>NC_088780.1:11735166-21735166 GCF_958450345.1 Calliphora vicina | reverse complement strand
AAATACCGATATTTTCTGAAATATGTTTGCTAAATAGTATTTTCTCAAAACTGAATATCACTATTTAACAATATACTAGTGCGTTAACTTCTATGAGTTCCGAAAAAACTCATTCAATTATATCAAAATCATCATGTCTACAGTTTTAACATACATGAAAAATAAATGGCACGATGATCGCTTTAGAATGTACCTTTAGTTAAAGCAAAATTGTATTAACTATTTTATAAACTATTTTTTGAATGGATTACACTAATATTAACCCGCCCATTTTGAAACAAATTACGTAAAATTATAAAAAATAAATTTTCAGACAAAATGTGAAGAGTCTCGCATTTTCAATTATCCAGATATTCAAAATTGACTATGTACTTTGTATGGAAAGATCCAGACCATTTTTAGCTAAACTTCGTACAGTGATAAGAATTTGATTCAATACAAAGTTTAAATACATTACAATTATAGTACTCCAGATATTCGAAATTAACTATTTAATTTGTATGGGAGGTGCCACGCCCACTAATCACATCCCAACCATTTTCAGCCATGTAAAATGATAAGAGAGCTATTCGGACAAAGTTTGAAGAATCTCGCAGTTGTAGTTCTGAAGATATTTATTTTCCTTTGTGTGGAAGGTGACTCACCCTCTGTTCCGATCCTTCCCATTTTTGGTTAAACTTCATGCTGTGATATGAAATTGATTCATATAAAGTTTGAAGAATTTCACAATTATATAACTATTTACTTTCAAAAAATCCAATCCCGCCCATTTTCATCCAAACTCCGTATAGTGATAAGAAATTGTTTCATAAAAAGTTTAAATACTTTTACGATTATAGTTCTTTAGATATTCGAAATTAAAAGTTTATATTGTATGAGAGGTGCCACGCCCACTAACACAAAACCGTTTTCACCCAAACTATGTAGAATAGTAAGGGTGTTATTAGGGCAAAATTTTAAGACTTCCACAATTATAGTTCTCCAGATATTCGAAAATAACTATTTACTCTATGTGGAGGGTACCACACCCCATATTCGGATCAGTTTTTGATTAGACTTCATACACAGATAAGAAATTGGCTCGTATAAAGTGCGACTTTCAAAGTGATAGTTCTCCAGATATTCGAAAATAATTATTTACTTTGTATATCGACATTTACATTTTTACATAGTAAAATATTGTAACGATATTCACTATATTTATGGAAATATTACTAAGTTAATTTTATCGTATGTGAAATTTAATTTACTAAATCGGTTATTGTATCGCATTTAAAATTTAATATTGATGATACCAACCAAAGCAAAGAAATTTAATAATAACTAGCTGAACCCGGTCCGCTTTGCTGGCCCTTACAATAATTCTGTTTTATATTGCATCTAGATTTGAATATACAGTGTCGGACAAAAAAAAAAAAGCACGGACTCCCCCGACCTGACATCGCACCCGAAAGACTGAGGTGGTCATTTGACAAAGTTGTAGCAGATATCTATAAGTACAGTGGCATGATATGCTCTTAAAAAAATGAAACGGATGTATATAAGGCAAATGGGATATTATATTTATAAATTCATCTTAAGGACAGGGGATATACGTTTCTTTTTTTTTTATTTACTCGGGAGCAAACCACATACAAAACATGAATTTTCCAAATGTAAGCCAGCAATAGTCTACGATTGGCCTTATGCTTTGTCGTTGGAAATCTTTGATATGCGTGAAATCATTACGTCTTCGCATTTTAATCCGCCACCGATGATTGTTGCCTCAATTAAATTTGGTGAACGTTTTTTGATGGTCAATCGTGTTCCGTTGCATAATTTTGGCGCGTTTATGTTGCGGAGAAACATTATCTGTGATCCAACCTTCAATGTTTCAGTAGCATACTTGATGCTTGTTCTTCGTTCATTACTGTGTCAATCGATTTGTATTTCATTGTTTCGTCAGTCAGTGTCATTAGCGGTATAGTGTAAAAATTTGATTTTACCACGCCCTCCGCCCACCGACCGAAAATCAAAAATCTGAAGATTCACTGAAAATTTGATAAAAATCGGTCCAGCCGTATCTCCGGAACCACTATGCCGATTTCGTGCAAACTTCACATAAACCATCTACAGACCATCCCTAACGTACCCTAAAATTTTGGTTGAAATCGGTCGACCCGTTTTCGCAGTTAGTGGTGACATCAAAATGTACACTTCTTTTTATATATAAAAAAACCTGTAAAATTTGGTTTTTGTAACATACGATAATTTCGCGCAAATGGGTCAAGATGAAACAATTGTCGAACAGAATTGAGGTATAAAATGAATGTGTTATAGTTGATTTTAATAAATAAAATAGGATAATAATTATAAACGAATTTTTCTCTGATCATTTAGTGGTGTCCCGTTTTAGAAATTTCAAAAGGTGCCAAGTCTAAGATAAATTTATAAATACCGTGTAATATGCCATTATTATGATGCTTAATGAATTTGTATAATATTTAAATTTACGTATTTTTTTTGGAGAATTTTTATATTGAACTGTTTAACGGTCTCTATATATTTGATCCAAAATAAATACTCTATAAACCTAATGTTAAGAACGAGTCTGAGGCATCAGGACTTGGGTACTTTTATACTTCCAATATGAAGCGAAATATATAAAATAAATGTTGTAATTTAGGTAGTTTAACCGAGCCCTATATTGGGTCCACATGGCTTAGCTCACTGATATAAACTGAAAAACTTTTCGATTAAATAAATTTTATTATTTACCTTTTTCCACTGCTTCAACCAATGAATTATTCTTCAAAAACTGATTTTCATTCTATAGTCCTTCCTTTTAACTTTTTTTTATAAATGAATGTACTCGTACGTACATATGTATGTTTGTCCTTATAATACAAGTAAAAATACTAACTCGCACAAAATTGTTCACCATTTACATATTTATTTAACACTTAAAAACATCTAATATTGTGTGATTTTTCTGTGGTCATTGGATAATTGGTCAATAATGGGTGTAAACTGTAAATAATTTTGATTTGAGTTGATTTGCATATCATTTGTGCCAACTCATCGCATGACATGTGCTGTCACGTGTCGAATATTTAACGCTCTCTAACAAGAAATAAACAAAACACACAAACTTAACGATTAACAACAAAATAAACCAAATAATATGCAACAAATATTCATACAAACATAACAATTTCCATTTTTCACATATCTATAAAAGAAAATGTCCTTAAGGACATTTCCTTTAGTCTATGTTGGCACTTTTTGAGCGATGGCACACAAAATTTCATCAGCATTTTATAGTCTAACGGATAACTCGGCGGTGAACATAAAATTTAGTCCTTGTCAAGTGTGTGGTGATCAAAGTTCGGGCAAGCATTATGGTGTTATCTGTTGTGATGGTTGTTCGTGTTTCTTTAAGCGCAGTGTACGCAAGGGTAACATTTACAATTGCATAGCAGGCAAGGGGAATTGTGTGATAGACAAGGCCCGTAGAAATTGGTGTCCTTATTGTCGTTTTCAGCAATGTCTAAAATGTGGCATGAATGTGCAAGCAGTACAAGAGGAACGTGGTCCTCGACAACAACATGCAGCCTCACCAGCATCTTCAACAGCTGCAGCGTCACGAATTAATGAAACAAAATTCGTTTTGAAATCATCATCGTCATCAACAACAACGAAACGTTTACATACCGTACACAATTTAACTTACAACACAACAAATACAGCATTTATGGCATCATCATCATCATTGTCATCGACATCAACATCACTGCCATCTTTACCCTCCTCAGGTCTACCGCATAGCGGAAGTGCTTTAAATTTTCAAATGTTGGCTCAAATTTTGGTAACGTGTTTGCGTCAGGCCAAAACCAATGAACAATTTCGTACATTGTCTCGTTGTCAACAGGAAACGTTGTTGCATTCGGTGTGGAGTGAATGTTTTGTATTGCGTGCTTCACATTGGACACTCGATATAACGGCTGTGTTTGAGGCTTGCGGGGATGTGGCTTTGCAACGCATCATCGACGAAGCGAAACAATTAAAGGCTGATGTTATGGAATTGAATTTTTTGGAGACTTTAATACTGTGTCGAAGGGGTATGTATGTTTATGGGAATATTTATTAAATTTGACTTATTACACTACAGGATCTCAATAAGATAGTTAGGTAATAAGGGTACTCATTTAAACGCTTAAGTTTCCCATTTGTGCAAATGGGCAAATTTGCGCGACATGTTTCATGAGCCCACCTTTTCAATTTTGTGCAAGTTTATACAGAAAATTTATATTTGTCAAATAAAAATACATAAATTCAACAAAAGCTTTAATATTTTTTTTTCAAATTGTATAAATTTTAATTTTAAAATGTTGAATTAAAGTTAAATCTTTGGAACAAACGGTGGTATACATAGTTTGGAGGACTTTGTTTATGTTCTAGCTGTTGGTTAATGTTTTCATACACAATGTCATTTAATACAATCATTCTGGTCCGAAGTTACACAATTTTCACATGCACAAAATTATTATATTTTATTTGATTTTTATTTCTTATAAATAAAAGTAAACAAAAGCAGCTGATTCATCAAATGCACAATAAATTCAAGTTTGCGAGTCTAAATTGTCGCGCAAACTTATCGGAGTTGTGCAAACGAATTTCCATACATTTTTTGACATTTCATTTGCGAGAGTGTAAAAATGCACAGATTGCACAGTTTGCGAGGCTTTTAAGCGTTTACATGAGGACCCTTAATGTAATTAACCAAAATTATAAATTTAGGCGCACAGTGGAATCTATTGAAATACAGTGGTTGACAAAACAATGGAAACTTTTCCAAATATTCCATATGTAGCCCAAAATTTAAAATATTTTTTTAAAATATTTTTTTTGTATTTTTGAGTATTTATTTATATAAATTAACTGAAAAACAAACAACATAATTAATTATATTCTGGGGAAAAAAATTAAAAATATTCTCTATTTCGCTACTGACAAAACAATGGAAACTTTTAAACTTCTGCAAGAAAGAAGTGTAAAACGAAAATAATATTTAAAAGAACGATGTAAAAAGCATCCTGTTTACATTTATTTTATTTTTAAATTCTGGTAATTTTTCACAATTTCTTTCTCTAAGTTTTTTGCATAATTGCTTTTTTTCAAAGTTAACGAAAATGGCTAAAGTTAAGATTTATGAAGACTTAAAAAATAAAATAATTAACAATTTTAAAGCTGGTTTAAAACAAAAAAGTATATGTGACAAATATTCAATAAATAAATCAGCAGTTTAGTGAGACCGGTTCTGTAAAAACTCAACATTTAGGTGGAAGACCTCGTAAGACTACTCCTAGTCAAGATAATTTAATAGCGAGAGAGTTCAAGAAGTTGCCAAAAATAACTCCTCGAGAGGTTGTTAATAGCCTAATATTAGAAATAAGTACCCGAACAGTTAGTCGCAGGGCAAATGAGGCAGGTCTTGGTTGCTATCGTCCTGTGAAAAAACCACTCAGTTCTAAAAAGAACCGTTCTGCTCGTCTACAATTTGCCAGGGATAATGTAAATTGGTCTATACAGAAATGGAATACTTTCCTCCTTTCCGACGAATCCAAATACAATTTAAGAGGCAGTGATGGGAGAACATTTGTAAGACGACCAAAGGGAAAAAGATTAGATCCAAAGTACACAAATAAGACTGTAAAGTTTGGCGGTGGCAATATTATGGTATGGGGATGTTTTTCAGGGCAAGGTATGGGCCCAATTCATATTATAAAAAATACCATGACAGGTATAGGATACAGAACCATATTAAACGATGTTATGTGTCCATACGTGTAACCTAGTGGTTACAATCCATCGAGGTACGTGTTTTGAAGTGGCCTGCCCAATCGCCAAATCTCAATCCCATAGAAAATCTATGGGAAATTTTAGATCGTAAAATAAGGACCCAAAATTACACCAGGAAGGAAGATTTATCGGAGGCGGTTATAAGGGAATGGCAAAATATTTCAAAGGAGACCATTGACTCTTTAATTGGTTCAATGCATTGTCGATGTCTAGCAGTAATAAAAAATAATGGATACCCAATAAAATATTGAGTTATTGCAAGTTTAGACCATATTTGTTAAAATAATACCTAAGTTTTCATTGTTTTGTCAATGCCGTAATAAAGAAATCTTTTAGTTTTGTTTTCTCATTTTTAGAATTTAATTAATTATGTCCTTTTGTTAAATTAAGTTAATAAAAGTATACAAATAAAATAGTACAAAAATTATAAAATTTTTTAAAAAATTATTTCAGATTTTAGGCCACTAATGAAATATTAAGAAAAGTTTCCATTGTTTTGTTAACAATTTAATGATAAGTTGAGTGATCAAAAAAAATAAAAAAACTTATACTCGTATTAATTTTAATAAAACTTTAAGCGTTGAATATAAAAATTCTAAAAAATATGTATATAAATTTATTCAAATACATATTATACAAATTCATTAAACATTATAATATTGGCATATTACTCGGTATTTATATATTTATCAACTTTTTCCTGAAATCCTCCGTTAAAGATTTGGGTGGATGTGCTCCCGTGGTACAAAATTGGCATTATCGTTTGAATACCACTCAATGGCCTTTTTCCATATTGGCATGATGCTAAATCGTGCCAAATATATGAAGGCCCTGCAAGTCTTCCTTATACTGTGTAATGGCTTTTGAAACACTGTGGCGATGAGCCTTGAGATATTTTGCTAGTTTTTTGAAAGTCTATATCGAATTTTTGTTGGACCAAGGATAAGTTTTTTCGGGAATAGTGTGTATACATTTTTTCTGACTCAATCTTTATGTAAATTGTTCTCTTTTCATAAGAATTTAAAAAAATAGGACCCATTTTAATATCTTAAACTCGAATACTCATTGGCTAAGCTCCAACAAATTTTGATTCTGCCCCACTGTGTACTACAAAGAGCACATACGCCCAACATATATAGAAATTGGAGTCAATCAATTGATCTGAGATTAGTGACAAGTACTGTCTATAAGGGAGACATTGACTATTTGCTTAACTGCTGGGCTGAATTAGGTCTTTTATGTATATTTATCAATGCTAAAAACATTTAAACGAGAAACATAGATCGGAAACTAGAAGAAAACTCAAACAGAAAAATTACTCAAAATAATCACACATATGAGTGTTGTTTTTGTTTTCACATAGTTTTTTCTACTAAACCACTCTCACCACTTAGGCTTAAAATTTTATTTGTTTTCTTATGTTATCTAAATTGTGCAACTAAATTAATGACATCAATCATAAATGGGTGGCTTTACATTTTTATATCAGGAAATTTTAATACAAGATATATTAACCCCCATATTCATAAATAGTTTTCATATTTATCAAAGGTTTATAGAGCAAAATTTCCATACAAAATTTGATTTATAAACCTTTGATAAATTTATTTGTTTATGAATAAGGCCATAGAGAACATAGAGCGGAAACTCGAAAAAAACTCAAACAAAAAAATTACTCAAAATAATCATACATGAGATTTTCCGCTCTATGTGTTTTCTCTATGAATAAGGCCTTAAATTATATAGAAAACTGAGAGCCAAAAATCTAAGATTGTGTCAAAAACCTAATTCATGAGAATGTATTGCATGCATTTTGTTATTGTATCACTCATATGTGTGAAAAGAGAATAATTTTTTACATTAATATTACTCTATCCTTCAGTTCTATGTGTTTATGCTATGCCTTAAATGTTCCTTTATTCATGTAAGATCGAAAATAAATTCCTGTTCATTTTCAGAATATGCCATCAACTCCGAATATGCTGCGTTACTGGAGTCATACACAAATAATGCACTATTGGCCCTGGCCCGCTATACAGCCCAACAATCACATTGGTTACGTTTTGGTACGCTACTCTTAGCTTTAAGGCAATTATCATTGAGACGTTATGAATGCACTCTAACTGGTCTATTTCGTAGTATAGTTAAGGACATAATAAAAACACTGTAAATAATTTAATTATTTAACATAACTCACCACATGTTTTTCTCTTTATAAAATAAACAGCATTTATTTATATTTAAATAAATCTGATACATTTGTTTATGTAATTAATTCATATAATTAATTTTTTTTTATGTCATAAATTATTGCGAATTTTTTGTCATATACTTGGGTTGTTTTTTTTCTAAAAAAAAGTAAATAATTAATGAAAAAATAATGTGTGTAAATAGTGTAAACTGGAAATAGATTTAATATAAATCAATTATGTATTTAAGTTGATTTAAACAGCTACTGCAGTAATTGAAATATACATTTTACTGAAAGTAATAAAATAATAAAATTTTAAATATAAGTATTTCATTTGGCTTTAAATTAAAAATGTTGTAAATGAAACATTTAAAATAACTAACATCAGTTATTGGTTTAATTTTAATGTAAATTTTTGAATTGTTCTCAATTGTCTGATTTTTCCAGACAATTAAACCCTACGCCAAAATAGTGGGGAGGGTTTACCGATCGACTCAGAATTACTTTATGGTAAGTTTGACACTGAAGACAAAGATTGCCCAGGCTAGCCAAAAAAAATCAACCAAAAGCAAAGAAATTTTGTACTATACGAATTGAAGCCAAGATTTTGCATGATGTTTGAATGTTATAAAAGAAAATCGTTTTTGCACCGAATCATTATTTGCGATGAAAAATGGATCTATTACGATAACCCGAAACATAAGAGATCGTATGGGAAGCCCGATCAACCAGCAAAATCGCTTCCAAAGCTAAATATGAATGCCGCTAAGGTAAAGTTGATCACTGTAGAAAAAGAACTTTCATGAAGCTACTGGAACGAAGATGGTGCTGTGTATAAATACTAGCAGCGGTTGCAGTCGGGGTTTAGTTTAGAAGCAACATCAACTATATTACTACTTGTTACAAGTATTACTTCTATATTATAAAGTGTGTACATTAAAAGAAAGTGACTGTATAAAATGTTGTGTAAATTTGACTAAATAGAGAGTTGTACAGCTACTAAACTGTTTTTAAACTACTAAACTGCTTTTATTTGCAATCAATAGAATTAGGTTTATTTAAAGGAAATAAACCACCATTTTTAAAAGGTAAAAACGTAACAATATTTCGTCACGACAACACTCGGCCACATGTTGCAATATCTGTTAAAAATTATTTATAACGAAGTGGATGGGAAGTTTTCCACTCAGCCTACTATTTGTTTCGATCGAAACAGAACGCTCTCTCTGGGATAAGCTTCACTTTGGAACAGAGTATCTGAAATTAACTTGTTTCGTTCGTAGCCTTAAAAGATGAGTACTTATTTTGGCTCGGAATTCATATGTTGCCAGAAAGATGGTAAAAGGCCATAGCTAACAATGCACTGTGGGGCAGAATCAAAATTTTTTGGAAATAAATCTGGCATTTCCAAACGGCTGTTCCGATCGGAATAAAATTTGATAAAGGTGTAGCCAAGGAGTTTTCAAAGTAGGGTACCTTCGACATGTAAAATTTTTAAAAACGTGCAATTTTTTTGCGTCCCTCTGATTTCAAAGATTTTTATAAACTTGGAAAGCGTGCGGCTAGGTCTTTGAAAAATTTTAAAATTTTCCCATAAATTGTTACGCTTTTTTTAAAAATATAGGTCGTAATTTAGGACGTACTGGAGTGGAATTTTTTTTAGTTAGACAACTAAATTGTAAATAACATACAAAATATTTCAGAGCAATATCAATTATGGATCCCAAAATAAACGATTTTCAATTTAGATATTCAAAAAATTGTTGATTTTTGCTGTTTTTTCGGCGAAAGGGTGACTTAAATTTTTTTTTTATTAAAAATAAACTTTCTTTAAGAACATATAACAATTATATGTTTTTCTGTAAGGTATCTTTACAGAGAATATTTCTATATAAAAAATATGTCCTATTTTTCGAACATGTCGGCCCTACGCCCTTTGTAAATTGACCTATTTTTTTTATAAAAATTTCAACTTTGGGCCACATGTTCTAAAATCCCAAAGCAGAGATCAAAAAACGTAAAGCAGCTTTAGAAACCTTGATGTGTTCCCTATTTATCTCCAAAGTATTTTCCCAGCCTAGAAGGAAATGTCGACCCCATGGGCAAAATTGTAAAAAATTAAATTTTTGGGATTTTCGCTAAAATTTTTAAGAATTGCGGGATTCCCTTTGACCTTTTGACAAGTTTTTTTACACTTTGTTATTTAGAATGTCAAACTTAAAAAACGTTGAAAATTTCATTGAGTTTCGTTAATAAATAAAGATTTTATTACATATTACATATTCATTGAATTTCTAAAACTAAAATTTGTATCAAAATTTGAATAGGATTGCAAATATTAGAAACAATTTGATCCACATTTATTTCGAATTATTTTTTTTGTTTAGATAAGTTAATTTTTGGTCTTACAAAAAAAAGCTCAAGTTAATATCTCAATTAGATTCAAAAATATGCCACTTTCAAACTCCGTCCTTCAAAAATATTGCACGTGTTTAAAAATTTTACATGTCGAAGGTACCCTAATTTGAGCCTCTTTAGCGCCTCCCCTGAAGAATTTGAAGGGACCATTTTAATAATTTAAACTCAAATGCTCCTTGGCTACGTCCGTGTCAAATTTTGTCCTGATCCGAGCAGCCGGTTAGAAATGCCAGATTTATTTCCAAAAAAATTTGATTCTGCCCCACTGTACAATGGTCAATACTTTGAATAAATTTATATTGTACAAATTTTACAAAATAAAAGCTAAATATTGAAATACGTTTGTTAAAGAAATAAATTACTCGACAAATTTGATTAGGATCGGTACATAATTGGTCATAGCTGCCATATAAGGTTAACTTCCGAAAATCACTCGCGAAAATAAATTATTGAAATTTTAAGAAAAAAATGTTTTTCTAACATACTAACTTACTCAGTGTAGGGTATCATATAGTCAGATCAGACCAATTATTCTTTCTTACTTGTTTTAATTATCGTTAATTGAGCTTAAGGTGAGATTAAAAAAAATAGTTTATGCTTTTTATTTGCAATATTTCGCAGCATCTTCAGGAAAATTTAACTATAATTAAAAATAAATTGTAATACTTACCCCTTTTTCCCCAAACTTCTTTAATTCAAATTATAAATAATATTTTACTTATGTTAATTTTTCTACTATTTCTTTTATTTTCATTATTAATATTATTCTGGTAATACAGTTTTACACTTAAAAATTAAAGTCACTTTAACATTATATTCAATTTTCTTTTAAATACGCTTTGTTTTACCTTTAACGCTAAATCTTTGTTTGGTATTGAAAAGAAAAAGTTAATGTTTTTTGGTTTAAATATTTGAAATTTTTCGTTTAACACATTTTATAGTTTTGGTTTTACTAGGGCTAGAAAAATTATTTAACAGTTTTATTAGTTTTTCTTTTTTTTTTGTAGATTTTTGGTTTTCACATATAAAAAGGTTTTTTTTTATTTAGGTTTAGAGTTATAAAAAAGTTTAAATATCTTTTTGTTGTTTTCATGTCAATTTAAATATTATTTCATTATTAACGTTTAGGTTTATTTGTAGTGTATGTTTTTAATAAGTTTAATACACAAAAATTTGTTAACTAAAGTTTATTAATTGAAAAGTTGATAAACCTATGTGTTATTGGAAAACAAACTAGTTAGTTAGTTATTTAGTTAGTTACTAGTAGATAGTTATTTAGTTAGTTACATGGTACTTAACAATTAACATTTACTACATTAGATTTAATGTTTTTACTAGGTTTTACAGTTTCTTTTTTTTACGTTTTTTTTTATTATTATCTTGTTATTTAATGAATTATTATATAAATAACGATTGTCATGTGAAGAAATTAAGAACATAAATCCATTTGTTTTAATATTTGTTAATAGGAAAATTAAACTAATGCACAGTGGGGCAGAATCGAAATTTTTTTTGGAAATAAATCTGGCATTTCTTAAAATTTAAATTTTTTTTGAAGGACTGAGTTTTAAAATTGGCATATTTTAGAATCTAATTGAGATATTTTTTTTGTAAGACCAAAAATTAACTTATTTAAACAAAAAATATGAGTTCAGAATAAATGTGGATCAAATTGGGCCTAATATTTGCAATCCTATTAAAATTTTGATACAAATTTTAGTTTTAGTAAATCAATAAATATGTAATATGTAATAAAATCGTTATTTATAAACAAACCTAAAGGAAACTTTCAACGTTTTTTAAATTTGTCATCCTAAATAACAAAGTGTAAAAAAACTTGTCGATAGGTCAAAGGGAATCCAGCAATTCCTAAAAATTGGAGCGAAATTCCCAAAAATGGTATTTTTTTACAATTTTGCCCATAGGATCCACATTTCCTTCGGGGCTGGGAAAATGCTTTGGGGATAAATAGGGAACATATCAAGGTTTCCAAATCTGCTTTCCGTTTTCTGATGCCAGCTTTGGGATTTTAGAACATGTGGCTCAATGTTGAAATTATGATAAAAAATAGGTCAATTTCGGAAGGGCGTAAGGCCAACAAGTTTGAAAAATAGAACATATTTTTTATACCAAAATATTCTCCATAAAGATCTTTACAGAAAAACATAAAACTGTTATATGTCCTTGAAGAAAGTTTTTTTTTTTTTTAATAAAAAAAGAGTTAAATCACTTTTTCGCCCCAAAAAACAGCAAAAATTTACTATTTTTGAATTTTCAAATTGAAAATCATTTATTTTTGGATTCATAATTGCCATTGCTCTCAAATCTTTGGTATATTATTGGTAATTTAGCTGTCTAACTAATAAAAAATATATATTTTTAAAAAAGAGGACCAAGTTATGACAAAATTTTAAAATTTAAATTTTGAAATGCCTATAACTTGAATATTATAAGAGATAAATAGCACATGCAAGCATGTGTTTCCAAAAACATAAAAATCTTCGAAATCGTATGGGAAAGAAACACGTGTTTAAAAATTTTACATGTCAAAGTTACCCTACTTTGAGTCCCCATAGCGCCGCACAGTGGTATTTTTATACCCTTCACCTTCGTGAGAAGGGTATATATAAGTTTGTTATTCCGTTTGTAATTTCTACATTTTTCATTTCCGACCCTATAAAGTATATATATATATTCTGTCCGTCTGTCTGTTTGTTGAAATCAATTTTCTGAAGACCCCAGATATCTTCGGGATTCAAATCTTCAATAATTCTGTCAGACATGCTTTCGGACAACCTCGATTTTTTACCTATTTTTGATCTATATCTGGATTACTAAGTCATTAATATAGACAATATGGATATCTAATGATAGATATTTCAAAGTTCATTGCAACGATGTAGATAATGCTATATATAGTAAGTTGGACCTACAATGGGTCAAAATCGGGAAAAATATTTTTTAACCCGAATTTTTTTTTCATCAAAAAATTTTTTTTGTCATATAATTTTTTTTCAAAAAAAAAAATTTTAAAACTAAAAAAAAAAATTTGGAAAAAACTTTTTTTTAAAAAAAAAATTTTGTTTACCTAAAAATATTTAAAAAAAATTATTTTAAAGTATAATTTGGTGAAGGGTATATAAGATTCGGCACAGCCGAATATAGCTCTCTTACTTGTTTTTTGGCAAACAGTCTATTTTTTTACAGTTATTTTTTAGAAATAAAAAAAAAATTTATAAAAAAGAGTTTGGTAAAGTTATCTATCTAAATATTATACAACGAGAACTGATGAAAATTTTACTACATTTCAGTTGTTTATACAATAAATATGGTTCAACTACCAATAGTTTTAGAGCATTTTTATTAAAATATAGTATTTTGAATTTAATAGGAAAGAAAAAATATTTAAATTACATATATAGTTTAAGAGATCTGAGCAAATCAAAATGGCTCCAAAAAATTTAGCATTTGCAGTTTTCATTAGAAAAAAAATAAGTTAGCTCGGTCTACCTCCGTGTTAGTACTACTACTAAATGAAAGCTTGGAATATTTTCTTTAATTTTATGTAAAAAACAAGTAAGGAAGTATGGTCGGTCAAGCCCGACCATATAATACCCTACACTAAGTAAAAGAGCAAAATCATTTTTCTTTTAAAATTTCAATAATTTATATTTTTGAGTGATTTTCGGAAGTGGGCCTTATATGGGGGCTATGACCAATTATGGACCGATCACCATGAAATTAGGTCGTGTGATTCATGTCTATATTAAAGTTAAGTATGTAGAATTTTGTGCGTGTACCAAAATTTTTAAGCGATTTATGCACGTTAAAGTGATTTTCGGAAGCGGGTCTATATGGGAGCTATCACTAATTATGGACCGATCGTAACAAAATTTGGTGACATGAATTTTGTGTATATAAAACTTATTTGGAGCGGAATTTGTGGAGATACATTTATAAATTAAACATTTATGACCGATAAAGTCCAATTTCGGGAGGACATTTGTATGGGGGCTAGGTGAAATAGTGGACCGATTTCAGCCAGTTTCAATAGGCTTGGTCTTTGAGCCGAAAAAATAATATGTACCAAATTTCATCGAAATATCTTCAAAATTGCGATCTGTACTCTGCGCACAAGGTTTACATGGACAGCCAGCCAGCCGACCAGACGGACGGACGGACAGACGGACATAGTTTAATCGACTCAGAAAGTGATTCTAAGTCGATCGGTATACTTTAAGGTGGGTGTTACACTAATAATTTTGGGCGTTACAAACATCTGCACAAACGCATTATACCCTCCCCACTATGGTATAAAAATCTGCGACTTTTTGCGATCGCTAAACAAACTGCATATTTACTAGGGTGATCGATTCTCCGACATTTTTTAGAAACCTGTTTTCGGTTTCTTCGAAAAATTGCAATTTAATATAAACCGGTTTCGGGTTTTTAATAATAACCGGTTAACCGGTTTTTTGGCAAAATATTAAAACGCCTAGAAATAAGAAGAAAATAAGTTTTATTTTATATTAAAGATCTCATACTTATGATAAAGAATATACAGTGGTGGCCAGGAATTTAAGACAAAAATTGTTTGCTAAATTCCACGTGATTGTCAATTATTTTTTCAAATATTTCCACAAATATGTATGCATGAGGACTGTTTTAACACACAAGTGTGTTTTATTCGACTGTGTCAATTCATACATATTCACCACGAACACATACAATTTTTCTACAACTTGACCAAAAAAAATTTTTTTTAAATAAACATATTTTCTCACATTTATATCATTATATTTTTATTATTATAAAATATTCGGACCAAATTTCTTATTTTTAGTTCCATTAGTTTCGGTCATATCATGTTATTACAGCGGATGTTCGCTGAGGTGGGTCAACGTATTTCCACATATATTTGTCCATATATGTTTTACCGATTTTTCCAAACATTTTTCAGAAACTAGAAACATTAATAATAAATTTCATACCCTTAGAGGTCCTTTTATTTTGGCTCTATCGCACTTAAAATTCAGTTGATGAAAAAAATTCAAGTATTTGTCTTAAATTGGTGGCCACCACTGTACATGTATTCTAATTACAAAAAATAAGCCATTTTAAAACTAATTTTGATTACTTCTTTTAACGTTCACAAGGTCTTCGGGTCAAATTCGACCCATTTTGATATTAAAATTGAATTTTTTCTAAAAGTGTGTGGTTGATATTTTTGATATTTTATGAATTTTATTTAATTTAAAATACTAACAACTACGTTTTAGAAACACAAATCTGCCAAAAAATATCTGTAAAATTATCGGGTCAAATTTGACCTGGAGCTAAAATCTTTAATTTTTGTTACGCAGAATTAAGTTGAAAGTTTTCAGAGCTTTGGTAGCACTAACATATATTTGTCTCTTTTCATCATACTTACTGAACATTATGAAAACTGGAATTTCCCTTGTAAATACCAAAGCTATTCTTTTCTTGAGATATTCGGTTCAAATTTGACACATTTTGAAATTAAAATTGAGTTTTTTCTAAAATGAGTGATAAAATGGAAACAAATATATAGACAAGTAAGAAAGTATGGTCGGTCAAGCCCGACCATATAATACCCTACACTAAGTAAAAGAGCAAAAAAAAATTTTCTTTTAAAATTTCAATAATTTATATTTTTGAGTGATTTTTGGAAGTGGGCCTTATATGGGGACTATGACCAATTATGGACCGATCACCATGAAATTAGGTCGTGTGATTTATGTCTATATTAAAGTTAACTATGTTGAATTTTGTGTGTTTACCAACATTTTTAAGCGATTTATGCACGTTAAAGTGATTTTCGGAAGCGGGTCTATATGGGAGCTATGACTAATTATGGACCGATCGTAACAAAATTTGGTGACATGAATTTTGTGTATATAAAACTTATTTGGAGCGGAACTTGTGGAGATACATATATAAATTAAACATTTATGACCGATAAAGTCCAATTTCGGGAGGACATTTGTATGGGGGCTAGGTGAAATAATAGACCGATTTCAGCCAGTTTCAATAGGCTTGGTCCTTGGGCCGAAAAAATAATATGTACCAAATTTGATCGAAATATCTTCAAAATTGCGACCTGTACTCTGCGCACAAGGTTTACATGGACAGCCAGCCAGCCGACCAGACGGACGGACGGACATCGTTTAAATGACTCAGAAAGTGATTCTAAGTCGATCGGTATACTTTAAGGTGGGTGTTAGACTAATATTTTTGGGCGTTACAAACATCTGCACAAACGCATAATACCCTCCCCACTATGGTGGTGTAGGGTATAAATAATATAGTCTTCTAAAATAGTTGGAGTATTTTTTTAAAGTTTTTTTGGATTTTGAATATTTTTTAAAGACTTTAATGCACTAAAACCATAAAAACACACTTTTAGAAAAAACTGATTATTCGAGGAGAAAAATCCGGTTTCTTCGATATTCGAAATGTGAGCTTTTCAAAAAACCGGTTATAACCGGTTATAAAAAACCGGGCCGATCACCCTAATATTTACAATAAAAGGTTTTGCATACTTTTAGGCTTTTACTTTTTATATGGGGGATAGGAGCAAGGAACTACCTAGGAACTATCCGATATGAAACATTTTTAATATTTAGCTTTTCTATATGAAACTAGCCAAGTGTACCAAATTTTATTATCATAGGAGCACTTCTTCTATTTATTGCAAAAAAATGTATGAACCCATACCACTGTGCGCCGCCCCTGGAGAATTTGTTGGGCCCATTTTAATAACTCGAACTCGAATATTCCTTGGCTACAACCGCGTCAAATTTTATTCTGATCGAACCAGCCGTTTAGAAATGCTACATTTATTTCCAAACATTTCGATTCTGCCCCATTGTGTAATGAAATAAATACATTTGAATACTACCTGATAACTGATGCTCCGTAAATGGAAATTTTAACTGAATATTTTATTACTTAAATAATACTGAATTTTAATATTAATGCTATTTCTTTAGTATAAATTTATACAACATTTCAATATAATTTTAAATAAAGATTATGCTATTTTTTCTCTGAAAAATATAGATTTTTGTTAAATTTTAACACTTTATTATTTAAATAAACTCTGTATTACATTAACTTTTGTATTAATTTTATTTTATAATAGCATTATATTATTGTTAAATGAAAATAAAAAAAGAATTGTACTTTTATTGTTAAAAAGCCCATTACTTATAAGGTACCATTTCTTCTTAATTATAAAGCCATTCAAATTTCTATTAATAAGTCGTATCATTTCATAAATTGCTAAAGTAGGACCTTAGTAAGAGGAATAATAATTATAATAAAATAAAATTTGCTAAATTTCTTCAACCCTTGTTAAGGTCATACTTATTATTTAACTTAAATTAATTATAAAAAAATATTATTTTAAATTAAATTAAGAAACAAAACTTAATTTACACCGTATCCTACCTGGTTATTAGAGCCTCAACATTAAGCATAATTTCCTGTTTCTTCAAACGGCTGCTTGGTTCCTCTATCGGTGTAGTGGCATTGGAATTAACCGAAGCTGTTGTTGTGGCTGTGGAAGCATCTGTGGTCGGACTCTCCATTATGGTGCAGTTGTAGGCTACACCATTCAGTGATCTGGAAGGAGCAGGTGAGGTAGGTGCCGACAGTAGAGTGGGTGGAGGTGACAATGAGGTCAATAAACCACTCATACGTTTTGTGGTTGTTTGAGTCGGTGGTGACTGAGCTTCAATGGTGGAGGGTGGACTACGATTAATATTACTATCTAAACTACTATGTTGTTGTGATGAGGCTGGCGACAAGGGTATCTCTTCTATTTTCTCCAGATCTTGAGCTATAGATGTGGAATTTTGTTTGTGCACCCGCTGCAGTGTACCCTTGGGACTTCTGCTGGTGTCATGTAGTACGGGTATTTCCAGTGTTGAGGACTTATTCGATATCGATAACGGTAGGGAAGATTGCAAGGAAGACTGATGATGATGCTGATGATGTTGATGTTCAGATTTCGAGTGTGTATCGTCACGATCTAAACTAAATTGACGTCGTAGCAAACGTGAAGAACCCGGCTTTTCGAATCTTCCTGTTACCGAATGGAAACTATTAGCTGTAGTGTTACCTACTCCCACGCCACTATACAAATATTTACCATCATAAAACTGTGTCAAATTACTTTCACTGGGACTCAAGCATTTATAATGATTATAGGGCGAACTAAGATCCATCATTTCTTCAATTTTCTTGTACAGCCTAGACGACGATCCCGCCGCTGATGTGGGTAAACGATTGAAATTTGAAGGATTTAATAGATTATCGGTTGCGATTTCAGTAATTTTTCTAGGTTGTGGTGAGTTGCTGGGCGTTTTGGTTGGGAACTCGGGACACAGTGTCATATTGGGACTAATGGTGTTGGTTGAATTGGAATCTAAAGAATAGGAATTGGGCAGATTTGTGGACGAACACACATCAACATTTGTGGGTGGTGTAATTTCAACTTTGACCTCAACCGACTCACCGGCCAAAGAGGATGATTGGCTGGAAGATGGATTTGTACTATTACGTGATTTGTTGGCCTGAGCCTTTAGAGTGATCGAGTTGCGTATCAATGATTCATCTAAACTGAAATGAGAACCAGCAACAAATTTAGAAAATATATCAGATAGAGTTTGATGTTAATTTGAGTATTTAAAATGACCTCAATAAGCATCAAAGCCGCAAAAATTCAAGCACTTGAACATTTTGTTGGAATTTGTTTTATCGTTTATGTTTTAAACTTGAAAAATATTTGAAAAAATTAAATATTTTCATACCAAAAACATTTGAATTTATGTTTTCTTTTTACTGTAGAATGCTTTGAAATAAAGTGTAATACAACTGTATTTCAATTGCTTGACTTTAATTCAAAGCATAAATTACACTTGCTTTCATCTTGAATTCCAGTAAAAATGGTTATTGGGACGTGCATTTACTGCATTTGCATTCAAGTCAAATTCCAACAAAATGTTCAAGTTTTTGAATTTTTAGGGCTTTGGTGCTTTGGGTAATGAGTATTTTTATATTTTGAAATATCAATTGAAAATTTTTCAATTTGGATATTCAATGGAAAATGCATTAAAATTTCCAACATTATAGATATTTATTATAATTAGTTTAATTTTTGAGAACAAATTTATCGATATTTTGATTTCTCAATAGAAAATTGATTGATATTTTTAATTTTCTTTTGAAATTTCATTGATATTTCCAATTGAAACATTATCAATATTTACAATAGAAAATTTATCAACATTTTTAATTTACTTAAAGTTACTTACTAAAGTACTTACTTATGTTATCGATATTTTTACTTTTTATTGCAAATTAATCGATAACTTTTAAATTCTATAGAGAAGCTATCGATTATTTTTAATTTCCATAAAAAACTATCGATAACTTTTATTTTGTATAGTAAAGTTATCGATAACTTCTACTTTGTTTAGAAAAGTTATCGATAACTTTTACTTTGTATAGAGAAGTTATCGACAACTTTTATTTTCTATAGAAAAGTTGTCGAAAGATTTTAATTTCTATAGAAAAGTAATCGATAACCTTTATTTTCAATAGAATAGTTATCGATAATATTAGTTATCTATAGAAAAGTTATCGATAACATTTATTTTCTATAGAATAGTTATCGATAACTATTATTTTCTATAGAAAAGTTATCGATAACTTTTATTTTCTATAGAAAAGTTATCGATAACCTTTATTTTCTACAGAAAAGTTATCGATAACTTTTATTTTCTATCGAAAAGTTGTCAATAACTTTTATTTTGTTTAGAAAAGTTATCGATAACTTTTATTTTGTATAGAAAAGTTATCGATAACTTTTATTTTGTATATAAAAGTTATCGATAACTTTTATTTTCTATAGAAAAGTTATCGATAACCTTTATTTTCTACAGAAAAGATATCGATAACTTTTATTTTCTATCGAAAAGTTTTCGATAACTTTTATTTTCTATAGAAAAGTTATCGATAACTTTTATTATATATAGAAAAGTTATCGATAACATTTATTTTCTATAGAAAAGTTATCGATAGCTTTTATTTTCTATAGACAAGTTATCGATAACTTTTATTTTATATAGAAAAGTTATCGATATATTTTATTTTATATAGAAAAGTTATCGATAACTTTTGTTATCTATAGAAATGTTATCGATAATTTTTAATTTCTATAGAAAAGTTATCGATAACTGTTATTTTCTATAGAAAAGTTATCGATAATTTTTATTTTCTATAGAAGAGTTATCGATAACTTTTATTTTCTATAGAAAGGTCATCGATATCTATTATTTTCAATAGAAAAGTTATCGATATCTTTTATTTTCTATAGAAAAGTTATCGATAACTTTGGTTATCTATAGAAATGTTATCGATTATTTTTAATTTCTATAGAAAATTATAGGTAACTTTTATTTTCTATAGAAAATTATAGGTAACTTTTATTTTCTGTAGAAAAGTTATCGATAACTTTTATTTTCCATAGAATCGTTATCGATGACTTTTTTTTATGTAGATAACTTTAATATTATATAGACAAGATATTGATATTTTTATAATTCTACAGAAAAGCTATTTATTTTCTAAAGTTGTTTTCAAACAGAAAAGTTATCATAAATTTTTTTTTGAAAACTTTTATTTTCTATTAAAATTTATAACTTTAGTATTTTAAGGAAAAGTAATCGATAACCTAAAATTTATCTATAGCCTGAATTTTATAAGCAAAACTCATCTAGAATTTAAATTTTCTATGGATAACTACAAATTTCATATATAAATTATCGATATTACAAAACCTACCCATGCGACTCTCTGTATCCATTTTTTTTGTTTAAAAGTAAGCATGTTTTATTAAATAAAATTATTTATGTTAGAAATTTATTTATTTAAAGTAATGTTAATAAAAGACTTACCCAATCGGTGGGGGATTTGGCAAAGGTTTATCAAAACCTTTCTTGCCTAACAACCAAAATGTATTCATCATGCCTTTGCCCTTAATATCAATAAGACCTCTGGGTTCTATCATATAGCCACCACGAGCCTCTAAACGATTACGGGTCTCCTGGGACATGTGAATGCGCCAAGAGGAACCTAAATTTTTTAAAAAAAAATAACATAAAACGTTTATTTATCCAGCAATAGAAAATTTCATTAAAACCCACCCGTTGATTCCATTCTTGAGGCCGTATTCACAGTATCACCAAATAAACAATACCTAGGCATGGTTAAACCAACCACCCCCGCACAGCAGGGTCCGGTATGTAGACCGATTCTTAATTGCAATGGCACTCCTGGTAAATGTTTAACATTAAAGCGGCCACTTTGATGCAGTAAATCTAAAGCCATGGTAGCTATTTGTTCGGCATGATCGGGTGTGCGTACGGGTATGCCACTTACAACCATATAAGCATCACCAATGGTTTCAACCTGCCAAAAGGTATTTATGCTATATATGTTAAGATATATCTTAATAAGTTTACTTTACCTTATACACATTGTAAGCATTGATGGTAGCATCAAATATCGTATAGAGATCATTTAATAGATCAACAACCTGTACCGGTGTACAATGAGCAGCTATTGTTGTAAAACCAACAATATCACTAAAATATATTGTAACATCCGAAAATTCTTCTGGCTCAACGGCTAAGCCCATTTTTAGTTTTTCCGCCACCGAACTAAAGTATTAAAGAAATAATTTTATTGAAAAAAAAAAAACAAAAAGTTCATCTCCTCCTTACCTCGGCAACATTCTGTTTAACAGTTGCTCAGTCTTTTTTCTTTCAATATCCAATTGTTCGGTTCTCTCACGTATCAATTCTTCCAAATTATTTGAATATTTCTCCAGCATTTGAAACATCGTATCGACAAAATTCACTTTACGTCCATGATTTAACAATTTAAAACGTTCATAAACTCTATAATAGGTTATAAAACGTTGTTGTTGTTTTTTACATTGTGGCAAAAAGTTATTGTTATATTTGTATTGTTTATATATTTATATATTGTTTTTTTCCGTCATTTTTTTGTTATTATTATTTAATATTAAAAATGTGTCATCATCGTCATTCATACATTTAAATGAAGCGGAAGTGTGAGTTATTTAGTCAACATCACCACCATCATCATCATCAGGAGCAGCAGCAGCAGCATTGACAACATCATCGCATCATTGTATTTGTATTTATAGCAAACAGCGACATTGACATCGTCGTCAATCATTTATTGTTGAGTGCGAAGACAAGTCACATTGAACCAACCAGGACATAACCACACACAGATATACAAATACCGTTACATAGACAGGAATACCAATATTAAAGTAACCCATACATGTATGTAAGCGTCGAGGTTTAAAAATAAAATATAGCAAAACAACAGTAATAAATATGAAAATCGATAGAATAAAAAGGTTAAAAAAATGGTTTTATATTTATGTATGTATATGAATTTAAGTACGTGTAAAGTTAGAGCAAAAAAGCCTTTTAATACAATAGAAACTGATTGAAAATGCAGGGTTTGAAATTAAGTTGGATTATAGTTGCGTATATTTCAAAAGTATAGTACTAAAATAACCATAATTAAAATATAAATGAGAACCTGAATGACATTAAAAGTTTGTACTCAAATTAACACCATTAAACTATAAAAGAGAACCTGAATGACTTTAAAAGTTTAGTACTCAAATTAACACAATTAAACTGCAAAATAATCCTGAATGAGCTTAAAAGTTTAGTACTAAGAGAACCACGATTAAGCTGTAACAGAGAGCCTGAATGACCTTAAAAATTTGGTACTAAAAGAATGGAGATTGACCTGTAAAAGAGAGCCTGTACTAAGAGAACGGAGATTGACCTGTAAAAGAGAGCCTGAATGAGCTTAAAAGTTTAGTACTAAGAGAACCACGATTAAGCTGTAAAAGAGAGCCTGAAGACCTTAAAAATTTAGTACTAAAAGAACATCGATTGACCTGTAAAAGAGAGCCTGAATGAGCTGAAAAGTTTAATACTAAAAGAACCGCGATAAACGTGTAAAAGAGAGCCTGAATGAGCTTAAAAGTTTAGTACTAAAAGAACCACGATTAACATGTAAATGAGAGCCTGAATGAGCTTAAAAGTTTAGTACTAAAATAACCAGATTAAACTATAAAATAGGGCCTGAATGAGCATAAAAGTTTAGTACTAAACGAACCACGATTAAGATGTAAAACAGAGCCTTGTTCGATGAGTTACAATTTTTAGTAGTAAAAGAACCACGATTAAGTTGTAAGAGAAAGGCTGAAAGAGTGTAAGAGTTTAGTACTAAAAGAACCACGATTAAGTTGTAAGAGAAAGGCTGAAAGAGTGTAAGAGTTTAGTACTAAAAGAACCACGATTAAGTTGTAAGAGAAAGGCTGAAAGAGTGTAAGAGTTTAGTACTAAAAGAACCACGATTAAGTTGTAAGAGAAAGGCTGAAAGAGTGTAAGAGTTTAGTACTAAAAGAACCACGATTATGATGCTTATGAGCTTAAAAGTTTAGTACTAAATGAACCACGATTAAACCATAAAAGATAGCCTGAATGAGTTGAAAAGTTTAGTGCTAAAATAACCACGATTAAGCTGTAAAATGAAGCTTTAAATGATCTCAAAAGTTTAGTACTAAAAGAACCACGGTTAGTCTGTAATAAGGAGTTTTAAACCCACCTAAAAATTTAGTACTGAAAGTACAAATAACTTACATACATTATTGATACATCAATATAGCCACTATATTCCGACTTTGGTTCCTATTTAAAATCGCCCCAAAAGTGTCTGAGATTTGTTCACCAATTTTTTTTCACAAAATTTGTTTTTTCATATTCATCTAAAAGTATACTTTGGTGAAGGGTATATAAGATTAAGTACATCCTTTAAATCAGCGATCTTTTAGTACTAAACATCTCATCGGGGTTGTTTACTATGTAAAATTTAATTGTCGGTCATTTACTAAACTCGTTTTATTACTACAAAACTATTTAATTTAATGTTGCATGTTGCTGGAATAATAACTTTTCCAAACCCTGAAAAGTAGTTACTCCACTCTATTTCAATGCACACACATTCATATACATATAACAAATTAACCACCATCATCAAACAAACACTTACGAATTGAAATCTGGTCGCATTTCTGGCTGTTCCGCCCAACATTGACGCATTATATTAATCGCCTCCGGTGGTGCAGCACCCTTTGACACCGAAGGTCTTATTAGTGGCGGTGGTTTTTTTATTTTCGCTATTATTTCCTCAGCCGACAGCGACAGCATACAGTATGGTTCACCACGCACCACCACTTCTTGCATGATTATGCCAAATGAATAGACATCGCCGGCCTGAGTACCCAATATCCTTGCACCATGATTGTGATGGTGGTGCTGGTGTTGTTGTGGCTTCACCGAACGCAACAGCTCTGGAGCTATCCACAGTAGTTCTTTGTAGTTGCGTGGCGGTAGTGTTAAACCTTGAGCCTCATAGAACAGAGGTAATCCGTAATCAGTTATTTTAAGTACCCAACGTGCATCGACAACACAATTACGTGATGTTAATGTACCATGAACACGCAGTGGTGAGGTATGCAGATAACGCATGCCACGTACTAAGTCTGTTAGGAGACTCAAACGAAATGACCAGTCTAATTTGATTTCATCCATGATGAGTACATCTTGCAGTGAGCCGCGTGAGCAGTAGTCGAAAACCATGGCCGTACGATTGGGATCGGCCAGCCAGCCTATTAAGGGATTAATGTTTTCATGCCTTAGACCATGGGCCATTACCAATAAATCCATGGCCTTGGATTTCAGTTCATTTGAGCCATTCAAGGGTACTTCTTTAAGTTGTACCAGATCACCATTATATCTGGCCCTCATGTCCAGTAGGGCTGGATTGTGTCTAGCCAAACTGGCAGAACCTGAACTTGTCTTGCCATTAATCGTGGCCGTGGTGGAATTATTGGCGGCACCTGGTATAAGAAAACCTAGATTCTTTAGAGAACCTATAGAACCCTTTAATAAATCTGGCTTGTCCACTTCTGGGCCACCAAATTCTTGTAGTTGTTGCAGCCAACAGCACAGCATGGCTTCAATACCCTCGTCCACCTAAAGGGATTAAAAATATGAAGTTTATGTTTATGCAAGAGTAATGTATATGTTGTATATGTTTAACTATGTGTTAAATAATCCACTTACTCTACGTGAATCCACCGGGAATACAAAATCATTTGCAGATAATACAATTTTATTAGGTCCTTTAGATAAACGTTTGCGTAATAAATAATTTCTGCAAGACATACATACATAAATAAAACAAATAAAACAAATTGTATATGAACATGATTTTTCTTTTCATTTATCTAAGTACAAAAAAGTATGCAATAAAAGAAGTGTTTTATTTTAAATGTATAGGATATTATGATACTATGACGTATGAGTAATATTTAATTTGTTTTGTCATATTTTCCAGATGATGTGACTAAATATATTTCTTTAGTTATTACACGTAGACTTATTTTAAAAGAAGATTTGTCTAATAAATGATGTATAAAAAATAACTTTATCATAAGTAGAATATACAAATTGTGTTCTATAGAAAAGTGAAGGCTAAATACTATACTACATTCCCAAAAACACTATTCTAAGATAAGTGCATTCCAAAGACTATTCTAAATTCTTTAAAAATAATAATTTCTTTAGAAGATACTCTTTTTTAAAACAGTGTCTTTGGAAGACACTTTTCATTGTGCCTCTTGGAAAACAGTTTTTTAAGGCAGTGTCTTTGGAAGACACGTTTCATTAGAATATTCCCTTTGGAAGACACTCTGCATTAAAATAGTGCCCCTGGAAGACAATTTTCCAAAGATATTATTCTATAGAAAAGTGTCCTTAAAATACACCATTCTAAAGATAAGTGTTTTCCCAAAACACTATTCTATTGAAAAGTACTTCCAAAGACACTATTCTATACGAAGGTGTCTTCCACATATACTTTTATATAGAAAAGTATCTTCCAAATAATCTTTCCTATAGTTCAGTGTCTTTGTAAATAATTTGTCTATAGAATAACTATCTTTAGAATGGTGTATTCTAAAGACAGTTTTCATTAGAATATTGTATTTCGAGGACACTGTTCTAGAGTATAGTGTCGTTTTCTTTCTAATAGTGTTTTTGAATACAGTTTTCTTTAGAAAGGTGTATTTTCAAGACTCTTTTTCTATTTTGAAGACATTTTCCTAGAGAATAGTGTCTTTCGAGGACAATTTTCTAGAGAATAAAGTCCTTCGATGACACTTTTCTAGAGAATAGTATCTTTCGAAGACATTTTTCTAGAGAATAGTGTCTTTCGAAGACACTTTTCTAGAGAATAGTGTCTTTCGAAGACACTTTTCTAGAGAATAGTATCTTTCGAAGACACTTTTCTAGAGAATAGTATCTTTCGAAGACACTTTTCTAGAGAATAGTGTCTTTCGATGACACTTTTCTAGAGAATAGTGTCTTTCGAAGACACTTTCCTATAGAATAGTGTGTTTCGAAGACACTTTCCTATAGAATAGTGTCTTTCGAAGACACTTTCCTATAGAATAGTGTCTTTCGAAGACACTTTCCTATAGAATAGTGTCTTTCGAAGACACTTTCCTATAGAATAGTGTCTTTCGAAGACACTTTCCTATAGAATAGTGTCTTTCGAAGACACTTTCCTATAGAATAGTGTCTTTCGAAGACACTTTCCTATAGAATAGTGTCTTTCGAAGACACTTTCCTATAGAATAATGTCTTTTGAAGACACTTTGCTAGAGAATAGTGTCTTTCGAAGACACTTTTCTAGAGAATAGTGTCTTTCGAAGACACTTTGCTAGAGAATAGTGTCTTTCGAAGACACTTTTCTAGAGAATAGTGTCTTTCGAAGACACTTTTCTAGAGAATAGTGTCTTTCGAAGACACTTTCCTATAGATTAGTGTCTTTCGAAGACACATTCCTATAGAATAGTGTCTTTCGAAGACACTTTTCTAGAGAATAGTGTCTTTCGAAGACACTTTCCTATAGATTAGTGTCTTTCGAAGACACTTTCCTATAGAATAGTGTCTTTCGAAGACACTTTTCTTTAGAATAGGGTCTTTCGGAGACACTTTTCTTTAGAATAGTGTCTTTCGAAGACACTTTCCTATAGAATAGTGACTTTCGAAGACACTTTCCTATAGAATAGAGTCTTTCGAAGACACTTTCCTATAGAATAGTGTCTTTCGAAGACACTTTCCTATAGAATAGTGTCTTTCGAAGACACTTTCCTATAGAATAGTGTCTTTTGAAGACACTTTCCTATAGAATAGTGTCTTTCGAAGACACTTTCCTATAGAATAGTGTCTTTCGAAGACACTTTCCTATAGAATAGTGTCTTTCGAAGACACTTTCCTATAGAATAGTGTCTTTCGAAGACACTTTGCTAGAGAATAGTGTCTTTCGAAGACACTTTTCTAGAGAATAGTGTCTTTCGAAGACACTTTTCTAGAGAATAGTGTCTTTCGAAGACACTTTCCTATAGAATAGTGTCTTTCGAAGACACTTTCCTATAGAATAGTGTCTTTCGAAGACACTTTCCTATAGAATAGAGTCTTTCGGAGACACTTTCCTATAGAATAGTGTCTTTCGAAGACACTTTGCTAGAGAATAGTGTCTTTCGAAGACACTTTTCTAGAGAATAGTGTCTTTCGAAGACACTTTCCTAGAGAATAGTGTCTTTCGAAGACACTTTCCTATAGAATAGTGTCTTTCGAAGACACTTTCCTATAGAATAGTGTCTTTCGAAATCACTTTTCTGTGGAATGCTGTATTTCGAAGACACTTTTCTTTAGAATAATGTCTTTCGAAGAAACTTTTCTTTAGAATAGTGTCTTTCGAAGACACTTTCCTATAGAATCGTGACTTTCGAAGACACTTTCCTATAGAATAGAGTCTTTCGAAGACACTTTCCTATAGAATAGTGTCTATCGAAGACACTTTCCTATAGAATAGTGACTTTCGAAGACACTTTCCTATAGAATAGAGTCTTTCGAAGACACTTTCCTATAGAATAGTGTCTTTCGAAGACACTTTCCTATAGAATAGTGTCTTTCGAAGACACTTTCCTATAGAATAGTGTCTTTCGAAGACACTTTCCTATAGAATAGTGTCTTTCGAAGACACTTTCCTATAGAATAGTGTCTTTCGAAGACACTTTCCTATAGAATAGTGTCTTTCGAAGACACTTTGCTAGAGAATAGTGTCTTTCGAAGACACTTTTCTAGAGAATAGTGTCTTTCGAAGACACTTTTCTAGAGAATAGTGTCTTTCGAAGACACTTTCCTATAGAATAGTGTCTTTCGAAGACACTTTCCTATAGAATAGTGTCTTTCGAAGACACTTTCCTATAGAATAGAGTCTTTCGAAGACACTTTCCTATAGAATAGTGTCTTTCGAAGACACTTTGCTAGAGAATAGTGTCTTTCGAAGACACTTTTCTAGAGAATAGTGTCTTTCGAAGACACTTTTCTAGAGAATAGTGTCTTTCGAAGACACTTTCCTATAGATTAGTGTCTTTCGAAGACACTTTCCTATAGAATAGTGTCTTTCGAAGACACTTTCCTATAGAATAGTGTCTTTCGAAGACACTTTCCTATAGAATAGAGTCTTTCGAAGACACTTTCCTATAGAATAGTGTCTTTCGAAGACACTTTCCTATAGAATAGTGACTTTTGAAGACACTTTTCTATAGAATAGTGTCTTTCGAAAACACTTTTCTATAGAATAGTGTCTTTCGAAAACACTTTTCTATAGAATAGTGTCTTTCGAAAACACTTTTCTGTAGAATAGGGTCTTTCGGAGACACTTTTCTTTAGAATAGGGTCTTTCGGAGACACTTTTCTTTAGAATAGGGTCTTTCGGAGACACTTTTCTTTAAAATGGAGTCTCCGAAAAACACTTTTTGTAGAATATTGTCTTCGAAATACAGTTTTCATTAGAATATTGTGTTTGGAAAACACTTTACTTCTTTAGAAAATTAATAATTAATAATTCATTACTCTTTGTTCTTTTCTTATTTATTAATCTTCAATTACTCAGTGCTTTGTTCTTTTAATTTTATGAGATGTACAAAATAATAGCTGGGAAATAAACGAATCATTCAGTGGCTTTTACATGGCACTGACTCCACCTGTTTCTTTAAATTATTTTTATTTGCTCTTTCATATTATTTCTGAAATTCATAGTGACGTAAGTATAATATTCGTATCTAACAATAAAAAGCATTTCATTTTGGTAATTATGCTTTTAATAGTTTCAATAGTTTTTCTGCATTATAATGATTATTAAAGAGTTCCTTGTCTACTACAGTGTGAAATTTGATGTTGTTTTTCTATTCTATTCTTTTGTTAAAACTGCTAGAGTAAAATAGTAAAAATGAACAACAACAACTATTAAGTTATACAATGCATAACAAAGGAAAAATACATTTAACATGAAACAATAGCAGCAGTCATTGTTTATGGTAGGTATGAGTATATAAAAAAGTTTGCTCTATAATTTATGAGTTGTTGTAGGTACAAAGCAAAAGTCTGAAAATAAGATTTTTCTGTTTTTAAAAATTCTTTTGTAAATGTTATATTTGAAATGAAAATCCTCCTTAGGGGTCAGTCTGTAAATTCTTAATAATTGTCGGTAAAAGTGTATATTAGGGTGATGGTACTTATTTTTGGATTTTCGATGCTTCCGAAACCAAAAAAAATTTAAATTTCAAATAAAATGTGCAATCTCCAAACGTTATCCGATTTTGTATTTGCATTTTACATCACCGAGAACAATTCTAGACCTTGGGAAAGCGAAATCGAAAAAGTACAAAATAATGGCCACCCTAGTGTAAATGTTTGATTAAATTACACAAAAAAAAAATAATGGCAAAAAAACCCAGAGTCATAACAGTAAAAGTGTTGGAATTACTCTTGAGTAAAGTGTAAGTGGGTGGTTTAGTTTGGGCAGAGTGTGTTTGTGAGATTGTGTTAATTGTAATAATGTTAATAATGTGGTCTTTGCATGAGATTGAGATGAGAGTGAGAGAGGCGAGAGTGAGAGTTAAGGAGGCACTTTATTTCTATGCATAAAATTACTGGCTTTTCGTGTTTTGCTCTTTTTAGAAAATTTGTAATTAATTGTGGTTTTGGCCAAATTTTAACAAAGACTTTCATTTATTTAGAATGTAGTAAGTTAATTTCATTGCATGACCAGTTTTTTTACTTTGCTAATGGTTTCCTTTATTTGTTAAGTAAATGTATATATAAGAGGGCAGGCTGAAAAGAAAAACCAATTCTTTCGGAATTCCTAACAGATTCATAAAATGTAAAAAATGTTTATTAAGCGAAATTTGCAAACAAAATTACTTTAGCCAACATTAGTACATATTTACATTAAAAATTGTTCAAGTTTTATAAATATAAAAACATTTTCTGGTTGAAAAACTATTATTTGTCCTCATCTTAAGTTAGAATCAGCCCAATATTTTCGAGTGCTAAAAGTAAATCAACAGACCTACATATCTTTATGTTGTAATTTAAATTGTTACCAATTAAAATTTTAAAATTTAATTTGTTAATTTGAATATGTGAGTAATTTAGAAGTTTACCCTCGTACGCAAATTAACATATTTCAATTTGAATTGTGTGCCATTTAGATGGGTTTATTTATAGAAATTTCAAATATCCTTATTATAGATTTGAGTCCTTTTTCGTACATGTATTTGTATTAAAGAAGATATTAAATTTATCATCACTTGTTAATGTTTATTCTAGCGTATGCAAATAAATGTTATTGAAAAGAAAAAGCAAATAATTGGGTTAAATTTATTCAAGACTAATTTCGTTTAAAGGATTGATTGTTAATATATTTTCCGTATAATGTAAATGTAAATACTTAGGTTTAATTTGTATATACTTGAATGAAGAAAAAATTAATTTTGAGGAATACTGGTTAAAATTAAATATTTATTTAAGATATTAAACATTTATTTAAAATTTTCCTTGTTTTTTCTATTTATATATAAAAATTGATTTTTTTTTTATTTAAAAGAGATCACATTTTGGAACTTTGGGTTATTGGGCAATTTATCATATATTAAACTAAATTTGATTTAAATTCAATATTCAATAATCCAGCTCGAGGTCCTTTTTGTTAAATTTTAATTTATTTATTTACTTATTTCGAGCTTTTAAATTTTTTTTTTAGTTTTACAATAACAATAGTAATAAATTTTTTTACTAAAAAAATATTCTTAAAATAGTTTTGTGAAAAAAAAAGCTTTTTGAAAAAAATTTTCAGGAAATTATTTTTCTAGTGAACTTTTTTTTATTAAAATAGCTTTAGTGAAAAAAGCTTTTTTGTTTAAAAAATGATTTGTGAAATAGGCTTTTCTTGTAAAAAAGCTTTTTTTTAATTAAAAAGTTTTATGAAAGAAAAAATAAAAAATGTTTTTTAGTTTTATAATAAAAATTGAAAATAAAAGGATTTTTTAAATTTGTTTGAAATAAATTTAGTTTCCTAGTGAACTTTTTTTTTATTAAAATGGCTTTTTCTTGGCTAAATAAATTTTTGGAAAAAGGCTTTTTTTAAAAAAAGTTTTGTGAATAAAGCTATAGAGTACTCCACTCTGTAGCAAATTATATTTATTTCTCTTCTGTATTTATTAGATTTGAAATTTAGAATTTTATGTTTTAATTGTTTTTTTTTTTATAATTTCATTAATTCGACAAATAATTTTGTCAATGATTCACTCTGTATTTTGAACAGTTAAAATTTTTTACTGACCATAGCTTTATGCTTTTTCTATTAAAAAAATTTTTTGTTGAAGATGTTTAGTAAATAAAGCTTTTTTATGCTTTGCGATAAAAGGTTTTTTTCGATAATTTTGGGGAAACAAGTTTTCCTTTTTTTAGAAATAAAACTTTTTTGAAAAGAAAAGTTTTGTGAATGATGTTTTTATTTAAGTTATGTTAAAAAGCTTTTTTTAATGTTTTGTTAAAAAGCGTCTTAAATAAAAGTAAAATATGAAAAAAGTTTCTTTTTCAGTTTTTTGATAAAGCAATTTTTTGTAAGGTCTTTTGAATGAGATTTTTTAAAAAAGATTTGAGGAATGAAGTTTGCTCGTGATAATTTTTGATTAAAATAACTTTTTCGTGAAAAAATCGTTTTTTCTAACAAAAGTTTTGTGAATAAATCATTTTATGTTTAAAACATTTTTTGTGAAAAGAGCTTTCTTTAAATTTGTTGATAAACAAAAAGTTACTTGAAATATGCTTTTTCTATTAAAAAAAAGTTTTGTAGAAAAAAACTTTCTAGATAAATTTTGGAGAAATAAATTTTCTACAGATTTTTTTTTTTATTTAAAAAATGTATTTCATGATAATAGCTTTGTAAGTTTTGTAATTAAAGCATTGTTAATAATTTTGTTCTTATAAAATCGATTTTGTTAAAATAAGTTTTGTGAGATAAATGTCCCACGAAATAGGACTTTATTAGTCATAAAGAGTGTGCCAAAAAAAACTTATACTTGTATTAAGTTCAATAAAACTTAAACCGTTTAATATAAAAATTCTTCTACTTTCTAATATTAACATCCTTAAATCTCTAGAATTCGAATATTCTAGTTTTGTCCGTTAAGGTTATTAATGAAGCTAGTTGAAGAAAGATGGAGCTGTATAAATAGTGGCAGGGGTTGCAGTCGATAGTAGCTAGTTTTATCATAGGCACTGTTAGAGTCTATATCAACTGTCTTGTGCTTTATAAAGTGTAATTTAAGTGTGTGTATTATTGTGAATTATAAACGTGTGTGTTAAAATAGTGACTATTAAAACTGTTGTTGTGTACATTTGAATAAATATAGAATTGTTACAAATTTTAAACTAATATGGCCTTATATGTATATCATGTTTTGAAATAAATAAAAATTAAAAATTAAACTGCTTTTATATCAGAAGTTCCCGGTTTCTATAAAGGAAATAATCCGCCGTTTTAAAAGGGTAAAAACGTAACAATATATTTCTGTTTTGTCTTCTTATGCCACATCTGCAAATGGCTTACCACACAAGAAACTTCTTGGGGAATTTTGTTGGTTTTTTAGTCCGTTCTTGAACATTTCCTCGTTCATCAGCTATATAAAAATCTTGACCGGAAGTTTTGAAAAGAAACAACAGGTTTATTTTTTATAAAATTCGACATAATTTTTTTCGCTCGTTGTTTTGCTTCTAAGTTCTTTACCGCATTGCTATCTGGAACTTTCTGAACTTTATACACCTTCAACCCAGCATTAGCTTTGGCTCTGCTCACAAAAGAATCAGAACATTTAAATTTACGAGCTGCTTTTCTGACAGAAATGTTCGGTTTTCTACGATAGAGTTGTTTTAATTCTTTTGTTTTGCAAGTATCTTTTAGAGCTTTTTTTCTTCCTAATCCAGATTTTCTTACAATGTTAAAGTCTTTTTTATTGTCTTTAATGGCATTTGAAACAACGTGACGACGAACCTTCAGATATATTTCTATTCTTTTGGAAAATCCATATTGGATTGTTTTGAAAAGTTTTGAATACTTTTTTAACATACTTTTTACAACCATCACAGAAAAAATTAAATTTCAATTCAAACATTTATCCCATATTGAACTGGTTTCAATTATTTCATAATTAAATCAAGTATTCATTTGCTCAAAAACTAAATTTCTAGATATTTTCTATTGAATTTTGAGTTTTGAAATTGATTATTTTGACAATTGAATATACAATTTTCGTTATTGGTTGAATTTCAAATACAAAAATCATTGAATAGATAATTATCGTAATTGAAACACAAAAAATAACAAAAATGTGTTTTCAAATACGAAAATTATCTATTCAATAATTTTTGTATTTGAATTTCAACCAATAACGAAAATTGTAATTCAATTGTCAAAATAATCAAATTCAAAACTCAAAATTCAATAGAAAATATCAAGAAATTTTGTTTTTGAGCAAATGAATACTTGATTTAATTATGAAATAATTGAAACCAGTTCAATATGTGACAAATATTTGAATTGAAACGGTTTAAGAAATAGTTTTTTCTGTGTTTATTATTAATTTATTTATTTAATATTTAGAATTTTCTAAACCAATATTATTACAATTTATCTTGTCATCATCTTCCCAATTTACATTGCAGAATTACGGTTGCGTATACATGATATTAAATAAACTAATAAGTATACGCTCCTCTATATTGATAAAAATTACATTGTTTTTAATTAAAAACTAAAATGTCAACATTGAAATAAATATAATTAAAAACAAAATGTTTGTCCATCACAACGACATTCTAACTTTTGCAATGAAGTGACCTTTTTGTGGCAATACACATACATAAATACCTACAGTTCAAGAGTTCTATTTCTAAAAGAATTATCTACAATTTATGTAAAATTTTGCAAGTTTTAAAATAAAAATTATAAATATTTTATAGCATATACATATCACTGTGTGTAGATACATACCTCATGGCAATACCAGCTGCAACACTTGCCACAACAATAACTACCAAGACACCCACACATATCGCTATAATTGTCCAACATATTGAGCCGCAATACCAGAGTTGAGCAGTGCTAACCAGCAGCCAGTCATCGTAGCCAGGTAGAATGGAATGTGTTATATAGGTTTTTAAATTGATTTCATGTTGTTCCAATATCAATAGGGGTCGCCATTTGAATGCTACGGATGAGGTTGATGTTGCCACTGTAGGGGATGTGGCTGATGCTGGTGATGATGATGATGATGAATTTTCATAACTACCCATCATACTAAAACTGCTGGTTGTGTTTGTTTTGCTGTGGTATTGATGTTCCTGCTGCTGTTTTCCGTTTATAAATTCAAACATGTTGCTGCCAGTGGTATCATTAGTAACGGATATTTGGCTTGTTGCATCTACAGCTGCTCTATTGGCAATGCCACCACGTACCACATCTAGTACAATAAAATCGTATTTTGGCACATGTTTTAAAGATTTACTAGCTGTTGAGGATGTTGAGGTTGCTGCTGCTGGTGTTGAATTTAAAATATTGGCAATTAGAAAATCATAAAAGTTAAAAAAGTCGATAAAATTTCTTAAATTTTCTATTAGTTGTTGTTCCTTAAACATGGCCTGATGTTGGCAAACAGTTTCAATGGCCTCTGGTAGTTTGGCTTGCAAACAATTTTCCTTAATATATTTCGAATTCAAACATATGAAATTTATATTGATCGCAGTAACATTTAATTTTGGACATTCTCTTAACCATTGTTGTAGTAATATAAATTCTTGTTCCTTATTTTGAGGCATTGAAGTTCGGTTTAAATCCTTAGTACCCTCACGTAATTGCAACACCTCCCTTACCGATTTATCCAAATGTATAGGCCAGTTTTGTATTGATGTCACTTTAGTTTTATCTCTTTCACGGTCTAATTTTTGTTGGCGAAAATTTTGCACCATTTCAATGCCATTATTATCAAAGGCCACATTAAGAAAATATCGATAGTTGTCACTCAGTATTGTCAATAACAGCAGATTGGACATTAGTTGCGATTCTGGTTTAATACGTGTCAGATACTTGTAGAAACGATTTTCAGCATTAAAAGATGTTGCCACAATGTCAATGAGCAGCACTTTAGTATGCATTAACGTTTCCAATAAGCTGAGAAGGCGTAATGTTGTAACATCATTCATGGCAGCCGTAATGATAATTGCTGGATACATTTGGAAAGATGGAAGAGAAAAATACAGAAAATATAATCAAATCGAAAGACAACACATTTGGTTAAATACTCTGGTATACAAATGACATGTAGACATTTTTAATTTGGAAAATTTATAAGGAGAGTGGAAACAGTGACCACATGAGATGTATTTGTGATAAGATCTCAATAGTCACGTACTGAAATGTTAACATAAATTTGCTTTATGTTATTTTTTGTTAATAAAATTTAATTTAATTCATAGTAATTCCTGGAAGTTTAAAAGAATTCGGTGTTCATTGGCATCAACTCTCCAAAGGCTGTGGTTAGCTTAAGGATTTATGTGATGCGGAGATCTCTCAGATTTCTATTTTACATAATTGCTAATTGGTGAGATAAAAGCAATTAATAAGTGCTAATTTTACAAACAAAAAATTCATAATTTTCATATTTGTACCATAGAGAATACACATAGAGCGGAAACTCTCCTGTCGGAGACGTAACTCAGTTATCAAAAGCCTAAGTGGTGAGAATGTATTAGCAAAAAACAATGTGAAACAACACTCTTATGTGAATCTTTTTTGAGTAATTTTTTGTTTGAGTTTTTTTCTAGTTTCCGCTCTATGATTTGCACATTAACCCTGGTAGAAAACTTGCACAAATTCATACCACAAACTCTATACAAAAGACAAGGATAATCCTAGATTTTCTCATTCAGCTTAGTTCAGCAGACTTTACCAACGACAAAGTCGGCCCATACATGGCTCATGATAACCCTACACCACCTGAAAATGTTGTTTATTTTATATACTCAATTTTGTTAAATGATGATGAAATATTGGGATGTGATGCCAATGCAAGGCACATTAACTAGACCAGCAAATTAGTTAAATTAGTGATTTTTTTTCACCATTACACATCTTGGGTAATGGAGTTGTTTTCATGTCTTTCCCATGTAAGACTGCACTGTCATAGCTATGGGAGTATCGAGCGTCTCCATTCATGATGTTCCCATTAGATCCAGTATATTTTTGGTATGGTGGTGGGGAACCTTGCTAATCTTTGATTCCTACCTTACGTGGGGGCTGTTTGACCTTCAACATGATGTTATCCTTCTTTTCCAGAGATAAGGGGGCCACTTAATTTTTAAGACTCGAGAACTATGATGAATATTTTTCTTCCTCTGTCAGGGATTGAACCTCGGGTGCTTGGTTTTGTAGGCAATCACTTTAACTGCTACACTACACCATGATAGAGGTGTGTATATACTTGGGTTTCTACGCGGGAAAATTACCCGGGAATTCACGGGAATATTTTTTAATTAAATTTTAATTTTCGGGAAATGTTTGTCTGGAATTTTCGGGAATTTCTTCATAAGTTTTCTTCTAAAAGTTAAAATTTTCAGATTCGTTTCGATGGCCAAATTTGTTGCTAATTGAATCATTTCATTATATCCATAGATTTTTTCGGTTCTAGCAACAGGTAGTCAGTTGGCAAAGAAGTATTACGGTTGAAATAACCGAATGTTTTTCAGCCAACACAAGCCACAACAGAAAATTTTGGTTATTAAGAATGAATCTAATTCAATGTTTATACTCTTAAAGGAATTATTAAAGAAGTGGCCACTTAACTTGGCTGAAACTTTGAATCAGATGTGTGATGTGTTATAAATGACAGCAATTTCTTTTCCAAACTCTATTTTTTATATAATTCTGAAAATTCTTTAAAAACATATCTGAAAAGCTTGACTCTTCAAACCGCAGCTGCGGATTGCCTGCCAAATTAATATTTTTGTTCAATTTTACGTATTCATATTTATATCCACATAACCTCGAGCTGCCGAGATGTAAAAATTTTGACCTGATATCTGCCGAAAATCAAATTTTGGCTATCTTTTAACCCGACAAAGTCGGGCTTTCTAGATATTTGTGCATAATTTTATTTCTAGCTTTATTTTCTATTGTGTCTACACTTTTTAAAACTAAACGTAATGACTTGCAATTCATTGTAGAATAATGGTAGATTTGTTGTTAAAAACGTATGTAAATCTTTTTCCATTTTGATAATAGGTGGCGTTGTTATGATTACTATAGTGCGTACGGATTTTAACACATTGACTGCCAAGGCACTTTCAGCAAATAGGATGCTGGGGGCCACAGCATTTTCTTTGCGTAATCTCTTCGAAAACGTCAATATTGGAAATTAGGCTACTGTCAGTAATATTTACTGCTTAGAAACAGATTTGTTTTTTATAAATAAGAGGGTCTTACGAAATGGCGAAAAGGATTTTTTTTTATGGGATACTGAGTTAGAAAAAATACTCAGTACAAGTTCAGAAAGTGATAAAGAATGTGAAGATTACAGTTTTGATGAGAAACTTTCAGACAACATTGAAAAAATTCTTAAAATCCAGCACTATTGTCTGACATGGCTAGAGAGAATAAAAGTCGTGTCGGACATATTTGTCCGACGTGGCGTAAACCGCATAGTGCAGTGTCACACATATGTGTCCGACGTGGCAGTCAATGTGTTAAGTGGCCACTTCTTTAAGATGCCTAAATTTTAGGGATATTCAATGAATATTATTCATATTTAGAGAAAGTAAGAACAATAATGGTTGTTCAAATTTGTTTATCTACAATCAGATACGAAAAATGTCTCTAACTAGTAGTGTTTATAAACCGGTTAACCGGTTAACCGAAAAACCGGTTTTTCTTCGAAATCTCGTTTTTTTGCGAACCGGTTAATTGAAATGTTGATTTTCGGTTAACCGGTTTATCCGGTTTTTATCACTCGGTTAACCGGTTTTTAAAATTTAAGTCTAAACTTAAGAAATCTCATGGTTTTGTGCATTTTTTATATTCATTGTACACACATTATTGGTCTGATTTGAAACCTAAACTATTGACTTACAATACAAACCTATTTAGAGCCATTATTACAACTTGCCTTTATTGTTAAAGGTAACTTTAAGCAATAGAAAAAGGTACCCTTAAATGTCACTTTAACTATAACGGCAAGTTGTAATAATGGTCCTTAGATTGATATTTTTAAGAATTTCAATGATTCTAAATAGTAGAGGACGATGGGTTTACTTAAAAACTTTTTCAGAATAAATTGCACATAATGAAACTATTAAAAATTAAATTCCGCATAATTCTAGAAGTTAATCTAAATCTTCGTTAGCTTAGCGTACAAAGTCCTTTTCAGAAATATTACAGGAGAGACAAAAAACGTTCTAAAATCCATAATTTGAAATATTTATGAGATCTGATAATGGAGTTTTATTACTTATTGATTTATAATGACAAATAAACAGAAAGAAGTGCGTTTGCATATTAATGGTCCTTTTTTGGGACTCGTAACATTTTCTGTTTCATATCAGAAAGTCGAGGTGATAATAAATTTCAAAATTATTTTTTGGTTGAAATTTAATGAAAAAAATCAATAATTAAAACAAGTATTATATAGTTAGTAACAAATTTATACTCAATTCCATTTGACTGAAATAATAATTTTGAAATTTTTACAAAACAAAATGGACTTAGCACTTTTGTATATTCATAGTTATTTATATTAACCATTCCTGACAACTAAAAACTACAAATTTTAAAGCTGTGTATACTTTATAGGACATTTTATGTTTTTACACATATATGACGGTTAACCGGTTTAACCGGTTTTTTCGATGTCGGTTAACCGAAAAACCGGTTTTTTAAAAAAGGCCAATTTTCGGTTAACCGACAAACCGGTTTTTTAAAAAGTCGGTTTTTTATAAACACTACTAACTACGCATGTTTTATAAACATAGTCGAAATTCTTAAGTTGTTTAATTAAACAAAGAATTTATTGATTTTATACTGATTTAAACTACGACTGTCACAATACCGATAAAATGCCACTAGAACCCTGCTACAATTATAAGTAAATTTATTCGAAAACAAATTTCTGGTTTTTGGTTTAATTTATTGTTAAAATATTTAACTTCCTCCCGGGAAAGAAAAAGGTCTGGGAAATTAGGAAATACTTAATTTCATTAAACCTTTATGCTTTCCGGTTCAGAGCACTTTAATTGGTAGAGGCTCTGGACCTCACATATCTAAAGAACAAATTTATATTATCGATCGTCGAATGGAAATTATCAAAAGCAAATATATTAAGCAGATCATAATCATCAGACAATGACTTGTTTAAGAAATCCAGGAAAAAAACTAACTGGTTTAAGTTCAGAGGGTTCGTGAAGCACAAACTAAGCTATATATGACTTAAAAATGCGGAATTTACAATAGATGGCGTATCTGTTGTGTACAGTTTTTGTTTTTAAAAATTAATAAGTCAATTTTAAGAAACATATCTGTCATTTATTCTCAGTGTAAACAAAAAATATTTTTTTTGCTTCGAAAATGTCGAATTTTGTATCAAAGAATTATCAGAATTATCGGGAAGTTTTGCTTTACTTCTTTAATTTGAAGAAAGTGCTGCTGAAGCACACCGATAGCTCACCAAAGCAATCGGTTTCAATGTGCGAGAGATGGTTTGTTCGTTTCAGAAGTGGTGATTTTGACACGGAAGCCAAAGATCGCCCAGGTCAGCCAAAAATGTGTGATGACCAAGAATTGGAGGCATTACTTCATGAAGATTGTTTTCACACTCAATAAGAGCTTGAAAAATCATTGGGAGCTACTTAAGCATCAATTTCAAAATGTTTGCGAACAGCAGGTGTCAAGGCCGAGAGACCTTGAAACACCATTTTGCAAGTCCGAAATTTTTACACCGAATCATTACTTGCGATGAAGAATTGATCCATTACGATAACCCGAAGCGTTAGAGATCATGTGTGGAGTCCGGATACCAGCCGAACCTACACCAAAGCCAAATATCCATAGCGGTATGGTAATGCTCTGTACTAGTTGGGATCAAAAGGGTCACACCAACACAGGGAACTCACACCGAACGCCACTGATTTGTTTGAAGCGAGCATTGGTCGAAAAACGTCCAGAATATGCGGCCAGTCATGAAACCGTAATATTCCATTATGACAACACACGGCTACATGTTGCAATATCTGTTAAAGACTATTTAGAATGAAGTGGTGGGAAAGTTTTGCCTCACCCGCTTTATAGACCAGACCATTACCCATCCGACTGCTGTTTGATTTGATCGATGCAGAACGCTGTCTCTGGAATACGCTTCAGTTTGGATTAGAGTATCCGAAATTGGTTAAGATGAGCAGTTCGTTTGACTCGGAATCCATATGTTGAAGGATGGGAGAGGTTCATAGCTAACAGTGGCCAATACTTTGAATAAATTTATATTGTACAAATGTTTCAAAATAAAAGCTAAAAATTTGAAAAACTCCTGCCTTTTTAAGTAGTCGAAGACAATATTTCTAGCCTTAACAAGATGAAGGAAGTTTTAAATAGAACAACTGTAAAAGCTTCTGAAAATTCTTGTCTCCAGCCAATGTCTACGAAGAGAGAAAATAGAAGATTAGTGTCTTTCAGGCTGAAGGAGTGCCATGACAAGTTTTTCGTGAAATAAACATTCATAAGAGAACTGTGATTTGAAATGGATACTACGACTTCGGCCTTAGTTAGAATGTGGAATAATGAACTGTTCAAGCCTAGCTTGAATTCCTGCAGATATAGATTTCTGAACGTACATATATATAAGTGATACATTTGGTACTATCGAGAGGTTGAATCTAGTGCTCATTTCATTAGCTTATAATCATGATCTAGTTTCATCGAACTCATTGAGTAGTATGGTCTTGTCTTTTTTTTTTCACACAGCCACATTTTAAACTAACTCTTACTTTTTCATTCATTCATGCCCATTACCCAGCAGCCTTTTGGAAATATCAAAAACCATGACTTCAAATTCAGTTACCATAAGATTTATGTGGTCTGTTAAACCCACAACTTTGACTCCATAAGTACTTGCAGTCATAATAAATCATTACTTTCTTAAGGGTTGCAAAATTTAAACCACTGTCCAACTCTCTAGCACTAAACCCACAAAAAGATACTTATGGCCTCTATTACCAATGTGTGTAGTTAAATCTATTGCAAAAAAAACAAGAAATCTTCCCAAAAAAAAAAATGTAAATGAAAAAACTTGGAACCACACTTACCTTTACCAATTTTATCTTCGGCATTCAGATCACGTATGTCATCTTCTCCAATTTCAATTTTATATGGCACATGCATATTGGCTGCTATGGCCATTGGTAATGCCCAATTTTCATCTATAAAGAAAAAGTAGAACGAATTGATAAAAACAACATCAATATGAATAAGAAAATAATAGAAAATCAACTTTACTTATTTGCCTATGTATGAATGTGGAATGTGCGGCCATAGTAAATGTGGAAACTTAAAGGCAGTCGTTGAACAAAAACAAAAGCATTTGGGAAATAGTAAAAGTTGATTTTTTGTTTTCTTTCATTTTATGTTTTAAATGTAAATATTTCTGATGGTATGTGTTAGTGAATGTGTTTGTGTAAGTGTATTGAAGAGAAAGAGAATGTTGTGGCAACATTGTTGGCGTTTGATAACAATGATTATTGTCATATGTGTGGCATGTTGTAAAATCAGTAGCGGAGGGAAAGGGAGCAAACAAGTTAGACGATATATGTGAATTGTAAGGCAAAAATAATGCCCTATAGCTGCTAAGAAAATGCTTTGAAAATATCGAGTATTTTACCAACGAAATTTTAAAGTTTTTTTGTTGAATAAAACTTTTTAGTGAAACGATTTCAAATCGTTGAACAAGTTTTTCTTGCGAAGAAAGTTTTTTATTGAAAAAAGCTAATTTTGTTTTGTTAGATTTTGAGATTGATCAAGAATTGTTTGTGAACTCAAAAGTAAAAACTTTTTTTCTCGAGTTAGAGTTAAAAGGTTTGTTTTTTGTAGATTGTGAGGACCTAAATTCTTGGAATTTAGACCGACATAAATTAAATTGTACAAAAAAACTTAGGAATAAGCCAAGTAAAGAAAATATTATTGTTTTATTGGGTAGATGATGGATGACATCCATCAACGGGGGGCGGATAACATCCCCCAATATTTGGATTTATTCTCATTTTAGATATCCGGAGGACGATGGGGTACAGGAGGTCATACGAGCCGTACAGTCAGGGGCAGGTGATGGGTACAATACTGGCTGCGAAAATAAACAACAGAGTGTCTACAGCAGAATATCAGCAGCAGAGAGTATCAGCAGAGGAGTTTAGAGTAGAGTTCAGCAGAGAGGAGTCAACGGAGTGTAAGCAGAGAGAAGTCAACAGAGTGTATCAGAGAGGGTAGTCATGAGAGAGACAGTCACGAGAGAAGATATTCAGCCGTATACAAGAATACAACAAACACAGGATTAAACAACTGAGATTGATTGAACAACCGCTACCGATTCAAACCTTTTTTTCCGCATTAGCTACAAAGCTACAATAGCTGTAGAGAAACAATAATATATAAGCTAATGTAACAGAGCAATGGATCTCTCTTTTGTGTTGTACAAGTGATCAAATAAGACGTGTGACAAGCCGGTAAAAAAAAAATATATAACAACAGTGCTAGGGGGTAATTAAATTTGGATTTGGTAACAACGATCCTTGCTTTGTGAGAACAGGGCGCTGGTTTACAATCAGATAGCAAGGCGGATTACATCCAACCTTACCCAAAACCGGTTTACATCCGTGGAGGGAGGAGAATAGGGCACTAGCTCAGGGCTAGGAAGTAACACTCGCAAGAATTAGGAACAAGAATAGATTCTAGAATTACATTCTAGAATATTTTGAGAGCAGGAATTAGTAGTCAGGAGTAATAGGGCACCGGTACGTGTCACCCGAGAGTTCACGGAACAACAGCAAGTTGTTCTCAATAAAGAAGCAAGTCAATTTGCATTTGTGGCTCAATAAATAAAATTAAGCAATTGAAAACATAAATAAAGAGTAAAAAGTAAAAAGAACAAAAGCAAAGTGTTTTAAATTTTATGTTAAGGACCCTGGACTAGACTGAGCGCTACCCCAGCTTCAAACCCGGAGTAACCGGAGGTTCCTTACAAGATAAATAGCCGTTTTTGGAAAAAAGCTTTTGTTGAGAAAATAAAGTGTAAACATTTTTATTGAGAAAAGCTTTTTAGTAAAAAAAAATAACTTTTGATTGAGAAAAGCTTGTTTTTTCTCTATTTTTATTTTTTCTACAAAAAAAGATTTGTGTTGAGAAAATAAAGTGAACCATTTTTTTTATTGAAAAAAGTTTTTTAGTAAAAAGAGGATATTGATTATGGAAACTTTTTTTGTGAGCAAATACAATTTTAAGTGAGAAATAAAGGATATACAAATATGTTTCAACAAAAGCTTTGATGTTAAAAAGCTAGTTTTGGTGATAAGTTTTTATACCCTACACCACCATAGTGGGGAGGGTATTATGCGTTTGTGCAGATGTTTGTAACGCCCAAAAATATTAGTCTAACACCCACCTTAAAGTATACCGATCGACTTAGAATCACTTTCTGAGTCGATTAAACGATGTCCGTCCGTCCGTCTGGTTGGCTGGCTGTCCATGTAAACCTTGTGCGCAGAGTACAGGTCGCAATTTTGAAGATATTTCGACCAAATTTGGTACATATTACTTTTTCGGCTCAAGGACCAATCCTATTGAAAGTGGCTGAAATCGGTCCATTATTTCACCTAGCCCCCATACAAATGTCCCCTCGAAATTGGACTTTATCGGTCATAAACGTTTAATTTATCTATGTATCTACACAAATTTCGCTCCAAATAAGTTTTATATCTACAAAATTCATGTCACCAAATTTTGTCACGATCGGTCCATAATTAGTCATAGCTCCCATATAGACCCGCTTCCGAAAATCACTTTAACGTGCATAAATCGCTTAAAAATGTTGGTATACACACAAAATTCAACATAGTTAACTTTAATATAGACATAAATCACACGACCTAATTTTATGGTGATCGGTCCATAATTGGTCATAGCCCCCATATAAGGCCCACTTCCGAAAATCACTCAAAAATATAAATTATTGACATTTTAAAAGAAAAATATTTTTACTCATTTACTTGGTGTAGGTTATTATATGGTCGGGCTTGACCGACCATACTTTCTTACTTGTTTATTATGCAAAAAGCTTTTTTTTAACTATTTTAGTCTCAAGAAAGTTGTCTAAGCTTAAGATTTTTACGAAAAAATTAGTTTTTTAACTAAAAAGCTTTTTCACCATTTTTTATACCCTACACCACCATAGTGGGGAGGGTATTATGCGTTTGTGCAGATGTTTGTAACGCCCAAAAATATTAGTCTAACACCCACCTTAAAGTATACCGATCGACTTAGAATCATTTTCTGAGTCGATTAAGCGATGTCCGTCCGTCTGTCCGTCTGGTCGGCTGGCTGGCTGTCCATGTAAACCTTGTGCGCAGAGTACAGGTCGCAATTTTGAAGATATCTCGATCAAATTTGGTACATATTATTTTTTCGGCTCAAGGACCAAGCCTATTGAAACTGGCTGAAATCGGTCCACTATTTCACCTAGCCCCCATACGAATGTCCTCCCGAAATTGGACTTTATCGGTCATAAATGATTAATTTATATATGTATCTCCACAAATTCCGCTCCAAATAAGTTTTATATACACAAAATTCATGTCACCAAATTTTGTTACGATCGGTCCATAATTAGTCATAGCTCCCATATAGACCCGCTTCCGAAAATCACTTTAACGTGCATAAATCGCTTAAAAATGTTGGTAAACACACAAAATTCAACATAGTTAACTTTAATATAGACATAAATCACACGACCTAATTTTATGGTGATCGGTCCATAATTGGTCATAGCTCCCATATAAGGCCCACTTCCGAAAATCACTCAAAAATATAAATTATTGATATTTTAAAAGAAAAATATTTTTACTCATTTACTTGGTGTAGGGTATTATATGGTCGGGCTTGACCGACCATACTTTCTTACTTGTTTATTATGCAAAAAGCTTTTTTTAAGTATTTTAGTCTCAAGAAAGTTGTCTAAGCTTAAGATTTTTACGAAAAAATTAGTTTTTTAACTAAAAAACTTTTTCACCAATTTTTTTTTTATTGAAAAAAGCTTTTTAGTTAAAAAAACACTTTTTGCCGGAAAAATCTTAAACGCTAAAATCAAAAGCGTTAAGAAGTTAAAAGTTTAGTGAAGAAATCACTTTTTAATGAAAAAATAACATTTCAGAGAAAAACTTAACTTTTTTTATGAAAAAGGGAACTTATTGTGAAAAACCTTTTTTTTGTCGGAAGCGAGTTTGAATACAAAATTATTAAGGGTCCTCATGTAAACGCTTAAATGCCTTGCAAACTGTGCAATCTGTGCATTTTTACACTCTCGCAAATGAACTGTCAAAAAATGTATGGAAATTCGTTTGCACAACCCCGATAAGTTTGCGCGACAATTTAGTCTCGCAAACTTGAATTTATTGTGCATTTGATGAATCAGCTGCTTTTGTGTACTTTTATTTATAAGAAATAAAAATCAAATAAAATATAAAAATGTTGTGCATGTGAAAATTGTGTAACTTTGGAACAGAATGATTGTATTAAATGGCATTGTGTATGAAAACATTAACCAACAGCTAGAATATAAACAAAATCTTGCAAACTCTGTATATCACCGTTTGTTCCAAAGATTTAACTTTCATTCAACATTTTTAAAATTGAGAACAAACGATACACTCTTGAAAGCTTAAGAATACAACAAAAAATACACAATACAATGAACACGAAAGAGGACAAGGATAACACAAAACTGCAATATTCCGCTGCAATATTTAATTATTAAATCAGTTGAAGTTCTGTGATATTAGTATTAAGTTTGACTTATAGTATATGTTTGTGTTGTAATGATTATTTATTTATTTATTAATTCTGTGTCGTGAAGTCCAGTTTTTTAAATAATAAGTTAATTGACAATGTAAACAATAGAATTTCGTAAGTTGAACTGTGATATCTTAAGTTTTTCAATGATTTATAATAAAATATTTATATGTTTTTGTCGCTAGAATTCAACAATAAAAGAAAACCCCTGAAGAAGTTTGAAACAAACAAACGAAACGTTGGGTAAATAATAATAAAAATGAAAATACTTTGATTTTTATTTACACATTTGGTAACAAATGATTGACCATAAATAGCCCGTAAGATTGGAATCTTAAAAACTAAAATTTATACAATTTGAAAAATTTGTTAAGGCTTTTGATGAATTTATTTTTATTTGACATTTATATCAAATAGAGAGAAATTTAATGTATAAACTTGCACAACATTGATAAGGTGTGTTCATGAAACACGTCGCGCAAATTTGCACAATTGAACAAATGGCAAACATAAGCGTTTAAATGATTATTATTTTTTAAATAAATTATTTAGAATTAAGTTTAGTAAAAAAAAATCTTTTTAATGAATATATTTAGTAGAAAGCATTTGTGTGAAGTGAATAATTTCAGAAGAAAAAGCATGTAAGTGAAAAAATGTATTTTAGTAAAAAAACTTTTAATTGAATCTAAAATAGTTGAGATATGTTTTTAGAAAAAAGAGTATTTTACTGAAAAAAGCTAATGGTTCAAAATTATACATTTAATTTTTTGAAATTTTTTTAAATTTTTTTTCGTTTGGTTTCTATAAAAAAATTAGTTTTGTAAACATTTTAAGTCCTTTTACAAAACTGTCCCTATTTTCACCAACGAAATAGCAAACTTAATATGCCCCACATATTTCTAATGATTTGTAGAAAAAAACAAACCCAAAAAAATACTCAGTTTATATCAGATTTTGGCCCACAAAAAGCACAGGAGAAAACAAATAAAAAAAAATAGTGAAATTGTCCTTAAAAAGTTGTTGAAATGAAAATCCCTTTGGATAGTCGATTGAATCTTAAGTTTGTCAATGTATATCTAAAGTTTGGCCTTGATGAACAAAATAACCGGGGAAAAAACATCTAAAAATTGTTTTTGTTGAATAAATAGAAAAGTTTTTGTTTTTTTTTTTTCATTTACTTGCCTAAGCTAGAGGATTTGAAGTTTTCGTAACTAAATATAAGCAAGCATAAACTTAACTTTAACCAAAACTTATATGCACAGTTAAGAATTCATTTACAAATACATATTTTCTATTTAGTTAAAGATATAGTTTGAAGATAACATGGACTAAAATGATATTTTATGACATGTAATTAAATATCAATAGATTAACATTAAATAGTTTACTCTTTAGCTAAGCTAAAATATTGTGGTTTGTTTTACAGAAAAAAATAATAAAACGTTTTATCTCTTTGCAATATTTTCCTTTCATTGTAAAAGCCATTCACGCAATTCAATTTAAATATAAACTATTTTAAATTTACACACTCATAAATGCATATAACTAAGTACTTTTATTTCATAAATCCCATTTTCATAAAAAGTAATCTACATATATTCTTTTTTTTTTTTTTTGTATAATTCTTTTGTTAGTTATTTATGAGGAAAACACACTTGATCCTTTTTGTACTCATGCTTTGCTTTATTTTTCGTCGTATGCCATGATTTTTATTTTATTCATTATTCGTTGTATATATTTTTTTTTCATAAAACTAATTAACGTTGAATTGACACAGTTTCAGTAGTAATTAAGTTCAGTTTTTTCTTTTTGCCTTAAAGGAAAACGGAAAAACTATATTTCAACAAATAAAACAACGAAGACAATAATAATGTTTTATGCTCAAAATGAGTTGAATTTATAGACTATAGTTGGAAAAAATGTAAGCAAATGACTTTGGGTTAAAGAAACAGTTTAAATTTCAATAGTTTTAAAATTGTTCAAGATTCCTTAAATTTAAATAAAATTTTAGTAAATAAATACCCCTATATTTGAATTTGTCATAGATATGTATTAGAGTGTCCCTTAGAATTAAATTTTTTGAAATGTTGAGACGGTACCCGCTGAAAACTTTCGTAATGACCTAAAATACACACCAAAAAAATGTTTAGCTTGTTCTAAGAAGGGCAACCCGTGCCGACTTAGCGATTTAGTTTTGAGGTGCATTTACAAGGGGAAAAAATGCTTTTTTCAGTTTTTGTAAAAATTTTGCCATTAAATAATTACCTTTGCAATTAAATTTAAAAGAATTCAAATGTGTACGTAATTGTCGTTCTAATAAGATATAAAAAATAAAAATTGGTTGAAAAATGTTAAAGGTATTAAAAAATCGCCAGGCCATTAACGTGTCTCACCACTAGAACATGAAATGTAGGAACAAAATTAACATATTTTAAGAAATATTAAAATAAAAGCTTATTTTTACTTAAGATATATCCATATTTACTTGTATATGAGTTTTTGTCTTCGTAGGATACCGTTAACCTATTCGCAGGTATAACCAAAAAAATTTTATTTTTTTAAACGGCAGTTTCAAAACTCCAATTTCAAATTTTTAAAAATTTTGTTAAACAAATTTCAGAATTTTTTTATCATCACATTGGGATTTATTGGGAACATAATAAGGAATAAAAATATGACAATACCTACGATAGTTTTTCCGTACCAGCGATTTAAATTTTGAGATTTTCGAAAAAAACTAATATTTTGGCGAATGAGCCGAATTTCCTTACTGTTATTATTTTTAAGTTAAAGCTATTCAGAATAATATAGTCCAGGTAATTTAAAAATATAGTCTAAAAGTTTTACTAAAATCGGAAAACTTTAACCTTTAAATCGTGAAGGTCAAAGGTCAAATTTTTCAATATTTAAAATTTCTCATGGAAAGTTAGAGAAATGTTATACATTTTTGGGCCGATTTTGATGAAACTTGCTGGGCGAAAAGATGACTTAACTCTTCATTTTATTAAAAAAAATTTTATTAAGAATATATAACAATTTTATGTTTTTCTATAAGATATCTTTACGAGGAAGATTTTGGTGTAAAAAACATGTCCTATTTTTCGAATTTGCTGCCCCTACGCCCTTCGGAATTTGACCTATTTTTTTATAAAAATTTCAACTTTGGACCACATGTTCTAAACTCCCAAAGCTGGAATCAGAAAACGGAAAACAGTTTCAAAAACCTTGATGTGTTTTCCAGTTATCCCCAAAGTATGGACAAAATTGTAAAAAATAATTTTTTTTTTGGAATTTCGCTTTTTTGACTTTTTGGTAAGTTTTTTTTACACTTTCTTATTTATAATGGTAAATTAAAAAAACGTTGAAAATTTCATTGAGTTTTGCTAATAACTTAATAAATATTTTATTTCATTTATTGAGTTTCTGAAACTAAAATTTGTATCAAAATTTTAATAGGATTGCAAATATTAGAAAAAATTTGATCCACATTTATTCCGAACTATTTTTTTTTTTGTTTAGATGAGTTAATTTTTGGTCTTACAAAAAAATTTCAAGTCCGTCCTTCATAAATATTGCACCATAGCCCCCTGTAGCATTTGTAGGGTCCATTTTAATAACTTAAACTCGAATACTCTTTGTTTACGCCAACGTCAAATTTTATCCCAATCGGACCAGCCGTTTAGAAATGCCAGATTTATTTCCAAAAAATTTTGATTCTGCCCCACTGTGCATTTGAAGTATGAAGAAGTACCCTTTGGTACTTTAAAGCCATTACATCCCCTATTTTTTTTAGCACAGATATGTCTCAAACGTTTCCAAACTTTGTTCATTTGCTTAAGAAAATATATGTTGCAAAAAAGTACCAAAATGTTTATCACGATTTGGACAAATATACACTCACTCGATTCCAAATAAACCCAGTTATTTTTTTATACCCTATAGTGGGGAGGGTATTATGCGTTTGTGCAGATGTTTGTAACGCCCACCTGATCGACTTAGAATCACTTTCTGTGTCGATTAAACGATGTCCGTCCGTCCGTCCGTCCGTCCGTCTGGTTGGCTGGCTGGCTGTCCATGTAAACCTTGTGCGCAGAGTACAGGTCGCAATTTTGTAGATATTTTAATAAAATTTGGTACATATTATTTGTTCGGCCCAAGGACAAAGCCTATTGAAAATGGCTGAAATCGGTCCATTATTTCACCTAGCCCCCATACAAATGCCCTTCCGAAATTGGACTTTATCGGTCATAAATATTTAATTAATAAATGTATCTCCACAAATTGCGCTCCAAATAAATTTTAGATATACAAAATTCATGTCACCAAATTTTGTTACGATCGGTCCATAATTAGTCATAGCTGCCATATAGATCCGCTTTCGAAAATCACTAAATCGCTTAACAATGTTGGTATACTCACAAAATTCAACATAGTAAACTTTCATGGAGACATAAATCACACAACCTAATTTCATGGTGATCGATCCATAATTGGTCATAGCCCCCATATAAGGCCCACTTCCGAAAATCACTCAAAAATATAAATTATTGAAATTTTAAAAGAAAAATGTTTTTGCTCTTTTATTTAGTGTAGGGTATTATATGGTCGGACTTGACCGACCATACTTTCTTACTTGCTTTTTTGTATGACTGTAACAACCAATTTTTCAAATTTTGTCAAAATTGGCATAACAATTTTGGATAAAATGTTTTTTCCCCTTTTTACCCTTTTTTGGTACATTTGGTTTTCCATTGAACCAAGTACCAAATTTATATTTGGTATTTTTTGACAAGTAAAGGATACGATTTAAAATGTATTACCATGTTTATTAGTTTAAAAGGTGTTTTTTACTTTTTTAATATTCTAACGTTTTAGCTGAGAAATCTGCATTTTGGTACCATTGTAGTACCATAATAAAGTTTTTAACCGATTTCTCCCCTAAACAGTTAGAATTTAAAAAAAAAAAACATGTTTAAAAGATATAAGTTTAACAAATTTACCCGTTTTTGCCCCATAAACAGTAGAATTTCCATAAATGTTATCATAGTACATATTAAAAATTCCATAATTTTCAAGTTATCCATCGTAAATTTTCTGTATTTTCTTGTAATGGCTACTATAATTAAATTTCTCGAAACTTCTACATATTTAACAATTTGTATCCAATGTCTGTAGTTGTATTGATAAGTAAGACAAATTTTTTGCGAAAATTCCTACATACAGTTTTCCCATTCAAACATCCATCCAGCCATATGATACAAGAAAACACCATAAAAGTATTTTCTACTTTTTTCTTTCCTTCTTTTATTTTTTTTTTTTTTTTGCAGAATTTGCTATTTAGTATTCTAAGAACTATGAAATTATACATTAAAACTCAAGGAGAGTAAGGAAAAATGGAAAATAAAAACAAATTTATGGAATATGGGTTCTTTTTATGATATTTTTCTATTTTAACTTTTTTAATTTAATTTACAGAAATAAATAAATTAAGATTTAAAATATGTACATGAAATATGGAGAGTTTTTTTTATTTTATAAGCAAACGTTGACAGTATAAAGACAATATTAAATTTGGTAAGGCAGTAATTTAATTATGACCAAGAAGTTATTAATAATAATAAAAAGTAAGTAATAATAAATAAAAAGTGTTGGGTAGAAAAGTCTGCAGATGACATAAAATATGGTTAACAAAAAATTTAAAGAGGTTTTTGCTAAATTATAGAAGTGAAATGGATTTAAATTTATTACTATGGGTTTGCTTAGTATTTCGTCTATGAATTGCAAAATACTAATGGGTTACAATGAAAGATAAAAATTATTGCACAGTACATGCACAATTACAATGTTTTTATATATTTTCTGGATCCTAATTGGAATATAAAAGACGATTGAATTTTTTATCTTTCAGTCAATGTGTCATTTGAAGTTTGTTTTTCAAAGAGTCGAGATAATCAATGCCCCTATATGCTGCATATATTGGTCAGACAAAATTCGATATCCCACATATATATATCATCAAGTTGACAGGAAATCAAAATGATTGAAAACTTGAGAAATACGGGGAAATAAACTAAGAAACCGCTCTACACGCAGAGAAAAAATATAGTTGTACATATTTACATTTTAAAGATTTTTTTAACAATATTATGGTCACTGTGTTTATTTATATTATTGGCATAACTACAATATATTAAGGTTACGAATCACATGACTGTAGCAATCATATATATAGTATATGATTGGGACAACCATTTTTTTGCTGAAGGACATCATTATTATTTATCGACTTATGGTTATCACAATTTTAGAATGATTATAATGATGAATATGGAAGTATATGTTTGTGACTATATTTATGATGAATTTGGGTTACCGCAATCATATTAATAATTACAGTGACCATAATTAAAAAACTTGTAAACATTTTGAAATAGTTACAGTAAACATGAAATCTATATTTATTCTCTGGGTATAAGAATGGGAAATTGTTTATCTGGAAACAATTTTATATAACAATTTTCTCTATATAACCCTATCATTAGTTGTTTCTACACTACTTAAGTGTAGAATTGCAGATAAGGTTTTTATCCCTGGAATTCCCGGTACAAAATTCCCGGGAATTTTGCCAATTTTTCACTACCCGATTCCCGGGATTTTTAGTGGGGAATCCCGAGAATTAAAAACTGACCAAAATACATAGAAAACAAGTTAGAACTCTGTTTTTTTTTTATCAAAAAACAGTGAAAAGTGGTTTACAGTTTTTTGCTTATATCTTGGCAATAATAGACCGTTTATTATTATTATTTATTTGGGCTTTTTCGTATTAAAATTTAAGAAGAGAATTCATTATTTATAGAATTTATTTCTTATTGAATCATTCTAATTTCTTTTAATTTCTTCTTCAAATCCATAACAAAATAGCTTCAAAAATTTATTAAATGATTAAATTTTTCTTCAATTAAAATCTAGTACAAAAAGACAATTTTTTCAATTAATTTTGTAAATGATTTGATTTAACAAAAATTTAATCATTCAAAGTTTGAATAAATTCTGTTATTAGTTAACTTTAAAATTAATTCAATTTAAACAAAGGCTTTGGAATGAATCTAAAAAGTTAAATATTAGGAACGGATTTATGAACGAAAGCCTGACATTTTTTAATTACGGATTTAGATTTTAGTGAATTAAGCTCAAATTTTATTAACTAACTCGAAGCTCTGATATTTAATAATTATAACACTAAGTTTTCATATGAAATTTGGCTATAATATTCCTAATTTACAGTATCATTATATATTTCGGGAATAGCCGGGTACCCGGGAATGAAGAAAAAAATTTCCCGATTCCCGGGAATCAAAAAAGGTCGGGAAATTAAAAACCCTAATTGCAGGGTATATCAAATTCGACACTGACGAATATAGCTTTCTGATTTGATATACTTAAATTTGTGCTTCATATTTATACAAAATTTATCTTGTTGAATTTTTTGTTTATTTTGCAATTTATATTTTCCAAATAAATATTGTGCAATTGAAGTTAAATAACATACTACATACAATAGTACTAATATAAGTATGTATATTAGGTAGGCACTTATTTTGAACTTTTTCGATTTTCATTGCTCTTAAAATGTAAAATTGTGTGCCTTCATCTAAAAATCAAATGCTGAGTATTTAAACAAACGTTTAGAAGTTGCACGTTTTAATTGAAGAATGTCCAAGAACATCCATTCAGGAACTGAACAATTCTCGCACTACTTCAACAGTGGAAAATGTTGTGAAAAATAGGGTCGACTGGATGAGGTACTGCTGAGCGAGTCGTGGTAGTCATATGAATCATATTGTGTTCCATTCTTAAATAACAAATTTCAACCTTTCCACGATGGGGCCAATGACAGGTTTTGAGGCAAAAAGTCCTTTTTTCAAGTCAACCATTTAAAAAAAATAATAACGGAATTTTATATTTAACACTTTGAAACACTCAAATATTAAAAAATTAAAGTCAGGTGGCAACTCATGGCGACATGCCGAGCTGCCAAAGTTGCCAAGTTTTGCTTTGCTACATTTTCCGACATTCAATCATAATGAAACAACAAAGGAATTTTAGTCGTCAAACAAAAACTTTTAAGATTATAAAAATTTTGTAAAATGGAAAACACTTGTAAAGGTGTGTAAATTAAAATGTTATTAAAAATTTCAAAAAAAAGTTAGATGTAATAAATAATTTTTTGTGTCAACTTGTGTTGTCTTTTTTGTGAAGTTTTTGCTGTCGTCCATATATTCTTTGGAATAGAACTTTGTTTATCCGAGCGTATCCGTGAAAAAATATATGTGTAGGGAAAGGTAATAATGTGTACTTTAATTTTTTGGAAAAACAATCTGCCGCCATTTGCCGCTGTTTATAAAAATTTATTTCCAGATAGCGTATAACTTAAAAATTTGGATATTTATACCTAAAGCTCCATAGTGGGGAGGGTATATTGGGTTAGTGCTGATGTTTATAACGCGCAAAAATATTGTTCCAACACCCACCTTATGGTGTACCAATCTGTTCAGGATAACTTTCTGAGTCGATTAAGCGATGTCCGTCCGTCCGTCTGTTCTTCTGTCAATGTAAACCTTTTAATCAAACTACAGGTTCCAATTTTAAAGAAAATTCGACAAGAAAATTCGACAAATTTGGTACAAGCTTTTCTCTTGTCCCAGGGACAAAGCCTGTTGAATTTGGTTAGAATCGGTCCATTATTTCTCCTAGCCCCCACATGATTGCCCTATCTGAAAATAGTTAAGCTCTCATAAAAATCTTATTTATATAGATATCCAAACCAAATTCAGCACAAATAAGTTTTATATAAGCCGAAATCGCACCACCAAATTTTGTGTCGATCGGTCTTTAATTAGACATAGCTCCCATATAAGGCCCACTTCCAAAAATCACTTTTATAACGATCCACGATGGGGCCAATGACAGGTTTTTGAGGCAAAAAGTACTTTTTTAAAGTCAACCATTTAAAAAAAAAAAATAAGTAATATTCTTAAATATATTAATATGAATTATTTTGTTTATTTAAAGTAAGTTTCTAAATAAATGTATCTTGAACAGACTGATGAAATTATCGCTTAATTTCAAGATCCGCCTATAGACATGTATATATTTCCTGACACTAGAGGTGGGTGTGGCAGTAGGCAGATTGACTTGAAATGATTACTAAAGTCTTAGGTGAGCATTTAAGTGACCTATTTGAAACTCAGAAACTTTTTATTTCCCGGTGATCATCAACCGCAGTAGTACTTTAATCCACCTACTGGAAATGGGCGTGGCACTGCCCGATTGACTTAATTTTTTTACTGAAGACTTAAAAGCTCATTATTATCATCTGTTCGAAATTTGAAAGGTCTAGCTGTTTCCTGAGATTTATTGCCTCAATAACTGGTCATTGGCACCATCGTGCTTTCCAAAAAAAACAGAAATTTGGAAAAAAAATAATCATTAGTTTTTTTTATACCCGATTCAAATTTCAAATTTTATATACATATGTGGTCTAGAAAAAAAATTCAAACAAAAAAATTATTCAAAATAATCACACATAAGAGTGTTGTTTTGGTTTTTCATAGTTTTTTTTACTAATACATTCTCAACACAGGTTTTTGACAACGGAGTTAGGTCTTTGACAGCAGAGTTTTCGCTCTATGTATATTTCTCTATGGTCGTAGATTCATACATTGAGATATTTAACGACTGCTTGCAACATTCATAATGTGTATAAACATTTTCAGTACTCGAAACTTCTACAGGCTGTTATTAATATTGTTTGTAAGTATAACAAAATTAAATATTAAAGCTGCTAACATTAACATATTTACTAAAAGCTTTAGAAATAAAACATTCTAGTTTTGTCCGTTAGATAGATAATTCATGAAACCACTAAAAGATGTCACTTTGTATGTATATAAGTAGTAACAGAAAATTGCAGTCAGTTTATCAAAGGCGCTGCTAGTGTATTCTTGATTATTATGAAATGTGTTTTTAAATTGTGTTAATTTAAATAAATAAAGAGTTGTTACACATTTTAAACTACTTAACTGGTTTTACTTGTAATTAAAAGAATACGGTTTATTTAAAGGAAATAAACCACCATTTTTAAATGGTAAAAACGTAGTATCATTAAGTATATTTGGTGAAAGTTAGTTTAATTAAATAATTTTGTTTATTGTTATTTAAAATTATTACTACTTTGACTGAAAACTTGACTGAAAATGTTTAACATCTAAACGTTAATAGATTTTGCTCAAATTTTCAGTATTTGGCTCTTAGTTGACGCAGAACAATTTTAGGCCTTGGGAGTAACGAAAACCGAAAAAGTGCTATATAAAAGCCACCCTAATATTCATCTATGCCATGCATATATTTCAACAATTGCAATTATTGAGAAAAGTAATTAGGTTTATGAAAAATATATGCTAGCACATGTGTTACATATCCAATGAATATTTATGTTTGAATAACTACTTGCCATTGTCTGTCTTGCAAAATGGACTAAGTGTGATTTTCAGAAAAAAATTTTTTCAAGATAGCAAAATATCAAAAACTCTACAGATTCTAAATTTAATGATGATGGACAAATTTCTAAGGTTTTTATAAAATATATCACTGGCTTAACATGCAAAGGCTCTAAGTCCATATTTTAAAATTTTACAGAAGAAAAAAAAAACATTCAAACTTTTTTTGCGTAAATATTTTTGAATTCTGTAAACGCATTTTTTTTTGTTTTCTATGTGCGTAAAAGCCAAATTATAAAATAAGTATTTTCAGAGATAAAAGGTTTTTTTGGACTTAGAGCTTTTTCTATTGCTTAGTTTGTATTTTTTGATGAACTTAGGTCTTTTTCTTAGAACTTGTCTTTCATTTCTTATTTACTACTTTTTATACCCTTCACCATGAGTTGCAAGGATATATATAAGTTTGTCATTCACTTTGTATGTTACAGATAGCGAAGTCGATATAGCCATGTCTGTCAGTCTCTATGATGAAATCAACTTTCCGTAGCCCCTAAATAACTTACATACATGATTCATACATCAATATATTGGGAATTCTTCCGGCTCGGTTACTATTAAAAATCAGCCACAAATGGCTGAGATATAAGGGAAATACCAGGACAACCTCGATTTTTGGCCTATTTTTAATCTACACGCAGAGAAAAAATATAATTGGGTGGTTACTGTAACCATTTAAATCATTGGTAGGCAAAAAGAGTCATTTAATGTGTGTGCTCTTTTGGGTAAAAAATAAAATATCCACAACAACACCAAGAAACTGAATGTGTGTATTTTTACGCTCTATTACGCTCTTTTGTTCACATTTGGGTTGTTTGACGAAAATCATCGTAACCTGAACAATATGAACGCCTACCATGGATTTAAATAGTGTTACAAGATTTTTAACAATATTATAGTCACAGTAACTATTTACATGATTGTGGTAACCATAATATGGTTACAGTAAACAAATATATGTTAGTGGCAACCATATTTATGATGAATAATTTTGTCATAATATGTTGTTCTCAGATTATGATAACGCTTAAGCCGAGAGCAACATAATATGATAAGTTCTTCATCATATAAATGGTTGTCACAAACATATATTTGTTTACTGTAACCATATATATAGTTGCTACAATCATATGAATCGTAAATTAACCATATTATGGTTACCACAATCATGTATGTGGTTACTGTGACTATAATATAGTTTAAAAACTTGCAACAATATTGAAATGGTTACAGTAACCATGCCCAACTTAATTTTTTCTCTGCGTGTATATCTGGATTACTAAGTTATTAATATAGACAATATGGATATCTAATGATAGATATTTCAAAGTCCATTGCAACGATGGATATAAGGCTATAGTAAGTTGGAACTAAAATTGGTCAAAATCGGGAAAAATATATTTTAACCAGAATTTTTCTTTTTTAAATTTTAAAAAACAATTTTGAAAATTTTCTTTTTTTATATTTTGTATACCTAAAAATATTTAAAATTTGTATTTTAAAGTACAATTTGGTGAAGGGTATATAAGATTCGGCATATATATACATAGCTATAATGCGTTTGTGTAGATGTTTGTAACGCCCAAAAATATTAGTCTAACACCCTTAAATTATACCGATAGACTCAGAATCACTATATGAGTCGATTAATTTTGAAGATATTTCGATAAAATGTGGTACATAAACCTTTTTAGGTCCAAGGACGAAGCCTATTGAAACTGACTGAAATCGGTATATTATTTTCTCTAGCTCTCATACAAATGTCCTCCCAAAATACTTTATACTATGGAAAATTAGGTGGCATAATTTCATGCCGATCGGTCTTTAATAAGACATAGCTCCCACATAAGGCCCGCTTCCAAAAATCACTGTAACGAGCATAAATCTCTTAAAAATGTTGGTATAAACGCAAATAACTTTCATTTCGATCGGTCCATAATTAGTCATAGCTCCCAAATAATACCCTCTTCCGATAATAAATTATTGAAATTTTAAAAGAAAAATAATTTGACCGACCATTTTTTCTTACTTGTTTTAATACATGTCATTGAACAATTTGACAGAAATGGTTAAACTGTACTGTTTCTTGTGATAAATTGTGTTAAATTGTACTAAGCGCTTTTGCTCATCACTACAAAAGAAAAAAACAAAATTCGAGATAACTCCAATTTTTTTCTTTGTAATCAATGTATTTTTACTTATTTTACATTACTGCATTAAAATCATAATTTCAAAAAAAGTGGACTTAGAGCCTTTGCATGTTAAGCCAGCGATATATTTTTTAGATCTCCTAATAAGTGTTTAAAAAAACACATAAGCATTTTTGCCGACCATACGACGATATACTACACCATTTCCAATTGTATTTCAGAAATTTCTAATTATATTTCAGAAAATTCCAATTGAATTTCAGAAATTTCCAATTATATTTCAGAATTTTCCATTTATATTTCAGAATTTTCCAATTATATTTCAGAAATTTCCATTTATATTTCAGAATTTTCCAATTATATTTCAGAATATTCCAATTATATTTCAGAATTTTCCAATTATATTTCAGAAATTTCCATTTATATTTCAGAAATTTCTAATTGTATTTCAGAAATTTCCAATTGTATTTCAGAATTTTCCAATTGTATTTCAGAAATTTCCATTTGTATTTCAGAATTTTTAATTTATACTTAAAAAGTTTCTAATTGTATTTCAGAATTTTCCAATTGTATTTCAGAATTTTCCAATTGTATTTCAGAAATTTCTATTTGTATTTCAGAAATTTTCTTTTGTATTGCTATTAGAATTTTCTGAAATACAAATGGAAATTTCTGAAATACAATTGGAAAATTCTGAAATACAATTAGAAACTTTTTAAGTATAAATTAAAAATTCTGAAATACAAATGGAAATTTCTGAAATACAATTGGAAAATTCTGAAATACAATTGGAAATTTCTGAAATACAATTAGAAATTTCTGAAATATAAATGGAAATTTCTGAAATATAATTGGAAAATTCTGAAATATAAATGGAAAATTCTGAAATATAATTGGAAATTTCTGAAATATAATTGGAAAATTCTGAAATATAAATGGAAAATTCTGAAATATAATTGGAAATTTCTGAACTTCAATTGGAATTTTCTGAAATATAATTAGAAATTTCTGAAATACAATTAGAAATTTCTGAAATACAATTGGAAATGGTGTAGTACTATTCTTGAAGTAATATTTTTCTTAATTTACAAAACAAACAATTTAATAATAATTCAAAATTGTTGAATTTAGTTTGATTACATTTGATTTCAATATTCCCCTTAGGGTCATTCCCAGTATGCAACATTTCGAGTCAGTTCTTTTTATCGAACTTATTTCGAATTAAAATCGAAAATATGAATTTATTATGATGCTCTATCCAATCTACATTTTTTAGAATATCGTATTTTAATATTTTATAGAAATGGTGAATAATGTTCGAGTTTTTTTTTAATGTCAAATTTTATTTTTTCACAAATTGACAAATTCATATTCATACAGATTATTCTCTTGTCAATTTGTGAGAAAATAAAATTTTATTTCTTATCCTATCAATAACATATTCATAAAAATATAGTTTAACACGAAAAATGGATCAAAGACGTCTTAAAAGAAAAGCGCAGCCAATTATTAATGTTGTTTTTGACAATTCGAGTCTTCCAAATCAGCAAACATCAGAAATATGTGCAGAGTTTATTGCATTTGAAAATGAAAACACATCTAACGCAACATTATTGGATAATAATAAAGGTATTGAATATGCATTATTTCAAGAAGAAATTGCTCGATGGTATAAAGTATACGAAATTGTTCATATATTTAATCGAAATCGAATCATTTTAGAACATTTCTAATACCGAAAAAGGTATAGTATATCGATAAAAATTAGAATCAGAATAATAAACGATTTTCGACTCTTTATCACTCTGCACTCTACTTAGGAAAACACGCACATTCTCGACATTATATCGAAGTCGATATCGATAAAATTTTACGAAAAAATGATTCACTTTCGATATAACTTCGAATCATTTTGCATACTGGGTTGTAACCACTTGCAATTTATATAAAATATTTTGTTCATTTATTAACACTTGTTTTATTATTTGTTTAACATTTATTTTCTTGCTCTTTTCACATTAAACCATTTCAATTTAAAAATAAACCTTTTTTGCTAAAGAAAACAAATCTTGTTCTAAAATGTACTCCTTTTTGAGCCTTAAAGTTGCTATACATCAATTAATACCCTACACCTCCTTAATGGGGAGGATATTATGGGTTTGTGCTGATGTTGGTAAGGCTATACCAATCGACTCAGAATCACTTTCTGGGTGGAAAATCACACAGCCTAATCTCATGGCGATCAGTCCATAATTGTTCAAAGCTCCTATATAAGGCCCACTTCCGAAAATAAATGACTGAAATTTTAAAAGAAAAATGTTGTTAGTCATTTACCCAGTTCAGGGTATTGAGCGACCACACTTTCTTACTTATTTTATATTATACCCACTCAATAACATAAAATGTACCTACTTAATTCAAGCATTAACCTCAAAAGAGATAAATTATCTAAATTTCTTTTGCACATAATCCCCTTTAATATTAAGAACATAGCAAAGCAAGAATTAAAACTTAAAGTATTAACTTAAAAAGCACTTTAAATCATATTTTTATTTCAAAATTCCAAAAACAAAGCGAAATGTACAATTAGTAAAAGAGGCATCATAGTCATAATTAAAATGAATTAGAAATAATACCGTGGTAGAGAAATAAATTCTAAGTAAAAGTTAATTAAAAAACACTTTTCATTTAAAATGTGCAGCCAAAGGAAAGCTGCTAAAGCAGTTTTCATTCTTTTTTCAACAATTTTCCCCCTTTTTTTGCAGAAATTTATATATATTTTTTTTAACAATGTGGATGTTTTTTTATTTTAGTAAACTGACCGGTCAAATATTTTGTAGGTTAAAGTGGTACTTATGAGTTGTTTTGCTTTTTTTTCTTTATTTCAGTTTGTATGTATTTTTGAAGTTATGTGCAGCGTAAATTTTAAATGATTAAAAAAATTTTAAAATTATTTAAAATAATTTAAGGTGGTCTTATATTTTAAAGATTTTCTTTTATTCAAAATGCAAATAGTATTGATTGGTACTATTACATAAAATACTTGTTGCTTAAAAATTGTTCATAATGGAATATAAAGGTTTCATGTCTGGCCGCATATTCTTGGCGTTTTCGGCCAATATTCACTTCAAACGAATCAGTGGAATTCGGTACTGGTTCCCTGTGATAGTCTGGCCAGATTTAAGCAGCTCATAATAGATCCTTTTGGTACCAAAAACCAAATACAGAGTCTTACTTTAGCGCCATGGATATTTGGCTTTGGTGTCGATTCATACGATCTCTTACGCTTCGGGTTATTGTAATGGATTAATTTTTCATCGCAGGCAATGATTTCGTGCAAAAATTGTTGTCTTTTATATCATTTAAGCATAATTTCGGATATGCAAAATCGTCTTTCAAGATATATCGGCTTCAATTATTAGGGTACCAAATTTTCCTGCTTTTGGATGTATCCTGGTGCATGCAAACATTTTGAAGTTGCAGCTAGAGTAGCTTCCAATGATTTTGCAAGCTCTTGTTGAGTTTGACAACAATTTTCATGGAGTAATGCCTTCAATTCTTGCTCTTCATGCTGTCCTGGGCCATATTTGTCTTCCGTTCCAAAATCATCACTTCTGAATTAAAGAAGTAAAGCAAAACTACCCTTATATGACGACTCGTTGGTACAAAATTATACTATAATGTTCACTAAGTGAGAATAAATGGCAGATATGTTGTATCCTTCAAAATGACATATAAGTTATTAAAAACAGAAACCGCGTCAAAAGGCAAGCAATCTATTGTAAATCCCGCATATTTAAGTCATACACCCAATAATATTTCATACACGCAGAGAAAAATATAGTTGTCCATGGTTACTGTAACCATTTCAATATTGTTACAAGTTTTTTAAAAATATTATAGTCACAGTAACTATTTACATGGTTGTGGTAACCATAATATGGTTAATTTTCAACTCACTTGATTGTGGGTGGGTTTACATTGCGAGAAATATGAAAAAGTCATAAAAAACTTCAAGTAGAACTCTTTTGTCCTTTGCTGCAGCTCACTAAATACTAAGGTCTATCGGTCTAACTTAGCTGAATTTGATTGGGTTTGACTCAAGTTATAAAAGGGTTAACAATGACCTAAAAATTTAAAATTACAAACACGTATATTAGCAATCAAATACACTAATCTGAAATTAATTATTAAAAATAGAAAACGAAATTTATTGTTAACCTTTATGTCAACAGCAGAACTGCTTTACGCACGTCAACAGCAACATACCTGGGTATGTTCATACGTTTTGTATGGTGAATGACTGCCGTTAGCATAGAAATGCTAATATCTAACTCGTTTGTTGGAATTTCTCTATTATTTTTTTTATTTTGTTAGAAATAGACAAAAGGTTCAAAAATTTTATGACAACCAGCTTTACCCTTACATTTAAGCTGAATTCACCCATGAGTTTCAGAAACATTTTTTGTTCGGAACAATTTTTGTTTTATATGTAGTTTGACATTCTATTTTTGAGAGAGACTTCAAACTACATATAAAAAACAAGTAAGAGTGCTATATTCGGCTGTGCCGAATCTTATATACCCTTCACCAAATTATACTTCAAAATTTGAAATATTTTTAGGTAAACAAAATTTAATTTTTTTTCCAGTTGTTTTTTTAATTTTTTGGAAAAATTTTTTTTTTATTATTTTAATTTTTTTAAATTTAATTTTTTTTTTTAAATTTAAAAAAAAATTTTTTTGTGAAAAAAAAAAATTCGGGTTCAACATTTTTTTTCCGATTTTGACCCATTGTAGGTCCAACTAACTTATGGTCTTATATACGGCGTTGCAAATGTCTTTGAAATATCTATCATTAGATATCCATATTGTCTATATTAATGTCTTAGTAATCAAGATATAGGTCAAAAATAGGTCAAAAATCGAGGTTGTCTTGGTTTTTTCCTCATATCTCAGCCATTTGTGGACCGATTTTGCTGATTTTAAATGGCAAAATTCTCGAAAGCATGTCTGACAGAATTATTGAAGATTTGGATTCCGAAGATATCTGGGGTCTTCAGAAAATTGATATCAACAGACAGATAGACAGACGGACATGGGTTAATCGACTCCGCTATCTATAAGGATCCAGAATATATATACTTTATAGGGTCGGAAATGAAAAGTGTAGAAATTACAAACGGAATGACAAACTTATATATCGATGGCTTAATATAAAAAAGGCGTAACTCGAATTTTTGTTACTTTACAAGAGAAGGAAAAAACTTAATAAAATCCATAAAATTTTAGACACAAAATAAGTTTTAATGCAATTTTTAATAAGAAGAGACATCATATTTTATTTCTCATTTAAAATTTATTTTTTATTTTAATGAAGTTATTTAATATCAGCCTTATTTCGTTGATATTTTTAAAAAAAAGAAAAATTAGTTACGCCTTTTTTATATTAAGCCGATATACCCTTCTCACGAAGGTGAAGGGTATAAAAATTGTTCCGAACAAAAAATGTTTCAGAAACTCATGGGTGAATTCAGCTTTAGTCATTGTTTTTTGAAAAAAGTGGTTGTGTAGGTATGACAAAAAAAGATAAACATTTTTCAAATTAAAATAATTTTTTTTATTTATTAATAGTTTTTAATGAATTTTTACAGTTATATAGACTTTTCTATTAGATATAGAAAAATAAAAACAAATTTTGAAATTTATAATCAGGATTCCCGTAATTCTCAAAAAAGCTTTGAAAAATCCCATAAATGGGATTTTTTAGTATTTTGGTATAATATATCAACACCAGGGGTTATCGGAACCATTTACAAAATAATTAAGAATATATTTGGTCATATAAAATAGGTTACTTTATTTTGATATCGACTACGCGATTTGAAAATTTTTGCCCTAAATTTGAATTTTACATAAAAATAGGCGTTATTTGAATGGACCTGGTCCCCTCCGTATCAAGAATTTTTAAATTTATTTTCATTTAAAATATTTAGTGTAAAGTTAGCCTTTCAAAAAGTATAAATTCCTAATACATCATCTTTGAAATTTTTTAGATAACTTAAAAATAAAAAAAGTACTTTTTTCCCAAAAACTAAAGAAAAATAGCCTTTTCAAATTTTTTTAAATTCAAATACAAATAACTTTGGAGTCAGTCACGATTTTTAAATAACTATTTTTTTGTTTGACATATACATTTATTGTTAGTCCAAAAAGAAAAATTAAGAAAATCTGGATATATTTGGACCCGCTGTTATCAATTAGTAAGGTGGGTAAAAACGTTGAAAAAATAATATACTTTTCAATTTTATCATTTATCTGCATGCGTTTTACTATGGATACCCTGGTATGTATGCTGTGGACGTAAGGGTACACAAACGGGTGATCCTATCGTAACCAAACAATTGCGGAAATCAGTTTGGCTAGGATATCAAGAAATTTCAAGTCGATCCGATTATCCAATTCAGAGCTACAGCATTTTAAAAATGCAAAACATACCCAGGTATGTTGCCGTTGACATAAAGGTTAAGAAATAGATACTTTCAACAACATTGTGTCCAAAAATAAATTTTCCTCGAAATTTGTAATCCCCATTTAGCAATTGTTATAGTTACAGACAATTTTTTTTAATATTTTTTTTTTAATTTAAAATGTAAAATTTGGAAAGATTCGGTATCATGTTTTAATGGCTTATGGCAGTCAAAAACTATTTTTAATTGGTTTTCACAATAAATATGGCTACTTTCACCAAAAACTCGAAACGTCAAATAAAAGCAACCTCAAACGTTAACCGATTTTGTTCATATTTTCAGAATGGGATTTTTAGATAACGGAGAACATCGAAGATCCAACAAGTAAGAGATTTATATTCGGCTGTGCCGAATCTTAACCAAAATATTCTTAAAAATATTTTTATTTAAACAAAATTAATTTTTTTTTTAATTTTTTTTGGAAAAAGAATTTGTGACAAATAAAATTTTTTTATTTTTTAAAAAATACTTTTCCCGATTTAGACGCATTGAAGGTCCAACTGGCTATATATAGCCTTATATACATCGTTGCAATGGACTTTGAAATATTTATCATTGGATTTAATGACTTAGTAATCCAGATATAGTTAAAAAATAGGGCAAAAATCGAGATTCCTTATATCTCAGCCATTTGTGGGGCGATTTTGTCGATTTTAAATAGCAACCGAGCTGGAAGAATTGCCAATCATGGCGAAGGGTATAAAAACAGCAAAATTAGAGCCATCCTATTTTATATTTTATAAATTAGTTCTTGATTTAAATACTTGAATGTGTGTGTTTCTTTTCGGGATATTAAAAATAACCTAACTTTATATGTATATATATACGAACATGTCAAACATATATAAATCATGTACATAAGCATAAGAACATAATACATTATATACACATATTCATAAGTTATATTTATGTAGGCATAAATCATTATTAACATTTACAACCTTTGGCTTCTTTTGCATGTATAAATATAAAATAAGAATGTTTTTCTAAACTCACTCTACATACAAACAACACGCGTGTATGACATTTTAAACCTGTAGGAAATTGTTTATACAATGTTATTCATATTCTTTGAAATTATGAAAATTTAATTAAAAAAAGATTTTCTTCCTAAGAAAAAATTTAATAAACTCAAACCTGAATAATTTAATCATTGTTTCCGATCTAGCAATTTTTAAACTCATTTAACACCAAAAAATAGTATTTTTCAATCGTGTTTTGGCATTTGTTATACCCTTCACCATGAGTGGCAATGCTATAAATAAGTTTGTCATTCCGTTTGTAATTTCTACAGTTTTCATTTGCGACCCAACAAAGTATATATATTCTGGATCGTTATAGATGGCGGAGTCGATATAGCCATGTCCGTCTGTCTGTCCGTCTGTATGTTGAAATCAACTTTCCGTAGCCGCAAAATAACTTACAATTATGATTGATACATCAATATATCGATAATTCTCCCGGATCGGTTGCTATTTAAAATCGGTCTGAGATATAAGAAAAAACCTCGATTTTTGGCCTGTTTTTTATATATATGTGGATTATCATATGAGTACCTTATGATAGATATTTCAAAGTCCATTGCAACGATGTATTATAATTTGGAAATACAACGGGCCAAAATCGGGAAAAATATTTTTTAACCCGAATTTTTTTTTTACCAAAAAAAAAATATTTTTCCTTTAATTTTTGTTTTTAAAAATTTTCAATTTTGAAAAAAAACAAAATTTTAATTTTTTTTTTGCCTAGAAATATTTAAAGTTCTTATTTTTAAAGTATAATATGGTGAAGGGTGCATAAGACTCGGCACAGCTCTCTTACTTGTTCATATTTTAGTTTTTTGTAGATTTGAATTTTTTTACAAAAATTCTTCTTAGCAAAATGTGCCCCAAATAGTTTAGATAGCTATTTCTTCAATCTTCATTCTTCATTCGAAAAAAATATAAAAAAAAAATAATAAAAAAAATTTAAATTTTTTTTCCGATATAAAAAACTTTTTTGACTTTTTTTCAAAATGGGCTTTTTTTTCTTAAAAGAAAGCTTAGAAATTTTCATTAAAGACCAAATTGGTCGCTTAGTAGGATGCGAGTTCGATATCTATCAAAATACATGTTTTGTAACTGAAAACATAAAATTTTTGACTTATTATTTTGTCAAAATCTTCAAAATAGGCCCTTTTATAATTTTTTTTCAGAATAATACTTAGATCAATTCCTTAAGAGGTTTTTGGTCGCTTAGTGGGATGCGAGTGGGATATCTATCAATATAAATATTTTGTAACTGAAGACATACAAATGCAATGCAATTTTTTAGAGGGAAAAATCAAAGTCTTTCTGGAATCTGTTCTGCGAGAAGATGGAATGGAATTCATATTGGAATTTTTAGAATGTTGAAACAGGTATTTTGTAAGGCTTACAAAGTGAAGCCCTATCATTTTTCCAGCTAGATATATACAAACACATTGTATATGTATATATTTATATATACCACACAATTTTAATATTTTGTCCCTTTAAGCTAAAAATTCTTACCTACAACATCTTTCCAAACTTGCCTGTAAAAAACTTTAGTTATGTATTTAAGTAATTTTTGGGTTTTGTAATGGAGAGCTTAATCTTGAAATTGTAATTCAGTTGATATATAATTTTTGTTCTTTCGTTTTGAAAGTTTTAGCACAAGAATCACTCACACACATGTTCTTTTAACAAGAATCTATCTATATATATAAAAGAGTAACGTTACTGACTGACTGACTGACTGACTGACTGATTCATCATCGCACAGCCCAAACGGCTGAAGCTAGAATCACGAAATTTTAACTGTGGGTTCCTCCCTCCCCAAAACGATCCGATAAGAAGGGATTTTTGGAAATTCGAACGTTTAGGGGGTAAAAAGGGTAAAAACGGGTAAATTCGGTAACCTTATATCTTCAAAACTAATAAAGATACAAAAAAACTTAAAATAGCATGTTACTCCATTTAAAAAATAAGCTGACAGGTGTTTCGTACTTTTTGGAAATTCGAAACTTTTAGGGGAGAAAACGGGTAAAAACTGTATTTTGGTACTTTTTTTGCACCCTATGTATCTTTTAAACCAATAAACATAGAAACAAATTTTAAATCGTATTCTTTAACTAACAAAAAATAAAAAATATAAGTTTGGTACTTTTTGGAAATTCGAACCTTTAAGGGATAAAAATTGTGTTAATTTTTGGTACTTTTTCATAAAATATGTTTTTCTATAATTTGACATAGACATACGAATATTTTATTATGAGCTCCCACCACGTTACAGAAATTTATTTGAATGAAATTGTACCACCTCAATGGGGATAAAAAAGGTACCAAAAAGGGGATAAAATCGGAAAAATACATTATATTTGAAATTATTAAGCCAATTTTGATAATTTTTTTTAACGTTGGTTCCTGGATTCATACAAAAATTAACTAACAGCGTGTTATTTGGAACTCGAGTACCAAGGTGTATATTGGACCAAATCCGGGTAAACAGTTTGGTACTTTTTTTAAAACATATTTATTCTTGTGCACATTAACACAGATTTTAATATTTTGATACATGCCTATAGCATAAACAATTTTGGCAAAATGGAATATTTTTAAATTTCAAACTTGAGGGGTGTTCAAGTAAGAAAAGGGAAATTGGTACTTTTCTCCTAATGGTACTTTTTTAAAATTTTAAATTATTTCAGTTATCGACATTAAAGTTAGCTGATATTTATTTGAGTGAAGTTAGTGTTAGGAATAGGGGATAGTATTTAGGTACCAAAATGTGTGAACTGTACTATAGGTACTTTTTTGTTCATCTAATGGTACTTTTTTGAATTTTCTATAACTATGGACTTAGAAACATGAAATTAAGCATATATGGTCATAAGTGAGTGAGAATTCTAGGGGGAGACTTTTTGGTACTTTTTCTTTATTCGATTGGTACTTTTTGTAATTTCTTCACCAATGAACCTAGAAACATGAAATAAAGCTTATATGGAACCGAGTGAGTGGGAAACCACAAGTGTGGGCTTTTTGGTCCTTTTTCTATATTCTAATGGTACTTTTTTTGAATTTTCTATAACAATGGACTTAGAGACATGAAATTAAGCATATATGGTCCTAAGTGAGTGAGAATTCTAGGGGGAGACTTTTTGGTACTTTTTCTTTATTCGAATGGTACTTTTTGTAATTTCTTCACCAATGAACCTAAAAACATGAAATTAAGACCGGAGTGAGTGGGAATCTACAAGTGACTGCTTTTTGGTACTTTTTCTATATTCGAATGGTACTTTTTGAATTTTCTGTAATAATGGACATAGAAATATGAAGTTAAGCATATATGGTCCTAAGTGAGTGAGAATTCTAGGGGGAGACTTTTTGGTACTTTTTGTTTATTCTAATAGTACTTTTTTGAATTTTCTATAACAATGAACTTAGAAACATGAAATTAAGCATATATGGTCCTAAGTAAGTGAGAATTCTATGGGAAGACTTTGTGGTACTTTTTCTTTATTCGATTGGTACTTTTTGTAATTTCTTCACCAATGAACCTTGAAATATAAAATAAAGGTTATATGGACCAGAGTGAGTGGGAATCCGCAAGTGGCTGCTTTTTGGTACTTTTTCTATATTCTAATGGTACTTTTTTGAATTTTCTATAACAATGGACTTATAAACATGAAATTAAACATATATGGTCCTAAGTGAGTGAGAATTCTAAGGGGGGACTTTTTGGTACTTTTTCTTTATTCGAATGGTACTTTTTGTAATTTCTTCACCAATGAACCTAGAATCATGAAATAAAGCTTATATGAACCCGAGTGACTGGAAAACCACAAGTGTATACTTTTTAGTACTTTTTCTATATTATAATGGTACTTTTTTGAATTTTCTATAACAATGGACTTAGAAACACGAAATTAAACATATATGGTCCTAAGTGAGTGAGAAGTCTAGGGGGAGAATTTTTGGTACTTATTCTTTATTAAAATGGTACTTTTTGTAATTTCTTCACCAATGAACCTAGAAACATTAAATAAAGGTTATACGGACTCGAGTGGGTGAGCAACTACAAGTGGGTGCTTTTTGGTACTTTTTCTATATTCTAATGGTACTTTTTGGTACTTTTTCTATATTCTAATGGTACTTTTTGAATTTTCTATAACATAATGGACCTAGAAATATGAAATTAAGCGTATATGGTCCTAAGTGATTGATAATTCAAGCGGAGACCTCATGGTACCTTTTGTTTATTCTAATGGTACTTTTTTTTAATTTTCTATAGCAATGGACTTAAAAACATGAAATTAAGCATACATGGTCCTAAGTGAGTTAGAATTCTAGGGGAGACTTTTTGGTACTTTTTCTTTATTCTAATGGTACTTTTTGTAATTTCTACACCAATGAACCTAAAGCCATGAAATTAAGCTTATATGGACCCGAGTGAGTGGGAAACCACAAGTGGGGGATTTTTGGTACTTTTTATATATTCTAATGGTACTCTTTTTGAATTTCCTATAATAATGGACCTAGACTTTCCAAAAAATCGAAGAATTTCAAAACCGCGGTTTCGGTTTTAAAAAATTAAATACCGATCGGTTTCGGTTTTGTGATAATTTATTAAATCTTAAGTATTATAGAAACAAAATTAGTTGATAATATAGGAAATGATATACAAATCTAAAATTCAAGATTGACGGGTTATGGTTTAGTGAATGCGAATTTAAAAGTGATAATCAATGGTACTATTTCCTTATTGCAATGGTACTTTTTGAATATTTTATAATAATAAACATAAAAATTTAAAATTAGGAACACATTTTGCATTTTCTATAATAATGGACCCAGAAATATGAAATTAGACATTTACAATTAGATTCACAAAGTGAGACTTGATAGTACTATTTCTTTCTTCTAATTGGGGTGGCGAAGCGCACCGGGTCAGCTAGTAGTTAATATTCTTAATATGAATTTTATGTTGAACTATTTGCCAACACTCTAGTTTTTACGTTACAGATATACATACCTATAGTACAATACATTTATGGTAATACATACATATTTACACATGTATTTTTATTAGGGTGGTACATGTTTTTCACTTTTGGGATTTATGATGCTTGCAAGACGTAATAGTTGTTGCTCATCAAAAAACTAAGTGGTAAAATTTAGAGGTTGCACATTTTTTAGAAGTTTTGAGTTTAGGGAGGAAGTAGCAATATTGTCAGAAAAAATTAAAAAAAAATAATTTAAAAAATTCTAATTAAATATTTTTTTTTATATTGTTTTTTAACTTATTGGCGAACAATTAATTTAATGCTGCCGACTTTTTTTTAAATTTCTTTTTTAATTAATCAAAAAGTTATACGGAAATACAAAATTAATTTTTGTGCTGAATTCCCAATAATTGATAAATTCACTGAAATTTATTGTTGGGGGATAAGCTTAGTTCCTATAAGTTCCATTTCAATGGTTTCTTAGGCCAGATCATTTCTTAATTTATATTTAAAAATTATATTTAATTTTTTTCTTAATTTATATTTAAATTTTTTTTAAATTTATTTCTAAAAAAAAATTTATAAGAAAAACATTTTTTTTTGATAAAAAAAAATTCGGGGTTAAAAATAATTTTCCCGGTTTTGACCCATTGTAGGTCCGACTAACTTTGGTCTTATATATGCCCTTGCAAATGTCTTTGAAATATGTATCTATAATTGGATATCCATATTGTCTATGTTAATGACTTAGTAATCGAGATATGGTTAAAAAATAGGTAAAAACTCGAGATTATCCATTTTTTTTTCCTTATATCTCATCCATCTGTGGGCCGATTGTGGGTCTTTTTTAAAAGGCAACCGAGCCGCGAGAATTCTTGATATAATGAATAATGAATCATGTATGTAAGTTATTTGGGGGCTACGGAAAGTTGATTTCAACATGCAGACGGACAGGCGGACATAGTCATATCCGACTTCGCTTTCTATAACGATCCAGAATATATATATACTTTGTGGGGTCGCAAATGAAAAATGTAGAATAACAGACTTATATATACACTTGCCAGTCATGGTGAATTGCATAAAAAAAATAATTTTGTGCCTAATTTTGTGGAGCTGAAGAACACCAATTGCTCCTCGAAGCTTATGGTGCATGTGATTCATTGGTTTCAACGTGCGAGAGATGGTTTGAGCGGTTCAGAAATTGTGATTTTGAATCGGAAGACAAAGACCGCCCAGAACAGCCAAAAATGTTTTAAGATCAAGAATTGGAGGCATTATTCCATGAAGATATCAAAACGTTTGCACGTTGGTGATTTATACAAAAACAAGGAAATTGTGTATCATATGAATTGAAGCCGAGAGACCTTGAAAGACGATTTTCCATGTCCGAAATCCATGTGATGAAAAATTGATCCATTACGATAACCTGAAGAGTAAGAGATCGTATGTAAAGCCCGACCAACCAGCCGAATCGACACTAAACACAAATACCCATGGCGCTAAAAAATTCTCTGTATTTGTTGGGAGCAAAATTGTATAGGTAACCGAACCCAACGGATTCCTTTGAAGCGAGAATTGGCCGCAAAACGCCGAGAATATGCGGCCAAACATGAAACTGTAATATTACATCATAAAAAACGGTGGGCTCATATTGGACGGGGAACGGTCTAGACTATAAAACGGGTGCGAGTTTTATAGTCTAGACCGTTCCCCGTCCGACTACTATTTGTTTCGATCGAAGAAGAATGCTCTCTCGGGGATACGCTTCACTTTGAAACAGAGTATCCGATATTGGTTTGATTCGTTCTTGGCCTTAATATATGAGCAGTTCATTTGGCTCGGAATCCATATTTTGCCGCCAAAACGATGGGAAAAGTTCATAGCTAACAATGACCAATACTTTGAGCAAATTTATATTGTACAAATGTTTCAAAATAAAGACTTAAAACTTTAAAAAATCCCGCATTTTTAAGTCATACACCTCATATAATGAGATAAACCTTAGAGATTTGCATTTTCAATTCTTCTTTAGCATTTATTAGAACTGAAAATATTTTTTATACCCTACACCACCATGTTAGTAACATACATAAATATTGTCCCAATACCCACCTTAAGTATACCAATCTGCTCAGGATCATTTTCTGAGTCGATTTAGCGTTGTCCGACCGACCGTCCGTCTGTCCGTCCATATAAACCAAACTACAGCTCGCAATTTGAAAGATAATTCGACAAAATTTGGTACAAGCTCTTCTATTACCGCAAGGATGAAGCCTATTGAATTTGATTAGATCGGTACATTATTTCTCATAAATACCTTAGTTATATAGATATCTAAACCAAATTCTGCAAAAATAACATTTTTCAATATATAATTTCTTTAACTTTGATCCAAAACTCGAAATATCAAATAAAATATGCAGCTTCTAAACATTAACCGATTTTGCTTAAATATTTAGCATATTATTGCTAGATGACGGTGAATAATTTTAGAGCTTGGGAACAGGGAAAACGTAAACATTTTAAAACTAGGACCACCCTAATGTATATGCATATATACTTATATTATTACTAATTGAGTTTGCTAAGAGTTTCTAACATTCATACACATTCAGCTATCAGCACATATGTATGTATGTATACATATATGTATGATTTACTGAAGTATGTGAATGTGTTCTTCCTAAGGAAGTATTCCCTAGTGCTGAGTGGCTAAAGAAGGAAGTAAATATTTTTAATTATACTTAAGACTTGTGCTACAGTTCCTAAAGGTTAAATTAAATGTTATTTAAGAAAGCTTAAATGTACCTAATTTTATTTTTTAGCATTATATGCTGTTTTTGATTGGGAAGTAAGCATGGCAAGTTGTTAGGAAATTCTTTTGACATTTAATAAGTCAATGTCTATCATTTGACGGTGGTAAATTATAAGTTACATATGTATTTGATTTTTTAATTAAAGTTTGATTAATAATGAAATGCTTGTTATAAACTAATAATTCTAATAACACGAGCAACTAATAGTCTTTGTAAGAGTAAACCTTGTAAGTGGTTGAGTTTATGAGACGATAAAAATATCATAAAACTTGAGTAACTTGAGTATCGAGTAACTTATCTTATTTTTTTGCACACATATGCTAAGACAAAACTCATGTATGTCACTGTCCCGAAAAATTACTGAAAAATTTGTGTCAGAACTTGCCAAAATTGGTAGTTGAAATTTATCTAATATCCATATGTTTTTGTGGTTATACACAGAGAAAACAGATTCGTAATAGCAACCGAATTTGTTGCCAATCGAATGATTCAACCTTAGTGACCGAATTATACAGTTGTGGCTACAAAATTTTAGAAGTGGTAACAAAATTTTGGTTGCTTCAACCGAAATTCTTCTTTATCAACTGACTTTCTGTTGATAGAACCGAAAAATTCTATGTGTGCAACCGAATCATTCGATTGGCAACAAATTCGGTTGCTATCATGAATCTGTATTCTCTGTGTAGAAATAAATAGCTTTATATATAAATATTACCCAGTAAGCACCAAAGCCCCAAAAATTCAAGGACTTGAACATTTTGTTGGAATTTGACTTGACTTGAATGCAAATGTAATTATACTTTAGACATACAAAATATTTGAAAATTTATTTATTTTTCAAACAAAAAACATATGGCTTGAATTTATGTTTCCTTTTTACTGGAGAATGCTATTGAAATAAAGTGTAATACAACTGTATTTCAATTGCTTGGCTATAATTCAAGGCTAGAATTACACTTGCTTTCAACTTGAATTCCAGTAAAAATGCTTATTGGGTATAGATAAATTTAGATAAAATAAAATTGATGTTAGTATTATTTGTTAAAGTTTCAAGGACATTCTTGCTTATCCTTTTAAAATATGGAAGGATAAAATGGAAAAGATACGACATTTGTTTAGGGAGACATCATAAGCGCCAATATTTTTCCAGAAGTTTTGAGGAAATTTCTCGTATTTATAAAAGAAATAATGTTTACAAATTTGCCATAAAACTTAGGTGTTTTTTAATGCACAATAGAGTTACATTTGATTTCTTAACACTTTTTTTCGATCGACCCCACAGTGCAACGTGCGTTGTTGAGACGGGTGGGCAATTTCCCCTACGAAACGTCATCAAAATAACTCTTTTTTCATATTGCTTGATCGCTTGAGTAAGAACTACTTATTTGTAAAACGTTTCTATTTTAACCCATTACATTTATCTATAATCCTACCTTCCCAATCATATTTCTCCACATTTCTTTGTTGCCTTTAGGTTATTTCAGTTAATTTACCTAGTGCTAAGTTTTCTGCTATATCTATGTATGTGTATCTGTGTGTACTTGAGTGTAAAAGTGTCTAAGTAGTCGTATGTGCATATGTATGTGTTTATTTTAGTGAGTGTTTCCAACCATGTTTCAGTTTAAAATGCAATTTATACCTTAGAGTTGCATAAAACTAACCAATTTTGCGTTTAGTTACAAGCATTTACACTTTGCTAATGAAAATATTCTTTTAAAACTTTTACGCTGTAGGAGAAATTGCAGGTGTTTTACAATTACACATGGAATTGGTGACAATGCAACTGTTTTGGGAAGTAAAAATACGAAAAGTTAAATAATTGCTAAACTTTGGCAGGAGAATTATTCAAAATATTTAAGTTCTTGCTTAAATATCTTGGAAGATAATTTTCTGTAGAATAGTGTCTATAGAATCGGATCTCCGGAAGAAACTTTTCTATAGAATCGGATCTCCGGAAGAAACTTTTCTATAGAATAGTGTCTCAGGAAGACACTTTTCTATAGAATAGTGTCTCAGGAAGACACTTTTCTATAGAATAGTGTCTCAGGAAGACACTTTTCTATAGAATAGTGTCTCAGGAAGACACTTTTCTATACAATAATGTCTCAGGAAGACACATTTCTATAGAATTATGTCTTTGGAAGACTCTTTTCTATAGAATAGTGTCTTTGGAAGACACTTTTCTGTACAATAGTGTCTCAGGAAGACATTTTTCTATAGAATAGTGTCTCAAGAAGACTCTTTTCTTTAGAACAGTGTCTTTGGAACTCACTTTTCTATAGAATAGTGTCTCAGGAAGAAACTTTTCTATGGAATAGTGTCCCAGGAAAACACTTTTCTGTAGAATTGTGTCTCAGGAAGATACTTTTCTATACAATAATGTCTCAGGAAGACACATTTCTATAGAATTATATCTTTGGAAGACTCTTTTCTATAGAATAGTGTCTTTGGAAGACACTTTTCTGTACAATAGTGTCTCAGGAAGACATTTTTCTATAGAATAGTGTCTCAAGAAGGCTCTTTTCTTTAGAACAGTGTCTTTGGAAGACTCTTGTCTGTAGAATAGTGTCTCAGGAAGACACTTCTCCATACATTAGTGTATTTGGAAGACATTTTAGAATACTGCCTCTGGAAGATTATATTCTATAGAATAGTGTCTCAGGAAGACTCTACTATTTAAAATACACTTTAGAATAGTTCTTTAGAATAGTTTATTTTTTTAAGATACTTGTCTTTACTAATACTAAGGATACCAATCTTGCAGAAATTATAATGTATCATTTCCATACCATTGCATATTTTCAGGCTTTCTGAAAAAAAAACAAATTACTTCACATATTGCAGTGCATCCAAAATTCGTCGTAACTATTCTTAGTTGCACTTAGTTGCCTCGGTGTTTTCATTCTAATGGTTTCTACCATTAAACTGTAAAAATTTGTGTGGTTTTAGTTTAATTTTGTTGCTGTAGTTGTTGATTTCATTTATTTTCCATTTTTTACCCATTTCACCCACATAAATGAATTTTGCAAACATTTTGTTGTTTTTCTGTGAAAAATGTTAAATGCATCTATGCCTGGTGCATATTTAATGTGGTTACTAAAACCAACCAACAAAATGCAAAAAAAAATAAAACACAATTTACTAAAAGTTTGAGGGGAAAATGTTCTTCGGTACAACAATAAAAACTTATTTTAAAGTTTAAAATACGTTTAGTTTTTTTTTCTAAAATGTGTTTGAAGGAGGAGGTCAGAACAATTAAAACTTGTGCAAATATTTAATTTTCAATTTACACACATCTGAAAGTCATAAAGGATGTTTGCTGGTCATTGTCTGTATTTAATTGTATATGATATCGTAGGACTTTGTTGGTGTTAAAATTGAGGAAAAATAGTTTGAATGTTTGAAATAAAGTGGTTGAAAAATAAAGATTTGATAAGAAATTTGGTAAAACTATGCAGCAAAATAAAATTAAGGAATAAAATCAAATATATAGCAAATAAAAATAATGTGCTGTTAGGTTAATTTAAATGGATTAAAATTAGTCTCTATGCTGATATAAAGTATTGAAATTTAAGTCTAAAAAATTAGTTTCAACTTAAATTTGAACTATTTTAGAAATTAAAAATATGCCATTCAGTAGGAAGTATGTTTTCTAGTTATTACTCATTAATGTTAATTTTAGTAAGTTTAATTAGGTAGCAATAAATAAAACTTTTCAATTTATTCGATTGTAGTAACTGCTGCAGTTTTATTTTTGTAATATATTTAGTTTAGTTTAGTTTGTTTTATTTTCCTGGAAACTTTATAATATAACCCATAATTCCATTATGAGATATAATGCTTAATATTATTGTTTGCCCTGAAACGATTTAAACAATTTTGAGTTCTGAGAAATTTAATGCTGTGAAATACCACTGAATTTATTATTTATCCCATAGAAATTCACTTGACTTATACTGAGTAATAAATTTCGGATTAGGCTTGTTTTCGTTATTCCAACAAATTAATGTTTGAATACAATTTCGAAAGACTTTTATGCACGTAATTTGAAAGTAGCCAACCTCTTTTCTATAAAAACGTATTTCCAGAGACTCTACACAGAGAAAACAGATTCGTGATAGCAACCGAATTTATTGCCAATCGAATGATTCTACCTTAGTGACCGAATTTTACAGTTATGGCTACAAAATTTCAAAAGGGGTAACACAAGTTTGGTAGTTTTAACCGAATTTCTTCTTTGTCAACTGACTTTCTGTTTATAGAACCGAAAAATTCTATGTCAGCAACCGAATTATTCGATTGGCAACAAATTCGGTTGCTATCACGAATCTGTTTTCTCTGTGTATAATATACAAATATGTCTTCTAGATGCACTGTTCTATATAAAAGAGTGTTCTATAGTAACAGATACACTATTCTATAGAAAGGTGTCTTCCAAAGACACTATTTTTTATACAAAAGTGTCTTCAGATATACTATTCTATAGAAATGTGTCTTCCAGAGATAATATTCTATATAAAGTGCCTTTTCAGAGACATTATTGTATAGAAAAAAGTTTTCCTGAGATAATATTCTATCGAATGTCTTCAAAAGACAATATTCTATAGAAAATTGACTTCTAACGACACTATTCTAAAGAAAAGTGTCTTCCAGAAACAGTACTCTAAAGAAAGGTGCCTTCCAGAGACACTATTCTATAGAAAAGTGTCTCCCAGAAACACCACTCTATAGAATAGTGTCTTCCAGGGACACTTTTCAAGAGAACAGTATCATCCAAAGACACTATTCTATATAAAAGTATCTTCTAGAAACACTATTTTATAGAAAAGTGTCTTAAAGACAATTCTAGAAAAAGATGTCTCCCAGACACATTATTCTAGAGAAAAGTGTCTTTCAGAGACACTGTTCTAAAGAAAGATGTCTTCCAGGGACACTATTCTATAGGAAAGTGTCTTTCAAAGTCACTAATCTATAGAAAAGAGTCTAACAGAGACAATATTCTATAGAAAATTGTCTTCCAGAGACACTATTCTATAGAAAGTGTCTTTTAGAAAAGAGTTTTCCAGAGACACTATTCTTTATAAAAGAGTCTTTCAGAGACAATATTCTTTAGAAAAGTGTCTTCCAGAGGCACTCTTCTATAGAAAGAGTCTTCCAGCGACACTATTCTTTAGAAAAGAGTCTTCCAGAGACATTATTCTTTAGAAAAGTATCTTCCAGAGACACTCTTCTATTGAAAGAGTCTTCCAGTGACACTATTCTATATAAAAGTGTCTTCCAGAGACACTATTCTATAGAAAAGTGTCTTTCAGAGACACTATTCTATAGAACAGTATCTTCCAGAAACACTATCCTATAGAAAAGTGTCTTCCAGAGACACTATTCTATAGAAAAGTGTCTTCCAGAGACACTATTCTATAGAAAAGTGTCTTCCAGAGACACTATTCTATAGAAAAGTGTCTTCCAGAGACACTATTCTATAGAAAAGTGTCTTCCAGAGACACTATTCTATAGAATAGTGTCTATTCCAGAGACACTATTCAATTATGGTAAAAAATATACCATTTTAAAGGGATTTCTTCACAGAAGTGCAGAATATATATTTTATTGAAATCGGTTCAGGTTTTTAGGAGTTATAAGCGTTTAAAGATGTTACTAATACATATGCAAAAACGTGTACATGTGAACCTTAAGCTAAAATGTAAACAAAACAATGCATGTTTGTCCAATTTGTTGTTGTAAATAAATAAGAGTAACAAATAAACAGTATTGATTTCGCTCTGTTTAAAATGAGAGTTGTTATAGAAAACAAAGAAGAAGACTTTAGTAATTCAAAGTCAATTAAAAAACTATATTTTGAAGGTGTTTTTTTTGTTTGTTTTAACACCCATATGCATAAACAATTTTTAAATTTTTCAAAGGTTTATAAAACAAAATTTCCATTCAAAATTTGTTTTATAAACATTTGACAAATTTAAAAACTGTTTATGCATATGGGGGTAAATACTTCATACGAATCAATTTCTTATCACGGCATGAAGTTTAATAAAAAATGGGACGGGTTGGAACAAATGGTGAGCCACCTCCCATACAAATTAAATAGTTATTTATAAATATTTTGTGAACTATAATTGCAAGATTCTCCAAACTTAGTCTAATACCACGTACATTTTCATAGTATACGAACCAGCTTTAAACCATATTGTTTGATGGTTTAATTATAGTATAGGTTGACACACATGTAGTATGCTACGCTAGTATAGTATACAAATCCTATGTCTGTCAGGGCTATAAATGGCTCATTTATAATTTTGCATAGTTTCGCTGAAATTGTTCGGGATTGAAATAGTGTACGTGGCCCTATACAAAGTAAATAATTAATTTCGAATATCTGTAGAACTATAATTGTAAAAGTGTTTAAACTTTTTACGAATTAATTTCTTATTACGAATTAATTTCTTAGACGGAATTGGATTAGAGGGAGTAGCACCTCCCATACAGAGTAAATATTGATTTCGAATATCTGGGGAACCAAAATGGGAGAGGTCGGAAAAGGAGGTGAGTCACCTTCCATACAAAGTAATAATTGCAAGGTTATTCAAACTTTGTCCGCATAGCTCTCTTACCATTTTACAGAGATTGTCTGAAATTTGTCGGGATTGTAGTAGTTGTCGTGGCACAATGTAAATAATTAATTTTGAATATCTCGAGAACTATAATTCTAAAAATATTTAAACTCCGTATGAATCAATTTATTACCATTCTACGGAGGTTAGCCAAAAACGAATTTATTCCTGATCCCTGTACGAAGTTTAGCTAAGCGTGATCGGCGTAGTAGGATGACCCCTCCCTTATAAAGGAAAGTTAAAGTAAAGCTTGATATGAGTTATTTTTTTACACAAAAGTTTTAAAAATGGGTGGGATCAGAACAGTGGAGTGGTATCTCCCATACCAAATTAATTAGTTATATTTTACATGTGTTATTTTCTTACCATTGTACGTAGTTAGGTTGTATTAGAAATCATTCATATTTTTTAATTTTACTAGGGGTAGCGAAGTGCCCGGGTTATGCTAGTTATTCTGAAAGCACAACTTCTTCTCTGTTAATATATTTAGTTCAGAAATTTGTCTAGTTTTTTAGAAGTTATCTAATAATTACCATTTAATTTGCAATACGCCCCACTGTGCAGTGTTAGTAATATTAAAAAAACACACTTACAACAGCACATGTTATAGTTAAAAGGCATTTGAAATAAATAAAAACTTTTGGCAAACAATAAATTTTAAATGAGCAATTTTTGGAGAATTTAATTCATGTATCAAAAAAGTGTTTGGCATTTTATTTGAAATTTCTACTTTATTATTACAATTAAATGAATGTGAGCAAAAAACAAATGTGTTAAATAGTATTTGGGAAAATTAAACTAAATTTGTAATTAAAACACAATTTTAACACATAAATTAAGTTATAAACTCAATGATTTCAACACATATACAACATTTTATTTTAATACGTTTATTTAATGGCTATAAGATGACCACAGATACTTATTTCATAAACATCATCAGATACATATAAGTGAAGAGCTCTAACAGATTGAGTATTTTTTTTTGTTTGTGAGAGTGTTAAATATGCATGAGTGTAAAAACAACATTATTTTATCAATGTTTAAATGTATTTGGTATATAAAACAGCTCGTATCTGTGTTTTATAGCCAGCCACATGTCTGTGCAAACACTATAAATGTTATGGCAATGAAAAAGTTTATATGAGGAAAATCTAGTTTTTTTGGGTTTTCCTCATATAATTATATACATATGTATGTATATTATACATGATATATATAAAGCCATATATAAACATTATTGTTTTTATCTATCATTTTCAGAAAATATAAGCATAATTAACCATTATTACATGTACAATGTAGGTACGTAGATGTGCTTGTAAAAGAAAACAGCAACAAATTAGATACACTAAATATGTTTACAAAATGCAATAATAATTACATTAACTTTTAGTATTTATTCTGATGAATATGAACTGAATATCAATGAGTTTTAAATAGATGTCTCAAGTATAAGTTTGAAACAGACTGTAGTCTTCTAAGCTGTGTAACAGTGTCTTTGGAAGACTCTTGTCTGTAGAATAGTGTCTCAGGAAGACACTTCTCCATACATTAGTGTATTTGGAAGACATTTTAGAATACTGCCTCTGGAAGATTATATTCTATAGAATAGTGTCTCAGGAAGACTCTACTATTTAAAATACACTTTAGAATAGTTCTTTAGAATAGTTTATTTTTTTAAGGTACTTGTCTTTACTAATACTAAGGATACCAATCTTGCAGAAATTATAATGTATCATTTCCATACCATTGCATATTTTCAGGCTTTCTGAAAAAAAAACAAATTACTTCACATATTGCAGTGCATCCAAAATTCGTCGTAACTATTCTTAGTTGCACTTAGTTGCCTCGGTGTTTTCATTCTAATGGTTTCTACCATTAAACTGTAAAAATTTGTGTGGTTTTAGTTTAATTTTGTTGCTGTAGTTGTTGATTTCATTTATTTTCCATTTTTTACCCATTTCACCCACATAAATGAATTTTGCAAACATTTTGTTGTTTTTCTGTGAAAAATGTTAAATGCATCTATGCCTGGTGCATATTTAATGTGGTTACTAAAACCAACCAACAAAATGCAAAAAAAAATAAAACACAATTTACTAAAAGTTTGAGGGGAAAATGTTCTTCGGTACAACAATAAAAACTTATTTTAAAGTTTAAAATACGTTTAGTTTTTTTTTCTAAAATGTGTTTGAAGGAGGAGGTCAGAACAATTAAAACTTGTGCAAATATTTAATTTTCAATTTACACACATCTGAAAGTCATAAAGGATGTTTGCTGGTCATTGTCTGTATTTAATTGTATATGATATCGTAGGACTTTGTTGGTGTTAAAATTGAGGAAAAATAGTTTGAATGTTTGAAATAAAGTGGTTGAAAAATAAAGATTTGATAAGAAATTTGGTAAAACTATGCAGCAAAATAAAATTAAGGAATAAAATCAAATATATAGCAAATAAAAATAATGTGCTGTTAGGTTAATTTAAATGGATTAAAATTAGTCTCTATGCTGATATAAAGTATTGAAATTTAAGTCTAAAAAATTAGTTTCAACTTAAATTTGAACTATTTTAGAAATTAAAAATATGCCATTCAGTAGGAAGTATGTTTTCTAGTTATTACTCATTAATGTTAATTTTAGTAAGTTTAATTAGGTAGCAATAAATAAAACTTTTCAATTTATTCGATTGTAGTAACTGCTGCAGTTTTATTTTTGTAATATATTTAGTTTAGTTTAGTTTGTTTTATTTTCCTGGAAACTTTATAATATAACCCATAATTCCATTATGAGATATAATGCTTAATATTATTGTTTGCCCTGAAACGATTTAAACAATTTTGAGTTCTGAGAAATTTAATGCTGTGAAATACCACTGAATTTATTATTTATCCCATAGAAATTCACTTGACTTATACTGAGTAATAAATTTCGGATTAGGCTTGTTTTCGTTATTCCAACAAATTAATGTTTGAATACAATTTCGAAAGACTTTTATGCACGTAATTTGAAAGTAGCCAACCTCTTTTCTATAAAAACGTATTTCCAGAGACTCTACACAGAGAAAACAGATTCGTGATAGCAACCGAATTTATTGCCAATCGAATGATTCTACCTTAGTGACCGAATTTTACAGTTATGGCTACAAAATTTCAAAAGGGGTAACACAAGTTTGGTAGTTTTAACCGAATTTCTTCTTTGTCAACTGACTTTCTGTTTATAGAACCGAAAAATTCTATGTCAGCAACCGAATTATTCGATTGGCAACAAATTCGGTTGCTATCACGAATCTGTTTTCTCTGTGTATAATATACAAATATGTCTTCTAGATGCACTGTTCTATATAAAAGAGTGTTCTATAGTAACAGATACACTATTCTATAGAAAGGTGTCTTCCAAAGACACTATTTTTTATACAAAAGTGTCTTCAGATATACTATTCTATAGAAATGTGTCTTCCAGAGATAATATTCTATATAAAGTGCCTTTTCAGAGACATTATTGTATAGAAAAAAGTTTTCCTGAGATAATATTCTATCGAATGTCTTCAAAAGACAATATTCTATAGAAAATTGACTTCTAACGACACTATTCTAAAGAAAAGTGTCTTCCAGAAACAGTACTCTAAAGAAAGGTGCCTTCCAGAGACACTATTCTATAGAAAAGTGTCTCCCAGAAACACCACTCTATAGAATAGTGTCTTCCAGGGACACTTTTCAAGAGAACAGTATCATCCAAAGACACTATTCTATATAAAAGTATCTTCTAGAAACACTATTTTATAGAAAAGTGTCTTAAAGACAATTCTAGAAAAAGATGTCTCCCAGACACATTATTCTAGAGAAAAGTGTCTTTCAGAGACACTGTTCTAAAGAAAGATGTCTTCCAGGGACACTATTCTATAGGAAAGTGTCTTTCAAAGTCACTAATCTATAGAAAAGAGTCTAACAGAGACAATATTCTATAGAAAATTGTCTTCCAGAGACACTATTCTATAGAAAGTGTCTTTTAGAAAAGAGTTTTCCAGAGACACTATTCTTTATAAAAGAGTCTTTCAGAGACAATATTCTTTAGAAAAGTGTCTTCCAGAGGCACTCTTCTATAGAAAGAGTCTTCCAGCGACACTATTCTTTAGAAAAGAGTCTTCCAGAGACATTATTCTTTAGAAAAGTATCTTCCAGAGACACTCTTCTATTGAAAGAGTCTTCCAGTGACACTATTCTATATAAAAGTGTCTTCCAGAGACACTATTCTATAGAAAAGTGTCTTTCAGAGACACTATTCTATAGAACAGTATCTTCCAGAAACACTATCCTATAGAAAAGTGTCTTCCAGAGACACTATTCTATAGAAAAGTGTCTTCCAGAGACACTATTCTATAGAAAAGTGTCTTCCAGAGACACTATTCTATAGAAAAGTGTCTTCCAGAGACACTATTCTATAGAAAAGTGTCTTCCAGAGACACTATTCTATAGAATAGTGTCTATTCCAGAGACACTATTCAATTATGGTAAAAAATATACCATTTTAAAGGGATTTCTTCACAGAAGTGCAGAATATATATTTTATTGAAATCGGTTCAGGTTTTTAGGAGTTATAAGCGTTTAAAGATGTTACTAATACATATGCAAAAACGTGTACATGTGAACCTTAAGCTAAAATGTAAACAAAACAATGCATGTTTGTCCAATTTGTTGTTGTAAATAAATAAGAGTAACAAATAAACAGTATTGATTTCGCTCTGTTTAAAATGAGAGTTGTTATAGAAAACAAAGAAGAAGACTTTAGTAATTCAAAGTCAATTAAAAAACTATATTTTGAAGGTGTTTTTTTTGTTTGTTTTAACACCCATATGCATAAACAATTTTTAAATTTTTCAAAGGTTTATAAAACAAAATTTCCATTCAAAATTTGTTTTATAAACATTTGACAAATTTAAAAACTGTTTATGCATATGGGGGTAAATACTTCATACGAATCAATTTCTTATCACGGCATGAAGTTTAATAAAAAATGGGACGGGTTGGAACAAATGGTGAGCCACCTCCCATACAAATTAAATAGTTATTTATAAATATTTTGTGAACTATAATTGCAAGATTCTCCAAACTTAGTCTAATACCACGTACATTTTCATAGTATACGAACCAGCTTTAAACCATATTGTTTGATGGTTTAATTATAGTATAGGTTGACACACATGTAGTATGCTACGCTAGTATAGTATACAAATCCTATGTCTGTCAGGGCTATAAATGGCTCATTTATAATTTTGCATAGTTTCGCTGAAATTGTTCGGGATTGAAATAGTGTACGTGGCCCTATACAAAGTAAATAATTAATTTCGAATATCTGTAGAACTATAATTGTAAAAGTGTTTAAACTTTTTACGAATTAATTTCTTATTACGAATTAATTTCTTAGACGGAATTGGATTAGAGGGAGTAGCACCTCCCATACAGAGTAAATATTGATTTCGAATATCTGGGGAACCAAAATGGGAGAGGTCGGAAAAGGAGGTGAGTCACCTTCCATACAAAGTAATAATTGCAAGGTTATTCAAACTTTGTCCGCATAGCTCTCTTACCATTTTACAGAGATTGTCTGAAATTTGTCGGGATTGTAGTAGTTGTCGTGGCACAATGTAAATAATTAATTTTGAATATCTCGAGAACTATAATTCTAAAAATATTTAAACTCCGTATGAATCAATTTATTACCATTCTACGGAGGTTAGCCAAAAACGAATTTATTCCTGATCCCTGTACGAAGTTTAGCTAAGCGTGATCGGCGTAGTAGGATGACCCCTCCCTTATAAAGGAAAGTTAAAGTAAAGCTTGATATGAGTTATTTTTTTACACAAAAGTTTTAAAAATGGGTGGGATCAGAACAGTGGAGTGGTATCTCCCATACCAAATTAATTAGTTATATTTTACATGTGTTATTTTCTTACCATTGTACGTAGTTAGGTTGTATTAGAAATCATTCATATTTTTTAATTTTACTAGGGGTAGCGAAGTGCCCGGGTTATGCTAGTTATTCTGAAAGCACAACTTCTTCTCTGTTAATATATTTAGTTCAGAAATTTGTCTAGTTTTTTAGAAGTTATCTAATAATTACCATTTAATTTGCAATACGCCCCACTGTGCAGTGTTAGTAATATTAAAAAAACACACTTACAACAGCACATGTTATAGTTAAAAGGCATTTGAAATAAATAAAAACTTTTGGCAAACAATAAATTTTAAATGAGCAATTTTTGGAGAATTTAATTCATGTATCAAAAAAGTGTTTGGCATTTTATTTGAAATTTCTACTTTATTATTACAATTAAATGAATGTGAGCAAAAAACAAATGTGTTAAATAGTATTTGGGAAAATTAAACTAAATTTGTAATTAAAACACAATTTTAACACATAAATTAAGTTATAAACTCAATGATTTCAACACATATACAACATTTTATTTTAATACGTTTATTTAATGGCTATAAGATGACCACAGATACTTATTTCATAAACATCATCAGATACATATAAGTGAAGAGCTCTAACAGATTGAGTATTTTTTTTTGTTTGTGAGAGTGTTAAATATGCATGAGTGTAAAAACAACATTATTTTATCAATGTTTAAATGTATTTGGTATATAAAACAGCTCGTATCTGTGTTTTATAGCCAGCCACATGTCTGTGCAAACACTATAAATGTTATGGCAATGAAAAAGTTTATATGAGGAAAATCTAGTTTTTTTGGGTTTTCCTCATATAATTATATACATATGTATGTATATTATACATGATATATATAAAGCCATATATAAACATTATTGTTTTTATCTATCATTTTCAGAAAATATAAGCATAATTAACCATTATTACATGTACAATGTAGGTACGTAGATGTGCTTGTAAAAGAAAACAGCAACAAATTAGATACACTAAATATGTTTACAAAATGCAATAATAATTACATTAACTTTTAGTATTTATTCTGATGAATATGAACTGAATATCAATGAGTTTTAAATAGATGTCTCAAGTATAAGTTTGAAACAGACTGTAGTCTTCTAAGCTGTGTAGTCGTTATTGAATAAAGGGCCATTTTTGTTATGATATGAATATTATATAATTTTCTATTAATTTAAATACCATAGATTATGTCAAAGTTATTTGAAAACTAATATCTCGTAGTTCTTATAAAAGAAGGGAAATGTTTTCAAATTAGAAATAAAAATTTTCAATTGCATTGAACTGCATGAACAAAATTCTATATTTGAAATCAATCAAAAATTATTCATACTTTAAGAAGTATATACCCGCTATGTACTTCTTAAAGAAATATTTCAAATCAGACATCATATTATCAAGCATATTATTTTCACTGTGTTTCAATACTTATGATTAATATGAATTCAATTTAACTGAAATATTAAATTTCATAAACTTAAACTTAATAAATTCTCTGCGAGTTGTTCAGTTTTCCCTAATTAATTTGCCACATAAAAAATATAAGATAGACATGTTATATATCAATGGATAAAGGATTTTTATATTTTCCAAAAATATATATAAGTTTTAACAATTAAAAAATGTATGGAATACTTTTTTTAAAAATATTACAAAAAATGTTTTTTTATTGAGTTTTTGCAAGGATACAAATTTTTCAAATTGAAAATAAATTTTTATTTATGAAAATTTTTTAACGAAATTTTACAGTCATATAGATTTTTTTATTGCAAATGAAAAAATTAATTTTTAAATTTGTTCACTTTGTAAATCCCAAAAGTTAGATTTTCTAGTTTTTTAGCTATACTATCCATACTAGGGGCAGGGTTATCGAAACCCTTTACAAAATAATTAAGAACATATTTGGTCATCCAATGAGGGTTACTATATTTTGATATCGACTGTGCGATTTAAAAGTTGAATTTTACATAAAAAATAGTTTTTTGTGTTTTTGGGATGGACCTCAATATCAAAAATTTTCAATTTTTTTTCCTTTAAAATATTTTATGTAGTGTTAGCTTTTTAGAATTTTTTTAGATAACTTAAAAAGAAAAAAAGTACTTTTTTTTCGCAAAAACTAGTGAACATTTTTAAATTTTTCAACGTTGTGTTGTCGGTTTATGTCCATTTGTTTACATGATTATTAATATGTCATAGATGAGTCGAATTCTCTGGTTGCAGAGTTTACAGATCCACAAAGTATATAGAGTTGAAATATTTTAGATTTAAAATAAGGTCTAAAAAAGGGGGAAGCTCTCTTAGAAGGAAACATAATAGAAAGTGGGTACCATAGAGAATATACATAGAACAGAAACTAGAAAAACTCAATCAAACAAATTACTCAAAATAATCACACATCCGAATGATGTTTTTGTTTTCATATAGTTTTTTTCCTAATACATTCTTCCACTTAGGTTTTTCAAAACTGAGTTAGGTCTCTGACAGGAGAGTTTCCAATCTATGTGTATTTATCTATGATTGGTACCTAATTTTAAGTTTGTTAAAGTAAATTTTTGGCATAGATATAAGCCATAGGTGGTTCAGAAAGAACCATAATATAACTTGTGCTAAAGGAGGATCTGTTTTAATTATCTGAAATACGGTAATTGATTTAATATTCTGGAATAAAATAAGGATTAATATAATTCCTTTTTTATTAAGTTCTTTACTCACTAGATGCATATTATAAGTAAAATATTTAGGCCCCTAAAATTGTATGGCCTGCTAAAGTAATGAACCTCAAGTGCGTTCAATATGCATGCAATTATGTTCTGACTTAAGTCAAATATACATAAATACTAATAAAAAGGCTTTCAGTTTGATTAATTGCTGTTTATTGGATTGCTGTATTACACTACAGCTGTCATGTACATGGAGATTTTTGTTACACTCAAACAAAATAATGATAACTGATAACGATAAATAAAACAAATTATAATATTATATTAATAAATTCATATTATATCTACAAACTCCTCCTACCTTAGTTTAGCTAAAAATGGTGGTGTTTTTCGTCACCACCTAAAAAGTAATTGCATACAAAAACGAATAATGTGAACAAATTTCTCTTTAATTTGCATGTTTAAGTTAAGAGATGTAATTATTTGGAACAAAATTCCAAATTACATAGAATAAAAACAAGTAAGAAAGTCGGTCAACCCTGACCGACACTGAGTATATGGGAAAAACTGTTTGCTTTTAGAATTTCTATAATTTTTTTTTGTGATTGATTTTTGGAAGTTGGCCGATCATCATGAAATTAAGACGCATGAACTCCATAGATATAAAACATATTTGTTTAAAAGATCTATACTCGTTAAAATGATATTCGGAAGTCGTGTAATTTTTGCAAAAATGTGATCATTTTCTCAGGCTCATATCTTGCAAACAGTTCGGAAGTTTGATTTACTGTCTGAAGCAAAGTTCTAGCCCTTGTAATAAAGAACATATAAAATATAAAAAACTTCATCTTAAACATCAAAAACTTTAAGCAAGTCTTTATGAACTGTTTGCAAGATATGAGTCTGAGAATATCACTTTCACTTGTTTGCAAATATTACACCTTTGGGGGCCCATAAAAAAGTGCATGACTTTGGGCAAAAATGTGTTTGGGTGTTTTTTTTTTGGTCTTTTATATAGTTATATTCCCATGCCTTAACTCTTAACTTCCATGCCTTAAATCTTAACTCTTAGTCTTCAAAACATAGTTTATTGTCATCTATTGCCATTTTGCTAAACAATTACATTTTTTTAAAGTCATCGTTTATGAGTTTTTGCAAAACTTTGCCGTCAGGGTTAGATAAATATATTAATTTGAATATATTGTAAACATATTTTTTTCCAAGAGACTTTCACGCATTCAACGATAAAAGAAAGGAGTGTTTGTTGTTCATCGAGTTCAATGTTACTTTGATATTTCGGTTGTTTGGTCAGAATATTTAGTCAAAAAGATTCGATATTAAATTGCAAAAAAATTACACACAGTGTTATAGATCGATTAGCACGACATTTGGATGCGTAATTTCCTTTTATATAAAATTGATTTGTGGAGGAACTTGTATTTATAACAAAAATTCGAGATGCTACGTGAAATAATGGGCCGATTTCAACCAGTTCCAATTGGCTTCGTTCTTGAGTCGAAAAAGTCATGTGAAAAATTTTATCGAAATATCTTCAAAATTACGACTTGTACTTTGAGCACAAGTCAGACGGACAGAGGGACGGACTAACAGACGAATATAGTTAAATCGACTTAGTAAGTAATTCTGAGTTTATTGATATACTTTAAGGTGATTGTTAGACTAATATTGTTGAGCGTTACAAGTATGAGAACAGGAGCTTACGTTATAATAATAACTTCAGTAACTTTGAAATATCCCGATCTTATTGTATAAATCTAGTTACGAACGTTAAAATGTCCTCAAAAATCCATTTTTCGCAGTTGAATGGAGCTAATTTTTTCGAGTGGCATTTTAATGGACATACTTCTCCTATGAATGTTTATGAAAACCTATAAATCATAATAATTTTCACACCTACTTTTTGTTATAAGTATCTATATAGTTTTCATGTTGTAAACAGCTACATATAATACATATAATATACACTTTAGTCTTAAGTGTTCAGACACATACACCGCCATTCATTTTGCTTATCATTTTCACACCACTCTACCCAGCAGTTAAGGAAGTAGTCAATGTGTAGCCCTTTGTGACCAATGCCTGATCACTTGGCTGTCTCCAATTTATATATCTTTGGATCATTTGACTCGTATGTGCTGTTTGTAGTGCAAAGGGAAGTTAATTGGTTACATTATACATCCCAGGTTATCTAGCATGATGTCAATTGTCACTTATGAGTCTCTAAGTAATCTACAATATAGTCACTTTAAATATTTATTTTGCAGTGCACATTAAAAAGTATTTAGTTTATGCACCAGACTTAATCTATTGGAATTAGCACCCGTACATGTTAAAATAACTTTCTATGTAGCTGATCAAGTAACCAATTATGCAGCTAGTAAGATAACTGACTCTATGTAACTGGTATGTGAATCCAATGCGTTATCTACTGATGACCAGCTATCAGATACTCTCATTGTAATCCAAAAGGGTCAACTGATCAGCTACTTAGGACATGGGCGTGTTAGAATAACTATTCACGTACCTAGTTATGAAATCACTAGTTCAGGACAGTCTCCTTGAACCGCTGGGTACTGTTGGTCACTCATCAACACTCATTAATACAAATGAGTATATGTGTCTATATTTAGATTATATTTTTTGTTTGTTTTGCTTTTCGTTTATATACATATGCATATTAGAGTGCTCTAATATTGTATGATCGAAAATAAATATTAAGGTACAGGCCTTCCCCTTGGTATTCCTCTATGTATTGTAGAAACACGTTCTGTAAAATATTAGGATGATAGGATAATGTTAACTGGTGGCGCAAGATGAACCTTGCTTTTTCGAGAATGAAGGAATAAAAGGAATACTTATGTTGTTGCAAAAATGTTAACAATGTGTTAGTGCTAGCCAACAAATGTTGGTGTTAAAATACCTAGCATTCTACCTAATATATATCTGCATAAAGACCAAGGACCGAAGGTGAAATTGAACGACATGTACTTACGATTTACAATAAAACTTTTTAAAGATATCAAAAATTTAACTACATAAAGACCTACGATTGAAGCTGAAATTGAAGATTATAAACCCCTACGATTGGAGCTGAAATTGAAGATTATAAAAACATACAATTGAAGATAATAAAGACCTACGATTGAATCTAATATTGAAGTAAATAAAGACATACGATTGAAGCTGATATTGAAGATTACAAACCCCTACGATTGAAGCTGAAATTTTGTAAAGATTGTAAAGACCCACGATTGAAACTGAAATCGGAGATGATAAAGACATACGAATGAATCTGAAATTGAAGATTATAAAGACCTACGATTGAAGCTGAAATTGACGATTACAAAGACCTACGATTGAAGCTAATATTGAAGTAAATAATGACCTACGATTGAAGCTGATAATGAAGATTACAAACCCCTACGATTTAAGCTGAAAATGAAGATTGTAAAGACCTCCGATTGAAGGTGAAATCGGAGATGATAAAGGCCTACGAATAAAACTGAAATTGAAGATTATAAAGACCTACGATTCAAGCTGAAATCGGAGATGATGAAGACCTACGATGGAATCTGAAATTTAAATACATAAAGACCTACGACTGAAGTTCAAATTGAAGATGATAAAGACCTAGGATTGAAGCTAAAATTAAAAAAATATAAAGACCTATGATTGAAGCTGAAATTGAAGATTATAAAGACATACGATAGAAGTTAAAATTGAAGATAATAAAGACATACGATTGAAGCTGATATTGAAGATTACAAACCCCTACGATTGAAGCTGAAAATTAAGAAGTTAAAGACCTCCAATTGAAGCTGAAATCGGAGATTATAAAGACCTACGAATGAAACTAAAATTTAATATTATAAAGACCTACGATTGAAGCTATTATTGAAGTATATAAACCCCTACGATTGAAGCTGAAATTGAAGATTGTAAAGACCTACGATTGAAGCTGAAATCGGAGATGATAAAGACCTACGATTGAAGCTGAAATTGAAGATTATAAAGACCTACGATGGAAGCTGAAACTGAAGATTATAAAGACCTACGATGGAAGCTGAAATTGAAGATTATAAAGACCTAAGATTGAAGCTGAAATTGATGATTATAAAGATCTACGACTTAAGGTGAAATTGAAGATTATAAAGACCTGCGATGGAAGCTGAAATTAAAGATTATAAAGACCTACGATGGAAGCTTAATTTGATGTATATAAAGACTTACGATTGAAGCTGAAATATAAGATTACAAAGACCTACGGATGGAGCTGAAATCGGAGATGATAAAGACCTACGAATAAAACTGAAATTGAATATTATAAAGACCTACGATTGTAGCTGAAATTTATGATTATAAAGACCTACGACTGAAGCTATTATTGAAGTATATAAACCCCTACGATTGAAGCTGAAATTGAAGATTGTAATGACCTACGATTGAAGCTGAAATCGGAGATGATAAAGACCTACGATTGAAGCTGAAATTAAAGATTATAAAGACCTACGATTGAAGCTGAAATTGAAGATTATAAAAACCTACAATTGCAGCTGAAACTGAAGATTATAAAGACCTATGATGGAAGCTGAAATTAAAGATTACAAAGATCTACGATTTAAGGTGAAATTGAAGATTATAAAGACCTACGATGGAAGCTGAAATTGAAGATTATAAAGACCTACGATAGAAGCTGAAATTGATGATTATAAAGACATACGATTGAAGCTAATATTGAAGTATATAAAGACCTACGATTAAAGCTGAAATTGAAGATTATAAAGACCTACGATGGAAGCTGAAATTGATGATTATAAATACCTACGATTGAAGAATATAAATCCCTACAATTGAAGCTAAAATTGAAGATTATAGAGACATACGATTGAAGCTAATATTGAAGTATATAAAGACCTACGATTGAAGCTGAAATTGAAGATTATAAAGACCACTATTGAAGCTTAATTTGATGTATATAAAGACTTACGATTGAAGCTGAAATAGAAGATTACAAAGACCTATGGTTGGAGCTGAAATTGAAGATAATAAAGACCTATGATTGAAACTGGAATTCAAGATTATAAATACCTACGATTCAAGCGAGTACTGAAGTAGATAAAGACCTACAATTGAAGCTGAAATTGAAGATTGTAAAGACATACAATTTGAGATAAAATTTCACTAAATAAAGACCTTCAATTGAAGCCAAACTACATAAAGGCCAAGGATTGAAGCTAAATATTTTTGGAAAATATTGCTACTTTGAGTCAAAACTCGAAATATCAAATGAATGTCTATCCTTTAAACGTTATACAATTTTTCTAGAAATTTCTAGCATTTAGTTTTTAGATAGCGGAATGCATTTTCAGACCTTGGGATAATTGAAAATCGAAAAAGTACTAAATAAGAGCCACCCTAATATACGTAAATGTTTACATTCTTGTGTTACATATGTTTGTTAGTATATACAACTGTCTCATTCCCATTTACATAGACGAGAGTAAGTAAGGATTCACTTACACTTTCCTGCCATCATCATCATTATCATCATCTACAGTCTTATGTTATATATAGTGAAGCACTCATTCCAAAACATTGTTCCAACTATTTACTAGAGTTACTGGTGTACAAATCATAATACAATTAAAATTATGACTGTGTGTAGTCATTGCCATCGTAAATGTGTCACTGTAGTGCTGTAAATTATAGTTTTTGTGCAATTGTCTTTTCATTTGCCTTTTTACCAGTTTCTTCCTTAGCAACATTTAGATGTAGCGAGAAATGGGTATTAGCATATAATGCAGACAGATATTTACATAAATAGTCGGATAAGAGCGAGTAAATGAACATTGAATTTTTCATTTGGGAATTTTCTTGATGTTGTTCTTTGCTTTTTTACTTTTAGTTAGATTTAAACCGCTAACGTTTTCGTATTACTGTAGCACAGGTCTTTAATTGATGCAAACCATTTTGGTAAATGCTGTTTTGTGACTTTTATACTTAGGTGATGCCTCCAATACGGTTCATTAGAATTTCGATGCAAATGTCTGACTGTATTTGCAGTATCAGTATTCGTCTATTGAAACTGCAGCTTTCGTAATGGCATATTAGTTGTTCTATTGGTGGTTTGAATAAAAAGGGTCTTCCAATAGGAACTTCTGAATTTTGACTGTTGATAGGGGCCATATTGTTTAAGTTATATCTGTTGAATGGACTGAAAGCAAATCAGTTTGCCAAATCACCATCTGGAAGAATGGGTACAAAACAAACAAAATTTTCGAATTTGGGACGTTACCAATCCTCTATAAAGGTCCAAGAGCGCCAAATGCATTCCGTAAAAGTCAATGTTTGGTGTATATTTTGGGCTGGCGGTTCATACTTCTTTGAGAACAACAACACGTTCATCACAGCGAGTGCTATAGGCCGAAGATTTTTTTTGGCCTGAATTGGACGATATGTGGTTTCAACAGGACAGCACTACATACCACTCGATTATATTGCAACCGAACCGGGTCTATAGCGGATATATTGATGTAAATTTGATTTTATCATACAGACGGACTGACGGACATGGCTATTATCAACTCCGCCATATATAACGAACCAGATTATATACAATTTGTAATGTCGTAAATGTAAAATATAGAAATTAAAATGACAAATTTAAAACTTGTTTTCATATTTTTAATTGAAGCACTCTACACAACAAAAATCATTATTTAACATAAATACTTATCATCTTGTAGTGCTTAAAAAAGGATTGATTTTCTTTTTTCTTGAGAGCTTACATATAAAGAAATCTTTTAAATGATTATAGCAGTGAGTTGATATTAATTTTAAGTACATATAACTAACAAATAAATGGAATTATTTTTTAATAAATCTCATAGCAACCGTTTTAGCTTAAATCAAACTTGCCTGTAACCATAATTTTCATATAATTTGAACTATTGCATAAAGAATCCTGTTATTATCAATAAAATGTTTTAATCAATTTCAATTTAATTCAGTATTTTAGCAAATAATTAAATAAGCAATATGTATGTACTTGTTGTTAATAGAAGTTCAATTAAAAATATTTACCTGTATAAAATTTTGTTGTAACTTAACATACTTATTGAATAAAATCCATATTAAGTTTATAAGGAATTTACATACAGCATTTTATTTAATAAGTATTTTAGTTATTTTTCTGTGTTTCTATTCCAACACTTGTGCAATACAACAGTACGTATTATTAATTTGTAATTAAATTAAATAATAATCATACGCTCTCAATCATAAGAGAAAAATAATGTTGCTTCTAAAGGTTAAGAAATTAATGACAAATAAATATCTTACCGATTATGTAACAAGGAATTTAATGAGTTTATACACCGGTGCGTATTATTTATGGAGAATTAAATTAAATATAAATTATACGCTGTCAACTGCAGAAGTACATATTTTTGTGTAAACATAGATATTTGAAGGGTGGGCCCACAAATAAGTGGCCATAATTCTCAACTAAAATGAATGTCAATTTTATTTTATATCATATAAAACTCCAGTTTCATCACTATATTAATTACACTGTCAAACAAATTGAGACTTCTTGATTGGAACAGAATAGCGACACTATAATTCTGAAAGGGCATGTTGAGTAGATCATCTTTGTATTTATTGTACATATTCGAAATTTTATCGCAAATAAAGATGATATTTTAAAAAACCAAAAAAAAGAACGAGCAGAATTTAAAAAAAATAAATAAACCTAAATATCTTTTTTTGTGATCTTCTTAAGGACTATTTACATTTTAAATTTCTGCTCATTCTGATCATACTTGGATTTTTGGAGTTTTTTTTAAAAATAGTGAGACCCGAGTTGGCTTGTAATTTTGCTAATTAAGCGTAAACAGCTTTATCTACAACTTTTGTATCTTTGGTGATCACCACTGAAATTTCCTGGCAAACATTTTCGTGGAATATTTCAATCCTTAAATGTCCTTTTTGAAATGACTTTTTTATTTTCTCGAAAAAGGGGTCAAATTGGCCCCTAAAGAGAGGAGCTAGAGCGTTAAGATCTTCCACAAAAATGATCCTCATAAAATTCCTCTCTGGTATTTAGTATAATGCCCTTCGATCAAAAAGTTAAAACTTTGACCCACTGTAAAAAAAATTTCAGACCAGCTGGACTATAAGTTTATTCTACAAAAATTATCTACCCAACATGCCCGGATGATATACGTCTGAAACAATGAATTAATTGGAAAAAAATTGCGTCTTCAGTTTTTCATTTCGTGATCCTGTTTCCTTTTAAAAGGACTTAAAATTTTCAGACGAGTACATTTTTAAAAAAATGTTTTAAAATACTTCTGATGACACTACTATACGAAATTTGGTGTCAAATGATCAAGAAGAGTTGTAGAATATTTCGTATTATTTTTATTTTATCCTGTATGGATCAAATGATGCAAAAAATGTCCTTTAAAATGTTTATCCTTGTATATCCTTTTAGATTTCGAATAATTTTTTTTCAAACTAAGTGAGTTAAATATCCAAATATTGAATACCAAAGATACAAATATTCAATACCACATCCTTCTATCTTAACTACTTACGTGTTAAATAATATATAAATTTGCATTATTGGATATTTTATTTTAAAATTTCATTCGAAAAAAAATACAACAAAAATCCTTGTGAAAAGCTACGAAGAATACTTTTTAATAACCAAGTAAAATGGTATAGTCGACCAAGCCGGACCTTTGGATACCCTACACCGAGTATATGATTATAAAGAATTTTCTTTTAATATGAAACATATTTGTGTTGAATTTTGTTTGGATACTGACATATTTCAGATATTTATAGATATTAATGACATTTTCGAAATTGTTGCTTATATGAGAGCTATGGAACATTGTTGAGCGATCGTCAAAAATTAGGTCGTGAGAGTTTGGCTTATATAAAACATAATTGTGCTGAATTTGGTTTGAATATGTTTATAATTAATATATTTATGAGAGCTTAACTATTTTAAAATATGGCAATCGTATGGGTAATAGGAGAAATAATGGACCGATTCTAACCATATTCAATAGCCTTTGTCCTTGGGGCAATATAAAGGTTTGTGCCAAATTTTGTCAAATTATCTTTAAAGTTGCGATCTGTAGTTTGATTACAAAGTTAACATGGACGGACGGACAGACGGACGGACATCGCTCAGTCAAATCTGAAAGTGATCCTGAGCAGTTTGGTATGCTTTAAGGTGGGTGTTGGGACAATATTTTTATATGTTGTAACCATCAGCCATAACCCATTATACCTCCCCCACTATGGTGGTGTAGGTTATAAATATCCTTTTTGGATACTAATAAATTTTTTTTTATATTTTAATTTAAACTTTATATATATAAAGGATGAAATTTTGTCATTTAGTATAGAATATTTGGGTCTTGAACGCACCATTTTGTAAAAGGAATTTATTGGCAATCTTAAAGGCTATTAAAGGATAAACATTTTAAATGACATGTTTGACATCTGTTGATCCTTACAGTATAAAATAAAGATACTACAAAATATTTCACAACTCTTCTTGTTCTTTTGACATACAATTTGTCGTTCTTGGAATAGCAGGATTATTTTTAAATATTTTATGAAAAATGTACTTCTTTGAAACTTTGAAGTCCGTAAAAAAGAACAGAAGATCACAAAATGAAAAACTGAAAGCGCAGTTTTTCTTCATTTAATTCATAGTTTCATACGTATATCATCCGGTTCGTGTATAACGATTTTTTTTCACTTTTTGTAGTACGGTGTTTTAAGACAGTTATGTATGTTGAAGTCATTTTCTGAGGGGAACCTTGACGAGGGCCAAAAGTTTCCCGATTTTCGCCATACTTTACAGTATAATTTTAATTTGTGCAAAATTTTATCAGGATTGCCGCATAATAAACAGATTTATCACTGCTCAATCACTATTACGGGCGGACATTTGTATGTAGGCTAGGTGATATCATGGACATTTTCAATACCTAACAAACCTTATCAGCAGAGAGCGTTTGTCGAAAATTTCAGCCAGCTACCTCCTTCCTTTGGGTCCTATCGTATTTTATACATTCAGATGGGCATACCAACAGAAGAACGGATATAGCTAGATCGTCTTAAAATGTTAGGAGGACCCACAATATATATACCAATGTTGGTGTAAAACAAATATTTTGATGTGTTACAAACGGAATTATAAAATCAATATATCCCCCATCTTTTTGATGAAGGGTATAAAAATACGTTAGATTTTTATGAAATCTTTTACATATTTCATGAAATTTTAGCACATTTTTTCATAACGTTTATATATACATACACTTATTTACAAATTTGTATACAAATACATAACGTACATACATAAATATATACATAACTACTTACATATATTTGTGTATATAATAAGAATATCAAAAACATCCGCGTGTCGCCAATCTTATTGATGTGTGCCGGAAAGTTTCTGTTGTTAAATGTGTAATAAAACAAAAACCCAGCAAACAAAATATTAAAGGCTACATGTTCTGTTTAACAAGCATATAGTTTTTGAAATTATGAAATAGTAACCAAAATTTAAGTATAGTTAAATAGTAATATTTTGGATAATAATATTTAAATGCAAAAATTTTTTTTAAAATGCATCAGTCTCGTGACATGTTAAAAGTGTTCCTATCTCTTTAATTGTCATAATATCGAGCCTTTAGTGCCAAATTATCGTAAGCGACAAAACGCAAATTTTACAGGAGAAGGTTTTTTTTCGATTATTTTGAAATTTATACATAGAATTATAAAATGTTATGATGCGATATAATATAATTTCGTTCAAACTATTTGTCTATTTTTCAAAAATATTTATAACTTTTGACAATTAAAAATTCATGGAATACTTTATTGAAAAATGTGACAAATGATGTTTTTTATTGAATTTTTGCATAGATACAAATTTTTCGAATTGAATTAAAATTGTTATTTATGAATAGTTTTTAATGAAATTTCACTGTTATGTAAAATTTTCTACTTAAAATGAAAAAATAAAAACGAATTCTGAAATTTATTATCAGCAATCCCGCAATTCCCAAAAAAGTGTTGAAAAATCCCAAAAATGGAAAATTTTAGTTTTTTGGCTATAATATCCATACAAGGGTCGGAGTTATCGGAATCCTGTACAAAATAATTAAAAGCATATTCGGCCATCTAAAATCGGTTACTATATTTTGATATCGTATAGGCGATTTGAGAATTTGTGCCCTAAAGTTTAATTTTACATAATGTTGTTTGATTTTTATTTTTTTTTTTCATTTAAAATATTTTATGCAAATTTAGCTTTCAGAAATGTAATTCCTCATACATTCCTCTTAGAAATTTTTTGCGATAACTTAAAAAGAAAAAAAGTTTTTTTTTTTCCCAAAAAAATTGCGAAAAATCGGCATTTTAAAATTTTTTAAATTAAAATGCATATAACTTTTGACTTAGTTATTATTTTTAAACAGTTCTTTTTCTATTTGACACATACATACGTTGTTAGTCCAATGAAGGAAAACTGGAGAAAATCGGTAAATATTTGGATACGCTGTTATCCAAAAACTGGAGTAGGTTGGGTAAAACTGTTGAAAATTTAATTTTCAAATGTGAATATCTCCTAAGCTATAAGAGATAATTGATAGCTACGAGTAGGTCTTTTGTAGCGCTCTATGAAAAGATTTTATATGTGTAATTTTTTTGAAATCGAAACACAAACGAATAAATAGGATATTTTTAAAAATGTAACATACCCGAGGTGTCCTACTTTGAGGACCCTTGGTCGCGCCCCTGTTGGGCCCATGAGGTCCACGTTCAGAACTTAAACTCGACAACACTTCTTCTTTGCGCATGTGAAATTTCATTGAAACCAATCTAACCATTTAGAAGTTACAGATTTATTTCCCTCTTTTTTTTGTTCTATACCACTATGTGTCGCTTACGATAAAATTCGTTTACTGTAAAATGTAAATATTGACTTACAATAAAATCTTACCCCCTATAATTTTGAAGTTATTAACAATTTTGATATTCTGAGAACTCTAAAACATCAGTCGCTCCATGAAATTTTAATTTTTGCAATAAAAAATTTAGAAAATGTCGCTTACGATAATTTGGAGCTAAGGGCTCGATATGTTAAAAAGTTGTCAATTAAACAATGAAATTTAAGCAGATCTGTTGAAAAATATTAAATTCGAACATAGAACATATGTATTTTGCTTAGTCCAATGACCTGCTTCAGGGTGCCTTAATTATGCCAATTTACCTCGAGAACATCGTCATGTTAAGGGGAGTGATCCCTTACATACAAAGTGTCGGAACTAGAACCGGTCCTATAAATTAGGAACTAGTGAAATGATAAGTTTTATATTAGTTTTATTATAATTCAGTGGTTTACTGGTATATTTTGCGTTAAAAATGTTTCTTATGATAAATATACATAAGAAAGTGCGTATGAAATTGAATGTGGGCATGTACTCTGTATTAAATAGTTTTTGTGTAAGTGTAGTAGGGTTTCTAAATGAAAAAAAAACTTAAAAATTTCGGAAATTTAAGAAATATTTTTTTTTTTTTTATTAATACAAAGTAAAAAGTTAATTGTTTGTCCTCATACCAATTTTATTAGGAGTTTCCATAGATTTATTTTTTTTTGTCTAGGTAATGCAAATTTTGTCAAAATTGTAAGCCCTAATGGTATGTATTAAGAATTTTTGTTATATAAATCACCGGAAACGTAAGTATAGACATTTTTTGCTAACATTCACAGCCTTCAAAAACATACACAAGGTCAGTGGTGAGTGAAACTAGAGTATGCTTTTAGTTTTACAAAATATTTGAATAAAGGCGTAAATACCATTTTTTTCAAAACACACCCCTTTTTGTCATTGTAATGTTTAGCTTATCCATTTACATCTATTCATAAATAATTGAGGGATTCAAACGGTCTCCTATTAAGTCGTATTGTCATAATGTCCTATAATATTTTTTTAATTTAAACAAATTTTTGTTGGGTTTCAAACAAAAAATTTATAAACTAATATGACTTTTTGAATTATGTTTATTGGTTTGTCATAAAATTACTCTTTTTTTGTTTTCAGCTCAACAAGAATTAGTTTAAACTAAAAAAATATTTTAGGACATTATGACAATACGACCTAATAGGAGACTGTTTGAATCCCCCAAATATATTAAAAGTTTTTGTTTACAAAACCAAATATGCAGTTATTTGCTTTGATTTATTCTTAATCGAACATCATTAACTAAAACATTATTATTGTTAGTGCAAAAAAATATTCTCGCTTCAGGTTCGCTATGATGGTTTGGTCAGAGATCAACATCTCATCGATTTGGCTGGTTGGCCGGGCTTGGCATACGATATTTTAATGTTCGATTTATCGTAATGGGTTCATTTTTCATCGCAAGTAATAATGCGATCCGAAAATGATTTTCTTTTATAGTATTCAAGCAGCACTTCAGACATTAAAAATCGTCTTTCAAGCTTCAGTTCGTAAGGTGCGCAATGTCCCTGCATTTCAAATCCTGATTGATTAGCTCAGAATGATCTTGCAAGCTCTTGTTGAGTTTGACAACAATATTATGGGAGTAATCCCTCCAATATCGGATACTCTGTTCAAAAGTAAAGCATATACCAGAGATAACGTTCTGCTTAGATCGAAACAAGTCAGACAGGTCACGGTCTAAACTATAAAGCGGGTGAGACAAAACTTCTAGCCATTTAATTTTAAATAGTTTTTAACAGGTATTGCAACATCTGGCCGAATGCTGTCATGATAGAATATTACAGCTTCAGTTCTGGCCGCATATTCTGGTTGTTTTTCGGCCAGTGATCGCTTCAAACGAATCAGTTGCGTTCGATACAGGTTCCATGTGATGCTCTTTCCAAATTTCAGCAGTTCCCCCTTTTGTTCCCACCAAATACAGAGCATAACTTTGGCCGGGCTTCACGTATGATATTGTTACGAAATTGTACTTGAATTCAAATATAACGATTTAAACGGCTGATTTAAAAGTAGCATAATGCTTTCAAATAACAGTGCTGTAGAACTGTAACATATCTGTGGGCATTATTAAATAAAAGCTTTCAGTTGATTTGATCGCAGGTTGGCAACGCTGTATTCGATTTCGAGTATTCAGTTAAAGAACATTGTAGAAAGTACACCACAGATGGCGTATGTATTATAAACCTCTAGACAGTTAAAGAGCTTTCTAGATGGTAATGCAGTGTTATAAATAGTGGCAGAGGTTGCAGTCGTGAATGAGTTTATCAGAGACGCTTTTCGAATAAACATCAACTTAGTGCCTTAAAGTGTGTTGTGTTTTTCAAGTAAATTCGTGTACATTATAAATTGTGTCTGTATTTCTGAGAATTTATAAACCTGTATAAAAAACATTGAGTGGCTATTTAATTCTGTGGTTGTTGTACATTTTGAATAAATAAAGAGTTGTTACAATTTTTAAACTACTAAACGGCTTTTATTTGCAATCAAAAGTATCCGGTTTATTTAAAGGAAATAAACCAAACGTTTTGAAAAGGTTAAAACGTAACAATATATTATGCTTTATATTATCGTAGTGGATACATTTTTCATCGCTAGCAATGATTCGGTGATAAAATGATTTTTTTTTATAGCGTTTAAACATAATTTTGGACATGCAGAACGTCTTTCAAGGTCTCTCAGCTTCAATTCACATGGTACCCAATTTCCCTGCTTCTGGGTGATTCCTGCTACTCGCAAACGTCTTAAAATTGCTGCTTGAGTAGCTTCCAATGACTGTGCAAGGTTTTTTTAATTTTTACAGCAATCTTCAAGGAGTAATGCATCCAATTCTTGGTCTTCAAACTTGTTGGGCTAGCCTGGGCGATTTTTGTCTTTGTGTCAAAGTCTTCAGAACCGGACAGGTCATCTTTCGGACTTTGAAACCGATGGCACACATTCACTATAAACTTCGGTTAGCAATCGGTGTGTTTTAGCGGCACTTTTTTTTAAATTAAAAAAGTAAAGCAAAAGTTCTCGTACATGTCGCTTTATTGGCACAAAATTCCAAATTTTCAAATCAAAAAATGGTTAATCTACTGTCTCCTCTTAATAGCTATTAAACAAATTTCGTATTAGTTATATTAATCCGAATACAACATTTATTTATAAGTTATCCTTAAATAATTTAAAAGGATTTAAAGGACATTAACAAATTATACTAAAATCCTAGATTTTTCTAAATTTATCTTAGTATAAATGTTAACCAAATTTCAACTAACAATTTTTTCGAATTGTTTTGCATAGGGATAGGTACACAGAGAAAACTGATTCGTGATAGCAACCGAATTTGTTGTCCATCGAATGATTCTACCTTAGTAACCGAATTTTACAGTTGTGGATACAATATTATAGAAGAGGCAACAACAGTTTGGTTGCCTCAACCGAAAATCTTCTTTATCAACTGACTTTCAGTTGATAGAACCGAAAAAATCTATGTGCGCAACCGAATCATTCGATTGGAAACAAATTCGGTTGCTATCACGAATCTGTTTTCTCTGTGTATGAGTTATGGATAGGTGTGATTTATAAATAGCATGAACTTTTTTGTTTGTTGGCTTTATGTGTAGAAAGTTGCACGATGTCGCATTGCTTGCGAGTTTAGGAGATTTTTCACGTTTCATATTTCATCAGGTATTACACAGAGAAAACAGATTCGTGATAGCAACCGAATTTGTTGCCAATCGAATGATTCTACCTTAGTAACCGAATTTTACAGTTGTGGATACAATATTATAGAAGAGGCAACAACAGTTTGGTTGCTTCAACCGAAATTCTTCTTTATCAACTGACTTTCAGTTGGTAGAACCGAAAAATTCTATATGCGCAACCGAATCATTCGATTGGCAACAAATTCGGTTGCAATCGTGAATCTGTTTTCTCTGTGTACTATTAAAAGTAAAAAAGGTTGCGAAGTAATTTTATGATGTTTTTATAGTCTCCTATAAAATTACCCAAATGATCTTATTTACAATCCATTTTGGTTATGACTAGCTGATCCAAGAAGATATTTTAGTGTTAAATACAACACTAAAGAAAGTTTTATTTGGTAAATTCTACACTTTTTAAGATTATTTAAAAAACTAAATATTTCAAAAAGTAAAACTGAAAATTGCAGTCTATAAGGAACAATTGTCTTTCAAATGCAACATAAATCCATAAAATGATGTATATGTTTTGCTTAGAAATCTTAACATCATATAATTTCCAGATTGGAAGATCAAAGAAAAATGTTCCTTTATAAAAAATAAGATTTTCATAAACAATTCATTTCTTTCAGTATTAAAATTTTAAACAAAAATCTTATTCAGAAAATTAATTTACTGCTCTAATTTGAATAAACACACTCCTTAGTTACACTTCTGTGAAATGGGAATGAATGTAAAATTAAATTAAAGTAGAAAATGGCAAACAAAAAAGCTCCATAAATAACTAGACACTTAAGAACAAGAAAATGAAAGAAATAAAAAAAAAACAAATAAAATGGCTATATTTTGCAGTGTCGAATTAAAAGTGCCCTTCATCTGAGGTTTACTAAAAAATAGTCAAAAGAAAAGTGCAAAATTTCGAAATGAATTCATAACAACACAGTGTGAGTCAAATTGCACAGCAGTTTTTCTGACTCAAATTTTTATATTTTGTTGTTTATTTGACGCGCCTGTGCTCTTTGTAGTACAAAGGGAAGTTAATTGGTTACTTTATACATTCCAAGTAATCCATCGTGAAGTCATTTATACATTAAGTTTATCTAAATAATCTAGAGTGTAAGCAATTTAAACTTGTATTTTTTACTGTATTTTAGGAAGTATTTATTTTACCCACCAGATTTGTTCCTTTGTAATCTGAAGTGTAGTCTCTGGCTTTAACATGTTCGTGTCCTATGTGGAAGTCTTGCTTATTAACTATATGAATACTAGGGCGGGTCGATTTGTAAGGACACACAAGTGACAAGAAAATTCGTATTCTAGGGAACAAAATAAGAAACTTTGCCCAAGGAACCATACCTCTTATTTTGACCCAAATATTACCTATATAGATTACATAAACAAAACTTCGGATGACAAAAGGACAATTTATGATATTTGGCTATATAATGTTCAAAGTACAGTACAGAAAAAATCTAAAGTCACTACAACATAGATTACTTAGAGACACTAAAGAAAGCAATAGATTTCTTATTGAATTACAAAGACTTATATTTGAATTACAATATAAATCAGAGTCAGCGAAGTACTAATTAGTGAAAATTACTCTGTCTAAAAGAGATAAATTGAATTATTTAGTATTCAATAAAAACTGGGTATCGCAAATATAAAATAGATAGTTATTTAGGGGCTGCCAAATGTTGATTTTAAAAGGTTGACCAAACAAATATTCTGAAAATTACATACAAAATGACAAACTTTTATACAGCCTTATGTCCACAGTGGAAAGTGTAATAAAACAATCCAAAATAGTCTTAAACTACATGGAAATAGTTACAAAAAAAACCAGTAAAGAAAAACGCAAAACACAAACGACAAAACGGAAGGAAATTGTAGGAAATAAAGTTAAAAATCAACTAGAAATTTTTTCTGTTCTAGAAACAGTAAAAGGAAAAAAACATATAAAAGCAAAACTTAAAGTAAATGTTTAAGAAAAAGCTTTCTTTATTTAAGCATTATTGGTTTTAATGTTTGGTTTTGCTATTTCACACCCAACAAAAAACCAAGCAAAAAATAGGAAAAATACAAGAAACTCATTTAAGTGTAACCATAATAAACTGTAACAATTGTATTGTTATTTTCTTTGGTATTTAGTTTTTTTCAATATATTTCATCAAATACTAGACAATATTGAAGACGTCAGACCGTCGCTCTTTGGAGTCTTTAAATTGGTCATTTACAGTCATCATCAACATGATCATTATCATCTTTTCGTTGTTCCATTGGAAATAAGAAACATTTATTAGTGTCATTGTTTGTCTTTTTTATTCTTTTGTTTAAATTTTTCTTATTATGTGCTTTTATAGCAGGAAAATTGATTTAATATGTTTTCATCTGCAAAAAAAAAGGTCATTGAACGAGATGGGATGTTTAAGAACAAAAATTGTTTTGTTTGTAGTTTGAATTTAAAGATTGTTAAATAAAACGAAAATAAAAGAATTTACAACTTTTTTATACCCTACACCACCATAGTGGGGAGGGTATTATGCGTTTGTGCAGATGTTTGTAACGCCCAAAAATATTAGTCTAACACTCACCTTAAAGTATACCGATCGACTTCGAATTACTTTCTGAGTCGATTAAACGATGTCCGTCCGTCTGGCTGGTCGGCTGGTTGGCTGGCTGTCCATATAAAACTTTCAGAGCTGAAAAATGGAGCCAGTTCTTTTTCGCGACCGAGATAAAATGATGCTACGCCTCAGATCTCTCTTTCGAAATGTCAATGTCTCTTCACTTAAGGTATCTTGTGAGAAAAGTGAATGCGACGATAACACTTCAAAATCATGTCAATGTACGTTCCCACAGCCAATCCGAATTTTTGTAGTCGGCTGTAAGACTTGCGAATACTTTGCCGACAATGCACATAGGTCTGTAATAATGTTTTTTTTTTGCCAAAACCATATACTTTCTTTTTTACGTTGAAAATTAATTGAATACTAATAAGTGGGAGGTTGAAATAAATTTTAACACTTTTTAACCCTTTTGTAACCAATAAAAATTTTGAAAAAAAAGATTTTAATTAAATAATTTGTTATTAATGTGCTAATATTAATAACTAGATTAATTTCTTCTGTTTCTGCTTCAATGTCATTTTAGCTTCAGATATCAATATTTTCATTATCTTCATATATTGTACTGCTTAAGAGTTCTAGAACTTCTTGTGGAAGTGACAAACGCTTTCTTTGGTGCACACGTGTTTTCAAACGTAGCGAAAAAATTAAAGGATCTGATGTATCCAAAGCTCTATTAAAAACATCTGAAAAATTGTCCTTTCGGCTAATGTCTAGTAGTTTTATAAAAATTATATATGTATTTTGGTTTATATATGTATTTTCGGTGAAAATAACTTTTAAAAACGGCTCATTTTTATTTAAACGGGTTATGGTAAAATAAATTGGTTCCATATATTTCCCCATATATTGGATTAATTTCTGTTTTTAAAATTTCTCTCAACACTTTTCAAGATTTCGTTTTATTCTTATTTTAAGTCTGTATTAAACGAATTTTTATAACTTAAAATATAAATTTTTGAGTTAATAATTAGCTTAAATAATGTAAATTTTGCATTACACGGGCGAGTTATGGTAAAATAAATTGATTGCAAATATTTACCAGCTATTGGATTAATTTCGATTTTTAAAATTTTTCTCAACACTTTTCAACATTTTATTTTATTCTTAATTAAATTCTGTATTAAAAATTAGAACCAAAAAATGTTTATGACCAAAAAAAAAAATATTTTTTGAATAATAATTTGCATAAAAATTTTTAATTTTTCATAAAACGGGCAAGTAATGGTAAAGTGAATTGATTGCAAATATTTTCCTCTATATTGCTCTAATTTCGGGTTTATAGACTTTTCTCAACACTTTCAACCATAAATATTCAAACTATATTTTTAGTGCAATTGTTAACAAAACGGGAAGGTATGATAAAATAAATTGATTGCAAATATTTTCTTACATATTGGTCTAATTTTGGGTTTTTATATTTTTCTCAACACTTTTAATAATTTTATTTTATATTCATTTCTGTATAAATATTCAAACTATATTTTTTAGAAAAAGTTAGCCGTTATAAAAAGTGCAATTTTTATCAAAACGGCAAGCTATGATAAAATAAATTGATTGCGAATAATTCCCAACATATTGGTCTAATTTCGGTTTTTCATATTTTTCTCAACACTTTTAACCATTTTGTTTTATTCTTATTTAAAGTCTATATAAAAATTCAAACCAAATATTTTAAGTGAAAATTTGCTTTAGTGTCCATTATTACCAAAACGGGCAAATTATGATAAAATAATTTCTTCAACACTTGTAAACATTTTGTTTTATTCTTAACTGATGTCTGTATGAAAATAAAAAAAAAAATAATAATAATGAATTAAATATATCTAATATATTCTGCACATCAGTAAATTTTTTAAAGATTTAATTCATCGCGGTCTAACGTGTAGTAGGTTTTTCAAAAAACAGAAGTCCAAATAAGTATATTTCAAGTGTTTACTTCAACATTGCAGTACTAAAAATGTCATCGCAAGACTTGAGTTTTGGCCATAAGTTGTGTATTTCTAGACCTTGTCAGAAGTTCAGTTCAAATTAATTTGAAGTAATTTCGCATCATCATTGGGATCAATGATCCAATTCTGTGTTACTTTTGGTACTTGAACTTTAATGATGGAAATGAAGTCGACGTTGTTTATGATATTAGTTGCCCCAAATACGGCATGAGTTGTATTTTCGGATATTTTGAAATCGGAGTTTAGCCGGAAATTTCAATAATTGATGCAGAAGAATAGCAAAACGCTGCAATATAAACAAATCAGTACATCCTTGTGATTCCTGTAGTTATCATTTTTATTGCAATCAAATGCCACCAACTTTAAATGTTGATCAAACCATTCGGGAGTGTTTGGCTTCTAGTCTTTCGATATGCTGTTGGGATGTCTCTAAAGCTCTCGTTAAAGATGCTCTGCTACGCATTTGCTGAAGCCTTGATTCACGTTCACTTTCTGCAGCTCTAGACGTAGATGTCTTTTTGGGATTTTCCTCAAAACTCTTTTTCTGTTTCCACGTCTCTAGACGTACATAGATGAACTGCGACGTATTTGCTGAAGCCTTGATTCGCGTTCACTTTCCGTTTCTGCGGCTCTAGATGTAGATACCCTTTCCCGATTTCCCGCATCTGTTTCAGCTGCTCATCTTTCCCTTATCTTCAGTGATTTGGTTGTGTTTTTACCAATTCCCGTTTTTTTTGGTGGCAATTTTGTAAATTTTCCTTAAAATAATTTGTAAACCAAAAGAATTATTCCTTTCTTCGCTTACACTAAATCATTCGCTTTAGAGTACACCACTGTGAATTCAAATGATGTTAAGCAACGAAATGATAATTGTTATTGTTTAATTAGGAATTATAAAATATTTTTTTACTTATTTGTAGGCCTGTGGTAAGCAACTATGGAGAGACGTACCCTAAACCGCATTCCAATTACGAACCCTTGTAGCTAAAATTCAGAAACACCCTAGTATTGACTATCTAAAATTTCATTAATATATTTCCAATTGTTCACAAGCTACCGAATTTTTTCCAATATAAAAAGTTTCTAAACCACTGCTCATAGTTTGCTTCTTTTTTCAAAGTTTACACCAATTTAACATTAGTTTACTAATTTTAGATAGGTTTCCCAGAAAATCGCATAGCAAACTTAATAATTGTTTCCTTAGTTATATGATTTTCATTTATTTTTTCTTATTTATTCTCTATTGACTTTACTAATAATGTTAGCTTTCATGTTAGTTGTGTTGTGCTTTAACATATTTCCATTATTTAAATTTAGCTCATTTTTTATTTAACAATTTCCTTGAATTGTATTTTCCTGTTTAACACTTGTCATCTTTAACATATATACGAACGACTGAATACATCCATTATTATATGTTGATGTTTCAAATAAAATCTAAATATTTGTTGTTTATATGAATACACAATAGAAATACATATATAATCACATACATACATATAGATATACTGGTATATAAGTAAATATATAGTCAGAGGGGAAAAATGCTAGGTCTTCTCTTTGCAGGCCTAAAAGTATGCGATACTTATTATTTTATGTCTTCTCGCAGAAGGGCTTTGCTTCTCCTTCTAAAAACTTGAATACACATTTAAAATTTCATTACAAAACAATATCTAGCAAATCTTTATTTGAAATTCAAACATGACTAGTTTTCCTATATGTTGTCTCACTATTATAAAATTTATTTTGTTCTCTTTATTATGCTATTTTTACATACAACTAGAGGAAGGTAGAAAATCATATAAAAAAATAGTCTTTTATAACATTTGATGTTGTTAAGTTCGCGTAAAGTAGTTTTTTATATGTAAAACTAATAAGAATTCTTTAGGGTTTTTGCAGCATTCATTAAGATTATATTCCCTAATAACCATGTTTAAAGGCTTGCATTAGCAGATCTTCAATTATGCTTTCATTTTCAGGCTTTTAATAGAAGTTCTTCTTTAACGGGATGCCTTATAATATGCCTTCTTTCAGCCCTCTAACAGCATGCAAAGTCTTGGCACCCAATGACACTCTGTGTAAAATTTAAACCATTTTGCAATGCGGCTGTGTGTTCTCGCGTCTGCAAATTAGGGCCTTTAGAAAGGCCTCTTTACTGTTTCCTTTTCCCGCTGTGTATATTCAAATATGTATGTGTATAAAAAAAAATAAATCTTTATTTGTCATAGTTGTTAACAGACTACTTGTTTGAAATGCATTAAAAATTTACCAACATTTCGCACTGTAACATTTTGACAGTTAAATTTACACAACACTTGCAAACCAATATTCACACAAACTTACATTCATACCACAGAGCTGTAAATGAGTGATTCATATTTGATTTTTAATTAATCATGAATTAGAAAAATTTAAATAGACCATTTTTAGGTAATTTGGACCGCTTTCGGATATAATATGTCGAAAACTATAAAGCTGATCGGCATTATTTTTGATTCCTTGATAGATCTATTTATTAAAAAACAAGTAAGAAAGTATGGTCGGTCAAGCCCGACCATATAATACCCTACACTAAGTAAAATAGCAAAAAAAAATTTTCTTTTAAAATTTCAATAATATATATTTTTGAGTGATTTTCGGAAGTGGGGTTATATGGGGGCTATGACCAATTATGGACCGATCACCATGAAATTAGGTCGTGTGATTTATGTCTATATTAAAGTTAACTATGTTGAATTTTGTGTGTTTACCAACATTTTTAAGCGATTTATGCACGTTAACGTGATTTTCGGAAGCGGGTCTATATGGGAGCTATGACTAATTATGGACCGATCCTAACAAAATTTGGTGACATGAATATAAATAATATATTCATGTATATAAAACTTATTTGGAGCGGAATTTGTGGAGATACATATATAAATTAAAGATTTATGACCGATAAAGTCCAATTTCGGGAGGACATTTGTATGGGGGCTAGGTGAAATAGTGGTCCGATTTCAGCCAGTTTTAATAGGCTTGGTCCTTGAGCCGAAAAAATAATATGTACCAAATTTGATCGAAATATCTTCAAAAGTGCGACCTGTACTCTGCGCACAAGGTTTACATGTACAGCCAGCCAGCCAGCCAGCCGACCAGACGGACGGACGGACGGACATCGCTTAATCGACTCAGAAAGTGATTCTAAGTCGATCGGTATACTTTAAGGTGGGTGTTAGACTAATATTTTTGGGCGTTATAAACATCTGCACAAACGCATAATACCCTCCCCACTATGGTGGTTTTTATACCCTAAAAAATAAACAAAAACTGTACTATTTGCTTTGTATTTGTACAGGTAAATCGATATTTACTAACTATCCATTTTTTCAATATTTCTCAACTTTGATGGAAAATAAAAAAAAAAACTGTCAATTTCTATATTTGCCATATTTTCAAAATAAGTTCTTCGATTATTCCTTTACCTAATGCAAAAATTACCAGCTGCCCGTTCTTGTCCCATTTTTTGCTAGAGGAAAAATTTTGAAAAAAACTTGTTTCCAAATGTGATATACCGTGAAAAAACAACCAAAAAATTTTTTTTTCCAATTTTTTTTTTTTAATCTTTTCTGGAATAATTTTAAATCAAACATTTTTAAAAATATTTTATTTTACAAATTTCAACTTTGCTAACCTATAAAGGTAGGATCACACGATTGAAGCAATGCACCAATTTAATACAATTTTTATTGTGCAAATTCTTTGCAGTCACATGATTGCCTCATTTTATATAAATTTGATTGTCGTAAATTGGCGCAAAGCGATTTAGTGGCAATAATTGTCGCATTCCAGTCACACGACTGTTCTTGTTTACGACAACTCAGAGAAACAGCTGTTGTGCTAGATGTTAAATTTTGTTTTGTTTACATAAATGTAAAAAAAAATCTATTTGTGAAAAAATTATTTGTTAACTAAAAAAAGAAAATTGCGTCGGCCCTTAATTATCGTATAAAAAAATTAATAAAGAAATGTTAAAAGATGTATGTGGGTCAGGGAGTGGCTCACAGAAAGAATATTTACAAAAATGGATATTGGCGCTAATTCTCTTCTTTGATTGCTGCACTAGAACACAATAAATATTGGTGTATTTTAACCTTTTTTATTGGAGCATGTTGTCTATCAAGCACTCACATGATTGCCGCACCAGGGTTGCATTTGATTTGGCCAAATAAGCACAATATTTTTGTGGTTTGACATATGAGCCAATAAGTTGTGAAATCACACGATTGACGTATAAAAGAGACCAATAATTGGTGCATTGCGGCAATCGTATGATGATACCTTATGTAGGCATACACTCATTACATAGGCTTATCAATTATCTATCATATGCCTTTTAAATTTTTTGATTATCGCATTTGGTTCAAAAGTTATGATTTTTGTAACAAAGAAACTCAAATGGCGCCACTGTGCAACACACTGTAACTCAGATCGTTTTCCATGGGCCAAAACTCTGTAACTTTTGAACCGATAGAGATATTTTAAAAATTCTTTGATTGAGATCCCTTTTCTTGAATTTTTCTCCAGTTTTAATTTCATTAAAATCGGTTCAGCAGTTGAGAAATTTAAAGCTAAATTTTAACTTTAAATTTTTTATAGCATTTAGTATGAAAATGCGGATTTTTTTTTTGTTTTTTGCATCAGCTTTACTTATAAAAAAAAGTTATAAGCTGATAAAAACAAGTATGAAAGTATGTTCGGCCAAGCCCGACCTGCACCAATAACAAACACCCTACACTATAATTTATTTTCGTGAATGATTTTCGGAAGAGGACATTATATGGGAGCTATGACTAATTATGGACCTAGGACCAAGAAATTTGATCGTGTTATTTATGTCTATATGAACATTATTTTTATTGAATTTTATGTTTATACCAAAATTTTTAATTTTAAGAGATTTATGGGAGCTATGAATTATTATGGACTTTAATCGATCGAAGATTTTAAAGTTTTTTGCATGATATAACATACAAAATCGTCCTTAGTCAAAGGATGGATATTCATGACCTTAATTTTCATACAAAATTGGTTCATACTATTGAGTAACACCTGAAAATTTAAAATGGAATTCTTATTATAAAAATTAATCGTTCTTTTACAGCTCTGTTATATATATTTATCGAATATCCCAACAGTTCTGGGTGATTGATCCAAATTAGTGATTTTAACCAGCATTAGGATCATTACTGGTTACAGAGTTAGCTATGTAACTACTTATTTTGACATGTACGTGTCAAAACTCCTTACTATTGTTCGGCAAAAAAAAATTAAAGTTATTAAAAACTAGATTACTTACAGATATTAAAGTGTCTTAACTATATACTATATACATTTAGTAGTCACTATAGAACTGCTGGGATATTTACCGAATACCTTCATTTAAATAGAGAGCTTTACTGGTATTACATTTTCATTTACATGTACATGCGTTTGGAAATGATGCGGGTATTGTAATATTTGACATGTGTTTTAAACGTTTTTAAGTAAAACACAAAATCATACATATTAGGGTTAACAAATTATATTAACTTTGAATTAAAAGTGACAGCAAGAAAATATGAAAAATATATTCAGCCATAGAGAAAACTATTGTAAAAAAAATTGAAATAAAAAAAATACACAAAAAATCACACAAATGAGTGTTGTGAATTAAAAAAAAAATTTTGTATTGGGCTGAATGTAATGGACTGAGAGTAAAACGGTGGAAAACAGAGTTAGTCCTAAGTATTAGGAGACAGATGGTGCAAAGGTGGAGTTAAAGTTAGTTAGCTTTTCCAGAAGATAGAAGTTGTATAAATAGTAGGAGTGAAGTTTAGGGTAGCTGGTAATGCTAAGTACTTGACAATTTTTCTATATAGCAAATTATATTGAAAGGAAAAGGCCAGAGAGACTCAAAAAGATTTACACATCGGTTGTCAGACTTGTACTTACTATGTATGGTTGCACTGCCAGATAGGAGGGATTAAATAGATATAGGAAAATACTCTAAAGTATCAAAAATTTACTTCTATGCTCATAAACCATAAGTACCGGCAATACTTTTGCCCATTAAGGTACCATATTAATTTTTTTTTGGAACTTTTGGGTAAATTTCGTAAAACGGTTTCTAACTTTTAAAATTTCCAGAAAAAATAGTGATTCTAATAACTTAAAAAATAGGTATAGCATGAATATTAAATTTTCCGTCCGTCCGTCTGGTTGGCTGTCCATGTAAACCTTGTGCGCAGAGTACAGATCGCAATTTTAAAGATATTTCGATAAAATTTGGTACATATTATTTTTTCGGCCCAAGGACCACGCCTGTTGAAACTGGCTAAAATCGGTCCATTATTTTACCTAGCCCCCATACAAATTTCCTTCCGAAATTGGACTTTATCGGTCATAAATGTTTAATTTATAAATGTATCTCCACAAATTCCGCTCCAAATAAGTTTTATATACACAAAATTCATTTCACCAAATTTTGTTACGATCGCTCGATAATTAGTGATAGCTCCCATATAGACCCGCTTCCGAAAATCACTTTAACGTGCATAAATCGCTTAAAAATTTTGGTATACACACAAAATTCAACTTAGTTAACTTTAATATAGACATAAATCACACGACCTAATTTCATGGTAATCGGTTTATAATTGGTCATAGCTCTCATATAAGGCCCACTTCCGAAAATCAGTCAAAAATATAAATTATTGAAATTTTAAAAGAAAAATGTTTTTGCTCTTTTACTTAGTGTAGGGTATTATATGGTCGGGCTAGACCGACCATACTTTCTTACTTGTTTAGTTTTGAAAATGAGAGCCCATTTTGGAAATAAGTCAAAAACATTTTTGATTTGGATAAAAATGTTAAACATTTTTTATTTTTTTAAAAAAAATTTTTCGAAAGATTGAAAAAATAGGTTTCTGAACTATTTGGAACACATTTTGCTAAGAACAATAGGTAATAAGCAGGGAAACCAAAATATGCAAATGCATGTTTTTTCTGGTGAGTCTAATGAGCACATGGATAAGATATTTATACGTTTCACAACTATTTAAGAATTTTGGCATCGATTTGTTAGTGCATATTTTTGCATATTTTATCCTTAAATTCATATTTTTGCATATATTTGTTTTAAGAGCATATTTATGTCATATTTTTGCGTTTTTAGAGCATGTTTTACTGTTTAATAGCATATTTTGACTTACTTATTTTTCGCTGTTGTGTTACAGGTTTTTACTTCCTTTGTTTAAAATTCAAAATTGAAAAATAGATGGCTTTTCACCAAAAAAAAAATTATAAAAAAAAAAAAAAAATTTTTTAAAATTTAAAAAAAAATTTAAATTTAAAAAATAAAAAAACAATTCGAAAAATTTTTGAAAAAACTGAAAAAAAAATTTTGTTCACCTAAAAATATTAAAATTTTTTATTTTGAAGTATAATTTGGTGAAGGGTATATAAGATTCGGCACATCCGAATATAGCTCTCTTACTTGTTTTAATATAAAATAAATACTATTTTGATAATAGCGCCATCTAAATATAAACTTTTAGTTCAAACTTAGCCGTTCTAAGTGTTAAAGCAATATTGTCTTTTAAGTTTGCTCCTGTAACATCAGTTGATGTCGAAAGAACATTTTCTATGTATAAAAATGTTTTCAGATCCAATAGACAACGATTTTTATTTGAAAATTTAAGTCAATTTTTTTTGGTTAAAAATAATGTAAAAGTTTGCTTTTTAAAGAGCATATTTTTTAAATTTTAACAGCATATTTAAAAGTTTTTACTGCATATTTAAAGTGTTTAAAAATTTTTTTTTGAGCATATTTCCGGTTTCCCTGGTAATAGGTTACATGAATGAGAAAAATACACCTGTTTGGCCAAAATGTAAATTTTGACCTCCTCTAACTCAGAGAGTTCTTGACCGATCTTGTTGAAAAATTGTGTCTAAATTACTATCCCATAGGACTAACCTCGGAAGACATCCATCTCAAAAGTTGGTTCACTTGACATGAAATCTCCCATATGTTAAAGCTGTCTTTAGCTAATTTCCAGGTTAAGTACTTCCCAAATATTTATTGACGTCCAAACTTTGTAGTCTGGCAGACAATTTGTGCAAAAGTGGCACTTCGTAGTGGAGAATTTTTTAACCCGAATTTCTTTTTACCAAAAAAATGTTTTTGTGTCATAAATTTGTTTCCAAAAAAAAATTTTTGGAAAAAACTTTTTTTAAAAAAAATTGAAAAACAATTTGGAAAAAAAAAATTTTAAAAACGTTTTTAAAAAAAAATATTAAAAACAATTTAAAAAAAAATATTAAAAACAATTTAAAAAAAAATTAAATTTTGTTTAAATAAAAATATTTAAAAATATAAGATTCGGCACAGCCGAATATAGCTCTTTTACTGCTTTTTTTCACATTGAGTTTTTCAAAATAACAGTCTTTGCGAGGGTGGAGAGTAAAAATAAGTAGAATTCTAACATTCTAATTAATGTTTTCCATTTTGCGTTATGAACATCACACCCCTTAATATGAGTAGTTTTTATGGAACCCATTACTACAGTTACTTACATAAATTGCAAAATAATCTCCAATGAATAAAAACTGACAAATACAATATTAATAGATTATTTATTTATAAACATTCATTTTAAATGCCACAACAGTTAATAAATGTTGCAAATATATAAATAAAAACTGTTATAAAACAAAAAGAAAAACACATATATATGGACAGAGTTTTTATATGGAAACCATAAGTTAAAAACAAATGTTTAAATAAACATGACCACTTGATAAATATACTCGTTTCAAATGAATTTATTTATATTTTATTAAGTTTTTTTTTTATTATTTATTTATTTATTTATATTTTTTTAAAGCAACTGCCAGCGAGAATATAAATTTTTTTATTGCATACTTTGCACATTTATCTCTTTCTGTGTCTAAAATGGTATTTATTGTTAAAAATAAGTTTCTCTCGTTATTTCTTTATGTTTTTTTTTTTAATTTACCGCTCTAATGGTAAAAGGGAATAGATACAATTTGCCCCTGATATTCATATTGCGAAATAGGATTCTACAGAAGCAAGGGAAATAAATAGATAAAGAAATAAATAAATATCTGTAGAAAAAAGCTAAGGGAGAAAGTTGTTATTAACTAGTTATTTGCCAAGTTAATATGGAATTTTTTTTTAAATTATTGTTAAAATTACTTAAAGTTTTTGTAGCAGAAAATTACTGTAACAAATTTAGTTTCGATGTTTTGGATCATTAAATGAATGCTTATGGTGGTATATAGCGAAAGTCAAATTGTGAATTCCAAAAAAATTTGAAAACTTTTCGTTTTTGGGAGGGTGGGGGTTTTGGTAATTCCTATTTAAGACCCCCTGGATCTATCTATTATTAGCTGCTGAAATTTGGTCAGATCATCACAGGTAACCTGTATCGAACACAACAGAATCGACTGAAAAACGCCCAAAACATAATAATATTGCATAATTAAAACGCTAGGCCACATGTTGCAATACCTGTTCAAAACTGTTTAGAGAGAAGTGACTGAAAAGTCCAACCCTTTGCCCGTCCGACTACTATTTGTTTCGATCGATGCAGAACGCCCTCTCTAGGATACGCTTCACTTCAGAACAGAGTTTGCGAAATTGGCTTGATTCGTTCTTGGTGTCAAAAGATGAACAATTCTTTTGGCTCGGAATCCAATGCACAGTGGTTTAAAGTTTTTTTTTTTGGAATTAATTCGGTGTTTTGGGAACTATTGGATATATAGTTACGAAATTTCACATGGTTTGAGCTGAGGTGTTTCTGAGTTTATTTAAGTTTGTTCAGCTTCCTAGCGCTAAAGGGGACAAGTACGTATATGATCATATTCAGAAAATTCGTCAATATTATTTTCAGATTCACTTATTTTTAATGATTTTACGTACCATAAATAATAAAAAATCAACAATTATTAATATACTCGATTCCATTATTTTATGTTACTTTTTCTTTTTTGGAAAATAATCCACAAATGTATTTGAAACAGGTGTTTTGAAAACAAGTGATGGAATTAATTGCTAGATTTTAGCTGATCACTCATCTGAATTCACTAAATCAGTCCATGTGAAAAATGAATTTTAATATTTGCTTAGAGCACAAGGGGTTTAAGTGCTCATGTACCCCATGTGCTCCAACCGAAACAGGTATATTAATGACAAGTGCTAGAATTGGTCGCCATATCTCGCTAACGGATGAGAATCCCACATTCAACTCTTGTGCTATGAACTTCTCTGAACTTCACTTACTAACTCCATATGTTAACTCAGTTTGAGAAAAAAAGGCACTTGAACCCCTTGTGCTCTAAGCCCCTCAATTATGAATCCAAAAATAAATGATTTTCAATTTAAAAATTCAAAAAATTTTAAATTTTTGTTATTTTTTGGGCAAAAAAGTGATTTAACACTATTTTTGTTAGAAAAAAACTTTCTTTAAGAACTTATCACAATTTTATGTTTTTCTGTAAGACATCTTTAACGAGAATATTTTGGTATAAAAAATATGTCAATTATGAATCCAAAAATAAACGATTTTCAATTTAAAAATTCAAAAAATTTTAATTTTAAATTTTTTAACTCTTATATTTTTAAGAAAAAACTTTCTTTAAGTACATATAACAATTTTATGTTTTTCTATAATATATCTTTACGGAGAATATTTTGGTGTAAAAAACATGTTATATTTTTTGAATACGTCGGTCTTACGACCTTCGGAAATTGACCTATTTTTTATCAAAATTTCAACATTGGTCTACATGTTCTAAAATCCCAAAGCTGGGATCAGAAAACGGAAATCAGCTTTGAAAACCTTTATATGTTCGCTATTTTACCCCAAAGCATTTTCCCAGCACCAAAGGAAATGTGGATCCTATAGGCAAAATTGTAAAAAATACCATTTTTGGGATTTTCTCCAATTTTAAAAAAACGTTGAAAATTTTATTTAGTTTTGTCAATAAATAACGATGCTATTAGATATTACATATTTATTGAGTTTCTAAAACTAAAATTTGTATCAAAATTGTAATAGGATTACAAATATTAGGAACAATTTGATCCACATTTATTCCGAACTAGTTTATTTTGTTTAGATGAGATAATTTTTCTTACAAAAAAAATTTCAAGTCAATATCTAAATTAGATTCAAAAATACGCCACTTTTAAAACTCAGTCCTTTGAGCCCCCATTGGGCACCCCCTGGATCATTTGTAGGGCCCATTTTAATAACTTAAACTCGAATACTCTTTGGCCACGCCCACGTCAAATTTTATTCCGATCGGACCAACCGTTTAGAAATGCCAGATTTATTTCCAAAAAAATTTCGATTCTGCTCCACTGTGCAAAGGATAGTACTTTGAGTAAATTTCATCACGATTTTTGATTGGAACAGAATAGCAAACCTATAATTCTGAAGGGGCATGTTGAGTAGATAGTTTTTGTAGAATAAATTTAAAGTCCAGCTGGTCTGAGTTTTGGTTTTACAGTGGGTCAAAGTTTACATATTATGATCGAAGTTGTAAGTTAATGTCTGAGAGAATTCTTATTTACAGAGTCCTCTACGCTTAATTAATTTCAGAATTATAGGGTCGCTATTCTGCTCTCCCTTATTGTAGTATTAAGAAAATTCTAAAATTAGACCAAACAAAAATGCAATATTCAAACATTTAACACCTTTAGCCAACAATTTGCAAAGACATTTTTGTTTAAATAACACCAACATTAACATTAAATTTAAATGTAAATTTGTTTTTCTTGCTCTGTCACTCTCTGGCTCTCTTTATCATTATTGTTCCTTTAGTCCTTACGGCCTTGAAACACTTATTGCCAGTAACAACAGCAGCAAACAGCAGAAAGAAAAAAAACAAACAAAATAATAATATAAAATAACACAATTACCAAGAAAATAAAAAGAGGCATAAAAGCGTAAACAAAAATTGCCCAAAAACAAGATTGTTTCTTATTTGGTGGGGAATCTGTTTTCCTATGTCTTCTCCCTCTCTCTCAATCTCTTGGCCTCTCCTCCCTCCAACAACATGACAACACGATAATAACAACTGTTAGTTGTATGAAGAGAGGTTATGGTATGAATATAATGAATGACTGACTGAATGAATGAAAACCCAACTTACCGCCAACGTAGATGTCAACTTTTGTCCAATTAAGTTTAGTTGCTATACTTTTAACAGCAAAGGAAATTGCTTCGTATGATGGCAGAAAATTGCTAGATTCCTGGAATTAGATAAAACAAATGAAAATATGTAAAAAGTTTAAATAGCGTTACATTGTTACGATGCTTAGCAAGGTTGTAGTATAAAGTATAATAATAAAGTAAGATTGTATTTTCTGATGGCGCAAGAAAAAAGTAGAAAAGTTAGAAATTAAGATGACAAAATGTTTCAAAAAGAGAATATATTTATTACTTTAGTTAATTTATTCCAAAAATTCACTTATAATCTATGAAATCTAAGTTAGAAAGACAAATTAAGTCGTTTCTTTTATTAATTACGGGCTTTATTTGGTGAAAGGATATACTTTTCACAAGGATTTTTAATTAAGTAATAAGTATAAATTTCTCATTAAAATATTTCGAATTATTTGAGGTGTGCTTTTCACAGGCATATGTACAGTAGGATGGGTCTTATATGGGAGCTTTGCCCAATTATGGACCGTCAGATGGCATGACTTCTGTATATATGAAACTGCTGTCTTCGAAACATTTCTCACATTATCAATTACAGGATATTTGTTCGTATCCCAGCCATTTGTAGGCCATTTTCTCGATTTTAAATAGCTCGGTTGCTCGGAAAAATTCTGAAGATATTAATGTATGAATCGTGTATGTAAGTTATTTGGGGGCTTCGGAAAGTTAATTTTAACAGACAGTCTGACAGACAGATGTACATTGCTATCTATAAGGATCCATATATATACTTTATAGGGTCGGAAATTACAAACGGAATGACGAACTTATATATACCCTTCTGATGAAGGTGAAGGGTATAAAAATAGTTCGGAATAAATGTGGATCAAATTGTTCCTAATATTTGCAATCCTATTAAAATTTTGATATACATTTTAGTTTTAGAAACTCAATGAATATGTAATAAAATCTTTATTTATTAACGAAACTAAATGAAATTTTCAAAGTTTTTTAAGTTTGTCATTCTAAATAATAATGTGTAAAACAAATCCCGCAATTCCTAAAAATTTGATCGAAAATCCCAAAAATGTTTTTTTAACAATTTTGCCTATAGGGTCCACATTTTCTTCGGGGCTGGGAAAATACTTTGGCGATTAATAGAGAACACATCAAGGTTTCCAAAACAGCTTTCCGTATTCTGATCCTGGTTTTGGCATTTTTGAACATGTGGCCCAAATTTGGAATTTTGCTAAAAAGTGAGTCAAATTCCGAAGGGAGTAGTGGCGACATATTCGAAAAATAGAACATGTTTTTTACACCAACATGCATTACAGAAAAACATAAAACTGTTATATGTTGTTAAGGACCTTTTCGCCTACACCTTTTCGCCAAAAAAACAGCTAAAATCTACTATTTGTCGAATTTTTAAATTGAAAATCCTTTATTTTTGGATCAATAATTGACATTGCTCTAAAATCTTTTGTATATTTTTGGTAATTTAGTTGTCTAATTTAGGGTCCAAAAGTACGACCTCTATTTTTAAAAAAGCGAACCAAGGTATGGCGAAATTTTAAAATTTAAATTTTGAAATGCCTATAACGAGGAAAATACTTTGGGTATAAGTAGGGAACACATCAAGATTTCGAAAACTGCTTTCCGTTTTCTGATCGCAGTTTTAGGATTTTAGAACATATGGCCCAAGTTTTAAATTTTGCTAAAAAAAATAGGTCGAATTCCGAAGGGCGTAAAGGCGATATAGTCAAAAAATAGGACATGTTTTTTATAACAAAATGTTCTCTGTAAAGTTACCTTACAGAAAAACATAAAACTATTATACATGTGTTGTAAAAGAAAGTTTGTTTTAAGTCAACTTTTCGCCCAAAAAACAGCTAAAATCTACTATTTTTTGAATTTTTAAATTGAAAATCGTTTATTTTTGGATCCATAATTTTTATTGCTGTGAAATCTTTTGTATATAATTGGTAATTTAGTTGTCTAATTAAAAAAAATTAAGTCCATTGTGTCCAAAAGTACGACATATATTTTTAAAAAAAGCGAACTAAGGTATGACGAAATTTTAAAATTTCAATTTTGAAATGCCTATAACTAGGAAATTATAAGAGATAAATAGTACTCGCAAGCATGTTTTCTTCCAGACCTTGCCGAGAGCTTTCAAAATTGTATATATCGAAGGTACCCTACAGTTGAGCCCCTGTAGGTTCGCTTCTGGAGCATATCTATGGCCAGAAGAGGACCTATATTTATCCCGATGGGACCAGCCGTTTAGAAATATCAGATTTGTTTACAAAAAATTTTGATTTTGGCCCACTATTGGATCAATATTTGATTATAGTAATACCAGTAAAAACTAAGTGCAAAATAATAAAAATATATCCCCATAACTCTACATCTTAAAAATTTAACTATTAATTAAACAATTTTCCTATAATAGTACACAATTATTCAACTTAATTAACTAATGTTAACTGAAAATAAATGTTCTTATTTATTAATACAATTGTCACCAAAGATTTTAAATACTTTTATCAAAATAACTCTTGTCATATCTGTTTATTTCGTAACAATAAGACACACACATGTGTTTTGTAAAAGAAAATCATTTGGAATTAATATTAATCATACGTAACGATGGGTTTCATAAGCAAGTGCTGCACATGTGAACATTATCTTCAAAAGACTGCCATTAAAATAGAAACAGGCTGCATATAAACATAGACTATTATGCCTGCTAACTACATAATCATATAGACAAACAAATCTTATATAATTTAAACCCGCATTGTTCGTTTCTTAGTTATTTCAACATGGCAGGCAGTCATTTTGTAATCAATAATAAAATTCTATGATTTTCTTTTTGCGCATCACTTTCCATATCATTGTAACACACAGGATTTTCGGCTTTCCCTACAACATGGAACAGTTGAAAGGGATTTGTCATTACGAAACAAACAGTTGCTTTATTTTTCATCATCAACACAAAATACATAATAATACAAACAAAAACAAAATAAGAATGAAAATCTATTGATGATTTTTGTTTTTCTTTTTATTTTTAGTTTGTGTATTTTGCACAGACAGTATGAATGGGTCTGATTAAACATGACACAATGCCAGATGCGTTTTAACCCCTCGGCTAGAGACCCAACAGACGTAGAGCAAAAATAAAAGGTTCAAATCTCTGTAAAACTTAAAAAGAAAACAAAAGATTTTACTTTTTTCTTCATACTCGCATGAGGGATTGAAGGAAGTTGTTCGACTTGTTTATGTTTGATACATGTGTTTGTATATACAATAGCTAACGTTGACCTTTTTGTGATTGTTAGAAAATAGGATTGAAAGTTTAAAATTGATGGGCATTGGGTTTGTGCAGTCGGTTAAATAAGGTTAAAATTAAATTATGGGTAAGTGAGTTATAAATTCAGGGGTATTTTTAGGGAATCTCAAGAGGTTTTTAACGAATTAAGAAGAACTGTTAGAATATAATCTATTAAATTTACTGCTGAATACTTTAGTATATGAAGACCATTTTATTTTTGAAAATAATATATTTGGTATCTAAGGACAATTGACATCATCACCTTTCATCAATAATCATAATGAAGGTAATAAAGACTTTTATCATAGTCTAGTCATAGTCTAGTCATAGTCTAGTCATAGTCTAGTCATAGTCTAGTCATAGTCTAGTCATAGTCTAGTCATAGTCTAGTCATAGTCTAGTCATAGTCTAGTCATAGTCTAGTCATAGTCTAGTCATAGTCTAGCCATAGTCTAGTCATAGTCTAGTCATAGTCTAGTCATAGTCTAGTCATAGTCTAGTCATAGTCTAGTCATAGTCTAGTCATAGTCTAGTCATAGTCTAGTCATAGTCTAGTCATAGTCTAGTCATAGTCTAGTCATAGTCTAGTCATAGTCTAGTCATAGTCTAGTCATAGTCTAGTCATAGTCTAGTCATAGTCTAGTCATAGTCTAGTCATAGTCTAGTCATAGTCTAGTCATAGTCTAGTCATAGTCTAGTCATAGTCTAGTCATAGTCTAGTCATAGTCTAGTCATAGTCTAGTCATAGTCTAGTCATAGTCTAGTCATAGTCTAGTCATAGTCTAGTCATAGTCTAGTCATAGTCTAGTCATAGTCTAGTCATAGTCTAGTCATAGTCTAGTCATAGTCTAGTCATAGTCTAGTCATAGTCTAGTCATAGTCTAGTCATAGTATAGTCATAGTCTAGTCATAGTCTAGTCATAGTCTAGTCATAGTCTAGTCATAGTCTAGTCATAGTCTAGTCATAGTCTAGTCATAGTCTAGTCATAGTCTAGTCATAGTCTAGTCATAGTCTAGTCATAGTCTAGTCATAGTCTAGTCATAGTCTAGTCATAGTCTAGTCATAGTCTAGTCATAGTCTAGTCATAGTCTAGTCATAGTCTAGTCATAGTCTAGTCATAGTCTAGTCATAGTCTAGTCATAGTCTAGTCATAGTCTAGTCATAGTCTAGTCATAGTCTAGTCATAGTCTAGTCATAGTCTAGTCATAGTCTAGTCATAGTCTAGTCATAGTCTAGTCATAGTCTAGTCATAGTCTAGTCATAGTCTAGTCATAGTCTAGTCATAGTCTAGTCATAGTCTAGTCATAGTCTAGTCATAGTCTAGTCATAGTCTAGTCATAGTCTAGTCATAGTCTAGTCATAGTCTAGTCATAGTCTAGTCATAGTCTAGTCATAGTCTAGTCATAGTCTAGTCATAGTCTAGTCATAGTCTAGTCATAGTCTAGTCATAGTCTAGTCATAGTCTAGTCATAGTCTAGTCATAGTCTAGTCATAGTCTAGTCATAGTCTAGTCATAGTCTAGTCATAGTCTAGTCATAGTCTAGTCATAGTCTAGTCATAGTCTAGTCATAGTCTAGTCATAGTCTAGTCATAGTCTAGTCATAGTCTAGTCATAGTCTAGTCATAGTCTAGTCATAGTCTAGTCATAGTCTAGTCATAGTCTAGTCATAGTCTAGTCATAGTCTAGTCATAGTCTAGTCATAGTCTAGTCATAGTCTAGTCATAGTCTAGTCATAGTCTAGTCATAGTCTAGTCATAGTCTAGTCATAGTCTAGTCATAGTCTAGTCATAGTCTAGTCATAGTCTAGTCATAGTCTAGTCATAGTCTAGTCATAGTCTAGTCATAGTCTAGTCATAGTCTAGTCATAGTCTAGTCATAGTCTAGTCATAGTCTAGTCATAGTCTAGTCATAGTCTAGTCATAGTCTAGTCATAGTCTAGTCATAGTCTAGTCATAGTCTAGTCATAGTCTAGTCATAGTCTAGTCATAGTCTAGTCATAGTCTAGTCATAGTCTAGTCATAGTCTAGTCATAGTCTAGTCATAGTCTAGTCATAGTCTAGTCATAGTCTAGTCATAGTCTAGTCATAGTCTAGTCATAGTCTAGTCATAGTCTAGTCATAGTCTAGTCATAGTCTAGTCATAGTCTAGTCATAGTCTAGTCATAGTCTAGTCATAGTCTAGTCATAGTCTAGTCATAGTCTAGTCATAGTCTAGTCATAGTCTAGTCATAGTCTAGTCATAGTCTAGTCATAGTCTAGTCATAGTCTAGTCATAGTCTAGTCATAGTCTAGTCATAGTCTAGTCATAGTCTAGTCATAGTCTAGTCATAGTCTAGTCATAGTCTAGTCATAGTCTAGTCATAGTCTAGTCATAGTCTAGTCATAGTCTAGTCATAGTCTAGTCATAGTCTAGTCATAGTCTAGTCATAGTCTAGTCATAGTCTAGTCATAGTCTAGTCATAGTCTAGTCATAGTCTAGTCATAGTCTAGTCATAGTCTAGTCATATTCTAGTCATAGTCTAGTCATAGTCTAGTCATAGTCTAGTCATAGTCTAGTCATATTCTAGTCATAGTCTAGTCATAGTCTAGTCATAGTCTAGTCATAGTCTAGTCATAGTCTAGTCATATTCTAGTCATAGTCTAGTCATAGTCTAGTCATAGTCTAGTCATAGTCTAGTCATAGTCTAGTCATAGTCTAGTCATAGTCTAGTCATAGTCTAGTCATAGTCTAGTCATAGTCTAGTCATAGTCTAGTCATAGTCTAGTCATAGTCTAGTCATAGTCTAGTCATAGTCTAGTCATAGTCTAGTCATAGTCTAGTCATAGTCTAGTCATAGTCTAGTCATAGTCTAGTCATAGTCTAGTCATAGTCTAGTCATAGTCTAGTCATAGTCTAGTCATAGTCTAGTCATAGTCTAGTCATAGTCTAGTCATAGTCTAGTCATAGTCTAGTCATAGTCTAGTCATAGTCTAGTCATAGTCTAGTCATAGTCTAGTCATAGTCTAGTCATAGTCTAGTCATAGTCTAGTCATAGTCTAGTCATAGTCTAGTCATAGTCTAGTCATAGTCTAGTCATAGTCTAGTCATAGTCTAGTCATAGTCTAGTCATAGTCTAGTCATAGTCTAGTCATAGTCTAGTCATAGTCTAGTCATAGTCTAGTCATAGTCTAGTCATAGTCTAGTCATAGTCTAGTCATAGTCTAGTCATAGTCTAGTCATAGTCTAGTCATAGTCTAGTCATAGTCTAGTCATAGTCTAGTCATAGTCTGGTCATAGTCTGGTCATAGTCTAGTCATAGTCGTCTAGTATAGTCATGTAAAACTTTTACTGATATTAGCTAATAATCAAAGCTTTACATCAATATCAGAGACAATTTTCGAAGATATTCACAGATATATACTACAAAGGTTTTCTTAACATAAAATTCTTCCTTTAAAGAAATAGGAGAAAATATATATGTTTTGAAAGTGTTTCAAACTGAATTTTACTAAATCATCAGAACATCATATAAAAGTGTACTGATTGTGGGTTATTATGTCTTTAATAGAATACTTAATGTTTGACAAGGATTTCTAAAAACAAATTTGACAGTTGAAAAATACAAAAAAAAAATTCTCAATAAAAATAGTAATAGTGAAAAAAGAAGTAGATTTAACTTTTCCCATTCGACGATTAAATTTTATTGAATACTCTTACACAAATCTGCATGTCTGCTAAAACTATTCATAGCTATCTTTTTTTTATTTTGGCAAACTAATAGAAACAAGTTCAATAACATTTATTTTCTATCACCACTTCTCTCTCTACTTGCTTTAGTTGGGTGCAGCTATCAAAACTACTTGCTGAAGATGTTGCTGTTGCATTTATTATGCAAAAGTGGAAGTTAGTTTTTATGAAAAAAAAACTCACTTTCGTTTTATTATCTTTTCAGTTTTAAAGTCTGATGAAGCAAACTATTTTATGGCAGTATTTACTTTAAGGGGGAATTTCATATGCAAAGAATTTTAAGTTAAATTGACAAAGTGTAGCATGTGGTTTTTAGAATTGCTGATACTCTAGATCTCGGAGTATTCAAAAGTAACAGAAGCCATTCCGAAGAACGAGCTTGATCATTGTACGTTAATGTAGTTCAAATGTTTGATGATAAATGCTTAACAATTATGTGCTGCTAATCTTTGTTTAATGGAACATGACTTTGTTTAGAGCAAACTATGTACATAAAACAATATTTCAGTGAACTATTTGTTAGACAGGGAGAACAAACAGTTTGCAAATACTTATTTTAAGTCATTATTGTTAGATTTGGAAGGATATTTCAAATGTATAAACTAATTGCCTTAGAGCTTTCTATGAAACTATTTCACTCCAATTCTATTGTTTACAATGACTGAATATTGGTTTATCAGTTGGTTCCACTCTTTGGTTTCTGCTGTCATCCTTTTTTTTTGATGTTATTACTAAAATTTTCTGCAATGCAGACAATGAGTTTTGAATTTTGGTTACAGTAACTAACTAAACTATACAACCCGTATAGACAAGATAGACTCATAAAAATTAATGTTCATGGCCATTTGTATAGATTGTGTGGGAGAGTCTGTTATTTGAAATGCAGTTGATATGTATTCATATGTATCTAAAGGGTGATTCATTTAGAGGTATTTTTCACAGATCACGCGTGACTTGCATATTATATATATGTTGACAGTTCAGCATGAAAAGTCTCACACTGCAACAATGAAAAGGAGCGTTTTGTGAGAAATGTTGTTAGAGCAACATGATAGATCTGATTTCGGAACTGAAAACTGACAGCCAAGATTGTGTGTTATCACATCTCTGGGTTTTTTTCTTTGGGGATATCTGAAAACAAAAGTTTAGGTTGATAAGCCAGCTATGATTATAAATTTGAAAGCCAACAAGATGGAAAGAGTGATCGAACTCCTACAGCATAGTCGAACCAACATTTTGATGATATGATCAGAAGTAAATGTTAGATATTGTTATTTCGGGACATAATAAAGAATTAAAATTAAAAAAATCTCTAAACGAGTCACCCTTTTGGTATGTATATTTAGATGGCGGTGATAGTTGTAATGTTTTTTGCTTTTGTAATTTTCTCTAATTTAAAGGATTTTATGAAGATTATTTTATTTTTTTTTGCTAAATAACCATTTGTATGAGCTTTAAAGTGATGTAGCTGTACATTTATTTATCTGCTTATTTTTCTAATTTAATGCAGATGAGTTTTATCTTGTGCCTGTTTTATTAAAGCTGTATTTGTTAAGTGGCTTAATTTGTAAAGTAAAAATTAAAAAAAAAGTACTAGAGTGTTTAAAAGTTGAGCTGATAGATAGTTTGAAAAATTTATGAAATATGTCAAATTTGAAATGTTTTTGCATGTTAAGTGAGTAATTTTATATTTAAAGTGAATTTATTGATGGTTTAGTAGGTTATTTTTGTTTTTTGGTTGTAAAATCTAGGTTAACTACTGTAAACAAAAGATGTAAAAAGTTCTTCTTTGCAAATCTAGAAAAGGACTATTGAATATAAACTGTAAGGATATTTCGAGGATAATAGCAGAGTTTACGGATAACTCGGCGATCGCCATAAATGCATGCAGACTCGTACGCCTTTTTTGAATAGATAATGTGATCGCATTAGTCAAACAGAATTTTCAACAGTTTAATGTTGTTTTTTATAGAGGCGGATAATTTTAAGTTGAAGTAAAACAAATCAATCGTTTTTAATATCCAATTTGATTTAGAGGCACACAAAACTTAGTAATCAAGTCGCTATACCGCTAACCGTTGACTGTAGCGATTTGATCATCCTTATTTAAGAAGCCATATGGACCAACGATTTCAGCAGCTTATAAAACGAACGAACCAGTGAGATTTTCTGGATGTAATATTGTTTAGACTATGGCTTGAGGATTGAGGATCATCGCACCAAATGCGACAATTCTGTTTATTTACAAAGCCATTTAACCAAAAGTGTGTTTCATTACTGAACAATAGCAAATGAAATTGTCGGTCAATAGCGACGTTTCCTTTGACCGATTCACGAAATGAATACGAGTTGTTAAGTTTTCCCTAATTAATTTGCCACTTAAAAAATATAAGGGAGACATATTATATATCAGTGGATAGAGGATTTTGTCTACTTTTTAAAAATGTATGTATTAAAAAATGTATGGAATACTTTTTTGAAAAATATGACAAAAAATGGTTTTTATTGCATTTTTCAAATTAAAATTAAATTTTTATTTATGAATAGTTTTTAGTGAAATCTCACAGTTATGAAGAACTTTCTATTTGAAATGGAAAAATAAAAATAAATTTCGAAATTTATTTACAGCAATCCCAAAAAAGTGCTGAAACGAAAATGGGAATTTTTAGTTTTTTGACTATAATATCCATGCCAGGGTCGGGGTTATCGGAACTGTACTTTTTGAAAGTAAACAAGTTTTTTTCTTATTCTTGTTGTTTGCATTAATTATGCGATCAAATAAATGTTCTTGGTGCTAAGATTCGTATAAACGCACACGTGAAATTTGTTTTTGAAACAGTTACCAAAAATAAAATATTAGAGTAACTTCGGGTAATGTGGACTACCGTTTTGTTTTTTCTAAATTTTGGCCACAATATATATGGATATTAAAAAAGTTGTGAAGCAATAAATTAGCTAATGTATTCTCTAATTGTTTTTGCAGTTGAAAATTTTTTACGTCAAAGGATAAAAAATTTATGTGAAAATATTGAAAGGAACCCAAAAACCAGCATTAAAAAAATTGGAGGGTAATATGGACCACTATATGAGGGTAATGTGGACTAGTATTTGATACATAAAATTCATGAATCAGCTGATCATGAATGATTAAAAAATTTAATTTTAATATATTATTATTAATACAAACTAAAAAGTCGCGTTCTTGGCTTAGATAGATGGCATACAAAGTACATAGTTATTGTCGGGTAATGTGGACCAGTAGTACATAATCAAGTAATTTAAGTGGTCCACATTACACGAACTTGGGCTACAGTGGTAAACAATTATTTTTACCTAATAATCTAAATGTGCTTAAATTCTTACCAAATATATGCAAAACTACGTGTCCACTTTAACTATATAAAACAACCAAACATTAAATTCTGCCAAGTAACTGCACCAAATTTTGTTTCTTACTTGAGCCGAAAAAAATGTTGAGCAGGCGCATTAATTTCAATACAAGAATAAAAAGCCAATATATCAATTACTCATGAAAGCAGATGTGCAATTGTCGTTTCAAACAAATTGTAAAATGTACGACAAATCAGTTTTATCATACCTTCAATAGTTTCTGAAAAAAGACACTGGTCCACATTAGACGCATAGTCCACAATACCCGAAGTTACTCTATTAATTTTATTTTTTTTTTCAACCAAAGGTACGTTTCTAATAGTAACATCTTAATTTACTGCAACTTTTTGTATTTGAATCAATAAATTTCATAACTTTTAAAGTTGCCCAAGGGAACTTTTTTGTCCGATCAAGAAAAGATTCAAATTAAATTTTTTCACGACCAAGGACATTCCAATATAGAAATTGGACGTAAAATCGATCGTTCGGAAAGTGTGGTGCGAAATTTCTTGAAGAAAGGTCAAAATTATGGAGTTGGCAAACCTACAAAGGGAAATACAAAACTAACAAGAAGACAAGTTAATCTAATAAAACAAGAAGAAACCCCCAACAAATTGAATTCCTCACAAATAAAAGAATAAATTGAATCTTCAGTGACTTCCAAACATGTTGCACACATGTTACCAAACGATGAAAACATAAAATGAAAAAAGCCGATATGTAAACCAATGCTAAAAAAGCACCATAAAGAAAATCGTCTAAAATTCGCAAGAAAATATATGAAATGGACAGATGAGTGGAAAAAAGTAATTTTCTCTGATGAAAAAAATTTAATTTGTCAAAACGTAAAACGGATGTCAAAACTTAATTTCGGTGGTGGCAGTGTTATGGTTTGGGCAGCGTTTTCTGCAGTTGGCAAGTCGAAAATATATTTTGTTCCGACAAAAATGAATAGTGAGATTTATAACGAACTGTTGCACAGTTGGGCAGAATCGAAATGTTTTGGAAATAAATCTGGCATTTCTAAACGGCTGGTCCGATCGGGATAAAATCAAATCCTACAAATCTTTCAGGGGCGGCGCTATAGGGGCTCAAATTAGGATACCTTCGACATGTAAAATGTTTAAACAGGTTCCATTTTTTTGTTTACCAACCGATTTCGTCTAGGTCTTGAAAAAACATGCTTGTGTGTGCTATTTATCTGTTCTAATTTTCGAGTTACATGCATTTAAAAATTGAAATTTTAAAATTTGGCCATACCTTTAGTTAGTCATACCATATTGTTAGTTAGACAACTAAATTACCAATAATATACAAGAGATTTCAAATCAATATCTATTATGGATCCAAAAATAAACGATTTTCAATTTAAATATTAAAAAAATAATAGTTTTTGCTGTTTTTTGGACGAAAAGGTGACGTAACTCTTTTTTTATTAAAAAAAACTTTCTTTAAGAACATACAACAATTTTATGTTTTTTTTGTAAGTTATCTTTACGGAGAACATTTTGGTATAAAAAAAAAATTTCATATTTTTTCGCCCCTACATCCTTCGGAATTCGGCCTATTTTTTATCCAAATTTCAATAGCATTCCTCTGTTGGACTGCCCTGACTTAAACCCAATGGAGAACTTGTTGGGATACATGACCCGAAAAGTTTATGCAAATAATGCCCAGAATGAAAGCAGTGACAGAGCTGAAACTAAAAATTAAACAAGTCTGGGAGGAAATTGATTCCGATCTGCTTAAAAAATTAGTGGAATCAATGCCAGGCCGTATTTTTGAAACAATCCATAACAAAGGATCATCCACACATTATTAATAATGCTACAGTGGCCTTAATTAATTAAAATGCGTTTATAGGAAAATACCCTTAAAAATGGCTGTTAACCTCGAAAATTAAGTAAAAAAAAAAATAAATATAGTACAAATGAATTTTTGTTGTAACCAATATTTTAAGTGAAATCTCAACTAATATAATAAACAAATTTGTAGCCCCCTAAATATGTTCATGTTTAATTTTTATAATCTTTTTTAAAAAAAGTAGTGTGCGTTTATAGGAAGATGCACCAGTGTATTGGGCCTTATAAAATCGGTTACTATATTTTGATATCGAATATGCGATTTGAGAATTTTTGCCCTAAACTGGATCTGGTCCCCTCGGTATCATCAATTTTCATATTTTTTTTTCATTTAAAATATTTGATGAAAAGTTAGCTTTTCAAAAAGTATAGATTCCTAATACATTTTCTTAGACATTTTTTGGATAACTTAAAAAGAAAAAAAGTATTTTTTCCCAAAAACTAGAGTAAAATCGCCTTTTTAAAATCAAATGCATATAACTTTGGAGTCAGTCACGATTTTTAAACAATTATTTTTGTTGTTAGTCCAATGAAAAGAAAAATTGATAAAATCGAGAATTATCATAAAACTAGTAAAATTTTTGAGAATTTAATTTTATAAGAGATAATTGATAGCTACGACGAGGTGATTCTATATACGCGACGAAGAGATTTTATAGACGCATCGGCCGCACTCTTGGTGGGCCGATGCGGTCAAAGTTCAAAACTTAAACTCAATAACACTTCCTATTTGCGCATGTCTTCAAATCGGACTAAGGGTTTAGAAATTATAGATTTATTTCCCTTTTTTTTTCTATACAACTGTGACGCTCCGGATGTGTATTTTCGATAAAGTACGATCTAGAGTTTATCGTATTAATTACTCTGATGGATGATTATGAGCAACGTAAAATGCGCGTAGTGCCCGATGAGTTTGTCGAATTGAACCATGATTTTCAAAATAAATTTGAACAATTTGTAAACGTTGCTCTGGTGTGGGTCTATTCATGATAAATTGCCAAACCAAACTGACCTCAAGAAAACCGAAAACTGTCAAATAAGCTGGCACAGAAAACAATGCTGCCAATTAATAATCCTCCGTCTCCAAAAAAAACCGTTTCTATCTTCTTGATGACTGATCATCAGGAATATAACATGACCTTCTCAAAGTTTTAATGATTGCCTTGAACATGACTATTATGACATATCTTATTAGAATGGACGTTAAAAAATTTCGAAATTTAAAAGTTTTATGCTCTTTCTAAAAATTTGGCGAAATTTTAAAATGTCTCGTGTAGCATTGCTTCCCTAATTTCTATTGCTCATAAGTCGTACAGAAATTTGATGCATCTATGGTCTCTTTCATCGGAATGTATCTATTTATCTGTATAAAACAGTAGATCGATGTTTTCGCAATTCTTGTTTTAATGTTTTTTATACCCTTCACCTTCGTAAGAAGGGTATATATAAGTTTGTCATTCCGTTTGTAATTTCTACATTTTTCATTTCCGACCCTATAAAGTATATATATTCTGGATCCTTATAGATAGCGGAGTCGATTAAGCCATGTCCGACTGTCTGTCTGTCTGTCCGTCTGTTGAAATCAATTTTCTGAAGACCCCAGATATCTTCGGGATCCAAATCTTCAATAATTCTGTCAGGCATGCTTTCGAGAAGTTTGCTATTTAAAATCAGCAAAATCGTTCCATAAATAACGGAGATATGAGCAAAAAACCGGGACAACCTCGATTTTTGACCTATTTTTGATCTATATCTGGATTACTAAGTCATTAATATAGACAATATGGATATCTAATGATAGATATTTCAAAGTACATTGCAACGATGTAGATAAGGCTATAGTAAGTTGGACCTACAATGGGTCAAAATCGGGAAAAATATTTTTTAACCCGAATTTTTTTTTCATCAAAAAATTTTTTTTGTCCTAAATTTTTTTAAAAAAAAAAAAATTTTAAAATTTTTTTTTAAAAAAATTTGGAAAAAACTTTTTTTAAAAAAAATTAAAAAACAATTTCCAAAAAAAAATTGAAAAACAATAAAAAAAAAATTAAATTTTGTTTACCTAAAAATATTTAAAAAAATTTATTTTAAAGTATAATTTGGTGAAGGGTATATATGATTCGGCACAGCCGAATAAAGCTCTCTTACTTGTTTTAAATCTAATAATTTGGGCGTTTGATTAGTCGATAGAAATTAGGATCCCCAAATTCAATAGAAATTGTATGAACATTTAAATAAAGTGAAATATGGCTGGAGGATAATGTTTCAGTCAGTCTCAATTAAATTCGATTTGAATGAAATACAATTGTTTGTTGGTTTTTACTGTAATTAGCTCAAATATTCTACAAAAAAGCTAAAGAACTATTGAAGACTTTTAGGCCAACTGTATTTTTTTTTATATTTTATCGTTTTCTATTAAATATTAAATTACCATAAAAATAGCACTTGCAGCTTTTGCACTCTAAGCTGACAAAATCGTATTTAAATATTTGCTTAAAATCATTCAAATCATTGATATTTATATTTACTGTCTTGGTATTATATAGATTACTTATTATTTTATTTTTTGCATAAATAAATTCATTTATATCCCCAAATATGTATAACTTTTCATATACTGTCATATCATATTTTTGTGCATTTAACAATGGAATAAATACGTAAGTATTGAAGTGCTGCTGAGTTTTCAATTGTATTTATTTATTTTTATTATTTTCATGCTGAGTTTGTGTGTGAATACGAGTGCTATTTGGTATGTGTGAACAAAATGATTGTCATTTATGTTGAAAAATGTATTTGAGATTTATATATATAATGTATATGAATGTATGAATATGAATGTTAATGCGATATCTCATATTCATATGAATATGAACTCAGTCAAACTTGTATCAAATGTACACACTTACATGTACTTAACACGTGCAGCAAAAGAAAAAAACAACAACAATCTTTATCATAGCGTTAGCTAAAATGTAAAAATGCTAAACTCATTTAAATTAAATTTAATTAAATATTTAAATTTATTGTTGACGTTGGAAACTGGCTAATAACACAACCAAAATTATGGGGGTACTTATATTGATTTTGTCCTTACATTGTTGGCACGATAGGGCCTCGAGAAAAGGACGTACCAGGATGACATTTTTCAAAAATAATCGCTGTTGATTAGAAATGCTTGGTATTCAAAATGAGCGAAATCGTTTAGGCAGAACCAGAGTTAAGAATATGGGACTATGCACAGTGGTTTAGTATCGGTATCTCGGGAAGTATTACAGATATTCTAACGAAATTTCACAAGATTGGAGCTAAGGTGTATTCGAGTTGATTTACAATTGTTCAGCTTCCTAGACGGAATCGCGGCTAGTGTATGGACACTCGATTTTTGGCCACCTCGGGTCTTCATTTTTTTAAAATCGGCAAAAATTTATTTATAATCCTAATGAGCTGAAATTAAAATTGTGAATAGTCCTTAAGAAGATGTATAAAAAGTATGCTTACATGTGTAGGTTATGTCTTTTAGATGAAAAGATATCTAGGTTTAATTATTTATTTTTTTAATTTTGCACGATCTTTTTTTTGGATTTTTATATATGGCGGACCTATGGAAAATCGATTTATTTTTAAATATCAGCTATATTTGCTATAAAACAGTTATCTCGTTCCTCTTAAATGTTACACTTATCCAAAGTTGGAACATGTAAAAAGGGACGTAATTTTTCCCCAAAAAAGTCCCTATATATTCTCTTTTGTAGAAAAAAGTTTTTTTCGGCACTATGTATAACTTGTATATGATCCGGAAAGATCACTCAATGCAAGAAAGTGCAAAGTAAAATCTAGCATACTTAAGCGAACAAACTTAACCAAACTTTGACAATTTTTTAAAAAAAATTTAGGTTTGATTAAATAATTCTTAAAACGCAAATCATCAATCCTCAAAAGAGCTTCACAATTGTATAGACATATTATTAAAAAATCGCCAGGCCATTAACGTATCTCAGGCCACTAGAACAAGAAATGTAGGAACAAAATTAACATATTTTAAGAAATATTAAAACAAAAGTTTATTCTTATTTAAAATTTATCCATATTTACTTGTATATGAGTTTTTATCTATACAAAAAAAAGTATATTTTTAACGGCATTTTCAAAACTCAAATTGCAAATTTTTAAAAATTTTGTTAAACAAATTTCAGAATTTTTTGATCATCACATGGGGATTTATTAACAGCATAATAGGGAAAAAAATGTGAAAAAAATATGTCAATACCTCCTATAGTTTTTCCGTACCTGCGATATAAATTTTTCGATTTTCGAGAAAATCTAATTTTTTAGACATATTTTGGCGAATGAGCCCAATTTCCTTACTGTTATTAATTTTAAGTAAAATCTGTTCAGAATATTATAGTTCAGTTAATTTTAAATATAGTCTGAAAGTTTTTCTAAAATCGGAAAACGTTAACCCTTAAATCGTGAAGGTCGAAGGTCAAATTTTTCAATATTTGGAATTTATAATGGAAAGATAGCGAAAATTCTATATTTTTGGGCCGATTTTGATGAAACTTAAGAAAAATATAAAATGAAGTCTAGTATTTACAATAACAGCACAAGAATGGAAATTAACCCTTAAGAGAACTTGGGGTCAAAATGACTATGTTTTTCGTGATTTTAAAAGTTCAGGGTCGTTTGTACCCTAAGTGCTCTTAAGGGTTAATTTCCATTCTTGTGTATGTTAGGTCATTACGAAAGTTTTCAGAGGGTACCGTTTCAACATTTAAAAAAATTTAATCTCTAATCACCATATTATAATTGTTTTACTTTTTAAGGTAAGTAACGTCTGAAAGATTTGCAAAATAATTTCAGTTTACTAAAATATTAATCTTCAAGTTCTAAGGTTTTAACCACTACCAAATACTTAGAGAAAAGGCTTATATTTACTCTTCAGAAGCTCCTCAAACCTTGCCTGCTTTGAAAAACTTTTCCAATCCTCTGATTCTGAATCATGTCTGTTTTTCATTAAAAGTTTATTTGTGGGCCATCAAAAATATCAAATTTTAGTTTTTCTGTTCTCAAATCTGGAAAATTTATCGAAAGAAATGCAAACTGATCTTATCTTTGGAAACCAAGTATCAGTTACTATGGCGAATATATTCTTTCCAGCTCACTCAGTTAAAAGGGTTTTAGCGGATCTCAACATAAACAAGATGGTTTACCAGTACTGGTCTGGAGCAGTGTTCTTCGACGCTAGCTCGTCCATTAGCTAAGGTTGCTAATGTAACGCCAATTCCTAAAAAGGGAAAGGCTATCAACCCTGAAAACTATCGGCCAATATCAATTTGTTCTGCACTTTCTTTTGGTCATTGCGACAACTTTTTCGGAATGAGAACTTAATGTTTACGAAACGGGCGGTAATGTTTTTCCTTGTTTGTTGACCTGTGTTATTGTTTTCCAAAATGTTTCATATTTTTAATCCTTCGGTGTTGCAGCTTCAAACGTTTTATCTAACGCTATAGATTTTATAGTTTGTATATGTAGTTTTGTGTGTATTAAATATAAATTGCATGCATTTGCATCTCATGCATCAATTGTATTGTGTTTTATTGTATTGTATTTTATTGTGTTGGGTTTCCATTGTTATTTACATTCATACAAAAATATATCAATTTCATTCATGTTGTTGCTGTAGCTGTTATTTTTCTTGCTATTGTTTATCATTTAAGTATATGAGGGTTAGGTAGGTCCACGAAATATGTATTTTTTTCCAAACAAGTTAATTAAGATTTAGTTTGTGTTAAGCTATTGTACTATTTTAAAATTGCCTTTGTTTTTAATAGTTTTAGACTATTTCGTAACCTGACACAAAGGAACGTTTTCAAATCTTCATAGTCTTCAAATCACTAAATTTCGGTATCATATGGAATGCTTTTGAACACAATTATTGTGGGTGACTGTGACTGGGATAATAGTAATTGTGACGATTATTAAATTTACAGTGACCAGAAAGACGCCTGCAAAAAGTTATTTTCACATGGTTAACTAACTTTCCGCAAGTCGGGTGCCATAACAAAGACGTGGTTGGTATGTGTTTCGTAACATTCTGTTTAATGATAATTCCAACGAGTTTAAATACTTGGTTGGATAACTGACGACATCTTCTTGGTCACCAAATCGACAGCAATTTCACTTTGAATATTTAAATTCAATCTCAACCGGGATTTTGCAGTTACCAATGTCCAACAATTGTTTGGAAAATTCTTCTCCACATTGATCGTTTTGCAGCTCGACACTCATTTTCACAGTCAATATGAGTTTCTTGACGTGTTTCCACAAAACGGACGAATTCAAACATGCATTAAGTTCATCGGCTGGCATTGATCCTGGAATCAGTGGCAATGTTTGCTGAAAATCACCTACCAACAGAATCATCGCACCACCAAACGGGCTTTGGACGTCTTTGCTTTGCTGCAAAACTTTGGCCAGCGCACTCTTCTTGCAAATGTAGCATGTTGGATTTTCATTGATTCACATATTCATTTGCAACTTGAGTGCTGAGTGAGCAGTTCGACCGCCTTCCAACAACGTCGCTGCAATTCCTGATGAAGCAAGATCAAGTGCAATATCTTTGCCAAAATCGTAGCGTATCTTTGCCAAAATCAACGCGATCAAACAAGTTTTTCCAGTTAGTCCGGGAGCGTCCAAAAAAATTCCTCCAGTTCCATCTTTCACAACTTTCATAAGAGTGTGGTACGCATATTTTTGTTGTCAGTTCAAGAGTGGAAAGTTTGTTCGAACCGATTCCCTCAAGGAATCGCAATCATATTCCTTTCGCGTCGGACTTGGAGCATTACAGCATAACTCGGATAATACTTTGTTCGACATTATCAAGCACATTTCCTTAATTAATATCCAGTCCCCGTTGTAAATTTCCTCGCTCAGTTGCAAATTTGTAAAACAATGTTAGTATTTGATGAGCATTTGACGATAACACAGTATATCCGAGGGTATATTCCCAATGATTGTGTATTAGGGTGGGTCGATTTTTTTTACGAAAAATCGTATAGCAGAAACTCATTCTACGGAAAATTCTAAGTAAGTTTCCTCAAGAAAGCATAGGTCTAAAATCAAATCCTATCTTGCGCATTTCGTCTTTAATTTAATGATATTTCGGTATTATTATTATTTTTAATAGTTTTTTTTTATTGGATAAAAGACGAAATGCGGAAGATAGGATTTGATTTAAGACCTGTGGTTTCTTGAGGAAACTTACTTAAAATTTTCCGTAGATTGCGTTGCAGCTATACGAATTTTAACGTTTTGATCATCTATACAAATCAACCCAGCCTACTGTATATATGTCATACAATTCACCATTTATAGTTCGCAAATCCTAGAATGATGTTGGACCACGAACGTTGCCTATTAGCAAGTGCAGATGGAAATACTCATCGTTTCTTTGTAGAACTGTGTAAATGCGACCTAATGCATCGGTGGAAAATAAATGTCCTCTCCAAATGTTTGTATTCTATTTGTGATTTGTATACGTGACCGTATATAGTTAAACTTGTACATAAAGTTATCCAACGATTTAATAAAAATGGTCGTGGACAATTTTTCTTTCTATAAGAAACTTTTGTGGACTATTGCGAACATTTAAAAAAATAATTAGCCAAATCGGTCCAGGCCTTCAGCGAATTTAGATGTATGGAAAAAAAGTGGGCGTGGTTAATTTTTTTCAGTAGAAAAAAAATTAACGAAAAAGTCAATGATAAATATTTATATATTTATATATTCAATTGATGCAATTACCAACGAAAGACATTTGATTTTTATTTAAAGATTAAATAATGTCCACAATTTTCCAAATAGTTTTAAAAATCGCAATACTTTTGCAAACACTTAATTTTCTTTTAAAGTCCGAGACAGCGATCGATAAAAATTGATAGTGCTTGTACATTGTACAATATTGTTAAGAACGTCTCCTTAAAATATGCTACGCTTTTATGAAACCATCCTAATAAGTAGGAGCGTGTGTTTGTCAAAGAGAGAGTGCGTACATTGAGATACGAATACGAGTATTTCAATCATTCATTTATTCACTCAAGCATTGTTTATTGCCATGGTAGTGTTATTGATTGATTTCATTGTTTATTTTTTCTACATAAAAGTCATTTAATATGAAAAAAATAAATAAAATAAAGATACAGACGTACAAGTAAATCATTAAATGGTTTTAAATTATTTTATTGGAAATTCACTTGAATTTGTATTAAATAAACACAATACACAATAAAGAGAGAAGTTTTAAATTATTACATTGAAAATACATTGGAATTCTTTATTAAATATTAAAACCATAGAGAAACATAGAGCGGAAACTAGAAAACAACTCAAACAAAAAAATTACTCAAAATAATCACACATACAAGTGTTGTTTTTGTTTTCATATAGTTTTTTCTACTAATACATTCTCACCACTTAGGTTTCTGACAACTGAGTTAGGTCTTTGACAGGAGAGTTTCCGCTCTATGTCTATTCTCTATGATTAAAACATACACAACCTAAAAACACAATAGAATGAAGCTTTAAAGAATTATGTAAAGGATTTTCAAAAATTTCGTAGAAATCTTCAAAAGTACTGCAAAAAGGTAAATTTAAAACAAGCTAAAGGGTCTTTCAATAGGGACTTCCGAACTTTGACAGTTGATAGCAGCCATATAGTTGAGGCTACATCTGTCGAATTGGCTGTAATATATTCAGTTGGTTTTGCCAAATAACCTTGGACGGATATAGCGTTCAATAACACATGCAAATGATAAAATTGTTTTATCAAAATGGATGTTTTGTTCGGGCAACGCTACACGCGCTTCACATATTTTACACAATTGTCGAATTTGGGACGAGACCAATCCACGAGCGTCCAATGCATTCCGTAAAAGTCGCTTTTTGGTGTGGATTTTGCGCCATATATCTTTGAGAATAACGTTGGTCAGGTCATCACCGTCAACGACGAGCGCTGTAGGTCGATGATTACCAACTCCTTTTGGTCCGAATTGGATGGCGCTATTTGTCACACAGCTAATGCTACATTGGGTATTATTCTGCACGATCAAATTGAGATCGTGGTCATCTCACATGGAGCTGATGTGAACTGGCCATCTAGATCGTGCGATTTTACTTTTTCTTGTGGGGTTTTTTAAGTTGCCTGTCTATGCGAATAAGAGATAAACCACAGCTACCATCAATGCCAACAGAACCAATACCATCGGTCAAATTCAGTTTGATTTGTGATCCAGAGTCATAGAAAATTGGAGATTGCGGATGCGCACCACCAATATTTAACAAATGAGTTGAATTTATAAACTTTTCCCCATTAATTTTCCTTTAGTACTGGCCAATATTGAAGTATTTTATTCAGGCTGTTATTTTATAGGCTTTCTCTATAAAATTCTTAACAAAAATTTTATTTTCTTTATGAAAATGGCAAAGCAAAAACGTTCATATATTTTTACTACACTTTCATGGCTTAAACTTAAAATTGGATTTTTTCTTTATGTCCTTACAATGCAAATAAATAAAATTAAATGAAACTGAATAAAAACAAAAGCTGCTGCGAAAAAAAACCAGAACAACAACAACTCATTATTGACTTAAAGCCTTCCGCTGATTTACTGCCATCTTGTTTCGCGCTTTAAAGGCGAGGGTAAAAACAAAAAATTGATTACTATTGATTGTTGACAATTTGCAAATGGCAACAAGGCAGCGCTGAAATGGTTGTTAAGGCAAACTGGGAAAAGCAAAAAAAAATAAAAAATCATACACAAAGATATAAAAATTTAATGAATACTTACAGTGATAATAAGATGTAATGAAATGGAAGCTGAATAAAAGTCAGCATCATGAAGGGGAAAATAGCAAATGATTTTTAAGATTTATAATTGCATGAACAAAAGTTTTCTTTATTTTCTCGTTGTAATAAAATCCTGATGTGCCAGTGACATTTAATTTAATTAACTTGATTGTTATTGGATTTATTGGATAGTTTTTATTATTGGCATGATTTAGTTTGTTTGCAAAACAAAATTGGTAGATTCAAATGACTTTTGTGAACATTTAGTTGTATTGATTTTCAAAGGTAAATCTAGGTTTCTAATATTCTTTGCAGAAATTCGAGAACCTCATTTATAACATTTCGTTGACCTAAAATGTTTAATGTTACCTCTACTTTATTTCTGGAATTAATATTAATTAATTCTCCCGGGAACAAAACACTCACAGTGATCGAAGCAAATAGTAGTCAGAAGGGGAAATGTCTCGACTATAAAGCGGGTGAGGCAAAATGTCCAAACCATTTGATCCTAAATGCTTTGTAATAGGTTTTGCAGCATATGACCCAGCGTTGTCAGATGGAATATTAACGGTTGCATGTCTGGCCGCATATTCTAGGCGTTTTTTTTGGCAAATGCTCGCTTCAAATGAATCAGTTGCATTCGGTAGAGGTTTCCTGTGATGCTCTGTTTAGATTTCAGCAGCACATAATATATCTATGTGACCCTTTAGGATACCTTAACGCCATGGATATTTAGTTTGGTGTCGATTCGGGGGGTTGGCCGGACTTCAAATACGATCTCTTACGCTTTGGGTTATTGAAATGGATACCTTTCTCATCGCTAAGGCTTCATTAGTCTTTACTTTACGTTGCTGTTGCGTTCTGGATTTTACTTATGGCAGTTAGTTGCTCTGTGACAAAATATAATTTTTCTTTTCTTTTAACACATAATTCCTCTTAAAAACACATTAACTTACCTGGCATTCCCATTTCCTTTGATATTTTCGACCAGACGGCTCGTTTTTTCCAAATTTCTATTAAATTTCACAAAATCAATAACAAATAATTTGTTTCTTTATTTAAAAAGCCGCTGTCACTTACAATTACGTAGACAATTTTTGTTTTTAACAGGTTCGTCCGGAACAGAACTGAACAGTACAGAAAAACTAACTACTTATACATGTTTTTCAAGTACAAAAGAAAAACAGCTGATTCGGAACGTAACAGAAAGTAAAGACAAATTCTGCCTTAACACAGAAAAAACTATTTCTTAAACGTTTCAATTCAAACATTTATCACATATTGTACTGATTTCAATTATTTCATAATTGAATCAAGTGCTCAAAAACAAAATTTTCTGATATTTTCTATTGAATTCTGCGTTTTGAATTTGATAATTTTGACAATTGAATATACAATTTCCGTTATTGGTTAAACCAATAACAGACATACAAGTCATCATTCAAGGTCTCTCAGCTTCAATTCGAATGGTACCCAATTTCCCTGCTTTTGGAAAAATCTTTCTGCTTTTCAAATTGCTGATTGAGTAGCTCCCAATGATTCTGCAAGTTCCTTATGAGTTTGACTACACTATTCATGGAGTAATGCCTTCAATTCCTGGTCTTCAAACTTTTTTTGCTGGCCTGAGTAATCTTTGTCTTCACTTTTGAACCGCACAAATCACCACTTTTTACCGCACAAATCATCTATTCCATATTGAAACCGATGGAACACATTCACCTTCAAATTAAAGAAGTAAAGTAAAACTTCCCGCATATGACAATTCGTGGGTACAAAATTCGATATTTTCGAAGCAAAAAAACATTGTTTTTTTATAATATAATGAGAATAAATGACAGATAAGTACCCTTATTTGAGTCATACACCAAATATATTAATAAAATCGTCAATCCTACGGTTAAAAAATATAAGTGTTATCGTTTGTAATTTCTACGTTTTTCATTTTCGAACCCACAAAGTATATATATTCTGAATCGTTATAGATAGCGGTGTCGATATAGACATGTCCGTCTGTTTGTTGAAAGCAACTTTCCGTGCCCCTCAAATACTTTAAAACATGATTGATACATCAATACATCGGGAATTCTCCCGGCTCGGTTGGTTTTTAATATCGCGAAAATCGGTCAATAAATGGCTGCGATATAAGGAAAAAAACCGGGATAACCTCGATTTTTGGCCTACTTTTGATCTATATCTGGATTACTAAGTCATTAATAAAGATAATATGGATATCAAATGATAAATATTTCAAAGTCCATTGCAACGATGTATGTATATAAGGCTATAGCAAGTTGGATTTACAATGGGTCATAATTGGGAAAAATATTTTTGAACCCGAATTTTTTTTCAACAAAAATTTTTTTTTTCTATAAATTTAAAAAAAAATTGTAAAATGAATTAAAAAACAATAAACAATAAATAAATTAAAACAATATTTTGAAAAAAAAATATAAATTTTGTTTACCTATAAATATTAAAAAATTTTATTTTAAAGTACAATTTGGTGAAGGGTATATAAGATTCGGCACAGCCGAATATAGCTATCTTACTTGTTTTCATATACGAAGTAGATTATGGGTTGAAATAAACTGATCACAGATGACCTCCATTTTTCCAGTTGGACGACGTTTATGTTTCAATTTATTTTCATAGTAAAAATAAATTTTGGCTTGAAAATATAAGTGATCACAGGTGATCGTTATTTTTACCATTTGGACCACAATTCACTGACTTATAGTCATGTAGACGTTTCAGTTCATTTTCGTGTGCACAACTTTGGGATTTTGGGATCAAGTTATCACAGATTGTCGACCTGTTTTTATTAGCGACTTATAGTCACGTTTATTATACCCTACACCACTATAGTGGGGAGGGTATTATGCGTTTGTGCAGATGTTTGGAACGCCCAAAAATATTAGTCTAACACCCACCTTAAGTCGATTAAACGATGTCCGTCTGTCCGTTTGGTTGGCTGGTTGTCCATTTAAACCTTGTGCGCAGAGTACAGGTCGCATTTTTAAAGATATTTCGATCAAATTTGGTACATATTATTTTTTCGGCCCAAGGACCAAGCCTATTGAATCCGGCTAAAAGCGGTCCATTATTTAACCTAGCCCCCATACAAATGTCCTTCCGAAATTGAACTTTATCGGTCATAAATGTTTAATTTATAAATTATATAGATATAATTTACACGACCTAATTTCATAGTGATCGGTCCATAATTGGTCATAGCCCCCATATATGGCCCCCTTCCGAAAATCACTCAAAAATATAAATTATTGAAATTTTAAAAGAAAAATCTTTTTGCTCTTTTACTTTCTTACTTGTTTTGAAATACTTGACTATTTACCGACTTTTTTTTTATATTTCAGTTTATTTTCGCATAAAAAACCGACTTTGGGTTGAAAATAAAAGTGATTGGATTATATTTATAAAGTAAAACTATTCGACTTCTTCCCTAAGGGCACTGCTACACGTTCAATATATATGACCGCGATCCAGTTTCGCTATATTTATTGAACGTGTAGCATGCAGTTGATGGATCGCGATCCAAATCGCAGAATAACCTAATTTTGCGTGATCCATTACAATGGATCGCGATCCAAATAAGACAATATTGAACGTGTAGCAGTGCCCTAATGATCAATATGAATTTTGAGGGTTGAACGCACAAAAAAATCAAAAGAAAAGAGTAGAGAATGTAATCACAAATGAACTAAAATTGTATATGGATATTGCTTTTATACTTTTAAATACCATGCATACTAAACTTTTAGAATTTCATAAGGACCAAAAACATACTTAAGTATGTATTCATAAGTATGTTTTTGGGATCTCATTACATCCAAGTGTTACACTCGAAATAACAAACCCATACACATAATTCAACCCTCATGGCTCACGTGGTTGTACTCGGTATAAAAATGTGTTTCCTACTTTTATACTTAGCAATTAATTTAATAAAATACCTAATATAAACCCACTTATTAAACATTTTCTTACATTTTCAATATACGTTTTTTGAAAGAAGAATCCCTTTAAAACACACATTTTATTTCAAATGAAAATCATGTACAAATACTATTTTATAAACTCACTCACATGTACACATCCTCACTGACACATCCGCTCAAAAAAGCTACAAACATTAAACAACGAATCCAGGCACAAATATACCTTTGAGCCGATCAACATGTAACAACATCTACTTAAAATAAATACATACACACAGACACAAACACACACACAATTGCATACATATTTTTTAACATTCCCATGTGTGCGTAAGTAAGTGTGTGTGTATGCAAGCATGTGTAAGACTTTAAGTAACTGTACATAGTTACCTACTCAACACATCCGGTTTATGCAATGAGAGTGAAATTTAAAATAAAAACCAAAATGAAAGGAGATAAAGAGAAAAAAAAAAGAGTGTAGCTTGTAGTGTAACTGTATACGTAATAGTTGTTGTAGTTAAACACATGTTACAGATTGTTAACCAGGGGAATTGATGCTGCCGTTTCAAGTGCTAAAAGGGGAAGTGTTTATTAATATTATTTTTTTGAGCAGTGGGAGACTGAGGGAAAAGTGCAGATAATAAATTTACTTAAATTAAAAATTTTCGATTGCTTTAGATTTTCGAGTATTGAAAGAACTTCTAATGCTTTTAATTTTAGATTACTAAAATAACCACGTTGGTCCTAGAGTATTCAAATAACCACGTTTGTGTTTATATATTTGAGGACGGGTCAATAAGTCCGTGACTTTTTAAATGAAACACAGGTTTTTAGACAAAAAATAATTTTATTTTTCAACATAGTCTCATTTGAGACTTATACACTTTGTCCAATGTTTCTCCAATTTTTTCTCTTCCCTAAAATATGATTTGTCAAGCTCATCAAAATAGGTATTTGTTTGTGAGAGGCTTTCATCGTTGAAGTCAAATCTCTTTCCTCCGAGCCATTTTTTCTGGTTTGGAAACAAGATACACTGGTGCATATTCCTATAAACACATTTAATTTTTTATGTATTTTTGTTATATCTTTGTTGTTCTCATCCAAAAGCAAAATTTAACTTTTTTAATGAGAGACAACTTAACGGTACTTTTTGAAAGTAAACTAGTTTTTTTTCTTATTCTTTTTGTTTGCCTTAATTATGCGATCAAATGTTCTTGGTGCTATTTTAAGTGATTTAAGATTCGTATAAACGCAGACGTGAAATTTGTTTTTTAAAAAGTTACCTAAAATAAAATATTATCAATTTTAGTTTTATTCAACCAAAGGTACGTTTCTAATAGAAACATCTCAATTTACTGCAACTTTTTCTATTTGAATCAATAAATTTCATCATGGAACTTTTTTGTCCGATCAAGAAAAGATTCAAATTAAATTTTTTCACGACCAAGGATGTTCCAATACATAAATTGGACGTAAAATCGATCGTTCGGAAAGTTGGGTGCGAAATTTCTTGAAGAAAGGGCTAAATTATGGAGTTCGCATACCTACAAAGGGAAATACAAAACTAACAAGTAGACAAGTTAATCTAATAAAACAAGAAGAAACCCCCAACAAATTGAATTCCTCACAAATAAAAGAATAAATTGAATCTTCCAGTGACTTCCAAACATGTTGCACACATTTTACCAAACGATGAAAACATAAAATGGAAAAAGCCGAAATGTAAACCAATACTAAAAAAGCAACATAAAGAAAATCGTCTAAAATTCGCAAGAAAATATATGAAATGGACAGATGAGTGGAAAAAAGTAATTTTCTCTGACGAAAAAAAATTTAATTTAGACGGTCCTGACTCATACTCATGCTATTGGCATGATTTGAGATCAAACGATGTTCGGATGTCAAAACGTAATTTCGGTGGTGGCAGTATTATGGTTTGGGCAGCCTTTTCTGCAGTTGGCAAGTCGAAAATATGTTTTGTTCCGACAAAAATGAATAGTGCGATTTATAGCGAACTGTTGGAAGATGCTCTTCTCTCATTTATGGATGAAAAAATGGATGAAGATTGCATATTGCAACAAGATAATGCTGCAATCCATGTTTCTAAGCAATCGAAATCTTCACTTAATGAACATAGTATTCTTCTGTTGGACTGGCCGGCTTGTAGTCCGGACTTAAACCCAATGGAGAACTTGTGGGGATACATGGCCCGTAAAGTTTATGCAAATAATGCCCAGAATTAAAGCATAATGACTGTGACAGAGCTGAAACTAAGAATTAAACAAGTCTGGGAGGAAGTTGATTCCAATCTGCTTAAAAAATTAGTGGAATCAATGCCAGACCGAATTTTTTAAACAATCCATAACAAAGGATCATCCACACATTATTAATAATGCTACAGTGGCCTATAAATTAAAGTGCGTTTATAGGAAAATACCCTTAAAAATGGTTATCTGTTAATCTGGAAAATTAAGTAAAAAAAAATAAAGTACAAATGAATTTTTTTATAAACAATATTTTAAGTGAAGTATTAACTAATTTAATAAACAAATTTGTAGTCCCCTAAATATGTTCATGTTTAATTTTTACAATCTTTTTAAAAAAAGTAGTGTGCGTTTATAGGAATATGCACCGGTGTATAGTCACTTGGGGCTAAATCTGGTGAATAGGGCGAATGATGGAGCAATTTGAAACTACACACGTGTTGACATTTGCATTGTCCTGGTGAAAAAACTAAATTTAGCCTGGAAAATTTGCATTGAGTTATGTATGTGTTTTGTCCACAAAAAACTACTGCTTAATGAGCACACAAAATTCTCTTCAAGTCACGAGGTAGTCTGCTATCAATGACTGTCAAACACAAGATAAATGACGCAGCATGTTAAAATTTTGACAGGAGTCAAATGGCAAATACCTGTTGCCAGGAGTAGTATTGCGCTTTTAGTTAAAAAGCGTCAAATTCAAAAAGTCACGGTATTATTGAGCCGCCCTCGTGAATGTTAATTCATATCCAACTAAATGTTGAAATTGGTTCTATAATTGTAAATGGTAAAATTTAATTTTTACAGCTTTTTAATATTAGCCCACTGTCAATTTAAAACACCAAAAAGGTACAAAAAACCGTATAATAAACTACTTACATAAAATGCTGTTAGTTGTATTGACAGGTGTACTACTACACAAACACACATATGTGAACTTATATATGTAGCTGTATTAGGTTGGCTCTTACTTTTCACTTTTTAAGTTTTCGATGATCCCAAGTTTTAAAATTGTTCTCCGTCATTAAAAACTGAATTCTAAAAATTTGTTTTATATGAAGCACATTTTGGAAAAATATTTTTCAAATAATTTAAAAAATTAATTGTTTTAAAAAACAATCAAAAATGGATATTTAAAAGTAAAAGAGAAACATTGTCTGACATCGTTAACCCACTATAAATTTCATGCATATCTCAAATCCCAAGTTAAACATCATCAAACATTTTTTTAAAATTAAATTTCAAAACATTTTCTCGATACTAATAAACACTAAATTAAGAATAAAAATTATAATTTTAAACGTTGTACCTAAGGACTGAGATCGAAAAAATCTTTACATACACAAATGTTAATAATAAAGAAACCACTAATCTTACAGTTTTGATTCTTTTTTATTTGATTGAAATTATTATTTCAACTTACAAAAAATATAACACAGTGCAACACGAAAAAAAAATAACCATATATGGACACCACTACGTGATAGAAGTTTTGTCCAAAGTCATGCATAAAGATTTTGGAAAATTATCACTTTTTTTGCAAAAATTACACCGAATTTTTGCAAAAAAAGTGATAATTTTCTTAGGCTCATATCTTGCAAACAGTTCGGAATTTTGATTTACTCTCTAAAGCAAAGTTTTAGCCATTATCATGAGAACACAAATTGTGAACAGATAAAATCAAAAAAGTTCAAAACTTTGAAAAATTAGACTTTTTTTGCTTTTTTTCCCTGTTGCAAACCGTTCAAAATTCAAGGCAACAATCAACTACAAAAATGTACCTTAGATCTCAATAAACAACTTTCTAGAACAAATGAACTCCCTAGGAATGGTTCCTAACACCGACTAGGCAGTTCAATATAAGTCAATAAGAAAAACCTAAAGGAATTATGGCCATAAAGTATTAAATTTTTATAAACTAAAGCATACTTCAAGGCAGTTTATTTCAAATTTCAAAGTTTTTTGCGATTTTGATATTGAAGATGAATTTTTATACCCTACACCACCATAGTGGGGAGGGTATAATGCATTTGTACAGATGTTTGTAACGCCCAGAAATATTAGTCTAACAACCACCTTAAAGTATACCGATCGAGTTAGAATCACTTTCGATTAAACGATGTCCGTCCGTCTGTCTGGTCGGCTGGCTGCTGTCCATGTAAACCTTGTGCGCAGAGTACAGGTCGCAATTTTGAAGATGTTTCGATAAAATTTAGTACATATTATTTTTTCGGCCCAAGGACCAAGCCTATTGAAAATGGCTGAAATCGATCCATTATTTCACCTAGCCCCCATACAAACGTCCTTCCGAAATTGGACTTTATCGGTCATAAATATTTAATTTATATATGTATCTACACAAATTGCGCTCCAAATAAGTTTTATATATACAAAATTCATGTCATAGCTCCCATATAGACCCGCTTCACTTTAATGTGCATAAATCGCTTAAAAATGTTGGTATACACACAAAATTCAACATAGTTAACTTTTATATAGATAAAAATCACACGACCTATCATAGCTCCCATATAACCCCACTTCCGAAAATCACTCAAAAATATAAATTATTGAAATTTTATGGTCGGGCTTGACCGACCATACTTTCTTACTTGTTTTTGATTTTATATGTTCACAATTTTAGTTCTTTATGATAAGGGCTACAACTTTGCCTCAGAGAGTAAATCAAAATTCCGAAGTCTTTGCAAGATATGAGCCTGAGAAAATGAATTTTTGTTTGGCAAAAAGACACCGAGGCCCCAAATCTTTGGGGGCCCATAATAAAAAAGTGCGAACTCTTTGCAAAATATGAGCCTGAGAAAATTAATTTTTTTTTGGAAAAATTACAACGAGGCCCCAAAAAATGTCGTAAAAAATAAAATTGTAAATTTGAGGTATTTGTGAAATTTTGTGAATTTTTTTGAGATCAAAATATAATGGGAAATCGATGTTAGAAAATTTGTATATTAAACTGAATTCTTTAATTTTTTTTTTTGGAAAATATTGCTACCTTCATGAAAATCCCGAAAATTCAAAAAAATAAAAAATTTGCAACTTCCACTTTATTTGATTTTGCTAAAATTTTCAGCATTTTTGTTCTTGAGAACATCGAAAAAGTGACACCCTAATATATAGGTATCAGTATTAATATTGAAATGAAATTTAAAGAAAAGGCACGTAAATAAAATATACAATTTGTTGTAAATGATAACGACTTGTATGAGTTTATGTTGGCATATTTTATTCTTTCAAATTTTTTTCTCATTCTTCCACAGAACATCCGCTACACGTTGTTTCCGTTTTTTTTTTAGGCAGCTGTAGAAAAATCTTAGGAATTGGTTTTTTCAAAAGATGTACTACAAATTACAGCTAGAATTATTTTTACATCAGGAAAGTAAATTAAAGTATCATTTTCAGTTTATTTTTATTTATTTTTCATACATTATTTTCATATACTTCATGTGTCAGAAACAGATGTTTTTCCTAGAGATTTATTTCATTATGAGCGCAGAGGAGAATAAAAAACTGTCACATTATTGGTAACAAGAATTTGTTTTTGGTATGAAAAAAACAGCTGTTGAGTTATGTTCTAGATGTTTAAATGTGAAATGTGTTTGAGTTTTTCTCAAGGTAAGGTTGTGTTATTCGTCTGTGTTGACTTTGCAGAAAGTCAATTTCATAATTTTCCAGGAATATCAGTTATACTGGCAAAGATAATTGATAATTGAAAATGAAATAGTCCCCAGTAACTAACTATGAGACTTATACACTTTTTGTAATGTTTTTGTCACTTACTTATGAAATTTAATGAAATTGCTTGAATTTCTGTCATCAAGTTATAACCCCCTGTCTATACCTCACAATTTTTTATCATGATAAACGTAAAAATGGTTGTCAAGATAAAAAATTATCAGGTATAGTCTCCATTTTTTAGTATTATTGCTTCTTTATAACAAAATTGTTAGTGCTTTTGCATAGACAACTTTGTCTTGACAACAAACGTCATTAATTGTTATGATAAATATTTGTCAAGTATAGACAGGGGGTAATGAGGGTTATTAAAAATATGGTATGGTTCTGTTTTGTCAAAAATGGATCGACTAAATGCCTATCAACCCAAAATCAAAATCCGCTATAGTTGTTTGAGTTTTTGGATACGTAGAATAAATTTTTTCAAGTGGATCCGTAAAATTGGATTGACAAATCTTTTAATAAGGAAACGTATTCGACAAACATGGCTCATTCTACTCCAGGAAAATACAAGCTGCTACAAGATATCGCAAACAATTAACTTTATAAATCCTCAAAACATTTAACAACTATTTGATTAACCCTATAATATCAAACTTTCTAGCTTTCAACACTAAACATCGAGTCTACTTTAAAAAAAAAAAAAATAAACAAATTTTTGTCTTAAAAATATTTTTTTTTAAGTAAATAGGCTAAAAGTCTAAATATTTAATTACAAATGAAACAAAATTATCTTTAAATTCCCATATACTCATAATATATAGTAAATGTATTTAATCCTATAGTAAATATACATGTAATCGTAATTTATTTCGCGCTTTTTAAACCATTTACTTCTTAAATTGCAAATAAACAACAAGTAGTTTTAATTTTAACCATTTGTATAATATTCCGCTTTACATTTCATTTTCCATAAAAATTCGCACAAAACCTTAAGGGCTCGCGGCAAAAAAATATAAACGAAATAAAATGAAATGGAAAAAAAATTAATGAGTTACAATATTGTCTCATTTGTGCAAAAATAAAATTTTAATTTTAATGGCATCTCATTTAAAACGTATTTTTCATTGCAATTTCAATTTATTTTGCCAGCTTTTGGCGCAAAAATTTTAGCATATGGTGGGGCAGAATTAAATGATAGCTTTTGGTCAGTGTATTAAACATTAATGCCGACAATTATACATTTCATATATACTTATATTTGTTTATAATTATTACAACTATAATTTGTAAAATATGTATAAGTATTTAATGAAAATGTTTAATTTTGTATCAATATTTATAATATTTTAATGAACACATTAATACGTATACTTAATATCAGAAGAGAGGATAAATAAAATATTAATCATACGCACTGTTTGTTTTAGTTATTTTGAAAAATTTGTATGTCAACTACTTATCTATGGACAAGCGTTGTTATGGTAATATTTGTAGAAGATTTTTAAAATTTTGAAATTGAAGCGAATAGTATAAAATGCAGATTAAATGTAGGAAAAATATAACTATCTTTAAATAATAATAATAATAATAATACTAATATCGACACAATGTGGGAGAAATCAACAATTTAGTGGCGCAAAATAAAAAAAAAAACTTTCGCATATTTGAATTATTGTTATGTAGTTTCAATCTATAGTTGTTGCTGTACTTAAAAATATTTAACATTTATTAATAACTTCAGTGGTTTGGTGTTGTCAACTATTTAAATGTAAAAAATATTTCAGAATTTTTTTTTATGAAGAATTGGTTTCAAAGTTGTTATTAAGCTGGATAGTACAAGGTTTTCTTTAAGTTGTATTTTTACCTTTTTTTATGTAGATGAAATATGAGGCTTGGTAAATCAGGAAAATAAAAATATATTTTCCGCTATTTGTGATAACCAATGGCCATATTCTTATAGAATTTTATTTTTTTTACTTTTTGAATTTTCGGAAGGTTGCCAGTTACTAATGCTGTGAGATGCAGTCCTAATTTTTTTACCAATATCAAGGCCATATTAGTAAAAAATTTAGCTGCGAAAAAGTGCGAGGTGAATTTATATAATTTTTTTAAGAAATTATTTTCATTGGGACGATGTAAAATCTCGTACTAAATTTGTTCCTGATTTTTTTAATATTGTATATAAGAAGTGTTATTGGTAATTACATTATATAAAAATGAAATTTATGTAACTCTAACTACTTACAAGTTGCTAAAAACAAATGCCCATATACCAAATTTGCCTTAAAATTATGAGTCCTTATAAATATGGTAGTGCTTTATTTAGATTAAAAATATAACATTTGCGTATTTCGCCTTTTATCCAATAAAAAAATACTGAAATATCATTGGATAAAAGACGAAATGCGCAAAATAGGATTTGATTTTAGACCTATCGTTATTGTTATTTGTTCTTTTTGGTGTCTAATAAAAATTAATTGCTAAATAAAAAATTTTCTTTCAATTGTAAAGACATAATTATGTAAGTTTCTTTCATATAAGAATCCCGGGTCGGGATTTCGGGATTCATTACCAAATCCCGAACCCCGGGATTTTCAAAAATCAGTCCCGATTATAATCTCTAGTTTCATCTGCAAGCTATAAACAAGTGGAACCGTTATCGAAAGATGTTAGGCAACTTTTGTTGGATCCAGTACTTCCTAGTGATTCATCAGACTCTGAAGTCGACTAATTTAAATAAATTTTAAAAATCTCATAATAAAAATTCACAAAATTCTAACAAGTGTTAGTTAGCTTAATTACTCTTTATTTCATTGTTTAATTATAACTAAATTATTTATAATAATGAAATAAAATCATTTCACAACTAATAATTGTTATTAGTTTTTAAAAATAAACTTATTAATAAAACTAAAAAGAGTTTAATTTTATATGAATATTTCGACCTATGCCGGCAATAGGGTAAATGTCCAAAATCTATAGATTTAAATAGTTACTTGCTATAGATAAAATTACTTATATAATTTAAATATTTTAAAAGATATATTAAAATAATTTCTTACAATTGAAAATAGTATAGAATTTCTTCCGAGGTAGTGTAGTTTAGCAGCATCTCCCGCTCATTCTACTGAAGTAGCATTACCCATTTTGCATTACTTTATTAGCTTTCCTCCTTGCCTGCAATATTTCCATATAAATGAAATTAATTTGGCCAAGCGTTTAGAAGATACGAATTTAGTTCCACTAAATTAGGGTTTTCTCCCACTGTGCGACAGTCCGTAAATTACACTTGTTTAATAATGCTGATGGTGTTCCGACACGGGAACAGGCAACATACAAATGATCATGCGAGAAGCATGAATTTTTAAGGTTAATGACGTAAATACGCAATGACTCCCTTGAGTTTTGTTAATTGTCATTGCGAATGCAAGCCGTACCGGAAACTGCAAGCCTTTAACATCGAATAGCTATTGGTCGGAGCCATTGAAATCCGTGGTATCAAAACGTCTTCTCCTTTGTAATTTCCTTTAAGTATTGTTACTTCGATGGCGTTATTCATCAGAATTTTGCCGCAAGTCGTGCGCTATTTTTTTTTTCTTGGATGCAAAGCATTGTGTTAGAACTAGGAAAATAGGTTATGGGAGGGAGGATAGAGGGAGTAGTGTTTGTGGACATTTGATTTGAATTTTCACATATTGAAAGTGACAGGAAAGACATCAGGAGGAAGCTTATTCTACAGACGGACAGTACGGCTAAAGAACGAATTTTTCCTGTAATGTGTTGTGCGATCCACTGTCCAGTCGACAACGAATTGATGTGCCCTTGCCGAAGAGTGTATGTTACTTAAAAAACTATGGGTTTCGGAAACAAGTTCCCTAATTTCAGCAGAGCACATACCATTGTAGTATCGGTAGAATAGTGAAACACAACCCACATTGCGACGATGTTCCAGTGAGTCAATAGAGCTGGATACCCTACTGTCACCGATAAGCATCTTCGCCCTCTTCAGTACGCGGTCGAGTAACTCAAAATAGACTTCGAAGCACCGGCCCACACATGAGAGTTGTATTCCATTTTGGGTCGGATATAAGTGGTGTAAATAGTAAGGAGATCAGATGGAGTGAAGTATATCTTACATCGTTTTAGAAAACCAAGGCACTTGAATGCTTCTTTCGACACTCGAAAAATGTTTTTTCTTTATTAAGTAGAAATTTATAACCGATTATGGCCAATAAGCTAGGTTGTTAAAAAAATAATAAATAAAATAAAATAAAAAAATAAAAAAAAGTGTGTTTTGTCCGGGTAATATCAATGAGTTTAAAATCTCGTTTGAATAGTTGACGACATCATCTTGGGAAGTAATGGAATCCACCGATTTGTACGTCATCAATTCGACAGAAATTTCACTTTGAATATTAAAATTCAGTTCGTTGACATCAATATTTTTCGCAGCAAATATAGCACGTTCGCTCAATCAATCATGACTTTTGTAATTTTGTGAATGTTTGGAAATATCTCTCGGATGAGTTCGGATTTTGATTCGGTGAACTGACAGAAAACGATGGGAAATTGAATGCAGCCGGTGGAAATGTCAACCGGAGTTCTACCGTTGCCAATGTCTAGCAATTTTTAGGAAAATACTTTTCCAGATTGACACAAATGTTCTCGATCAATTTGAGTTTCTTGACGTGTTTTCACAAAACGGACGATTTCAAGCGTGCATTAAATTCATCGGCTGGCGTTGACCGTGGCAATGTTTGCCGATAATCATCTGCCAACAGAATCTGATTGTTTTGTAAATTTTGCAACGTTTTGTCTACTGCCTCCAAAGACTTTTTATGCGCCATTGTGTACCTATCCCAAACGATCAGTTCGCTTTGCTGGAAGACTTTGGCCATCTCACTGTTATTGGAAATGTTGCATTCGCTGTTCATTGAAATACTGCGAGCGTATCGTTGACAAAATCAACGCAATCAAAAAAGTTTTTCCAGTACCACCGGGAGCGTCCAACAAAGAAATCTCTCCAGATCCATCATTCAAAACTTTCATAAGAGAGTCGTCCGCATATTTTTGTTGTCGATTCAACAGTGAAACGTTTGTTCGAACTGATTCCCTCAAGGCGTCGCAAATCTTGATTAAATGCGTCGTGCATCGAATAATAATCAAACACATTTCCTCAATTAATATCAGAGCCTCGTTGTAATTTTCCTCGCTCAGTTGCAAATTTGAATTTCATGCAAAATATCATCGCACATGTCATCTTCGTATTTGCTCCACAAATCAGTCGGTTTGGATGGGAAGCATGTTGAGATAATTATCGAAAACAATGTTCTCTTATTCGATGAGCATTTGACAAAAGCGCAGCATCACCGAGTGTGTATTCTCAACGAATATCATTCTCTAACAATTGCAAGCGTTGACACGCCTGTCACACACCATTCACCATTTATAGTTCGCAAATCTTCGAATGATGTTGGACCACGAACGTTGACTAGTAGCAAACACAAAAGAAACACTCATTGTTTCTTGGATGGACTGTGTAAATTCGACCTAACGCGTGGGAGGAACATAAATGGGGAAACCTGGAACTGAATTTCCTTGTTTCCGCCATTGAAATTTCTCTTACGATAGCAGCGTTCGTTCAAGTTCATCATTCTGGAACATTTCAATAAATCTGGTCAATATTGTAGATGGCGGTCGATAAACTCGTTGTAATATATTCTCCTCAGAGAAGCACACTCTTTGACCATTTTCCAGATGTATGGCTAAATGAACAGCAGTTGCATGTCTTTCAAGCATGGCAAACGAAACGGCTAATATAGCGGCCCATTTGAAATTGAGTGACTTCATCTTTGGAATTCTAACCACTAACTTTGGTTACATATTTGCAGATATATTTGATAAGTGGGCGTGAAAAATTTTCTTTCTGTATAAAAACTTTTGTGGACTATTGCGAATATTTAAAAAAGAAAATCCAATCGGTCCAGACGTTCTGCGATTTTAGATATATCAAAAAAAGTGGGCGTGGTCAATTTTTCTTTCAATAAAAACTTATACTGGATTTACATTTAAACAAAAATTTGCAAATCGGTACAGACGGGTGCAGTCATTCCTGGCCTCAAAAGATGAGCAGTTCTTTTAGCTCTAAATCCATATGGTGCCAGAAATATGGGAAAATGTCATAGCTAACAATGGCCATTGAATAAATTGCAAAAAATCCCGCTTTTATTAATTCATACACCCAATATTTCACATCATGAAAAAAACCATAATCCATGGATTAAAAAACCGACAATATGATTAATCGATCAGACTAGCATTGTAATAGTTTTAGTATAGCATTAGCTGCATTCTTTATAAATCATGAGGGCAGTTCTTGAAAAAGTTTTGCTCAAGCTAATATGATTGACTATACAAATTCATCTTAACATAACAAAATATTCATTCATGTGATATTCATATTCCATTGAGCTTTAAGCAAGAAGGATGGTGGGACATCATCTTTGAATCAGTAGACAGAAATATGACCAATATTTGTAATTGCTAATAAAAACAGCAGTATACATTTAATATATGTGGCCACCATTATTTTGATACTGTGTTTAAACAAATATTTAAACTATTTCTTTGTGTTGCTTTAAAAGGAACCACTCATGCATTTCACAGTAATCGATTAAACATTTGTTGCTTCCTTTGCTCTGCTTTCAAGTGGAAAACACTTTAAACCAAATAAATCAATCATGGGGCAATACATACATAAATAAATAAATATTTTCAACAAATTTCTTTATTACTTTAATTGATTCCCTCTTGTCTGTTGGTACTTTAATTAATTTTAAGGTATTTTCATTTCAATTAATTTTTGCATTAAACATGTAAAGCAATTAATACCATTTACTGAGTAAATACAATATTTTTGTAAAGTCTTTACTACTGATAAATGTTTGTGTGAAATACTTTTAAATATTTAATGTTATTTTTAATTTTTTTCTCGAATATTTAGCTTTTTTATGATTTCTGTTTGTCATGTAAGTGCTCAAACATGTGTGTGGTATTTATGTAGGCTCTGATTAACACTAGCGAAACCAAGTCAGAAATTTAGTTTGAAAAAAATTCAAATGAATTTTGTATTTCTTTCTTGTATAGAAACTTATTTTGTCTTACCAGGAAGGGGGTTTTAAATCTTCAACTTTTTGCTTTAGTTAACTTAACTCTTGTCATATTTTATGATTGATGCTTTAGAACTATACTAGCCGCTTTAGTGTTAAAAGTAAGTATTTTTTCCTTATACAATGTTTATGTGTTAAATGTTTATTCAATATTGATACATCATCATGATTGTAATCATTATTATTGCTTCACACACAAGGCTTTTAAAAGCAATTTTAGTAAATAATTTAACATGATTTTTTTTTACTGTTATTTACTATGTCATGTCACTTTATGACACTACACTATTACACCAGCATTACTACAAAAATGTAAGTATGTTTGATAGAAAGCATTGCATATAGAATAATGATTGTGGTTTTTTATGCATTTAGCGGTTAAACGCCATTATATGAAAACATAACCCAGCAGGAAAGTGTTGGAAAAGGAATTGAAGAATTAAATCAAACCAATTATTTATAAATTTAAACGTATTTTATCATCTATCACCTCTTGCTCTTGGAAATACAGATGAGATTTCAAAAAAAATATAAAATATATTTGTGTGCTATATTACACATGTATGAAAAATTATCGCACTTTGTAGCAATATGTATGAAAATTCGTTTAAAAAGGTTTTAAAAATGTGAGTGAAAAAAAAATATTTTATGTGTTTAAAAGATGAACACCATCAATCATTTAAAACTGATTTTTTTACAAGTCTCCTAAGGGCAATAAAAGGCCGAAAAAAACATTATAAAATAAATTAATCTTATGTTGTATAACTTACTGGATAAGGCTTTAAAATTATATTTAAATATATGTGCAGTAGGTTGGCTCTTATTCAGAAAAAACTGTCACAGACAGTGACAATATTTCTATAGAAAAACTGGCATACACTATGACAATTTTTCTATAGAGAACCTGGCATACACTATGACAAATTTTCTATAAAAAAACTGGGACAGACTGTGACAAATTTTCAATAGAAAACCTGTCACAAACTATGACAACATTTCTATAGAAAAAGAAAGACAGATTGTGACGTTCCCATAGAAAAAGTTGCTCAGATTGTGACCACATTTCCATAGACAATACAAACTTGCCACTTTTCCAAAGAAAAGTGGTCAGACTCTGAGCAACTTTTTCTATAGAAAAGTGGTCAGACTCTGAGCAACTTTTTCTATAGAAAAGTGGTCAGACTCTGAGCAACTTTTTCTATAGAAAAGTGCTCAGACTCTGAGCAACTTTTTCTATAGAAAAGTGGTCAGACTCTGAGCAACTATTTCTATAGAAAAGTGGTCAGACTCTGAGCAACTATTTCTATAGAAAAGTGGTCAGACTCTGAGCAACTTTTTCTATAGAAAAGTGGTCAGACTCTGAGCAACTTTTTCTATAGAAAAGTGGTCAGACTCTGAGCAACTTTTTCTATAGAAAAGTGGTCAGACTCTGAGCAACTTTTTCTATAGAAAAGTGGTCAGACTCTGAGCAACTTTTTCTATAGAAAAGTGGTCAGACTCTGAGCAACTTTTTCTATAGAAAAGTGGTCAGACTCTGAGCAACTTTTTCTATAGAAAAGTGGTCAGACTCTGAGCAACTTTTTCTATAGAAAAGTGGTCAGACTCTGAGCAACTTTTTCTATAGAAAAGTGGTCAGACTCTGAGCAACTTTTTCTATAGAAAAGTGGTCAGACTCTGAGCAACTTTTTCTATAGAAAAGTGGTCAGACTCTGAGCAACTTTTTCTATAGAAAAGTGGTCAGACTCTGAGCAACTTTTTCTATAGAAAAGTGGTCAGACTCTGAGCAACTTTTTCTATAGAAAAGTGGTCAGACTCTGAGCAACTTTTTCTATAGAAAAGTGGTCAGACTCTGAGCAACTTTTTCTATAGAAAAGTGGTCAGACTCTGAGCAACTTTTTCTATAGAAAAGTGGTCAGACTCTGAGCAACTTTTTCTATAGAAAAGTGGTCAGACTCTGAGCAACTTTTTCTATAGAAAAGTGGTCAGACTCTGAGCAACTTTTTCTATAGAAAAGTGGTCAGACTCTGAGCAACTTTTTCTATAGAAAAGTGGTCAGACTCTGAGCAACTTTTTCTATAGAAAAGTGGTCAGACTCTGAGCAACTTTTTCTATAGAAAAGTGGTCAGACTCTGAGCAACTTTTTCTATAGAAAAGTGGTCAGACTCTGAGCAACTTTTTCTATAGAAAAGTGGTCAGACTCTGAGCAACTTTTTCTATAGAAAAGTGGTCAGACTCTGAGCAACTTTTTCTATAGAAAAGTGGTCAGACTCTGAGCAACTTTTTCTATAGAAAAGTGGTCAGACTCTGAGCAACTTTTTCTATAGAAAAGTGGTCAGACTCTGAGCAACTTTTTCTATAGAAAAGTGGTCAGAGTCTGAGCAACTTTTTCTATAGAAAAGTGGTCAGAGTCTGAGCAACTTTTTCTATAGAAAAGTGGTCAGAGTCTGAGCAACTTTTTCTATAGAAAAGTGGTCAGAGTCTGAGCAACTTTTTCTATAGAAAAGTGGTCAGAGTCTGAGCAACTTTTTCTATAGAAAAGTGGTCAGAGTCTGAGCAACTTTTTCTATAGAAAAGTGGTCAGAGTCTGAGCAACTTTTTCTATAGAAAAGTGGTCAGAGTCTGAGCAACTTTTTCTATAGAAAAGTGGTCAGAGTCTGAGCAACTTTTTCTATAGAAAAGTGGTCAGAGTCTGAGCAACTTTTTCTATAGAAAAGTGGTCAGAGTCTGAGCAACTTTTTCTATAGAAAAGTGGTCAGAGTCTGAGCAACTTTTTCTATAGAAAGTGGTCAGAGTCTGAGCTAATTTTTCTATAGAAAAGTGGTCAGAATCTGAGCAACTTTTTCTATAGAAAAGTGGTCAGAATCTGGGTAGCTTTTTCTGTAGAAAAGTGGTCAGAATCTGAGTAACTTTTTCTGTAGAAAAGTGCTTCAGACTCTGAACAACAAAAATTGATCAGATTGTAACAACTTTTCCATAGACAATATGGCACAGACTATTGTCATATTTTTTTTACTTGCATGAGAAATTATAAAATGTATTCTAGGCTTTCGAAGAAACCTGTCACTTCACACAAGTAGCGTTGAAAAGCTCCTTGTATTTCTTAAATAAACCTAAAGTTTTCTTTTTGAGCTGAAAATTATTTTAAAAATTAAAAAAAAATAAACAATGTTGTTTATGTATTTATATTGCAAAAGTTTACTTCACTTTGTTGACTTCAAAGTCTTGTTGAACTTTTCATTTCAGATTATTTTATTTGTTTTTTCTTTACAGATTTTTTTTCTTTTTTGTTAGTAATTCATATTTACTTACAAGAGAGTAAAAGTAAATGAATGTTAAAAAATAGAAGAAAACATCACTCTAACAAAAAAAAATTGTATACAAGACTGAAAGAATAATAATATTTTAAAAAGAAAAATCTTAAAAATCAAAAGGATCCTCCAGATGACTGAATGAAAATAAAAACATATAATGTATCAGTACAAAAACTTGTGGAGAAGAGCTCAAAGAATACAAATATTGTATGAAAAGATTTCCTTGGCGAATGTTAACGGTACTTGTGTGAAATATATTTGTGCAAGTTTGTTTGTATTAACATATAAATTCGAACATATGTACAATGTACATATGTAGTCTGATAGATACTTTTACACATTTTAATATATGTAGTTTTATTCATATATGTGTAAGTAAACAGCATATGTATTTGTAGTTTGATGTCAAAATATATGCTTTTAATATCTTCTGTATTTGCTAAAATAATATTTTATATAAATACAAAGTTAAAGTGAATACGCATACACTTTTTAAAAAGCATGAACATTGTCTCATTCTTTTTCCTTTCTACTGTAAAGTATGGAATTAGAATTATATTAAAATTGTTTCTCTCTCTGACATATTTCCTATTGAAAAGCTGTTCAGAATTTAAAAGCATTTCTTCAGATTCAAACAACTTTTATATAAAAAATACAGTTCACAGTCTGACAAATTTTCTATAGAAAATTTGACAACTTTACTGTAGAAAATGTATCTCAGACTATGACAAATTTGTTCTATAGAAAATTGTTCACGTAGCACATTGTTGGAGTAAAAGTTATTCAGATTATGACGACTTTTCAAAAGAAAACGTTCCTCAGATTCTGACCATTTTTCTATAGAAAAAGTTGCTCAGTTGCTCTGACCACTTTTCTATAGAAAAAGTTGCTCAGTTGCTCTGACCACTTTTCTATAGAAAAAGTTGCTCAGTTGCTCTGACCACTTTTCTATAGAAAAAGTTTCTTAGTTGCCCTGACCACTTTTCTATAGAAAAAGTTGCTCAGACTCTGACCACTTTTCTATAGAAAAAGTTGCTCAGACTCTGACCACTTTTCTATAGAAAAAGTTGCTCAGACTCTGACCACTTTTCTATAGAAAAAGTTGCTCAGACTCTGACCACTTTTCTATAGAAAATGTTGCTCAGACTCTGACCACTTTTCTATAGAAAAAGTTGCTCAGACTCTGACCACTTTTCTATAGAAAAAGTTGCTCAGACTCCGACCACTTTTCTATAGTAAAAGTTGCTCAGACCCTGACCACTTTTCTATAGAAAAAGTTGCTCAGACTCTGACCACTTTTCTATAGAAAAAGTTGCTCAGACTCTGACCACTTTTCTATAGAAAAAGTTGCTCAGACTCTGACCACTTTTCTATAGAAAAAGTTGCTCAGACTCTGACCACTTTTCTATAGAAAAAGTTGCTCAGACTCTGACCACTTTTCTATAGAAAAAGTTGCTCAGACTCTGACCACTTTTCTATAGAAAAAGTTGCTCAGACTCTGACCACTTTTCTATAGAAAAAGTTGCTCAGACTCTGACCACTTTTCTATAGAAAAAGTTGCTCAGACTCTGACCACTTTTCTATAGAAAAAGTTGCTCAGACTCTGACCACTTTTCTATAGAAAAAGTTGCTCAGACTCTGACCACTTTTCTATAGAAAAAGTTGCTCAGACTCTGACCACTTTTCTATAGAAAAAGTTGCTCAGACTCTGACCACTTTTCTATAGAAAAAGTTGCTCAGACTTTGACCACTTTTCTATAGAAAAAGTTGCTCAGACTCTGACCACTTTTCTATAGAAAAAGTTGCTCAGACTCTGACCACTTTTCTATAGAAAAAGTTGCTCAGACTCTGACCACTTTTCTATAGAAAAAGTTGCTCAGACTCTGACCACTTTTCTATAGAAAAATTTGCTCAGACTCTGACCACTTTTCTATAGAAAAATTTGCTCAGACTCTGACCACTTTTCTATAGAAAAAGTTGCTCAGCCTCTGACCACTTTTCTATAGAAAAAGTTGCTCAGCCTCTGACCACTTTTCTATAGAAAAAGTTGCTCAGCCTCTGACCACTTTTCTATAGAAAAAGTTGCTCAGCCTCTGACCACTTTTCTATAGAAAAAGTTGCTCAGCCTCTGACCACTTTTCTATAGAAAAAGTTGCTCAGCCTCTGACCACTTTTCTATAGAAAAAGTTGCTCAGACTCTGACTACTTTTCTATAGAAAATGTTGCTCAGACTCTGACCACTTTTCTATAGTAAATGTTGCTCAGTCTCTGACCACTTTTCTATAGTAAATGTTGCTCAGACTCTGACCACTTTTCTATAGTAAATGTTGCTCAGACTCTGACCTCTTTTCTATAGAAAATGTTCCTCAGACTCTGACCACTTTTCTATAGGAAATGTTCCTCAGACTCTGACCACTTTTCTATAGGAAATGTTCCTCAGACTCTGACCACTTTTCTATAGAAAAAGTTGCTCAGACTCTGACCACTTTTCTATAGAAAAAGTTGCTCCGACTCTGACCACTTTTCTATAGAAAATGTTGCTCAGAGTCTGACCACTTTTCTATAGAAAATGTTGCTCAGAGTCTGACCACTTTTCTATAGAAAATGTTGCTCAGAGTCTGACCACTTTTCTATAGAAAATGTTGCTCAGAGTCTGACCACTTTTCTATAGAAAATGTTGCTCAGAGTCTGACCACTTTTCTATAGAAAATGTTGCTCAGAGTCTGACCACTTTTCTATAGAAAATGTTGCTCAGAGTCTGACCACTTTTCTATAGAAAATGTTGCTCAGAGTCTGACCACTTTTCTATAGAAAATGTTGCTCAGAGTCTGACCACTTTTCTATAGAAAATGTTGCTCAGAGTCTGACCACTTTTCTATAGAAAATGTTGCTCAGAGTCTGACCACTTTTCTATAGAAAATGTTGCTCAGAGTCTGACCACTTTTCTATAGAAAATGTTGCTCAGAGTCTGACCACTTTTTTATAGAAAATGTTGCTCAGAGTCTGACCACTTTTCTATAGAAAATGTTGCTCAGAGTCTGACCACTTTTCTATAGAAAATGTTGCTCAGAGTCTGACCACTTTTCTATAGAAAATGTTGCTCAGAGTCTGACCACTTTTCTGTAGAAAATGTTGCTCAGAGTCTGACCACTTTTCTATAGAAAATGTTGCTCGAGTCTGACCACTTTTCTATAGAAAATGTTGCTCAGAGTCTGACCACTTTTCTATAGAAAATGTTGCTCAGAGTCTGACCACTTTTCTATAGAAAATGTTGCTCAGAGTCTGACCACTTTTCTATAGTAAATGTTGCTCAGAGTCTGACCACTTTTCTATAGTAAATGTTGCTCAGAGTCTGACCACTTTTCTATAGTAAATGTTGCTCAGAGTCTGACCACTTTTCTATAGAAAATGTTGCTCAGAGTCTGACCACTTTTCTATAGAAAATGTTGCTCAGAGTCTGACCACTTTTCTATAGAAAATGTTGCTCAGAGTCTGACCACTTTTCTATAGAAAATGTTGCTCAGACTCTGACCACTTTTCTATAGATATAGTTGCTCAGACTCTGACCACTTTTCTATAGATATAGTTGCTCAGACTCTGACCACTTTTCTATAGAAATAGTTGCTCAGACTCTGACCACTTTTCTATAGAAATAGTTGCTCAGACTCTGACCACTTTTCTATAGAAATAGTTGCTCAGACTCTGACCACTTTTCTATAGAAATAGTTGCTCAGACTCTGACCACTTTTCTATAGAAAAAGTTGCTCAGACTCTGACCACTTTTCTATAGAAAAAGTCGCTTAGACTCTGACCACTTTTCTATAGAAAAAGTCGCTTAGATTCTGACCACATTACGAATGAAAATGATCCTCAGATTCTGACCACTTTTCAAAAGAAAAAGTTGCTCCGTGTCTGACCACTTTTCTATAGAAAAAGTAGTTCAGACTCGGAGTAACTTTCCAAGTTAATATTGGTTTGATTCCTGCAAAATTTTTTCAGAAAATATTATTTTGATCGCGGCAAATTTTCTATAGAGTATTTAGTTAAACTGTGAAATCATCTTCCTATAATTATATACGGATTAACATGTAGTTTATGTTACAAGAACTTTTCTAATAAAACATTATTTTTTAAATTCTCACTAAAACCTCAAATTCTACTTACATACATTTTTTTGGCATACAATACTATAAATCTCAATTCCTAATGTGCTGTGTAAAATGTTAAAATTAACTTTAAAACGAATATTGCGAGTAGCTCACATATTTTTATTGCCTTGAGTGCAACATAATGTTACAATATTGCGGCTATTATATAAAGGTTCGTTTATTGCAACAGCAAACACTAAACAAACATTCATATATTGAGACTAAGTATTATATAGTAGCTCATTTTATGGTCAAATGAGCATAAAATCTGAACAACACTTTAAAATGTACAAAACAATACTTACAATCAAGTGAGTTGGGAATATTACATTCAAAAACACACATGAACATAAATTTTAACCAAGAGCGATATGACAGCAGCAGTGTTTGTGTTAACCTTATAAATGCATACTAGGGTTGTCTTTATATTGAACTTTTTAGATTTGCGATATTCTGCACCATCTAAGCATAAAATGCTTAAAATTTTAGCAAAATTGGTTGAAATTTAATGGTAGCACATATGATTTTGATGTTTCGAGTTTTGGTTCAAACTATACTTTGAAAGATACCGCAATTTTCTGAATTTTGAGATGCCTTTTCTTTTGGTCAAATTATTTCTAAATCCGCAGAGATACTTAAAATCAGTTGTTATACTCGAAAACACATATCTCAGTTGACTCTTGTCAAAATTTTAAAAAGTTGCGTCATTTAGTTTGTGTTTGACAGCCTTCGTTTAGATGAAGAAAATCGAAAATCCAAAATTTTAAAATAAGTTTCACCCTAATTCATACAAATAGAAAGAGGGTTTGACTTGTTATGAAATATTTTTTTACAACGTTATTGTAGGGAACATTTTTTAACATTGTATTTTGTTAATTATGATTTGAAATGATTTAAGTGAAGTGTGTTATTTTCTAAGTTTTTGTTAAATTATAAGGGTTGGAATCTATTCTAGTTTGTTTGTATTAGTTTTAGGATTTGGGTAAATATTTCAGATTTTAAGGAAATAAAATCAATAGTTTTCATTTATTTATTTTTATTTCGTTTATTGAATGTAATCTAAAAGCCTCCTTACAGGCCAAAACTGATTACAAGATAAAATATAATTTAAGCACAATTCAAACTTACATAGTATATGTTAATATTAATTATTGTCGTATATAATTGCTAATATAATTGTTTCCTAACACAAATATGGGTCTATTCTACATATCACTTTTAATAGTAAAATAAAATTTTGGTGATAACAATGAAACACATAGGGCCTTATTCATAACAATCTATCAAAGGTTCATAAGACAAATTTTCATACAAAATTTCTTCAATAAACCCCTGACAAACCGCTATGAATAAGGTAGTTAGTCTACATATGATTCATTACAAAACTAGAAAATTGTTTAATGGTCATGGAAAAATGTGTTTCACTGTATGGAATAATAGCATTCCATAGTCGAGCCACTCTCAAATGAAATGATCTTTTCATAATCAACAAATTAAATTTAGGTATTCTAAGTGAGGATGTTCTAGCCGAATTCAAAAATTGAAATCTTGAAGCAAGATATGAAGGTGAGTTATATTTCATTGTTTTATAGAATAGTGTAAGTAATTTTACTTTTACAAAATCATCAAAAGTACAATTTAAAAAGTCAATTACATATGCTGTTACATGATCATGTGACCCAAGATGATACACATATCTTATTATGCTATTAAAACATCTCTTTAACCTGTTAAAATTATTTTCACTAGTTAAAGAATAAATCTCAATACCATATAATGTTAAAGGTATTAGCAATGCATGAGCGATTCTCTTTCTCACTTTAATTAGAAAATGGTAAGAAGTAGCATATAACCTTCTAAGGATGAAAATTGCTCTTGATATCACATAGTTTGTATGATTAAAGAAACTTAGTTTTTCATCAATATATATTCCTAAAACTTTAACATATGAGACATAACACAAGGGTTCTGTATTTACAAAAACTGCGGGTAAATTTTGAAAATTTGATTTATCAAATAATATTGCTTTCGACTTAGCCGAATTTAATATAATGAAATTATCTGAACACCAAGTTGCAATATGTCTCATATTCGAATTAATATTAAATTGCAATTCATTGACCGAGTCAGAAACTGCGACTAACTGCAAATCATCTGCATATAGGTATGTCTTTAAACCAGATAATTGATCTAACAGGTCATTAATATATAATAAAAATAATTGAGGACCCAACGTGGACCCCTGTGGTACACCACGATAAATATATTTTGTTGTAGAAATGTTACCTAGAACCTGCACATATTGTGATCTTCCTCTGATAAAAGAATCCATTAGACGGCAGGACGTAAAATTTATATGTCAGTAGATGAAGAATGGGGGTGCGACTACGATGAAAACGAATGGGGAGGCAACTACGATGAAAATGAATGGGGAAGCAACTTTTTTTTTTTTTAATTTTTTTAAAACAATGGAATTCGACTTTTACGATGAAAATGAAAGGGGATTCGACTTTTACTATGAAAACTAGAAAATTTTCCATTGTTTTAAAAAATTCTTATCTCACACATTTTTTTTCCACGTTGTTTCCTCTTTGGTCTTATTTTCGTGCCTATAGAAAAAATTTTTAAATGATAAAAAATTATTTTTTATTGTTTAAACTTTAAACAAACATTTTAGAGCATGAAGAGAAATGAATCGAGCATATTTTTTAAAAAAAATTTTTTTTCACGCCCGTAGAAAAATTTTTTAAATGTTAAAAAATTATTTTTCATTGTTTTGAAAAATGTTTGTTTTTAAAAATATACTTTAAGAAAAATTTTAAATATATTCTGATTTCTAAAAATAATGCAATATTTTATCGGTTTTTATCAGACAAACCACATCCGTCCTTTTTTTTGTAAATTTGACTTAGAAATAATAGATTTAAGAAAAATATGTAGAAAAATGATAACAGAAGGGTAATTTATAGTTTTCAAATAAACTTTAAAAACAAAGAAATAAAAATCTGCTATTTCGTAATTTTCATGCTGATAGAAGAAGCCAATAGAAAATGCTAAAAATCTAGTTTCTTAATATTTGAATGCATCCGGCCTTGTAATAGAACACATTTTGTAAACTGATAATTTTTGAATTCTAAAGGCGGCGACAAATTCCCGCTTTATTTTAAGAATCCTTTTATACAGTAACCGTTGTGGAATTATAGACGACAACATCACCACATATTGTTTGGTTTTAGGTCTAGAATTGAGTCAGACATCCGGCACAATTGTTTTAAAGAAAGATTATGTATATTGTATCCGTTGTTATTGTAGAAAATAAAGAAAGAATAGAATGTATCCTCATATCACAACATACTTATAATACATTTTTTCTAAATATTTTAAACAAATATGTATAAATACAGTGTTTTAAAACAGTAACTATTCAGTAGAAGTCAAACATTCAATTGCAAATAAAAAGAAATATGACCTCCAGAATGACGAACAGGGATATTGTAGCCGCCTTTAATAAATTGAGGAGCAAACAATACTGCTCCGTAAAGGACATTGAAACTGGTAAACCATATAAGGTTCTTCGGATGTTTCGCCATAACAACAAGTACGGAAATGTTGTGATAGCGGAGTTGGAGGAGTGGATGCTATACCTTCCAAAAAGATATAACGCTTTGGAAGATGCTGCTATTGAGGGAACCTCTGAGGAGCAATTTCTGCTGAGCAAAAAGACGGATATAATAACTGGGAACTATATCATAGAATTAGAAGAGATTGCTGAATATGGAAATTCGATAGAAGCAGATGATGAGGATCTGATGTTTATCCCCAACGCACAACCCTACTTTGGCTGGGAAAGTAGTAAAAAGGCGAAACATTAATTTTCTATTAGAATATAGTATTTTATAAAATAATAATAATAATTATAATAATAGAAATAATTAAAAATATATAAAACAAAAAAATTTTAGTTTTTTAATTTATTTCTTTATATAAAGATAGAACAAATTTTAAAATTTACTATTCTTATTAGCATAGCTGTTTTGAAATGATGTCTCGCATAACTATTATACAATTTTTAAAGGATTTTGATGGATGTATTTTTTTAGAGCATGTGGAATTAATTAAACATTTTCTAAAGTTAATAGATGAACGTGAAAAAAAAAGATGATATACTACATTATAAATGCGGACTTATAAGTTGCTTACAAGAAGATGCTGAAGTGATTCCTGAACGATATGAAATAAACTTTGAAAAGCAAAAGAAAATGGTTGAAGACTTAATAAAAAAATATTATTTATTATCAAAATACTTTTATACCATATGAAAATTAAATAAAAAGCACTTTTTAAAAGAATTTTTTTTTGTATTTATTTATTTTTATTTTTCTTATATAGAAATTCTAAACACAAGTGTCCACAATTAAATGTATTATATTGTTGTTTTCGCTCATGATTGTATTTGATGTTTTTACCCAAATATTTTATGATTTCCAACGGTGGTTGTAAATTTCCAAAACTATCAAAATATTCCAAATCATTATTGTTTTTATAATATGCTACCCAATGAGTGCCACTACCAGTTGAAGAATCCAAATTAACTATTCCACACTCTGCTTGTTTAGATCGTTTTGGAAGAATATCTCGCATAAAAACGCCTCTAAAATTATGAATATTTCTATTAGCAAACTTCATGATATCTGCATCTGTGAGTGGTCTGTTGGGTAGCATATTTAATAGTTTTTTGAATTTTTACAAATTATACCATAACCTCTCTTGTATGGTTTAAGATATAGTCCTTTTCCCATGGCAATAGATTCCATTGCTTTATTGTGACGTGTAGATTCATCTAACTTTTTCTTAGCATTTTTAGCAGAGGTAACAGCTTTTGCAATTGATGTAGCTCCCGAAGTTATACTGCCTAATGCTCCAAGTGCAGTTAGAATTGGAATAAGTGGTAAGAATCCACCATTTGGGAAGTTTTATAATCCGTGGAACAATGACATTATGTTTATTTCCTTTAAATGATTTATTAATAACTTTGTGAGCGATTTTAATAGCATCTTGTATATCCTGAGGTTTCTCTTTCTTCAACATATTGGTAGCAGTTTTAATAGTTTTCAAAAACAGTTTTTTATTGCAGAGCAGTTTTTTGTTTTGGAGTCCCATACCAAGTTTTGTTTTTGTCTTCATTGCATTGGTCACTATATATGCACTTGTCTTTTCACCAATACTACTATCTTTCGCTAAAACTCGTTCCCAAGCTCTTTCAGTTAATACTTTGTCAGCTTGACTGCGTTCTGTTGAATCATTACTTTGCGAATAAGCTATATCATGTTCTTTACAAGCAGCATCTAATGGATTAATGCCTTTATCTCCTCTAGCTAAACGTTTTTTTAATTTTGTTCCTGGTCCGCAAAATTGATATCCGGGTACATGAAGCTCTATTGGTAAAAGGTCGATTAAATTATTTAATATACCTTGTCCTTTCATAACTTTTTCTGAAATGAATAAAATATTAATGTGTAACATCTTATATATACTTTGACAAACAAACAAAATTGATTAGTTATCAAAATGCGTTTAATAAAATAAGACAAAAATATTTCCGTGAGAAACATGGACTTTTCTACTGATGCAAATACAAAACTACGTCATAGTAGTTTATTACCGAACAGCATTAGGGCTCTAATTGTTGGTCCATCTAATTGTGGGAAGACTAATGTTATGCTTAGTCTCATTGAAAGTCCGAATGGTCTAAAATTTGAGAACATATATTTATATTCAAAATCGCTCTATCAACCAAAATATCAGTACTTGGAAAAACTCATGGCACCTATAACAGGGATGGGATATTTTACATTTAGTGATAATGAGAGTGTTATACCGCCTGATGAAGCCAAAAATAATTCACTAATGATATTCGATGATGTTGCTTGTGAGAAACAAAATAATATACGATCATATTTTTGTATGGGTCGCCACAGAAATGTTGATTCTTTTTACTTATGTCAAACATATACAAGAATTCCTAAACATTTGATTCGAGACAACGCAAATATGATAATTATGTTCAAACAGGATGAATTAAATATGCGTCACGTTTATAATGATCACGTTGGAACAGATATGGCATTTGAAAAATTTTATGATATGTGTCGTGAATGTTGGCAAGACAAATTCGGCTTTTTAGTTATTAGCAAAGATAATGAGATGAATGGTGGGAGATATAGAAAATTCTTTGATAACTTTATTCAATTATAAAAGCTGTTCATGAGCTGTTGAAAGCTGTTCATGAGCTGTTGAAAGCTGTTCATGAGCTGTTCAAAGCTGTTCAAAGCTGTTCAAAGCTGTTCAAAGCTGTTCAAAGCTGTTCATGAGCTGTTCAAAGCTGTTCAAAGCTGTTCATGAGCTGTTCAAAGCCGTTCATGAGCTGTTGAAAGCTGTTCAAAGCTGTTCATGAGCTGTTCAAAGCTGTTCAAAGCTGTTCATGAGCTGTTCAAAGCCGTTCATGAGCTGTTGAAAGCTGTTCAAAGCTATTCATGAGTTGATCCAAAGCTGATAATAGTTGAATAAAAAGAATGTGCAAAACAGTTTCACCATTATTACTGTTATTAACTTGCAAGCAATGGTATTGATCTCCTAGATCTATATTAACATGAATGAACAACTACTTAAAGAATTAATAAAGACTCGATCTGTTTTAAAAAAAAAATATAGAAGTTTAAAAGTTGGTGAGACTGAAAACGATGAGAGATTAGAAAAAACATTTAAGCCAATAACTGAACCATTAAAAGAACTTGTGAAAAATAACAACACTCAGTATGATAAACCTAAGGCAGAAAATATTTACACTCAAAACAATTCCTTCGATTTCAATAATATGTTGTCTAAAGTAGAAACGAGTACCCCTAAGAAAGACATACAACTTAAAGATGATGAAAGCAGTAACGATACAATCAGTGTAGATTCGACATTTAATTCAGCTAATAATTCATCGAATGTTATTGACTTATCATTATTGCAGAAAAATAAATTGCTTGATACAACATATGGTCCACATAAAAACTCACATAATATTTGGAAGTTTGGTAATAGTGATATTGAAATAAACGAAGAAAAAATTATCATTGGAAATCAAAATTGGGCCATTACACCAGGCTTGGTTGAATTATTGTTTCATAAAGAACCAACAAATTATGAATCATATGAGTTAGATATTTATAAAAATATTTTGATTAAAACCAATGCGCACAAAAGACAATATAATTTCAAAAATCAAATTAAGGGCACTAAAAGCAAAAAGTATAACACTATTATAAAAAAATTGTTTAAGGATGAAATTTCAGTAACACCAAAAAGATCATTAAGATCACAAACACATAAAGGAAACGGAATGCTTATGAAAGTCAATAATGAAAGACCAAACTATATATACTGGAACGATGCTAATGAATTAGTAGATCGACTTAGACTATTGGTTGCATCGGAAGGCGCGGGACACAATAATCATCGCAATGAAATTAATTCAATTTTAGAGGAATTGCAAGAAGCAAATATTATTGTATAGAAAGAAATAAACTTAAATAAATAGTGAAATGATAACAAAATATGCCTGTTGATAAGTTTGGTCATCACTCAAAAAGTCAAAACGATTTTATAAAAAATGAAAAAAATAAAAGAAAAATTCATCAAATTGTTGGACTTGTGTTGGATAAAAATAATAACATTAATGTTCAAAACAAAAGGATCACAAATGTTTCGTTTCCTACACAAGAAAAAGACGCTGTTAATAAACATTACTTGGGAACAGAAATCAGACAATTGCAACAAGATTTAACAACATTGAATAAACAAGAATATAAAAAACTTGATGGAAAACTTGATAATATTGATAATTCAATACAAAATATGATATCTCATAGAGAGATGTCTTTAAAATTACATTTTAGTGAACAGATCGAAACGCTGTTAGATAAAGTACAAAGACTGGAAAATTTTGTTTTTACGTCAATAATTACAAAAAGTGAACCGCCAAGCAGTACAATTCCAATAAAAAAGAAATATAAAATAAAATATTAATATAATTCAAGAATGGATGAAAAACGAGAGTTGGTTATTGAGCTTCATTCCCAAGCAAGAAAAAATTTTAAACGACGGAGAGTAATAATGAAGTAGTTGAAATGGGAAATTACTCCACATATAATAAAGGATTTAAGTATTTATTAACAGTCATCGATACCTTTTCAAAATTTGCTTGGATTCGACCAATAAAATCTAAAACGGCTCTAGATGTTACAAATGCTATGAATGACATATTTAATTTAGGCCGTAGACCAAAAAATTTGCAAACAGATGATGGAAAAGAATTTTTCAACAACTTATTCAAAAATCTAATGACAAAATATAAAATTAATCACTATTCTACTTACAGCATTATGAAAGCCTCAATTGTAGAACGATTTAACAGAACTCTGAAAGGTATGATGTGGAAAGAATTCAGTTATAATGGTTCATATCATTGGGTTGATTTGTATGAAAAACTAAGTAGTGATTATAATAAAAAAATCCATCGAGTTATCAAAATGGCTCCTATTGACGTAAATCCTTCTAATGAAAAATTATTATTAAATACCGTTTATAATCATATAAAAATATTTAAGAAAAACAAGTTTAATATTGGTGACAATGTACGCATCAGCAAATATAAACATTGTTTTGAAAAAGGGTATACTCCAAATTGGACAACAGAAATATTTAAAATAAAGCATATTCAAATTACATATCCAACGACATATATTTTAGAAGACTATATGGGAAATCCTATTAAAGGTGGATTCTATGAGCAGGAGCTACTATCAACCAGATATCCGAATACTTATCTTGTGGAAAAGGTTATAAGAATAAAAAATAATCGTGCATTTGTTAAATGGTTGGGATTTTCAAATGATCACAACTCTTGGATTAATAAAAACGAAATATTGTAATAAATTCATGTATCTATTAAGTTTATAAATAAAGAAAATATATTTTAAAACAAAAAAAAAAATATATGTTTTTATTCATTCCATTTTTAGTATTCAATATGTCTATTACATTAACTTTGAACGGAAACTCGTCAATTTTAACTGCAAATTATTTTCCACCCATAGCATTGGAAGAGGATTATGAATGCTCACTTATAGATTTTCATACATATAATAGCATACCCAATGTCGATGAGGATAATAATTTGTTTCATATTGGGGATAACATTATTGAAATTCCTATTGGTTCCTATGAGCTGGAAGATATTGCAGATTATTTAGAAAGTGAATATGAGCATTTGACTAATGGTGATAAATCTATTAAAATAGAAGCCAACAACAATACAATGAGAGTTGAAATAGCTACTTCTCATGATTCAATATATTTCAATAAAAAAAGAACAATTGGACAGTTAATGGGCTTTAACAAAAAAACTTTAAATGGGGGTTCCAATTATCTCTCCGAACTGCCCGTAAATATTCTTAAAGTGAATACAATACGTCTCGATTGTAATATCGCTGTTGGATCTTATATAAATGGAGAAAGGGCACATACAATTCATGAATTTGGAATAAATGTTTCCCCAGGATATAAAATGGATGAAATTCCACGAAACTTAATCTATTTACCACTAAACACCAAGGAGGTCAGTTCTATCACAGTCACTATTGTAGATCAAAATAGTGAGTTTATAAATTTTCGTGGTGAAAATATTACTCTTCGCCTTCATTTACGACCCAAACAATAATGATTATATATAATAAAAACGTTGTTGTTAGAATGAGGAGAGACATTAGTGTGTTGAACATTGAATCAGCAAGAACAACCTTAAACGCATCAAAACTGACCGAAGCTAATAAAAAATTCCTAAAATCCTTGAATTTTATTTTAAAGAATAATGACTGACATAATTAATGTTTTAGAAAAACCAATGATGGATGAAAGAATTATAAAAAAAGATTATCATACATATACACCATATATTCAATCATTTAATAATAATGATGAAATTCGCATTTCAATACAAAATCAAGATTTATATGTTTTACCGAGTGAAAGCTTTTTGTATATTGAAGGTACTGTGTTAGATGCTACAAGTGGTCTAAAATCGAAAAACTTTAAATTGAAAAATAATTTTGTACCCAATTTATTTGAGGAGATTCGTTATGAGCTTAATGGCGTCGAAATAGATCGCACTCGACATTTGGGTGTTTCTAGCACAATTAAAAATTATCTATCCCTAAATGACAGCGAAAGTATTATGATGGGGAATGCAAGCTGGTCTTATGACAAAGACATCGATGTTGGTGAAGGATTTTTCAACTTTTATGTCCCGCTTAAATCATTATTAGGATTTGCTGAGGATTATAATAAAATTATGTTGAATTGTAAACATGAATTAATATTATTACGTACCAAAAATGATGATAATATTGTAAATTCTAATCAAACTACTGAAAAACCAAAAATTACAATTCAAAATATTAGTTGGAGAATTCCGCATGTAAAACTTTCGGATTATGCTAAACTGAACACAATAAAAATTATTAATAGTGGAAATGTGTTGCCAATAGCATTTCGTAGTTGGGATTGCCACTATCATCCTCAACTATCAGCATCACAAAATCATATTTGGAATGTGAAACTAGCTGCAAACAGGGAACGTCCACGTTTTGTACTAATTGCTTTTAAACATAACAATAAGCTTACCCATTCAAATCTTAACAATATTAAAGTACATTTAAATTCAGACTCATATCCCTATGATGACTTAAATGTTAAATTTGATAATCAACGTTTTGCCATTCTATATGATATGTATGTTAAATTTCAACAAAATTTTTATATGAGGGAGGCTCAACCACTCCTCTCAGCTGAAGAATTTAAGGAAAAAGCACCTATAATCGTGATTGATGTTAGTCATCAAAATGAAGCAGTCACAACAGGCCCAATTGATATAAAAGTTGAGTTTTCTACAGATAAAATAGTAGAGGCCAATACATCTGCATACTGTTTACTCATACATGATCGTTTAATCGAATACTCACCCCTTACAGCTTCAGTCAAAAAAATTGTTTAACGCAATGAATAAAATGTATTAATTTCAATATTTTCAATTATAGGTTTATTTAACAACATTATTTTTAAACTTAAAATTATAGAACAATAAATAAATTTGTTAAAAAGTAAAATTTAAATAAATAAATAAATTATTAAATAATATCACATGTGTTTTATTTTTTTATTTTTTATTTTTATTATTTTATTCTAATATTTCAACTCCATAAACATTTCATCGTCATCATCAGACAATAAATAATTATTATCTACATTTAAATTATTTGAATTTATATCTAAAAAAATTTGGTCATTTCCGTCATTATACCATTCATTAATGTTTGATTCTACATTAGAAGTGTCCTCTATTAAATATTCTGCAATATCATCTATTTCAAAATCACTCTCTTTTAACTTATAATGCCCCCAAGCATATGTCTGAATACCATCGAACTTTATGTATCTCTTGTCATCATTGTGACTTAAAACTACTTTTTTTATTTTTTGTGTATATATTTGATGTCGGTACGTTCGAAATGTATACATTGAATCACTGTACACATTTTTGGAATATAAACACTTTTTGTAGTCGATTAATGTTATTCTATCTAATGCCATTTTTTTCACACCCTTGGATTTTTTAATTTCTCCATTATCTTCATTCCTAATTGAGTACATTTTCGCCCTTAAACCTACAAATTCTCTCATAATTACTCCACAGTTTTCATCCTTCATCATTCCCAAAACTTTTTTATTTACAATTGGTAAATTAAATTTATTTTGAGGGTTATAATCTGAAGTATCAAAACGTTGAAGTACATCATTTGAGATATCCTTATAGAAATCTTCTGTTTTAATGGTATATATAAATGAATCTGTATCCATGTAATTTAAATGAAGTCTAGTATTAAATTTGGGTTTCATATAGCCATAGTGAAATTCATACATTTTCCATTTGGATAGTTCTAATACACTAAAACCTAAGTACATTGGTTTATTACATTTAATGTTAACTCGTTTAAGTTGAACGGCAAACATATCATCTCCAAACCTAGACAGACTATGAAAATTCAATTGAGCAATATGAGCTCTTGCTTCCCTATGATTTCCCGATTCCCACTGTGTTACTATGTACACATTCTTTCTTTTTTCTACATTCTCCATGGTCTTGCCATAAACTGCATTATTTAGTAACTTGAAGAAATCTTTTTCGAATGCATTTGTCGCTCAAGTCCTATGAAAAGTATTTAAGTCGATATATGACTTTAACCATGGAGCCTGTTTAAATTTTATAACTCTATGGATTTTTTTCAAAATCATACCATTCTCTATACACTGTTTCAAAACTCTATAATGTATAGAATAATTTCTCTTATTAGTTAGATCTGCTATTAATTTTTCATTCCTCATGGGAGGAATTACTTTATTTTGAGGACAGAAAGGTAAATCATTATGTAGATCATGTAGTCCAGTAGGATAATCTAAATCCACTTCCAAAATATAACCCTCACTGGACTCATCTTCAATACAATTTATATTAAGAGAATTTATTTCCTCATTGCTTAACCAAACAAAATCTGAATATGGTAGGTATTGCGACATTGCCCATCCATATAAATTATTTGCATCCAAGTACATTAGATATTGTGATGACTTTGTTCTGTCATAATCACTCATGTACTTATTATTGGCCACAGAATGTCTTAATGAACATTGAACAAGCCCTCCTCTAATGCCAGTTTTTACCATACTATACATATCAACATCAGTTATAAGTTCTAAACGTATTTTTGTTGATTTCAACATGGCGTCCCAAGATAAACCAGGTGCTGTATAATAATGGCAGGGATCCAAACCATAAATGCTTTTGCAAATCTTTCTGAAATTTTCAAAAATGTCTGCTAAAATGAGTGTATCACTTTTAACATACAATTCTGTATATTCTAACAATGTTTTACAATTAAATTTTTCCCATACTTTTTTAGCATGTTGGTAATCTTCTGCTTTACATTCTTTGTTCGTCAACAAATTTTTAAATTCTTCCCGTTCAGGGAGATTTCCTTCAGATAGTTTGGAAAATGAGTCAATATAAGAATATGGGAATATTCCCTTTCTTCTTATTAAGTCAAATTCAGCTTCGTTTGGAAAATATTTCTTAATGATTTTAAAATCATCAGAAGCTAAATTAGAGGATAATGCGTCTAAACTGGATGCCATAAACCTAAATGAGTCTACAAACCTTAACTGAAAACTATCATTTTCTATTGGTACATTTTTTGTAATGGAAATATAAGTCTCCTTATTGATAGGGATTATTTCTATGGTACCCTCAGCTTTACCTAATTCTTTTATAAACAAATGACTATCATAGGATGATAAATTATGAAAAAACACTGGTATGAATTTTTTAATTTTGTAATTAATATTACAATGGTTGTGAAGGGCAGATCGATAGCGACCAGTCAAATGACAATGGTCACGAACTCTATCATCATCTAAAGATTTTCCGCAAAGTCTACAATTTATACAACTTCTAAATTCCTCATTTTCTTCAGTTGTAAGGGCTTTCATTGGAACTACTTTATTTATATACATATTAAAAATTTCTGTTGTGTCCTTTAACAATTCCCTTACAAATACTTGGGGGCTATCTAATCCGCTATAAGTGAATGATTTTGAGTATCTGTCATTATAACTACACTTAATGTAATAACTAAATGAACAGGGGATGTGCTTCTGTTCATTTATAGTTTTCTCACTAACCTTATTATTAATTTTTTGTAATAAACATTCAAAGTCCGCGTAAACAACGAATGGCACTTCTAAATTATTCGTGAAATTTTGAAATTCTATATATCTGTCTTCACCTTCAGGCATTGTCGTCACCATCTGTGTACATCCATCTTTGTGTCGGATTGCCATTTCAGGATCTTGGGAATATGTTAAGCATGTCATACAAAAATTAAGGCTATTTTTGCTATTAGTTAATGATGATCTGAGAAATCTGAAAGAAACAAAATTAAATAAATATATAATAATGAACAACTTTCTTAAATGTGAAAACTTACCTTGACAAATCTTTAATAAGAACATAATGTCTTTTGCTACATTCCTCGTTCTCCAACAACATCAAACTTACATGAATTCGCCTATATTTTTGACAAACTCTGTAAGGTCCAACAATTTGGTTTCCCTTTAAATCAAATCCAAATACGTTGATGCTTATTAAAGGATTTTGTGCCTCAAATTTATTGATTTCATTTAAACCCATTGGGAATTCTATATTTTCAAAATTGAGAATCATCTCATTAACATAAATAATATTGTTTTCAATATTATGAATATTGTATGAGGAGCACATTGTTGCTTCTTTAGGATTATTTGGTGCCTTTAGTGCAGCTATAATACACCATTTGAAACAAAACACGTCATCATTTTTAATATTGATGCACGCATTTAGTTTCATTAGTTTGTACGGTAGGGTAATATAACTCGATCCTCGAATTATGTTGTGCTGGTTTATATTAATGTGTAAATATTTTATTTCCAGTAATGCCCATCCACTGTCCCGTTCCTGGAACTCAGACATTTTATTTTTTAAATTTTCAGCCTTCTCCAAATAAATATTTCTTAAGATGTGGGAGCGGTTAACAGCAGTCATTTTTGTCACATGTGACATTGACTCGATTTTCTCTGTTTCTTCACAGATCTTAATGTAAACGCATTCTAACTCAAAATTGCATTTAAAATTTACTTGTTTGTCCAGGGAATGTTGTAATATTTTTAAAACTTCTTCCTCTGCTTCTCCCAAAAATTCCTCCACAAATATAACATCTACCTTAGGATTTGAGTAGGTATATATTTCCACTCTTTCCATGAAGTCGCTAGATCTTAACAAAATATTTTTCGTAATATTTGTGTCACCATTGCTGCTTTCTCTATGTTGTCTTGTCCTTAGATGATGACCCCAATCCAACCTTCCAACATTAATTTTGCATTGGGTACAATGCATCAGGCTTTGATGAATTTTGGAATGGTTTTCCAAACCTCGAACTGTTTTAAAGATCTTTCCACAAATAAAGCAATCCAAATTAATTGTTGGATGTACAAGGTGGACGTCCATATGTTTTTTTAATAAAACTTTCTTATAAAAATGTTGTCCACAATGTTCACAGGGGAAGACATTTAATTTATTCCAACTTTTTTTGTGGTTGAGTAAACCACTTAATGTATGTGATTTTGCGATAGTTGAAGTGGAAGGATTATTGTCCATTGCTGATTCCATTTTTAATATTTTATTTATTTTTTTTTTGTTTCTCAAAAAATTATATTACAAATAAATGTATATGTTATTAAGTTTGAGTATTAATTCAAACTAATGGTACTTAAAGAAAAAGTAGTATTGAAACCTTCACTTTTTTCAAAAATAATGCATTATTAGTCATATGTATTTAGTTATAATAATAAAAGATAAGTCTTAAAATAAAGCGGGAATTTGTCGCCGCCTTTAGAATTCAAAAATTATCAGTTTACAAAATGTGTTCTATTACAAGGCCGGATGCATTCAAATATTAAGAAACTAGATTTTTAGCATTTTCTATTGGCTTCTTCTATCAGCATGAAAATTACGAAATAGTAGATTTTTATTTCTTTGTTTTTAAAGTTTATTTGAAAACTATAAATTACCCTTCTGTTATCATTTTTCTACATATTTTTCTTAAATCTATTATTTCTAAGTCAAATTTATAAAAAAAATGACGGATGTGGTTTGTCTGATAAAAACCGATAAAATATTGCATTATTTTTAGAAATCAGAATATATTTAAAATTTTTCTTAAAGTATATTTTTAAAAACAACAAACATTTTTCAAAACAATGAAAAATAATTTTTTAACATTTAAAAAATTTTTCTACGGGCGTGAAAAAAAAAATTTTAAAAAATATGCTCGATTCATTTCTCTTCATGCTCTAAAATGTTTGTTTAAAGTTTAAACAATAAAAAATAATTTTTTATCATTTAAAAATTTTTTCTATAGGCACGAAAATAAGACCAAAGAGGAAACAACGTGGAAAAAAAATGTGTGAGATAAGAATTTTTTAAAACAATGGAAAATTTTCTAGTTTTCATAGTAAAAGTCGAATCCCCTTTCATTTTCTACGTAAAAGTCGAATTCCATTGTTTTAAAAAAATTAAAAAAAAAAAAAGTTGCTTCCCCATTCATTTTCATCGTAGTTGCCTCCCCATTCGTTTTCATCGTAGTCGCACCCCCATTCTTCATCTACTTATGTCCCAAAGAGCTTGTTCAGCAAAACTTCATGAGATAAGGACTCAAAAGCCCTACTAAAGTCAAGACTTACCAAGGATACTAGCTTCCTTTAATCCAAGGCTACCCCTACTCCTTCCATAATATCCAAAACTTGAGCGGACGTACTGTGACCCCTTCGAAACCCGGATTGATACTCAGATAGCAAATTACTATTATTAACACTTTAGAACAAACAGAGATAATGTTAATCGGTCGGTAGTCAGAACATGAAGACAGATTTTTGACCTTTGGGACTAACGCTATTCTTGCACGTTTCCAAATGCCAGGATACGAAGACGTGGTTAATATTGAATTAAAAATGTGAGTCAAATGAGTCGAAATACTCGGAAAAAATTGCCTTTAGAAATTTAATAGGTATGCCGTCAGGTCCAATACTCTTAGATTTAATATTTATAGGAGCTTCTCAAACTTCAGACATATCTATATTTCTAAAGGTAAACACATTATTAATAGAACTTTCCTGTTGAGTATATAAAACCAAGGGCGGATTAGATAAAGTAGGTAAACAAAAATGTTCATTACACGCATTTACGTCAACATCGCTTGTGAGATTTCTATTTTCTCCACATACACCCAATTTATTTAATTCCTTCCACATCTGACTACTGCCACATTCTGAAAAAAACCTCTACAATATCTTGCACGGACTTTTCTTATTGTAGATTTTAGTTTATTTCTATATTTGCAAAAAGTCTTCCACGTATCCTCACTCTTTGCCTCCATATAAGACCTAAATGATAAATCTCTTCTCTCCCTTGCCTTTTTAATGTCCCTACATTCCATCCAATTGGCCTTTTTCTTTTGTCTAATGGTTCTAAAAGGTACATACTGGTAAATAGCAGCATGGTACGAATTTATTGCTGGTATTGTAGGCTTAACCCATTTTGTACCGCCGTTGAGTTTACGCAACACCATCTTTAAATGCAAATAAAACTGCTTTTGAACCTTCGATTTGAATCATTTAGCTTTTTATCCTTAGTCAAACAAGTTTTAAAAACAATCCAAAAATTTGCTTTTTTAAAAAGCAACATTATGCACATTTAAATAAAATTTATTTTTTTGCCATTTAATTGAGCTTGAGAAAGTATTGAAAAATGTTTATCAAAAAGCAATAAATGAAAATATAATCCGATTTACTCAGTATAGTCTTCCCAAAATCCCTGTTGCGAAAACGCAACGATGGCTAATTGCATACAAAACACTTTTTTTAATTTTTTTTCTTGTTTTCTTCTAAGCTCACTCTTTTTTCGAAAGAACTTTTCTCGTTTTATTATGTTTTATTTATATCTTGAATGAAATTAAAATAATTCTGTGTTTTTTGGTTGATTTTGCATTCATATGGTTGCTATGCTCTATTATTTTTTACTGTACTGGTGTTTATGCTCCGATTCTGGATATTTGTTTGAAGCTAATCCATATATATATTATATATCAACGTATAGGAAATTCTGTCTTCTTTTCAAAAATATATACAATTTATAAGAATTGAAAAAATTATAGAAGACTGTTTGCAAAAATATGGGAAAAAATGTTAAAATGGTATTAGGGGTATATGTTTTTTCTTTTGTGTATAAAATCAAAAGTTGTTGACAGTTGTTTTGTTTGGAACTTTGTTTTCTATGCGCGTAGACAAAGTTAATAGCGTAGCTCCATTTTTCCAATATTTGATGCGGTTTAAAAAACAAAAATTTCGAAATTTGTATTTTTTTTGTTTGGCAAAAAAAAATTATATTTCTGAAACTAATGCACAGCTTAAAAAAGGTTTTAGTCTTTCTCAAAGGTAATTTTATTGCGGAATTTCGGTTTTTTAGTTTATTCAATTTGCTAAACAGTTTTTGAGTAACGCGAATATATGTATGTTGTGCAACCTCCTTCATTTTTGAAATAACAGTATATCTCGAAAACAAGAGTTAGCACCAATGGATTCAGCGTACCCGAATTAGATTAACCCGCCGGGTGTCCCGCTGAAAGAAAAAAAGTTTCAAATTCGTGCACAGTGTTATTAATACCTAAAATGTGATGTGCATGTTACACTAGTTTACAAATCAAATATTTTTGTTTGCTCATGGAATGAAACTTATATTTTTGAGAGGAGCTAGGGACGCTGGTTAATTGATCATTTTTTGTTGACGTATAGGTGATACGTCAAAATTTTGAGATATATGGGTTTTTATTTTTCACCTTCCCTGAGTACTACTAATGCATACTGTAGTGTACCGAATTGTAGTAATTAAGTATTTACATCGTTTTTGGGTACTCAATACTCTGGCGAAGCTACTAGATACTTTCAGAGTTGTATTTTTTTGACAAATTCCAAAAAAAATTAACGGGAAAAAAATAAATACTGTTTAAAAGTACATCTTTCCTGTAGATAAACGTTAATAAATCGCTATTAAATACAAAACTCTAAAGTAAAAACTATTTTAAAATGTCTTCTAGAAAGTGTAAAATAAACCCAGGCCATTTTTGATTTATTTGCGGAAAAATTATTCAGTCAAATCGAGGTTTTCCTATAACATAAACACTGCAAAATGCTTATTTACATTAACAAATTTCGTAAAAGCTTTAGATAAGACAAAACTAGCATTTCAATATGTATGCAGCGTGTTCCCGAGTCTTTCTGAGGCTAAACTAAAAGAAGGGATATTTGTGGGTCCTCAAATAAGAAAAATTTTGGTTGATACCAAATTTGAGAGTCGATGTTGAAAATGCAGCATGGAATTCTTTTAATCTGGTTGTTCAAGAATTTTTGGGGAATAAGAAAAGTCAAAATTACAGAGATATTGTTGCGAATTTATTACATAATTTTGAACTGATGAGTGTAAATATATCCCTCAAAATTCACTTTTTACATTCTCATGTGGATTTTTCCCGGAAATCCTAGGACACATGAGTGATGAACATGGAGAGCGTTTCCATAAAGATTTGAAGTTTTTCGAGAGGAATTAAGGTTTTTGGGATCAGAATATGCTAGGAGACTACTGTTGAAGTGTCGTGAGGGAGACAAATGAAAGTAATTATAAAAAGAGGACTAAACACTTCATTCTTCATTTTTTTGTCCTAATTTAATGTACATTTTTACACGTTTCTTTTTTAATAAATATCTCAAAAGTTTGAAGTCCAGAATTTTTTTTAATATTTTTTCCGAAGTTAGAAGACCTAAATACACAAATCCCCATATGTTTCAATTCATGAGCAAAAACCTTGTAAACTAGTGTTATTAGTCAACGTTGCGTTTTCGCAACAGTTCACCACTCCCAAGGATTCATCCAAAAGCAGGGAAATGGGGTACCATACGAATTGAAGCCGAGAGATTTTGAAAGACGATTTTGCATATCCGATATGATGTTTGAACGCTATAAAAGAAAATCATTTTTGCACCGAATAATTACTGGCGATTAAAAATGGATCCATTGCGATAACCCAAAGCGTAAAAATTCGTATGAGAAGCCGACACCGAAGCCAAATATACATACATGGCGCAAAGGTAATTATCTCTATTTGGTGGGTGCAAAAGAGTCCTATCTATTATGAGCTGCTGGAATCTAGCCAGGGAACCTGTACCGAAGGCAATTGATTCGTTTAATGCGAGCATTGGCCAAAAAAATTACCACGAAATGCTACTAAACTATTAAGTTATTATAAACTAAAGCATACATTTAGGCAGCTTTTAAAAAATGTATTTCTAAATTTATTTCGATTTTGTTTATGTTTTTTTTGCGATTTTGATCTTGAAGATGAAGTTTGATAACAATCTATGCCCCTATTATATTGGTGATGGGTACATAAGATTCGGCACTGCCGAATGCAACACTCTTACTTGTTTATTTTGAACTCACATAAAATTCTAAGCTGCTCAACTGAAAAGGCGTTAATAAAAGGATAAATTTTTCGCATACTACAACCCCACACGTTCATTTTAGGGTTTCAATTTACACATTGTTTAAATCTGTTACAAAAATGTGTGCAATTTATCATAAACACAGTAACGCCTACTTTCAATACTTTCAATTTGTGTTTTTGTTATGGCTGTGTTATAGATTGACTAAATTGATTCGTTTCACAAATATTTTTGTTTCAACAAGCCAAAATCGAAAAAAAAAAAAAATTATATTAAATTGAAATTATGTACGAAAAATGCCACCGGCATTTCAAATATTTTGTATATTTTTTGCTTGCAATATATTAATGTATGTATTCGAATGTGATTATTCTTTGGTTTTATGATGAATGAATTATTAGTGCTGGGTATTGTGTTTAATACTGTTGGCGTTTGTTGTTGATGTTGTTTTGTGTGATGTTTTATTATTTCAGTAGGCTGTGACATTGTGACATTATGACAGTTCAAAGGTAATTAATTATTTTACCAGCCTACATTGTGTGCTGCTATGGGATTTTATGTATAAGCGTGTGTATTATTTTAATTAGATTTATGATTTTTATTTAATATAATTATTGGGAAAATGTTTGCAAACATAGAACGCAAAAGGCAATTAAATGTTTAATAATGAGATCAATGTAATTTGATGAAAAGCAAAAAAATAATTGAATTATACAGGTTTTAGTAACAAGAGCGTATTAGAATTTATATAAAAAGCAGTTTTGCGTCATTAAAAAAAATAATGGTAAATTTGTGATTCAAGGACGAAGTACACGTTAAACAAAACATTGTAGATATTTTTATAAAATTTATTAATTGTAACGGAAATATATTTTTGTAACGACTTTGTAGCGGTAAGTTAGTTACAATAGATGGCGTATCGTTTGATGTAAACAACAAAGTTTTCCGATTCGGGATTTTCAACAGGCATGTGGCAGTGATTTCTTCATATCGAAAGATCTATATGGCAGCTGAATTCAGTTTCAACAATTCTTAAAAATTTTTGATTTTCCTCATATACATATGTACGTATTTAGTAGGGTATTCGAATTATTCGATTTTTCTCTTGTTCGAATAAAACGAATAATTCGAATAAGAGATTTTAACTTGTTCGAATAATTCGATCACACGTTTAAAATTAATCGAATTATTCGAATAATTTATTTTTTTTTAAAAAAAGTAAAGAATGAACTTCCATCAAGGTTTTTTAATATTTTATTGTTAAAGAAAAACAAAAAATAATGTTAAAGTTAACAATTCAAGTATTGATAATGTTAAAAAACATTTGAAACAAAGTCCATCTTTAAATTTTCAACAGAAATATTCTGATTAGATTAACTCCCGAACAATCTACAAAACAATTGACTAGCAAACCCTTTAGTTTAAGTTTTGGAGCTATGCTTTAAAAACTTTGAGCTTGTTGGACATGATCCTGAATTCAAATACAATATAAACGTATTAAGAACTTTTTTATGTCATTCATTAATTCGGGTTTTAAATTGAGTAACTAATTCTTTAGTAAATTAACTATTCACTATTTCTAAATTATTTATAACAAATTGTATTATACATCAAGCTCTATCAACGTTGCCGAATCTTTGCTTAATAAAGTGGTATTGGGAATCTGTCAAAAGTTTGATATCATTGTCAGTGAACGTGGCTAATTTGAAGTCAGGCAATGCATTATTGAAGCATTTACAAATAAAAATACGTTTATTACCATGTTAGACAAAGATGTTCAACGATGTTCAAAATCATGTATAAGACGAACTCCATGGTTTTCTTGCAACAATTCTATATAAAATTGTTCGAATTATTCGTTATTCGAAATTGGCCATTTTTAAATTGTTCGAATAATAATTCGTAAGAAATTATTCGATTAATCGGACGATCATTAGTCGAATGAATATCCTAGGAGCAAATGAGTTTCATTCATGTTAATCTAATTAAGGTATTAATTAGATTAACATTGTATGCAACTTTTGTAAAAATATATAATTTTATTTAGAAATTACTTCGTAAATATTCCTAGGAAACTCTTTAAGCTTTAATTAAACGTAAAATCAAACGTAAAAATCCATCATATTATTTTAAAATATCTGTCAACAAATTTTTGTTTATGACAAACAAAAACTAAAAAATTACATACATTTCCGCAATAAAAAATCACTATCTCTCTCTCTAAGGTACATAAACTGAGATACTCACTCAAATACACTTAAAAATAAAGCAACCAGCGGAAAATAATGCTTAAAGAAAAAATAGTAATAAAAAAATATAACATTAAAAAAAATATATGAAAAATAGTAAACAATAAAATATAAACAAGAAGGTTTATATGGGCAAAAACACAATTTTGTTTAATTTTGAGAAAATTTTCTTCATAGTTTTTTTTTTCTAAGCTTGTAAAAGCGTTTTGTAGGAACAATAAGAAGCAAAATCCGTTGGATTTTACTAATTTTTTTGGTGATTCAAGGTTTAAAAATATATAAAAAAAATATATTTTTTAATTAAATTTATGTAAAATAAAAAAATATATTTTTTTTTAAATTTTTAACAATTATTTTTTCATTTATTCCAAAAAAGAAAAAATTTTTTGACAAAATTTTTTTTTTAATTTCCAAAAAAACAAAATTTAAATTTATTGTGGAAAAAATTTTATAACAAACAAATTTATTTTGGTGAAAAAAAATCGGTGTAAAATGGTTTTACCCTACAATGGGTAAAACCATTGTAGGTCCCACTTACTTTGGCCTTATATACGCCATTGAAAAGGTCTTCGAAATATCTATAATTGGATATCCATAGTGTCTACATCGTCTCCTAAAATGTAAAATAACGTAACATCACATTTCATAAGATTATAAGAGAAGCAAAAAACGATATACTGGGAATCTGTAACTTACGTTTTTTTTAATGTTATTTTCTAAAACCAAAATAACGTATCATCAAAATTGAAAAACTAAAAATTTTTTTAGAACCGGGTCTTTAGCAGATATACTGATGTATGTATCATCTATGTAAGTTATTTGGGGGCTACTGATGATTTCAACATCCAGGCGGACATGGTTATGCCGGCTCTGCTACACGCAGAGAAAAAATATAATTGGGCATGGTTACTGTAACCATTTATATAGTGTTACAAGTTTTTTAACATGATTGTGGTAACCATAATATGGTTAATTTACGATTCACATGATTGTCTCAACCATATATATGGTTACAGTAAACATATATATGTTTGTGGCAACCATATTTATAAGCCTTAAGCCGAGAGCACCATAATATGATAAGTCCTTCATCATATAAATGGTTGTCACAAACATATATATGTTTACTGTAACTATATATATGGTTGAGACAATCATGTGAATCGTAAATTAACCATATTATGGTTACCACAATCATGTAAATGGTTACTGTGACTATAATATAGTTAAAAAACTTGTAACAATATTGAAATTGTTACAATAACGATGCCCAACTATATTTTTTCTCTGCGTGTCTCTATAACGATCCAGAATATATATATTTTTAGGGTCGCAAATGAAAAATGTACAAATTACAAACGGAATGACACACTTATATATACCAATGCCACTAATGGTGAAGGGTATAAAAAAGTGCAGCAGCAGCATACCGATAGCTCTGCAAAGCTTATTGTGAATGTGTTTCATCGGTTTCAACGTAATAGAGATGGCTTGTGAAGTTCAGAAGATTGTTGTCAAACTCAACAAGAGTTTACAAAATCATTAGGAGTTACTCAAATACATAGCTATTTCAAAATGATTGCGAGCAGCAGGGAAATTGACTACCATACGAATTGAAGGCGAGAGACCTTGAAAGACGACTTTTGCATGTCTGAAATGATGTATAACAGAAAATTATTTTTACATCGAATCATGTCGTATGATCGTATGTAAAGCCCGGCTAAAGCTGGGCTTCCGCATACACCGTAATCAGCGCCGATAACGAAAACTGAAACTGAAAAACGTTGGTGTTCGTCACCGTCTCGTTTCTGAAATGTTTTCGTTTCAGTTGGGTGCGTTACGGCATAAAACAGAAACGAAATTATTTTTTTAATTTTGGATGTCGCACATTAAATAGAATTTCATTATCTTTGACAAAATATATTATTTTTTCCTCTTCCAATAAAGAAATTTTATTATACCCTACACCACCATAGTGGGGAAGGTATTATGAGTTTGTGCAGATGTTTGTAATGCCCAAAAATATTATCTAACACCCACCTTAAAGTATACCGATCGACTTAGAATCACTTTCTGAGTCGATTAAACGATGTCCGTCCGTCTGGATGGCTGGCTGGCTGGCCAGCTGGTATATATTATTTTTTCGGTCCAAGGACCAAGCCTATTGAAACTGGCTGAAATCGGTTCATTATTTCACATAGGCACCATACAAATGTCCTTCCGAAATTGGACTTTATCGGTCATAAATGTTTACTTTATAAATGTATCTCCACAAATTGCGCTCCAAATAAGTTTTAAATATACAAAATTCATGTCACCAAATTTTGTTACGATCGGTCCATAATTAGTCATAGCTCCCATAGAGACCCGCTTCCGAAAATCATTTTAACGTGTATAAATCGCTTAAAAATTTTGGTATAGTCACAAAATTCAACATAGTAAACTTTCATATAGACATAAATCACACGACCTAATTTCATGGTGATCGGTCCCTAATTGGTCATAGCCCCCATATAAGGCCCACTTCCGAAAATCACTCAAAAATATAAATTATTGAAATTTTAAAAGAAAAATGTTTTTGCTCTTTTACTTAGTGTAGGGTATTATATGGTCGGGCTTGACCGACCGTACTTTCTTACTTATTTTTTTATTCATTTTGATTTTCTTTAAATTTGAAATAAAAAGATAATTAAAATAATTTCGTTCCTACAGCACCGAAAACAACCTACTTCAAGTTGTTTTCGTTCCGGCCAAAAATAACAGGTTTTTCGTTACTGATCGGTGCCGTTTCGTTCTCAATTTTCGTTGCCGATTTCTGAAACGAATTTTTTTCGGTGCAAATGTATGGAATTTCGTTTTCGGTGTATGCGGAAACGTAGCTTAACCAGTCAAGTCGACACCAAAGCCAAATATTCATGGCGCTATTTTTTTGCTCTGTATTTGGTGGTAGCAAAAAGGTCCTATCTCGGAATCCATATGTTGCCAGAAAGATGGGAAAATATCATAGCTAACAATTGCTGTACAAACGTTTCGAAATAAAAGCTACAAATTTAAAATAATCCCAAATAATTACTCTGTCCAACAAATTGAAACTTTTTGATTGGAACAGAATAGCGACCCTATATTTCTGAAAGGGCATGTTGAGTAGATCATTTTTGTAGAATAAACTTATAGTCCACCTGGTCGGAATTTTTTTTTTACAGTGGGTCAAAGTTTTCATTTTTTGATCGAAGGGAGAAGTACACTAACTGAAAAAAATGTTGTAAGTTAATGTCTAAGAGATTTCTTATTGTCAGAGTTATATCGTGGAATTTTATGGGGATCATTTTTGTAGAAGATCTGAACCCTGTAGCTCCTCTCCTTAGGGGTCAATTTGACCCTTTTTTCGAAAAAATTAAAAAAGTCCTTACAAAAAGGACATTTAAGGATTAAAATATTCGACGAAAATTGTTGCTGGAAAATTTCATTGGGGGTCACCAAAAATACCAAAGATGTAGACAAAGGTCTTTACGCTTAATTCGCAAGATTACACGCCACCTTGGGTCTCATATTTTTTAAAAAAAATCACAAAAAATATATTTACGATCCGAATAAGCTGATATTTAAAGTAGATATAACCCTAGAGAAGATCTACAAAAATATATATATATATGTAGGTTATCACTTTTAGGTCAAGAGTTATTTAGATTTATTTATTTACTTTTTTTAATTTTGTTCCATTTTTTTTAGTTTTGGTGGTTCGAAATTGTTTTTTAGAATATCACCAATATTTGCGATAAAATTTCGATGTAGTGAAAAAATATTGGATTAAAAAAAAATGTTGTTGAAAAGAAGTGTAACACAATCTTCCTGTGCGACACTTAAGGGTTTTTATACCCTTCTAAGGTATACCGGTTTGTCATTGCGTTTTTTGTTTCTAAATTTTTCATTGCGACACCACAAAGTATATATATTCTGGATCGTTATAGACAGCGGAGTCGATATATTCATGTCCGTCTAACAGTATGTCCGTCTGTATGTTGAAATAAGCTTTTCGTAGCCCCCAAATAAGTTACATATATGATTTACTAATATCTCCGCTATAGATCCGATTCGGTTGCTATTTACAATCGCGAGAAATTTAACAGAAAGTGCTGATTTATAAAGAAAAATTACATATTTTGTATCTACATCATTAATATAGTCAATATGGATATCTAATGATAGATATTTCAAAGACCTTTCAAAGGCGTGTAGGAGGCCAAACACAGCAAGACTGACATACAATAGGACAAATCGGGAAAAATATTTTTTAACCCGATTTTGTTAAAATCACAAATGAAAATAATGAAAAAGTAAGTTCAGTTTCATAGATTTTTAAAAGAAAAGTGATTTTACCCATATGCATACATATATTTATACAAGGATGATAAATTGTAGCAACATATTACATAAAGTAGCAACGAAAAGGGAAATAAATACCTCTATTACAGAAAACCAAACACAAAGAAAGAGCAATACTGGAAACAACAACATATATAGAGGGAGAGCAATAATATATATGAGTATTAACAACGAAACAGAAGTTAATGCCTCTATTACAAAAGTCCATTTAAGTGTCGCCTTTCAACAGTGAATCAACATTTAACACCACTTACCACTCCGTCTTTGAAGAAGTAATACTGTAAATACTCGCACAAATATTTTAGCAAATAAGTTTGTCTTTTTGAAGATAAAAAAAATATACTTATACACATTTAAAGAGAATAAGTTAATCGGCGTGTGTGTCAAAGGTGGTTTCTATAGAATAGAAATTCTTTAAACATTTCCCTCATCCTATATATGATGTGTGTATGAGGGTTGTTGTTTCACTCGCTTTTATATGATATTTATCTAACTTTGTTGGCGACATCATCATTTGTCCTGACTTGAAGAAAATTATTGCCCAGAAACCCAAAAGACACAACAAAAAAGAAATCTCTAAAACTAAAGAAAGTAAAAGTAGCTTGTATGTAGTAAAGAAATTCTTTGACATCTTACAATGATGAATATTTGTGTTAAAGAAATGTTAAAGATTAAATATTTCATAAATTTTTATGTTTTTATTTTGGCTCTTTTCTTTGTCTTTAGTTTCTTTGTTGAGGGTATGAGTACTTTTTTTTTCTTGTTTATTTGACGACAACATTTGTGGCAACTAATTTTTTATGAGTATATATTCGTAGATGTCTATCAGTTGTAGTACAATGATTTTGTGAATCTTTTAAGAAGCTACATAAAGTTGATAGGGGTTTAGTTTTAGGTTTTGTTGTGATATTACGTTAGACAATTTTTAAATATATAATATTTTCATATAATAAAGTATTGTTTCCTGGAAATATTAGCAATTTTAATTTTGTTCATAATGATTTCAATTATCCAACAATTCTTAAAAATTACTAAAAATGTTCTTTATCCTTGTCTATTTTTCTCAATGTCTGGCTCATTATTATTATGCTTTTAAAGCCATATTTAATTAAGTATGCGGTTTCATGATACAAAAGCAAAATTAATTTCTAATCATTTCTACTAACTCATGCGTATGATTAATAATTATCCCATGTATTCGAATTAAATATTACGTATACGCACAAGTATTCATCAGTAAAATTACTATCAGCTATTCAATTAATCGGGTTTCTGGTTTAATCGGTCAATCGAGCAAATAATTAATCGGGTTATAGATTTAATCGGTTAATTTTAAATTATTCGATTAACCGAATAATTTCTATTTAAATTTTAAAGTGAAAATAAAACCACGAATTTTCTGTACTCATTTAAGTATTTTATTTTTATTTTATTTAAGTTTTTTTCTTCCATTATACCATTGAGGTCCTTTATGGATTTTTTTTAGATTTCAAATACTTTTAATAATTTCGATAAGTTTTGATAAAAACTTATTTCAGTAGTGTTTCCAGTTTTGTTTATTATCATGTTCTCATTTGATAAATTCATGCCGATGGCTTAATATAGAAAGGTGGTATCTCGTTTTTTTATAAATCGGATTTTTTACAGATTCTGGTAGACAAAACTCCCTTAAAAAATTCAGTTTTCTATGTTGAAGAATAACAGATTTACAGTAACCCTAACATTTCAAAAATCGTTGGAAAGAAAAACCCCTAACTCATTTAAAGTTGAATGCTTATTTTTTGGTTTATATTAAAGCAAACAACTTTTCTAAAAGTATTTTTTGATATATTAAAATTTTTCAGTTGTTAGTTTTTGGCTTTAGCTTTCAGATTTTATTAGGTTTTTTCCTTCTCCTGTAAAGTAACTAAAAGTTGAGATACGACCTTTCAATATTGAGCCATCGATATAAATTAAATATGTCAGTTGTTATACTCACTGAACATGTTTCTTGGATGTTCAAAAAAAATACGTAATGTTGTATTTGAATTAAAATGGAAAAATATCCTACTATCAGCCCAATTCTATATAAATAAAAATCAAATGTCGTTCGTTGGTAATTGCATCAGTTGAGAACAGCCAAACCTATTTAGACAAATTTTTTTTAAAATGTTGGCCATAGTCCACCGTAGGTTTCTACGGAATGAAAAATTGACCACGCGAAAAATTTCGATTTATCCAAAATCGAATAACGGCTGCACCGCTTTGGCTAATTTCTTGTTTAAATGTTCTTAGTAATCCAATTTAAGTTTTTGCCGAATGAAAAATTGACCACGCCAATTTTTTTTATATATATTCAAAACGCCTGGACCGATTTGGCAAATTTTTTTTAATGTTCGCAATAATCCGCAAAAATAAAATTTGTCCCGTCCAATTACACTGTGCTAGTTGAAAAAACTGTCAAGCGGGGCACCCAGCGGCTTAAACTTTTTTTAGGTTAGCTCGTATTTTCGAGATATACCGTTATTTCGAAAATGGAGAGGTTGCGCAACATATATTCGCGTAACTCAAAAACGGTTCATTTTATTGAACAAACTGAAAAAACGAAATTCCGCAACGAAATTACCTTCAAGTAAAGCTTTACGTGTTTTTAATCTTCGCAGTTATTTTACAAATATAAATTTTTTTTAGAAAATTTTCGAAATTTTTGGTTTTTAATTTTTAAATTCAAATGCATATAACTTTGGAGTCAGTCACGATTTGTAAATAATTATTTTTTTGTTTGACATATACATTTAGTTACATGTAGTTAGTCCAATAAAAGAAAAAAGGAGCAAATCGGGAAATATTTGGACCCGCTCTTATCAAAAAACTGGGGTATGGTGGGTAAAAATGTTGATAATTTAATTTTCAAATGCAAATATCTCCTAAGCTGTAAGATATGGTTGATATCCACGACGAGGTTTTTTGTAGTGCCCGATGAAGAAATACTATATGTGTAAGCAAATGAAGAAATAGGATCGTTTTAAAAATTGATCATACCCGAGTAGAGATGCTAATCGGGACTGATTTTTGAAAATCCCGATGATCGGGATTTTGTAAAAAAATCCCTAAATATCGACCCGCGGTTTCGGGATTTTCGGGAAATCTAAAATCCCGAAAATTATAGGAAAGAAACGTACATAATTATGTTTTTACAATTGAAAGTAATTTTTTTATTTAGCAATTCATTTTTATTAGACTCAAAAAAGCATACTATTGCATCTATGGTTTCGTCTGCCATTCTGGATCGAATCCGACATATGCTGCTGCCGAAAAACATCTTTCACATTGGCAAAACCATTTGCAAATACTTATAACAAATCTCCAAGTATTTTCCTCTTGTTCCTTCAGGAATAAAGTGATCTAATTCTTTTGCAAGTTGCAAATCTACATTATAATTTGGTTTCGTTATTGTTATTTGGGTTTTTTACATTTATTAATAATATCTTTTAGCCTTTGAGCAATCGAAATATTTTCATTTTGTTCGAGCTCCTCATCTGAGATAAAATCAATTTCGTTTGAAGAGGATTTAAATTAGATAACTTACAAAAAATGGTGCAGAATTGATTTTCCAGAGCCCCACTCTAGGAAAACCAAAAATACCGCTTTCCTTTATTACCTATGTTGTATCAGGAGTTGCACTTAACAACATTGCTGAATGTCAAAATGCATGAAAAAGGCACACAAAAATTACAATTTCCCCTATTTATTTATGAATAACGGGATTTTGATAATCCCGAAAATCCCGGGATTTAAAATTAAAAAATCCCGGGCTTCGGCATTTAAGAAATCCCGAAAACCCCGGGATTTTCGGGAACGGGATTCCCCGTTTGGCATCTCTATACCCGAGTCATACTTTGGGGACCCCTGGCCGCCCCTCTGGTGGACTCGTGCGGTCTAAATTCAAACCTTAAACTCGACAACACTTCTTCTTTGCGCTTGTCAAATTTCTGAATAATAATTATTATTATTATTGATCACTCATATTTCAGACCAAAATTCGTTTACTTATATAAAAACCCACAATATCATAAATCATTAATAATTGGCCAATAAGCGTTTAATCAAGACAAGGAGCTCTATCTGCGATCACTCCTATTTCTTGCCAAAAACCGATTTCTTATATAAAAACTCTCAATTCTTAAATCATTAATATATGGCCAATAAAAAACTCACAATATCTAAAATCGCTAATAATTTGGCCAATAAAAGTAGTTCGATCAGACAAAAATCGATTTTTTATATAAAAACTCACAATATCTAAAATCATTAGTAGAGTTAGAGTTCAATCTGTGATCACTCATATTTCTGAATATGAGTTAGTAACTTGGCCAATAAGTGTCAAGAAAAGGTGCTCGATCTGTAATCACTCATATTTCTGAACAAAAATCGATTTTTAATATAAAAACTCAAAATATCTAAATTCACTAATAACTTGGCCAATAAACGTTTAATCAAGAAAAGGAACTCGATCTGTGTTCACTCATATTTCTGAACAAAAATCGATTTTTTATATAAAAACTCACAATACCTAAAATCGTTCGTAACTTGGCCAATAAGCGCTTAATGAAGAAAAGGAGCTCGATCTGTGATCCCTCATATTTCTGAACAAAAATCGATTCACAAATCGAACATAAGCTCTTTTTTAATCCTTAAATGTCCTTTTTGAAAGGAATTTTAATTAATTTTTCTCGAAAAAAGGGTCAGGAGAGAGGAGCTAGAGGGTTAAGATATTCCACAAAAATGATCCCAATTAAATTCCCCAATATAACTCTGACATTAAGATTTATCTCAGACCTTAACTTACAGACATTTACTTTCATTAAATATGAACCTTGCTAATCTATAAATGACAAATTAAAGTGAATTTCGAGATTCTTTAGAACTTAGAATTTTGTATGGCCATGGAAAACATGTGCACCAATTCATTCTATTTGACAGATGATTCATCCTTACAAACAATTTGCAATTTATTGAGCTTTTGCTATACTAAACTTTATATGAAATCCGCCATATAAACAAGTAATACTAATAAACTTGGTGAAATAAAATATTTCGGTATCTTATATTTTTTTGTGAACAAAAATCATTCCCTTACCACAATATAAAATACCTTTTATTATTTATGAAAAACTTTTATACACACACACTTAGCGATATCAATTTTAAAACGAATTTAAGTATTAAAATTTTATGGATATTCATACTACACTTGGTTAACAAAATAACAACCACGATAACAACAGATACTTGTTTTACAGAAAAACATTAAACCACTATAACTACATGCAACAAACTACAATACAACAGCTACAAAAAAAAATGAAAGGAAACTAACACTCCAACACTGTTGTAAACCTCGAACTATCCGGCAGTTCTGGGGTGACCACTGGTTACATAATTACCTAAGTGACGAGACTTCGGTTTCAACGTGCGAGAGATGGTTTGAGCGTTTCAGAAATGGTGATTTCGACACTGAAGACAAAGATTGCCTAGGCCAGTCAAAAAAGTTCATGAATTGGAGGCAGGATTTATCCAAAAGCATGAAAATTGGGTACCATACGAATTGAAGACCTTGAATGTATGTTTGAAATGCTGCTTAAACGCTATAAAAGAAAATAATTTTTGCATCGAATCATTACCATCCATTACTATAACCCAAAGACAAATAGATCGTATGTGAAGCCCGGCCAATCAACCGTCTCGATACCAAATCAAAACGCTATCTCCGAGATATGCTTCACTTCAAAACATATTATTCGAAATTGGCTTGATTCGTTCTTGGCCTCAAAAGATGAGCAGATTGCCAGAAAATGAGAAACGGTTATAGCTAATAATGGCCAATATTTTGAACAAATTTATATAAAATTCCGCATTTTTAAGTCATCATAATATGACACAAAGTGTATGAATGAAATCATAACATAATCCAAAGTAACAACTATGATAGGTTTTTACAAAAAAAATTGGCAAAAAAACAATCTGCAACAAAATTGGGTCTATTTTACGCTTAATTTGTTAAATATTTTCATAGCTTTGGTACTACAATATATCTTTGGTAGCACTAATAAATATCTGTCTCTTATCATCATACTTGCTGAACATTATACTTGAATGAAAACTCGAATTCCCCGGCTATGTTTTTCTTATCCTTCATAAGGTCTTCGGGACAAATTTGACTCACTATCAAATTAAAATTGAATTTTTCTAAAAGTGAGTGGGGTTTTTTTTTTTTTAAAAAAATATTGGCAATATTTAATGATTATTTCGAGGGCATATATTCAAATCCTCTATCTTAAAATACACAACTTATCAGGAGAGACAAAAAACTGCGTATTACATGAATTATTAAAACTCGGTATTCTACAATACTTTTTATAGCAACATATAATGGGTTTTTGCATTATTGGTGACTTTATGATAGATACAGGGTTTTGCTGCTCAAAACTATTCAATGGAAATGTATAAAAATAAATTATTTCACCAAATTAGACTTAAAAATATTTTTTTTAAAAAGAAATAATTTTTTTTTTAAATTGTTTTAAAATTTTTGAACAAATTTTTTTTCCAAACTGTTTTTTATTTTTTTTTTAAACAAAAAGATTTTTTCAATTTTTTTTTTAATTTTTTTATTTTTTTTTTTTTTAATTTAAAAAAAAAAATTCGAAAAAGAATTTATAAAAAAAAATTGTTTGATGAAAGAAAAATTCGGGTTAAAAAATATTTTTTCCGATTTTAACCCATTGTAGGTCCAACTTACTATAGCCTTATCTAAAATTCAATAACAACTATATGTGGACTATAGATGGGGGTAGTGCACTAATTTTGCAGTTTGCAATAATACTTAGTGATAATGCAAAATTAGTGCAATCATTTTGTTCATATTTAGTGATGAGTTGAAAATTAGCAGCCTCACTAAACACTAGTGATAGTGAGTTAAAAAAATTTGCACTCAAAATTAAATTAGTTGATTTAAAAAAATGCTATCATCAGTTTATTGCAACTTTTTTTCTGCACTAATTTGAATGCAACTTCAAATTGTGCACTAAATTTTTATGTTTAAAGTGGTTTAAGTTTATTTTTGTACACTAATTAAAAAGTTAAGACAAATATTTCATTAAAAATAACAAAAAATATTTAAAATTTTTATTTTTCGAATTTGAATTCAACAATTTCATGACTACTCATTTTTGAAAATTTAGTGATAGTATGTTTAATGCAGCTTTTTTTGATTGCACTAATTAATTGTAGTGCAGATTTTTGCACTAAATCTTCGTTTAGTGATAGTTAAAAAATTATCACTATCACTATTTTTTTTAGTGCTAGTTAAGAAATAAGCATTATCACTAAAGCTGATAAAAAATAGTGCAAACTAAATTTTTTGCAATTTTAGTGAGTGATAGTGCAATGCTGATTTCAATCAACATTTAGTGCACTTCCCCCAACTATGATATGGACGACAATAATATAGTATTTCAAAGAAGACAGTATAGTTGTCGTAACCATGCCGAACCATGCTTTTTCTCTGCGAGCGATATCTGAGTCTTAGAAGTTTATTACTTTGAACCAGATATTAGACAGTATATTTATAACGTATGTTAGGTGCATTGACTACTTCTAAAACTGCTGGGTACAGCTTGCTGTGTTCACACTTACAAGTACACTAGCATAAAATGTATATATTTTATGAATGAATGATGTCTTTAATTCCTTCACTGCCAGTCAGAAGTGTAGATTTTATACGTCAGCCAATTTTGCTATGTATGTAACTGTGTGTACTTTTTAACTGTTTTTGAAAAGCACAAGTCAAAATATTCCCCTCAAAAAAAAGAACGAAACATAAAACTGACCATTTACTTTAGGGCATGATCGTAAAAAACATGATTGCTTTTAGTTGTGTGTTAAAAAGCTTGTTAAATAATTTAAAGCACTTCAACTGCACAGAGTTTATTGTGTTTTTTTTTTTTTGGTTGGGTTCTTTACATCATCATTGCCGTCATTTGCTATTTTTTCGGACTTTCCCCAATTTTAAATTGTAAAGTAGTTAGTACATAATATTAAATATTTTTTATACTGTGTTACAATAAAGTTCATTTAGAAAACTGTATAACCAACATTTTTTAGGGAGCACATAATATTAATGCAGTCATTAGAGTACATCGTTAAAAGTTGATTAATAAAAATTAATTAATATTTATTAATATTTAGAGGTTTATGATAATTTATCTACAATTTTAAAAAGCGCAAATTTAAGTTGGGTGTTTTAAGGTATTATGACTTTATATTATAGGATTTTTGCACCAATACCCAAAATACGTACTTACTTTATTTCATAAAATGTGTATTTTATTAAAAATTCACTAGTTTCGGAACGTTTTGCAACAACAATCAAACATGTTATTTTATCCACCATGAAGGTATGTGGTTTCTGTCTTTCCGATTGTAACATATCAAAATATTTCTCGCAGCTCAATATAAATATATGTACTCTGGGTCCTCATAAGACTCTAACACGATCTAACTATGTCCGTCCGCCTGTCTGTCTGCTGAAAACACGATAAGACCCACACAAAAGGAGACAACTGACTGAAATTTTCAACAAATATTTAACTATCGGTTGATTAGGTATGTCTGGTATTATAAATATACAATAGTGGTCCATGATTTCACCTAGCCGAGATACAAATGTACCCCCGAAATACAGTTTAAGCAGTTATAAGTTTATTTATTATGCGGCAAAATGATAAAATTTTGCACAAATTCTAAGTAGTCCGAAATTAAACAAGTTTCATATGAACCTTATTCATTCTACCAACTTTTGTGAGAATTGTTCCTTAATTGGAACATAGCCCCTATATCAGAAAAATATTTTATTGTCATATATCGTTGAATTCGGCACTGCTGAATATAACACTCTTACTTGTTATACCCTTCACCATGAGTGGCAAGGTGGCAATATAGACAATATGGATGTCTAATGTCAGATATTTCAAAGTCCATTGCAACGATGTATATAATAAGTGGGTCAAAACCTACAGTTTGTCAAAATCGGGAAAAATATTTTTTAACTAATAAATTAAAAACAAAAATATAAAAATAAAAAAAATAAGAATAAAATGAAAAAACTATTTCGAAAAAAAAATATTATTTTCAAACCTACAGTGGGTCAAAATCGGGAAAAATATTTTTTAACCCAATTTTTTTGTCATAGATTTTTTTTCACTAATAAATTAAAATGAAAAAATTTTAAAATAAAAAAAAAACTATTTCGAAAAAAAATATTATTTTTAAAAATTATTAAAAAAAAAAATAAAATTTTGTTTACCTACAAATATTTAAAAATTGTATTTCAAAGTATAATTTGGTGAAGAATATTATTCGGCACAGCCGAATATAACACTCTTACTTGTTATACCCTTCACCTTCGTGAGAAGGGTATATATAAGTTTCTCATTCCATTTGTAATTTCTACATTTTTCATTTCTTTATATGTAGATAGCGGAGTCGATTAAGCCATGTCTGTCTGTCTGTTGAAAACAATTTTCTGAAGACCCCAGATATCTTCGGGATCCAGATCTTCAATAATTATATCAGACAACCTCGATTTTTGACCTATTTTTTACCTATATCTGGATTACTAAGTCATTAATATAGACAATATGGATATCTAATGATAGTTATTTCAAAGAATTTGCAATGACGTAGTAAGTTGGACCTACAATGGGTCAAAATCGGAAAAATATTTTTTAACCCGATTTTTTTCACCAAAAGTGTTTTTTCGCTAAATATTAAAAAAAATAAATAAAAAAAATTAAATTTAAAAAAAAAAAAATTTAATTTAAAAAAAAACTCGATAAATTTATTACAAAAAAATTAAAAACAAAAAAAAAAATTTTTTTGTTTACCTGAAAATATTTAAAATTTTTATTTTGAAGTATAATTTGGTATATAACTAATTCTAAATATGAATGGTTACTCTCACTTAGTTATTGAACATTATAGTGTAAATAACAATGTTTTTGCCTTGAAAATGTCGAAGTTTTTCTTTAATTCTTTCATTTGAAAAAAAAAATTCCTCTAAAGGACACCGATTGCTCACCAAAGCTTATGGTGAATGTTTTCCATAGGTTTCAACGTGCGGTAGATGGTTTATTGCGGTTCAGAAGTGGTGATTTTGACACGGAAGGCAAAGGTCGCCCAGGCCTACCAAAAAAGTTTGAAGACCAAGAATTCCAGGAATTGCTCCATGAAAATTGTTGTCAAACTCAACAAGTGCCTGCAAAATCATTGGGAGCTACTTAAGCAGAAATTTCAAAACGTTTTCGAGAAGCAGGTTTCATCCAAATCCAGGGAAATTGGGTACCATATGAATTGAAGACGAGAGACCTTGATTTTGCATGTCTAAAATGATCCTTGAACGCTATAAAAGAAAATAATTTTTCCACCGAATCATTACTTACGATGAAAACTGGATTCATTAAGAATCAACAACAAGAAATCGAAATAATGTAAAACTCTGTATTTGATAGGAGCAAAAATGTGTTATATATTATGAGCTGCTGAAGTCTGATAAGACCATCACAGGGAACCTATACCGAACACAACTGATTCGTTTGAAGCTAGCGTTGGCCGAAAAATGTCCATGACAACCATCGGCACATGTTATAATACCTGTTAAAGAAGTGGTTGGAAAATTTTGCCTCACCCGCCTTATAGTCCGACTACTATTGGTTTCGATCGCTGTAGAACGCTCTCTCCGGGCTACGCTACAGAGTATCCGATATTAGCTTTATTCGTTCTTGGCCTCAAGAGCTCAGCAGTTCTTTTGGCTCAGTATCCATATGTTGCCAGAAAGATGAAAATAAATTTGTATTGTAGAAATGTTTCAAAAGAAAATCTAAAAATCTTAAAATCTCCCGCATGTTTAATTCATACACCCAATAATTTTGTTACTTTCATTGGAAAGAGATAGATTGGAGAAGGAAAGTTGGTGAAAGGACTCCTATCCTTTCAAAGGAGTAGAAATGCTTTGATATTTATGAGAGTTTAACTATTTTCAGATAAGGCAGTTGTATGGGGACTAGGATAAATAATGGAGCGCTTTTAACCAAATTCAATCAGCTTTGTCCCTGAAATTTTGTCCAATTGTCTTTGAAATTCCGACTACAGGTCACATGGACGAACGGTCAGACTGACGGACATCTCTGAATCGACTCAGAAAGTGATAATGAGCAGTTTGGTATACTTTTAAGTGGATGCAGGGTTAATATTTGTGCATGTTACAAACATCAGCTCTAACCCTATACACATTCACTGTTGTGGTGTAGGGTACCAATTTATAGAACTCTCTAGGATTTAAATCAGTTTCCACATTAACCCATAATAGGCATATCCATTAAAAGTAGCTTTTATAATCTTCATTTAACATTTAGAATTAGAATCGAGAACAATTTTTTTACTTTCATGAAATTTCGTTTAAAAAAATATTGGAAATGTAAAATTTGGAACTTGATATAATCATGATTTGGATTTTAGGCAATGTCAGCAACGAAATTCCAAAAACTGCAAAATAAGCACCACCCTAATATACACGTACATAAGTAAACTAAATCATTATTCACATACTTATCTATGTTTCTTTTTTCAAACACCAGCTGTTTCTAAGCGACCTTCACAATTTCCTTTACAGACACACGAATCACTAATTACAATTAATACAAATGTTCTTGCTAAATGCTTTTGAAACACAACCCAATCCCTTGAATTATGATAAGGTTCACAAAAGCATACTTATCACACCATCCTCGTTAACAACATCTGGAATATGATTAACTCAATTTAGAATTAACAACAAAAAAAAAAACGAAAAATGAGATACTTACAAAGACACAACCGAAATATTAAAAGTAGTAGAAAATGTGGAAGTATGTTGCATTGTAAACAAGTATCTAAGTATGTGAGTAAGATATAATAGAGTAAAGGAAACCCTTGTTCAACGTCAAGTCTTTAAAACTATGAATGACTTGTTTTGTTGTATACTCAAGCTTGAGAGAGATTCTTTTTCTTTCTTTCTTTTTTTTTCCAGTACAAAAGAACTGTTGGCTTAAGTTGAAAGAAGTGGGTATAAATATGCTTGAATACACACACAAGCTCCCTTTGCAGACATTTAACCACATCCATATAAATATACACACACATGCACCGTACTAACAGGGAGCTCTAGAAATGTGTGCATACTTATTAGGGTGACAATAAATTTTAAAGAATTATTTTCTATTATAAATAAAAAGTGAAATATTATGTAATATGTCATATGTATTTGCTGTGCGCGTGACAGTTTTAATGTATAATATTTTACTTTAGGCTTAAGTCGCTAGCAATCAGAGATTATCCGGGATAGGAAAACACCAAGCATTAAAAAATACACATTTAAAATTTACTCGCACTTTTAGTTCCGGTTTGTAAATAACAAGTGTTTTAAAGGAAATCATAAGTGTGTAAACTTTTTAAAGGAAAAAACCTATTTCATTAATTTGATTTAGAACAAGTAAGTTTGTTATATTCGGCTTTCCCGTATCTTGCATACCCACCATCATTATAACTTCAATCATTTAAGGTCCGAACTGTATTCAATTTGTTAGAGTGATGAATTTATTAAAAGTTTAAATGACTTATGTTGAAATTTATGTTAATATCATTATACAAGAAGCCGCAGAACAAAAGGTACTTTTTTGAAAATTTAAAAATTTTGGGAAATTCATTTTTTCTATAAGATTTCACCCCAAATGTTATAAAAATACCAAAAAATCAATTTGTAAAAAAATTCTAAAAAGTACGTTTTAGTCTGCAGCTCCTCATATCAAGCCCTTAGCGCCAACTTATCGTAAACGACATTTTTAAAATTTTTGTTTTATTGTAGAAATTAAATTTTTATGGACCGACTGATGTTTTAGCGTTTTCAGAATATCAAAATTGTTAATAACATCAAAAACATAGGTGGTAAGATTTTATCGTAAGTCAATAATTACATTTTACAGTAAACAAATTTTATCGTAAGCGACACACAGTGGTATAGAAAAAAAGAGGGAAATAAATCTGTAACTTCTAAATGGTTAAATTGGTTTGTATAAAATTTCACGTGCGCAAAGAAGAAGTGTTGTCGAGTTTAAGTTTTGAACAAGGACCTCATGGGCCCACCAGGTGTGCGACGAAGGGCCCTCAAAGTAGGACACCTCGGGTATGTTACATTTTTAAAACTATATTATTTCTTGGTTTGAATTCCGATTTCAACAACATTATACATGTAGAATCTTCTCATCGAGCACTACAAAAAACCTCGTCGTAGCTATCAATTATCTACTATAGCTTAGGAGATATTCGAAATTTAAATTTTCAACATTTTTACCCACCCTATTCCAGTTTTTTGATAACAGCGTATCCAAATATTTCCCGATTTTCTCCTTTATTAGGCTAACAACACATGTATGTGTCAAATGGAAAAAAGAACTGTTTAAAAATAATGACTAAGTCCAAAGTTATATGCATTTGAATTTAAAAAATTTTTAAAAAGCAATTTTTCGCTATTTTTTGGAAAAAAAGAACTTTTTTCTTTTTAGGTTATCGCAAACAATTTCTAAGAGGATGTATATGGAATTTCTACTTTCTGAAAGCATAGTTTTCACAAAATATTTTAAAGGAAAATCAATTTCAAAGTTGTTGTTACCGAGGGGACCAGGTCCTTTCATGTTTCTAATTATTTTGTAAAGGGTTCCGATAACCACGACCCTGGTATGGATATTATAGCCAAAAAACTAAAAATTACCATTTTTGGAATTTTTCAACACTTTTTTGGGAATTGCGGGATTGCTGATAATAAATTTCAAAATTCGTTTTTATTTTTCCATTTTAAATAGAAAAATCTACTTAACTGTGAAATTTCATTAAAAACTATTTATAAATAAAAATTTAATTTCAATTCGAAAAATTTTTATCTATGCAAAAATTCAATAAAAAACATTTTTTGTCATATTTTTCTATAAAGTATTCCATGAATTTTTAATTGTCAAAAGTTATAAATATTTGTGAAAAATACACAAATAGCTTGAAAGAAATTATATTATATCGCATCATAACATTTTTAATTCTATGTATAAATTTCAAAATAATGAAAAAAACCTTCTCCTGTAAAATTTGTGTTTTGTCGCTTACGATAATTTGGCGCTAAGGGCTCGATAAATAAATAATATATTGACAATCAAATATATTTCTGATATAAGGGTTATATGGGGGGAGGCAGAAAGAAAGGTTCATATACAACTTGTTTATGCCTAATTTCATTACGATATTAATTATTGTAATACTATTATGAATGCTCAAGTCATTGTCTGAAGGGAACCTTGGGACTAGGGAAAAGTAGAGCAATAATTTGTAAAAAATTCTCAAATAGTATTCTGGGTTAACATTTGTATGAGGGCTGATGAAATTGCCCATTTTCAATAACAAACAAACCTCATCAATAGGGAGTATTTGAGGAAAATTTCAGACAGACAGACTTTTGGACATTGCATAAGGACCCAGAATATGTATACACAATTATTATTTTCTGATTTTTATTTTTTTTTTTCAAAAATAATTGTTATTTTTTGATTTTTTTGTCAAGAATATTTGTCACACTTTGATTTTTGTTTTTTGTCAGAAATAATTTTTATTTTTTTGTCAGACATAAATTTATTTTTGAGTTTTATTTACATATTTGTAAATAATATGTAAATAATTAATTTGTATATCTGCCAAAAAAATCAAAATCATAGTCTGACAAATATGTCTGACAAAAGAATAACAATTATTTCTGACAAAAAAAAAAAAAAAATCAAAATCAAAAACTGACAAATCTTTCTGCCAAAAAAAAAAAATAAAAATCAAGAATTTAAAAAGCATGTCATTTTGTGAAAATATATTTGAAAACGATCCAAATGGTATGCTTGAATTGCTCTCACCTGTTTTTTTTAGGTAAACAAAATTTATTTTTTTTTCATGTCTTTTTTCATTTTTTGGAAAAAAAATTTTCGAATTGTTTTTTTTAAATTTCAAAAAATGTTTTTGTTTTTTCAAGATTTTTTTTTTTAATATTTAGCGAAAAAAAAACTTTTGGTGACAAAAAAAAATTCGGGTTAAAAAATATTTTTCCCAGATTTTAACCCTTTGTAGATCCAACTTACTTATGGTCTTATATACGTCGTTGCAAAGGTCTTTGAAATATCTATCATTAGATATCCATATTGTCTATATTAATGACTTAGTAATCCAGATATAGGTAAAAAATAGGTCAAAAATCGAGGTTGTCCTGGTTTTTTCCTTATATCTCAGCCATTTGTGGACCGATTTTCTAGATTTTAAATATCAACTGCGCCGGAAGAATTACGGAGATATTGGTGTATGAATCATGTAAGTTATTAGGTGGATATAAATATATCTCACTCGCATTCCACAAAACAACCAAAAAGCTCTTAAATTAATAGGTCTAAACTTTATTTTGAACAAAAAAAATTTTGCTTTTGCAAAAAAATCAAAAATTTTATGTTTTAAGTTACAAAACATATTTTTTGATAGATATCGAACTCACATCGCAATAAGCGACCAAGAAGTGCATCAACTAGAAGACAGTAGCTTTCTTTTGAGGAAAAAGGATCCTTTGTGAAAAAACAAAGTCAAAAAAATTTTTGATTTTTTCGGAGAAATAATGGATGGATTTTAACTTTGGGGCAATAGAAAAGCTTGTACCAAATTTTGACGAACGTACATCGCTTAATCGACCCTTGATTGGCAAATTTTTATACTTTAAGATTTTGGGACAAAATTTTTGCACGTTACAAACAACATAAACCTTACTAACCTCAACATAAACCTTGTTATGTTTTATAATGTGGCTAAAATATTCGGTTCTAGTAATAACCGTTAAGCTACGTTTCCGCATACACCGTAATCGCCACCGAAAACGAAATTCCTTACATTTGCACCGAAAAAAATTTCGTTTCAGAAATGGGCAACGAAAATTGGGAACGAAATGGCACCGATCAATAACGAAAAACCTGTCATTTGGGGCCGGTACGAAAACAACTTCAAGTAGGTTGTTTTCGGTGCTGTAGGAACGAATTTAATTATTTTTTTATTTAAAATTTAAAGAAAATCAAAATGAATAAAAAAATCAATTTTCTTTATTGGAAGAGATAAAAATAATAGATTTTGTCAACTCTAATGAAATTCTATTTAATATGCGACACCGAAAATTAAAAAATAATATCGTTTCTGTTTTATGCCGCAACGCACCCAACTGAAACGAAAACAATTCAGAAAAAATTTCAGCACCGATTACGGTGTATGCGGAAACCCAGCATTAGTATATTTTTCCTAATGTTAAGGCTTTTAATATTGTTATCATCGTAATTCCAATTAAGTTTAAAATTTGTCTCTTATTTGATGTTCTTCAAATTCAAATCATTAATTCTACTTCTCCTTTATAGCCCTCTAATCTTGGACATCTCGGACATTTTCGTGAAAAATTACCACTTTTCAGGGTTGAATAACTATGGCACCCATCATTGGATTTAAACAAACTTGGTGTCTTTTTTAAGAATTCATTTTTTTATTTCTACATATTTCATAAAAAAATACACATCTTCTTAGCCGAAGGACCCCCAAAATTAGAAAACATCATTCAATATTCATACAATCACTTTAACAAACATAAATCTTTTAAAAATGTTGGAATCCTAGATTTCATCTATTAAAAGAAAAACGAAACAGATTAACTGCAGATAATGTTTAGGAAGGATCTAAGGCTATCAAATTATCTTCAAATATACTCTTTAGATTATAAATATTTCATATTGATGGGTAAAATTGATTCAACCAAAATATAAATAGAATAAAACGTCCATCCGATATTATAGAACAATTAAAATATGATAGCGTAGAGACGAGAAGACATAGAAAGACGAAACAAAGGCTTTTGCAATAGGGACTTCCTAGCTTTGACAGTTGTTGAAGCTACAGCTGTGGAATGTATAGCAAAACGTATATATTGGTGAGTTCGAACAGGTTCACCGTATTTACAGCGGCTATATCGAAGTTATTTGGGGCCCTTAAAAGTTTCAACCAACAGACGGGCATCATTATAGAAACCTCGATATCTAGAAGAATCAGGAATATATACATATCTTCTATAGGATCGAAAAGGAATACAGAACAAATTGACAAACTTATTTTCGTTAGCAATCGCGACGAGGGCTATAAAAAGGAAAAAGTATGCACTATTTATCTTGAAAAACTTTGTCTTTGTTTTGTCACTCACTATCTATCCAAGTGAAGAAATAAAAATGCATTTTATTTGTGTAAATAATGAATGTAAAATTGTAATAAAAAAAATACTAGAATTTAAAAAGTTCTACAATTTGTTTTTGCTTGTGCTGGTAAAAAAAACTACTCGAATATAAAAGAAAAAAAAAACAAATGTAACTACATACAATTTTCAAAAGTACACTCGTACATGGTTTCTTAGCAATTGTGCTGTACTATGCAGTCAGTGTAAGTATTTAGTACTTGTTTGTTTCTATATATAGTATTTTGAATAATAATTTAAATTTAAATAAGTAAATTTCATTACAATTTCCAAGTACATGCTAACATACACAAAATGTGTTTAAATTTCAATTTAAGAGACTTGTCTGCTGTTTGTTTTAAGAAAGAAGAGATAAAATAAATTAAGTAAATTGCAACATTTAAACGTTGAAATTTAAATGTTTGCCAAGAGTTTTTCATAGGAAAAACTTTTAAATTTTAAGCTAACATAAAAAGAAAAGAAGATAAGTAAATATTTGAAAATATGTTAAGACTAAAAATTTTTGTGTTTACAAGTTGTAAAGTTACAGTTTATTGATAAAGGGAGGAAAGAAATATTTTCAACGAGGCAAGCGGAACTTACCCGCTCAAATATTTTTTAAAACTTTGTATACAAGTTCTCTCAGGCATTTGAATTCGATTGTTTGTCGTTTATAGACGAACAATTTAGTTTACTCTTGCATATTAGGTGCATGAATAAGAAATTTCTATGTGAAATCTATTTAAACAAATTAAACATTTTTAATTTTTTTTTAATTGTTTTTAAACATTTTTATTTTTCAAAATTGTTTTTTAATTTTTTTTTTTAAAAAGTTTTTTCCAATTTTTTTTTAATTTTTTTTATGAAAAATTAAAATTTTTTTGGAAAAAGAATTTTTGTAAAAAAAAATTTTTTTTAGGAAAAAAAATCGGGTTAAAAAATATTTTTCCCGATTTTGACCCATATGTAGGTCCAACTTACTATAGCCTAATATACATCGTTGCAATGGACTTTGAAATATCTATCATTAGATATCCATATTGTCTATATTAATGACTTAGTAATAAAGATATAGATAAAAAATAGGCCAAAAATCCTGCTGTACCGGTTTTTTTCTTATATCTCAGTCATCTGTTTGATGGGCAGATTTGGTCGATTTTAAATAGCAAGCGAGCCGGAAGTATTCCCGATATATTGATGTACGAGTAATGTATGTAAGTTAGAATATGTAATACAGAATATATATATATACTTTGTGGGGTCGCAAATGAAAAATGTAGAAATTACAAATGGAATGACAAATTTATATATACCTTTGTTACTCATTGCGAAGGGTTTAAAAACAAGAAACATTGTAATCCCCTGTCCTTAAGATGAATTCATAAATATAATTCCCATTGGTCTTAAATATATTCGTTTCTTTTTATACCCTTCACCTTCGTGAGAAGGGTATATATAAATTTGTCATTCCGTTTGTAATTTCTACATTTTTCATTTCCGACCCTATAAATAATATATATTCTGTATCCTTATAGATAGCAGATTAGATTAAGCAATGTCCGTCTGTCTGTTTAAATCAATTTTCTGAAAACCCTAGATATCTTCGGGATCCAAATCTTCAATAGTTCTGTCATAATTCTTTCGAGAAGTGTGCTATATAAAATCAGCAAAATCGGTCCACAAGTGGCTGAGATATGAGGAAAAAACCAGGAAAACCACGATTTTTGACCTACATATATCTGGATTACTAAGTCATTAATATAAACAATATGGATATCTAATGATAGCTATTTCAAAGACCTTTGCAACGACGAATATAAGACCATAGTAAGTTGGACCTACAATGGGTCTAAATCAGAAAAAAAATATTTTTTAACCCGATTTTTTGTCAGCTAAATATTTAAAAAAAATTTAAAAAACCAAAAAATTTTAATTTAAAAAAAAAACAATTCGAAATATTTTTTTTTCCAAAAATTTAAAAAACTGCAAAAATATAAATTGGTTAAGTTTATATAAGATTCGGCACATCCGAATATAGCTCTCTTACTTGTTTTTTTCGCAGTCATCTGGCTACAGATAATAAGTGTTTCGGGATCAAAGTCAGGTCAGGGAAGTCCATTCTTTAGTTTTGTCCGACACTATATATTAAAATCGAGATCGAGATGCAATACAAAAGAGATGTTTTCTAAGGGCTAGTAATGCGGACAGGGTTCAGTTAGTCGTTTTATAAAAAAATGGGTGTTCTGTTCGGCCAACGTTCCGTTCTCATCGCCAACTTTACGGTTAGGATCATTTGTGGGTGAATGGGTAGGTCAACAAACAAAATTGTAGAATATGGGACGATACCAAACCACTTAGATCCAAAAGCCTCCAATTAGAGATGCTAATGCTGCTGCCGAAAAACAAGACATTAAATCTTTCACATTGGCAAAACCGTTTGCAAATACTTATAACAAATCTGCAAGTATTTTCCTCTTGCTCCTTCAGAAATAAAGTGATATATTTCTTTTGCAAGTTCCAAATCTACATTATAACCTGGTTTCGTTATTGTTATTTGGATTTATTAATAATATCTTTTAGCCTTTGAGCAATCGAAATATTTTCATTTTGTTCGAGCTCCTCATCTGAGATAAAATATTTCGTTTGAAGAGGATTTAAATTGAGTCTTGTTAGATAACTTACAAAAAAATGTGAAGAATTGATTTTCCAGAGCCCCACTCAAGGAAAACCAAAAACACCAATTTTTATAAACTATGTTGTAGCAGGAATTGAGCTTAAAAACTTTACTGAACAACACTTTGCGATATTCGGGTATGTAGAATGTCAAAATGCATGAAAAAGGCACACAAAAATAACAATTTCCCCTATTTATTTATGAAAAACGGGATTTGGAAAATCCCGGGATTTAAAATTAAAAAATTCCGGGCTTCAGGATTTAAGAAATCCCGAAAGTCTCGGGATTTACGGGAATGGAATTCCCCGTTTAGCATCTCTACCTCCAATACATCCCGAAAAAGTCACTGTTTGGTGTGGATTTTGAGTTAGCGGCGTTATCGGTTCATATTTTGTTGAGAACGACATCTAGTTTTAACAAGACACATAGCCTATGTCACATTGGACATAAAGCACAAGCGATTTGAGGACATGATAATTTCACGTTCAGATGTTGTGAACTTATGGTCACCGATATCGTGCGATTTGACTTTAGACCGTTAGACTTTTAAGCTGTAGGTCCCTCAAAGCCACCATAAACCATGCAATCGGTCAAATGCATTCCATACATAGTGGCATTGATAGACCTTTCAAGCGAATTAAAAAAATATTAAAATTTAAAGATAGGAAGCACTTAATGAACTTTTATCTCGATTTTTTACCCATTTTCACCAATATTTTTTTCAAAATTTTTTTAATAAAATTTGTTTTTATCACAACCGAATATAGCACTCTTTTAAGTTTTAAAATAACAAATTAAATAATTTGGTTTTTGATGTTTACAAAGTTTCTATAAATATAAATTTTCTTGTTATTAGTAGTTTTTTCTTCTTTTTCAAAAAAAACCTTTCTCTTAATTACAACCATAACTTGTTCAAGTTTATGTTTTTCATGACTCATTCAATTCTTAAAAATAATAATTTTTTGCCATAAATTTATATTTTTCGTATATTTTTTCTACATTTAGCTTTTAATCCTGTTCATTCATTTACTTATTTATTGTAGTTGAATATTGTACTTACTTTCATGTGCGGACAGGGCCAAAGAAAAACCGTTTTATTAAAATCACGCTCCAGAGCTTTAGTCAAGTGGCAATAACCAATGTTTAAATTTTTATCTTGCTGCCTTTGCTGTTGTTCTTCTACAGCTTCTTTTGTTAAACCACCAGCTCTATGTCCTCTCATCGAAGCTGAAGATGCTTGTGAATGTTTTTGATTTTGTAAATCCTCATAATTTTTATTTTCATTATCTTTTATTTTCACTTTTTCTTTTTCATTTTCATCTACATCTACGTCAATGTCTTCATCATCAGTGGTATGTTCCTGTGATTGTTTGTTTGATGGGTAGTTTTTGCGGGGTTCTGTGTGCTGCTGTTGTTGTGGCTTAAAGAAAACTCCTTCAACAAGGTCATCATCATCATCTAGATTAATGCCAGCATTTAAGGTTTTCACCACCGTCTTGTAATTGGGTTGTTCCAGTAGCTTGATGAACGTTGTTAAATCTATAAGAGGAATAACACAAAATAAAATAAAATAAAATAAAAATACCAACATGAAAATGTAAATGAGTATAAAAACAAACGAATTTCTTAAGCATATTCTTGAAAATCCATTTCTTTTTAATAATCTTTGGCAAGAGCTGAATATTTTTCTTAAAATATGTGAAATATTTCTTAAAGTAAGAAAAAAAAATAAAAAAAAAAATATTAAATAATGTTAATTTCATTAGGTTTTATCATATTTTGTGTGTAAGTAAAAACGGTAAGAAAATATTTTACCCTTTTTATATTTTATATATTTTAAGCTTAATTTTTGTTGATTCTTTAAGTTGTTAATATCTTTTGCGTTTTGCTTAATCATGAAGAATTTCTAAGGTTGTATTTTTTTTTGGTTTTTGCTTATAAGAATATTTATAATTTTAGTTACTTTATGTTGGCCTTCTGCTTTTAATGATTTAACCTTTAGTCTATTACACTAATTGAAAAAGCATTTGGTGTTATTAATATTTAAGCTTAAAAGGGTTTATTAAATATAAATAAGATAAAGTGTAAGTGGATAAAATTAGTGATATAGCTAAGAATTCCTTAATTGTCATTGAAATATTTTATTCACTCATGCCCAATTAAAGAGGATTATAAACTTGGGTTTAATAAAGATTTTTACTATTCAGAGCAATAATATATTTCTTGATATTTGACTAATATCTTTATAAAGGACGTCCCAAAGTGTACGCAAGATTTTAATAAAACACAGTTCTTTTTTCTTAAGAAGCAAATGAATATCATTCTTGCTTCAAAAATGTCGAACTTTTTGCACAACAAAGAGTCATATGCTGGAAGTTTTGCTTTACTTCTTTAACTAGAAAAACAGTGCCACTAAAACACACTGATTGCTCACCAAACCTTATTGTGAATGTGTTTAATCGGTTTGAAGACCAAGAATTGGAGGCATTAATACATGAAGATTTTTGTCAAACTCAACAAGAGCTTGCAAGTCATTGGGAGCTACCCAAGCTGCAATTTCAAAATGTTTGAGAGCAGCAGGATTCATCCAAAAGTAGGACAAATGGGTACCATACGAATTGATGCAGAGAGACCTTGAAATACAATTTTGCATATCCGACATGATGCCTGGAGTCTATAAAAGAATATAATTTTTGCATCGAATAATTACTTGTGATGAAAAATGGATCCTTAATGTTGACCCGAATCGTACACAGAGAAAACAGATTAGTAGTAGCAATCGTATTTGTTGTCCATCGAATGATTCGGTTACATACATAGAATTTTTCGGTTCCATCAACAGAAAGTCAGTTGATAATGAAGAATTTCGGTTGAAGCAATCAAAATTTTGTTACTCCTTCTAAAATATTGTAGCCACTACTACTGTGAAATACGGTCACTAGGGCAGAATCATTCGATTGGCTACAAATTCGGTAACTACTACGAATCTGTTTTCTCTGTGTAAGAGATCGTATGTAAAGCCAGGCCACCCAGCTGAATCGACACTAAAGCCAAATATCCATGGCTCTAATGTAATGCTCTATATTTCGTGGGAACAAAAGGATCCTTTTTATTATAAGCTGCTGAAATCTGGCCAGACCATCGCACGGTACCTGTATCAATCGCAACTGATTCGTTTGAAGTGAGTATTTGCCGAAAAAAGCCCAGATTATGCGGCCAGACATGAAACCGTAATATTTTGTCATGAAAACACCTGGCCACATTATGAAATACCTATTAAAAACAATTTGGAAAGAAGTGGTTAGGAAGTTTTGTCTGACCCATCTTATAGTACAGACCTTGCCTAATCCGACTACTGTTTGTTTCGATCGATGCTTAATGCTCTCTCTGGGATATGCTTCACTTTAGAACAGAGTATCCGAAATTGGCTTGATTCGTTCTTGATCTCAATTAGAGATGCCAAACGGGGAATCCCGTTCCCGAAAATCCCGGGGTTTTCGGGATTTCTTAAACCCCGAAGCCCGGGATTTTTTAATTTTAAATCCGGAAATTTTCGGGATTTTCCAAATCCCGTTTTTCATAAATAAATAGGGGAAATTGTCATTTTTATATGCCTTTTTATGCATTTTGACATTCTAAATGCCCGAATATCGCAAAGTGATGTTCAGTAAAGTTGTTAAGCTCAACTCCTGCTACCACATATTTAATAAAGGAAATCTGTATTTTTGGTTTTCCTAGAATGGGGCTCAGGAAAATAAATTCTTCACATTTTTTTGTAAGTTATCTAACAAAACTCAATTTAAATCCTCTTCAAACGAAATTGATTTTATCTCAGATGAGGAATAGATCACTTTATTTCTGAAGAGGAAAATACTTGCAGATTTGTTATAAGTATTTGCAAACGGTTTTGCCAATATAAAAAATCAAAAAATTGCATGTAAGCGGCTGATATTTATTCCAAAAATAAAGAATAAAATATGTGATCGAAAAAAATTGGTCATTCAAATTTCGGATAACATATACAGGGTTTGCCCAAAAAATCACGGACGTTTTATAAGCATCGAAAATATTAGGTTATTCATGTAAATGCCTGGAAATTAGTCCAAAAATGAAGAATAGCATAAGTGATTGAAAAAAATGGTCGTACAAATTTCGGAATACATATACAGGGTTTGGCCAAACAAACGTGGACGTTTTGAAATTATCGAAAAAGTTAGGTTATTCATGTAAAATTTTAAATTTGGTGTACATTTAAGAAAAACACACTTGATCAATCGCAAAAAATATTATAAATTGCATATAGGAGTTGGCCAAATAAACATTGACGTTATAAAAGTATCGAAAAAAGTATGTAATTTTTGTAAATGGCTTCAATTAGGTTTATAGTTAAAAATAACATAAATGATCCATTGAAAAAATTTCGACATACAAATACAAGGTTTGGCCAATTCAGCATAGACGTAAATAACTCTCAAACTTACATAATTTTTGAAATTGACCAAAAAAATACAAAACAAATGTGTAAAATATGTAGGCACTCAAATCGTTCTGGTTATTAGAATGGGAGATAATTGCAGCTGAAATTTATAGTACTTACTCTTGATACTTTACAGTATTAGATGTAATTTGCACTTAACCTCTAATAGCCCCATTTAATTTGTTCTGGCCTTTCAAACTTTTTTTAATTTAGTTTATATAGATTTTAAACTAGTTCCAAGTCATTTCACTTTTATATAAAAATCACACGCAAAAACTCCTTAATAACTACGTAGAATGGTTAACTGCTAACTGTTTTATAAAATAATGTGCTAATTTGCAAAAAAAAACATTAAAGAAAAAAGCACAGGCTACTTCAATTCAAAAGTAAAAAATCACATTTTTCTAATATTAAAATGACAAGAAAATACCTTTGACTTTACAGCTCTATAAATAGTTACTTTATAGCCAAAATAATTATGATACTGTATATTCTGAAGTGTTAAGAAAAATTTACCATCATAATTTTACAAAAATTAAAAAAACATTTTTGGCCGGAATTTATCACCGTGAAATGTTTTAAAATAAAAACTAAACATTTGAAAAGATCCCGCATTTTTAATTCATACACCGAATAATTTTGTTACTTTCATTGGAAAGAGATAGATTGGAGAAGGAAAGTTGGTAAAAGCAGTAGAAATGCTTCAATGAGTTCAGCTTATATAAATATAAATTACTTGTGTTGCATTTGGCTTAGATATCGATATTTATGAGAGCTTAAATATTTTCAGATACGGCACTTTTATGGGAGCTAAGAAAAATAATGCGCCGATTCTAACCAAATTCAATATCTACTTGTCTTTAAAATTGCATCCTGTAGTTCTATTACAAGGTTTACATGGACGGAAGATCATACCGACGGACATCGCTTAGTCGACTCAGAAATTGATCCTGTATAATTTATATTGTTCAAATGTTTCAATCACGCATTTTTATGTCATATACAAAATAATGTTTAATAACAGGATTGTTTGGTAATATATCGCAATTACGTCCTCTTGATAGCAAATGTAGAGGTTAAAACAAATATACGATTTAGGAACAGAAAATCCCATAATTCCCAAAAAACCAAAAAATCTGAATTTTTTGAATTTTGGCCAAAAAGGCCACACATTTGGTCTGTGGCTGGTAAATGAATAATATAAATGATTTAGAAAAAAATATCTAAAACTGATGCCCAATTTGGAATATAAGATGAATGATATGTTAAATAAGGAAGGGTCTAGGTAACTCCTTATAAGCCTATTATAGGTGTCTTATAAAAGCTTTAAAAGTTCCCTAAGAAACTAGAAAGAGAAGAAAAGGACATGAATAATAGCAGTTTTCAGCCAAAAAAAATATACGAAAATTCATTATTTTCACAATTTTCAAATTCAAAATCGAATATTTTTCGCCACGACTTCTTGCAAGCCAGAGGTGCCCTACTTTACAACAACGCCACTCTTGAGGGGCCCTTCAAAAATTAAACTCGAATACTAACTACTGCTACGCCTAAATAAAATTTCATGCCCTTCCGATCAGCCAGTTAGAAATGGAAAATTTATATTCAATATACATATTGTTACGTTTTTACCTTTTAAAAAACGGGGGGGTATTTCTTTTAAATAAACCGGATACTTTTGATTGCAAATAAAAGCCGTTTAGTAGTTTAAATTTTCTAACAACTCTATATTTATTTAAAACTAGTTGACCGCCCGGCTTCGCCCGGTAGCATTTCAAGTTACCATTTTGCATTTTTCAAGTTTCACCAACCCTGTTCTTATTTATTAGCAAATACAATATCTAAATTTGTATTGCATACTTTAGGGTGCTTTTTTTATTACAGTTGACTGTACTCAAAATAAAAAAAATTTTCGTGTTTTAATGGAATCTTTTAATTTTTTTTCTTTACAAACCATTTTCTGAAAACTTCGAATCGAATAAAAAAAATCAACCAAATCGGTCCAGCCGTTCTCACGTGATGCCATTACTTACATGGACCGTTTCATTTTTATATATATAGATGTACAAAAACAACAGTTCAAATAGTCACTCAGTGTTTTTAGTCACGTTTATCATTTCGCAGAAATATACGCATACTTCATAATGTACAAATATACATTGGTGATGGTGATGTCTTTACTTAACGATGATTCAAATTAAAACTCGGCCACTACTGCGACCGCACTCACTATTTATATACACTGCTATCTGCATCTGAGTAGCCTAGATAGTTCTTAACGGTCAAAACTCGTATTTTCGAATTCTAGAGCTTTCGATGTTAATGTAAGCAGCTTAAACATTTAGCGTCGCCATACTTGTTTATAAACAATGCTATTCAACTACGTGCTATAAACATTGTTGATAAGTTGAACTTTCTACTGATGCACATTATGAATTTTGCAGGCAGTCGTTACAGACCGTTAAATTCAAATCAATATTGCAAATTAGTAACAACATTTTGATTTGTTTTTTTGACAATCACATGTGAGCTCTCTTAGGTTCTATTGTTGAAATTAGTTTCGATTTTTCGTATTATTTAGCAAACTAAAGTTTTTCATTAGTATTAAAAAATTCTTTGTCTACAAACGTGTTAAATCTTAGCGAAAAATGTGACATTGCTCGCCCATTTTTCTATTACATTTCTTATATGGAGTGAATATTATAAGCAAATTTAATTTTATTTTGCTTCTATTGAGCAAATTATTCATAAATATTCCCCAGAAACAGAATACTCACACCATACCTCTATCTCTTGGGAAATAATTTCTTGTTGAGTCATGTTATAATAAACTATTTAATTTCAGTTTATTTATAGTTTTGTTTTCATATTTTATGCAAATAAGTTTGTTATTATAAACATATATGTAACTGTTTCATAACGCAGCAAATCTACTAAAAATCAACAATAATTGTATATCATTTTAATCAATGAATATAACAATAGACGTTGCAAAACAAATGCTTGATTAAAAATTTCCCCTTAGGTTAAATATAATTAGATTTTAATCGTATTTCACTTCGCATTTTCACTTTTAATTAAACAAATATAACAAATATAGAAGAACTTCAACAGGATTGATTGGAAAAAAGCAGGTTAAGATTTCTAGCTTTGCAAAACTGTAGAAAATATAACATAAAAATAAACATATACAGTGCAACTTCGACAATCCGGACACATATAGTTTTAGGCTCGGTCGGATTATCGAGTTGTCCGGACTATAGCAGTGAACATTTTTGAAATAATCTGAGTGAATTAAAACAAAAATGGAAAAAGGGAAAAAACTCCTGCGAATTTTTTATTCATAATTGGGCTGAATATAAAAATTACAATACATTATTTTGGTTCAAATGTTAACGGGTCCACATTATAGGTATACGAAATACATTTTTTTATCTTCTAATAATAATATTTTTTTTCGAATCAAGGCTTTTGTAAAATATCCATTATTACTTTGAAGTTAGTGTGTTTTATGTTTGCGAAATTAGACAAACACGCTTACGAGGGAAGGAACGGAAAATGAAGTAATGACAGTGCAAAATGTGAATCAAAGTGTGAACAACAAAACATTCGAGGTTAAAACGGTAAAACAACGGCATTTAATTTTTGTTCTTGCATAAAGAAACATTTGTCCGGATTCTGGAGGCAAACATTTTATATTGTCCGAAACGTATAAGCGTCCGAATTATTGGAGTGACCAGACTGGCGCATGTCCGAACTGTCGAAGTTGCACTGTATTTATTTATTGGGTACATGATTTAAAAATGTAGGATTTACAAAAGGTGGCGTATCAGTCATTCATTCTCTCTTAGTTATTTAAAATTAAAGTGTAAACAACAAAGTTTTTTTTGATCCGAAAATGTCGAATTTTATACCGCCAAAGCGTCATACGCGGGAAGTTTAACTTTACGTTTTTAATTTGAAAAAAAGAGCCACTGAAGCACACTGAATCTTATGATGAATGTTTTCCATCGGTTTCAACGTTCGAGAAATATATTGTGCGGTTCAGAAATGGACATTTGACACGAAAGACAAAGATCGTAGAGGCCAGCCAAAAAAGTTTGAAGACCACAAATTTAAGGCATTACTCCTTGAGGATTGTTTTAAACTCAACGAGAGCTTACAAAGTAATTTCAAAATGTTGGCAAGCAGCAGGATTCATCCAAATGCAGGAAAATTGGGTACCATAAGAATTGAAACCGAGAGACCTTTAATCGATTTTGTACACAGAGAAAACAGATTCGTAGTAGCAACCGAATTTGTTACAAATCGAATGATTCTGTCTTGGTTACCGAAGTTTACAGTTGTGGCTACAAAATTTAAGAGAAGGAATAACAAAAGTTTGGTTGCTTCAACAGAAATTTGTGCTTACTAACTGAGTGCCTGTTGTTAGAACCTTCAATGTTCGCAACCGAATCATTCGTTTAGCAATGAATTCGATTGCCAATACAAATCCATTTTCTCTATATAATTCTGAAATGCTGCTTGAAGTCTATAAAAAAAATCTTTTTTGCACCGAATCGTTACTTGCGATGAAAAATGATAATCCGAAGCGTAATAAATCGTATGTAAAACTCGGCCAACCAGCTGAATCGATACTAAAGACAAATATCTATGGCGCTAAGGTAATGCTCTGTATTTGGTGGGTCCAAAACGGTCCTTTCTACTATGAGCAGCTGATGTCTGGACAGACCATCACAGGAAATCTGCACCGACACAACTGATTCGTTTGAAGCGACAATTGGCCAAAATTTGTACAGAATATACGGCCAGACATGAAATCGTAATGAACCATCATAACAGTGCTCGGTAACATGTTAAAAACTATTTAGAATTAAGTTGTTCGGAAGTTTTGCTTCGCCCGCTTTATCGTCCAGATTGTGTCCCGTCTGACTGCAATTTGTTTCGATCGATGCAGAACGCTTTCTCTAGGATACCCTTCACTTTGTAACAGAGTAGCCGATATTTGCTTGATTTGTGCTTGGCCTCAAAATATGAGCAGTTTTTTTGGCTATCCATGTGTTGCCAGGAAAATGGGAAATGTTCATAGCTAACGGTGACAAATACTTTGAATAAGTTTATGTAGAAAATTACCTTTCCTTCTCTATCTCTCTCGAAATATGAAATAAAACACATTAGGTTTCAATTCATTTAATACTATTCACATTTATTTAAATCATTCAGAAAGATCAGAACTTTAAAAAACAAAATAATTCAAAATACTGTATAACTTAAACCTCACTTTGTCATTGATGTCTTGTGTCCGAAATGTACGTTTTGTTCAGACCCTACTCACTAAAACCAATCCATTGTGTATGTCAGTCAACATAGTCGATAGTCCTGTTGAGTTTTTAATGGATATTGGTACAGCGCATCAAGGCAAGCGTTTTAAAATTTTTTTTAAAAATAACGGCTTTATTGAAGAAATAAAGTCATACTTGTAACCACAACACTTCAAATATTATTATGTTTTTTTCTCTCCTGTAAAATTTAAAAAAGTGTTGATAGGCCTTTTTACATTTTAGGTGACGATATTTTCTCTGCCGGTCCCATTGAGTTTGTTATAGCCATGATCTACCTTATTAAGTGGATCTTATTACCTTTTGCAGGGATTTTATATTAGCGTAGACCTATCAGAATATCGATTTTTTGGTTAACTTAAGAGAAACTGTTCCATCCTAGTGTACATGCTTTACAATCGAATGAATTTAAATGTTTAAATTTTTTTTGAAAGTAAAACGTATTCACTTATTATACCATATCCAACTAAGTAGTTTAATTCAATACATGACCTTTCTCACACTCAGTTCTCTTGACTCCATCTAAGTATATTCTAGTTTATAATTCAATATTTTATTTTCTTATTTACCACATTAAATGTTGCTTAAACTAATCAATTTGTGTACTATTTCAGAATCCCAACACACCCCTAGTAAATTGATTTATTTATACTCTGGTTATTGAAAAAAAGTACTTTAAGATTTATTGAATTGTCTTATAAATATTTTAAAGATATTTCGTTTTAAAATATATTTAACCCTTCAAAAACTATTTGAATTTTAAATAAAAAAGATATATAAAAAAAACGAAAGAAAATATAAAAGTTTTTTCTATTTATTTTATCTTATTTTTTTCAATTTAAAGTTTTTGTTTACAAGGAAAACTTTTTAAAAACAAAGACAAATACATAACACAGAGTTTATAAAACTACGGATAATATAAGTTTAACACCCTATTTGTTTGTATTTACAAAATTTAAATTTTTATTAATTGGTAGCAAGTATCAAGAGAATTGATTAAAAATACTTTAATTTGTCTAGTTAAATGGATAACAAATCAGCTGCAGTTTATCTGGCACAACTCTAAGTTAGTCTTGTTATTAACATGTCGTGTCTCAAACAGCATGACAAGCTAAATCTACCCTATTAGTTCATTTTGTATCAGATAAAGTTGTGTTGCTGCCGTATATGTGGCAAGTGCAGACAAATATATTGGTAACAATCAATAACAATGGGGTGGCTTGGGGTTTAAGCTACCAGTAGAGCTGTATTAAGTCTATATTGTTTTGTTTTTATTTCTTTCTTGTTGCTTTTGTTGAGATTGTTGATATTGTTTCCTTAAGACTTAAAACTTTAAATTTCCCTTACTTTCTTTATGTTTCGCTTTAGTTTTGCGTCATACTCATCCTCCTATTAAGCTACAACATAATATTTATTCAGTATTTTATATTGCTACTGATGGGTACTTTCCTTATAACTCTGTATACATATTTTATAGAGTAAAGAAAACTTTAAAGAGTTTTTTCTGTTTTGTTTAAAGTATGAAATCTTGCACAGAAGCCAGGGAATAAATCAATTCCAACTTTATTTAGAAATATGGTACAGCACTGCGTATGATTAATAATTAAATAAAATGCGGTAGAAAAATGAGGTAGTTTGAAAGTGCAGCTAGCTAATGAGGAAGTTTTACGAGTATGAAATAAAGTTTTTAATGTCAATTAACCTATGTTCAAGTTTTTGAAAATGTAGTAGTATTTTCTATTAAATATCATTGGAAAATAAGAGAAAAAATGCAAAATTTTAATCTCTGAAAAATTTTTAAAAAAATAGTTTTCGTTTGTAAAAAATATACGTGTTTCGGTTATTTTAATACGTTAAATATGTGTAAAAAAAAATTAAAAAATATTATGTTATTGTGAATGAATCTATTGAAATTTCAATTTTACTGCAATTTTTTAGAAAAAGGTTTCAAGCTTTTCTCTATCACAAGTGTGTTACTTTCACATAGTACTTGTATTTCAGAAGAGAGAAAATTTTTTGTTGTAGAAAAAATAAGAGCCTTTGTAAGACATCGTTAACTCATTATAACTAAGAATAACAAGAAGGAAAGACTCTCAATTTTTGTACACGAAAAGCATTATTCTCTCCTCACATACAAGTACTATGTGAATTCAACACACTTGAGAGAGATGAAAATAAAACAAAAACATCTAAATATAGGAATAACATTTTACTTCATGTTAGGTTTTTTCTGACAGTACACTTAGGTTTTTTTTGACAGCGTTTCACCTCTTGTTAGTCTTTGCATTATAACTTGATACCAAAAAAATAAAATTATTTCAATTTAAAAATCAAATCAATAATTTGAACATTTTATTTGAAGTTTTGTGTTTTAAGTCAAAGTAGCAATCAAAGTATAACAAGTAGGTAGAATCTCTATTTTCAAATATTACTCTCTCGCATATAGGCAAGGTTGCCAATTTAGCCATTTTCGGCTAAATCTAGCGATTTTATTTTCATTTAGCCATAAAAAATATCTATATTTAATCTAGCCGGAAGATCTAACCATTTTATTTTGTCATAGCCTTTTTTATTTTATACTTTTCTTGAACATTTTTGGAATTTTTTAAAAATGATTTGATGAGAATATTATTGGTTTTATGAAAATAGGATCGGAAATTGTTTCCAAAGAAAACACATCAGGCATATTCAAGAATCAATTTTGCAGTTCTTCAATGGATCCGATTTTGATTGTAAATGCCTAAAAATTTGTTTAATTTATCAAAAAGAAAAAAAAAATATTTATGTTACAATCTTTATTCACATTTTCTCAATCTCTGGTTATTTTTTATCGTGACGATATACTGACAGTTTTCATACAAAAATTCTATTATTTGGAAGTATGTCGTTACGAAAAACGATAACCGGATATTGAGAAAATGGGGGTTAATCTGCTAAACCCCATTAACACAAAGTCGGTAAGAATTATTTTTGAAAACTGTCAGTATAAATATTTGTTAACACATAACCAGACTTCGTGGTAATGGGGGCAAGAAATGTAATATTTTGTATTCAGTTATTTTTGGGTTTTAGCCATTTCTAGCCATTTTTAATTCAAAATCTAGCCATTTTCTGAGCTGACGAGTTGGCAACCTTGCATATAGGGATGGCGTGTGAATTCAACACCCTTATGAGAGATGCAAACAAGTCATAAGTCTTGAAATTTTAACTATAAATTGTCGAATAAATAAAGTTTAATATATCGGACTCGTTCAACAATATTGTAGTAACTCAAAATTTTTAAATTTTCAGTAGAGGGAAAAACTGTTTTTGGTTACATTTTAAGAGAATTCGAAAATCCGAATACATCATAGTAAGCAAATTCCATTTGAAAATATATTTACATTGTTTTTCTTTAATTTTTTTTGCAATTATTGCAAAATAAATCTATTTTTTGCAATTATTGCAAAATAAATCTATTTTTTGAGTTAATACCATTTTCCTGAAACTTCTCGATATTTTTTTTGTATTATTTTATCAACAAAACAGTATTAACTCAAAATACAACCAAATTTAAATAAAACAATTTGATTATTTTTAACTTGAATAAAGGCTCAATTCAAAATAATATTTTTTTTATGAAATATTAAATTTTTTGTATTAACTCAAAATAATACATTTTTGTTGATACAAAGGTAGTCACTAATTATCACGAAAATGGTCTCAAATGTGGTTTTCGAGATGAAAGAGTAATCGGAATACATTGAAATTTTTACAGTAGATAGATATTGATATTGTTAGTTGATTTCTTGCAAAAAGTGAAATTTCAAAAATTTTGAGTTAATACAGTATTGTTGAACGAGTGCGATATGTATGTAAATTCATTAATTTTTTTCCACATTTTAGCACTTTTTAATTTTCGAATCACGTCCATTTAGCACAAACTATAAATTATTTTTATTATTGGGTGAATGACTTAAAAATGGGGAATGTTTTCAAACTTCAGCTTTTATTTTGAAACATTTGTAGCTATGATCTTTTCCGATCTTTCTGGCAACATATGGATTGCGAGCCAAAAGAACTGCTCATCTTTTGAGGCCAAGAACGAATCAAGCCAATATCAGATACTCTGTTACAAAGTAAAGCATATCTCAGAGAGAGCATTGTGCATCGATCGAAACAAACAGCAGTCGAATGGGACATGTTTTGAGAGGAAAAACTTCCCAATCAATTCTTTATAAATGGTTTTAATAGGTTTTGCAACATGTGGCCTTTCGTTGCCATGATGGAATCGCACCATACTATCTCTTACGCTTCGGGTTATCGTAATATATCCATTTTTCATAGCAAATAATGATTCGCTGCAATAATGATTTTCTTTTATAGCATTTTAAGTACACAGACAAAAATTATAACACTTATTAAGTAATTGAAAAAATTAGTTTGAAATATGATTTAAATGAATATGTTATTCTAATACTCATATCAGCAATTTCTTTTAGATATTTATTAACAATTTCAGTTGTTAAAATTCAATAGGAATTTTATATTGAAAGTAACAAAAATAAATGTGTCAAGAATATATAAATTAAAGAAAAATATAAAAATTTTTTTGTTTCATAAAAAATATGTTTTCTTTTGCGAATTATAAAGAAATTGGTGTATTCCAGATGGTAAGTTGAATCTGTAACTATAATACATCATTAGGCAAAAAATGGACATAGATTTTATATAAAAAACTTTTTTTCAACAGTATTTTGTTGGTCTCTTGCCAACATCAAATGCGTCTAATAAGAATGTGTCATTTAAGAACAATTCTAATATCTTCCTTCAAGGTCTCTTGGCAGCAATCAGTGTGATCGGTGATCAGTGAGCGGCAATTTTTTTTCAAATTAAAGAAGTAAAGCAAAACTTCCCGCATAAGACGCTTTGTTGGAACGAAATTCGACATTTTCGAAGCAAAAACAAAAAAAAACTCGGTTGTTTATAAAGTAAAACAATTAAGAAATTATGGTCGGTCAAGCCCGTCCATATAATACCCTACACCAAGTAAATGTGTAAAAATATTTTTCTTTGAAAGTTATTAATGTTGAATTTTGTGTATATACATATTTATGGAATACACCACATAAATATGTGGCTGAAATCGGTCCATTATTACAAATGTTCTCTCGAAATTGGCCTTCATCGGTCATAAATCTTTAATTTATATATGCATCTACACAAATTTCGCTCCAAATAAATTTTATATATACAAAATCATGTCACCAAATTTTGTTACGATCGGTTCATAATTAGTCATAGCTCCCATATAGACCCGCTTCCGAAAATCACTTTAACGTGCTATTTAAACATATTTAAGTGATTTAAGCACGTTAAAGTGATTTTCGGAAGCGGGTCTATATGGGAGCTATGACTAATTATGAACCGATCGTAACAAAATTTGGTGACATGATTTTGTATATATAAAATTTATTTGGAGCGAAATTTGTGTAGATGCATATATAAATTAAAGATTTATGACCGATGAAGGCCAATTTCGAGAGAACATTTGTAATAATGGACCGATTTCAGTCAGTTTCAATAGGCTTCGTCCATGGGCTGAAAAAATAATATGTACCAAATTTGATCGAAATATCTTCAAAATTGCGACCTGTACTCTGCGCACAAGGTTTACATGGACAGCCAGCCAACCAGCCAGCCAGACGGACATCGTTTAATCGATTCAGAAAGTGATTCTAAGTTGATCGGTATTCTTTAAGGTGGGTGTTAGACCAATAGTTTTGAGCGTTACAAACATCTGCACAAACGCATTATACCCTCCCCACTATGGTGGTGTAGAGTATAATAACTATGTAAATGACAGAATGTCATCGAAATTACGTATAGGTTATTGCAAACAAAAACCGTGTTCAAATGATACGCCATCTATAATACAAAAATTAAGGACATGAATTTCAAGGTATCCTTTTTCAAAGATCACAATAATATTAATTATATTTTTTCTGATTTATACATTAGAATAAAAAGCTTTCATGAATTTATATCAGGGACATAACTTTTATAATAAATATTGGAAAAAATCCTGAAATAATTGTTTATCAAGAAGTTTTAAAAATAGGTCTCTGAATAACAGTTAAAAATAACCAATATTATTTTGGTCTTTAATAAAGGATTTTATTTGTTTTGGTCTTCAATAACCATTATGAAAGATTTTTATTTTTTTAGGTCTTCAATAATCATTATAAAATATTTTTATATTTTTAGGTCTTTGATAATCATTATTAAAGATTTTTATTTTTTTTTGGTCTTCTGTAAACATTATGAATGGGTTTAAGGTATTCCATAGTCATTATAAGTACCAACAAGTTTTTTGATCGTATGGACCTGGTTTTCGTGTTCAGAATTTCATAAGAATCAAGAATATTTATGATTATAAACATTTTTCTTTTAAAATATGCAATATGTGGGAGCTATGACTAATTATGAACCAATCGTCACAAAATTTAGTAGAAAGAGTTCAATAGGCTTCGTCCTTGGGGTAGTATACGCTACATCACTATGTTGGTGTATGGTATAAATATTTGTAATGGCTGTAGTCTATAGAAGACAAACAAAATAAAAATATTTTATAATGGACCAAAGACCAAAAAAAAAAAAAAATTCATAATGGTTATCAAAGACCGAAAAAAATTTAAATCTTTCATAATGGTTATTGAAGACCAAAAAAAATAAAAATCTTTCATAATTGTTATCAAAGACCTAAAACCATAAACATTTTTCATAATGGTTAATTGTTATTACGAGACCTATTTTTTGCAGTTATTTTTTCTATAACCAATTGTTTATTTAAAAAAAAAAATAACAGTTGTTTCTGGTCCCTGATTTATATAGTACAAAGTTTACAAAAATTCGACTACTAGTTACCAAAATATAGAAAAAAAATTTAAGTTTTTACATCTCATGGTCCCATTCTGAGATTTATATATATTTTGATACCCTTCACAGTGGCAAAAGTATATATAAGTTTGTCATTCCGTTTCTACATTTTTCATTTGCGACCCCACAAATTATATATATTCTGGACCGTTATCGATATAGCCATGTCCGTCTGTCTGTCCGTCTGTATGCTAAAATAAATTTTTCTTAGCCCTAAATAACTTACATATTCCTACATCAAAATATCCGCTATATTAGATTGTTGTTGATATAGCCATGTCCGTCTATATGTTGAAATCAACTTTCTATAGCCCCCAAAAAACTTACATACATGAATCGTACAGCAAAATATCTCTTATAAACCCGGTTATTTAAACCCGAGAAAATCGACCCAAAAATGGCTGACATATAAAAAAAAACAGTACAACCTCGTTTTTTACCTATTTTTTATCATTAATATAAACAATATGGATATCTAATGATAGACATTTTAAAGACCTTTCCAACGGCGATTATAAAGCCATAGTAAGTCTGACCTACAATGGGTCAAAATCAAAATTTTTGTAAACTTAATTTTATTCACCTAAAAAAAATTAAAACTAGTTGACCTCCCCGGCTTCGACCGGTAGCAGTTAGTTCTTCAAATTTATTCAACCCACATACACCTGCCTATCTAAATTTGTACTGCATACTTTGGGGAGCTTTTTATTCGAATTTTTGATTTTTTTTTTAAAATCATCTCCTGAAAATTTCGAGTCGAATAAAAAAAATCAGCCAAATCGCTCCAGCCTTTCTCACGTGATGTCATTACATACATGGACCATTCGTATTTTAAATTATAATTTGGTGAAGGGTATTTTGTCTCATATATGAAATTTGATTTTTTTTGGGTATCAAGTTATAATAAATAAACAATGTGAGAAAATTATTGCTACTTTTATCAAATTTTGCTAAAATTTTCAGATGACGGAGAAAAATTTTAGAACTTGGGACATTTGAAAATCGATATAGAGCAATTTTTATCTTTTAGTATGCAATACGTCATATTTTTTAACCCAAAAGAGGCTGGAGTCAATATGTATTTGATTAGTAATATACTTGCAATACCTAATAAATGTTCTAAATATCATTAAAATCGATGACGTTAAATACAACTGCTGCACACTTTCAGTTGGATCCTCCCAATTGAAACTTTATTTATGAATGTAAGTAGTACACCACAGCGTATGATTAATATTTAAATGCAGTAGAAAAATGTAGTAGGAAAAAAAAATTAAAGATTGAATTTGTTTGAACTAGTTTTTATTTTTAAATTGTCTTTAATATGAAAGTCATTAATAGTCTGTAAACAATCACTACTATTAACTTTTTACGAACACCAAACAACTAAACTCTATTATCATAATTTAATTGTTAAAATCTTTTCCTTTAACATATTTCTTTAGAAAATTATTAACAAAGTCTTGAACATATTCCTCATAATTTTTCTCTTATTTATTATTATTTTTTTTGTTCACCAACATTCAAGGTTACAACAAGAACAACACATAAATAAGTACCTTTCCGTCAGTTTGTTCCCTCAAGCAGTAATAAAAAGGCCATCATAATTTTAACAACAAATTTCTGGTTATATTACCTTTACTTTACAAGTTTATATATATATTTTTTTTTGCATTTTTGTTTTTTTTTTGTAAAGGAAAGAATAAACTAAACAAATAACAGCAACAATGAACCAAACAAACAACAAGAAAAAAAAACTCAACAAACTTATATGGCATTTTGCCTACTGTGCCAAATAGTCAGTCAGAGAAGCCTGACTGTTAGTCAGTCACTCAAATATTCATTCAAAACCACAAAAAAGCAACAAATAACCAACAGTCAAAAAAATTATATGAAACGTTGTTGTTTTTAATATATGTACGTTGAGCACAAAAAAAAAAGAAGAGAAATCCAACCATAAACATCATTATCGTAATCATAATCATAATCATTTGAGATTTATATGGTGCTTTTATTCTCTGGTATTTTTTTAGTACAGAAAGTTGAAACATACATACACTGCCATTATACACACACTTTTTTTTTAAAAAAAAAAAACTATTTATATTTATTTGAGCATGGGTGTATACTGAAATAAAAGAAACCCCCCTCGGTTGGAGTCAACACATGTAGAAATAAGCATAAAGGAACATATTTATGTGCTGTGTTTTATTATCCAGCAGTTCTAGTAGACTGGCCCGAACTTGTGATTTTACATATCATTTACGGTGACAACTAGCTACCTGACTGCTTATTTTAATACGTTCATGTCCTAAGCAGGGACTCAATTGACCCTTTTTGGATTACAATGAGTCTGGGTTCGTTTCAGAAGCAATGAAACCTTATGTGCTGTTTTTCTATAGCGAACGAGTACTTTGAGTGGAAATTTAACATGTGTTTTGTTATTGTAACAAAAACAAAATACATGAAAAACGTCCACTCAAAGCACTTGTTCGCTATAGAAAAACAGCACATTAGTCTACTTATTATCTACGAAATTACTCAGCGTTAAACGATGAATCGTAGTAGAGGCGAGAGTGTAGAACTTATACGATGTGGAAACGGTGATGTCGGTACGGTAGACTCTTGAGCGTTGGGCGATAATAAGTAGAGAAAACGGTTTAATCTCGGATTAACGGTAAATAAAGAGAAACACTAACAAAAATATGAGTGTGGTATAAATAATATCAGCTATTGAATTCTACTACCGATGCAAAATACGAATGTAATAAAAATTCGTGAGTTCTTACAATCGTCTAAATTATAACGAAGTCAAGAAGAATTTGGAGTTTCTTAAATTCGGCTACGATTACTACAAAATAAGAGTCGGCTATCACTATTCTAAACTACAGTTAGTAAGAATGTGAGAAAAACTCCGAAGTTCTTGCAATCGGCAAAACTACAAGAGCAGGTATGTTAGACTAGAGTTGTACTTCGGAAGTGTAGCACGAAGGCAATAAAAAACTCTGACTACTTATATAATAATAAATAAATAAACTAACTGAGAATTATTTCAGCATACATCAAACTGTTTTGCTAGTATTTTGTCACTACTCATCCTCAATTTTCATTTTTGTATCCCCAAAAATCCCCAAAAATCCCCAATTAATAATTTGTTATCAAACTTCTTTTTTAATTTAATATATAAAATTAAAATTTTTAGAAATTTTCCTGTACATTCCATTGGTTTTAAAAAGTTTCAACATTTCAGCAAGTGGATTAAACCGAACACAGTAAACTGAATTATTTTTAATATATTCAATTGTGAGAAAAGATCCTAATAATTCAAATTGCATTTTATTGCAAATTGAATGTAGGAATAAAGATTACACAAAAATTTGTTTATTTTTTTTCAGGGTTCTTTTGAAAAGTTTAATACAATTTTTCAGATTTTTCAGCTGAGTTTAATTTGTATGAATTAAATAGATTATAAAGCTACCCAAGGTTTAAAACTGCATTGCAAAACATAATTTTAAATTGAAGACAAATTAAAAGCTGTAGTTTAAGGCTGCTTCGAAAATATCGAATTTTGTGCCAACAAAGTGTCATATGCGAGAAGTTTTGCTTTACTTCCTTAATATGAAAAGAAGTGTCGCTGAAGTACACCGAAGCTTATGGTGAATGTCTTTCATCGGTTTCAACGTACGAAAGATGATTTTTTTGGTTCAGAGGACACAGTGGGGCAGAATCGAAATTTTTTGGAAATAAATCTGGCATTTCTAAACGGCTGGTCCGATCTGGATAAAATTTTACATGGTCGTAGCCGAGGAGCATTAGAGCTTAAGTTATTAAAACGGATAATACAGATATTCCAGGGGCGCTGATATGGGGGCTCAAAGTAGGGTACCTTCGACATGTAAAATTTTTAAATACGTGCACATTTTTTTGTTTTCCATCCGATTTCAAAGATTTTAACATTTTTGAAAAGCGCTCGGCTAGGTCTTGAAAAAACATGCTCGCGTGTGCGTAATTTTCGAGTTATAGGCATTTAAAAATTTAAATTTTAAAATTTGGCCATACCTTGGCTATTTTAAAAATATATGCCGTAATTTTGGACCGAATGGACTCGGACATACCAAAAAATTTTTATAAATTTTCTTAATATTTTATTCAATACAAGTCATGGTTCTGACTCAGACACATTAAGAAAATTTATAAAAAAATTTCAGTATCAAAAAGTGCAATATTTTTGAAGGAGAGAGTTTTAAAGTGGCATATTTTTGAATCTAATTCATATAAGGAGTGAGATCGAAAAATTCTTAACACACGTTTTTCATTACATTTTTTAACCCAAGTATTATTTGAATTTTTTTTTGATCAAGTTACCTTTGAAAAACATGTCAGTTATTATGTGTAATGTCAATTATATTAATTTTTTTGTTAATCTGATTAAAATGAGTGACCAGAAAAAAGTGCGTACTGAAATTATTAAATATTTTCAACAAAACCCAACTTGGTCTTACAAAAAGTTGGCCAAGCATACAAAGGTCTGCCGTCAAACTGTTTCCAATGTTATTAAACAGTACCGGGAGAACTTGTCAGTTGATAGAAAACCTGGTTCAGGTAGAAGGAATGGTCCACATGATGTTTCTAAAGCCAAAAAAATAGAACGCATTTTCAAAAGAGCTCCCAACACATCCGGTAGGAAAGCAGCCCGGTTAGCTCAGTGCTCGGACTATTTGGTACGAAAAGTTAAAGCTAATGCAGGTTTAAAAATATACAAGGCTCAAAAAGTTCCTGACAGGAACGCTACTAAAAATTTAGAGGCCAAAAACAGAGCACGGAAATTGAAGTCAAGTTTTATAAAAAAATATTCTTGCTGCATAATGGATGACGAAACGTATGTTCTGGCAGATTTTTCGCAACTTCCAGGTCAAAAATTTTATGTTGCTGATGCTCGAGGGAATGTTGAAGAAAAGTTTAGGACCCAAAAGCAGACAAAATTTCCCAGAAAGTTCTTGGTATGGCAAGCAATATGCAGTTGCGGCAAAAGAAGCCACTCATTTGTTACAACGGGCTCTATAAATACCGAAATTTACATCAAGGAATGTTTACAAAAAAGGCTGCTTCCATTCATAAGACTTCATAATGTGTCCACTTATTTTTGGCCTGACTTGGCATCCTGTCACTATGGCAAACAAGCCCTTGAGTGGTACAAGAACAATAATGTGGTATTTGTACCAAGAGAGGCAAATCCTCCAAACTGCCCGGAGCTAAGGCCAGTGGAGAGATATTGGGCTCTTGTTAAAAGAGAATTGAAGAGTACAAAAAAGGTGTCCAAAAGTGTGGTAGATTTTAAACGGAGATGGACTACATGTTCGAGCAAAGTGACAGAAAGCACTATAAAAACGTTAATGGAAGGGTTTCCGAAAAAGGTTCAAAATTTCATCACTAGTGATTAAAACTATAAAAATAATTTTTTTTGTAAATTGTAATAATAATTTCAATCAAATAAAAAAAAAATTAAAGCTGTAAGTTTAGTGGTTTCTTTTTTATAAACATATATGTATGTTAAGAATTTTTCGATCTCACTCCTTATTGACTTGAAATTTTTTTTTTTTATGACCAAAAATTAACTTATCTAAACAAAAAATATAGTTTGGAATAAATGTGGATCAAATTGTTCCTAATATTTGCAATCTTATTAAAATTTTGATATAATTTTAGTTTTAGAAACTCAATGAATATGTAATATGTAGTAAAATCTTTATTTTTTAACGAAACTCAATGAAATTTTTAACGTTTTTTAAGTTTATTATTTTAAATAACAAGGTGTAAAACAACTTGTCAAAAGATCAAAGGGAATCCCGCAATTCCTAAAAATTTGAGCAAAAATCCCAATAATGAAATTTTTACAATTTTGCCTATAGGGTCCACATTTCCTTCGGGGCTGGGAAAATACTTTGGCGCTGCATAGGGAACACATTAAGGTTTCCAAAACTGCTTCTTGTTTTCTGATCCCAGCATTGGGATTTTAGAACAAGTGGCCCAAAGTTGAATTTTTATAAAATATAGGTCAAATTCCGAAAGGCGTAGGGCCGACATATTCCAAGAAGAGGACATGTCTTTTATACTGAAATGTTTTCCGTAAAGATATCTTTCAGATAAACATAATATTGTTATATGTTCTTAGAGAAATTTTTTTTTTAATTAAAAAAGAGTTAAGTCACCTTTTCGCCCAAAAAACAGCAAAAATCAACTATTTTTTGAATACTTAAATTGAAAATCGTTTATTTTTGGATCCATAACAGATATTGCTCTGAAATCTTTTGTATGTTATTAGTAATTTAGTTGTCTAACTGATAAAAAAATTCGAGCCTATTCGGTCCAAAAGTACGTTCCATATTTTTAAAAAAGCGGACCAATGTAATGCAAAATTTTAAAATTTCAATTTTGAAATGCCTATAACTCGGAGCGCTTTCCAAAAATATAAAAATCTTTGAAATCGGATAGGAAACAAAAAATTGCACATATTTAAAATTTGTATATGACGAAGATACCCTACTTTGAGCCCCCATAAAAAATATGAACGGATTTCTGATAAAACCTGACTACATATATAAAACATTGAGAATATCTCAATTACAGTTCACTTGATATTCGAAAATAACTAACTAATTTGGTATGGGAGATACCCCTCCACTGCTCTGATCCCACACATTTTTAAACCTTTTATGTAAATATGAAACTTTACTTTAACTTTCCCGTATAAGGGATGGGTAATTCCTACTAAGCCAATCATGCTTATCTAAACTTCGAACAAGAATCAGGAATAAATTCAGTTTTAGCTCACCTCCGTAGAATGGTAATAAATTGATTGATACAGAGTTTAAATGCTTTTAGAATTATAGTTTGTCCCACGACCACTAATGCAATCCCGACCATTTCCAGCCAATCTATGTAAAATGGTAAGAGAGCTATACAGACAAAGTTTGAAGAACCTTGCAATTATTACTTTGTTTGAGAGTTGAGTCACCTCCTTTTCCGACCCCTTCCATTTTGGTTCCCCAGATATTCGAAATCAATGTTTACTCTGTATAGGAGGTGCTACGCACTCCAATCTTATTCCGTCTATATTCAGCTAAACTCCGCACATTAATAAGAAATTAATTCGTAAAAAGTTTAAACACTTTTACAATTATAGTTATTTAAAAGGGGCGTAAAAGGGGTATAAAAAAATCGACTTGCCTATTAATATTATGATTAAGAATGAAGTGCTTAGGAAGTTTTACCTCAACCGTCTTATAGTCCAGAACTTGCTCCGTCCGACTACTATTTTTTTCTATCGATGGATGCAGAACGCTCTTTATTAGATATTGGCTTGATTCGTTCTTGGCCTCAAAAGATTAGCAGTTCTTTTGGCTCGAAATCCTTTTGCTGCCAGATATAAAAGGTCATAGATAACAATGACCAATACTTTGAATAAATTTACATTGTGGAAATGTTTCCGCCCATCTGCTATTTATACATTTTTTTGTTGTCATATTCAATTATTGTATGACATTTTGTCGAATATTTTTGTATGTAAGGATAATTATAAAATTTGTAGTAAAATCAGTAGTAAATTTGGGCGAGAAAAAAAACATTTGACTAGATTTGTAAATTTTTTTAAAAATAATTATTAAACATGGCTAAGTGATTCTACACAGAGAAAACAGATTCGTGCTAGCAACCGAATTTGTTGCCAATCGAATGGTTCTATCTTAGTGACCAAATTTTACAGTTGTGGCTACAATATTTTGGAAGGGGTAACGAAAGTTTGGTTGCTTCAACTGAAATTGTTCTTTATCAACTGACTTTCTGTTCTTAGAACTGACAAATTCTATGTATGCAACCGAATCATTCGATTGGCAATAAATTCGGTTGCTATCACGAATCTGTTTTCTCTGTGTATGTATATATGTTATATTTTTGAAATCGGAACACAAACGAAATTGGGCCGTGCCCCTGGTGGGAGCATGAGGTCCAAGTTCAATACTTAAACTCGACAATACTTTCCCTTTGCGTCCTTCAAATAAAATTTAAATCGGACTAACCATTTAAAACTTATGGAGTTATTTCCCATTTTTTGTCTGTACCGCTGTCCGGTGCGTTTATTATATTCGGGGTATATTGGGGTGAAAAAATTAAAATCGAAGTAGTCGCGTTTTTTTGCTTATACCTCAGACATTTGTTTGCCAATTTTAAACAACAATCTCAGTTGGACCATAGCGTATACATATATTGATGTATCAATCATGTATGTAAGTTATTTAGTGGCTTCGGAAAATTTATTTCAACATACAGACTGATATGTTTATATCTACCCCGATATCCAAAAGGATCCATAATATGTATACTTCATGGTGTCGAAAATGAAAATGTAGAAATTACAAATGGAATGACGAACTTAAATACATATAGAGTGGAAACTAGAAAAAAAATCAATAAAAAAAATAATTGTGTAGTTATAATGAGTTTAATATTTTTTTCACATAGTTTTGTTTTACTATTATAATACATTATCACCATTTAGGATTTTCACAGCTGAGTTAGATCTTTGACAAGAGACTTTCCGGTCTATGTATATTTATCTATGCCTTGGCCATACACTCACTCATAACACAAAATATTATGTATATAATTTTTTTTTTTTTTGCCACAAAACCTCCAACAAAAACTACATAAAAAAGTAATAAAAATGAGCACGCAAACACAACAAACAGATGAATGGAAAGAAGAGGAACGAACAATAAAATGAAAACTTACCATCATCTGGTATAAAATCAACACTGACATTGTTCAAGTTCACTTGGAAGAATTCCACAAAATTACGAAAACCCTGTTGCACATGCATTCTATTTAGCAGACGAGAAGGCATTAAAATACCCACACGTTCCCCGGATAGTGGTGCTGGTGCTGGTGATGACGACAATGATGGTGATGTTCGTGCTGACGCTGATATTTTAGAGGGTATTTGATGGTGTTGTTGCTGTTGTCTAAATGGATACTGGTTTGAATTGTATGATGAGTGTTGCTGCTGATTATATTGAGATTTGAGGGGCAGTAATGAAGTTGATGAAGACACTGATGATGTTGTTAATTTTATTGCTGCGGCTGCGGCGACTGCCGCCACAGATGAAGATGATGATGTCGATGATCGCAATAAAGGTTGTTTGTTAAACTGAGGTTTTGTACGCTTTTGTTGTTTTGTTCTGGGTTGGTGTAATAAAAATTCATTGTTTGCCATATACTCGGAGTGTAGTTGATTTAAATGTGTCACATGTGTAGCTGATGAGCTTTGTATTTTGTCTGACGTTTGTGTTGATACATTTGACTTAATTCTGACATAAATATCATCATTGTCATCATCGACATGATGCTCATTCTGTTTAATAGTATTATTGCTGTATGCATCGTTATTGGCATGATGTTGATCTTTGTGCAGATTTGTTAATAATCCATTTACAGCATCATGCTGTTGCCGCTTAGTTGCTTGTAAATTTAATATATTTGCTGGAGCTGTTGTTGTTATGTTTGTTGTTTGATTTTCATTTCCTGTTAATAAAATATTTTCTAAGTTTCCCTCTGCTTTATTCAATAAAACGTTGAATGTTTTATTTATGAGTTGGTGTTGTTCATATTTTTGCTGTAGCTGCAACTTCTTGTTGTTAGTGTTTATTATCGATTTAGTTGTAGCTTGTTGTGTAACTATTTCAAATTTCCGCTCAATGTCCTGTTCAACATCAGTGGTATTAGTAGGATTTGAAATGCCATCAACATCTGACACACTAGAGTTTACAGTAACTGTAACAGGTTTGAGAGTAGCAGCCGTTGTTGTAGTAGAGGCAGCTGCAACGTCAACAACAAGAGTTTTAAAGGATTTAGTTACGAAGAAAAAGGCTGTCAACAGCAGAAACAATTTACCAAATTGACAGATTGTTAACTTCATTTAGATGCAGCTACAATTTATTTTATTCTGTATTCCATTTAGATGAATTTTTTTTCTTACTTTCTCTTACGTTTTGTACTACAACAAAATTAAAACGAAATGGAGAAAAACTTTTACTGTATCATGCCGCTGTTAATGGTTGTTTGTGCTGAAATTTGTTTTGTTAAATTTATAATTTTGCTTAAGTTGGCGTTTATAATGAAACTTTTTCAGTTCTTGTTGTTTCGTAAATTTAAATTGCATTTTAATTAGTTTCTTCTTGTTGACTTTTTTTATACTTTTGATATTGTTGCCAAAAAAAAAGAAGAAAAGTAGCAAATATTGTACTCGAATTGTCTAGTTTTGTTTTATTTTGAGAAAGAATTTTGATTTTGTTGTATCACTTTGTAGTATTATTTCCAGTTCGTTAGGTCTGAAAAAGAGAAAATAATGTTTACTAGTTAGAAACTAATAATAATCATACGCTCTAAAAATCTCAAATTATTAATAATAATCATACGCTTCAGTATACTTTAAATAAATATTAATCATACGCACTGTATGAGTGTTCTTAATGTAACTTAATGAATATTTTTCATTTAATTTTTATATATTTAAATATTATACTGTTAAAATTTTTGAATTTGTGCCAATATCCATTAAGCTTGAATTCTTTGAAATTAATGAATACAAAAATGCTCATTCCAGTATCATATATAAACAATTTTTATTATTGTTTTTGGCTAATCATACAAAAGTCATTAAAATAAACATTTGAAGTAATACTGGCTTAGTTTGTCTTAAAATGCATTTAAACTACTAAGAACTATTTATTGGTGCAATAAGGCTATGCAAATTATATGACAAACATATAAGAAAGTGTGAATGTGATATCGACTATGCGATTTGAGAATTTATGGCCTAAATTCGAATTTTGCATAAAAAATATGCATTTTTTGGATAGTCCTGGTTCCCTCGGTATCAAAACCCTTTGTTAAGCTGAAAAGGGGGGGAAGGGCTGGATAAATTGGAAACTCTCTGAGCCGAAACAAAATCGCTCAGATTTTGTGCTCAGAATAATTTAACAAACAATATGAAAAGAAAAGGAACGAATAAAACCAAAGGATTAGGAATTTTCTTTAATTATTTATTAAATTATTTGGGTGATGGATTCTTACCAATAAGGAACAATAGGATTAGAATAGCGATGTACACAGGTTAAAGTTAGATTTGTATCTCTCCGAAAAAGAAGTATTTACGACTCTTTACGATTGATTTAGAACTAAACTGACAAGTGGAAGTATACTGCAACACATAGCATTCTGCATTAGTATAGATTGAGGAAAAATAAAAACAAATAAAGTATAAGCTCCTTGTACATCTTCTTATGCCGAGGCCACGCAATGAGCGGTGAGCGTCAGAGCGATGAGCGTGAGAATATTAAAACATATGAAACACTACCGATTAGCTGCTCAGAAATGCCGCTCATTGCTTGGACACTTCAGTAGTATTTCATATGTTTTAGTTTTTTGACGCTCACCACTCATTGCTTGACTTCGGCTTTAGAAGTTTTTTAGATAATTTAAAAAAAAATAAGTATTTTTTTTCCAAAAATCGCCATTTTGTAAATTCAACTGCATATAACATTGGAGTCAGTCGTGATTTTTAAACAATTTTTATTTTATTTGACATAATTGCTGTTTGTCCAATGAAGAAAAACGGGAAATATTTGGACCTGCGGGTATCAAGAAACTGTAGTAGTGTTGGTAAAAATGTGAAAACTTATTTTCAAAAAAGACTAACGAGGTTTTTTGTAGTGCTCGACGAGGAGATTCAAGTAAGACAAAAGAAGAAATAGGATCCTTTTAAGAATTCAACATACTAGAGGTTTCTTACTTTGGGAAATAATCTGAAATTAAATATTAGAAAATATTGAATTATAATTTGTTCTAAATTTTTCTTTTTATTGCTTTTTTTATATAAAAAATTTTCGGTTTTAAGGAGGGAAATTTCCTATTTCACCCCCTCTGGATCCGCGCCTTAAAAATTCGGTGTCGATTCGGCTAGTTGTCAAGGCTTCACATACGATCTCTTACGCTTCGTGTTATCGTAATGGATCCATTTTCTATCGCAAGTAATGATTCGGTGCAAAAATTATTATATTTTATAGGGTCCAAGCATGATTTCGGACATGCAAAATCACCTTTCAAGGTCTCGCAGCTTCAGTTTGTATGGAAACCAATTTTCCTGCATTTGGATAAATCCTGCTGCTCGTTAGCATTTTGAAATTGGTGCTTGAGTATCTCCCAATGATTGCGCAAGCTCTTGTTGAGTTTGACAACAATCTCCATGGATTAATGACTCCAAATTCTTGGTTTTCAAACATTTTTAGCTGGCGTGGGCGATCTTTGTCTTCTGTGTCAAAATATCACTTCTGAACCACACAAACCTAACTACAGAAGCCTTAAAGTCGATTTTAAGTCCATAAAGTTTTGAAACCATTTTTATAAAATGTCTTAAGGTACGAAAAAAACAAAAGTTCTATTTTAAAATAAAGTCGATTTTGACAAAAATTAACTTTAAAATTTCTTTCATGGTTAGGGTGAATTATTTTAACGTTGCGAAATTTTGTATAAATAAAAATATTTGAAAATTTAAAATTTAGAAAATTTTTACATTTTAGATTTATGCCCCAATTCTGTTAAACGATTTAGGACGAATTTTCTTCTTTTCATGTTTGAGTTATATGTTTTGAATTCTATAAAACAATAATGGTTGTTTTCTAGGATTATGGCATTTAATAACGTAAAATATTTGATTCAGTAAAATATTGTGGACGATTTTAAATATCAAAACAGACGAATAAAATTTTGTAATCTTCTAGAGTAGTATGAGTAGTTTTTCTTCGAGTTGAATGAAAACAATTGCGAGATAAAACTAATCCATTTTAACTATTAGATAGATAGAAAGTACACAAAGGTTCTATTCCCCGGTGAAGAACTGTGGACCGATTCATCACCAACTACGACACAAATTGAATTGAATCTATGCACTAAAATATAACAGAACACTAACATTGGGACTCGCATTATACCAAAATTGGAAACAGACATAGTCATGGAAACATTAATATTACAATACCGCAGTGATCGGTCTTAGGACCACTGTTGTGGAACATCGTGTACAATATAGAAGCAACCATTGTTGTTTTTGCAGACGACATTGCGGTTACAGTCTAAGTGAGGCACATAAAAGAGGTCGAAATATATGAAAACGAAAGTCAGAGAGATGCTAAAATCTAGAAACCTTTCTTTGGCTGAGCACAAAACGAAGTTGGTCCTCATACGCCGAAGAAAAAGAAAGAGACTCTTCTGACAATAAAAGAGGGAACATCAGATATATGATGCTCAGAGACTATCAAGTACCTCGGTATTATTCTAGAAGACAGACTCAGTTTTAAGAAACACTTGATTATGCATGTAAGAAAGCAATTGGAGTGACTAATGCCTGGGTTCCTATGATGCCAAATATCTGTGGAACACGGCAAAGTCCAATAACTAACTCCATGGAGCACCAGTGTGGGAGAACACCGCAAGCACCACAACAAAGAACATGATAGTAATATTTATGAGTGGATTTCTAAGAGTCTTCAGTTGTTTCACAACAATATCACGTGAAGCAGCAAGTGTCGTGGCGGTAATTATACCAATATTGTATGTATCATAGTAGAAAAATAGAAGGTAGTTTCATTCTCTCTTTATTTTTTAAAATTCTACGTCTGACATGCTTAAGGATTTTGACGTTTTCGTTAAAATAGTAAAACCATATTAATTAAAAATTTTCCCATATATTCTTTGAAGTTTGTGAAAAAAATTAATACATAATTTGAAGAATATTAAAAAAAATATAAAAAATATTTACTATCAAATTGGGATCAAAGGTAAGATTTTCATTTTCAAATATTTCAAAGTTAATTTGTGAACATTATTTTAAGATTTAACAAACATGAGTTGCATTTTCCCCAACTGCGAAAATACCACATATTTTTGCAAAAATTCAAATGTAAATTTTTTTAAAGTACCTACATTACCTAACAAACGACAACAGTGGCTGGATGTACGTAAAACTTGTCAGAGGGTGGATTATACAAACCAAACACCAGTTTTTTAAGCCTTTTGGAACGTTAAAATTAATTTTTTTTAAAATTTAATGAAAATTCTTTGTCAGGTAGCCCAAATTATATAGCGAATGTTAGGAATTGAATCATTAACTTCCAACACAACATACTTAATACATTTTTATTTAAATACTAAATTATAAATTACACATTTTTTGTAAAAAATTTCTCTAAAATAAAAATCATTTTTAGGAATGTGGCAACGCTTTTTATAATGCTCACAAAATAAGGAAACTTCAAAAAACCTTATTTGAAAAAAAAAAATTGATTGAAACTACCTTCTATATTTTTATCATGGTATGTATATTGTTGATAAAGAACTTTTAAATGTGTTGAACAATTTTTTATTAACTAAAAATAATTTCTATATTTGTCAAATTTCATAAAAAACATAATTGCCAAATGATTAAAATGTATAAATTCAATGAAAAATATAGAAGAAAAATTTTAAAATTTACAAAAAAAATAACTTGGCAGTAATAATATGATAATAACGTAAATCATAGACACAAACCACGTAAGCCAGACGAAAAAAATATATTGTCTTACTGAATCGTAACTTCGACTATTTTTCTTCTTCAGACAAGACGAAACAATCGTTTAACAGAATTGGGATATTAAATATCTATAAAGATTTGAAATAGATACAAAAACTATTTTTAAATTAAACTTTTTTCAATATTTAATTTTGCTACTTTCTACCAAAACCTCAAACTTATCCAATTTTACAAAAATGCATCGAAAATCAAAAAAAAAAAACTAAAATAAGGGCCACTCTAATTTGCAAGCATTGTTTTGTAGGTTTGATTGTTATGAATGAGCCTCAATGTTGAGTGTAGGGTTCAAATTTGTGTGATCTTAGTTATATCGAGCCCTTAGCGCCAAATTATCGTAAGCGACAAAACACAAATTTTACAATAGAAGGTTTTTTTATTATTTTTGAAATTTATACATAGAATTAAAAATGTTATTATGCGATATAATATAATTTCGTTCAAGCTCTTTGTCTATTTTTGAAAAATATTTATAACTTTTGACCATTAAAAAATCATGGAATACTTTATTGAAAAATATGACAAAAAATGTTTTTTTTTGAATTTTTGCATAGATACAAATTTTTCGCATTGAAATAAAATTTTTATTTATAAATAGTTTTTAATGAAATTTCACAGTTATGTAGAGTTTTTTATTTAAAATGGAAAAATAAAAATAAATTTTGTAATTTATTATCAGCAATCCCGAAATTCCCAAAAAAGTGTTGAAAAATTCCAAAAATGGGAATTTTTAGTTTTTTAGCTATAATATCCATATCAGGGTCGGGGTTATTGGTACCCTTTACAAAATAATTAGAAACATATTGGGCCACCTAATATCGGTTACTATATTTTGATATCGAATACGCGATTTAAGAATTTTTGCCCTAAAGTTTAATTTTACATAAAAAATAGGTGTTTTTTGAATTTACACATGCATAGTGATTGTGTTAGTGCAAACGTATAACGCCAGGTAAGAGATAATTGATAGCTACGACGAGGTTTTCTGTAGTGCTCGATCAGAAGATTCTATATGTGTACTTTTTTGAAATCGGAACACAAACGAAGAAATAGGATCGTTTTAAAAATGTAACATTAGGGTGGCCCTTAATAAACGAAAGTTGGATTTTAGCCATTCTCACCCCCCCCCAGTTTGGTGAACATTAGTAAAAAAATCATCCTGAAAAAATTTTAGGTAAATCGGTTGGGGTTAAGACGTGCCGCAAGCCCTCTGAAGTTTTGAGATGCATTTACAAGGGGAAAATATGAATTTTTTTCAGTTTTTGTAAAAATTTTGCCATTAAAAAATTACTTTTGCAATTTAATTTAAAAGAATCGAAATGTGTACGTAATTGTCGTTGAGACATAAAAAACAGAAATTGGTCAAAAAATGTGAAAGTTATTAAAAATTCGCCAGGCCATTAACGTGTCTCAGGCAACTAGAACATGTAAGGTAGGAACAAAATTAACATATTTTGATAAATATTAAAATAAAAGCTCATTTTTTCTTAAAATATGTCCATATTTACTTGTATATGAGTTTTTGTCTTCGTAGAATACCGTTAACCTATTCTTAGGTATGAACAAAAAAATAAAATTTTTAAACGGCAGTTTCAAAACTCCATTTTCAAATTTTTAAAAATTTTGTTAAACAAATTTCCGAATTTTTTGCTCATCTCATTGGGATTTATTAAGAATATAATATGGAATAAAAGTTTGAAAAAATTATGAAAATATCTCAAAGAGTTTTTCCGTATCTGCGATTTAAATTTTGAAATTTTCAAGAAAAACCAATTATTTGGCAATTTTTTCCTTACTCTTATGAATTTTAAGCAAAACTTATTCAGAATATTATAGTTCAGATAATTCTAAATATACTCTGAAACTTTTACTAAAATCGGAAAACGTTAACCCTTAAATCGTGAAGGTCAAAAGTCAAATTTTTCAATATTTGCAATTTTACATGGAGAGATAGCGAAATATTATATACTTTTAAGCCGATTTTGATGAAACTTAAGAAAAATATAACACAAGGCCTAGTATTTACAATTTTGTTCCTACCTTTCTTGTTCTAGTTGCCTGAGACACGTTAATGGCCTGGCGAATTTTTAATAACTTTCACATATTTTGACCAATTTCTGTTTATTATATCTCATTAGAACGACAATTACGTACACATTTCGATTCTTTTAAATTAAATTGCAAAAGTAATTTTTTAATGGCAAAATTTTTACAAAAACTGAAAAAAATGCATATTTTCCCCTTGTAAATGCATCTCAAAACTTCAGAGGGCTTGCGGCACGTCTTAACCCCAACCGATTTACCTAAAATTTTTTCAGGATGATTGTTTTACTAATGTTCACCAAACTGGGGGGTGAGAATGGCCAAAATCAAACTTTCGTTTATTAAGGGCCACCCTAATGTAACATACCCGAGGTGTTCTACTTTGAGGAACCTTGGTCGCGCCCCAGGTGGGCCCATGAGATCCACCTTTAAAACTTAAACTCGACAACACTTCTTCTTTGCGCATGTGAAATTTCATTCAAAACAATCTAATCATTTAGAAGTTACAGATTTGTTTTCTATACCACTGTGTGTCGCATACGAAAAAATTCGATTACTGTAAAATATAAACATTGACTTACGATAAAATCTTACCCCCTATAATTTTGAAGTTATTAACAATTTTGATATTCTGAGAACGCTTAAACAACAATCGGTCCATAAAATTTTAATTTTAGCAAAAAAAAAAAAATTTAAATGTCGCTTACGATAATTTGGCGCTAAGGGTTCGATATGTGGAGGTTATGGGTAATTCACCAAAACTATTCTGTGAACCACTGCGGCACATAAAATTAATTGAACACCATACTATATTTCAAAATTCTTATCACAAACTATACTTCCAGAGAAGTGCTATAATTGCTTTGAATAAAAACCAAATTCGTTTTATATAATAAAATGTTTTATTTTTTTTTGTTTTTACTGGGTCACTCGTGTCTACATTTGGAAATGTATGTACATTGTACATATAAATATGTAAGTGTGGTATGTATCTGAGAATTACTACAGCATCTGCATACACAGTGGTAGACAATGTTTACAGTAAATGTATTTTTTTTTCGTAAAACCTTGAGTCCATGGAGGGTGGATGACAAAAAATAAATATTAAAAAAAAAAACAAATGAAACAAAAAATTATGTAAACAAGCCCATTGGACATTTGCGACAGCACGGGCTCAAAACAAATCTCAGTACTGTTGTCATTGTTTTTTTTTTTTTTGTTTGGTTTTTCATTTAGACTCAGTTGTTCATATTGTGCTCGAGTGTAGCCACACAGCAGCAACAGTAGCAAATGAATTTCTTTTGTATCTACTATTTTACCAGTATACTTCTGTATATAGTATGTTGGTTTTCCGACATGTTGTTCATATGAATGTTTTGCATGTACAAACAGCATGTTTTGTTGTTAGTGCATGCTGTAGAATAACAATGCAAACAACTTTTGTTATAAAAATTATTGTTGCTGTTTTTACCTGAGCATTTTTATTTTTTTCATTGAAATAAAAAACACTGGCTTGCGTCTGACTGGGTATGTTAATTTTAATGTTTTTTCTTTGTGTCGTGTAAATTAAATTTTTTTCTGACAAAGTTTTCTGTTGTACTTAGTTGCAATAAGTCGCAGTTTTTTTTTAAAAACAACTTGAGAGGATGAGAAAACAATTTCTGACGCTTTATGAATGGGAATGTGTTGGTAGTTTAATTGCATTATTTTTTAGTTTTGCATATAGCCACCAAACACATTTGTTTTTCAATAAAATTTTCTCATGAGCACATGTAAGGAAAATAATCTATGGTCAGAAAAGTTGTATAAGAAAATGGTTTTATATGCCATTTTAACATACTTTGTTGTTTTAAATTTTTCTGTGTAGGTATTAAAATTTCTTTATGGAAAATAATTTAGAATACTTTTTGTACACTAAACTATTCTTGTGTGGTTTGAATATCAAAGACTCTTCACCCATAACCAGTATTAAACTCTTGGTTTGAATTTATATACCAGGTCTAATTTTTAAGTTAAATTAACTAATAAGCAATATAATGAGAATAGAAATAGAAAATTTAATTCTAGAATAAAACTTAATATAAAGGAAAATTTTAAAATTTATTCATGAAAGATTCATTTTGTCAATCACATCCAGTAACATATCCAGATATTGGTCGTAGACTAACAACAATATATAAGTATATGTATGTATGTATATTCAGAGTTCTTATAAAATTCTAAGAAACTAGCTATGACCAAACTAGCTATGACACTGTCGCCATTTGAGTTTTTTCGTTGCAAAAATCATAACTTTTGAACCAAATGAGATAATCAAAAAAATTAAAAGGCATATGATAGATAACACTATGCAACAAATGAAGACTTTTGGAAAAACACAAGATCATGACAGTATAGGTTCGACTCTACTACCAAAGGGTATTAAAACCCTATACTCAGTTTGTCCATTTTGGTGACCGATTTTGTTTTATGGGTCCCCAAAGTTTCTGAAAATCAGTGGGCCTCTAAAAAAGGTGTCATCAGTTTTTGGTTAGCAGCTAATTCAGACTTTCTGATACGGCTTAACTTAATATGGCAATAATATAGCTAAGAGTCCGCCAAATAAATTTTGTTAAAAATTGTTTCCAAAAAATAGCTTTTTCGTGCACTTTTGTTGAAAAAATATAGGAAGAAAAATTTTTTTTTTACTTTTTTAGAACAACTTCAGGGACTCCTAATTTTTCAATAACAATATTTTGCAAAATTGTAGCTACGGTAAATCTGAATAACTCTTGTGAACATATCAATGCAATCCGAACATATCTAGGCACTCTAAATAGCTGTCAAAAATCACTTCGTAGCTTACAAATTTTAGTTTTTTACTATTTTTTTACTCTAAAACAAAAATTTATACTTCTCTATTGTGCTGGAATAACGAAGAATGCGCAAATCATTATCGGTATGATCCGGGCGCATCACTTTATCCAATCTTGATCACGCAAGACCGGCTTGATGCAAGATATGAAAAAACATTAAAATTTTTAAAAGTGGGCATGGTTTGTGGAGGTTCTGAAGAGTAAATATAAGCTTTTTATATATGTTTTTGATATCGGTGGAAACCTTATGACTTGTAGATTGACATTTTAGTGAAATGAATTAATTTTGTGTTTTTTAGGACGTCATTTACCTTAAAAACTAACAATGTTATAAAATGGTGATTTTCCATCAAGAAAAATAAAAACTTTGAATTAATGAAAAATTTGAACAGATATCACAACAAAATTTGGACGTAATATAGACCTAAATTTTCTTAAGTCAATGGCATCACTAATGTTGCCATTCTTTGTTTTCAAACATCGAAATTCCTAAAACGGGGAAAATGTGTTCCAAGAACTGATTTTTTTTAGAAAATAGCTCACTTTGACGTTGTTTACAGCATGATAGTAAAAAGGTTTTGTATGTATATAAAGAACATATAGGCTATACAAATGTCACGAGTTTTTGAGGATCGGTGCTTTGCGTTTTTAGAATTTTTTACTCAAACCTAAAATTTTGTTTCAAAATTGGCCAAGTTTGGATAGGGGGTACAATGTCCGCTTAAGTTAGTCAAATTTTACTTCATACGTTTTTGCATTAAGTTCTATTTCCAGATCATAAAAAAATGTATATAGCCACGAAGAAAATTAGTTTTTTATAAAAGAAAAAATATGGGGACTTTTTTGGGAAAAAACTTAAAAAACACATTCATACAAAGTTGAAATATATATAAAGATGCTTCAACTTTGGATGCGTGTAACTTTTTATAGGGACGAAATAATAGTTATCAGGTTTATTTTATTTTCTTTAGAATTTTATCGCAAATGTACGTCGTATATAAAAAACAAATTTCGACCTTTCGTAGGCCCATCATATATAAAATACAAAAAAAAGATCGAGCAAAATTTAAAAAAAAAATAAACTTAAATATCTCTTGAACTAAAACCTACAGATAAAATCATATTTTTGTAGACAAAAGTGCACGAAAAAGCTATTTTTTGGAAAAAAAGTTTAACAAAATTTATTTGGCGGACTATAGCTATATTATTGCCATATAAAGCTGTATCACAAAGTCTGAATTAGCTGTTAACCAAAAACTGATGACACCTTTTTTAGAGGCCCCACTGATTTTCAGAAACTTTGGGGGCCCATAAAACAAAATCGGTCACCAAAATGGACAGACTGAGGGTTTTACTACCCTTTGGTAGTAGAGTCGAACCTATATAGTCATGCTCGTGTGTTTTTTTCACTGTTGCACTGTACAATTGATCAGCCTATGAAATGAGTGTTTGAAAATGGTTCTACGCCTTTCAGGTTCCTGCTTATGGGTTAGCAAAGTTGAAATTTGTGGAACAATCAATTTTATGGAAAGTAAAATAAAATATTTTTTAAAATTTTATAATTTTTTATGTTTTTTTTAAAGACTTTTATGATTTAAAATTATTCCAGAAAAGATTAAAAAAACATTTTTTTTGGTTGGTTTTTCACGATCATATGTCATTTTTGAAACCATGTCTTTTTTCAAAATTTCACCTCTAGCAAAAAATAGGGCAAGAACGGGCAGCTGCAAATTTTTGCATTAGGTGAAGGAATAATCAATGAACTTATTTTGAAAATATGGCAAATATAGAAATTGATAGTTTTTTTTTTATTTTCCATCAAAGTTGAGAAATATTGAAAAAATTGATAGTTGGTAAATATCGATTTACCTGGGCAAATACAAAGCAAACAGTACAAGTTTTGTTTATTCTTTTCTTAATAAATATATCTATCTATCAAAAGAATTCAAAAATAATGACGATCAGTTACATAGTTTTCGATATATTGTATCTGAGAGCGGACCAAATTACCTAAAAATTGTCAGTTTATTTGAAAACTGAAAATCAGTAAACTTTGAAGGGTTTACATTCTGAACCAAAAATCTGATAGAATTTTTGAAATCGTTGGACAATTTACTTTAAAAGAGGTTTATTCAATATTTTTTAGGGACACATGAAATTTTGATTTTTGCAACCTCACTTGTTCTACAGGCGCCACTGTGTGTCTGTCTGTTGAAGGCGCAATAGAGCCTAGGTGATGCAACTTTCCCCAAATATTCACTGTTAATTAGAAATGTTTGGTACAGGAAATCGGAATAATCGGTACAAAAAAATGTCGAACAAGATTTGCATTCGTCCGATATTTAAAAACAATTAAAATACAGTAGTCATTGCTAATAGATCACTTATCTGTCTAAAAATTAATTAAATAGCCATTGGATAAACAACTTTTAAATCGGGTAAACTAGAAAAATATGTTTATAAAAAATGCTCACAAATTTCAGAAATATAAAAATCTATTGATATAAAAATAATGTAAGTAAGTAGTTGTATACCTTCGGAAATTTACTATTATTTCCTACCTTAAGTACTTTCCGATGAAATACAAACAACAGCCAAATAAGAAAAACAATCAAATCTATGAACGAGTAACGTACTCATATTTGAAGATGTCATCATTATGTTTCCTTTCAAATATTTACGACAATAAAATAAATAAAATAAAAAATAAAATAATGTAAGGAAACAGTAATATTTATATGACTGTAATGTGTGCACCTCCGTTTGTTTGTGTAATAACAAGTAAATGTTAGATAAACATCCTTTTTATTTTATTTCACTTGTTTTTTATTTGTTTGTTTGTCCTAAAAAAAGTCATGGTTCATTTGATGACATTCAATCCAAGTCATGCATAAAAAAATAATCAATTTAAGAGCAACAAATAAATTGTTTGTAATTTTGTAAAGAATATAAAAATAGAAATATAATACAAGGTTTATTTATAAACAATAAAATTGTTTTATTTCTTTTATTTTCGATATTTTTTGTTTAAAATCGCCGCTAATAATAACAAGAAATAGGAACAAAAGTGAGTTGATTTTGTTTTTAAAGTAAATAGACAATACAATTGAATACAAAAGAAATTGATTGTCTACCGGAAAAGAAATTAATAATAATGTAGGCGCGAAGATTTATGAGAATTTTATTTACATTGTTTTTAAGGAGTTTTAAATTTACATTGGGTTATTAATTTCTAAAAGAAATTAAATGAATATATAAACGCAAGATGGAGGGTAGTATGCGTTTCTGCTTGTTTGCAATGCCCAAAAGTATTAGTGTAACACTGACCTTAAAATATACCGATCGACTCATAATCACTGTCTGAGTAGCTAAAACGATATCCATCCGTAAGTACTAACTGGCTGGCTATACATTTTTTCAACCCAACGCAAAATATCGTCAATTCCCAATAGCCCCAAAAATTCAAGCACATTTTGTTGGAATTTGACTAGAATGCAAATATAATTACACTGTGCTACTGTGAATGCAACCCATAGTGAGGCAGAATTTAAATATTTTATGGAAATAAATCTGGAATTTCTAAACGGCTGTCCGATCGGAATAAAATTTGATGTGGTTCAATTTATTAAAATAGGACCTACAAATGCTCCAGAGGCGGCGCCATGGAGGCTCAAAGTAGGGTACCTTCGACATGTAAAATTTTTAAACACAAAGCTTTTTATATTTTTGGAAAGCGCTCGGTTAGGCTTGGGAGTGCTATTATAATTTCCAAGTTATAGGCATTTCAAAATCCAAATTTTAAAATTTTGCCATACCTTTGTCCTCTTTTTTAAAAATATCGGGCGTACTTTTCGACAGAATGGAGTCGAATTTTCTTCGTTAGGTAGACAGCTAAATTACAAATAATATACAAAGGATTTCAGAGCAATATCAATTATGAATCCAAAAATAAACGATTTTCAATTTAAAAATTCAAAAAATAGTACATTTTTGCTGTTTTTTGTGCGAAAAGGTGACTTAACTAATTATAATCTACACCACAAATTGCGACCTGTATTCTGCGCACAAGGTTTATATGGACAGTCAGCCGACCAGACGGACGGACCGCCGGACATCGTTTAATCGACTCAGAAAGTGATTCTAAGTCGATCGGTATACTTTAAGGTGTTAGACCAATATTTTTGAGCGTTACAAACATCTGCACAAACGCATAATACCCTCCCCACTATGGTGGTGTAGGGTATAAATACGCCAAAAATCATGGTTGTCCCGGCTTTTTCCTTATATTTCAGCCATTTGTGGGCCGATTTTGTCGATTTTAAATAAAAACTGATTGGGAAGAATTCCCAATCCAGAACATATATATACTTTGTGGGGTCGCAAATGAAAAATGTAGAAATTAAAAACAGAATGACAAACTTTTATACCCTTGTATATAACCTTGCCATTCATGGTGAAGGGTATAAAAATATGTTATTTTTTCCCTTGCTCTACTTCATTTTAACTTACGCAAGTTTGAAAAATTTTCTTAAAAACAAAATTGCAATAACGAAATTCATACATAGCTACATATAAAAATCATTTTGAAAAATAATTATTTGGTTTTTCCAAGAAAATATATTAAAACTTGTTATTTCTTGCAACTTCTATCATTCGCAAAATATTTGAAATACTTAGAAATTGAGATATTTAAAAGGAAATTTTATTATTTTCTCTGGTGTATTATTAGAGTCTATTAGTAAATATTTTTTGTTCAAAGAACATCACTTAAATGACTAGAAGTATAAAACCAATTCTCATGCATAAATAGACATGTTCATGTGGCAACATATCTGTGATAATATGAATGTATCGGCAAGTACTTTTATGGGTAAGTGTTTGTACATAGTACATAGAACATACATGACAACACATTTTGTCTTTGTGTATTAAGGTGGTTCTAGAAACTTTTTTTTTAGAATGACCTGCAACTAACACAAATTACACTCCTCTCAACTTTTCCATTCTCATATATATTCACCAGGCTATACAGTATGATTTATTTTTGCTTACAAAACTAATTTAATTTAATTAAAACTGTAGCAACATTTTATGCAATCATATCAATGTTGACAATAATTTAGGAACATAAAATTCTTTCGGGATTGTCTCATATTTTCATTCTACCAATCCAATTTTGCTGATTTTCAATGCCAATTTACTTATAACCATGATAGGCATTCTGTCGTATTCACATTATTTTCAGTTTTGTATTTTAGATGGGGATGTGTTTTACACAGACAGACCTAGCCTTAGATTAATCAACATTGAAAAAAGAGCAGAACTTTGTGGGATCTCAGATGAATATTTATAATAGTTGCATATAAGAAAACAATGTCATTCATCAGGAGAGTAGGGGGAGGAGGTCTTAAAATCAATAAGTTGTTAAGTTAGTCTAGCTCTCAAATTTTCTATATTTTTCCATTTTCTATTCAACAAGCCTAATGCCTACATTCAGACATGCATTTGTTCAAAGATCATATTCCTTTATAGAACAGAATTTACATATTCCATGTATTTGAATGTAGATGAGCATTGTCTCTTTGTATTTTATTAGCATGTTTATGTAAATTTGAAAATGAATAGTCATGCTTACACTTGTACATTCATATTCCCATACACACTCGCATAATTATATAGATACATACATATGTATGTATGTATGTATGTATGTATGTCAACAATTATGTATTTTTGTAACGTTCAAAGTAATCTCACCAAATGAACACCAATCATTGTTGCACAGTGGATTTGTAATAAAAATTTTTGTTTCAAATTTTCATAATTTAAACAAATTTGGTTCTCAATTACATCAAGAATAATTATATTTAAACATTAATGCCATAAAATTATCTTATTAATAAAGCCAATTAGATGGAAATTCAAAACGTTTTTCTCTGTTTTACTTCAATTTAAAGTTTTCCGCCTCTAGAAAAAACACCCTTTAGAAAGAAAGTTTGTTCACCCCACTTTGTATTGCCTCTAATAAATGTACAGTGCTTTCATTTTCTTGTCAGGTATTGTATGTTGCGTATACGTGATATTCATAATAGATTGAAATTACGTATACGCCATGAGAACAAATTCATGAATAATTTCATTCGTCAAGGTAATTAATTTTTTTAAAATTTCATATGGGCATCATGTAAATTTTTATTTTATTTTCAGGAAATCATTATTAAAATAAATAAGTCAATTTCATTTCACTAATTAGGACAAAATAAAAAATTGGGAACAAAACAACGAATTTTCTTCTGAATTCAATGATAAAGAGTGAGTCAATACACACAATTCAGCCAAAACTTATCCTTGGTTCAATAAATAATTATTTTTTTAATCACTTTAGCTTTTAAAAATATATCAGATGTTATATTTTCTAAATCATTAGTTTTCAACTGCTACTTAGGTCAAAATGGTCACCCAAAAAAAAGTACGTGTGAAAAAATATTTAAAACATTTCAAAAAATACAATATGGACTTTCATAAAATACCAAAAGATGTCAAATTACATCGTAAGACTGCTACAAATCCAGGAAGAAAAAATAAATAACCCAAAAAATTAGCGAAACATCGCCTTTTTAAAATTTTATAAATTCAAATGCATATAACTTTGGACTTAGTCAGTATTTTTAAATAATTCTTTTTCCTCTTTGACACATACATGTGTTGTTAGTCTAATAAAGGAAAACTAAAGAAAGTCGGGAAATACTTGGATACGGTGTTATCAAAAAACTGGATAAATACTTAAATACGAATATCTCCTAAGCTATAAGAGATAATTGACAGCTACGATGAGATTTTTTGTAGTGCTCGATGAGAAGATTCTACACAGAGAAAACAGTTTCGCGATAGCAACCGAATTTGTAGCCAATCGAATGATTCTACCTTAGTGACCGAATTTTACAGTTGTGGCTACAAAATTTTAGAAGGGGTAACAAAAGTTTGGTTGCTTCAACCGAAATTCTTTTTTATCAACTGACTTTCTGTCGATAGAAGCGAAAAATTCAATGTGTGCAACTGAATCATTCGATTGGCAACAAATTCGGTTGCTACTACGAATCTGTATTCTCTATGTAATTTTTTGAAATCGGAACTCAAACGAAGAAATGTGATTGTTTTAGAAACGTAACATGCCCGAGGTGTCCTACTTTGAGGGACCTTGGCCGCGTCCCTGGTGGGTCCACGTTCAAAACTTAAACTCGACAACACTTCTTCTTTGCGCATGTTAAATTTCCTTCAAACCAATCTAATCATTTAGAAGTTACATATTTATTTCCCTCTTTTTTTCTATCCCACTATGTGTCGCTTACGATAAAATTCGTTTACTGTAAAATGTAAACATTAACTTACGATAAAATCGTACCCCCTATATTTTTGAAGTTATTAATAATTTTGATATTCTGAGAACGCTATAAAAAAAATTTAGAAAATGTCGCTTGCGCTAAGGGCTCCATATATTATAGAACATTTTTTATTGAGATCTTAGGTACATTTTTGTAGTTGATTATTTCCTTGAATTTTGAACGGTTTGCTACCTATGGACCTGAACAGGGGAAAAAAGGTAAATTTTTTAAAGTTTTATTTTGATTTTATGACTCAGAGAGTAAATCAAAATTCCGAACTGTTTCACATAGTGATGTCCGAATATGGTTATATTTCCATGACTCAAAAAATTACACCTAGTATTATTTGCGAAATAAAAAATCATCGTCATTGTGCAGAATTTATGTTTGAAATTAATGTTAAAGAAAATATCATTAAACAAATTGTTTTGGAGTAATCCTTGTAGGCCGTCAAACTATTTTTTAAATATTCTTCTATTACTTTTACTTAACGCAATATAGTACAGGTGAAATTGTATTTACAGCCACAGTAGAGTGTCCCTTAGAATTAAATTTTTTGAAATGTTGAAACGGTACCCGTTGAAAACTTTCGTAATGACCTAAAATACCACCAAAAAAATGTTTAGCTTGTTCTAAGAAGTGCATCCTGTGCCGACTTTCGATTTAGTTTTGAGGTGCATTTACAAGGGAAAAAAATGCATTTTTTTCAGGTTTTTTTTTAAATTTTTGCCATTAAATAATTACATTTGCAATTTAATTTAAAAGAATCGATTTTTGTGCTGTTATTGTAAATACTAGACTTCATTTTATATTATTCTTGTTTCATCAAAATCGGCCCAAAAATATATAATATTTCGCTATCTTTCCATTAGAAATTCCATATATTGAAAAATTTTACATTTTATCTTCACGATTTAAGGGTTAGCGTTTTTCCGATTTTAGCAAAACTTTCAGACTGTATTCAAAATTACATGGACTATAATACTCTGAACAGGCTTTACTTAAAATTGATAACACTAAGAAAATTGGGCTCATTCGCCAAAATATGGCCAAAAAATTTGTTTTTCTCGAAAATCAAAAAATTTATATCGCAGGTACGGAAAAACTATAGAAGGTATTGACATAATTTTTTCACATTTTTATTCCCTATTGTGTTTTTAATAAATCCCCAAGTGATGATTAAAAAATTCTGAAATTTGTTTAACAAAACTTGAAATTGGAGTTTTGAAACTGCCGTTAAAAAAATATTTTGTTTGGTTGTACCTGCGAATAGGTTAACTGTATCCAATGAAGATAAAAACTCATATACAAGTAAATATGGATATATTTTAAGTAAGAATGAACTTTTGTTTTAATATTTCTCAAAATATGTTAAATTTGTCAATACATTTCTTGTTCTAGTTGCCTGAGGCACATTAATGTCCTGGCGATTTTTTAATAACTTTAAAATTTTTTAGCCAATTTTTGTCTTTCATATCATATTAGAACGAAAATTACATACACATTTAGATTGTTTTAAATTAAATTGCAAAAGTAATTATTTAATGGCAAACATTTAAAAAAAAACTGAAAAAAACATTTTTCCCCCTTGTAAATGCACCTCAAAACTAAATAGAAAGTCGACAAGGGTTGCCCTTCATAGAACAAGCTAAAATATTTTTTGGTGGTATTTTAGGTCATTACGAAAGGTAATTTTCAGCGGGTACCGTTTCAACATTTCAAAAAATTTAATTCTAAGGGACACTCTAAGCTACAGTTTCCACTCTGATTGTTTTAGATACTAAAAAAATCTATTTGTATCAGCGCCCTAATGTAATTGTTCTCCACAAGACATTAGTAAACACTGTACAGGGTATAGTTATGAGTTTATAAAACTGTGTACTTAAATTTATAAAGAGCATAGTCATGGAAAATATTAATTGCAGAATATTGAAGGAATTAAAACACTAAGTCCTAAAAATACTAGAACATCTTTCAGATTACGATAAACGTAATGAGTGAGCATTATAATATGATAAAATCTCTCATCATAAACATGATTGCCCCAAACATATACTATATTACTACCATAAAATCACATGCTGTAATTACAATGACCATAATATTATTGAATATCCTGTAATTATGTTAATATTAATGCTGTGATCATATACATTTATGTATATATGTTTTGTCTGGGAGCACTCGTTTAAATTTTATTGCAAAATTTAATATTATCTAAACAAAAACCCATTTCAAACTCTGATTATCTAGCACATACATATTATGTGTTTAGCTAAGTATGAATGCATGTGTCAGTATTTCTTTGTAAATTTTTATTTTTTGTAGGATTTTATAAATTCTACAAATGTAATCCAAACCATAGACCGTAGACTAAATAACAACAGTGAGTAAGGCAAGCAAGCAAACAAACAATACAATGAAATTCCGTATAAAATAACAATAAAAACGGAAACTACACATTAGTAAATAGTGCTGCTAGTGCACAAATTGCATTTTCATTTCAATCAGCACGTGTTTAAATGAACATCCGCTCTAAAACACCAGTTTACCTGACATTGCACACATCTTTATACAACAAACACATATTAAATTCACATTCTTGCAAACATTTCGCATACAGAAACAAACTTTCATATATTGTAGCAGGATTGTAAAACAAGTGTTTCTGTTGTTGTACTAAATGTAAGTGAATGCCTGTATTTGTGGGTTTCCAGAATTGGGCATGTATGAGTGAGTGTTTTTATCATGATGGCTCTGGTTACACCGTGCGACATTTATTTTTCAGATATCTTTTTAAAAGAACCTTTTAAAAAATCTCAAAGCAAATATACAAAATATTTATTCGCAACATGGGTACCAAATAAAAGCTAGGGAAGTCAGCTGTCTGAAAAATAACACGTTTACCCCCTGATAAAAAAAAATACTGACAAAATATTTATTTTACATTTTTTTATGAAAAACACCAAAAAATATTAAAAAACTAAGTGATATCATCCTCTAATAATAAGTACTCAGTATAACTCTGTATGGCCTCTATTTTCCTGCATCTGTCGATTCATCCATGTGTATTTAAAAAAATATTAAAATTGTTACATGGTGTTATTGCTTACAACTACAAATGTATTCGTGTTCAGTGCAAGAGTAGCTACTCGTTGGAATTTATTCGATTTGAATATTTGTGTGAATGTAATCTTTTTTGTTTAATTTTGTGGTGTCATTTCTGACTATAGTATGGAGAATGTATTGGCCATAAATCAGTGCATTATTAGAAAAGCTAACAGCAGTAATGCAAAATTTTTGCTCATAGAGTAAAATGTGTTAATATCCTACTTTGCGAAATGATTTATGAGTGGCCAGTACTTCAAACACATATATTTGAATTATTGATAACATCGCCAAAATTTGGAGTTTATTTTTTTTTTTGCAACAGTGATTCTTACCGCAGTTATTTCTTAGTCGATTTTAAGTTTTTGATAAAAAAAAATCAAATACAATGAATTCCTGCACAGGAAAATTAGTTAAACTTTAATAGTTTACGATCGATTTAAATAAATTAATCATCATTTTGTTATAAATTAATTATGGTTAGAAAATAATCATAAATCCAATTTATTTTGAACAAACTAAATTAAACACAATTTAAAATTCTAAAAATAAAAATAAAATTTTATGGCTTATACTTACAAAACTATATATCAATCATTCCATAATACATCGCCATATGTCTTATTTTCAGTTTCTATGACCTACACCACCATATTTATGACTGGTCAAACCATATTGCGGAGGGACATTTGTATGGGAGCTAGTTGAAATCATAGATCACTATTGTCCATTTTCAATACCAAACAAACCTCCACATAGCGTATTTGTGGAAAATTTCTGCATGTGAGCTCTTAAAGTGAAAGTCCAATTCTATTGATTTTAGAAGCATTTTAAATTCCAAAAGCAGATAGGGACATCCCGGACAATTTTCTCTAGAAGATCAGATTTATTTAAAATTTTTAGAAAATATTATTCAAAAGAGAAATATTTTTAAGAAATCCAAAAATGTACCATTATTTACCGCATTTTACAACTTTCAATTAATCCGATTGCACTTAAATTTTGCTGTAGTTAGTTTTAGCAACCAATGATAGCTAATAATAAGGCTTTTGACGTTTTTGAGATATTGGCCTTTGAATTTTATAACACAAGACATGAACTTTAAATGTGATTTATTCATAAAACGTTAAAGAACATATACCTTGTTTAGAAACAATTCAAAGGTTTATAAATCAAATTTTATATGGAAATTCTTTTAAAACCCCTTAATAGATTTAAAAATTGTTTAAAATTTTATGAATAAATCACATTTAAAGCTCAACTATTGTATTATAAAATTCAAAGATATAAATCTCAAAAACCTAACGAGAAAAAAGTGAGCCTAAAATTGTTAAATATTTTCAACAAAACCCAATTTTGTCCTACAAAAATGTTGACAAAAAACAAAGTTGAGCCTTCAAACTGATTCCAAAGTTATTATACAATATCGGGAGAACTTGTCCGTTGACAGAGAACCTGGTTCAGGTAGAAGGAATGGTTCACATGAAGTTTCTAAAGCCAATAAATAGAAAACATTTCAGAAGAGCTCCCAACACATCCGATAGGAAAGCAGTTTGCTCAGTACTACTATTTGGTATGAAAAGTTAAAGCCAATGCAGGTTTTAAAACATACAAGGCTCAAAAAGTTCCTGACAGAAACTCTGCTAAAAATTTAGAGGCCAAAGACAGAGTACGCAAATAGAAGTCATATTTTATAAAAAACAAGTAAGGAAGTATGGTCGATCAAGCCCGACCATATAATACCCTACACTAAGTAAAAGAGCAAAAACATTTTTCTTTTAAAATTTCAATAAATTATATTTTTGAGTGATTTTCGGAAGTGGGCCTTATATGGGGGCTATGACCAATTATGGACCGATCACCATGAAATTAGGTCGTGTGATTTATGTCTATATTAAAGTTAACTGTGTCGAATTTTGTGTGTATACCAACATTTTTAAGCGATTTATGCACGTTAAAGTGATTTTCGGAAGCGGGTCTATATGGGAGCTATGACTAATTATGGACCGATCGTAACAAAATTTGGTGACATGAATTTTGTGTATACACAACTTATTTGGAGCGGAATTTGTGGAGATACATATATAAATTAAACATTTTTGACCGATAAAGTCGAATTTCGGGAGAACATTTGTATGGGGGCTAGGTGAAATAATGGACCGATTTCAGCCAGTTTCAATAGGCTTGGTCCTTGAGCCGAATAAATGATATGTACCAAATTTCATCGAAATATCTTCAAAATTGCGACCTGTACTCTGCGCACAATGTTTACATGGACAGCCAGCCAGCCAGACGGACAGACGGACGGACATCGTTTAATCGACTCAGAAAGTGATTCTAAGTTGATCGGTATACTTTAAGGTGGGTGTTAGACTAATATTTTTGGGCGTTACAAACATCTGCACAAACGCATTAACCCCCCCCCACTATGGTGGTGTAGGGTATAAATATACCTGCTGCATAATAGATGACGAATCGTATGTTCTCCCTCAGCTCCCGGGCAACATAAAATGCTAATGCTCGTGGGACCCATAAGCAGACAATATTTCCAAAAAGTCCTTGGTATGGAAATCAATATGCAGTTGCGGCAAAAGAAGCCAAATATTTGTTGCAAAGGGTTCCATAAATACCGAAATTTACATCAAGGAATATTTACATAAGACTTCTTAATGTGTCCATTTATTTTTGGCCTGATTTGGTATCCTGTCACTATGGTAAGCAAGGTCTTGAGTGGTCCAGGAACAAAAATGTGGTTATTGTACCAAGAGAGGCAAATTCTCCAAACTGCCTGGAGCTAAGTCAAGTGGAGTGATATTGGGCTCTTGTTAAAAGAGAATTGAAGAGCACAAAAAGTTGCCCAAAAACGTGGTAGATTTTAAAAGTGACAGAAAGCTCTATAAAAACTTTAATGGAAGGGTTTCCGAAAAAGTTTCATAAATTCATAACTATTGAATAGAACTACAAAAATAATATTTTTTTTGTAAGTTGTAACAATAGTTTCAATTAAATAAAAAAAATCAATGTTAAGATTTTTTCTATCTCACTCCTTATATGGTTAAAAATCCTGCCTTGTTTTCAAAAAACAAAACAAAACGTTTTGGAAGCATACACAGAAAAAAGAAATTCATAATTGGAATGAATTTTGTAATAAATATTATTAATCGAACTTGACTTTTTTTTTCTCAAACTTATTTCATTCAAAATAAGAACATGTTCATAAATATTATAATATTTTACATGACGGAAATTTTTGCTTTTTTACTTAATTTTTTTTTAATAAATTGCATTATAATTGTATTATATAATGAATTAGTGCAAGAATATTTGCATAATATATTGGCCAATATTTTAGGATAAAAACGAGAATATCTGAAACTTAAAAATTATCATTAAACATAATAAAACATTCATAAATATAAAAGCATTTCATTCTCTTAAATCTATTTAATCATTTTCGCGCTTTTTATATCATTTTGTAGCTGAAAATCATAAAAAAAACTAAAAATTGTCCATGAAAAATTTCAAACATTTTTGAACAACATAAAAATAAAAATGAAATTGAAATTATATTTTTCAAGCCTTCTAGATTTTATTTCAAAACATAAAATATTAAAAAAATCATACTATTTAAGAAATTATTTATAAATGTTATGAATTGAAATCAATGAATTCGAATCATAATATTTATGTTGAAACTTTTTTCTGTGTAATAAATTTTAAATTTTATTTCAATGAGTTGTTCTCCTATGTTCTGTATAAGATTGAAATTGGTTTTTAAATTGTTTATTTTATTTTAAAGATACATGTTTTAGCTTTCAAACAGAAGAGACTTTTTGAAAATGGCTGTGTTAAGTATTTGAGTCAAAAAGCTAACTATAGTAGCGTTCCGAAACACATAAATTAAATAATCTATAAAAAAATTAAAAATACTAGACTAGACAAGAAAATACCGTAAATCAACTATTTTCCAAATGATTTTTACAAATCTTTCTCTGTTTCAAAGAAAGAATTCACATCTGTCAAACAAAAGAAACGATTTTTTAATTCATTTCCAAAGAACATAATACCGTTTTTTTCACTAAAACGTTATTTCACTAAGTAATCGAGAAAAACTATAAGCAATTCCGTACTCTATGGACTTAAACAAAACAGAATTACTACATGAAAACAATTTAAATTTTGTTCATTCAGTTTTGTATTACTGTGTAAAATACATTGTTAGATGACAGTATTATGTTAATGCTAAAATACTATTCTATCCTTTTTTAAATTTTAATTTTCAAATCTCAATGGTAGCTCACATTGAATTTTTCTAAAATAACCCCATACAGTCATGATAACAAAATATTGCATATTTTTGGGCATAAATTATATTTAGTTATTGCTCTAATAAACTTATCACTACTCAATTTCAGCTAAAAATCATGTCCGTGTCAAAATACAATAATAGGTAGCAGAGTGTTGCTAAATTAACGAACCATGATTGAGCCTGCCATGATACACACAAAAACTCTAATTAAGTCAAACTGGCTGTTAAAAATACAATTTTTCTCGCAACAATTTGGTTTTATTTAGCATGACTGTTAAAAATACATGTACAAATGAAACCTACTTGTGGTGAAACAAATTTTAAATTTGAAATAAAAACAAGTAAGAAAGTATAGTGGGTCAAGTACGACCATATGATACCCTACCTTTTCCTCTTAAAATTTCAATAATTTATTTTTATGAGTGAATTTCGGAAGTGGACCTATTTCAAACTTGATTTCTTTCTATATGAAACCTCTTTCTGGTTAATTGTATTTGAATACCAAATTAGTATGAGATTTATACTCGATAAAGTGATTTTTCGGAGTTGATCAATTAATGACTGATTGCCATGAAATTAGGACTCGTGATTTCCTTCTACATTAAACTTATTTTTGCCGGACAGATGAACCACAGTGGGGGAACTGAAAAATTGGATAGCCCGATTTTAATAAAATTTCCCATTCAAAACTTAAACTTATCGACCCCTAGATAAGTTTAAGTTTTGAATTTGATCATAAAATACCAAGAGGGTGCAAAACTACAATGCCCCAAAGTGGGTAAAAATGGTATATTTTAGACAGTGTTTAAAAAGCTACGATAACTAACAAATTTTTAACTGTTGCTACAACTACTGCTTCAAAAAAGTGTATGTAGCGGTAGCAGTAGCATTTGTCTTTTTTCGTTTTCTTGTTTTTTTAAAACAACTGCTACCTTCAAAATATAAAACTCTTAACAGAGCAGTAGTAATAAAACATGAATTGTAAATGGAGTAGTAGCATAAAAATACAAATCATTGCTACTGCTCTATATCGAGTTTTAATTTTTAAGGTAGCAGTAAAGTAGCAGTTGATGCAGCAGTTAAGGTAGCAATAAAAGTAGTCAAAAAAGAAAATCTTCAGTCATAACACCAAAATTGACAGAATTAAACACTGTGTGTTGTTTTTGTTTTGAGAGAGTTTGAAAGAATTATTCGATTTTATTCATCTCAGATGTTCGTGTTGCTAACAGAAAGATCGTGTTTTCTGTGTGTATAACAAAAAAGCCGAACTTTTGTTTAAAACACGACCAACTTACACAAATATACATTCACAACAACAACACATAATATACTTTTTTGACTGAAGATTTTTATTTTTGACTTATTTTATTGCTACCTCAACTGCTACTTAGCTGCTACTTCAACTGCTACTTAACTGCTACTTCTTCTACTACCTCAACTGCTACTTCTATTACTACTAAATTTTAAAAGTAGCAGAATTAATAAAAAACTAATGACTGCTACATCAAAACTTTTTCTTTTTTAAGGTAGCAATAGAAAATAAATTACTCTGCTACTTTTAGATTTTTCTTTTATTAGTACTACTACAACTACTGCTACCAAAATATGACGGTAGCAGTAGTAGTAGTAATTATTGACTCCAAGTTTTTATTAATTTTTTAACTAGACTACTTGTGTTTTTTCGTTGCTACTGCTACTTGTAGTCTAGTTTTTTAAACACTGATTTTAAATCTTTGACTCTATTGACGTTGCTGTTGCTCAGGCTCCCTTTGCAAAAGAAGTTTCAATGATTTGAAATTAGAGAAAATTAAATTGAAATTTCCAAAAAAAAAATATAGGTCTACTTCGGAATGCACTGGTCTTCGCAGTAATAAAAACTTTTAAATTATATCTCTTCTGTAGTACTTCCCAAAATTTTGCCTTTCTGAAAAACTTAAATGCATTATTTATTTTGTTTTATTTTCTTAACTACACATTAACATAAGTATTTTTTTCGAAAAACATTCGCAAAAAACCTACTTATTAATTTTTTTAACTTAAAAGCGCATAATTTTTGACTTAGAACCGATTTTTAAATAATACTTTTTCTCTATTACTAACAGATTGGCTGGTAATTCAAAAATGATTATTTAAACAAAATAGGACGAGATTTGGATCAACTGTTAGCAAAAACCCAGACTAAGGTAGGTAAAAAAATGAAATTATAATTTTCACATGTATCTCATAAACTATAAGAAATAAAATAAAGTTATAGCCATGTTTTTTGTAGATTTATTCTTGTAGATTCTACGCATGTACAAATCATTCAAATAGGATGAAGAACAAATATTTGCTATCATTTTTAATTTTTCATATACCCGAGATACCCCAATTTGGTTGTCTTTAGGCTCCGACCCACCTTAGGGTTTAAAGTCCAAATTCAAAACTTAAACTCACCTGCACCTTCTTTATAGTACTTTCCACTTTTTTTCATTTCCCACACTATGCGGACGGACGAACATTGTTAAATCGACTTAGAAAGTGATTCTGAGTCTATCGGTATGCAATAAGATAGGTGTTCATACTCATATTTTTTGGCGTTACAAACATCAACACAAACGCATAATAACCTCCTTACTATAGGATTGTAGGGTATAAATATATCGAATCGATAAATTGTTAACGCACTTTGAGGCTGATGTACGAGTGTACTTGTTTTTGGGAAAAAATCAAAATCTATTTTAAATTTTCCACTTTATAAATGAAAACTGAGGCGGAAATATAAATGGTTTGAAGGTGAAATGAACCAGTGTTGGGCAAAACTATGTATATGTTCCAATAAAAACTTTTAAAATGGAATATTTTTGGATTTTAGTGAAATTTAGCAAATCTATACTGAGTTTTATGAGACAAATCAAGAAATTTTCTAATGATTTTGATTTAGTTAATGTAAATAGTTTAATATAATTAAGGGCCTAAAGAACGTAATATTTACCCAGTAAAAGTTTCTTCATTTTATTGAAAATTTTCTTTACAAATGTATCCCTTGGACAGCTGAAACAGTATGTTATTCTTTAGGCATCTAAATATTATTAATAACTCTTCAAAATTCTATAAATTTCTTATTATTTCTCTGCATTAATATTAATAATTACCTGTCTAGGTTTAACCATACGTATAAGTTATCTTAAATAAATATCAATCATACGTCAACTCCTACAAATACTTGGAAATAATATTAATGTTCAACCAAGCCTTAAGTAATTAATTAACATATTGGATTTCTAAACATTTGCAATTATTTATGAAATATCATTTTGACATGAAATAGATATTAACAATAACTTTATTATTATTATTAAATTCTTATACAAAACCATCCATAACAAATGGCCCAAAACCCAAACCACTGAACTATAATTTGAGAATAGTAGATTTAAAGCATTTCATTTTTATTTTTATTACCCAAATTACTAATTATTTGATATTATCTTTACTAATGAGGCCAATTTTTTGTTTCTACTTTTTTCCAATTTTTTTTCAATCTACAGCAATCTATTTCATCTCATCGTTTCATTTGTACAGTCATTTATTCCATCATTTATCATGATTTATCAGCACAAATTAGTGTATTCATTCATTCATTTGGCTTGTTTGTTGCTATGTGTTAAATTGTTTTGTTTTCGATTCCTCCTGCCCTGCTGATTATGTGGTTTTTATTATTTCTTCTGTATGCCCAACTCTCCAACTGTGAGTGCTGTGAAATTCGTTGGCATCTTCAGGTGTTTTTCAATACAAAGTCCTACTGCACTAAGATAATTGTCTGTATAACAATTAGTATAAGTATTTGTGTGTGTGAGTATCTGTGTAGTCTTAGCTAAAATTATTATCCACTAAATACAGGCTAATTGCAAATACAAATTAAACTGATATTTGCGGTTGTGAAATAATATGGTCTTAAGGACTCATTGTTGAATTAATAAAATTAGTGATGATTATCATTTGTATATAGGTAATGTTGGTTACGCATTTACAAAATTAAAATAAAATAATTTTGGTCGATATGTAAATTACAACTTTATAGAATTATTGGAATTTTGATTTTTTAATGGAGATTATGAAAATTTAAAACTGTTTAAAATAATTAGGATTTTGTTTTAAAAAGGTTTTGAATAATTTTAATTCAGAAAATAATTTATTTAGAGGAAATGTAGGAAGAAATCACCACAAAGCTGACAGAAAAGTGTTATTTTCGGATTTGTTGGCTTCGTTTTCAATGAAATTTACAACAGTAAATCAGAAATGCATAGTAAATCATTTTATTTATATACTAACCTATAGTCTCAGGCTGGCGAAATTTGTTTTATGAACCTTTGATAGATTCAAAAATGTATTATGAAAATGGACTTAACCAAAGAGTAACAAGAAAGGAACGCTCTCAATTTGTCTACAACAACAGAATCTATCTCTTCTCGCATACAAGTAGTAAGTGAATTTAACACACTTAACCTTTATTTCACCAGCATAACTGCTTTACGCACGTCAACAGCAACATACCTGGGTATGTTCATACGTTTTGTATAGTGAATGGCATGCCGTTAGCATAAAAATGCTAATATCTAACTCGTTTGTCGGAATATCTGTATTAGTTTTGTTTATTTTCTTAGAAATAGACAAAAGGTTCAAAAATTTTATGATAACCAGTTTTACCCTTACATTTAGTCATTCTTTTTTGAAAAAATTGGTTGCATGATATAAAAAAAATTACAAGGTAGTTTCATTTATATTTTTTTGACAAGAAAATGGATTTTTGAAGTTTATTTTATTTGTAGATATTCAGTGAAGCATTGCCACATTTAGAAAAATGTTACAATACTCCGAGAAATTTTCAATGAAATATGTGTAGTATGTTCAGTTCACAATACTGCAGTTTATATTTAAAATAGATAAAAAACGAATTAATCTAAGACGTGTGCCTTTATATCACATAGGCCATGACAATTAAGAGCTGCCCGAAGATAGTGATACCTTTTTCAATCAGACTTTAAAAAAATGGATGTTTTTTAATTTATCAGAGGAATTCTAACGTTGCCTCAATTCTTGCATCAAAAGGATTTTGTGTCGACTTTCTTTTATAAAACTTGCCTGTGCTACAAACGTGTTACTGCAGTCTTTACTGGAACTACTTATGTGTTGGCTAGAGATTTGAGAGAATACTTTTATCCCTATTTGCAACGTGTCCTGGATAGATTAATATGTTTGCGCTATGAAGAACGTGTTACTAATTATGCCGTTTTTCATTTATTGCTCGGGATGTTCGTGATTATGGCAAGTTCCTGGAGTTTATATTGAAAACTATAGAGCGTGAACAAGCTGATAGTGTGCAGGGCTGTGGGAGTTTATTGAGATAAAGCGCTTCGTAAAGGGAGAATTTCATTGCATTTCCGGAGAATTTGCAGTTTATTTAAGAATCTTTGGTGGCGGATAAGAAGATAAAACCACAACAGAGCCAGCTGTTGATTGATATCGACTACGTGATTTGGTAATTTTTGCCCCAAAGTTGAATTTTACATAAAAAATATGCGATATTTGCATGGACCTGGTCCCCTCCGTATCAACAATTTTAAAATTTATTTTCATTTAAAGTATTTAGTGTAAAGTTATCTTTTCAAAAAGTATAAATTCCTAATACATCTTCTTTGAAATTTTTTAGATAACTTAAAAATAAAAAAAGTACTCTTTGCCCAAAAACTAGCGAAAAATCGCCTTTTTAATTTTTTTAAAATTCAAATACATATAACTTTGGAGTCAGTCACGATTTTTAAATAACTCTTTTTTTTGTTTGACATATACATTTGTTGTTAGTTCAATAAAAGTAAAATGAAGAAAATCGGGATATATTTGGTCCCGGTGTTATCAAGAATGCGGAGTAGGGTGGGTAAAAATGTTGAAAAAATACTATACTTTTCAATTTTATCATTGTATTTGCATGCGTTTTACTATGGATGCCCAGGTATGTATGCAGTTGACGTAAGGGTGAAACTTTGTTAATCAACTATATCTTCCACAAATAAATTTAATTTTTGCAGAAATTTTGGTACAAAAAACAGAAAAGTCTATTTATAAATTCTTTTCAGCTGAAAATACATTAAATATTGGGTGTATTACTTCCATTGCAAGTAATGATTCGATCCTAAAATTATTTTCTTTTAATGCATTCAAGTAGCATTTCAGACAAACAAAAACGTCTTTCAAGGTCTCTCAGCTTCAATTCGAATGGTACCCAATTTTGTTGATTTCGGATGAATCCTCCTACTTGCAAAGGCTTTAAAATTGTTGATTGAGGTTAGATTGAAATTTCACACGCGAAAAGAGAAAGTGTTTTCGAGTTTGAGTTTTTTACGTGAACTTCATGGTCCCACCAGTGGCCCATGCCACTCCCAAAGTAAGACACCTCGGGTATGTAAAATTTTTTTACCATGAGCAAATGCAACTTCTTTAGTTTTTGTGATACAAAAAAGGTATTTTTCATTTGCGACCCCAAAAAGTATATATTAGGTTGGCCCTTAATAAAAAAAAGTTGGATTTTTGCCAGAAACAAATCATCCTGAAAATTTTTAAGGTAAATCGGTTGGGTTTTAAGACTCTCTGAAATTTGAGATGCATTTACAATTGGAAAAAATGCAATTTTTCCAGTATTTGCAAAACATTTGCCATTAAAAATTACTTTTGCAATTTAATTTAAAAGAATAGAAATGTGTAGGGTATATGGGGGATCATACGCCACTTTTTTTTTGAGGCGATCTCAAATCGAAACCACAATACATATCCTTAAATTTCTTCTTGTTTCGGATACTTCGATATGTTGGCTTTAGTTTTATTCGTTTCAATCTTGCCTTAATATACATATTTTTTAACATTTATAGACTACCAAAAACGGCTAAACCACCCCACCCATGAGGTAAATACGCCAAAGGTATGGGTCAGATTTGTCGTTTGTAAAATAAAACAAATTGTGACTGAGGAATTCCTTGTATCTGGCGAATGTGCCCTAGGGGGAGTTTTGAGGTTTTAATATAAATTTTTTTCGTACTTCTAATTAAATGATCTAAAAAACTATTGTCACTTATTGTTCACTATTATTGACACTCTATCACCAACCAATATCTTTTTTGCATCACAAAAACTAAAGAAGTTAGCACAAAAAATTCACACCCTGAAATATTTCCACAACTTTTTGAAAAACAATTAACCTCGTCTGCCTCACATCATATGTAAAATTAAACTTTCCAACTTTTTTTATAGCAATTTTCGAGAAAAACTAATTATTTGGCCATACTTTGACGAATGAGCTCAATTTCCTTACTTTTATGAATTTTAAAAAGAACCCATTCAGAATATTATAGTCCAGATAATTTTAAATATACTCCGAAAGTTTTACTAAAATTGGAAAACTTTAAACCTTAAATTGTGAAGGGCAAATGTCAAATTTTTCAATATTTTTTGAATTTCTTATGGAAAGATAGCCAAAATGTTAATATTTTTGGAACGATTTCGATGAAACTAAAGAAAAATATAACATGAAGTTTATTATTCATAATAACAGCATAAAAATGGAAATTAACCCATGTTATTTTTTAAATCGGAAAAAACATTTTTTACCCCGAATTTTTTGTTCACCAAAAAAAATTTTTTTTTGGTATAAAATTTTCTTTACTAATAAAATTATAAAAAAAATATTTTTAAATTACAAAAAAAATTAAAAAAGAATTTTTTCGCTAATAAAATAAAAAAAAAAAATTTGCTTATATAAAAATATCTAAAATTATTATTTTAAATTATAATTTGGTGAAGGGTATATAGGGGAGAGGGGGGTACGTTTGGGGCATTTTTGAACAATGTTAATAAAATCTCAGTTAACAATTTTTTCCGACCCTTGACCAAGTTTTTCACATGGCAACATTGTTATCTAGCAACGTCAACAACTTTAGCTAGTTTTTTCAGTCGTCGACCGAATGTAGTTGGGTGACCATGTGTTTCCAGTAAATTTTTTAATTTTTTTTTATTTTTTTGTAAGAGTTTTTTCTTTAGTGAAATAAATTTATTGTTTTTTTATTTTTAAATGTTAATGTTTATGGTTTTTCTTCATAAATAAATCGAATCTATTATATATAAAGAAAATAGAACTGTTTATGGTATTTTTGTACATAAGCATTTTTGAACAAAATGACTTGATCCATTAAACAAATAAAAAAATATATAAATCGAAATAAAAATAAGTTACTTGTAGACTTAAACTAAAGTTAATTTCCATACATATTAGTTAAATTATGTAAAAAGTCAATAGTTCAAAAACATACATTTTTATGAGGCTTGAAAGCAAAAAGTGTTCAAAGTTGCCCCCTCTCCCCTAAGATTCGGCATAGCCGAATATAGCTCTCTTACTATCTCTCAAGAAGTAAAGCAAAACTTCCTGCATATGAAGCTTTGCTGGCACAAAATTCGACATTTTTGTAACAAAAAAAACCTTGTTGTTTACAACAAATCGCTCATTTTTAAGTTTTATTTGAATTTTTAAATTTAGTTGCGATACAATTTTGTTATAAATTTTAAGATCGCTTTTTTAAATTATGTGTATTTGAGGAGTGTGGTGAAAGTGGGTTGAACATCAATATATATACACAACATTTTACCAATACAATACAGGTAGGGTCACACATAGCTAATATTTACTCAAAAAAGCTTAACCCCTTTTTATACCCTTCGCCTTAGTAAGAAGGGTATATATAAATATGTCATTCCGTTTGTAATTTCCACAATATAATTTTCCGACCCTATAAAGTATATATATTCTGGATTCTTATGGATAGCGGAGTCGATTAAGCCATGCCCGTCTGTCTGTATGTCCGTCTGTTTGTCTGTTCGTCTGTCTGTTGAAATCAATTTTCTGAAGACCCCAGATATCTTCGGGATCCAAATCTTCAATAATTCTGTCAGGCATGCCTTCGAGAAGTTTCATATTTAAAATCAGCATATGAGGAAAAAACCAGGACAATTTTAATTTTGTACCTATATCTGGATTACTAAGTCGTTAATATAGATAATATGGATATCTGATGATAGATATTTCAAAGACCTTTGCAACGACGTATATAAGACCATAGTAAGTTGGACCTACAATGGATCAAAATCGGAAAAAATATTTTTCGATCCGAATTTTGTTTTCACCAAAAAAAAAATTTCAAAATTAAAAAAAAATTTAAATTTAAAAAAAAAAAAAATAAATTTAAAAAATTAAAAAATAACAATTCGAAAAAAAAAAATTCCAAAAAATTAAAAAACAACTATGGAAAAAAAATAAATTTTGTTTACCCAAAAAATTTTTTATATTTGTATTTTGAAGTATAATTTGGTGAAGGGTATAAGATTGTTTAGCACACATTTGTTTGACATTGTTTTCTCTTGCAAGTGATTTGCAAGATCGCTTTTTGATCAAAATATAAATAAAACTAAATACTTGTTTTGAATTGTCCTAAGTAAATGGAGTTTTTGAAATAAATAAAAGAATTAAAATGTATTTTATTTAGTGGTTACGTATTTTTCGTCAAATATTTGCCATGTTTACCTTTAGAGTTAGGTTAGCGTTTCGCATATAAAATAATTTATTATGTATCAGTGCAGGAATCATAGGCTTTAATTTTCTCATACATACAAATAAATTCAATTTTCTATACTTTAAGCTAGAAAATAAAACAGATTGAAGCTTACATAATTGTTATTTACTTTATCATCAATAATATTCATAAATGCTACTCACATTTTACCAACAAATTTTAAAAGCTTTTAAATAATAAAAGGTAGTCAATAAATGTCGCATAGTGGGGTCTAATGGAAAAGAAGTGGTAATAAATCTGATTCTAGTCCGATTGCAAAATGATGTAGGAGGCTTTAATAAATAAAATTTGTGACCAGAATACAATGTGAGATTAGCACCTTCTATCTCACATTGTATTCTGGTCGAGAACCTCTGGTTATGAAAACTTTGTACAGCTGTTAACTTGTGTAATAGGGTGGGTATTTCAATCACCCCACCCTATTGTACAAAAATTTACGGAATTCAATGAGTGAAACTTTGTTATAAAGCAAATAGAAAGAGTCTTAGTACATTTTTTCTATCGACCCCACAGTGTTTAAATTTTCACTTTAAAAGCATTGTTTTAGAAAATTGTCATAACTTAATTAAACACATATGTAGATACTTTAGAGCTACACATGTGCTATCACTTATTTCTATAGAGTAAAATACATGGCTTTATTGTTATTGTATATTTTTATTTACCATTGTATGTTTTTTTGTAATAATTTAAATTTGGTTTTACAAGCACATTGCATTGGTTTTTATACCCACCACCAAAAAGATGGGGTTATATTAAGTTTGTCATTCCGTTTGTTATGATAGAGCCACAAGGAAATGACGTACGGGGATGAATTTTCCCCCAATTGGCAAAATCGTAAGAGCAGAACCAGAGTTATTGACCAAATTGATATTTTTCAAAAATGTTTTGCTTTTTTCTTTAATTTGATAAAAAGACGAGCTTTGTTGAAAATGGTAATAATTGGAGCATGATTTCTTTTAGTCCACATACGAATTTGTTACCGGAATATAGTTCTATGGTACATAAAATTTCAACATTTAGCAAACATAAGTTCTACTTATGTACAAAAAAATCAAAATCAATCGGTCCATAATTGGTCATAGCCAACATGTATGGAATACTTCCGAAAAACACTTAAATAGGCATAAATATCTTATAAATATTTTATTGGTGGTAGGTATAAAAGATTCGAAACAGGCGAGCGTAACATTATAATACATGTTTATTTTTTTTATAATGTTTTTACAATAGAATTTTGAATTTGTAATTTTTTTGTTTTTTTTCTGTAATCTTCAGCTATTTGATGTGACAAGCAAATTTTTAGTTTGTTTCGGTAGAGCCATTTTTGTTTTTTCTTTCCTTTGCATATAAAACTGCTGGCAGCAAATTGTTTTAGTGTAAAAGTAAAAGTAAAGAAAAAAACATGTAAAAGTTATAAAAAGTCACGTTTTAACAAAAGTGAATGTTATAAACAAAATCTGTTTTTTTCACGTGAATATACTTACATACTTTTTGGGGTTAAATCTAAAAAAAAAATGATGCCGTCGTCGGTTTTTTTTTGTAAAGAGTAGACAAAAAACAAACAGAAGTGGTATATTCATCAAAGACGAATCTTATTTACCTTTTACAAGCTACATAGACATACAGTGGTGGCCACCAATTTAAGACAAATACTTGAATTTTTTTCATCAACTGAATTTTAAGTGCGATAGAGCCAAAATAAAAGGACCTCTAAGGGTATGAAATTATTAATGTTTCTAATTTCTGAAAAATGTTTGGAAAAATCTGTAAAACATATATGGAAAAATATATGTGGAAATACGTTGACCCACCTCAGCGAACATCCGCTGTTAATAACATGATATGACCGAAACTAATGGAACTAAAAATACGAAATTTGGTCCGAATATTTTATAATAAAAATATAATGATATAAATGTGAGAAATTATGTTTATTTAAAAAAATTTTTTTTTGGTCAAGTTGTAGAAAAATTGTATGTGTTCATTGTGAATATGTATGAATTGACACAGTCGAATAAAACACACTTGTGTGTTAAAACAGCCATCATGCATACATATTTGTGGAAATATTTGAGAAAATAATTGACAATTACATGGAATTTAGTAAACAATTTTTGTCTTAAATTCCTGGCCACCACTGTATATAATGTCAACTAGAAAACAATCACAATTTTAAAATAAATTTTTAAAATGCTCAACATTTTTATTAACACAACATTTTTATTAACATAATACATATTAGCGGTATAACCACAATAGGGCCACCGGTAGCCAGTGGTGAACCAAAGACAAATCTCGGATACTTATGATTGAATGTTGATTGATTTGGCTGATTCTAGCAATAATTTTTGACGGAACAGTTACTCTAGAATTTATTTTGTATGACTTGTTTCTTGATGTTAAATCTTTCATCATACAATACAAATTGATGTGCAATATTTGTCTGTAATGGATTACGAAAATTTATTGCAATATACAGACTGGCGGACATGGATTAATAAACTTACGTACCTGTAGGTACAAAAAGTACGAACGAATACAGTTAAATCCGCTTCTCTGCTTACAAGGATCTAATATATTTATATTCCTTTAAATGATTACAAACGGCACGACAAACTAATATATACCTACAATTCTTTTTGTAGAGTATATTAGAGTTTTAAGATTTATTGCAAATCTGATTTTTGCAGACAGTTTCAAACATTAATGTTTTCTTTTAAATCTTCTTTAACAAGCACAAATATTTGCTAAAAAAAATAGAAATGTTTATTTTTAAGAAAGTAAGAAACTTTTAAATCTGATAAATATACAAATAAGTTATTATGCTTGTAGATTCTTATATTTAATAAGAAAAACAAGTTAAGTTGTTTAAAAAATGTTTTACGAAATTAATAGCTCTTGATGTTTCTTATTCTTGACAACAACGATAAAGAATATATGAATAGTAATTGTCATCCATTCCTCGATTGAGGCTAGAGTTTGGGGAATGGGAATTCCCGACCGGGAGATTCAGCTTAGACTACATAAGCACCTTCGATTGAGGCTCAACTTTGACTACATAAATCCCTTCGATTGAGTCCAAACTTAGATTTCACAAAGAGCTATATTTGGGGTTAAACTTTGTCAATATAAAGGCACACGATTGAAGCTCAACTTAACCCATATAAAACCTAGGATTCCGAATTGAGATACACAGAGAAAACAGATTCGTGATAGCAACCGAATTTGTTGCCAATCGAATGATTCTATCTTAGTGACCGAATTTTACAGTTGTGACTACAATATTTTGTAAGGGGTAACTAAAGTTTGGTTGCCTCAACTGAAATTCTTCTTTATCAACTGACTTTCTGTTGTTAGAACTGAAAAATTCTATGTGTGCAACCGAATCATTCGATTGGCAACAAATTCGGTTGCTATCACGAATCTGTTTTCTCTGTGTACAAATTAGTCTACACAAAGGCGTAAGATTGAGGCTCAAATCCGTCAATATAAATCCTTAGTCTATATAAAGACCTACGGGCGAACCTCAAATCATCTACAATTGATGCTCAAAATAGTTTATATAAAGACGTACGATTGGGATTTATTAAATATATAAAGTCCTACAATTGAATCTAAATTCAGCTACGATTGAGGCTTAACTTAGATTGCATGAAGACCTACGGTTGAAGCTCACTTAAACTATAATTAAGGCTCAACTTAGTGTAAACAAAATCCCACGATTGACGCTCAACTTAGTCTACATAAAGACCTACGATTAAGGTTCAACTTTGCCTATATAAGGACCAACGATTTAGACCCTACTTAGTCTATATAAAGATGTAGGATACAGACTCATCATAGTCCACATAAGGACCTACGATTGAGGCTTATCATAGTCTACATAAAGAGCTAAATATATGTCTCTAGTTTATTTTCAATACAAAAACTTACAATTGAGATCAACATATTCCACATAAAGGCTACAATTTAGGGGCAACTTTATCAACACAAATATCTACGATTGATGCTCAACATAATCTACATAAAGAGCTATAATTGAGTCTTGACTTAGTTTAAAAAAAGAACCTCGATTATGGTTCAAATTTTTCAATATAAAGACTTACGATTGAGGCTAAACTTAATCCACAGCAAGACCTAAGATTGAGGCACAACTCAGTCTTTATAAATACCTACGATTAATGTTTAACTGAGTCCACATATATACCTACGATTGCGACAAAACTTAGTCTACCCAAAGACCTACGATTGAGACTCAACATATTCAACATAAAGATCTTCAATTGAGGCTTAACGCAGTCTGCATAAATAGCTGCAATTGTGGTTCAATATAGTCAACAGAAAGACCTACGATTGGGGTACAACTTAGTCTATATAAATACCTACGATTAATGGTCAACTGAGTTTTCATTAAGTCCTACGATTTTGGCACAACTTAATCTACATAAAGACCTACATGAGGATCAACATAGTCAACATAAAGACCTTCAATTGAGGCTTAACGTAGTCTACACAAAAAGCTGCAATTGAGATTCAACTTAGTCAATAGAAAGATAAATGATTGACTTAGTCTATATAAATACCTACGATTAATGGCCCATTGAGTTTAAGTAAAGATCTACAATTGCCCCTCGATTGAAGCTCAATTTACAATAAATACAAAGCTACAATTGAGGCTTAATTCAGTCTATATATATACCTATGATTCCGTCTACAAAAAGACCTACGAATGACGTTCAAGTTAGCCTACATAAATGGATATGATTGAGATTCAACTTGATATATGCAAAGGGATATAATTAAGACTTAACCTAGTCTACATAAACACCTAATATTGAGGCTCTTCTTAGTCAACCCAAAGACCTACGATTTAGACCTTCGATTGAGGCTCAACTTAGTCTACATAAAAACCCACAAATAGCTGTATTTGTAACTGGATATATTATTTAACCTAAATCGTCTAGTATGATAGATGGGGATAATTCGCCATAGGGTCAGATCTGCCAATACCGAACAAAATATAGAAAAAATCAGTCACAATTTGTTAATTTTTTTTGTTGTTAAATAATGTGAAATAAACAATAAATATCTAGTTTATTATACTTTGTTTTGTGAATTAAGGTATAAAACAGTAATATACGTTTATATTTTTTTGTTTTATTTTACAAATGCCAAATCTGCCCCATCCCTTTGGCGTATTTACCCCATATGTGGGGTGGTTTTGCCGATATATCAAAGTATCCGAAACAAGAAGAAATTTAAAAATATGTATTGCTATTTTGATTTGAGATCGACTCAAAAAAAAAGTGGCTTATGGTCCCCCTTCTACCCTAACCATTATGATCTATTTTCTGCTGCATAAAAGCCTGGCAACAAAATAAGTCAGTCAGATCCGATTTGTATACAATTGTGTTTTTGCAAAAATCTATCAACATTTAATGCATTTTTTTACATTTCATAAAAATCCTTAGAAAAACTAAAAAAAAACCTTCAACCACCTACAGCTACAACACATGTGACATTGGTTTAAAATCTTTTCGTTTTTTTTTTCTTCATAAAAATCCATCTAAAAACATATGTATCGGATGTATAAGTATTTTTGCATATTCAGTTTCCGTTGCTTTATGTAAACTTTATTATATTTTATTTCATTTTTTTCATTTTTTTGTAAAATATTTTGTTTTCCTACCTTATTGCATTCTAAGTTTTGTAACTGAAAAATATTAAAAAAAATTGCATATAGAAATGAAAAACAATTTTATTTTATGCATTTTGTTTTTATAGAATTTTTATTTTGCTTATTTTTCCAATTTAAACAGTTTGTGCTGCAAATAAAACACAAAATCCCCGCTGGCTTTGTTTTCAACGTTTGTTTGGAAATCCAATTTAGTAAAAAAAATATTTTTTTTATTTTTACATTTTAGGTAGGAAGGTATTTTTGAAAAATATAGTGTATTTTATATACAAATAAAAATTAGCTTCAATGTTTTATACACTTACTTCAGGGGAAGTATTGTTTTGCTTTTTCTCTAAATGTAAATATTGACATATATTTTTATAAATAAAAAAAAACTAACACTTTTGTTAAACATTTAATTAAGGTTGCAAAATGTAAACAGATCTATACATATCGTTAGCTTAATGCTTAATTCAGCTAAGTCAATTTATGAAAAAAAATAAAACTATTTTTTGTTTTAATTGTTTTTTAAATAGGACAAAAAACAACAAGTTTAACGTATATATTAGGTAACCCATGTATAGCACGTTTTCTTGCAAATTTGAGAAAAAATTTAAAAATAGAAATATACAGCAAAGGAATCTCTTCTGAACAGCGCACAGTGGTTTAGAATCTTTTTTTTGGAAATAATTCGGTAACTCGAGAACTATTAGAGATATTATTACGAAATTGGACATGGTTGGATCTGAGGTGTGTTCAAGTTGATTTTCGTTTCTTCAGCTTCCTAGCGCTAATAGGGGCCAGTGCGTCACCTCTCAAATTTAGTCACCTCGGGTCTTAAAATTTTTAAAAAAATCGCCAAAAATCCATTTATGATCCCAATGAGCCTACATTTAAAATATAATTAGTTCTTGAGAAGATCTACAAAAAATACGTTTACAAGAGTAGGTTATCTCTATTAGTTGAAGATATATTCAGGTTTATTGATTTATTTTTTTAAATTTTGCTCGATCTTTTTATGGTTTTTTAGATATGGCGGGCCTACGGAGGGTCGAAATTTATTTTTAAAACATCAGCTACCTCTTCCCAAAAAAAAGTTATACGCATCCAAAGTTGGAACTTGTTTTACCCAAAAAAGCCCATATTTTTTTTTCTTTTGTAGAAAAAAAATTTCGATTTTTTTTAAATATTTGAGACCCGAGGTGACCAACTTTGAGGGGCTACGTACTGGCCCCCATTAGCGCTAGGAAGCTGAATAAACGTAAGTCAACTCTAAAATACCTCAGCTCAAACCATATGAAATTTCGTAACAATATATCCAATAGTTCCAAAGATACTGAATTATTTCCAAAAAAAAAAAGTTTCTAAACCACTGTGCATCGTTAGACCAACAAGTATTTTACAATCAATACTATTTATATATTTGAATAAATAGAACGAAAGCTATGTGACGTTATAATTTTGAAGGGCACCTTATTTATAAAAACTCACAGCAAGATATTTGTTCCACATGACAGAAATTCCTTAAAATAAATTAATGCGGTAAATAGCTTCTTTAAGAATTTAAAACATAATACCCTAAAATAAAACCTAAACTAAAAAGGTTGACTAAAGAACGAAAGAAAAAACACTGTGACCATCACTTATCATAGTTGAAATTCAAAGTGATTTGTTTTTAAAAGCTTCACATACTTATTTAATCTTCTTTTTGTCTTTGTTTGTTTTGTTACTGAATAAGGGCCCTTAACCCTTTTATTTACTTAAGGCACTCACTTTAAACACACACACTCGCCTAAGACCCTTTTCTAGCAGAAGTACCCAGCAGTTAAGTAAGTAGTCAATGTATCCCTAACAGACAGTAATTCTCACTAATGTCTGATCACTTGGCTGACTTCAATTTATATATTTTGGGTCATTTGACATGTATGTACTCTTTGTACACAGAAAAAATTATATTTCTAATCAAAAATTTATCCCATATTGAACTGGTTTCAATTATTTCATAATTAAATCAATTATTCATTTGCTCAAAAACAAAATTTCTTGATATTTTCTATTGAATTTTGAGTTTTGAATTTGAAATTTTGTAATTGAAACACAAAAAATAACAAAAATGTGTTTCAATTACGAAAATTATCTATTCAATAATTTTTGTATTTGAAATTCAACCAATAACGAAAATTGTATATTCAATTGTCAAAATAATCAAATTCAAAACTCAAAATTCAATAGAAAATATCAAGAAATTTTGTTTTTGAGCAAATGAATACTTGATTTAATTATGAAATAATTGAAACCAGTTCAATATGTGACAAATATTTGAATTGAAACGGTTTAAGAAATAGTTTTTTCTGTGTAGAGCCGAAATAAGTCAATTGGTTACTTTACACATCTAAGGTAAACTATGTAATCTAAAGTAGTGATTTTAAACTGCTCTTTTTTGTGATTAATTCGTACAAACTACTTTTATACAAATTGTATGATTATAATTCTCATACAGTTTATTTTCGTTTTGCTTAAGTATACTGACATCCCATGTAACCTAGCGTGAAGTCAATTATCACTTTAGTGTCTCTAAGTAAACTTTAAAGGTTTATTTTGTACTGCACTTTAAAAAACAGTTATTTTACCCACCATAAGTAATCTATTGGAGAGATGTTGAAGGAAGGTTTGTGTACAAGTAATGTGTTAAAGGACTATAATTTTAATGAATAGTTAAGGTCAATTGGCATCCGTGAATTAAAATAACTAGCCATGTAGATGACCAAGTAACCAGTTAGGTAGCTGGTAAGGTAACTGGCCATATGTAACCGGTATGTGAATCCAATAATTTGACTACTTTGAACCAGCTGTCCGACAGTCTGATTGTAATCAAAAAGGGTGCTTAGGACATGCACGTATTAAAGCAACTAGTAACGTAGTTAGCTATGTTACTAATTGTCACCCTAAATGATATATCAAATAACTAGTTCAGTACAGTCACCTAAAACCGCTGGGCAATAGTACCCTCACCATCACAATGGGGAGAGTATTATGCATTTATGCTGATGTGTAAGTTTAAATCAACCTTAACGATCGACTCAGAATCGTCCTCTGAGTCAACTAACGATGCACAGTGGGCAAAATCTAAGTTTTTTGAAAATAAATCTGTTTTTTCTAAACAGCTGGTTCGATAGGAAAAAAAATTTACGCGGGCGTAGACAAGGAGTATTCGAGTTGAAGTTATTAAAATAGACCCCACAAATTAAGGACGGAGTTTTAACCCGCAAACTTTAAAAAGTTGTCAAATAATGTTTATTATGGTAATTATGACCTAATAAACTCAGTACAGCTATCAGAAACTAATTTGCAAATTAAGTTTAGGAACCAGGTGCAATAAGGTGAAGAGTGACTCAGGGCATTGTTGCCAGTTTAGGTGTAAAAACCAATAATTATGATACGATTTTATTGAAAAACTAATGAAAAGGAACTAACATTTCGAATAGATCGGGCTACTAAAAGTTAGTAAAACTTTGATTTAAAAAAAAAATTACACAAAATTTCACGTGCTAAAATTATGAGATCACTCACAAAACAGCTGACAGAAGAAAAACTAAAAGTCAAAATGCATTTCTACCTTCGAAGGAAATGTTAATAAACTTATAACCTAAATCATAGTTAAATTTAAAAATAATTATAATTACTTTTTGAGATAATTGGTGTTTTGTAATGAATTCCTTGAGGCACTCTTGCGGGTTAGAAGGTTAAAGTGGCATATTTTTGAATCTAATTGAGATATTAACTTGAAATTTGTTTTGTAATACCAAAAATTAACTTATCTATACAAGTAAAATATAGTTCAGAATAAAAGTGTATCCAATTGTTCTCCTATTACAATTTTGATACAAGTTTTTGTTTTAGAAACTCGATAAATATGTAATAAAATCTTTATTTATTAACAAAACTCAATGCAATTTTCAAGGTTTTTAAATTTGTCAGTCTAAATAACAAAGTGTAAAAAAACATGTCAAAAGCTCAATGGGAATACCGTAATTCCTTAAAATTTTAGCAAAAATCCCAAAAACGGTATTTTTTAAAATTTCCCTCGCGACTGTGCAAATACTTTGAGGATAAATAAGGAACACATCGAGGTTTCCAAAGCTGCTTCACGTTTCCTGATCCCTGCTTTAAAATTTTAGAGCATGTGGCCCAAATTTTAAATTTTGATAAAAAATAGGTCAAATTTCGAAGGGCGTAAGGGCTACATGTTCGAAAAATAGGACATGTTTTTTATACCAAAATGTTTTCCGTAAAGATACCTTACAGAAAAACATAAAATTGTTATATGTTCTTAAGGAAAGATTTTTTTTAATAAAAAAAGAGTTAGTCACCTTTTCTCCCCCAAAAACAGTAAAAATTTATTATGTTTTTTAATTTTTAAATTGAAAATCGTTTTGTTTTGGATCCATAATTGATATTGCACTGAAATCTTTTGTAAATATATCTATCCATGCGGTACAAAAGTACGACCTAAATTTTTAAAAAAGCGGACCATGTCAAAATTTTAGAATTTCAGTTTTGAAATGCCTTGGATATTATAATAGCTTACGCAAGCATGATTTTTCAAGACCTAGCTGAGCACTTTTCCAAAATATAAAATAATCTTTATAATCGGATACAAACAAAGAAATGGCACGTGTTTAAAAACGTTTACAAATGACAGATTTATTTACAAAAAATTTTGATTCTGCGATACACAGTGTTATATAAAAACAAGTAAGAAAGTATGGTCGGTCAAGCCCGACCATATAATACCCTACACTATGTAAAAGAGCAAAAACACTTTTCTTTTAAAATTTCAATAATTTATATTTTTGAGTGATTTGACCAATTATGGACCGATCACCATGAATTTAGGTCGTGTGATTTATGTCTATATGACAGTTTACTATGTTTTGATTTTGTGAGTATACCAAAATTTTTAAGCGCTTTATGCATGTTAAAGTGATTTTCGGAAGCGGGTCTATATGGGAGCTATGACTAATTATGGACCGATCGTAACAAACTTTGGTGACATGAATTTTGTATATATAAAACTTATTTGGAGCGAAATTTGTGTAGATACATAGATAAATTAAACATTTATGACCGATAAAGTCCAATTTCGAGGGGACATTTGTATGGGGGCTAGGTGAAATAATGGACCGATTTCAGCCAGTTTCAATAGGCTTGGTCCTTGGGCCGAAAAAGTAATATGTACCAAATTTGATCGAAATATCTTCAAAATTGCGACCTGTACTCTGCGCACAAGGTTTACATGGACAGCCAGCCAGCCAGCCAGCCAGCCAGCCAGCCAACCAGACGGACGGACGGACGGACGGACGGACATCGTTTAATCGACTCAGAAAGTGATTCTAAGTCGATCGGTATACTTTAAGGTGGGTGTTAGACCAATATTTTTGGGCGTTACAAACATCTGCACAAACGCATAATACCCTCCCCACTATGGTGGTGTAGGGTATAAAAAGATGGAAATAGATCAGTAACTTCTAACCGGTTAGTCCGGATTGATTGAAAATTCAAATGCGCAAAGAGGAAGTGTTTTCTAGTTTAATTTTGGAATTTGCACCTCATGAGCCTACCAGGGGCACGGAAAGTGGTCCCCAATATATATAATCTCCCTGTCGAGTACTATAAAAAATTTCTTCGTAGCTATGAATTACATATCTCTTATTTGTGTTTGAAAATTAAATTTTCAAAATGTTTACCCAAATATTTCCCGATTTTCTATTTTTCTTGTATTGCTCAAACAGCAAACGTATTGTTTAAAAATCATAACTGGGCAAAGTTTCAAATAGAAATTAAAAAAATTTTAACAGTCTATTTTCGCTAGTTTTTTGGAAAAAAAGTTTCTATTTTCTTTTTAAGGTATCTAAAAAATTTATAAAAGTTGTATAAAGAGTTTATATTTCTTTAAATGCGAAAATTACGTCAAATATTTTAAATGAAAAAAAACTTTGAAAATTGTTGTCACCGATGGGACCAGGTCCATCCAACACCTATTTTTTATGTAAAATTCAAATTTATTGAAAAAATTCTCAAATCGCATACTCGATATCAAAATATGGTAACACATTTTAGATGGCCCAATATGTTCCTAATTATGTTGTAAAGGGTTCCGAAAACTCCGACCCTTTTATGGATGTTATAGCCACAAAACTAAAAAATACTATTTTTAGGATTTTTCAAAACTTTTTTGGAAATTGCGGGATTCTTGATAACAAATTTCAAAATTTGTTTCTTATTTTGCATTTTTAATAGATAAATATAACTATAAAATTTCATTACAAAAAAAGGATAAATAAAAATTTAATTTCAATTTGAAAAATTTGTATCTTTGCAAAAACTTAATAAAAAGCATTTTTTGTCATATTTTTCAAAAAAGTATTCTATGAATTTTTCAATTGTCAAATATGTTTTTTGAAAGTGGAACACAAACGAAGAAACACGAACGAAGAAAACTGTGGCCGCACCCCTGGTTGGTGCATGAGATCCAGATTCAAAACCTAAACTTTGCAGCACATCCTCTTTTTGCATGTGAAATTTCATTTAAACTGGACTAACCATTTATAAGTTACAGTTTTATTTCACTCTTTTTTATACCACTGTGGGATGTCCGCCTGTCTGTCTGTCTGTCTATGTAAACTTGTGCTCAAAGATATTTCGATAAAATTCGCCACATGGATTATTTTCGGCCCAAACTCGTAGCTGGTTTAAATCGGACCATTATTTCATCTAACCCCCATACAAATGTCCTCCCGAAATATGCCATAAATGCTTGATTTATATAGATATTTCCACAAATAATTACACCTAAAAATAGCACCATAGCTCCCATATAAGGTCCACTTCCGAAAATTAGTTTAACGATCATAAAGCTCTTAATAATGTTGGTATCCAAAAAAAAAACAAACTTCAATAAAAACAAGTTTCATATAGATAAAAATCACGCGATCGGTTCATAATTTTTATCATAGCTCCCATATAAGGACTATTTTCGACAATCAATTTAACGGGCATAAATCTCACAAAAATGTTGGTATCCAAATTATATTTGACAGAAAAAAGTTCCATATATTCATAAATCACGCAACCTAATTTCATGGCGATCGGTTTATAATTGATCATAGCTCCCATATAAAGCCCACTTTCGAAATCCAACGAAAACTAATTATTGAAATTTTTAAAGAAAAATGTTTTTGTAGGGTATGATTAGGTCGGGCTTTACCTACCATACTTATTAGTTTTTTATTTCAAAATTAAATTCTATTAAAAGGAAAAAGCTGAATCCTTTCTACTCAAGTGAAGTAACTTCAAGTACATAATTGTAAACAATTTTACTCGACGTTTTGCATTGTTTCATTTAATGACCGTAATAATAAGAATTTTTTTTCGTTACTACAGTTTATTTTTAAGCAAATGAAAAATAAAATTAAATGAAATAAAATAAAATAAAACGAGTGTTTTGTCTTTTATGCTTTTTAAATCACTTAAACTTTTGTACTTTTGTTTTTGTTCCTCTTTCACTTTTTTCTTATTGTTTCTAAAGATAAAAATGAAAAATAAGTCCTTAAATGGTTTTTATACATTTTGCCTGAGCTTTATTCCTGCAAATGAGAAAAAGTTTCTTGTGCATTTCTGTTGTTAAAATTAACACTCCTTTTTTCGTAATTTTTCTTTTTGCAGTTACTTTAAAAACTCACAAAATTTTGTTTTGTATTCATTTAAAAAAATAGATTTTTTCCCTTTTGTTTATTTTTTTTTGGTTGCAAACTTGTCAAAAAGTTTGTTGTATGACTTTTGTATGTATGGTAATGTGGTCTTAGAGTACGTGTGGCATGACTTAAATACGCCTGTCAATGTGCGTGCTATCTTTTTAGCACTTTCAACAAAGTGTTTTACATGCTCTACTGTCAATTAAAATCATGTTGTTGCTGTTGAAAATTTGTTAGAAGAACTTTAACCCATTGCAATGCCGGGGCATTGAACTAATATTTTAAAGCTACTCTCCAAAGTTTAAGTTGTCAAATTTCTTGGCCACAATATGAATTAGTTTTTCGAATTTTGAAAATATGCTTAACATCAAAGTGCTGAAAATTCTTGTGTTGCCACATTAGAGTACAAAATATGTCTTTTCAACGAAAACTACAATTCACAAAAATTCCCTAGAAATACATTCACTTACTCCCATTTTCTATTTCAATATTTTTTTTACGAAAACGCAAAACTGCTTATAGTGAGCACCACAAGATAAAGCTGTGCTGGTTACCAGGTATTCATCGAAATGAAAATGCATAGAATTCAAACAGATTGATGTTGGATAAAAGCACACGACTATTGTTTAATAACCAAACCGTGTATCAACACCATTTATTTTGGCAAAAAGTATTTCGTGAACGATTTTGATATCATAAATTGAAATCTCATACAGTCTGTGCTGAGGCGTTGAGTAATTACATGAGCTCGGAATGGAATGGGGGCTAGCAAGCGGCCTCCAAAGTTGTTCACCTCGGGCCTACAAAATTTAAAAAAAAAATCATTAAAAATTCTGTTCTTATCCAAATGGTAAGAAAATTTTATATTCAAAATTTCGAACTGTTTGCAAGATATGAGCCTGAGAAAATTATCACTTTTTTGCAAACATGACAAAGATATGGTCCCCAAATCTTTGGGGGCCCATAAAAAAAGTGCAAAACTGCGAGACATTGGTCTTCTTTGTTTTGGTCTTTTATCACATTGTGGTATCCGTATATAATTTAATTTTTTTTTTTTAATTCCTGATTTTTTTTTTAAAAAATGTATTTTTACAGGCATTAAACGGGTTAAATAAATACAACGTAGTTTTTTGTTTCAAATTATAGACTAAAGTCACAGTGATGTTGTGTTGTTTGCGAACAAAAAAAAAATTAAGGAGGTCTTTGTCGCAGCTGCATGTTAATGAAGTTGTCGTCTTGTTTGCTGTTATGGTTTTATGTATTCAGATAAAAAAGAAGGTATGCCACAGCTGAGATTATTTAAAGGTAAAAAGAACAAAGACTTCTCAAATGATATTAAATAAAGTGGCCGACTTATGTACACAGATAGTTAAAAAGTTAAAAGTTCAACTTCAAATGATTAAAATGTATATTTTTTTAGATATCTTAAAGTTTAGTTTAAAATATGATACTCAAATATTCTTAGTAGAGATGAGCGATCCCGTGAATTTTGAAGAACATCATTCTCAGTGAACGTGATTTATAAATCACTGTTCTTTTAAACAGTGAGTGTGATCATGTACCTGCTACTTGCTAAATTCAGTAACTGCTGTTACCAGAGATTTTTCAATCACAGTGATTAAATCACAGGTATGGAAATATCGCTCATCTCTAATTCTTAGCATATCAATTGAAAACAATTTTACCAAGGGTGCAGATAGTTGTTGGGTGAGTGAGAAACAAACAATAACATAATTTGTTGCAGTATCCTTTTCTTAGTATTTTTCCAAATATAAAGGTTTCGAAATCATCATAATATTAATAGGTAAGTCGATTTCTTTAGACCCCTTTTACGCTCACATTATACATTCAATTTTAAAGGGATTTATTCACAGAAGTGCAGAATATATATTTTATTGAAATCGGTTCAGTTTTTTAGGAGCTATAAGCGTTTAAAGATGTTACTAACACATATGCAAAAACGTGTACATGTGAACCTTAAGCTAAAAAGTAAACAAATCATTGCGTGTTTGTCCAATTTGTTGTTGTAGATAAATAAGAGAAACAATTAAACAGTATTGATTTCGCTCTGTTTTAAGTGAGAGTTGTTATAGAAAACAATGAAGAAGAAGATTTTAATAATTTAAAGTCGCTTGAAAGAAATATTTTGAAGATTTTTTTTTATTTTCTCAATATGTAAATAGTAAGTAAATAGTTATTTTATAATATCTGCAGAACTATAATTGTGACGGTCTTTAAACTTTATACGAATCAATTTCTTATCACTGCATGAAGTTTAAGCAAAAATGGGACGGATCGGAATAGGTGGCGAGTCACCTCCCATACAAAGTAAATAGTTATTTTTAAATATTTTGTGAGCAATAATTATTCAAACTTTGTATAAATGGCTCTTTTATCATTTTGCATAGTTTAACAAAGTAAATATTTAATTTTGAATATCTGGAGAATTATTACAATTATAAAAGTGTTAAAACTTTTTACGAATTAATTTACGGTAATGGAGGTGAGTCACCTCCCATACAAAGTAATAATTGCAAGATTCTTCAAACTTTGTCCGCATAGATCTATTACCATTTTACAGACATTGGATGAAAATGGTCGGGATTTCATAAGTGGTCGTGGCAATTCCTATACAAAGTAAATAATTAATTTCGAATATCTGGAGAACTATAATTCTAAAAGTATTTAAAATGTGTATCAATCAATTTAATACCATTCTACGGAGCTTAGCTAAAAACGAATTTATTCCTGATCCTTTTTACAAAGTTTAACTAAACGTGATCGGATTAGTAGGAATGACCCCTCCCATAAAAAGGAAAGTTAAAGTGAAGCTTGATATGAGTTATTTTTTTACATAAAATACATAAAAATGGGTGGAATCAGTGGTATCTCCCATACCAAATTAGTTATTGTTTGAATATCAAGTAAACTGTAATTGAGACATTCTCCACATTTTGCATGTGTTATTTTCATATCATTGTACGTAGTTAGGTTGTATCAGAAATCCATTCATATTTCTTAATTTTACTAGAATAGGGGTAGCGAAGTGCACCGGGATATGCTAGTAAAGATAATTAGGTCTGTAGCAGGATTTTTTCGAAAATTAAAATAGTCGTATATTCCAATTCGTAACGTTTTGGTTTTGCTTTGTTTTGTTGCAAAAACTTCACGCGTCTTAAGGCGTAACTTACAATTTTACAATTTTTTAAAACACAAAGCTCGTGAATGAAATATTTATTTGTCTCTCCTAGATATATTAACATTTTTGTTTTATTTATTTTAGTTTCCACATTTTCATTATACCCTACACCACCATAGTGGGGAGGCATACACATGACATATCTATTATTTTGCAAAAGTGAATACTGAGTTATCACTATACATAAATTAAACGAATACTGTAAACTCTTACTATTCACAAAAGCAACGAATCAATATGAGTGTTTTGAATATAACCAGAGTTTTTTGATTAGATATACACTTTCCTATATGAGTATGTTTGAATTAATTTAAGACTGTATTTAAAAGGATTTTTCTTGCATATTTAAGTATTTTCAATATTTTTTATTACTTCGCAGTTCATTTTATCAAAATAAGACGAAATTTAGTTCTTGAAACACGTGCGAAAATTTATTTGAAACTAATTAATGCACTGATTTTGTCTTATGCATTCAACTTATCATCGAGCTTTTATGAAGCATTCGAATACTTTGCATACAAATCAAAATACAGTAATCATTTTTAAGTTGTTATTGTTAACGGCATTTAAAAAATGATTATGTAAATGGCAATCAATCGTGAGAGTGTAAGCACTACAAGCAATATAATTTGCACATGTTGATGATTGTAAACACAACAAATGCAATGCTTTCATTCATATAGAAAAAAAGCGAATCAACTCATGTAAAACTCTGATATAGATATTCAAACCAAATTCAGCTAAAATAAGTTTTATATAAACCGATTTCGCTGGGATAATAATTTTTAAATTTTTACAAAATAAAATGCACTTTTGCATATTTACAGTTACTAAATATTAGAAAATTTTAAAACTATGTGTTAGAGTGTTCCTAAGAATTAAATTTTTTGGAATATTGAAACGGTACCCCCTGAAAACTTTCGTAATGACCTAAAATACCACCAAAAAATTGTTTAGCTTGTTCCGTGCCGACTTTCGATTTAGTTTTGAGGTGCATTTACAAGGGGAAAAAATTAATTTTTTTTTAGTTTTTTTTTTAAATTTGCCATTAAATAATTACTTTTACAATTTAATTTAAAATGAAATGGAAAGATAACGAAATGTTATATATTTTTGGGCCGATTTTTATGAAACTTAAGAAAAATATAAAATGAACAGCACAAAAATGGAAATTAACCCTTAAGAGCACTTGGGGTCAAAATTACTGTGTTTTTCGTGTTTTTAAAAGTGCAGGGTCATTTGGACCCCAAGTGGTATTATGGGTTAATATCCATTTTTGTACTGTTATTGTAAATACTAGACTTCATTTTATATTTTTCTTAAGTTTCATCAAAATCGACCCAAAAATATATAACATTTGGCTATCTTTCCATTATAAATTCTAAATATTGAAAAATTTTGCTTTTGAACTTCTCGATTTAAGGGTTAACGTTTTCGGATTTTAGGTAAACTTTCAGACTATATTTAAAAATATACTATAATATTCTGAATAGATTTTATTTAAAATTAATAACAGTTAAGAAATTGGGCTCATTCGCCAAAACTTTCATTTTAATATTTCTCAAAATATGTTAATTTTGTTCCTACACTTCTTGTTCTAGTGGCCTGAGACACGTTAATGGCCCGGCGATGTTTTAATAACTTTAACATTTTTTAACCAATTTTTGTCTTTTATATGTCATTAGAACGACAAGAATGTACACATTTCGATTCTCTTAAATTAAATTGCAAAAGTAATTATTTAATGGCAAAAATTTAAAAAAAAAATGAAAAAAATAATTTTTTCCCTTGTAAAGGCACCTCAAAACTAAATCGAAAGTCGGCATGGGTTGCCCTTCTTAGAACATGATAAAAATTTGTTTGGTGGTATCTTTGGTGGCCAATTTGTTCGAACAGGTAGTCTATCTCCGTTTAAAATCTGCATTAGTTTTGGACACTTTTTTGTGCTCTTCAATTCACTATTAACAAGTGTTCAATATCATTCCACTGTCCTTAACCCCTGGCAGTATGAATGATTTGCCTCTCTTGGTACAAATACCACATTACTGTTCTTGTTTACCATAGTAACAGGATGTCAAAGCACACTAAAAATAAGTAGACACATCAAGAAGTCTTCCTCCTTTTTTGTAATAATTCCTATAAATTTCGGTATAACAAATGCCGCAACTGCATATTCTTGTCATGCCAAGAACTTTTTGGGAACATTTTCAGCTTTTGGGTTCTAAACTTTTCTAATTTTCCCTCGAGCCTCAGCAACATATAAATATTGATCCGGAAGCTGCGAAAAATTTCCCACAACATACGTTTCGTCATCCATTATGCAGGAGGTAAATTTTTTGTATAAAATTTGACTTCAAATGCCGTGCTGTGTCTTTTGCCTCTAAATTTTTAGCAGAGTTTCTGTCAGGAACTGTTTTGAGACTAGTATGTTTTTAAACCTGCATTAGTTTTAATTTTTCGTACCAAATATTCCGAGTACTGAGCTAACCAGGCTGCTTTCCTTTCGGATGTATTGGGAACACTTTTGAAAATCCATTATAATTATTGGCTTTAGAAACATCATGTGGACCATTCCTTCTACTAGATTTTCTATCAGCGGACAAGTTCTTCCGATACTGTACAATAACATTATAAACAGTTTGGCTGCAGATCTTTGATTGTTTGACCAACTTTTTGTATCATCAAGTTGGGTTTTGTTGAAAATATTTAATACGTACTTTTTTCTCGTAACTCATTTTAATCAGATTAACAACAAATGAACATAATTGACATTAAACATAATAACTGACATGCTTTACAAAGGTAACTTGATAAAAAAAATAATACTTGGGTTAAAAGTTTTAAGGAAAAACCTGTGTTAAGGTTTTTTTTATCTCACTCCCTCCTTAATAGTTATTAGAGTTTTGTCAATGTAAATGTTTATTAACAGTTTTTTTCAAAAATATTCTGTAACTTTAATAATTTGTTGATTTCTTTGCTCCAAAAGCCCACACAAAACCAACATATTTCCTTTTGGTTTACCTTTCCTTTTTAAACAAAAATTTCTTTCTTCAGTATTAAAATATAGAACTGTGTTTCTTTGTGAAATAATTTAATGCTCAAAAACATTAGTTTGCTAAGTATATGCATTAGGCTGGCCCCTTTTATATGGTGGACTAATATGGTGACATCTTATGTTTCCTCTACACGAACAGGGCCATCCTAATATACATATGTATGCATGCATTACATACAGACTATAAGCCTGTATGAGTGCTTATTTTTAAAGCTTTGCGGTTAAAAAAGGGGAAGTTTCTTTTTGTTTACTTTAATTATAAATTGTTAGACATCAGCTTTTGTTTTTGTTGCTGTTGTTATCTCTCTCTCTCTTGACATTGTGGTTTGCTTGTGTGTGATGTCTTGTTGGTTTATTTTTCCCCCATCGCTTGTTGCCTCTCTACCCTTCTTACTCTGTGGCTCTCTGATTCCTCATATGTATAATTCCCTGTTTAACTGTTTTTAAATTATGAAGCACGTACAGGTTTAGTGTACTGTAGCGTATGAGCAATGTCAAAATTAACATATTACTTATGCGTGGTGTGTGTATGTATTTATGTGGTTTAATTTATCTCAAACACACACACTCTCATTTAGATTCTAACATATTTTACATACACATGCGGAGGTATTCAGTCAAAACAACAAGTATTACATTATTTGAAATACATCATCATTCAACACACACAAAATTAAGACATTAATTTTAGTTTTTGGTGGTAAATCTAAAGAAAGGTAGACAGCATTTTGTAGTTAGGAAAGAACAAAGTGAATGTTAATTTAGTATTTCAAAGAAATATTTAAAATAATATGTTTAAATTCTTGAAACTTGAATAATATGGAGGCTCTAATTTTGGACTTTGTTGACTTGTAATGCTTCCAGGTCTAGAATTGCTCTCAGTGAACTAAAAATCAAGTGCTGAACATTGTAGCAAAACCGTATAACCAGGAAGGTCGCACATTTTATTTAAAGATTCCAGTTTTTAAAATAATTTAAAAATAGTTTTTGTATTTCATTAACCCATAGATGTTTCATTCACATCTTCAATGCAAAAATTTACATTTTCAAAATTTTTCTAAAACGAAATTTCAAAAATTTAATAAAATTGTTTTCGATTCTAATAATTACGACTACAAATACCAATGTAAATGACTATAGCTATTATGTGTTAGCATAACGTCTGATTTGAAATAAGCGGAGTTCGAGAAAATTAATTTTTGCTCCCCAATTTTTTAAAATTTTTTCATAAAAAACGATTCGTACCTTTTATCTAATATTTAATCTCATGTTGTTTCCTTGTGTAGTTAATTTAAGTTTTTATAAAAAAGCATTTCTTAAACTACTTAATTTCAATGACTATAAAACATATTTAATCACTGTCACTGAAGGAACCACTAAACCACCATAACTTTGCAAAATACTAAACGAACCTGCAGCAGAGCAAAAACTGATATAATCAAACATTTTACGCTAAACTGACAATCAACTGACAACTTACCATCTCTATGTACGCTGCATTTTAATCCTCGCATTTCATTAATCCACAAATTGCAGAAATTATGATGCACACAACATAATCCAGCGAAACACTAGCATTTATCAAACACTTTTTCACTAACACATTTTTAATACCACCACAATTGGTTTATCTTTTTGTTAGTTTATTAAACACATTAAGTTAAATTAAAATCAATTTCTGTGGAAATTTATTTAAAAGTTTTCAATATGGGGTTTTGAGAATAAAGTTTCTTATTTTTCTTAACCACAATATTATTGTGGCTTTATTGTATAGTTTCCACTTTTTTTGTCTTCCATTGAATGTATGATGTACGAGTGCAGATAAATTACATTTTATTATATATTTCTTTTGTATTTATTTATTTTTTTTATACATATATGTTCGTTTCCTGTTTTTTGTGGTTGAAATGTGGTTTAAAGATGTGCACAAGAAGTTTAAATGTGGTGGATGTAAAAAAGAATTTTTTTTAAAAAAATAGAGAAAAACACAACACACACATGTATAATTTTTAAAATTGAATCAACATCAAGTAATAAACAAGGCTAAACAGTGGGCCATAAGTAAGAGAAATGGGTGAAATGCAGATGTGTTCTTTGTTTGGATGAATATCACACAAAAAATATAATTCAATGAAATTGTATACACTTTTAATATATTTAATCAAGAAATAATTTCTACTCTACTCTAACTCTACTCTAACTCTACTCTAACTCTACTCTAACTCTACTCTAACTCTACTCTAACTCTACTCTAACTCTACTCTAACTCTACTCTAACTCTACTCTAACTCTACTCTAACTCTACTCTAACTCTACTCTAACTCTACTCTAACTCTACTCTAACTCTACTCTAACTCTACTCTAACTCTACTCTAACTCTACTCTAACTCTACTCTAACTCTACTCTAACTCTACTCTAACTCTACTCTAACTCTACTCTAACTCTACTCTAACTCTACTCTAACTCTACTCTAACTCTACTCTAACTCTACTCTAACTCTACTCTAACTCTACTCTAACTCTACTCTAACTCTACTCTAACTCTACTCTAACTCTACTCTAACTCTACTCTAACTCTACTCTAACTCTACTCTAACTCTACTCTAACTCTACTCTAACTCTACTCTAACTCTACTCTAACTCTACTCTAACTCTACTCTAACTCTACTCTAACTCTACTCTAACTCTACTCTAACTCTACTCTAACTCTACTCTAACTCTACTCTAACTCTACTCTAACTCTACTCTAACTCTACTCTAACTCTACTCTAACTCTACTCTAACTCTACTCTAACTCTACTCTAACTCTACTCTAACTCTACTCTAACTCTACTCTAACTCTACTCTAACTCTACTCTAACTCTACTCTAACTCTACTCTAACTCTACTCTAACTCTACTCTAACTCTACTCTAACTCTACTCTAACTCTACTCTAACTCTACTCTAACTCTAACTCTACTCTAACTCTACTCTAACTCTACTCTAACTCTATTTTAACAAGACCCCGATATCTCTCCATTGGCCTTAGCTCTAGGCAGTTTGGATGATCTGCCTCTCTTGCTACAAATAACACATTATTGTTCTTGCGCCACTGAAGACCTTGCTTACCATAGTGACAGGATGCCAAATCAGGAAAATAATAAATGGACACATTAAGAAGTCATGAATGGAAGCATCCTCTTTTGTAAACATTCCTTGATGTAAATTTCGGTATTTATAGAGCCCTTTTTAACAAATGTTTGGCTTCTTCTATTGCTTGCCATGCCAATAACTGTTTGGGAAAATTTTCTGCCTTTGGGTGCTAAACTGTTCTGCAACATTCCCTCGAGCATCTGTAATATAATAAGATTGACCCGGAAACTGCGAAAAATATTCCAGGACATACGTTTCGTCAGCCATTTATAGCAGAGTTCCTGTTAGGAACTTTTTGAGCCTTGTATGTTTCAAAACCTACATCGGATTTGACTTATAGTACCAAATAGTCTGAGACTGAGCTAACCGGACTGCTTTCCTACCGGAAGTGTTGGGAGCCTTTTTGAAAATGCTATCCTGCCATTCCTTCTACATGATCCAGGTTTTCAGCGTACAAGTTTTCCCGATATGCTTATAAACTTTGGAATCAATTTGACGGCAGACATTTAATTGTTTGGCCAAATTTTTGTTGGACCCGGTTGGGTTTTGTTGAAAATATTTAATAATTTTAGTACGCACTTTTTTCTCGTCACTTATATTAATCATACTAATAACAAATGAACATAATTTACTTTAAACATAATAACTTTTCAAAGGTAACTTGATCAAAAAAAAAAAACAATATTTGTTAAGTTCCATCCTTTCTTTCCCTATTTTTTTACCTTCCTGTGTTTTAAATACTATGTATAGTTCAAGTGCTTTTTTATTAGAATTCCATGTATTTTATAGATTAAATCTCTAGTAGTTTCGCAAACAAAAAAAACAGAGTGCTAATCCTTAAATTAAAAACGAAATGCTTACAAAATTGCTAGAAATCATCAAATATTTACTTTTTATATTTTTCTTTCAAATTCTTTATAAATACTTTAGCTTCTCTTTTGATTAACTATTTATTAGCCTAACCCCATATTTGTTTTTTTTAAGTTTTTCTTTACAAATTCCTTTAAAATATTTCAACTTAACTTTTGATGTACTATTTGCTAAATAGCCCCAAAAGTTTTGGTATTTTATTAACTATTCAAAACAATTTTGTGTTTAATAATTCCCTAAAGATAAAGGCAGCTGATTAAATCCTCCCTCAATTTTTTTTAACCAAAAGATGAAAACTATTGATTTGAAAAATAAATTTATTATTTACTTTATTATTTTTTAACACAAACAACCCACTGTTTACCATTCTAAATGGTTTTAAATGAAAATACAAGTAAAAGTTTTGAAAAATACGTTAAACAAAAACAACTTAATATAAATAGTGACACACATACATGCTAGGGTTGCCGGTTTTATTTTCAGTTATTTGGGAAAAATTTTGGGATTTTCAAAACGTAAGCGGGACAAAAAATAAGAAAACTGCTTCCATTATCTTATGTATATTATATTTTCTCTCATAGTGTTATTTTATTCAATAAAAAATTTATATTTTATAATAAAAAAATTCAGAATAAATAAATTAATTGCTAGGCTATTTTAAAATCAGAGCAATTACCCATTACTAGCAATTTTTAATTGAAATTTACAATTATAAATCTAATTACATTTTGTAATTGGCAACTGACATCATCTAGCCCTCATGCAAATGTCCCTCCGAGATAGGAAATTTTCTCACATAGATATTGCTAAAATTGTAAAAAAAGCCGGCCAATTTATCAAAAAGTAATTGAAAGGTGTAAAGCACGAGGAAACATTATGACATCAGAACAAATTGGTCGACCACGTTCGCCAAATGATTATAAATTGCTCAAAATAGTCAGAGAACTCAAGAAAATTTCAAAGTCTAGCGCAGTCAAAATAGCTAAAGACATTTCAAAGGAACGCGGTGAACATCAAAGGGGAAGAGTGCCTAGAAAAAGCCGTCCATTTCTGCAGCAAATCGAGCTAAACGTAAATACATTGTAAAAACCTACTTTAATTATTCACAATATTTCTGTAAAAATGTAATATTTAGTGATGAGAGTAAATTTGAGATTTTTGTGTTAAAATCGAGAGGTAGGGTCCGGAGAAAAAGAAGTAGTGCAAAATAGTGGGGCTGTATGTCAGTTGCAGGGCCTGGCAATCTTGTATTCATTGAAAGTACAACGAACTTACAAATTTTAAAGGACCATTTGAAACTAAGTGCAAAAATGTAGATATTATAAGTCCATGGCTCTTTCAGCAAGACAATGACCCCCAGCATACAGCCAGCACCGTTAAGGAGTAGCTATAGTAACGTGCCAAACAGCTTTAATGAAACAGTGGGGCAAAATTACTAAAAATGTAACTGAACCTCTTGTAAACTCCATGAAAAGAATGGAAACCAAACAAAATATTAACTTTTTATTTTCGGATTTTGGTAATATAAAATAGAGCGTTATCCTTGATTAATTTTTCCATGAAATCGATTTTAATTTTCAAAGTTCTTTAAAAATTCAAAATTTTATATTTGTTTCTCTTCTTAATATATTTAGCTTCATAGATCAAAACGCGTGTTGTATGCTAAATTTTTACTCTGATATCTCGCTTATTAAGTAGTGAGATCGAAAAAAAAACCTTAACACAAGATTTTCCATAAAACTTTTAACCGAAGTAATATTTAATTTTTTAACAAGTTACATTTAGAATTATGTCAGATATTATATTTAATGTCAATTATGTTCATTTGTTATTAATCTGATTAATATGAGGGACGAGAAAAAAGTGCGTACTAAAATTATTAAATGTTTTCAACAAATCCCAACTTGGTCCAACAAAAATTTGGCCAAACAATCAAATGTCTGCCGTCAAACTGATTCCAATGTTTATAAACATATCGGGAGAACTTGTCCGCTGAAAACCTGGATCATGTAGAAGGCATGGTCCATATGATGTTTCTAAAGCTAATAAATAGAAAGCATTTTCAAAAGGGCTCCCAACACTTCCGGTAGGAAAGCAGTCCGGATAGCTCAGTGCTCAGACTATTTGGTAAGAAAAGTTAAAGCCAACGCAGGTTTAAGACATACAAGACTCAAAAAGTTCCTGACAGGAAATCTGCCAAAAATTTAGAGACCAAAGACAGAGCACAGAAATTGAAGTCAAATTTTATACAAAAACAAGTAAGGTCAAGCCCGACCATATTTTTCTTTTAAAATTTCAATAATTCATATTTTTGAGTGATTTTCGGAAGTGGACCTTATATGGGGGCTAGGTCGTGTGATTTATGTCTATATGAAAGTTATTTATGTTTAATTTTGTGTATATACCAAAATTTTTAAGTGATTTAAGCACGTTAAAGTGATTTTCGGAAGCTGGTCTATATGGGAGCTATGACTAATTATGGACCGATCATAACAAAATTTGGTGACATGAATTTTGTATATATAAAACTTATCTGAAGAGCAATTTGTGGAGATACATTTATAAATTAAACATTTATGACCGATAAAGTCCAATTTCGGAAGGACATTTGTATGGGGGCTAGGTGAAATAATGGTCCGATTTCAGCCAGTTTCAATAGGCTTGGTCCTTGGTCTATGTACCAAATTTTATCGAAATATCTTCAAAATTGCGACCTGTACTCTGCGCACAAGGTTTACATGGACAGCCAGGCAACCAGTCAGACGGACGGACATCGTTTAATCGACTCAGAAAGTGATTCTAAGTCGATCGGTTAGACCAATATTTTTGGGCGTTACACACATCTGCACAAACGCATAATACCCTCCCCACTATGGTGGTGTAGGGTATAAAAATATATCTGCTGCATAATGTATGACGAAACGTATGTTCTGGAACATTGTTAGCAGCTTTTGGGTCAATATTTTGATATTGCTGATGCTCTAGGGAATGTTGTAGAAAAGTGTAGGACCCAAAAGCAGAACATTTTCCCAAAAACTTCTTGGTATGGCGAGCAATATGTAGTTACGGCTACAGAAGCCAAACATTTGTTACAAAAGAGGATGCTTCCATTCATAAGACTTCTTAATGTGTCCACTAAGCAAGGTCTTGAGAGGTACAAGAACTATAATGTGGTATTTGTACCAAGGGAGGCAAATCCTCCAAACTGTCTGGTGGAGGTGTCCAAAAGTGTGGTAGATTTAAAAAGTAAATGGCCGAGCTGTTCGAACAAAGTGACAGAAACCAATATACATATATTAGAAGCAGTGTTTAAAAAGCTACTATAACTAATAAATTTTTAACTGTTGATACAACTACTGCATTTGTGTTTTTTCGTTTTCTTGTTTTTTTAAAACAACTGCTACCTTCAAAATATAAAACTCTTAACAGAGCAGTAGTAATAAAACATGAATTGTAAATGGAGTAGTAGCATAAAAATACAAATCATTGCTACTGCTCTATATCGAGTTTTAATTTTTAAGGTAGCAGTAAAGTAGCAGTTGATGCAGCAGTTAAGGTAGCAATAAAAGTAGTCAAAAAAGAAAATCTTCAGTCATAACACCAAAATTGACAGAATTAAACACTGTGTGTTGTTTTTGTTTTGAGAGAGTTTGAAAGAATTATTCGATATTATTCGTCTCAGATGTTCGTGTTGCTAACAGAAAGATCGTGTTTTCTGTGTGTATAACAAAAAGCCGAACTTTTGTTTACAACACGACCAACTTACACAAATATACATTCACAACAACAACACATAATATACTTTTTTGGCTGAAGATTTTAATTTTTGACTTATTTTATTGCTACCTCAACTGCTACTTAGCTGCTACTACAACTGCTACTTAACTGCTACTTCTTCTACTACCTCAACTGATACTTCTATTACTACTAAATTTTAAAAGTAGCAGAATTAATAAAAAACTAATGACTGCTACATCAAAACTTTTTCTTTTTTAAGGTAGCAATAGAAAATAAATTACTCTGCTACTTTTAAATTTTTCTTTTATTAGTACTAATTTAGTACTATTAAAGTAATTATTGACTCCGAGTTTTTATTAATTTTTTAACTAGACTACTTGTGTTTTTTCGTTGCTACTGCTACTTGTAGTCTAGTTTTTTAAACACTGATTAGAAGGGAATTACTATACTTCTCATTATTAGTAGATATATGTGCATTATTTAGTTATTACATATTTTATGTTAACTCAAAAAGGGTTAACATAAAAATTAAAATAAACTTATGAAAGTTGGAATTTACATAACCTTTAATCCGTTTATATATTGCGTTTTAATCAGCTCAATAGTTTTTTTTACGTGAAAATAGCTTCTTGTGGAAGAAATTGTTCAGGATTTATTGCTTTATCACAAAGCCAAATGTAATAGGAACAACATGAGATCTCGATCATAAAAATCGATGGATTATTTTCGATGTTATTCACAATTAAGTGAATTCACTTATTTTCAGAAAATTATATGTGCTTACAAGCGTGCACTTTGAGTGTAAATTTTACATGTGTTTTGTTATTGTAACAAAAATTTTAACAAAAACTTAACAAAAACATAGTAAGTAACATTTTAGTGTTTTCTCCTATTCAAATCATCTTGAAAAAAAGTTTCAAGGGTTCTTGATTTGTTTGACAGAAAATTAATAGAGTAGACAATTTAATATACACATATGAATCAATTAAGTCTCCGTACAGACATACTCATGATATAAACTAGCTATTTATGGCCACTTTTCGATACATATTTAAACCTTTTTTTAATTCATTTTATAAAAAATCTTATTAACTAGAAATCAACATATAAAAACTACAAACTTTTTCATTAAAAACATAAAAATTTACATAAATTCAATAATTGTACGAAAAGTATCACCAAAAAAGTCTCCGTACAGTTAACTATTTTAAGGCAAGGAATCCCAATATTAATCTTAATTGCATTTAATATGTAGTAGGTCCTCCTTTATGAGCAATTGCAGCATTTTAATGGCTGTGCATGGAATGGACCAGCTTTGTTATTGTCAGGGAATCTATTTTATACCATTCTTCCATTATAACGGCTTTTAGCTGATCTTTACTCGTTATATTGTGCTGCCGAATCTTTCTTTCGAAGTGTTCCCATAGATGCTCAATCGGGTTGAGATCTGGTGACTGAGCTGAGCGTTTTAAGAGCTTAGGAACATTATAAATAAGACATTCCTTTACTAATCTAGAGGTGTGTTTAGGATCGTTGTCTTGCTGGAAGCAATACAAACGTCCAGAGCCTAATTTTTCAGAACTTTGTTTTAAGTTTTCTTTTAATATATTAAAGTATGCATATTTATCCATCGTGTTTTTAACAAAATATAAGATTTCCCACCCCAGATGAAGCCATGCAACCCCAAACCATAACGTTACCTCCTCCTTGCTTTACGCTTAGCGTTAAATGCTTCGGATTCATTTCAGTATTTGGCTTTCTCCATAACATTTCTCTTCCATCAAAAACAAAAACATTCAATTTACTTTAATCGCTAAAAATAACTCGATTCCAAAATAAAAAATCTTTATCAATATGCTCGATAGCGTAATCCAATCTCTTTCTCATGTTCACTTTTCGAACAAGGGGCTTCTTACGGCTTACCCAACCATTGTATACATTTAGTTTAAGAGCGTTTCTTACAGTTTGGGGGTTTACCGTTAATTCATCACTAGTTTTCAAGTTTCCCGCAATTACACATGCGTTAATTTTTGGATTACCATCTACAATTCTTCTCTCTAAGTGGTGGTCTATATTTGCTATTGTTCCGGTTTTTTTAAACTGTTGAATAACGTACCGAATGCAAGAGCGTGGTCTTTTTATAATATCCTTGATTTCGGTTAGATTTTTTCCTTCATTTTGCAGGTTAATAATAATTTTCTTTCTATCCATTAAAATTTGCTTATTTTTGGATTCCCTGACAACAACAAAGCTTGTCCATTCCATGCACAGCCATTAAAATGAAGCAATTGCTCATAAAGGAGGACCTACCACATATTAAATGCAATTAAGATTAATATTGCGATTCCTTGCCTTAAAATAGTTAACTGTACGCAGACTTTTTTGGTTATACTTTTCGTACAATTATTGAATTTATGTAAATTTTTATGATTTTAAGGAAAATGTTTGAATTTTTTTATGTTGATTTCTAGTTTATAAGATTTATTATAAAATGAAATAAAAAAAGGTTTTAATATGTATTGAAAAGTGATCATAAATTGCTAGTTTATATTATGAGTATGTCTATACGGAGACTTAATTGATTCAGTGTATGTAGGTCTTTTCACTAACTCCTAAACCATTTGAGATATTTGTAAATGTTTTAATGAGTAAATGAAGTTAATTCAAAATCAACCGTTCTTTAATAACTTGATGTCGTGAAAGTATTAGATTTTGAATATCTAGAAAAATTAATAAACTCGGAACATTCTCGCGAAAATGGGGGCATTTGGTAACACTAATACACACACACACACAAAAACATATACACTGGGGCACACAAAGAGCACATATTTACACACACACACAATTATGTTTATTTATACTCATACATGAAGGAACAAAAACAAAGCACAAATAAACAACAAAGCCAAACCAAAATAGAGTTTAAGGATGAGTGAGTATGTGAGAGTATGAGACGCAGTTTCGTCACTCGCACTCGCACTCGCCCTACAACTGTATAACTGTAGTAACGTGAGTTTAGGAATCTGTGAGTGTGCGAGCATGAGGGTTAAAAACATTTGATTATAAATTTAAAACACTCACACACACACTTGTAAGCTGATGTTTTTGTTTTGTTTTACCGTTATAAAAAGCTGACGTTTTTTTTCCTTTAAATTATTGTTTTTGTTGCAAGTTTAAAGGTGCAAAAACAATAATAAAATGTGTGACTTGTTTAGAAATTGGAAGTAATTGAAATTAATTTTTGCATTTTTAGTTTGACCTTTTTTTTGCTTAAATTTTAATTAATTAGGTATTTGCACAAGGAAATTATATTAACTTTGAATAAATTTCTTTTTTATAAACAATTTCCATTATTTACATAGATTTATTTATTTCACATTATTATTTTTTTTTTTTTAATTTTTTATATATTTTCTTTTGCACACATTTTCATTTTAAACCGCTGCGTTTTTATTTGTTTTATTTTTTCTCCGATTTTTCGACTTAACGCTTTGAAAGTTGCTCGTAAACTGTATTGAATGAATAGATTCTGCAAAGGAATTTCTTCATTCATTCATTGTTTTCATTTTAAAGAAAAGCTTTTCATGTTTCGCCTTATTAAGGCGAATTCAGTCAGTGTCCTAAGCTTTCATTGTTTATAACAAAAAGCTTAATGTTTTTTGTGATTTGCTTGTTAAATAAATTGGTTATGTTGCTTAGACCAACATTAAAGTTTTTTTTTTTGTTTTTTTTGCAATATTTGTTGTTGTTGTGGTTATTAGTAAAATTGTATGACAAACCCCTGACAGAAAAAAAAAGTGAAAGTGCTGCTGGCTTTTTGCTGCTGTACATGTATTTATGTGTGTTTGAGTATCTCTGTTAAATTTTTATATTTTTTTTATTTGAGTAGTATACTTTTTTCTATATTGAGCTTTGTTTATATTTATTTTTGGTAAATATTTGCTGATATCAGCTGATTGCTGTTATCACTTAAGCCTTTTGTGTTTGCTTTGCTTGTGTCTGTTATTAAATGTCATTATATTTATGGTTGTTGGACAGACACAACAAAAAAAAACTCAATCAGTTTTAAATTATCTACCAAAATAATGGTGATTGAATTCCAGTATCCTTTAGCCTAATTTTGCAGTAAAGGTAAGCATTTCAGTGACTGCTTCCGTTTGTTGTCTGTGTGTATGCTTGTTTGTTTGCGAAGTAAATATTGAGGATTTTTTTATATACCTGGGGTTTTCAATATATTATTAGAATACTTGAGTTTGAGTGGCTATTTTGAAATTATGTCATCATAAAAAATTTTTAAGATAAACGGAAAAAGGCAGGACAGTATCGGTTGAAACATATTGTAAAAAATGCTGGTAATAAGTTTCCTTCTCATCCCATACAAAATGATGATTTCAGAAACAACAAATGCAACAAAATTTTATTTCAATATTTCTTATGATATTATTAAAAAATTATACAAAAGTACGTCCACGAAATTCTTCATAACTGCTTCACTTATTTTAGGCATAGAACTAATAAGATTCTGTATTCTTGTTATTGGATAGATTATAGGGTATTAATTCGACTAATGATCGTTCAATTAGTCGAATAATTTCTTACGAATAATTTTTCGAACAATTTAAAAATGGCAATTTTCGAATAACGGATAATTCGAACAATTTTATGTAGAATAATCGAATAAAACGAATAAATGTTCATATATATTTATATTTACTAAATTGCTTAAAATTTTTCATAATTTCCAATTTAAATAAGTAATAATGACTCACAAAAATTGAATTGTTTCTGAAATTCGACAAATAACTAAAGACAAAGGGATTTTCGAGCACTGTAGATGAGTGTTCCGATAGCTCCTTCTATAAATATATAAATATTACTGCAAGAAGTTACAATTCTAAAAAAAAATCTTTCAAAATGTTCAACTTAGGACTTGAACCAATGAAAATAAAAGGTACGGAAGAAAATATTTGTTATTTAGCTGGCGAAATATTAGAAGAATCAAAACTAATAATCAAAATTTTAACTTAGATAAAAGTGGATTTGAATGTGATTTTGAAACGGTCGTCGAAAGTGATATTGAGGATAAAATTTATAATGATTACATTGAAATATATGAAGGCCATGATCTTAAAATATATGTATATAAGTGGTGTCATTAACCGAGTACGTAAAGCGTTGCAAAATATTTAATAAATCGAATGATAAACAAAAATTTTGCAAACTAACGTTTTGTTGCAAGAATAGCATGGAGTTCGTCTTATACATGAACATTTTGAACATCTTTGTCTAACATGATAATAAACTTTTTGCGTATTTGTAAATGCGTCAATCAAGCACTGCCTGACTTCAAATTAGCCACGTTCACTGACAATGATATCAAACTTTGGACAGATTCCCTTTATTGTGTAATTCCCCAAGACCACTTTATTAAGCAAAGATTCATCAACGTCGATAGAGCTTGATGTATAATACAATTTGTTATAAATAATTTTGAAATAGTGAATAATTAATTAACTAAAGAATTAGTTACTCAATTCAAACGCCGAATTAATGAACGACATAAAAAAGTTCTTAATACGTTTATATTGTATTTAAATTCAGGATCATGTCCAACTAAATCAGATTTTTTAAAGCATAGCTCCAAAACTGAAACTATATGGGTTGCTAGTCCATTGTTTTGTAGATTGTTCGGGAGTTAATCTGATCAGAATATTTCTGTTGAAAATTTAATTATGAACTTTGTTTTCGATTGTTTTTTAACATTATCAATACTTGAATAGTTAATTTTAACGTTATTTTTTGTTTTTCTTTAAAATGAAATATAAAAAACCGACATCAAAACTTCATGCTTTACTTTTTTTAAAAAATTTAAATTATTCGAATTATTCGATTAATTTTAAACGTGTGATCGAATAATTCGAACAAGTTAAAATCTCTTATTCGAATTATTCGTTTTATTCGAACAAGAGAAAAATCGAATAATTCGAATTCCCTAATAGATAACCATGCCTAATTTGTATTTGAGGTTAATAAAATTTTTTATCGATCTCCTGATTTACCTTCCTAATTTACCACACGCAGAGAAAAAGTATATTTGTACATGTAACCATTTCAACATTAATGTAACCATTTCAACATTCTTAAAGTTTTTTAACAATATTATGGTTACTACAATTATTTATATGATTGCGGTAACCAATAAAGTTACGATTCACATGATTGTAGTTAATAAGTATATGTTTATGGCAACCATTTTATCGGCTTATGATCATCATGAACATGATTGCCTTAAACATGTATTAATTTACCATATATATGATTACGATAATCATGTGGATGGTAAGTTTACCATATTATGGTTATCGCAATCATATAAATAATTACTGTGACTATGATATTGTTAAAAAACTTGTAAAAATGTTTAAATGTATATAGTAAACATGTGAAACTATATTTTTTCTCTATTTGCATATAAGGATAAGGACGGGTGAATATGCTGGCTACTGCATGACATTAACGGCTTCCTGTTCTAAAAACCCTTTCACCAATTTGTACGTGTGTTCAGGGTCATTGAAATATCCATTGGAGAGTATTTTATTATGAGCATGAAGCAGCAGCTTCTACTGCAATATATTTTGCTACACTCGTCTGCCATAATACCGTTAGTTTTGTGTAAAGGTCTTTTACTTTCATCATAAAATCAAACCCACACAATAACTTGCATTACTGTTCCACCAATACAGTATTTGGGATTTTGTCTGTTACTGACAGGTCGTCGAACTCTCTTCGTTAAATATTTGTAGATAAAATTAAGTGTATGACTTAAAATTCGGGATTTACAATAGATGGTGAATGTTTTGAACTCGGTTTTTGTGTTTAAAATTTTTTGAATTTTTAAATTGAAAATCGAGCTCCACAAATCGTTTTTTTATATATTCCATGCAAAGTGTGTTTTTGAAAAAACGTAAAAAATACGGTCATTTTTACATGTTCCAACTCTGGATGCGTGTAACTTTTTATAGGGACGACATAACTGGCAGCAAGTTATTATATAGTATTCGAAATTTTATCGCAAATATTGGTGAAATTTTAAAAAACAATTTCGAACCACCGAAAAAAAATTAAAAAAAATAAATAAATAAACCTAAATATCTCTTGACCTAAAAGTGATAATTTAAATATGTATATATTTTTTGTAGATCTTCTCTTGTACTATTTATATTTTAAATATCAGCTCATTCGGATCATAAATAGATTTTTTGTGATTTTTTTTAAAAATGTGAGACCCAAGGTGGCGTGTAATTTTGCTAGTTTACCGTAAAGAGCATTATCTACAACTTTGGTATCTTTGGTGACCCCCACTGAAATTTTCCGGCAAAAATGTTCGTAGAATATTTGAATCCTTAAATTTTCTTTTTGAAAGGACTTTTTTGATTTTCTTAAAAAAGGGTCAAATTGACCCCTAAAGAGAGGAGCTAGAAGGTTTAGATATTCCACAAAAATTATTCCCATAAAATTCCATAATATAAGTCGAACCATAAGAATTCTCTCAGATGATAACTTACATTTTTTTCAGTTAGTATAATGCTACTTTCGATAAAAAAATTAAAACTTTGACCCACTGTAAAAAAAAATCAGACCAGCTGGACTATAAGTTTATTCTACAAAAATGCTCTACTCAACATGCTATTTCAGAATTATAGGGTCACTATTCTGTACCAATCAAAAAGTCAATTTGTTGGACAGTGTTATTATTGCTCTGAAATCTTTTTTTATATTATTGTTAATTTAGTTGTTTAACTAACAAAAATTTTAAAATTTCAATTCATATATATAACTCTGAAATTACAAGAGATAAATAGCACACACAAGCATGGTTTTTCAAGAACGCTTTCCAAAAATATAAAAAAATTTAAATCGGATGGGAAACAAAAAATTGCACATGTTTAAAAATTTTACATGTCTAAGGTACCCAACTTTGAGCCCATATGTAGGTCCCATTTTAGTAACTTAAACTCGAAAACTCCTTGGCTACTTCCTCTTTTGATTCTGAATGGGTACGGAAACAACGATACTAATCCACATGATATAAAAGAGCGTCCAACGAATCTATATCGGTCAACGGCGGATATAGACTGAGCTATAGGTTGTTGATTGCCATTTTATTTTGGCCTGAGTTGGATCATATGGACACCAACGACGTGCGGTTTCAACAACACGACACTACGTGACACACTGCTCATGCACGAGTGATTAGAGGGCATAGTCGTCTCACGTGGAGGTGATGTGAACTGATCGTGCGATTTTACCCCGTTAGAATTTTCTGATGGGGTATTCTAAAGTCGCATGTCTACCCGAATAAGCTACAAACCACAACGGCCCTCAAAGGCAACATAACACATGGCATCGGTCAAATTCAGCCTGATTTATATGTACATTTTTACTATGTTTTATTTCACTAAATGGCATCGATAGGCTTTCTAAACGATTACAAAAAATGTCTTTCACACACTAATAAAATACCCTATAGTATACAATAAATTTTTGCCCAATGTGTTTGATTGACACTGACAATTCAAAAGGTTCTTAAGTACTTTAAAAAAGGCCAAGTTATTTGATAAATTGGCTAACTAATTTTAACGCATATATTAAACAAACTGTTTTAGAGTTTTCATTGGCAAAATTGCGGTAATCATTCGTTCACATTGATTAAATTTCCGCAAATATTAATGTTCTGATTTCTACATTATAGTTCTTCTATAAGAAATATTTCAAATGAGAACGAGTGATAATTTTAACACCAGCATCGTCATTTCTTCGCTCACCCTTTACGTACTTAAGCCAAAAGACATCTGAATTATAATGACGATAATCTACAATACTGAAATAATAAAATTTGTAAAGTGCAACTGAGGAAGAAAATTTATTGCAGTTAAAAAGTTATAGAATTTAATTGTCAAATTTAATAAGGTTATTCTGTGATTTCATTATGGCGACTACAGTAAAATTTTGAATCTTAACTACTTCAATTAAGGCCGCCATCACATTTGTGTTGCAGAACATAAAATTCGTACAATTATGTCTCCATGTAACTGATTAGATTAATTTATTTTCTATGTTGCGACCAAATGCTAAACATGTTAATATTTTCCGAATGTTAATATTTTCTAAAATATGGTAATTATGGAAAAATAATAGAATAATTTCTGTAAGATCGACTCTTATGAAATAGTACTTTCAACAGCTTCTCTAAAGTACCTTGGATCAGATATGATTGAGTAGCCTTTTAAATAGATGAACATTTGCATTCATACAGTACATTTCTTCTATTTGAAACCAAAAAATTTAAATGCAGCTAAAATAACCTAATTACCAAATTAAAAAATAATTTTAAAACTTTGAAATAAATGGAATTATAATGTTTTTCATTTTTTATTGGCAAATAAACGGGGAAAATATGTTCCAAAAACAGAGTTTTTTTAAAAAAGTGCATACTGGGACGTTACTTACCATGCAACAGTAAAAAGCTTCGAAAAAATCGAGTTTTTCGAATTTTTTACAGAAACTTAATTTAAAAAAAATGGCCAAGTTAAGATTAGTTTTGCAGGGGGGCTGTGTCACCTTAACACAGCCAAATTTAATTTTACACGCTTATACAGCACAATTTTTTTACAATATAAAAGAAAAAATAAAAGGTTTTTGTTTAGGAAAATGCATACAAATACGACCCTTTTTACAGTTCCAACTTTAAATGAGTTTAATTTTTTATAGCTATTTTTAAAAGAATTTTGACCCTCCGTAGGCGCGCCATATCTGAAAAATGAAAAAAAAGATCGAACAAAATTAGAAAATAAATAAACATAAATATCACTTGAACTAAAAGAGTTAACCTACACATCTAACCATTTTTTGGTAAGAACTTCTCAAGGGCTATTTATGTTTAAAATTTCCGCTCATTCGGATCATAAAGGAATTTTGGCGATTTTTGTTTAAATTTTAGACCCGTCCACCCACTATCCGTCTACGAAGCTGAAACACTGCTACTCAACTCAAAAACACCTCATCTCCAACTTTGTGAAATTTCATTATGATATCTCCAATCGTTCCCGAGAAGAAGAAAAAAACGATTCTAAACCACTGCGTCACAGTGCGTATGAGTAATATTTGCAATTGAAACTGCTACATACTTTCTTCTTCATACGTGGGGTATGATTAATAATTATTAATCATACGCCACATATGATTATTTATTAATCAAAAGAATAAAGTAAGACATAAATTAAAATAATAAAATTAACTAATAACTTAGAAATCTATAAATATGTCCAACCATACGGTAAAATATGTTTAAACTTTAATATGTAGTTTTAACATATTCTACATTTTTCCATCTATCCCTTATTGTGGTTATGTTTATAGAGATGTTATCCTTACACTTTTTTATTGAGAATTTCATTATTAAGTTTCAATATGTTTTTTCCCTCTGCTTATTCTTTTTTATATTTCTTACCATAAGTTCCTGATTGTTATATTAATTATGCAACTTGTGTATTTATTTTACCTTTTTCATCCGGCAGTAGGCAAATTTATAACATTAGCATGTACAACACTTTTTGCAAGTTAAAATAACGCTAAGTAAACCTGATTGTTAGTAAAGATTATAAAGTATTGTATATATCTGTGGTCGTATGGTAAAACTAGGTAACTCCAATTTTTGAGAAATTTGAGATCTGTTAGATCGAAATTTTGATATAGTTTCTCATTTAAAAGTTATTTTCATGTAAAGCTAGCTCCATGCATTTGTTTGACAAAAACTCCATAGTTTCTTAAACAACATAAAAATTAGAAGTTTAAAACGACATTAATTCAAAAACTATGAGAAAAAGATCGAAATATAACATATTCGGGTCAAAAGCTCTGTGGGTCCAACGCAAAAAAAAAAACAAAATATCTCGACTTAATTTTGATATGTATATAGGGTTGCCAGCCGGGCTGGACTTGGCTGGATTGTCAAGCTTTTTTGAAGCCTGTCCAGTTTCAAGCTAAAATTTAATTTGTCTAGCTAAATAGAAATTTTGGAAAAATTATTCATAAGTGAAAATTTACTTTTTTTACGACTTTGGTGATGACTCCTCTTTTTTAAAAAGGTATCATTTTTTAATTTATAAAATGTCGTATTTTCTTGGGAATATTTACAAAAGCTGAAAATAATGAATTCGAGAATTTTAGAAAAGTTGTATGTTTCGTATTTTCAATACCAGTAAGCAACGCTTTTTTTGAAAGAGTTTTTCCTATTTTAAAAAATCTCTATACTAAAGAAAGAAACCGAATGTCATTGGACCTGGTTTGAGCTGAAATAATAATACGAATAAATTTAAAGGAATCTTGTACAGATTTTTAAAATTGTTTACAAATCTCTAACGGTTTGCAATTGGCCAAATCCGTAAGCTCAAAAAAGAAATAAAGAGGAAGTGTTTTTAGTATTTAATTTATTACTTTTAATTCTTTCCATTTTGCAATCGATATTGTGCCATCGATTTTTTGATAGTTTTTGGCATGAGGAAAAAAAATTTTCACTACGACATATCAAAAAAATAATTTTCGAGGCTTTTTCTCAACTTTTATTTTTTAAGGTTTTTTTTAGAAGGTAATAAAACCTTAAACTTGAAAAGCGAACAAAGATTTTTAAACGCCCTCAAAATTTTAAGTTATTTTGAAATAAATTTTAAACAGTTACGGAAAGCCAAAGAATTAAACTTTCATAAAGTGTTTACATAAAATTAATTTAACCAGTTTTTTTCTAAACCCATTAAAAAATTAAAATCGGACAAAAACTGATTGAGTTATGTTGACGAACATTACAGAAAACTGTATTTTATTTAGAGGGTGTTTCTCAACAAGAATTATACCCACGCTAGGTCGTTTTCCAATTTTTTTTCACTGTCGCACAGTGTAATACATATATATTTTGATTGCAATAGTTAAAAATATATTTTAAAGAAATTATTTACACAAAACCAAAATTAACATTTTCTAAGTAATTTTTTGTAATGTCCAGTTTTTTTTATTTGTCCAGCTTTTTTAAGCCAAATGTCCATCTATTTGGGAATCTGAATCTGTCATCCCTATATGTATATAAGAATAAAAGCAAAAAATATTTTTTTAAAAAACTGTGTAACTACATTTTTTTGTAAAAAAAAAACGGGGAAATTAAGGTGCTGAGTCAAACAGTTAATGTTTTATTCACAAATGGTTATTAATTTGGCTAATTTGGTAAAATATAAAAATATATTGAAAAAAAACATTTTTTTTTTTTGAAAAACGAGGTAACTCCAAAAATGGAGTTCAATGGAACCAGAAATCTTTAACAATAATAATGTTTTGTTTAATGTGCATACATAATAATATAAATTTAAATTAAAATAATTAGTGAAATATGTTTAAAAAGTTAAGTGTGTTTTTCTCGTGTTTTCAAAAAATGGAGTTACCTAGTTTTTCCATATGACCACAGATATTTAGATTTATTAATGTATGTGCATTAGGGAATCCCTGTTTGTAGGTTGGAAAAATAAGGTTTCGATGTTCCCAACTAAAATTACAGTTTTCTTTTTGTTTAAAGAGACCATTTCTCGATATTTGGTGAGCTGAATTAAAATATAAACAAATAAGAGAGCTATATTCGGCTTTGCCGAATCTTATATACCCTTCACCAAATTATGCTTTAAAATTATTTTTTTTTAATATTTTTAGGTAAACAAAATTAAAATTTTTTTTTCGCAAATATTTTTTAAATTTTTTTTAAAAAATTATTTCCAAATTTTTTTGAAATTTAAAAAAAAAAATTTAAAAAAGTTTTATGACAAAGAAAATTTTTGATGAAAAACATTCGGCTTAAAAAATATTTTTCCCGAAAAAAACTTACCATAGCCTTACAATGGTCTTTGAAATATTTCTCATTAGATATCCATATTGTCGATATTAATGCCTTAGTAATCCAGATATGGATAAAAAATGGGCCAAAATCAAGGTTATCCCGGTTTTTTCCTTATATCTCAGCCATTTGTGGGCCGACTTTGTCGATTTCAAACAGCAACCGAGCCGGAAGAATTGGGGGCTGCGGAAAGTTGATTTCAACATACAGACGAACAGACGGACATGGCAATAGCGACTTTGTTATCTATAACGATCCAGAATATATATACTTTGTGAGATCGCAAATGAAAAATGTAGAAACTACAAACGGAATGATAAACTTATATGTACACAGAAAAGAATTACGACAAATCAATTGTCATATTAATTACCATATTCGTCAATACAATTATTTTTTTAATTAAAAGGCCACTCATCGTGAAGGGTATAAAAATGTAATTTTGTAAGGTTTTTTTTATGAATTTTTCACATTTCTCTAAAAGTAAACATATGAAATATTGGAATCGTGTGAAAGGGAATTCAATGCTCTATCGAAAATTATAGTGAAGAACAAAAATATAAGAATTTTTTGAATTTTTAGCAAACATTTTTTAAAATTTTTTTAAAATTGTTACATTTAATTATTTAAAATAATTATTTTAAATTACTAGAAATGTTTTTTTTCCATTTTTCGAAATTCAATCAAGTTTTATTTTATTACAAGTCTTCAAAATCTATTTTCTCTCAAAATCTGATGTAAGCGACCTTTGTTAAAGACTTTTCACACGATAGCAATGTTTCATGTTTCCTTTGAAATTAATATGACAAAACATCTTAAAAAAATAATTTTTTATCCATTGATTCAGCTCAGGATAAAAATTTTGAGAAACGGTCATTTAGAATTAATAAAACTTTTTTCAAACTTTTTGTTGGTGGATCCACCCTAATGTACATTTATAAACATCTTCATCTAAACAACTCAAGTACTTGAATTTTCGCATTCACGCACAATTTTACCCTTTACTCCTACTTTTTTTTTATTATTAGTGTCACAAGTAAAGCAACGTTTTGAATGACAATATAAGGTTTCATTTTGGTTGAAATTAGAAAAGGTAAAAAGGAAAAATAAACGTTGAATTTGTAAAGGTATTTTCTGTTTTACTTTTATATTTAAGTACTTAGGTAAAGGGTAAGAGTTTATTGTATTATTTTTTATATTTTGTTAACATTTGTTATGGGATATAAAAAAAAATTTGTTGTTAAAAATTTAAATCTGAACAAGACAAAAACAAGCTACATGCAGCTGTACTAAAGCTTTAATACTCATCATTAAAATTTTAAATGGAATATTTAAATTTTGTATTTTTCCATAACCATGAAATGCACACATAAAATAATACTTTTATAGGCTCAGAACTTGAGGACTAAATTTCTTTAAAATTAATATAGATGCATTTTTGTATATGAAAATCATACATGTAGATTAGTATTCAATTTATCATTCAAGATAAATAGGATTTAGCCATAAATTTTTATACCCACCATCAAAAAGTTGGGGGGGGTATATTGATTTTGTCATTCCATTTGTAACATCTCGAAATATGGGTCGTAGAACCAAAAAGTATATATATTCTGGATCCTCCTAAGATTCTAAGAGGATCTTGCTATGTCCGTCCGTCTGTCTGTCGGTTGAAAACACGATAGGAAGCACACCACTCTATCAAATTCTGTACAGTAACTGATTTAAGTCCTCATAGAAGGTAAAAACTACATATTGATGGTGGGTATACAAGATTCGGCACATCTGAATATAACACTCTTTTTTGTTTAAACAGTTGATTACCCCTTAGATTAGATACAGATTTTCATATCTGTTTATTCATTATATTTTTCACTTCAAACCAATTCGTCCTATAAACCAATGACTTTACAAACTTAATACACCACCTTATCTTTAGAAGAGTGCCACCACTATATAACAGTATTTGTATATGTTTAAAATATAAAAGAAAAAAAGGGGTTTTATCTTGAGGTTTGTGACCTTAAGAGAACATAATTTGACTTTGAAATATTGTTATTTACTCTTCGCTAACACTATACGTTTTTTTCCTCTTATTGACTTGAACTTTTTAATGACTTTATTTGTAATGAATATTTTTTCAACTTCTTTAATTAATTTAATAATATTAAATTTGTTTATAAAATAGAAAGACAAGGTTAATCTTAGCACACATACTGTGAATTAATGGGAAGTTTTCAAATAGAAATTCTTTGTGTACAAATTAAAAGTGCGACTGTGTCTGGTTGTTGCTACAAATCAAAATTATGAGTTATTGTGATATGGTGAGGTGACAAAGCAGCGTGACATAATTATTTGGGTTGAACGAATTTATTGTTGTTAGTTATTAAATGCTAAAGATGAGCCAAGGTCAAGTTGGAATTATAATTATAAGAATAAATAAGTTAAATAAATTAGGTTTAATACTTAAAATACAATTTTGCAGCATTGGCAAAACAATAAACATCTTTCAGGTTATTTAACTATAGTTACTTAAAGTACTTCAAGTTATTTTAAACATGTACAGTAGAGTGCTCCAAGGTTGCATGGACGAAAAATTAGAAGGTACAAACATTATTTTTTTTTCAAAATTAAAAAAAAAAAATTTTTAATTTTTTTTCCAAATTTTTTTTAATTTATTACTGAAAAAAAAATTATGTCCAAAAAAATTTTTTTACTAAAAAAAATTCGTGTTAAAATTGTTTTTCCTTTTTTGAACCATTGTAGGTCCAAATTACTATAGCCTTATATACATCGTTTCTATGGATTTTGAAATATCTATTATTAGATAGATATATTGTATATTAATATATTATCGCAGACATTTGTGGGCCGATTTTCTCAATATTAAATAGACCGGGAGAATTCCCGATATATTGATAATTTTTGTAATTTATTTTGGGCTACGGAAAGTTGATTTTAACATACAGACGGACATGGCTATATCGACTTCGCTATCTATAACGATCCATAATATATATACCTTGTGCGGTCGCAAATGAAAAATGAAGAAATTAAAAACGTTATGACAAACTTATACAAGGTGGCGCAAAAGTAATCCTCCTATCAGAAAATGCTATAAATTTTGCGATTGGCCCCTAATGTCAGTTCTGTTTTTACATTTGTGTAGTAAACACATGCGAAATACACGTTAATAAACAATGTTACGCTACACTGCTCCAGAACGCGGAATATTGCTGACTATTTATTTGACCAATAATCGGTCGGTGACTTTGGCACAAAGTGAATTTCGTCGCAGATGAGTAATGAGGCCCATTTCCATCTTAGCGGGTACGTAAATAAGCTAAATTTACGCTTCTGGGGCACTGAAAATCCGCGTGTAACCCACGAAGAGCCATTACACCCGCTCAAAGTCACTGTATGGTGTGCTGTTTTCGCTGGAGGAGTCATCGGACTTTTTTTCTTCGAAGACGTCGCGGGCGAAACGGTTACTGTGAATGGTGAGCGCTACAGAACAATGATCAACTAGTTCTTTTTGCCGCAACTTGATGAATAGGGATTGGAAAACATGTGGTTCCAGCAGGATGGTGCAAGGGCACACACTGCACGTGCCACAACCGATATGCTGAAGGATGCATTTCCCGGGCGCCTGTTCTCCCATTTTGGCGATTTGCACTGGCCAGCAATATCGCCTGATTTCACCGCTCCAGACTTCTTTTTGTGGGGCTCTTTAAAGTCGCGGGTTTATGTCAAAAAGCCTTAGACTCTTGCAGCTCTTAAAGACAATATTCGTCAAGAATGTGAGGACCTATCGCCGGAAGTTTTGGCCAAAGTGATGGAAATTGCCATAAAAAGGGCTCAAATGACAATCAACTGTGGCGGCGGCCATTTACGTGATATCATATTCTCGACTTGATGTAAAAAAATTAAAAGACCAAATAAAAATAATCCACAAGAAGAATCAAAGCTTTTCATTTTTTTTTAATTACAGCCAAAAAAATCGGAAGTTTACTTTTGCGCCACCTTGTATATTCCCTTGCCGCTCATGGTGAAGGAGAGATTTATGCTCGTTAAAGTATGGCAGCTATGGTCAATTATAGATTCATAGCCATGAAATTTGGTCGAGTGATTTCTTTTTACATTATACTTATTTAAGTTGAATTTATTTCTGGATACCAATATAATGGACCGATTTTTACCAACAGTTAAAATGGGTGTTAGACTAATATTTTTGGGCATTAGAAACATCAGCACAAATGCATAATACCCTTCCCACAATAGTTATGTTATAAATATGTAAAAACATTTATTAGTTAATGAATTAATGTGGGAAATAGTTTGGAAACAAATTTAACACTGGACAAACACAAAATACTTAAGCTACGGGTTTTTCTGGACTCATTTTGAATTACGCTATGTTTAGAAAACCATTTAACAATTTTGCCTATTGTTAATACCTTAAGAAAATATATGTAGTTTTTTCGATCATTTTTATATTTCCATTGGGAAATATTTTCAGATTCCACCCAAGTTGGCATTGAAGGTTGAATTTTTTGGAAGGAAATAAAATTGATAAACTATAGAATTTAGAGCAATAAAAGTTTGCCATTAAAAACTATATGGCTCTCAATCAATCTGCTGTAAATAGTAAATTGAATTTCTTTGGAATTTAATTATAATTAAGATGTTAAGAAATGTGTATAAAAAGTACATAATTTCATGAAAAGAAACAAATGATTATTATTCAAAAGTGAAAAATATTTTTAAACTAAAACGAATTAAGGTGTTTGGAACTAATTTAAATAGAAGAGAGTTTGTAGAACTATTTTAAAATAAAAAGACAAAAATAAGTAAGTGTTTTTTGGTAAAAAATTTTGAAAAAAAAAAATTTGGGGAAAAAACTTTAAAAAATTTTGGGTGAAAAAAATTGTAAAAAATTAAATGAATAAAAAAAAGAAATTTGTTAAAAAAAATTCAGTGAAGAAAAAAATTTTGGTAAAATTGAAATAGACTCAGCTTTTTGCTACTATCTCAGCCATTTGTACGCCGATTTTCTCGATTCTAAATAACAACATAAGTTGGACTGTAGCGGATATATTGTTGTATCAATCAAATATGAAAGTTACTTTAGGGCTTCTGAAAATTAATTTCAATAGTTCGACGGACAGGCAGACATGGCTAAATCGACTGCACTTTCTATAACGATCCAGAATGAAAAATATACCATCAAACTCTAAAAATACCATACTTGTAGAATAAATCCTTCATAACTGCTACAAAAGTCAAATTACTAGTTTTATTTATTGACCTTGGGTCTTCCAAAATTCGATTTTATTATCTAAAAAAAATTTGCTAATAACTTGGAAAATAAACGTTTAATCAAGAAAAGCAGCTCGATCTGTGATCACTCATATCTCTGACCAAAAATTTATTTTTTTATATAAAAACTCAAAATATCTAAATTCGCGAATAACGTGGCCAATAAGGAAACAGAGCTCGATCTGTGATCACTCATATTTCTGACCAAAATTCGTTTTTTTTATATAAAAAATCAAATTATCTAAATTCGCTAATAACTTGGCCAATAAGCGTTTAAACAAGAAAAATAGCTCGATCTGTGATCACTCACATTTCTGACCAAAAATCGATTTTTTTATATAAAAACTCAAAATATCTAAATTCGCGAATAACGTGGCCAATAAGGAAACAGAGCTCGATCTGTGATCACTCACATTTCTGACCAAAAATCGATTTTTTATATAAAAACTCAAAATATCTAAATTCGCTAATAACTTGATCAATAAGCGTTTAATCAAGAAAAATAGCTCGATCTGTGATCACTCACATTTCTGACCAAAAATCGATTTTTTTATATAAAAACTCAAAATATCTAAATTCGCGAATAACGTGGCCAATAAGGAAACAGAGCTCGATCTGTGATACTCATATTTCTGACCAAAATTAGATTTTTTTATATAAAAAATCAAATTATCTAAATTCGCTAATAACTTGGCCAATAAGCGTTTAAACAAGAAAAGGAGCTCGATCTGTGATCACTCATATTTCTGACCAAAATCGATTTTTTATATAAAATCTCAAAATATCTAAATTCGCTAATAACTTGGCCAATAAGCGTTTAATCAAGAAAAGGAGCTCGATCTGTGATCATTCATATTTCTGACCAAAAATCGACTTTTTTTTATATAAAAACTCAAAATATCTAAATTCGCGAATAACGTGGCCAATAATCAAACAGAGCTCGATCTGTGATCACTCATATTTCTGACCAAAATTCGATTTTTTTATATAAAAAATCAAAATATCTAAATTCGCTAATAACTTCGCCAATAATCGTTAAATCAAGAAAAGCAGCTCGATCTGTAATCTTTCACATTTCTGACCAAAATTCGATTTTTTTATATAAAAACTCAAAACATCTAAATTCGCTAATAACTTAGCCAATAAGCGTTTTTAAAAATTATCATTCAATAATACGTTTTTTTTCTTTTAAACCATTTTTACCCTTTTTAAACCGCTTCCCATAAATTCACAAATCGAACACAAGCATTTTTTTAACGTGGACAGGACAACGTCTGTCGGGTCAGCTAGTATTACAATAAAATAAACTTAGACTGCATAATTTAAAAAATATTTGGTTGTCAAAAAATTCATTCATAATACAAATGCAGTTTTCAAATGTTCTTATAGAAATGATCTCAAAGTAAAATTTTAATATTTTTCCAAAAAATCTTAATATTAAAAACAAGCAATTTTGTTCGCATGTGATATGAAGAATAGTTTTTATAATTTTATGAACATTTTGTTTAATGAGAGGATTTTTCTGCTATTCTTATAAAAATAATTGGGTAAAATAGCAAACAAATTTGTAGCAATCGAATTATTCTGCCTTAGTGAATTCTACAGTTATGGCTATAAAATTTTAGAAGTGGTAACTAAAGAACTGAAAAATTCTATGTGTGCAACCTAATCATTTAATTCAGTTGCTATTACGAATTTGTTTTCTCTGCGTAGCTTTTTTATAGATATTAACCGAACTACTGGGATGCACCCAGAAGACAGTTTGTATGCGAAATTATATTGTTACTGTACACTTCCGCTGACTGTACAAAAACTGTACTGTTTTCACTTTATAAACTGTTATACATGTGAGAGAGAAATATAACAGTAATAAAATAAATATAAATAAAGTTTAATTGTACATACAAAGTGTTTAAAGCTTTACTACTGTAATTTTGTCAATAAAAGCTTTTCGGATTACAAGCTTTTGGTTGTTGAAATAAATATAAATGTACTTTTAAAGTATTAAGCATATATGACTAAGAGCACTTTTTCAAATAAAAGCTTTTAAAGAAAAAAGTTTTGATGAAGATTTATAAATTTCCCAATAATTTCCCCGTCTTTAACAAAATGTCCACCAGTAAGTAATCTTTTTCATATTTAAGACTTTTAAACAAACATGATTAAAGAATACATTGAGCGCTTGAGTAGTGAAATCCTTGATTAGAGGAATTCATATTTTGTGAAAATAAACAATTAAGAATTTAATTCTTAGCTCTAAAATAGCAAATAGTTTCACTTTACATGAGAAAAAATGTAAAGTGAAACTATTTGCTATTTTCAAAGATTGTTAATAATCAAAAATGTATTGTAAGAACTTAACGTGGATTTTTAAATTACACATACATTATAAATGTATTTAAGGTTTAGTGGTCATTACTAAATCTTAAAGACATTTCGTCATTAAATTAGTGAAAATACCCGCAGTTTTTGCAACAGACTTAGGGTATTATTATTTTCACAAAACGAGAGCCCACTTTAATTGCCTATTTTTGGAAAAACAAATCTTCAGCAAACAAAAACTTTTGCAACCAAAACCTTTGTGGTTTTGAACCAACATCTAAAACTGTTCTTTTGCCTCAACAAATCCACAACCATAAAAAAGTGTATATGAACAATTAGAAATTTGTATAATTCATTAAACGTACAGAAATAAACAAGCATTACACTTCATTAATCATTACAGTTTTGGATTGTTTTGTTGATTTAAATGTGTATAACATGCATGCATACGTTCATTTATTCATAACAAAATTACAATAAATGCTACTAATTCATATCAAGATTAGTAGTCCTAGATAAATGTGGTAAATAACAATAATAATAATAAGAAAAAGACAAATTACTTTTCAAATTGCGTTGGCATAAAGACACTATTAATTACAAAAGTTTTGATAGGACAATCACAGAAACACATGTCCACTTATGAACTAAATTTAAACATTACATATTAGCAAATATTAAGAAAGTATTTAGATATTGATGAACTTTAATGGACATGAAGAAATATAAATTAGTTATAAAGTTAAGAGTTAAACTTTGCTGATTTTAATCAAAATACTTTATGAAGTTTGTGTATACTTTAACAAAAACTTCAATATGTTGATTCTACATAGGAAATTTATGTATTCCAGACATTCCAACCCGCCATTATATTAATTTCTTTAAACAAAAACTGTATCTACTGTTATTTAGTAGTCATTCAAATTGCATATATTGTAGTGCCATTTTTTAAATGTCCATAAATTATATATGTCTACGTCTTTTTGTTATTATGTAAGGACTGAGATCGAAAAAAAATCTTAACGTACATATATATTAGAGTGTCCCTTAGAATAAAATTTTTAGAAATATTGAAAAGGTATCCGCTGAAAACTTTCGTAATGACCTAAAATACCAACACAAAATTTGTTTGCTTCTTCTAAGAAGGACAACCCGTGCCGACTTTCGATTTAGTTTTGAGGTGCATTTACAAGGGGAAAAAATTGTTTCAGTTTTTTTAATTTTTTGCCAGTAAATAATTACTTTTGCAATTTAATTTAAAAGAATCCAAATGTGTACGTAATTGTCGCTCTCATAAGATATAAAAGACGAAAATTGGTTAAAGAATTTTAAAGTTATTAAAAAATCGCCAGGCCATTAACGTGTCTCAGGCCACTAGAACAAGAAATATAGGAACAAAATTAACATATTTTGAGAAATATTAAAACAAAAGTTTATTCTTACTTAAAATTTATCCATATTTACTTGTATATGAGTTTTTATCTTCATAGGATACAGATAACCCATTCCCCTTGTAAATGCACCTCAAAACTAAATCGAAAGTCGGCACGGATTGCCCTTCTTCGCACAAGCTAAACATTTTTTTGGTGGTATTTTTCGAACAGGTAGTCTATCTCCGTTTAAAATCTGCCATACTTTTGGACACTTTTTGTGCTCTTCAATTCACTATTAACAAGACTTCAATATCATTCCACTGTACTTAGCCCCGGGCAGTATGTATGATTTGCCTCTCTTGGTACAAATACCACATTATTGTTCTTGTTTACCATAGTAACAGGATGCCAAAGCACACTAAAAATAGCTAGACACATCAAGAAGTCTTCCTCCTTTTCTGTAATCTTTCCTTGATGTAAATTTCGGTATTTATAGAACCCTTTGTAACAAATGCCGCAACTGTATATTCTTGCCATGCCAACAACTTTTTGGGAACATTTTCTGCTTTTGGGTTCTAAACTTTTCTACTTTTCCCTCGAGCCTCAGCAACATACAAATATTGATCTGGAAGCTGCGAAAAATTTCCCACAACATACGTTTCGTCATCCATTATGCAGGAGGAAAATTTTTTGTATAAAATTTGACTTCAAATACCGTGCTCTGTCTATTGCCTCTACATTTGTAGCAAAGTTTCTGTCAGGAACTTTTTGAGACTAGTATGTTTTTAAACCTGCATTAGTTTTAATTTTTCGTACCAAATATTCCGAGTACTGAGCTAACCAGGCTGCTTTCCTTCCGGATGTATTGGGAACTCTTTTGAAAATCCATTCTATTTATTGGCTTAAGAAACATCGTGTGTACCATTCAATCTACCTGAACCAGGTTTTCTATCAGCGGACAAGTTCTTCCGATACTATTTAATAACATTATAAACAGTTTGGCGGAGCACATTTGATTGTTTGGCGAACTTTTTGTATCACCAAGTTGGGTTTTGTTGAAAATATTTAATAATTCTGATACGAACTTTTTTCTCATCACTTATTTTAATCAGATTAACAACAAATGAACATAATTGACATTAAAGATAATAATAATACTTTACAAAGCTAACTTGATCAAAACAAAAATCAAATAATACAGACTTGAGTTAAAAGTTTTAATGAAAAACGTGAGTTATGGTTTTTTTCGATCTCAGTCCTTAGCAATGTTGCCAAAACGGCGGTTTTTCAGCTAGATCTGGAGGTATTTTTTCGTCGTTAGCGGGTATTTTTCGGAAAAATTTTTTTCATTTGGCTGTTTTTAGCTTTTTTTATATCTTGTGTTTATATAAACGAAACAAGAAAAATAAAATTTTTCGAATATTTTTTAAGTGTATGCGAGTATCCATGTGAAAGCGGACAGTAGTCGGATTTACCATCTCCGATTTTAATGAAATTTACCAAATACATAATATATTCTTCATATCAGTGACTTTTGCAATGGAAACTCATTTCGATGTAAAAATATCGCAATTTGAAATTTGAAAAATTTGTTAAATTTGTCTAAAATTATATGCACATAATTGTGCAAAACTTTGAAACTACTCAAAGACCAGTATAATTTTTTACTCCATTTTAAAGCCAACGATATTGTTCTTAAAATGGTGTGAAAGAAATTGTTTACTTCCAAAAGGTTAAAGGACAATTTTCGGAGTATATATTTCAATGTAAAAAATATCAAAGATCGCGGTGTTAAAAATTAATAAAGAACACGGTATGAGGACACCTAAACTCTCTACTATATTCGTGCAAAAAAAAATTCGGTGGAGACTCGATTAGTTCAAACGTTATTAAAAGTAAGTTTTTACATATAAATTTTTTTTATGGTTTATCGATAAATGGTGTTTGGCAAATATCTAAAAAATCTAAGCGCCTTAATGACTTAACATAGATGCAGTTCTAAATCGAATGTTTTGAAAATTACATTAAGCCTAAAGCTACGTATACACGGTTGTCATATTCTTACAATAGACAATCTTCAATAACATCTACATTATTACGTAGGTGGACAAATCTTTCAAATACTACATCGTTTTGGGTTATGCTTTTCTAGTATCAGGATTCCGCAGAAAATAAAACTAGCTGAACTAGCTGATTTTACTTTGCAAATTATTTGTATGCCATGATTAAATGTGGAGCGAGTTTTTAGTCATTGTACAATCAAAGTAAAGAACTTATTTGCTACGAATTTGATGTCTCAAGAAAGTTTTTAACTTTAATTGGTACCTCAGAAATATACTCAAAATGATAATTTCTAATGGATTGATCTTAATTAATTTTAATATATAACGGTTTTGGCACACATTTTAATTTAAAATTTAATTATTTTTGTTTTTAAAGCAGTTTTGCTTCATAAATCGTTAAATAAAAATTTAGCTGTTTTAATCAGTGGTTTTATTTAAAGATTTAGTGGTTTCTAATGTCCTAATATATCACAATGGTTTTTATTGTTTTTCAAGTAAAAAGTGTCCTAAAATAATACTACTATGTATGCTATGTTTATTCTGTTATCGTAAACAACCAGTAGAGACCTTCGCCGAATGCCTAAGTGTTGGTTAAGCCGAGCTGCCGAGTCGAGATATATTAAGACATTATGACAATATAACTGATAAGAGACCTTGTGAATTGACCAATTAATGTTATTTTTATACAATTGTATTGATATAATTCTCATAAAGTTTGTTTTCTTTTTGCTAAAGTATACTGACATCCCATGTAACCTAGCGTGAAGTAAATAAATAAAATCACTATTTCGCGACAGTCTTCTACAACTGCTGGACGTTTAATAAAAACTAGTTTAACAATTTATAGTTTTTCCCACGCACACGTACATTATTTTTTTGTATTATTTATGTACATATATAGGCGTTTGATTGTTTTATTAAAACATAAAAGTCATAAATAAATGAAACTATTTAAATAACCCATAACGAAAATGTTATTTTTTGTTAGGGTAACTCCAATTGCAAAAAAACGTCGATGAATAATAAAAACGAAAATTTTATTGAAACTGTAGCCATTTTTGATATGAGGTAAAGATAGGAAATTCCTTCTTTAGAATTTACATTTGTTGAATAGTAAAAAGTATACATTTTTTTAGAGTATGACATAGTATGTCGTATGACAAAGGCTTACTGTATGACATGAATGAATTTTCCCAACAATTTCAAAAATATGGGTCACACTATTATACAATTACATTATATTTTTTGAAAATTATTTTTACGCAAAATGGATGTGACTGTTTTTTTACATTTACTTAAAATCTTTATTTAGTATGAACTTATAAAAAAACATAATATATCGAAAATATGATTTAAGTATATCAGTAGTGAACATGTGTACGGTATTATATGGCCAAGCACGACCATATAATACCCTACACTAAGTAAATAAGCAAACACTTTTTTCTTTTAAATATCAATAATTTATATTCGTGAGTGTTTTCGGAAGTGGGCCGAATGTGGAAGCTATGACCAATTATGGACCAATCACCATGAAATTAGGTCGTGTGATTTATATCCACATAAAAGGTATTTACATTAAATTTTGTGTGTATACCATAATTTTTAAGAGATTTATGAACGTTAAAGTGATTGTCGGAAGCGGGTCTATATGACTAATTCTGGACCGATCGTAACAAAATTTGGTGACATGAATTTAGTATATATAAAACTTATTTGGAGCGAAATTTGTGGAGATAAATATCTAAATTAAACATTTATGACCGATAAAGTCCAATTTCGGAGGACATTTGTATGGGGGATTGTTAGGTTTTCCCTAATTAATTTACCACGTAAAAAACGTAACGTGTTATATACCAATGGATAGCGAATTTTGTTTACTTTCCAATAATGTATATAGCTTTTGACAATGAACAAATTCATGGAATACTTTTTTGAAAAATATGACAAAAAATGCTTTTGTAATGAAATTTTACACTTATATAGATTTTTTTATTGAAAATGGAAATATTGAAAACAAATTTTGAAATTTGTAATCAGGAATCCCGCAAAAAAGTACAAATTCATTATACATCCTCTTAGAAATTTTTTAGATAACTTAAAAAGAATAAAAGTACTTTTTTCGAAAAAAATTGCGAAAAATCGCCTTTTTTATTTTTTGAAATTCAAATGCATGTCACTTTGGACTCAGCTGTGATTTTTAACCAATTTTATTTTTAACCAATATTATATATATATCTGTTGTTAATCCTATAAAAAAGAGTAGAGAAAATCGGGAAATATTTGGAACCGAGGTCATCAAAAAACTGGAGTAGGGTGGGTAAAAATGTTGAAAATTTAATTTTCAAATGCGAATATCTCCTAAGCTATAAAAGATAATTGATAGCTACGACTAGATTTATATGTAAGTTTTTTGAAATCGGAACACAAACGAAGAAATAGGATAGTTTTCAAAATTGAACATACCCGAGGTGTCCTACTTTAGGGACCCCTGGTCCCGCTCGTGTTGGGGTCATGAGGTCTTCAAAACTTAAACTCGACAACACTTCCTCTTTGCGCATGTGAAAATTCATTCAAATTGGTCTAGGGTTTAGAAGTTAGAGATTTATTTCCATCTTTTTTTTCTCATACCACTGTGCACCACTCAAATTTTTAAATTTAAGCAATACTGCATTCTGCCAAAGATGTTTCTGTAGCACAAATATCTTTGACATGTCTGAAACCACAAGAAAGAAATATGTTTTGAAAAAAGTACCAAATTGTTTACCCAGACTTGGCCCAAAATACGTCTTGGCACTCGAGTTTAAAATAACACTGTGTTAGTTAATTTTTGTATACTGTTAAAAAATTATCAAAATTGACTTAATAATTTAAAATAAAATGTATTTTCTCGTTTTTACCCTCTTTTTGTTACCTTTCCCCATTGCGCTGGTAAAGTTGTATTAAAATAAATTTCTGTATTGTGGTGGGAGCTCATAATAAAACATTCATATGTATATGGCAATAGAAAAAAATATTTTAGGAAAAAAGTACCGAAATAAACACAAAAAGTACCAAATTCGTATTTGTTATTTTTTGTAAGTAAAGAATACAATTTAAATTTTGTTTCTATGTTTATTGATTTAAAAGAAACATAGGGTACCAAAAAAGTACCAAAATACAAATTTTACCCTTTTTCACCCCTAAAATTTTCCTTTTTAGTGGATTGTTTTGAGGAGGGATTTACCCACAGTCAAAATTTCATGGCTTTAGCTTCAGTCGTTTAGGCAGTGCGGTGATACATCCGTCAGTAACGTTGCTCTTTTATATATATAGATAGATTTGGGGATTCAACCGATATGCTATCAGATCATATTAGGACATTAACTTTTGACTCACCCTATACACAAGTATAGATGCCAGAGAATGTTTTAGCAAAATATTAATTTGCATATTTAATTAAATCCAACAAGTCATAACATAAACACTACTAATCAATTAAAGCCATTATTTCAAACTGTATCAAAATAACTACAACTCACATGCAAAGACTCGGAAAATAAGATACACACAACATGATTATATGTAAGAGAATGCAAAGGATTGTGAAAATAGTACTCAAGTAATGTTAATTACAAGCTAATAAACATTGATGGGAAATTTATTCATGGTAAACTAAGATTATGAAAGCTAATTAACTAATTTTAAAGAATTTAAAAGCAAAAGTAGCACATACTCATGTAGGTATTGAGAAAAAAGAAATATTTTTCTTAAACGTAACAAGTTCCTTAGCAAATTTTGTAATTCCAGTGATTGGTTATTCTTCATTACAGACAATCTTTGGCGTGCTGAGATTATTCTGAGAAGGATTCGATGTTAGTCAAACATTTCACTTGTAATGAAAAAAATAATTGAATAGTAAACTTCTCACAAGAGATATTTCTGTGATTGGATCATCTGCATTATATTACAAAAGCCTCATTCCTCTCTTTATGTTATTGAAGTAATTTTTTAAAATTTACCTAATATTTACCCTAAATTCAAAATTAAAGCTAAATGTATATCTAAATCCTTTTATCCTCCCTCCAACCAGCAATCAAAAACATGTAGCCAATCAAACTATTTATCCGAAAACAATTTTATTTGTAATACAAGTAAATATTAATTTATTTATTTTATCTGGTCTACACAAATCATATCATATTAAAATGTAAATTTATTTACTACAATAAATAACAAATATTTGAAAATGTTTAACCTTACATTACAAATAATGTAAATGTCATTAGAAATAACAAAAACAAATAAGAATTTTAACAGATATGTTTTTCGTAAATACATTTATTTATTTATTTAAATGTTGATTATTACACATTCAAATATTTTTAAATTTTTCTTGTAGTAATAAGTAATATTTTGATTTACAAGAATGTTTATTAGTTTTTGTAATATATGTCTAAAATATACTTGAATCAATATCCTTAGTATAAGATAAGGTTGGGGCATAGGTATTAATTAGGAAGATTTTGTTTAGCATGACAAATTTTTGGAGAATTTCTACAGTGAAACTTGATATAATGAATGAACTCAGAAAAAACTTGTTATTAAATACTACAAATTGCATCAGATTTTAAAGAAAACATGATCAATTAATCTATTTTGGAATACACAAAGCTCATTTGAAAACAGCATTGCTTAGAGATATGTGTCACTCCACTCTGTTTAAACTGTAACTAGTTTCCTATACCTATTTTCTATATTGTATGTAAGAAACTTTTCACTCTAAACAGAAGGCATGTAAGGGTAATCTAATCTTACTTTGGTTGTACCATAGATACATATAGATCGGAAATTCTCTTGAAAAGACCGAATCATACATACGAGTGCTGTTTTTATTTCCACATAGTTTGTTTTTACTAATACATTCTAACCAGCTAGGTTTTTGACAACTGAGTTAAGTCTTTGACAGGAGAGTTTTCGATCTATGTGTATTTCTTCATGGTTTATAATATAGATAACACAGAGCAAAAGCAAAAAAAGGCTTGACTAACCATTATATATATTTGATTTTTTTAAAAAAAACTTTTAAGTAAAATTATAAATTTTGTTAGACATTTCTCCACATAATTAATGATAACTCAAAAAGGGTTAGTCCGATGATATTAAAATAAATTTAGAAAAGTTGAGATTTATATAACCTTTAATCCGTTTATGTATTGCTTTTCAATAGGCTCAGTAGTTTCGGAGTTATAATAACAAATTGAAGCAAAAACAAGTAAGGGAGCTATATTCGGCTATGCCGAATCTTATATACCCTTCACAAAATTATACTTCAAAATAAAACCTTTTAAATATATTTAGGTAAACAAAATTATTTTTTTCCAAGTTGTTTTTAATTTTTGAAAAAAATAAATCGAATTGCTTTTTTTAATTTTTTAAAATTTAAAATTTTAGTTTTTAAATTTTTTTTGGTTTTTTAAATTTTTTTTTAATATTTAGCGAAAAAAACTATTGGTGGAAAAAAAAATCGGGTTAAAAAAACAGACAGACAGCCAGACGGACGGACATGGCTTAATCGACTCCGCTATCTATAAGGATCCAGAATATATATACTTTGTAGGGTCGGAAATGAAAAATGTAGAAATTGCAAACGAAATGACAAATTTATATACATATGCCATTCTCACGAATGTGAAGGGTATAAATATATTTTTTACATGAAAATAGAAAATTTGTTTGTTTTAAAAAACTCATGAAAAATCGAAAACGGCAGAAACTGTTCAGGTTTATTAGCGTTTTTGTTACAATAACAAAATACATGTAAAATTTACATTCAGATTACACGCTTGTAAGCCAATACAATTTTCATAAAATGAGCGAATTCACTTAATTGTGAATAAATTCGAAAAGAATCCATAGATTTTTGTGCTCGATATCTTATTTCATTCCTACTATATGTGGCTTTGCGATGATGTGTTAAATCTGAACAATTTCTGCTGATTTCGATTTTTCATGATTTTTTTAAAACATAAAAGTTAACAATTTCCAAGTAAAAAATATATTTTTTGATTCAAATTGTTATTATAGCGTGAGCTTTTAAAACAAAAACAAGTAAGAAAGTATGATCGGTCAGCCCGACCCTACACTAAATAAAAGAGCAAAAACATTTTTCTTTTAAAAATTTCAATAATTTATATTTTTGAGTGATTTTCGGAAGTGGGCCTTATATGGGGGCTACGACCAATTATAGACCGATCACCATGAAATTAGGTCGTGTGATTTATGTCTATATGAAATTTAACTATGTTGAATTTTGTGTGTATACCAACATTTTTAAGCGATTTATGCACGTTAAAGTGATTTTCGGAAGCGGGCATATATGGGAGCTATGACTAATTATGGACCGATTGTAAAAAAATTTGGTGACATGAATTTTTTGTATATAAAACTTATTTGGAGCGGAATTTGTGGAGATATATATAAATTAAACAGTTATGACCGATAAAGTCCAATTTCGGGAGGACATTTGTATGGGGGCTAGGTGATATAATGGACCGATTTCAGCCAGTTTCAATAGACTTGGTCCTTGAGAAATATCTTCCAAATTGCGACCTGTACTATGCGCACAAGGTTTACATGGACAGCCAGCCAGCCAGTCAGCCGACCAGACGGACGGACGGGCATCGTTTACTCGTTATATACGTTTATAAATTCGCAGAAATACAGACACACTTTATAATGTAGACGAATTCACTTGAAAAATACATCACACTTAAAGGCTCTCAGTTGGTATTTATTCGAATAGCTTATCTGATAAACTGACTCACGAATGCAACCTCTGCCACTATTTATAACACTGCCACCTGCACTCTCGATTGCTCTTTAACTGTCTAGAGCTTTCTAATACATACGCTATCTGTGGTGTACTTACTACAATGTTCTTTTTATTCATTGTTAATAATGCCCACAGATATGTTACAGTTTGCTATTACAGCACTGTTATTTGAAAGCATTATGCTACGTTTAAATCAGCCGTTAAAATCATTATATTTGAATTCAAGTACAATTTTGTAACAATATTGCACAGAGAAAACAGATTCGTGGTAGCAACCGAATTTGTTGCCAATCGAATTATTCGGTTGCACACATAGAATTTTTCAGTTCTAACAACAGAAAGTCAGTTGATAAAGAAAAATTTCAGTTGAGGCAACCAAACTTTAGTTACCCCTTCCAAAATATTGTAGCCACAACTGTAAAATTCAGTCACTAAGATATAGTCGTTCGATTGGCAACAAATTCGGTTGCTATCACAAATCTGTTTTCTCTGTGTGTAAGTTCACACGATTGTAATACATTTTCTGTATATTTATCTGACAATAACGTTAGATCTGATAACTTTCTTAAACCAAGCTTTAGAATATCTAGAATGAGAAAGGACAAAAACTTGTATGGCTTTTAGTAAGCACTCCATCAGTTTTACTGTAGGTATACTTTCTGGTCAAATCATTATAGGACTTACATATGTCGGAAAGCCATAATATCTACTCTAAATTTGATTTGGATGAAGATGAGCAAGAATCGGTGCAACACCATCTATAACACAGTGTAGGCTGATATATCACGGCTGCTCGACTGTCTAAGGAAAGCGATGCTGAATCCTGGAGTGGACGGCTTTACAATATTTCTGTGAGTATATCTCAATTGAATTATACAAATATACATGGGTATCACATTAGGAATAAGCGCCATCCAGTGCACTGTTCCAGCACTAGTTCCCACAAAACATTTTATATATAGTTCGACAGCCCGTCAAAAAATAAGCAATTAAATACCAAAATTTAATTAATATTATATTCATACGCTTAAAAACTAATTAAGGTTTCATAATATTTTCAAATTTTTCATTATTTTTGAACACTGAGATTTAATATTTTAAAATCATCTTTAAAATGTCGCGGCTTTAAATGATGTGAATGCTTTTAAATTTACTACGAAGCTGTTCACTTGTTTCAAAATATCAAAATACATAATTAGGTCACTCTGATTATATTAAAACAACTTTTGTGTGCCCTTAATATGCCGATTAATTTAACAATCATTGCATATTAGTCTAGATAATATAATTTTCAAGGTTAATTTCATAAATATGTTTTAATATTAAACAAATTATGAGTCATCTTCAAAAAAACCACTACAAAACAAAGTCTAACCAAAGCAAACGAAGACTAAACAGACTATAGAATAAATATAGCTACATAGAAGCGCAGCAGGAAGGAAAATATATGTTATTAAGTAACAACCTTAAGCAAGCAATAGCAAAATTCATTTGTATTTTGCTGTGAGAAAAGAAGAACTAAGATATAATAGATATTTATTATTTTCTTTAATTTTTGTTAACTCTCATCTTCGCCTCTAGTTGTAGATTTTCTATGTTACAGACATTTAACAGAATATTGTGTGAAATGGTACGAGAACATACTTGTGTTTATAGTGTAAAAGAATATTATAAATAATTTTGTGGAAGCGTGCTTTCATTCTGTAAATTACAATATAATGACCCAAGTACTTGAAGTTGATATAAGAAACAAGCACTCGCTACTTTACCAAATTTTTGTATAGACTCCGGGCAAAACGTGATGTTATGAAATCATATTTATTCTAAATGAAAATAAATGTTTGAGCAACAATGAAGAAAAACCTAAACATGTACTGTAAATAGTAAATTCATACGTAGTTAGATGAAAATTTAATATAGCGCAATATTTTGTTTAAAATTTAAAATCATGAAAAAACAATTCTAATGAAGTTTAGGAAAAAAATTTATTTGTTTGTGAATTCCTATTCAAAGTTCATATATTTCCAATATTGTGTTGCATTTTTAAGCAAAAAGTTTAAAATAATTTTCCTTTGAAAGCTACTGAACGCAAATATTTATTTTGTAATAAATTCTCAAGCCTTTTTGTGTCAATTATTAAAACCAATTGAAATATCAAAAATCTAAAATTTGCTTTCGCTTTCTATTTTCATACATGGACCATTTAAATTGTTCTTTTATATGGAGCCATTATCCATTTTAAAAATTTACTTTCAGTATAATTTTTTCTACGAAATGATTTCGTTTATCCTTTCCTGCTAAAGCTAAATTCACCAATATTTTTTTTGAAATTGCCAAAGCAAAGAAAAAAGCAATTGAACCAATAGCTTTTATTGGCATAAACAAGCACTTCAAATATAAATTCACTTCAAATCAAACACATTAGCGTGGCCCTAATTTTGCTGAAATCCAATTCATCCAAATTTCGTTGAACATTTTTATACCCTTCAGCTTCGTGAGAAGGGTATATATAAGTTTGTCATTCCGTTTGTAATTTCCATAATATAATTTTCCGACCCTATAAAGTATATATATTCTGCATCCTTATAGATAGCGGGGTCGATTAAGCCATGTACGTCTTTCTGGCTATCTGTCTGTCTGTTGAAATCAATTTTCTGAAGACCCCAGATATCTTCGGGATCCAAATCTTCAATAATTCTGTCAGACATGCTTTCGAGAAGTTTGATATTTAAAATCAGCAAAATCGGTCCACAAATGGCTGAGATATGAGGAAAAAAACAGGACAACCTCGATTTTTGACCTATTTTTTACCTATATCTGGATTACTATGACATTAACATAGACAATATGGATATCTAATGATAGATATTTCGAAGACATTTGCAACGACGTATATAAGACCACAGTAAGTTGGACCTACAATGGGTCAAAATCGGTAAAAAAGTTTTAAACCCGAATTTTTTTTTCACAAAAAAAAAATTTTAATTTAAAAAAAAAATTGACAAAAAATTTAAAATAACAATTAGAAAAATTTTTTTTTTCCAAAAAATGAAAAAAACAACTTTGGAAAAAAAAAATTTTATTTTGAAGTATAATTTGGTGAAGGGTATATAAGATTAGGAACGGCCGAATATAGCACTCTTACTTGTTTTTTTTAACCCTTTAATGCATATTGTTGCCAATTGTCAACATTCCAGTTCCACTTAATTTTAGACGAATATAAGCTTGATACTAATTCAGAAAAATCAAATGGAATACGAAATGTTTCAGCTAACGAAATTCTATATCAAACTAAAGCTAAAGGAAATATAATAAATAAAAATCAACTAAATATTTGATACTTTATAGAAAAATAAAAGTAAAAATTATTCATTTAAGGGTTAATTATGCTCGATCTTTATATATGATGGGCCTACGAAAGGTCGAAATTTGTTTTTTATATACGAAGTATATTTGTGATAAAATTCTAAAGAAAATAAAACAAACCTGATAACAATTATTTGGTCCCTATAAAAAGTTACACGCATCCAAAGTTGAAGCATCTTCTTATATATTTCAACTTTGTATGCGTGTGTTTTTTAAGTTTTATTCCCAAAAAAGTCCCCATATTTTTTTCTTTTATAAAAAACAAATTTTCTTCGTGCCTAAATACATTTTTTTATGATCTGGAAAGAGAACTTAATGTAAAAACGTATAAAGTAAAATTTGACTAACTTAAGCGGACATTGTACCCCACAGCCCTATCCAAACTTGGCCAATTTTGAAACAAAATTTTAGGTTTGAGTAAAAAAATTCTAAAAACGCAAAGCACCTATCCTCAAAAGCTTGTCATATTTGTATAGCCCTATATATTGTTTATATACATACAAAACGTTTTTACTATCATACTGTAAATAACGTCAAAGTGGGCTATTTTCTAAATAAAACTCAGTTTTTGGAACACATTTTCCACGTTTTAGGAATTTCGATGTTCGAAAACAAAGAATGGCAACATTAGTGATGCCATTGACTTAAAAACATTTAGATCTATATTACTTCCAAATGCTATTGTGATGTCTTTAACTGTTCTAATTTTACATTAATTCAAATTTTTTATTTTTCTTGATGGAAAATCACCATTTTATAATATAGTTAGTTTTTAAGGTAAAATAAGTCCGAAAAAACACAAAATTAACTCATTTCACTAAAATGCCAATCTTCAAGTCATAAGGTTTCCACCGATATCAAATACTTATATAAAAAGCTTATATTTACTCTTCAGAAGCTCCACAAACCTTGCCCACTTTCAAAAATGTTAATGTTTTTTCATATCTTGCATCAAGCCGGGCTTGCGTGATCAAGATTGGATAAAGTGATGCGCCCGGATCATGCCGATAATGATTCGCCCATTCTTCGTTATTCCCTCACAGTATAACGTCGAACATACATTTTTAACAAAAAAATTTTGTTTTAGAGTCAAAAAATAGTAAAAAAAATATAATTTTTAAGCTACAAAGTGATCTTTGACAGCTATTTAGAATGCCTAGATATATTCGGATTGCATTGATATGTTCACAAGAGTTATTCGGATTTACCGTAGCTACAACTTTGCAAACTATTGTTATTGAAAAATTAGGAGTCCCTGGAAGTTATTCTAAAAAAAGTAAAAAAAAAATTTCTTCCTATATTTTTTCAACAAAAGTGCACGAAAAAGCTATTTTTTGGAAACAAATTTTAACAAAATTTATTTGGCGGACTCTTAGCTATATTGTTGCCATATAAAGTTAAGTCGTATCACAAAGTCTGAATTAGCTGTTAACCAAAAACTGATGACACCTTTTATAGAGGTCCCACTGATTTTCAGAAACTTTGGGGGCTCATAAAATAAAATCGGTCACCAAATGGACAAACTGAGTGTAGGGTATTACTACCCTTTAGTAGTAGAGTCGAACCTAAGTATACTGTCATGATCTTGTGTTTTTCCAAAAGTCTTCATTTGTTGCATAGTGTAGTAAGTCATTAATATTGACAATATGGATATATAATGATAGATATTTTAAAGACCTTTGCAACGACGTATATAAGACCCTAGTGAGTTGGACCTACAATGGGTCAAAATCGGAAAAAATATTTTTTAAACCGAATTTTTTTTCACCAAAAAAAAATTAAACAAAAAAAAATTAAAATAACAAAAAAAAACACTTTGAAAAAAAAAATTTTTGTTTACATAAAAATATTTATAATTTATTTAATTTTTGGAAGTTTCGTTTAAACAAATTTTTGTAAATTTGGGATTTGAGATATACATGATTATTTTTTTCCTTTTTTTGGAATCAAGTTCTAATATTTAAACATCTATGTGTAAATGAAAAACGAAATCTGAAACATGAAATTTCAAATTAAATTTGTAAACTCTTTAAGTTACCCGATTTAACTCAAATGTTCTGCATTAGTTTTAAGATGACGGAGATAAATTTTAAACCTTGGAACCATGCAAAATCGTAAAAATTCAAACAAGGGCGCCCTAATACACATACATGAGTTGCTAGAAATCAAAACGTTATTTTTTTTCGCAATTTCTATCCATGAAATCCCCTAAGAATGTCTAGCGTTAAAAAAGAGAAAAAAACGTAAATTTCACCCACCAGCTACTTGCTTGTATCAATTTTTTATGGCACAAATAAAATAAAGGTCGCTATAAGAACATAAAATTGTAAATAAGATTTTTTAGAAACTTTCAGTTACTTTTCTACCTGCCACATAGATGAAGTAAAAAAATAAAATTTGATGCTCAAACAAAAATAAAATGAAGTAAGAAAACTCAAGTGAAAGTAGTAGCAATTTTATGGTTTTACTATTTTTTTGTTTAAAACTCATATGTACTAGATGAAAAATAACATAAATCCGAAGAAAATATATCTAGTTAAAAACTCTAATTTTATTTTTGCCAGTAAAGAATTTTTTATGGTTTTAAGGAAGAGTTTTTATTTATTTTTCTCATATTTATGTTGGTTTAAATTGCTTTTAAGCATGAAAATTATTATTTGTTGCTAGCTGTTGTTAGATTAGCCGATTGTATGTTAAAATATAATTAAAATGTTTTGTTAAGTACTGCAGTTTATAAATAGTAAACTCATATATTTAAACATTTATATTTTTAAACTCTGGTAATTAGTTATATAATATACCCTAAAATACAGGAGGAATGAAATACCTAGTCTCATTGATGGACATAATGACCAGACAAGACAGAAGTGGGTTTATTTATATTTTTCTTGGGTCCTTATGAAATTCTAATAAAAGTCTATCCGTCTGTCTGTCAGTTGAAACGATTGGTTAGCTGGCCAACCAATTATGGGCCGATCTTCGTGGTATGATATTTCAGTGATTCTTAGAAGTCGACATTATGTTGGCGCTATGATCAAATCCATCTGTTTAATTTTAGAACACATATCTTATCTGTTTAAACTTTTAGTTCGAACTCGATATTTATGTAGGTTAATGTGATTTTTGGAAGTGGTCCTTATATGGATAATATGACCAATTATAAACCGATCTTAAATAAATTGGTTATTATGATTTCTATATACATTAGGATTATTTGTGTCGAATTTAAACCTGATAACGATATTTGTAAGAAATGTATGCATATTTAAGTGATCTTAGAATATTGACTATATATAGGGGCTACATTTAAATACATTTTGTGATTTTCTTTAAAATAAGAATCATATTTGCTGAATTTTTGTATGGATTCTGCAATTATATATGCATTTATGTCCCATACAGAAATATTCCGGGAAGAAATTTGTATGGAGTCTGGGAGAAATCATAAACCGATTCATGGCATTTAGAACGGAGCTTGTCATATTCTTATCTGCTATATATTTAAAGAAAATAGCAAAACCTTCATGAAAAATATCAACCTTTTTGGAGGTTGTTTCACATTTTGGTCCATAATTCTTTTTCTGCTTAACCGAATGAATACAAATTTCTACCCCCAATGTAGTACAAGCACTACATTGACAGCCCACATCACTTTAAATAAAAAATTATATTTTTAAATACAAATTTTTAATATTTTTCGGCAAACAAAATTTAAACTTTTTTAAAAAATATTTTTTTTGAAAATTTTTTTAAATTTTTTTTGGAATTTTTAAGAAATATATCTTTTTTAAATTTATTAGTAAAATTGTTATTAGCGAATTGTTAGTAAAAAATTTTTTTTTGTGAAAAAATAAATTCGTTAAAAAAATATTTTTCCCGATTTTGACCCATTGCACAGTGGGTTGAATGGTACCCAAAGTGGCGATTAATTCATAGAAGCCGTAGTTTTAAAATATTATATTTTTTTATTGATGAGTTATTATAAGCACATAAAAATCACAGCATTTTAGACAAAAAAAGGTTAACAAAATTTTTTTTTAAACCTTTAAGCGCATTATTGTTTTTTGGAAAAAAAGACCTTTTTTCACAATTTATGCTGTAACTTTGGAATCGAAAGCGATAAATTATTGAATAAAATTGAAAATTAAAGCATACTTAATGTGCTGTTAAAAAATTCAAAATATAAATTCATTGTATGTATTTATATTAGTATAAATTTAATTTAAAATCCAATTTTTGTTTTACACAAAATTGTATAAATTTAAAAATTTTTTCAAAAAAGTCATAAAAGAGAATATTATAATTTTTTAGTACTGAATAATCATAAATCCATAAAAACACAGCACTTTAGAAAAAAAAAAAAGTAAAAAAAAAAATTTTTTTTAACCCGTTAAATGCATTATTGTTTTTTGGAAAAAAAGACCTTAGCTCACAATTTATGCTATAACTTTGGAATGGAAAGCGATAAATTAATGAATTAAATTGGAAATAAAAGCATACTTAATATGATTTAAAATTTAATTTTTGTTTTTCACAAAATTTTATAAATGCACAAATTTTTTTAAAAAAAGCCACAAAAGACAATATTATAAATTTTTGTAATGAACAATCATAAATACATAAAAACACAACTTTAAAAAAATGTAAGAAAAAAATGTTTTAACCTATTTTGTATCAAAATATGTTTTTTTAGCAAGAGGTGTTCTTTCACTATAACTTAAATAAGTAAAAAACCTCAATAAACCCGCACGAATTTTTTCTGTATATAGAAGCTGAAAGTTCATATTTTAAGCCCTGATTTTTTTTAAACTCCATCTATATATCGAAAGAATCCCAATTATGGAGAACTTTAAAAAAATCTTAAAAAATATTTTCAAAACACTTATCTAAACAAAAATTATTTATTTATGTTCTCAAATACCTGAAGTTGATGGTTCCATTTTAATATTTCTACTTTTAACAGACTTAACAAAAAATATAAGCTCTCGAAATATCACAATTTTCAATTTTAACCACAGCACGCAAAATTTGTAAAAATTATTTGACTTTGACCGCTCACTGCCAATAAAGTAAGTTACTCACAACTGTAATTTTAGCAGTTTGTGATGTACTATTTAATGCACTTTAACCCAATACCAAACATGACTGAAACAGATAAAGTTCAGCTTTTGAATTAATCGCCACTTTTTGTACATTTCAACCCTCTGTGCATTGTATGTCCGACTACCTATATTCTTATATACGCCGTTGCAAATGCCTTTGAATTATCTATCATTAGATATCCATATTGTCTATATTAATAACTGAGTAATCCAGATATAGATCAAAAATAGGTTAATCGAGGTTGTCCTGGTTTCCTTATATCTCAGCCATTTGTGGACCGATTTTCTAGATTGTGAATACAGAAAGTTGATGTCAAGATACAGACGGACAGATGGACTCCGATATCTATAACGATCCAGAATATATATATACTTTATGGGGTCGGAAATGAAAAAAGTAGAAATTACAAAGGAGTGCCACTCATGGCGCAGGTTATAAATAAATACAACAAGTAAGAGACCTATATTCGGCTGTGCTATATTTATTTTTTTTACAAAGTAGTTTTTTTAATTTTTTGGAAAAAAAAAATTTAGAATTGTTTTTTTAAAATTTTTAAAAAATTTTTTTTTTAAATTTAAAATTTTTTTTTCTGTTTTTTCAATTACTTTTTTAATATGTAGCGAAAAAAAAACTTTTGGTGAAAAAAAAATTCGGGTTAAAAAATATTTTTTTGTTTTTTTTAATTTTTTTTTTTGTTTTTTCAATTACTTTTTTAATATATAGCAAAACGGTTTTTTCCTATATATAAGCCATTTGTGGACCGATTTTCTCGATTTTAAATAGCATCCGAGCCGGAATAATTTCGGAGATATTGATGTAGGAATCGTGTATGTAAGTTATTTGGGAGCTTCAGAAAGTTGATTTCAACAGACAGACAGACAGACGGACATGGCTTACTCGACTCCGCTATCTTCTCACGAAGGTGAAGGGTATACAAATTATTTTATTAACACAAACAAACTTTAAAAACAATAACAAAAAAAGCTGTTTCAAAAGTGGTGAATTTCTAACCCCTTTCATAAAATTTAGGGTGAAACCTGTAGCATGTTTTCGGGGTTTTAGGGCAACATTAGTTAAAACCAAGACGTTATATTCTTACCAAGCTACACTTTTTTTCAGAAAAGAACACAAAGATGGGAAACGACAGAATAAAGGCATCATTTATGCTAGAAAAGACAACGCCATTTGTTTCTGAACACTATAGATACTAGGGATGCCAAACGGGACTGGGTTTTACAAATCCCGGGATTCGGGATTTTAGAAATGTAAATCCCGGGATCCCGGGATTTTTCGGGATTTCGGGATTTTTTGGGACTTCGGGATTTTAGTTAAACGTCAAAAACATCAAATTCAAGAATAAAAACCATTAATTTCATTAATATATTTAAGTAAAAATATAACAAATCAAAAACTAATGCATTGAATTAAAATAAAATGGTCCATGATTTTCCCTACCTCCATACAATTGTCCCCCGGAGTATTGTTTGAGCAGTCCTAAATATCCTTATAAAATTTTGCACAAAATAAGTTGTAAGTACTCTGAAATTATACTGTATAGTATTGAGGAGATTTGCCCCTAGTCCCCTTCAGAAAATAACTTGAACATAAATTTCGTAAAAGTGTAAATTGTGTAAAAGTCTGTCAATGCAAGGTAGATGTGCTGCTCCCTGATTCAAATGAAAAAATCTGGCTGCGTTTGGATTTGAAGCGAGATTAGTATTATAGATATGCTGAAATTAACTTTCTAGGTATTTTGGGTGCTTCAAAAATCTTCCCTAATAGAGACCCTTCAATATCTCTCTATTTATAGTTTGATTCATAAAAACATCACTTAAGAAACCAAATCAAATTGTATTACAATTAGATTATAAGGAAAAAGAAATTTAACTTACAATAATCAATCAACAAAAATTCAAATCGAATTATTTTTTTATAGTTTATTATAAAAATTTCATTATTTTTTATATGTACATAAAATGCAAATATGTTTCAATTAATTTTATAGAAATTTAATAAGACTTATTAAAAATTAACAAACTCCCATTCACAGGATATTGGTTAATTTTTTCTTTCTTTTTTGTTGTTGTTTGTTATTGTGCGTTGCTTAAAAACCCAGCATCCTTCTTAAACTCTTAATACCTACACATGCATTTACAATAATTTCCTTTGTTTGAGAACAAACAAAAGCAATATTTATTTTAAATCTTTTTATAATACACAAACCCAACCACACACGGGCAAACATTTACAAAAAAAAAACATTAAAAAATTAATTTTATTCTCTTTTTCTAAGCTTTTTGTATATTACACATGTTTTTGTGTAAGCGCGTTTTTATTTAAATATGCATAAATATATTATCTAAATTGTTTACTTAATGCTACTGGTTTTTTTCACAAACAATCTCAAACAAAATCTCACTTTCTTTCTCTGTAATACACTGGCATACATACTAGGGTGGCACTTATTTTGCATCGATGCTACCAAGGTCTACAATTGTTGTCCATTATCTAAAATCAAATGCGGAAAATTTTAGCAAAATAAGTTATCGTTTAGGGGTTGCACATTTGAATTGAAGTTCAGTGTTTGGGTAAATTTTCCAAAATAAATCACAAAATGAAATATTAAAAAAAACGATTTGAGGGCATGGTCATCTCACGTGGAGGTAATGTGAACTGTCAACTGATGCGACATTTAACTTTTAAATTGTTTGAATAGTTCTAACTTGACCCAAAACACGAAATTTCAAATAAAATGTGTAACCTCTTAACGTTATCTGATTTTGCTTAAATTTTCATCAGGCTACCCTAATGCATATGCATGCTAACCACATTTTATTTACATATTTAAACACATATTTGGCTTAATATTATTTAAGATTTTTTCTATTGTATAAGTATTAAAAAAAGAAACAAATATACACACGCACCCGCATATACTAATAACTGTACATACATAATATATATGCATATACGAGAACAGGCCGAAAGGTATTGTCAATTAAGAGATTATTTTCCAATATTTATTAAAAATATTAAACAATTAATGGTAAAATTTGTATCCAATTTTCAAAATAAATGTGTCCGTCAGATTACTAACTATCAACTCTGCAATTTCTCATATTTAGAAAGGCCTTTTTAGGACTGCATTCATATATTTACATGTATGTATACCACAACCACTAACACACAAATACAACCCAACATATTTATTCCTTTAGGGGCCAATTTGCGATTGTTGCACACCACAATAATCTTTCTCAATGCAGTACAATACAATGGTTAACAGTGGGACCGATGTTAGCAAATAATATGCATATTTTGAACTTTGAATCAATTGAAGCAAAACAAGTAAAAAAAATTATCCGACTCTGGGTGGTTAACTTTGATGTGCAGCTCACCTTGTTCAACAAGCTCAACTGGGCAGTTTCAACATTTGAAACAGTTTCAAATTTTGAACACAGGATATTAAAACAAAAAATTGTCCTAGAACAAGCGATATCTCAAAAAAGAAGTCTTCAATTTTGTAAAGATTTTCCTCAATTATAAGCTATTTTATGGTTAACAATATACAAAATACTCAGAGTGTAATCATGAGGAGATCACAATGTAATAAACATTTATTAAAAATATCCTAATATTTATCCATATTATGAACTTGCCCAAACAAGATGGGGTGATGAGTCATTTGTGTCATTACGAGGATGATATGGTCTGCGCAAGAGTAATCAAAATGAGGAGGAAGAAATAATCTTACAGTTTTTTCTTAATTGTCCGACACTGGGTGATCAGTGTGTCAGGCTTTTAGGCGAACGATCCTTTAGCAATCTCTCCGAAAAGCAGAGCATTCAAATGACACCTCATAGTGGCCCTGTAACTCCTAACTCCTCTAACTTGTATCTATTTTTCTCTTGCTAACTCTCATTTTACTTATAGCTTTACCTCTACTTTTACTTCTCACAAACACAAAGGCAACACTCAATGGACCAATGTGAGCTGTACAAGACGAAAGGCTTTGGACGGCTACCTATGAACCTAACCTATGACTTAAAAATGCGTAATTTTTTAAAATGTTTAGCGTTGATTTAAAACATTTGTACAATATAGTTTTTATCAAAGTATTGGCCATTATTAGCTATGACCATTTTCCATTTTACTGACAACATATGGATCCCGAGTTAAAAGAACTGCTCATCTTTTGAGGCCAAGAACGAATCAAGCCAATATCGGATACTCAGTTCCAAAGTCAAACGTATTCCAGAAAGAGCATTCAGCTTCGAACGAAACAAATATTAGTCGGATGAAGCATAGTCTCGACTATCAGGCGGCTGAGGCAAAACTTCCCAACTACTTCTTTGTAAATATTTTTGCAACACTTTCAAGCAAATCAGTTGCATTCGGTACAGGATCCATGTGATTTTAGCAGCTCATAATAGCTAGCACCCTTTTGCTCCCACCAAATACAGAGCATTACCTTAGCGTCATTGATATTTGGTTATGCTATGAATTCGGCTGGTTGGCCGGTCTTCACATACGATCTCTTACGATTCGGGTTATCGTAATGGATTTATTTTTCATCGCAAGTAATGATTCGGTGCAAAAATGATTTTCTTTTATTGCGCTCTACCAGTATTTCTGAAATACAAAATCGTCTTTCAAGGTCTCTCAGCTTCAATTAGTATCTAATTTTCCTGCTTTTGAATGAATCCTACTGCTTGCAAATGTTTTGAAATTGCTGATTGAGTAGCTCCCAATAATTTTACAAGCTTTTGTTGAGTTTGACAACAATCTTTATGGAGTAATGCTTCCAATTCTTGGTCTTTATAATTTGTTTGCTGAATCGCACAAAAAGGGTCATACTAACTATTGTATTTCTGATAAAGAATATTGTTTGAGTAATACATTAGAATAAAAAACGTTCAAGGATTATGACTTGTTTTATAAAAATAGTTAATTAGTAAGGAATATAATATCCAGCAAATATTGAGCATCCTAACTATCCAACTTTCCATGACTCTGAATTTGACTAATGCCATGTGTTATATTGTCTTCTAGGGCCGCTGTGGTTTGTGTCTTATTCGTGTAGACCTGCGACTTCTAAAAACCTCACATGAAAAAGTCTACAGGGATCCAATCGCACGATCTCGGTGGCCAGTTCACATACCTCCATGTGAGATGACATTATCATCAAAACGCTCGTACAGAATGTAGCGCCATCCTCTTGACACAACATGTCGTTGATGTCCATATCATCCCATATAGCCCAAAGCAAGTTGGTAATTATCGACCTTGACGGTGATTACCTGATCAACAGTCCAAAATACACACCAAATATTGTCTGTGAATTGGTATCATCCCAAATTCGAAAATCTTGTTTGTTTCTGGTTCATCCAGAAATGGGTGAAGCGCGCAAAACGTTGACTGAACAGAATACAAATTTTGATAAAACGATAATTTCTTTTACATGTGTTGATGAATGCAATATCCGTCCAAGGCGATTTGGGAAAACAAACAGAATAGATGACTGCCAATTCGACTATGGCAGCTTCCACATTATGGCAGCTATAAACTGGAAAAGTTTTGGCAGTCCATATTGGAAGAGCCTTTATTTTGAGATATCCATTAACGAAGTACTTCAAGAAAAAAACTTACAAATCTACAATTCATTAGCTATGATATGAGATCACAAATTATCAAATCTGACTGACAGTTATTAACAGTTTTACATTAGGTAATTTGCTTGCATATGAACTTTGAACCTATATAGAAACCAAACTAAAATTAATTTCGAAATTCTGGAGAACTTAAAATTTTATATGGCCACGGAAATCATATATACCAAACATCGAATTCAAAAGAGTAAATCTTCAACAATAAATTTTTTTGATCGAAATTTGTTCTTTTCATCCCAATACACTTATTAAACGAATCTACTGTATGTTGCTAATGTTTTTGAATTTGCCTGCAAATGTATGTTTAATTTAATAAACGTTTAACACAAAAAGGTTTTTGTTAATGTACTTTAGATATGAATAAATATTAATATAAAACAAAATTTATGAACATGTAAATAATTTCGGTAAATTCACGTTTTTGGGTGGGTTGAGTGGATGAGTGCTTGCGGAGTTATTTATTTACCAAACAGGTATAATTCAATTTTAATATTTATGTAGGTTTTTGGTGTAATATTTGTTCTTTTAGAATAAAGTGTTTCAACAATAAGCTAACACAAATTGGGGGTGAAACAGTGGTATCTTTAAAATGAGGACAAAGAACTAGTTCCAGCTAGTTCTTTAACTGTCATCTTTATTTTCTTAATACTTTTTTTTTAAAAAAATTCGTTAGGAAAAATTCAACAGCTTGTGTAGTATATAAAAATCTTACACAATTCCTGCTGATATGTTAACGACACAATACTTTCCTATTTATATTTTGTTTTACTTAATGAGTCCCTCAATGTGCACAACTGAAAAAAAGTTTAAATAAGTTGTAGACATTTGCTTTAACAAATAAACTTATTATTCCTGCAACAAGAAAAGTTGTCGACAACTGATGGCAGTTACTGTCTTGTTATAATAAATTTAAAACTTCAATTCATTGCATGTTCTCTTAGCAATGTGTATACGTTTTTTACTCCTTAAATAACTTTACATTTAAATAATTATATTCTTATACTGTTTTTATACTTTTTTATAATCTCAACTCGTGTATTATTATTTTTACATTTCGAAAATCGTCTTGCTCTTTAACGGATTCTTTATGTTTTTTTCTTTTTTTTTCCTGTATGTGTAACCATATTTATAGCACGTTTTAGCCTTGTCTTTGCACAGAATACCTTAAGGGATTTGCATTATTATGCTTTACAGCAGTGGTCGACATAAAGAGAGCAATCAGAACTCTTTGGTGAATGTATTCGCTGAAGTAAAATTCTGTTGGCAATAATAAAGGATTTTGTTCTGCACCAGTTCTCTGATAGCCGACCACCGATTTATATGCATTAGACTCTATGCCAGTACGTGTATTTCTGCGTTGATGGTGTGCTAAGTATATTAAAAACAGTTCATAAAGAAGTTCATCATGTTGGCTTATTTTTGAACAATATTTTTTATTTTTAATTCTTTTTTTTAAGCAGATTTCTTTTGTCATATTTCTTTTTATCATAAACAATTCCCACAAATGATAAGCAAGGAAAAACTCGTTATTATTTACGAATTATTGTTGGTATTAAAAATAAGTAAACATTTTAAATTAACTGCTTTGTACTAAAATAATTTTATCTGTATATGACTATAAATATTGATTTTTGTGTGTATAAATATTTGTAGTATTAAATGAAATAATTAAACTCATATAACGTTTCATAATTTTTTAATTGGTTAAACATTAACTAATAATCTTTGTATATAAAAAAAAAATTCAAATAGTTATTGAACCTTTAAAAATTTCCAATTAACAATTAAATGCCAATTAACTGAGAGTGATTTCTGTGAAACTTTTTTTTTAATATTTGCTACAAAACCAACATGATTATGGCTGGCATTGAAGGCAGGTTTTATTATTATTTTATATTTATTGATATTTTATTATCATAGCCTTTTAGTTATAATATAATTGTGTTTTAATTATAAAATCATTAACAAAATTTATGAATTTCGAAATTGTTAACATAATACTTTGATATGTGTTTGAAATGCAGCAGGCTGACTTTTGCCAGCTTTCTTAACCCTTTCGCTACATTGTATCCATATGGATACATTTTAGATTTTTGCACATAACTTCGACATTTATGAATATTTTTAAAAAAATGTTTTTGAGTCTATTTTTGGAATCTATTTAGAGATGTTTACAATTTATTTCATTGAATTATCGCTATTCGTGTTTGATTGATAGCAATTTGAAAATGTGTGAAAATAGATTTTTGAATTCAACAATTTTTTTTTTTCAAAAAGTGCCTTCGATTTTTTGCATATAAAATTTGTAAATACTATAGTTTTGTAATAAAAATGATTTAGAATGCTTAGAAAAATATTAGGAAAATACAAATATAAAAAATATTTAAAAAAATTCATTGGGGGCTTCAGAATAAGCTTCCAGGACTAAAAATTTAATTTGGTATAACGGATAAACCAGGACACGTAGGCCCTTAATATTAATATCAGTCAATATTGATGTCAATACCAACCATAGTTGGTTAAAACTTGTAGCGAAAGGATTAACCATTTTAAAATTAATTTAAAAATAACTTTAATAGATTAAGATAGAAATATAACATGTTTGTTTGATGAAGGGCTTGTTCCAAATTTATAAATATTAGTGTGGGGTTTAAACCCCATTAACGATACACCAAAAGGCTGATAAATAAGCCAAAAACTACGAATACCTCGATTTCTGACATAGTTTTGATCAGTAATAAGGATATGTAATGATAGATATTTCAAAGACTTTTCCAACGACATATATAACGTTATAGGAATTCTGACATACAATGGTTCAAAATTGGTAAAAACTTTTTTTTGATCACAAATTTTTTTATTGCTGGATTTTTTAAAATGTTTAGCTTTTATCGTAATGTATCTATTTCGGTTTATCGCAAAGGTTCCATTTTTCATCGCAAGTAATGATTCGGTGCAAAAATTATTTTCTTTTATAGCTACTCTGTTCCCCAAGTGAGCGTTATGTATTGATCCAAACAAATAGTAGTCGGATGGGGCGCGGTCTGTACTATAAAGTAAGGGTATATCGACACCTTCAATGTAAACGGACATAACTACACTTTTATTTTTTTACAGGAGAAGCAAAAAACTTCCGTTTGAATTTCTTTAATAAAGTTATCATTTTTGATGGCAGGTGTATAACAATTTCCCAGAGCATGTAGTTCGATAAAAAGAACCATATTCAATCAAAAACTCGATTTTGAATTTTTGTGTAGTTACGTCCGTTTGCATTTAATTTCGTCCGTTTGTAATTTCTTCATTTTTCATTTGCCACCCACAAAATATAAACATTCTGGATCCTTATACACGCAGAGAAAAATTATAGTTGGGCATGGTTACTGCAACCATTTACATAGTGTTACAAGTTTTTTAACAATATTATAGTCACAGTAACTATTTACATGGTTGTGGTAACCATAATATGGTTAATTAACAATTCACATGATTGTATAAACCACATATATATGGTTACAGTAAACATGTATATGTTTGTGGCAACCATATTTATGATGAATAATTTTATCATAATATGTTCTTCTCAGATTATGATATCCATAAGCCGAGAGCAACATAATATGGTAAGTCCTTCATCATATAAATGGTTGTCACAAACATATACATGTTTACTGTAACCATATATATGGTTGATACAATCATGTGAATCGTAAATTAACCATATTATTGTTACCACAACAATGTAAATAGTTACTGTGACTATAATATTGTTAAAAAACTTGTAACAATATTGAAATGGTTACAGAAACCATGCCCAACTATATTTTTTCTCTGCGTGTAGATAGCGAAGTCAATATAGCCATGTCCGTTTTGCCGTCTGTATGTTGAAATCAACTTTCCGTAGCCCTCAAATACCTTACAAACATGATTGATACATCAATATATCGGGAATTCTTCAGGCTCGGTTGCTATTTAAAATCGCTGAGATATAAGGAAAAAACCAAGACAACCTCGATTTTCGGTCTATTTTTTATCTACATACATCTGGATTACTAAGTCATTAATATAGACAATGGATATGTAATGATAGATATTATAAAGTCCATTGCAGCGATGTATATAAGGCTATAGTTACTTGGACCTACAATTGATCAAAATCGGAAAAAATATTTTTTAAACTTAATTTTTTTCACGCAAACATTTTTTTGTCATAAATTTTTTTTAATAATAAATTTAAAAAAATTAAAAAAAAAAAATTTGTAAAAAAATTAAAAAAAAATTCATTTAATATTTTTTTTATAAATTTCGAAAAAAAAGATTTTTTTGTTTACCTAAAAATATTTAAAAATTGAGTTTTAAAAAATAATTTGGCGAAGGGTATGCCGATATTATTCTGTTACTCGTATAAGTTAAAATTAACCGATTAAATCTAAAACCGGATTATTTATTTGCCCGATTTAGCGAGAAGCCCGATTAAATGAATTGTATTGGGGTATTCAATCGATTAACAGTTAATTGGTTAACCAATTAATTTTGGCCGGTTAACTGTTCGAATAATTTAAAATTGCCGATTTTCGAATAACAAATAAACCGATTAATTTGTATCGATTAACCGATTAACCGAAATTCCTTATTTTTTTACACTTTAACATATTTTTTTGTATTTATTTTTCCTTTTCAATTCAAATATAAATTTCAAATTAAAATTAGATATTTTTTTTTAACATCCAATAAATATGTTTAGTGAGTATAACAACTGACATATTTAATTTACATGTATTTGAAACTATGTTTGTATAGACGAAACTTTTTTTGAAATGAGTCTTTTTAGTTATCAGAACTAAACGAAACTATTAAAACTATTCAAAATCTAAAACAATCTAAAAGGACTCCAATGGTGTAACTAAGGATTTTATTCGCCAATTTATACAATCAGCAAGAGAGTTTCAAAAGGAAAACATTTAAATTATATTCTTTATTTAAAAGATTTTTTCAGAAGATCTCACTAAAACCCTAAAAATACATCAGCTGCAACAACGTCATAATTCAAACAAAGTCGTTTCGACCAAAACGTTTTATGACATTTTACTATTTCTTAAATAAATTTTCAACAAATCATGCTATTTTAGAAATATATGTAAATAGTGGATGTTAATATTTTTATAAAAAAACATGAATTTTAATTTTTATGTTTACAACAAAAAACACTCTTACACAAAAAATAATAGACTTTTTTGAAAACTGAGAAAACTATATGAAATATTATAATATAATAAATATCAGTTCAAAAAACACGGATTTTGAGTTAAGAAGTTGTTGCAGCAAATGAGCAATATGTATGCAGAAATGATCTGAAATACCATATTTGCTGTTTTTGTACACAAAATTCGTTGTTCTATTTTCAATTTAAAATTAAAATAGATATAATAATTTTAAATTAACCGATTATTAACCGAATAAATCTATACATCGATTAATTATTTGCTCGATTAACCGATTAAACCAGAAACCCGATTAATTGAATACCCTAGTATTTATATAATTTTCTGTCTAGCTGGGACGTATTAGTAATATTAATTCATACAAATTTATATATTACGTCTACACAGAAAAAACTATTTCTTAAACCGTTTCAATTCAAATATTTGTCACATATTGAACTGGTATTCATTTGCTCAAAAACAAAATTTCTTGATATTTTCTATTGAATTTTGAGTTTTGAATTTGATTATTTTGACAATTGAATATACAATTTTCGTTATTGGTTGAATTTCAAATACAAAAATTATTGAATAGATAATTTTCGTAATTGAAAATAGATTTTTGTTATTTTTTGTGTTTCAATTACGAAAATTATCTAATTCTTTTGTTTGAAATTCAACCAATAACGAAAATTGTATATTCAATTGTCAAAATAATCAAATTCAAAACTCAAAATTCAATAGAAAATATCAAGAAAATTTTGTTTTTGAGCAAATGAATACTTGATTTAATTATGAAATAATTGAAACCAGTTCAATATGGGATAAATGTTTGAATTGAAATATAATTTTTGCTGTGTATGTAACAGAGCTGTAAATGAATCACTCATTTTTGAATTAATTCGCGAATCATTCACACAAAAAAATGAATTGAATGAAATTTGAGTCAATTCAAATGAATTTGGTAAAAATGAATTGCAATTCGTTTCTAATTCAAATGAATTGAATTGATTTTGAATTAATTCAAATGAATTTGGTAAAAATGAATTGCAATTCGTTTCCAATTCAAATGAATTGAATTGATTTTGAATTAATTCAATTCATTTACAATTCATTTGAATTGAATTGATTTTGAATTAATTCAAATGAATTAGAAAAAAACTTAGCAATTCATTTCCAAATGCATTCTAATTAAATCTAATTAGCCTTATTTATGAAACTCAATTGTGTTTTGAACTACATACATTGTTATTTTTCCTGATTTTTGATTATTTTTGGAAGATAGTTTTATTTTTTTGAAATAAATATAATATAAACATTAGCAAAAAGTTTGTCGTTGGGTGGTCGTGGGTCACAAAATTTCAAAAATTATTAATTGCTTCTTGAATATTAAATATGTTTTGTCGTTCAGCGTATTTCAAAATAAAAATCAGTTCTTCTTGAAGAAATAAACTCCAAACACCATGTTTTCATTGATCAGGCGCGTATATATGTCAAGGCTTTTCAATTTTTGTACTGGATATTTTCATTTTGGTAGGAGAAATCTTTCATTCCCCCTAGAGATCTGCTCTTGAATTTGATTGATTGCAACTCATTTTCGAGTCATTCATTTGAATTGCTAATTCTTTTTTCTAATTCATTTGAATTAATTCAAAATGAATTCAATTCAAATGAATTGTAAATGAATTGCAACTCATTTTTACAAATTCATTTGAATTAGAAATGAATTGAAATTCATTTCTGCTTAATTCGTTTGAATTGATTCAAATTTCATTCAATTCATTTTTTCAATTCAATGAATTAATTCAAAATTTAGCTAATTCATAATGAATTAAAATCAAAAAAGAATGATTCATTTACAGCTCTGGTATGTAAAAACTATTGTTAATCAGATTTATTTTCACCCAAAACAAAAAATTTCCCAAAAAGTGTAACGAGTGAATGTTATCCGATTTTGTCAAATTTTCAGCATTTGATATTTTATTGACGGAAAACAACAGATCTTGTGAGCATTGAAAATCCCAAAAGTTCATACATTTACACATGTGTATGTAATATAATAACTTTCTTTTATACTTCCTCCCATCTTTAATAAATATTATGCAGATGTCATGCACTTTTTGTAAATGTAACTCTTATATATTTGTTGAAAAAAAAGAAAACGCAGCTGTTGTAATATTATTACCAAGTGAAATCTATGTTGACTTTATTCCGTTGAATTCAATTTAACAGCAAGGTTAGTTCTGAGAAATAAGAATTTAAGAGATTTTTTTTACAGACAAGTAAGAATCATCATCACATGCTTAAGATACTGCTAATGTATAGCATCTGTAACTAAATTAATTGTATACTAGGAAATAACTTACTGGATGGGTTTAATTTGCTCAAGCATATCTAATATTTAGAGGCAAGCTGAACATAATATAAAGGAGCCAAATACTTAAATTTAATTAATTTCTACAATATAAAACAATTTATTTGTATTCGATATAACTATTTAAATAATGTATTTCAGACACTAAAATTCTTTTACTCTGTTAAATATTTTAAAATCTATAATTATTTTGCAGCTTATAGATGATGTTGATTCACAAAATTTAGGTTTAAACTTAAATCTTACTGACTTAACTCAAAAACCACCAGTGCATTAATAAGTTTAACAAATATAGCAAATTCCATGAAATATGCTCAAGAATACCAAACTTGAGAAGAAAATACTGCTTATCATGTACAACTAATTTCCTCTTTGCAGTTTCATTTTGAACTGCTAATAATATTAAGAATTAAATGCAATTTATTTTTTCTCATATATTTGATGCACATGGCACAACACAGTAAGAAAAAAGTAAGTTAAAGAACTATTTCTGGCTGTGCAGAATGTTAGATATCCTTAAGCTTAGGTTGCATTTAACAAAATAATAAAAAATCCTTTCTGTGAAAAAAAAATTTCCGCCATTTTTAGACCCATTTTCTCCATTTTACGTAACAACCGAACCGTGACTTTAGCGAATATATTGATGTATGAATCATAAATGTAAGTTATTTGCTGCCATGGAAAATTGATTGCCACGACAGACTAGTCGATAGAGTGCTGTGCTATTATTCTGAGGGCTGCTGGTTCGATTACTGCCAGAGACTCTGGGTGTATCTGCAGACAAGCCAAAGGCTTCGCAGTTTTCAAGTAAGACAACTATACGGCTCTGCCGAATCTTATATCCTTCAACAAATTATACTTTAAAATAAACATTTTAAATATTTTTAGGTAAACAAAATTAAAAAAAAAGAATTTTTTTTTCAAAATTTTCCAAAAAAAAATTTTATAATTTTTTTTCCCAATTTTTTTTTTAAATTCAAATTTTTTTTGTAATTTTTCAGTGAAAAAAATTTATGAAAAAAAAATGTTTGTAAAAAAAAATCGGGTTAAAAAATATTTTCCCGATTTTGTCCCATTGTAGGTCCAAATTACTATACCCTTAACCACATCGCTGCAATGGACTTTGAAATATCTATCATTAGATATCCATATTGTCTATATTAATGACTTAGTAATCCAGATATAGATCAAAAATAGGCCAGAAATCGAGGTTGTCCCAGTTTTTTCCTTATATCTCAGCCATTTGTGGGCCGATTTTCTCGATTTTATATAGCAACCGAGTCGGGAGAATTGTGTATTGATATATTGATGTATCAGTCATGTTTGTAAGTTATTTGGGGGCTACGGAAAGTTGATTTCAACATACAGACGGACAGACAGACAGACAGACGGATAGACGGCTATCTCGACTTCGCTATCTGTAACGATCCAAAATATATACTTTGTAGGGTCGCAAATGAAAAATGTACAAATTAGAAATGGAGTTACAAAAATACGTACACCCTTGCCACTCATGATCAAATATACAATCAGTTTATAAGATACCTGAAGGCATCAGAACACATATTTCAGCCAACCAACGAATCATTGTATATCGTTAAATCATCGCTAAAAGAAACGCATATTAATATTACAAAAATTACAAACGGCATGACAAACATATATTGCCTGATAAGGGCAATAAATAACACAGCAAAAGAAAACCAAATTAAATTTTCTTCTTTCAACTGTTTTTCTTAAATTTCCTCCTAATAAAAAACACAAAAAATCTTTAACACTTTTGCACTTGAAGTGTTTAAAAATAACAACTGAGATTGAAACATAATTAAAATTTATAAAAATCCATGAAAAACAAACGACATGCAATGATTTAATAATAATTTCTTTGCTCATTAAATTTGATGATTTTTTATATTTTGCCTTAATAAGAGTTTCTTTTAAAAAAATGATTTTTGCACAAAAAAAATAAAAATACTTTACGAAAACCAGCTTAACATACAGTTCAAACATTACAAATTTTCACTCATTTATTTTATGGTTTTTCCGATTGAATTTCCATTTTAATTATTCTCTTAACGTTTAAACATTTACTGCTGCATTGAAGTTAACTTAATTATTTCAGGAATTTCATTAACTTTTTTACAACATTGATTTTTGTGTATTTTTCTTTTGATGCAGTTAGTATTGAAAATGTTTTTTTTTTGTAGAGATTTAAGTTTATTAGCAATATAAAGCAGAATACAAAAGCCTCTTCTTGTAAACTGTGGAAGAATTCACAAATAAAAAATTCTTTTGAATTTTGGTGAAAATTACCTATGATTTTTGGATAAAAAGAAAAATCTAAAACTGAAGCTTATTATATTTAAACCAGCTTATTAAATTCTGCCACAGTTGGGAATATAGACATTATTTTGCAATCATCTTCAAATATGTATAGGATTTCTACTATTCGAACATAGTTTATTATACTACAGAAATTACACATTAATGTATAGATTATAGATAAATAAACATATATCGGAAACTCTCCTCTCAAAGGCCTAACTCAGTTATCAAAAACCAACTTGGTGAGAACGTATTAGTGAAATACTATGTGAAAATAAAAACAACACTGGTATGTGAACTTATTTGTAGTATTTTATTTTTTTAGATTTTACTTTTGTTTCTGCTCTATGTATATTTCTCTATGGATTATACATCATTGTGTGTATACAATTATGAAGATACATTACGGTAACCCTTATTTTGTACTTTTTGGTTTTTGGAAAATCCCAAAGTTTAAAATTTTTGGCAATCATATAAAATCCAAATGATGAAAAGAATTCAAATTAAAATAATTTTTGTATTCACCCATAGATGTTTAAATATAATGTATAAAACTTGTCAGACATCGATAACCCATTGTAATTTGATAACAAAAAAGAGGTTTTGAAAATATAAAGGTTGGCATGTTAGATATCGTGAAATTTTATGATTTTTATACCCTCCACCACCATAAGTGGTGTTACACAATGTTCCATGTGTAACATTGAGAAATATTCATCTGAGCCCCAACAAAGTATATATATTATTGATCCTTATGAAATTCCAAGTCGATTGAAAAATGTCCGTCTGTTTGTATGTCTGTGTAAAACACGCTCACGTCCAAAATAGACAAACAAAATTGGTAAACTTTCAAGAAAAATGCTTACTGTTCTCCTAAGCAGTTTAGTATTGAAAATCAGCAAAATCGGTTCAGTGGATCCAGAGTTATGAACCAAAATGTAAACAACCTAAAAAAACATGATAATTTTAAAATAGTTTTTGTTATATGTGCAAATATATTGCAGATAATACCATCAAATTTTACACACGTTATTTTTATATTAAAAGGACTAACTCTGATAAAAATTATAAGAATCGGTTCATGATTTGTCCTAGCCCCCATACAAATTTCTTCCCAAAATATAGTTCTATGGTCTGTAAATGCCTACCAAATTTCAGTATCCACTCAAAATTAGGGACAAACAAATTTTTGTGCTTAAAAAAATCTCAACACCAAATTTTATTGTGGATCGGCCCATATTTGACCATATAAAGTTCACTTCCGAAAATCACTTAAATAAGCTTAAATGTCTTATTAATATCGCAATTAAGTTCAAATTCGTCATAAATAGTCCCAATATATACCAAACTCGCTATACCCAATTCTATGAAGATCGGCCAATAATTGGTTATAGCTTCCATATTAGGACCACTTCCGAAAAACACATTAACCTACATAAATATCTGAAAAATATTAATAACAAAACAAAATTTTATACAAATCTCTAATTTATATTTAGAAATCTTACTACGAGATTTTGTGAATATCGGTACATATTTGACCATAGCTCTCATATAAGGTCCACTTCTGAAAATCAGTTAAGTACTCATAAATCTCTTATAAATAGCTTTATCATGCTAAAATTCGATAAAAATAATAAGAATATACATAGAAATTACTGTACCAAATTTTACGTAGATTGGCCGATAATTGGTCATAGCTCCTCTATAATGCCCATTTCCGAAAAAGATATTAACACACAGAGAAAACAGATTCGTTGTCACAACCGAATTTGTCGCCAATCGAATTTTGTCGGTTGCATGTACTATCGCATAGTTCGGTTGTAGTTGCTGAATATATTGATAGTCACAACTGCTATATTCGGTTGGAATATATACAAATTTAATATATTTTTATTAGGCTAGTTCAATTAAAAAAATATTATTTTTTTTTATTATGCATGATTTATTAACGTTTAGTAGCTGAAAAAATTATAAATAAATGTACATTTCTAAACATATGAACACGTAAAGATCATTTAGATAATCAAAAAAGCCGCTTTTAGCAGAATTGAAAAATTTGTTAGCCAAACAGGTATTTTATGGCAGCTTTATACATCGGCACACAACAAACTCATAACTTAGTTGACTCGATACATAGGTTACATATCGATCGCAAAATTATAATCTTCACGTGGTGTTCCTAGCGAGAATAATAAAGACAATGACTATTTTTTAAAGAAAATACTATAAATCATAAATTATTTTACCTTCATTTCGGACCTTCATGACCAGGAACTAAGTCAAACTATTTACAATGAAAAACTTTTCAGAATCGACCTTCAGTCCGAACCGAACAGTCAGCAAAACGACCTTCTACAATGAACTTATAATCTTGTAAGGTAATGTGTAGCCAACAGGTCTCGGTAAACAAACAGCCACTTTTACGATAAATAACGGAAAACATCAGAAAGAAGGTTATGGTTATATTTCAAGAAGGTATTAGAATTACAGCATGACTATAGCTTCTTGATCTAGGCAAATGAAACAATGAAATACAATTAGTACATAAATGCACATTTCTCTTAACAATATAATCGTTACCCTTTTATAACACAGATGAAAATGAAGCGCGATGTTTCTGAAGGCAGCATTGCTTGCTTGGGTACAGATGTATATGTAACCACTTAACTATGTAGATTTTCAAAACGATTCTCACGTGGTTCAACATTTGTAGAATTGCTGAGGAGAATTTCCAAAACAGTTTAATCAATGATTTTCAAGGAATATCTTACAATTTACCTTTATTCCGTACATTCTTCATCAGGGAGTAAGTCACTTCATTTACTATGAGTCATTAAGATTCCCATCATCTTTTGTCACCAATCTACTACAAAGGCCATATAATTCTGTAATCTTTCCACTACATTGCAACTACAAGAACGACCAATATACCGAATAATATCAGAAATTCCAGCAAGAGGTTGTGAAGAATTTTAAGAAGGTGTTTAATAAAAATTCACACTGGCATATATTTCTTGATATAAGCAGTATATTTGTTGACCATTTTCGATTCTGTTTACAAGATATATATCTGTTGAAATACATAATGTAGCAATGAATATGCATTGATTATTCTAAAGAAGTCCTACCGCTTTCATGAGTCAAATCACATTAATTTATTTTTTAATTTATTTAAATTTTTTATGTAAACAATTTCCGATGTAAATAACTTTTATTTTAATTAATATTTATTTATTTATTTTTGAAAAAAGTCAAACAAAATTTAATTTTTTGGTTTACGTACTCTTTTGTCGGTTGGGAATATAGAATACTTGAATTTATTTATTACTACAACTGAAAATATAGTTAAAGTTCTACTTATTTGAATTAAATTAAGTTGTGTCTGCCGATTTCGTTGAATTTATTTTAACCAAATACAAATTGATTACTGTAACTAATGTTGCTATTGTAGTAACCACAATTCCGTTATAGCTATGTTTTTACATCTATAATTACGGAAAATCTGTTGAATTTATGAATTTTTAGTAATGATAATAATATTTTGGTTACTTTTATAAAATTTTCGTAATAGCAACCGTATTCCAACCAATTTGTTTTCTGTGTGCATTAATAAATATTTAAAACAAATCGATATCAAAATGAAATTACGCACAGATCAGTAATTTGTATCCAGCAATCATACTACTATGAATATCGGTCCATATTTAACCATAGCTCCCATATAAGGTTCACTCCAGAAAATCACTAAACTCCTCATAAATTTCTTACAAATATATTTATCAGGTTGAAATTCGAAAAAAATTTGTTCAATATATACAAAAATCGATTTACCAAATGTTACGATGAGAGGCCCATAATTGGTCATATCCTCCATATAAGAACCACTTCCGGAAAACACATTAACCTTCACAAATATCCAAAATAATCTTTACTGAACCAAAATTTTACACCGATCAGTAATTTGTATCCAAGAATCGTACTACAAGATTTTTTAAATATTGGTCCATAATTCGTCATAGCTCCCATATTAGGTCCACTCTTCTTAATGGCGTTGTTTTTATGAAATTGTACAAAAATAGCACTCAAATACTTAGGCCCATAATAGGTCATAGGTTCCATATATTGAATCAAAATAGTACACAGATCAGTAATTTTTAGAATCATAATACTGAATTTAGTGAATGTCGGTCCATATTTGGCAACAGCTCCCATATAAATACATAATAATCACGTTAAAATATTTTGTGACAATCGACTCATAATAGGTCATATCTCCCATATAAGTCCCACAACTCAATATCTTGAAATTTGTCTAAATATATTTGTATAGCCTTTTTTATAATCTGTTTCTTCAGTGAAGAATCTTCACTTGAGGTCAAAAAGGAAAAATGTTGATCCAAACGTATTAGCTTATTATTAAGTATATAAATTGTTAAATTTCATACGTTGTAAAAGTAATTTCAATTATAAATTGCTGAATTAGATCTGAGTAAACTAGTCTTACTAATAATTGTTATATTATTTCAGTTGTTTTACCATCATATTTAGGTGGAGGGTATTTAAGATTCGGCACGTCCGAATATAGTACTCTTACTAGTTTGACATCAAATTGTAATGGTTTATTGATGTCAAAATATCATAAATTTTAAAATATCCAAATATCGTAAATTTTTCTGTAGAAAAATCACAATATGCAACATTTTCTAAAGAAAATTAATCAAAGTATCATAAGGTCTCCATAGAAAAATCAAAAAAAAAAATATCGTAAAATTGTCTATAAAAAAATCTCAGCATCTACAATTTTTATAGAAAATTTGACGATATTCTGATTGATTTTTTATTAAATATCTTACGATTTTGTGATTTTTCTTTAAACAAATTTGATAAATAGAAAACTTTACAATATTTCTATTTTTCTCAATTTTTATTATTGTATAGAAAAAAGTTTGATATATTGAAAAATGTATAATATTTTTATATTTCTCTAAACAAAATTAGGATATTACGATTTTTCTGAAGATATTTTGATTTTAAAAAAATTTACGATATTGCGATTTCTCTAATATAAAAAAATTACAAAATTTTCATATTTTATAGAAGAATTCACAGTATTTGGATTTTTTTATAGAAAAATTTACGATATTTCGATTTTACTCTAGAATTATTTATGATATTCTGCTCTTTAAAAAAGTAGTTTCGATATTTTGATTTTCTACATATTTTCTGTAAAAGAATTTAAGATATTTTGAGAATTTTGATAAAAAAAACTTACGATATTTTGATTTCTTTAAGATATTTATACCTTTCTCTAGATATTTTGATTTTTCTGAAGAAAAATTTACGATATTTAGTTTTTTCTGTAACAAAATCTATTGGTAAATAAAACGTAATCCGAATTTGCTCAAATTGTCACCATTTGGTTTTTAGATGTAGGAAAATAATTCTAAACCTTGGGAGTCCCGAAAATGCGAATACACATAATTTAAGGAAGACGTTGTCACCAGATTCTCATGCAAAATCGTTCTGACGAGAGATTGTCAGCAGATTTTGATTATGGTTATCAATCAGGTTTTGCATCATTATCCCAATCCTGGATAGGTTAGTTGAATGAATATGAATGACAAATGTTAAAAAACAATTAATCTCTTAAAATTGTAAGAATTCTAACAAAACTTAATAAAAACAAGTAAAAACAAGTAAGAAAGTATGGTCGGTCAAGCCCGACCATATAATACCCTACACTAAGTAAAAGAGCAAAAAAAATTTTTCTTTTAAAATTTCAATAATTTATATTTTTGAGTGATTTTCGGAAGTGGGGTTATATGGGGGCTATGATCAATTATGGACCGATCACCATGAAATTAGGTCATGTGATTTATGTCTATATTAAAGTTAACTATGTTGAATTTTGTTTGTTTACCAACATTTTTAAGCGATTTATGCACGTTAAAGTGATTTTCGGAAGCGGGTCTATATGGGAGCTATGACTAATTATGGACCGATCGTAACAAAATTTGGTGACATGAATTTTGTGTATATAAAACTTATTTGGAGCGGAATTTGTGGAGATACATATATAAAGTAAACATTTATGACCGATAAAGTCCAATTTCGGGAGGACATTCGTATGGGGGCTAGGTGAAATAGTGGACCGATTTCAGCCAGTTTCAATAGGCTTGGTCCTTGAGCCGAAAAAATAATATGTACCAAATTTGATCGAAATATCTTCAAAATTGCGACCTGTACTCTGCGCACAAGGTTTACATGGACAGCCAGCCAGCCAGCCAGCCAGCCAGCCAGCCAGCCAGCCAACCAGACGGACGGACGGACGGACGGACGGACATCGCTTAATCGACTCAGAAAGTGATTCTAAGTCGATCGGTATACTTTAAGGTGGGTGTTAGACTAATATTTTTGGGCGTTACAAACATCTGCACAAACGCATAATACCCTCCCCACTATGGTGGTGTAGGGTATAAAAATAACTTAATAAAAATAATTTCATGGCCATCGGTCCATAATTGATCATAGCTCCCATATAAGATCCACTACCGAAAATCATTGCTCAGTTACTCAGTGTATATCTTACTTGTTTTAATAGAAAATATTTTGCAATATTTTTTCAAACCCTTCACGGAATTGGAATATAATGGAAAACTTCACTTGAAATTATCGAAATATAAACCAATAATTAGGATTATCCATCCCAAAGTGGACAGTAGTAGGATTTTCATCTGCGACTTTAACGAAATTAACCAAAGTTATTATGTATTGCAAGTGCTTCTCAAATCATAGACTTTTCGGCTCGAGACCCTTTCCGGTCCAAATACGCTTCTATATTTGTACAAATTTTTATTTTATTTATTTATGTACATATTTTTTTTTTAAATCACAGACACACACTAACGCTTATGGCATACATTTTCAAACAACATGAATTTAAAATGTAACGAAATGCTCTAAATGGGAGTGGAAATATAACATTATTTCTGTTTAAGCACTGAATAATTACAATAAATGAATGAAAATGTCTGTAATGGAAATAAATCATACATTTCATATTATTTAATAATATATTGACATAAATTACACTGTGATGCAAAAAGAAAAGGGACTTATGCCTATCTTATGCGATAGAAATCGTATATGGTTCTTCGGAATCAATATGTTTGACAGAAAGATGGGAAAAGGTCACAGCTAACAATGGCCAATATTGTGAATAAATGTATAATGTATAAATGTTTTAAAATAAAATCTAAAATTTTTAAAAATTCCCGCATTTTTAAATATAACAAAACATTTTTGAAAAATATCAACTTTTTGGATATTTTCTCACATTTTGTTCCATACCTCCTCATAACCGATTTTGACCATTGTTATTTCCGTACATGTTTGATGAAAAAGTAATAAATGGGAAAGATTTCATCGTCGTACGTCTTTTCCTAGAGACCTTATCGTGGCAACAACAGACAGGTGGTCCGATAGACAGACATAGCTAGATGGTATTTGCATTTTATAATGACATTTTGGTTCTACAAGCAATCTTTTGATGTGTTGCAAACGGAATGACATACTCAAAATATCTTATCTTTTTAATGTTGGGTATAAAATACACAAAATCTATTTCTTGGAGTGTATTTCTGAACTATGTTAGTTAGACTAATTTGCAAGGTACTTATAGAGAAAAGCCTATACTAAAAAAATATTTTCAGAGTAGCACAGTGTCATTAATACTTAAACAGGAAGACGTATGATAAATAATATTGCTTAAAATTATTACCCATAAAATTATTAAGTTCAAAGGCATAAATATTCTATTTTGATTTTATCGCTAAATGTGAATCATTAAAATCAAGGCGTATGAGTAATATTATTTAATTTGTTACACATATGTTTGGCTTAACGAATTTCATAATTTCAATTCAACTTTAAAACTCATCAATCATATTTTAAATTTAATTTATTTTTTTTTATAATTTAACAGCCGTTAGCTTACAGAACAACAATTATGTAGTACTCGTATGTGAGTGGAAAAAAAATCTAAAAATTACAAAACGAAATTTACTCAAATGAAGTATTATGACAAGTCTTTATAGATTTCCTTTACATACAAATTGATTACTTGACACTTGTGTCATTTAGCACACAACAAATATAAAGTTAAAACATTCTTGTCTGCATATTTATCCAGTTATACAAAGAATGTAATATTTTGTTAAATGGTTTTCATATCCTTCACCATGAGTGGCAAGGGTAAACATAAGTTTGTCATTCCGTTTGTAATTTCTACATTTTTTATTTGCAACCCCACCAAACATATATATTCTGGATCGTTATAGATAGTGAAGTCTATAGGAAAAGTCATCAGAGTCTGAACAACTTTTCTATAGGAAAAGTCATCAGAGTCTGAACAACTTTTCTATAGGAAAAGTCATCAGAGTCTGAACAACTTTTCTATAGGAAAAGTCATCAGAGTCTGAACAACTTTTCTATAGGAAAAGTCATCAGAGTCTGAACAACTTTTCTATAGGAAAAGTCATCAGAGTCTGAACAACTTTTCTATAGGAAAAGTCATCAGAGTCTGATCAACTTTTCTATAGGAAAAGTCATCAGAGTCTGAACAACTTTTCTATAGGAAAAGTCATCAGAGTCTGAACAACTTTTCTATAGGAAAAGTCATCAGAGTCTGAACAACTTTTCTATAGGAAAAGTCATCAGAGTCTGAACAACTTTTCTATAGGAAAAGTCATCAGAGTCTGAACAACTTTTCTATAGGAAAAGTCATCAGAGTCTGAACAACTTTTCTATAGGAAAAGTCATCAGAGTCTGAACAACTTTTCTATAGGAAAAGTCATCAGAGTCTGAACAACTTTTCTATAGGAAAAGTCATCAGAGTCTGAACAACTTTTCTATAGGAAAAGTCATCAGAGTCTGAACAACTTTTCTATAGGAAAAGTCATCAGAGTCTGAACAACTTTTCTATAGGAAAAGTCATCAGAGTCTGAACAACTTTTCTATAGGAAAAGTCATCAGAGTCTGAACAACTTTTCTATAGGAAAAGTCATCAGAGTCTGAACAACTTTTCTATAGGAAAAGTCATCAGAGTCTGAACAACTTTTCTATAGGAAAAGTCATCAGAGTCTGAACAACTTTTCTATAGGAAAAGTCATCAGAGTCTGAACAACTTTTCTATAGGAAAAGTCATCAGAGTCTGAACAACTTTTCTATAGGAAAAGTCATCAGAGTCTGAACAACTTTTCTATAGGAAAAGTCATCAGAGTCTGAACAACTTTTCTATAGGAAAAGTCATCAGAGTCTGAACAACTTTTCTATAGGAAAAGTCATCAGAGTCTGAACAACTTTTCTATAGGAAAAGTCATCAGAGTCTGAACAACTTTTCTATAGGAAAAGTCATCAGAGTCTGAACAACTTTTCTATAGGAAAAGTCATCAGAGACTGAACAACTTTTCTATAGGAAAAGTCATCAGAGTCTGAACAACTTTTCTATAGGAAAAGTCATCAGAGTCTGAACAACTTTTCTATAGGAAAAGTCATCAGAGTCTGAACAACTTTTCTATAGGAAAAGTCATCAGAGTCTGAACAACTTTTCTATAGGAAAAGTCATCAGAGTCTGAACAACTTTTCTATAGGAAAAGTCATCAGAGTCTGAACAACTTTTCTATAGGAAAAGTCATCAGAGTCTGAACAACTTTTCTATAGGAAAAGTCATCAGAGTCTGAACAACTTTTCTATAGGAAAAGTCATCAGAGTCTGAACAACTTTTCTATAGGAAAAGTCATCAGAGTCTGAACAACTTTTCTATAGGAAAAGTCATCAGAGTCTGAACAACTTTTCTATAGGAAAAGTCATCAGAGACTGAACAACTTTTCTATAGGAAAAGTCATCAGAATCTGAACAACTTTTCTATAGGAAAAGTCATCAGAATCTGAACAACTTTTCTATAGGAAAAGTCATCAGAATCTGAACAACTATTCTATAGGAAAAGTCATCAGAATCTGAACAACTTTTCTATAAGAAAAGTCATCATCAGAGTCTGAACAACTTTTCTATAGGAAAAGTCATCAGAGGAGTCTGAACAACTTTTCTATAGGAAAAGTCATCAGAGGAGTCTGAACAACTTTTCTATAGGAAAAAGTCATCAGAGTCTGAACAACTTTTCTATAGTAAAAAGTCATCAGAGTCTGAACAACTTTTCTATAGGAAAAGTCATCAGAGTCTGAACAACTTTTCTATAGGAAAAGTCATCAGAGTCTGAACAACTTTTCTATAGGAAAAGTCATCAGAGTCTGAACAACTTTTCTATAGGAAAAGTCATCAGAGTCTGAACAACTTTTCTATAGGAAAAGTCATCAGAGTCTGAACAACTTTTCTATAGGAAAAGTCATCAGAGTCTGAACAACTTTTCTATAGGAAAAGTCATCAGAGTCTGAACAACTTTTCTATAGGAAAAGTCATCAGAGTCTGAACAACTTTTCTATAGGAAAAGTCATCAGAGTCTGAACAACTTTTCTATAGGAAAAGTCATCAGAGTCTGAACAACTTTTCTATAGGAAAAGTCATCAGAGTCTGAACAACTTTTCTATAGGAAAAGTCATCAGAGTCTGAACAACTTTTCTATAGGAAAAGTCATCAGAGTCTGAACAACTTTTCTATAGGAAAAGTCATCAGAGTCTGAACAACTTTTCTATAGGAAAAGTCATCAGAGTCTGAACAACTTTTCTATAGGAAAAGTCATCAGAGTCTGAACAACTTTTCTATAGGAAAAGTCATCAGAGTCTGAACAAATTTTCTATAGGAAAAGTCATCAGAGACTGAACAACTTTTCTATAGGAAAAGTCATCAGAGACTGAACAACTTTTCTATAGGAAAAGTCATCAGAGTCTGAACATCTTTTCTATAGTAAAAAGTCATCAGAGTCTTAACATCTTTTCTATAGTAAAAAGTCATCAGAGTCTGAACAACTTTTCTATAGTAAAAAGTCATCAGAGACTGAACAACTTTTCTATAGGAAAAGTCATCAGAGTCTGAACAACTTTTCTATAGGAAAAGTCATCAGAGTCTGAACAACTTTTCAATAGGAAAAAGTCATCAAATAAATTAAAAAAATATTTAAAAACTTTTTTTAAAAAACTTCGAAAAAAAAATTTTAACTTTTGAAAAAAAAAGTTTTAAAAATATTTTGAAATTCTGTTTACCTAAAAATATTTTATTTTAGGGGAAAAGTTTATACTAAAATATTAACATAATGTAAATACTTGGCTACGTAAACTGTAACATTGTTAGTTAAACGATTCACTTCCTTTAAAGTTCTTCTACACACAATCTAAATAGGAAGTTAGAGTCCTAAAGAACTCACTCGAGACATTGACTCACTCCTACTACATATTCCCATGTACTTCTAATGTGAATGTCAGGTTCATTCAATGTTTTGATGTTTAGTCAGATGTGAAGATAAGTTGTCGTGGCTGAGTTTGTGTGTCAGTTCCTGAATCCATGTACATGTGATTGTTTCTCGGCTTCTTACATCCTAATGGTGTTTTAACATCAATACGTGCTCATAAGTTCTTGTACGACAATGCTGTGGTATGTTGGCATGTATTCGAGTGTGTGTAGTGTCAGTAACCTTCTTTACAATGTATTGACAGGATACAAGAAAAACCAGATAAATAAGACTTTTATTAGGATTCTCTATTCTCTGCTGTAGGTCTACAAGGAACATTAGTGAGTTTTGTTCTTTTTTCAAGCGAAAATCATGTTTGATGTGTGTATACACATTGGGGCGTATGGCGTGAAATACATTATTATTATTAGTGCAGTGTGTTCGTATGATTTTGTAGTGGTTCCAGGTTGCTGTGCACATGGAAGTATTAAATGAAAGTGTTAAATGGGCTTTTGTTGATATGACGAAGGTGTTATCGACAGCATCTCGAATAGACTTAATACAATACAGTCATTCATATACATACGTTGGAGGCATATGTGCATATAGATGAGAATGTGTCTACAGATGAATAACTTCTGGGAGTATGAGAATACTCGATGCTACTAAAACTGAAAGTGAACTACTACAGAAACCAGGAAATGCAGTTTCATCATGATGAGATAACTTATTTACTTAGAGCCAAAATGGATTCTTTAAATAAAATTTTTAAAACCTTAAATCATCACAAACTTTGTAAGTAATTGTTTAATCGGGAATATGAGCTCTAACTTATTGTAATTACTTTTAAATAGACGTTCAATATAGTAAATGAGCATACTGCAACAATTCAGAAGAAACTTCAATAAATTGTCCACCGGTATAAGTATTTATACAACCGCTTAATAAGAAAAAAGAGCACAATATGTAAACACCACAAATTATTTGACTTTTTTTAAGATAATGAAAATCCTAAAAACTACCCTTCTATTAAAATTTAAAAGCTTCGGTTTTGCTGCATATTGGGCTGAAGATCAGAAGTCCGACATATTAATTTCAGTTTTCGGTTTCAAGTCAGACAAGTATTTTTCTACTTTAGTAATCCTGAGTGATTAATAATGAAAGTACGACAAAAGTGTTAAATAGTTTTTTGTGAAAAAAAAAATAATTATAAATACTCGATTTGACATGTAGGAAGGTATAGGTAAAATATTTCTAATTGAAAACACGTTCATATTTTCAATGAAAAAATTTCGGGAAAAAAAGTCATGTTCGATTAATAATATTCACTAAAAAATTCATTCCAATTATGAATTTATTTGTTCTGTGTAATAAGTATAAAAAAAATATTTGTTTTTCATTACTAAATTTTGTATTTTTCTACTGAAAATAGTAGAAAAAGAAAAAACAGAAGACTTGTTACGATTTTACGCATAGAAAAACCGCAGTTTTAGTTAAACCAAACACGAAACTCTAGTTTAAACGTTCAAATTTGCAAAACAGTACTACTGGTTTCAATTCTTGATTTTACTTTTATTTTTATCAACTAAAAACCCATACTGGCCTCAAATTAGTTTTTCTTATTTCTCAAACAGTAAAATAGTTAACCTACAGTACAAGACCTACTTAGTAATACCATTGTATATAAGTTTTTCCCACAAAACCTAACAATACCTAACTAATTTATTAGTCTGCAAAACAACATCTACCATCTCTCCTAAACATCCCCATCTCAACAATTATAACATTTCATGCAACATCACAACACATCTCAGAAATGCGTTCTACCTGAAACCGATGACTAATGAATGAGTGATTCACTAAAGAATCACAGCAGTTGAAATATGAAGAAAAACTGATTTATAAAGTGGAAATTTGATAAATGATTTACAAAATCCTTAATGAACTTAAATTTATTTTTTTTGTATTCAAAATACTTAAACAAAAAACTATTTTAGCCAGATGCACTTTAAATTTTCATTTGGGTAACGATTTTTTTTGTTTGCGCCGTAACTAAATTCTGGTTTCACTGTTAGAAACTTTTTGCACAAATTAAAATTATTAATTTAATTATTTGCATGTCCCAGCAGTTAAGCAAGGAGTCAATGAATTCCTTATATGCAGCTGACTCCAATTTATATACAAGGTGGCGCAAAAATAAACTTCCGATATTTTTTGGCTGTAATTAAAAAAAAAAATGAAAAACTTTGATTCTTCGTGTGGATTATTTTTTACACTTTTTTTACATCAAGTCGAGAATATGATGTCATGTAAATGGCCGCCGCCACACTTGATTGTCATTTGAGCCCATTTTATGGCATTTGCCATCACTTTGGCCAAAACTTCCGGCGATAGGTCCTCACATTCTTGACGGATATTGTCTTTAAGAGCTGCAAGAGTCTGAGGCTTGTTGACATAAACCCGCGACTTCAAAAAGCCCCACAAAAAGAAGTCTAGAGCGGTTAAATCAGGCGATCTTGCTGGCCAGTGCAAATCGCCAAAACGGGAGTTTAGGCGCCCGGGAAATGCATCCTTCAGCATATCGGTTGTGGCACGTGTAGTGTGTGCCGTTGCACCGTCCTGTTGGAACCACATGTTTTCCAATCCCAATTCATCAAGTTGCGGCAAAAAGAACTCGTTGATCATTGCTCTGTAGCGCTCATCATTCACAATAACCGTTTGGCCCGCGATGTCTTCGAAGAAAAAAGTCCGATGACTCCTTCAGCGAAAACAGCACACCATACAGTGACTTTGAGCGGGTGTAGTGGCTCTTCGTGGGTTACACGCGGATTTTCAGTGCCCCAGAAGCGTAAATTTAGCTTATTTACGTACCCGCTAAGATGGAAATGGGCGTCATCACTCATTATTATTTTTGATGAAAAAACCGACCGATTATTCGTCAAATAAATAGTCAGCAATATTCCGCGTTCTGGAGCAGTGTAGCATTTATTAACGTGTATTTCGCATGTGTTTACTACACAAAAGAGAACTGACATTAGGGGCCAAACAGAACTGACATTAGGGGCCAATCGCAAAATTTATAGCATTTTCTGATAGGAGGATTACTTTTGCGTCACCTTGTATATTTTAGGTCAGTTGACACGTATGTATGTGCTCTTTGTAGTGCAGAGATAAGTAAATTTTCTACTTTTTACCTCCCATGTAATCTAGCGTGATGACAATTGTTACCTAAGTGTCTCTAAGTAATCAGGAGTGTAGTCACTTCAAACGTTTATTTTGTACTGCTCTTTTTTGTGAGAAATTCGTGCAAACTGCATTGATATAATTCTCATGCAGTTTATTACCTTTTGCTTTAGTATACTGACATCCCATGTAACCTTGCGTGAAGACAATTGTCACTTTAGTGTCTCTAAGTAACCTAGAGAGTACTCACTTTGAACGTTTATTTTATTTTACGCACCAGAAGTATTCTATTGGAGAGTTATGAGATAAAGGATTGTTTACAAGCAATCGGTTATTGGACTGTATATGAGATGTCTTTTGAACTGACTATTTGAGGTCAAAGTAGGAGACTATATGTAACCGTCATGTAAATCCAATGCTTTGACTACTTTGGACTAATTGAAGTAACTAGTCACGTGCCTAGTTATTTTAACACGTTTTTTTCCTAAGCAGGAGGTTAATTGACCCTTTTTGATTACAATCAGACTGTCTGATAGTTTTTGATTACAGTCAGACTGTCTGATAGTCTGATTGTAATCAGAAAGGGTCAATTAACCTCCTGCTTAGGAAAAAAACGTGTTAAAATAACTAGGCACGTGACTATTGAAGTAACTAGTTCCCACCCTAAATGATGGGTAAAATCATTAGTTCGGGACTGTCTCCTAGATCTGGATTATAATCTAAAAATTGGACCAGCTATCATGCAGTCTCATTGTAATCAAAAAGGGTCAATTAACCCCCTGCTAAGAACTTGTACGTGTTAAAATAACTCGTCGCGTAGCTAGCTATATAACTAGTTGACACCCCAGATTAAAGGTAAAATCACTAGTTTGAGACAGTCTCCCAGAACTGTTGGGTATAAACTTAATAATTTGCATGTGTTCCTGTGTTTATATATAAGAATGTGTGTGTTTGTGGTGTGTTTTATATTTTAAATTTATTTCCAAGTCATTTAACTTTTTTGTTGCTAGATTTTATTGTACTTAGCACAAGTGGATTTTAATAGATGCGCTACTTAAGAAACAGTAGTATAATAAGTTTTTCAGAAAAAATTAAAAATTAAAAGAAATTGTTATCATTTTACAAATTTTCAAGACTGAAATGTTAAAGGAACGTTCTGAAAAACAATCTAAATAATTCCAGCGAAATTAAAAGTTTGTTTAAAGTTAACTTTATTAAAATTTGTTTAATGTTTGTATTGTAGCATCATGCCTGTATTGTAGCAATTTGCAAATTCCATTTCAACTTTCATTTTAATTTTTTATCTTCTGTTTTCTTTTCTATTTCATTTAGCTCTTTCATTTTACTAAAATGTAGAAAAAACACAACTTTGTAAGAATAAGAATAAAGAGAACAGGCATCATTACCTTCAATTATTATACACAGGTGGTATGTTGATAAGTGTCGAAAGTTATTTAAGAGTTGTGACTTGTTCCTGAACATTGTGCTATATTTTTATACCCTACACCACCATAGTAGGGAGGGTATTATGCGTTTGTGCAGATGTTTGTAACGCCAAAAAATATTACTCTAACACCCACCTTAAAGTATACCGATCGACTCGACTCAGAATCACTTTCTGAGTCGATCCGTCCGTCTGGTTGGCTGGCTGGCTGTCCATGTAAACCTTGTGCGCAGAGTACAGGTCGCAATTTTGAAGCTATTTCGAAAAAATTTTCGGCCCAAGGACCAAGATTATTGAAACTGGCTGAAATCGGTCTATTATTTCACCTAACCTCCACACAAATGTCCTTCCGAAATTGGACTTTATCGGTCATAAATGTTTAATTTATAAATGTATCTCCACAAATTGCGCTCTAAATATGTTTTATATATACAAAATTCATGTCACCAAATTTTGTTACGATCGGTTCATAATTAGTCATAGCTCCCATATAGACCCGCTTCCGAAAATCACTTTAACGAGCATTAATCGCTTAAAAATGTTGGTATACTCACAAAATTCAACATAGTCAACTTTTATATAGACATAAATCGCACGACCTAATTTCATGAAGATCGGTCTATAATTAGTCATAGCCCCATATAAGGCCCACTTGCGAAAATCACTCAAAAATATAAATTAATAAAATTTTAAAAGAAAAATGTTTTTGCTCTTTTACTTAGTGTAGGGTATTATATGGTCGGGCTTGACCGACCATATTTTCTTACTTGTTTTTTCTCCTTTCCATTCTATTTCATTTGCTTTATTTTCAAAGTTAATTAAAAACGATAAGAACAACAAAACAAGTACATATTTAGATAGAAAAGTTTTAACAAATAAAGAAAAACAATAAAAAAATAACAAGTATTCAAGTATCAGCATTGGGATGGCCCAGGAAATTTACTGAAATGTTTTTTTAAAAATGAAGAATATTTTAAAACTTTTAGCTTATATGTTGAAATATTTTTACTATATAAATTTACTCACAGTATAGGCCATAGTTAGCTGTGACTTTTTCCCATCATTATTGGATTCCGAGCCAACAGAACCGCTCATCCTTTGAAGCCAAGAACGAATGAAGCCAATATCGGATATTCTGTTTCAAAGTGAAGAGCATTCTGCATCGATCGAAATTAATAGTAGTCGGACGGGGCACGGTCTGGACTATAAACGGGTGAGACAATGATTTCTCAATGATTCTTTAAGATCTTGTTGAGTTTGACAACAATCTTCATGTAGTAATGCCTCCAATTTTCGGCAGGCCTGAAAAATCTTTGTCTTCCATGAAAAAATCATCACTTCTGAACCGCACAAACCATTTTTCGCACGTTGAAACCGAAAGAACATAGTCATTATAAGCTTTTGTGAGCAATCGGTGTGCTTTAGCAGAACTTCTTCCAGCATATAACGCTTTGTAGGCACAAAATTCGTTGTAGGATTTTCCATTCTTGGCACAAATGTTTTAGATAATATTCATATATAAATAAGAACGTTTTTGAATCAGTTTCAATGTTAAAGTTTTAAATTATAGAAAAATTTATTTATCAAATTCTTAAATTTAATACTTAAGCTCTTAGAGTGCTTTTGGAATCACTCTAACCAAGAAACAAATTATTTGAATTTTAATTAGTACCTTAAACAGCATAATATTTGTAGAGAATATTTTATGTTTTGAAATTTCATTAAGATCTTTCTACATTTAAATTCTAATACAGCAAAGTGAGTGTGAGATATAATTGAAATTGTTTACTTGTTTGAAAGTCCTATCGATGACATTACGTATGGAATACAATATCATGCAAATGTCAGGTGCGGCTTCGCTAGTTGGCGTGCATTCGAAATTTCCATGACTCTGGCGGATAAATCAGGCTGTATTTTTGGCCGATGACATGGGCTATATTGGCTTTGATGGCCGCTTTGGTTTGTGGCTTATTAGCACAGACTTGTTACTTAACAAAACCCTGCAAGAAAAAATCTAACGGGGTCGAATCACTCTATCTCGGTGTCCATTCCACATCACCTCCATGTGAGATTACCATGTGGCATGAGCCGTCCTTTCCACTAAATTCACCAACAGAAGTTGATAATCATCGCTCCCTGTTGACGGTGATGCCCTGGCTAACGTCACACCGTACAACATGTGAGGTTGCAAAAATCGAAAATTTAATTTTTTCAAATATTGAATAAACTTATTTTGGAGGAAATTATCCAACGATTTCAAATTATTCAACAATCAGATTTTTGGTTCAGAAGATATAGCCCTTCGAATTTAACTGATTTTCAGTGTTCAAAACAGTCCATTTTTAGGTAATTTGGTCCGCTTTCAGATACAATATCTTGAAAACTAAATCACAGATCGCCATTATTTTTGATTATATTGATAGATCTACTTATTAAGAAGATAACAACAAAAATATATTTTTTTTTGTATTTGTCCAGGTAAATCGATATTTACCAGCTGTCCAATTTTTCTACATATCTCAACTTTGATGGAAAATAAAAAAAAAACTATAAATTTCTATATCTGCCATATTTCCAAAATAAGTTCTTTGATTATTCCTTTACCTAATGCAAAACTTTGGTAAAGGAATATTTTTGCTAGAGATAAAATTTTGAAAAAACACATGGTTCCAAAAATGACATATTACCGTGAAAAACCAACCAAAAAATTTTATTTTTTTTCCAAAAATATTGTTTTTTAATCTTTTCTCGAATAATTTTAAATCATAAAAGCCTTTAAAAAGAACATAAAAAATCAAAAAAATTAAAAAAATATTTTATTTTACTTTTAAATTTTTTGATTATCTCATTTGGTTCAAAAGTTATGATTTTTGCAAAGATTGATTGAACGAATATTCTCATAGAAATGTGGACCGATGACGCGTCATGGCGCCACCAACCTAAAATCCGCATCAAACAGTAAATTTGTCGTTATGCCGTCCAATGCATAACGAAAAATATACTTGGATCACATGTGGCTTGATATCGTCCCAAATTTGACAATTTTGTTTGTTGCCATTCATCTAGAAATGGGCCTCATCTAGGCTTCCTACACGGAATTCGGGAATTTCTTCATAAGTTTTCTTCTAAAAGTTACAATTTTCAAATTCGTTTCGATAGCCAAATCATTCTATTATATCCATAGATTTTTTCGGTTCTAGCAAGAGATAGTCAGTTGGCAAAGAAGTATTACGGTTGAAATAACCGAACTTTTCACTCAACTCAAGCCACAGCAGAATTTTGTTATTAAGAATGAATCTAATTTAAAGTTTATGTTCTTAAAGAAATTATTGAGATGCATAACATTACAACTTTTAGGGATATTCATATTTAGAAAAAAAAATAATAATAACAATAATAGTGGTTCAAATTTGTTTATCTACAATCAGATATGAATAATGTCTCTAACTACGCATGTTTTATAGATTTAACATCGCAATTCTTATATTTTTTTAATTAAACAAAAAATTTATTGACTATACTGATTAAAACCAACTGTGACAATACCGATAAAATGCCACTATTAAATTTCAACCAAATATAGTTATTTTATACTTCTTTTAAAACCCTGGTACAATTATAAGTCAATTTATTTGAAAAAATTTTCAGGTTTTTGGTTTAATTTAGTGTTAAAAAATTCCCGGGAATGAAGCGATTTTTTAATATCCTCCCGTGAAAGAAAAAACTCCGGGAAATTAGGAACCCTAGCCTCATCATGTAAAATGGGAAAAGCGGACAGAACACCTATTTTGATAAAACAATATATCATATGAACGCTATATCAATCCAATTTGATTTGGCAAAACAAACTAAATAAATGACAGCCAATTCGTCACATGTAACTTCAACAATATTGCCGCTCTTTACATAAAAAAAAAATGCAGATAAGTTTACATTAAACTTATTATAGAAAATTGATTTAACTGAAAATGTACATATGTAAACTATTAATGAGTGTTTAAATTTTCACTAATTTACAAACGCATCGTGATTAGTAAAATAATATTGAATTAAAGAATAACTTCAAAATTTATCAGCTACTATTTCTAATGTTTCTAAATCCCAAACGTATAGTTAATTGCTTCTGCTTGTTAAAGCCTTAACTATAACTTCAATTAAATATCATTCCATTAATTTAAACACAAAATAGGAAGAACATTTAACCGCCATCATAAATAAAGCTATCAAATTTAAACTTTGCCCCACAATTCCCAAATGTTTTGTGGCAATAACTTCACTTTACACACATGTTCAATTAATTTGTATCCTTTGTCCTTTTGTTAAACTTTTTTGTTTGGTGTCTATCCTTTTTATACATTTGTTTTTGTGGTTTTTCATTGTATCAATTGGAGTAACCTTTTTTGTTAAGGCACGTACGTTTTTACACATGCCTAAGAGCATGACATTAGAACACTTGTTTATAATTCACTGTATTGAAACTCAAATAGGACTGGGAATTGTCCTAAGTTTTCACTATAAATGAATTTGAAAAGTATTTTGTTGAACTCACAAAGTTGATGGTGTTAAATTGGAATTTAAGGAATTTCTGTTCGGTGACAAAAGTTGAATATGGATATGGTATGAAAGATTTTAACGTAACTATATATCTTTGTGATTAAGGAATGTTAGGTATTTGTAAGGTATTCGTCCCAAAGTAGGACACCTCGGGTATGTTCAATTTCTAAAATTATCCTATTTCCGATTTTAAAAAAATTACACATATAGAATCTCCTCGTCGAGCTCTACATAAAAGCTTGTATGTAAGCTTTTTTGGTGACCGCGGTTCCAAATATTCCCCGATTTTATCCATTTTGTATAGGTTCAACAACAAATGTATATATCAAATAAAGAAAGAATTGTTTAAAAATCATAACTGGGTCTAAAGTTACATGCATTTGAATTTAAAAAAATTTAAAAAAGGCGATTTTTTGCTATTTTTTTGGGAAAAAAGTACTTTTTTTCTTTCTAAGTTATCTAAAAAATTTCTAAGAGGATGTATAATTAATTTGTACTTTTTGAAAAACTAACTTTACATCAAATATTTTAAATAAAAAAAAATTGATAATTTTTGATAACGAGGGGACCAGGTCCATTCAAAAAACGCCTATTTTTTATGTAAAATTCAATGTTAGGGCAAAAATTCTCAAATCGCATAGTCGATATTAAAATATAGAAACCTATTTTTGATGGCCCAATATGTTCTTAATTATTCTGTAAAGGGTTCCGATAACCCCGCCCCTGGTATGGATATTATAGCCAAAAAACGAAAAAATCCCATTTTTGGGATTTTTCAATACTTTTTTGGGAATTGCCGGATTCCTGATTACAAATTTCAAAATTTGTTTTTATTTTTTCATTTTCAATAAAAAAATCTATATAAAGGTAAATTTTCATTAAAAAATATTCATTAATAAAAATTTTATTTCAATTTGAAAAATTTGTATCTATGCAAAAACTCAATAAAAAGCATTTTTTGTCATATTTTTCCAAAAAGTTTTCCATGAATTTTTTAATTGTCAAAAGTTATATACATTTTTCAAAAGTAGACAAAATCCTCTATCCATTGATATATAACATGTCTACCTTGTGTTTTTTACGTGTCAAATAAATTAGGGAAAACTTAACAACTCGCTGAGAATTGTAACTTTGGACCCAGTCATGATTTTTAAACAATTCTTTCTTTATTTGATATATACATTTGTAGTTGAACCTATAAAAGAAAAATGGATAAAATCGGGGAATATTTGGAACCGCGGTCACCAAAAAATCGGAGTAGGGTGGGTAAAAATGTTGAAAATTAAATTTTCAAATGCGAATATCTCCTAAGTTATAAGAGATAATTGATAGCTACGACAATGTTTTATGTAGAGCTCGACGAGGAGATTCTATATGTGTAATTTTTTTAAAATCGGAACACAGACGAAGAAATAGGATAATTTTAAAAATTGAACATACCCGAGGTGTCCTACTTTGGGAACCCCTGGTCCCGCTCCTGGTGGGCTCATGAGGTCCAAATTCAAGACTTAAACTCAGCTACTTGCGCATGCGAAATTTCATTCAAATTGAAGTAAGGGTTTAGAAGTTACAGATTTATTTCCCTCTTTTTTTATTCTCATACCACTGTGTGACCCTTAATTTGTTACACCTTTAATTTATTTAGTACATTACACCACCAACTATGTAAAACGACCACTAAACTATGGAAAAGTCACTGAACTTCCACCAAATAAACTTCATAAACAATTTGTATTCATGTTTGCTGGAAATTTTCTTAAATTTTTAATAAACTTTTTAATTGGGTTTGTTTAAACCAGAGACTGAAAATAACTCGCCCACATAATCAAAATAACCAAATTGTGAATCTTTCAAAACAACAACTATAAAAGCATTATTCATTATATGGTTGGCTATGACCTTTATGAGTTTTTATATCCACCATCAAAAAACATGAGATGTATATTGATTTTGTCCTTCCGTTTGTAGCACATCAAAATATTTATCGGAGACCCACATCAGTATATATATTCTGGGTCCTCATAAGATCCTAAGACGATCTAGCTACGTCCGTCCATCTACACGTCAAAAGGGAATTAGCTGGCTGAAATATTCTCTGTTGATAAGGTTTGTTTGGTGTTGAAAATGCGCAATATCGGTCCATAATTTCACCTAGACCCCATACAAATTTACCCCTGAACTACTGTTTCAGCAGTCGTAAATATGTTGATTATGCGGCAATCCTAATATAATTTTGCAAAAATTAGTTATAAGTACTCCGCAATTATACTGTAACTAGCTGAACCCGGTCCGCGTCGCTGGCCCTTACAATAATTCTCTTTTATATTGCATCTCGATTTGAATATACAGTGTGGGACAAAAAAAAAAGCACGGACTCCCCCGACCTGACATCGCACCCGAAACACTGAGGTGGTCATTTGACAAAGTTGTAGCAGTTGTATAAGTACAGTGGCATGATATGCCCTTAAAAAAAAGAAACGGATGTATTTAAGGCAAATGGGATATTATATTTATGAATTCATGTTAAGGACAGGGGATATACGTTTCTTTTTTTTACTTACTCGGGAGCAAACCACATACAAAACATGAATTTTCCAAATGTAAGCCAGCAATAGTCAACGATTGGTCTTATGCTTTGCTGTTGGAAATCTTTGGTATGCGTGAAATATTCGCATTTAAATCTGCCACCGATGATTGTTGCCTCAATTAAATTTGGTGAACATTTTTTGATGGTCAATCGTGTTCCGTTGCATAATTTTGGAGCGTTTATGTTGCGGAGAAACATTATCTGTGATCCAATCTTCAATGTTTCAGTAGCATAATTGAGGCTTGTTCTTGGTTCATTACTGTGTCAATCGATTTGTATTTCATTGTTTCGCCAGTCAGTTTCAATTAATTCGCTCATTGAGCTTGTTGACACGTTCCCACAGCCAATCCGAATTTTTGTAGTTGGTTGTAAGACTTGTGAATACCTTGTCGACAACTGATTGAATATTCATTTGCATTTGGCAGAAGTTCGGCGGGAACGAATTTGTTTACTATATTAGTTGTACTTTCGGAAATTTTGTTTATCATCGGTTGATAATATAAAAGCACTTTTATAGTACAATGTTAACAGCGGCCTACTTGTTTTATCGAACGATATGAAAATTTGGTATGTACCGGACATGTTACACCAAATCATTCGCTTCAGAGTACACCACTGTGAATTAAAATTTTTAGAATGATGTTAAGCAACGAAATTAAAATTAGCATTGTTTGATCGTTGGGAATGAAAAAAAACATTTATTTCTTGAATGAAAAATAAAAATAATTTTTTGACAATTTTTTTTTTTTTGGATTTTTTTTAACTTTTTTTTATTTGCAAAAGTTTGGTCACAATTACTGACCTTGAAATCATTAGTGTAAAAATTTGATTTTACCACGCCCCTCCGCCCACAGACCGAAAATAAAAAATCTGAAGATTCACTGAAAATTTGATAAAAATCAGTCCAGCCATATCTCCGGAAACACTATGCCGATTTCGTGCAAACTTCACATAAACCAACAGACCATCCCCAACGTACCCTGAAATTTTGGTTGAAATCGGTCGACCCGTTTTCGATGTTAGTGGTGATATCAAAATGTACACTTCTTTTTATATAAGATGATGTATGACGAAGTTCGAGCAACATTTGTCCCTAGTCCCCAAACAAGGTTCTCCTCAGAATATTTAAGATCGTGATGAAATTTGAAATAAACAAGCTTTATATGAATCTAAATCTTTCTACAAACTTTTGTGAGGATCTGTCTGGGGAACTTGTATGGGAGTTATGTTCAATTATGGAGCGATCGTCAAGAAATTATATTGAAATATTTCTGTTAAAATGATCTTTTAAAAGTGGATGGTCAATTACACAGTGCAACACGAACAAAAATAACCACTACATGATAAAATACCGTGTCTCCCAGTTTTGCCGAAATTCATGCACTTTTTTTAAGGGCCCCCAAAGATTTGGGCCCTCGGTTTTATCTTTGCAAAAATAATTTTCTCATATCTCATATCTTGCAAACAGTTCGGAATTTTGATTTACTCTCTGAGGCAAAGTTGATTCGATTTGTTACCCTTTTCCCTCTGTTCAGGTCCATAGGTAGCAAACCGTTCAAAATTCAAGGAAACAATCAACCACAAAAATGTACCTAAGATCACAATAAATGAACACATGAGTTTCCTAGAAATGATACTTAACACCGTTCAGGTAGTTCAATATAAGTTAGTAAGAAAAACCTAAAGGAATTATATGTTTTGGGCCATGAACTACACTGGTGCATATTCATATAAACGCACACTATTTTTTTGTTTATTAAATTAGTTAAGACTTCACTTAAAATATTGTTTACAAAAAAAAATTCATTTGTACTTTATTTATTTTTTGTTTGCTTAATTTTCAAGATTAACAGCCATTTTAATTTATGGACCACTGTAGCATTATTAATAATGTGTGGATGATCCTTTGTTATGGATTGTTTCAAAAATACAGTCTGGCATTGATTCCACTAATTTTTAAAGCTGATTGGAATCAATTTCCTCCCAGACTTGTTTAATTCTTAGTTTCAGCTCTGTCACAGTCATTATGCTTTCATTCTCGGTATTATTTGCATAAACTTTACGGGCCATGTATCCCCACAAGTTCTTCATTGGGTTTAAAGCCGGACTACAAGTCGGCCAGTCCAACAGAGGAATGCTATGTTCATTAAACCAAGATTTCGATTGCTTAGAAACATGGATTGCAGCATTATCTTGTTGTAATATGCAATCTTCATCCATTTTTTCATCCATAAATGAGAGAAGAGCATCTTCCAATAGTTTGTTATAAATCGCACTATTCATTTTTGTCGGAACAAAATATATTTTCGACTTGCCTACTGCAGAAAACGCTGCCCAAACCATAACAGTGCCACCACCGAAATTACGTTTTGACATCCGAACATCGTTTGATCTCAAACCGCGCCAATAGCATGAGTATGAGTCAGGACCGTCTAAATTAAATTTTTTTTCGTCAGAGAAAATTACTTTTTTCCACTCATCTGTCCATTTCATATATTTTCTTGCGAATTTTAGACGATTTTCTTTATGGTGCATTTTTAGCATTGGTTTACATTTCGGCTTTTTTAATTTTATGTTTTCATCGTTTCGTAAAATGTGTGCAACGTGTTTGGAAGTCGCTAGAAGATTCAATTTATTCTTTATTTGTGTGGAATTCAATTTGTTGCGGGTGGTATTCTTGTTAGTTTTGTCTTTCCCTTTGTAGGTTTGCGAACTCCATAATTTTGACCTTTCTTCAAGAAATTTCGCACCACACTTTCCGAACGATCGCTAGAAGATTCAATTTATTCTTTATTTGTGTGGAATTCAATTTGTTGCGGGTGGTCTTCTTGTTAGTTTTGTATTTCGCTTTGTAGGTTTGCGAACTCCATAATTTTGACCTTTCTTCAAGAAATTTCGCACCACACTTTCCGAACGATCGATTTTATATCCAATTTCTCTATTAGAACATCCTTGGTGGTGAAAAAATTTAATTTGAATCTTTTCTTGATCGGACAAATAAGTTCCCTTGCGCATCTTTAAAAGTGATGAAATTTATTGATTCAAATAGAAAATGTTGCAGTAAATTGAGATGTTACTATTAGAAACGTTGAAAAAAAAAAATAAAATTGATAATATTTTATTTTTGGTAACTTTTTTAAAAACAAATTTCACGTCTGCGTTTATACGAATATTCCACTTAAAATAGCACCAAGAACATTTGTTCACATAATGAGGGCAAACAACAAGAATAAGAAAAAAACTTGTTTACTTTCAAAAAGTACCGTTAAGTTGTCTCGTATTAAAAAAGTTAAATTTTGCTTTTGGATGAGAACAACAAAGATATAACAAAAATACAGAAAACAATTAAGTGCGTTTATAGGAATATGCACCAGTGTACTAAATTATTATAAACTAAAGCATACTTTTAGGCAGCTTTAAACAAAAATTTCTAAATTTATTTGGAATTTTTTAAAGTTTTTTGCGATTTTGATCTTGAAGATGAAGTTTTTTTAATTTATATGTTTACAATTTTTGTTCTCTATGACAAGGGCTATAACTTTGTCTAAGAGAGTAAATCAAAATTCCGAACTGTTATCAAGATATGAGCCTAAGACAATTATCACTTCTTTGCAAAAATGTACATGACTTTAAGCAAAACGGGTGTTTTTTTTTGGCCTTTTACTACGTAGTGGGGTCCGTATATGGTTATATATCCACGACTCAATATGTACTTAGTTTTGGACATTTGTATAGGAGCTAGGTGATGGTGCTAATGGGATGAATTTTACCAGTTTCAATAGGACACGTCCACGGGCCGATAAAATACATTGGCCCACAAGTTTACAGGGCCAGCCAGCAGGACGGAGGGACATCGTTAAATCGACATAGAAAGCGATTCTAAAGAGTTTGGTTAAGATGAGTGTTAGACTAATAATTTTGGGAGTTACAAACATCAACACAAACTCATAATACGCAGACCACTGGGGTGGTGTAGGGTATAATAATAACCTCACATTTACGAAAAAATTAAATGATATGTAACTCATCTTGGTTATGTGTGTTGTTTTCTTTTCTGTTTCTCCCAACATTAAATCACTATTTCAGTAACACAAACTACGATATTTAAATGGTAAAGGCTGCCAATTTACCATTGAAATTAAAGTGTATTTTCGTACTCTGTTTTAAACTATAGCTTTTAATGTGATACATTTTGCTATTTTAATGTAATTTTAACCTTTCTACCTTTTTGTTAACTTATTCTTTCATGCAGTATTTATTTAAAAACGTTTGTTTGTAAACCTGTGGTTAACAGTTCAAAGCATTTATTTGGCTTTTTTCAGCCAGAGTCAAATAAATTTAATGGGTTCATACATACATAGGTATGTATATGAGTAAAAAAATGGTAGAGAATTGTAAATTTAATTTGTAAAACAGACATCATAGGATGGCCCCAAATAACAATTGTTGATATACGTACTAACTAATTTAAAAAACCTTTTTATCACATGACCGAGTTCGAAAAATCAACCTTAAGGAAATTTAATCTTAAATTAAAGTAAGCTTTAATTTTAGTAGAAAACATATAACTCTTACTCGCTTTTTAACTTCTTAAAAATATGATCATCCTAATAAATACAGTTTTAAGGAAAAACCTTTTCAAACATTTCAATATGTTTTGTATGTATGCAGAGTACAAATTTAATTTCATTCCAATTTTAGCTACAATTTTATATCTTTTGTACATTTTGTGGTTTTTAAAAATAAACTGTTTTGTAATAGAGTTTATGGAAAAAATCTTAAAATTTTTTTCAACATATTTGACCTTTTTTTTTTGTTTAGGCTATTGTATATACACCCAGAGAAAAACCATTTCAACAATGTTTACAAGTTTTTTAACATTATTATAGTCACAGTAATTATTTATATGATTGTTGTAACCATAATTTGGTAAAGTTACGCTTCACATGATTGTCGCAATCATATATATGAATGTAGTAAATCATAATATGTATGTTGTTCATAGATTATAATATCCATAAGCCGAGAACAACATAATATGGTAAATCCTTCATAATAAAAATAGTTGTCACAAACAATTACTTATTTCCTAAAATCATGTATATGATTGCTACAATCATGTGAATCGTAACATTAACATATTATGGTTACCGCAATCATATAAATAATTACAGTGACCATTATGTGGTTAATAAACTTGTAAAAACTATTATTTTATTATTATTTTTTTCTGCGTGTACCCACATAGTAAGGGAGTGTATTAATGGGGTTATTTTAGTAACTAAAAGCTTTGTATTGTTGTATCAAAAATAACATTTTATTATTGTTTTTATTTGATTGAACAAACCGAAAAAAAATCATTTTAACAAATTGCATTGCGAAACGAAAAAAAACCATGTAAAACAGACAAATTTAATTTGAAATTGTGGTTTTATTTAATGATTTTGCAGATATCCTACATTTTAAATTAATGAAAAAAGACTTTAAGCTAAAGTACCTATAGCTGTAATTTACTTTTGTAAAAATAAAGATTTTTAGTAAAAATATGCGGTTTGTTTTACTAAAATTATGAATTGAATTTTTATGGAAAATAACGAACGCGATTTCTTTCGAAATTAATTTTTTTTATTGTGATATATTTAAAAGCTTTTACAATTTATATTATACAACAAAGGCAACAAAAAAAATAAATTTTAATTAAAAAAATGTTTTATTCGAATAATCAATACATGACATTAACATTTGAAAATGGTTTCGGGGATATGGCCAACGCGGCGTTCTTGACAAAGTGCATTCTGGACGTCCAATTTTGGGCTACTTTTTTTCGTATTACTGGCCGTATGTCACAAATAACATGAAACATTTTGGCTTCCTATACATCAATCAGCATAATCCTGTGACTTCATAGTAGGGTATTCGAATTATTCGATTTTTCTCTTGTTCGAATAAAACGAATAATTCGAATAAGAGATTTTAATTTGCTCGAATAATTCGATCACACATTTAAAATTAATCGAATTATTCGAATAATTTAAATTTTTTTAAAAAAGTAAAGAATGAATATTTTGTTGTTAAATAAAAACAAAAAATTACGTTAAAGTTAACAATTCAAGTGTTGATAATGTTGAAAAAATTCGAAAACAGGGTCCATAATTAAATTTTCAACTGAAATATTTTGATCAGATTAACTCCCGAACAATCTACAAAATATAAACGTATTAAGAAATTTTTTATGTCGTTCATTAATTGAGTAACTAATTCTTTAGTAAATTAATAATTCACTTTTTCTAAATTATTTATAACAAATTGTATTATACATCAAGATCTATCAACATTGCAGAATCTTTGCTTAATAAAGTGGTCTTGGGGAATTACACAATAAAGGGAATCTGTCCAATGTTTGATATCATTGTCAGTGAACGTGGCCAATTTGAAGTCAGGCAGTGCATGATTGACGCATTTATAACTACGCAAAAAGTTTATTACCATGTTAGACAAAGATGTTCAACGATATTCAAAATCATGTATAAGACGAACTCCATGCTTTTCTTGCAACAAAACATTAATTTGCAATATTTGTGTTTATCATTCGATTTATTAAATATTTTGCAACACTTACGTACGCGGTTAATAACATCACTTACAGTGGGGAGCTCAAATGAGTACATGTTTCTATTTTGTGCACTTCTTATGGAATAAAAATAAAACTAATGAAGCAAATCCAAAATTTTTTTCTGTCATTTATTTTATATCTAATATGTAACAAAATGAATTACAATTCAAAACAAAAAACATCCAGTTCTAAATAAAAAATAGACAAAACTAAAATAACTCGCATGTACTCAATTTGCACCTCACAATAACTTTAGGGTAGAATTGCATTTTTTAAAAAAAATTTCAAAATCCTTTATTACGTAAATAAAATTTAACACGCATTGGCATATTTTCTATACATTTTTCATTAACTTTTTTTGGAATACTCTCTCTCTCGTGCTCAATCCGCTGTTAAAGCTCGTACAAATTTTGTAGGAGTTAATCGGTATTGTTTCAACCGCCAATTCACGATTCACTAAAAATTCTCAATAGGATTAAACTCAAGATATTGAGCTGATAACTCTATTAATAAGAAATTTTTCTGGAACACCATTCTTTACGATTTTTGACGTGTGCATTGGGTCACCATCCTATTGAAGAATTACTTGTTCTGCAGGATTTCCAATTTTATATACAAAAACGTGATGATGAGACTACAAAATCGGTATGGTGAGTCTGCAAAATACGCAGATGGTTTTCTTTTCCCATTATTTCATTGATTCTTTGCATTGGTCCAAGGTGGCACCATATAAAGCAACCCCATATCATTACCGTGTTTTACTGTTTCCTTACTGTGTCACCAATTTTGAAAAAATCGGCGAAATAATGAGTTAAGAAGACTATCTGCGTATATTGAAGACTAATCATACCGAATTTATAGACTTGCCATTCCGATTTTGTAGATAAGAGCGCCAATCATGTCGAAGAAGTTATTTTACAGCAATACGGCGAATTAAAGCACTCATCAAAAACTTTGAAAAATGGTTTAGTGAGCAAAATTTCTACCGAAATATTGTCCAGTTCGATATACCGACCTCAATACGTAATCCTCTTTGTATTTTTCACAATCATCTTTTGATTTTGTAAATTATAACGTTTATCCTGAAGAAGAAGTAATTTTTCAATAGGATGGTGACCCAATACACACGTCAAAAATCGTATAGAATGGTGTTCCTAGAAAAATTTCTTATTAATAGAGTTATCAGCTCTATATCTTGAGTTTAATCCTATTGAGAATTTTTAGTGAATCGTGAATTGGCGGTTGAAACAATACCGATTAACTCCTACCAATTTGTACGAGCTTTAACAGCGGATTGAGCACGAGAGAGAGAGTATTCCAAAAAAAGTTAATGAAAAATTAATAGAAAATATGCCAATGCGTGTAAAATTTTATTTACGTAATAAAGGATTTTGAAATTTTTTTTAAAAAATGCAATTCTTCCCTAAAGTTATTGTGAGGTGCAAAATTGAGTACATGCGAGTTATTTTAGTTTTGTCTGTTTTTTTATTTAGAACTGGATGTTTTTTGTTTTGAATTGTAATTCATTTTGTTACATATTAGACATAAAATAAATGACAGAAAAAAATTTTGGATTTGCTTTATTAGTTTTATTTTTATTCCATAAGAAGTGCACAAAATAGAAACATGTACTCATTTGAGCTCCCCACTGTATATACATATATTTTAAGATCATGGCCTTCATCTATTTCAATATAATCATTATAAATGTCATCCTCAATATCATTTTCGACGACATTTTCAAAATCACATTCTCCATCACATTCAACTCCACTTTAATCTAAGTTAATATTTTGATTATTAATTGCGATTCTTCTAATATTTCGCCAGCTAAATAACAAATATTTTATTCCGTACCTTTAATTTTCATTGGTTCAAGTCCTAAGTTAAAAATTTTGAAAGATTTGTTTTTAGAATTGTAACTTGTAACAGTTATATTTATATATTTATAGAAGGAGCTATCGGAACACTCATCTACAGTGATCGAAAGTCCCTCTGTCTTTAGTTATTTGTCGAATTTAGAAACAATACAATTTTTGTGAGTCATTATTACTTATTTAAATTTGAAATTATGAACAATTTTAAGCAATTTAATAAATTTAAATATAAATGAACATTTATTCGTTTTATTCGATTATTCTACATAAAATTGTTCGAATTATTCGTTATTCGAAAATGGCTATTTTTAAATTATTTGAATAATTATTCGTAAGAAATTATTCGATTAATCGAACGATCATTAGTCGAATGAATACCCTACTTCATAACACGACCATGGAGGCCAGCTGCAAGGTCCATTTCTCGAAATCAAGTAATAGCTAAATTTTTATTTCTATAAATCGATGGTTGCGGTCGACGCCTGGCACATAGCTCAATCCTGTTAAAACCACATCTCGACCGGATGAATGTCATCTATATGTTCAAACAAATAATCATTGATCATTGTGCGGTAACAATCTTCATTGACCCAGTTTTCGTTTTGAAGAAATAAGTTCTGATGATACCAGCGTGTAAATCGAACCAATCGGTGAATTTTTCTGGATATAATAGAGTATGTAGGGTCTATTGTAGATTAGTCTCACTACATTTGCTACATTTATTAACAAACCCATTAAACCAAAAACACTATTTTGTCGTCTAAAAGTTGCGCGAATCGATGATTGATTTTCAAAGTAAATTTGGATAATTTGGTAGCGCTGTTAAATCATCAATCTATTTATTATGATTTGCCAAAGTATACTGATCATAAATATAAAAAATCAGCGCAGTATGATATATCGTTTGATAGTTAACCATTTAAATTTTTTCCATTTTAATTAAACTAAATATTTTCCGAAACTAGCAATTTTATTACCTCACATCCAAGGTGAGGTTGGTGGGAGCAAAGTCAGAGCTTTATAATATATAGCAGTAAAGCAGGCAATACACTGTAGTTCCAAATCAAAATCTAGGTGGACAAAATTATGAAAATCGGTATCTTCAGAATTTGGAAAAACTAAGTTTTTTCGGAAGCTGATAATCTGCTCTCCTCCAATACAAATGGGTTTTTCAATTGGACATTTCGTTTTCTCGACAGAAGCGCCAGAAGTTCAACAAATTTTGAATCATATTTTCGTTAATTTTTTTTAATATTTTACTGCTTTACTAAATTAGATACATCTCAATGGTTTTACCATATAGAAATTCATACTTCAAAACATAGATAGGCTTTTATTAAATGTATATCTTATATTTATGGGCCTCTCCATTTTCCTGTTATAGTCCTTTAAACTTGGTTCTCAAATATACTGATATTTTTTTTTTATAAGAATGTTAGACCGTTGAAGCCCGTCCAATGACTATATACATCATTTAAAGAAACTTCTGGGGAATATCTTTGTAAAAAAAATTGTAGCCGCCAGCACCCGCCGAAATACTGTTTTTTTTATTTTTACGGAATGGAATTTTTAAAAATATTTCTTTATTTATTATTGAATTTTATATATCTAGACCCTACTGTAACTTGAAATATAGTAAATACAGATCTTTTTAAAAATTTAGTTTCAGAAAGACATGAAAACGTATTTTATTTTTAATTGTTTATTAATGTTTTTTATATGTATATCTAGACCCTACTGTAACTTGAAAAAAAGTTTATATTGATCTTTTAAAGATTTTTTTGGAATCGGAGATACCAATTGTACATAAAAAAGAGCGAAAAATAATTTTGTCCACCTAGATTTTGATTTGGAACCACAGTGCAATAGTCCCAACAGCAGGAACTTTTTAGACTGGAGTACGTCTCTGGTCCTAGAGGACATTAACGTTCACTATGAGTTATTGCATTTTACATTAGCTGTTGGTGATATTAACGAATTCATCTCCTCCATGCTCATTAATCAGAATTTATTGCGACAGCTCCGAGTCTGATCAACTAGACAACCTGCCGAGTAGTTGTTTTTGTAGAATCTCACCATTTCTCTGGATCAACTTGACGGTTATATCTCTACCCTCCAATATACCCGAATCAGCCTTAAACACTAACTGAAGTTGCTGAAGCAATCAATGCAGCAAACCTTTTAAGGCTATCGACACTAATGATATATTCATGCTGATATTGAAAAAACTTTTCAATCAATTAATTGAGTGAATTGAGGTATTGGCATGTCAGTGAGAGCCTGATAATAACACGGTGATACGATGGAAAAAAAAACTTGGAAACGACCCAGCGTGGGTTATATGTCTTGCAGAGTACATTACGAATTGTGTCTAAAAATTTCAGAAACATCCTCAAATTCAGAAGTTATTCTAAAAATCCGTTTTCAGTGATGTTCGTCAACTTACCGACCTGTAACTCAGTCAGATTTTATCCGACTTTAAATTCTTTAACGGATTTGGAAAGAAAACTAGTTTACGCTTTAAAATGACGTATATACTTTGATACAGTTTTAAGTATAAAAAAATACAAACTTTTTTGATTTTAGTCGCTTTTCATTGCTTATTTTGATATGAAAGTTTATACCAACATATATAGACATATATTTAGTTCTTAACAAAACATGGTTTTTATTATTCAAATCGGATGAAAAGTCTAAAAGTTATTCAACTTTTAATTAATACCATTTTTAGTATTTTCTCCCCCAGCGCATATAAATAAAAATAAACAAAAAACTATAGAAAAAAAAATATTTGTAAAATTTTTAATTTACTAGGTAAATTTTTTCGAACTTTTTTCAAAAAAGTTTAATAACTTTTGCAAATCTACACAGATTTTAACAAGTGATATCTCATTTTTTCCCATACAAAGTTGTCTTTAAAACACTGTGCAAAAAAATAATAGGTTTTCATAGAAAAAAATTAAATTAACTATTGTCGAATATGAAAAATTACGAAAAAAAATAAAAAATAAAGCGAAACTTTTTATAAAAAACTTACGCAATTTTTCTTGATATACATTTTATGAAAGCTTAATTCTTTGTCTATCCATAATTGTTTAAAATTTTGAAATCGGTCTAAAAATGTGTGAGTTAGAGGTACTAAAGTACTACGACCTACCCTAAAACAGTTTTATCAAAATATCTTAAAATTTTGAAGGTGTTTCAAAATCTTTGAAAACGGTTTTAGTATGTCCTCACCTAGGCCTACAACCCCCATTAGGTCGCTTTTAAAGTTCTGACAAAAAGTGTCATTTTGTAGCAGAGTATAATCGGTCTATAATTATCTTTATCGAACTTTACGAACACAAATCTGTTCAAAATGTTTGCTTCCACATATAATTCAACAGAAATAATTTTTATATAGACATAAATTAACTGACGTAATTTCATGGAGATCGGTCCATAATTGGTCGTAGCTCCCATATAAGGCCTAATTCTGAAAATCACTCACGAAAACAAATTATTGAAATTTAAAAATAATTTTTTTTCTCATTTACTCAATGTAGGGCATTATACGGTCGAGCTTGACTGACCGAAATGATCAAAATTAACGTTACTGTTACCTTTTAACCGTTTCGAATCGGTAGCCAATACAGATGCCAAACGGGAATTCCCGTTCCCAGTTTTGCCAATGTGAAATATGTTTTTCGGCACCAGCATATGTCGGAAACAAAATTCGTTCCTGAATGACAGATGAAACCATAGTTGGAATACTATTCCTAAGAAGTTGTTTAAAATAAACACAAATTGTTTTCTAATGTACTGTTTTTACCTCTATGTGCATTCTTTAGTGTTAATTCTTCTTATATAATCTTATGCATATATTTTGTTTCTAAATAAAAAATTTACTTTCAATTGTAAAGACATATTAATGTACGTTTCTTTCTTATAATTTTCGGGATTTAGATTTCCCGAAAAACATTATAAAACCCCGAACCCCGGGATTTTCAAAAATCAGTCCCGATCAGCATCCCTACTAGCCAACCTTGAATTGTGCATTTAAATTACGTATACATAATATTTAATTGAAATCAATGCAAAATATTACGTATACGCAACCCATCTACATAAATTGCTTATCAATGTAGAAATAATTGTAAATAATTTTATTTCATCACGGTCTTGAAAACAAAAAATATTTTATTATCATGACTTTTAAACCCTCAATTAAACCAATTTTAAATGAAATTAAATACTATCACCACAAAACTCCTTTCACGCCGCCCACAATTTTTCATAATTACTTTCTAAACTTCCCTTGCGACTTTGCGTTCAATCAACTGTCACGATTTCACTAAACAAAAATAAGCGTGTTTTCACTCAAATGTCTGTATTAATTACATTATAACAAAGACGTACTAATACCAAAATGCACACGGACCAAAGTGCGTAATTTATGTGGGTGTACAAAAGCGACCTTAATCCCCAAGAAAATTTCCAAAGAAAATAACTATCTGAGTTAAATCTTATTGACACAAAATATGTTTTGATACTGAAAATGCGTTAGCGAGTGGGTAAAAGTAAGAGTATTAAATATGCACGTGTTTGGCAATATGAAATATTCTTTTATTTTTATCTTTTGTTACAAACTTTACGTCTACTATAATTAAGTACATTACTCTTTTATAGCAAGCAGTAATATTTTGTTCATTTGTTAAATGTAAAAATGTGAGAAAAGTGAACAGTTTTAAATACTTTTTAAAACAAATAATATTACTTTTCAGAATTAGGATTAAACTAAAAGTTGTTGTCAGCCTATTATATTGAACTTTTATATCATGGACATTTTATTGTTTTTATACCCTACATCACCATAGTCTGGAGGGTATTATGCGGTTATGCTGATGTTTGTAAAACCCAAAAATATTAGCCTAATACCCACCTTAAAGTCCAGCGATCTACTTAGAATCACTTAGAATCCCAGAGAATTCGGAGAGGTTGCTAAATGATCGTTCCTCTAAAAGCCTGGTACGCAAATTACCCCGTGTCTGACATTTGCAAAAGAAGTGTAAGATGGGGTCTTCCTCCTCATTTTGACAACTCCTGCAGAAGTCGTGGTGAGGCTGCCCAAGTCGTGCTGCATGGGTGCCGAAAGTAAAATGTCCGGTGATCATAGCCGCCATATTGCCGAGTTGTATTCGTTGCAAACCGAGTTGAAACGACGCACTCAGGCGCCATTTGAATTTTTTCATTGCAAAAATCATAACTTTTTAACCAAATGAGATAATCAAAAAATTTAAAAAGCATATCATAGATAATTGATCAGCCTATGAAATGAGTGTTTGAAAGTTATACGCCTTTTAGGTGCCAACTTATGGGTTAGCAAAGTTGAAATTTGTGGAAAAATCTATTTTATGGGAAGTAAAATAAAATATTTTTTTTAAAATTTTTGATTTTTTATGTTTCTTTTTATGATTTAAAATTATTCCAGAAAAGATTTAAAATTTTTTTTTATTAAAAATTTTTAAATTTTTTGTAAAATATTCCAAAAAATATTTAAATTTTGTTTTTAATTTATTGTAAAATATTGCTCACAATCCGTAAAAGAAGGTATATCCAGGGTTTTCATGGTTATATGTTATAAATTGCCAAAAATGCATGCAACACATTTTTCAAACCATGTTTTTTTCTAAATTTTACCTCTAGCTAAAATGGGGCAAGGATGGGCAGTTGGACATTTTTTTATTAGATAATGCAATAATCAAAGAATTTATTTTGAAAATATATTCTGGAAGAGTTTAGAAATTTTTTTTTTCCATCAAAGTTGAGAAATATTGAAAAAATGGATAGTTGGTTAATGTCGATTTACCTGGACAAACACAAAGCAAATAGTACAATTTTCCTTTGTTCTTTTTTTAATAAATAGATCTATCAATAGAATTAAAAAGAATGACGAGCTGTTTGCCTAGTTTTCGAGATACTGTATCTGAAAGTGTACCAAATTACCTCAAAATGGTCTGTTTTTTGGAATACTGAAAATCAGTCAACTTTGAAGGGCTATATCATCTGAACCAAACATAGGATTGTAATAATAGTAGCATATTTGAAATCGTTTGACAATTTCCTCTATAATTGGTTTATTTTTTTAGGGGCACATTAAATTTTTGAATTTTGCAACCTCACTTGTTTTACGGTTCTATGAATGTTAACAATCCAACGAAGGCCATATCATCTTCGTAATAGCACAGGTGGATTCATTAACCCACCTTGTTTGGCCAGTTTCATAGTATACGTTATTTATCCTTTGTTTACACGTCGAAAGCTGAATGCCACATAGGAAGTCTATCTCATCGATTTGTTTACCATTTTTCCCATGTTCAGGTTCATAGGTAGCAAACCGTTCAAAATTCAAGGAAACAATCAACTACAAAAATGTACGTAAGATCACAATTAACAACTTTCTAGAATATATGAACTTCCTAGGAATGATTCTTAATACCGTTTAAGTAGGTCAATATAAGTTAGTAAGAAAAAGCTAAAGGAATTAAGTGTTTTGGACCATAAACTATTAAATTATTATAAACCAAAGCATACTTTTAGGCAGCTTTAAAAAATTTATTTCGATTTTGATCTTGAAGATGAAGTTTTTTTGATTTTTTATGTTCACAATTTTTGTTCTTTATGGGGCTACAGCTTTGCCTCAGAGAGTAAATCAAAATTCCAAACTGTTTGCAAGATATCAGCCTAAGAAAATTATAAATTTTTTGCAAAAATTACACCGAGGACCCAAATCTTTGGGGGACCATAAAAAAGTTGACTTTGGGCAAAACTTTTTTTGGTGTTTATCACGTACTGGCATCCGTATATGAGAATATTTCCATGACTTAAAAAATTACACACAGTGTAATGTAACATATTTATTTTGAGTATTACATAAATTATACTACTTTGCGATGAATAATTTGCATTAAAGTTGCAAAAGCATTAAATATTTCTTAAAATATTTAAAGGAATTGCATTTCTGACTTACATCACTTTAAAATTTATTAACTCTTTCTTGTTTTTCTTCTCATATTAAGCTTTTAAAGCCATTTATATTAATTTAAACAAACAGCAGAAGACACAGAAAATACAAACATATTTCTTTTGAAAAACTCAAACAAGTAAACAAAATGAAAACTGGTTAAAAAATGTGTAGACACATGTAAAAGTAAATATTCTTAAACAAATTCATTTGTAGAATTTTTACAATTCTGTGTCCTTCCTAACTAAAGCAAAACAAAACTGAAAACATGTACAAAAATTTTAAGAAAAGAAAAAAAAAACACACACTCGTGACAATAGAAATTGCAAAATTTGCCATTTTTGAGAATTTATTTTCAAAATAAACAAGGATTTGCTAACGCACATGTAAGCACACATACCCCTAGAATGTGTTACTAACAATTATTTGCAGACAGATGAAAAAATTGATACAAAAAGTAAATATTTACTATTTCTTTAGAGTTTTATATGTTTAAAGGCAAACAACATATGTATCAACTTAAAATTTGTGGTCTCGAGGTGATTTTTTTAAATATTTTATTTTATTCTTATGATTTATTAGTTTTTCATTGATTTATTGCTTACTTGCTTGTTATATTTTTTATTTTGAAAATAAATATGAACGTAAACAATTTATTTGGCAAATACTTTGTTTACCTAAATCAATATTTATTAGTTTCCTGTAGAATTTCAAAATTTTTAATTAAAAATACACAATTTACTAGTGACAACATTGAAGCTTATTAATTTCAAACCGATTTTGCTGATCTTTTTTTGATGCAGAAAACCCCGCACAGAGGGCATGCAGAAATAAATCTGGCATTTCTAAACGGGCATAGCCAAGGAGTGTTCGAGCTTAAATTATCAAAATGGGCCCTTAAAATTCTCCAAAGACGGCACTATGGGGGCTCAAAGTAGGGTACCTTCGATATGTAAAATTTCTAAACACGTTCCATTTTTTGGTTTTCCATCAGATCAATTTTATCCACATTTCTTCCGAACTAATTTTTTTGGTTTAGATAAGTTAATTTTTGCAAAAATATTGCACTTTTTCACATTTTAATGTGAACCATAATGTGACTAGTCAGAACAACCGACTTGTTGAATATAATATTAAGACAAGTAAGAAAGTATGGTCGGTCAAGCCCGACCATATAATACCCTACACTAAGTAAAAAAAAAATTTCTATTAAAATTTCAATAATTTATATTTTTGAGTGATTTTCGGAAGTGGGGTTATATGGGGGCTATGACCAATTATGGACCGATCACCATGAAATTAGGTCGTGTGATGTATGTCTATATTAAAGTTAACTATGTTGAATTTTGTGTGTTTACCAACATTTTTAAGCGATTTATGCACGTTAAAGTGATTTTCGGAAGCGGGTCTATATGGGAGCTATGACTAATTATGGACCGATCGTAACAAAATTTGGTGACATGAATTTTGTGTATATACAACTTATTTGGAGCGGAATTTGTGGAGATACATACATAAATTAAACATTTATGACCGATAAAGTCCAATTTCGGGAGGACATTTGTATGGGGGCTAGGTGAAATAGTGGACCGATTACAGCCAGTTTCAATAGGCTTGGTCCTTGAGCCGAAAAAATAATATGTACCAAATTTGATCGAAATATCTTCAAAATTGCGACCTGTACTCTGCGCACAAGGTTTATATGGACAGCCAGCCAGCCAGCCAGCCATACGGACGGACGGACGGACATCGCTTAATCGACTCAGAAAGTGATTCTAAGTCGATCGGTTAAGATGGGTGTTAGACGAATATTTCTGGGCGTTACAAACATCTGCACAAACGTATAATACCCTCCCCACTATGGTGGTGTAGGGTATAAAAATTCATACAATTTTTATACCCTACACCACCATAGTGGGGAGGGTATAACATTAGTAAATGCTACCGGGCGAAGTCGGGGCGATCAACTAGTTATTAATATTTAACTTCTAGAATTATGCGGAATTTCATTTTTAATAGTTTCATTATGTGCAATTTATTCTGAAAAAGCTTTAAGTAAACTCATCGTCCTCTACTGTTTAGAATTATTGTAATTCTTAAAAATATCAATCTAAAAAGATTTGTATTGTAAATCAGCAGTTTAGTTTCAAATCAGACCAACAAAGAATATAAAAAATGCACAAAACCATGAGATTTCTTATTTTTAGATCCCAGCTTTGGGATTTTAGAAAATGTGGCTCAAATTTTAAAATTTGATAAAAAAATGGGTAAAATTTCGAAGTTCGTAGGAGCGACATATTCGAAAATTATTACATGTTTTTTATAACAAAATATTCTCTGTAAAGATTCCTTACAGAAAAATATAAAATGGTTATATTTTTTTTAAGAAACTTTTGTTATAATAAAAAAACGGTTAAGTCTCCATTTCACCCAAAAGAACTGCAAAAACGTACTATTTTTTAAATTTTTTAATTGAAAAATCTTATTTTTGTATCCATAATTGATATTGCTCTAAAATCTTTTGCATATTATTGATAATTCAGTTGTCTAACTAACAAAAGAAAATTCGAGTTCATTGGGTCCAAAATTACGCCCTATATTTTTAAAAAAGTGGAAAAGTATTTTTAAAAAGTTATGACCAAATTTTAAAATTTCAATTTGGAATACCTATAAATCGGAAATTATAAGAAATAAATAGCACACGTAAGCTTGTTTTTTCAAAATCCGAAAATATAAACATCTTTGAAATCGGATAGGAAACAAAAATAATTTGAGCCCCCATAGCGCCGCCTCTGAAAAATATGCAGGGCGCATTTTAATAACTTAAACTCGAATACTCTTTGGCTACGCCCACACCAAATTTTAGCCAGCCGTTTAAAAATGCCAGATTTATTTCCAAAAAATTTGGATTCTTTCCCACTGTATCCCGTTAGACGAATTTGAATGATGAAAAAATCAAATATTTAGCCCTGTTGTTTCCTTGTTGATAGCTCAAACCAATTTTCCATTTTAACATCAATCTAACCTCATTATAAAGCTCATAATAAGTACAATTTCAGAGTACCTAGAACAAATTTGTGCAAAATTTTATCAAGATTTCCGCATAATCAACATATTTATGGCTGCTCAAACAGTATTCCGGGGGACATTTGTATGGCGGCTAGCTGAAATCTTGGACCGATATTGCCCATTTTCAAAACCAAACAAATCTTATGAACGGAAAGTATTTGTGGAAAATTATAGCCAGCTAGCTGCTTGCCTTTGCGCCCTTTCGTGATTTCAAGAGATAGACAAGCGGACAGACGGAAGGACGGACTTAGCTAGATCGTCTTAGAATCTTATGAGGACCCAGGATATATATAGTTTTTGGCTCTACGACCAATATTTCGATGTATTACAAACGGAATGACAAAATCAATAAACCCTCCATCTTTTTTCATGGTGCGTATAATGAGAGACAACTGGAACAGGATCAGTCATATTCTCAGACGATCAGTTATAAAAGTCGAATCTTATTGTAATCAAACTGCAACTGTTTTTAGCAATTTTGTTTGCAACAGTTACATTGAAAATGCTTTATAAGTCTTTAAACCAAACATACATCACTTCCTTATTACAAACACGATTTCCTATATTGAAACTCCATTCAATTTCATATCTATTTTCCTTTAACAAGATATTAAAAAAAAACGATGCTTAATTACTCAAAACAACAATTGCTGTTCACATGAAATTGTCAACAACTTTAATGTAAAGTGGTTTTGTAAAGTAACAAGAGAATTAGAGCAGCTGCTGCAAATTTAATCCTTTTTCTATTAAAACTGACAACAACTACAACACAGTTGAATATTAAAATGGAACAGATAAATGGACACAAACACAGGCACGCGTAAGTCTAGGTGCGGATGTATGTGTCAGTTTAACAAATAGACAACAAACAATTACAAACTAATACTACCACAAACTACATTAATCATTTCCTACATGAGAATGTATACGAGTGAGTGAGTGAGTAGTAGGATGGACCCTATTATTCACTTTTTAGATATTCGATACTCAAGGTAGGTAGAAAATTATTGCCCGTCATCCTCTAACCAAATACACAGTTTCAATAATATCCAAAAAATTACAAAAATAAATGTTAACAAAATTCCAATACATCGATAAGCCATTATAAATTAATACTAAAAAAAATAAAATTTAAAAAATCCAAAATTTTTAATTTTAAAAATTTTTTAAACACAATTACAAAAAAATTTAAAAAATTTGGAAAAAAATAGAGGAAAAAATTCATGTAAACATTACTTACCCAATATTTTTTTTTAATTTTTGGTGAAAAAGGAATTGGGTACAAAATAAATGTTGGTGAAATATCGATTTTTTTTGTTTTGAATAAGCAACCTAAGTTGGACTATAGTGAATATATTGATATATCAATCATGTAAGTAAGTTATTTAGGGGCTTCGGAAAGTTGATTTCAACATACAGACGGATATATGGATAGACGGACATAACTATATCGATTCCGTTATCAACAACGTTGCAGAATATATACTTTACGGGGTTGCAAATGAAAAATGTGTAAATAACAAACTTATTTAGCACTCATGGTGAAGGGTATACAAATGGATATTATAAAGGTTGTACCTTAGAGTGTTTAAATTTTTTCCCGACCAAGCGGTTGTCAAAATATTAATCTACGAAGGTTTGCCCAAGAAACCATGGGTCTAAAATAAAAATCGAGCTTCATTCCTGTTTTTAACTAGAGACTTTTCTTTTCGTATTTTATATTGTTTTTAAATATGCTAAAATTTTATTGAGTATTCTAAGAAACTTGAAAAAAGGTAGAAAAGATGAATCTTTGGAAATGGAGAAGAATAACGATAGACTTCACACGAGGATGGTTAAAGAATCTCATGGTTATGGTTGTGAATCCCACATTTTGAGATTCACAACAGATGGCGTATCTTTTGAACGCGGTTTCTGTCTTTAATAACGTATCTGTCATTTATTCTAACTTATTTATTTAACATTATTCATTTTGCTTCGAATTTTGTGCCAATATGCGAGAAATTTTGCTTTACTTATTTAATTTGAAAAAAAGTGTCGCTGAAGCACACCGATTGCTCACGGTAGTTTATGATGAACATGTTTCATCGGTTTTAATGTGCGAGAGATGGTTTGTGCGAATCAAAAGTGGTAAATTAAACACGGAATACAAATATCGCCCAGACCACCCAAATAGTTTGAAAACCAAGAATGGGAGTCTTTAGTTCATGAAGATTGTTGCAAAACTCAACAAGAGCCTGCAAAATCATTGGAAGCTACTCAAGCAGAAATTTTAAATCGTTTGCAAGCAGAAGGATTCATCCAATATCAGGGAAATTGGATACCATAAGAATTGAAGACGAGAGACGATTTTGCATGTACGAGATGCTGCTTGAACGCTATAAAATAAAATCATTTGTGCATCAAATCATTACTTCCGATTAAAAATGGATCTATTCCGATAACCCGAAGTGAAGGGATCGTATGTAAAGCCCGGCCAAATATCACATGAACTCTTAATATTCCATCATGACAACTTTCGGACACATGTTGCAGTACTCAGGTGGTTGCCTCACTTATTAAAGAGACCTGGCCCCGTCCGACAACTATTTGTTTCAATTGATACAGAACGCTCTCTCTGGGATACGCTTCACCTAAGAACAGAGTATCCGAAATTGGCTTCAAAAGATGAGCAGTTTTTTTAGAGCGGTATCCATGTGTTACCAGAAAGATGGGAAAAGTAAAGTTATTGCTCACAATGGCCAATAATTTTTTTATAATTTTTTTTTATTGCAAAAACTAAAATTTTATGGAGCGACTGATGTTTTATCGTTCTCAGAATATTTTATCGTAAGTCCATGTTTACATTTTACAGTAAACGAATTTTATCGTAAGCGATACATAGTGGTATAGAAAAAAAAGAGGGAAATAAATCCGTAACTTCTAAATAGTTTGATTAGTTTGAATGAAATTTCACATGCGCAAAGAAGAAGTGTTGTCGAGTTTGAGTTCTGAACGTGGACCTCATGGGCAAAACAGGGGCGTGACCAAGGATCCTCAAAGTAGGACACCTCGGGTATGTTACATTTTTAAAACGATGCTATTTCTTCGTTTGTGTTTCGAATTCAAAAAAAATTACACAATGAAATCTTTTTATCGAGCGACACAAAAGACCTAGTTGTAGCTGTCAATTATCTCTTATAGCTTAGGAGATATTCACATTTGAAAATTAAATTTTCAACAGTTTTACCCAACCTGCTCCAGTTTTTTGATAACAGTGTATCCAAATATTTTCCAGTTTTCCTTCATTAGACTAACAACATATGTATGTGTCAAATAGAAAAAGAACTGTTTAAAAATAATGACTAACTCCAAAGTTATATGCATTTTAATATAAAAATTTTAAAAAGCCGATTTTTCGCTAATTTTTAGGGAAAAAATAACTTTTTTTCTTTTTAAGTTATCGCAAAAAAATTCTATGAGAATGTATAAGGAATTTATACTTTCTGAAAGCTAAATTTGCATAACATATTTTAAATGAAAAAAATTAACAATTTTTGTTATCGAGGGGACCAGATCCAATCAAAAAACCCCTATTTTTTATGTAAAATTAAAATTTAGGGCAAAAATTCTCAAATCGCATATTTGATATCAAAATATAGTAACCGATTTTATATGGCCCAATATGCTTTTAATTATTGTGTAAAGGATTCCGATAACTCCGACCCTGGTATGGATATTATAGCCAAAAAACAAAAAATTTCCATTTTTGGGATTTTTCAACAATTTTTTTTTGGGAATTGCGGGATTGCTGAAAATAAATTTCAAAATTCGTTTTTAGTTTTCCATTTTAAGTAGAATATTTTACATAACAGTGAAATTTCATTAAAAACTATTCATAAATAACAATTTTATTTTAATTCGAAAAATTTGTATCTATGCAAAAATTCAATAAAAAATGTTTTTGTCATATTTTTCAATAAAGTATTCCCTGAATTTTTAATTGTAAAAAGTTATAAATATTTTTGAAAAATAGACAAATAGTTTGAACGAAATTATATTATATCGCATCATAACATTTTTAATTCTACATATGTATGTATGTATAAATTTAAAAATAATCGAAAAAACCTTCTCCTGTAAAATTTGTGTTTTGTCGCTTACGATAATTTGGCGCTAAGGGCTCGATATGTTCTTAAAGAATGTTCTCATTTAATAAAAAAAGAGTTAAGTCACCTTTTCTTAAAAAAAAAGCAAAACAACTAAAATTTTTGTAATTATTAAATTAAAAATCGTTCCCCTCTGTGCGATGTCTGAAAATGTGTATATTTTATATTGCAACATTTATAAAATAAATGTAATACAAAAACTATTGGCATTTTTTTCAACATTTAAATATTGAAAATATTTCAACTTTACACAAAACTTCAAATAAAATATGCAACCTCTAAGCGCTATCCGATTTTGCACAAATTAACAGCATTTATGTATTAGATGAAGTAGAGCAATATTAGATTTCTGGAGCATCTAAAAGCAAAAAGGTGCAAAATAAGGGCTACCCTATTCAATATACGTACACGTGTTCATTAACATGATAATCAAGTATTTGCTTTGATACAGATGTCTTCTGTTGACCACAACAGCAACAACAAAATCATGTCAGATTTACGTGTATATGTTCTTATATATGTAAGTATTTGTATGTGTGTGTTCAGTTATTTAAACTATACTTTGACAGGACATGTTGAAAGAGAAAAAGGACAAAACAGAAATGAATGATTGAATGTTTGTGCCCGAGAATAAAATGTTAAATAAATCACTAACACATGTTTAATTTGTTTATTTATACGAATTTAGTTAAACGCCTACACACTTAAATACCCAATGGTTTGTTGTTTAACAAAATCCTTTGTAATTAAAACAAAATTTAAGGTGTTTTATAAAATTAATGATCCACCATTAACTCGCCTAATTGTGTGTAATTTGACAAGAAACACAAACAGTTTAAATGCACCAGAGGAAATTTATTTCCACAAAAGCTAATTGAGTTTTTGGGATACAGTTTGTTTGAATTTTTTTGGCGCTAAAAAGTTATATTTCAGGTTTATATAAGTAAATTAGTGAGTGAAAATAGGAGGGTGGGTTTGAAAGGTTTATGGGTTTTAAGCAAGATTATTTGTGTATAATATAGTAAGTTTTATACAGCGTTAAAATATGAATTTAGAGTTGCAGTTTCACTTATGTAATGGACGTTTATGTCAAGAAAACAAAAATTCACACTTACCTTATTTTTCTAGCAATTTACAATTTGTCCCATTGAACTTCAAACAAATGTCACCTAAGTCTTTTAATTTTCACTAAACAATTAACTAAATAATTTATTAATTACAAATCATTTTTCTTTTCTAAATTAAGAAAACGTTTTGTTTTAAAATTCACTATTTAAATTATTTGTAATTTTTTTGGGATAAATACTTGTTGTTAACAATCATATGTTTTTTTTTATACTGTTTTGTTTTGGTTTGGTTATTCGTTTTGCATGTGTTGATTGAGAAAAATCTGATAACGTAGAAGAGTTTTGTCTGAGCTAAACGTTGACAGGGTTCGGAAATTTTATTCATGCATACTTAGATATAATGACTCGTTAACGAGTGAAATATAAAATACCTTAAATGTTTAAGATTTAATAAATAATCTAAATTTAATAAAATATGTGGTTAATAAAATACCAAACATGCTAAATAATGTAAAGTTCTTTTGGTTAATCGGCATGAAGAATGAGGAATGAACATTTTTTTATGCATGATCATGAGTGGAGTCATATATCTGGCAACTTGAAATTTTTCTATCAAAAAATGACATGAAATATGAAGTTTTATTTGACAAAAGATTTCTTCTGTCAAAGATAAATTTTGCAAAGATCCTTTTCCTGTTGATGGTCGAATCAAAAAGTTAACACATTAACATTATCGGAAAAAATATCCTTAATTTCTAAAGCCATCCATTTACAATTGGCTACAAGGCACAAATAACTTTTGAACAATAACTACCAATTATCTATCATCAGGTAAATTTTCTATAAATTAAATTAATTTCTACAAATTCTGATATAACTTTTAAATTAAAGGAAAAGCTTACGAGTCCAAACACTCAACATTTCTATCTCAAAATTTTGGCACAAATTCATAAAATTAAATTTATGTCACCGAACGTGTTTCAATTAGGAGACAAATAAGCAGGTAATTTTATTTGAGTTTTAAATATGTTCCAATAAAACATATTCTTTATTAATTTATATTGTTTTCTGTATTAATAAGCAGAAAACCACTCAAATCTTTTGAACAAGTTCCCAAAACCTGCCTAGGGAATTCCTCTTCCAGGGGATTCCTCATGTTATGGATGAGTCACCAGACGATTGTGCTTCTTCTGCATCTTCCATGATTTTCGTGCTCAACATCATTAAAACCAACAACACTAACCAAAAAATTCAAAACAACAAAACAAACCAAATCTCGAACTCTTTTTTTTTTCAACTAAATAAATAAAACAAACAAAACACAGTTTCCCAATCTGTTATCTAAATACACCAAAACAGTGATTTACAACCAAACAAATATAAAAAATTGGTGATAATTAAAGAGTGACAAAAAAAAATGTTTCTTTAAAAAATGTGAAAAACATAAATATCTCCACACATACATATAATTATAATAATTTTTAAATTTTTTTTTAATCTTGCAAAAATTGTGTTACTAATTATGTTCGTTCATTAAATTTTGCTTTTGTAACATAAATAACCAAATGCACCCTATAGTATGTAGTATTGCATTATACTTAATATTTATAAATTGAATATATATTAAAATTTGCCTAGTGTAAAGATAATATAAAGGAAAAACACAATTCCAAACAACTAAAATGAAGGCACCCTACAATATATAGTGTTTACTTTTTTAAAAAAAAAAAAAAGGAAATTATGCTCATGTCCAAATTGAAAATAAAAACTGTATTAACTAAATCGAAATTGATCAAATATAAAGAAAAAAAAAATGAAATATAGAAAAATAACTAAAACTTAAATATAAACGACATTAAAACAACAAAATATAAATACCTAAAACATATACGTATAAAATATGGTTGAAATTAATAACTAAAATTTTTCAAAACAAATAATGCAAGAAAATAACGAAAATAAGTAGATTTTATTTTCCCACAACATAGCGCACGTCGAATTCATGGAGAAGGCCTTCTACAGTTTATTCGATTGGTGAGTAGATATATATGTATGTAATCTCTTTACTTTCTTATTTTTTTCCTTATTTATCTTGCATCTTTCGTAACAAACCAAACAAATGAAAACAATTTAGTAAGGAATGATCAAACCTGTTGTGACCTAAATACTATTTCCAGTATTTAGAGAGATCAAACTCGTTGTAAAATATTAACTCTCTATTTTTATTTCGAACATGTCGTGACCTACTTTTGGTTACAACCTACGTAACATTTACACACGAACATGTATATTCATGATCAGCTGTTCATGTCTGAGTTCAATGAACTTTACTAAATTTCTTTGCATTTGTTTTATGGTTTTTTTCTTTTTAAATTTGCACTATGGGCCAAATTACTATTTATATTTTTAAAACAATTTTGGCTTTTGGTGATAGGGAAAATTAGTTTTGGGTATTTAAAAAAAATAATGTTTATAGTTAATTGCAAATAATATTGTTGAATTTTGTAAACTTCCAACTTGATTTTTTTTGCATTGTTAAGATCTTTGTTAAAAGTTTGTTATTCAATTTTACCTATTTTTTCTATTAACTATTAATAATGTTAAATTTAAGCCATCGAATTTTTAAATTTTAAAATATTTATAAATTCTAAACTAAATATGAACATTTTGAATTTAATTATAATAAATATGTCAAATATGATTGAGTAAATACTTTGTTTCGTCTTCTTATTGGTTAAGTGTAAGAATGAAGAGATAATACACAATTAGGGGTTTTACAAAATTTACTATGCCAGTAGAACTATGGCTGGTGAGGGTTTTGAGGCACACGTATCCAAAACATCAGGATGGCGTATAAATAGGCAGAAATGATCAACTATAAAATTTGTTTTAGTTTTAAATTCCTTTCATTTATAACTAAATTTGGGGTCTTGTTTATTTTTTTTAGTTATACAAATCCAGTTAATTTATCCATTTAGTTTTTTTTCCGGGAGTCTATAACAAGAGCATGTAAAAGTTCGCAAGGTTAGGAATTAGGACACGAACCCCCCAGCCGACTGCTTGCTAGTGTATCAAAGGCTCCCATCGTCCTTATTTCCCTAGCTTTTGTTAAAACTATGGCTCGTAGCTGTGAAGAAGTGCAACATAGAAAGGAGGTTTGTTTTCGACTTAACTCTTAAACCTAGTATGGGAATTTCCCTTCAAATACAAATTATTTCACGCATGATCCTTGTTTTTTTATTTATTGGAATTTCGTTTAATTGTCTATACTAGATACTTAGATATTGTTTCGAGTAAACAATATTTTTTTTCGAAGTTCTTTTCGTTGTTTTACATTACAAAAATGGCGCCCAACGTGGGGCCCGAAGGAATGGCTCGTTCTTTCTGGCTCTAAAATTTGTTTTATTAAGTAGTAGATTTCATTTTTTAGGTAATTCTAAAATAATTTTTATTGAAACAAAATTTGATAAAGAATAACTTTTATATCTCTTCAGGAATTTTAGTTACTTGAGGTTTTAAGGTTCGCGTAGACTAACCGCTGAGTTTACAATAGTCCTTTCTTTATCTTATAGAGTGCAATGAAATAAATTTTAGTGTTACTAAGTTCTGTAATAGTCTAGCGTATTTATGAATATTGAATCCGAGTTTTAGCTCATTTTTATACAATGGAAATCATAGATTCGCTATCTGCAGTTTATGACCTAGTTTAGAAATGATTGGGTACATAGGAAAAAATTGTTGACTTTGCTAATGGGATCAATTTCATACATATTCTAGTCACATTATCGAACTCCATAGCCTAGTATTGTTTGTTGAATAGTTGATTATTTTATATGACTGTTTAAATAACTATTATCTTATTATTTTTACACGAAACTATTAAGAAGACCATTTACTATTAGTTTTCAGTAAGATAAATTTTACAGATTTGGAAACCGAATCAAAAGTTTTATATTCTTTAAATTTTCCCCTTTAATTTCTAGAAAAATTTCTACAACGAATTTAAAAATTTCAATTAAACCTTATTGCTAATTTGTTACTTGTTAAAAGTTAAGATTTTCGAAATTGTTTTTTTTCTATTGCGAAATATTGTTTATTTAAACACATTATTTTTTTCTTATTCTAATACAATTTATATATCCTACACATTTTTTTACCAATATATTTTAATACAAATTCCGTTTTCTTTATAAATTTTCTATTTTATAAGACTTTGTTCACATAAATTTATAAATAGAAAGTAAATTTGCTTAGTTTTCATTTCCATTTTTTTTTTTTGATTTTTCTTCTTTTAAAACAATGGCAACAGATCCTACATCTCCTCCAACCACAATACCACCACCTTTGCCTTCGGCACCGATTTATATAGAACCATCGGTATGCCAGATTTGTATAACATCAATGAGTGAGGGACAGGAATGTTTGATCATTAAGGAGTGTAAACATGCTTTCCATAGGTCATGCATAGAAACTCATTTAGCCACATTTTCAGATTGTCCGATTTGCAAACGACACTGTCAGTTGTCTGAATTAAAAAAACTTACGATTCAACCAAAAGGTAGTTTGGCAAGAATCCCTAGTACAAAGCCACGAGGTGCAATGTCAAAGCATTATCAAACCAGAAGCGTTAGTAAGAACGTAGGTCAAGACCCTATAGATAGTCGTCTGCGACTAATGCACCGAATCCGACAATTGACTCTGTAAATGAACCGACTGTAACAGCAACTACAAGTAATAATAATATTGATTATCAAGAGATTAATCGAATGATTGAACAAAATTTGACTCGTCTTTTAACGAATTTAAATTTTGCTCCCAATAATCACCCAGAAGTAAATCAAAATCAAAACACACCTGCTAGTATCTTTAATTCGAATAACAACTTGTTCGAACAACCAAACGTTAATATTGTACATTCCCCAATTCGTGTCAATTCATCCGCTAATTCTTATCACAGCACCTTAAATGCTGACAAAATTTCTTTAATAATTCAAAATTGGAACGTTAAATTCGACGGTACGTCTAATGGTTTGAATATTGAGGAATTCTTGTATAGAATTAGAACTTTAACAAGAGATTATTTCAATAATGATTTTTCAATTATATGCCGAAATTTACACATTTTGTTAACTGGTAAAGCCAGAGAGTGGTACTGGCGATACCACAAAAGAGTCCAGGTCATTGAATGGATCGATTTCTGCGAAGCGATAAGATGTCAGTACCGCGAGTTTAAATCGTCCTTTGACATAAGAGAGGAGATTCGCAATAGAAAGCAGAAACCTGGAGAAACATTTGACTCCTTTTACGAAGCGGTTTCCACTATTATGGACAAACTACCAACACCAATGTCTGAGCTCGAGTTAATTGAAATTTTAGCAAGGAATTTACGTCCAGACATTCGGCAAGATCTCTTGTACGTCCCTGTGCACTCTATTCCACATTTAAGAAAATTAGTGCAAATGCGGGAGAATTTCTTATCAGATGAGCATGTTCGTAAAAATATGTTTTCTAGAATTTCCAACACAAATCCCTCTCGTCGTATAGCTGATATATCGGCAGAAAATATTGATGAAAACTCTTGTAGTTTAGAGGAATTAGATACAGATTTATCCGTTAATGCTGTACAAAATATTGATTTTAATGGTAAATGCTGGAACTGCGAGGAAATAGGTCACCATTGGCAGGATTGCCTCAAAGACAGGACCATATTTTGCTATGGATGTGGGGAAAAACAAGTATACAAACCTAATTGTTCTAGGTGTGCATTAAAAAAGCAAAATATGTCAAAAAACTTAAGGAATCCATTCCCAAAAGAAAACAAATAATATTAAATGATACCATTTCTATAAACCAACATTTTCCTGATACTGACCCCTGCAAACCTACCAGACATGACGATAATAATTACGAATTTGGTAAAATTAAGCTACTTCAACGCAAAAACGATGATGAAGACAAAAACTTATTAAAGAATAAGGATATTTATAAGTCTGGTCAATTTTCAAATAAAATTATCTATCCCCGTTTACCTTATCATAAGCGATGGCAATTATATCTTGAGAAACGAAATGAAATTTTTAACGTTTCATCGATATCAGAGTCCACAAAAAAGAAACCAAAACGATCTACAGTTAGATTAAGAAAATATTTTCGATTAAAAAAGTTTTGTAGAAAAATGTTAGTCTCAACCATAGTATCTGATGCAAAAGATATGAGATATTATGCAAAAGTAACATTTTTGAATTTTACCGAATATGGCCTCTTAGACACAGGTGCAAATATAAGTTGCATAGGCTCAAATTTAGCAGAACAAAATTTTTCAAAATATTCAAATTTTAACAAATGCAAGTCATATGTGAAAACAGCAGATGGTAAACATCAATCTGTTTTGGGATGGTTAGATGCTGATATGTCTTTCAAAAATAGTACAAAAACCATAAAACTATTTATAATTCCATCTATCTCTCAGCGACTTATTCTGGGACTAGACTTTTGGAAATTATTTAATTTATGTCCAGAATTAACTGGCTCCGCCAATATTATTGCCTTATCTAGTCCTTATGATAATCCTTCTGATTTGAATGGTATGTCTGAGGTTTTTTCTGATTTTTCTAAAACAACTCATCCCATTGAAGAAAATTCATATCCACTTGATAATGAACAAAAAGGGCAGTTAGAATCTATTATTAGTTTATTTCCTAATTTTGATAAACATGGACTAGGTAGAACAAAATTAATTGAACACAAAATCGATGTAGGCAATGCTTCTCCTGTAAAACAAAGATTTTACCCAGTGTCACCAGCGGTAGAGAAGCTTATGTTCGGTGAAATCGATAGGATGCTAGCTTTAGGGGTTATTGAACCGTCTTCGTCCCCGTGGAGCTCTCCAATGAGGTTAGTGGTAAAACCTAATAAGGTGCGTCTATGTCTAGATGCAAGAAAATTAAATATGGTTACTAAAAAAGACGCTTACCCGTTACCAAATATCGGTGGCATATTTGCAAGGCTTCCTAAGGCAAATATAATTTCGAAATTAGATTTAAAAGACGCCTACTGGCAAATTGGTCTGGACGAAGCTTCGAAACCTTTGACGGCTTTTACTGTGCCCGGAAGACCGTTGTATCAGTTTGTGGTGATGCCGTTCGGGTTATGTAACGCCCCACAAACCATGTGTCGATTGATTGATGAACTTATACCACCAGATCTAAGGAATAGTGTTTTTGGTTACTTAGATGACTTGGTGATTGTTTCTGAAGATTTTGAGTCCCATATTGAGATATTAGTTAGAATAGCATATCAATTTAGGAAGGCGAATTTAACTTTAAATGTGCCCAAGAGCAACTTTTGTGTAACTAGAACGAATTACTTAGGTTTTGTAATAGGAGACGGAGGTGTCACAACAGATCCTGAAAAAATTAGTGCGATAGTCAATTGGCCCATTCCTAAAAATCTCAAACAAGTGAGAGGATTCCTTGGATTGGCGGGATGGTATCGCAGATTCATCGAAAACTTTTCAACAGAGGTGTGTCCCATAACAGATGTTTTGTCAACGAAAAAGAAATTTACTTGGACACCAGAAGCTCAAACTGCTTTTATAAGAGTAAAACATCTGTTGACAACCGCTCCTGTGTTGACAAACCCGGACTTTTCGAAAAAGTTTTTCCTGCATTGTGATGCGAGTGATTATGGCATTGGCGCAGTTCTGGTGCAATTGGATGCTCAAGGTGAAGAAAAGCCCATTGCATACATGAGTAAAAAGCTTAATGCAGCGCAGCGTAATTACTCCGTCACAGAGCGGGAATGCTTGGCAGCTCTGGAAGCCATCAAAAAGTTCAGATGCTATTTAGAAATGCAGGAGTTTGAGGTTGTCACAGATCACTCGAGCCTACTTTGGTTGATGAAACAACCAGATCTGAGCGGAAGACTTGCCCGATGGGTTTTTAAATTACAACCGTACAAATTCTCCATAAGTCACAGGAAAGGAAAAGATAATATAGTTCCTGACGCATTATCCAGAATCCCAATGGATACAATCAATTCCTTGGAAGTTGTTGAGCCTGAAGTCGACTTAAACTCACCCTACTTTGAAGACCAAGAATATGAGGATTTAAAAAACAAAATAACTCAAAATCAAAGTAAATATCCCGATGTTAAATTAGAGAATAAATATGTATATATACGAACAGAACATTACACTGGTGAAGAAGAGCAGGAAAATTCATCTTGGAAATTGTGGATACCCTACAGACTTCGAGAAAGTACAATAAAAAGAGCTCACGATTCCCCTACTTCTGCGCATGGTGGTATGATTAAAACTTTGGAATTATTGAGAAGAAATTTCTATTGGCCAGGTTTAATTAAAGATGTGAAAAACTATGTAAGAAACTGTGACATATGTAAGGCTACCAAAGCGCCAAATTTTATAATGAAACCGCCTATGGGGAATCATACAATATCACTGAGGCCTTTCCAACGGTTATATATTGATCTTTTAGGACCTTATCCGAGAAGCAAGTCTGGATTCATTGGCTTATTAATTGTACTTGACCACCTTACAAAATATCACTGGTTATGTCCTCTCAGAAAATTCACCTCAGCAAATATTCAAAATTATTTAGAACAGAACATTTTTCATATGTACGGTGTTCCAGAGGTCATAATTAGTGATAATGGCAGCCAATTTAAAGCAAATGAATTAAATGCATTCCTTACAAAATATGGCATAAAACACATGTATACTGCATACTACTCCCCCCAATCTAATGCGTCCGAAAGGGTCAACCGATCACTTATAGCCGGAATTAGGGCATATTTAAAAAAAGACCATCGACTTTGGGATGAACAGCTCAGCGCTATTAGTTGTGCACTCCGAAACTCCTACCATCAAGCCATTAAAACTTCACCCTATCACGCACTTTTCGGGTTTGACATGATAACCCATGCGTCTTCTTACGAACTTCTTAGAAAACTAAAATTGTTAGATGAACCATCTGCTAAAATTTCTCGTGACGATCACTTGCAACTAATTAGACAAAATTTAAAGAAATATATAAAAGAAGCCTTTGACAGGAACCAAAAACAATATAATTTACGTTCAAGACCACAATCCTTTGCTATTAACCAAGAAGTTTTTAGGCGTAATTTTGCGCAAAGCAGTATGGAGAAGAGTTTTAATGCCAAATTGTGTCCAATGTTTGTTAAAGCAAGAATTCGCGAAAAAATCGGTAATAACTACTATGTTTTAGAAGATTTAGATGGAAAACTGGTAGGAACCTATCACGGTAAGGACATTCGTCCATAAACGACCTGTTTCAAGCTATTTTCCTTACGTAAAACTTGGAAAATATCTAGTTTTGTAATGGACGTTTATGTCAAGAAAACAAAAATTCACACTTACCTTATTTTTCTAGCAATTTACAATTTGTCCCATTGAACTTCAAACAAATGTCACCTAAGTCTTTTAATTTTCACTAAACAATTAACTAAATAATTTATTAATTACAAATCATTTTTCTTTTCTAAATTAAGAAAACGTTTTGTTTTAAAATTCACTATTTAAATTATTTGTAATTTTTTTGGGATAAATACTTGTTGTTAACAATCATATGTTTTTTTTTATACTGTTTTGTTTTGGTTTGGTTATTCGTTTTGCATGTGTTGATTGAGAAAAATCTGATAACGTAGAAGAGTTTTGTCTGAGCTAAACGTTGACAGGGTTCGGAAATTTTATTCATGCATACTTAGATATAATGACTCGTTAACGAGTGAAATATAAAATACCTTAAATGTTTAAGATTTAATAAATAATCTAAATTTAATAAAATATGTGGTTAATAAAATACCAAACATGCTAAATAATGTAAAGTTCTTTTGGTTAATCGGCATGAAGAATGAGGAATGAACATTTTTTTATGCATGATCATGAGTGGAGTCATATATCTGGCAACTTGAAATTTTTCTATCAAAAAATGACATGAAATATGAAGTTTTATTTGACAAAAGATTTCTTCTGTCAAAGATAAATTTTGCAAAGATCCTTTTCCTGTTGATGGTCGAATCAAAAAGTTAACACATTAACATTATCGGAAAAAATATCCTTAATTTCTAAAGCCATCCATTTACAATTGGCTACAAGGCACAAATAACTTTTGAACAATAACTACCAATTATCTATCATCAGGTAAATTTTCTATAAATTAAATTAATTTCTACAAATTCTGATATAACTTTTAAATTAAAGGAAAAGCTTACGAGTCCAAACACTCAACATTTCTATCTCAAAATTTTGGCACAAATTCATAAAATTAAATTTATGTCACCGAATGTGTTTCAATTAGGAGACAAATAAGCAGGTAATTTTATTTGAGTTTTAAATATGTTCCAATAAAACATATTCTTTATTAATTTATATTGTTTTCTGTATTAATAAGCAGAAAACCACTCAAATCTTTTGAACAAGTTCCCAAAACCTGCCTAGGGAATTCCTCTTCCAGGGGATTCCTCATGTTATGGATGAGTCACCAGACGATTGTGCTTCTTCTGCATCTTCCATGATTTTCGTGCTCAACATCATTAAAACCAACAACACTAACCAAAAAATTCAAAACAACAAAACAAACCAAATCTCGAACTCTTTTTTTTTTCAACTAAATAAATAAAACAAACAAAACACAGTTTCCCAATCTGTTATCTAAATACACCAAAACAGTGATTTACAACCAAACAAATATAAAAAATTGGTGATAATTAAAGAGTGACAAAAAAAAATGTTTCTTTAAAAAATGTGAAAAACATAAATATCTCCACACATACATATAATTATAATAATTTTTAAATTTTTTTTTTAATCTTGCAAAAATTGTGTTACTAATTATGTTCGTTCATTAAATTTTGCTTTTGTAACATAAATAACCAAATGCACCCTATAGTATGTAGTATTGCATTATACTTAATATTTATAAATTGAATATATATTAAAATTTGCCTAGTGTAAAGATAATATAAAGGAAAAACACAATTCCAAACAACTAAAATGAAGGCACCCTACAATATATAGTGTTTACTTTTTTAAAAAAAAAAAAAAGGAAATTATGCTCATGTCCAAATTGAAAATAAAAACTGTATTAACTAAATCGAAATTGATCAAATATAAAGAAAAAAAAAATGAAATATAGAAAAATAACTAAAACTTAAATATAAACGACATTAAAACAACAAAATATAAATACCTAAAACATATACGTATAAAATATGGTTGAAATTAATAACTAAAATTTTTCAAAACAAATAATGCAAGAAAATAACGAAAATAAGTAGATTTTATTTTCCCACAACATAGCGCACGTCGAATTCATGGAGAAGGCCTTCTACAGTTTATTCGATTGGTGAGTAGATATATATGTATGTAATCTCTTTACTTTCTTATTTTTTTCCTTATTTATCTTGCATCTTTCGTAACAAACCAAACAAATGAAAACAATTTAGTAAGGAATGATCAAACCTGTTGTGACCTAAATACTATTTCCAGTATTTAGAGAGATCAAACTCGTTGTAAAATATTAACTCTCTATTTTTATTTCGAACATGTCGTGACCTACTTTTGGTTACAACCTACGTAACATTTACACACGAACATGTATATTCATGATCAGCTGTTCATGTCTGAGTTCAATGAACTTTACTAAATTTCTTTGCATTTGTTTTATGGTTTTTTTCTTTTTAAATTTGCACTATGGGCCAAATTACTATTTATATTTTTAAAACAATTTTGGCTTTTGGTGATAGGGAAAATTAGTTTTGGGTATTTAAAAAAAATAATGTTTATAGTTAATTGCAAATAATATTGTTGAATTTTGTAAACTTCCAACTTGATTTTTTTTGCATTGTTAAGATCTTTGTTAAAAGTTTGTTATTCAATTTTACCTATTTTTTCTATTAACTATTAATAATGTTAAATTTAAGCCATCGAATTTTTAAATTTTAAAATATTTATAAATTCTAAACTAAATATGAACATTTTGAATTTAATTATAATAAATATGTCAAATATGATTGAGTAAATACTTTGTTTCGTCTTCTTATTGGTTAAGTGTAAGAATGAAGAGATAATACACAATTAGGGGTTTTACAAAATTTACTATGCCAGTAGAACTATGGCTGGTGAGGGTTTTGAGGCACACGTATCCAAAACATCAGGATGGCGTATAAATAGGCAGAAATGATCAACTATAAAATTTGTTTTAGTTTTAAATTCCTTTCATTTATAACTAAATTTGGGGTCTTGTTTATTTTTTTTAGTTATACAAATCCAGTTAATTTATCCATTTAGTTTTTTTTCCGGGAGTCTATAACAAGAGCATGTAAAAGTTCGCAAGGTTAGGAATTAGGACACGAACCCCCCAGCCGACTGCTTGCTAGTGTATCAAAGGCTCCCATCGTCCTTATTTCCCTAGCTTTTGTTAAAACTATGGCTCGTAGCTGTGAAGAAGTGCAACATAGAAAGGAGGTTTGTTTTCGACTTAACTCTTAAACCTAGTATGGGAATTTCCCTTCAAATACAAATTATTTCACGCATGATCCTTGTTTTTTTATTTATTGGAATTTCGTTTAATTGTCTATACTAGATACTTAGATATTGTTTCGAGTAAACAATATTTTTTTTCGAAGTTCTTTTCGTTGTTTTACATTACACTTAATATAAAATGTCTGATTCTATGCTATAATACTATTGTCTCAACTTAAAGCACAACCCTCATAGTGTCATCTCAGTGGGAAATTACAAAAAATATAACGACAGGATTCTTTTCCTGCTTTATATTTTTTAAAACGAACCACAACAATGGCTTTTTAAGTTGGCAAATAAAATTGAGCCATTAAAGTTAAACTGTTACTGTCTGCTTTTATTTCCCTTCTTTTTTTTGTGGATAATAGTCAAGAAAGCGAAAACGGAAATAAAATCATTTCTTATCTAAACAAAAACGCAGCAGAAAAAAACAAGATATAAAAATTAAAACCAGCAGTTGTCATGGCAAGACAAATGTACAGGAAAGAAGTTAAAAACAACAAATGTCATGAATTAAAGTTTTCTTTATGTTGTCTCTTAACAAATAAAACTTTATACTTCCCAGGCCACACGCACACAAAAAGCAGCTAATCTTTAGATATGAAATCATTAAGCCACATAAAAATGCTAATAAACGTAATACAAACGGAAAATATAGCTTTTCCCGTATTTTAATGGAAAATGAATTGAAAGTGTGGTAAGTTTTTGTTCGCTTAACACATGTTAAAATGTATTTAAAAGTTGTTTTTTTTCTTAAATAGATGAAAAGGAAAATATTAGCGTCAAAATTTGGTAATTAAAAGATTTTAATCGTAATGGCGAATAAGTTAGAGTTTTCCTTAAATCTGTAATGTAACAGTTAAATCAAATAGAAATTAATGAACATTTTGGTATAATTTATGTTGTTTAATTTAAAACCTGAGATCATTGTTTAATTTGAAATAAAAACGAAAATTTTACAATACAATGGGAAACTATAAATCACTCTTAATACTCCACTCTTCACTAAATTTACATAAAGTGTGAAATAAAATAATTTCTACGAAAAATTTCTATAGTTCTGGACAGAGATTTATACCTACACAGAGAAAACAGATTCGTGATAGCAACCGAATTTGTTGCCAATCGAATGATTATACCTTAGTGATCGAATTTTACAGTTGTGTCTACAGAATTTTGGAAATGGTAACAAAAGATTGGTTGCTTCAACCGATATTCTGCTTTATCAACTGACTTTCTGTTGAGAGAACTGAAAAATTCGATGTGTGCAACCGAATCATTCAATTGGCAACAAATTCGGTTGCTATCACGAATCTGTTTTCTCTTTGTAGAGATTTGTCAAACAAAAATACAACAAATCATATGTCAGATAGAATAACAAAATATACACTGGTTCATATTCCTATAAACGCACTTAATTTTTTTCTGTATTTTTGTTATATCTTTGTTGTTCTCATCCAAAAGCAAAATTTAACTTTTTTAATGAGAGACAATTTAACGGTACTTTATGAAAGTAATCAAGTTTTTTTTTCGTATTCTTGTTGTTTGCCTTAATTATGCGATCAAATGTTTTTGGTGCTATTTTAAGTGGAAGATTCGTATAAACGCAGACGAGAAATTTATTTTTAAAAAAGTTACCAAAAATAAAATATTATCAATTTAAGTTTTTTTTTAAGCAAATGTACGTTTCTAATAGTAACATCTCAATTTACTGCAACTTTTTCTATTTGAATCAATAAATTTCATCACTTTTAAAGATGCCCAAGGGAACTCTTTTGTCCGATCAAGAAAAGATTCCAATTAAATTTGTTCACGACCAAGGATCTTCCAATATAGTAATTGGACGTAAAATCGATTGTTCGGAAAGTGTGGTGCGAAATTTCTTCAAGAAAGGTCAAGATTATGGAGTTCGCAGACCTACAAAGGGAAATACAAAACTAACAAGAACACAACTTTATCTAATAAAACAAGAAGCAACACGCAACAAATTGAATTCCACACAAATAAAGAATAAATTGAATCTTCCAGTGACTTCCAAACACGTTGCACACATTTTACGAAACGATGAAAACATAAAATGGAAAAAACCGAAATGTGAACCAAAAACACCATAAAGAAAATCGTCTAAAATTCGCAAGAAAATATATGAAATGGACAGATGAGAGCAAAAAAAGTAATTTTCTCTGACGAAAAAAAATTGAATTTAGACGGTCCTGACTCATACTCATGCTATTGGCACGATTTGAGATCAAACGATGTTCGGATGTCAAAACGTAATTTCGGTGGTGGCAGTGTTATGGTTTGGGCAGCTTTTTCTGCAGTTGGCAAGTCGAAAATATGTTTTGTTCCGACAAAAATGAATAGTTCGATTTATAACGAACTGTTGGAAGATGCTCTTCTCTCATTTGTGGATGAAAAAATGGATGAAGATTACATATTCCAACAAGATAATGCGGCAATCGAAGTTTATAAGCAATCTAAATATTAGTTTATTGCTCTGTTGGACTGGCCGGCTTGTAGTCCGGACTTAAACCCAATGGAGAACTTGCGGGGATACATGGCCCGTAAAGTTTATGCAAATAATGCCCAGAATGAAAGCATAATGACTGTAACAGAGCTGAAACTAAGAATTAAACAAGTCTGGGAGGTAATTGATTCCTGCTTAAAAAATTAGTGGAATCAATGCCAGACCGTATTTTTTAAACAATCCATAACAAAGGATCATCCACACATTATTAATAATGCTACAGGTGCCCATAAATTAAAGTGTGTTTATAGGAAAATACCCTTAAAAGTGGCTGTTAATCTCGAAAATTAAGTAAAAAAAAATAAATAAAGTACAAATGAATTTATTTTGTAAACAATATTTTAAGTGAAGTCTTAACTAATTTTATAAACAAATGTGTAGCCCCCTAAATATTTTCATGTTTAATTTTTACAATCTTTTTTAAAAAAAGTAGTGCGCGTTTATAGGAATATGCACCAGTGTATTGACTAGCATGTATTTTGTTGTTACCAGAGTTAGGTTTTTGACAACAGACTTAGATTTTTGACAATTATGTCTCGTCACTATGTTACTCTATGATTCTAGAGTTCGACTCTGACTTTCCACCTAGAGACGTCTGAATCTGTTTCCATGATTACAGTATGCAACAGCATTTTTGCAGCAGAATAGCGACCCTATAATTCTGTTTTAATTTTTAATGATAAAAATATTGTAAGTTAATGTCTGAGAGATTTCCTATTGTGGAAGATCTTAACCATCTAGCTCTTCTCTTTAGGTGTCAATTTGACCCCATTTTCGAGAAATTAAAAAAAAGTCCTTTCAAAAAGGACATTTCAGCTCATTCGAATCATAAATGGATTTTTGGCCATTTTTTTAAAAAAAATGTGAGACCCAAAGTGGCATGTAATTTTGCTAATTAAGCATAAAGAACTTTACATACAACTTTGGTATCCTTGCAAACCCTCACTAAAATTTTTCGGAAAAAATTTTCGTAGAATATTTTAAACCTCAAATGTTCTTTTTGAAAGTATTTTTTTTTTTTTGATTTTCTCGAAAAAAAAGGTTCAAATTGACCCCTAATGAGAGGAGCTAGATGGCTAAGATCTTCCACAAAGATGATCCCCATAGAATTCCACAATATAATTCTGACAATAGGAATTCTATCAGACATTAACTTACAACATGTTTTTCCCCTTAGTTCAATGCTCCATTCGATGAATAAAAAAACTCAGACCAGCTAGGCTATAAGTTTATTCCACAAAAATGATCTACCATGCCCTTTCAAAATTATAGGGTTATGCTGTTGGACAGTGTCATTGTCTTGTTTAATAGCTTCATTAATCTGGGTATTCTATTTAAATATATCACTTAAATATCAGGCAAAAATCCGGTATTCCTACTCGGTATCTCTTGCCCAAATACCAGCAGATTATATCAATTGGATTTGTTTCTCTGATGGTTACTCTATTGCTTTCCAAAGCTAGAATTTTTAATGATTATAATTAGCCAAGCTTTTAATATATCTTATATTTCTGTGATAAACTTCCAAACGATGGGCTTTCTTCGGTTTTCTTCTAGCGATGCATCGCAATGGAGAGAATCTGCTTTGAAACAAGTAATATGTTTTGCTTCCACTCAATCGTAAGTTGTCTTTTTTCGAAAAGATGTCCTTCAATATCTGATATTAAAATATGGATGTTTAGTTCCAGGGGTATTTGCAATTTAAATCATCGAAAGCCGAAACTATTAAAGTCACAGAAGCATTTTTTTAACTTTTTCTGCACAGTGTAAAATATAAAATTTAAAGCAGATTTGGTTATCGATAAGTCACACTTTCATGTATTTTTACAAAAGTGTACCAAATATTATAGTCACTCTATTTATAACAAACCATTTAATATTTATTACTGTTTTATGATTAAAATACCAAAATAAAATGAGAACTGAATGTAAATATGAAAATTTTTTATGTTATATAATAAGGGACATGAACAAATATGTAGAAAGGAAGGTTAGAGAAATTTAAATGATAATAATTTAAAAAAAAATATTACTCTCTTTTCAATAACAAAATACATGGCATGGGAACATGGAGCGGAAACTTGTAAAAAACTCAAACAAAAAAATTACAAAAAAGTTACACATAGTGTTTTCACCACTTAGGTTTTTGACAACTGAGTTAGGTCTTTGACAGGAGAGTTTCCGCTCTATGTGTTTTCTCTATGGGCAATACATTTTCATGAATAAGGTTTTTGACAAAAGACGTAGGTTTTTGGCTCTCAGTTAGTTACCTATCTAGTTGTCATCTATTATAATGGGCCTTCATAAATATTCAAACTGAGTTTTGTTTAAAAAGGTTAATGTGCTGTTTTTCAATAACGAACGAGTGCTTTGAGTGGACGTTTTACATGTATTTTGTTTTTGTTACAATAACAAAACACATGTTAGATTTCCACTCAAACCACTCGTTTGCTATAGAAAAACATTACATAAATATTGTAATAAATAATATTGTTTTCTGACATCTGGCGATTATACGCCGTTCGTTTTGGACGTTTGAGACGCAAAGTACCAAAACGGACCAAGTTCAAATATCAGTTTATTTTCTATTCTTACATGATTATTGTTTCATCTCACTCTTGATGTTACACTACAGTGGAACATTATAACATAGTTATTACATCTGCAAATATTTGGGATTATTTCATTTCAGATATCAGGAGGACGACGGGATAGAGAAGTGCGAACGAGCCATACAGTCAGGGACAGGTGGTGGTGGGATGTGAGCAGAGAGATGTCAACATAAACAGTGTCAGCAGTGGTGTTAAGAGCAGAGATCAGCAGAGGGGAGTCAACAGAGTGTATCAGCTGAGTGTAGTCAACAGAGAGAGAGTCAAAGAAGATATTCAGTCCCGCAGTGAAGAGGCCACAATACAAAGATGAAAGTAGCCAAGAACACAATCCCTGCAGTTCATTACTGAGAACTAGTAGTGAATTTTCAACCCACGAATTTAACATGGCAATGTCACTATTAAGTTCAATTGTACTAATTCTACTGCATTTGAGAAAAAAGAAATAAATTTATCAGAGAGCGGTGTTAAATTCATAAACTCTCGTTTTCTAGTCAAATGCTCCGCTAAGCCACAAAGCTCTTATTTATACTGCTCTCTATTTGCTATTAAGAATTGCATGTAAAAGACTTGGATCATGAGAATTGGGACTATCAGTTCAAACATTTTGTAATGCAATTAGATATAAGCTACTGTAAGAGAGCAATCATTATATTTTGTGTTGAGCAAGTGAACGTGTAGGGCGTGTGACAAGCCGGTAAGAATATAAATATTAAACAAGTTACAGAGCAGTTCTAGGGTAGTAATTAAATTGGATTTGGTAACACCGATCCTAGTACGAAGAGAACAGGGCGATAGCTTATAAGGCGGATTACTGCCTACCTTACACAAGAGAGATTTATATCCGTTGAAGGAGGAGAATATGGCACTGGCTCAGGGAAAGAGTCAAGTCAGACAAATTACGGATAAGAGTAGATTCCACGTAGGATTTCAACCTAGAGTATTATAATAGTAGGAACTAGTGGACAGGAGTGGTAGATCACATGCAAGTGTCTACCGATAGTTCATGGATCAGAAGCAGTCAATGTGCGATCTGAAGCAATAAATTAGAGTTAAGAAATTAATAAAAAAATAAAAACTGTGAAGAGAATAAAGAAAAGAGTATTTTAATTTATTCAAACCCGGAGTAACAGGAGGTTAGTTACAACCCTTTCGCTATATCGTGTCCATATTCAAGACACTTTTTGGACATTTGATATCTAAGTTTCCAACAATTTTCTTTAATTTTTTTTTTTGTTTAACTAAAAAATTTTATCATTATATTACTGGTAGCAATATCTCAAAATCGACTTTTTGCGAAAAAGAACTTTTTTATTATAGAAAATTAATCTCTGGCGTATCAGAAAAAATGTTTGTTCTACGACTTTTTTATTTCTGAATTTTTTGAAAAGATACCGCTATTTGTATGTTAATCCAGAAATTCGCCTTTTTGAGCTTTAAATCAAAAAAACTTTGCTTAATATTGTTCCGCAAGTTTATATAGGAGTGTGAGGTCTACATTTTTTCTGAAGTTATTTTCTTAAATTTATAAGAAAAATGTCATTAACACTACATTGCGGCCATTTTTTCAACAAATTTTTTGTTGTTGGGGGATAAGCTAGTTCCTATGCGCATTTCACTGGTTGCTTAGCCCAGATTATCAGGAAACCTTCCCCAGAAGGCTCTAGAACTAAAGATATTATACAAATAAAACTATAGAGTGAATGAGAATTACAGACAATCAAGCTTTATTTGTAAAAATATCAAAGCTTAAACAAAACACCAACTATAAACAGTGATTTTATCATTTCTTACATTTTACACATTAAAAATTGAGTTACTAAGTTTTACAGTATCAGCAACAGGCATTTTAATCACACTTGTCATAAACTGTACAATATGACAAACTTTACTATTAAATAACAACATTTTCCCTGATATGTAAAGTAAAGTAAAATAAAATAACTTTAAAACTTCTTCCCAGCAACTTTCTGAAAAATTAAAACCATATACTTGAAATGCCAACATTACTTAAATATTCTTTGTCTAAAAGCTGCAACTCTTTGAAAGTTTAAAAGCTACAAAAAGCATAAGAAATAAATTCCAACAGAAGTCAAATTTGCCCTATAATAGAACATTCCTCCCCCATTAACAATTTTTACTTTTTAAAAGTATTAATTTCACAAAAGTTCTTAAGAAATTTAATGAAGACAACAAATTCTGTACAACAACCGGCAACAGTAGCAACAAACAACTACAGTGACACTTAGTAGTTGTATGTAGTGTAATTGTAATAGTGGCAAACAGCAACAACAAAACATTACAATTTTTATTTTGCAATAAAATATTTAGCAACAACAACAACAACTCCAACATGAACACGAACAAGAGCTACACGAAAATGCTCAAACTCATTATGTTGTCGACATTTTCATTATTATTCATTGTTCCTAAAGAGCGACAAGTAAAAGCGGACACTCGTTTATTCGGTTGGCTGTGCCTTCTACTTGTCTTGTCTTGTCTTTCCTTTTTTTTTTTTTTTTTTGTTTTTCTTGTTCCAGTATTAAATGCCTTGTTTTGCAACAGCAAGTCGTAGCTTGGATTGGGTCATTCGTTTTGGTGTCCTGTCAACTTGTTCTTGATGTTAAGGGAGGACAGACTGGTTTTGTTTTCTTTTTTACATATTCTGTTGCCTTTCTTTTTATAGCAAAAGTTTTTTGTTGTTGTTTTATTTGTGTTATTGTACAGCTGTTATTCATTTTGTTTTCGTTGTTCGTCATTTCGTCTTCTGTTGACATCATCATAAAAGTTTCTATTGTTTTCTGTAGCATTTTTTAAAGGCTTTTTCTAGTTTTTTTTTTTTGTTTTCGAATAATGGTTGTTTAAGTTTTTATAGTTCCCAAATTTTTTGCGAAAAACAAGTCACAAAAACGGTTTCAAAGTAAGGAATAGCTATGCATAGTAGAAAAAAATAAAATAAATTCTTAGCTAAATGATAGAAAATCTTTAATGGCTACTGCTTTATTATTGATACATATTGTTTTGAAAACAATGATATGGATGAACCCATTTGTGTATGCACTAATCAAAGTATTATTACACACCAAAGTTTATAGAAAATTAAAGTTATGGCAAATTTTCTTTAGATTGTCTACACATTTTATAGTAAAATTAGGCAACAAAAATTATCCATAACTTTTCTATAAAAAACTAAGACAATCGATAACTTTTCTATAAAAAGTTTAAAGTTATCGATAAATTCTATATAGAAAATTAAAGGTATCGATAACTTTTCTAGAAAAATTTAAGTTATCGACAAATTTTTCTATAGAAAATAAATGTTATCCATAACTTTTCATTAGAAAATGTATGTTAAGTTTTCTATCGAAAATTAAAGTTTCAAATATTTTTTAATTATAAAGATTAATTTTCCATAGAAAATTAAAGTTATCTAAAAATTCTCAATAAAAACTTTAAGATATCGATAAAGTTAGAGACAAATCTTTATAAAATATGTACATGATATCAATATCAATAAGAGAGCTATATTCGGCTGTGCCAAAGTATACTTCAAAATATAAATTTTAAATATTTTTAGATAAACAAAAATTTGTTTTTCATTTTTTTGAAAAAAAAAATTTCGAATTGTTTTTTAAACAAATTCGAAATTTTTTTTTAGATTTCAAAAAATTAAATTTAAATTAAATTTTTAAATTTTCTATAAAAAATGTTGGTTATTGTTAAAATTGTTATACCAGTACAAGTAATGGGTGAGTATTAGGGTGATCGGCCCGGTTTTTAATAACCGGTTTTTTTGGATAAGTCGGTTTCGGTTTTTTTTTTGAAAAGCTCACATTTCGAATATCGAAGAAACCGGGTTTTTCTCCTCGAATAACCGGTTTTTTCTAAAAGTGTGTTTTATTGTATGTGTTTTAGCGTATTAAAAACTTTAAAAATTATTAGAAATCAAAAAGACTTTACAAAAACAAATTTTTCAACTATTTTAGTGATCTGGAAAGCTTGAAAACTTGAAAACTTACTCAATGCTTTGTTAGCTATATATCCTACAAGTACACTGAGTGAAAGATCATTTTCAAAGTCTAGCTTTTTAAAAACAAAGAAAAAATCGTTATACTCCAAAGCATTTGAACTGTGTTTTATTCCTAAGAGATTATTTTTACCTCCATAAGGTCTTAAAATTTACTGACGTTAACGATCTTCGGGTCAAATTTAACCCAAATAGAAAATATATATTTTTTCCAATTTTTTTTTTAAATCCTAATGTAGATGTCACATTTGAAATTAAATAAAAGTCATATAATATTAATCACTCATTGCAGAAAAAATTAAATTTTTATTTCAAAAGCTGTGATAGCTTTGATATTTACCCGGGGAATCCCAGTTTTCATACAACTATAATATTCAGCAATATTTTTGCCAATTTGTGTTTCTAAAAACCTAACGTAGTTGTTGACATTTGAAATTAAATAAAATTCATAAAATATCAAAAATATCAACCAATCGTTTTAGAAAAAAAAATCAATTTTAATTTCAAAATGTGTCAAATTTGACCCAAAGACATTGTGTACATTAAAAGAAGTAATCAAAACTGGAATTAATAAGTATTTAATTAAAAAAGGCTTATTTTTTGTTTTTAGAATACATGTACAGTGGTCAACAAAAGTCTACGTACTACCACAGTTTTTGCCACTTTATGAGAAAAAACCGGGTAAATAAAAAAATAATAATACAGTTTTGTTTGAAATCTATTTTTATTGATATGAACCAAAAAAAAAAGTTGTTGCAATGTAAACTTGAAAAATTATTCATAAAAAACAATTAAAAAAAATAATATTGAGAAAAGTCTACATACAACCACAGCATGCCCTGGTTTTTTTTATTACTAAGGTGGCATTTACACTTTGATTTAAAATCATGTCGTTTTTTTTGTTTTTCTTTTAAAACCCCTACGAAAATCCCCTTGCATTTATACGATGCCTTTTTTGTCAACCACGTTTGCCTTTTTTGGCATATATCGTATCAACAACCAATCAGGAAAGACCTCAAGCAGAATATCAAAAAAAGTCTTGAAAAACAGAAAACTTGCCTTTTGTTTAGACGTCACAATTTGTTAGTACAAAAAATAAAACATGATTTTTAGTCATGACTTAAAGTCATAATGTAAATGCCCCCTAACAGATAAGCAACGCAATTTTTTCTTTACTTTTCTTGTTGCGTTAAATTGTATTCATTTGAAGTTTAGACAGTTTCAATAAATATTTAATTGTAATAATGTCTTCTCGTAAGGAAATTTCAATTGTTGTCCGAAATTTAGTAGTAAAGCACAGAAATGAAGTAAAATCCTTTGGTGAAATATCAAAGTTTTTGAATTTAAGTAAGTCTACAGTTCAAACAATATACAGTAACTTTTAAAACACTGGTACAGTTGAAAACAAGCTGCGTAGTGGTCGCCCAAAGCAACTACATCGTAGAACTCGCAACAAGATCAGAAGTTATTGTTCTTCCACGAAAAATTCAAAGAATCTTAAATAATAATGTTTATTTTAGCAGAACTTCTCGTAAAAAGCCCCTAATTAGTGAAAAGAATCGTAAGCTTCGTTTGGAATTCGCCCAAAAGCTCATTGAAAAGGACATGGAATTCAGGAAGCGAGTTTTGTTTACTGATGAGTCGAAGTATAACATATTTGCAAGTGATGGCAGAGATAAAGTATGGCGCAAAACAAATACAGCAATGGATCCGAAAAACTTACTCGCTACAGTTAAGCATGGTGGTGGCAGTGTGATGGTTTTGGGTGCTGTCACTGATTCTGGAGTGGGAAAAGTGGCAATATGGATCGTTATCAGTACAAATCTATTTTGGAACTAAATTTGAGAGCGTCGGTTGTTGAGCACGTGTGGGAGATTCTACAACGGAAGATCAGAAAACATCATATAACTACTGCACCAATGCTAAAGGAGAAGCTTCAAGAAGAATGGCAAAATATAACGTCCACAGAACTGGAAAATTTAGTTGCTTCGATGCCCAGATGCTTACAGGCGGTTATAGATGCCCGTGGTGGTCCAACGAAATATTGAATTTAATGAAAATTTGTATTTCTTGATAAATTTTTATTTAGTGTACAGATCGTATGTAGACTTTTGTCAATATATTTTTTTAATTTTTTGTGAATAATAGTTTAAATTAATTATAAATTTAGCGATATTTTTTTTTGTTATATTACTAAAAATGCATTTGAAATAAAACTGCATCATTACTTTTACTTATTATGGTTTAGAAGTCCGTGAGTTACGAAAATAATGGTCGTACGTAGACTTTTGTCGGTCACTGTATATTCTTCATCACAATTATATGATCTCTTTTTTGTTTCGTTATGTTATTTCATGAACTGTTTTTGTTTTACTAACTATTATTTTAATAAATAAAACTTTTATTCTTCTTATTTCTAGGCGTTTCAATATTTTGACAACCGGTTAACCGGTTATTATTAAAAAACCGAAACTGAAACTGAAACCGGTTTATATTAAATTGCAATTTTTCGAAAACCGGTTTCTAAAAAATGTAGAAGAATCGATCACCCTAATGAGTATTCTTCGAATAATTACTGCTATTTATATAATTTCCGTATAAACTAATGTTTATGAGACTATACCGTCATTGTACACTAAGGTGGCCCTTATTTTGTGTAAGTTGTATTTCTGATACTCCCAAGGCCTAAAATGTATGAACTACTTAAAAAAGGCCAGTTCGAACTGCAAACGTGACAATTCGACGAGATTGATATTTTGGAAATATATTTGAATATGCTCAGCTCAGATTTTCTAGTTTGACGAATTGCTCGATATCGAGGCACACATGGCCTGTTTTTGACCACCATAGATAGATCAATATCCCTTAAGGGCTGGAATACGAATTTTGATATCCATGCTTGGTGCACATTGAAGGAGACTGAACACTCCATATAATGACTTCTGTAGTAGTTGTCATGATAAGGACGAGGAGGAAACAGTTGAACATCTCCTAGCGGATCTATCGATTGTGGATGTTAGGAAGATGTATTAGTTTATTCGTGCGTCAGATTGGTTCGGCACCGAAGCCTAATCTAAGGTCTAAAATTGTTCTCCATCATCTAAAGATCAAATGCTACACATTTTACCAAAAACGTAGAATGTTTAGAGGTTGCACATTATATTTCAAGTTTCTAAGACGATCTAACTAAGTCGGGATACGTTTGCCCATCTGTTGGTAGAACAGGATTTAGTAAGGATTTATGAAAAATGTTGCAACTTATTAAAAATATTGATAACACGCTGTTATTAAAGTTGGTAAAGCTGATAACATTTACATTAAAGCTGCTAACCCCAATTAGAAAGAATTCTGGTCATGTGTTAACTAATATTTATACTGTAGTTTAAAATTATTTTTGTATGAAAACTGTCAGTATAACTATTAGTTAACACATAACCAGACCGTTAGATAATTCTTGAAACTGCTAGAAGATGACACTGTGTATATAAATATTAACAGTGAGTTGCTGAAAAGATAGTATATCGTAGGCGCAGTTAGAGTTAACATCAACCTTATTACCAGTGTATTCTTGTAAATTGTAAAGTGTGTTTTTAAAGTGTGTATATTAAAAGAGAATAACTATTTCAATTGTTGTGTAAATTTAAAAAATAAAGAGTTGTACAATTTTTAAAATACTTATAGCTGTTTTTTTTTTTTTTTTTTAAACGTTTATTTGACAAAAAAATTTTTATAATGTAGCACCATAAATAAACAAATAGTAGTTAATATAACATAGTATACCCTGTCCCGTGTTCGAGCACTCTAGTATATTTACAATCAAAAAAAAATTTAAGTTCTTTTTAGGAATATTGATAAGTTAACTTACAAGTATTAATAATACATATCGCACTTGATCAACAAGAGGGTATTAACTCAAAATTTTGAAAATTTCACTTCTTTCAAGAAATCAACTAACAACATCAAAATCTATCTACTGTAAAAATTTCAACGTATTCCGATTACTCTTTCATCTCGAAAACAACATTTGAGACCATTTTCGTGATAATGTAGTGACTACATTTATACAACAAAAAGGTATTATTTTAAGTTAATACAAAAGTTGAAATAGAAACGCATCGTATATTTTCATAAAAAAGGTATTATTTTGAGTTGAGTCTTTATTCAAGTTAAAAATAATCAAATTGGTTTTATTTAAATTTGGTTTTATTTTGAGTTGATACTGTTTTGTTGATAAAATTTGTTTTACTTTGTGGTTTTAATTCGAAATGTGACTCTTTTTATAATAAAATTGATCATATTTTTTCAGAAAAATGGTATTAACTCCAAAAATAGATTTTTTTTGCAGTAATTGGAAAAATGTAAAGGAAAAACAATGTAATTATATTTTTAAATGGAATTTAAATACTATGATGTGTTCAGATTTTCAAATTCTCTTAAAATGTAACCGCAAACAGTTTTTATCCTCTACTGAAAATTTTAAAATTTTGAGTTAATACCCTCTTGTTGATCAAGTGCGATATGTACATCGAATTTGCAAGATTTATTGTAGGAATACTTATAGCTGTTATTAGCAATGAAAAAATGGTTTATTTAGGGGAAATAAACCACCGATTTTAAAAGGCACAAACGTAACAACATATATAAATCACTGTGCAAAATTGTATGAAGATCTGCCCATAATTGGGCATAGCTCCTATACAAAACCCACTTCCGAAAAATATATTAAAGCATACATATCGATATTGATAATAAATTTACCACTTCAATATGAGTGTCATTCCGTTTGTCATTCCGTTAGTAATTTCTACATTTTTCATTTCCAACCCCACAAAGTATATATTTTGAATCGTTATAGATAGCGAACTCGATATAGCCATGTCCGTCTGTCTGTTGAAATCAACTTTTCGCAGCCCCCAAATAACTTACATACATGATTCATACACCAATATATCTGGAATTCTTCGGGCTCGGTTGCTATTTAAAATGGACAAAATCGGCTGAGATATAAGGAAAAAACAGGGATAACTTCGATTTTTGGACTATTTTTGATCTATATCTGGATTACTAAGTCATTAATACAGACAATATTGATATCCAATGATAGATATTTCAAAGTCCATTACAACGATTTATATAAAGCTATAGTAAGTTGGACCTAAAATGGGTCAAAATCGGAAAAAATATTTTTTAACCCGAATATTTTTTACCAAACAAATTTTATTGTCGTAAATTTTTTTTAATAAGAATCTTAAATTTTTTTTTAAAAAAAATTCCCAAAAATATTTAAAATCCCAAAAGTACAAAACAATGTCCACCCTATTGTATACCTTAAAATCCAACAACAATTTCTTCCATTTCTATTCATAGATTTCTAATACTGTTTGTATTTCAATTGAATTTATCACTTTGGCATCATCAACAAGATTAATTTCAAAATTCCTTTTATATTTCACCAATATTAAACGCACTCTCATCTAAATACACTATAAATAACATTACGCTGGAGAATTCATTGCGAATGTTTATAGTCTCAATTGATCCATTTCAATACACAGACAACATAATTCAACAAGTGCTGCTTTATATTTAACATTACACTTGACTGTTTAACGGGAAACGGAAATGCCTCATTTACATTTCTAATTTAAACAACATGTTTAAATTAAAGATAAAGAAAACTTTGATGTTTATTTTAATTCAAAATAACAGAGAGAGAAACAGAGAAAGAAGAGTAGAAAACAAAAGAAGCATCTTTAGAAAATATTTAAATTTTTATTTACATTAAATAAAGCGAAATTAAAATAAATACTTAGACAGAAAACAAGAAATGGTGGAAATTATCACATTTGAATTTAAATTACTAGATAAAAATTCTAAACAAAAAAGCCATAAAAAACAAATGTTTCTATTGGGACGCAGAAATTTATGGCTAAAAATAAATTCCAACTATTCTTAAAGATAAAACTAATGCGGTAATTATTCAGTTGAAAGAAAATCGATTTGTATTTTCAGTCTTGGTAACATTATTGAGTTTGCCGTTAAAGGTTTAAAGCAAGATTTTAGTGCAAAATGCCTTATTATTGCCCGTGTAACTGCAACAACTTAATTTGAACTTTTGCATGTAAATATGTTTGCAATATAGTATATAAAAGTGAAAAAATCTAACAAAAAGTATAAAATTTCACGACACAACAAAATAAAACTTTCCTTGCAGTACACAGTGGGGTGGATTGTAAAAAAATGTTGTAATAATATCTGAATCTTCTAAACTATTGGTTTGATTGCAAAATTTTGTATGAACCAATCGTAGAGTAGGACATCGGCTTTAAGAAAATCAAATTTGTGACTACCCTGTTAGAATACAAGGTGAAATAATGGGTGTCAAATTCGACCACCACAGGTTAGAAAAACTTTCTAAAGCTTATAAGTCGTATAAATATCTGCAGCCGACCCCACTGTTTAGCATTTTCGCACCCATAAACATTTTCATTAAACGACAAAGTCTTCACGTACACACTTCTTTTACATGCAAATTCATTTTAATGCTTTCTTTTAGCTGCTTAAAATTTCCCTTTTTTGTAGGAATGTTTAAAAACTACACGCATGCAAACACATTTACATGAAAATAATTTCACACAATTTAAGTGTGTTTTCGTAAGGCAAAAAAGAAAAAAGCAAACGGAAGCAAAACAAAATCAAGTACTAAAAGTGTTCAACAAAAAACACAGCAAAGTTTGAAGAAAAGAAAAAAACCATAAATAAAAATGTTTAAAACAAAATTTACTGTTAACAACAGTAAATGGGAAAGTTATTTAAAAAGGTTCCTGTTTTAAATAATCCTTTATATATTTTGTTTAAAAAACAAAGCAAAACTTTTGCTGTGGCTCTGGTTTGCTGACATAACAACGAACATACTAGTATATAAATGTAAAATATAAACAAATTAGAGTGCAAAAGTTAAATTTTATTAATATGATTTAAAAGGATTCTGTAAAAGGTGCTTAAGTATATTTAGAGTGGTGAAGGGTTCTTTGAAAAAACAAGTGTGTAAAATTCTGAATCCTTGTTGTTAAATTGCATATAAATTGAATTAAACTAGAGGCCACAAACAATTTTAGTTTATACTTAAAATGTTGTAGGTTTCCAGTAAAATTATTAAAAAATAAAATTTTCTAGGAAACACTTTTTATAAATTCCTTTACAAATCTTTGGTTTTTAAGAATATGCTAAACACCTCGTGTTTATATGAAACATGTGTAAATACCATGATTTTTATTTGCTTCATTTTATATCTTAGATTAAGTTACCAACACATGACACACACATACATCTTCTTTTCACCTTAAAACGAACTTCTGAAGAAAAATTTGTATAGGTTTACCTGCAACTAAGTACTTATGTTTACTACGAAAAATATATTACTTATACGTTGAGTATGTCTCTTCAAACATTGTAATAAATGACTTTTCACCATAAATCTTCTTTATACATGAATTCCTAATAAATAATTGCACTTAGTGAAATAATGTTATCTACACCTACATCCTGTAAATGCTTGCTTATGAAACAAAAGAAGAAAAATATTCTAGAAATTTATTATTTCGTCATTAGACATTACGACAATATATAGAAATTAACCACACTAGGGTATTCAGAAGACAGTTATAACAAACTAAATTTGTTGTACGTTAAATGTGCAAATTTTACACCCCGTAAATCGCACTGAATTCCAACTAGGTATCTTAATTTATTATATTCAGAAAGCCCAGCTCGTATACTACAATTTCTTAAATTAATATTATTCTTTATCGCTCCACTTGTGTCTAAAATATTGTATAAAAATTATTTATGATTAACCCTACTGTGCGTATGAGTAATATTTAATTCATATTTATTTATTAGTTATTTAAATCAGAGATCGAAAATAACTCGTCCATATACCAAAAAACCCAAATTGTGATTTATATTTTTGTGATAAAAATAAATCACTGAAAATAGCTGTTATAAAATGATTTTTATTTAAATGGTTTCAAAGATTTGTCACATATTGAACTGGTTTCAATTATTTCATAATTAAATCAAGTATTCATTTGCTTAAAAACTAAATTTCTTGATATTTTCTATTGAATTTTGAGTTTTGAATTTGATTATTTTGACAATTGAATATACAATTTTCGTTATTGGTTGAATTTCAAATACAAAAATTATTGAATAGATAATTTTCGTAATTGAAAACACATTTTTGTTATTTTTTGTGTTTCAATTACGAAAATTATCTATTCAATAATATTTGTATTTGAAATTCAACCAACAACGAAAATTGTATATTCAATTGTCAAAATAATCAAATTCAAAACTCAAAATTCAATAGAAAATATCAAGATATTTTGTTTTTGAGCAAATGAATACTTGATTTAATTATGAAATAATTGAAACCAGTTCAATATGCGATAAATGTTTGAATTGAAATATAATTTTTTCTGTGTAGAGACGAGACTTAATTGTCAGAAACCTATGTCTGTTGTCAAAAACCTATCTCTGGCAACAACAAAATACATACTAGTCAATTTATTTTGTTTTTGTATCAGACATATGATTTGTTGTATTTTTGTTTGACAAATCGGAGTTCCTCGTCTCTATGTATAATTCTCTATGGATCCAATTGTTTCCAAAAAATATAGTATGTTTGCAAAAATTAGTTGTAATTAACCCTACTGTGCGTATGAGTAATATATAATTCAAAATTATTTATTAATGTTTTTATATCCAACATCAAAAATAATCAAGATATATTGATTGTGTTATTCTGTATGTAACATATCGAAATATTGATCATAGACCCAAAAATAATATATATCCTGGTTTGAACAAAAATCGATTTTTGGTCAGAAATATGAGTGATCACAGATCGAGCTGCTTTTCTTAATTAAACGCTTATTGGCCAAGTTATTAGCGAATTTAGATATTTTGAGTTTTTATATAAAAAATCGAATTTTGGCCAGAAATATGAGTGATCACAGATCGAGCTCTTTTTCTTCATTAAACGCTTATTGGCCAAGTTATTAGCGAATTTAGATATTTTGAGTTTTTATAAAAAAAATCGATTTTTGGTCAGAAAGATGAGTGATCACAGATCGAGCTCCTTTTTTTGATTCAACGCTTATTGGCCAAGATATTAGCAAATTTAAATATTTTGAGTTTTTATATAAAAAATCGATTTTTGCTAAGAAATATGAGTGATCACAGATCGAGCTCCTTTTCTTGATTGAACGCTTATTGGCCAAGTTATTAGCAAATTTAGATATTTTGAGTTTTTATATAAAAAATCGATTTTTGTTAAGAAATATGAGTGATCACAGATTGAACTTCTTTTCTGGATTGAACACTTATTGGCCAAGTTATTAGCGTTTTGAGTTTTTATATAAAAAATCGATTTTTGGTCAGAAATATGAGTGATCACAGATCGAGCTCCTTTTCTTGATTAAACGCTTATTGGACAAGATATTAGTAAATTTAGATATTTTGAGTTGTTATATAAAAAATCGATTTTTGGTCAGAAATATGAGTGATCACAGATCGACCTCCTTTTCTTGATTAAAAGCTTATTGGCCAAGTTATTAGCAAATTTCGATATTTTGAGTTTTTATATAAAAAAAATCGATTTTTGCTAAGAAATATTAGTGATCACAGATTGAGCTCCTTTTCTTGATTAAAAAATCGATTTTTGGTCAGAAATATGAGTGATCACAGATCGATGTATTTTCCAAATGTATTTAATAAGTGGACGTGGACAATTTTAATTTCTGTAAAAACTTTTTCGGACTATTGCGAACATTAAAAAAAAATTAGCCAAACCGGTCGAGGAGTAATGCGATTTTGGATATATCGAAAAAAAATTTGGAGTGAACGTTGAAAAAAAATTTGCCAAATCGGGGCAGCCGTTTTCCGATTTTGGATAAATCGTAAAAAGTGGTCGTAAAAGTGGGCTTGGTCAATTTTTCATTCCGTAAGAACCGAAGTTGGACTATGACCAACATTTTAAAAAATTTGTCTAAATCGGTTCGGCCGTTCTCAACTGATTTTTATTTATATAGATAAATAGTCTCATTTTGGCCTGTCTTAAACAGCATGACCATCAGCTTTTAATTACAGTACTAATCATTCTTGAATATTTAAAAATTCCAAATTTGGTAGCACATCTTCTTGCAATATATTTTCTCTACATTATTTTGTAAGGAACATTAATACTTCTACTTTTAGATTTCATCTGAACACCCTGTTTTCGGCCATTTTGTTCTAATTCTATGAAATTAAACTGTAAAATTCGGAAAACTTTATATTGTTTTAAAATCTATGGAACATAAAAAATTAATAATGTTTCTTAATGCTGAATTCTTAATTTTGCAACATATAAATACAACAATTCAGCGAATAATATTTTACGTTTCTGTATATTAACCACTAAAAACTACTTTAAAATTCCGAAAATTTAGTATTGATTTTAAATGTATGGAACTGAAGCTTAAAGATGTTTCAAAGGTTATTTAAGGAACTGTAAATATTTAGAAGTCGTTATATTTGTAGCACCATATAAATAAAACAATTCAGCGAAATGTATAGTTACGGTTTCACCTTTTTAAAACGTTGTTTATTTCCTTTACACACACTTTATAATGTACAGCTACACACTGGTAATGCAGTTGAAGTCTTTAATTAACGATGCTTCAAATTAGACTCAATGGTTTAGTGCTCTCATGACCAATTTATATACGCTGCATTACCATCTAGAAAGCTCTATTTCTACAATGATCTTTAAACTAGAATATTCGAATTCTAGAGCTTTCTATGTTGATCATTAATTACTTATTATTGCTGTAGATCAGCTGGTATTATGGAAGGTTTAATTTTCTGAAAGCTTATGTCCTGCTTTATGATTCTCTAATTGGACTTGCAGTTTAGAAGATTTATGCTAATTAAAATGCTCTTAGCATTTATTGTACTGTGCGTATGAGTAATATTTAATTCATATTAAATACAACTCATTCGCATTCGTATGGGTATTTCAATAGATTAGAAGAATTATTTTAATTAAAATGATCTTGGAATTTATCAAACTATGCGTATGAGTAATATTTAATTCGTATTAAATATAACTCATTCGCTAAAATGATTTTAAAAGACACCTGTGGTTTATTGCTAAGATTTCTCATACTCAATTCGTATTGCCATTTTATTAACTAATTTTCATTTATTATTATGTTTAATTTATATCTATAAAATAAAGAATTAAATAATATTATAAATTTCATTTTAATATATTGTTTTATACATCTAACAATATTCATTATTTATTTGAAATGTTATTAATTAAAGCTTTATTCAGTAAATCATAATACATAAATCATAACCAAGAAAACTACATTATTGTAGTATATATAGATACAGTTTATTTTCAACATTTTATCCTAATTTCCTTCTTAACAATAAACTAACAAACATTTCAATTTAAATTTAATTTAAAGTGATTGTTTTCAAAACAATGCAAGACATGTTGCTTTTTTTTAAATTTAATTGATTTAACCTGTTATCTTCTTGTGGTATACTTTTACCAGGAAAATCCTTTCCCAACAAAGCAAAATGCTTAGTATATAGTTTGTGTGTATTACAATGTTTAAATATGGTAAATATTTAAAAGATTTGTGATAAAAAGAAGAGGTATTTTATGTGCTGAGAAAAGAGAAAAACAAGATAAAAACTTTTCACACACTAGCACATTCACTTCTTATTTACTGACAACTAGAAATACATACATATTTAGGCATTAAGGTGGCTCAGCTCTAATACAGGGTAAACTGAATCAACGGCACAAGTGGCCCTATTTAAAGGTGTATTCGTTTTCCCCCATATTTGTTTCAATTATAAGCAATTTTACTATTTCTAAGACCCATCAGGAAAAAATTTTGACCAAAATTTAAATAAACTATTGTATATTTTTTGAGAGCCCTACCTAATCCTTACATGCAAATTAATGTGTAACGTAAAAACATGTATGTGCTGTGTTTCTGTGTAAAAATAAGTTTTTCTGTATAAATACGTTAGAATATGAAAGTGTGTAAATGATATAAAATAAGGAAAAGAATTTAAAATTCTTAAAATAAAGTAAATATTTTCCACAGAAAAGAACTAAATACTAAGGCAAAGACCCAACAAATAGTTTAAATAGTTATTTATTGCGCAGGAAATATTTAAAATACATGTGTCGGTCATCTGGTTTACATTTATATTTAATAATAAATTGAAAATAAGGATTAGTTTTGTAAAGTTTTATATATATTTTTATTTATTAAACTAAAGGTTATTCAGAGACATTCTTTAAAATAACATAACGATTGAAAGACCTAACATTGAGAGTAGACTTTAACTATTGAAAACCTACGATTAATGGTAAAATTTAACTGCTAAAAGGATCTTCAAATGATGGTAAAATTAAAATTTATCTACTAAAGCACCTTCCATTGCTTGTAAAATTTAACTACCAAAGGACCTACGATTCATGGTAAAATAGAAGACGCGATTGATGCTAAAATTTTTCCACTAATTGGTGCTAAAAATTAACTACTAAAATACTTGCGATTGAGGGTAAATCCAAACTACTAAAAGACCTACGATTCATGGTAAAATTTAAGTACTAAAGCGTGCGAATGATGGTAAAACTGATCTTCTAAAAGGCCTACGATTGATGGTAAAATTTAACTACTAAAGCTACGTTTCCGCATACACCGTAATCGGCACCGCAAATGAAATTCCATACATTTGCACCGAAAAAAAGTTCGTTCCAGAACATTTTTTCGGTGCAAATGTATGGAATTTCGTTTTCGGTGCCGATTACGGTGTATGCGGAAACGTAGCTTAAAGGACCTGCGATTGATGGTAAAATTTAAATACTGAAAGACCTGTGATTGATGGAGAAATTCAACTACTAAATTCAATTATTCAACTACTTGAATAGTAGAAGGTAGTAGATTGAAGGATAAATTCAACTACTAAAAAACGATTGATGGTAAAATCGAACTTCTAAAAGACCTACGAATGATGGAAAAATTGAACAGCTAAAGGACCTGCGACTGGACATAAAATTGAACTTCTAAAAGACCTGCTATTGATGGTAAAATTGAACTACTATGATTGATAGAAAAATTTAACTACTAAAAACACAACGATTGATGGTAAAATTGAGCTACTAACAGACCTGCGATTGATGATAAAATTTAAATACTAAACGGCCTACAATTGATGTAAAAATTGAGCTACTAAAAGACCTGCGATTGACGGTAAAATTGAACTTCTAAAAGACCTACGATTGATGGTAAAACGAAATACTAAAGGACCTGCGATTGGCTATAAAATTAAACTACTAAAAGTCCCACGATTGGAGGTAAAATTTTACTATTACAGACCTGCGATTGGCGCAAAAATTGAGCTACTAAAAGAACTGCGATTGGTGGTAAAATTTAACTACTAAAGGAACTGCCATTGACGGTAAAATTGAACTACTAAACGACCTACAATTGATGTAAAAATTGAGCTACTAAAAGACCTGCGATTGACGGTAAAATTGAACTTCTAAAAGACAAACGATTGGAGGTAAAATTTTACTATTAACAGACCTGCGATTGGCGAAAAATTGAACTACTAAAAGACCAACGATTGATGGTAAAATTGAGCTACTAAAAGACCTGCGATTGGCTGTAGAATTAAACTACTAACAGACCTACGATTGATAAAAAAAATTGAGCTACTAAAATACCTGCGATTGGCGGTAAAATTAAACTCCTAAAAGTCCTACGATTGGAGGTACAATTTTACTATTAAAAGACCTACGATTGATGGTAAAATTGAACTACTAAACGACCTATGATTGATGCAAAAATTTTACTACTAAAAGATCTATGATTTATTCTAAATTTTTGCTAAAATTTAAGTAGTAGAAGACTTAAATTGATGCTAAAGTAAAACTCCTGAAAGTTCTACTATAGGTGCTTAAAGTTATTTATTGCAATGCAGATATTTAAAAAAAGGTCTTAGGGTGGCCCTTAATAAACGAAAGTTGGATTTTGGCCATTCTCACGACCAATTTGGTGAACGTTAGTAAAACAATCATCCTGAAAAAATTTTAGGTAAATCGGTTGGGGTTAAGACGTGCCGCAAGCCCTCTTTACAAGGGGAACAAAATGCATTTTTTTCAGTTTTTGTTAAAATTTTGCCATTAAAAAATACTTTAAGAATTTAATTTAAAATAATAGAAATTTGTACGTTATTGTCGTTATAATGAGATATAAAAAACAGAAATTGGTAAAAAAATGTTAAAGTTATTAAAAATTCGCCAGGCCATTAACGTGTCTCAGGCAACTAGTAGAACTAGAAATGTAGTAACAAAATTAACATATTTTGATAATTATTAAAATAAAAGCACATTTTTACTTAAAATATATCCATATTTACTTGCATATCAGTTTATGTCTTCGGGGGATACCGTTAACCTATTCTTAGGTATGAACAAAAAAATAAAATTTTTTTAACGGCAGTTTAAAAACTCCATTTTCAAATTTTTAAAAATTTTATTAAACAAATTTCAGAATTTTTTGATCATCTCATTGGAATTTATTGAGAATATAATAGAGAATAAAAATGTGAAAAAATTATGAAAATATCTCTTATAGTTTTTACGTACATGCGATTTAAATTTTGAAATTTTCGAGAAAAACCAATTATTTGGTAATTTTTTGGCGAATGAGCTCTATTTCCTTATTGTTATGAATTTTAACTAAAACTATATACAGAATATTATAGTAAAGATAATTCTAAATATATTCTGAAAGTTTTACTAAAATTGGAAAACGGTAAACCTTAAATCGTGAAGGTCAAAGGTCAAATTTTTCAATATTTGGATTTTCTCTTGGAAAGATAGCGAAATGTTGTATATTTTTGGGCCGATTTTGATGAAACTTAACACAAATATACAGCACAAAGCCTAGTATTTACAAAATTAAAGAAGAATTAAAATTAACCCTATATAGCAGTTGGGGTTAAAATGACCCCAAACTTCTAAAACCATAAAAAAATTATGATTTTAAAAGTTTGGGGTCATTTTAACCCCAAGTTCCATTAAGGGTTAATTTCCATTCTTGTGCTTTTATTATAAAAAATAGAGTTTATGTTATATTCTACTTAAGTTTCATAAAAATGGGTTCAAAAATAAATAACTTTTGACTATCTTTAAATTAGAAATTTCAAATATTGAAAAATTTGACCTTTGACCTTCACGATTTAAGGTTTAACGTTTTCCAATTATATTAAAACTTTCAGAATATATTAACATTCGTTTATTAAGGGCCACCCTAATATGTCTGACATATATACATTTATATTTCTTCTTGTAAAGTTTTTATATTTTTCGTCGAAAGTATATTTTTGTTTAAATCAAATAGGAGTTTCAAAAATTTTACTCTTTTTACTGTCATTCACTTTGAGCTTGTTATACCCTTCAGCTTCGTGAGAAGGGTATATATAAGTTTGTCATTCCGTTTGTAATTTCTACATTTTTTATTTCCGACCCTATAAAGTATATATATTCTGGATCCTTATAGATAGCGGAGTCGATTAAGCCATGTCCGTCTGTCTGTCTGTCTGTCTGTCTGTCCGTCTGTCTGTTGAAATCAATTTTCTGAAGGCCCCAGATATCTCCGGGATCCAAATCTTCAACAATTCTGTCAGACATACTTTCGAGAATTTTGTTATTTAAAATCAGCAAAATCCGTCCATAAATAACGGAGATATGAGCAAAAATCCGAGACAACCTCTGAAAATTTCATCAAAAAACACAATGTATTGCATGCTTTGACAAAAAAACAACAAAACGTATGCTTGGATGTGCAAGCTTTGTGTATTTTGTTTTTTTTGTGTTTTGTTTCTTTTGGCGTTGTTGTTGTTTTTTTATACAACTAAAGTTTAGTTTGGTTGTGTGTTGGTTTTTTTTGACATAAAAACAACAAATCGTATGTTTGAATGTGCATGCTTTGCGTATTTTGTTTTTTTTTGTGTTTTGTTTCTTTTGGCGTTGTTGTTGTTTTTTATACAACTAAACTTTTGTTTGGTTGTGTGTTGGTTTTTTTGACAAAAAATCAACAAATCGTATGTTTGAATGTGCATGCTTTGCGTATTTTGTTTCTTTTGGCGTTGTTGTTGTTTTTTATACAATTAAACGTATGTTTGGATGTGTGTTGGTTTCATTGCCTTGCGTATTTTGTTTTTGTTTTTTCTTTTGGTGTTTTGTTTCGTTTGGCGTTGTTGTTGTTTTTTGTGTTCTTGATAAATTTAGGATGCTGTACGCTGAAAGTGGGCAATGTACATACATATATACTAATTATAAAAAATAATAATGCATCCACAACAAAGGTGAAGGGTATATAAGATTCGGCATAGCCGAATATAGCACTCTTACTTGTTTTTCATCTAATTTTACCACAATAATGATCACTTCATAGTCCTTCCGCAATTGAAATAATAAATCAGTATTGTAATTACTTCTTAAATGTTTTCTTTTCTAATAGACCTGAATAAAAAAACAACTTAATTTTAGACATTAAACACCAGAGTATCGGCAAACTTTTTCAAAAACAATCTTCACAAATATCTTTAAAGTATCTTAGAAACACCATAGATAGCCATTGTACGCCAACAAAACTCTAATTCGTATCTAAGCCGATTACAAGGTCTTACAAACACAATAATAAACTTGTGTTTATATTGTACATTTCAACATCATTTCAAAAAAAAAATGAGCCATCAAAGAAATTACCTAAAAGAAACACTTCTTAAAGACTCTATAAACAAATTAATTGTCATTAACAAAACAAAAAAACGTAACCAAACAAGAAATCCCTAAATGCTGTTTAAATGTCACTCAACTACACATAAATCTATATATAAAAAAAAACACAGATCCTTCCATTATCCTTTCTACACCCTCAATTGAAGTAGATGTGTTAAATTAACGTTTAAATACATATAAAAACATTAAACACTTGTGAATAATTAAACAAGCAATTAGTACAAATTACAAAGGCAGATACATTATCTGAGGCAGATGGCAGAACTTAAATATTAAATCACAGTCAATGCTTGCCGCCTCCCAAGATACCAGCAATATTTTAATAATTATAACAAATATTGTTAAGTTTTAAGAAGTACAACCTCTTAGAATAATACATTGAATAAAGACCATGTTCAAATCTTTTAGAAATATAATTTGCACATACATACATCTGTCTATACAAAATATATATGTTTAGAGTCTAAGAAATAAACTTGGCAATTACAATTTGTCTACTCCGTTAGACAAACCCTTTTATAAATATTAGCAGCCTGCTGGTATTGACAACATAATGTTATTAGATTTTCGTCTAGTCAGCAAAGACGAATATGAAATGTTGTATAAATATAATTTAAAGAAGATATTGCAAATTCTCTGTTGCAACCGCATTTATAATCAATATATTGGAGTACTGGCTAGTTAATTAACGAAGCTGATTAACGAAAACCAACTGCAACTATCACCAACAAGGTCATCGGCAAATCTGTACAAGGTACTCAAGACGCTGGCTGACAGCACTTGGCAAAATGTTGAGAAATATTGTTGGGTAACAAAAAGACGATTAGCAGAACAGTGATCAATTATGTTGCTCATTTGTGGTCGCATTCATTGAGTAATAGAAAATGGGAAATATCTGTTAAAATGCTGCCATAAGAATTCTCACCATCCAAATTACAACATTATGCAGTTGAAGTATTCCCCTATGTATTTTAAGAAGAATATACAGATGTTTGATCAGCATTCATTGGATCGTGTACGGGGGATTAATCTACTAAAAAACCCTACGATTGATGCTAAAATTTAACATCTAACACTTACGATCGATCTAAAATTGAACAACTAAAAAACTTATAATTAATGCTTAATTTAAACTACTATGAATGAGAACAAAATTCAACTACTAAAAGGCGTACAATTCATGTTAAAATTTCACTACACAGAGAAAACGGATTCATGATAGCAACCGAATTTGTTGCCAATCGAATGATTCTGTCTTAGTGACCGAATTTTACAGTTGTGACTACAATATTTTGGAAGAAACAACTAAAGTTTGGTTACCTCAACTGAAATTCTTCTTTGTCAACTGACTTTCTGTTGTTAGAACTGAAAAATTCTATGTGTGCAACCGAATCATTCAATTGGCAACAAATTCGGTTGCTATTACGAATCAGTTTTCTCTGTGTACGTTTGATAAACAAATTTAACTACTAAAAGACATGCGATTGATACTAAAAAACAACTAAACTTGAAGCTCATAGATGACCTGCGGCTGATGGAAAACTTAAACTCCTACTCCATGTTAATATACCTTCGGTTGATGGTAACATGGAATTTCTGAAAGACGTACGTAAGTCTTTAACGATGTACGTAATTTACATCCTAAAGACTTACGATTGATTGTAAAATTTTACTACAAAAAGACCTAATATTAATGGTAAAATTTAAGTACTAAAAGAACATCCATTGATGGTAAAATTGTACTGCTAAAGGACCTTTTATTAATGGTGGAATTGAATTGGTGATTGGTGGAAAAATTGAGCTAAAAACTACCTTCGATTGATGGTAAAATTGTACTACTAAAGGACCTTCGTTCGATGGTAAAATTTAACAACTAAAGGACCTTCGCCTAATGGAGAAACTGAACTGTAAAACGACTTAAGAATGGAGGAAAAATTGACTTAATAAATAACCTTCGATTGGTGTAAAAATGTATACTTTCGTTTGATAGTAAAATTAAACTATTAAAGGACCTTTGAGTTATGAAGAAATTGAACTCTAAAAAGACCTAATATTAGTGGAAAAATTGAGCTGCCAAACGATCTTTGACTGATGGTAAATTTGAACTACTAAAGGACCTTCGATTGATGAAGAAAATTAATTCTAAAAAGTTCTACGCTTGGTGGAAAAAATGAGCTAATATAAGACCTTCAGTTGATGGTAAAACCGAACTACTAAAAGACTTTCGATTGATAGAGAAACTGAACTCTAAAAAGATTGGTGGAAAAATTGCGCTAAAAACAAGACCTTCGATTGATGGTAAAATTGTACTACTAAAGGACCTTTGATTAATGTAGAAACTGAACTCTAAAAAGATCTACGATTGGTGGAAAAATTGAGCTAAAAAAGGACCTTTGATTTATGGAGAAATTGAACTCTAAAAAGACCTAATATTATTGGAAAAATTGAGCTGCCAAACGATCTTTGACGGATGGTAAATTTGAACTACTAAAGGATCTTCGACTGATGTAGAAATTGAACACTAAAAAGACCTACGATTGGTGGAAAAAATGAGTTAATAAAAGACCTTCGATTGATGGAGCAAATTAACTCTAAAAAGTCCTACGATTGGTGGAAAATTTTGGAAACAACTGATGGTAAAATTGAGCTCCTAAAAGACCTTCGATTGATGGAGCAATAGAACTCTAAAAAGACTTAAGATTGGTGGAAAATTTGAGTTACCAAACGATCTTCGACGACTGATGGTAAAACTGAGCTCCTAAAAGACCTTCGATCGATGCAGAAACTGAACTCTAAAAAGACCTACGATAGGGTGAACGGTACAAAGACCTACGATTGGTAGAAAAATTAAGATAAAGGACCTTCGAATGATGGAGAAACTGAACTCTAAAAAGACCTAAGATTGACGGAAAATGTGCTAATAAAAGACCATCGATTGATGGTAAAAATGAACTACTACAGCATCTTCGATTGATGTGGAAAATAAACCATAAAAAGCCAATCGATTGGTGGAAAATTTGGGAAAACAACTGATGGGGAAATTGAGATCCAAAAAGACCTTCGATCGATGAAGAAATTGTACTCCAAAAATACCTACCATTGGTGAAAAAATTGAGCTACTAAAAAGATGTTCGATTCATTGTAAAATTAAGCTACTGAAAGACCTTCGACCGATGGTTAAATTTATCTACTAAAAGACCTATGATTAGTAGTAAAATTTAACTCCCAAAAGGCCTACGGATGTTGCAAATATTGGTAAAATTGAACTCCTGAAAGACATACAATTATTTCTAAAACTAAACTACTAAAAGTAGATTGATGCTAAAATTTAATTCCTAAAAGACATACGATTAATGGAAAAATTGAAGAACTAAATGTCCTACGATTCATGGATAAATTGAAGAACTAAATGTCTTACGATTGATGGATTAATCTAACTCCTAAAAGACCTACGATTGATGGAGAAAATAAACCACTAGCAGATCTATGATTGCTAACAAAATTGAGCTACTAAAAGACCTACGATAAATACTAAAATAAAATTAATAAAATACCAACGTTTGATGCTAAAATGGAATTGAGACCTACAATTAATAACTCTTCCAACTAAAGGGCATTGCAAAGCTGAAAATTTTATTAAGAAATATCAACATTTGTGAAATATTAGCAGCTATAAACATTTTAATCATTCCAAATTTAGTAAAACAATAAACTTCACAATAATCTCAGTATACCTTACAATTTAACTTATCTCAACTATAGACACTTTGTAATTATATTTAGACATCAGCCTACCATCTATCTAAATATAAATTTGTGTTATCCTTCATTTAAAAATGTACTTGTCTGGCTTCAATTTAAATTAATTTATATTTTTATAATTAATTTAGCAATGTTAATTATATTTCTCTTCTAACTCATTAAATATTGTAAATGTTTTATAAATTTTCGTTACGTATTTGCATTGTATAATAAAATAATTAAATACTATAACGTTTAAGTCTATTGTAATGAGAAAGGGTCACTTAACTTCACTTAACTTTTGTTCAAACTTTAATGTGTATTTTTGTAATTTACAAAAGACATTGCTTTAAGGTATGCTTTTTGACTTTCAAACCTTAATGTGTTCAATAGTTTTTATGTTGAGAGTGTGTGTCTCACAAATAGAAAAAAAAGACTTCCGCTTCCGGTGTTTCGTTTAAGAGCTGTAATTCAATTAAAAAGTGTATGTATTGAAACAAACATATATACTTTTACATTCAAAAGCCGTAGCTCAGTTTGTGAAAGGGGTTGAAACAATTGTTAACATTTTAAAAGGCTTTTAAGAAGTTTTTATTGTCAGACGGTTTGTGCGTTTTGTAAAATGTCTAAGTGTTTATTCACATTAGGGTGGACTGTATTTTGAACTTTCTAAAATTTTGCTAATAAAAAACTAATTAAAAATAGTTTTTGTATTTAACTTATGAAATGCAAAATACAAATTTTCGGACTTCAATAAGCCATTATATCTTGATAATTATAAAATTGTATGCATATGTATTTCAAATCCTAAATTTTACTTTTTCAAAATTTCTTTTAAACGAAATTTCAAAATATTCGAAAAATGGTTTTTGGAAATAAAGGCCATATTTTTTAAAGAGCACCGAACACTTCTATCGGAAAAGCAGCTCGTAAAGTTAAATGCTCTGATGCTTCTGTGCGCAGATGCTTCTGTGAAGTCGTATAAAGTTCAGAAAGTTTCAGACCACAATGCGGTACTGTGATTACAAGCAAAAGAACGAGCGAAAAAATTAAGGTAAAATGTGATTGATGATGAAACGAATGAACCTATTGAACTGAAGGTTTTTCTGAGAAAAGATACATTTTTTAAAATAACATTACGATTGAAAGACCTAACATTGATAGTAAAGTTTAACTGCTCATAGCTACTAAAGAACCTTCATTTGATGGAGATATTGAAGTTCTAAAAGACCTACGATTGAGGTAAAATCCGTATGAACTCAAAAACGTCTGGCCCGTGTTTGATGAAATTTTGAGGGAATCTTCAGATTAGCCTAGCGGGTAAAACTGTGAAGTCAGATTTTTAATTTTCTGTCTGTCGGAAAGAAGAGAGAAAGAATCAATTTAAAGTTAGCGGCATTTCATTACAATAAGGATAATGACAACTGGAATCACAAGGACGTACTGATTGGCACAATGAACAGACTGTACTTACATTGTTGCGTTTTGAAGTTCCCTAAGGAATCCCCGGGAATATGCTGTTCGAACGGTAAAGTTGTAAAGTTATTCTGAGCAGCTTCTAAATTAAAAAATATCCCAAAGTACAACTCATGCTTTCCAAATACTTCCTTCCGGGCAACTACTTAATATCATAAACAACTTCGGCTTGATGCCTACCTTTAAAGTTCAAGGCCTAATGTACCACAGAATTGGATCATTGATCCCGCTTTCCAATGCTGATGCGAATTTCCTTAAAATTTATTGGACTGGAAATGAAGCTACAGAAGCCGAACGCTATCGACGAACATGCGTGTTGGACATCGGAAAAGGAAATATTCCAATTGATCCAGCCACATATGAGATTTCGTTCCTGCCTTACTTCTGCGAAATACAAATTAATATTCAAGCCGTTGTAGGCAAGGTATTTCCAAGTCTTACAACCAACTAAAAAAAATTAGATTGGCTGTGGGGACGTGCAATTTTGGCACCAAAAAATTATGATGTCAACAAGCTCAATGAGCCAATTCAATTCAAACTGCCTGGCGAAACAATGAAATACAAATTTAAATTGACACAGTAGTGAAAAAAGAACATGCCGTCAATTATCCTCCTGACTTTTTGAGATCATTGGAACCAGCCGGAATTTCACCACATGTATTAACATTCAAGGCTGGATCACGAAGGTTGGATGCAACGGAACAGGATTGATCATCAAAAAATGTGCAGCAAAGTTAATTGAGGAAACAACCATCGATGATGGATTCAAAAGCGAAGATGTACTGATTCCTCTCATACCGATGATTTTCAACGACTTACCATTTGAATTCAAGCGGCTGCAGTTCCCGTTTCGTCTTGCCTTTGCTATAACCATTAACAAAGCACAAGACCAATTGTTGACTATTGTTAGCTTACATTTGGAAAATTAATTTTTTTTCACACGGTCAATTGTATGTGGCTTGCTCCCGAGATGGACAAATTTTCTACACTTGATTTTTAGATGGCAGAGAATAACTGTAGAACTTGAGAGCTTTGAAAATCCAAAAGCTGCTAAACAAGTGTCCCCCTAATATATATACACCCACAGTGATATACAGTATACCCGCACAGTGAAGAAAATTCTATCCCAAAATGTCCTATAGAATTTTAGGTAGCTTGAAATTTTCTATACATATCCATGTTATTTAAGATTCAGAATTTAAATTGTTTGCATTCCAGCACATTTTTACCACTGTCCACTGATAACTTAATAACCCAAAAATTATTCAATTCAAGGGCATGTTTAAATTCACTTACAAACATTTTTCATTTTAATTCAAATACAGTCGCACAATTTACTTCCCTTGAGAAATATATATTTCACAAACAAATATCTCATATTTGTGCATGAGCTACGTTGTCATCATCAATGTCGCAGCTTAAGCATTTAAATTTATTATGAATTTAATAAAATTATGAAAATCATACTAAATTAAATTTGATTTCATTCAAAGTGTAACTAAGTAAGTAAAAGACCTTTAGGCCACAAATGGCGTTGTTGCGCTATTTACTATTGCCCTCTTCATTCTGGCCCATTAAGGACACCAGAAAACAACGGGTAGGGGGGAGGGGAGCAGAATGTGTTACAAACAGAAATGTTAAGAAAATATAATCCAGTGGTTATTAAAACCATAAAATAACAACAACATAGATACAACCAAACACTCGCCTTTACAGCAAATAGTAACTGTTTGACATAAAAGCCTGAAGGAGAGAAAAATAAATTAGTTAGAAAGAAATAAAGATTAAAAGTAACCAGAAAAAAAAATATATTGAAATTTACAATAGCAAAACAAGCAGAAGACTATTTAGTGGTTAAGGAAATTTAAATAGGAAAATGATAAGTAAATAATAAAAAAAGTAATAATCATAATAATAAATAATATTACAAATTTATTAAGCGTAGACAATATTTAAATAAACAGAAAATGATTTTTTCATAAATGTTGATGGTTGATGAAAGTGAAACTAAAGTGAATCTTGCTGGCTTCTATAAGAAATTTAATTAAAATACGGGCTATAATTGAAATTTATTTGTTTGTTTTGTTGTTTTGTTTTTCTTTGCTTTATATAATTGAAATTGAAGATTGTTTTTAAATGCGTTTTAAATGGTTAAATAGAAATTTACACCTGTTTTTAAATAACTTAATGAGATGGGAATTTGATGTTCCTTGATTAACATAAAAATAAACAAATTTTATATTATTAAATTTTAAATCAATTGAAAGGTTTTCCAATAACTTGTCTTTACCCTAGGGTAATTCCAGATTACGTCGCACAGTGATATAGAAAACAAGTAAGAGAGCTATATTCGGCTGTGCCGAATCTTATATACCCTTCACAAATTATACTTAAAAATACAAATTTTAAATATTTTTAGGTAATCGAAATTTTTTTTCGAATTGTTATTTTAATATTTTTTTTAGATTTTAAATTTCTTTAAATTTTAAAAAAAAAAATTTTGGTTTTAAAATTTCTTTTTTTGGTGAAAAAAATATTTTTTCCCATTTTGACGCATTGTAGATCCAACATATACGTCGTTGCAAAGGTCTTTGAAATATCTATCATTAGATATCCATATTGTCTTTATTAATGACTTAGTAATCCAGATATTGGTCAAAAATAGGTACAAAATCGAGGTTGTCCCGATTTTTTCCTTATGCCTCAGCCATTTGTGGACCGATTTTCCCGATTTTAAATAGCAACCGAGCCGGAAGAATTCTGAAGATATTGATGTACGAATCCAGTATGTAAGTTATTTGGGGGCTTCGGAAAAATGTTAAATATTTTTAGGTAAATAAAATTTTTTTTTTGTTGATTTTTAAATTTTTTTTTGGAATTGTTTTTTTTAAATTTAAATTTAATTTTGTTTTTAAATTTAAATTTTAATTTTTTTTTAATATTTAGCGAAAAAAAACTTTTGGTGAAAAAAAATTCAGGTTAAAAAATAGGTCCAACTTACTATTGTCCTAAAAAATCGAGGTTGTCCCGATTTTTTCCTTATACCTCAGCCATTTGTGGACCGATTTTCCCGATTTTAAATAGCAACCGAGCTGGAAGAATTCTGGAGATATTGCTGTATGAATCGTGTATGTAAGTTATTTGGGGGCTTTGGAAAAATTTTAAACATTTTTAGGTAAACAAAATTTATTTTTTTTACAAAGTTGATTTTTTAATTTTTTGAATTTTTTTTTTTAAATTTAAATTTTTGTAATTTAAATTTTTTTTAATAAAAAAAAATTTTGGTGAAAAACAAATTCAGGTTAAAAAATATTTTTACGATTTTGACTCATTGTAGGTCCAACTTACTATGGTCTTATATACGTCGTTGCAAAGGTGTTTGAAATATCTATCATTAGATATCCATATTGTCTATATCAATGTCTAGTAATCCAGATGTAGGTAAACAATAAGTCAAAAATCGAGGTTGTCCTGCTTTTTTCCTCATATCTCAGCCATTTGTGAACCGATTTTTCTGACAGAATTATTGAAGATTTGGATCCCGAAGATATCTGGGGTCTTCAGAAAATTGATTACAACAGACAGACTGACGGACATGGCTTAATCGACTCCGCAATCTATAAGGATCCTGAATATATATACTTTATAGGGTCGGAAAATTACAAACGGAATGACAAACTTATTTCCCTTTCACGAAGGTGAAACGGTTTCAATTGAATCCTATTTTAGTGTAATTTTATTTGCGCAAAGAGAGTTTAAGTTTTGAATTTGAACCTCATGTGCCCACCAGGGGTCTCCAAAGTAGAACACCTCGGGTATATTCAATTTCCAAAACGATCCTATTTCTTCGTTTTCCTAATTATTTCGTAAATGGTTCCCATTATCCCGCTCCTGGTATGGATGTTAAGCCAAAAAAAAAACAAAAAATACTATTTTTGAGGTTTTTCAAAACTTTTTAGGAATTGATAGCAAATTGCAAAATTTGTTTTTTTTTAAAAACAAATTTTAAAAAAAAATAAAAAAAATTTTAATATTTTTTTTCCGAAATCAAAAACTTTTTTGATTTATTTTCAAAATGGGCCCTTTTTTCTTCTTAAAATAAAGCTTAGATATTTTCCTTGAGGACCTATTTGGTCGCATAGTGAGATGCGAGTTCGATATCTATAAAAAAAAATGTTTTGTAACTCAACCGATTTTAAAAGTTGAATTGTAGTTCAGAAAACTCCAATTTTATTTCAGAAAATTCGAATTGAATTTCAGAAATGTCTATTTGTATTTCAGAAATTTACATTGGTATTGCTATTAGAATTTTCGGACTAACAATTAGAAATTTCTGAAATACAAATGGAAAATTCTCAAATATAAAGGAAATATTCTGAAATTCAATTAGAAAATTCTGAAATACAATTGGAAATTTCTGAAATACAATTGGAAATGCTGTAGAAATTTCTGAACTTCAATTACAAATAGTGTAGTGCTTAAGAAGTCACTGATACTTTCATACATTTTATACCACTTCCAATATTTTTTGCTGAGTATTAATGTCTTCCAAATGCAATCATTACAAAAAAAATCTCATCATTTATTTTCCATTTTAATATTTTTTAAAGAATGACCTTTTATTTGTTATAAAAAACTATAAGAACAATCTTAATTTACAATCTTTACAGATGATTGAACAGAATTATATAATATATAAATGTATTTATATCACTCATACGTACAGATGATGTCCGGCAGCAATAGAAGAATAAAATAAAATTTGTTTTCTTTTTAAGACCATAAATTTTAGTGATTTATACAACCTGAAGTATTAATATAATTTATGCTTTTAAACCCTTTTATGTGTTTACCATTCCATAAGAAAACCCTTTTACAATATATAACAAGTAAGAGAGCTATATTCGGTTGTGCCGAATTTTAAATACCCTTCATCAAATTATACTTAAAATTATTTTATTTTTTAAATATTTTTATTTAAACAAAATTAACATTTTTTTTTTAAATTTTTTTTAAAAAAAGTGTTTTCCAAATGACAAAAAAAACATTTTTTTATGAAAAAAAAATCGGGTTAAAAACATTTTTCTCGATTTTTACCCATTGTAGGTCCAACTTACTTATACACCTTATATACATCGTTACAATGGACTTTAAAATATCTATCATTAGATATCCATATTGTCTATATTAATGGCTTAGTTTCCCGGTATTTTCCTTATATCTCAGCCATTCATGGGCCGATTTTGTCGATTTTAAATAGCAACCTAGCCGGGAATTCCAAATATATTGATGTATGATCAATGATCATGTATTTAAGTTATTTGGGGGCTACATAAAGTTGCTTTTAACATACAGACGGACAGACGGACATGGATATATCGACTTTGCTATCTATAACGATCCAGAATATATATGTACTTTGTGGGGTCGCAAATGAAAAATGTAGAAATTATAAACGAAATGACAAACTTATGTATACCCTTGCCACTCATGGCGAAGGGTATAAAAAGGGTAAAAGTAAAAGGAAATAGAGAATTTAAAAAATGATACAACATAAATTATTTTACAGATTATTTCATTATACTTAATCATATTAGTACAAGTATATATTAGAAAATTGTGTAAGTTGTAGTCAATGATGGGAATATTTTATTTTGATTTGGTATTTGGTGGAAATGGCAAATATGTATAAGTTATATATATATAATATAAAGATATATATCTACTGCTGAAAACTAGTAAGATAACAGAAGGAAATGTGAATGTTTATGAAAATGTTCCAATTTCAGAAGTTTTCTCAATTTTGCATTATTTACTTTAGACTACAGAAACCTTGAAAGTACAGTATTTAAAATTTGTTTGAATTGACATTTGAAACTTATTTCCCAAAATTTAAAAAAAAAACTACCTCAGACTTTCATTACCCGGCAAATTTGATGCTATAGGAGCCATGTTTGTTGTTACAAAAAACAATATTTTAAATAAACTTACTTCTAAGTATTAAAAATATAAAAAAAAACAAGTAAGAACTACCCTACACTTAGTAATAGAGCACAAACATTTTTCTTTTAAAATTTCAATAATTTATATTTTTGAGTGATTTTCGTAAGTGGGCCTTATATGGGGCTATGACCAATTATGGACCGATCACCATGAAATTGGGTGGTGTGATTTATGTCTATATTAAAGTCAATTATGTTGAATTTTGTGTGTATTCCAACATTTTTAAGCGATTTATGCACATTAAAGTGATTTTCGGAAGCAGGTCTATATGGGAGCTATGATTAATTATGGAACGATCGTAATAAAATTTGGTGACATGAATTTTGTGTATATAGGACTTATTTGAAGCGGAATTTGTGGAGAAACATATATAAATTAAACATTTATGACCGATAAAGTCCAATTTCGGGAGGACATTTGTATGGAGGCTAGGTGAAATAATGGACCGATTTCAGCCAGTTTCAATAGGCTTGGTCCTTGAACCGAAAAAATAATATGTATCAAATTTCATCGAAATATCTTCAAAATTACGACCTGTACTCTGCGCCGACCAGACGGACGGAAGGACGGCCATCGTTTAATCGACTCAGAAAGTGATTCTAAGTCGATCGGTATACTTTAAGGTGGATGTTAGACTAATAATTTTGGGCGTTATAAACATCTGCACAAACGCATTATACCCTCCCCACTATGGTGGTGTAGGGTATAAATCATAATATTAATAAGGCAAGTCGATTTCTTTAGACCACTTTTAAGCTCACATTATACATTCAATTTGGGCAAGAAATATACCATTTTAAAGGGATTTATTCACAGAAGTGCAGAATATATATTTTATTGAAATCGGTTCAGTTTTTTAGGAGTTATAAGCGTTTAAAGATGTTACTAACATATATGCAAAAACGTGTACATGTGAACCTTAAGCTAAAAAGTAAACAAAGCAATGCGTGTTTGTTCAATTTGTTGTTGTAAATAAATAGGAGAAACAATTAAAAAGTATTGATTTCGCTCTGTTTTAAGTGAGAGTTGTTATAGAAATCAAAGAAGAAGACTTTAGTAATTTAAATTCGCTTTAATAAATATATTTTTAAGGTGTTTTTTTTATTTTCTAACTCCCATATGTATGAACAATTATTAAATTTATCAAAGGTTTATAAAACAAAATTTGTTTTATAAACCTTTGACAAATTTAAAAAACTGTTTATGCATATGGGGGTAAATATGTAATTGTAGATAAGTAAATAGTTATATTATAATTGTGACGATTTTCAATGGTTTATCACTGCATGAAGTTTAATCAAAATTGGGACGGATCGGAAAAAATGGTGAGTCGCCTCCCATACAAAGTAAATAATTATTTCTAAATAGTTTGTGAACTATACTTGCAAGATTCTTCAAATTAGTCTAAATGTCTCTTTTATAATTTTGCATAGTTTCGCTGAAATTGTTCGGGATTGGAATAGTGGGCGTGACACACCCTATACAAAGTATATAATTAATTTCGAATATCTGTAGAACTGTATTGTAAAAGTGTTTAAACTTATAGCGAATTAATTTCTTATTATTGTGCGGAGTTTAGCTGAATATAGACGGAATTAGATTAGAGGCCATGACACCCAAAATGAGAGGGTCGGAAAAAGAGGTCTGTCACCTCCCATACCAAGTAATAATTGCAAGGTTCTTCAAACTTTGTCCGCATAGCTCTCTTACCATTTTACACAGATTGGCTGAAAATGGTCGGGATTGCATTAGTGGTTATGGCGCAATGTAAATAATTAATTTTGTATATGTGGTGAACTATAATTCTAAAAGAATTTAAACTCTGTATCAATCAATTTATTACCATTCTAAGGAGGTTAATTCGAAGTTTAGCTAAATATGATGGGCTTAGTAGGAATGGCCCCTCCCTTATAAAGTAAAGTTAAAGTAAAGCTTGATATTTACATAAAAGGTTTAAAAATGGATGGGGTCAGAGCAGTGGAGTGGTATCTCCCATACAAAATTAGATAGTTATTTTCGAATATCAAGTGAACTGTAATTGAGAGATTCTCAAATTTTTTATGTGTTATTTTCGTTTTTCCATTCATATTTTTTTTTAATTTTACTAGGGTAGGGATAGCGAAGTGCACCGGGTTATGCTAGTACAAAATATGTATCTAAGTTGTATTTTCTTGAAATCAATTCTAGAGAAAATTTACTGGAAATTTAATTACACTGTCCAACAAATTGAGACATTTTGATTGGAACAGAATAGCGACCCTATAATTCAGAAAGGGCATGTTGAGTAGATCATTATTGTAGAACAAACTTATAGTCCAAGCTGGTCTGAATTTTGGGTCAAAAATTTAAATTTTTGGTCGAAGGGAGCATGATACTAAATGAAAAAAATGTTAATGTTTGAGAGAATTCTTATTGTCAGAGTTATAAGGTGGAATTTTATGGTGATCATTTTTATGGAAGATCCTAACCCTCTATCTCCTCTTTTTAGTGGTCAGTTTGACCCTTTTTTGAGAAAATCAAAAAAAGACCTTTTAAAAAGGACATTTAAGGATTAAAATATTCCACGAAAATATTTGCCGGACAATTTCAGTGGGGGTCACCAAAGATACTAAAGTTGTAAATAAAGTTTTTTACGCTTAATTAGCAAAACTACACGCCAACTTGGGTCTCACATTTTTTAAAAAAATCACAAAAAATTTGCTACAACTTTTCTAAATATTGTTGGTGCAAAATTAGGAGTCCCTGAAAGTTATTCTAAAAAAATGTGAAAAAAAAATTCCATCCTATATTTTTTTCAAAAAAGGACACGAAAACGTTATTTTTTTGGCAAAACATGTATACAAAATTTATTTGGTGGACTCTTAGCTATATTATTGCCATATATAGTTAAGCGGTGTCACCAAGTCTGAATTTGCTGTTGGCCAAAAACTGATGACACCTTTTTTCTTTAGGCCCCACAGATTTCAGATTATTTGGCGGCTTATAAAAAAAATTGGTCAACAAAATCGCCAAACTGAGTATAAGGTTTAACAACCCTTTGGTAGTAGAGTCGAACCTGTACTGTCATGAGCGTGTATTTTTCCAATGTTGCAGTGTGTTATTCATTTTAATAACTTGTAATTACAATGAAATTTAGTTTTTAATTTTTGTGTACATACGTATATTTAAATATTGTTTGGGGAAAAATAAACACAAATATATGTAATTTATATGCTAATAAATTTATAAAACAATTAAAAAACCGAAAGAACCAAACACATAAAATAGGTACTCTATCGTTTTAGTGATCAGACTTGGTCCCTTGATTGTTTAACGTTATTGGATTTCGTTTTATGAAGTTTTTTGCATCCAGGCATGAAAAAGTAATATTCCATCATGACAAGGCTAGAACACATGTCGCAATACCTGTTAAACATTATTTAAAAAGTTGTTGAAAAGTTTTGTCCCGTCCCACTACTATTTGTTTCGGTCGATGCAGAACGCTTTCTCGGGGACACGCTTCATTTTGGAACAGAGTATCCAGGACTCTAAAGGTACTATTTTCGAATTATTCTAATACTTTTTGAATGCTCTTAATCACTGCTAAACTTAAGCTATCTGCATTAAAGAGCGAGCTTATGAAGCACTCAAATCCTGGCTACAACCTCTACTAATTCTGTTGACCTGTATTTTTTATTTTTATCTTTTATCTTTATTTATATTTTAAATTCATGTGTCCTACACTCCGATTTCCTTAATTAATTGTTTTAATTAATTATATTACTTTACATTTGATTAATTTTTCAAGTTTGAGTTTTTTTTATTACATTTGTTTTTATTTTTTTATTTTCATTTATCTATTTGAAATTTTCCACATCAACCAACTCCATTGTATGTATGAATATATGTTTGTATTTATGTATGTATGTAGGTGGTAATAGAACATAAATTTTCTATTTTATAAAGTACATCTGTTTTAGAAATTTATTCATGTATGAATTTTGAAGCACGTGCTTTGTATACATGAGTATTTAAGTCAGTTTTTTTATTATTTTTTTTTTTTTTAAATTCCACAACAAAACAAAATTGTGTTCCTTTTTTTTTTTGCTATAATGCTGTCATGTCGTATTAAGTTCAATTTTTGTTGTCTGTATTATTGTATTTTGTATGTGTCATCATTTTATTATCATTATTGAATTGAATAATATAAATAAGCCATAATGCTTACCTGAACGTAAATAAGGAGTGAGATCGAAAAATTCTTAACATACATATATGTTTATAAAAAAGAAACCACTAAACTTACAGCTTTAATTTTTTTTTTTATTTGATTGAAATTATTATTACAATTTACAAAAAAAATTATTTTTATAGTTTTAATCACTAGTGATGAAATTTTGAACCTTTTTCGGAAACCCTTCCATTAACGTTTTTATAGTGCTTTCTGTCACTTTGCTCGAACATGTAGTCCATCTCCGTTTAAAATCTACCACACTTTTGGACACCTTTTTTGTACTCTTCAATTCTCTTTTAACAAGAGCCCAATATCTCTCCACTGGCCTTAGCTCCGGGCAGTTTGGAGGATTTGCCTCTCTTGGTACAAATACCACATTATTGTTCTTGTACCACTCAAGGGCTTGTTTGCCATAGTGACAGGATGCCAAGTCAGGCCAAAAATAAGTGGACACATTATGAAGTCTTATGAATGGAAGCAGCCTTTTTTGTAAACATTCCTTGATGTAAATTTCGGTATTTATAGAGCCCGTTGTAACAAATGAGTGGCTTCTTTTGCCGCAACTGCATATTGCTTGCCATACCAAGAACTTTCTGGGAAATTTTGTCTGCTTTTGGGTCCTAAACTTTTCTTCAACATTCCCTCGAGCATCAGCAACATAAAATTTTTGACCTGGAAGTTGCGAAAAATCTGCCAGAACATACGTTTCGTCATCCATTATGCAGCAAGAATATTTTTTTATAAAACTTGACTTCAATTTCCGTGCTCTGTTTTTGGCCTCTAAATTTTTAGTAGCGTTCCTGTCAGGAACTTTTTGAGCCTTGTATGTTTTTAAACCTGCATTAGCTTTAACTTTTCGTACCAAATAGTCCGAGCACTGAGCTAACCGGGCTGCTTTCCTACCGGATGTGTTGGGAGCTCTTTTGAAAATGCGTTCTATTTTTTTGGCTTTAGAAACATCATGTGGACCATTCCTTCTACCTGAACCAGGTTTTCTATCAACTGACAAGTTCTCCCGGTACTGTTTAATAACATTGGAAACAGTTTGACGGCAGACCTTTGTATGCTTGGCCAACTTTTTGTAAGACCAAGTTGGGTTTTGTTGAAAATATTTAATAATTTCAGTACGCACTTTTTTCTGGTCACTCATTTTAATCAGATTAACAAAAAAATTAATATAATTGACATTACACATAATAACTGACATGTTTTTCAAAGGTAACTTGATCAAAAAAAAATTCAAATAATACTTGGGTTAAAAAATGTAATGAAAAACGTGTGTTAAGAATTTTTCGATCTCACTCCTTACATATGAATGTTTATATTTGCGACAAAACGAAAAATTTTGTTAAAAAAATTAATTTTTGAATCTTTACTTTTCTGAATTCGATAATATTTGGGGTATATGTTTTTCAGGGCCAAAATTTATAGTTCTCCAGAATTCCAAAATTCGCTCTAGTTTGATTTTTATAAAGGTTCAAAGTTTGTATTTTTTAATAGATGTGTGCAAAAGATTAAAAATATAACAGCTAATAACTATAAATCTATATATACCCGAATCTTATATACCCTTCCCCAAATTAACTGTACTTTAAAATAAAAATTTCAAATATTTAGGTGGTGAAAAAAATTCGGGGTAAAAAATATTTTTCCCTATTTTGATCAAAAATATAGATCAAAAATGTGTAAAAGAGGTTGAGCTGGTTTTTGCTTATATCTCAGCTATTTGTGGGTTGATTTTCTCAATTTTAAATATCAACCAAACCAGGACTATAGCGAATATATATTATATAGATATATTGATGTATGAGTTATGTATGTAAGTTATTTGGGGGCTTGATTTCAATAAACATACGGACATGGCTACAAATGAAAATTCAGAAATTGCAAACGGAATGACAAACTTATATATACACATGCCACTCAGTTTGGCGATTTTGGTAACCAATTTTTATGGACTTCTAAAAATTCTGAAAATCAGTGGGCCCTCAAAAAAAGGTGTCATCAGTTTTTGGCCAACAGTTAATTCATACATGGCGATACCGCTTAACTATATATGGCAATCATATAGTTAAGAGTCCACCACACAAAAAAAATAGCTATTCGTGTCCTTTTTTTGAAAAAAATATAGGAAGCTAATTTTTGTTTTCACTTTTTTAGAATAACTTACAGGGACTCATCATTTTTCAGTAACAATATTTGGCAAAGTTGTAGCTACGTGAACACATCAAAGCAATCAAAACGTGTCTAGGTACTCTAAATAGCTCACAAATATTACTTTGTACCTTAAAAATGTTCTTTTTTAGACGCGAAAATAAAGATTTTTTTAAAATAGTATGATGAAGACACACTTCTCTATTGTGCTGCTATAGAGAGAAGCACAAATCATTATCAGTATGATCCGGGTCCATCAGGTTACCCAATCTTGATCAGGCAAAACCGGTTTGATGTAAGATATATGGGCAAATCCTGCGTGACGAACGTTTCATTCGTACACGTTTTCATATTTAAATCTGAAAATGTTTTGTTTTTTTCGAATAAGATACTTCCAACGTATACTATACGCTATAGTGAGATTTAAGTGCAATTCCAAATGGCATATGACATTTCCTTTTAATTGCCATTTCTTGCGAAATAATTGATCGCAAAATTTTGTGACCACGTTACAAAGAGTGGAAGTAACATTAAAAGTTGAAGTTTTTATTCGTAATTTTAGCGAATTTGGCTTAATGAAGCACACAAAATCTTACGAACGTGATTTACCTTAAAAACTAAAAAAATATAATATGGTGATTTTCCATGAAGAAAAATATAAAACTTTAATTAATGTAAAATGTTAACGGTTAAAGATATCATAACAAAATTTTAAACTAATGTGTTCCAAAAACTGATTTTTTTAGAAAAGTGGTCACTTTGACGTTATTTTCAATGGGATAGTAGGTGCTATATAAAATGGGGCCGTTTCGAGGATCAGTGGTTTACGTTTTTAAAATTTTTTACTCAAACTTAAAATTTTATCTCAAAATTGGACAAATTTGGATTGGGCTGAGGGGAAAATGTCCGCTTAATTGAGCCAAATTTTACTTTACACGATTTTGCATTAATTTCTCTTTCCAGATCATATAAAAATTGGACGAAACAACTGTTTATTTTCTTTAGAATTTTATCGCAAATATACGTGATGTTTAAAAAAAAAATTCGACCCTTTGTAGGTCCTTTATATGTATATGAAAAACGAAAAAAAGATCGACCAAAATTTAAAAAAAAATTAAAACTAAATATCTTTTGAGCTAAAAGATATAAACTACACAATTAAGCGTATTATTTGTAGTCCTTCTCAAGGACTATCTATATTTTAAATTTCTGCTGATTCACATTTTTATAAAAAAAATGAGAGACTTTGAGGAGCAATCAACTGAAACCCATTCACCCTACGCAGCTGAATAACTGTAAATCAACTCGCAAAAACACCCCAAAACATTAAAAATGTATATTAAACTAATAATTATAGGTCTTCAAACTTCTTTCTGGGAAATTCAAACCCTTAAAGGGTAAAAATTGTATTTATTTTCTAATAAAACAGTTTTTCTAAAAATTAACATCTCAATATAATTCTAAAATTAATTTGGTTAAAATTTATATCATCTCAAAGTAGACAAAAAAGTAATCTAATCTAAAAATTATAAATCTAATTTTAACCCATCTGTATCAATTGGATATGTGCCCTTCCTATGATCCTTTGGGTCATATGACCCAACTTTAAAATGTAAACAAATTTTCATATTTAATATAGTAAATTTATTTGGTTTGTTGCTTTTTTATTTCGTTTAATACAAAATAATGAAATCTAAAATAAATAAACCCTTCCTGAGCAATTATTAAAAAAAAATATATATAAAATATAATTAAATTTGAAATTCAACTTTTTTTTGAATAAAAATTTAAGAATTTTTGTGACAATTTATACACAATGTGACTATGTGATCTTTATAAACAAATCGAACCAAGCCTTTATATGTATCTGTATCTGCTCTTTTGGTAGGTCCAGGCTTATTCAATGAAATTAGATTGATAACATGCCTGTTTGAAGTGGTGGCTGTTCCAAGCTACACTTTTGTCCTAAGATAAATATGTAACTGAAGTGATGTGATCTATTTCTACTACATGTTCCACATCCACGCTTTTAACTCTAATACTTGATAATGAATATGATTCGTCTTCTGCATCGCTGTCGTGTGAAAAACCGCAAGGCTCCGTTGTTTCTACGTCAAACTTCCAACTCTATCTATTCGTTTGCAGACGACAGCAACATTTGCCATTCATATTCATTCAGTTATAGACCAAGCCTGTCGGAGATTGCTGCAATCAGGCAAAACATGAATGATTCCCTTACTCGGTACCTTGCGACAATCTCTGAATGGGGTCGTGTGATTAGGGTCGCTTTCAACGCTCGCAAGACTCAGTGTTGCATGTTGACACAATCAGACGCTCTTTATGTTCTGGGCATGACAATACAATGTGATGTCCGTTGGTCTAAATACATTTTTCAAGTGTCGAACCCGCAGATTTTTACGTAATACACGTTTTTCATCAAGAACACATATCTTTGTGGTCGCTTAGGCAGTGGACCGCACAATACACTACAGGGAAAATTCGTTCTTTAGCCGTTATGTCAGTATGTGGAAAAAACTTCCCGCTGAAGTCTTTCCTCTCATTTCAAAGTTCAAAACGAATATCCACAAACACTACTCCATCTTTCCTCATTTCCATAACCTATTTTCCTAGTTCCAACACAATGATTTGCATGAGTAGGGGTCATCCCCTGAGTGCTAGTCCAAGAAGAAAACAAAATAAAAAATTCTCCAAACCTTACCCACAGTTGGAGAATAATAAAATTTTTAATGAAAAAATATTCAATGAAAGCGATTTTATTGATTATTTTACTGAAAAACTGATTGGTCGATGATTCTGAATGAAGATGAACACAATTAAATTATATTCAATAGGAAAAAACAATATCACTTGTTGGGTTATATTGACCCAAATGATATTAAATGTGGGTAAATCGTGTTTTGAAATGTGGAGGGGGGAGGAAAAATTTTAATTTTATTATTTTCTTTTAAAAGCATAGTTTTCGTCACTGTAATGGATAAATTAAAGTTTCGCGTTCATATCTTATAATTAAGAGGAAAATTTGGCATTTGAAAGCCAAAATTGGGTCAAATTGACCCAAGGAGTGCAGAAGGGTTAATACCAATTTTAAACATTGATTATTTGAACTTTAAACCTCGATAAAAGACAAACCAAATCGAATTTAGAATTTTTGAGCAACATCAAATATTGTATAATCATAAAGAATCTGTATACCAATTTTTAATAAATTTGAAAAGTGTAAGGTCCGATGCCTTGTGGAAAATGTTTGTTTCTACCCATTTTATCATTTTTTTATTTTGAGCTTGCTTTTTGGTATAACTACTAGCTACATATTATTTATATAAATATTGTATAAATAAATAAAAATTATGGATAAGCAAAAAAAACATATTACAGATGAGTTTAGAGATGTAGGGAGAAATTGTTAATAGAAATAAAGTGAGTAGCGGACATGAATATCCTAAGTATAGGAAAATTTGTTTAAACATTTAAAGTACAAATATCCAAAGAAATTGAGGAAATCGATATTTAAAGTAACAATACAAAAAGGGATTCATGAAATCCCCTTTTCATCGATTATTACCCGTCTTTCATAAAAGTACCATTTTCAAAATATGTTCATTTTCCGAACCAAATTTTGACAACACCATAAAACCCAAACAAGCAATTAAATTTACTCTAAAGATATACCTATTTAAGACAACACAAATCCAACTATACCCCACCTAAACAAAATACAAAATCCCTTAAAGTATGCAATCAAAAACACAACACTAAACAAAAACCCAACATCATGACTAGTTTATCTTACTAACCTGTATTTGTTTAATACCCCTACCACCATGATAAGGTTTTTACCCTCCCTTAACTTGTATTTTGTCTTAACAATTCACATTAACTTGTGTTGTTAAACATGTCATGACATTTGTAATCAGTTGATATCAGCAGGTTTGTAATGTTGTGTATGAGACAAAAACGTCTGTTATTTGTAATGTCGACGGGTTTAATATTTTTTCTTTCTGTTTTCTATAATATTTTTGCAATTCATACATATTTTTTTCCGTACTCCTTGGGTTTTTGTATAAATCTGTCATAATTTTTATTTTTTGCTATTTGTTTTCATGTTTTATTTTGTGGACTGCTGGTTTTTGTGTTGTGGACCCAAATCACGTTTGCAGCACTACGTATAATAAACAAATCTGGTACCTTATACTTTTTGGTGGAAAGTATGAAAGTAAAAACAAAACATGAATATTATAAAAAGAAAACAATATTTTTGTGCCACTGCTGCCTGTTATTTATTAAGATATTGAGATTTGCTAAATGCTGTTTATTGTCAAGGATTCCTTTATTTTTGCGCTTGCTTTTGGCAAATAAGTATTTTATTTGTTTGTCTTATGACACACATCACCAACTCAAATGAGTTTAACAAAACGACATTTAATGGAAAACAACAAATTTGACATTTTTATCGATATTTTGAAGAGTGTATTCAGTGAATAATTAGCGAGCTAAATAAAAAAAACGGAAATATCCTGTATATAACAAAACACTCGCTAAGAATGCCGGAATGTCTTTAGCCTTATCAAGTGTTTGACAAAAATTTAAAACTGACATTGGCATGATAACGTGTTATAATTGTGTATTTAACAATGTATGGATTAAATTTATTGTGTATTTCCTTTAATTTTGATTATATTTAACAGGGTAGTAACATACAAGATTAAAGTACAAATGACTATTGGATATTGACTACTGACTATTGACTATTGACTATTGACTATTGACTATTGACTATTGACTATTGACTATTGACTATTGACTATTGACTATTGACTATTGACTATTGACTATTGACTATTGACTATTGACTATTGACTATTGACTATTGACTATTGACTATTGACTATTGACTATTGACTATTGACTATTGACTATTGACTATTGACTATTGACTATTGACTATTGACTATTGACTATTGACTATTGACTATTGACTACTGACAACTAAATATTGACTATTGACTATTGACTACTGACTATTGACTACTGACTATAGACTATTGACTATTGACAATTGACTATTGGCAATTGACAATTGACTATTGACCACTGACTATTGACTATTGACCACTGACTATTGACTACTGACTATTGACTACAGACTATTGACTATTGACTATTGACTATTGACTATTGACTATTGACTATTGACTATTGACTATTGACTATTGACTATTGACTATTGACTATTGACTATTGACTATTGACTATTGACTATTGACTATTGACTATTGACTATTGACTATTGACTATTGACTATTGACTATTGACTATTGACTATTGACTATTGACTATTGACTATTGACTATTGACTATTGACTATTGACTATTGACTATTGACTATTGACTATTGACTATTGACTATTGACTATTGACTATTGACTATTGACTATTGACTATTGACTATTGACTATTGACTATTGACTATTGACTATTGACTATTGACTATTGACTATTGACTATTGACTATTGACTATTGACTATTGACTATTGACTATTGACTATTGACTATTGACTATTGACTATTGACTATTGACTATTGACTATTGACTATTGACTATTGACTATTGACTATTGACTATTGACTATTGACTATTGACTATTGACTATTGACTATTGACTATTGACTATTGACTATTGACTATTGACTATTGACTATTGACTATTGACTATTGACTATTGACTATTGACTATTGACTATTGACTATTGACTATTGACTATTGACTATTGACTATTGACTATTGACTATTGACTATTGACTATTGACTATTGACTATTGACTATTGACTATTGACTATTGACTATTGACTATTGACTATTGACTATTGACTATTGACTATTGACTATTGACTATTGACTATTGACTATTGACTATTGACTATTGACTATTGACTATTGACTATTGACTATTGACTATTGACTATTGACTATTGACTATTGACTATTGACTATTGACTATTGACTATTGACTAATGACTATTGACTATTGACTATTGCCTATTGACTATTGACTATTGACTATTGACTACTGACTACTGACTATTGACTATTGACTGTTGACTATAGACTACTGGCTACTGATTATTGACTATTGACTATAAACTACTGACTATTGACTATTGACTGTTGACTGTTGACTATTGACTATTGAATGTTGACTACTATCCATAACATATATCCGTATTAAAATATGCTCCAAAAAGTTTTCTATTTAAACCACTGTCCAATACACCAATTAATTATTTAGACAAGCACACAATGTACATGAGTATTATTTTCATTCATAAAAAATCTAAACACTACAAACTTGTTAAAATTGCAAAACATTTACAGTGGTGCTACTACCAAGCAATATGCATACAGTTTCCATAGATACTTAGACAAAAGAAAACAGCAACAAAAATATGTAAATAGATGTTCTCTCTCTCCCTTTTGAAAAAGAAAAACAAACAAAAATAATACCCCACATTTCTTGAAGCTTGTTTGTTGTTAGTGTTTTTGGTTTTCACTCTCACACGTGCTTTTAACACCCCAAAAACAGCATAACACGTGTTGTTTAGTCTAAAATTATGCACCTCCACTTCCATCTACTCTTGCAAGTTCCAACAAGAAGCAACACTTCCTCGCAAACCAGTTTACGAGTGTTTATGTTGTTGTTGTTGCTGTTACTGTTGGTGAATAAAAATGAAAAATCCCAAAACAAATGAGTTTTTAACATTTCCCCGATGTTAGGAGAGCGCAAGAAAAACCAAACTGTTATTTAACATTTGGAGAGAGCAAATTGTTTTGCAATTTACATGATATGATTGTAATAGTGTTGTAAGTGTTTGTGTGTGTTAACTTGGTCAATTCATGTATTTTTATTTTTGCTTCTTTACCATCATGTTTGAACAGATGCAGATGCTGTACAGAGCCCCAACATTATTAACGATGTGTGCCTGTGATGTGATGTGATGCTTTGGAAAATTCGCAAATTCAGTTTGCCAAGATGTGCCGACGCGTTGTGTACGTTTCGAAATGTAAAGCGGTTAAATTTAGAAATACAGTGGTACAAACAAATTAATTACTGTGAATATGAAAAATATATTATATTAGAAAAATAATGAAGACAAAACAAAAAATAAAAGTGAGAAATGAATGTATACAATCAATAAATCAAAACTAAACGTTATACATATATATATGTTCATATTTAAAAGTAAACAAAATTTATGAAAAAAAAAATATAAATATTTAAAAATTTTTTTGACAACTACAGATGTTTTGAATTATTTTAAGGTGATTAAATAAAAAAAAAGTTAAAAATAATTTGTATGTTTAAATAAATATGATTTATTAATATTTTACGCATCAAAAGGAGAAAAATAAATACATGCAAAAGCTAAAAATTATAAAAAAAAAATGTAATTAAAAATAAAGTTACAATTATAAGTGAAATAAATAAATATTAATGGAAAAAATTTAAAAAAAATAAAGAATTTCTATAAATTTATTAAATTAAATAGCTAAAGTCGTAACTTTTCAATATTTTTGTTTGACCAACTTCATAAATTTAATATTATTGTCATAAATATTTCAAAAGGATTAAAATTATTTAAGTAAAAATTTTGAAATGGAGATAAAATTGGAGAAAATGGTGGCCAGAGGTAAAGTCGGAAAGCCATTTAAGACAATTTTACAAAGTTTCTTTTTGAACCCGTGTTAAGGTTACAACACTTTGCTAATATTTTCAGATCTTTGCTCATCTCCCTTGTTAGTAGCTGTTAGTGCAGAAAACCTTAAGAGTCCTTTTAATAGCTAGAGATCGGATGGACCTTCCATAAATGTTGAAATTACGAACACTAGATGTCTGTAGCTAAACTAAATTTGAAGTTCCTTAACATTTTTAAAATTGATATGGTATGGATTCTATTTAGAACCTCAATAGAAATTTTATTCGTTTACAAATTATTTTTTAAAAGTTTTTTTCAAATTTCCGTTTTCGTACACAACAATTAATAAAATCTAGCAGGCATTTTGAGAGAAAATATTTTTCTTACTACTTTTGACTTAAATTTTCCTAGTAAAAGATACTCAAATAAAAAATGTTTGGTTTTGAATTTTTTGGAAACAACTTAGCACAAGCTTTGTTTGAATACATTTCTAGTAAAACTAGTTAGATAGTCAGACCTGAGTTTTCACAATACATTTGAGATGATTAATTGTTGGAAAGAAATACATTACAAAACAACCCTGTCATATTTATTTATCGGTAGTATACCTGATAGTAACGTTTATTGTGGCCGATGCTACATCATAATCTATTTGAGGTACATATCGACCCTTTTGCGCGAAATTATCGTATATCACATTTATACATAGTAAAATATTATATCGATATTCGCTAAATTTATGGAAATATTACTACTTAAGTTAATTTTAACGTATGTGAAATTTAATTTACTAAATCGGTTATTGTATCGCATTTAAAATTTGGTATTGATGATACTAGCCAAAGCAAAGATAAAGCTCTCCTGTAGAATTTGGTTTCTGTAACATACGATAATTTCGCGCAAAGGGGTCGATATGTTCAGATGATTCTGTGTGATTAAGTTTTAATCATGTCAATTTGAAGTTATTAACAAATCATTTAAATGTATGAAGAATCATCTCGATTTTGATGTGATTAGAGCTTAATGACGGCAGAGATGATTATTTCTGCAAATGTGAACAGCAAATAAAAAACAATAAAAAAAATATCCCCAAAATATATAGGTAAAAAGTAAACGAGTGAAATCCAAGCAATAGTTTTTTCAAATTTTCATTTTCGTACACAATTCGCTCAAATTCCATCCCTGTTATCTGGTACAAAAAGATTCAAAAGTCGACAAATTTAGAAAATTATAAAAATTATTCTTAAGCCATTTGTGGCAGTAAAAATACTACAAAATTCCATAAAACTAAAACACAGATAAAATGGCTAAATCTAGCCCAGAAAAAACTGCTTATTAAATTTTATTTTATAAGCCAAAATAAAATCTAACAATCGCTGAACAATAATTCGAACAAGTAGGGTTTTTATACCCTACACCACCATAGTGGGGAGGGTATAATGCGTTTGTGCATATGTTTGTAACGCCCAAAAATATTAATCTAACACCCACCTTAAAGTATACCGATCGACTTAGAATCTCTTTCTGAGTCGATTAAACGATGACGTCCGTCCGTCTGGTCGGCTGGCTGTCCATGTAAACCTTGTGCGCAGAGTACAGGTCGCAATTTTGAAGATATTTCGATGAAATTTGGTACATATTATTTTTTCGGCTCAAGAACCAAGCCTATTGAAACTGGCTGAAATCGGTCCATTATTTCACCTAGCCCCCATACAAATGTCCTCCCGAAATTGGACTTTATCAGTCATAAAGGTTTAATTTATATATGTATCTCCACAAATTCCGCTCCAAATAAGTTTTATATACACAACATTCATGTCACCAAATTTTGTTACGATTGGTTCATAATTAGTCATAGCTCCCATATAGACCCGCTTCCGAAAATCACTTTAACGTACATAAATCGCTTAAAAATTTTGGTATACACACAAAATTCAACATAGTTAATTTTAATATAGACATAAATCACACGACCTAATTTCATGGTGATCGGTCACTAATTGGTCATAGCTGCCATATAAGGCCCACTTCCGAAAATCACTCAAAAATATAAATTATTGAAATTTTGAAAGAAAAATGTTTTTGCTCTTTTACTTAGTGTAGGCTATTATATGGTCGGGCTTGACCGATCATACTTTCTTACTTGTTTTAGCTAGTTTTATATTTTGGGAACCCCTTCACTTAAAATCAGATAACGAATCAGAATGGAAGTGTTTGGAAATGTGAGAGTAATGTCATTGGCTGTAAATGTCATATGATCAAAAAAATTCTAAGTTTATTAATATGCTTGGTAATATTTTTCATAAGGCCTTTAAAAACCTTTAATTTGATAAAAAAAGAAACAAGTAAGAGAGCTACGTATATTCGGCTTTGCCGAATCTTATGTACCCTTCACCAAATTATACTTCAAAATAAAAATTTTAAATATTTTTAAGTAAACAAAATCAATTTTTTTCAAAGTTGTACTTTTCATTTTTTGGAAAAAAAAATTTCGAATTGTTTTTTTAAATTTAAAATTTTTTTTTTTAAATTTTTTTGGTGAAAAAAATCGGGTTAAAAAATATTTTTTTCGAGTTTGACCTATTGTAGGTCCTATATACGTCGTTGCAAAGGTCTTTGAAATATCTATCATTAGATATCCATATTGTCTATATTAATGACTTAGTAATCCAGATATATATCAAAAATAGGTCAAAAATCGAGGTTGTCCTGGTTTTTTCCTTATATCTCAGCCATTTGTGGACCGATTTGCTCGAGCCGGAATAATTCCGGAGATATTGATGTATTAATCATGTATGTAAGTTATTTGGGAAAGTTTATTTCAAGAGACAGGCAGACAGACGGGCATGGCTTAATCGACTCCGCTATCCATAAGGATAAGAATACAGAATATATATACTTTATATGGTCGAAAAATTATATTTTGGAAATTACAAACGGAATGACAAACTTATATATACCCTTTTCACGAAGCTGAAGGGTATAATTACACAAACGAAACTAACTTTCGTATCCAATCACAAAATTTATAAAGTCAAATAAATATTTTATAGAAATAATACCCATCACAAAATCAAAAACTCCACTTTTTTAATATTTTTATTGAACAAAAAAATAAATATTTTATTATTTAAATTATTATTCAAATTAATAAAACATATGTGCTGTTTTTCTATAGCGAACGAGTACTTTGAGTGGAAATTTAACATGTGTTTTGTTATTGTAACAAAAACAAAATACATGTAAAACGTCCTCTCAAATCACTCGTTCGCTATAGAAATAAAAAGGAGTTTTTGAAATATTTCTAAAACATATTGGGTGTATGACTTAAAAATGCGGGATTTACAATAGATGGCGCATCTTTTGAACGCGGTTTTTGTTTTTAATAACCTACAACAAATGTCATTTTGAAGGCTACAAATCTGTCATTCATTCATTCATTCTCACTTAGCTACGGAACATTATAGTAGCGGAGTTCAGTATTAAGTGCGAATGGTATTGCATCATTGCAAATGCAAAATTGTAAATGTTTTTGTGTGTATTTTGTTATTGGATTACGGTAAAATTTTGCAATGATGCTAGACCATTCGCACTTAACAGTGAATACCGCTAGTGTAAACATTTTTTTTTTTTTGCTTCGAAAATGTCGAATTTTGTGCCAACAAAGCGTCATATGCGGGAAGTTTTGCTTTACATCTTTATTGGAAGGTATTACTCCATTAGAATTATTGTCAAACTCAACAAGAGCTTGCAATATCATTGCAATCTACTCAGTCAGCAATTTCAAAATGTTTGCAAGCAGCAGGCTTCATGCATAAGCAGGGAAATTTGGTACCATACAAATTGAAGCTGACAGAAATTGGAAGACGATTTCTTATGTCTTAAATGCTGTTTGAATGCTATATAAAAAACGTAAGAAAACAATTTGACAAGAACATCCAAAATATTATTTTCGCTCCCCCCCAAGGCCACCCTAATGTACATATTTGCATCAACCTGACAAAGGCATAAAGCTGTCTTTTCCTTAATAATCAGGAAAAAGTGCAAAAATACATGAATATTAAATCAGCATTTGATTTTATGACAAACAATTTCCACTTGTCTGTTTTAAAAAATGTTTTCCAATCATAATTTGTTGCCAATCGAATGATTCTACCTTAGTCACCGAATTTTACAATTGTGGCTACAAAATTTTAGAAAGGGTAAGATACGTTTGGTTGCTTCAACAGAAATTCTTCCTTATCAACTGACTTTCTGTTGATAGAATCGAAAAATTCTATTTGTGTAACCGAATCATTCCAATGGCAGCAAATTTGGTTGCTATCACGAATCAGTTTTCTCTGTGTAAATATAACCTACAAACGAGTGAATTTCCTTCTTAATCTACTTCCTCTTCATTTAGGCATTGACATTTCAAGTGAGTGTCATTGATTCATAAGTTTTCATCGAGAAGAATGATAAACTAATTGGACTGAAGTACATACATAACAAGTTGGAAATACAGTCAAAGTTGCGAGTAATTTTTCTTTGTATTTTTTGAGCTAGAATGATAGATTTTGCTGAAAAGAGGCTACAAACATTCATTATGTAAATGGTGTTTTTTTTAGAAGCATAGAGCTTTATGAGCGCCATCCTATCGGTATCGTCAATAGTGCTTCGAATATTGTCTTCTAAATGATCAATCGTTGCTGGTTTATCAGCATAGGCCAGAGATTTGACGTACTCCCACAAAAAGTAGTCCAAAGGTCACATATCATATGAAAGAGGTGACCAATTCACAGAACCATTTCTTGAGATAATTCGGTCACCTGACGTTTGATTCAACATAGTAATGGTTTCACTCGCTTTGTGGTATGTTGCGTCATCTTGTTGGAACCATTTCTCCTCCAAATGTTTTGCAATCACTTGAGGAATAAATAAATCATGAATCATGTGCCTGTAGCGTTCGCCATTTACGGTATTGTTGGCAACGGATTCGGATTTAATGTAGTCTAATGAGCTTCATGAGGATTGGGTTCTCTCTATAAACGACAAGTCGCTGAAGATGATTTGAGTTGAATTGACGAAATGCTTTATAAGTTCTATGAACGTTGTTCGGTGATTTCCCAAATTATACAAAAAATGAAGTCAAACCCAATTAATTAGGATGAAAGCTAGTTCTACTGTTATCCCTATCGCATGTTCTATACGTTTGAAAAAATAACCTTTAATTGTTAATAAATTTGTTTCTACCAAATCGATTTCGCTTATTTTCAATACCGAACTGTTTAGGACATTAACAAATATTTCCGCTATTTTTTTTTAATATCAGCCTTTTATTTTAGTCCACAACGTTTTTTTAACAGAAATGAAAACGACAAAAGGTTGCTAATATTTCTAAATCTTAAAAAATCTATGACAATATTTTAAAAATGTTTTGGTGAGAAATCACAGCTCAACAGTATTTGATATTAGTTTTTCGCTTAGTATATTTTGTAGAAAATATTAGTCTCCTTTCCAAATTGTGTAAAAATATTTGTTGTGTGTATAAATGATAAGTTAAATTTTTATTTTTATTTAATAGATAAATCTCTCCAAAAAAATATTTAATAACCAAATCAACTGAAAAAAATTAACAGATCTGAATAAATTCGCCAAACTAAATACAAGAAACAGCAAACTAATAAATCAAAATCGTAACACAATCAAACTAAATTAAAAAGTGTAACAAAATTCTGCTTAATAAAATTTAAAACAAAAAATATTTTAAAAATTTTCAAATATAAATATTTGTGAAACAATAAACAAACCACAAAAACACACAAATAACTCACTTGAGACAATAATACTTTTAAACGAAAAATTAATTGCTAAAATCTACATACAAACTGGTAATAAATCAAAAGTCTTAAACAAAATTTAAAACAACCAACATCTACTCTACATTTATGATATTTGTCCAAAATATTTTGCTTTAAAAAATTGTAAAATATACATTACGCCAAAAACATATATTAATATTTATTCTTGTTTTGTTTAGCATTCTTTAAAAAAGAAAAGAATTATATTTGAAATCATTAAACAAAAAAAGACAAGAATTTAAAAATAAAATAAAAAATATTTAATTGCTTGACTTGTACTCATACACGTACTTGTTGTATTTAAAAATAAACGCATGGAAATAAAAACATATTTTTTTAATTTTTTCTTTGATGACGAGACAACTACAGAAAATAACAATAAAATAAGCCACAAAGTGAAATTCTTTTAAAGAAACAAGAAAGCAACAAATAAAACAACAAATGCATAACAAAAATATGTGTCAATGAGTTCTTGTATTTGTAATAATAACAAACAACAATAAAAACAAAGTGATTTTGTTTTGCTTTATTTCAATTTGTCTGCAATTAAACTAAAATAGAAATAACAATAAAAATTAAAATAAATAAAGTTAAAATTGGTAATAATTCAAGTGTTTAAAGAAAGTAAGTTTAAAATTGAAGTTAAATTATTCTTTACACATGCATACACACACACACTTACCCATACACATATTTGAATAAAATGAAGGCTAAAGAACTAGTGCATACTTTTAGGCTTACAAACATTTATGAATGAAAAAAAACTTGTGTCTATTAGGCAGATACTAGGGTATTCAATCGGTTAACCGTTAATCGGTTAACCGATTAATTTTGTTCGGTTAACTGTTCGAATAATTCAAAATTGCCGATTTTCAAATAACGAATAAACCGATTAATTTGTGTCGGTTAACCGAAATTTCTTTTTTTTTTTGCACTTTAACATATTTTTTTTATTTTTAATTTTTCATTTTAATTCAAATACAAATGTCAAAGTAAAATTACATATTTTTTCGAGCATTCAAGAAATATGTTTAGTGAGTATAATAACTTTACATGTATTGTCGGATGAGAACATGATAATAGACGAAACTGGAGACTCTACTGAAACGAATTTTTATCAGAACTTATCGAAATTATTAAAATTATTTAAAATCTAAAAAAATCCAAAAGCACTCCAATGGTATAATGGAGCATTTTATATACTTCGAAAAAACTAAAAAAAATAACTGACAAATTAGATATTATTTATCACGTCTTATTTTCGATTTATCCAACATCTCCAACGAGAGAGTTTTTTCCAAGTCGAGTTTTATTAAAACTAAAGAAAATTATTTACTTTTTGGTTGAATTGATATGTTTGTTTATTTTTTATGTTTTTGTTCTTTTTATTAATAAAATACTTCAATAAGTACACAAAATTCGTGATTTAGTTTCAGTTTAACATTTAAATATAAATTATTCGGTTAATCGAATAATTTAAAATTAACCGATTATTGACCGAATAAATCTAAACCCCGATTAATTATTTGCTCGATTAACCGATTAAACCAGAAACCCGATTAATTGAATACCCTAGCAGATACCGAAAATAACGGGTTCACTTTCATTTCAATGGTAAATTCTCATTCGCAGCCATTTAAAAATAATTTTTTATGATATATCACTGAGAGAGTGATTTATTAGAGAATATTTTAGGTTTGGGGTTGAGAGAAACAGAAAAGAAACAAACACAAATAATCTGGATGAGCGATTTATAATTTATTTTTTTCGTAAAGGTCATCTTGCGACTTTTATTTGCGAACATGAAAAATAAATCGCAAAAATGCATTTGATGCAAATCAACGCTTAAATATATAAAATTTATTAAAAGATTAGAACAAGAACAAACGAATTGTTTATCTCTCACCAAACCATTAAAAAACAACAAAAACGAAACCAAACCATTTAAATGAAAATCATTTTATAACTGTTATTTTCAGTGATTTATTTATATCACAAACACTTTAAATCACAATTTAGGTTTCTTGGTATATGGACGAGTTATTTTCGATCTCTGCTATTAGGGCTTCCTCGTTTGGATGGAGGAAAAATGACAATGTTCCCAACTGAAATGAAAGTTTAGCTTGTTTAAGACGAGAATTTTTCAAAACGTCTTGGTTTTGGCGTCAATATCAGTTGGATTAAAGTACAAAAAGTCCCGTTTTTAAGGATTTTACGATGTTTTCATATTTTCCATAAAAGAAACATATGAGCAATTCCACGAGAATCGCTACCACGAGCAAAAACCCAAAAACCCTTGAAACTTTTTTTTAAGATGGTTTGAATAGAAGAAAGTAATAAAATGTTACTATGTGAAAGTATTTAGATCATATTACAACATTTTAAAGACAAAAATAATAGTTTAAACTGATTATATTTAATTTTTTAATGTTTTAGGTGTGTTTTAGGCTAAAATTGCGGCGAAAACTAGGCTCCCAATTAGCTTGTAGTATGAATTTGAGTCTGATTGTTTTTTTGCTATTGTCAAATTGTTTATTAAAACCGAATGTATATTTTCTTATTCACTTTTTTAGTTTTTGTATACATATATTTACAGAATATATATTGTTTTATTATAAGACAAAAATCTGTCAAGTACGGTATGTCACGTACGATATTAAATTTTATTTATTATAAAATCATCCAAGGATTATTTCTATTTAAATATGATGGATTGCAAAGGAAAAATATTTCATTTAGTGTAAGAAATTAAAAGAAAACCTAACGCCTCTCACGATTAGAATATTATCGCATATTACTAAATGTACCTACCTCAAAATGAGTTCCGAAAAACATCCAACAAAAATCACCACGATTTAAGTTACAAAGTATTTTTCGCTTTCGACGCTCGTCTTTTTTCCATTACAAAACTTGTCTCTATTAACCCTTTGACGACCACGGGGACACCGGTGCCCAAAACAAAAATATTGAATAACTAATCAACGAAAAAAATAATGGGTGCCATTTTAATTAGTTCGTAAAAGAGTCTATTTTAATATGTTTAGATTAAAACAAGTTCGGTTAGCATTTATTTTTTTATTGTCTTTGAAAATTTACAGTTTTATTTTAGTACTGTGATCAAGAATTGCGCAAAAATGTTTTTAAGTGTAAAATTGATTTTTTAAATTTTATATTGCGATATATATTCGGCTAATAATGGTAGGCAAATTTTTGTTAAAAAAAAGTTATAAAATCATTATTCATGTCGCATGCATTGATATATGGTCAATAAACATGAGTATGGGGACCGAAAATTTGAACTTTACGACCAAAATTCCAGTAAATCCGTTAAAATTTGTGTTGTTTTAATTTCAAAATCTGTTTTTTTGGCGCTAACTGACTCACATTAAATAGTCAAAATTATTAATTTTATCCAAATAGTCTTATGGTCGTGAAAGGGTTAAATTAGTTAAGTTTCTGCTTGGCGCCTATGTATTTAAAGTCTTCCCTCAAATGTCAATGTAAATAATTGCAGGTATTTCAGTTTGCATTTCTTCCAATGAATAGAAAATCCTGCAAAGGTTATATCCACTTTTTTTAATATTTAAATTCAGCAGTGTTCAATTTCAATGCAGTCACAATATGGCACTTGGAGTTAAAATGATCCCATACTTTTAAAATCATAAAAAACCTTGTCAATAGGAAACAAACTTAAGAATATTAGAAAGTCGTAAGTTAACCCATTTTAATTTTTTTCACATTTTTTAAACGGCAGGATTTTTGAAGAATAAAATGAAAAGGTTAAACTTTAGTATACTTTTGATTTATTAAATTTAAAAAATAACTTGAATGATTCAATTTATTTAATTATATCAAATTAGCACCATTCATATTGACTGTAGTTTTCGTTACTTTAAAAGTTGAGTGTCATTTTAACCCCAAGAGCCATTAAGGATTAATTTCCATTTTTGAGTTGTTATTATAAATACTAGACTTCATGTTATATTTTTCTTAAGTTTCATCAAAATCGGCCCAAAAATATATAACATTTCTTTTAGAAATACCAAATATTGAAAAATTTGACCATTGACCTTCACGATTTAAGTGTTAGTTAGTGTTATTCTTGTTTGTTAAAGCTTTCAGACTATATTTAAAATTACTTGGACTATAATAATCTGAATAGATTATATTTAAAATTCATAACACTAAGGAAATTGAGCTCATTTGCCAAAATATGTCCAAAAAAATTTTTTTTCTCGAAAATTGTAAAATTTAAATAGCAGGTACGAAAAACTAATTTTCATATTTTTATTCGCTATTATATCTTCTATTATATCTTAAATATATATAAAAATTAAATGGTCCATGTATGTATTGGCATCATGTGAGAACGGCTGGATCGATTTGGCCGATTTTATTTATTCGATTCGAAATTTTCAGGAGATGGTTTGTAAAGAAAAAAAATTTAAAAATTCCGGGTAAAACTCGGAATTTTTTTTTAATCCAGTAATAAAAAAAGGTCCCCTAAAGTATGCAATACAAATTTAGATATTTTATTTGCAAATAAATAAGAACAGGCAGGTGTAAGTGGGTTGGAGAAACTCGAATAACTAACATTAGTAAATAGCTACCGGTCGAAGCCGAGGCGGTCAACTGTCTATATATAAAAATTAAATGGTCCATGTATGTAATCACGTGAGAATGGCTGGAGTGATTTGGCTGATTTTTTTTTATTCGAAATTTTAATTTTTAATATATTGCCTTCTTTTCACTTCTCACTTTTCTTAATTAGATAATTTTTTTAAAAACTTGAAGAACTAACATTAGTAAATAGCTACCAGGCGAAGCCAAGGAGGTCATCTAGTTTTTAATAAATTCCAATGTGATTATAAAAAAAAGTATGAAATTTGTTTAACAAAATTTTCAAAAATTTAAAAATGAAGCTTTGAAAATGCCATTAAAAAATATTTTTTTTGTTCATCCCTGCGAATAGGTTAACGGTATCCTACGAAGACAAAAACTCATATACAAGTAAATATGAATATATTTTAGGTAAAAATGTGCTTTTATTTTAATATTTCTCAAAATATGTTAATTTGCTTATTACATTTCTTGTTCTAGTGGCCTGAGACACTTAATGGTGTGGGAAATTTTTAATAACTTTAAAATTTTTTAACCACTTTTTGTATTTTATATCTCATTAAAAAGATAATTACGTACACATTTCTATTCCTTTAAATTAAATAGCAAAAGTAATTTTGTAATGGCAAACTTTTTCAAAAAATTAAAAAAATTCCATTTTTTCCCCCCTGTAAATGCATCTCAAAACTTCAGAGGGCTTGCGGCACCTCTTAATCCCATCCAATTTAGCTAAATTTTTTTCAGCATGTTTTTTTTACCAATGTTCGCCACACAGGAGGGTGAGATTGTTAAAAATCGAACTTTTGTTTATTAAGGGCCACCCTAATGTACATATGTATATGAATTTACCCTTTATCTTGCTTAAAATGACCCAAAGGGACAATTAGTTTTTCTCGCTTTATAACAACATATAAGAAAACTATGTCACTGATGTTTTACACCTCGCTTGAACCCATAGAGATAAAAATATGCCAAATCGAAAACAAAAAATTACTTTCAGGTCATTGTTTATTTTATGACGCCTCAAGCAAACGTAATATTACTTTGAATTTGACTTATATTTAACTGACCTGTAATAAAGTAACTATAATTTGAAAAGTAGAACAATAACTGTTGGAAAATATAGACTAAATACCTTTTAATTAAGGTAGTACCTCTAAAATTCGTCTACACTTTAACCTACGCCCTTATATTCTACAACATCATTTTTACTTAATGTAATTTGAACATACTAAATAAACCACAGATTACAGATACATCAGACACAACTACGGCTACAAAACAACATCATCATTATCATCACCATTATCCACTGCAACAACAGCAGCAGCATCATCATCTTCGTCATGGTACTTTGTTGTTGAGAAAACAACTGCAGCAGCAAAAACTGAAACAATAATGCACATCACATGTAAATGCACGCTTCCATGAATGGATGAATTCATGTTTTGAAGTTTTTGTTTTTGGGATTTTACTATATCTATGGAGTATTGTAGATGTAAATGACAAAAAGGATAAAACGAAAACCATGACTTTTGCCGCATACATGTTCTAAATGAAATTGAAAGATGCTGTTTTGTGTTAATCACTACTATAGGGATTTTTTTGTAAAGTAATTGTGGTGTACATATCTGAGTAATATGAGGGTATATTAAGGAATTGTAACTTGAAATGTTTAAGGAAGGTTTCCTTGGTTGGGTTTATATAAATAAAAGTTATCGATAGACTTAGTTTTCTATTGAAAAATTCTGATAACTTTGTTCGGTTGTGCCGAATCTTATATACATAACATTAATATGTGACAATAAAATATTTGTCTGATATGGTTGTTATAGGGGGGCTAAGATCAATTATGGACCCATCCTCCCAATGTTGGTAGAAAGATAGTCTAATACTATCACGATATTAATTATTATAAGACAATTATGAATGTTCAATTCATTTTCTGAGGGGGACCTTGTATGGGAACTAAGGACAAATGTAGCCCGATTTTCGCTTTCCTTTACTGTATAATTTCAGAGTGCTTAGAATTAATTTGTGCAAAATTGTATAAGGATGGCCGCATAATCAACATATTTATGACTCAAATAGTACTCCGGGGGCTAGGTGAAATCATGGACCGATATTGCCCATTTGTGGACAACTTTAGCCAGGTATCTCCCTTTGTTTGGATCCCATAGGGATTTCAACAGACAAACGGATGGACGGACATAACTACATTTTCTTAAAATCTTATGAGGACCCAGATTCTAAGTGCAATATTTCGATATGTTACAAAAGTGAGTTTGGAAAAGCGTTTATAAGACATCACACATTTGATACAAAGTTTTAGCCAAGCCTGAAAATTTATTCGCAATAAAGACACATAAACCTACAGTTATATTTTTTTAAAGCTTAATAAATTACTTTTAATTTCATGTATAAAATGTTAACATACGTTGTTTCATTTGAAATTTATGCTCGCTTTAATCCGTACTGATTTTAAGTGGCCACTTCTTTATAACCCTCTTTTTTAATGTTGGTTGTAAAATTATTGAATTCCAATTTTGACACACCCTTTATATTAGTAGGGTAAGGTATTAATATGAAGAATAAATTGAAGCGTTTTTGTGGTTTTTAGTTTTCCATTTTTCCATTTCTTACCAAGTCCGCTTAAGAAGATTATTTTACATTTTAAAAAAAAACGAAGTGAGAAAATGATTTCAAAACACCATTTCTTAAGTGAAAACAAATAAACTCTTCGAACTTCACATGCACCAACTTTTAAAACTTTCATTATTATACCCACTTCTGCTATTCCGCTCCTAATATATGGAAATATTGGTCTTAGAGCCACAATAGAGGTTTTTGGATAAAAACTCATTTTATTTTTCAACATAGTCTCCCCTGAGCTCTACGAACTTTTTCCAACTTTCCTCCAATTTATTTATTGTCAAGGGCATCAAATAGGTATTTATTTGTGAGACGATTTCATCGCTTAAATCAAATTTCTTTCCGCCGATACATTTCATCAGGTTTGGAAACAAGAAAAAGTCATTCGGGATTAAATAGGGCGAATGAGCAATTCATAGCCTAATTCATGGATTATTGCCATGACAACTGCACATGTGTGCGATCTTGCATTTTCCTGGTGACAAAGAACTTTTTTCACTGCTAAATTCGGTAGTTTGTTTTCCATCCTAATTTAATCGACCTATTAAGTTTTGACATTGATTTTTTTATCCTTTTGAAGGTAGTCAATGTGGATTATGCCGTGTGCATCCCAAAAAAAAATAGTCGCGATGACTTTATTGGCTTACCAACCCACCTTTTTACTGTAGTTTAGTCTCTGGTGTATTACGGTGGATCCATGTTCCGTCTTTCGGAAAGCTTTCTCATACCCAAGTGATAATTAAAATTTTAAACCACTGAGTCATATGAGATAAATATGGCATTTACAATCACTCGCACTTTCAATCTCCGATCGGCCAACATCAAATCATGATGTCTTTCAATTGTTTCAGATGTATAAATAAAACTCAACTGGACGCCCATAACGTTCCGCTTCTTCTGTGCTTGTACGGCCCCAACGAAATTCAATTAACTATCTTTTTACTATTTATAAAGCTTAGCCATGGTTTGAGTGATTGCTTTTTCCCCAAAAAATAAAGCTGAATGAGCAGACGAAATTAACTTCCTTCAATTGTCTCCTCTAATCACGCAGTAGTCTGCTATCAATGGCTGTCAAACACAAACTATATGACGCAGCTTGTTAAAATTTTGACAGGAGTCAATTGACAGATGCCTGTTGTCAATTGTGTATTGTGTTTTCTGTTAAGAGGCGGGAAATTCAAAAAGTCTTATAACAAAATGTACGACCGTCCAAGGTTTAAAACCAATTAAATTACTATAGAGCCTAGAGGAGACCTCGAGAAACCATCATAAATTGTTGTTGTGAGAAACGGATGATGGATGATCGATGTAAAAACCAAAATATAATTATTTTTGTTTTTTTCTCAAAAATTATTAAAATCCAATAGGAAATGGAAAATAAATGACATGATTAGGACTTGTAGGAATTAAAATTTTATTGAATTTATAAAATTTGGAAAACTGTTTATTTGGATGCAGTACAAACAAGGTTGATAAATTTGTTAGGCCAAAAACGGAAATAATATTTGGAAATTTTTACCAGTCTTAGTTATATTATTGCCATATAGAGTTAAGCGGTATCACCAAGTCTGAATTAGCTGTTGGCTAAAAACTGATGACACCTTTTTTTGAGGTTCCACTGATTTTCAGAATCTTTGGAGGCCCATAAAAAAAATTGATAACCAAAACCGCCAAACTGAGTATAGGATTATACTACCAACATTTTACACAGATAATAAGAAATATGCATGCAAAAATCAAACTTCTCGATTTTTAAAACATCGATCCATATTTTATCATAGCCCACATATTAGGTCCACTTCCGCAAATCACTCAAATATACATAAATCTCTTATAAATATCGTAGTTATATGATATTAGACATCATATATACAAAAATATCCTTACCTAATTTTAAGAATATCGGCCCATAATTGGTCATAGCTCCCATATAAATACCCATAGTTTTACACAGATAAATTTTATGTATTCAAAATTATATTACTTACTGTGACGGACATTACAATAGAATCACTACCAATATTTCATTTAAAACCAGGAGCAATCACAAGGATTGGTGTGGGCCAGAAAATATAAAAAAGTGGCAAAATGTGTTGTGGACGGACGAAACGACCATTAATTTAATTGGTAGTGATGATAAGACATGGGTTAGACGTCCAAATAATGGCAAAAACCAAAAACGTTTAAACATGGTTGGGAAATATTATTATATGGGGATGCTTTTCTATGGATAAGCACTTGTATGTAAATATTTTGGAGAATGTTATAAAGCCACATGCAGAATGGAATATGCCCTTAAAATGGCTCTTCCAGCAAGATAATGACCCAAAGCACACATCAGGTCTTGTCAAAAAAAGGTTTTTATATAACAAAATTCTCAATAACCAGACATAAATCCTATGCAAAATAGTAAAAGACAAACTCGGACCTGAAAAATTTAAAAACAAGGAAGAACTTTGGCAGAAAATTCAGGAAATATGGTATGCAATTTCCCGATCTACATGCGAAAGTTTGTTAAATTCAATCCCCAAAAGATTTGATGCTGTTATTAGAAATAATTGATATGCAATAAAATATTAGGAAAACAACGAATTCTTATGATGATTTTTTATTTTTAATCATTTTAAGAATGATTGATTCTATTTGAATGTCGCATATTTTATTTAGTCTTTTAGATTTGACATCGTTTTTAACATAAGAATGTGTTATTCTTTTATTTTAATTTTTTCTATTTATTGTTTACGTTATGAGCATTCCCAATAAGCATTTTTACTGCAATTCAAGTTGAATCAAGTGTAATTCAAGCCTTTAATTATAGTCAAGCAATTGAATTACAGTTGTATTACACTTTATTTCAATAGCATTCTCCAGTAAAAAGGAAACATAAATTCAAGCCATATGTTTTTTGTTTGAAAAATATTTAATTTTTCAAATATTTTTCAAGTTTAAAACATAATTACATTTGCATTCAAGTCAAATTCCAACAAAATGTTCAAGTGCTTGAATTTTTGTGGCTTTGTTGCTTACTGGGTTAATACATAATGAACAAATTTTAAATTTTGAAATCAAATTTTGTAGTTTTACCGCTTTAATCGAATTCATATGTAGTGATTCTATTGTATTGTCCGTCACTGTACTTATAACTTACTTATATTACTAAATTTTGTGACGATCAGTCCATTATTGGCCATTGGTACCACTTTACAACGACAGGGCCTAGACGGGCAGACTTAGGGGGTGAAATTTTCCTTAAAATATTATCTGTTGTTTAGACATTTTTTGTGTTAAAAATTTGTAAAATCGGTCCCAACTAAAAAATTCAGAATAAAATATAGACCGATATTTGCCACAAATTGTTATTGCTAATAGCTAACTTATGAATCGAATTATATTAAAAACTTTGTTTGGGCCACTATACATATTTTGATCCCAATAACATTTAAATGCATCAATCTTACAAAGTGAAATTTACCACTAATATTTTCTAGTAATAGAAAATATAAAACTAGTGATAAAGGGCGAACCAGGTAAATGTTTTTATACAAAACGCTCAACAATCGGTGCCCTTATTATATTGTTATTTTTTATATTTAGTCTTTAAATTGAACATTTACTTTCCTGTTTAAAGAAATGGTGTAAAAATAGTTTCTTTTGTTTTTTCTAATTTGTTTGCTGTTTTGTCATGCATCACTAAGATGACGAGTATTATGACTAAAAATAACAAAAAAATTCTATGAAATTCACAGAAACTTGCGGACTCAAACATATAAACACTTTAGAAAATCTCTGTATATTATAGCGGCTACAACAAGTACGAGTGTTATATTCAGCTGTGCCGAATCTTGTATACCCGCCATCAATATTGGGGATAGGGTCAATTACTGACCGATCCTCATAAAATTTGGTACAAAGATTTTGGTTCAACATAGAACTTGTTCTTGTCCAATTTAATTACGATATTGAGTAATAAAAGACAATTACAAAAGACATTTTCTGAGGGGGGCCTTGTATGGGGACTAGGAATAAATATTGCCCGAATTTTGCCATACTGTACAGTATAATTTCGGAGTTCTTAGAACTAATTTGTGTAAAATTGTATAAGGATTCCCGCATAGTTAACATATTTATGACTACTCAAATAGTATTCTGGGGGGTCATTGGTATGGGGGCTAAGTGAAATCATGGACCAATATTGCACATTTTCAATATAGACAGAGAGTAATTATGATAAATTTCAGTCTGCTAGCTCCTTTGCATTGGGACATATCGTGTTTTTAGCAGACAGACGGACGGACATAGCTAGATCGTCTTAGAATCTTATGAAAACCCAGAGTAGATACACGCAGAGAAAATATAATTGAGCATGGTTACTGTAACCATTTAAATAGTGTTACAAGATTTTTAACAATATTATAGTCACAGTAACCAATTACATGGTTGTGGTAACCATAATATGGTTAATTTACCATTCATATGATTGTATCAACCATATATATGGTTACAGTAAACAAATATATGTTTGTGGCAACCATATTTATGATGAACAATTTTATCATAATATGTTGTTCTCAGATTATGATAAGCCTTAAGCCGAGAGCAACATAATATGATAAGTCCTTCATCATATGAATGCTTGTCACAAACATATATTTGTTTACTGTAACCATATATATGGTTGATACAATCATGTGAATCGTAAATTAACCATATTATGGTTACCACAACCATGTAAATGGTTACTGTGACTATAATATTGTTAAAAAACTTGTAACAATATTGAAATGGTTACAGTAACCATGCCCAACTATATTTTTTCTCTGCGTGTAGGCGACAAATATTTTCATGTGTTACAAACAGAATGACGAACTCAATATACCCCCATCTTTTTTGATTGTGGTTGAAAAATAAATGATGAAAAATAAACAGAAACAAATAAACGAAATAACACACAATATTAGAAACACAAAAATAAAATAAGAAAACATAACAAACAAAAGTGTATTAAATTGTAAAATTTACACGGGCGTGAATAATTTTAATAAAAAATAAAGTGGCCTACAGAAGGCTATATAGTAGAAGGAATGAAAATTTCTAGTAATTTGTCAATTTTTTTTAAGCTAGGAAGAGAAAATAACAGAAAGACAAAAATGTTTGCTTATATTTTTTATAGATTTGAATTCAATTGTATATTGCTTGAGTAAATGTTGGCTGTTTGTCTGTGTGATCTTTTTAATTTCATGCCTTAATGGTAGATTACATGTTGGTCATACCTGGCTGACATTAAATTTAATTGTTTTTCATTTTCTTGATTCTACTTAAAAACAATTAATTTCGTAAACTATGAAAAATGATATGGTCATTTTAAAATAATAGAAATAAAAAGACGCAATATCTGTTACAAAAGCGAAAAAAAAACTAGCTTTCTATTTATTATTAATAAATGTAAATACAACTGTTTTCATATATTGTTAATAATTTTTGTATAATTATTAATTGTTATTAGACACATGTAACTATTATTTGACTAATGGAAATATTTCATACTAGGAATTGTATTATATTAATATTGTAATAATATTTATTGATTTAAGTGTATTTTTAAATATGAAATTTATTTATTTTTATTTGACAATAGCAGTGGAACGTATACGTAATATTAAATAAATATTGGCACGAACATTACGTATACGTCACATGTACAGCTGAAATGAGGCTAAGTGCAAAAGTTGAATAAGTCACAAAACTTTAACTTTTGTAGAAAAAACAAATTAAATTTAAAAGCAATTAGTTAAATTATTTATAATATTATTTTAATAAATTTAAACTTTATTTATTAAATTTCATACAAAAAAATTCATTGGAATACATATATTTATTTAGCAGAATTTATTAAAATAACAAAAAGAAAAAAAACGCATTAATGCGTTGAAAAAACATTTCACTTCTCGTTTTTACAGAAAAAACAAACAAATAAATATTTTTTTTTTTTTTTGTTAAACCAAAAGATAAAACAATAATAATGGAAAAAACTACAGCAACAAAAAAATACTTTAAAATGCACATAATTTATAGCGAAAAGTTGACATTGTTTAACAAAATTTAAATAAATAATTTTCAAAGAGAAAATACACTTTGCCAAGTAAGAATATAAATAGCAAAATACAACAGAATGTTTCTAGTTAGAAAAAAATTTTAAAGAAAAGTCTTTAGTATCTGAAGGAGTGACTAACAGTATAAGTATGTTTTTGCTTGTTTAATTCGTACCAAATTTGGTACGAGTCAGGTCGCTATTTTGATGATACATATTTCGACAAATTTTGTATATACATACGCACAGTGGGGCAGAATCGAAATTTTTTGGAAATTAATCTGGAATTTCTAAAAGGATGGACCGATCGGGATAAAATTTCGAGCATTCAAGTTTAAGCTATTAAAACGGGCCATACAAATGCTCCAGGCGCATCGATCTGGGGGCTCAAAGTAGGGTACCTTCGACATGTAAAATTTTTAAACACGTGTAATTTTTTTGTCTCCCATTCGATTTCAAAGATTTTAACATTTTTGAAAAGCGCTCGTCTAGGTCTTGAAATGCTTTCGTGTGCTATATATCTCTTCTAATTTTCGAGTTAAAGGCATTTAAAAATTTAAGTTTTAATATTTGGCCATATCTTGGCCCGATCTTATAAAAATATAGGGCGTAATTTTGGACCGAATGGACTCCACTTTTTTTGTTGGTTAGACAACTAAATTACCAATAATATACAAAAGATTTGAGGTCAATATCTATTATGGATCCAACAATAAACGATTTTCAATTTAAATATTAAAAAAATAGTAGATTTTTGCTGTTTTTTGGGCGAAAAAGAGACTTAACTCATTTTTTATTAAAAAAATATTTCTTTAAGAATATATAACAATTTTATGTTTTTCTGTAAAGTATCTTTACGGAGAACATTCTAGTATAAAAAACATGTCAAATTTTTCAAATATGTCACCCCTACGCCCTTCGGAATTTGACCTATTTTTTATCAAAAATTCAACTTTGAGCCACATGTTCTAAAATCTTTGGAAACCTCGATGTGTTCCCTATTTATCCTTAAAGTATTTTCCCAGCCCCGAAAGAAATGTGGACACTATAGGCAACATTGTAAAAAATACCATTTTTGGGATTTTTGCTCCAATTTTTAGGAATTGCGGGATTCCCTTTGACCTTTTGACAAGTTTTTTTACACCTTGTTATTTAGAATGACAAACATAAAACACGTAAAAATTTCATTGAGTTACGTTAATAAATAAAGATTTTATTACATATTACATATTCATTGAGTTTCTAAAACTAAAATTTATATCAAAATTTTAATAGGATTGCAAATATTAGGAACAATTTGATCCACATTTCTTCCGAGCTATAGTTTTGTGTAGATAAGTTAATTTATGGTCTTTCAAGGCAATATCTCAATTAGATTCAAAAATATGCCACTTTAAAACTCCGTCTATCAAAAATATTGCACTTTTTCATACTAAACAATTTGTATAAATTTCCAAATTTTACATGTCGAAGGTACCCTACTTCCATTTTAATATCTTGAACCCATTTTAATATCTTGAACTCGAATACTCCTTGGCTACGCCCACGTCAAATTTTATCCCGATCGGACCAGCCATTTGAGTTTTTTCGTTGCCAAAATAATAACTTTTGAACCAAATGAGATAATTAAAAAATTTAAAAGGCGTATGATAGATAACACTATGCAACAAATGAAGACTTTTGGAAAACCACAAGATCATGACAGTATAGGTTCGACTCTACTATCAAAGGGTAGTAAAACCCTATACTCAGTTTGTCCATTTTGGTGACCGATTTTTTTTTTATGAGCCCCCGAATTTTCTGAAAATCAGTGGGGTCTCTAAAAAAGGTGTCATCAGTTTTTGGTTAACAGTCAATTCAGACTTTGTGATACGGCTTAACTTTATATAGCAATAACATAGCTAAGAGTCCGCCAAATCAATTTTGTTAAAATTGTTTTCCAAAAAATAGCTTTTTCGTGCACTTTTGTTGAAAAAATATAGGAAGAAATCTTTTTTTTAATTTTTTTAGAATAACTTTAAGGGACTCCTAATTTTTCACTAACAATATTAATCAAAGTTGTAGCTACTATAAATCTGAATAACTCTTATGAACATATCAATACAATCTGAACATATCTAGGTACTCTAAATAACTGTCAGAAATCACTTTGTAGCTTAAAAATTTTAGTTTTTTTTACTATTTTTTGACTCTAAAACAAAAATTGTTTGTTAAAAATGTATGTTTGAGTGTATACTTCTCTATTGTGCTGGAATAACGAAGAATGCGCAAACCATTATCGGTATGATCCGGAAGTATCACTTTATCCAATCTTGATCACGCAAGACCGGCTTAATGCAAAATATGAAAAAACTTTAAAATTTTTGAAAGTGGGCAAGGTTTGTGGAGCTTCTGAAGAGTAAATATAAACTTTTTATATAAGTCTTTGATATCGGTGGAAACCTTATGACTTGAAGATTGACATTTTAGTGAAATGAATTAATTTTGTTTTTTTGTTGACGTCATTTACCTTAAAAACTAACAATATTTCAAAATGATTTTGAAATATTTGTGAAATGATTGTGATTTTCCATCAAGAAAAATAAAAACTTTGAATTAATGTAAAATTTGAACAGTTACAGACATTACAAATGTTCAGTATGTATATAAACAACGTATAGGGCTATACAAATAAGACAATTTTGTGAGGATTGGTGCTTTGCGTTTTTAGAATCTTTTACTCAAACCAAATATTTTGTTTCAAAATTGGCCAAGTTTGGAAAGGGCTGGGGGTACAATGTCCGCTTAAATTAATCAAATTTTACTTTATACGTTTCTCTCTCTAGATCATAAAAAAATGTATATAGTCCCGAAGAAAATTAGTTTTTTATAAAAGGAAAAATATGGGGACTTTTTTAGGAAAAAAAACACACGCATATATATTTATAGGGACGAAATAATTGTTATCAGGTTCGTTTTATTTTCATTAAAATTTTATCGCAAATATACGTCATATATAAAAAACCAATTTCGACCTTTCGTAGGCCCATCATATATAAAATACGAAAAAAAGATCGAGCAAAATTTAAAAAAAAATTAAATCTAAATATCTCTTGAACTAAAATTATATCTTGAATTATAGACCTTCTCAAGGACTATCTATATTTTAAATTTCAGCTCATTCGGATCATAAATGGATTTTTGGCGATTTTTTTTAAATGTATGACATTGATGGTACACCCACTGATCCCCATTCCGAACACCTCATCCGAGTAAATAATATAGCACAACGTAGAAGTGTGGACTTGATCATACTATTTTAACAAAAAATCTTTGTTTTAGAGTCAAAAAATAGTGATCTTTATGTGATATTTAGAGTGACTATACACGTTCAGAATGCATTGATATGTTCTCAAGAGTTATTTTGTATGTCACCTTTAGAACCATGTCTTTTTTCAAAATTTTACCTCTAGAAAAAAATGGGGCAAGAACGGGAAGCTGGAAATTTTTGCATTCGGTAAAGGAATAATCAAAGAACTTATTTTAAAAATATGGAAAATATAGAAATTGATTTTTTTTATTTTCCATCAAAGTTGAGAAATATTGAAATAATGGATAGTTGGTAAAATATCGATTTACCTGAAAAAATACAAAGCAAACAGCACAAATTTTTTTTATTTTTTTCTTAATAAATAGATCTATCGATAGAATCAAAAACAATGACGATCCGTTGCATAGTTTTCGATATATTGTATCTGAAAGCGGACCAAATTACCTAAAAATGGTCTGTTTTTGAAAACTGAAAATCACTCAAATTTGAAGGGCTATATCTTTTGAACCAAAAATCTGATTGTAATAAGAGTAACATATTTGAAATCCTGTGACCATTTACTGTAAAATAGGTTTATTCAATATTTTTCAGGGGCATAGGGAATTTTTGATTTTTGAAACCTCACTTGTGCAATGGGCTCCACTGTGCGTCGTGTTTGGTCCAAGGACGAAGACTATTCAAATTGGTTGGAATCGGACCATTATTTAAACTAGCCCTCTCACAAATGTCCTAATGAAATAGGATTTTATAGGTCATGCATATTTAATTTATAGCCCTCATCTTCTTCGTGGTGGATTTAAAAAGTCCCTATCATTTGTGTAGGGCATTGAATTTTAAAAACTCAATACAGTACCTACACAGAGAAAACAGATTTGTGTTCACAACCGAATTTGTCCCCAATCGAATTTTGTCGGTTGCATGTACTATCTCACAATTCGATTCCGACTACTGTAAATATGGTATACGCAACTGTTAGAAAAAAAATAATTCGGTTGATATAATCAGCAAAATTAAATATATTTACATTAGACATGCCCAATGAAAAAAAATATTTTTTTTTTATTTTAAGATATACATATATGTATGCTTTATTATAATACATTGCAATTATAAATATATACACATATACAGATAAATATATACAGTATTATACGAACGACTCGAAAACACATTCCAATTCTTGATGATTTGAAAAAACCGTGGTATACTGCTATTTAAATATTCACATAATAATGGACTTGATGTTTCAGAAAGCATCTTCTTGGGTACTGTTCTTTAATTAACAACATTGATATAACATATTGACCGTGTTGATAATAATCTTAAAAGAATTTGCAAAATAATGAAACTCTTATAAAGTGGATGATAGCGAATAAATATTTGACAATTTTGTAAGTCATACATATCTCACCATTATTGCAACCTTTTGCCACCTTGGAACAAGTCAAACATCCATAAATCAGTTATTTAAACATTTAGAAGCACTTGGAATTTGGATATTGACTATCACATCAAAAATAAAAGTGAGAGTTTGTTGAATCAACTCAATTTTTGGTATTATTTACAGGAATCTATACGGTTTAACCTTTCCTAGGCCATGTCTGCTGATTAACAAGGAAAATTTGGTAAATTTTGTTTTGGTAAAGTTTCTAACACTCTTCTGTTGAAAGATACAATGAAACCATAGACATTTATATTTCCATATACATAAAATCTTATGAATAATTTACTTACCCTTCTGTAGTACAGAAGATCAAACTTGGCCATCGTCTGTTTAGTTTATTAATTAATTATTTCCAATATGTATAAAATATATTTGTTTAACTTCTTGTTGTTTTATTATTTTTATTTTTTATAAAAAATGTCAAACTAATTTAAATTTTTATGATCAGTATAATCTTTAGTAAGTTGGAATAACCGAATTTGATTCGTTTCGGCTTCTATGACCGAATTATTGGTTACCATAGCTGAAAGCAAAGTTAATTTGTAAATTGTAGACTATTTGATTGCAACTACTAATATTTAGTCATGAAATGTGAATACAATTCGGTTGTAACTTCCGAATTTATTTATTTGATTTTAACCACACACAAATTGATTATGTTAACTAATTTTACGATTGTAGTAACCTCAATTTGATTACGATAATGATTTTACACTTGTGAATAAAGAAAATCTATTGAATTTATAGGTTTTCCATAACTACAACACAAATTTAATTGAGTTAATTAAATTCTCATTATTACAACCGTTTTCCAACCGATCTGTTTTCTGTGTGTATAAAGACCTTATGATACATATGTAGTATATTTTTCTTTCAAGAAAACGCAATCCCAAATCAAAAAAAAATAAACACTTTCAAACATGCTGTTGAGATGAAACAAATCACTGTGATGCTGTTCATGTATGTATGTCTAAACAAAATAGACAAGTGTCGAAATAAAATTTAACAAAACATTGTGAGATTTTCCTCCCCCCTCAAATAAACTAAATAATATATTAGTAACAGCAATGAATTTCTGTTCAAACAATAAACCAACAAAAGGTTGAGGTAATGGGCTGTGAACTTTTAATAAATATTTCCCAAAAATATAATTAAACTTTGGCCTTGAACAGTAATTAGGTGTTAAACATATCAATCAAAATGTAATTTTCTCCATTTACATTATTCCTCTGTGCGCAAATATTTATCTATTGATATAAACAAAATGCTGTGAAATTAACAAAAAACATTTACTCATGCCGCTAAGTGACATGTAAAATTATCAATGACACATTACAGAGATGATTCTATACATCCATTCATTCATCCATCCATCCATCAATCATCATCTTTAGACAAAGTGGTGGCCACAACTAAATAAATGCGAAAATTATTTATATTTAGTTAATTTGTTCGTTTAATTTATAATAAAACAGATTTTGTGTTGTGTTTTGTAGCATTTGCAAAATTTATTTTAAAATATGTTTAATATTAGAAAAGTGAAATTGATTTAAATTGTTTTTGAAATAAAATTTAGAAAATGATGAGAAATTCTTGTTTTCGAATCAATTATTAAATTTTATTTAATATTGATGACGGGTTATTAATTAATTTTTATTTTATATATATTTTGATGATGAGTTCATTTTATAAGATTTCTTAAGGCGAAATTTAATAAAATATTTCCTTAAAGATTTAGGAATTGTCTTCATTTTAGTTAATTTGAAATTGTGAATACATTTGATATAAACTTTTGACAAAGGTGTAATTTTAAAAGATAAACGGCTATCAAATTATTGACCGGAAATACTTATATTTCTTCCAATATTGATTTCCGAACGTCCACTGTTGATACAGGCCATCTATCGAATTGGCTTCCATTTATTCAGTTTGTTTTGCCAAATCATAAATTTACGCAATGATATATATTTCTGGATGAATGGGTACGTCAACAAACAAAATTGTCGAATTTGGGATGATACCAATTCAAATTAAATCCAAAAGCGTCCAATATTTCCCGAAAAAGTCACTGTTTGATGTGGATTATTGGAGGGCCGCTCGTCGCCGGTCCATATTTCAACTGAGGTTGCCCCAAAAAAAAATTGAATAAACCTATTTTGTAGTAAATTGTTCAACGATTTCAGATATGCTACTCTTATTACAATCTTATTGGTTCAAAAGATATAGCAATAGATATAGAAAGGTGGTTAAAACAATGGAGAATAAAAGTAAACGAGCAAAAATGTATACATCTCACTTTCACATTGCGTAGATAATCGTGCCCTCCAATCCTAATAAATAATGATATAATACCTCAACAAACAGCAGTTAAATATCTAGGTCTGCATCTAGACCGACGTCTTACCTGAAAAAAGCATATAGATACGAAATTGACTCAAATCAAGTTAAAATTACTACAAATTTATTGGTAAAAACTCGAGATTGAGTTTAGATTGCAAACTTTTGCTGTACAGCTCAATAATAAAACCCATATGGTGCTATGGAATTCAATTATGGGGCACGGCCTAAGCTTCTAATATTCAAAAAATTCAAAGATTCCAAAATAAAATATTAAGAATGATAACAGCAGCGCCTTGGAATGTGAGAAATATTAAAATTCATAAGGACCTAGGTGTCTCCCTGGTGAAAAATGCAATACAAAAACAAGCGGAGTCATATTTGAAAAAGTTAGAAGTTCACCCAAACCCACTTGCACGAACATTAATGAGAAGTAATGGCTACATCCGACTAAGAAGAAGGAATCCAACATACCTGCGCTGATGATAGGATCTATAAATTAAACATCATTTTTCGTCCAACTGTGGTGGGACGTAAATAAAAATTAATATTTAGATTTAAGATTTGAACAAATTATTGATAGTTCACATTATTTTGTGAAGATACAATAAATAAAATATGAAAAAAATATATATAGCCCTTCTAAGTCGACAGAATTTCAGTTTTCAAAAATGCAGACCATTTTTAGGTAATTTGGTCCGCTTTCAGATACAATATATCGAAAACTATGTCATTTTTTTGGATTATATTGATAGATATATTTTTTAAGAAACGAATAAAAAAAACTTGTACTGTTTGCTTTGTATTTGTCCAGGTACAACGATATTTTTTCAATATATCTCAATAAAAAAACTATCAATTTCCATATTTTCAAATAAATAAATAAATATAAAATAAGTTCTTTGATTATTCCTTTACCTAATTTCCAACTGCATGTTCTTGCCCCATTTTTGCCTAGAGGTAAAATTTTGAAAAAAGACATGGTTCTGAAAATCACATATAACCGCGAAAAACCAAACAAAATTTTTTTTACAAACATTTTTTTAATCTTTTCTGGAATAATTTTATATCATAAAAGCCTTTAAAAAATATTTTATTTTACATCCCATAAAATTGATTTTTCCACAAATTTCAACTTTGCTAACATATAAGTAGGCGTAGAACACAAACATTTCGTAGGCTGATCAATTATCTTTCATATGCCTTTTAAATTTTTTGATTATCTCATTTGGTTTAAAAATTATGATTTTTGTAACGAAAAAAATCAAATAGGGCCACTGTGCGACATTGGCCAGGCCATCATCGTCAACGATAAGTTGGTAATCATAAATCTACCTTATTACCAACTTATCTTGGCCGGAATTGGATGATATGGACATGCCACACTGGACATTCTGCACGAGCGATTTGTGGACATGGTCATCTTACCTGAAGGTGATGTGAACTGGACATCGAAATTGCGATTTTACCCCGTTAGACTTTTTCTTGCGGGGTATTCTTAAGTGGCAGTTCTATGTAATTAATCCACAAACTTACATAACCTAACATAACATTGCTCGTCTGCATGATTTATCCGTCAATCACACACTTTTATTTAAATTTAAAAATACGAGGGTGGTTTTCCCGGCTCTTAACAAAAAGGCTAACACTGCTCCTGTCAACAGGCGTCGGCCAGTTGATTGAACAAGCTGCGACATTTAGTTTGTGTTTGACAGCCATTGATAGCAGACTACCTCGTGACTTGAGGAGAAATGGGGAAAATGTAATTTTCGTCTGCTCATTAAGCATTATTTTTTGCGGAAAAAATCATCACTCAAATAAAGGCTAAACTTCATATATACTATGGGATCACTGCACCATCAATATCAATGGTAACAAGTAAGAGAGCTTTATTCGGCTGTGCCGAATCTTATATACCCTTCACCAAATTATACTTTAAAATACATTTTTTTAAATATTTTTAGGTAAACAAAATTTAGCAACCGATTTAAATTTTTTTTAAATTGTTTTGGAAAATTTTTTTTTTCGAAATTGTTTAATTTTTTGAAAAAGTTTTTTCTAATTTCTTTTTTTATTTTTTCTAATTTTTTTTTTTAATTTTTCTAATTTTTTTTTGAAAAAAGAATTTATGACAAAAAACATTTTTTGATGAAAAAAAAATCAGGTTAAAAAATATTTTTCCCGATGTGGGGTCGCACATGAAAAATGTAGAAATTACAAACGGAATGTCAAACTTATAAAAACAGATAAAAAATAAAGTCACGCTATGGTGTTGCCCGACCTGAGATTTTAAGTACGAGAGATTGTGGAAGCAATAAGCATCTCACATAGGCATCTCAATTTTTAATGATCACTAGGGTATGAGAAAGCATTCCGCAAGCATGCCCTCAATCGGTTGCATAAAGGGAATAAACATGTGCAGTTTCAATTGCAAAACTCAAAGAATTAGGCTATGATATGCTCCATTTTCCACTCTATTCTCCGGATTTAGCACCGAGTGATTATTTCTTGTTTCCATACCTTAAGAAATGTCTCGGCGGAAAGAGATTTGACACGAATTATGAAATTATCTCACAAAAAATACAAAAATCGACAATTCAAATTTTTTAATTGTTTTTTTTTTAAAGGTATCCTTGTTGAGATACCTTTCAAAACTATATAAAAGCATGTTCCCTAACAAACTTTTTTCTAGGAAGCAAAGAGTACTAGCAATTTTTTGGCCAATAAATTCGAAAATTCCAAATTATCTCAATTTTCAAATTAACAAGAGTGCCATATTCGGCTGTGCCGAATCTTATATACCCTTCACCAAATTATACTTCAAAATTTTAAATATTTTTAGTTAAACAAAATTTAATTTTTTTTCCAGTTGTTTTTTAAATTTTTTGGAAAACATTTTTTTTCGATTATTATTATTATTAATTTTTTTTTTTTAAATTTTAAAATTTTTTTTTTGTGAAAAAAAATTTCGGGTTCAAAATTTTTTTTCCGCTTTTGACCCATTGTAGGTCCAACTTACTATGGTCTTATATACGTCGAATTTTCGAATTGTTTTTTTAAATTTAAAATTTTTTTGGTGAAAAAAAATCGAGTTAAAAAACAGATATCCATATTGTCTATATTAATGACTTAATAATCCAGATATAGGGTCGGAATTGAAAAATGTAGAAATTACAAACGGAATGACAAACTTATATATACCCTTCTCACGAAGATGAAGGGTATAAAAATCGATAAAATTATTAAAAGATATTTCCTAATCTTAGGAATTTTTTATTTATTTTTTAACAGAAAATACTTTAATGAAATCGCTAATAAATTGTGTTCAATGATAAGGTGAAATTACTAAAAGAGATAAATAGCAGACAGTACTGTATATAGGGCTAATCAAGAGTTTTAATAATTTATTAAAATACACAAAAAATTCGCAAGCGTTTAATTATATTGCATGTCTGAGGTGCCTTAATTTCAGAACTCACAGTGGCGCTCCTAAAAAGTCTTTGCAGTCCGTTGACAAAAAAAAAACTCGACTGCACCTCTACTACACATACATATAGGCAATTTCATGTCATCGTACGTGACATTTCTACGCCTATAGAGTGGAATAGATTTGGCAAAAATAAGAGTGTCTGAAAAATAATTTGGTCTTACTGTTCCATTCAGTGGGTATCTGCTATATTTAAAAAAATATTAAGTTCATTCGAAACATTGTTGTCCAAAATATCGGGCGAAATAATGATATATCGTACGTGACATAAAGCGGAAGTAATTTTTAGGTACATGTAGAAATATAATATAATTTGCGAATCATTATAATATAGTCAGTTTAATCTATTATTTTTGCCGTTAATTTGTTGTAAGCTCTAAATACCTTCACATAATAAAATTTTAGTGTTTTCTCCTATTCAAATCATCTTGAAAAGAGTTTTAAAGGTTTTTGTTTTTTCAGTCGTGATTGTCATTCTCGTGGAATTGCCCATATGTAAAATTACAGGTCATTCGAATCAGCCAGTTAGAATTAAAAGATGCTCAAATAGTATTCCGGGGGACATTTGTATGCCAGGTGAAATCATGGACAGATATTTTTAATACCAAAAAAACCTTATCAACGGAGAGTATTTGTAGAAAATTTCGTTGCGCCCTATCGTATTTTCAACAGACAGACGGACGGACGGAACTTTGTTAATGGGGGGTATAAAATTATAAGGGTCAATTTATTGTTAAAAGCCCCCTTACAAATAACTACATTGTTCCAACAACCTATAACTAATAGCAACAAATTAACAAAACTTTGCAAATTTATTTTAACAAATTACTTTAGTTCAATAATAAAATAAAATACAAAAAAAACTTTTCTAAAATTTCCCAGCACCTCTAGGCATTTTACAATAAACAATACAGCCATCAACAACACATATTAAATAAGTACATTCTACTTAATAAAAATAAACTATTTCTATGCAATACAAGTGTAAAGAATATCTATTTTATGGCTAAAAATAAACAATTTAATAAAATATTGTTGATGTAATAAAAGTCTTGTATAAGTAGTAAAAATAACTAAAAAAAAACAGAAACAAATTCCTTAAGTGATGATAAAGCAAGTGCCACCTTACCAGCTTATAGACTTGTTAGCAACAGGAAAAAAAGAACAAATTGCCCTAAGCAACGGAAATAACAACAACCAGTAAATTTATATCCTGTCAATGTTTTGTCCATACATTTTTTTTCTCCTAACATACCCCACAATCTACACCATTTCCAATTGTATTTTAAATGTTTCTAATTGTATTTCAGAAAATTCTAATTATATTTCTGAAAATTCCAATTTAATTTTAGAAATTTGCAATTATATTTCAGAATTTTCCATTTATATTTCAGAAATCTCTAATTGTATTGCAGAAACTTCCATTTGTATTTCAGAAAATTCTAATAGCAATACAAATGGCAATTTCTGAAATACAATTGGAAGTTTCTGCAATACAATTAGAAACTTTTTAAGTATAAATTAAAAAGTCTGAAATACAAATGGAAATTTCTGAAATACAATTGAAAAATTCTGAAATACACTTGGAAATGTTGTAGAAAAAAACACACACGCACCCCTTGAATACAACTCATAAAATATGATTTTATTGCAGAATAAATTGCAAAACAAATTCAATAAAATAGAATAAATGGCAAAAAAAAAAAGTGTGTTGTACAAATCAAATTAAATGTTTGACATGTATTGGGATTTAGTCAAGGAATTTGCAAAGATGTTTAGTTAAAAAATACAAATACAGAGTTAAGACTATTGCTCAGCAATATGTTTGCGAGTGCATATAATATGTTTCCATAGAAAGATCCACTGAGACCGAAAATTAAAATGTTATAGTCAATCATGCCCAAATGTTTGTACCATAATGTAATTGCAGCTAATCTGTGTTATATCATGAGAAAATTGAAGCCGTTAAGCCACCAATTAACGTTGTCCTAACATAAACAATAGTAAAAAAACAGTAAAGAAGTCAAAAAATGTAGTAGAGAACGTTGAAGCACTACAAAAAGTTTGTCGAACAAATAAGTCCAAAGCTTTGACGGAATTACTTGAACTAATCCTTACTAGGTTAGGTTTCATGGACAACCACTCAAAAAAAGGAGCTCACTTGGGTCCACTCAAAACTGATACCATTGTGATACACAAGAAGTAAACTGCAGGATACTTATTCAACATCTTTTGTTTCCAAGTTGAACCAATCAGATTCTTTGATGAAGGATTGATCCCTGACTTGGATCCACTCAAAACTGATGCCATTGTGATACACAAGAAGTAAACAACAGAATACTTATTCAACATTTGTTGTCTCTGATGAAGAAATGGATGCATCTCAAATTCATCCAACAAACGTTATAAGTGTCGCGTGCTAAATCGTACTAAAAGTTGTAAGAAAAACAAATGCAAACATTTTAGCATGACAACTGTCATAAACTGTTAATAAATCGCTGGTTCCAATTTGCAGATTTTTGCATATTTCTAGATGCAGTCGAAAACAAGTTCTATTTATTGTCGCGTTTGTAATGGGTTTTCCAATAGCGACTTCCGAATTTTGACAGTTGGTAGCAGCCATATTGTTGAAGTCACATCTGTCGAAGAGGCTGCCGTTTATTCAATTTGTTTCGGCAAATCTGCATGGACGGATTTAGCGTTCAGCAAGGCGTGCAAATGCTAAAATTGTTTTATCAAAAATGTATGTTCTGTTTGGGCAACATTCCTCGCGCTTCGCCCATTTTGCACTGAGGCCCATTTCTAGATGACTGACTACCTCAGCAAACAAAATTTTCGAATTTCGGACGATGCTAGTTCACATGAGATCCAAGAGCGTCAACCACGAGTACAATAGGTCTATGATTACCAACTTCTTTTGTGCTAAATTTGATGATCATCTCACGTAATGATGATGAGAACCGGCTACCGATAGCGTGCGACCTGAACCCATTATATTTTTTCTTATGGGGTTCTCTTAAGTCGCAGGTCTATTCGAATAAGCCACATACCACAGCGCACAGTGGTATAGAAAAATAAGTAAGAAAAAAACAAGTAAAAGAGCAAAAACATTTTTCTTTTAAAATTTCAATAATTTATATTTTTGAGTGATTTTCGGAAGTGGGCCTTATATGGGGGCTATGACCAATTATGGACCGATCACCATGAAATTAGGTCGTGCGATTTATGTCTATATGAAAGTTTACTATGTTGAATTTTGTGAGTATACCAACATTTTTAAGCGATTTATGCACGTTAAAGTGATTTTCGGAAGCGGGTCTATATGGGAGCTATGACTAATTATGGACCGATCGTAACAATATTTGGTGACATGAATTTTGTATATATAAAACTTATTTGGAGCGCAATTTGTGGAGATACATTTATAAATTATACATTTATGACCGATAAAGTCCAATTTCGGAAGACATTTGTATGGGGGCTAGGTGAAATAATGGACCGATTTCAGCCAGTTTCAACAGACTTCGTCCTTGGGCCGAAAAAATAATATATACCAAATTTGATCGAAATATCTTAAAAATTGCGACCTGTACTCTGCACACAAGGTTTACATGGACAGCCAGCCAGACGGACGGATAAACATTAATCGACTCAGAAAGTGATTCTAAGTCGATCGGTATACTTTAAGGTGGGTGTTAGACTAATATTTTTGGGCGTTACAAACATCTGCACAAACGCATTATACCCTCCCCACTATGGTGGTGTAGGGTATAAAAAAAGCGAAATAACTTCTAAACCCTTAGCACGATCTGTATCTGTATTTGAATCAAATTTGACACGCGCAAAGAAGACGTGTTTGAAAGTTTAAGTTTTGAATTTTGACCGCATGGGTGCCGCCAGGGGTCCCCAAAGTAGGACACCTCGGGTATGTTCAATATTTAAAACGATCCTATTTCTTCGTCTGTGTTCCGATTTCCAAAAAAATTACATTTATAGAATCTCCTCGTCGTAGCTATCAATTATCTCTTATACAAAGGAGATATTCGCACTTGAAAATTAAATTTTCATAATTTTTACCCAACCTACTTCTTCCTTCTTCTATGATAACAGCGGGTCCAACTATTTCTCGATTTTCTCTATTTTGCTTTTATTGGACTAACAACAAATGTATATGTCAAGATAAAGAATAATTGTTAAAAAATCGTGACTCACTCCATAGTTAGATGCATTTCAATTTAAATTTAACCCTCTAACCCGCATTGCATGCATTACAAAACACCAATTATCTCAAAAAGTAATTCTAATTTTTTTTTTTTAAATTTAACTTCGACTTTAATTACAGATTTGTTAACATTTCTCTCGAAAGTCGAAATGCATTCTGACTTTTAGTTTTTGATCTGTCATCTGTTTTGTGAGGGATGTCAGTGATTTTAGCACGTGAAATTTTATGTGTCATTTTTTTATAATCAAAGTTTTACTAACTTTTAGTCGCCCGATCAATACGAAAGTTTTGTTATTAGTTCTATTTCATTAGCTTTTCAATTATATCATAAATATGGTTTTTTACACCTAAACTGGCAACGATGCACAGAGGGATTTTTTTGCAAAAATTATAAGGACAGATCGTAGAGCATTGAAATTTGGCACCGAGAATTATATGGACTAAATTAAGAAAAAAATTAAATTTTATCAAAATCGACCACGCCCAACGCCCACTGCCCATACAATCCAAATTGATTTTTTCGCATAAAATTGTTTATATCCAAGTAAAAGTCTAGAAATTTGGTACATAAATTTATTGATACAAAAAAGGAACGCAGCCGAGTTTCAATTCAATCGGTCAGGCCCACCGCCCACGAAACCCATACATAGATAAGAATTTTTTGGATATTTCGTTTATTATCCGACAAAAAATGTTTTCATCCTGTTCCGAAAACTTCCGAAAACAATTTTTTCTTTTAATCGAAACAAGACAATCCCACCTTTCATTTTATTAAAAAAAAACAGCTTGGGGGAAAGTGGGGCAACATTTTTTTTCTCCATGGAAAATCAAAAATAAAATAATTTTTAGAGGCTTATAAATATGGCCATATCTTCTTAACGGTTTATGATATCCCCATATTTTTTTTTTTTGTATTTATGGAGAAATGCTATATTTTTCGAATATGTTAAAGTTAAATGGTATTATTAGGAAAATTATACATAAATAAACCACTGAATTGAGTGAAATATAAGTAAAAAAAATATAAATTTAAAAAAAAAAAAAAAAAATTCTTAAAACTATAGTGTACATTTCATCTTTAAACATTTATCTACAAAACTGCATCATTTGATTTTTGAAATTAAGTGTTTGAAAAATTTACTTTTTGACACCAAAATCCCTCTGTGCGATGCCCTGAGGCACTCTTCACCTTTTTGCACCAGGTTCCAAAACTTAATTTGAAAGTTAGTTTCTGATGGCAGTTATGAGTTAAAAAAAATTATTCGACAACTTTTTTTCAGCTTTTTAAAGTTTGCGGGTTAGAGGGTTAAAAAATACGATTTTTCGCTTTCTTTTTGGGAAAAAAATTACTTTTGTTCTTTTTAAGTTATCTAAAAAATTTCTAAGAAGATGTATTAAGAATTTATACTTTTTGAAAAGCTAACTTTACATTAATTATTTTAAATGAAAATAAATTTGAAAATTGTTCATATCGAGGGGACCAGGTCCATTCAAAAAACGTCTATTTTTTATATTAAATTCAACTTTAGTGCAAAAAATCTCAAATCGAATATTCGATATCGAAATTAGTAACCCATATAGGCCAAATATGTTCTTAATTATTTTGTAAAGGGTTCATATAACCCTACCTCTGGTATTTATATTATAGCCACAAAACTAAACAAATTAATTTTTTTCATTTTTCAACACTTTTTTGGGAATTTAGGGATTCCTGATGATATCTCACACACAATTTGTTTTATTTAAATTTAAAAATAGGAAGCTCTTAATGAAAGACCTTTTATATGAATTCATGTTTAAAGGATGCGAGTTCTATTGAAACTATTATTTTCTTTTTATTGCACAAAGTAATTATATTTGTTAAACATTTTTTTAAATTACAGTATTAGTACTAAGCTGCAAGAAATTTATTTATTTCAGTAAAAGGTTTAAGATAATCAAGAAAAGTTCACTACAATAGACTTGATTTACTTTCTCAATCTAATAAAATTCTTTTGCATGTTCCTCCATCTTAACAAACTATTTATTTAAACCCATCTCTTTCATTTCCATAATACCTTACAATGTAGAAACAACAAACAAAATTTTATTACATTTAATTTCCTGTCTTGCTCAACCGGAAATGTTCAAATATATCTTTAACTTAAACAGAAAATTTATTTTAAACTTTTTATAAACTTATTATTTGCTGTTATAAATAGAAATATTTTATTAATCTACAACTGATTTTTATTTCCCACACAGAAATGCAGCTGGAAAAAAATTTTATGTATGTAAATACAAAAATTGAATAAACAAATTATTAAAATAATTCTATAACAATTTAAAGAACAATAATACACACAAATCATTTTATTTATTCCAAAAAAAAACGGAAAATATTTTGACTGAACCTCAAAAAATTTAATTAAAACAAAATATTTTTGCTGAATAATTCTTGTTCATTTTTTTATTTTAAACTTATTTTGTTTATTTAATTATACAAAACATAACAAAAAAATCTACTCATACTAATATTTGAAAAAAAAAAAAACAATTTATGGAATTTATTGATTTTTTCTTAATATTATTGAAAATAAATTTGTTATTTAATGGATATTTAAATAGACTTGTTTTTTATTTACCTGAAAAACAAAGTTAATGAATGAATTGTTGAGCTTTTGTGTTTAAACGATGTGTGAATTTATTAATAATAATAAATATTTGTGCCAATATATTTGTGGTTTTTTGAATATGCATTGATAAATAAATTAAATTGATTTCTGAGTTAATGGCAGAAAGTTTTTGATAGAATAATTTAAAATAAGTATAATGCCAGCATACAAAAATGTAAATAAATGTGTATTTTTATTGTCAATAATTCCCAAACAGGTTATATGAATTTTAATATAAAACATCTAAGACAAACATGAACAGGGAGGCTTGAATCGAAGTCTCGATTCTTACTGCGTACTAATACCGTAATTAAAATTAGTCATTAGCCAACCGAGATCCGAAATATTTTTCTTATCGGATTGTACTCATTGCTAGTCATAGCCAATAAGTTGTAGTTAGCCCACGAGAGCTGAAGAATTTATCTCCTCGGATTGCATTCATAGACAGTACTTACAAATAATAAGCCGTTATCCGACCGAGAGCCGAAGCATTTATTCTCTATTAGAAGATTCGCCCATTAACAAACATATTCCAAATATACAAGAAAGCTCTGTGGTAAAGATTTCAAAGGAAGCAGACCTTTGAAGAACCTTGACAGACTAAGCATACCCCGGCTGGAAACAAAGGCTTGTAAATTTGTTGTGATTATCCAAATTAAAGATATGTTATACAAAAATCATATCAAAACAAGTAACAAAGTATAATACCCTACACTAAGTAAAAGAGCAAAAACATTTTTCTTTTAAAATTTCAATAATTTATATTTTTGAGTGATTTTCGGAAGTGGTCCTTATATGGGAGCTATGACCAATTATGGACCAGTCACCATGTAATTATGTCGTGTGATTTACGTCTATATTAAAGTTAACTATGTTGAATTGTGTGTGTATACCAACATTTTTAAGCGATTTATGCACGTTAAAGTGATTTTCGGAAGCGGGTCTATATGGGAGCTATGACTAATTATGGACCGATCGTAACAAAATTTGGTGACATGAATTTTGTATATATAAAACTTATTTGGAGTGGAAGTTGTGTAGATACATATATAAATTAAACATTTATGACCGATAAAGTCCAATTTCGGTTGGACATTTGTATGGGGGCTAGGTGAAATAATGGACCGATTTCAGCCAGTTTCAATATGATTGGTCCTTGGGCTGAAAAAATAATATGTACCAAATTTAATCTAAATATCTTCAAAATTGCGACCTGTACTCTGCGCACAAGGTTTACATGGACAGACAGCCAGCCAGACGACCAGACGGACGGACGGACATCGTTTAATCGACTCAGAAAGTGATTCTAAAGAACTCAAAGCAATTTCTATTACAAGACCAAAAAAAATGGATTTTAAATTTGAAAATAGAGAATTTTTGTATATTTTTTTTGCCGAAAAGCACTTTTGATTCCAGAAAAAATGTTCCTCAAGGCATTTATAATGCTTTTATATTCTATGTAGGTTATCTCAACAAGGTAAGCTTTATAATAGAAAAAATATGTAAATAGAGATTTCTCTAGGCCCTTCGAAATTTAACTATGCACAGTGGGGCGGATCAAAATTGTTTGGAAATAAATCTGGCATTTCTAAACGGCTGATCCCATCGGTATAAAATTTGACGAGCGAGTAGCCAAGGAGTATTCGAGTTTAAGTTATTAAAATAAGCTCTATAAATGCTCCAGGGAAAGCGCTAAGAGGGCTCAAATTAGGGTACCTTCGACATGTAAAATTTTTAAACACGTGCCAATTTTTTGTTCGCATCCGATTTTAAAGATTTTTATATTTTTGGTAAGAGCTTGTGTGTGCTACTTACCTTTTATAATTTCCGAGTTATTAGCATTTCAAAATTGAAATTTCAAAAATTTGACATAGCTTGGTCCGCTTTTTTAAAAATTTAGGTCGTACTTTTGGGCCGAATGAACTCGAATCTTTTTGTTAATTAGACAACTAAATTACCAATGATATACAAAAGATTTCAGAGCAATATAAATTATGGAAGCAAAAATAAACGAATTTAAGAATAAAAAAAATGGTAGATTTTGATTGTTTTTTGGGCGAAAAGCTGACTTAACACTTGTTTTTATTAAAAAAAAACTTTCTTTAAGAACATATAACAATTTTATGTTTTTCTGAAAGGTATCTTTACGGAGAACATTTTTGTGTAAAAAAAACATGTCATATTATTACAATATGTCACTTTTACGCCCTTCGGAATTTGACTTATTTTTTATAAAAATTTCCAATTTGGGCCAAAAATCCAAAATCTGGTATTAGAAAATGGAAAGCACCTTTGGAAACTTTAATGTGTTCTATATTTATCCCCAAACCCAAAGGACCCTATTGGCGAAATAGTAAAAATACCATTTTTGGTATTTTTGCTCCAATTTTAAGAAATTGTGAGATTCCCTTTGACCACTTGACAAGTTATTTTACACTTTGTTATTTGGAATGACAAATTTAAAAAACGTTGAAAATTTTTTTGAGTTTTGTTAATAAATAAAGATTTTATAGCATACATTTATTCCGATTTTTTATTTTTTTTTTGTTCAGATAAGTTAATTTATGATTCAAAAATATGCCACTTTAAAACAACGTTCTTCTAAAATATAGCACTTTTTCATATTAAAATTTTGTTATAAATTTTCTTAATATTCTATTCAACAAAAACCCACTGCACGGTGGTAAATTCCGGCCAAAAATGTTTTTTTGTGTTTTTTTAATTTTTATAAAATTTTGATGGTGAATTTTTCTTAACACTTCAAAATATACAGTTTCATTATTATTTTGGCTAGAAAGTAACTATATGGTTACTTATAGAGCTTTAAAGTCAAAGGTTTTTTCTTGTCATTTTAATATTAGAAAAATTTGATTTTGAACTTTAAAGAAAAAAGCCTGTGCTTTTTTCTTTAAAGTTTTGTTTGGCAAATTAGCACATGCTTTTATAAAACAGTTATTAGTTATACAGTATTTGTATATAAAAGTGAACTGATTTGGAACTAGTTTAAAATCTATAGAAACTTAATTAAAAAAAAGTTTGAAAGGCCAGAATAAATTAAAAGGGGCTATTAGAGGTTAAGTGTAAATTACATCTAATAGTGTAAAGTATCAAGAGTAAGTACTATAAATTTCAGCTGCAATTATCTGCCATTCTAATAACCGGAACGATTTCAGTGCCTACATATTTTACACATTTTTTTTTTGGATTTTTTTGGTTAATTTCAAAAATTATGTAAGTTTGAGAGTTATTTACGTCTATGCTGAATTGGCCAAACCATGTATTTGTATGTCGAAATTTTTTCAATGGATCATTTATGTTATTTTTAATTATAAACCTAATTGAAGCCATTTACAAAAATGACATACTTTTTTCGATGCTTTTATAACGTCAATGTTTATTTGGTCAACTCCTATATGCAATTTATAATATTTTTGGCGATGGATCAAGTGTACACCAAATTTCAAATTTTACATGAATAACCTAAATTTTTCAATAATTTCAAAACGTCCACGTTTGTTTGGCCAAATCCTGTATATGTATTCCGAAATTTGTACGACTATTTTTTTCAATCACTCATGCTATTCTTCATTTTTGGACTAAATTTCAGTCATTTACATGAATAACCTAATTTTTTCGATGCTTTTAAAACGTCCATAATTGTTTGAACAAACCCTGTATATGTAATCCGAACTTTGAATGATCGATTTTTTCGATCACATATTTTATTCTTTATTTTTGGAATAAATTTCAGACGCTTTCGTGCAATTCTTTGATACTTTTAGAACGTTCATGCTTTTTTGACCAAACCCTGTACTTGAACATCGAAATATTTATCGATCGGTTGGTTATGCTATTGTTAATATAAATACCAAATTTCAAATATTTTTATGAAGAAATAATGAAGTATATGGTTCTGACTTAAGGTAGGGTCATACATGGCAAATATTTTGGAGGAACGGAGTTTTGAAGTGGCATATTTTTAAATCTAAAAAAAGTTACGATCATAACAGCAGGAAAGGTATCTGAACTTCAGAAAATTTAACATTTAACCACCCTTCTGGAATACAAAAAGTCATTGTCCTAATATAAGTCCTATTCATTACCTAATTATAGATAATAAAGGACTTATTTCTTTATTTTAAACAGAAACAAAATATTAAGCTTTTAAATCCTTTGATTTTTACAATAAATCAGCTAAATAAATTCCCTACATATAAATATTTATTAAGGTCAACATTTCATACACATTTAATAACAAATTTTACAACCCCTTTAAAAAAAATAAATAAATCCCTCTACATAAAAACAAAATAAAACATAAAATAAGCCCTGAATAGTATCATCTGAAAAAAAAACTATTGCAATATTTATTCATGTTAAAAACAAAAAGTAAGCCAAATATTTATTTCTGTTTTTTTTTATATTTACAGCAACAAAATTGGAACATTACTGACACCCTCAGAAACAAAAAGTAAGTAAAACAAAGAGAAAAAACGAAATCATTTCACAATTTCAATAAAACATTGGAATAAAAATCTGTAACAATTCTTTATTTACAAATGCACGCACTGTAGTTTAAATAAAAAAAAATAAATATAAAATAAAGTACAAAAAAACTAAAACTGTGATAAAAAAAAAAATGCAAACAAATAGAAGCTTAAATTATACACTTGAAGGCAAGTGCTTTATGGGTTTTTTAGTTGAGGCAGCAATATTTGCGGTTGTTGTATCCGGTACAACAAGTTGTAATAACAACAATAAACAACAAAAGCAAAAACTAATGGGAACAAAATCCATGTAGCCCAAAAAATGTAACAGAGTAACAACTATGAAAATTGTAACAACTTGTGCCTTTATAAAGCCACAGCTAAAAAAAATTTACTCATACATATAAATTAGGGTTGGTCTTATTCAATATTTTTACAAGGTTTTTGAATAATATTATAGTCACTATAAATATTTATATGATTGATAACAATCATATATATATTTATAGTGACTATGTATATGTTTGAAACAACCATTTTTACCATATTATGTTGTTCTCGGCTGATGGATATCATAATCTAAGAACAACATATTAACATAACAACAAATATTTATTTACCACAATTATATATATGATTATAAAAATCATTTGAATCTTAACTTTACCATATTATGGTTACCACAATCATATAAATAGTTACTGTGACCATAATATTGTTAACATGTTGAAATGGTTACAGTAAACTATATATTTCTTGTTCTAGTGGCCTGATACACGTAAATGGCCTGGCGAATTTTTAATAACTTTAAAATTTTTTAACCAATTTTTGTTTTTTATATCTCATTCGAACGACAATTACGTACACATTTCTATTCTTTTAAATTAAATTGCAAAAATTATTTTTCCCCTTGTAAATGCATCTCAAAACTTCAAAGAGCTTGCGGCACGTCTTAACAAAATCCACCAAACTGGGGGGAGAGAGTAGAAAAAATCAAATTTGTCTTTATTAAGTGCCACCCTAATGAATACCACGAAATATTTTGCACATCATGCTTCTGTGTATTAGTACATTTTTGCATTGTTACCCCGAATAAAATGGTAATTCCTCATCTCGTGGTATTACGCGTACCCATTCTTATACAAGTTTTAAAAAATTTTTATTTATGAATGCATTGTAAGAACTTTATTTTTACTGTTTTGTTGCAATGGAGCAACATTTTCCGATTTTTCTTATTTTCTTGGAAATAAAATATTTTACTTGTTGCTGTTGAACTAGATGTTGCACAATTCAAACTACTTATATTTACTGTATTTAGCACAAAAGTTTACAACACATGAATAATAATCGGAATTCAGGGTAAAAAAAAAACAAGAAAATAATCAATATTTGGAAATAACGTTTGAACAGAGCAAAATATAATATATGAATGTTGGCAGAAGTAGCGAAAAAAAAAAAGCTAAATCGGCTTAAAAATGGGCTAAATGTTCTAAAAAATAGAAAGCTGCTACTAACACTACGTACTTGTTAATGCGGACAAACGTTATGGAGGATATGCCCGCCATCAAAAAATTATGGAGGTATATTGATTTTATCATTAAATTTGTAAGATCGAAATATTGGTCTTAGGATCAAAAAGTATATATATACTGGGTCCTCATAAGATACTAAGACGATCTAGCTATGTTCTTCCATTTGTCCGTCTATCTGTCTGCTAAAAACACGGCAGGACCCAAACGAGAGGATCTAGCTGACTGAAGTTTTCCACAAATACTCTCTGTTGATATAGTTTCTTTGGTATTGAATAGCTTCCTGCAGAAGTCTTTCCTGTTACTTTCAATATAGGAAAAATCAAATTAAATGTCCACCAAAACTACTCCCTCCATCCTTCCTCCCATAACCTATTTTCCTAGTTCAAATACAATTCATTGCATGAGTAGAGTTCATCCCCTGAAACGAATTTCGAAATTCTGGAGTACCTTAAATTTGACTTCTCAAAAACCAGTAATACTCCTTTAGAAGTGTAATAGAAATGCTTTTTGTGGCAATATTGGAAACTAAAAGGTATTTATCTAAAATACTTAAATTAAATTAAAAAATATTGAGAAATATTCGTTTATAATTAATTTTTGTTGGAAACATCAAAAATTAATTTGGCTTCACCATAATGCACGTACGTATCTTCATATAATGTGAATTAAATTTATTATGCATATAATATAACACCACATGGTATCGTTGAACAAAAAACAAATTTGTTTGGATTATAATTAATCAAATTATATATACGATTTAATTATATTTAATATTATTCACGATATTAGTCATATAATGCGTATACGTAATAATTGTTATGAATATTAAGTATACGCAAAGGTATGTATGTAAATTGTGGTGAAGAGAACAGTTACAAAACGGGACTAACACCACTTTCTATGAAAGGGACCTGTGACTTTAACATAACTTAAAAAAAATTTTAAGTAAATCGGTTGGGGTTAAGACGTGCAGCAAGCCCTCTGAAGTTTTGAGATGCATTTACAAGGGGAAAAATGCATTTTTTTCAGTTTTTGTAAAAAATTTTGCCATTAAAAAATTACTTTTGCAATTTAATTTAAAAGAATAGAAATGTGTACGTAATTGTCGTTCTAATGAGACATAAAAAAATGATCAAAAAATGATAAAGTTATTAAAAATTCGCCAGGCCATTAACGTGTCTCAGACAACTAGAACAAGAAATGTAGGAACAAAATTAACATATTTTGATAAATATTAAAATAAAAGCTCATTTTTACTTAAAATATATCCATATTTACTTGTATATAAGTTTTTGTCTTCGTAGGATACCGTTAACCTATTCGCAGGTATGACCAAAAAAATAAAATTTTTTAAAGGCAGTTTCAAAACTCCATTTTAAAATTTTTAAAAAATTTGTTAAACAAATTTCAGAAATTTTTGATCATCTCATTGGGATTTATTGAGAATATAATAGGGAATAAAAATGTGAAAAAATTATGAAAATATCTCTTATAGTTTTTCCCCTGCGATTTAAATTTTGAAATTTTCGAGAAAAACCAATTCATTTTTTCCCCTTGTAAATGCATCTCAAAACTTCAGACTAAAACTATTTCAGGATGATTTTTTTACTAATGTTCACCAAACTGGGGGGTGAGAATGGACAAAATCCTACTTTCGTTTATTAAGGGCCGCTCTTTCGTTATAAATTGAATTCAATCCTGTTAAGACAATTTTGATAAAACAGTTTGGTACATTGTTGAAGATGGTAAAGGGAAATTAGAGCTTTTTTTCTAATGATACTTATCGATAAAAAATTTATAATCAAGGATTGGGAGCTTAATGGTATAAAAGTACCGAAAAGAGAGAAATTTTTTATGCCTATGAGCGGAATCCTCTTTATTCTAGTCTTATAATAAAACCATATCAGTTACATTATTGAAATGTTATGCCTAACAAAAATACAGAATAAATTTGTTTCAAATATTAAAATTTATTTTCTAGTACAACTTTTGAAAAAGATATTTTATATTTTTTTTATCTTATTTTAAGTGATTTGGTACAATTAGTTTCTAAAGAGTACAATTTTTAATGCTTGTAGGCAGTGTTGCCTTAAATTTTTTGAAGAAAACTTTTTATTTCTAAAAAAAAACCTTTTTTCAACAAAAAAACTTTTTTAACTACATACATACTAAAAATACAAAACCCAATTCGTACATATAATTAGACTGAGATAATTTATATGAATTTAGTGGTGGAGACACTTCAGCTCCTAAATAAATCAATTACCATATTTAGTAAATGAATTTGGGAACATCATTTTGAAATAAACGGTTCAACTTATTGATATAATAAATTTAAAATTTTCCAAAAAATTTTTTTTTAAAAAAATAAAACTTTTTGCATCTCAAAAACCTTGCAAAAAAAGGGAAAACTTGACTTATGGTAACGCTGCTTGTAGGTACAATTTATAAATTTCATTTGCCATCGTACATATGTATGTGTGAAAAGAGAGTAATTTTTTTCATTCCGCTCTATGTATATTTCTCTATGATACGAGTATTTTAAAATTTTTAATTTTGATTTGTTTGTTAATTTAATTAGAAATTTTCTAAAATTTTTTTTTGTAGTGAAATATTATTCAAATACATTTCATTCGAATCATAACCCTAACTCTCAGATTATTATTACACATTTAAAAAAAAAAAGTAAGGAACTATATTCGGCTGTGCCGAATCTTATATACCCTTCACCAAATTATACTTTAAAATAAATTTGTTTAAATATTTTTAGGTAAACAAAATTTTTTTTTTTTTTTAATTGTTTTTCCAAATTTTTTTTTTTAAATTTTTTTATAATTTTTTTTTCCAATTTTTTTTTCCAATTTTTTTTTCAAAATTTTTTTAAAAAAAAATTTTTGATGAAAAAAAAATTCGGGTTAAAAAATATTTTTCCGATTTTGACCCATTGTAGGTCCAACTTACTATAGCCTTATCTACATCGTTGCAATGGACTTTGAAATATCTATCATTAGATATCCATATTGTCTATATTAATGACTTAGTAATCCAGATATAGATCAAAAATAGGTTAAAAATCGAGGCTGTCCCGGTTTTTTCCTCATATCTCCGTTATTTATGGACCGATTTTGCTGATTTTAAATAGCAAACTTCTCGAAAGCATGTCTGACAGAATTATTGAATATTTGGATCCCGAAGATATCTGGGGTCTTCAGAAAATTGATTTCAACAGACAGACAGACGGACATGGCTTAATCGACTCCGCTATCTATAAGGATCCAGAATATATATACTTTATAGGGTCGGAAATGAAAAATGTAGAAATTACAAACGGAATGACAAACTTATATATATACCCTTCTCACGAAGGTGAAGGGTATAAAAACAATCATAAAACTAACCACTGTCGCCATGAGAATTTCAGAAAAAGCTATTTACTTGCAGCGAGTTTATTTATTTTTTTAACGACAATCAGTCAACCAAAAACATATTGGAATATTTTAAGTTTATCTTCAGACATCACCATAAACTCTGGGGGAATTTTATGTTTTCAAGGAAACAATTTTAAACATTATTTTAGTTATTTTATAGTTTGTGTTGTATTCATTGAGCCGAAGTATATCGGTTATTTACCTTTAAACAATACAAATATCAATAAAGTTCATAAAAATTATACAAAAAGAGACAAAAATCGCAATTAATACCTGATCAGATAACAACAGAGTAAGAAAGTGTATTAAATCATATTATAATTCATGCTCCATGTTTTCTTTACGCCGACCACTTGATAGTGAGGGTTGCAGGTTCGATTCCCGTCAGAGACTCTGGGTGTATCTGCAGATAAGCCAAACGCTTCGCCGTTTGTGTTCGTTAAAATAAAAAGAATAGTGTTGTTGTAACTAAGATTGTTATTGGTTATTTATTAAAAAGCAACAATGAGTTTGTTAATATTCCTGGAAGTGTGCAAATATCAGCATCAATGTTGAGACAAGTCTGTGCATTTCTAGTTTAAAATATAACATCTTTAAATACGTCTTGGCGAAATATACCATTTTAAGTTGTTTTTGTGTTAAAGTTCAATTCTTAGGTTTTTTTATGTTTATAATGCTGATATTGATGTCACTTATTATGGTTCTCTCCATGTCTTATATTTGTACGTTTTCCTAAACATTTTATGTTTTCTGTTTTTCTTATTTCTAAAGTGTTGCCAGTAATGGCAATTACGCGAGTAAGTTGAAGTTTTGGTTATCTTTTATTTATATTTTTTTTCTTCTTAACATTTATTATTTTTTTTTGTATACAAAAAGATAAAGTTGTTTCTTTTTTATATGCCACAACCTATTGTACGTGGCCAAGTGCTTGATAGAGTATCAAAAGTGAAATGATATTGAAATTGTTTACAAAAGACTGGGGGAGAATTGGCAAAAAGAAAAAAGGAAACGAATAAAGGATGTCATGCTTAAAATGACATGCTTAAACAAATTGATTTTATGATAGACATTTTTGTTTTTTTTTTTTTGGAAGAAAATATAACTAAACTTCCTTTAAAGTTACTAAAATAGTCTATATATTTATACCCTACACCACCATAGTGGGGAGGGTATAATGCGTTTCTGCAGATATTTGTAACGCTCAAAAATATTTGTCTAACACCCACCTTAAAGTATACCGATCCTTAGAATCACTTTCTGAGTCGACTGTCCATGTAAACCTTGTGCGCAGAGTACAGGTCACAATTTTGAAGATATTTCGATAAAATTTGGTACATATTATTTCTTCGGCTCAAAGACCAAGCCTATTGAAAATGGATGAAATCGGTCCATAATTTCACCTAGCTCCCATACAAATGTCCTCCCGAAATTGGACTTTATCGGTCATAAATGTTTAATTTATATATGTATCTCCACAAGTTCCGCTCCAAATAAGTTATATATACACAAAATTCATATCACCAAATTTTGTTACGATCGGTCCATAATTAGTCATAGCTCCCATATAGACCAGCTTCCGAAAATCACTTTAACGTGCTTAAATCACTTAAAAATTTTGGTATATACACAAAATTCAACATAGTAAACTTTCATATAGACACAAATCACACGACCTAATTTCATGGTGATCGGTCCATAATTGGTCATAGCCCCCATATAAGGCCCACTTCCGAAAATCACTCAAAAATATAAATTATTGAAATTTTAAAAGAAAAATGTTTTTGCTCTTTTACTTAGTGTAGGGTATTATATGGTCAGGCTTGACCGATCATACTTTCTTACTTGTTTTATATTGGGTGTATGACTTAAAAATGCGGGATTTACAATGGATGGCGTATCTTTTTGTTTTTGAAACAACAAAGTTTTTTTTTGCTTCGAAAATTTCTATAGTTTAATCCCTAATTTATAAATTCTGATAGAAATCCAATAAAAGAAATTAAATTCTTCTTCCCAGCTGACAAATAGAATCCCAATAATGATCACATTCTTCCCACAATCTATACAATTTTCATTTCACAGCTTTTCTTGTATTTATTCAAACGTTAAAAACAATCTGATTATATTTACGTTTAACGTAATAATGATAAATGCAAAGTAAATGTTAATAATCAGATTTAAATATGACATTCATTAAATTACTGTCTACAACCCAGCAAACTGTTATCTTAAACAATTTTGTCTAGACAAATTATAAAATTCAATTTCATACACTTTGTTGGTTTATTTTTAAGACCTGTTTTACAAACTGCTAAAAAGCTATGTTTTTACGAAACGTTGTTTACAAATGCATTAATTACTTTTTATATGTTTGAGAAAACAAAAACTAGATAATCTCTAGATAATATTTTAATTATCTTATTAAAATTCATAATAAATGCAATAATATTCATTCAGCTGTTTTTTGGAGCATATAATTTTTAATTATGTGAATTTTGCACATGAAACTTAAAAGTACACACTCAGAGGAAAAAACAAAAATAAAAGAAAAATCATTTGATTAATTATAAAAAAAAAACTTGTTAATATGAGTGAGTGGCAGCTAAAGTTCAACAAGTTGCTGTGTCTAATTAACTTAAATAAGACAAGTAAGAGTGCTATATTTAGCTGTACCGAATCTTGTATAACCACCATCAATATGTGAAAATTAAATATTTTTCTGATATAATTAGTGATTAAAAAAAAACTATTCCAGCAAAAACTTATCCTTGGTCCAACAAATTATTTTTTAATCACTTTAGCTTTTAAAAATATGTCAGATATCTTTTCCAAATCATTCATTATTTCGCTCAAAATGGACAGCGAAAAAAAGTACCTGAAAAATAATTAAAACTTATATACTACAACTTGTTTACGTTCAAGTAATTTTCTGAGGGTGTCCTTGTCTGGGGACTAGGAAAATATGTTGCCCGATTTTCGCCTTACCTTACAGTATTAAAGAGTATTTCAAAATTGTATCAGGATTGCTGCTTGATCAACTTATTTATGACTGCTAAAACAGAATTCCATGGAGACATTTGTATGTCCCCATGGACCATTATCAAAACAAAAAAAAACTTATCAAGGGAGAGTATTTGGAAAATTTCAGCCAGTTAGCTCCATTTGTTTGGGCCCTATCATGTTTTCAACAGACAGACAGACGGACGGACATAGCTAGATCGTCTTAGAATCTTATGAGAATGTACTTTTTGGTTCTACTACCAATATTTCATAAGAATTTTAGTAAAAACAAATTGTTGGTGAACAAAACTTTGGTGGAATAAAATTTTGGTAAAAAAAATTAGGCGAAAAAAAAATTATGTGAAAAAAATGTTGATGAAAACTTTGAAAAATCGTGGTAGTGGCGTTTTGTGAAACAAATTTTGATTAAAAAAATTTTTGGTGAAAAAAATTTGCGCCAAAAAAAATTAGGTGAAACAAATTTTCTCAACAAAATTTTGTTCAAAAAACATTTTGAATGAAAAATAATTTTTGTGAAAAAAAATTTTTGGTGAAAACAAAATTTGTTGAAACAAGTAAGAGTGCTATATTCGGCTGTGCCGAATCTTATATACCCTTCACCAAATTATACTTCAAAATTTTAAATATTTTTAGGTAAATAAAATTTATTTTTTTTTTAGTTGTTTTTTCATTTTTTGGAAAAAAAATTTTTTCGATTATTTTAAATTTTTTTTTTTTTTAAATTTAATTTTTTTTTTATATTTAAAAATTTTTTTTTTAAATTTTAAAAAATTTTTTTTTGGTTTTTTAAATTTTTTTTTTTTTGAAAAAAAAAATTCGGGTTAAAAATTTTTTTCCAGACAGACAGACAGACAGACAGACAGACAGACAGACAGACAGACAGACAGACAGACAGACAGACAGACAGACAGACAGACAGACAGACAGACAGACAGACAGACAGACAGACAGACAGACAGACAGACAGACAGACAGACAGACAGACAGACAGACAGACAGACAGACAGACAGACAGACAGACAGACAGACAGACAGACAGACAGACAGACAGACAGACAGACAGACAGACAGACAGACAGACAGACAGACAGACAGACAGACAGACAGACAGACAGACAGACAGACAGACAGACAGACAGACAGACAGACAGACAGACAGACAGACAGACAGACAGACAGACAGACAGACAGACAGACAGACAGACAGACAGACAGACAGACAGACAGACAGACAGACAGACAGACAGACAGACAGACAGACAGACAGACAGACAGACAGACAGACAGACAGACAGACAGACAGACAGACAGACAGACAGACAGACAGACAGACAGACAGACAGACAGACAGACAGACAGACAGACAGACAGACAGACAGACAGACAGACAGACAGACAGACAGACAGACAGACAGACAGACAGACAGACAGACAGACAGACAGACAGACAGACAGACAGACAGACAGACAGACAGACAGACAGACAGACAGACAGACAGACAGACAGACAGACAGACAGACAGACAGACAGACAGACAGACAGACAGACAGACAGACAGACAGACAGACAGACAGACAGACAGACAGACAGACAGACAGACAGACAGACAGACAGACAGACAGACAGACAGACAGACAGACAGACAGACAGACAGACAGACAGACAGACAGACAGACAGACAGACAGACAGACAGACAGACAGACAGACAGACAGACAGACAGACAGACAGACAGACAGACAGACAGACAGACAGACAGACAGACAGACAGACAGACAGACAGACAGACAGACAGACAGACAGACAGACAGACAGACAGACAGACAGACAGACAGACAGACAGACAGACAGACAGACAGACAGACAGACAGACAGACAGACAGACAGACAGACAGACAGACAGACAGACAGACAGACAGACAGACAGACAGACAGACAGACAGACAGACAGACAGACAGACAGACAGACAGACAGACAGACAGACAGACAGACAGACAGACAGACAGACAGACAGACAGACAGACAGACAGACAGACAGACAGACAGACAGACAGACAGACAGACAGACAGACAGACAGACAGACAGACAGACAGACAGACAGACAGACAGACAGACAGACAGACAGACAGACAGACAGACAGACAGACAGACAGACAGACAGACAGACAGACAGACAGACAGACAGACAGACAGACAGACAGACAGACAGACAGACAGACAGACAGACAGACAGACAGACAGACAGACAGACAGACAGACAGACAGACAGACAGACAGACAGACAGACAGACAGACAGACAGACAGACAGACAGACAGACAGACAGACAGACAGACAGACAGACAGACAGACAGACAGACAGACAGACAGACAGACAGACAGACAGACAGACAGACAGACAGACAGACAGACAGACAGACAGACAGACAGACAGACAGACAGACAGACAGACAGACAGACAGACAGACAGACAGACAGACAGACAGACAGACAGACAGACAGACAGACAGACAGACAGACAGACAGACAGACAGACAGACAGACAGACAGACAGACAGACAGACAGACAGACAGACAGACAGACAGACAGACAGACAGACAGACAGACAGACAGACAGACAGACAGACAGACAGACAGACAGACAGACAGACAGACAGACAGACAGACAGACAGACAGACAGACAGACAGACAGACAGACAGACAGACAGACAGACAGACAGACAGACAGACAGACAGACAGACAGACAGACAGACAGACAGACAGACAGACAGACAGACAGACAGACAGACAGACAGACAGACAGACAGACAGACAGACAGACAGACAGACAGACAGACAGACAGACAGACAGACAGACAGACAGACAGACAGACAGACAGACAGACAGACAGACAGACAGACAGACAGACAGACAGACAGACAGACAGACAGACAGACAGACAGACAGACAGACAGACAGACAGACAGACAGACAGACAGACAGACAGACAGACAGACAGACAGACAGACAGACAGACAGACAGACAGACAGACAGACAGACAGACAGACAGACAGACAGACAGACAGACAGACAGACAGACAGACAGACAGACAGACAGACAGACAGACAGACAGACAGACAGACAGACAGACAGACAGACAGACAGACAGACAGACAGACAGACAGACAGACAGACAGACAGACAGACAGACAGACAGACAGACAGACAGACAGACAGACAGACAGACAGACAGACAGACAGACAGACAGACAGACAGACAGACAGACAGACAGACAGACAGACAGACAGACAGACAGACAGACAGACAGACAGACAGACAGACAGACAGACAGACAGACAGACAGACAGACAGACAGACAGACAGACAGACAGACAGACAGACAGACAGACAGACAGACAGACAGACAGACAGACAGACAGACAGACAGACAGACAGACAGACAGACAGACAGACAGACAGACAGACAGACAGACAGACAGACAGACAGACAGACAGACAGACAGACAGACAGACAGACAGACAGACAGACAGACAGACAGACAGACAGACAGACAGACAGACAGACAGACAGACAGACAGACAGACAGACAGACAGACAGACAGACAGACAGACAGACAGACAGACAGACAGACAGACAGACAGACAGACAGACAGACAGACAGACAGACAGACAGACAGACAGACAGACAGACAGACAGACAGACAGACAGACAGACAGACAGACAGACAGACAGACAGACAGACAGACAGACAGACAGACAGACAGACAGACAGACAGACAGACAGACAGACAGACAGACAGACAGACAGACAGACAGACAGACAGACAGACAGACAGACAGACAGACAGACAGACAGACAGACAGACAGACAGACAGACAGACAGACAGACAGACAGACAGACAGACAGACAGACAGACAGACAGACAGACAGACAGACAGACAGACAGACAGACAGACAGACAGACAGACAGACAGACAGACAGACAGACAGACAGACAGACAGACAGACAGACAGACAGACAGACAGACAGACAGACAGACAGACAGACAGACAGACAGACAGACAGACAGACAGACAGACAGACAGACAGACAGACGGACATGGCTTAATCGACTCCGCTATCTATAAGGATCCAGAATATATATACTTTATAGGGTCGGAAATGAAAAATGTAGAAATTACAAACGGAATGACAAACTTATATATACCCTTCTCACGAAGGTGAAGGGTATAAAAACATATTAATGGTTTTTTCTTTTCTGGCACAAAATGTTGCCAAATTTATTGTGTACCATTTATTAAATGTTACCCATACCCTTAAAACGTGTTGCATTTTTAATGATCACAAAGAACAAAATCATTACCATTTATGCAAATTAGTGCATTAGTAACTCTTTGATAAAATTGAAGGTGAAACATGTAGCATATATTCAGGGTTTTAGGGTAAAATTATTAGAAAAGAAAACGACCAAACTACATTTTTTTTTCAGAAAAGAACACAAAGAAGGGTAAAAGGCAGAATAAATGCATCATTTATGCCAGGTAATAAAACACTATAAGTTAAAAATATGTGCAAACACGAGGTAGTCCCGTATTTCTAGCCATTATATTGAAAAAAAATTTTATCAAAAAAAAATTGGAGAAACAAAATTAACGGGATAAACAATTTGGTGGAAAAAAAATTTGATGAACAAATTTTTGTTGATGAACATTTTTAATGAAAAACAAGTAAGAGACCTATATTCGGCTGTACCGAATCTTAAATACCATTCACCAAATTATACTTTAAAATACAAATTTTAAATATTTTTAGGTAAACAAAATTTAAGAATTTTTTTTTTTTTGTAAATTGTTTTTGCAAATATTTTTACAAAAAAAACTTGAGTGTCTATAATTCTCATTCACTCTATAGTTTGATTTGTATAATATCTTTTGTTTTTCTAAAGCCTTTTGGGAAAAGGTTTCCTGATGATCTGGCCTAAGCAACCAGTGAAATGCTCATAGGAACTAGCTTATCCTCCAACAATAAATGTCAGTGAATTTATAAATAATTGGGAAATTAACTAAATTTTTACTATAATAATAAAAAAAAAATTTAGTTTTTAAAATTTTTTTTCGATGTTAATTTTTTAAAAAATTTATAAAAAATATTTTCCCATACAATCAGTATCGTCATACAATTATGTACATCGTTGAAATAGACTTTGAAATATCTATCATTGTCTATATTGTTACGAAATTGTACTTGAATTCAAATATAACGATTTTAACGGCTGATTTAAAGTTGCATAATGATATCTGAAAGCAGTGCCTCTCAAACTGTAACATATCTGTGGGCATTATTAACATGAGTTGATCATTGATCGTAAGTATGGCAACGCTGAATGTTTGTTAGCTTTGACAGTTAAAGAACATTGTAGAAAGTTCACCAGAGAAGGCGTATCATAGACAACAACTAGATAGGTAACTGAGAGCCAAAAACCTAATTCATGAGAATGTATTGCATGTATTTTGTTATTGTATGTGTGAAAAGAGAGTAATTTTTCCATATATATTACTCTCTCCTTCCGTTCTATGTGTTTATTCTATGTGGCGTATGCTCTAGGCTTCGAATATACAAGCTTTGACAGTTAAAGAAGACTCAAGAGTGCAGATGGAAGTGTTATAAATAGTGGCAGAGGTTGCAGTCGTGAGTCAGTTTATCAGAGACGCTTTTCGAATAAACATCAACTGAATGCCTTAAAGTGTGCTGTATTTTTCATGTGAATTCGTGTACATTATAAAATGTGTCCGTATTTCTGCGAATTTATAAACGTGTATAAAAAACATTGAGTGACTATTTAATTCTGTGGTTGTTGTACATTTTAAATAAATAAAGAGTTGTTACAATTTTTAAACTACTAAACAGCTTTTATTTGCAATCAAAAGTATCCGGTTTATTTAAAAGAAATAAACCAACGTCTTGAAAAGGTTAAACTTAGTATTCCAGATGTAGATCAAAAATAGTCCAAAAATCGAGGTTGTCCCATTTTTTTCTTATATCTCAACCATTTCTTGGTCGATTTTTTCGATTTAAAATAGCAACATAGTTAGACTATAGCGGATATACTGGAAAGTTGATTTCAGAATACAGACGGACAAACGGTCTATAACGACCCATAATATACATACTTTATAAGGTCGCAACTGAGAAATGTGGAAATTACAAATGGAATGACAAACTTACAACTCATAGTGAATGATTTAATAAAGCCATTTGATTTTTAGAGAAAATAACTATGAAAATTCTTTGTTAGAAAAAAATATATTTTCTTAAACGAAATTCACATTCTGCACATCATTTTACTGTCTTGATATAAGTAAAAAAAAACTTATATATACCCCCCTTACTACTCATGGTGAAGTGTATAAAAAGTAACATACTGTGAAGAACTCAGTACAATTGAGTTGAATGCATAAATTTCCTACTACTTATAATCTAAAAAAGATACAAAATATAAAAAAGCACTGAGCCCTTGTAGTTGAGAAATGGGCATGAACAAGTTCTTAACATTTGAAAAATATCTTATTTAAAAATACAAATATTAGAATGAGCATACTTCCCTTTGCTGTGTTAAAAACACAACACTTTGACCTAAAAATAGCTTTAGATTTTATTTATTTTTTTAACATGAAAAGCATTAAAAAATGACACACCACCGCAGACAAGTAGCTTTTTTTACACTATATAATGAGATTTTTCTAATTAAATGGTATTAAAAATTGTGTTTAAACATAAACACCCATAAAATTAAACATTTTTCACACTTGCAGCCAACTAGAAATGATATTTTGTAAAAAAAAAAAAATAGAAATAATTTTACTTTTTTTCCTTATTTTGGTTTTTTCGCTACTTTAACATTTATGTAAATAATTTAAACATAATTAAATTTATTATAATACATAAATACTAACAAATATACAGCCTAAAGAGATACAGGTCAAGTTCATTAGCAAAACAAATGCCAGCAACAGCCACTAAATGCAAAAATAAGCAAAAAATACAATTTCAACTTAAACAGGTAAATATCATTAAACAAGTATCTTGGTGGAGACTCTGTTTAAAATATACTCCAGCCAATACTCATTGATCATCAATTTGTATTTTTTGTTTCATGTTTTTTTTTTACTCGCTGTCAATTCAAATCAAATTGTAAAGATATATTTAAAAAAAATTGTTTGAATACGTTTACGTTGCAACATTTAAATTTTATTTTATTTTGAATGACTGACTGACTCTTATACACACAAAAAAATAATGGCAAACAAATAACACACATTCAGTAATTGCAACCACATTTCTAATCTAGACAATTTTGTTGCATTTATGCATAAAAACAAATTATTATATTTATTGGCTAAAACATGCAGTTCAAATAAGAAGGGTAGTTTAAAAGTATTCAACTAAAATATCAGAATTTAATGGTTTTGCAACAAAGAATGAAAGTTTTTGAAATCGAAGATGAAGAGGAGACCTAGAAAACCGATATTACAACTTATGTGTCCAAAAATTTGCACAATCGGTTAAAACAGTAAGATGTTTTGGATGAAAATATGTAAATACGATAGTGTGCTAGTCTATCAACCTGGGGGTTGCGGGTTCGATTCCCGCCTGAGACTCTGGGTGTATCTTCAGACAAGCAAAACACTATAAAGAACGACAGTGTGCTAGTCTATCAACCTTGGGGTTGCGGGTTTGATTCCCGCAATAAACTCTGGGTGTATCTGCAGACAAGCAAAACGCTCCAATATTTGGAAATACAAAATTTCATTTTAATAGGTTTTAGTTTTAACGTACTAAATTCCCAATTAATTATACCCAAATAAGGGTAAAAAAGTCACCTATCAAAGAAAAAAAACCCATTAAAAAATTCCGCCTGTGTCAAAAGTTATAGAGTTTTGACCGCACTGTGCGCCGGATCAAATGTGTACTTGGAATTGCAAAAAATAAATAAAAAAATTGGATTTTTTGTTAGATATTTGAAAATTGCTGAACTAGTTTTTTCTAAACCGTATAAAAAGTGAGCCACAAAAAACTTATACACTCAGGTCTCATTTTATGTGGTTTCAAATTTAAGCGATTTTTAAATTTAGGATTTTTTTAAAATTTTAACATATTTTAAAATTTTAGATGTATTTTTTTAAATTCTAGTGATGAAAATGATATTTACAATATGATGACAATATGATTATATCATCTAGTGATGAAAGTGACATTAAACCAATTCCAAAACGATGCAGACAATTATTCAGTGATTCAGATTAATCATACATATTTACAGAATTTCCTTAAAAAATGTTTTAGCTTATTTTTTTGATCATTTTCTGTTTTTTCTGTAATTAATGAAATAATGTTTATATTTTTGTTTATTTTTTTTAAACGGGTTTAGTTTTTATTGTTAAAGTAAATGAAATAATATATTTTTGTTGATTTTTTTATGCTATTTTGCTTTGGTATTTTAATTAAAATTTTAATTTATGCGGTTTTTCAGAATTTTGGAACAAATCATTAGTTTTTATATGAAGCTGGATTATCGTTTTATGCGAATTTAATTTATGCGATTTTTTCTGGAACGCATCTATCGCATAAAACGAGACCTGAGTGTACTTGTGTTAAATTAAATAATAAATTCTCAAAAATACGTAAATTTATTCAAATATTCGGTATTTATAAATTAATCCACTTTTCGGAAATCCTCAAATTAAAGCTTCTATTACATTTTTATACGAGGTGGTTCACTTAAAATCGGACATGTCCTGGGTTAATTTTCCTGTATTCTTTAATTATTTTTTTATAAGAGCCGAATGAGTTATCAAATAATATGCCTAACACTCTGCTACAAAATAACACTTTTTGTCAGAACTTGAAAAGCGACCTAATGGAGGTTGTAGGCCTAGGTGAGGACATACTAAAACCGTTTTCAAAGATTTTGAAACACCCTCAAAATTTTGAGTTATTTTGAAAAAAACTTGTTTAGGGTAGGTCATAGTACTTTAGTACCTCTACCTCATACATTTTTAGACCGATTTCAAACTTTTAAACAATTATGGATAGGTAAAGAATTAGGCTTTCATAAAATGTATGCACAAAATCTATATTCTAAGAAATTGTATAAGTTTTTATAAATAGTTTCACTTTCTTTTTTATTTTTTTTTTTTTTAATTTTTCAAATTCAACAATAGGTATTTTTATTTTTTTTTCTGAAACCCTATTTATTTGCATAGTATTTTAAAGAAAATTGTATGTAAATAAGAACGAGACATTAGTTGCCAAAATCCGCTTATACTTGCAAAAGTTATTAAACTTTTTCGAAAAAAGTTCGACAAAATTTATCTTGTAATTTAAAAATTGAACAAATATTTTTTTGTATATTTTTTTGATTTTTTTTTATTCATATGGGCTAAGGGAGAAAAAACTAAAAATTGTCTTAATGAAAAGTGGAATAACTTTTACAATTTTCATCCGAATTAAATAATTAAAACCATGTTTTTTTAGGAACTAAATTTCCTTTATACATTACTATAAATTTATATAAGCTTTCATATCAAAATAAGCAATGAAAAACGACGAAAATCAAAAAAGTTGATAAATTTAGTTTTCCTTTTAGATATTATTAACAAAAACAATACTTACAACTTACAAATGTATCAAAAAATGCACGTCATTTTAAAGCGTAATCAGTTTTCATTCCAAACCCCTTAAAAAATTTAAAGTCAGACAAAAACTGACTAAGCTACAGGTTGATAAGTCGACGAACATCACTGAAAACGTTTTTTTTTAGAATATCTTCTGAATTTGAGGGTGTTTCAGAAATTTTTTGACACAATCTGTTATGTACTTAGTAAGACCTATAACCCACGATAGGTCATTTTCCAAGTTTTTTTCCATCGTTGCACCGTGTAATTAATCATCCTATGAAAAATGTGTTTGAAAATGGTTCTACGCCTTTTAGGGGCATACTTATTGTGTGGAAAAATCAATTTTATGCGAAGTAAAATAAAATATTTTATTAAAATGTTTAATTTTTGATGTTTTTTTAAAGGCTTTAAAATTATTGCAGAAAAGATAAATTTTTTTCTTGGTTTTTCGCGGTTATATGTCATTTTTGGAACAATGTCTTTTTTCAAAATTTTACCTCTAGCAAAAAATGGGTCAACAACGGGCAGCTCGTAATGTTTGCATTAGGTAAAGGAATAATCAAAGAACTTATTTTGAAAATATGGAAAATATAGAAATTTACATGTTTTTTTATTTTCCATTAAAGTTGAGAAATGTTGAAAAAATGGGTGGCATGAAATAACCCCCCACGAAATAATCCCCCAAAAATAAAATGAAATAACCCCCCAAAAATTAGTACAGAGAGCAACAACAACGATTTTTGGGGTGTTATTTCATTGTTTGGGGTATTATTTCATTTTTTTAATTGGGGGATTATTTCATATGAAATAATACCCCAAAAAATCAATATGAAATAAGTCCCCAATATAAATTTTGGGCGATAATTTCATTTTTTAATTTATAAAGAAAACGAAAAATCTGTGAATTATGTCCCGATATACATATTAACAACTTGTATTTACCATTCACAAAAAAAATTGTGATATCAGTTGAAGTGAAAATTTCGCAGAGTTAAGATCGTGATAATTTCGCAGTGCAAAGAAAGTTGTAAAGAATAAAAATTAATTTTGAAATTGAAACTGGGTTCAGAATGACTTTTTTTAGTTCAGAATGTCAAAAAGTTGGTATTCAATAGTACAAGTAAATATAGGAATAAAACTTGCAAGGCAAGAGTAAGTGTGCTAACAGCTGGTAACTGCTAATACATTTCGAGAATGCAATTCAATTTATTTTCTCACATTTATATAAATAAAAATTAAAAAGATTTTAATTTTAAAAAATGTATACTTTTTCATAGGAAATTTGTATATTTAGTCTGCTCTAACTTTTTTAATAAGAGCTTAAAGGTTTAACTTAAAACAAGTTTAGTTGAAATATTGTTTTGTAAACTTCTGTAATGTTTTGTAATCGCGCGATTTTTTATTTTTTACACAATTTTTCGCCTCCGGCGCATATTCAAAATATATTTACAAATCAATATTTTAACAAATCTCATTAAACCCAAATATATTTCGTATTCAAATAGATATAGTTTTTATTTCATCCAAAAGTCTTAAAAGAGATTTCAACACAAAATGAGAAAGCTACAAGCACATTTGTTGGATTCAAACAGTCTGCTATTATGTCCTAATATATTATGATAGTTTAAACAAATCGTTGTTGTACTTCACACAAAAAGTGTTATTTTGTGATAAAACAATAAAAATAGTTCAAAAAGTCTTATTAGTTAAAAAAAATTAAAAATTGGGAATTTAGCATAAAACAATTTTACTAAAATACTAATTTTGTATTCCCTAATAAACTTTTAATGATACAATTTTTTTGTTTGAAAAACAACAAAAATGTGTTTAAACTATCGGACCGTTTGAAACCCCCAATTATTTTTGATCACCTTCACTGTGTTTGGGGACTTATTTCATTTTAAAAATTGGGGTTCTATTTCATATGGAATAACACCCAATAATGGGGTGTTATTTCATTTCTGTTTGGGGAATTGTTTCATTTTGTTGGGGTCTTATTTCATTTTCAAAATTGGGGTTTTATTGCATATGAAATAAAGGCCCAAATTTTGGGGGGTTATTTCATTTTATTTTTGGGGTGTTATTTCGTGGGGGGTTATTTCATGCCGCCGAAAAAATGGATAGTTGGTAAATATCGATTTACCTGAACAAATACAAAGCAAACAGTACAAGTTTTTTTTTTTACTAAATAGATCTATCAATAGAATCTAAAATAATGACGATCCGTTACATAGTTTTCGATATATTGTAACTGAAAGCGGACCAAATTATCTAAAAATTGTCCGTTTTTTTTTTTTGAAAACTGCAAATCAGTCAACTTTGAAGGGCTATTATCTTCTGAACCAAAAATCTGATTGTAATAAGAGTAGCATATTTGAAATCGTTGGGCGTCACTTGTTCTACGGGTGCCACTGTGCGACTTACAGTGGTATAGAAAAAACAAGTAAGAGTGCTATATTCGGCTGTGCCGAATCTTATATACTCTTCAACAAATTATACTTTAAAATTTTTTTTTAAATATTTTTAGGTAAACAAAATTTAAAAATATTTTTCTTCGAAATTGATTTTTAATTTTTTTTAAAAAGTTTTTTCCAATTTTTTTTTTAATTTTTTTAACATTTTTTTTAAAATTTTTTTATAACTTAAAAAAAAAATTTGAAAAAAGAATTTATGACAAAAAAATTCTTTGATTAAAAAAAAATTCGGGTTAAAAAATATTTTTCCTTATTTTGACCCATTATAGGTCCAACTTACTATAGCCAATGGACTTTGAAATATCTATCAAAAGATATTAATAACTTAGTAATCCAGATATAGATAAAAAATGGGCCAAAAATCGAGGTTGTCCCGGTTTTTCCTTTATCTTAGCCATTTGACCTTCCTGAGCCAGGTTTTTTTTCAATGTTCAAGTCTTCCATATACTATTTAATGGCTTTGGAAACAGTGTGACGATGAACCTTCAGATCTTTTGCTATTTTTTTTTTTAAAGTCAATATTGAACTTTTTTGTAAAGTTTTAAATATTTGTTCACGTATTTTTTTGTGACCATTTTGACCGAAATAACAGTTGCAAATGAATGACGCAATGACCAAAAATCCTAAAATATCCATTTATGGGAATTGTGGAAAATTGTTTCTTCAAAATATTTCGATTTTTATAAATTTTCTGCTTAGATTTATATTATCTGCCTAAGAGTAGGTAGCTACGTTGCTTGTAATGCCTATGTGAAATTTCATATCAATACGATTAGCCAATTAGAAATAGCAGATTTATTTCCAAACTATTTTTATTCTACCCCACTGTACATTGTTTAATTACTGTTTGCTCTGAGGTCTGCATCATTTATTATCTGCCTCAAATTTGTATGATTATTATTTTCATTCTGATCCATAGCTGCCAACCAACTGAGCAGCCAGCCATCAATACAAACCCAACAAAATATTTAACCTAAGTCTATATTTTGACTGACAATTTAGTTTATTTGTGCTCCCAATCGACTTGCCAAAATTGAAATGTGTGTACAATTGAAACCACTTGTTTTCGTTGTTGTATATGTAAATTAAAACACAAGTAGCTCTAATGAAATGAAACATTTAAATACTACATAAATGCTTTTAAATAGTCAAACGCTAACACAAACAGTTGAGTAAAAATTTAAAGGAAAAAATAAATTTTAATATAATTAGATTTTTGTTAAAAATAAATCTTTTCTTTTTATAGTTTGAAAAACGAAAGTTATTTATTTTAGCAAAATATTAGAAATTTTAAATTTTTGTTTACTTTTGTGCTATTTTTATAACCTAAACTGTTTTGCCGATGTAATGCAAATATTGGCTTATTGTTAACTTATTACAGACAATGATAGAATTCAAGATAAATATTTATTTTTGCTAACAGCAAAAACAACACAAAAAAAATTATTGATATTTTGGCATTTTGATTTCAATTCAATATTTACGATTTTTCTGGTATTTGTTTTGCAAACAAATTGAATCAAATGATTGGTAAAGCGATAGATAACATGTGGTAAAATGTAGATAAACAAACTGTTGAATGAGAATGCTGGAGGGGTAGGGAATAGTTGCAATAATTATGGACCGAAAATAACACAAAAACTATTATATAAAGATATAAATAAATAATGTAAATAAATTAAGAATGATGCTTTGAAGAGGCAATTAGGCAAGTCGGAAAACAAACTACAAATTCAAAAAAACATTTTCACGCTTAATATTTACAAAATTAGTCAGCTTTTCTAGAATATAAAGCTTAAATATGTTTTTAAACAGTCCCACTGTGCAATGGACATTATTAAATCCACCTTAATTTAAATTCTCTAAATCAACTTTTAACTACAACTCATAATTAACATGTTGCATTATGATTATAAATCAAAAGTGATTGACTATTTGTTTAATTAATATCAACAAAATCGTTATTTATTTGAAAAATATTTAAATTATTACTATTGTAATTTGCAAACGCAACTATGATTTCTTGACCTTCATTTATCGACTAGTGTTAAGATTGAAATTAAAATAAATATTAGTAATCTTTAACCATTTGTAAAATATCTTTACATTTATACTAATAATAAATTATTTTCAAAACAAATTACAATTAAAATAAAAAAATAATAAACACACTTTTATTAACGGCCAATATATTTGGTGCCATTTTAATATTCAATGTATGCAAACTAATAAATCTATTCACAACTAATAAACACAAAAACAAATTTTTGTAATAAAATTCAAAACAAAAAAAATAAAACAAAATTTATTGAAATGTTGTATGTATATCAATCAACTCATATCAATCTATTAACAAAACAAAAAATTTATGTCTAACATGTTTTTGAATCGATTTGAAAACCATATAGAATACAAACACAAATATTTATATGTGAATATATAAACACACCCAGCAGTTTTGAGGGTTGCAATGTATTACTTTTAGACCGCACTTTTATATAATTTCTAATAAGCAACTCTACTAACTCCAATTTATATAGATTACAATATGAAAACTATATTTTACACTACCTAATCCATATGTCACGCTATGTAAATACAAGTTTACACTTTTCAAACATATAAAAAATAGTTTACACTATACACCCATTATTTTACACTTTACAACAATAGTTTACACTATGTAAATATAGTTCACACTATGTAAACAATAGTTAAAAATATGTGAACAATAGTTTAAACTATATAAACAATATTTTACACTTTGCAAACAATAATTTACACTATGTAAACAATAGTTTACACTTTATAAACAATAGTTTCCACTATGTAAATTATGTAATTTAAACAATATAAACAATATTTTACACATTACAAACAATAATTGTAGACCATAGTTACAAACAATAATTGTTTACATAGTGTTAACTATGGTTTACATAGTGTTAACTATGGTTTACATAGTGTTAACTATGGTTTACATAGTGTAAACTATGGTTTACATAGTGTAAACTATGGTTTACACAGTGTAAACTATTGTTTACATAGTGTAAACTATATTTTACATAGTGTAAACTATTGTTTACATAGTGTAAACTATTGCTTACATAGTGTAAATTATATTTTACATAGTGTAAACTATGATTTACATAGTATAAACTATATTTTACATAGTATAAACTATATTTTACATAGTGTAAACTATATTTTACATAGTGTAAACTATATTTTACATAGTGTAAACTATTGTTGACATAGTGTAAACTATTGTTGACATAGTGTAAACTATTGTTAACATAGTGTAAACTATTGTTAACATAGTGTAAACTATTGTTTATATAGTTAAACTATTGTTTACATAGTGTAAACTATTGTTTACATAGTGTAAACTATTGTTTACATAGTGTAAACTATTGTTTACAAAGTGTAAACTAGTGTTAACATAGTGTAAACTATTGTTTATATAGTGTAAACTATTGTTTACATAGTGTAAACTATTGTTTACATAGTGTAAACTATTGTTTACATAGTGTAAACTATTGTTTACATAGTGTAAACTATTGTTTACATAGTGTAAACTATTGTTTACATAGTGTAAACTATTGTTTACATAGTGTAAACTATTGTTTACATAGTGTAAACTATTGTTTACATAGTGTAAACTATTGTTTACATAGTGTAAACTATTGTTTACATAGTGTAAACTATTGTTTACATAGTGTAAACTATTGTTTACATAGTGTAAACTATTGTTTACATAGTGTAAACTATTGTTTACATAGTGTAAACTATTGTTTACATAGTGTAAACTATTGTTTACATAGTGTAAACTATTGTTTTCATAGTGTAAACTATTTACATAGTGTAAACTATTGTTTACATAGTGTAAACTATTGTTTACATAGTGTAAACTATTGTTTACATAGTGTAAACTATTGTTTACATAGTGTAAACTATTGTTTACATAGTGTAAACTATTGTTTACATAGTGTAAACTATTGTTTACATAGTGTAAACTATTGTTTACATAGTGTAAACTATTGTTTACATTGTGTAAACTATTGTTTACATAGTGTAAACTATTGTTTACATTGTGTAAACTATTGTTTACATAGTGTAAACTATTGTTTACATAGTGTAAACTATTGTTTACATAGTGTAAACTATTGTTTACATAGTGTAAACTATTGTTTACATAGTGTAAACTATTGTTTACATTGTGTAAACTATTGTTTACATAGTGTAAACTATTGTTTACATAGTGTAAACTATTGTTTACATAGTGTAAACTATTGTTTACATAGTGTAAACTATTGTTTACATAGTGTAAACTATTGTTTACATAGTGTAAACTATTGTTTACATAGTGTAAACTATTGTTTACATAGTGTAAACTATTGTTTACATTGTGTAAACTATTGTTTACATAGTGTAAACTATTGTTTACATAGTGTAAACTATTGTTTACATAGTGTAAACTATTGTTTACATAGTGTAAACTATTGTTTACATTGTGTAAACTATTGTTTACATAGTGTAAACTATTGTTTACATAGTGTAAACTATTGTTTACATTGTGTAAACTATTGTTTACATAGTGTAAACTATTGTTTACATAGTGTAAACTATTGTTTACATAGTGTAAACTATTGTTTACATAGTGTAAACTATTGTTTACATAGTGTAAACTATTGTTTACATAGTGTAAACTATTGTTTACATAGTGTAAACTATTGTTTACATAGTGTAAACTATTGTTTACATAGTGTAAACTATTGTTTACATAGTGTAAACTATTGTTTACATAGTGTAAACTATTGTTTACATAGTGTAAACTATTGTTTACATAGTGTAAACTATTGTTTACATAGTGTAAACTATTGTTTACATTGTGTAAACTATTGTTTACATAGTGTAAACTATTGTTTACATTACGTAAACTATTGTTTGCTTTGTGTAAACTATTGTTTGCTTTGTGTAAACTATTGTTTACATTGTGTAAACTATTGTTTACATTGTGTAAACTATTGTTTACATAGTGTAAACTAAACACTATGAAAACTGTGTAAACAATAGTTTACACTATATAAAAAATAATCTATACCATGTAATTAATAATCGAATTGATTATTTGGTAAATTGAGTTGATGTTATAACAAAAATCTCTAGTTCGGGAACAGTTACTCGAACTGCTGGGTAGGTAAACTTGAATTTTGCTTTGAAAATAAATTAAGAAACAAAAATTTTTTTGGAAATGAAAATATGAAAATGAATATTTATTAGAATTTTTTATTGTCTGGTTTATTACTGCCATAATTGTGGTAATAAACAAATTTATATCTATGGTTTTAAGCGAAAATCACATTAAAGAAATTGTACATAAGAAAAAGTGAAATAATTATCGAGCTGACTCAAATTAAAGCAAGTAAATTTAATACTCTACAATCTTGTTATATGTAAGTTTTACTAGTTTTTTGGAAGAGCTGAATATGTCTTCTAAGTTTTACTTCTATCTTTATTATTAAAAATAGTAAAAATTTTACCAAAAATCCCTTAAGAATCTCTTCCCCGTTTGTCATGCCATTCTAAAGGGTATGATAACAACATTTAAAATTCAAAATTTAAACAATCATTTCATTCTGACTGCATTCAAGGATAAACATCTTAAATATAGTTCACACAACACAGCTCATTATTTAATATATAAAAAAACACTACAACAAATGTTGCTACCCTGCCAAAACAAAATGTTAAGGACATAGAAAAATTATCTCTTTAATTTCATTGCAGTTGCTTTTTCACTTGCCATTTAAGTTGTCAGTTGTGGTCTTCAAAAGTTTACAATTGAAAAAATTTAAATTAAAAAAAATCTACAAAAAAATAACTTTTGCTCGCATAAAAAAGTTGCTGTCACAAAATAACTGACCGAAACAAAGTTTAATTTGTTGTGGAGAATAAAGTGTAACGAACAAAAAAAAGTTTCAGCAGTTTAACAATTAAAAAAGTGAAATGTTGTTTAAAGGGCTGCTATATTAGGACGCATGTTGCAAGTAACAACTATGTAAACAAAAGGAAGGTCCCAAAAAGGAAATGATTTCTAAAAATCTTCTACTATTGAGGAACATAAAGTGTCTTTTTCTAAAATTCTGCTTTTCTAAAATGGTGCCCTACTAATGCATATATAAGTGTAGTACTTTTAAGCAGCCTGTGAACAGACATGTTTATTTCTAAATAAACAACAGTGCAAATGTTGTTAATTGTTTCTCTTTTATTGCGTATTTTCTTTCGCCAAATAAATAAAATTATGCAAATAAGTATGTTTAGTTGTTGCAAAGCACTTTAAATGAGGATTATATAAAGAAGGATTAAACCTTGGAAAAAGTGACGGTAAAATAAAAATCAGCTTGAGTAACATATTAGCAGCACCCATGAAACGCTACAACTAAATCTAGAATTATTCAAAATTACACTCGTCTCAACATTGATGCCTATTTACACACATACACGATGACACACACGAATGATAATTGATGATTTTTCTTAAACATTAAACAAATACGAAACTACAACAACATGAAAATCATATTATGATTACAACAAATACATAAGCAACAGCAACAAAGTTGAAAATAGCTTTACTTAAAAAAAAATAAAATTTATTCGAGATTGTCTCAGATTTTATTGCATAAGTTTTATCCTACTGAAGTTATTTTTATGATTTTTAATACCAAAATGCTTAAGAGCTTAATAAACATTTTAGATGAATCTCTCAATCTTCAGTTATGTATCCTGGACTTGAGCATGTTTTACACACAGTAACACTGCATAATTCAAGTATAATTCCACAACTTTGACTTCATTTCGACATGGAAAATAAATATAGTGTTTTGTTGTTTTCTCAGATATTTTTTCCAACTTCCTCATACTTTTCTTATGAAAAAATACATGAAATTGCAATTTTATTACATGTCAATTTATTTGAGAGGCTAGAAAAAGAGGTGAATGCAAACATATTTTATATCTGCAAAATATAAATTGTGTCCACTTATCAAATAATTTTAACATATTAATCACAAGTAAAAGAGTTATATTCGGCTGTGCCGAATCTTGTATACCCACCATCAATATGTAACAATAAATTACATATCCAAAACATATCCTTACAAAAGTTGGTAGACAGACTTACGTTCACATAAAACTTGTTTATGTCCAATTTTATCCAATATTAATAATTATAACACAATTATGAATGTTCAAGTCATTTTCTGGGGGGACCTTGTATGGGGACTAGGGACAAATGTTGTTCAATTTTCGCCATACTTTAGAGTATAATTTTAAAGTACTTAGAACAAATTTGTGCAAAATTTTATCAGGATTGCGGCATAATCAAAATATTTATCACTGTTCAAGCAGTATTCCGGGTAATATTTGTATGGGGGCTAGGAGAAATCATGGACCGATATTACCCAAACAAACCTAATTAACAGAGAGTATTTATTGAAAATGTCAGCCAGCTAGCTTCTTTCGTTTGAGCCCTATCTTGTTTTCAACAGACGGACAGACAGACGGACGGACGTAGCTAGATCGTCTTAGAATCTTATGAGAACCCAGAATAAATATACTAATGATGTGTTGCAAACGGATTGACAAAATCAATATACCCCCATCTTTTTTCATTGTGGATATAAAAAGAACTACTATAAAAGACTATTGTAAAAAACATGTAAAAGTGTAATTTTAAAGTGCATTTTTGCAATTTAAGCTAACGATGTTTATCCTTCTTGATGTATGAATATAAAAAATGGTAAATGCTTTTGCTATACGCTTGCAATTTGCTCATTATGAAATATATTAAATGATATCATGAGTATTCCAAATTCATATTATGCCAAATTTGTCTCTAACAAAAACTTAATCACAGGCATAAAAAGAAGCATTTCGGAAGGAAACTAAAATTACACAGGGCAACAAAATCGACAAAATTTTACAGGCTTTTTAAACCACTACACAATTTTGATGTATTGTGGTTGCAGTAGTACAAATATGGTACCAATTTTAAATTCTATGGAGAAGTTTTTTTTAATATTTTTTTCTTCGAAAATTGTGAATTTGTTCAGATGTTTCTCCACATAATTTTTTTATGTTTTAATATTGTTTTTTAATATCTTTTAAAAAAGGTTTTTTCAAATATTTTTTTTTAAATTTCTTTAATTAATTTTTTTGGAAAAAGAATTTATGACAAAAAAAAATATTTTGATGAAAAAAAAAATATATATTTTTTTCCGATTTTGATCCATTGTATGTCCAACTTACTATGGTCTTATATACGTCGTTGCAAAGGTCTTTGAAATATCTATCATTAGGTATCCATATTGTCTATAATAATGACTTAGTAATCCAGATATAGGTCAAAACAAGTAAGAAAGTATGGTCGGTCAAGCCCGACCATATAATACCCACACTAAGTAAAAGAGCAAAAAAAATCTTTCTTTTAAAATTTCATTAATTTATATTTCTGAGTAATTTTCGGAAGTGGGCTTTATATGGGGGCTATGACCAATTATGGACCGATCACCATGAAATTAGGTCGTGTGATTTATGTCTATATTAAAGTTAACTATGTTGAATTTTGTGTGTTTACCAACATTTTTAAGCGATTTATGCACGTTAAAGTGATTATCGGAAGCGGGTCTATATGGGAGCTATGACTAATTATGGACTGATCGTAACAAAATTTGGTGACATGAATTTTGTGTATATAAAACTTATTTGGAGCGGAATTTGTGGGGATACATATATAAATTAAACATTTATGACCGATAAAGTCCAATTTCGGGAGGACATTTGTATGGGGGCTAGGTGCAATAATGGACCGATTTCAGCCAGTTTCAACAGGCTTGGTCCTTGAGCCGAACAAATACTATGTCCCAAATTTCATCGAAATATCTTCAAAATTGCGACCTGTACTCTGCGCACAAGGTTTACATGGACAGCCAGCCAGCCAGCCGACCAGACGGACGGACGGACGGACATCGCTTAATCGACTCAGAAAGTGATTCTAAGTCGATCGGTATACTTTAAGGTGGGTGTTAGACTAATATTTTTGGGCGTTACAAACATCTGCACAAACGCATAATACCCTCCCCACTATGGTGGTGTAGGGTATAAATAGGTCAAAAATCGAGGTTGTCCTAGTTTTTTCCTTATATCTCAGCCATTTGTGGACCGATTTTCTCGATTTTAAATAGCGACCGAGCCGGAAGAAATTCGGAGATATTGATGTATGAATCGTTGATTTCAACACACAGACGGACCGCTATCTATAACGATCCAGAATAGATATACTTTATGGGGTCGCAAATGAAAAATGCGGAAATTACAAACGGAATGACAAACTTATATATACCCTTGCCACTCATGGTGAAGGGTATAAAAAACAACAACAACGCCAAACGAAACAAATACCAACAAAAAAACAAAATACGCAAAGCAATCAAACCACACACATCCAAACATACGTTTTCTTGCTTTTTTGTCAAAACAAAAACAAAATACGGAAAGCAATAAAACCAGCACACATCCAAACATACGTTTTGTTGTATAAAAAACAACAACAACGCCAAACGAAGCAAAACACCAACAAAAAACAAAAAAAAATACGCAAAACAATGAAACCAACACACATCCAAACATACGTTTTGTTGCTTTTTTGTCAAATAAATTGTCTTTTTTTGATGAAATTTTCAGAAGTTGTCTCGGAATTTTGCTCACATCTCCGTTATTTATGGACGGCTTTTGCAGATTATAAATAGCTCGAAAGCATGTCTGACAGAATTATTGAAGATTTGGATCCCGAAGATATCTGGGGTCTTCAGAAAATTGATTTCAACTAACAGACGGACAGACAGACGGACATGGCTTAATCGACTCCGCTATCTAAAAGGATTCAGAATATATATACTTTATAGGGTCGGAAAATTATATTGTGGAAATTACAAACGGAATGATAAACTTATGACTATGACTAATTATAGACCGATCGTAACAAAATTTGGTGACATGAATTTTGTGTATACAAAACTTATTTGGAGCGGAATGTGTGGAGATAAATATATAAATTAAACATTTATGACCGATAAAGTCCAATTTCGGGAGGACGTTTGTATGGGGGCTAGGTGAAATAATGGACCGATTTCAGCCAGTTTCAATAGGCTTGTCCCAATATGTTCCAAATATCTTCAAAGGTTTACATGGACAGCCAGCCGACCAGACGGACGGACAGACGGACATCGTTTAATCGACTCAGTTACAAACATCTACACAAACGCATTATACCCTCCCCACTATAGTGGTGTAGGGTATAACAAGTAAGAAAGTATGGTCGGTCAAGCCCGACCATATAATACCCTACACCAAGTAAATGAGCAAAAACATTTTTCTTTTAAAATTTCAATAATATATATTTTTGAGTGATTTTCGGAAGTGGGCCTTATATGGGAGCTATGGCCAATTATGGACCGATCACCATTGCATTAGGTCATGTGATTTATGTCTATATGAAAGTTTACTATGTTGAATTTTGTGAGTATACCAAATTTTTTAAGCGATTTATGCACATTAAAGTGATTCTCGGAAGCGGGTCTATATGGGAGCTATGACTAATTATGGACCGATCGTAACTAAATTTGGTGACATGAATTATGTATAAATAAAATTTATTTGGAGCGAAATTTGTGGAGATACATGTATAGATTAAATATTTATGACCGATAAAGTCCAATTTCGGCCTTTAATATGTACCAAATTTTATCGAAATATCTTCAAAATTGCGACCTTTACTCTGCTCACAAATTTTAATTTTTCTAAGTTTACTTCAATAGTATCGTACTAACTCTTTTAAATATATCATAAATTATGTGAAGGAACATCTAAAAAAAATTTTCAATTTTAGAAAAAAAAATTTTACCATTTTTGTACTTAGGTAACCATGATGCATAAAATCTATATAGTGGTTAGTGAAGCCTTTTTTGCTGTTGACCTGTGTTATTTGCTTTAAACAACTAAAATTTCATTTTTCTGTTCCTTTTTTTGTATTGTTGCATGCAGGGAAGGAAAACTAAGCTCTGCAACAACATAATTACAGCAATATTTCAATATCTAAGTCAAATAAAGTACGTTTCTATAGTTACATCAAAAATTTATAATTTTAGACCGCTCTTCTCTGTAACTCTTTCTTATCCCAAATCCCAAATGTGGCCCCTCAAAAGATTTGTTTATGGCCACCCTTCACACAGAACACAATTTTGTCAGTCTATTTAATCATAGTGATTAAACTAAAACGCTGGAAACATTTATAATTGTTTAAAAGCATTAAAATTAAAATAGTTTTTTAAAAATTGTTCTTTTCGTATGAAATTATTATCATTTTAAAGCATTTAAACAATTAGAAATGTTATGGCTATAATTATAATTGTCTAAAAACATTTAAATACTTTGCTTTGAACTATACAGATTAATATGAAATACAAAATTCTACTAAAGATATGTAGGGAAATAGCGAATATCTTATGAAAAGACTTTTATGGAAACAATCAAGCAAAAAGTACTTTTTTTCACAAACCTTTTAAATGATAATAAGTTTGCTACTATTATAAAAATTAATTTTTTTCACATTTAACTATAATAACTATTAAATATTATATAAAAAAAACTTACCTTTTCTCATCAAAAGCCAATAAGATAACGTTGCAAAACTATAACAGCCACTTGTGTTATTAATTAAAAATAATCATACGTCACGTTGTACTTTGAAATCCTGTGGTGCATTTGTTGTTAATATTTTTCATTATATAAAGGAAGGAAGTAACTAAAAATACAAACAAAACCATAAAACAATTGTGTGTCATTTATGCCATCATTATCATGGTAATTGTAATTTAATTACTATAAATAACGTAACAATCTGTTATGTAAAACAGTATAAATAATAGGTGCTTAATGTAAATTTATACGTATTATAAAACTGTGCAAAAATTCTCATTTAATAGTGAGAAATGCGGGTTTATTTATAAAGGTTTCTGTAACATAATGTTAACTGGCTATTACAAAAAGAGTAGGCATAATTTTGGGCAAAAGCTAAATGTAACAGCTGACATTTCCAAGCAGTTTTGATGATTCTGCAGGATTATTTAGGTTAATAGGAAACTGTGATACACAGATAGAGATACATATTACAAAATGTAACTTTTAATTACATATTTTATTACATGTTTTGTTTATAAGTAAGAAAGTATGGTCGGGCTTGACACTAAGTAAATGAGCAAAAACCAATAGACTTCGCCCTTGGGTACATATGTGAAAAAATTTTATCAAAATATCTAAAAAATTGCGATCAGTACTTTGCGCGCAAGGTTTACCCTCCCCGCTATGCTAGTGTAGGGTATAAAAAGCATATTTGTTCACATTTAACCTTTATTATCTACTGTATTGATCCAAAGCTTTTTGTTGACCTTTAGCCCCTAATTAAGAATATCTACACCACCAACAATTTTAAATTCTCCACTTTTAATTCTTGTTAATTTAAATCAAATTATTAACTTTGTTATTTAATACTCATTCATTACTCATAATTCTTGTATTCATTAAATAACAAATTGAATTTAAAATTCCCAGAAAAATATATACAATACATAAATATTTTTCATTTTATTTACACAACCAACACAATAAATCATGTATATCCTTACATATATTTGCATCCATGTATTTCCATTTATTTATGTGTGTAAATCCTTGTGTAATTACAATAAATGTTCTATAGAAATGCTAAACAACCATGAAATATTTAACAATTTAGCAAAAAAAAAACGAAAGAACATTATGGCTTTTTATGACAGACAAACAATCAATTGTCGTCATGTGTAAAAAATATGTTAAAGAAAACTGCTATATTTGGCAGTGTCGAATCTTATATACCCTTCACCAAAGTAAACTTTAAGAAAAATATTAAAAATTTTTGGTGAAACAAATTATAGGTAAAAAAGTTTGTTGAACAAATATTTTGGTGAAAGAAATGGTATAAAACGTAATAATCACGGTTTTTTGCTTATAACTCAGCCATTAGTTGTCCAATTTTCTTGTTTTGAATTAGCAATGTAACTTGGACTACACGCAGAGACAAAATATAGTTGTATATGTTTACTGTAACCATTTCAATATATTTATAAGTTTATTTAACAATATTATATTCACAGTAACTATTTATATGATTGTGGTAACCATAATGTGGTTAATTTACGATTGATTGTATCAATCATATATATGATTAAAGTAAACAATTATATGTTTGTGACAACCATATTTATGATGAATCATCATATCATAATACGTTGTTCTCAGATTATGATATTGTTATGAAATTGTACTTGAATTCAAATATAACGATTTTAACGGCTGATTTAAAAGTAGCCTAATGCTTTCAAATAGCAGTGCTGTAATAGCAAACTGTAACATATCTGTGGGCATTATTAACATTGAATAAAAGCTTTCAGTTGACCATTGATCGTAAGTATGGCAACGCTGTTTGCTGCGACCGTATATTCGAATTCGAATATTCAGTTAATGAACATTGTAGAAAGTACACCACAGATGGCGTATGTATTAGAAAGCTCTAGACAGTTAAAGAGCAATCTAGAGTGCAGATGGCAGTGTTATAAATAGTGGCTTAGACGCTTTTCGAATAAACATCAACTGAGTGCTGTGTTTTTCAAGTGAATTCGTGTACATTATAAAGTGTGTCTGTATTTCTTCGAATTTATAAAACATTGAGTGACTATTTAATTCTCTTGTTGTACATTTTAAATAAATAAAGAGTTGTTACAATTTTTAAACTACTAAACGGCTTTTATTTGCAATCAAAAGTATCCGGTTTATTTAAAGGAAATAAACCAACGTTTTGAAAAGGTTAAAACGTAACAATATCATAGGCCGAGAGTAACATAATATGGTAAGTCCTTCAACATAAAAATGGTTGTCACAAACATATACTTGTTTAGTTCTCTAGAGGACAACTTCCCCTCCTAAGTGAAAACGTTATGTGCTTACTTTTGATTTTATTTACTTATATTCTTCAATTTCCTATCCACGTCTCTACATGCCTGAGATAATTATCTAGGTTTCTAGATGCTACATTTAAGTCCACATGAGAACTAAAAATTACAGTGTCCTCTGCAAAGGTGGAAATGGTTAATTCTTCGGACTCTGGCAAATCACTGTACAATAGGTACAAGCGATCCGATAGGTAAGACTCTAGTATTTTGTGTGTAATAGAAGGCAGCAGGCATTTAATCTAATACCAAACCTTGTCAAAACCTGGGAAACATCTAGAAATATTGCCGAGAATATCTCCCGTTAGGCGGTGAACTTACTCAATTGCTCCCTGATGCTCACGGAATCCGAATTGGATCGTTATAGATAGCGAACTCGATATAGCCATGTCCGTCTGTATGTTGAAATCAACTTTTCGTAGCCCCCAAATAACATTACATACATGATTCATACATCAATATATCTGGAATTCTTCCGGCTCGGTTGCTATTTAAAATGGACAAAATCGGCAGAGATATAATCGGGATGACTTCGATCTTTGGCCTATTTTTGATCTATATCTAGATTACTAAGTCATTAATATAGACAATATGGATATAAGGATTTTAAAATGGATAAAATCGGCAGAGATATAAGGAAAAAACCGGGATAACTTCGATCTTTGGCCTATTTTTGATCTATATCTAGATTACTGAGTCATTAATATAGACAATATGGATATCCAATGATAGATATTTCAAAGTCCATTACAACAATTTATATAAAAAAAAAATTTTTCATAAATTTTTTTTTTTCAATAAATTAAAAAAAATTGTAATTAAAAAAAAAATTGGAAAAAACTTTTTTAAATAAATTAAAAAAACAATTTCGAAAATAAAATAAAATTTTAAAAACAATTTTGTAAAAAAAAAAAAATTAAATTTTTAAATATTTAAAAACTTTATTTTAAAGTATAATTTGGTGAAGGGTATATAAGATTCGGCACAGCCAAATATAGCTCTCTTACTTGTTTTAGTTTGAGATTGTCTTTTATGATTTTCCGAACATCTAACAGGTACCAACAGATTTTCTTATAGGACTTTGATCCTCTACCGGTGGCTTAATATTCTTAGCTGCCTAACAAAGGGAGAAGTTTGATCCTCTTCCGAATGAAGGACTCTTTTTAGTTTCAGTTATCAGTCTCTACTTAGAAGCAGTAGATCTATTGTATTGCCAATCTCTTCTACATCTCCTCTTTTCGAGGAGATGTAGAAGAGATTTCCAAAAAATTTCAAAACAAAAAGCTTATTTTATAATAATAAAACAACATTGTAAATTATATTTGAAATTTGTTTTATGGTACGAAATTTAAAATAATAGTCAACTTTATGGACTTAAAATCCACTTTAAGGCTTATGTGGTTAGGCTGAAAGTAATTTGTTTAATTCCAATTTAATATGAAGGGTATTTAATATTCATCACAACCGAATACTGGTTACTTGTACACTTGCACAAATTCAAAATTATGCCCCCTCATGCCCTTATTCACCTCACAAAACATCAACTTAATCTCATAACTAAAAGTAACAACCAAATAGACAATAAACATTTGTTTTCCTTCCTCCATTTATTCATTTACTTATTTATTAATGCACATTAATACCGTTGAAGATTTTGTAATAATTAAATCAGTCATGTGTAATAGAATTTGTGGTTTTGTCAGTCATTGTTATTATTGTTGTTTATTAATGTTGCATAATTATTAAGTTACAATTTATTAAATTACAATTGCAATTGATTACAAAAGCTACCATTATTGGCAAAAGTCTACAAAGATAAATTGATTATAATCTATTTTTCTAGCAAATGTAACGGAATTATGATGATAAATAAACTGGAAGAGAATTGACAGGACAGGAAAATTGCTTATTATAAATTTGTTATAATAATTTATTATTGCAAGTTAAAAAGTTAATAATTTCAACACATATTTGTGGTGGCTAACAACTGGCGCTATGTTGGCTCATAGACATGTTCATGTATTTATCATTTCTAATCAATAAATCTCTGGACATTTGACTTTAAATTATATTGTGCAACACAATTAAGAATCACAATTAGAGTTTGGGGTTCGGGAATTCCCGTCCGAGAATTCCCGGGATTTCCCGGGAAATATTTATCGGGAATTCCCGGGAAATTTTTTAACGATTCCCGGGAAAAACGGGAATTTTTTAATTAACGTATATTTGTTCACTCTTTTGAAAAAAACAGCTTTTTTAATTTTTTTACGATTTAAAACAGAATAATATTAAAACGTTGCGATTTCATAATTTGTCAGCGATTTTAGCCATTGGAAGAATTGGCAATACTGTTTTCACGTAACTTTTTACGAATGTCATCAAAACAAACAATGAAATAAATCAGTTGATGGCGCCTTGTTTTTTATTTTGTAAATAATATAAATTAATGTAAATTTTGGAACAAAATAAATTCAAGTGCACGTAAGTACATACTTACATATACAATAAAATTATTTAATTAATTAATTTAATATTAAATCTATTATTAAAAAGAATGTCGGGAGTATGGAAACATTTCTCAAAAGTCGACCAAGGTGCACAGTGCAATATTTGTCCCAAGAAACTAAAAATTAATGGAGGCAGCACAAGTGGGCTTATCCGACACCTGTCGATGGTTCACAAGTTAAAAATTGACAGCCAAATAACTGCTGAAGATAACATAACACCAAAATCAAGTCAAATTACTTTACCACACCGTGAACCATTGAAAATGACAAATTTCTTTGAAACTCAAACACTGCCGGCACTGGTTTCAAAATTGGCAGCCTTAGATGGTCTATCTATACGTGCGATAACTAGAAGCTCATTCATCCGAGATAGTTTTTCTAGACTAAACATGCCATTACCGAAAAATGAAACTGATGTCAAAAATCTAATTTTAAAATATTATAAAAAAGTGGCAGACAACAGCACAAAAGAAATTTCAATTGAAATTTCAAAAAATGAAAGATTTTCACTTGTATTAGACGAATGGACAAACGTATCGCAGCGAAGATATCTAAATATATGTTTACATGGTAAAAGATCATTTTATAATTTGGGATTAGTGCATATAATAGGAAGCTGTACCGCTAATGATATAAGAGTAATGGTGGAAAAACGCTTAGAAGATTTCAATTTGTGTTTTGAAAATCACATTGTAGCAACCATATCGGACGGACCCAACGTTATGAAACGGTTCGTGGCAGATAGTCCAGTTGAAGGCATTTTTTGCTGGAATCATGCCATTCATTTAGCCGTATTAGAAGTTCTTTACATGAAATCAAAATGTCTCTTTTCTGAAAGTGAATCCGATTTTAGTGATGATGAGGTCGAAATGGAAATTTATGATATTATTGGTAAGTTTATTTTTTTAACATATTTAGTTTCATAAATAAGAATTGAAGTAGTTCATAATATTAATAAAGGTCCATAAATAAGTCAATAGACTAATAACTCGATTATATTGTAAACTAATCTATAATGTAGTCTGTATGTAGATAAATGAGTCTTTCTTTTTTAATTTTTTTTTTTAATTCATGAATAATTCAAATTTAGATGATTTAAATTCTAACAGCCATATGTATAAACAATTTTTAAATTTATCAAAGGTTTATAAATCAAATTTTGTATGGAAATTTTGTTTTATAAACCTTTGATAAATTTAAAAATTGTTTATGCATATGGGGGTAAATTTATATGTATGTATAAGAAATTAAAAATAATTTAGAAATAAATTAAAAATGAAAGAATAATTATTTTAATAAATTGAATTTTACTCTTCTTTCAGAGAATTATAAAAAACCTATTGACAATATAAGGAAAATAGTTAAAATGTTTAAAAAAAGCCCTTTAAAAAATGCGACTCTTCAAAACTATGTAAAGGAAGAATTCAATAAAGAGTATCACCTAATCTTAGATGTGCGAACTAGGTGGAACAGCATGGTTGATATGATACAATCATTTCTAAAAATTAAAAAGGCAATAAAAAAAACTTTAATAGATTTAAATTTATCATCATTGTTTGTTGAAGATTATGTTCCAATCTTGGAAACATTAGTGTATGTTTTAAATCCCATAAAAGATGCAGTGGAAGCATTAGGGCAACGTGAAACCAATTTGATAATAGGTGATGCTATTATGAATACACTTTATGAACAGTTATTATCTATTGATTCCACACTTTCGGAAAAAATGGTTCATACAATAAAAAGTAAAATAAATGAACGACATAATGACAAATTGATATTATTAATAAAGTATCTAAAAACATCACAACACAATCATAATAACATAACAAAAGTAATGTTAAAAGCCTATGCGGAGCAAATTTATAAACGCCTATTTCAAAGTACTGAAATAACATCGGTAGAAAGTGATAACGATGTTTCTGTTATACCCGTGGATCAATGTTTTAAAGAAAAATTACAAAACGCCATTAATGGAGCAAAAGAAAAAGCAAGAAATCCGAAATTAAAAACCGGCAATTTATTTAAAAAAGAATTAGCTTTATTTGAAGCAACTACAAACAGAACCAAAAATTTAGACATCCTTTTTAATGCATTGTTAACGGTAAAACCTACATCTGTGGAAAGCGAACGGGTTTTCTCGGTAGCTGGAAAATTTTCCACAAAATTACGGAATAGAATGTCCGATGAGTTATTAAATGCACTAGTTATTTTAAAAACACATTTTTTAAAAACATAACTTTCTCTTACATTTAATGTATTATTAATTAATTCTAAGTATGAACTGATCTCAATATGTATAGTTTGTTTTTTGTTAATACAGTATGAATTTTCATGTATTGTTTTCTTTTCTGTTAATAAAATAAAATTTTTATATAAATCCTAAGCATTTTACTTGTATTGTAATTCTTTAAAAGATTTCCCGGGATTCCCGGTATTCCCGGGAAATCGAATTTTTTATTCCCGTTTCCCGGGAAATAAAATAATCCGGGAAATCCCAAACTCTAATCACAATGTTCAAAATGTAAATGTACAAATTTAATATCATATCTAAAAACAGTTCATTTTATTGAGCTACCCACCTAACGAATTTACGCTTAAGTTGTTTTTTACAAAAAAAAAGCTAAGAAATCTAAATATTATGGTTATCATGGATATGAGCTCAGCCAAACCCACACAACATCATCCTGTGTCTTATCAACAATCAATAAAATTTGCCATGTCATTATTTCCATCATCAGCATCATCGACATTATTAGCAAAAAATTTTCAATTGGTTTTGCTGCCGTTGTCTGTGTTATATTGTTGCTGTTGTTGTCGTTCTTTTCACCATTCATTTTCTGTCAAATGTTGCTGCTGTCTTCACGTTCATCTCACATTTCAGGTGACTTGCTGGCTTTGTGTTGATGCCACTGCCAAGCAAATAGTTTTGGTATAGGTTGAGAGCAGTATAAAGTGATTTTTTCTTTCATAATGGTTTCATACAATAAAAAAGGCTCTCGAAAGGAGTTACTATTGGACCAGCTGTAAGTCCTCTCCTCAATCATACACTCCTCCATCATATTTTGAAGATCATTAGCCAATGAAAACCTATTCCAATTATCGTATGATATTGAAATTTGACTAATATACTAATTATTATTTTGGCCGCTCCAATGAATATTCTTCTATAAATCGCTTTAGTTTCTTGATAGACTTTATGCCCTAGTAATGCTTGATATTAGGTATCGCAATCACAGCAAGGCTTCCCACAAGAGAAACACTTTTCTCTAAAAGAGTATCTTTGGAAGACACTTCTCTCTACAATAGTGTCTTTGGAAGATACTTTTATCTACAATAGTAGATAAAATTAGTTGACACCTTTCTGTAAAATATTTTCTTCAGGAGACACCTTTCTATAGAATAATGTCTTCCGGAGACTCTTCTCTATAGAATAGTGGCTTTAGGAGACACTTTTCTGTAGAATAGTGACTTTGGAAGATCGATTTAGTTTCTTGATAGACTTTACGCCTATATTGGGTATCACAATCACGGCTGCCCACAAGAGAGACACTTTTATCTAAAAGAGTATCTTTGGAAGACACTTCTCTCTACAATAGTGTCTTTGGAAGACTATTTTATCTACAATAATAGATAAAATTAGTTGACATCTTTCTGTAGAATACTGTCTTTAGGAGACACCTTTCTATAGAATAATGTCTTCTGGAGACTCTTCTCTAAAGAACAGTGTCTTTCGGAGACACTTTTCTATATAGAATAGTGTCTTTCGGAGACACTTTTCTATATAGAATAGTGTCTTTCGGAGACACTTTTCTATATAGAATAGTGTCTTTCGGAGACACTTTTCTATATAGAATAGTGTCTTTCGGAGACACTTTTCTATATAGAATAGTGTCTTTCGGAGACACTTTTCTATATAGAATAGTGTCTTTCGGAGACACTTTTCTATATAGAATAGTGTCTTTCGGAGACACTTTTCTATATAGAATAGTGTCTTTCGGAGACACTTTTCTATATAGAATAGTGTCTTTCGGAGACACTTTTCTATATAGAATAGTGTCTTTCGGAGACACTTTTCTATATAGAATAGTGTCTTTCGGAGACACTTTTCTATATAGAAATATATCATGGTATACAGATTGGGTTCCGGATTAGATCGCATAGCAATAACAGCAAGACAAGCTAGTCTCTGGGAACTTGTTCATGATTGAGGGAAGTGTCTTTGTATCCACAGACCCTCTGTTCTCTCAAAAGCTTTTTTATGTATTTAAGAGATACACAATATCTTGGAGATACTTGGATCATTTCATTTATTTGATAGCTTTCAGATACTATCCAAGTGTGGTGCTCTGAATTCCAGTTCCTTAAGACTTCTGGTTAAAAGTACCAGTTCATTATCCAGAGGGAACATATTCTTTTGAACTAATTCTCTCATTAACTGAATAGAAAAAGCTGCTGATTTATTCCTTTGAACCAATTCTCTCATCAGCTGTCCTGCAATAGCAAAAGCTTCTTTCATAACAACTTTTGTCCAAGAATCCAAATCGAAAGGCTTTACTGATTGCTCTCTTTTAAACAGTTATTCTTTTTTGTTTTGCTGGGATGTCTTTGTATTTGTTGAAGTCTTTTTGTATGTTTTGTTTTTTTCTTTAACAAGACATTTGAGCTTGAAGTATACTACACATTCATTAGACTTATTTGACGATACATCTTTGCTATCTGAGTTTAAAAAATATTGAAAATGAAAAGTGAAAGAAAGGAACTAAGGGAAATAGGTTGAAGAGATTAATAGACAGTGGAACGATAAGGTAATAAATGGAGAATGAAATTACTAAATGGAAAAATTCTTCATTGGTGATTTTAAATTTTTCCAAAAATACAACAATTTCAACAGCACTTACTAAATCACTTACTAAATCAGACTAAATCAGAACATTACTAACTGACAAATCAAATCTTACAATCTTAATTCAATGTGTTTTGAGACAGCCTGAAATGTTGTTAAAATTTGTATCAAATTTATTTTAATTTCTGTCTACTACTCAATAAATAACCAAGTTTAACCCACTGTTGCGTGATGTGTTTTGCAATGAAAACAATTATTTAATATTTTTTCCAACTCCCTGACAAAGTGAAACATTATAACACAGAAACCATGTTAAGTAATGTGATAATGGCAACTATTTGCTGTGAGTTTTCTTTTTAACATCAACTATTTATATATCCTCCAGGCAATAGGTGAATAAGGGTAAATATAAATTGTTCATTCAATGTAAAGCACTTAGAAATATTAATATCAGAGCCACCAAAGACCATGAGTCTTTGGTGGTCTATAGTCTAACGTCTTTAAATAAATAGTGACTTTGCACTTTTCTTTACATTAATCTCTTTGGAAGACCCTTTTTTTCCACAATGGTGGCTTTGGAAGATAGTGGATTTGGAAGGGTAAATATAAATTGTTCATTCCATGTAAAGCACCTAGATATATTTATATCAGAGTCACCAAAGACCATGAGTCGTTGATTGTCTATAGACTAGCGTCTTTAAAAGATAGTGTCTTTACAATAGTCTCTTTGGAAGACACTTTTTTCCACAATAGTGGCTTTGGAAGATATTTTCCTCAATAATTGTTTCTTTGAATGATATTCTTCTCTACAATAATGGCTTTGGAAGACTTCTTCTATACAGAAAATTTACTCTTTCTACAATAGTGTCTTTAGAAGACAACTTTCTCCACAATAGTGTTTTTGGAAGATATTTTGCTCTAGAATAGTGTCTTTGGAAGACATTGTTCTCTAGAATACATAGTTTCTTTCGTATATTCTTTTCTCTATAACAGTCCCTTAGGAAGACACTTTTGTCTACAATAGTATCTTCGAAAGACACTTTCCTCTGCAATAGTTTCATTGGAAAATCTTTTCTCTACAATAGTGTCTTTGGAAGATATTCTTATTTAGACTCGTTTCTTTGAAAGACTCTTTTCCCTACAATATTCACTTTAGATGACTATTTTCTATACAACATTTTCTTTGGAAGACAGTTTTCTCTACAATAGTGTCTTTGGAAGACACTTTTCCCTAAATAGTGTCTTTGGAGGAAACTTTTCTCTACAAAAGTGTCTTTGGAAGATATTTGTCTCTAGAATAGAGTCTTTGGAAGATGTTTTTCTCAAAAATAGTTTCTTTGGTAGACTCTTCTCTCTACAATAGTGTCGTAAGGAGACACTTTTCTCTACAATAGTGTCGTAAGGAGACACTTTTCTATAGAATAGTGTCTTTAGGATTTACGTTTCTATATAATAGTGTCTTCAGGATTCATTTTTCAATAGAATAGTGTCTTTAGGATTCACTTTTCTATGGAATAGTGTCTTAGGATTCACTTTTCTATAGAATATTGTCTTAGGATTCACTTTTCTATGGAATATTGTCTTTAGGAGACTCTTTTCTAAACAATAGTGGGTCTTTCGGAGACACTTTTCTATAGAATAGTGCCTTTAGGAAACACTTTTCTATAGATTACTATCTTTGGAAGACACTTTTCTATAGAATACTGTCTTTGTAAGACACAACAATGTCTTCAGGATTCACTTTTCAATAGAATACTGTTTTTGGAAGACACTTTTCTCTACAACAGTGTCTTTAGAATTCACTTTTCTATAGAATAGAGTTTTTAGCAGACCTAGCGGCTACAAAATAAATTTTTTAAAATTGTATATGGAGGGTATTTACGATTCGACACAGAAAGACTAATGCTTCTAAAAAAAATTGTCTCTTTGATGTAACTATTATCCATGATTATAACACTGAATTTTTCTAGGAAAAACTTAAACTTTTTCAAACAGAAACGCCAGCAAAAAGTGAAGTAAAAAGTTTTTTTATAGTTAATTTAATGTAAGCACAATTTTTTATATGTTGCAGTTTACCTCTGTCCATGTTTTATGGTTGTAGCAGCAGTAAATTATTTATAAAATCTGTTCTTTCCAATTATATGGGGGAAAACCACTAAAACTATAAGAGTTTTCCCCCCTAAGTTTAGACATAATGAATGATATATTTATTATGATGTTTGTGCTATCAACCCCTTCCAGAGTATTCTATCAAGAATCATATAAAAATCAGAAAACGTATGTAAGTGTCAAACCGATTTCTAACTAGTTATTTTTGTAAAACTTGGCTATTATCAGTAAAATAGCTACGTTCTTTAATTTATTATGATCGCTCCTATAAAATCTAAGAAAATTTACTTTTCTTGCTAGTCATTTAGTTCATTTCAATAACTACTCATTAAAAATTCCTGTTTGTTCATGCACCCCAGTCAAACTAACGATCGATTTATTGATTTCAACACCAATTTATTGAAGTGTTTTTATCAGTTTATGTATCAATTTGCTATTATTTTTGTAATTCTCGTTCTTTGTTTTATTTAAACTTAAATTGATTTATCAGACGCTAACGTAACTGCTGGCAGGCATACAAAAATTGTTTGTCTTGTGATTAAATCTTTAGTTGTTATAATAATATGAATTTTTTACACACTTAGGTATATTAGGTTGTTGTGGAATTAATTTATGTAGAATTAATTTATATAATTAACTAACTAACTCACTAACTGACTAAATTTTTTTTCGAAAGATTGTAGAAATAACTATCTAAACTATTTGGGACAAATTTTGCTAAGAACAATTCGTAGGTTTTTGGCCAATATGTCAAATTTAGACCCTCTCTAACTCAGCGTGTTAGACAAATTGTGTCTGAATTACGATCCAATACATTGGTGCAAATTTCATCCCGATCGAAAGATGATTCACTTGACATTTATTCCCCTACATATATCCCATTTTTTGCATTTAGATGGATTAAGATAATTGAATAAAATTTTTACTATCACCGAAAAAACGACTTTTTTCGAAATCAGAAATCTGAAACTGTAACTCTAACTAGTTCCTAGAAACTGTAAAGAAGTTTTTATTGTTTCTTAAGATCAATTATAATATTAGCTTGAGAAGACTTCTATTAACCGAAAACACTTGAAAATATTCAATTACTGCATGGGACATTTCAGGTTCGTTTACCCTCTTGTTTTGTTCATCAGAATTGTTTGGGTTACCATTTGCCCGATGTCCTGTACCATACTTAACTTCATCCTATGAACTTTTTATTGCAATCGAAAAATAGTAAGAAAAATACTATATTTTCTATTTCATAGAAATCTTGAGTAATTTTAGAGACACTCTTTATGTATTATTTTTTTATCTTAAGTGAAGGGTACAGAAAACCAATGTGATGACGCATAGTCAAACTAAACTTATAATAGCTGCAAGTAGTAGTAATAATTTTTCGTTTACTGTTCAGCTTTTTATTAAGAATAAAACTATTTATATTCAATACAATAGGGTGGAAACAAATAAAATTTTTTTCAATAAAATCTTACTAGATTTATGCCCGTAATTTCAGCAAATATCAGTGCTTAGTTATTTATGGAATAAAAATATTTGACAATTTTTCCCCATACACAGAAAAAACTATTTCTTAAACCGTTTCAATTCAAATATTTGTCACATATTGAACTGGTTTCAATTATTTCATAATTAAATCAAGTATTCATTTGCTCAAAAACAAAATTTCTTGATATTTTCTATTGAATTTTGAGTTTTGAATTTGATTATTTTGACAATTGAATATACTATTTTCGTTATTGGTTGAATTTCAAATACAAAAATTATTGAATAGATAATTTTCGTAATTGAAAACATATTTTTGTTATTTTTTGTGTTTCAATTACGAAAATTATCTATTCAATAATTTTTGTATTTGATATTCAACCAATAACGAAAATTTTATATTCAATTATCAAAATAATCAAATTCAAAACTCAAAATTCAATAGAAAATATCAAGAAATTTTGTTTTTGAGCAAATGAATACTTGATTTAATTATGAAATAATTGAAACCAGTTCAATATGGGATAAATGTTTGAAATGAAATATAATTTTTTGTGTGTAGATACTGATTTTAAATTAAGATCAAGCTAAATTTTGGTAAATTATTCCCCTATTGGTAAATTATTCCCCTATTTGTTAAAACTAAGAACATTAAAGATTCCATTTTTCAAAATATTTGGCTTAACCGAAATTTATCGATTTTTTTCTGATTTGTCTCAAGCATATTTGCTGCATTGCATGATTTTGTTAACATGTAAAAGATCGTACCGAACAGTAGCTAAGGCTACAACCCTACTAAACTAACATCTACTACAACCATGCATAAACATTTTAATTTCGTCCTGAGGCTTTTATGATGAAAAGACTGCAGCAATAACTGCAAAAACACTGTCACCATGTTGTTAGGTTCCTCGTTTTTTTTAACATATATCCATTTTGTAATAAAAGTGAAAAATCATAATAACCGTGTACTAAATACAGAAAAAACAGACACCTACACTCCAATAAAAACACATTAAAAGGATATATATACTTACATACACAATAGGGTGGCCCTTATTTGGGATCTTTTAGATTTTCAATGCTCCCAAAAGTCTACAATTGCTATTCATCAGTCAAAAACCAAATGCTGAAAATTTTAGCAATATCGCATAACGTTTAAAGGTTGCTTATTTTATTTAAAGTGTCAAGTTTTGGGTTAAAGTTAGGGTATTCGAATTATTCGATTTTTCTCTTGTTCGAATAAAACGAATAATTCGAATAAGAGATTTTAACTTGTTCGAATAATTCGATCACACATTTAAAATTAATCGAATTATTCGAATAATTTAAATTTTTTATAAAAGTAAAGAATGAAGTTTTGACGTAGGTTTTTTAATATGTTATTGTTAAAGAAAAACAAAAATAACGTTAAGTTAACAACTCAAGTACTGATAATGTTAAAAAACATTCGAAAACACATTATTCCTTTATCCATTATTAAATTTTCAACATAAATATTCTGATCAGATTAACTCCCGAACAATCTACAAAACAATTGACTAGCAAACCCTTTAGTTTCCGTTTTGGAGCTATGCTTTGCAAAATTTGAGATAGTCGGACATGATCCTGAATTCAAATACAATATAAACGTATTAAGAACTTTTTTATGTCGTTCATTAATTCGGGTTTTAAATTGAGTAACCAATTCTTTAGAAAATTAATTATTCACTATTTGTAAATTATTTATAACAAATTGTATTATACATCCAGCTCTATCAACGTTGCCGAATCTTTGCTTAATAAAGTGGTCTTGGGGAATTTCACAATAAAGGGAATCTGTCCAAAGTTTGATATCATTGTCAGTGAACGTGGCTAATTTGAAGTCAGGCAGTGCATGATTGACGCATTTACAAATACGCAAAAAGTTTATTACCATGTTAGACAAAAATCTTCAACGATGTTCAAAATCATGTATAAGACGAACTCCATGCTTTTCTTGCAACAAAACGTTAGTTTACAATATTTGTGTTTATCATTCGATTTATTAAATATTTTGCAACACTTACGTACGCGGTTAATCACTTACATATATGCATATATTTTAAGATCATAGCCTTTATCTATTTCAATGTAATCATTATAAATGTCATCCTCAATATCACTTTCGACGACCGTTTCAAAATCACATTCTCCATCACATTCAACTCCACTTTAATCTAAGTTAAAATTTTGATTATTAATTGCGATTTTTCTAATATTTCGCCAGCTGAATAACAAATATTTTATTCCGTACCTTTTTTTTTCATTGGTTCAAGTCCTAAGTTAAAAATTTTGAAAGATTTGTTTTTAGAATTGTAACTTCTTGCAGTAATATTTATATATTTATAAAAGGAGCTATTGGAAAACTCATCTACAATGATCGAAAGTCCCTTTGTCTTTAGTTATTTGTTAAATTTCAGAAACAATACAATTTCTGTGAGTCATTATTACTTAGTTCAATTTGGAATTATGAAAAATTTTAAGCAATTTAATAAATTTAAATATACATATATGAACATTTATTCGATTATTCTACACAAAATTGTTCGAATTATTCGTTATTCGAAAATGGCCATTTTTAAATTGTTCGAATAATTATTCGAAAGAAATTATTCGATTAATCGAACGATCATTAGTCGAATGAATAACCTAGTTAAAGTAGCAATATGTCCGTCCGTCCGTTTATCTGTCTATTGAAAATACGATAGGGCCCAAACAAAAGGAGATAGCTGTTAAAAATTTTCCACAAATATTCTCTGTTGATAAGGTTTGTTTGGTATTGATGGGAAAATTCGATACTGGTACATGATTTCACCTAGCCCTCATAAAAATGTCCTTCCGGAATACTGTTTGATCAGTCTAACTTTGTTGATTAGACTGATACAATCCCGATACAATTTTGCACAATTTATTTCTAAGTACTCGGTAATTTTACTGTAAAGTATGGCGAAAATCGGGCAACATTTGTCACTAGTCCCCATACAAGGTCCCCCTTACGTTAACTGATTTTGCTCAAATGTTGGCATTTGGTTTTTAATTGTTAGGGCTACCTTAATACACATATACATAAACTGGTATAGAGTATATAAGTATTTATAGCAGAAGGCTAAACAAGAACAGTTAGATACCCAGCAGTTCTCGGAGTCTGTCCAGAACTAGTGATTTCACCTATCACTTAGGATGATAACTAGTTACATAACTAGCTACGTGACTTGTTATTTTAACATGTGTATGTCCCAAGCAGTGGGTCAATTTAACCATATTGGATTAAAATGAGTCTGTCTGATATAGCTGGTCCAAAGTAGACAATACATTGAACTTACTAGCTACCTAACTGGTTACTTGATGAGCTACGTAACTAGTTATTTTAATAACCAATTGCTTTTAAACAAACCTTTCTCCGACAACTCTATAATAGATTACTTCTGGTGGGTAAAATAACCACTTTAACTGCAGTACAAAATAAATATTTAAAGTGACTACACTATTGGTTATTTAGAGACACTTAAGTGACAGTTTACTTCACGTTGGTTACATGGGATGTCAGTATAATTAAGCAAAAATAAAAACAAACTGTATGAGAATTAAATCAATACAATTTGTACAAGTTGGCGCAAAAGTAATCCTCCTATCAGAAAATGCTATAAATTTTGCGATTGGCCCCTAATGTCAGTTCTGTTTTGACATTTGTGTAGTAAACACATGCGAAATACACGTTAATAAACAATGTTACGCTACACTGCTCCAGAACGCGGAATATTGCCATCCTTAATCACCACCAAGAGGAAGATGATTTTTCATCAAAAATAATCATGAGTGATGAGGCCCATTTTCATCTTAGCGGGTACGTAAATAAGCTAAATTTACGCTTCTGGGGCACTGAAAATCCGCGTGTAACCCACGAAGAGCCATTACACCCGCTTAAAGTCACTGTATGGTGTGCTGTTTTCGCTGGAGGAGTCATCGGACCTTTTTTCTGTGAATGGTGAGCGCTACTGAGCATGACGAACGAATTCTTTTTGCCGCAACTTGATGAATTGGGATAGGAAAACATGTGGTTCCAACAGAATGGTGCAACGGCACACACTGCATGTGCCACAACAGATATGCTGAAGGATGCATTTCCCTGGCGCCTAATCTCCCGTTTTGGCCATTTGCACTGGCCAGCAAGATCGCCTGATTTGACCGCTCCAGACTTCTTTATGTGGGGCTTTTTGAAGTCGCGGGTTTATGTCAACAAGCCTTAGACTCTTGCAGCTCTTAAAGTCAATATCCGTCAAGAATGTGAGAACCTATCGCCGGAAGTTTTGGCCAAAGTGATGGGCTCAATTGACAATCAACTGTGGTGATGGCCATTTACATGACATCATATTCTCGACTTAAAGTAAAAAAACTTAAAAGACCAAATAAAAATAATCCACAAGAAGAATCAACGTTTTTCATTTTTTTTTTTTAATTACAGCCAAAAAACATCGGAAGTGTACTTTTGCGCCACCTTGTATAAAACCAATTTGTTTACTTAGAGACACTTTTAGATTACTTAGATACACTTAAGTGACAATTGTCTTCATGATAGATTACCTGGGATGTATAAAGTAACCAATTGACTTTTCACTGCTCTACAAAGAGCATATAAGTGTCAAATGTCCCAAAATATATAAATTGGAGTCAGCCAAGTGGTCACACATTAGTGACAATTACTGTCGATAAGAGATACATTGACTACTTGCTCAACTGCTGGGTACTCTTACACTAGATAATAAAAACACCAAACCAATACCTTTAAAGCTTGAAAGTTTTTATAGACTAAAGTGTATAATGAGGATTTTTTGCGAATGAAAACAAAAAAAAAATATTTTTTACAAAATAAAAAGCAACATGCGGGCTTAAATAAACTTAAGCACACTCATGCACGCACATTCATGTATTTAACGAAACCCTCATCAGCAGCGTCAACAAAATAATAGGAGATGTGGTTATATGTGTCTAGTAAACATTAGGTGGGCACCGTTTGTTTAAAGCCAAAGAAATATTGTTATCAAAAGTTATTTTTGGAAATACAAAATTTATGTTTTAGTAAGATATAGTTTTTCTGTGCCCAGTTTTGCCCAAAATTTATGCACTTTTTTATGGGTCCCCAAAGATTTGGGGCCTTGGTATAATTTTTGCAAAAAAGCGATAATTTTCTGAATCTCATATCTTGCAAACAGTTCAGAATTTTGATTTACTCTCAGAGAGTATAAAATTAAAAACTCAAAAACTTTAAAAAATTCGAAATAAATTTTTTAAAGCTGCCTAAAACTATGCTTTAGTTTATAATAATTTAATAGTTTATGGCCCAAAACACTGATCACTTTTTTGGAAAAATGACACAGAGGCCGCGAATCTTTGGGGTCCCATAAAAAAAGGTGCATGAATTAGGTCAAAACTGGGAGACACGGGTCTTTTTTCTTTTGTCTTTTATCACGTTCTGGTGTCCGTATATGGTTATATTTCCATGACTTACTATTTCTGCTGAAAATTTCGAGAAATGTTATTTCAAAATACAGCAAACTTTGATTTTCGTTAGTAACTTTTTTGGCACCACCTTAGTTTACATAAATATACACTATATCTTTGTTCCTACAACCCACACTTTTGTTTAACCAAACAAAATAATTAACCTCTACCTTAAACAAAAAACCTTAAAAAATACACATTTTCTATACATTTTGGTTTTGGTTTCTTGTAGTTGTTTTAAGGCATCATGTATAGAAACAAAAATGCTGCGAGACATAAAACATTTTTGGAGACAAATAATAAGCTTTTAGTTTTTTGCTATGATTTAAAATTTTGTCATTTTTATAGTAATTACACTAATCAACAAGATTTTTTGGCAGGAATTTGAATTCTAAACCAAACAAAAATGTATATGAAATAGTTATTAAGGGAAATATTCCACATTCTAGCAAGTCTAAAAATGTTACTTAAAAGAAAGAAATAATTAGAAAATAAATGAGGTTTTAGTTAAACAAATATGTAACAGTTTTTTTAATATATTACCTCAATTATTTTTTCATTACGTACTTGTATATAACATATCGAAACTTTACACATAAAATATACTAATAGGGATTTAAAAGTCTTTGGGCTTACAAACAGATGAAAACACTATTACTACAACAAAAATCCCAGTCTTGCCAATATTTTACACCACTACAATACTGTAACTACACAATTTCTATATATCAATTCCATGTCATCGTACGTGACATTTGTACGCCTATAAACTGGAATATATTTTGCACAAATAAAAGTATCTGAAATATAATTTGATCCTTATGTTCCATTCAGAAGGTCCTACAATTTAAAAAAATAATAAGTTCTTTCGATACATTGTTGTCCGAAATATCGAGTGAAATAAGGGTACATCGTACGTGACATAAAACGGAAGTAATTTTGAAATACATGTAGAAATGTGCGAAAATTTGCGAATCGTGAAAGTAGAGTATCCAAAACCGAAACCGAAAACCGTCAACCGGTTTTTTCATCTTTGTAAACTCCACCGGTTTTTGTATGACGGTTAACCGGTTTTAATGAAATATATTTTCTAAAGCTCATTCAAACATATTTATGAAAATCTTTGACACAATTTTTAAAAATATTGATTTATTTTATAGAAAATTGTAGCATTTGACAACATTTCGTAAAAGATATAAAATAATTGCATAAAGAATTCAAAAATGCTAAATTTCCATTACATAAAAATTTAATATAAACCCATTAACCGGTTTTTTTTGAAGACAAAAACCGAAACCGGATTTTACAAAAACACACTTTTTCTGTTAAACCGGTTTTTTGGACACTCTACATGAGAGGCGTTACCAAATATTTTTCCTTTACAATCCGTGATATTTAAATAAAAACAATCTTTGGATGATTTTATAATAAATAAAGAAAATATATATTCGGTTTTAATAAACAAGTTGATAATAGCAATCAAGCAATCAGAGACAAATTCATGTCATACTACTTTCAATTGGAAGCTTAGTTTTTGCCACAATTTTAGCCTAAAACATACCAATTAAATTGAAAAATTAATTGTTTGACCTTAAAATGTTGTAATAAGCTAAAATAAATACTTTCACATAGTAACATTTTAATGTTTTCTCCTATTCAAATCATCTTGAAAAAAGTTTCAAGGGTTTTTGTTTTTTCAGTCGTGGTTGTCATTCTCGTGGATTTGCCATAGGGATTTTCTTCGGTACCATTGTGCGCAGCTGGGCTCAAAAAATGAGCATAAACAAATGGGCGTGGCACCGCCCATACAAAGTAAATAGTTATTGTCGAATATCTGCAGAACTATAATCATGACAATCTTCAAGCTTCATACAAATCAATCCCTTACGACTGCATGAAATTTAATTAAAAACTGGTAGGATCGGAACAGGGAGTGTTGCACCTCCCATACAAAGTAAATATTTATTTATAAATCGCTTGAGAACTGTAACTGTGGAGTTCTTTAAATTTTGTCCGAACAGAACGCTTTTCATTTTACATAGTTTTGACTAAAACTGGGCGGGATTGTATTAGTGGGTGTGGTACCGACCTTACAAAGTAAATAGTTATTTCTAAATATATTGAGAATTGTAATTGCAAGATTCTTCAAACTTGGTCAGAATTGATCTCTTATAATTTTACAGAGTTTGGCTGAAATTTGTCGGTATTGGCTTAGTGGGCGTGGCACCTCTCATAGAAAGTAATTTTCGAATGTCTCGAGAACTATTGTATAATTGTAAAGTTCTCCAAGCCAATTTCGCATACTGTGCTCTGAAGTGAAGTGTATCCCAAAGAGCAACGTGTGGACTATAAGGCGGTTGAGCCAAAACTTCCCAACCACTTCTTTTTATATAGTTTTCAACAGGTATTGCATTAAGTATTTTTCGGCCAATGCTCGCTTCAAACGAATCAGTTTCCTGTGATGGTCTGGCAAGATTTTAGCAGCTTTCAATAATTAGGACCCTATTGCTCCCACCAAATACAGAAAATTAAATTAGCGCCATGGATATTTGGTTTTGGTGTCGATTCGTTTGGTGTCGATTCGGGCTTCACATACGATCTCTTACACTTCGGGTTATCGCAATGGATCTATTTTTTTATCGCAAGTAATGATTCGATGCAAAAATAATTTTATTTTATAGCGTTAAAACAGATATGTTGGACATGCGAAATTTTCTTTCGAGGTCTCTCGGCTTTAATTCATATGGTACCAAATTTCTCCGCTTTTGGATCAATCCTGCTACTCTCAAACATTTTGAAATTGCTGCTTAAGCAATTTGTTGAGTTTCACAACAATCTTCATGGACAATCCAATCCTTGGTCTTCAAACTTTGATGGCTGGCCTGGGCGATAATTGTCTTCCATGTAAAAATTACCATGGATCACATTCATCATAAGTTTCGGGGAGCAATCGGTGTGTTTCAACGGCACTTTAAAGAAGTAAAGCGAAACTTCCCGGATATGACGATTTTTTGGCACAAAATATCGACATTTTCTAAGCAAAAAAAACGTTGTTGTTTACACCATGATACAATAATTGTAGAAGGTAGAATCACTAGGGAGAGTTTCCAATATTTACTCCTATAACGTCAAACTTAGATCTATATATTTTTCCTATCTTCTTTTATTTGACGTAACAAGTATTGTATAATTGAGAATTTATTTTCTATTGAGTGTACCTTATATTGTTGTGTCATGGTTTACACTATAATGTTTAATAACTAAGTGAGAATAAATCACAGATATGTAGCCTTCAAAATAAAGTATATAAAATAACGTTGTATCACTTATAAATTCTTAAATTTTGCATATGTTAGTTCCAAGTGCCCAGATATCATACTACAAAGTATGAAGAAAATCGGTCCATATTTGAACCTAGTCCACATATAGGTCCCTTTCTAAAAATAGTTTTATCGTTCAAAACTCACATACAAATAATAGTATCGTGATGAAATTCGACATAAACAATATTTATATAAACCCAAATCTATCTGTTAAGTTTCATAAGGATAGGAGCATAATTGCTCCTATCCCCCATATAAAAAGTAAAAGTAATAGCCTAAAAGTATGCAAAACCTTTTTTGGTAAATATGCATTGCAATTTACTGTAAATATTCATAAAAAATATGTGAGTTTTATCACAAAATTTATAAGTTTGTTCAGCGATCGCAAAAAGTGGCAGAATTTTTTTACATAAAATGAAAGAAAATAATCCAAACTTTCATTTAGTAGTAGTATTAACACGGAAGTAGACCGAGTTCAACTATTTTTTTTCTAATGAAAACTACAAATACTAAATTTTTTGGAGCCATTTTGATTTGCTCAGATCTGTTAAACTATATATGTAATTTAAATATTTTTTCTTTCCTATTAAATTCAAAATACTATATTTTAATAAAAATGCTCTAAAACTATTGGTAGTTGAACCATATTTATTGTATAAACAACTGAAATGTAGTAAAATTTTCATCAGTTTTCGTTGTATAATATTTAGATAATTTTACCACACTCTTTTTTATACATAATTTTATTTTTTTCGAAAAAAAATCATGGTTTTCTACTAATGAAACATTTCTCTACAGAATTGCATCATTAGATTTCTAAAAAAAATAACTGTAAAAAATAGACTTTTTTAGTACAAAAAAAAATACAACTGTGCGCCGCTCCTGAGGTGTCTGTAGAGTCTGCCGTCAAAACTTAAACTCGTAAGGTTTACTGTCTTAAATTTTCTTTTAAACAGTCTTTAAATAAAATATTCTTATTTCCAATTTAGCTGTATTTCAAAATCAAATTAATATAGATTTTGTCGTATTTAGTTTTTTTCTTTATAAAATTAATCAAAATATATATGATTGCACATTATTATACGCCTGAAAAGAAGTTCCCACATGTTTTGTATCCTTAGAGTTTGAAACTTTTTATTTCAATATTCACACAAAGCATAAGTTTTCATGTGTATGTAAGTTATTTTTATTATGATTACTCAGTACAATAAAAAAATTGTGTTTTGTCGTTTTGTGAATAAAAGTTTTCACATTCTTTCTTTCTTTCGATTCTATTTTTGTTGGTCTCGATTAAATACAACATACAAACAACATATTTCACAATTGTTTGACATAGAAATACAAGAGAGATTACATGTCATTTATATCAATTTGTATGCGTATTATGAATTTGATAAATTTCTATTTATTTTTTTTTCAATATTTTCTTACTATTCAACATACTATATGTTTTTTTATTTTGGGAATATAAAAATATTTAACAATATTTTGTAAACTCAGGAGTTTTGTAATACTTATGTATTGTAAATAAAATTAAATTTATTGTCAGCTTTAATATAAAATTTACAAAATATTGTTTAAATTTTATATTTGCTAAATTGCCAATCCCAGCAATAAATTTTTATTAAATCTGTTGTTTTGGTTTATGTTAGGCTTTGATCCTTTAACCCTTTTACTAATACACTACCACTTTAAACAAATAGCCTTAAAGTATGCTTTTTTATTTTATTATATTTTTTACTTGATTTTTAAAAACTAAGCTCAGCATCTTTGGCTCTTTAAGAATTTCTTTGATTTTTAGCTAATTTGCTATTTTTTTCTATTTCCTATAAATTGTTTAAATATTTATTTCTCTTTATGAATTTGTTTCAATTTTCTTGAATGACACTTAATACTGTCATGGTGCCTTATCTATGAGCACTATTGAGTATTTTCTTTTGCCATTTTTTTTCTATTTTCTATTATTTTTTTTTTTTTTTTCTTCACTTAGTTTTACATGCTCGATTTATTTTTCCACTCAAGAAAATAGAGACAACAGCAGCATCAGCCAAAGCGTTTTACTTAGAAAAAACATCCAGCAAATATCAACACAACAAAAGGTATCATGTTGTGTGTATTTCTATTTGACTACAAGTATGTGGAAAATTGTTTAGAAAATAAATGAAAATTGTATTAAATTTCACATAAAACTTAGTTGTACATTAGAGTGCTCCAAAAAAATAAAATTGCGAATTTTGACCGTCCCCCCCTCTAGAATTGTTCTATGTATTGTAGAAACACATTGTGTAAAATATTAGGATGATAGGATAACGTTAACTGGTGGCGCAACGACGCTGAAGTTTTGAGGTGCATTTACAAGGCGAAAATATGCAATTTTTTCAATTTTTGTACTGTTATTTGTGAATACTAGACTTCATTTTATATTTTTCTTAAGTTTCATCAAAATCGGCCCAAAAATATATAAAATTTCGCTATCTTTCCATGAGAAATTCCAAATATTGAAAAAATTGACCTTTGACCTTCACGATTTAAGGGTTAAAGTTTTCCGATTTTAGTAAAACTTTCAGACTATATTTAAAATTACCTGGACTATATTATTCTGAATAGCTTTTACTTAACAATCATTACAGTAAGGAAATTCTGGTCATTCCCCAAAATATGGCCAAAAAATTAGTTTTTCTCGAAAATCGCAAAATTTATATCGCAGGTACGGAAAAACTATAGGAGGTATTGACATACTTTTTTCACATTTTTATTCCCTATTATATTGTCAACAAATCCCCATGTGATGATCAAAAAATTCTGAAATTTGTTTAACAAAATTTTTAAAAATTTGAAACTGGAGTTTTGAAACTGCCGTTAAAAAAATTTAATTTTTTTGGTCATACCTGGGAATAGGTTAACGGTATCCTACGAGGACAAAAACTCATATACAAGTAAATATGGATATATTTTAAGTAAAAATAAGCTTTTATTTTAATATTTCTCAAAATATGTTAATTTTGTTCATAAATTTCTTGTTCTAGTGGCCTGAGAAACGTTAATGGCCTGGCGATTTTTTAATAACTTTAACATTTTTTCACCAATTTTTGTCTTTTATATCTTATTATAACGACAATTACGTACACATTTCGATTCTTTTAAATTAAATTGTAAAAGTCATTACTTAATGGCAAAATGTTTACAAAAACTGAAAAAATTGCATATTTACCCCTTGTAAATGCACCTCAAAACTTCAGCGTCGTTGCGCCACCAGTTAACGTTATCCTATCATCCTAATATTTTACACAACGTGTTTCTACAATACATAGAACAATTCTAGAGGGGGGGACGGCCTGTACCTAGAAAGTTTTTTTCGTCCATACAATCTTGGAGCACTCTATTGTACATACTATTTTTAGCATCAGTACTAGCACTTTAATGACAGTTCTTATGAAAAACAATTAAAACTTAAACAAGTAGGAAAACAAACAAATAAAATAAAATGAAATCAAAGCAAAGCTATTAAATGAGTTTTAATCATCTTAGCCGAATTTTATATACGCTTTATCAGGGATATATTTTTATAATGTTAAACAAATCGAAATTTTAAACAAGTAAGAAAGTATGGTCGGCCCAACCTGACTATACAATACCCTACACTGAGTAAATGAGCAAAAACATTTATTTTTTAATTTAATAATTTATTTAAAGAATTATTTCAAATCAGTACTGAGTCTAAAGTTATGTGGATTTAAATTATAAATTTTTTAATTCTGAAAAATTTTATATATTTTTGAAAAGAAGAAACAATTTCCTGTAGTCTGATATATAATACATACAGTGGGGAGCTCAAATGAGTACATGTTTCTATTTTGTGCACTTCTTATGGACTAAAAATAAAACTAATAAAGCAAATCCAAAAATTTTTTCTTTCATGTATTTTATGTCTAATATGTAACAAAATTAATTACAATTCAAAACAAAAAACATCCAGTTCTAAATAAAAAAACAGACAAAACTAAAATAACTCGCATGTACTCAATTTTGCACCCCACAATAATTTTAGGGAAGAATTGCATTTTTTAAAAAAATTTTCAAAATCCTTTATTACGTAAATAAAATTTTACTCGCATTGGCATATTTTCTATAAATTTTTCATTAACTTTTTTTGGAATACTCTCTCTCTCGTGCTCAATCCGCTGTTAAAGCTCGCACAAATTGGTAGGAGTTAATAGGTATTGTTTCAACCGCCAATTCACGATTTACTAAAAATTTTCAATAGGATTGAACTCAAGACATTAAGCTGATAACTGCATTAATAAGAAATTTTTCTAGGAACACCATTCTTTACGATTTTTGACGTGTGTATTGGGTCACCATCCTATTGAAAAATTACTTCTTCTGCAGGATTTCCTCTTTTATATACAAAAACGTGATGATGAGACTACAAAATCGGTATGGTGAGTCTGCAAAATACGCAGATGGTTTTCTTTTCCCATTATTTCATTGATTCTTTGCATTGGTGCAAGGTGGCACCATATAAAGCAACCCCATATCATTACCGTGTTTTACTGTTTCCTTACTGTGTCACCAATTTTGAAAAAATCGGCGAAATAATGAGTTAAGAAGACTATCTGCGTATATTGAAGACTAATCATACCGAATTTATAGACTTGCCATTCCGATTTTGTAGATAAGAGCGCCAATCATGTCAAAGAAGTTATTTTACAGCAGGACGGCGAATTAAATCACTCATCAAAAACTTTGAAAAATGGTTTAGTGAGCAAAATTTCTACCGAAATAGTGTCCAGTTCGATATACCGACCTCAATACGTAATCATCTTTGTCTTTTTCACATTCGTCTTTTGACTTTGTAGATTATAACGCTTATCCCGCAGAAGAAGTAATTTTTCAATAGGATGGTGACCCAATACACAAGTCAAAAATCGTAAAGAATGGTGTTCCTAGAAAAATTTCTTATTAATGCAGTTATCAGCTCAATGTCTTGAGTTCAATCCTATTGAGAATTTTTAGTGAATCGTGAATTGGCGGTTGAAACAATACCGATTAACTCCTACCAATTTGTACGAGCTTTAACAGCGGATTGAGCACAATAGAGAGAGTATTCCAAAAAAAGTTAATGAACAATTTATAGAAAATATGCCAATGCGTGTAAAATTTTATTTAAGTAATAAAGGATTTTGAAAATTTTTTTTAAAAAATGCAATTCTTCCCTAAGGTTATTGTGGGGTGCAAAATTGAGTACATGCGAGTTATTTTAGTTTTGTCTGTTTTTTTATTTAGAACTGGATGTTTTTTGTTTGAAATGTAATTCATTCTGTTACAAATTAAACATAAAATAAATGACAGAAACAATTTTTGGATTTGCTTTATTAGTTTTATTTTTATTCCATAAGAAACATATACAATAGAAACATGTACTCATTTGAGCTCCCCACTGTATATCTTATAATTTTCTCTAGTCTCATTATAGGCTTCAAAATACATAACACGCAGTAATTAGTATACCACGATGTCTGGTAATGCAGTAGTCGGCAATGCAGTCAATAAAAATATATTACAAAACAGCAAGATTATATAAATTTTCATTTTGTTGTCGACTTTGAATTCATAAATTTGGTTAGTGGAAAAGATTAGCTATAAATATTATATATCAGCGTATAGGAAATTGTTTCCTCTGTTCAACAATGTATACAATTTTTAATAATTAAAAAATGTTTAGAAGAATTTTAGCAAAAATTTGGGAATAAAAACTGTTAACAGATTTTTTTTGGAAAATTTAAGTGTTTAAAATGCAATAAAATTGCACTGGTAGCGCACTTTTCTTGTTAACAGATATCTAATAAATGAACCAGTTTTAGAACGGTCATTAATTTTTTCTTAAAACCAATTCCTACAAATTTATTTGAGCTGTGTTGTTAGCTATCGATCAACATATATTTTATCTTATTTTGAGACCAAAACTTTTTTTTGATTTTTGTCTATGAGACAAAGCACCGTGCGGCGCCTTTGCAGCAGGTGGATATGTCGAGAAAAATCTTTAAATTAAGAACTGGTTCCAAACAAAATGGGTTAGCGCCTCAAGTTAGTTAATTAATAAAATAAGTGGTTCTTGTATTAGAGACCTGTTAACATAAAAAGTATTGTAACAGTGCAATTTTAGAAAACAAAACTTCATTTATGCATTTTAAATTAATTAGTTAGTTAGTTTTTGAAGTATTAAAATTGAAGTACTAAATGACCTACGAATGCAGCTAAAATTGAAGCACCAAAAGACCTACGTTTACAGCTAAAATTGAGGTACTAAAAGATCTACAATCGCAGCTAAAATTGAAGTACTAAAAGACCTACGATTGCATCTAAAATTGAAGTACCAAAAGACCTACGTTTACAGCTAAAATTGAAGTACTAAAAGACCTACGTTTACAGCTAAAATTGAGGTACTAAAAGACCTACGATTGTAGCTAAAATTGAAGTACCAAAAGACCTACGTTTACAGCTAAAATTGAAGTACTAAAAGACCTACGATTGCAGCTAAAATTGAAGTACCAAAAGACCTACGTTTACAGCTAAAATTGAAGTACCAAAAGACCTACGTTTACAGCTAAAATTGAGGTACTAAAAGACCTACGATTGCAGCTGAAATTCAAGAACTAAAAGACCAACGATAGCAGCTAAAATTGAAGTACTAAAATACCTACGATTGCAGCTAAAATTGAAGTACTAACAGACCTACGATTGCAGCTAAAATTGAAGTACTAAAAGACGTACGATTGCAGCTAAAATTGAAGTACAAAAATACCTACGATTGCAGCTAAAATTTAAGTACTAAAAGACCTACGATTGTAGCTACAATTGAAGTACAAGAAGTAAGAGAGCTGTATTCGGCAGTGCCGCATCTTATATACCCTTCACCAAATTATACTTCAAAATACCAATTTTATTTAGGTAAACAAATTTATTTTTTTTTAATGTTGTTTTTTTAATTTTTTGGAAATTTTTTTTTTCGAATTGTTATTTTAAGTTTTAAAATTTTTTTTTTAAATTTTAAAAAAATTATTTTGTTTTTTAAATTAATTTTTTTGGTGAAAAAAAAATCGAATTAAAAAATATTTTTTTTCCGATTTTTTTTGGTCTTATATACGTCGTTGCAAAGGTCTTTGAAATATCTATCATTAGATATCCATATTGTCTATATTAATGACTTAGTAATCCAGATATACAGTGGTGGCCAGTAGGGTGTCCCAACAAAAAAATTTTTGTTGGGGCTCAAGCTTAATTTGGAAGCTTATAGGGTAAAGTATTTTTGAGATTTTTCGGAAAAGATTCAGAGGTCGCTCATGTCGAGTTTTTGCCAAAAATCGGGTTTGTCGGCCTTTTTTGAGTTTTCTTCATAATTTTGTCAAGACCCACGATTTTTATTACTTTTGAGGACACAGTTTGTGTGCAAAAGAAAAATGTCCATGCTTTATTTTTGTATGCAAACATTTTTAGTTTTTGCAATGATTTGGCTCATTAAGGTGCCCTACATTTTTTCGAAATTTTTACATAAATTTTGTACATAAGGCTTTATAACTTTTAAAATTTTTATGAATATGAATAAAACTAACATTCCAGTTTGAAAGATCAATTAATTCTTAATAATTTAGGGACAACAATTTTCTTTTACCAGTTTTCTTTTAAAATGTACCAACATTTTTAAGAGATTTGTGCTCGTTAAAGTGATTTTCGGAAGTGGACCTTATATGGGAGCTATGACTAATTATGGACCGAACGTCACAAAATTTGGTAGGCGTCAGTTTAGCTTATATAAAACTTATTTGTGCTCAATTTGGTTTGGATATCTTTATAACTAAGACATTTATAAGAGCTTATCTATTTTAAGATAGGGCAATCGTATGGGGGCTAGTAGAAATAATGGACCGATTCCAACCAAATTCAATATGCTTCTTCCATGTGGCAATAGAAAAGCTAGTACCAAATTTTATCTTTGAAATTTCGACTTGTAGTTTGATTACACTATGGTGTTTTAGGGTATAAAAATTATTTTGTATATATAAAAGCTTTCGTTTGCTTTATATAACTCAGGAACGGTAAAAGCAAATTCAAAAATTGTTAACTCTAAATTATTAAGAATTAATTGATCTTTCAAACTGCATTTTTATTTTTTTTCATTTTCATAAAAATTTTAAAAGTTATAAAGCCTTATTTACAAAATATATGGAAAAATTTCGAAAATTTGTAATGTAGGGCACCTTAATGAGCCAAATCATTGCAAAAACTAAAAATGTTTGCACACAAAAATAAACCATGGACATTTTTCTTTTGCACACAAACTGTGTCCTCAAAAGTAATAAAAATTGTGGGTCTTGACAAAGTTATGAATAAAACTCAAAAAAAGACCGACAAACCCGATTTTTGGCAAAAACTCGACTTAAGCGACCTCTAAACCACTTCCGAAAAATCTGAAAAAAATCTCAAAAATACTCTAGCCTATAAACTTTCAAATTATGCTTGATCACCTATGAAAATAAGAAAAAAAATGTTTGGTACACACTAGTGGGCAGCTATTTAAGACAAATACTTCAATTTTTTTTCATCAACTGAATTTTAAGTGTGATAGAGCCAGAACAAAAGCACCTAAGGGTATGAAATTTATTATTACTATTTCTAGTTTCTCAAAAATGTTTTTGAAGAATCGGTACAACATATATGGACAAAGATATGTGGAAATACGTTGACCCACCCAAACTAATGGAACTAAAAACACGAAATTTGGTCCGAATATTTTATAATAATAAAAATATAATGATATAAATGTTAAAAAATATGTTTATTTAAAAAAAAAATTGTTGGTCAAGTTGTAGAAAAATCTTATGTGTTCGTGGTGAATATGTATGAATTGACAGAATTGAATAAAACACACTGGTGTGTTAAAACAGTCCTCGTGCATACATATTTATGGAAATATTTGAAAAAATAATTGACAATTACATGGAATTTAGCAAACAATTTTTTTCTTAATTGTAATATGCAAAAAATCGATGGTGTCCCTATTTTTTCCTTATATCTCAACCATTTGTGGGCCGATTTTCTCGATTTTAAATAGGAAACTTCTCGAAAGCATGTCTGACAGAATTATTGAAGATTTGGATACTGTAGATATCTGGGGTCTTCAGAAAATTTATTTCAACAGAAAGACGGACAGACGGACATGGCTTAATCGACTCCGCTATCTATAAGGATCCATAATATATATACTTTATGGGGCCGGAAAATTATATTGTGGAAATTACAAACTTATTAGTTAGTTAGTTAGTTAGTTAGTTAGTTAGCTAGTTAGTTAGTTAGTTAGTTAGTTAGTTAGTTAGTTAGTTAGTTAGTTAGTTAGTTAGTTAGTTAGTTAGTTAGTTTAAAATTACTTCAATTTTCTATACACTTTATTCATTTAATCTGTTTCTTTGCTTTAATAAGTAGTTCATTATACATACATAAAACTTTTTCAAGACCTAAATTTCTATAACAATACAATACTTGCTTCTAAAAATTCTCACGTCTCTTACCACTTCGAATTTAAGTATCATTGATTAATTGCAATATTCAACCATCCCCTATCCTCTTGAAAAACATAGACCAAAAAGAAAAAAAATATCTTGAGCCCCTCCAAAAAACAAAAAAAAACTAATTAATTTTCACAAAATTAATGCTGTTGAAGAAACGCGGTGGAGAAAAATTTACATAAATCATGTTAAGAACGAACAACAACAAAAAACTGTATGTAAAACAAAAAACCAAACTAAAATGGTCAAATGGAATGAAGAATGTATAAGGCAGCTGTTTAAATACGGTCGAATCAAAAACAATATAAATTACAACAACACTTTTGTTTTATATTTTTACACACGCACAAATTAATCACCAGCAAATGTTGAAATGATTTATTGAATAAAATTAATTTTAATTGAAAAAACAACACACAATTTACAATTAGCCTCCACCCAGCGAATAGGCGATATTGTAACAAATTATCGACAATGAAAATTGTAGGGAAAAAAAACAACTTGCCTATTATTTAAACAAATATTTGTAAATGAAACTATTTTCGTATTTAAATTTTAAAATGTTTATTTGGGAAAATTCATTAAAAAAAATGACATAAACATGAATAATTTAGCAATTAATTTCATTTACAATACCTCTATATCCAATAAGAACTTTCTTTACAAAATAATACGTTAAAATGCTAACGCAATTACTCTCTACTGATTATAAATTGTCATATGAAATCATTCTATTAACCAGATGAAAATAGCGAAGGTAACTACTTACCATAATCGCTAACTAAAATAACTAGTTCCATGTAAGGACATAAATTACTCACTTTTGGAAGCCTCTGTCAGTAAAATCAGAATCTTTACTTTTATTAATTAATACAATATTAAACATTTTCTACATACTTCAAAATTTAATATCAATCCCAAACCATTTGTCACTTAATTTTTTTTATTTTGTAATAATTATTATTTTTCTAACAAGTTTTCAAATTAAAACCACAAACATTTACATATTTTAATTGTGTGCATAATTCGTAAATTTTCCTATTAATTTATTCAAATGCAGCAAAAACTACTATAAACCAAAAATTAAATTCAATTTTATTAAAATGTCGAAATAATTTTAATTTAGACATAGTGGTGTATTTACAAAATGTACACAGTATTTAGAATATTAAATGTCTGATGTGTCATGTAAAATAAATTTCAAGTCATTAACAACGAAAACAAACACACACAAAAAGCACTAAAACCAAATAAAATTAAAATAAATCGTATGAATTGCAATCATTTTAGCCTTACAGGTCAAATTGGCACGTTTTCGATGACATTTAAATGCAATTGTTGTGTCAATCATGTTATGGCTGTGAATTCATAGAAAATTTGTGGTTTACTTACATACTTTAACTGCTATTTGTTAAAATTAAAATTTATTTTGAATTTTATGTAAATTTGCCAAATTTGGAATTTAATTTTTTTTGTTTGATCATTAATACGAATAAATAGTTTTGTATTTGTAAACTTAATGGTCGTTTTTCAGTGTATTTTATTTGTAATTTTTCATTTTCATAAAAAATATGCATTATTTTTCATTTTTAATTATTATGTTTTAGTTTTTTTTTCTAATATCAAACTAAACCTTTCAATGTCAGTTATTGTTATTATTTTATTGTGGTTTTTAGTTAAGTGTATGTGCATTGTATATATACTATTCCTACTATACAGTGTGTTATAAATTTGAAATAAAAATGTTTTGTTTCAAACCATCTAGCTAAATATTTATGTATGTCACGTATCAATTTGAATACAATACTGTAGGTTTGTATTACTTTATGAGTTTAGCACTATTGAAAGGTATAAACTTCAGAAAATAGGATCATTGCAACAACCTGCTAAACTAACTAACTAACTTAGTATTTTAGTACTTAAATTTTAGTTGCAATCGTAGGTCTTTAGTACTTCAATTTTAGCTACAATCAGTTAATACTTAATACTTCAATTTAAGCTCCAATCAGAGGTCTTTTAGAACTTGAATTTTAGCTGCAATCATAGGTCTTTGAGTACTTCAATTTTAACTGCAATCGTTGGTCTTTTAGTACTTGAATTTTAGATGCAATCAAAGGTCTTTCAGTTCTTCAATTTTAGTTGCAATCGTAAGTCTTTTAGTACTTCAATTTTAGCCCCAATCGTAGGTATTTTAGTACCTCAATTTTAGATGCCATCGTAGGACTTTTAGTACCTCAGTTTTAGCTGCAATCGTAGGTCTTTTAGTACTTCAATTTTAGATGCCATCGTAGGACTTTTAGTACCTCAGTTTTAGCTGCAATCGTAGGTCTTTTATTACTTCAATTTTAGCTGTAATCGATGGTCTTTTAGTACTTCAATTTTAGCTGCAATCGTAGGTCTTTTAGTACTTGAATTTTAGCTGCAATCATAGGTCTTTTAGTACTTCAATTTTAGCTCCAATTGATGTTATTTTAGTACTTCAATTTTAGCTGCAATCGTAGTTATTTTAGTACTTCAATTTTAGCTGCAATCGTAGGTCTTTTAGTACTTGAATTTTAGCTGCAATCATAGGTCTTTAAGTACTTCAATTTTAACTGCAATCGTAGGTCTTTTAGTACTTGAATTTTAGCTGCAATCATAGGTCTTTGAGTACTTCAATTTTAGCTGCAATCGTAGGCCTTTTAGTACTTGACTTTTAGCTGCAATCATAGGTCTTTTAGTACTTCAATTTTAGCTGCAATCGTAAATCTTTTAGTACTTCAATTTTAGCTGCAATCTAAGGTCTTTTAGTACTTGAATTTTAGCTGTAATCGATGGTCTTTTAGTACTTCAATTTTAGCTGTAATCTAAGGTCTTTTATTACTTAAATTTTAGCTGCAATCGTAGGTCTTTTAGTACTTCAATTTAAGCTCTAATTGTAGTTATTTTAGTACTTCAATTTTAGCTGCAATCGTAGTTATTTTAGTACTTCAATTTTAGCTGCAATCGTAGGTCTTTTAGTACTTGAATTTTAGCTGCAATCATAGGTCTTTTAGTTCTTCAATTTTAGCTGCAATCATAAATCTTTTACTACTTTTAGTACTTGAATTTTAGCAGCAATCTAAGGTCTTTTAGTACTTCAATTTTAGCTGCAATCTAAGGTCTTTTAGTACTTCAATTTTAGCTGCAATCGTAGATCTTTTAGTACTTAAAATTTAGCTGCTATCATAGGTCTTTTAGTACTTAAATTTTAGCTGCAATCGTAGTTCATTTAGTACTTCAATTTCTACTTTTTATATTTCTGAGACGACAGACATTTAACTGTAGCCTTTTAAAAGCTTTATAACGATCTTGGGCTGGTGGTATGGCGAGGACTCTGATTGAGTAGCATACAGGTCTAAGTATGGTCTGAATTGTGATTGTTAAAATTAAATTTTCAAGTCTATTATTTACTATGTAAATTTAAGATGACCTGCATCAACTAATATAAAATATTTACCTGTTGTATAAACACATTTATATAAATACCTATATATTTTTTACAACAACATCAACATTTTTCTAATTACTTTCCTTTTACCATTTCATTATTGTTACAGATTTTGTCATTTTGGCAGCTAAAAACAATTAAACTCAATTGCTATTGTTACAATTAAAATATACTGATTTATTCTGGCTGTTTAAACAAGCAAAAAAAAACAATTGATTACAAAGATTTAAACCATAAAGGAGAGAAAAGAAATTCAATTCACAGCTTGTCAAACAGCTTTAGAATGAAATGGATTTGCAACAAAGACTTGGTCCTAGACCAACAACAACAACAACTAGAGAAGCATCAGAAACAGCGACAGCATCAAGGACAACAACAGCATCACTACTATATGACACAAAGGCAGCAACAAAACATACATCAGCATTTCAAACGTTACACAAACTGTCAACGACATCCCATTCATTTGCAACAACTGCAACTACAACAACAACAAATGCCCCTAACAGCGCCAGCAATAATAAAAACAATGAAGAATTTTACGATACTGTCTGTTGGCAAGAGACTAAAACCGACATGGATGTCAACGATAATAATGACAACGCGGAAAATGAAGTACTTGCTAGAGAACAGGAACACGAACAAAAAGAATCACTTTTTAAAATATGGTGTGAACAGGCAGCTGGCACATCACCTATGGAAAATGATGAAACTGAAAGACCGGAAATCACCCGCCATTATGCTGATGATAAAGATAAGCCGGGCGTTGAGGAGGGGGCAACAAAAAGTTTGGCACAAACATTCCGTTGTATACTTGAAACATTCGAAACTACAGCAGCAAAGACTACGACGAACAATACTACAATACAATATAGTTGTTATAATACTGATATGCCTGATTATTTATACTATCCCTCCAATTCCACCTCCAACACCAACAACTTGTCATCCTTCACTCATCAACATGAACATCAGCAATTACAATTTGTTAATGAAACTGAAAGGAATGTTAACAGCAGCATCAGTAGTAGTATTAGCAATAGCATCAGCATCAGCAATAACACAATCCTGCCATCATTTAATAGTCATGAACAGCAGCAAACTTCCACTACGAATACATTTTTGCAAAACTGTAGGACTCATATAAAATTAATAGTGGAAGATGTAGCAGAACCCATTAAAGAATTCCAAATATCATTGAAATCAAAACCTCACCAAGAGCGTCTACATCCTCCTCTGCAACAACATTTATATGCGGCAACGGAAGCAACACAAAGTTGGCAAACTGATCATTATTCAGCAGCCACCAGCAATAGTAGTAGTAGTAGTTTCTTAACACCGAGTGATACATTTATAAATCCTAACCAACCAAATCTTAGTGATAGTCAAATAATTTTACAAAACTCTTCTTTCGAGTCCCTAATACCTGCAGCTTTTAACAGCCCCTCATCATCTCTAGCTAATCGCTGTCAACCTGTAGTACAAAATCTCTCCATATATTGTCAACAACCTTCAGCCATCTTCTCATCCCTACCCACGCCCACCAACATTCTGCCGCATAAAGTCAAGTGCTTTCTTACGAATACCCTGGCTGAGTTAACCACAAATGCTTCCTATTCAGCTCAACTACAGGATTATTTACCCACATTGGGTCTGGCCTCAGTCGCAAATGCTGAGGATCATATGAATCAATCATTGTATTCTAGCAGCAATTGGTTGGAAGATCCATGGCCTTGGAGTATGGCCGTCATGAACTCAACTCTTGTCAATTCATCATCTACATTGTCTGCCTTAAGTTCTGCTGATACAAATATGACAAATTTAACCACCTTGGATGGAGATCTCACAGTGCCAATCAAAGGTTTTGATTGGAGTTTTCTATTTGTAATATTTTTTATATTTGCGGGCGGACTGGGTAATATTTTGGTGTGTCTGGCTGTGGCTTTAGATCGACGTTTGCAAAATGTCACCAATTATTTCTTATTCTCACTGGCCATAGCTGATCTGTTGGTGAGTTTGTTTGTGATGCCGCTGGGAGCGATACCGGCTTTTTTGGGTGAGTAAGAGAAACTTAGTTAATAAAGCTCTTTAAGTATGCTATGGAAAATTGTTAATCATATGTAAAAAAAAAACTTAAATAAAAACTTATTTAATAAAGCCCTTTAAGTATGCTATGGAAATTTATTACTCCTATAGTAATGTGTAACAAAAAGCTTAAGTATGCTGTGGAAATTGGTTAGTTGTAATTAAAGGTTCGAAAGAATTAATTTTTAATTCAATTTTCAAAATCAAATTAACAATTCCATTCAAGCATTCCACACGAATTAACTCGATAATTTAATTCTTTGAGTAATTGAATTTTTAACTTTTTCTGAATCGAAAACTTCTCCCAAGTTACAAAATATGAGAAATATATAAACACATTATTATTTACTTATTATTAAAAAACCCCCCACTGACTATTACATTACTATGTAATGCAGTAGTTAATTTGTTTGCTGTTATGCTTTTTCTACTTATATAAGCTCTGATTTTTAGTGCATAAAAATCACAATTTATTAGCTTTATTTACTGCATTAGTGGCCCTTTAATACGTAATTAAATTTTTTCCTCCCAAAATCTATAAAATTATGCAAATTATTATTATATTTCATTTTATAATAATTTACATAATAAAAAAAATTTAAGTACGCCTAAAAGTATGCAATAAATTTGTGTGTGTTATACGCAAAAACGTTTACTGCATTTATTACACAAAAAAAGCTCTTAATAATCCTAAAATCCACCATAAATTAAACAGTTTTCAAACAAAAAATAAATTTGAGACAGCTTTATTAATTTTCATTAACTTTATATATATGTATTCATAATTTAGTTATAGGAGGGCGGTAAAATAAGACCAGGAATTTTTGAATTTCCCGCTTCTTAACTGAAACAACACTGCACCTACCAACTGGCATATGTCAGTTGACTCCTGTCAAAATTTAAACAAGCTGCGGCTTTTAGTTTGTTGTGAAGAAATTGAAAAACAGTAAATTTCGCGTGCTTAATTAGGTTAGTTTTTGCGGAAAAAATCTTCACTAGAAGGCTAAGCTCAACGCCATCAATTTCAATGGTAAAAAGTGCTTTATTTACTGAATTTCGTTGTTGACGTACAATCACAAAAGATACCGCACATTCTGGACGCCCAGTTGAGGTCTCCACACCCGAAACAATTGAAAAAATTCAGGATAAGATGTTGGCCTATCGGAGATTGAAAGTGCGAGAAATTGTGGAAGCCATAGGCATCTCTCATGGCTTAGTGGTTTAAATTTTGAATGATCACTAGGGTATGAGAAAGCTTTCCTCAATATGTGTGCTGCGTGTGTTCACATTCGACCACAAGGTTGTTCAACCGCAAATTGTGGATCCACCACAACACACCAGATACCAAACAGCAGTGAAAACAGTGGGTTTCTCGGTGTGTTTCTGCGCCAAAGAAGGTCAAGGCTTGCCAGCGAATAAATTCATGCCACCATTTTATGGGATGCACATTAACTACCATCAAAATAGTAGAAGGCGAATATTATACCAACTTATTGGTTGGGTTTAATTAGAATTTGAAAAAAACCAGTCCTTTTTTCACCAGGACAATACCAGGATGCACTCATGAGCTTTTTCCATGACAAAAATCCATGAATTAAACTACGAATTGCTACCTCATCCGCACTATTCTCCGGATTTAGCCGCGAGTTACTATTTCTTGTTTCCAAACCTACATAAATGGCTCGGTAGAAGAGCGAGTTTAAACTCCACCGATGAAATCATCTCTCAAATAAATAATGATTTTAATGACCTCGACAAATCTTATTTTTTGGAAGGAATTGCAGAAACTTAGAGCTCAAAGGAGACTATGTTGAAAAATAAAACAATTTTGTTGTACAAAAACCTATAATTCATTCAAAAACTCACAGACTTATGGACCCGACCTCGTATTAAATAAATTTGTTTTGCCGCCAATGAGGAGTTTTGTAGTAAAAAAAACTAAATTCCAATAAAATAGCTCATAAAACCAGACAAATTTCAGTTGAAAATAATTAAAAAAATACCGCAATAAAAAATGTGTAAAAAAAAAGAAAAATAATGGATAGAATTATAAATCAGTGTAATAAACATATAAAATTAATATTTACCCACAAGTATGCTTTAATAAAACCCCTAAAAACTTTTATTTTTTCAGCGAAAAATTTATTTTCTTTTTTTCTATTATCTAGTGCAGACATTAATATATATTTTAGAGGTATTTTATGCTATATATTTTTTTTACCTTCAAAAATACAACTCACCAAACCCAAATACACTTAAAACCATTAACACTTTCTTTTAATATATAAAAATGATATTAAAAACACAACATATTTATGAACAAATAAACAAAAAAAAAGAACTTTTGCCAGCTTAAAACATTTTTAATGTTAAGCCTAATAGTATGCAACATAACCAACGTATATAAAGCCATTCTAAAAGCCTTTCAGTAAAAAAAAAACACATGAGCTCATTTTTTCTATTACCGAAACCAAAAAAAATAAGAAAACCATACAAAATAAATTTCGTAAATGTATAAATGGTTATAAAGCTTTTGGTTGTATAATTTTGCACAAAAATTTTGTCTAACGCCAACTTAGCAACAAAAAGTAGGCAACACATATTAAAAATTATTTTAAGTTTTAGAATTTAAACCCCCAAAAAAGAACTAAATGCCAAAAGTGAATTAATTTTTAAATATAGGAAAACTTTTTTTCAAAATTATATGTTACATTATTTCCACTATTTTCTAGTCTATTAGAAACTATGACATTTAAGTCCTTACAGCTGGAAATGGAAAAGAAAATAAAATCACCAAAAAAATGTCTATGATTTGGTCATGAACTATAAAGCATATGAAGTGTGTTTAAAAAGTTTTCGTTAACAAAATTTTTTAAATAAATAGTAATTTTGTTAACCCATTACTTATGGTTGGACAAGTTTAGTAGTTAACATTATAAGGAATATTATTTTGGGAAGCAACTTGACCATTAACTTGAGTATACATAAATAAAATTAAGCCTGAAAGCTAGACTACTATTTATATTAACAACTAAAATTAGGGCATGATTATTAACTTAGGACATGTTTAGATACATAAGGAGTGAGATCGAAAAATTCTTAACATACATATATGTTTATAAAAAAGAAACCACTAAACTTACAGCTTTAATTTTTTTTTTATTTGATTGAAATTATTATTACAATTTACAAAAAAAATTATTTTTATAGTTTTAATCACTAGTGATGAAATTTTGAACCTTTTTCGGAAACCCTTCCATTAACGTTTTTATAGTGCTTTCTGTCACTTTGCTCGAACATGTAGTCCATCTCCGTTTAAAATCTACCACACTTTTGGACACCTTTTTTGTACTCTTCAATTCTCTTTTAACAAGAGCCCAATATCTCTCCACTGGCCTTAGCTCCGGGCAGTTTGGAGGATTTGCCTCTCTTGGTACAAATACCACATTATTGTTCTTGTACCACTCAAGGGCTTGTTTGCCATAGTGACAGGATGCCAAGTCAGGCCAAAAATAAGTGGACACATTATGAAGTCTTATGAATGGAAGCAGCCTTTTTTGTAAACATTCCTTGATGTAAATTTCGGTATTTATAGAGCCCGTTGTAACAAATGAGTGGCTTCTTTTGCCGCAACTGCATATTGCTTGCCATACCAAGAACTTTCTGGGAAATTTTGTCTGCTTTTGGGTCCTAAACTTTTCTTCAACATTCCCTCGAGCATCAGCAACATAAAATTTTTGACCTGGAAGTGGCGAAAAATCTGCCAGAACATACGTTTCGTCATCCATTATGCAGCAAGAATATTTTTTTATAAAACTTGACTTCAATTTCCGTGCTCTGTTTTTGGCCTCTAAATTTTTAGTAGCGTTCCTGTCAGGAACTTTTTGAGCCTTGTATGTTTTTAAACCTGCATTAGCTTTAACTTTTCGTACCAAATAGTCCGACCACTGAGCTAACCGGGCTGCTTTCCTACCGGATGTGTTGGGAGCTCTTTTGAAAATGCGTTCTATTTTTTTGGCTTTAGAAACATCATGTGGACCATTCCTTCTACCTGAACCAGGTTTTCTATCAACTGACAAGTTCTCCCGGTACTGTTTAATAACATTGGAAACAGTTTGACGGCAGACCTTTGTATGCTTGGCCAACTTTTTGTAAGACCAAGTTGGGTTTTGTTGAAAATATTTAATAATTTCAGTACGCACTTTTTTCTGGTCACTCATTTTAATCAGATTAACAAAAAAATTAATATAATTGACATTACACATAATAACTGACATGTTTTTCAAAGGTAACTTGATCAAAAAAAAATTCAAATAATACTTGGGTTAAAAAATGTAATGAAAAACGTGTGTTAAGAATTTTTCGATCTCACTCCTTATTAGAACTATCCATAGGGTTAACTGTCAAACGAACGGTCATACCGTGCTCACTTTTTGACATTTTTGAACAGTATACTCTGGCAAATCATCATGAATAAAAGACGTTTGAAAAATGCAACAAAATTATCCAAATCGAATAGCGAAAATTATAAACGCCTGTTTTATCGCAAAATTGTGTTCAGCGATTAGGTTAATTTATCGGGTTTTTTAATAAACTAAATTTCCACATATGATCCTACAAACTCCACTAAATCCAGCAAAATGCGGTTTACAGGTATGAACAGTGATATAGAAAAACAAGTAATAGAGCTATATATATTCGGCTGTGCCGAATCTTATATACCCTTCACCAAATTATACTTCAAAATACAAATTTTAAATATTTTTAGGTAAACAAATTTTATTTTTTTTTTCCAAAGTTGTTTTTTTAATTTTTTGGAAAAATTTTTTTTTTTTGAATTGTTAAAATCGATAACACTTTATCTTTGCACATGAGAAATTTCATTCAATCTGGATTAACAGTTTAGAAGTTACTGATTTATTTCTCTCTCTTTTTTATATACCACTGTGCAGCGCCTATGATAAACTATACACAGCGCCATCTTCTGGAAGTCTCTTGAATACTCTAACGGCAATAACTAGAATGTTGTATTTCCACAATGATCATCTAGAGCTTTTAGCAGCTTAATGTTAATGTTAGCAGCTTTAACAGTTGATGTTGTTATACATGTAAACAATGTTAATAACAGCGTGTTATCAACATTGTAGAAAAGTAGACGTTTCTACTGATGAAAAAGTGTATAAATATGATGCATGTTGCAAGCAGCCATTAGAGACCGTTAAATTAAAATTGACAATGCAATTTCATAAAAATATTAAACACAATTTTTGATGAAGAATAATCTCGAAATAGTAACAAATATTTCCATGAATTATACAGTTTAAAATATCAAACAAAAGCTAATATATAAATATATTTTTTAAGGACTTTTCCCACAATGTTTACCCCCTTTATAATTAACCAAAAAGGTCAATTAAAATAAGTAACAGGCCTTAAATATTTCCCTTTGTGATGTGAAAATGTTCACCTAAAAAGTGCCAAATATTCCACCCAGCTTCATTAATTATCTACAGATGTTTTTCAAAGGCATGCATGACAGATTACAGTTTGAAATGTAAACAAGTGTAAAATCAAACCTTTTGGCCATAGCCTTTTATGAAAATTCTGATATTTTTTTTCTATTAAAATTCTAGGTTGATTTTTTTGCACTTTGGTGTATTTTTTAAGGAAATTAAAATGGAACTTGGCCAAAAACAAATCAGCATAAATTTGAATTTTGTTACTGCTGTTGCTGCTGCTGTAAGCCTACCCAAGTTAAAGTTAAAGCATATTGTTAGGCTTAACAAACGGCGCTAAAATATTAGCATACTTTTGTGTTTTTTTGGAAAGTTTTCAATATAAAATAATGTTGGTTGGTGTCTTTAAAAATAAAATTTGTATTAAAGTGTGACAAAAAACAACGAAAACAAACATTAAGTTAAAAGTATTTATTATATTGTTGTCAAATAAATTTAACGCCTTTTGTTTACGAAAAATGTTAAAATGACCTTAAAAATGTTGGAAAAACCGTGTTTAACCCTTGATAGCAAACTTTTGAGAACTCTGTACATTTAGCCAATAAAATTTGTATGCTTCAAAGGAATTTCGATATTTTGTTTTGTTTGGTGTTTTCCTTAAGACTTAAAAAAAAATTAATTTAAAAGTTTAAGCTTATTATAATATTTAAGAGTTATTTTAGAGGCTAAATAACAAAATCTAGACACATTAGAAAATTTTTTAAAAACAAATTTAAGCCACATATTTAAAAAACAAAAATAAAATTTAGATTTTTTGTTTTTATTTTCTTTTTTCAGATTTAAACAATTTTAAGCAATATAATAGATAGATCTTTATATGAAAAGTAAGGGTTAGGTATTTGATATTTTCTGTCAACTTTAATCATTTAAATTTTGCCCTTTTTACCCCATTTTGATGATAGTTCTTTAATATTGGAGTTGTGTTGCACACACCTAAGTTTCTCCCTTACATACTCTTTTATTTAGAAGTTCTATACATTCATTTGGCTTTTCCCTTTTATGTATATATCTCTGTACATTAGTTTCCATTTTGTCATCCCCTTTTTAAAAATCTGTAAAAATTCTTTTAGATTAGTTTTAAATGGATTACTATAATTGGCCCAAATAGTTTGTCCAGCAGACAATATTTTCTTGCAAAAAGAAAAAAAAAGAATCATGTTTATTGCCTCATATGTCCTGTTTCAATTGAAGCATACTTTTATCAAGACAAAATCCAAGTGATTTGTCTAAATTTTAGAAATTGTTTCAAAGGGAAGATTGCTAAGGGTTGGCCATATTAACTGTTTTATAAGGGAATTCAAAGGATTTAAGTATAAAGCGGGATAAAATATGTTAATCATAATATTAATAGGCAAGTCGATTTCTTTAGACCCCTTTTACGCTCACATTATACATTCAATTTAGGAAAGGAATATACCATTTTAAAGGGATTTATTCACAGAAGTGCAGAATATATATTTTATTGAAATCGTTTCAGTTTTTTAGGAGTTATAAGCGTTTTAAGATGTTACTAACACATATGCAAAAACGTGTACATGTGAACCTTAAGCTAAAAAGTAAACAAAGCATGCATGTTGTTGTTGTAAATAAATAAGAGAAACAATTAAACAGTATTGATTTCGCTCTGTTTTAAGTGAGAGTTGTTATAGAAAACAATGAAGAAGACGATTTTATTATGTAATTTAAAGTCGCTTGAAAGAAATATTTTGAAGTTTTTTTTTATTTTCTCAATATGTAATTGTGAGTAAATAGTTATTTTATAATATCTGCAGAACTATAATTGCGAAGGGCTTTAAACTTTATACGAATCAATTTATTATCACTGCATGAAGTTTAACCAAAAATGAGATGGATCGGAACAGGTGGCGAGTCACCTCCCATACAAAGTAAATATTTATTTTTAAATATTTTGTGAACTATAATTTCAAGATTTTTCAAACTTTGTCTATATAGCTCTTTTATCATTTTGCATAGTTTCGCTGAAAATTTTCGGGATTGGAATAGTGGGCGTGGCACACCCTATACAAAGTAAATATTTAATTTCGAATATCTGGAGAACTATTACAATTATAAAAGTGTTTAAGCTTTTTACGAATTAATTTGTTATTACTGTGCGGAGTTAGCTGAAAATAGGCAAAATTAGATTAGAGGACGTAGCACCTCCCAAAGTAAATATTAATTTCGAATGTCTGGGGAACCAAAATGGGAGGGTCGAAAAAGGATGTGAGTCACCTCCCATACAAAGTTATAATTACATGATTCTTCAAACTTTGTCCGCATAGCTCTATTACCATTTTACAGAGATTGGCTGAAAGTGGTCGGGATTGCATTAGTGAGTGGTGGACCTCTCATTCAAAGTAAATAATTAATTTCGAATATCTGGAGAACTATAATTCTAAAAGTATTTAAAATGTATATCAATCAATTTATTACCATATTAAAAACGAATTTATTCTTGATCATTTTACAAAGTTTAGCTAAACATGATCGGCTTAGTTGGAATGACGCCTCCCATATAAAGTAAAGTTAAAGTGAATATGAGTTATTTTTTTACATAAAATACATAAAAATGGGTGGGATCAGAACAGTGATGTAGTGTCTCCCATACCAAATTAGTTAATGTTTGAATATCAAATAAACAGTAATTGAGAGATTCTCAATATTTTGCATGTGTTATTACCATACCATTGTACATAGTTTAATTTTACTAGGATAGGGGTAGCGAAGTGCACCGGGATATACTAGTTTTAATAAATGCACACACTTTTGGTATACAAATATTCTTAGTTTTTCCCTTCGATTTAAGTCAATTCAAAATATAATCTTGATTAATGAGGCATATCAATCGAAATACATACATATGTGTAGTCAGTGTAATTTTTCTGAGGTTTAGATAAATATTGTTTAAAACCTTTGCCATAATTTGCATTACTGTGGTTACATTTCTGGGAAAAAGCAGCTGCCTAACTCAATATATAAAGAACTTTAATACCCAATTTAAATCAATTTATTTCAGTTTTGTTATTTATCAAAATTTCAAAATATTGACGTAATTCTAAAAATGTATTGTTACGAAATTGTACTTGAATTCAAATATAACGATTTTAAGGGCTGATTTAATGCTTTCAAATATCAGTGCTGTAATAGCAAACTGTAACATATCTGTGGGCATTATTAAATAAAAGCTTTCAGTTGATTTGATCGTAAGTTGGCAACGCTGTATTCGAATTCGAATATTCAGTTAAAGAACATTGTAGAAAGCACCGATGGCGTATGTATTAGTGAGATTTAGAATATTCGAATTTTGACAGTTAAAGAACAATCTAGAGTGCAGATGGCAGTGTTATAAATAGTGGCAGAGGTTGCAGTCGTGAGCTATTCAAATAAACATCAACTGAGTGCCTTAAAGTGTGCTGTGTTTTTTTTTTCAATTAAATTCGTGTACATTATAAAGTGTGTCTTTATTTCTGCGAATTTATAAACGTGTATAAAAAAACCACTGAGTGACTATTTAATTCTGTTGTTGTACATTTTAAATAAATAAAGAGTTGTTACAATTTTCAAACTACTAAACGGCTTTTATTTGCAATCAGAAGTATTCGGTTTATTTAAAGGAAATAAACCAAACGTTTTGAAAAGGTTAAAACGTAACAGTATTATTAGGTGTACATTGTTAACAATAATAATGTTTTAAAATGTTATTTGCAACGTGTAGCTCTGGTTCTACCTTCATTGTTCAATATTGGCTGACATAAGAAATTCATGTGCCCTTTTCGTAATCTTATATGTCTATTAGAGTGGCCCCAGTTTGATGAACATTGGTAAAAAAAATCATTGTGAAAAAATTCTAGGTAAATCGGATGGGGTTAAGACGTGTCGCATGAACACTGAAGTTTTGAGATGCATTTACAAGGGGAAAGAAAATGCAATTTTGCCATTAAAAAATTAGTTTTGTAATTTAATTTAAAAGAATAGAAATGTGTACTTATTTGTCTTTCTAATGAGATATAAAAACCAGAAATTGGTTAAAAAATTTTATAGTTATTAAAAATTTGCCAGGCTACTAGAACAAGATATTAACAAAATTAACATAATTTGAGAAATATTACCATAAAAACTAATTTTTACTTAAAATATATCCATATTTACTTGTATATGAGTTTAGTAGGCTACCGCTAACCTATTCGCAGGTATGACCAAAAAAAATAAATTATTTTTAGCGGAAGTTACAAAACTACATTTTCAAATTTTTAAAAATTTTGTTAAACAAATTTCAGAATTTTTAGATCATCTCATTGGAATTTTTTAAGAATATAATAGGGAATAAAAATATGAAAAAATTATGAAAATATTTCCTATAGTTTTTCCGTACCTGCTATTTAAATTTTGAAATTTTCGAGAAAAACTAATTTTTGGGCCACATTTTGGCGAATGAGCTCAATTTTCTTACTGTTATGAATTTTAAGTAAAACATATTCAGAATATTATAGTCCAGATAATTCTAAATACACTCTAAAAGTTTTACTAAAATTGGGAAAACGTTAAACCTTAAATCGTGAAGGTCAGAGGTAAAATTTTTCAATATTTGGAATTTCTAAAGGAAAGGTAGCGAAATGTTATATATTTTTGGGCCGATTTTGATAGAACTTAAGAAAAATATAACATAAAGTCTAGTATTTATAATAACAGCACAAAAATGGAAATTAACCCTTAATGGCACTTGGGGTTAAAATGACCCCAAACTTTTATAAACAAAATAAACAAAAAATCTTAATTTTATATACTGTTAAAATTTTACCCAGAAAGTCAATATTTGGTCCGGAACTGGTAAAATAATAATATGAATGATTTGGAATACATCATAGTACCTAAAACCGTTGAACGTTACAAAATACCAGCTTTGAAATTTCAGAACACTTAGACTGCATTCTCAAACTACAAACACAAAATCCCAATTGTATGGATATTTTTTTAAATTTTGTCCATAAAGTGGCATTTGAAGCTGGGCACACAAGCAATTCATATAACTAATTGAGGGCTGATTTTGCAAGAACTACAAAAAGTTCGAGTGCATTTTAAAATTTTGCAAAAAATAATCCAGAATACAGATTTGCATATTGAGGCAGAATCAACATATTTTTGAAATAACTGTGCCATTTCTAATTGGCTGATCCGATTGACATGAAATTTCACAAATATGTAGCAGGGGAGTGTATAAGTTTCAACCACGGATTTCACATACACGTCAGGATTCTTTTTCCATAATTTGTATCAATTAACTATTTAGAATTACATAGCATTCATTGTGATATCTTCAATAACAAATATCATATTATATTGGGTGTACAACTTCAAAATGCGGAATTTTTCTAATGTTTAACTCTTAATTTGAAACATTTGTACATTAAAAAATTATTAAAAGTATTGGCCATTGTTAGCTATGACCTTTTCCCATCTATCTGGCAATATATGGATTCCGAGCCAAACAAAATTTCTCATCTTTTGAGGCCAAGAACGAATAAAGTCAATATCGGATACTCTGTTCCAAAGTGAACTGTATTCCAGAGACTGCGTTCTGCATCGATCAAAGCAAATAGTATTCGGACCAAAAAACCGGCAAATTTAAAAAACCGGTTTCCGGTTTAACCGAAAAGTGTGTTTTTGAACCGGTTTTGATTATTGGCTTTGAAAAAAATCGGTTAAACGGTTTCGGCTTTCGTCTTCAAAAAAACCGGTTAACCGGTTTATATTAAACTTTTATTTAATATGAAAAAGGTCTCCTTAAATTTATTATACCCTACACCACCATAGTGGGAAGGGTATTATGCGTTTGTGCAGATGTGTGTAAAGCCCAAAAATATTAGTCTAACACACACCTTAAAGTATACCGATCAACTTAGAATCACTTTCTGAGTCGAGTAAACGATGTCCGTCCGTCCGTCCGCCCGTGCGTCTGGCTGGCTGGTCTGTCCATGTAAACTTTGTGCGCAGAGTACAGGTCGCAATTTTGAAGATATTTCGATCAAATTTGGTACATATTATTTTTTCGGCCCACGGACGAAGCCTATTGAAACTGGCTGAAATCTGTCCATTATTTCACCTAGCTCCCATACAAATGTCCTTCCGAAATTGGACTTTATCGGTCATAAATGTTTAATTGATATATGTATCTCCACAAATTCCGCTCCAAATAAGTTTTATATATACAAAATTCATGTCACCAAATTTTGTTATGATCGGTCCATAATTAGTCATAGCTCCCATATAGACCCGCTTCCGAAAATCACTTTAACGTGCATAAATCAATTAAAAATGTTGGTATATACACAAAATTCAACATAGTTAACTTTAATATAGACATAAATCACACGACCTAATTTCATGGTGATCGGTCCATAATTGGTCATAGCTCCCATATAAGGCCCACTTCCGAAAATCACACAAAAATATAAATTATTGAAATTTTAAAAGAAAAATGTTTTTGCTCTTTTACTTAGTGTAGGGTATTATATGGTCGGGCTTGACCGACCATACTTTCTTATTTGTTTTTATTTGTGGACGCTAATGGAAAATAAGTCAAGAATTGAGTACTAAATCTTCGGAAATTTTGCATTTTTGAATTCTTAAGGTTCTATATTTATGAAATTATTTTATATACATATTTTACGAAATATTATCAAATGTCTATAAAATAAATAATTTTTTTTAAAAATGGTATCAAAGTTTTTCATAAATATGTTTGAATGAGTTTTAGAAAATATATTTCATTAAAACCGGTTTGTTAAAAAACCGAAAAGTTAAAAAACCGAAACCGCTGGAGATTACAAAAATGATAAAACCGGTTGACCGGATTTCGGTTTTGGACACTCTAAATCGGACGGGACACGGACACGGACTATAAAGCGAGTAAATACTTCTTAACAGGTATTGCAACATTTCGCCGAGCGTTATAATGATGGAATATTACGGTTTCATGTCCGGCCACATATTCTTGGAGCTTTTCGGCCAATACTCGCTTCAAAAATCAGTTGTATTCGGTACAGGTTCCCTGTGATGGTCTGGTTAGATTAAAGCAGCTCGTAATAGATAGGAACCTTTCGCTCCCACCAAATACAAAGCATTACCTTAGCGCCATGGATATTTGGCTTTGATATCGATTCGGCTGGTTGGTGGGGCTTCACAAACGATCTCTTATGCTTCGGATTATCGTCAAGTAATGATTCGGTGTAAAAATGATTTTCATACAAAATCGAATTTCAAGGTCTCTTGTCTGACCTGAAAGATCCTTGTGTTCCGTGTCAAAATCACCACTTTAAAAAAAAACAAGTAAGAAAGTATGGTCGGTCAAGCCCGACCATATAATACCCTACACTAAGTAAAAGAGCAAAAACATTTTTCTTTTAAAATTTCAATAATTTATATTTTTGAGTGATTTTCGGAAGTGGGCCTTATATGGGGGCTATAACCAATTATGGACCGATCACCATGAAATTATGTCTATGTTGAACTTTGTGAGTATACCAACATTTTTAAGCGATTTATGCACGTTAAAGTGATTTTCGGAAGCGGGTGTATATGGGAGCTATGACTAATTATTGACCGATCGTAACAAAATTTGGTGACATGAATTTTGTATATATAAAACTTATTTGGAACTGAATTTGTGGAAATACATTTATAAATTAAACATTTATGACCGATAAAGTCCAATTTCGGAAGGACATTTGTATGGGGGCTAGGTGAAATAATGGACCGAATTCAGCCAGTTTCAATGGGCTTGGTCCTTGGGCCGAAAAAATAACATGTACCAAATTTGATCGAAATATCTTCAAAATTGCGAACTGTACACTGCGCACAAGATTTACATGGCCAGCCAGCCAGCCAACTATACGGACGGACCGACACACAGTGGTATGAGAATAAAAAAAGAGGGAAATAAATCTGTAACTTCTAACCCTTACTCCGATTTGAATGAAATTTCACATGCGCAAAGAGGAAGCGTAGTCGAGTTTAAGTTTTGAATTCGAACCTCATGAAATCGGAACACAAACGAAGAAATAGGATCATTTTAAAAATTGAACATACCCGAGGTGTCCTACTTTGGGAACCCCTGGTCCCGCTTCTGGTGGGGTCATGAGCTCCAAATTCAAAACTTAAACTCGACTACACTTCCTCTTTGCGCATGTGAAATTTCATTCAAATCGGAGTAAGGGTTAGAAGTTACAGATTTATTTCCCTCTATTTTTATTCTCATACCACTGTGCGACATCGTTTAATCGACTCAGAAAGTGATTCTAAGTCGATCGGTATACTTTAAGGTGGGTGTTAGACTAATATTTTTGGTCATTACAAACATCTGCACCAACGCATTATACCCTCCCCACTATGGTGGTGTAGGGTATAAAAATAAAGACAAACTGCGAAGCGTTTGCTTGTCTGCAGATACACCCAGAGTATCTGACGGGAATCGAACCCGCAACCCTCAGATTAATAGACCAGCAGACTACCGACTGGTCTATTGGGTCACATCTGAACCCCACAAACCATTTCTCGCACATTGAAACCGGTGAAACAAATTCACCATAAGCTTTGTTAAGCAATTGCTGTGATTCAGCGACACTTTTTTCAAATTAAAGAAGTAAAGCTAAACTTCTCGCATATGACGCTTCCATGATACAAAATTCGACATTTTTGAAGCAAAAAAAAACTTTGTTGTTTACTAAATGTACCCTTCAAAATGACATATAAGTTATAAAACATAAAAATAGCGTTCAAAATAAAAGTAAATCTCCCAGTTATACACCCAATATAAACTACATTTTTAAAGTTTCTCCACAAACTTAGCAAATTCAACTATTTGCTATATACCAATTATCTGTGTACCTTATAAATATTAATTCCACATTTTAAAAATTCTTATTAAATAAATTACATTTGAATTATTCTCTTACTTCCGTTCCGCATATTTTAACAAATAAATGTTATTACATGCATTGTTTGGTAATTCAATATTAAATGGTTGGTTAGCCTTCCCTTAAGGTATTATATTTCCATTATCTTACGTACTTAGTGTTTGCTTTTTTCAAAATTACTAACATATTATAGAAATATATTACATGTGTGATTGTTGCTATAGTTTATTTTATACTACACTAGCATGCAACCCGCTACTTCGTTAGCGAAAAAATGTGGAAATAACAAAACAACTACGTAAATTATTTTAAAATGTTTATTATAGAAATTTTAATTATTGCGTAAAGTAAATACACCTTACAATTGTTTGTAGTCCATGATATTTTGAAGTATTAAAGCATCTCAAAACTGCTTGCGTAATTGAAAATTCATAATAATAATTGCAAATATTAATAGTAGATAGATAAAGATATACTAATTTAATAATGTGTGTGAAGTTAAATTTCGAAATTTATAACCCTAGACACAAACCAGTTGAGTTAACAGAGTTATGTTTAAAAGTTTACATGACACCGTTAAACATTGTAAATCAAGGAAAGTGTATTCAAAATGGAATAATAACCACACGGTTGAACCTAATGTACCACTAATGATTGAAACGGGAACTAATCTCCCGTTTTTTCCAAAAACTAAGTCAAATCATAAATGTCAAACATAGTTTTATACTTTTGCGGAATTTTTAAAATTTAATTATTATGGATGGACGAAACTAAATTCATGGAAAACGGGAGAAGATGGGCAGATGGAACTTGCTGGAATTTATAGCCAAGGTGTTTTTCTATCATAACCCATGGTCATAACCCTTAACAGTGCGAGTTTTGATAGAGAAATTAAAATTTTTCGGAAATTTAAATTTCTTGGGAGGATGATCTAAATTTCTTGGAAATGGGAGAAGATGGGCGGAGGAATCTTGCTGGAATATTTAGGTAGGGTGTTGGTCTATCATGGTCCGTGGTCATAACCTTTAACAGTGCGAGTTCTGCTAGAGAAATTTAAATTTTTCGAAAATTTAAATTTTTTTGAGGATGATTCTAAATTCTTTTATAACGGGAGAAGATGGGCAGAAGGAACTTGCTTGAATTTATAGCCAAGGTGTTTTTCTATCATAACCCATGGTCATAACCCTTAACAGTGCAAGTTTTGGGAGGAAGAATTTAAATTTTTTGGAAATGGTAGAAGATGGGCGGATGAATCTTGCTGGAATATTTAGGTAGGGTGTTGGTTTATCATGGTCAGTGGCATAACCGTTAACAGTGCGAGTTCTGATAAAGAAATTTAAATTTTTCGAAAATTTAAATTTTGTTTGAGGATGAATCTAAATTTCTTGGAAATGGGAGAAGATGGTCTATCATGGTCCGTGGTCATAACCTTTAACAGTGCGAGTTCTGATAGAGAAATTTAAATGTTTCGAAAATTTAAATTTTTTGGAGGATGAATCTAAAATCCTTTATAACGGGAGAAGATGGGAAAATTAAATTTTTCGAAAATTAAAATGTTTTTGGAGGATGAATCTAAATTTGTTGGAAATGGGAGAAGATAGGTGGAATGAACTTGCTGGTATTTATAGATAAACTGTCCCACTATGATAATCTGTGGTCATAATATTTAACAGAGCGAGTTTTGATAATAATTTTTTAATTTTGACCAAAATCAAAATTTAATATACTTGGGAGGCTGAATCCGAATTCTAGGAAAACGGGAAAAGATGGGCGGATGGAACATGATGGAATTTATAGATAGGCTGTTAGTCTACCATCGTCCATGGTCATAACCTTTAACAGTGCGAGTTCAGAGAAATTAAATTTTTACGAAAATTTAATTTGGAGAATGAATCTAAATTTCTTGGAAATGGGAGAAGATTGGCAGATGAATCTTGTGTGATTCTGCATTTATTCTATAATTCAAAAATATATTTGAAAAAGCACAAAATATTTTTCTGATCTTCTTAGGAAAATTAATTTCAACTAACAGTCGTACATACACTCAGATGGACAAATAAGTGTTCACCAATTACCAATAAATATTCTTACTTTAATCATATATGTATATTTACAACTGTCTCAATTTACATCCATTGTTTAAGCCAAAATAAAAATTACAGCCAGAAGATAGATAATAAATAGTAGTAGTAATTGGTTTTTAAGTCTCATAGAAACTCACATTCTAACTTTTAGAATTTTCTATGTTTATGAAAATCAAAAATACTATTAAATAACTGTTAGTTCAAACGTCATTTCGGAAATGCTAAATCGCTTTTCAAGGTATCTCGTCTTCGATTCGTATGGTACCCAATTTGCCTTTTTTTTTTGACAAATCCTGCTGCTTGCAAACGTTTTGCTTCTTGAGTATCTCCCTATGATATTGCAAGCTCATGTTGAGTTTGACAACAACATTCACGGATTAATGCCTCCAAATCTTGGTCTTCAAATTGTTTGGTTGTCCTGGGCCTTCCGTTTCAAAATCATCACTTCTGAACATGCACCATCTCTTGCACGTTGAAACCGATGGAACACGTTCACCATAAGCTTTGGTGATCTATGTGTACTTCTGCGGCACGTTTTTCAAATGAAAGAAGTAAAGCAAAACTTTCCACATATGACGCTTTGTTGGCACAAAATTCGACAAAAAAAACTTTGTTGTTTACACATAATGTTCAATAACTAAGCGAGGATGAATGACAGATATATACCCTTTAGAGTGATATAAAAGTTATTAAAATAGTTGAAATCAAATTTCAGTAAAAATATTTTTTTAAACACACTTTCAACATATTTGGGGTATTCAAACGGTCTGATTGTCCTAATATATTATGATAGTTTAAACAAATTGTTGTTGTGCTTCAAAAAAAGTGTTATTTTATGACAAAACAATGAACATAGTTCAAAAAGTCTTATTAGTTTAGAACATTATTGTTTGAAACACAACAAAAATTGTTTAAACTATCATAATATATTAGGACATTATGACAATAAGGACATTAGGACATTAAAAATTGTGGTGTGAATGTATGTACATATACATTTTATTTACACGATAAAAACGTAATAAAACTTAATGAAGATTAATATATATATATGGAATATGAAATTAAAAAACTTACATTTCTAAGTAACGTAGAATTTTTTCTTTTAATTGAATTTATAAAATTTGAGCACTTATTATTACACAACTATTTTTTTTCAAATGAGTTGACGGTTATATGTAAATAGTGTTGTCTATTCATCGAAATAAAAATATTTAAATAAATGTTTGTGTAAACGATTTTATTTAAGCGAAAATTTATTTGTTATTATCTAAAAAAATGTTTTTTTTTATAAAGCGTGCAATTTGTATGAAGAATACTGGTAATAAGGTTTTAAACTTGAATTTTTTTCATACAAAATTTGTTCAACGTTTGGAAGCGTAAGCAATTTGTATGAAGAATACTGGGAAAAAAGTTTAAAACTTATTTCCATAGAATTTTATTTTAACGTTTGTCGTTGCGTTTTATAAAATGAGGCCCTAAATTTGTTTTATAATCTTTTGATAAATTGAATATGAATAAGGTTTTAATCATAGAGACACATATTGCGTAAATTCTGTTTTTTAAATTTATAAAAAGTTTCTAATACTACATTTGAGTGAGATATAAGTTGATTTTATAAACTTGATAAATAGAGTATAAATAATGATTTACTCATAGATACACATAGTGCTTTACATTTTAATTTTTTTAGGGTCTAATTTTATAAAACGAAACGACAAACGTTAAAATAAAATTCTATGGAAATAAGTTTTAAACTTTTTTCCCAGTATTCTTCATACAAATTGCTTACGCTTCCAAACGTTTTGTTTTATAAAATGAGGACCTTAATTTACTGAAATTGTTATTAAATTTTGCGAGAACAAAATTCTTATTTTAGCGAATAGGAATAAACATTTGATTTTTTTTGAGAAATGCTTTAATGAATATATTTTTATGAATATTTTTTGTTTTGTTTCACATTTCAACAAAATAATTTGTTTTGTAGTTTTTTATCAAATAAAACTATAACATTTCAAATAGCATTAAACCAACTATATTTACAACACTGTTATTAATATTTTCCCTCATAAATTCCCATATACATTTCATATAACTGTATGTTGAATAAATTTTAAATTTATTGAATAAGGTGAAAATAATAATTTTTACAAAAAAGGTTAAGGTTTGTGTCTGTACTATTGGAATTTTCAACACCATTAGAATTCAACTAATGGTGAATAGGGTGAAAAACTATATATTTTAAAATAAAATTAGTATTCTAAACATGAAAATAAACATTCTGGTGTAGGCTAAGGGTTTAGACTACTGAACTGTAGCCGAACTACATCGGTTCGAATCTCAGTGGTGGCAAAACAATTTTATTGAAAAAAAAAAATAAAACTACTTGAATAGAATAGTAGAAATGAATTTCAAAAAAGTACCAATATAAGTGTACTGAAATTTGGCCCTTTTTACCCATTTGTATTTGACTTCCGAATAGCATGTTGTGGATTCTTTTTTGTGTGGTTGGAAGAATATTTTATCTTTTTTTATTTTTAAATTGAATAAATAATATCAAATCTCCGTTTTTATCCCGTTTTTTGTCCCCCGTGAAGAAATAATTTTCAAAAAAGTACCTAGTAATACGTACTATTTGAAAATAATAGTTCATGGAATTGTTAGTGAGAAAATACATTTTGATAAAAAAGTACCAAAAAAGAAAACAATTTTGAGGCCTTAGGAATTCGAATTTCAAAAAAGTACCAAAAAGATTTCTAGTTTTTATTGATCTGAGCCAGATACATTCAATATAATATTTCTATGTTTATTTATGTAGGAGATATACATGTTAACAGAGGGTTCTACGGGGACTATTTTTACCCCATATGGCCACTTGAATTTTGAATTTCAAAAAAGTACCAAACACCTGTCGGCTCTTTTTTTGATTACAGGCGGACGCATTTAAAATATTATTTCTAAGTTTATTTGTTTTGGAGATATAGAGGTACAGGTTTTACCCGTTTTTGCCCCATTTGTCCCCCTTAACGACCGAATTTCCAAAAATCCCTTCTTAGTGGATCTACATATTGTAAAAGGAACCCATTACCCGAATTTCAAGTTTCTAGCTTTAGCGGTTTGGGCTGTGCGATGATGAATGAATCAGTCAGTCAGTCAGTCACGTTACTCTTTTATATATATAGATATAGTACAGACAAAAAAAAGAAAAATCTTTAACGTTTACAGACATTTTTGGCAAAAGAAATCGGTTTTATTTTTGGTTACTAAACTGTAACTAATATATAAGAGTAAAAAGATTAAATAAAAAATGTATGATATACATAGACCTCACCGTGTTGTAACAACATTATTTTAACATCTAAGTGCAAGAAATATGGCAAAATTAAAGTGTTAAATTGGTAACAGTGTTAGAGAAAATATTAATTAAAAAATATTTGTTTTATATTTTATATATACAAACCGACAGTTTTAACTTAATCGTTTTATAATTCTTTGAGAGCCTAGTATATAAATGATTCCCTGGGAATTGTATGAATATATGAACTAAGCTGTAAACATTCCTCTCAAATTTATAATATAAAATATTTGATTACAGGTTGTCTCACATTTTGGTCCATAACTATTATTCTCTTACAACAATTTTACTGAATTTCAATACCCAACTACTGACAATGATACAAATTTTGGTTCAATTATTTTAGTTCCGGTTAAGTATTTTTATCATGAGCATGTTTTGTATACACATACAGATGACCTTAGCTTAAGCTGCCCACACACGATTGATTTGTGAGTGTGATTTGTTCGTGTTCGACTTGTTAATGGGGCTGCCCGCGCACAAAATCACAAGTAATGGAAAATTTTCAATCACAAATCAGACGAACAAATCATTCCGTGTGTGGCCAGCTTAAAGCTTCTTAGAATTTCATAAGCACCTTTTCTCTCACATTTAAAACATTTCAATTCTTAATATTTATTTTCTTAAAACATATTCCAAGTTATCTGGTTGTCTTGGCAATTTCTAACTTCTCTTGCCACTGTCCAATGCAACTATCTTTTCACAAAATGAATAGAATTGCAACAAAAAAAAAACCTAAGGATGCTTAGCAAATTAATTTGTTAGACAACTTTTAAGATAGATATATGCATTTTCATTTATTTTGTAGAGCCAACCAAGGAAAAAAACAACAAGTCATTTAATGGAAAAAACCTCTGATGACGGCCAATAGAAAGAATAACGGTAAAAACTAACATTTACTCAATGTAGAACATCACAAATACAGTGTCAATTACTTGAATAAGGTAAAAGAATTGTTTGAAATTTCCAGAATATTCTGGATTCTTATAGGTAGTGAAGTTGTATTAAGAGATAACGTTGTTTAGTCCTTTTTTTGTTTAATTAACCTTTTAGAAGCTTCCAAAGCACTCGTTACTCACAGCATCTACGATTAAGGCTCAACATAGACTTCAAAATACCTACGATAGAAGCTTACTTAGAACTGCAATTAAGGCTCAACTTAGACTTCACAAAGACCTACGATTCAGGCTCAATTTAGACCTATAATTAAGGTTCAACTTAGACTTCACAAAGACCCACGATTGAAGCTCAACTTAGACCTCCAAGAGAGGTTCAACATAGACTTCATAAAGACCTACAATTGAGGCTGAACATAGCCTTCAGAAAGACCTACGATTAAGGCTCAGCTTAGACTTCTTAAAGACCTACGATTGAAGCTCAACAGATAACTACAATTGATGCTCAACTTAGCCTTCAGAAAGACCTACGATTAAGTCCCAGACTTCATAAAGACCTACGATTGAAGCTCAACTAAGACCTACAATTGAGACACAACTTAGACTTCATAAAGACCTATGATTAAGGCTCAACTTAGACTTCATAATAACCTACGATTGAAGCTCAATTTAGACTTCATAAAGACCTACGATTAAGGCTCAACTTAGACTTCATAAATACCTATGATTTAAGCTTATCTCAGACTTCATAAAGACCAACGATTAAGGTTCAGCTTAGACTTCATAAAAACCTTCGATTAAGGCTCAACTCAGACTTCAAAAAAAAGCATACATGCAATTGAGGCTCATCTTATATTTCACAAAGACCTATGATTAAGGCTCAACATAGACTTCATAAAGATCTACGATTAAGGCTCAACTTAAACTGTATAAAGATATACGATTGAAACTCAACTTAGACCAGCAATTGAAGCTCATCTTAGACTTCATAAAAACCTACGATTAAGGCAGAACTCAGACTCCATAAATACATACGATTGAAGCTCAACTTAGTACTGCAATTGAGGCTCATCTTAGACTTCATAAAGACCTACGATTAAGGCTCAACTTAGACTTCATAAAAACCTACGATTGGATATCAACATAGACCTACGATTAAGGTTCAAATTAGACTTCGTAAAGATCTCCGACTGAGGCTAAACTTAGACTTCTTAAAGAACTACGATTGAAGTTCAACTTGGACGTACTATTGTGGCTCAACTTAGACTTCATAAAGACCTACGATTAAAGCTCAACACAGACTTCATAAAGACCTACAATTGAAGCTCAACTGAGACCTACAATTGAGGCTCAACTTAGACTTCATAAAAACCTACGATTAAGGTTCAGCTTAGACTTCATAAAAACCTTCGATTAAGGCTCAACTTGGACTATATAAATACCTACGATTAAGGTCAACTGAGACCTAAAATTCAGGCTCAACTTAGACTTCATAAAAACCTACGATTAAGGTTCAGCTTAGACTTCATAAAAACCTTCGATTAAGGCTCAACTTGGACTATATAAATACCTACGCTTAAAGCTCAACTGAGACCTAAAATTCAGGCTCAACTTAGACTTCAAAAAAACCTACGATTGAAGCTTAACTTAGACCTACAATTGTTTCTACAATTTAGGCTCAACTTAGACTTCATAAAGACCTTCGATTGAAGCTCAACTTAAGCCTTAACTTAGATTTTATAAAGACATACGGTTAAGGCTCAACTTAGACTTCATTAAGACCTATAATTAAGCCTCAACTTAGACTTCATGAAGCTCAACTTAGGCCTGCAATTGACTTCATAAAGACCAACGATTGAAGCTCAACTTATACACACAATTGACGCTCAACTTAGACTTCAAAACGACCTACGATTAAGGATCACCTTAGACCTACAATTGAGGCCCAACTTAGACTTCATAAAGACCTACGATTAAGGCTCAGCTTAGACTTCATAAAGACCTGCGATTAAAGCTCACTTTAGACTTCATAAAGACCTACAATTGAAGCTCAACTTTGACCCATAATTGAGGTTCAACTTAGACTTCAAAAAGACCTACGATTGAAGCCCAACTTGAGGCTCAACTTAGACCTCATAAAGATCTACGATTAAGGCTCAATATAGCCTACATTAAGACATACAATTGAGGTACAACTTGGACTTCAACTAAGACCTACGATTGAGGCTCAACTTCAACTATATAAAATCTACGATTGAAGTTCAACTTGGACCTGCTATTGTGGCTCAACTTAGACTTCCTAAAGACCTACGATTGAAGCTCAACTAAGAACTACAATTGAGGCTCACCTTGGACTTCATAAAGAACTACGATTGAAGTTCAAGTTGGATCTGCTATTGTGGCTCAACTTATACATCATAAAGACATACGATTGAAGCCTACAATCGAGACAGAACTTAGACTACATAATGACCTAAATACGGAGGCTATATAATAACCTAAAGTAGAGCTAAGAGATTTAATCCGAACTTAGACCATATTAAGATCTACTTATATTAGGCTCAATTTACCTTATTGAAAGCAGTTGTTACACTAGCAGTTTGTTTTAATCACGATTTTTCACCTTGTTCAAGTATTGTTTACACTATCAATGTCCATGACCAAGTATCTCTGTAAGAGTATGAGTAGGTCTATGTGAACCAAAATAATGTCAAAGTTTGTGTTGGTAGAATATGTTTTTTTTTGTTTTAATATGAATACATATGGTTGGTTATAAATATTTATTAATATTGCTCATCTACCAACATTCAACTAGCATAAATTTACACATATACAACTATATACAACCTTATAAAGCAGTTTATTATTATAGTTTTTGATGTGTTTGCAAAACATCTACTTACACTCTTTAGGCAACAATAAGCAAGGACATGAAAAAGCTGGCAGACAGACAGACAGACAGACAGACAGAAAGACGGACAGACAGGCAGACACGCAAGACTACAAGATCATTGGTTATTAAGGTATTGTGTAGTTATTGAAAAAGTTTTCAACTTCATAGAAGAGTGTCTTCTACTGAAGGTATTTATTTTCAGTTTGTGACTATAAAACTATATATACAACATTATTATCTAGAGATTTTCGTATTATAAAAAAAAGTCAGAAAATGTTGTGTAAGGAAAGAGTAAATATTATTAAGGATAATGATTTATTTATATAAAGCTAGTAGGTATGTAGGTACAATATGTATATTTTACTTAGCCAGAGATTTCTTGTCAGAGTTTTATTAGCAGCTTAATCCATAAAGTATGCTTTAATTATTTTGATAGCACAAAACAACAGAAAGTATGCTACATAGTGAACACATATACATATATAGAAACTTTATAAATGAAAAGTAAAACAACAAACTTTTGTGCTCTTAATAAATGTATAAAATATTTTGCATTTCAAGAAAAATATTTAAAAGTTTTTTTTTATTTTTAACATAGAAACATTAAAACACAAACAGAAAATTAAAAATATTAGTCTTTGAAATAATTATTTAAAATGTAAAAAATATTTCAAAACTTTTTATATTAAAAATATGTATATTCTAAAATAAAAACAATTCTTCTCCTACTTTAAAACATTACATTTTTAATAACACTTTAATTTGTAATTTATAACAAACTATACTTTTCTCTCTATTGCAAACATTTTCTATTTCATAACATACTTTCAGGCATCTTCTCCCATATCAGCTGGTTAGAAATAATTTAGCCAGAGTATTAGTTCAAGAGCATGTTTTAGTACAAGTAACATTCTTAACATTTGACTTTGATTTGAAACTGTCATTAAAACAATGACATTGTAAGTAAATCAAAATCAAAATAATAATAGCACTAGAAAAACTTTTAGCCACAGTTTGGCTATACAAAACGAACAGAAATAAATGTTAATTTAAATTGCATTTTTACATGGGACTAAGCAGACAAGACACTCAAAGTAGAATCTCCCTGGGGTATTGGCAATGTCACAAAAAATGGGCGAAAGAAATCAGCAGTCATGGAAAAAAAAACATAAAAAAAATTGCAATTTTAAATTTTGTTGACATATTTTGGTAATGATATGTGGTGAGAGTAAAAACTTATTACGAAATTGTGCAAAATTATTTATTTACGAGCCTATAAAATATAAATCTTGTAGATCCTTTAAGGTGGGGATGTCGATTTAATGATTAACCGTTGAAGACTAATTTCAGACGCCACTTGACGCCTTTTATCCGTTGAAATCGATAGCTTAACTTAAAACAAGAATCGATGCATAATTAATTTCTAAAATTATCGTAAGAATTATACATAATGGTAAACGAACTGTCTTCTATAACCGTGCAAAGTTTCAAGGTGGATGTATGTTTAGTTTAAAAGTTATAGACAAAAATAAATAACAAAGCAAGTTTTTCCTAAAAATTTATATCGAAAACACTAGCGTATACTTAATATTGAATTCTAATAATAATAAATATCACTCATACGCTTATTAAAGTGAAAAACATTAATGCAACATAATAAAACAAAATAATTAAGCTTCAATAACATTCTGGTACAAAATGACACTTTTTGTCAGAACTTGAAAAGCCACCTAATGGAGGTTATAGGCCTAGGTGAGGACATACTAAAACCGTTTTCATAGATTTTGAAACACCCTAAAAATTTTGAGTTATTTTGAAAAACGATTTTAGGGTAGGTCGTAGTACTTAAGTACCACTAACTCATATATTTTTCGACCGATTTAAAAATTTTAAACAATTATAGTTAGGTAAAGAATTAAGCTTTCATAAAATGTATGCATAAAATCTATATTCCAAGAAATTGTGTAAGTTTTTATAAATAGTTTCGCTTGCTTTTTTTATTTTTTTTTCGTAATTTTTCATATTCAACAATATTTATTTTATTTTTTTTCTATGAAACCATATTCTTTTTTGCACAGTATTTTAAAGACAATTTTATGTAGACAAAAACAAGACTTTACTTGTTAAAATCGGTTTATGCTTGCAAAAGTTATTAAACTTTTTCGAAAAAAGTTCCACAAAATTTACCTTGTAAATTATAAATTTTGTTTTTATTCATATGGGCTGGAGAAGAAACTACTAAAAAAGGTGTTAATGAAAAGTTGAATAACTTTTACAATTTTCATCCGATTTGAATAATTAAAACGATGGTTTGTTAAGAACTAAATTTCCTTTTCACATCGGTATAAATTTTTATAGCTCCCATATCAAAACAAGTAATGAAAAGCGACTAAAATCAAAAAAGTTGATAAATTTTGTTTTTCTTTTAGATATACTTCACAAAAACAATACTTATAACTAATGAGTGTATCAAAAAATGCACGTCATTTTAAAGCGAAATCAGTTCTGTTTCCAACACCGTTTAAAAATTTAAAGTCGTACAAAGACTGACTGAGTTATAGATCGATAAGTTGACGAATATCACTGAAAACGGTTTTTTTCAGAATAACTTCTGAATTTGAGGGTATTCCTGAAATTATTTGACATAATTTCTAATGTACTCAGCAAGCCCTATAACCCATGTTAGGTCGTTTTCCAAGTTTTTTTAAATCGTAGCACCGTGTAATTAAGCTTCAATAATAAATTTTCTTTGATTTAATTTGTATACCCACCTCAAAATAGATGGGGGTTATATTGATTTTTTCATTCCGTTTGTAACATATCGAAATATTGTTGGTGGAACCACTTGGGTCTTCATAAGCTTCTAGGACGATCTAGTCCGCCTGTCTGTCTCTCTGTTGAAAACTCGATAGCGCCCAAACGAAAGGAGCTAACTGGTTCCGCAAATACTCTCTGTTGATAAGATTTGTTTGGCATTGAAAATGGGCAATATCGGTCCATGATTTCACCTAGCCCTCATACAAATGTCCCCCCGGAATACTGTTGGAGCAGTCATAAATATGTTGATTAAATGAAAATCCTGATGAAAATTCATAAATGAGGAGCCGCAGAACAAAAGGTACTTTTTCGAATTTTTTTACATTTTTTTTTTTTTTTGACTTCTTCTAGAAAAAATCTATTCCCTAAAATTTTCAAAAAAGTACCTTTGTTCGGAGTCTCCTCAATTGTTTTCTAATAACATTTTCCAACAGCATTTTTGGAACTGAATAACAACCTTATAATTCTGAACGGACATGTTGAGTAGATCAGTTCTGTAGAACAAACTTATAGTCCATCTGGTCTGATTTATTTTTTTTGTAAGTGGTACAAAGTTTTAATTTTTTGATCGAAGGGAGCATGATACTAAATGAAAAAACTGTTGTAAGTTAATGTCTGAGAGAATTCTTATTATCAGAGTTATATTGTGGAATTTTATGGGGATAATTTTTGTGGAAGATCTTAGTCCTCTAGCTCCTCTCTTTAGGGGTCAATTTGACCCTTTTGTCAAGAAAATCCAAAAAAAAATTTTAAGGACACCAAAGTTGCAAGTAAATAAAGTTGGAATTAAACGCCACCTTGGTTCTCACATTTTTTAAAAAACTGTAAAAATTTATTAATGATCCCAAGGTATTTAACCCTCCGTTAGTCGCAATCATTTTCAATCAAGACTAGTCGCAATGTAGCAAATTGATATCAATAAAAAAAGGCGCGTTTCGGATAGAATCTCTTCACTTTTTATTTCGAAAACATAAAAACATTACACAGTACAATATTTTTCAGTTCATTGCTTTGGGACTCAATTTTGACAATTGCACGTGAAAGTAGCCCCAAAAATAAGAACTTCTGCATCATTAGTTTTGTCAAGTTGGCTGCCATAATAATTTAATGGCCATACGAATTTTTTTTCTTCAAGGTGGATTTTTATCACTTTTTCTATATTTTAGCACGATTATATCTCGTATACCGTACGGAATATCTCTTTTGTGGCTGAAGCAAAGTTGTAGATATTGAATAGTAGAAAAAAAGTACGGAACATACCTACCCGAAAAAGGTGCATCCAGTGCCTTAAAAATCGCAAAAATGTAAATTTTTTTAAAACATTTTACCAATTTTTAACCTTTTTTGCTCAATAACTGGTTTACAAATCCAATTATGGACCGATCTCCATGAAATTAGGCCGTGTGATTTATGTCTATACGAAAGTTATTTATCATGAATTTTGAATGTATACCATCATTTCTAACAGATTTATTCACTTTAAAGTTATTTTCTGCAGCGGGTCTTATAATAAAATTAATAATAAAATGTTTTGACATGAATTTTGTATATATAAAACTTATTTGGAGCGAAATTTGTGGAGATACATATATAAATTAAACATTTATGACCGATAAAGTCCAATTTCGGGAGGATATTTGTATGGGGGCTAGGTGAAATAATGAACCGATTTCAGCCAATTTCAACAGGCTTCGTCCTTGGGCCGAACAAATTATATGTACCAATTTTTTATGATCGGTCTATAATTAGTCATAGCTCCCATATAAGACCCGCTTCAGAAAATCACTTTAAAGTGAATAAATCTGTTAAAAATGATGGTATACATACAAAATTCATGATAAATAACTTTCATATAGACACAAATCACACGACCTAATTTCATGGTGATCGGTCCATAATTAGATTTGTAATCCAGTTATTGAGCAAAAAAGGTGAAAAATTGGTAAAATGTTTTAAAAAAATTTACATTTTTGCGATTTTTAAGGCACTGGATGCACCTTTTTCGGGTAGGTATGTTCCGTACTTTTTTTCTACTATTCAATATCTACAACTTTGCTTCAGCCACAAAAGAGATATTCCGTACGGTATACGAGATATAATCGTGCTAAAATATAGAAAAAGTGATAAAAATCCACCTTGAAGAAAAAAAAATTCGTATGGCCATTAAATTATTACGGCAGCCAACTTGACAAAACTAATGATGCAGAAGTTCTTATTTTTGGAGCTACGTTCACGTGCAATTGTCAGAATTGAGTCCCAAAATCATGTGTTGTACTGTGTTATTAAATGCAATGTATTTAAAAGAGTAATACAAAAAAAAATTGCAGTAAAAATATTATTTTAACAAAAAATAACATTTAGGGTGTTTAAAAAAATTTACAAAAAAAAAGAAATGTTTGCCTGTATCAACCAAATCAGTTGCGACTAACAGAAGGTTAAAACATAAATAGTCCTTGAGAAAATCTACAAAAAATATACAAACATGTGTAGGTTATCGCTTTTAGGTCAAGAGTTATTTAGGTTTATTTATTTAAAATTTTTTAATTTTGCTAGATCTTTTTTAGTTTTTTTAAGAAATGTTTTAAAGTTGTTGGTAATATTACAATAACAACGTTGGTTAAAAAGCTACCATCCTACTATTCATTAGGTAAAAATGCCCGATTTAAAAAATATTCGTATACTTAATATTTAATTCATATATAAATAAATATTACTCATACGCCTGTTAAAGAAAAAATAATGTGTTATTTGTAAAACAAAGGATTTGATCCACAATTTATAAAAAAATATAAATAAGCTTCCATAAATAATTTCCTTTGATTATAATTTGTAATCTAAATATCTATAAATTACAGTGAACCCAAAACAGAGTTGCAAATGTTTCCAACTAAAATAAAAGTTTAATTAATTCTAAGATGCCGTTTCACAAAATGTTTGTCCTGACGCCAGTATTTGGAAAGCTGGATCCAAGTATCCTTTTTAATCATATTTCTCGTAAAGAAATTTTATGAAATATTGGTATAATTTGGAAGGTGTTTGAGAGGAAATACAATAAACTTTCATTTTAGTAGCGAACCCTATTGTATATACATGAACAAATATAACCTTTGTTTTAAATTTTATTAAAAATGTTAAATTTATTTCCCTCATAAATTTCATTTATATCTTTAAACGTGTACTCCCACAACCCAAAAATAAAACAGCTTTTTCAAGTTTATTATAGTTTCAAAGAAAAAATATTTTTTTAACCCTCTACAAAAGCTCCTACAAAAAGAAATACACAAAAAACACTTAAAAATTAAACGCAGAGCAAAAAAAAAACTAACAGCCAACATTCAAACACTTTGAATTAAAGCCTTAAATCATTTTGGTTTTTTCTAGAGGGGGACTTTTTAAAGCCAACAACCTTGAAAGTAGTTTTATATTTGTTTTTAAGTTAAAACAATAAACAAACTATGCCGTTTTTCTCAAGACATTTTAGTAATGAAAATATATATATTTTATTAATATATATTTTATTAAAGTTATTGTTTCAAGCTAAAAACATTTTAAAATTCACAGAAATGTAATACATGAACTACATAAAGCGACTTAATTGTAGTAGTTAAAAAAACACAGGAAACTCATTTTAACCGGAAACAGTTATGACTATAATTTTTACTCTGTTTTTTTAATAAATTACTGCAAATTCTTTGTAGTTTTTCATTATGAGGGTTTAATTTGTTATGTCTACTGTAAAATTCGTAGAATAATAAAAAGTAATTTATTACATTGAAAAATATATTTTTAAACTCTTTAGGTACTATAAAAAAGGATATGGATACATAGGTTTAACAAATTATTTGTAACACCAAAATAATATTGTAGTCATAGTCTAGTCATAGTCTAGTCATAGTCTAGTCATAGTCTAGTCATAGTCTAGTCATAGTCTAGTCATAGTCTAGTCATAGTCTAGTCATAGTCTAGTCATAGTCTAGTCATAGTCTAGTCATAGTCTAGTCATAGTCTAGTCATAGTCTAGTCATAGTCTAGTCATAGTCTAGTCATAGTCTAGTCATAGTCTAGTCATAGTCTAGTCATAGTCTAGTCATAGTCTAGTCATAGTCTAGTCATAGTCTAGTCATAGTCTAGTCATAGTCTAGTCATAGTCTAGTCATAGTCTAGTCATAGTCTAGTCATAGTCTAGTCATAGTCTAGTCATAGTCTAGTCATAGTCTAGTCATAGTCTAGTCATAGTCTAGTCATAGTCTAGTCATAGTCTAGTCATAGTCTAGTCATAGTCTAGTCATAGTCTAGTCATAGTCTAGTCATAGTCTAGTCATAGTCTAGTCATAGTCTAGTCATAGTCTAGTCATAGTCTAGTCATAGTCTAGTCATAGTCTAGTCATAGTCTAGTCATAGTCTAGTCATAGTCTAGTCATAGTCTAGTCATAGTCTAGTCATAGTCTAGTCATAGTCTAGTCATAGTCTAGTCATAGTCTAGTCATAGTCTAGTCATAGTCTAGTCATAGTCTAGTCATAGTCTAGTCATAGTCTAGTCATAGTCTAGTCATAGTCTAGTCATAGTCTAGTCATAGTCTAGTCATAGTCTAGTCATAGTCTAGTCATAGTCTAGTCATAGTCTAGTCATAGTCTAGTCATAGTCTAGTCATAGTCTAGTCATAGTCTAGTCATAGTCTAGTCATAGTCTAGTCATAGTCTAGTCATAGTCTAGTCATAGTCTAGTCATAGTCTAGTCATAGTCTAGTCATAGTCTAGTCATAGTCTAGTCATAGTCTAGTCATAGTCTAGTCATAGTCTAGTCATAGTCTAGTCATAGTCTAGTCATAGTCTAGTCATAGTCTAGTCATAGTCTAGTCATAGTCTAGTCATAGTCTAGTCATAGTCTAGTCATAGTCTAGTCATAGTCTAGTCATAGTCTAGTCATAGTCTAGTCATAGTCTAGTCATAGTCTAGTCATAGTCTAGTCATAGTCTAGTCATAGTCTAGTCATAGTCTAGTCATAGTCTAGTCATAGTCTAGTCATAGTCTAGTCATAGTCTAGTCATAGTCTAGTCATAGTCTAGTCATAGTCTAGTCATAGTCTAGTCATAGTCTAGTCATAGTCTAGTCATAGTCTAGTCATAGTCTAGTCATAGTCTAGTCATAGTCTAGTCATAGTCTAGTCATAGTCTAGTCATAGTCTAGTCATAGTCTAGTCATAGTCTAGTCATAGTCTAGTCATAGTCTAGTCATAGTCTAGTCATAGTCTAGTCATAGTCTAGTCATAGTCTAGTCATAGTCTAGTCATAGTCTAGTCATAGTCTAGTCATAGTCTAGTCATAGTCTAGTCATAGTCTAGTCATAGTCTAGTCATAGTCTAGTCATAGTCTAGTCATAGTCTAGTCATAGTCTAGTCATAGTCTAGTCATAGTCTAGTCATAGTCTAGTCATAGTCTAGTCATAGTCTAGTCATAGTCTAGTCATAGTCTAGTCATAGTCTAGTCATAGTCTAGTCATAGTCTAGTCATAGTCTAGTCATAGTCTAGTCATAGTCTAGTCATAGTCTAGTCATAGTCTAGTCATAGTCTAGTCATAGTCTAGTCATAGTCTAGTCATAGTCTAGTCATAGTCTAGTCATAGTCTAGTCATAGTCTAGTCATAGTCTAGTCATAGTCTAGTCATAGTCTAGTCATAGTCTAGTCATAGTCTAGTCATAGTCTAGTCATAGTCTAGTCATAGTCTAGTCATAGTCTAGTCATAGTCTAGTCATAGTCTAGTCATAGTCTAGTCATAGTCTAGTCATAGTCTAGTCATAGTCTAGTCATAGTCTAGTCATAGTCTAGTCATAGTCTAGTCATAGTCTAGTCATAGTCTAGTCATAGTCTAGTCATAGTCTAGTCATAGTCTAGTCATAGTCTAGTCATAGTCTAGTCATAGTCTAGTCATAGTCTAGTCATAGTCTAGTCATAGTCTAGTCATAGTCTAGTCATAGTCTAGTCATAGTCTAGTCATAGTCTAGTCATAGTCTAGTCATAGTCTAGTCATAGTCTAGTCATAGTCTAGTCATAGTCTAGTCATAGTCTAGTCATAGTCTAGTCATAGTCTAGTCATAGTCTAGTCATAGTCTAGTCATAGTCTAGTCATAGTCTAGTCATAGTCTAGTCATAGTCTAGTCATAGTCTAGTCATAGTCTAGTCATAGTCTAGTCATAGTCTAGTCATAGTCTAGTCATAGTCTAGTCATAGTCTAGTCATAGTCTAGTCATAGTCTAGTCATAGTCTAGTCATAGTCTAGTCATAGTCTAGTCATAGTCTAGTCATAGTCTAGTCATAGTCTAGTCATAGTCTAGTCATAGTCTAGTCATAGTCTAGTCATAGTCTAGTCATAGTCTAGTCATAGTCTAGTCATAGTCTAGTCATAGTCTAGTCATAGTCTAGTCATAGTCTAGTCATAGTCTAGTCATAGTCTAGTCATAGTCTAGTCATAGTCTAGTCATAGTCTAGTCATAGTCTAGTCATAGTCTAGTCATAGTCTAGTCATAGTCTAGTCATAGTCTAGTCATAGTCTAGTCATAGTCTAGTCATAGTCTAGTCATAGTCTAGTCATAGTCTAGTCATAGTCTAGTCATAGTCTAGTCATAGTCTAGTCATAGTCTAGTCATAGTCTAGTCATAGTCTAGTCATAGTCTAGTCATAGTCTAGTCATAGTCTAGTCATAGTCTAGTCATAGTCTAGTCATAGTCTAGTCATAGTCTAGTCATAGTCTAGTCATAGTCTAGTCATAGTCTAGTCATAGTCTAGTCATAGTCTAGTCATAGTCTAGTCATAGTCTAGTCATAGTCTAGTCATAGTCTAGTCATAGTCTAGTCATAGTCTAGTCATAGTCTAGTCATAGTCTAGTCATAGTCTAGTCATAGTCTAGTCATAGTCTAGTCATAGTCTAGTCATAGTCTAGTCATAGTCTAGTCATAGTCTAGTCATAGTCTAGTCATAGTCTAGTCATAGTCTAGTCATAGTCTAGTCATAGTCTAGTCATAGTCTAGTCATAGTCTAGTCATAGTCTAGTCATAGTCTAGTCATAGTCTAGTCATAGTCTAGTCATAGTCTAGTCATAGTCTAGTCATAGTCTAGTCATAGTCTAGTCATAGTCTAGTCATAGTCTAGTCATAGTCTAGTCATAGTCTAGTCATAGTCTAGTCATAGTCTAGTCATAGTCTAGTCATAGTCTAGTCATAGTCTAGTCATAGTCTAGTCATAGTCTAGTCATAGTCTAGTCATAGTCTAGTCATAGTCTAGTCATAGTCTAGTCATAGTCTAGTCATAGTCTAGTCATAGTCTAGTCATAGTCTAGTCATAGTCTAGTCATAGTCTAGTCATAGTCTAGTCATAGTCTAGTCATAGTCTAGTCATAGTCTAGTCATAGTCTAGTCATAGTCTAGTCATAGTCTAGTCATAGTCTAGTCATAGTCTAGTCATAGTCTAGTCATAGTCTAGTCATAGTCTAGTCATAGTCTAGTCATAGTCTAGTCATAGTCTAGTCATAGTCTAGTCATAGTCTAGTCATAGTCTAGTCATAGTCTAGTCATAGTCTAGTCATAGTCTAGTCATAGTCTAGTCATAGTCTAGTCATAGTCTAGTCATAGTCTAGTCATAGTCTAGTCATAGTCTAGTCATAGTCTAGTCATAGTCTAGTCATAGTCTAGTCATAGTCTAGTCATAGTCTAGTCATAGTCTAGTCATAGTCTAGTCATAGTCTAGTCATAGTCTAGTCATAGTCTAGTCATAGTCTAGTCATAGTCTAGTCATAGTCTAGTCATAGTCTAGTCATAGTCTAGTCATAGTCTAGTCATAGTCTAGTCATAGTCTAGTCATAGTCTAGTCATAGTCTAGTCATAGTCTAGTCATAGTCTAGTCATAGTCTAGTCATAGTCTAGTCATAGTCTAGTCATAGTCTAGTCATAGTCTAGTCATAGTCTAGTCATAGTCTAGTCATAGTCTAGTCATAGTCTAGTCATAGTCTAGTCATAGTCTAGTCATAGTCTAGTCATAGTCTAGTCATAGTCTAGTCATAGTCTAGTCATAGTCTAGTCATAGTCTAGTCATAGTCTAGTCATAGTCTAGTCATAGTCTAGTCATAGTCTAGTCATAGTCTAGTCATAGTCTAGTCATAGTCTAGTCATAGTCTAGTCATAGTCTAGTCATAGTCTAGTCATAGTCTAGTCATAGTCTAGTCATAGTCTAGTCATAGTCTAGTCATAGTCTAGTCATAGTCTAGTCATAGTCTAGTCATAGTCTAGTCATAGTCTAGTCATAGTCTAGTCATAGTCTAGTCATAGTCTAGTCATAGTCTAGTCATAGTCTAGTCATAGTCTAGTCATAGTCTAGTCATAGTCTAGTCATAGTCTAGTCATAGTCTAGTCATAGTCTAGTCATAGTCTAGTCATAGTCTAGTCATAGTCTAGTCATAGTCTAGTCATAGTCTAGTCATAGTCTAGTCATAGTCTAGTCATAGTCTAGTCATAGTCTAGTCATAGTCTAGTCATAGTCTAGTCATAGTCTAGTCATAGTCTAGTCATAGTCTAGTCATAGTCTAGTCATAGTCTAGTCATAGTCTAGTCATAGTCTAGTCATAGTCTAGTCATAGTCTAGTCATAGTCTAGTCATAGTCTAGTCATAGTCTAGTCATAGTCTAGTCATAGTCTAGTCATAGTCTAGTCATAGTCTAGTCATAGTCTAGTCATAGTCTAGTCATAGTCTAGTCATAGTCTAGTCATAGTCTAGTCATAGTCTAGTCATAGTCTAGTCATAGTCTAGTCATAGTCTAGTCATAGTCTAGTCATAGTCTAGTCATAGTCTAGTCATAGTCTAGTCATAGTCTAGTCATAGTCTAGTCATAGTCTAGTCATAGTCTAGTCATAGTCTAGTCATAGTCTAGTCATAGTCTAGTCATAGTCTAGTCATAGTCTAGTCATAGTCTAGTCATAGTCTAGTCATAGTCTAGTCATAGTCTAGTCATAGTCTAGTCATAGTCTAGTCATAGTCTAGTCATAGTCTAGTCATAGACAAGTCTTATTTAAATATCGTGTACATTATATTGGCCATCATCTTTACACTCCCCTTAAAAGTTAAGATTAATTGCAGATAAATACTAACAATATAACACGAATATAATGCAACAGCTGTTTGTGACAGTTTTAATTTTATGAATAGTACTATTTAACAAAACTTAATGGATTTTGTTCGCAATTTTGTGTTACATTTTATTAAATTATATAGCGAAAACATTTGTTTGTTCATCCTAAATATATGCAGTACTTTTATTTGTACAAATTAAATAAATTTGCGTTCAATATGTTGTGCTATTAAATTCGAATTTCCACTAAAGAAATTTCAAATTCTGCATACATTTCCATTAAAATAAGAGCAACAGCAATAAATATAATATAGAAACAATATATGGAATCAACATTACTCTGACAGACATAGAAATAAAATTTCAAATAACATTGTATTATTTTCATTGTTTTATTTTTTTTTTTTGGGGGGGGGGGAAATAAAAATAAAAATAAAGAACTAGAAATTAGAATTGAACTGGATGAGTGAATGACTAAAATAACTGACTCAATAAATTGAAATGTTTGCAGTGAAACAAACGCTTTTACTCACAAATACAAAAGCAAACAAATGTTTTTTAAGGATTCTTCACAACGAAAATTTGTTCGATTTTTTTTTGGTATTTTTTTGGCTAAAAGCCAATACAAGTAAATTGAGCCTTTTGTTTTTCTGCTCTTTTTCTTTTTCGTTATCAACAAAACGTGTGTAGGTATAGCAATTTATTGTAGAACAAACGAAAAAATTGTATACAATTTGTTCTTTTGCACAAAAAACTAACCAAAATCCCTATTGGAAAAAAAGTATATAAAAAAAAACTTAACAAATCTGACATGTGCTAAGGGATTAAATAAAAAGATTTGCTTTGAGTTACTATTATATTATTTTGAGAATGAACTTTCATTAAAATGTCAAAAATGTTTTATAAATAATTATGTCGAAACTCAATAAAATAAATAAGAATAATATTATCGTTTTTAACTAAAAGGTCTTTCAATAGAGATTTCCTAACTTTGACAGTTGATAGCGGCCATAATGTTGAAGCTACATCTGCCGTATAGGCTGTAATTTATTATGTTTGTTTAGCCAAATTATCATTGACTTATATAGCGTTCACTAGGTGTGAACTGGCCACTGGTATAGTAAGATTTGAAATTGTTAGACTTTTTCGCGAAGGGTTTTCTTAGTTTCGGGAATTCGGGAATTTTTTAAAATAAAACCACTTTTTTCACAAATCACAAGATGACTGAATATTTTATTGTTAAATTAAATGAGTAGACTATGTAGATTTGTGAGTTTGCTTTCCAATTAAATATTAAATGCACTCCTCATTACTTTTCTGCAGTTTTACTTGTTTATAACCACACTAATTAACTCCCTCCATAAATACTTTATATGTGTAATAATTTGTAAATGTTTTATGCACATAGGTAATTAAATTTCAAAGTAAATTAAATTATAATGAAATTGTCCAAGTATAACTTTTTCAAACGTTTAACAGTTTTTTTCAGCATAATTAGCTTACTATAAATTCCCATTAGCATTATTTTTTTAACATTTCCATATTTTAAATCCAATTAATAATTTCTGAGAAAGTAAAAATGGTGCCAAAACCATACATACTTGCAAAAGGATTAAAACGAAAGGGATAGGGAAAGATTAATATTAAAATAAATTGAACGTTTTTGATATTCAGGATATAATTGCTAATAAACTAGTGATATTGAGAGCCAAATATTGGTATAAGCTTTTAGTTAAATTAGAAGAATTTTTAAAAATATTGGATTTTAAAAATAAGCTTGAAGTTAGAGAGATTTTGGATTTAAGAATAATACTTATTTACACAGTTTTTATTCACGATGTGAAACATTCGGGCATAATATTGAAAACCAGTAAGAGTGTTTCTTATATTCGGGTATGCCGAATCTTGCATCAATATGTGACAATAAAATATTTTTCTGATATCGGAGTTTTATCGAGGGTATGGCCAATTGGTTGGTATAACAATTTAGGTTCATATAAAACTTGTTCATGTTCAATTTCATCACGATATTAATTATTAAAAGACAATTATGAATGTTCATGTCATTTTCTGGGGGGGCCTTGTGTGGGGACTATCGACAAACGATTCCCGATTTTCGCGGTTTAATTTCAGAGTACTTAGAGCTAATTTGTGCAACATTTTATCCAGATTGCGGATTAATCAACATATTTATGACCGATCAAACAATATGCTAGTGGGACATTTGAATGGGGGCTATGTGAACCCTCCTTCAATACCAATGGAACCTTATAAACAGAAAATATTAGTGGAAAATTTCGGACGGCTAGCTTCTTTCGTTTGGGCCCTATCATGTTTTTAAAAGACAGATAGACGGAACGACATAGCTAGATCGTTTTACAATCTTATAAGGACCCTGAATATATATACATTAGAGCATTGGTCTCCAGCAGTATGCACGCGGGCACCGTCTATGTGTGAGTTTCTTATATATGTGAAACCGACATTAAAAAACGAACATGAGTTATTTTACAAGTGTTGCCAGTGAAGGATATTTTCAAAAGAAATTTGGTTCAGTGTGCACACATCGTAACACTAGAATACGAAGTAAATCTATTGTTGTGAGAGTTTGGTTAACAATGCATTAGAGTGTCCCTTAGAATTAAATTTTTTGAAATGTTGAAACGGTACCCGCTGAAAACTTTCGTAATGACCTAAAATACAACCAAAAATTTTTTAAACACCACCAAAATATGAAAAAATTATGTCAATACCTCTTATAGTTTTTCCGTACCTGCGATATACATTTTGCGATTTTCGAGAAAAACTAATTTTTTGGCCATATTTTGAATGAGCCCAATTTCCTTACTGTTATTAATTTAACTAAAATGTGTTCAGAATATTATAGTCCAGGTAATTTTAAATATAGTCTGAAAGTTTTCCTAAAATCGGAAAACGTTAACCCTTAAATCGTGAAGGTCAAAGGTCAAATTTTTCAAGAAAGATAGCGAAATCTTATATATTTTTGGGCCGATTTTGATGAAAGTTAAGAAAAATATAACATAAAGTCTAGTATTTACAATAACAGTACAAAAATGGAAATTAACCCTTAAGAGCACTTGGCGTCAAAATTACTGTGTTTTTCGAGATTTTAAAAGTTCAGGGTCATTTGGACCCCAAGTGCTATTAAGGGTTAATTTCCATTTTCCATCAAAATCGGCTACATTAAAAATTCCAAATATTGAAAAATTTTACCTTTGACCCTCAAGATTTAAGGCTTAGCGTTTTCCGATTTTAGTAAAACACTCAGACTATATTTAAATTGACCTGTACTATAATATTCTGAATTGGTTTGGTTACATAAAAATCATAACAGTAAGGAAATTCGGCTCATTCCCCAAAATATGGCCAAAAATTAGCTTTTCTCGAAAATCGCAAAATTTATATCGCAGGTACGGAAAAATTATAGGAGGTATTGACACATATTTTTCACATTTTTATTCCCTATTATGTTGTCAATAAATCCCCATGTTATAATCAAAAAATTCTGACATTTTTTTAACAAAATGTTTAAAAATTTGAAATGGGAATTTTGAAACTGCCGTTAAAAAAATATTTTTTTTGGTTATACCTGCGAATAGGTTAACTGTATCCTATAAAGATAAAAACTCATATACAAGTAAATATGGATATACATATTTTAAGTACGAATAAACTTTTTTTAATATTTCTCAAAATGTGTTAATTTTGTTCCTACATTTCTTGTTCTAGTGTCCTGAGACACGTTAATGGCCTGGCGATTTTTTAATAACTTTAACATTTTTTAACCAATTTTTACCTTTTATATCTCCTTACAACGACAATTACGGACACATTTCGATTCTTCTAAATTAAATTGCAAAAGTAATTACTTAATAGCAAAATTTTTAATAAAAACTGAAAAAAATTAATTTTTTCCCTCAAAACTAAATCGAAAGTCGGCACGGGTTGCCCTTCTTAGAACAAGCTAAACATTTATTGGTGGTATTTTAGGTCATTACGAAAGTTTTCAGGGGGTACCGTCTCAACATTTCCAAAAATTTAATTCTATGTATGCGTGTATTTTGATTTTTGTTTTGAATAATTTGTATGTCATTTTGAAGGTTACATATGGAAAATTCCACGAGAATGATAACCACAACTGAAAAAAAAAACCTTAAAACTTTTTTTCAAGATGATTTGAATAGGAAAAAACATTAAAATGTTACTATGTGAAAGTATTTAGAGTTTACTACAACATTTTAAGGGCAAAAATACTGACTATATTTCATTTTTTAATTTAATTGGTATATTTTTGGCTAAGATTGCGGCGAAACCTAACCTCCCAAACACGATTTTTGGCCTATTTTTGATCTTTATCTGGATTACTAAGTCATTTATATAGACAATATGGGTATCTAATGATACATATTTCAAAGACCTTTGCAACGAAGTATGTAGGACCATAGTAAGTTGGACATACAATCGCGAAACAAATAATTTTTAACCCGTTTTTTTTCAGTAATAAATTTTAAAAAAATTTCAAAAAACAATTTTGACATATTTTGTAACCCGATATTTTTTTTCATTAATAAATTAAAAAAATAAAATTTTAAAAAAAAATTCAAAAAAACAATTTTGTAAAAAAAATATAATTTTGTTATAAAAATATTTAAAATTTTTATTTTGAAGTATAATTCGGCATAGCCGAATATTGCTCTATTACTAGTTTTCACTAATAAATTTCCCAAAAAATGTTGTTTTCAAGAATTAAAAAAAAAAATTTGAAATAAACAATTCAAAACTGAATTTTTATAATTAATTGTTTGCTATAAAATTTCTTCCGGTACCGTGAAATAGCTCCCAAATTAAATAACTCCCAATGAAATAAATACCAATGAAATAACTCCCATCAAAAATGAAATAATTCCCAAACTTGAAAAATGAAATAACTACCAAAGGGTAAAATGAAATTACTCCCAATAATCGGCGGTTTCATAATTTCAAAAATATTAGTCCCAAAAGAAGGGAAATAACTCCCAATGAAATAAATCCCAATAGAAATGAAATAATTCCCAATCCGAAGCAATTTATTTATGTAATCTAACTCCCCTTCTCTGGGGTGTATCAAAACCTGGCTTCGCTCAGAAAATTTGTTTTGCATTGCAGGCCTTCTGCCGGGCGCTAAGGTTTTCTCCTCTGGGGTGTATCAAAAACTGGCTTCGCTCAGAAAAGTTTTTTGCATTGACGGCCTTCGGACGGATGCTAAGGTTTTCTCATCTGGGGTGTATCAAGATCTGGCTTCGCTCAGAAAAATTTCTTTCATTGCAGAAAGGTTTTAGAATATTTCAGAAAGCCGATTTTCGTTTCGCACTTTATTAAGAAATCATTGCAACCTAACAAAGACCGACAATGTAAAAGTAATCTTTTCTGAGCGAAACCGGTTTTTGATACACCCAAGAGGAGAAAACCTTTGGCATTGCAAAAAACTTTTCTGAGCCAGTTTTTGATACACCCCAGAGGAAAACACCTTAGCGCCCAGACGAAGGACTGCAATGAAAAACAAATTTTCTTTGCAAAGAAGAACCCAACATAAATGAAATAACTCCCAATACAGAAATAAAACCCAACAAAAATTGCATTGGGAGTTTTTTCATTGGGAGTTATTGCATTATGTAATAACTCCCAACAAAAAATTATGAAATAACTCCCTATGCGTTAGGAGTTGTTTCATAATGAAATAAGTCCCAAGTTGTATGAAAAATTTGTTGGGTGTTATTTCATTGGGAGTTATTTCACGGTACCTTTCTTCCCTAATAAATTAGAAAAAAAATTTGAAATTTTTTTTTTTTAATTTTGTCACCTAAAAATTTCTAGAATTTGTAGTTTAAAGTATAATTTGGTGAAGGGTATATAAGATTCGGCACAGCCGAATATAGCTCTCTCAGTTTTTGTTTTAAAACTTGATTACATACTTGATTAAATTTTATTTAAACTTTAACATTTTCCCCTCTTTGATATGACTTTGTTTGTATTTTAATTTTTAATTAAATGTAGCATACTTTTAGGTAACAACTTCCTTAAAACTTTGCTTTGATGTTTGATTGTCACAAAGAAAGTTCCCTATTTGCCAAACAAACAGTCAAATAAATAATAAAAAGAATAAAATTAATTATTTTATTTATTTTAATAAACATTAATTAACATACATACGTTTGCTTGAAATGTGTGCGTTGCACAGCCTCCTCACCAGTTAATTTTACTCTTTTGAAAATGATTGCTCAAACTTACTGAAAACATTGCCTATGTGTCCATGTTCATGTGAAAACGTAAAAACATATTCACAAATTAATTCCGTATAATACGTACGATATTAAAATAATTGTCACAAATTAGCGCAAATAAGAGAAATTTATGGGTGACTGTATGTTTTTCGCATTTAATTATGTATCATGAGGCTGATGATAATGATGACGATGACAATAATGTTGATGCTGATAAATATTGTTTTTAACATGTTTTAGCTTTTGCAGTTCATGACATTAAGTCTACCTTTATAAATTCAGATGTATGTGCTGTTTGGCTAATTAACTCATTTATAACATTTATGCGTTGTATGTTGAAAAATACATCTGTTTTAGCACCAACAGGAATAATACTAAGCTGCAGCCCACTGTCATGTTGTATAGACTTATTTGGGATAATTATCTAACGGACTGACTATGCACCCACATTCATATGTGGGTCTAAGTTAAAATGCAGAGGGGGCTAAAAATGGACTATGATTAAAATACAAATATTAGGTTTTTAGTTGACATTTTGAGTTGGCAAGTGAATTTTTGAAATAAACACTAAACGAATTACATTATTACAACTAAATATATTAAATAAGTAGCAAGGGAGAATGAGTGAACATTATTTGCATAATTAATAAACAGTAACAAGTACATAACATACATATCGTTAGTTTAGTGTGCAAACCTGCTAAGTCCACGTTTTATGAAAATTGAGATTTTAATACAAAACGCTGGAATATTAAATAAGTTAAAAATTATTTCGTTTTTTCTCGTTGTTATACTGTGGTGTGACGTTTTGTAGTATGCAAACGTGCTAAGTCCATTTTATTTTTCCAAAATTGCAAAATTATTATCACAGCCTCCATGTGTGTGCTGGTCTTCCAATTCAACGGCTATCCTGAGGATTCTAATCGATGGCGTTTCTGGTGATATTGTTAGCTAGTCTACGTAGAATGTGGCAACTTATGTGTCAGACCTCTAGTTTTTGAGATACTGTATGTGAAAGTTGATCAAATTACCTAAAAACGGTCTGTTTTTGAACACTGATAATACAGGTAAAAGCAAAAAAGGCTTGACTAACTAATATATAGATTTGATGCATCATGGCTACCTAAGTACAAAAATGGTAAACATTTTCAATTCTATGGATAGATTTAAAAAAAAAATAAGTAAAATTATAAATTTTGTTAGACATTTCTCCATATAATTAATGATAACTCTAAAGTTTTAGTCCGATCAAGTTTATTGCTTTAACACAAAGCCATATATAATATCAAAAAAAAGGAGTTATCGATTATAAAAATCGATTTATTCTTTTCGAATTTATTCACAATTAAGTGAATTCGCTCATTTTCACAAAATTTCAGGAAGAATATTTTTTAACCCGAATTTTATTTTTCACCAAAAACAATTTTGTATACAATTTTTTCACTAATAAATTAAAAAAAAAATTAGAAAAAATTTGTCGTTTTCAAAATAAATTAAAAAAAAACAAGTAAGGAAGCATGGTCCGTCAAGCCCGACCATATAATACCCTACACTAAGTAAAAGAGCAAAAACATTTTTCATTTAAAATTTCAATAATTTGTATTTTTGAGTGATTTTCGGAAGTGGGCCTTATATGGGGGCTATGACCAATTATGAACCGATTACCATGAAATTAGGTCGTGTGATTTATGTCTATATTAAAGTAACTTTGTTGAATTCTGTGTGTATACCAACATTTTGAAGCGATTTATGCACGTTAAAGTGATTTTCGGAAGCGGGTCTATATGGGAGCTATGACTAATTATGGACCGATCGTAACAAAATTTTGTGACATGAATTTTGTGTACATAAAACTTATTTGGAGCGGAATTTGTGGAGATACATATATAAATTATACATTTATGACCGATAAAGTCCAATTTCGGGAGGACATTTGTATGGGGGCTAGGTGAAATAATGGACCGATTCCAGCCAGTTTCAATAGTTTCGGTCCTTGGGCCGAAAAAATAATATTTACCAAATTTGATAGAAATATCTTCAAAATTGCGACCTGTACTCTGCGCACAAGGTTTACATGGACAGCCAGCCAGCCAGCCGACCAGACGGTCGGACGGACATCGTTTAATCGACTCAGAAAATGATTCTAAGTCGATAGGTATACTTTAAGGTGGGTGTTAGACTAATATTTTTGGGCGTTACAAACATCTGCACAAACGCATTATACCCTCCCCACTATGGTGGTGTAGGGTATAATAAATAAATTTGATTTACCTAAAAATATTTAAAATAAACTATTTATGATTGTAACAAATTCGTAAAATTTATAAAAACTTACAAAATCATAAAACCATTTTCATTCGTTTATTTACAAACGAATAAATTTAATCATTATACAAAAACAGGCTTCATATTATTTCCACTTTAGCCGGCCGCGGCGTATGAGTGATAATTATTTATATTTGAATTAAATATTAAGTATACGATAACATGAATTTGTATCAAAACTGTATAGTTTTGTTCATAACTTTTAAGCTAAACAAGTGTCCAACTTGAAACTATAGGATTATAGAAGCGAGTTTGGCTGTCATTATGCATTATTTTTAGACTAATTTAAATACTGATCCTGGTTTTAAGTTGAACTGTTTGTAAACTTGGAAAATATGATTTCTACATATAAACGAAATTTCTTAAATTTTCAATGGATATTCAAACGGAAATTTTATTTTTTGCAAAACTTAAAATGCCTGTTGGTTTGTAATGAATAGCAAGTTTTGAACGATTGTAACTTTTTAACCAATTTTTTAGTTAGTTCAATTTTTCAGAAATACATTGAAAATTACATGTAATATTACTTGAAATTTTAAAACATTTCTTGCGATTAACGAATTCGTGTAAAAACCCAGCAAAAATTTTGTAAATTTTTGAAATGACAACTAGTTATTTCATGCATTATTTTGTAATGAGTGGTGGTTACCCAGCACATTATTTTATTTACTAGAATAAGTACTTATTTTTATACAGGTTGGTAATGATCTTTTGCATTTAGCACAGCTATCTAGTGTGTTTGACTGGAAAACGGGAGGTTAGTGGTTCGCCACCTGTCAAAGCCATTAATTTTTTTGTTCATATCATATTCATTTATATGTTGATGTTAATACTATTGTTAACTTACAATAAAATAACTCGTACATGGAGCAGTGAGTTAGCAGCTTGACTATCAAACACAAGCAAATGTGACTGTTCGATTGCCACACAAGGCAATATTTTTTGTGTTTTTTTTACTACATATTCTTCTTGTACTTATTTCTTAACTTATTGTAAGTACATTTGTAAGCTTGACCCATGAATTTTTTAAAAATTTCGAACAAAGGTAAGTAATGTTTCAGTCAAATAATAAGTAGTTATGCCTTGGCTCCAATATTACTTGGTGGTTTACTAAGTAAGTAGAGTTTTTGCTGGGAAATAAAATTAAACATTATACGCTCATAGCTTTTGGTATCATTTTAATTTTTTTTAAGCAACATCTATATTTTATTAGCGTATACTGTTTTAGTTGGATTAATACAACAAAAAAAATGGTATTCATAACAAACAAAATTTAAAATGTTTTCAGTCAAATTCCAAAAAATTTTTTATTTTTCTCAAATACGTATATTTTTTGAAAAATCCGTGACCCCAAACAAAAATCTTTTAAATTTTAAATAATTTTTATTCACTAGGCAAAGTAATAAAATTCTTCTGAAGTTTCTTTGGTTTGTAGAGAAGCAAATATTTAAGGCTTGCTCAACCCCACGTCTCTGCTGTCACATATAAATTCAACAAATATAAACTCTTAGAGAAATAAAATGTCATGAAAATCTGGAAAAACAACACTAGAAAATGCTACTTAACGAGAATCACACATACTTTATGTGCCTCTAGTAGCTGTATATTAGGGTGGTACTTATTTTATACTTTTTAGGATTTTCCAAAATTTTCAAATAATTTTTAAAATTTTTTGGACCCAAAACTTTAAAATTCAAATAAAATAATTAACCTCTAAACATTATCGGATTTTGCTTAAATTTCCAGCATTTGGTTTTTAGATTATGGAGAATAATTTTAGACATTGGAAGCATTGAAAATTCATAAAGTGCAAAATAAGTGACCCCCTAATGTGTATACGTGTGTGTGTTCGTGCGTATTTACAGCAATAATAACAACATCAACATTATAACAAACACTCTACAGTGAGGCAGAATTTTTTGGAAATAAATCTTTCATTTCTAAACTGCTGGTCCGATCGGGATAAAATTTGTCGAGAGCGTAGAAAAGGAATATTCGAGTTTATGTTATTAAACTGGACCCTACAAATGCGCCAATGGTATTTTTTTTTTTTGGCAAAAAGTCTATTTTTTAGAAATCTAATTATGCAATTCTGTGGAGAAATGTTTCATTAGTAGAAAACCATGATTTATTTTCGAAAAAAATAAAATTTTGTATAAAAAAGAGTGGTAAAGTTATCTAAATATTATACAACGAAAACTGATGAAAATTTGACTACATTTCAGTTGTTTATACAATAAATATGGTTCAACTACCAATAGTTTTAGAGCATTTTTATTAAAATATAGTATTTTGAATTTAATACGAAAGAAAAAATATTTAAATTACATATATCTATCTCCGTGTTAGTACTACTACTAAATAAAAGTTTGGAATATTTTCTTTCATTTTATGTAAAAAAATTCTGCGACTTTTTGCGATCGCTGAACAAATTTATAAATTTTTGTGATAAAACTCACGTATTTTTTATGAATATTTACAATAAATTGCAGTGCATATTTATAAAAAGGTTGTGCATACTTTTAGGCTTTTACTTTTTATATGGAGGATAGGAGCAATTATGCTCCTTTGTATGTCGAATTTCATCACGATACTATTATTTTTTTGTGAGTTTTGAACGAAAAAACTATTTTCAGAAATAGGACTAGTTTCAAATATGGACCGATTTTCTTCATACTTTGTAGTATGATATCTAGGCACTTGGAACTCACATATGCTAAATTTAAATAAGATCGCTGCATTATTTAAGAATTTATGATTGATACAACGTTATTTTGGAAGGACCCTTGTATGGTAGGTACCCCTAGGGACTATCCGATATGAACCATTTTTAATATTTAGCGTTTCAATATGAAACTAGCCAAGTGTTATTTATTAATTTTATTACCATAGGAGCACTCCTTCTACTTTTTGCAAACAAAATTTATGAACTCATACCACTGTGCGGCGCTATGGATACCTTCGACATGTAAAATTTTTAAACATGTGCAATTTTTTTGTTTTCCCATCCGATTTCAAAGATTTTTATGTTTTGTCTATCCCGATCGAAGCAGCCGTTTAGAAATGCCAGATTTATTTTCAAAATAATTTGATTCTGGCCAACTGTGCACACGCACATTCACACAAATACTATCGTAAAACAAAAGGTGACAGGTTAATGTAGGTATGTATACTAAACATATGTACGTATGTATTGTATATATTGTGTCAACACATCCCAAATACACGCACGTATTACAAACAAACAAACAAAACTGTTCAACTGTTTCTGACACCTACATACATACATTAACACAAATGTGGAAAAATAGGATTAAGTAGTCTCTCTGTGTGAGCTTGTGTGTGTTTGTGGAAATAAAAATACTTTAGTTTACAAAAGGATTCAATTGACAGTTTTGTTTGTGAATTCGTTGATGTGTATCTTTGTAATGCTTTCACTCTATTTTTAAGTATTTAACTTTTGAAATACTTTAATGAGTTAAATTAAATATAGTAAAAAGTACTTAATAGCCCTTCAGCCAAAATACAAAAAATAAATGATTTTTTAAATCCTTTAATACAACAATCAGTTTTTGATTTTGACTTTAATCCAAAAGGATTTATTAAAACATACATGAGTACTGTAGTATATTGAAGAGTATTCTAGAGTGATGTCGAGTATTATTAAGTACTGGACTGGAGTGTTGCAAAATTAAAATATTTTTGTAATAAATCTGAAACATCTGACAGGCTCAACCGATTGTCATGAAATTTCAAATAATCATAGTTTAGATTTTGAAGACGAGTGCTGTAGGGCCCTCAAAGTAGGGCACCTTAGACATGCAAAATTTTCAAACGCTTGCTTAATATTTTGTTAAGTTTTAACCTTTTAAAAATGGTGGTTTCTTTACTTTAAATAAACCGTTTTCTTTTAATTGCAAATAAATGCAATCAGTAGTTTAAAATTTTTTAACAACAGTGCAACAGCTTTAAAAAATAGTAAAAAACGAAATTTTTCAAGGTACATTGCGATTTTTGTGAGCTATTTAGAGTGTTTAGACACGTTTAGAATGCATTGATATGTTCACATGAGTTGTTCAGCTTTATTGTAGTTACAACTTTGCTAAATACAAGGATTACCTGGAAGATATTGTTACGAAATTGTACTTGAATTCAAATATAACGATTTTAAGGGCTGATTTAAAAGTAGCATAATGCTTTCAAATAACAGTGCTGTAATAGCAAACTGTAACATATCTGTGGGCATTATTAAATAAAAGCTTTCAGTTGACCGTTGATCGAAAGTTGGCAACGCTGTTTGAATTCGAATATTCAGTTAAAGAACATTGTAGACAGTACACCACAGATGGCGTATGATCTAGAATATTCGAACTTTGACAGTTAAAGAGCAATCTAGAGTACAGATGGCAGTGTTATAAATAGTGGCAGAGGTTCCAGTCGTGAGTGAGTTTTATCAGAGACGCTTTTCGAATAAACATCAACTGAGTGCCTTAAAGTGTGTTGTGTTTTTCAAGTAAATTCGTGTACATTATAAATTGTGTCTGTATTTCTGAGAATTTATAAACGTGTAAAAAAAACATTGAGTGACTATTTAATTCTGCTGTTGTACATTTTAAATAAATAAAGAGTTGTTACAATTTTCAAACTACTAAACGGCTTTTATTTGCAATCAAAAGTATCCGGTTTATTTAAAGGAAATAAACCAAGCGTTTTGAAAATGTTAAAACGTAACAATATTCTAAAAAAAGTGAAAAAAAAATTTGTCTTCCTATATTTTTTCAAAAAAAGTGCACGAAAAGGCTATTTTTTGGGAAAAAATGCTAACAAAATTAGTTTGGCGGACTATTAGCTATATTATTGCCATATAAAGCTAAGCGGTATTACCAAGTCTGAATTAGCTGTTGGCCGAAAACCGATGACACCATTTTTTGAGGGCCCACTAATTTTCAGAATCTTTGGGGGCCCATAAAAGAAAAATTGGTCACCAAAATGGACAAACTGAGTACAGGAGTTTACTACCCTTTGGTAGTAGAGTCGAACCTATACTATCATGATCATGTGTTTTTCCAAAAGTCTTCATTTGTTGTTGTTATGAGTGTCTCCACTCATAACTCTCTGTTACTATTTATATATACAACGCTATCATCTAGAAGTCTCATGAATAATATAACGATCTTTTACGCTTTCAACAATCTTCATGGCCTCCAATTGTTGGTCTTCAAAATCCGTGTCAAAATCACCACTTCTAAACCGCAAAAACCTTCTCTCGCACGTTGAAACCGATGCAACGGTACATTTTTCAAATTAAATAAGAAAAGCAAAACTTCCCGCATATGAAAAAATTTGTTGTTTACACTATAGAGTTCAATAAATAAGTGAGAATTAATTACAGATATGTACCCTTCAAAATTTCATATATGTAATTGAAAAGAAAAACGTTTTGTTGAAATTACTTGAATTAAACCTTATTAGCAGCGTGAGGCGAAAATATGTCACGTGCTAAATCATAAATCATAATGTAAAAAAAAGAATGGAAATATTTCAGCATGACAACTATTAACATAAATATACATTATTCTACTTTAGTTTAAAAGCCATAATTTTTAAAAATGATGTTCGGAAATTTGCAGATTTTTTTCATTTTTCTAGATTTTGTTAATAATGAGTTCTATTTTCGTCTGGAAACTACCCAATGCCGCAACCTAACTTTTATTATCGAAAAATGTTAGTAAATTAAAAATATTGTTAAGATTTCTTTATGGTTTACACTTCAATGTCACGTTCCTGACCATGGAAATGCCCATATCTCTTTTATGCGTAGTTTGTTGCAAATTTTATTAAGTACTTACATATATTTATATATCAAATGCAGGAGAGATATACATTTATAACCAAAATTTGTCATTTTATCCAAACCAAACATTAACAAACAGCGAAAATTTGGTTAATGTTTTAGCACTCACAAACACAAACACACACACTTTCCCATATTCACACATTAAATTTTATTGTTGACATCAAAAAATATTTGTAAAATGAACTTTTAAAAACTCATTTGTTTTGGTTGGCGACCATGTAACCAGAAAAACCATCTAAAAGTACAACAATTTTAAAAACCATAATAGGTTGTCTATGTATATGAGCAAAATATCTGAGTGTGTGTGTGTTACCATAAAAGTGTTTGTTGGCATGTATGTAATATTTGAGTGAGTGTTGAAAATGATAAAGTGAATTTTTCCAGCTACGGTTGGTTATTTTAAATCTTAATCATACGTGTTCATTAGGGTGGAGCTCAATTTCTACGTTATGGATTTTTGATGTTCACAAGATCTAAAATTGTTCTCCGTCATCTAGCAACCAAATGCTGAAAATATGAACAAAATCGTATAAAATTTAGAGGATGCACAATTTATTTAAAAATTCAAGTTTTGGGTTTAGATAGGAATATTTTTCAGCCAAACTATGTATGTAAAATGATAAGACAGCTATTCTGGCAAAGTTTGAATAATCTCGTAATTATAGTTATTGAAATATTTATATATTTACTAAAATTGCTATTTACTTTGTATGATAGGTGTTACGCCCACTAATACAATCCCGCCCATTTTCAGTCAAACTCCGTATAGTGATAAGAAATTAATTCGTACAAAGTTTAAATTCTTTTACGATTATAGTTCTTCTGATATTCAAAATTAAGGAATTACATTTAATGGGAGGTGCCACGCCCAATAATACAATACCACCCATTTTCAGCCAAACTATGAACAATAATAAGGGAGATATTCGGGAAAAATTTTAAAATATTCAAAAATAACAATTTGCTTTGTATGGGAGGGTCCACGCCCCATGTTCCGATCCGTCCCATTTTTGATGAAACTTCATCTACTGATAAGAATGAAGTTTGAAGACTGTCACAATTATAATTCTGCATATATTCGAAAATAACTATTTACTTTTTATGGGTGTTGCCACGCCCATTTTTCCAATTCCTTCCATTTTCAGCCAAGATGCTCACAATGGTACCGAAGTAAATTCTGCGAAATTTTGCAGCTTTCACAATTATAGTTCAACAGATTCAGCAGATATTCCATAATATCTATTTACTTTGTATGGGAAGTGCCACTCCCACTTGAAATGTCAAATTAAAAAGGTATCCTATTTTCCCTTCCAGATATAGAAGAACATACAGTCTAAATTTTAAGATGATCCGAACAGTGGTTTAAGCTCCTATACACAGAGAAAACAGATTCGTAGTAGCAACCGAAATTGTTGCCAATCGAATGATTCGGTTGCACACATACAATTTTTCGGTTCTATCAACAGAAAGACAGTTGATAAAAGGAATTTTAGTTAAAGCAACCCTTCCATAATTTTGTAGCTACAACTGTAAAATTCGGTTACTAAAGTAAAATCATTCGATTGGCCATTCGGACATGGGGACCGATTTTAAATTGGCGGATTATTTTTTAAAATTTTGATTAAAAAATTGAAAATGTAAAATTTGGGATTTGAGATACTATGAATGAAGTATAATGAGGGTATTCATTTCAAAAAAATGGAAAATTACACTCTGATTTTTTTTAGACTTTTACACAAAAAACACAAGAAAAAAATTTTTTTTTGTGGAATTTTGTTCATGTTTTTGTTGTGTATCAGAATGTAATTTTCCCTTTTTTTGAAATGAATAATTTTTTTTTTTTTTTTTGGTTTAAAAATTTTTACACATTTAATTTTGCCCATTCGATTTTGCTCAAATTTTCAGCATTTAGTTATAAGATGATGGAGAACAGTTTTAGATGCATTGAAAACCGCACGATTAAAAAACAAGTAAGAGAGCTATATTCGGCTATGCCGAATCTTATATACCCTTCACCAAATTATACTTTAAAATAAAAATTTTAAATATTTTTAGGTAAACAAAATTTAAATTTTTTTCCAGTTGTTTTTTCGAAATTGTTTTTTTAAATGGGTCAAAAATCGAGGTTGTCCTGGTTTTTTCTTTATATCTCAACCATTTGTGGACCGATTTTCTCGATTTTAAATAGCAACCGAGCCGGAAGAATTTCGGAGATATTGATGTATGAATCGTGTATGTAAGTTATTTTTGGGGGCTTCGGAAAGTTGATTTCAACACACAGACGGACAGAGGGACATGGCTATATCGAATCCGCTATCTATAACGATCCAGAATATATATACTTTGTGGGGTCGCAAATGATAAATGTAGAAATTACAAACGGAATGGCAAACATATATATACCCTTGCCACTCAATGTGAAGGGTATAATTATGGCCACCCTAATGTTCATACACGTATGAACAGGTTCATTCGTTCACACATACTTTGTTTCAAATGTATGAATTTTATAGTTTTATTTAACACTTTGTCTTCTGTATTAGACATAAGATTTATATTTTTTTAGAATTTTTGTCATATTCATACATTTATATTTTTGACAACAAAACCACAGCTTTATAAAAATGGGGGAGAATAAAATTTTATAGGGATTTGTTATGCTGTTAATTGGAACGTATACAAATTTTATAAAGAGATTAAGTTTAGTTTAAAAGGGTCAAATATTTTAGGTTAAATTTGAGGATTTAAAAGAATTCAAATAAATGACAAATACTTGGAATAATATAAGTTAGTTTCAAGGTTTTTGCTTTAAGCTACATGATATTTGACTAAATGTAAAATAATAATAACCTATTAAACTGCATTTAAAAATAAAACAAATATTTGTTTAACCTACCTAAAACCAAAAATACAAATATTTAAGCCAACTTATAGCATACTTTTCAATTTGCACTTTATAACATAAATTAAAGCATACTTAAAGGGGGATTATAAAATGTTGTAATTCTTTTTTTTTAATATCCCTTTATTTCACTTTTACAACTGTCTATATATATTGTTGTGTTTTACGTTGTTCATTTGACATGTTGTTTTACTCATTCACTCTATCTCTCTATTTATTTTCATGTTGTTTACAGGTTATTGGCCATTAGGTTTTACATGGTGCAATATATATGTGACCTGCGATGTTATGGCATGTTCATCCAGCATCCTGCATATGTGCTTCATCAGTTTGGGTCGTTATTTGGGTATACGAAATCCATTGGGTTCACGGCATCGTTCAACGAAACGTTTGGCTGGCATGAAAATTGCCATTGTCTGGTTAATGGCCATGATTGTATCCAGCTCGATAACAGTATTGGGTAAATATTTCATACATATTTTCTTTTTTAATTTTTCTTTTATTCATTTGTATTTTAAGCAAATGTTGTCATACTATAAATTTTGAGTCTGTATTAATGACATTTTACCATAATAGTAATGGATTCACCTTCATGATTGGTGTGTCCCCTTTGCCTTATACATATTATTTCACATGTGCAACATTTATTTTATTTCATTTCGTTTGTTGTTTATTAATTACTTGCTATTGATATTGAATAAATGTTTAACAAAGGATTTTATAAAGCCTTGGCTTACCGTGTAATTTATGGCCCCTTATTGTATGTTACAATTTTTGTTCTTCTTTTTTTTCTTCAAATTTTTTATTCAAGGTCTTGTGAATGAAAAGAATATCATGCCCCAGTCAAATGTTTGTGTCATTAACAATCGTGCATTTTTTGTTTTCGGTTCGTTGGTGGCATTTTATATACCCATGGTAATGATGGTAATCACGTACGCTCTGACAATACCATTGTTAAGGAAAAAGGCACGATTTGCAGCTGAACATCCGGAAAGCGAATTATTTCGTCGGTGAGTTTACTTTTTTTGTTTTGTTTTTTTTTTTTTAGTTTTTCGTGTTCATTTTCAGTTTTATGCAAGGAAAACAAACAAAAAAAAGAGCTTTGGAACATGTAGTTTTTCAAATCCTTTGATATGTAAATATCTATTGCATACTTTAGGATATTCGTAATATTGCATACTTTAAGGTAGAAAGGAAACTTTCAATTTCTTTAAAAATAAACTGCAATACAATTTAAATTATATAAGCAAAAGGAAAAATAAATTGAAACATTTTAAATCTAACCTTTAAAAATTATAAAAAAGTAGGAATAAAATAGATTGATATATTGTTGTTTTATTAGCACAAATTATTTCTCCGTTGAATATTTTTCTTTTTATTTTTTAGTAATTTTAGATTTGTCCAATAGAAATTTACATAAACATGTTTCTTGCATTTAATTGATTTTAAGGATTTAAAATGTTAATACATATTTGGCATTGCATACTTTAAGGTGTGTAATAAAAAAAATAAAGAATAATAGTTTTAAATAAAAATCCTAGATTTTTCATTAAAATTGTACCTATGAGAAAAATTAGTAAACTCCTGCGAATTTTGTGTGTTTCGTCCAAAATCAAATGATTCGTAAAGCCTTCAATTAGGCCTATAATAAACTGGATTGGATTGGGATTTTCACAATATTGAATTTTGTCAAAGGTTTGATTCCAAAACGTGCAGCAGTTTATGATACTATGATGTATTCCAAATCATTCGTATAATTCTTTTACCAGTTCCGCACCAAATGTTGACTTTATGGACAAAATACCAAAAAATTTTAAAATTGGAATTTTTTGGAATTGCGGGATTTGCATATTCCTAAATGGGAAATGTTAACGAACAAACCTGTTATTGAATATTAATTTTTTTATGAATTCTCGAATTTCACAATTTTTGTGTAAATATGCAGTATTTTTTAAATATCGAGGTAATTAAATGTTTAATTCCAATACATTATTCTGGCAATTATTTAGTTAACTTAAAATATCTTTTTTGGAGAAACTTTTAATATGTAAATGGTCTTCGTAGCTAGACTATGTAATTCAAAATAGATAATTGATAAAAATAAAAGCTTTTAAAAAAAAATGATCAAAATTACATAATAAATTGAAATTTTTAAAATCGTAGTAGACATACTACTTTCTTAAAAGTAAGAAAAATGGTAATTTTTTTTTAATTCTTTTAATTTTTTATTATTAAAAATAATATTTCATTATTAAATGAATTTTTGAAAATAGTAGAAGACAATACTTCTTTTAAAAATTAATAAAAACGTAAAATTTTATTAAATTCTGCTATTTCATGTTGGTTTCAAATTCTTTTAAAAAGAAAAAAAGAAAAAAAGAAAAATTATGTTTTAAATATGTTATCACACTTTGGCCTATGTTGGCTTTTAGATTACAATTAATAAATGAAATGAAAAAAAGAAAACAAAACAAAATTACATAATAAATTGAAATTTTTAAAATAGTAGTAGAAATACTACTTTCTTAAAAGTAAGAAAAATGGTAATTTTTCTTTAATTCTTTTAATTTTTTATTATTAAAAATAATTAAATTAAATAATTCAATTTTAAATTAATTTTTGAAAATAGTAGTAGACAATACTCCTTTTTAAAAATTAAGAAAAACGTAAAATTTTAATAAATTCTGCTATTTCATATTGGTTTCAAATTCTTGTAAAAAGAAAACAAAATTACTTTATAAATTGAAATTTTAAAAATAGTAGAAATACTACTTTCTTAAAAGTAAGTATTTTTTTTTTAATTCTTTTAATTTTTTATTATTAAAAATAATATTTCATATTTCAATGAATTTTTGAAAATAGTAGTAGACAATACTCCTTTTTAAAAATTAAGAAAAACGTAAAATTTTAATAAATTCTGCTATTTCATATTCATTTAAAATTCTTTTAATTGGTTTTCTTAGAACTATTTCAAATTTAAAGCAATTTTCAAAAATAGTAGTAGAAAAAAGTTTTTTTTAAAATTTAAGAAAAATTTAAAATTTTAATAAATTCTGGTATTTCAAAAAATAAAAATTAGGTTTTAAAAATAGTAGTAGAAATACTACTTTTTTAAAAATCTGAAAATTATACAAATTTTACAAATATTTTGGAATTTTCAAGAATATTTCCTTTAATTTTTATAGCAAATCTAAATGTCATTTATAATATAATTCTAATTTTGTTCTAAATATGTAGCATTTGTTCTAAAATGTAAATTAATTGGTTATTTATTATTTAATTCAATGTTTAATTACAATTCATTGCAAAACATTATCCCGGGATTTATTTGGTTGGTATTTATGAAAAAACTTCAAATATCTAAATATGTAGTCTACGTAGCTAGACAATGTAATTAAAAACAGATAATTGATAAAAATAAAAACTTTTGAAGAAAAAGAAAACAAAATTACATAATAATTTCAAATGTGTAAAATAGTAGTAGAAATAATACTATTCTTAAAATTAAGCAAATTCTTTTAGTTTTTTTATTATTAAAAATAATATTTCATATTTAAATGAATTTTTGAAAATAGTAGTAGAAATAATTTTTTTTAAATTTAAGAAAAATTTAAAATTTTAATAAATTCTGATGTGACAAGTAATATAACAGCTTTTAAATTAAGTTTTAAAAATAGTAGTAGAAATACTACTTATTTAAAAATCTAAAAAAAATAGAAAATTATCTAAAATTTTACAAATTTCTTGGGATTTTCAAGAAAATCCAAATCACATTTGTAATATTATTCTATTATTGTTATGAATAAGTAGCATTTGTTCTAAAAATATGACATTTTAAGTAATTAAATTAATTGCTTATTTATTTATTTATTTGAAACTCCAAGTAACCAATATTTCCACTAATTCCCAAAAAATTATACAAAAATACCAAAAATATGAATTTTACAATATTTGCCCTTTCAGAATAAATAAGATTTTACTTAGCATATTTTTTTATAAAAAATATTGCATACTTTTAGGTTTAAAATAAACCTTAAAGTATTGCATGCATTAAGGCTAAAAATATATAAACGCTAAACATTTTAGACCTTATTTATAAGCAATTTTTAAATTTATCAAAGATTTAAAAATTTATTATGAATTATAAATAAAAATTTATAAAAAAATCAATATTACATTATATTTTATATTCATTAATATACTTTTTATAGTGGGTGTTTCTCACACCTTTAAAAACCGTTGACTATTTAAGTCCTGTCTAATTAAATTTAAATTTCTATTAATATTTAGTTACTAAACCTTAAACTAATTAAAAATTTAAACATCGCCATTTGCCACATTCTTTGTATCTTGTAATTAAATTTAGCTAAGTCTACTTTATGGCTCGAATTTCAAAACCTCACAAAGACAACTGCTAATTTAAATTATATTTGCACATGTCTCAATGCCAATTTGTTACGCAAAGAGACAACAATATGTAACTGCAGTCGTAGTACAGTATAAAACAACAATAAAACAACTTCAACGTTATGCAAAAAAAAAAACAAAAACAAATTAAACACATACCACGTAATACTCGAAGCCATGTTAACAAGACATGTTAACACGCTGAAACAAAATTTAAGAAGCGTGAAAATAACAACATGTAAGAATGTTAAAATTTAAAAAAAAAACTTTTTTGTATACTTTTTACAGCAAGTATCAAACAAACTGTTGTCATTATAAAATTTATTTTAGAATTTTTTTTATGAAATTCATAAAAACCCCTAAAGTATGCTAAAAATAAGTTGGTTTACTTATATGTATTTTTAAAAAGTTTAAACAGTTTTTAAATTTATAATGAACAAAGTTTTTGTTAAATATAAGGTGTTTTAGTAAAGGATAAATGTATTTTAATAATATGCCTTAAAGTAGACTATACTTTTGAGCATCATTTTTGCCAACTTCTTTTAATTTCATTTTAAAGTCCTTGATTTATGCTTTCATTTGCCCAATTCTTTCTAAATATTTTCCAAATAAAATTTTAGCAAACCTCAAAACCACAAAAAAGTCCAATGCTAAGGAAATAAATTATTTTCTTTACCCAAACTCCACCACTTCATTTACAATACAAAATAAATCTAACTACAAAATGTTGCCATTTTGCTATTTGTTTGTTTTCCTTAAAATTGTGCTATTTTGTTTTGTTTTCTCAACAAAAAAAAGCAAGAAATAATTTATTTTTAAATTGATTTATGTATGTATTTACCTGCATTGTTGTTTATTTTTGTTTTCTCATAGCTTGGGTGGTCGTTTCACTATACGTCCTCAACATTCCCAACAGCAGCTGCAAATGCACAGTAGTTTTAGCAGCAACAGCAGCTACAACAAATATTGTTTGGGCGGTGGTGCCAGCGATTCCAATCGCAATTTCAACAATGACTATAACGATAAACAACATCAACAGCAGCAGTACCAGCATCATCGCTCTTCATCCTCGTCAAATTTCTCTAATGGCACTGCCACCAGCCGTCTCGGAGCAGGCAGTGGTCGCAATGGTCGTCAGGGCAATGGCAGTAATGGCGGTGGCATTGTTGGCAATGATGATGATGATGGACCAATGGCTGCTGCCGCCACAGCCAACACCTGTCGCAATGCTGCGAATTTTCGTAGCGGTATTTTACGCCATTCATCTTCATCATCTTTACGCAATAAACCCACTAGTTTTAAGGTTATAGTTGCATCGCCAACAAACGAACGTAACAATGATAAACGACGCATATCATCACACACCCACTCGCAGCAGCATTCGCACCAGCTTCAGCAACAGACCACCAATCTGTCCACCTCATCGTCAGCGTTGCTAACGGCCCACCACCACCACCATCAGGAAACAAATAACTATTGGCGTTCATCGCATGCTGGTAATGCGAATCTAATGGATAGGTAAGTTATAGATTTAGTTCTTTACGTCCTTTTTTTCTTCATTATTATTTACATTACATATATTCTATAAAGTTGCTAGAGAAAAGCAAAAAGTAGTGGTGTTGGCTATAAAAGTTTCAACATGATCAAGAATAATGACTGTTCAAAAGCTGGCGACATATGACGAGTGACGAGCGGGTTGTTCTTTTCTTTAATATATTTTTAATTATATGGTTTCTTTAAATGTCAAATTATCTAGAAAGTATAATAAATACACCTGATGGTTATAAATTTAATTGTAATTTAAAATACACAACAAAAAACTAGGCAGTATTAAAAGTGTGAATGACGTTCTAAATGAGTGATTTTTTTAAAAAAATAAAACGATGTTGATAATAATGAAAGCAATTAAACCTGTTATCACAAATTATACAGATATGAATCAGCTGTTTTCAATAGAAAAATGTCAAAATGGTTGTGGTTTGAAAAAAGGGACAAATATATTTCACACTCGTGCCTATTGAAAATTTGTAATTTTTCTTTCGCTCTGCAAATCACAACCATTGAAAACTTTTTTGACAACTGTCATTTGTTACATATCTGTAGTAATCTGTGCCTGTTATATTCGGGTATGGAGAATCATGTAAATATGTATATTAGGCGACAGTCGATTTTTTTTAGATTTCAAAGAGTGCGGGGTGGAATATTGTGAGACTACCTCTAAAAGTTAAGTGCTGAAATTTTAGCCAAATCGGTCAACGGTTTCGGGATGCGCATCGAGGTCAAAGGTCAGATATATGCAAAATTTTACTATTTATATGAAATAAATTTGTGAAACTCCTTAACATTCTTCATTACTTTACAAAAGTATGTAAATTTATTTATATTAATGAAAGTTACAGTAAAAAAAATCTTTAACTCCATTTTCTTAAACAAATTTCAGAATTTTTTGATCATCTCAGTGGAATTTATTGAGAATATAATAGGGAATAAAAATTATGAAAATACCTCCGATAGTTTTTTCGTGACTGCGATTTAAATTTTGCAATTTTCGAGAAAAACAAATTATTTGGCCATATTTTGGCGAATCAGCTCAATGTCCTTACTATTATAAATTTTAAGTAAAACCTAATAAGACTATTATAGTCCAGATAATTCTAAATATACTCTGAACATTTTACTAAAATTGGAAAACGATAACCTTAAATCGATATTTGGAATGTCTAATGGAAAGAGAGCGAAATTTTATATATTTCTTGGACGATTTTAATGAAACTTAGGAAAATATAACATAAAGTCTAGTATTTATAATAACAGCAAAAAAAAATTAAAATTAACCCTTAATGGCACTTGGGATTAAAATGTAACTAAATTTGTAAAATCATAAAAAAAAACTTTGGCAACTGAAAAAATATAATTTTTTTCCCTTCTCAAAACTTTAGAGGACTTTTTTTCAGGATGATTTTTTTTACCAAAATTCAAAAAATACTTATAAATATATATATTTTTTTTTTAATTGCTTTAAATTATTTTTTTTTTCAAATTGTTTTTAAATTTTTTTTAAAAAATAATTTACGACAAAAAAAATTTAATATGATGGTTTAAAAAATATTTTTCCCGATTTTGACCCATTGTAGGTCCAACTTACTATAGCCTTATATACATACATCGTTGCAATGGACTTTAAAATATCTATCATTAGAAATATATTAATGACTTAGTAATCCAGATATAGATAAAAAATAGGGCGAAAATCGAGGATGCAACGGTTTTTTCCTTATATCTCAGCCATTTGTGGGCCGATTTTCCTATATATGAATAATGCATGTAAGTTATTTGGGGGCTACGGAAGATACGACTTCGCTACATCCAGAACGATCCAGAACATATTGAGCCCTTAGCGCCAAATTATCGTAAGCGACAAAACACAAATTTTACAGGAGAAGGTTTTTTTTGTTGATTATTTTGAAATTTTTACATAGAATTAAAATGTTAATGATGCGATATAATATAATTTCGTTCAAGCTATTTGTCTATTTTTCGAAAATATTTATAACTTTTGACAATTAAAAATTCATGGAATACTTTACATAAAAATATGACAAAAAATGTTTTATATTGGATTTTTGCATAGATAAAAATTTTTCGAATTGAAATTAAATTTTTATTTATAAATAGTTTTTAATGAAATTTCACAGTTATGTAGATTTTTTTTTTTTTTTAAATGGAAAAATAGAAACGAATTTTGAAATTTATTATCAGCAATCCCACAATTCCCAAAAAAGTGTTGAAAAATTCCAAAAATGCTAATTTTTAGTTTTTTGGCTATAATATCCATACCAGGGTCGGTGTTATCGGGACCCTTTACAAAATAATTAGAAACATATTGAGCCACCTATAATCGGTTAATATATTTTGATATCGGATAAGCGATTTGAGAATTTTTGCCCTAAAGTTTTATTTTACATAATAAAATAGGTGTTTTTTGAAAGGACCTGGTCCCCTCGGTAACAACAACAATTCTGAAATTGGTTTTCCTTTAAAATATTTTATCAAAACTTAGCTTTCAGAAAGTGGAAATTCCTTATACATTCTCTTAGAATTTTTTTGCTATAACTTAAAAAGAAAAAAAGTACTTTTTTCCCAAAAAAAATAGCGAAAAATCGCCATTTTAAAATTTTTTTAAATTCAAATGCATATAACTTTGGACTCAGTCATTATTTTTAAACAGTTCTTTTTCCATTTGACACATACATGTGTTGGTAGTCCAACAAAGGAAAACTGGAAATATTTGGATACGCTGTTATCAAAAAACTGGAGTAGGTTGGGTAAAAATGTTGAACATTTAATTTTCAAATGCGAAGCTATAATAGATAATTGATAGCTACGACGAGGTTTTTTGTAGTGCTCGATGAGAAGATTTTACATGTATAATGTTTTTGAAATCGGAACTCAAACCAAGAAATAATATCGTTTTAAAAATGTAACATACCCGATGTGTCCTACTTTGAGGGCCCTTGGTCCCTGGTGGTCCCATGAAGAAGTTACAGATTTATTTCCCTCTTTTTTTCTATACCACTGTGTGTCGCTTACGATAAAATTTGTTTACTGTAAAATATAAACATTGACTTACGATAAAATCTTACCCCCTATATTTTTGATGCTATTAACAGTTTTGATATTCTGAGAACGCTAAACATCATAAAATTTTAATTTCTGCAATAAAACAAAAATTTTTAAAATGTCGCTTACGATAATGAGGGGTGGAGCACAAATGAAAAATGTAGAAATTACATACGGAATGACAAACATATACAAACCCATACAAATAGTTTAAATTCGGAAGGCCTCGGAAAATCCATATTATTTTAAAGTTTTCTTAAATACGAAAAACGAATACATTAAACATTTTCTCAATTTTAAAATCGATTATTTTTGAACTTTTAAAAGATATTGCTTTGAAACTTTTCATATGATTTGGTTTTTTATTACTTAGCTATTTGAATGATATCGGTTATAAGGCTTTAAGAATATATTAAAATCGTTGATATTGAAAAACCATATTAATTTCATAAGCGTTTAAAAATGTCACATGTCTGAGATGCCCTACTTGCCCACAGCTCCACTCCTCATGAGTCTGTGCGATCTTCATCAAAACATAAACTCGAGAAATACTCAGCTACGCTTGTGTAATTGTTTCATGTCAATCGGACAATTATTTAGAAATGTCAGATTTATTTTCAAAATATTTTGATTCTGCTTTACTGCGTACTGTACAGTAGTGTGTCCCAAAAAAAAGTTTTTTTTCTTATTTTCATGGGTGTTGTCTCTAAATTATTAAAAATTAATTGATCTTTCAAACTGCATTGTTAGGTTTTTCATTTTCATAAAGCCTTATTTACAAAATTTATGGAAAAATTACGAAAAATTGTAATGTAGGGCACCTTAGTAAGCCAATTCATTGGAAAAACTAAAAATGTTTGCACAGAGAAATAAATCATGGAATAAATATAATGAAAATGGTGGGTTTTGACAAAATTATGAAGAAAACTCAAAAAAGGGCCGACAAACTCGATTTTTGGCAAAAACTCGACTTGAGCGACCTCTAAACCTCTTCCGAAAAATCTAAAAAATCTCAAAAATACTTTAACCAATAAGCTTTCAAATTATGCTTGAGCCCCAACAAAATTTCTTTTTTTGGGACACGCTACTGTCAAGTACGATTATTATAGAGTGCGCTACTGTAAAATACTCTATAGTTTCCGATAGTATTGTCTAGTACTCCACAGTACTGTATAGTATTCAATGGTACTGTAAGATTTATTAAATACCGAATTCTTAAAATTAATAGCTGTGTAAATGAGTATGTAATTTTCCAAAAAAAAATATCTATAATTAATAACCAGGGCAACCAAAAATATGCAATATCATATTTTTTGCTGTGCGTAGTATAAACATATGAGTTAGTTATTTATCCGTTTCAGACAATTTTAAGAATTTTGGCATCGATTTGTTTGTGCATATTTTGCTCTTTACTGCATATTTTGCGTTTTGTAGCATATTTTTGCATATTTGACTCATAACTGCATATTTTTGTTGCATATTTTCTTTTTTTTTCATAAGTTTGTTTTCTTAATACAATTTTATTGTTTGTATTGTAATTTTTTATTTATATATTTTACTATTTTGTTAAGGTCCAATGATAATTGGCCTAGGCTACTTAAAGAAAAAATGAGAGTACCCATAATCGACTTATCTTAAATGAATTTTCGTTGACTTAAATGAGTATAGTTTCACACAATTATTAAAATTGAACAAATAGTAAAAATACGTAAAAAATTAAATGTAAATTTCTAAATTGTGTTATGGGTAACTTCTTAACAAAATTTTTGGATACATTTAAAAAAAGAAACTTAAGGTTGAGACAGTTATGGTTGGGCATTAACAGTTTACCACTAACATAAAATAAGAATATTAAGATCCATCGAAAGTCTTGCGTTCAAAGCACGTTGATAGATTTAGACAAATTGTAAAAAAGATATTAAGAAAAAAGAAAAGAATACATGGATATCGTTAGATGAAACAATGGATGAAAAAGGAAGAAAAATAGGAAATGTCATGGTATTTTGAGTCCCAATCATAAAACTCCAACAAAAAGATTTCTTTAATTGTCGCACTAGATGAAATCATTCCACTATTGTAAGGATTTTTTATAATTCTATTTAAATTTTGGAAGCCGAATTAAAAAAATATATTGCAATTTTTACCAACAACTTACACACGTTCTCACGTGAAACATAATTCAAATGATATAAAAGTGATTTTTAAAGCTTTATGTAGAATATAAATATTTCGAGAAATTTATCTGGAACATCCGGAACATGGGGCACATGGATTGAGCAAGAAAAATATTATACTACTACTTACAAAAACAAAGTTTGAAGTATAAGGCAGTTTAAAAGATGAGATAAATCAATTCTACGGAAATCTAAAACAATCATTTAGTTTAAAACTTAAGAAAACAGATAGTAATTTATTGCTAAATATAATAAAATGAATTGAATCAAACTATTTTTATGTATTGAAAAAGACAGTACAATCGAAAACGTTGAAATCAAACAGTAATAAAACTATTTTTAAGTGCATATTTTTTATATTTTAAGAGCATATTTTTCGTTTATAAGTGCATATTTTATGCGCATAAAACACTTTTTTTAGAGCATATTTTTGGTTGCCCTGTTAATAACCATTAGCATATGGCATTTAATGACAAATTTATGTTTTTTCTGCATACACTGAAATATTTAGTAATGAAACGTGTGCATAAATTGTCCTAGCAAATGAAAAATATGAAAACTTTAAAAAGAAATGTACATATTTGCCATAAATTTATTTTTGATGTTTGAAGCGTGACTATAGAAACAAGCATATTTTTTGTTTGGAAATGTATTTTGTAAATATAGTTTTACACAAAATTTATTGTTGAATATGAGCAACAGCTATAATTTTAAATAACACAAATAGTACAAGTAAGAGTGTTGTATTAGGCTGTGACGAATCTTGTATACCCACCATCAATAGGTGAAATATTAAGAAAATATTTTTCTGATATAGGGTCCCCCAATATGAAACGATCCTCAGAAAAGTTGGTAGAAGGATTTAGATTCATATAAAACTTGTTTATGTCAAATTGCATTACAATAGTAATTATTATAAGGCCATTATGAATGTTCAAGCAATTTTCTACAGGGGACCTCATATGGGGACTAGGGACAAATTTTGTCCGATTTTCGCCATACTTTACACTATAATTTCACAGTACTTAGAACTAATTTGTGCAAAATTTTATCAGGATTGCCGCATAATCAACATATTTATGACAGCTCAAACAGACATTTCGAGCCCATAGCGCCAAATTATCGTAAGCGACAAAAAACAAATTTTACAGGAGAAGGTTTTTTCGATTATTTTGAATTTTATACTTAAAATTAAAAATGTTATGATGCGATATAATATAATTTCGTTCAAGCTATTTGTCTATTTCTCAAAAATATTTATAACTTTTGACAATTAAAAATTCATGGAAAAATATGACAAAAAATGTTTTTTATTGAATTTTTCGAATTGAAATAAAATTGTTATTTATGAATAGTTTTTAATGAAATTTCACAGTTATGTAAAATTTTCTATTTAAAATAGAAAAATAAAAACGAATTATGAAATTTATTATCAGCAATCCCGCAATTCCCCAAAAAGTGTTGAAAAATCCCAAAAATGGAAATTTTTAGTTTTTTGGCTATAATATCTATACCAAGGTCGGAGTTATCGGAACCCTTTACAAAATAATTAAAAGCATATTGGGCCATCTAAAATCGGTTACTATATTTTGATATCGAATATGCGATTTGAGAATGTTTGTCCTAAAAAATAGGTGTTTTTTGAAAGGACCTGGTCCCCTCTGTAAAAACAATTTTGAAATTGGTTTTCCTTTAAAATATTTTATCAAAACTTAGCTTTCAGAAAGTGGAAAATCCTTATACATCCTCTTAGAAATTTTTTGCGATTACTTAAAAAGAAAAAAAGTTTTTTTTCCCAAAAAATTAGCGAAAAATCGCCTTTTTAAAATTTTTTAAATTCAAAAGGATATAACTTTGGACTTAGTCATTATTTTTAAACAGATATTTCTTCATTTAACACATACATGTGTTGTTAGTCAAATAAAGGAAAACTGGAGAAAATCGGGAAATATTTGGATACGCTGTTATCAAAAAACTGGAGTAGGGTGGGTAAAAATGTTGAAAATTTAATTTTCAAATGCGAATATCTCCTAAGCTATAATAGATATTTGATAGCTACGATGAGGTTTTTTGTAGTGCTCGATGAGAAGATTTAATGTTTTTGAAATCGGAACTCAAACCAAGAAATAATATCGTTTTAAAAATGTAACATACCCGAGGTGTCCTACTTTGAGGACCCTTGGTCGCGCCCCTGATGTGCCCATGAGATCCAGAAATTAAACTCGAGAACACTTCTTCTTTGCGCATGTTAAATTTCATTCAAACCAATTTAAGTATTTTTTTATACCCTACACCACCATAGTGGGGAGGGTATTATGCGTTTGTGCAGATGTTTGTAACGCCCAAAAATATTAGTCTAACACCCACCTTAAAGTAATACCAAAATCACTTTCTGAGTCGATTAAGCGATGTCCGTCCGTCCGTCTGGTCGGCTGGCTGGCTGTCCATGTAAACCTTGTGCGCAGATTACAGGTCACAATTTTGAAGATATTTCGATCAAATTTGGTACATATTATTCTTTCGGCCCAATGACCAAGCTTATTGAAACTAGCTGAAATCGGGCCATTATTTCACCTAGCCCCCATACAAAGTCCTTCCGAAATTGGACTTTATCAGTCATAAATGTTTAATTTATATATGTATGTATCTCCACAAATTTCGCTCCAAATAAGTTTTATATATACAAAATTCATGTCACCAAATTTTGTTACGATCGGTCCATAATTAGTCATAGCTCCCATATAGACCCGCTTCCGAAAATCAATTTAACGTGCATAAGTCGCTTAAAAATTTTGGTATACACACAAAATTCAACATAGTTACCTTTAATATAGATATAAATCACACGACCTAATTTCATGGTGATCGGTCCATAATTGGTCATAGCTCCCATATTAGGCCCACTTCCGAAAATCACTCAAAAATATAAATTATTGAAATTTTAAAAGAAAAATGTTTTTGCTTTTACTTAGTGTAGGGTATTATATGGTCGGGCTTTACCGACCATACTTTCTTACTTGTTTTTCTATACCACTATGTGTCGCTTACGATAAAATTCGTTTACTGTAAAATGTAATTATTGACTTACGATAAAATCTTACCCCCTATAATTTTGAAGTTATTAACAATTTTGATATTCTGAGAACGCTAAAACATCAGTCGGTCCATAAAATTTTAATTTTTGTAATAAAAAAAAATAGAAAATGTCGCATACGATAATTTGGCGCTAAGGGGGGCCCTATAGTGTTTTCAACAGTAGCTAGATCATCTTTGAATCGTATGAGGACCCAAGATATATTATACTAATATGGGTTTGAGACAAATATTTAGATGTATTACAAATGGAAGGTAAAAATCAATATACCTCCGCATCTTTTTTGAGGGTGGGTATAAAAACAGTATTAGGCTGTATCAATTCGTTTACAAACAAATAATTGGATTGCATCATTTTAGCATTTACAGAAGGAAAAATTAAATTTAATTTTTTTTGTTATCAAAAATTATATGATGCCTCTTTTGTTAATTTTTATAAAATTCTGAATTACTGTTCACTAATGGCAATTTGTGCGTTATTGTTTGAACAGCTTTAAATTAACAAATTTACTTTGCAACAGAATTTCATAATTGCGCCTCAAGTCATGTTAAATGCATATGCAGCCGCTTGTAACAATTGTTGTTATATGTTTGTCTCGTTTGGTAATTTTTTTGGAAAATTTTTGGAAAAACTTGCAAAAAATTCTAACTACAATAACGATGCGAATAAATGATGAAAATATGTAACCATAGCCATGTAATATTCATTTCTTTTTTCTCTCCTTTTTTCATTCAAAAAATTTTGTCTCCCTCTTAGTTTTTTTTTTGTAGTTGTTAAACTAAAATGCATCCATTACAATTTATGAAATTTAACCCATTCATGCATGCATGAATGCTTAAAAACTTTGGCAGCAGAGAAAAAAAAGCAAAAACAATAAACCAAACTGTATATGAATATAGCATATTGAGAACAATGATAAATCCAGAAGTACCACAATTTTTAAAAAATCCCCTCCCCCAAAAAAAAGTATTAAGTAAATGTCAAAATATGGAAATCACTAATTCCATACTTTTTTGCAAATCTTCTTATAGTTTCAGCAAATTGCTTGTCAGTCAATTTATATGTAATTGAATTTCCAATATTGACTTTTAATCAACTAAAATATTTTTGAAATTTTCTATATATGTGAGGGTGAATAACAATTGCAAGGATTTGTTTTGTATAAGCAAATTATTTAGGTATTAAGTGAAAATCTCTTTTTAAAAGTGCTTGAATTTAAATATTCCCCTATTTAATTACTATTAATTGAAATCATGACTATTTAGAAAATATGTACGTATTATTTCCCCTCCCACCACATGGGTTAAAACTGTTTCCTCACTATCACAAAAATAAAATAAAAATTTATATAAAAAAAAATGAATTTCAAGTGTTTAAATAAACACGTATGAAAATATTTGTATGCAAACATGAGCATAAAATGCTGTTATATTTTACGTATAAATATTCCCTTAAAATGTGCATATACATATGCTTCAAAATTGTACAGTGTGTAACAAGTTAGAAATAACCCTTTGTTCTAGGATATAACTCGTTTCACGAAATGTGACCTTTGACATTAGTGGTTAAATGTCAATTAACTGATTTTGTTGAAATTTTGAAGAACAAAATATGCTAATCAGTAACCAAACTGGCCCATAAATTATGCCGTTTTAAAAAACAAAAATTTCGAAATTTGTATAAAAATTATTTTCTTTTTTTAACAAAAAAAAATTATTTCTAAAACAACAGCACAGATTAAAAAAACTTTGAGTCTTACTTAAAAATAATTTTATTGCGGAATTTCGTTTTTTTTAGTTTAATCAATAAGATAAACTGTTTTTGAGTTACGCGAATATATGTTGTGCAACGTCCTTAATTTTCGAAATAACGGTATATCTCGAAAACAAGAGTTAACCTAAAAAAAACGGATTCAGCGTACCCGAATTAGGTTAACTCGATTGACAACAAAAAAAGTGTCAAATACGTTCTTCTTCTTTGACTTTTCTGGACCAGTGTTGCCAATTCATGGTGAACAAAAAAGTGCTAAAAAGGGCTAACATTTTTAATTGAAAAAATACATACATTTGACACAAAAAACAACTTTGAATGTTACATTTGGCTATGCCGAATAGACAAACAAAAATGTATGAATATTACACACGTTCAAATGCAAGAAAATAAGAATATTTATTCCTGTATGTTGATCCTTAACTTTAAAATATGGGACCACACGTATATCATATGCCGATGTTTTTAAAGCCTTATTTATCATCTGGCCTGCAAAATGCTCCTATGCAAATTTTTTTTGTGATAACTTCGATGGAGAATATTTTGATAAGTGAATATATGGCAAATATGCCTCTCATGTAATACAGAAAAAAAAATATTCTAAAAATTATACACGTCGCCGGACACAATTTGTTTTCATTGGCAAAAACATAAATTTTGTCATTAGTTCGTAAACATATCAAAACTAAGGTAGCCAAAATATGTAAACATAAATATTTAATTTAAATTTGGAAAAATGTTAATTTTTTATATTTGATCAGATAAAAAAGATCGTAGCTAAATTATTACCGATAATGAACTGAATTTTTCTTTCTAAATTGGTTGGATTGTAGTCTTTTAAAGTACTATATTTACGTCAATACATCGCCCAGATAAAATTAAAAGTATTCTCTTTAACCTTATATATGATTTTATATACGCCCGGACCCGCGCGTGAAACATTAACATATTTATTAACAATTTTTATTCAAGTAACGTCCATTTGCTATATATTAGTTATGACATTTTTTTAATGTATGGAAGGTTCCAACAATTTGTATGTGCTTAAGTTTTTTACTGGTTCAACATTTTTAGTTAATTTTTGTCATAATATCCCTGCCTTTTTTTTTGAACTGATTTTGCTAATTTTCAACAGCAAAAATTTCAGATCATTGGAGTAAATATATAATTTTTGATTTAGTCATAAAAATGGCTAAATGAAAATAAAAAAGGCTAAAAAATGGCTAAAGCTACGTTTCCACACCGTAATCGGCACCGAAAACGAAATTCCATACACCGAAAAAAAGTTCGTTTCAGAAATCGACAACGAAAATTGGGAACGAAACTGCACCGATCAGTAACGAAATTTTATTATTTTTGACAAAATCTATTATTTCCTCTTCCAATAAAGAAAATTATTTTTTTTTATTCATTTTGATTTTCTTTTAATTTGAAATAAAAAAATAATTTCGTTCCTACAGCACCGAAAACAACCTACTTGCAGTTGTTTTCTTTCCGGCTTAAAGCTACTTTTCCTCATACACCGTAATCGGTACCGAAAACGAAATTCTATACATTTGCACCAAAAAAAAGTTCGTTTCAGAAATCGGCAACGAAAATTGATAACGAAACGACACCAATCAGTAACGAAAAACCTGTCATTTGGGGCCAGAACGAAAACAACTTCACGTAGGAACGAAATTATTTTAATTATTTTTTTATTTCAAATTTAAAGAAAATCAAAATGAATAAAAAAAATATTTTCTTTATTGGAAGAGGAAAAAATAATAGATTTTGTCTAAAATGATGAAATTCTATTTAATGTGCGACATCCAAAATTAAAAAAATAATTTCGTTTCTGTTTTATGCCGCAACGCACCCAACTGAAACGAAAACAATTCAGAAATGAGACGGTGACGAACACCAACGTTTTTCAGTTTCAGTTTTCGTTATCGGCTCCGATTACGGTGTATGCGGAAACCCAGCTTAAGAGGGTGAAACTTCCGAATCACTTATTTCTAAATAGATTTTAACAGGTATTGCAACTTGTGTCCTAGCGTTGGCATGATAGAATATTACGGTTTCATGTATGGCCGCATATTCTGGGCGTGTTTGGGCCAATGGTCGCTTCAAAGTCTCTCGGCTTCAATTCGTATGATAGCCAATTTCCCTGTATTTGGAAGAATCGTGATGCTTGCAAACGTTTTGAAATTGTTGGTTGAGTAGTTAGCAATGATATCTCGCACGTAGAAACCTATGGTACACATTCACCATAAGATTTAGTATACTGTATCATGTTCAATAACTAATTGAGAATAAATGACAGATATGTACCCTTCAAAATGACATAAGTTATAAACCCAAACCCATGACAGCTGAGATTATAACCTATTCTGTTCATTCGATTTCATGAAATCCTTACATTAAATTTGCTTCTTGGACACATGATATAGGGACAAGATGTTGAGACCCACATACGATGATGAGGACGGTAGAAGATTTTATCTTAACATTGTATGCACAATAAGCTCTATAATTATTTAATTATAAGATTTCTTATGTTTAATTGCTATACAAAATTCATTTTATGATGCTAGATTTCGTTACCCATAGTAGTTCATGGTCCGCTAGTCTCCAACTCTTTATTTATGTTGCATTTCAGCAATCTAATTTTTACTTTTCAGTGCATTCCGATATTTAACAATAATAATTTTTAGTATTTTGAGACCTCTGCTGTCAATAATACTCTTCTACGAATTTCAGAGACAATCGTAATCACTGCTCAAAGATTGTAATGTGATCTGGAAGACGAAGGCGCTTAAACTGTATAGTCCCATACGATCACCTAATTCCGATCTGTTGATAGGAAGATTCGTATCTGGGTTTTTGTCTTTCAACAATTTAATTTCCTGTGTGATTACAACAATATTAGCTGAAAGACTATATTGTGATCAGGAAGACGAAGCTAATTGACTTGTAAAATCCCATAGGATCACTTAATTGTCAAATTGCCGACTGATAGATCAGTATGTGACGTATTAATTACATCGATTTCTCTATCCCATGTTTTCCTCTTATAAATTCTGGTGATTTAGTTTATATTCGTACAATTTACTAGAATGTATTCGCTAACAACCAGCTATTCAGAACCAATGGATTATATTTCGCCTCATTACGCCTGATATGTCAATTAGTGGGAATTTCAGCCTTGCTTTCAATATTGTCGCTCCTTGCTGTTTTACTCCGTCTTATACCAAAGCCAACGGCTTATAAGTACCAAAGACAACGTCTTATACCAAAGGCAACGTCCTATACCAAAGACAAAGTCTTATACACGCAGAGAAAAAATATAGTTGGGCATGGTTACTGTAACCATTTCAATATTGTTACAAGTTTTTTAACTATATTATAGTCACAGTAACCATTTACATGATTGTGGTAACCATAATATGGTTAACTTACGATTCACATGATTGTCTCAACCATATATATGGTTACAGTAAACATATATATGTTTGTGACAACCATTTATATGATGAAGGACTTATCATATAATGGTGCTCTCGGCTTAAGGCTTATCATAATCTGAGAACAACATATTATGATAAAATGGTTACAGTAACCATGCCCAATTATATTTTTTCTCTGCGTGTACCAAAGACTACGTCGTATACCAAAGACTACCAAAGACTACGTCTTATACCAAAGACTACAGCTTATATAAAAGACTACGTCCGAAACTAAAGACTATTTCGTATACTATAGATTATGTATTACACCAAATATTTTCAGAATTTGAAGATACTAGATGTTATGAATATTTCGACAACACAATTGTTTAGGAGATCTACACTTTCTGAATGAAAAGATTAAAAATTCTATTCGAATCTGCAGATTGCACCATATTCATGGTTACATATTAATCCTCATCATCCACTATATTTCCCGCTAGAAAATGTATAGATTTTCGTAAACTACTCTAATTTTGATAGTATTATATTTTGATATTTTAGAAAATTTTTTTGTAATAAATAGATAATTTAAATTTAGTCTTTTCATATGCACAAATCATAATTTGAATAACTGTGTTAAATTTCAAATATTAAACAAAACTATTTCCCTCAAGCCCTTAACTTTTTTTTGTTCGTATTTTTTTATCTAGCACACTGTAAGTGAATTTTCCCCCTATAAAATATGTTCTACATTTTTGCACTCATAATTCTCTGCTGTCTGTTTTTTATGTTCAAAGGAATGCATGTTCCATCATGTTGCTGCCCCTACAATTTCCCAAAGTTTTACATAATAGTTTGGTACTCATGGCAAACAGAGTATTAAATTCAAATGATGATAAGTACTCGTACTGGTTGTAATAATAAAAATATTGTGTTGTATAACAATAAAATAACCATTACTATTAGGAAGAGTTATAAAAAGCCACAGCAGCACCACCTCATCCTTTATGCTCGAGAATAGTGTGTCATTATTATCACATTTAAACACATAAAAATGCTATTTGTTTCATAATCATACGCTGGGTTTTTTTCTGAATGATACTGGGCTATATAAAATGAGTTTTACAACTTTTAAGTAGATACAGTTACCACTCGGGGTATTAACTCGTAGTATTTTAATTTCATTTGCTGAACAAAAAAAAACAGAAAGAAAAGAAAATAATCATAATGCTAAATGGGATTTTTATGAATGTAAAGATATAGTAGTTGGAAATCTATTTTTAAAGGTATGTAAGTACTAACATACATATACAGATTGAATTCTGTATGTGCTCAGTGGATGTGATAAGAGGAAGTGATTAAAAACATTAAAATTTTATTAAAAAAATTACTGAAATAAAGTCCAGTAGAATTTGAGTTGCACGTTAACTAATTTGTCACAAACAAAATAAAAGGCAGACAATTACATTATTATTATTATAGATATGAAATAAATTAGAGCCTACGTCTATATTAAAAACTATGTCTTATACTAAAGACTACGTCTTATACTAAAGATTACGTCTTATACTAAAGACTACGTCTTATACTAAAGACTACGTCTTATACCAAATACTACGTCTTATAGTAAATACTATGCCTTATACCATACACTATATCTTAAACCAAAGAATATGTCTTATACCAAAGACTACGTCTTATACCAAAGACTACGTCTTATAGTAAATACTATGTCTTATACCATACACTATATCTTAAACCAAAGAATATGTCTTATACCAAAGAATACGACTTATACCAAAAACCACGTCTTATACCAAAAACCACGTCTTATACCAAAGACTACGTCTTCTACTAAAGACTACGTCTTCTACTGAAGACTACGTCTTCTACTAAAGACTACGTCTTCTACTGAAGACTACGTCTTATACTAAAGACTACGTCTTATACTAAAGACTACGTCTCATACTAAAGACTACGTCTTATACTAAAGACTACGTCTTATACTAAAGACTACGTCTTATACTAAAGACTACGTCTTATACTAAAGACTACGTCTTATACTAAAGACTACGTCTTATACTAAAGACTACGTCTTATACTAAAGACTACGTCTTATACTAAAGACTACGTCTTATACTAAAGACTACGTCTTATACCAAATACTACGTCTTATACTAAACACTAAGTCTTAAACTAAAGACTACGACTTATACCAAAGAATACGTCTTATGCTAAATATTGTGACTTGTTTTACCTCTCAAAAATTCATACGACTACCACACATTTTGATTTTATATTTTTTCTCGGCTTATAAAGCGAGTTATAAAGCGCCATTAACAAATTTTATTAACAAAAATATATTTCATTGAAATAGTACAACTCATGTTAACAATTACTTACTCATATACGAAAACATCTACACTCTTATATTTAGAATGTGTATGAATAGTTTATTATATCATTTCAACTGAAATTTATTTGAAAAAAATTGTTTATTTTTATGGCTTTTTGTTGTTTATGTGATATACGAGTATCTATGTGATGCTTCTGTATGTTTTCAACTAAAATAAAAACAAATTTTAGTATTATTTTTTTGTTAAAATGCTATTTGCGGTTTTTTCAATTGACGCTTATTTCATACAGCATTTCTGTGTATAAATATGTGTAAAATAACATCCCAGCTAATGTTTTCATTACCAAGAAATGGAATGAAATTCTACTATAAGAATTCTTCACTAGCCACAGATTGTTATCGTGGGTAAGTGGGGACTTACTGAATTTCTTATCAACAAAAAAAAAAAAAAACACTCATTACTAAACTACTTCTAAGTAATGGAACTGACAGTTGTAGTTATCACAAAACTATCATAAATCAAAAATGACAAGTCCAAGTTTTTGTTGGGACATTGGTGTAAATATGTATTTCATGCAAACTTTTTGCAATATTTTTGGTAACCCGTTTAACAAAAAAATATATTTCAAATTTTAAAAGTTTTGATGGATTTTTATCATGAATAAACTAAAGTAAATAAAAAAAATATTTTATTACGGTTAAATAAACTAATTTTTAATTCATAACACTACAATAAACAAAACGAAAGTAAGGTGGGGCCATACAAAAATTTTGTATTTTTCTCAATTAAATAAAAAGACTATTATACGACGGAGTCTTCAGAATAAGAATGTATTCTTTAGCACAAAAATTAATATATACAATACGACATAGACTTTGGTCAAATACGTAGTCTTTAGAATAAGACGTAGTCTTTAGAATAAAACGTAGTCTATAGAATAAGAAGTAGTCTTTAGAATGAGACGTTGTCTTTAGAATAAGACGTAGTCTTTAGAATAAGACGTAGTCTTTAGAATAAGACGTAGTCTTTAGAATAAGACGTAGTCTTTAGAATAAGACGTAGTCTTTAGAATAAGACGTAGTCTTTAGAATAAGACGTAGTCTTTAGAATAAGACGTAGTCTTTAGAATAAGACGTAGTCTATAGAATAAGACGTAGTCTTAAAATAAGACGTAGTCTTTAGAATAAGACGTAGTCTTCACAAAAAGACGTAGTCTTTAGAATAAGACATAGTCTTTAGAATAAGACGTTTAAATAAAGAATATTGAATAAAGATATATCTCACATGAATTTCGGTTTCGATCTGTATTATTGATTAGATATTATTAATAGTTATTCCAGGATGGTCTCCAATCGAGTTCTACTGCTTATCTTTAATCGATTTTATTGTCATATTTTGAAATGCAGGTAATTCATATTTCTGAATTTATTGTCTTTGTTAGTGCAGATACAAATTCACATTCAAAATACACAATTTCATATTTATACCATATCTTTCAAATGTTCCTGTCTTTCACTTAGTTACATTCCTTTTCTAAAACCATAACAAATGCATGAGGTTGTACCATAATTTTATTTTTTCAATTTGGCACTTAAAACTTTTTTAATAAAGTCCTTTTATAAAACTACTCTTTTTTCCATCTCATAAAGTTGTCATTTTATGTTTAATTTAAATATATAATTTTGTCCAAATACCACAGATTTAAAACAAAATTTCCAGAATTTTTGTAAAACTTTTAATTAATATTAAAAAATGCTGTAAAAATGTAATATTTTAATCTCAGCAATTTTGTTTTTCTCATAAACATTTCAGGGCTCATTACATTTAACAAAAATTGTTAAACAACAGAAAATTGACAATGTCAAACAACATTAACTAACCGCAAAAAGTAATGAATACAATCATGTTTTTTTTGTGTGTTTTTCTTGTTTTAATTTTCTAACCAACAAAACCAAAAACTATGGCAACAAATATTGTTCATACACACAAATTGGTCATATTGAAGGAACACGTTTGTAAAAAGAAGACAAAATCTAATTAGAATGCTATATTAGGTAGTAGAAAATCATAGACATCAATTAACTGAAGTTAGAATTATACAAATTGCATTTGATTCAACAATGATGTGCGACACACACACTCCACTGTGTATGTTGTTGTTACTTTTACAACAAAAAAACATTATTAGCAACGATAACAAAGACAACTGTTGTATAAGACGTAGTATAAGACGTAATCTTTAGTATAAGACGTAGTCTTTAGTATAAGACGTAGTCTTTAGTATAAGACGTAGTCTTTAGTATAAGACGTAGTCTTTAGTATAAGACGTAGTCTTTAGTATAAGACGTAGTCTTTAGTATAAGACGTAGTCTTTAGTATAAGACGTAGTCTTTAGTATAAGACGTAGTCTTTAGTATAAGACGTAGTCTTTAGTATAAGACGTAGTCTTTAGTATAAGACGTAGTCTTTAGTATAAGACGTAGTCTTTAGTATAAGACGTAGTCTTTAGTATAAGACGTAGTCTTTAGTATAAGACGTAGTCTTTAGTATAAGACGTATTCTTTAGTATAAGACGTAGTCTTTAGTATAAGACGTAGTCTTTAGTATAAGACGTAGTCTTTAGTATAAGACGTAGTCTTTAGTATAAGACGTAGTCTTTAGTATAAGACGTAGTCTTTAGTATAAGACGTAGTCTTTAGTATAAGACGTAGTCTTTAGTATAAGACGTAGTCTTTAGTATAAGACGTAGTCTTTAGTATAAGACGTAGTCTTTAGTATAAGACGTAGTCTTTAGTATAAGACGTAGTCTTTAGTATAAGACGTAGTCTTTAGTATAAGACGTAGTCTTTAGTATAAGACGTAGTCTTTAGTATAAGACGTAGTCTTTAGTATAAGACGTAGTCTTTAGTATAAGACGTAGTCTTTAGTATAAGACGTAGTCTTTAGTATAAGACGTAGTCTTTAGTATAAGACGTAGTCTTTAGTATAAGACGTAGTCTTTAGTATAAGACGTAGTCTTTAGTATAAGACGTAGTCTTTAGTATAAGACGTAGTCTTTAGTATAAGACGTAGTCTTTAGTATAAGACGTAGTCTTTTGTATAAGACGTAGTCTTTAGTATAAGACGTAGTCTTTTGTATAAGACGTAGTCATTGGTATAAGACGTGGAATATAATACGTGGTCTTTGATATAAGACGTAGTCATTGGTATAAGACGTGGAATATAATACGTGGTCTTTGATATAAGACGTAGTCATTGGTATAAGACCCAGTATTTGTTTTAAGTGGCTGTTAGTTTACTTCATTAAATATTAAAATCGATGAACAAACTGTTAGGAATAACCTTGACTATAAACAACATAACAACTATTTCTATGTTTAGCACACAAAACAAATATGTCCTCAATTAAATGTAGTTTGTTGTTAATTTGACCACAATTCTAATAAAACGAAGCAAACAAAAAAACAGCCTTTAACAAAATGATTTGTTTCAAAGTTGTTCAGGAACAAAAAGCTTAGACAAGTATGAAATAGGAAAAACCCACAACAAGAAATAAAATTGTTAAAATAATAGCAAATATTTTGGCATTCAACTTAAGTTATTTATTAAATTAAAATATTGTTTATATTATTTTTTTTCTTTCAATTTGAAAAAATCGTTTCCCTATGATTGTTATTTTGGTTTCTCCCTTTCTTTTATTATTTTCCAAAAGACAACAAAATTTAGTTCAATTGTCTGTGCTGTGTATGTGACCATTTATTTCTTAAATTGTTTGTGTTTTAACTAACAAAAACACACAAAACAAAAATCATTTCAATTGTCCAAACAATTTTAAAAGCATTTTTTTTTTTTGTTTTTCTTTCTATTTTCCCTGGCCAGTTTTACGAAAAGATGAGTTAGTTGTTTGGTTATAATAGAGAAAAGAAAACTTTATAACAAAATATAAACTTTACTTTAGACTTTCAGTTTTGAAGGCCTTTTCATATTTATGAGTGTGCGAGTGGGTGATTTTTCCCACAACATTTTCATATAGTTTTAGTTTTATTTAGACCAACATTTAGTATGACCATTAAGTTATATAAATTGTCTAAAGTTGCTTCCGTTTTTTTATTTTTTTTTTCTATCCTCAACATTTTCATTTCAAACTAAAGCTATTTCCATAACAAAACAAAAGAAAAACTTTATAAGAGCTGGGGAAATATAAAGTTTGGTAAATTTTTAAGTGTTTTTGAGGTTTTACTAAGAGAAAAACAAATAAAGTATGAGAACTACTTAATGGAGATGCGTATGAGTGAGATTAATTTGTTGCAAAGAGTATTACTCATACGCTTAAGTGGTGATTGGTGGTAAATGTGAAGTTTATTGAGGCTAATTGGAAAATAATTGACCAAAACTACATTTTGATAGTGGGTATACAAGATTCGGCATTGCCGTATATAGTGCTCAAACTTGTGTTTTTTCACGAATCTTAAAAATCTGATGTTTCATGGTATATTGTAAAAAAAATTTCTTTAGAAATTCAAATGTGAATATGTTTCCCAAAAGCATATTCACATTCGGCAATAAATAAATAAATTTCCGTAAATTTCACCATAATTACATCACAATGTGTATGATTAATATTTTATTACACATACGCACCATGGTATCTTTATATAAATAAAAAGTTTGAGCAATATGTAGTGGGAAACCACATGACGTATGAGTGATATTTTATTACTCATACTTAGGAAAATATAAATAAATAAAAATTAAATGCAAATTTCATAATTTTGTAAATAAAAATAGTTTTTAGAAAAATGTATATGGCACCTTTAGTTTTCTAGAATAATCACTAAGCTAACATTAGCATATTTGTATAATTTTCTAATTTCTTCGACAATTTGAACTTTTTACGCCTTCGAAATGATTGAGAAATGTTTGTCATTGATATTGATGCACTTTAAGCTTTTTTTATATACTTTTTTTAATAGCTGTGCATATAAAATTGTTTAACTAACATAAAATTAAAAAAAAAAATCATTAAAAACATTATGACAGCATTAATGCAACAATATGTATATTGATATATTTATAAAGTCAAAGTTAAACTCACAACAAAAACAAGCTATCACCAGAACAACCTACAGACTATTATATGTTAATAGTTCCTTCCTTTTTATAATTACAAAAAGTTTACCAACGTAAATACTTGTTTAGCAAACAAGAAGAAAGCACCACCAGTTGACAACTATTTTCACATTTACAACGAGATAAAATTTCAAAATTTTCATAGTCTTTTGCCACCAGTGTCCATTAGTTAGTCTTTCTTAACTAGTTTTTTATTATTATGTCTTACGTAAAAACTATTTAGAATTCATACGCCCTCTTGCTCAACTGTAAACAAACAACCAACGTTTTCTCTTTTTTTTCTATTTAATAAAATTAGATTAAATCACTAAAATAAAAACAGGAAACTAAGGAAATAACCATAAAAAGAATTATATAAACACAAATAACAAAAATAAAAATTTATTCTATTCCATTCCATTCCCTATTTACAGCCATCCAAATAGAAGTTCCTCGGTGCGTATTAACCGAAGCAACAATCTAACACAATTAGGTTTTGCTAGCAGCAGCACCCCCAACAACAAAAACAAAAACAACAACGTAAATAGCAACAGCAATAACAACAACAACAAACGTAACAAAACCTCATTGTCTATGCAGCCATTGCGTTTTTCGTTACGCCGCAATAGTCCAGATGAAAGAGGTGGAGGACGTGTGGGCGCTGATGTTGGCATAGCCACTCTCACTGGCAACAGCAATATGGGCAATTGTTCGCCGTCTGTTATGGCTGATGGTCATCATACGAGCTTTCAGCATCATCATCATCATCTGCACTATAGCACGACCTGTGAACAAAGCACTCAAACGCCAAATTCGATTAGTCGTGAAACGCGTAGAAACCGCAAATTAAAAGTATTAAGATTTAATTTTAATAAAGTGGCAACACCAACATTGAATTTGCGGTAAGTTAAACAACAAATACATGAATGAATGAATGAATGAATGTTGCAATATTATTTAAGTTGCAAAATGTTAAGGCTGCTAGGAATCTGTGATGAAATCTATGCCATTTAAGCGAAAGTAAATGAAAAAGTTATAAGACAGTATGAAGAAGAAATGAATACAGCTTTTTAATTTTCTTAATTTTAAGATATATAAATCTTTTTTAAAAAAGGCTTGTCCCAAATTTTATTTAAGTTTTGAACTAAACACCGTTCTTTTCTCTAGATTGTTATTTTTTTATTGAATCATAAAGTACAGAGAAAAGGGCTAATGTCTTTCCTGGTAATCAACGTACTCTTTTCTTGAAATTTTTCATGACTATTTTTCATAAATTGGCTGAATGCATGGGTTCATGTCAAATTTACCTTAAACGACCCCAACCGATAGAGTACACGACCAGGAAATGTATCATACAGTAATTTAATTGTTTCAGAACCTGCATGACATGTAGTACAGTTTTGTGGGTTCAATTTTAGCTTCAATCGAAGGTCTTTATACAGTCCCATTTTAGCTAAAATTATATGGTTTGTACAGTCCCCCTTTAGCTTCCATCTTAGGTCCTATTGTAGTTTCACTTGTAGGGTTTGTATAGCCCCATTTTAGCTTTAATCATAGGTCTTTATACAGGCAAATGTTACCTTCAATCGTAGGTCTCTATACAGTCCCATTTTACCTTCAATCCTAGGGTTTATACAGTCCCATTTTAGCTTTAATCGTAGGTCCAATCATAGTTTCAATCCTTGAGTTTGTACAGTCCCCTTTTAGCTTCAATCGTAGGTCTTTATACAGTCCCATTTTAGCTTCAATCGTAGGTCCAATTATCGCTCCAATCATATGGTTTGTACAGTCCCATTTTAGCTGCAATCGTACGTCTTTATACAGTCCCATTTTAGCTTCAGTCGAAGATTCAATTATAGCTCCAATCTTATGGTTTGTACAGTCCCATTTTAGCATCAATCGTAGATCCAATTTTAGCTTCAATCGTAGGTCTTTATACAGTCATATTTTAGCTTCAGTCGTAGGTCCAATTATAACTCCAATCTTATAGTTTGTACAGTCTTATTTTATCATCAATCGTAAGTCCAATTTTAGCTTCAATCGTATGTCTTTATACAGTCCCATTTTAACTTCAGTCGAAGATCCAATTATAGCTCCAATCTTATGGTTTGTACAGTCCCATTTTATCATCAATCGAAGATCCAATTTTAGCTTCAATCGTAGGTCTTTATACAGTCATATTTTAGCTTCAGTCGTAGGTCTAATTATAGCTCCAATCTTATGGTTTGTACAGTCCCATTTTACCATTAATCGTAAGTCCAATTTGAGCTTCAATCTTATGTCTTTATACAGTCCCATTTTAGCTTCAATCATAGGTCCTATTATAGTTTGAAATTTGGGTTTCTACAGTCCCATTTTAGCTTCAATCGTAGGTCTTTATACAGTCACATTTTAGCTTCCAATGTAGGATTTGTACAGTCTCATTTCAGCTTCAATCGTAGATCCTATTATAGTTTCCAATGTAGGGTTTCTACAGTCCCATTTGAGCTTCAATCGTAGGTCCAATTATAGTTTTCATTATAGGGTTTGTACAGTCCCATTTTAGCTTCAATAGTAGGTCCAATTAAAGTTTTCACCATAAGGTTTATGCAGTCCCATTTTAGCTGCAATCGTATGTATTTATACAGTCCCATTTTAGCTTCAGTCGAAGGTCCAATTATAGCTCCAATCATATGGTTTGTACAGTCCCATTTTAGCATCAATCGTAGGTCCAATTTTATCATCAATCGTAAGTCCAATTTTAGCTGCAATCGTATGTCTTTATACAGTCCCATTTTAGCTTCAATCATAGGTCCTATTATAGTTTCAAATGTAGAATTTGTACAGTCCCGTTTTAGCTGCAATATAAGGTCTTTATACAGTCCCATTTTAGCTTCCAATGTACGGTTTGTACAGTCCCATTTTAGCTTCAATCGTTTGTATATATAAAGTCCCATTTTAGCTTCAATCGTAGTTCCAATTATAGTCTCAATCATGAGGTTTGTACAGTCCCATTATAGCTTCAATCGTAGGTCCAATTTTAGCTTCAAATGTAGGGTTGTACAGTCTCATTTTAGCTTCAATCGTAGGTCTTTATACAGTCCCATTTTAGCTTCAATCGTAGGTCCAATAATAGTTTTAATCATGGGGTTTGTACGGACCCAGATTTAATTGTTGGTATTTATACAGTCCCATTTTAATTTTAATCGTAGGTCCTATTATAGTTTTCATTGTAGGGTTTTTACAGTTGCATTTTAGCTTCAAGCGTAGGTCTTTATACAGTCCCATTTTAGCTTCAATCATAGTCCTATTATAGTTTCAATCATAAAGTTTTTATAGTCCCATTACAGATTCAATCGTAGGTCCAAATTAAGCTTCAATCTTAGATCTTCATACAGTTATATTTTAGCTTCAATCGAGGGTCTTATCACTGCCCCATTTAAGCATCAATCGTAGGTCTTTATATAGTCCCATTTTGCTTCAATCGTAGGTCTAACTTTAGTTTCAATAGTAGGTTTTATTACTGTCTCATTTTTGCTTCAATCGCAAGTCCGTTATAGATTCAATCATGGATCTTTATACAGTTCCATTTTTGATTCAATCATAGCTCTCATTTTAACTTCAATCTTTATCTTCGATCGTAGGTCCATTTTAGCTTCAATCGTATGTCTTTATATGGTCCCATTTTAGCTTCATTCGTAGGGGTTATATATAGTCCCATTTTTTCATTAATTGAAGGTCCATTTTAGTTTTATATAGTCGTATTTTAGCTTCATTCGTAGGCCATTTTTGATTTAATTGAAGGTCCATTTTAGCTCATATATAGTCTCATTTAAACACATTCTTACATTTCACAATCTTACGACTTTATAGCTCTATCCTCTGTTCAACATAAATTAAAATTTCTTATTGTGTTTCTAATGCACCATCTGCAATTTGTTTCGCATTTGATAATTTTAATGAGTTTAGCCTCATTGGTATTTGTTGATGACATTCTGGCGCGGATAGCAATGACTGTAAGCCCCTGCTTTATTTATAACTGAACTAAAATTAAATTTCTGGGCAATTTTTAATATCAATTTCCAATTTAATACTTCATACTGCAGCATACTTTATGGCACCACATAACCAAAAATAAATATTATTTTTATACAACACTTTAAGGCATTTTTCACGTAACTCTTCATAAGTTTACACAGAAAAAATTGTTTGTCATTGATTTCATGCAATATACTGCTACTACATTTTTATTAACATTTAATTACAGCTTAAATATTGATGATGATTTTTTTTTATTATCTTGTTATACTCCTTTGCTTTATTGCTTATATTCAATGTTTTTATTCTGTTTTTTTTTTCTTCCATTTAATGTCTTCAACAGCTTCCTGAATAATCGCAATAAACGCAATAACCTTTCCGCCAACGCGGTTGCCACCGAACAAAAGGCAACCAAAGTGCTGGGTTTAGTCTTCTTTACATTCGTTTTGTGCTGGTCACCGTTTTTTATACTCAACATTATATTTGCCGCCTGTCCGGAGTGCGAAGTACCCGAGCATGTTGTTAATACTTGCCTGTGGTTGGGTTATGTTTCCTCCACCATAAATCCAATCATTTATACAATATTCAATCGAACATTTCGTGCTGCATTTATACGTTTGCTCAAGTGTAATTGTGAAAGGTAAGTAGGTGAAGAAGGGCGGTTATGGAGGAGGAGGAGGAGGAGGAGGAGGGAAAGATGAATGGATGGATGGTTGGTTGGTTAGATGAATAAATAAATGATGAAGTTTGAAAAACAAGGGCAAAGTAAAAATAAATGAGCAGAAATAAAGATTAAAGATACAATTTTGTAACTAAGTTAAGGGAAATTAAAAAAGGGTAAATGCAATGTTGATGTCTTAATTAAGGTTGGGGTTTGTATGGTTTTTTTTATATAGACATACTTTAAAAAGGGAAAGAAAATTGTTGGGAAATAAAGTTAATAGGTTTTTAAAAATATATTTAATATTTTTAAATAACTTGATTAATTGTGCCACATAAAGTGTGGCAAATCAATTGTATTTCAAATGAGAGCAACAGCAAATGAAAGTAATCTTTTAAATTGTCCAAGGCTAGTAAAAAGAAGCTTCTTGTGGACTTCAATTTTCTGTTAGTATCATTTGCTATTTAAGTTTTTGTTACCCACTGTAGTTTAATAAAGGCTAATATCAAAATTGTATCTCTTGCAGATCCGGTCGACCTACCCGCTATCGTTCAGTAACCGAGGGACGCAGTGCTTTAAGTCTATGTGCCCCCTCAGCTTTACCCCTGGCCATTTCATTTCAGGGTGCCCCCTTAATGGCCGGCACAACAAATTCATCATCGAATAACAACATGAATACACCATTAAGTGATTTTCGTGGCAGTTATACAATTACGGATGATGAATGTTGATACTAACAATAAATTATAGTGGAGGAGGAGGAGGAGTAGTTGACAGGAAGCACCCTCCAGCTAACAACTAACATATTCTCACATGCTCACCACACACACCCATCATTAACACTTTATTGTATATACTTGCCTAGTTATATATTTATTTATAAGTTTATTATCATTTTATTTACTATCATTAAGAGTATATTTTTATGTAAATGATGACAATGATAATGTTTATTGCGAATTATAATATTTAATAGCCAGACACTGAGGCGTTCATATATGAATGTGTCCTTCATGGCAAGAGATGAAGGTTTTAAGGGTGACCCTTAAATATTTTGAAGAAAAACACTTTTTTGAGAAGCAACATTATTTATGGTGAATGAACAATTTACCACCATTTTAAAGAAAGTCTTGAGCACGCATTTTCTGTAACGAACATTTTTTAAACATTCCGTTTGATTCCGTCTAGTACTAATAACTGTTCAGAGTTTAAAAAACTTGATTAAAGCAAATCTATTTTTAATCCTATTATAATAGGATGATCGAAAGACAACATGGAACTTGGATTACATGAAAGCAGACCAGCTACTAATTGTGATTTTTGCGTCGTTTTTTATAATATCAGCCCTGTAGTCAATAAGGAAATTGCGATATTGAAGATAATTAAACTTTATCACTCCAGCTGTCCTTTATAGATAGCAATTTTCACTACTGACTAATCACTTATATACAAGTTTCCGTCGCACAGTGGCACCTGTAGAACAATTTCACGTGCCCCTAAAAAATATTGAATAATCCTATTTTACAGGAAATTGTTCAACGATTTGAAATATGCTACTCTTGTTACAATCAGATTTTAGGTTTAGAAGATATAGCCCTTCAAAGTTGACTGATTTTCAGTGTTCAAAAAAACCGAACATTTTTACGTAATTTGCTCCGCTATCACATACAGTATCTCGAAAGCATCGTTATTTTTGATTCTATTGATAGATATATTTATTAAGAAAAGATTAAAAGAAAATTGTAATGTTGGCCTTGTGTTATTTCTCAAATTTGATGGAAAATAAAAAGAACTATAAATTTCTATATTTGCCATATCGAGCCCTTAGCGCCAACTTATCGTAAGCGACAAAACACAAATTTTATAGGAGAAGGTTTTTTTTGATTATTTTGAAATTTATACATAAAATTAAAAATGTTATGATGCGATATAATATAATTTCGTTCAAGCTATTTGTCTATTTTTCAAAAATATTTATAACTTTTGACAATTAAAAATTCATGGAATACTTTATAGAAAAATATGACAAAAAATGTTTTTTATTGGATTTTTCGAATTGAAATTAAATTTTTATTTATTAATAGTTTTTAATGAAATTTCACAGTTATGTAGATTTTTCTATTTAAAATGGAAAAATAAAAACGAATTTTGAAATTTATTATCAGCAATCCCGCAATTCCCAAAAAAGTGTTGAAAAACTCCAAAAATGCTAATTTTTAGTTTTTTGGCTATAATATCCGTACCAGGGTTGGGGTTATCGGGACCCTTTACAAAATAATTAGAAACATATTGAGCCACCTATAATCGGTTACTATATTTTGTTATCGGATACGCGATTTGAGAATTTTTGCCCTAAAGTTTTATTTTACATAAAAAATAGGTGTTTTTTGAAAGGACCTGGTCCCCTCGGTAACAAAAATTTTGAAATCGGTTTTCCTTTATTTTATATTTTATCAAAACTTAGCTTTAAGAAAGTAGAAATTCCTTATACATCCTCTTAGAATTTTTTTGCGACAACTTAAAAAGAAAAAAAGTTATTTTTTCCCAAAAAAATAGCGAAAAATCGCTTTTTAAAATTTTTTTAAATTCAAATGCATATAACTTTGAACTTAGTCATTATTTTTAAACAGTTCTTTTTCCATTTGACACATACATGTGTTGTTAGTCTAATAAAGGACTATCGGGAAATATTTCGATACGCTGTTATCAAAAAACTGGAGTAGGGTGGGTAAAAATGTTGAAAATTTAATTTTCAAATGCGAATATCTCCTAAGCTATAATAGATAATTGATAGCTACGGCGAGGTTTTTTGTAGTGCTCGATGAGAAGATTCTACATGTATAATGTTTTTGAAATCGGAACTCAAACCAAGAAATAATATCCTTTTAAAAATGTAACATACCCGAGGTGTCCTACTTTGAGGGCCCTTGGTCGCGCTCCTGGTGGGCCCATGAGGTCCACGTTCAAAACATAAACTCGACAACACTTCTTCTTTGCGCATGTGAAATTTCATTCAAACCAATCTAACCATTTAGAAGTTACAGATTTATTTCCCTCCTTTTTTCTATACCACTGTGTGTGGCTTACGATAAAATTAGTTTACTGTAAAATATAAACATTGACTTAAGATAAAATCTTACCCCCTATATTTTTGATGTTATTAACAATTTTGATATTCTGAGAACGCTTAAACCATAAAATTTTAATTTCTGCAATAAAACAAACATTTTAAAAATGTCGCTTACGATAATTTGGCGCTAAGGGCTCGATATTTTTAAAGTAAGTTCTTTGATTATTCCTTTGCCTAATGCAAAAATTTCCAGCTGGTAAAATTTTGAAAAATGACATGGTTCCAAAAATGTGTTGCATGTATTTTTGGGTAAATTATGACATATAACCGTAAAAACCTATTACTTTCATTACCTTATTTTACGGATTATGAGCAATATTTAACATAAAAATTTAAAAATAAATAAAAAAATTTTTTTTAATTTTTTATGGAATATTTTGAAAAAAAATTTAAATTCTAAAAACCTTTAAAAAGAAACATAAAAAATCTAAAATTTTAAAAAGATTTTATTCTTCTTCCCATAATATTGATTTTTCCACAAATTTATACTTTGCTAATCCATAAGTAGGCACCTAAAAGGCGTAGAACCCTTTTCAATGATGCAACAAAAAAATACAAATGGCGTCATTGAGCGTTCAATGAGCATAGGGCCTCAATAAAATGTTTGAACATCTCTCTATTTTGTGCTAACGCCTTCACTTCTCCCCAACTCTTGCCACTGATATTTACTTCGGCCTCAATCTTTCTTATCCATGTAATAGCTGTGCTTCCCCTTCTTCTGTTTCCTTGCGGTTTCCAGTCTATGGCAGTTGTATGCCATGAATTTTACAATGTTTGATGTCACACCGTGTTATATGTTGTTAAGATTGAAAAATAATAGCTACTTTATAAGACTCTTCGTCCAACACTCCCATGGTGCCACGTTTACAGCTCGTAACAATTTTTTTTCTAAACCAACCAATATCTCTATGATACTCCCAGTTTGGTATAATTATCTGATCTTGTCCTTATAGAATGGATTTCAATAATGAAATTCGTTTGCCTGTTTTATTTGTTTTTTCCTTAAATCAAGTTTTGAGAGTAAGGGTTCTGTTCAGAAACAATTTCGCGATTGTGTCAATTAAGTGAAAAAAATACTCCCAAAAAAATACATTTTCTACAAAAAAAAATAAATTTTTCACTTAAAACACAAAAATTTCACTTAAAATTGAAAATTCTACAAAAAATTAAAATTGAACCAAAAAAAAAATTCGCAAAAAAATTTACTAAAAATTCATATTTTCATAAAAAATTCATTTTTTGCAAAATCTTACTTGCAATTTTATGGGTTCTGTTCAGAAACAATTTCGTGAATGTGTCCTAAAACAAAAAAACATATTCTTATTTTCATAAAAAATTTATTTTTCCAAAAATTCAAATTTTCATTAAAATCAATTAAAATTTTTTAAAAAAAAAATCAAATTAAAAATTTTCACTAAAAATTAAATTTGTCCAATAAAAATTTAAATTTTTTAAAAAAATTTCATCAAAAATTTAAATTTTTCACTAAAAATTTTAAATTTACTATAATTAAATTTTTCACTAAAAAATCTAACTTAATTTTCAAAAAAAAAAAAAACATTAGAAAATAAAATTTTTACTAAAAATTAAATTGATTACTAATAATTGAAATTTAAAATAAAATCAAAATTTCTGTAAATAAACAAGTTTACCTAAAAATTTCAAAAATAATTGAGATTTTGACTAAAGCTACGTTTCCGCATACACCGTAATCGGTTTCCAAAACGAAATTCCATACATTTGCACCGAAAAAAAGTTCGTTTCAGAAATCGACAATGAAATTTGGGAACGAAACGGCACCGATTAGTAAAGAAAAACCTATCATTTGGGACCGGAACGAAAACAACATCAAGTTGGTTGTTTTCGGTACTGTAGGAACGAAATTATTTTAATTATTTTTTTATTTAAAATTTAAAGAAAATCAAAATGAACAAAAAAAATACATTTTCTTTATTGGAAGAGGAAACAATAATAGATTTTGTCAAAAATAATGAAATTCTATTTAATATCAAAATGACAACTTATTAATAATTTCGTTTCTGTTTTATGCCGCAACGCACCCAACTGTAACGAAAACAATTCAGAAACGAGACGGTGAAGAAAACCAACGTTTTTCAGTTTTCGTTATCGGCGCCGATTACGGTGTATGCGGAAAAAGAGCTTAAAAATTCAAATTGTACAGAATGCTCTCGAAAGCAAATGGTTGTCCGCTTCTTCGTAAAACTTGGCGCTTCGCTCTTAAAGCAATTTATAAAGGTAAATTTTGAGTTCAATCAATTTTGAGACCAGACTTAATTATTGATGTATTTAAATCTTAAACTTAAGAAATAAATTGTTCGAAGTACTTCGAAAACAGGTCTAAAAGTTTATAAATTTGTTTTATAGTTTTTAATAGTGAACATTACAATGAAGTACTCTTATCTTAAACAATTCCGTTTGTTTAATATTAAAAGTTTTTTTTTAGATTTTTTTTTGTTGCTGTAAGAATTAAGTAAATAAATGCAAAAACAATTTATTAAAGTAAAAAATAAAAACATTTTAGGGTTTCCCCTAAAAAAAATCTATTAAATAAATTTTATTAAATCTAAATTATGTTTAATTCATTTATTTTCTAAAAGGACAGCACACAAAATTCAAACAGATTTATAAATTTTATCTATAAAATATTCCTAAGGGTCACCCTAAGACACTTGTTCATAATAACAATAATCTACATATAACAACCAAATAGAAAAAAACACAACATTATTTTAGGTTTATTTGTCTATTTTTTTAACATTCTTTTGCAGACTATTTTGCCATTTTCGTTCGTTCCATTAACAATAGAACTCATTCGTATAATCAAAATTAATATTGTGTAAAAATCTGTCTATATATTTAGTCTGTATGTATGTAAGTTAGTAATTGTATAAGTATTATATTTGTCTAACACTCTTAACACTAATATCTATTTATGTAAGTAGTAGTTTTATTCTTATTTTTTTATATATATATTTTTCATTTTATTTCTTCAGTTCTAACAATTTCGCTTTATATATAATCAGAAATAAGAGAATATTAAAGAGTTGTTAAATAAAATTTTACTGCATACACATAATATTTTTCAAATGTTTTTTTTATGCTTAAGTATTTTAATAATAATAAGAAAATTTAAGTAATTTTGCCAAGAAAAAGTATTGCATTATCATTAAAAGTAGTATCTAACATACAGGGTGTATAATTTAAACTTAAATTTTAATTTCAATGAAAAAATATACTTTAGTGTTAAGCTTAAAAAAAACAATAAATTATTAATAAAGTAAGTAAATAAATGAAGAAAATATATAAATGTTAATTTCAAATTACAAACGTTTTATTATAAAGGTTATACTTTGCAATAAATTGTAAATAAAAGGTAAGTTATAAAGAAATAAATAACAGCCTTAAATTATGCAATAGTTTTTCAACACCTAATTAAAATACAAAAAGCTTACACAAAGAAAATTACTTTTTCTTAAAACAACAAAAAATTACAACGAAAATTATAAAAATAACAATTCTACAAAATTTTATATGAAATTCAATAAGTATAATTATTTACTGATTATAGCTTTTCAGAAAAAGACAAAATTTCCAAGAACTTTGGAAATATCAAACCTTGTTGACAACATCTGATTTTAATTTTTTAATGGCATACTTTAGGGAGTTATAAAGAACAATAATATATATTAAAGCCATAGTAGTATTTTAAATTCAAAATTCAATACTTTATCACGTATTTATATTTACTTTATATGTATTATTTTTCTTATATGTGATTAAATAAAAGGAATAACTTTAAAGTAATAAACAAAATGCTAGCGATGGAATGCAACAGCAATAATAATAAACTTTATAACATGCAAAGAGTTTAGTAAAATATATTATTTATTCAATGGCAAACAAATATAAAAAAGAGAAATAAAATAATGTATTCTTATATGCTGCATAAACTTGGCAGTTTTAAAATAATAATAATCTCAATAAGATATTCTAAAAACCATATTTATGATCTTAAGTCATATTCTATACAATAATATAACTTAAAAATGCGGAATTCACAACAGATAGCTATCATTTGAACGTGGGTATCAGGGTCTTCAGTAACTTATATGTCAATTTGAAGGGTAAATATCTGTCATTATAGTCTTCACCATGAGTTGTCATTCCGCTTGTAATTTCAACATTAATCATTTGCGATCCCACAAAGTATATATTTTCGGGATCGTTATATATATGGGGGATTTCATGTCAAGTGAACCAACTTTTGAAATCAATGTCTTCCGATTTGCACCCAGGTTAGTTCTATTGGATAGTAATTCAGACACAATTCCTTAACAAGATCGGTCGAGAACTCCCTGAGTTAGAGGAATCCCACATATATATCTTATAGATAGCGAAGACGATGTTGAAATCAATATATACATGACTCATATAACAATATATCGGGAATTCTTCCGATTCGGTTGCTATTTAAAATCGAGACAATTGGCACACAAATGGCTAAGAAATAAGGAAAAAAAACGGGACAAACTCGATTTTTGGCCTATTTTTGATCTATATCTGGATTACTAAGTCATAGTAAATAGACAATATGGATATCTAATGATAGATATTTCAAAGTCCATTGCAACGATGTATATAAGACTATAGTAAGTTGGACCTACAATGGGTCAAATTCGCGAAAAATATTGTTTAAGCCGAATTTTTTGTCAAAAATTCTTTTTACCAAAAAAAAAATTAATTAAAAAATTTTAATAAAAATTTAGAAAAAAAAAATTTAGAAAAATATTTTAATAGTAATAGAATCGGCACAGTCTCTTACTTGTTTGACCTATTTTTTTTTATATCTGGATTACTATGTCATTAATATAGACAATATGGATATCCAATAATAGATATTTCAAAGACCTTTGCAACGGCATATATAAGCCATAGTAAGTCGGACCTACAATTGGTCAAAATTGGGAAACATATTTTTTACCTCGAATTTTTTTTTTCACCAAAAAAAATATTTTTGTTATAAAATTTTTTCACAAATAAATTTATAAAAATTTTCTTTTAAAAAACTGAAAAAAATGTGTCCCATAATTTTTTTTAATACAATTTTTAAGATTCGGCGCAGCCGGAAGTTTTGCTTTACTCCTTTAATTTGAAAAAAGTGCCGCTGAAGCACAGCGATAGCTCACCAAAGCTTATGATGAATGTGTTCCATCAGTTTCAACGTGCGAGAGATGGTTAGTTCGGTTCAGAAGAATTGGAAGCATTACTCCTGAAGATTGTTGTAAAACTCAACAAGAGCTTGCTAAATCATTGGGAGCTACTCAAGCAGCAATTTCGAAACATTTACGAGCTTCAGGATTCATACAAAAGCAGGGAAATTGGGTAGCATATGAATTAAAGCCGAGAGACCTTGAAAGACGATTTTGTATGTCTGAAATTCTGCTTGAATCATTTTTGCACCGAATCATTACTTGATATGAAAAATGGATTCATTCCGATAAACCGAAGCGTAAGTGATCGTACGTGAAGCCCGGCCAAACAGCAAATATCCATTTGTATTTGGTGGGACCAAAAGGGTTCTATTATGAGCTGCTGAAATCTGTCCAGACCATCACAGGAAACCTGTACAGAACACAACTGATTCGTTTGAAGCAAGCACCGGTAAAAAATGCTCAGAATATGAGGCCATACATGAAAACGTAATATTCCATCATGATCAAATTGTTCCTAATATTTGCAGTCCTATTAAAATTTTGATATAAATTTTAGTTTTGGAAACTCAATGAATATGTAATATATAATAAAATCTTTATTATTAGCGAAACTCAATGAAATTTTCAGCGTTTTTTAAGTGTATCATTCTAAATAACTAGGTGTATAAAAACTTGTCAAAAGGTCAAATGAAATCCCAAAAATTTTATTTTTTACAATTTTGCCTATAGGGTCAACATTTCCTTCGGGGCTGGGAAAATACTTTAGGGATAAATAGGGAACACATGAGGGTTTCCAAAGCAGCTTTCCGTTTTCTGATCCCAGCCTTGGGATTTTAGAACATGTGGCCCAAAGTTGAAATTTTGATAAAAAAAAATAGGTCAATTTCCAAAGGGCGTAGGGCCGACATGTTCGAAAAATATGACATGTTTTTTATACCAAAATGTTCTCCGCAAAGAAGCTTTATAGAAAAACATAAAACTGTTATATGGTCTTAAAGAAAGTAGTTCTTTGATAAAAAAGAGTTAAGCCACCGTTTTGTCCAAAAAATAGCAAAAATATACTATTTTTTGAATTTTTAAATTGAAAATCGGTTATTTTTGGATTCGATATTGCTCTGAAATCTTTTGTATGTTATTGGTAATTTAGTTGTCTAACTAAAAAAAATTCGAGTCCATTCGGTCCAAAAGTGCGACCTATATTTTTAAAAAAGCGGACCAAAGAATGGCAAAATTTTAAAATTTCAATTTTGAAATGCCTATAACTAGAAAATTATGAGAGATAAATAGCACGCCGACGCTTTCCAAAAATATAAAATTCTTTGAAATCGGATGGGAAACAAAAAAAATGGCACGTGTTTAAAAATTTTACATGTCGAAGGATTATTAGTAGGGCCCATTTTAATAACTTAAACTCGAATACTCCTTGGCTACGCCCAATTCAAATTGTATCCCGATCGGACCATCCGTTTAGAAATGCCAGATTTATTTCCAAAAAATTTCGATTCTGCCCCACTGTGCTCCGCCACATGTTGCAATACCTGTTAAAAACTATTTAGAAATAAGTGATTGGGAAGTTTTGCCTACCCCCGCCTTATAGTCCAGACTTTGGGATACGCTTTCTGAAGAGATACGTATCAGAGTATCCGAAATTAGCTTGACTCGTTCTTGTTCTTAAAAGATGGGCTGTTCTTTTTGGCGCAGAATCCATATGCTGCCAGAAAGATGCGAAATGTTCATAGCTAACAACGGCCAATACTTTGAATAAATTTATATTGTACAAATGTTTTAAAATAAAAGCTAAAAATTTAAAAAAAAAATCCAGCATTTTTAAGTTATACACCCAATAATTTCAGTCTCAATCTCATGAATTTATGAAATTTAAGAAATATTTCAAATTTAAATTAAACTAATACCATCTATTCCATTTTATGAATTCATTCCTTCCACTTGTCTGTAATAAATGACAAACAAATTTCAAAGAAAGTATGTAATTCAATAACGAAAAAACCTTATGCTGTTTTTTTGCAAATGTCATGACACCCACATCTAAACAAAGAATCATATTCAGAATATAAATCCAGCTCTAAAAATCTTCATATGCAGTATATCGTATCGTATGTATAAATAAACAACTATCATAAGTATTCTACTTATTTACTTCTTTATTAAGAATTACTTAAGGAAGATTGAAAAATATTCATTTACATGACTACATTTTAAATGGAAAGAATTTGCACAATAAGTTTAACTTTATTTGCACTTTATAATTTGTCAATTGTGCTCAAAGAATAATGTGAATAAATATGACAAGAGTTACTTAGAAAAACAAGTAAATGAATTGCACTACAGTGGAACGAACCCGTTTAAATATCACAAATCATTACATGTCTCTATTAAGGGCTATGGAGATTAAAACTATGTAGACGTTTTCTTTTCTGACACAAAATTTTGTACATTTTTATGCAATTTTCATTTATGTAGAAAAGCTGTTTAAAAACTTGTTGTGCCTTTCTAACCCTTTGATAAAATTGAGGGTGAAACATGTAGCATATTTTCGGGGTTTTAGGGCAACATTATTTGATAAGAGCATAATTTATGACAGAAAATAAATCGCTATATGACTATGCTTCTCTGCCACTGTAATCATCATTCTTTTAAAATGAAAATTGATATACTATCTACTAAGATGCTTTTTATCTCTTCACTATTTTCTTTAAAAGTGCCACTATAAAGAGAAAATTGTGGAAAGCCATCACATTTGACAATGTGTTGACAAACTATTTTTTTTACTGGTATATAAACGTACAAACGATGAAATAAATGAAATGTGTTTCTGAATGTGTTGCATTGTTTAACTAGTATAATAGATTAAGATGTAACAAAAAACATACATGTAATCTATCTATATTTCTGTATATGTAAAAGAGTAACGTTACTGAGTGAGTGACTGAATGATTCAACATCGCCTAGTCCAAACGTGTAAAAGACATGAAATTTGGACCTCTCTATGTAGATCCATTAAGAAGGGATTTTTGGAAATTCAATGGGGGTAGAAACGTATAAATTCTTCTTAACTAATAATGATACCAAAAACATTTAAAATGCATTTTCATCTACTTACAAAATTAGCAGACAGGAGTTTGGTACTTTTTAAAATTCGAACACATTAGGAGATAACACGGGTACAAACTATGTTTTGGTACTTTTTTGGCACCCATGTATCTTTTAAATCAAAAAAGTATTAATACAACACCAAAAAAAATTACGAGGTTTGACCAATAAATTTTGATAGAGGAGACAAAAAAAAAGACACGTGTATCGGCGTTTTGAAAGTTTACAGCTGAATTTCATTTGAGGGGGGGTTAAATTTTCCCAATTCTGGCACATTCTTATTGTCAATTGTCATAAGAAACCATGTGATCCTTATATTTTAGGTATAAAATGTGTTCAGCAAAGTTAGTCCTCAAGGCATGGGTCTTTTTTGTCCTTCTTTTAAAAAAAGGCAACAAACACCATTAACACAGGTATTTAAGGGGTTAAAATGTTCCGCAAAAATATTATCCGTGAAATTTTACTATAAGTCCCTAAATACACCAAAACGAAAAATTCAAGCAGAAAGTCAGAAATAAGACACAGCAAAATTTGAATAAACTGCGTAATTTAGTTTGTGGTTGTCAAACTACCTCGTGACTTGAGGAGAAATTGGAAAAAACTGAATTTCGTCTGCTCATTCAGCATTATTTTTTCGGAAAAAATATCACTCAAATAAATACTATGGGAACTCTGCACCATCAATTTAAATGGTAAACATATGGTTGGTGTTGGCCGATCAGAAATTGAAAGTGTTAGAGTTTCCATGGCAAAAATCCATTAGTTAGGCTACGAAATGCTCGCTATTCCGTCGTTTTCTAAACCTGAAGAAATGACACAGCGGAAAGATTTTTGACTCCAACGCACTGTGGTTCCAAATCAAAATCTAGGTTTACAAAATTACTTGGCGCTCTTTTTATAGAGAATTTGTATCTCCGATTCCAAAAAAAATGTTTAAAAGATCAATGTAAACTTTTTTTCAAGTTACAGTAAGTACACAGAAAAAAAAAATTCATAATTGGAATGAATTTTGTAATAAATATTATTAATCGAACTTGACTTTTTTTCCCAAACTTATTTCATTCAAAATAAGAACATGTTCATAAATATTATAAAATTTTACATGACGGACATTTTTCCTTTTTTTACTTAATTTTTTTAATAAATTGCATTATAATTGTATTATATAATTAATTAGTGCAAGAATATTTGCATAATAGCCATATATTGGCCAATATTTTAAGATAAAAAGGAGAATATCTGAAACTTAAAAATTATCATTAAACATTATAAAACATTCATAAATATAAAAGCATTTCATCCTCTTAAATCAATTTAATCATTTTCGCGCTTTTTATATCATTTTGTAGCTGAAAATCATAAAAAACTAAAAAATTTCCATGAAAAATTTCAAACATTTTTGAACAACATAAAAATAAAATTGAAATTATATTTTTCAAGCCTTCTAGATTTTATTTCAAAACATAAAATATTAAAAAAATCATACTATTTAAGAAATTATTTATAAATGTTATGAATTGAAATCAATGAATTCGAATCATAATATTTATGTTGAAACTTTTTTCTGTGTAGTTTAGATATATAAAAATCAATAATAAAAAAAAAATATTTCTAAAAATTCCATTCCGTAAAAATAAAAAAAAGTATTTCGGCAGGTGCTGGTGACTACAATTTTTTTACAAAGACAGTCCCCAGAAGTTTCTTTAAATGATGTATATATGATGTCTTTTTTGGCAAGCTATATAATATTCTTAGAAAAAAAAATATCAGTATATTTGAGACCCAAGTTTAAAGGTCTATAACAGGAAAATTAAGAGGCCCATAAAAATAAGATATACACTTAATAAAAGCCAATATCAATTTTTATCTATGTTTTGAAGTATGAATTTCTATACGGTAAAACAATTGAGATATATGTAATTAAGTAAAGCAGTAAAATATTAAAAAAAAATTAACGAAAATATGATTCAAAATTTTTTGAACTTCCGGAGCTTCTGTCGAGAAAACGAAAAGTCCAATTGAAAACCCCATTTGTATTGGAGGAGAGCAGATTGTCAGCTTCCAAAAAAACTTAATTTATCCAAATTCTGAAGATACCGATTTTTATAATTTTGTCAACCTAGATATTGATTTGGAACCGCAGTGCAACGGTGAAATTATCTCACAAAAAATACCTATTTTGATGACCTCGACAATTCTCATTTTTGTTAAGGAATAAAAAAAAAATTGGAGAAACGTAGGACAAAGTGCATATAGCTCCAAGGAGACTATGTTGAAAAATTAAATCCAGTAACATGTGTTTCATTCAAAAAGGCACGGATTTTTTGACCCAACTTTGATAAAATTGTAAACATTGGTTCCTACAGTCATACAAAAATTAACTAATGTTTTGTTATTTTGAACACGAGTACAAAGTGTTTTTATATCCTTCGCCATGAGTGGCACGATAGCGAAGTCGATATAGACATGTCCGTCTGTATGTTGAAATTAACTTTTCGTAGACCCCAAATAACTAACATACATGATTCATACATCAATATATCGGGAATTCTTCCGGCTCGGTCACTATTCAAAATCGACAAAATCGGCCCACAAATGGCTGAGATATAAGGAAAAAACCGGGACAACCTCGATTTTTGCCTATTTTGTATCTATATCTGGATTACTAAGTCATTAATATAGACAATATGGATATCTAATGATAGATATTTCAAAGTCCATTGCAACGATGTATATACGGCTAGTAAGTTGGAACTACAATGGTTCAAATCGGGAAAAATATCTTTTAACACGAATTTTTTTTCATCAACATTTTTTTTGTCATAAATTCTTTTTCGAAGAAAAAAAATTTAAAAATAAAAATTGGAAAAAAAAATTTGGAAAAATCTTTTTTTTTAAAAAAAATTTATAACAAAAAAAAATTTTTTAAAATAATTAAAAAAAAAAATTATTTTGTTTAAATAAAAATATTAAAAAACTAGTAAGAAAGTATGGTCGGTCAAGCCCGACCATATAATACCCTACACTAAGTAAAAGAGCAAAAACATTTTTCTTTTATAATTTCAATAATTTATATTTTTGAGTGATTTTCGGATGTATGGGGGCTATGACCAATTATGGACAGATCACCATGAAATTAGGTCGTGTGATTTATGTCTATATGACAGTTAACTATGTTGAATTTTGTGAGTATACCAACATTTTTAAGCGATTTGTGCACGTTAAAGTGATTTTCGAAAGCGGGTCTATATGGGAGCTATGACTAATTATGGACCGATCGTAACAAAATTTGGTGACATGAATTTTGTATATATAAAACTTATTTGGAGCTCAATTTGTGGTGATACATTTATAAATTAAACATTTATGACCGATAAAGTTCAATTTCGGAAGGACATTTGTATGGGGGCTAGGTGAAATAATGGACCGATTTCAGCAAGTTTCAATAAGCTTGGTCCTTCGGCCGAAAAAATAATATGTACCAAATTTGATCGAAATATCTTCAAAATTGCAATCTGTACTCTGCGCACAAGGTTTACTTGGACAGTCAGCAAGCCAGACGGACGGACGGACATCGTTTAATCGACTCTGAAAATGATTCTAAGTCGATCGGTATACTTTAAGACCAATATTTTTGGGCGTTACAAACATCTGCACAAGCTCATAATACCCTCCCCACTATGGTGGTGTAGGGTATAAAAATATTTTTAAGTATAATTTGGTGAAGGATATATAATATTCGGCACAGCCGAATATAGCTCTCTTACTTGTTTTAAAACATATGTTTTTTCATGAGAAAATTAATACAGACTTCAATCGTTTGAGACATATCATAAAAAATTTACCAAAATGGAGCATTTTAATATTTCAGTTTAGTACTTTTTGTCCTAATGGTACTTTTTTACGGATTATTAATTATTTAACACGTCGACATAAAAGTTAGCTGATATGCTTCTGAGTGAAGTAAGAATTAAGGATACATATAGTGCTCAAAGTTATTAAGGTACCATAAAGTGAGAACAAATAGTACTTTTTCGTTCTCTAATGGTACTTTTTGGATTTTCTGTAAAAAATAAAAGAAACCATAGGGGACCTTTATGTTACTTTTTCTGTATTCTTATGGTACCTTTTGAATTTTCTTTACTAATGCTTCTAGGAACACAAACACAAAGTGAGAACGCAAAAATGTGAACTAAATGTTGCTTTTAACTGCGAGAAAATTTAAATTAAATTCTAAGTAAAGCGGAAACATTTTCATATTCTTAAAAACACTTTTAGAATTTTCTATATTTAAGAATGTAGAAACGTGAAATTAGCAACTGATGGGTAAAATTGGAAAAGGAAATTAGTGTTTTTGGGCGGCGAAGCACAACGGGTTAGCTAGTTTCTATATAAAGTTTTGTAAATAAATGTACATGAGCGTGTTGTATGACACTACTTACTACTAAAAATATCCAAAGGCGTTAAATGCACTTCCCAGCAACAATTCTGTTTATGTACTTGTCTTATATTATTCCTTGCGCTCACTAAGTGTCGACCAAGTAGGAAAGTGAGTCAGTCGGTACGAGTTTATATTCTTTGGAAGTGTGTAAGAAGATTTTTAAGTAAACGAGCTGTGTTGCATGTTTAAGTTCTAATAAAATATGTACTTTCGTTTTCGAATAAAGTGAGAAAAAAATATAGTGAATATACAAAGTAGCTTTTATTCATGAATATGTAGGTTTGCGTTTACAAGTCTCCATATAGTATTATTAAAGTACATTAACTATTTTCCTTGTATGTACTACTTAGACATAAATTATAACTTATTGTAATAGTACAATGTATGTGGTATTAGTGTAACTTACATACATTAGTGAATGAGACAGGAATTTTTAATACGAGTATAAAGTTTTGTATTAATAAAAATGTGTGGATGTTGAAAAAACTATAGATAGTTAAGCAGAATATTCTAGATGATAAAAACTTTCAAAAGTTTTAATCAAGATTGGCAACTGATATCAAGAGTAGTTTTGTAGTATACGATTAACTATTGGGTGTATAACTTAAAAATGTGGGATTTACTATAGGTAGCGTATATTTTGAACGCGGTTTTTGTTTTTAACAAGTTATATGTCATTTTGAAGGGTACATATCTCTCATATCGAGCCCTTAGCGCCAAATTATCGTAAGCGACATTTTTAAAATTTTTGTTTTATTGCAGAAATTAAAATTTTATAGACCGACTGATGTTTTAGCGTTCTCAGAATATCAAAATTGTTAATAACATCAAAAATATAGGGGGTAAGATTTTATCATAAGTCAATGTTTATATTTCACAGTAAACTAATTTTATCGTAAGCGACACACAGTGGTATAGAAAAAAAGAGGGAAATAAATCTGTAACTTCTAAATGTTTAGATTAGTTTGAATGAAATTTCACATGCGCAAAGAAGAAGTGTTGTCGAGTTTAAGTTTTGAACGTGGAGCTCGTTGGCCCACCAGGGACGCGACCAAGGGCCCTCAAAGTAGGACACCACGGGTATGTTACATTTTTAAAACGATATTATTTCTTGGTTTGAGTTCCGATAGGTATCTATTATCTATTATAGCTTAGAGGATATTCGCATTTGAAAATTAAATTTTCAACATTTTTACCCACCCTACTCCAGTTTTTTGATAACAGCGTATCTAAATATTTCCCGATTTTCTCCAGTTTTCCTTTATTGGACTAAGAACACATGTATGTGTCAAATGGAAAAAGAATTGTTTAAAAGTAATGACTAAGTTTAAAAAATTTTAAAAAGGCGATTTTTCACTAATTTTTTCTTTTTGAGTTATAGCAAAAAATTTCTAAGAGAATGTATAAGGAATTTATACTTTCTGAAAGTTAAGTTCTCATAAAATATTTTAAAGGAAAACTAATTTCAAAATTGTTGTTACCGAGGGGACCAGGTCCTTTCAAAAAACACCTATTTTTTATGTAAAATAAAGTTTTAGGGCAAAAATTCTCAAATCGCGTATCCGATATCAAAATATAATAACCGCTTATAGGTGGCTCAATATGTTTCTAATTATTTTGTAAAGGGTCCCGTTAACCCCGACCCTGGTATGGATATTATAGCCAAAAAACTAAAAATTTAAATTTTTTGAATTTTTCGACACTTTTTTGGGAATTGCGGGATTGCTGATAATAAATTTCAAAATTCGTTTTTATTTTTACATTTTAAATAGAAAAATCTACATAACTGTGAAATTTCATTAAAAACATTTATAAATAAAAATTTAATTTCAATTCGAAAAATTTGTATCTATGCAAAAATTCAATAAAAAAAACATTTTTTGTCATATTTTTCTATAAAGTATTTTTTATTGTCAAAAGTTATAAATGTTTTTGAAAAATAGATAAATAGCTTGAACGAAATTATATTATATCGCATCATAACATTTTTAATTCTATGTATAAATTTCAAAATAATCAAAAAAAACCTTCTCCTGTAAAATTTGTGTTTTGTCGCTTACGATAATTTGGCGCTAAGGGCTCGATATACTCTCACTAAGTATCGAAAATGTCGAATTTTATGCCCACAAAGCGTCATATGCTTGAAGTTTTGCTTTACTTCTTTAATTTGCCAAAAAAAAGTGGCACTGAAGCACTCCTATTGCTCACCAAAGCTTATGGTGGATGTGTTCCATCGATTTCAATATTCTAGAGACAGTTTCTGCGGTTCAGAAGTGATGACTTTGACACGGAAGACAGAGATAGCCCAGGCCAGGCAAAAAAAAAATTGAAGACCAAGAATTGGAAGCATTATTCCATTAAAATTGTTGTACAACTCAAAAGGAGTTCGAAAATCATCAGGTGCTATTCAGGCAGCAATTTCAAAACGTTTTTGAGCAGCAGTATTCATCCAAAAGCTGGGAAATTTGGTACCATATGAATTAAAGACGAAAGACAATTTTGCATGTCCGAAATTAGGCTTGAACGCTATAAAAAGAAATCATTTTTGCACCGGCCTACCAGCCAAATCGACACTAAAGCTAAATATCCATGGCGCAAAAGTCATGATCTGTGTTTGATGGGACCAAAAGTGTCTTATCTATTATGAGCTGCTGAAATCTGACCAGACCATCACAGGGAACCTGTACCGAATGCAACTGATTCGTTTAAAGCGAGATTTTGCCTCACCAGCTTTATAGTCCAGACCTTGCCCCGTCCGACTACTATTTAGTTCGATGCAGAACGATATCTCTGGTATATACTTCACTTTAGAACAGAGTATCCGATATTAGCCTGATTCGTTCGCTCAAAATATAAACAGTTCTTTTGGATCGGAATCCATATGTTGGCAGAAAGGTGGGAAAATGGCATAGATAACAATGGCCAATGTTTCAAAATAAAAGCTCAAAATTTGAATACACCCATTACCTGGAAGAAAACTTTTTTTGGCTGGGATACGATTCGAAACCAGGCCAACATCAGCAATTTTTGCTTCTTAATCTAGCGACTTGATCACTACACCACGATCTAATTATCCATGTCGGTCTATCTTTTAAAATCAACTCTTTGAAGGCCCCAAATAACTCAAATAAATGATTGATACATAGTCCTCTATAGTCCAACCTTGATTGCAATTTAAAATCGAGAAACTCGGCCCATAAATGGCTGAGATATAAAAAATCACGACTACCTCGTGTTTAGTGTTTTTTTTCACCAACATTTTTTCCCAGCTCAAAAGTAAACACATCACATTTATTCTCAGAGGGGGTGACTGTCCACCTATCACACTAAATAACATAAACATTTAACAGACAGATACTGTTACATACCTTACTTGGCGTCATTATATAGAAGCCAAGAGACTTCACATAAAGTTAAGAGCCTCTACCCTTCACTGGTTAATCAATGACTAATCAAAATTAAGCCTTGACTATAAAGTCATCATCTGTATAAATGTGTATTAAAACCAATCTGGACAAATGAAATCCAATTGTAGGGAACGGCCAGTAATTCCAGTATTGAGCTTATACAGAGGGCCCAATCGAAAATTCTTAGGACAATGACAAGTGCACCTTGGTACATAAAAAAATTATAACATCCATAGAGACCTACAAGTACTGTTAGTTAAAGATGAATTCAAGAATGTCCGTGAGAAATATATCATGAAATTACGGAACCACCCGAACCCGCTTGCAAGATATCTCACACAGACCCAAAGAAGATCAAGGCCTCGTAGAGCCGATCTAACACCCCGCTAAGATGTGGCCCATATGTCCATCAACGCTCCCGTCAGAAAGCATTTATGGTGTTTTCTTTTCTGGCATAAATGATGCATTTATTCTGCCTTTTACCCTGCTTTGTGTTCTTTTCTGAAAAATGTTTTCTAATAATGTTACCCTAAAACCATGAATATATGTTCTATTGTGATCGTTAAAAATCCAACACATTATGAGGGTATGGGTAGCATTTAATAAATGGTACACAATATATAGGCAACATTTTGTTCCAGAAAAGAAAACACCATTAGTTTTATTTTTAGTTATAAGATTTTATTACTTATTGTCAGACCTAAGTAAGGCAAATTCGATAGATAGATAAATAAATAACGTTATAAAAAAAAATTCCCAGCAATTTTTTTCAACAAAAACTTTTGTTTCGCAATTTTTTTTTCATTCAATTTCTTTTTCTTCAACATATTTTTTTTAATTTTTTTACCAACTTTTTTTTACAAAAAACTGTATATAAAACATTCCGTTTGTAATTTCTACATTGTGACCCAACAAAGTATATATATTCTGGATCGTTATAGAAAGCGGAGTCGATATAGCAATATCCGTCTTTCCGCCTGTATGTTGAAATCATCTTTCCGTAGCCCACAACTAACTTACATACATGATTTATACATCAATATATCCACTATAGACTCGGTTCGGCCCACAAATGCCAGAGATATAAGAAAAAAACCAGGACAACCTCGATTTTTGATATATTTTTTATCTATATCTGAATTACTAAGTCATTAATATAGCTAATATGGATATCTAATGATAGATATTTCAAAGGCCTTTGCAACGACGTCTACAACGGGAAAAATATTTTTTAACCCGAATTTTGTTTTAAGATTCGGTACAGCAGAATATGACTGATTTTCACACACAAATAAAACTCAACATAAGTTACATTTATTTAAATAATATTGCAATTAAATTAAATGTAATTAAATATATAATTAAAAATAATTGCAATTAATAAAAAATTCTGCCCCAGCAATGAGTTGAACTCCCAAAGTGCATTAAAATTTGAGAAGTGAAGTTTTTGCTGGTTACTTACGTTATAAATCTATATTACATATTTGAAAATTCATTTACATATAGAGGCAAATCCCGGTATAACGAATCTCACTTTAACGAAAATCCGATTTAACGCACGGTCAAATTCTTTACATTGACTACCTTATATAACGAACGTTTCAAAAATGGTATGCTCGATATAACGAATGGCGAGAAAAAAACAAACAAAATCAAACAAACGACCAAATTTTTAACATTGACAACCTTATATAGCGAACATTTCGAAATTTGTACGCTCAATATAACGAACAGAAAGTATAAAAAACAAAAGTAGTAAATAATGTAAAAATAAGAATATAAGTCGTTATAGTACCGCTGTTAATGGTTCAATGGTTAATCTCCTTCTATAGTGGTTTTAATTGCTTGTTTCACAGCGAAAGAAAACTGATTCGATCACGTAAACATATAGTTAAGGAATCCAAAATCAACTTAGAATGCGAACGAAATCTTTCATTCGATTTTGTGAAGCAGGCTATAATTGTACACGTGTTCACGTGAATTAAATATGGAAAACCGTTGAAGAATTTCGTTGAAAGATAAAGTAAAACATTTAGATGAATGAATGAAATATGGAATAACAAAATTCTCAACATGTATTTTGAAGAAAATAAAAACAAACATTTTATTTATTTATTCCTGTAAATTATCTTCACACAAATTAAGTGGAATCTGAAATCTTCAAAATCTGTTTTTTAAATGTTTGTCCCTGAGTTTAATTTTCTACAGGTTGAATCATTTTCAGAAATCCCTTACAATGACGGCTTTATTATTCGTGGATAATGCACCAAGCCACCCTCCAGATGAACAATTAGTTAAAACTACTAAAGATATAAAAATTTGGACGATATGCATGCCTCCTAATGTCACACTGCTCATCCAACCTAGGGACTAGTTAAATTCCAAAATAGAAAAAGTAGTCCAAAATTAAAAAAAAAACATCTCGATATAAAGAATTTTTCAATTTTACGAATGGGCCTGACAACATATCGTTCGTTATAGCGGGATTTGCCTGTAAATAGAAAAATATATTGCATATTTTTTTTGCCCAAACTTTATAATTACCTTAACTTTAAAATCTATGTATGTATATTTTTCACAACCAGAATATGTTCAACTCCTCTAATGTAGCCTAAACAATATTTGTTTTTTCACTTTGCTTATACTACATATATACATTTTATTATTAATTATAGTTTTCACAACTTAATTAAGAACATCGTGCTCTCAATTTTTTACATAAGGATTTTTTACCTACGTTACTCCTAGATTAGACAAAATTTTGTGTATGTGCCATAGTTTCATAATGTAGGTAGTCTAGGTAGTCTTTTTATTTAACATGAAGCACGCTAGTTTTGCTACGCTACTAGCAGCAGACAGGTGGGGAAATTGGAGATATTAAATTATTTTCTAAAAATGCATATGTAAGTGGTTAAGTATTTGTAAGTTCTGTTTGTGTGAACAAACATAATTTATAACTTTAACCAAATATTACAATATATACAGAAATATGCAAAACAGAAGGCTTATTTTACTTAGAGACTACGAGTTAGATGTACGAGCAACATGTTTACTTGTAATGAAGTTTTTAGGTAAAGTATGTATATATTATCAGCAGATAAATTGATGTACTTTAAGAAATAATTTTCATAAGAATATTAAATATCAAATACCGAAATTCCCAAAACGCGGAAAATGTGTTCCATAAAATTTGTGTTTTTAGAAAAGTACCCACTGTAAAGTTATTTACCGTGTGATAGTAAAAAACCCTTGAATGTATTTAAATATAAGGATATATATAAATCTAGAGCTTTTTCGAGGATTGTTGCTTTGCGTTTTTAAAATTTTTTACTAAATTTTTTTTACGCTTAAATTAGCTAGATTTTATTTTACAGTCTTATGCAATAAGTTCTCTTTCCTGATCATATGTAAATTATATATAGTCGCGAAAAAATATTTGTCTATAAAAGAACAATATCGCGACTTTTTGGAAAAAATATGGGTCTTTTTACATATTTCAAATTTGGATGCGTGAAACTTTTTATAGAGACGAGCTGTTATCAATTTTGTTTTATAAAAAAATATAAAGCAAATTTAAAAACCAAGTAAGAGACCTATGTATATTCGGCTGTGCCGAATCTTATATAACATTCACCAAATCATACTTTAAAATACAAATTTTAAATATTGTTACGTTTTAACCTTTTCAAAACGTTTGGTTTATTTCCTTTAAATAAACCGGATTCTTTTGCTTGCAAATAAAAGCCGTTTAGTAGTTTGAAAACTGTAACAACTCTTTATTTATTTAAAATGTACAACAGCAGAATTAAATAGTCACTCAGTGTTTTTTTTATACACGTTTATAAATTTGCAGAAATAAAGACCCACTTTATAATGTACACGAATTTACTTGAAAAACACAACACACTTTAAGGCACTCAGTTGATGTTTATTCGAAAAGCGTCTCTGATAAACTGACTCACGACTGCAACCTCTGCCACTATTTATAACACTGCCATCTGCACTCTAGATTGTTCTTTAACTGTCAAAATTCGAATATTCTAGATCTTACTAATACATACGCCATCTGTGGTGTACTTTCTACAATGTTCTTTAACTGAATATTCGAATTCGAATATAGCCTTGCCAACTTACGATCAAATCCACTGAAAGCTTTTATTTAATAATGCCCACAGATATGTTACAGTTTGCTATTACAGCACTGTTATTTGAAAGCAATATGCTACTTTTAAATCAGCCCTTAAAATCGTTATATTTGAATAAGTACAAATAAAGTACAATTTCGTAACAATATTTTTAGGTAAATAAAATAAAATTTTTTTTTTAATTTTAAAAAATATTTTTTTTTCATTTTTAAATGTTTTTTAAATTTATTAGTGAAAAAAACTTTTTGACAAAAAATTTTTTGGTAAAAAAAATCGGGCTAAAAAATATTTATCCCGATTTTGACCGATTGTAGGTCCAACTTACTATAGTAATATATAAATCGTTGCAATGGACTTTGAAATTTGTATCATTAGATATCCATATTGTCTATATTAATGACTTAGTAATCCAGATATACATAGATAAAAAATATGCAAAAAATCGAGGTTGTCCCATTTGTGGGCCGATTTTCTCGATTTTAAATAGCAACCGAGCCGGAATGTATCAATCATTTTTGTAAGTTATTTAAGAGCTACGGAACGTTGAATTCAATATACAGACGGATAGACGGACATGACTATATCGACTTCTCTATCTATAACGATCCACAATATACTATATACTTTTTGGGGTGGCAAAAATGTAGAAATTACAAACGGAATGACAAACTTATATATACTCTTGCCACTCAAATACTATTGATATTTAAAATTTCAGTTCATTCGGCTCAAAAATGTATTGTTACGAAATTGTACTTGAATTCAAATATAAAGATTTTTACGGCTGATTTAAAGTTGCATAGTGCTTTTAAAGTAGCATTGCCTCTCAAACTGTAACATACAAGGTGGCGCAAAAGTAAACTTCCGATTTTTTTTTGGCTGTAATTAAAAAAAAATGAAAAACTTTGATTCTTCTTGTGGATTGTTTTTATTTGGTCTTTTAATTTTTTTTACATCAAGTCGAGAATATGATGTCATGTAAATGGCCGCCGCCACAGTTGATTGAGCCCTTTTTATGTCATTTTCCATCACTTTGGCCAAAACTTCCGGCGATAGGTCCTCACATTCTTGACGGATATTGTCTTTAAGAGCTGCAAGAGTCTGAGGTTTGTTGACATAAACCCGAGACTTCAAAAAGCCCCACAAAAAGAAGTATGGAGCGGTCAAATCAAGCGATCTTGCTGGCCAGTGCAAATCGCCAAAACGGGAGATTAGGCGCCAGGGAAATGCATCCTTCAGCATATCGGTTGTGGCACGTGCAGTGTGTGCCGTTGCACCGTCCTGTTGGAACCACATGTTTTCCAATCCCAATTCATCAAGTTGCGGCAAAAAGAACTCGTTGATCATTGCTCTGTAGCGCTCACCATTCACAGTAACCGTTTGGCCCGCGACGTCTTCGAAGAAAAAAGGTCCTATGACTCCTCCAGCAAAAACAGCACACCATACAGTGACTTTGATCGGGTACAATGGCTCTTCGTGAGTTACACGCGGATTTTTAGTGCCCCAGAAGCGTAAATTTTGCTTATTTACGTACCCGCTAAGATGGAAATGGGCCTCATCACTCATGATTATTTTTGATAAAAAATCATCTTCCTCTTGGTGGTGATTAAGGATGGCAATATTCCGCGTTCTGGAGCAGTGTAGCGTAACATGGTTTATTTACGTGTATTTCGCATGTGTTTACTACACAAATGTCAAAACAGAACTGACATTAGGGGCCAATTGCAAAATTTATAGCATTTTCTGATAGGAGGATTACTTTTGCGCCACCTTGTATCTGTGGGCATTATTAACATTGAATAAAAGCTTTGAGTTAATCATTGATCGTAAGTATGACAACGCTGCTGGGACTCTTATATTCGAGTTTTGACAGTTAAAGAACATTGTAGAAAGTTCACCAGAGATGGCCTGTGTATTCGAAAGCTCTAAGCTTCGAATATACGAGCTTTGACAGTTAAAGAACAATCTAGAGTGCAGATGGCAGTGTTATAAATAGTGGCAGAGGTTGCAGTCGTTAGTGATTTTATCAGAGACGCTATTCGAATAAACATCAACATGAGTGCCTTAGGGCACTGCTACACGTTCAATATATATTGTGATATTTGAATCGCGATCCATTGAAATGGATCACGCAAAATGAGGTTATTCTGCGATTTGGATCGCGATCCATCAATACCGTATGCTACACGTTCAATAAATATCGCGATACTGGATAGCGGTCAATATAAATTGAACGTGTAGCAGTGCCCTAAAAGTGTGCTGTATTTCCCAGTAAATTCTTGTACATTATAAAGTGTGTATGTATTTCTGCGAATTTATAAACGTATATAAAAAACACTAAGCGACTATTTAATTCTGTTGTTGTACATTTTAAATAAATAAAGAGTTGTTACAATTTTATTTGCAATCAAAAGTATCCGGTTTATTTAAAGGAAATAAACCAACGTTTTGAAAAGGTTAAAACGTAACAGTATTTTCGGCGATTTTTAAAAAAATGTGATATCCGAGGTGATCAAATTTGTAGGGCCACCAACTGGCCCCCATTTCGCCTACGATACTAAGCAACTGTAAATCAATTTAAAAACACATCAGCTCCAACCTTGTGAAATTTCGTTACGATATCTCCAATAGTTCCCGAGGTACCGAATTATTTCCAAAAAAAAAACCTGTCTAAACTACTGTGCATTGTTTGTATAAAATAGAAGCTCTCATTGCGTATGATTGATATTTATTAATACAATTAAATAAATATTAATCATACGTACAGTATGATTTATATTAAAGAAAATTCGAAGCTACTTAAAAAAAATACGGAAATAAAAATAGGAATTATTAATAGGAATCTTAATCTTTAAATTTAAAATTTTTGTTTTTATTGCTTGACATAGAGTGCTTTAATTTGCCTTAACACTTTATTTAAAAAAACACCATAAATCTTTATACAACAAAACCTTAAAATGTTAAGTAAACTAAGCTGTTAAATTGTGTTCCCTTAAAAAGCAAACTTCATGGCCTACTTTTAGGCATAATTTAATAAATGTTTTATTGCCTTCATTTGGGTTGGCTGGTTTATTCACAACTTCTAACAATGTTATTTATAAGCTATTGATTATAAATTCTAGCATAAGGAATTTTCACTTCCTAAAAGCTTAACACAATAAACACACTATTAAGCTAATTTATGGCTTTAAAAATGCCCCCCAACATATGTCCGTTAGTCATAAATTATTACATTTAAGCACAAATAAATACCATATTTCCAAAATGTCTATTGTTTTAAATAAACACCAAAAAAAAGGAATACAACATGAAAGAAAATGTTTTAAATTTTTATTTTGTTTGTCTAAGAAAATCAACTACAAATCTTCATCTTAATAAGGGTTAAGGTTTAAAAATTTATTGGAAAACCATTTTTACAAATTTTCCTTAAACTAAAGAAAACATAAACAAAATAGCCACAAATACCATAATCTAAGGCCAAAAGGCATTAGTGTTGAACAGAAAAAAATTTATCTTTTTAACACAGGAAGCATCTTTTAATAAAAAAAGCGAGAAAAAACAATACAAACAGCCAGCCAGTCAGCCACTCAACCAATGAAGTATGAACAACAATAACAACAAAAAAAAACTTAAAGAATTTTTTGCCAAAGTCCAATATTAAGCTTTATTGTTCGTCGAAGAATCTTAAACAACAATCTTATGAGCTACTTTCTTTATTTGGAAAACAAGTTCAAAACAAAAGTACGCAAAATACCAGCAAAGATGAAGTTGAAGGAACATTAATAACTTACAGCTGCCAGCACAAATACCATCAAACACATTCCAAGTGCTGGCGTAACAAAAAATAAACTAAATTCCTTTTTCTCTGTTTATTTTACACCAAGTTCTTTTTTTTTCTTTTCTATCAAATGAAAACAACATTATACAAGGTTTACGTGGTTCAAAGAAAAAAATTAATTTTCAAACAGGTGTTGGAAAAACCATTAACTTATAGTAACAAAATACTATAGAGTACAGTGTAGACGAAGACAACAACACAGTGGGGAGTGTTAAAGATTTTTTTATTTAGTTTTTTTTAAAGGAGTTGAAATAATTGCAAAAGAAATAGCTTAACAATAATAAGTCAAGAGAAGCCTGTAATATCCGCTACTGCACAACATTAACGTTTTTTGTCACAGGAAGCTGGAATGAAAATACAGCCAAACTTGATTAATCACGGTATTCCAAGATAAAATTTAGGCTATACTTTCATGCTCTTGTATGTTTTATGCAAGTTCAATAATCAATATTACCAATTCAATTAAAATATTTATCAATAAAACTTCAAATTGACTGCTAGTTACGAATACAACGTTATCAGAATATTTAATGAGCGGTTTTTAATTTCTTTAGTTTGCAATAGTTGCAATAAATCTGCCTATATTCCACTAAAAACTTCGACTCCCTAAAAGCTACATTTGCAGAAGCTACAACCATGGCGAAAATGGTTGAGAATGTAATCATGTTGGGAATGAAAACTTTCATTTCATCAAAGAAATCTTCTTACTGCTCCCCAGGGTAGTTATTGTTATAGCAGCGTCAACAATTTTACAATATTTAATCTGGGGGTTCTGCAATATCAAGTCCAAGAAATTGTGCTACTTCTCCTGGATGAGTCAATAAATCTACTGGACGTTGTGAATTAAGGCTGGCTGGACAATTGAAAATTTGGAGGGTATCATGAGGACCCTGACCATATGCTGGGCATAAGTTGAGGACGGCACGGTATATGCGGGACCAAAAGGCATTAAGACTGTTTTTCCATACTGATCTTAGTTGTGCCAGAACGACTCTTGTTTTCCGCGTCAGAATCTTCTCGGTGGTGGGCGACCTCCAAGTACGACATTCATACGTTATCCTGCTATCGCTGAATTGATTGCGTCTATATGAATGTCGTTCAAAGCTGTGATGTACGAGCTGCGATCCAATGGATCATGTACATACCTCTTTATGCTCTCCTCGTATTTTCTCACATGCCTCGGGGGAGACTCCAACGTTATGTTCCTTGACCGGTAGGACCTTAGTTTCCTCGTGAATGTTAATTCGGAGGTAATTTGGAGACAGCCTGTGACGGTCCTTAAGGCTGCATTTTGACAGCTTTGAATATTTCTCCACTGAGTATCACTTAACAAAGGCGACCACACTGAAGCAGCATAGTTAACCACTGACCGGCCAATCGTCTTGTAGGTTGATAGCAAGGTTTATTTGTCCATACCCCAAGTGCTGCCGGCTAATGCCTTAAGGACTTTGTTCCCATTTCGCAGTTTATTCATGATTGCAGCGGCGTCTGCTGAGGAGGTAAAAAGGCTATCAAACGTGAGTGAAGGGTATTAAAAGCTTTTGGTCATTCGTTAAAAGAGTAAAGGATAATGCTAGTTTTTTAATTCCGAATATTTTAAAGGATGACCAAACATTCACTGACCCGATTGATAATGCTAACCTTTTAGCTGAATTATTCGCAAGTAATTCTCATTTGCCGGAAAGTGATAAACTACTACAACGAAAGAGTATTAGTGACTATGTCAAGTATATTCTTAGGGGATCATGCAGTTAAAAGGGTTTTATTGGATCTCAACGTGATGATACACCAGCACTGGTTATGAAGCAGTGTTCTTCGACGATAGCTCGTCCATTTGCTAACCTTTTCAGCTCTTTATACCGTGGCGGCAAATTTCCTGTATGTTGGAAGGTTGCTAATGTAACGCCAATTCATAAAAAGGGAGAGGCTAACAACGCTGAAAATTCCAACAATCTATTCAGCGACCGGCAGTATGGCTTTTGTAGAGGACGCTCTATGGGAGACTTGCTAGCCTTCCTAACGGAGAAATGGTGCCGTTGGCATGGGGCACTTTTATCCAAACTTATTGCTTTTAGTGTCGGTAATGACATCTCTCGATTTATATCGAGCTTTCTCAGAGATCGCACTATACGAGTTGTTATAGGGGTAAAGCAAGGTGCTGTTCTTTCTCCTACTCTATTTCTTATTTTTCTAAATAACCTTCTACGTCAAACTTCCAACCCTATCTATTCTTTTGCAGATGACAGCAACAATTGCCATTCATATTCATTCAGTTATAGATAAAGCCTGTCGGATATTAGGCCAATGAGGCAAACCATGAATGATTCCCTTAATCGATACCTTGTAACAATTTCTGAATGGGGTCGTGTGAATACGATCGCTTTTAACGATCGCAAGACTAAAGGTATGGTCACAAACGGCAAATATTTACTCAAAAAAGCGTAACCACTTTTTTTAGCACAATTTGTTTGACATTGTTTACTCTTACGAGTGTTTGGTTAGATCAAACAGCATCAAATAAAATAAAACGAAATATTTATTTTGAACCATCATAAATAAGATAAATTTTTGAAATAAAGAAAATAATTCAAATATATTTTATAAAGTGGTTCGTCTTTTTCGTCAAATATTTTCCATGTGTGATCCTACCTTCAGTGTGGAATCGGACGCTCTTGATGTTCTGTGCATGAGAATACAATGTGATGTCCGCTGGTCTAAATACATTTTTCATGTGTCGAAAGTAGCATTCAAGTTTCTCGGTTTTCTGAAACGCTGTAGGAATTACTTCACTCCATATGATCTCCTCACTATTTACACCGCCTATATCCGACCGAAAATGGAATACAACTCCCAAAGTATATTTTGAAGCATCTGTACCGCGTACAGGAGAGGGCGAAGGTGCTTATTGGTGACAGTAGGGTATCCAATTCTATTGGTGTTCTGGTGAAATTAGGGAACTTGTTCCTAATACCCCCCGATTTTACGTAATATACGTTTTTCATCAAGAATACATCCCTTTGTTATCGATTGGCCAGTGCACCGCACAGCACACCACAGGAAAAACTCAGTCTTTAGGCGTACTGTCCGTATGTGGAACAAACTTCCCCAGTCATTTTCAAAACACTACTTCCTCTTTCCTCCCTCCCAAAACCTATTTTCCTATTTCCAATACAATGCTTTCCATGAGTAGGGCTCATCTCCTGAGCGCTGGTCCAAGAAAAAAAAACCACCCAAAAATTCAAGTTGTATTAAATGTACACAAAATTAATAATGCATTTGTAAGAAATTAACAATTCTTATCAACACATCCCACTGTTTGTAGTGCAACGAACAATAATAGTATTGTTTGCCTAAATATAAAACATGAAGGAAAGTTCTTTTGTTTTTGTTAAATTACTACATTGTTTTAGAACTAAAATAATGTTTTGTTTTTGCTTTTACAAACAATTAATATTAAATCAACATACACTTACATATGTATAGCAACATATCTACGTTTAAATGAATGCACTTAATATGCATATATCCAGCAAACAATTCTTACTGGTTACGCTTATTTTAGAAAATATTTAAATAATACGAATGTTCTTTTTTCAATTCTGATTTTAGTCAAAATCCTAATGTATTTAGTAGGGTGTTCAATCGATCAACCGTTAATCAGTTAATTTTGGACGGTTAACTGTTCGAATAATTTAAAATTGCCGATTTTCAAATAACAAATAAACCCATTAATTTGTTTCGATTAACCGATTTACCGAAATTCCTTTTTTTTGCACTTTGTGCCGATTTACACCATGACTTTTAAGACGTCGTTTTTTCTTAATTCTCTTTTGAAGTTGCTTTTACTCCACCCCTCTTATCCACAAACTCAAAACATCAAAAGAGAATTAAGAAAAAACTACGTCTTGAAAAACATGGTGTAACTCGGCACAAAATGCAAAAAAAAACTGAGATAATGAATATTCTTCATCATGCTTTCGATTTCTCCAAAATCTACAATCAACGAAAGAGTTTTTTCCAAGTCAAGTTTTGTTAAATCTAGAGAAAATAATCGTTTAAAAGGAAAAAAAATAAATTATATTCTTTCTATAAAAGATTATTTCGGAAGATCTCACTAAAATCAAATGTGTATACAAAAATGATGGTTGAATTGTTATGTTTTGTTTGTCTTTTATGTTTTTGTACACAAAATTCGTTGTATTTTCAATTTAAAATTAAAATAAATATTATTCGGTTAATCAAATTATTTTAAATTAACCGATTATTAACCGAATAAATCTAAACGCCGATTAATTATTTGCTCGGTTAACCGATTAAACCAGAAACCCGATTAATTGAACACCGTAGCATTTAGTAATTGGATAGAAAAAAAATTTGTAAAAATTATGGCAAAGAATTGAGAACAATTTGAATTCAGAACAAGTAAAAGAGCTATATTCGGCTGTGCCGAACCTTATATACCCTTCATCAAATTATACTTCAAAATAAAAATTTTAAATATTCTGAGGTAAACAAAATTTATGTTTTTTTCCAAAGTTGTTATTTTCATTTTTTGGAACAAAAAATTTTCGAATTTTTTTTAAATATTTTTTTTTTACATTTTTTTAATTATTTAGCAAAAAAAAAGCTTTTTTTCCCGATTTTGAATTGTAGATCCAACTTCTTAGTCGTTGCTTAGGTCTTGGAAATATCCGTCATTAGATATCCATATCGTCTATATTAATGACTTAGTAATCCAGATATAGGTCGAAAATCGTGGTTGTCCTGGTTTTTACCTTATATCTCAGCCATTTGTGTGCCGATTTTCTCGATTTTAAATAGCAACCGAGCCGGTAGAATTCCCGATATATTGATGTATCCATCATGTTTGTAAGTTATTTGGGGGCTACGGAAAGTTGATTTCAACATACAGACAGACAAACAGACAGACATACGGACATAGCTATATCGACTTCGCTATCTATAACGATCCAGAATATATAAACATTTAGGGTCGCAAATAAAAAAAATTTAAATTGCAAACGGAATGATAAACTTATGTATACCCATCTCACGAAGGTGAAGGATATAAAAAGAATGAGTGTTATATTTGGCTGTACCGAATCTTGTATATCCACCAGAGTTGAGCGATCCTGTAATTTTTGAAGAATGTCGTTTTCAGTAAACGTGATTTATAAATCACTGTTCTTTTAAACAGTGACTGTGATAAAACTCGTTTTGTATATTAATCAATACATACTTAACATTTTATTATTAACATTATGTTAAAAAATTTTAGAACGATTTTAAAACAAGTAAGAAAATATGGTCGGTCAAGCCCGACCATATAATACCCTACACCAAGTAAATGAGTAAAAATATTTGTCTTTTAAAATATCAATAATTTATATTTTTGAGTGATTTTTCGGAGGGGCCTTATATGGGAGCTATGATCAATTATGGACCGATCACCATAAAATTAGGTCGTGTGATTTATGTCTATATGAAAGTTATTTATGTTGAATTTTGTGTCTATACCAACATTTTTAAGTGATTTATGCACGTTAAAGTGATTTTCGGAAGCGGGTCTATATGGGAGCTATGACTAATTATGGACCGATCGTAACAAAATTTGGTGACATGAATTTTGTATATATAAAACTTATTTGGAGCGAAATTTGTGTAGATGCATAGATAAATTAAACATTTATGACCCATAAAGTCCAATTTCGAGGGGACATTTGTATGGGGGCTAGGTGAAATAATGGACCGATTTCAGCCAGTTTCAATAGGCTTGGTCCTTGGGCCGATAAAGTAATATGTACCAAATTTGATCGAAATATCTTCAAAATTGCGACCTGTACTCTGCGCACAAGGTTTACATGGACAGCCAGCCAGCCAACCAGACGGACGGACGGACGGACGGACGGACGGACGGACGGACATCGTTTAATCGACTCAGAAAGTGATTCTAAGTCGATCGGTATACTTTAAGGTGGGTGTTAGACTAATATTTTTGGGCGTTACAAACATCTGCACAAACGCATAATACCCTCCCCACTATGGTGGTGTAGGGTATAAATATCTGTTATTTGCTATACATATTCGGTAACAGTTGTTACCAGTGAATATTGCAAATTATAAAAGAATGACATTTAACAGTTTGTTGGAAAATGTGAAAGAACGACATTAAAAGTATGTACCTGTTACTTACTACACTTGTTCCAGTGATTTTTCAAAAACGTTAACAGTAAATTTTGAAAAATATAAAAGAGCGACATTTAACAGTATATAGATAAACGAGAGAATTACCAAATTTTCGTAACATATAACAAAATTGTTCACTGGTTAACAACTAACTTACATGAGAGAAAATTAAATTAAGATTATTTCCCAAAAAAAAAAATATAAACATCTAGAGATCCTACATAATTTGTACTTGCTAGTGCATATAAAATTCAACATTTTCTTTGTTATTTTTAATTTTGGTTGGAATCCTTTTTTTTAATAAAATAACAAAACTTTACAAAATTAAATTATATTTTTCATTTACATGCCTATTCATTTTAGCATAGCATCAATTTGTATTTTTTTGTGCCCCTTTTTGTGTGTGTTCTTCTTTGTAATTGTAATTAGTATAAAAATTCAGCAAATTATAGTAACATTTGTTAATTGCCATCCTTTTTTGTTGTTGCTGAAATTAGTGTTTTGGTTTTAATTGTTGTTTTTGGTCCAGATGTCTGACAATGATACCGAACAACACCAAAAACAGCATGAACAATAACTGTTGTGAAAAAAGTAAATATTATTTGTAATTAATGGAGGCTTTTTAAATATGGCAGCCAAACAGAAACAAAAAGAATACAATAATAATAAAATTAAAGAGTTTTGAATGTATTTACATACATGAGGAGGCAGTGAAGAATGTGGGGATACCCTATGTGATTAGTTAAGCTGCATTTTGTAAATAACACAGAGCTACCGAATTTGTTTAATTTAGTTTTGATCATTACATTCCTCTTCCAATTTCCTATATGAATCGGTGAAGAACTCTTCTTCTTCCATCATAAGAACATATCAGACTCATAAAAATTTGCCGCGTGAGAATTTCATGTAAAGTTAGGCAGGCAACATGACTCTATACAAATTGAGGAAATAGTCACTAGGAAAAAACCGGCGATGCTATGTAACATCCCGGACACAGCACTATTCCTTTTGGCGGATATCGTCAAGAGTTGTCTCAGTAGGAAGTATCTGCCGTGCGGGTGGAGCGAGGTCAAGGTTGTCTTCATACCTAAGGCCGGTAAGGCCAGCCACTCGAAACCGAAGGATTTTAGACCTATTAGCCTATCGTATTTTCTTCTGAAGATATTAGAACGACTGATAGATCTACATCTCACCTCATTAGCAACGCTCAACAGGCCTACCTCAAGGGTAAGTCTGTTGAGAGTGCGCTTCATGAGGTGGTCGGCTGTATAAAGTACAGTCTGAAGCATAGGGAATATACTTTAGCTGCGTTTCTTGATATAGAAGGCGCCTTTAATAACATTAGGACAGTGGCAATTAGGGACTCGTTAGTAGAACTTAGGGTTAACGAATTCCTAGTGAGTTGGATAATCTTTTTTTTTTTTTTTTTTTTTTAAAGAGAAGTAATAAGAATAATTGTGTTACCTTCTTTGGAAAGGGGATAGAGAGTAGAAGGAAAAGGTGGTGAAAGGAGAAGAAAAGCTTTTTAATTGACAACTCTGCAATTGCGCGTTATGTTTATTATTAGTGCAGGTTGCAGCGCCTGTGGTGGTGAGATGGAGCATTAGTCAAGCTAACAACCTTTATTTAATTATTTTACTTCGGTGGCGTTTTAGTGTTATACCACCGAAGGAGGGCGCTGTGATAAATAATTATTTATTAGTAAACTAATAATTATTATAAACTGATGTTGTTGATTGGCAACGGCTGGGAATCGAACCCAGGCCACAAATACCATATAATGCTTAATGATCAAACGCGCTAACCAATTAAGCCACTGCACTGGCGGGTAACTTTATTCTTAGGACTTCGAATCTAAGGGTAGGAAGATAGTCGCCTATGCGGATGATGTGGTGATCCTGATCAAGGGAAAATTTCTCTCAACTATCAGTGACATCATGCAGGAATCGCTTGGTGATCTCTCGTCCTGGGCGAAAACTAACGGGCTGGGGGTAAACCCACTAAAGACAGAATTGGTGTTATTTACTAGGAAGTACAAGGTAGAGAGCTTCAATTTGACGAAATTAGATGGTGTTGAGCTGATTTTATCAAGGGAGCCAAGTATTTAGGAACCTTCCTTGACAATAAACTGTCATGGAAAATAAATACGCAGGGTAGATTAAAAAAGGGCGTCAATGCCCACTATACATGCAGGAACTCAATTGGTAAGAACTGGGGCTTGCGACCTAATATGTTAAATTGGATCTACACTTCTGTTGTTAGACCTATTATTACTTATGGTTGCACAGTATGGTGGGAGGCAATGAGGAAACATAGCTACAGGGTTATACTCAATAAAGCTCAAAGGTGTGCATGTCTGGGCATTACAGGTACCTTAGTTAGCACTCCGCAAGCGGCCTTGGATATAATCCTAAACCTACTACCCATTGAGAAATATGTTGAGAGTTTGAGGCAAGGAACCTTCTCAGACTATTAGAATCTTCTTTGGTAAAACCCTTGCGGATAGGACACACTATGATATTGTATGAGGCAGGTCTTATTGGACATGACATTATTCCTTCTGGAATCTCTGACTATAAGATCGCGACCTTTAGCTTCGGTGCAACACCCCAAGTAGAGTTCCCCACTAGGGATGAGTGGGTTGGATCCGATCAACTGTTTGATGGGTGCGCAGTTTTCACCGACGCGTCGGTGAAAACTGCGCGTCGCGACGCTTCCAAGATGGACTCTGGTACAGGGGCCGGGATATATTTGGTTGACTATGACATCAAGCGCTCATATAGACTCTCTAATGAGTGTAGCGTCTTCCAGGCGGAGATCTTCGCGATCTGGAAAGCCACAGAGTTGATAAAGGTACACGTCAATAGAGGGGCTGCAGTGACAATATACGTAGACAGTCAGGCGGCACTAAAGGCTCTGGAGTGTCATCTAATACACTCCAACATAGTGGGGGACTGTAGGAGAGCTCTAGAAGAGCTATTGGTACACTACTCAGTAAGATTGTGTTGGGTACCAGAGCACTGTGATATACAGGGAAATGAGGTAGCAGATGAACTGGCTAGACATGGTTCTGATCTGGATCATGATACAAGGGAACGGAATGTTAAACCACCCATTTGTTACTACTATAGGTTAATTTACGAAAAATTCCGTGACTATACAAATCAATCCTGGGGCAGTAGATCAGATTGCAAAGTGTTCAGGGCCTTATTGCCAAGACTGAATGCGGGCGCGACTGGGTCACTGATAGAGTTGGATAGGTATAATCTCAGGATTCTAGTAGGAGTATTAACCGGCCACTGCTCAATTGGGGCCTTTAAGGGTAAATGGGATAATGGCACACAGGACTTCTGTAGAGTGTGTGGGGATGCAGAGGAGCTAGAGACAGTAGAGCACATTATGTGCAACTGCCCTAGCTTACAGGGTCACAGACTTAGATGGCTAGGAAATAGATTTCTGGACGAACTTGGTAGTGTTGCTGGCTGCAAACTAAGCAACATACTAGGTTTCATTAAGGGAATAGGGTGGCTATTTAAGGGACGTTCTACAGAGAGTCCAAATCCGTTGAAAGATCTATCATTATTTCTTTCTCCTTTCAACAGGCGATACTTTGGTATCTTCTATTACTCTACGGCTATCCTCTTTGTCTACCTATTTGAAGGGAATCACAATGGACCTCAAGATCTATGAGTGGAAGTACACATAGTGCACACCCCTTCCTAACCTAACCTAGACAGGCAACATTATATAAAAGTTGCCAACAACATTAGCGGTATTCACAATGTAGAGTACTTGGCCTGGTGATGTAGTAAAAAAACTATGTTTGTCAATAAATAGCTTTTCTTGTTTTTACTACGCCCAGTACTCTACATTGTGAATACAGCTATTATATTTATAGAATAACTCGCCATTAGTTCTTTTTAAACCTACCACTGCCTCCTGTAGAGTAAGAGCATTTACAAAATATCATAACAACAATAAAAACTAACAAACTGTTGATTGTCGAATAAAAAAGAAACAATGAGAAAAAGGCAAACAACCATTTAAAAATATGTTATGGGAGGCTAATTTTTTACTGCATACTTTTAGCCTTTTATAATTTATATAGATTAAAGTATATTTTAAGGCTTAACGGAAGAGAGCCGATTATAAAGATTTTTTCAACACAAAACAATGAAAATTAATATTATGTTAAAATCAAACAGAGCAGAATATAGTAAATTATGATAAATTTAAGAAATTGAATTGAAATAGAGAAATTAAAGTAAAAATATAAAATTTTAAAAAATAACAGGTTTTGAAAATATTGCAGTTAAAAAAAATTAATTTATATAAATAAAGTTCTTTGTTTTTTATATTTATCCACTTTTCCCTGTTTATAGAATAAAATATCCAAATTTTATTTTATTCTAAGTTGTATCCCGAATAACTGCCTTGTCTGCCTTACTATCTTATATTTATTTAATTTATTTAAAAACCACTCTTGCATGCCTTTTATCTCCGTCCATTACACTTCATAATACCAAAGAACCACCATGTTCATTAGAAATACAGCTAAATAATGGCTCTACATACAAATTAGTTTAATTTCTTTAAAATAAAAAAAATAAGAAAAATAACACAGAGCAAAAAGAACTTAGTCATATTTTAATGTTTCTTCAAAAAACATTTCATCATGAAGGATTTCTATTTTTTTCGTACATTCCTTGTGATTTTACACCAAGAAGGCAAAACTTTGAAATTTAATTAAAAATGCTGATTTGTCATAAAATTACAAAAACATAAAAACTGTATGAATAAATAACTAAAATACGAAATATGCAACAAGCTATAAAATTTAAATTAATGTCTGCTAAATCAAGGACACCACAGAAAATAATAAAAAAAAAGACAACGAGGAAGAAGAAAATCATGACAATTCTAAGAAAAACTAAAATTCATTTTTTATTTCTATCTTTTATAGCTTGAATTGGAATTTTTGAGTTTGTGAATTAAAGAAAAATTAAACAAATTTATTGGCATAATAAAAATTCGCACTTACGAACAAGTAGTGAAAACTATCACATGAAAACATGGCTAGTGTGAGAAAATGGAGCAGATATTATTAGTTTATTTCCATTCCTTGCCAGTAGATAAATCTGAAGTTGAAACATTAAATTATACACCAACTGAAAGTATTTATCATACACATGAGACTTATTTTACAGCTGCTAGAATTCTTAAAGCGTTCCAGAATATAGAAGAAAATATGACGATCAATATGTTAATTCAATGTAATTCCAAATTCCCTTACAAATCAGCTTCTGGGTAAGCAGTTTTATACGTAATCTCAATCTTAATATAAATACTTAAATCACACATTCATTTTGCAAAAATAAAAATAAATCTATCACCATACTCTTGGAAACCACTGCCACTGAAGATAATTTAATATAATTAATGGTACAAAGAAGAACAGAAGCAAAACCAAAAAAAATCTCATACGGAAATAAAGTCTGTAACAATAAGGAAAATTTACTGCAAAAGGAAGTAAAAAAGAAGTAGGAGAAAAATGGAAAATAAATAATTGAGTTTTTATTTTTTTGCAATTTCAAATCGATGGTGGAGAAAAATAGAAGCAGAGAGACAATTGAATTGCTGAAATTGATGTATAATAAAATAAATAAGTGAATTGAACGTGACCTTCACCCTGACTTTTCAGAGAATTTTAAATAGAAATTTGCACAAACTTAAAATAAAACAAAGAAAATACAGTTATCGAAATAACTGCAATTACCGTTACTGTTTAAATAGCGTTACCGTTCTATAAATAGTTTTAAATTATGAAAATTAAAATCTTTGTTTTCCATACTGGAGTTTTTTTTTTAAATGCGAAATTGGCTACAGTTACCGCTATTTTATAAATAATTTTAAATTATGAAAATACAAAATTTTTATTTCAATAATTGAATACAAAATTTAATATGTGCTCGTAATATAAGGACGCCTTGTTTTTAATTTTCGTAACCTTTATTAATAACTAGCTGACCCGACAGACGTTGTCCTGTCCAAGTTAAAAAAATGCGGTTTGAAAAGGGAAAAAGTTAAAAAGAAAAAAAAACGTATTATTGAATGATAATATTTATTCATATAGGACATAGAATAAAATATACATAAAAAAGAACCTAAGTTTGTTGTCAAAAACCTAAGTCTTCCAAGAACAGAATACATGTAAATCAATGTACATATTTTGTGATCACAAATCGAGCTCCTTTTCTTGATTGAACGCTTATTGGCCAAGTTATTAGCGAATTTAGATATTTTGAGTTTTTATATAAAAAATCGATTTTTGGTATGAAATATGAGTGATCACAGATCGAGCTGCTTTTCTTGATTAGACGCTTATTGGCCAAGTTATTAGCGAATTTAGATATTTTGAGTTTTTATATAAAAAATCGATTTTTGGTCAGAAATATGAGTGATCACAGATCAAGCTGCTTTTCTTGATTAAACGCTTATTGGCCAAGTTATTGGCGAATTTAGATATTTTGAGTTTTTATATAAAAAAAACGATTTTTGGTCAGAAATATGAGTGATCACAGATCGAGCTGCTTTTCTTGATTAAACGCTTATTAGCCAAGTTATTAGCGAATTTAGATATTTTGAGTTTTTATATAAAAAATCGATTTTTGGTCAGAAATATGAGTGATCACAGATCAAGCTGCTTTTCTTGATTAAACGCTTATTGGCCAAGTTATTAGCGAATTTAGATATTTTGAGTTTTTATATAAAAAATCGATTTTTGGTCAGAAATATGAGTGATCACAGATCGAGCTGCTTTTCTTGATTAGACGCTTATTGGCCAAGTTATTAGCGATTTTAGATATTTTGAGTTATTTTTGGTCAGAAATATGAGTGATCATAGATCGAGCTGCTTTTCTTGATTGAACGCTTATTGGCCAAGTTATTAGCGAATTTAGATATTTTGAGTTTTTATATAAAAAATCGATTTTTGGTATGAAATATGAGTGATCACAGATCGAGCTGCTTTTCTTGATTAGACGCTTATTGGCCAAGTTATTAGCGAATTTAGATATTTTGAGTTTTTATATAAAAAATCGATTTTTGGTCAGAAATATGAGTGATCACAGTTCGAGCAGCTTTTCTTGATTAAACGCTTATTGGCCAAGTTATTAGCGAATTTAGATATTTTGAGTTTTTATATAAAAAATCGATTTGTGGTAAGAAAAATGAGTGATCACAGATCGAGCTGCTTTTCTTGATTAAACGCTTATCGGCCAAGTTATTAGCGAATTTAGATATTTTGAGTTTTTATATCAAAAATCGATTTTTGGTCAGAAATATGAGTGATCACGGATCGAGCTGCTTTTCTTAATTAAACGCTTATCGGCCAAGTTATTAGCGAATTTAGATATTTTGAGTTTTTATATAAAAAATCGATTTTTGGTCAGAAATATGAGTGATCATAGATCGAGCTGCTTTTCTTGATTAAACGCTTATTGGCCAAGTTATTAGCGAATTTAGATATTTTGAGTTTTTATATAAAAAATCGATTTTTGGTCAGAAATATGAGTGATCACAGATCGAGCTGCTTTTCTTGATTAAACGCTTATTGGCCAAGTTATTAGCGAATTTAGATATTTTGAGTTTTTATATAAAAAATCGATTTTTGGTCAGAAATATGAGTGATCACAGATCGAGCTGCTTTTCTTGATTAGACGCTTATTGGCCAAGTTATTAGCGAATTTAGATATTTTGAGCTTTTATATAAAAAATCGATTTTTGGTCAGAAATATGAGTGATCACAGATCGAGCTGCTTTTCTTGATTAAACGCTTATTGGCCAAGTTATTAGCGAATTTAGATATTTTGAGTTTTTATATAAAAAATCGATTTTTGGTCAGAAATATGAGTGATCACAGATCGAGCTGCTTTTCTTGATTAGACGCTTATTGGCCAAGTTATTAGCGAATTTAGATATTTTGAGTTTTTATATAAAAAATCGATTTTTGGTCAGAAATATGAGTGATCACAGATCGAGCTGCTTTTCTTGATTAAACGCTTATTGGCCAAGTTATTAGCGAATTTAGATATTTTGAGCTTTTATATAAAAAATCGATTTTTGGTCAGAAATATGAGTGATCACAGATCGAGCTGCTTTTCTTGATTAGACGCTTATTGGCCAAGTTATTAGCGAATTTAGATATTTTGAGTTTTTATATAAAAAATCGATTTTTGGTCAGAAATATGAGTGATCACAGATCAAGCTGCTTTTCTTGATTAAACGGTTATTGGCCAAGTTATTGGCGAATTTAGATATTTTGAGTTTTTATATAAAAAATCGATTTTTGGTCAGAAATATGAGTGATCACAGATCGAGCTGCTTTTCTTGATTAGACGCTTATTGGCCAAGTTATTAGCGAATTTAGATATTTTGAGTTTTTATATAAAAAATCGATTTTTGGTCAGAAATATGAGTGATCACAAATCGAGCTGCTTTTCTTGATTAAACGCTTATTGGTCAAGTTATTAGCGAATTTAGATATTTTGAGTTTTTATATAAAAAATCGATTTTTGTTGAGAAATATGAGTGATCACAGATCGAGTTCCTTTTCTTGATTAAACGCTTATTGGCCAAGTTATTGGCGAATTTAGATATTTTGAGTTTTTATATAAAAAATCGATTTTTGGTCAGAAATATGAGTGATCACAGATCGAGCTGCTTTTCTTGATTAGACGCTTATTGGCCAAGTTATTGGCGAATTTAGATATTTTGAGTTTTTATATAAAAAATCGATTTTTGGTCAGAAATATGAGTGATCACAGATCGAGCTGCTTTTCTTGATTAGACGCTTATTGGCCAAGTTATTAGCGAATTTAGATATTTTGAGTTTTTATATAAAAAATCGATTATTGGTCAGAAATATGAGTGATCACAGATCGAGCTGCTTTTCTTGATTAAACGCTTATTGGCCAAGTTATTAGCGAATTTAGATATTTTGAGTTTTTATATAAAAAATCGATTTTTGGTCAGAAATATAAGTGATCACAGATCGAGCTGCTTTTCTTGATTAGACGCTTATTGGCCAAGTTATTAGCGAATTTAGATATTTTGAGCTTTTATATAAAAAATCGATTTTTGGTCAGAAATATGAGTGATCACAGAACAAGCTGCTTTTCTTGATTAAACGCTTATTGGCCAAGTTATTAGCGAATTTCGATATTTTGAGTTTTTATATAAAAAATCGATTTTTGTTGAGAAATATGAGTGATCACAGATCGAGTTCCTTTTCTTGATTAAACGCTTATTGGCCAAGTTATTGGCGATTTTATATATTTTGAGTTTTTATATAAAAAAATCGATTTTTGAGCTGCTTTTCTTGATTAGACGCTTATTGGCCAAGTTATTAGCGAATTTAGATATTTTGAGTTTTTATATAAAAAATCGATTTTTGGTCAGAAATATGAGTGATCACAGATCAAGCTGCTTTTCTTGATTAAACGCTTATTGGCCAAGTTATTAGCGAATTTAGATATTTTGAGTTTTTATATAAAAAATCGATTTTTGTTGAGAAATATGAGTGATCACAGATCGAGCTGCTTTTCTTGATTAAACGCTTATTGGCCAAGTTATTGGCGATTTTATATATTTTGAGTTTTTATATAAAAAAATCGATTTTTGGTAAGAAAAATGAGTGATCACAGATCAATCTCCTTTTCTTGATTAAACGCTTATTGGCCAAGTTGTTAGCGAATTTAGATATTTTGAGTTTTTATATCAAAAATCGATTTTTGGTCAGAAATATGAGTGATCACAGATCGAGCTGCTTTTCTTGATTAAACGCTTATTGGCCAAGTTATTAGCGAATTTAGATATTTTGAGTTTTTATATAAAAAATCGATTATTGGTCAGAAATATGAGTGATCACAGATCGAGCTGCTTTTCTTGATTAAACGCTTATTGGCCAAGTTATTAGCGAATTTAGATATTTTGAGTTTTTATATAAAAAATCGATTTTTGGTCAGAAATATAAGTGATCACAGATCGAGCTGCTTTTCTTGATTAGACGCTTATTGGCCAAGTTATTAGCGAATTTAGATATTTTGAGCTTTTATATAAAAAATCGATTTTTGGTCAGAAATATGAGTGATCACAGAACAAGCTGCTTTTCTTGATTAAACGCTTATTGGCCAAGATATTAGCGAATTTCGATATTTTGAGTTTTTATATAAAAAATCGATTTTTGTTGAGAAATATGAGTGATCACAGATCGAGTTCCTTTTCTTGATTAAACGCTTATTGGCCAAGTTATTGGCGATTTTATATATTTTGAGTTTTTATATAAAAAAATCGATTTTTGGTAAGAAAAATGAGTGATCACAGATCAATCTCCTTTTCTTGATTAAACGCTTATTGGCCAAGTTGTTAGCGAATTTAGATATTTTGAGTTTTAATATAAAAAATCGATTTTTGGTCAGAAATATGATCAAAGATGGAGCTGCTTTTCTTGATTAAACGCTTATTGGCCAAGTTATTAGCGAATTTAGATATTTTGAGTTTTTATATAAAAAATCGATTTTTGGTCAGAAATATGAGTGATCACAGATCGAGCTGCTTTTCTTGATTAGACGCTTATTGGCCAAGTTATTAGCGAATTTAGATATTTTGAGTTTTTATATAAAAAATCGATTTTTGGTCAGAAATATGAGTGATCACAGATCAAGCTGCTTTTCTTGATTAAACGCTTATTGGCCAAGTTATTAGCGAATTTAGATATTTTGAGTTTTCGATTTTTGGTCAGAAATATGAGTGATCACAGATCGAGCTGCTTTTCTTGATTAGACGCTTATTGGCCAAGTTATTAGCGAATTTAGATATTTTGAGTTTTTATATAAAAAATCGATTTTTGTTGAGAAATATGAGTGATCACAGATCGAGTTCCTTTTCTTGATTAAACGCTTGTTGGCCAAGTTATTGGCGATTTTATATATTTTGAGTTTTTATATAAAAAAATCGATTTTTGGTAAGAAAAATTAGTGATCACAGATCAATCTCCTTTTCTTGATTAAACGCTTATTGGCCAAGTTGTTAGCGAATTTAGATATTTTGAGTTTTTATATAAAAAATCGATTTTTGGTCAGAAATATGAGTGATCAAAGATGGAGCTGCTTTTCTTGATTAAACGCTTATTAGCCAAGTTATTAGCGAATTTAGATATTTTGAGTTTTTATATAAAAAATCGATTTTTGGTCAGAAATATGAGTGATCACAGATCGAGCTGCTTTTCCTGATTAAACGCTTATTGGCCAAGTTATTAGCGAATTTAGATATTTTGAGCTTTTATATAAAAAATCGATTTTTGGTCAGAAATATGAGTGATCACAGATCGAGCTGCTTTTCTTGGTTAGACGCTTAATGGCCAAGTTATTAGCGAATTTAGATATTTTGAGCTTTTATATAAAAAATCGATTTTTGGTCAGAAATATGAGTGATCACAGATCGAGCTGCTTTTCTTGATTAGACGCTTATTGGCCAAGTTATTAGCGAATTTAGATATTTTGAGTTTTTATATAAAAAATCGATTTTTGGTCAGAAATATGAGTGATCACAAATCGAGCTGCTTTTCTTGATTAAACGCTTATTGGTCAAGTTATTAGCGAATTTAGATATTTTGAGTTTTTATATAAAAAATCGATTTTTGGTCAGAAATATGAGTGATCACAGATCGAGCTGCTTTTCTTGATTAGACGCTTATTGGCCAAGTTATTAGCGAATTTAGATATTTTGAGTTTTTATATAAAAAATCGATTTTTGGTAAGAAAAATGAGTGATCACAGATCAATCTCCTTTTCTTGATTAAAAGCTTATTGGCCAAGCTGTTAGCGAATTTAGATATTTTGAGTTTTAATATAAAAAATCGATTTTTGGTCAGAAATATGAGTGATCAAAGATGGAGCTGCTTTTCTTGATTAAACTCTTATTGGCCAAGTTATTTGCGAATTTAGATATTTTGAGTTTTTATATAAAAAATCTAATTTTGGTCTGAAACATGAGTGATCACAGATCGAGCTGCTTTTCTTGATTAAACGCTTATTGGCCAAGTTATTATCGATTTAAGATATTGTGAGTTTTTATATAAGTAATTGAATTTTGGTCTGAAAAATCATTGATCACAGACCGATGTATTTTGCAGAAATATGGTCAGAAATATGAGTGATCACAGATCGAGCTGCTTTTCTTGATTAGACGCTTATTGGCCAAGTTATTAGCGAATTTAGATATTTTGAGTTTTTATATAAAAAAATCGATTTTTGGTCAGAAATATGAGTGATCACAGATCGAGCTGCTTTTCTTGATTAAACGCTTATTGGCCAAGTTATTAGCGAATTTAGATATTTTGAGTTTTTATATAAAAAATCGATTTTTGGTCAGAAATATGAGTGATCACAGATCGAGCTGCTTTTCCTGATTAAACGCTTATTGGACAAGTTATTAGCGAATTTAGATATTTTGAGTTTTTATATAAAAAATAGATTTTTGGTCAGAAATATGAGTGATCACAGATCGAGCTGCTTTTCTTGATTAAACGCTTATTGGCCAAGTTATTAGCGAATTTAGACATTTCGAGTTTTTATATAAAAAATCGATTTTTGTTGAGAAATATGAGTGATCACAGATCGAGTTCCTTTTCTTGATTAGACGCTTATTGGCCAAGTTATTGGCGATTTTATATATTTTGAGTTTTTATATAAAAAAATCGATTTTTGGTCAGAAATATGAGTGATCAAAGATGGAGCTGCTTTTCTTGATTAAACGTTATTAGCGAATTTAGATATTTTGAGTTTTTATATAAAAAAATGGATTTTTGTTAAGAAATATTAGTGATCACAGATCGAGCTGCTTTTCTTGATTAGACGCTTATTGGCCAAGTTATTAGCGAATTTAGATATTTTGAGTTTTTATATAAAAAATCGATTTTTGGTCAGAAATATGAGTGATCACAGATCGAACTCCTTTTCTTGATTAAACGCTTATCGGCCAAGTTATTAGCGAATTTAGATATTTTGAGTTTTTATATAAAAAATCAATTTGTGGTAAGAAAAATGAGTGATCATAGATCGAGCTGCTTTTCTTGATTAGACGCTTATTGGCCAAGTTATTAGCGAATTTAGATATTTTGAGTTTTTATATAAAAAATCGATTTTTGGTCAGAAATATGAGTGATCACAGATCGAGCTTCTTTTCTTGATTAGACGCTTATTGGCCAAGTTATTAGCGAATTTAGATATTTTGAGTTTTTATATTAAAAATCGGTTTTTGGTAAGAAATATGAGTGATCACAGATCGAGCTGCTTTTCTTAATTAAACTCTTATTGGCCAAGTTATTTGCGAATTTAGATATTTTGAGTTTTTATATAAAAAATCTAATTTTGGTCTGAAACATGAGTGATCACAGATCGAGCTGCTTTTCTTGATTAAACGCTTATTGGCCAAGTTATTATCGATTTAAGATATTGTGAGTTTTTATATAAGTAATTGAATTTTGGTCTGAAAAATCATTGATCACAGACCGATGTATTTTGCAGAAATATGGTCAGAAATATGAGTGATCACAGATCGAGCTGCTTTTCTTGATTAGACGCTTATTGGCCAAGTTATTAGCGAATTTAGATATTTTGAGTTTTTATATAAAAAAATCGATTTTTGGTCAGAAATATGAGTGATCACAGATCGAGCTGCTTTTCTTGATTAAACGCTTATTGGCCAAGTTATTAGCGAATTTAGACATTTCGAGTTTTTATATAAAAAATCGATTTTTGTTGAGAAATATGAGTGATCACAGATCGAGTTCCTTTTCTTGATTAGACGCTTATTGGCCAAGTTATTGGCGATTTTATATATTTTGAGTTTTTATATAAAAAAATCGATTTTTGGTCAGAAATATGAGTGATCAAAGATGGAGCTGCTTTTCTTGATTAAACGTTATTAGCGAATTTAGATATTTTGAGTTTTTATATAAAAAAATGGATTTTTGTTAAGAAATATTAGTGATCACAGATCGAGCTGCTTTTCTTGATTAGACGCTTATTGGCCAAGTTATTAGCGAATTTAGATATTTTGAGTTTTTATATAAAAAATCGATTTTTGGTCAGAAATATGAGTGATCACAGATCGAACTCCTTTTCTTGATTAAACGCTTATCGGCCAAGTTATTAGCGAATTTAGATATTTTGAGTTTTTATATAAAAAATCAATTTGTGGTAAGAAAAATGAGTGATCATAGATCGAGCTGCTTTTCTTGATTAGACGCTTATTGGCCAAGTTATTAGCGAATTTAGATATTTTGAGTTTTTATATAAAAAATCGATTTTTGGTCAGAAATATGAGTGATCACAGATCGAGCTGCTTTTCCTGATTAAACGCTTATTGGACAAGTTATTAGCGAATTTAGATATTTTGAGTTTTTATATAAAAAATCGATTTTTGGTCAGAAATATGAGTGATCACAGATCGAGCTGCTTTTCTTGATTAAACGCTTATTGGCCAAGTTATTAGCGAATTTAGACATTTCGAGTTTTTATATAAAAAATCGATTTTTGTTGAGAAATATGAGTGATCACAGATCGAGTTCCTTTTCTTGATTAGACGCTTATTGGCCAAGTTATTGGCGATTTTATATATTTTGAGTTTTTATATAAAAAAATCGATTTTTGGTCAGAAATATGAGTGATCAAAGATGGAGCTGCTTTTCTTGATTAAACTTTATTAGCGAATTTAGATATTTTGAGTTTTTATATAAAAAAATGGATTTTTGTTAAGAAATATTAGTGATCACAGATCGAGCTGCTTTTCTTGATTAAACACTTATTGGCCAAGTTATTAGTGAATAACTAGAGTTTTTATTTAAGATATTTTGAGTTTTTATATAAAAAATCGATTTTTGGTCAGAAATATGAGTGATCACAAATCGAGCTGCTTTTCTTGATTAGACGCTTATTGGCCAAGTTATTAGCGAATTTAGATATTTTGAGTTTTTATATAAAAAATCGATTTTTGGTCAGAAATATGAGTGATCACAGATCGAACTCCTTTTCTTGATTAAACGCTTATCGGCCAAGTTATTAGCGAATTTAGATATTTTGAGTTTTTATATAAAAAATCGATTTGTGGTAAGAAAAATGAGTGATCATAGATCGAGCTGTTTTTCTTGATTAGACGCTTATTGGCCAAGTTATTAGCGAATTTAGATATTTTGAGTTTTTATATAAAAAATCGATTTTTGGTCAGAAATATGAGTGATCACAGATCGAGCTTCTTTTCTTGATTAGACGCTTATTGGCCAAGTTATTAGCGAATTTAGATATTTTGAGTTTTTATATTAAAAATCGGTTTTTGGTAAGAAATATGAGTGATCACAGATCGAGCTGCTTTTCTTAATTAAACGCTTATCGGCCAAGTTATTAGCGAATTTAGATATTTTGAGTTTTTATATCAAAAATCGATTTTTGGTCTGAAACATGAGTGATCACAGATCGAGCTGTTTTTCTTGATTAAACGCTTATTGGCCAAGTTATTATCGATTTAAGCTATTGTGAGTTTTTATATAAGTAATCGAATTTTTGTCTGAAAAATCATTGATCACAGACCGATGTATTTTACAGATGTATTTAATAAGTGGGCGTATTAGTGGACGTGGACAAATTTTTTTTATGTAAAAACTTTTTCGGACTATGTATTGCGAACATTAAAAAATAATTAGTTAAATCGGTCCAGACGTCCTGCGATTTTAGATATATCGAAAAAAAAGTTGGCGTGGTAAATTTTTCTTTCAGTAAAAACTTAAATTGGATTACTATGATCATTTAAACAAAAAATTAGCCAAATCGGTGTAGCCGTTTTCCGATTTTAGATAAATCGAAAAAAGTGGGCTTAAAAGTGGGCATGGTCAATTTTTCATTCCGTAAAAACCTAAGTTGGGCTATGACCAAAATTTAAAAAAAAAAATTTGTCTAAATCGGTCCGGTCTCTAATGATGCAATTACCAACGAACGACATTTGATTTTTATTTATATAGAAGATAGATTTACGTCAGACCAAAATGACCTTTAACATTAAAATACCGTTACCGTAATAAAAACAAATGTCGGTACCGTTAACTAAACGTTTCTAATCGGTAGCCAGTATTTTTAAAGTCTACAGAATTTACAACCTTGTTCAACTATTTGATATTTGTACATTTTATTAATTAAAGTCGGACTCAAATTACCGTTATCAAAAAGATATGGTTACCGAAATAAAAGAATGATTACCTCTAAAATACCGTTACCCAAATAGTTCAATTACCATTACCTTTTAATAGTTTCGAATCCGTAGTGTTTTTTTTAAATTCAACTCAGGTTATGGAAATTCGAAACGGTTGAAAAGAAATGCTAATTTGGATTATTTCCTTAACGGTATTTTAGCGGCATTATTTTTAATGTAACATAATTGGGGCGGTAGTGTATTCTTCTGATGTTTCCGATTTTGACCAATTGTAGGTCCATACGTCGTTGCAAAGGTCTTTGAAATATCTATCATTAGATATCCATATTGTCTATATTAATGACTTAGTAATCCATATATAGGTCAAAAATCGAGGTTGTCCTGTTTTTTCCTTATATCTCAGCCATTTGTGGACCGATTTTCTCGATTTTAAATAGCAACCGAACCGGAAGAATTCCATTGAATTGAAAGTGAACCCGTTATTTTCGGTATCTGTTTAAAAAACAAATTTCCCGATTTTGATCCATTGCCGCTTCTAATTTCTTTACAAGTCTTGGGAGAGGTAATTGTATTGTATATCATTGGATATAATTATTGCCTATGTTAGTAATCCTGTGATATTGATGTTTGAATCGTGTAAGTTATTTGGGGGCTTCGGAAAGTTGATTTCAACAGACAGACGGACATGACTTAATCGACTCCGCTATCTATAAGGATCCAGATATATATATCACCCTTCTCAAGAAGGTGAAGTGTATAAAAATCGATAATAAATACTGCGACTCTAGGGAAAATAAGCTCAATCTGTGATCACTCATATTTTATTCCAAAAATCGATTTTTAGTATAAAAAACACAAATATCTTAAATCGTAAATAATTTCGTTAATACTGCGATTTAAGGGAAAATAAGCTTAATATGTGATCATTCATATTTTATACCAAAAAATGATTTTTAGTATAAAAAACTCTTAAATAGTTAATAGCTTCGTAAATACTTCGATTTAAGGGAAAATAAGCTCAATTTGTGATCATTCATAATCTATATTTTCTATATCTATATATATAAAAATGAAATGGTCCATGTATGTAATGGCATCGCGTGAGAATGGCTGGATCGATTTGGCTGATTTTTTTTATTCGACTCAAAATTTTCAGAAGGTTTGTAAAGAAAAAAAATTAAAAAATTTCGTGTAAAACTCGGAATTTTTTTTTGAGTCCAGTCAACTGTAATAAAAAAAGCCCCCTATAGCATGCAGTACAAATTTTGATATTTTATTTGCAAATAAATAAAAACAGGCAGGTGTATGCGGGTTGGTGAAACTTGAAGAACTAACATTAGTAAATAGCTACCGGGCGGTCAACTAGTTTATACCAAAAATCGATTTTTATTTCGATTTAAGGGAAAATCAGCTCCATCTGTGATCAGTCATATTTTGTAACAAAAATCTATTTTTAGCAAAAAAAAATAAATATTTTAAATGGTTGATAACTTCGCAAATAGTTATATATCTTAAACCGATTGGTGTAGCTAATTTGAATACTTGGAGACAATCATATATAAACTTTCTCATGCTGTTTCCAAGAGAAAGAAACATGCGAATATTTATTAAAATGTTTAAAACTTTAAGGACTTTTTTAAAAATCAAAAGTATGTCGATATGTTATTGATTACATATTTCTATTGTAAATAGAAATAAGAAAAACATTGTAAACCTTGGAAAAATTATATTTCAAACTTAATACACTTCTTATACATTCATTACACAACGACTTATGATGATTATCTACTTTATAAATCCCATAAAGGACAATAATAAACATCTTGAATGAACAGAGCAAAATTTGCATTTGAAGACCAAAACAAACAACAACAAAAAGAAATGGAAACATTTCATACATAAAATCAAATTGATTAGATAGATATATAGGATATAAAAGGATTTTGTTTGGCAAATATGAAAATGATTCCCTTAAGGAAAGTTTAATACTGATTGGATATAGGGGTTTTAACAACCCCTCCAGACAATTACTCTCTAAACACATATTTGAAGAGGGTGGCGGTGGAGGAGTTATTATTGTAAAAGAATAGTCATTTAATTTGTAGTTAAAAGTTGCTTGAAATCAATTCGAGTGTAAAACTTAATTGACCATGTTAATGTAGCACATGTAAACCAACTGATGATTACAGCAAATGATTATGATGCTAGAGAGATACTTGAATTTGGACTTTGGAGGGTTAATAACAAAATAATGTAGTAGAAATAGCCATTTTGTAAACATTGATTTGGAAGTTGATTTTCCATTTAAATGAAGACAACAAGCGAACATCTTTAAACTAATTGTTCAACTATGAAAAACAAAACACAAAATTTTTATTTTTTTACTAAGACATACGTTTTTTTCTTTTTTATTTTATTCATACTCATTAAGTTAAATATATACAGCACAATTTAATAAATGATATATTTATTCTTCTTTATTATATTGTTAAAAACAAAGTAAAAAAAATTGATTTGATTTGTTTCATATATATATGTACAACAAAGATAGACAAAGATGGTGTATGTGTAGTGAAAGGAAAAAATTAAAAATATAAAAAAAAACAACTAAATGACAAATGACTTAAATTAGTTACTTATTTAGAAAAAGAAAAGAAATAGTTAATTTTAAATACAAATATTTTGATATTAAATCTAAATTAATTATACTAATAAACATTTATAAAAAAAATGTCAACCATACTAATAGAGCATAGGTTTTAAATATCAAAACAATAACTTCAATTGCTTGAGGGAGTTGGAGCAAAAGTGTAAAAAAATTGTGACCAAAATCATCTTTCTTTCTATTCTTCATTTCTTTAATTTTTTAACAGGAAATCCATCTCATTTTCAGTCTTCGTTGTGGCCATATATTGATCCAACTCTTTGTCCAAATCATCTTTGTTGACTGAGGATGTTGTTGCCGTTGTTTTATTTCCTAAAGATAGAAATAGTTTTTGTTTGCATTAAAATTAAGCTGAAACAAAAAGAAGTTTTTTAGAATTATGTTTTGTTCTGAACCACAAATCCGTGTTTAGAGAGGAGTTACGTATTTATTTTGTTTGAGCACCTCTGTCAGCAACTTATGGTTCGTTTTTACCTTGATTACGGGCACTGCCGTTATTGCCACCACGTCCGGTGCGACTACGACTGCGTCCACGTCGTTGTTGGGTTTGAGCTTTACCATTGTTATTTGTACCTCTTTGACCATTGTTGCTGTTGTTACCACGTCGTTGTTGAATGCGTCCGCGTGGAGCTCGGCTGTTACGTTGCTGTCTCACTTGACCTGTACCCTGTTGTTGTTGCCTTTGCTGACCTACCTGACCCTTGCGTGTGCGAGAACGTGATCGTGAACGCACGTTGCCGTTTTTAACATTGCGAGCGGCAGATCTTAAATAAGAATGAGGGGATTTGTTGCGGTTAATATAGCAGGCATTTAATTGAAATTACAGTTTGTTAGGAAATGAAGCGTTAAATGGAAGATTTTATTGGAATGATTTTATTGCTCCCCTAGAGTTGGGTGGTCTTCCAAAACCCATATTTTAAATTGTTTGCATACAAAATTCTTTTAAAATTAATAATTTGCAGTCTTTCATTTCTGGTTGCGATTGTTTTGATTATCCCCCGAAGTAGTCCTTAGTCCTATTGTAGTTATAAAATTAAATTCCTCCGATTCGTGTTTATGTTTTCTTGCAGCTATTGCTAATTGCTTTTCTTACTTCCTATCTTAAATTTTAAAACTTTTTCTGTAACTGCATAGAAATTCAACCAATATGCTTTAAAATCATTTAAATCACTTTTTTATACAGATTTTTACTGTAGTAAACTAATTTCTATTTAAATATCTTTAAAGAAAAAGATTTTTGGGTGATAAAAAATAAACCATTTTTGACTTTTGATCTCACAGTCACTCAAAACTTCAACTAAAGACTTAAATAAATTTGACTTGATTGTAAATATAATTGTGTTAAAAACATGTTTCTTGAAATTTTCCTAACAAGTAAAAATTCTTGTTAGGTCAACATTCCCCCGATTTAAAAATAAAAAATATTTGAAAATTTAAAAAAACAAAACTCCCGATTTTGATCCATTGCCTCTTCTAATTTCTATATGTCTTATATATTATTGCCTATATTAGTAATCCAGATTTTGGGGAAAAAAATCCAAGTATTCGGGGTTTCTTGCTTATATCTCAGACCGATTCGGGCCAATTTTCCCTAATTTAATAGATTTTTTTTTTTTATTTTTAATCAACTTATTTAAGTAGTAATGGCCCTTAATACTACATATTTACTTCTGTATTACACAATTTGAATGAACTTAAAAGAATAATCAATTTTCACTTACCTTGATCGAATGCGACCACGTCCATTGTTATCGTTGCCAGCCGCCGCATTAGTATTTGTAGAATTACGTCTCTTTTGCACACGACCTGTTTGTACACCACGTCTGGTTAGACTAGCAGTGCGACGTCTATTATTTGGTGCGCGATTTGATATCGCCCCAGGACGTACACCCAAACGAGCTTTAATTGGCAAATTTGAATTGCCAGCAACACGTCCACGACTGCGACTGCGCGAACGACCACGACGGGCATTGTTAGGCGATTGCAAATTGCCTAAATCATTGCGATTACGATTTCTGGAACGGTTACGACCGTTAAGTTGATTGTCGTTATTGTTGCGTGTGCGTGAACGGTTGGGTCCGTTATCTGACAGGGTGCGTGTACGAGAACGACTACGTGAGCGGCCACGATTATTAAGGCCAGCAGATCTGCCGCGACCGCTGATGTTACTGCCATTGCCGCGACGTTGACGATCAATATTTCTTTTGGCCACACGTTGAGCAGCACCACCCACAGTGGGACGTCTTGGTCCCAAACGATTGGCTAGGTTGCTTGATGAATTGTTACGACGCAAGGGTCTGCTGTGATTGTTTATTGATTCTCGGTCAGCTTTCATGCTAAGCAGGTTTGATAATGTTGAAGTAATATTTTGTTATTTTTTTAGGTATTAAAAATTTATGCGTAAGTGGAGTGTTTTTTTCTATTTTTTTTTTCTTTGATTTAGAATTTTTCTCCTTAAGATTTTAGTAGTAGTAGAGTTAAAATATATGTATAAAAAAAGATGCTTACGTTGCAACACGAGTCAGGCTATTAGTGCGTATAGGTTTTCCATTTACTCCTACGCGAAATGCTTTAACAGTGCCACGTCGTATTCTGTTGTTAGCTCCTCCATTACCATTAGATCCTCCACCGACGGTACGCATACTTCTCTGTAAGATTCACACGCAAATTAGGTGTGTAGAAATAGTTTTGTTTTGTTATTATTAAGGTGTTGTTATTGTGTTCGTTTTTTTTTATTTGTTTGCTTTCTTTCTTTTCTTCTTCCTCATTAACACACTTTCTTAATCTCTTTCTTTTATTTTTTCCTCTCTCTCTTGCTTACTGCGTAGCCTTAACCCAACCCAATTCTATTGTGGCATTTTATTTGATTTCTAAGTAAATATTTTTGGTATTTTATAAGCTGTAGAGATAGATGTTCCTGTTGAGTTCCCATTCAAACATAAATTTAGTTTTTTTGTTTTGCTTTCTGGTCTTTTGTGGTATTTGTAGAAATCCTTTCGAGGATTAGTTGGAATTTTATTTTAGATTAGTTGGAATTTTGAACAGCAAAGCATTTTTTATACTTTAAAAGTTTTATATAAGAATTCTTCATAAAGATAATTAACCCGTGTTTTACACATTCTACAAAAAAAGTATTTGTAAACAATTTTGTAGAATCATTCGTCTGGCGTTCCTCAGGATGTCGAAAAATATAAGTTTTGGTTTCCAATTGAGATGTATAACAGTAAAATTAACTTCTTTGTAAATAACTGAGCTCTGATAACAGTTATGATGTTATCAAAAGTTCCTTCCGGGGAGAAACAATTTGTATTCGATTAAAACCTCAGTTCATTCAGGAGCGAAGATCCAATTGTCAGAGGAAAGTGACAAATTGTGTCTCGAAGTTCTTCAAAAACAAATATTGAGCTACTAGTAATGTTTAGTTTTATGTAGAAATTTTGTAGCAAAGGGAAACTTAGCGAATCCATAATTCAGTATATTAGGATATTATTGTTGTTGTTAGAACATATCTGCTGTCGTCGATAGTTCTTATCTGTGGGGAAAAACGTCCGGTTGATACAGCTATCGCTGAGTTGACAATCGATCATTTCTGCACGTAGATCCAATTATCGTCGGAATGAGGATGTTATTGAAAGTTCTTGATGAATGGTCAGTTGACTACTTCAAACGCTTCTCCCTCAGGTAAATACATCAGTCCTGAAATTGACAAAGTTTTATCTAGAAACACTTCTTTTAGGGAACTGCAAACCAATTGTCATAGAATGATAATGTAATTTCCTTTTTAGATTTGTTGTGGCATCTGTTGAAAGTATTAATTAGAATTTATTCCACTACTTTTGTGTTAATTTCTTTTAGATTTAAAGTAGAGTGTCTGCAATAATTCTGAAGAAATTGATTGTTTAACAGTTCAGCTAATGTTGTATGTTATTTCCAGGGGTAGATTAATTCTCTTGCATATTGGTAGATAAGCTATTTTAATTACTACTGAAGAAATCGGTTGTTTTAACAGTTAAGCTAATGTCGGAAGTTGTTTCCTTGGAAGAAAATATCTGGTAGATGAGTTGGCAATATTTGGTCGACTGACATTTGCTTCATTCCGGAGCGAAGATATAATTTCAAGATATTTGTAGAGTGTTCAAAGTTCAAATCATGTCCCGCATTTGAAATCAAAAGTTGTCTTCATCCAAATCCCTTTGAAGATTGATAGAGGTTGGAGTTTTACAGAAGGTTCCAGCAGATTATTTATTTAATGACTCGCTATGTCCCTAACTCTGAGGTCCTACATCAAGTTATGATTCAGCATGCTTCGGGATGTAAAAGTATATAAGGCTCGTACTAATTTGTGGTTGTATTCAAGTCGCTCTGACCAGATCTGCTAACGTAATGTGATCTTGAAGTTATGCTCTTGCAATAGATGAGAATCAAAGTGTTTTAACATCTGATGAAACAAGCGAAGAACATGCAGTTTGTACTCTATGTTTACATTCCTTTAAGACCACATTTTAAACCTTTGCTATAATTCAAGAATCCATTCAATGTCAAGAAAATTTGTGCATTACTGCTTTACATTTACTTTTCATCATCAGCTAGGAAAACAAATAGTCCTGGTTATTGTATTTCATGAAAATCAAACTCCCCAAAAAACGCATAATACGCTTACACTAGGGCCAACGAGCAGAGATTTAAAAATATTTGAATAGAATTGGGTTTTTTTTTGGGAAAGAGGTTAGTTAGGCGAGAGACTATTTCTACAGAATTTCTCAAAATCATCTGAACTAGAGTTTTTTTTTACTTGACCCAGTAATTAACCACTAAGGTAATAATTTATGCCATTCACATCGGCCATGGCATTTCAGATGTTTCAAGAAAGTAAAATTCCGTGAAAATATTTGTTTTCAAAATCGAATTTCTTTTTAGAAACTTGTACTTTATGCTTCGTTTTAAATAAAAATTTGTTTAGGATTTAATTTTACACATACACGTTTCAATTTTAAAGCAGCCTGTACTTTGTGTTTCCTCTGGAGTTGAGCCAATAAACGTTGATTGGCACGAGAATTTACATTATCTACGGCTACTGCTGCCACGGGTACTTGACGTTGTACACTGCGACTACGGCTGCGACGTGCGGTACCAATATTGGTTACCACTTTTGGTTGTGTCGATATGGCCGTAAAGCGTTCATTTAATGAAACGCCCGTAGAGTTGGTCACATGGATTTTACTTAATGTTGAAGACATCATGTCTAATTTTTTGTTAATTTTAGACTTTTTTCTTAAGTTTTTTTGTGTCTTTAAGTTTATGTTGTTGTAGCAAATAGTTGTGATTCAAGTAGATTTTAAAGTCACACTGTAACAAAATAAAAGAGAAAAGAACTTATTATAATTACATACAAATTTTTACAAGTATATCTGGTGACTATTCTAATTTCATCTTAAGTTGAAATTTCTCTGCACAAATTTGTACAATTTTTTTACAGTTAATATAAATACAGCTCCTATTTTACATTATTTACTCCACCAATCTTCTTTTCGAAATTTTGTATTCTGTTAATTATATTGAAAACATAATAGTTTCGGTACTGGTATTAGGTCGATTTATTCGGACGGATTCGAGATAATAGTAATTTGACTGTTCTCTATTATTTTAGTTAAAAAACCCGCATTTCCGTAAGAAACTCAAATTTTCTGAACATTTTTGGGTAACGCCGGTTTTAAACATATCAGACAAAGGTCTGCTATTAAAATGTTATAATTTTTGAAGTTATTTAGCTTTTGAATGAGCTAGAGATCTCAATAATTTCTATTTAGCGATAGTAACTTTTCTAAAAACATGATCTAACGATCATGTTTTCCATAGGAAAACTTGACCTAGATTCTAATGCATTATTTGCAAAAAATTAAAACATTTCTCTACAACTATTATTGTATAATGCACTACATATACAAAACTATAAATCTTCTTTGTTTAATGACAAAAGCATTTATTATTAGATATTTAATTTTAGCTGTGAGTCATAAATTATTGAAAATTATGCATTTTTGTTTTTACCCCCTAACAAATTTATAAAAATGGCGAAGATTCATTAATGAGGACTCCCGCAAATTGAGGTTATATTTTTAATTCCATAAAATTAAAACAAATATTGTTTGTTTGCATTTGTTTAAAACATTTGCATTTAAATAATAATAATAATAAAGTAATTAACACTAAGCCTTTACATACCTTTTATTAAGTTGTTTTGATAAAATAATTAGTTTTCTCTCAGTTATCGAGGAAAATTAAAAGTTGTTCACAAAATCTTTAGATTTTATAATTTTTATTTCTTTGCTTTATTTTAATTATATATTTTGATTGTAGGTAGTTTTTTTCAAGTTCTTAAGCAATTTAAATTGTATTTTTTCTTCAAAGGTATGCACTGTGAATAAAATTTTTCTGTATGTACTTATTTTTTCTTCACAAATTATGAAATAAAAATGGCTGACATCTTTCTACATAAAAAAATAAACAGGGTTGTAATAAGGAGTAGCCAACCTATTAAGCAAAATAGAGTTACCATAACTTATTAATATTTCGGAAATTTTGGGAATTCATAGAGATTAACATTATAATGTTAATCTATATGTAACTATAGTTACTAAACATAATCAGCCCAATCATAAATAAAAATGTCTTTCTTTTCTCCTATTGTGAATCCAGATTTCCCCTTTTTTATAAACTGTGGGAAATGAAAAAGAATTTTTGTCAATACTGATTGCTAGAGCAACTATAACTCTGTGTCTATACCTAATAAATTTTAGTCTTGATAAAAGTCAAAATGGATGTCAAGATAAAAAATTCTCAGGTATAGTCTTCATATGTATATTTCTTCATGGGATTAAACAACTGACAGCTGCAGTTAAATACATGTATGTGCAAGGCGAATTCATACAAGGTGGTGTCAGTTCTACAAAAACAACGATTGGTCTTAACAAATGTCAAAAAACCAAAAGAAAAATTAATTAAATAAGTATTTAAACTTAATATAGTGTAGATAATTGAATAGTGAGGGCTTTAATTATTTATGTAAACAATAAATTTTTGTTAATAAGCTTAGAATATGTAGATATTTAAATATAAAAACAAGCTTTGACAGTTGTTAGAACCAAAAAGCGAAGAAACAAATTATCAGCTGTTTGACTGACTCCACCTTGTATAAATTCGCCTTGTGGATGTGTATTCCAATCAGTACAGCCAACTTCAGCACGAAGTACAAAAATTGGGCTGTTTTTTTACTTTAAAGTATGTAAAGTACAGAAATATGATAACTAGAGTGTCCAAAAAACCGGCAAATTTAAAAAACCGGTTTAACCGAAGAAATGTGTTTTTGAAAAAAAAAACTGTTTTTATTATTGTCTTTTTAAAAAACCGGTTAATATTAAATATTTATTTAATATGAAAAAGGTTTCCTTAAATTTACTTTTATTTGTAGACGCTAATATGAAATGTTTTAAGAATCTTCGGAAATTTAGCATTTTACGAAACATTGTCAAGTGCTATAATTTTCTATAAAATAAATCAATATTTTTTTTAAAAAATGGTATCAAAGTTTTTCATAAATGTGTTTGAATGAGCTTTAGAAAATATATTTCATTAAAATCGTTTAACCGTCTTACAAAACCCGGTTTGTCAAAAAACCGGTGGAGTTTACAAAGATGAAAAACCGGTTGACCAGTTTTCGGTTTTGGATACTCTAATGCAGCGAAATGCAATGAGCTCTCAAATGAGCTCTCTTGTTTTTATTTTCACATGTACGCAAGCACCAGTGTTGCCACTTCATGTGTAATTACACATATTGTGTGTAATTTTAACTTGGATGTGTAGCCCATGTGTAATTGAGTGAATGTGTAATTCATGTGTAATTTTAAATTCCAATTATATCCAAAATATATTGTCAATGTATGTCTTTTATCTATATTTTAGATTTTAATTGAATGAATGAATTATGGATTGTTCAGATTTCAAAACCGATTGAAATAAATATGTACATTTATATGAGGGATAGTAGCAATATCGTCTATTTTAGTTGATAAATAAAAATCCAGTATCTCTAAATGTATTCATATTGTTACGTTTTAACCTTTTCAAAACGTTGGTTTATTTCCTTTAAATAAACCGGATACTTTTGATTGCAAATAAAAGCCGTTTATAGTTTAAAAATTGTAACAACTCTTTATTTATTTAAAATGTTCAACAACAGAATTAAATAGTCACTCAATGGTTTTTTTATACACGTTTATAAATTCGCAAAAATACAGACACACTTTATAATGTACACGAATTCACTTGAAAAACACAGCACTCAGTTGATGTTTATTCGAAAAGCGTCTCTGATAAACTCACTCACTACTGCAACCTCTGCCACTATTTATAACACTGCCATCTGCACTCTAGATTGCTCTTTAACTGTCAAAGTTCGTATATTCTAGAGTTTTCTAATACATACGCCATCTGTGGTGTACTTTCTACAATGTTCTTTAACTGAATATTCGAATTCGAATATACGGTCGCAGCAAACAGCTTTGCCATCTTACGATCAATGGTCAACTGAAAGCTTTTATTCAATGTTAATAATGCCCACAGATATGTTACAGTTTGCTATTACATCACTGTTATTTAAAAGCATTCGGCTACTTTTAAATCAGCCGTTAAAATCGTTACATTTGAATTCACGTACAATTTCGTAACAATATTTATTATATTGTACTCGTTTGTTACTCAGTATAATGGAATTATATGTACTAGGATCGCACGTGGCCGAAAAATAGGTTTGCAGAAAAATACGATAAGTAATTTGGAGATTGCTATGTTTGGTTTTCCAAGTGGACATTTCGCCGTTTGTGATAGTTTTGTTTGCGTAATATTGGTAATAGAAACTAAATTTTAGTTTATATACATATAAGACTTTTAATTTCAACATGAAAAAAATATAAAACAACAAATACTATACAATAACTATACATTTTTACAAGTTATTACAAATTGTTATTGGAAAAACGTTAATTTTCAAGATAACCCAAAATCTAAAATTTGTATTTTTATAATTTTAAATTGTTTATAGAATAAAGGTAATATCGGTAGCGGTAATTGCAGTTATTTCGGAGTAACGTTAGCCAATCTTAAGAGAAAAAAACAAGAACGTAGGAATTTGTGGGAGAAAAATTTATTTACAAATTGTTACTAGTTATTTTTTATACCTGTAAGAACTGTTTTGTATTTATGCTATTGTCTGTCTGGTTTCCGGTTTGTGTTTTAAATAATAAACAATAAAACTGACTTACTATTTTGGAAGCTTTATTTCAAATTTATAACTACAAATTTTAAAAATATAAACGTTACAAGATTTTACTGGTAAAGTACTTACTGGGAAGAAAAATGATCAGAGCTATAATTTTTAAACAAATAGTAAAAAATATTTATCTTTGAAACTGAAAACAAAACTGATTTCAAAGCACTTAATATAAATTAGGAATAAATTAAAATTCGAAAGCAAACAGTGTGCTATTTTTTAATTTTAAAATGGAACAATCTCCGAATGGACATTGATTAATATTTGTTAAAAGCGTATTTGGGATTGACATATTTGACTGATCTCAAGAATTCATTAAATTATAAAAGTTCACTAAAAAAAGACATTGCTAACCTTGATTTAATACCCCTCATATATCCAATTCCTGGTTAAATTAAAATCACCGCAAGTGAAAATTGTCCATTGACAATAAAGTGATCGTATTTGGTCCAAACATATTCATGACAATTTTAGACCATTTCTCCTATTGAAATCACGAAAATTTATTTACATGTGTAATTTTTTCCCGTATGTGTAATTTAGGCATGAGGCATGTGTAGTTTATATTTTTATTGGTGGCAACACTGGCAAGCACACACATTGTATAAAAACAGTCAGTCTCGCATGAGCATTGATAGAAGCAGGTTGTGTTACGCTTTTATGCTTGTTTATTTCATTATTTCAGCTATTTGTTTTTGTTTTTGCCAGAGAATAATTCTCAACTCATACAACTACAATATCTAAAAACTGTAGTGGTGTGAGTTTGCATTTCGCTGCTCTAATGATAACGGACTGGTTGAGTAACATTTGTTTCGCCATTGCATTGCTTCAGTTGCAAAAATTTTAAAAAATTGCAACCTTTACGGATGTTTGAAATTTCAACTTGATAACTTTTGAATAAAGAAATTTTTTCCCATATGGTAAAAATGTTCCTTTTTTAATGATTTAATAAAATGCTTGTTTTAAATGTTCGGTAAAACTTTATTTTTACAATATTAAAAATAAATACAATTTACGGGCAATCTTATTTAAAAAAGCAATTATTTTTTTTTTTTAATTTAAATACATAATGTAGGTATATTATGTTTTGAGATCTTTAAAATAAGTATATTTAATAGTCGAATGTATGCCAATTGCGAAACGTTACCTATTTAAACAAATGCTTAGTCTGATAATTAAATATACCAAGTTAAAATAAATATGCTTTAAAATATTTGTTGCCGACTCTAGAAGTAAAATTAAATGTCCTTGTTTTCATCGACATTCTGCAAAGGTGTAATTCGAATCTCACTTAGTTCTAAGCGCAGAGCATCAACATGATCGAACAAACGTTGCTGGGACTTTTGATAACGTTCCACGGTGGCTTCTAAAGCTTGTATACACAACTCTTGCTTTTGTATAAGTTGTAAAAGTTCAATTCTATTTAAATTTTGATATTTATCATTTTGTATAGCAGCATCAACCAATTCCTCGCCTGAAACATCCAAATCTGTAGAAGCTTGTGTTTTCAAAGAATTCCCATCACAAGAATGTTGTAGACAAGATGGCGAAGAATCTTCATCGTCTGAAATCAAATTCGGTCTTAGAGTACTTGTAGCTTGATGTACTTGTATATCGCCTTGTTGACGATCATCTAAACCATTAGCCGATGACCAATCTGATTCGTCCATGTCTTCTGTCATTAAAACCTCTACATCTGAATCGGTTCCTGAATAGGTGGTCTTGCGCCTATTTTGATACTCAGAATTAATTAACATTAATACCTCGGTAGAATCCTCACAATTGCATAGACGTCGTGTCCTTATGGGCTTCTGTAGCACTGTAAAATCTTCGTGGTTATCCAAAACATCAACGGCACGTACAAATACATCATCACCTTCCTCACTCTCAACGAACTCATCGTTCACTCCATCATCTATTTCATCGTCATCGTCGGGCAAGAATTGTATATCATCATTCGTATAGTGGGAGTCCAAGACACAAATGTCCGTATTGTTAGTACTTGCTGTACTAATGGTACTTTCTTGTAAAGGACCACGATAAGTATTTGAAGGTGTCTCCACCACTTCTATACTTTCCGACTCATTGCCATTGGGTGAATTATCTTTGCTACCCAATGGTGTCTTGTATTGGTCATCTTTCGCGGAGTCATTGTGTTGGAAATGATCAAAGCAAAATTCAGCCAAGTTCAATTGTAAATCTATATCGTTCATTGCGTTTAGGTTATTTTGTGCTTTTTTTGTTAGTATTCGTGTTAGTACGTCTGTGATGGAATGTTTTTTACTAAAACCGGTTTATGTTCTATATTATTGCAATAGTTCTTTACATTTTTATCTAAATTTTATCTAAACAAACTGCACTTTTTTTTTTGCAAAAATACAAACAAAAACATTAATTTTGTTGTATTTTTTATTATTCCCGTATTCTTTTTACTTAAGAGTTGCCACTTTATATGGATAAGAAAAACAAATTGCTGCCAGATTGTATGGTTCATAAATTCGTAAACAGTGTGCCTAGATAAAGGGTGTTATCTTGTCCATGTCGAATTTGTATACCCTTTATTATGAGTGGTAAGGTTGTACTACATACATATAAGTTTGACATTCTGTTTGTAATTTTCACCCTTTTCATATGATTCCTTATAAAGAACATATATATTCAGATAGCGGAAGTTGTTATATTAATTCGGGAAAATCGGCCCACAAATTTCTGTGATTGATATAAGCAAAAAACACTACTAACTCGATTTTATACTTATTTTTTATCTACATCTGGATTACCAATTAGGGTATTCAATTAATCGGGTTTCTGATTTAATCGGTTAATCGAGCAAATAATTAATCGGGGTTTAGATTTATTCGGTTAATAATCGGTTAATTTCAAATTATTCGATTAACCGAATAATTTCTATTTTAATTTTAAATTGAAAATACAACCACGAATTTTGTGTACAAAAACATTAAAAACAAACAAAACATAACAATTCAACCAAAAATAATAGCAAATATAGTATTTAAAATCCTTTTTGTATACACCTGTGAGTTTTTTTTAGGATTTTAGTGAGATCTTCTGAAATAATCTTTTAAACAAAATATAATTTAAATGTTTTCCTTTTAAACGATTTTTTTTCTTTAGAATTAATAAAACTTGACTTTGATAAAACTCTCTCGCTGATTGTAGATGTTGGAGAAATCGAAAGCATGATAAAGAATATCCAATATCTCAGTTCTTTTTTTTTAGTTTTATCTAAGAAAATAAAATCCTTCGTTATACCATTGGAGTCCTTTTTGGATTGTTTTAGATTTTGAATACTTTTAATATTTTCGTTAAGTTCTGATAAAAGACTCCTTTCAAAAAAAAGTTTCATCTATGCATGTAAATACAAACAAAGTTTCAAATACATGTAAATACAGTTGTTATACTCATTAAACATGTTTCTTTGATGTTCGAAAAATATGTAATTTTAATTTCACATTTGGAATTAAAACGGAAAAATAAAAACCAAAAAATATGTTAAAGTGCAAAAAAAGGAATTTCGGTTAATCGGTTAATCGACACAAATTAATCGGTTTATTTGTTATTTGAAAATCGGCGATTTTAAATTATTCGAACAGTTAACCGTCCAAAATTAATCGGTTAACCGATTAACGGTTAATCGATTGAATACCCTATTACCAATACATTAATATAGACTATAAGGATAGACATTTTAAAGACCTTCCCAACGATATAACGCTATAGTAATTCGGACCGACAATGGGTTAAAATCGGGAAAAATATTTTTTGCACAATTTGTATACCTTTTTTTTTATATTTTCCTTCATTTGTGGTGAATAAGGAAACATATTGAGCCAATCGTTTAATGTAAACCAATTACACTATGCTACACCAAAAATATACAGTCTTATTGGAGTCAATAGAGTTTGGAAATACTTATATTTTCTATTATTTCTAAGATTTAGTTGAAAAGTAAAAAACCATTTATTTTGTTTTTCTTTTAACTTTGTTTATACTTTATGTATACTATTATAATTATAACTATTTATTATTTAAAGATATCTTTAAGTTATTAAGTATTTCATTTGTTTACATTCTATTTTTTAAAAACAGAGCTCTACAAAATTATATATGTATAAAAATTAAATATAATCAAATAAAATTCGATGTTTTGAGTCCGGTAGATTCTTATGCTCATTTTCTATCGTTGAAATAATAAAAAATTATATACAAAAAAATTACACTAAATATTCTAATTATAAACGATTACTATTACAAAAGAACTTAGCACTTAATTTGAGCCTTGGTTTTTTTAAGGTATTTCTCTTGCTTGCCAGAAGCTTGTAATATAAATTAGGCAATAATTTAATTTAAATTTATATTCGAATAAATATATTCGTTTCAGCAAATATTGCTACGACTACAACAATTACTACACGGCCATTTTGGGCTTATGGGCCTCGGCTCGCTTACGCATGGTCTTCATGCGTTGATTGCAATAGACCCGCATAAATATGGCAAAGAATACTACCATAACACCCAATACTCCCAACACCGATATGCTGTGATGATAAATTAGACAAGAAAGTAAAATGGCTGCAGCCTGAAATGGAGAGAACGAAAATTGTATAACACAAATAAAGGTAAAGCTACAGACTATTGAAACATTTGTTTAAATAAACAATTTATTTTCTAAAGTAAACATAAACCAGCATTTTGGAATTTGTATATAGGTTAATGATATATTATTACTTGTTTACTTACTTGTCTTAACGTCATAATGATGGTAAACGCAACTGGGCCAAATACGGATATGGTATAAAATATAAACAATTGGCCGACAGCTGAACTAATAGACAGTATAACGATATCAAATACAAATTTGGGATGCTAAAGTACAAAAAAAAAATATAAGAAAATATTATTATTAATTTCTTATTCCAATTTATTTTATTTACCTCAGTAGCAAATTGCAGTGAATCTATAAATCCTCCCTGAACACTTAAAGAAGCTGCCGTAAATATGGTCGAAAATAAATTCACGCCACACATCATTTGTAAGGGAGACATGCCATAGCCTTTAAATAAATCACCTTGCCAGTTGGCTGTAAAACTATCGAATAACATGTACATTGCCAGCAGAAATATACCCGTCATGGTGGTCACACCATTGGCCTTTGAACTATCTGCCGAGCCCATCATAAAAAATATCATACCCGTGGATATCAACACAGCCGTAAAGTACTCATAACATTGATATTTATTTTTCGACAGAATTTTACCCATCAGCATGACGGGTATGATTTTGCAAGATTTGGCCAAAACTTGTGTTGGAAAATTAACAAATTTCAAGGCCTCATATTGAAACCAGGCGCTCATAATATTAGAAAACGAAGCAAATGAGTATTTGTATAGGGGAGCCTTATGACGTGTGGGCGGGCGTTTGTATTGCAACACCACTATGGCCACCATAAAGGCTAAAATACGATTGGAAAATACTAAAAATTGCGAATCCTTGAAATGTGACTTTACACCATCAAAATTATAATATTCTTGCGTCATAATTTTCTCCTGCAGAACGCCCCACGTTAGATAGGATACCATAAGACCGCCAAAACACCAACACAGGAGGATGACTTCGTGTGAGTTGGAACGTTTTGGTGTTGCTGCTATAGCGGCCTGTGGAGGAGGTGGTGTACTTAATATTGTAGCCGTCGGATCATTTGGTAGTAGGGTTTTTTCTGAGGGTTCATCTCGGTCGGACTCGCTACCACTGTTGCCGTTAATACACATGTTAACAGCCATGTGTATATAGGATTTATCTGTAATTTGAATGGGAAAATGGGATTATTAATAAAAGATAAATGTTAAAAAAAAAATTAGTGAAAAAATTTGAATCCTCTATCTTTAACGATCAAAACTTGTAACTGAATTTTGACCAGTAATCAAAGCCCAACTATGTATACTGAAATCTTTCATTCATGCATATACCGGATGACAATGCAATATTATGTTCTAAATCATGAGAATTCTTCTTAAAACCTTAATTTTGAAAAAATTAAGAAAAAAAATCCAAATGTTCATGAATTTAAATGTATTTTTAATATAGTCTAATCTAAATATAAGCTTTTTAAAATATGTTCGAAAATTCGAAATTCGCTAAAAGCATCAACAAAATTTCGCGACAAGCTTCTAGCTTTTTAAAAGAAAATATTTGATTTTGATCGACAATTTTCATTTGTAATGAAATATTGAAGTCTATTTTTCAAATCAAACACCACAGGCCACAAAAACTGCACCAAAACTTACATCCATTAACGGTTTTCCATAAAGTAAATAAATTAAAAATTGCATAATATAAAACTTAATTTCTTGCTTAATTGCACATAATATGGAGTTCTTCGTGTTAGATGATAGACCAACTAGTAGAATGGTGTGACGCGTCATAACATAAAACTTAGTTTCAATTTAAAACTTCTCCGATTTTATCATTACACGGAGAAGTTTTAAATTGGGGCAATACCTATAGAAGCTTGTGACAAATTTTGTAGAATTATCTTTAAAATTTCCACCTGTAGTTTAATTACAAGGTTTACAAGGACGGACATCGCTTAATAGACTCAGAAAGTGATCCTGAGCAGATTCTTATACTTTAAGGTGGGTGTTAGGACAATACAAACATCAGCACTAATATACCCTTCCCACTAGGTTATAAAAAGATCAGAAAACACCAATTTTATTTGTTTTAGTCAAACTTACCGCTCTTTTCCAAATAGTTTGTGCGCTGAACATATTTGTAAATTAAGAAACCAGGTACAAAAACACAACTATAACCAAAACAATTGACTAATAGTTTTAATATCCACGAATAATCTTTGGATTGTGACTCTATCAGTTGGGATAATGTTTTGTGTGTATCATAGCCACCCAAAGTAGACCTTAAAATGTCGGAGAAGAAGTGTATGACCAGCAAGGTGATAAGAAAAAACCCGCTAAAATATATAAAAGAGAAAAACCCGAAAGATTGATAAAATTAATTAAATTATAGTTGATTAGACATTTAGCTAAGTGTTGTGATAAAACTAAACCTACCATATTATAATATCTGGTGTTTTAAGAGCCATGACTGTAGGGTCAAATACGTTTAAGTAATGTTGCAATTAAAAATCCTTTAAGACACGTAGAAGTAAATACACTTAGTTTCTCTAACACACGTCTCAATGTTTACTTTGGCAGTTGCTGTTAATTTATAAAAATATTTAAAATACTTTGTATAATTACTGCTGAGTTAAGCAATATCGCAGGCAGCAGCAATAGTATAATAAATGCCTTTTGGGCCTTTCATATTTTGCATGGCTGTTGTTAAAAAAAACACTTTATTTCATTTTAGTTATCACTATTCGAGTTTCTTGTTGTTGTTCTTACTTTTGTAAATCTTTGCCTTTAGTTATTAACAAACCATCAAACTCCAAGTGTCCAGAGGTTATAATATTTTCTTCTTTCTACAGATTTGCTATAAAGTTCATTAACCGTTTAAGATTTTGTATTGAATAGTATTAACAAAAATTTTGTTGTTTCTTTTAGAAAATCCAAGTTAAACAATTTTTTATTAATAATATGCACAACTTTCGTTCGTTCGTTTGTTTATGTATTAATTTATAGTATACATGTGTATATATATTATGTTGATACACATACGCACGGTTTTTGTTTATATTTCAAAAATTCTATGTTTATTGCTGTTTATTATCACCTCTCGTTAGCTGCGAGTGTTTTAATAAACTAGTTTGTTGTATCGAAAATATAATTAAACTAACGATGTGGAAACAAATTATTAGAAATAGTTCTCTAAGAACAACAGCTGTTTTCTTTTTGTTGTTTAATTTCTATTTAGCAGAGATGTGTAATGTTAATTACAAGAACTTAAAATATTGTACTTTTCTCTAAAAACTAAATATACCAAGATGATTTTTACTATTTTTCTTTTTTAGAAATCATAGGCATCCGTTATAGAAACCATGTTCTGTTTATATACTGTAAATTTAACGCAAATATTTATTTAAAAATGTATTATTTGTATTATGTATTAAGTGCTGTTTTGTACCATAAAAGTACTTTTATGTCATCATACCTGATGTTGTATCATACATGCTGTAAAGTGTAAAGTGATGCCAGACAAGTGTTGTGAGGATTTGCATATGGGTCAAGGTGAATTTATAAATTCACCTTGATAGATTAAAATACTTTTCAAATTTAAAATATTGAAATCATTCGGTATGTCAAGAAATCTTTTCGAAAAATACATTTCTTGTTTATACGATAGTATTACAAATATTTTATTTGTTTGTTGATTGATATTTTTCTGCTAATAAAATTAGCCCTTATAGATAGCGGAGTCGATTAAGCCATGTCCGTCTGTTTTAGAAAAAGTGGTTTAACCGAAATAGTGTGTTTTTGAAAAAACCGATTTTGATTATTGTCTCTTAAAAAACCGGTGAAGCGGTTTCGGTTACTCGTTTTACAAAAACCAGTTTTTCAAAAAACCGAAACCGATGGAGAAAGATGAAAAAACCGGTTAACCGGGTTTCGGTTTTGGATACTCTAGTCTGTTTGTTGAAATAAATTTTCTGAAAATGCTTTCGAGAAGTTTCCTATTTAAAATCAGAAAAATCGGTCCACAAATGGCTGAGATATGAGAAAAAAGACCAGGACAACCTCGATTTTTGACCTATATCTGGAGTACTAAGACATTAATATAGACAATATGGATATCTATCATTAAGACCATAGTAAGTTGGACCTACAATGGGTCAAAATCGGAAAAAATATTTTTTAACCCGAATTTTTTTTCATAAAAAAAAAAATTGAAAAAACCCAGGGTAGTATTCTATGGATCTATAAGTCCATCGTGACAGACGTTATCAAATGCTTGAGAAATATCTATTAATAATGCAGAGCAATACTGTTTGCTCTGCTATTAATTAATTTTAAAATATTAATTTTAACTTACAAAATTAACATAAATTATTTTTTAGTTTTCATATAACAAAACGCTAGAATTCCCGTTAATAGATAAAATAATGTTTCCCTCCATAATTGATTTCAAAATCGCTAATCAACAGCACTGTCGGTTTGTTTTGTTCAAATTCAAACAAAAACAACTAATCACCCTCCCTACATTAGCGCTAGCTTAATATTAGTAATCTTTGATATAAATAAGTAAAACAATTATTTAGCTATGACAATAATATAAAATGTATTAGTGAAAAACAAAAAAAATAAAAGTGAAATAAAGAGATGAGATAGATTTCTTATCAGTTTTTATAACTTTCGTTACAGATTCAAAAATAACACACGGCCTACAAACAAAATACAATAACAATTATATTTAATTAACAAATCAGCGAAAAAAATGTAAACAAAGACAGGCAGACAACTACAGCCAATCTACTACCCTCACGAGATTTTGTTAATATGCCTGCTGAACATTTAACTGCTATTATAATAGACTGAATTCAGTACATTAATAAACGTTATACAATAAAGATTGAAAAATTAATCACTGCCTGTGCTGCGGGATAAACGAACACGATATGAATTTAACACAAAATTTTGAACTAGTATGGCCGAAATTGAATAGTTTCAATGAGACTACAACGCTGCAGGATGGCAAGGGAGAAATGGAAAAAGTATTGGCTATGGTTGTCTTGGGATTAGGCAGTTTTATATCAGGTATTTTGCCAGCCTTTATATCTGAACGTAATCGCCGAAGATTTCCCTTGACCACTTCGCTCATGTTGTGTTTTGGTGCGGGTATATTGTTGGCGACGGCGTTAATTCATATATTGCCAGAGGTAAGATATATTCTAAGGAGATATTCTTCATATATGTATGTAGATTTGCATTTTTATGAAAATTATTATAAATGGACTTGGATAGAAAATTAGTGTTAAATTTTAATTAAGCATACTTTTGAAATCTTTCGAAAAAAAACATACTTCAAATTCTATTAAGATCTCTCGAAAACCAATACATCATATTACAAACTTTATACAACTATTCCTATACTATACAACCTCCCGGGGAGTTATATTTGGAAATTTCTTAAACTCTCTTGCTTTTAAATTATATTGTCTTGAAGTGAGTTTACGTGATTTCCTCCCAAATTTTGAGTTTTTACAGTACTTTCTCAGGAAATTTCTTTATAATTTTTGAAATTGATTATTTATTAATTGAATATTTATCACAGATAGTTTTTTGCTTCAATCCAGATAGTTTTTCACTTCACGATAAAACATGTATGATGACTTTTTCATCATTTCCTTACATATTCTTTTTGGTGAAGTCTTCTTTCTTATGGAAGTTTAACAGTTTCCAATTCTGTTAAACTTAAATGCTTAAAAACGCTGAAATTTAATATAATTTGTAGTAAATTTGAATTTATCTTAGAAATATACAAATATTACATCAAAAAGTTTCCATTGTATTGTCACTCACTTTATATAAGTACTAAAAATATCTGAAAGTAAAGTAGTTAGCAAAATAAAGGGTTTACATTTTTAATTGAATGAAAATGTATTGATATTCTTAAAAACTTTTGCAGGTTCGCAAACAAATGAATTCAAATTGGGCTGAAATTTCTCTATGCGCTGGTTTCTTTGCTATATACTTTGTCGATGAATTTATACACTATTTCTTTGGCGAAGCTATACAACATTCTCATGGACACGATGAACCCCACAGTCATAATACAACACCACAAAATACCACATTATCAAATAATCATCGTCATAATTACGGTTCTTTACATAATTCTGAGTCAGCACCTTTATTGAGTGCACAAAATACAGAGGCGAAGTAAGTTTATACTTTACATTAATCTTCTATTTTTGCAATAAAATAAATAACATTTTTATTTCATCATTTCAGCGGGGGAACCCAACAACATAATAATCACGCTCATCTGCATGAACATGGCAATGGCAATAATCACAGTCATGAGGAAAATCATCATGAACATGTTCATTGTAATGATGAAATAGTGGAAGATGCTAATGCCCGCATTTGTCATACTAGCCATACAGAACCCTGTTCACAATCAATGACGGGAACATTGGGGTTATTTGTTGCTTTGTCACTGCATTCAGCGATTGAGGGTTTAGCTATAGGCGTGCAAGATTCTTCAACAAAGGTTAGTTTCAAATTGGTTTCCCTTTTAATTACTTTCAACATAATATACATTTGATTTAAATTAAGGCTCTTAATATCCGTTACTTTTTCCATTCCCGGGAATAAATAAAAAAATCTATACATTCCCGTGAGTTACGCCCCAATACATTTGTTTTAAATAATCGGTCCAAATTCAATAACGGATATCAAAAGATTAGGATTAAATCTGGAAAAAATTACTAAATTGAAACCAGCATTATTGTCACAATTTTCTCTAATTTTTGATGATTTGCAGGAACTACTTATCATAATTGTCAAAAAGTGAGCGCAGTATGACAGTTCATTTGACAGTTCTTAAATTCTAAAAAACTCCCTTTATATAGATCCCATAGGAATATTTCTAATTCAATTGTTTTATTATGCTCAAAATAAATATAGGTCACGTACGAATATTTTTAAGGAAATTTTTTACGCATTAAGCTTTTGAGTATACAAAACTGGGCTAATCTAAATTTAGTATATAGTAGTCTCACTCTTGTTTGTACTTAATTATAACATGAAATAAATATTAAATAAAACACGTCTAATGTTATCAGTTAAATATGTAAATACTCCATATTTTAAGCAAAATTTTGCATTATAAAATTAAATCAACCTAAAATGAGTGAAAAAGAAACTAAAAATGCTTTCATTGATAAAATAGCTACAACTAACAACTTTATCAACATACATACATATAAGTTTGTAAGCAATCTTGACCTATATTTGATAATACTTTTCTATGTACTTATAAAACTTAGCTAAACATTTATTGCATCTTTCTTATGTGCACATAGAAAGCTCTAGACTAGACAACTCTAGACAACTAGAAAGCTCATTTTTATTTTTCTACAATTACTAGCTTATCCCGATGTGATACCGTACCCCAAGTATAAAAATATAAACAAGTAACAGAGCTATATTCGGCTGTGTCGAATCTTATATTCCCTTCATCAAATTATACTTTAAAATAAATATTTTTAGGTAAACTAAATTTTATTTTTTTTTATTAGCGTAATAAATTGTATCGCAAAAAATCTTTTTAATTTAAAAAAAAATTTTGCATAAAAAAAAATTTTTTTGGTGAAAAAAAATTTGGGTTAAAAAATATTTCTACCGCTTGCAAATAAGTTTATCAGATATTCAAAAATAACTAGTTACTTGTTATAGGAGATGCCACGCCCACTGTTCTGAACCCACCCATTTGTATTTCATCTATGTATAATTGTAAACAAAATCACTCATGTCAAGTTTAGTGGCTTTAACTGTTATAGTTCCCAGATATTCAATAACAATTTGCTGTATATGGGAGAGGCCATGTCCTCTAATCCGATCCCGCACATTTTCAACCAAACTAGACAAAGCTTTATGACATTTAAAGATTTTCGCAATTACAGTTATAGAGATATTTGAAAATAACTATTTGCTCTATATGGGAGGTTCTACACCCGCTAATCCAATACCTTCAGTTTTCCGTCTAATTACATACATTACAGTTCAAAAATATTCGCTAATAACTATATATTTTGTAGCCTATAGTTCCTTCAAGGTACACAGGGAGGCACTGACAACTTCAAGGAAATCCGCCTAGCCGTTTATCCGACCATGGACTTCTAACAAATATACAAACGTCTTACGCCTACGACTGATTCGTACTAGATTAAAGATAAAATGCAAACTGTTTCTTTAATCTAGTACGAAACTGTCGTAGGCGTATGACGTTTACGCCAACCACGATAAGGGTGATTAATTTTTATATATAAAGATAACATTTACCCCAATTTCCACAATGACTAGTTATGTTTTAACCTAGTTATACTGACAGTTTTCATTACAAGCAAAATAATAACCTGTTTCTTTTAGGTCTTGTTCCTTTTGGGAGCTGTTGCCTGTCATAAATTTGTTATGGGTTTCTGTTTAGGTTTGGAATTCCGTTCAAATCCTCAAACTCCAATGAAATCACAAATAATCGGCATATCGGTTTTTGCTATGGGTGCTATATGCGGTATTGGTTTAGGCATGATCATAGTTGATGTTCCCAGTTCCTGGTCAACGACAGCACTACCCGTCATACAAGGTTTAGCAGGAGGAACTCTGCTGTATGTAACAGTGTGCGAAGTGATACCACGAGAAAAAGCGAGATGGCATTTGAATTCTGAAAGGCGTTTAGCTGGTTTTGCGCAGTTCCTGGTAGTGGCTATAGGTTTTTCTGCCATGTGCATAATAAATTTTTATTTAGATGGTAGGTTTTATATGGCATTTGAAATATATATATTTGTTTACATTTTTTTTCTTTTTAATTCTTTTTAATCTAATTATAGATGATGCTTGATGAATGTTCCTAAACGCTGTAATAATTTAGGATTATTAGGTTAATATATAGGAAAATTTGTTATTTGTTTTAAAAGAAAAAGGAGTAACTAATAAATTCTCATATTATTTTTATATAAAATAAAAACTAACAATGTGCTTTTGTTTTCTTGATACTTTTTCATTTTATATCATCTTATTGCCTACAAAAGATGTTTCTAATTTATCTCATTTCTTCAAACTATAAATACGTGTATATGTTATTAATTAATATGTATGTTTGTTTATTATGTAGGTAATTGCTAAGCTAAACAAATGTTATATGGTCTCTTTTGAATATGTTATGTTTTATTATATTTTTTTTATCTTTCTTAAATCTGAAACCAAAGGCAAGTGTTTGTTTTATTTGTTCAATTATGAAAACTCTAAGGAAAAAAAACTTCATTATTTTCGAGAAATATTTTTGACAAAGATTTAATCTTTTGTTATAATTAGTTCAGTTTTAATTGTGTAAATTTTTAATTCATTTGGAAAAATTCTTGCTTAACTACATATTTATAATTATTGCATATATTTATGTATTTATGAATGTACGTAAATGTAAGTGTATGTAAATAAAAACAAACAATTTTAAAAATATATTTTCAATTTTAAATATTCAGAGAGAAAAGTTAAGAAAATATAAATAGAACAACTAATAGTATATATCTTATTCAGATATATGCATTTAAGGTAATACACACAAATCTATGTAAGGAGGTTTAAAATTAAAATTAGGATTTTAAAACTAAAAAAAAATATTCAAAAGAGAAAAACGATTGATTTTGTGTTTCTTCTAAATGATTTTTGATTAGAAATCTAATGTGTTTTTGTTGTCTGTGTGTGTTGGTGTATTATATGAAAATTTACTTACAAAGTAAATAAATCTAAAATTCATAGATTTGCTTTTAAATCTGTATCGTTATCGTCCTCATCTTCATCGTCGTCACCCCATTCACTAATAAGACTTTTAACACGTTCCTCTGAAGTTATAGTGTTTTCCTCTTTAGCAGTAGTTGAAGAGGCCTCGGCCACCTCTGTTGTGGTTACGGCTTCTGTGGCAGAAGTACTAGTAGTAGATCTGGAGACGGCAGTCGTGGCGTTATTATCGATTGAAGTTTCTTCAGTTGAAATATTTAAAAATTCATCTTGCAATGAGGGTATATTTTCCACTAAATCTTCTGCTTCAGTGTTTGTTTCAGCTGTTGTATCACTTGTATCACCTACCACTTTATCCACTTCTTTCTCTACTTTATCCGCTGCAGTTGTAGTGGGCGTTTCAATAGCAGTATCCTCCATAGTTTCAGCTTGTTCACTTAAAAGACTTTCTATTAAATCTTTTTTGGTTTCATCATCCACCACCATAGCAGATGATGATGCTTCGGGTTCTTCGAGTGTTTCTAATTCTTTCACTAGTTTTTCTTCCGGTTTATCCTCTTTTTCAGTTTCTTCATGTTTTATTTCCTGTTCAACCTCAGGGGTAACTTCATCCTCTTTAACTTCATCCTCTTTAACTTCACCCTCTTTAACTTCGTCCTCTTTAACTTCATCATCTTTTTTAGCTAACTCTTCTGTTACATCATCAGCTAATTTTTCTACTACTTCCTCTGCAGACTCAATTGGCTTCTCCTCATCTTTTTTCTCGTCTACAATATTCTCGTGCTTTTCTTCAACTGTTTCCACCACAGTTTTGATATCTTCCTCTTCTATGTCTTCTTTGTGTAGACTTTTTAAAGCCATATCAATATCATCTTCATCAATATTTTCGCTATCATCTATTGCTGCATGTGTTACTGCACTAGTAATTTCTTTATGTTCATTTAATTCATCTCTGTCTGTGCTTTGTTGTAATGAAGCCAATAATTCAGCATGATCTTCGAGTTCTGCGTTTTCTTGCTGTTCTTTAGCTAGCGTCTCCGTTACTGCTTCTTTTTCTTCTGCTTCTGCCATTTCAACATCTGTTACGGCTGTTTGTTCTGGTTGTTCTTTAGTCATTTCCTTAATTGGTGATAATTCGGGTAGCGGCTCTTCTTCAGGCATATCCTCGTCATCATCATCGGACCAATCCCCAGTAAGTTCCTTAAGTTTTTTACTTATTTCATCTTGCGACTTGTTGTCATCATCCTTTATTTCCTAAAATTATTAAAAAAAATTTATCAATTATTAATGTGAAATAAATTTTGGTGAAACTAGGTAAAAAAAACCGAGGTAGTCGCGGCTAAAAAAAATGTTGGTGAAAATAAAATTTTTATTTATATCTCAGCCATTTGAGGTCCAATTTTCTCGATTTTTAATAGCTTCCCAACCAGGGCTATTATCCGACTATTGATTTATCAATATATAAATTTGTCTTTCCATTTGTAATTTCCACATTTGTTTATTTTTCGACCATATAAAGTATTATATTCTGGATCGTTATAGATAGTGAATTTGGTACAACCCCATGACCCCATATGTCCGTTGAAATCACCATTACTTAGCTCCTAATAATTTACAAACATGATTGATAGATACACCAATATATTGCATATAGACCTGGTTCTGTTGCAATTCTAAATCGAGAAAATCGGTCCACATATGCTAATTTTTAAAAAATTTGTTGATTGTTTAACCAAAAATTGTTTTCAATCTTAAAGTATACTTTGCTGAAGGGTATTTAAATATTTGATCACTTACCTCTTCTTTTACCTCTGGCTTATTGCTTTCGGTTTGCTCGTTTGCAGTTTGCGATGATGATAACGCATCATCAGCCAAATCATGTTCGGATAGCAAATTTTGCGCCCACTCTAGATTATCAACCGATTCCTTGCTTTCATCCAAATGTTCGGCCCGTTGCTCGTGTTCCGGCTCTGCTTCCTCATCCTCATGATCATGTTCCTGCTCGGGTTCTTCCTCGTGCAGGGAAGCTTCTTCTGCTTCAGCGGCCGCCTCGGTTTGACTTGTGGAATCATCTTCTAAGTTTGCATGCATTGCTTTCATTTCGTTATATATTTGATTATCGTCATGTTGATCATCTTCTTCCTCAGCCACCTGTTCATGTTCCTCTTCTTCTTCCTCCTCTTCCTCATCAGCACGTTCTTCATTAGTGGCTGTGGTGGCTTGTGAAGTTTCGTCATGACTAATGGCACCTTGTTCCGATTGTGTCTCACCATATTGTGGTTGTTGTGGATTTTCATTTACCACCATTACCACGCCCGAACCTTCGTGTTCTTGATTCAACTGCGATAAGATTTCTTTACGCTGTTCTGCTGTTAAAATTACTTCACTGCCATCGGCCGCTACAAACTTGGTTTCAGTGTGTTCTTGCTCGTGTTCCTGATCTTGCAAATATTCTTCAGAGGCAGCAGAAGTGGTCGATTCGTGTTGTTGCACAAAGGAGTCGGTCTTAATAATCGAACTAGCAATGGGTAAACTTATATCGGAGAGAATATTTATTTTCTTCTCTTGTTGCTGCTGTAACTGCTGCAATTGCCGTTTGTGTTCTAGTTCCATGTCTTGTTCGTAATCAGCTGGTGGTAGAGTTAGTGTAGCTTGAGCTGGATTTTCATCATCCGAATAATCAATTATACCATCTTCCAAGGCCTGCTTCTTGTGGAACGTTTTCATGTGTGTGTACAGCTGTATTTCCTCGGGAAAGATCTTATTGCAATAAATACATTGTTGTTTATTTTCATCCGGATGACTGTCGATCAAATGCTGATTTAGTCCGTCACTATCAATGCACATTTGTTGGCATAATTGACATTCGGGGAATATGTATAGATTGGTTTTAACTTTATGTTCCAATCGCATGTGGAAATGGAGTTCACGCTTGCCGGCCGAACGCCAACCACAATGTTCACACAGAGCGGGATCTATGGATTCCTTGTGAGTATTAATTAAATGACGACGGAAGCCTCGATACGAAGGTATACTAATGGGATGACCATTGCGGCCACAACGCAGACATAGCCAGGGCCCAGTGGTATTCTCAGCACCTAAAGCTATAAGAGCGTGCATTGTTTTACTATCAATGCGACGTTTTTGCGCTTGTTGCGTTCCAGCGGTAGTATTTGAACTAGCAGCTGATGTTTTACTTATGCCAGATTGTGTTGGTTTACCGCTTGAAGATATTTCCGCTTGTTGCTGCTGCAGAGTTTTTGGTCTATTGGCAACTATACTGGCAGCTAATGATTTCGCTGGCTGCTGATGCTGACTATCGGCAATTTTTTGACCTGTTGGCAACTTAGTGGGCGGTGGTTGCATTGATTTTTCCGCTTCCATGGGCTCCTTTTTCACTATAATCTTTTGTGCCTGTCCCCCCGCATTGGGCATTATTTTTAATTTTATATTTTTATTAGTCTTGACTAAATGCGGATATTGTCTTAAGACTTCTGAAATGATTTTAGCATGATTCATTTTTGAATTGCCATTGTCCTTAACCACTATGGTGGGTGGTTTGTCGGGGCCTTCATGTTTCACGATAATTGTTGTGGTGCCAGGTGGATCTTCCGATTGCTGTTGTTGTTGGTTTTGTGAAGTCATCGTCTGGACGCCAGCAGAAGCTGAGGTGGCCGGTGTTTGTGTTGCCTGTCCAGCGGCTGTCATCATCTCATCATCGTCGTCGTCATTGTGTATGGTGTCATCATCCATTATATTGCTGGCATCGTAATCGTCATCGCCATATTCGGCCGCAATTTGCTTGCGCATACGTTGTTGTTCAGCAAATTCTTTGACATCTTCCAAATTTGGTTTTTTGGCTGGGGGTGAAACAAATGTCGATACAGCCGGACGTTTGTTATTGTTGTAGCCCTTTCTTAGTTGTTCGAAGGGTGATGTAGGCTGTTGTTGCTGAGGCAACTGTTTGAGTAGTGTTTCCTGCTGTTCATTTTCTACCTTAATGCGAGTGAAAGTAGTGGAGCCAATTTGCCTAACGGGCAATTGTCCAGTTGTAGGTATACGTGTTAATGTATTGCCAGTTGAAACATTGCGTTGCTGTGGTGCATTAACATTTGACCCAACTACTAACCGTTTAACTTGATTTGATTGTATCAAAGAACGTCCAGCAGCATTAGTGGGTACATTGGCGGCAGCCGTTTGAGCTGTTGCTTTGCGTCGTGGTTTAGGGCTGGCAGGCTAGAATATTAAACAAAAATAACACAATTATTCACTCAACTAAGATATTTGGGTTAAGATTTATGTAAAAATATGTAATGTTGTTTTAAAACTTACACCAGCTGTCTTCTGTGGATGCATTTCCATTGTTCGTCGATGAGCTTCCAATAATTTCAATAGTACAGTCATGTTCATATCTTTGGCCGTGCGCAACAGACGATTATACATTTTCAGCTCAAATTCCAGAGTGCCGGTATACATGAAATTAACAATAGGCACCACAACATCGGCCTGTAAGCCATTGGGCATAATGATGGCATCATCCACCACTTCGCAGGTTTGTTCCAAAACATTGAAATAATCCGTGCAAGCACTCAAAACCAAACGATGTACTTTTAATTGGGAATTGTCACGGAATTGCAATGTCAAGTCACAGTAATCGGTTTTGTTGAAAAAATTCTGTAGTTTCTGCAGGAAGAATACTCCCCAGTTATCAACTTTTACAGATTTTATTTCGCCCATGATGCAGCAAATGTCAGCAAACAGTGGCGGAAAATTGTGTTGTGCAAATTTGATAAGATTGTTTTAATTTTTTTTTTGTTCCTTTCTCCCTCTTTTGTAATAGACTGTACTAGTAGAAAAAATAAAAGAAGTAAAGAATAGTTATTTTTTAACTTATATTATTGTTATAATTGATTTTAATCAATAAATTTAATCTAATCCGAAAATCAGTCTCAATATTAATATAATAACACAGTAGGAAAAAAAAAGTACACAACCCAAACATTCGTCAAGACCCCCTTAAACACACAAACCCAAACGATGCTGTACCTTTCTTTTTACAGCCAGCAGCGTCTCGTAATGCAAAAATTATAAATTATTTACACGTTTGCTTTAATTATCCTTTAATTTGTTTACACTCTAATAATTTTTCTATAAATTATTAGAAAAAAAAACTTTAACTAAAGGCTTCTATATTTTTTCTGTTTTGTCATTTGCATTTTTACTTGTCTCTTTTGCTTGTGACGACTATTGGCCGACCGATGGCTTTCTATTTACGATAATTTTGTTAATTCTTTCAATTTTTCCACACACATTTCTCATACCTTATAGAAATTCTTGAATGCTGTTTATATTTATGTGAGTTTTTAAATAATATTTGGACAATTTTCAAAATTTAACAGCTCTTTTTATTCTTTGCACAATATTTTTTCTTACACTTTTTTCGCCAGTTTGTTGGAAAAATAATTCAGCGTTGGTTATTTTTCAATCAATGATGCCACATTTTCGTACTAAAGCAAAATGGCGACTTGACGAATACTGGCATTGGTGTGTGTATACAATAAAAGGCAAACAGTGTTGTTAAGCGAACTGACATGACGTAAAACTAAAAAGTGCTCGTAAGTGCTTAGAAAATTTAACGGAAAATAGTGATGCCCAAAGCAGGGTTGTATTTAGTTGGAATTCTGAAGAAATACCGAAAATATATACGGAGTGTTTTAAAAATCTGCGTTCTTTTCTCTACAGCGTTGCATTAATTTTAAAATTAACTAGTAATCGAGGTATTCTTGTAAATGGTTGTAGTCTATGATAAATTTTATGTAATTAGTAAAAACAAATTAGAAGTACATAACTTTTTTTTTTTTATTTCAAGTTGAGATCTAAGTTTATGTAGGCTTAATAATTAAAAAATATCAAACATATTTTTAAGTAAAACGTAAATAAAAATATTTTTTAATTAATTAATACATTTTTACACTGATAATAGAAATATTGCTTTTGAGTTCATTGTCTTATTTTAGCAGTTCTATAAGAAACTAAATTTTGGTCATAACTCCCAACAAGCTTCACTTACGAAAATCACATATACAAAAAAAAATCAATATACATATATAAGATAGTCTCATATAATGCATAATTCATATCTTACGAATGAAAATTATTGAAATTTTAAAAAATAAATGTTTTGGGTATTATTGTTTTTACATTAAAATATGATAAAGGGAATTAAAAAATGTATATGGTCGATTAGTCGACATTATTTAAACTAATAACAACAGCTCTTTTTCTATGAAGTATAGAAAAGTAAACATTTAATTTGTAATGTGGAATCCTTATTGACCAATTCCACACAATTATTAGTAAAATTAATAACGACTTGGTTAAAAAGCAAATAATAATTAACAAAATATGTATTACAATATATATAATAATTAAAATAAAAAGTAAAAATGATCCCTTCGTGCATTCCCAGTCGAATCTAATCGTTAATCTGTCCATTGTCTTTCATTCATTTTGGTCACTTTTCTGAAACTATGGAGAGCCAGATACGGATTTTGGAATTCAAAACATCTGGCAACTTTAACAATTTTAACGAAAAATAGCTTCTAGTCCGGCAACGCAATCAACAGCTGTATGTCAAGGTTTATGTAAACACAACACCACAAAAAAATATGGAAAAAATGTCGTTTTTACAAAAGTTTAATAAATTAAAACGTAACAAATCCTTTAAATATGGAATACCCTTTTTAATTCTAATGGTTGGAGGTTCATTTGGTCTACAAGAATTCACAAAAATCAGGTTAGTTTAACAATTTCATTCAATATATAGCAAATGTTTATGTTTCTCTCTTCGACCACAGATATCAATTTTCTAAACAACAAACGGTAACACCTGAAGAATTGGAAGAATTTGGAATTGCGATGAAAAAACGCGAAGAGGTGACCATAGATAAGGTGTATGAAAAAGTTAAGACACTAAATTTGGATGATTGGGAAAATAAAAGAGGACCCAGACCATGGGAGGAAAATTTCAATACCAAGTAATCATAAGTTTAAATATAGTCTGTTCGTCCAATTGCAAGTTAAATATTTATAATATTTTGTTTAAAATGCTAGTATAAATAAGTACATAGTAAAAACTAGCAAGCAAATGAACTGATATAATTTCGTTGGTCTTAATGTTAACCTTATAAAAAATTAATATTGTAAATAATTTTATTAAATAAAACATAATTTCGACAAAATTTGCATAAAAAATAAATATTTTATTTCAAATTAAACAAATTTAGTAAGAAATTAATCACATTTATTTATGGATTAAAAATACCCATTTTCAGTATATTGTTAACAATATGGCAACTTAGGACAACTTCGTCAAATAATTTAACGAAGTTGCACAGCTGTGTTTAACGAAAACAACAACTACTACTATACAAAAATAACACAAAATCCAAAGAAAAATTTTGTGTTTATTTACAAAATTGTATAAAATAATTATACAAATTAATTAAAGGAATTTATTTTTTGCATCCCAAACTAAATAAAGCCGCCAAAATAACGTCGACACCGGAAATGCAACCTAAATATAAATTCGCCGAAGGTAAGAAAGTGCGCCATTATTTGTTGAAGCGTTTGTCCACAATATTTGGCCACCAATAAGAAAAAATATAAACAATTATACCTTGCAATTGATTTTTACAGGCGAAAAAGTATTATGTTTCCATGGGCCATTAATCTATGAAGCCAAAGCATTGAAAAGTACCACTACAAAAGATAAACAACTAAAATATTTTGTCCACTATGCCGGCTGGAATAAAAAGTGAGTATTTTCTGTTGGCACTACAACTAATTACGTTAGAAATATGTTACTCACTTGTGTGTGATTTTAAATTTGTAGTTGGGATGAATGGGTACCGGAACATCGTGTTTTAAAGTACAACGATACTAATTTGCAACGACAAAAGGAATTACAAAAGGAACATGATGCCAAAAAAGAGAAAAATAAGAAAGGTAAGAGATTGATGTTCATTATTTGTAGCACTGGACAATTACAGCTGTTAGCTAGATAGATAGTAGCCATATTTATTTATGTTTCTTCTAAAAGATTAGGAATTTATACTTTGAGCCAACAAAAGATTTTGCCAAAACATGAGCTATCGACAGAATTCTTAAGATAATCGAGAGCTAGCGAAGGATTTATTTAGGAACAGTGAGCTAATGATAGATATTTAGTAAATAAGTATAAATAAAATCAACTAGCAATAGATATTTTGAGCTTGTTATAGATTTTGTAAGGTAAATATCAGCAGGCGATGAATTTTAGTAGCAAAAATTTAGAATTGTTTTAATTAGGCTTGAACTTGCCAAAGATTCCTATTGAAAAACTGGTATAAATAAAGCTCAGTGCATTTTTAATATTTTGTTAGCTTTTTTATTGTAAGGGTAATCTTTTTTGGCAGTTCTCCCTTAGTTTAGCCGAAATATGAATTTATATTTTAATCGTTATACCAGGACACCCACTGCTACATGATAGAAAATAATAAAATTTACTTTGTTAAGATTGAACTATTAAACTTTCTCGATCTTTGAGCATGAAGCTTCACAAAGCTCTGGAAAATAGAAAAAATGAACAAAAGTCCCTGTACGGAATGCCAATAGAAATACATAGAACTGTTGTCTCTAAATCATCCCATGACGTTTAAAGGAAAGTTGTCGACATTCTAACTAGTGCAATTGTCAATAGGGAAATAGTGTTGACAAAGAGACATATGGTTCAATGCTGGCTATACGAAAACTTACGAAATATTTGTTCTTACTAATTTCGAAATTCTCATGATGAATCTGACTAAATACTTTTAATTCGAGACATCGTTCAACTTTTTGTTTTTATAATTATTTGCCTCAGAATAGGTGCAAATATTTATAGATTTACATCTTCCAAGTGGGTGCGTAAAGTATAAAATAATGTTTGATAAAGATTACGTTTAACTTCCTGTTCGAATTAAACCACATATTGACCTGAAACTCTTATATTCTGGTCCAATTTAAAAATCTTCAAATAAATGAAAGAATTCAGAATATTTAAAGGAATATAATTCTTAACAATAATTTGAATTCTGGAAAGCTTAAAAGAGGTCCTAAAATAAACCAAATTTTAAATGCATTTCTTACAATGCAAAACCCTCTAGAAATTTTATTTTTATAAAATAAATATCGTTAACAAAATTGCCAATAATGCAAAAATAATGCCTTAAATATATATTGTAGAAAAAATAATTAACAAGGGTTTTGAATATAGTCCCTCGATATGTATATTTAGAAAGGTTTACAAATGTAAAAATCTTGAAAGTTATTTTTATTAATTAAATAATGCATAATATTTAAAAGTAAAAAGTATCGTGATATAACCAGTTTATACAATAATTTCAACCAGATATACATTTTATCACGAAAAGCAGACTATAATAATCGAAAAATCACATATTCATCGGAAAACATTCTAGAGAGACCAAACAATAAAACAATTTCAATAACCGCATACAACTTTTAGGTACACCTAAGGGGAAAAAGGGTGAAACAATGGCAGTTGCTCCCAAAGAAAGTGGAGCGGTTAGTAGTGGTGGTAGTGAGTCAAGAGCTTCAACGCCTTCAAAAGAATTAAATACTTCAACAAGTGCTAACACAAGTACAGGCGGTACGACAGCTACAGGTGGTAGAGGAAATCGTTCTAAACAGAATGCCACGCCCATAGCCATAGAAACAAAAAAAGATACCGCCGTCGCAAAAGAGGATGCAACAAAAGACGATAAAGATGAACCGGCCACTAAAAAGAAAAGAGGTACTTCGACATCGACTAATCCCGACAAAACAGTAGCTACATCAACAGATGCAAAATCTTCTACCACAAGTAGCAGCACCACCATCACCACTACTACCACAAGTAGTACCACCACCACCTCCACCGCACCAGCTGATGTTACTTCAACACCCACAGTAACAGTAGGTGCGACAAATCCTGCTTCAGCTGCATCGACACCATCTTCTATCAGTCGCTTAGATTCTTGTGTGGAAAGCGAGGAAACCTTTTTGGCTAAAATAGAGGTAAAAATTAAAATACCCGATGAACTGAAACAATGTTTAGCCGATGATTGGGATGCTATAACTCGTCAGCACAAACTTTTAGATATACCCGCTAAGATAACCGTACAAGATATAGTTGATCAGTATATAAACTTGAAAAAGTCGGCCAAATCTTCGAATGCATGCAAAGAGTTGGCTATATCAGATGTATTAAATGGCGTTATAGAATATTTTAATGTCATGTTGGGCTCACAACTTCTGTATAAGTTTGAACGTCCACAATATGCCGAGATTTTACAACAGTATCCAGATACTCCCTTGTCGAAACTGTATGGCTCTTTTCATTTGCTCCGTTTATTTGTTAAACTGGGTTCAATGTTGGGCTACTCAGCCTTAGACGAGAAATCCATGCAAATGCTGTTGGCGCATTTACATGATTTTCTTAAATTTATGGTAAAAAATAGTGCTACATTCTTTAGCATGTCCAGTTTTGTTAATGTCACACCGGAATATCATCGTCATACTCAATGATTTTAATTTGTTCTTCATTAATTCACAGACGTTTTTTATTGTTTAAACGCTTTACTATAATTATATATCTTATTTTTTTTCTCGTGTTTTCATTATTTTGAGTTTTATTTTAAGATTTTCTCTTTTAAAAAGAATGAAGGATGTTGGCTTGTTTTTTTATTTCTTTTTTGAATTTTAGCAATTAAAAATAATTTTCTCATAATAAAATTTAGCTATCAATTATTAGATTTATATAAAAAAAATACAATTTATTGCTCATAAGTTTATTTTCTTATTGTAGAACATTTTAAACAATATCAGTAAACGTAGTTTTTTATTGAAACAACATTTTCAAATCTGTAAATGGTAATAAACATTGTAGTATGTATTCATTTAAAAAATAGTTTTTCTGGTGAACATATTAAAGAACTAAGTTTAGGGGAAATAAACCATTTTTACCAAGTGTTATTTCCGGACATCAACTTACCATACCAGCTGCTTGTAAAACAATAAAGGAATTTACATATTTTTGCAAATTTTCTTAAACAAGGTTATGGAAAGCCACTCGTCAAGCAGCTCAGTTGGGTCCATTCAAAACTGATCCCATTGTGATTTCCAAGAATTGGTTTTTTTCATTTAGTTTTATTTGCTTTTATTGAGAACAAAAATTAATTACTAACAAAGTTTAAGTATAAAAAAAAAAAATTTTAGTTTCATTTATATGAATTTTTAAAATACTAACACTAATTATTGTCAACTTTAAATAAATCCCTATTTAGTTTTATCCGTAGTAGTATCCTTAGTTTCTTCCTCATCATTTTCCTCCTCTTCCTCACTACTGCTGCTAGTTGGATAAAACTCACTGTAATCCTTAGGTTTGTTTCTGGCACCTTGTTCTTCTTCCAGATAGGTATTTTGAACTTTCAATATTTCCTCACTAGACTTACAATCCGCATACCTCTCCAACAATGTCTCATTGAGTTCCAAAAATGAATGACCCCAGGAAAATTTGCCCATATACCATTTAGCTTCTTCACGAAAACCGCATATAAATAAGGTAGCAGCAATTGCCTCCACACAACTTAGTTTACAAGGCTTGCCATAGTTGATAGGATTTGCAGCCACCAAAAAAGGTAACAGCCTTGGATGAGGACTACGCATTCTCGAAAAGGGTGTTTCATTTAATTTAGCCCAAGAACAATCCACTACGGCCACACCTGAGTTGGCTACAATTTCTTTATCCACTGGACTCACACAGCTAACGCCGACAGGCGTTAATACTAGACCAGCAAATTTCTGACCCAAACGCAAATTTTCTATAAGTCCCAGTCTTGATAACTTGCGTCCTGAACACTTTTTAGGATCACAGTGATTTAGGTCCCACATGGCAATGGGAAAATTTGGTGGCTTGCCATGACTTTCAATTTCGGTGGACGATGAGCTATCAGAGCCAGAACTGTCCTCAGAATCGGAAGCCAATTCACATTCTCTTTGTGCAAATGATCGTTCGCAGTTACGATTCGACTTTACATTACGATAAGGACCACCACCTCCTCCTCCACCACGTTTGCCTTTTCCACGATTACGGGAACTCATTTTTGTTTAAGTTTACAAAAATTAGGAATTGTTTACAAAATAATGACGACTCGTGTTTCAACGGAACATCTGGTTTGTGGTAATAAAAAAGTTGCCAGATTTAAAAATATGAATATGGGAAAAAATTAATACGGTATTCATGCCAGATATAATCCCAGTGTTAAGGTACGGTTACACATGGTAAATATTTACTCAAAAAAGCGTAACCAATTTTTTTAGCACAAATTTGACGTGTTTTCTCTTACAAGTGTTTTGTAAGATCAAACGCCATCAAATAAAACAAAATATTTGTTCTGAATTGTCTTAAGTAAATGGAGCTTTTGACAATAAGTAAAAGAATTAAAATATATTTTCAGCGCAATTATGAATAAAAAATTCCGCGGGAGTTTGTTCGCCGGGAGTTTTTTCCCATTGTATTTGAATAGGGAAAATGAGAAAAGGGAAAAAACTCCCGGGGAATTTTTATTCATAATTGGGCTGTTTATTTAGCGGTTACTTCTTTTTCGTCAAATATTTGTCATGTGTGACCCTACCTTTAGGGAGAAATATTTTAAGTCTTGTTACGTCTAGTTTTGGGATATTTTATAAAAAACAATATTGAACGTTATTGATTTTGTTCAAACAAATACCTACTTTATATTTCTAATTTGAAAGGACTCGTAAATGTTTCGTTACTTTATATGTTTTACGTTATTTTTTGATATAGTTTAGGGGGAAATCGATCAAAACTTTTTTTATTTTTAATAGCTACTGAATCATTGATGCTATTTGGGAGCTTAGGAATGTCGATATCAACAGACATCTATAGACCCTATATATAATACAATGATATACTTTATGGGGTCGCAAATGAAAAATTACAAATGAATGCTCATACTACAACAAACGTAAAGGCAACAGGCTTTGACAGTTCCAGCCTGCATAACTTTCATGAGATTTATGCGAATTTTGTACCTACTCCTTGTAGATTCGACAAAAATTTATAATGAATACCCCTTGGTGGGGGGCCTACAAATATAAACACATTTAAAATTAACTCTATTGTTACCTTAATACACATTAATAATTATATACGTGGCAAGACCTGGTCTTACCCTTTATTGCGCAAAATAATCGAATAACATCTAACAAAAAGAAAACAGTTTTTAAGCATATCAAAAATTGAATTTATTTACAATCAAGTCAACAACTTGATTTCCGTCCAATTGATTATTGTTCTCAATAACTAAATCCCACTGTTCATAGTCATCCAAGCCGCATTCGGATTCTATATCGTCAATGCCGGCCGTATAAATCCAACCCCTCTCGGCACGTATAATTTCAGGACAAGTTAAACGTATGGTTAAAATTTTTTTACCATAACGTTCTCGAAAATATTTTATATCATTTTTACGTCTTACATCACTAACAATAACGATCTCTGCTTCAGCTAGAGTTAAAAATAATATAAATCTTTAAATTTATAAGTAATTTTATAGAAATTGTCTTACCCTTTTCCATTGCAGCCTTACAAAAATAGCCATAGTCTCTTGCTCTAACCTCATCGCTCCACGTAATCATATCTTTGCGATATTTCTCCTTATAGGGTCCATCACTCAACAGTTCCTTCAAATCGAGATTCATTTTGCGTGCCCATTCTGATTTAATTGGTTCAGAAATTCGTACAATTTGACTTCGTTCACCTAATCTTTAAATATGTACAATAATCTTTTATCTTGACCTTATCATAACCGTGTATCGCTTTTTTTATTGACTCAACTTACCGTTTTTGTAATTTCTCTGATAAATAGTCTTTGCCGCATTTTCTCTTGCCACTTACCAAAATAACTTTTTTTATATTGTTGGCCATATCACCAGGAACTTTCACTTATTCTGTAGCTGTGATGCGTTTTGATTTTTAGTGATATTACTTATATTTCTAAGCTATTTTATTACTAAATACATCAGTTTTCTTTAAACAAATATTATTTGTTTTGTGTTATAATTTACATATCTTTTAAAAATAAATATATTTGCATTTGAATGGGGTTACTTTTTTGCGTATGTAAATAAAAGTTTGAGGTGAAAATTTATGTATAACAAGTCTGTTTTTGGAAAATGACAATTGTTTATTAGTGCTGTGTGGTTTTAGAGTATTGATGGTTACTCAAAACATTGAATAAGAGTATTCACTAACAGAAATAATCTAAAAAACTGTATCGCTGTATCGAATCTTATATACCCTTCACCAAATTATATTTCAAAATAAAAATTTTAAATATTTTTAGGTAAACAAAATTAATTTTTTTTTCCAGTTTTTTTAATTTTTTGGAAAAAAAAAAATTTCGAATTGTTTTTTAAAATTTTTTTTATATTTAAATTTAAAATTTTTTTTTTTAGTTTTTTAATTTTTTTTGTAATATTTAGCGAAAAAAAACTTTTGGTGAAAAAAAAATCGGGTTAAATAATATTTTTTCCGATTTTGACCCATTGTAGGTCCAATTTACTATGGTTTATATACGTCGTTGCAAAGGTCTTTGAAATATCTATCATTAGATATCCATATTGTCTTATTAATGACTTAGTAATCCATCTCTTACTTGTTTTCGTTTACAACGATTCTTAAAAGTAGCGATCACAATTAGTAAATTTGAATAAAATGAATCAAATATTTCATGATATTTAAGAAATAAGGCAATTTTATTCTAAAATTTAAATAATATCCATAACAATCACAAAATCTGTAGCACAAGTAGAATAGGAAAAATATTTTTTTCTGGTTTTCTCTGGTTAATATTTGTTTACTTATTTTAGATTCTTTAAATTAGAAAATAAATCAATACAAATCTTGTTTCTTTATTTTCAAATATTTAAATATTAAAATGTGTCGAAGTGGCTCGTTTACGTATATTTCCGTATTAAATATTATTATTGTAAATTACAATATAATTAATGAAATAAAAAAAATTTAAAATATAAATTTAAAACGTTGTTTAAATTTAAAAAAATGGTTAATGAATAAGGCCTTAAATATTTAGGACTTGTCTTTTGAAATATTTGAAATTAAAATTAGGATTCAATGGAAAATTTGTAATCGTATAATTTTGCAATATTGAATATTTTTCAACGGATTTTTTAATATGTTTAATAAAAGATAATAGTAAAACAGAAATTCTTAATTAAAAATCATAATTCTTTCCTTGCAAAATCATATGTGGGATTTAAAAAGTGTTATCTTTTTAAGAAAAGTAAATTAATCAAATTTATATTAAATGTCCGCATATACTTGACTTTAAAATCTGATTTAAAACTGATCTTTACATTCGATGCAAGTTAAATTTTGAATAAATTTTAAGATGGTTAATTAATTGTGTAGATTTTTTTTAATTTCATTTGACCAAAATCCACTTAAATTGTATTTAATTGTTACATACAATACATATTTCACAAAAGTTTCAATAAATTCTTGTTTAATGAAGTTCAAGCAATATGATTAAGAATTACGTATTGAAATATGTAAGAATTAGTTTAAATTAAAGTTCATACAAATAAACTTTGAATTAATGTTAAAAATTATAAAACAATACCATCCTACATATTTTAATAAATTAAATAGTCTACATTTTGTTATTAAATTGTTATTTTTTTTTTTTGCTTTAAATTTCCAAAATTAAATATGTATACTGTATACAATATATTTTAACAAAATAAATTTATCTGTTTATATGTATGTATTTTGTATGTCTGCGAATATTATTATTGCATTAATACCATCGTAAAATGTTTTCAAAAAAAATATAAAAAAAAATAAAGAAAATTATTCAACCCACACAATGACGTAATAAATGAAAAGAACCTAAACTAAATTATTTTAAATTTCTTTTCGTTTAGAACAAATGATTTTGAAATAAACACAAATCCACACACATAGACATTTTTACGATTTGATTATAAATAAATAACAAATAAATTTACACGATTTCCAAACCAAAAAAAAAAAAAAACTTAAAGAATTGTTTAAATTGGAAGATTTTGTAAACATTTTAAATTAGGTAAAATTGTTTATGTAATCAGTGATAACCAGGGAAACTGGAAATATACCGTAAAAAAGCGCTTTAAATATGCAGTAAATACTTTAAAATATGCTCTTAAAAAAACAAACTTTTACATAATTTTTAACCAAAAAAATTGACTTCAATTTTCAAATAAAAATCGTTGTCTATTGGATCTGAAAACATTTTTATACATAGAAAATGTTCTTTCGACATCAACTGATGTTACAGGAGCAAATTTAAAAGACAATATTTCTTTAACACTTAGAACGGTTAAGTTTGAATTATAACTAAAATTTGATATTTAGATGGCGCTATTATTAAAATAGTGCTTATTTTATATTAAAACAAGTAAGAGAGCTATATTCGGTCTTATATACCCTTCACCAAATTACTCTTCAAAATAAAAACTTTAAATATTTTTAGGTGAAAAACATTTTTTTTATTTTTTTGGAAAAAAAAATTTTCGAATTGTTTTTTTTAAATTTTTTCATTTTTTAAATTTAATTTTTTTTTTTTTTAAATTTGTTTTTGATAAAGTAAAAATATGCTATTAAACAGTTAAATATGCTCTAAAAACGCAAAAATATGACATAAATATGCTCTTAAAACAAATATATGTATGTAAAAATGTGAATTTAAGGGTAAAATATGCAAAAATATGCACTAACAAATCGATGCCAAAATTCTTAAATAGTTCTGAAACGTGTAAATATCTTATCCATGTGCTCATTAGACTCACCAGAAAAAACATGCATTTGCTTATTTTGGTTTCCCTGGTGATAACTTTTTATTTAGAAATTATCTTTAACTCCATAAATACTGAGTTTTTTAAGAAAATTTATAATCACTTCATATTTTTATCAAACAAATTTCAAAGCTTCTATAAAACTGTCTGATTGCTTTGAGAAATGAAACTCAAATGTGAAAAAGTAATCACTTCCACTGAGTTTTTTGAGAAAATTTAACTCAATCTATGATCGTTTCGATCGGGTCTATCAGTCTATACGGACGGTTCTAGGAAGGGAGATCGAATTGGCGTAGGTGTCTACATTCAGGAATTCGAAACTAGGCTATATTTTAGACTTCCAAATGAATCAGCATTATTCAGGCTGAAATAATATACTATAACCAGAACACTGCACTTTTGGAAACCATGTGAAGAGACTTGGATTGCCCTACAACGACATCTGCAGATGTTGTCAAAACAAGGATGAGACCATTTTTCATCTTATTTGTCACTGTCCGGCATTAGTAGATCTACGCTTAAGGTTTCTGGGACATCGTTCCCTAAATAGTCTTTCTGAGCTCTCGAATATGAGACTAGAGTGCATTAATGCCTTTATAAGGAATAGTAATTGGCTAACCAGACCAGACATGGGGATCTCCATAGAGTGACCTAATAACGCAATTAATAATCTCCTCTCTCCCTTCACCATCGAGAGAAGGGTATATATAAGTTTATCATTCCGTTTGTAATTTCTACAATTTTCATTTCCGACCCTATAAAGTATACATATTCTGGATGCTTATAGAAAGCGGAGTCGTCTGTTCGTCTGTCTGTTGAAATCAATTTTCTGAAGATCCCAGATATCTTCGGGATCCAAATCTTCAATAATTCTGTCAGACATGCTTTCGAGAAGTTGCTCAGTCCACAAATGGCTGAGATATGAGAAAAAAACCAGGACAACCTCGATTTTTGACCTATATCTGGATTACTAAGTCATCATAATATAGTCAATATGAATATCTAATGATAGATATTTCAAAGACCTTTGCAACGACGGATATAATAACAAGTTGGACCTACAATGGGTCAAAATCCGAAAAAATATTTTTTAATCCGATTTTTTTTTTACCAAAAAATTAAAAAACAAAAAAAAAATTTAAAATTAAGCGAAACTCTAGCCAATCTTTGAAATTAGACGTTTAAAATTCAGTTAAAAACCTGATTTATTTGAATATTCTTTGATTTAATTTTTTTTAGAATTTCAAAAAGAAAAAAAAATATTTTTAAAATGGTGTTGAAAGGAATATATAATATATAAAATATACTGACTATACAAATCTTTCAATGTTTTAAATGTGTGTTTTTTTGTTGGTTCTTATTCACAAATAAAAATTTAAATTTAGAAATTGTGTGAGTGTAAAATGCGAAAAAAGAATACAAATTTAATGAAAATATAGTATACATTTTAAATAAATAAAAAAAAACAAAAAAAATTAAGAAAATATGTTTAAGAATAATATTTTTTGTTTGTTTTCCTAAAATGATTTTTGAAAACAATAACACTTCAAGATCATTTATTTAATCAAACTTTTTCAATACATTTTTTTTAATAAGTAATTTAAAGTGTCACAAAATGTTTGTTTTGTATTTGGCTAATAAATATTAAATTATTTTACAAATACAAAAAATGAAAAAAAACTCCAACTTGTTGGAAAATTATATTCCTTTTTTGGTTAAAATCGAAGCTTTAAATTTGAAAACAAGCAATGTCAACGTACAAATGTACAAAATTGCCATGACGACAAATATAAGTACGAATGAACGATAACGTCAAACTTTGGAACACAAAACAAAATAAATTCAGTTAACAGATACTCGTATTATGGGAAAAATTGTTGATTGAATTTAATGATCAGTGAGAATGTACATCGATGCGAGTACAAACATACGTTGTGTTTTTTTTTTTTTTTAAATAAAGCGCCTTTTTGACGCCATAATGTGGTGGTCTCTATGTGTGTTTTAAACCCCATTATCATCCACTAAACTGCACTGACGTTTACACATAGGCTTGTAAACTGACTGCAACTCGATTACTATGACTCAATTCTATTCTACACATATGTACGAGTAAACTCCTTTAGATTTTCTAAACATTACAAGTTTATTTTTATTTTTTTTTTTTCAAATTAAAATCATGTTATTATTTTTTGTTTTGTTTTGATTTTACAAAAGGAAATCTAACTTTGAACTACTTTATTGACCAAAAAAAAAAAAACGTAATGTACTTTAATGGTCAAGGCAAACAACTTTTTAAATAAACTTTATGGTTTTATTTTTAAATATCATTCAAAATTGTTTGATTTGACATTTTAGCTATTTTCTAAATATAAATACAAGATATGTGTATATTTTTAACATAAATTATTTTGAAATATGTATGTTCTTTATTCGGAAATGATAATACTATTTATTTTTCCAAAAATCTGATTTAAAGTAATAATTAAGAGTTATAGGGGATTTAAGGATTTAAAACATTTTAAGTGATCATAGATTGAGCTTATTTTTAAAGAGGATATTTCATAAAGAGTACAAATCATCGCAGAATGAGATTATTTTCTCAAAAAGTTATGTATTTAAAGCAGAGACCAAAAATAACTGTTATTAAATTTTTTGAGACTGAAAAAGTTAGGCATAAATCAATGAATAATTTTTACGTTTTCAAATAACAGTTATTTATAATAAATATTTTTTTTCGTTGCTCATAACTTTTATTTTCGATTTATATTTTTTTACGTTGCCTAATAAGTGTTATTCATAATAAATATTTTTTTATGTTGCTCATAACTTTTATTTTCGATTTATATTTTTTTACGTTGCTCATAACTTTTTTTTCCAATTTGTATGTTTTGCCTAAGGAGTGAGATCGAAAAATTCTTAACATACATATATGTTTATAAAAAAGAAACCACTAAACTTACAGCTTTAATTTTTTTTTTATTTGATTGAAATTATTATTACAATTTACAAAAAAAATTATTTTTATAGTTTTAATCACTAGTGATGAAATTTTGAACCTTTTTCGGAAACCCTTCCATTAACGTTTTTATAGTGCTTTCTGTCACTTTGCTCGAACATGTAGTCCATCTCCGTTTAAAATCTACCACACTTTTGGACACCTTTTTTGTACTCTTCAATTCTCTTTTAACAAGAGCCCAATATCTCTCCACTGGCCTTAGCTCCGGGCAGTTTGGAGGATTTGCCTCTCTTGGTACAAATACCACATTATTGTTCTTGTACCACTCAAGGGCTTGTTTGCCATAGTGACAGGATGCCAAGTCAGGCCAAAAATAAGTGGACACATTATGAAGTCTTATGAATGGAAGCAGCCTTTTTTGTAAACATTCCTTGATGTAAATTTCGGTATTTATAGAGCCCGTTGTAACAAATGAGTGGCTTCTTTTGCCGCAACTGCATATTGCTTGCCATACCAAGAACTTTCTGGGAAATTTTGTCTGCTTTTGGGTCCTAAACTTTTCTTCAACATTCCCTCGAGCATCAGCAACATAAAATTTTTGACCTGGAAGTTGCGAAAAATCTGCCAGAACATACGTTTCGTCATCCATTATGCAGCAAGAATATTTTTTTATAAAACTTGACTTCAATTTCCGTGCTCTGTTTTTGGCCTCTAAATTTTTAGTAGCGTTCCTGTCAGGAACTTTTTGAGCCTTGTATGTTTTTAAACCTGCATTAGCTTTAACTTTTCGTACCAAATAGTCCGAGCACTGAGCTAACCGGGCTGCTTTCCTACCGGATGTGTTGGGAGCTCTTTTGAAAATGCGTTCTATTTTTTTGGCTTTAGAAACATCATGTGGACCATTCCTTCTACCTGAACCAGGTTTTCTATCAACTGACAAGTTCTCCCGGTACTGTTTAATAACATTGGAAACAGTTTGACGGCAGACCTTTGTATGCTTGGCCAACTTTTTGTAAGACCAAGTTGGGTTTTGTTGAAAATATTTAATAATTTCAGTACGCACTTTTTTCTGGTCACTCATTTTAATCAGATTAACAAAAAAATTAATATAATTGACATTACACATAATAACTGACATGTTTTTCAAAGGTAACTTGATCAAAAAAAAATTCAAATAATACTTGGGTTAAAAAATGTAATGAAAAACGTGTGTTAAGAATTTTTCGATCTCACTCCTTAATAAGAGTTATTCTAAAGAATATATTTTTTTCGTTGCTCATAACTCAAAAGAAGTTTCTTTCGCCACCTTGGTTGCATTTTATTAGTACATACATTGAATTTAACCTTTAAAGTCGCAAAAAAATAATCTTGGTATGAGATTGATGTTTTTTATTGTTTTTTAATTATGAAGAATTTTGTTTCACAATCAATGTTTTAGCAAACGCATTGTCCGCCAAGTTGCACCTTTTCTCAGTCAACAAAATACGCAAAGCTGAAAATGCTCTTTCAACAGAAAGCCGTTTAGCCGGCAGTGCATAGACAATATGAACCAATTTATTTAAAAATTGCTAAAGTATCCTTTTTCTCTTCCTAATATTGCAACAAATCGGCTTCTACGTCCAGTCTCATAGGTTTAAAGCTCTCTATTTCAGCTATAGCTGCTAATAACTCTCGCGATGTATTGCCTTTGTCATCATCTGAAGATAAATCCACTTCAAGTTCTCTAATTGATGTTCCGAACAACGATGACATATTTAGATTCGTCAATCAGAAAATCGGATATTGGTTGAAGTGGAGATACTTCAGGTGAAGTTAAATCGAAAATAAAAGTTATGAGTAACGAAAAAAAATACTTATCATAAATAACTCTTATTAGGCAACGTAAAAAAATATAAATCGAAAATAAAAGTTATGAGTAACGTAAACAAATATTTATTATGAATAACTCTTATAAGGCAACGTAAAAACATAAAAATCAAAAATAAAAGTTATGAGCAACGAAAAAAAATATTTATTATGAATAACACTTATTGAAAAGCAAAACTTATTTTCATTGAGAATAACTATTATTTAAAGAAACAAAAATTTATTTCTACAATATAAATTAAAATTTTTTTTAGATATTTCTTATAACAGTTATGTCTCTGATTTAAAGAGTTATAAAGGGATCTATTTTTACGAAAGTGGAAGGATCACTCATTAATTTTATTTTCTCTAAAAAACGCACTATTAACGATTTTATATAGGATTTTTCAAACAAAAAATTATCTTTGCAAAAGTGATCCCACATTGAGATCACTTCTTACAGAGTTTAAGAGAATTTAAGGTTTGAGAAAAAAATGTATTTTTCATAACACTGATCAAGTGATCAAAACTGAAATAGACGAATCCCATGATAAAGACAGCAAAAAAAACTGTCGAAACGTTGGTAAAATTTGTAATGAAATTTGATTTTTAATTATGTACATTGAAATCGGTATGTTCGAATCTTATACATACATACATACAGTGGTGGCCAGGAATTTAAGACAAAAATTGTTTGCAAAATTCCATGTGATTGTCAATTATTTTTTCAAATATTTCCACAAATATGTATGCATGAGGACTGTTTTAACACACAAGTGTGTTTTATTCGACTGTGTCAATTCATACATATTCACCACGAACACATAAAATTTTTCTACAACTTGACCAAAAAAAATTTTTTTAAATAAACTTATTTTCTCACATTTATATCATTATAATTTTATTACTATAAAATATTCGGACCAAATTTCGTATTATTAGTTCCATTAGTTTCGGTCATATCATGTTATTAACAGCGGATGTTCGCTGAGGTGGGTCAACGTATTTCCACATATCTTGGTCCATATATGTTTTACCGATTTTTGCAAAAATTTTTCAGAAACTAGAAACATTAATAATAAATTTCATACCCTTAGAGGTCCTTTTATTTTGGTTCTATCGCACTTAAAATTTAGTTGATGAAAAAAATTCAAGTATTTGTCTTAAATTGGTGGCCACCACTGTATATCCTTCAAAATAAAAATTTTAAATATTTTTAGGTAAACAAAATTTATTTTTTTTCCAAAGTTGTTTTTTCATTTCATGGAAAATTTTTTTTTTTCGAATTTCTTATTTTAAATTTTTTTTTAATATTTAGCGAAAAAAAAACTTTTGGTGAAAAAAAATCGGGTTAAAAAATATTTTTTCCGATATTGAAGGTCCAACTTACTATGGTCTTATATGAGGCACGGATCCAGGTCAACCATTTGGGGTGTGAAAAAATTTAAATTTGTTCTACATTTTTCTTTTTATTCCTTTTTTTATATGAACACTTTTCGGTTTTTCCTATTTCACCCCCTCTGGATCCGCGCCTGTCTTATATACATCATTGCAAAGGTCTTTGAAATATCTATCATTAGATATCCATATTGTCTATATATATGTAGGTAAAAAAAATAGGTCAAAAATTGAGATTGTCCTGGTTTTTTCCTTATATCTCACCGATGGTGGTCCGATTTTTTCGATTTTAAATAGCAACCGAGCTGGAAGAATTCCGGAGATGTTGATGTATGAATCGTGAATGTAAGTTATTTGGGGGCTTCTGAAAGATGATTTCAACAGACAGACAGACAGACGGTTGTCTTAATCGACACCGCTATCTATAAGGATCCAGAATATATATACTTTATAGGGTCGGAAATGAAAAATGTAGAAATTACAAACGGAATGACAAACTTCTGTGAAGGGTATAAAAAACAAGGATCACAAATTAAATTGATTTTATTTTCTCAAAAAAAAAAAAAAAAACCAAGTATAAACTCTGTATTCTGATCAAATCAGAACAGAATATGTTTTCTCAAAAATCCTAAAATTACAGTTGTAAATGATTAAAGGATTTAGAAAAAATCGATTTTTGACAGTAACTGGAACTGATCACAGCTTATTTTCTAAAAATAGTTTACCAATTTTTTGATAGAAAGTGGAAGTGATTGCTGACACGTTAATCTTATTTCCTCACAATATTAAAAAAAACTTTTTTCAATCAAATTCAGAAGTGATCACAGATTAAAAATTTCTCAAAAAACGCAGTTATAGAAGATTTATCAACTTTTTCATAAAAAAGAAATTTGATTTTTGATAAAAAGTGGAAATGATCACAGTTTTAAAGTATCTATTGTTTTTATCAAATTTTTCATGCAAAAAAAAAATCGTGTATTCTCAGAAAGTTGCCGTTTATTATTATTATTTTCTTGAAAGACTTGTATTTTGTTTTCTTATTATAAAATTTTCGCTTTTTAGTTTATTTTTCATTTCAAGGTTTTGTAAAAAATTGTTTTAAACATTTGTTGTAGACAATTAAATTTCGTATTACGAATATCAATGTAATATATAGTTAAATAAAACTGTTGATCAGCTGCCAGGAAATGTAAATATAAATTACAAGATTTTTTGTTTGTATGACCATTGTCATTTTATTTTTATTTTATATAGAATTAAAAATATAAAACTAAAAAATTTTTGCATTTAAAATAATAAAACAAATGAATTTTATTTTATTTCGAAATAAATATTTTTTTAAAAATTCCTTTTATATTCTTCTTCATAACAAAAAATAAAAACTATTAATTTTCTTATGAAAATATATCTATATAATAGTTCTATACACCCCCTTATCCAAGGATATTTTATACAAATCATTATAATATTTTAACCATATTATACATATATTTATTTAAATTATTCAAATAATATTTTTTACTCGTTTTTCGTTTGACAACCCTAATGACAACCCTATTACCTAAAATGTTTCAGATAATGAGAAAGCAAACTAATTTGCATGAAAACAAGTAAGAGAGCTATATTCGGCTGTGTCGAATTATACCCTTCACCAAATCAAAATACAAATTTTGAAATATTTTTAGGAAAACAAATTTTATTTTTTTTTCCAAACTTTTTTTTTTTTAAATTCTTTGGAAAAAACATTTTTCGAATTGTTTTTTTAAATTTTGATATTTTTGTGGTTATTTTATTAACATTTAGCGAAAAAAAAACTTTTGGTGAAAAAAAATTCGAGTTAAAAAATATTTTTTACGATTTTGACCTATTCCAACTTATGGTCTTAGTATATACGTCGTTGCAAAGGTCTTTGAAATATCTATCATTAGATATCCATTTTGTCTATATTAATGATTTAGTAATCCAGATATAGGTCAAAAATCGAGGTTGTCCTGGTTTTTTCCTTATACATATCTCAGCCATTTGTGGACCGATTTTCTCTATAGAAATTATTTACTCCCGGGTATTAAAGTAAATCCAACACTGATTTTTACTGTAACCTAGATTTATGAATCATTTCTTTGAATTTGTTTTATCTTTATATCAATGATGATGATTCTGTTCCTTCCTTTGATTTGTTACAATTCTTAATACTGAAAAGCACTTGCTTGGCATATTATCTAATTTCAAATTCTTTTCATGACTTAAAAACATTGAAAATCAAAAGTAAAAAATATGATCTTAGATCAGACGTTTAGACATTTTGTGACATGATATTGAAATAAATTTGTGTATGGAATTTGTATGTATACGTTTGGCTAGCAAATAATGCAAATTAGATAGATTATTGAATAATCTATAAAATTGATGACGTACTTACATAGACTTAAAAACATACAAACTGCACTATGTATTAAGTAACAATTTCTCTAGTTTCATGAATGAATGAAATTTAGCAGTGCTTCGAACTTTTAACTCACTTAAAACTTAATCCATTCACTTAAATCTTCATATTTTGAAGCCATTCCAAAGCAAACAATTCTTTTTCTTTATTCAATAAATGTATTTGAATAAATTTGAATTAATTTTCTTCTTTATATGAATGTTCCTCGTACGAATGATGGTGGTCAATACAATTACATTATATTACACGTCAGATAACTAATGACTTCAAGAAAATTTAAAAAAAATTCCCTATATATCTTCAATAATTCCTCTATTTCTTGACATATGTATGTACATAATTAGAAAATATCCTATATCTCTAAATTTAGTCCATTCTTAAATATTTGGTTTTAACTAGAGTTTCGTGTTCGATTTTAACCGAAACCGAGGGTTTTCAAGGCCTAAAACCGAAACCAACAATTATTCTTCGGTTTTCACTTTTAATTTATTTTCAGTAAAAAAATTCAAAATTTAGAAATGAAAAACAAATTTTTTCATTCAATGATTCATCTAATTTCTCAAAAACCAAATCAGTTAAAATATCTTAAGATTTCTTAAAATATTTTAAATTGTATTGGCTACCTTTCGCAGGCTAGGCAAGGAAACCTGTTAATAAAGAATGACTCATTAAAAATATTGATTATACGAGTATTTCCTGACAATTAAACTTCAAATGACTGTTTATTTATTTAATTTAAAAACAATAATGCAACATTTTTGTTACAAAAACTTAGTTATTTTCAAAGATTTGATAAAAGTATGGAGGACTACCTGTCCCGGTGTGCTTCGCCACCCCAATTGGAAGAAAGAAATAGTACTATTAAGTCTCCTTTTGCGAATTAATGCTAATTCAGGATAACATGTCTCTAGTTCCATGTTGATTGATTCATTGTAAAGTGGATTCTATCTCATTTAAAACGTATTATTAGAATAAAAAAGTACCATAAATAGCCACATTTTGTATTCCCACTCAGCATCTTGATTCTGGGTCCACTATTGTAGATAATGCTAATGAAAGGTAACACTGAAGTCACATTTGGTGAATTTTAACTCATCCAGAATCATGTGTGCCTAACAATTTTACTTAAACCCCCGTCATGTTTGAAATCAAAGTAATTTCCTGATTATAGGTTCAATATTATAGAACATTCAAAAAGTACTCCTTAGTTTGGTTTAGTTCTCCTTTTTTGGTATCATAATACCATTGAGCCCCCAATTCTTGATTATTTCATTACTGTGAAGCATATTAGCCAACATTAAATACATATTAAAAAAGTAACAATAAAAGAAAGAGTACCAATTTTCTTTTATCCTCTTGAATTAAAAATTTGTATAGCAATTCCTATATTATTAACAGATTTTGTTTCTATAACATTAATATTTAACAAATTATCACAAAACCGAAACCGATCGGTTTTCAATTTATTAAAACCGAAACCGCGGTTTTGAAATTCTTAGGTTTTTTGGAAACTCAAAATTTCAGCAATTCATTCAATAAAAACATTCCCAATAAAATTAATTCTATAGCTTCATTGAGAGATTTTTATTTGAATAAAATTCATTCATTTATAAAATTCATTCAACCATTTTTTTATTCGTAATTTTAATCTAATACAAATAAAACGGAAATAGTTCTTCTATTACAAAATTAAAAATTATAAAGCTTATTGTAATAGATTTGAATTGAAACAAAATTTTATTAAGGATTTGAATTAAAGAAATCTTTAGTGATTCAATAAGGAACTAAGGCTAACAGTTCGAGATCTAATTTCCAATTTTAGATTATTTATAACCTCAAGGGGAGTAATTTTTTGTTAATTTCTTAAAATCTCTTGCTATACAAGTGATCTTATCTGGGTGTAGTTTTACGAGGACTTTATCCAAAATGTTATAATTATTGTTGAAACTGCTGATTTATTAATTGAATATTTATTTATCACAGATAGTTTTTAGCTTCAATGTGGCATTAAAATCGTTTATTATGTTGGTTTTTAAATTGACTTTAGTCATTTACAAGAAACTCTTAATTATAGATAATATTTAATCAGAAATAAATCCAATAATGATGGTGTTTTGTGTAGAATTTTCAAATGTTTTTTGAATTTTGATATTTCAGGAATTTTGGGACGAATTTCAAGTTAATTTTCGCCATTAGTTTTATTCTGGAGATGACAGATTTTAAATTCAATTATTTTTGCTTATTATTCGAGTTTCCTTTTTACAAGGAAGTCGAAATTTTATATTACAATGAACTCGAAGTTGTACATGTTGAGGGATTTTGAGATGAATTTGAAGTTAATTGCAACTACATTAGTTTCATTCTGGATACTTAATTATTTTTTCTTAACTTCTTTTTTACAAGGAACTCGATATTTTAGAAAATATATCATCACAAACAAATCCAATAATAAATAATGGTAAAGCTTTGGCCAGAATTTGGACCTATTTTAATGGAATTTAGATAAATATTTGAATAGTATTAATGCAAGTCAATTGCAACATTTGTTTTATACTGGAAAGTGACCAGTATTCAACCTGATAACTTCTTTGCTTAACTTCTCAGCAAAATATTACAAAGATCATGCAATTTTTCTTCCTAAACAAACTTCCCAAATGTTGCATTCAATAAAAAGTGGTTTCTTGGCCCAAACAAACCAATATTCCAAATAACAATTTTTTAAAAATTCCAAAAACAACAAGCTGACATGAATTTGTTTGTATTTTTTCTTAAATTTTGGTATCGATAACGGAAATTTAAAAATAAATCTTATATTAACAAATTTACGTTTAAAAACAAGAAAAAAAAAACTTTAATAATCTGAAAAATCTACTTGTATGTATATAAAAGAAATAAAATATAAGGCAAGTCAATAGTATTTTGCAAGAAGAAAAAATCCCACATATACATAGATTCCAAAATAAAATACTTTAATAAAATAAAAATATAAATACGGGGACACTGCGGATGAGCAAAGAAAACGAATGATTCAAATAAAGGGAAATTTTTCAAATTCAAATTTTAGAATTTTCAAAACAAAAAGGAGAGTAGCGAAAAAATACACTAATACCAAGAAACAATTACAAATACTAAGACAAAATGCAATAGTATGAGTAATTTAAAGAAAAAAACAAATGTCAGGTAAGATGAGATGAAAAGGAAATTGGAAAAATTAAGGAGAGAGAGAGAGCGAGTCTAGGCTAAAAACTTAAAGACATGTGTGTGTCAGAATTTTGTTTGGAATTAAAAAAATCATAAATAAAGCTAAATGCACTCGAAAAGCACTGCATGGGTTAGACTGAGAACTATCTCCACCTTATGTATGTAGATGGGTGGCTAGTGGGTAGAAAAGTGGGTGGTGAGGAGAGTAAAGCATCAATAAACAGCTGCTGGGTGTTTAATGAGTTCTGCATTGCATTTTGGTAAAGCAGTTGGCCTAGCTAAAGATCAAACGTACCAATGAAACAATAAAAAGAAGAAATAAAACAGATTTTTTATAAAGCAAATAAATATTTAACACATGCGCAAAATGCTCTTTCAGCAAAGAAAAACAAAAATGTTCATACATACATGTATATTTTTTCTTCTTCAGTTTCTTCTACAAAAAAACAAAAAAAAATTATACTAACACATTTATACTTACGCACACATACACATCTGCCTGCACTAACACATGTAGTCTAGCCACTGAGATCGCAGCCAGTTGAGTCAACCGTTTGCACACAAATTTTAGTTGAACATCACAATCCGTTCAAGTCGCGGATAACTCCGATATTTAGTATTTTTATATTGTAAGTAAATTATCAAATAAAAATATTAAAAAAAACATATTACAAATAAAAAAATCTATGAAATTATCAAAAAAATATATAAAATCATTAAAAACAATCAGTTAAAAAAATACAAAAACAACAACATTAAAGGATTATTATTAAATTGTTGGAAAAAAGTGGCAACATTTTAGTGGGTGAAAATAACGAAAATAAAGGCTTCTCTTTAACCAGTGTTGTTTGTTATTATAACTAGTAACGGTTTTTTTTAGTTTAATTTGGTTTCTCTTCAGTAAACAGTGTTGTAAAGTGTTGGTTTATTTTTCTTAATTTATAGTACAAATAGTTGTTCCTTGAGTTAAAACGTTGGATTTGATTTTTTTGGTTTAAGATTTGGTATTTTATTTAAAACATTAAGTATAAAACCACAGGTAACTAATATTGTTTGAAAATATGTATGTACATGATTTTGTTAAAGAACTTAAACTAGTTTAATTGAGGTTAAAAACCTTTTTTTTTGTTCTTCTAAATTTATAACAATAACAACAATAAATAATGTAATTGATGTCATTCTCAATAATTTTTAATGGTAGACAAACCACAACTTGTAGTTTAAAGTTTCCAAATTATTTGCAGAAAAGAAAACTTAAAATAAAATGAAAAATTATAAAGCAGAGTTTCATATTGATGAGAATTAAAAGTTATGATAAGGTTAAACTAAAATTGGTTTTAATTTCAGATTCAAATTGACAACAATTAAAAGTTATGAAAAGGTTAATTTAAAATTTTGTTTTAAATTGTTTAAAACTTACATATTTTTGATATTTACTTAGTTATTTGTGGTAATTTATATTAAAAATATATTAATTTCGTAAAATTGTACAAATCTATTTGTTATTGAATATTTATGATATTGAAAAAGTATTTCTAAAAATAATTAAGTTTAATTTCTATTAAAATTTTTGAACCAAAGGATTTTGTTTAATACAAAAGTTGACAATACGACAGTGACAATATTATAAAAGAATTGAAAATTTTAAGATTTTATCTAGAAATTGTTATTTAAAACATTTGTGTTATAATTTTGAAATTGTCATAAAGTTCAGAATACAAGGGTTAACATAAAAATATGACCAAACATTTCTTTATTTTTAAAATAATTGTTTGCTCTGTTTGTAATTCAAATTTGTATATGCCCTAAATTCCTTTCAATAAAAAAATATATAAGCTCTGTTTTTTACAAGTCAGATTTATAGGTTTTAAGACTGAATTTGTAAACAAAACAGTAGATTATTAATGAAAGAGAAGCCTTTTCAATAAATTCTGAACTAAACTTGCAAATCAGACTAAAGCTGGTACATTTAAATAAAAATTCCAACAAATTTCTATGGAAACTCATCATTAAAATTCCTTTATTTAATACAATTCAGAATATATTTTAAATGAACCTTAAATTAATTAAAATCAGCAACAACTTTTCTTATCATATTAAAATATGAATAAATATAAAAGTTATTTAAGTTCAATTTAAAGTAGTTTTAGAAATATTGGCATTAATTTGTTTAAATAATAAAGTATTTATGTATAAAAATTATCTGGAAATTATAAAAAAATATCTAAAATCTGTAAACAAAAAATCAATAGAACAGAAATTATATTCAAAATTTTGACTGTACTCAGGAAGCAAATATTTTCTTATAAAATTTAGTTTTTAAAAATTAGGTTAAGCATTAAGTCTGTACACCTTAGAGGAAATTTTATTTATAAACAAAATTTTCAACAATTACGCAATTCTTAGTTTTGAAAAGAGTAAACAACTCAGAGAAATAAAGACAGAGAGAAAAAGAAAACCCATCCTAGCTGTACATAAGAAAAAGCTTTTTTTATTTGTCTGTATGTCTATCTATACATATATTTTTTGAAAACTGTGAAAAATCTTGTTGAAAATTGTATAAGAGCCAACCAATAGCGTAAATAATATTAAACAGATGCCTTGAAATATATTATTTTTAGCTACTTAGCGAAAAAGAACGAACGATCTTTAACACAATATCTATTTCAAAATTTTGAAATCTATGAGGTGTATATGTATGTGTATGTATGATTTGCCTGCATAACGCCCCATAAGTGTTAGAAAAGGAGAAAAAAAGCTTTTCTTTTTCTCGCAATTTTCTTCGTCTATTCGAAATGTATGTATCTATATAAAAATTCTAAAAATATCCATAGAATTATTTTGTTTTTTTTTTAAATTTGTTTCATTCAAATTATTCCATGATATGTTTCATCACAAAAAAAAAAAAAACAATATTATACATAATTTCGTGGCTCATATGTATAAGTAGTTCACATGTATAAAGTATAAAGAATTTGACACACTTTGGTGTTCAAAAATCAACTCTTTTTTATCTTATACTTAATAAATTTCTGTTAAGAACAGAACCTTCTCTTATTGAAATTAAAATTGAATCACTATTACTATATGGTATTGTATGTATGTGATTGGAATTAAATTGACAAAATAAAATTTACAATATTTGCTTAACAAACATTAAAAACCACATACATAGTACATACACACCTAAGCCATACATATTGTAAATACGTAGTATGTACATTTTACTAAATTATGCGTTTTTTGACTGACAATAAGTTTAAAATGCCAATAGCCTGTTCAAAATGTTATGGTAGAATTATTAACCCATTTGGGGCTTTTTATAAAACTGGGATTTTGTTACTGCATTTGTTTTAAAGAGTTAATTATAAAATGCATATTTTTTACGTAAATTGTATTTTAAACCAATCTTAAAAGTTAATGATTAATTCTCTTTCTTTGTTTTTTTTTATTAAACACAAATTACAATTAATTTGTCAAGTGCATTTTTTGGAATTTTTTCAATACTAAGATTTCTGCTGATCTTAGCTTAAAATATTTCTTATTTGCATTGTCATTAAATAGCTTTACATATAAATAAAAACAACATATTGAAAGAAAACAAAATATAATGGCAAGGTCGGGATTTATACACCCTTTTTGGAAATACACTAATACTCATTATTTAAATTGTATGTATTGTTGGAATAAAAATTAAATATTTAACAATATATAAAATTTTCATTTAAAATCGTTTTAGTTCAAAATTAAGCTAAAACATTTAAAAGGATTAACAAGAAGCTTTTAAAATAGTGGCAACACTTTTCAGAGGAGGCATGAAAACATAACGGGGATTTCTCTCACTCAAAAACAGTGTTGTAAAGTGTGTGTATTTTGTTAGTAAACAACATTAGAATACTAAGGAATAGAAAAGTTCGAAAATTACAGTAAATAGAGCAGGAAGAGAGAGTAATGAGTTTTCATTAAAAATCGTTTTAGTTCAAAATTAAACTGAAAAATCTAAATAGATAAACAAGATGCTCTTAAAAAGTGGCAACACTATTTAGAGGTGACATGCAAATATAACGGGGATTTCTCTCTCAAAAACAGTGTTGTAAAGTGTTGGAGTACTAAGGAATAGAAAAGTTCGGAAACTACAGTAACTAGAACAAGAATGTAATGAATTTTTGTTATGATTTTGCTTATAATACTAAATGTATGTTAATCTGGATGTAGGGGCTATAAAAAATACCAATGTTTTGATTCATAAACATATTTTGTTTATCTTACTTTTCAACTTGTTTTCTTGTTGTTGTTGTTATTATTATTATTATTTTTGTTATTCACACGAAAAAAATATTGCATTTTTTGTGTGCAAGAAAAACAAAACTAAACTGCAACAAGGTGAAATTTAAATTTATGGAGCGTGTGTTTACAAAATTTAAGCTTGAATTTTGTTTTTGTCTTGTCTTGATTTAGGCTTAACAAAATGTTTTTGATTGATAGTATTTTTTGTGTGTTACTCATACAAATAGTGACCCTTATATGGCAAGAAATATTGTAAATGTCTGGCAGCTATTAGTTTTAAAGTCACATGAATAACTTGAGCAAAAAAAATTCCAACAAATTCCTATAGAATATTTTGAAGAATTTAATGTTTTAATATTAAAGGAAGGGAAAATGTGTAAAGAATGAAATTTTTATTTAATAATTGTTATAGGTATATCAGATCATAGAATTAATTAATTCAATTTAAGCTTAATTCAGAATTAAAAAGTTCAGCAAATCATTCCATTAAACATTCCCGACATAACAAATTCTTTAGCTTCATTCAAAGGCTATTTTATTTTAATAGAATATTCATTGTAAAATTAATTCCTGAAGTTCATAGGAATTAAATTATAATGAATTATTTAATGGAATGGTTAAGAGAAAATATTTAATTTGAAAATTTAATTAAGAATAAATTCATGACCTCACAAAATACGAAATTTTTAGGGAGAACATATAAGAACTATTATAAAATTAGTGTATTTCTATGTAACTATGTATTTCAAAATAAAACACATACTGGCAACTTTTTTATCCTATTTTCTGTAATATTAGTGTCTTAAAAATGCATAGAAATTTCACTTATGAAATTTCTTCGTAACTCAAATGTTAGTTTTATAGAAACTGGTAGTAAATCAGTTAATTAGATTTCAAAACAATTAAGAAATGTTATTTGAATTTATAGCAAATGGGAAATATTTAAAATTTACCGTTACAGTGATTTTTTATTGCTATGGTAACATTGTTTTATTTTTCTAAATACAACCTTGCTTTTTACCGTTACAAAGTGTTGCCCCTTCCGCTAACTAAAATATGGCAGTATTAATATCAATGAAAATATAGCGGGATGCAGTAATTTAAATAATATTAATTGTTTTGTAAATACTGAAAACGTGTTCTTAGGATTCCTTATACATACTCTTCTTTTATATAAAACTTAAATTATATTATGAATGACCATTTAATTACTATTTGTAATCAGAATGCCAAATTTCATCAATACCATGAAGAAGAATTTTGGCATTGCTTAAGGGGGACAAAACCGAACAGATTGCTTGACAACAAATTCGTGTACAAGTGCATGATAATCTCAAGAACATGCCACATACAAATTGCACTACTACACACCATTAAACATGATTGTCATCCATTTGAACCGTGTCAGTTGACAAGGTGTCAAGTCTTGATCAAATATTTGCTACTTTGAATTTGTTTAGTATTTAGGTGAAAAAATACGCCAATATAATTTCAATATATTAAAATTTATACAAAATCTTAAACCGTAAAATCAAACTGAATTCAAGATGTTTATCAAATCACTATTTAAATTATTTATAAATGAAAACGCATTTAATTACTTCATTCTTCACTCGAATGAATTTGAAATGAAAAGTTATAATATTATGTGGATTACAATAAAACTAATTATATTTTTGTATTACTATTTCTGTTTGCAGTTTCTTCTCGAGTAAACACACAAAAAACCTACAGCCATGGATGCCATCAAGAAGAAGATGCAAGCGATGAAAATCGACAAGGATGCCGCTTTGGAACGTGCTGCTACCTGTGAACAAGAAGCACGCGATGCCAACATTCGTGCCGAAAAGGTAAATATATAAAATAAATAAAAAACTCTTAAAGTTTGTACTAAAATAAACAACTAATGTTTATGTTTTACAAATGCCTACATGACACTTAAACACGATTTATTTATATGTCTTTCTTTATTTTCCAAAATATAGGCCGAAGAAGAAGCTCGCCAATTGCAAAAGAAGATCCAAACCGTTGAAAACGAATTGGATCAAACACAAGAAGCCTTGACTTTGGTTACTGGCAAATTGGAAGAAAAGAACAAAGCTTTGCAAAACGTAAGTTTATTTGAGTCCTCATTTTTAATATTTTTTTAAGTATGTATGTAAATAAAGATCATAAAGTAAAGATTTGTTTATCAGTAAAGTTCAATTACTTTTAAACAAACATCCACATTAATACAATTTTCAACATACTGTAAACATTATCTTTTCCTAGATCTAAATGTAAGTGTTAAAATATATATGCGCTCTTGGTGATGTTTATATTTTAACACATACACACTATTAAGTAATAAATCTTTTAACACCTATGCGGTGTTTAGTTTTAGTTAAAAATCTTAATATAAACTCAAATATATGCATTTCGATAGGAATAGTTTAATTTTCATTTAAAAAAAAAACTAAATATAAAAGCCCTTAGTTATAAAAAAATATGTACTCATATTTTAAACATAAATTTTCAAACATTATTAAATATTCTGATATTTTAACATTCCCTTGGGTATTTGCACTAAATGCACACATGTGGTAACTCTTTTATATGTGGCATCACAGTTTTATTTTTAACGGTTTTTTTGATCATGCTCATACATATGGCAGCTCTCTGAGTTACCTGTGCTATGTTGAAAGTTGCCAACTGATAAAAAATTTAAAAATTCTGCTATTTTTACACTCACAAAAAGAAATGAGCAATAAAATAATCACATTTTGCACATTGTTTTTAGTATTTCTGCTTATAAAATAATGTATGTATCTAGCCAAATTCGTTTAATTTATATAGTATAGAGTTCAAATAGAGAAAATGTACTTTTATGTGTTGAAAATATCAAATAACCTAAAACAAATACAACAAACAAAATGAAAATCGTAAAAAATGCGATGTTATAGGAAAAATGGAATGGAAAAAAGAGCATGCGTTGCAAATAAAAATGTTTGGATATTATTATACAAATATGCAAAAATGAACTGACTAATTGTTAGGAATTTTTGATAGGTATTGGATGGTTTCCAAAAAAAAATTATTGAGGAAAAACAAAAATTGCAGTAAATACAAATTCTTCTGAGGTGATCAAGGCTAAATTATAGTTTTTAAATGTGTTATTCATCATTTGGAATTTAAAATTAATGAATAAGCCATAAAATATGAAAAATTTAAATGGGACAAATTTTGTGTTTGGCCCTAAATCAAAACATTTAATTTGTGATTTGAAAAATATTCAAGGTAAACTCAATTTTCTTCAATATGTATTAGAAATTTATGTTCAATTAAAAATGCCTTTTACTATTCAATCTAAAAAATAAGAATGACTTCTTCCATATAAATTCTAATTCATATACATACACATATTCACTCCAGAAATAAATATTACGTGTTTATGAGTAATAGATTTTTCATATACAGAAAATAAAATTCAATTTTCCTGAGATTTTTTTTTTGTATTTGAATATTCAATACAGTGAACAACACCCCAAAATTAATGAGAGTCTTTTTTGTTTTGTTATTGTTGTTGTTTTATTAAAGAACAGAGAGTGAAACAAAACAAAAAAAGCTAAATGTGTGGGTTGTATAATGGCGGTGAAGATCGGTAATTAGAGCGCACTTACGAGGAAATTGTATTTAACTAACAGAAGAGAAGAGATTGTGCGCCGCTTGTGTTTTTGGGGGAGCATGATTTCTTTTTTATTTTACTCTTTCTAACGCACTGTAATGAGTGTCATGGTTAACTTAAGTAAAAGAATACGGCAACGTTTTATAGCTTAGACGGGTCGGTCAGATCTTTATTTGTTTTTTTGGGGGAGCACATTGTTGGATGGCTGCAAATATAGAAAATCATATATACCAAATTTAAAACACAACAAGGCAGCGCAGAGCATACAATCATTACTATTTGACTACAACTAAAACACAGGGCTAAAGAAGACACAATAAGTTTATCTATTAAACTTTCTTACCCCTCTGAACTTTGGAAATTAGTAATTAATCAATGGAAACAATAAAAATTAATTCACAAACTTAAATAAATATAAAAATATTAAAACAATTTTGCAAAAAATAAAATAATTTTGTAAAATTTTCTAATATATATTGACGCAAATGGATGATGAGTATCTAACTATCAGTCTGTGTATTTATTGTATATGAGCAAGCCGGAAAGCCAAACTACAACAAAATATAATTAAACTTTTACGCTATGTTGTAATAACACACATAAAAAGCCATTAAATATTATTATAAACCCAACAAAACAGAAAAAAAAGTGAAAAGTGCGCAAAAAATGTTATAAAAAGAAATTAATATACACAAAATATATATAAATTAAAAAAAAAACTCACAGCGTGTTGTGATGATGAACTAATTAATGTTAAACTTATAAAAGAAACTACGAAACACACAAAAACTTGCTTTTATTTTTTGTTTGAAATAAAATAACAAGTTTTAAAACAAATTTCATACGAAAGTCAATTTAAAACTTAATTTTTTTGGCAAAATTAACGTATTTAATTTGAAGTGTTCAAGAATTACAGTAAACTAATAGTTTCTTAAATAAAACTATACAAAAGCTATCTGTGAAATCATCATATTATAAAAATTATCTCATTGACTTGAAACGTATTCCAAATTTTCCATAGTTTTGTTATACAAGCTAAATTAAGTTTCTTTTTTTTATTAATACATATATACAAATGTATAATCAATTTAAACCCTAAAAAAATAAGAAAGAACTTTTATTACATCAAATTGATTAGCAATTTTTTTAAAAATACTTATAAATATATTGAACATTTGCCAAAATTTCACAATTTCAAAGAAATTTCTGTAAAAATGTGTTAGAATTGCGTTTTTAATTGAAACAAAGAACGAAATAAAAACAGTTTAGTTTTTATAAACTAAAATAAAATAACGGTCAACAATTTTACATTAATATGGTGGAGAAAATATTACAAGAAACAAAAACAAATAATTATTACAATAAATGGCATATTGTGACAAATGGCAAAACAAAACAAACAGCAACAAAAATAAATACTAATAAGAGTTGTAAAAAAGACATAGTGATTAATAAAACAAATATAATAAACTCAACAACAAAGACTATTTCCAAGAATAAAACGTCAACACCCAAAAAGTTAGCGGTAAATACACAACAACACAAGGTGGCAACACTGCAAGCTAAACAACAGAAAGAGAATAGCCAACAAGTACAGTTGAAAAAATCCACAACATGCTTAACGGCAGTTGGCAATACCAAAGCAAAACAGCAACAAGTACATAGAAGGCGCTCGAATCAGCAAGAGATACGTCAAATTAAACGAGCTCACCGCCATCTATTAACGAGTGGAGGTTGTGATAAACAACAAAAACACCAAACGAACTGTCAAAAAAACAGCTGCTCACCAACATCATCATCGTCGTCGTCAACCTCCTCCTCTGCATTAAAGAAAACACAAAAAAAATTAAAACTTAGCAGTGGCAATAATAAAAACTCTCTAGAATTAAATAATAATAATAAAAAATTATTAAAGCAACAGAAAACAAAAACACAATTGCAGCAAGAGCAAAGTAAACAAAAGAATAAAAATTCATCATCCTGCGTCGTCAGTAAACAACAAAAGAAATTGAAATCGAACAAATTTAATGATCAAGAGTCGATAATATCATCGCGTTGGTGTTCCATAGAAGAACAACTTGATTTATTGGATAAATTATTGTATTATTGTGATGAAGATGAGAATGCTGCTCTGAAAGCGTGGTACGATTCCATAAACAAAGAAAACTATTTAGAAAGAAATTCTTCCTGTGGTGAAGAAGAACCAGATTCCTTAAGTGAATGTGATTGGAGTTGGAGTGACATTATGTCCTCCTCCTCCTCAGCAGCAGCCTCTGCCGCAAACTCCCAGTTGGGAACTCAAAATGAAGATGCCCAATCTACCATAAGCAACAATAGTCTCACATCATCGGCCTCGTCGTGCAACTCATCGTTGGTGCCGTCCTCTCTAAAGCGACGTGGTCATCAACATCATCCACGCTTTTCGGGTACACGACGTCCCAATGTACCACCAAATGTTCAGGAAATCTTAGCAGCCTTATATAAGAATGATGAAGAAGCAAATGCAGATTCTGCCGATGCTGGTCACAATCTGGAGACAGATGTTATGGACGATTCCTATACACATCATTACACAGATGAACCGGAAGATGATCCGATAACAGCTCAACGTATTAAAGCCTCATTAAACTTGCCTTTAACCGAGTCGGTAACCACCTCTATGGGTAGTAACAGTCCCACGCCTACTGACGACAGTAGTATGTTGGACGAAGGAGTAGTATCAGCTCAAACACCTACCTCAGCTGCCGCCCAGCCACCCAAAGAGAAGAAATCCAAATCAAAACGTGATAAGTCTGATAAATCAGAAGCGAACAAAGAGAAAAAGTCCAAAAAATCAAAAAAAGATAAATCAAAACGTTCTTCCGCTTGTCTAGAGTCCACCGAGACCCTAAACGATACAGCCTCCGCAGCTACCGACGAAGGCATAGCCATCGATGATGATGACTTGCAGTCGGCCGAATGGGCCAATCTACGATGCACCAGCGAGGCGGCTGAAATTGTGGCCGAGCGAGAGGCAAGACGTAATAAAAATCGTTGTGCCGATTATCCCGGTTTGGCTTTTGGTCGTTCCATCTTTTCATCGGACACTATGATGAAATTCAATATCATACGCAATGAACTACATAACATCATGAATACACAGTTGAAAAGGGTAATTGGAAAACATTCAAACAAAAAATTAAATCTTATTTTGTTTTAAAAATTCATTTACATTTGGTAATGGTTTGGTAATTCTGTTATTTTGTAACTCAAGTGTATACAAGAGACTAGAAAAATTACTGAAAAAATACTTTAAAATGTTTGTAATTTAACAAAATTGCTATTTATAAAGTAAAGTAGTTCCAAGAAGATTTTATATAACTAATGGCTTCTTCTATTTGTATATTTTATCTGTTTATTTGAAAATTGTATAAACAATTTTTTTCATGGTAATATTGAAAACAATTTTTTGTGGTTACTTTCTAGTCTTTTAGTCTCATTTATTTTACAAACAACAGTACAAAATTTATTTTATTAATACATTTTTAAACAAAATAAGATTTTTTTCTATAAAAAATTTTACATTTTATTAATATTTCTAAAAACTATGCTTTTTAAATTTACTTTATATTCGTCGAAAAAACAAAACTATGCAAACATTTTTTATAAACCGATCGATAAGATTATTACAGAGCCATTTTAAATTTCACAACACAACAACATTTTTCAACTACTGATTTTCTCTTTTTTTAAGTATAATTGTTATTAGCTGGGGTTAAAAAATGGGGTATATTTTTTATTATTTTTCTTAAGAACAATTCAATGTCAACTTTTATGTCGATCTTTTTGCTTTGTCTTCTGTGTCGTACGTTTAGCATGTTAAGGCAATTAAAAATTTTAATAATTTAAAATGATGATTCCATTCTTCCACTCACTGGTGTGTGGACAATTGTGGAAGTCTTTGTTTAAACTAAATTATGACTAAAAACACATCTAAATATTTATTCGGATAGGAAATGCAAAAAAAAAAGAATATCATAAATACTTTATGAAAACCTTTTTAAATATTGAGTTTATGCCAAAATTGGATTAACTTCATATTTTCCAAAATTTTTATAAAAACATATAAAGAATCAAAATCACAAATTTAATATTCGAATTTACAAAAAATTTCACAAGGTTCATAATATTCGAAATTTAAAATGTTTTAAAACATATTTATTTGAAAATTCAAAATCAAACCAAATTTTAAAATCTGTTTTGAAAATACAAATTTTGAAAATTTTAAAATTTCATTATTGCAAAATTTTGAATATTTTCCAAATTTAAAAATGTATAAAAATTTTTGTAAATTTAAAGTTTATTCCAAATATTAACATTTTTTGAATATTTTAAATTAGACAAAATTTTAAAATGCATACTGAAATTTCGAAAATTTCATACTGTTCGAAATATAAAATACATTTTTGAAAATTCAAATAATATTTTTAAAATTTGAATTATTGAAATTTCAGAATTTCGTTGATCCAACCCTTATATTAAAAATTCCAAATTTTGGAAATTTTAGACTGTTGAAATTTTGGAAAACATTTCCAAATTTTGGAAAGTTGAAAACTTTTAGAATTTCTTGGTTCCAAAACTTTCAATATTCAAAATTCTGATTTTTTAATTATAAAAGTTGTTTTTAAATTTTCATCTTGCGAAATATAAATTTTTAATATTTCGAAAATAATTTAACAATTTAATTCAAAATCTTCTAATATAATAAAAATTGGAAATTTGAAAAGTTCGAAAATTTTAAAATTTTGATTTCCAAAGTAATATTTAAAATATCGAAATATTTAAATTCAAAAATAAAATTCTAATATTTCGAAAATAACAATAAAACTTTAAAAATAGATTAAATTCAAAATATTCTAATACATAATAAATAAAATTTGGAAATTTTAAAAATTCAAAATTGAAATTTAAAAATTACGAATTTTCAAAATTAGGATTTTTTTTATTTCAAAAGTTGTTTTTAAATTTTAAATATTTTTGTTATTCTGAAAATTTTTATTTCAAAAGTTTTTTTAAATTTTAAACTTTCGAAATATGTATTTTGAAAATTTTGAACTGAAATAATAAAAGAAATAAAATTATTTTTTTAATAACAAAAATGTATATATTTATACAGAATTGCCCATACAATTATTTTTCTGAAAATGTCATACTAATTTAATCAAATTCAAAATGTTGTCTAATAAAATTCGTCTACTTTGAATTTGTTTTCCTTTTTAGGAAATTATATTTTATAGGAAATATACATACATACATGTTTACTAAAAATTCCATTAACATTTTTCTACCCATTGAACAATTGCCAATTTCAAGAAAACATTTTACAACAATTAATAGACTTTACAATTAATTTATATTCCTAAAACATCTTCCCTTTTACAATTCCTACTTTTTTTGTTGTGTTTGTTTTTTTTTCACAATAAATTATTTTTGCAAATGATTACGTAGTATTATAAAGAATTTTTAATTTTATTTGCTCTATATATTCTCTATTCTCTACTCAGTATTGTATCGATACTCTTGAAATAATGTAGTACATACTATGTAGATTTTAGTTTTATACAATATAAAAAAAAGAACTAAAGTGTTTATGTGTATTTAAGTTATAAAATTTGTATAAACAATTTGCCGGTAAAGCAAAACTCATTATTGCACAGCTCTTTTAAACGTTTTTCTGGTTTTTTGTTGTTTGTTATAATACAATTAAACAAAGATAACTTTATATAAATGTGGGTATATACATTTAGTATTGGCAGAACAATACGTAAAAGTATACATTTTATTACGGCTTTCGTTAAATTTCTTTCTTTTTGTACCTAGTGTTGGTATTTTTAATATTCTTAGTCTTGGCTAGTTTCTTATTATTATTGGTTTAGCAGTTTTTTCAGAATTCTGTTCATCAAATATATTGTTGTATATTTGTACATATATACCTATTTTTGTCTTTGAACTCGTTTTTTCTACATTTATTATTTGTACAATGACCCACTTTATTTGTATTTATACATATATATTCTTTTTTTTTTTGCTACATTCTTTTGTCACACTTGTAAGCGCTAAATTGTATAGAATCTAGTAAATTTTGTATAAAAAGAGAAGATACAATAGACATTCAGACACTCTTTTGTGCACATTCCATCGTATTAGAAGATTTTAAAGAACAAATTTTCAATATCACTTACTTATTGAAAGAAATTTGTAATCTTTGCTCTAAACAAACGACCTTCTCAGTTTTCGTTTTGTTAATTGTTTTTTTTTTAATACTGTCTATAATTTTGCATTAAACAATTATTTTTATTGCTATTTTGTTCTATGTCTTTCGCTCTTGTGGGTTTAGAATTTTTCTTCCTCAATTTTGACTCTCTAACTACAACGATTGCATAAAACAAAATTCTGTTTAATTATTTTTTTCTTTCGTTTACTTTTTTTCTGCTGTATGTTTTATAATTAAAACAATTACGCAATGTTTGCTGTTTGTTTTCTATTAGACACACTATAGTGTTTGAAAACCAGAAACCATAATTAATTAAAAAATAATTCAATTGTAACAATTTCTTTATTGGAGGTTTATTTAAACGATTAATGAAAGTAATAAGAAATTTATGTACAGCTTAATCAGATTCATTTTGATAAGGTTTCAATTCTAAAAGTAAAATTTAGTTTGAAATGTCTACAAATTTAAAATAAAAACGTTTTTTAAAACAATATACTAATAATAATTCGTTCATTAAATCTTTAATTTAATAATTGTTTTAGCAAATGACTGTGCATTTCTAATTGTATTGTTTTATTGTCAATTCTTTTTTCTGACCGCAGCAAAACCATTTAAGTTTGTGGTTTTACAATTGCAAATTATTTTTTCTATTTATATTCAAATAGTTGTTTAGTCGCCTATGCTATATATAAATCTAGCAAGCCTAAATGATAGAAACAAGATAATTAAAATTAGCTGGGCATACATTCATATATTTACATAAATATAAATGATGGTTTTTACAAATGTGTAAAATAATAAATTTTTTCTTGTTTAACATTATTATTTATACATTTATAAACACATTTTAATAAAATTTAAAATTTCTAAATATAACCATTGGTATATAAACATAATTTTGTATCAAGCCCCCTTAAAGTAGGCGTGTTTGATATATTTTTGTCAAAAATTTAGTTATTTAGGACAATATTTCAAATCTGTTTTTATAGAAGTCAAAACTAGTCTTACTTGAAAGAAAATATACGTTCTATTATTTATAAACTCGAATATAATCATAAGTATTGTACCACGCCCTCTTAAAATAGGCGTATTTCAATACTTCAGTAAACAAGAGATTCAATTACACAAATATTTACAAATTTAAAGCAAACTAAACTAGAGATAGTTTCAATTAAACATGTTTAAACTTTTTGTATTTATTTATTCGATTTTAACTTTTTTTGTTTAGTTTCAAAACAAAATAAAACCAAAATTAGTTAAAAAAAAAAAATAACAAACAACCTGTTGTCATTTGAAATTTTCAAAACATTTGAAAAAATCAATTATTATTTTTATCCTTTTATGGCTACAAGCAATTACCAACCATATTAATACCATATTAAAAATTCTTACAAAAAAGTTTAAAAAAAGCGAAAAAATTATAATAAATAAATAAAAAAACGTGTTTATGCTTTTTTTGTTTTTCTATGTCACTGGCAAACATAAATTGTTTTGTCAACGACCTTCCTAATGACGTTTGTAACCATATTTGTTGCAATTTACTCATTTTTTATTTATTATTGTTAATTGTAAATGGTTGGATATGATTTTTGTTTGGATTTGTTTAGTTCCATAACAATACATATGAGGAATTCACTTTTAATTTCTTTTCATTGCCAGTCAAGTGTAATTAATTGTTTATGTGTACATACTTATATAGTTTTTTGTTTAAATTCATAATTTAAACACTTTTCTATTTTGTTTTACAAACCAAAAAAAAAGAAAAGCTTTTTATGGTTTTCATTGTGTAGTAAACACACTTATTTTATATTAATTAAATAATCTTCCAAGAATACCATATTTGGCTAAATTTATCAGCGTTTAATTTAATTTGAATTTTGTTTTGAAACTATAAACGGTTAGGTTTTTTTATTCGTGCAGACGCGTCACTTAAACTGTTTATTATTAGTCATGTATTTTTATTTCTTTTACCTTTGGTATTATTACTAAAAATGTGATAAGATTAATTATTAAAAGAGAAATAAAATGGTATACCTACCTATATTTATTTTAATATACAAAGATAATGGCGCTAAACTTTCTTAAAGGTGAAGGGCATTTATTCAAAAAGTTAAATTTTACACATTATAATCTTAAAATATTATAATTTATGCTACTGGATTGTATTACTTACAATTAAATTCAAAACTGTCTAAAAATATTTATAATATTACTTATATTTTGTTCAGTGTATTATACCATTCTTACATGTTCTCTTTTTTACATTTGTTGAATAACTCTCTTTTATTGTCTCACCGTTGTTTCTCTTCAATCAAAATTCCAATAAGATTACTAAAATAATCATCTAGAAATTTATCAATTTTGCAAATATTTTCACACATAAACCAAATGAAATTAATTAAATTGTATTACTTAAATATGGTATTAATTTTTGTTCATAATATTTATTATTTTTATACAAAAAAAAAACATTTTTAAACAACTTTAAGCGGCATTAATATAATTTTTAATGCATGCTTTTTGTACATTTGTATAACCTGCAAAACCACCTACAGTTATCTCTTTCTCTCTCACTTATGGTTAAGTACGAGTGTTTAGTTAAGAAAATAAAAACAGAGTGTAGAAAATCTAGGCGAGGCTTTTTGTTGTAGATTTAACACTCACACATTCATACACTTAGGCACACGCATTCATAGTTTACTCTTTTTCTCTTATTACATTTTTCCCAACCGAAAAGCCGATATGTTTTGTCAACGTAATCGTTTGTCACCACTCAAAAAATTTACTAAATGAGCTCATTCGCTGCAAAAAGTTCGAGACGTAAGCTTCGTTTTGTGTGTAGAGTTTTTATGTTGTTGGCATTTTACAAAGAAATTTTATAATTTTTTTATAATAATAAAAAGTAAAATAATATTAAATAAATTTCATATAATTGTTAAAAATTATAAAGTGGAAACTTATTTTTTAAAAAAGTAATTAAAAAGATAAAACGTGAAATAAAAAAACCACTCCAAGATAAAAAGAAAAAAAATTGTAAAAGAAAAGTAGAAGAAGAAGCAGAAAAACCGGTGGTCGTTTTTTTTTATCTAACGTTCCGCTTTAAAAATTATTCGTTGTCTCAGTCTGTCTTTAACACTACTGTTCACTCTGCTATTTCTTTAAAAAAGAAAAATATAATAAAAAAAGATTTTATTTTGAAAAAATCTTAACAAGTAATAAAAGGTGCTTAAAAAGAAAGAAAAACTACTTGTTTAAAGTAAAACAGCAAGTGCTAAAAGCCGAAATTGTTCATATACATATATTTATTTAAAAGTAATAAAACAAAAAGCAACCCAAACAAAAATGACCACCAACATTCCACAAGGCACTTTATTGGATGTGCTGAAGAAGAAAATGCGTCAGACCAAAGAAGAAATGGAAAAATATAAAGACGAATGTGAAGAATATCACAAGCGCTTGCAATTAGAAGTTGTAAGACGGGAAGAAGTAAGTTGGAAAAACTTCAAATTTTATTAGATGAAAAAAAGCTCCAAAAAATATTCGAAAGAAAATATACTTTTTATAAAGATTAGAATTCTTTCCATAAAATACAAGAACATTTCTTTATGTTAAAGAAAATCTAGATATTTACATAAATTATTACATTTATTAGTTTGGATTTTTCAATACATTGCCATAATGAGAGACAAGGATAACTGTATAGTATTGGATAATGAAAAAATAACACAAAAAAGTACTCAAGAGAAAGTTTTCAAAGAGTAGTTGATTAATGCTCTTTTTGAATTTTGCAGTAATATTTTATTAAAGAGAAATTCATAAACAGGGTGTTTAGTTAATAGCTGGTTTAATATAGGTATTTTTAATTTGAACAAAAAAAATAGTTATTTGTAATATATTTTTTTAGTTTTCTTTATTTTTATTTCCTTGTTGCTTTAATATGAATTCTCATTTGTTTTTTTTTTTGTTGTTGGGGGTGTTTTCTGTGTGCGTTTATACTTGACACTGCTGTGCTTAATATTTCTGTATGGTCATAATCAGTCGCCAGCCAGCTCATTCACAAAAAAAAGTAAAATGAATTCTTTACCTTTTACGGCCATTTGTTTATTCTTTATTCCGATTATTATGGTTGGGAAACATTAAACCCAACCATGTTTGTATCGTGTTTAAATATAAAAAAGTTCAATGTTACTTTTTTTTTTGTTGTTTTTCAATTTCCATTATGTTCATCATTCTCCCCTTATAGTGTAGTGTGTTTTTGTTTAATTTTGCTACAATTAGCGTTCATTACTTTCAATAATTTGTCCGTTTTCAATGTTATAGAGCAGTGAGAAAAAAAACATTGTAAACATTTATTTTTTTTGGTCATTTGAAAATTAATTGAATTTGAAAATTGGTTTCAGAAAAATATGCTTTTTTGAGGAAAAGAAGTCACATGTTTTGATATTAACAAAATAGTAACATTTAGTAATGTCAAAGTTCGCTTATTAAGGCCGGTTTTAAATAGCTATGTTTTACACTAATTTTCTTTTTAAAGACCGATCTGTAAATGTTGTTGTTCTTATTAATTCTCATCAATTTCTTTAATGCAGAAAGACATTTTAAGAATTTGTAGATTTAATTTTTTAATACTTAGTCAACTTTTCGACTTCTGTTATTTATTAAATGTAGAATTTTGGACTATTCATACTTTTCCAAGGTATAAGAACTTTTCACCTTTTTTTTTGATAACGTAATCGATTTGTTTGACTTCTTCCCGAACAAAAAGTCTATTTCGATTTTAGAATTTTCGATTGTTTGAAAATTCTAAACTGTATTTAGTTTGGCTTATTTCTGGAAAATCGCTTATCAGCATGATTATTTTTCTGAAATAAAAATAAAATATGTAATTAAAAAACATAAAAATAAGTTTTAAATTGAACTAATTTTTAATATGATCCACAAATACTGAATATTTTACATATTTAAACTTTTGAATGCAAAAAAATCGGTAACAAGTCTACAGAAATTGAATTTAGGAATTCATTTATGAAGTCTAGTAACTTAATGAATATTGCCACTACCGTTTTAATTCATAACAACAAAACCTAAAGAATAATATTTTTCAAAGAATTTTTAACAAATATGACATTATTAAAATTTGTTTAGTTTCTTTGTTTAAATAAATTTTTGCTTTATTTTGAAATTAAACGGTTTTTTATTATTTATGATAAATTTCAACTGTGTTTTCACATGAATAGTAAATTAATAATATTTATTTTGTATTCAAATATTATGCAAAACTTTTAAACAGTTCAGTTCAGCTGTTTGTTCTGTTTCATAAATTCTGCTCTCGTATGTATAATTTATTATCAATGAACAAAACAAATAAAATACCAACAAAAACTGTTGCTCATCAGCAAAGCAGAAAAAAAACAAAAATTAGTTTTATCATCTTTGTACTCATGTTGAAACAACAACAAATTTCACATTTTTGCTTCAATATTTATTTAACGTAAAAAAAAAACTTATTTGTTTGCTCATTTTTTCCGTTTTGTTTTTGGGGTATATGGCTGGCTATCTTTATTTTTGTAAGCGTACATAAGTATGTTTGATGAATTGTGGCTGAATATCCAAGTCCCAAATTTGCTGCCCCCTGGCAACGTTCATACACAGACACACATGTTCGTACAAACACTTGGAGCATACACTTCACTCCCTTTTTGTCAATGACTTTTTCGAAAACAATATAATATTAAAATTTCTATGCTTTTGAGTATGTTCACAGACACACACCAAAAAAAAAATATACTCTCTACCCTAACAGCAGCTAGCTAGCTTGTTATAATGATGACGTAATTTTGTGCTAGTGTTTTTAAACAGGCCTTTTAATAAACATTTATTGTATTTATACAAAATGTGTAATGTTACATGTAAATTACGGATTTTCTTAAAAACTTTTACTAAGGAAATTAAGAAATTAAGATGAAAATTGTAAATCAAAATATTTTGAAATGAAAATTGTTTAAATTTTCTTACAATTAATGCAAAAATTATGATTAACAAAGTTTTATCTTTAATTTTAAGAGGGATTCATAAAAAATGTGTCATTTTAAAGAAGTTTTGTACTTTAAAAAGAAAATATTGCATTCCACTGTTATCGAAAGTTCTTGCCAGAAAAAACTGTTGGTTGATACTGCTATTGATTAATCCTTGGCAGAGTGAGACTCGGATCGTTCCCAAGCGTAGATCTTATTTTCAATAATTTAATATGTTTTAGGCCTAATTTATGGGAGAATAAAAAAATTTTATCTTAAAAACAGTCGGACCTAAGCTGCAGTCGACTATTTCAATATGTCTTCATAGAAATGTCATTAGCCCAAAATCACACACAATGTTGCGATTTTTGCATTTTTCAGCAATTTAGATTCTTATATTATGTTGTACGTCAAACATTTGTTAATGCAAATGTGTGGCAGTGATGACATACTTTTTTGCAACCCCCGCATCATTAATTGACAAATGCAAAAAGTTGTAAATAATTCTACCCTCTAACTCAAATTCGGCTTCAAAATTTAGGGTTCTCTCGAAAGTTTTAATTTTATTTTGTTCTATATGGAATAAAGCAAAATATTTCAACAATAAAATTACTTCCTTTTTACGACTTCAGTAATATTTATACAGTTGTTAGAACAAAAAACGTGCCAGGATGATGTCAGTTAATTTTTATAGCCTTTTTATTAACACATAGAACACAAATGTTTGCATACTTTTGTTAAATCGAAAATAAAAAAGAAAAAAAGCATAGTTTTCTTTTTAAAAGTTTCTTTTACAGCTCTACAAACAGGACATAAATCTCAACAGAAATTCTAGAGAATTTCATTTAAACCATATACACAAAAACTATAATAAAGAGAGCATTATTAAACCCAGTTATAGGTTTTAGTAAATATCAGAAAAATTGGGCTTCCAGTTTAGGTGTACAAATACTTTAAACTAAAAGTATATTTTCTTTTGAAAGCGTATATTTTTTGGAGCATATATTTGAGTTTATATATTAAGATTTAAGTAAAACCAAAACTTAAGGCTAATTTTAAGTTATTGTATGAAAAAGCAAAAATATTTATTATTTTATATTTTGAAAACATAATTTTTAGGCTGAATCTGAAGTTGCTGCTTTGAACCGTCGTATTCAATTGCTCGAAGAAGACTTGGAACGTTCAGAAGAACGTTTGGGTTCCGCCACAGCTAAGCTCTCTGAAGCTTCCCAAGCTGCTGATGAAAGTGAACGGTTAGTATTCCATTTCAATGCGAACTGTATTGAAATATTTGTTTATTTCTTTTTATTTTATATACCTATAAATATTTTTAATATTTTTAAAGAGAAAATTTCCATATTAAGTTTAATTTTTAAGTTATAAGGTGAAGGGTTATTACGTAATTTTTGGTTTGATTTCGTTTTAAATATTTCTAATAAGAGAAATAATGATTTAAATATTTAAACTAAATAAATTAGGATACGAAAGGCTCTTGAAAATCGTACAAATATGGAAGATGACAGAGTAGCTGTTTTGGAAGCCCAATTGTCACAGGCTAAATTAATTGCCGAAGAAGCCGATAAGAAATATGAAGAGGTATTATTAAAACAAAACAAAATTATATATCATTTTTGTTTAGGGTATTAGGGTTTTAGGTTGATTTTTTTTGGAAATCATTTATTTAATTTTTTTGATTTATATTGAGGTTAGGTAAAACTGGGTAATGCTCTCTTTAACTTGTGTAATCCTAAAAGGTAAACCAAACACTTTAAAGCTCCATAAAGTGTTATTTATTTAAATGTAATTATATTTAAGTTTATTGAAACAAAAAATGGAAAAAACTGCCTTTTGTTTAAATATAAAAAAGGCAGTTTTATTTAAATATTTTATTTCTAAGCAATACGTCTTTAAATTATTGTCAATTTATTTAATATTAGGTATTAGGCATGCAACAATTATTATTTGTAATTTTAATATCATAAGATTTTACCTTTCTTTTTTGTTTGTGTTCCTTGGGAATGTTAAGCAAACTATTTTACTTAGTAATTCATTAGATAAATTATCTCCTTAATTCCGCCCTCAGCTATCTGTAGTACAAATTTTAGAACTGCCAATTAATTCCTTTATTTTGTTACACTATTATTTTTAATATTTGAAGAGATTGTTGCACACCTAAGATTTTTTTATGTCTCGAACGAATTTATCACCCTAGTTTAAGTATAAATATTTATTAAATGATGTATGTCTTATTTTTATGTTAAATGTTTGTTAAAATGAAAGTGCTGTAGTAGATTTATATGTTTTTAAGAAAAAGGCAATTTTTTTTAGAATTCATTTATTAAACGATTGTTTATTTTTGTAAAAAAAACAGGACTAATTAAACAATGCAAGATCATTCAGGTTTTTGGTTTAAAGAAAGTTTAAACTAGTTAACACTTAAACCAAGTTTAACAGTAAATTGGCTGTCATAACATTTTCAAATTCGTTACTATTTATTGGTGATTTTTTATTGCAAACTAAGTAAAGCCTTGATTGAGTTTTTATACCCTTTAAATTTTTAACCACAATAGTCGAAATATTGATAAATATTTTTTAACCCAAAAACATTTTTTCCCAAAAGTTTTTTTCACCCAAAAATCGAATGTTTGAGAAAACCAAATAATTTCTTTGAACCAAGCATTAAAGTATAAAAAATGATCTTACAAAAGATCTTAGTAAAAATTGCATGACCTTTTAATGTCACATCGGCAAATTGCTTATGTTAAAACAAAATAGCGACCAAAGGGCTTGTAAATTTGGATAACTATTCCATTAAAGACTTCACTCAGTACGAATTAATTCCTAGGCTTACTTTATTAGTATATCAAATAGAGTACTTCTTTATAGAATTAAATCTGTATTGAATTAATAAATTTTTCTTGGATTCAAATCTATTACAAAAATCCTGAAGACAATATTTTTCAATTCATTTTGTAATTGATTAAAAGTAAATCGAAAACAAAATTGAATGAAGAAAAAATATGTTCATTCAATTTGTATTAGATTTGAATTAACAAAAATTTAATCATTCAAAGCTTCAATGAATTTTGTAATGAATTAATTCAGCAATGAATGAATTTTATTTAAATAAAACAAAACATCAATGTTAAATCTGCACTGATTCAATTAGGCCCTAAAGAATTTCAAAATAAAAAAAATAAATTAAAACACTGAATACATTTACCTGATTGTATACCTTCATACACATTCCTTAACAATATTTTACAATAAATGTGCCTTTTTTTTTAAAAAAAAAAACATATAAATCTTTAGAGAAAATGGCTTAAAATTTTAGTTTAAAAATTTGCAAAATTTTCTTGTTTTCCACCGTCAACATTATTTTTGGATGCTATATACAAACTACTACTACTACTATTCTACTGCTACATATTCAACCATGTGAATGGCAACTTATATCACCATCAAACAAATCACTACCGCCGCCAACCACTACTGTGCACCACACCACCACCACGAACAATTTGTTGTCTATGTTGTTTTATGTGTATGTGTCTATGTCTCTGTCGCCTCTATCCTACGTAAATGTTTTTCATCTCTTGTGGACGATGAATGACACAACATCTGAAATGGTTTTCTATTGCAATACACTCCGCTATTAATCTTGGATGTCTTCTATGGGCAATTTTAAACGACCATAAATACGAAATCTGTAAACACAAACAACAAACAGTGCTCGCAAGATCCTTGAGAACCGCGCCCTTGCCGATGAAGAACGCATGGACGCTCTTGAGAATCAATTGAAGGAAGCTCGTTTCCTTGCTGAGGAGGCTGACAAGAAATACGATGAGGTGCAAATTATAACCAATTTAAGAACTTTACTTATTGCCGATGCTAGTTGTTCATCATCTACCAACAATAATAATAATAATAACAACAATAATGATGCAAATCAGTGTGCTACTATTACTAATAATAATTCAGATTGTACTAATACCAAAACTAATAAGGATTCATCAAATTCTGATATAATTGTACCACCACCAACTCCCGAAAGTTTGCAACAAACTTGATTCTTTTTATTTTCCTTTACATAACGTATATATTTTGCTCTGCATTCTAAAACGAAAAAAAAACTTTGTTTTGAAATCGAAAACAAAACAAAAAAAAAACGATCATCACTGATATTTTATTAAATTCATACTCGTAACTACTCTTAGCTGTAGAGTTTGTTTTTGAAAAAAACGCACGAGCATGTCTTTAACTGTAAAGCTTGTAAAAAGTATTTTAGAACAAAAAAAAAATAAATCCTTTTTGGATTTGTATGTTTGTTAAAACGAAAGGAGTTGGTTTCTTATTAATTAAGAAAAAACAAACAAAAACTATGAATTACTATCTATACATATGATGTTTACACATATTGAAAACTTGTGCTGCTTAAAATTTAAAAAAAAAATCAAAAAAACAATGAAAATGTAATTAATTGAGAAAAATTATTTTAATTTGTTATCTATCGTTTCTAAATAACACAAAAACTACTTATCAGTTGTATATAATTATAATTGATTAATTGATTTTTATTATAAAAAAAATTCTAAAAAAATAATACTATAAAGAATGGCAAAGCCTTAAAATAATTTAAGCAAATTTTAAATTATTTAAAGAGATTCTTAAATAAAATTTATAAAAAAAATTCTACTTGCTAAAAATTAAAAAAAAAAAAAAAAAATAAATAAAAATTTTGTAAAAATGTGCTTAGCACTTTTCTATAAAGCAAAAAAAATATATAATTTCTTTAAACTATAAATCTTAACAATTTTTATTATTTTTTGTGTTAAATTTAATCCATACAATTTATGTTATTTTAAAATGTCCCTTGTTAAATTGTAGTCTATTTAAATTTAATTTTTTTTTGGTAAAGTGTATTTTTTTATTATTATTTTTCAAATTTAATTATTATTGTCTATATACATATTTATTCTGAGCATATTTATAAAAAAAATCCCCTTTTTGCTTTAATTATAATTTAAATTTATTTTTTTCTATAAACTAAAATAAGTTTAATTATAAAGAAAATTATTTAAATAAAGATTTAAACATGATCTTCATATAATGAAAAAGCAAAAAAATATATTGAATTTTGTATTTATTTCGTAAAACAAATGGAGCATTACACAACAGAGAGTGAAAAAGAGAGTTTGAGTGAGTTTCTAAATAGAGAGTAAATAAACAATGTTCTTGAAAGTTTTTTTTTTTTGTAAGGGAAATGTAATATTGGCTTTTCAGCTGAATACTGAATTCTAAAAGATAAGTTATTTATAAGTGAGTGCTTTTTTACTTTATCAATATATTTTTTTATCAATAATAATAATTTTGTTTATCAAAATTTTACGCAAATTAATGACTTGTGGTTCTATACAACTAAATACGAATAACAAATGTTTGGAAATATGTATTGACACAAACTATTTACCACAATTTTAGAACTAAACTTCAAAGTAGTTAATCAAAATTTATTACACTGACGTTCGTTCTATATTTATCGATTTTTGACAACCTAATTAGATTATGTTATATGATGTAATAGTTATTTGAAATTACAGACATTGACAACTTTAACTATAGTACATAGTTATAATCTATTTTCTTTCTATTTTAAATTTCTTTTGAAAAAGCTTTTAGATTTGGTATATTTTTTATATTAAAAGTACCTTGATGATTCATTTATATGGCGAAACATATCAAAAAAAGATTTACATACTAATTAGACAAGGCAATTTTGTAAAAAGTGTGATGATGATTCATTTAAAAGCAAAATGTTTCAAATGTCTCATCAATTGGTCTTGCACGGGATGCATCAATGGGAATTTAGTGATATTTAACAAGACTTTCTATAATTGGTTTAGAAATTGTTAGACTCCAAGCGAAACCGTTTTTTCGGGCTGAACCGAACCTAATATTTGGCCCCCGAAACTTTTCAGACGTACTATTTATTTCCAAAAAAAAAAAACTAAATTAAATATTTTAATTTTAGACTATGATTCAGCTTATTTTTAGGTGCCCTGCAGCACTTTACATTGTAGTCTCCATTAATCTTGTTTTTTTTTTCAATTGGAACTGAAAAGTTTTTTGTGGGAATAGCTTTACAAGACGCGTAGTCACTTTATAATAAAATATAATTTTTTGAATTTTATTTATTAAATTCAAAACTTGTTTCCCCTTTAAAATTTTATAATCTATGTTTTTCCTATATAAAAGATTCCATTTCGGTAATCGGTCTAAATTCGTCTGGTATTTATACAGATTTTCCCGAATCAAATAAGTCTCAAATTTTGTCATAACGATTTCATGTATTAAAACCTTTGGTGCCATAAAATGGATAAAAACTTGAGCTTATAAGGTTATATAAGGGCTTATAAATCAGTTGAGATTTAAACTTTGCTTCTGTAAAACTAACTTGCAACTTAATGGCAGTTTAAACTGAACATCGATAAATCAATGACGCATAAAACGATTCATACTTTAGAAATTTCCTTGTTGAATTTAAATCAATTGAATACTACACATTCTTACAAAATGTATCTAAAGAGAAGATTCAATTTGATATTAGTTGCCAATAACAATATAAGATGTTAAAATTTGAGTATTTTTAATAAAAAGTTAAATAAATGACTTAAAATATGATTATTTTCGGTTCTACAAACCTTAAACGTCATCTGGCAGCATGATACTGTTGTACTTAGCAAATAAACAATGGTACCAGGTGACAAATATAGAAAATATTAAAATTTACGGATATTTTCACTCAGCGAAATCTGACAGCTTGTTACTGTAAACAAACGAGCAGGACTGCCAGATGGCAATAAGTAAATATAGAGAATTTTGAGATTGAGTAAAAAAAATAATCATCAAAATAGTGGAAATCAGAAGAGAAATTATGTTTCAAGTCATTTAATAATGGATTTATTATAAATTTTATTATCATTTCATTTGACATTAGAGACTTACATATATCTAGACAATAAAATGATGAGGAAAATTTGAATTTTCGTTTAAGAAAATATTTTTTTTTAACAAAGAATTTTCATAGATATTTTCTGTAAAAATCAAATGGATTTATTATACCATTCACCATGAGTTGTAAGGATATATGTCATTCCGTTTGTAATTTAAACATTTTTCATTTGCGGTACCATAAAATTCTGTTCAGAGAATTCGTCTGTCTGTTTAAACTTTCAGAAACCTCACAATAATGTACAAACTACCGACTACCTCTATTTTTGACTTATTTTGTTTTACCTATATATGGATTACTAAGACAATATGGATATCTAATGATAGACGTTTCAAAGACCTTTCCAATGACGTATATATATAGAAATTCGGACCGACAATTTGGAACCCGAATTTTTTTTTTACCAACAATTCGTCAGTTTCGCCAAAATTGGTTCTCTTATTGTATTTTTTCATTACATTGTACTATTCTACACAAAAGTTTGATAGATTATATATGGTTAGGTACAGTTGGCAGCCACTTTCCAAGCAATTCGCTTGAGACCATTCTGAACTGAATCCATGGTGATACCCAAGCATACATTATATTATTTGGTTGACAATGTAAATTGTCATTAAATCGTGGAAGCCTGACAGCTGAGAAAACAATTAAGATCAAAGAGTTAAAACACACTAGTTTAAACTTAAACTGGACCAATATTTAATAAGAAAAATAGACTCTTCGACCCAGGAATTAAGAAAATTGTCATATCTTTTTTCATACTAAAACTTGACAGAGATGCGCCTCTTTTAGTTTCCATACTAACAGTGACTGACTACTGCCCAAAATTTGAGAAATAACATAGAGTATTTCATAGTTATAAAAAATCATTGGACTTTTGAAGGTCTCTACAATAATTACTGTAACAATTCAATTGATAATAATGTTGTTTATTTTACCAATAAATTTTTTTTCCAATAAATTTTTCCAAAGAAATGTTTCAACATGATTAACCCTTAAATAAACAAATGGTGATTTATATACTTTAATTCTATATAAATGTTTAAAACAGTTTTCTCATTCTCTACAAATAATGACGTCAACTTTTTTCGATTGAATATATAAATTAAACAAAACTAAAACTCTTATCGATAACAATGAAAAACTCACTAATGAATGATTTCTTTTTGACATAAACTCCCAAACTATGAGTAGATACATACATACCCACTTATGCAATAATTGACTAAAAATTTATTCTTGGAAAAAACAAATGGTGTTATTACCTAATTTCCAAAAGAAAAAAAAAACACTTAATACATTTTGTTTTTGTTTGGCTGGAGTATCTTCAAATATTTCTTGAAACAATCATACAATTTGTTTATTAAATGATTCATGCATACCACTTGATAACTGAGTGGCTGGCTGGCTGACTACTTGGTTGTTAAAACAGTAAATATAAGTGTAAAAGAAAGCTGGGGCTGGCTGATTTTATATAAAAAAAAAAATATTTTCATGTTCGTATTATTGTTTGTATAAATTTATGCAAAAAAAAAGAAAAAGAAATAAAAAAATATATACAATACATATAAATCTTAAACATGCATATGTTAAAATACTATATTTGGCCATGAATGATTGACCACTAACAACAGCTTCCAGCAGCTGTGTAGATAAATTCCATACATTCATTATTTATGTACATTTAATGGTTGGAGCACAGTACGTACCCTTACCTTACACTCAATGTTTGGCTTTGGTTTTTTTTTATGGCCAAATGAAGTAATGATTGAAATGATTCATTTAATATTGTATAAATTTCACTTTTATTTTATAAAAAATAATAATATTGAAATTAAAAATATAGTATTTGTTTACTTTTTATACCAATCATACCATACACAAAGTAGGTTAAAATTCTTCTTTGTAGAGATGATGATGAGGCTGCGGTTTTATGAACCTTACCACATTACAAATTAAAAATAAACAGCCATTAGTTAATTATTGATTTAAAAAAAAACAAATCTTTGAAAGAATTGAATCCAAAATTGCTTAATTTACTAAGGAAATTCACAAATGTTGCAATAATGTTTAGAATTTAATAATGGGATATGAATTTCAAAAAAATTTCATTATTTTCATTTCAATTAATGAATTCTTTTAAATCTCTACAATTGCAATAAAAAGTGAAGGAGTGTGTGGAGTGTTTTAATCTCTCGCTAACTGTATAACACAATTATATATATAGAAATATTTTTCTTATTTAGAGGAGAGGTTTTATTTTCTATTTTTGTAGCTTATTTTGTTGTTGTTTTTGTTTTGTTTCCACAATAAATAAAGTTATCAGTTGTAGATCAGTGCAAGTTTTTGTTGTTGTTGCTATTTTTATTAATTAAAAATGACAAGGTGTTAAAAAGTATATTAATATTAATTATAAATAAATTAGATCTATGTACACTCTCTAATGGATTTGTTGTTTTATTAATATATATTGGGTTTGCTCAAAATGCTGTCGCAACCAACAATTCCTTAATAGTTTTCAAAAATATTTTTTTAGCAGAAAAATATTTTTCATCTTTGAATGAAATTGTAAACAAACCATGCACTGACGTTTTATTAAGCTATCATTACACTATGTCAGTTATAGTGCCCGAATGTATGTAATTTGACATATTAACCTTAATTTTTTCAACTCGCATGAGAATTGAGATAGTGTAAATATTTGACACATTTCCTCAGTTCTGTAAATCGAATCCGTTTTTAAAACGAATTCTTATATTTGGGTGTGTTGTAATTCGAAATCAGGCTCACGTTTGCAAGTCGACAAGATCGATCTTTTGGTCGATTTACCGCTCTCCTGCAGTAAATCACTCATACAGCGTAAATTGTTTGAGTCTGCTCAGCTCAGATGGTCTAGTTTGACAAATAGATCAATATCGAGTCTTACTTGGCCTGTTTATGATCATCATAGGTCAATGTCCCATAAGGGGCTCGGCTAGGTATTTTGATAGCCGTGCTTACAGGGCACTTCCTAATTGGTGAGCATGCTAGGACACTATCACTCCTTATAATGACTTCTGTAGAAGTTGTCATGATGAAGACGGAGGAGCAAACGTTTGAACATTTCCTCTGTCTGACACGGTCTACGACAATGGGTATGGATGCTAGGAAGGTGGATTCGTGCGTCAGGTTGGTTCGGCATCGAGCCCCTTTCCGACATGTGAAGGACCTCTTGAGGACCTGAACGAGATCAAGATCTTAAAATACCCGGAAATCCTACATTTGAATTTTACTTCTCATGATCATTGAGAAAACTGATCGTGGTTTCGAGCTTTAATTATTCAGTTAATATTTGGCTTAATTCACTAAATTCTTAATTCAGAACAAACAAATTCTTTAGCTTCATTCAAAGGATTTATTTGAAAAAGAATTCATTCATTGTTGAATTAATTCATAATGGAAATTATTCACAATAACATTCATTCAACCTTTGAATAATTTTGTAATAGATTTGAATTGAAGACTAATTTAATTTAATCATTAATACACCGAGACAGGTACTTATTTATATCTAAATTAAAGTAATAAAAACAAACTTTATATATAATTTTAATTAAAGAAAACTTTCAAGAACAATTTTTACTGGGTAAATTTAAGAATAAACTCAACTCTCCGATTCACTTAGAATGCTAAGAAATAAATTCAATATTCAATTTTATACCAAAAGGATTTTTTTTTATAAATTTTATTATTATTTTAAGGTTATGCCATTTTTTTAAAAATCAACGAAAAATTTTTATTATTAAGCACAAGTTTTCAATAAAAATATATAATTACTACTAATTTCTTAAAAAAAAAAATACTATTATGTGTATACATGTAAATCATATAGCATATCAACAGCTAAGATGCTGGCTGCTCCCAAAAAAAAAAACATAAAACAAAATTCAACTAATGCTATTAACCAAATGGCTACTGCTGCAAATCTCAAAAAAAAAACAAACAAAACCATGCTGTGTTACTTAATAATGTTTGTTGTTAAATGCTTCTACATTGTCTATCATTGATTGTTGCCAAGAAAAATTAAAAAAAAAAGAATGCCAGCGTTTAATTTTTGTTAATGTTGTTGATGTTACGTTACACGCCCGCCAAACCACCCACCTGGAAAGAATTTTCTTGTTTACTTATTATTGTTTTTCTGTTTCATTTTCCCTCTTTCCTCCCCCCAACCCCTCACCAACCAACCTCTGCAATTGTTGTACGCGTTATTTAAACCTCTGAAAATGATTGTGTGAAATTTGTTATTTAATTTACACATATGAATATTAAAAGGTTGCCCGTAAATTGGCCATGGTTGAAGCTGATTTGGAACGTGCTGAAGAACGTGCCGAACAAGGAGAAAAGTAGGTTTTTTTTTTACAAATATTACAAGTGTGTTGTTTATTTTCAATGTTGACGTTTAAGCCTGGACTAAAATCAATAAGTTTAATTGTGTTTTTATTATTTATGAAAAAAAAATAATAAAAAAACTAAAAACCTAACCTCAAAAATGCAAAAAAAGAAAACAAAATTTAGCTAGCTAGTTTCTTTATTTAATTAAATAAATTATTAACAACTTGTTTTTGTATAAAAAATGTGAATAATTAGCTATAGTTTGTAGTTAAAGCATGTTTATTTGTTTAATATAAAACGCATATAAAATTACAATTTGTAAAAAACAACATTTTTCACAATTTCCTGTAAAATTTTTAAACAAAATTCATTCACATTTTTTTTGCCATAAATCAAGTTGTAAATTTTGTATTTTATAATTTTCTAATGTTTTCTTTTAATTTTCTATAACTAATATATTGTTTTTTTATTATTTTTGAATGCTTTCTATAAACATTTGCGAAATTTATTTCAAAATGTTTTATGTGCGCTGCTAACCTTTAAAATCCTGCTCCTGTGTGTGCTAACTTTAATATAATTTCAAATACAATTTCTTAACAAATACATATTCATTGCAAATTGTTATTATTAACTTTTGTAATGTTTTGCTATTTGTTAATGGGATTTGCTCGTGTATTTGATGTGTGATGCCTCTTCCTGTTACTATTTTTGTGCAAAACATTAACTAACCTTAAAAAAACACCCAAAATACACAAAAAAAAGGTGGCCAGAAAACTAGTCCTCATGGAACAAGATTTAGAACGTTCTGAGGAAAAAGTTGAACTTGCTGAAAGGTTTGTTATTTGTTAAACTAACTATAAAATGCTTTTGTTTTTCGTTTATGTTTTCCATATAAAAGAAAGTAAAATAGTTTTGTTTATTATTAAGAAAAAGAAAAAAAGAAATCTTTAAAATGTTTGAAGATAAGATGTTAAAATCTAAATGTAACATTAAGCTCCATTTTTAGTTATTAACTTAAAGTTATAATGTTTGTATGAAAACTGTCAGTATAACTTTAGGTTACAAATTAACCATATATTGTGAAAATGGGGCTTCATGGTTTAATATTTTGATTTCAATTTTCTTTTAAAATTTTCAATAACAAATGTTTTTAATTTTAACACCTTTTTCTTTAAACTTTCGATTTCCCAGAGAAATTTAAAAGTAATTGGTTTTAATGACTTGCTAATTTTGCCACAGATTTCCTTTTTTTTTAACTTTCAAAATATCAAAAACTATTTTACTTTATTTTTAACATCAATTTTAATATTTAAAGCATAATATTAATTAAAATATTTAAAATTTTCTTAGCAAAATTGTTGAACTTGAAGAAGAACTCCGCGTCGTTGGTAACAACTTGAAATCCCTTGAAGTTTCTGAAGAAAAGGTCAGTATAGAAATTATAAATATAACTTGTATATAAACATTCTTCTGTATAAGTAATATAAAATAATTATTTAGTGAAATCTTTGGAAAAGAAATGTTTGCAAATGTTTTAAATTTTTTTGTTTAAGGAAAATTTGACAAAATTTGTTTGTTTAAATGAAGGGTTGAGTTTAAAGTGGAATTTCAAAAATTTTCTTTGATTGCATAAATTTTATATTTTCAGTACTTTTTTCCTTCAATAAAAAATGTATTTATGTATCAATAATAATAACACCTGTGGCACAGAAGTGAACAAGCAACTAAGAGTACAATTTTTGTCAGATTGCAGATCTTTCATGATTTCAGTTTTTTTTTTCAAGCTTCTAAATGACAAGTTTCCGCTTTTATTTGACATTCAAAAAGGTACTTTTATGGTACTTTAGATTAAAACAAAATTCTTGTTTGGTACTTTAGATTTCAAATTTCATTTTAAGTAAAAAAAAGTACTTTTTTGTACTATAAACTTCAAAAAAGTACTTTAGATACTATTAAGTCCAAAGAAGTATTTTTTGTACTATAATGTTCAAAAAGTACTTTTTTGTATTATAAAGTTCAAAAAGACTTGACCTCATATTTAAACAACAAACTTTATTCGAATTTTGCCTTGAGAATAAATCTTTTCAAAACATTTATTTTTTTTTCCTAAGGGTCTTACTTAAAATTCTTTATATTCATTATATTATTTTAATAACTCTTATATTTTTTATTTATTTCCCTCCTCTTTATATATATATATAAAAAAACACCATCTACTCCTTACCTCTTACATTTATATATATAAAAACAAACAAAAAACTCCATTAAATTCCATAAAACATTGTATATTAAACCAAAATATACCCAACCATACCCACCCCCAAACCATCTATACACCTGCTGTAAAACCACAACAACAACAACAATAAATAGGCTAACCAACGTGAAGAAGAATACAAGAACCAAATCAAGACCTTGAACACCCGTCTCAAGGAGGTATATATTGAAAACCAGAATGCTAAAAAATCACTTTTCTTATTAAGAAATAAGAAAAGCTGATTGCAAACAAAAAGTAACGAAACTTCCCAAAAAAAAAAATGAAACACTTTTTCTTTACACTCTACACGTATTGAAAAGAATGTATTAATGAATGAATTTTTTAATGTATTAATTATACAAATCCAAAGAACCAATTTATTTTTCTATAACAAAATAATATTGGTTCTCCCAAAGTCTAGGGGTTTGGTTTAAATGTTCTAACCAAAAAAAAAAGAAAAAAAAAATACATAAATGTTTTTATTGTTGTTGGCTGAACGAGATATAAAAAAATATGAAAATTCTTTTTATGTTTTTTGTTAAAACGTCAAAAAAGAAAGAAACGCACAAAACCGTTAAACATTACTTTTATTATTTTGAAAATGCTCATTTTTATTTCACTATTTCTTTTAATCATCTTTTATCTTCCGCCCTTTAATTATTTTTTGTTTAACCCCTATTTTATGTCTATATAATATTTATATAAATTTTATACTATATTTATAAAATATCTACCGATGTTTTTTTATATACATACTTACTTTTTAAAAAAAAAAATTAATATAAATTTTGCATTTCTTTATTTTCATATAATGTTTGCTGCTTTGAAAAAAAAAATAACTGAATTTGTTGTTAATTATAAATAAATTTACAAACAAATTTTAAACGCATTTTTGTCCACAAAAAAAATATTGCTAACATCCTAATTGTGCATGCTTTTTTGAAAATTAACCTATTTTTTGTATGCAAATATTTGTTAAATGCAAAAAAAAATCGCTCTGGTGCCACCAATATTTGTTAAATATGTTGTTGTTATACAAAACCTAAAACCACCAACCAATCAACCAAACCACTGCCACCCACTGTAACCACCACCAACAAACATTTGTTATTTAAATGTTTATTTATGTTATATAACAAAATAAAAGGCCACACAAAAAGAGGAAACTTTTGAAACACAAATAAGAGTTTTGGATCATCAATTAAAAGAGGTATCAATACACAAGATTTCTAATAATTATATAGTTTATTATGATTATGATTTTTGGTGTGTGGAATCTTAGTATATAAGTTATAATATTTATTTTTAATTTGGTGATGGTAGTAATTTTAGTATTAGATTTTAATTTGTTTTAGATTAGTCAATATTTTGATTTATAAAAAAATGCTCTAGAAGAAGAAATAGCACTTACGTACAAAATTCGGTTTCCTTTCTTATTGAATTATGTTTAACTTAATCGATAGACCCAGGGGGCACAGTCTTATTTGACTTTGTAAGATAGACTATACGGTTTCAAACAAGTTATAATCTTGTTCCAGTACTTGCCAGATTTACAGGTTTTATGATGTTACTGATAAATTTCGACTAAATCCTGTAAATCTGACTACCAGCGGGTTTTGCAAGATTTCATTCCTGTACTTGAAATACTCAAGAAGAAATAGCAAGTCTATAAAATTAGGTTTCATTGCTCATTAAAGTACGTAGTAGCTCCCTTTGCATAATCTGTTTAATTTAAACGGTAGACCCCATGGGGCATTTTCACTTCTTAAGTATTGTTTTGTCTATTTTCATTTTCGTGACGAATTACAAGGTTATCCTCATCTTATTTTAATTTTTTTTAAAGAAATATTTTCAATACTGAAATATTCATTAGAATTTCTCTATTCTGCAAATATTTTCTAAAAATTCAGTAGTTTTGAAGAAGATTGACTCTTTATAATTCCCCTGCAGAAGAATATAGTTTTAGGCAGAGACAGATCGAATCATTTGGTTCAAATTCAGTAGGTTGAATCAACTTTTCTTTAAATTTCTTTTAACTTCAATTAGTAATAATATCATTAAATTAAATCGACACTTTTCCTATTACTTTTTTGTAACATAGATAATTTCCTATAGATTTCCCTCAAACCCGCCTAATATATTGTAATAATATAATCAATATTCTAAAACAGTATTATTTCGATCCTATTCTTCCTTATTAAATCAAAACAAAAAAAAGAAAATATTAAATTGCACAAATTGTTATTCTCAATTTTAATTAAAAAAATGTACATATTGTATTAAATTAAAAAAACACAAACAAATTCTTTATGTATAAATAAAATTATTTGATATTTTCTTTTTTTTTTATTGTATTTTTTAACAATACAAAATTAACCATAACACGGACCCCTAAAAAGTCATGACAAAGAAACATGAGTATTTAAATAATTTGTTTAGAAAAATAACAGAATTTTCCACAGGATTTTGAAAGAAAAATAAACAAAAAAAAAAAAAACAATTAACAACGTTGTCTGTTACACTTGTATTACAAAAGTTTTAAAGTAATGTACACTTTTTGTTTTGGCTAAATATAAAATTGAAAACAACTTTTTGTGCATTGATTGCAAGAACACATTTTGTTTAATAAAATAATAAATAAAATAAACTTTTTTTGTAGAAGGAATGTTTATAAAAGGAATGAATGCATATCTAAAGTTTTTAAAAAATATATATATAATTTTTGGAAATTAATAATTTTTTTTATAATTTTGGTCTTGTGAATTGAAATGAAATGTGATAAATGAACTGTAATCGGTAGTTGTTTTGTAAAGAAAATTTCAATTTTATAAACAACAACAGCAAAAAATACTCATGTTTTCTTTTAACATTACTTTAGGCCCGTGAAGCCCAAAGTCTTATCGAACAGGAAATCAAAAAAGAAAAAGAAACTTTGGCAATTGTAAGTTTTTTTGGGGTAATAAAATACAAATTGTAAAGTTTTGTTATAATACAATAGAAAACCAAGCAAATAAACAAGTAATTGCTGCTTACGATTGATTGATGGTAGTTTATCTTGGTATTAATATTTGTAAACATAAACTAAATCTATATATATTTTTTTTATTATATTATAGGATTTTAAAACTTCCCTTAAACAAACCGTAAAGTTCATATACATGTTGTCTAATTGTGTTAAAACTTTTTAAAAGAGTATTATTAAACCGTGTAGAAAAAGTATGACAAAGTAAAGCTAATAAATATTAGTATGTATAGCTAAAATTATGTAGAAATTTAAATTAATTTTAAATTTATTTAATTTCTTTAATGTTTTATTACAGCTTAAATTTAGTATTTTGATTTTGTTAAAAGCATGTTTTATTTATTTATGTATTGCTTTAATTTGTATTAAATTAGACAGTAGCTACCCCTAGCAGGTTCCTTAAATGAAATATTTGTTGAAAACTGTGAACTTTTGTTACAAATTATTCGAAATATGTTCTATTCGAATCAATTTACGCAATTAACAAATTTCAAAATGTTGAAATGATTTTATTTTCAAATCAATTAACACAACAGCTCCCAGGGGGCTTAGTTTTTACGCCTCCGTGAGGGCTATTGAGTATGTTACAACTAAAAAATTTAAATTTTCTTGAATCATGAAATCGAACGAAACCTTTTTCAAAAATGTCTAAACAAATGATTGATAAAACATACAGAAACTGATCCTTAATAAGAATCTCATAAGAGGATTCGGATGTTCGAAGAATTTCGTTCCAGGGGATTCTAAATATCGAAAGAAACATAATTCCAAAATGTCTATACAAATGTTTGATAAACATACAGAAACTGATCCTTAATAAGAAACACATATTCTTCCAATATCTCTTTTGAGATAAAGGTTCAATTTTAAATTGAACTATTTTTTTTCCAAAAATATACAGAAACTGATACTTAATAAGAAAAGTTTAAACAATTTTAAAGCATGACAAAATTATTAAATTTTCAATTAACAAAAAACTATTAAGTTTTTACTAATCCTTATAAAACCTATAATTTGCCTTAATATTATTTTATAATGCTTCAGCTTGTTTTATTAACTTTTAAGTGGAATTTTGATAAAAAAGTCAACAAGTGAAGTTAAAAATGTGTATGTTTAACAATGGTTTTGGTAGTAAATTTATTATAAATAAAATATTTTGGGAAGCTTATGTTATTTTTTAATTAAACAAAACTTTAAACAGAAAGAAAATAACGACAATAAGTTAAAAATAGTTTTATATAGAAACAAAATGATAAAAAAATAAGTAAAAGTAAAATAAATTAACAAGTTTCATGAACAAATTTGTTATTGTCATTGTAATGGAAAAAGAAAAAGTAAAAAAATCTGGTATTTATGAATTTGTAAAAGTATTTGATATTGTCTTTGTTTTCTTTAAAAGTTTTGTATTGCCATTTATCAGTTTGTATCAAAATACTTATACAAATTTCTTTTTATATTTACCCTTTACCTAAAAGGCTGAAGCTCGTGCTGAATTCGCCGAACGTTCCGTTCAAAAATTGCAAAAGGAAGTCGACAGGCTCGAAGGTAAGTTTTAAATAAATTTATTATTATTATTTTTTTAATAAATTAAATTAAATGAATATGTAGGAATTTTTAGATCAATTTATTAAATTCAATTTAATTTTAAATGATTTTTTAGTAAAAAAAAAGTTTTATTTCAGTAGGAAAAATTGAAATGTATCCTTTTGTTTAGTGTATTAGCCAAAAATTTAGTATATTTATATAATTTTTTATTTTTTTTTTATTTTTTATTAATCAATTTTTTATTTTATTTATTTTTTTATATATAAAACGCTTTAATTTAAAATATTTGCCTGCCTGCCCAAAAAAAAACTTGTTTAAATGTTTACTAAAAAACCTGCTCAAAACCAAACTCAATATCCTGCGTTAAATATGTGTACGTGCGTACCTGTGCTGCTGTGTTACCTAAAAATAAACATTGTTTTTAAACTAATAATATTTGTTAACAAAAATAAAATTAGATGACTTGATGAACGAACGCTCCAAAAATAAACTATTACAAGAGGAAATGGAAGCCACTCTGCATGATATTCAAAATATGTGAAAACACTTAAATTAATAACATTATATAATTATTGCAACAACAACAACAAAAGAAAAACAAAACTACCATACTAGCCTAAAGGATTCATTTAAATTTTATTTCATAATTTTCAGCAACAAGACAACAAATTTAAATGAATCCTTTGTTTTTTTTGTAATGAGAAAGGAAAAAAAAAGAAAATGCAGCGTAAACTTGAATTCTCATTTCTTTTAAAGAGATTTACTATATAATTTATTGTTTGCCTAAAAAGATTTTAACTTCTAATGATGTTAAACACACGCCGTATTTTCGCTAATAACTTTAACAAAATTCCAATTTAATTTAATCTTAATTTCCTCCTCTATTTTTTGTGTGTTTCGCAAGAAACTATTTAATAAGCATTCCATTTAAACCTAAAAACTTTTGTAGTATTTTTGCCAGTAAATTTTAATTTCTTTCGTTTTTATTTTTTCTTTCTGCTACAAAAACGTCTTTTTCTTTTTTTTTATTTAAAAAAAAAGTTTATAATTTTCTTTTTTTTTTTGGTTAAGATTTGTATGTATTTTTTCTGTATTAATATTTTTTCTTTTTTTAAATGTTGTAAAAAATACAATTCCATTTTTTTTTAATTTCATTGTGTAATATTTTTTAAGTTATTTAATTTTTTTAAATCAAAATTTTTTTTTCTTTAAATATACCAACTTCCATTATTAACTATGACAACAAAGCAATCAAAAACAAACAAGAAAAAACTAGCATTCCTTTTTAAGCAAATTAATTTCTTAAAACAAAACAAAAAAATTTTGATTTTTTATAATATACAAATAATAAATTATACTTTATTAATGTATTTCTTTTAAAATATATTTCTAAAGTTTATTAAAATAGTAATTATTTTGCATAAATGAAAAAAAAAACACCAACAACAACATAAACATAAACAATTAAAAAAAGACAATATAGTATATTTTCATTATTTACAACTACTTTTTTTTAATTATTATTTATATATAACTATTATTTACAAAATAAACTACAAACAAACATAAAAAAACAAAAAAAGAAACAAATTTCGCTGCAATTTGCACAAAAAATAAAAGTATTTTCAAAAAAATAAATAAAAAACTAATCTTAATTATTTTGATGCACAGATAACAATTGTAATGTCCACCATTTTGTTTCTGTATAAACAAAAAAATAAAAAATGGCAACAATTGTAATAATCTCCATTTTGTTTCTTGATTAAAAAGATAAAAACAGAAACAAAACATACATTTTATGTCATACCCTCCATTTTGTTAATCTATAAAAAAAGAAGTTACCACACACAAAAAAATTGGGACTGCTTTTTTTTTTTCTTAACAAATTCGTGTTGTTTTTTTAACTATGTATTTGAAATTGTCTTGACTGTTTCTTGTTTTCCCTTGTATAATATCATCCTACTCCTTTATTTTCCTAAAATAATTCATTTATTGGCCATCTTTTTCTTACAATTTCAACGCTTTATAGTTAAAAAACACAACAAATCCTTCAATTTACTTCCCTTATTTAATTTTTAATTTTCTTTATTTTTATTCTTATTTTTGAATTTGTTAAATTATGCTACGCTCCTGCCTAATAACAAAATAAATGCTAACCAAAATAAACCAATAATAATAATAATATTCAAACAAATAATAATAAAAAATGCGACCCAACCCAACCAACCTTGATTTCAAATTTGTGTCACACCTCAACCAACCAACCACACCTTTTTATTGTAAAAACGCCTTCGCCACATAAAACCCAAATGCTGGGCAGATGAAATTATAACGGAGAAAGAACATTATGCCATAATTGGCGATAGTTTGGATGTTACATTTGTAGAATTAATGGGAATGCCACCCTTCTATACTGATCGTAATCCTAAGCCACCAACACCTAAAGAGCCAACACCAACAGCTGAACAAGTGGCTGCCGCAGAAGCTGCGGCCGCTGAGGCTGTGGCAGCTGCTGAAGCTAAAGATGCTGCGGATGCAGCCGCAGCGGCCGGTGAGGCAGCTGCCGCTGCTGCTGCCGCTGCTGCTGCCGAAGCTGCGGCAGAGGCTGCTGCAGCAGCTCCTCCACCACCACCAAAGGAACCAACTCCCCCACCACCACCTCCACCACCATTTGAATATGCCATTGATTTGCCACCAGAAGGTGCTGAAGTGCCATATGTTAAGAATTATGAACCTGGTCAAGAGCCACCGCCACCAGCTGAAGGTGCACCACCAGCAGAAGGAGCTCCTGCTGAGGGTGCTCCAGCGCCACCAGCTGCCGAAGGTGCACCGGCCCCAGCACCAGCTGAGGGTGCTGCTCCTGCACCACCAGCTGAAGGTGCACCGGCCCCAGCACCAGCTGAGGGTGCAGCTCCTGCGCCACCAGCAGAAGGTGCACCGGCCGCAGCACCAGCTGAGGGGGCGCCCGCTCCTCCTGCAGAAGGTGCCCCGGCCGCAGCACCAGCTGAGGTTGCGCCTGCTACAGCCCCTGCAGAAGGAGCACCAGCCCCCGCACCAGCTGAAGCTGCAGCCGCTCCCCCAGCTGAGGCAGCTCCTGCTGCCGAAGCTGCTGCACCCGCTCCTCTTGCCGAAGCTCCACCAGCTTAAAAGCTGCCACACTTTTTATTACTTAATACAAACACACTCTCCAAAAGCTGTACAATAAAGCTGTGATTTTTGATCTAAATTATGACTTTAAAATGTGTGAAAATCGGATTTTTTCATCCTATTTTCAAATGACTAATTTTCAAAATTCCCTCTAACACTTGAAAATGATGGCTTGTCATTTTGTATGTTTTCGTATCACATCATTTTTCTTCTATTTTCATTTGTATCTCCTGTCTTTTCAAATTTTCTCTATTTCCTACTTGAATTACCGTTGAATTCAATTCTTAGCTTTAACTAGACTCCTAAGACTTTTCTCTATCTCTTTATCCCCCTTACTCTTTTATACAATTTCTTTTTATCGCATTCTTTTATTTCATTCTCTTTCTTTTTTTTAAACAATCATATTTTATTTTGCTTCTGTGCTTCATACTCTATCTATAAATCTATAAACCATATTAAAACAATTCCTTAAACAAATTAAAAATAAATACAAATAAAATTCCGATAATAAAAAGACGATATCATTGTTGAAAAGGAACGTTATTGTTTAATTGGAGACAGTTTGGATTTGGCATTCATGGATTTGATACCAGGTTTAGAACCCTTCTATACACCACGTAATCCTAAGCCTCCGACACCAAAAGTGCCTACACCTACACCTGAAGAAATTGCAGCTAAGGAAGCCGCAGTGGCTGCTGCTGAAGCTGCGGCAGTGGCTGCTGCCGAAGCAGCTGATGCTGCTGAAGCCGCTGCTGCTGCTGCTGCGGCTGCTGCTGCTGCAGGCACTGGTTCTCCTAAGGCTGCTGAGGGAGCGGCTGAAGCCGCACCAGCTGCTGCGCCCGAACCACCCAAGGAACCAACACCGCCACCACCACCTCCACCACCATTTGAATATGTCATTGATTTGCCACCAGAAGGTGCTGAAGTACCATTTGTTAAGAATTATGAACCTCCACCACCAGGTTCTGAACCAGCTCCACCAGCTGAGGGAGCCGCCCCTCCTGCTGAGGGTGCTGCTCCACCTGCTGAGGGTGCTGCTCCACCTGCTGAAGGTGCACCCGCACCAGCAGCACCGCCAGCCGAGGGTGCTGCCCCACCAGCTGAGGGTGCTCCCGCACCAGCAGCTCCTCCAGCTGAAGGTGCTGCAGCACCTGCGGCTGATGCTGCAGCTCCACCTCCAGCAGCTCCTGCAGCTGAAGGTGCTGCTCCACCAGCCACTGATGCTCCAGCTGCTCCTCCAGCAGAAGGTGCTGCCCCAGCTCCAACGGAAGCTGCACCACCGGCTCCAGCAGAAACCGCTCCGGCACCGGCTGAAGCTGCTCCAGCACCCGCTGAAGCTGCTCCAGCACCCGCTGAAGCTGCTCCCGCACCAGCAGAAGCAGCCCCGGCTGAAGCGCCCGCATCTTGAACATGTTTAACGACCCCTATGTACATATAAAAAACTACCATCGGAATATAATTCAACAATCACAACCGCTAACACTACGCTGCCAAACAAAAACAAATATGCAAAATGTTACGTTGTCATAAGCATGATTTTATAAAATATAATTTTTCTAACTAAGCATTCTTTTGAACTATTTTTATTTCATTAACACATCTTTAAATAACTAAAACATTTAGCTCCAGATTTAAAAACTGCTGCCGCTTTAAATCAACATGCTTTATTTTTTATTTTGTTCTACAAGAGGTAAATTTTTATTTTATTCTACATATTAATGTTAAAGGAAACAAATTGTAAATGTTCAAAAAGTTGTGTATAGAAGAAATTATCAGTTATTGATGTGTTTAAAATCATGTGTTAGGAACAATTTATGTATTTTTTATGTTTATATTTTTGTACATGTATATTTTTTTAATTTTCTTTTCATTTATTTTATTTTCCCTTAATTTACATAGACGACCTTGTCATGGAAAAGGAAAGATACAAGGATATCGGAGACGATCTCGATACCGCCTTCGTCGAACTTATCCTCAAGGAATAACTTCACCAAACCGTGCCTTAAACTCTCTAAGTCCCTGGCAAATGCCATACTCTACTGTTCTTGTTGTTCCATTGGCAGTACAGTAGCAGCATTGAAACTTTGGTTTTAGAGTAGTAACAAAAAAAAAATAAAGAAATTTATTTAAAAAAAAAAACAGAAACACCCCCCCTTTATTTATATATCTTTAGTTGCTATAATATTTTTGGATTTTTGTTGTTTAACTCGTATTTATTTATCTATTTAGCTACAATGTATTTTGTGTAATTAAAGATGAAAAAATGAAATAAAACAGTTGTCAGCATAATATTTATTAAAATTATATTTGTGTTTGTTTTACAATTATTATTTTTTAAATTTTAGTTTAATATTTTTTTTTTAGTTTTTATTTCAATAAACTAGCATTTGAATGAAAAGTAGTAAATTGTGTTTTTCTTTTTATTTGAATGAACAACAAATTATAAATCTAGAATTATCAAACATTTTCTTACAGACGAAGTAAGCAAAAGCAAAGAGAAGTACAAAAATATTGCCCAAGAATTGGAATATGCTGAAATGAATAACTACTAATTTCTTAACACTTAAGGGAAGGCTAACCAGACAACCTGATTTAACACCTAATCCCTGATTTAGTTATATATAAAACACACAACAGATACAAATTTTATTTACTAATAAAACAAACAAAAAACAATGATACTTTACAAAGAAAATTTAATACATATTTAAAGAAAAAAGAAAAAAAAATAAAGCAAACCATTCCATATTAATTAGAATATTTAAAGAAAATCGTATTTAAAATATATGTATATGTAAAAATAAAACATAAACTGCCTATTAAATTCCATATTTTAACAATATAAATCAAATAAAATACGCTCTCCTCATTCACCTACAACTACACTACATACTATAAAATCGTTGCAATTTTATGATTTTGAAAAGATTACAATACTAAATATATTTTGCCCTATTTATCACATTCATAGACCCCACCAATTCATTCTCTTAAGAACATGTTAATTTTGTTTCTAAATTTATTTGGCATTTTAAAAAGTTAAACTCAATTATCTCAGTTAGTTTAGAATTAAAATAAATGTGTAAATGTATAATTGTATTACGCATTTTTGCCTTTTTTATGAAAAATTAAAAATATTTATAGTATTAGCTTTAAATTAATAACAAATATTTAATAGCATTGAACTATTTTTATGACATTATTACTTTTAGTTTTTTTCACAAGTAATAAATAAAATCAATTATTTTACAAAATATGTACTACTTGTCTTTGTAAGAGTTTTATTTATTTAAAGAAACTTAAAAGTATGTTTTGTAGGTCGAATGTTAAATAGAAAATTTATTTAACAAGCATTTAAGGTGCTTTATAAAACAAAAATTCCATACAAAATTGTTTGCAATAAATAATACCAAACTCAAATAAAAAAGAGCAATTATTAACACTAAAAATATATATATAAACTTTCATAAAAGTGCAAGGATCGATTTGTTGCTTACGCTTAATTAATACAATGGCAATATCTTTGTAAATAAGCGTTTAATAGAGAAAAGAAGCTCGATCGGTGATCACTAGTATTTCTGACCAAAAATCGATTTTTATATGCAAATATCAAAAATTCTTAAATCGTCTTTATCTTTGTAAATAAGTGTTTAAAAGAGAAAAGAACCTTGATCGGTGATCACTCATATTTCTGACAAAAAATCGATTTTCATATTAAAATCTCAAAAATTTCTTAAATCGTCTATATCTTTGTAAATAAGCGTTTAATAGAGAAAAGGAGGATCGGTGATCACTTGTATTTCTGAACAAAAATCGATTTTTATATGAAAATCTCAAAAATTCTTAAATCGTCTATATCTTTGTAAGTAAGCGTTTATTAAAGAAAAAAAAGATCGATCGGTGATCACTCGTATTTCTGAGCAAAAATCGATTTTTATATGAAAATCTTAAAAAATTCTTAAATCGTCTATATCTTTGTAAATAAGCGTTTAAAAGAGGAAAGAAGCTCGATCGGTGATCACTCGTATTTCTGACCAAAAATCGATTTTTATATGAAAATATCAAAAATTCTTAAATCATCTATATCTTTGTAAATAAACGTTAAATAGAGAAAAGGAGGTCGATCGGTGATCAGTCGTATTTCTGACCAAAAATCGATTTTTATATGAAAATATCAAAAATTCTTAAATCGTCTATATCTTTTTAAATAAGCGTTTAATAGAGAAAAAGAGTTCGATCGGTGATCACTCGATTTCTGACCAAAAATCGATTTTTATATGAAAATATCAAAAATTCTTAAATCGTCTTATCTTGGTAAATAACTGTTTAATAGAGAAAAGAAGCTCGATCGGTGATCACTCATATTTCTGACCAAAAATCGACTTTTATATGAAAATATCAAAATTTCTTAATAGAGAAAAGGAGGTCGATCGGTGATCACACGTATTTCGGACCAAAATTCTATTTTTGTATGAAAATATCAGAAATTCTTAAATCGTCTATATCTTTGTAAATAAGCGTTTAATAGAGAAAATTAGGTGGTCGATCGGTGATCACTCATATTTCTGACAAAAAATCAATTTTCATATGAAAATCTCAAAAATTCTTAAATCGTCTATATCTTTGTAAATAAGCGTTTTAATAGAGAAAAGAAGCTCGATCGGTGATCACTCATATTTCTGTCCAAAAATCGATTTTTATATGAAAATATAAAAAATTCTTAAATCGTCTATATTTTTGTAAATAAGCGTTTAAATGAGTAAAAGAGGTCGATTATATGAAAATATCAAAAATTCTTAAATCGTCTATATCATTGTAAATAAGCGTTTAATAGAGAAAAGGAGGTAAATCGGTGATCACTCATATTTCTGACCAAAAATCGATTTTTATATGAAAATATCAAAAATTCTTAAATCGTCTATATCTTTGCAAATAAGCGTTTAAAAGAGTAAAAGAGTTCGATCGGTGATCACTCGTATTTTAGACCAAAAATCGATTTTTATATTAAAATATCAAAAATTCTTAAATCGTCTATATCTTTTTAAATAAGCGTTTAATAGAGAAAAGAAGCTCGATCGGTGATAACAGGAATTTTTGACCAAAAATCGATTTTTATATGAAAATATCAAAAATTCTTAAATGTCTATATCTTAGTAAATAAACGTTTAAAAGAGTAAAAGAGTTCGATCGGTGATCACTCAATTTCTGACCAAAAATCTATTTTTATATGTAAATCTCAAATACTTAAATCGTCTATATCTTTGTAAATAAGCGTTTAAAAGAGAAAAGAAGCCCGATCGGTGATCACTCTTGTTTCATACCAAAAATTTACTTTTATATAATTTTTTTTAAAAAATTCTTAAATCGTCTATATCTTTGTCATAGTTGGGGGTAGTGCACTAAATGTTGATTGAAATCAGCATTGCACTATCACTCACTAAAATTGCCAAAAAATTAGTTTTCACTATTTTTTATCAGCTTTAGTGATAATGCTTATTTCTTAATTAGCACTAAAAAAAATAGTGATAGTGATAATTTTTGAACTATCACTAAACGAAGATTTAGTGCAAAAATCTGCACTACAATTAATTAGTGCAAAATTTTAACCTGCAATCAAAAAAAGCTGCATTAAACATACTATCACTAAATTTTCAAAAATGAGTAGTAATGAAATTGTTGAATCCAAATTCGAAAAATAAACATTTTAAATATTTTTTGTTATTTTTAATGAAATATTAGTCTTAAGTTTTAAATTAGTGTACAGAAATAAACTTAAACCATTTTGAACTTAAAAATTTAGTGCACAATTTAAAGTTGCACTCAAATTAGTGCATAGAAAAAAAGTTGCAATAAACTAATGATTGCATTTTTTTTAAATCAACTAATTTAATTTTGAGTGCAAAATTTTTTAACTCACTATCACTAATGTTTAGTGAGGCTGCTAATTTTCAACTCATCACTAAATATGAACAAAATGTTTGCACTAATTTTGCACTATCACTAAGTATTAGTGCAAACTGCAAAATTAGTGCACTACCCCCATCTATGATCTTTGTAAATAAGCGTTTAATAGAGAAAAGGAGGTCGATCGGTGATCACACGTATTTCTGAACAAAAATCGAGTTTTATGTGAAAATCACAAAAATTCATAAATAGTCCATATGTTTGTAAATAAGCGTTTAATAGAGAAAAGAAGCTCGATCGGTGATCACTCGTATTTGTGACCAAAAATCGATTTTTAGATTGGTACTTTTTTATGATAAGTACCAATTTTTTTATTCTTCAGCAAGGTTTTTATTTTAGTTGATTAGCTGCACTGATAACAAATGTTATTTTTCAATGTCGCACGTGACAGCAAAATATGCGACAATGCAAGCAAAAACTCACAGTTATTTGCAATCACATATTTTATGCATTATTTCTTGACTTTTTGTAACCTCAGAAAGATTTTTCATAATCACGATTACGAATGTTGGTATGCAAATAAAATTCTATAGAAATAAGTTTCATATAAAAATAAATTACACGATCTAATTTGATGACGATCATAGCTACTTTCGAAAATAACTCACGAATAAAAATTATTGAATTTTAAAACAAACATATTTTTGCTTATTTATTCAGCGTATTATGGTCGGGCTTGACCAACTATACTTTCTTTCTATACTATACTTTCTTACACACATCCTTAATTAACCAACCAATTTTGACAAATTGACCGAAACCGAACGATCTTGAACAGAAAAGTTTTTTACAGGATGCTTAGATATTATATAATCCTTTATTTCACTTTAATTATCTTTTATGGCACCTGATTTTTTTCTTTTTTCTCTCCAATTTCATTTCTTCTCTTCACTTTAAGTTCACACTGGGTTATATTTCTTAAGGGTATCACTATGGATCCTATGGGTCTCCGAGTAGAAGTGTACTTCTATAGTGCACATCCCTTCAAAACTATTTATCTATTCTTTTAATTACATTCAAACTGGTTTCTCTTTTAAAATTCCATAATCTATGAGTTTCCTAAATTTCGGATTAGGCCGAAAAAAAGTAAAATCTATATATTGAGTTATTATGTTTGTAGATCAAGATCGATTATTTATATAATTAATGGTAAGTGAATTTGAACTGCGACAAATGTCAGTTACTATTATATGTAGTTTATAACTTTATTGGTAAATTATGTTCACATAACAATTATTGCGAAGGACTATTTTGGCCTACAAAAAAAAAAAATCCTCAAAAATATTTAAAATAAATTGTTATTACAACAAAATGGCTTGAATGATTTTCTTTTGCCATAAAATAAACACAACTTGTTAAAAGGTGATAAATAATTTGATGTATGGAGAAAAATATTTTGTATTTTTTTTCTTAAAAAAAATTTATATATTCCAATTCAAACACCCACATTCATTATCAAAAAAAAGAAGAAAAACCGAAAAAGAACAAAACTGTATATATGCAAGAAACACACTAATGATTATCATAATAAAAATATATGTAGATCGTATTTCTATAAACAACATTTAAAAATATATGAATATTTTTAAATATATTTTTGAAATATGAAAAAAAAGAAAAGCAAAAATACTATTAATTCGAATACATGTAATATTACAAGAAAATCGACACAATTTTGTTTGACCTACATTTACGAAAATTATGTATGATGTTGAAAATATGTATATGGGGAACTATTTAACGCTTAGTTAAAAGATGACCTGCCTTGGAAAACAATAGATATGAAAATATTTGAAAATACAAATATTCCAAAAATTAGATTAAATTAAAAAAAAAATAAGAAATAAAAAAATGGAATACATTTCAAATACAAAAAAGCTTTGTTAGATACACACAATTAGCAGGGATCTATTTATAATTTTGAATATTTTAAATGAAAAGCAAAAATACAGAGAAAATTATGTAGAGAGAGAAAGATCAATGAGAGAATAAAATTTAAGGAAATTTTGTGTATGTGTTTTCAAATGAATGAAATGAAAAGAAAAATCGGAAACAAGGTGAATATATATATTCAAATATATGGAGGTTTCTTGCTATAATACATATATAAGACACATGTATACATATAGAGGGAAATCGGTGAGGAATATATATACGATTTGGGATGGTATGGTATGGATGTTTACAAACACACTTATGCATGAGTTCATATATGACGACGTCTAGGAAAATGAGTAGGTGCAATAATTGGGAAGTTTTACGAATTTCTGTAGGAAGGAAAATTTCTATGTGTACCATCTGATGAGAGCAAATTTAGGGGGAAATTATTTGTTGTTGGTATTAGCAGTTGTTGGTATTAGCAGAGATTTTGAATGAAAATAAGTGAAAATGGTTCAAAATATGCACATACATTGAAACGTTGTTTTTTTTCCTGTGTGTAAGTGAAACGAAATAATTTTTTTGCGTCGGGGGCTTTGTGTGGCTAGAAAGTTGGTCTGCATCAGTGTTCTCGGGGTTTTGACAGCGTATAGTGTGTGTTGGAACGCTAAGGTTAGTTGCTGTTCTAACAGCAAAAAAATCAAAGGATAACCTCAAAAAATATTTTATTAAAAAAAATATTATTAATTTAAATATAATTTAAAGACCAAAGAAACAAATAATTTTTAACAAAAAAAATATATACATCTACCTAAAAAAGAACTGTAAATTATTATCATATATTGAAAAATGAAATTATAATAATAATTTTATAAAAATATTACAAAAAATAAAAAAAATAAAAATTTAATAATTGTGCCTATATGTGTGTGTGTGAGAAATAATATTTAAACAAAAATAATAATAAATTAAAAAAACAACAAATTAAATTAAATACAAATCTATTAAGAAATGACATAATAAACTCATTTAACAAAAAAAAAGTATTGAAAAACTTTAAAAATAGACTTAAAATTAAGTCCACCTATTTCAAAAAGAAAAATGTCATAAACAAATATTTGAAAATAACGTAATATTTAAAATATACAAAATAGTGTTTGTTGTTATTGCCTTAAATTGAGAGTGTTGATATTTAAAAATACATAAAAACTACATATATATATTTGAAATTTTTACAAATAAGGCATTTTGTAATCGAATCTCTACAACAACAAAAAAAATACTTTCAAAATGTTATGAGTGTGTGTATATGTTAATATTTGTATATATGTAGACATATACATATACAAAAACATATACACTCTTACGCACACGTACACACACATACATATTACTCACACACATATAAGCACAACTATAAAAAATATTTCAAAAAAATATATTGAAAAAAAATTATAAAATTTAATAAATATTTTTTGAGTATCTCATAAATTGTATTGTTAAAGGTGTTTGAAAATATATACACTATTTGAGAATTTTGAAAGAAAATCTATGCACATAAAATAATTTGTATAAATAAAGCTTTTTTGTGAGCTTTCCCTATATACTCTATATATTAAAATAAACAGCCTTGAGTTTTACGCCCACAAATCTCATATTTTCATTCAAATTTAAATTATGATGAGAATTAGGAAAACATTTTTAAACTATGAACTTTTTAGAAAATTCAAATAGTATTTTTTAATTTTTTTATAATAATATATGTACTTTTAAAAGCTTTTTGAATTTTAATGTACTTTAAAAAGCTTATTTTTGAATTTGATTTTAAAATTTTCGGAAATATTTTTATTAGAATTTTCAATACAGTTTGAAAATGGTTACATATTTGAAAAAATTTAACATTGATAAATTTTAGATATTTTGAAAATTTTAACTTCCTAAACTTTATTTAGTTTTATAATGAATTATAAAATAGGTTGGCTTTCGAACTTTGTTCCAAATAATTTAGATTTTGTATTTTTGGAATCTTTAAAAAATTGATTATTTATGCATTACATTCAAAGCTTATTTAGAATTTAAACCTTAAGCGATTTTTAAAAGCACTTTGAATGGACTTTGTTTTAAAAATTCAATTCAAATCTTGTTTCGGGTGAAAACTGTTCAAAATATTCATTCTAATCAGAATTTTGAATGGAATTTATTTTTATGAAAATATGAAAATGTTTTTAATATCAATTTCCATACAAAAGTTGTAAAATTTTCTGTTTTGTTACAATTCTCTCAGAATACTGAGATAAACCTCAACTATTTACTTTTGTTACAATTCTCTCACCGTCATAAAGTTCAGAATACGGAGATAAACCTCATTTTGATTGAAATCTGTTTAAAAAATATTAAAAGAATTGAGGCTATCAGCGCAAAAGTGGTGTAACCCCAAACTATTTACTTACTGGTATATTCAACTTTGTTATATTATGCTCTGTGAAAAAACGACTTTTTTAGTGGAAACTGTTTGCTATTTGTACCAGAAAACCTTATTCATTTATTATCTGAATTATCCAGCCTGACCTTTCCTTAACCCTTTTTTCCAATTTATCGCAATTAAAATTACCTATATTGAAGTTGTTAGCACAAAAAGTCATTCGAATCGCTATGAAACCCCAAGTGATGGAGAGAGAGTGAGCGATAGTCAAATGAGGAGAATATATACTTCATTTATGGTGTACAAATTGCAAAATTCCATTCAAAAATGTATTTCAATCTTTTGAAATCATATTTAAAATTACTTTTTAGTTCATAGCGGTTCGAAGGATCATTATGAAGTGAGCCCCAAGAGAGAGACAGTAGATCTGTAGTCAAATAAGGAGAACTGTCACTCGCTCATTGCAAGTAATACTCGTATATAAGCTTTTAAGTGCAGTAAGTTTAAATACATTTCCAGAAAAGTATTTATAGAACATTTATTTACCGGAATTCAAACAGGTTGCTAACAATTGATTTTTTTTTTCAAATTCGGCATTTGACTTCAAAGATTTGATTCTATAAGAAATCAAACGCTATTCAAACGCTATTTCTTTAACCTTTTAAAATTTAAGATCTTTATCGACCCCTTTTGTAAGAAAGTTGAATTACTTTTCTTACTCTATTTTCTCCCTCTTAATTCAATCCAGTTATTTGGCATTTGAACTGAATTTAAATAATCAAAATTCAATAACAAGAAAGGTGAGTTAATTTTCTCACTATTTTCTTTACTCTGCCTTAATTCAATCTAATACCTTGCCATTCGAACTGAATTCGTTTACTCAAAATATTTAATTTCATAAAGTTCTAAATACTAGTTAACACTCGGTTCGAAGGACCCTCAAATAATATAAATAATCAAAATTCAATATTTTCTAATAGTTTTTAATTGGCCGGGAATCATAAATATTATTTAATTATAAAAGTTATGGGTTAAAGCAGTAAACTGACAGCTGTAAATAACATAGATTTACATATCCAAGTCGCTTCTCATCGAACTTCAGAGCAAAGTATTAAAGATGAGTGATTTACTTTATGTAAAAGTTTTACGTCAAATGTTAGGCAGAGATGCCAATAATTTTTGCATATGAGTTGCAAATCATTGGCTCGTTGATGCACAAATTTACTGCATTTATAAGAGTGTTTGCGAACACAACTAATGGTACACTTTGTTTGCATTTTTAGCATTGGGAATATTAGAATAAAAGTTACAAAAGTAACAATTTCCAAAACTTCAAGAGTTCGAAAGAATATTGAAAGTCCTCATACAAACATATATTTATGTATATCTGTACTATTGATCACATGCTGACATTGACCAAATGTATAATAAATTTTATATATCAACTCCTACTTTAATAAAAAATACTGCTAAAAACCCTAAAATATATCCATACAAATTCTGTGGAAAAAATTGTTAAATAGGTATCATTAATTATTGCATTTTAATCTTACGATTTCATTTAAAAATATATTCAAAATGGCCTCAATAAATAGCTAAATATATAGTGGCCTAATATTACTTACAATATCTATGAATACATAGTTAACCCATTTTTTTTATTTAGAATTTCAAATAAACAAATAGTCCAAAAAAAAAATAGAAAGAAGAGAAGAAAAAACGCCCACATTGTTATTTGAAAAAGTTTAAATTTAAAATATTGATATATTTCCAAATCTTCATATGCATTTAATCTAGGCAAAAGTTATTTTTAAAACATAAAAAAAGCTTTTTTTTCATAAAAAACAAAAAGCTATTTGTATGTATTTATGTATGAGCTAATAAAAATTGGAGAAAAATGTGTGTGGGTAAAAAGAATTTTTTCAATTGGGAGGCCAAATGAAATGGGAAAATAAATGTTTGTTTATATTTTGTTTACTAAAAATAACAAAAAAAATAAACTGATAGAATTCAGATACTTTAAATATTTGAGTAAATAGTTTTTTAAGTGTAGAAATATACAGCAGGAGATCGATCAGGTCTAAATAATTTTATTTTTCTAGAAATTTTTGTAAACTTATGGATTTGTATTTGAATAGAATTTTTAAATTTTATTTTGAAAATTTTTTATTAAAACCATTTTTGTTATAATTTTGTCATTGTCATAAAGTTTAGTGATAGGTGGTAAATTAAAGTTTCAAATAACTTATTTTATCGGCATAAATTTTCTTTCAAATATTCCGTAAAACTTAATAATAATATGCATATTAAACTTTTACTGATTTATTAATAATTTAATTTATTCTTTTCATTTTCTTGCAGTGTTATATCTTCTTTAAATTTTTCCTTCCCGTTTAGTAGTTAAAAACAAAAAACACAAACATGGATGCCATCAAGAAGAAGATGCAAGCGATGAAGCTTGAGAAGGATAATGCCGTTGATAAGGCTGATACCTGTGAAAATCAAGCTAAAGATGCCAACTCCCGTGCCGACAAATTGAAGGAGGAGGTACGTGATTTGGAGAAGAAGTTGGTGCAAGTTGAAGCCGATTTGATTACATCCAAGGAACAATTGGAAAAGTCCAACCAAGAATTGGAAGAGAAAGAGAAATTGTTGACCTCCACCGAATCCGAAGTAGCCACTTTGAATCGTAAGGTACAACAGATTGAAGAAGATTTGGAAAAATCTGAAGAACGCTCAACCAGTGCTCAACAAAAGTTGTTGGAAGCTACCCAAGCTGCTGATGAAAACAACCGGTAGGTGTTATTATTATCTAAATCGAGTGATTTCAAAATCGCACAAATTTTTTGCATTGTAAATTCGACAATGTAAATTCGTTTTAAAAACGAAATCGTTACTAGAATTCGATTTACAGTATTAATGATACGAGTAATTTTGTTGACATAAAAATCGTTTCCAAAACCACAATAACTAATTGACCACCTTTTTTAATCACTGTACTTCTTTGGTTAACTGTACTGATGTCATCAGATTAATTAAAAATTCTTAGGAATTATATTCAAAATATTAAAGTTTATTATTAGGTCAAGGTTAATTGACCAACACAAATGAAATAAATTTGCGAATTATTGTTTGAAAGTCATGTTTTGTGGATAAACAATTTGTGTGGCATCGTTGCCAACCGTTTGTATTAAAAAATGGCTGACATAAAGCAGTGATGCCAAATATTTATTTTCGAATGCCAAAAACGTTTACTAAACTACAGTAAAGTAATATTACTTAATTTTCAGAAGTGGTTGTGAATATATTTCACCAATTCTTTGATTTTTGGCAACAGACTTAGATTTCTGACAATCAATTTGCTACTGAAACTAAAATTAATAAATTAACTTTTGACATTTACAGTATGTGCAAAGTATTGGAGAACCGTTCTCAACAAGATGAAGAACGTATGGATCAATTGACCAACCAATTGAAGGAAGCCCGTATGTTGGCTGAAGATGCTGATACCAAATCTGATGAAGTATCCCGCAAGTTGGCCTTCGTTGAAGATGAATTGGAAGTTGCTGAAGATCGTGTCAGGTCCGGTGAAGCCAAGATCATGGAACTTGAAGAAGAATTGAAGGTAATTACGAAAATTAAAATAATATCATCAAAAGAACAATTATATAATTTGTTGTATTTGAATAAAGGTCGTCGGTAACTCCTTGAAATCTTTGGAAGTATCCGAAGAAAAGGCCAACCAACGTGTTGAAGAATTCAAGCGTGAAATGAAGACTTTGACCGTCAAATTGAAGGAAGCTGAACAACGTGCTGAACATGCTGAGAAGCATGTCAAGCGTCTTCAAAAGGAAGTCGACAGGCTAGAAGGTACGTTTTTCTTAACAGTAGTCAGTCGGGGTTTTTTTTATAAAAATTTTTTAGGAAAAACAGAAAATTTCGCTTTGAATACCACTAACCATGGACAAAATTTTTTTTATATAATTCTCTATTTTTTTTATTATTTTTTTGTATATACTTATATTTTTATAATTTATTTTTATTATAAAAATATGCTAAAATGCTTTTTAATATTATTTAACCAAAAACAAACATAAAAATGCCTTTTGCAGACCGTCTCTTCCATGAAAAAGAAAAATACAAAGCAATCTGCGATGATTTGGACTCCACCTTCGCCGAACTTACCGGATATTAAAAAAAAAACAAACAATTCAAACAAATTACAAAAAAACACACTGCATATTGTTCTACACAAAAAGACAACAAAACACCAAACAATTTACACTTACAAATCTTTATTCCCACTTTTTTCAAATTCTGAAACCTCAACTCTATTCCAAAACGTGTTGGAAAGATGTCCTCTTTTTTACCCTACCAACCCCCTACCTAATTTTATTAAACATTTACGTTTAAACGTTTCTTTATTTTTTTTTCCACGGCCATGTAAATACTTTTACTAATTTATTTTCATAATTTGTAAAACAATTACATTATTATACATATTTCGGAACCATACAATCCATGCATACATACATACTACACATTATATATACAATTTTGTGCTTTTATCCTTCAATACATTTTTTTCTCTAAGTGTATATATCAAACACAAAACACACTTAAAAAAAACGACATTGTAAAAAGAAATTCAAAACAGCGTTTATTTAAAAATAAAACAAACAAACCAACCTGACCTGACCTGCCTTCTACGATTCTTGTAAATTAGAAAAAATATCAACCAACCATAGTGAGGTGATTGAATTATCGCGCCAGTCAGTTACAAATATTATAAATATTTTGTTGTAAGCCTTTATGTAATTTATTTTTTTATATATATATAATTTTGAGTTGAATTTTACTATTTTCTTTTAAATGTTTGATGTGGCATGATATTGATTCCAAACAAAAAAACACCCTTGGTCACACAATAAGCACACGTTAATGTTTTACTGATTATATTTCTAATTTTTCGTTTTGTAATTTACCCGAATTTTATTATTGTCATATGAAAATTACATTGAGTTAATAATTTGACAACTCTTTTTTTTTTGAATATTTGTAAACTCATTTCAAATTATAGTTTACAATTGTAAGTTAAAATGTCGCCATTTTGAAATAATAATGTGAGAGTGAGAGTAGCTTGACTGTAACTATGTTTATGTTCAAAATGCTGCCATTTTGAAATAATGATGTGAGAGTGTAGCCTGACTGTAACTATGTATATGTTCAATATGCCGCCATTTTGAAACAGTAATGCGAGAGATACAGTAGCATGACTGTAAATAAGAGATAGTTATAAATTATTTAGATAATTTATTGCATTTTGTGGAAAATCGTCTGTTTTTGTAGGTCTAAGAAATACAAATTTTACAGACATACCAAATTGTTGACATTTTCATAAAAATCCCCTGATATTAAAGGTTCAAAATTAAGAAAATTTTAAATGTTTCAAATTGGAAAATCTCCATATCAATCAAAGGTACGACACAATTAATTCTTAAATCAATTACCAAAATGAAATTAATGTCTTAACCATAACATTAATGAATCATGTACGAATTAATTCCTAGGCATAATTCCTTAGTACTCCAAATTCATTCCTTTAAGAATTCATTCTTCAGTGAATCATTCGAATTTTCTTAAATTCCATTAAATTAAATTTTTCTTCAATTCAAATCTATTACAAAAAGACTGAAGATAATTCTTTTTCAAATTAAAAACAAAACTAAATGAAGAAAAAATATTTTCATTAAATTTGTATTAGATTTCAATTAACGAAAAATTAATCATTCAAAGATTGAATGAATTTTATTATGTTCAAGGTGTATTAATAAGGCGAAGTTACGAACGAACACAGCTGATTATTATTTGTTTATTTGTTCATATTTTTTGTTGACATTAAACCATTTGTTGGCAAGGCTGATTAATACGCCTTGCCCATATTTTTATAAAACTTTTAACTCATTGATTTCGTCACAGTAATAAAAGAAATTTGTGTTCCTCTTTTTTAAAAGAATTTTAAATTTTTCAAACAAAATTGAAATGTTGACATAAAACTATATGCAAAAATAAACCAATTTTTGTTCGTGCATTTAGAAACTCGTCAATTTTATAAAAATAGACAGTTAATTCCATTATGAATTAATTCAACAACGAATGAATTATGTTCAAATAAACTAAAGAATTTGGTTTTATGGAATGAATTGTTGAAATTTTTAAATTGAATAATTTATTATCTGTAAGTGAAAGAGTATTAAACAATTTTGATACACTTTAAATCAGGCGAGGATCGAAAACCGAAAAGTTTTAATATAAAAAAGAGAAAAATGTAAAATAAATTTTATTATTTAATTTTCCACCCAAAATGGTTGGCCTGGATCCGTGCCTGCTTCAAATGGAAATAAATTCAAATTCAAAGTTTGAATATCTTTTTTAAGTTAACATTTTTTGTGATTTATCTGGAAGTAAAAAGACAAAACTTATCAGAAAATTATTTGACAATTCATTTCAGATCGTTTTCGAAATTGTATCTAATTTGTTAAATTATTCGTGTATTTGAACAACTATCCGGTGATTCAGAAAAACTGTTCTGGTCTGATAAATTATAAGGTTTTCAGATAATCGGACAACCTTAAACTAATTTCTTAGTTAAGAACTCAGATGAAGTAGTAATAGTGGCTTAAAAATGTACAAAAAAAAAAGGGAGAACTGAACAGACAATTGCGCCGACCAAGTTTCACGGTTGCGGCGGACTCTAAAAATGTAAACGGCGGCACAAAATCGGCTAAAGAAAAAGTATTCAAATTGTAAAAAATTTATAGCAAATACGGTGGCTATTTTCCAGCCGACTTAGGCTGATAAATTTTCGGCCGGGTCGGATTGAAGCCAAACACGGTGGCTATTTTCCAGCCGACTTAGGCTGATAAATTTTCGGCCGGGTCGGATTAAAGCCATTCGGCGCACTTCTCTGGGAGTGAAAGTATAGAGAAACCAAAAATAGTATTCAAAAATTTTCTAATGACAATTTGTCAATAATAATATGTAAAACCGAAAAAAGGCTCTACTAAAGGCGCTGTGTAATCCTACAACAAAAAAACACATTCAATACTTAATAACACACATATTTGTGTACCTTAATTCCTTCTAATTAATAAAATAAGTATATATACCAAAACCCAAAAAACCTATTCAAAGAAACCCACAACTTAAGGTTTCCTTTTGGATAATAAGAAATTTAAAAATGAAAAAGTAAAATGTATGGAACACATTTTTCATGGTAAATGTTTCTTTAAGTGTATGTCTACTTTTATTTTAAACGTTACCAAAAAGCACTGAAAGAATAGTTCTGCACTAATTCAAATATATTTTTGTCACTAACCCAAAAAAAAAAATGAAGAAAACAAATATTGTTAAAGCACCACTACACAAATTTTTTTTAAATGTTATTTGTCTATTTCTTATTATAAAACATTAAAATTAATTGAATTTTTTCTCTCTTCTACCATTTTTATAGACGAATTGGGCATCAACAAGGACAGATACAAGTCTTTGGCCGACGAAATGGACTCCACATTCGCCGAATTGGCTGGTTATTAAATTGTTGGTCTCTTTATAATTTGAATATGTTTTCCATCATCTTGTAAAAAAAAATAAAAACAAAAAATCTAAAAAATACAAAATTTAAATCTAACATCAACAAAACAACACAACATCATCTTCATAAGATACCATCACACTGCATGATGCTCCCAGCAGAGCAGCACACACTCGGCACACATCCATACATCCCTCGAATACTTGACTGCTCCAAAAGATTTTTGTGAACAAACAAACGGATCAATTCAAAATTTTTTCCGGCAGCAGCCTTAGTTATTGCAAAATGTATGTGTGTGTCAGTGTGTTTCTGCAAGTTTTAAATGTGAATTGAAAATGCCAAATATCGATAATAAACTTCTTTTTTTTTGGAAAAAAACTCATAATTTATACTCGTACATATTTTAAAACAATTTTTAATTTTAATTTCATCTTTTTTTAATTAAAAACAAAAAAAATACCAAAAAACAAACAAAAAACCACCATAATGCTATTTATTTTCAAAACAAATAATTATACATTATTTTAATAATAGTAACTAAAAAAAACCATTATAAAATATAACAATTTATATTTTTGTGTACTACTATGAGGGTATAAGAGAGCCACCATGACGAGAGAGCTGTCAAAAATATGTAATTAAAGGTAGACGAAAGAGAGTTATGTATAATTAAATAAAAAAGAGGGAGAGCAATTTGAAAATTTGTTTAAAAAATCCAAAAGAAAAGAAATATATGTATTAACCATTTAAACATCTAAATTAGAAAACTATAGTTTAAGAATAAAAAGCAGTAGAAGGTAGAGTATATAAAGTTGGAGCCAAGATTATTATAAAGACTTTTGAAAACCTATCTTATAATATGACATTTCATTCAAATTGGAAAAGCTTATGAAGTTGGAGCGAAGATTATTGTAATGATTTTTAAAACCATATTTTATAATATGACATTTCATTCAAATATGAAAAGCTTTTACTATGAACACAAGATAGATACTACTAATGTTAAAAAAAACAAGTAAGAGTGCTATATTCGGCTGTGCCGAATCTTAAATACCCTTCACCAAATTATACTTCAAAATTTTAATTTTTTTTCCAGTTGTTTTTTGAATTTTTTGGAAAAAAAAAATTTTTCGATTATTTTAATTTTTTTTTTTAAATTTAAAATTTTTTTTTTTTAAATTTAAAATTTTTTTAATTTTAAAATTTTTTTTTTTAAATTTTAAATTTTTTTTTTGTTTTTTATTTTTTAAAAAAAAAAATCTGGTTGAAAATTTTTTTCCCGATTTTGACCCATTGTAGGTCCAACTTTCTATGGTCTTATATACGTCGTTGCAAATGTCTTTGAAATATCTATCATTAGATATCCATATTGTCTATATTAATGTCTTAGTAATCCAGATATAGGTAAAAAAATAGGTAAAAAATCGAGGTTGTCTTGGTTTTTTCCTCATATCTCAGCCATTTGTGGACCGATTTTGCTGATTTTAAATAGCAAAATTCTCGAAAGCATGTCTGACAGAATTATTGAAGATTTGGATCCCGAAGATATCTGGGGTCTTCAGAAAACTGATTTCAACAGACAGACAGACGGACAGACAGACAGACGGACATGGCTTAATCGACTCCGCTATCTATAAGGATCCAGAATATATATACTTTATAGGGTCGGAAATGAAAAATGTAGAAATTACAAACGGAATGACAAACTTATATATACCCTTCTCACGAAGCTGAAGGGTATAACAAGCAAGAGTCTTATATTCGACTGTGCCGAATCTTGTATAGTCACAATCAATATGTGACAATAAAATATTTTTCTGATATGGGGGTTATATGGGGAGTAGGGTCAATTATGGACCGATCCTCACAAAAGTTGGTACAAATTTTAGGTTCATATAAAACTTTTTATATCCAATTTCATCATGATATTAATTATTGCAAGACAATTATGAATGTTCAAATCATTTTCTGGGGGGGGGGGACCTTGTATGAGGAATATGAACAAATGTTGTTCGATTTTCGCCATACTTTACAATATAATTTCAGAGTACTTAGAACTAATTTGTGCAAAATTTTATCAGGATTGCCGCATAGTCAACATATTTATGAGTGCTTAAACAGTATTCCGGGGGACATTTGTATGGGGGCTCATTTTCAATATCAAACAAACCTAATATACAGAAAGGTTTTCACGGTAGTTTGCAACGAAGAGTGATTTCCGCTAATATATTCTTCTAAACATTGTTATTTTGCGTAACATAGACAAATCGTGATCATGGTAACTGTTTAAAAGAACATTGATTTATAAATCACGTTCACTGATACGAAGTTCTTCAAAAATCACGGGATCTGTAGTTTATTTTCTCATACAATAACTTAATTGTTTGGCCCCGATGTGTGGCTTGCAGCGCTGTCTTGCTGAAACCAAATATTGCTAATGTCAACTTTAGAAAATTGCCTCCGAACGTGCCTGATTAACTGGGCTTTTCGAATATAACGAAGTGATAAAGAAAATGTTCACAATTTCGTAGATTTTCACAAATAAAAACAAGTAAGAAAGTATGGTCGGTCAAGCCAGACCATATAATACCCTACACTAAGTAAAAGAGCAAAAACATTTTTCTTTTAAAATTTCAATAATTTATATTTTTGAGTGATTTTCGGAAGTGGGCCTTATATGGGGGCTCTGACCAATTATGGACCGATCGTAACAAAATTTGGTGACATGAATTTTGTATATATAAAACTTATTTGGAGCGCAATTTCTAGAGATACATTTATAAATTAAAAATTTATGACCGATAAAGTCCAATTTCGGAAGGACATTTGTATGGGAGCTAGGTGAAATAATGGACCGATTTCAGCCAGTTTCAATAGGCTTGGTCCTTGGGCCGAAAAAATAATACGTACCAAATTTGATCGAAATATCTTCAAAATTGCGACCTGTACTCTGCGCACAACGTTTACATGGACAGCCAGCCAACCAGACGGACGGACATCGTTTAATCGACTCAGAAAGTGATTCTAAGTCGATCGGTATACTTTAAGGTGGGTGTTAGACTAATATTTTTGGGCGTTACAAACATTTGCACAAACGCATAATACCCTCCCCACTATGGTGCTGTGGGGTATAATTAGTTGTACACGAGAGTAACGTTTCATGGTTAAAAGTTGGTCCCAAGTTTGTACTAAATAAATGTCAAAGAACGACTGCTATATTCATTTCATTACATGAGTTATTTTATTGTAATGGTAAGTAATTTAGATTAAAATGGGGTGTGATATTGACAATTTTTTTAGATTAGATCTTGTTTTGGAGATATACCCTTAATTCGAAAATTACCTTTAAGTAAGGCTTAAACATTTTTTTTAATCTGCGTAGTATTTCCAATTTCTTTCCGCATTTTCCAATTTTTTATGACGTTTTAAAAAATAAAAATTTCGAAATTTTACTAAAAAATTATTATTATTTCAACAACGACTGCGCAGATTTCGGTTTTTTCAGTTTATTCAATAAAGTAAACAGTTTTTGAGTTACGCGAATATATGTTGTGCAACCTCCTCCATTCTCGAAATAACGGTATATCTCGAAAAAAAAACGAGCTAACCTAAAAAAACGGTTAGCACCACTGAATTCAGGTGCCCCTCTTGACAGAAAAAAATGTGTCAATTTCGAGCACAGTGTAATTATCGAATATCTAGAGAACTATTAAAGATATTGCTTGATCATTATTCGTAATAGAGATACATCCAGCGATATCAAAATATGTATTGAGGGTGCTACCTCCTATACAAAGTAAATATTAATTATTGAAAATCGACAGTATTTCACAGGATGCTTTTAATCATCATACGTATTGGGTGTTTTTTCGGAATTTTTCAAATATTTAGCTTTTATTTTGAAACATTCGTACAATATAAATTTAGTCAAATGACCATTTGCCATCATTCTGGCAACATAACAACTGAATAAAGAACTGCATATCTTTTGAGGCCTAGAACTAATCAAGTCAATATCGGATACTCTGTTCTGAAGTGAAGAGTATCCCAGAGAGATAGAGTTCTGCATTGATCGAAATAAACAAATTCGTATGGTACCCAATTTTCTTGATTTTTGATGAATGCTGCTACTCGCAGACGTTTTGGAAATTACTGCTTGAGTAACTCCCAATGATGTTGCAAGTTCTTGTCTTAATCTTAATCTTCATGGATTAATGCCTCCAATTCTTGGTCTTCAAACTTTTTTGGACGATCTTTATCTTCCGTGTCAAAATCACCACATCTGAACCGCACAAACTGTCTCTGGCACGTTGAAACCGATGGAACACATTCACCATAATCTCTGGTGAGCAATATGACGATTCGTTGGTGCTAATTATTAAAGATTATTTTTATGCATGTAAGAAATATTTACTTTTTTAAATAAAAAACATGAATTTTAAATGAAATACATATAGTTTGTCACCACAAAATAAAACGGAACACAGTCATCCTATATTAAATATATGGGCAGTTAAAAAGGTCACTTAAATTGTACACATACTTTTTGTGGTCGTTTATTCCAATTTCCAAGTATGTGTTGGGTTGATTTACTGATAATTTGTTGGGAAATCCCTAAAACATATGAATGCGTCACAAAACTTTTCAATGAAACTTAAAAAAAATATGGTAACAGTATTTGTATGGCTTAAATAAAGACGTAAGTATAGAGTATAGTTAACAGGTAACTAAACAAGGTAACCCAATAAACATTTAAATAAGCATGTATAAGAATGACAAAGAAGCAAGGTAACTGTTCAGTTACTAACGATTCTACCAGAAATTAAAGAATAAATATTACAATAGATGAAAGGTACATATCAGTAATTTATTCTAACTTAGTTATTAAACATTATAGTGCAAACAACAAAGATTTTTTGCTTCGAATATATCGAATTTTGTGCCAACAAAGCGTCATATGCGAGAAGTTTTGCTTTACTTCTTTAATTTGAAAGAAGTGCCGCCGATGCATTCATCGGTTTCAAAGTGTGAGATATGGTTTGTGCGGTTCAGAAGTGGTGATTTTGACAAGAAAGACAAAGATCGTTGGGAGCTACTCAACCTGCAATTTCAAAACGTTTGCAAGCAGCAGTATTCATCAAATAGCAGGGAAACACAAATCAAATCGTTGTAATTATTTTATGCAGTTTTTCTAATAAACTACATAATATATACTTTTTACATCGATCATTCATTGATAAAAAGACAAAAACAAATGATTGCCTGTCAGAGTTCTTACAAAAGTTTTAAGATTAATGTTTGATTTCATCAGGTCAATGAGAGTTGTTTCTAAATATTCAACCATACATATTAAATGTTACATTATTTGGGAAAACATCAACAATCGGAAATTAATGGAATTGCGTAGTTAACTCCATTTAAGGTTCTCAATAGATCTTCTAGGTAAAGCTAGTGTATTTCAGACTGGGATATTGACGATCTGGTACTACGGTAATGAGATGTCTTGGGACTATTCAAATTGAAGTTATAAGGCACTATCTTCAGAAGGCTGACAATAAGTGGCACAAAATTAAAACATGTCTGAAAACTATTACAATAATAATATACTATGAGAAACGCAATATAAAACTATTGTATATGACCCGGTTATCTAGGCGAACGGTAAGCAATCAAGTTTCCTTTAAGAGTTATTGCCGCAGCAGGACCGCGGAAAGTTATAAACTTCCTATGTGAATGACCTTCTCTTCATTTGATAATAGGTGCGTTCGCGTACTTTCCAGTAAAAAATATCCAGTAACTTTATTTTAGAGAGTAAAAATAAATTACTCTCAATCTGAAAAATATCCAAAAAAAAAGTTCACGAACAACAATTTGTAAAAATAAGTTGTATTTTATTATAAATCAATTTAAAACGTTTGTTTTATGTTATTTTACTTCTTTTCTTTGCAAAACATGTAAATTGTATTAATTTCAACTTTTTAGTTTTGTTTACATTTGCAACCATATGTTTTAAACATATTTCTTATGTTGATATTTTTACTGGACAAAAAAATGTCCAGTAAAAAATATCATGTTCTCTATCTATGAACTGTCACTTTTAATACTCTCTCGTTACAAGTTTTTAAAAGTAAACGAACGGAATCTCGTAACTTTCAGTGATAATTTGTACAAATTATTACAAATTATCAGGTACGCGAACACAACTAATATGTATATTGATTTATAATCTTATTGTATACCTGAGTGACAGTATGTAATGGAAATCGATCGGTTTCAAAACGAGTGAAAAAAGTGTATTGAATATAGTTCGATTTCAAGTACGGGTTATGATTTTCTTTCAAATTACATCCTATATTACAAATATCAAGCAATTTAAAATAATTTAGTCTACAAATGTGATGAAAATTTATGGTAAAATGATGTCAATTTCGAATTTTTAACGAAACTTATTGTTACGTTTTAACCTTTTCAAAAAGTTTGTTTATTTCCTTTAAATAAACCGGATACTTTTGATTGCAAATAAAAGCCGTTTAGTAGTTTGAAAATTGTAACAACTCTTTATTTATTTAAAAACGTACAACAACAGAATTAAATAGTCACTCAATGTTTTTTTATACACGTTTATAAATCCGCAGAAATACAGACACACTTTATAATGTACACGAATTCACAACTGTCTAGAGTTTTCTAATACATACACCATCTGTGGTGTACTTTCTACAATGTTCTTTAACTGAATATTCGAATTCGAATATACGGTCGCAGCAAACAGCGTTGCCAACTTACGATCAATGGTCAACTGAAAGCTTTATTCAATGTTAATAATACCCGCAGATATGTTACAGTTTGCTATTACAGCACTGCTATTTTAAAGCATTATGCTACTTTTTTAAATCAGCCGTTAAAATCGTTATATTTGAATTCAAGTACAATTTCGTAACATTATAAATTCAACACAACCTTTTTCAGTTTCAAAGCGATTCTTTTTCAAAATCGATTTCCATCACATATGTATGTACCTGTCAGTCTTGATACCGTTTCACCGATTTCATTGAGTGTTGTGGTTTCGTCAAAACAACATATTTTATAAAGGATGGGCGAATTTGAGGTTAAATTTGCTGTCAAATGATGAAATGTCAAGAATTGAGCTGTCATCCGTTGACATTTATTTAGTATAATCTTTAATAGATTTTAAACATGGAACGCATTGGAACATTTGTTACGCATAAGAAAGTTAACGGTCGCGTAATTTCTCTTGTTGACGTTAATTGGCCGTCCTGTTCGGGTAATTTTATTCTGAGTTCATTTGAAACACCAGGTTTACAAGAACAGCCTGATGGTCTGAATGTTGAAATTCGGCGCTGCCGAGGTATGAAATTTTTGCAAAATGTGGTTAAAAATTTTGTGAAATGCGCTGACGTCTGTCGAGGTGATAGAAGTGGGCATTTGCTGACATAATTTACCTTTACTAGTTCACATATTTCTACACTACACTGGTATAAATAAAACTAATTTTTGCAACAAAAAAATGTGTTTATAAGCCTAACCTCAAATTCCTTCGTAACCTCAAATTTGCCCATCATGTAATTAAAAGTTTCAATTGTCATTATCGTTAAAATAACCTTAAGCCTTGTTTAAAACTGAGAATTCATAATGCAAATATCAATACAAGTTTAATACAGCAATTTTCATTCAAAATCAACCATTAAAATGTTTACTGGGAGAGAAAGAGGCCATCGAAAACAAAACAACTAAAAATTTACACTTAAATATGAATTTTAAATTAATTTCAAATAAAAATAACTAAATATTTAAATATATGTGGGCTGATGATGGAATAATTGCAAAGTAAATAAAGATTCAGGGTCTTTTTCAACACAAATAAATCATAGAAATAATAAAACATTTGCTTTCTAATCACAGCTGAAATATCAAGAGATGTAAATCTTTTTTTTTTGGGAAAAACTATAGTGTGTTAATACTGGAAGAGCACTGAAATGATAAAAGGGCTTTAAAACAAACAGAGGGACTTACATATAACAAATAACAACATCATCACCGACATTATTAACAAGAAATATCAATAATACTACAATGTGCATGTTTTAAAAACCAGCTGGAGAAAGTTTCAAAGTTTTCGCATCAACACCGGTATTAAACAAATGTTGGTAAGTAAATTTACAAACAAAAAAAAAATGAAAAAAATAGTTAAGAAACTACTGCTCACCACCAATCACTGCTCTGTTAACTGAAAAATAATGCGCATGCGTGCAGTTGACTTGAAACAGTGAAGAAATAAACAACACAATACGAACGAAAAAAAATAAACAAACGGAACGGAGCAACAGAGATTTTGAAAATAAAAACGCACGAACCCACAAAAAAAAACATTAATAATAAGGAGTGAGATCGAAAAATTCTTAACATACATATATGTTTATAAAAAAGAAACCACTAAACTTACAGCTTTAATTTTTTTTTTATTTGATTGAAATTATTATTACAATTTACAAAAAAAATTATTTTTATAGTTTTAATCACTAGTGATGAAATTTTGAACCTTTTTCGGAAACCCTTCCATTAACGTTTTTATAGTGCTTTCTGTCACTTTGCTCGAACATGTAGTCCATCTCCGTTTAAAATCTACCACACTTTTGGACACCTTTTTTGTACTCTTCAATTCTCTTTTAACAAGAGCCCAATATCTCTCCACTGGCCTTAGCTCCGGGCAGTTTGGAGGATTTGCCTCTCTTGGTACAAATACCACATTATTGTTCTTGTACCACTCAAGGGCTTGTTTGCCATAGTGACAGGATGCCAAGTCAGGCCAAAAATAAGTGGACACATTATGAAGTCTTATGAATGGAAGCAGCCTTTTTTGTAAACATTCCTTGATGTAAATTTCGGTATTTATAGAGCCCGTTGTAACAAATGAGTGGCTTCTTTTGCCGCAACTGCATATTGCTTGCCATACCAAGAACTTTCTGGGAAATTTTGTCTGCTTTTGGGTCCTAAACTTTTCTTCAACATTCCCTCGAGCATCAGCAACATAAAATTTTTGACCTGGAAGTTGCGAAAAATCTGCCAGAACATACGTTTCGTCATCCATTATGCAGCAAGAATATTTTTTTATAAAACTTGACTTCAATTTCCGTGCTCTGTTTTTGGCCTCTAAATTTTTAGTAGCGTTCCTGTCAGGAACTTTTTGAGCCTTGTATGTTTTTAAACCTGCATTAGCTTTAACTTTTCGTACCAAATAGTCCGAGCACTGAGCTAACCGGGCTGCTTTCCTACCGGATGTGTTGGGAGCTCTTTTGAAAATGCGTTCTATTTTTTTGGCTTTAGAAACATCATGTGGACCATTCCTTCTACCTGAACCAGGTTTTCTATCAACTGACAAGTTCTCCCGGTACTGTTTAATAACATTGGAAACAGTTTGACGGCAGACCTTTGTATGCTTGGCCAACTTTTTGTAAGACCAAGTTGGGTTTTGTTGAAAATATTTAATAATTTCAGTACGCACTTTTTTCTGGTCACTCATTTTAATCAGATTAACAAAAAAATTAATATAATTGACATTACACATAATAACTGACATGTTTTTCAAAGGTAACTTGATCAAAAAAAAATTCAAATAATACTTGGGTTAAAAAATGTAATGAAAAACGTGTGTTAAGAATTTTTCGATCTCACTCCTTAATAACACAAAATTCATAATTTTGTTAACGTAATACCTCGAAATTTATTAAGACATTTTTAAATTAAAACAAACATACATCAACAATTAAATATTTAAAGAAAAACTTATTTCTTTAAGTTTATTGCTCTGTTTTAAACGTTTTGAAATCATCATTATAACAACAGCGTGTTAATTATTTAAAAAAAAAACATTAGTTTAAAAACAAATTAATTTTGTATTATTCATTTATTAAATTCTCTTTAATGTGTATTCTTAAAAATTTTACAACGATATGAAAACGAAAGTGTTGAAAAATATGCGAAAAATTGAGCCATCGTTAACGTTGTCAATGTCAATCAAACAACGTCGTCATAATCATCATAAAAATACAATTATGGTGTCGTGGTTGTTTGTGGTTTTACTTATAAACTTAGTTAATTTAACATTATGTAATTATGTAAATGAAAAAGAGAGTGAAAACAAAATGTCATCAACAACAACAACAACGAGTGCGATAAATTCGAATCCAAAAACTGCTGTGACTACTAAATATGCGAATGAATCATTATTGGAGGCACGCGAATTATTTGAAGATTCAGCTGGTAGTATGGTGTGGTCGGAATTTCTAGAGGATTATGTTTTAAGGTATACATTTACAATAAAATATTCACATAAAAACAACCTTAAACACAGTCATTAAAAACAAAATGTAATGCTTAAGGTGTGGTTTCTGCGACTGTCGTTTAAACGTAGGTTAAGCAATAAATGTTAATATTGTTAATAATCTAGGTTTAAACGGGCAGTTTTGTTGAAGTTAACTTTGCCAAAACTCTCATTCACCCTTATCGTGGTTGGCGTAAACGTCATACGCCTACGACAGTTTCGTACTAGATTAAAGAAACAGTTTGCATTTTGTCTTTAATCTAGTACGAAACAGTCGTAGGCGTATGACGTTTACGCCAACCACGATAAGGGTGATTAACTCTGTTTTTATACCCTTCACCTTGGTGGATCCTTGTAGATAGCGGAGTCGATTAAGCCATGTCCGCCTGTCTGTCTCAATCAATCAATTTTCTGAAGACCCCATATATCTTCGGGATTCAAATCTTCAATAATTCTGTCAGATATGCTTTCGAGATGTTTGCTATTTAAAATCAACAAAATCGGCCCACAAATGGCTGAGATATGAGGAAAAAACCAGTATAACCTCAATTTTTGACCTATTTTTGACCTATATCTGGATTACTAAGTCATTAATATAGACAATATGGATATCTAATGATAGATATTTCAAAGACCTTTGCAATGACGTATATAAAACCATAGTAAGTTGGACCTACAATGGGTTAAAATCGGAAAAATATTTTTTAACCCGATTTTTTTTTTAAAAAAATTCAAAAAAACATTTCGAAAAATTTTTTTCACAAAAAATAAAAAAAACTGTAAAAAAAATTATTTTGTTTACCTAAAAATATTTAAAATTTTTATTTTGAAGTATAATTTGGTGAAGGGTATATCAGATTCGGCACAGCCGAATATACTAGCTCTCTTACTTGTTAATTATTAAGTACAATCAATTAATATAATCGGCCTAGCTTCACCTATCGGTTTTGATTAGTCTAGTAATTTTTAAGAGATCAGAAAAATATAGCGTCATTAGGACTACAACTCTTTTACATTTTTAGCAAATATCAAAATGGCCCTAGCATAGTCGAATAGAGCATTGAATGTTATTTAAAAAAATGGTAATACTTTTTCGCGGTAGTCAAAAAAGTTCAGCCACAAAACGCGATAAAGTTTGGAAATAATTTTTTATGTTTTTTTTATTAAATTTTTTCTGGCTAGAATCTATATTTAAAATTTGCTGTAACGGGAAAAAATCGGCTGTTTTACTATAAAAAATAAGAGAAGTAATAAAAATTTTAGAAAATTTTGACTTTAAAAAATCTTGGGTTTTGTGGGTGAGGTTTTTATTCCAAAATAACCCGAAAAAAATGTTATCATAAAAACACAGCGAAGCGCACCGGGCCAAGCTAGTGTTTTATAAAAGTAGGCGCATTTACGAACAAACTGCTATTAAAACAGCGAAAGAATAGTATGTGAAAAAATAATTAAAAGTTTTCATAAACAGTATAAGAAAGACTTGAACATTGAAAGAAAACCTGAATCAGGAAAAAAAAGGTCTAACAGTAAGGCAAAAGAAGTCGAACAACTCGTTTGAAAAGCACCAAACACTTATATCAGAAAAGAAGCTCGGAAAATAAAATACTCTGATCCTTTTGTGCGCAAAGCCAAGCTAATGCTGGGTTGAAGTCGTATAAAGTTCAGAAAGTTCCAGATCGCAATGCGGTAAAGAACTTAGAACTTTTATAAAAAATACACCTGTTGTGTGATGGATGATGAAACGTATGTACTAGCAGACTTTTCACAACTTCCGGTTCAAGAACAATACCGAGCAAAACAAGTAAGAGAGCTAAATTCGGCTGTGCCGAATCTTATATACCCTTCACCAAATTATACTTCAAAACAAAAATTTTAAATATTTTTAGGTAAACCAAAATTTTTTTCCAGTAGTTTTTTTCATTTTTTGGAAAAAAAAATTTTTGGAATTGTTTTTTTTAATATTTAGTGAAAAAAAACTTTTGGTGAAAAAAAAAATTCGGGTTAAAAAATATTTTTTCCGATTTTGATCCATTGTATTCCAACTTACTTATGGCCTTATATACGTCGTTGCAAAGGTCTTTGAAGTATCTATCATTAGATATTCATATTGTCTATATTAATCAAGATATAGGTAAAAAATAGGTCAAAAATCGAGGTTGTCCTGGTTTTGTTCCTTATATCTCAGCCATTTGTGGGCCGATTTTCTCGATTTTAAATAGCAACCGAGCCGGAAGACTCCGGAGATATTGATGTATGAATTGTGTATGTAAATTATTTGGTGGCTTCGGAAAGTTGATTTCAACAGATAGACGGACAGACAGACGGACATGGTTTAATGGACTCCGCTATCTATAAGGATCCAGAATATATATACTTTATAGGGTCGGAAAATTATATTGTGGAATATTGTGGAAATTACTCAGTTACTTTGATCAAATGATTTTATAAATGAAACTGAATTTCTGAGAATAAGACATACAATTATTAGGAAAAATAAAAAATGGGTTTCCCGGTAGGCTAGTTGTATGTGTAGCAGTCAGTTAGCCGGTCAGTAGAATCAGGCCTGTTTCACTACAATGAGCTTATACAATTTTCTAATCTAGGGAATCCGGCATCGATGTAAAGGTTAAGTAATTGTTATACTTCTACCGGGTTAGTCTATACCCCTATATAGCAATGAAAATTAGTATTTGCTGGGATGTCATGAGGCACCCTTGACGACAACCTGGATATAAATTAGAGACGGTACGGTCTTAGCGGAAACAATATACACTCAAAACCAAGACACTCACGCCCAATATTGTGCCAGACCTACTCTTGTTTCTCAGAGTCTGCTATGGGCGATGAGAAACTGACAAACTAAATACGACAATCATGCGATATCCAATCTAACGTGCGGAATTTATATAATTTCAATGAATGTCAAATAAGAACAACCGAGAGTTGTTGCATGCAACATTTTGGCAGCTTCGAATATTTCTCCAAGGGTTATCACACAACAAATGTGATACTGGAGAAGCGTTATTGATCACTGACCGACCTTATTAATATCTAAGGTTTCATTATCCATGCTCCAATTGCTGACGGCTAGTGCTTTGAGAGCCATGAATAGTGTTGCGAATGATTTCTTTGGTGATCGTTACAGAATAGTTAAAGTTAGTTAAGTTACAATATAACTTGTAATTGTATTTAACATAAAAAATTATACTTAAATAAAATATCCATGACCCCCGTAAAAGCTATGAAATTTCCCCAGATTATGAAGCACGATTATACAGGACTTGTGAAGAGCATATAAATGAAATGAAAATACGTTTCACTAACTCGGATGTCATTGAATAAGGTGACATTCGAAACTTCAAATGTAATAGACATGCTTTTTTTCCAATTTCGTGGGATGGATTTGAAAAGATGTAAGAGTATCAACTTGTTCATATCATTAACCCTACAATTGTTATGCTCATAATTGTTTGGATCAAATATTCCATTTTATTTGTTCTAATAAAATATACTTAATTCTTCTGTATTATATTTATATATCTTTCATTACTTATATTTTAGCCAAAGTCCTACTAGCCGCACTTCGAAAGATCTACCCTATTATAGTGAAATGTCTGGACCTGGTGGTGGACCACCCTATCAAATGATGATAAATCCCGGTATGGGTCCAAATCCCTCAAATCCACAACAACCCATTAACTATCATTCCTCTGCCTATAAAAGGCCAACTATATTTATAAATAAACGTATCGGAGAAGTAGGTGTAGAATTGGAACCCCACAAAAGACCGCCCCAACAAGTAGTTAATCCACAATTCAGACCAATGACAAATCAAATGTCACAACATCAACAACCCGGACTATTACATCAATTATTTGGTTTAGGTGGATCTGAGTCGGGTATTACAAGACCCACTTCAAATATTCCCACGTCTCCGGGAGGATCGCAAATGCAACAACATATAAGACCACTGCCGTTGCAACAACAACAACAGCAGCAGCAGCAACAGCATGTAATACACAATGGTCAGCAAACATTTAGAGCAGTGTCGGAAAATGATTTATATCTACTGGGTGCCATAGAAAAGTTAGTCTATCGTGTAGACTATTTGGAGAGTAGAGTGAGAAGAACAGAACAATTGATTTATTATCTAATGGCTGGCAATAAACAACAAACAGAAGGTAAATATTAAATAGTATATAAGAATGTTAGTTATACATATTTGTTTTGTTTTTTAATTATATCTCATTATTTTCAGTACGTGATCCCTGTCCTACAAACTTTACCAGAATCAGCGATAACTGTTACTATATAAACAGTTATCAGGCTGTTAATTGGAAAACAGCTAATTCCGCTTGCAAAGCCTTAAATTCTCATTTGGCTGAATTTGAAAAGGCTTCTGAAAATGAAGAAATTATGGCCTATTTATTAAACCAACCAAATCACCGTGGTCGTGATTACTGGTTAGGTGGTTTAAATCCCGGACTTTTATGGATCTGGGCCAATTCAGCCAAACCCGTAAATCCCAATATGAATCTAACCTCCATAGCCATGTCTCACAAGGAGAAACAAGACAAAGATACCCAATCGAATACTATTGATGTTGATGAGAAAGATGACAAGAAAAAAACTGATAGTACTGACATTTTAAATAATACTGTGGAAATCGAAGGTCAGGGAAGATGTTTGAGATTGTCTTATAATTCGGCCAAACACAGTTACAATTATTATGGTCAAGAGTGTACTACCAGACATCATTATATTTGTGAACATGAAGACAAAACTTTAGATAATAAAATTAAGAAAATTGCCAGGGATTTAAAACTATTTGAGTAAATCCTCGAAAAAGAGGAATGGGTACAATTGTATTAATTTTACTTGAAAAGTGATTTTGTTTTACTAATTAATTTTAAGTGTTACATATTTGTGAGAAGAATTTAATCAATTAATACATAAATACTTTAGTAATTTATTTGTTTGTATAAGAATAATAAGTTTAAATAAATAATAGAAAAATATATTTGCTTTATAATTTTCATTCATTAGTGGGTTCTATATAGAAATGACTATTGCATAAAGCGCTTTTTGGATATAGACCATAACTGCTCTATATCAAAAAAGGGCACAAGAGTTTTTCAAAATCCAATTCACCAGAAAAAAAATACTTAAAAAATACACCAAACAATTGTTTAAAAACTTATTTGTGTTACCTTCTTCAAAAGTCTACATATTATGCTTTTAATCGCTTAGAGTCATAAATGTGTTTTAATAAACACAAAATTAACTTTGCAAGGACTTACGAGATGACCTTCGTATATATATTTTTTTTAATTTTTCATGATAAGAAAAATTAACGAAATCCCATTCAAAAGATTGCTAATCTGGCAACACAATTTCTCAATTACGTCTCTTTCAAATACAACACTGTGCCACCACGACGCCACCTGTCGCCATGTAGCAACAACTAGTTAAAATACAAATCACTAGCGACACTCCGTTCCATTTTGACATTTAGCGAAAGTAAACAATATAGGCGGACGGGTTTTTTATGGAAAAATATAAATTTTTTGTGCAATTTACCTGTAAAAATATTCATACGTTATTAAGTAGAATATAAAACGGACAAAAACCATGAGTTTGCAACCGGCTACTGCCCAAACTCCAACAACTTCCCAGGATGCTTGTTATATCTCGCTGTTAGGCTTGGCAGAACATTTTCGTACCTCACAACCACCAAACATCAAAAAGTGTATACAATGCCTGCAAGCATTGTTTACGTTCCATCCACCTTCCAAAGTTGAGGCCAGAACTCATCTGCAAATGGGTCAGACACTGATGGCCTACACCAATAACATCGATTTGGCGCGCACGCATTTAGAGACGGCATGGAAATTGTCAGAGCCCTTACTGAATTTCGATGATGTCAAATTTGATACTGCTTCATTGCTGTCGGAGTTGTACAGACAAACGGAACAGAGTTCTTTGGCTAAAGCAATGTTGCGGAAGGCCATAGAGCTGTCGCAAAACAACGTTTACTGGCACTGCAAACTATTGTTGCAACTGGCACAACTGCATGCCAACGACAAGGAATACACGTTGGCATCAGAACTATTGGCTGTGGGTGCTGAATCGGCAGACGAGGCTAGTGCCACGTATTTGAAAGTTTTATTCTTACTATCGAGAGCCATGATCTTGATGATAGAACGAAAAACTAACGATGTGTTGGCTTTACTCAATTCCGCTGGTGCTATAATCGACAATCACATAACAAATCCACATCATAAGGAGTACTTGAAGGTGTTTTTCTTGGTGCTGCAAGTGTGTTACTATTTGGCTTTGGGACAGGTGAAAACGGTGAAGCCAAGTCTAAAGCAATTGCAAATGTCTATACAAACAATTATGGCGCCAAATTGGCCGGCAGATGATGGTAAGCAGCAGAATCTTAGCGTATGTTTATTATTTTTCTTAATTTTTTATATTTTATTTGTAGTAATATTTGGACAAAATCCCCTGGATATGTTTGGATGGCTACCCAAAGAGCAACTGTATGTATTAGTTTACTTAGTAACGGTATCACATTCCATGATGGCTGGCTACATGGATAAAGCACAAAAGTATACCGAAAAGGCTTTGACACAAATCGAAAAGCTAAAAGCACAAGATGACAAACCCATATTAGCGGTATTCAAGGTCATACTACTGGAGCACATTGTTATGTGCCGCATGGTTATGGGCAATCGTGAATTAGCCATACGGGAAATAGCTGCCTGTCGCGACGTATGTTTGGCCAAGGGCCCAAATGGTCAATTACTTAAGCGTCATTCAGCACAATTGCACTGTTTGGTGGGATTGTATGCCATGTCCACGAGTTTCTTTGAACACGCCGAAAAACAATTTCTAACCTGTGTGGCCGAGACGAGCGAAAGAGATTTGAAATTATTCGCTAATTTAAATTTGGCTATAATTTACTTAAGAACAAAAAGAGATCAGGATTTGAAGCAAATATTGGATGCTGTTTCCACAGAAAATACTCACACGTATAGTTCTCAAGCTTTAATGGGTGGATTTTATTATGTCCAGGGTCTTCATGCCTTTCACAAGGCAAGTTTCCATGAAGCCAAGTAAGTAGACTAATGCTAAAGTTTTTTAAAGTAGACATTTGATTGATATTTTGTGTAAATTTTTAGGCGTTTTCTGCGTGAAACTTTAAAAATGGCCAATGCAGAGGATTTAAATCGTTTAACATCTTGTTCATTGGTTTTGTTGTCTCACGTCTTCCTCAGCATAGGTAACTCTAAAGAGAGTATGAATATGGTGACACCAGCTATGCAATTGGCATCAAAAATACCCGATATACATGTTCAGCTGTGGGGTTCAGCCATACTGAAGGATTTACATCGTATGTCAAAGGATGCTCTACACGAAAAGGAAGCCTACGCCAATCATGTCAAATATTCCGAAAATCTTATTGCCGATCAATTGAAATGTGTACAGAGTATACATCATTCGTTAATTGATTGGTTAAAAGGACCGCCGCCGGCAACTGGAGGTGTTGCCGCCATTACAGCTGGGGTAGGTAATACTACTGTTGCCACTAATCAAGTTGTACCATTACCCACTAATCAACCAGTGATGCAGCAGCCTACGCAACAGCCTCTACAAATACCAATAACCGCTGCACATTTACCGTCACATCCTCTGCAACAGCTGCAGCCACCACAACAACTTCTACCATCCACTAATCCCACCCCTCATATACCTGCAGCACAAACTGTAATACAGCAACAACCTTTAACACAACAGCAACAACCTATTGCTTCAACTTCCACACAACAACCACAGCAACAAATGTTACCGCAGCAGCAGATGATTATGCATCATCAACTGCCTCCCCAGCCTCAGGTGATTTTGAATCATCCGCAACAAACCGTTCAATATATACATCAACCAATTGGTCCCCAAGTGCAACAACAACAATTTGGTCAGTACTATTAGTTTTGTAAAGTTAAGCAGAAAAGGAATACAGTTTGTGGTTTAAGTTTCTAGGAAAACAAACAAACAAATACTTCAAAATGCAGCCTATAACATTTTTTTTAATAGTTTTAAGTGATAAGAAAAAGAAAGTGAAAAAATAAAGAAATCTTTTAAAAAACTGAATTTGTTTTTCGTTATGCTTTGAAAGTAGATGGTGAAAAGAAGTTTTGACAAATTTGTTTGCATTTGAACAAATTTTAAGTGATATGTGACACTTTGTGAAATATTCAAACAATTCGAAAATATTTTAATTGTTTTTTATTTTTTTAAAAAAAAATTTTAAGTTCGAAATTGGAAAATATGAGAAATTGTCTTCAAACTAAAGTTATTTTTTATAAGATTTCGAGATTATTTTAACAGCTTTATCAATTTTTCGAAGATAAGCTCGTATTTCCTTGATTTCGAATATAATATTGCATTGTAAAAATGTATAAATTACAAACCAAATATGCAAGTCGTACTGAAAGGTATAAAAATGGTTTTTAGAATTCGGGTTATAATGAAATTGAAAGTTGTACACAATTTTTTTTTATCGGGGACGCAAACTTTCAAGTGGGCGTTGTTTTTTTTTTAAAAAAATATTTATGGCGGACTGAAGTTTGATTAAGTTTAAAAACTTCTTGTATTTTTTAAAATTTCATAAAATTGTTATTGAGAAAAAAAACTTGATCGTAGAACAATTATATATAAATAATATAATTACATTAATTCCACTTACCGTTTACCAGTTTTTCTTAATATGTATCTTGATATCTTGAATTAGATTAATTTAATTGCATCTATTTTTATATTACATAACCTTAAAATAAATATAAGAATTTTTGAAAAATATTAGATAATTTAAACCTTATCATATCTATCGGCAATTTAACCTACATCTTCCATAACAATTTCCAAAAGTTCTTCATTACTGTTTGAACTATTGCTGGCAGCTGCTAAATTATTCTTAGCATCATGAGAAATTGTTACATAATCATCAGCTTCATTTTCAGTATCACCACCACTGGGACTATTAACAAATTTACCATCTGTATCCTCCATTTCCATTAATGTTATGTGATACTCTGTATTATCGTTGTCAACTACTGACTTATCTAGTAAAGCTTGTATTTCTTTTTTATTAAAGTCAGGATGCTGAGTTTTAATGTGATGTCTAAAGTTGGATTTTTTCGAGAATTTCGTTTCGCAAAAACATTGGAAAGCCTTATTTATGTGGGTTCTTTCATGCATACGACAATCACCGGTTTGTGTAAATGATTTTGTACAATAGCGACATTTAAACGGCTTTTCGCCGGTATGTATACGTCGATGATTTTTCAATACACACAAAGTGGCAAAATGCATTGGGCAAAATTCACAGGCATAAGGCCGTTCACCCGTGTGTTTGCGCATGTGCTTTCTTAGGGAACTGGGTGAGCTAAATTGAGCCGGACAAATCTCACATTTAAAGGGATGATCACCAGTGTGCGTACGTTTATGGGAAAATAATTCAGACTTGGTTACATACGCACTGGGACACATGTCACATTTAAAATTCTTCTCATTGTTGTGACGTGTCAAATGCTGACGTAGATTTGAATTTTGACTAAAACTCTTGCCACATATTGTGCAGAGGAATGGTTTTTCCCCACTATGTACGCGCAAGTGATCAATTAGTGAATTTTTCATGGTAAAAACTGTAATATAATAAATTGTGTTTAAATTTTACATACTCAAAGAGAATAATTATTTGAAAATACCTTTTTTGCAGACATGACATTGATTACGTGCGTTTCTATTGTGATTTGAAATCATATGTTGACTTAGTTCCTCCATAGTTTTGCAAACAGTAGCACATTCTAGACATTTATGTGGATTTTCATGGGTGCGTTTATGAGCTTCCAAATTTTCTTCGGAAACAAAATTACGTTTACACTCATTGCACTGAAAGAGAATATATTTATATAATTAGGAAAAATCGTTTTGCTGAAATATTGTTTTTTTTATAACACCAATTTATTGAACTATGTGGGCGTATGTCTAGCGCAATTAAATTTTTAAAATTTATCATGTAAAAACAAATCGAGTAAATCGAATCCACTTGATTTACAGAAGAGCAAACTAAATCGTTATTCGGATTCGGTTTACAATTTTTTTTTTGCTAATTACTCACTAATTTATTACAAATTTTTATACCCTTCTCAATGAGTGGTATGTTTATCATTCCGTTTGTAATTTCAACATTTTTCATTTGCCTTCCCATAAAGTATAGCTATTGTGGATCGTTATAGATACTGGAATCAAAATAGCCATGTGTGTCAGTCTGTTAAAATCAACTTTTCGAAGCGTCCAAAAAAATAATTTAACAGCCAATATTTTTTTTTAAAAAACATTTTTTAGCAACATCTTTTTTTACATCTTGCTCTTTAAATTGAGTAAAGTTTTCGTTAAACACAAAAACATGCGATCAACTTATAAATTATTCGTTTTTGAAATCACTCGGTTTACAAAACAGGGAGATAATGTATCTGTGTAATTTTGGATCATTAAAACGATTCTCCTACCTATAAACATCTAGTTATATAGAATTTATAGGTCCGCAAATAATTATTGCAGGAATTACAAGGAAAATACAAACATAAATATATCATATATGAAATAGTATAGCATACCTATATTGGGAAAACTATATAACAAACTTACCTTAAAATTACTAATCATACAGACTTGATTCTTCATATGATATGTCAATGATTTACGTTGAGCAAATCCAGCCTGACAGTAATCACAAAAATACTTTATATTTGTTAACAGTAGTTCCTCATTTACCGATGACGTTACTTTTTCTCTTGGCAGTAACTGAGGTTTAGCCACATTATCTGCTGTTAATTCCACATTCATATTATTTTGTTTGGCTGTATTATCAGAAGAAGACGGCTCTTCAACACTCATTATAGGTTCAACTGGTTCAGCAGCGGGTACATAGTCAATTATAAGATCAGCATTTTTAATACCGTGTCTATTGGCTAAATGCCTTTTAAGAACCTTAAGACTAATAAATGTCATTATGCATTGCGAACATTTGTATTGGCCCTTTGGTTTACTTGATGATCTTGTGCAGATGGATGATTTTTGTGGTTTTACAGTTTCATCGGATTCTTGGGGAGTTGTGCCTTCCGAACTATCAATTTCATACTCATTGTCAGTTTTTAAATTTTCATTGTATATATATTCGGTGTCTTGGTATATCTGATTTTGTTGTCCATCTTGTGTCTCTTCTACATCACCTTCATAGTATTCAATGCGATTGCATTCGGTATTTTTTGGCTGCTGTTCTGAAGTGGGAATAAATATTTCTTCTACTACCGAACAATTGGAATCAGCATTAGAATCATCGCATAATATATAGGCATTTGTGGGAGTAATCTCATATTCCGTTTGTATTTCCTTGTGGCTTAGAAGTGGTCCTGTTTGTACACTACTATGACTTTGTAAAGGCTTCTCTACAGGCACAGTTAGTACCATTGATGATATAAGTATATTATCGTCTGTCTGTACAGCGGAAGAGGTCACAATAGGTTTTTTGGGAACGTAATCTAATGGCTCAGGTACTGCATTTGGTAATAATTGCCTAAGTGTTCTATCTGAATTTTCACATTTCATTTTGAACACAAAACAACGATTGATTTCACTTATACATTGCAGACATGCTTTCTCGGGCATGTTATCGCCCAACTGAGGCTGTAGAGATATAGGAGAGGAACAATTATTAAATATTTTTGTATTTTAAATACAAATTACATACCACTAATTTGGCTATTTGCTTTAACATATCCGCCACACAACCCTTTCCAGCTGATCCACCATCATATATGGACAACAATGGCGCATCCAAAGCCAGACAGCATCTACATATTTTTTCGGTATTCATTTTGTTTTTATAATTTTATTAAGGAAAATAACATAATTAAAAAGAAAAATTAAAAATTTTTATCAAAAAAATTTATTTTTTCAGACGCTTGTCAACAAATATTTAAAATTAAGGCTGCCACACTTATGTTCCTTTTTAAAGCGTAACCGGACTAACTGTATTATGTTCCCGTTTTGGGAATTGCTTTATTGTAAAGTTAATTAGCTTTCGATTTGAATAAGAAGTTAATTAATCCAAAGTCCAATTGGAAATTAAATGTATAAAGTAGTTTGCAATAAAAAATTTTCAATTTACAAACTTGGAATAACATTACAACAAATCTTTTAAAGTTTAAGCTGAATATAAATTTATTTGAGTAATCTACAATTATTGATCGAATAATTTGTATACCCACCATCCAAAAATATGGGTGATATATTGATTTTGTCATTCCATTAGTAACACATCAAAACATTGGTCATATAACCAAAAAGTATTTATATTCTGGGTCCTCTTAAGATTCTAAGTCGATCTAGCTATGTCCGCCTCTCTGTCTGTCCGTAGAAAACACTATGGGGCCCAAACGAAAGGAGCAAGGTGCCTGAAATTTTCGAGAAATACTCTGTGCTGATAATGTTTGTTTGGTATTGAGAATTGCCAATATCGGTCAATAATTTCACCTAGCCCTACATGTTTATTCTAAATTAAAAAATAGGCATAAATCAGGATCGTCGAAACTGTTTGCATTTTCATAATTTTTTGTGAGTTGATAGCTCTCATGGTTATAAGCTCTCATGATATATTTGGCAATTTCATTGTATTGTCATTCACTGCATAATCAAATAAAATCCTTTAAAATTAACTAATAAATTCATTTTATTTTAATGTTTTTATGAAATGAATTGTTGAAATTTTCAAAAGATCAATTAAGATTTTTTATTGGCCATAACCGGTTATAAATTTATGTAAATTTTAGATTTTAGAGAATTACATACAAATTTAATTAATTTGAAGCTCTGAACTAAAGTAACCACTTCCATTTTCCCCACCATTAGCAAAATAAATATGGCAATATTAAATTCCCAAGAAGAATTTGACAGCGACTTGTTTACAAATAAAAATTAATTAGATACCGATTCATACATAGCACAATGAAAATATAACAAATTAATTTACAATAAAACATGTTAAATATTACTGAATTAACTTGTCGCGTTTGTTTGGAAGAACAAAATGTTCTAATAAACATCTACGATGAGTTGGAAGAACTACACACAAACCTTTGTAATCTCTTAGAAACATGTGCTGACCTTCAGGTGGGTTTGTGGATGCTACAGAGAATGTAAAAACTATTTTACAAATTTTCCTTTACAGATTAATGAAAACGATATTTTCCCTAAATACTTGTGCGAAGATTGTACAAGAGAACTATTAATAACATCGAAATTCCGTGAGAAATGTGATAAATCCAAAGAAATTCTTCATGAAATATTAGAAAACGCAAAGCTGATAGAAATTGAAGAATCATCGAACTCAAACGATATTATAGAATACTGTGCAGAAGAATTGAATGAAATAGACATAGAGGATTTCATAATTGAAGAACAACCTTTAGAGGCAGAAACAGAAGAAAATGATGAAGTAATTGAGGATATAGTAGCTGCAGAGAAGCAGGATAGTGCTTTATCCTTATTAAGAAAAAACATTAATGAAGCCCCACACGAAATACAATTACTTAATCACATGGAACATGAAAACGTAACAGAGGAGTCTGCAGTAATACAAGATAATTCCGATAAATTAAATTTAGTCACAGAGAACTATGTGGAGGAACATGTTATGCCTGTTATTGTTTCATGGGATAATTCTGATGTAGTGGTACAGGAAAAATCAACAATTTTAAGTGAACCCAAAACATTAAGTGATAAATTGAAAAAAACTCTTATTTTTAAATGTGATATATGTGGCGCCATATTTAAACAAGCCATTAATTTGCAAAAACATTTACAGAAATCACACGATCCTATGCATTGCTTTACCTGTAACAAATGTGATCATTGGTTCTCTTTAGAAACAGAGTTTTACAAACATGCAGAAACCTGCAATTATTTAGAAACAACTGCAGATGTTAGCACAGAAAATAAAAAACTGAAAACCGATAAAATCTTTTCTCCAGCCTTAGAACAGGATAACAATCGTAGATGTATATATTGTGAACGTGATTTTCCTACGCCATTTGCTTTGCGTATGCATATAAGGACACATACAGGAGAAAGACCATTTCAATGTAAATATTGTACGAAATCTTTCAAAACACAATCACAACTAAATGTACATCATAAAAGGTAAAGGAACTTAATTATGTCTGCTTAGTTGTGAGCCTAAGTTTTTTCTTTTTGTTTCATTTTACAGGCACACTGGCCAAGCTGATTATATTTGCACGATTTGTAATAAAACCTTCTACGAACAGAGTAATCTCACGGTTCATATGCGCTCACACACAGGCGAACGGCCCCATGTCTGCACGGTTTGCAACAAAACCTTTACCCGTGTCTTTCTGTTGCAATTTCACATGAGAACACATACAGGTGAAAAACCCTATAAGTGTAGTTATTGTGATAAAAGTTTTCGTCAGCATACAGATTTACGTAGTCACCTGACCATACATACGGGCCAGAAACAACACACTTGTATTTTATGCGGCAAATCTTATATAAAACGTTCACATTTAGTGCAACACATGCGCAAACATCAATTACATGCCGATGTTATGGCGGACGGTGAAGCTGCTCAGTTTGACAACGACCAAAGTACGGATGAGCTAAGTACAGCTACTAATACTATTCAAAATTATGTGCAAAATCCAGAAATTGTTTATAGTTTTGATGAAATTATAGAAAGTGAAGATGTTGTCTCTCAAACGGATGAGTTTACATAATAAAAATTGTGTTTATTTATAAACTTCATTGGTTTGTTTAAAATACTTTTCAATGTGTTGCCTTAAGATATACTTTTCTTGTTGACTGGCAAAAGAGGCTTCAATTGCATTAAGCGATAGTATGTTAATATCAGTTTTGTTTAATTCAAAATGTTTACAAGCTAATTTGAATTCTTCCGTCAACGTAGTATCGAATACGCCGCTATCGTCTGTGCATAAAACTGCTTTAATTTTATTTTGAAATAAATATTTAAAATGATGGCTGTCATAGGAGGTAACTGTGCCACATTTCACATTACTGGTTAAACAGCACTCTATGGTAATATGACTTTGTAGGCACTGTTGTAGCTGGACTTGGTTTAAAAATGTGCCGTGGCCACAGCGCTGAAAACCAAAATCTAACATTTCTTGAGTCTCCTCCGGATTTGAGACTTCAGCACAGTGCAATGCTAAATTTAACATAGATTGCTTGGCTTTGCTAAAAACATTTATAAAATCATTGAACTTGCCTTTGTTGGGATTGCCACTTAAATCTACGCCCTTGACTATATCGGGGTATTTCTCATTAAAATCCCCGGCTAAATTGACAATTTCCTCAGCACTCTCCACCGATTGGGCACGATCAATAGATATTAAAAGCTTTACCATAATACTATACTTTTCGCTATATTCCTGTATAGCCTCGATTATAAGCTTTATGTATTCCCGGCGTGTCATATTCTCATTTAGTTTGGGTGTAGTCCTTAGTTCTAAATAAATCACATTATCCTTGGCAAAGTCCCTTATCACCATCTCACATGCAAGTTTTAAACCCTTTGTAGTTGAAGTTAACTCGTGCATAAAGGCAAACTTTTGAAAACAATAATCCAAATCTGTGTTATCAAATTCTATGAATTTTTCACATAATTTTAAAAATTGTTCACTATTTTCGCCATACAATTGCTGGCCGAGTTCTTTAATTGATTGGGTATTCAGGGACCCATTGAGGTGAGCATGCAATTCAATTTTTGGTAAATTTTGCAAAAAAGCGTCCATTTTAAGTTAAAGTTTTATAAAAATTATAAAAAGGCTCATAAAAAACAATAATATTAATACCAAGGCGAATCTACAAATTCGCCTTGATCAATGCGAATTCAGATATTTAAATTCGCCTTGAATAATATTATCTGATAAAGTGTTGCCAATATGTGAGGAAATATTTTTTAAAAAAGTCGAATGTTGACAGACAACTTTTTAGATTGTTACAAAAAATATTTAACTTCAACATTAATTATTTATATAAACACAATAATATAAATAAAATGATAGCGTGCAATTTGGTGCACTTGTATTTTTTATAAAGTTAAATAATAAATAAAAATTTTTATTATAAAATAAATATTTTTCTATACAAAATTTATCCAACATTTTCCTGTACAAACTAAAAGTTTTTATACATATCGTCGAAATGCAGGAAAGTGTTTAATAATAAACATGTCAAATTAGTAATGTAAAAATGTGTTTACTATTTTATAAACTTACATTTAACTATTAGAAACAAAAGTGATAATATTATTATCGCCTTCATACATTTCATTTTTATTGCTACATAAATGTAGAAACAAATGGTAAAGTTGAAAAAAGTCAAAATAGTCGGAAAGTCGAAAATGATCGATTTAAATAAAAAGTCAACTTTCATAAAAACGAAAAAAGGTCGAAAGCTTGACTTCTTGTTTTAACTTTAGAAGAACCCTACTCGCTCCTCATTCACTGTGCATCACTTAAGCAACAAGAAGAAGCATTAACTTTTGTAAACAAAATTGTAGGAAATTTATTTTTGTGCGAAAATTTATAAAAAAACGAAAATATTTAAAATTAAATAAAAGCCATGGTGGGCTTATGTCGTTTATGCGCCTCCCTACGTAAAATGGATGTGTTATTCTCCATTAAAGATGAATCCAGTGAAATATGTGAAAAGTTGCGAAAATGCTTTCAACTCAATATAAAGATGCAGGATGCTCTACCAAAATCTATATGCCTAGAATGTATAGAAAACTTAAATAAATCACATAAATTTTATACAAAAGTTACCGAGGCTCAAGAAACTTTGCAAGCATTATATCCCGACTCCAGCTCACAAGAAGATAATAATAGTCCAAAGGAAATTGAATCCGTGCAGCCATCTCTAGTGGAAACTTTGTCAGCGGTAAAGGAAAATAGCGCAAAGCGTAGCTCATCTGTGTTGGAGCGAGATAAAGTTAAAACTACCGATGAAAAACCAAAAATTCTAGCAAAACAAATCAAATTAGAAAAATGTTTGGCAGTAAAAACCAACAATTCCTTAAATGAGTGCCAAAATGATAAGAGTGGAACGAAAACAAACAAATTGCGGGAAAACTTTATAGAAGATGTATGTATAATGCTGGATATGACCAAAGAAGAAGCCATGCTGGAGAGTTCTTACGAAATTTTAGAAACTATAGAAGAAAACGATGTTGAAGATTTAACAGAGGAAAGTACAGAGAAATATTTTAATTCTCAAAATGTTTGTGAGCAGGAAGAAGAACATTATGATGTAGAGGAGATTACGGCTAAAAACCCTATAGATGTTTTAAATGATATTGAATTACAGGCAACGGAGCTTAACGAAAAACCTGATGATATTGTAGTACCGGATAAAGGATTAAATATTGAATTTGAATATATGGATGATTATGAGGACGAAGAGGAAGATGATGATTTAGATTCTAACTTAGATATTAAGCAGTCAATAAATGATGATCAAGTAATAAAGGTATGTCTATATTATTGCAAATTTTATTTTAAAGCTTTCCAATGAAAAATAACAATTATTCATTTCTCTTTGCCAGCATCCTCCTGCACAACAATTAGATTCTTGGAAACACTATAAATATGTATGTTTTATTTGCAACAGCAATTTTTCCAATTTTACGCAGTTATACAGTCACTTTGCACAAGATCACCAGAAAACACAACAGGAAAAGTTACAATACAAATGTTATGATTGTCAAAAAGTCATACCACGTTATAACTTCTTCCTCAATCACATACGTTCCAAACACCATCCCAATTTAAAGTTGAGATGTGATGTGTGCGATTTAAGTTGTCAGACCTTTGAGGAGCTTGCGCATCATCGCAGTATTAAATGTAAAGAAGCGAGCCAGAATGTACATACTGTACCATGTAATCAGTGTTTCAAAAGTTTTCACAATGCATACGGCTTACAAAAACATTACAAAATGCAACATACCCCAAAAGGTAAATCGAAATATCAGTGTATGGAATGCAATAAAGAGTTTCAGTATAAGAGTTGTTTAAAAGTGCACGAGCAAATTCACACAGGTGGGTGTTGTTATATGATAATAATATATCAAACATTTATTAAAAAACTTAATTTGCAGATAAAAATACATACTTCTGCAGCTTTTGTGACAGTACATTTACCAATAAAAATAGCTTAGGATTACATCTTTACGTTCATGTAGATGAAAACTTATATAAATGCAATATATGTAACAAAAGGTTAGTTATTTATTGTATGGGGATACACTTATATTATTGCTATTGCTAATAAATATCTTAATTTCGTTTTAGTTTCAAAACATTCTTATCACTCGATCAACATCAAGTGATACACAGCGAAGAAAAACCCTTCAAGTGTGAATTTTGTGATAAAAATTTCCGAAAGAAAATTCAAAAAATTGCCCATGAACGTACACATACCGGCGAAATGCCATTCAGTTGTGGACAATGTGATAAACGTTTTCGTTTTCTCAGCGCTCTCAATGCTCATATTAAGATACATACTGGCGCTAAACCTTATTCATGTGAATATTGTGATAAAACATTTGCTGATAGCTCAAATCGTAATAAACATGTTAAACGTAAGCATGCCAATGGCTTATGAGATGTAAATATACAAGACTAAGAGATAGCAGTGAGAGTTGTTTAATAAATAAAGTTATTTTGATGTGAACAATGCTCATATAAATAAAAGATATCTGCAATAAATTTTTCTACTCAATAAAAACATTCATATGGAAAAATGTTCTAAAATTTTGAAAATAACGGCTAAATATTCTTTCGCTAGCATTTAAATCCTACAAATTTCAACTCTGCCTAAAAATACTCCTACTTTATACAAGTATGTCAGTGTTAAATACAACACTGTTTTCTTTAGTTCTACGCGCGTTTTCCGGTCGGTATGTGTCGGTAGTGAAATTGATAAACATTTTTAAATATCCGGTATATTAATTATATATAGTGTATAATAATAATATAATTATGTATTATACAGTTATTTTGAAATTCCAAGTTTATTTACTTATTTATTACCAAATTACTTTGTTATTACTATTTAATTTTTATTGAAGGAAGGTACGTACAACACATTGAATGCAAAGTAAATAGGTATACAGCCCAATTATGAATAAAAAATTCCGCGGGAGTTTTTTCCCTTTTCTCATTTTTCCTATTCAATTTCAATGAGAAAAAACTCCCGGGGAACGAACTCCCGCGGAATTTTTTATTCATAATTGGGCTGATAGTATTTTCGAATATCTGCAGAAATTGTGACTGAGACTCCCTTCTTCCTTCCTTATTTGTTTGTTACCGCATATTATCGTCAGTGCATTTATTTAGGTTTAACCAAAAGCGGCGCGGATGTTAATGCAAGTGTCTCCTGTTAAGCTAGAAATTAAAGTGGTCGGAGAAATGGACGTTACTTACCCCTCCCATACAAAGTAAATATTTATTATTATCGAATATATCTAACATCTATCTATTTATGGATTACTAAATAATGTGAGATTCTGAAAACTTTGCGTGAGTTATTATGTTGCCATTCATGTACTCAGATAGTTGAGAACAACAACAACAAACAACTGTACGTAGTTCTGAACAAGAGGAGGTTCCTTCCCATTTAAAGATAAAATTTCATTATCGAATGTTTTGGGAACTACTATTTACTATTTCAGTTTTTTCCTACTTCGTTTAAATTGTGTTATAACAGTTCCGCTCTTGTTGGAAGTTCTTCCCTGGGGAAAAAACTTCGGGTTGCTGAGTTGAGTTGACAATCTTTGACCGATTGTCGTGCGAACGAATTGTGTTTGTTGCCATTACCGGTTGTTTGTCTTAAAGTGAGTGGAATTGTTATTAATGAATGAATGACTTAGACCCCTTTCACACTAGGCAATTTAGTTGCGCTAGTCTCTTGCCCAACAACAAAACAGCATGTAAAATTTTCTTCTCCTTAACCCGACGTTACCTCGGGTATCTACAAACACAAGAGACTTGCGCAACTAAATTGCCTAGTGTGAAAGGGGTCTAACTGGAGATCTGTAAATGGGTGGTATATATCAATCAGATTATACAAAGTAAATAAGTTAGTTATTTTCGAATATTTAAAGTACTTATTTATAGCTAAAGTCTTCTTAACTTTTAACAAATTACTTACAGTTGCGAGTACAAAAAAAGGAAACGCTTAAAACTAGGCTTAAAACTACATTCTTTCTTGTTTAGTTCCCGATCTACATACAAGCTCCCATTGATTTTATATGGGGTTGAGATCGGGGGATTGTGGCCTGCACTCGAAAACTTGCACATCATTGCACAACTTGCACCCACGACAGCCGGTTCTACGCACCGGAATGACCCGAGTTCACTCAGCAAACACTGCTGCTACAACAACAACAACATAATTGTTGTTTAAAATATTGCTTGAAAAGCGAATAGAGTGCTTAGATCCATTTTTTCATGAAAAAGAGCATGCATGTGTATCTCACATTATTTAATGGCATTCTTATTTCCTTAAATTTTTGTTACAGGACCACCAACACCATCACGGGAGAAATACCATATCTTCTATATAAATAAAAATCAAATGTCGTTCGTTGGTAATTGCATCAATTGAGAACGACTGGATTTAGACAATTTTTTTTTTTAAATGTTGGTTATAGTCCAACTTATGTTCTTACGGAATGAAAAATTGACCACGCCCACTTTTACGCCCACTTTTTACGATTTATCCAAAATCGGAAAACGGCTGCCCCGATTTTACCAATTTTTTGTTTCAATGTTTATAGTAATCCAATTTAGATTTTTATTGAATGAAAAATTGACCACCCCAATTTTTTTGATATATCCAAAATCGCAGGACGCCTGGACCGATTTGGATAATTTCTTTTTTTAATGTTCGCAATAGTCCGAAAAAGTTTTTACAGAAATAAAAATTGTCCACGTCCACTTATTAAATACATTTACAAAATACATCGATCTGTGATCACTCATATTCAGACCAAAATTCGATTACTTATATAAAAACTAAAAATATCTTAAATCAATAATAATTGGCCAATAAGCGTTTAATCAAGAAAAGGAGCTCGATCTGTGATCACTCATATTTCTGACCAAAAATCGATTTTTAATATAAAAACTCAAAATATCTAAATTCGCTAATACCTTGGCCAATAAGCGTTTAGTCAAGAAAAGGGCTCGATCTGTGATCACTCATGTTTCTGAACAAAAATCGTTTTTTAATATAAAAACTCAAAATATCTAAAATCGCTAATAACTTGGCCAATAAGTTTTTAATCAAGAATAGACGCTCGATCTGTGATCACTCATTTTATTTACATGTATTCTGTTGTTGCAAGACATTTCAAACCGCTTCTCACAAATCGAACACAAGATTTTTTTTTTAATTTGGACAGGACAACGTCTGTCGGGTCAGCTAGTTTAAAATATAAATGAGCTACCTACGTTCAATCTTATATGGATATTATTTCTTATCCCACACCATTATGGGGAGAATATCCATCTGAGCCAAATAAATTTTTACCACTTTGGCGAGCGGTAATTTTTCGTGGACGACCACTTCCTGATTTTCTTTCCACATTGTTTCTCAGACGAAATCTCGATGCAATTTGTTCGGCACACCATGGATTTGCTAATATAAAATTGAAAGTCTTTTTATACCTTTCACATTCTAAATTAAACACAAACAAGAAATACCAGTATTAATTGTATTCATTTATTTTTTTATAGGAGGCTAATCCACTGAACCGATCCTCTTGAAATTTTTGCTATATGTTCGTTCCCCTATAACAGGAAGGATGGAACGAACAATTTGCTATTTTATATTTTGAAATTCCAAGTGGACGTGGCACCTTACGTAAAAATTAATATCAAATAGCTGGAAAACTATAATTGTGAATGACTTCAAACTGTACATGATTCAATTTTTTATCAGTTCATGAAGATCAAACAAAAATGGAAAGGAGCGAAACAGGGGGTAAGTCACCACTAAATAGTAATTTATAAATATCTTGAGAACTATAATTGTGAGATTTTCAAGCTTAGTCCGAATAACTCTTAGCATTTTACATTATTTAGTCGGAATTGGATTAGTTTGCGTATTACCTCGCATACAAAGTGCATAGTTAATTTCGAATATCAGGAGAACTACAATTTTAAAAGTATTTTAACTTTGTATGAATCAATTTCATATAACTGTACGGAGTTTAGCGGAAAATGGTCGGGTTAGGAACAGTTTATTATTATTTTAAATAACTTATATTGCAAAGTATTGGGTTAAAATGCTAATAATATATTCACTCTTCACTACTTATACATTGACAATTTGAACTCATTAGTTTAATACGGTGGTGTCATTGGAGGCAAGTACTACCACGTTTTCTTACAAATATTAACTTAAATATCTATTACAAATTGTCTTTGAAAAATTATTTTTCATTTAAATTGTAATAGATTAAAAAAAGATGTTGAATGGTGAAAAATTTTAAATCAATTTGAATATTAAAATTGTAATCACTCAAATGTTTATAAAGAGTTTTATAAAGATTTAATTATGAATTTGGTAAAACAGTACTGGATATATCTGATTAAATGTCAATCATTACCAAACTACTTCTAAGTAATGCAGACGGTATGAACTAGTCATTGAAAAGTAAGTTGTTCAGTAAGTGCAAGTTTTTACTGGGTATCTTTCAAGAATTCGTTTTATAATTTATTTCTGTTTATATACATTTCTACCCTTCACCATGAGTTGCAAGTTTGTCATTCCGTTTGTAATATCATTTGCGACCCCACAAAGTATATATATTCTAGATCGTTATAGATAGCGGAGTTGATGTAGCCATGTCGGTCTGTACATGATTCATACATCAATATATAGGGAATTCTTCCGGCTCGGTTGCTATTTAAAACGAGACAATCGGCTCACAAATGGCTGAGATATAAGGAAAAAGCCAGGATAACATCGATTGTTTACCAATTTTTGATCTATACTAAGTAGAGTTTTTCTTTTCCCGCACTTTTTCATTTCCCGGGAAATCGTGATTAGTTTTGAAATTTCTCGGGATCCCGGGAATTCCCAGGATCCCGAATGTAGACTTCGTTAAAAAGCTAAAAAATGTCTTTGGTTTTAAAATCCAATAAAAATTTAATATATAGAGATAAACTGACTCGATTTCTAATTTTGGTTATATACAAACTAGTCACCATTTGTCATTTGTATCGGAATGGCTTCAATTTCCATTAGATTTTGTTCTACATTCTTTAGATTCCAATTAATTCTGTTAATTCGCAAAAAATAAATATTTTATATTTTTATGCCCTTGACCTTCGTGAGAAGGGTATATATGTATAAGTTTGTCATTCTGTTTGTAATTTCCACAATATAATTTTCCGATCCTATAAAGAATCTATATTCTGGATCCTTATAGATAGCGGAGTCGATTAAGCCATGTCCGTCTGTCTGTTGAAATAAATTTTATGAAGACTCCAGCTATCTTCGGGATCCAATAATTCAATAATTCTGTGACACATGCTTTTGAGAAGTTTCCTATTTAAAATCATCAAAATCGGTCCACAAATGGCTGAGATATGAGGATAAAACCAGGACAACCTCGATTTTTGACCTAAATCTGGATTATTAAGTCATTAATATAGACAATAATGATATCTAATGATAGATATTCAACGACCTTTGCAACGACGTATATAAGACCATAGTAAGATGGACCTACAATGGGCCAAAATCGGAAAAAATATTTTTTAACCCGAATTTTTTTTTCACCAAAAATAACAATTCGAAAAAAAAAAAAATTTCCAAAAAATAAAAAAAACAACTTGAAAAAAAAATTTTTTTTTTTACCTAAAAATATTTAAAATTTGTATTTTAAAGTATAAGTAGGTGAAGGGTATATAAGATTCGGCATAACCGAATATAGCTCTCTTGTTTAATTTTGAATTGGCAATGTTTTGCGTATTATATCAAAAATTAAGTAAAGAGATGTTCATTAAAACTTGAAGAAAACTCAATAATATTGAACAAAATTCAATTCCACGGAACGTGGTTTTATTCCAAAAATTTTCGTTTTACTCTTTGTGAAAAAGCAAAACACTAAAATAATTCAACTATCGATCGGAATAGAATTCTGTGACAGCCCTGAACATTCATGAGTTTTTAGTATAATTTGAATAATGAACTTGTTATTGGTCTATTTGTTTCACGTCCCGGGAATTCCCGTGAAAAACTCGAATACAAAGTCATTAATAATATAGGCAATATGGACATCCAATAATTGATATTTCAAAGACCTTTGCAACGGCGTATATAAGGCCAAAGTAAGTCGGACCCACTATGGGTTAAAATCGGGAAAAATATTTTTTACCCCGAGTTTTTTTTTCATCAAAAAAAATTATTTTGTTATTAAATTTTTTTTATTATTAAATTTAAAAAAAAAATTTAGAAATTAAAAAAAACTTTAAAAAAAATTAAAAAAGAAATTTAAAAAAAAAAATTTTGACAACATTTTTTTTCGCTAATAAATAATTTTTTTTTTTAAATTTTTTTTACCTAAAAATATTTGATAGGGAGAGTATAATGATTCAGCACAGCCGAAATAGCTCCGTTACTTATTTTTTTTTTAAATTTTAAATAATTGAGCTTATGGCTTTCAAAATGTATTATTTTAGTTAGAAGATTATATAAATAAAGTACAAGTATGTACTATACACTGTAAGAAACGAAGTAAGATCTTTATTATTTACCCAATCTATACGACTATAAATAAAACACGATAAATGAATTGTGAATACCTTTTAAATATATATTTAATGTTCAGTATCTGAATCTGGAATAATAATTTCAATTTTTATTTGATTTCTTTTGTTTGTTTGTTTGTATTTGAACTAAATTATAAGAAGATCCTAATTATAATTATATTATTTTGAATAATATTAATAATAATAATAAGTATATAATTTATACTAATAATAATAATAATATTTATTATATATAAAAAAAGCATATAATTATTTTTTAGTATAATTTTTCTTTTTTACAAAGTTGTTATTTATTTCATTATGAGTATATTCAACATGTTTTCTATTATGCACTTTTGTTTAATGTTTGTTTATTTTTTCTTTAAATTTATAATTATTAATAATTATTTTAGTTTTTGTTTTATTTTTGGCTAGCTACATAAAAACTCATTCACAGTCAGACAATTTCATTGATTTTTATTTTAAATATTTTTGAATTTTTATTTAAATTTTAGGTTTTTTTTTGTTTTAGTTTTGAATATTCGGTTTATCTATACTTTGTATATATATAATGTATGTAGGTATGTTTGTTTGTTTATTATTAATGTATTTTGCAAATACCATATAAAATATTTAATAGTTTTTATTTGAATTTAAGAATATCTTAAATGTTGGTTTTTTGCTTGGCCATGGGATGCTATTTTAACGAATTTGCTTGGTTTTTTATTTTTTATTCAATTTTATACTTCGTGGAGAATATTTATTTAAATAGTTTTTTTTTTATTATGTTTTAGATATTTTTTATTTTGTAGTGGTTTGTTTAGTTAATTTTTAGTTTTGGGTTTTTGAATTATGGCAGCAAATAGAATTTAATTTATTGTTTTTCTTTACTTTTCACTTAATGTTGGTTATGTTTTTCTTGATTTCATTTACATTTTTTATGAATTTATTTTCTGGGAATTTTGTTTATTATTCTTTTCTTTAAGTGTAAATGCAATTTATTGATATTTTGGTTTTTGAAATATTTGTAGGTTGTGTAACTTTTGGGGGAGTAGTTTTATTTTATTTGCTTTAATTATATAAATTTATTCGTTTTTTTGTTTTTTGCTTTAATTTTAATTTAATTTTAAAGCAAGTGGTGACTCATTTTTTTTTGTATAGATGTAATTTTTATAATTTACTTTTAAAGTTTTTAAATTTAACGATCTTCAATGGTTAGTTTTATGTTAATAATTAAAAAAAAAATAATTTACTTTATTTATAACATTTCCAGCGAAAAATTTCAAACCCCTGTTTTTTCTCCATAAATATTCAAACAAAAAAAAAAAACTTATTGACACCTCCAGGCTTTCCCATACTTTTAGTCAAATGTCACTGGTTTAAAAATAACAGCTATTCCATGGTACTGAAATGTTTCAATAAGGAATTTCTCGTTTTTTTAATACTATTGATAACCTTTGACATTTGCCTAATTATATGTGATAGTGTGGGCTTGTGGCTGCAGGTTTTTTTTTATATATTAGCGTATAGGAATGAGAAATTTACTGGTTTATATAATCAGCCATGTCACAGATTTTTATTTACAATGCAAGTAAAATAAAAACATATTAAACTTTCGCACAATCACAACAAAAACATGATACTAGCCTAATAATATTCAATGACGATTTCAAATCTGTGATAAAAATGTATCAATCAGCTAGCTCTAGCTTAGAAAATGTGGCATATGAGCCTTTTTTTAAAAAAAAAACTCCATTAATGGATTCACAAGGTATTCTATCCCTAATATTTCACGACTCTGCGGCTTGGCTTATCCGGCTTGAAAGTCAATAACAACATTTTTAAATCATTGTGAAATATTTAGAACATTATGACATGATATAATGGATACCTTGTGAATCCACTAAATATTGTTACGAAATTGCACTATCTATTTGCATTTAACAGTTTTAAAATGGGTTTCCACATCCACCAGCTTTTGTATACAGTGTCATAAGTGGATACTTGACAGCACAGTGCTGCCAACATTAACTGCTGAAGTTGCTAACATCAAGGCTGCTGAAAAAGCTCTAGAAATAGAACATTCTAGTTTTGTCCATTAGATATAATTCATGAAACTTCTAGAAGATGGCACTGTGTATATAAATATGTACAGCAAGTTGCAGTGTTTGTTTTAAAGTGTGTGAATTAAAAGAGAGTGTTTATTTATTTACATGGTTGTGTAAATTTAAATAAATAAAGATTTGTTATAAATTTTAAACTACTGATCGCTTTTATTTGCAATTAAAGAATACGGTTTATAATAAAAAAAACACCATTTTTAAAAGGTAAAAACGTAACAATATGTTTAAAGTTAATCCAATTTTATTAAGTTGAAGTAATTTTCTTTTGAAGTAAGAGAATTGTTCTGAATGCACCAACAATACTCATGCATCATGTGTGCTTTCCAGTAGCCTTGATAGCGTTCCTCCATCGTACGAAGGTCCTGATGGAATCGCTAGCCCTGTTCTTCATTTAGATTCCCAAGATTAACGGGAAAATAAATAGAATAGATAGTAGATATCTTTTATTAACGATCTTATCTGTGGCCCATTAAAAATTCCCGCTTTTATATTTTCTGTCCTCAGTTTTATGAACTTTTTTTAATAGGAAAAAGGAAACAATTTGCCTTTAACAAATTGTTTTATAAGACCTAATTGTATATGCGACGGAGGCAAAATTATACTATCCCGTGATACTAAAGGCGTAATTATCACGTTTTATTGTCCTGGAACTAGCACTTCCCGACTAGGGCAATCCCTTTTAACCCAAGTGTTGATCTTTAGCTCTACGAAGACAAAATTATACTATCCCGTGATACTAAAGGCGTAATTATCACGTTTTATTGTCCTCGAACTAGCACTTTCCGACAAGGGCAATCCCTTTTAACCCAAGTGTTGATCTTTAGCTCTACTATCCCACAAGCAAAGAACACAGGAATACTTTGTGTAATCACCTCGTTGGCTTAAAATAAAGTTGACCATATGAGCCAGATTTTTCAATAGATATATATTCTTCTCTAACTTTTTTGACGAGTCCATGAATAAACGACACTCACTAGAAAAGTAATTTCTTTATCCCATTGCAGCCATTAACCAGGTAGATTTTTACAAAATACAAAATCTCATTCTCTTTTGAACTAACCTAAACCTGTGTAAAACACACTCTACCTCTTCAACCCCTTGCCCACAAACTTCGTATGTCTGCCTTTCAATTTAGCAAAATATCTCTCTTGTGCGGTAATAATAAATTTTAGTTTTTTTACTACTTTCTTATATCCTAAAAGCCAAAATTTCGGAATCAGACTTCGACTGTCGCAGATCTCTGATTATGTCGTTTAAATCATCTTGATTAAATGGTTTTGGCGTTTCCAGGTCGCATTCAGTAAATTTTTCCAGGTATGATATTCCCATTTGACTCGATTCTTTCGGTTAATGCCAAACAAAAATAGCAATCGTCATGGTGGTTCATTGGCTCTTTCCACATCATAATGGATTCGTAGCGGAAATTATTTCTTTTCTTTTACACGCTTATGCATTAAGTTCTCTTTCCATATCATAAATAGTCTAGAAGAAAATTTGTTTCTCAAAGTTAGAAAAAACGCTCTAAAAAACCAAAAAAAAAAGATCGAGCAAAATTAAAAATAAATAAACCTTAACCCTCTAACCCGCAATAGTGCCTCAAGGCATGCATTGCAAAACACCAATTATCTCAAAAAGCAATTAAATTTTTTTTTTAAATTTAACTGTGGCTTTAGTTACAGATTTGTTAACATTTCCCTCGAAGGTCGAAATCCATTCTGACTTTAAGTTTTTGTTCTGTCAGCTGTTTTGTGAGTGATGTCATTTAGCACGTATATGTAATTTTTTTTTTAAATCAAAGTTTTACTAACTTTTTGTCGCCCCATCTATTCGAAATATTTTTTATTATTTCTTTTTAATTAGTTTTTCAATACAATCGTATCATAATTATTGTTTTTTACACCTAAACCAGCAACAATGCCCTGAGGAAATTTTCACCTTTCTGCACCTGGTTCCTAAACTTAATTTGCAAATTAGTTTATGATGGCTGTTCTGAGTTTATTGGGTCATAATTACCCTTAAAAAAAATTTTTCGACAATGTTTTTTTTAGCTTTTTAAAGTTTGGGTTAATATCTCTTCAACTAAAAGAGAAAACCTATAACCTATATTTTTTGAAGATCTTCTATATTTGAAATTTCAACTCATACGGATCATAAATGGATTTTCGGCGATTTTTTTTAAAAAATGTGAGTAATTTTATTATTCTCAACCTGTGGCAACACAGGGCAAGTTTTCTTGCGCAAGTCTAGAGTTTATAGGAGAGAGAGGCAAGAAGAAAGAAGAGGGGTACACACTTGCTCAAGGCGAATTTATACAAGGTGGAGTCAGTCAATCAGCTGATTACTCTTTTTTCGCTTGTTTGGTTCTAACATCTGTCAAAGCTTGTTTTTATACTTCAACATCTATATATTCAAAGCTAATTAACAAAATATTTATATTTTGCATAAATAAGTAAAGCCCTCACTATTCAATTATCTACACTATATTTAGTTTTAATACATATTTGTTTAATTTTTAATTTTGGTTTTTTGACATTTGTTAAGACCATTTGTTGTTTTTGTAGAACTACCACCACCTTGTATGAATTCGACTTGCACTTGCTTCAATTCTCTTTTGTTTTCTCATTTTCACTATGGCGTCTATAAGGTTTTGACATGCAAAATTGAACCCAGACTTGCTGTGTGTAAACAGTCGAGCATAGACTAACATAGACCCGAATCAGCTGTTATTAGCAATATGGCGGAGGCAAACAAAAAAAATTTACGAAAAATTAACAAAAGAAAATGTATAATAAACCACGGTAGATTTAAAAGAGGGACAAACATATAAATTTATCTTTCTATATCTCGTCTCACACACTCATCGATTTTTTACTACATTTTATTTTTTTTTCTCGCTCTAAGATCTGCCTTAATGGCGGAATTGAAAAAATGTTAAAAAAAATGTAAACAAAACCATACGGTTCGAAATTACTTTTTTGACAGCTGTCAATGGTCTCTTATCTGTAATAATCTGTGCAGTCGAGCAAGTTTAAAAGGAAATCGAAGAGACTTGCTTCAAGTAAACTTGCTGTGTGTAAAAGCAGACTTATATTTGATATTGATTGAGCTGCCATAATTTATTTTTATGGTATTGCCATTTTAAAAAAGCAAAGCTGGCAATACTAAAATTAATAAAATTTCAATATAACAAATAAAATTTATTTGTTTTGATAAGTATAACATTTTCAATAAGTAAATTGGAAGTTATGTCCAACCCAGAATAATTGTAACCAAATCTCATTGTCAAGTTCATTGAATTCTGGCCAAAAAGTTTTTTTCTTTTGTTTATTTTCAAAATTAAAACTTTATAAAATAATGTATTAAATCTGTGACATGCCTGTAGAATTAAAAAAAATACTTAATTAAACTAAAAAAAGCTTTTATTTTATAAATAAATTTCTTTTAAGAATTCGTTTTACAGTTTATTTCTTTTTATATATTTCTTTTCAATTTTAAAGAGGTGAGCTTATGGACGTTTAAAATTTATTATTTTAGTTAGTAGACTACAAGATATTACTTGTTTTAATATTCTTTTTTTTTTGTAACTATTTGTATTTATTTTTAGAAAATTTACATAAATTTCTTTGTAACAAGTCGTTGTTGATAATACATATGTAGTTTGTTAAAAATAGCAAAAGAATTTATGAAATTTAAAAAAGAAATAAAACTTTATACAGTTGAAATCAGAAAAATGGAAAAAAATTAGGAAAAACATACAGATTTTTATGATTAAATAAATACCCTTTTGAATGAAGTTTAACGACATTAAAGTATTTTTAAAAAAAACTTAACAGCAGTACCTCGAAGACTTATTAAGTAAGTTCTTCTCATTAATAAAATCCTTAATAAATACACTGCAAATAATGTCAGATTTTAAACTGGATCTTCTTGCAAATCCCCACTACCAAAAATATGGGGGCTGTATTGAGTCTTTCATTCCGTTTGTAACATATCAAAATATTGGTATAAAAATATATCAATTCTCTTCCCGAAAACGTCGTCCTATTTGGCTTAAATTTTCAGCACATAACTTTTATGCCTAGTGTCACAATATTCCAGCCGTTACATCTTAAAATTCTACCAACATTTTTTCCATATTCTGAGACCTTATAAATTTCTGAGACGATCAGAATAAGTTATGTGTAATTTTAAAGGGTACATGTCTGTCATTAATTCTCACTTAGTTATTGAATATTATAGAGTAAACAACAAAGTTTTTTTGCTTTGAAAATGTAGAATTTTGTTCCAACAAAGCGTCATATGCGGGAAGTTTTGCTTTACTTCTTTAATTTGAAATTCAGCGGCTCACACCGATTGCTTACCAAAGCTTATGGTGAATATGTTTCAACGTGCAATAGATGGTTTGTGAGGTTCAGAAGTGGTAATTTTGATACAGAAGATAAAGATCGCCCAGACCAGCCAAAAAAGAATACCAAGAATTGGAGGCATTACATGAAGATTGTTGTAAAACTCAACAAGAGCTTGCAAAATCATTTCACTCAGAAATTTCAAAACGTTTGCAATTCATCCAAACCATATGAATTGAAGTCGAGAGACCTTGAAAGACGATTTTGCATTTCAGAAATGATGCTTGAACGCTATAAAAGAAAATTACTTGCGATGAAAAATGAATCCATTACGATAACCCGAAGCTTAAGAGATCGTACGTGAAGCCCGGCCAACCAGCCGAATCGACCAAAAGCCAAATATCCATGGCGCTAAAGTAATTTTCTGTATTTGGTGGGAGCAAAAGGGTCCTATCTATTGTGAGCTGCTGAAATCTGACCAGACCATCGAATCTGTACCGAAAACAACCGACTTTAAAGCGAGCATTGGCCTAAAAACGCCCAGAATATGCAGCCAGACATGAAACCGTAATATTCCATCATTCCAGATGAGAATGTCCAACACTAATAATTTGAACGCTGTAGGTCTTCTACTGAGTCCAATATTTTGAAAAATTGCGTATAATCGGAATCGGAAGAAACACAAACAAATTGGCAAGCGGTTCTGAGACGCCCTACATATAGACCCTAGCGCTGCTCCTAGATTGCTTCGTCGAAACTTTAATAATACTCCTCATGTCAAATCGGAACCAGTTAGAACTAGAAATTGTATTGCAGCCAATCTGTGCATCATTGATCGGTGGATTGCCAAATTTCATGTGAATCGGAACAGTCAGATTCAAAAATATTTTGATTCTGTCTCCTTACTTATTTTGCAAAAATGTTAGAAGACATTTGGCATTATGTGCATTATTTCTTAGAAAGCACACTTTATTTCAAAAGGGTTTATGAATATTAAAAAAAAAACAAAAACTAAATTCTCATAATTTGCATTAATTATTCTTAAATAAACTATTTATAAGCTCTCCTAAAAGTCTGCAACATAATAATGTTTCATTCAAAGTCAGCTGTTTAAACCTATACAATTGGAAATTATTTATAATTTGTTTTTTCTGTTATAGTTAAAAGTATAAAAAATCTAAATAACACGATTAAAGTTAGTTATTTTAATTTTGTTTATATGTTTAATGTTTTATAATTAATTAATAGTTACTTAAATAATGTTAATTATATGCTAAAAAAATTTTAAATTTTGCAATTCCTTTTTGAACCTTTTTTAAATGTTTGTTTGTTTTTTTAAATTATGCATTTAGCTAATTTTTCCTAAATATAGTTTGATGTTTGTAGTTATAAATTTGTAATATTTTCTTGTATTTTGTTTTTATAATGTAATTAAACTTATAACTATTTTATATCCTTTAAAGGAAATGTTTTTTTGTTTAATTTTTTTTTTCGTATTTATGTTATGTAATTTTAAATTAAATTTCTGTTTTTTGCTTTGCCATGGTTTTATTTATAATGAAATTCAATGGCTTTTCTTAAACTTTTCTAAATTTTTAATTTAGTTTTAATTGTTTACCAATTATTTGGTCCAATTTTATTAATTAAATTGAGAAAAGTTTTCTATTTTTTTTTTTGTCTTTTTAGGCTTAAAGAGTATTTTATTTTTAGTTAGATTTTTATTGTGATATTAAGTGGGATTTTAATATAAGATTTTGAAAACTGATTTAAACTGTATTGGCAATACAAACTTCTACACGTTTTTTTCACAGTAAAGACTTTCTCATAGAAAAGCTTTTTCAGAGAAAAACTTTTTTCCCAGAAATCATATTCACAAAAAACACTGTTTTCACCGAAATTACTTATCATTTAAAAGATTTTTCGAACAAAAAAGAAGCATTATTCAAAAAAAGTTTTTATTTGCAGAAATAGCTTTTTCACCAAAAAAGTTTTAGTTCAGATAAATAACTTCATTCATAGAAAAGCTTTTTCAGAGAAAAACTTTTTTCCCAGAAATCATATTCACAAAAAACACTTTTTTCACCGAAATTACTTATCATTTAAAAGATTTTTCGAACAAAAAGGAGCATTATTCAAAAAAAAGTTTTTATTTACAGAAAAAAACTTTTTTACAGAAATAGCTTTTTCACCAAAGAAGTTTTAGTTCAGAGAAATAACTTCATTCACAAAAGGTTGGTTGATATTGGAAAAGCTTTCTTTATTCGCTAAAAAAACATTTACAAAAAAAGGTTTTTTTCAAATAAACATTTTCTAAATTTGTTTTTACAAAAATTCTCAAAGAAAAAGCTTTTATCATAAAAAAAATTAATTATCTTAGAAAAAAAATTTTTCCCAAAAAAAGTTTTCTCACAGAAAAGGTTTTTTTCACATAAGGATGTCACAGAAAAATGTTATTTTAGAAAAATAAAATAAAAACTTCTTTCAGAAAGCATTTTTCACAAAAAAATCATTTTTTTACAAAAATTTTTTTTTTTTTTTTTAATTTTTTAACACATTTCTCACACAAAAATTTTTTTCAGATAAATAAAATATAATTTCTCAGAAAAATTATTTTTCACAGAAAAGTTTCCTAACAGAAAAAGCTTTTTACACATAAGGTTAAATAAAGACCTTTTTCCACAAAAAAAAAACTTTTTCTGGAAAATAGATTCTTTCACGTTTTTAATTGAAAAGTTTTATTACCAAAAAAAGCTTTTTTATAAAAAAGCTCATAGAAAAAGCTTTTTTCACATAATATTAAGAAAGATCACAGAAATTTTTTTCCATAAACTTTTTTTGCGAAATATATTCATTCACAATAAAAATATTTAATTGAAAATTTTTACTCACAAAAAAAAATATTTTCCAAAAAAAGCTTTTTTTCAAAAAGTTTTTTTTAAATATTTTAACACATTTCTCACAGAAAAATATTTTTTTAGAGAAATAAAATATAATTTCTCTCACAAATATAATTCTTCACAAAATAAGTTTCCTCTCAGAAAAAGCTTTTTTCACATAAGGTTGAATAAAGACTTTTTTCGTTTTTCTTAATTTTGTTAAAGAAAAAAAATGGATTTCTCTCAGAAAAAGCATTATTTACAAAATAAATTTCCTCACAAAAAAGCTTTTACCACAAAGGTTAAGGAAGACCACAGAAAAGAGTTTTTCCAAAAAACAGAAAAAGCTTTATTGAAATTTGTTTTTCTACAGAAATGGTTGTTTTCACACAGAAAGCTTTGTTTTTGGAAAATAGATTCTTTCAAAATAAAATTTTTTAATTTTTAATTAAAAATAGAATTTCTCTTAGAAAAATATTTTTTTCAGAGAAATAAAATAGAATTTCTCTCAGAAAAATAGTTTTTTCACAAAAAAAGTTTCCTCACAGAAAAAGCTTTTTTCCACAAAAAAAACTTTTTGTATAAAATAGATTATTTCACGTTTTTAACTGAAAAGTTTTATTACCCGAAAAAGCTTTTTTATAAAAATATTTTTTCTTAATTTTATTAAAGAAAAAAATTGATTTCTCTCAGTAAAAACATTATTCACAAAATAAGTTTCCTCACAAAAAAGCTTTTACCACTAAGGTTAAGAAAGATCACAGAAAAGGGTTTTTTTCCAAAAAGAGTTTTCCATCGAAAAAGCTTTTTCTTTTCAAATTTGTTTTTCTACAGAAAATGTTGTCTCCACTGAGAAAGCTTTCATCAGTTTCAAAGTTTTTATTTCAAATATGTTCAACAGTTTTCAAATTCTTCTATTAACACACTTTTAACACTATAAAATCTCATTATATTTAATAAATCTTTAAAGAAAAAAAAAAACTTTTTTATAAACTTTTTATCTTAATGATACTTCAATGTCTTTTGATTCTTAAATACGAGTATATAAATATATATGTAGTATGTATATTTATGTATAATATTTGAGCTTTTATTGTAATTTTGCATATGTACTTTATACTACAATATATTGTTGTATATCATTTTGCCAAAAACAAATATTTATTTAAGTATACATAGATTCCATGTAATGCGATTTTCTTTTGTAAATTTAGTAGTATTTTTATGAACTCTATCCAACCAACCACTCAAATTGTCCATACTTGCACTTTTTCAGCTACCACACACCAACTGGCACGTTCATAGTAGGATGATACTATATGCAGACTGGCCACATGATGATTAATTAAAGCATCAAGTTCGCCCTCGCGAAAAACGTGATAGTAGCGATGGTGTGTGGTGGCGCCACCTTGTGATGGACTATCAAGTGAAGTGGTTGAGCTATTTGAATGCTCCCAAGATTCGGTCGATTGATTGCGATTTTGCATGGTGGAGTTTGTGTTATTGGTGATGGTCTCTTCGCCCGAACTCTTTTTCGTTGTTGTTGCTGTGGTGGTGGGCTCTTCCTCCTTGTCCTCCATAGAATCACATTTAGCTGTAATGGTTTTGTTGGTCGTTTGTTGTTGTTGCTGTTGTGCCAAAGTTTCCTCAGCCTCAGCCCTTATCTCGTCCTCATCTTCTTCCAGTATGACATCATGTTCCACTTCCTCCAATTCCTCTTCTTCGTCATCCTTAATGGAGGAGTCTTCATCTTGCAGCAAATAAGCCGTTTCCGGATGTAAGTTATTGTGTAGATGTCTTTTATAATTAAATTTGGAAATTTTACAATTTTCATACAACTGCAAAGTGTAGCTACGCTCATTTTCCTCCTCATCCTCGTCCTCGTCTTCTTCGTGTATGGTGAAGCTTCTGGTCTGTGAGGAGAGCGATGAAGTAGAGGAGGAGTTAGGCGATTGATTAAGGCTGGGTTGTGTTGATAAATTGGCCAACATAAGTCTACGTTCTCTGAGCTCATCTCGTAAGGCGGCGAAATCTTTTTCACCATTTCGCTTGCGTGGTTGCGAAAAGGGATCTTCAAAGAATTCTTCACTGGCTTCCAGTGATCTTGTTTCGGCTTTATTGTTTTTCTCCTCCAACTCTCGCATCAATTGGGCACTTAATTGTTCAGCAAATTCTTGGCAATCTTGTGGCTGGTTTGATTGCATGCCGCCACCATATTTGTTGGGTAATATATCCGATTTGTCATCGTTGACTATCATGCTAGAGTCTGTTTCAGATTCCAGCAAACCTTCGGCTTTTGTTTCAGTTCCCTGTAGCTTATCCTCGTTAGGAGTAACATCTTTGGCCTGATCCAAGCTGGGAGCTGTTGTTAAATTGCTGGACCTAGGCGCACTTATGACACTATCCACCGAATCGGGCGAGGAAGGTTCACTAGAATCACTATCCAAATCATCGGTAGCCGGATTGAATAGCTCTAAAGACATTAGTTTAGGTATGGTGGCTATGGCCGCTCCTCCTCCGGCTGTGGTAGTTCTTCTTACTATGGGAAAACTTTGCCGGGTAATTTGTAAAGACTGCTGTTTGCGGAATTTCGGTATGGGCGGCAAATCTTTGATGGTCTGCCTGGTTATCTTAATCTCTATAGGTTGTTGTTCCAATTCTTTTTTCATTTCCATTTTAATTTCTTGGATTTTCTGTTGTTGCTTTTGTTTCAGTTCTTGCTGCTGCTGCAGATCCTTGGACTCTTGCTGTTTTATATGGGCTTCATCGAAATTAAATCTGGTCTTGTTAAGGCCATTTAAAAGAGTTTTATCCTCAGAGCTTTTCTCTGGCAGAGTGTTCTTAGCAGGAGGTGTAAACATGGCCATTGCAGCTATAACCGCAGGCATGGATTGGGGCGGGGAAGTAACGGCCGTTTGAGCGGCAGCCGGGGAATGAGCAGGCGTTGGAGGGCAGGGCATTATAAGAGGGGAGGTTGGCACAGATGATATACGATGACCATTAATATCCAATTTACAACATTGGCCGCCCAAAGTGGAGGAGGAGGAAACACACTTACTCTGGCAACAGGTTTTGTGCACATGACAACCCCCACCATTACTGGAGGAGGAATTACTCGAACTGGAATTGGAATTTTGATGTTGTTTCTGATAGTTCAGCTGCTGCTGATGTTGCTCGGGTTTGGGTATAAATATAACCGAGGCAAAACTATCTTCGGATTCTATACTAGTATCAGATTGCAAACTGCTGTCTTTGGAAGAGTCAGAGCCCGATTCTCGGGAGTGTCTTCTAGCCTTCTCCTCATCACCCGCATTGGTGCATTGCGAACAGGCTTGATGATAGGTCTGGCAATAACAGGCCGTGGTGCTACAATCCAAACTTTTGCACATTGTTACGGGACCCGCAAACTTGTTGGTGGTATTCTGGCGATGCAGCAAATGATGTAAATGGGTTTGGAAATTACTCACCAAAGGAGAATGCTGCTGCTGGTAATGATGATGGTGATGATGATGATGCTCATGCGTGCAAATATTGCCCTTGGGAGTTTTACTATTAACTTGGGCCGCTGTGGGCGTTTTCTCTTCTGGTGTGGTTTTCAAATTTTGCATTATTTTGTTTAGACCGGTTTTGGTTACTCTCTCCAAACTGCCAGTAGAGCTTTTGATCTTGCTGGTAAAACCTTCGCGTATAACCTGCAATCGCTTAGAGAACAGGGCCGAACGACACAGAAACGCTTCATTGAGTGACATTTGCTTTTGTATCCTTTTGCGTACCCTTTCCTTTTCCCTTATCCTATTGCCAGCCATTAGCTCCTCATTCAACGAACTCTGTTTACGCATTTGGCGGGTGGTCAGATGTTGCCCGGGCAGCGAATGCTGTTTGGCAAACAGTGTATTGGTGACACCATTCGTATTTACATTGTACTGGCTCAACATGTGAAATGGCATATCTGGCAGTTCATAGTCTTCATCACAAAGAGACTGTTTTTGCTTAATGAGTTTAGGACGGCGACTAAGATTCGTTGATGCATGAGCTGTGGCAACAGCATTTGTGTTGCTATTAGCATTTATTAGCGTTTGATTTGTGGGTGAATGACCATTCGTATGATTATTGGTAGTGGCGGAATTGGTGATATTAGCCGCCTGTCCGGCGACATGAGCATCTAAGAGTTGTGTAGAGTTTGTATTCTTATCGACATGCAGTAGGGGACCACCGAGACTTGGTACACTTGAACGTGAGCGTACAATTTGTCGTGGTGGTGGATTGAGTATACTACCTAGACTACGAGATTTTAGACCCGCCGATAGGGGCGGATCTGTAAAATCTTCAAAGTCTTCTAAGCGACGCAATTCAATGGGTAAATCTTTTGCATCTTCATAATCTAAACTACTATCGTTTTTGGTATCCTTGGAGGTCCAGGAGTCCAGGAACCAGGCATGCTTGCGGCCACCAGCTAGTTTCTGAAAAGAGATGTAGATAGTGAAGTATTGTAATAAATTTGAAGGAATATGTATATTAAAATTAATATTTTGCAGCTGGATCTGTAGCTAGAATTAAGAATATTAAATAGAGAAATTAATGTGAGTTCTCCTAGAGCCAGCTTTAGTTGATTTTGTTCATATTTAAATCCCACATAAACATAGACAACAACTAGATAGGTAACTGAGAGCCAAAAACCTAAGTCTGGTGTCAAAAACCTAATTCATGAGAATGTATTGCATGTATTTTGTTATTGTATCACCCGTATGTGTGAAAAGAGAGTAATTTTTCAATATATATTACTCTCTCCTTCCGTTCTATGTGTTTATTCTATGATTGTATCGTTACGAAAAACAATAACCAGATGGGTCTAGTATAGTTAGAGGATATTTGAAGCCACCAAATACTTTTACAGTATAAATATTGAGCTCTCAGGGCTTAGAGATTAATTAGAATTAAATTTTTTGGAAATCTAGATGCTGGTTAAGATTCTAATACCTTTTAGAAGTGGATCTTTTATTGGGATAATCCTTGAAGTACAAAGTTGCATGCAACTGAAAATCTATTTCGTTGGTCTTTAAGTTAATATCTGTCATATCAATTGATCATTTCTAAATGATAGACTTCAACATTGGACTGTAATACGAAAACCTAATCCAATCGTCCTTTCGTGCTTCAGTGTTCCGCGTTTCACAACCCTATATCAGACTGGACTTCATATTTGCTTTGAAGATGCCTACATTGAACTGGCAAAAAGAGGCTCACGTCTGATGAGATCGATCATTTGGTCGGTTTACCGCTATCTTGCTGAAAGTCAATCATACAGCGTAAATTATTTGAGTCTGCTCATCTCAGATGGTCTAATCGGACAAATTACTCGATATCAAAACTCACATGGCCCGTTTTTGACCATCACCATGCCATGATGATGAAGAGGATGAGACGGTTGAACATCTCCAATTCATGGACCCAAGGACCAATTCATGGACCCAAGTGAGCTGGTTGATACCAGCTGCCTTTATAACCTAACCTAACATGGCTACATTTGCGCATTGAGAGAGAGGGAAAAGATGTGCTCTAAATAGGCCTTAATCATCTTTGGATATTTGGATAGCAGAACATACTGGCATCTTATATTTGCGAATTCTTTATCATTCGGCGCATTGACATGAACGGCTTTAGGTTAGGAAACGTTTATTTTCTGGCTTGTAGCAACGAATGCTTCTGACATGTTTCACAGATTTGGGAACCTGTTTTCTAGAAGGCAAATATTACAATCCCCATGTTATTCCTTTGCCACTGTGAAGAAGGCTATTTCAGGGGAAATATAATGCAACACTGTCGGACTCTAGTTTCCAACTTCATTACTTTATTCCACATTTGTTCTTGTTTAACTCGACATTTGGCGTTCTGGTAAATAGACATATCTATATTTCAAGGCGCTTCAAATCACATGATTTAGTTTTTCTAATGCTTTCCCGAAATCAGTAAAGTACAGATTGAGAAAGTAGTGTTCGACGTTCCACAGCTTGATCGACGATATCGCTTGGACTCTTTATATGATCGATAGTGGTTTTGTGTGTCCTAAATCCTATGTGTTCTTGTCCCAGTGGCAATATCAATTTGTATGAGTTTCTTTTGGGATTATTTGTGCAAAACAAAATATTTTTTTTTCTCCATTAACCCTCTTGGGGGCATTTGGCTTCCACAGAGCATCTCTTATACGATTAGTTATTTTTTCACATAATTCCCATGTATGATTGTACTCTTTTATTGGAGTATCGAGCGTCTCCATGTACGATATTGCCATTAGATCCAGTATTTTTTTATTGTTATTTTGTATCAGTTTCGTTAAGCGGTTGTTGTTCCAGCAAAGTAGATGATTGGTCTGCTGTAGCGGGTTCTGCGATACATGTACGATGTTGCCATAAGATCCATTCTATTGTTATATTTGTCTTGTATCAGTTTCGTTAATCGGTTGTTGTTCCAACTAAGTAGATGATTGGTCTGCTGTAGCTGGTCTAGGATAATGGGGCCGCCATCTTTCGTTGCCTAGAAACAACGCCCTCTGTGTATTTGGTGTAGTGGTGGGGAACCTTGCTAATCGTGGCGGGCTGTCTGACCTTTACCATGATGTTATGCTCTTTTCCAGGGGGAGGGAAGGTCAGGGGTCTTCTTGGATGGAATGTTTAGAGGGTGTTACTTTTTAAAAACTCAAAAACTCAAAACCATGATGAACATTTTTGATCCTCTGCCAGGGATCTAACCTGGGGTGTTTGGTTTTGTAGGCCAGCACATTAAACACTACACCATGTTTATATCTTCTTTCAATTTGTCGGGTAGACTTTTATTCTTCCAGAATGCGATATGCTTAAATATGTGATTTTGGAAAACTCATAAATTCATAATTAGTTATAAATGCATAATCAGTCGAATTTCACGAACTCTTACAAGTTTTTTGAAGACATGTGATGAAGTTTTTACAAGATTTCACTGGATATGAGTACGCGCTTTCTTTTTAAGGTGATTGTCATGTAAATTGTTAAAAATTTTCCTATAAATTACTTGAAGAATCTTGCAATATCAGTTTTTGTACTGTAGGGACAATTTATGGAACAACAATAGACCATTATTAAGAAAATTCTAGAGAAACAAGATGGCCCTGCATGTTTCCGTACAGCAGCGATGTTTTGTGAACTAGCTACCGACTTTGGACGACCTTCGCAAAGTTCGTTCTAGACCAAACGTATACTATGGTTGAATTTAGAAAATCATTTTGACTGATCCTTGTTATTTATAAAAATGTCCTTGAATATCACTTGAAGATCTTGCAATAATAGTTGCCGTATAAGAGAGATGTTTTGTGGAACCACAATTGGTTAGGAACAACCTTCACAAAGTTCGAACTAAGATTATGGTTGTATTTGGAAAATCGTCTTAAAAGATTCATGTAATTTGTAAAAATGTTTCTATAAGTCACTTGAAGATCTTGGAATACAATGTGTGTATTTTTTTTTAATCATGGAAATATAACCATATACGGACACCACTACGTGATAAAAGACCAGTTTTGCCCAAAGTCATGCATGTTTTTTATGGGCCCCCAAAGATTTGGGGCCTGGGTGTAATTTTTGCCAAAAAGTAATAATTTTCTCAGGGTCATATCTTGCAAATAGTTCGGAATTTTGATTTACTCTCCGAGGCAAGGTTAGGTTACGTGGGTTGCTCGCAATTTAGCGAGTTCACTCGGAGGCCCTGTGGCCCATTGTGATCCGAGGCAAAGTTGTAGCCCTTGTCATAAAGCACACAAATTGTGAACATATAAAATCAAAAAAACTTCATCTTCAAAATCAAAATCATCAAAATCGCAAACAATTTTAAAATATTTGAAATAATTTTTTTAAAGCTGCCTATAAGTATGCTTTAATTTATAATAGTTTAGTTTATTCTTACTATCTTATATTGACCTACATAAACGGTGTTAAGAATCATTCCTAGGAAGTTCATATTGTTACGTTTTAACCTTTTCAAAACGTTTCTTAATTTCCTTTAAATAAACCGGATACTTTTGATTGCAAATAAAAGCCGTTTAGTAGTTTAATACAAGTTTTAAACTACTAAACGGCTTTTATTTATTTAAAATATACAACAACAGAATTAAATAGTCACTCAATGTTTTTTATACACGTTTATAAATTCGCAGAAATACAGGCACACTTTATAATGTACACGAATTCACTTGAAAAACACAGCACTCAGTTGATGTTTGTTTGAAAAGCGTCTCTGATAAACTCACTAACGACTGCAACCTCTGCCACTATTTATAACACTGCCATCTGTACTCTAGATTTCTCTTTAACTGTCTAGAGGTTTCTAATACATACGCCATCTGTGGTATACTTTCTACAATGTTCTTTAACTGAATATTCGAATTCGAATATACGGTCGCAGCAAACAGCGTTGCCAACTTACGATCAATGGTCAACTGAAAGCTTTTATTTCAATGTTAATAATGCCCACAGATATGTTACAGTTTGCTATTACAGCACTGTTATTTGAAAGCATTAGGCTACTTTTAAATCAGCCGTTAAAATCGTTAAATTTGAATTCAAGTACAATTTCGTAACAATATGTTCTAGAAAGTTGTTTACTGAGATCTTAGGTACATTTTTGTAGTCGATTGTTTCCTTGAATTTTGAACGGTTTGCTACCTATGGACCTGAACAGGGGAAAAAGGTAAAAAAAATCGAATTTTTTAAAGTTTTTTGCGATTTTGATCTTGAAGATGAAAAACTTCATCTTTTTTTTATTCGCCGCATTTCAAGATCACAATGACGTTTTTCAGGTGTTTAATTTCAAAAGGTTAGAAATGAAATGTAGCATTAAATACTTCAAAATTTACCAAGCTGATGACGTCATTAATTTATTTGCACTGAGGTTGCCATATCTCAAAACTATTATGTTTTTTTTTTTTTTAAATTCTTAGAAAAGCTTCTAGAAACTTTAATAAAATCTGTAAATTAAAATTTTAGTGATTTAAGCTCCCAAACTTACCTGTATGGCCCGGCGAACAAAACTGTAACACGACTCGCCCGGCGACGACGAAGACAAACTCGAACTATCACCATCTCCAGCCGAACGACTGGAATTCGTTGAATCCTCTGTGTACGCATGATACGGCGGCAAAAAGTCCTCATCATCTTCCTCATCCGAATAGTTGAAATTACGATTTTTAGGCGGTTGCCAGGGTATCAGTACATCTTGCGACTCAAAACGTCTATGACGTTGTTCCAAAGCCCACACAGTAATAACCACCCTGCCACCAATACGCAAAATGCGAGCCAACTCCCTCAAGGCATTTACCCGGCGCTCAGTGGTGGCAAAATGATGTACCACAGCTATGGAGAGAACAGCATCAAATGATTCATCCCGGAAGGGTAATTCAAGATTGTCACATAGTGCAACCTACAAAGAAAAAACAAAAATGAAAGTGGAAAATAGAATAGAATAAAAATAAATTGAATTGAATGTTGAGCATGTAGAAGCATGCTTGCACATATTTTAATGTCAAGCTAATTAAAGCGAGTAAAATGAGAGTGTATGCATATAAATAATACAACACTAACAACATAATAGGAGACACTTGTATGTAATGGAGGGACAAACCAAAAAAAAAGGACAAGAGTGTGACACAAACCTAAGGGGGATTTTTGTAGAAAAAGAATGAATGAATGCACTTCCCACACACACATTTCCTTAGCAAATAGCTTTTTTTTTTGTATATGCATATGAGTGAGCGTTTGTGTGGGTTTGAATTATTTAAACTTTTTAAAAAATAACTTCATTTGTGTTTCTATATACACTTTCCAACTTGTTTTCTTGCTAGTTTTTCCATTCTTCTAACCATATGGGAATTTGAACATTGCTTCAAGCTAAGGGACATCCGTTTCCGCTTTTAGTATATGTGCAATGAAAAGTTTTACTTTTGTTGTTGTCGTTGTATTGCTTATTATTTACACAAATCATATTCACAAATCTCACATTTGTACAGAGAATCCTCCAGTTCTTTTGGTGTTAAAAAACCCTGTTTTTCTAATACTTTTCGAGATAGTTGTCCCTTTACTATCCCTATGTTAACTATTGTGTAGCCAGTTGACACCACTAGTTCTTTTCGTGTTAAAGCAGCAGCATATTTGCAGTTCAAGAGCCTGTCATATGACCGGAACAAATTTATTTATTTTGGGACCAATTGACACTTTGCTGTCCCCATGTTAACTATTATGTAGTCAGTTAACAAGTTTTTGTTTAATTTTGGAATAAAGACCATTTTTATGACTTGATTTGTTGGGATTTACTTTTCAGATTAGGTAAATGATTGTTTCCGTTAGGATCTGTATCTTGGTGGAAAGAGAATGTTTAGACTGATTAAGATATTGGTTCTTATGTAACAACTGTACCATTGATTGACTACTTAGGACCAAATTTATCTATAGTTTGGTTAATTTGCACTTTTTTTATTCGATTGTTATTTATTGAAGGCTCATTTGTAGTGAAAAGCCAATACTTCATATGGTTTTTGTATTTTTCATTACTCGGTTTGAATCTAACTGTGCTTTACTGTTTCTAAAATAACAGAGATACGTTAGATTGTTTAATAGTATGATACCATTTATATATTGTACCATTTGATGATTACTTAAGACCAAATTGGTCTTATTTTTTTGTAACCAACACAAACTGCGAAGCGTTTTGCTTGTCTGCAGATACACCCAGAGTCTCTGATGGGAATCGAACCTGCAACCCTCAGATTAATAGTCCAGCATACTATCGACTGGTCTATCTTGGGATCACTTAGCCCTTTAATGTCCCACAGTTATTTCAGAAACACTCCAACAGTTCTGGGTGACGGTATCAGTCATCTTAGGCTAAAAGAACCATGATTATGATGTCATAATCAAGCCGCAAGTCTTAATTATAAAATCCACTTTAATTTTTTAAAATATTAACAAAGATATCACAGTAATTGCTAAACATTTAAAATAAATCATAATTATTATTAATCATACGCCATGTTTACATTTAATTAAAATAGTCTTTTTTAAAGGCAAATTGAAAATTTAAAAAGTGGTTTATGTTAGAATCCAAGACATTTTATACAAATGAGAAATAATTGTTAATACAAAGACGAGAACCGAATCATAAATTAAAAAAAAAATCGTCTAATCGAACACAATTTTAATAAAAGTTTATTAGTTCAAATCTTTTCAATATTTTTTTCCTAACCTTAATTATCTTAACCTTAGAGAGTTCAGTAATCCAACAGCTACTATAACTACTAATTTAATTTTTAAAAATATTTGCAAAAATAACTCATAAGTATTGACTACAAAATTTTAAATAAGTCATAATTATTATTAATTATACGTCATGTTGTACATTTATTTAAAATAAGTTGTCTTATGTAAAGGCAAATTTAAATTTTTTGTAATTTAAAATGTGTTTGGATTGTAACATATCCACGACGTTTAATACAAATGTGTACTATTTTTCTATAGACGTATCATAAATTTAAAAGTATTCACCTTAATGAAACCTAAATTTTAATAAAAGTTGTTGAAAAAGTTGTTGCAATACAATTCCAGCACAGCATAATTTTTCTGATAAAATTTATAATATTTTTGCATAATTTTTTTAAAACTTTAAACAAAATATTTAATCAAATACAATCCTTATTAGTTTAAATACCAAATCTTTTCAATATTTGTTTTCTAAACCTTAATTGTGTTAATCTAGAGTCCATCAATCAAACAGCTACTAAGCTGCAAGTCTTGATAATAAAACTGTATTAAAATTTGAACAAACTTATCTAATGTAAAATGACTCATAATTATTATTAATCATACGCCATGTTATACATTAATTTAAAATAGTGTTATTTAACCCAAATTGAAGCCTTTTTAAAATTTTAAAAGTGGTTTATATTAAAATCCAACTCATTTTATATAAATTTTAATTATTTTTCTATAGATATACGACTCTCTTATCATAAATTTAAAAGTATTTCGCTTAATCAAACTCAAGTTTTAATAAAATTTGTTGATACTGCAAAACAATTACAAGACATCAGATTTTTTATAAAAAAATTTATAATATTTTTGCATAATTTTTAAAACTATAAATTAGTTCAAACCCCAAATCTTTTCAATTTTTATTTTCTAAACATTAATTGCCTTAAAAAGCTTTTATAATTTTAAAGATTTTAACTAAAATATAAACATAACTGACTAAAAATGTAAAATAACTCATGATTATTTATTTAAAATATTCTTATTTAAGAATCCAAGAAATTTTATACAAATGTAAAATACTTTTCTATACATAATTGCGGTATTCACATGGTCTGCTATTAGTCATATTGTCATAATGTCCTAATATATTATAATAGTTGTTGTTGTGTTTTAAACCATAAAAAAGTATTATTTTATGACAAAACACAACAAAGATTTGTTTAAACATTAGGACATTATGACAATATGACCAAATAGTAGACCGTGTGAATACCCCAAATATATGTTAATCAAAAACAATTTTAATAAAACTAGATTTTTTATAAAAGTAATTTTTGATCCTTTAGTCTAGTAAATCAGTAAATTTAGTCTAGTAAAGTTCTAAAACAAAACAATGTCTTATGAGAAACCAAATTTTATTTTTTCCAAACGTTTTAGAAATTGTATTATATTAGAAATAACTCATAATTATTATTAATCATACGTCATGTTATACATTTATTTCAAATAGTCTTATTTAAACCCAAATTGAAACTTTTTTACAAGATGTGACAAAATTTTCTACAAATATATCAGGGTCGGTCGTATCATAATTTTTTTTAAAAAAATGTAGGTTAATCTAACAAACAATTTTAATAGAAGTTATTTATACAATTACAACAACATGTTGCAATACCTGTTAAAAAGTATTTAGAATGAAGTGGTTGGGAAGTTTTGCTTAACCCGCTTTAGAGTCCAGACCGTGCCCCATACGACTACGATCCAATTAATCCATCTGAAGCGTAAGAGATCGTATGTGAAGCCGAACCGACACCAAAGCCAAATATCCATGGCGTTAAGGTTATTATCCGTATTTGGTGGGATTGGGTGAGCTGCTGAAACCTGACCAGACTATCACAGCGAATCTGTATCGTCTGAATTAGGGATGCCAAACGGGACTGGGTTTTACAAATCCCGGGATTCGGGATTTTAGAAATGTAAATCCCGGGATCCCGGTATTTTTCGGGACCCCGGTATTTTTCGGGATCCCGGGATTTTTCGGGATCCCGGGATTTTTCGGTATTTCGGGATTTTTCGGGACTTCGGGATTTTAGTTAAACGTCAAAAACATCAAATTCAACAATAAAAACTATTATTTCATTAATATATTTAAGTAAAAACATAACAAATCAAAAACTAATGCGTTAAATTAAAATAAAATGGTCCATGATTTCCCCTAGCTCCATACAATTGTCCCCCGGAGTACTGTTTGAGCAGTCATAAATATCTTGATTATGAGGCAATCCTTATAAAATTTTGCACAAAATAAGTTGTAAGTACTCTGAAATTATACTGTAAAGTACTGCGGAAATCGGGCTACATTTGCCCCTAGTCCCCTTTAGAAAATAACTTGAACATAAATTTCGTAAAAGTGTAAATTGTGTAAAAGCCTGTTAATGCAAGGGAGACGTGCTGCTCTCCGATTCAAATGAAAAAAATCTGGCTGCGTTTGGATTTGAAGCGAGATTAGTATTATAAAAAATATGCTGAAATTTAGATTTCTAAGTATTTTGGGTGCTTCAAAAATCTTCCTAAAATATCAAAAATCTCATAATATTTCGGGATTTGTTAATCCCGAAAAATCACGGGATTCTTTTTCACAAATCCCGGGATTCGGGAAATCCCGATCCCGGGATTTTCGGGATTGGCATCCCTAGTCTGAATCGACCAGAATTTACGACCATAATATTCCATCATGACAACGCTGGGCCACAACTATTTGTTTCGATTGATACAGAGCGCTCTCTCTGTGATACGCTTCACTTCATAACAGAGTATTCGAAATTGGATTGATTCGTTCTTGGCTTCAAAAGATGAGCAGTTTTTTTTGGCTCGGAATCCATATGTTGCCAGAAAGATGGGAAAAGTTCATAGCTAACAATGGTCAATACTTTGAATAAATTTATATTATACAAATGTTTCAAAATAAAAGCTAAACATTTAAATAAATCCCTCAAATTTTAGTATTTATCATAAAAATTAGACATTTTGGTCCTTCGGTCTGACCCAACTACAGTTAGTTTTAATTCAAAATGGTGTCTTATAACAAATCGAAATTTATTTTGATAAAGTAGCTGTAACAACTTTTTTCAAGAGAAGGTCTATATGTGTTTACATTTTAAAATTCTTAACCCTCTAATCCAAGGCATTCATTCAATGCAAAAATGCCAATAAATGCAAAACAGATTTTGCATTTCAAAAACTCATGTAACAGTTGCTAAAAAACGCACTTAAATTATTTTAAAAAGCTTTCAAAGTTTTTGAATTGAAATATCAGTTATATTTGCATTTATTGGCATTTTGCGATGAGTGCCTTGAGGCATGCTTAAGCATTAGAGGGTTAAATACTTTTTAGTAGTGCTGACTCAGTCAGGCCTGTCACAGGAATGGTTCGGAATGGTTTCAATGCCAAAGTTATTATTCCGATAGATTTTGTTTTAGCTTCTTCAGATTCCGTTTGATTTTGTCAGTTCCCAAAATAGTTTATAATTCTGAACTTCCAAATTTAGTTTGGCAATGTTTTTTGTATTAAAACAAAAGTCAAGTTTTTGGTAAAGAAAGACAAATAATTACAAACGAATATCAATTAAACTTTGAAAACTGAAAGTGGTTTCATTCCGCATGAAATTTTCGAAATGAAGCAAAATGAGGAATAAAATCCACTTTCGATCGGAATGGAATATTAAGACATGGAGTAATAAAATTGTGATTCTGATTTTGCACTACACCTCATCCTCTTTTAGCACAAAATAAGTTTCTGTGTAAAAAGGGTATTAGGTGTATATCAAATTTGTTGTAAAGAAAGAATCGTTGATTTTTTAATGTTATCTAAATGTATTTATTTTCAATAAAAAAATAAATAATTTTTTTAAATTTTCTAGTTTTTTTTTTCATGAAGTAATCTGTAGTGACCTCTATTCGCTAGTAAAGTGGCTAGTTCGTTAGCCATTCCACAAACTATAAGTTATTTATATTATACATTTCCTAAAAATTACTTCTGCAAACCATAGAGTAGAACTAGAGGCGCAACTGAGAGTAAAATCTGTTAAACATACGTTCTCTCTCTGACACAACAAAAATACATTGATTTACATGTATATTGTTCTTGCAAGACTTAGGTTTTAGGCAGCAGTCTTAGGTTTTTTGTCTCTCAGTAACAATTCTATGCCTCCTACTCTATATTTTATTTTGAAACCCACTGTACAAGTCAAATAGACATTCATTCATTCATTTATTCCTTCATTCATTCACATACCCATTCATTCACATCCTACTGTGTAAGTTTTATGTCTATCTTGCGGGTTTATCCTTTTTCTTGTTGCTGTTCTTTTCTTTTTTATGTATTTGGGTTGATTTTTCATTGGAAATGTTGCCATTTATTATTTCGTAGGAGTTTTATATTGTCACTTTAATGCAAAAATAATATAAAGAAATAGTTCTTAGAACAATAAAAATAAAACTGTATACGTTATATAAACAAATCTATTATTAAACCATCTATCTATCTATCTATCGATATAGTACATCATAGGAATACATGCAAACATAATCGTACATCCATTGTGGGTAGATTTTCAATTGAATTTTGCTATATTGAATTGCTGTTTTTTCCCCATTTTTTTTTATTTTTTTGGCAAAATTTCAAATAGTTCAATTGTAATGGTCTTTCGTTTATATGGAGCAGCTAGGAAAATGGCACAAGTAAGAGATTGAAAGTAAGATAAATGCCATTACACTATACTATACTTAGATACTTGTACATATATAGAGTATATTAAACAAATAAGTATTGAAATCTTGTGTATGAATTTAATGACAATGAAAGTGGTTTAATAAAGAGTTAGTTAGCTTGTATTGTATATAACTATAAACCTTTACTAATGTTTAACATTCTTAGATGTTCTTTAGAAGTAAATATTTAAGAATCGTTATCAGAACAGTTCAAAATGCTTGAGGGTGTCTAATAGCTGCAATTTGTAACATTTCAAATTTGAACGTGATCTGGAAAATGTAGCAGATACACATTATTGCTGAGTTTAATTAGCCTTTAAAGTAAAGTGAGTGTTATTACTCTAGCACTAGCAAAACTGTTTTTAAATTTAAACCAAAATGCCAGAGACTGAAAATAAGGTGGCCACTTTAATTCTCACCATTTAACTTATAAAATTCATTTTGTTTTGTATAAACTAACACAGAGAATGTGATTTATAGGAGAAGGTTTTAGGTAAGTGGCTCAGTGAATCAGACAAGTACAAGAAAATTCAAATCAAGATGAGTTATTTATAATTTTTCAGTTCAGTAACAGGGCCCTGATAAATTTTTGTGATAGTAAACGTAAACATTTTACCAAGAGAACAAATTTACAGGTATAGACTGCATTTATTCAAAGTATTGGCCATTGGCCCTTGACCTATTTCCATCTTCCTGGGCCCATATGGATTTCATACCAGCAGAACTGCTCATCTTATGAGGCCAAGAACGAATCAAGCCAATTTCGAATACTCTGTTATGAAGTAAAGCGTATCCCAAAGAGAACGTTCTTCATCGAGCGGGACAAATAGTAGTCGGACGAGGCAAGGACTGGACTATATACAGATATTTTTAGATACGGTTTAAACAAGCATGGACAAGTTGAGATATTCACCATAAGTGTCAAGGGTATCTTTTCCATCTTTCTAGTAACATATGGATTCCGAGAAAAAATAACTGCTTGTCTTTTGAGGTTAAGAACGAATCAAACCAATATCGGCTACTCTGTTATGAAGTGAAGCGTATCCCAGAGAGAACGTTCTTCATCGAGCGAGACAATGTGACAATGTGAGGCAAAACTTCCCAACTACTTATAAATAGTATTTAACAGGTATTAGAAGGTGTTAGAAAATTTTTATGATGGAATATTACGGTTTCATATATGGTCGCATATTCTGGGGCTTTTTCGGCTAATGCTCGCTCCAATCGAATCAGTTACGTTCGGTACAGGTTCCCTGGGATGGTCTGATCAAATAGATTTTCAACAGCTCATAATAGATAGGACCATTTTGCTCCCACCAAATACAGAGAATTACCTAAGCGTTATGGATATTTGGCTTTGGTGTCGATTCGGCTGGTTGACCGGGTTTCACATACGATCACTTACCCTTCTGAATTCATTACCTTCGTAATGGATCCATTTTACATCGCAAGTAATGATTCGATGCAAAAATGCAAGCAGCATTTCTGATATGCAAAATTGTCTTTTAAGGTCTCTCGGCTTCAATTCGTATTGTACTAAATTTCTCTGCTTTTGGATGAATCCTGCTGCTTGCAAACGATTTGAAATTACTGCTTGAGTAGCTCCCAATGATTTTACAAGCTCTTGTTGAGTTTTACAACAATCTTCATGGAGTAGTGCCTCCAATTCTTTGTCTTCAAGCTTTTTTGGCTAGCATGGGAGATATTTGTCTTCCATATCAAAATCACCACTTCTGAACCGCACAAACCATCTCTCGCACGTTGAAACCGATGAAACACATTTACCATAAGCTTGGGTGGCAATCGGTGTGCTTCAGCGACACTTTTTTGCAAATTAAAGAAGTAAAGCAAAACTTCCCGCATATGACGCTTTGTTGGCACAAAATTTGACATTTTTTAAACAAAAACAAACTTTGTTGTTTTCACTATAATTTTCACTAAGAATAAATGACAGATATCTACCCTTCAAAATGACATATAAGTTTTTAAAAACAAAAACTTCGTTCAAAAGATAGGCCATCTATTGTCAATCACATATAAAATATCTTGGATTGTAACACAAACCACTTTTTATACCCTACACCACCATAGTGGGGAGGGTATTATGCGTTTGTGCAGATGTTTGTAACGCCCAAAAATATTAGTCTAACACCCACCTTAACCCTCTAATGACCAAGCATACTCAAGGCACTCATCGCAAAAATGCCAATTAACTTATTTTGCATTTCAAAAACCCATGTAACAGTTGCTAAAAACAGCACTTAAATTATTTTAAAAAGCTTACAAAGTTTTTGAAATGAAATATCAGTTATATTTGCATTTATTGGCATTTTGCGATGAGTGCCTTGAGGCATGCTTAAGCATTAGGGAGTTAAAATATACTGATCGACTCAGAAACAATGTCCGTCCGTCTGGCTGTCTGGTCGGCTGGCTGGCTGGCTGGATGTCTGTCCATGTAAACCTTGTGCGCAGAGTACAGGTCGCAATTTTGAAGATATTTCGATAAAATTTGGTAAAACCAAGGACGGAGCCTATTGAAACTGACAGAAATCGGTTCATTATTTCACCTAGCCCCCATACAAATGTCCTCCCGAAATTGGACTTTATCGGTCATAAATGTTTAATTTATATAGGTATCATTACAGATTTTGCTCCAAATAAGTTTTATATATACGAAATTCATGTCACCAAATTTTATTATCCATAATTAGTCATAGCTCCCATATAAGACCCGCTTCCGAAAATCACTTTAACGTGCATAAATCTCCTAAAAATTTTGGTATACACATAAAATTCAACATAAATAACTTCAATGTGGACACGAATCACAGGACCTAATTTCATGGTGATCGGTCCATAATTGCTCATAGCTCTCATATAAGACCCACTTTCGAAAATATCTTTAACGAGCATAAATCTCTTAAAAATGTTGGTATAAACATAAAATTCAATAACTTTCATATAGACATAAATAACATGATCTAATTTCATAGCGATCGGTCCATAATTAGTCATAGCTCCCATCATAGCACTCTTCCTAAAGTCATTCACGAAAATAAATTATTGAAATTTTAAATGAAAAAGATTTTGCTCATTTACTTCGTGTAGGGTATTATATGGTCGGGCTTAACGGACCATACTTTCTTACTTTATTTTTGAAAAAGGCTTAAATTTGGGTTTAAATAAGACTATTTTGAATAAATGTATAACATGACGTATGATTAATAATAATTATGAGTTAACCTTTATGTCAACGGCAACATACCTGGGTATGTTTTGGATTTTCAAAATGCTGTATCTCTTAATTGGATATTCGGATCGACTTGAAATTTCTTGATATCCTAGCCAATTGTCCCAAGTTTGGTTAGGATAGGATCACCCGTATGGAAAATTAAGCCCATTTACAAAGTTGCACCCTTACGTCAACAGCATACATACCTGGGTATCCATAGTAAAACGCATGCAAATATAATGATAAAATTGAAAAGTATAGTATTTTTTCAACGTTTTTACCCATCCTACTCCACATTTTTAATAACAGCGGTACCAAATATATCCCGATTTTCTCCATTTTTAATTTATTGGACTACCAACAAATGTATATGTCAAACAAAAAAAGAGTTATTTAAAAAGCGTGACTGAGTCCAATGTTATATGTATTTGAATTTTAAAAAAATTAAAAAGGCGATTTTTCACTAGTTTTTGGGAAAAAAGTACTTTTTTATTTTTAAGTTATATAAAAAATTTCAAAGAAGATGTATTAGGAATTTATACTTTTTGAAAAGCTAACTTTACATTAAATATTTTAAATGAAAATAAATTTAAAAATTGTTGATAAGGAGCGGACCAGGACCATTCAAATAACGCCTATTTTTTTAAGTAAAATTCAATTTTAGGGCAAAAATTCTCAAATCTCTTAGTCGATATCAAAATAAAGTAACCTATTTTAGATGGCCAAATATGTTCTAAATTATTTTGTAAAGGGTCCCGATAATCCTGCTCCTGGTGTGGATATTATAGTAAAAAAATTAAAAAATACCATTTTTGGGATTTTTCAAAACTTTTTTGGGAATTACGGGAATCCTGATTATAAATTTCAAAATTTGTTTTTATTTTTCTATATCTAATAGAAAAGTCTATATAACTGTAAAATTTCATTAAAATCTATTAATAAATAAAAAATTAATTTTAATTAAAAAAATTTGACTAAATGTAGGGGTAAAACTGGTTATCATAAAATTTTTGAACTTTTTGTCTATTTCTAAGAAAATATAAAAAAATAATAGCGTTAGCATTTTTATGCTAACGGCAGCTATTCACCATACAAAACGTATGAACATACCCAGGTATGTTGCTGTTGACGTGCGTAAAGCAGTTCTGCTCTTGACATAAAGGTTAATTCACATTTTTAGCCATAATTTTAATATTTTTTATAATTTTTTTTAAAATTTAATAGAGTTTTATGAACAAGACAGATAGATGGACTCAAACGTTAAGACAATTAAGGTTTATAAAACAAATAGTGTTAAATATGTTGTTTAGTCTTCCACAGACTATTTCCTATAGAAAAGTGTCTTCCACAGACGTTGTCATATAGAAAAATGTCTTCCAAAAACACTTTTCTATATAGTTGCGTGTGTGTGAAGAATAAGTGAACCTCTAATTTTCCATCCCTGATTTATGGCCATTTTTTGTGGGCAATTGGCCCTAATCAGCTATGTAAACTTTTTATACTAATCTTCAGAACTTTATTACAATATTGTTAATTTTACACAACTTAATTACCTCCAGTATAGATGGGATTCCCTTACACTATCTACCAATTATACTTTTACTATATAAAAGAGCCAGTAGTATCCTTAAGGTTTCCCGGCAGCATAAAACTAAAAAAAAAATCTGGAATTTACATACTTTGTTTGTGTTTTGTTTTAATTGCACTTAGCAAATACATGCATTTGAAAAGAAAGCATGTTAACAAGCTTTAGTTAGAAATCTATATGAATGTATCTGCATACAGGAGTTAAACAACAAATGAAGTAAGAGAAATGTAATGAAACAAAGAAAATACTCCGCAGGGCTAAATAGCAAGTATTTTTAAACTACACTAGTTACTTAGTTTGTTAGTTAGTACTTCAGCATATACAGTTACATGCTACATGTGTACAACATAATCAGGAGTCTTTTGTTGTTGCCAGGAATAAACTATAGTTTTTAGCTAAAGGAGAGAGAAAAAAAACAAAGAATGTAAATAACAAGCTAATCTAAACAGCAGCCAGTAGTTGTAGCAACAATAACATAACCAACATTCAAGCATACCTACAATATGTATATTCCTATTTGTTCATACAGCCAGTTAGTGCTACATGCTGCAGTGGCAAGAGCACGATTTGTTGCCAGCATCACAACGAGAAATTAAAGAACATTACACGTGTCGTTAACCACATACAAACACAGATACATGCTTACCACTCACATAGATACACACCTACACACATAGATACATATGTATGTATGCAAAAACACCCATACACCTATTTAGATTCATATGTATCCATGTATCTCAGTTTGGAATAACAAGAGGAATAACATAAATAAACATGATGGCACACAATGAATGGCAAAATTCAAAACTTTTATGTATCAGGATACATTCACCATGTAGTAGAGCTTGTATAACAAACTAGAATGTACATATGTATGAATATTAGGAGGGTCACTCAAAAAATATGGTTAATATTTTAATTTTATATAAAACATTTCCAAGTTATGGCTTTTTTTGGTCCGCCTTTTTCTACCCTTGACCTTCGTGAGAAGGGTATATAAGTTTGTCATTGCGTTTGTAATTTCCACAATATAATTTTCCGACCCTATAAAGTATATGTATTCTGGATCCTTATAGATATTGGAGTCGATTAAGCCGATTAAGTCTGTCTGTTGAAATCAATTTTCTGAAGACCCCAGATATCTTCGGGATCTAAATCTTCAATAATTCTGTCAGACATGCTTTCGAAAAGTTTTATATTTAAAATCAGCAAAATCGGTCCAAAAATTGCTGAGATATGAGGAAAAAACCAGAACAACCTCGATTTTTGACCTATTTCTGATCTATATCTGGATTACTAAGTCATTAATATAGACAGTATGGACATCTAATGATAGATATTTCAAAGACCTTTGCAGCGACGTATATAAGACCATAGTAAGTTGAATCTATAATGGATCAAAAATATTTTTTAACCCAAATTTTTTTTCACCAAAAAAAAAAAAATTAAAATAACAATTCGCAAACATTTTTTTTCAAAAAATTAAAAAAACTACTTTGGAAAAAAAAATTTATTTTGTTTACCTAAAAAAATTTAAAATTTGTATCTTACTTGTTAAAACATAGGTCGTACTTTTGGATCGAATGGACTCGATTTTTTTTGTAGTTACCAATAATATATCAACGATTTTAGAACAACATAAATTATGGATCCAAAAATAAACGATGTAAAAATTAAAAAAAAATACTCGATTTTTGCTGTTTTTTGGGCGAAAAGGTGACTTAACTTTGTTTTTAATAAAAAAAAACTTTCTTTAAGAATATATAACAATTTTATGTTTTTCTGTAAGGTATCTTTACGGAGAACATTTTGGTATAAAAAACATGTCCTATTTTGTCGCCCTTCGGAATTTCACCTATTTATACCCTACACTACCATAGTGGGGAGGGTATTATGCGTTTGTTCAGATGTTTGTAACGCCCAAAAATATTAGTCTAACACCCACCTTAAAGTATACCGATCGACTTAGAATCACTTTCTGAGTCGATTAAACGATGTCCGTCCGTCCGTCTGGTCGGCTGGCTAGCTGGCTGTCCATGTAAACGCAGAGTACAGGTCGCAATTTTGAAGATATTTCGATCAAATTTGGTACATATTATTTTTTCGGCCCAAGGACCAATCCTATTGAAAATGGCTGAAATCGGTCCATTATTTCACCTAGCCCCCATACAAATGTCCTTCCGAAATTGGACTTTATCGGTCATAAATGTTTAATTTATAAATGTATCTCCACAAATTGCGTTCCAAATAAGTTTTATATATACAAAATTCATGTCACCAAATTTTGTTACGATCGGTCCATAATTAGTCGTAGCTCCCATATAGACCCGCTTCCGAAAATCACTTTAACGTGCATAAATCGCTTAGAAATGTTGGTATACTCACAAAATTCAACATAGTAAACTTTCATATAGACATAAATCACACGACCTAATTTCATGGTGATCGGTCCATAATTGGTCATAGCTCCCATATAAGGCCCACTTCCGAAAATCACTCAAAAATATAAATTATTGAAATTTTAAAAGAAAAATGTTTTGCATCTTTTACTTGGTGTAGGGTATTATATGGTCGGGCTTGACAGACCATACTTTCTTACTTGTTTATTATTAAAATTTCAGCTTTGGGCCACATGTTCTAGAACCCCATAGGTGGGATCACAAAACGGAAAGCAGAAACCTTGATGTATTCCCTATTTATTCCTAATATATATTCCCAGTCACGAAGGAAATGTGGACCCTATGGGCAAAATTTAAAAAAATAAAATTTTTTGGGATTTTCGCTCCAATTTTTAGGAATTGTGGGATTCTCTTTGAACTTTAGACAAGTTTTGTTTACACTTTGTTATTTAGAATGGCACATTTAAAAAAAGGTTGAGTTGAGGAAGAGGTAGAGTTTTGTTAATACATAAAGATTTTATTACATATTTATTGAGTTTATAAAACTATAATTTGTATCAACATTTTAATAGGATTGCAAATATTAGGAACATTTTCATCCACATTTATTCCGAACTAATTTTTTGTTTGTTGAGCTAAGTTAATTTTTGGTCTTACAAAAAAAAAATTTCAAGTCAATATCCCAATTAGATTAAAAACAATTAAGAGAGCTACATATATTCGGCTGTGCCGAATCTTATATACCCTTCAGCAAATTATACTTCAAAATAAAATTTTTAGGTAAACAAAATTTATTTTTTTTTCAAGATGTTTTTTCTTATTTTTTGGAAAAAAAAATTTTCGAATTGTTTTTTTTAAATTTTTCTTATCTTGTTTAAATTTTAAAATTTTATTTTTGTTTTTTTAATATTTAAATTTTAAAATTTTATTTTTGTTTTTTTAATATTTAGAAAAAAAAAAACATTTGGTGAAAAAAAAATTCGAGTTAAATTTTTTTTTCCGATTTTTGACCCATTGTAGGTCCAACTTACTTTGGTCTTATATCATTGCAAAGGTCTTTGAAATATCCATCATTAGATATCCATATTGTCTATATTAATGACTTAGTAATCCATATATAGATTAAAAATAGGTAAAAAAATCGAGATTGTCCTGTTTTTTTTTTCCTTATATCTCAGCCATTTGTGGACTGATCGGGATTTACATCAAATTTAGACCTATTGGATAGTAATTCAGACACAATCCCACAATAAAATTGTATATCTTGTGTTACAAAACATAGCAAAATAACTATATATCCCACTCGCATCCCACTAAGCGACCAAATAGGTCTTAAAGGAAAAGACCCAAGCTTTCTTTTGAACAAAAAAACAAAATTTTAAAAAGGGCCCATTTTGGGAAAAAAAAATTGATTTTGCTAAAATTGCATGTTTTGAGTTACAAAACATTTATAGGTCTTCAAGGAAAATATCTAAGCTTTTTTTTTAGCAAAAAATAAAATTAAAAAATGGATCCGTTTTGAAAAAAAAGACAACAAAGTTTTTAATTTTGCAAAAAAAAAAGTAAAAAATTGCATGTTTTGAGTTACAAAACATTTATTTTGATAGATATCCCACTCGCATCCCACTAAGCGACCAAATGGGTCTTCAAGGAAAATATCTAAGCTCTATTTTAAGAAAAAAAGGGCCCATTTTATAAAAAAAGCCAAAAATGTTTTTGATTTCGGAAAAAAAATATTAAACATTTTTTATTTTTTTTTAAATTTTTTTTTTTTTTCTAAAGATTGAAGAAACTATTTGGAACACATTTTGCTAAGAACAATCAGGGACCGAAAATAATAATTATTCTTGAAATTTCAAAGGAAAAAAGCCATCACAAGAAAATATACGGTAGTCAAGTCAAGCATAGGATCGTTTTCAACTACATACATATATTTTCATAAAATAACATGATTTTTAAATGCTTGATTTTTTATTTTTTATTTTCATATCGCTCATTTGCTGCAACGTCATAATTTAAAAAAAATTGTTTCGAGAAAAACAATTAATAAATTTTCAACAAATCATACGATTTCAGCAATAAAACCTGATTTAAATAGTATCTTTCTAATCTGTATTTAACCCAAATTTTTACTTGTCAAATATTATTTCGTACAAAAATAAAAAATGAAAATCAAAATCTCACAAATATTCTTGACAAAAAAAAATCAAAAACTGACATATATTTCTGGCAAAAAAATAAAAATCAAAGTCTGACAAAAAAAAAAATAAAAATCAAAAAATAACAATTATGTTGTGATTTTTATTATAAATGTCATAATTATTACGGGCCCTGAGAACAATAGATAAATTACATGAATGAGAAAAATAACATGTTTGTCAAATTTTGACCCCCTCTAACTCAGAGAGTTCTTGACCGATCTTGTTGAAAAAATATGTCTGAATTACTATCAAACCTTAGTGAAAATTACCTCCCGATCGGAAGACATCGATTTTAAAAGTTGACACGAAATCCCCCATATGTATAATTTTCCTGATAATATCTTTAACATTTTTGAAAAATATAGCATTCATAAATAGGATATCATATCTATCCAAATATATCCAAATCTATAAGTATCTAAAGATTATTTTATTTTTTATTTTGATTTGATATTTTGATTTTGAAGTAATCTAATAGGAAACAACAATCACAATCAATAACTGTTATTATAATCAATATTTTATGTTCTCTCTATGCCGAGTACTGATCCAAATTGAAATCATAAAAATGGCAGCAGAATAGTAGAATACAAATATCTAAAAATTATATTAATCTAGAAATCACAGTGTTTTTTGGGGCCATCCTAATTTACATTAATGCTAGCTTATTTGTACATGTATTTTCTGTGGCGCGTGAGTGTAAGTAAGTGTGTGTGAGTGTATGTTATGTAGTTAGAAATGTCATAGGGAATCTAACCATGTATAGGTAGGTGATTGTAAAACACTCAGACATTTAAAAGAAATTAAAATCGGGATCTATGTACTAACACTTATGTACGTTGGAATATCAGAGTGTATCTACTTATGTGTATCAGTGTAACTACCCAGCAGTTGAGCAAGTAGTCAATGTATCCCTTATAGACAGTAATTGTCACTGTCAACAGTTTATATATTTTGGGTCATTTGTAAGGTACATATGTGCTCTTTGTAGTGCAGATAAATGTCAATTGGTTACTTTATATATCCCAGATAATCTAGTCACATTAAACGTTTATTATGTACTGCACTTTAAAAAGTATTTATTTTCCCGCCAGAAGTAATCTATTGGAAATGAGATGTCTTTTTAACTGACTATTTGAAGTCAAATAGCTAGTTATGTAGCTAATCAAGTAACCAGTTAGATAGCTAGCATGGTAACTGATCCTATGAAACCGGTATGTGAATCCAATTCATTGACTACTTTGGATTAGCTATCGCACAGTATTATTGTAATCCATAAGAGTAGTCCCGTACTAGTCCCGTAGCTAGTTATGTAACTAGTATTCGGGTCAGTCTCCCAGAACTGCTGGGTAAGCAAGTATGTACTGCTTATAAGTATGATTGGGTTGTTGTGGCTGTAATGCAGTTGTTTTTATTGTCTCTAATGGGACGGACAGAAGCGTCTTTATGTTCCATAGCCACTTGTGTGTGCCAGAGTACAATGAGTGCTCAAGCAAACAATGCACTTGGATGAAAAACTGGGACAGTAGCCTCAGGGCGATATAGAGACAGTTTTAATGAAGTTAATGAAAGCTGTTGATGTTTTTTCCAGCAGGAATTGAGTTAAGGCAAACATTAGGAATATTTATTAACAAGAAAAAGAGTTAATTTAATACAAGGTACAGCAGGAATTCTAAACTAGAAAAAGGTTTGCTGATGATCTGGCCTAAGCAATCAGAAATATAAGCATATCAACTAACTTATCACATAATAGTAAATTTCAGTGAATTTATTTAAATAATATTTATAATTTGAAAGAAAGCTAAAAAACTTACTAAATAGATAATTTATCTGCCTAACCACAAAAGCCTTAAAGTCGATTTTAAGTCCATAAAGTTGATTATTATTTAAAATTTCGTACCATAAAACAAATTTCAAATATAATTTAAAATGTTGTTTTATTATTTTAAAATAAGCTTTTAGTTTTGAACTTTTATGTACATTTTCACCCTAACTATGAAAGAAATTTTAAAGTTAATTTTTGTTAAAGTCGACTTTATTTTAAAATAGAACTTTTGTTTTTATTTGAAAAAAGCTTCAAAACTTTTTCAAGCGTATACATTCAAATAATTGAAAATATTTTTCAATGAATGTAAATAAAAAAAGGAAATTTCAAAAAATTAAAAAAAAACAAAATTCATTGAAAAATATTTTTTATTTACATATTTAAATGTATGAGTTGGAAAAAGTTTTGAAAGCTTTTTTAAAATATTTCTTATGGTACGAAAAAAACAAAAGTTCTATTTTAAAATAAAGTCGACTTTAACAAAAATTAACTTTAAAATTTCTTTTATGGTTAGGCTGCATGTTTTCAGGGAATTTAAACTGAAATCATGCTGCTATAATACAGTGTAAGATATCAAAATTGGCCACCTATAAAATGAAAAAAAGCTTTTAAAGCTCGTAGAATTTCAAATCAGAATTTGTAATGACTTCATTACATTTTAAAGTTTTGTTTTAAAGACTACGAGGTCAAACAAATACTTTATAATTTACACCAAACAAATTCTAAATTCCTATAATTCTCCTTAGACAACTTCCCTATTGAAATGTATTGTAGAAGCTTTCTGGGTAAATGTGGCGTTCAATTCAATTTTACCATTTCCTGCTACAATTACAATTAAAAACTTGTGCACTGTATAACTATGTCTATATTACAGTGGCCCCTATTTCTTCACTTTTTACAATTCCAAGATCTAAAATTTTTCTCCCTCACTTAAAAAGCAAATGCTGAAAATTTTAGAATAATAAGACAGTTTTTACTAGAACATCTAAATATAAAACTAATTTAACGTTAATACACGTTGATGTTTTTGGGTTATAGTTTAAACTTCGTAGTATTGAAGTACACAATAGATATCTATAGTTGAAACAAAAAGTCGACTTAAAGACTTTTTTTCGATTTATAAAAAGTCGACATTTCTATTTTTTTTTGATTATTAATTTGCATTTGATCTTTACTAGAAGATTAAATAGCAATTAATAATCAAATTAGTTAATCTAAAAATAAAATTAATCTAACCTTAATAAATGTTGATGTTTTTGGATTATAGTTTAAAATTCGTAGTATTGCCATACACTATAGGATTCCACAGTTGAAACAAAAAGTCATCTTTTTTTCAATTTTTAAAAAGTCGACTTTTTGACTTTTGTCGATTTTTAAAAAGTCGACTTTTCGATTTTTTCTGATTATTAATTGCCATTTGATCTTTACTAGTTAATCTAAAAACAAAACTAATCTAACGTTAATACACATTGATATTTTTGGATTATAGTTTAAAATTCGTAGTATTGACATACACAATAGGGTTCTATAGTTGAAACAAAAAGTCGCTTTTCGACTTATTTTCGATTTTTAAAAAGTCTACTTTTCGACTTTTTGGCCGATTTTGAAGAAGTAGAGTTTTCGACTTTTTTTCTGATTATTAATTGCCATTTGATCTTTACTAGAAAATCAAATTCCAATTAATAATCAAATTAGTTAATCTAAAAATAAAACTAATCTAACCTTAATACATCTTGATGTTTTTGGATTATAGTTTAAAGTTCTATAGCATTCTATAGTTGAAACAAAAAGTCGATTTTTTGATTTTTTTTTTCGATTTTTAAAAGGTCTACTTTTCGACTTTTTTTCAATTTTTAAAAAGTCTACTTTTCGACCTTTTTTCGGTTTTTAAAAAGTCGACTGTTCGACTTTTTTTAATTTATATCGACATTTTCGAATTTTATCCTGTTATTATTCTCTATTTTTAATAAAGTATATAGATGTAGTCCGACTATTTGATAACACTACAAACAGTTAGTAAAAAAGTCTCTAACTTTAAATATGTCATAGCATCAAAAATAGATTAACAATTGTTCAACACCTTCATCACATTTTCGATAACCGAGAACAATTTTACACCCTCTTGGGACCATTGAATATCCAAACAGTTCAAAATAAGAGCTAACCTAATATCAGTATGTTTGCTAGAATGTATGTCGTCTGTATGCAAGTAGTTGTAATAAAGTTTAAGGGAAATTAAATGCTTTTTAGCATAGTTTAAACTGTTGTTAATCAGTATTTACCTGCACTTTTAGCACATTTTAAACAACATACAAAACACTCTTTTTTTCAACATCTACTACATTCACACTGAACTAAATACTGGCAACGCATTGACCCATGTTGCATTATCAACTAAGCTGCACAGGTATTTCCACAACTTTCAAACACACACACACACGTTCTGTGTTGCACATTGTGCCTGCAATCGATTTTAATTCTTTTGAAATTGAATTTATGTTGTACAATTATGTGTGTTTAAATTGTAAACGAACTCAGTCGGAGACATGTTGTGTGATGGGGAAGAAGAGCCAGAGTGCATAAAAGAAAAACCTTGATTAAATAGAAAATGTTGAAAAAAAAGAAGAAATTACAATTAAATATTATTTTGTTACTGGTTGTTTGTTTGTTCGTTGTATGGTTTGTGTTGAAGGAATACAAAAGGTGTGTCTTTTATTGTGTGATACGTTTTTGCAGTAAAATTGTTATTGCTGCTGCTGTTGCTGTTGGTATTACAAACTTTTATTACCAACAACAAAAGCAATTCATACCATCAGCAACATCATGATAATAATGCTAGTGCACAAGGATTTATGTGTGTGAGAATGTATGAATGTTGCTAGGAACACTACGAGGAAGTAAAATAAGGAACTGAACTAGAACTGAACTAGAACTGAACTAGAACTGAACTAGAACTGAACTAGAACTGAACTAGAACTGAACTAGAACTGAACTAGAACTGAACTAGAACTGAACTAGAACTGAACTAGAACTGAACTAGAACTGAACTAGAACTGAACTAGAACTGAACTAGAACTGAACTAGAACTGAACTAGAACTGAACTAGAACTGAACTAGAACTGAACTAGAACTGAACTAGAACTGAACTAGAACTGAACTAGAACTGAACTAGAACTGAACTAGAACTGAACTAGAACTGAACTAGAACTGAACTAGAACTGAACTAGAACTGAACTAGAACTGAACTAGAACTGAACTAGAACTGAACTAGAACTGAACTAGAACTGAACTAGAACTGAACTAGAACTGAACTAGAACTGAACTAGAACTGAACTAGAACTGAACTAGAACTGAACTAGAACTGAACTAGAACTGAACTAGAACTGAACTAGAACTGAACTAGAACTGAACTAGAACTGAACTAGAACTGAACTAGAACTGAACTAGAACTGAACTAGAACTGAACTAGAACTGAACTAGAACTGAACTAGAACTGAACTAGAACTGAACTAGAACTGAACTAGAACTGAACTAGAACTGAACTAGAACTGAACTAGAACTGAACTAGAACTGAACTAGAACTGAACTAGAACTGAACTAGAACTGAACTAGAACTGAACTAGAACTGAACTAGAACTGAACTAGAACTGAACTAGAACTGAACTAGAACTGAACTAGAACTAAACTAGAACTGAACTAGAACTGAACTAGAACTGAACTAGAACTGAACTAGAACTGAACTAGAACTGAACTAGAACTGAACTAGAACTGAACTAGAACTGAACTAGAACTGAACTAGAACTGAACTAGAACTGAACTAGAACTGAACTAGAACTGAACTAGAACTGAACTAGAACTGAACTAGAACTGAACTAGAACTGAACTAGAACTGAACTAGAACTGAACTAGAACTGAACTAGAACTGAACTAGAACTGAACTAGAACTGAACTAGAACTGAACTAGAACTGAACTAGAACTGAACTAGAACTGAACTAGAACTGAACTAGAACTGAACTAGAACTGAACTAGAACTGAACTAGAACTGAACTAGAACTGAACTAGAACTGAACTAGAACTGAACTAGAACTGAACTAGAACTGAACTAGAACTGAACTAGAACTGAACTAGAACTGAACTAGAACTGAACTAGAACTGAACTAGAACTGAACTAGAACTGAACTAGAACTGAACTAGAACTGAACTAGAACTGAACTAGAATCTGAACTAGAATCTGAACTAGAATCTGAACTAGAATCTGAACTAGAATCTGAACTAGAATCTGAACTAGAATCTGAACTAGAATCTGATCTAGAATCTGAACTAGAATCTGAACTAGAATCTGAACTAGAACTGTTAAAATTTCCCAAAATCCCCTTTCCCTATTTAAGTATTTCGCACTATGTGCCCTAACATTTGTAATCATGTAAAGAATGAAGGTGCACAATACAAATACCAAGTACATATATACACACACAAACAAATAAACATCTAAAATATCACGTAGAAAGAAAAAGTTTCAGTTTTACAAAAAACCTTGACCCAAATGTTATCAAAACAAATGTAAAATTGTTGTAACAACAACGACAGCAACAAAACAGATAACAAAACTAACTGAACATTGAGAAGGAAAACTGAAATTAAAAAAAAAATCATCAACAAGAAGTATAAAACGGAAAAATATTGAAACATCAATTTCAATAACAATAATAATAATATTAGCAGAGTTGTATTTGAGCAATGATATGTTTGTGTATGAATGTGACAGCGTTGCAAGTATTTGAATGTATTTATGTGTAGTTAAAAACTCTTATTACCATTATAAGTTTGCAATTTGCTAGATATCATTTTTTATTATTAAAATATTGACTAATGTTTGAGTACGTGAAATTATTAAGTTTGTTGGAAACTCATATGTCAGACACGTTTGACAAACATTGAGTAAACGTTAAATTATTGCTGTGAAATGTCAAATTCGTTCATCAGTATTATTGCAATTTTTCAAAAGTATGTGTGCTGCAAATATTATTAGTTTACTATTATTTGATTGTAATCAATGGATGCACATTAGAGTTACGGAGGAAACTGAGAGAAGTTAACTTTAACATTTGTACTGAAAAACATATAAGGATTGGAAATTCATACAAATTTCCCTTTTAAATAGATGTAACCGAATAATATTAGCACTTATCTAAATATGGAAGATAACAGAACTAGAACAGAACTAGAACAGAACTAGAACAGAACTAGAACAGAACTAGAACAGAACTAGAACAGAACTAGAACAGAACTAGAACAGAACTAGAACAGAACTAGAACAGAACTAGAACAGAACTAGAACAGAACTAGAACAGAACTAGAACAGAACTAGAACAGAACTAGAACAGAACTAGAACAGAACTAGAACAGAACTAGAACAGAACTAGAACAGAACTAGAACAGAACTAGAACAGAACTAGAACAGAACTAGAACAGAACTAGAACAGAACTAGAACAGAACTAGAACAGAACTAGAACAGAACTAGAACAGAACTAGAACAGAACTAGAACAGAACTAGAACAGAACTAGAACAGAACTAGAACAGAACTAGAACAGAACTAGAACAGAACTAGAACAGAACTAGAACAGAACTAGAACAGAACTAGAACAGAACTAGAACAGAACTAGAACAGAACTAGAACAGAACTAGAACAGAACTAGAACAGAACTAGAACAGAACTAGAACAGAACTAGAACAGAACTAGAACAGAACTAGAACAGAACTAGAACAGAACTAGAACAGAACTAGAACAGAACTAGAACAGAACTAGAACAGAACTAGAACAGAACTAGAACAGAACTAGAACAGAACTAGAACAGAACTAGAACAGAACTAGAACAGAACTAGAACAGAACTAGAACAGAACTAGAACAGAACTAGAACAGAACTAGAACAGAACTAGAACAGAACTAGAACAGAACTAGAACAGAACTAGAACAGAACTAGAACAGAACTAGAACAGAACTAGAACAGAACTAGAACAGAACTAGAACAGAACTAGAACAGAACTAGAACAGAACTAGAACAGAACTAGAACAGAACTAGAACAGAACTAGAACAGAACTAGAACAGAACTAGAACAGAACTAGAACAGAACTAGAACAGAACTAGAACAGAACTAGAACAGAACTAGAACAGAACTAGAACAGAACTAGAACAGAACTAGAACAGAACTAGAACAGAACTAGAACAGAACTAGAACAGAACTAGAACAGAACTAGAACAGAACTAGAACAGAACTAGAACAGAACTAGAACAGAACTAGAACAGAACTAGAACAGAACTAGAACAGAACTAGAACAGAACTAGAACAGAACTAGAACAGAACTAGAACAGAACTAGAACAGAACTAGAACAGAACTAGAACAGAACTAGAACAGAACTAGAACAGAACTAGAACAGAACTAGAACAGAACTAGAACAGAACTAGAACAGAACTAGAACAGAACTAGAACAGAACTAGAACAGAACTAGAACAGAACTAGAACAGAACTAGAACAGAACTAGAACAGAACTAGAACAGAACTAGAACAGAACTAGAACAGAACTAGAACAGAACTAGAACAGAACTAGAACAGAACTAGAACAGAACTAGAACAGAACTAGAACAGAACTAGAACAGAACTAGAACAGAACTAGAACAGAACTAGAACAGAACTAGAACAGAACTAGAACAGAACTAGAACAGAACTAGAACAGAACTAGAACAGAACTAGAACAGAACTAGAACAGAACTAGAACAGAACTAGAACAGAACTAGAACAGAACTAGAACAGAACTAGAACAGAACTAGAACAGAACTAGAACAGAACTAGAACAGAACTAGAACAGAACTAGAACAGAACTAGAACAGAACTAGAACAGAACTAGAACAGAACTAGAACAGAACTAGAACAGAACTAGAACAGAACTAGAACAGAACTAGAACAGAACTAGAACAGAACTAGAACAGAACTAGAACAGAACTAGAACAGAACTAGAACAGAACTAGAACAGAACTAGAACAGAACTAGAACTTTTAGGCCTTCTTAGTTTTTCCATTATTTTTTTTTTTTTGCGAATCTTGCATTTTTATTTTCTCTTTAATGTTGCCACACTTCAAAGTAAAAAATATATGTTAAATAAATTATGTCAAATTCTTGTTTGCCTTTCAACTTAAACCAACAAATAAATTTAACATTTTTTGTTTGTTGTTTGCCACCATGAAATAAAAAAGAACTAGGTGACATTTAATTTAGTTTTATTAGAAAAGAAACTATAAAAAAGCAGCATGTGTTTGTACATTAATGCTTTTGTTTCAATTTTATATACTTAATTTAATTTTACTAAAATTTGTCAAGCAAAAAAACAACACAAACGTTTCTTTCTCCATTGAGTACACATCCTTTTGCATCCTTTTTATAGAAACATTTAGAGAGAGAGAGAGAAAAGAAAACAAATGGTGGCAAATGTATAAAACACACACTCATTTAGCAAAAACAAAGCCTTGTGAGTGTGTCAGTGAGTGTGAATGTGTGCTTTTATATTGTTTGTGGAGAATTTACATTAGTCCTTTTTTGTTATTGTTGTTGGTTCGCGAAAATTTATGCTTCTTTGTTTCTTCTTGAACAATAAGGCAGAAAATCCTTTTTCACTATTGAGTTTTGTCGTTTTTTCTTTGCTTTCCTCTTTTTTTTGTTTTTGTGAAATATGTTTAAGAGTATATAGAGTGTATAGGTTTGTGTTGCAACATTCTTTTTTTTTGTTGTTATTTAAAGTTACGCATGACGTTGCAAGGAAACTACTGAGAAGAAAGAAACATTTGTTTAATAAAAGTGTATGAATGTTTTTTATAGTTTTGCAAAAGTTTTTGTTTTACTATCTGCAACAAAAACCAACTATGTACTACAATAATAGTAACAACAATAACAACAACATCATCATCAGTAGTAAATGCAACAGAAAAATTCCTACTGTCAACACTATAATAAATTATTTGTGTGTATGACAATTTTCCATGTATAGGGGTATGTGTATTAGGGTGGCTCTTATTTTGTATTTTAGGGATTTTCGATGCTGCCAAGGTTTTCTGTTATCTTAAAATCAAATACGAAACATCAACTAAAATGTACAATTTAAGACCTTAGGAGCGTCGAAAATGGACAATGTTTAAAATAAGGGCCACCCTATTGTGCATATGAATAGTTTTGTGTTAATGAATAAGTGTCATTGAATATACGAGGATAAAACCTAAATTGCTTTAATAATTTTAACAAAAATGGTGCATTAACCACAAATAACAACTATTCAAAGAGTAGGCTGTCAAATTTTAAGTAATAGCGCCAAAATGCTGTCAAATTTTTGATATTTTCAGAAAATAATTTTACAAAAGTCTTGGATTTTCAAACTCTCCTCATTCTAGGACTATCCAAATGTAAACAAATTTATGTATATCTGCATTTACATTCATTCTAAGTATGTTATTTTAAAGCTTTATATTTTATAATTTCTTTTTTTACTTCCCTGCATCAAAATAAATTTATGACATCCGTATGAGTGCGTGTTGGCTTTCCAACTGTGTGTGTGAGTGTGTGTTTGTAAGCGTTTGTGTCATGTCACTTTTTATTGCATTCAGCATCACGTAATATGTCAACATAAAATAAAATGAAATAAGTAGTACGTACTCGTACTCGTAGTAGTTGTAGTTGTATGAGTCGCAGTAGTAGAATGTCAAGATAAAAAAATTATAAAAATATTAAATAAACATAAAGTCAAATTTAAAATGCTGTATCTAGTTATTCATTCACACAACGGAAATTACGAGAAAAATGCAATTCAAAGTTAAAAAGTCATTGAGAAAAAACTGTGTATAAATGAAACTAATGAAATATTAAAAATGTACGTTAAAGGCGAATGTAGTATTTTGTTTGTTTTAATAAATTGTACTGTAGAGTTATATAAACAAGGATTTGATTAATTTTTTAACTCCAGCTTTATCATTGTACTACGATGGCTTCTATTCTAGTTCTGTTCTAGTTCTGTTCTAGTTCTGTTCTAGTTCTGTTCTAGTTCTGTTCTAGTTCTGTTCTAGTTCTGTTCTAGTTCTGTTCTAGTTCTGTTCTAGTTCTGTTCTAGTTCTGTTCTAGTTCTGTTCTAGTTCTGTTCTAGTTCTGTTCTAGTTCTGTTCTAGTTCTGTTCTAGTTCTGTTCTAGTTCTGTTCTAGTTCTGTTCTAGTTCTGTTCTAGTTCTGTTCTAGTTCTGTTCTAGTTCTGTTCTAGTTCTGTTCTAGTTCTGTTCTAGTTCTGTTCTAGTTCTGTTCTAGTTCTGTTCTAGTTCTGTTCTAGTTCTGTTCTAGTTCTGTTCTAGTTCTGTTCTAGTTCTGTTCTAGTTCTGTTCTAGTTCTGTTCTAGTTCTGTTCTAGTTCTGTTCTAGTTCTGTTCTAGTTCTGTTCTAGTTCTGTTCTAGTTCTGTTCTAGTTCTGTTCTAGTTCTGTTCTAGTTCTGTTCTAGTTCTGTTCTAGTTCTGTTCTAGTTCTGTTCTAGTTCTGTTCTAGTTCTGTTCTAGTTCTGTTCTAGTTCTGTTCTAGTTCTGTTCTAGTTCTCCCCACTCCATGACGTATGATTGATAACTAATTCAAAATAAATTAAAAAACAATCATACGCTGAGTATGTCTTGCAATAAATAAAATTATTCATACGCTTAGATAAACTGACCTCCTTTGTTTTTTAATTTTTACTATAAAATAATTTAACTGCCACAATTTATGCCATATTTAATTTTTTTCAACAATTTTCTTAGAAGAAAACCTGTGTTTTTTTTCTATTTTACATAGTTTTTGCTATAATTTCTAACCTAAATTAAAACTAAAAATAAATTTCTAAAAACAAACCTCAACTACTACTTAATAGCATATAATTGCTAACATTTGTTCAATTTCCCTACAAAACCATTAAAAACTAAAGAATGAATAAAAATTTGCAGAAAAGTAGTTTCCAATATTAAAACGTTTAAAAAAATTTGTATAATACTTAGTTATACTTCATGTACTCGTGCTATTTCTTTTCTTTTGCCAGGCATTTAAATGTATAAATTGAAAGTGAAATTATGATACTTCATTTATAAAACTTTTTTTGTGCAGCAGTTGCTGTGCAGTTTGGTGCACAGTTTTCAGTTTTTCTTTGGTGAAACAGAATGGAAAACCATTAAAAACCAAAGTTTATACGTTTTTAGTTGGTTCAACAATGTTAAAAAGCCAATCAATGTTGTTAAAACAAAAAAATTGCAGTAGTATTTTTAATAAAATTTAAACTGGGTGAAATTTTATAAAATAGGAAGAATGTATAGTTTAAGTTGAAATGTGAAATTGGTGTTTATTTTAAAAGAGATTATTTAATTTTTTTGTATAATAAATTTAGTAGTTCAAACAATGTTTAACTGTATAACATTTCTGTTTTTATGTATTTTTTTGTGTGCCAATTTCTTGTTACGAGTTTTTATCCAAAAATTCTTTAAATTATATTTAAAAGCCACGAAGGTTTAATTTGTATAGTATAGTAACTGCAGCATTTAAATATTCTTTTTTTTTGGGGTGGGGGTTTGCCCTGAAACTAGTTTTGCGTTTTGATGGAAATTGTGTTACTACTGCATAAATTCCTTACTGTGTTGTGATTTTTTAACTCTGATTTGATTGCTAAAAATATGCCATTAAAATTTAAAAAAAAGATTCTGCAGTTTGGTGTTTAATAAAATATTTTTGTTCTTTGGCCAAAACAAATTAAAACAAATAGAAGAAAGACATGCTATATGGAATGGAAAACGAAAGTTTAAGTACAACGAGAATATATCATGCCATCAGCAGCAACAAAAAAAAAATATCAGGGCACTGTGGGAAGGCAAAGAAAATAAATGGTTACAAATATAGAATTTTTAAACTGCTGTGTAAATAATATAAAAATGTTTACATTATTTACACTGTTATGTAAAATTTTATAGTTTTTACATAGTGTGTACATAATGTAAAACATTTAAAATTTAATGTTCTTACAATTTCTTACTGAAAATGCAGCTTTATGGCAGTTTTTACATTATTTACTTATTGTTTACATGATGTAAAAAATGTAAAATTTCTTTACATGATGTAAAATTGTATTTTACGTAAAAATTTTAACAATAATTCGAGATATATGAAAAATTTTACATTATTTACACTGTTATGTAAAATTTTATATATTTTACGTATTGTTTACTTAATGTAAACAATTTTAAATGATGGCAAAATTTAATGTTCTTACAATTTCTAACTGAAAATGCAGCTTTATGACAGTTTTTACATTATTTACTTATTTTTTACATGATGTAAAAAAATAGAAAATTTCTTTACATGATGTAAAATTGTAGTTTACAAAAAATTTTAACAATAATTCGCTATATATGAAAAATTTTACATTATTTACACTGTTATGTAAAATTTTACAATTTTTACGTATTGTTTACCTAATGTAAACAATTTAAAATTATGGCAAAATTTAATGTTCTTACAATTTCTAACTGAAAATGCAGCTTTATGACAGTTTTTACATTATTTACTTATTGTTTACATGATGTAAAAAAATAGAAAATTTCTTTACATGATGTAAAATTGTAGTTTACAAAAAATTTTAACAATAATTCGCGATATATGAATAAATTTAACATTATTTAACACTGTTATGTAATATTTTAAAATTTTTACGCATTGTTTACCTAATGTAAAAAATTTAAAATGATGGCAAAATTTAATGTTCTTACAATTTATTACTGAAAATGCTGCTTTATGGCAGTTTTTACATTATTTACATTATGTAAAAAATGGAAAATTTGTTTACATGATGTAAAATTGAAGTTTACAAAAAATTTTAACAATAATTCGCGATATATTCAAAATTTTACATTATTTACACTGTTATGTAAAATTTTACAATTTTTACGCATTGTTTACCTAATGTAAACAATTTTAAATGATGGCAACATTTAATGTTCTTACAATTTCTAATAGAAAATGGAGCTTTATGACAATTTTTATATTATTTACTTATTGTTTACATGATGTAAAAAATGGAAAATTTGTTTACATGATGTAAAATTATATTTTTAAATTTTTTTTTTTCAATAATTCAAGATATATTACCAATATTACATTATTTTGTAAAATTTTAAATTTTTTACACGTTTACCTAAAGTAAAATGCTGGCAAAAGTAAATGTTCTTAAAATTTATTCCTAGAAAAAGGGCTTTATAACAGTTTTTACATGATGTAAAAATTGGAAAAGTTTTTTACATGATGTAAAATTGTATTTTACACCAAATTTCAACAAAAATTCAAGATATATAAACAATTTTAAATTATTTACATTATTTTGTGAAATATTACATTTTCTACACATAGTTTAACTAATGTAAAAAATGTAAAATTTAATGTTCTTAAAATTTATTACTAAAAATGGAGCTTTATGACAATTTTTACATTATTTACACATGATGTAAAATGTGGAAGAGTTTTTTACATAATGTAAACTTTTTCAAATTTCAGATTTCTTTCGTTTTTATAATTTTTTTTTTTACATTTTCAACATTCCTTGAATATTTTACATAATTGTATTTTACAAAAATTTAAAAATAAATTAAAATTGTCATGACAATTTTTACATGATTTAAAAACTGTTTGCATGATGTAAATAAAGTATTTATTACATGATGTAAACATTACAAAATGTTCATTTAGTCTTGTTTTTATAAAATTTGTTTATATTTTCGAAACACTCTGTTTATTTTACATTATGTGCATGATGCCAAAAGGTTTACAAATTCACAATTTGTTTGTGTATTAATATTTTGGCATTCTCTACATATTTTCTACATGATGTAAATAATTGAAAATTCAGGACTTCTCATAAATTTTGTCTTGATATTGAAAATTTTAGTTTTGTATTATTTTGAATATTTTACCCTTATTACACATTGTTTACATAATGTAAAATTATCGAATAGTTATATTTTACCACGTTTTGTAACAAAATTAAGTAATTTGTATATTATTTATAACAGTTTTACATGATGTAAAGTAGGTAAATATTTTTTACATGATGTAAAATTTTAAAATATTAATTTTTCTTATCATTTTATCAAATTTGTTTACATTTTCGAGACATTGTAAACATTTTACATTATTTACATATTGTTTACATAATGTAAAATATTAAAAAATTATCACAATATTGAGTTTTATTAAAATTTAAAAAAACTTGAAATTTTCCAATTTAACAAATCTCTCGAAATGAACAATTTTTAAATCTGCAAATACCACTGTGCCTCATCACAATTTTGAAGGCCTTTAAAACATAAACACTTTAATGCACATATTTACATACATTTATATATAATAATATATTGATGGAATATCACTTTAATGTATTTGAGTGTGCTTAAGGGATTACGAGGGATCAGTGTAATAAAAGGCTGAGATAAAAGCAAAATAAGTTTTATCCAAAAAAAGCGGTTTTCTCAAAAAAGACTAATCAAAATAATATTTGTTACTAAAAAAAGGTTTCTCTAAAAAAAATACATTAACAAAGCTTTCTTATAAAAGCTCCCTACCGGTCTAGAAAAAATTGTTTCACAAAAAGCTTTCAAAAGGATTGTTCACTGTAAAACCATATTTTGTTTAAAAGTTTTTTTTAACTAAAAAAGCTTAAACAAATTTCATTAAAAAAGTTTTATCAAATCTGTTTAACTAAAAATCACGTTATTTTTACTTAAAAAAGCTTCTTTCTAAAAAGCTTATTCCATTAAAAAGTTATTAATAATACCATAAAACTGCTTGCAGTAAAAAAACTATTCATCAAAATTATACTTTTTAATGCTCTTTTATAAAAATGCTGTTTTCACAAAAATATAATTTTTTAAAAAATACAAATTTCGCAAAAAAAAACTTATTTTCTCCAAAAAAGTTTTTCATTTAAAAATCCCAAAAAAGTTTTTTTTTACTAAAAAAGTTATTTACTTACTAAGAAATAGTTTTCTTATATAAAATAGCTTTTTTCACTTTTTAACTAAAATAAAAATTTCACTAAAAAAGTTGGTTATCGAAAAAGCATTTTTCTTTTAATTATAGAAATCTTTTATAAATAAACATTTTTTTTCACTAAAAAAGCTTTTATAACTAAAATTTCATTTTACTAAAAAAGCTTTTCTACATAAAAACCCTTCAGTGAAAAGCTCTTTCTTGAAAAAAAACTTTTTCATTTAAAAAAATGTTTTCTAAAAAGTTAAGCTTCTTACTTAAAAGATTTTTAAACTAAATAGTTTATTTTAATAATAAAAACTTTCGTATGACAAGTTAATGGAAATTGATTCTTGCTTTAACTTTTCGCCAAAAAAGTACCAAGCTGTTTAATCGTATGTGGTCCAATCTGAAACTTTGCATTCGAATTTCAAATAACAACCTGTTAGTTAATTTTTGTATGACTGGAGGAAAAAAAATTGACTTTATAATTTCGGAAAAAAAATTATTTTCCCGTTTTTACTTTTTGGTACTTTTTAGTACTTTTTAGTACATTTTAGTATCAAAGTAAGAACTCGTAATAAGACATTCATATGTCTCTGGCAAATTTATAGATGAACATATTTTATGAAAAAAGTACCAAAAATAAATACAAATTTTACCCCTTAAGGTAAAAATTTTCAAAAAGTACCAAATTTATATTTGGTTATTTTTTATATTATAAGTAAATAACACAATTTAAAATGTATTAATAGTTTTATTGGTTTAAAAGAAACATAGGGGACAAAAAAAGGGACCAACAAATAGATTTTACCCGTAAATATAATTTTTACGCCTTACGGTAAAAATTTACAAAAAGTACCAAATTTATATTTGGGTTTTTTTATATTGTAAGTCAATAAGACGATTTAAAATTTATTTATATTTTTATTGGTTTAAAAGAAACATAGGGGCCAAAAAAGGGACCAACAAATAGTATTTACCCGTTTTCTCCCTTAAAGAGTTCAAAAGTCAAAAACGTACCAAACACAGTTTCCAAAAACTACCAATTTTATTGTATTTGTTTTTTTTTTTGATAAGTAAATAATACGATTTAAAATTAATTTTTATTGGTTGTAGGGGACCAATGTATCTGGTATTGGTACTTTTTTGTCCACTCAAATACATTTTAGTATCAAAGTAAGAACTCGTAATAAGACATTCTTATGTCTCTGGCAAATTTATAGAGAAAATAATTTTATGAAAAAAGTACCAAAAATAAATAAAATTTTTACGCCTTACGGTAAAAATTTACAAAAAGTACCAAATTTATATATGTTTTCTTTTTTATATTGTAAGTAAATAACACGATTTAAAATTTATTTATATTTTTATTGGTTTAAAAGTTGTCTCTGGCAAATTAAGAGAAACTCATTTTATGCAAAAAGTACCAAAAATAAATTAAATTTTTACCCCTAAAGGTAAAATTTTTTTTAATTTTTTATATTGTAAGTAAATAACACGATTTAAATTGAATTTATTTTTTATTAGTTTAAAAGATGAATAGGGGACCAAAAAAAGTTCCAACAAATAGTTTTTACCCGTTTTGTCCCTTAAAGAGTTCGAATGTCAAAAAAGTACCAAACACAGTTTGCAAAAAGTACCTAATTTACATATGTTTTTTTTTGATAAGTAAATAATACGGTTTAAAATAAATTTTTATTGGTTTAGAAGATACATAGGGGACCAAAAAAGTACCAAAACATAGTTTTAACCCTTTTTATCAAAAAAGTACCAAACTGTTAATTTTTTAAGTAGATAAAAATGCATTTAAGATATAGGGCTACCCGTTTTTATAGTTTTTATCCGTTTTCTCCCTAAAAAGGGTTCAAATGTCGAAAAAGTACTAAACACAATTTCCAAAAAGTACGAAATTTACATATGTTTTTTTGATAAGTAAATAATACGATTTAAAATTTATTTTTATTGGTTTCAAAGATGAATAGGGGACCAAAAAAAGTACCAAAACATACTTTATACCCTTTTTCTCAAAAATGTACCAAACTTAATTTAATTTTTTAAGTAGATAAAAATGCATTTAAGATATAGGGTTACACGTTTTTATAGTTTTTACCCATTTTCTCCCTTAAAGAGTTCGAATGCCAAAAAAGTACCAAACACAGTTTCCAAAAAGTACCAAATTTAAATTTTTATTTTTTGATAAGTAAATAATACGATTTAAAATTAATTTTTATTGGTTTAAAAGATACATAGGGGACCAAAAAAGTACCCTTTTTATACCCTTTTTCTCAAAAATGTACCAAACTGTTAATTTTTTAAGCATATAAATAGGATTACTAGGGTGGCCCTTAATAAATGAAAGTTGGATTTTGGCCATTCTCACCCCCCAGATTGGTGAACATTAGTAAAAAAATCATCCTGAAAAAATTTTAGGTAAATCGGTTGGGGTTAAGACGTGCCGCAAGCCCTCTGAAGTTTTGAGATGCATTTACAAGGGGAAAAAATGCATTTTTTTTTTCAGTTTTTGTAAAAATTTTGCCATTAAAAAATTACTTTTGTAATTTAATTTAAAAGAATCGAAATGCGTACGTAGTTGTCATTCTAATGAGACATAAAAAACAGAAATTGGTAAAAAAAATTTTAAAGTTATTAAAAATTCGCCAGGCCATTAACGTGTCTCAGGCCACTAGAACAAGAAATGTAGGAACAAAATTAACATATTTTGATAAATATTAAAATAAAAGCTCATTTTTACTTAAAATATGTCTATATATACTTGTATATGAGTTTTTGTCTTCGTAGGATACCGTTAACCTATTCTTAAATATGAACAAAAAAATAAAAAATTTTTTAACTGCAGTTTCAAAACTCCATTTTCAAATTTTTAAAAATTTTGTTAAACAAATTTCAGAATTTTTTGATCATCTCATTGGGATTTATTAAGAATATAATAGGGAATAAAAATGTGAAGAAATTATGAAAATAACTCTTATAGTTTTTCCGTACCTGCGATTTAAATTTTGAAATTTTCGAGAAAAACCAATTATTTGGCAATTTTTAGGCCAATGAGCTCTATTTCCTTACTCTTATGAATTTTAAGTAAAACCTATTGAGAATATTATAGTCTAGATAATTGTAAATATACTCTGAAACTTTTACTAAAATTGGAAAACGTTAACCCTTAAATCGTGAAGGTCAAAGGTCAAATTTTTCAATATTTGGAATTTCTCTTGGAAAGATTTCGAAATGATCGAAATGTTGTATATTTTTGGGCCGATTTTGATGAAATTTAACAAAAAATATAACATAAACTCTAGGGTTTATAATAACAGCACAAGAATGGAAATTAACATTTAATGGCACTTGGGGTTAAAATGACCCCAAACTTTTAAAATCATAATTTTTTTTATGGTTTTAGAAGTTTGGGGTCATTTTAACACCAAGTGCTATATAGGGTTAATTTTAATTTTTCTGCTGTTTTTGTAAATACTGGGCTTTGTGTTATATTATTGTTAAATTTCATTAAAATCGGGCCACCCTAAGGATTACCCCTTTTTACCCACTAAACCTTTGAATTTCCAAAAAATTACTTTTTAAAGGATCTTCTAGGGTACAGGGAACCTATAGTACAAATTAATACAATGTTTTAGGAAATATCTTTACGAGAAGATTATGTTATTGAATTTTTTAACAACCCTCGTTCATAAAAACATATTCGTATTTCTTATGACTTTTACTTTATGGTAAAATAAACAAATTTTAGTTTTAATGCATATAAATTACTTACATTATATTAAGGAAACAAATATTACAAAAAAAAAAATCAAGTCTTGAATAAAATTGCAAATATTGTAAGAGCACAACTACAAGTACTCGTATTTATATTTCTACAATATGTATTTATTCTATAATATTTATTTTCCTCCTCATACTTAGTCCTACTACAATCATTAAAAATTCTTTATTATATTATTTATCATACTTCATTTCTGCTGCCATTGAATTTATAATATACTTATTATAATAATAATAAATATTTTTCTACATTTATAAAACTATAGGATGCAATGGTAGGATGAAAATGGCACCAGGATGTGCATAAATAGATTTACAACTACATAAGTATACAAACAAATACATACATATATAAATGTTGTATCCTTTTGAAACTGGAGTACATGTCCTGGGTACATGAATCCTGACTGCTGTTATAATAGTTATTTTTTTTAAATACATTTATGCGCGTTAGTCATAAAAATTTTAAGATTTATTTAGTTTTTTTTTTAACGACCATCAAAAACTATGAGGGGGTAGATATATTGATTATGTCATTTCGTTTGTAACATATTGAAATATTGGTATATATCCTGGGTGCTCATAAGATTCTAAGACGATCTAGCTATGTCCATCCGTCTGTCTGTTGAAATCATTATAATGCCCAAACGAATACTCTTTGTTTATAAGGTTTGTTTGGTATTGTAAATAGTAAATATCGGTCCATGATTTCCCCCCCATACAAATGCTTTGTTTTGCTTTGAAAATAGCGTCATATTCGAGAAGTTTTGCTTTACTTATTTAATTTGAAAAAAAAGAAGCACATCAACTGCTCACCAAAGCTTATGTTGAATGTTTTCCATAAATTTCAACGTGCAAGAGATGGTTTCTTCAGTTCAGAAGTGGTGATTTTGACACGAAGATAAAGATCGCCCAGGCCAACCAAAAAACCTTGAAGATCCAGAATTGGAGGCATTACTGCATGAAGATCGTTTACAAACTCAACAAATGCTTCCACAATCATTGGTAGCTACTCAATCAGCAATTTCAACACGTTTGCGAGCAGCAGGATTCACCCAAAAGCCGAGAAATTTTATCGAATGAAGCTTGATTTTGCATGTCCAAAATGATGCTTGACCGCTTTAAAAGAAAATCGTTTTTGCACCGAATCATTATGAAAAATGGAGCCATTACAATAACCCGAAGTGTAAGAGATCGTACATGAAGCCAGGCCAACCAGCCGAATCGACACCAAAGCCAAATATCAATGGCGCTAGGGTAATGCTCTGCATAAGGTGGGAGCAAAAGGGTCATATCTATTATGAGCTGCTGAAATCTAGCCAGACCATCACATTGAAGCTGTACCGTATGTAACTGATTCGTTTCAAGCGAAAATTGACCGAAAAATTACCATAATATCCAGTCATACATGAAACAGTAATATTCCATCATGACAATGCACAGTGGGGCAGAAATAAATCGGGCATTTCTAAACGGCTGGTTCGATCGATAGAAAATTGTTCATGGACGTAACCAAGGAGTAGTCGAGTTTAAGTTATGAAAATGGACCATACAAATGCTCCAGAGGCGGGTGTAGGGTATGTAGCTTGTCCGACTATATTTTCTTACTTGTTTATTATGGAAAAGTGCAATATTTTTGAAAGATGGAGTTTTAAAGTTGCATATTTTTGAATCTAATTGAGATATTGACTTGAATTTTTTTCTGTAAGACCAAAAAGTAACTCATCTAAACAAAAAAGAAATTGTTCGGAATAAATGTGGATCAAATTTTTACTAATATTTGCAATTCTATTAAAATTTTAGTTTTAAAAACTCAATGAATATGTAATAAAATCTTTATTTATTAACAAAACTCTATGAAATTTCCAACGTTTTTTAATTTTGTCATTCTTAATAACAAAATGTAAAAAGAATTGTCAAAAGGTCAAAGAAAATCCGGAAATTCCTAAAAATTGCAGCAAAAATTTCCAAAAATAATATTTTTTACAATTTTGCTCATAGGATTCACATTTCCTTCGGGGCTGGAAAAATATTTTGGGGATAAATAGGGAATATATCAAGGTTTCCAAAGCTGCTTTCCGATTTCCGATCCCAGCTTTGTGATTTTAGAACATGTGGTCCAAAGTTGAAATTTTGATAAAAAATAGGACAAATTCCGAAGGCCGTAGGAGTGACATATTTGAAAAATAGGACATGTTTTTATACCCAAATGCTCTTGGTAAAGATACCTTACAGAAAAACATAAAATTGTTATATATTCTTAAAGAAAGATTTTTTTTTTTTTACAAAGAAAGAGTTAAGTCACCTTTTCGTCCAAAAAAACAAGAAAAATTTACTGTTTTTTCCAATTTTTAAATTGTAAATCTTTTATTTTTCGTTTGTATACTATTGGTAATTTAGTTGTCTAACTAGCAATTTATTTGAGTTCCTTTGGTCCAAAAGTACGCCCTATATTTTTAAAAAAGTGGACCAAGGTATGGCCAAATTATCAAATTTAAATTTTTAAATGTCTTTCCAAAAACATAAAAAAATATTTGATAGCGGATGGGAAACAAAAAATGGCATGTGTTTAAAAATGCATGAAATATATGAATAAAACGTAAAATTTTTTTCAAAGAGGACAAGGTTTGTGGAACTTCTAAGGAGTAAATAAAGGCTTTTTATATAAGTATTTGATATTGTTGTAAACCTTAGGACTTGAAGATTGATATTTTAGTAAAATTAAAAAATTTTATAAATTTGTGTGACGTTATTTACCTTAAAAACTTCAAAAATTATAATATTGTTACGAAATTGTACTTGAATTCAAATATAACGATTTTAAGGGCTGATTTAAAAGTAGCATAATACTTTCAAATAACAGTGCTGTAATAGCAAACTGTAACATATCTGTGGGCATTATTAAATAAAAGCTTTCAGTTGACCATTGATCGTAAGTTGGCAACGCTGTTTGCTGCGAACGTATATTCGAATATTCAGTTAAAGAACATTGTAGAAATAGAGCTTTCTAGATGGTAATGCAGTGTTATAAATAGTGGCAGAGGTTGCAGTGGTTAGTCAGTTTATCAGAGACGCTTTTCGAATAAACATCAACTGAGTGCCTTAAAGTGTGTTGTGTTTTTTTCAAGTGAATTCGCATACATTATAAAGTGTCTGCATTTCTGAGAATTTATAAACGTGTATAAAAAACATTGAGTGACTATTTAATTCTGTTGTTGTACATTTGAATAAATAAAGAGTTGTTACCATTTTCAAACTACTAAACGGCTTTTATTTGCAATCAAAAGTATCCGGTTTATTTAAAGGAAATAAACAAACGTTTTGAAAAGGTTAAAACGTAACCATATGATGATTTCCCGTGAAGAAAAATATAAAATTTGAATTAATGTAAAATCTTAACACTTAAAGTTATCATAACAAAATTTTGAACCAATATAGACCCAAATGTCCTTAAATCAATGGCATTAGAATTTTGACATTTTCTATTTTCAAATACCTAAATTCCTAAAACGGGAAAAATGTGTTCCAAAAACTGATTTTTTTTTTTAGAAAACCGCCTATTGTGACCTTATTTACCATTTGATAGTAACAAAAACTTTGCAAGTATTTAAAAAGCATATAGGGTTATACAAATATGCAGCTTTTTTGAGGATCGGTGCATTGCCTTTTTAGAATTTTTTACTCAATTCTAAATTTTTTTAAAAAAAATTTGCCAAGTTTGGATAGGTCTGTGGGTTGTTGTGTGCGCTTTAGTGACCCAACATTTACTTTACACGCTTTTGCATTAAATTCTCTTTCCGAATCATATACAAATTGTATATAGTCCCGAAGAAAATTTTTCTACATAAGAACAAATATATGGGTCTTTTTGGGAAATTTTTTTTCCAAGTTCCAACTTTGGATGCGTGTAACTTTTTATAGGGACAAGATAACAGTTAACACTACTTTAAACGCTTTTGCATTAAATTCTCTTTCCGGATCATATAAAAATTGTATATAGTTCCGAAGAAAATTTTTCTACAAAAGAACAAATATATGGATCTTTTTGGGAAAATTTTTTTCCAAGTTCCAACTTTGGATGCGTGTAACTTTTTATAGGGACAAGATAACAGTTAACAAGTTGTTTTTATTTGATTTAAAATTTTATTGCCAATATAGCTGATATTTTAAGAATAAATTTCGACACTCCATAGGCCCGACTCATCTAAAAAACCATAACAAGATCGAGCAGAATTAAAAAAATAAATAAAACTAAATATCTCTTCAACTAATACAGATAACATTCACATGTTAGAGTATGTCTTATAGATCTTCTTAAGCACTATTTATATTTTAAATTTCAACTCATTTGGATCATAAATGGATTTTTGGTAATTTTTTTAAAAAATGTGATACCCGAGGTGACCAACTTTGAGTGGCAACGCACTGGCCCTCATTAGAACTAGGATGCTGAACAACTGCAAATCAACTCTAAAGCACCTCAGCTCCAACCATGTGAAATTTCGTAATAATATCTCCAATAGTTCCCGAGATACCGAATTATTTCCAAAAAAAAAGATTCTTATAAATTTATATTGTAAAAATGTTTCAAAATAAAAGCTAAAATTTTTCAAAAAAATCCCGCATTTTTAAGTCATCCAACCAATAGTATCATGATGAAATTTGACATAAACCAGTTCTATATGAACCTGAGTCTTTCTACAAACTTTTGTAAGGATCGGTCCTTAATTGCGCCAAGTCCCCATAGAGGGCCAAAACTACATATACAGTGGTGGCCACCAATTTAAGACAAATACTTGAATTTTTTTCATCAACTGAATTTTAAGTGCGATAGAGCCAAAATAAAAGGACCTCTAAGGGTATGAAATTTATTATTAATGTTTCTAGTTTCTGAAAAATGTTTGGAAAAATCGGTAAAACATATATGGGCAAAGATATGTGGAAATACGTTGACCCACCTCAGCGAACATCCGCTGTTAATAACATGATATGAGCGAAACTAATGGAACTAAAAATACGAAATTTGGTCCGAATATTTTATAATAATAAAAATATAATGATATAAATGTGAGAAAATATGTTTATTTACAAAAAATTTTTTTGGTCTAGTTTTAGAAAAATTGTATGTGTCGAATAAAACACACTTGTGTGTTAAAACAGTCCTCATGCATACATATTTGTGGAAATATTTGAAAAATAATTGACAATCACGTTGAATTTAGCAAACAATTGTTGTCTTAAATTCCTGGCCACCACTGTAGATGGAGGGTATACAAGATTCGTTACAGCTTTCTTTACTTGTTTTATCTATGATTTTTTTATATGTTCATTTTTGCAATATTTTTAATTTATATTGTAATTTCATTTTAACATTAAAGAGAGTTTGTGTTGTAATTTGTTTTTAAGCCATTATTTATTGCATTTATAATCTGTTCAGTTTATTATGCTGTCGTTTTTATTTCAGTTTTCTCTTTTTTTTCAATAATATTTTTGACCTAGTTTATTTTTTTACACGCTTTTTTCATTATTGTTTGTGGCATTTTGTGATATTTTTATCTTTTAGCGGAGCTGTAGAAAGAGGGTTTCATTGTGGGCATAATTATGTTATTTTTTTTTCATATTGGCTTTTATAATGACCCAATAATAATGCATTCCAGTCTATTGCTGTTAAAGGCAATGCATATTGCGATTGTGTGTTACTAAAAAGCGTTGGTTTCTTTTTTTTTCATGTGGGATTAAGGCAATAGGTTTTGTGGTATTAAATGTTAATATTAAAGCAGTTATTTTTAAAAAGGATTTAAGTTAAAGCTGGGGTTTATCTATTAAAAAATTGCACTTTCAGAAGGTTTTTTTAATCAAGGTATTGAAGTTTGAGCTAATTTTTTGTCTTACATGCATAAGAGAAGATAGCTATGTTGTATATCAAATGAAAGGTAATTGTGTCTACTTTTCAGAAATATTAATTTTTTAAAAATATTTTGATATTTTATTAAAAATATAATAAAATTATATAAACATTTTTTTTTTTGTTAAATATTTTTTTGAACCACATTTTTATGATGATTTTTTTTTAAATATATATTCAAATTGTTTCAATATTTTTAAAGTTTTAAAAACAAATCATAATTTCCTTTCTATTGATATAACATTTCAATACATTTTCCTCCCTACATTTGCCAAAAAAATGGACTCAAACTTAACAATCTTTAGTTTTCTTCTTTAAACCAGGCAAGTGGATTTAAGTTTGTGGTCCTTTTTTTAGGCAAATGGTAATTAAAAGCTAGTTATGTTATATATCAATGAACATGTTACCTCCTGTCTACACTTGCCAAGTATTTATCAATAAACAATAAATGACGTTTGTTTTCAAGACAAAGTCGTCTGAGCATAAGCACTAACAATTTTGTCATAACGATGCAATAATACTAATAAATGGGGACTATACCTAATAAATTTTTATCTTGACAATAATTTTGAAGTTTATCATGATACAAATATATCAAGTATAGACAGGGGGTAAGGAAATTTATGCAAACATTATATAGAACAAAATTCGTTGGGAGTAAAGTTTGCCTTATTTTTTTGGACATTAGGTAAACAAAAGTTAGACATATTTTATATCAATAGAAAGGAAATAGCATGAACTTTACAAAGCTGTACCATAATTTAAAATTTCTTTGTAAAAAACCGCCAAAAACCGTACAAAATCAGGAAATTTATACAGGAAATTTGAAACTAAAAACTTTGTATTGAAATCCCTAGTCTTTCAACTAGCTCAGACACTAAAATTTCACAATTACATTTAAATCTAAAATATTAAATCAAAACTTTACCAATAACAGCTTCCCCAGCCCTCGATAAACAACAAGTGCATACTTTTATATTTTTCCTATCTTTCCAAAAGCCAAACTATGTCAACTGTATGATGACACTTTGTTTTTCAAATAAACTTTTTCATATTTATTATTTTGTTTGTTTATTACCCCCCAAAAAATAAATAAATCTCTGCACACTTACCTCGCCACCCTTTTCCTTGGCCACACGACTCAAACGATAACAACGATCCACTCCCACCGTACAGATGGAGGGATTGCATTGTGTCAAATAGCGACCGCTACCGCAGCCAACATCACAGACCACTGAGCCAGCTTCTAAATTACTAAGAAATTGAGCAACACGCGGTCGTAATGACCCAGTTGGCTCCTCGCAATTCTCATAGACATCATGGACATAGGCACGCTCTAAGGCAGCCGAACGACCATTGGCATCATTCGAAGAGGACGAAGAAGATGAAGATTTTTTGGCTGTTGCAGCTGCTGCCGATGTTGTTTTTGCAGTTGCTGTTGCCGAGTTGGGTGAAGTTGTTGTTGTGGCTGTTGTCCCGTGATTTGTTGCCGTAAAGGTGGGCGATAGAGATGTTGCTGCTGCAGCTGTTACTGCTTGTGTATTGTGGTTTATTATGTGGGAGTGGTTGTGGGAGGGTATTTGCAATTGTGTTTTCTTGGGTATGGTGCCCGTTATGGAGGAGTATTGTGGTGAATTGGTTGCAGGTGATAAAGAGGCCGTGGGTGATATAATTGTAGGAGTTAGATTTGTATTGAGAAATGTGTTTGCAATGCTACCATTTGCGGTAGCCACTACTACACCATTAATTGGGGAGGAAGTTGCTGCTCCTGCTGCCGCTGCAGCTGTTTGTGCTGCAGCAGTGGTAACTCCTGAGGGTGTTGTGTTGCTAGACAATTGTTTAGTCATTGGATTAAGAGTAAATTTTGTTGTGGTTGCTGCAATAATAGATGAGTTTGTGGTAGATGATGTAGATGTAGATGTTGCTGTAGTTGCTGGGGTGTTGTTGTAAGCAAAACAGGAAATTGTTGTTGTCGATGTTGTTGTTGTTGCTGCTGCTCCTGCAGTGGAAAGTTGACAGTTGCTGGTAGTTGTATGAAGTTGTTTATAGCCTGAGTTAAGTAGATAATGCTCATCTGCAACGGAAACGAAAAGTTAAATAAGTTATTATTCCAATACGAAGTTGAAAGGAAGTACATATTTCACTAGTAACTGTAAAGTTTTAAGTCTAAATAACTAATTTATAAATAATTTATTTAGTAGCATTTTTAGTGTTTAATATTTATTGTGGTTTAAATGAGAAGCTACCCTTGGGAAATTGGAAATTTTAGCTATTTATATTTATAAAGATGGAATTTTTGAAAGCAATATTAATAAATTATTATAAAGTTCAAATATAGAACATTGTTTTATGACAAAGCTTTTGGGAAATTGATTACAGAAGAAGAAACAGCTTGTTTGCTTATTTTTTTAAAAAAGTCTTTAAATCATTTTTTAATATATGGAAGGGTTAAAATTATACGGGAAGTTTCTAGGAATTTAAACCGAGAGATGTTGAAAGACAATGTTGCAAGTCCCAAAATGATATCTGAACGCTATAAAAGAAAATCATTTTTGCAGCGATTCAGTATTTGCAATGAAAAATGGATCCATTACGATCATAGATGGGCACTTTGCAGTACCAGTACTTTATCAGTATATATTAATTTTTACTGATTACTGGAAAAATAATTTCAGTAATCAGTAAATTTTACTGAATACTGAAAAAAAATCAGTAAATTTTACTGATTACTGATAACTGATAAGAATGCAGTATCCGGACGTTTTTAATAGATACTAAAAAAATGTAAGTACCATAGATGGGCCCTTTGAAGTACCATTACTTACTAAGTACTTGCCTTCAATGACATTTCCGTGTTAAAATTAACATCAATTGAAGTTTTTTTTTAATTTTTTGTGAAAATCTCAAGATACTGCAATCTAACTTACTGATAACTGAATTGATTTTTTTTTCAGTAATCAGTAAAATTTACTGAATACTGATTTCTTTTTTCAGTAATCAGTAAAAATTTACTGGTAATGAAAATTATATTTCATTATCAGTAAGCATTTACTGATTACTGAAACTCTTACTGCAGTAAAAAAGTAATGCAGTATGCCCATGTATGATTACGATAACCCGAACCATAAGATATCGTCCCGGGAAATCAGCCGAATCGATTCTAAAGCCAAATAACTGTGCACAGTGGGGCAGAATCAAAATTTTTTGGAAATAAATCTGGCATTTCTAAACGGCTGGTCCGATCGGGATAAAATTTGACATGAGCATAGCCAAGGAGAATTCAAGTTTAAGTTATTAAAATGGGCCCTACAAGTTCTATAGGGGCATAATGTAGAGTACCTTCGACATTTACTTTTTGTTTCCATTCGATTTCAAAGATTTTTATATTTTTGGAAAGCGCTTGTCTAGATCTTGAAAAAACATGCGTGTGCTATTTATCTTTTACATATTTCCGAGTTATAGGCATTTCAAAATTGTAAATTTAAAATTTGTCCATACCTTGGTCTACTTTTTTGAAAAATATTGGGCGTACTTTTGGAAAGAATTGATTCGAATATTTTCTGTTAGTTAGATAACTAAATTAATAATAACATACAAACGATTTAAGAGCAATAGAAATTGTGGATCCAAAAAAATAAGCGTTTTTCAATTAAAACAAGTAAGGGAGCTATATTCGGCTGTGCCGAATCTTATATACCCTTCACCAAGTTATACTTCAAAATAAAAATTTTAAATATTTTTAGGTAAACAAAATTTATTTTTATGCCCTTCACCATGAGTGGCAAGGGTATATATAAGTTTGTCATTCCGTTTGTAATTTCTACATTTTTCATTTGCGACCCCACAAAGTATATATATTCTGAATCGTTATAGATAGCGGAGTCGATATAGCCATGTCCGTCTGTCCGTCTGTGTCTTGAAATCAACTTTCAGGCCCCCAAAATAACTTACATACACGAATGATACATCAATATCTCCGAAATTCTTCCGGCTCGTTTGCTATTTAAAATCGAGTAAATCGGTCCACAAATGGCTGAGATATAAGGAAAAAACCAGGACAACCTCGATTTTTGACCTATTTTTGACCCATATCTGGATTACTAAATCATTAATATATATTGTCTATATCTAATGATAGATATTTCAAAGACCTGTGCAACGACGTATATAAGACCATCGTAAGTTGGACCTACAATGGACCAAAATCGGAAAAAATATTAACCCGAATTTTTTTTTTTACCAAAATTTTTTTTCACTAAATATTAAAAAAAAAAATTAAAAACTAAAAAAAAAAATTTTTTAAAAATAAAAAAAAAAATTTAAAAACAATTTCGAAAAAAAAACTGGAAAAAAATTTAAATTTTGTTTACCTAAAAATATTTTTATTTTAAAGTATAATTTGGTGAAGGGTATATAAGATTCGGCACAGCCGAATATAGCTCTCTTACTTGTTTTTTTCAAAGTTGTTTTTATACCCTGCACCACCACCATAGTAGGGAGGGTATTATGCGTTTGTGCAGATGTTTGTAACGCCCAAAAATATTAGTCTAACACCCATCTTAAAGTATACGGATCGACTTAGAATCACTTTCTGAGTCGATTAAACGATGTCCGTCCGTCCGTCCGTCTGGTCGGCTGGCTGGCTGTCCATGTAAACCTTGTGCGCAGAGTACAGGTCGCAATTTTGAAGATATTTCGATGAAAATTCATGTCACCAAATTTTGTTACGATCGGTCCATAATTAGTCATATCTCCCATATAGACCCGCTTCCGAAAATCACTTTAACGTGAATAAATCGCTTATAAATGTTGGTATACACACAAAATTCAACATAATTAATTTTCATATAGACATAAATCACACGACCTAATATCATGGTGATCGGTCCAAATTGGTCATAGCCTCCATATAAGGCCCACTTCCGAAAATCACTCACGAATATAAATTATTGAAATTTTAAAAGAAAAATCTTTTTGCTCTTTTACTTAGTGTAGGGTATTATATGGTCGGGCTTGACCGACCATACTTTCTTAACATGTTTTAATTTCGAGTTGTTTTTAAATAAAATTTTGTTTTTAAATAAAATTTTTGACATGAGCATAGCCAAGGAGAATTCAAGTTTAAGTTATTAAAATGGGCCCTACAAGTTCTATAGGGGCATAATGTAGAGTACCTTCGACATTTACTTTTTGTTTCCATTCGATTTCAAAGATTTTTATATTTTTGGAAAGCGCTTGTCTAGATCTTGAAAAAACATGCGTGTGCTATTTATCTTTTACATATTTCCGAGTTATAGGCATTTCAAAATTGTAAATTTAAAATTTGTCCATACCTTGGTCTACTTTTTTGAAAAATATTGGGCGTACTTTTGGAAAGAATTGATTCGAATATTTTCTGTTAGTTAGATAACTAAATTAATAATAACATACAAACGATTTAAGAGCAATAGAAATTGTGGATCCAAAAAAATAAGCGTTTTTCAATTAAAACAAGTAAGGGAGCTATATTCGGCTGTGCCGAATCTTATATACCCTTCACCAAGTTATACTTCAAAATAAAAATTTTAAATATTTTTAGGTAAACAAAATTTATTTTTATGCCCTTCACCATGAGTGGCAAGGGTATATATAAGTTTGTCATTCCGTTTGTAATTTCTACATTTTTCATTTGCGACCCCACAAAGTATATATATTCTGAATCGTTATAGATAGCGGAGTCGATATAGCCATGTCCGTCTGTCCGTCTGTGTCTTGAAATCAACTTTCAGGCCCCCAAAATAACTTACATACACGAATGATACATCAATATCTCCGAAATTCTTCCGGCTCGTTTGCTATTTAAAATCGAGTAAATCGGTCCACAAATGGCTGAGATATAAGGAAAAAACCAGGACAACCTCGATTTTTGACCTATTTTTGACCCATATCTGGATTACTAAATCATTAATATATATTGTCTATATCTAATGATAGATATTTCAAAGACCTGTGCAACGACGTATATAAGACCATCGTAAGTTGGACCTACAATGGACCAAAATCGGAAAAAATATTAACCCGAATTTTTTTTTTTACCAAAATTTTTTTTCACTAAATATTAAAAAAAAAAATTAAAAACTAAAAAAAAAAATTTTTTAAAAATAAAAAAAAAAATTTAAAAACAATTTCGAAAAAAAAACTGGAAAAAAATTTAAATTTTGTTTACCTAAAAATATTTTTATTTTAAAGTATAATTTGGTGAAGGGTATATAAGATTCGGCACAGCCGAATATAGCTCTCTTACTTGTTTTTTTCAAAGTTGTTTTTATACCCTGCACCACCACCATAGTAGGGAGGGTATTATGCGTTTGTGCAGATGTTTGTAACGCCCAAAAATATTAGTCTAACACCCATCTTAAAGTATACGGATCGACTTAGAATCACTTTCTGAGTCGATTAAACGATGTCCGTCCGTCCGTCCGTCTGGTCGGCTGGCTGGCTGTCCATGTAAACCTTGTGCGCAGAGTACAGGTCGCAATTTTGAAGATATTTCGATGAAAATTCATGTCACCAAATTTTGTTACGATCGGTCCATAATTAGTCATATCTCCCATATAGACCCGCTTCCGAAAATCACTTTAACGTGAATAAATCGCTTATAAATGTTGGTATACACACAAAATTCAACATAATTAATTTTCATATAGACATAAATCACACGACCTAATATCATGGTGATCGGTCCAAATTGGTCATAGCCTCCATATAAGGCCCACTTCCGAAAATCACTCACGAATATAAATTATTGAAATTTTAAAAGAAAAATCTTTTTGCTCTTTTACTTAGTGTAGGGTATTATATGGTCGGGCTTGACCGACCATACTTTCTTAACATGTTTTAATTTCGAGTTGTTTTTAAATAAAATTTTTTTTTTTTGAATTTTAGAATGTTTTTTCTTTTTAAAATTATTTTTTTCAATATTTAGCAAAAGAAAAATTTTTGGTGAAAAAAAAATCGGGTTAAAAAATATTTTTTTCCGATTTTGACCCATTGTAGGTCCAACCTACTATAGTCTTATATATGTACGTCGTTGCAAAGGTCTTTGAAATATCTAGCATTAGATATCCATATTGTCTATATTAATGAATTGTATTCAGATATAAGTAAAAAATCGAGGTTGTCCTGGTTTTTTCCTTATATCTCAGCTATTTGTGGGCCGATTTTCTCGATTTTAAATAGCAACCGAACCGGGTCTATAGTGGATATATTGATGTACGAATCATGTATGTAAGTTATTTGGGGGCTACGGAAAGTTGATTTCAACATACAGACGGATTTCAGATTCATGGCTATTTTGACTCCTCTATCTATAACGATCCAGAATATATATACTTTGTGGGGTCTTACATGAAAAATTTAGAAATTACAAACGGAATGACAGACTTATATATCGTCCCCTCAATAAAACAATAGTGTATAAGCATATACACCATTATTTTTTTTATTGAATAATAATAATATACATAACTGATTTTATATGTGATAAAAATTTGGTGAAATTCTACTTCCACAAAGTGGGTCAAAAGATCAATTGAAACATTACTTTTGTTCCAGATGTCTACTAACACAAAAATTTTAAACTCAATTATATCGAAATGGCAAAAAATTATACACTATTGTTTTATTAAGGGGACGATATAGCCTTGCCACTCATGGTGAAGGCTTTAAAAATTGTGTAGTTTACTAATTTAATGCATTTGACAATGACTCATATTTATAAAATTAATAACAATAAAGACGTAGTAGCTGCAGTTTATTTACATTTATTTTCTTTAACAGTTTCTTTAAACTATAGAAAAACATCCATTAAATCCACAGCTCTTACTGTTGCATACTTCCCTGCCTTTGTCAGTCTATTAAACTGTCAAACTGACAAATGCTCTAATGCGTGTTTGTATGCAGGATTGTTTTCTTTTTTTTTTCTAGTTGTAAGTTTTAGTTCTTTTTACAAAATAAAAAAATGAATGAAAATAAACCTGCGTCAGTTCTATATTTAAAAAACAGAAAAAATAATGATATGATACACAAACGTACACACACTTTCTCGCATGATGTCTTAGACAATAAAAAAAGAAGAAGAAGAAAACAGAGTAAGCAACATATTTACATACAAATAGGTAATAAAAAACAACCAGTTGTTGTTTTATTTTAGTTAAAATTAATGTAGTTGCTGTTGTTTTGTTTTCCTTTCTCTAACTGTTTAATATCCTACCATACCATCCATACCTTCCATTACTTACATTCTCTGAGTACAAATTTTGAGTACAAGAAGTGAGTATAACCCTAGTTAACCTTACATTTGGGCATGATGTTTTTGTTGTTGTTGCTTTTATTACTACTATTTACTAGAGCTGCCATTTTTTTTTATCTTATTTGTTGTTGTCTATAGTGTGTAAGTAAGGAAGTGTGTGTGTACTTCTATTTGTGATTTTTAACGAAAAATATGTATTACAGCCAAAAATAAAAGCTCTCTTTTAGTTTCTCCAAACTTGTATACATACAGTTTCAAACATTAACGAGTATATACATATTTTTTGATGCCGTTAGTTCTTTTTTTGCTTTATTTACTTTCATTTTTTTCGTTATTCCTTTTTGTGTTTTTTTTTGGTTGTTGGGGTTTTTGTGTGTTGAGTTTTTGACATGTGACTTATTGTTGTTGGTAACAGCATGTGCAAGACAAAGTGGCCAAATGTTTGAGAGTAAGTAGTAGTATGTTTTTGATGTTTAGCATTCTTTTTTTTATCCAAAAAATATATAAAATGTTGAATTTTTCTGTTTTTCTATGTGTATAAGTATTTTAATGTTGATAAATTGAGGAATATTTTTATTTAGAAAAGGAAAAACAAACATTTGTGAATGAATAGATTTTTGTTGTTGATATTCTGCTAAATATTACACACAATGTTTGTTTGTCTAATTCATGTTTAGGTTTTTAGCATGTGATAGTGTGAATAAAGCAATTAAATTTATGAAGATTTGAATGGTTCATTTTATTTGTTAGCTGCTTTTTTATTGTATGTATGTGGTAATTGTGAATGAATTTTGTGTGTGATTGTGTGTACATACATATATTTTAATGTAGGAGTATTTACCGCAAAATAGAAAAGCAAAAAAATAAAAAGCTTTTAGTATTAAAATAAATTTCTGTTGGCCCCAAATAGTCTTTATGTTTGAAATAAATTAGTTAACGGAAATTATGGTAAAGAGGTACATTTATTTATATACTGATACTATTAACTGTTGTATATGATATGGTATTATTTGTAACTTTTTATAATTTGTAAGTAATAGAGGATTTTTGGAATAAGTAACAACATTGCAACTAGATACATAAATAAAAATTAGTCTTAAATGTTAGTTGTTTCCTTAGTCAACACTATTTGTCTTTTTAATAGTGTGAGAAAAATGATTAATATAAAAAGATCTACAACAAATATTACTTATATAAACACAAAAAAGCGAGAAAAAGCTAAGAAAAACCGACAACTAAAAAAAAAAATTGTGACAATTTTGTGATGAATTGTCAAAATCTTGACCTTGAGTCTTTAGATTTTCTTTATATTTGTTAATTAATTGATTCCTCCATCATGAAGATGATGTTTGGCATCTTGGAAAACAATTTTTAGTTACGAAATGTCAACATACATATAACCATCAATATATTTTAATTATGTTTTATTTAGAAAAAAATATTTTTCTATACTTATGATCAGGTAAACCGGAATCGTCCTATGGCTCTGTGCATAAGTAGTTTATTCATTTCAGAACATTTTAAGGATTTTGGCATCGATTTTTTAGTGCATATTTTGCCCTTGAGGTCATATTTTTGCATGTATTAGCTTTTATTGCATATTGTGAATTTTGGGAGCATATTTGGCTTTTTAGAGCAATATTTGCTAATTTTATATTTAAGTGTTTTAATATTTTTCAACAAAATTTTAATTTAATAATAATCATTTTCGGAATATACTAGTTACATATTCAGCTTTTTGTAGCATATTTATTAAAATTTTTAGAGCATATTTTTTCGACATTTACATGATATTTTAAAAGCCTTAAAAACGCTTTTTAGAGCATATTTCCCTTTCTCATGAAAATAAAATGTATTATTTATTTAAGATGCTCTCCTTTAAATCTTACAGTGAACAATATCAATTTCATTACAAATTCATTCATAATTTTAACGCTTTATTCAAACATAAGAGGCGTATGATTAATATGAATGTCAATTGTATGGGAAAATATCAATCATACGTACAAATTTGTTGTAAGACAAAACTGCAACTGCATTTTTTGAAGACGAATTATTCTATAAACACAGAAATCTACAGACCAAATGTATTGGGTGTATGACTTCAGAATGCGGGATTTTCAGTAGATGGCTTATTTTTTTTAACGTGGTTTTTGTTTTTAATAAATTATAAGAGGAGCCGCAGAACAAAAGGTACTTTTTCGCTCATTTAAAATTTTTGGGAAATTGAGTTCTATTTATTTCGCCCCCTTACAAAACTGCATGAACCTGGAAATGTTAACAAGTTTCTTGCTTATCAGTAGATACATCTAACTGCCATAAGTCACCACATTAAATGTTAAGGATGTTTGATATAAAACCATTTTAATATCGGAAAAAGAACCTTTTGTTAAAAAATAAAAAAAGTACGTTTTGTTAAAAACAAAATTAAAAAGTAATTTTTTTAGCGTTTTTTTTAACGGTAACATTTTAAATTAATGTTTTTAATCCTGATCTAATATACAGTGGTGGTCAAAACATATGCAACTAGCAACAGAATTTTACAAAAGTTGTTTAAACTAGTTTTAAAGGTAAACAAAAATATTCATTTGCTTATAATATTTGTATTAATGCTTTAAAAATGAGAATATGAAATTTAATTCAGAATTTTTTGCATTGAAAATAAAAAAAAATTAAAAAAAACTACGTATGGGTTGATATTTCAATGGCCAAAACATATGCAACTAATTGCTTCTAAAACATTTATGTCTATAAAACTTAATATTTGGTGGTAAATCCTATATTTTCAATGGCGGCCTTACATCGGCAAGGCAGTGAAGCTATCATATTGGGAATAAAATTTGCAGGAATAGCGTTCCAAGCATCTACCAATCCTTGAAACATAATATCTGAATTAGTGCAATTTTCGGTGTCGATTCTTTGATTAACGATTTCCCAAAAGTTCTCAATGGGATTTAAATCCGGTAATTGTGGTGGCCATTCCATTACTGAAACTCTTTCTTGTGCTAACCTCGATTTAACAACATGTGAAGAGTGCTTGGGGTCGTTATCGTACTGAATAACTCATGGAAGAGGCATATTATCCTCAGAATTTGGAAGCATTACTCTTTCCAAGATGTCTCTATAGATAAATTCATCCATTATTTCATTAATTCTGAGCGATGGGCCAACTCCAGCAGCTGAAAAACAACTCCCATACCATTACGTTGCATCCTGCATGCTTCAACGACGTTTTCCCTACGCGCAAAAAACCGCTTATATCAAAACGTAATCAAAAGAATCGTTTGAAGTTTGCTATGGAGCATTTAAATTGGTCAGAAAACAAATGGACCAGTCGTCCTATTTAGCGACGAACCCGAATTTAATATCATCGGAAGTGATTTCATGTGTTACGTAAGACGACCAGTTAACACGCGGCTTCAAGCACGATACTGCAAAAAGACAGTGAAACATGGAGGATGTAACATAATGGTATGGGGGCTGTTTTTAAGCTGCTGGAGTTGGCCCATCGCTCAAAATTAATGAAATAATGGATGGATTTATCTATAGAGACATCTTGGAATGAGTAATGCTTCCAAATTCTGAGGATAATATGCCTCCTCCATGAGTTATTCAGTACGATAACGACCCCAAGCACTCTTCACATGTTGTTAAATCGAGGTTAGCACAAGAAAGAGTTTCAGTAATGAAATGGCCACCACAATTACTGGATTTAAATCCCATTAGGAACTTTTGGGAAATCGTTAATCAAAGAATCGACCCCGAAAATTGCACTAATTCAGATATTATGTTTCAAGGATTGGTAGATGCTTGGAACGCTATTCCTGCAAATTTTATTCCCAATATGATAGCTTCAATGCCTTGCCGATGTAAGGCCGTCATTGAAAATATAGGATTTGCCACCAAATATTAAGTTTTATAGACATAAATGTTTTAGAAGCAATTAGTTGCATATGTTTTGGCCATTGAAATATCAACCCATTCGTAGTTTTTTTAATTTTTTTTCTTTTCGATGCTAAAAATTCTGAATTAAATTTCATATTCTCATTTTTAAAGCATTAATAAACAAATATTATAAGCAAATGAATATTTTTGTTTACCTTTAAAACTAGTTTAAACAACTTTTGTAAAATTCTGTTGCTAGTTGCATATGTTTTGACCACCACTGTATGTATAAACATATTAAACATTGAAATTAAATATTTTATTTTTCGTTTTATACTAGTGTTGTACCATTTACTTAGTAAACAAATTAAAGAAATGTTGCTAACTTGATTGTTTCTAGAAGATTTCAACCCAAATATTATAAAAATACCAACAAAAAAAAAAACAATTTTTGAAAAAATTCGAAAAAGTACATTTTGTTCCGCGGCTACTCATACGTTATTTTGAAGGGTATATATCTGTCATTTATTCTCATTTAGCTATTGAACATTATAGTGTAAACAACAAAGTTTTTTTTGATTCGAAAATGTCGAATTTTGTGCCAACATAACGACATATGCAGTTTTGCTTTACTTCTATAATTTGAAGAGAAAGTGCCGCTGAAGCACACCGAAGCTTATGGTAAATGTGTTCAATCGGTTTCAACGTGAGCCTGACTATTATGAACTGCAGAACGCTTCACTTCAGAACGGGCTTGATTCTTTCTTGGCCTCAAAAGATGAGCAGTTTATTTTCTATATATGAGCTATATTCGGCTGTGACGAATCTTATACTCTTCACCAAATTATATTTCAAAATAAAAATTTTAAATATTTTTATTTAAAAAAATCTTATTTTTTTCCAAAGTTGTTTTATAATTTTTTTGAAAACAATTTTTTCCAATTATTTTATTAAATTAAATTTTTTTTAAATTTTAAAATTTTTGTTTGTTTTTAAAATTTTTTTTTTAATATTTAGCAAAAAAAAAAACTTTTGATAAAAAAAAATCGGGTTAAAAAGTATTTTTTCCGATTTTGACCCATTGTAGGTCCAACTTACTATAGCCTAATATACATACAGTGAGACCTCGATTATCCGTAATGGTCGGGACCGGGAGCATTCTGGATAATCAATTTTCCCGGTTAATTGAGTACCAATTTTAAGTAGTTTTTTTAATACATATAGTTTTTCGATAATGACATTTACGGCTCTTATTGCACCCTGATCCATCAGTTGGATCAATATCGTCCAATTTGGTGGACAAACGTTCACAATAACGTTTTCAGCATTAAGGCAAACTGCTCTCAGGTAAAAAATTTCAAAAAATTTTTGTTTAATCTCCATTATCTCATTGATGAGTTTTTTCATTGATATGAATTCATTTAATTTTTCCACAAAAATTGTAGCAGCTATATAATCAGCTGCATATTTTTCTCCTGCTGCATTAAGTTTGTGAATAAAATGTCGCTTTTTTATTTAATTTTGAGTGAAATATTTTAGCCTTTTCTTCGCTGTTAATCCAGAAATTGGAGTTCCTTTAAATCTTTAATTCCGGAACCATTCATAAACAGCAAAATCTACTTTTGTATATGCTTCCGAATCATCGTATGCAATAGATGGAATTCCCCTTTTTCGTTTTATTCACATTGTTCAAATTGATTGTTCAAAAATAATCGAACAAAATTATGCTTATAATCCCGGATAATAGAGGTAATTACGGTTAATCGAGGCAAAAAAAAATTAAATCGAAATCGTTGCCGGTTAATCGACTCACGGATAATCGAGGCCTCACTGTACATCGTTGTAATGGACTTTGAAATATCTATCATTAGATATCCATATTGTCTATATTAATGACTTAGTAATCCATATATAGATAAAAAATAGGCCAAAAATCGAAGTTGTCCCGCTTTTAACCTTATATCTCAGCCATTAGTTAGCCGATTTTCTCGAAATAGCAACCGAGCCGGGAGAATTCGCGATACATATTGATGTATCAATAATGTTTGTAAGTTCAACATACAGACGGACGGACATGGCTATATCGACTTCGCTATCTATAACGATCCAGAATATAGACATATACTTTGTGGGTCGCAAATGAAAAATGTAGAAATTACAAACGGAATAAAAAACTTATATTGTATATACCCATGCCCCTCATTGTGAAGGGTATAATAACGAGATCAGTTGAACCAGATTTTAAAGCAAAAAAGTCCAAATGACCGGCTCGACATGCTCCACCACAAGCTGTGCGTCAAGACCAGGTTGGTCATATTGCTTCCGTGCATTAAATCTATCATAAAATATTCAAAACTTCTGTAATACATGAGTTTTTCTGAATAAATATGTAACAGAAAAATAAGTATTTGCATTTAAAATTATATATTGCCCGATAAAAGGGGTATAGATAAGGTAAAAAAAATCAATTTTGATACTAAAGCTGACCTAACAATATATAACAAGATTTTTGATCCTGATGATTCATCCACCAAATTATTTCGATTGTTGCCTAGCATTTATTAATTGTGACAAATGCGATTTTCAGATGAAATACATATTTATTTTCCTTTTTGTGAAACACAGATCCGAGATTTAGAGGATTAAAACACAAAATATTCATGATTCATATAGGGACATTATTGTCCCTATATATTATCATAATATTTAATAAACTAACCCAAAATCTAAACCAATCGTTTTTAAATTGTACGGTTTTTTGGAAAAATTACGTTTTATCCATCTAAATATGCAGTTTAAAACAAAAACACTTTTATTTTTGAAAGAAAAAAAAAACATTTACTATAGCGAACACGACATTTTTTTAAAAAACTAAATGTTTTGTGTTGTTATAATTTTAAGTTAAAGCCACTAAATTTTGATTTAAATTAAAAATTTCATCCACTTGTTTAGAACATTTGAAGAGTACTGATAACAAAAATTTACAAGAACGCGACATTATGCGAAATATAAAATAAAATGAAAAAATTTTTCATTAATCGATCATGATTTGGCTTCTTAAAATCTATATTTATAAACATTTCACTTAAAATTACCAATATATTTCCAATATTTTAATTTATTTATAATTTTCTTTTTAATACCCAAGAACAGCAGAAAAAACCTTCAATGAATAAAACTCCTACAAGTAAATTATCCTTCATTTTTAATAATTTAAAAGACCTACGCAATAATCCTTCATTTCCTTAGTATTCATATATTCACTGTAAGTGTGTATGTGAATGTAATGCATTTGTGTATGTGTGTAAACTAAATACCAATATCAAGGATTTTCAAATACAGCACAACTTACAAATCAACCACAGAGAATATTTTTGAAATGCCTTTGTGACTGGGCACACTTATTTATAACTCACAAGTACTACTGCTAAATGAGTGGTGGCGTGTTGTAAAATTATTCGTGTGTTGTCATTTCACAAAATAAAAACGTCACTACTATGACAGTCATACAACAAAATTAAAATTTATATTTATATTTATGGCAATAACAAGTTGTAGTAGCAGCTGAAACAACAATGACCAACCACAATAATTAATGTAATTTACTTAAAGCACGCTAATCAAACGATCATAAATGCAATTAACACAAATTTAGAATTTTACAATGCAAAAGTAGCTGCTTAAAAGGAAAAGTTATTAAGAAATCTAAGAGTTTTTATAAAAGATTTTGAGTGGCAAGCTGTCACACAGCTGTCATATTTGAGGTTGGATTTCATTTTTACCAATATTTAATGTTAAATTGTTACAGTGATTTTTTAATTAATAGTAAAACTGATTTATTTCATGCTGGAAGTATAATGATTGATGTCAAACCTGTTCTGAAATAAATATACTTTACAAACCGCACTCGTATGTTTAAATAGTTTTTTCTAATAATAAACAACTACTACATGCAATAAAACAGCCAACGACAGCAACAATACTAATAATGTCAATCAAAAATTGCATTCACACATACATTAAAGACACGTCAAACCAATCATTCTCTCTCTCCAACACACACTCACTCTCCTACTTAAACTCTAGTATTTCAAATCAACTACAAATACTTAACAACTTGAATTGTAAATTTACACATTAGGGTGGCTCTCTATGGAATTTCGATGCTTCAAATCATCTAAAAATTAAATGCTGAAAATATTAACAAAATCGGATAATGTCAAAGTAACAAGAAAATGTTCAAATATACGTGCAACCTTTAAACGTCATCCGATTTTGCTCAAATTTTCAGAATTTGATTTCTAATTGAGGAAGAACAAGTAAGAGAACTATATTCGGTTGTTCGGAATCTTATATACGCTTCCCCGAATTATAATTCAAAATAAAAATTTTAAATATCTTTTTATATTTTTTGTAAAAAAATTTTTTTTTTAATATTTAGCGAAAAAAAACTTTTTTTAAATTTAAAATTTTTTTTTGTTTTTTAAATTTTTTTTAATATTTAGCGAAAAAAAAACTTTTGGTGAAAATTTTTTCGAATTTTTATACCCTACACTACCATAGTGGGGAGGGTATTATGCGTTTGTGCAGATGTTTGTAACGCCCAAAAATATTAGCCTAACACCCACCTTAAAGTATACCGATCGACTAAGAATCACTTTCTGAGTCGATTAAACGATGTCCGTCCGTCCGTCTGGTTGGCTGGCTGTCCATGTAAACCTTGTGCGCAGAGTACAGGTCGCAATTTTGAAAATATTTCGATCAAATTTGGTACAAGGACTAAGCCTATTGAAACTGGCTGAAATCGGTCCATTATTTCACCTAGCCCCCATACAAATGTCCTTCCGAAATTGGACTTTATCGGTCATAAATGTTTAATTTATAAATGTATCTCCACAAATTGCGCTCCAAATAAGTTTTATATATACAAAATTCATGTCACCAAATTTTGTTACGATCGGTCCATAATTAGTCATAGCTCCCATATAGACCCGCTTCCGAAAATTACTTTAACGTGCATAAATCGCTTAAAAATGTTGGTAAACACACAAAATTCAACATAGTTAACTTTAATGTAGACATAAATCACACGACATAATTTCATGGTGATTGGTCCATAATTCATCATAGCCCCCATATAAGGCCCACTTCCGAAAATCACTCAAAAATATAAATTATTGAAATTTTAAAAGAAAAATTTTTTTTGCTCTTTTACTTAGTGTAGGGTATTATATGGTCGGGCTTGACCGACCATACTTTCTTACTTGTTATACCCTTCACCTTCGTGAGAAGGGTATATATAAGTTTGTGATTCCGTTTGTAATTTCTACATTTTTCATTTCCGACCCTATAAAGTATATATATTCTGGATCCTTATAGATAGCGGAGTCGATTAAACCATGTCCGTCTGTCTGTTGAAATCAATTTTCTGAAGACCCCAGATATCTCCGGGATCCAAATCTTCAATAATTCTGTCAGACATGCTTTCGAGAATTTTGCTATTTAAAATCAGCAAAATCGGTCCACAAATGGCTGAGATATGAGGAAAAAACCAAGACAACCTCGATTTTTGACCTATTTTTGACCTATATCAGGATTACTAAGACATTAATATAGACAATATGGATATCTAATGATAGATATTTCAAAGACATTTGCAACGAAGTATATAAGACCATAGTAAGTTGGACCTACAATGGATCAAAATCAGAAAAAAAATTTTTAACCCGAATTTATTTTTTCAAAAAATTTTTTTTTTTAAAATTTAAAAAAAAAATTTTTAAATTTAAAAAAAAAAAATTTAAATTTAAAAAAAAAATTTTAAATTTAAAAAAAAAAAATTAAAATAACAATCGAAAAAAAATTTAATTTTGTTTACCTAAAAATATTTAAAATTTTGAAGTATAATTTGGCACTCTTACTTGTTTTTTTTTTTTAAATTTTAATATTTAGCGAAAAAAACTGTTTTTTTAAATTTAAAAAAACTTGTGGACCGATTTTCTCGATTTTAAATAGCAACCGAGTCGGAAGAATTCTGGAGATATTGATTTATGAATCGTGTATGCAAGATAGTTGGGGGATTCGGAAAGTTGATCTCAACAGACAAACAGATGGACATGCTTAATCGACTCCGCTATCTATAAGGATCCAGAATATACATATATACTTTATGGGGTCGGAAAATTATATTGTGGAGATTACAAACGGAATGACAATCTTATATGAATGTACCCTTCTCACGAAGGTGAAGGGTATACAAATCGTAGACCTTAAGATCTAGGGCCACCCTATTACACATAATAAACTTTTTTTTGTTTTTAAATTATCCTCCCTGCTCCTTCCTCTTTCCTCCCTAGATGTAATTTCATTTAATTTCGCAAAAACTTGATGTACGCGAATGACGTTATGCGTGACACTAGATCATAAATTATCTACTGTTTTCTGCTGTTGTTATTGTTATTATTGTTGATTGTTGCTACTGCTTTCGAACGTCAACAAAAACTTTTTGATGAAGTCAAAAAATCATTTAAAGAGGAAACAAAAAAATAAACGAATAAATACATAAATATGAAAATGTACATGTCGTTTGTACGACATGTGTATGACGACACTTTTATATTTTTGTACGCCAGAGTATTTTTGTGCTGAAAACTGAATGAATTGAAACAAAATGAAATCAGACAATGCGAGCAAGCACAACAACAGCAACTGTGGGAATGACATTTTGACACATTTTAATTGGAGCATAAGTATTTTAGAGCTAACTGAATGAAAGTGCTCTCATCATAATGAAATTTAATTAAAATGAATTTAATTATAGTGTAATAATTAATTAAAGCGAATTATTATTTTTGGATTTTTTTTTTAATAGTATAATATATGGTAATAAGTATGATTGTTTAAATGTTCAAATGAAATATGAAATATTTGCTAATTAGTTGATTTATAGAGAGTTTTTGTTGAAATTTTTAGGAAATATATATTATTTGTAGATAGCTTTAGTTTGCGATAGTAAATTTCTAGATAACTTACGTTTTTTACAGAAAAATTATGGATATTTTAGATTTATTATACAAAGAATTGCTGATAACTTTATTTTTCTATACAAAATTTATCGAAAGCTTAAGATTTTTATAAACAAATTTTTAGAGGGTGACCGCAACCGGGGATTTAGGATGAAATCGAACCGAAACTAATATTGGGCCAAAAAAATCTAATCCGAAACAAATTCAAACTTTTCAAATGTACTATTAGTTTACGAAAAATATTTATTATATCAATTACAGAATATGTTTTATCTCATTTTTATGTGCCCTGCAGCATCGAATTTATATTCTAGAGTCCATTAATCTTTTTTTATCATTTTGAACTGAAGTTTTTTTTTTGTGGATTCCTCTTACAGTAATGCTTAGTAATTTTACAATAAAATATATGTTTTTGTATTATATTTATTACATGCAAAAGTTGTTTCTCCTTTAAAGATCAACAATCCATGTTTTTCATATAACAGTTTCGGTATTCTGCCAAATTTTTCTATAGAAAACCTAACGATAACTTTTATTTTCTATAAACAAATTTTGATATCATTATTTTTTCTACAGAAAAGTTATCGATAACATATTTTATAGCTAAAATAACGATAATTAGATTTTCTATAAAAATGTTAACGATAGCTCTGATTTTCTATAGCAAATATAATGATAACATTAATTTTTTGTAGAAAAGTTAAAGATAACTTTGATTTTCTCTAATTTTCTATAGAAAAGTTATCGATAACTTTAATTTTCTAAATACAAGTTATTGATAACTTTTGTTACATAACGATAACATTTTTTTTTATATAAAAGTTATCGATATCTCTAATTCCTATAAGAAAGTTATTGATAACTTTTATTGTATATAGAAAATTTACCGATAACTTTAATTTTCTAAAAACAAGTTATCAATAACTTTTATTTCCTATTGAAAAGTTATAGACAAGTTTGATTTTGTATAGAAAAGTTATCGATAACTTAAATGTTCTATGAAAAATTTAGAGATAACTTTCTTTCCTATATAAAAGTTTTCGATATCCCTAATTTCTATAAGAAAGTTATCGATAGCTTTTGTTTTCTATAGAAAAGTTATCGATATCTCTAACTTTTATATAGAAAAGTTATCGATAACCTTTATTTTCTGTAGAAACGTTAACGATAACTTTTATTTTCTATAGAAAAGTTATCGATAACCCTTATTTTCGTTACACACGTTATCGATAACTTTTATTTTCTATAGAAAAGTTATTGATAACTTTTATTTTCTATAGAAACGTGATCGATATTAATTTTCTATAGAAATGTTATCGATAATTTTATTTTCTGTAGAAAAGTTATCGATATCTTTAATTTCTATAGAAAAGTTATCGATAACTTTTAATTTCAATAGAAAACTTATCGATTACTTTTGTTTTCAATAGACCACTGATCGAAAACTTTTGTTTTCAATAGAAAAGTTATCGATAACTTTTATTTTAAATAGAGAAGTTATCGATATATTTTATTTTCAGTAGAAAAGTTATCGATAACTTTTGTTTTCAATAGAGAAGTTATCGATATATTTTATTTTCAGTAGAAAAGTTATCGATAACTTTTATTTCCAATAGAAAAGTTATCGATAACTTTTATTTTCTATAGAAAAGTTATCGATAACTTTTATTTTCAAAAGAAAAGTTATCGATAACTTTTATTTTCAAAAGAAAAGTTATCGATAAACCTTATTTTCAATAGAAAAGTTATCGATAACTTTTATTTTCAACAGAAAAGTTATCGATAATTTTTTTTTAATAGAAAAGTTATCGATAATTTTTTTTAATAGAAAAGTTATCGATATATTTGATTTTCTATAGAAAAGTTATCGATAACTTTTGTTTTCAATAGAATAGTTATCGATAACTTTTATTTTCAATAGAATAGTTATCGATAACTTTTATTTTCAATAGAAAAGTTATCGATAACTTTTGTTTTCAATAGAAAAGTTATCGATAACTTTTGTTTTCAATAGAAAAGTTATCGATAACTTTTGTTTTCAGTAGAAAAGTTATCGATAACTTTTGTTTTCAATAGAAAAGTTATCGATAACTTTTGTTTTCAATAGAAAAGTTATCGATAACTTTGGTTTTCAATAGAAAAGTTATCGATAACTTTTGTTTTCAATAGAAAAGTTATCGATAACTTTTGTTTTCAATAGAAAAGTTATCGATAACTTTTGTTTTCAATAGAAAAGTTATCGATAACTTTTGTTTTCAATAGAAAAGTTATCGATAACTTTTGTTTTCAATAGAAAAGATATCGATACCTTTTATTTTTAATAGAGAAAAGTTATCGATATATATACTTTCTATAGAAAAGTTATCGATAACTTTTGTTTTCTATAGAAAAGGTATCAATAACTGTAGAAAAGTTATCGACAAATTTTTTTTTCTTTAGAAACGTTATCGATAACTATTATTTTCTGTAGAAAATATATCGATAACTTTTATTTTCTGTTGAAAAGTTATCGATAACTTTTATTTTCTAATGTTAACATTTTTTTAACCGTAAATGTTGTTGATGTTTTTAATTTTTAATATAGAGTTTATCGATAACTCAAGTTTGATGTAGAAAATGTATCGATAACCTAATATCTACATAAAAACTATACGATATATTTAATTTCCAATAAAAAATTATACACCACTTTAATTTTCCAAAGTGTTCTATTTCAATTTTGTATCAATGGAATATTGAATAATATTTCAATAGAAAATTTATCGAAACGTTAAGTTGTAAAACATATTGATAACCTAAGTTTGCTATAGAAAATGTATCTATAATTTAAGTATCTTTTATCTTTATACAAGATTTGTTAATATCCTATATCTGATATATTCAGATTTTAAGGTTAAGTTGGCTATACATTTAATTTCTATCAATTAATCTAAGAACATCTTGTTATTTGAAGTCTTTGCCCCATTTTTTTTTTAATTCTATTTTGTGGCAATATATTATTTAATCATTAATTTAAATAGTTATGTACTATGCACATTCACAACAATATAATTTTTCTTATTTTGACACACTGACGTATGAGTAATATTCAATTTGTATGAACATTTATCACTTGGCCAGAATATTACTCATACGTCACATGTAAGCAACATGCTCTTACTGTGAAGACACACTTTTGCACACACTTTGTTCTATGTAAAAGTAAAAATTTATTGCATTTAGTAAACCATAAATCATTGAGGACACGAAAATAAAAAAATTCAAATGAAAATCCCCGGTTTTATACCACAAAAACAAGTCAGTCAGTCAGCAGCAGCCAACCAGTCAAACCGAAACGTAGCATTTTTTAAATAACAATTTCAACCATTATTACTTTTTATTTCGCAGTTTAAAAACGTTCGCATCCGTCATTGTACATGATAAAGAATAAAAATAATAATAAGTATAAAATACATTTAATATTAACCCTTGCTTTCCTTCCTTCCGCAACTTTAACCAACACTGAATGGCATTTCCTCTTCCTCTCTCTCTCTCTGCTGTTGTGCACACATAGCATACATTTATAAATCTCTTTATACACTGACATTTCTGTTGTTTTATGAACAAATAGTGGCAAAAAGCTGCTGCTACTGCTGCTGCTCTGTTTTAAAACAAAAGCTTTAAGGTTGTGTTTTGTTTGAGTTTGTCTGTTTGTCCCCAACCAAACTACACAACGTTTATTATTCGCTCGTTCGCTGGCACTATTATCCGTTTAATCGAATTTTCTGTTTTATAAAATAAAACAGAATGAAATAAAATAATTGAATTTCTTGCTGCTGCTGCTGCAGCCATTCTTTTCAATAACTAACCTTCTGGCACTGCACTGTAGTGTTGTGTAGCGTCTTTATGGTTCTTTATTTTACTTATTTTTTTTTGTAATCGTATTGTAAATTATAAATAGATTATCAAGGGAGCCAGCCCGATATGGGCGACACCAACTGATACCAATAACTGAAGAACAACGCGCCATACAGCCAAGATTTCACTAAAAGGAAGTGCAATAATGGCTTAAGGAATATTTAAAATATTACGTGCCAGTATTGGCTTTTTGTTTGGCATTTTTTTTCCTTTTCCTATATTTTTTTTTTGTTTTTTTTTTTTTAGAGCATTAAGTCAAATATGGAAAACTAAATGCTGTTGGTAAAGACAAGGGTTGATTATATGGCTGATGACTCAGTTTAAAGTCAATTTTATACAACATTTAATACTTAATGTTGATAATGATGGGATAAGTAATAGGACTTAAGTTTTGTTAGTTTATTTAATAATTCCAGTTAAAGAGAACGGATTTTATCTAAAGAAAATATAAATAAATACTAATTTTATTACTTAAAAAAATAATGGAAATTTTAGGCAGGAAACTTTCGATATCTTATGTTTCCGATAGAAAATTAAGACTTAAAAATTCGGGATTTAGAATGGGTGGCGTATCTTTTGAATTCGGTTTTTATGTTTAACTAGTTGATCGCCCCGGTTTCGCCCGGTAGCATTCACTAATGTTAGTTCTTCAAGTTTCTCCAACCCACGCACACCAGCCTGTTCTTATTTATTTGCAAATGAAATATCTAAATTTGTACTGCATACTTTAGGGAGCTTTTTTTATTAAAGTTGACTGGACTCACAAAAAAAAGAATTTCCGAGTTTTACCCTGAATTTTTGAACTTTTTTCTTTACAACCATCTCCTGAAAATTTCGAATCGAATAAAAAAAAAACAGCCAAATCGCACCAGCCGTTCTCACGTGATGACATTACATACATGGACCATTTTATTTTTATATATATAGATAACATATACATATGTTATTTTGAAGGGTACATATCTGTCATTTATTCTCACTTAGCTATTAAACATTATAATGTAAACAACAAAGCGTCATATGCGGGAAAATTTGCTTTACTTCTTTTAATTGCAATATTTTTGAAGGACGGAGTTTTAAAGTGGCACATTTTTTAATCTAATTGAGATATTGACTTGATATTTTTTTTGTAAGACCAAAAATTAACTTATCTAAACAAAAAAAGTGAGTTCAAATGGTTCCTAATATTTGCAATCCTATTAAAATTTTGATACAAATTTTAGTTTTAAAAACTCAATAAATATGTAATAAAATCTTTATTATTAACCGAACTCAATAAAATTTTCAAAAAAACTTGTCAAAATGTCAAAGGGAATCCCACAATTCCTAAAAATTGCAGTCAATTTTGCTTATAAGATACACATTTCCTTTGGGGCTGGGAAAATACTTTGGGGATAAATAGAGAACACGTCAAGGTTTCCAAAGCTGCTTTCTGTTTTCTGATCCTAGCTTTGGGATTTTAGAACATGGGGCCCAAAATTGAAATTTTGATAAAAAATAGGTCAAATTCCATAGGTCGTAGTGGCGACATGTTAAGAAAAATAGGACATGATTTTTATACCAAAATGTTCTCCGTAAAGATACCTTCCAGAAAAATATAAAATTGTTAAATGTTCTTAAATAGAGTTCTTTTTTTTAATAAAAAAAATCATTAAAGTATAAATTTACTATTTTTAAATTGAAAATCGTTTTTTTTTGGATCCATAATTGATATTACTCTGAAATTGTTTGTATATTATTGGTAATTTAGTTTTCTAACTAAAAAAAAATATTAAAATTTAAATTTTGAAATGCCTATAATTCGGAAATTATATACCTAATCGAGCGCTTTGCAAAAATTTAAAAATCTTTGAAATCGGATGGTAAACAAAGAAATGGTATGTGTTGTTTAGTTGACGACATCATTTTGGGAAGTAATGCAATCCACCGATTTGTACGTCCTCAATACGACAGCAATTTCACTTTAAATCTTAAAATTCAAATCGGCTGGCGTTGACTGGCATTGTTTGCCGAAAATCACCTGGGGGTGATTTCTTTCGAAATATTGTTGTCCAAAATATTGAGCGAAATAAGGGTATATCGGCCGTAACATAAAACGAAACTCATTTTGAGGTACAAGTAGAAATATGCGAAAATATTCGAATCGTGAGATTCGTTAGGTTTTCTTTTAATTTCTTACACTAAACGAAATATTTTTCCTTTACAATCTGTCATATTTAAATAAAAACAATCTTTGGATGATTTTATAATAAATAAAATTTAAATATAATGACCCATAATCATAGTCAGAAATAAAGTATATTTTAAGAGAAATAAAGTCGTCTTTACTTAAGAGTGGACTTTAGGTCTACCATAGACAAGATAAAATATACTTTTAACGTTAAAGTCGACTGTAAATATAAAACCAGCTGAAGCTGTTTTTAACTCATCTTCCTCAAGTAAAAAACTTCAACAACAAGTCATAAATGTTTATGTTACAAGATATTGGCAGAAATTTTGCAATTATTGAACAGTTGTCAATAAAATTAGTACCAAAATATCTTAAATATGATATTAATCTTATTTATTCCATTTTTCCACCACAATTTGCTTTTTTTCTTTAGATTTCGCTGTTACTTTTATTGTTTACCTTTTTTGTTTTTTTAATTTTCTATGTCAGCTGTTCAGCGGTGCCACTTGTCTATATTTTTTTTATATTGTATGAAAAGATTTTCTACATTTGAGGTGCCACCCAGTTAAAATTGGTTCCATTTAAAACACACTTTAATTTTGACTATAGTTGCAAAATAATTAAAAGCTGGTTTTTATTTTAAAGTTGTTTCTAAAAAGAATCGACTTTAGTGTTTGACTATGATTATGGGCCAATCAGTTTAAACTATTATTTTTGTGTTTAAAATGTTGTAATATTTTCTAAATACTTTCACATAGTAACATTTTATTATTTTCTAATATTCAAATCATCTTGAAAAAAGTTTCAAGGGTTTTTGTTTTTCAGTCGTGGTAGCGATTCTCGTGGAATTGCCCAGATGTGCTCTTTGTAGTGCAGAGAGAAATCAATTGGTTACTTCTTACATCCCAGGTAATGTAGCGTGAAGTTAATTGTGCAGTCTAGAGTGTAGTCACTTTCAAAGTTTATTTTGTACTGCACTTTTTTTTTGTAAATAATTCTTTTATTTTATTTTTGCTTAAGTATACTGACATCCCATGTTACCTCGTCGTCAAGTCAATTGTCACTTTAGTGTCTCTAAGTAATCTAGAGGGTAGCCACTTTAAACTTTTACTTTGTACAGCTTTAGAAAGTATCTACACCATTTCCAATTGTATTTCAGAAGTTTCTAATTGTATTTCAGAAATTTCCAATTGAATTTCAGAAATTTCTAATTATATTTCAGAAAATTCCAATTCAATTTCAGAAATTTCCATTTATATTTCAGAAATTTCCATTTATATTTCAGAAATTTCCAATTATATTTCAGAAATTTCTAATTATATTTCAGAATTTTCTAATTATATTTCAGAATATTCCAATTATATTTCAGAACTTTCTAATTGTATTTCAGAATTTTCTAATTGTATTTCAGAATTTTCCAATTGTATTTCAGAAATTTCCATTTGTATTTCAGAATTTTTAATTTATATTTAAAATGTTTCTAATTGTATTTCAGAATTTTCCAATTGTATTTCAGAATTTTCTATTTGTATTTCAGAAATATTCATTGGTATTGCTATTAGAATTTTCTGAAATACAAATGGATATTTCTGAAATACAATTGGAAAATTCTGAAATACAATTGGAAACTTTTTAAGTACAAAATAAAAATTCTGAAATACAAATGGAAATTTCTGAAATACAATTGGAAAATTCTGAAATACAATTGGAAATTTCTGAAATGCAATTAGAAATTTCTGAAATATAAATGGAAAATTTTGAAATATAATTGGAAATTTCTGAAATTCAATTAGAAATTTCTGAAATATAATTGGAAATTTCTGAAATATAAATGGAAATTTCTGAAATATAAATGGAAATTTCTGAAATTGAATTGGAATTTTCTGAAATACAATTAGAAACTTCTGAAATACAATTGGAAATGGTGTAGTTATTTTAGTCTCCAATCTATTGGAGAATTGTGGGAGGAAGGTTTGTTTACAAGCAATCGTTTATTGGAATGTTTAGGGGATGTCTTTTTTTAAGGTCAATTAGCTCCCGTAAATGTTAAAATAACTAGTTATGTAGCTAATCAAGTAACCAGTTAGATAGCTAATACGGTAATTGACTCTATGTAACCGATATATGAATCCAATGAGTTGAATACTTTGCACTAGCTATCAGTCATTGTCTCATTATTATCAAAAAATGCTAGGACATGCACGTATTAAAATGTAGCTAGTTATGTAACTAGTTGTCACCCTAAATTATAGGTAAAATCACTAGTTCGAGACAGTCTCCTAGAAGTGCTGGGAATAATTTTCTATGGACTATTTTTCTATAATTTAAAATTCCTATTGAAACTAATCGATAACTTAAGTTATCAGTAAATTATCTAAATTATCGATAACTATAAGTTTTTTTTTCTCATAGTCTGTAAGGATTTTTTTTTTAATTCTATAGACTTTAAATACATAAATAAACTTGAGTTTTGTGTTCAATATTTATTGCTTTATTTAATTTGCTATAGAAATTCTATATAAAAACTAAGTTTTCTAAAGAAAATCTATCGATATTTTGAATTTTCTATAATCAAATGTTGGATAACTTAATTTTTTTTAGGGGTAAATTCAGTTGTCTATAGAAAATGTATCGATTACTTCAGTTTGTTATAGAAAATATATTTTCTACAGCTAACTCATCGATAATTTTAAATTAGAAAATTTATCGATAACTTTAATTTGCTATAAAAAATTATCAATACTTTTAATTATCTATAGAAAATTTATCAATATTTTTATTTTTTTATATATACTGATTTTATTATAGCCTTCACCTTCGTGAAAAGGGTATATATAAGTTTGTCATTCCGTTTGTAATTTCCACAATATAATTTTCCGACCCTATAAAGTATATATATTCTGGATCCTTATAGATAGAGGAGTCGATTAAGCCATGTCCGCCTGGCTGTTGAAATCAACTTTCCGAAGCCTCCAAATAACTTACACGATTCATACATCAATATCTCCGGAATTCTATTTAAAATGGAGAAAATCGGTCCACAAATGGGTGAGATATAAGGAAAAAACCAGGACAACCTCGATTTTTGATTACTAAGTCATTAATATAGACAATATGTATGTATATCTAATGATAGATATTTCAAAGACCTTTGCTAGATTTCCAACTTACTTAGGACACCGATTTTTTTTCCACCAAAAGCTAAATATTAAAAAAAAATTGAAAAAAGCAAAAAAAAAATTTTTAAATTTTAAAACAATTTTTTTTTAAATTTAAAAAAAAATTTTAAAAAAATAATTTAAAAAAAAAATTTTTTCCAAAAAATTCAAAAAATAATGAAAAAAATTTAAAATCCCAAAAAAAAAATTTTTAAATTTAAAAAAAAAAAATTTAAATTAAAAAAATAATTCCAAAAAAACATTGAAAAAAAATTTATTTTGAAGTATAATTTGGCCACCAAAAGTTTTTTTCGCTAAATATTAAAAAAAAAATTTTTAAATTTTTAAAAAAAAAATTTTTAATTATAAAAAAAAAATTTTAAATTTAAAAAAAAAAATTCCAAGAAAAAATAATTTTGATGTGAAGAAAAATTTTTTTCCAAAAAATTTAAAAAACATTGAAAAAACAAAAAAAAAAAATTTAAATTTAAAAAAACATTGGAAAAAAAATTTATTTTGAAGTATAATTTGGCCACCAAAAATTTTTTTTTCGCTAAATATTAAAAAAATCCAAAAAAAAAGTGTAAAATATAAAAAAAAATTAAATTGAAAAAAAAAAAAAATTTTAAAAAAATAATTCGAAAATTTTTTTTCCAAAAAATTAAAAAAACCACAGCCGAATATAGGCTCTCTTACTTGTGTAGATATTTTATCGATATTTTTAATATTAATATTGAGTTTTCTATAAAAATCTATCGATATCTACATTTTTCTATAGAAAGGTTATCAATAATTTTTGATTTCTATAGAAAAATTATTTTCCAAAATATTTTTTTTATAATTATAGCAAACATTAATTTTCTTTAGAAATTTTATCAATAACTTTTTAACTTTCATTAGAAATGCCTTATTTCTATTTCGGTCTTTATATGTCAGTATTCCTGGGAATGCATCAGGGCTCAAAGCATTCTTTATTTGCATATAAACATATGTACATTCAACGGAAATTAAAATTAAACAAAAATAATTCCTTTGTTGCTGAATTCCAGCTTATCATTGGCATTCGATTAAAATTGTTGTTAAATTTAATGTTAATTTCATTGAAATTAAATTACATTTAATTTTTAATGCAATTAAGTGCATATTTTTGTATTTAACTTTTGCGAAACAACTCAAACAATTGTAATGAGTGAAATTACCTTGTAGCCTTATATTCACAGTTGCAGTTGAGGCAGGCCTCTACCAGTCCAGTTGCCTAGGTCAGTGTTATTAGCAATTATTTGAATTGTTCAAAGACCCATTTGCTAGACAAGCATGTAGTTTTGTGAGTTGTTTTGGTCATGCTATTAACTGGTGGTTGATTGTTGGCTCTGTTTGTCGATATGTATGTATTTGTTGTTGGATATGTTGGTTCGTCCTTTGCAACAACACACATTGAGAATTGAACAATGTAAAGTGTGTAAATGAATTGCAGTAACCTCGTCAAGTAAATTACACACCAGCAGTCGTCAACACTTGATAATAAACACTATGGATAGTACGAGGGAAATGTGATAAATCAATGGAAAATCTAGGACTGAACTGTATTGGTGTTTAACAAAAGTCACTGCATAGGGGGAGCTTTCTCCTTTCCCAGCAGTTCTGGGTGACTGTCCGGAAGTAGGGATTTTTCCTACCACTTAGGGTGGCAAATAGTTACTTAAATAGTTACCTGATTACAATACACAATAAATGTTTGAAGTGACTACATTCTAGACTACTTAGAGACACTTAAGTGACAATTGTCTTCTTGCTAGATTACCTGGGATGTATAAAATAACCAATATACTTCTCTCTGTACTACAAAGAGCGCATACTTGTCAAATGGCCCAAAATATATAAAGTGAAGTCAGCCAAGTGATCAGACATTAGTGACAATTACTGTATAAAAGGGACACATTGACTTCATGCTTAATTGCTCTGGCGGGATGTATTGAAACTTTTCATTCTGCCTATGTAAAATACCAACCAGACATATCATTTACAAATTGCCAATGAAAAATAATACAATAAAAAAAGAGAAAGGGCCAAGTGTTGGCAAATACAGCACACACACACAAATAATAGTTATAATAATTTTAAAATTACCACCTAATTTAGTTGGTTTTGTGTGTTTATTTTTCTTTCAATTACCCTTGAGACATGTACTTGTTTCAAAAAGAGTAAAATATATGAGCAAAAATAAAACATTTAAATTATACGACAGTCCAGAAGACCGACCACTCTCTTGCACACATACATACATACACACACTTTCAAATAAATTATTATCCTTCAAAAATGTTTAAGGTTGAAATAATATTTAAATTGACTAAAAACTACAGTAGCACAGCAGTTCTGGGAGATTGTGCCGGACTGGTGAATTTATCTATCATTTAGGGTGACAACTAGTTACATAACTAGCTACGTGATTAGTTATTTTTCCTGTCCTAAGTAGGGGGTCAATTGACCCTTTTGGATTACAATGAGACATTGATTGATAGATTGTCCGAAGTAGTCAACGCATTGGATTCACATACCGTTTACATAGAGTAAGTGAACTTACTAGCTACCTAACTTGATTATTTTAAAATATACGGCTGCTTATTGACCTCAACTATTCAGTTCAAAAGTCATCTCATAGACAGTCCAATAACATATCGTCTTTCCATCTTCGATCTGAGCAGGCTGGTTTTAGCGCACATCACTCATGCACGGATCACATGAACAGCCTTCGTATTACCGAACAATCGGTGAAAGGGCGATCCCCTCCATATTGCATATTTATTTTTTTTTCTCTATTACTCCTCTTGTTTTTTACTTCCACAAAGCATCTCCATCTTATACGATTTGTTTGCGTATTTCCCATGTAGAATGCATTGTCCTTGTTATTGGAGTATCGTGCGTATCCTTGTACAAGTTGGCGCAAAAGTAAACTTCCGATGTTTTTTGGCTGTAATTAAAAAAAAAATGAAAAACTTTGATTCTTCTTGTGGATTATTTTTATTTGGTCTTTTAATTTTTTTTACATCAAGTCGAGAATATGATGTTATGTAAATGGCCGCCGCCACAGTTGATTGTCATTTGAGCCATTTATATGGCATTTTCCATCACTTTGGTCAAAACTTCCGGCGATAGGTCCTCACATTCTTGACGGATATTGTCTTTAAGAGCTGCAATAGTCTGAGGCTTGTTGACATAAACCCGCGACTTCAAAAAGCCCCACAAAAAGAAGTCTGGAGCGGTCAATACATCCTTCCGGGAAATACATCCTTCAGCATATCGGTTGTGGCACATGCAGTGTGTGCCGTTGCACCGTCCTGTTGAAACCACATGTTTTCCAATCCAAATTCATCAAGTTGCGGCAAAAAGAACTCGTTGATCATTGCTTTGTAGCGCTCACCATTCACAGTAACCGTTTGGCCCACGACGTCTTCGAAGAAAAAAAGTCCGATGACTCCTCCAGCGAAAACAGCACACCATACAGTGACATTGAGCGGTTGTAATGGCTCTTCGTGGGTTACACGCGGATTTTCAGTGTCCCAGAAGCATAAATTTTGCTTATTTACGTACCCGCTAAGATGGAAATGGGCCTTATTACTTATGATTATTTTTGATGAAAAAACCGACCGATTATTGGTCAAATAAATAGTCAGCAATATTCCGCGTTATGGAGCAGTGTAGCGTAACATTGTTTATTAACGTGTATTTCGCATGTGTTTACTACACAAATGTCAAAACAGAACTGACATTAGGGGCCAATCGCAAAATTTATAGCATTTTCTGATAGGAGGATTACTTTTGCGCCACCTTGTACGTTGTTGCCATTACAACCAGTCTATTATTATTTTGTATCAGTTTCGTTAAACGCTTGTTATTCCAGCTAAGTATGGATTGGTCTGCTGTAGCTGGTCTAGGATAATGGGGCTGCCATCTGTCGTTGCCTAGAAACAACACCCTCTGTGTATCCTGTGTAGTGGTGGGGAACCTTGTTAATTCTTTGATTCCTACTTTTTTTACCAGGGGGTGGCGGGCTGCCTGATATTTACCATGATGTTATCCTCTTTTCAGGGGGAGGGTAGGTCAGTGGGTTAATTTTTAAAAACTCGAAAACCATGATGAACATTTTTCGTCCTCTACCAGGGATCGACCCTGAGGTGCTTGGCTTTGTAGTCAAGCACTTCAACCACTACACAATGCCGCCACCATATTTATAGACTTTGATAAAGCCTTCAATACCAGCAGGCTATTTGGCAAGCGCTACAGTGCAAAAGAGTTCCACATGAATTGATTGATCTAATCTGTGCCTTATACCAGGATTCAACATGAATGGTGCAGCATGGACACAATCTGGGAAGATCACTTAGAGTTAAAGCAGGCGTACTACAAGGCTGAGTTTCTCCATTGCTGTTTCATATAGTGCCTTATATCAGAAAACAACATGTTTTGGTGATACATGGACGCAATCTGGGAAGACTGTTTAGATTTAAGGCAGGTATACGACAAGGCTGTAGTACATGACGTTATAATGCTTAAGGTAACAACCATTAGAAGAGGCAACACTTGGGGCCTAACTGGACTCCTCTAATATTTCGATTATGCCGACAACATATGTCTCCTAGCCCACACATTCAACGATTATGCAGCAAAACTAGGGGAAATGCTGGTTTTCAAGTTAACATAGCAAATACCAAGGTATTGCGTTTAAATACCAGAAACTCGCAAAAGTTCCAAATAGACAACTTTTTTACATATCTGGGTAGAGCCATATCAGTATTAGGTTTGCGAAACGATATTTCAAATCGCACTGCAAAAATCATGAAAATCACTCTATCACTTCATCTGAGGATCAAGCTGCACATCTTTTCATCTAACACGTGTTCCGTCCAGAAACACCACAGCTAGAGACTTGTAATCCTTGCAGGTATTCATTAATCGCTCGTAATAAAAACTGCTCAAGATATTTTGGAAGAATGTTACGATTATGTCAAACAGAGACCTGTGGGAAATACATATCCAGATCATCAATCGTAAATTAAGTTGGATTGGCCATGTTCTCAGACGCACCAAAATGGAACCCCCAAGGCAGTAGAAGATGAAGCAGACCCGCTAACTAAGAAGACAAATCAAAACTGAAACAAACTCAACTGAAATGTTCTGGGCCGAAGTGAAGCAGATAGCAAAGGATAGATCACTATGGAAAATCTTTGTTGTGGCCCTTTGTTCAACCTTGGAACCATAGGAAGGAATATATATACACTCCAGGTTACTTAGAGGCATTAAAATGACCACTGACTTCACGCTAAGTTACATGGGATGTCAGTATACTTACATATATAAGCGAAAAACAAATAAACTGTATGAGAATAATTGGTTATTGGTTATTCAAAGTATTGGCCATTATTAGCTATGACATTTTCACATCATTCTGCCAACATATGGATTCCGAGTCGAAAGAACTGCTCATCTTTTGAGGCCAAGAACGAATCAAACCAATTTCGGATACTCTGTTCTGAAGTGAATCGTATCCCAGAGAGAGCGTTCTGCATCGATCGAAACAAATAGTAGTCGGAAGGGGCACGGTCTATAAAGCGGGTGAGGCAAATTTTACCAACCACTTCGTTGTAAATAGTTTTTAACAGGTATTGCAACATGTGGCCGAGCATTGTCATGATGAAATATTAAGGTTTCATGTATGGCATTGTCGTTTTTCGACCGATTCTCGATTAAAACGAACCAGATGCTGTTGGTACAGGCTCCCTTTGATGGTCTGGTCAGATTTCAGCAGATCGTAATATATAGGACTCTCATCAAGTATAGGGAATTACCTTAGAGAAATGGATATTTGGCTTTAGAGTCAATTCAATTGGTTGGCCGGGCTTCATATACGATCTCTTACGCTTCGGGTTATCGTAATGTATCCAGTTTTCATCGCAAAATGATTTTTTATAGCTTTCAAGCTTAATTTCGTATATGCTAAATCGACTTGCAATGTGTCACAGCTTCAATTTGTATGTAACCGATTTCCCTGCTTTTGAATGAATCTTGCTGCTCGCAAACGTTTTGAAATTGCTACTTAAGTAGCTCCCAATGATTTTGCAAGCTCTTGTTGAGCTTGCAAAATCATTGGGATGGCAGATATGTGTCATCAGTTTGTATGAGTTACTTATAAAAGGCTGCAGTACAAAATGAACGTGTAAAGTGACTATACTCTAGATTACTTCGAGACACTAAAGTGACAATTGCCTTCACGCTAAATTACCTGGGTTGTATAAAGTAACCAATTGACTTCTCTCTGCACTACAAAGAACACTAACCCAAATGACCCGAAATATATGAATTGGAGCCAGACAATTGAACAGACATAAGTGACAATTACTGACTATAAGGGATACATTGAGACTACTTGCTTAACTGTTGGGTGAGTACAATTTACATACTCTACTGTTTAAGTAAAAGATTGTTGCATTACGAAAATACTTATTTGACAGTTTGGTGGGGCAAACTGCTGTTGGGGCAAGGTGCTATTTGAAAGTGTTTAAATGAAGGCCAACAAATCTGTTGAATTATTAGCTGTTCTAGGAATTTAGAGAAAACTTCTTTCTGGTAAAAACATTTAATTTTATTTGATTACAAATTACGTTACTCAGTTTACATAGTTTATGTGGGCAATTAATAGGAATTTGATATTTACATAAATTTTAACACATAATTAAATATTATTTCTTCCAAGAATTGTAAATATCATTAATATAGGCATTTATGTTTTGAGGTTTTATTGTAATTTAATAACGATTTATTAAAATGCCAATGGTCATTGTGAAATTTACAGTTCTTAATTTATTTAAGCTTTCTGAGAATTTTTTGTTTTAAACAAACAAGGAATTTCAAATTTTGAAATTACAAAAATTATTATATTATAAGAATAATAATTTTTGTACAACAACAACATCTCTCTCTTCTCGCATACAAGTACTATGAGAATTTAACATACTTGAGAGAGATGTAAACAGAATGAAAACTATAAAAAAACATTTTAGTAAAACATTCTTAAAGTTAGCGTTTCTCTTTTTGTTATTCTTTGTCAGCTAATGTGTTATGAACTTAAATTTATTTTCCACTTAGAAAAAGCCTCGAGAAAAAAATTTGGTTTAAAGCCAATATTTATAAAATATTAAACTTTTTGTATTAGATTTTATTAGAGAGTATAATAAACCATTGATTCTTTTAATCAAATCAGAATTTAATAGACGGAAATCATCCTTACTGTTACAGAAAACAATTACAAATTTTCGTACCATTGAACTGACCTTTGACCTAACGATTTGATAACATTCCCTCAAGTCTTAAACAAAGTGCGTAGCAAACGGTTTTTTTACGGTCACAGTATCACAATTCAATTAACATTTGTTTGTTTTTGAAAATGAATAAAAAAACGGTTTTACAGAAAGTTTTTTTGTGATATGAGAAAAAAAAGAACTGAAATCATTTGTGACCTTTTGTGACATACCCCCATGTACTTGAAAAGTACACAAAATAGCAATGAAGGTTGTCACTTGCTTCTGGACACAAAAATTAAAATTTTTATTTAAACTGCTAAAGAAAGAAAATAAACAAAAAGTACTAACATAGGGTTAAAAAAGTACCATTAATGTTCCATTTGTAGGTTTCTTAAATCATCCAGGAAAGTATAAACCAAAAGATGAAAAGGTACCATTTATTGAACCAAAGTATGTAGTAAAATTTACATTCATATATCTTCTTTATCTTTATTTCAACCGTAAATAAAAGAAAATAAGCAAAAAGTACCATCACAAGGATGAAAAAGTACCACAAGTTTATCCTTTAGTGAAAGAACGAAAATTAACAAAAAGTACCATCACAAGGATCAAAAAGTATCATTAATGTCCTCTTTGTATGTCCCCTTTGTATCGCTGAATCTTTATTTCAACTGTAAAGGAATGAAAAAAAAGCAAAAAATGCCATCAGGGATGAAAAAGTACCACTAATTGACCCATTTGCAGGTTTCACAATTCACTCAGAAAATTATGTACCAAAACTTATAGAGAAATATAGATTACTCTTTTTTTCAACAGTGAATGAAAGAAACTAAACAAAAATTATCATCACAGGGATGAAAAAGTACCATAAATGTAGCAAAAATTGGAGAAATAATGATAAATTTTTATTTTAACTATAAAATAAAGAAATTAAACAAAAAGTACCATCACAGGGATTAAAAATTATCATTAATGTCCCCTGTGTATCTTTACATCAACTGTGAGGGAAAGAAAATTAACAAAAAGTACCATCACGGGGAGGAAAAAATATGTATGTTTCTTAATCCACTCAGAAAAGTATATACCAAAAGTTTATTTTAATTGTGAAAGAAAGAAAATAAGCAAAAAGTACCATCACAGGGATGAAAAGGTACCATTTATTGAACCAAAGTATGTAGCAAAATTTACAGACATATTTCAACCGTTAATGAAAGGTAATAAGCAAAAAGTACCATAAATTAACCCTTTAGGAAATAATGTACAAAAAAGTACCATCACAGGGATCAAAAAGTATCTTTAATGTCCCTTTTGTATGTCAAAACTAAGAGACATATCGCTGAATCTTTATCTCAACTGTAAAGAAAAGAAAAAAGCAAAAAGTACCATAACAGGGATGAGAAAGTACCATTAATTGACCCATTTGCAGGTTTCACAATTCACTCAGGAAATTATGTACCAAAACTTAGAGAGAAATATAGACTACTCTTTTTTTCAACAGTGAATGAAAGAAACTAAGCAAAAAGTACCATTACAGGGATGAAAAAGTACCATAAATTGACCAATTAGGAAATAATGTACCAAAAATTGGAGACATAAGGATAAATCTTTATTTTAACTATAAAATAAAGAAATTAAACAAAAAGTACCATCACAGGGATCAAAAAGTATCATTAATGTCCCCTTTGTATGTGCCAAAACTAAGAGACATATCGCTAAATCTTTATTTCAACTGTAAAGGATAGAAAAGAAGCAAAAAGTACCATAACAGGGATGAAAAAGTACCATAAATTGATTCATTTGTATTTTTCTTAATTCACTCAGAAAAGTATGTACCAAAAGTTTATTTCAATTGTGAATGAAAGAAAATAACCAAAAAGTGCCATCACAGAGAAGAAGTAGTACCATTTATGGAACCATTTGTAGGTTTCTTAATTCTCTCAGGAAATTATGTACCAAAACTTAGAGACATATAGATTAATCTGTTTTTCATTTGTGAAAGAATGAAAGAAAAAAACTAAAAAGTGCCATCACAGGGATGATAAAGTACCATTAATTGAACCATTTGTAGGTTTCTTAATCCACTAATTGTGAAAGAAAGAAAATTAGCAAAAAATACCATCACAGGGAAGAAATAGTACCATTTATTGAACCATTTGTAGGTTCCTTAATTCTCTCAGGAAAATATATATAAAAAGTTAGAGACATATAGATTACGAAATAAAATAAGCAAAAGGTACATCACAGGGATGAAAAAGTACCATAAATTGACCCCTTAGGAAAAAGGTACATCACAGGGATGAAAAAGTACCATAAATTGACCCCTTAGGAAATAATGTACCAAAAGTTTGGTGACAAAAGATATAAATACTTATTTCAACTGTGAATGAAAAAGTATCAATAATGTCCCCTTTGTATGTGCCAAAACTAAGAGGCATATAGCTAAATCTTTATTTCAAATGTGAAGAAAAGAAAAGAAGCATCCCATTCCATCACTGGGATGAAAAAGTACCATAAATTGAGCCCTTTGGAAATAATGCACCAAAAGTTGGTGACATATCGACAAATCCTTATTTCAACCATGAATGAAAGAAAACAAACAAAAAGTACCATCACAGGGATGAAAAAAAGTAGCAAATTACCCCTTTGAATGTATAAATGATTCGTAAACTACCAAAGCAGTTGCCTGCCTGAGGCTACAAGGTAATTTTACTCATTACAATTGTTTGATATGTTGGCAAAGTGAATTACAAAAATATGCACTTAATTGCATTAAAAATTTACTTGTAATTTCAATGAAATTAACATTTATTTAACTGCAATTTTAATCGAATGCCAATGAAAAGTATACATTCTGTAACAAAAGCATTTTTTCTTTAGCAACAGAAATTGAAATTACAAAATAATTTCTGGTATTCAGGTATTAAAATAAAAATAAAACATTTCCATGGAAATTAATATTTATCGTTAAATTTTCAATACAATTTTTTTTTTTTTTACAAAAAACTTAAGTTATCGAAAGATTGACATAAAAATTCATGTTATTTTTTTTCAGAAAATTAAAGTTATCGATAGATTTTCTAAAAGTTACTAGGAAGTTATCGAAAAGTTTTGCATAGAAATTTCAAGTTATTGAAATGTTTTTTTTTATATAAAATTTAAGATAAAAAAATTAAAGTTAAATTTTGTAAAGATATTTAAAAATTTTTTTATAGAAAATCCAAAATAACAATAAATTTTCTGTAGAAACCATAAGTTATTGTTAAATTTCTTTAGAAAATTAAAGATTTTATTCAAAAGTTCAAGTTATCGATAAACTATGCATAGAAAAATTATTATCGAACAAATTATTTAATTTTTTTTTTAACGACGGACGCCAAAGGCCCCTTATGAGCAGCACAGTAGAGTCTCATAGTTATCGATAAATTATAATTTATTGATAAATTTTCTTAAGACAATTAAAGATAGTTTTCCACATTAAATTCATGTTAATGATACATTTTCTTTAGAAAATTTAAGTTATCGAAATTCGTTGATAGATTTTCAATATAAATCTCAAATTATCGATAAAGTTTCTACATAAAATTCAAGTTATCGATAAATTGTTTTACAGAAAACTAAAGTTGTTGCAAAATTATTCTAAAGACAATTAAAGATAGCGATACATTTTCTACATGATATTCCGAAATAGGAATTTATCGGCCATAAATGCTTGACTTATATCGATACCCACACACATTTTTTAACAAATGAGTTTTATATATTGGGTGTATGACTTCAAAATGCGTTTTTTTTAGTTATTGAACATTATAGTGTAAACAACAAAGTTTTTGTTTGCAATGAAATGTCGAATTTGGTGCCAATAAAGAGTCATATGCGGGAAGTTTTAGTTTGAAAAAAGTACCGCTGCAGTACCGCTGCAAGTTTTGTTATGCATTTACAAGTGGAAAAAAAATTCAATTTTTAGAGTTTCTGTAAAAATGTTGTCATTAAAAAATTACTTTTGCAATTAAATTTAAAGGAATAGAAATGTGTACGTAATTGTCGTTCTAATGAGACATACAAAATGGAAATTGGTTAAAAAAGTTATTAAATATTCCCCAGGCCATTAACGTGCCTCAGGCCCTTAGAACAAGAAATAAAGAAACAAAATTAATATATTTTGTGAAATATTAAAATGAAAGCTTATTTTTACTTAAAATATATCAATATTTACTTTTATATGAGTTTTTGTCTTCGTAGGATGCCGTTAACCTATTCGCAGGTGTAACCAAAACAATTTAATTTTCAAAACTCGTTTTTCCAATTTTTAAAAATTTTGTTAAACAAATTTCAGAATTTTTTTAATATCACATTGGGATTTATTGAGAACATAATAGGGAATAAAAGTCCGACAATAATACCTCCTATAGTTTTTCCATACCTGCGCACAGTGCGGCCAAAGGCACCTTTGTCCGGCCAAAAGACGAAAAAACAAGGTTTTGTGTCATTGGATTGGTTAAAGAAATGCTCTAGGAGATAAAAAATTATCATAGAAAGGTCCCTTGCCTCAAATGCCATTCATAATTTCAGCTTGAATGAGGACTTCACACGAATGACAGACTGCCGTAGGAAAGATCGACTACTAGGAGTTTCCGTTAAACACGTGTCAAAGTCTTTATAATCAAGCAAATCAAACGAAACAAAATGGATTCTACAGCTGAAGGTAAGTTTAATACGTAAAATCAAAATCTGAATGTAAATTTCTATTATTTATTTTTTATTTTTAATTTGTTAAAAAAAATGTATGTAATTGAGTGAAATTTTGTTTCCTGCATTTTCCTGCTCTCTCAGCTATTGGAGGTAATAAGTCAAAGTATTTTAACAAAGTAAAATAAAATTCAGCTGCACGTATTTGCAAGTTGCCCTACGTTCGGCAAAAAAATTTTTTTTTGATAACTGCCTTGCAAACATTTTTACTAGAGGTTTTACGGCGCATTTTTTTTGCTCTCGAAAACGTGAACTAAGGTAGAGCTACACAAATACGTATGCATGTATTTGTTGAATGTACTCTAACATCGCCATATTGCATTTCACCATTGTAAATTTGTTAATTTTTAATAAATTTTCAATTATATACCCTACTAATAACAAAACAAAAGCTTTTAATAAATTAAAAAATTCATTTAATTTGTTTTCGTATGAAATGAAGCCATATTAGGTCGGCCATTTTGAATTTTCTAATTCTTATAACGGATTCGTAATCAGCGACCCCAAAAACCCCCATATGCAAACTTATAGATCAAGGTGCTTTTGGCCGCACTGTGCTGCGATTTAAATTTTTCGATTTTCGAGAAAAACTAATTTTTTTGCCAATATTTTGGGCAATGAACTGAATTGCCTTAGTTGTATGAATTTTAAGTAAAACCTATTCAGCATATTATAGTACAGTTAATTCTAATTATAGTCTGAAAGTTTTACTAAAATCGGTAAACGTTAACCCTTAAATCGTGAAAGTCAAAGGTAATTTTTTTTAATATTTGGAATTTCTCATGGCAGTTTCAAAACTCCAATTTCCAATTGTTAAAAAGTTTGTTAAACAAATTTCAGAATTTTTTTTATCATCACATTGGGATTTATTGAGAACATAATAGGAAATAAAAATATGAAAAAATATGACAATACCTCCTATAGTTTTTCCATACCTGAGATTTAAATTTTGCGATTTTATTTGGCCATATTTTGGCGAATGATCGCACCAATTTCCTTACTGTTATGAATTTTAAGTAAAACCTATTCAGAATATTATAGTACATGTAGTTCTAAATATAGTCTGAAAGTTTTACTAAAACCCTTAAATCGTGAAAGTCAAAGGTCAATTTTTCAATATTTGGAATTTCTCATGGAAAGATAGCGAAATGTTATATATTTTTGGGCCGATTTTGATGAAACTTAAGGAAACAGTAATACAAGGTCTAGTATTTACACTAAAAGCACAAGAAATAAAATTAACCCTTAATTGCACTTGGGGTTAAAATGGAACCTAACCTAAAATTTTCAATACTATTGTTGGCATAGATTTTAATTGAAAAATTAAATTAGTGCGATTTTAATAATTTCAATATTGAACCGGCTTCTTTCATGGCATTCGTTACGCCTGTCAAGGACCTTTGGAACAAATATTAGAAAAATTTAAAAAAAAAGAAAATTTCACTTTGAACTTAAAACAAATTTCTGAATTATTAGCTCTGAAACACATTTTAAGTATTTTACCTTTTGAACTCCTTTTATTAAGATGATTTGTTATAGTTGTTGTTGATGTTGTATGATTAGTTGCAGTTGCAGCATTTAGGGGTAAATTGTTATTAAACGCCTTAGACGGCGTAAATTGTTCTGATAACATTAAAAATTATTGTCAAATGAGGAGAACTAACGTAAATTTAATTTTTGGCTGACAAATTAAAAAAAAACACGCATTATATTATATTTTAAAAGCACTTGTTTATCAATAGTTAGAATTATATTTATTATTTATTTAGCTAAGTAATTTTGAAGCTTTTTATTTAACACTTTTAAGCTATTTTTATATTTTAGAAATATTTTGATTTAAATTTTCTATTAATTTTTTTACAAAACGATGAATTGGCAAATAAAACTTAGTATTAACATTTTTTTTCTATTTTTTTGGTTTTTACAAAAAAAGCAAAAATTATGTTGAATAAAAAAATGAGCAAAAAATGAATATTGATGACATGCAGGCGCTAGAAGGGAGCGTTGTATAAAGTATTTAATAATAAGAGCGTTGATTATAAAAATAAATTATTGATAAAGTAGCTTTGTTAACCAACTAAATTTATTTATATTTTTTAATTTCTTATTTGTTGTCTTCCAAATAGAATAGAAAAGCTGAGGATATTTACACACTCTACTCACTTAAAATTCACTTTAATGAATGTAGTTTGAAAAAGCACAAAAAACACACACAATTTTTTACTTTCTTTTATTCATTTGTTTCATATTTCTTCTTTTTTTTTTGGTATTTTTTGTTTTTTTTTTGGGACAAAGAAGAGGCCCAAAAAAAAGTTGTAAGGGGTTAGGAAATGCGTAAGAAATGAAGATTGATTTTTGTAGATTTTCTTTTTTTTTGTTAAAAGTTAAAGAATTTGTTAAACTTTTTTGTTAAACCTTCTAAAACTCCAACACTTTTGTTTTAAATAATTCTTTCTAAATTTCTTCAAAAATTTCTAGGACACTTTTTCTTTTTTACAAATTTTTTTTTCTTGGTTAAAACAAAATTTCACTTGATTTTCTTTGTATGTAGAGTAGTTAGTTGTTGATGTGTGTGTGTGTTTGTGTGTGTATGTATGATTTGTGGCTGCCAAAATTTATTAAATATTTTCCAATTTTACCGCTTTTTCTATTTTTATGTCCGTAATCTTTGAAATACCGTTAAGTACTAAAGTAACAAAAGCTTTGCATATATGTATACTCTTTTTGCCATTTGCTTATCTACTCTTCTTCTCGCTGGCGAAGTTTCACATTGCGTGCCCAGCTGTCAAATTGTTTTAATGGCTTTCTAAAAGCCCCCAAAAAGGAATTGTAAAAATGTAAAAGCTTTAACGAAATTTAACGAAAGCTTTTGCTTGTTTTTCCATGTATATGTTTTGCAACAGAGTTTTTGTAGGTCATTTTTAGAGATGTTACTCGGTGTTACGTTTTTGTTTAAGGCCTTAAAGTTGTATAGTTTGATATTTAAGTTGAAAACAGAAAGCAAAAGCTTTTAGGCGGGAAAATGCCAAAAGGAAATTATTTACACTTTCACTTAGGTTTTAGAGAGTAAAAGTTTTATTTGTTTAGATGGAAAGTTTAAAAGGCTGTTCCACTCTTATTTTGAAAATGTATTTTGCTTTTTGTTTAAATTTATCTAAAAAGTGATAAACATAAAATTTCCCTTTAAGGAAAATTTCATTTTGTTGGATATTTTTAATTTTAATTTGGAAAGTGAGAAAGTTTACAATTTAAAAAATTTCCCTTTATGGAAATTTTATTTTTAAGTAAAATTTTATAAATTTTTGTATCTCAAAGCAATTTTTTTAATTTACATTTTTTAAACAAAAAAACTTTTAATGAAATTTTATATTTAAGGAAATTTTAGTAATTTTTCATTTATAATAATATTAATTTATCCTTAAACTTGAAAATTTCCCTTTTTTCCAAAAATATTCCTTCCAGATAATATTCCTTTAAGATATAATTTTGAAATTTGTGTTGCATTTTGTTTATTTTTGATAAATAAAGGAAAATTGCTAACAAGTTTAGAAATTTCCCTTGTTTACAAACATTTTCCTTCCAGGGAAATTTTTCATTTAAGAAAGATTTTTAAAATTTTTCTTGCATTTTGTTTATTTTTATTTATTAAATTTTCTTAAAAAGAAATATTATAAATTTCCCTTTATTACAGAAATTTCCCTTTAAGGGAAATTTTATATTTAAGAAATATTTTTGAAATTTTTCTTGCATTTTGTTTATTTTTAATTAAACATGAGCAATAGCTAACAATTTTAAAAATTTACCTTTATTTAAAAAATTTCCCTTCAAGGGAAATTTTATATTTAAGAAATAATTTTGGAATTTGTCTTGCATTTTGTTTATTTTTAATTAGTAAAGTGAAATAGCTAACAAATTTAGAAATTTCCCTTATTTAAAAAAATTTCCCTTAAAGGGAAATTTTATATTTAAGAAAGATTTTTAAAATTTTTCCTGCATTTTGTTTATTTTTATTTATAAAATTTTATAAAATGAAGTATTATAAATTTCCCTTTATTACAAAAATTTCCCTTTAAGGGAAATTTTATATTTAAGAAATATTTTTGAAATTATTCTTGATTTTTGTTTATTTGAATTACTTAAGAGAAATAGCTAACAATTTTAGAAATTTCCCTTGTTTACAAAAATTTCCCTTAAAGGGAAATTTTTTATTTAAGAAAGATTTTTAAAATTTTTCTCGCATTTTGTTTATTTTTATTTATACAATTTTTTAAAATTAAATATTAGAAATTTCCTTTTATTACAAAAAATTCCCTTTAAGGGAAATTTTATATTTAGGAAATAGTTTTGAAGTTCTTATTGCATTGTGTTTATTTTTAACTAGTAAAAAGAAATAGCTAAGAATTTTAAAGATTTCCCTTGTTTACAAAAATTACCCTTAAAGGGAAATTTATATTTTATATTTAAGTAAAATTTTTAAAATTGTTTATCTTTAATGACTTATTTAATTATATAATTAATTTAAAATTAAAGATTAGAAATTTCCCTTTATTTAAAAAATTTCCCTTCAAGGGAAATTTTATATTTAAGATAGATTTCTGAAATTTGTCTTGCAGTTAATTTAATTTTAAAAAGGAAAAAGTAATACCATAAAATTTCCCCTTTTATGTAAATTTCTCTTCCAGGGAATTTTATATTTCAGATTTTTTAAATTTTTCTTGCATTTTGTTTTGCTTTAAAACATTTTTAAATTCTCCTTTGAAACTACATTCGTGTCCACACAGTGAAGTTTTTGATTTTCAGTTTTTGACATTTCTGTACAGAACGAATATGAACGAATAAATGTGGATGACATACTCAACAAAAACTTCATGTACATGAAACAGAGTACCCTTTTCCATTCCTCTTTCCCCTTTCATCAACAAACTCAAATGTTTTGCAGCAAATGTTTCACAGTATGGATGGGGACTAAAGAGCAATAGCTAACAATTTTAGAAATTTCCCTTTGAGCAAAACTTTAAAAATTGTTTATCTATAATGATTTTATTTAATTATATAATTAAGTTAAAACTAGATAATATAATTTCCCTTTATTTAAAAAATTTCTCTTCAAGGGATATTTTATATTTAAGAAATATTTTTGGAATTTTTTGTATTTAAAATTTTATATTTAAGTAAAATTTTGCATCTATAGTTATATAATTCATATAACATTAAATTTTAGAAATTATCCTTTTTTTATAAAAATTTACCTAAAGGGAAATTTTATTTTTTGCTCAATTTTTGAAAATTGTCTTGCATTTTGTTTATTTTTAATTAAGAAAGAGAAACAGCTTGCAATTTGTGAAATTTTCCTTATTTAAAAATTGTCCCCTTCAAGGGAAATTTTATATTTCAGCACAATTTTTGAAAATTTTCTTGCATTATGTTTCAGTTTATTCAACTAAGTAAAATAACATAAAATTTTAATAAATTTCCCTTCTAGGGATATTTGTATTTATTGGAAATTTTTCTAGAATTTAGTTTTACTCTAATTAGGAAAGAGAAATGGTCTAAGGTTTTTTTAAATTTTCTTTTTTTTCCTTGAAATAAATTTTTTTTAAAAATTTTCTTTTTTTAAAAAATTTCATTCAAGGGAAATTTTTTTTTTGCTAAATTTTTGAAATTTTTCTTTAATTTTGTTTATTTTTGGTTAGTCCCTTCAAGGAATATTTCATATTTCTGGACAATTTTTGAAATTGGTCTTGTTTTATGTTTCAGTTTATTCAACTAAGTAAAATAACATAAAGTTTTAAAAATGTTCCGTTTTTCAACCAATTTCCCTTCAGGGTATATTTTATATTAATTGGGAATTTTTAAAACTTTTAGCTAACAATTTTAGAAATTTCCCTTTTTTTAAAAATTACCCTCAAGGAAATTTTATATTTAAGTAAATTTTCAAAATTTAACAATTATGATTATTATTAGTTGTATAATTCATATAAAATACAATTAAAAAAATTTCCCTTTTTTAAAAAAAAATTCCTTCAAGGGATTTTTTATATTATTCTTTATTGTTGATAGGGAAAGAGAAATTTAGTAAAATATTTTACTTTTACTTAATTTTTTTTTTTTTACAGATTTCCCTTAGTTTGTTGAAAGCATAATACAAGCATATTTTTAGGTAAGTTATTTTTCCTTTTTTTTCAAACAAAATGCTTTATTTTCGATAACAACTTTAACCCAAACACCTACAAAACATCATGTTTCGTCAAGTTCTAGCTAAACAAAAATAAAGAAAAATGAAAAGAAATTGAGAAAAACAAAGAGAAAACGTCACACAAAGCAAACATGAAAAAAAGAAAAACAAAAAAGCTTTACATATTTAACAGAGAAAAAAAAGTAAACGCCAGAAACTCATGGAATAGAAAACAAAAGCAAATTCCGTAAAACAAAGTACGCAAACAAATTTAATGAATGAAAAGCTTTTTAGTTTTCGTAATACACTAAATTTTGAGCTCGTAGTAAGTTACACCAACACTTTTCTATACTTATAGATGTATAAAGAAATTAAACTAAACGTATAATGCAAATAATTGCAATTGTAAATGTTAAAAAAAATAGAAAAAAATCCCTCAAATACATACTAGTTCTACAATACTTAGGATACAAATATTAATTCAAACAATAGCAGACAATGGGAATATATATAAGAATAGAATTATGGTGAAATGTAGAATAGAAAGCATGACTAATAATGATACGAGAGAGGGCTGTAAGATTCGTTTCAAAAGCAGAGAAAAATACATATTATTAATTGTATTATTGGGTGTATGACTTAAAATGCGGGATCTTTTGAACGGGGTTTTTTTTTTAACTTATGTGTAATTTGGAACGGTACATATTTGTCATTTATTCTCACTTAGTTATTGAAAATATTCAATTTTGTGCCAACAAATCTCATATGCGGGAAGTTTTGCTTTACTTTACGAGATATGAATCGAGGCCAACCAAAAAAGTTGCAGACTAAGATTTGGAGGCATTACTCCGGGAAGATTGTTGTCAAACTCAACAAGAGTTTGGAAATCATTGGGACCAACTCAATCAGCAATTTCAAAACTTTTGCGAGCAGCAGGATTCATCCAAAATCAGGGAAATTGGGTACCATACGAACTGAAGCTGAGAAACCTTGAAAGACGAAATGCTGCTTCAAAGCAATAAAAGAAAGTCTGCGCCAGGTTTTGGATGGACGACCCCTCCCCCTCGGCCAATCAGCCGAATCGACACCAACGCCAAATATCAATAGCGCTATGGTAATGCTCTGTATTTGGTCGCAGCAAAAGGGTTCTATCTATTATGAGCTGCTGAAATCTGGGCAGACCATCACAGGGAACCTTTACCGAACACAACTCATTCGTTTGAAGCGAGCAAAGGCCGAAAAACGCCCAGAATATGCGGAGTTTTCCACCTTGGTTTGTCGTTAGCAATATATTTGATTTCGCTCCAGGATACATCAGCCTCCGCTGCTTTCATTTCCACTAGGAAACGAATGGACGAATCCTTCGGTTTCCTTGTCTTGTTACATCATATTGTGGTATGCGTAGGGTATTTCCAAGTCAGGACCATTTTCGTCGTTTAATTTCTATATGAATCGGTGTCGGTCGAGTCCATTCCCTCAACTCATTAGTTGTGATGATGCACAGTGGTTTAGACAATTTATTTTTTTGGGGAAATAATTCGGTATCTCGGGAACTATATTGACATGGTTGGAGCTGAGTTGCTTTCGTGTTGATTTGCAGTTTTTCAGCATCCTAGCGCTAATGGGGGCCAGTGCGTTACGCCTCAAAGTTGGACACCTCGTGTCTCAAATTTTTTAAAAAAATCGCCAAAAATCCATTTATGATCCAAATGAGCTGAAATTTAAAATATAAATAGTGCTTAAGAAGATCTATAAAACATACCCTAACATGTGTAGGTTACCTCTATTAGTTTAAGATATTTAGGTTTATTAATTTTTTTTTTAAATTCTGCTCGATCTTTTTATGGTTTTTTAGATGTGGCGGCCCTACGGAGTGTCGAAATTTATTTTTAAAATATCAACTACATTGGCGATTAAATTCTAAATAAAATAAAAACAACTTGCTAAAAGTTATCTTGTCCCTATAAAAAATTACATGCATCCAAAAGTGGAACTTGGAAAAAGTGATGTATTTTTTTGAGGCCCATATATTTGTTCTTTTGTAGAAAAAAATTTTCTTCGGAACTATATACAATTTTTATATGATCCGGAAAGAGAATTTAATGCAAAAGCGTGTAAAGTAAATGTTGGCTTACTAAAGCGCACACAACACCCCCCAGACCAAACCAAACTTGGCCAATTTTTAAAAAAAAATTTTAGATTTGAGTAATAAATTCTAAAAAGGTAATGCACCGATCCCCAAAAAAGCTTCATATTTATATAACCCTATATGCTTGTTAAACACTTGAAAAGGCGTTTTTACTATCACACTGTAAATAACGTCACAGTAGGTACTTTTCTAAAAAACTCAGTTTTTGGAACACATTTTCCCCGGTTTAGGACTTTGGGTATTTGAAAATAAAAAATGTCAAAAATTATAATGCCGTTGTTTTAAGGACAATTGAGTCTGTATTAGTTCCAAATTTTGTTATGATATCTTTAACCGTTAAAATTTTACAGTAATTCAAATTTTATATTTTTCTTCATGGAAAATCACCATATTATAATTTTTTAAGTTTTTAAGGTAAATGACGCCCCAAAAATTCATAGAATTGTTTAATTTTCCTAAAGTATCACTCAACAAGTCCTAAGGTTTTCAACAATATCAAATACTTATATAAAAAGCCTTTATTTACTCCTAAAAAGTTCCACAAAGCTTGCCCCATTTGATAAATTTGTACGTTTTTTCATATAATGTTACATTTGATATGTTAGTAACATTTTGTACGCTTTATATGAAAAAACGTAGGTACAATTATGTCAAAGGGGGCAAGCTTTGTGGAACTTCTGATGAGTAAATAAATGCCTTTTATATAAGTATTTGATATTGTTGAAAACACTATGACTTGAGGATTGATAACTTAGTAAAACTAAATCATTTTTTTTTAATTTTGGGACTTCATTTACCTTAAAAACTAAAAAAATTATAATATTGTGATTTTCTACGAATAAAAATATAATATTTGAATTAATGTAAAATTTTAACAGTTAAAGATATCTTAACAAAATTTGGAACCAATATAGACCCAAATGTCCTTAAATCAATGGCATTAGAATTTTTGACATTCTTTATTTTCAAATACCGAAATTCCTAAAACGGGGAAAATGTGTTCCAAAAACTGAATTTTTTTAGAAAAGTGCCCACGCGGCGTTATTTACCGTGTGATAGTAAAAACACTTAGTAAGTATTTAAGAAACATATGGGGTTAGACAAATATGGAGCATTTTCGTGGATCGGTGCTTTGCCTTTTTAGAATTTTTTACTCAAACCGGATTTTTTTTTTTTTTAATAGGCCAAGTTTGGATAGGTCTGGGGGGTGATATGTCCGCTAAAGTGAGCCAAGTTTTTCTTTATATGCTTTTTTATTAAGTTATCTTTCCGGCTCATATAAAAATTTTATATAGCCTGGAAGAAAATTTTGTTTCTACAAAAGAAAAAATATATGGGCTTTTTTGGGAAAAAACGTAAAAAATACGGCCCTTTTTAAAAGTTCCAAATTTGGATGAGTATAACTTTTTATAGGGAGGAGATAACTGTTAGCAAGTTTGATTTATTGTATTTAGAATTTTATCGCGAATATAGCTGATATTTTAAAAATAAATTTCGACCCTCCGTAGCCCAGCCATATCTAAAAAACCATTAAAAGATCGAGCAAAATTAAAAAAAAATAAATCAATTAACCTGAATATATCTTTAACTAATAGAGATAACTTACACTTGTAGGCCTATTTTTTGTAGATCTTCTCAAGGACTATTTATATTTAAAATTTCAGCTCATTCGGATCATAAATGGATTTTTGACGATTTTTTTAAAAAAAATTGAGACCCGATGTTACCAAATTTGAGGGGCTTTGCACTGGCCCGCATTAGCGCTAGGAAGCTAAGCAAACGTAAATCAACTCAAAAACACCTCAGCTCAAACCATGTGAAATAGCAATATCTCCAATAGTTCCCAAGATACCGAAATATTTCCAAAAAAAAGTGTTTCTAAACCACTGTGCATTGGTTTGATACATTTTTGTTCTCAAAAGCTGATCAGTTCTTTTGGCTCGGAATCCATATGTTGCCAGAAAGATGAGAAAAGGTCATAAATAAAAGCCAAAAATTGGAAAAAATTTCGCAAATCAAAACTGCCAGAAATCACTCTTCATAAGACCCTCGTACGACTGACAAAACAAACAAAGACGTGTAATTATATTTAAAAATATCTTCTGCTCTCTTCTCCGAGAGTCAGACACCGTATGGGTATCTCAGCCTGTAATTCGGCATGTACATGTCCTTTTGTATCTATGGCTGTGTTGTTTCAAAAACGGGGTACTTTCTCTGCACAGTGTGTATGTGTGAGTGTTATTTTCAAAAGAAAAATTCAACACACAATTAAAAACAAAAATACACTTGTTGTAGCAACCATTCATTTGTATTGTACAATTGCAATTACTGGGTGGTGAGCCTGTGTTTGCATTTTGTATCTGTGAGTTTGTGTCATTGTATCATGTTCATGGTTAATGTCGTCATTGACATTAAATACTTAAATTGCGGTTGCACTCCCACTATAATCAACATCGTCGTCGTCGTCAGTCAACAACAGCACTGGCAGTAGTACAATCACCATCATCATCATGTACAACAATATTTTTATTCACACACAGTACGAATACATCGTATATTTAGATTATTATTGATTCTGAAAATAACTTTAATATTTTTTTTTTGTTTGTAGCTCCGAGGGAATTTCTGTTTTATTTATTGTGTATATGGGTGAAATCATAGAATGTTGCATAACCACGTACCATTTTAATATCTAATTGAGGGATCATAGTTTTGAAGTATTTTTATACCGTTCACCTTCGATAAGTCTGTCACTGCGTTTTTATACCCTTCACCATGAGTGGCAAGGGTATATATAAGTTTGTCATTCCGTTTGTAATTTCCACATTTTTCATTTGCGACCCCATAAAGAATATATATTCTGGATCGTTATAGATAGCGGAATCGATATAGCCATGTCTGTCTGTCCGTCTGTGTGTTGAAATCAACTTTCCGAAGCCCCCAAATAACTTACATACACGATTCATACATCAATATCTCCGAAATTCTTCCGGCTCGGCCGCTATTTAAAATCGGTCGACAAATGGCTGAAATATGAGGAAAAAACTAGGACAACCTCGATTTTAGACCTATATCTGGATTACTAAGTCATTAATATAGACAATATGGATATCTAATGATAGATATTTCAAAGAACTTTGCAACGACGTATATAAGACAATAGTAAGTTGGACATACAATGGGTCAAATTCGGAAAAAAAATATTTTTTTAACCCGAATTTTTTTTTCATCAAACATTTTTTTTGTCATAAATTCTTTTTCCGAAAAAATTAATTAAAAAAATTTTTTTGAAAAAACTTTTTTTAAAAAAAATTCAAAAACAATTTGGAAAAAAAAAATTTTAAAACATTAAAAAAAAATTTTGATTTTGTTTAAATAAAAATATTTAAAAAAAAATATTTTTAAGTATAATTTGGTGAAGGGTATATAAGATTCGGCACAGCCGAATATAGCTCTCTCACTTGTTAATTTCCCCAAATAACTTACATACACGATTCATACATCAATATCTCCGGAATTCTTTCGGGTCGGTTGCTATTTAAAATCGAGCAAATTGATCAACAAATGGCTGAGATATGAGGGCAACCTCGATTTTTTTTTACCTATATCTGGATTACTAAGACATTAATACAGACAATATCTAATGATAGATATTTCAAAGACCTTTGCAACGTCGCACAGTGCTTTGTCCCTATATAACGATGGGACAAAAATAGAAGGAGTTGCCGTAGAGCTTTGAAATTTGGTATGTCAATATAAAATACCTTAGGTAAGAAAAATTTAATTTTTGGAAAAAATTGGATCAAGGACACGCCTATCTCCCCATATATGCCAAAAACATAATTTTTAGTTTTGGCATAATTGATCTAAAAATCATGAAAATCTGCATTTGTTATACGCACTAAGCTTACAATCTTTCTGTTAATTGTTATTGTGATTACAGAAAGGACTATTGGTCCTGCCATATATCCTTAATTGTAAAAATTCTATAACTTTTGCAAAAATGATCTGATTGTAATGAAACTTGGTATATTTATTTGTATTTATTGAATAACTTTTTGGATTGAATAAGCTTTGTCCGTCCTCCATATATAGGTCTGTCCGTCTTTCCATTTAGATTTGTTAATCAAGGTATATGTCGCAATTTTAAACATGTTCCCATGATATTTGGTCCACATCACTTTTTCGACCCAAGGACAAACTTTGCTAATTTTGGTCATAATCGGTTCATGATTTCACCTAGCCCCCGTACAAATGTCCTCTCGAGCACAGGGTAGTAAGGAAAAAAATGTGGAAATAACTAATAACTTCTACACCAACAGTCCGAAGTTAATAAAAATCCATAGCTATAGAGGTAGTGTAGCTGCGTTTTAGTTTTGAATTTGGACTTTAAAAATGATGCTAAAATCTCGATCTGATTTGAATGATTTTAATAGGTATAAAATCTACAGGAAACATTTGAAAATTAAAATTTCAAGTTTTAGTCGATCCAAATCCTCAAATATACATTTTTGAATTACCAACAAATCTATTAGTAATAGGAAAAAATCTTTACTAAGTCAAAAGTTATGTGCATTTAAATTAATAATATTTTAAAAAGTAGTTTTTTTAAGAACTTTTATTCGAAAAAAAGTACTTACATTTAGTTATACAGAAAAGAAAAACAAAACAAGTAAGAAAGTATGGTCTGTCAAGCCCGACCATATAATACCCTACACTAAGTAAAAGAGCAAAAAAATTTTTCTTTTAAAATTTCAATAATTTATATTTTTGAGTGATTTTTGGAAGTGGGCCTTATATGGGGACTATGACCAATTATGGACCGATCACCATGAAATTAGGTCGTGTGATTTATGTCTATATTAAAGTTAACTATGTTGAATTTTGTGTGTTTACCAACATTTTTAAGCGATTTATGTACGTTAAAGTGATTTTCGGAAGCGGGTCTATATGGGAGCTATGACTAATTATGGACCGATCGTAACAAAATTTGGTGACATGAATTTTGTGTATATTAAACTTATTTGGAGCGGAATTTGTGGAGATATATATATAAATTAAACATTTATGACCGATAAAGTCCAATTTCGGGAGGACATTTGTATGGGGGATAGGTGAAATAATGGACCGATTTCAGCCAGTTTCAATAGGCTTGGTCCTTGGGCCGAAAAAATAATATTTACCAAATTTGATCGAAATATCTTCAAAATTGCGACCTGTACTCTGCGCACAAGGTTTACATGGACAGCCAGCCAGCCAGCCGACCAGACGGACGGACGGACGGACATCGCTTAATCGACTCAGAAAGTGATTCCAAGTCGATCGGTATACTTTAAGGTGGGTGTTAGACTAATACTTTTGGGCGTTACAAACATCTGCACAAACGCATAATACCCTCCTCACTATGGTGGTGTAGGGTATAATAATGTGTTTATATTTTTTTCAAAGGTAATATTTTGGAAAGTACCATGATACAACCATTAGAAGGTAGAATCACTAGGGAGTGAGTTTAAAATGCTATGCCTTGTTACGTCAATTAATAGAAAAACAAAAAACAGAAATAAGAAAATACGAATAATAACAACTGAAAATTGAGAAATATTTTGTTTATATTTGAAATACGAAAAAAAATCACTTACGCCTTTTACTGGCTCATGAGAAGATGTCGCATTTGGTATTAGACGTGCACGTTTTGTGGCTTGATGCAGTTCAATATAATCGGAGTCATTGAAATGATGCATGCAAATCCGGGAGTGTTTCTTCAGCTCAACACCGATGGCTGCACTCCATTCTTTAATTTTATTTTCAGGACATTTACACAAAGACAAAGATTTACACAAACAACATTTAACACGCATGTTTCTTCATAAATTATGAAATTGAATTTAAATTATTTTTCAATTTATTTATGTAGTTAATTTTTGATTTTTGATGTTTTATTTCAATTGTACTTTTATTTTTTATTTTATATTAGTCTGACAATTCAAGGCATGTATAATTGAGAACATATTTTATAGTGATTCTACCTTTTATTGTTATATTATGGAAAGTACTATAAAAGAAAAATAATTTGAAAAATTTTATAACTGCAAGTTCCAAAGCATAGGTGCTTTTAAAAAATTAAAACCATTCTTGTAAAGAGAAATCTAAAAATACCATTTTATGGGATTTTTGGGAATTGTGGGATTTTCAATAAAAATTCACAATCAAAAATTTCTATATAAGTGTCAAATCTCGTAAACTCAGCTACCATTTTTGATTCCCATATTTTTGAAAAAAAGTCTTGCGTCACAATTTGACTTCCATACAATAAATGTCTTTAATTTAATTTAAGATATTAATTTTATTTCATATATCTCGTAACATTACTTTAACATTATTACTCTATAATACATACAATTTAAGTAAAAATTTAGACCTATTTTAAAATACCATTTTTTTTGTTCACATACTTAGTACACACCAATACCTCATGGGAGATTGTGTGATCGCATTATTTTTTGCTACTATTTTTGAGTTATTGAATTTTTAATTTGTGATATTTTCATAATGCCCATATTCAGTCATTATGGACATATCTCGTTTCTACGGAAAGTAAAATTTTGTACATTTACAAGTGAATAAATACTATATTTTTTTGGAATTTATATTTATGAAGAGTTGGTTGATTGTTATATGCATGAATGTTTCCTTATTGCGTTTTAGTTTTGTTGTTGTGACCCCAATATCCTCTATATTGGACGACTTAAAAAAAACTTTTTTCAATAAATTTTTAAAAAACTCTAATTGCTCTGTTTTTTATTTCTCATTTGCTTCCAAAATAATATAAAATTAATTTTAAAATGATCAAGCTCAAGCAATCGGCATATCTGGGTTAACAACACTGTTTACTAAGAAAAACCAAAATAAAAAAATGTACGATTTTATAAGATTTTTTTAAAATTCCACCAAACTTTTGTAATTTTTTAATTTGTTGGAAAAACATGTATTTTTTTGAGCGATAAAAAATAATTTTAGTCGAAATGTTTAATAAAAATTTTAATACTATCGAATTTTGAAAATACTAAAGAACTCAAAACACAAAAATTTAAATTAATTTTTTAAAAAATGAATTTTTGAGTATTATTTTTTTGAAGCAATTGAATTAAATTTGACTGAATTTAGCGACCTCTGGTGAAGTCTAGGAGAGTCAAATAAAATCAATTCCCCAAAATTTTTTTGAGTTGTGTTGGTAGCTATCGATCAATATATATTTTATCATATTTTGAGACAAAACATTTTTTTTTTGATTTTTGGCTATGAGACAAAGCACCGTGCGTCGTATATAAGACCATATGGTCTTATATACGACGCACCAATTTTGACCAATGGGTCAAAATCGGAAAAAATATTTTTTAACCCGAATTTTTTTTTTCACCAAAAGTTTTTTTCGCTTAAATTAAAAAAAAAATAAAAACAAAAAAAAAATTTAAATTAAAAAAAAAAATTTTTTTTTAAAAAAATTCAAAAAAAAAATTTTGTTTACCCAAAAATATAATATAATTTGGTGAAGGGTATATAAGATTCGGCACAGCCGAATGTAGATTTCTTACTTGTTTTTTAAATATATCGTAGCCTTGAGAATATAGCATTTTATTCAATTGCATTAATTTTATAAAAATATTTTTTAAATTATTCATTAAAAACATAACAAATCTATTTAAATTTAAAAAATAAAAATATTACGATACCTTAAACGGACATATTTAATATCAATATTATTTGACATTGTGAAGATTGTAATAAAACAAATCTTCAAAATTTTAAAATTAATTAAAAAGTATAACATTTTTTGATTTCACCCATATCACAACGATTGCTAGAGTAATAAGTAAAGGGGGTCAGTGTATAGTTTAATATAACTAGACTATTTTTTCCTATGAAGTTGAAAGTTTTTACTTTTTTTGTGCTTTAAAATTTACATGTTTTTTTTAATAAATTGCTGTTAACATTGACGTATATATGACGTCGTTGTCTCATTGATTGGCTTTTTGTTGGTTGTTTATATTACAACAATTACTTGGTATATGAAGTAACATCACCGCATGATATTGTTTCATTTAAAGAGGAAAACTAAGTAATTGCCAGTAACTCTTTGATGATTTGTGTATTATTGGAAATGGGAGATAGTATGTAAATAGTTTCCTTTTACGGTATAAAGTTTGATGAAATGGAATATTTAAATAAAGTATTAAATGTTTCAATTATATAGAATTATTATTATTGAGAAAGTTTGTTACTTGTTGATGGAGTATCTAACCTATAGGTAAGGATTTTTAAAAAGAACAAAACAAGATCAGACAAGAACTCAAATTGCTCTTAATTAATCAATTTTCAATTAGGTTTCAGTTAATTCTCATATGAAAAATCGATTTTCGGTTGGAAATAAAGCATGTTTTTTATAGATTCGGAGAACTTAAAATTGGTAGAACTTTAAATTGTAGCGTAGTGTTGATGATGATCCAAATGTATCAATTCGTCATCGTGCTCAATAATTAAACTTGCGAAAGGATATTGGTTTGTGTGTTCTTACACGATTCAACTCGTACATGACCCACAATTCCATTTGAAAATTTTGTTCAGTGATGAAGCACACTTATGGTTAAATGTAGGCATTGTCATGCATTTGAAGCGATAATAATTCTCAAGCTATTGTCGAAACACCATTACATCCAGAAAAAGTCACTGGTTGGGGCGCTTTATGGGTCGATGGAATTATTGGTCCATATTTCTTCACAAATAATGATGGTCAGAACGCTACTGTCAAGTGAGTGATATAGAGACAAGCTCACTATCCTTTTCTTGCCTCTATTGGAAGGCATACGTACACTCAATTTACGGAGGGAAACATTTGGCCAACGAAATCGATCTGTTGGATTATACTCTATGCCATTCGATTATATTCTATGAGTTTATGTAAAGCCTCAGGTCTACGCAGATAAACCAGAAACGATCGAGCACTTTGAAGCGAATATTCGACTCGTGAGTGCGGCATGAAAAATACATTTATTTTGAAACATTAGTACATTCAAAATGTATTCAAAGTATTTGTCATTGTTAGCTATGACCTTTTCCATCTTAGTGCCAACATATGGAATCCGAGCCAAAAGAACTGCTCATTTTTTGAGGCCAAGAACGAATCAAGCTAATTTTGGATACTCTGTTCTGAAGTGAAGAGTATCTCAGAGAGAACGTTCTGCATCGATCGAAACAAATAGTAGTTGGACGGGGCAAGGTCTGGACTATAAGGCGGGTGAGGCAAAACTTCACAACCATTTTTTTGTAAGTAGTTTTTAAAAGGTATGGCAACATGTGGCCTAGCGTTGTCATAAAGAAATATTACGGTTTCATGTCTGGCTGTTTTTCGGCCAATTGCGTTCGATACAGATTCCCTGGAATGGTTTGACCAGATTTCTGGAACTCATAATATATATGACCCTTTTGGTCGCACCAAATTCAATGAATCACCTTAGCGCCATATATATTTCAGCTTTGGTGTCGATTACCCTGGTTGGCTGGCCTTCAAATACGATCTCTTACGCTTTGGGTTACCGTAATGGATCCATTTTTTATCGCAAGTAATGATTCGGTACAAAAAGCTTTTTTGGCACAAAATTCCCGATTAGGAACCCTATATGGATATTAAAAACGCTTTTCTCTCTTTTATTTCAATTAAAGGGTTTACGCCTCTATGAAAAATACCCTTTATAAGTAATTGGAAATTACCATCCTTTTTGCATTAGGACCTCTATTAACCGACTTAGAGTCACGTTTATATTTCAGTTCGTTATTATAGGAAAAATGGATTTTTTATGATAAAAGTTTGGCTACCGATTCGAAGCGATTCAATGGTGACGGCTTTTGGAATATTTCGGTAACGGTATTTTGGCTTCTATCGGTAGAGATATTTTAATAATAACGGTTATTTCGGCCTGATTTCATTTGATTATATTTCTTTATATACAACTGCATTGAATCATACATGAATCATTCAAGTGTTTTCCCTTCATAACATTTACAAAATTCCCCTTTTTTCATAAAATCTCTATAAATAACACAGACACCGGCCTTTCAAAACATTCTACCACCGCCTTACAACTAACCCTATTTTATTACAAATCAAGCTATTCATAAACATTTTCGCCATTACCAATTAATTCCGTAGTTTGGCTGTCCACTTAAACAAACCAAAACAAAAAAATACAACACTTTCCTAACACAAAAATTGTTGTCATGTTGGAAACAAAAAATAAAATCGTCCCTCGCTTTCATACTCAAGAAATATAAAAAAAGGACAACAAAAGGCTCAACAACTATAAAGACTCATGCTCTCATATATTAATAAAATGCCTGCAAGTTAAGAAATTGTTATTATTTTAGGCGGGGAGGTTTTCCATTATTTTGAATTATGAGACGCCAATTTACCATTAAAGAAAAAACAACAACCAAATAGACAGACGGACAGACAGACAAAAGCATGGCAAAAATATTACTCACAGCAACACTGTTTACCAGACTATAGAAAAGGAGTGGAAAGCGTGTGTGTTTGAAAATAACAAAACACCAGATGATTACAAACTGTTCATGACAGTCAAGGTTTCATGGCGTCATTAATCTATATTCAAACATCACACATACAAACATATCCTTTAAAACATACATACATGAATATGTGGGTCTAAAACACACACTTACATTATGTGTATTAGGGTGGTTCTTATATTATACTTTTAGCAAATTTTCGATGCCTCAAAAAAAAAAAAATATTTGTCTAATAAATTAATTTTAGAATATTTAACCAAATTTTTCTGTATATATTTTTGGACATTTAAAAAAATTTTAATCGATTAATAAATTTGATTTTTTTCATGTTTTTGCCAAATAACTTAATTTTGTTTAATATTATTTTAAAATTTATTCGAATAATCGATTATTATACCCTTCGTGAGAAGGGTATATATAAGTTTGTCATTCCGTTTGTAATTTCTACATTTTTCATTTCCGACCCTATAAAGTATATATATTCTGGATCCTTATAGATAGCGGAGTCGATTAAGCAATGTCCGTCTGTCCGTCTGTTAGTTGAAATCAATTTTCTGAAGACCCCAGATATCTTCGGGATCCAAATCTTCAATAATTCTGTCAGACATGCTTTCGAGAAGTTTGATATTTAAAATCAGCAAAATCCGTCCAAAAATAACGGAGATATGAGCAAAAAACCGGGACAACCTCGATTTTTGACCTATTTTTGATCTATATATGGATTACTAAGTCATTAATATAGACAATATGGATATCTAATGATAGATATTTCAAAGTCCATTGCAGCGATGTAGATAAGGCTATAGTAAGTTGGACCTACAATGGGTCAAAATCGGGAAAAATATTTTTTGACCCGAACTTTTTTTTCATCAAAGATTTTTTTTCCAAAAAAAAAAATTTTTTTTAAAAATTTAAAAAAAAAAAAAATTTAAAAACAATTAAAAAAAAAAATTAAATTTTGTTTACCTAAAAATATTTAAAAAAATTTATTTTAAAGTATAATTTGGTGAAGGGTATATAAGATTCGGCACAGACGAATATAGCTCTCTTACTTGTTTTTTATTAAAATATCAAGTTTAAACTTTACGAAATAATTTTCGTTCTTAATAAATTTGCTCCTGGTCAATGTTTTTTATTCGAATGTTATTTATGAACAATTAGTAAAGAGAACTTATTAAAATATCAAAATTTTAAGATTTTTCTAAAATATTCGTATAATTGAATAAATTATTCGGTTCTTTATTCCGAATATACAATACCCAACCATATAATACCCTACACTAAGTAAAAGAGCAAAAACATTTTTCTTTTAAAATTTCAATAATTTATATTTTTGAGTGATTTTCGGAAGTGGGCCTTATATGGGGGCTATGACCAATTATGGACCGATCACCGTGAAATTAGGTCGTGTGATTTATGAAAGTTTACTATGTTGAATTTTGTGAGTATACCAACATTTTTAAGCGATTTATGCACGTTAAAGTGATTTTCGGAAGCGGGTCTATGACTAATTATGGACCGATCGTAACAAAATTTGGTGACATGAATTTTGTATATATAAAACTTATTTGGAGCTCAATTTGTGGAGATACATTTATAAATTAAACATTTATGACCGATAAAGTCCAATTTCGGAAGGACATTTGTATGGGGGCTAGGTGAAATAATGGACCGATTACAGCCAGTTTCAATAGGCTTAGTCCTTGGGCCGAAAAAATAATATGTGCCAAATTTGATCGAAATATCTTAAAAATTGCGACATATATCTTACATGGACAGCCTGCCAGACAGCCAACCAGACGGACGGACGGACATCGTTTAATCGACTCAGAAAGTGATTCTAAGTCGATCGGTATACTTTAAGGTGGGTGTTAGACTAATATTTTTGGGCATTACAAACATCTGCACAAACGCATAATACCCTCCCCACTATGGTGGTGTAGGGTATAAAAAATCCAAAACTTAATTATGAAAAACAAGTAAGAGAGCTAGCTATATTATATACAAATTGTTATTTTAATTTTTGTTTAAATTTTAAAATTTTTTTTTTTTTTTAAATTTTAAAATTTTTTTTTGGGTTTTTTAATTTTTTTTGGTGAAAAAAAATTCGGGTTAAAAAATATTTTTTCCGATTTTTACACATTGTAGGTCCAACTTACTATGGTCTTATATACGTCGTTGCAATGGACTTTGAAATATCTATCATTAGATATCTATATTGTCTATATTAATGACTTAGTAATCCAGATATATAGGTAAAAAATATTTTAAAAATCGAGGTTGTCCTGGTTTTTTCCTCATATCTCAGCCATTTGTGGACCGATTTTGCTGATTTTAAATAGGAAACGTCTCGAAAGCATGTCTGACAGAATTATTGAAGATTTGGATCCCGAAGATATCTGGGGTCTACAGAAAATTGATTTCAACAGACAGACACACGGACATGGCTTAATCGACTCCGCTATCTATAAGAATCCAGAATATATATACTTTATAGGGTCGGAAAATTATATTGTGGAAATTACAAACGGTATTACAAACTTATATATACCCTTCTCACGAAGGTGAAGCGTATAAAAATCCAAAATTGTTTTTATACCCAGATGATTTTTATAACAAGATGGTTGGTATATTGATTTTTTCATTCCGTTTGTAACACATCGATATATTCATCGCAGACCCACAAATAAGATTCTAAGACGATCTAGCTATGTCCGTCCTTCACGATAGGGCCCAAACAAAAGGGGCTAATTGGCTGATATTTTCTACAAATACTCTCTGTTGATAAAATGGGTAGTATAAGTTCATGATTTCACCTAGTCCCCATGGGGGTCCCTATCCCCCTTATAACACCTATATAATGATATTAACATAAATTTCGACATAAGTCATTGAAAGTTTTAAGAAATTAATCACCCTATAAAATTCTGCACACTAAATTTTGAACATTTGGGAGCATAGAAAATTTTAAAATTGCAAATTAAGGTCCACCCTAGTGTAAATGTTTGAATACCCCCGCTTGTATAAATGATTCCGTACAAGATGAGTCATCTTTTAATGAGTTAAAAAGATGAATCAAAACAATGAAGGCAAACAAGCCAGCAAACAATTTCTAAGGATGTTCGCCATGTAACAGGACAAATTCTAGATTAATATCATTATTATACAAACACTTATACAGCCAAATATACATATAAACACACAAGTCAACAGTTATGAAGTTTATTTTTTGTTTCTTTGCAACATCTTTTGATTCCCTCCTTTAAATCCTTTATCACATGCTCAAGTGTTGGCGGAGTAAAAACGAGAAAATATTGCACGTGTAAGAATTTCATGCCACTACTTTTTCATATACATAGACATATACTCTTACATACATATTTGCCAGCGTGTTAATAGGATATTGTTATATCGGAGTATGTATCCTTGATGATTTCTTTTTAACTGGTGAAAGTTTGGCTTGGGGTTTGTAAAATTGTTGTTGGTATACCAAGTTAATCAATCATTTTGTCTGGGTATTGTAAGAATGATTAAGAAGTAGTTGGTTCTTAGCAGGACACTGGACAGCTGCAATATGGTGGAAAATGTAATGAAAAGTATTACAAATATTATTGCAGTTTAGGGAGAGTTGATCATAGATCTTTTTTCTTTAAACTAAAATAATGACAAGAGTTTGTCAAACTTTTGAGTGTTGAATCAACAGCAATGTGGGAATATGTGTTTTTTGGAAGAAAAATATCTCAACAAATTTGTTAAACTTTCCATTAAAGATTAAATTAAACTAATTGAAAGTTTGAACTCTGTCAATGGCAACTTTTGGAGCATATATTTTTTCTTAACACTTGGATGGAGTTTTTAGAGTTCCAGCAATGATGAGAATATCAAGAATAACAGCAGATAACCACAACATCTTATGCATTTATACCACACCCACCCTTTGTCACTGACAGTCCATCATCTCCTCACCAGATCAGAGCCAGATAAACCAAATAAACAGTTTGTCCCTAACATGAGCCAGACAAATGGAAAAGTTCAGATTTAGTGGAGGATGATCTTGCAACAATCTCGCTTTCAGCAGTAATGTAACTCTCTTCCTTAACATAGAGCTGGGGCCTTCCACACAAGCCTTTCTCCCACACACTACTCTAAGAGAGAGTGTCAAACGCATCAAATATCGATTCGAATTTAACGATCTGTAACGACAGCCAGCAACATTCATCTATACGGCAACATGCCGTTCGATTCTAATATTCGATTATAATCTTCTATTAATGGATCCTAATATTCGATTAATGGATTCTAATATTGGATATATTTGTTTGATTTTATTGGATTCTAAAATTCGAAAATATCGATCAATAGATTCCAGTATTCGATTAATCGATTCTAATATTCGATTAATCAAAAAAAATAGCGATTAATCAATTACAATATTCGATCAATGAATTATAATACTAATATTCGATTAATCGATTATAATATTCGATTAATCGATTATAATATTCGATTAATCGATTATAATATTGGATTAATCGATTATAATATTCGAATTATTGATTATAATATTCGATTAATCGATTATAATATTCGATTAATCGAATATAATATTCGATTAATCGATTATAATATTCGATTAATTGATTATAATATTCGATTAATCGATTATAATATTCGATTAATCGATTGTAATATTCGATTAATCGATTATAATATTCGATTAATCGATTATAATATTCGATTAATCGATTATAATATTCGATTAATCGATTATAATATTCGATTTATCGATTATAATATAATATTCGATTAATCGATTATAATATAATATTCGATTAATCGATTATAATATTCGATTAATCGATTATAATATTCGATTAATCGATTATAATATTCGATTAATCGATTATAATATTTGATTAATCGATTATAATATTCGAATTATCGATTATAATATTCGATTAATCGATTATAATATTCGATTAATCGATTATAATATAATATTCGATTAATCGATTATAATATTCGATTAATCGATTATAATATAATATTCGATTAATCGATTATAATATAATATTCGATTAATCGATTATAATATAATATTCGATTAATCGATTATAATATAATATTCGATTAATCGATTATAATATTCGATTAATCGATTATAATATTCGATTAATCGATTATAATATAATATTCGATTAATCGATTATAATATAATATTCGATTAATCGATTATAATATAATATTCGATTAATCGATTATAATATAATATTCGATTAATCGATTATAATATTCGATTAATCGATTATAATATTCGATTAATCAATTATAATATTCGAATTATCGATTATAATATTCGATTAATCGATTGTAATCTTCTAGTAATGGATTCTAATATTCGATTAACCAACACTAAATGTTTAAGCTGCTAACATTAACATTGAAAGCTCTAGAATTCGAGTATTCTAGTTTTGTCGAATGAAGATAAATAATGGCTGCGGTTGCAGTAGCGAGTGAATTTATTACAGGCGCTGTTAGAGTTAACATCAACTGCATTCTTGTATATTTTAAACTACTAAATTGATTTTATTTGCAAATAAAAGTATTCGGTGTATTTCCATGAATGAGGAGAATGATAGCCATAATAACAGTCAGCAAGGTTTATACATTGACTGACTGATTAAAGAGTTTCGCAGCTACATGACACAAAGAATGTGCATCCCGTTAGTTCACCAGAACAAGTTAAGTTTAGGAGGGCATTAAATAGTCGAGCCATCTGAGTTTTAACAAGTAAGAGAGCTATATTCGGTTGTGCCGAATCTTATATACCCTTCACCAAAGTATACTTCAAAATAAAAATTTTTAATATTTTTTGGTAAACAAAATTTAAAAAATATTTTTTCCGATTTTGACCCATTGTAGGTCCAACTTACTATGGCCTTTGAAATATCTATCATTAGATATCCATATTGTCTATATTAATCCAGATATAGGTCAAAAATCCAGATATATGTAGGTCAAAAATCGAGGTTGTCCTGGTTTTTTCCTCATATCTCAACCATTTGTTGACCGATTTTGCTGATTTTAAATAGGAAACTGCTCGAAAGCATGTCCGACAGAATTATTGAAGATTTGGATCCCGAAGATATCTGGGATCTTCAGAAAATTGATTTCAACAGACAGACGGACATGGCTTAATCGACTCCGTTATCTATAAGGATCCAGAATATATATACTTTATAGGGGCGGAAGATTATATTGTGGAAATTACAAACGGAATGACGAACTTATATATACCCTTCTCACGAAGGTGAAGGATATAAAAATGGCAAATAAATCGTCTTGGTCGGGTTGATTGTCAATCCTATAAGAGGGTTGAACGGAAAGCCAAGTCTTTACGAAACCAACGCACATCCTCTTAATGACTATGGATGCCAGCAACTCCGGCTTTTAGTTAGTATCTGGCGACCTAATTTGATGACGTTCGATCCATGACTTATTTTGGTTTTGAATTTTAATATGTAGTGTATTCCTAATTCGTTGCCATCTTCCGCCGAATAAACCTAACTCTAATTATATAGTTTCATCTCGTAACAATAAAGTAACATTTGTTATATTTTTTCTTTATTAAAAAATTTCCTTCATTAATCTCAAATATGTTTCTAAACATGTGAGGTTTCCCACTACCTCTCACCATCCTTTGTACAACAGCTTTATTCTTAACACATTCCTTTATTCCTTAGAGTATAGTTTTCTTAAATCAGAGTTTTCAATACGAGTAGATTCTTATTTGTTGCAAGTAAGAAGAAGTATGAGTGTGTGTATAAGCTAGTAATTGTGTTTGATTTCTTTAGCTGCTGTTGAATACATTTTTCCGAAAAGGTTGTTTATTCTTTAGTTACTCTCATAATATTGTCACGTTTCTTTTTAACACTTTGGGTTAATTTAAATTTTTCTGCTTCCCTTGCCAGAGTTTGCTGTGAGAGGTGATAATGGTGTCTTAAATAACAGCACGTGTTGGAGAATATGTTTTTAAATTATAAGTTTATCTTGGTTTTGAGGAATAATATTTGTGTTTTAGTTTTTAAGGAAATGAAAATATGTAAGCGTTTGATAATTGGTTAATGCAAAATATTAGATTTGAAGACATAAGGTGATAATTGGTGACATTAGGGGATACAATTGAGTAGTTATTATAATGAAAAAAATTATCAATATTAATGATTTAGTCGGTTTTCGATATATTGATTTTTATAGCTGAGAAGAAAACAAAAGATGCAGGAAGGAAGCAGAAGTACTGCAGCCACTATTCGCTACCAAGACAACGAAAAGATTTGACGTTCTCTAGCACAACACCAATAATTTCAAATGATGCCGTATTATTTGTTTTTATATGGAGAAACAATTTATTCCAACAGTTTACAATAAGAACGGTTTATTCGGGTTTTTTTTTGAACTTTTCAAAATTTTAATCGTGTAATTTATGTGGTTTTTGGATTTTTTATACCCTACACCACAATAGTGGGGAGGGTATTATGCGTTTGTGCAGATGTTTGTAACGCCCAAAAATATTGGTCTAACACCCACCTTAAAGTATACCGATCGACTTAGAATCACTTTTTATATTTCTGTGAAAAAATTAAATTTTTGAAAATTTTTTTATTATTTGCAAAATATAAGATTTTGGGAAAATTGTGAATTTTATGAAAAATAATCGATTAAAAAACCTATTAAATTATTCGATTAAAATTTTATAAAATGAAAAATTCAAAAACATAAAATATTTTTCCATTTAAAAATAAATAGAATATCCAATCAAAAAACTTGAATAAATTAATCTATTAATCGATTAAAATTCGGTGAAAAAATTTTCCGAAAATATAAGATTTTTAAAAATATTATAAAATTTTAATCGATTAATCGCAAAATTAATAGGATTTTTAATTAAGTATTTTAATAGACTTCACAATTTTCCTAAAATTTTTAAAAATCTGATATTTTCGGGAAATTTTTTCACCGAATTTTAGTCGATTAATAGAGTAATTTATTCAAGTTTTTTGATCGGATATTCAATTTATTTTTAAATGGAAAAATATTTTATGTTTTTGAATTTTTCATTTTATAAAATTTTAATCGAATAATTTAATAGGATTTTTAATCGATTATTTTTCATAAAATTCACAATTTTCCCTAAATCTTATATTTTGCAAATAATAAAATAAAAATGTACAATTCTAATCGAATAATGTATTCAGATTATTATTCGATTGTTTTTTTTTGAAATTTTCAAAAAATCTTATACATATATTCTCGAGAAAATAAATTTTTTAAAATATTGTAATCGATTATTCGGGGTTTTTATTCGAATATTCCAAATTTTAAATGGAATAATTTTTTATGTTTTTGAATTATTCAGAAATTTTGATTTGCCAAAAAAATTTATCCGATTAACTTATTCGTTTTATTTGAAATTTTTCAGAAATTTCATATTTTTGTTTAAAAAATTAATTTTAGAATATTTAACAAAATTTTTCTGAAATTTAGATTTTTGCAAAAAAAAAAGAAATATTTTTGGACATTTAAAAAATTTTAATCGATTAAGTTATTTGATTTTTTTCATGTTTTTGCCAAATAAATTAATTTTGTTTAATATTATTTGAAAATTTATTCGAATAATCGAATTTATGAACAATTACTAAAGAGAACTTCTTAAAATATCAAAATTTGAAGATTTTCCGAATAATATTCGTATAATTGAATAAATTATTTGGTTCTTTATTCGAATATTTTTCATGAATAATTACAAATACATATAAAACTTTTAAAAATATCAAGCTTAAACTGTAAACAAATTTATCATATTCCAAAATTTATTCGAAATTATTTATTAGAGATTTTCCGAATAAATTATTCGGTTTGTTTTCTGAATATTTTTCATAACAAATTACAAAACTTATATGTAATATCAAAATTAAATTATAAAAAAAGGAAATATTTTCAAATATTGAAAAACATTTTTTTCATTGGAATATTTTTTATAAAAAATTACAAAATTTAATATAAAATAAAACTTTAACTTAGTTTTTTTTGGTTCTTTATTCGAATTAAAAATTATTTATTAGAGATTTTCCGAATAAATTATTCGGATCTTTATTCGAATTAAAAATGATTTATTAGAGATTTTCCAAATAAATTATTCGGTTTGTTTTCTGAATATTTTTCATAAAAAATTACAAAACTAAAACTTATTATAATATCTAAATTTAACTTTAAAAAAAGTAAAATTTTCCAAATATTATTCGTAGAATTGAATAAATTATTCGGTTTTTTATTCGAATATTTTTCATAAAAAATTACTAAAACTTTTACTTGAAAAAGTTTAATTTGCCAAATGTTATTCGAATAATTGAATAAATTATTCGAATAATTTTCATTTAAAATTACCAAAATTCCACAATTTAATAAATTATTTGGTTCTTAATTCGAATATTTTTCATTAATAATAACTAAAATATCAAGCTTAAATTGCAAACAAACTTATCGTATTCCAAAATTTTTCAAAATTATTAATTAGAGATTTTTCGAATAAATAATCCGGTTTTTTCCTGAATATTTTTCATAAAAAAATTACAAAACAAAAACATATTACAATATCAAACTATTAAAAAATTAAATATTCCAATTATTCGTACAATTGAATAAATTATTCGGTTTTTTATTCGAATATTTTTCATAAAAAAATTACGAAATCAAAACTTAATGTAATATCAAACTTTTACTTGAATAAAAGTTTAAATTTCCTAATGATATTCGAATAAATTATCCGGTTTTTTTATTCGAATAATTTTCATTTAAAATTACCAAATTTTCCGAATAATTTATTCGGTTTGTTTTCTGAATATTTTTCATAAAAAATTACAAAACAAAACTTATTACAATATCTAAACTATCCAAAAAATTTAATATTCCAATTATTCGTATAATTGAATAAATTATTCAGTTTTTTATTCGAATATTTTTCATAAAAAAATTACAAAATTCATAAAAAATTAAAAAAAAGTTTAATTTTCCAAATATTATTCGAATAAATTTTTCAGTTTTTTTATTCGAATAATTTTCATTTAAAATTAGCAAAATAAAACTTCATATAATATCAATCTTTAACTTAAAAAAGTTTCATTTTCCAAATGTTATTCGAATAAATTTTTCAGTTTTTTTATTCGAATAATTTTCATTTAAAATTATCAAAATAAACACTTCTTTAAATATCAAGCTTACATATTTACATATTTATTGTAAATAAATTTAACATATTCCTAAATTTCTTGGAATAATCGATTAAATTATTAGGGTTTTATTCGGTTTTTTTATTCGAATAAGTTTCATTTAAAATTATAAAAAATAAAACTTCTTCAAATATCAAGCTTAAACTGCATAAAAAGTTAACATATTCCCATATTTATTGAATTAATCGATTAAATTATTAGGGTTTTTATTCGAATATAATACATAAATAATTTCTGAAGATAAATTATTAAAATATCTATCTCAAATTGAACAAAAAATCTAAGATTTTCCAAAATTTAATCCAACAATCGAAGTCATTATACCCTACACCACCATAGTGGGGAGGGTATTATGCGTTTGTGCAGATGTTTGTAACGCCCAAAAATATTAGTCTAACACCCACCTTAAAGTATACCGATCGACTTTCTGAGTCGATTAAACGATGTCCGTCCGTCCGTCAGTCAGTCTGGTCGGCTGTCTGGCTGTCCATGTAAACCTTGTGCGCATAGTACAGGTCGCAATTTTAAAGATATTTCGATCAAATTTGGTACATATTATTTGTTTGGCCCAAGGACCAAGCCTATTGAAAATGGCTGAAATCGGTCCATTATTTCACCTAGCCCCCATACAAATGTCCTCTCGAAATTGGACTTTATCGGTCATAAATGTTTAATTTATAAATGTGTCTCCACAAATTGCGCTCCAAATAAGTTTTATATATACAAAATTCATGTCACCAAATTTTGTTACGATCGGTCCATAATTAGTCATAGCTCCCATATAGACCCGCTTCCGAAAATCACTTTAACGTGCATAAATCGCTTAAAAATGTTGGTATACTCACAAAATTCAACATAGTAAACTTTCATATAGACACAAATCACACGACCTAATTTCATGGTGATCGGTCCATAATTAGTCATAGCCCCCATATAAGGCCCACTTCCGAAAATCACTCAAAAATAAAAATTATTGAAATTTTAAAAGAAAAATATTTTTTGCTCTTTTACTTAGTGTAGGGTATTATATGGTCGGGCTTGACCGACCATACTTTCTTACTTGTTTTCGTTTGTAATGATTTTGGTCGTGGTCTATTTCGTTACTAAACTACATCTAAGTAATGCAAATGGTAAGTAGTAGACATCACAAAGTGTGGGCACATTAACCTTATTAAGCACTATTTAAAATAAAAGATTTTATTTTTGTCTCCAAATTTTCTAGATCCTTTAAATCCTTTTTTAATACTAAATCATTGAAAACAAGAATACGCATTGATATTAAGGTTTGTATGCCAATAATACTCAAATGGCAAAAGGAATAAATATGTGTTTATTTATAGAAACCAACCAAAAAAGGCCTTATAAATTTCAAGTTTTGAAATTGTATAAATTTCATTTCAAAAGGATTTTAATTCCTTTTTTTGTGTTGGTTTGTGCGTTATGATTATTACTGTAGCACGTGGCGCAAAATGGCGCCAATACTCAATTTAAATTAAACTAAAATAGGACATAGATTTCTTAGAAAAAATGACAGCAATGGAAAGACAAAAATACATTTATTAAATTGTGAATTAAAATTATTTTGCTGGTGGAAGGAACAACATGCTTAACCAAGAAAAATTAACATAATTCGCCGTAAATTTATGTTCATTTGTTGGGATTTGAGAAAAGTGTGTGTGTGTTTTAATTTGTTGCTTAAATTAAAACGCCATTCTGTTCCTGGAATGGAGTCATAATAATGAACAGGTGTTTGGTAATTTATTTATGAATAGAATTACTAGTTTGTTAATAATAAAGACAGGTATTTAAAAGAGTGTACTTAAGGGGAAAGATATAAAGCACCGCAGAAATGGGGGGCAGAATAAAAATATTTTGTTAATAAATCTGCAATTTGTAACTGGTTGATCTAGTTGACATTAAATTTGGCATATGTATTCGAGTTTCATGTTTTTAAATTTTTTCCAAAACACATTTTGCATGGAATATATAACATTATTTAAAAGGGAGCAAGGTTTGTGGAGCTCCTGATGAAAAGATATAAGCTTTTTGTATAAGTAGTTGGTATTGGTGAAAACCTTAGGACTTGAAGATTAACAATTTAGTGAAATTAAATAATTTTATGAATTTTTCGGGCGTCATTTTCCTCAGAAACAAAAAAAAATTAATATAGGAATTTTCAATGAACAAAAATATAAAATTTGAATTAATGTAAATTTTTAACGGTTAAAGATATTATAACAAAATTTGGAAATAATGTAGATCCAAATGTCCATAAATCAATGGCATTTTAATTTTTGACAGTTTTTATTTTCAAATACCAAAATTCGTAAAAGGGGGAAAATGTGTTCCAAAAACTGAGTTTTTTTTTAAATAGCTACTGTGACGTTATTTACCGTGCGATAGCAAAATAACTTTGTATGTATATAAATAATATATAGGGCTATACAAGCATGGAGCTTTTTCAAGGATCGGTGGTTTGCCCTTTTAGAATTTTTTACTCAAATCAAAAATTTTTTTTTTAAATTGGCCAAGTTTGGTTAGGTCTGGGGGCGACTAGGTCCTCTTAAGTTTATAGGGACCAGATAATTGTTAGCAAGTTAGTATTCGAAATTTTTATTTAAGAAAAAACAATTAAGAAAGTATAGTCGGTCAAGCCCGACCATATAATACCCTACACTAAGTAAAAGAGCAAAAACAATTTTCTTTTAAAATTTCAATAATTTATATTTTTGAGTGATTTTCGGAAGTTTGCCTTATATGGGGCCTATGACTAATTATGGACCGATCACCATGAAATTAGGTCGTGTGATTTATGTCTCTATGAAAGTTTACTATGTTGAATTTTGTGAGTATACCAACATTTTTAAGCGATTTATGCACGTTATTGTGATTTTCGGAAGCGGGTCTATATGGGAGCTATGACTAATTATGGACCGATCGTAACAAAATTTGGTGACATGAATTTTGTGTATATAAAACTTATTTGGAGCACAATTTGTGGAGATACATTTATAAATTAAACATTTATGGCCGATAAAGTCCAATTTCGGAAGGACATTTGTATGGGGGCTAGGTGAAATAATGGACCGATTTCAGCCATTTTCAATAGGCTTGGTCCTTGGGCCGAAAAAATAACATGTACCAAATTTTATCGAAATGTCTTCAAAATTGCGACCTGTACTCTGCGCACAAAGTTTGCATGGACAGCCAGCCAGCCAGCCAACCAGACGGACGGACGGACATCGTTTAATCGACTCAGAAAGTGATTCTAAGTCGATCGGTATACTTTAAGGTGGGTGTTAGACTAATATCTTTGGGCGTTACAAACATCTGCACAAACGCATAATACCCTCCCCACTATGGTGGTGTAGGTTATAAAAATCGAACTTCCGTAGGGACTTTTTTGGAAAAAAAAAAAACTAAAAAATAAGGTCATTTTTACATGTTCCCAATTTGATGCGTCTAACTTTTAATAGGAACAAAATAACTGTTAGCAAGTTAGTATTTGAAATTTTAATTTAAAAAAAATTCGGACTTCCGTAGGACCGACATATCTAAAAAAATAAAAAAAGATGGAGCTAAATTGAAAAAAAAACCTAAATAACTCTTGACCTAAAAGTGATAACCTACATATTTATATATATTTTTTGTAGATCTTCTCTAGCACTATTTAGATTTTAAATATCAGCTCATTCTGATTATAAATACATTTTTGGTGATTTTTTTAAAAAAATTTAAGACCCAAGGTAGCGTATAATTTTGCTAATTAAGCGAAAATAGCTTTATTTACAACTTTGGTATCTTTGGTGACCCCACTGAAATTTTCTGGCAAACATTTTCGTAGAATATTTTAATCATTAAATGTGCATTTTAAAAGGACTGTTTTTGATTCTCTCGAAAAAAATGTCAAATTGACCCCTAAAAAGAGGAGCTAGAGGGTTAAGATCTTCCACAAAAATGATCCCCATAAAATTTCACAATATAACTCTGACAATAAGAATTCTCTCAACTTACAACATGTTTTTCAGTTAGTATAATGCTCCCTTCGATTAAAAAATGAAAACTTTGACCCACTGTAAAAAAAAATTCCGACCAGCTGGATTATAAGTTTATTCTACAAAAGTGATCTACTCAACATGCCCTTTCAGAAATATATGGTCGCTAGTCTGTTTCAAAAATGCTGTTGGACAGTGAAATTAAACAAATTTTAAATAACATTTTGTATGAAAATTTTATTTTATAAACCTTTAAATAAATTTTAAAATTCTTTATAGAGGTAAAACTATAAAAACATATTTAAATTTGTCTCTAAAACTCTTTCAAAAACCATGATTTTGTATTGTAAATAATATGAAAAATATAAATTTTCTGTTTAAATTCACTCTTTAGAATACCGGCTAAAAAAAAGAGGTTCTAGTTTATTCTTCATTCCTTTTGTTGTGGACTATTCATAGTTTTGTATACAGATTGATTATATCCAACTACAGCGTTTTGTTTTGTTTCTTTTAAAATAGATGTATTTTGCTATGTACTCTTAGATATTTTCCTATGAAAATTTAAAATTTAAATTACCAAAGGTGGTGTTTAGGAGGTGTTCTTTTGACGTCAGTATGAAATGTATAAAAAAAAACACAAAAATTCATATAAAAAGACGTAAAATAAGCAACAACAAATAAAAAAAAAACAAAAAATAAACAAACATTTCATTCATCCACATTCAAAAAAAAAACAAGCAGTAAAAAAGGAAGAAAACAGAAGTCAGTTTTATTCAGTTGGAATAAAAATTAAAAAAAACAGACCTACACAACCAAAAATACACATGTTTATCTTAAAAAAAAACACAGATACACAAACACATTTAAAACACACACATTGACACTGAAACACAACAACAGTTGATATACGAGAGAGACAGAGTGAGAGCAAGAGCAACGAAGAGTAAAGAAAAGAAACATAATTTTGCGGTAGCAAGGACAACGTGAAATGTGACGTAAATACTCATCAACATCATCATGTGGTTGTTGTGTTATATTTCCACTACTTTCTATTTGTTGTTGTTCTGTTAACGTGTTAAATTCAAAAGGAAAAGAAAACAACACAACACAGCGACCAGAGAAAAACTATTAAGAAAAAGAAAAACAAATAATTTCAGGCTAAATAGGAGACACACACATCCATGTTAACTTTTAATACACAGAGAAAACTCCAACAAAATAAAGGAATTTATGAGCCATCAACTGGTACATTTTTCATTAAGGCCACACATTTTTAGTTCATTTAATATTTTGTTGTTGCAAAGAAAAAATTGATTTGAAACAAATATAATCATTAGTTTGCTGTTAATTTGTTTCCTGCCCTAAATTTCTCTCTGTGTTTTAATGTTATTTAAAACATTTATGTGGAACTTTAATACAAAAGCTTTTGCTAAAGCTTTTAGGAATTAACAGTAAATGCCTCAAAGCTTTTAGGTGGTTGTAGTAATGCCTAAATTTTCTAAAAGCTCTGTATCAAATACACAAACCTTTTTCTCCCCCAAAAAAAAGTTCTGTAGCTTAAACTTTAGAACAAAAGCTTTTGTAACGGTATATTCATTAATATGACAATTTTGGGGATTAATATTTTGGGTCTACAATGATTAAGGTGTCGCCAAAACTAAAACTGGTATTCGATATCCTGATGCTAACTTTACACTTATTTTTTTCAATGCTACTTGTAGATTTTTAAAAATTGCAGGGGTATAAAACGAAAATAAACGATTTTACCACATTTTACAAAATTTTTTTACAAGTTAGAAGTTTTTTTTTTAGATTTTCAACGATGGACGTCCTTCAGAGTCTCCCATGTGATACTACAACAGCAATTTGCCATCATATGTTCATCCCAGCGACTTTGGTATCTATCTTCCATCACTTTTAAATCTTGAAGGAACCGTTCTTCGCTATACGATACAAGATTTTCAGGAAACTTGTCTAAAGGACGGTGAAGATAGTGTACTTTTACGGTCATATTACATCCAAGATTTTAAAAGATTTAAAAGGTCTATTACAAATTCGTTCTGATTTCGTAAATACTTTCGGCAACAAATAATTCACTGAATGTATGAAATCGTTGGCTTTCATTAAAAGTCTTATTTGTGGGCCATCAGGATTACATGGTACGCATTATAAACGCATTATACCCTCCCCACTATGGTGGTGTAGGCTATAAAAAGTGGTTTACTAAATTCCGTTGTGGCCGAGATTGAGCTCGACCCATAATAAATAGCTGTTTCTATCACTGCTGAGAAATATTTCAAGTCTTTTTAGATATGGACTTACAAAACGCAGTTGAAGCCTAATATACTAATATCTCTTCCTGAAGCTAGAGATAGTTAATTTCTGTATTAGCTTAGGTATAGAGTGATTAAATATTCGACATATTCCAAAAACCGGTTTTCGAATAATTCGAAAAAGCGTAATTTTTAAAAACCGGTTTTCGGTTTTTTCAATCAAAAACCGGTTCGAATAACCGGTTTTTAAATTTTTTGCCAATTGAGGTATAAATTAAGCTTAAATAATTTTTTTTTATGAAAGCTAATTAAAAAATCATTCAGCCTTTTAAAAATGTATTTAAATTAAATTAAATTTATTTAACACAACTATTTCAAATCAAACGAAATGATATATATTAATATAATGTTAACACATACTAATAGTTAGTTGTATTTTTTAAAATAATATTTGAGGACACACGATTCCTCAATTTATTTTTGATTAAAACAGTAACAGAAATAACACGTTCACTTATAGTTGAAATTGCATTGTATAAAAGATTTACTTTATTTTAACTTTTTGAAAAAAGTAATCAAAATCTGGTTTTAAGTAGCTAGTTGTTGTAATACTATTTTTTTAGTGGATTTCGAACTTCTTTTACTGTTAAACTGAGCTGAGCTTCTAAATTTTGCGAGTCACATTCAATATATTCTAAACCTATATCTACGTATAGGAAGCTGGAACGATTAAATCTTGTTATTAAAATCAAAGACAAGCGGTTGGTATAAACTACGTAGAACAGGAACCGTTATACGAAGCTAAATCAAACAGACGCAAAATTTTCAAAGGCATAAAACAAAAATTACCCTGAAAAAATTACAATAACGCGCGACTGCGCCTAGTACTTGATGTATTTTTTTTTGATGAATTTTTTCATATGGTATTTTTTTGTATCAAATCAAAGTTTTAAATATATTTATAATTTATAATAATACATAATATATATATATATTATGTATTATTTTCATTTGTTAATATGTTTACTATTGATAAAAAAAATACTTTCAAAGTTAACGTTTCTATAAGAGGCAACTTAAAATCAAAAAATATTTTAAGGTAGAAAATGAAACGGACAAAACTAAAGCACCTCTTCAAGGATATACTATAAAAAAAATTTTAGTTAATTTTTTGTTGCAAATCCTTTGTTTTGGATGGCACAAGAACATCTCTTGGCATAGAAGATAATATGTTTTTATGGCGTTTTTCGATATTCCTTCCCAGGCTATTTTAACGGCATGAAATAAATCGTGAAAATTTCCGATCCTTATTTCAACAATTTTCACGATTTATTTTCATATTAACAATGTGCCACAAGTTCTCAATAGGATTGAAATCGTGAGATTGACCAGGCCAATGAAGAACTTGAATCTTATTGCTGTGTAGCCAAGTCTTATCGTTATCCTGTTGAAAGCTCCCTATAATTGGCATCTCTTCACGGGCATAAGGCAACATTACAGCTTTCAATACATCACGGTACATGAACCGATCCATAATCCCATAAATTTTATGATTTCGCCCAAATCCTTGACCAGAAAAGCAACCCCAGACCATTACATTACTCCTCCATGTTTAATTGTTCCTTTACAATACTTAGGATTCAGTCTTCCTCCTTTTGGTCTGCATACACGCCTTATTCCAGCGGAACTTTTTAAGTTGTATTTGGATTCGGCAGGGAACAGTACTGTCTTTAATTTTTGACACTCCAGTCGATGTGGGCTTTGGCAAATTTCAGTCTAGCTTTCTTGTTCTTAGCTGATTGAAATGTTTTGTTGCTGGTCGTCAGCTGAATAATCGGGCTTCTATTACTCTTCTACGGATTGTTCTTTCGCTAACGCATAATCCTAAACTTGTTCGTACTTGAATAGCTGATGCTGCAGGATCTTTTTGTATTGCTCTTTTGATCAAGGAATCATAATATCGTGTTTTCTTTCGCGAACGACCTCTAGAATGCACCGGAGATTTTCGACCAGTCTTAAAAAATTTGGAAACGAGCCTGGAAATAACTGATCTGTTAATTGAATATTTTTTACTAAATTCATGTAGTGATAAGCCCGTCTTCCAATCTTCAATAACTTTAATTTTAAATTTACTGGAGTTCTTGTTCCTTGTAATTGTTTTTTTCACAATAAACTGTATAAAACATAAATTTTGCACACTACGTCTTCCTATATTTTTATCTTTTGGAGTTTTTAAGTCCATTCATTGTGATTCCCGATAACTCACATTGCAAATATGCAGTACCGAGTCAAATTTTTAAACATTTTATAAGAGGGTGCTTTTGTTTTGTCCGATGCGTTTTGAGTTTTTATATGATTTATCATTTTAAATAAATTTTTAATAAAATTATCTTTTACTAAATGAATATTAAATGAACATTAACAATATTAGTTAATAAAATATATACAAAATACATCCCAAAAAAGCCGTTTTTATCAAAAAAATTATGATTTGAAAAAATCCATAACTTGTTAATGGCATTGAGGCCCAACTATAATATGCATAAACTAGCTTAAGTCAGCTTAAGCAACTGTGCGAATACATATAAAATGTATGTGACAAACTATAATGTACTTAAGAGAGTTTCGTCAAGTTTCGTCAAATTTTATTTGCTTAAGCAAAGTGCGAAGCTGGTCGCACATTCCGTACGGAATCAGCTGTTTGTTTATTTTATACAAAGAAAATAGAGCAATAAATGAAAAGGATGAAGAAAATTAATTTATTTTGATAAAATAATAAGAAATACGTATTTTTTTAATTGCATGTTGCACATAAATGTGCAAATGGAGCTAAATTGTTTTGAATGCACGTAAGTACATTATGGTCATCTAAAAGTTTCTTCGGATTTCCTTAAGCATTTGACAGACTTTTCGTTCGGTTATGACATTACCTTAAGCTAGCTTATGCATATTATAGTTCGGCCTTTGAACATGAAATCATATTACACATTTAGAAGAAAAGTGCTGTGTAAATTAATCACTAATTATTAAAAGTAATCGCAAAATCTTAAAATAAATTAAAAAAAATATTCCATTTTGTCGAATAATTCGAGACAAAAAAACCGGTTTGTCGAATAACTCGAAAACCGTCCTTTTGTGAAAACCGGTTTAAAAAAAACCGGAAAATTGGAAAATAACCGGTTTTTCGAATGATTCGAAAACCGGTTTGACCACTCTACTTAGGTAGCAATCTTTACATGAGAGCTGAATTATAATATTTTGAAAAATAGCTAAATAGAAGTAGTCAGCGTTGCCGTTTTGGGCTTTTCCTACCAAATTTGGTAGGATTTTTTTCGTTTGGTAGGAAGGTAGTTTAAATTGATTTTTGGTAGGTTGGATCAAAAAGTACACAGAGAAAACAGATTCGTGATAGCAACCGAATTTGTTTCCAATCGAATGATTCGGTTGCACACATAGAATTTCTCAGTTCTAACAAAAAGTCAGTTGATAAAGAAGAATTTCAGTTGAGGCAACCAAACTTTAGTTACCCCTTCCAAAATATGGTAGCCACAACTGTAAAATTCGGTCACTAAGATAGTATCATTCGATTGGCAACAAATTCGGTTGCTATCACGAATCTGTTTTCTCTGTGTATTTATTTACAAGATAGATTTATCGCATTATTAGAGATCACTAAGGCAGATGCAGTTTCAATTTTCCAACTTATAACAGATTTCTTTTCGGCACATAACTAGGGTTTTTAATTTTCCAACCTTTTTTGATTCCCGGGAATCGGGAAATTTTTTTCTACATTCCCGGGTACCCGAAATATATAATGATACTGTAAATTAGGAATATTATAGCCAAATTTCATATAAAAACTTAGCGTTATAATTATTAAATTGAAAAATGTCAGCATTTTACTCCATAAATCCATTCCTAATATTTAATTTTTTAGATTCATTCCAAAGCCTTTGTTTAAACTGAATTAAATTTATAGTTAATTAATAACAGAATTTATTCCAACTTTGAATGATTAAATTTTTGTTAAATCAAATCATTTACAATATTAATTGAAACAAATGTTCTTAAGCCTTTTTGTACTAGATTTGAATTGAAGAAAAATTTAATCAATTAATAAATTTGAGAAGCTATTTTGTTATGGATTTGAAGAAGAAATTTAAAGAAATTAGAATGATTCAATAAGAAATAAATTCTATAAATATGAATTCACTTTTTAAATTTTCATACGAAAAACCACAAATAAATAATAATAGTAAGCGATATATTATTGCCGAGATATAAGCAAAAAACTGTAAAAAAAACTTTTCACTGTTTGTTGGCGAAAAAAATGGAGTTCTTAGTTGTTTTCAATGTATTTTCGTCAGTTTTTAATTCCCGGGATTCCCGACTAAAAATCCCGGGAATCGGGTAGTGAAAAATTGGCAAAATTCCCGGGAAATTTGTACCGGGATAAAAACCCTACACATAACGTTCCTTTAAAAAACTTGATCGGATTGGTAACAGACGGTGCTAACGTTATGACTGGTGACGTTACTTACTAATGAAACTGACTTGTTTTACATTAAGTGCACATGTCACTCACTCCAACTCTGCTCCAGTTATGCATATATTGAGCCAAATATTGAGCTTCTTTGTGGTAATATATATACTTTTTTCTAGTCCCAGGAATACTGTTCTGTAAAATCTCATAAAATATTAGGTGTTTGCCAAACAAGATCGTTATCTTTAGAAGGTGTTATTGCAAGAATTATAGAACAATGGGACAGTTTAAAATTGTATTTTATATCACGTTTTTATGACGTAAATGGTATAAGAGCAGCAGAACTGGCAGAAAGTATGTCTAATAAAATAAAAACTTATTTTTTATTCTTGACATACATACATACATATGTATATGATTTTAAAAAAATGGTAGGTTTAAAACGATTTTGGTAGTTTTTTGACAAAAATTTGGTAGGAATAAGATTTGTTCAGTGGCAACGCTGGAAGTAGTCTAACAATTTCGATCGAGAATAGGATGCATTATTTAAACTTCAATAGTGCAAATATGGCTTTGTGATGTGATTTGTTTGCTTACTATAGCAGAATAAAGGCCCAACTATAATATGCATACACTAGCTTAAGTCAGCTTAAGCAAATGTGCGAATACATATAAAATGTATGTGACAAACTATAATGTACTTAAGAGAGTTTCGTCAAGTTTCGTCGAATTGTATTTGCTTAAGCAAAGTGCGAAGCTGGTCGCACATTCCGTACGGAATCAGCTGTTTATTTATTTTATACAAAGAAAATAAAGAAATAAATGAAAAGGATGAAGAAAATTTATATATTTTGATAAAATAATAAGAAATACGTATTTTTTTAATTGCAAGTTGCACATAAATGTTCAAATGGGGCTAAATAGTTTTGAATGCACGTAAGTACATTATAGCCACCTAAAAGTTTCTTTGAATTTCCTTAAGCATTTGACAGACTTTTCGTTCGGTTTTGACATTACCTTAAGCTAGCTTATGAATATTATAGTTGGGCCTTAAAGCACGGAAAGTAATCGCAATTAAGTAATATGACTCTGTAAAGACATGAACTTAAATTGGTTATCTACTACTGGCTCTAAACTTTAGAAAACATTGGAAACGAATGCCTGCCAATTACACTGTCCAACAGCATTTTTGGAACAGACTAGCGACCCTATAATTCTGAAAGGGCATGTTGAGTAGATAATTTTTGTAGAATAAACTTATAGTCCAGCTGGTCTGAATTTTTTTTTACAGTGGGTCAAAGTTTTAATTTTTTGATCGAAGGTAGCATTATACTAACTGAAAAAAATATAATATCCTCTCTTTAGGTGTCAATTTGACTAATTTTTTGAGAAAAAAGAGGCCTTTCAAAAAGTCCATAAGGAGATCTACAAAATAAATGTTAATATATGTAAGTTATAGTATGATATGGCGGGCCTACGAAGGTTCGAAATTTTTTTTTTAAATATATTCTATATTTGCTATAAAATTTCGAAAACAATAAAAATAACATGTCAACAGCTGGACTATAACTTTGTTCTACAAAAATTATCTACTCAACATGCCCTTTCAGAATTAAAGGGTCGCTATTCTGTTCCAATCAAAAAGTCTCAATTTGTTGGACAGTGTTATTAGCCGAAATAAATCCAATAATGTGATACCGAATCGTATGTTCAAAACAATACTGCAGTACTGCGGAATAAATTTAGCTAAAAAATCAACTTCATTTAATTATTTTGTTTTATTTTTGTATAAATATTTTAAATTTTATTTTATAAATATATGTAATTTTATATTATTTTGAAAACGTAATATTACACTTGCTATTAAAAAAATCCTTTTGAAAGATTCATTAAGGTATTGGTTTTGACTAGAAATGTTTCAAAAAAATATGTATATATGTACTTTCAACTTACAGTTAAACATAAAACATTAAAGAATTAAAATTATTAAAGAAATTATAGGCAATCAAACATACTTAAAATTTAAACTTAGAGGTGTTACAAAGAGTCTTTTAAGGGGAGTCTTTTACAAATCTTATTTAACTTACAAATTACATGTAGTTTTTGAATATAAATTTTGCAATACAGTTAATTTGGTCCTTGAGGTTTAGAGCATCAATTATTCAGGGAAGCATGAGATTTTTGAAAATATTAAAATTAAAATCTAGTGATTTTACTGCTTTCTGGAGTGTCTTCATCATCCTCCAATGAGGATTGTTCGGATTGATTGGGAGAGCCACGTTGTACGCGGGTGGTGCCTTGTCGATTGGGACCAATATTGGCATTTGCTTGACGTAGATTGGCAAAGAACTGTTGGCGTCTGGGACCACTGCCGCGTATGGGCAGTGTGGGTATTTCGCTGGGTGTTTGATTGTTTAGTTCGTCCTGGGAAATATTGCGCATGGCGGGATTAACGCACTCGTAGACACTCTGGGGGAAAACAAAGGATTATTTCTAAGTGATGGAAGTATTCAAATGTAGCAATTTACCTGCTCCGATGAGTATTGATTATTTTGCGCAAACGCCAGTGAAGTTAATGAAGGCAAGGCCTGGGCTATATCCGATCTCTCAATGCCTCTGACAATTAGGAAAGTTCGGGGTATTAGTATACCCACCAATATGGCCCATCCAGAAGCTTGCAGGCCCAATGGCAAAGCCGCATCACGCATTTCATCACCAAACATGGACAGAGCAATGAAAACAATCCATATAATGAACATAAGAACTGCTCCAATTACTATCAAAATGCCCTCACGATAATTTCTCTGAGAACGATAGATGAACGGCACCAAAGCAATAATACTCAAGAGCAGCAGCATGTCATAGGACAACAAACCCAACAGCCAGTTGCCATAGTACATGTTCTCACAGGACACCTTATCGGAGGCTATGTGCATGACCACCAACAATTGTATGGACATGACCAGTTGCACCATAATACTAAACACACATATGACGGCCTGGATATAGCCATTAACATGCGATAGAAAGCCACCCTCAGAGCCTATGGAAGCCAACATTACGGCCCGACACAGCAAAAGAGAAAACACAAAACAATACACCAGAGTCAGTATAAATATCCTCACCGCACACAAGGTATTCAGGGTGGCTGCATCTTCAAAGGTTATATGAGAGTTGCGATGTTCGCCCACATACTCCAAAGAGAAGGGTATGAAGGAGGTAAACATTAGCAGCAAGGAGAGCAAAAGCAATATGGAAGTCACTGGATTTCCCTCAAAGACATCACCCAAAGAAATGCGCACCACAATAAACACCAATATAGCTAAAGTGCAAAGTATTCCCAGAATGGCCGCTGTCATGCCCGTAGCCACCCAAGTATCAGGCTTAATCCTCCAGAACATCACCGATTCGCCATCAAACAAGAAGGGATAACGTGAATTATCCCCTCCGGCCGTATACTGGCAATTGAAGACATGACCAAACTTTGTCTTCAACTCCACACTGGTATGATTGTCTCGGTTGTAGTGATAGTAGGTGGTGATGTTGGTAACAAAATTCTGACTGGCTATTTCTCTTAAATTTGTTATTTTCTCCTCGAACTCTAGGGGGCCGGGTGGTGCTCCTGGTCGTGTCTCGTCTACAAATTTCTGGAACATTTGGAAATTCATTAAGGTGGCCAATTTGCGCATAAGCAAAATATCCAATAGTTCGGCTGTATCATGATTAACTGAATGATAATCGGACTTTTGCCAATCCTCAATGAAAGTAAGGAATTGATTGCAAGTTTCTATAACGAAGTAATCCTCTATACGTTTGCAATTTTTTTGCAAAGACGATTTCAGCCATCTCGATAGTTCCAGTATGGGTCTGGCAAAGGCCAACACTCGAGAAGGTAATATGGTTTTGCCTAAGAGCGGTTCATCTAAAGTGATTTGTGTGGAGTTTTTGTCTACCAGATGAAGATCGATTTCGTTTTCCATTAATATAAAGGATTTGTTGGGTAAATCTGAAAGAAATAGAGAAAGCGAGAGAGAGAGACAAAGAAGTAATGATTAAAGACAGCAAATTGAACGAGATTCTTTTCCCCCAACTCACCTATTATAAAATGTCTATCCATTCTTTCCGTGGGTACTGCAAACACTGTGCCATTCTCCTTGAAATGTGATGCCAATTTATTGCCAAACAGTATATAAATATTAGTATCACTCTTAAAATGCATCAGACACATGTGTTCCGAGCGCACAGCATCCATAAAATCATTATAAACATTAAGATTCTCAGTTAAAATCTCTACCGAAGCAATTTGATCACCCCAAGGCATTTGATACAGTAAATGGGCCACCTTAGGAAAAATATCGGCTCGTGTTGAAGGTATAGGCCAAATAAAATAATCCAATTCTTTGATAACCTCCTCCAGCATATTGTAATAATCGTAATCGATGAAAATTCCCACGGGATGGGTAATACATTGCTGTTGATATTCCACCTCCTGCAACAGGAGATTCTCCACCAACTCATCACTGTCTATAGCTATAGCACGAATGCCTTTACAAAATAAAAATAAAAACAAAATTAAATAAAACAAGTAAGAAAGTATGGTCGGTCAAGCCCGACCATATAATACCCTACACTAAGTAAAAAGCAAAAACATTTTTCTTTTAAAATTTCAATAATTTATATTTTTGAGTGATTTTCGGAAGTGGGCCTTATATGGGAGCTATGACCATTTATGGTCCCATCACCATGAAATTAGGTCGTGTGATTTATGTCTATATTAAAGTTAACTATGTTGAATTGTGTATATATACCAACATTTTTAAGCGATTTATGCACGTTAAAGTGATTTTCGGAAGCGGGTATATATGGGAGCTATGACTAATTATGGACTGATCGTAACAAAATTTGGTGACATGAATTTTGTATATATAAAACTTATTTGGAGTAAAATTTTTAGAGATACATATGGGGCATTTCATGTCAAGTGAACCAACTTTTTAAATCGATGTCTTCCGATCGGGATGAAATTTGCACCAAGGTTAGTTCTATTGGATAGTAACTCAGACACAATTGCATGTCTTGAGTTACAAAACATTTATTTTGATATATATCCCACTCGCATCCCACTAAGCGACCAAAACCATCTTAAAGGAATAGACCTAAGCTTTCTTTATAGCAAACAAAAAATTACAAAAAGGGCCCATTTTTAAAAAAAAGTCAAAAAAGTTTTTGATTTTGCCAAAAAAATTTAAAATTGTATATCTTGAGTTACAAAATATTTATTTTGATAGATATCCCACTAAGGGACCTAAAATATCTTAAAGTAATGGACCTAAGCTTTCTTTTGACTAAAAAAAAAAATTTTTAAAAAGGGCCCATATTGGAAAAAAATTCGAATTTGCAAAAAAAAAAGTTAATAATTGAATGTCTTGAGTTACAACATTTTTATTTTGATAGATATCCCACTCATATCTTACTAAGTGACAAAATAGGTCTTAAAGGAAAAGACCTAAGCTTTCTTTTGAGCAAAAAAAAAATGTTTAAAAAAAGGTCCCATATTGGAAAAAAATTTCGATTTTGGAAAAAAAATTAAAAAATTGAATGTCTTGCGTTACAAAATATTTATTTTGATAGATATCCCACTCGCATCCCACTAAGCGACCAAAAATATCTTAAAGGAATGGACCTAAGCTTTCTTTTGACTAAAAAAAAATTTTTAAAAAAGGGCCCATTTTGAAAAAAAAATCGTATTTGCAAAAAAAAAGTCAAAAATTGTAAGTCTTGAGTTAAAAAATATTTATTTTGATAGATATCCCATTCGCATCCCACTAAGCGACCAAAAGGGTCTTCAAGGATAATATCTAAGCTTTTGTTGGAGCTAAAAAAAGGGTCCATTTTTAAAAAAAAGTCAACAAAGTTTTTGATTTTGCAAAAAAAGTCAAAAATTTTATGTTTTGAGTTACAAAATATATATTTTGATAGATATCCCACTCGCATCCCACTAAGCGACCAAATAGGTGTCAAGGAAAATATCTAAGCTTTATTTTAAGAAAAAAAAGGGCCCATTTAAAAAAAAAAGTCAAAAAAGTTTTTGATTTCGGAAAAAAAATATTAAAAATTTTGGAAGGACATTTGTATGGGGGCTAGGTGAAATAATGGACCGATTTCAGCCAGTTTCAAAAGGCTTCGTCCATGGACCGAACAAATAATATGCACCAAATTTGATCGAAATATCTTCAAAATTGCAACCTGTACTCTGCGCTCAAGGTTTACATGGACAGCCAGCCAGCCGACAGCCAGGCAGACGGACGGACGGACGGACATCGTTTAATCGACTCAGAAAGTGATTCTAAGTCGACCGGTATACTTTAAGGTGGGTGTTAGACTAATATTTTTGGGCGTTACAAACATCTGCACAAACGCATTATACCCTCACCACTATTGTGGTGTAGGGTATAATTACTAAGGTAATAATAGTTATAGCTCTTACCTATTTCAAAATTAGCCTCTAATAGATTTGCTACATTCAAACGATTTATCACAAACATGGCCGATATTGTATCCTTCGTTATCACACTTATCATTACATCGCCCTCTATGATTTGCACCAAATCATTTTGAGTTTTTATAACTGTCTCCTCCTCTTCCGAATTGCCTATGATGGCGGTTATACCATGTATGCAAATATCATTGATGCCAATCGTTGTCTCTTCTATGGCTGCTGATGTGGGTGGCGGTGTTGTGGTAGTTGTTGTTGTTGTTGTCGTCGTTGTCTTTGCTCTCTCCAGTGCAATGGCTCGTGATTTTGTTATCTTTGGTAGATTGCGTATTCTGGTGGTGGTGGTGGCGGGTTCATCTCCATTTGTTAGGGTCAGAAGACAGCAGACTAACAGGGCCAAAATTAGTATGGCTGGAAGAGAGAGGATGTCAATATTTTATATAAATACTTGTCAATATTGTTTGATGTTGCAAGTAGTGGCTATTTATGCATGATTAGAAATTTATATAACTTAGAGTAAACGCAAACAAATTTCAAACATTTTTATTATCCTAATTGTAAAATTCATATAAGATTACCTGCTTGTTCTTTTAAATTACAAAATATATGGGCAATAACACTTTTCCTTTAAAATCTATGAAATCGACCTAAAGTGTTTTTTATTTCTTAAGTGTTTATGATTTTGAAAAAATGAAAAATAAGCTTGTGTCACTGACGCTATTAGAATCCTCATTATAGTTTCTAGGGTATTCAATTAATCGGGTTTCTGGTTTAATCGGTTAATCGAGCAAATAATTAATCAGCGTGTATATTTAATCGGTTAATTTTAAATTATTGAATTAACAGAAGAAAGTATGGGCGATCAAGCCCGACCATATAATATCCTATACACTAGAGTGATCAAATATTCGACATATTCAAAAAATCGGTTTTCGAATAATTCGAAAAAGCGTAATTTTTAAAAACCGGTTTTCGGGTTTTTCTATCAGAAACCGGTTCGAATAACCGGTTTTTTTTTAGTTTTTTTTTTTGTCAATTTATGAATTGAAGTATAAATTAAGCATAAAATTTTTTTTTTATTAAAACTATGTAATTAAAAAATCATCCAGTCTTTTAAAAATTAATTTAACATAACTTTAAATTTACTCAATAGACATACAAATGAATATTATTAATACATACTTTTAGATAATACTAATAGTTACACAGAGAAAACAGATTCGTGATAGCAACCGAATTTGTTGCCAATCGAATGATTCGGTTGCACACATAGAATTTTTCGGTTCCATCATCAGAAAGTCAGTTGAAAAAGAAGAATTTCGTCTGAAGCAATCAAAATTTTGTTACCGCTTCTAAAATATTGTAGCTACAACTGTAAAATTCGGTTACTAATGTAGAATCATTCGATTGGCAACAAATTCGGTTGCTATCACGAATCTGTTTTCTCTGTGTAGTTGTACGATATTTCTTAAAATATTATTTCAAGAGGAGAATACAATTTAAATTACTTAATTTATTTTTGATTAAAGAAGAAACAGAAATAGCACGTTCCCATACAAAAAAAATTTTAATTGGAGAAAATGGGGGTTAATTTATTTTAACTCTTTGAAAATTTTTCCTAATACTCAAAATCTTGTTTTAAGTCGCTAATTGTTGCAATATTGTTCTTATGTGTGGATTTTGAACTTCAATGTTAAACTGAGCTGAGTTTCTAAAATTTGCGAGTCACTTTCAATATATTCTAAATCAGATGAACTTTATTTTAGCACGGGACTGTTTAATATTGGAAAAAACCCGGTTTTTCGAATAATTCGAACACCGGTTTGACCACTCTACTATACACTAAATAAATGAGTAAAAACATATTGTTTTAAAAATGTCAATAATTTATATTCGAGAGTGATTTTCGGAAGTGGGCCTTGTATGGGAGCTATGACCAATTATGGACCTATCGCCATGAAATTAGGTCGTGTGATTAATTTCTATATGAACATTTTTCTGTTGAATTTTATGTCTATACCAATATTTTTAGGATATTTATGTATGTTGAAGCGGGTCTTATATGGGAACAATGACTAATTATGGATCGATCATAATAAAATTTGGTGACATGAATTCCGTATATATGAAACTTATTTGTAGCAAAATTTGTGTAGATACCTATATAAAATAAACATTTATGACCAATAAAGTCTAATTTCGGGAGGAAATTTTTATGGGGGCTAGGTGAAATAATGTCCCGATTTCAGGCAATCAGGCTTCGTCATTGGGGCGAAAAATTATATATCGTCACCTAAAAAGCAAAACAACGTATCATCAAAAAATTCGAATTTGATTTTATTATTGATTACGATTCACTGTATCACATTACATATCTGTACAAAATTTTAATCTTTTACTATTAAAAATAACCAAGTTATAACCAAAATTTAAACTAAAGTATCATCAAGTACTTACATGATTTTCTTAAACAAAATAACGTATACGCTTTGAGTTTTTAATTAATAAATCGTTTTTACCTTATTTTATATAGTATCCTAATTTTTGTTTAATAAATTTGTTGCAATTGAATATTTTTTGCAGTCTTTATGAAAATTTAATGAAGTACCTTTTTTAGTTTAAAAAAGTAGTTGTTAGTAATTAAAATAAAATAAAAAATATTTTTATTTAGTTTTTATTTTTTCATAAAAATTTATATTGATGTTACGTTTTTTTGTTTCAGAAAACAACAATTCAAAAAAACTTAAGCCACATATTTTAAAGTGTGCTTTGAAAAAATTAGTTTTTTTTTTTATAAAATATATTTCTAGTGTCATTGTAATTCAGATTTGAAATTTTTGTTTCAATATCACAAGTAGTTTTCATTTTATATCGTTTTTTCCTTCTCCTATAAACTTATGAAAAGTGATGTTACGTTATTTTGCATTTTAAGTGACGATATAATATTTATTGAAATATCTTGAAAATTGAGACTTGTACTTTCCGCATAAGGTTTACATAGACAGCCAGCTATTTCAAAAAACTATTTCCAGTTTTTTTTTGAGTGTTTAAACCCATATTTATCTATAAAGGGCAAAAAAAAAATAAATTTATGTTAATCGGTTATCGACACAAATTAATCGGTTTATTTGTTACTTGAAAATCTTCAATTTCAAATTATTCGAATAGTTAACCGATCAAAATTAATCGGTTAATCGATTGAATACCCTAAAATTTTCCTAAAGTTGAAAAATATATAAAAAAATTATAGAAACGGACGAAAGTTTTAATGCAATCTACAATGCAAAGTGGGTGCTGCAGGGCACCTAATAATGAGCCGAAACATGCTCGAAAAGTTTCTGTGTGTTTTGGATTAGGCCGAATATTCGGCTTGAGAAAACCGGTTCCGGTCGGATTCTATAAATTTTATTGAAATTTTTTTATTGACAAATACAAAAAAATATTTATTTGTTTCCCTCATTTGAAACCGCAACAATAGTCTCCTAGCATATGCTGGTCCCAGAAACCGTGATAATTCCGTTCATATTTAGTACAGTGAGGTAATAAGTCTGTCGCTTCTAAACTACTGTTTCGATTGCAAAATAATAATTTATAATCGTACAGGAAGACATAAGCTTACAGAAAATGAAATTATTTATATTATACCAGTTGTGACACCGGATGTCCACTCTACTGCTGGAAATGGTTGATAATAGTGATTTTTTTTAACAAAATTTTAAGTTTATTATTAAATATAAAAAAATTGTCATCGAATCTTTCTAGTGTCTGCACAAATTTAAATAAATAATTATATTGAGATTTTATAAAAATAGTAAATTTTTTATTCGAATTTTATTCAACTGCAAACAAGTTATTTATTTATTTTTTTATTATTCATTAAAAATTATAATATAAAATGGAAATTCAATTACCATAATAACATTTTCAATTACTTTTTTATTAAAGTTCAACCAATGAAAAAATGTACATATTTATATTCAATAACTAAAATTGTTTGAAATTGTAGAAAAATATTCAATAACAAGTGTAATCAAATGGAATACTCTAGTATTATGGTAAACAATATATTCATATTTTAATAAAAAATTGCAAAAACTTAATTGATGATGGTCAAAAATTAACCCTGCTTTATGCATTCAAATAAAAGAGATTTTTTTATTAAAATAAGATTTATATTTAAAATTAAAAGTGCATTTTTAATGCATTATCTGAAGTACCCAGCAAAAACTTACATTGAAAAGTAATGAGTTAAAAAGCTAATATAACTACTCACCACTTATACATTGGCATTTTAACACATTATTTTAATGCCATTGGAGGCACCTTTGCTTACAAATAGGGAGTTACATAAGTATAACATACAAAATATTATTTTTCATCTCATTCATATCACATGTGCATTTTTTTTTTTAAATATTTGAAAGTTTTCAAGAAGGAATCAATTTGTATTATATTTTAATCAACAAAAATTTAATCAATAAAACTTTAAAAGCGTTTTATTATGAAATAATTCTTAATTTGGTAAATCATCTCATAAATAAGATTAGTTATATACCAGCCTTTGTAATTACAATTACTTGTAATGTGTAATTGACCAATTGAATTTTTCAATTACAATTACAAGTAAGTGTAATTGCAAAATTTTACATTACAATTACATGTAATTGAAAAATGTCAATTACAATTACAAAATTAAGAAAAAGTAATAGTAATATGACTAAAACTATGTAATGATTACTTTCAAAGTATTTATTATTAAAAAAATATAAAATTACAGAAGTTACCAATTACTTATTTTTATAGTGTGCAGTAGAATGCCGAAGACCAGTATATTATATAATAACACATACAATCTACTGATGCATACTCGATTAATTAAATTAGTCTTCAGTTTCCCAACAAAGATTGAAAATCTTGATATAAGTATAGTTTGTAAACAATAATTTTTTAATTTTTTCGAAGTACATATGTATGTGGATTTTTAGCAACTTCGAATTCTCTGAAATTCAAAGTATACATTCTACTCATTTCAGGACGTATTAACTCGAAACTCCAACTCCATATCGTATATGATTCACAGAACTAACATATTGACCATTTTTGAAATATGATGTACGCATATTGAACAAAATTATATATTATAAAAACTATTTTTAAAACGAAGTAAATTTGTAAGTTATGTTTTCCATTTAAAAACAAGTAAGAGTACTATATTCGGCCGTGCCGAGTCTTAAATACCCTCCACCTAAATATGATGAGTATTATAGAAGTTACATTGGTATAAAGATCCTATTATGTATGAGGATTGAGAAAATGTCACTGAAATACTATTAAATAAATATATGAAATAATATAACAATTGTTAAAAATACTATTTTGCGCAGAAGTTATTTCATTTCGAATGTAAAATAATTATATATAATTCAAGTGAAGAATCCGATTATAAAAAAGGGTATACAAATATATTTAGACATAGTTCAAAATTTTACATACGAAAATGAGTTATATCACAAAATTTTAATATACATATATTCGCGTTTAATGAATTTTCCGGATATGAGCCTTATATACGTGCAATATATAATTATGAACCCATAGACTCAAAATCAAATAGTCGATATAAATGTGCGTTAATGTATTTTTGGGTTGAGGGACATATTTTGGAGATTTGTGAAGTTTAATGAGTTTTCCGGAAATGTTTCTCATGCGGAGGCTATAACGATCATTTATCTTCATAAAATTGAGTACAGTGATTTCTATATATATTGAAATTTTTTGTTTCGAATTTCAACTTGATAACTATATTTGTAAGAAATTTATGACGATCTTATTCGGGAGTTGACCTTATTTGGGAGGTATGGACAAATATGGACTATATTCACAAAATATAAATTACGGATAGGTATGGAATTTTTGTTCAATTTTAATATTTTTTAGATATTTATGCAGCTTAATGTGTTTTTCGTAAATGGTCCTTATATAGTCCTTAATAATTGAGTAATAAATCCTCGAAAATTTTACATTTTTTAATTCTTTATGCAATTATTTTATATCTTTGACGAAATAATGTTTTTAAAAATATTATCAAAGTTTTTCAAAAATATGTTTAAATGAGCTTTAAAAAAATATATTTCATTAAAACCGCTAAAGAAAACCGAAACCGGTCGAGTTTACAAAGATGAAAAAAACGGTAAACCGGTTTAATATTTATAAATGTAATTGAATTTAAAGTAATTAAATTACTTTTTATTAAATTACATATGCTTTTTCTATCAATTACTGGTAATTGTAATTGCCATTTTTCAATTACAATTGCTGTTAATTGTAATTGAATTTTTCAAATTAAAATTACATGTAATTGTAATTGAAAAATAGCAATTACAATTACCAGTAATTGTAATCATAATTCTTCAATTACAATTACAATTACATGTAATTGTAATTTTAAATTATCAATTGCAATTACACCTAAAGTAATTGAATGGAAAATGTAATTGGCATCCCCCAAGCCTGGCCAAAAATAAGTAAATGAATTGCCTTAATATTGTTTTTAGTTTGATGGAAAAATCTTGTGTATTTATACAAAAAAAATATTTTTTTTAACTTGTGTAATGTTTCTAGCATGCAATAAATAATTTAAAAATAAAAACACTTAAATTAACAGTTTGGCTGCAAGAATTTTAAATGCAGTTATGTATTTTCCACAGCCATTTCTTTCACACTTACCCTTTTGACCAAATATTTGTATTTTTCGGCACTTCCAAAACATTGCGCTCCAAAATTCAATGAAACGTTAAATTGTGTGAATTTTTATTTGTTCTTTTAATCTATGAAAATTTTTAAGTAATTTTTTATTTAAACCCGCACTGCTACACATAACCCGATCAAAGTATGTGAATTAATTCGTAAATAATCTTAACAATGGCAATAATATGTTAATTTTACTTTTGCATTTTAGCGGTTTTTTCACAATAAAATTGAATGGTCTTGGCGAAATGTGAGAAGAGATACTAAATGGTGGACATATGGTTGCACAAAAACAAAAATAAACTCAACACTAACTGAATTAAAAAAAAAGAATATGTAGTATTAGATTTGTTTTTGTGGAGAAAAACTATTTTCTTTTTTTCTTCTCTCAAATGTTGACAACATTTGTTGAATATTTGTAGGTATGTGTGTTTGTATATGAGTAAGTTACCGTTATTGTGTTTTTGTTTTGTTTTCCTAATCTTCTTAACGTCTTTAATACAACAATATTGTTTTGTTTTTGTTATTATTGTTTAAGTTTTTCTTTTAATTTGCATGCACTCACTCTCCTACTCTCACTCTGGGTAACGGTAGTTCATACTCTCATAATTGTTTGTGTTTTTAATATACAGGCCACTATTTTGTTTTGTTTTTTGTTATTGTTTTGTTTTCCTTCTTGTTCTTTCTTTATTACTTTGAGTACAACAAAGATTTTCTTGTTTGAAATTTATTTCTGTTTATTATATTGTTTTCCGGTTTCACTTTTTCCCTGTATTTAGTTACTGTTGTAGAAGGTTTTTTCACACTTGTTTTTAAATTATAATTATTGTTTGTCTAAGGTTTTTCTTTTTTGTATTTTGCTGATTTTTTTCTTATTGATTTTATATTTATTTGTCTCAATGACTTTTTATTTGTATGTTTCCCTTTTTTTTTGCAGTTATTTATTTCTGTTAAATGTTTTTCCTCATCTGTAAGTAGTTCAAATTTGTGTAAATTTCTTTTATTTAACACGTTTACTTGTTTAATATTCTTTAAATTGTTATTTATTTCTGTGTTATTTCCATGTTATTTTGTGTGGTTTAAGCAATCAATAATTTAAAGCTGTGATTGACTGTTGTTATTGTAGTTTATTTTACGGTGGGGCTTCTTTCGTTTTGTATAATTGACTTATTGGTTTTTTCCTTTATTTTACACTAAATTAAAACAAAAAAAAAAATTTTTACAATACCTTGTTTCGAACATTCAAGGAAGTGCGTAAGTAACTGACAGTAGAGTGCAGTAAAGGTTTGGTAATGTCTAGCCATTACTGTTGAACATAATTTGTAATGACTACTAAGGAGTGAGATCGATAAATCCTTATCAAACGTTTTTACTTAAACATTTAACCCTGTTAACTGATTCCAATGCTATTATACAGTATCGGGAGAACTTGTCCGTTGATAGAAAACCTGGTTCCGGTAGAATGAATGGCCAAATGATGTTTCTAAAGCCAATAAATAGAAAGCATTGTCAAAACAGTTCCCAACACATCCGGAAGGAAAGCAGTCCGGTTAGCTCAAAACTCGGACTATTTTTATGTTTCTAATGCTCGAGGAAATGTTGTAGAAAAGTTTAGGACCCAAAAGTAGAAAATGTTGCCAAATGGTTCTTGGTATGGCAAGTAATATGCAGTTACGGCAAAAGAAGCCAAACATTTGTCACAAAGGGTTCTATAAATAACGAAGTTTACATCAAGGAAAGTTTACAAAAAAGGCTTCTTAATGTGTCCACTTATTTTTGGCCTGATTGGACATCCTGTCACTATGGTAAGCAAGAACAATAATGTGGTATTTCTACCAAGAGAGGCAAATCCTCCAAACTGCCTGGAGCTAAGGCCAGTGAAGTGATATTGTGCTCTTGTTAAAAGAGAGTTGAAGAGCACAAAAAAGGTGTCCAAAAGTGTGGTGGATTTGTTCTTCATAAATTCATCACTATTGATTAGAACTCTGTATATAAATAATATTTTTTGCAAGTTTTAATAATAATTTCAATCATATAGGAGAAAAATCATAACTTTATTAACATTTATGTATGTTAAGATTTTTTGGATTTCACTCCTTATATGTATAACGTGTGCGTTACTTAGAAGTTGTTTAGTAATGACTGGCTTATAATTTAATATATATTTGGTCAATTCACAAGGTCTCTTATCAGTCATAATGTCCTAATATATCACGACTCGGCAGCTCGGCTTAACCGACTCTTAGGCATTCGGCGCAGGTCTCTGCTGGTTGGTTACGATAACACAATAAACATAGCATACATAGTAGTATTATTTTGGGACATTTCTTACTTGAAAAGCAATAAAAACCACTGAGAAATATTAGGACATTATGACAATATGACATGCTAAGAGACCTTGTGAATTGACCAATTTTGTATGTACATACGTATTTATTTCCTTGTTCGTATCGTCGTATTTCTAACTGGCTGTTATGATCAAGAGAGCGGCGCTGTGGGACTTTAAAGGAGGACATTTTTTAATGCTTGCTCATTTTTAATTTCGATTTCTCAATTTCAATTGGGTTTTCTCAATATTAATTTACTTTAGAAATATAAATTTGTATCCTTCAATATTAATTTCGATTTCTTAATTTCAATTAGAATTTTTTTTACAAATATAATTTGGTTTTCTGAATTAAAATTCTTATTTTGTCAAGATTTTCTCAATTTCAAATTGAAATGGTGTATTTCTAGGAAGGATTTGGGAAAATGATTAAAGCTCTATCTCGCATATGCTGAAATCAGATATCTATGTCTACTAGAACATATGAGCATTCGATGAACATAAATTGATGAGTGAGTAAAAAAGTATAGGCTATGGCCGAAATCTATTCACAGGTAAATGTAGACTAGGGTAGCCTACATTCTTTGTCAACTAACAATCAAATGTTGAGAATTTCCTAATTCCACAATGTCCTAATTCCATCCAGTGGTCGTTTGAGAAGAAGGATCGTGTGCCTCTATTAAGAGTAATTGAACTACACAGAGAAAACTGATTCGTGATAGCAACCGAATTTGTTGTCAATCAAATGATTCGATTAGATAGATTATAGATTCGACATAGATTTTTTCGGTTATATCAACAGAAAGTCAGTTGACAAAGAAGAATTTCGGTTAAAGCAACCAAACTTTTGTTGCCCCTTTTAAAATTTTGTATCCACAACTGTAAAATTCGGTCACTACGGTAGAATCGATCAATTTGGAAACAAATTCGGTTGCTATCACGAATATGTTCTCTCTATATAGGACATTTAATTCACCTGATAGAAAATTGATTATAAAGGGAGCGATGATAGTTATTTTTTAAAAGCCATAGCATGTAGAAGTTGTTTGAATTAGGAGAAAGAAGAGTTGGCACAACACCTTCTATAGAAATTTTGAGAGGAATACTTGTTGGTCCTAAAAGAAGATAGTTACATAGCACCCCACGAGACAAAAAATTAGTGCTCTCTTGAACCTACTGGTAACACAGTGGTCATTATGACAGCCGAATAAACTAGAATTTTTGGCGAACTAACGTAATCTAGGTATAAAACTTTATTGAATAAAGGATTGGGAAAGCGGCCACTAGATCAGGCAGATTCTGTTAAGAGCTAACTATTATTTAGATTAACCGACCTGTATTAAGAGCTATATAAGGAATAGTTACAACAATATGTGCAATTTTGGGTTATTGAGAATGACATGTAGAGTTTTATATTGAGATATTTTATTTTATTGATATTAAATGCAGGTACACGGGAGTATAGTGGTGAAGAATGCTCTAAAAGCATTCATGGAACTATACACAATCAGTTTGTGTTAGGTACTAGTGCACTGTAACCTACAGAAGAATGAGATAGCAGAGACGGGAAAGTTAAACCTCCTATATTATAGGTTGATTTTCGAACGATTCCAGGACTCTACGAACCAATTATGGTGGAGTATGACTAATTGTAGAGTGTCCAGGGTTATTTGGCCAAAGTCGGATGCAAAGGCAACCAGAGCACTAAATAGGTTGGATAGGAAAAGTCTAAGGTCTTTAGTAGGAGTGGTAACCGGGCACTGCTCAATTGGAGCCTTCTTCGATTAATGCGATTCGGTCGCACTTTTGTAGGTTGTGCGAGGATATTGAGGAACTAGAAACAGTGGAACATATTATGTATAACAGTTCTTGACAACATGATGGTCTCAGGCAAAAATTATTAGGGTAAAGATTCCATGATGAACTGGGAAATGATCTAGGAAATCTAATTGGTTTTATCAGGGGAATAGGCTGGCTATTTATAAACAACACAACTTTACTAAATAAAGTGTTGATTGTTCCCCTTAACCTAAGAAATACTAAGCGAGCCTACATCGTGCTTTAATCTGACCAGTCAACGGCAAACGCTATAATTACCAACTACTTTTGACCTGAATTGGATGACAGGGCGGCTCTAACTGCCAAACAGCTCATGTAACATTGGACATTCTGCAAGAGTGATTAAGGGCATGATCATCTAATGTGAAGGGGAAGTGAACTGACCACCGAGATCTTGCGATTTCACCCGTTAGACTTTTTATTGTGGGGTTTTCTTAAGTCGCAGATCTATTCAAATGAGACACAGACCACAACGGCCCTCAAAGCCAAAATAATGCCTTGCCATCGGTCAAATTCAGCCTGATATTTTACATAATGATATTCCATACATAATGGCATCGATAGGCCTTTCAGGTGAATAAAAAAATTCGATGATATCGAAAACACTCTTTGTTTTATTTAAATTTAAAGATAGGAAGCGCTTAATGAAAGTCCTTTTATTAGCAATTTCTGAAATATATTGTGCGTATGACTTAAAAATGCGGGATTTTTTTTCCAAAGTTGTTTTTTTAATTTTTTTAAATTTAATATTTTTTTTTTAATTAAACAAAATTTATTTTTTTTCCAAAGTTGTTTTTTTTTAATTTTTTGTAAAAAAAAATTTTTGAATTGTTTTTAATTTTTTTTGTTTTTTAAATTTATTTTTTTTTTAAATTTTAAACATTTTTTTTTTGTTTTTTAATTTTTTTAAATTAATCGGGTTAAAAAATATTTTTTCCGATTTTGACCTATTGTAGGTCCAACTTACTATAATGTTATATACGTCGTTGCAAAGGTCTTTCATTAGATATCCACATTGTCTATATTAATGACTTAGTAATCCAGATATAGGTCAAAAATAGGTAAAAAATAGAGGTTGTCCTGGTTTTTTCCCTCTATCTCAGCCAGATTTTCTCGATTCCGGAGATATTGATGAATGAATCGTGTATGTAAGTTATTTGGGGTCTTCGGAAAGTTGATTTCAACAGACAGACGGACAGACAGACAGACGGATGGCTTAATCGACTCCGCTATCTATAAGGATCCAGAATATATATACTTTATGGGGTCGGAAAATTATATTGTGGAAATTACAAACGAAATGACAAACGTATATATAGCCTTCTCACGAAGGTTAAGGATATCAAAAGTGCCGTTGAAGCACGCCGACTGCTCACCGAAGTTTATGGTGAATCTGTTCCAACGGTTTCAACGTGCGAGATGGTTTGTACGGTTCAGAAGTGATGATTTTGTCACGGAAGTCTAAGATCGCCCAGGCCAGCCAAACAAGAATTGGAGGCATTACTCCATCAAGAGCTTGGATAATCATTGGGAGCTACTCAATCAATCATCAATATCAAATCGTTTTCAAACCAGCAGGATTCAACCAAAAGCAGAGAAATCTAATGTACCATACGAATTCAAAGACGATTTGGCATGTCCGAAATGATGCTAGAACGCTATAAAATAATTTTTGCACTGAATCATAACTTGAGATGAAAAATGGATTCATTACGATAACCCGAAGCGTAAGAGATCCTATGTGAAGCCCAACCAACCAGCCGAATCGTCACCGATGATTTTTTATGTATTTAGAATGAAATGGTTGGTAAATTTTGTCTCTACCGCTTTATAGTCCAGATGTGCCCCGTCCGAATTTTATTTTTTTCGATCGATGCAGAACGTTCTCTCTGGGATAAGCTTCACTTTGGAATAGGGTATCAGATATTGGCTTGATTCGTTCTTGTTCTCAAAAGATGAGAAGTTCTTTTGGCCAATACTTTGAATAAACTTATGTTTAAAAATTAAAGCTAAAAATTTTAAAAAATCCCGGATTTTTAAGTCATATAGCCAATAATTGAAAATTTCTGAAATACAATGGAAAATTCTGAACTACAAGTAGAAAATTCTGAAGTATGACTAGGAAATTCTCAAATATAAATGGAAAATTTACTGGAATACAATTGAAAATTGTGAAGTCAGGCTGACAGGTTTTAGTCAGAATTAATCAGAATAACGAAAAAATTTATTCAAATTCTGAGTACAAACGATCCCCTAAAAGTGCGCTGTTCTTTTATTTTTCTAAATTAATTTTTTTGTTTAGAAAGTCCTTGAATTGTGGTTTTATTTTGTTGATATTAAATTTATCATATTTTAATCCTTTTATTGTTGTTTAATTTTAGATTTATTGGTTTTAAATCTTTAATGTTGTCAGTTATTTAAATATTGTAGATTTATTTGCTTGTATTTTATTCCATTTATAAATCAGTTTATATTTATTTATTTTTTTTTTAATTAAAACTGAAAATCACATTTAATCAAATAAATTGTTCACCGCATTACACAAACACAATACGAGTACAGTCTGAACACATTGATACAATACAACTAATCCAATAAGCGGGTTGTTTAAATGAAACACATACATAGTTTTATTTTGAACAATGGAAATTGGTCTGGCAATTAGTAGTTAGACAATTTATGTAACAATTGAACATTTTAAATAAATATTTCAAAAATGTATGTATTTTTAATTGATATTGTTGTTGGCTGATATAAACGCTTCAGTAAATTGTTGTTTGATTAAATAAAATTTTAAGTAAATTTCACTTTAAAATTTAAATTTATTTCTTTTTTTTTTTGACAAAATTTACATTCCACTAGCAAACAAAAAAACCGTCGTAACGTTGTTAACCACCTTAGTACCTTAGAAAAACTGAACTCAAATACAAATTAAAGACAATTAGAGGCAATAACAATTTTTTGTTGGTTGATTTTCTATCAAACAGTTAATAACAAGAAGGGCTTAAACGTTAAAAACCACCCTTTTCAAAACAAAAAATATAGTTTTACCTTTACACCTGTAGTTTTTTTTTCTTCTACATTTCAATTCCAATTTAGTCTGTTATTCAGTCAGCGAAATAAGCCAGCTCTTGGCTATTTGCTTTGTATATCTCTATTAGACTTTTTTTATTTAAGTTTTATGTTTTGCTTTTAGTCTGTGTTTTTTTTCTGTTCAAAAAAAAGGTTGTTATGGTAACTGGGCTAAAAGTGAAACAGGTACAATATAAAAAAAAAATGAAAAATAACTAGTCAAGAAAATTATACTCAAATCAACCTGTCCATTTTAATACCCTCTATCACTTAAAGCAGCGTTATCGATTTAAGGGTTGTGGTCTTACTTTTGTTGGAAAATAATCTAACGGGTTGCTTTAGCTGTCAAGTGGAGCGTGGGCCATATGGTTATAGTTATTACCTCTATAATAACAAAACTCTTAACTCAGTTTATGTTTATTTATATTCCTTTCCACCTGCAAAGTTCTACATTATGCTACTACAGCATCTACTTCTACTGATTCGAAAACCACTTCCTAGTAATGCATTCAGTAATACTGTTTTATCCTATCCTAGGTGGAGTCTAACTTAAAAATGAGTTTAGAAAATTTAACATTATGCTACAACAGCAACTATTTGCAACTACTGGCATTGATTCTAGAACAACTTCCTAGTAATTCATTTAGTAATAGTAATATGCTAATCCCAGCGAACTGGGTATCTATCTTACATCACTTTTAAATATTGAGGGAAATGTTTTAAATCTTGAGTTGCAAATAGTTGTTGTTATCTTCAGTTTGTGTTTATTTATATTCCTTTCCACCTGAAAATATCTACATTATGCTACTACAGCATCAATTTGTACTGATTCTAGAACCACTTCCTAGTAATGCATTCAGTAATATTGTTTTATACGTACCCTAGGTGGCGTCTAACAAAAAAATCAGTGTAGAAAATTAAATATTATGCTACTACAGCAATTATTTGCAACTACTTGCATTGATTCTAGAACAACTTCGTAGTAATTCATTCAGTAATAGTAATATATTTATCCCAGCTATCTTCCATCACTTTTAAATCTTGAGGGAAACGTTCTCCTTGTTCTTCGCTATACGATCCAAAATATTCAGGGAACTTGTCTAAATGACTGTGCACAATACTTAAAAGATCGGGATGTCGTATCTTTTGAACGAGGTTTTTAAGTTTTAAAACTTATTTTTTATTTTGAAGGGTACATATTTATTTGCTCTTAGTTATTGAAAATTATAGTGTAAATATCAACGTTTTTTTTTGCTTCGAAATTTTTGAAATTTGGGCCAACAAAGTGTCATATGCGGGAAGTTTTGCTTTACTTCTTTAATTTGAAAAAAGTGTCCCTGAAGCATTCCGATTGCTCATCAAAGCTTATGGTGAATGTGATCCATCGGTTTCAACTTGCGAGAGTTGGTTTGTGAGGTTCAAAAGTGGTGATTTTGACACGGAAGGCAAATATCGCCCCGTCCAGCCAAAAAAGTTTGAAGACCAAGAATTGGAGGCATTACTTCATGAAGATTGTTATCAAACTCAACAAGAGCTTGCAAAATCATTGGGAGCTACACAAGCAGGAATTTAAAAACGTTTGCGGGATTCACCCAAAAGCAAGGAAATTTGGTAGCATACGAAATGAAGACGAGAGACCTTGAAAGACGATTTTGCATGTCCCAAATGATGCTTGAAAGCTATAAAAGAAAATAGTTTGCACCTAATCATTACTTGCGATTAGGGTTTTTAATTTCCCGACCTTTTTGATTCTCGGGAATCGGTAAAATTTTTCTCTACATTCCCGGGTACCCGGCAATTCTCGAAATATATAATAAACTATGAATATTATAGCAAAATTTCATATAAAAACTTTGTGTTATAATCATTATATATAAAGCTTCGTATTAATTAATTCAATTTGATCTTAATTCAATCAAATTATAATCCGTAATTAAAAAATGTCAGCCTTTCATTTCATAAATCCATTCCCAATATCTAATTCTTCATTGCTTCAAACGCTTCATTTAAATTGAATTAATTTTGAAGTTAATTAATAACAGAATTTATTCAAACTTTGAACGATTAAATTTTTGTTGATTCAAATCTACTACTAATTGAGTTAAAATGTATTTTCTTCATTCAGTTTTATTTAGCTTTTAATCACTTTCAAAATGAATTGAAAGAAAATATCTTAAACCTTTTAGTAAAAGGAATGAATTCAAACCTTTTAGTAAAAGGAATGAAACAACTGAATAGTTAAAAGATACAATTTATGTTGATTTCGAAAATTTCAAAATTATTGGATTCAAAGGTGAATTTTTTATAATAGAACATCTGCAAAACACAGTCATTGCTACCAAAATGGCCAAAATCAATTCTATATTTGAAAATACCAAATGGTGTGCCGCCATCAAAAGTAGGGGCCTTTGTTCTACTAGTGTTTTCTGGAATAATTCGCAACGGTCAATATTGGCATTGAAGATTATTCACCTTTATATCCAGATCGTGTAGTTTTCCATATGTTTTTTTAAATGTTCATTCGAAAAATCCCAAATAAATAATAATAATAATAAGCGGAGATATAAACGAAAAACTGTCATTCCCATGACAGGCGGTTCTACGCACCGGAATGACCCGAGTTAACTCGGCCAAGGGCTGTCACCTCAGCAGGCACTGTTGCTACAGCAACAACGAAAAACAAAAAAAAACTTCTCACCTTTTTTTTAAAAAAAATAGAGTTCTAACTTGTTTTCTTTGTAGTTACGTCAGTTTTTAATTCCCGGGAATCCCGATTAAAAATCTCGGGAATCGGGTAGTGAAAAATTGGCAAAATTCCCGGGAAATTTGTCCCGGGAATTCTCGGGATAAAAACACTTGCGATGAAAAATGGATAAATTACTATAAGCCGAAGGGTAAAATATCGTACATGAAGCAAAACCAACCAGCCGAATCAACACCAAAGCCAAATATCCATGGCGCTACCAAGGGGACCAAAAGGGTCCTGAGCTGCAGACCATTACAGGGATCTGGTACAGGATCGCTTGAAGCGAGCATTGGCCGAAAAACGGCCAGACATGAAACCGTAATATTTCATCTTGACAACGCTCGGCCACATGTTGCAATATCTGTTAAAAAGTATTTAGAATGAAGTGGTTGTGAAGTTTTGGCTCACCCGCTTTATATTCCAGACCTTTCCCCGTCGTTTCAGAACGCTCTCTCTGGGATACGCTTCTCTTTGGAACACAGCATCCGATATTGGCTTGATTATTCTTGGTCTCAAAAGATGAGCAGGGGCCAAATTACCGCATTCGATATCGAATAAAATGGATCTTAATTTTCTTATTTGAGATTATGGCATTCGATATCGAGCAAGAGTTTTAGTGCATTTTATCATGATTTCGATATCGAAATCATTTTTCGATACTATAGTTCATTAGCTCACGAATGCGGTAATTTGGCCCCAGTTCTTTTGGCTCGGAATCCATATGTACCCAGAAAGATGGGTAACAAAGGCCAATACTTTTAATAAATTTATAATGTACAATTTTTTCAAAAAAAGAGCTAAAAATTTTAAAAAATACTACAAGTTTGTCATTCCGTTTGTAATTTCTACATTTTTCATTTGTGACTCCACAAAGTATATATATTGTGAATCGTTATAGATAGCGAAGTCGATATAGCCATGTCCGTCTGTATAATGAAATCAACTCCCTGAAATCAATCCCCAAATAACTTAAATACATGATTCATACATCAATATATCGGGAAATCTTCCGGCTCGGTTGCTATTTAAAATCGACAAAATCGGCTCATAAATGGCTGAGATATAAGGAAAAAACCGGGACAACCTTGATTTTTACCCTATTTAAGACAAAAATTGTTTGCTAAATTCCACGTGATTGTCAATTATTTTTTCAAATATTTCCACAAATATGTATGCATGAGGACTGTTTTAACACAAAAGTGTGTTTTATTCGACTGTGTCAATTCATACATATTCACCATGAACACATAAAATTGTTCTACAACTTGACCAAAAAAATTTTTTTTACGTAAACATATTTTCTCACATTTATATCATTATATTTTTATTATTATAAAATATTCGGACCAAATTTCGTATTTTTAGTTCCATTAGTTTCGGTCATATCATGTTATTAACAGCGGATGTTCGCTGAGGTGGGTCAACGTATTTCCACATATCTTTGTCCATATATGTTTTACCGATTTTTCCAAACATTTTTCAGAAACTAGAAACATTAGTAATAAATTTCATACCCTTAGAGGTCCTTTTATTTTGGCTCTATCGCACTTAAAATTCAGTTGATGAAAAAAATTCAAGAATTTGTCTTAAATTGGTGGCCACCACTGTATATCTGGATTACTATGTCATTAATATAGACAATATGGATATCTAATGATAGATATTTCAAAGGCCATTGCAACGATGTATATAAGGCCTACAATGGGTCAAAATCGGAAAAAATATTTTTTAACCCGAATTTTTTTTTCACCAAAAAAATTTTTTTTGTAATAAATTATTTTTTCCAAAATTTTTTTTAAAAAATTAAAAAAAATGTTAAATTTGTTTTTTTAAAAAAATAAAAAAAAATGTTTGAAAAAAATTTGGAAAAACTTTTTTTAAACAATATGGAAAAAAAAAATTTTGTTTAAATAAAAATATTCAAAAAAATATTTTTATGTATAAGTTGGTGAAGGGTGTATAAGATTCGGCACAGCCGGATATAGCTCTCTTACATGTTTTTAGGTCATCTATCCAGTAAATCCAATAAACTCCTTGTCATTGATTGAATGTATAAAATCATTTGGGGTTTTCAAACGGTCTCCTATTAGGTCGTATTGTCATAATGTCATAAAATATTTTTTTAGTTTAAATAAATTTTTGTTGGGTTTCAAACAAAAAAGTTATAAACTAATAAGACTTTTAGAACTATGTTTATTGGTTTGTCATAAAATAACACTTTTTTTGTTTGCAGCACAACAAGAATTTTTTTAAACTAAAAAAATATTTTACGACATTATGACAATACGACCTAATAGCAGACCGTTTGAAAACCCCAATTGTCTTTTTTAAAGTCTTATTTGTAAGCCATCAAAAATACCAACTTTTAGTTTTTCTGAACTCAAACTTGATAACTTTCTTGAAAGAAAGAGAAAACAAGAATCAGTTTTATCTAATGCCTGCTACACAAGTCCCAATTTGATGTTTAAGGGAGGTAAAATTATCTTATCTCTGGAAACAAAAGGCGGGTTTATAACATTTTGTTTGCCAACCGTCATGTTTTCTCTCAGATGCCAGTCTTTCTTGATTCAAAGATTATGTTTTCTGTCCCATAAATAAAGAGTGTTTTTTTTAAGACGGACAGAACTAGAAATTGTTAAAAATAAGACAAAAATGTAAATTTTAATCAAACAGGCACTTCACATGGCCTCACAGAAAATAATCGAGAGTTGTCACGTTCTCGAAATAAAGTCAAGGGCAAATTTTGATTTCAATAAAATTTCCGTGTAAACCGCACCAAACAAACCCGTTAAGCTACACAGATCTGCGCCATAAAAATCATGAACTCGTCTATAAGTTGTTCGATTCAATCACTATAAATGTGGATCATTTGGTAGCGTTGTTCAAGCGTCAATCTATTCATGATGATTTGCCAGAGTATACTGATCATAAATGTCAAAAAGTGAGCGCAGACAGTTCGTTTGACAGTTAAACCTTTCGTACCCAGTTTTGTGGGTAGTAGTTTTTTCTTTATTTAGTCCATGAATTCATCTATTGATACTTAAAAATTATTACAAATCAAAACACTACTTCAACTTATTGATTATCATTTATTTTCCTATTGGAAAAATAGTAATTTATTCATAAACAATTTTTAGATTTAAACAAAGTTTTAAAATTAAATTTTGTATGGAAATTTTGCTTTAAAATATTGTTTAAATTTAAATTTTGTTTATGAATATGTATGGTGTTCAAAATTTAAATATTCACAGTAACTCCTGTGTAAACAAATGAAACCTTTTTCATATTTTTCTCACTTTGTTTAAGAACCAACAAATTTCAGTTCTATTTTATTTACAATTCATTATGAAATTTTTATATATTTTGTAAAATATATTTCAGTTTGTTTAAATTAAAATTAATTTAATGAAGCGTAAATTTTGTCTTTGAATTTGTTTACATTTTTCATTGTTGTTGTTTAATTTTTCATTTAGTAAAAAAAACCGAAAAATTATGTAAAAATAAACACACACATACATATTTTTGACCTTTTTGGCAATAAACAAACCCAGTCAGCCAACCCCTTGACCTATGTATGCTTTTTTTAAATTTATATGCCTTTCATATTGTTGATATTCAGCCCTATTCCTGATTTCATGTTCATTAACAATATGCAAATACCTTAAACTTATATATTTAATTTAATGTTTTCTAAATACTCTGCCAAAAATTTTATAAAAATTAGCTGCCTCAATGCTAACAACTTGTTTAATAGAGTGTAAGCCTTTTTCCCAAATAGGGCTGATTGTTTGTATGTTCAGTTATTTGTTGTTTTACTTTCTGGTGCTTATTCTAAATATTGTGTGTTAATGTTTTTTTTGCGTACGTGTTACTAAAGTTATGTAAAAACCAACACCCAGAGAGAGTGAGGGAGAGAGCAACAAAATTGTCAATAAACGTTTTACACATGAGTGATTAATTTGTCAGAAAATTAGTTTTAAATTACCTTTTTATTGGCAACAGTAATCATGTAAATGCCCAGTTAGTTACCATTTCATTTCAGTTCATACGATATGAATTGTTTTGTAATAAATATCTGAATTTGTTTAGGTGTAGTTTTGTTTTCTTGATTATGAAACTGACCAATATTTGAAAAAGTTTTGTTGGGGAAGGGTGATGAAATGTTATGTGTTATTAAAGAATATCATAAGTGAAAAGTATTTATAATATTTCAGTCATAGTCTAGTCATAGTCTAGTCATAGTCTAGTCATAGTCTAGTCATAGTCTAGTCATAGTCTAGTCATAGTCTAGTCATAGTCTAGTCATAGTCTAGTCATAGTCTAGTCATAGTCTAGTCATAGTCTAGTCATAGTCTAGTCATAGTCTAGTCATAGTCTAGCCATAGTCTAGTCATAGTCTAGTCATAGTCTAGTCATAGTCTAGTCATAGTCTAGTCATAGTCTAGTCATAGTCTAGCCATAGTCTAGTCATAGTCTAGTCATAGTCTAGTCATAGTCTAGTCATAGTCTAGTCATAGTCTAGTCATAGTCTAGTCATAGTCTAGCCATAGTCTAGTCATAGTCTAGTCATAGTCTAGTCATAGTCTAGTCATAGTCTAGTCATAGTCTAGTCATAGTCTAGTCATAGTCTAGTCATAGTCTAGTCATAGTCTAGTCATAGTCTAGTCATAGTCTAGTCATAGTCTAGTCATAGTCTAGTCATAGTCTAGTCATAGTCTAGTCATAGTCTAGTCATAGTCTAGTCATAGTCTAGTCATAGTCTAGTCATAGTCTAGTCATAGTCTAGTCATAGTCTAGTCATAGTCTAGTCATAGTCTAGTCATAGTCTAGTCATAGTCTAGTCATAGTCTAGTCATAGTCTAGTCATAGTCTAGTCATAGTCTAGTCATAGTCTAGTCATAGTCTAGTCATAGTCTAGTCATAGTCTAGTCATAGTCTAGTCATAGTCTAGTCATAGTCTAGTCATAGTCTAGTCATAGTCTAGTCATAGTCTAGTCATAGTCTAGTCATAGTCTAGTCATAGTCTAGTCATAGTCTAGTCATAGTCTAGTCATAGTCTAGTCATAGTCTAGTCATAGTCTAGTCATAGTCTAGTCATAGTCTAGTCATAGTCTAGTCATAGTCTAGTCATAGTCTAGTCATAGTCTAGTCATAGTCTAGTCATAGTCTAGTCATAGTCTAGTCATAGTCTAGTCATAGTCTAGTCATAGTCTAGTCATAGTCTAGTCATAGTCTAGTCATAGTCTAGTCATAGTCTAGTCATAGTCTAGTCATAGTCTAGTCATAGTCTAGTCATAGTCTAGTCATAGTCTAGTCATAGTCTAGTCATAGTCTAGTCATAGTCTAGTCATAGTCTAGTCATAGTCTAGTCATAGTCTAGTCATAGTCTAGTCATAGTCTAGTCATAGTCTAGTCATAGTCTAGTCATAGTCTAGTCATAGTCTAGTCATAGTCTAGTCATAGTCTAGTCATAGTCTAGTCATAGTCTAGTCATAGTCTAGTCATAGTCTAGTCATAGTCTAGTCATAGTCTAGTCATAGTCTAGTCATAGTCTAGTCATAGTCTAGTCATAGTCTAGTCATAGTCTAGTCATAGTCTAGTCATAGTCTAGTCATAGTCTAGTCATAGTCTAGTCATAGTCTAGTCATAGTCTAGTCATAGTCTAGTCATAGTCTAGTCATAGTCTAGTCATAGTCTAGTCATAGTCTAGTCATAGTCTAGTCATAGTCTAGTCATAGTCTAGTCATAGTCTAGTCATAGTCTAGTCATAGTCTAGTCATAGTCTAGTCATAGTCTAGTCATAGTCTAGTCATAGTCTAGTCATAGTCTAGTCATAGTCTAGTCATAGTCTAGTCATAGTCTAGTCATAGTCTAGTCATAGTCTAGTCATAGTCTAGTCATAGTCTAGTCATAGTCTAGTCATAGTCTAGTCATAGTCTAGTCATAGTCTAGTCATAGTCTAGTCATAGTCTAGTCATAGTCTAGTCATAGTCTAGTCATAGTCTAGTCATAGTCTAGTCATAGTCTAGTCATAGTCTAGTCATAGTCTAGTCATAGTCTAGTCATAGTCTAGTCATAGTCTAGTCATAGTCTAGTCATAGTCTAGTCATAGTCTAGTCATAGTCTAGTCATAGTCTAGTCATAGTCTAGTCATAGTCTAGTCATAGTCTAGTCATAGTCTAGTCATAGTCTAGTCATAGTCTAGTCATAGTCTAGTCATAGTCTAGTCATAGTCTAGTCATAGTCTAGTCATAGTCTAGTCATAGTCTAGTCATAGTCTAGTCATAGTCTAGTCATAGTCTAGTCATAGTCTAGTCATAGTCTAGTCATAGTCTAGTCATAGTCTAGTCATAGTCTAGTCATAGTCTAGTCATAGTCTAGTCATAGTCTAGTCATAGTCTAGTCATAGTCTAGTCATAGTCTAGTCATAGTCTAGTCATAGTCTAGTCATAGTCTAGTCATAGTCTAGTCATAGTCTAGTCATAGTCTAGTCATAGTCTAGTCATAGTCTAGTCATAGTCTAGTCATAGTCTAGTCATAGTCTAGTCATAGTCTAGTCATAGTCTAGTCATAGTCTAGTCATAGTCTAGTCATAGTCTAGTCATAGTCTAGTCATAGTCTAGTCATAGTCTAGTCATAGTCTAGTCATAGTCTAGTCATAGTCTAGTCATAGTCTAGTCATAGTCTAGTCATAGTCTAGTCATAGTCTAGTCATAGTCTAGTCATAGTCTAGTCATAGTCTAGTCATAGTCTAGTCATAGTCTAGTCATAGTCTAGTCATAGTCTAGTCATAGTCTAGTCATAGTCTAGTCATAGTCTAGTCATAGTCTAGTCATAGTCTAGTCATAGTCTAGTCATAGTCTAGTCATAGTCTAGTCATAGTCTAGTCATAGTCTAGTCATAGTCTAGTCATAGTCTAGTCATAGTCTAGTCATAGTCTAGTCATAGTCTAGTCATAGTCTAGTCATAGTCTAGTCATAGTCTAGTCATAGTCTAGTCATAGTCTAGTCATAGTCTAGTCATAGTCTAGTCATAGTCTAGTCATAGTCTAGTCATAGTCTAGTCATAGTCTAGTCATAGTCTAGTCATAGTCTAGTCATAGTCTAGTCATAGTCTAGTCATAGTCTAGTCATAGTCTAGTCATAGTCTAGTCATAGTCTAGTCATAGTCTAGTCATAGTCTAGTCATAGTCTAGTCATAGTCTAGTCATAGTCTAGTCATAGTCTAGTCATAGTCTAGTCATAGTCTAGTCATAGTCTAGTCATAGTCTAGTCATAGTCTAGTCATAGTCTAGTCATAGTCTAGTCATAGTCTAGTCATAGTCTAGTCATAGTCTAGTCATAGTCTAGTCATAGTCTAGTCATAGTCTAGTCATAGTCTAGTCATAGTCTAGTCATAGTCTAGTCATAGTCTAGTCATAGTCTAGTCATAGTCTAGTCATAGTCTAGTCATAGTCTAGTCATAGTCTAGTCATAGTCTAGTCATAGTCTAGTCATAGTCTAGTCATAGTCTAGTCATAGTCTAGTCATAGTCTAGTCATAGTCTAGTCATAGTCTAGTCATAGTCTAGTCATAGTCTAGTCATAGTCTAGTCATAGTCTAGTCATAGTCTAGTCATAGTCTAGTCATAGTCTAGTCATAGTCTAGTCATAGTCTAGTCATAGTCTAGTCATAGTCTAGTCATAGTCTAGTCATAGTCTAGTCATAGTCTAGTCATAGTCTAGTCATAGTCTAGTCATAGTCTAGTCATAGTCTAGTCATAGTCTAGTCATAGTCTAGTCATAGTCTAGTCATAGTCTAGTCATAGTCTAGTCATAGTCTAGTCATAGTCTAGTCATAGTCTAGTCATAGTCTAGTCATAGTCTAGTCATAGTCTAGTCATAGTCTAGTCATAGTCTAGTCATAGTCTAGTCATAGTCTAGTCATAGTCTAGTCATAGTCTAGTCATAGTCTAGTCATAGTCTAGTCATAGTCTAGTCATAGTCTAGTCATAGTCTAGTCATAGTCTAGTCATAGTCTAGTCATAGTCTAGTCATAGTCTAGTCATAGTCTAGTCATAGTCTAGTCATAGTCTAGTCATAGTCTAGTCATAGTCTAGTCATAGTCTAGTCATAGTCTAGTCATAGTCTAGTCATAGTCTAGTCATAGTCTAGTCATAGTCTAGTCATAGTCTAGTCATAGTCTAGTCATAGTCTAGTCATAGTCTAGTCATAGTCTAGTCATAGTCTAGTCATAGTCTAGTCATAGTCTAGTCATAGTCTAGTCATAGTCTAGTCATAGTCTAGTCATAGTCTAGTCATAGTCTAGTCATAGTCTAGTCATAGTCTAGTCATAGTCTAGTCATAGTCTAGTCATAGTCTAGTCATAGTCTAGTCATAGTCTAGTCATAGTCTAGTCATAGTCTAGTCATAGTCTAGTCATAGTCTAGTCATAGTCTAGTCATAGTCTAGTCATAGTCTAGTCATAGTCTAGTCATAGTCTAGTCATAGTCTAGTCATAGTCTAGTCATAGTCTAGTCATAGTCTAGTCATAGTCTAGTCATAGTCTAGTCATAGTCTAGTCATAGTCTAGTCATAGTCTAGTCATAGTCTAGTCATAGTCTAGTCATAGTCTAGTCATAGTCTAGTCATAGTCTAGTCATAGTCTAGTCATAGTCTAGTCATAGTCTAGTCATAGTCTAGTCATAGTCTAGTCATAGTCTAGTCATAGTCTAGTCATAGTCTAGTCATAGTCTAGTCATAGTCTAGTCATAGTCTAGTCATAGTCTAGTCATAGTCTAGTCATAGTCTAGTCATAGTCTAGTCATAGTCTAGTCATAGTCTAGTCATAGTCTAGTCATAGTCTAGTCATAGTCTAGTCATAGTCTAGTCATAGTCTAGTCATAGTCTAGTCATAGTCTAGTCATAGTCTAGTCATAGTCTAGTCATAGTCTAGTCATAGTCTAGTCATAGTCTAGTCATAGTCTAGTCATAGTCTAGTCATAGTCTAGTCATAGTCTAGTCATAGTCTAGTCATAGTCTAGTCATAGTCTAGTCATAGTCTAGTCATAGTCTAGTCATAGTCTAGTCATAGTCTAGTCATAGTCTAGTCATAGTCTAGTCATAGTCTAGTCATAGTCTAGTCATAGTCTAGTCATAGTCTAGTCATAGTCTAGTCATAGTCTAGTCATAGTCTAGTCATAGTCTAGTCATAGTCTAGTCATAGTCTAGTCATAGTCTAGTCATAGTCTAGTCATAGTCTAGTCATAGTCTAGTCATAGTCTAGTCATAGTCTAGTCATAGTCTAGTCATAGTCTAGTCATAGTCTAGTCATAGTCTAGTCATAGTCTAGTCATAGTCTAGTCATAGTCTAGTCATAGTCTAGTCATAGTCTAGTCATAGTCTAGTCATAGTCTAGTCATAGTCTAGTCATAGTCTAGTCATAGTCTAGTCATAGTCTAGTCATAGTCTAGTCATAGTCTAGTCATAGTCTAGTCATAGTCTAGTCATAGTCTAGTCATAGTCTAGTCATAGTCTAGTCATAGTCTAGTCATAGTCTAGTCATAGTCTAGTCATAGTCTAGTCATAGTCTAGTCATAGTCTAGTCATAGTCTAGTCATAGTCTAGTCATAGTCTAGTCATAGTCTAGTCATAGTCTAGTCATAGTCTAGTCATAGTCTAGTCATAGTCTAGTCATAGTCTAGTCATAGTCTAGTCATAGTCTAGTCATAGTCTAGTCATAGTCTAGTCATAGTCTAGTCATAGTCTAGTCATAGTCTAGTCATAGTCTAGTCATAGTCTAGTCATAGTCTAGTCATAGTCTAGTCATAGTCTAGTCATAGTCTAGTCATAGTCTAGTCATAGTCTAGTCATAGTCTAGTCATAGTCTAGTCATAGTCTAGTCATAGTCTAGTCATAGTCTAGTCATAGTCTAGTCATAGTCTAGTCATAGTCTAGTCATAGTCTAGTCATAGTCTAGTCATAGTCTAGTCATAGTCTAGTCATAGTCTAGTCATAGTCTAGTCATAGTCTAGTCATAGTCTAGTCATAGTCTAGTCATAGTCTAGTCATAGTCTAGTCATAGTCTAGTCATAGTCTAGTCATAGTCTAGTCATAGTCTAGTCATAGTCTAGTCATAGTCTAGTCATAGTCTAGTCATAGTCTAGTCATAGTCTAGTCATAGTCTAGTCATAGTCTAGTCATAGTCTAGTCATAGTCTAGTCATAGTCTAGTCATAGTCTAGTCATAGTCTAGTCATAGTCTAGTCATAGTCTAGTCATAGTCTAGTCATAGTCTAGTCATAGTCTAGTCATAGTCTAGTCATAGTCTAGTCATAGTCTAGTCATAGTCTAGTCATAGTCTAGTCATAGTCTAGTCATAGTCTAGTCATAGTCTAGTCATAGTCTAGTCATAGTCTAGTCATAGTCTAGTCATAGTCTAGTCATAGTCTAGTCATAGTCTAGTCATAGTCTAGTCATAGTCTAGTCATAGTCTAGTCATAGTCTAGTCATAGTCTAGTCATAGTCTAGTCATAGTCTAGTCATAGTCTAGTCATAGTCTAGTCATAGTCTAGTCATAGTCTAGTCATAGTCTAGTCATAGTCTAGTCATAGTCTAGTCATAGTCTAGTCATAGTCTAGTCATAGTCTAGTCATAGTCTAGTCATAGTCTAGTCATAGTCTAGTCATAGTCTAGTCATAGTCTAGTCATAGTCTAGTCATAGTCTAGTCATAGTCTAGTCATAGTCTAGTCATAGTCTAGTCATAGTCTAGTCATAGTCTAGTCATAGTCTAGTCATAGTCTAGTCATAGTCTAGTCATAGTCTAGTCATAGTCTAGTCATAGTCTAGTCATAGTCTAGTCATAGTCTAGTCATAGTCTAGTCATAGTCTAGTCATAGTCTAGTCATAGTCTAGTCATAGTCTAGTCATAGTCTAGTCATAGTCTAGTCATAGTCTAGTCATAGTCTAGTCATAGTCTAGTCATAGTCTAGTCATAGTCTAGTCATAGTCTAGTCATAGTCTAGTCATAGTCTAGTCATAGTCTAGTCATAGTCTAGTCATAGTCTAGTCATAGTCTAGTCATAGTCTAGTCATAGTCTAGTCATAGTCTAGTCATAGTCTAGTCATAGTCTAGTCATAGTCTAGTCATAGTCTAGTCATAGTCTAGTCATAGTCTAGTCATAGTCTAGTCATAGTCTAGTCATAGTCTAGTCATAGTCTAGTCATAGTCTAGTCATAGTCTAGTCATAGTCTAGTCATAGTCTAGTCATAGTCTAGTCATAGTCTAGTCATAGTCTAGTCATAGTCTAGTCATAGTCTAGTCATAGTCTAGTCATAGTCTAGTCATAGTCTAGTCATAGTCTAGTCATAGTCTAGTCATAGTCTAGTCATAGTCTAGTCATAGTCTAGTCATAGTCTAGTCATAGTCTAGTCATAGTCTAGTCATAGTCTAGTCATAGTCTAGTCATAGTCTAGTCATAGTCTAGTCATAGTCTAGTCATAGTCTAGTCATAGTCTAGTCATAGTCTAGTCATAGTCTAGTCATAGTCTAGTCATAGTCTAGTCATAGTCTAGTCATAGTCTAGTCATAGTCTAGTCATAGTCTAGTCATAGTCTAGTCATAGTCTAGTCATAGTCTAGTCATAGTCTAGTCATAGTCTAGTCATAGTCTAGTCATAGTCTAGTCATAGTCTAGTCATAGTCTAGTCATAGTCTAGTCATAGTCTAGTCATAGTCTAGTCATAGTCTAGTCATAGTCTAGTCATAGTCTAGTCATAGTCTAGTCATAGTCTAGTCATAGTCTAGTCATAGTCTAGTCATAGTCTAGTCATAGTCTAGTCATAGTCTAGTCATAGTCTAGTCATAGTCTAGTCATAGTCTAGTCATAGTCTAGTCATAGTCTAGTCATAGTCTAGTCATAGTCTAGTCATAGTCTAGTCATAGTCTAGTCATAGTCTAGTCATAGTCTAGTCATAGTCTAGTCATAGTCTAGTCATAGTCTAGTCATAGTCTAGTCATAGTCTAGTCATAGTCTAGTCATAGTCTAGTCATAGTCTAGTCATAGTCTAGTCATAGTCTAGTCATAGTCTAGTCATAGTCTAGTCATAGTCTAGTCATAGTCTAGTCATAGTCTAGTCATAGTCTAGTCATAGTCTAGTCATAGTCTAGTCATAGTCTAGTCATAGTCTAGTCATAGTCTAGTCATAGTCTAGTCATAGTCTTGTTATAGTCTTGTCATAGTCTAGTCATAGTCTAGTCATAGTCTAGTCATAGTCTTGTTATAGTCTTGTCATAGTCTTGTCATAGTCCTGTCATAGTCTAGTCATAGTCTAGTCATAGTCTTGTTATAGTCTTGTCATAGTCTTGTCATAGTCCTGTCATAGTCTAGTCATAGTCTAGTCATAGTCTTGTCATAGTCTAGTCATAGTCTAGTCATAGCCTAGTCATCGTGAATATGCAAAATTTCTCTTCAGACAATAACGAATTAAAATATAAATGCCTTATAGTGAGATCGGAAATATAATTGAGTGTTATACATGACATAAGTTAAAAACTGTTTACCTCATGTTGGGTTTCCCTATTCAAATATGCATTTTGAAGGTATTTAACATAAAGGTCAATTATAAAAACCCTGTATACATATTTGAAGGCTTGACTTAAAAGACATTTATTGAAATTGTTTTGTTGTATTTAAGAAGACTTACACATAAGTTTAAAAATTCAGAAGGGATGAATTGTAAACTTGGTAATGACCCCTTCAAATTTAATGTGAAAGTAAGTGCATGATATGTTAACAAAAATTGTTTTTTTAACCCCATTTTAGCTTTTATTATTTCAAATTTTGAAGATTTTTTACGCAATGACGAAGACGATAATCTACAGTCTGCTTACTTAGACTTAACCAGTATATGAACGATGAAGTTTTTACTATTGACATTCCAAGTTTTACATAGATCTTGCAATTTAGAAATTCATATCCTAAAACCAATTAATAATTTATTTATAGGATTTTATTTCAACATCATAATTATTGAAACCATTTAATAACAAACATTTAGCAGTAGCATTTAATATACATAATTTATAACTCCGCAAACTGTTTCGTAACCTTAATTAAATCGCATTCATAATAAACGGTAAAATTCCATACATTTGTAGCAATATTCCATTTTATCATTTATGCAATTAACACAATTTGCTTACGCAAAATAAAACTCATTTGGGAGGTAAAAACAAATTTGGTTGATTAGAAAATTCAATGGAATGCTAAATTATACAACTCAATATGATTTATTTTGGATATTTGAATTTTACTTTCATACGCCACACATACAGGACACATAACAAATTTGGAAACGTATTTAGTCACTGGACATTTTGATAGTCCTTTGAATGAAATTTGCCACCAAATAGATGCGTGTTAACAAATGCCCAGTTTGTTTGTACACAAACCAGGAAATGCTGTTATCCATCAATATGTCTGTGTGTTTCTTGAAAAAAGAATTTCGGTTTATTTTTGTTATTGGAGCTCTTTTTGCAACAATGTTCTATATTTAAACAACTTGTCTGTTGACACTATCTTTTTTATCGATGCTGCAACGTCGATTGTGGCCATAGTTACAACATGGTCCTGCTTTAAAAGCTGTTGTCTAATTTATAGACTTCAAAATTTTTGAGTGGATGCACGAACGAACAGTTGCTGCAAATCTAAAAATAGACAACCAGTTCGACGGAAATCACGTTATGACTGATTGCATGTGTGATGACAGAATGTTCCACAAGAATGATTGGAAAATTTGGTGGCAACATTAAAACTGTCTATCCTCTTACATGTTCAGCTATTCCTTTGTGTAGGTATTGACTATTTTTTAACTGAGTGAAAATTGGGAAATAGAGTTTTTAATAAAGCTCAGTCTATTCGTATTAATAGGTTTGTTGATACACTGTATCCACGGTCACAGATGGAGATTGATATTATTACATAGAAATTTATCAGCATCGCAAGCTTTCTATAGAAAAATCAAAATATCGTGAATTATTCAATAGAAAATATTAAATATTTCTATTAAAAATTAAAATTGCGGGATTTTTTTCGAATTTTTTGGTTTTATTTTGAAACATTTGTACAATATAAATTTATGCAAAGTATTGGCCATTGTTAGCTATGAGCTTTTCCCATATTTCCGAGTCAAAAGAATTGCTCATCTTTTGAGGACAAAAACGAATCAAGCCAATATCGGATACTCTGTTCCAAAGTGAAGAGTATCCAAGTGAGAGAGAGAGCGTTCTGTAAGGTCTGAACTATAAGGCGGAAGATGCGAAACTTCCCAACCACTTTATTATAAATAATTTTTAACAGGTATTGCATATGACGATTCGTTGGTACAAAATTCGACATTTTCTCTATAATGTTTAATTGAGTTCAGTGAGAAATAAATTACAGATATGTACCCTCAAAATGACATACAAGTTATTAAAAACAAAAATCGCGTTTAAAAGATACGCCATCTACTGTAAATCCCGCATTTTTATGTCATACTCTCAATAAAATACAGAAGTTTCTAGAGAAAACTCAAAATATCGTAAAAATTTCTTGAGAAAAATCAAAATATCGCAATATCGTAATTCTAAATATCGTAAATTTTCATAAAAAAATTTTAATATAAATTTGTAAGAAAAAATAAAACTCCTAAATTTTTCTACAGAATACTAATAAAAATATCGCAATATCGTAAATTTCTATTGAAACAAAAAAAAATAATAAAAATTTGTTAAAGTTTCTATAGAAAGGTCAAAATATCGTAAATTTTTCTAGATGAAAATCAAAGTATTTACGATACTTCGATTTTCATTTTCATCGCAATATCTTAAATTTTTTGGAAAAAATTAGAATTTCACAAATTTTTGTCTAGAAAAATCAAAATATATTTAGTTTTTCTACAGAAGAATCTAAATATCGTAATTAAAAAAAACAAAATATCGTAATTGTTTACAGAAAAGTCAAAATATTGTAAAATTTTCTAGAAGAAACTCTAAATAATAAAATATCGCAATATCGTAAACTTATAAAAAAATAAAATTTCGTTAAATTTAAATACCGGTGATTTTTCTAGAAAAAAATCAAAATATCGTAATTTTTTAGTGAGAAAAAAACTAAATATCGTAATTTGTTTTTTAAACTTTTCATGAAGAGTTCTAAAAATCCTAATTTTAATTTTATAGAAAATTGGAAAAATATTGCTATTTCTTGAGAAAAATTTCGAAAGAAATATTTAAATATCGAAATATCGTAAATTTTTTTGCAGAAAATCTAAGTATCATAAATTTTGCTATAGAGAGTCAAAACATAGTAAATGTTTCTAAAGAAAACTTGAAATATAGTAAAATTTATAGAGAAGTATCTAAATATCGTAATTAAAAAAATCATAATATCGTAAATGTTTTGATAGGAAAGTCAAAAGATTAAAAAGTTTTCTGTGGAAAATAATTATATTCGGCTGTGCCGAATCTTATATACCCTTTACCAAATTATACTTCAAAATAAAAATTTTTTAGGTAAACAAAAATTGTGTTCAAAAGTTTTTTTTCTAAATTTTAAAATGTTTTTTTATTTTAAATTTTTTGGTTTTTTTTAATTTTTTATAGTTAGCGAAAAAGAAAATTCGGTAAAAAAAAATTTGGGTTAAAATTTTTTTTTCCGATTTTGACCAATTGTAGGTCCAACATACTATGGTCTTATATACGACGAGTCGGAAGAATTCCGAAGATATTGATATATGAATCGTGTAAGTTATTTGGGGGCTTCGGAAAGTTGATTTCAACAGACAGACAGACGGACGGACATGGCTTAATCGATTCCGCTATCTACAAGGTGGCGCAAAAGTGATCCTCCGATCAGAAAATGCTATAAATTTTGCGATTGGCCCCTAATGTCAGTTCTGTTTTGACATTTGTGTAGCAAACACATGCAAAATACACGTTAATAAACAATGTTACGCTACACTGCTCCAAAACGCGGAATATTGCTGACTATTTATTTGACCAACAATAGGTCGGTTTTTTCATCAAAAATAATCATGAGTGATGAGGCCCATTTCCATCTTAGCGGGTACGTAAATAAGCAAAATTTACGCTTCTGGGGCACTGAAAATCCGCGTGTAACCCACGAAGAGCCATTACACCCGCTCAAAGTCACTGTATGGTGTGCTGTTTTCGCTGGAGGAGTCATCGGACCTTTTTTCTTCGAAGACGTCGCTGGCCAAACGGTTACTGTGAATGGTGAGCGCTACAGAGCAATGATCAACGAGTTCTTTTTGCCGCAACTTGATGAATTGGGATTGGAAAACATGTGGTTCCAACAGGACGGTGCAACGGCACACACTGCACGTGCCACAACCGATATGCTGAAGGATGCATTTCCCGGGCGCATAATCTCCCGTTTTGTCGATTTGCACTGGCCAGCAAGATCGCCTGATTTGACCGCTCCAGTCTTCTTTTTGTGGGGCTTTTTGAAGTCGCGGGTTTATGTCAACAATCCTCAGACTATTGCAGCTCTTAAAGACAATATCCGTCAAGAATGTGAGGAGCTATCGCCGGAAGTTTTGGCCAAAGTGATGGAAAATGCCATAAAAAGGCCTCAAATGACAATCAACTGTAGCGGCGGTCATTTACATGACATCATATTCTCGACTTGATGTAAAAAAAATTAAAAGACCAAATAAAAATAATCCACAAGAAGAATCAAAGTTTTTCATTTTTAATTACAGCAAAAAAAAATCGGAAGTTTACTTTTGCGCCACCTTGTATAAGGATCCAGAATATATATACTTTATAGGGTCGGAAAATTATTTATATTGTGGAAATTACAAACGGAATGACAAACTTATATACATACACCCTTCTCACGAAGGTGAAGGGTATAATAAATTTGTATATTTTTCTATTTTTGAAGAGAAAAATCTAAATGTCGTTAATTTTTCTACAGAAAATTCACATTATCGTAACTTTTTCTACAGAAAACATAAATATTTTAAATTTTCTGGAAAATTGTAAATACCGATAATTTTTCTAGAAGAAATTCAAAATATCATAAATTTTTAAAGAGAAAAACCTATAAAATATCGTAAATTTTTCTAGAAAAAAAATGTAAATCCGATTTTTTTAGAAAAAATTCAAAATATCGTAAATTTTTAAAAAGAAAAACCTAAAAAATATTGTTGTCGGAATCGGTTTTGAAAACGGCAGAACAAAAAATTACATTGGATTTCATACCTTTTTGTCGTTTTCACAATCGATACCGATATTTTTTAGGTTTTTCCTTTTAAAAATTTTCGATGCTTTGAATTTTTTCTAGAAAAATTATCGGATTACATTTTATTCTAGAAAAATTGACGATATTTTTTAGGGTTTTCTCCTTAAAAATTTACGATATTTTGAATTTTTTCTAGAAAAATTATTGGATTCTATGACAACCCCGAATATCGTAAATTTACCGATAGAAAATTCAATTTGTCTACTGAAAAGTGAAAATATCATAAAAAGTGAAATAATCATGAGATGTTCTAAATATTGTCAATTTTTTTCATAGAAAATTCTAAAAAAATACTATTTCTAGAGAAACCAATTTTTTTGCTATATAGAGTGAAAATATAGTAAATGTTTCGAAAGGAATCCTGAAATGTAGTAAAATGTTCTGTAGAAAACTCAAAATATCATAAATTTTTCTAGAGACAAATCAAAATATCTTGAATTTTTTTATAGAAAAATCAAAATATCGGAAACTTTTCTATAGAAGATCTTAATAACGTAAATTTTCTATATAAAAATTTCAGTATAGTAAAACCAACCAAAATTTCGTAAATTTGTCTATGGAAAATTAAAATATTGTAAAGTTTTCTATTTAGAATTTTTTTTAAGAATATGATCTAAATATATTGATTTTTTTTTTAGAAAGTCCTCAAAATATCTTGACTTTTTCTATAGAAATATCAAAATATCGTAAACTTTTCTATAGAAGATCTTAATATTATAATTTCATCTTTAATTTTCGATACATAAATTAAAATATCTTAAATTTTTCTATAGACCAACCAACATGTCGAAGTTTTTTCTATAGAAAATCCAAATATTGTAAAGTTGGCTATTTACAAAATGTTAAAAATCTTGTTATTTTAAAGAAAAATTCTTTATAAATGTTACCAAATATTGAAAAACATTTAAAATCTGTTTAAATGTAATTAAAATTCATGAAATATAAACTAATCACTTGAAATTTAATTTTGTTTACATAATCTGCTTCCACATTCTTCACCTAACAAAACCTCCCCTCAGCCATCACCTGCACCATTATTTCCTCGTTGGGTAACACAACCTCTGGTCGTGTTGCCACCATATTTATTTGTAACATCTTCTCTATTTCTTGGTGTCATGCCATCCGAACTTATTTCCCAATCATCATCATCTTCATCATTTTCATCATCAAAGATCTCCGTATTGATCTTAATCATATCCTCAGGTCGCATGACATTTCGCTTTTGACTTGTACCACCACCCTCACTGCTTTGTTCGTATTTGAAATCGTTCAATTGCATTTGGTTGCAAAATTTCTGTATGTGTTCGAGCACCTCGCGCATGCCCACTTCAGAAGATTTTTGTGATATGTCTTCGGATGAAGTTTTATTTGGTTCTTTAATTTCGCTGGTTGGAGTTTTGCCGGAGCGACAGGGACAGGAGTTGTTTGCATTGGACTTTTCACTAGCGCCTCGTTGCATTTTAGGTGTGCTGGTACTTAATTTGGGTGCGCTTTTACGTTTTTCGGGTTTTTTTGTTTCCGAAGTGGAGGTGGCAGTGGTTGGTGTCTTAGCTGCGGTAATCAATGTTTGATGTTGGTAGAACATTTTATCGTATTCAGATTTCATGCAGAGGTAACGAAAGTGACGAGAATTTTCTTCGCCATAGTGAATGATTTCTGTGAAGGAAATAATTTAATAATTTGGGGAAAAATCAAAATATTGTAAATTTTTGGAGAAAAACACAAAATATCGTAATTTTTTTCTATACAAAAATTTCAATATCGAAATTCTTTCTATAGTAAAATCGCAATATCGTAAATTTTTCCAGAAAAAACTCAAAATAGAGTAAATGATTCTATAAAGAAATCTCAATATCGTAAATTTTCGTATAAAAAATTGCAATATCGTAAATTTTTTATATGTAGAATTTTATTTTTTCTCTAAAAAATCGTAATATCGTAAATTTGTGTATAAAAAAATGCAATATCAAAAATTTTCTTATAAAAACAGCGATATCGTAAATTTTTTTTATAGAAAAATCGTTATAAAAAAATCGGTTTATAGAAGAATCCAAATATCGTAAATTTTTCTTTGGAAAAATCACTATATCGTAAATTTCTTTATAGAAAAAATCGCAATATCGTAAACGTTTGTGACCATAAATCGCAATAGCGTTAATTTTCCCATCAAAAATTGCAATATCGTAAATTTATCTATAAAAAAAATTTGCAATATCGTAAATAACACTCACTATTATTTAATTCATTTTGCATTTGGCCTAACAGAGCATTAGTGTTCTTTAGCTCAGCTGAAAAACGTTCCACCTTGCAGCACAGTTCCCTGAAATTGCGATTAAGTAGATCCGATATCGACTTCTGTGAATGAAATTAGCAATTGTTTGATTTGTTTTAAGAAATAGGGTGCCCTATACTACTCACCCCAATAGCACTTTCTACAGTGCGTCGTATCAAGTCAAAGAATTCATCGGTATCATCATCTTTATCCTCATCATGACCACTGTTACGCTGATTCTGATGCTGATGATGGTGATGCTGATGATGCTGATGAGGAACACTATCGGCTGGAATGTCTTTATAGTTGCCATACATTTTGTTGTCATACATATTTGTTGTGTTCACTGGAGCGTTAAAGGATACTTTTTCAGCTTTAGCTGTCTGTATTGGTGAGCGTCTACCATCCTCCATGGGCAGTTTGTTTGAATGTCTAGCACTTTTACGTCTGGATGTTTCTTTGCCTGTGTTCAAAGGTTTTGTTGCTGCTGCACTGCCGGCTGTGTTAGTTGGCGCTGGTCCACTGTAGGGTGTATTTGAGCTGATTATATAGCCACAATCGCGTTCTGTAGTGCGCCCTGTCTTTGGTGCAATATTTGGGTGAGTTGTTGTTGATACTTGGAATTTTGGTGTCTCTAATTTGCTGCCATAAAGTTCTTCGATTGTTTTACGTTGTCTTTGTCGCATCATTTTTTCTTGGTCAATTGAAATGAATAGCTAATGTCGTGTTCAGAATGCTTTTTATATCGTAGTTAATGGCCAGAAATTGTACTAATCTATGATATTTTGCGGAAATATTTTTTTATTTTGTCAAAACTAAATAAATTGACTTTTATTTTGAAAAAAGTTTGATTGACTTTAGAAATGTTTTATTTGGAAGTGTTTTCCAGGGGAATTAAACAAGGCGTACTGAATACGCCTTGATATTCAAATTACTACAAATTATTCAAATGAAAGGAAAACATTTTTATATAGAAATATTTACTCTACTTTTATTTTTCTGTAGAAAATTTAATTTTATTTTGATTTTTCTTTGGAAAAATTTACGATATTTTGATTTTTTTATAGAATTTTTAAGACACTTGGATTTTTCTATAGAAAAATTAAGAAAGTTTAGGATATTTAGATTTTTCTATAGAAAAGTTATATAAAAGTTCCAGCCGTTCCTACATGGAGCATAGGGCCTCAATAAATTGATCAATCATTTTTGTATGGCAATCATTTTAGGATGCAATTAATGTAGCAGTAATCATATTTATTGCTTCCAAATCCAGAATATTTTTTGCTGGGTGCCTTCTACAACTTCTACATGTATCCTTCTTCTGTTCCCTTGAGGGCAGAGCTGTAAATGAATCACTCATTTTTGAATTAATTCGCGAATCATTCACACAAAAAAATTAATTGAATGAAATTTGAGTCAATTCAAATGAATTTGGTAAAAATGAATTGCAATTCGTTTCCAATTCAAATGAATTGAATTGATTTTGATTAATTCAATTCATTTGAATTGATTTTGAATTAATTCAAACGAATTAGAATAAAAATTAGCAATTCATTTCCAACTCCGACGCGAAATTCGCAGCATATTTAGCAGATTCTTCAATGTCATTAAATATGCAGTATAATTAATCGACGGTTAAAAAGTCTTCCTTTAAATATAACGCGCCGTTACCATCGTCAGCTGGTGTTGAAAGATTATTTTCGTACGCCTCTATTCTAAACATCCCTAAACGTGGATTTCTTTCAGATGATAATTTTGAAAAGCTATTGTTGTTTAAGGTGAATGATGCATTCTAATTAAATCTAATTAGCCTTATTTATGAAACTCAATTGTGTTTTGAACTACATACATTGTTATTTTTCCTGATTTTTGATTATTTTTGGAAGATAGTGTTTTTTATTTGAAATAAATATAATATAAATATTAGCAAAAAGTTTGTTGTTGGGTGGTCGTGGGTCACAAAATTTCAAAAATTATTAATTGCTTCTTGAATATTAAATATGTTTTGTCGTTCAGCGTATTTCAAAATAAAAATCAGTTCTTTTTGAAGAAATAAACTCCAAACACCATGTTTTCATTGATCAGGCGCGTATACAGGACAAGGCTTTTCAATTTTTGTACTGGATATTTTCATTTTGGTAGGAGAAATCTTTCATTCCCCCTAGAGATCTGCTCTTGAATTTGATTGATTGCAACTCATTTTTGAATCATTCATTTGAATTGCTAATTCTTTTTTCTAATTCATTTGAATTAATTCAAAATCAATTCAAATGAATTGTAAATGAATTGCAAATCATTTTTACAAATTCATTTGAATTGGAATTGAATTGAAATTAATTTCTGCCTAATTCGTTGGAATTGATTCAAATTTCATTCAATTCATTTTTTCAATTCAATGAATTAATTCAAAATTTAGCTAATTCATAATGAATTAAAATCAAAAAAGAATGATTCATTTACAGCTCTGCTTGAGGGTTCCAGTCTATGACAGTTCTAGTGATGTCGTTAGTTTGCCTTTTAAGGTTGTTGCCGATCCAAACACAATTTTTGTCTCCTTATTTCAATCGATAGGATTTGTTGTCCTGTTTTTTACCAGAGCGTATGATTAGATATGGTTGTCGGTCAAAATACACGTAGGATCTTGCGAAGACAGTGGTTCACGAATTTTTGAATTGTTCGTGTATTACCAGTGGCAGCGTTCCAAGTTTCGCATCCGTACAGAAGGGTAGATTTTACGTAGGCAGAGATAAAGAGGGTGATTTCCAAATAGGTTTTAGGCGGCCAAATGTTTGACGTGCCTTCTGCAAGTGATTGTCGATGGTAGACTTATGAGGGACTGAATCCAGCTATTACCTTATTAATCACGCAAAGCAGAGTAATGCCGCCCCAGTTATTAGTGTCCGTGAGATCGCCCTTTTGTTGGTATATTTATTATCACGCCCTAAGAATGTTCGAATGATTTGCAGTATTATTCCAGCACTCGTATGTGAGTCGGACTTCAAATCTCAGCAGATATTCGGTCAACATGTTTCCTTTGAGACTGCTAATTGAATTCACCATCTCCTCAATTGTGGAACATGCGGAAACGATGTATGTGTCATCCACGTGAGACTCACATACACATTCTTGTTCGTAGAGGATGGACATTCCCCGAGAGCATTCGGCTATAATGTTCTCCCTTCACCTTCGTGAGAAGGGTATATATAAATTTGTCATTCCGTTTGTAATTTCTACATTTTTCATTTCCGACCCTATAAAGTATATATATTCTGGATCCTTATAGATAGCGGAGTCGATTAAGCCATGTCCGTCTGTCTGTCCGTTTGTCTGTTGAAATCAATTTTCTGAAGACCCCAGATATCTTCGGGATCCAAATCTTCAATAATTCTGTCAGACATGCATGCTTTCGAGAAGTTTATTATTTAAAATCAGCAAAATCGGTCCACAAATGGCTGAGATATGAGGAAAAAACCAGGACAACCTCGATTTTTGACCTATATCTGGATTACTAACACATTAATATAGACAATATGGATATCTAATGATAGATATTTCAAAGACATTTGCAACGACGTATATAAGACCATAGTAAGTTGGACCTACAATGGGTCAAAATCGGAAAGAATATTTTTTAACCCGATTTTTTTTTTCACAAAAAAAAAATTGAAAAAACAAAAAAAAAATTTAAAATTTTTTCTTCCAAAAAATTAAAAAAACAAATAAAAAAAAAATAAATTTTGTTTACCTAAAAATATTAAAAATTTTGAAGTATAATTTGGTGAAGGGTATATAAGATTTGGCACAGCCGAATATAGCACTCTTACTTGTTTAATTTTGTTGTTGTTGTTGTTTTAATTTAATTTAAACAACATTTTAGTTACTTTAAACGTTTATATATTCATGTACAACCATTAAATGTTAGAAATATAAATATGGTTCACCGAAGCATTCGGACAACTAAATAATGAAAAATAGGTAAACATATTATATTATGTAGTAATAATATATTTAAGATGCAAACAAAATATGTTTGCTTTTAGTAGTCTTTTTTCCCACCATTTGTGATTGCTGGTGTTTGTCTATGCTGTGTTATTTTTACAAGTAAATTTGGAGTGTCTGTAATTCCCATTCGCTCTATAGTTTTATTTGTATATTATCTTTAACTTTCCTAGAGCGAATAACAATAAATTTCTGTGAATTTATCAATAATATTTTAATTGGGAATTTAGTACCTTAAAACTAAAACCTATTAAAATAAAATTTTGTATTTCTAAAAATAATTTTTAATAATAATTACTTTGGATCATAATATGATTTAATTGTGTCAAAAATATAATTACTTTGGGTCATATTATGATTGATTTGTATCATGATATGATTATTTCAGAACATATTATGATATTTAATGATACTAATAATGATCATAATATGTTTTGGACTACAAGCATAAATCTGATCATAATATGTTGCTCTTATTATATTAGTCTCACACCCACCTTAAAGTATACCGATCGACATAGAATCACTTTCTGACTTTAAGCGATGTCCGTCCGTCCGTCTGGTTGGCTGGCTGGCTGTCCATGTAAACCTTGTGCGCAGAGTACAGGTCGCATTTTTGAAGATATTTCGATCAAATTTGGTACATATTTCAAGGACCAAGCCTATTGAAACTGGCTGAAATCGGTCCACTATTTCACCTAGCCCCCATACGAATGTCGTCCCGAAATTGGACTTAATCGGTCATAAATGTTTAATTTATATATGTATCTCCACAAATTCCGCTCCAAATAAGTTTTATATACACAAAATTCATGTCACCAAATTTTGTTACGATCGGTCCATAATTAGTCATAGCTCACATATAGACCCGCTTCCGAAAATCACTTTAACGTGCATAAATCGCTTAAAAATGTTGGTAAACACACAAAATTCAACATAGTTAACTTTAATATGAACATAAATCACATGACCTAATTTCATGGTGATCGGTCCATAATTGGTCATAGCCCCCATATAAGGCCCACTTCCGAAAATCACTCAAAAATATAAATTATTGAAATTTTAAAAGAAAAATTTGTTTGCTCTTTTACTTAGTGTAGGGTATTATATGGTCGGGCTTGACCGACCATACTTTCTTACTTGTTTTATTCTGTGTGTAGGGGCCTTTGCGATGTCGTATAATCGTAAATTTCCTCAGATAAGCTTTACATATACTAAGTTTAGGATATCTAAATATTTCTATAGAGAAATTTTCATTATATTTATTTTTCTAAGAAAAAATTTAAGATTGAATTTTTAATGTATTTTGTTGTTGTGTCAACTTACGATATAGAATTTCACATAGAACAATTTACAATATTGCAACATTTTTAATGAAAAATTTACGATATTGCAATTTTTATGTAGAACAATATACGATATCGCATAGTTTCTTTAGAAAATTTTACGATGTTGTAACAGTTTCATTGTTAACTTACCATATCTTAAAAATTATAATAAAATTAATTATAGAAAAATATCCGAAATTGTGAATTTTCTGTAGGAAAATTTACGATATTGCATATTTTCTATTGAGTAATATACGATAATGCAACATTTCTATAGAGAAGTGTACAATATTGAGTTTTTTTATAGCAAAATTTACGATGTCGCTAATTTTATTTACGATATAGCGTTGTTTCTATAGAAAAATTGCAATTTTTATATAGACAAATTTACGATATTGAAACTTTTCCGTGAGCAAATTTACATTATAGAATTGTATATAGAAAAATGCATGATTTTTTTAAATGCAAAATTGCAACTTTTATGTAGAACAATTTACGATATTGCGACGTTTCAATAAAAAAATTTACGATGTAACTTATCCATTGAAAAACTTACGATATATATATAATATAGTAAAATTTACTAAATTCGTTTTTTGTATAGGAAAACTTACGATTTAAATCTATACATAATATTTTTACGATATTGCGATGTTTCTTTAAAAAAATTTCCATAATATTACTTTACGATATTGTGACTTTTCAATATAAAAATTTACGATATTTTGACTTTTATAGAAAAATTTACGTTTTTGCATTTCTTCTATTGAAATACATACGATACTGCAACTTTTATAGACAAAATTTAAGATATTTCAATGCTTTTAAAAAACAAATTTATGTTTTCCAACTTTTTTTTATTGAATAACTTACGATACAGAATTTACGATTTATCATTTTTTCTATTGAAAAACATACGATATTGCAACTGTAATAAACAATTTTACGTTGTTATAACTTCTTTTTATTTCAAAACATACGACATAGAATTTAATACAGACAAATTTACGATATTGCGACTTTTATATGGAAATATTTACGATACTTAAAAATTTTATAGAAAAATTTACCATATTATGACTTTTCTATAGTAAAATTTACGATATTACAACTTTTTTTGTAGACAACTTTACGATATCCCACCTTTTTTTAAAAAAAACTTACGATATAGGATTTTATGTTGAAAAGTTCATGATATCATGACATATTTTATACAATTTTCCTTTAATTATTTGAGTGAATAATTAAAGGAGTGACATAAAGGTGTAAAATAAAAAAAAGACCAGTAGTAAGACTCAGAATTAACGATATTCTGATTTTTCTATAAAAAATACGATAGAAAACTTCAAGATATTTTGATTTTTTTCTAGAAAAATTTACGATATTTTTTCTTCATGAAAAATTTTGCATAATTTGATTTGACTGCATAAAAAAAGTACGATATTATGAATTTTCTATACAAAATTTACGATATTTTTCCTCATTTTGAGTTTTCAACAGAAGTATAAACGAATTTACTGTATTTCGATTTTACTTTAGAAAAAATGTTCTAAATTTCGATTTTTTTTTATAGAAAAATTTACGATATTTTTATAATCTTTTAAAAAACTTATGATACAGAATTTAATATAGACAAATTTACGATATAACCAGTTTTATATTGAAAAACATACGATATTGCAACTGTAATAAACAATTTTACGTTATTATAACTTTTTTTTATTTGAAAACTTACGATATAGAATTTAATACAGACAAATTTACGATATTGCGACTTTTATATGGAAATATTTACGATACTTAAAAATTTTAAAGAAAAATTTACCATTTGTGACTTTTCTATAGTAAAATTTACGATATTACAACTTTTTTTGTAGAAAACTTTACGATATTTAAAAAAAAACTTACGATATAAGAATTTATATTGAAAAGTTCATGATATCTCAACATTTTTTATAAAATTTTTGTTTTTATAGAAAAATTTACGATATTGCAACTTTTCCATAGAAATATTTCCAATTTTAATAGAAAAGTTCACAGTGTTAAGAATTTTATATTGAAATATGTACGATATTTGTTATAAATTTGCATTTTAAATAAATTACCACTTTTTTTATAACCTCAAATATTCATTGTACTAGCTTCAGCCAATACTTGTCACTGTTTATATGATTAATCATTCCATTTACAATTCAGCCCGTGTTGGTGAGGACAAAAATGAGAAAAATAAAAACAGAATATTCATAATATTAGTCCATTCATGCATTGTTATTATCTTGAAATTGACACATACATAAAATGCACTTTTAAAAATGATTTATGAGTCAAGAGTCTCGGTTGGTTGGTGTAAAACCAGTAGTGGTGGACTAAACAACACTTAATTTTATGAACTCCAATGATGCATCAGCAACAGTAGCGGCAAGTAAGTGGAGTGGCCAAAAATGTGAGACTCACTTCATCAAAATAGCGAAACTAAGTTATTTTGTAAATGTCCACAGATTGGATAGGTTTTGTTGCAGTAGCTGTTAGTTATTTTGTCGAATTTTTCTCACTCAAATGAATTGGCATTACTGGCATAGTTTTTTGTTCATTTGCTTAAAAATTCAATTTAAATTGATGTGTTTTTTTGTGTGTTTGTCGTGTGTTAAAGTAACAAGCCTAAATTTATAAAAAATATATGGGAAAATTGATGTGGGTTTTTAAGTTTTTTTTTTTTATTTGTTTTTCTGTTCACTGTCTATTTAACAGTTACAAATTGTTGTCAAAGTAATAAAATCGTATATGGTAAATTTATTTTAAACGTAGTTTATTTACAACCATTAATACGAGTTCAATTGATAAATAATAGAGTGAAGAAAATCATCAGCTAAAGTAGAATTTTGAATGCCCTTTAAACATTCTTGGGAAGCTGGATTTATTGACGCTACCCAGCAGTTAATTAAGTAGTGAATGTATCCCTAATGTGTGACTACTCGACTGACTCCAATGTTTAAATTTTGGGTCTTTTGACACGTCTGTTCTCTTTGTAGTGCAGAGAGAATTCAATTGGTTTCTTTATACATCCCAGGTAATCTAGCGTGAAGTCAATTGTCACTTTATTGTGCCTAAGTATCCTAGAGTGTAGTCACTTTAAACGTTTATGTTGTACTGCACTTTTGAAAGTTGTTATTTTCCCACTATTGTAGAGTTGTTGTCGGGACAGTCTCCTAGAACTGCTACATACAGGCGGGGATCCAGAGGGAGTGAAATAGGATTTCCCCCGCCCCCTCAAAACCGAAAAGTTTTCATATAAAAAAGAAGAAAAAAAAGAAAAATGTAGAACATTGGCTAGAATATTGTGTTACAAAGAATATTTGTCTTCTAAACTAAATTTCCAGGCAACTCATTTCGCTACTTTGTTGCATAAATATGGACAAACTAAGTATATACATCTTGGACTTAAAAGTTTTTTTATTTCAAATCATTTTTAAGTGCTGGCTCCAAATTTAATGCCTCTTTGTTAGCACTGATGATGTTTTTCCTATTCATGAATATTTTGTGGAATTAAATTTCCACAAAAATACAATACCCACAATATTTAGCAGCACAAAAGTTAAATAAATCTTTAAATCACAAATGTAAATGACAATTAACAGCCAACAATAGAAAATAAACATTCTTGAGGTTCAATCAACTGTTTTCTGATTTTGGTGTGAAAGCAAATTTAATATTCACGTGTTGGAAACCATAGAGAAATACAAATAGAAAGGAAACTCCTCAAACAAAAAACTTACTCAAAATAACGACACATACGAGCTGTTTTTGTTTTCACATACATAGTTTTTTTTCTACCAATACATTGTGATGATGACAACTGAGTTAGGTCTTTGACATGAGAGTTTCCGCTCTATGTGTATTTTTCTATGGTTTGAAACTTTTATTTAAATGTCATAGAGTTTGTTGCAAGTTAATGTTTGTTAAAAATTTGCCTCAGCTAGACATAGTTCATGGAAATGTGAATTTGTAAAGCCATTTTATATTAAGTGTTTCAAAATGAGAGTGGTAGATTAATTATTTTGTACAAATATGAAAGTTTTTGACATATTTTGAGTGAATAATTAAAAGAGTGACATAAAGGTGTAAAATAAAATATAGGGCAGTAGTAATATTCAGAGGCTTACATTATGTAAGCCTCTGATTCTGATTTTTCTATACAAAAACAAGTAAGAAAGTATGGTCGGTCAAGCCCGACCATATAATACCCTACACCAAGTAAATAAGTAAAAATATTTTTCTTTAATCAATAATTTATATTCATGAGTGATTTTCGGAAGTGGGCCTTATATGGGAGCTATGACCAATTATGGACCGATCGCCTTGAAATTAGGTCGTGTGATTTATGTCTATATTAAATTTAACTATGTTGAATTTTGTGTGTATACCAACATTTTTAAGCGATTTAAGCACGTTAAAGTGATTTTCGGAAGCAGGTCTATATGGGAGCTATGACTAATTATGGACCGATCGTAACAAAATTTGGTGACATGAATTTTGTATATATAAAACTTATTTGGAACGAAATTTGTGTAGATACATAGATAAATTAGACATTTATGACCGATAAAGTCCAATTTCAAGGGGACTTTGTATGGGGGCTAGGTGAAATAATGGACCGATTTCAGCCAGTTTCAATAGGCTTAGTCCTTGGGCCGAAAAAGTAATATGTACCAAATTTGATCGAAATATCTTCAAAATTGCGACCTGTACTCTGCGCACAAGGTTTACATGGACAGCCAGCCAGCCAACCAGACGGACGGACGGACGGACATCGTTTAATCGACTCAGAAAGTGATTCTAAGTCGATCGGTATACTTTAAGGTGGGTGTTAGACTAATATTTTTGGGCGTTACAAACATCTGCACAAATGCATAATACCCTCCCCACTATGGTGGTGTAGGGTATAAATATGATATTTTAATTATACCCTACACCACCATAGTGTAACGCCCAACAATATTGGTCTAACACCCACCTTAAAGTATACCGATCGACTTAGAATCACTTTCACTTAAACGATGACCGTCCGTCTGGCTGGCTGGTTGGCTGGCTGGCTGGCTGGCTGGCTGGCTGGCTGGCTGGCTGGCTGTCCATGTAAACCTTGTGCGCAGAGTACAGGTCGCAATTTTGAAGATATTTCGATAAAATTTGGTACATATTATTTTTTCGGCCCAAGGACCAAGCCTATTGAAACTGGCTGAAATCGGTCCATTATTTCACCTAGCCCCCATGCAAATGTCCTTCCGAAATTGGACTTTATCGGTCATAAATGTTTAATTTATAAATGTATATCCACAAATTGCTCTCCAAATAAGTTTTATATATACAAAATTCATGTCACCAAATTTTGTTACGATCGGTCCATAATTAGTCATAGCTCCCATATAGACCCGCTTCCGAAAATCACTTTAACGTGCATAAATCGCTTAAAAATGTTGGTATACTCATAAAATTCAACATAGTAAACTTTCATATAGACATAAAACACACGACCTAATTTCATGGTTATCGGTCCATAATTGGTCATAGCTCCCATATAAGGCCCACTTCCGAAAATCACTCAAAAATATAAATTATTGATATTTTAAAAGAAAAATATTTTTACTCATTTACTTGGTGTAGGGTATTATATGGTCGGGCTTGAGCGATCATACTTTCTTACAAAGTATAACAAGTAGTCCAACTCTTTGACAACAGTACCTAACTCTATACATGTGTTAGTAAAAAAGTACCTAACTCTAAACATGTGTGAGTAACAAAATTACACATGCGTTGGTAACTTTTAAATTTTCTACAGGCAACAGAGTTTTATAAATATGTTCTAAATTTGAATTTGTATGAATTTTCAATACCAAAAATTGTAACTCTGTCCTATAGTTTAAATTCTACAATAACAAAAAATTACATGTCAGAATTTCCAAAAATATTTTTTTCTTGATTTGTGCAAAACATAGACTTTTTAACAAAGAAAATGTGCTAAAAGTGTTTAAAAAAATATAAAATTATATGTGTTAAAGTAATAATGTGTAATAGAATGTTATTTTATCAAAAAATAAAAGTTAAAATTTCAAGACATTTCATTTGTTTACATTTCTCTGAGCTCACACGGTACCCGTATATGTGAGAGAGTAATTTGAAAAAATTGAGAGTTGGACTACTTTGCTTTCTTACTTGTTTTATATTCTTTTTGAAAACTTCAAGATATTTTTATTTTTTTGTAGTCAAATTGACGGTATTTTTATTTTACTTCTCGAATAATTTAGGATAATTTCATTTGACTGTATATTTTCTTCATTTTGATTTTTCTGCAGAAGTATTAACGAATTTACGATATTTGGATTTTTTTTAAATTTCGATTTTGTTTATTGGAAAATTTTCGATATTTTTATATTCAGAGGTAAGTTTAATGTGAAATTATAATCTATCGCTATAGACCAAACAATTGGACATCAATTTTATATAAAAAACTTTTCAACTACACTTTACAACAGGATTTCAAGTGGACTCTTTTCGTCATCAAATGCGTCCAGTGTAAAAGGAACTCATTCAAGAACAATACTGGAGGAACAATCTGTATAACCGTTCGTAGAGAGAATTAAACACATCAAAAGTCTCGAAATTTTAACTGAAAATGGTTTACTAAATATAGCACAATTCATGTTAATTCATTAACACACATAATTTTATAATTTTTTTCAACACTTTTAACAAATTTTCATTTTCAAAACACGTCCAATTTGCACAAACTAAAATATTTTTTTTTTATTATTTTTGACATTTTATTTTTTCTGTGGTAGAATTTAAACTATAGAACAGAGTTTCAATTTTTGGTATTGAAAATAGAACAAAATTTAAATAAATTTAAATTTAAAAATTTTTATAGAACTCTGTGTGTCTGGTGAAAAATAAAAAGGCAGCAACACATATACATTTTTGTTACTGAAACATGTTTAGAGTTAGGTACTTTTTCACTAACACATGTTTAGAGTTAGGTACTGCTGTCAAATAGTCTGACTACTTGTTATACTTTGGTAATTAATATGACAATTGATTTGTCGTAATTTTTTTCTGTGTAATTTATGATATTTGGATTTTTTCAATAAAATTTTCAATATGCAACCACAACGTAACACTGTTGGGTGCAGATTTTTAGCCATGATTACGGTTCCTGGAACAATTCAATTACTGCATGAGACATTTCCTGGTCCTGTTCTCTCTTGAATTGACGTCGTAGATTGTGTGATTTAGCCCATATATCAAAAATTCAATGCTGCACAGTGGAGCAGAATCAATCGAGATAAAATTTGAGATAAAATTTGACGCGGGCGTAGCCAAGAAGTATTCGAGTTTAAGTTAAAAAAACGCTCCAGGGGCGGCGATATGGGGGCTTAAAATAGAGTACCTTCGACATGTAAAATTTTTAGGCACGTGCCATTAGTTGGTTTCCCATCCAATTTCAAAGATTTTTATTTTTATAAAGCGCTCGGTTAGGTTCTGAAAAAAAACCTTCTTGCGTGTGTTATTTATTTGTAATAATTTCCGATTTAGAGGCATTTAAAAATTTTAATTTTAAAATTTTGTCATACCTTGGTTCGCATTTTTAAAAATATAGGTCATAGTTTTCGACCGAATGTGTTTTCAAGATTTCCAAAAATATAAAAATCTAAAAAATATAAATACGTGTTTAAAAATTTTACATGTCGAAGTTACCCTACTTTGAGCCACCCTGGAGAATTTGTAGGGCTCATTTTAAATAACTTAAACTCGAAGACTCCTTGGCTACGCTCACGTCATTTTAAACCGATCGGTTTAGAAATGCCAGATTTATTTCCAAAAAATTTTGATATTGCTCCACTGTGCGTTGCATCAACAAAATTATTCTTTGCACGATGACGGGCCAATAGGTCGGTGACTTTTTTAATCAAACACTGGTTTTTGGACTGCCTAAGTCCTGGTAAATTCAATCCAAGAACAAATATGATCAATAGTGTAACCAAGGGGGATGCCAAAGAACAGTTCCGGATCTATGAACGAGTGACTGGCGTTCCTTCATTACCAGCATGACCTTGGCCATTCAAAGATGTCCAGCAGTCCATAACAACACCAGACCTCACTTCATATGATGATAAGGCTCTAAGAACAGCCTGGCTATCCGACATAACAAGTATCCTAGTATTCCTTAATCTCCTTCTTAAACATTCATTAGATCATATAAGGATAGCGTAAATCTCCGCCTGAAATACTGATGGAAATGTACCCATCGGGATACCCATTTGAAAATAAATACCAGCCCCATTGTCATCATTAGCCTGTATGTAATCATCTGTAAACCACACTTGATCGGCATAATCCTGCCTCTATGTTTGATTTATCCACTCAACCCTTTCAGATATAAGGACCCTAAACATCCTATATAACACCAAAGTTAGTGATATATAGTCTGATACTGCAATGCTAAGATCATTCCCAAAGATGCCTTGAATGCGCATGTGCCCAACCAGATCACACGAAATTGTACGAGATATCCCCGGTAATCCGGATGCACACCTAGAGGCTTCCTCCATTATCAATATACATGTATGTAAGCCTGGAATGTATAGGATTGTACCCAGGCAAGTCCTAATGGACCCAGTAATCGATTTTATTATGTAATGATCTCGCAGTCATCTGTTCCATATTATTTATTGGCCTTATCACTGTAATAAAATACCAGTAGCTTGTTTGGTAGTGTTGGATAAGTGAGAATTCCAAGTGAGATTCCAATCAACCCCAAGATATTGTACCTCTTTAGAAAACAATATAGATGAGCAATTCAATGTAGGTTCTATGAGTCTTATAACTCTCCGTTTGGTAAATGGTACAATAATTGTCTTGGCTGGGTTAATGGTCAATCCTCTTTCCAAGCACCACTTGGTGGTTATATTTAGAGCTGTCTGCATCCTATCAATCATCCAGTAACAGAAATTATTAAGTCGTAACCATGTGGACATCCCCTAGTTGCTGCTATGGTTTTCGATGATCATCCTAAGTCCAACTTAATAATTATGATGTATTTTCGAAGGCTCCTGATTCTCAATAAATGCACATAGCGATATGTAATAAACACCTATGCCCATCTCGATTAGCGTCGTCACATGATGAATGGCAGTCACCGTAGATTTACCAGGTTGATAAGCAAACTGTATAACTATCGAGTAGTTTCTCCATCGTTTTGAAGAAAAACGAGCTGAGTCTAATAGTTCTGTACGACTCTCTTTCCGCCTAGTCATTCCTTTTGGTTTGGAAACAAGAATAAGCCACTCAGGGCTAAACTGCACATGTGTGCACCCTTGCATTGTCCTGGTGAAAAATAAATTTTTTCTTGTTTAAATGCGGTTGTTTTTTTTTTCAAATACTCATTAAATCGTCGCAATAAGTTGGCCGTTGAAGGTAGTCAAAGTGTATATCGAAAAACACCGTGGCCATGACTTTATTGGCTGACAAACCCACCTTGGCCTTCATTGACGCTCGAGAAACCAACTGTTTTGACTGCTGTTTGGTCTTTGGTATGATGTGGTGTATCCACATTTATCCATATTGCGATTGAACAACGCCAAAAACTCCTGCAAGTCTGTCACAGAGATTACGATATCTTGCGTAAAGTTTTCTTATGCCGAAGTGATCATTAAAAATTTAAACCAACTGAGGCATGTGAGGAGGCTTTAACAATCTCTCGCACTTTCAATATCCGATCGGCCAACCCCATATCGTAATTTTTTCAATTGTTTCTCGTGTTGAGACCTCAACTGGACGTCCAGAATGTTCGGCATCTTCCGTGCTTGTACGGTCACAACAAAATTCAGTAAACCACTTTTTTACCATTGAAATTTATGGTGCAGAGTTCCCAAACTTTTTTTATCAAGCTTAGCCTCGGTTTGAGTGATGGTTTTTTTCCGCAAAAAATTATGATTAATTTCTCCTTTTTTCTCCTCAAGTCACCCGGTTGTCTGTTATCAATAGCTAAATGACGCAGCTTGTTCAAATTTTGACAGGAGTCAACTGACAGATGCCTGTTGACAAGAGTGGTGTTGCCCTTTCAGTTAAGAGTAAAGTATTTCAAAATTAAACAAACTACCTTTGTGTTTTTTTTAATTGAAATCTTGGTTAAATATTGGGTCACATTTTTATATAGGATTTTGTGCAATATCTTATTTCCATACTGTTGTTCCAAATATTTTTTAATGCATTTACTCCATTTTAAAAAAAAAAAACCAACAAAATCTCTTTAAACAATTATTCAGAAATAAATTTGTTTATAATCCCATGATTCACATAAAACGTTTAATTTATGGTGAAATAAATATTTAAATATGTAAAAATGAATGACTGAATGAATGAACGAACGACTGAACAAATAAGCGAATCAGTAAATGAATGTTATTGAGTATTTTACAATGGCCTATAAATAAATAAATAAACAAACAAATACTTATTTTTATGAACATTTAAATATTTTGTGCTTTTTCTTAAACATTTAAGTTTTTGTGCATTAAAATTTTGTTTGCATTTTAAACACGTTTAACAGCAGCGAAAGAATATAAAAATTGCAAAAATCTTTAAATACAAAATCTCATAATTTCCAGCAAGTTGTATAAATAATAGCCATAAATATTTGTTTTAAATAAATTTTTGTATTATTTTTCTTTCTTTCTTTTTTTTTTGCAATATTGTTTAAATAAACTTTTTTTTTCGTTCATTTTAATAATCATAAATTATTTAATTTTTCTGGTGCTGTTAATATTTACAATATAAAATCATCATGTGCTGATTTAAGTTTTAAATTCTGTAACGCCATCTCATGAACGTCATCATCAGTTTGCGGGAAAATTATTGTGAAAATGTGTGTATTTTTTTTTTGGTTTTTGTTCACTTTTTAAATAAACAAATAAAGTGTTGGTGTATAAAATTAAATGATTTACGTTTTTATTGTAGTTTTAGTGTATTTTGTGTTGTTTTTAACACACGCACATTGCTAGTGTAAATACAATTATGAGACGACAATCGTTGGTCGTCTGACAAACAGAATGACAGCTAGACAGCTACAGCTCATTAACACGTCAATCTGTCATTTGTGTGTTGGTTTTGTTGGTCATAATTAATTAGCTGTAAAACTAGGCTGTTCAGTAGGGTGGTTAATAACCAAGTTCAGAAATTTGTTTAAAAAAAATTAAAAAATCCAATTTAAAATAGTTCTTGTATGACTTAAAAATATGAGATTTTTTAAAATTTTTAGCTTTTATTTTGAAAAACTTGTACAATGAAAATTTATTACAGATTCCCTGTTATGGTCTGGCCTTTTAGAGCCTCATTAATCCATTTGTTTCTCCTCAAGTTGGTCACATTTATATCTACTTAAAACTATTGCCTCCCTTAGTCATGTGTTTAACCCAATTTTCCTTTCTTATCTTTGATCTTACACATGTTTGCATGAGTCATATCGTGTGTGGTATTCTAAATAATTAATTTACTTGGTTCTTTTCTCCTTTCTAGAAATCATCTGTCACCTGGTAGGGTATCAATACAATTTATAGCCTCTCATCTTTAGCTTATTAAATCATAAATTCATAGAAAACATTCTCATCTGTCCACATAATTGTACAACAACATCGAAGACGTCTGCAACAAACAGACCACAACCAAAATAAATGAGGAAAATTCTTTTCTTGTTTATTTTCACGTCTTTAATTTAATGTTTTTGTCTGTTCGTGTTGACAACTGACAAATTTATGGAGAAATTTTCAACAACAAAAAAATATTATTTTTCATATTTCAAAAGCAACACTAAATTTAATGCGTGTGTTCTAAAGAAAAACATTTTAGAACAAAAAAAAAAAATTAAAAAACAATTTAAAATTTTAATATGTACCTTGTTTTCCATTAAATTTAATTTAGCACTTTTTAGCAATAAAAAGTGACTAATTTAATTTCAATTTGTGGCAAAATTTAAATAGTTTTTTCTTTTTTTGAAACCACAAAAGTTAAATGTTAAAAATAATTTTAAATCAGGTTCTAGGAAAATAATTATTTATGTTTTGTTTGCTGTTTTACTTTTAATTTTAGAGTTTATTTAGCTGGAATTTATGTTATTCATGACATTGAAAATTTTAGCTGGAACAACTTAAGAATATCATTAATAAAGTTTTATACCCTACTCCTTGGTAGATGGTGTAATGATAATTAAGCAATAACCTTCTTCCATCCGGTTTCTTATTGCTTGTAAAGTTTGTAATTTAACTCAGGCCCCACTTTGCAAAAAATGCTGTACTTACATACATTGTCATGTTAGGTAATTGCAACGGAATGACAAGCATGTTTGCTAAGCATGACCTGACAATGTTTGGTGTCATACATGTCACCATGTTAAATAATTTAGGTAGTACTGACTCAGAAACACGAAAGGTAAACAATTTAAAAATTTTTAAATAATTTTTGAGTTTAAAAATTGTTTTCCTTTCGAATCAGGCCCTCAGTCTTTATAAAGTCCCAATTTATTATCAATCGCAGGTTAATTTAAGCTTTAATCGTTGGTTTTCATAAAGTCTCAGTATAGCATTAATTTTAGGTTAATTTAAGTTTCAATCGTGGGTCTTCATAAAGTCCCAGTTTAGCATCAATCGTAGGTTAGTTTAAGCATCAAACGTGGGTCTTGATAAATTCTCAGTTTAGCATCAATCGTTGGTTAATTTAAGCTTCAATCATGGGTCTTTATAAAGTCCCAGTTTAGCATCAATCGTAGGTTAATTTAAGCTTTAATCGTGGGCTTTTATAAAGTCCCAGTTTAAGCTTTAATCGGGGGTCTTTATAAAGTCCGAGTTTAGAATCAATCGTAGCTTAATTTAAGCTTTAATCGTGGGTCTTTATAAATTCTCAGTTTAGCATCAATCGTTGGTTAATTTAAGCTTCAATCATGGGTCTTTATAAAGTCCCAGTTTAGCATCAATCGTAGGTTAATTTAAGCTTTAATCGTGGGTCTTTATAAAGTCCTAGTTTAAGCTTTAATCGTGGGTCTTTATAAAGCCCCAGTTTAGCATCAATCATAAGTTAATTTAAGCTTCAATCATGGGTCTTTATAAAGCCCCAGTTTAGCATCAAATATAAGTTAATTTAAGCTTCAATCATGGGTCTTTATAAAGCCCCAGTTTAGCATCAATCATAAGTTAATTTAAGCTTCAATCATGGGTCATTATAAAGTCCCAGTTTAAGCTTTAATCGAGGGTCTTTATAAAGTCCCAGTTTAGCATCAATCGTAGGTTAATTTAAGCTTTAATCGTGGATCTTTATAAAGTCCCAGTTTAGCATCAATCATAAGTAAATGTAAGCTTCAATTGTGGGTCTTTAAAAGATCCTAGTTTAGCATCAATTGTATTTTAATTTAAGCTCCAATCGTGGGTCTTTATAAAGTCCCAGATTATCATCTATCGTAGGTTAATTTAAACTCCAATCGTGAGTCTTTATAAAGTCCCAGATTATCATCTATCGTAGGTTAATTTAAACTCCAATCGTGAGTCTTTATAAAGTCCCAGTTTAGCAGCAATCATAAGTTAATTTAGGCTCCAATCGTTTGTCTTTATAAAGTCCCAGATTAGCATCAATCGATTTATATGTTTTAGGGATTTGTAGGGTCGGTCTATATCAGATATAACTCACTCATTTGTTGTTTTTTAGTTTGTATTGAAATACTTTACACGTACTTGAACTTAATTCCGGGAATCATTTATAACGAAATCCAAGAAATGACTGATGGAAAATATTTAAAAATTTCCACTAATTTAAAAATGATTTAAATAATGGCAGTCATTTAAACAATGTTTTTTGTTCTTGTATTAAATTTACAAACATGTTAAAAGGGAGAGGAGAGAACATTCGTCACTTTGATTGAACCGCTACTAAATTCTAGCTAAAAGATCGGACAGCATTTGCATTAATTACAGATTAGAATTTAAGTTGGGAACGAACTATGCGAAATGTGAGTATGGGAAATGTAGACACCTTTGGCGCATTACCCCCAAATATATTGAACTTTTTTTTTTTAAATCATATTACAGTTAATCCTTGAGAATCTCCTCGAGTTTATTTAATGAAATAGCTTTACATTGTAACAGTTATTTGCTGTAAAAAAAAATGATTGTCATTTAAACATTTAACCCAGAATTACTTACACATTCTCAAGAACTGACATATTTCATAAAGAAACCTTGATATGTGCTTTATGACTCGTTAAAATAAAACAAAAATTATATAAAATGTTTTCAAATAGTTGCCAATGTGTAAAAGTATCTTACGGATGTCCTTATAAATAAAATTTCAGTTAAAATTTGATTATCCTTAACAAAATGTACGTGCATGTGTATTTATAAAAATAAATACATGCACAACATGCAGATTCTGTCATGCTCATATGTAGTGTATACAATACATGCATTTAATGACAGTTGGGTTAAAAAAAATATATAAATACTATCAATAACCAACCAACCATTCACATACACTATTGAACAATTACACTGTAAATAGAACAGATACTCATACAAACACACACAGATACATACACAGACAGACTTATAAAAAGGATGTGGTTGTAAACCCATAGATGCTCTCAATTATAAGAGACATAATCACATACAAAATATTAAATACAATTTATGAACATTGACACGTCATCATTAACATTGACAGCATCGGTAGACAGTTTGTGGTAATAGGAAAAAGGATAGTTATTTAACACACTTCATTTCTAGTTCTGTTCTGTTCTGTTCTAGTTTTGTTCTAGTTTTGTTCTAGTTCTGTTCTAGTTCTGTTCTAGTTCTGTTCTAGTTCTGTTCTAGTTCTGTTCTAGTTCTGTTCTAGTTCTGTTCTAGTTCTGTTCTAGTTCTGTTCTAGTTCTGTTCTAGTTCTGTTCTAGTTCTGTTCTAGTTCTGTTCTAGTTCTGTTCTAGTTCTGTTCTAGTTCTGTTCTAGTTCTGTTCTAGTTCTGTTCTAGTTCTGTTCTAGTTCTGTTCTAGTTCTGTTCTAGTTCTGTTCTAGTTCTGTTCTAGTTCTGTTCTAGTTCTGTTCTAGTTCTGTTCTAGTTCTGTTCTAGTTCTGTTCTAGTTCTGTTCTAGTTCTGTTCTAGTTCTGTTCTAGTTCTGTTCTAGTTCTGTTCTAGTTCTGTTCTAGTTCTGTTCTAGTTCTGTTCTAGTTCTGTTCTAGTTCTGTTCTAGTTCTGTTCTAGTTCTGTTCTAGTTCTGTTCTAGTTCTGTTCTAGTTCTGTTCTAGTTCTGTTCTAGTTCTGTTCTAGTTCTGTTCTAGTTCTGTTCTAGTTCTGTTCTAGTTCTGTTCTAGTTCTGTTCTAGTTCTGTTCTAGTTCTGTTCTAGTTCTGTTCTAGTTCTGTTCTAGTTCTGTTCTAGTTCTGTTCTAGTTCTGTTCTAGTTCTGTTCTAGTTCTGTTCTAGTTCTGTTCTAGTTCTGTTCTAGTTCTGTTCTAGTTCTGTTCTAGTTCTGTTCTAGTTCTGTTCTAGTTCTGTTCTAGTTCTGTTCTAGTTCTGTTCTAGTTCTGTTCTAGTTCTGTTCTAGTTCTGTTCTAGTTCTGTTCTAGTTCTGTTCTAGTTCTGTTCTAGTTCTGTTCTAGTTCTGTTCTAGTTCTGTTCTAGTTCTGTTCTAGTTCTGTTCTAGTTCTGTTCTAGTTCTGTTCTAGTTCTGTTCTAGTTCTGTTCTAGTTCTGTTCTAGTTCTGTTCTAGTTCTGTTCTAGTTCTGTTCTAGTTCTGTTCTAGTTCTGTTCTAGTTCTGTTCTAGTTCTGTTCTAGTTCTGTTCTAGTTCTGTTCTAGTTCTGTTCTAGTTCTGTTCTAGTTCTGTTCTAGTTCTGTTCTAGTTCTGTTCTAGTTCTGTTCTAGTTCTGTTCTAGTTCTGTTCTAGTTCTGTTCTAGTTCTGTTCTAGTTCTGTTCTAGTTCTGTTCTAGTTCTGTTCTAGTTCTGTTCTAGTTCTGTTCTAGTTCTGTTCTAGTTCTGTTCTAGTTCTGTTCTAGTTCTGTTCTAGTTCTGTTCTAGTTCTGTTCTAGTTCTGTTCTAGTTCTGTTCTAGTTCTGTTCTAGTTCTGTTCTAGTTCTGTTCTAGTTCTGTTCTAATTCTGTTCTAGTTCTGTTCTAGTTCTGTTCTAATTCTATTCTAGTTCTGTTCTAGTTCTGTTCTAATTCTGTTCTAGTTCTGTTCTAGTTTTGTTCTAGTTTTGTTCTAGTTCTATTCTAGTTCTGTTCTAGTTCTGTTCTAGTTCTGTTCTAGTTCTGTTCTAGTTCTGTTCTAGTTCTGTTCTAGTTCTGTTCTAGTTCTGTTCTAGTTCTGTTCTAGTTCTGTTCTAGTTCTGTTCTAGTTCTGTTCTAGTTCTGTTCTAGTTCTGTTCTAGTTCTGTTCTAGTTCTGTTCTAGTTCTGTTCTAGTTCTGTTCTAGTTCTGTTCTAGTTCTGTTCTAGTTCTGTTCTAGTTCTGTTCTAGTTCTGTTCTAGTTCTGTTCTAGTTCTGTTCTAGTTCTGTTCTAGTTCTGTTCTAGTTCTGTTCTAGTTCTGTTCTAGTTCTGTTCTAGTTCTGTTCTAGTTCTGTTCTAGTTCTGTTCTAGTTCTGTTCTAGTTCTGTTCTAGTTCTGTTCTAGTTCTGTTCTAGTTCTGTTCTAGTTCTGTTCTAGTTCTGTTCTAGTTCTGTTCTAGTTCTGTTCTAGTTCTGTTCTAGTTCTGTTCTAGTTCTGTTCTAGTTCTGTTCTAGTTCTGTTCTAGTTCTGTTCTAGTTCTGTTCTAGTTCTGTTCTAGTTCTGTTCTAGTTCTGTTCTAGTTCTGTTCTAGTTCTGTTCTAGTTCTGTTCTAGTTCTGTTCTAGTTCTGTTCTAGTTCTGTTCTAGTTCTGTTCTAGTTCTGTTCTAGTTCTGTTCTAGTTCTGTTCTAGTTCTGTTCTAGTTCTGTTCTAGTTCTGTTCTAGTTCTGTTCTAGTTCTGTTCTAGTTCTGTTCTAATTCTGTTCTAGTTCTGTTCTAATTCTATTCTAGTTCTGTTCTAGTTCTGTTCTAATTCTGTTCTAGTTCTGTTCTAGTTCTGTTCTAGTTCTGTTCTAGTTCTGTTCTAGTTCTGTTCTAGTTCTGTTCTAGTTCTGTTCTAGTTCTGTTCTAGTTCTGTTCTAGTTCTGTTCTAGTTCTGTTCTAGTTCTGTTCTAGTTCTGTTCTAGTTCTGTTCTAGTTCTGTTCTAGTTCTGTTCTAGTTCTGTTCTAGTTCTGTTCTAGTTCTGTTCTAGTTCTGTTCTAGTTCTGTTCTAGTTCTGTTCTAGTTCTGTTCTAGTTCTGTTCTAGTTCTGTTCTAGTTCTGTTCTAGTTCTGTTCTAGTTCTGTTCTAGTTCTGTTCTAGTTCTGTTCTAGTTCTGTTCTAGTTCTGTTCTAGTTCTGTTCTAGTTCTGTTCTAGTTCTGTTCTAGTTCTGTTCTAGTTCTGTTCTAGTTCTGTTCTAGTTCTGTTCTAGTTCTGTTCTAGTTCTGTTCTAGTTCTGTTCTAGTTCTGTTCTAGTTCTGTTCTAGTTCTGTTCTAGTTCTGTTCTAGTTCTGTTCTAGTTCTGTTCTAGTTCTGTTCTAGTTCTGTTCTAGTTCTGTTCTAGTTCTGTTCTAGTTCTGTTCTAGTTCTGTTCTAGTTCTGTTCTAGTTCTGTTCTAGTTCTGTTCTAGTTCTGTTCTAGTTCTGTTCTAGTTCTGTTCTAGTTCTGTTCTAGTTCTGTTCTAGTTCTGTTCTAGTTCTGTTCTAGTTCTGTTCTAGTTCTGTTCTAGTTCTGTTCTAGTTCTGTTCTAGTTCTGTTCTAGTTCTGTTCTAGTTCTGTTCTAGTTCTGTTCTAGTTCTGTTCTAGTTCTGTTCTAGTTCTGTTCTAGTTCTGTTCTAGTTCTGTTCTAGTTCTGTTCTAGTTCTGTTCTAGTTCTGTTCTAGTTCTGTTCTAGTTCTGTTCTAGTTCTGTTCTAGTTCTGTTCTAGTTCTGTTCTAGTTCTGTTCTAGTTCTGTTCTAGTTCTGTTCTAGTTCTGTTCAATGATATTTCCATTATTGGAATAAATACATGCTGTGTACTTAATATTTGCCCCTAACACTGTCTTTATTTTGCTTAATATTGCAATTTTCCATATGAATATTTGTGTGTTGATATTTGTCACAGTATTAGTTACACTCACACATGGAAAAATTAAATGTTGTGCATTGAGATGTGTGAGTGTTTGGCTCTGTTTATATGCGTGTAAAATCAATTGTATTTTTGTTGAAATTAAAATTTGTTCAAGCAAATTTACTTGTATATTCCACATAATTATTGTCATTGACACATCCATACTTAAAAGTTATTATTTACGAAACACTTGCTTATATAACATTAATTTTTGCTGTGGCAACAATTCTCTTTAAAATTTTTGATTAAAATTTTACAAACTCATGCCTGCATGAGTCACTCAAATAAAACTCAATACAAATTATAGCTGGACATTTGAGGTTTTCATTGAAATTGTTAAATGTTAAGTGTTTGTCCATAATATGGCGTCATGTTCTTCATAATTGTTGATTTTGTCATCATTAGAATCCTTTTTATAATCATACATTTTCTTATTCCTTTTTTTTATATAGTTGTGTTACGTCAATAACAAAACTTGTCTATCATCATCATGTTTGAAATTTATTGTTATTAAGTGTTAACTTGATTCATGGTTTTTGTCGGGGAAAGAAGGAAAATAGCTTGATGGGCAAAATTTGCTTAACTTTTTAAATTAATATTGATGGATTGTGTCCAAAGTGTGAAGTGAGTGAAATGAAATGATTATAGTTTTGGGCTGAAACGGACAAAATGGAAACAGATTAAAAATCAATAACATATTTAATTGCCCTTGGCTTTAAAGAGTCATCGAATGAAAAGGAATTAGTAATAAAGCTTGGAGTTCAATATGCTGTCATCACGTTTGTGTTAGAAGGGCATTAGACACAATATTGAATAATAAGAAAATATACAATAAATATTTTGATTTTTCTGTATTTTCAATTTTGTGAAGACAAATTTACGATATTTTGAATTTTCTATTGTAGAAAAAAATTTACGATATTTTCAGTTTCCTTTAGAAAATTTTTTTATAGAAATATTTACGATATTTTGAATTTTTTATTGTAGAAAAAAATGTTCGATATTTTGTTACGATATTAAGATTTTTCTTCAAAAAACTTTACAATATTTTGGTATTTCTAAAGAAAACATTACGATATTAAGATTTTTTTATAGAAATATTTACAATATTTTGCATTTTCTATAAAAAAATTTAAGTTTAATTAAATATGCGGGATTTACAATAGATGACGTATCTTTTGAATGCGGTTTTTGTTTTTAATAACTTATATGTCATAATAACTTGTCTGTCATTTTTATGTCATACACCCAATATATAGAATAATTTATGATATTGAAATTTTTTATAGAAAATATTACGATACTTTGATGTTAAAAATTTACGATATTTTGAATTTGCTGTAGAAAAATTTACCAATATTCGATTTATCGAATATGTTAAGATATTTCTTTAGAAAGATTTACGATATTTTGAGATTTTTCATACAAAAATGTAGATACATACTTTCAGTTTTCTTTAAAAAATTTAGTTTTCTATACAAACGTTTACGATATTTTTAGTTTTCTTTAGACAAAATTAAGAAATTTTCAGTTTTCAAATGAAAAATTTTAATATTTTAAATTTTCTTTAGAAAATTTTTCGATATGAGTTTTCTTTAGAAAAATTTACAATATTTAAATTTTTCTAAAATCAAATTTACGATATTAAGATTTTTGTTTAAAAACTTTACACTATAAAGATATTTTTAGTTTTCAAATGAAAATATTCAATATTTTAAATTTTCTTTAGAAAAATTTTCAGTTTTTTTGTTTTTTTTTTTTTTAAAAAAATTGTGATAATTGTAGTTTTCTATAGAAAATTTATATTTTAATTTTTCTTCGGAAAAATTTACGACATTTGTAATGTTTTATAGAAAACTTTCCGTTTTTTTGATTCTTTAATAAACAAATTTACGATATTTGGATTCTTTTAAAAAAAAATGTATGATAATCAGATTTTTTATAAAAACATTATGATAGTCAAATTTTTGTATAAAATATTTGAATATATTTGAATTTTTCTCTAAAAAATTTACGATATTTGTCTTTTTGTACAGAAAATTGAAGATCTTCACTTTTATTTTTTTTTTAAATTTTCAGTTTTCAATTAAAAATTTCAATATTTTAAATTTTTTAAAAATTTTTCGATGAGTTTTTTTTAGAAAATTTTACAATATTTTGATTTTTCTTAAATCAAATTTACGATTTTACCATAGAAAAATTTACGATATTTTTAGTTTTCAATTAAAAATATTCAATATTTTAAATTTTCTTTAGAAAGATTTTCGATATTTTCAGCTTTCTTTGGTTTCTTTTAAAAAATTTGCTATAATTTTAATTTTCTATGGAGAATTTATATTTTAATTTTTCTTCGGAAATATTTACGACATTTCTATTGTTCTATAGAAAACTTTCCGATTTTTTGATTCTTTAATAGACAAATTTACGATATTTGGACTCTTTTAAAGAAAAATTTACGATAATCAGATTTTTTATAAAAATATGATAGTCAGATTTTTGTATAAAAACTTTACGATATTTGAATTTTTCTGTAAAAAATTTACGATATTTGTCTTTTGTTCAGAAAATTGAAGATTTGCAGATTTTTTTTTTAAAAATTTTCAGTTTTCAATTGAAAAATTTCAATATTTTAAATTTTCTTTAGACAATTTTTCGATGAGTTTTTTTTTTGGAAAAATTACAACATTTTGATTTTTCTTAATTCAAATTTACGATATTAAGATTTTTGTTTAAAAACTTTACGCTATAAAGATTTTAAAATAGATAAATTTACGATATTTTTAGTTTTCAATTGAAAATGTTAATTTTTTTAAATTTTCTTTAGAAAAATTTTCTATATTTTCAGTTTTCTTTGTTTTTTTTTTTCTTATTAAAAATTTAAGATATTTCTATTGTTCTATAGAAAACTTTGAGATTTTTTGATCCTTTAATAGACAAATTTACGATATTTCTTTTAAAGAAAAAATAACGATAATCATATTTTTATTATGATAGTCAGATTTTTGAATAAAAACTTTACGATATTTGAATTTTTCTCTAAAAAAATTTACGATATTTGTCTTTTTCTATAGAAAATTTGTGATCTTTAAATTTTTTTTATAGAAAACTTGGCGATTTTGATATTTTTCTATAGAAAAATTTACGAGTTTTCTATAGAAAATGTAACAATAGACAAGTATAAATAGATTTAGATTTTTGAATAATAGTTATTTTACTTTATTCGACCTTTTTAATACTCTTTAAAATAACAATTACACCTTACGACACTCAGAAACAATAAATTAAATGGAGATAAACTGCGTTTTCAGTTTTTCATTTCGTGATTCTGTTTCTTTTTAAAAGGACTTAAAATTTTCAGAGGAGTACATTTTTAAAAAAATGTTTTAAAATACTTCTGATCATCCTACTATGTCAAATTTGGTGTCAAATGATCAAGAAGAGTTGTAAAATATTTCGTATTATTTTTATTTTATCCTATAAGGATCACAAGATGTCAAAAATGTCCTTTCAAATTTTTATCCTTGAATATTCTTTTAGATTTCCAATATTTTTTTTTTTTAAAAAAATAGTGAGTTAAAGATCCAAATATTGAATACCACATGCCAAAATTTCATCCTTCTATCTTAACTTATTAAGTGTTAAAAAATATTTTAAATTTGAATTATTTGATTTTTTATATTTTATTTTAATATTTCATTCGAAAAAAATATAACAAAATCCGTTGTGAAAAGCAACGAAGAAGACTTTTTAATAAACAAGTAAAATGGTATAGTCGGGCAAGCCCGACCTTATGATACCCTACACCGGGTATATGATTATAAAGAGTTTTCTTTTGATATGAAACTTATTTGTGTTGAATCTTATTTGAATACACACATTTTCGGTAGTGGGCCTTATATGGGAGCTATGACTAATTATGGACCAATCGTCACAAAATTTGATGGGATGAATTGCGAATATATGAAACATATTTGTATTGAATTTTGTTTGGATACTGACATATTTCAGAGATTTATGTATATTAATGACATTTTCGAGAATGTTGCTTATATGGGAGCTATGGAATATTATTGACCGATCGTCACGAAATTTGGTCGTGAGAGTTCGACTTACATAAAACTTAATTGTGCTGAATTTGGTTTGAAAATGTTTATAATTAAGATATTTATGAGAGCCTAACTATTTTCAAATAGCCCAATTGTATGGGGGCTAGGATAAATAATGGGCTGATTCTAACCAAATTCCATAGCTTTTGTCCTTGGGGCAATCTAAAGGTTTGTGCCTAATTTTGTCGAATTATCTTTAAACCTGCGACCTGTAGTTTGATTTCAAGGTTTACATGGATGGACGGACAAACGGACGGACATCGCTTAGTCGATCACGAAATGAAAAACTGAAAACACAGTTTTTCTCCATTAAATTTATAGTTACAGACGTATATCATCCGGTTCGTGCCTAACGAATTTTTTCTCTATTTGTCGGACGGTGTTATTTGAGCTTAAGATATTTTTTATAAAAATATTTATATTTTTATTTCAATATTTGGTTTTATCAATGTTTTTTAAATCTTTATTAAATTTTTAAAATCATGTTTATTAATTGACACAACTTTTTACATGTTTCTTTCATCTATTTTAAGCAAATTTTTATTGTTTATCATAATTGGAAAATATTTGATTTCACATTATCATAAAAATTCAAAGATGGTTTATTAAAAATTCTTTTAAATATATAAATTTCAATAACATATTGCTTTAGTTTTTGTTTAGTAATACATTCAACAACTCTCTTAAATATTTATTTAGCAAAGCTTTTTTCTCTTTTAAATTATGATAAACATGTTGCTAAGAATTGTTAATGAGCTTTGCTGCAATACTTATAGACAACATGTTTATTTTACATTTTCTTTAGCATTTTAAGTTAATTTCGGATGCCTTCAAGTGCTAGAATAACAAAATAGTACTTCAACGTATATTTAATTACATTTAAACGTTAAATATTAATGCGTAAGTTTAAGGTAAATACTTGTATTAAGGGTGATGAATTAAAAAAATGTTTACGATTAAATAGTGATTGCTTAGCTATGAAACTTTAAACTGAAGTATTAAGATTGATATAATTAATCAAACGGCGAGATTTAATAAATACAAATCATACGTAAATTATAAATTTTTATTTGTGTTTTCTCAGAAAAAATTTCGATATTTTGATTTATTTGTGCACAAATTTACGATATTTTGGTTATTCTATAGTAAAAATTTACGATATGTTTAGTTTTCAATACAAAAACTTAAGATTTTTTCTAGTATTCCAATATTTTCATTTTTCTCTAGAAAATTTTACGATACATATTTTGATTTATCTCTAAAAAAATTTACGATATTATATTTTTTTTATAGATCTCATCCCAGAAACTACTGTGAAATGACTAGTCGTTAGTTGTCGTCCTAATATATCAGCCTTAACAGCGAAAAAATCGCAACCAACAATATTTTCGATTATCGCTAATTTAGGATCGCTCCGTACCGTTACAATTTTACAGCAAAAACATTTACGATATTTAGATTTTTCTCTAGAAAAATTTATTATATTTTGAGTTTTCTTTTCAACAAAAATAGGGTTTAGTAAACGAAAAAAACTCTTCGGCATATGAATATTTTATCTCAACCAACACAATTTTTTTTCAGTAGTTCATCAGAAAGACATCAAAAAAGCTTAAGATCGAAAAATTTATGTTATTCCGCTGATATGAGAAAGCAATTGGATTCATTTTATGCATAGGAACAAAATGCTTCTTCATACAAAATGTTGTCGCTCTTACTTAATTTAAACAAGAAATAAATAATTAAAACCTTCCCCTGTAAAATTTCGTTTTTTCCGCTTGAGCTTTTTTTGCGGTTATGACTCGATATGCAAGTAAATTTACGATACGTATTTTGAGTTTTCATTACAAACAAACAAAAAAATCACATTTTGAATTATGTCAACATAAACTTACGTTTTTTTGAGATTTTTTTTATACCCTTCACCACCTTAAAGTATACAGATCGACTCAGAATCACTTTCTGAGTCTAAACGATGTCCATCCGTCAGTCCGTCCATCCGTCTGGCTGGTTGGAAGCCTATTAAAATTGGCTGAAATCGGTCCTTTATTTCACCTAGCCCCCATACAAATGTCTTCCCGAAATTGGACTTTATTTGTGATAAATGTTTAGTTCATATAGGTGTCTACACAAATTTCGCTCCAAATAAGTTTTATATATACGGAAATCATGTCACCTTATTTGATGATAATCGGGCCATAATTAGTCATAGCTCCCATGTAAGGCCCGCTTCCTATAATAAACGAGCATAAATCTTTTAAAAATTTTGGTGTACACTAAAATTCAACACAAATAACTTTTATATAGACATAAATAACTCGACATAATTTTATGACGATCGGTCCATAATTAGTCGTAGCTCCCATATTATTGAAATTTTAAAAGAAACATTATTTTGATCATTTACTTAATGTATTATATGGTCGGGCTTGACCGACCATACTTTCTTACTTGTTATACCCTACACCATGAGTGGCATTCCGTTTGTAATTTCTACATTTTTCATTAGCGACCCCACAATGTATATATATTCTGGATCTTTATAGATAGCGAAGTTGATATTTCCATGTCCGTCTGTATGTTGAAATCAACTTTCCGTAGCCCCCAAATAACTCCCATACATGATTCATACATCAATATATCGGGAACTTTAACGGCTCGGTTGTATTTAAAATTGATAACATCTGCCCACAAATAGATATAAGGGAAAAACCGGGATAACCACGATTTTTGGCCTATTTTTACCTATATCTGGATTACTAAGTCATTAATATAGACAATATGGATATCTAATGATAGATATTTCAAAGTCCATTGCAACGATGTATGTATATAAAGCTATAGTAAGTTGGACCTACAATGGATAAAAATCGAGAAAAGTATTTTTTAACCCGAATTTTTTTTTCAATAAATTTAAAAAAAAACTTTGGAAGAAACTTTTTTAAAATAAATTAAAAGATAATTTAAAAACAATTTTGAAAAAAAAAATAATTTTGTTTATCTAAAAATATTTAAAAATTTTATTTTTAAGTATAATTTGGTGAAGGATATATAAGATTCGGCACAGCCGAATATAGCTCTCTTACTTCTTTTATTTATGACTTTTTCTATAGACGAATTTACGATATTTTGATTTGTCTATAGAAAACCGTACGAAATTTGTATTTACCAACCACATTTACAATAGTTTGAGTTTTCTAAAACAATTTGCGATATTATATATTTTGTATAGACAAATTTAAAATATTTTTAGTTTTCTCTAAAAATGTTTTTGATAATTTGATTTCTGTATAGAAAATTTTAATTTTTCATTACAAAAATTTACGATATTTTGATTTTTTTTTATAAAAAATTTACGATATTTAGATTTTGTTATAAAAAATTTACCTTGTTTAAATTTTCCTACATACACAATTTAAAATATTTTTGTTGAGTTTTCATTACAACAAATAAAATTTACGATATTTTTTTTTTACAAAAAAATTACAATATTATGATTATTTATAGACATATTTATGATGCTGTGATTTTTTATTGACAAATTTACGATATTGGAATTTTTCTGTAAACAAATTTACGATATTATGATTTTTTATAGAAAAATTTACGATATTTCGATTTTTTTATTCCAAAATTGTATTTTCCTCCATAAGTATAATGACAAAGAAAAATTTACGATATTACGATTTATTTTTTACAAACAAATACGATATTATGATTTTTTAGGCACATTTACGATATTGTGATTTTGTATTGACAAATTTACGATATTGTCATTATCCTGTAAAAAATTTAATTATTTTCCACCTATAATATACAAGAAATTTTTGTTGAGTTAGCAAAGAAAAATTACGATATTATGATTATTTATAGACTATTTATGATGTTGTGATTTTGTATGTATTGACAAATTTACGATATTTCGGTAAACAATTTACACTGTTGTCATGTTTTGAAAAGTTTTGTATTGACAAATTTACGATATTGCAATTTGTATGTGAACAAATTTACGATATTTCGATTTTTTATAGAAAAATTTACGATATTCCGATTTTTTTATAGAAAATTTACATTGTTCGTGAAAAAATTTACGATATTCCGATTTTTTTTATAGAAAATTTACATTGTTCTTATTTTGTATTTACTACCATGAAAATGCAAGATATTTTTGTTGTGTTAAAGTATAAAGAAAAATTTTATATTTTTTATTAAACATTTTTTTATCTAAATATATTATTTTTAAGTATAATAAGCTCTCTTACTTCTTTTATTTATGACTTTTTTTCTATAGACGAATTTACGATATTTTGATTTGTGTATAGAAAACCGTACGAAATTTTTATTTTCCAACCATATTTACAATAGTTTGAGTTTTCTAAAACAATTTACAATATTATAAATTTTGTATAGACAAATTTAAAATATTTTTAGTTTTCTCTAAAAATGTTTTTGATAATTTGATTTCTGTATAGAAAATTTTAATTTTTCATTACAAAAATTTTCGATATTTTTAATTTTTTTATAAAAAATGTACCCTGTTTAAATTTTCCTACATACAACAAATAAAATTTACGATATTTTTTTTTTACAAAAAAATTACAATATTATGATTATTTATAGACATATTTATGATGTTGTGATTTTTTATTGACAAATTTACGATATTGGAATTTTTCTGTAAACAAATTTACGATATTACGATTTTTTATAGAAAAAAATACGATATTTCGATTTTTTATTCCAAAATTTTTTGTTGTGTTATCATAATGACAAAGAAAAATTTACGATATTACGATTTATTTTTTACAAACAAATTTACGATATTATAATTTTTTAGGCACATTTACGATATTGTGATTTTGTATTGACAAATTTACGATATTGCTATTTTGCTTTATTTTCCACCTATAATATACCATAAATTTTTGTTGAGGTATTGTTGTCCTAACAATTACGATATTATGATTATTTATAGACATATTTATGATGTAGTGATTTTGTATGTATTGAAAAATTTACGATATTTCGGTAAACGATTTGCACTGTTTTCATGTTTTGAAAAGTTTTGTATTGAAAAATTTACGATATTGCAATTTTTATGTGAAAAAATTTACGATATTACGATTTTTTATAGAAAAATTTACGATATTCTGTTTTTTTTTATAGAAAATTTACATTGTTCTTATTTTGTATTCTCTTCCATGAAAATGTTGTGTTAAAGATAAAGAAAAATTTACGATATTAAGACTTTTTTTACAAAAAATTTACGATATTATGATGTTTTTAAAGACATATTTAGGATATTGTGATTTTGTAGTGACAATATGGCGATTTTCCTGTAAAAAAATATACGATATTGCGATTTTTTTTATAGAAAAATTTACGATATATAAATTTTTCTATAGAAAATTTACGATGTTTAGATTTTCCTTCAAAAATATGCTAGATGTTTTAATATCTCTTTCTCTTTTTGGTTTTTCTATAGACAAATTTACGCTGTTTTGGTTTTGCTATAGAATAATTTACGCTGTTTTGATCTTTTTATTGAAAAATTTACGCTGTTTTGATCTTAAGAAAATGTTTGTCTTAGGGCCTTATTCATAATACATTTTTAAATTTATTACAGGTTTATAAAACGAATTTTATATGAAAAATTTTGTTTTATAAAACTTTTATTAAATTTTATAAAGGTGTTAATATTTTAATATAAAGTTTACCATATTTTGTTATCTTCTATAAAAACAATTTCATAATTTTATATTTTCTACAGAAAATTCATTATTATTTTGAATTTTCTATTTACTCTATTTTAATCCTTCTTTAGAAAATGTGCAATATTTTATTTCGTCATTGAAAAATATATATTTTTATTTTTCTGTAGAAAACTTTACAATATTTATATTTTTTCATATTTTACATAAAATAAAAAAAATTCCCACTAAATTATTTGTTATTCAATAACAAACACTTGTTTAAATGGAACTCTTTTTTTCATATGTTGAATGTTGAATAGGAACATTTCCATTTAAAAAAGCTTTTCTTCTTGTTTATATGTATTAACTCAACAATGTTGCATCAACATGTTGCTTCCAACCCAACCACCCCAAACAAACAAGAAAAATGTAAACAAAAAACAGCTGTTTTGCCTCATACTCTGCCACGACAGAGAAATTCATGAATGAAATTCACAAATGTTTCGTAGTAAATAAATTAAAGCCAACTGACAAACAAACAAACCAGTTATAAACATTTGTGTTTCACACGCAACAACAATAAAAATAAATTGTTATCAACAACATTAAGCAGCAACATTCGCAACTGCGTCAGCATGTGAAACCAAAAACCAAAGAAGCAATTGTGGCAAACAGCTTTAAAAGAGGCAGCAGCAAAAGCAGCAGCACAACAATTCATACAACAAACTGCTCCACTTGTGTGTGTTTGTAGAACTGTTTGACGTTGTGTTGTTAACAACAAGTAGAAAATTAGGAAGCAACACAATTGAAAATCAGTTTTACGCAAAATTGTAAACGAAACGGACGTGTTTTTAATGTTGCTTCGGTATTTGGTTTATTGAATTTTTTGTTCTCTGTACCGCTAAAAATCAGGAAAAATATGAATGAATTTCGAAAAACATGTTCTGGTCTCCCTAAGCGGAGAAAATTGTGTAATAAACCAATTTAAATAATTATGTTGGTTTTAAAAAAATGTGTTTAATACGAAGGAGTTTTGAAAATAAAGTGTTAAAGAAATTATTGAATAAAATGACTAAAACAGGATAAAAATTAATAATTAGCAAATAATTTGTTGCTCAAACTGCGGAACAAATTTATTTAAAAAAATTTTAAAAAATTAAAAAAATATTTATTCAAAAGAATTAAATTAAATATGTAAAAAACCATATTTGAAAGATTTATCTAAAATGAAAATTTGTTGATGGGAAAAAAACCTATATTTCAATACTTAAATTTTAAATTAAAAAAATAACGAATAAATTCATTATTTAAAACAACAATACAAGAAAGTTTAAGAGTGTTGATAAATAAAAATTGGGTTACTATTTCCTTTTTTTATTAACAATAAGAAAATTTGTACATTGAAACCAATAAATCAAAGTTTTGATAACAAATATTTTGACGTATGTATAATGAAAGTGTAAAAAATTTATAAAACGAAAAATATACGAACTGTTCCAATAGTTGTTGTTCTCAAATAATAAAATATTTAGTTTCAAAAAAAACTAAAAAATCCAAAATAAAAATAAAATTTGTTAATTAAAATTCTTCAAACAAAAAATAAGTGTTGAAAAATATATGTGCAAACAAATAATAAATAAATAGAATTAATATAAATATTTGCTTTTAAATTTTAAGTGATTTTCTTAAAAATAATCTAAGGAAATTATATATTTATAAAAGCTTATTAAAGTGTTAGTCTTAAAATAAAAATTAATTAAATTTTATGAAATTAGTTAAAGATTTTTAAAAAAAGTAACAAAATATTTTGTTATATTAAACGTGTAAAGAATTAAAGTGACTAAACGAATTTACTAAATTATATATACTGAAAAAGGTAAAAAATACTTGACTATTAATTGTATTTATTTAATTATAAGAAGCTAATCACAGCCATTCATGAAAATGAGTATTGTGTTTTTAAAACATTCATAACAAATTTTTAAATTTATCAAATTTTGTTTGGAAATTTATTTTTATAAACGTTTTATAAAATTAAAAAGTTATTATGAATATTGGGGGTAAAACTTTTAATAATTCTTAAAATAAATTTGCGATATTATGAGTTTTCAACAGACAAATATTTTGTGATTTCAATAGATAAACATATAGATCCAAAGACCTAACTCAGTTACCAAAAAACCTAAATGGTGAGAATGTATTATACAGTACAACATTTTTCAGTTCATTGCTTTGGGACTCAATTCTGACAATTGCACGTGAACGTAGCCCCAAAAATAAGAACTTCTGTATCATTAGTTTTGTCAAGTTGGCTGCCGTAATAATTTAATGGCCATACGAATTTTTTTTCCTCATTTTTATCACTTTTTCTATATTTTAGCACGGTTATATCTTGTATACCGTACGGAATATCTCTTTTGTGGCTGAAGCAAAGTTGTATATATTGAATAGTAGAAGAAAAGTACGGAACATAACTACCGAAAAAGTTGCATCCAGTGCCTTAAAAATCGCAAAAATTACCATTTTTTTAATTTTTTTTACCAATTTTTCACCTTTTTTGCTCAATAACTGGATTGCAAATCCATTTATGGACCGAACATCATGAAATTAGGTCGTGTGATTTGTGTCTATATGAAAGTTATTTATCATGACCATTAAATTATTACGGCAGCCAAATTGACAAAACTAATGATGCATAAGTTCTTATTTTTGGGGCTACTTTCACGTGCAATTGTTGGAATTGAGTCCCAAAATCATGTGTTGTACTGTGTTAGTAAAAACAAGTAAGAGATTGTGCCGAAACCAAAGTATACTTTAAGATAAAGATTGAAAATATTTTTTTATGATTTTTTTTTTTAATTAAAATTTGTTTTTTTTTGGGAAAAAATTTTAATTTTTTTTTTAGCAAATAATTTAAATTTTTTTTGTAAAATTTGGTTGACAAAAAATTCTATGGTAAACAAGATTTATGTTAAAAACTATTTTTTTTTGGTACAATTTTTCTTTAATTTTTTCCGATTTTGACCCATTATTGGTCAATACAGATATACATCAAAAATAGGCCAAAAATCGAGATAGTCGTGGTTTTTTTGCTTATATATCAGCCATCTGATGGCCGATTTTTTCGATTTTTGTTAAAAAAAAACATTAAAAATATTTTGACCCATTGCACGGTGGTAAATTCCGGTGATGTTTTTTTTTGGTTTTTTTTAATTTTTATAAAATTTTGATGGTAAATTTTTCTTAACACTTCAGAGTATACATTATCATTATTATTTTGGCTATAAAGTAACTATATTGTTATTTATAGTGCTGTTTTTTCTTGTCATTTTAATATTAGAAAAATGTGATTTTTTTACTTTTGAATCGAAGTAGCCTGTGCTTTTTTCTTTAAAGTTTTTTTTTTTTTTTGCAAATTAGCACATGTTTTTATAACACAGTTAGCAGTTAACCATTCCACGTAGTTATTACGGAGTTTTTGCGTGTTCTTTTTATATAAAAGTGAAGTGATTAAGAACTACTTTTAAATCTATAGAAACTAAATTTAAAAAAAAAGTTTGAAATACCAGAACAAATTAAATGGGGCTATTAGAGGTTAAGTGTAAATTACATCTAATACTGTAAAGTATCAAGAGTAAGTACTATAAATTTCAGCTGCAATTATCTGCCATTCCAATAACCAGAACGATATCAGTGCCTTCATATTTTTAACATTTTTTTTTTATTTTTTTGGTCAATTTCAATAATTATGTAAGTTTGATAGTTATTTACGTCTATACTGATTTGACCAAACATTTGTATGTCGAAATTTTTTGAATTTATACATTTATGTTATTTTTAATTATAAACCTAATTGAAGCTATTTACAAAAATTACATACTTTTTTCGATACTTTTATAACGTCAATATTTATTTGGCCAACTCCTGTATGCAATTTATAATATTTTTTGCGATGGATCAAGTATGTTGTTCTTAAATGTACATAAAATTTCAGGCATTTACATGAAAAACCTAATTTCTCCGATAATTTCAAAACGTCCATGATTGTTTGGCCAAATCCTGTATATGTATTACGAAATTTGTACGACCATTTTTTCAATCACTTATGCTATTCTTCATTTTTGGACTAAATTTCAGGCATTTACATGAATAACCTAATTTTTTTGATACTTTTAAAACGTCTATGATTGTTTGGCCAAACCCTATATATGTAATCTGAATTTTTGAATGACCAACTTTTGTTTGATTACATATTTTATTCTTTATTTTTTTTTGGACTAAATTTCAGCCACTTACATGCAATTTTGTTTATACTTTTAGAACATCCATGCATTTTTGGCCAAACCCTGTATTTTAACATTGAAATATATATCGATCTATCGGTTATGTTAATCTTGATACAAATACAAAATTTCAAACATTTTTATGAAGAAATAAAGAAGTTATGGATTTTTGGCCGGAATTGATCACCGTGCATTGTTGGTCCGAATTACTATAGAATAATACATATATCTTATAATTGAGCAAATGAAAAATGAAATTACACACGGAATGACCCGGATTATATACCCTTGTTACTCATGGTGAAGGATATAAAAAGAGTAATGTTACTGAGTGACTGGCTGATTCAACATCGACCAAGTAGAGACATGAAATTTGGACTAGAGACTCACTAAGAAGAGATTTTTGTAAGGTTCATGGGGTAAAGACGTTTAAATTCAGTAACCATGTATCATCTGAATTAATGCAGATAAACAAAATAAAAACAAGTAAGAAAGTATGGTCGGTCAAACCCGACCATATAATACCCTACACTGATTAAATGAGCAAAAACATTTTTCCTTTAAAATATCAATAATTTATATTCGTGACTGATTTTCGGAAGTGGGTCTTATATGGGAGCTATGACAAATTATGGGCCGATCACCATGAAATTAAGTCGTGTGATTTATGCCTATATGAAAGTTATTTATGTTGAATTTTGTGTGTTTGCAAACATTTTTAAGAGATTTATGCAAGTTAAAATGATTTTTGGAAGCGGGTCTATATGGGAGCTATGACTAATTATGGACCGATCCTAACAAAATTTGGTGACATGAATTTCGTATATATAAAACTTAGGAGGGTAATTTGTGGAGATACATATATAAATTAAACATTTATGTCCGATAAAGTCCAATTTCGGAAGGACATTTGTATGGGGTCTAAGAGAAATAATGGACCGATTTCAGCCAGTTTCAATAGGCTTGGTCCTTGGGCCGAAAAAATTATATGCTCCAAGTTTGATCAAAATAACTTCAAAATTACGACCAGTACTTGCGCATAAGGTTTACATGGACAGACAATCAGAAAGTGATTCTAAGTCGATCGAGATCGAGAACTTTAAGGTGGGTGTTATTTTTGGGCGTTACAAACATCTGCACAAACGCATAATACCCTCCCCACTATGGTGGTGTAGGGTATAAAAAGTGGGCAGGTGTTTGGTACTTTATTGATATTCCCACATTTTGAGGAGGCAAACGGGTAAAAACCATATTTTGGTACTTTTTTGAAACACACTATGTAACATTAGAAGTAAACTTTAAATCGTATACGTTACTTTCCAAAAAAATACCAAATACAAATTTGGTACTTTTTGGGTTGAAAATTTTATTTATTTTTGACAATTTACATTCCTTTACAATACAAAAATTTATTTGAATAAAATTTGTATCTTCTCAATAAGGCCATAAAAGTATGTACCAAAAATTGGTAAAAATGGGAAATGAAACAAAAAATAAATAGAGTGCGAAGGTGTAGTAGATTGTTCCAAATCAATGTAACCAGTTGAGTACTATTTTAAAGCACATATTTTTTTCTTCAGACCACGAACAGAGATTTGAATCGTTTAAAACAAGTTTACGTCCCTGTAGACCTTATTGTAAAGAAATCGTGGCTCTTTCTCTAATCCTTATTGTAAAGCAATCGTGACTCCTTCTCTAATCCCTTTTTAAAGCAATCGTGACTCTTTCTGTAGTCCTTGTCATAAAGCAATCGTGTCTCTTTCTGTAGACTTTATTATGAAACAATAGTGGATCCTTCTCTAGTCCTTATTGTAAAGCAATCGTGGCTCTTTCTGTAGTCCTTGTCATAAAGCAATCGTGGCTCTTTCTGTAGTCCTTATTGTAAAGCAATCGTGACCTTTTCTGTAGACTTTATTATTAAACAATAGTGGATCCTTCTCTGGTCCATATTGTAAAGCAATCGTGGCTCTTTCTGTAGTCCTTATTGTAAAGCAATCGTGACCTTTTCTGTAGACTTTATTATTAAACAATAGTGGATCCTTCTCTGGTCCATATTGTAAAGCAATCGTGGCTCTTTCTGTAGTCCTTATTGTAAAGCAATCGTGACCTTTTCTGTAGTCCTTTTGGTAAAGCAATTGTGGCTCTTTGTGTAGTCTTTATTATAACACAATCATGGTTTTTCTGTAGTCCTTGTTATAAATCTATCGTTGCCCTTTCACTAGTCCTTGTAATAAATGCAATCATGGCTCTTTCTATAGTCTTTATTATACAACAATCGTGGCTATTTCTATAGTCCTCTTTGTAAAGATATCGTGGCCCTTTCACTACTCCTTGTAATAAAGCAATCATGGCTCTTTCTGTAGTCGTTATTATAAAGCAATCGTGGCTATTTATGTAGTCTTTATTGTAAAGCAATCGTGGCTCTTTCTGTAGTCCTTATTGTGAAGCAATCGCGACCTTTTCTGTTGTTCTTATTGTAAAGCAATTGTGGCTCTTTCTGTAGTCTTTATTATAACATAATCGTGATTTTATCTGTAGTCCTTGTTATAAATCTATCGTTGCTCTTTCTGTAGTCTTTATTATAAAACCATCTAGTATTTTCTGTAGTCCCTATAATAAAGCTATCGTGGACTTTCTGTAGTCATTATAATAAAACAATTTTGTCTCTATCTTTAGTTCTTATTATATAAAAAGCAGGGCTCTATCTATGGTTTTTGTTACATAAGAATCGTTGCTCTTGTTCTGCTTCTTATTACTAAGTAATCGTATTGTCTTTACCATTGTCTTTTTACACCAATTATGGCTCTAATTGTGGTCCTTATCATAGGCAATCGTAGGTCTAGTAGAGCTTATTATCGGTGCTCCATTTGTAGCCCTTCTTATAAATCAATCGAGGATCCTTATTCTAAAGCAATATTGACTTTGTTAGTAGCCTTATTTATCATTGTTTTCTAATTTATATTTTGATTTTTTTCAATAGTTTTAGTTTTGAAATTGAAATTAAATGAACTAAGAAACTGTTGTCTTTTAATTTAAGAGCTGAAAGATACTCGACCGAGTCATTGATTTAATCAGTTTAATGTACTAAAAAAACTACAAGCAATTCATGTCGGCTATAATTCTTCAAAAATGTATTTGATTTTACATTGCAATTTTAGCAAATTAAATTTCGTAAGGAAATTTAGTTTACAATGTTTAGCAAAGTTTACTTTTTCTAATAAATTAATTTAAATTCAAATGTATTACTATTTCATTATTTAGCTTACAAATAAATTTCACTCATTTTCTGTTTGCTTTTTTAATATGAATAAAATTTAATGTATTTTGGCAAATAGTTTCACTAAATTAACATAGTTTAAAAACTATGCTATTTAACATATAAATGTTTACTTCCTTTTTACTAAACATTGAGAGAAAGTGAAACCCTAAAAATATGCTAATAAAACAGTTTTGTATATAAAGCCTTAAACATATACTGTAAATTAAAAAATTCTTAAGTAAAACAAAGAAACAGTCATTAGAGACTTAAAATGAAATATCAAGAGTTAACAAAAGGAGTAAAAAGGAATTTTAAATAGAAAAAGGAATAGTAATTGTTGTTATTTTAAAAGGATGTTAAATAAAATAAAATTTTATGATTATTAATTTAATCAGTGGGAGTGCAGATATATTTTATTATAAAAACAGAGTTTTGTGGTTATTTTAAAATGAAATAAAACGAAATATTTGTTTGCAAATTAAATTTAATTAACATTATTTCCTTTTGAAAATCAAATTTTTTTATCTTTATTGCCAGCCCTTATACATTATATTTCAATCATTACTAATCTAATTAAATTGTTTTTTAAATTAACAAAATTAACTTTAATTACAGCTACATTTATAATCAAATTTACTTTAATCATGAACAATTTATTTATTTAAATATATTTTATTAATAACCTAATTGTAATACAAATTTCCAATAAAATACTGAACAAGAACAACTCACTTCAATCAATTTCATTTGCATATTTTCAATTATTTTATAATTTTTTTTTGCTTTAGCCACAAAAGACCAATTTAATTTTTGTTTGTACACAAAGAAATTATAAAAAAAAAAATTTTGTGGATTTAATAGAAAAAATATGTAAACTATTTTTAAGCATACATAAAATATTGCCTTTAATTTATTTATAACCAAATGCTGATATTTTTAAAATTGTTATAAATTGCACTAAAAAAAAATAAAATGAAAAGAAACACAGAATAAAGTGTGAAAAAACTAGTAAGAACTTTATATTGGTTTAAGACGAATCGCAAAATACCCTGCTTATATCTATTGATTCGTTCTTTTCGTTTTTATAAAGCAATTGAGGCTGTTCTAATAGTGTTTTTTTAAAGCACTGTAGCACTTGTCTCTTTATGTAGTCCTTAATGTAAAGCAATCGTGGCTCATTCTGTAGTCCTTATTAAGAAGCAATCGTGGTTCTTTCTGTAGTCCTTATTAAGAAGTCCCTAATATAAAACAATCGTGGCTCTTTCTGTAGTCCTTATTAAGAAGCAATCGTGGCTCTTTCTGTAGTCCTTATTAAGAAGCAATCGTGGTTCTTTCTGTAGTCCTTATTAAGAAGTCCCTAATATAAAACAATCGTGGCTCTTTCTGTAGTCCTTATTAAGAAGCAATCGTGGCTCTTTCTGTAGTCCTTATTAAGAAGCAATCGTGGTTCTTTCTGTAGTCCTTATTAAGAAGTCCCTAATATAAAACAATCGTGGCTCTTTCTGTAGTCCTTATTAAGAAGCAATCGTGGCTCTTTCTGTAGTCCTTATTAAGAAGCAATCGTGGCTCTTTCTGTAGTCCTTATTAAGAAGCAATCGTGGCTCTTTCTGTAGTCCTTATTAAGAAGTCCCTAATATAAAACAATCGTGGCTCTTTCTGTAGTTCTTATTAAGAAGTCCCTAATATAAAACAATCGTTGCTCTTTCTGTAGTCCTTCTTAAAAGCAATCGTGACTCTTTCTGTACTCCTTATTAAGAAGCAATCGTGGCTCTTTCTGTAGTCCTTATTAAGAAGCAATCGTGGCTCTTTCTGTAGTCCTTCTTGAGAAGCAATCGTGGCTCTTTCTGTAGTCCTTATTAAGAAGCAATCGTGGCTCTTTCTGTAGTCCTTATTAAGAAGCAATCGTGGCTCTTTCTGTAGTCCTTATTAAGAAGCAATCGTGGCTCTTTCTGTAGTCCTTCTTAAGAAGCAATCGTGGCTCTTTCTGTAGTCCTTTTTAAGAAGCAATCGTGGCTCTTTCTGTAGTCCTTTTTAAGAAGCAATCGTGGCTCTTTCTGTAGTCCTTCTTAAGAAGCAATCGTGGCTCTTTCTGTAGTCCTTATTAAGAAGCAATCGTGGCTCTTTCTGTAGTCCTTCTTAAGAAGCAATCGTGGCTCTTTCTGTAGTCCTTATTAAGAAGCAATCGTGGTTCTTTCTGTAGTCCTTATTAAGAAGTCCCTAATATAAAACAATCGTGGCTCTTTCTGTAGTCCTTATTAAGAAGCAATCGTGGCTCTTTCTGTAGTCCTTATTAAGAAGCAATCGTGGTTCTTTCTGTAGTCCTTATTAAGAAGTCCCTAATATAAAACAATCGTGGCTCTTTCTGTAGTTCTTATTAAGAAGTCCCTAATATAAAACAATCGTTGCTCTTTCTGTAGTCCTTCTTAAAAGCAATCGTGACTCTTTCTGTACTCCTTATTAAGAAGCAATCGTGGCTCTTTCTGTAGTCCTTATTAAGAAGCAATCGTGGCTCTTTCTGTAGTCCTTCTTGAGAAGCAATCGTGGCTCTTTCTGTAGTCCTTATTAAGAAGCAATCGTGGCTCTTTCTGTAGTCCTTATTAAGAAGCAATCGTGGCTCTTTCTGTAGTCCTTATTAAGAAGCAATCGTGGCTCTTTCTGTAGTCCTTCTTAAGAAGCAATCGTGGCTCTTTCTGTAGTCCTTCTTAAGAAGCAATCGTGGCTCTTTCTGTAGTCCTTATTAAGAAGCAATCGTGGCTCTTTCTGTAGTCCTTCTTAAGAAGCAATCGTGGCTCTTTCTGTAGTCCTTATTAAGAAGCAATCGTGGCTCTTTCTGTAGTCCTTATTAAGAAGTCCCTAATATAAAACAATCGTGGCTCTTTCTGTAGTCCTTATTAAGAAGCAATCGTGGCTCTTTCTGTAGTCCTTATTAAGAAGCAATCGTGGTTCTTTCTGTAGTCCTTATTAAGAAGTCCCTAATATAAAACAATCGTGGCTCTTTCTGTAGTCCTTATTAAGAAGCAATCGTGGCTCTTTCTGTAGTCCTTATTAAGAAGCAATCGTGGTTCTTTCTGTAGTCCTTATTAAGAAGTCCCTAATATAAAACAATCGTGGCTCTTTCTGTAGTCCTTATTAAGAAGCAATCGTGGCTCTTTCTGTAGTCCTTATTAAGAAGCAATCGTGGTTCTTTCTGTAGTCCTTATTAAGAAGTCCCTAATATAAAACAATCGTGGCTCTTTCTGTAGTCCTTATTAAGAAGCAATCGTGGCTCTTTCTGTAGTCCTTATTAAGAAGCAATCGTGGCTCTTTCTGTAGTCCTTATTAAGAAGCAATCGTGGCTCTTTCTGTAGTCCTTATTAAGAAGTCCCTAATATAAAACAATCGTGGCTCTTTCTGTAGTTCTTATTAAGAAGTCCCTAATATAAAACAATCGTTGCTCTTTCTGTAGTCCTTCTTAAAAGCAATCGTGACTCTTTCTGTACTCCTTATTAAGAAGCAATCGTGGCTCTTTCTGTAGTCCTTATTAAGAAGCAATCGTGGCTCTTTCTGTAGTCCTTCTTGAGAAGCAATCGTGGCTCTTTCTGTAGTCCTTATTAAGAAGCAATCGTGGCTCTTTCTGTAGTCCTTATTAAGAAGTAATCGTGGCTCTTTCTGTAGTCCTTATTAAGAAGCAATCGTGGCTCTTTCTGTAGTCCTTATTAAGAAGCAATCGTGGCTCTTTCTGTAGTCCTTATTAAGAAGCAATCGTGGCTCTTTCTGTAGTCCTTATTAAGAAGCAATCGTGGCTCTTTCTGTAGTCCTTATTAAGAAGTCCCTAATATAAAACAATCGTGGCTCTTTCTGTAGTCCTTATTAAGAAGCAATCGTGGCTCTTTCTGTAGTCCTTATTAAGAAGTCCCTAATATAAAACAATCGTTGATCTTTCTGTAGTCCTTATTAAGAAGTCCCTAATAAAAAACAATCGTGGCTCTTTCTGTAGTCCTTATTAAGAAGTCCCTAATAAAAAACAATCGTGGCTCTTTCTGTAGTCCTTCTTAAAAGCAATCGTGGCTCTTTCTGTACTCCTTCTTAAGAAGCAATCGTGGCTCTTTCTGTAGTCCTTATTAAGAAGTCCCTAATACAAAACAATCGTGGCTCTTTCTGTAGTCCTTCTTAAGAAGCAATCATGGCTCTTTCTGTAGTCCTTATTAAGAAGCAATCGTGGCTCTTTCTGTAGTACTTCTTAAGAAACAATCGTGGCTCTTTCTGTCGTCCTTCTTAAGAAGCAATCGTGGCTCTTTCTGAAGTCCCTCTTAAGAAGCAATCGTGGCTCTTTCTGTAGTCCTTATTATGAAGCAATCATGGCTCTATCTGTTATCCTTATTATAAAGCAATCGTGACTATTTCTGTAGTCCTTATTAGGGAGCAATCGTGGCCCTATCTGTAGTCGTTATTAAGAAGCACTCATGGCTCTATCTGTAGTCCTTATTAGGAATCAATCGTGGCTCTATCTGTAGTCCTTAATATAAAGCAATCGTGGCTCTATCTGTAGTCCTTAATATAAAGCAATCGTTGCTCTTTTTGTAGTCCTTATTATAAAGCAATCTTGCATATTTCTGTAGTTTTTATTATGAATTTATCCTGAATATTTTGGTGATCGTTTTCATAAAGCAATCTATGTTGTTTTAGCTGTTACATTTGTAATGACAACCTATAATCCTCTTAAGTTTTTTTGGTAGTATTCACAAAAAAAAGAGTGCTAAGAAAAAAATACTACAAAATTCTTTTCAAATATTACAAATGTAATGCGGTAAGAAACAGAAAGTGAACAGTAGAAAAAAAACTATTTTCAAATACTTCTATTAAATGATAAAACGGGTTTCTTTATTGATTCCTTTGCCACATTTTCTATTAAACTCAATTTAGACAAATTTACAATGTGTTTACGTGTTTGAAATTCACAACGCATTTTATGTTTAAAGTTAAGAGACACCCTACATATTACTTACAGACATTTCCATAGACTGAAAAGATGTCGGGGATTTTAGAGATAGTAACTAGTTTCTTTTTAATGCCTCAACTTCTAGGAACTGGAACTGCAAAAAAGAAATTTATATTAAGAAATTTGTTTCTGTAGGGTTTTCCAAATCCTTAGGGTATTTTGCTGTAACACTATTGCTGCTTCTCGTACTATATTTCTACAAATATTGTTTATTTTAACTTTTTCCCCCATTTGTCTACATATAATGGCATTTCTGTTACTACAAAGTCAATTTTATTTATTTAATACCAGAAACTAACCAAAAGCCAGCTCTGCACTATATATAAATTTCAAAATGTTTGTAGTTGCAGCAAGCAGCATTAAGTAGTACTTAAAAAAATACAAACACTGGCACTGGAAATATAAAAAAAGATACTTCCACAGCACTCACACAGTATTTTTAGTTATATGTTGCTGCTACTGCCTCCATTGTCGTTGTCCAAACGCGTGCCATGCACAAGTTTAAAACACAAGCTCAAATTTATGCATTTTCGCATGGATCATAGAGAAATAAAAAATATAATTTTTTTCTTAACAATTATTGAGGGGGCCACAACTTTAGAGTCAGTGAGGCAGATTATGAATGGCAATTTGTAGCATTTCATGTGGATAAATTGTACTTTTAGGTCATTAATAGCAACAACTTGGTAACAATATGACTTCATAGATAAACATATTTTTCTGGGGACTACTAAAATTCACAAGGTATTACTTAGAAGTAGTTTAGTAATGTCAGGCTTATAAGTTGTACAAAGCACAATTGCCTTTGCGTCAGTATATATATTTAATTTGTAATTGAAAAGTTACTTTAATAGCAATTTTGTTTATACCCGCTCTCTTTCCACTCACTGATACACTGAAAGTACCCGTCACTACCCAGCAGTTAAGAAATTAGTCAATTCCTTATCAATCCCTTATAGACAGTAATTGTCACTAATATCTGATCACTTGGCTAACTCCAATTTATATATTTTAGGTCAATTGTTTACTTTATATATCCCAGGTAATCCAGCGTGAAGACAATTGTCACTTTAGTGTCTCTAAGTAATCGAGAATGTAGTTACTTTAAACATTCTGCACTTTTGAAGTAATTTATTGGAGAATTGTCGAAGGACGGTTTGTTTACAAGCAATATGTAAATCCAAAGCGTCGACTACATTGGACTAGCTATCATTACATTCTCATTGTAATCAAAAAGGGTCAATTGACCTCTGCTTAGGACAAGCATGTGTTTGAATAGCTAGTTATGTAGCTGGGTAAAATCACTAGTTCCGGACAGTCTCCTAGAACTATTGGGTATTCGTTATTTACAACAGAGTGTGAGTTAATGTACTGCTGATGTTTTTTTTTTTATTAGTTTGTGTTTGTAAATATTTTAACAGCAAACTGCTGCTTAAAGGTTTTAAACAAAAACAATGTATTTTTTCGAATTAATCGTTGGTTTAAAAAAAAATCTAATAAATACTATTGGCCTTCAAATAGCTTTAACAGCATTTTTATAGTACTGATATTCTTTAATAAAATGAAAAATATTTTTACTCTTGAAAAAGCATTAAAGGGAGAATTATAGCCAAAGGCTTTTAGACAAGGAAAAAATATATTTTTAGATACGTTTTAAACAAGCGTGGACAGGTGGATATGATCATACTTTTTTATACCCTTCACCATAAGTGTCAAGGGAATCTTTTCCATCTTTTAGCAACATATGGATTCCGAGCAAAAAGAACTGCTCATCCCAGAGAGAGCGTTCTGTATCGATTGAAACAAATACTAGTTGGACGTGGAACGGTCTGGACTATAAAGCGGATGAGGCAAAACTTCCCAACTACTCCATTCTAAATAAATTTTGACAGGTATTGCAACATATAGCGGAGCGTTGTCATGATGGAATATTACGGTTTCATATCTGGTCGTATTTCCTGGGCGTTTTTCGACCAATGCTCGCTTCAAATAAATCAATTGGGTTCGGTATAGGTTCCATTTGATGATCTGGCCTTAACTTAAAATCAATAAAAACCTTATTGAATCAATAAGAAATATTAACGAAAGTCTAGCAGAGCTATAAATGAATCAATAATTTTTGAATTAATTCGCGAATAATTCACACAAAAAAATGAATTGAATGAAATTCAAATGAATTTGGTAAAAATGAATTGCACTTCATTTCCAATTCCAATGAATTTGTCAAAGTGAATTGCAATTCATTTCCAGTTAATTTGAATTGAATTGATTTTGAATTCAATTCATTTTACATATTCATTTCAATTGAAAACGAATTGCAACTCATTTTTACAAATTCATTTGAATTGGAAATTGATTGAAATTCATTTCTATCTAATTCGTTTGAATTGATTTAAATTTCATTCAATTCTTTTTTGTTGTGAAAATAATTAATTCAAAATTTAGCTAATTCGTAACGAATTAAAATCAAAAAAGAATGATTCATTTACAGCTCTGAAATCTAGTAATTTTGAAAATTTTTATTTCAATATGCAACAATTTTAATTTAAAGTTGAAAATGATTGATTTATCGTATTTAAATATGGGGGATTTCATGTCAAGTGAACCAACTTTTAAAATCCATGACTTTTAAAAGTGCCCATTTGCCCATATTGGCTATGGTGTCGATTCGGCTGGTTGGCCGCGCTTCACATACAATCTCTTACTATGGATCCATTATGCATCACAAGTAATGATACGGTGCATCATTTCGGACATGCAAAATTGTCATTCAAGGTCTCTCGACTTTAATTCGTATGGTACCCAATTTCCCTGCTTTTGGATGAAGCGTGCTGCTTGCAAACATTTTGCGAAGCTTGCTGCTTGCAAACATTTTTTTCTTCATAGAGTAATGCCTCCAATTTTTGGTCTTCAAACTTTTTTGGCTGGCCTGGGCGATATTTGTCTTCCGTGTCAAAATTTCCACTTCTGAACCGTTGGTTCTCTTGAATATTGAAACCGATGGAACACAATCACCATAAGCTTTGGTGAGCCCACCGAGTTGCTTCAGCCGCACTTTTTTTTCAAATTAAAGAAGTAAAGCAAAGCTTCCCGTGTATGACGATTCGTAGGTACTAAATTCTATATGTTCAATAACTAAGTGAGAATAAATAACAGATACCCTTCAAAATGACATATGAGTTATTTAAAACAAAACCTCATTTAACTATTTGCGGTTGGGTGGTCACTTTACTAACCACCTTTTATATAGTCTTTAAAACATAGTTTATTGGCATCTATTGCAATTTTGCTAAACAATTATATTTTTTGAAGTCATTGTTTATGTTTTGTTTGCAAAACTTTGCCGCCAGTGTGCTCTGGTTAGATAAATATATTAATTTGAAAATATTGTAAAAATCTGTTTTTAAGAGACTTTCACGCATTCAATAAAAAAAAGCACAGAGTGTTTATTTTTCATCGAATTCTGTGTTACTTTGCTATTTCCGTTGTTTGGTCAGAAAATTTAGTCAAAACATTCGAATTCAAAAAAATGTAGACGAAACAAAAATGTGTGGTTAGTAAACTAGCCACCCCACTCTACAAAAACCCTTAGAATGGGGTGGTTTTTTATGTTTTGATTTATTTTTTCTTACTTTTTATAATAAACTAATCTTGATTAAAGTAAAAATGCAATTGTTTTGATTTAAAATTTATACACAAAAAAGCGTGGTTGAGTAAATCCTACATTTTTAGTATTTTTTTTACTTGGACATTTTTTATTAACTCGATTACATATAAATACGTCTATAAATATTTTAAAATTATGTGATTATGAACAAATAAAATTCCAATACAATTTTTATTAATACCTATTAACATTTATATTGATTTCCGCAAAAATGCAGGAAATTATATTTACATGGAATTTTTTTTTGTTGTAAAGAGTAAAATTTTAAAATTCTTAATGTAAATGCTTTTTATACCCATCATCAAAAAAAGTTGATATTGCGTTTGCAGCATATCGAAATATTCATCGCAGACCCACATAAGTATATATATTATGGGTCCTCATAAGATTCTAAGACGATCTAGCTATGCCCGTTGAAAACACGATAGGGCCCATACGAAAGAAATTAGCTAACTGAAGCTATCCACAAATACTGAAAATGGGAAATATCGGTGCATGATTTCAGTAAGCCTCCATACAAAAATCCCCTTCGGAATAGTGTTTGAGCAGTCATAAATATGTTGATTATGCGGCAATCCTGATAAAATTTTACACAAATCTGAAATTATACTGTAAAGCTTGGCGAAAATCAGACAACATTCGTCGCTAGTCCGCATACAAGGTCCCTCCTCAGCAAATGACTTGAATATTCATAATTGTCTTACAATAACACTGTCAAACAAATTGAGACTTTTTGATTGGAACAGAATAGCGACCCTATAATTCTGAAAGGGCATGTTGAGTAGATAATTTTTTTGGTCGAAGGGAGCATGATACTATATGAAAAAAAAGTTGTAAGTTAATGTCTGAGAAAATTCTTATTGTCAGAGTTGTATGGAGTTTTATGAGGATTATTTTTGTGGAAGATTTTAACCATTTAGCTCCTCTCTTTTGGGGTCAATTTGACCATTTTTTCGAGAAAATCAAAAAAAATTCTTTTGAAACAAATCGCCAAAAATCTATTTATGATCCGAATGAGCTGATATTTAAAATATAAATAGTTTAGGTCAAGATAAAATGTTACATGCATCCAAAATTGGAACAAACACATTTTGCATGGAATATATAAAAAAAAGTTAAAATTTTTCATAAGGGAGCAAGGTTTGTGAAGCTCGTGATGAATAAATATAAGCTTTTCGTATAAGTAGTTGGCATTGGAGAAACCCATAGGACTTGAAGATTAACAGTTTAATGAAATGAAATAATTTTATGAAATTTTCGGATGTCATTTACATTAGAAACTAAAAAATTTTAATATAGGGATTTTCCATGAACAAAAGTAAAAAATTTGAATTAATGTAAAATTTTAACGGTTAAATATATTATAACAAAATTTGGAACTAATATATACTGAATTATCCTTAAATCAACGACATTACAATTTTTGGACATTTTTTGTTTTCAAATACCGAAATGCCTATAAGGGGAAAAATGTGTTCCAAAAACTGAAAATTACCTACAATGACGTTATTTACCGTGTGATAGTTAAATTACTTTGTACATGTTTAAACAATAGTAAAATTGTGTTTAAACAAGATATGGGGTTATACAAATTTGGAGCGTTTACGAGGATCGGTGCTTTGCCTTTTTAGATTTTTGTACTCAAATCTATTTTTTATACCCTACACCACCATAGTGGGGAGGGTATTATGCGTTTGTGCAGATGTTTGTAACGCCCAAAAATATTAGTCTAACACCCACCTTAAAGTATACCGATCGACTTAGAATCACTTTCTGAGTCGATTAAACGATGTCCGTCCGTCCGTCTGGTTGGCTGGCCGGCTGGCCGGCTGGCTGGCTGTCCATGTAAACCTTGTGCGCAGAGTACAGGTCGCAATTTTGAAGATATTTCGATAAAATTTGGTACATATTACTTTTTCGGCCCAAGGACCAAGCCTATTGAAACTGGCTGAAATCGGTCCATTATTTCACCTAGCCCCCATACAAAGTCCCCTCGAAATTGGACTTTATCGGTCATAAATGTTTAATTTATCTATGTATCTACACAAATTTCGCTCCAAATAAGTTTTATATATACAAAATTCATGTCACCAAATTTTGTTACGATCGGTTCATAATTAGTCATAGCTCCCATATAGACCCGCTTCCGAAAATCACTTTAACGTGCATAAATCGCTTAAAAATGTTGGTATACACACAAAATTCAACATAGTTAAATTTAATATAGACATAAATCACTCGACCTAATTTCAAGGTGATCGGTCCATAATTGGTCATAGCTCCCATATAAGGCCCACTTCCGAAAATCACTCATGAATATAAATTATTGATATTTTAAAAGAAAAATATTTTTACTCATTTATTTGGTGTAAAGTTTGGTTAGGTCTGAGGGCGACTAGGTCCGCTTAAGTGAGCCAAGTTTTACTTTACACGATTTTGCATTAAGTTATCCTATCGAATCATATACAAATTTTATATAGTCCCGAAGAAATTTTTTTTTTACAAAAGAAAAAATATAGGTACTATTTTGGGAAAAAAAATTTAAAAAATAAGGCCTATTTTCCAGCTTTTAATGCATGTAAATTTTTATAGGTACGAGATAACTTTGATTTTATTCAGTATTTTATAGCAAATATAGGTGATATTTTTAAAAGAAATTTCGAGCCTTCATAATCCCGACATATCTAAACAAACAAAAAAAAACGAGCAGAATTATAGAAATAAATAAACCTAAATATCGGTTAATACCGAAATGGTTACTAATCTGTAAGGATAATATTGTAATCAAAAACGTGCACCCTACTTCAGGCAATGTTAGTGCTTTTTTTAACAAAATTCTTAGTTATCATTAAATGATAAAAATTTACCATCGAGTTTTTTCAGTTTCTTAAAAAATTTTAATAAAAAAAGTTATTGAGATATATCTGCCATTTAACGTTGACTATTTAGATGATTTTGTAAAAAAAATATATTAATTATCCTTTCAGCAAAGTTTTGTTAAACTCCTTTCAAATTCTTGATATACAACCAATATATGAAGCTTAAAGTATGAACTTTAATTTGAAATATACAATAATTTTGTATATATATATTTTTTTAAATTAAACCCCAGATAGAAACTTAAACAGTTAATAAGATTTTGTATTATTTTTTTTCTGTTCAGCTTCTTTGCTGTATGTCATAGTGACGAAATAAACAATTTTACTTAACACACATTTAAAAAGTGCTAAGACGTAGAGTTAATTAAAATATTAAACGAGAGAAAAAAATTTAAAACTGCAAAAAACATATCTAAAATACGTTTAAAATGTATATAAAGACTTGATTTATTTGTAAATAAATCAATATTTTTACACTTGTGCGTACCTGGTGAGCGAGCGCACAGTGGGAAGTAATATTATGTATTTAAGAAATAGTTAAGAAACAAAGATGAAAGAAATTGTTGGCAACTTTAATGAAATTAATAATAGATTGCTACAAGTAGGTATTAAAATATATAAAAAATTATAATTTTATGAATAAAAAAAAATTTAATTGAAAAAATGCCTTTTACTTGAACTTCAAATTACACCGTACGACACTCAATATTAGACAAGAACCGGATGATATACGTCTGAAATAATAAATTAAATAGAGAAAAACTGGGTTTTCAGTTTTTCATTTCGTGATCCTGTTTCTTTTAAAAAGGACTTTCAGAGGAGTACATTTTTAAAAAAATGTTTTAAAATACTTCTGATCATCCTACTATATCAAATTTGGTGTCAAATAATCAAGAAGAGTTGTAAAATATTTCGTATTATTTTGATTTTATCCTGTCAGGATCAAAAGATGTTCAAAATGTCCTTTCAAATTTTTATCCTTGAATATCCTTTTTGATTTCCAATATTGTTTTTTAAAAAAATAGTGAGCTAAAGATCCAAATATTGAATACCACGTGCCAAAATTCCATCCTTCTATCTTAACTACTTAAGTGTTAAAAAATATTTTAAATTTGAATTATTTTATTTTTTATATTTGATTTTAATATTTCATTCGAAAAAAATATAACAAAATCCGTTGTGAAAAGCAACGAAGAAGACTTTTTAATAAACAAGTAAAATGGTATAGTCGGGCAAACCCGACTTTATGATACCCTACACCGGGTATATGATTATAAAGAGTTTTCTTTTGATATGAAACTTATTTGTGTTGAATCTTATTTGAATACACACATTTTCGGTAGTGGGCCTTATATGGGAGCTATGACTAATTATGGACCAATCGTCACAAAATTTGGTGGGATGAATTGCGAATATATGAAACATATTTGTGTTGAATTTTATTTGGATACTGACATATTTCAGAGATTTATGTATATTAATGACATTTTCGAGAATGTTGCTTATATGGGAGCTATGGAATATTGTTAACCGATCGTCACGAAATTTGGTCGTGAGAGTTCGGCTTACATAAAACTTAATTGTGCTGAATTTGGTTTGAATAAGTTTATAATTAAGATATTTATGAGAGCTTAACTATTTTCAAATAGGCCAATTGTATGGGGGCTAGGATAAATAATGGGCTGATTCTAACCAAATTCAATAGCCTTTGTCCTTGGGGCAATATAAAGGTTTGTGCCAAATTTTGTCGAATTATCTTTAAACCTGCGACCTGTAGTTTGATTACAAGGTTTACATGGATGGACGGACAGACGGACGGACATCGCTTAGTCGACTCAGAAAGTGATCCTGAGCAGATTGGAATACTTGAAGGTGGGTGTTGGGACAATATTTTTGTATGTTGCAAACAACAGCCCTAACCCATTATACCTCCCCCACTATGGTGGTGTAGTTTATAAACATGCACTTTTCTTAATAAAACTTTTTTGTATACTAATAAATTTTTTTTTTATATTTTAATTTGACCTTTATATATATAAAGGTTGAAATTTTGACATTTAATATAGAATATTTGGGTCTTTAACGCACTATTTTTTTATAAGGAATTTATTGTCAATCTTAAAGGATATTAAAGGATAAACATTTTAAAGGACATTTTTGACATCTTCTGATTCTTACAGGATAAAATAAAAATAATACAAAATATTTTACAACTCTTCTTGTTCTTTTGATATACAATTTGTCATTGTTGGAATAGCAGGAGTATTTTTAAATATTTTTTGAAAAAGTACTTCTTTGAAGTCCTTAAAAAAGGAAACAATATCACGAAATGAAAAACTTAAAACACAGTTTTTCTCCATTAAATTTATAGTTTCAGACGTATATCATCCGGTTCGTGTCTAACGAATTTTTTCTCTATTTGTCGGACGGTGTTATCAAGGTTATAATGTTTATTTTGTCATAACTTCAAAATTTGTGAAACAATTTTGATGATATTCAATAGTGATGTAGTTAGGACTATAAGGAATATACAAAATTAATCTATAGTCTCTAAAATTGTCATATGTTTAAGGTAATGCGATTTAAACACACAAATTCTATAAATTCTGAGTAGACTTTAGATTCCATTTATCAAATATGTTGGTTCTATATTTATTTCTCATTTAATTTAACATATTTTGTTTTAACATTCATACCCACTGTTTTGTACAGATGTTAAGACATAAAATAAGATTAAATAGTGATGTGTGTAGAGAACCTGTTATCGGCTTAAACAGTTTAACCCGGCATGGACTGACTGACTAACTGACTGCTCACACATAAACTCACTCAGTGTGTGTAGTTATGTTCAGGTTAAATTAACCTCAGAGAAATATTTCAAAATTAATTTTGATTAAATCAAGCATCTTAATAAAACTTTACACACAAACAAAAAAAAAATGCAATAAAAAAATTCCAAAGTATCAACAATTAATCACCAACAGTTTTGTTAATAAAATTTCAAATATAGTAAATGAATTTTTGTTGTTTGTTTTTAGCACAAAAATAATTGTAGTAATAATTAAAATTACGACCATAAAAATACGTGTTTATTTTACCAAAACAATACAATTAAAAGTGTATTCTAGTATCTGCATAAAATTTTGTAATTTAAACTGTAAAAAAAATTAAGCTTTAGAAAAAAAATATAGCTTTAGTCCTTCATTAATTGTGTCTCAAATATTTTTTTGCAAACATTAAAAGAAATTTATCTTTTAAAACAAGATTAAAGCAAATATAAAAAAAATATCTCTTCAATAAACTTTTAGTGAACATCTTGTCATGACATTTCGTTTGGCTTCGCATTGCAAAAAAAATTAACAGAAAAAAAATAAAGTGCGCAAAAATGTTTCCAGTTTCATGGTGCAGAAAGCAAAAAAAAAAGAAAATAATTCATATTAAGCAGAAAAAAACTGGTAAAAATCCTTTTAAGTTGTTGTTAAGTTGTTTTTTTTTTCTTACTTTTATTTGAAATGGAGCAAGTAAATCATCTGTCATTTAATTTCGTTTCGTTTTTTTTTTTGGCGTTTAAGAAAACCAGTTAATTTATTATGTTTAGCGGCTACTCTACTTTAAAAAGGGGACATTATGGAGTTTGAAATCACAATATTAAAAATGTAAACCAACGAGGGCAGATTGTTGAGAATTGTTATAAATGTGGGGGATTGCATGTCAAGTGATCCAACTTTTGAAAAATTTTATGTTTTGAGGAACAATTACATTTATTTTGATAGATATCGAACACGCATTCCACTAAGCGACCAAATAAGTCTTCATGGAAAATATCTAAGATTTATTTTAGGAAAAACAGGCACATCTATCTATATATATAGAAATGAAATGGTCCATGTATGTAATGTCATCACGTGAGAACTGCTGTAGCGATTTGGCTGATTTTTTTTATTCGATTCGAAATTTTCAGGAGATGGTTTGTAAAGAAAAAAAATTCAAAAATTCCGGGTAAAACTCGGAAACTCTTTTTTTGTGTGTTCAGTCAACTGTAATAAAAAAAGCTCCCTAAAGTATGCAGTACAAATTTAGATATTTTATTTGCAAATAAATAAGAACAGGCTGATGTGAGTGGGTTGGAGAAACTTAAAGAACTAACATTAGTAAATGCTACCGGGCGAAGCCGGAGCGATCAACTAGTTTTGAATAAAAAAAAAAATATTAAAATGTTTTTATTTTTTTTTAAATATTTTTTTCGAAAGATTGAATTTTGCTAAGAACAATAGGTAATAAGTTACATTGATTAGAAAAAACACAAGTTTGGCGAATATGTCAAATTTTGACCCCCTCCAAAATTGATCGATCTTGTTGAAAAATTTGGCCAAAATGTGAACTCAGATAGTTCTTGACCGAAAAATTGTGTCTGAATTGTTTCACATGACATGAAATCCCCCATAAAAAATTTTCAAAATTTTTCTATTATTAAAAATTTTTTTATTTAAACAAAATTTCCAAAAATTATAAAACATGTCTTATTGTTGAAACATGTTCTATAGGACATACATTGTAGATCCTCTAAAGAGAGTCAACTCAAAATTTAAAAATTTTCAGTAGGAGCAAAAAACTGTTTTTTTTTAATACATTACAATGAAGTTGAAGATGGATACAATCGTATGTTTTGGCGAAAGAGTAAAGAAAATAATGTAAGATTTTTACAGTGAACAGATATGACCACTGTACATTGATTTCTTGTAAAATGTGAAAATTTAATAATTTTGAGTTGAGCCTCTTTATGACGAATATTGAAACATTTGTTTTACGACAAATATTGAAGCACCTTCTATAAGACAAATATGTAATCATTATCTACAAGATAAATATTGAAACGTTTTCTATAAGACAAATATTGAAACATTTTCTATATGGCGAATATTGAAACATGTTTATAAAACAAATATGAAAATATTTTCAAAAAAAATTAAGGCCCTAATTTTGTAAATCACGTCGCAAAGTGATATTTATATGGAAAGCAAAAACAAAATTTCAAAAATTTTAAAAATTTGTTTTTGTTTTATATACAAATTCTTAACAGAACAAACGCACCAAAATTCAAGCGTTGATTTGCCTTTCATAATTTGAAAATTTTGTATATAAAATAAAAACAAATTTTTAAAATTTTTAAAATTTTGTTTTTGCTTTCCATATAAATATCACTTTGGTGACGTGATTTACAAAATTAGGGCCTTATTTTTTTTTGAAAATTTTTAATATTTTTATTGGCAAATTTATCAATAGTATAATATTCCTAGAAAATATTTTCATATTTGTTTTATAAAAAACTTTCCTATAAAATATGTGTATTGAAAACAAATTCAGATAATAATTACATTTTTCCATCCCGATTCCTAAAAGAAGCTCCGAAGGACCAAATGTTTTTTTGAAAAAATTATTTTAGTAATCTTGATTGAAAAATGTAATTATTCTGGGTGCCGATAAACAAAATAATTAAGTTTTCTGCCTTTCTTATGAAATCATAAGTAAAAATTAAACAAAGAAAATACAGAAAATTCGCTGTAATACTCATAATTTAATAAATAACACTATACAACAAACTCAAATTTTTTCCAAAATTACAAGGTCCGACCAATAAATTTTGATAGAGGAGACAAAAAAAAAGACACGTGTATCGGCGTTTTGAAAGTTTACATCTGAATTTTATTTGAGGGGGGGTTAAAGTTTCCCAACTCTGGCACATTCTTATTGTTAATCGTCATAAGAAACCATGTGATCCTTACATTTTAGGTATAAAATGTGTTAAGCAAAGTTATGTAAAATGTTAAAGAGAACATTTTTTAGAATATGTTAACCCTCTAAATCCTCAAGGCATGGGTCTTTTTGTCCTTCTTTTAAAAAAGAGCAACAAAATCCATTAAAACAGGGATTTAAGGGGTTAAAATGTTCGTGAAATTTTACTATAAGTCCCTGAATACACCAAAACGGAAAATTCAACCAGAAAGTCACAAATAAGATATAACAAAAGAGAGCCTAGGGTTAATTTCGCATTTATTTAGATATATGTATATTGATTTTTTTTATTTAAGAAATATTAAAAAATTCGTGAATAAAATAAATATTGAAAATAAATATCGTTACAATTTGCTAAAAATAATATGAACATTTTGTATAAAAAAAATTTTAAACGTATTTCTACAAAATATTAAAATAAAAAAATTATGTTAAAATTGAAAAACATTTCCTATAAAAAAAATATTTAAAAATTTTTTTTATAAAAAAAATATTGAAAAATTGTTTATAAAAAAATATTGAACAAAATTTTATAAAGGAAAAATTTTTAAAAAAAATGTTTGTAAATAAATATTGCAACATTTTGAACAAAATTTTATAAAGAAAAAATTTTTAATTGAAAATATTTGACACTATTAAAAAAAAATATTGAAAATTTTTTACAATTTCTATAAAACAAAATTATTTTTACAACAAGTAAGAGAGCTATATTCGGCTGTGACGAATCTTATATACCCTTCACCAAATTATACTTCAAACTAAAAATTTTGAATATTTTTTCTAAATTTAATTTTTTTTTAAATTTTTTTTAATATTTAGCGAAAAAAAACTTTTGGTGAAAAAAAAAATTCGGGTTAATAAATATTTTTTCCCATTTTGACCCAATATAGGTCCAACTCAAAATCGAAGTTGTCCTGGTTTTTTCCTTATATCTCAGCCATTTGTGGACCGATTTTCTCGATTTTAAATAGCAACCGAGCCGGATGAATTCCAGAGATATTGATGTATGAATCGTGTATGTAAGTTATTTGGGGGCTTCGGAAATTTGATTTCAACAGACAGACGGACATGGCTTAATCGACTCCGCTATCTATAAGGAACCGGAATATATAGTGGTGGCCAGCAATTTAAGACAAATACTTGAATTTTTGTCTTAATTATCTAGCCACCAATGTATATACTTTATAGGGTCGGAAATCAAAGATGGAAATTACAAGCGGAATGACAAACTTATATATACCCTTTTCACGAAGGTGAAGGGTATAATAACGAAAATATGAAATGAATAGTATGGCTATTAAAATAGTTTTGCTTTAATTTTGAAAATCTTTAAAAAGTTAGTTATTGAAATAGTTTATGTTAGGGTCATGAAAAATTCCTATGGCATTTGCCAAATCGTTTAAATTTTCTTTCGTAGTTAACCTCTTCAAAACGACCTCAATCAATCTTAAACAATTTGTTTCCCCTCAAATATCCATCTGTCACTTTATCGCTCCACCTTTTTATAGTTTTAAGTTTTTTGTTTGTATTTTTATTTTGATTTCTTGTCTGTGGCGGTTTTTAATGAAAAATCTGTCAAAATATCTTGTTCAGTTAAGTTTAGTGTAGTTTGTGTTGCACAAATAGGCTTTAAATTGTTTGGTGTTTGTTTGAGTTTTAGTTTTTTTTACACCTTTTTTTCAATTTCAATTTATTTAATCATGTTAAGCTGTGCGCGTTGTAATGAAAATTGTTGACCAGTCATTAAATGATAATAATTTTTTTTGGTTAAATATTTTATTTGAATTTGGTTTTGGTGTTATTATTTTAGGTATATTGGGTGTGTTTTGGTTTGCTTATAGTAAATTATAATTTATTATTTTGGTTTGAATGTTTTTCTGATTTAAATGTTTTATAAATTGAAATTTATTTACAGTCCTCCGGTTGTAAAAAACCTATATAAGTGTTAAGAATTTTTTAAATAATTTTTTTTATAAACAAAAATATTTTTGACATTCGTCTGAGACAAAATAATTTTTGGAAAACTGTTTCTTTCTTCAAATAATATCTCCTAAAGATCTACCCTGTACGAAATCAAAACATTTACATATAAAGTTAATATGTTATGGGTTCGTCTGTATTGTTGAGTTTAAATTCCCCTGCTGAATGCAGTATATCTGGCAATATTTTTAAATTTACTTAAAAAATTACGCTAAAACTTTTATCGTTTATTTTTTTTGGGTTCAATTTCTATTAGATTTATTGAAAAATGTTTAATTTTACATGAGAAATGTCAGCCAAGAGGAGGATAGGGGTGGTGTTTATTACACATTCAATATAACGCTTACTCGCATTCCTGTTTACATACACATTAAGGTGGCACTTATTTTGTACTTTCGATGCTAATAAGGATAAAATAGCAATATATCCTAACAAATTTTCAAAACAAATTACAATTAAAAATAGTTTTTGTATTTAATAAATATATTTTAAAAAAGGGCCCATTTTGAAAAAAAAAATCAAAAAAGCTTTTGAAAAAATCAAAAATTGTATGTCTTGAGTTACAAATAGAGTTGTCAAACCGGTTTTCGAATTATTCGAAAAACCGTTTTTTTCCAATTTTCCGGTTAACCGGTTTTTACAAAAGGACGGTTTTCGAGTTATTCGACAAACCGGTTTTTTATTCGACAAAATCGAACAATTTTAAAAATTATTCCCGTTTTTTTTCAAAAAATTTTAATACAAAAACGTTATATTTAAATTAACAAACCAATGTAAGCTTACTTTAACAGATAGAAGTAGGAAAACATATCAAGCTAAAAATAATCAGATAGCTTTTTAATGTCACCTGTAATAAATTCACCTTGGTATAACGTCGGATCTAAATAAAAGTTCATCAAGTCCGGATTTAGAATATATTGAAAGTGACTCGCAAACTTTAGAAGCTCAGCTCAGTTTAAAATAAAAAAGTTCAAAATCCTCACAAAAGGACTGATATTGCTACAACTAGCGACTTAAAACAATATTTTAATTATTTGGACAAATTTTCAAAAATATCTAATTAAATCTTTTATACAATGCAATTTTAAAAGTTAATCCCTGTTTCTTCTTTAATAAAAAATAATTTGAAGATCGTATGTTCTCAAATCATTTAAATTGTATTCTGTTCTTGAAATACAATTAACTATTATTATTATGTATTAATAGTATGTACACATGTATATTAATTCAAAATCTGTGTAATGTCAAAAAAGTTGAATGTGTAAATTTAAGTTATATGTATGTTTAATTAATTTTTAAAAGAATGAACGATTTTTTAAAAAAAATAATTTAAGCGTAATTTATACCTCATTTCTTAAATTTACAAAAAAGTCTAAAAACCGGTTATTCGAACCGGTTTTTGATAGAAAAAACCGAAAACCGGTTTTTAAAAATTACGTTTTTTCGAATTATTCGAAAACCGGTTTTTTCAATATGTCGAATATTTGACAACTCTAGTTACAAAACATTTATTTTGATAGATATCCCACTCACATCCTACTCAGCAACAAAAAAGTTCTTAAAGGAAAAGACCTAAGGGTGCATTTTGAAAAAAAGTCATCAAAGATTTGACTTGGCAAAAAAGAGGTCAAAAATTGTATGTTTTGAGTTACAAAACATTTATTTTGATAGATAGCTATCCAACTCGAATCCAACATTTATTTTGATAGATAGATAGATATCCAACTCGAATCCAACTAAGCCCATTTTGAAAAAAAAGTCAAAAAAAATTTTGATTTTTTTTTTCGAAGGATTTTTTTTCGAGGGATTGAAGTAATAGTTATCCAAACTATTTGGGACACATTTTGCTAAGAACAATAGATAATAAGTTACATGGTTGAGAAAAAACACCTGTTTGGCCAAAATTTAAAATTTTGACCCCCTCTAATTCAGAGAGTTCTCGACCGATCTTGTTGAAAAATTGTGTCTGAATTACAATCCAATAACCTTGGTGAAAATTTCATCCCAAACGGAAGACATCGATTTCAAAAGTTGGTTCACTTGACATGAAATCCTTCATATATAGCCGATCCGAAAGAACTGCTCATCTTTTGAGGTCAAGAACGAATCAAGCCCAAAGAAAGCATTTTATTAATCGAAACAAATACTAGTCAGGCGGGGCTCGGTCTGAACTATAAAGCGTGTGAGGCAAAACTTCAGTCTGTATAGATTTTTGCTGTTTTTTGGGCGAAAAGGTTGCTTAACTGTTTTTATACCCTTCACCTTCGTGAGATGGGTATATATAAGTTTGTCATTCCGTTTGTAATTTCTACATTTTTCATTTCCGACCCTATAAAGTATATATATTCTGGATCCTTATAGATAGCGGTGTCGATTAAGTAATGTTCGTCTGTCTGTTTGTCTGTTGAAATCAATTTTCTGAAGACCCAGATATCTTCGGGATACAAATCTTCAATAATTCTGTCAGACATGCTTTCGAGAAGTTTGCTATTTAAAATCAGCAAAATCGGTAGATAAATAACTGAGAATGAGCAAAAAACCGGGACAACCTCGATTTTTGACCTATTAAGTCATTAATATAGACAATATGGATACCTAATGATAGATATTTCAAAGTCCATTGCAACGATGTAGATAAGGCTATAGTAAGTTGGACCTACAATATTTTTCCCGATTTTGACCCATTGTAGGTGCAACTATCTATAGCCTTATATACATCGTTGCAATGGAGTTTGAAATATCTATCATTAGATATCCATATTGTCTATATTAATGACTTAGTAATCCAGATATAGATCAAAAATAGGTCAAAAATCGAGGTTGTCCTGGTTTTTTCCTCATATCTCAGCCATTTATGGGCCGATTTTGTCGATTTTAAATAGTAACCGAGCCGGAAGAATTCTCGATATATTGATGTATAAATCATGCATGTAAGTTATTTGGCGGCTACGGAAAGTTGATTTCAATATACAGACGGGCGGCCGACTTCGCTATCTACATATAACGATCCAGAATATATATACTTTGTGGTGTCGCAAATCTAAAATGTAGAAATTACAAATGGAATGACAAACTTATATTTGCCCTTGCCACTCATGGTGAAGCGTATAAAAATGACATGTGTTTAGAAATTTTACATTTCGCCCTTGTACCATTTGTAGCGCCCATTTTAGTAACATAAGCTCAAATACTCTTTTGCTATTTGCACGTCAAATATTATCCCTATCGGACAAGCCGTTTAGAAATGCCAGATTTATTTCCAACAATATTTGATTCTGCCCCACGTGCAGTCTTACTGTTAATCCTCATTTGGCATGTACTAGAATCGAAACAATTTTTTTTAATTTTTTGAAAAATTTTTAAATTGCAAAAAATTGGGATTTGGAATTTTGGTATCAAGTTATAATGGGTTATCGATATCAGTAAAATTTTATATTTTATATCTATGGTTAAATGAAATAAAAAAAACTATTTTTAATTTGATTTTTTTTTTTTTTTTTGGAAAATCTTGTAATTTTGCTAAATTTTTTGCTAAAATTTTCAGTACGTATATGATTTCTAGATGACGGAGAACAATTTTCGAATTTGGCAGCATTAAAAATCCAAAAAGTATCAAATAAAGGCCACCCTAATACACGTATATAAAGTACAGTACACTGAGTACTTTGTCATGAATACAAATTTAGTTTATGCGTGTCACTTCAGCGTATTATCAATATATCCTGTATAAATGTTTAATACACACAGATGGATGTATAAACTCATACGCACCAGTGTTTAAATTACTCCAAACGAGTAGCACACAACATCCCTGCATAAATAATCGAATGTAATGCTAGCAAATAGTAATAAAAACACAAACAAAAACAAATATGTGTCAATAAACAAACAAACAAACCAACATAACCCCGAACATGTCTGTCTGATCAAGTGACTAGATGATGCAAAATGTTTAACAACAAAACCATGACACTGCACTACACTACAGCTCAAAAAAGATTTTAAACATACATGTTGTAAATAACAATAACAATTTATCAAACAAACTGTTTTGCACATTCATTTGCGTACTCACTGTAATACACCAAACATAAAAAAACAAAAAAAAACATTAGCAAGTTACTGTAAAATAAAAAGCAAAAAAAACCCTTTCAAATATTTCTTAAAATGTAAAGCAAAAAGTATGTAAAGAAGTACAGATGTGTAACAAAGATTTTAAATTTTCCAAAAAAAAACATAAAAAATCTTTAAAAAGAATCACTAAAGCAGAAATGCACTTGACTTGCAAGTCTTATGTATTTGACTATAAAGTATTACTGCTCTTCAAAAACAAGCAAAAAAAAAAACAAAAAATTGTGGAAAAAAAGTTACTGTTTGATAAATAGTTGCATGCGAATGTGATTTTTGTGATAAAAATGTGGTTAAATGTGCTACAGTGTTTAAGGAATAGAAAAATGTGAAAAAAATGCACCGAAAATTTCCGTTTTCGGTACGGTCACTCTAGTATTAAAAAACCCGATTTCAAACATTTTTTATTTCAGTTTTTAAATATTTTTACTATAAACAAGTAAGAGAGCTATATTCGGCTGTGCCGACTCTTATATACCCTTCACCAAATTATACTTCAAAATAAAAATTTTAAATATTTTTGGGTAAACAAAATTTAGTTTTTTTTTCCAAAGTTGTTTTTTTCATTTTGTGTAAAAAGTTTGTTTCGAATCGTTTTTATACCCTTCAGCTTCGTGAGAAGGGTATATATAAGTTTGTCATTCCGTTTGTAATTTCTACATTTTTCATTTCCGACCCTATAAAGTATATATTCTGGATCCTTATAGATAGCGGAGTCGATTAAGCTATGTCCGTCTGTCTGTCTGTCTGTCTGTCTGTCTGTCTGTCTGTCTGTCTGTCTGTCTGTCTGTCTGTCTGTCTGTCTGTCTGTCTGTCTGTCTGTCTGTCTGTCTGTCTGTCTGTCTGTCTGTCTGTCTGTCTGTCTGTCTGTCTGTCTGTCTGTCTGTCTGTCTGTCTGTCTGTCTGTCTGTCTGTCTGTCTGTCTGTCTGTCTGTCTGTCTGTCTGTCTGTCTGTCTGTCTGTCTGTCTGTCTGTCTGTCTGTCTGTCTGTCTGTCTGTCTGTCTGTCTGTCTGTCTGTCTGTCTGTCTGTCTGTCTGTCTGTCTGTCTGTCTGTCCGTCTGTCTGTCTGTTGAAATCAATTTTCTGAAGGAGAACAATTCTGTCAGACATACTTTCGAGAATTTTGCTATTTAAAATCAGCAAAATCCGTCCATAAATAACGGAGATATGAGCAAAAATCCGAGACAACCTCTGAAAATTTCATCAAAAAACACAATGTATTGCATGCTTTGACAAAAAAGCAACAAAACGTATGTTTTTGGATGTGCATGCTTTGCGTATTTTGTTTTTTTTGTGTTTTGTTTCTTTTGGCGTTGTTGTTGTTTTTTATATAACTAAACGTTTGTTTGGTTGTGTGTTGGTTTTTTTGACAAAAAAGCAACAAAACGTATGTTTTTGGATGTGCATGCTTTGCGTATTTTGTTTTTTTTTGTGTTTTGTTTCTTTTGGCGTTGTTGTTGTTTTTTATACAACTAAACGTTTGTTTGTTTGTGTGTTGGTTTTTTGACAAAACAGCAACAAATCGTATGTTTGGATGTGCATGCTTTGCGTATTTTGTTTTTCTTTTGTGTTTTGTTTCTTTTGGCGTTGTTGTTTTTTATACAATTAAACGTATGTTTGGATGTGTGTTGGTTTCATTGGCTTGCGTATTTTGTTTTTGTTTTTTCTTTTGGTGTTTTGTTTCGTTTGGCGTTGTTGTTTTTTATGTTCTTGATAAATTTAGGATGCTGTACGCTGAAAGTGGGCAATGTACATACATATATACTAATTATAAAAAATAATAATGCATCCACAACAAAGGTGAAGGGTATATAAGATTCGGCATAGCCGAATATAGCACTCTTACTTGTTTTTTTTTAATTTTAAAATTTTTTTTTTTGGTTTTTTCAATTTTTTTGATATTTAGAAAAAAAAAACTTGTTGAAAAAAAATTCGTGTTAAAAAATATTTTTTTCCGATTTTGACCCATTGTAGGTCCAACTTACTATGGTCTTATATACGTTGTTGCAAAGGTCTTTGAAATATCTATCAATAGATATCCATATCCATATATGTATAGTTCAAAAATCGAGGTTGTCCTGGTTTTTTCCTTATGTCTCAGCCATTGTGGACCGATTCTAGATTTTAAATAGCAACCGAGCCGTAAGAATTCCGGAGATATGGATGAATGAATTGTCTATGTTGATTTCAACAGACAGAAAGACAGACAGACGGGCATTGCTTAATCGACTCCGCTATCTATAAGGATCCAGAATATATATACTTTATAGGGTGGGAAAATTATATTGTGGAAATTACAAACGGAATGTAAAACGTATATATACCCTTCTTACGAAGGTATAAATATTAGATGGTAGAAATTTGTTTATGGGCAATTCCATATCATCGTACGTGACATTTGTACGCATATAGACTGGAATAGATTTTGAAAAAGTAGAGGTATTTGAAAAATAATTTGGTCTTTATGTTCCATTCCATATTTTAAAAATATAATACGAACTTTTGAAACATTGTTGCCCAAAATATCGAGCGAAATAAGAATATATCGTACGTGACATAAAACGGATGTAATTTTGAGGTACAGGTAAAAATATGCTAAAATTATTGAATCGTGAGAGGCGTTATTTTTTCTCTTAATTTCTTAAACTAAATATTTTTCCTCTACAATGCGTCATATTTAAATGAAAACAATCTTTGGATAATTTTATAATAAACTAGCTGACCCGGTGCGCTTCGCCACCCCAATTAGAAGAAAGGAATAGTACTAACATGTCTCACTTTGTGAATCTAATTGAAAATGTCTAATTTCATATTTCTGGGTCCATTATTATAGAAAATGCAAAATGTGTTCCTAATTTAAAATTTTTAGGTTTATTATTATGAAATATTCAAAAAGTACCATTGCATTAAGGAAATAGTACCATTGATTATCGCTTTTAAATTCGCATTCACTAAGCCATAACCCGTCAAGTTTGAATTTTGGATTTGTATATAATTGCCTATATTATCAACTAATTTTGTTTCTATAATACATAATATTTAATAAATTATCACAAAACCGAAACCGCGGCTTCGAAATTCTTCGATTTTTTGGAAACTCTAGGTCCATTATTATAGGAAATTCAAAAAAGTACCCATGAGAATAAAGAAAAAGTACCACGAAGTATGCCCTGGAATTTTCACTCACTTGGGTCCATTGTCATATAAAGTAGAAAAAGTACCATTAGATGAATCAAAAAGTACCTATAGTTCAGTTTTCACATTTTGGTACCCAAATATTATACCCTATTCCTAACACTAACTTCACTTCACATATCAGCTAACTTTAATGTCGATAACTGAAATAATTTAAAATGTTAAAAAAATACCATTAGGAGAAAATTACCAATTTCCCTTTTCTTCCTTGAAACAATCAAGTTTGAAATTTAAATATATTCCATTTTGCAAAAAATTGTTTATGCTGCAGATATGTATGTCTTAAATCTAAATTCTGTGTTAATGTGCCCAAGAAAAAATATGTTTTAAAAAAAGTACCAAACTGATTACCCGGATTTGGCCCAATATACATCCTGGCACTCGAGTTCCAAATAACAATCTGTTAGCTAAATTTTGTATGAATCCAGGAGCTAATGTTAAAAAAATTATCAAAATTGTTAATTTCAAATAAAATGTATTTTCCCGATTTTATCCCCTTTTTGGTACCTTTTTTATCCCCATTGCTTTAGTAAAATTTTATTCAAATAAAAATCTGCATCGTGTTGGGATTTCATAATAAAATATTCGTATGTCTATGTCAAATTATAGAAAAACATATTTTATGAAAAAGTACCAAAAATAAACACAATTTTTATCCCTTAGGGGTTCGAATTTCCAAAAAGTACCAAACTTATATTTCTTATTTTTTGATAAGTAAAGAATGCGATTTAAAATTTGTTTATATGTTTATTGGTTAAAAAGAACCCTAAACGGTTCGAATTTCGAAAAGGTAGGAAGCACCTGTCAGCTTATTTCTTAGATGAAGTAACATGCAATTTTAAGTTTTTTTGTATCTTTATTAGTTTTGAAGATATAAGGTTACCGAATTTACCCGTTTTTACCCTTTTTTACCCCCTAAACGTTCGAATTTCCAAAAATCCCTTCTTATCGGATCGTTTTGGGGAGGGAGGAACCCACAGTTAAAATTTCATGATTCTAGCTTCAGCCGTTTGGGCTGTGCGATGATGAATCAGTCAGTCAGTCAGTAACGTTACTCTTTTATATATATATATAGATTGCTGAATAAAAAATTTTCTTTCAATTGTAAAGATATAATTATGTACGTTTCTTTCTTATAATTTTCGGGATTTTTTACCAAATCCCGAACCCCGGGACTTTCAAAAATCAGTCCCAATTAGCATCTCTAGTCGCACGTTGAAACGGATCGAACACATTCGCCATAAGCTTTGGTGAGCAATCGCTTTTTTCAGGGACATTATAATAGTTATTTTGTGACTTTAAAAATAAAAATCCACATAAAACAATTATTATTCAACATAAAAATAAAAGTTCGCATGAAACTCATTTGTGGAGTTTTATTTTTCTCTTTCAGAAAAAAATCTAATTTGAGGAGTTTTATTTTTTCTTTGTAATAAAATAAAAGTCATTTGAGGAGTTTTATTTATCCCGTCAGAAAATAAATCTGATTTTATGTAAATTGACACCTAAAGCTTGCCGCTGGTCAGATCATTATAATTTGTAAAGCCCCTTGCATTGCAATTGAATAAATTGTCATTAAAATAAAATCAAGTGGGATTTGAATTTGTTATTGTTTGATTCCTATTATCAGATTATTGTTGTTTTTTTGTTTCTTAAACATTATATCAGATAGACTCAATAAAGAAAGATACTGAAAAAAAGAAGAAAATAAACAAAAAGAGTTTTATTTTCTGACGGGAAAAATAAAACTCCTCAAATGACTTTTATTTTATTACAGAAAAAATAAAACTCCTCAAATGAGTTTTTTTTTTACGGGAAAAATAAAACTCTTCAAATGAGGTTTTCATGACGGTTATTTAAAACTTTTTTTTAAGTGTTCCATGCGAACTTTAATTTTTAGGTTGAAAAATAACTGTTAACTTTGGAGTTGAGATAATTGAATATAATCTATTGGTATATTACAGTATAGGTCTCCGTTGACTATAACATAGAGAGTTTTTGATTTCAAATTTTCTGGATAACCTTCAAATTTCAAAAAATTCTTTCTGTGTATTTGCTATTTGTACTGCAGCGATAAATCAATTGGTTACTTTATACATCCCATGTAACCTAGCGTGAAGTCAATTGTCACTTTAGCAACCCTAAGTAACCTAAAGTTTAGTCACTTTAAATGTTTATTTTGTATTGCACTTTAGAAAGTAGTTATTTTACTCACCAGAAGTAATCTATTGAAGAGTTGTCGGAGGATTGCTTGTTTATAAGCAATCGGTTATTGGACTATCTATGAAATGGCTTTTTAACTGATTATTTGAGGTCAGTTAGCAGCCGTATATGTTTAAAATGTAGCTGAATCAGTAACCATTTAGGGAGCTAGTAAGGAGCTAGTAAGGTAACTGACTGTATATAACCGGTTTATGATTCCAAATGCTGGGCAGTCTCATACAACTGCTTATACCACTGTAGCAATTGCAACAAAAAATCGCAATAAATACAAAAAAAAAACTTTGCACTTCATATCCTAAAACTGCAGGAAAAAAACGACACTAACAGATATTTTTGTCTTCCCATTTCTTTTTTTGTTAAGCTAAATCAAACTGAGAAAATGATACTGAACGACTGTCAAAAAGGCAGACAGCCAGACAGCCACAAAGAAAAGCAGACAGTGAGGGAAACAATAAGACAGACTGAAAATATAAGAAGATGGATGGTTGGTTGGTTGGTTTGCTGGAACATACAGACAAATGCGTGTGTACAAATTTCCAAAAATAAACCACAAGTTCTTTTATCTTTTTTATAGATTTGCATACAAGTTGCTTACAGTAAAGTACTGTTACAGTTAGTTACAACTCGTGCGAATTTTTGCGATATAGCTGATATATCTATCAGATAATTATTAGGGTGGTTTTAAAAGCCAAATTAATTTCGAAAATATTATATTATAGACAAATGTTAATTTCATTAAAAAATTATTTTCTTATTTTTCAAAGTTAAGGTTAGTGTTTTAAACAGTTTGAACCATAATGCCCTAGTGCCACCCTAATTTCATACTTTTTTTTTATTTTTTACCATGTAGACGTGTAAAATCCATTATGGATTTGCATTTGCCTGAATATGTGTTCGTATAAATATGTGAGAAACGATAAATCTTCTTACCCCATGTAACGAAACATTAGATTTTACGTTTGGCAAATATCTGTATTCTTGCCTATGTGTAAACTGTAACAGTAAATGACAATATTGAAGAAATTTGAAATTGATCGATCGCTTAATTGTTAATTTATAAGTGGTGTGATTTGTTTGGAATCGATTTCAGCAGTATTTTATTTTTCTGAACTAAAAGTTTGCATACTATACTCGTATCATAGTTTCTATTTTCTTTAAACAAACATAAACTACGATACACCCAGGGTCGCTGGCGGGTATCGAACCAGCAACCCCCAGATTGATAGTCCAGCATGTTATTATCAAGTTTAGTGTTGCTTGAAAATAAATATTTTCTATTAAAATAATTGTTTAAGATTTTTCGGAAAAGTAGATATTAATAAAAAAATATTTATTACAAAATTGTTAAAAATATTTTTATATTGAAAAGATTTTGAAAATTCCTCTGAATTTTAAAATATTTAAAATTAAGTGACAAATATTTTGAAACATTTTCTAAAATACGGCTACCGTTACCGCTAAGCTACCGAAATAGCTATGATAACCGTTGCCGATATATGTAAACGTAAATACCGTTACTTCTAAAAAACGTTTCCGATATTCTATAAATAATTTAAATTATAAAAATACTATCTTTAAATTTCAATAATTGAGTTTATTGAAATCTACCTATTTTTATGTTCTATAAATTTTATTATTAATTTAATTCGATATAAAAATACTGTTACAGAAATAATAATACATACCGTCACCAAACTAATATAAATTAACATTGCCGTTACCTTTTAACCTTGTCGAAGCGTTGGCAACCTTGCATTATCTAAGAGACAAATTTAGAAACATTTTCTATAAGAACAAGTAGGAGAGCTATATTCGGCTGTGCGTTTTTTTTTTCATTTTATGGCAAAAAAAAAGTCGGGTTAATTATGAAATAATTGAAACCAGTTCAATATGGAATAAATGTTTGAATTGAAATATAATTTTTTCTGTGTAAAGCAGATATAGATCAAAAAATAGGTAAAAAAAATCGAGATTGTTGAAGTATTTTCCTTATATCTCAGCCATTTGGAGGCCGATTTTCTCGATTTTAAATAGCAACTGTATGCATCATGTATACAAGTTATTTGGGGACATACAGACGGACATGACTATGCCCACGCTATCTATAACTATCCAGAATATACATATATACTTAGTGGAGTTGCAAATGAAAAATGTAGAAATTACAAATATATTTGCCCAATTCACAATTGGTGTCGTAGCATTGTATTGTTGTATGTCGTAATTTGTTTATTGTTTTGTTTTTGTTTCGAAAAATTTGTTTGAAAAATATTTATGGCTACAACACTACGACATCAATTGTGAATTGGGCAGTTCTATGGTGAAGGGTATAAAAATATTGAAATGTTTTCTATAAAAAAAAAATATTGACACATTTTCTATAAGACAAATTTTGAAAGGTATTTTGTATAAAAAATATTGAATTATTGTTAATTTCAATAAGGCAAATGATACTTATTGCAACATTTTCTAATATAGAAACTTTTTATAAAAGTCCGACTTAGGGACATTTTCAATAATAAAAATATTGAAATATTTTCCTTAACACAGATATTCAAGCATTTTCTATCAGACAGATATTGTATAAAAAATATTGAAATTATGTATTCCTAAAAAAATATTTAAAATGTAGGTTTAAATAATAAAATAATGTTTAACATTTTTGGAATAAAAAATATTGAAAATGGCAATTATTGTTTAAATAAGTGTAGATATGGCTATATTTTTTGTATAAAAAATATCGAACATTTTTGTATAAAATTTAAAAAAAACGTTTGAATAACATTATTGAAAATGTTTCTATATAGAATAAAAAAAAATATTGAAAAATTTTCCTGTAAAAATTTATTGAAAATTTTTTTATAAAGAAATAATGATTCTGTAACAAAGTATTGAACATTGAAACAAATACGAACAATATTCAGAAAGAAAAAATAATAAATACATATGTATATCGAAAATTTTCTATAAAATATTGAACATTTTATTTAGACTTTTTCTAAAAATAATAATAATGAAAATTTGTCATTAAAAATATATTGAAACATTTTTGAAATTTTTTCTATATTTCTGTAACAAACATTGAACAATTTTTCATAAAGAAAACATATTAAATATTTTTCTAAAAATTTCTCTAATTTTCTATAAAATTTTTTTTTGCAATAATTACAAAATTATATCTGTGAAAAAAAGAAAAAGAATTGAACATTTTTCTAAACAAAAAATATTCCATTTTTATACCCTACACCACCATAGTGGGGAGGGTATTATGCGTTTGTTCAGATGTTTGTAACGCCCAAAAATATTAGTCTAACACCCACCTTAATGTATACCGATCGACTTAGAATCACTTTCTGAGTCGATTAAGCGATGTCCGTCCGTCCGTCCGTCTGGTTGGCTGGCTGGCTGTCCATGTAAACCTTGTGCGCAGAGTACAGGTCGCAATTTTGAAGATATTTCGATGAAATTTGATACATATTAATTTTTCGGCTCAAGGACTGGCTGAAATCGGTCCGTTATTTCACCTAGCCCCCATACAAATGTCCTCCCGAAATTGGACTTTATCGGTCATAAATGTTTAATTTATATATGTATCTCCACAAATTCCGCTCCAAATAAGTTTTATATACACAAAATTCATGTCACCAAATTTTGTTACGATCGGTCCATAATTAGTCATAGCTCCCATATAGACCCGCTTCCGAAAATCACTTTAACGTGCATAAATCGCTTAAAAATGTTGGTAAACACACAAAATTCAACATAGTTAACTTTAATATACACATAAATCACACGACCTAATTTTATGGTGATCGGTCCATAATTGGTCATAGCCCCCATATAAGGCCCATTTCCGAAAATCACTCAAAAATATAAATTATTTAAATTTTAAAAGAAAAAAATTTTTTGCTCTTTTACTTAGTGTAGGGTATTATATGGTCGGGCTTGACCGACCATACTTTCTTACTTGTTTTTTTTTAATTATTGAAATTTTTTATTTAATTTATTTATTGACAATCAAATATCTTTCTGAAATAGGTGTTATATGGGGGATAGGGTACATATTTGCTGAATTCTCAAAACCCCTTGTATCATTGTATCGAGTGTATTATTGAATTCAAATACAATAGTGTAAGCATGTTGTTGGAAATTTTCATACAAAAATTAAATACACTTATACACTTTTATTTGGTATGTTTTTAAAAAGTTGTATTGGTTTACAGCTATAAATTTCTCTGAGCACACATATACGGATATATGTGAGAGAGTAATTTGAAAAAATTGAGAGTCGGTCTACTTGTTATACATACTACGCTTTCAAAAACATTCATACAATATACAATGGGTGTTCACAAACTAATAAACAATAATTGTATTTAATACAAGATACACGATACAAATTGTTGTGAATTCAGCAATTGAAATTTGGTTTGTAAAAAAAAATATTAATATTATATTTTTTTCATCAAAAAAATATTGAAAAAATTTTAAAACAATTTGAAAATTTTCTTTAGAAAAAATATCGACAATTTTTCTAAGGAAAAAATATTGAAAAATATTTCTATATAAAAATTCAACTTGCTTTAAAATATAAATTAGATAATAATTTTTTAACAAACTATTCAATATATGTTGAATATGTTTCTTTAAAAAAACTGAAAACACAAATATTGAAAAAAAAAATTCTTGAAGAATTTTTCTATAAAAAAAATATTGAAAAAAACAGTATTGGCAATATTTCTAATAACAAAATTATTGCAAATTATTCCTTAAAGTGAAATATATTTCTGGAAAAAAATTTTAGAATTTTTCTTTTAAAAAAAACTATAAAAAAATGTTTATATTAAACAAATATTTGAAATTTGCTTATAAAATATTGAAAATGTTTTTAATAAAAATTTTTTTAAATTTTTTCTTCAAAAATATTGAAAAATTGTTTGTACAATAATCCATAAAAAATTAAAAAAAAATTTCTATAAATATTTGACATAAATTTTCTTTTTTCTATTTACAGGTACGTAGCAGTAAATTTCCTAAACTCCATAAATTAAATTATAATTCTTCACATATTTATGCTAGCCACTGTAGTTGAAGCATATCTTTTACTTTACATTATTTTGTGGTTCAAGAGACAGCAGCTATTAATGGGTGAGTTGGTTCAAGGGTTTCATTCTGATGGTTTTGATGTTAATTTTGTTATTATTGTCAGTTGGGTAAATTGTATTACACACATATTTGTGATACCATTTTATGTTATTTACTCCATTGATATTTGTACCCAGCATCATACGTATGTATATGAAACACTAGCATTGAGTCTGAGTCGAGATAGAGGATTTCACCATATTATTTCTGTACAAGTGTTTCAATCAATTTTCAAGTTGATTTTTACACTCACATGTTCTTGCAAATAATTCCAAATTCCTTGTGTATGTAAAACATGTACATGACATGTCAACAATATAAATGTGTAAAAGTGTAAATTGTGTATGGAAATAAATTTTTGTTTAAAAATTGATTTATATCAATTGCATTTCATGTTCATGTTGTGATGAAAATATTTATGTCAATGATCATTATTATCAGGGGATGTTTTTGTATTTCGAACTTTTTTTTGAACAGAAACATAATTTGACATAAATCCTCTCTGTTATGAATTCAGTCAAAGTTTACATTATACTTGTAGTAGAAACCTATGCTGTGATTTTGTGTTAAAATTTAGTTAAACACAAGTTTTCCTTGTGCTTTAAATGTTCTGGAGTTGATAAACAAAAAGTTATTAGAAAATTTGAAAAAAAGATTTGTTAGAATTTTTAAAGTAAATAACAAAAATTGTGCAATTATTAGCAAAAAATATTGCCTGTGTTTTCCTATAATTTTTACCACTCATTATCCTCAAATTTTAAATATTTAATTTGTCCCATGTCGCTCTTTTATTAAAATTTTCCTGACATTTTTATGACTTTTCGCATGTACTTGTCATGACAATAATCATGTTTAACTTAACTGCATGTGATTTAATATTCATTTCATACGTCTTGCTGTTGCATTTAAATAAACAAAATGTACTCATAATACGTTTTATTAACAGATATAATTTATATTAAATCTCTATACGAATTGTTAACAGTTTTGCCCAGACAGACATTGAATGAATATAAATTAAACAAATATACATAAATAAATATTTATAACTCTTGCATTAATAAATCATTTTGTAAAGTCAAAGCCAAACTGTTAATTATCGTTATTGTTGCTGTTGCCATTGTAAACCAGCCACAATATTAATTGCCAACAATTGTGGTTAATTACTGGTTAATTTAAATGTAATTGACAGAGATCGTAAACCTATAAATTGCTTCTTTATCATTTTTGTTTTATAAAAATTGTTTTAAAAATTTCCATATAAATTACAGTTAATAAATACTCGCAGTTAATGACCATTTTTTTTTTTCGCAAAAGAGATTGTTTAAATAAGTGGGTAAATATTCTTTTCAATATATAGAAGAACATTAAATGAATTAGTAGATATGGCTGGTTTGAATCGTTAATATCCTACATACAGTGGTAAAGATTGTAGAAATCATAACATCAAATCTTCAAAAATATGCCTGCTTATCCACATTACAACAACAAACTAGCTAACGGCAAGAATTCAACAGTTTTCTTTAACAAAATCGCATCTTTTCGAGATGGTCCTACACTTTGCTTCATAACATTTTTGTTACCCAAGCAGTTTAGTTAATTTTTAATAGCAAACTACCTAGAATATCAATAAACATTTTAAGTAAATTTCATTAAATTCCTTGCAGTATTTTGGACTTGAGCATGTTTTACACACACTTACAGAAATTCATTAAATTCACTAAAATTAGTCTAAGATTATTTGATAGCCCCATTTTGTGGAGAAAGTGGTTCGATTTCAACTAAATATGTCTGCAGCAGTCAAATCAGAAGACTTTAAGAGACAATTCGACATTGTTCAATCATTTTCTTCTTTTCGAGACTATCCCGTACTTTGCTTCATAACTTTTTTGGTACGCAAACAATTTTGTTAATTATACCCTACACCACCATAGTGGGGAGGGTTTAACGCGTTTGTGCAGATGTTTGTAACGCCCAAAAATATTAGTCTAATACCTTAAAGTATACCGATCGACATAGAATCACTTTCTTAGTCGATTAACCGATGTCCGTCAGTCCATCCGTCTGGTTGGCTGTCCATGTAAACCTTGTGCGCAGAGTACAGGTCGCAATTTTGAAGATATTTCGATAAAATTTTGTACATATTATTTTTTTGGCCTAAGGACCAGGCCTATTAAATATGGCTGAAATCGGTCCATTATTTCACCTAGCCCCCATACAAATGTCCTTCCGAAATTGGACTTTATCGGTCATGAATGTTTAATTTATACATGTATCTCCACAAATTGAGCTCCAAATAAGTTTTATATATACAAAATTCATGTCACCAAATTTTGTTACGATCGGTCCATAATTAGTCATAGCTCCCATATAGACCCGCTTCCGAAAATCACTTTAACGTGCATAAATCGCTTAAAAATGTTGGTATACTCACAAAATTTAACATAGTAAACTTCCATAGAGACATAAATCACACGACCTAATTTCATGGTGATCGGTACATAATTGGTCATAGACCCCGTATATGGCCCACTTCCGAAAATCACTCACGAATATAAATTATTGAAATTTTAAAAGAAAAATGTTTTTACTCTTACTTAGTGTAGGGTATTATATGGTCGGGCTTGACTTACCATACTTTCTTACTTGTTTTTAATAACAAACTACTTAGAATAACAATAAACATTTCCAGTAAATTTCATTAATTTAGCTGCAGTATTTTGGACGTGAGCACACTGACTGAAAATCATAAGAATTAAATACATAAGTGGGCACATACACACGAGACTTCAATATGTCTGAAGCTGTTAAATCAGAGGACTTGTAAATCATCAAAAACTACATTAAAATTTGGAATAAGAAGAATTTCATTAAAAGTCTATGTAGTATTTTGGATGTATATCAAACAACCCTACTTGAACTAGCTAAACCCACAATTCCTATTGTAGGGCATCATTATTTTAGACCCACATCTGTTTTCTTTTAATTTGTCTCCATACATTTAATTATATTAATGGCAAATTAGCTTATTTGTTTGTTTTCTTTTAGCTTATTAAGCTTTTAAAAAAAATCTTATTGAAATTACAAACAAAACATTAAGTAAAAAAAACAGAATTAACAAAGCATTAAATTATTAAACAAAAAACACAACCACACACACTCACAGAAGACAACAAAAGGTAATTGAAAAATAATGTTTTCTCTTGCCCCCAGAAATTGTAACACAATTTCAATATTTTTTTTTTTTTAATTTTTTTCTTTTGTTGTTTGTTAGACTTATTAATAAAAAAAAATTATAAACGAAAAAAAGAACATAAACATTTTATTGTTTTATTAATTGTAAAATGATGTTTTGCAAAATTAAATTACAAATGACATACATAAATAGAAATTAAGCGTGGGCGAGTGAAAATTTTTCAAATACAAGGGCAAAGACATTGTAAAAATTGGCATTTATTTTTAGGGAATTTTATTTGATTTAATTTAAAAATTATGTATTAAAATAAGTTATTGACTTCTATAGACAGTTAGTCTGTTCTAGTTCTGTTCTAGTTCTGTTCTAGTTCTGTTCTAGTTCTGTTCTAGTTCTGTTCTAGTTCTGTTCTAGTTCTGTTCTAGTTCTGTTCTAGTTCTGTTCTAGTTCTGTTCTAGTTCTGTTCTAGTTCTGTTCTAGTTCTGTTCTAGTTCTGTTCTAGTTCTGTTCTAGTTCTGTTCTAGTTCTGTTCTAGTTCTGTTCTAGTTCTGTTCTAGTTCTGTTCTAGTTCTGTTCTAGTTCTGTTCTAGTTCTGTTCTAGTTCTGTTCTAGTTCTGTTCTAGTTCTGTTCTAGTTCTGTTCTAGTTCTGTTCTAGTTCTGTTCTAGTTCTGTTCTAGTTCTGTTCTAGTTCTGTTCTAGTTCTGTTCTAGTTCTGTTCTAGTTCTGTTCTAGTTCTGTTCTAGTTCTGTTCTAGTTCTGTTCTAGTTCTGTTCTAGTTCTGTTCTAGTTCTGTTCTAGTTCTGTTCTAGTTCTGTTCTAGTTCTGTTCTAGTTCTGTTCTAGTTCTGTTCTAGTTCTGTTCTAGTTCTGTTCTAGTTCTGTTCTAGTTCTGTTCTAGTTCTGTTCTAGTTCTGTTCTAGTTCTGTTCTAGTTCTGTTCTAGTTCTGTTCTAGTTCTGTTCTAGTTCTGTTCTAGTTCTGTTCTAGTTCTGTTCTAGTTCTGTTCTAGTTCTGTTCTAGTTCTGTTCTAGTTCTGTTCTAGTTCTGTTCTAGATCTGTTCTAGTTCTGTTCTAGTTCTGTTCTAGTTCTGTTCTAGTTCTGTTCTAGTTCTGTTCTAGTTCTGTTCTAGTTCTGTTCTAGTTCTGTTCTAGTTCTGTTCTAGTTCTGTTCTAGTTCTGTTCTAGTTCTGTTCTAGTTCTGTTCTAGTTCTGTTCTAGTTCTGTTCTAGTTCTGTTCTAGTTCTGTTCTAGTTCTGTTCTAGTTCTGTTCTAGTTCTGTTCTAGTTCTGTTCTAGTTCTGTTCTAGTTCTGTTCTAGTTCTGTTCTAGTTCTGTTCTAGTTCTGTTCTAGTTCTGTTCTAGTTCTGTTCTAGTTCTGTTCTGTTCTAGTTCTGTTCTGTTCTAGTTCTGTTCTAGTTCTGTTCTAGTTCTGTTCTAGTTCTGTTCTAGTTCTGTTCTAGTTCTGTTCTAGTTCTGTTCTAGTTCTGTTCTAGTTCTGTTCTAGTTCTGTTCTAGTTCTGTTCTAGTTCTGTTCTAGTTCTGTTCTAGTTCTGTTCTAGTTCTGTTCTAGTTCTGTTCTAGTTCTGTTCTAGTTCTGTTCTAGTTCTGTTCTAGTTCTGTTCTAGTTCTGTTCTAGTTCTGTTCTAGTTCTGTTCTAGTTCTGTTCTAGTTCTGTTCTAGTTCTGTTCTAGTTCTGTTCTAGTTCTGTTCTAGTTCTGTTCTAGTTCTGTTCTAGTTCTGTTCTAGTTCTGTTCTAGTTCTGTTCTAGTTCTGTTCTAGTTCTGTTCTAGTTCTGTTCTAGTTCTGTTCTAGTTCTGTTCTAGTTCTGTTCTAGTTCTGTTCTAGTTCTGTTCTAGTTCTGTTCTAGTTCTGTTCTAGTTCTGTTCTAGTTCTGTTCTAGTTCTGTTCTAGTTCTGTTCTAGTTCTGTTCTAGTTCTGTTCTAGTTCTGTTCTAGTTCTGTTCTAGTTCTGTTCTAGTTCTGTTCTAGTTCTGTTCTAGTTCTGTTCTAGTTCTGTTCTAGTTCTGTTCTAGTTCTGTTCTAGTTCTGTTCTAGTTCTGTTCTAGTTCTGTTCTAGTTCTGTTCTAGTTCTGTTCTAGTTCTGTTCTAGTTCTGTTCTAGTTCTGTTCTAGTTCTGTTCTAGTTCTGTTCTAGTTCTGTTCTAGTTCTGTTCTAGTTCTGTTCTAGTTCTGTTCTAGTTCTGTTCTAGTTCTGTTCTAGTTCTGTTCTAGTTCTGTTCTAGTTCTGTTCTAGTTCTGTTCTAGTTCTGTTCTAGTTCTGTTCTAGTTCTAGTTCTGTTCTAGTTCTAGTTCTGTTCTAGTTCTGTTCTAGTTCTGTTCTAGTTCTGTTCTAGTTCTGTTCTAGTTCTGTTCTAGTTCTGTTCTAGTTCTGTTCTAGTTCTGTTCTAGTTCTGTTCTAGTTCTGTTCTAGTTCTGTTCTAGTTCTGTTCTAGTTCTGTTCTAGTTCTGTTCTAGTTCTGTTCTAGTTCTGTTCTAGTTCTGTTCTAGTTCTGTTCTAGTTCTGTTCTAGTTCTTTTCTAGTTCTGTTCTCTTATTAGGTAACAGTTGGTCACTAATGACTTACGCTCTTATTATTTTACTTTAAAAGTTTTTAAAAATCAATAATTCTTTTAAACTTAATAACGAACCATTTTCGTAACAATTTTAAACAGTAGTTGTTACCAAAAATAATCTATGTCATTGACATATGTCTAACTATTGCAACATCTGTTGGGGACAACTGAAATCTTTGGGCTCACCCTCTTTTCATTATTAAATTTCTTTCTTTATTTCCTTTTGTTTCATTTAATAATTTTCTTTCGTTTTAAAGAGCCCCACTACATTGTCATGACAATAATCTAGTAGTATCCACAATTATTTGTTATTTCATTAAATTTTTCAATATCTTCCAAGTCAATACATTTTGTTGGTATGTACGTGTAGATGCTGTGTAAAATTGACAACCACTTGTTCAAATAAATGAAATATTTTTTTTGTAGTATTCAATATAATGTAGGAGTTTACTACAAATAACTTAAAGAGTATTTCTTTTAGTTAATATTGTTTAATTTTCTGGAATCATTTAGTTTTAAATTTACAAAATTATTTATTAATTCATGTCTACTTCAGTGAAAGTTGTGTGATGAATTTAATGTTTTTTTTTATTGTTCTGAAGTGGCTGCTGATAAAGCTGAATGACTCTTACTAATTTGTCACTAAATGTTAATTAGAATGCGTTTGAAAATGTATGAATTTTTTAAAATATTTTTTGAGGCTTAAAATTGTGTTTAAACACATGGCTTTTATACACATTGACACGCAGCGAAGGCAGCAAGCTGAAAGGAAAATAAATAAACAAATGATAAAAAAGTTGGGAAGACAGTGGGCTGGAATGAGGGATATATTATGGGGGGCAAAAGTAAAGAAAGTACAAAAAATTTAGTTGAATTTAAAGAGAGCAGGTTTAAGATTTGAATCAAATAGAAAAATATTTTTTTTTAGATCGGGTGATAAGGGTTTTTGTGGTAGACCATTGATCCCATATAAAGACAAGATCTAAGGGGTCAATACTGATCATCATAACGAGAAAGTTGAGCAAATGCAATTAAAAAAAAAAATACATTCGAGAAACTTTATTTTTATTTCCTACCAAACCCACTGTATCATTTAAATATGTTGGTATATTTCTCATTTAATTTTTATTTGCCTGGTTTTGTTTACAGTAGCTGGTGTTTTTGTTTTTGTTGTATTTTTTTGGTTTTGTTGTTGTTTTTAGTACATTATTCAACATGAATGAAAGCAATTTATGATGCATCAATTGGCGCCAACATCGTTTAACGCTTCACACAAATTGAAAAGCTCTATGTTGTGACAGTATTTGGCAGTATGCAAATAAAAATAAATAAAAACAAAAATGTGAACACTGCCTGCCGTAACATAATAAAACATTTTAAAACTCATCAATTTTGACGGGTGGGCACATTAAGACAATTATTGAAGACAAGTGAACGTAGGCATTCATATATGAAATTGTGTGATACATAATACAATATTATAACTTGTGAGAAAAATAGCCAAATGACAGGTTAATAAATAAAATAAATTTAAAAATTTTAATTTAAAATAATGGTTGTATGATTTAAAAATGCGGGATTTACAATAGATGAGGTAATTATCTGTATTTGGTGGGAGAAAAGGGGTTATAAGCTGCTGAATTCTGGCCAGAGCTTAACAGGGAATCTGTACCGAATACAACTGATTCGTTTGAATTGAGCATTGCCCGAAAGTGCGCAGAATGTGCAGCAAAACATGAAACTATTTAGAATGAAGTGGTTGGGAAGTTTTGCCTCAACCGCTTTTTAGTCCACAACTTGCCTCATCCGACTACTTTTTGTTTGAATAGGTGCAGAACGTTCTCTCTTGGATACGCTTCAATACAGAACAGAGTATCCGATATTGGCTTGATTCGTTCTTGGCCTCAAAAGATGAACAGTTCTTTTTGCTCAGAATCCTTATGTTGTCAGAATGATGTAAAAAGGTTATAGCTAACAGTTGTTTAAAACGTTTTTTTGGAGCTGAAGTCCATTCGAGATTTACATTTGTTCAGCTTCCTAGCGCTAATTTTGTTTAAAAAATCTCCAAAAATCCATTTATGATCCGAATGAGCTGAAATTTAAAATATAAATAGTCCTGGAGAAGGTCTATCAAAATTAACCTTAAATGTTTAGGTTATTTCTATGAGTTGAAGAGAAACCTGAATTTATTGATTTATTATACCCTTCACCTTCTTGAGAAGGGTATATATAAGTTTGTCATTCCGTTTGTAATTTCCATAATATAATTTTCCGACCCTATAAAGTAAATATATTCTGGATCCTTGTAGATAGCGGAGTCGATTAAGCCATGTCCGTCTGTCTGTTTGTTGAAATCAATTTTCTGAAGACCCCAGATATCTTCGGGATCCATATCTTCAATAATTCTGTCAGGCATTCTTTCGAGAAGTTCGCTCTTTAAAATCAGCAAAATCGGTCCACAAATGGCTGAGATATGAGGAAAAAACCAGAACAACCTCGATTTTTGACCTCTTTTTGACCTATATCTGGAATACTAAGACATTAATATAGAAAATTGGATCTAATGATAGATATTTCAAAGACCTATAAGACTATAGTAAGTTGGACCTACAGTGGGTTAAAATCGGAAAAAAATATTTTTTTACCATAATTTTTTTTCTCCAAAAAAAACAATTTTTTTTCAAATATAAAAAAACAAAATTTTTTTTTTCAAATTTAAAAAAAAAACAAGTAAGAAAGTATGGTCGGTCAAGCCAGACCATATAAATATAATACCCTACACTAAGTAAAAGAGTAAAAACATTTTTCTTTTAAAATTTCAATAAAATATATTCGTGAGTGATTTTCGGAAGTGGGCCTTGTATGGGAGCTATGACCAATTATGAACCAATCACCATGAAATTAGGTCGTGTGATTTATGTCTATATGAAAGTTTACTATGTTGAATTTTGTGTGTATACCAACATTTTTAAGTGATTTAAGCACGTTAACGTGATTTTCGGAAGCGGGTCTATATGGGAGCTATGACTAATTATGGACCGATCGTAACAAAATTTGGTGACATGAATTTTGTATATATAAAACTTATTTGGAGCACAATTTGTGGAGATACATTTATAAGTTAAACATTTATGACCGATAAAGTCCAATTTCTTAAGGACATTTGTATGGGGGCTAGGTGAAATAATGGACCGATTTCAGCCAGTTTCAATAGGCTTGGTCCTTGTACCAAATTTTATCGAAATATCTTCAAAATTGCGACCTGTACTATGCCAACAAGGTTTACATGGACAGCCAGCCAGCCAACCAGACGGACGGACGGACGGACATCGTTTAATCGACTCAGAAAGTGATTCTAAGTCAATCGGTATACTTTAAGGTGGGTGTTAGACTAATATTTTTGGGCGTTACAAACATCTGCACAAACGCATAATACCCTCCCCACTATGGTGGTGTAGGGTATACAAATTTAAAATAACAATTCGAAAAATTTTTTTCTCCAAAAAATGAATAAACTACTTGAAAAAAAAATTAACTTTGTTTACCTAAAAATATTTGAAATTTTTATTTTGAAGTATAATTTGGTGAAGGGTATATAAGATTCGGCACAGCTCTCTAACTTGTTTTTTTTTAATTTTGCTCGATTTTCTTATGGTTTTTTTTTTAGATATGGCGGGCCTACGCACAGTGCTTTGTTCAATGGACAAAAATCAAAAACAAGATCATGTCTTTGATGTTAATGAAATTTATATTTTTCAATAGACAACTAAATAACTCATTCGTGTAAAAAAGACTTTTTTTATAAATATCTCTTTTTGTCGTCACTAGAGGTCGCCAAAGTTAATACATTTTCAACATAAATTTTATGGAGAAAAATATATTTTTTTTATGGTCAACTAAAATCATTGTTAAAAGTTCGTTTTAAAAGATATAAACTCGCGATTGGCTGCAAATGAAAGAATATGAATGTGCAATTATGGAAAATTATTTTTTTGTCAAAAAAGGTTTAACAGTTTAATCTGCGCAATTTTTAATAATTAACATTTTTTTTATTGTAAGCCTGAAATTCTAAAACTTTGTTGGGATATTAGTAAAATACGTGTTAATCTATTTTGATTATATTTTACTATAGAATAGCCATAAGTATTATCTATAAGAAAATGTAATCATTAGTTGTCCTTTCGTATGAAAACTATTAAAATTTTGTTTTTGTTTAAATGTATAAATTACCATTTCGTAAATTTTCAATTTGATGGTTTGGGGAAATAGCTCCAGATTTTTAGTTTTTTATAAAATAATACGGTTTTTTCTTTTAAATAACTAAGAAATATTGCGTTATTTAACAAAAGTAGTTTAATGGCATAAAGTGTATTAATAGGTCTTTATTTGGTTTTTGATGTTGTATGTTTTTTTGCAGAAATCAAAAAAAATTCCAAAGTTTGATTTAATTTTGAAAAAAAACATGTTAATCAATTTTAATTTCTCTTTAATTTTATCTAATGCCTATCTCTTATTTATTATAATGTGAAATCATTATTTGTCCGTTTTGACCAGAACTTTAAAAAAAAATTGTTTTTGATGGCACCCATAAATAACACAATTTTACCTTAAATGTAAGTAACTCAATAATTTAATATAACCTACATATCCTTAGATTGAGATATTAATATGAGCTTCTGCTGATATTAGGAACACTTAAAGTATAATCCAACATCCAGTTTCTAATATTACAGCTGAACCATAAGGATATCAATATTTGAAAATGTCCGTCCATCCGTCCTTCCGAATTTAGAAAATATATACAATATTTTAGTATTTTTTTTAAAAAAGGATATATGGCAGTTATGTAAATCCTTGCTAGAATTGAAATGTTAATAACTAAATTAATCTGATATTATAAGAGAACAATAATTTCTAAAAATGAATAATTTTATTCAGGTTTATAGGTTTTTTAAGGAAAAGGATGTATGGCAGCCACCCGAATCCGTGCTGCGATTGTAATACAAATTTTCACGAACAACAATACCTTTATTAAAATGACTATAATCAAATTTTAAAATGATAGGAGTATAACTGTGAATCTTATTCAAAATTATATGTTCAGGATATATGGAATTTATATATGGAATTTATTATTCACGGATTTTTTCAAGAATTATATTTTTTCTTAATCTTACCAAAAGGTAATATTCCAATAATTTTTATTCGTCTGCAAATACTTGACTTACTTAAGCGGACCTAGTCCACGTCAGACCTATCCAAATTTGGATAATTTTTTAAAAAAAATTTTAGGTTTGAGTAAAATATTCTTAAAAGGCAAAGCACCGATCCCCGAAAAGGCTCCAAGCTTGTATAATCCTATATGTTTCATAAATACTTCTAAAGTTTTTTTTACTATCACACGGTAAATAACTCCACAGTGGGCTTTTTAATAAAAAAAACTCAGTTTTTGGAACACATTTTCATCATTTTTGGGATTTTGGTATTTGAAAATAAAAAATGGCAAAAATTATAATGTAATTTATTGAAGGACAATTGGATCTATATTAGTTCCAAATTTTGTTATGAAATCTTTAATGGTTAATGGTTAATTTCACATTAATTCAAATTTTGGAACATGTTTTCAAAAAAAAGTCCCTGTAATTTTTCTTTTATTGAAAAAAATTTTCTTCGCGACTATATAAAATTTTTATCTGATCCGGGAAGAGGACTTAATATAGAAGCATGTAAAGTAAAACTTGGCTAACTTAAGCAATGCTAGTCCACCCCAGAACTAAAAAAACTTGGCCAATTTAAAAAAAAATTAGTTTGAGTAAACAATTCTTAAGGGGCAAAGCACCGATCCCCGATATAGCCCTATATATTACTTAAATAAATACAAAGTTTGTTTACTTTCACACGGTAAATAACGCCACAGTGGGCTCTTTAATAAAATAGCTCAGTTTTTGGAACGCATTTTCTCCCTTGTAGGAATTTCGGTATTTGAAAAAAAAATTGGCAAAAATTATAATGCCATTTATTGAAGGACGTTTGGATCTATATTATCTCCAAATTATGTTATGATGTCTTTAACAATTAAAATTTCACATTAATTCAAATTTTGGTATATGTTTTTAAGTTTTTTTTCCACAAAAGTGCCTGTAATTTTTCTTTAATAGAAAAAATTTTTCTTCGCGACTATATATAATTTCATGTGATCTGGGAAGACAACTTAATGCAAAAGCGTGCTTACTGAAGCGGTCCTTGTTCCCCTCAGATCTAATCAAACTTGGCCAATTTAAAAAAAAAAAATTTAGGTTTCAGTAAAAAATTCTGAAAAGGCAAAGCACCGATCTTCGAAAAAGCTCCATATTTATATAATCCTATATGTTTCATAAATACTTCCAAAGCTTTTTTTTACTACCACACAGAAAATAACGCCACAGTGGGTTCTTTAATAAAAAAGCTCAGTTTTTGGAACACATTTTTCGGTATTTGAAATAAAAAATGGCAAAAATAATAATGACATTTATTGAAGGACATAGGGATCTATTTTTCCTCTAAATTTTGTTATGATATCTTTAACCATTAAAATTTTACATTAATTCAAATTTTATATTTTTCTTCATGGAAAATCTCTATATTATATTTTTTTAGTTTTTGAGGAAATTACGTCCGAAAAATTTATAAAATTATTTAAGTTCAATAAAATATTAATTTTCAAGTCCTAAGATTTTCCTCAATACCAAATACTTATATAAAAAGCTTATATTTCATCTTCAGAAGCTCCACTAACCTAGCATCCTTTCAAAAATTTAAAAATTTTTTCATATATTTTTCATACGAAAAATATCCACCATCTCTGTGTCCAAAAAATGGAATAATCTTATAGATCTTAAAAAAAATAATATAATTCACTGGTTTACTCACTTTTGAAGTGCATAGTTTTCTAAAGATCATATTTATGAACTGGAAAGGATCTGGAAGGTCAAATGATTTCGCTTTGATATATAAAATATGGCAAATACAACTGCTGTCTGTTTTCAGATGGATTATATGATTAATTATGTAAGCAGTGGCTCTAATGAATACTAAACTTAATCTCCTAGGATCTGCTGTGAATAGTTCTCTTAAATCAATCCTAACCCTTGGTTTAATCATTTATACTGACTTTTTATAAGTAGCTCCTCTTAACTCTTTTAAATATTGCGATATTTCTTTTTAATTTTCCCCATTAATGTCATCATTTACCTACAATGTTTTCACATTTATCAGGCATTCACATACTTGTCAGCATATTTTAAATTAAAACATTTATAGCCTTTTCATTTACATACAGCCAGCCACTCGTTGACAGTTTTTGCGGCAATTATGAAAATCATGTTTTTAATTTTATTTTACTTGAAAAAACTCTTTATTTAAACTGATGTTTTATAGCAAACAGTATTTATAACATGTCATTTACCTTTGAAATGTTGTCAACAGTTTGTTTGTTTTTTTTCTCCAGCTTACATTTACAACTTCAATTCAATTTAATTTAAATTAGTTAGTTAAACAATTTTCGTATGTTGGCTTCTCTTAAGCAGCCAAATAAAAGAACAAGTGAATGAAAATGAAGGCCGCAAACCGTAGTCAAATGCATGAACACTCAAACACAAAAACACACTCACACTGGCGTTGAACAACAATGTATTTAACCACAGTTTAAACCACTACAAACAGCCACATAAACTCATAAAGGAAAGGAAAAAATAAAACGACAGTGGTAAACGTCAAGTGAATTGGTTGGTGCGGCGTTTCTTTTGTAGTTAAATTGTTTGCCTGGCTGTTTATTAGGGTGGCTCTTATTTTCAACTCTTCAACTGTTTGATACCAAAATTGGACCATAGGTAGAAATACTTATATTTTCAACAAATTTAAGAAAAAACAAGTAAGAAAGTATGGTCGGTCAAGCCCGACCATATAATACCCTACACTAAGTAAAAGAGCAAAAACATTTTTCTTTTAAAATTTCAATAATTTATATTTTTCAGTGATTTTCTGAAGTGGGCCTTATAAGGGGGCTATGACCAATTATGGACCGATCACCATCAAATTAGGTCGTGTGATTTTTGTCTATATGAAAATTTACTATGTTGAATTTTGTGAGTATACCAACATTTTTAAGCGATTTATGCACGTTAAAGTGATTTTCGGAAGCGGGTCTATATGGGAGCTATGACTAATTATGGACCGATCGTAACAAAATTTGGTGACATGAATTTTGTATATACAAAACTTATTTGGAGCGCAATTTGTGGAGATACATTTATAAATTAAACATTTATGACCGATAAAGTACAATTTCGGAAGGACATTTGTATGGGGGCTAGGTGAAATAATGGACCGATTTCAGCCAGTTTCAATGGACTTGGTCCTTGTGCCGAAAACATAATATGTACCAAATTTGATCGAAATATCTTCAAAATTGCGACCTGTACTCTGCGCACAAGGTTTACATGGACAGCCAGCCAGCCGACCAGACGGACGGACATCGTTTAATCGACTCATAAAGTGATTCTTAGTCGATCGGTATACTTTAAGGTGGATGTTAGACTAATATCTTTGGGCGTTACAAACATCTGCACAAACGCATAATACCCTCCCCACTATGGTGGTGTAGGGTATAATAATTATGAAATTTCATGCATATCTCAAATCTTTAATTTTACATTTTCAAAATTTTGCTGAACCGATATTTCAAAAATTTTTAAAAAAATTGTTCTAAATTCTAATAAATGTTGAAGAGGATTAAAAATTGAATTATAATCTGTTGTACCTTTTATGGGTTAACGTGGGGACCGATTTGTTTGAATCGGTCCATATTTGACCACAGCGCAATATATTTTTGATCTATATCTGGATTACTAAGTCATTAATATAGACAATATGGATATCTAATGATAAATATTTCAAAGTCAATTGCAACGATGTACATATGTATATAAGGCTATAGTAAGTTTGACCTACAATAGGTCAAAATCGGGAAAAATATTTTTTAACCCGAATTTTTTTTCATCAAAAAATATTTTTGTCATAAATTCATTTTCAAAAAAAAAAAAATTTTTAAATTTTAGAAAAAACTTTTTTTAAAAAAAACAATTTGGAAAAAAAAATTTTGAAAAAACTTTTTAAAAAACAATTTCGAAAAAAACAATTTTTTAAAAAAGTTTTAATTTTGTTTACCTAACAATTTGGAAAAAAAAGTTTGAAAAAACTTTTTTTAAAAAAAAAAAAAAATTTTAAAAAAAAAATTTTTTTAAAAAAATTTAATTTTGTTTTGAAAAAACTTTTTTAAAAAAATATTTTTGTCATAAATTCTTTTTCCAAAAAAAAATCAAAATCAAAAATTTTGTTCGCCTATTTTAGAAAAAACTTTTTTTTAAAAAAATTAAAAAAAACAATTTGGAAAAAAAAATTTTGAAAAAACTTTTTAAAAAACAATTTCGAAAAAAACAATTTTTTAAAAAAGTTTTAATTTTGTTCGCCTAACAATTTGGAAAAAAAAAATTTGAAAAAACATTTTAAAAAAAAAAAAATTTTTAAAAAACTTTAAAAAAAAAAAAATTGGAAAAACAATTTCGAAAAAAAAAATTTTTTTTTAAAAAAATTTAATTTTGTTTTGAAAAAACTTTTTTAAAAAAAATTTCGAAAAAAAATTTTTTTTTTAAATTTTATTTACCTAAAAATGTTAAAAAAAAAATTATTTTTAAATATAATTTGGTGAAGGGTATATAAGATATCTTACTCTCTTATTCGTTTTATTAACGTTTTCAGCTTGGCCCACGATGTCTAGAGAAAACTTAAGCGAAAGCGAAAGGCAGTCACTTACTCTCTTTCATTCGAAACATCGGCCCACTATCTTACGACTTATCGTTTGCTTTGCTTTACGTTTCACACGTAATCCAAATATAATTATTTTGCCATATCTGCAATTTCAGAAAACAATCGACAATTCGTCAATTGGTTTTTAGATAAGGGAGAGCTATTTTAGAATTTGGGAACATCGAAAATACAAAAAGTGCCAAATAAGCTGCACCCTACTTAATGTTACTTAATAGGTTGATGTTGTTCTTGTTATTATTTTATCCATTCATTCATTCATCCATTAATTTATTTATTCATTCTTCATGTTTAGCTTTGATTTTCTAACAACATATGTATGAAATATTAGGGGTATAAACTAATTTTGTTGCGATTATTAAAATCACTACATCTCAGGTCATTATAATGAAAATAAAACCTAGAAATTAAAAATTCACACTTTACAGATTTAGGACATTGTGATTCTGGAGAATCTTTATCAGTCTACCGGGATCAAATACTGATCCGAGACTTTTATCCTACACATAAATGCATAGATTCATATGATCATATTTCACTCATATCTTACTCTCATTTCTCACTATTCACAAATAAACACTCCTCAAATCTGTTCATACCCCCAATATTCAAAACATTCTATTCCTGTCATGTTAATTGCCGGCCTGGTTAAGAGCTAAAAACAAAATAGAAATGTGTTTTTTTTAATGTCATTTTAATGAAGAATTTAATAGAAAAAAATCCGCTGTGTTTTCCCCCATTATGAACAAACACTCTGCTGATACTCTGTACATTTTTACACACATGCTCTGCCAAAATCTAAAATGATGGCCCATTAATGTTATAAATGAGATTGTTTAGCAACAGTTTTGTTTTTCTTTTTTCATCAGTTTTTTTTTTTTGTTTTGCTAAATGAATTTAAATGCATTTCGATAAAAAAGTTTTTAGAAAAAAATTCTATGTGATGGATTTTAAAACAATTTAAAATAAATTACTTTTAAGTGAATATTTTAGCAGCATTATGTGTGTTTTTATTTTCAGTTCATAAAGCCTCAAATTGTGTGGAAAGCAAAAAATAAAAAAAAAATAGAATAGAAAAGAAAATTAGAAAACCACAGGAAGACATTGTTTAAAATAAGTTTTTTATGCTGAGTAGACTTAATAAATTTTGGTATAGTTGTTTTTATGTTTAATGCATGAATAATGGGTTTTTTTATTAGAAAAACATTTTAGTTAAAATAATAATGAAAATGAAGACGAAATTAGAGGAGGAATAGAACGACCTTTAAATACCCTACTATAGTTAATAGAAAATTACACAAATATTAATCTATAACAAAACAAAATAAGATGATTTTATGTATGTAACAACTCTTTTATATTTGTTTGTCTATAAAGGTAATTAAATATTCATGATTTAAATCCCATATCATAAAAAATATTTTTTTTTATTTCATAAATTTACATTTTCAACTATATTTTCATAATTTATTTAAATACACACAATCATGAGCTATTAATTGTTTGAAGCACTAAAGTGTCTTCATTTAACTGCTTTTTAATTTTTTATAATCGGGCCAGTAGTTGACAAGCTGTGTCTAAAAATAGCAACATAACCAATAATTAATATTAATCATACGTCACGGGGGACATTAAATTATTTTTGTTAAGTTATTGATAAAGAAAGTAGTTTATGGAAAGTTTTAAATATTTATATTAAAGGTAGAAGATTTTTCCGTAATCTAAAGCCTAAAGATATATTCTAGTCACTTTCTTTAAGCATTTCAGACCGGGGGAAAACACAAAAATATAAATTTTTATATCAAAAAGTTGTAATACTTTTTTTATATTTTTTTTAAATATACATACTTAGTTGTTTTTAAGTTTAATGAGTGAACATTGGTTTTATATATTAAGAAAACATTTTAGTTAAAATGAATTTAGTAAAAAAATTAAGTGGATTGTAGAGGAGGAATATAACGACATTTAAATATAGTAACAGCTCCTTCAAATTTGTTTTAAATATTATACTTTAAAGGAAAATAAATATTCATGATATAAATCTCACATGATAAAAAATATTTTTTTTTATTTCATATTTTAACTATATTTTCATAAGTTATTTAAATACACACAATCATGGGTTATTAATTGTTTGAAGCACTGAATTGTCTACCATAAACTGCTTTTTAATTTTTTATAATCGGCCCAGTAGTTGAAAAGCTGTGTCCAAAAATAGCAACATAACCCATAATTAATATTAATCATACGTCAGAGTGGAAAATAAATTATTTTTGTTAAGTTATTGATAAAGAAACTAGTTTATGGAAAATTTTAAATATTTATATTAAAGGTAGAAGATTTTTCCATAATCTAAAGCCTAAAGATATATTCTAGTCACTTTCTTTAAGCATTTCAGACCGGGGGAAACACACAAAAATATAAATTTTTATATTTTTTTTAAATATTGATATATACTTACTTAGTTGTTTTTAAGATTAATGCGTTAACATTGGTTTTTTTTATTAAGAAAACATTTTAGTTAAAATAATAATGAAAATGAAGTGGAATGTAGAGGAGGAATATAACGACATTTAAATACCCTACTGTAGTTAATAGAAAATTACACAAATATTAATCTATAGTAACAGCTGCTTCAAATTTGTTTTAAATATTAACTTTAAAGGAAAATAAATATTCATGGTATTTTTTTTTTTTTTTTATTTCATACATTTACAATTTTAACTATATTTTCAGAAGTTATTTAAACACACACAATCATGAGTCATTAATTGTTTGAAGCATTAAAGTGTCTCCATTTAACTGCTTTTAATTTTTTTATAATCGGGCCACTAGTTGACAAGCTGTGTCCAAAAATAGCAACATAACCAATAATTAATATCAATCATACGTCATGGGGTACACTAAATTATTTTTATTAAATTATTGATAAATAAAGTAGTTTATGGAAAGTTTAACATTTTTATATTAAAGGTAGAAGATTTTTCCATAATATAAAGCCTAAAGACATATTCTAGTCACTTTCTTTGAGCATTTTAGACCGGGGGAAAATACAAAAATATAAATTTTTATAATTTTTTTTTTTTATAAAAATCAAACGAATTCAAATTTTTTTTTTGGATTTTGATGGAAATTTAAAGAAATTTTGTTTCAAGTCTTATAAATTTTATTATGAACGAAATTAACCCTTTAATGTTTATGGATAAGGTCAATTTATTAAAAGGTGACGGCTCTGACGGAGTGAAATATTTGCAAAAATAATATTGTTAGATTTGTATAAAAATCATTGGAATATGCTGATTACATTTTTAATTTTAATTGTTTTTTTTCTTAAAGCCAAAGAATTTAAAAAATTCCACATTTTCTACTTTCAAATTTAAAATCGATTATTTTTTGTCATGGTAAAAGATATTGCTTTGATAATTATTTCATACTAAGCTCTAAAGAGTCTTTATTCAGCAGCTTTTAAAATTTTTCAATTCATTCAAGTCCTTTATAAGTAGTAGTGAAAATAGTTACATGACCTTTAATTAATATTAATCATACGTCAGGGTTAACAAAAAAACTAAATTTTAAAGAAAAGTCAATTTGAAAGTAAATAGGGTTCTTTTAAGTCCGATAGAACTTAGAATTGAAAAAATAAAAAGACAAAAAAGTAAATTTTAATCCAATCAACATTTGAAAATGATTTCGGGCATATGGTCACCGATGCTCTTCATAGCGAAGCGCATTCTGGACATCCATTTTTGGGACACTTTTTCGAGAATTGCTGGCCTTATGTCACGAACTATGTTGATCTCCAAGTGGTCAATTGTTAATGGTTTATCTGCATAAACCAGTTACTTCATGTGGCCCCGCAGGAAATAATCGAGAGGTGTCAAATATTACGATCTCGGAAGCCAATTGACGGGTCCATTTCTCGAAATCAAGTTATCAACAAATGTTGATTTCTATAAATTGATGGTATCGGTCGCCGTATGGGATTTATATATTGCCATCCTGTTGAAATCACATCTCAAAAAATCATTAATCATGGTGCGGTAACTATCTTCCTTGATTTTAATGCGAGCTCCGGTTTCATTATTAAAGAAATAAGGTCCGATGATGTCACCAGCGTGTAAATCGCATGTAAACCGCATATCCATTCATGGTGATTTGGCAAACAAACTAAATCAATGACAGCCAATTCGACTAATGTAGCTTCAACAATATGGCCCCTATCAACTCCCAATTCGTAAGTCCCTATTGGAAGACCCTTTAGAAAATTTGTTTCGAATAGTACAGCCATTCAATTGTTTTAATATTAATATTAAACAAAATCAATAAGTTGTGTTAAGCTATTTGCCAAGTAAGTTATTCCAACAATGAAGCGAAAGAAAAACTATTGTGGCAAACAATTTGTTCAGCTAAAAAAAAATATAACTTTAAGTGGTTTGAAAATATTCTTGTGCGGCTTTTTACTTTTAGACAGTAACCAGCCGACTAAGTGAGGTCACAAAGTTGAAAATAGTTTGTGAAAATGTTACTACAACAAAAACTAAATAAATTCGAGGTGTGTGTATATGGTTAAACAAAGAAAAAAAGAAAAGTACATTCCTTGTGAACATATACTTCACACAGTTTTTCAGGTTTAACTTCAAAAGTTATTTGCCCGCAACAAAGTTATTAAAAGTAGTTTTTAGTTTAAACAATTTTACACATAAACAAATCTTCAGAGTTTTTGTTTAAAGTCTTTTTCTCCTAACAAACAAAAGGAATTTGTAAAAGTTTGTTTAGAAACTCCTTAAAGTATGCAATACAAAGTAATAACTAGCAGTTAAAATAATATATGCTATAAAAAAAATACATATGAGAGCGGTTTTTTTTAAATATTAAAGTATACTTTCAGGCTTTAAACACAAAATTGTGGTAAATAAGCAAAATATTGTATTACATTTTAAAACTTGAAAATCCTTAATATCCCCCATAGAATTCCTTTTGTTTTAATATTAATTCAATTTAAAATTTGTGTAGAAATTTCCTTATTTTAATTTAGTAATTAATTACACTTACTATATTGAAAATAAATGTCGAAAATTTCACTGCTTTACTCTCTCTTTGTCTCCAACCCCTTCTTTCTAAAGTGATTAATTGATTGTTTTGATTAATAGAACTTAATCAATCATTCTTAGTTGCTGTGTATGTTTAGTTTAGTTTAGTTCAGTTTAGTAAGTTATTAATTAATTTACTTTACACCTGATTTAATTACAAAATAATTGTTTCTGTTGCGTGTGCTACTCCAGTAAAATGATTTTATTTATATTTTTTTATTACAGCGTTAAAACCCTTAAATAAAGTTGGAAAATGTCATGTCAAATGTTCGTAAAATGTGTGCAAAGTATTAAGTTTAATTAAATTTTAAACATTTTATGGGTTTTTTGTAACATAAAGTTAAGGAAACTTAAGTGAAAGGAAATTAAAAATACTAGGGTGGCACTTATTTTAGAATTTTTGATGCCAACAACTAAATTTGTTTAAGTGTTCTAAACACAAAATGCTAAAAAGTTAAGCGATTTATTTAAATTTTAAAAAAATAGTTCAGATATATATTTGTATTATTAATTTAACACCAAAAAAATTGTAAAATTTTATGCAAAACAAAAATCCCAAATTTTACATTTTCAAAATTTTTTTTTAAACAAAATTCCATAAATTAAAAAATATTGATTTCGATTCGAATAAATGCTAAATGATAAATAAAAGCAAACATTTTAACAGTTGTACTTATTATGAGTTAGTGTAAGGATAAAATTGAATTAAGGGGCGTGGCAAAATCAATTTATTCCGCTAATGATTTAAAAAAAAATTGTTTTGTAGAAACGATCTCCTCGTTCCATATACGGACACCACTACGTGATAAAATACCAAAAAAAAGACCCGTGTCTCACAGTTTTTCCCAAAGTCAACCATTTTTTTATGGGCCCCCAAAGGTTTGGGGCCTCGGTGTCATTTTTGCAAAAAAGTGATCATTTTCTCAGGCTCATATCTTGCAAACACTTCGAAATTTAGATTTACTCTTTGAGGCAAAGTTATAGCCCTTGTCATAAAGAACAAAAATTGTGAACTTATAAAATCGAAACAACTTCATCTTCAAGATCAAAATCGCAAAAAACTTTTAAAAATTCGATTTTTTTTACCCTTTTTCGCCCTGTTCAAGTCCATAGGTAGCAAACCGTTCAAAATTCGAGGAAACAATCAACAACAAAAATGTACCTAAGATCTCAATAAACAACTTTCTAGAACATATGAACTTCCTAGGAATGATTCTTAACACCGTTTAGGCAGTGTTTTGGGCCATAAACTATTAAATTATTATAAACTAAAGTATACTTTTAGGCAGCTTAAAAAAAATTATTTCTAAAATTAAAAACATATAGCAAATGGTGATGGCGGACTTTTTTTCCTCGATGCACCAGGATGGACAGACAAAACATTCCTCATCAATTTAATATTGGCTTCGGTTCGAATGCTGAACTGGATTGCACTCGTAGTAGTAGCATCGGCAATTACGTCGACGTTATTGAAGGGCTGATGTACAGCGCACTCAAACTTCCGTTGAATTTGAACCATACAGAATAACCAACTTCCAAATCAACAAAAACTCCGGCATGGTCGGCAAAATTATCATTTTAGATGAATGGCACATAAGAAATTGCTGGAAGAAACCGGATTTTCGAGGAAACAACCAACTGATGGGAGACGTTCTGATTCTTCTACCTAGAGACTTCCGCCACAGTGTTGTCGTTATTCTTCGATCAATGACTGCAGATGAGTTGATCGCATGCTGGAAATCTTCATACCTTTGGAACCGGTATCGACGGCAAGTCCCTTCTGCCAAAACATTCTCAAAACAACTGTTGGACATCAGAAATGGAAAAATTGCAATTGTTTTTGAACTTCTGCCAAATGTAAACACAGAGAAAACTGATTCGTGATAGCAACTGAATTTGTTGCCAATCGAATGATTCTACCTTAGTCACCGAATTTTACAGTTGTGGCTATAAAATTTTGGAAATGGTAACAAAACTTTGGTTGCTTCAACCAAAACTGTTTTTCTGTTAATAGAACCAAAAAATTCTATGCGTGCACTGTGGTTCCAAATCATAATCCAGGTGGACAAAATTATTTGGCGCTCTTTTTATATAGAATTGGTATCTACGATTCCAAAAAAAAAGTTTAAAAGATCAATATAAATAAATATAAATTCCATTCCGTAAAAATTAAAAAAAAGTATTTCGGCGGGTATATTTGAGACCCAAGTTGAAACGACTATAACAGGAAAATGGAGAGGCCCATAAATATAAGATATACACTTAATTAAAGCCTATATCAATGTTTATCTATGTTTTGAAGTATGAATTTCTATATGGTAAAACAATTGAGATATATCTAATTTAGTAAAGCAGTAAAATATTAAAAAAAATTAACGAAAATATGATTGAAAATTTGTTGAACTTCTGGCGCTTCTGTCGAGAAAATGAAATGTCCAATTGAAAACACCTATTTGTATTGGAGGAGAGCAGATTGTCAGCTTCCGAAAAAACTTAGTTTTTCCAAATTCTGAATATACCGATTTTGATAATTTTGTCCACCTAGATTTTGATTTGGAACCACAGTGGCGTGCAACCGAATCATTCGATTGGCAACAAATTCGGTTGCTATCACGAATCTATTTTCTCTGCGAAGTAATATTCAAGCCGTTGCAACGACAAGATATTTCCAAGTCTTACAACCAACTACAAAAATTCGGATTGGCTGTGGGAACAATGAAATACAAAGCGATGGACACATTAAGGAATGAAGAAAAAGCTAAGATCAATACATGGCATTAACCGCAACATCCAATTTTGGGTCACTTGTGTCAAATCGCACGTCCTTGGAGGCCAATTGACAGGTCTACTTCTCGAAATCAAATTATCTTCAAATTTTGATTTAAATAAATCGCACGAATCAGGCTGCGGTAATGATTTCCATTGAACGTAATGCAGCTTCGAAATCACACCCAAAAGAGTATAAAATAAGGTCCACCCTAATAAAAAGACACTCAAATTCTATGTAGTTTCAACAACAGTGGCAGATATAAAAAGAGACAGGAAAATTCATAGTACAAGTCCGTGACTTTTTAAATTTCCCGCATAACTGAAAGGGCAACACTGCAGCTGTCAAACAAGGCATCTATCAGTTTGTGTTTGACAGTCATTCCTAGCAGACTAACGCGTGACTTGAGGAGAAATTGGAAATCAAATTAATTTTGTCTGCTTAAATAAAGGCTAAGCTTGGAAAATACTATGGGAACTCTGCACCATCAATTTCAATGGTAAAAATGTGACTTACTGAATTTCGTTGTTTCCGTATAATCACGGAAGAGATGCCGAACGTTCTGGACTCCCAGTTGAGTTCTCTACACTCGAAACAAATGAAAAATTTCACAATGGGAGATTTAAAGTGCTAGAGATTGGATCAGTGGTTTAAATTTTGAATGATCACAGCGTTTTCTTACAATTGATTGCGGTTTTGCAATCGTGTGATAACTTCTCAAGAGTCTTTGACGTAGTTCTACCGCAATATGGACGAGATTTGCTTCTTGTTGTGACCATGGAAGTAACGTGGATCCACCACAACCAAACAGCAATCAAAACACTGGGTTTCTCGGGGTGAATCGTTCATCAAATGCCTAGTTTGATGACCTCGACAAATTTTATTTTTTGAAAGGAATACAAAAATTGAAGAAACTTTGGACAAATTGTATAAGAGCTCAAAAATAAAAGGATTTTTACAAATAAAGCTTGAGTGTCAGTAATTCTCATTCACTCTACACCATTTCCAATTGTATTTCAGAATTTTCCAATTGTATTTCAGAAATTTCCATTTGTATTTCAGAATTTTTAATTTATACTTAAAAGTTTCTAATTGTATTTCAGAAAATTCTACACCATTTCCAATTGTATTTCAGAAGTTTCTAATTGTATTTCAGAAATTTCCAATTGAATTTCAGAAATTTCTAATTATATTTCAGAAAATTCCAATTCAATTTCAGAAATTTCCATTTATATTTCAGAAATTTCTAATTATATTTCAGAATTTTCTAATTATATTTCAGAATTTTCCATTTATATTTCAGAAATTTCTAATTGTATTTCAGAAATTTCCAATTGTATTTCAGAATTTTCCAATTGTATTTCAGAAATTTCCATTTGTAATTCAGAATTTTTATTTTATACTTAAAAAGTTTCCAATTGTATTTCAGAATTTTCCAATTGTATTTCAGAAAATTCTAATAGCAATACCAATGGATATTTCTGAAATACAAATAGAAAATTCTGAAATACAATTGGAAAATTCTGAAATACAATTAGAAACATTTTAAATATAAATTAAAAATTCTGAAATACAAATGGAAATTTCTGAAATACAATTGGAAAATTCTGAAATACAATTAGAAAATTCTGAAATACAAATAGAAAGTTCTGAAATATAATTGGAATATTCTGAAATATAATTAGAAAATTCTGAAATATAATTGGAAATTTCTGAAATATAAATGGAAATTTCTGAAATATAAATGGAAATTTCTGAAATTGAATTGGAATTTTCTGAAATATAATTAGAAATTTCTGAAATTCAATTGGAAATTTCTGAAATACAATTAGAAACTTCTGAAATACAATTGGAAATGGTGTAATAGCAATACAAAAGAAAATTTCTGAAATACAAATAGAAATTTCTGAAATACAATTGGAAAATTCTGAAATACAATTAGAAACTTTTTAAGTATAAATTAAAAATTCTGAAATACAAATGGAAATTTCTGAAATACAATTAGAAATTTCTGAAATATAAATGGAAATTTCTGAAATATAATTGGAAAATTCTGAAATACAATTTGAAATTTCTGAAATACAATTAGAAATTTCTGAAATATAATTTGAAAATTCTGAAATATAATTGGAAAATTCTGAAATATAATTGGAAATTTCTGAAATTCAATTGGAATTTTCTGAAATATAAATGGAAATTTCTGAAATACAATTGGAAATGGTGTAGTGTTTTATTTATATAATATCTTTAGGTTTTCTGAAGTATTTTGGGAAAAGGTTTCCTGATGATCTGGCCTAAGCAACCAGTGAAATGAGCATTGGAACTAGCTTATCCCCCAACAATAAATTTCAGTGAATTTATCAATTCAGCACACTAATTCTTAACTTTTTAATGATTTATTATCTAGAAACCTGTGTTTCATTCAAAAAGTCTATACAAATTAAAAACTTGTCATTAGGACTAAACCAATGAAGGCTCATAAGCCTCCATAGATACAAAACTTTTTACTTACCACTTAAAGTCAAGTATCTCTTACAAATGCGAACTTTAAACCTGGAAACATTTCTTTAATTATTCTTCCCATTCAATTTTCCTCTACACTGTAAATTCTCTACCATGACTTTTATTTCAACACCTCGGGATTATTTTGCAACAGGTTGTTCACTTTCTGCTTTCTACACGGAGGTTTATTAAAAAACTTTATTATTTAAATGGAATTTATAGTGAAACATCATGCTACTCGTATTATAATGGGGATACATATTTACGTACTATAACGAATTGTATAACGCTACTCGATAAACATTAGTCCCCAAAGCTTTAAATCTAGCAACATGTTACCACTTAACATCCATACCCAGACTTCTAAAAACACTTCAATGGTTGCAAGTAAATGCTAGGAAACCTTTAACTAATTTTGTTGCATACCTTAAATCAACAGTCAAATTTTAACACCCCCCATTCCCCTATATAAATGGTATGTAGTAGTAAATGTTAGCTATTTAGTATTTATGTTTATGTGTGAAGAAGTTTATGGATGTGGGGGGGTGTTAATATGGAAGTGTGTATTTTAGAACTATTAAGCTTTTAGCGTTTTAAGCTTTATATAGTTGTTTATATTAAGGAGATCCCAATAAGGAAATTGTGGTTGTTGCTAACTAAATTTAAGCTTTAGTTAGTATTTAGCTTAATGTTTATTAATTATTTATTATTTTGACAAGTTTTTGGAAGTTGTGTTGATTGACATGAAAGGATTTTCTGAGCGAGACCAATTCTTTTTCTACCCATTTGATGCACCTTTCAAATACGTTGATGTTATAAATATAAAGTGATTAAAACGGTATCGTTTAGACCTTTGATGTACCTCATTAACGACTAAGGTTAGGAAGTTAACTGTTAATAACATCAACTACTATGTTCAGCTTCATACAAACGTGATCATCCTAATGTTTATACAAATTTATTCATTTTGATAATTCTGTAAATGTGTATATGAGAGGGCGTGTGTGCAAGGGTTTAGGGTTTATGAATACCTTAAGTAAATGTTTATATTGTATTTCATACTTATACCTAGTTGTAGTTGCCAGATTAATAGTTTAACAATGTTGGGAGAAAATCATTAGAATCATTCAAAACTCAATATTAAATAGAACGAGGTAAAGAAAGAGCAGCTATATTCGGCTGAGTTGCAATTTATATAATGCTGTTGTTATAAAACGTTATCCACTTTGTTTCTGGTTGCTTCAACAATTGAAACAAATACACACCACTCATGGTGAAACACCAACAACTCAGAAGTTCTAGGAGATTGTCCCGAACTAGTGATTTTCTCTATCATTTTGGGGTGAAAAGTTATTTGAACACGTGAATGCCCTAAGCAGGGGTTCAATTTAGCCTTTTCGATTACCTAACTGGTTATTGATCAGCTACATAACTAGTTATTTTAACTTACCTTAAATAGTCATCTCAGTCCAATAACCGATCTATGTAAACTAAACTAATCCCACAACTCTCCATTCGGCAGAGATACAACTGCAAGATTTACTTAATCATACAGCTCAACAAGTGAGGTTGCAAAAATCAAAAATTGCACATCCCCCTAAAAAATATTGAATAAAGCTATTTTATAGACAATTTTCCAACGATTTCAAATGCGCTACTCTTATTACAATCAGATTTTTAGTTCAGAAGATATAGCAATTCAAAGTTGAGTGATTTTCAGTTTTTTAAAAAACAGGCCATTTTTAGGTAATTTTGTCCGCTTTCAGATACAATATCTCGAAAAGTAAGTAATGGATCGTCAGTATTTTTAATTCTATTAATATATCGATTTATTAAAAACTGTTCTGTTTGTATTTGTCCAGGTAAATCAATATTTACCAACTATCAATTTTTTAAAATTTTTCTCAACATTGATTGAAAATAAAAACAACAATTCAAAAATGTCCAGCGGCCCGTCCTTGTCCCATTTTTTGCTAAAGGTTACGGATTTTGAGCAATATTCTACAAAAAAATAAATCTTTTCTGGAATATTTTACAAAAATTTGAAAAATATTTTAAATCCACAAAAAGAAGCATAAAAAATCTAAAATTAAAAAAAAATATATATTTTATTTTACTTCCCATAAAATAGTTTTTTTCCACAAGTTTCAACTTTGCTAACTCGTAAGTAGATACCTAAAAGGCGTAGAAACCTTTTGAAACACTCATTTGTTGATCAATTATCAATCAACGCCTTTTAAATTTTTTTATTACATCATTTGGTTCAGAAGTTATGATTTTTGCAATGAAAAAACTCAAATGGCGCCACTGTGGCTTGTTACTATAATTTTAAGAAATATGGAAACTGCAAGTGAATCGTTTTTGCAAATGGACAAATCAAACAGCATATTCTACGAAATACTGCAGACCAATTAAATTTTAATTTAAAAAGGAAACTCATGATGACATTAAAAAGAAGTCAGTGATGCTAGAGCCAAAATTGCAACACTTTTAGAGATTGACGACTACCAATTATATGGAAAAGTAGACCAATCTTTGACTGACACAAAGACTTGATCCAGCTGCATTATATGTAAAACCACATAAAGTCTCGATAAAATCATTAGATAACAAGTTCTGATGAATATGAATTTAGATTATCATCGCTACATACAAGAATACGAATCGTGGAACACATACTAAAAATCAGTTTTGATTTGGATTTTGGACCTACGGGATCAATAAGAAACAACGACACCAATAAGGAGTTCAGGAGTTTAAAAAAGAAACATGTTCAGAACGAATTTAGCGAATATTGATATGACAACCAAAACAACGACCCGGCAATACGAATGATGGGAACACAGCAAGAAGGTGCTTTTCAGATCCCGAAAGAGCATCTGAAATAACAGGTGTTGATATAAATCGTATTTCAAGATTTAAAACAATTATCGATGTGTGCAGTGAACAAATTGATGCTAGAAAATTTGGTGTTTATGCGATGGAACCAAATATCCATGGCGAAATATGTCTGCAACAGTTCACAAAAACCTTTATCATGGAAAAGATGTCAGTAAGCGTCATTTAGTACCACTTGGTAATCTATCAGATGAAGCCCATGAAAAAAGGAATAAGGATTACAGATTTTATAGATAGTATCACCGAATACTATCTACTACGAATCAGAAAATATCACCAAATTCTACAAATAAATATATATTTTATATATTACTGCCAAAGTCAGATACGCTCATCTCTAGCATTCGAAGTCAATCGAGAGTAGAACAATAGGACTTAGATAAAGAAGCAAAAGGGCTACTAGAAGACATCAATAAATAATGTGAAACTAAATATGGATTATTATTCATACGCTAGATCGGACGGCTGGTCCGATCGTGATAAAAGAATCCAAATTTGTACGTAATTGTCGTTCTAATTAGATATAAAAGACAAAAAATGGTTAAAAAAATTTAAAGTTATTAAAAATATCCCAGGCCATTAACGTGACTCAGACCATTAGAACAATGCACAGTGGGGCAGAATCGAAATTTTTTGGAAATAAATCTAGCATTTCTAAACGGTTGGTCCGATCGGGATAAAATTTGAATTGGGCGTAGCAAGGAGTATTCGAGTTTAAGTTATTAAAATGGGCCCTACAAATGCTCCAGGGGCGGCGCTATGGGTGCTCAAAGTAGGTTACCTTCGATATGTAAAATTTTTAAACACATGTAATCTTTTTGTTTCCCATCCGATTTCAAAGAATTTTATATTTTTGGAAAGCGCTCGGATAGATCATAATTTCCTAGTTATAGGCATTTCAAAATTGAAATTTTAAAATTTTGCCATACCTTGGTGCGCTTTTTTAAAACTATAGGGAGCACTTTTGGACCGAATGGACTGGCATTTTTTTTGTTAGTTAGACAACTAAATTACCAACAACATAAAAAAGATTTCAGAGCAATATTGATTACGAATCCAAAAACAACCGATTTTCAATTTAAAAATTCAAAAAATAGTATATTTTTGCTGTTTTTTGGACAAAAAGGTGACTTAACTCTTTATTTATCAAAAAAAAAAAACAACCTTCTTTAAGAACAAATAACAATTTCATGTTTTTCTATAAAGTTTCTTTACGGAGAAAATTTTGGTATAAAAAACATGTCCTATTTTTCGAACATTTTTTTATTAAAATTTCAACTTTGGGCCACATATTCTAAAATCCCAAAGCTGGGATCAGAAAACGGAAAGCAGTTTTGGAAACCCTGATGTGTTCCCTATTTATCCCTAAAGTATTTTCCCAGCCCCGAAGGAAATGTGGACCCTATAGGCAAAATTGTAAAAAAAAAACATTTTTGGAATTTTCCAAGTTTTAGGAATTGCGGGATTCCCTTTGACCTTTTGACAAGTTTTTTTACACCTTGTTATTTAGAATGAGAAACTTAAAAAACGCTGAAAATTTCATTGAGTTTCGTTAATAAATAAAGATTTTATTACATATTACATATTCATTGAGTTTCTAAAACTAAAATTTATATAAAATCTTAAACTCGAATACTCCTTGCCCAATTCAAATTTTATCAGCCAGACTTATTACCAAAAAATTTCGATTCTGCCCCATTTACTTGTATATGAGACAGGTATGACCAAAAAACTTCATTTTCAAATTTTTAAAAATTTTGTTAAACAAATTTCAGAATTTTTTAATCATAACATTGGTATTTATTGAGAATATAATAGGGAATAAAAACCTGAAAAAAATATGTATATCAAAACCTCCTATAGTTTTTCCGTACCTGCGATTTTAATTTTTTGCGATTTGCGAGAAAAATTTATTTTTTTTGCCATATTTTGGCAAATGAGCTCAATTTCCTTATTTTTATGAATTTTAAGTAAAACCTATTCAGAATGTTATAGTCCAGATAATTTTAAATATAGTCTGAAAGTTTTACTAAAATCGGAAAACATTAACCTTTAAATCGTGAAGGTCAAAAGTAAAATTTTTCAATATTTGGAATTTCTAATGGAATAATGGAGTATTTCCAATAGCAGCACAAAAATCGAAATTAAAAAAAACTTTGGCAATTTCAATAATGCTGATCAAAATTTGATTTTTAACGGAGGCATACTAAAAAATATTGTATTGTACGTGAGAAAATTGTAAGTTAACCCATTTTGAAAAATTTTCACAATTTTGACCACATATTTTTTAAACGGCAAAATAATAATACGTAATTAATTTTTTATTGAGAATTTTTGAAGAATAAACTTAATTTTAACCCTTTAACACATTTCTATCTACGTATAAAGGATATTCCAAATTTTATTATATGTAAGTTTAAGTTTCAAAAAACTGCAAACTGACAAAAAGTCCTTACATCTGGCATTAATGTTAATAATACAAATATGCTGAGAACATATATCATGTTTTCCCCCTTCTCTCTCTCCCTACTATTGCACTGAAATAAAATTTATGTATTTATTTAATGTTTACCTATAACCCTGCATACCAGCGTTGCCAATTAAGCGCCTTTCGCGCTAGATTTAGTGCTTTTCAACAACCCAAAAGTCGCATTTTTTCCTCTTAGCGCTTTTTTGAAAAAGGCGCTAAACCAGCGCGTTTTCATTATTTTGCTTTTGATTTGAAAAAATGAAAAATCATCTTAAAAATGTCAAATTATTCCAGTAAAAAAATAAAGATAAGACGGAATCATTTCGGATAGAAGAACTCTGCATAAAATTTCATTAAATAAAATTCCTATTCTTAAACTTTCAAAATTTTGTTTTCAGATCATGATTTTCAATCGTTGCTGGGAAGCAGTCATGTGGATAAGAAAATCAAACATCAAATCTTATATTTGTATTAATCTGAATTATCGAAATTGTTATGAAAATATTATTTTCAAAATGTGTTTCATAAAAAATTAAATTAAAAATGGTATGTATTTGTACTAAATATTTTTCAAATGTTTCCCTGCCTCCAAAAAATCTTAGCAAGTATTATATTCAATCAGTATAGGGAATTTTCAAAATTTCTTCTAGCAACACTTAACTTAATTTAAAATATCAAAAATGTAACTGAAATATTTAACATAAAAAAAATATTTTAATGTATAATCTACTATTTGTTCCAGAATAAAACACCAAATACTTACATTTAATATCATTTTTAGTGATTTTATATTTAAATGTAATTTTTAGCGCTTTTTAGCAGTAAAGACGGCGCGTTTTGGTTAAAAATAGTTGACAACGCTGCTGCATACTCATTCACGTTTTTATCTCTCTAGCTCGCCCCCTTTTCTTATGTTTTCCCACATGCACACAGCCACAGCTACACTTGTAGTTTATTTTTATGGGATTTTTATGAGTCTTTACTCAACATTGTTGTTCTCTTTTGTTGTATGCCAATACATATATTTGTTTGTGTAAGCGAGTATGTTAGTGTTTATAATTGTAGGGAGAGGAGTTGGAGGGGTTGGGTGAGGGGAGTGAGCATGATAAATTTTCTAGGATAATATGTGATAATTTGTTAAAGGGATCTCTTTAAATAATTGATGGCTTTTAAAGTTTTATTACATTAATTTTATCTATTGTTGCTGGTTGTTTGTTGTTGTAGTTGTTGCAAATATTAATTTATGTTTCTAGGGAATTAAAGAGTTAACAAAAAGCAAGAGTGATTTTTTGTTGCCGGTAGGTGCTTGAGTAATAAATTATTTTGGTTAAAATTTAATTACAAAATTTTTGGTGCCTGTTATTTGTGGCGTAATTCATTGTATAGGTAAGAATTTGATAAATATTTTCTTTAGGTTTTTGAAAATGAATTATTGAAGAAATGATTTAGAGGTTTTACAAGCTATTAGGCATTCAATTAAATTGCTACCTTGACAGAGAAAAATGAGCAGGAAGAAAAATATATTAAACGGAAAAGGAAGCAAGAAGGCACTCAAAGTATTTGGAGGTTTAATGAAGGGAGTTATAAGTTATATAAAAAAAACTGAACTAATTTTATTTGTTGGAAGTTTTAAAGCAATGAAATGAGTAATATTAAATAGTTTATCTTAAATTCCATGCTCTATACAGTTAACTCAGGCTCCAGTTTAAAGGATTTTATTGATTTTCTTTTATTTTGTTTGAAAAAAAAAAATGGAAATTCAGGGAAATTTTCTTTTTTAATAAAAACAAAATTTTGTTCATTGGAAAAAATCTACAAAAGAACAAGAAACAAACATCCGTTATAGGCAAAAACAAGTCGTTGATTTCTAAACTTGGCCATTATACAAACAAACAAAACAATAACCTATAACCCAAAATTATAACAAATACTCCAAAAATCATAAGACCAATATTTTTTAATTCTGTTTGCCAATTGTGTACCAAAGTACCAACATATCAGGCCAAAGTATCAAGTGTAAAAGAACTGAAATCAACAGCAACCAAAAAAAGTTACAAAACTTGTTTATCCTCTAAAAATAATTTTCTTTTTTACATTTTGTCTTAAAATATCAACATGCTTGGAAAAAGTTAAATAAACCAAACAAAAAGTGAAAAAGTGAATTTTTTGTTAACATACATATTTAGAAATGATAGCAATATGAAGGCATACGAGAAAACATTTTGTATGAAAAGGAAATGGTCTCGACAGTGTAAAAGCAGCACAATAATTTTTACTTTTACAATGAAAAACAATAAAATAAAAACAAAATCTTGACAAATGACAGCGCCAAACAAACTCAATGATAAATAAATGAATGAATGAAAAATTTATTTATTTTCTTAATAAAATTTAAACAAATTCCAATTTAGTTTGAATTACATTGTGTCACGAAATTTTTAAAGAATATTTATGTATTAAGTTATTTTATTATTTATGAGGTTGTTTGCCATCACTTTATTTGTAGTTATACCCTACATCACCATAATGGGGACATAATATTGGCTTAGTGCTGATGTTTGTAACGTCCAAAAATATTGTCCCAACCTTGATATACAGCAATCTTCTCATTATCACTTTCTGAATCGATTAAGCGATGTACGTCCGTCCATGTAAATCTTGTAAATCAAACTACAGCTCGCAATTTCAAAGATAATTCATTTCTCCTGGCCTTCATACAACTGCCCTGTGTAGAATTCAGCACAAATAAGTCTTATGTAAGCTGAACTCGCATTACCAAATTTAGTACCGATCAGTCCATAATTTACCATTGCGCCCATATAAGAAACACTGTCGAAAATTTCATTAATGAGAATAAATCTCATATATATGGGCGATTTCATGACAAGTGAACCAACTTTTGAAATCGATGTCTTCCGATCGGGATGAAATTTGCACCAAGATTAGTCTTATTGGATAGTAATTCAAGACATAAAATTTTTGAGTTAAAACATTTATTTTGATATATAACCCACTCGCATCTCACTAAGAGAACAAAAAGCTCTTAAAGGAATAGATCTAAGCTTTATTTTCAAAACAATAAAATAAACAAATAAGAGAGATATATTCGGTTGTGCCGAATCTAATATACCCTTTACCAAATTATACTTTAAAATACAATTTTTAAATATTTTTAAGTAAAATAAATTTATTTTTGTCATTCCGCGTGAAATATTCATCTGAGACCCAAAAAAGGATATATTTTCTTGATCCTTATGAATTTCTAAGTCGATTGAGCCATGTCCGTCTGTGTGTCTGTGTAAAACACGCTCACGTCTAAAATACGCAAACAAAATTGGTAGACTTGCCAAAAATATGTTTATTGTTGTCTGAAGCAGTTTGGTATTGAAAATCAGCAAAATCGGTTCAGTAGAACCAGAGCTATGAACCAAAATGTGAGACAACCTAAATAAAAAATGGACAATATTCACATATTTTTGGTTATTTGTGTAAATATTAGGGTGTTCAATTAATCGGGTTTCTGGTTTAATCGGTTAATCGAGCAAATAATTAATCGGGGTTTAGATTTAATCGGTTAATAATCGGTTAATTTTAAATTATTCGATTAACCGAATAATTTCTATTTAAATGTTAAACTGAAACTAAATCACGAATTTTGTGAATTGAAGTATTTTATTAATAAAAAGAACAAAAACATAAAAAATAAAAAATAAACAAAACATAACCATTCAACCAAAAAGTAAATAATTTTCTTTAGTTTTAATAAAACTCGATTTGGAAAAACTCCCACGCTGAGATATTGGAGAAATCGAAAGTAAAACAAGATAAAGAATATTCAATTTGTCAGTTATTTTTTTAGTTTTTTCTAAGCATATAAAATCCACCATTGGAGTCCTTTTTGGACTTTTTAGATTTTAATAACTTTTAATAATTTCGATAAGTTCTGATAAAAATTCATTTCAGTAGTGTCTCCAGTTTCGTCTATTATCATGTTCTCATCCGACAATTACATGTAAATTAAATATATCAGTTATTATACTCACTAAACATATTTCTTGAATGTTCGAAAAAATATGTAATTTTACTTTGACATTTGTATTTGAATTAAAATGGAAAATTAAAAACAAACAAAAATAAGTGCAAAAAAAAAGAAATTTCGGTTAATCGGTTAACCGACACAAATTAATCGGTTTATTCGTTATTTGAAAATCGGCAATTTTGAATTATTCGAACAGTTAACCGACCAAAATTAATCGGTTAACCGATTAACGGTTAATCGATTGAATACCCTAGTAAATATATTGCAGTTAATAGCATAAAACTTTACACACGTTATTTTTATAATAAAAGGTGAAAATTATAAGAATCGGTTCATGATGTCTCCTAGCCCCATGCAAATTTCTTCCCGAAATATGGTTCTATGGTCTTCAGAATTGCAGTATCCATACAAAATTCAGCAAAAATAAGTTTCGTGCTAAAAGAAATCACAACACTAAATTTTTTGTGGATCGGATCATATTTGACCATAGCCCCCATATAAAGTTCACTGCCGAAAATCACTTAAATTAGCATAAATATCTTATAAATATCGCTATTAAGTTGAAATTCGTTATAAATAATCCCCATATATACCAAAATCGTTATACCTAATTCTATGATGATCGGCCTATAATTGGTTATAGCTCCCAAATATATCAACCTAAAAAATATGTATGCAGGTGGAGGGTATTTAAGATTCGGCAAAGCCGAATATACCGTTCTAACTTGTTTTTTTTTCAAAATTGTATTTTAAAAAAGTTTTTCCAATTTTTTTTTTAAATTTAAAAAATTAATTTTTTTAAATTCATTGAATTTTTTTTTTTTATTTTCGAATTTGTTTTTTAAAAAATTCGGGTTAAAAAATAGTTTTCCCGATTTTGACCCATTGTAGGTCCAACTTACTATAGCCTGATATACATCGTTGCAATGGACTTTGAAATATCTATCATTTGATATCCATATTGTCTATGTTAATGACTTATTAATCCAGATATTGAGGTTGCCCGGTTTTTTCCATATATCTTAGCCATTTATAGACGGATTTTGTCGATTTTAAAGCCGGAAGAATTCCCGATATATTGATGTATGAATCATGTATGTAAGTTATTTGGGGGCTACGGAAAGTTGATTTAAACATACAGACGGACATGGCTAATATATATACTTTGTGTGATCGCAAGTGTAAAATGTAGAAATATACAATGTTGGCATATACAAAAGTCATGTCACGAAATTTATTGCGATCGCACAGTGGTTTAGAAACGTTTTTTTTGGAAATAATTCGGTATCTTGGAAACTATTAGAGATATCGTAACGAAATTTCACAAGATTGGAGCTTAGATGTTTTTCCGTTTATTTGCAGTTTTTTATTCTCAGATTTTTATAAAAATCGCCAAAACTTTATGATTGGAGTGAAATTTACTAGTCCTTGAGAAGATCTACAAAAATAAGATTTGTAGGTTACCTCTTTTAGTTCAAGAGATAGTTAAATTTAGAAAGAGCCTATGGAGGGAGGAAATCCAAAGTTGGAACATATAAAAAGGGCGGTATTTTTTTTAGGTTTTTTCTTTTGTAGTAAAACATTTTCTTCGGGACTATATACAATTTTGATAAGATCCGGAAAGAGAACATAATGCAAAAGCTTGTAAAGTAATACTTGATTCACTTATGTGCACATAGTCTCACCCAGAATTATATAAACTTGGTCAATTTTGAAGAAAAAAATTAGGTTTGAGTTAAAAATTCTAAAAACACAAAGCAGCGATCCTCAAAAAATCTACGTATTTGTATGGCTCTAAAACAGATTCGTAGTAGCAACTGAATTTGTTGCCAATCGAATGATTCGGTAGCACACATAGAATTTTTCGGTTCTATCAACAGAAAGTCAGTTGATAAAGAAGAATTTCGGTTGAAGCAACCAAACTTTTGTTACCCATTCTAAAATTGTGTAGACACAACTGTAAAATTCGGTCACTATGATATTAACATCCAATTGGGAATAAATTCGGTTGCTAATACGAATCTGTTTTCTCTGTGTACAAACAAAGTTTTTTATACCCTACACCACCATAGTTGGTAGGGTATAATGTGTTTGTGCAGATGTTTGTAACGCCCAAAAATATTAGTCTAACTCCCACCTTAAAGTATACCGATCGACTTAGAATCACTTTCTGAGTCGATTAAACGATGTCCGTCCGTCCGTCCGTCTGGCTGGCTGGTCGGCTGGCTGTCCATGTAAACTTTGTGCGCAGAGTACAGGTCGCAATTTTGAAGATATTTCGATAAAATTTGGTACATATTATTTTTTCGGCCCAAGGACTAAGCCTATTGAAACTGGCTGAAATCGGTCCATTATTTCACCTAGCCCCAATACAAATGTCCTCTCGAAATTGGACTTTATCGGTCATAAATGTTTAATTTATATATGTATCTACACAAATTTCCCTCCAAATAAGTTTTATATATACAAAATTCATGTCACCAAATTTTGTTACGATCCGTCGATAATTAGTCATAGCTCCCATATAAACCCGCTTCCGAAAATCACTTTAACGTGCTTAAATCACTTAAAAATGTTGGTATACACACAAAATTCAACATAAATAACTTCCATATAGATATAAATCACACGACCTAATTTTATGGTGATCGGTCCATAATTGGTCATAGCCCCCATATAAGGCCCACTTCCGAAAATCACTCACGAATATAAATTATTGATATTTTAAAAGAAAAATATTTTTACTCATTTACTTGGTGTAGGGTATTATATGGTCGGCCTTGATCGACCATACTTTCTTACTTGTTTCTTTTGTAGAAAAAAATTTTCTTCCGCACTATATACAATCTTTATACGATCCTGATAGAGATCTTAATGCAAAAGCGTGTAAAGTGGCTCACTTATGTGGACATAGCCCCCCCCAAACTTAACCAAATTTTGAAAAAAAAAAAATTTAAGTTTCAATTAACAATTATAAAAACACAAAGCAGCGATCCTCAGAAAAGCTCCATATTTGTATAGCCCTATATGTTATTTAAATTCATACAAAGTTTTTTTTAATATCACACTATACAACACATCACAGTGGGCACTTTTCTAAAAAACTCAGTATTTGGAACACATTTTGCCCGTTTTAGGAATTTCGCTATTTGAAAATTAAAAATGGAATATATTATAATGCCATTAATTTAAGGACATTCGGATGCATATTAGTTCCAAATTTTAGTGTGATATCTTCGGCCGCGAAAATTTTACATTAATTGAAATTTTATAATTTTCTTCAATGAAAATCCACATATTATATTTTTTTGGTTTTTAAGGTAAGCGACATTCGAAATATTTATAATATTATTTCATTTTACTAAATTATTAATCCTCAAGTACTAAGGTTTACACCAATACCAAATACTTACATAAAAAGTTCATATTTTCTCTTCAGAACCTCCAAAAACCATGCCCCTTTCAAAAAATTTAAAATTTTTCATATATTGCATGCAAAATGGTGATCAATATAACTAACATTGATAAACAAACACTTACCTTGATCTTTATTAGCTCAGATTAAAAACAAAGCTGTAGTTGAAAAATAACGTTTCTTAATTTCAAATTTTCTTGGCACATTTAATTAAGCCACCCTGACCATTTGATTATTTACTTAGCAGCAATCATTCCTTAATCAATTTGCTTAACTTTGATTAATGTTAATTTTATTGATTAAATTCCCTAATAACTAATTTAAACAGGTCACGAGACATGCTTTGAACTTCTATCAAGACATTTTTGTTTTGCTGTCCTTTACGTGTTTTGCTCTAATCAACTTCAATTAACTTTTCCTTTTTTGTTTTTTTGTTTAACGAAAAGCGAAAGTTAAATCGTGAAAATTGTTTAATGATTTGTTAAGATAAAAAATTAAATTAAATAAAAACCAAAAAACAAATATTCATACAAAGTTTAGTTGAAGTTTTTTTGTCTATTTAATACCAAGAGTTTGTGAAAATAACCAGAATTTCAAATATGTTTGTTTAAAACAAATTGTTTGTTTTAAAAAAATCGAATAAAATTACAGGGTTTTATAATGCTGGTGTTTTCTTTATGTTATTTTTCCGCAATACTCTAGAGACTGTCGCGCCAATATTGAAACCATATTTTTAAGATTTCCACATTGAGTGTTGGATTTGTTGTCTTTTTGTTTAGAAAAATTTTCCAAAATTATATTAAGTTCAAAACAGAGAGAGGAGTGCAGTGTGTTATCTATTGTTTTATAAATTTTATTAAATTTTCTAGATTTTTCAAGGTTTTAAATTTAATAAAATCAACCTGTAGATGTTTTTTTTTTCTTCTTATCTTCTTTTCTCATAAATTTTCCACATTATTTGTGTCTTTTTTCTTTGTTCAGTTTGTGTTTGTTACTCTGGGGTAAAATAAAATATTATTTGTTAAAAGTAACATTTTTACGCATATTTATTATTATTTTATATTTTTTAAAACAAAATTACAGGTTTCTTGTTTTATTTACCCCCTTTTTAAGCAAATTCTAAGTAATTCTGTTTATTTTTGAGGTTACCCAACTTGAGTTTTAAGTATTTTGTTGAATTTCATATTGAAAATTCTTATTATTTGCATTGAAATCCTGGCACGTGTCATTGTGCAAGTTTCTTCACATTTTAAAAATATGTATTTTGTTTTATTAATGTTTAAGCCTTAAGGGCATTTACACAGAAGACAAATAATCTAGTCACTTGATGAATTGTGTTTAAAAAGTTTATGTTTTATCGTATATTCATTATTTATTAAGTGTCTGAAAAGTCAGTTTTAATGAAATTATTTAAAACTTGTAATAATTCAAAAGTTTTTATTATTTATTTAGTGTTCAATTTAATTATAATAGGCCATTGCATTACAGACAAATTATTAAATAGATAAAGGATTGATTTACAGTGGGCCAATGGAAAATTGATATTAAATGAACATCCTAATTTCAATTTAATATTTAGAGATGTATTTAATTGGAAAAATTATTAGTAATATCCTCTTTATAGTTTAATTCTTCAATGAGGAACATATGTATGTTAATTCCATATTTCTAGCTTCATTAATTTAAATTAAAACAATTAAGAAAGTATGGTCGGTCAAGCCCGACCAATACCCAATACCCTACACTAAGTAAAAGAGCAAAAACATTTTTCTTTTAAAATTTCAATAATTTATATTTTTGAGTGATTTTCGGAAGTGGACCGTATATGGGGGCTATAACCAATTATGGACCGATCACCATGAAATTAGGTCGTGTGATTTATGTCTATATGAAAGTTTACTATGTTGAATTTAAGCGATTTATGCACGTTAAAGTGATTTTCGGAAGCGGGTTTATATGACTAATTATAGACCGATCGTAACAAAATTTGGTGAGATGAATTTTTTATATATAAAACTTATTTGGAGCGAATTTTGTGTAGATACATGTATAAATTAAACATTTATGACCGATAAAGTCCAATTTCGGGAGGACATTTGTATGAGGGCTAGTTGAAATAATGGACCGATTTCAGCCAGTTTCAATAGGCTTTGTCCTTGGGCCGAAAAAATAATATGTACCAAATTTTATCGAAATATCTTCAAAATTGCGACCTGTACTCTGCGCACAAGGTTTACATGGATAGCCAGCCAGACGGACGGACGGGCGGACATCGTTTAATCGACTCAGAAAGTGATTCTAAGTCGATCGGTATACTTTAAGGTGGGTGTTATTTTATTTTTCTATAAATTATCAAATATTTATTTGATTTTTATTTATTATATTTCTTATAGTTTTAATTTGATTTATAATTTCTTTAGCTGAGACTTATTATACTCCATTTGATTTTGCTGAAGGAGAATCTGAAGCTTATATTGGTCTAAAATTAAGTGGAACTGGAATGTAGACAATTGGCAACAATATGCATTTAAGGGTTAATTCATAGGTTTCCTTTATATCGATGCCTTAATATAAAAAGGCCCTAACTCGTGTTTTTTTTAAGTCGAGATGTTTTTGGCTAATTATGATATATGATCGACCATTTATCGAAATAAACGAAAATCTGAACTTCAAAAAAAAAAAAAAAAACATGAGTTAGAGCCTTTTAATATTAAGGAATCGATTTGTACTAATTTTAGCCTCAATCGTGGTTCCATTCTTAGTACCATTTTAGCATCAATCACAGGTCTTTATTAAGTCTAATTTTATCATAAATCTTAGGTGCATACATTTTTTAAGCGTAGGTTTTTATTTAGCCTAATTTTAGCTTCGATCGTGGGTCCATTCAAGTTGCAATCGTAGGTCTTCATAAAGTTCAATTTTAGCTTTAATAGTTTTTCTTTATGTAGTTTCATTATAGCTTCAATTGGAGGACTTTATATAGTCCATTATTATCTTTCCAAGAAAAATTCCAAATATTGAAAAATTTGACCTTTGACCTTCACGATTTAAGGTTTAACGTTTTCCAATTTTAATGAAACTTTCAGACTATATTCAGAATTATCTGGACTATAATATTCTGTATAGGTTTTACTTAAAATTCATAACAATAAGGAAATAAAGCTCATTCGCCAAAAAATGGCCAAATAATTGGTTTTTCTCGAATATTTCAAAATTTAAATCGCAGGTACGGAAAAACCGTAAAAGATATTTTCATAATTTTTTCATATTTGTATTCCCCATTATATTCTCAATTAATCCCAATGAGATGATCAAAAAATTCTGAAATTTGTTTAACAAAATTTTTCAAAATTTTAAAATGGAGTTTTGAAACAGCCGTTAAAATTTTTTATTCTTTTGGTCATACCTGCGAACAGGTTAACGGTATCCTACGAAGACAAAAACTCATATTCAAGTAAATATGGACATATTTTAACTAAAAATTAGCTTTTATTTTAATATTTATCAAAATATGTTAATTTTGTTCCTACATTTCTTGTTCTAGTTTCCTGAGACACGTTAATGACCTGGCGAATTTTTAATAACTTTAACATTTTTTGACCAATTTCGGTGTTTTATATCTCATTAGAACGAAAATTACGTACACATTTCTGTTCTTTTAAATTAAATTGCAAAAGTAATTTTTTAATGCCAAAATTTTTACAAAAACTGAAAAAATGCATTTTATCCCCTTGTAAATGCATCTCAAAACTTCAGAGGGCTTGCTGCACGTCTTAACCCCAACCGATTTACCTATAATTTTTTCAGGATGATTTTTTTACTAATGTTCACCAAACTGGGGGGTGAGAATGGCCTAAATCCAACTTTCGTTTATTAATGGCCACCCTAATAGTCCCCTTATAGCTTCAATCCTAGGTCTTTATATACTCCGGATTAAATCTTAGATATCTAAACTGCCCCATTTTTGCTTAAATCTAAGATCTCTATTTAGTCCCATTTAAGCTTCAATAGTAGGTCTCGATATTGTCCCAGTTATGCTTCAATTATTGGATTTTATATAGTCCCCTTCAATCATAGGTCTTTATATAATCCAGATTAAAGATTAAAGCTTAAATCTTAGGTATCTATACAGTCCCAGTTTAGCTTTAATTATTGACCTTTATATGGGACTATTTTCGCTGCAGTCCAATTTTAGCTGCAATAGTTGGGCTGTATGTAGTCTACATTTGTCTTTAATCGCAGGTCTTTATATACTCCCCTTCTAGTTTCAATCACTGGCCTTCATGTACTCTCCTTTTAGCTTCACTAGTAAGACTTCATACTTTTCAGAATTAGCCTCAATCGCAGGTCTTTATATAGCTTTAATCGAAGGTCATCATATAGTTCTATTTTAGCTTCAATCATAGGTATATTTTCAGCTCAAGCGAGGGTCTCTATATATTTCTAAGCTAGCTGCAATCATATGTTCAATCATAGCTCCTCATATATTCCCATTTTAGCTTCAATCGTAGGCACATTTTTGTTCTAATCATAGGTCTGCATACAGTCTCATTTTAGCTTCAATCGTAGGTTCATTTTGATTTCAGGCGTAGGCATTCATACAGTCCTGAATTAGCAGAAATCGTAGTCTAGGTCTATTTTAAGCTCAATCGATATAGTTCTGATTTAGGTGCAATCATAGGGCCAAGCCCTACCATATTATCCGCTACAATAAGTAAATGAGCAAAAACATTTTTCATTTAAAATATTGTTACGTTTTAACCTTTTCAAAACGTTTGTTTATCTCCTTTAAATAAACCAGATACTTTTGATTGCAAATAAAAGCCGTTTAGTAGTTTGAAAATTGTAACCACTCTCTATTTATTTAAAATGTACAACAACCACAGAATTAAATAGTCACTCAGTGTTTTTTATACACGTTTTTAAATTCTCAGAAATACAAACACTTTATAATGTACACGAATTCACTTGAAAAATACAGCACACTTTAAGGCACTCAGTTGATGTTTATTCGAATAGCGTCTCTGATAAACTAACTAACGACTGCAACCTCTGTCACTATTTATACCACTGTCATCTGCACTCTAGATTTCTCTTTAACTGTCTAGAGATTTCTAATACATACGCCATCTCTGGTGTACTTTCTACAATGTTCTTTAACTGAATATTCGAATTCGAATATACGGTCGCAGCAAACAGCGTTGCCAACTTACGATCAATGGTCAACTGAAAGCTTTTATTCAATGTTAATAATGCCCACAGATAAGTTACAGTTTGCTATTACAGCACTGTTATTTGAAAGTATTAGGCTACTTTTAAATCAGCCGTTAAAATCGTTATATTTGAATTCAAGTACAATTTCGTAACAATATCAATATCTATATTCGTGAGCGATTTTCGAAAGTGGTCCTTATAAGGGAGCTATGACCAATTATGGACCGATCACCATGAAATTAGGTCATGAGATTAATGTCTATATGAAAGTTATTTATGTTGAATTTTGTGTGTATACCAACATTTTTAAGAGATTTATGCACGTTAAAGTGATTTCGGAAGCGGGTATATATGGGAGCTATGACTAATTATGGACCGATCGTTTGGTAACATCAATTTGTGGAGATACATATATAAATTAAACATTTATGACCGATAAAGTCCAATTTCGGGAGGACATATGTATGGGGGCTAGGTGAAATAATGGACCGATTTCAGCCAGTTTCAATAGGCTTGGTCCTTGGGCCAATATGTATTAAATTTGATCGAAATATCTTTAAAATTGCGACCTGTACTTTGCGCACAATGTTTACATGGACAGCCAGCTAACTAGCCAGACGGACGGACAGACAGACATCGTTTAATCGACTCAGCAAGTGGTTCTAAGTCGATCGGCATTACAAACATCTGCACAAACGCATTATACCCACCCCACTATGGTGGTGTAGGGTTTAAAAAGATGTAACACATCAAAATATTCTGAGTACCTTTAAGACACTAAGTCAATCTAGCTCTGTGCATCCATCAGCCTGTCTTTTGAAAACACGATAGGTCCCAAACGAAATGACAAATATCCTCTATTGGGAAATATTGGTCCCTGAAATCTAGCCCCCATACAAATGTCCCCACGGAATACTGTTTGAGCAGCCATAACTATATATTTTTTTATGCTGTAATCCTGATAAAATATTGCACAAATTAATTCTAAATACTAAGAAATTATACTGTAAAGTATGGCAATAATCAGGCATAAAATAACTTTAAGAAGAGCAACTTATAAAGAAATTCCAGAAATTTTCCCACAAAAATTTCTGAAAAATAATATATTCCCGGGAATTCTCGCGAAAATTTTTCCGATTAGGAACCATTAGTCAATCATACACAGAGAATACAGACATAGTAGCAACCGAATTTGTTGCTAATCGAATGATTCGGTTGCACACATAGAATTTTTCGGTTCTGTCAACAGAAAGTCAATTGTTAATGAAGAATTTCGGTTAAAGCAACCAACATTTTGTTACCCCTTCTAAATTTTTGTAGCCACAACTGTAAAATTCGGTCACTAAGGTAGAATCATTCGATTGGCAACAAATTCGGTTGCTATCACGAATCTGTTTTCTCTGTGTATGTTTAATATAGTCTCATTGATCTTAATACAGTTCAATTTTGGAGCGTAGATATTTTCAGTTGATTTAAAAAATCACAAAGTACAATTGAGGCTATCAGCGCAAAAGTGGTGTAACACATAAACTATTTACTTAGTGGTATAATCAACTTACACCACTTTTGCTACATTACTTTGTTACATTATGAGCTGTGCAAAAGAGAATTTGTTCAGCTCCATCTGCTTATGAATACCAAAAGGTAGCTACCCCATTTTTATATTTATATTTTAATATAATAACTGTATGAAACACCAGAACAGCAACCGAAAAAAAATGAGGGTTACACCACTTTTGCGCTGATGGCCTCAATTAGTGTCTGATTTTGTTATATTTTAAATTTTTGGTTCTGTTTTTGTTAATTTGGAAGTTGTAAAAAACTACCAAAATCCCACGATTTCATGCCATAAATTTTGAAATTTCTTAAAAGTACAAAATATATATACGCTCTTTTATGGAAAAGTAAAATATGTGTTTCTCAAATTTCGCTGCAGATACATACATCTACAGTTCAAATATCATGTTTCTATTTAACTCACTTATTTTATACAATAGTTCTATATAAAGAAGATAGACACCTACTCCCTAACAATAAAACCGATACAACATAAATTATATTGTACTATTAGTTAGAAAAAATTGGATTAACTAAACAATAAACAACATGTTGCAAATATTTACACAAAAAAAGTCAAAAAAAAAAAATGTGTAAAGAATTCATATTTATCAAAACAAAAACACATTGCTTAACCCCGGACAAATATTTATTTATGATTTTACACAAATATTTATTAGTGACACATATTCGAACACATTTTCATACATATAAACAAAAAAACAAAAAGCTATGGATACACTTGACAAACAGATACTGAAACTCTTGATACAATATTTGTTGGTAAATAGGCCTAAAATGAATACAGTATGAGAAATAGCTTAGAAGACAAAATGATTAACTCTACTTTTTAAGTTTTTGAAAATTTTTGTTTTATATTGAAAGGAAAAAATTATTATAAATAACACTAAAAGCCACAATTTAGGGAAATTTTATGGAATTAATGTATTTGGCAATTGTCAAGGTTATGTAATTTGAAATATGGTGTGTTGGCAAAACATTAATAAAATTAAAAAGTTTTCCTTAATTAATAAGAAAATTTTAAAATGAATTATAACCAATAAACAAAACCATGAATCTAAAAGCTTATTAGCTATTCCTAACATTCTTTATTTGTTAATTTAATTACAACGAAATTCCCCAAAGTATTATAAGATTTCCCTACAAATACTTTCAATTATTACGACAACATTGTTTATCATAATACATTGAATTAAATTATGGAAAATATTTATTTAATAACACAGTAAATTCAATACTCTAAAGTAAAGTAAAACAAAGCGAGTCACTATAATTAATGTCTAGACATATAAAAAAATATACATTCTTCATTTGTTCTTTTCCCCTAAACCGTAATACAAAGCGTAGCTATACAAATTTAGAAAAATAAACCAAAATAATAAATAAACGCCCAAATTTTTAAATACAAATGACCCCCCATTATCCCCCTTACACAAAAGTTTGCAAAAAAAAGTACCCACAATAATAGATTTTGAAACAAAAAACCGAAATCATTATAAATATTCAGCTTCACTTTACCACATTAAGTGAAAGAGAAAAAAAACTGAAAGACAAATTTTGCAAACAACAAATATCTAAAATATTATGCATCATTGGGTAAGGATCGTCAAATAAAAAGTAAAGGGAACAAGGTTTTTGCTTTAAAATCATTTTGTGTCCCATAATGACACAAAATAATGCTGTGCTGAGCTGAGCTGCTGCCAAGGGATAATAATTTGTCAAAATGTTGTCATAAATAAATAAAAATACCGCAAAAAAATAAAGAAAAAAATTCACTTTATACAGAACCTTTCGTGTTTTTTCTATATTTTTCAAAGTCATTATAAAATGTCACTTTTCATTTGATATAAATAATCTTTTTAAGTCAATATTTAACAAAACCAAAGCAAAGAAAACAAAAAAAAATAAACAAAGGAATTGAAGCAAAAACAATAGTGTGTATTTTGTGGTTTAAAGAATTGTGTGATTTCGGTTTTGGTTTATTTGTTTCATGTTGATTTTAGTCTGGTTTTAACAGATTGTGGTTTGATGGATTTATTAGACCACTTCACTTGTACGAGTACATAGCTATTTCAAATATTTTCGCACGTGTTGTTTTACTAGTTCTTGCCACAAACTATTCAAACACTTCACTCACAGGGTACAAGAATTTGAGGCAGAGACATTAATTTAGCAATTGATTTGTAATGTAAACAATTGACAGACTTTGTAGTCTAAAGTGGAAGTATCGAGCTCTTTAGAAGTCAAACCAAAATGTAATTACAAAAAAAGTAATAAAAGATTAAATAACTATAGAATAAGACTAAGACTAAGACTAAGACTAAGACTAAGACTAAGACTAAGACTAAGACTAAGACTAAGACTAAGACTAAGACTAAGACTAAGACTAAGACTAAGACTAAGACTAAGACTAAGACTAAGACTAAGACTAAGACTAAGACTAAGACTAAGACTAAGACTAAGACTAAGACTAAGACTAAGACTAAGACTAAGACTAAGACTAAGACTAAGACTAAGACTAAGACTAAGACTAAGACTAAGACTAAGACTAAGACTAAGACTAAGACTAAGACTAAGACTAAGACTAAGACTAAGACTAAGACTAAGACTAAGACTAAGACTAAGACTAAGACTAAGACTAAGACTAAGACTAAGACTAAGACTAAGACTAAGACTAAGACTAAGACTAAGACTAAGACTAAGACTAAGACTAAGACTAAGACTAAGACTAAGACTAAGACTAAGACTAAGACTAAGACTAAGACTAAGACTAAGACTAAGACTAAGACTAAGACTAAGACTAAGACTAAGACTAAGACTAAGACTAAGACTAAGACTAAGACTAAGACTAAGACTAAGACTAAGACTAAGACTAAGACTAAGACTAAGACTAAGACTAAGACTAAGACTAAGACTAAGACTAAGACTAAGACTAAGACTAAGACTAAGACTAAGACTAAGACTAAGACTAAGACTAAGACTAAGACTAAGACTAAGACTAAGACTAAGACTAAGACTAAGACTAAGACTAAGACTAAGACTAAGACTAAGACTAAGACTAAGACTAAGACTAAGACTAAGACTAAGACTAAGACTAAGACTAAGACTAAGACTAAGACTAAGACTAAGACTAAGACTAAGACTAAGACTAAGACTAAGACTAAGACTAAGACTAAGACTAAGACTAAGACTAAGACTAAGACTAAGACTAAGACTAAGACTAAGACTAAGACTAAGACTAAGACTAAGACTAAGACTAAGACTAAGACTAAGACTAAGACTAAGACTAAGACTAAGACTAAGACTAAGACTAAGACTAAGACTAAGACTAAGACTAAGACTAAGACTAAGACTAAGACTAAGACTAAGACTAAGACTAAGACTAAGACTAAGACTAAGACTAAGACTAAGACTAAGACTAAGACTAAGACTAAGACTAAGACTAAGACTAAGACTAAGACTAAGACTAAGACTAAGACTAAGACTAAGACTAAGACTAAGACTAAGACTAAGACTAAGACTAAGACTAAGACTAAGACTAAGACTAAGACTAAGACTAAGACTAAGACTAAGACTAAGACTAAGACTAAGACTAAGACTAAGACTAAGACTAAGACTAAGACTAAGACTAAGACTAAGACTAAGACTAAGACTAAGACTAAGACTAAGACTAAGACTAAGACTAAGACTAAGACTAAGACTAAGACTAAGACTAAGACTAAGACTAAGACTAAGACTAAGACTAAGACTAAGACTAAGACTAAGACTAAGACTAAGACTAAGACTAAGACTAAGACTAAGACTAAGACTAAGACTAAGACTAAGACTAAGACTAAGACTAAGACTAAGACTAAGACTAAGACTAAGACTAAGACTAAGACTAAGACTAAGACTAAGACTAAGACTAAGACTAAGACTAAGACTAAGACTAAGACTAAGACTAAGACTAAGACTAAGACTAAGACTAAGACTAAGACTAAGACTAAGACTAAGACTAAGACTAAGACTAAGACTAAGACTAAGACTAAGACTAAGACTAAGACTAAGACTAAGACTAAGACTAAGACTAAGACTAAGACTAAGACTAAGACTAAGACTAAGACTAAGACTAAGACTAAGACTAAGACTAAGACTAAGACTAAGACTAAGACTAAGACTAAGACTAAGACTAAGACTAAGACTAAGACTAAGACTAAGACTAAGACTAAGACTAAGACTAAGACTAAGACTAAGACTAAGACTAAGACTAAGACTAAGACTAAGACTAAGACTAAGACTAAGACTAAGACTAAGACTAAGACTAAGACTAAGACTAAGACTAAGACTAAGACTAAGACTAAGACTAAGACTAAGACTAAGACTAAGACTAAGACTAAGACTAAGACTAAGACTAAGACTAAGACTAAGACTAAGACTAAGACTAAGACTAAGACTAAGACTAAGACTAAGACTAAGACTAAGACTAAGACTAAGACTAAGACTAAGACTAAGACTAAGACTAAGACTAAGACTAAGACTAAGACTAAGACTAAGACTAAGACTAAGACTAAGACTAAGACTAAGACTAAGACTAAGACTAAGACTAAGACTAAGACTAAGACTAAGACTAAGACTAAGACTAAGACTAAGACTAAGACTAATGGTGTTTTCTTTTCTGACACAAAATGTTGCATATATATTTTGTACCATTTATTAAAGGTTACCCATACCCTCATAATGTGTTGCATTTTTAGCGATCACAATAGAACAAAAATCATTACCATTTATGCACTTTTCTTTTATGTAGCTTCTAAATATTATAAAACTATAATTTTTGCTTACATAAAAAGTGGTGCATTTCTAACCCTTTGATAAAATTAAAGGTGAAACATGTTGCATATATTCAGGGTTTTATGGTAACATTATTAGAAAAGAACACGACCAACCTACATTTGTTTCAGAAAAGAACACAAAGAAGGGTAAAAGGCAGAATAAATGCATCATTTATGCCGGAAAAGAAAACACCATAAAACTAAGACTAAGACTGGATGTTCAATTTTATTTTTTAATTTTTTCCGCCGAATTTGTTGTATTAAAATTAAGTGTTAAATTTACTAAAAAATTTAATTCCCAGTTAAAACCTTATAATAGTGAAAAATTAACCCTAAACCCTTATTTTTTCACATGACTGAACAATCAACTACAGTGTCTACAAGAGTCGTAGTTATTTACCAATTTCTTTCACCACCAATAACAAAACTTCTATAAATCTTATAAAATCAGCAAAATCTTATCTATGTTCTCTTTTAAATACACGAAGTTATATTATGCCTTGCAATTATCACACCCTGTAGACGTTACAGCCCAAAGACAAGGTCTGACCAAGCAAAAATCTAAAAAAAAAATAACTAAAAATGTACCAAATACAAGCAAAGAAATTGCCTGGGGTTATTTATTTGGCAACATAAATAAATTTTTCAACATTTATTTATTTCTACCATCATTTTCACATAAATTTAAGAAGAAAAATTTAACGAAAATATTTACGACATCATCGTCATTTGTAGCAACACATGTTTGGTATTTATATGGTTTAAACATGATTATTTGGCATTAAAAATTGTTATCAAAATACTGCTAAATGTAATGCTGTTTAAGGTAAAATAATATTTCTTTCTTTTTTTGGCTCTTTACAAACGTCAACCCCTTTTGGGTTTCTGCCTGCTCGGCTGGCTGGCTGGATTTTTCCCAAATGGTTAAGAGATTTATGCTGGATAATTTTGTTAGCAAAAGCATTAGTTTTGCTCTTCTTTTTTTTTCTTTTTGCAAAAATCATCAAAATACAATAAAAAAAGGTGAGAAAGAGTCTTTAAGAAAGTTAAAAAAAGGTAAATATTTCTTTTGGTTTTAGGTTTCAAAAGAAGAAATTAATATTTCTGAGTAATCAACTTAACACTTTCATAAAAGTATAAAGGAAAAACTTAACACTTTCATAAAAGTATAAAGGGAAAAGAAAGATAGTCTGGTAAAAAGGGACCAGACGAAAACAAATATAGAACCAACTTCTATGGAAAATATCGAATAAAGCCAGTAAAGTTTCATATTTGAAGATTTATTTCAATTTAAGTTTTTTACGAATTCAAACTCAAGTCTGTACTTTAAGATGTATAACAACTCCTATTCATATATTTCTAAGAACTTTCCCTAACATCAATCTTAATTCCCTCACACCACAATCCAAACTTTTCACATCTATCAAATAAACTAAAACTTTTGTCAATAGCTAAAATTTTCCTCAAATATTCTACTTAGAATGCATTCTTTATACAATTTCATTTGATCAGTTTTCTTGTAAATAAAATTAATCACTTTGACAATATTGAAATATTTGTCTACAATTTCCAATTGCAAATATTGTATACAAAAAACCAAACTAAACGAAGTATAATAAAACTTTGCAATGGAACTTTCCAAAATATGTACATACGTATGTTTCTTTTATACAATATTATTAGCAACAATCCATTAAACTATTGCTCGATTATTGACAAAGTTTTGGCAACATTACATGAAAACGAATATATGTAATATTAAAAAAATAACAAAGTTTCGGAAGTTTTTGCAGTATTAGCTGTAATGCCTGGCATAAAGTAGACTTTGTTATATAAAACATCAAATTGTAATGATTGTGTGACAATATTGAAGATAAATGCCAGAGTTTGCAGACAGATAAAGATGCATCTCAATAGAAATAGGTGCTGAAGTTATTTATTTATTACTATTTATTAAATCCCTAACCATGGGATTTAAATGTAATAAGTTTACATTATGAATTATCTTATAAATCTTAGTGTTTTTGAATAAATTCTTTATTTTAATTCGATTAATTTTTTAATCGATTAATCGGCTTTCTGTTTATACGTCTAAATATAGCAAAAAAAATTCTTACTTTAACTAATAGTCTTATGCTATTTAAGAAATTAGCAAATTGTTTCCATTAATCGAATATTTATTGAAACGGTTTTCCAAATAATCGTCCAAATTTAAGTTTTATAGCAAACATTTAAAATAAAGTCTTTAAATGTAAAAGTAAATTGAAATTCAGCAAATTTTTTTAAATAAATTCGATTATTTTCTTTAATCGATTACTCAGTTTTCCGATTATTCGTTATAAATTTCAAAAAATTTAATTTTTTAAAATATATTCTAATAAAATTACTAAATATTGCAAATTTATAGGATTAATCGAATATTTATTTGAAACGGTTCTCCGAATAATCGTTCACATATAAGTTCATATATTATACAAATTAAATTAAAATCTGCAACCATAGATATAAAATGATATTCTACACAATTTTGATGGAATTTATTAATTTCTGTTTTATTATTTTATTAAATCGATTATTCGGTTTGCCGATTATTCGTTAAAAATTAGAAAATTTTTAATTATTTAACTTAAATTCTAATAAAATTACTAAATATTGCAAATTTATTGGATTAATCGAATATTTATTTGAAATGGTTCTCCGAATAATCGTTCACATTTATGTTTATATAACAAAAAATTGGATTAAAATCTGTAACCATAGATATAAAATGATATTCTGCACAGATTTGGTGAAAATTATTATTTTCTGTTCAATTATTTTAGTTAATCGATTATTTGGTTTTTCGATAATTCGTTTAAATTTTGCAATTCCAGAATTTTCCAAAATGTTTCCATTAATAGCATATTTATGGAAATGGTTTTCCGAATAATCGTCCAAAATTAAGTTCATATAGCAAATATTTTAAATAAAATTATTAAATATAAAACTAATATGATATTCTGCAAAACTTTTGATTAATTTATTTATGTTTTTAATAGATTATTCGGAATTCCGATTATTTGTTTAAATAGTGTAGAAAATAACATGTTATAGCTAATAGTCTTATGCTATTCGAGAATTCTGCAAATTTTTTCCAAGTCTAAAGCTTAGTCTTAGTCTTAGTCTTAGTCTTAGTCTTAGTCTTAGTCTTAGTCTTAGTCTTAGTCTTAGTCTTAGTCTTAGTCTTAGTCTTAGTCTTAGTCTTAGTCTTAGTCTTAGTCTTAGTCTTAGTCTTAGTCTTAGTCTTAGTCTTAGTCTTAGTCTTAGTCTTAGTCTTAGTCTTAGTCTTAGTCTTAGTCTTAGTCTTAGTCTTAGTCTTAGTCTTAGTCTTAGTCTTAGTCTTAGTCTTAGTCTTAGTCTTAGTCTTAGTCTTAGTCTTAGTCTTAGTCTTAGTCTTAGTCTTAGTCTTAGTCTTAGTCTTAGTCTTAGTCTTAGTCTTAGTCTTAGTCTTAGTCTTAGTCTTAGTCTTAGTCTTAGTCTTAGTCTTAGTCTTAGTCTTAGTCTTAGTCTTAGTCTTAGTCTTAGTCTTAGTCTTAGTCTTAGTCTTAGTCTTAGTCTTAGTCTTAGTCTTAGTCTTAGTCTTAGTCTTAGTCTTAGTCTTAGTCTTAGTCTTAGTCTTAGTCTTAGTCTTAGTCTTAGTCTTAGTCTTAGTCTTAGTCTTAGTCTTAGTCTTAGTCTTAGTCTTAGTCTTAGTCTTAGTCTTAGTCTTAGTCTTAGTCTTAGTCTTAGTCTTAGTCTTAGTCTTAGTCTTAGTCTTAGTCTTAGTCTTAGTCTTAGTCTTAGTCTTAGTCTTAGTCTTAGTCTTAGTCTTAGTCTTAGTCTTAGTCTTAGTCTTAGTCTTAGTCTTAGTCTTAGTCTTAGTCTTAGTCTTAGTCTTAGTCTTAGTCTTAGTCTTAGTCTTAGTCTTAGTCTTAGTCTTAGTCTTAGTCTTAGTCTTAGTCTTAGTCTTAGTCTTAGTCTTAGTCTTAGTCTTAGTCTTAGTCTTAGTCTTAGTCTTAGTCTTAGTCTTAGTCTTAGTCTTAGTCTTAGTCTTAGTCTTAGTCTTAGTCTTAGTCTTAGTCTTAGTCTTAGTCTTAGTCTTAGTCTTAGTCTTAGTCTTAGTCTTAGTCTTAGTCTTAGTCTTAGTCTTAGTCTTAGTCTTAGTCTTAGTCTTAGTCTTAGTCTTAGTCTTAGTCTTAGTCTTAGTCTTAGTCTTAGTCTTAGTCTTAGTCTTAGTCTTAGTCTTAGTCTTAGTCTTAGTCTTAGTCTTAGTCTTAGTCTTAGTCTTAGTCTTAGTCTTAGTCTTAGTCTTAGTCTTAGTCTTAGTCTTAGTCTTAGTCTTAGTCTTAGTCTTAGTCTTAGTCTTAGTCTTAGTCTTAGTCTTAGTCTTAGTCTTAGTCTTAGTCTTAGTCTTAGTCTTAGTCTTAGTCTTAGTCTTAGTCTTAGTCTTAGTCTTAGTCTTAGTCTTAGTCTTAGTCTTAGTCTTAGTCTTAGTCTTAGTCTTAGTCTTAGTCTTAGTCTTAGTCTTAGTCTTAGTCTTAGTCTTAGTCTTAGTCTTAGTCTTAGTCTTAGTCTTAGTCTTAGTCTTAGTCTTAGTCTTAGTCTTAGTCTTAGTCTTAGTCTTAGTCTTAGTCTTAGTCTTAGTCTTAGTCTTAGTCTTAGTCTTAGTCTTAGTCTTAGTCTTAGTCTTAGTCTTAGTCTTAGTCTTAGTCTTAGTCTTAGTCTTAGTCTTAGTCTTAGTCTTAGTCTTAGTCTTAGTCTTAGTCTTAGTCTTAGTCTTAGTCTTAGTCTTAGTCTTAGTCTTAGTCTTAGTCTTAGTCTTAGTCTTAGTCTTAGTCTTAGTCTTAGTCTTAGTCTTAGTCTTAGTCTTAGTCTTAGTCTTAGTCTTAGTCTTAGTCTTAGTCTTAGTCTTAGTCTTAGTCTTAGTCTTAGTCTTAGTCTTAGTCTTAGTCTTAGTCTTAGTCTTAGTCTTAGTCTTAGTCTTAGTCTTAGTCTTAGTCTTAGTCTTAGTCTTAGTCTTAGTCTTAGTCTTAGTCTTAGTCTTAGTCTTAGTCTTAGTCTTAGTCTTAGTCTTAGTCTTAGTCTTAGTCTTAGTCTTAGTCTTAGTCTTAGTCTTAGTCTTAGTCTTAGTCTTAGTCTTAGTCTTAGTCTTAGTCTTAGTCTTAGTCTTAGTCTTAGTCTTAGTCTTAGTCTTAGTCTTAGTCTTAGTCTTAGTCTTAGTCTTAGTCTTAGTCTTAGTCTTAGTCTTAGTCTTAGTCTTAGTCTTAGTCTTAGTCTTAGTCTTAGTCTTAGTCTTAGTCTTAGTCTTAGTCTTAGTCTTAGTCTTAGTCTTAGTCTTAGTCTTAGTCTTAGTCTTAGTCTTAGTCTTAGTCTTAGTCTTAGTCTTAGTCTTAGTCTTAGTCTTAGTCTTAGTCTTAGTCTTAGTCTTAGTCTTAGTCTTAGTCTTAGTCTTAGTCTTAGTCTTAGTCTTAGTCTTAGTCTTAGTCTTAGTCTTAGTCTTAGTCTTAGTCTTAGTCTTAGTCTTAGTCTTAGTCTTAGTCTTAGTCTTAGTCTTAGTCTTAGTCTTAGTCTTAGTCTTAGTCTTAGTCTTAGTCTTAGTCTTAGTCTTAGTCTTAGTCTTAGTCTTAGTCTTAGTCTTAGTCTTAGTCTTAGTCTTAGTCTTAGTCTTAGTCTTAGTCTTAGTCTTAGTCTTAGTCTTAGTCTTAGTCTTAGTCTTAGTCTTAGTCTTAGTCTTAGTCTTAGTCTTAGTCTTAGTCTTAGTCTTAGTCTTAGTCTTAGTCTTAGTCTTAGTCTTAGTCTTAGTCTTAGTCTTAGTCTTAGTCTTAGTCTTAGTCTTAGTCTTAGTCTTAGTCTTAGTCTTAGTCTTAGTCTTAGTCTTAGTCTTAGTCTTAGTCTTAGTCTTAGTCTTAGTCTTAGTCTTAGTCTTAGTCTTAGTCTTAGTCTTAGTCTTAGTCTTAGTCTTAGTCTTAGTCTTAGTCTTAGTCTTAGTCTTAGTCTTAGTCTTAGTCTTAGTCTTAGTCTTAGTCTTAGTCTTAGTCTTAGTCTTAGTCTTAATCATAGTCTTAATCTTATATAGACAATGATGTATATATTTTATGTATTGTACAATATTCAGTACTCTAAATTAAATGCATACGTTCATTAGATAAATACATATGTACTTCTGTACTAATGACATCACTTAATCTTCTTTTAAACATAATAACTCTCTATCTTGTAGCCCACAGGTTATAAGCTGTTTACAAGTCATCATTAATATAAAAACACTAATGAAATATTTCCACATCGATAAGTTATTTCAGGGTGGCATAATTTTGTATTTTCAAATAAATGAAATATTTATAAGCCACCTTTCCGTATTGACCCTGGAATGATGGTATAAATAAATAAATATATTTGTAAAATACTAATGACACTATTTAATCTTCTTAATATCGAAATATATGTTGCTGTATTATACTGTGATTGTAACTAAAACATATTGTTTATGCAAGATTTTTAATAATAATTTTCTTGCCATGAGATGATTCCATATCAACAATATCAATAATATGAGCTGTTTAATTTATTTGTATTTAATATAAAAACACCAAATATTCAGGTTCTTATGACATGTTTTCTTTTAATTACGTTTTGTTTTTCTTTAATTTGCATAAATTTCATATCTGCTGCAGTATTGTCCAGTTCAAACATCATTTTTTCATATTTGTAGTAATTCATTATTTTTACTGAAATATTTCAGGACTTTTGCCATTTTGACCGTCATTTAATGTTATTTTTATGGCAGAGACTTTTTAATTTATGACCTTCTATTATAAACCAACCACAATATGGAATTTGCAGTAAGGATTTGCATTCGATATAAATTTTCTTAAAGATTATTTTTTTTTATTATGAGATCGAAATTAAAAAGGCTTACTAAAGCTGCGCATGAAAATACGCAAAAAAGGCTGAGATAATCGAGAATAGTAAAATAAATTAATGGCGGTATTCACTGCTAAGTGCGAATGGTATTGCATCATTGCACTTAACAGTGAATACCGCTAATATGTTTGCCATTGAAATGTTTGCAAGCGGTATAAAATTGATATTTATAAATACAGCATTCAAAAATTCACACGAAAATTTTACAAGTATTTATCAGAACAAAAAATCGCATCATTACAGCGATAAAATAATAATCTAACAAAAATTATGAATTCACATCAAAATTGTGCAGGATTTCATATTCTTTTTATATTTAATAGATTTTATTCAAAATTGTTGCTATTTAAACTGAAATTTAGACAATTATTGGGAAAATGCTTTCAATAAATATTCAATTAATGTAAAAAATTTGCAATTTGGAATTGCATAAGCATATTTCAAATATGTTATTTTCTGGAATTTGAACGAAGAATAGTAATTCCGAATAATCGATTAAAAAAATAAGCAAATGAATATAAAAAAATTACTCAAAAATTATTTAGTATAACATATTTTTTCTATATTTAAACATTTTATGCAAAATAGTTGATATATAAACGATTATTCGGAAAATGTTTTCAATAAATATTCGATAAATGGAAAATTTTTGCAAAATTCTGGAATTGCATAAGAATATTAGTTATAATATGTAATTAAAAATAAAAAACTAAACGAATAATCGGAATCCCGAATTATCGATTAAAAAAATAAGCGAATAAAAATAAATAATTTGAACAAAAATTGTGCACAATATCATATTATATCTATGGTTACAGATTTTAATGCATTTTTTGATATATAAATTTAAATTTGGACGATTATTCGGAGAACCGCTTCAAATAAATATTAGATAAATCCAACAAATTTGCAATATTCAGTAATTTCATTAGAAAGTAAGTTAAAAAAATAAAATTTTTTAAATTTTAAACAAATAATCGGAGAACCGAATAATCGATTAAAGAAAATAATCGAATAAAATTAAAGACTTTTTTTAAAAAAGTTTGCTGAATTTCATATTATTTTTATATTTAAAGATTTTATTCAAAATATTTGTTATGTGTATATAAATTTGGATGATTATTCGGAAAACCGTTTCAATAAATATTCGATTAATGAAAAAAATTTTCAAATTTCTGGAATAACATAAAAATATTTGTTAAAATATAAAAATGTTTGCAAAATTTAAACGAATTATAGAAAAACCGAATAATCGATTATAAAAAACAAGCGAATAAAATTAAATAATTTGCACAAAAATTGTAAACAATAACATACTTATCTATGGTTATAGATTTTAATATAATTTTTTGATATATGAACTTTAATTTGGACGATTATTCGGAAAACCGTTTAAAATAAATATTCGATTAATCCAAAAAATTTTAAATATTCAGTAATTCCATTAGAAAAATTAGTGAAAAAATTTAAATTTTTCAGATTTTAAACGAATATTCGGAAAACCGTATAATCGATTAAAAAAATGAATCTAATAAAAATAATAAGTTTACTCTAATATTTTGCAGAATTTGATATTATTTTTATATTTAAGGATTGTATTCAAAATAGTTTCTATGTGTACATAAATTTAGACGATTATTCGGAAAATATTCGATTAATGGTAAAAATTTGCAAAATTCTAGAATATCATAAGAATATAAGTAAAAATATAAAAATGTTTGCAAAATTTAGACGAATTATCGAAAAACCGAATAATGAATTATAAAAAACATGAAATAAAACTAAAAATAAAATAATTTGCACAAAAATTTTACACAATATCATATTTATCTATAGATTTTAATCTAATTTTTTGATATATGAACTTATATTTGAACGATTATTCGGAAAAAAGTTTAAAATAAATATTCGATTAATCCAACAAATGTCCAATATTTAGTAATTGCAGTTTAATATAAGTTAAAATTAAAATTTTTCAAATATTAAACTAAAAATCGAAAACCGAATAATCGATTAAAAAATTAATCGAATAAAAATAAAGAATTTATTCAAAAATCATACAGAATTTTATATTATTTTTACATTTAAATATTTTATTCAAAATCTGTGCTCTATAAACTTAAATTTGGACGATTATTCGGAAAACCGTTTCAATAAGTATTCGATTAATGGAAAAAATTTGGAAAATTTCAAGATATCATAAGGTTATTAGTTAAAATAAGTAATTTTTTCCAAAATTTAAATGAATATAAGGAAAACCGAATAATTGTTTGAAAATTAATCGATTAATAATAAAAAAATGGTGTTAAGAAATTTTGCAGGATTTTATATTCCTTTTATATTAAAAGATTTTGTTTAAAATCTTTACTATATAAACTGAAATTTGAACGATTATTCGGAAAATGGATTAAGTATTAATACGATTAATTGATTGTTTTTGTTATATTTCACGAATACTATAAAAATATTAATATTTTTTAAAAAATTACAGAGTTTTACTGCCAGGACAAGCACATTATAGTAATAATTTTCCAGCAAACTTATATCCACACTCCTGCCCTGCCTAAATCATGAATAGAAAATGGCCTGACAATTTGTGGCGTTATCAAAAATATATTAAAATTAAAAAAAAATATTTCTTACCTCTTGTACTTACCTTCAAGTCTATGAATTCTAAACGCATTTAAAGAAATGCATGCATAAATCATACATTTGCCTCAAACACACACAGCGTGCTCAATTCACACCGAATTATTCATTGTCATAATAAATTCGTGTGTTTGCTCTTAATCAACCACGAAATCTAGGTAGTTTTTTCAAAATTTTTTGTTTTTCTGTTTAATAAATCCCATACATTATTCACATCGAATAACAGCAAAAAAGTGAAAAAATAAATAAATAAAAAAAGTGTTCGTTCATATAAATCACAAACACACCTCTCTGGTTGTCATATGGTGCGTATGACTGATACGCATTTATTATTTGTAAACTAAATTTATTCATCATACGTCTAGTTGAACTGTTTGTGTTGTCTGCCTGCAATATTTATGGATATTTTTTGACATTCAAAATTGTAAGAGCGTTTGGATTTGAGTCAACATATGAACATGTGTCTGAGCTGGCAGCACATTCATATATTTTTTAAATAATCCTAATGAAAAATCTTGTAAGTCAACATTAAACAAATCGCATAGACATGTTAATAATACAAACAGCAACAAAAAAAAAGAGAAAAACCAGACAAAAAGGCTAAAATTTTTTAAAAAAAAAAACATAAAAAATTTAATTTATTGAAATCTAAATGGACTTTTATTTATATACTATAAAGTAAAGGTGTTGGATTTAAAATAACATTCAAGAAAACTATGTGAACATGTTGGAAATAAATTTAAATACACAAATTAACACTTCAGCCATTTTGGCCTTATTTTCTTTTGTAGAAAATTTGTGGCTTTAAGCCATTAAAAATCAGTTTCGTAGGTGTTTTATATTACACAAAAACTTAGTTTCCTTTTAACATATGGCCAGTTGTAGGTTTTCAACTTAAATTACAATTTACTCAAACCATTTAGAATCGGTTTTCTAAACACTTTGCCAAGAGTTCTTTTCTTTTTCATTTTTGGGGTAAATCAAAACCAAACATGTTCTGCTTTTTATAATTCAAAAACGTGTCTTCCATGTTAAATTCTTATTTGAATGCAGGATACCATAAAATATTTACATAATTTAAAACATAAAATGTGTACGTTTACTTTTTTTTCTTATTTGATTTGAAAACTTTTGTGCTCTTTTACCCATTTTTGACCAACAAAATTGTGCATAATGTTTGTTAAAATTACGTTTATTGTGGGAGTTTTGTATGTAGTTCATAAGTATTAGTTTAAGTATTTTTTGAACTCAACATTAAAAGATTTTGTTTAAATGTGTTTGGAATTTAATGTATTTTTAAGACAAATACTAAAAACAAAGTGTAAATACTTTTTAAGTAATTGCTAAAAGAGTACTTAAAGACATTTGAGGGTTAATTATTTATAAGAACTGATTTTAGGACACAGTTGCTGCTCTATTAAAAGCCACTTAACCCATTTCTTACAGCCGTGTGTTTGAACACGAGTTTATCATTTCTTCACTTTGAGTAAATATATAACACAGATAAATATAAATAATTAAATGTATGAGGAGTTTATATTGAGGTTTGGTCTCTTACCAACCAAAAAATATTTTTGGAAAATTTTCTCAAGCCTCCTCCCATTTCATAAGTGGTGATTGAAAAAGAGTCCAAAAATGGACTCTTTTTAAATTAATTATATCTATATATATAAAAATGAAATGGTCCATGTATGTAATGTCATCACGTGAGAACGGCTGGAGCGATTTGCCTGATTTTTTTTATTCGATTCGAAATTTTCAGGAGATGGTTTGTGAAGAAAAAAAAAATCAAAAATTCCGGGCAAAACTCGGAAATTATTTTTTTTTGTGTATGCAGTACAAATTTAGATATTTTATTTGCAAATAAATAAGAACAGGCTGGTGTGCGTGGGTTGGAGAAACTTGAAGAACTAACATTTGTAAATGCTACCGGGCGAAGCAGGGGCGACCAACTAGTAATATATATATAAAAGAATCAGAATTATTATATATGAATTGCCGTGTATTACTAAGTCTCCAAGAAGGAACCTAAGGCCATTTAACCAGCGTACTGGTGAATATACAAGCCGCTAGGTGGCTGTAAATACCGGCGTGTGTTTCACCACACGTTGGTACTGATAGTGACATTGTTAATTAAATATTTTTCGTAATTACAACACAATCTACTACTTTGAAACATTAATTGCTAATATACTTTCCAAAATACATACCATAAACAACATAAATAACTAAAAAAATTGTACCGAACAAAAGATTTCAAAACACTTAACAGTACCAACGTGTGGTCAAACACACGGCAATTTTCAGAAAAACTACGCGTCAAAAAAATTTTTTTTTCCAAAAATATTAAAAATAATATCATAAGACGTTCTTGAAATTTTCATCAAAAAATTCCAACGTTTAAATTTCCTTTCCAATGATACCAGTTTGGAGCTAATCGGTTGGATGGTCTCAGAGTATATAACGGGCATAGTTAGAAACATTTCTTGTATTTTATATATATAGATAGATAGATTTCTTCTACTTATGAATATAGTTTATATACCAAAGATTTGTGACATTGTTTATACTGGAATATTTATACCCTACACCATCATAGTGTGGAGGGTATTATGCGTTTGTGCAGATGTTTGTAACGTCCAAAAATATTAGTCTAACACCCACCTTAAAGTATACCGATCGACTTAGAATCACTTTCTGAGTTGATTCTGAGTCCGTCTGGCTGGCTGGCTGGCTGCCCATGTAAACCTTGTGCGCAGAGTACAGGTTGCAATTTTGAAGATATTTCGATACGCATTAGGTACGTATTATTTTTTCGGCCCAAGGACTTAGCCTATTGAAACTGGCTGAAATCGGTCCATTATTTCACCTAGCCCCCATACAAATGTCCTTCCGAAATTGAACTTTATCGGTCATAAATGTTTAATTTATATATGTATCTCCACAAATTCCGCTCGAAATAAGTTTTATATACACAAAATTCATGTCACCAAATTTTGTTACGATCGGTCCATAATTAGTCATAGCTCCCATATAGACCCGCTTCCGAAAATCACTTTAACGTGCATAAATCGCTTAAAAATGTCGGTATACTCACAAAATTCAACATAGTAAACTTTCATGGTGGTCGGTCCATAATTGATCATAGCTTCCATATAAGGCCCACTTCCGAAAATCACTCACGAATATAAATTATTGAAATTTTAAAAGAAAAATGTTTTTGCTCTTTTACTTAGTGTAGGGTATTATATGGTCGGGCTTCACCGACCATACTTTCTTACTAGTTTATTAATACAGTTGTTTATTTGTTATACTTATAAACAATGTATATAACAGATTTCAAGCATCATTTCGGATATGCCAAATCGTCCTCCTCGGCTTTAATTCGTATAATACCAAAATTCCCTAATATTTTTTTAGAATTTTTAAAACAATTTTAATAGAGTACTTTTTGGTAATTTGTTAAAGAACAGATTTATGATATCAGTGAATAATTGCTAGTTTTCTTTCCGTTTCTATTATTATCTTAACAGAAATGTTGAATTTCGAAAAAGTACTTTTTTAAAAATTCTATTTTTGATAACAAAAAATTATAATTTTGATCAAAAAAAATTTTGTAACGAATTTTTATTATCTGTAATTATTCTATTCATCCATTTGCATGAGTTTCATACATAAAGTTTTTACTTTATAAAAAAGTACTTTTTTGATAATTTTTTAAAAGAAATTTTTGAAGTAATTTTTTTATTTCTCAACTTCTTAGGATTAACATACATATAACATACATAATAGTGCTATAATTTAATATCATAAAATTTTTAAAAATAAGTTCAGAATATATACTTTTTGGAAATGCATTTATTTTATTATTCAATCGATCTAATTTAAATTAATTGTCAATAATTGTAAATAACTTTAAAAATTTTACTATTTTTAATTTTGCAGTGAACTTTTATAATTTTTTTTGTAGTGAAAAATTTCAAAATAGTACTTTTTTGATACTACATATTCATATTAAAAAAATATTTATATTAAAAATTTAAACATTCAAAATAGTACTTTTTTAAAATTTAAATACATATATTGTATTTACAAATATACATTTTTATTGACTTATGGTACAAACATTATTTTTTTGTACTGTACATTGAAATATACATTTTTGGAAATGAGTAATTATTTATTATTCTAACGATAAGATTTTTTTTAATCAAAAATGGGTTAAAAATTAAATTTTAAAAAGTACTATTTGGTAATTTTAGAGAAAATTTAATTTTAAATTAGATTTTTTTACCTCTCTAATTACGGTACTTTTTATTTTTTTATATTTTTTATGAAATATAAATTTTGGAAATGCTATTTCTAACGATCCGAAAGCACCAAATTTAAAGTTTTATGGACTTTTTGTAAAAAAAATATTTTTTTGTACTTTTTTTAAAATAAAATTATGGAAATGAGTAACATTTATAATTCTAATGATTTTTTTTATCAATAATGAGTTAAAAATTAAATTTCAAAAAGTACTATTTTGGTACTTTTTGAGAAAATTGATTTTTAAATTAGATTTTTACCTCTCTACTTCTGGAGATTAAAAAAATACATGTTTCGCAGTTTTTAAAAAAGTAATTTTTTGGAACTTTATATTTTTTATACTTTTTTGAAATATAAATTTTGGAAATGAGTAACGATATTAGATTTTTATACCAAAAATAAATTAAAAATTATTTTTTAAAAAGTACTTTTTTCGGTACTTTTTGAAAAATATGATTTTTACCTCTCTAATTCTGGAAATTAAAAAAAATACTTATTTTTCAGTTTTTTAAAAAAGTCCTGTTTTTAATTTTTTTAGTTTTCAAAAAGTATTTTTTTTGAACTTTTTGAAAAAAATGATTTTTAAATTGGATTATATTTTTAATTCTGTAAACTAAAAAAAACTACATACATATTTTGCATTTTTTAAAAAAGTGCCTTTTGCATTTTTTTTTTTAAATAGAATTTTAGGAAATGAGTTGAAATATTATTCGAACTATCAGATATTGCAGTTTTTTAAAAAAGTTATTTTTTGGCACTTTTATAAAAAAAAAATTGGAAAAGGGTAGACATTATTATTCTAACTACGATATGATTTTTTATCAATAATCAAGGAAATATGAATTTTCAAAATAGTACTCTTTTTGGCATTTTTTTTTTAAATTTATTTTTTAAATGAATTTTTACCGCTCAAAATCAGGAAATTAAAAACATACTCGAATACGCGTCTGAAACTCCCATGGGGAATTTGGGGCCATTCCAATGTGTTTGAAATGCTGGACATATACCCATCAGTGTTTTAAATTAAATTAACTTTTCTTTGTTTCTACTTATCACTCAATGGATTTTATATTTTATTTATTTCAATAATCATACTTATACACTAAATACTATTACATTTTTTCAAATAAAGACAATTTTTCCAAGTAAATAAGACTAAAAAAAAAAGAATAATGTCTCAATCATCCAAATGGTAGAGGTCAGATTTCTCATTATCCTCAAAATTTTATTTCATAATATTGAGTTCTATGCTGCTGCAGAAGCTAAAATAAATCTTGAGAAATTTGATGAAAAACTACAGAGTTTTATTTTGGCATTTAGCCAAAACTATCACTTCACAACATTGACAGCATAAGTATGAAAACAAAAGCTATTTGAGCTGAATGTTAAACTAAAATAAACGAAATAAAAATGTGTATAATTTATTTAGCCAAAAGCAATTTTAATGAAAAAGAAAATACAAATTTATATGCAGTACACAAAAGTGCAGTATCACATAAAATGAAAAGTAAAATTTCTTTATTGAAATTGTTGAAAAATACAATCTTAGAGAGGGTATTTAAGTTTAAGCTATATTAATACAAATAATCCGCTTGATTTGTATTTCAACATTAAGATTTCTTATAAAAAAAAATGCTCATACTCACTGAATACTCTTCCACTTTTTTAATGAACTACTTCTTATATTATTTGACATTTTCCGTTAGGGTGTTGACAGATAAACTGAATATAGATTTAGAGACAAACAATAATAAGCACGAGCAATACTTGTGGCAATATGTATTGCTTCAAAAGATTTTATATTTTTTATTTTTATTCAATTTCTCTCTTTAATTTTAAATTAAATTTTATTTGTTTGAAATTACACGTGCTGGCCTGTTGAAATTTAAAAAAAAAATTATCCAAGTTGCAATGACTTTGTAGAATCCACCCCGACAAGATTGTAATAAAAATGCATTAGGCCGTAAAAAACTAATTATTTTAAGGAATTTTTCTGCCAAAAAAAACATTTTGCTAAAACAATTGTTCTCAGAAATAATTCTTAAGGAGTTAAGTTTTCTTTTTGCTTATGCTGTCAGTTTGTGTCTTTACTGCAAATATATTACATTTTAGCATATTTCGTAAGAAAACACTTCACAAAGGATTAATGATGGAATTTCAATTTGACTTTGTCACGCATTCTACCTTTAGTATTATTTGATAAAGATACATTTTTGAGGGAAATTCTCAGATTTTTGTCTGCACTGTAATGTTTAAAAAAATGTTGACTCTTTAGTATCGGTAGCAGAGGATGAGTAGCTGATGGTATAAACAATTGTTTAAGAAAAAAGTTTTTGGTGAAAAAGAGTGTTGAAAAAAATTATATTCGATTGTACCGAATGTTGTATGCCCACCATCAATATGTGACAATAAAATATTTGTCTGATATAGGCGATATATGGAGGGTAGGTTCAGTTATGGACAGATGCTCAAAAAAGTTGGTAGAAAGATTTAGGTTTATATAAATCTAGTTTATGTCCAATTTCATTACGATATTAATTACACTGTTTATGAATTTTAAACTTGTTTTTCTGTCAATCGGAGTACTGAATTCAAAATGGTGGAGTTTGTGTATTAACGTAACTCAAAATCCGCACTAAAATTACCTTCAAGAAAGACTGAAATTTTTTTTTAATCTGCTCAGTCGTTTTAAAAATACATATACATATGTATATTTTTTTTGTTGAAAAAAAAATAATTTTTTATTAAAATTTCGAAATTTTTGTTTTTTAAAACGTCATAAAAAATTGGAAAATTTTTTTTTTTTTTAATTTTTTCGAAGAGCATAGAAAGTAAAGTTACAACCAAAACAAGCCCTAAATCATTGAAATCTGTCCACAAGTTTTGATTTTATAAACAAAAGATGGGAAAGCGGTAATCATAATCGTAATTGAAGTTTTGTGTACCTATGATTGGGAAAAAAACCAAAAAACCACATTGATCACTGCTATTTTTTGTAAAATTACATGGTATGAATAAAAGGAAAATTCCGTATACTGATTAACAGTCTTCTAAAAGGTCTCTATTAAAATCAGACGACGCGTCACACAGTGGCGTAATTTGAGTTTTTTCGTTGCAAAAATCATAACTTTTGAATCAAATAAGATAATTTAAAAATTTAAAAGGCATATGATAGAGAATTGATCTATCTATGAAATGAGTGTTTGAAAAGGGATCTATGACTTTTAAGTGCCTACTTATGAGTTAGCAAAGTTGAAATTTGTGGAAAAATCAATTTTATGGGAAGTAAAATAAAATATTTTTTTTAAATTTTTTTCTTTTGTTAAGTTTATCTTTAAAGGCTTTATGATTTAAAATTATTCCAGAAAAAATTAAAAAAAAAATTGTTTGGTTGTTTTTTTCACGGTCATATGGCATCTTTGGAAGCATGTCTTTTTTCAAAATTTTACCTATAGCAAAAAATGGGGCAATGACAGGCAGCTGAAAATTTTTGCATTAGGTAAAGGAATAATCAAAGAATTTATTTTGAAAATATGGCAAATATAGAAATTGATAGTTTTTTTTTTTATTTTCCTTCAAAGTTGAGAAATATTGAAAAAATGCATAGTTGGTAAATATCGTTTGAAACCATATCTTTTTCAAAATTTTACCTCTAGCAATAAATGTGGCATGGACGGGCAGCTGGGCCTTTTAACGAAAATGGAATAGCTACAGAGCTGATGAATAGATATTGTTTAGGAACAACTCAAAGCGATGTTTAAAATGTATTCTACTAGATTTTGGTATTAAACAGACATCTGAGCCTGTTGCTCGTTATATGAAATTAAATGAGGAGTATTCACGAATAAACAACTTAAAACTTGGGGGCATCGAAAATCAAAATCAGAATATTTTCATTAATTTGTAGACATAACCTGTGTATGATTTCATATTTAGCTACATTGTTTATGGTGTTTTTCCAATAAGATTAATTTTATTTTATAACAAAATCCATTAGACAATAAATAATTGCCTAAATTAGAAAAATACAATCTAATAATATTCCACTTTGTATAGCCAATTGTAAATGTGTGTGTGTGACGCATACATACACACGACTACACCTACAAACACATGTGCAACCAAATTATCAGAGACTTTTACAAAAAGAAATTAGAAATAACACATGTTCATTTAACGCTTTAGTAGACGGGAATTCCGTTTTGCGGTTGTCAGACACATGTAAATGTGTAGACTCAAAGAGATACTGTTTATTAGCACGGACTAAGAAATATTCAGCCCAATTATGAATAAAAATTCTACTGGATTTTTTTCCCTTTTCACATTTTTTCTATTCAAATTCAATGGGAAAAAGCTCCCTGGGATCAAACTCCCAGGGAATTTTTTATTCGTAATTGGGGTGATTATGTCAGTTCAAAAATGTTTTTTTTTGGCAAAGCAGCGCATTAACTACTTAAAACCTGAAGACCCAATTTTGTGCTCTTTGAAATATTTGTATATGATACCAAAACCAAACATGCTTTGGAAAAAATATTATTCGGTGTATAATTTTGAAACGTTTACCATCCTTCTGGCAACGTACCATCAAAGCCGGGCTTTTTAAGTTATACACCCATTATTAAAATCATAAAATGCATCTGTTTTTTCTTCTAATCCAGATCATCAGGCTCAAAATCTAGAACAATTATTTTGAAAGATGACAAAAAATTTCGTAGAATATTATAGAAATTTCTTTTAAGGACCATCCTAATGTATATGGCTGGATTTCTAGACAGTAGCTATTTGTTAAAAGTTAAACAAAATCAAAAAGGACGCGTTGCTTAAAGTCTTAGGCTAAACCGATGAAAGTTAAATCAAGCTAAAACGTAAAAATTCGTTCGTTTTATAATAAATAAATTGTTTAACATCAAAAGATATATAAATATAAAATTTTACACATAAACTCACACGTTCATTTGAGCATGGATATCTACTTGTAACCAGATATTATATGAAGTGATGTATGTTTTGTATGCACAGTAAGTTTGTCTGTAAAAAATCTAATTTTTAGTGTAATCAAACTCCAACCCAATACATATTATAACAGCTTAAAAGTTAAAAAGGTCTTTTCAAAGTACTTCACCTATGACAATAACGGTCAACTTTTATAATTTAATATAAAGTTTATTAAAGGATTTTTAACCCTTTTTAGGAAAAAGGGTTCTCAAAAAATATTAGATTCCACATACAAATTATAACACTACTTTAACAGATATCTACAACTATTACTAGTACTTATTTTCTATTTAATTTATACAGAATAAATTCTGTTTACTTGGAACCCCTGCATATTGGGTTATACTAGCTGCTGGTTGCCAGACACAAACATTGCCAGAGACATGAGTTTATTTAATACTCATTCATACTCAACAGCTAAATGGGCTTAAATAAATTAGATTTTTAAAAGAAATAAAGAAGTAAATATTTTTCTTTAAACAACCATCATGTGTGCTAAATATAAACAAAAATACATTTATTATTAGCTTAATTTAGGAGGGACAGAAATCTTGTCATATACCCAAACATACATAAATATGTGTGTTAGCATAAAACCATTAAAATATTTGCCAAAAATATCCCCACATTCTCAGATACTTACAACAATATAATTATATTACATAAATACCCCAACTCTCCAGCAAATATAAATTCAAACAAACATGTCTCTTTAACACTTGTTTATGACTAACGTGCTTATGATTTCCCCACTGTACATGCATGTGTGTAAATGTATGTGAAATTTCATCTAATCGAATTAAATAAATCAAATTTTTGTATGCAACATTATCGCAATTTATGTTTTGTTAAGCGTGCGTAATATGAAAATCGCTTTTTATTCTGTGGCTAAACATGCCACACATTGAAATCCAAATAAATATAAGGAGGTACTAAGAAAATTACTCAAATTATCTAGACTATGACTAGACTATGACTAGACTATGACTAGACTATGACTAGACTATGACTAGACTATGACTAGACTATGACTAGACTATGACTAGACTATGACTAGACTATGACTAGACTATGACTAGACTATGACTAGACTATGACTAGACTATGACTAGACTATGACTAGACTATGACTAGACTATGACTAGACTATGACTAGACTATGACTAGACTATGACTAGACTATGACTAGACTATGACTAGACTATGACTAGACTATGACTAGACTATGACTAGACTATGACTAGACTATGACTAGACTATGACTAGACTATGACTAGACTATGACTAGACTATGACTAGACTATGACTAGACTATGACTAGACTATGACTAGACTATGACTAGACTATGACTAGACTATGACTATGACTATGACTAGACTATGACTAGACTATGACTAGACTATGACTAGACTATGACTAGACTATGACTAGACTATGACTATGACTAGACTATGACTAGACTATGACTAGACTATGACTAGACTATGACTAGACTATGACTAGACTATGACTAGACTATGACTAGACTATGACTAGACTATGACTAGACTATGACTAGACTATGACTAGACTATGACTAGACTATGACTAGACTATGACTAGACTATGACTAGACTATGACTAGACTATGACTAGACTATGACTAGACTATGACTAGACTATGACTAGACTATGACTAGACTATGACTAGACTATGACTAGACTATGACTAGACTATGACTAGACTATGACTAGACTATGACTAGACTATGACTAGACTATGACTAGACTATGACTAGACTATGACTAGACTATGACTAGACTATGACTAGACTATGACTAGACTATGACTAGACTATGACTAGACTATGACTAGACTATGACTAGACTATGACTAGACTATGACTAGACTATGACTAGACTATGACTAGACTATGACTAGACTATGACTAGACTATGACTAGACTATGACTAGACTATGACTAGACTATGACTAGACTATGACTAGACTATGACTAGACTATGACTAGACTATGACTAGACTATGACTAGACTATGACTAGACTATGACTAGACTATGACTAGACTATGACTAGACTATGACTAGACTATGACTAGACTATGACTAGACTATGACTAGACTATGACTAGACTATGACTAGACTATGACTAGACTATGACTAGACTATGACTAGACTATGACTAGACTATGACTAGACTATGACTAGACTATGACTAGACTATGACTAGACTATGACTAGACTATGACTAGACTATGACTAGACTATGACTAGACTATGACTAGACTATGACTAGACTATGACTAGACTATGACTAGACTATGACTAGACTATGACTAGACTATGACTAGACTATGACTAGACTATGACTAGACTATGACTAGACTATGACTAGACTATGACTAGACTATGACTAGACTATGACTAGACTATGACTAGACTATGACTAGACTATGACTAGACTATGACTAGACTATGACTAGACTATGACTAGACTATGACTAGACTATGACTAGACTATGACTAGACTATGACTAGACTATGACTAGACTATGACTAGACTATGACTAGACTATGACTAGACTATGACTAGACTATGACTAGACTATGACTAGACTATGACTAGACTATGACTAGACTATGACTAGACTATGACTAGACTATGACTAGACTATGACTAGACTATGACTAGACTATGACTAGACTATGACTAGACTATGACTAGACTATGACTAGACTATGACTAGACTATGACTAGACTATGACTAGACTATGACTAGACTATGACTAGACTATGACTAGACTATGACTAGACTATGACTAGACTATGACTAGACTATGACTAGACTATGACTAGACTATGACTAGACTATGACTAGACTATGACTAGACTATGACTAGACTATGACTAGACTATGACTAGACTATGACTAGACTATGTCAAGTATTATTAATTATAACCTCCTTTGTTCCAATGTTTGTTCACATAAATCAATATATAGTCAATAACTATATGGCTTAGTCCTTCCCTAGAAAAATACATGAAAGTACGTTAAATTTCTCTCCATTTTAATATTTGTTGTAACATACTTTGTGGCTTTCAAACACAGTTATTCAAGAGTTTAGCTCTTATTCAATTGGTTTTTATTCGTTTTTTTTTTTAAAGATTTTTTTATTCGTCTCATCTTTTTTTTTGGTATTTTACCAAGTAAATGATTGTTTACATATTTTACCAAACAAAAAAAAAAAAACATCAAGTGTTGGTTTCCCTTTTTAGTCTTGCTCAAAAGTCTGTTGAAATTTGTTTCTTATAAATGATTTATTTACGATGTATTTCCCTTCATTCTTTAACATGTTTTTCGATGTACTGGAATTTATTGGGGTTTCGTTGCTTTTCTTTGAAATACTTGAAGTAAGTAGCAGAAAAAATGATAGACATTATAATCTTTTTGGCGTTAAATGACTTTTACTTTTTATCGTGTTTTTACTTTAAGCTTTATTTTGGGCTGGTATGCGTTTTTAATAAAATATTTGGTAGACAGTTTAAGTACATTTTGAAGGTTTTTTTCCTTTTGGTCTTTTTTTTTTGGTTAGGTGTAAAATGAGATGAATAATGTAAGAAAGTTGGAAACTAAAGGCTTATTATTGATTTTGTGGATTACAAAAAAAAGTAAAAGGTTTTTGTATTTTTAAACATGTCTCAAAATAAATAGGCTGCAAGGAATTTATAATTTTATTTTGCATGACTTTATTAGTGCTTAGTTAATGCAGTCTGCTGTTACTGGACCCCAGGGGTTTTAGAGATTTAAATACATGTCTGTGCTTGGACTAAAAATAGCATTTTATTATAAATATTACCTTGTGGGTGAAACAAGTTTTGGCTTAATACAATTTTAAATTCCATTTTTTTATATTTCTGCTTTTAATTTTCTAGCAAACCTTTAAAATTTAACTTTACTCTGTGAATTGTTTTCTTTTAGTAAATTTCCTTGAAACTCATAAATAAATATTTATTGAAAATGATGGAGAATTTCAAGGAATTTCAATGGATAATTATTGGCAGACTTAAGTTCTGGACAGTAAAATACATTAATTTAAAGATGTCAAAAACATGGAAATATTAATAAATAATTGAAATTGAAGTGGCATTTTAAAGAGTTTTTAGTTAATTTGATTGATTTCTAAAATAAAATTTATATTAATCATACGTCACCGCAGAGATTCATTGAAAAAGGGAAAATAATTTTTTTTTAAATTTAAAATATAGAATTGTAATCATGTCCCTGAACTTTTTAACTTCTTCCAGTTAAATAGTTTTTAAATTTCCTTATAAAATGACATTATACAATTTTAAAAACCTACTGCCATATTATTTTTTCCTTGATCTAACTCAAACAAAATTCCCATATAATCTGCCCTTCATTTCAATTTTCTTTTTTTGTTTTATTTCTCAAATAAACACAATAATAAATACATATTTTCCATTTCAACATTTATGACCTAATAAGCTTTTATTTTTGAAATATAATACATCTTAATATCCTTTTTTTAACTGTTAGGGATGTTTTTTTTTTATTTACTTCTTGCTTTTGATTGACATATTTTTTGGCATATTCCACCCAAGTCAGTCTCTCTCAGAACCGTCTTTCACATGGCCCTGAAATTTCTGACATGTCAAATAAGAAAAAAACTCAACTTTTTAAGTATAATTATTACATTTTGTTTGTTTGGGTTCTATTAAGTTTTTTTTTTTGTTTTTTTTTTTATTTATATAATATGAAATTTTATTATTCAATTTCAATTTATCACATATTTTTTTTCCTTGCTTCCAGACACAAGACATGTTCATTTATGGTTTATTTGTATGAATACCTACACGATAAACAAGATATTAAACAAAATTAGAAAATGTATAGATTCATTTCTGATGTATTAAGTTAAAGGTCATGGCATGCCTTTGTTACTAATTTACGTATGTATGTGATTTTTTCTTTAATGATTGTCTCTAAATGCCAAAAACAAAAATATTTTTTAAGTGCGTAACTACCGAAATTGTCGACTTATTTTCATTTATACAATTTAATATTCGTCATACGTCTACGTTGGATTCAAGAGTGTGCAGCCAATGTAACGTTTACGTGATATTTCTAAGTATATAGTATTAATTATTGCTTATACGTCATCATAAATGAAGTAATTTACTATTTTTAATGACATTTACTTTTTGTTGACAACTTTTGTTTTCTTTTGTTTTTTTTTGTAATTTTGCTGTTTTATATTTAGCGTCAGATTTTTATATTTTGTATGTACAATAATTGAAGAGGGTTGTTTGACAAGTTTCATAAAATGAAAGCAGAAATCCTTAGTCTAGTTTTAGTCTTAGTCTTAGTCTTAGTCTTAGTCTTAGTCTTAGTCTTAGTCTTAGTCTTAGTCTTAGTCTTAGTCTTAGTCTTAGTCTTAGTCTTAGTCTTAGTCTTAGTCTTAGTCTTAGTCTTAGTCTTAGTCTTAGTCTTAGTCTTAGTCTTAGTCTTAGTCTTAGTCTTAGTCTTAGTCTTAGTCTTAGTCTTAGTCTTAGTCTTAGTCTTAGTCTTAGTCTTAGTCTTAGTCTTAGTCTTAGTCTTAGTCTTAGTCTTAGTCTTAGTCTTAGTCTTAGTCTTAGTCTTAGTCTTAGTCTTAGTCTTAGTCTTAGTCTTAGTCTTAGTCTTAGTCTTAGTCTTAGTCTTAGTCTTAGTCTTAGTCTTAGTCTTAGTCTTAGTCTTAGTCTTAGTCTTAGTCTTAGTCTTAGTCTTAGTCTTAGTCTTAGTCTTAGTCTTAGTCTTAGTCTTAGTCTTAGTCTTAGTCTTAGTCTTAGTCTTAGTCTTAGTCTTAGTCTTAGTCTTAGTCTTAGTCTTAGTCTTAGTCTTAGTCTTAGTCTTAGTCTTAGTCTTAGTCTTAGTCTTAGTCTTAGTCTTAGTCTTAGTCTTAGTCTTAGTCTTAGTCTTAGTCTTAGTCTTAGTCTTAGTCTTAGTCTTAGTCTTAGTCTTAGTCTTAGTCTTAGTCTTAGTCTTAGTCTTAGTCTTAGTCTTAGTCTTAGTCTTAGTCTTAGTCTTAGTCTTAGTCTTAGTCTTAGTCTTAGTCTTAGTCTTAGTCTTAGTCTTAGTCTTAGTCTTAGTCTTAGTCTTAGTCTTAGTCTTAGTCTTAGTCTTAGTCTTAGTCTTAGTCTTAGTCTTAGTCTTAGTCTTAGTCTTAGTCTTAGTCTTAGTCTTAGTCTTAGTCTTAGTCTTAGTCTTAGTCTTAGTCTTAGTCTTAGTCTTAGTCTTAGTCTTAGTCTTAGTCTTAGTCTTAGTCTTAGTCTTAGTCTTAGTCTTAGTCTTAGTCTTAGTCTTAGTCTTAGTCTTAGTCTTAGTCTTAGTCTTAGTCTTAGTCTTAGTCTTAGTCTTAGTCTTAGTCTTAGTCTTAGTCTTAGTCTTAGTCTTAGTCTTAGTCTTAGTCTTAGTCTTAGTCTTAGTCTTAGTCTTAGTCTTAGTCTTAGTCTTAGTCTTAGTCTTAGTCTTAGTCTTAGTCTTAGTCTTAGTCTTAGTCTTAGTCTTAGTCTTAGTCTTAGTCTTAGTCTTAGTCTTAGTCTTAGTCTTAGTCTTAGTCTTAGTCTTAGTCTTAGTCTTAGTCTTAGTCTTAGTCTTAGTCTTAGTCTTAGTCTTAGTCTTAGTCTTAGTCTTAGTCTTAGTCTTAGTCTTAGTCTTAGTCTTAGTCTTAGTCTTAGTCTTAGTCTTAGTCTTAGTCTTAGTCTTAGTCTTAGTCTTAGTCTTAGTCTTAGTCTTAGTCTTAGTCTTAGTCTTAGTCTTAGTCTTAGTCTTAGTCTTAGTCTTAGTCTTAGTCTTAGTCTTAGTCTTAGTCTTAGTCTTAGTCTTAGTCTTAGTCTTAGTCTTAGTCTTAGTCTTAGTCTTAGTCTTAGTCTTAGTCTTAGTCTTAGTCTTAGTCTTAGTCTTAGTCTTAGTCTTAGTCTTAGTCTTAGTCTTAGTCTTAGTCTTAGTCTTAGTCTTAGTCTTAGTCTTAGTCTTAGTCTTAGTCTTAGTCTTAGTCTTAGTCTTAGTCTTAGTCTTAGTCTTAGTCTTAGTCTTAGTCTTAGTCTTAGTCTTAGTCTTAGTCTTAGTCTTAGTCTTAGTCTTAGTCTTAGTCTTAGTCTTAGTCTTAGTCTTAGTCTTAGTCTTAGTCTTAGTCTTAGTCTTAGTCTTAGTCTTAGTCTTAGTCTTAGTCTTAGTCTTAGTCTTAGTCTTAGTCTTAGTCTTAGTCTTAGTCTTAGTCTTAGTCTTAGTCTTAGTCTTAGTCTTAGTCTTAGTCTTAGTCTTAGTCTTAGTCTTAGTCTTAGTCTTAGTCTTAGTCTTAGTCTTAGTCTTAGTCTTAGTCTTAGTCTTAGTCTTAGTCTTAGTCTTAGTCTTAGTCTTAGTCTTAGTCTTAGTCTTAGTCTTAGTCTTAGTCTTAGTCTTAGTCTTAGTCTTAGTCTTAGTCTTAGTCTTAGTCTTAGTCTTAGTCTTAGTCTTAGTCTTAGTCTTAGTCTTAGTCTTAGTCTTAGTCTTAGTCTTAGTCTTAGTCTTAGTCTTAGTCTTAGTCTTAGTCTTAGTCTTAGTCTTAGTCTTAGTCTTAGTCTTAGTCTTAGTCTTAGTCTTAGTCTTAGTCTTAGTCTTAGTCTTAGTCTTAGTTTAGTCTTAGTCTTAGTCTTAGTCTTAGTCTTAGTCTTAGTCTTAGTCTTAGTCTTAGTCTTAGTCTTAGTCTTAGTCTTAGTCTTAGTCTTAGTCTTAGTCTTAGTCTTAGTCTTAGTCTTAGTCTTAGTCTTAGTCTTAGTCTTAGTCTTAGTCTTAGTCTTAGTCTTAGTCTTAGTCTTAGTCTTAGTCTTAGTCTTAGTCTTAGTCTTAGTCTTAGTCTTAGTCTTAGTCTTAGTCTTAGTCTTAGTCTTAGTCTTAGTCTTAGTCTTAGTCTTAGTCTTAGTCTTAGTCTTAGTCTTAGACTATTGTCATGAAATTATTAATATTTGCTGCATATTTTGTTAACTTAATAGGCCTGCCTCCTAACTTATTAATAAACTATTACTTTATGCCAACTTCGTTTTGTAAATAAGTTTTTATTTTATAATTACGTTTCTATGAATATTAAAATACTCACCTACACTGAGATAATAAATGTAACAATATACAACTAATTAGTACAAAAATAATTTTTCTTTTGATTTTCTTTACAGATTTTTCTTTCATACTTTTTAAACAATACATAAAATTTAAATAAACATAAAAGGAAGGGAAGTTTTACAAAATTCAATTAAATTATGAAACAATATGCTTAATTATCAACAAGAATGGCCTTTAGTATTGATATTAGTGTCTGATAAAAATTCCAAAGAAAGAGAACAAAACAATAAAAATAAATTTCTACAAATTCAATTAAGTGCAGCAATAATTTATACATTAAATCAATGCCATTTTTGTTATTGCTCGGATAAACAACAAACAACAGCAACTACAACAAAAACTAAAATACAAACGTTAACCAAGAAAAAAATGTTAACTGCCTTTTTACCAGCTGCTGCTGCTCTGTTAACATCAGCAACATCTACATTTACAACAAACGACCAATACCAACAGCATTACTACCAGCAGCAGCACTGGTCTCCTCGATTACAAAGCGTGTATGGCGACAAACAAGAATCTGCATTTTATCAGCAATTGTTTGCCACGAAACAAACAATGTTGCCTCAACTTGTATTAGATGATGTACAAATTAATGAAAATGTTGTTATGAACACGACAACAACACCATATTTTCCACCTGCATTTTCTCATGTTGTTTTGGCACCCCCTAAAACCACAACAACAAGATCACCCTTTTTTACGTTTGCAACAGCCACAACATCATCATCAACGTCAGCTATTACAGCTGTTACCTCAACATTGGTTAAAACAACAGCCAGTCATACAATGCCAACACGACCATCACCAACTCTGACCTCCTCCCTATTGTTGTCATCATCATCATCAACATTGCCATCGTCTGCAACCTCCTCGTTAGCAGCCATATCGGCGATGGGGGCTTCAACCTCAACATCCATGTTTTTTGAAGGTGATTTACTGCCTGCGGTTTTTGTTAACTCCAACGACATCAACAACAACGACAGCAACAACAATAGAAATAGTACATCACTGGGCCTGGGTGGTGTTGGTGGCACCGGGGTGAATATCGATGATGACGATGACAATTTAAATTCATTTTATTTCTATGAGGTAAGTCAAGCGCATAGTTTAACAATTAAAAGACTCCCTATAATATAAACACAACAGCAATCTCAAATTCTAATAAATTAAACAGAGCAACAAAGCGGCCCTCAAATTTAAATTAAATGTGATGAAGTGTAAAAAGGTTCTTCCTTCTTTACAACTTTGAAATAATTTTTCAAGTGATTTGAACTAAAAATATTATGGCTTATGATGGTTCATGGAGGCAAAGCTACTTAGTATATTGTTAATTACACTGGATGCTTAAGTAGTCAAATCAGATTTTGAAGAAATTAGTTGTTAAAAGTCTAGGCAAACAAAAGGTTATTTATGCTTCTACTAAAGTTTTTGTTATTATTTTTAAAATATTTATAGACATGTCGTTTAAAGTCTATACAAACTTGGACAATGAATGTCTTTTAATACCTGTTTTAAAACAAAAAATATTATTGTAATTAATGAAATCATTGCCAAAAAAATTCAAAAACATAATAGTAAAATGAAAATTAATTTGTTTTTTTTTACAATTTTTGTTTTACACTTTGAAAGCTTTATAACACATTAACAGCTTCGTTAAAAGTTAAAGGTCTTGCCTTTCCAAATTACTTTGAATTACATTTTTATCTCTCTTAGTTTTCAAGTTATTTGTATTTCTATAACCCAACCTTCAAATTAATATTAATCATACGTCGTGGTATTTTGCCATACCTTGGTTCACTTTTTTAATAATATAAGGTGTACCTTAGTTAGACAACTAAATTACTAAAAATATTCAAAAGATTTCAGAGCAATATCAATTAGGGATCCAAACATAAACGATTTTCAATTTAAAAATTCAAAAAATAGTAGATTTTTGCTGCTTTTTGGGCGAAAAGTTGACTTTTTTATTAAATAAAAACCTTCTTTAAGAACATATAATAATTTTATGTTTTCGTGTAAGGTATTTGTACTCAGAATATTTTTGTGTAAAAAACATGTCCCATTTTTCGTATACGCCGCCACTATACCCTTCGGAATTTGACCTATTTTTTTCACCAAAATTTCAATTTTGGTCCACATGTTCTAAAATCCCAAAACCGTGATCAGAAAACCGAAAGCAGCTTTGGAAACCTTGATGTATTTCCTATTTATCTACAAAGTGTTTTCTTAGCTTCATAGGAAATGTGGACCTTATGGGCAAAATTGTAAAAAATGCAATTTTTGGGATCGCTTCAATTTTTTGGAATTGCAAGATTCTCTTTATATCGTACTAATGTCTCAAAATAAAATCTAAAAATTGGAAAAAATTTTCCTTGAAATCTTGGCTTTCATTTGCTATTAAAACCATATTCTCAATTTGTACACATTAAAAAATATAGCAATTTATCTAACATAACCTGTAATTAAATATTAATCATACATCGTGTTATGTTCAATTCAAATATTGAAAAATTTTAGTGTTTGTTTTGTATTTTCTATAGAATATGAAATTTTAATAGAAAATTTACTTGAATTTGGCTTGGAATCTATATGTTGCCAGAAATATAGGGAAAGGTCATAGGTGACAATGGCCATTACTTTGAATAAATTTTGTCTCAAAATAAAACCCAAAATTTGAAAAAATTCTCTATTTTTAAATCATACACCCAATAAATTTAGACTCTTTTGTATTTTATATACTTCATCAATTTTCATTAATTAAATATGTATTTCATAAGAAGCTTAAATGCTGAATGAATGTCCATAAATTTAAATAATTTAATTGACAATACTTTACCAGACCAAAGTATCACAATAAAAGAATTATTTAAGCTTAAGAAATTAATTAAATGTGGTTTGATTATATCCAAAAAACAATGTCTTTCATTTAGTATTTGATTTTTAACAATTCAAGCAAAGATTTTACACATTTCTATGTTCTACATAAGTGCAAAAGAGCAAGACAAAAGATTAAAATATGTTTTGAGGCTTAAAAGATATATAATAATATACATACAAACAAATGATTAAGGTCAAATAATTTAAATAATAATTTTAGTTTATACTTAAGACGATTCTCCTTCTTTAAAGACTGAGATCAGTCAAAATTGCTTAAGTATTGTGAATTTAGAAGTTAAACTTAAGTATCAGGAACAATTTATTATAGTTCCTAGTCCTTTATTAAATTTTATCATCAAAAATACCACAGAATTTATAAAACAAAACCAAATAAAATCTCTGCATATGTATTTAGCATAAAAACTTTGTCAAACCTTGTCACACTTGAAAAAATATAGAATTTATATATACATATATTCGAATGAAATAAATACTTTTTAAAAACCAAAACATACACATTTGTAAGTAAGTACTTACTTACTTATGCACAGTAGGGCAAAATCAATATAAAAATTCTCCAAATAAATCATATAAAATTATACAGAATAAAGATTATATGAAAACAAATTATTTTGTGATACTCAGTTTAAAGCATGAGCTCTTGGCTTTCATTTGCTATTAAAACCATATTCTCAGCTTCTACACTTTAAAAATTATAGCCATTTATCTAACATAACCTGTAATTAAATATTAATCATACGTCATGATATGTTCAATTAAAATATTGCAAAATTTTAGGGTTTATTTTATAAAACGATTTCTATTTTCTTTAGAATTTGAAATTTTAATAGAAAATTTACTTGAATTTTGTTAAATCTTAAACAATATAGCAACTTGTTACTCCTTTTGAAAAATATCAAAAATTTTGTTTAAGATATTTTTAGAAATTTTAAAAAATACAAAATTTTATTTTAAATTGGCTTTATAACTTGCCATTAGTAGCTTAAGATTATGGTTTACATTTTAAATTTAAATAATGTTCATAATGTAATTAAATATTAATCATACGAATTATTAAAATAAATATAAATAATGAAAAACTTTATCATATATTTGGAAAAATATTATTTACAAAATCTTATTTCTATATAAATTATATTTTTATATTTTATAGCTAATAGCTTATAGTCTTAGCTTTCATTGGTCTTTTAAATAGTTTTTATAACTTGTCAGTGTTTAAAATTATAGCGATTTATCTAACATAAACTGTAATTAAATATTAATCATACGTCCTCATAAATTTAATTTGAATATTGCAAATCTTTAGGGTTTATTTCGAAAAATTTTAGATTTTTCCGCAAAATTTTATCCTAGGATTGTTTTCTATACCGAGTGCTAATATTTATAAAAAAATCTGAAATTTTTTCTACTGAAATTTTAAACAAATTATTAAAAAATCATATTTATATATAAATTAAATATGATTTTTTTTAGTTAGCTTTCATTTGCAATTAAAATAATGTTTATAACTTTCAAAAAATGTAATACCAATTTGTCTGACTTAAATTGTAAACAAATATTACTCATATGCAATTTTATATTAAATTTATATAGAAACTTTATTGTTTAAAAATGGAAAGCATTTATTAAAATTACTAAAAGACGCTAAAATAATGATTTTTTGTTAAAATAGTATGATCAAGTCCACACTTATATTTTGTGCTGTTTTATTTACTCGGCTGAGGAGTTTTCGAGTTAATTTTCAGCTTCGTGGGTGGAATGGGGATGAGTGGGGACCATAAAGTCTCACGGTACCGTGCAATAACTTCCAAATGAACACCCAACAAATTTTTCATGCAACATGGGACTTATTTCATTATGAAACAACTCCTACCGCATATGAAGTTATTTCATAATTTTTTGTGAATAAAACAACTCCCAATGAAATTTTTGTTGGGTTTTATTTAATTTTATTTTGGCAATTAGGAGTTATTTCACTGTAGTGGGAGTTATTTCATATCAAAAACTGGCTTCGCTCAGAAAATTTGTTTTGCACTTATTACAAAAATAAATTGCTTCAGATTGGGAATTATTTCATTTCTATTGGGATTTATTTCGCTTTTTTTGGGACTTATATTTTTAAAATTATGAAACCGCCGATTATTGGGAGTAATTTCATTTTACCTTTTGGTAGTTATTTCATTTCTCAAGTTTGGGAATTATTTCATTTTTGATGGGAGTTATTTCATTGGGAGTTATTTCATTTGGGAGCTATTTCACATTTAAAAAAAGTAAGAAAGTATGGTCGGCCAAGACCGACAATATTATACCCTACACTAAGTAAAAGAGCAAAAACATGTTTCTTTTAAAATTTCAATAATTTATATTTTTGAGTGATTTTCGGAAGTGGGCCTTATATGGGGGCTATGACCTATTATGAAGCGTTCACCATGAAATTAGGTCGTGTGATTTATGTCTATATGAAAGTTTACTATGTTGAATTTTGTGAGTATACCAAAATTTTTAAGCGATTTATGCACGTTAAAGTGATTTTCGGAAGCGGGTCTATATGGGAGCTATGACTAATTATGGACCGATCGTAACAAAATTTGGTGAAATGAATTTTGTATATATAAAACTTATTTGGAGCGCAATTAGTGGATATACATTTATGAATTAAACATTTATGACCGATAAAGTCCAATTTCGGAAGGACATTTGTATGGGGGCTAGGTGAAATAATGGACCGATTTCAGTCAGTTTCAATAGGCTTGGTCCTTGGGTCGAAAATATAATATGTGCCGAATTTAATCGAAAAATCTTAAAAATTGAGACCTGTACTCTGCGGACAAGATTTACATGGACAGCCAGCCAACCAGACGGACGGACATCGTTTAATCGACTCAGAAAGTGATTCTAAGTCGATCGGTATACTTTAAGGTAGGTGTTAGACTAATATTTTTGGACGTTACAAACATCTGCACAAACGCATAATACCCTCCCCACTATTGTGGTGTAGGGTATAAAAATCCATTTATGATCCGAATGAGCTGAAACTTAAAATATAAATAGTTCTTGATAAGTTTTACAAAAATTATGCTATATCTGTAGGTTATTGCTTTTAGTCTTTATTTAAATTTTGCTCGATCTTTTTTTTCGTATTTTATATATGGCGGGCCTACGGAGCACAGTGGGAGAAAACCCTAATTTAGTGGAACTAAATTCGTATCTTCTAAACGCTTGGCCAAATTAATTTCATTTATATGGAAATATTACAGGCAAGGAGGTAAGCTAATAAAGTAATGCGAAATGGGTACTGCTACTTCAGTAGAATAAGCGGTAGTGGCTGCTAAACTGCACTACCTCGGAAGAAATTCTATACTATTTTCAATTCTAAGAAATTATTTTAATATATCTTTCAAAAAATTTAAATTATATAAGTAATTTTATTTATAGCAAGTAACTATTTAAATCTATAGATTTTGGACATTTACCCTATTGCCGGCATATGTCGAAATATTCATATGAAATTAAGCTTTTTTTAGTTTTATTAATAAATTTATTTTTAAAAACGAATAACAATTACACTGTGCAACAACCAAAATCGGAATGGAGGAAATCGGGAAATATTTGGACCCGCTGTTATCAAAAAACTGGAGTCTGATGAATCACTAGGAAGTAATGGATCCAACAAAAGATGCATAACATCTTTCGATAACGCTTACACTTTTTAATAGCTTACAGAAGAAGTTCTGGACAATGTGGATATAACACTGCGTTAAAACAAATATATTAATATTGACATAAAACGCTTTGCAAATGTTATATTTTTAATCTAAATAAAGCACTACCATATTTAAAAGGACTCATAATTTTATGTCAAATTTGGTATATTGGCATTTGTTTTTAGCAACTTGTAAGTAGTTAGAATTACATAAATTTCATTTTTATATAATGTAATTACCAATAGCAATTCCTATATACAATCTTAAAAAAATAAGGAACAATTTAGTACGAGATTTTACATCGTCCAAACGATAATAAGTTCTTAAAAAAATTATATAAATTCACCTCGCACTTTTTCGCAGCTAAATTTTTCACCATATGTAGTCTATAATATAGCCTTGATACTGGTATAAAAATTAGGACTGCATCTCACAGCATTAGTAACTGGCAACCTTCCGAAAATTCAAAAAGTAAAAAAAAAAATTCTATAAGAATGTGGACATTGGTTATCACAAATAGCAGAAAATATATTTTTATTTTTCAGATTTACCAAGCCTCATATTCCATCTACATAAAAAAAGTAAAAATACAACTTAAAGAAATCCTTGTACTATCCAGCTTAACAACAACTTTGAAACCAATTCTTCATAAAAAAATTTCTGAAAAATTTTTTATTTTTAAATAGTTGTCAAAACAAAACCACTGAAGTTATTAATAAATGTTAAATATTTTTAAGTACAGCAACAACTACAGATTGAAACTACATAACAATAAATCAAATATGCGAAAGTTTTTTTTTTATTTTGCGCCACTAAATTGTTGATTTCTCCCACAGTGCGGAGGGTCGAATTTTTTTTAAATACATTTGCGATTAAGTTCTAACGAAAGTAAAACCAACCTGATAATATTTATCTCTTTCCTATAAAAAGTTACAATCATCCAAAGTTGAAGCATCTTTTTATATGTTTCCCAAAAAATTTCCTATACTTTTTTCATTTTAACTATACAAGTTTGGATAGGGCTCGGGGGCTACATTCTGCTTAAGTGAGTCAAATTTTACTTTACACGTTTATGCATTAAGTTCTCTTTCCAGATCATATAAAAATTTTATATAGTCCCGATTTTGAAACAAAATTTTAGATTTAAGTAAAAAATTCTAAAAACAGAAAGCTGTGATTCTAAAATAATCTTCATATTTGTATAGCCCTATACGTTGTTTATATACATACATATAAAGCGTTTTTACTATCACACTGAAAATAGCGTCAGTTTTTGGAACACATTTTCCCCGTTTTAGGAATTTCGGTATTTGAAAACAAAGACTTAAGAACATTTAGTTGTATATTACTTCCAAATTTTATTGTCACGTCTGTAACTGTAATTCAAAGTTTATATTTTTATTTATGGAAAATTAACATACTATAATATTTTTAGTTTCTAAGGTGACGTCTGAAAAAAACTTAAAATTATTTCGTTTCACTAAAATATCAACCTTCAAGTCCTAAGGTTTCCACTAATATCAAAAACTTATATTTACTCTATAGAAGCTCCACAAACCTTGCCCACTTTAAAAAATGTTTTTTCATATCTTGCATCAAGCTGGTTTTGCGTGATTAATATTGGGTAACTTGATGGGCTCGAATCATACTGATAATGATTTGTTCATTCTTCGTTATTGCAGCACTATAGAGAAGTGTATATTTGATCATACTTTTTATACCCTACACCACCATAGTATGGAGGGTATAATGCGTTTGTGCAGATTTTTGTAACGCAGATGTAATATTAGTCTAACACCCACCTTAAAGTATACCGATCGACTTAGAATCAGTTTCTGAGTCGATTAAACGATGTCCGTCCGTCCGTCTGGTTGGCTGGCTGTCGATGTAAACCTTGTGCGCACAGTACAGGTCGCAAGTTTAAAGATATTTCGATCAAATTTGGTACATATTATTTTTTCGACCCAAGAACCAAGCCTATTGAAACTGGCTGAAATCGGTCCATTATTTCACCTAGCCCCTATACAAATATCCTTCCGAAATTGGACTTTATCGGCCATAAATGTTTAATTTATAAATGTATCTGCACATATAAGTTTTATATATACAAAATTCATGTCACCAAATTTTGTTACGATCGGTCGATAATTATTCATAGCTCCCATATACACCCGCTTCCGAAAATCACTTTAACGTGCATAAATCGCTTAAAAATGTTGGCATACTCACAAAATTCAACATAGTAAACTTTCATATAGACACAAATCACACGACCTAATTTCATGGTGATCGGTCCATAATTGTTCATAGCCCCCATATAAGGCCCACTTCCGAAAATCACTCAAAAATATAAATTATTGAAATTTTAAAAGAAAAATGTTTTTGCTCTTTTACTTAGTGTAGGGTATTATATGGTCTGGCTTGACCGACCATACTTTCTTACTTGTTTAAAAAAAATCTTTGTTAAAAACTAACATTTTTAAGGTACAAAGCGATCTTTGTGTGCTATTTAGAGTGCCTAGATATGTTCGGATTGAATATGTTTACAAGAGTTGTTCAGCTTTACTGTAGTTACAACTCTGCTAAATATTGTTAATGAAAAATTAGGAGTACCTGGAAGTTATTCTAAAAAAAGTGAAAAAAAAAATTGTTCTTCCTTTATTTTTTCAAAAAAAGTGCACGAATAAACAATTTTTTTGGGAAAAAATGTTAACAACATTTGTTTGGTGAACTCTTAGCTATATTATTTCCATATAAGGTTAAGCGGTTTCATCAAGTCTGAATTAGCTGTTGGCCAAAAACTAATGTCACATTTTTTGAGGACCCACTGATTTTCACAAAAACTGGTTACCAAAATTGCGTTTTACTACATTGGTAGTAGAGCCGTACCTATACTGTCATGATCGTATGTGTTCCTCTAAATCTTGAAATTATGGTAGAAAATTTACTTGAATTTTGTAGAAATTTAAACAATATCGCAAAATTGTTGTTTTTTGTTAATTTTAATTAATTTTTAAATTTTTAAATTTAATTTCTAATATGGCTTTGTTTGCTTTTTTACTGGGTATTTTCATATTGTTAGCTCTTGTTTATATGTGGAAGTTTTAGCATTATTTTTCACTTACAAAGGTTGCTTTTGCTTTTATAGTTTAAACGTTATAACGATTTTTCCAATATAATCTATAAATAAATATCAATCATACGTTCCGATGTTCTCAATTATTTTTGTTTGTTTTCTTTATTTTACAGTAAATATTTGTATCAGTAAGCTAAATTTGCATTGTGCTGTGAAATGTAAATATTTTTAAGCCAATGGTGGATATGGTATTTTCTTTAAAAATTCAGTTTTTCAAATATATTTTAATACTTTGAAGACTTAGCTTTCTTTTGCTTGTTCAACAGTTTCTTTAGTTTTTTTAGTTTAATCGTTGTAGCGATTTGACCATAATAACCTATAAATAAATATCAATCATACGTTCTGGTGATCCAAATAAATTTTTTATTTTTATTTTACTAATTGTGCAATTAAAAAAAAATATTTTTTTCTGATTCAGTATTTTTTCTTTTATTATACTTGACATTTGTCATATTACTTGCTTGTTTAATACCTTGAAGTTTTGGCTTTATTCTGCGCTATTAAACGTTTTTTTAGCTTTTATAGTTTAAAAGTTATAATGATTTCTCCAACATAGGCTGTAATTAAATATCAATCATACGTTCTGGTGTTCCACATTTTAATTTTTTAAAATTTCATTATTTTCAAGTAAACAATAGAATCTATTAACAAATATTAGAATTCTGCTGTGGAATATAGATATTTATAATTTAACGTAAGACTTTTAGTAAGAATCCTAGTATTTCAATGCCTCTAATAGTTAACCTATAATTTGTTTCACAGTTTTTCCAATTTCCTTCCACTGTAACATGTAAGGAAGTTTATTTCCCTTAACGACAACGAACATAAACGATAGTCGTAAAATGTTTGATATGGATATTGAATAACCATTTTCAAAATTGTACAATTTATACTCTCTCACACCCACCAACAACACCTACTATCACTACATTCGGACATACATTCATGCATACTAAACATTCAAATACATAAAGACGTACAAAACTATTGCTACAGTAGTTAAAAACAGGCATAATACTGTTGTTATGAGCAGACATCATATAAGGATATGTGATACAAGCAGAAAATACTATTAAAGACATTTCCTTAAAGCTCTCATACAAACATTTATAGCTGCTATAAAATCGTATGTATGGATGGATGTATGTTTCTATATATATGATTGTGTTAAAGTAGTTGGATTAGAGAATACAATTCTAGAAAATGTATTTAAGTTAGTTTTCTATGTGTTGTAACAAAAAACCTTAAGATATTTTATTATTACAATAAATAACTTAAAGCAATAGTAAGTAAATTTATAGTTTAAGACACTTATGTACATAAATAAATGTGTTTGCAGAGAGATATGTGTTTAAACTTAATCCTTTAAGGTTCTATAAATATTAAAATGGTATAAAATTTTGTTTATATTGACCATTTTCCAACATTTAGTTTTTGGTATTATTCTAAATTGTGATTAGATAAAATCTTGGTTAAATAATAATGTGTGTAATTTTTGGAGTCATGGAAATATAACCATATACGGACACTACTACTTGATAAAAGACCAAAAAAAAATCAGTGTTTCCCAGTTTTGCTCAAAGTTATGCCCTATTTTATGGCCCCATTTTTGCAAAAAAGTGATCATTTTCTCTGGCTCATATCTTGCAAACAGCTCGGAATTTTAATTTACTCTTTGAACCAAAGTTGTAGCCCTTGTCATAGAGAACGAAAATTAGGAACATATAAAATCAAAAAAAAATTCATCTTCAAGATCAAAATCGCAAAAAACTTTAAAAAATTCGATATTTAGAAACAATATTTTTTAAGCTGCCTAAAAGTATGCATTAGTTTATAATAATTTAATAGTTTATTGCCCAAAAAACTATATTCCTTTAGTTTTTTCCTACTAACTTATATTGACCAACCTAAACGGTGTTAAGAATCATTCGTAGGAAGTTCATATGTTCTAGGAAGTTGTTTACTGAGATGTTAGGTACATTTTTGTAGTTGATTATTTCCTTGAATTTTGAACGGTTTGCTACCTATGCACCTGAACAAGGGAAAAAGGTAAAAAAATTTAATTTTTTTTAATTTTTTTACTATTTTGATCTTGAAGATGAAGTTTTTATACCCTACACCACCATAGTGGGGAGGGTATAATGCGTTTGTGCAGATGTTTATAACGCCCAAAAATATTAGTCTTCCACCCACCTTAAAGTATATCGATCGACTTAGAATCACTTTCTGAGTCGATTAAACGATGTCCGACCGTCCGTCTGGTCGGCTGGCTGGCTGTCCATGTAAATCTTGTGCACAGAGTACAGGTCGCAATTTTGAAGATATTTCAATCAAATCTGGTACATATTATTTTTTCGGCCCAAGGACCAAGGAAACTGGCTGAAATCGGTCCATTATTTCACCTAGCCTCCATACAAATGTCCTTCCGAAATTGGACTTTATCGGTCATAAATGTTTAATTTATAAATGTATCTCCACAAATTGCGCTCCAAATAAGTTTTATATATACAAAATTCATGTCACCAAATTTCATTACGATCGGTCCATAATTAGTCATAGCTCCCATATAGACCCGCTTCCCAAAAATCACTTTAACATGCATAAATCGCTAAAAAATGTTGGTATACTCACAAAATTTTATGTCATATAGACATAAAACACACTACTTAATTTCATGGTGATCGGTCCATAATAGGTCATAGCTCCCATATAAGGCCCACTTCCGAAAATCACTCAAAAATATAAATTATTGAAATTTAAAAAGAAAAATGTTTTTGCTCTTTTACTTAGTGTAGGGTATTATATGGTCGGCTTGACCGACCATACTTTCTTACTTGTTTAGATTTTATATGTTCACAATTTTTATTCTGTATGACAAGGGCTACATCTTTGCCTCAGAGAGTAAATCAAAATTTCGAACTGTTTGCATGATATGAACCTGAGAAGATGATCACTATTTTGAAAAAATTACACCAAGGGTCCAAAAACTGGGAGATAATGGTCTTTCTTTTTGTCTTTTATCACATAGTGGTGTCCGTATATGGTTATTTTTTTTTTCGTGTTGCGCTGTGTAACTTAACACATTATATCAAATATAGGATAGAAATATTTCAAAAACTTTAAAAGTTTTCTTAGCTGCAAACAGCTAATCTTCATGGGTTAATTACAAATCCTTATGTATTTATTCAAGCAACAGAAACTTACATTTATAATAAAATATTTACTTACATAATGCCATTTTAGTTCTTACAAAATCTACACAGATTCAACTAAAAGCAACAGATAATAAACACAATAAATAGAAAAGATTTATGGCTTAAAAAGATAGAAATTAATTTTATAAATATTTTATGCATGTTAAAAATGCATTTATCATTCTACTGGTTATACTAACTAACTACTTATATACGATAAAACTAATTAAATATAAAGGTTCTCCCAAAATTAATGAAAGATTTGAATTTTTCAAAATTTGTGCAGAAAAGTGTTAATACGTCCAGGTTCTTCAAAGGTCTGCTACCTTTGAAATCTTTTTTATCCCAGATCACACAGACTTTAAAACAGTTAAGTATGATTCGGACTGGCGAGGTTCGAATGTGGACTCCACAATTGTGGTGATTGTCTAGTCCATTGGTAGGCAAAAAGAGGCATTTAATTTGTGTGCTCTTTTGGGTAAAAAATAAAATATCCACAACAACATCAAGAAACTGAATGAATTGTGTGTATTTTTACGCTTTATTACGCTCTTTTGTTCACATTCGGGTTGTTTGACGAAAATCATCGTAACCTGAACAATATGAACGCCTACAATGGGTCTAGTCTATTCTGTTATTCGAGAACGAGAACAGTTCATGATTGTCGCTAACATTTTAATGAGATCACTGGGTAGTTAAACATAAGGATGAGACCCTTGGTACTGACCGAGCTTGTAGAATAGCTATTAGTCAAGAGACAATTTTGTCAGCAATGCTCCTACAATCTTTGTAGAGCGTTAAGCTGCCTTAAGAGTGATATCAAACGAAATACTGAAATCTTAAACTGTTGAAGTTGAAAGAGCAGAAATACGCTTTCGCTATAAGAGGAATTTCAATAATTATTTTGTTTGGAAAGACTGCGGACTTGTTCAAAATGTACTCCACACTCTTTCAGCGCAGATATTATGGTTGCAAAATAGTCATTATACAAGTTGCCCTCTTAATATAGAAGACGAAATCCAGCAATCTTGAACTGTAATTGAGTGTAAAAAGGAGATAAGCGTATTCACTATTAGAGGCACTTCAATATTTATTTCTGCTGCATGGCAAATGGAAACACTGACGATTCATAAACATTTCGAAGGACAATAAATAAATTTCTATCTTATTCTTGGTACTTATTTCTACTACCAAAATGCGAATAGTCAGAGACCGCACAGTGTTATAAGAATAAAAAAAGATGGAAATAAATCTGTAACTTCTAAACCCTTACACCGATTTGAATGAAATTTCACATGCGCAAAGAGAGGTAAATTCTCAGCGAGTTGTTTAGTTTTCCCTAATTTATTTGACACGTAAAAAACATAAGGTAGATATGTTATATATCAATGGATAGAGGATTTTGTCTATTTTTCAAAAATGTATATAGATTTTGACAAGTGAAAAATTCATGGAATACTTTTTTGAAAAATATGACAAAAAATGCTTTTTATTGAATTTTGCATAGATAAAAATTTTTCAAATTGAAATAAAATTTTTATTTATGAATATTTTTTAATGAAATTTCACAGTTATGTAGATTTTTCTATTTAAAATGCAAAAATGAAAACAAAATTGTGAAATTTGTAATCACGAATCCCGCAATTCCCAAAAAAGTATTGAAAAATTCTAAAAATGGGATATTTTCGTTTTTTGGCTATAATATCCACACCAGGGGTGGAGTTATCGGAACCCTTTACAAAGTAATTAAGAACATATTGGGCCATCTAAAATGGGTTACTATATTTTGATATCGACTATGGGATTTGAGAATTTTTGCCATAAATTTGAATTTTACATAAAAAATAGGCGTTTTTTGAATGGACTTGGTCCTCTGGGTATCAAAAATTATAAATTTTTTTTTTCATTTAAGATATTTGACGTTAATTTAGCTTTTTAAAAAGTATAAATTCAGTATACATCCTCTTAGAAATTTTGTAGATAACTGAAAAAGAATAAAAGTACTTTTTTCTCAAAAAAATAGCGCCTTTTTTAATTTTTTTTTAATTCAAACTCATGTAACTTTGGCACAGTCATGGTTTTTAAACAATTCTTCCTTTATTTGATATATACATCTGTTATTAATCCTATAAAAGAAAAATGGACAAAATCGGTAAATATTTGGAACCGCGGTCATAAAAAATTTTGAAAATTTAATTTTCAAATGCGGATATCTCCTAAGCTATAAGAGATAATTGATAGCTACGAGGTTTTATGTAGTGCTCAATGAGAAGATTCTATATATGTAATTTTTTTGAAATCGGAACACAAACGAAGAAATAGTAGCATTTTTAAAATTGACCATACCCGAGGTGTCCTACTTTGGGGACCCTTGGCCCAGCTCATGGTGGGCTCATGAGGCCCAGATTCAACACTTAAACTCGACAACACTTCCCCTTTGAGCATGTGAAATTTCATTCAAATCGAAGTAAGATTTTATCTCATACCACTGTGCGTTGGTGCAGGCTCTTTTTGCGATAAGTTTTTAATGTTTTTGATTCAAGGTAAATCCACAAGATTCATAACCGTTTCGAAGGACCATAAAAAATTTCAATCTTATGATTGGTAAGATTAAGAGAACGTTGCTCTGAGATAATTCAGGCACTTGTAGAAACAAGATTTGAATGGTTTTCTTTAGAGCAGCGAACTGTAAATCTAGAAGCCAATGGTTCATATCTAATTCAAAGGACCATAAACAATATATTCAATATTGTATCACTGGGATGTGATTGTTAACAGACGAAGCTTATAATCGAAGATTCGACGAGATAATCGCTTCGGCTCTCGGTTGGATAAAGTCTAATTATGGGAATGTAAATGCAACGGATGCAATCCTATGGGATGATTTCGTTGGCTCTATAAGCTGAAGCTAGCTTATTAATACAAGATTTAATACAAAATTTACACAAATTTTAAATAATAATACAAAATTTACACAAACTATTTGGGAATTATTAATAACTATTATCTTTATTAATAATTGGACTATATTTTTGTTAGAGAAAATGTTTGATTAGTATTATTATCTTAATTTGATGGGCTGGCTTTTGTAACGGCACGTTACAGTGTTGGCAAACAAAAAAAAACAACAGAATGACAGCTAATAGTTTCAGATAGTTAAGTAATCGTGGAGCATATCACACGAGTTTTCATTGTTGAACAAAATTTGGAAAAAAAAATAAATTTTGAAAATTTTGAAAGTTTGAAAATTCCGTTCAGAATATTGATTTAATTTCGTCAACTGTGAAGCGAGTAATTTAAAAAAAGTCGTTCAAATATTCAATATTGAAGTAGTTAGCGAAAGTGTCAGTAAAACTCCAGAAATACAGTGGGAAAAATCACTGATTGAACTGGTTGAAATAATACAAATATGAAATATGTATACGTAAGATTTACTTTCTTATATAAAATTGTTCCTATTTTTACTGGCTCTTGACATATTGCTAAGCTTGTTTAAGACTTTGAAATTTTAGCTTTCTTTGCAGTTCAAAAAGTTTTTTCTAGCTCTTATAGTTTAAAAGTTATAATATTGTTTCCAACATAACCTCTTAATAAATATCAATCATACGTTATGGTGTTCTAAATTTATATTTTCAAAATTCTTTATTTTCAATTAAGCAATCTATGAGCAAACTCTAGTATATTGCTGTGTAGTGTTAATATTTATAAGCTGATGCGGGATAAAGTATTGAATTTTAAGATTTTTCTTTGACATAATGCATTTTTATACCCACCGTAAAAGAAGATGAGGGGGATATGGATTTTATCATTCTGTTTATAACACATGAAAATATTCATCGCACACCCACAAAACTATATATATCCTGGGTCCTTATGAAATAACTATGTCCGTCCGTCCGCCTGTCCATCTATCTGTCTGTTTAAAACACCATAAGGCCCAAACGAAAGAAGCTAGTTGGCTGAAATTTTCCACAAATACTCTGAGATGAAGGTGTTGAATGCTGACAATATAGATCCATGATTTCAACTAGCCCCCATACAAATGTCACCCACGGAATTTCGTAAAAAAATAACTAAATCGAATCAATTATATTTTAGATAACCTTAATTTTAACTGGTTTATCCAGGTTGTTTTCAAAAAATTACATACATTGATATTTAGTTATAAGCAAGTGCATTATTTGACAATTTTAGCGTAAGTTTTTCATACAGATATTAACTAACACATGTGCCAAATCTATTTACCTTGCAGTTTATATTCTAAGTGCGAGAACGTGTGTCTCTTTGTTTATGTCCAATTTCTAATTAACCAAATTATCTTGAGATTTTTATTTTAACGTGTTTGCATTTGCACTCAAGCGTAACAAAGCGCATTCACAGAGTAACATAAAATATTTGGCACAAAGGGAGAGTTTGTAGGTCAAGGAAATTTGTGTATTTCTTTAACAACATTGTAGTGTTTGCACTAAACTGATAATAAACAGATAAATATAGATGATAATAAAAACAGCTGAACAATATTAGGTCTACTATATTTTTTCATAGGGGTTTATATAAAATCGTGATCATTACCTATTCATACCCAATATGTTATAGTTAGCCGACGAGATCTGAAGAATTTATCTCCTCTCATTGTCCATAATTAAGTAGTAGTAAGCCGACCAAAAGCCGAAGAATTTATCTCATGGGATTGTACTCTTTAGCTTGTTTTAGCCAATAAGTTGTAGTTAGTCAATGGGAGCTGAAGAGTTTATCTCCTCGGATTGCATACATTACCCATAATAAGTCGTTATCCGACTAGAGCCGAAGCCATAGTTGACAAACAGATAGGTAACTGAGAGCCAAAAACCTATGTCTGTTGTCGAAATCTAAATCCTGATAATGTATTGCCATGTATTTTGTTATTGTGTCAACAGAAAAGATAGTCATTTTTTTCACTGATATTTCTCTCTTCCGTTGTATGTGTCTATTCTATGGCCGAAGCATTTATCTCGTCGGTTAGTACTCATTACCTAGTATTAGTCAATAAGTTGTAGTTAGCTGATGAGAGCTGAAGAATTTATCTCCTCGGATTGCGTACATAAGCTAATCCATATCTAGTCGTTAGCTTAATTAGTCGTTAGCTTACCTAGAGCCGAAGCATTTATCTCGCCAGATTGTATTAATTAGCTAGCCCTAACTTATAGAGCCAACGAATTCATTTCATTGGATTACATTCATTGCATTTACTATATTAGAAACTTCGTCCATTAACTAACATATCCCAAAGATAAGAGATGCTCTGTGGTAAAGAAGATTTCAAATGAAACAGGCATTTGAAGAACTTGGACAGACTAAGCATACCTTGGATGGAAACTTTCCATCCATGAATAGGTGCAATTAAAAAATTCATCATTAACCAAAAACTTCCAATAGCTGAATATAAACGTATTTTTCTTCCCACCTGGGAGTACAATCCAAACTGCAGCTTATATTTAAAAGGTTAAATTTATCCAAGAAAATTTATACATACTTTTGAACCACAGCTGTCTAAGAATATATCCAATTATTTGTCCTGCTGTAATTGAGTGTTCAAATAAACCCACACCTATCCAACACAATTAAATTCTCTGAAATATACACTTTCACACAAAAGCAACACGCATCACTTCATTGAACCTTTTACAGTTTTAACACACGTCACAAATATCCCACATAAATATCATTAGAAACACCTTTGAATGCAAAATGTTTGCGCACTTTGTGTGTGCAATAGGGTAGGACAATCAAATTTGGTATATGTTCCAAAATAAACTTAAAGTTTACTTCATTTTAAAATAAAATGTCTTGAGTTTTGCTTTTCTACATCAGGAAAAAAGCAAATTTTCAGATCTTTGTGACTTTGATATCATATGAAAACATTTTGAAGCCATATCGAATGGTATATTGATCAGTCGTCATCCTTCCATTGCTCTTGATTTTAAAATTTTTCGAAATTAAAATTTTTCTTCACCTAAAATCAGAAAATCATGAAATTTCTGGTTTTTATGGTAAATGTTATTCTATAATCAATTTTTGTTTCTTTAAAATGTTATTTCTCTAGTCCCAAGATTTTCAATAATATCATACTGTTGTACATAGGGCTTATATCTACCCTTCAGGAGACACACAAACCTTGCCTTCTCTTGCAATTATAAAAGAGTTTTTTATAGGCCTAATCGTGGGCTTTCAGAATATGTTAAAATCTTTTGGAAGAATCACAAACAATTCTAAACCGTTTAAAAATGTTACATTTTTGAGTTGCACTGAGCACACTGAAAGGTAAAAGCTTAAACTCGTGAAATTTCATGACAATCGAATCAGCCACTAAGAAATTGTAGATCTATTTCCAATGCCAAATTGATGTTTCTAAATTTTCATATTGAACGGTTTGTTTTTTTTTACGATCAATGTGTTTAGTTTCACCAATTGATTACATTTTTTTGAATCTATCAATTACTCTCTTCCTCGTATTTTATTTCGAATTTATTAGTACTTGCACGAATCTTTTATTCACTTTTTATAATGCCAAATTCCACTTTATTCTGAACTCCGCTTTAGTTGACCCTGTCATTCCTGTCTACTTTAAAATTTCTTCAATATTCTTCTACTGCTCGCAATTTTGGACAATGGTATCGATTGTTTGATATAAAATCAATTTAGGACTATTCCCGCCACTCCTTTCCCAAGAGGGCAATTGGCTAGGTCTTACAAATTTTTTTGAATTTCTTTCTTTAAATGTTATCATATATTGAAGTAGTCAAACAGTACCACCCTACTGCGCAGTCTTTTAATTTCATTATTACTTGGCACGACAGCATGAGTGCTTATGTTGACTCTAAATGTGCGGTTTTCTAATGAAGTGATATGTTTTCAAACTGCTCTTACTATTGTTTTGTTGCTCACTTTAGCTAGAAGTTGGTATTGGTAAACTGCATAACATGCAGAAGTAATTATTATTTTTATGTTTAGAAAAACTTGTTTATTTTTACTGCCAAAGCAGAAAGTTTAAATAACATATTACAGGAGACCACATGACTGAGACGAAAATAATCTAAAGAAGTTTTAAAATCAAAACTTTGTTTAAGGTCATTTATGTGTAAGTATGTACTTATGCTTTGTGGCTTGAAGTTTCTCAATAACAATTTTTGTCAGGTTATTAAATTTTTTTTTTTAATTTCTTAAAGAAAAACAATAATTTGCGGTTGTTATAATGAACAAGGATTGTCAGAGTGTTAAAAACAAATGGTGAAGAAAAATACGTATGCGTATGAGTAATATTTTGTATTTGAAATCTTCATACGCACCAAAAAAACTCAGACCTATTCATGAAATTAATGTTTTTAATAATTCTTTTAACCCTTTCAGGGTCAAAAATAATTTAGGTCGAGCTGAATACGCTGAATCCGGGAAAAATAATTTTTTTTTGTATTTGGTTGCTCTGGTTGTCAGTGTCTGTCTTTTATTTAAAACAAAAAAATTAAAACTAACTGTATTTAATTATACAGTAAAAGCGCATAGAAACAGAGTATGTTATAATGTCGAATATATTCGACAAAACCACTGAAAGGGTTAATATAATGGAGGATTAATGAAAATACATTCAAACATAGTTTGAGAGAAATTTCATTCCAAAAGCCAACATATGAAAACTAGGTACTCGGTTGGTCAAATCTCAGTGAAAAATATATCATTTATTTACCAGAAAGTTGTTTAATAATCAATTTCAAATTATTCTAGAATGTTTTTACAACGTTAATTTTCTTGTTAATGTATGCTTCCGAATTCAAAGCAATCTTGGCTCTTTTAAGACTCCCAATCTAAAGCAATCGTGGTTCTTTTAATACTTCCAAATTCAAAGCAATCTTGGTACCTTTAATACTTCCAAGTTCAAAACAATCGTGGTTCTTTTAAGACTCCCAATCTAAAGTAATCGTGGTTCTTTTAAGTCTCCCAATCTAAAGCAATCGTGGTTCTTTTAAGACTTCCAATCTAAAGCAATCGTGGTTATTTTAAGACTTCCAATCTAAAGCAATCGTGGTTCTTTTAAGACTCCCAAATTCAAAGCAATCGTGGTTCTTTTAAGACTCCAAAACTAACGCAATTGTGGTTCTTTTAGGACTCCCAAATTCAAAGCAATCGTGATTCTTTTAAGACTCCACTTCTAAAGCAATCGTGGTTCTCTTAAGACTCCCAAATTCAAAGCAATCGTTGTTCTTTTACGACTCCCACACTAAAGTAATCGTGGTTCTTTTAAGACTCCCAATCTAAAGTAATCGTGGTTCTTTTAAGACACCCAATCTAAAGCAATCGTGGTTCTTTTAAGACTCCCAAACTAAAGTAATCGTGGTACTTTTAAGACTCCCAATCTAAAGCAATCATGGTTCTTTTAAGACTCACAATCGAAAACAATCGAGGTTCTTTAAGACTTCCAATCTAAAGCAATCGTGGTTATTTTAAGACTCCCAATCTAAAGCAGTAGTGGTTCTTTTAAGACTCCCAATCTAAAGCAATCGTGGTTCTTTTAAAACTTCCAAATTCAAAGCAATCGTGGTTCTTTTAAAACTTCCAAATTCAAAGCAATCGTGGATCATTTAATACTTCCAAATCTAAAGCAATCGTGGTTCTTTTAAGACTCCAAATCTAAAGCAATCGTTGTTCTTTTAGACTCCCAAATTCAAAGAAATCGTTGTTCTTTTAAGACTCCCAATCTAAAGTAATCGTGGTTCTTTTAAGACTCCCAAACTCAAAGAAATCGTTGTTCTTTTAAGACTCCCAATCTAAAGCAATCGTGGTTCTTTTAAAACTTCCAAATTTAAAGCAATCGTGGATCTTTTAATACTTTCAAATTCAAAGCAATCGTGGTTATTTTAAGACTCCCAAACAAAAGCAATCTGGTTCTTTTAAGACTCCCAATCTAAAGTAATCGTGGTTCTTTTAAAACTTCCAAATTCAAAGCAATCGTGGATCATTTAATACTTCCAAATCTAAAGCTATCGTGGTTCTTTTAAGACTCCAAATCTAAAGCAATCGTGGTTCTTTTAAGACTCCCAATCTAAAGCAATCGTGGTTCTTTTAAGACTCCCAATCTAAAGCAATCGTGGTTCTTTTAAGACTCCCAATCTAAAGCAATCGTGGTTCTTTTAAGACTCCCAAACTAAAGTAATCGAGGTTCTTTTAAGACTCCCAAATTCAAAGCAATCGTTATTCTTTTAAGACTCCCAAACAAAAGTAATCGAGGTTCTTTTAAGACTCCCAAATTCAAAGCAAGCGTTATTCTTTTAAGACTCCCAAACAAAAGCAATCTGGTTATTTTAAGACTCCCAATCTAAAGCAATCGTGGTTCCCTAAAGCAATCGTGGCTATTTTAAGACTCCCAAATTCAAAGAAATCGTTGTTCTTTTAAGACTCCCAATCTAAAGTAATCGTGGTTCTTTTAAGACTCCCAAACTCAAAGAAATCGTTGTTCTTTTAAGACTCCCAAACTAAAGCAATCGTGGTTCTTTTAAGACTCCCAATCTAAAGCAAACGTGGTCTTTTAAGACTCCCAATCTAAAGTAATCGTGGTACTTTTAAGACTCCTAATCTAAAGAAATCGTGGTTCTTTTAATACTTCCAAAACCAACTCATCAAATATATTCAAAACAAATTGTTTGTTTATTTATATCCCAACTCCCTTTGACAATTGTCAAGTGTATTTTTAAACAACAAAATCCTTTTTGATTGAAAAAAAAAACTCAAATTGATATCTCTTACAAACTCTTCTATTTTGATGTTAGGTTGTTTTGTTTGTTGAATTTATTTCTCAACGATTGAATAATCATAAAATGGCATTTACTAAATCGATCATAAAATTCAAGGAACATAAATAAAAACAAGCACTTAGTTGGAAATTTTTGTTGGGTATAAAATCAAACATGTCATAAATTTAAATATTTATGTATTTTGTAGCAAAATTATGGTTTTTAAATGATTGAAAATCATATTGTTTGTTTAATATGTTTAAGGGAAAATTTTAAGATAAAAAATTATTAAGCGGTGTTAAATAAAATATAAAAACGAGCTATAAAACAATCGCAAATGAATTTTTTATGAACTATACTAATAAAAGGAAATATTTTAAATATTTGAGTAGAGGGTTTACCAAATTTTTCCATAAATTTGTTTTAATTCTTAAACTAAGCCATTCGATTTTCCTTAAATGTAAACTAGGGTGGCTTCTTTTTAGCAAGTTATTCGATTTTGCTTAAATTTTCAGCATTTGGTTTTTCAAATTGACTGTCCTTAGCCTATTAAGTTTGGATCACACCAGTTCTCGAAGTACTTCTATTGCTTGTGGTTGCTTTATATTTTTTTACCACTGCTGCATCCTTTATTCGCCCTTAAGTATTTGTATATTTTACATTTTATACAAACAATTTCGTATATTCACCATCAAATGTGGAAAGTTTTAATAAAATTTACATTTATTTATGTGTTTGTATTACTAAAGATGTGGTTACACGTACAACCGTAAAATAAATATAAAAAAATTTATTATTTTAACACATTCACGCAATTTTTACGAGAATATAAATATGGCCGTATGCATATAAATTTGGCAACAGTGAAACACAAAACAATACAGCATTTCTTGGACAACAAATGCCTGAAAGTAGTCTCATATTTTCAAAAATATTAAAACAAAAAACACACTTCCCCAAAACTGAGGCAGCCTAAATTATTTGACCACAAACATCCATTGAATTCCTAGACACTGTATCGTAATCCAAATGATTTGAAAATTCCTATAGAATTTGACGTACCACACGTACTTTTCCTATATTTTTCTAACTTAAAACACATGTAAAGTGGAAAACCCAAAAGAAATTCATAACAAAATATTTATTGGAACATGAAAAAATATAAAAATAGTACGCAAAAAAAAACTTTTTATTTTATACTTTTTTTCTTACTCTTCCACAAAGTTTCGTTTTACTTGCAACAATTTTAAATTGTTCAAAAAAAAAAAGAAAGAAGATTGGCAGCAGCCAACAGTAACATGTGTAAAAACTTTGTTTTAAAGTGCTAAAGGCAAATTGTTGTAGGTTTACCATGTAGCGTATAGTACAAATAGTTTCTCTTTTGAATGGGATTCTTTTTTTAGTACAAAAACTTTTGTTTAACCAATTATAGCTGGCCCATATTTACTTTGTTGTTTAGTGAGCACAAACTGGAGGCTTAAAAGTAGATCGGTTTTTATTTGTTATTAAAAAGTGGAAAAAGTTGTTATAGTTTTTCTTATTAAGACCTTTATTTATTAAAAATATATAAAACATTTCAACACTCAGCATTTAAAGTTCATGGAAAAATACCAAGGTTGGCTATCAGAATCCGATCCAGGGAGGCGATTAAAGGAAATCCTACCCCTACCGAAATGTATTTATATAAAAAAACAAGTCAGAAAGTATGGTCGGTCAAACCATATATTACTCTACACCAAGTAAATGAGCAAAAACATTTTTCTTTTAAAATATCAATAATTTATATTCGTGAGTGATTTTTGGAAGTGGGCCTTATATGTGAGCTATGACCAATTATGGACCGATCACCTCGAAATTAGGTCGTGTGATTTATGTCTACATGAAAGTTTACTATGTTGAATTTTGTGAGTATACCAACATTTTTATGCGATTTATGGACGTTAAAATGATTTTCGGAAGCGGGTCTATATGGGAGCTATGACTTATTATGGACCGATCGTAACAAAATTTGGTGACATGAATTTTGTATATATAAAACTTATTTGGAGCGGAATGTGTGGAGATACATATATAAATTAAACATTTATGACCGATAAAGTCCAATTTCGGAAGGACATTTGTATGGAGACTAGGTGAAATAATGGACCGATTTCAGCCAGTTTCAATAGGGTTCGTCCATGGGCCGAAAAACTAATATGTACCAAATTTGATCGAAATATCTTCAAAATTGCGACCTGTACTCTGCGCACAAGGTTTACATGGACAGCCAGCCGACCAGCCAGCCAGACAGACGGACGGACATCGTTTAATCGACTCAGAAAGTGATTCTAAGTCGACCTACCTTAAAATAGGTGGTTGTTAGACTAATATTTTTGGGCGTTACAAACATCTGCACAAACGCATTATACCCTCCCCACTATGGTGGTGTAGGGTATAAATATATAAACAAGTTAACCATTCTGAAACTTAATTTGTAAAGTTACAGCTACATTTTACATTAATATTACCTATTCTAAAGAGAAACAAGTAAGAAAATATGGTCGGTCAAGCCCGACCATATAATACCCTACACCAAGTAAATGAGTAAAAATATTTTTCTTTTAAAATATCAATAATTTATATTCATGAGTGATTTTCGGAAGTGGGCCTTATATGGGACCTATGACCAATTATGGACCGATCACCTTCAAATTAGGTCGAGTGATTTATGTCTATATTAAATTTAACTATGTTGAATTTTGTGTGTATACCAACATTTTTAAGCGATTTATGCACGTTAAAGTGATTTTCGGAAGCGGGTCTATATGGGAGCTATGACTAATTATGGACCGATCATAACAAAATTTGGTGACATGAATTTTGTATATATAAAACTGATTTGGAGCGAAATTTGTGTAGATACATAGATAAATTAAACATTTATAACCGATAAAGTCCAATTTCGAGGGGACTTTGTATGGGGGCTAGGTGAAATAATGGACCGATTTCAGTCAGTTTCAATAGGCTTGGTCCTTTGGCCGAAAAAGTAATATGTACCAAATTTGATCGAAATATCTTCAAAATTGCGACCTGTACTCTGCGCACAAGGTTTACATGGACAGCCAGCCAGCCAGCCGGCCAGCCAACCAGACGGACGGACGGACGGACATCGTTTAATCGACTCAGAAAGTGATTCTAAGTCGATCGGTATACTTTAAGGTGGGTGTTAGACTAATATTTTTGGGCGTTACAAACATCTGCACAAACGCATAATACCCTCCCCACTATGGTGGTGTAGGGTATAAAAAGGAGACAAAAAAATCAACATTTAAAAATACAAAAATAAACGTATATTTGAGTTTATTACAAAAAAAAACTCAACATTTAAAGCTATATGGAAATACACAAAATAATGTTACCTATGTTAAGAAATTTAACTTTGTTTAATGCAAAAATGTTGTGGCTTTATCAGATGCTTAAATATTTTGTAGCATATATTAAGGTGTCTATGTTAAAGAGTTTATTTTTTTATTATGAAATATTTAATCCTGTGTTAAAAAAGTAATGCATATTTTAAGGTGTTAATTAATTATATTGAGTTTCTTTGATTAACTTTTTAATTTAATATTTTCCTTATATCAAAGCATATTAAGGTTAGAAACTTTATAAAATTATTATATATTTACTCAATATTTAAAATTCCTAGAAAATTTTGCACTTATGTTGCCTATGTTAAGGAGTTTAACTTTGTATATTACAAAAAAAAAATACTCAAAATTTAAAGCCACAGAAAAATTTTGCAATAATGTTTCATATGTTAAGGAATTTTGCTTTGTTTATTACTAAAACACTAAGGCTTTTTCAGGTGTTTAAAAATTGTGTAGCATATTTTAAGGCGTCTTTATTAAGGAGTTTGCTTTGCTAGTTTATTAAAAAATGTTTGTTATTTTATCTTATGTTTAAAAAAAGTAATGTATATTTTAAGGTGTTTATTTGAATTTTATTAAATTTCTTAATTTAACTTTACTTTAAGGCTTGAAGCTTAATCACTCTTTATTTTTTATTCAAAAGTGGAAAAGTTGTTAAAATATTTTTATTAAGACTTTCGTCAATAAAAAAAAAAATCTTTATTTAAAGTTACAGCTACATTTTGTAATAATATTCAAAAAATACTAAAAATTTAAAGCAGCAGGAAAATTTTGCAATAATATTGCCTATATTAAGGCGTTTTGTTTTGTTTATTACAAAAACATTGTGGCTTTGTCAGGTGTTTAAAAATTGTGTTGCATATTTTAAGGGGTTTATTTCAGTTTATTACAAAATTGTTGTATTTGCTCTTATTTTTAAAAAAGTAATGCATATTTTATGGTGTTTATTTGAATTATATTGAGTTTCTTAAATTAACTTTACTTCGTTTAATAATTCCTTTATATTAACATATACTAAAACCTATTATTAGGGTTCTAAATTCCCTCACATAATGTTGCATATTTTATGGGGTTTTATTTGTTTCTTTATCTAGTTATTTAGTACTTATCCTTGTACATTTTTACATCATATTCTGCATTATGTATTTCATTTTTAATTTACCATCATAAGGATGCGTATGGTTATGTCTTTTGTACTTGGCTTTTGTTTGTAGTGGAATTAAAATATCCACTAACTTATGCAAATAAACAGCTTGTAGACAATGTGGCCTAAGGGTATGCTTAAATAGAAATTAAGTATATATGTACATTAGGTTGGCAACTTAGCTTGCAAAAAAATAACAAAACAAAATTTGCATTATTTTGCCATAAAAGGGAAAGTAAATATTTAAATATTAATTTCAGATTGATTCTTATCAAAAGGAGACAATATATGTGAAAAGTTACAAGGTTACGATACAATGGCTGGAATAAAAGACTTCACTGTCAAAGAGCTAAATTTAGTTTTATATTGTGATTCACTTGTTTAAATAGAAAGCATACTTTTAGGTGTAATGTCATACTGAAATGATTAAAGAAAGTAAATGGTTTAAAAAATGTAATCAAAACAGGCCCTAGAGCAGAACCAGATAAACAAATAATCACAATACCATTCTTTATTAAACATTTCAAACAAAGCGACACAACTACCTCGTATAAAAGCTGAAGAATGATGCATGAGTTAGTTCAATTGAGAAAGCAAGATAAACAAATGACATGGGGCCCAAGTTTAAGTTAATCAATATATGATCATGTCGATAGATCAGTTAAATCTTGTGATCTTCTGGATATTAGCAATTTTCCAATATATTATTCATCATATACTTATTTTTGGAAAAATTCTCTACAATGAGGTATAAAATCCCTGCCAAATTCTCTACACTCCACAAATCTCCACCAGCCTACTGAACCATGAATAAACATCACAAAACATCACCACTGTTCATTGTCAACTCTCTTACAAACGATTCAACTCATATAAACCAAAGAATAGACAAGAAAGACTTGAGAAAAATAAACAAATACAAATAAACAGTAAAATGCAGTAGCAACTTTTATAATTAAAAATTTATTCAAATCAGATAAACGAGGTTAATGAGCGCAACCAAGAGAAAAATCCTCTAAAGGACAGTGTTACTACATCACAAGGAAACACTTAGAATCTAATACACAAGAAAAACAAACAAACAAATTGTTAACGCTATGAAAAGGACAAGCACTTTGTGATAGGAATAGAAAAAAAAAACAAACATCTTCAAATACCGCATTGAAATATATTTATACAGTTTTCTTTGATATTTAATATTCAATTGAACTTTGTATGTTAAGAACGAATGGCATTTTAATATTTCTTATTTTATAAATAAGTAAGTATTTACTCGTGTGTCATGAGTGCCTGTAGGTGTTTTGTTAATAATAAACAATTTAAAATGATATGGTTTAGACGATTCCTAAATAGCCTCTACCTACATTAGAGTGCTCCAAGAAAATAAAATTGCGAATTTTGACCGTCCCCCCCTCTAGAATTGTTCTATGTATTGTAGAAACACATTGTGTAAAATATTAGGATGATAGGATAACGTTAACTGGTGGCGCAACGACGCTGAAGTTTTGAGGTGCATTTACAAGGGGAAAATATGCAATTTTTTCAGTTTTTGTAAAAATTTTGCCATTAAATAATGACTTTTACAATTTAATTTAAAAGAATCGAAATGTGTACGTAATTGTCGTTATAATAAGATATAAAAGACAAAAATTGGTGAAAAAATGTTAAAGTTATTAAAAAATCGCCAGGCCATTAACGTGTCTCAGGCCACTAGAACAAGAAATTTATGAACAAAATTAACATATTTTGAGAAATATTAAAATAAAAGCTTATTTTTACTTAAAATATATCCATATTTACTTGTATATGAGTTTTTGTCCTCGTAGGATACCGTTAACCTATTCGCAGGAATGACCAAAAAAATTAAATTTTTTTAACGGCAGTTTCAAAACTCCAATTTCAAATTTTTAAAAATTTTGTTAAACAAATTTCAGAATTTTTTGATCATCACATGGGGATTTATTGACAACATAATAGGGAATAAAAATGTGAAAAAAGTATGTCAATACCTCCTATAGTTTTTCCGTACCTGCGATATAAATTTTGCGATTTTCGAGAAAAACTAATTTTTTGGCCATATTTTGGGGAATGACCAGAATTTCCTTACTGTAATGATTTTTAAGTAAAAGCTATTCAGAATAATATAGTCCAGGTAATTTTAAATATAGTCTGAAAGTCTTACTAAAATCGGAAAACTTTAACCCTTAAATCGTGAAGGTCAAAGGTAAATTTTTTCAATATTTGGAATTTCTCATGGAAAGATAGCGAAATATTATATATTTTTGGGCCGATTTTGATGAAACTTAAGAAAAATATAAAATGAAGTCTAGTATTCACAATAACAGTACAAAAATGGAAATTAACCCTTAAGAGTACTTGGGGTCAAAATGAATGTGTTTTTCCTGATTTTAAAAGTTGAGGGTCATTTGGACCCCAAGTGCTATTAAGGGTTAATTTCCATTTTTGTACTGTTATTGTGAATACTAGACTTCATTTTATATTTTTCTTAAGTTTCATCAAAATCGGCCCAAAACACACTTGCTATTTAAAATCGAGCATAACTAATAAATTTAAAATATCTTTTTTGCCATAGTCTGTTGTTATTTTTATTGTGTCGTAGAAAAATAACTTTAAATTTACATTGTTACAAATTTCAAGTGCAGTGGAAATAAAATATTTACTTATATTGCTATAATTTGCTTTACATCATTTGTATAGATTACATTTTAAATTAAAAAAAAAAAAATATTCGATTATGTTGCGAATAAAAATTTATTCGATTAAATCTATTCGAATATAAATGTTATTTAAAACATTTTGTTTTAAAAAGAGATTTTCAGCAATAAAAATATTAAATTACATGCAAAATGTATATTTTATCAATATTTCTAAAGCGAATAAATTATTTATTCGCCTAGATTATTATTCGAATAATTATTTTTGAAATAAATGGTTTTTATAATTGTTCTCAGGAATTATTATTCGAATAATTATTTTTGAAATAAATGGTTTTTATAATTGTTCTCAGGACTATGTTTTTACATAAAATAAATTTAAATAATATATTTTTGTACGATTAAAAATTTACTAAATTAATTCGAATATAATTTTTTTTTTTGTTAAAGATTTTTTTTTATTAAAATTTGATTTGGAGCTTAAAAACTACAATTATATGTAAAAAAATGTTGTATATGATTTTGTATTCGAATGAAATATAATTCGGTTTAAAAAATATACGAATAAATATTATATCGATGGCTTAATATAAAAAAGGCGTAACTAAATTTTTTTAAAAATTTCGTTTTTTGTTTATTCCGGTAAACAAATGTCAGATGCACCTTGCCTCAAAATTTCAGGAGGATATTATTGCAAATAACGATTTCAAAAAAAGCCCTAAGTCAAGTCGAAAGAATTTTTGAAAGAAAAAGCCCTAACTCGTTTTTTTTTTGTTTTGTTTGATTGGTTATCATTTTTTATAAGTATCAAATTCGATTCTGAATCGGTTTTTTGCACCTATCAGGAAATTTTACAGTTTTATGTCGCTGAGTGTGATTCATGAAAAAAATGGAAACATTTTATATAACTACATAATTTCACAATATACAATATTTTAACACACGAATTGGACAATTATGTTTGGGATGAAACAAATGGATGTCTTGGATCTTCCGTTTTTGCGAAGTGTGTTATTAAACACTTGTGGAAGATCCAAACTCTACCAAAGCCGCAATTTAATATTCTCTAATGCATTGTTGGCTTTTAGTATGGAAACTCACATAACGATTGAACAAAAATGTTTAATAAGTGGACATACTCAGCTGGAATGTGACTCAAGTCATTCCCTTATAGAAAGAAAAATTAAAAATAAGCAAATAAATTTGCCATCGCAATTTGTGCAATATAAGCTCACCATTTGCACAACGACTATTTTCTAAATTTTGAAAACTTGCCTAAACGATACTCTTCGACTCGTCCTGGTAAAAATATTGCTTACTATAAAAGTTCATGAAATGTATGTACTCAAACCTCAATTTCAAAATTTAAGCAGATGTATTGGTGATCTTATTGTAAATATTCTACGAGCCTTGGCGTCGTAGAATCAATATATTTCAAAACAGACTTAACTGACAGTCACGAATCTCTCCCACATAGATCAAAGTCGGTGGTTAAAGATATCCCCCTGATTCACTTTATATGCAGTAAATAGCAATCCCAAAAAAAAACAAATACAGGATTTGAAAAGTTTTTACCTGCATATTGCCATCTTTTTTGATAACTGGTTTAATAAGAAATAATTTTTCACAGTTCACTTCTGATTTAATCCTCTTAATTTCATGAATTATTTCATTTTATTATTTAAACCTGAATTATTATAATAATATTATTTTTTCAACTCAAAATCTCAGGTTTAAAAAAGGCCTAACTTAATTTTTTTTTTCATAAATATCAATGAAAAAAGGGCCTATATTAGATAACTTCATTAAAATAAAAAAAAAAATAATTTGAAATGAGAAATAAAATGTGTTGCCTCTTTTTATAAAAAATTGCATTAAAACTTTTTTTGTATCTAAAATTTTATGGATTTTATTAAGTTTTTTCCTTCTCCTGTAAAGTAACAAAAAATCGAGTTACGCCTTTTTTATATTAAGCCATCGATATGTAGTAAATTTTTATTTATTAATATATTTACAAGATTTTTACACCAAATAATGTAAAATATAATAAATTCATTCGATTCATTAGACGAATAGAATTTTAATTGAATACATATATTTTTTTATTATTGTTTTTAATAGTTTTTTATTATAAAGTGATTTTAAACAGCATAAATACTAAATTAGATATATTTTTTATATGATTTCTAGTACGAATAAAACATTTGCTCAAAAAATATTTGTTATATAATTTTTTATCCGACCCTATTATCATTACATTAATAAATCTAAAAAAATTCTGTAATCGGAAATATCGGTTCATGATTTCACCTAGCCCCCATAAAAATATCCCCCCAAAAAACTGGTTGAGCAGTTATAAATATATTTTTATTATGCGGCAATCTCGAAAAAAAAGTTTGCACAAATTAGTTCCCTGTACTCTGAAATTATACTGGAAAGTATGGAGAAAATCAGGCAACACTTGTCCCTAGTTCTCATACAAGGTTCCCCTCAGAAAGTGTCTTTAACATAATTGTTTTATAATATTTAATATTGGAAATAAACAAGTTTTACAGAAAATTAAATCTTTGTACCAACTTTTGTGAGGATCGGTCATTAGTTGACACTACCCCTTATAACCCGTATATCAGAAAAATATTTTATTGTCACATAGATTCAGCACATCCGAATATAACACTCTTACTTGTTTTTGTAAGAGTACTTTTTGAATTTTTTACAAAAGCGCAACGTAGAAACATGAGATGGTCCAGGGGTCCCAATACCGCTCTGATTTTAGTTGAATATTACCAGCTGTTACACATGCAACAACAAACTTAGATTCTGATAGAGGGATAAAAAATAAAGTGTTTTTTTTTTAATAAAAATTCTATATACATTATGATGCTATAAATCTATAGTTTTCAATTGATAGTTTTATTGAAGCATGTATAGCAACCTTATTATATCTATACACTTAATATTTATTGAATAAGGTAAAGAGAAAAACACTTCACTAAGCAATATATTGGCAAAAGAAAAGTTTTGTATGTTATTTTGAATAATTTTTCACAAAAAATTAGTTTTATCAGATCTGTCACAGAATTAGTATGAAAGTGGAAATATTCGTATGATCCAAATCGGAACTTTTTGGTTATGCTACGAAAACATCACATTACTTAAGGCGCAACTTAATAGATATATTTTAAAAAAAAACAAAGGTTAAAAAAGTAATATTTATTTGTCACTCCTAATAGAATATATGAAATATTGAAAAATCTTAAAATGCCAGTAATAGTAACAAATAAGTAAGAGAGCTATATTCGGCTGTGCCGAATCTTATACACTGGTTCATATTCCTATAAACGCACACTACTTTTTTTTAAAAAAGATTGTAAAAATTAAACATGAACATATTTAGGGGGCTACAAATTTGTTTATTAAATTAGTTAAGACTTCACTTAAAATATTGTTTACAAAAAAAATTCATTTGTACATTATTTTTTTTTTTACTTAATTTTCGAGATTAACAGCCATTTTTAAGGGTATTTTCCTATAAACGCACTTTAATTTATGGGCCACTGTAGCATTATTAATAAAGTGTGGATGATCCTTTGTTATGGATTGTTTCAAAAATACAGTCTGGCATTGATTCCACTAATTTTTTAAGCAGATTGGAATCAATTTCCTCCCAGACTTGTTTAATTTTTAGTTTCAGCACTGCTTTCATTCTGGGTATTATTTGCATAAACTTTACGGGCCATGTATCTCCACAAGTTCTCCATTGGGTTTAAGTCCGGACTACAAGCCGGCCAGTTCAACAGAGGAATGCTATGTTCATTAAACAAAGATTTCGATTGCTTAGAAACATGAATTGCAGCATTATCTTGCTGGAATATGCAATCTTCATCCATTTTTTCATCCATAAATGAGAGAAGAGCATCTTCCAACAGTTCGTTATAAATCGCACTATGCATTTTTGTCGGAACAAAACATATTTTCGACTTGCCAACTGCAGAAAACGCTGACCAAACCATAACACTGCCACCACCGAAATTACGTTTTGACATCCGAACATCGTTTGATCTCAAATCGTGCCAATAGCATGAGTATGAGCCAGGACCGTCTAAATTGAATATTTTTTTCGTCAGGGAAAATTGTTTTATTCCACTCATCTGTCCATTTCATATATTTTCTTGCGAATTTTAGACGATTTTCTTTATGGTGCTTTTTTAGCATTGGTTTACATTTTATGTTTTCATCGTTTCGTAAAATGTGTGCAACGTGTTTGGAAGTCACTGGAAGATTCAATTTATTCTTTATTTGTGTGGAATTCAATTTGTTGCGGGTTGCTTCTTGTTTTATTAGATTAAGTTGTCTTCTTGTTAGTTTTGTATTTCCCTTTGTAGGTTTGCGAACTCCATAATTTTGACCTTTCTTCAAGAAATTTCGCACCACACTTTCCGAACGATCGATTTTACGTCCAATTTCTCTATTGGAATATCCTTGGTCGTGAAAAAATTTAATTTGAATCTTTTCTTGATCGGACAATAAGGTTCCCTTGGGCATCTTTAAAAGTGATGAAATTTATTGATTCAAATAGAAAAAGTTGCAGTAAATTTAGATGTTACTATTAGAAACGTAGCTTTGGCTGAAAAAAAAACTAAAATTGATATATTATTTTTGGCAACTTTTTTAAAAACAAATTTCACGTCTGCGTTTATACGAATCTTCCACTTAAAATAGCACCAAGAACATTTGATCCCATAATTAAGGCAAACAACAAGAATAAGAAAAAAAACTTAATTACTTTCAAAAAGTACCGTTAAGTTGTCTCTCATTAAAAAATATAAATTTAGCTTTTGGATGAGAACAACAAAGATATAACAAAAATACAGAAAAAATTAAGTGCGTTTATAGGAATATGCACCAGTGTATACCCTTGAACAAACTATACTTAACAATAATATTTTTTTTAAATTTTTATTTATACAAAATTAAAATTTTTTTCTAATTTTTTTTTCCAAATTTGGTTTAAAAATTTTTTTTTAAAACGTTTTTTTTTATAATTTTTTTTTTGTAATTTTAAAAAAAAAACTTTCGGAAAATTTCTGAATTTATACCAAAAGAATTTGTTTGATGAGAAAAAAATTTGGGTTAGAAAATATTTTTCCCGATTTTGACCCATTGGTGTCAAATGCATTCACAATGGTGTCGATGCATTCACATTAAAATGTTTGTCAAAAACTAGAATTCTACTGTAATAATTCAACAAGTATCATAATAACCTGGCCCTGTTCATATTCATTGCAGTGTCCTACATTGAATTTATTTAATATGAATTTCTTAATGTAAAAAATCACAAGTATGTGAATATTTCTACTATCCTGCAGTTTCGGAAGTAGTAAATGTTAATTTTACATAAAGAGGAGCAGGCCTTCATGTAGAAGTTACTGTGACAACTGTTTTCAATTAGCTTGGTCTCCTCTGCACTATCTTTACCAAAAATTTCGCTATCTATATCAAGTGGCTCACAGATAATAAAAAGAAATAAAGGTTATTCTTTGGGTATATGGAACTAAGCGATCACCATTCACTGGTAATATCACTTTTAAATTGTTGTATAGAAGATCTTAATTAAAATTTCCTTAATCACAGTCATATGTTAAATTTACCGGTTAAAAGTCAAGCTAGTAGGTTGATGATTTTGCTAGTTCCTAGCACTGCTGGTATGTTTATATATTTGTAATTGTATGTATGAATGATTTTGATGTAAACCCATACACAATTTTCCTTTTAAGTATTAAAGGGAATTGTTACATTATTGGTTATTGAGTTCAAGTTGTTTCTTTTCAATGCGATTTTTTTTTTCTTCATTCATTTCTTCCTTAAACTTGTATGTAATTTCTTTACATACATCCATGTATTTCCTTAACGTATTTATTTTCATTTTAAGTATTACACTCTTATGGTTTTCAATAACCCACTTAAAGTTAAAGTAGAGTAAAGTGCATTGGCTGTCACTAGAATGTCATTTTTGTTATTGAATGTGGAGAAGAAAATTGAAAGTGGAAAAGAAAATTTTTAATATTAAACTTAAATTTATGAGTTAATAAGGCAACAGAATTTAGGGAATATTTCATCTTAATTATAAAGCGGTAAATATAGGTTAAAATATTAACAAAATTTAAAAATAAAATAAAATTTATTTTATGGTTTGTGCGGTTCAGAAATGGTAATTTTGACACGAAAGACAAAGATCGCCCAGGCCAGCCAAAAAAGTTGGAAGACCAAGAATTGGAGGCATTACCCCATGAAGATTGTTATGAAGCTAAACAAGAGCATGTAAAATCATTGGGAGACACTCAAGCAGTAATTTCAAAACGTTTTTGAGCAACAGGATCCAAAAGAAGGGAAATTGAGTACCATACGAATTGAAGACGAGAAATTTTGAAAAACGATTTTACATGTCCGAAATGATGCTTGAACGCTCTAAAAGGCAATCATTACTTCCGATTAAAAATGGTTCTATTACGATAACCCGCAAGGTAAGTGATCGTATATGAAGGCCGACCAGCCGAATCGACACCAAGGCCAAATACCCGTGGCGCTAAGGCAACTCTCTGTATTTTGTGGGATCACAAGGGACCTATCTTTTATGAGCAGCTACTGATTCGCTTGAAGCGAGCATTGGCCCAAAAACGCTCAGAATATCCGGCCAGACATGAAACCGATGCAATACAGCTAGTTAAACTACGTTTAACTAACAAGTGAAAAACTAGCTCTTAGTGAATTAGCTAACTTAGCATATGCAACATATTATTAACCTGAAAGTAGGCACCAATTAACTTTAATAACCTTAGATTAGTTCAAATTATTTGGAGACACAATTGTATTTACTTTTTCAATGATTGTTTTGAACTATTTTTCGTTGTTTTTAAAATAAACAAGTAAGAAAGTATGGTCGGTCAAGCCCGACCATATAATACCCTACAATAAGTAAAAGAGCAAAAGCATTTTTCTTTTTAAATTTCAATAATTTATATTTTTGAGTGATTTTCGGAAGTGGGCCTTATATGGGGGCTATGACCAATTATGGACCGATCACCATGAAATTAGGTCGTGTGATTTATGTCTCTATGAAAGTTTACTATGTTGAATTTTGTAAGTATACCAACATTTTTAAGCGATTTATGCACGTTAAAGTGATTTTCGGAAGCGGGTATATATGGGAGCTATGACTAATTATGGACCGATCGTAATAAAATTTGGTGACATGAATTTTGTATATATAAAAATTATTTGGAGCGCAATTTGAGGAAATAAATTTATAAATTAAACATTTATAACCGATAAAGGCCAATTTCGGAAGAACATTTGTATGGGGGCTAGGTGAAATAATGGACCGATTTCAGCCATTTTCAACACGCTTGGTCCTTGGACCGAAAAAATAATATGTACCAAATTTGATCGAAATATCTTCAAAATTGCGACCTGTACTCTGCGCATAAGGTTAATCGACTCAGAAAGTGATTCTAAGTCGATCGGTATACTTTAAGGTGGGTGTTAGACTAATATTTTTGGGCGTTACAAACATCTGCACAAACGCATTATACCCTCCCCACTATGGTGGTGGTATAAAAAGCTTCTTAAAAAGGAAACTCTTTAAAAAAGACAAGTAAGAGAGGCTGTGTGGAATTTTATATACCCTTCACCAAATTATACTTAAAAATATTTTAAACAAATTTTTTTTTTAATTAAAAAAAAAAAATTTCACAATAGTTTTTTAATTTTTTTTAAAAAAGTTTTTTTTTCAATTTCTTTTTAATTTTTTAAAATTTGTTTTTAATTTAAAAAAAAAAATTTTTTGGAAAAAGAATTTATGACAAAAAAAAATTGGTGTTAAAAAATATTTTTCCCGATTTTGACCCATTGTAGGTCCAACTTACTATAGCCTTATATACATCGTTTCAAAGGTCTTTGAAATATGTATCTATCATTGGATATCCATATTGTCTATATTAATGACTTAGTAATCTAGATAGAGATAAAAAATAGGGCAAAAATCGAGGTTGTCCCGGTTTGTTCCATATATATCAGCAATTTGTAGTCCGATTTTGACGATTGAATCATGTATGTAAGTTATTTGGCTACGGAAAGGTCATTTCAATATACAGACGGACAGACGGATATGGCTATATCGACTTCGCTATATGTGAAGATCCAGAATATAAATACTTTTTGTGGTTGCAAATGAAAAATGTAGAAATTACAAACGGAATGACAAACTTATATATACCCTATTCACTCATGGCGATGGTTATAAAAACTAAATATATATTTACAAATAGAGTAGTATTATTAATACTGGTACCTTAATACACTCCCCTAAAGTAGGCAATACCTTTTTACATTTCCTCAACAGTTCAAATATGACATAACATAATGGATTTGTTAAAGGTATCAGTATTTTAATCAATTTCCCTTCAAACATTACTGTTTATTTGGGCGACTAATAATTTTGTTTAAATAATTTGCTCATTTTTACAAAATTTTGTTTAACAAACAAATCCTTTTGAAATATTTACTCTGTCAATTATTTTTAGCTCAAATATACCATAAAAAATGGCTTAATATTACAGCTAATTCCCTTCAAATTTTGTTTATTAAATCGCTTACACTCTTTCTTTTTAATTTTTTTTTTGCACAATTTATTTAATGGCCACCAACATATAAAGCCAATCATAAGCATTACAACCAAAAATCACATAAACAAGAAAACGTTAAATAAGTTAATTAAATTCATTTGCGGAAAAATATCGCCAAAGAGTTGGAGAGCCGTTGCCAATGGAAATGTCTATCTGATGGAGTGAAGAAAACACTTGGAAAGGTACAACAAATTGTAAATCATTGAGGCATAAAAACAAAATCTATTAATGTTAAACTAAGCAAAACAGACTGATGAAGATAACCCAGTAAAATGTTGCAAGTGCACAAAAAAACTAAATGAAAATAATTTTATTTTAAATATACTACGGCATAGAAAACTGTATTCCATTGGGGATTCTCTACTGTGATATTTGAGAACAAATAGGCTAAATTAGAAATTTCGGCACAAAATGGGTTAAATTTTGGAGGACACTATTAAAAATTGAGCAAATTTTCACTGGATCATTTACCAAAATTAAGAAAGGAATATCTTTACAAAATATTTGCGCTTAAACGAATTAAAGCAGAAATTGTATTTGCTCGCAAAAAAAAAACAATTTAAATTTAGAAACGATATTAAAATTGCTATGTAAGCTTTAATGAATAAAAGTTCTGTAAAGGATTCTTAAGTTAATGAAGAAATCACAAAAAGGTCACAATTTATTTGTAAAGAAAGAAAAAAGAATATAAGAATTAAAAAAAAACTATACAGATAGATCTAAAGAAGGTCAGCAGTGATAAAACCAAAGAAAATGCCAGAGAAAAAAGCTGCTTCTGGTGATAATTTCTTTGGCAGTTTGGAACTTTTACCAAATGTTGTTAAAGATTTAAGTTAATTAGATAGCAAGATGAATGGCCACAAACAGATGTGTTGAAATTTTTTCTATGAATTTAATGAATATAGCTGGCAATGTTTCTTAGCAATAAAGTTGTGGTTTCTTGGTTTGTACAACATCTATGATTTGCAGGTATTAAGTTGTTAAATTGTGTGTAAAAGACGTGTTTGTCATAGTTTACTTTAGCTGTTGAGTTTATCAGCCTGAAGCAGTAATTAATAAGGAATTTCCTGTTTGACAAAATAAATTTTCTATTTTCTTCTAAAGTGACACCTTCTTACGCTTTACAACAAATTTGTGTCTACTTACTCCAAGATAAACGGAAACGTGCTCTGACATGGCTTTTATCAGCATTTCTACACTGTCTTGTTATGGCTAAACTTAACATTATGCAGCCTGTTAACTTTTCTTTTGCATAGAATATCGTTTTGGAGAATGATAATCAGACATTGAGAAACTGGCTGCTAGTCTTGTTAATTTTTTAAAGATTTTTTTCCTTGAGTTTGTTCTCTTTTCACTGTAATCATCAAATCAAATTTGTTCATAAATTATTTAAGAATTTCTTGTACAAAATTTATTACAACTCATAAAATATAGACGTGATAAGTTGTAATTATGTGTATAACAAGCAGAGAGAGAGTGAGAGTGAGTGAGAGGAATGCTAAATTGCTGTTTCTTTTATAAGTTTCTTAGCGGCAATTCAATAAATTAATTATTTATACAAAATTATGCATGAACTTGAAATAATTTAGCTATGAAAATGAAACTTTTCTCATAAATTTCCTAACAGCAGACACATTATTTTCTGCAAACATTAACCAAAGTCTCATATCTTTAAGCTTAATTTGCTTGCAAATAATTTTGAGTTTCTGCATTTTTATTTTATGTTCATTATCTTTATTTGTAAAACAAATTTATATTTTAAACACAGCTGTTTAAAAGCGGTTTTAAACAAATTGTTAAAATAAATTTTACCTTAAACATTTTGTTGCCAAAAATTAAAGTAATTTTTCAGTCTTTATTTACCAGTGATTACTTAAAATTTCTCTTTTATTATAGAACTTTTATTTAATATCTTTTGTCAAATTAGCATTTTTTCATAGATATATGTACATAAAGAGCAGAGATGTTTTAATTTTAAAATACTTTAAGAGTAAAACTCATGAATACAAGGCACCTACATATAGGAGCAATAGAATAGCTGCTATATGTCTGACTATTAAGTTACAGGCAGAGGTTCTTAAAGCTCATTATGGGCGTATTTAAGTGAACTTTTTTAAAAATATCTTAGAAACATGAACTTAATAACTATTTTAAATTCACTTTTGGCGCTAAATCAGTGAAAGAAACACTTACGTTATAAATTTAATGATAAATGTTATTTAATGATGTTGTTTAATGATAAAAGATAATAACCTGAGATAGTTTTTAATACATATTCGACTTATGACTTATAAATTCGGATTTTTTTTCAAATGTTTTGCTATTTTTTTTTCCCATCTTTCTTTCAACATTGGAATTCTGAGCCAAAAGGACTGCTCATCTTTTGAGGCCAAGAACGAATCAAGCCAACATCGGATACTCTGTTCGAAAGTGTCCGATAATAACCGCCACAGCATCACTCAATTATGAGCGAGTCAAACCAAGAAAATATGTTGTCCGACCACGATTCAGTCGGGGCCATATCATCCAGGTTATCTTGTCTGAGCGAGCTCATAGTAGAAGTCACTAATATGAAGCTTGCATTTTGATAATGGAATCCCACATAGGAAGTCTATGTATCCGCCTTTTTTCTCCAAATTGTCAGCAACACAGTTGCCCTTAATATCTCCGTGTCCACGTACCCATTTTAGTACGACTGTTGAATGTCTCGCCATCGCAAGGATGCCCGACATTCCTGGATGGTCTTGTCAGATTTTAGCAGATCATAATAGATTTCTCACACCAAATACAGATACTTACTTCAGCCTCATGGATATTTGGCTTTGATATCGATTCGGCTGGTTAACCGGGCTTCACCTACGATCTCTTATCTTTTATCGCAAACAATGATTCGGTGCAAAAAATATTTTCTTTTATAGCATTCAAGCATCATTTCTAACATTCACCATAAGCTTTGTTGAGCAATCGGTGTGCTTCAGCGGCACTTTATTTTTCAAATCAAAGAAGTATAGCAAAACTTCCAGCATATGACACTATTTTTGTACAAAATTCGGCATTTTCGAAGCAAAAAAAAAAACTATGTTGTTTACACTATAATGTTCAATAACTAAGTGAGAATAAATGACAGAAATGTACCCTTCAAAATGACGTATAAATTATTAAAGACAAAAACTGCATTAAAAAAATTGTAAATCCCGCATTGGTCACCAAAATCTCCAAACTGAGTATATAGTGAAACCTATACTGTCATGACCGGTGCTCTGTCTGGCACCGTTTAAGAATAGCTGCTAACATGAAATATATATGTATTTTCAACATCCTTCCAAAAAAAAGTGCTTTCAGTCACCCCCTCAAAATATAGATTGATTTAATTCAACACACTATTTCAAAAATTAAAACTTCTATTGCACTTGAATATTGTCAAAGAATAAAATAAATAGAATAGCATTATTTTAATTAGCAATTTATAATTTTGGTAACTAAAACTACTTGTAGGTTTGGCTAAGTCGCTAAATAACTTAACAACGTACAATCTGAACTGATTTACATGATTTACATTTCGCCTAGGCGTAGCAGAAATAGTAGAAACAGCCATCTCCTGGTAGTTTCATGAAATATCTAATGGAATATCTATAATTTGCTATTTGTCAAAACAATTAATGTTTATATGAAACTTATTTATTTTATTAATGAAAAGGCTCGTTGGACTGAGCTCAACGATTTCTTTCGACATTTTAATTGAAAGTTGTGTTTCTTGGATAATAATGTCAATGCCATGGCGAAAATGGCCGAAAATATAATTATGGGGATAAAAACTTTCGACGCTGGCCTGTCCGTTAACAAGTCTGTTCAGCTTATTGTTCGGTGCCGGCGAATTTCCTATATATTGGAAGGTTGCTAATGTTAAGACAATTCCAAAAAAGGGATAGGCTAACAACCCTGAAAATTATCGCCCAATAGCAATTTGTTCTGCACTTTCCAAAGTTATGGAGAGTATGGTTAATCACCATCTTGTGAAATATTTGGAGTCAAACTATTTACGGCTTTCGTAGAGGATGCTCCACAGGGGAACTTGCTTGCCTTCCTATCTGAAAAATTGCGTCGTTCAATTCAACGTTTTGGCGAATGTAAAGTGGTGGCTCTTGATGATATAGGGTGTGGCATGATGCACTTCTATCAAAACTCATTGCTTTTGGTGTCGGTAATAATTTCTCACGATTTATATCGAACTTTCTCAGATATCGCATGATACGAGTTGTTGCAGATGTGATCTCATCACACGACTTCAAGATTAATTTAGTCTCCTACTCTATTTTTTATCTTTCTAAATGACCTTCTAAGTCAAACTTCCAACCCATTCTATTCTTTTGCAGATGACATCAACATTGCCATTCATATTCATTCAACTATTGGCCAAGCCTTTCGGAAATTGGGTCAATGAGGCAAACATAATTTATACACTTAACCAAGATCTTGTGTTCTGAATGGGGTTTTGCGAAGAGAGTCGATTTTAATGCACGTAAAACTCAATGTTGTATTTCAACACACAAACGCATGACAGATCATGTTGCTTCATTTGTTTCTATATGGGGTCATTTTCAATGTAGGAGAATTCAAATCAAATGTCCGCAAACACTACTCCCTCTATCCTTCTACCCGTAACCTATTTTCCTAGTTCCAATACAATGCTTTGCATGAGTGTTAGTTGAAGCAAAAACTAAACTGTTTATTCAAAAAACACTTTTAATAATTTTGAGCAAATTATTCCTCTTCGCAACGTTCACCTCCTTAATATAGTGACCAGGTGAAAGTTATTTTGCGGCGAAGTTCTCTTTTTAACCGAAAATCTCTGAAATGTTGCCAGGGGAGGAGCTGATCAAACTGGAAACACGGTAGAGAAGCATGTAAGATTAATTACACTGTACAATACCAAAAAAAAATTACAAGGTCAGACCAATAAATTTTGATAGAGAAGACAAAAAAAAAGACACGTTTATCGGTGTTTTGAAAGTTTACATCTGAATTTCATTTTAGGGGGGGTTAAAGTTTCCCAAATCTGGCATATTCTAATTGTTCGGCATAAGAAACCATATGATCCTTACATTTAAGGTATAAAATATGTTCAGAAAATGTATGTCAAATGTTACGGAGAACATTTTTGTAGAATATGTTAACCCTCTAAATCCTCAAGGCATGGGTCTTTTTTGACCTTCTTTTAAAAAAAGTGCAAAAAAACACCATTAAAACAGGGATTTAAGGGGTTAAAATGTTCTGCAAAAATATTGTCCGTGAAATTTTACTATAAGTCCCTGAATACACCAAAACTTAAAATTGAACCAGAAATTCAGAAATAAGACATAACAGAAGAGAGCTTAGGGTTAATTTCGCATTAATTACACTGTGCTAGTTGAAAAAACTGTCAAGCGGAGCACCCGGTGAGTTAAGCTAATTCGGGTACGCTGAATTCAGTGATGCTAACCGTTTTTTTAGGTTAGCTCGTATTTTCGAGATATACCGTTATTTCGAAAATGGAGGAGGTTGCACAAAATATATTCGCGTAACTCAAAAACGGTTTATTTTATTGAACAAACTGAAAAAACCGAAATTCCGCGACAAAATTACCTTTAAGTGAGGCTTTGCAAGTTTTTAATCTTCGCAGTCATTTTAGAAATATAAATTTTTTTTAGAAAAATTTCGAAATTTTTGGTTTTTAAAGCGGCATTAAAAATTGGAAAATGCATATACAGTGGTGGCCAGGAATTTAAGACAAAAATTGTTTGCTAAATTCCATGTAATTGTCAATTATTTTTTCAAATATTTCCACAAATGCATGAGGACTGTTTTAACACACAAGTGTGTTTTATTCGACTGTGTCAATTCATACATATTCACCATGAACACATACAATTTTTCTACAACTTGACCAACATTTTTTTTTGTAAATAAACATATTTTCTCACATTTATATCATTATAATTTTATTATTATAAAATATTCCGACCAAATTTCGTATTTTTAGTTCCATTAGTTTCGGTCATATCATGTTATTAACATTAATATTAATATTATTAACAGTGGATGTTCGCTGAGGTGGGTCAACGTATTTCCACATATCTTTGTCCATATATGTTTTACCGATTTTTCCAAACATTTTTCAAAAACTAGAAACATTAATAATAAAATTCATACCCTTATAGGTCCATTTATTTTGGCTCTATCGCACTTAAAATTCAGTTGATGACAAAAATTCAAGTATTTGTCTTAAATTAGTGGCCACCACTGTATATAAACAGCGCCATATCCTGGTAGTTTCAAGAACTATTCGCAACGCACAATCAGCTTGCGCAGCTAGTGAATGAACCAACATATATTTCGTGTGTTGATGGGCACCAATACAACACCCTCGAACTTTTTCTAACTTCACACCCTAACAAGTATGAAGTAGATGTTTTTGCACCTCTTGATAATTGGTATCATTGTACCATTTCCGCCTCCTTTTCGCTCTCTGAACTTCGCAATGTTTCACAACCAGCTACGAAATGTTCTACTTTTATTTACAAAAAGGCTAGTTGGATTGAGCTCAACGTTTTCTTTTAAAAATTTAATAGGAAGTTCTGTTTCTTGGACAATAATGTCAATGAAATGGTGAAAATGGTCGAAAATATAATATGATGAGGATGAAACTTTCATTCCAACAAAAAAAATTTCGATGAAATCTATGGAAAAGTCCTGGTTTAATCAGAAGTGCAAAATTGCAATCAGATCCAGAGAGGAAACATTCAGTGATAACGAAAATGCCGAAATTGAATTGCTACGCAAAAGGTCGAGATCTTCTTGTGCTAAAGTGCTGATGCTCCAAAAGTGCTGCTCCCCGGTTCAGTAAAAGCTTTTGGTCATTCTAGCTAATGCTAGTACCTCAATTCCTACATTTTTAAAGAGTAGGATGATAAAGCTAACCTTTTGGCTGAATTGTTTGCAAATAATTCGGACTTACAGGAAAGCAATCAACGCAATCCAGCAATGCAAGCTCGAAAGAGTATCAGTGTAACTATGCCGAATATATTTTAGCGGATCTAAATATAAACAAGTCTCCTGGAATGGATGGTATACCAGCACTGGTATTGAAACAGTGTTCTTCGATACTAACACGTCCGTTAGCAAAACTTTGCAGCATATTGTACCGTGCCGGTGAATTTCCTATATGTTGGAAGGATGCTAATGTTACGTCGATTCCAAAAAAGGGAGATCGCCCAATAGCAATTTGTTCTGCACTTTTCAGAGTTATGGAGAGTATGGTTAATCACCATCTTTTGAAATATTGGAACAATTTACTTAGCGACCGGCAGAACGGCTTTCGTAGAGGACGCTCCACGGGGAACTTGATTGCCTTCCTATCGGTAAAATGGTGTCGTTCAATTTACCGTTTTGGAGAAAGTAAAGTGTTGGCTCAAGATATTTCTAAGGCGTTTGATAGGGTGTGGCATGATGCACTTCTATCAAAACTCATTGCTTTTGGTGTCGGTAATAATTTTTTCACGATTTATATCAAGCTTTCTCTTTCTATACGATTTTTTGTAGATGGGATGTCATCAAACGAGTTCAAGATTAATTCAGTGGTAGCATAAGGCTCCGTTCTTTCTCCGACTCTATTTCTTATCTTTCTAAATGACCTTCTATGTCAAACTTCCAACCCTATATATTTTTTTTTTTGCAGATGACATCAACATTTGCCATTCATATTCATTCAACTATTGGCCAAGCCTTTCGGAAATTGGGGCAATGAAGCAAAACATAAATGATACACTTAACCAAGATCTTGTGACGATTTCTGAATGGGGCTGTGCGAACAGTGTTGATTTTAATGCACGTAGAACTTAAACACACGACAGATCATGTTGCTTCATTTGTTTCTAGGGGTGGTGTAAATATTAAGGAATCGGAAGCTCTCGATGTTCTAGGCATGAGAATACATTGTGGTGTTCGCTGGACAAAACACATTTATTAAGTAATGAAAGGAGCATTTAAGTGCCTTGGTTTTCAAGACGGTGCACCGCAGTGTAAGAAATACTTCACTCCGTATTATTTACAGCATTTATATCCGACCCAAAATGGAATACAACCTCATGTATGGGACGGTGCTTCGTACCACTACTCGACACCGTACAGGAGAAGGTGAAGGGGCTTGTGGGGTATCCAGCTCTATTGATTCTCTGGAGTATCGTCGTAATGTGAGTTGTGTTTCACTGTTCTATCGATACTACAATGGAATGTGTTCTGCTGAAATTAGGGAACTTGTTCCCGATACCCGTAAGTTCCTCATCTATGGTCGATTGATCAGTGGATCGCATAATACAATAGAGAGAAAATTAATTCTTTAGCCGTACCGTCCGTATGTGGAATAAGCTTCCTGTCGAAGTATTTCACTTTCAATGTAGGAAAATTCAAATCAAATGTCTACAAACATCCTCATCTATCCTCCTTCCCTTAACCTATTTTCCTAGTTCCAATACAATGCATTGCATGAGTGTTGGTCCAAGAAAAAAAAAATAAACTAAACTTTTAATTCAAAAACTCTTTTAATAATTTTTAATATAGTGAGGAGGTGAAAGTTATTTTGCGGCGAGGTTATTTTTTTAACCGAAAATCTCTAAAACATTACCAGGGGATTAGCTGATCAAACTAGAAACACGGTAGAGACGCATGCAAGATTAATTAATAGATTTATTTGTTCATAATTTTGACACAATTATGAAACCTATTAATTGGTTGTGCTCATCCCATTATTTCACTAGAATTTGATGTTTTTTATCAATGTTAATATTAAGATTAAACTACAGATCTTCATTTGCAGGGGGTCATAGTAGTAATTTTTTCCGTGAGCGGTTATAATGTGTAGTACACGATGGTAGAGTATAAATATAAATACTTACATTTCAACTTGTATTTGTTTAAACCCACGCACAGACAGTTTTTATGGAACATTTAAATTGTATTATTTTCTTTTATTTATTCTTACACCCTCTACAGTCTTGCACTTTACACTTATGACTGACAAGTATGTATTATTCTTACTAAACATGCGCTTAGTAATGCTAAGTCAAATGTCAATTATAAAAAAGAAATATAATAAAATAAAACACAATTCGAATTATAGATAAATACCCATAGATCGGAAACTCTCCTGGCAAAGACCTAACTTAGTTGTCGAAAAACCTATGTGGTGAGAAAGTATTAGTAAAAAAACGATGTGAAAAACAACTCTCGTATGTGTGATTTTTTGTTTGAGTTTTCTTCTAGTTTCGCCTCTATGTGTATTTCTCTAGGTTACCAACATTCAAATGTTGCTCAGTTTTTATTTTTTATTAATTCCTAGGTAACGTAGTCCTACCTGCTTACACAAATATCTATATATATATAGGTACTTATTTTATTTTTAACAATGATTATAATCTAATACAAGTATATTTCCGTTTATTTTTATAACGTGCGCAACTGACACTTTGTAACACACTGCAATAGGGATCACGAGCATAAAATATTCAAAACTACTGTTTGTTAAGTTTCTCCTCATACATTTATACTTATTTGTTTGTCATTTTCTTTTTTGAGTTGGAAACTTTTTGAATTTATTTTTCATAAAAATAACACTTTTTAAAAGTTTTTATATTAAGAACCCTTTAGTCGTTTTAATATGTATGTGTGATTGTGGCGCGGCAAAGTGAAACTGCTTAAACTAAGTTAGTGATTTTTTTTTTATTATATTTTATTTTGCACACACTTTTTCATTTAGCAAATACTTGCTTGCAGAGTATCATGTTTTTTCCTTCAACTGCAAATATACAACCAATATGATGTGCAGTTGTTTGTATCAAGAATAAAATCCTTAAGGGGAACACGATTTCATGTTTTTTTTTTCGTTTTGCAACTCAAGCGGAAATTATATATGTGTCACTCACTCTCACTCACTCATTCTGTAACTATACATTAAATTCATATATATTTTCTTAAAAAAAAAAGGAAACTAAGTTTTCAAAACTGTTACATATTTTTCTTGGTGAGAAATAAACTGTTAAATATGGAATTGGAATTTAATGTATGATAAATTTAAAAGTTGACAGTAGCAATGACTGGGTAATAACATAGCATTAATTTGTAATGAATACTTTCACCATTGCCCATTTTTTATTCCAAAATCTCCCGTGACTCCTAAAAATACAATTGGGAAAAAACTGATTAAAAGCGCTAGAAAAACAATATAAATATTGTCCCTTTTTAAATTTTGAAACAAATTTAGCGGCAGATCTATTCCAATAAATAAGGTTTTAATAATTTGTAACGAAAATTGAAAAATTCGATGTAGCGTTTTTGTTTTATAATGTAAACGGGTGATTCAATAAGTTCGCGACTTTTTGAATTTCTCGGCTCTTAACTAGATGAGAATTACTGCTCCTGTCAGCAGACATCTATCAAAATTTGAACAAGCTGCTTCATTTAGTTTTAGTTTGATAGCCATTGATAGCAGACTACCTCGTGGCTTGAGGATAAATTGGAAAAACCAACCAGAAAGCTTGATAAATACTATGGAAGCTCTGCACCATCAATTTCAATGGTAAAAAGGTAGTTTACTAAATTTCATTGTGGCCGCACAGAGAAAACGGATTCGTGATAGCAACCGAATTTGTTGCCAATCGAATGATTCGATTGCAAACATAGAATTTTTCGGTTCTATCAACAGAAAGTTGATAGAGAAGAATTTCGGTTGAAGCAACCATACTTTTTTTTACCCCTTCCAAAATTTTGTAGTCACAACTGTAAAATTTGGTCACTAAGGTAGAATCATTCGATTGGCTATCACGAATTCGGTTGCTATCACGAATCTGTTTTCTCTGTGCGTAAAAAGCAATCGTGTGACAACTTCGCAGGAGTGTTTGGCATTGTTTAACCGTTTTCCATAGTCCAAACAGCAGTCAAAACAGGTTTCTCGGGATGAATCGGCGCCAAAGCAGCTCATCAATCGTTTTTTAGGATATTCACATTGAATATCTTCAAAAGGTTAAATCAATCAATGGAGAATATTTGAAAAAAATTATCACATTTGTCCAAGAAAAAACTTTTTTTCACCAGGACCATGTCAGGGTGCAAATATGTGCAGTTTCCATGGCAAACATTTATTAAATTAGGCTACGAAGTGCTCCCTTATCCATCCTATTTTACTGATTTACCCTAAAGTGACTATTCTTGTTTCCAAACCTAAAGAAATGGCTCGGTGGAAAGAGATTTGACACCAACTATGAAAGCATCTCACAATCACATAACTATTTTGAGGACATGGACAAATCTTAGTTTTTGATGTTTGGATGAAAATTTTCATATTGTAAAATAAAATGATTTTTTCCAAAAGCCATGGACTTATTGACCCACCCTCTTACCCTAGTATGTTTTGAATAAGCCATATAAGCCTTTTATCGGTCTCGGACCAAATGTTGTCCCTATGGGCAAAAATAACAAAATTCACATTTTTCGGAGTTATTGTTTTGAATTTTTTTGGGAGTTTTGGAATGGTTTTATCAGAATCGGCTGTTCGTATAGGTATAAAATTTGACATGGACGTAGCCAAGGAGTATTCGAGTTTAACTTATGTTAATTAGATAACAAAATTATCAATAATATGCAAAAGATTTCAGAGCAATCGCAATTATGGATCCAAAATTAAACGATTTTCAATTTCAAAATTAAAAAAATAGTTGATTTTTGGGAAAAAATTTAACAACTCTTTTTTTTATTAAAAAACAAACTTTTCTTAAATATAACAATTTTATGTTTTTCTTTAAGCTATCTTTACCGAGAACATTTTGGTATAAAAAATATGTTCCATTTTTCGAATATGTCCCTTAAGCCTTCAGAATTTGACCTATTTTTTATCAAAATTTAAAATTTGGGCAAGAAAACTGAAAGCTGTTTTGGAAACCCTGATGTGCTCCTTATTAATCGCCAAAGTATTTTCCAAGCCCCGAAGGAAATGTGGACCCAATGGGCAAAATTGTAAAAAAAATACCATTTTTGGGATTCCCTTTGACCTTTTGACACGTTTTTTTTACACTTTGTTATTTAGAATGACAAATTTAAAAAACATTGAAAATTTCATTGAGATTTGTTAATAATTAACATTATATTACATATTACATATTTATTGAGCTTCTAAAACTAAAATTTGTATGAAAATTTTAATAGGATTGCAAATATTAGGAACAATTTGATCCACATTTATTCCGAACTACATTTTTTTTTGTTTAGATGAGTAAATTTTTTGTCTCAATTAGATTCAAAAATATGCCACTTTAAAACTCTGTCCTTCAAGACCAAGCCGAGGGCTTTCCAAATATATAAATATCTTTGAAATTGGAAAGGAAACAAAAAAATGGCACGTGTTTAAAAATTGTCGAAGGTACCCCACTTTGACCCCCACGACTGCAACCTCTGCCATTATTTATATACAGCGCCCTCTTTCGAGTAACATAATGATTATTCTTAACGGACAAACTAGAATATTCGAATTCTAGAGCTTTCAATGTTAATTTTAGCTGCTTAAACATTTAGTGTTGCCATACTTACAAACAATGCTAATAACTGCGTGCTATCAACAGAAGCTTCTACAGATGTACATGTTTATAAAAATTTAACAGACCGTTAAATTTAAATCAGTAATGCAAATTCGTAACAAAGCTTATCCATATACCTGTCCCAACGAAATAAATAAGGCCGTAAATGGAGCACCATGCATAGACTTTTAGTGGATGTAACCGCTCATTGTAAATGACCCGTGGATTTCCAGTGTTAATTTTGTATAAAATAAGTATCAACAGAAAATGGATCTCCTAATTTCCTCAAAATCAATCAAACAATGTTTCACGTTTTAAGAATTTAACTCGAAATTGCTATAACTTTCTTTACTATATTAATTTATATCTCCGGTCAAGGCTATACAAGATTCAGTTAATACTAAATATATTACTTTAACTTAATTCTCGCACATTTATCCCTCCATTACACTACAATTTCCAACAAATTTAAGCATTCCCTTACAGTCTGCTACGAACAGTCATTGACAGAAATAATGGATAAATAATAGATTTGTTAAATACAATCAATAACAAGAATATGGACAGTAAGGAGAAGAAAAGTAAATAAATTTTATTTATTTTTATATATTTCTCTACTTTTCTCTGTAAATTGCTTAATTTTGTGCTAAACTTAATTGATTTGTGTTTGTGCAAGTGATATTCATTGGTAAATACACACAAGAACAGATACAGATACAAGTAAAAGTAAAATATTTATTTATTATTCTAATAGACAAAGGATATACGAGCAGTTATTTAAACACCAAGTCTTATAAATGTATTTAAGTATATTTGTATTTGTCTAACATGGTTATTACAACCAAATATAAACTAAGAAAATGCCAGCAAATAGTAATTTTTTGTAAGTTTACTTATTTTTAGTTTTCATATAAAATGTTTTTTTTTAATAGTGATTTAAAAGTTCAGGATAGTCCTAACTAAACTGAATGTTTACTATCCTTTTATTATAGCTTTAAACTGTATAAATTGCTATGATTTTCTATTTTAAATATCACCCCACTCCACCTTTTGCTCAAAAAAATCACTATAGAAATATGTAAGTACAATACGTTAATTAAAAGCTCATTAATTGTCTATTAATATTATGCACTTTTCCATATAATATTCTAAAAACGCTTTAATTTAAAAAAACAATTTATTTGAGTCATAAAATAAATGTATCTATGTATAATGTTCTATCACATTATACACGAACATTATTAAATTTAATTTCAAAACACTCATACGCCCGCGTTAGATTTTTATTGTTCTTTTTTTTGAAAATCAACTGCTGTTAATTTTAAGAATGTAGTCACGTGCCTTTTATTATTTGGGAATTAATTGAGATTATTTGTTAGAAATAATACATGATGTTGTCACAGACTGCTATTGTACTTGTATGAGTACAACGAATTTCAATTTGCGATTTCCAGGAAAAAATTTTGTAATTTTAATGGCATGAAATGAATGGTGGTTTAGTTGGCTTTGAAAATTTAAAACAACAAAATTGTGGCTAGAAAAGAGGGGATTAGGGGTAGAGGAAGGAGAGGAGTATAATGGGATTTAAATTAAAAGGAATCAGCAGAAACTCGTAAATAAATTTTAAAAATGTCAAACTAATAGATGAAATGAAAGTGATAAAGTTTACTCAATAACTACACTGTACTACCGCACTAGACTATGACTAGACTATGACTAGACTATGACTAGACTATGACTAGACTATGACTAGACTATGACTAGACTATGATTAGACTATGACTAGACTATGACTAGACTATGACTAGACTATGACTAGACTATGACTAGACTATGATTAGACTATGATTAGACTATGACTAGACTATGACTAGACTATGACTAGACTATGACTAGACTATGATTAGACTATGACTAGACTATGACTAGACTATGACTAGACTATGATTAGACTATGACTAGACTATGACTAGACTATGACTAGACTATGACTAGACTATGATTAGACTATGACTAGACTATGATTAGACTATGACTAGACTATGACTAGACTATGACTAGACTATGACTAGACTATGATTAGACTATGACTAGACTATGACTAGACTATGACTAGACTATGATTAGACTATGACTAGACTATGACTAGACTATGACTAGACTATGACTAGACTATGACTAGACTATGACTAGACTATGACTAGACTATGACTAGACTATGACTAGACTATGACTAGACTATGACTAGACTATGACTAGACTATGACTAGACTATGACTAGACTATGACTAGACTATGACTAGACTATGACTAGACTATGACTAGACTATGACTAGACTATGACTAGACTATGACTAGACTATGACTAGACTATGACTAGACTATGACTAGACTATGACTAGACTATGACTAGACTATGACTAGACTATGACTAGACTATGACTAGACTATGACTAGACTATGACTAGACTATGACTAGACTATGACTAGACTATGACTAGACTATGACTAGACTATGACTAGACTATGACTAGACTATGACTAGACTATGACTAGACTATGACTAGACTATGACTAGACTATGACTAGACTATGACTAGACTATGACTAGACTATGACTAGACTATGACTAGACTATGACTAGACTATGACTAGACTATGACTAGACTATGACTAGACTATGACTAGACTATGACTAGACTATGACTAGACTATGACTAGACTATGACTAGACTATGACTAGACTATGACTAGACTATGACTAGACTATGACTAGACTATGACTAGACTATGACTAGACTATGACTAGACTATGACTAGACTATGACTAGACTATGACTAGACTATGACTAGACTATGACTAGACTATGACTAGACTATGACTAGACTATGACTAGACTATGACTAGACTATGACTAGACTATGACTAGACTATGACTAGACTATGACTAGACTATGACTAGACTATGACTAGACTATGACTAGACTATGACTAGACTATGACTAGACTATGACTAGACTATGACTAGACTATGACTAGACTATGACTAGACTATGACTAGACTATGACTAGACTATGACTAGACTATGACTAGACTATGACTAGACTATGACTAGACTATGACTAGACTATGACTAGACTATGACTAGACTATGACTAGACTATGACTAGACTATGACTAGACTATGACTAGACTATGACTAGACTATGACTAGACTATGACTAGACTATGACTAGACTATGACTAGACTATGACTAGACTATGACTAGACTATGACTAGACTATGACTAGACTATGACTAGACTATGACTAGACTATGACTAGACTATGACTAGACTATGACTAGACTATGACTAGACTATGACTAGACTATGACTAGACTATGACTAGACTATGACTAGACTATGACTAGACTATGACTAGACTATGACTAGACTATGACTAGACTATGACTAGACTATGACTAGACTATGACTAGACTATGACTAGACTATGACTAGACTATGACTAGACTATGACTAGACTATGACTAGACTATGACTAGACTATGACTAGACTATGACTAGACTATGACTAGACTATGACTAGACTATGACTAGACTATGACTAGACTATGACTAGACTATGACTAGACTATGACTAGACTATGACTAGACTATGACTAGACTATGACTAGACTATGACTAGACTATGACTAGACTATGACTAGACTATGACTAGACTATGACTAGACTATGACTAGACTATGACTAGACTATGACTAGACTATGACTAGACTATGACTAGACTATGACTAGACTATGACTAGACTATGACTAGACTATGACTAGACTATGACTAGACTATGACTAGACTATGACTAGACTATGACTAGACTATGACTAGACTATGACTAGACTATGACTAGACTATGACTAGACTATGACTAGACTATGACTAGACTATGACTAGACTATGACTAGACTATGACTAGACTATGACTAGACTATGACTAGACTATGACTAGACTATGACTAGACTATGACTAGACTATGACTAGACTATGACTAGACTATGACTAGACTATGACTAGACTATGACTAGACTATGACTAGACTATGACTAGACTATGACTAGACTATGACTAGACTATGACTAGACTATGACTAGACTATGACTAGACTATGACTAGACTATGACTAGACTATGACTAGACTATGACTAGACTATGACTAGACTATGACTAGACTATGACTAGACTATGACTAGACTATGACTAGACTATGACTAGACTATGACTAGACTATGACTAGACTATGACTAGACTATGACTAGACTATGACTAGACTATGACTAGACTATGACTAGACTATGACTAGACTATGACTAGACTATGACTAGACTATGACTAGACTATGACTAGACTATGACTAGACTATGACTAGACTATGACTAGACTATGACTAGACTATGACTAGACTATGACTAGACTATGACTAGACTATGACTAGACTATGACTAGACTATGACTAGACTATGACTAGACTATGACTAGACTATGACTAGACTATGACTAGACTATGACTAGACTATGACTAGACTATGACTAGACTATGACTAGACTATGACTAGACTATGACTAGACTATGACTAGACTATGACTAGACTATGACTAGACTATGACTAGACTATGACTAGACTATGACTAGACTATGACTAGACTAGACTATGACTAGACTATGACTAGACTATGACTAGACTATGACTAGACTATGACTAGACTATGACTAGACTATGACTAGACTATGACTAGACTATGACTAGACTATGACTAGACTAGACTATGACTAGACTATGACTAGACTATGACTAGACTATGACTAGACTATGACTAGACTATGACTAGACTATGACTAGACTATGACTAGACTATGACTAGACTATGACTAGACTATGACTAGACTATGACTAGACTATGACTAGACTATGACTAGACTATGACTAGACTATGACTAGACTATGACTAGACTATGACTAGACTATGACTAGACTATGACTAGACTATGACTAGACTATGACTAGACTATGACTAGACTATGACTAGACTATGACTAGACTATGACTAGACTATGACTAGACTATGACTAGACTATGACTAGACTATGACTAGACTATGACTAGACTATGACTAGACTATGACTAGACTATGACTAGACTATGACTAGACTATGACTAGACTATGACTAGACTATGACTAGACTATGACTAGACTATGACTAGACTATGACTAGACTATGACTAGACTATGACTAGACTATGACTAGACTATGACTAGACTATGACTAGACTATGACTAGACTATGACTAGACTATGACTAGACTATGACTAGACTATGACTAGACTATGACTAGACTATGACTAGACTATGACTAGACTATGACTAGACTATGACTAGACTATGACTAGACTATGACTAGACTATGACTAGACTATGACTAGACTATGACTAGACTATGACTAGACTATGACTAGACTATGACTAGACTATGACTAGACTATGACTAGACTATGACTAGACTATGACTAGACTATGACTAGACTATGACTAGACTATGACTAGACTATGACTAGACTATGACTAGACTATGACTAGACTATGACTAGACTATGACTAGACTATGACTAGACTATGACTAGACTATGACTAGACTATGACTAGACTATGACTACAATAAAATGGCCATCTTAATTTCAAAAAGTTCCTTTAAATTTCCTATTGTTTTTCTGTAAGTACTACATAACATTCCAAAATTCTTAATAGTACTCATAAACAAATGTAATTAAAATCTTCATAAGCACTTTGTAAGTAGAGTAAGCAGCTTGATTACACTTCATTACCTCAAAGAGGGTGGAAGAGTATTCGGAGATTTTATTAATTTATTTATTTAATTTTTTTAATTATAAACTTCTTTAGTTGTTTATTTGGGCCAAAATAGAAATAACCAGAAAATTATGTGAAAAACAACAAAGCCCTAAAATAACAATTGAAAACAATTTAAGCAGAAAAGATAAACAAAATAACGCTAGTACAAAACAACAAACAGCAATAATAATAATAACAATAAACATAATATTGATTATTAATAATCTGGTGGAAGTAATAGATTTTAAAACCTAAGTAAGCATAACCTAGTAAACTTTTATATGAGCTAGTAGGGGTTATTATCAACATTTATTAGAAAAATATGTAAACGTGGTGGTCTGTAGTTCGGGAGACATATAGACTCGAAAGTTTTTTTTCCAAAAAAATTGTTTATTTTTTGACCTTGAATACGATAAATCATGATTTGTTTTTAAATTTATAATTAAAATTATAATTTTTATTAAAATATTCCATTTGTCTCATATAAATATTTACATTTGATTCTGTATGTCTACTTTTTAATTGGGTTTTGCGACACAATTTTTGTATATGTTACAAATACGAAATGAACAACATCTCTTGATATGAGTTTTATATGAAACGACAGAAATTAGCATATCATTCATCAGTTTGCAAGATTTTAATATTGATTTCGAAACCAGACATACACAGACAGGCATGAATAATTTATAGGACATATCAAAGAATTTGTTAAACTCTTGCAAGAATGCATGCATGGCATGAATTAATCTAATCAAACAACAGAACTAGTTGAAAAGAAAGTAAAGTTTTTTAGGGGAACCAGTTAAATGAATATAACGGGATATTTTTGTTGATAAATATTGAATTAACTAATATTTTTGGAACGAAGTAAGCTAACCATACACAGTTTAGTTAGTGTTTATGTCACGAATTTATTATTTATTTATGTTTTTTTTTTCTATTTATAAGCTGTAACGTAACTGCCATTATTATAATAAATATACAAAGTCATATATTCATAAACAAAGTCAGACAAATCTTTTTGTCAAAATTGCTTTTAAATCACATGAAAATCTGCTTTAAAATGAGCAACAAAGGCATTCTTAACTTGAAAAAATAAACAAGCAAAAAATATGTATTTTTTAATATTTCAATAATGTAAGAAACCAAAAAGAACGAAATTCCTTATTTCTATGTATTCTTATGTAAATAAAATAGGAATTGATGAGAAACATTTCAGACTCATAAATTTCATATGCCATTGACGAGGACAATACGGTCATGCATTTGTTAAGACTAAAAATAAATACAAATATGCAATAGATCTAAACATACATACATATGACACACAGTTACATACAAATGTTAATATATGTATGATAAAAAAACGTTGTATGCATTAGAATATTTGTGTTCAATGAGAGCTACTACAAAAACTTTCTTAAACTCACATAAACTCAGTCTGGAATAAATTTATTGAATGTTCAATTTATACACAAAGGAAAAAACTGGAGAAAAGCCAAAGAATTGATGCTAAAAAAATCAAACTGGCATAATGTGGATTGTGGTTGAAAGCAGCAACAAACCAAACAACCATTCAAACGAAAAAAGAATTGGAATCAAAGTCTAATCAAAAACAAAAATTCGAAACATCAAATATGTACATATGTATGTTCGATTCCACATTAAGGTAGCCCTTAGCCACAATATACTGAAATTAACAAAATTGGATAACTTTTACAGGCTTAGTCATAAATTTTCATGCACATGGGCTTTTATAAGGTCCCGAACGCGACATTCGTACGTTTTAATTTTTCTTATTTAATTTTTATACCCTTCAACTTCGTGAGAAGCTTGTCATTCCGTTTATTATTTCCACAATATAATTTTCCGACGCTATAAAGTATATATGAGGAGCCGCAGAACAAAAGATACTTTTTCGCACATTTCAAATATTTTGTAAATTGGGTTTTATTTATTTCGCCCCCTTAAAAAACTGCATGAATCTGGAAATGGTAACAAGTTTCTTACTTATCAATAGATACATCTAACTGCCATAAGTCACCACATTAAATGTTAAGGATGTTTGATATACACTGGTGCATATTCCTATAAACGCACTTAATTTTTTTTCTGTATTTTTGTTATATCTTTGTTGTTCTCATCCAAAAGCAAAATTTTACTTTTTTAATGAGAGATAACATAACGGTACTTTTTGAAAGTAATTAAGTTATTTTTCCTATTCTTGTTTTTTGCCTTAATTATTCGATCAAATGTTCTTGGTGCTATTTTAAGTGGAAGATTCGTATAAACGCAGACGTGAAATTTGTTTTTAAAAAAGTTACCAAAAATAAAATATTATCAATTTTAGTTTATTTTTCTTTCAACAAAAGGTACGTTTCTAATAGTAACATCTCAATTTACTGCAACTTTTTCTATTTGAATCAATAAATTTCATCACTTTTAAAGATGCCCAAGGGAACTTTTTTGTCCGATCAAGAAAAGATTCGAATTAAATTTGTTCTTGACCAAGGATGTTCCAATAGAGAAATTGGACGTAAAATCGATCGTTCGGAAAGTGTGGTGCGAAATTTCTTGAAGAAAGGTCAAAATTATGGAGTTCGAAAACATACAAAGGGAAATACAAGACTAACAAGAAGACAACTAAATCTAATAAAACAAGAAGCAATCCGCAACAAATTAAATTCCACACAAATAAAGAATAAATTTAATCTTCCAGTGACTTCCAAACACGTTGCACACATTTCACGAAACGTTTAAAACATAAAATGGAAAAAGCCGAAATGTAAACCTGATCTAATATATAAACAAATTACATATTGAAATAAAATTATTTTTTTTCGTTTTATACTAGTGTAGTACGTTTTGTTAAGCACCAGCTTTTTTAGAACCCATTTACTTAAAAAAAATTTTGCTGACTTGATTGTTTCTAGAAGATCTCAACCCAAATATTATAAAAATACCAAAAAACCAATTTTTGAAAAAATGCGAAAAAGTACCTTTAGTTCTGCGGCTCCTCACATATCCTGGATCCTTATAGATAACGGAGTCGATTAAGACATGTCCGTCTGTCTATTGAAATCAACTTTCCGAATTCCCCAAATAACTTACAGACACGATTCATACAATAATATCTCCGGTTGCTATTTAAAATCGAGAAAATCGGTCCACAAATGGCTGAGGTATAAGGAAAACACCAGGACAACCTCGACTTTTGACCTATTTTTGACCTATAGCTGGATTAATAAGTCATTAATATAGATAATATGGATATCTAACGACAAAGCCTAGCTAATGACAAAACCTTTTTTAAAGACCTTTACAACGACGTATATAAGACAATAGTAAGTTGGACCTACAATGGGTGAACATCGGAAAAAATATTTTTTAGCCCGAATTTTTTTTTTCACCAAAAGTTCTTTTTCGCTAAATATTAAAAAAAATTTAAAAAATTTTTTTTTTTTTAAAAATAATTTTTTTTTTAAATAACAATTCGAAAATTTTTTTTTTCCATAAAATGAAAAAACAGCTTTGGAAAAAAAATTAATTTTGCTTACCTAAAAAAATTTTAAATTTTTATTTTGAAGTATAATTTGTTGAAGGGTATATAAGATTCGGCACAGCCGAATATAGCTCTCTTACTTGTTCAATAACATATTCCTATCACTATATTTAGTGTAATAGCTGGGTTTTGTCTTTAGTTGTTTTCAATATTTTTGCAATAAACATAATATCCCGAACGAGAAATGAAAAAATCAGCAAATTGTAACATATAATTTACCGGCGTCAATACCGATTTCCTTGTAATCCTTTCCTATAGGGTCCTCTGAAAATTCATCTTTTTCCATTTCCGATCACAAGTTCAAATATATTTAATATGATTTGTCACGCGACATTCGTAACTTAATATATTTTTCCTTCATGTTTGTATCAAATTTGAAAAAATTATTTTGACCTTTGGAGCATCGAAAATCCAAAAGGTTCAAAATAAGGGCCACACTAATGTGAATTTTAGCAGAGCATTCTTGTTTATTGGCATTTTCGCTACATTTTCTTCTTTGGTCCCTCATCAATTCGTTTATTTAAAGCCAAACAACAACAAACACATTAAGATGTTTCCTGATAAACATTTATCTGTACGTACATTTATTTACTCATACACATGTTTGTTTTTTACATTCATTTACGTTGTCTTACAGTTACATTTGAACTGAGAGAGAGAGAGAGAGAAAAAAAATAACAACAAACATGTAACAAGCAAGTAATGTTATCAATACATTTTAATATAACAGTAACAAGAAATTTTCATTTAAGAAGAGGGGAGACATGAGAGACTAGAGAGGGAAAACTTAATGCGAAAAAAATAATGAAAATAACTCCAGATATAATCTATTGTTGATGTAGTGATTTTTAACAGTGGATTCACGGTTTTGATTGGGTGGCTTATAGTAGTTGAAATTCGTATTGTAATGTGTAGAAACTATAATAGTCTGACCAATTACACAGATCTGCAGTAATTTTGGAGGCGCCAAAACTAAAACTTATTTTAAGTATATTCGATACCCTTATTCTGTATACTATTTTTTTGTTTTTTTTCTATAAATTCCAGGGGTAAAAAAAGAAAATAAACAATTCTACAAATAATTATTAAATCATTTTACAGGTTAGAAGATTCTTTGTTTAGGTCGATTGCTATTTAAAATCACAAATGGCTGAGATATAAGGAAAAAACCAGGACAACCTCATTAATATAGACAATCTAATGATAGATATTTCAAAGGCCTTTGCAACGACGTATATAAGTTGGACCTTCAATGGGTCAAAATCGGAAAAAATATTTTTTAACCCGAATTTTTTTTCACCAAAAGTTTTTTTTTACACTAAATATTAAGAAAAAAAAAATTTAAAAAACAATCAAAAATTTAGAAAAAAAAAATTTAAATTTAAAAAAAAAAAATTCCTAAAAATTAAAAAAAAACAACAATGGAAAAAAATTAATTTAAATTAAAAACATTTAAAATTTTTATTTTGAAGTATAATTTGGTGAAGGGTATATAAGATTTGGCACAGCCGAATATACATATGTAACTCCCTTATTTGTTGTTATTTAGTACCGTTTTAGCATCAATTGTGGTTCTTTATTTGGTACTGTTTTTATTTAGTACGGTTCATTATTTAGTACAGTTTTAACACCAATTTATTTAGTACTGCTTTTGCATCAATCGCAGTTCTTTATTTAGCACAGTTTTAGTATCAATCTTAGTTCTTAATTTAGTACAAATTTAGCATCAATTGTAGTTCTTTATTTAGTAGAAATTTAGCATCAATCGTAGTTCTTTATTTAGTGCATTTTAAGCATGAATCGCAGTTCTTTATTTAGTGCATTTTAAGCATGAATCGCAGTTCTTTATTTAGTACAGTTTTAGCATCAATTGTAGTTCTTTATTTATTAGGAATGTAGCATAAATCTTAGTTCTTTATTTAGTACAAATTTAGCATCAATTGTAGTTCTTTATTTAGTAGGAATGTAGCATAAATCTCAGTTCTTTATTTAGTATAGTTTTAACATCAACTGTAGTTCTTTATTTAGTACAAATTTAGCATCAATTGTAGTTCCTTATTTAGTACAGATTTAGCGTCAATTGTAGTTCTTTATTTAGTACAAATTTAGCATCAATCTTAGTTCTTTATTTAGTACAGTTTTAGCATCAACCTTAGTTTTTAATTTAGTACAGATTTAGCGTCAATTGTAGTTCTTTATTTAGTACAAATTTATCATCAATCGTAGTTCTTTATTTAGTGCATTTTAAGCATGAATCGCAGTTATTTATTTAGTACAGTTTTAGCATCAATCTTAGTTCTTTATTTAGTACAAATTTAGCATCAATTGTAGTTCTTTATTTAGTAGGAATGTACCATAAATCTTAGTTCTTTATTTAGTACAGATTAAGCATCAATCGAAGTTTTTTATTTAGTACAGTTTCAGCATCAATTGTAGTTCCTTATTTAGTACAGATTTAGCGTCAATTGTAGTTCTTTATTTAGTACAAATTTAGCATCAATCTTAGTTCTTTATTTAGTACAGTTTTAGCATCAATCTTATTTTTTAATTTAGTACAGATTTAGCGTCAATTGTAGTTCTTTATTTAGTACAAATTTAGCATCAATCGTAGTTCATTATTTAGTACAGATTTAGCATCAATTGTAATTCTTTATTTAGTACAAATTTAACAACAATTGTAGTTCTTTATTTAGTAGCAATTTAGCATCAATCGTAGTTCTTTATTTAGTACAAATTTAACATCAATTGTAGTTCTTTATTTAGTACAGTTTTAGCATCAGTAGTAGTTCTCTATTTAGTACAGTTTTAGCATGAAACATAGATCTTTATTTAGTACAGTTTTCGTTGTTCTTTATTTAGTAAAGTTTTAGCATCAATCTTAGTTCTTTATTTAGTACAGTTTTATCATCAATTTCTTTATTTAGTACAGTTTTATTAGGCCAAATAATTCCATCTAATAACACCCTTTTTATCCACTTTGTTACACCCATTATGACTTATAATCTTTTTTTCCTGTAGTTGGTTCTGTTACTCACAAATCCTTTGAATTAAACATGACGATACACAAATGTCACTTTATTATAACTTTTCTATTTTACAATACAATTATTTTTATAAGCATTTTTATTATTTTTATGATATGCTTTAAAAATTTATTAGAATGCCCTCATTGACACAATTTCGTTTTAGCAACTGTTTGCTAAAGTTTTCTTCTTGTCATTCTCATTCTCAAATCAAATAACATTATCAATTTAAATTGTTTATTTTTCGCGGTTTTGATAGAGATTCGCTTTCGTTGAATTACCATTTTCACCCAAAACAGATTATTACAGTTATTTGCACTAAGCACTATATTTTTTAGATTTTCCATTTTTATTATTTCCTTTTTCGTTGTTGCTCCTATTGCTTTTAGTTTGCTAGTTCGTGTTCACACAATAGTATTTTAATATTAAGCAAGGATTTGCAAAATCAAATAACAAAAAGGGAAGTTTACAAAATTGTATTAAATACTATTATTCAAAGAAGAAAAAAAGAAAAGGAACACAATTGTTATAAGTATGAATTTGGTAGTCATGGTAGAAAACTGTTAATACGGGTATAATACAATAATTTAAATTCAAAAATTTGATCTTGTATTATGAAATAGATAATTTACATAATAAATAGGATTTGGCATAATGAACTTTGTTGTTATTGATTCTTTTGGGTTTAATTTTTGTGAGAAAAAGGGAAATGAAACAGGAAATGAAAATTCATGCTATATAGTTAAATAATATGGCGTGTATACAAATATATATTACATTTTCCATTTTAAATTATAAATAAATGAGTATTATTATGAAGTTTTTTTTTAAAAGGGACAGAGATATGTTCAAATGTACTTGAAAAATATGTAGGCAAGAAAAACAAGTCTGTATTTCTTGTTTTTCTACTTTGTGCTTTAAACTTAAATACATTAAAGAACAGGACATTTCATGCATTTTTATATATGATAAAATATTTCAAGGATGGCAAAATTAGGCACCCTTTTTTGAAACATAATTATTTTTCTAAAAACTAAAGAATGATAAATAGGCAAATTATGTACAACCATTTAAAACTTTTACAAGTATAGTTTTAGTGCCTGTAATTCTTATTCGCTCCATAGTTTTATTTGTATATTATCTTTAGCTTTCCTAAAGTGAACAATAATATTTAAATTGAGAATTTATCACATCAAAACTAAAACCTATTAAAATTAAATTTTGTATTCCCAATAATAGCTTTTAATAATAATATGATAGATTTGAATCACAATATGATTTCATTGTATCATAATATTATTTCATAAATATGATATTATTTCACTGAATCATTAATAAGATCGCAATATGATTTCATTGGATCATATAGGATTTATCATAATTTTTACGATTTTTGGTTTCGAAAATCTTTCTTTATCGAAAGTGACGTATTACACATTTTGTTGGTGAACATGAAAAACAATATTTAGATTCGGAATTCCGTGAATTAAAATTTTTAGATTTTAAATCAATTTTTGGATAACAATTACTGAACTATAACGCGAACATTCTAAAGGAGCTTTTTCTATTTTCACAAAATGTATTAAAAATATAATGACATTGTCCCATTCAATTGAAGCCATCATACTTGAATTTATGCTTTACTTTCAGTCATTTGAACTAACTTACCTTTAAAAAGTAAATATCAGAGATTGTTCTATCGGGTTATAATAAAGATTCAGATTCAATTCTATTTTATGTTATATTAAAAATAAATTGAGAATTACTTTTTATTATTTTGAAACTTAAATTTTACGAAAAGTTTTTTCGTGAGCCTATATTCAAAACGTTCTAAGTCAAATTTTTTGGAAAACGAGTTTTTGATGGAAAATAGCTTCCCTATGCAATACCGATTTGTGTTATAAATTTCAAATCAGTTAGACAACTAAAGGCCTGTTTCACGATGTCGAAAGAAAAATTATTCGAACAAATTTGTATGAAAACTATTCGAAAGAATTTTAAAAACTGAGTGTTTTTCGACTCATTTTTCTTTCGACATCGTGGAACAGGCAGTAAATTACAAATAATACACAAAAGATTTCAGAGCAATATGAATTACGGAAATGTGACTTAACTCTTTCATTATTAAAAAAAACTTTCTTTAAGAACATATAAAAAATGTATGTTTTTCTTTAAGGTATCTTTACGGAGAATATTTGGATATAAAAAACATGTCCTATTTATCAAAATTTCATGAATATTTTCCAGCCCCGAAGGAAATGTGGAACCTATGGGCAAAATTGTAAAAAAAAATAACATTAGGAACAATTTGATCTACATTTATTCCGAACTAATTCTATTTTGTTGAGATAATTTAATTTTCATACAAAAAAACTTCAAGTCAATATCTATAAATAAATTGGATTAAAAAACTCCGTCCTTCAAAAATATTTCACTTTTTCATATTTTAGTATAAAATGTCAGGTGAGGTTATTAGTTTATTTTTCAAAAATTGGATTCTATAATAAATATGTATATGGGGGATTTCACGTCAAGTGAACCAACTTTTAAAATCGACGTCTTCCGATCGGGAAGACACAATTTTTCAACAAGATCGTTCAAGAACTCCCGGAGTTTTGACTTTGAGAGGTAACTTATTACCTATTGTTCTTAGCAAAATGTGTCCCAAATAGTTTAGATAACTATTTCTTCATTCTTTCATAAAAAATATTTAAAAAAAAATAAAAAAATTTTAATATTTTTTTTCCGAAATCAAAAACTTTTTTGACTTTTTTTCAAAATGGGCTCTTTTTTTAAATAAAGCTTAGATATTTTCCTTGAGGACCTATTTGGTCGCTTAGTGGGATGCGAGTTTGATATATATTAAAAAAAAATGTTTTGTAACTCAAAACATGCAATTTTTGACTTTTTATGCAAAATTAAAAACTTTGTTAACTTTTTTTTCGAAATTTTTTTACTCAACAGAAAGCTCAAATATTTTCCTTGAAGACCTATTTAGTCGCTTAGTGGGATATCTATCAAAATAAATGTTTTGTAACACAAAATATGCAATATTTGATTTTCAAAATTTGAATATCAACTTGTTTTTAAAATGGGCCCTTTTTTAAATTTTTTTTTGCTCAAAAGAAAGCTTGGGTCAATTTCTTTAAGACCTATTTTTGATTTTTTTTTTTTTTTGGCAAAATCGAACTTTTTTCCAAAATCTTTTTAAATTTTTTTTTTTACTCAAATGAAAGCTTAGGTCCATTCCATTAAGAGCTTTTTGGTTTCTTAGTGAGATGCGAGTGGGATAGTATCAAAATAAATGTTTTAACATAAAAATTGTATGTCTTGAGTTACAAAATATTTATTTTGATAGATACACGTGACTTGACGTGAAATCCTCCATATACAAAATAAAACAAGTAAGAAAGTATGATCGGTCAAGCCCGACCATATAATACCCTACACTAAGTAAATGAGTAAAAATATTTTTCTTTTAAAATATCAATAATTTATATTTTTGAGTGATTTTCGGAAGTGGGCCTTATATGGGAGCTATGACCAATTATGGACCGATCACCATAAAATTAGGTCGTGTTATTTATGTCTATATTAAAGTTAACTATGTTGAATTTTGTGTGTATACCAACATTTTTAAGCGATTTATGCACGTTAAAGTGATTTTCGGAAGCGGGTCTATGTGGGAGCTATGACTAATTATGGACCGATCGTAACAAAATTTGGTGACATGAATTTTGTATATATAAAACTTATTTGGAGCGAAATTTGTGTAGATACATAGATAAATTAAACTTTTATGACCGATAAAGTCCAATTTCGAGGGGACATTTGTATGGGGGCTAGGTGAAATAATGGACCGATTTCAGCCAGTTTCAATAGGCTTCGTCCTTGGGCCGAAAAAGTAATATGTACCAAATTTTATCGAAATATCTTCAAAATTGCGACCTGTACTCTGCGCACAAGGTTTACATGGACAGCCAGCCAGCCAACCAGACGGACGGACGGACGGACGGTCGGACATCGTTTAATCGACTCAGAAAGTGATTCTAAGTCGATCGGTATACTTTAAGGTGGGTGTTAGACTAATATTTTTGGGCGTTACAAACATCTGCACAAACGCATAATACCCTCCCCACTATGGTGGTGTAGGGTATAAAAATAACTTTGAGTATGACTTGAAGCGTATACTTATTATTTAATTGAATATTAAGTATAAGTACTAGGGTATTCATTCGACTAATGATCGTTCGATTAATCGAACAATTTCTTACGAATAATTATTCGAACAATTTAAAAATGGCCATTTTCGAATAACGAATTATTCGAACAATTTTATGTAGAATAATCGAATAAAAGGAATAAATGTTCATATATATTTAAATTTATTAAATTGCTTAAAATTTTTCATAATTTCAAATTTAAATAAGTAATAATGACTCATAAAAATTGTATTGTTTCTGAAATTCTACAAATATCTAAAGACAATGGGTAGACTTGTGCTTAATAGTTCATTTCAATGGCCGCTAATTTTAGTTCATAGTTCAAAAATGAACTAGGTAGCTCTTCTATTTCAATCGCTCTTTTTGACTTTTGAACTACATATTTATAAAATACCAAGAAACGAGTAATACATGTCTTATAATAAAATATTAAAATTGTCTCTCTGTTCTGATCTAAAACAAGAGATATAATACTAGAGCTAAAATGCTCATTGGGTTTTTAATTTGTTGTCCGTTGCCTGCTTATTTTTATTCGTATAAAAAGAAGCAGGAAAAGCAACGAAAACACGCATTAAGTTAAGGGCGCACATATGAACCATTTTAGTTCATAGCTCAATACAGAACTAAGTGAGCATATGATTTGAACTAGTTCATTTAGTTCAAATAATGGAATCGTTCAATTGAACTACTCAAGTCTAACAAAGGGACTTTTGATCACTGTAGATGAGTGTTCCGATAGCTCCTTCTATAAATATATAAATATTACTGCAAGAAGTTACAATTCTAAAAACAAATCTTTCAAAATTTTTAACTTAGGACTTGAACCAAATATTTGTTATTTAGCTGGCGAAATATTAAAAGAATCGCAATTAATAATACAAATTTTAACTTAGATTAGATAACACAGATTAAAGTGAGTTGAATGTGATGGAGAATGTGATTTTGAAACGGTCGTCGAAAGTGATATTGAGGATGACATTTATAATGATTACATTGAAATAGATGAAGGCCATGATCTTAAAATATATGTATATAAGTGATGTTATTAACCGCGTACGTTAGTGTTGTAAAATATTTAATAAATCGAATGATAAACACAAATATTGCAAACTAACATTTTGTTGCAAGAAAAGCATGGAGTTCGTCTTATACATGATTTTGAACATCGTTGAACATCTTTGTCTAACATGGCAATAAACTTTTTGCGTATTTGTAAATGCGTGAATCATGCTTCAAATTAGCCACGTTCACTGACAATAATATCAAACTTTGGACAGATTCCCTTTATTGTGTAATTCCCCAAGACCACTTTATTAAGCAAAGATTCGGAAACGCTGATAGAGCTTGATGTATAATACAACTTGTTAGAAATAGTGAATAGTTCATTTACTAAAGAATTAGTTACTCATTTTTAAACTCGAATTAATGAACGACATAAAAAAGTTCTTAATACATTTATATTGTACTTGAATTCAGGATCATGTCCAACTTGCTCACATTTTTGCAAAGCATAGCTCCAAAACAGAAACTAAAGGTTTAGCTAGTCAATTGTTTTGTAGATTATTCGAGAGTTAATCTGATCAGAATATTACTGTTGAAAATTTAATTATGGACTTTGTTTTCGAATGTTTTTAACATTATCAATACTTGAATTGTTAACTTTAACGTAATTATTTGTTTTTCTTTAACAATAAAATAATAAAAAACCTGCATCAAAACTTCATTCTTTATTTATTTTTTTTAAAAATAATTTTAATTATTCGAATAATTCGGTTAATGTTAAACGTGTGATCGAATTATTCGAACAAGTTTAAATCTCTTATTCGAATTATACGTTTTATTTGAACAAGAGAAAAATCGAATAATTCGAATACCATAGTAAATATGTACTTTGGGTATGGCTTGAAGCGTATACTTATTATTTAATTGAATACATATTACGTATAAGTACTCATAACTCAAAAATTTCTATAGGATTGTCAAAGAACTTTATGGTATTTTAATATTTTTAATATTGACCTCCTTGGCATTAAAGGTCATCTTAAAATAATATTTCTATTTTGTATGCCTTTATTGACCTGCCTCAATTATAATTTTAGAATTCTGCTCAAATCACGTAATTTCTTATGCTTTAATGCTTATAAATGTGTTCTTTTTTTTATTTTGAGGAGCAAAAAACATCTTACACCAAAAGTCATTTCTCAACACTCATTTAAAAGTCATGAATCACACAACATTAAAAAACAATTTAAAATGTTGTTTTTAGGTCACGTTTGAGAATAAAATGACGACCTTTTTTCCAGCAAATTATAACATTACATACAATAGTAGAAACTGCTTTCGTTTTCATTGCACCAAAATAAATAATAAAATAAAAAAATAAAAAGTATGAAATAACAATAAAACTACAAAATATATAAAAAAAAAAACAGAAAGAAGTGTGCATTTGAGCGTGAGAAACAAAAAAGCATGCGACAAAACTCATGTTTAGAATTGTAGAAATATGTATTCACATGAGTTGAGATACACATTCATACACTACATGTAATTGTCACATCTTACAAAATATTCTCTGAATATGTATCACATACATACATTTGCACAATAGTTATTGTTATTATTTTAAATAACAACATCTTCATCATCATCATCATTTCTAGTAACAGTTATAGTGTGTGTGTTGAGAGGAATATTTAATATTTGAGAGTATATGTCACAGAGAGTGAGAGCAAATAGTGTGTTTATAAGCAGAATCTAAAGAAATTGAAGGAAATAAGCATTTTTAAATTCACATAAAAATACAAATACATGTCTTCATTTAACAGTCATATTGGGAATTGGCCAATAAAAGGCCCTTAGCGCAATTGATTAAGTTTCAATAGTTTGTATCATGTCAAAACCAGCTTTCTGTGATCATAATTTCTCTTAAATTTATCATATACCTTAAGATATTGTTGTCACAACACTTGCAGTGTGGCACACCTCAGCCTTCAACCATATGTTATATTCTTTTTTATCCTTTTTTATATATTTCGTTGCATTTGAATACATTTGCTTTCAAATTGTTTGTGTTATGAAATGCCGAAAAAAAAATCATAGAAAATTTTGTTTAGATTTCTATTAACAATTGAGACCCAAATTGAAAGGAAGCCCAAATTCTTGCATAAATACGGAAATAACAATGCAATATTTGATTTATTATTTAAACATAAATTTATTGGTATATTCAAATTAAATTTATTAATTAAAGTAACATGTTTTATGGATTCATTAAATCCAAAAAAAATAATTATTTTTTAAGAATTTTATTTTTTTTATCAGTTTCTTGATTTCAAACTAAATTTGTATGAAAATTATTCTGAAATATTAAAATATGATGGATCTCAAACATATTTTTTTTTTTTCAAAATAATTTTTGTATGATTAATATTGCATACTTATATACTCTATTAATCCTTGAAATAGTTGTTTGATTTCAATTCAAATTTAATTTATATCAAATTTATTATCTTGATAGTACTATCTTAATATATATTGCTCATTCGTATACATTGTGCACGAAGAATAAACAAAAGTTGGATTTTTGCCAGTCTCACCCTACACTTTGGTGAAAATTGGTAAAAAAAAAAATTATACTGAAAAAAAATTTTAGTTAAATCATTTGGGGTTAAGACGTGCCACAAGCCCTCTGAAGTTTTGAGATGCATTGAAGTTTTGAGATGCATTTACAAGTGGAAAAATGCAATTTTTTCAGTTTCCGTACAAATTTCTCCATTAAAAATTTCTTTTTGCAATTTAATTTAAAACAACAGAAATGTGTACGTAATTGTCGTTCTAATGAGACAGAAATTGGTTAAAAAATGTTATAGTTATTAATTTCCCAGGTTATTAACATGCCTCGGGCCACCAAGAAATGTAGGAACAAAATTAACATATTTTGAGAAATATTAAAATAAAATCTAATTTTTACTTTAAATATATCTATATTTACTTGTATATGAGTTTTTAGCATCGTAGGGTACCGTTAACCTATTCGCAGGAATGACCCAAAAAAAAAACTGCAGTTTCAAAACTCGTTTTTAAAATTTTTAAAAATTTTGTTAAACAAATTTCAGAATTTTTTGACCATCTCAATTGGGATTTATTAACAATATAATAGGGAATAAAAATATGAAAAAATTATGAAAATATCTCCAACAGTTTTTCCGTAACTGCGATTTAATTTTTGTAATTTTCGAGAAAAACAAATTATTTGGCCATATTTTGGCGAATGAGCACAATTTCCTTACTGTTATGATCCTATACAAAATATTATAATCCAGATAATTCTAAATATAATCTGAAAGTTTTACTAAAATTGGAATACGTTAATACTTAAATCGTGAAGGTCAAATAAAAACATAGCGAAATTTTATATATTTTTGCGGCGATTTTGATGAAACTTAAGAAAAATATAACATGAAGTTTAGTATTTATATTTCAAGGACCTTTGCAACGGCGAGTATAAGGCCATCGCAAGTCGGACCTACAATGTGTCAAATCGGCAAAAATATTTTTTAGCACGATTTTCTTTTCATTAAAAGAAACTTTTTTGTCAGAATTTGATTTACTAATAAATTAAAAAAAAAAATGAATAACAATTTTTGGCCATAAAATTTGTTTAACTAATAAATTAAAAAAAATGTTATTTAAAAATTTAGAAAAAAAAATAATTTTAGTATAATTTGGTAATAGTGTATACGATTCAGCACAGCGGAATATAATATCTCTCTTATTTTTGTTTAATACATTTTATAAAAACCTAAAAAAACATTATTACTCAGAAATAATAAAAACAACAATCAATTTATATAAAACAAAGCACCAAATAATTTAAAAGATTTGTATGGATTTATGCATCTCAAACATATTTTTTGCTTAAATTGTTTCCATTTAATCCTTTAAATGATTGTTTGTTTTCAATTTAAACCAAATTTATGATCTTGATATCTAGTACGGTCTATACCGTGCGTATACTTAATATTTAATTAAATCCATAATAAGTATACGCCTTGCAACACAATGCGTATACTTTTGTAATTATTGGTCATAATTTAAGTTTTTTTTTTTAATTTTAACATAGAATTGTTTAAAGTAATAGACCATTGACTTAAAGGATACTGGTTCAGCATCATCAATTGCTACAATTTTCCTTAATTTTTCAATTACTCTCTTCACAATTAAGCCACAATTCACATCATATTTTGAAAAAAAAATTGAACTGTGACCAAAATAATGAAATTTTTTAAATATTTTTCATCATCCCAAAAAGATGATGAACCAAAAATTACATCTGGGTTCTTATAACATTCTGGGACGATCTAGCTATGTCTGTCTCTCCGTATGTTATTGACTCGACAGGGCCGTAGGGGAATGAAATTTAAATATTCTTTGTGGATCAGAACTGTTTGGTAATAAAAATGGACAAGTAGAACCATAGTTATACCTATTTAATATTTTTCAAAGATGTTTTGCTATTTTCTTTAAATAAATTTTGTAAACATTTTTTTTCAAAATTATTGTTTGTTTGGAATTTTTCTGAAGAATTTGTTTGTTGAATCTAGAAAAAGTCTTACATATGCACTAGTAGTTTCATTTTTCTTAGTACTTATTGTAACACATGCAGTCCTCAATTTAGGCAGAAATAACTCTGTTATTATGTTGCGATATCGATATCATAATCTGCTTAATTTTTAATGATCGCAAAATAATAAAATTCATTGACATTTTTGCTTCCATTTTAACTCTTTTGAATCAAAAACTATTTTATTGACCCTAATAAAACAAATGAGAGAGCAATATTCGGCTGTGCCGAATCTTATAAACCCTTCACTAGAGTGTCTAAAAACCGGCAAATTTAAGAAACCAATTATCCGGTTTCGATTTTTGTCTTCATTTATTAAATTTCTTAACGCAATTATTTTATATATTTTACGAAATATTGTCAAATGCAACATTTTTTTATAAAATTAATCAATATTTTCAAAAATATGTTCAAATGAGCTTTTGAAAATATATTTCATTAAAACCGGTAACCGTCTTACAAAAACCAGTTTTTCAAAAAACCGAAATGTTAAAGAAAATCGAAACCGGTCGAGTTTACAAAGACGAAAAAACCGGTTGACCGGTTTTGGATACTCTACCCTTTACCAAATTATACTTAACAAGTAAAAAAGTATGGTCGGTCAAGTCCGACCATGTAATACCCTACACCAAGTAAATGTGCAAAAAGATTTTTCTTTTAAAATATCAATAATTTATATTCGTGAGTGATTTTGAAATGGGCCTTATATGGGAGCTATGACCAATTATGGACCGATCACCATGAAATTAGGTCGTGTGATTTATGTCTATATTAAAGTTAACTATGTGTTTATACCAGTCACGAGCAAAATTGGGATTCTAATGCACGCGTGCATAGGCCAAAAAATTCTGCTGACGCTTTGTTGACACACCTACACTATAAGCTTGTGTGTATTAGTGTGTCTGTGTTTTATTGAAATGACCACTTGTTTGTTGCTTTGTTACGATCTCAGAGATCAAAATCAAATCAGTTGCTGTTTAGCATTTGTAGAAGCAAGTTTATGTTGCGGATTTTTTTATGTTTATGATTTTCTCTCTTTTATTACAGTCAGTGCAGTCAGTCATCTCTCTGCTGCTTAACGCACACAAATATACTCATGGTGGTATGTGTTTGCCCATGACTGGTTTATACCAACATTTTTAAGCGATTTACGCACGTTAAAGTGATTTTCGGAAGCGGGTCTATATGGGAGCTATGACTAATTACGGACCGATCGTAACAAAATTTGGTGACATGAATTTTGTATATATAAAACTTATTTGGAGCGAAATTTGTGTAGATACATATATAAATTAAACATTTATGACCGATAAAGTCCAATTTCGAGAGGACATTTGTATGGGGGCTAGGTGAAATAATAGACCGATTTCAGCCAGTTTCAATAGGCATGGTCCTTGGTCCTATGTACCAAATTTTATCGAAATATCTTCAAAATTGCGACCTGTACTCTGCGCACAAGGTTTACATGGACAGCCAGCCAATCAGCCAGACGGACGGACGGACATCGTTTAATCGACTCAGAAAGTGATTCTAAGTCGATCGGTATACATACTTTAAGGTGGGTGTTAGACGAATATTTCTGGACTTTACAAACATCTGCACAAACGCATTATACCCTCCCCACTATGGTGGTGTAGGGTATAAAAATAAATTTGTTTAAATATTTTTAAGTAAACAAAATTTAAATTTTCTTTTTTTCAAAACTGTTTTTAAATTTTCTTTTTAGAATTTTTTTTAAAAATTTTCTTTTCCGAAATTTTTTTTTAAAAAAGTTTTTTAATATTTAAAAAAAAATTTTTTGGAAAATGAATTTATGACAAAAAAATTTTTTTGATGACAAAAAAATTCGGTTTGAAAAATATATTTCCCGATTTTGGCCCATTGTATGTCCAACTTACTATAGCCTTATATATATCGTTGCAATGGACTTTGAAATGTCTATCATTAGATATCTACATTGTCTATATTAATGACTTAGTAATGGAGATATATACCAAAAATTGGCCAAAAATTGAGGTTGTTCCGGTTTTTTCCTTATATCTCAGTAATTTGTGGGCCGATTTTGTCGATTTTAAATAGCAACCGAACCGGAAGAATTCTCGATATATTGATGTATGAATCATGTATTTGAGTTATTTGAGGGCTATGGAAAGTTGATTTCAACATACAGACGGATAGACGGACAGACGGATAGACGGACATGGCTATATCGACTTCAGAATATATATACTTTGTGGGGTCGCAAATGAAAAATGTAGAAATTACAAACGGAATGACAAACTTATACATACCCTTGCCAATTATGGTGAAGGGTATAAAAATATTTGTGTATTTCAAAAATAATAACAAGGATAGCACTTTAAACAGGTGCTGCCTTTCTAACCCTTTGATAAAATTGAGAGTGAAACATGTAGCATATTTTCGGGGTTTTAGGGCAACATTTTTTGAAAAGTACGTGTTCTTAAAAAAAAGAAAGAAAATAATATAAAGAAGGGAAAAGAGCAGAATGAAGTCATGATTTATGTCTGAAATGAAAACGCCATTAAAGTATTAAAGAACGACATACAAAGTTAAGATTTTGCTTAAATTGTTAAATTGGTTTTCTAACTTATTTTTCATTTCCCAGACTTTAAAGAACACATCTTATGCTTTTTAGTATCAAGGGAATTATGTACTTATTTAGTTTAATTGTGGTTAAAGTGATTTTATGCTTGTGATAGAACATAAAACTGCCAATAAGTCTAGCTAGCATGAGGCAATAAACGTGAGTAACACTAAACGCACCCTCAGGGGTTTTATTATGTCTAAGGGGTCAATTACAAAGTTTGGAACACAAAAAAAAAATGGAAAACTTTTTAATAGGCACAAATTTACGCTATAAGCAAAAGAACAAGACAATATAGAAATACAAAAAAATATTACATTACATTGCATTACAAAACAAGTAATAAGACTCAAACCATTAAAAAAAAACAAAATGTCTATAGACCTGTTTGCTTAAATATCTCTAGAATATCAAAATACATAAACATTTTGCATTTTAAATAATAAAATACAGTTTTATTGGGAAATAATATTATATTATTGACTTCTGTTGCATTGCAATCAGATTACACATCAAACACTTTTCAAACAAAACAGAAACAAAAAAAAAACAATTTATTTAAGAATTTAGCACAATACTTAGGTATTAACTGGCAAAAAAAAAAACAAATTTATGTATATAAAAATAAAAATAAGAAAAGAAAATAAATATATTTATGTATATGATGAACTGAAAACAAATAAAATCTTTTGAAAAAAAATAAAGAAAATATTTATTGACTTAAGGATTCTCTGAAAATGTGAGTTTCAATTTAAACTCACATCATGATGGGTATTAAAATAAAAGCAGTTTTCTGGTAAAATTATATATACACTGACTTTTATTCAATTAAATGGAATTTACAAGAATTTATGGAAATTGTTTCAATATTTGAAATTTCTAAGAAATGTAAGGAATAATCAATAATGATGAAAGGCCTTTTCAAAAACAACAATGAACAAAGCATTTTAAATAAATTTAAGTTTAAGAAATTGTCAAGAAATAAAAAAATAAACGTAAAATCTTAGCTGATGTATGCAAATTCAGACGGTGTGTAGAAATTAAGATCTTAGCCAATATAACAAACCGAAGTAACTTATTTTTATCCATGTAGTTTGTAATTGTTGTAAGTTGTTTGGTATTGAAAATCACTAAAATTCATTCATCAGGAAAAAAAAGTTACGAACCAAAATTTAATTCAATCTCTAACAAATTTTACAGCATATTTCCAAAATTTTCTTTCGGTGTATTAAAAATTAAATTTATTAATTAAAATAACATATTTTATAGATTCAGGAAATCTTATGTGCTGTTTTTCTATAGCGAATGAGCGTTTTGAGTGGACGTTTTACATGTATTTTGTTTTTGTTACAATAACAAAACACATGTTAAATTTCCACTCAAAGTAATCGTTCGCTATAGAAAAACAGCACATTAAAAAAAAAAACAATTATTTTTTAAGAAATTTCACAAAAACCTTAGGAAACATCAGTTGCTTGTTTTCAAACCAAATTTGTATGAAAGTTATGCAGAAAAGGTACTACACCATTTTTCATTGAAATTGAGAACATTATACATGATATTGAGAAAATTCCAAATGAATTGAGATTTTCTATTTTAAATTGAGAAAATTCCAAATGAAATTGAGAAATTCCATTTCAAATTGAGAAAATTCCAAATAAAACTGAGAATTTCAATATGAAATTGAGAAAATTTCAAATGAAATTGAGAAATTCAATTTTAAATTGAGAAAATTCCAATTGAAATTGAGAATTTCCATATGAAATTGAGAAAATTCCAAATGAAATTGAGAACATTTTATTTTACTTTACATAAATAATATACATTAACCAAAAAACATATGTACACAGTCGTATTGACCAACAGGCATAGCTTGCAATTCCAAAGCGCTTTGGTGGAATGATGTTGTATAGCTCTACTGCAATCTTAATCTTGATTCTTGAAGATATAAAATCCTCTGCTCTCCTACATTAGGAGGATTTACCGTTGGTATATTCATCTTTGACTTGAAAATACTTTTGATTTTGTACCAAATTATTTCAAAGTGTTGCTGGAGAGTTGTCGAAAATTTCACGTAAACGACCGTGGCAAGGGGCATTGTCACATACCAGAACGAGTTCAGATAACTGATTACCTAACTCTTGCTATCAACACTTTCGGCAGTGAACGAACCTCTGCTACTATCCATTTGAATAATGCCTGCGGTACCTACCAATTGCAGGATGTCGGGGCCACACACAATTTTATTTAGAATTTTCCCAATTTCATTTGGAATTTTCTTTTTTTAATTTGAATTTCTCAATTTCATTTGGAATTTTCTCAATTTAAAATGGAAATTCTCAATTTCAATTGGAATTTTCTCAATTTAAATTGGAAATTCTCAATTTCATTTGAAATTTTCTCAATTTCAATGAAAAATGGTGTAGATACGGTGTGTATACTTAATAATTAAATTAATAATAAGTATACGTCAAGTAAAACCAGAGTTAAAGACCAAAATGTGAGACAGAAAACCTCTAAAAAATATTTGATATTTTTCAAAAACATTGTGCTATTTTCTTTAAATTCATGACAAAAATTGTGAACATATAAAATCAAAAAAAAAATCATCTTCAAAATCAAAATCGCCAAAAAAAATTTAAAAATTCGAAATAAATTTAGAAATAATTATTTTTAAAGTAACCTAAATATATGCTTTAGTTTATAATAATTTAATAGTTTATGGCCTAAAACTAGGGTTTTTATTCCGGGAATTTTGTAATTTTTTTAGTCAGGATTCCCGGGAATTAAAAACTGGCAAAGACAAGTTAGAACTTTATTTTTTCCACAAAAGAAATTGTGAAAATATTTTTTTTTTAAGTTTTTCGTTTATATGTATCTCTATTTATTTGGGGTTTTTCGAATGAACATTTATAAAAAGACATATCGAAAATAGCAAGTGAAAAATCTTCAATGCCAAGATGTATCGATGCAAATTATTCCAGAAACCTCTAGTAGAAAAATGCCCATACTTTTGATGGCGGCACACCATTTGGTAATTTCAAGTATAGAATTGATTTTGGAAACACAGCAATAGTACTCGAAAGCGTATCTATAAGACTTCAGAGTATATGCATTAGCATATTGTGCCATCGATTTTTCGATAGCTTTTGACATGAGGAAAAAAAATTTCCACTACGACATATCAAACAAATCATTATCGAGGCGCCCAAATTTCAGAAAAACTCAACAAAATTAAAGTTATAGCTGGGTGAGTAATTTCAAATATGAGAAACTAAAAAATTAAAAAAAAATTTTTTACGAAAATCCCAAATAATGTTCGATATCAAAATAAATTTTATCTCTTAACGATTCAGTTAAATGTATTGAATTCATTCCATTTACTAAAAGGCTTAAGAAAATGTTGTTCGATTCATTTTATAAATGATTAAAAGCTAAATAAAACTGAATGAAGAAAAAATATTTTAATTCAATTTGTAGTAGATTTGAATTAACATTAATTTAATCATTCAAAGTTTGAATAGATTCTGTTATTAATTTAAAAAATAATTTAATTAACTAAAAAATTAAATCAATTTAAATTAAGCTTTTGAATGAGGCTAAAGAATTAGATATTGGCAATGGATTTATGGAATAAAAGGCTGACATTTTGTAATTACGGATTAAGATTTTAGTGAATTAAGCTCAAATTTAATTAATTAATATGAAGCTCTCTATATAATGATTATAACACTAAATATTTATATGAAATTTTGCTATAATATTCATAATTTACAGTATTATTATATATTTCGGTAATAGCCGGGTACCCGGGAATGTAGAAAAATATTTTCCCGATTCTCGAGAATCTAAAAAGGTCGGAATATTAAAAACACTACCTAAAACACTTAACTCCTTTAGTTTTTTCTAAATAACATACAAAAGATTTCAAAACAATATCAATTATGGATCCAAAAATAAACGATTTTCAATTTACATATTCAAAAAATAGTTAATTTTTGCTGGTTTTTGTGCGAAAAGGACTTAAATCTTTTTTTATTAAAAATAAATGGAAATTTTAATCTTTGACCTTTTGACAAGTTTTTTTTTTGCCTAAACGGTGTTAAGAATCATACCTATGAAGTTCATATGTTCTAGAAAGTTATTTATTGAGATCTTAGGTACATTTTTGTAGTTGATTGTTTCCTTGCATTTTGAACGGTTTGCTACGTATGGACCTGAACAGGCGAATAAAGGTAAAAAAATCGAATTTTTTAAAGATTTCTGCGATTTTGATCTAGAAGATGAAGTTTTTTGATTTTATATGTTCACAATTTTTGTTCTCTATGACAAGGGCTACAACTTTTACTCAAAGAGTAAATCAAAATTCCGAACTGTTGCAAGATATGAGTCTACATTTTTTATTTTTAAATTTGTCGACATAAATATTTCTTGAACGTAAATAGGTAACCCATATAACACATGTGAGCTTATTTTTGTAGATATTTTGAAGTATGTACTATCTAAATATAAAATTTCTTGAAATTTTTTTGTGATTTTTTAACATTTGAATCATCATGAATGATTACTGATTAACGTCGAAAGCTCTAGAATTCGAATATTCTAGTTTGAAGATCATTGTAAATTGGCCATGAGAACACCAAAGTGAGTGAGTCAAATTTGAAGCATCGTTAAATAAAGACATCAACTGCACTACCAGTGTATACTTGTATATTAGGCCGGGTCGAATTGTATGGACTTCGTATGACGATAAAGGAGCTGTGTACCAAGTTTTCGCAAATTTGGAACAGATAAAGTCTGATGCCTTTCGAAAAAGTTTATTTCCTCCCTATAGTCATTGATTTTTCTCTTTCAAGATTTCACAGATCAATTGCAGGGGTACAAAGTTTAGTGATTTTTTTCGATGAAATCAGATGGAGCTTTTCTAATGTATATATGTATGTTGCATACTGTTCATTGTGTATTGCATTAAAAATCTATTATAAATTATTAAATTTTTTCTAATCATTACTTTCCTCAAGCAAATTTGTATTTAAAATTTAAAACAATTTATTTGCCAAAACATTTGTCATATTGTGTTGTAACAAAAAATTTTGTTTAAACACGAAAAAATCAAACTTTTTAATTCTAAAACAATTTGTTGTTTTGCTGTTCTACCGTGTTTTCCATGAATTACATTTTTTTACAGATTTATGTATAACTTTTTTCCCGAAACTTTTTTTCTACCCAACAGCTTGACAGCTGTTGTGTGATGTTTGTTTTTCAGTTGTTTTTTTTTTTAAATTATTAGTATTACGTAAATAATTCATAGTCGTACATATTTATTTACATACACCCTCAGAGAAAAAAAAACTCTAAAACTATTATTTGCATTTAAATATTTATCTCGTGAGTATGAGTTTTTGTGTACACCAGAAAAACAAACAATTTGAAAAACTAACTAACATGTTGTTAAAGTTTTTCTGTTGAAGATTTGAAACAAAAAAATTCTCTTCCCTTCGAGACAAATAGAAAAGCATAAAGTTTCTATTATAGTGCCATAAATCTAGTAAAACTTTACTTGATTCTTGAGTAGATATTTTGGTTTTTGTGTTTTAGATAAATATTAGTAGATTTAAAAAACCAAATAGGGTTTGGTTTTTTTTAAAAATAAAAAACTTAGTTTATGTTGGTTTTAAAGTCATTAGAGAAATGTAAATAAATAGCAAGTTAGAATTAAATATTTGGCTAAACTGAATCTTAGAAATTCGCCAGCTAAAAATAGTAACAATATATATTGGGGCCAGCTAAATGGAGAATACTGGCGAAAATTCCAAAAATTATAATAAGATTCATCGGAAAGGAATTTAACGGTCTGTAATGGCTGCTTGCAACATTCATCATGTTTATAAACATATCCAGCAACTTCTACTTATCAACAATGTTGATAACATGCTGTAATTAACATTGTTTATAAGTATGACAACATTAACTGTTAAAGCAGTTTTAAAAGCTATAGTTGATCATTGAGAAAATATAAATTTGTAGTATTTCCTTTATATTATTCATGAGACATCTAGAATACATCCCAGTGTATATAAATAGTAACATCGGATTGTATCAATATCGTAAGCTCTGTTAGTTGTTACAATTTTTAAACTACTGGTCGCTTTTATTTTCAATTGAAAGAATCAGGTTTATTTAAGGAAAATAAACCACCATTTTTATACCCTTCACCATGAGTGTCAGGGTATATATAAGTTTGTCATTCCGTTTGTAATTTCTACATTTTTCATTTGCGACCCCACAAAGTATATATATTCTGGATCGATATAGATAGCGAAGTCGATATAGCCATGTCCGTCTGTATGTTGAAATCAGCTTTCTGTAGCCCCCAAATAACTTACATACCTGATTCGTACATCAATATATCCGGAATTCTTCCCGCTCGGGAAGAATCGGCTCACAAATGGGTGAGATATACGAAAACGGGATAACCTCGATTTTTGCCTTATTATACCCTTCACCTTCGTGAGAAGGGTATATATAAGTTTGTCATTCCGTTTGTAATTTCTACATTTTTTATTTCCGACCCTATAAAGTATATATATTCTGGATCCTTATAGATAGCGGAGTCGATTAAGCCATGTCCGTCTGTCTGTCTGTCCGTCTGTCTCTTGAAATCTGTTGAAATCAATTTTCTGAAGACCCCAGATATCTTCAATAATTCTGTCAGACATGCTTTCGAGAAGTTTGCTATTTAAACTCAGCAAAATCGGTTCATAAATAACGGAGATATTAGCAAAAAACCGAGACAACCTCGATTTTTGACCTATTTTTGATCTATGTATGGATTACTAAGTCATTAATATAGACAATATGGATATCTAATGATAGATATTTCAAAGTCCATTGCAACGATGTAGATAAGGCTATAGTAAGTTGGACCTACAATGGGTCAAAATCGTGAAAAATATTTTTTAACCCAAATTTTTGTTCATCAAACTATTCTATTGTCATAATTTTTTTTAAAAAAAAAAAAATAAAAAACTAAAAAGTTTTTATTTAAAATTAAAAAACAATCTCGAAAAAAAAAATTTTGAAAAACAATTAAAAAAAAATTTAATTTTGTTTACCTAAAAATATTTAAAACAATTTATTTTAAAGTATAATTTGGTGAAGGGTATATAAGATTCGGCACAGCCGAATATAGATCTCTTACTTGTTTTTTATCTAAATCTTGATTACTAAGTCATTAATATAGACAATATGGATATCCATCCAATGACAGATATTTCAAAGTCCAGTGCAACGTATTTAAGGCTATAGTAAGTTGGACCTACAATGGGTCAAAATCGGGAAAAATATTTTTTAACCCGAATTTTTTTTCATCAAAAAAATTTTTTTGTCATATATTTTTTTCAATAAATTTAAAAAAAAAAAAAAAATTGAGAAAAAAATTTTAAAATTTAAAAAATATTGAGAAAAAAATTATTTTTAACAATAAAAATTTTAAATTTTGTTTAGCTAAAAATATTTAAACATTTTATTTTAAAGTAAAGATTCGGCACAGCCGAATATAGCTCTCTTACTTGTTAAAATATAAAAACTTAACACTATTTTATGATTTTTGTTGTTTCAAATTTGAAGTTTAATAGTGAAGAAAGTGTAAAATCATCATTGGATGATACAGATTAATTAGCACTTTTTTCGAACAATCTCATTGTACAACGTGAAATGTGAAAATTTTATTTTCGTTAGAAACATACAATTTTCTGAGGTCGTCCTACATTTCGGGTCATAACTTTTTATCTGCTAAACTGATTTTATTAAGTTTTAATACCAAACTACTTAGTTTAATGATAAACTTGGAAAACAGAATCTAAAACATTTTGAATTTGTAGTTTGAACGTGAGCAACAACACGTTAGTTCTTACTTAGTCCAGTTATCTATTAATCAACTATTTACATATTACCTTATATATCGATGCTCTATTTAATCTATATAACTATTTTAAAGAACCTACAAGTGATCTGTTAGCATTAATTTATCTCATATTAATCTTCAAATAAATTAAATTTAAACATGTTTATTCCACCCAGGAAATCTGTAACTTCCTTAACTCCTCTCGTTTTGAACAAGCAACAAGCTCTAAACATAAATTTGATTATTATCATGTGTCTCATGTTTTTCTAAGTCAAAAAAAAAATCCTGCAAATGCCCCCTATAAAAACCACAACAATCCTCTACTTTTAGCACTTAATATTGTGGTTGCTTCTTAGTGACTATAAATCCACGAATATAAACTATTAAAGTTATTTCTATAAATAGTGCTGATGGCGATGATGATTATAAATGGTTTTATTACGTTTAATTTTCAGTTTCATTTACAATTTTCATCCTCTTTTCACTTGTGCATATTTAACAATGGTCGCCTCTATTTACAGTGAATATAAAATTAAAATATGTGAAGGCTAAAATGAAAATGGAAACGTGCTTGCATTTAAATTTACTTTAGATCTTTGTTTTCGTAATATTTATTTTTTATTATACCAACATGTAGGGCACAGGTTGTTATATGTGTGTCCTAATGTTTGTAACGTTTCAAAATCAACATTCTGAGTCGATTCAATAATGTAAATCGTGTAAGCAATGGGGGTAGGATTTTCATGTAACTATAAATAAAAATATGAGCCTAAAAGTATGCAAAAGATTTGCTAAAAAAAACAGTTACTAAAAAACAACAAAACAAAATAGAACAATGCCAGGGACCGTAAATAACGGTTATCCGGAAAATTTTAACTCAAAAACTCTCCATATAGAGTCAGTGGAGAGCTATACTGTCATATACCAATAGTTTCATATTGAAGAGCTCTTCAGAATCTACAACTCCACAGTTAACACTTACTTTTCAACGAGAAAATAAAAGTTAGGTTGAAACTCTTAAAAAGAGAGTCATAAAATAAACCTCATGAGGAGTTTTAGTTTTCCCGTCAGAAAATAAAACTCATTTCGTTTATTTTCAGTTCTTTACAGTATCTTTCTTTACTAGATCTATCTGATATAACGTGTGTAGTAATTTAATTGTTTAAGAAAAAAAATAACAATTTAATAATAGAAATCAAACAATAACTAATTAATATCCCTCTTGTATTAATTTTAATGACGGTTTATTCAATTGTAATGTGAGGTGCTTTACAAATTGTAATGATCTGACCAGCAGCATGCTTTAGGTTTCAATTTACATAAAAGAGTTTTATTTTATGACGTGAAAAATAAAACTCCTAAAATAAGTTTTATTTTAGGACGTGAAAAATAAAACTCATATGGTTTTTAGATAACAAAGAACAATTTTAGACCTTGGGGCCATCGAAAATCGTTTCTGCATAAATGGCGACAAATAAAAATCTTGTAAAAAGACTAGAAAAGTCTCATGCACTCAAAAAATCAATAAGAATTGTCATATTTATATGAAAAAATATGTGGCGAATATCTTAGCTACCAAGCTGGAATTGCCCGATATATTTTCCCCCCTATTCATTTTTATTACTGACCTAGCATAGCAAATCTAGATGCAAGATAATAATTTATTAATTTCATAAAAAAAATTCTCCTCTTTGTTCAGCATTATAAACACAGACATGATTTTGCAAACAAAAGTTGCTGTCCTGTTATTTTTACAACATGCAATAGCGTATGTTTCATTTTAGTGTTTTATTTTATAAAAAAAAATATTATGGCTCATATTGACGTTTTGTTAATATTACTATTATTATGATGATACATAATATAATACTATCAATAGATAAAATCAGCAACAAACACAAAAATGAAAAGAATATCCATCATTATTTAATTTTTCATATAACAAAACTCTGACTATTTAGAACACACCCATCTGCACCTACACACAGACTGACTGACAAACGCACGCACAAAATGCACGCACAGACAAAATTTTGATAGATATTTTTTTTATTTTGTTGTTGTTATAAACACTGCTTAGCAGCAACACACATCTAACGGCATTCACTCATACTCGGTGAACACTTCGTTGGTTTTTCTCTTTCAGAGCACTCGTTTTTTCTCATTTTCTAGCACACACGTACTGTTAGAACGTGCAAACTTTTATATTGCATACTTTAGGGCATAAATAAAGCACTTAACGAGTAAAACTCTCTAGAGGCGGATTATAATTTTTTGCACATTTATCATTTTTGTTGCTTTATTCTTCTAACGTTTCCAGTTTTTGTTTTTGCAGTCAAATAAATAATTCTTAGGAAATCAGCGGCATCTAAAACCAGAATATAGAACAAAAAAGTGGAAAAAATTCCATTAAATTACTAATGTTAGTATTAACACGACACTGTTATTATATTGTATATTTAAATAAATATAACAAAATTTATCAGATGCGTGTTGCTTTCCTATTGTTTTTGTTATTGTCATTTTGTCTGTTTGTTAGGCTGACTTCAGTTACCGTCAAAACAAATATTTACATTATTGGGTTTTTTTTTTGTAGATCTTTGTTTTTGCTTAAGCAGCAGTTAAAATAATAAATTGTTTTGTTCACTTTTTTTAATAATAATATGTTTTTGTGCCTTGGGTATTTATTTAAAATATGGATTTTTGAGGGTGTTGTTGGTATTTGTTTAGTTTGTGTTTTTTTTTGTCTGACTGTCTTGTCTGTAGGCATATGTTTGGTATTCTTTTAGCTTAAGTCTAGCCTTCTTAAGCTAAAAGAATACATATTTTTAACAACTCATACCATAATATGTATATTAAATATTGTTTAAAATTAATTCTAAAATATCGGCTTTCTTGAAACAAAATCTACTAAATATGTATTTAAGTTTCAGTTTTTTAAGCATCAGTTTGTAATTGTTAAAGTATTTTAAATATTCAAACATTTAACACCTTTATATTTAAAAATATTTGGCTTTCTCTATGATACTTAAAGAACTGAACTAGAACTGAACTAGAACTGAACTAGAACTGAACTAGAACTGAACTAGAACTGAACTAGAACTGAACTAGAACTGAACTAGAACTGAACTAGAACTGAACTAGAACTGAACTAGAACTGAACTAGAACTGAACTAGAACTGAACTAGAACTGAACTAGAACTGAACTAGAACTGAACTAGAACTGAACTAGAACTGAACTAGAACTGAACTAGAACTGAACTAGAACTGAACTAGAACTAGAACTAGAACTGAACTAGAACTAGAACTGAACTAGAACTAGAACTGAACTAGAACTGAACTAGAACTGAACTAGAACTGAACTAGAACTGAACTAGAACTGAACTAGAACTGAACTAGAACTGAACTAGAACTGAACTAGAACTGAACTAGAACTGAACTAGAACTGAACTAGAACTGAACTAGAACTGAACTAGAACTGAACTAGAACTGAACTAGAACTGAACTAGAACTGAACTAGAACTGAACTAGAACTGAACTAGAACTGAACTAGAACTGAACTAGAACTGAACTAGAACTGAACTAGAACTGAACTAGAACTGAACTAGAACTGAACTAGAACTGAACTAGAACTGAACTAGAACTGAACTAGAACTGAACTAGAACTGAACTAGAACTGAACTAGAACTGAACTAGAACTGAACTAGAACTGAACTAGAACTGAACTAGAACTGAACTAGAACTGAACTAGAACTGAACTAGAACTGAACTAGAACTGAACTAGAACTGAACTAGAACTGAACTAGAACTGAACTAGAACTGAACTAGAACTGAACTAGAACTGAACTAGAACTGAACTAGAACTGAACTAGAACTGAACTAGAACTGAACTAGAACTGAACTAGAACTGAACTAGAACTGAACTAGAACTGAACTAGAACTGAACTAGAACTGAACTAGAACTGAACTAGAACTGAACTAGAACTGAACTAGAACTGAACTAGAACTGAACTAGAACTGAACTAGAACTGAACTAGAACTGAACTGAACTAGAAGTAGAACTGAACTAGAACTGAAACTGATGTCATAGCTGTATTAACCCTCTTACCGGCAAGGCTGCCTTTAGACGGGATATGTTAAATGTATGTAATGCCGCTTTATTTGCTTATTTCTCCCGTTATAACGGTAAATATGTGTAAAGAGACAAACAATTTACTTATTGTGATAAACATGAACGTGCACTTGTCTTTTGTTTTTCTTTATTCCAACGTATTTTTTTTTTATTCAAACAATAACCTGGTATATTTGTTTACATCAAAATAAAATTGGCCGGTTAGAGGGTTAAGATGACTTTGCTTTAAAATTCGAAGAAATTTTAAAATCTGCTTTTGTGGTCCCTTTAAAATGACATTAACCAGCGTAACACATTTACCTTTATTTTATAGCTTATTTCCTCAATTAAATAAGATGTGTCTTTAGAAATTCTAAACAAAAACTCAACTTTTTTTTCTATGTAACCAACAACATAAAACTAAACACTTTCGTTCCAGGAAAGAAATAATTGACTTGATGATGGTCACTTTTCCTTTATCTCACAAAGTGTCTGGGTAATTTCAATGTCCTTTCTTATGCTTTTTGTGGACAAAAATAAAGGAAATTATTTTCATTAACATTTAATTGAAAATTGTGTGAGTAAAAATAAATAGGAAATGGAAACAAAGGATGACAAAATTCGTGGAAATTGTATTGTGTATAGCAGACATTAAGGATGGGGTTGTTATTAGTTTATTTAAGTGCGTGTGTTTTATAAAAAATATTTCGTGTAAATAAATAAATAATTCAATTTCTAATAAAACACACATATTTATATTTATACTCATATCGGTTTTCAAAACAAAAATTTATAAATTGCCCAAAAACAAATTCCACAGAATTTCTTATGAAAATAATGAAATGGCAAAGTTTTATTTTTACCAAAAAAATAATTTAATATGTATATGTTTACTTAATTAATTTAATGGAAAGTGTTGCGCAAAAAAACCAAATAAAATATTTACAAGAAAAACAATTATTTGTATTTTTTTTGAGCATAAGCCACTTAAATACTTTATTAAGCTGTTTGGCACAGAATTAAAATCTAAGATTTTCGATGACTTTAGGCTTTTTTTTAAATTAACAGACTTGGCGCTAAAAGCATATTAAATCTGCTTAACAGTTCAAGCAGCCTCAACTGTGGCATATTTATTTTATTTTTAACAATTAATTATAAATCAGACAAAGTTTTAATTACTTTTTTGTGTGTTTGTACTAAAAAACTATATTGAAAATTCCCTGGAGTTACAGGCGGTGAAACTCAAACTAATTGTTGGTTTATAGGAAGATTTATATGAATATTGTTTACCAGTCTTGTAATAAATTAGTACTTTTAGAATTAATCATTAGCCAGCCATTAAAACACAACTTCTAGGCAATGCAGACGATCTTCATAAAGAAAATTAATGCATATTGGATCAGCCATATTATGGAGATTACTGGCGTAAACTCTAAACATAAAAACGCGATTTTGGAAAATGTAATAATATCATCGGAAAGCTAATACTTTTGTCTATATAAGGCCATCATTCTAAAGACAATTAAATGTAATGGAAGGAAATTATCTAAAAAAATAATTGATTCAATTTGTTTTTGGCGAAAAATATATAAAAATCAGAGACCATATAATAACCTACACTAAGTAAAAGAGCAAAAACATTTTTCTTTTAAAATTTCAATAATTTATATTTTTGAGTGATTTTCGGAAGTGGGCGTTATATGGGGGCTATGACCAATTATGGACCGATCACCATGAAATTAGGTCGTGTGATTTATATCTATATGAAAGTTTACTATGTTGAATTTTGTGAGTATACCAACATTTTTAAGCGATTTATGCACGTTAAAGTGATTTTCGGAAGCGGGTCTATATGGGAGCTATGACTAATTATGGACCGATCGTAACAAAATTTGGTGACATGAATTTTGTATATATAAAATTTATTTGGAGCGAATTCTGTGTAGATACATGTATAAATTAAACTTTTATGACTCATAAAGTCCAATTTCGGGAGGACATTTGTATGGGGGCTAGGTGAAATAATGGACCGATTTCAGTCAGTTTCAATAGGCTTGGTCCTTGGGCCGAAAAAATTACATGTACCAAATTTTATAGAAATATCTTCAAAATTGCGACCTGTCTCTGCGCACAAGGTTTACATGGACAGCCAGCCAGCAAACCAGACGGACGGACATCGTTTAATCAACTCAGAAAGTGATTCTAAGTCGGCGTTACAAACATCAAAAGTTTGAACCTTGAACCTATATTAAAACAGAAACTAAAGCGAGTTTCAAAATTCTGGCCGTTTTTCGGTAAATGCTCACTTCCAACGAATTAGTTGCGTTCGGTACAGGTTTCAACCTGATGGTCTCGCCAGATTTCAGCAGCTCATAATATATAGGACCCTTTTGGTCTCACTATTACCTTAGCGCCATGGATATTTGGCTTTGGTGTCGATTTGGCTGGTTGGCCGAGCTTCACTTACAATCCACAGTGGGGCACAAACCACATTTTTTGGCAAACCACATTTTTCGGCTGCTTCGATCGGGACAAAATTTGACGTGGGCATAGCCAAGGAGTACTTGAGTTCATGTTATTAATATAGGCCCTACGTATGTTCCAGGGACGGCGCTATGAGGGCTCAAAGTAGGGTATCTTCGACATGTAAAATTTGTATACTCTTGCAATTTTTTTGTTTCCCATCCGATTTCAAAGATTTTTATATTTTTGGAAAGCGCTCGGCTATTTATCTCTTATAATTTATAATTTCCTAGTTATAAGAATTTTAAAATCTCAATTTTAAAATTTTGCCATACCTTGGTTCGCATTTTTTAAAAATATAAGTCGTACTTTTGGAACGAATGGACTCGAAATTTCTTTTTTAATTAGACAACTAAATTACGAATAACATACAAAAGATTTCAGAGTAATATCATTTAAGGATCAAAAAATAAACGAATTTCAATTTAACTATTCAAAAAAGTAGTTGATTTTTACAGTTTTTTTGGGAGAAAAGGTGACTTAACTCTTTTTTTTATTAAAAAACAACTTTCTTTAAGAACATACAAAAATTTTCTGTTTTTCTATAAGGTTTTTTACGAAGAATACTTTGGTATAACAAACATGTCATATTTTTCGAATATGTCGCCCCTACGCCCTTCAGAATGTGACCTATTTTTTTTATCAAAATTTCAACTTTGGGCCACATGTTCTAAAATCCCCAATCTAGGATCAGAAAATGGAAAGCAGCTTTGAAAACCTTGATGTGTTCCTTATTTATCCCCAGAGTATTTTTCAAAGCCTGAAGGAAATGTGGACCCTTTGGGATTTTCGCTCCAATTATTAGGAATTGTGGGATTCCCTTTGACCTTTTGACAAGTTTTTTTTAAACGCTGTTATTTAGAATAACAAATAAAGAAAACGTTGAAATTTTCATTGAGTTATGTTACTAGATGAGTTAGTTTTTGGTGTTACAATAAAAATTTCAAGTCAATATCTCAATTCGATTCAAAAATATGCCACTTCTTCTTTCAAAAATATTGCATTTCTTCATTTCTTTTATAACGTTCAAGCATCATTTCGGACATGTAAAATAGTCTTTCAAGGTCCTTCGGCTTCAATTCGTATGGTACACAATTTCCCTGCTTTTGGATGAATCCTGCTGCTCGCAAACGTTTTGAAATTTTGGCTTGGGTAGCTCCCAATGATTTTGCAAGCTCTTGTTGAGTTTTACAATAATCTTCATGGAGCCACCAATTCTTCGACTTCAAACTTTTTTGTCTAGCCTGGGCGATCTTTTTTTCGTATCAAATCACCTCTTCTGAACCTAACAAACCATATCTCTCATATTGAAACCAATGGAACACATTCACCATAAGCTTTGGTGAGCAATCGGTGTTTTTCAGCCGCACTTTTTTTTCAACTTAAAGAAGTAAAGCAAAACTTCCCGCATATGACGCTATGTTGGTACAAAATTCGACAAAAGGCTTTGTTGTTTACACCATAATGTTCAATAAGTGAGAATAAATGACAGAGATGTACCCTTCAAAATGACATAAAAGTTATTAAAATCAAAACCCCGTTCAAAAGATACATCATCTATTGTAAATCGCTCATTTTTAAGTCATACACCCTATACAATGTAAAATCTATAAATATTTCTTCACAATTTCCATTTTCCTGCTGCGTTCTTTAATTTCATACAAAATATTTTCACATTATTAACAAATTTCCAGAAAAAAGAAACTCCAGCATTTTACATTATTATAAAATGCCAAAAAAAAATAACACAAACTTAACATTGCTAAATAAAATAAAAACAAAATGCAATAAAAATATATAAACCAACAAAAAAAATCTCTTGATAATGTCAAAAAGGAAAAGTAAAGAAAAAAACTTTTACGCACGACTACTTATAACAAGACAGCAACAAAACTATTTGTTCCGTTTCAACTTCCTTCCGCTTCCGTTGTTTGGACATTTTATCATTCTCCCGCTATTTTCCTACTGCTGTTGCTATTTCCCAACAACTATAACAGCAATAACATAAGAGAAAATTGAGACACGCTGTTTAAGTAATTTGCTAATAGTATTTATTTAATTCTGTCCATCTTTCTTCTCAACTTTTTGCTCTTGCATTTATTATAAGTTTTTGCAAAAAAAAAAGAAAAACTAAATTAGATACAAAGAACTTCTGTTACAAGGGTGATAATATAAATTGTCTTAATTACAAAAAAAATCTGTGGTTCATCTCATGCCAATTTAGATTTCCAGAGCAAAATAAAATCTGGGCCACATAAATAACCACTAGACATTTAGTCTAGTGTATGTTTTTTTGATAGCATGTTGTCTTTTTTAAAGACACTTCAACAATATTTTCCAGCTAGCAAATTTTGTAAATAAACGAAAACTGACACTAATCCTTAGTAAAAATAATTGAAAGGTTTTTAAGGAAAAAATAAATACATACAAAGTAAAAGTTGAAGGAATTAAATTTCAACTCATGTGGTTTGTAGCTATGACATGACTGTTTGGTGTATTTATAATGACATAGTGGGGTATTTTGATTGAATATAAAAAAAATAATGTTTTTTTTATTGTGTTTAAAAGGTTTACATTTTAATAAATTAACCAGCAAAACTTTGGTAATGACTTGCTTTTCAATGACTACTTCATACCGTCTGCATTACTTAGAAGTAGTTTGGTAATGACTTAAATTTAATCATATTCAACACTGTTTTACGAAATTCTTAATTAAATATTTATAAAACTCCTTATAAAACTTTGAATGATTTCATTTTTGTTAATTCATATTTTTAATCTCTTGCAAAATAAATGAAAAATAATTTGTAATAGATTGCTTATTTAAATCCCTATTTGTAAGAGAACATGGTAATACTTGCCACCGGTAACATCATCGTGTTAAAATAATAAGTTGAAATGCCATGTATAAGTAGTGAAGAGTGAATATATTAGCATTTTAACATACTTTGCAAAGTAAGTTTTTGCTGTTTAGCTTAGCTTCAATTTTCAGCAAATGATTATTTGATGTTACCGGTCCTCGGTAAGAGCCAACAAAGTCAAACAAAAATACTTCATTAATTTGATGTTCTTTAACTTAAAGCTCACTCAATTAAATAAGTATTTATTTAAAGTAAAAGTAATTAAAGATTTTTTAGTGGTCGCTCATATTACCTTCAATATTTAAACAATGAAAGTTGCACAGTGGCGCCCGTAGAACAAGTCAGGTTGCAAAAATCCAAAATTTCATGTGCCCCTAAATAAGATTGAATAAACCTATTTTACAGTAAATTGTCCAAATATGCTACTCTTATTACAATCAGATTCTTGGTTCAAAGTTGACTGATTTTCAGTTTTCAAAAAAACAGACCATTTTTAGGTCCGCTTTCAGATACTATATATCGCAAAACTATGTAACGGATCGTACTGTTTGCTTTGTATTTGTCCAAAATTGTTGAATCTTTTTAATCTTTTCTGGAATAATTTTAAATCATAAAAGCCTTTAAAAAGAAACATACAAAAATCAAAAATTTTAAAAAAAATATTTTATTTTACTTCCCATAAAATTAAATTTTCTACAAATTTCAACTTTGCTAACCCATAAGAAGCCCCTAAAAGGCGTAGAACTCTTTTCAGACACTCATTTCATAGGCTGATCAATTACACAGGTCAACAGCAAAAAAAGGCTTCACTATGCATAATGGTTACCTAATTACAAAAATGTTAAAATTTTTTAATTATATTAAAATTTTTTTTTTCTAAAATTGTGAATTTTTTAATAAGTTTCTACACATATTTACTAGGGTATTCGAATTATTCGATTTTTTTTCTTGTTCGAATAAAACGAATAATTCGAATAAGAGATTTTAACTTGTTCGAATAATTCAATCACACGTTTAAAAATAATCGAATTATTCGAATAAATTTTAATTTTTTTTAAAAAAGTAAAGAATGAACATTAAAGTTAACAATTCAAGTGTTGATAATGTTAAAAAACATTCGAAAATAAAGTCCATCATTAAATTTGCATCAGAAATATTCTGATCAGATTAACAACCGAACAATTTACTAGCAAACCCTTTAGTTTCCGTTTTGGAGCTATGCTTTAAAAAATTTGAGCTACTTGGACAAGATCCTGAATTCAAGTACAATATAAACGTGTTAAGAACTTTTTTATGTCGTTCATTAATTCGGGTTTTAAATTGAGTAACTAACTCTTTAGTAAATTAATTTTTCACTATTTCTAAATTATTATAACAAATTGTATTATACATCAAGTTCTATCAACGTTGCCGAATCTTTGCTTAATAAAGTGGTCTTGGGGAATTACACAATAAAGGCAATCTGTCCAAAGTTTGATATCATTGTCAATGAACGTGGCTAATTTGAAGTCAGGCAGTGCATGATTGACGCATTTACAAATACGCAAAAAGTTTATTACCATGTTAGACAAAGATGTTCAACGATGTTCAAAATCATGTATAAGACGATATCCATGCTTTTCTTGCAACAAAACTATAGTTTGCAATATTTGTGTTTATCATTCGATTTATTAAATATTTTGCAACACTTACGTACGGGGTTAATAACATCACTTATATACATATATTTTAAGATCATAGCCTTCATCTATTTCAATGTAATCATTATAAATGTCATCCTCAATATCACTTTCGACGACCATTTCAAAATCTCATTCAACTCACTTTAATCTAAGTTTAAATTTTGATTATTAATTGCGATTCTTCTAATATTTGGCCAGCTAAATAACAAATATTTAATTTTGTACCTTTTATTTTCATTGGTTCAAGTCCTAAGTTAAAAATTTTGAAAGATTTGTTTTTAGAATCATCTACAGTGATCGAAAGTCCTTTTGTTTTTAGTTATTTGTCGAATTTCAGAAACAATACAATTTTTATGAGTCATTATTACTTATTTAAATTTGGAATTATGATAAATTTTAAGCAATTTAATAAATTTAAATATATATGAACATTTATTCGTTTTATTCGATTATTCTACATAAAATTGTTCGAATTATTCGTTATTCGAAAATTGTAATTTTTAAATTCTTCGAATAATTATTCGTAAGAAATTATTCGATTAATCGAACGATCATTAGTCGAATGAATACCCTAATATTTACATAATCTTTAATCTGTTTATATATTGCGTTTTAATCGGCTCAGTAGTTTCGGAGTTATAATAACAAATTGATGCAAAAAAATATATATTTTTACATGAAAATAGACAATTTTTTAAAAAACTCATGAAAAATCAAAACGTCAGAACTAGTTCAGGTTTATTACTTTGTCGCAAAGCCGAATATAGTAGTAACAAAATGAGATATCGAACATAAAAATCGATGGATTCTTTTCGAATTTATTCCCAACTAGCTGACCCGACAGACGTTGTCCTGTCCAAATTAAAAAATGCTTGTGTTCGATTTGTGAATTTGTGAGAAGCGGTTTGAAATGGAAATATGAGTGATCACAGATAGAGATCCATTTCTTGATTAAACGCTAATTGTGCCAAGTTATTAGCGAATTTAGATATTTTGAGTTTTTATATAAAAAATCGATTTTTGTTCAGAAATATGAGTGATCACAGATCGAGCTCCTTTTCTTGATTAAACGCTTTTTGGCGAAGTTATTAGCGAATTTAGATATTTTGAGTTTTTATATAAAAAATCGATTTTTGGTCAGAAATATGAGTGATCACAGATCGAGCTCCTTTTCTTGATTAAACGCTTTTTGGCGAAGTTATTAGCGAATTTAGATATTTTGAGTTTTTATATAAAAAATCGATTTTTGGTCAGAAATATGGGTGATCACAGATAGAGATATTTTGGGTTTTTATATAAAAAATCGATTTTTGGTCAAAAATATGAGTGATCACAGATAGAGCTGCTTTTCTTAATTAAACGCTTATTGGCCAAGTTATTAGCGAATTTAGATATTTTGAGTTTTTATATAAAAAATCGATTTTTGGTCAGAAATATGAGTGATCACAGATCGAGCTCCTTTTCTTGATTAAACGCTTATTGGCCAAGTTATTAGCGAATTTAGATATTTTGAGTTTTTATATAAAAAATCGATTTTTGGTCAGAAATATGAGTGATCACAGATCGAGCTCCTTTTCTTGATTAAACGCTTATTGGCCTAGTTATTAGCGAATTTAGATATTTTGAGTTTTTATATAAAAAATCGATTTTTAGTCAGAAATATGAGTGATCACAGATCGAGCTCCTTTTCTTGATTAAATGCTTATTTGCCAAGTTATTAGCGAATTTAGATATTTTGAGTTTTTATATTAAAAATCGATTTTTGGTCAAAAATATGAGTGATCACAGATCGAGCTCCTTTTCTTGATTTAACGCTTATTGGCCAAGTTATTAGCGAATTTAGATATTTTGAGTTTTTATATAAAAAATCGATTTTTGGTCAGAAATATGAGTGATCACAAATAGAGCTCCTTTTCTTGATTAAACGCTTTTTGGCCAAGTTATTAGCGAATTTAGATATTTTGAGTTTTTATATAAAAAAGTCTATTTTTGGTCTGAAATATGATTGATCACAGACCGATGTATTTTGCAGATGTATTAGTGGACGTGGACAATTTTTATTTATGTAAAAACTTTTGTTGCCTATATATTGCGAACATAAAAAAAAATTTAGTTAAATCGGTCCAGGCGTCCTGCGATTTTAGATATATCGAAAAAAAATTCGGCGTGGTCAATTTTTCTTTCAGTAAAAACTTAAATTGGATTGCTATGATCATTTAAACAAATAATTAGCCAAATCGATGTAGCCATTTTCCGATTTAAGATATATCGAAAAAAGTGGGCGTAAAAGTGAGCGTGATCAATTTTTCATTCCGTAAAAACCTAAGTTGGTCTATGATCAATATTTAAAAAAAAAATGTCTAAATCGGTCCGGCCCTTATCTACTGATGCAATTACCAACGAACGACATTTGATTTTTATTTATATAGATTAAGTGAATTCGCTCATTTTCACAAAATTTTACTTTTTTGTTTGATATACATAAAATTGAGTAATTAATGTTCTTCTATCGATTGTTTGAATTTTGAAAAAATTTTCCCCATGTTATGTACAAATTTTCACATATATATTGCGTTTCAATCGGCTCAGTAGTTTCGGAGTTATAATAACAAATTGAAGCTAAAAAATAATTTTTTATGTGAAAATAGCATTTTTTTTTTTTTGTTTTAAAAAAATCATGAAAAATCGAAAACGGCAGAAATTGTTCAGATTTATTGCTTTATCGCAAAGCCACATGTAATAGGATAAAAATGCGATATCGATCATAAAAATCGATTGACTCTTTTCGAATTTATTCACAATTAAGTGAATTCGCAAATTTTCAGAAAATTTTATGTGCTTTGTAGCGTGTACTTTGAGTGTAAATGTTACATGTGTTTTGTTTTTGTTAACATTGTTACAATATTGGAGGTCATGGTCATCTCACGTGGAAGCGATGTGACCATTACACTTTTTCTTGTGGAGATTTCTTAAGTCGTAGGTCTATGCGAATAAACCACAGCGGCCCTCAAAGCTACCCATCGGTCAAATTCAGCCTAATTTATGCGCCAGAGTTATGGAAAATTGGACATTTTGGATGCATGCCACCCAGCGAACCCGCAGCGAACATTTGCACGATGCACATTGGCAAGAGGGAAATAAATCTGTAACATCTAACTTAGTCCAATTTGAATGAAATTTCACATGCGCAAGAGGAAGTGTAAACTGCCACGTAAATGGATAGAGGATTTTGTCTAGTTTTCAAAACTATATATATTTGACAATTAAAAAATGTATGAAATAATTTTTTGAAAAATATGACAACAAATGCTTTTTATTAAGTTTTTGCGAAGATAAAAATTTTGCAAATTGAAATTAAATTTTTATTTATGAATATTTTTTAATGAAATTTTAGGATATACATACATATGGATACTTCTATTGGAAATGTAAAAATAAAAATAATTTTTGAAATTTATTATCAGAAATCCCCGAATTCCCAAAAAAAAAATTTTTAAATTCCAAAAATTGGATATCGAATATGCGATTTGAGAATTTTTGCCCTAAAGTTGAATTTTACATAAAAAATTTACGTTTTTTGGATGGACCGGGTTCCTCGGTATCAAACATTTTATAATTGTTTTCATTGAAAATATTTTATGTAGCTTTTCAAAAAGTACATCTTCCTCGAATTTTTTTAGATAACCTTAAAAGAAAAAAAATTACTTTTTTTCCCAAAAAATAGCAAAAAAAAATCGCATTTTTTAAATTTCTTAAATTCAAGTCGATATAATTTTGGACTATGTCATTATTTTTAAACAGTTCTTTTTAAGCTAAAAAGTTAAAAAAATCCAGCATTTTTAAGTGTATGACTTAAAAATTTGGAATTTTTAAATTTATGATTTTTTTATACATTCAAATTGAAAAACTAAGTATAGAAACCTAATTTTATTTGTTAAACATCTTAATTATTAAAAAAAAAAATAATTAAATATAGTCTGGCTTAAAATTGTCTTAAAAGTCTTTGTACATTTCTTAGAATAATCTTCATACCCACAATTCCCTTTTGTCAAACAACTCATACCAATCATTATGTGATTTTTCTCGCAAATGTTTTAATGTGCCAAAACCAAAATTCATTTAATACTGTTTTGGCATTGTGAATGAAGTTCATCAAAATCTCTATTTCTAATTGGATTTCGTAGTTAAGTTAATTAACTCAACATAATTACTTAACGCAAAATGAAACGAAAAGGGCGAGGAGTAGATGTCGGAGACATAAATATATTTTGGTGCAAATTGTATAAAATCCATTGTTTTGCTAAGTACTAGAACTATTGTAATGCTAGCCAAAAGAAATGGTACAACCTTAATTAAATTAATAAAACAAAAATACTACTACATATAGCTACATTCGACCCTCACGACATTCATACAAAAAAGAAATAGTATTTTCAAGCAATACTACACATTTATGATATTGTTACGAAATTGTATTTGAATTCAAACATATCAATTTCTAATGGCTGGTTTCAAGTTGCAATATGTTTCTCAACATTTATATTTCTGGAGACTTCTAATTATGTACAATTTACTTACCGGCTGATTAAAAGCAGTTAACAAAACTGTGGACATTGTTAACATTGTAGATATAGAACTTTCAAGAAGCATCGATAGATGGTACTGGAAACATCTGAATGGTAATATAGTGTATATAAGTTGCGCATGGTAACATCAAGCAGTCAGTCTAATTTAAAGCATCGTTAAGATGGGAAAATGTATTTAAAAAAAATATATTTATTGATATAAGATGAAGAGATAATTCCTAACCAAATCGTAAATTGTATTTTAATTACTTGATTAATTTTGAAGATACCTAAGAATAAATAGTTTCGATTTTGTTTATCACATCTGCAATTTACTTTCTTGTGACAATTAATGTTATTTACAAGACAAGAATCTTGAAGATATAAAATCTATTACTATATCACTACTTTAGCTTCCATTAAGTTTATGGTCCTTAATGTTTTAATGATAAGTTTGTTTTTACTAATATCCTGCTGCCGAACTCATTACTCTTTCTCATTATTACACATGTTCTATTGAATACTAATACAATATTTTGCTGTGTGATTTGTATTACATTATGATAATATCAATCAATGTTTTTATTATACTAATTTTATTCTGCTTCGTTTTCTATTTATTGCAGACGGAACAATTTGCTGTTTTATGGATTCTATTCACCATAATTGTTTTGGGCAATTCAGCGGTATTGTTTGTAATGTTTTTGAATAAAAATCGCAAATCACGAATGAATTATTTTATTAAACAATTGGCATTGGCAGGTACGTGTTAACATTTACACACATGAAAATTACTTATTAATAAATTTGTTTGTATATAAGTACATATTTACATATTCCTTACAAATGAATACTTATATAGAAATAGTTATACATACTATACAAAAGAAATCAATAGTCATCTAATATGGAAGTTTGGCAACTGAACTAGAACTGAACTAGAACTGAACTAGAACTGAACTAGAACTGAACTAGAACTGAACTAGAACTGAACTAGAACTGAACTAGAACTGAACTAGAACTGAACTAGAACTGAACTAGAACTGAACTAGAACTGAACTAGAACTGAACTAGAACTGAACTAGAACTGAACTAGAACTGAACTAGAACTGAACTAGAACTGAACTAGAACTGAACTAGAACTGAACTAGAACTGAACTAGAACTGAACTAGAACTGAACTAGAACTGAACTAGAACTGAACTAGAACTGAACTAGAACTGAACTAGAACTGAACTAGAACTGAACTAGAACTGAACTAGAACTGAACTAGAACTGAACTAGAACTGAACTAGAACTGAACTAGAACTGAACTAGAACTGAACTAGAACTGAACTAGAACTGAACTAGAACTGAACTAGAACTGAACTAGAACTGAACTAGAACTGAACTAGAACTGAACTAGAACTGAACTAGAACTGAACTAGAACTGAACTAGAACTGAACTAGAACTGAACTAGAACTGAACTAGAACTGAACTAGAACTGAACTAGAACTGAACTAGAACTGAACTAGAACTGAACTAGAACTGAACTAGAACTGAACTAGAACTGAACTAGAACTGAACTAGAACTGAACTAGAACTGAACTAGAACTGAACTAGAACTGAACTAGAACTGAACTAGAACTGAACTAGAACTGAACTAGAACTGAACTAGAACTGAACTAGAACTGAACTAGAACTGAACTAGAACTGAACTAGAACTGAACTAGAACTGAACTAGAACTGAACTAGAACTGAACTAGAACTGAACTAGAACTGAACTAGAACTGAACTAGAACTGAACTAGAACTGAACTAGAACTGAACTAGAACTGAACTAGAACTGAACTAGAACTGAACTAGAACTGAACTAGAACTGAACTAGAACTGAACTAGAACTGAACTAGAACTGAACTAGAACTGAACTAGAACTGAACTAGAACTGAACTAGAACTGAACTAGAACTGAACTAGAACTGAACTAGAACTGAACTAGAACTGAACTAGAACTGAACTAGAACTGAACTAGAACTGAACTAGAACTGAACTAGAACTGAACTAGAACTGAACTAGAACTGAACTAGAACTGAACTAGAACTGAACTAGAACTGAACTAGAACTGAACTAGAACTGAACTAGAACTGAACTAGAACTAAAACTGAACTAGAACTGAACTGAACTATGTTTCAAACTAAAAGCTAAAAATTTGAAAAAATTCCTAATTTTTATGTCATTCACCCAATAGTTAATTCAAATCTTGCTTAAATTTTGGGACACCCTTTATAAGCATGTGTATAAATAAAAGTAGCTTTATGCTGTTCTTACGGGTAAATGTGTGTAAGTGTTGTTGATGTCTTGGCAATATTTATATTTGCATATCTACCTCAACATGTAGCAATACATTGAGTCCTTTTGTTGAGCTACACCAAAACATATCCTTTTTCATATTTTATGCAAAGAAACCATGCGTAAGTATGATAGCATATGTAAGCAATTTGAATGACTTGAAATACTGTAGTTATAATCAATTGTTTTGTATTGAGCTAACAAAGCATGTATGTAGTTAGTTGTCGGCTCCTATAGCTTCTAGAGGCCGAAGAAGGTTCTCTTTTGTACATATACCTATACAATATGAAAAAATAAACACTTTTGAGATTATAAGCCAGCTATAAAGAAACTACTTCACATATTAAAACACCTTAAATTAAGTTCTCCTTGTGTCGACCACTGATCTACATACTTCACATTAATATAAGTTTAAGTACGAGTATATATGAGTATTTCTACTGACAACAGTTTTTAACTAAATAGACACGTGTTTAAATGTGAGTTGTTTATATGCCTTCAATTGCCTAGGTTACAACCACATACAACATCTAATTGGTTCCTAAGGAAACTAGCCTGTGAAACCCTGTCTCTATATAAGGATGTTCAAAGATTTCTTTTGTAAATGAATTTTGGTTGAATTTTATTATTACTAAATAAGTACTTATTTCATATATTTTTCTTTATATTTTTCATACATAATATTGAGTTTCTTTTGTATTCATTCTTTTTTTGCCTTTAGATCTTTGTGTTGGTTTACTAAATGTTTTAACTGACATCATTTGGCGCATAACGATATCCTGGCGAGCCGGTAATGTGGCGTGTAAATTAATACGGTTTTCCCAAGTCTGTGTTACGTATTCATCTACTTATGTTCTGGTAGCCATGAGCATTGACAGATATGATGCCATCACACATCCCATGAATTTTTCTAAATCATGTAAGTACCAGCAAAAAAAAAACGAAGGACAAAGCCGCAAAATAGGGGTATAGTGTCAAAAATATATGTATTTAAGTGTTCCACAAGAGAGCTTCAAATATTAGTCGTAAACTTTTATTAGGGATTTTTAATTTTTAAAGATATGATGATGGTTGGGAGTTTAAAAATAATGAAAATGATTAGAGATAAAGAAAATTTTAATAGGAATTGTTTTAGATAATTATAATTTACACATTTTTTACATGAGGTAAACTGCCATTTTTACATAATATTTTTATACTTTATATTTTTAATATAATACATAAAATGTATAACAAACAAATGGTTTGTTTTAATTGATATTTTTCATTATTAAAAATGCAGAGCTACCTACTTACATTCTTTACATATTCTTTACATGAGGTAAACAATTCAAAATAAAACCTTTTTAAACTCGAACTTAAATAAAACTTTAAATAATGTATTGTCATTATATCGCATTTAATTTTTATATCCTACACCACCATAGTGGGGAGGGTATAATGCGTTTGTGCAGATGTTTGTAACGCCCAAAAATATTGGTCTTAAAGTATACCGATCGACTTAGAATAACTATCTGAGTTGATTAAACGATGTCCATCCGTCCATCTGGCTGCCCATGTAAACCTTGTGCGCAGAGTACAGGTCGCAATTTTGAAGATATTTGGATAAAATTTAGTACATATAAGTTTTTCGGCCCAAGGATAAAGCCTATTGAAAATGGCTGAAATCCGTCCATTATTTCACCTAGCCCCATACAAATGTCCCCTCGAAATTGGACTTTATCGGTCATAAATGTTTAATTTATATATGTATCTACACAAATTTCGCTTCAAATAAGTTTTATATATACAAAATTCATGTCACCAAATTTTGTTACGATCGGTCCATAATTAGTCATAGCTCCCATATGACCCGCTTCCGAAAATCACTTTAACGTGCATAAATCTCTTAAAAATGTCGGTATATACACCAAATTCAACATAAATAACTTTCATACAGACATAAATCACACGTCCTAATTTCATTGTGATCGGTGCATAATTGGTCATAGCTCCCATATAAGGCCCATTTCGAAAATCACTCACGAATATAAATTATTGATATTTTAAAAGAAAAATCTTTTTGCTCATTTACTTGGTGTAGGGTATTATATAGTCGGGCTTGACCGACCATACTTTCTTACTTGTTTTACACTATTTACATGATATTTTACACCAAGTAAACAATGGAAACTTTAATATGGTATTTTAATTTTTCATATTCTTTACCTGGCTTCTGACATCAAGTAAACAATTTAATTTTACAAATTTAAATTCATAAAAATTTAAATTTTAGATATTTCAAAACTATTTTTACTTGATGTTTTATTTTTTTACACTACAGTTTACTTTTTGTAAACAATTGAATTTTACTTGATACGAATGCATTATCAATATCTGTAATTAAGTTTTTTTTAATATTTACTAAGGTAAATAATTCAAAATTGTCAAAATTTTTACATTCATTACATGACTTTTTAAATCAAGTAAACAATTCAAATGTGACATTTGCCTAAATTTCAAATTCATACAATTTTAAACCTGGTGTTTTTTTATTCTTTATATTCTTTACACGATATTTTACATTAGGTAAAGAATTGAAACTTTGATAAGAATTGATAATATTTCTCTTATTTGTATAACTATTTACAATGTTTACATTGAGGTAAACTATTTAAAATTCAATATTTATAAAATGTGTAATTGCAGACATTTTAGCAATATTTATTCATATTTTACACATTCCACGATGGGGCCAATGACCAGTTTTTGAGGCAATAAATCACAGGAAACAGCTAGACCTTTCAAATTTCGTACAGATGATAATAATGAGCTTTTAAGTCTTCAGTAAATTAAGTCAATCGGACAGTGCCACGCCCATTTAGAAACTTACTTTAAATAAACAAAATAATTCATATTATTCATTTAAGAAAATTACTTAAAAAAATAATAAAATTCTTGCTGTGTAAGTGTTCACAACATAAAATTGATTTTCGGAAGTGGGCCTTATATGGGAGCTATGTCTAATTAAAGACCGATCGACACAAAATTTGGTGGGGCGATTTCGGCTTATATAAAACTTATTTGTGCTGAATTTGGTTTGGATATCTATATAAATAAGATTTTTATGAGGGCTTAACTATTTTCAGATAGGGCAATCGTATGGGGGCTAGGAGAAATAATGGACCGATTCTAACCAAATTCAACAGGCTTTGTCCCTGGGACAAGAGAAAAGCTTGTACCAAATTTTGTCGAATTTTCTTTAAAATTGGAACCTGTAGTTTGATTAAAAGGTTTACATTGACAGAAGGACAGACGGACGGACGGACATCGCTTAATCGACTCAGAAAGTGATCCTGAGCAGATTGGTACACCATAAGGTGGGTGTTGGAACAATATTTTTGCTCGTTATAGGGTATAAATATCCAAATTTTTAAGTTATACGCTATCTGGAAATAAATTTTTATAAACAGCGGCAAATGGCGGCAGATGGTTTTTCCAAAAAATGTTAGTACACATTATTACCTTTCCCCACACATATATTTTTTCACGGATACGCTCGGATAAACAAAGTTCTATTCCAAAGAATATATGGACGACAGCAAAAACTTCACAAAAAAGACAACACAAGTTGACACACAAAATTATTTACTACATCTAACTTTTTTTGAAATTTTTAATAACATTTTAATTTACACACCTTTACAAGTGTTTTCCATTTTTCAAAATTTGTATAATCTTAAAAGTTTTAGTTTGACGACTAAAATTCCTTTGGTGTTTCAATATGATTGAATGTCGGAAAATGTAGCAAAGCAAAATTTGGCAACTTTGGCAGCTCGGCATGTCGCCATAAGTTGCCACCTGACTTTAATTTTTTAATATTTTGAGTGTTTCAAAGTGTTAAATATAAAATTTCGTTATTATTTTTTTTAAATGGTTGACTTGAAAAAAGGACTTTTTGCCTCAAAACCTGTCATTGGCCCCATCGTGCATTGTGTAAAAAATTCAAATTTGCCATTTGACCATGATGAAAAACATTTTACTATGTATTTATCATTCATTTATAGTTCTCAGAATTATTTACATTGTTTACAGCATGTTTACATTAAGGTAAATAACTTAAAAAAGTCATCCTATAAATTCAAACTTACTAAAAGTCGTACACGATATTTAAATTGTTTACATTCTTTATATGACTTTTGATATCATGTTAATGTATAATTTTAATAAATCAAATCCAAAAAAAATTTTGAATTTTAGACATTTGAGACAATGTTTTTACACGATTATTTACTTTCTGTAAACAATTGAAATTTGCCATTTTTTAACTTGTTGGACATTTCTTATTAATATTGCTAATAATAAGATGTATTTTATGAATTATTTACCTTGTTTACACACTATTTACATTTAGGTAAACAATTAAAAATTCTCAATTTTAAAACTCAAAATTATAAAAAGCCTCAAATTTTAGATTTTTATATTAATTACATGAGTTTAACTATTCAAAATTATCACAAGAATCTCCAAAAATTACTTTTTCTACGTGATTATATACATTGGTTGACAAAACAATGGAAACTTTTCCAAATATTCCATATGAGCCCAAAATTTAAAATATTTTTTTTAAAATAAAAATTTTTTTTTTAGTATTTTACTTGTATAGTTTTATTTATATAAATTAACTGAAAAACAAACAACATAATTAATTATATTCTGAAAAAAGGGAACAATATTATTATTATACTATTTCGCTACTGACAAAACAATGGAAACTTTTAAACTTCTGCAAGAAAGAAGTGTAAAACGAAAATAATATTTAAATGAACGATGTAAAAAGCATCCTGTTTACAGTTATTTTATTTTTAAATTCTGGTAATTTTTCACAATTTCTTTTTCTAAGTTTTTCGCATAATTTCTTTTTTCAAAGTTAAAGATAATGGCTAAAGTTAAGATTTGTGAAGACTTAAAAAATAAAATAATTAACGATTTTAAAGCTGGTTTATAAAAAAGTATCTGTGACAAATATTCAATAAATAAATCAGCATTTTCAAAAATTGTAAAGAAATTTCGTGAGACCGGTTCTGTAAAAACTCAACATTAGGTGGAAGACCTCGTTAGACTACTTAGAGTTCAAGAAATTACCAAAAATAACTCCTCGAGAGGTTGTTAATAGCCTAAAATTAGAAATAAGTACCCGAACAGTTAGTCGCAGGGCAAATGAGGCTGGTCTTGGTTACTATCGTCCTGTGAAAAAACAACTCATTTCTATTGTACCGAGTGGTTACAATCCAACGAGGTACGTGTTTTGAAGTGGCCTGCCCAATCGCCAGATCTCAATCCCATAGAAAATCTATGGGAAATTGTAGATCGTAAAATAAGGATCCAAAATTACACCAGGAAGGAAGATTTATCGGAGGCGGTTATAAGGGAATGGCAAAATATTTCAAAGGAGACCATTGACTCTTTAATTGGTTCAATTGTAGCAATTATAAAAAATAAGGGATATCCAACAAAATATTGAGTTATTGCAAAGTTTAGACCATATTTGTTAAAATAATACCTAACTTTCCATTGTTTTGTCAACGCCGTAATAAAGAAATCTTTTAATTTTGTTTTCTCATTTATAGAATTTAATTAATTAAGTCCTATGTTTTTTGTTAAATTAAGTTAATAAAAGTATACAAATAAAATACTACAAAAATGTTAAAAATTTTTAAAAAATTATTTCAGATTTTAGGCCACTAAAGAAATATTTGGAAAAGTTTCCATTGTTTTTTCAATCACTGTATACATGACTTATTGACAAAATGTAAACAATTAGTTCAATGTTTACACGATAATGTAAACAATTGTAATTTGTCATTGTAGCTTGATAAGAGGCAGTAGAAACTAAACTTGTCATTAAATTTAAGCTTTTTTTATAAGATTTACCTTCTTTACATAATGTAAACAATTCACAACAGCCTTCAAAAATATGCTGTCATAAAATTCTTTACAGTATAAACTAAATTTTTCATAAAATATTTGGTTCTTTATATGATTTACATTATTTACATGAGGTAAACTATTCAAAATTATCACTTCAAAACAGTTAACAGTCTACAATAATGCGACATTTACAGCAAAAATTATTTTTTTTTTCATTTATTACATGAAAAATAATTGTTTACACCAAAATAAAATCGATTACAAAAAGTTTTAAAACTACATTTTCATTTCACCTTTCCCTTATTTTCATTACAGGGAAACGTGCTCGTCATCTGGTGGCTGGAGCCTGGATAGTATCTGCCTTATTTTCCCTACCCATACTCATGCTATACGAAGAGAAACTAATACAGGGCCAAACACAATGCTGGATAGAGCTGGGCTCACCATGGGCCTGGCAGGTCTATATGAGTCTAGTGTCGGCTACTCTGTTTGCCTTTCCCGCCCTCATTATATCCGCCTGCTATGCCATTATTGTGAAAACAATATGGGCTAAGGGCTCCATATTTGTGCCGGCCGAAAGGGCGGGCTTTAGCAATACAACCGCACGAAGAGCTAGTTCGAGGGGCATTATACCAAGAGCCAAAGTGAAAACAGTTAAAATGACTTTTGTCATTGTTATTGTATTCATAGTTTGCTGGTCACCCTACATTATTTTCGATTTGTTGCAGGTATTTGGTCATATACCACAGACTCAAACAAATATAGCCATAGCAACGTTTATACAAAGTCTGGCGCCGCTTAATTCAGCAGCAAATCCTTTGATTTACTGTTTGTTTTCTTCAACAGTCTTTCGGACATTAAGGTAATTAAACAGCAATAGAACATCTAAGTAGGAATTTTCTAAGTTTTATTTGATTTGATTCATTTTAGTCGTTTCCCCCCTTTCAAATGGTTCACCTGCTGCTGCAAGTCCTATCGCCACAATTCTACCCAAAATCGCTGCAACACCGTGGGACGTCGCCTGCACAATAGTTGTGATTCAATGCGCACTTTAACCACCTCCTTGACAGTGTCGCGACGCTCCAATAAGGGCACAACACGTGTGATTATCTGTGAAAGGCCTAAATCGAATTCAATCAACCACAATGCCATGTCAGAGGTATGATAGCAGCAGCACTGTGCGCGTTGTTCCAGTGTCATTTTGTATCGTTCAACGCGTTTCGCTCCACTCGAATATGTATAAGTTTTAAAACAGTAAATTTATGTATAAAATGTTACTTAATTTCATTTTGGTTGAAAGGCCATTATAAATAAATTAAAGGAAAAAAACATAACAAAACCTCATTTTAAGCTAGTCAAGTTTGAGTAAACTGTCATTTATAAATAAATATTTAGCTAAATAAATAATTTAAAGTTTCCCAGTACATATTTCTCATTTTCAATTAACCCTCTAATGCTTAAGCATGCCTCAAGGTAGTCATCGCAAAAATTCCAATAAATGCAAATATAACTGATTTTACATTTTAAAAACTCATGTAACAGTTGCTAAAAATGCACTTAAATTATTTCAAAAAGCTGTTTTTGAAATGAACTATCAGTTATTTTTGCATTTATTGGCATTTTTGCGATGAGTGCCTTGAGGCATGCTTAAGCATGAGAGGGTTAATTTAAGACAATAAGGCTTAAACAATATTTGAATTCAATTTCTATTTACTATATCTAAATTCAAATTTGTGTTACATGTCCATTTCAATTATTAAAAAAAATAAAAATAAAATTGTCTTAAATGTATTTTTGCTCTACTCAGACTGATCTATGAAAATAAAAAAGAAAATCTTTTATATATTTAGTCATCCCAACTTCTTGTACAGTTTATACTTATATGTATATTATGAAATATGTATTAAAAATTGTTATAAGTAAATATTTAAAATACTATTTAGCATAAATTAGTTTAATAAATTAAGTTTTCTCTCTCAGAGTTGTGCTTTTGTATGAATATAAGAATTTATTTATTGAATAAAATACGAATTTTTAATTAAATAAACAAAAATACAGTGTAAAAACTATAATATTGATAAATATAATAAACGTTATATTATATAAGAGTTAAAATTACTGTAAAATGGTTTTAAAATTTTCACTATTTTTCGCCCTTGCCATGAGTGGCAAGGATAGGTATATATTCTGGGTCGTTATAGATAGCAAAGTCGATATAGCCATGTCCGTTTGTATATTGAAATCAACTTTCCGTAGCCCCCAAATAACTTACATACATGATTCATACATCAATATATCGGGAATTCTTTCGGCTCGGTTTTTATCGACAAAATCGGCCCAGAAATGGCTGAGATATAAGGAAAAAACCAGGTTAACCTCTAGCCTATTTTTGATATACATATATCTGGAGTCATTAATATAGACAATATTAATGATAGATATTTCAAAGTCCATTGTAACGATGTATATAGGCTATAGTAAGTTGGACCTACAATGGGTCAATATCGGGAAAAATATTTTTTAACCCGAATTTTTTTTGGATCAAAAAACTTTTTTAAATAAATTAAAAAACAATTTCGAGAAAATTTTGAAAAACTATTTTTAAAAAAAAAATTTTAAATACTATTTTTTAAAAAAAATTTAAATTTGTTTATTTAAAAATATTTAAAAATTTTATTTTAAAGTATAATTTGGTGAAGGGTATATAAGATTCGGCACAGCCGAATATAGCTCTTTTACTTGTTTTAAATAAATTTCAAATTATAGTTTTTTTTAACGCTACACTCTTAACAAAACATATTTTTCACGAAGAGGACAGATATACAATTTTTAAATTAGGCTGATAGCACGAATTTTCTCTTCGGTTTTTTTGCGGTCCACTTGCCAATCCACCACAAGGGAATGAGTTATTGTTGAAAAATATTTATTACAAAAAATCAGCGGGTATTTATTTGGAACAATCTGCCTAATTTTACAACAGTGAGATACAAACCTACATTACGATGCACAGTAGGGCAGTATCAAAATTTGTTGGAAATAAATCCGGCATTTCTAAACGTCTACTCCGATCGGTATAAAATTCGACGCAAGCGTAGCCAAGGAGTATTCGAGTTTAAGTTATTAAAATGGGACCTACAGTTTCTCCGGGGGCGGCGCTATGGAGGCTCAAAGTAGGGTACCTTCGACATGTAAAATTTTTAAACACTTGCCATTTTTATATTTTTGGAAAGCGCTTGGCTAGATCTTGAATATTTTTGAAGGACTGAGATTTAAAGTGGCATATTTTTGAATCTAATTGAGATATTGACTTGAAATTTTTTAGGCAAGACCAAAATTTAATTGACTAAAAATTCGGAATAAATGTGGATCAAAATGCTCCTAACATTTGCAATTCTATTAAAATTTTGATACAAATTTTAGTTTTAGAAATTCAATAATTATGTAATATAATCTTTATTTATTAACAAAACTCAATGAAATTTTCAACGTTTTTTAAATTAAAAGGTCCCGCAATTCCTAAAAATTGGAGCGAAAATCCCAAAAATGGTATTTTTACAATTTTGCCCATAGGGTCCACATTTCCTTTGGGGCTGAGAATATACTTTGGGGATAAATGAAGAACGCATCAATGTTTCCAACGCTGCTTTCCGTTTTCTAATACCAGCTTTGGGATTTTAGAACATGTGGCCCAAATTTTGATAAAAAAATAGGTCAAATTCTGAAGGACGTATGGGGCAACAAATTCGAAAAATAGGACATTTTTTTAACCAAAATCATCTCCTCAAAGAAAACTTACAGAAAAATATAAAATTGTTACATGTTCTTGAAGAAGGTTTTTTTTAATAAAAAAAGAGTAAAGTCACCTTTTCGTCCAAAAAACAGAAAAAATCTACTATTTTTTAAATTTTTTAATTGAAAATTGTTTATTTTTGGATCCATAATTGATATTGCTCTGAAATATTTTGTATATTATTAGTAGTTTAGTTGTCTAACTAACAAAAAAAGAATTCGAGTCCATTCTGTCCAAAAATACGCCCTATATTTTTAAAAAAATGGACCAAGGTAAGGCAAAATTTTAAAATTTCAATTTTGAAATGCCTAAAACTCGGAAATTATAAGAGATAAATAGCACGCGCAAGCATGTTCATTCAAGATCTAGCTAAGCGCTTTATAAAAATCTTTGAAAGCGGATGGGAAACAAAAAAATGGCAAATGTTTAAGAATTGTACATGTCGTTGCCCCTGTAGAATTTGTAGGGCCCATTTAAATAACTTAAACTCGAATACTCCTTGACTACGCTCTTGTCAAATTTTATCCTGATCGGACCAGCCGCTTAGAAATGCCAGATTTATTTCCGAAAAAATTTGATTCTGCCCCACTGTGCAACAAAGTGATAATAAGGGCAAAAAGATCCAAAGCAGACCTTGTGCTCCAATTGTATTAAATTTGCGCCTGAATGGAGTAGCTATTAATTGTACGATGATCAGATGCTATGAATTATTTCCGGAATCTCAAAAATTAATTTATGGTAACAGTTTTCACTATATAACCCCATCAATGTTTTATTTTCTTCAATAGTTTCATGTACACTGAGTAAATGAGCAAACACATTTTTTTCAAAAAATTTATTTTTGTGAATGATTTTCGCAAGTTGATCTTATATGGGAGCCTTATTATTGACCGATCGCCATGAAATTAGGTCGTGATTTATGTCTATATGAAACGTATTTAGGTTGAATTTTAAGTGGATATCAACGAGATTTATTCCCGTTAAAGTGATTTTTGGAAGCGGGCCTTATATGGGAGCTATGACTTATTATGGACCGATCATCATAAAATTCGGTGACTGACTTCCGTATATATAAAACTTATTTGAAGCGAACTGTATGTAGATATAAATTAAATATTTGTACGGGGGTCTAGGTGTGGAACCACCTAACTCCATTCGTTTGGTTAACCATGGTTAAATCGTCTCAAGATCTTATGAGGATCCTGAATGTGTATACAAATATGAGTCTTTGACAAATATTTTGGTGTGTTACAAACGGAATGAAATTTTTTTTTGAGATTTTGTGAAGATTTCGATTTTGCACACGCCTGTCACGTTTTTCTAACCCGAACAAATTTACCCCACCTTATGTATAACCTTAGCACTCACGCTGAAGGGTATAAAAACATGATTCATATTCAAATAATTTTATCGCGAATAAAATGCAAAAAGAGCTAACTAACAATTCAATAATTTTAATATAACCTAAAAAGACGTGTTTAACTTAAAAATATATGTAAATAAAGAACTAACAACGTCTTGGTATACTCGATTCTTATGAAATCCCTGCAGTTAAGCAAATAGACAGTAATTATCACTAATTTCTGCTCACTAGGCTGACTCCAATTCATATATTTTGGGTCATTTGACACGTATGAACACTTTAAAGTGCAGAGACAAGTCAATTGGTTACTTTATACATCCCAGACCTAGAACAAATTATACAATTTTAATAATGTAGACTTCATAAAAGAGCTAAAAAATATATTTGTATATATATACATATATCATAAATACAAATTGAAATTATCCAATAAAAATTTAATATAAAGAGATAAATTGTATGGATTTTTAATTTTGGTTATATTTGTATAATTTTGGCTTCAATTTCCATTCGATTTTATTCTACCTTCGTTAGATTCCTATTAATTCTGTTAATTCGCAAAAAAATTAATATTTTATTTTAATTTTGCTTATTAAATGAAAAATGATGTAAATATGTTAATTAAAACTTGAAGAAACCCCAATAATATTAAACAATTCTAAAAATTTTCATTTTACTCTTTGTGAAACAACAAAATACTAAAATAATTCCACTTTCGATAGGAATAGAATTCTGTGACAGCCCTGAACATTCACAAGTTTTTGTAATAATTTGAATAATGAACTTGTTATTGGTATAGTTTGGTTAATTCTGTTTGTTTGTTTGTATGTATGAATCTTCTGCGTTTAGTTGGAGCTTTAAGCATCTCTTAGAAAAAATTAAGTTCAAAAAACATCACATAAACTAAGGAAAATAATTCCCGGTAATTCTGGCACAATTTCCGGGGATTGAAAATTTTCCGGAATTCCCAGGTTTTCCCGTCGTGTGAATTCAGATGAAAAACTCTACTGAAATTCCATGTAACCTAGCGTGAACTCAATTGTCACTTTAATGTCTCTAAGTAATCTATAGTGTTTATTTTGTGATGCACTTTAAAAAGTAATTATTTTGCCCACCAGAAGTAATCTATTGGAGAGTTGTCGGAGTATGCAATTATTAAAGTTTATATGAGATGTATTTTTAACTGAATATTTGAGGTAATTTAGCACCCGTACATTATAAAATAACTAGTTATGTAGCTGATCAAGTAACCAGTTAGGTAGCAGGTAACTGGTAGTAGGGTAACTGACTCTATGTAACCGGTATGTGAATCCAACTGATTTGGACCAACTATCAGACAGACTTATTGTTATCCAAAAGGGTCAATTGGCCCCTTGTTTATGACATGCACTTGTTGAAATAACACTCAACTAGTTGTCACCCTAAATGAAGGGTAAGATCACTAGTTCGAGACAGTCTCCTGCTGGGATTCGATTAAGCTATGTTCGTTTATCTGTGGGTGTGTGTTTAAATCAAGCTTACATTCAAAATATAAAACCGAATTTCATGAGATTAACCCAGAATGTTTAACATTGTCCTAAGTAATATGGTATTGAAATTCAGCAAAATCGGTGCAAAAGGAAAACATGTATGAACCAAAATATGGGACAGCCTCGAAAATATTTTAAGTTTTTTAAGGAAATTAATATTCAACAGTGCAACTGTTGCTTAGCTTGTTATTGTAATGTAAGTATGGAATCATCTTGTTAAAGTTGTTTTTAACAAATTGTTTAATAACATAAGTCAGTGGTCGGCATACATAGCCACCAGGGGCCAAACGTTATCGACTATTCCAATGTACACAACACGAATGTGACTTAAAATTATCAAAAGCAGACAAGTTGAAGATTGTACATCAAAAGCACAGTCAGAAAATTCGATTTATGCAATATTACAATACATTTACTAATGCGCCGACCACTAAATGTAGCATTCATCCAAAGAAAATTCGATTTATGCAACATTACAATACATTTACTAATGTGCCGACCACTAAATGTAGCATTCCACCAAATTTTTCATTAGAATTATTGAATTATTAGTTGAAGTTTTCTGTTTTATTTTAATTGTAAATACAAATACATTGTTAATTAATCGTTAACAATACAATACAGGAAGAAAACAAATATTTATTGAAGTCTATTGTTAAAAGCAATGAAATGTAACGAAATTAATAAATAAAAATAAATAAAAAAAATCATAAACAAAACCCATAAATTAAGTTGAATTAAATTAAATGTCCCTCCAGTTTAATGTTTAAGTAAATACTCTCACAAATATACATACAGACATTTACATAAATTCACAAAGATACACTTACTTGCCTACATAATTATTAATATTATTTATTGTTAAATGAAACACAGCAAAAGAAACAAATTACACAAAATTACTTTGTATAAAATCCCCTCCAAATACTTAGAAAACAAGGAAACAGCTGACAAAGGAATAAGTTTCTTTAACAAAAAGATAAAGAAATAAAAACAATAAAATCACGCATACAAATATAAACAAATAAATAATAAAGATTGAAAAAAAGAAAACTAAAGAAAAATTGAAATGTTTTGTTGTTTGCTTTATTTGGTTTAAAAATGTGTTACAAGGACACTTGTAAGTAATAAATGTGGTACATCATCATTATCTTCATCATCAAATACTTTCAACATTGCTAACGAAATATAATGACGATAAAATGTCACACAGAAAAGAAAATACAAAGAAGCAGGCCCAACTGTTTTTTAAGAAAAACTAATTTTTTTTAATATTAAAATGACTGATAAATAATGATGTGGTAGAAATATGAAAGAAAATAATGTTTTACTTTAATAAAAATACATATTGTTATATAAAAACTCTTGGGCTTGAAGGACACAACGAAAATAGCTGAATACCAAACAAAAATAGCTTAAATATGCCACCATATCATACAGAATTTAAAAAAACATAAGCAAGTAAATTTAATTAGGTAGTAGACGACTTAAAATGGATATAAATTCAGGTAAAATTTTTCAAATATACTTTTTCTAGGGCCAGCTGTACGTATGCTTATTGTCCCCAAGTCATTAGAATTAAAAAGCAAGTATACGCTACCATAACTTTTCATTACAAAAGGTGTGTTCAAGTCACACAGTGGTCTACAAAAAAAGATGGATATAAATCAGTAACTTCTAAATCCTTAGATCGCTTTTAATGAAATTTTACATGCGCAAAGAAGAAGTATTGTCGAGTTTAAGTATTGAATTTTGACAGCATGGGTCCACCAGGTTAGCAGCCAAAAGTCTCCAAATCAGGACACTTCGGGTATATTCAATTTCAGATTTCAAAAAAATTACACATATAGAAGTTGTAAATATTTCCGGATTTTCTCCAGTTTTCTTATATTGCACTAACAAATGTTTAAGAATCTTTACCGGCTCCAAAGTAATATGCATTTGAATTTAAAAAAGGCGATTTTTCGCTAGTTTTTGAGAAAAAAAAGTACTTTTTATACCCTTCACCATGAGTGGCAAGGTTATATATAAGTTTGTCATTCCATTTGTAATTTGTCATTCCGTAGCCCCCAAATAACTTACAAACATGATATATACATCAATATATCGAGAATTCTTATTACCTATTTTTGATCTATATCTGGATTACTAAGTCATTAATATAGACAATATGGACATCTAATGATAGATATTTCAAAATTCATTGCAACGATGTATATAAACCTATACTAATGTGGTCAAAATCGGAAAAAAATATTTTTTAACTCGAATTTTTTTAACAAAAAAATTTTTTTGTCATAAATTATTTTTCACTATTAATTAAAAATTCCAAAAAAAAATTAAAAAAAAACATCGACAAAAAATTTTGGAAAAATTATTTTTTTAAATTTTGAAAAAAACAATTTTGAAAAAAAAATAATTTTGTTTACCAAAAATATTTAAAATTTGTATTTTAAAGTATAATTTGATGAAGGGTATATAAGTTTCGGAACAGCCGATTATAGGTCTCTTACTTGTTTTCTTTTTAAGTTATCTAAGAAATGTCTAAGAAAATGTATTAGGAATTTATACTGTTTGAAAAGCTAAATTTATATTAAATATTATAAATGAAAAAAAATCTGAAAATTTTTGATACCGAAGTTCTCAAATTTTGATGGCCAAATATATCGAGCTTAGCGCCAAATTATCATAAGCGACAAAACACAAATTTTACATGAGAAGGTTTTTTTGATTATTTTGAAATTTATACATAGAATTAAAAATATTGTGATGCGATATAATATGATTTCGTACAAGCTATTTGTCTATTTTTCAAAAATATTTATAACTTTTACAATTAAATATTCATGGAATACTTTATTGAAAACTATGACAAAAAATATTTTTTATTGAATTTTTGCATAGATACAAATTTTTCGAATTGAAATTAAATTTTTATTTATGAATAGTTTTTAATGAAAATTCACAGTTATATAGACTTTTCTATTTAAAATGGAAAAATAAAAACGAATTTTGAAAAATCGCCTTTTTAAATTGTTTAAATTCAAATGCATATAACTTTGGACTTAGTCATTATTTTTAAACAATTATTTTTCTATTTGCCACATACATATGTATGTTGTTAGTCCAAAAAGGAGAACTGGAGAAAATCGGGAAATATTTGGATATGCTGTTATCAAAAAACTAGAGTAGGGTGGGTAAAAATGTTGAACATTTAGATTTCAAATAATTTTTGCAATAAAAAAAAATTTAGAATATACAAATTTCAAAATTTGTTTTTATTTTTCCATTTTCAATAGAAAAATCTATATAACTGTTAAATATCATTAAAAAATAACTGTCTACTTCTGATAATTTGTTTGTCATGATAAATGAGGAGCCGCAGAATAAAAGGTACTTTTTTTAAAATTTAAAAATAACCCAAATACCAAAAAAATAATTTGTAAAAAAATTCGAAAATGTATCTTTTGTTCTGCGGCTCCTTAAATATCAAAATGGTTGTCAAGATAAAAAATTATCAGGTGTAGACAAAATTATTAATTTTATTTTATTATTTTGCACAGACAACTTTGTCTTGACAACAAACGTCATTAATAGTTATGATAAATATTTTCATGTATAGACAGGGAGTCAGGTTGCACTAAGTAAGGTGAAGTCAACAACACAGCTGATTTTTATTTATCTATTTTGAAAGTGCTTGAGTTTTGTCAAATTGAATTTATTTTGAAAAAAAAATAAATTTTATTTTCAAAGAAACAAAATTTTAAATCAAAAAACATGAATGAAAATGTGAATAAAAAGATTTCATATAATGAAATTTGGATAAAGCACTATTAAGCCGTTGTTCTTTTTCAAATATAATTTAAATTTAACGTCCGTTTTTTTAGTTAATATTCAAAAATAACAAAAGCTTTGTGCTTACATTGGTAACGGTTTTGTCAAAGATTATTTACATTGTGTGTTGAAAGAAAAAATAATAAATTTAAAAATTCTAACAAAAATTAAAATCTATTTAATTTTGAAAAGCAACATTTTGAAGCAAAATTTAGCTTAAATCAAGATCAGGTGAGTATCAATAAAATTGAACTTAAAAAATAAACATCCCATTAAAAAATCTAAAAGATGCCAAAATAAAATTTATTTATTTTTTATTTGACAAATTCAATTTTGACAAAACCTATGCACTAGTCAGCAAGAAATATTGTGTTTGTTGTCGAAACGCTCTCACCTTACTTATTACATCATGCAGGGAGTAAATAAAAATTGAATTTCAATTTGAAAAATGAGTATCTTTACAAAAACTCAATAAAAAGAAGTTTTTGTCATATTTTTCAAAAAGTATTCACTTGAATCACATTTTATACTAAAATATGAAAAAGTGCAATATTTTTGAAAGACGGAGTTTTAAAGTGGCATATTTTTGAATCTAATTAAGATATTGACTTGAATTTTTTTTGTTAGACCAAAAATTAACTTATCTAAATAATAAAGTATAAAAAAACTTTTCAAAAGATGAAACGGAATCCCGCAATTCCTAAAAATTAGAGCGAAAATCCCAAAAATGATATTTTTACAATTTTGCGCATAAGGTCCACATTTCCTTCGGGGCTAGGAAAATACTTTGGGAATAAATAAGGATCACATAAAGGTTACCAAAGCTGCTTTTCGTTTTCTGATCCCAGCTTTGGGATTTTAGAACATGTGGTCCAAATTTGAATTTTTGAGAAAAAGTAGGTCAATATCCGAAGGACAACATATTTGAAAAATAGGATATGTTTTTTATACCAACATATTCTCCGTAAAGATACCTTACAGAAAATATAAAATTGTTGAATATTCTTAAAGAAATTATTTTTTTTGTCACTTTTTCGCCCAAAAAAAAACAGAAATTGAAAATCGTTTATTTTTGAATCCATAATTAATATTCTCTTGTATATTATTGTTAATTTAGTTGTCTAACTAAAAACAAAATTCGAGTCCAGAATTTCGGCCTATATTTTTAAAAATGCGGACCAATTTATGGCTAAATTATGAAATTTCAAATTCCTATAACTCGAAAATTATAAGAGACCTAGCCGAGCGCATTACAAAAATATAAAAATCTTTGAAATCGGATGGGAATCAAATGGCATGTCGAAGGTACCCTACTTTGAGCCCCATAGCGACGCCCCTGGAACATTTGTAGGGCTAATTTTAATAACTTAAATTCGAATACTCCTTGGCTACGCTATAGCGCGCTACTCCTTGGCATTTAGAGTGCCAGATTTGTTTCCAAAAAAACTTGATTCTTCTTTTCCCGAAAAATGGTCGAAGAATTTAGGCATTATCGTGACTGAGCATGTTGGGTGGTACAGTCAAAGATGTCGAAAGACGAATAAGAGAGGCAACTTAAAAAGGTCTACAACTCTACTATATATAGCCACCAAAATTCCATAATTCTCTATAGATGCGAAACTTGGTTTTTTAACGAAGGTATTAAAGATAAATTTCGAGTTTTTGTTAACACATGTCTTCGAAGAATCCTTAAAATAGTTTTGCATCGTATAAAATCCAATGAACAATTTTGAGCAGAAGTAAATGGACCTGCGGAGATATGTTATCATGAACTTGACTATAACTCACAAGGTAGCAGGAAAAGAGATCACCCTAGAAAAACCTAGCGAAGATCAATATTACAAAAAGTTTACGAGATGTCAGTGAGTCTAGGACGTACGTTTAACAACATCGGTGACCTGAAGCACCTGACATTGAATAGACAAAGATGGAGACAAGTTATAGACAGTCAATGCCCAGTGTAGACGACGAGCAAGCCTAAATATATTTATATACACAGAGAAAACTGATTCGTGGTTGCAACCGAATTTGTTGCCAAACGAATGATTCTATCTTAATAAGCAAATTTTACAGTTCTGACTATAAAATTTTAGAAGGGGTAACAAAAGTTTGGTTGCTTCAACAGAAATTCATCTTTATCTACTTACTTTCTATTGTTAGAACCGAAAAATTGTATGTGTGCAATCGCGTCATTCGATTGATAACAAATCGATTGCTACTACGAATCTGTTTTTTTGTATATATAAAGCTTTATATATCCCATAAAAGTCATATTAATTAGCTTTCCATATGATTTTATTAAATCTAAATTGTCCTAGAAAGGTCTAACTCCGAATGCTGGGAGTAGTTTCAAATAACAAAGTAATTTTCCAAGGGTATTAATTTATTTTTATTTCATAGAATAATGTAATCTATGATCACAAAATGTCTTTATACCAAGAACGTTTAACAAATTGGAAATCTTTATTAAACTGTAGGGTGTCCTTAACACATATACTTGAATTATAATTTATGCAAGAAAAACAAAATAATAACATCTAAAAGTATTATGAACAGATAGACAATAAAACAACAAACCATGTCTGTCATGGCTGGCAAAAGATAGAGCCTCACACCAAAAAAAAAGGAAAGGAAACAAAGTTAATATTATTGTAATAATAACAATAATGATGATCTGATGGCACAATGCAGGAGTCTGAGGCATGATACAGACAAATGTTTCCACAAATATATTCATGTTGTAATATAATTTTTAATAAAAAAACCGAAATAAAACACAAGAAAATATGAAATATGATAAAGGCAAAACAAATTTCAACTATAAATTACAAAGACCCTAAAGAAAAAGCTAAAGAAAATCGAGTAGTTGAATAGATTTAGGGCAATTTGCTAAGTTATTTATTTTAATGGCGGTTAAGTTGAGCTACATAAAAGAAATGTCGCAGTATTTTCACTACAAGAGATTTCATTTATAAATACAAACTCATGCTATATGTAGCTTCTGTTAAGTCTAGGAAATAAAACAATTTTATTCACTAAATCATTTATTATATTTCAGGTTTGCTTTACAAAGTTATTGTCACCCAAAACTAAAAACCAAATCAATCTTTATTATCTGTGACACACATTATTTTTGGTTTGATCAAACCATTTTCTAATGACAGTTATTTTATCTCTATTTCGTTTTACTTATTTCACTTGTTTGCTATTTTGACCATTTTATTGTTTAATACTGCAAATAATACCTTAATGGTTTTCGTTTTATTTTGGATTAAACATCTTAAATAAATGGCTGAATCTCATGTGTTCTTTTCACAACTTAATTTTCTGTCCAGATTTAGAGTCATTGTCTTTAAATAAACTTTTACAAAAGTGTACTTAATCACACCTCACATAGTTAGTAGACACATTTAAAACTTTATATTAAAAAAGTGTGAAGAAATGGTGGGAGTAAAACGTTCTACATCAACTCCACTTCAGCAACTTTCAAAAGTTTACAATTATTTTTGCCCGGAAATAAAAGTAAAACAAAAGGATGGGGTATCTTTAAACTTTGTAGCAGCAGCATCACTAGAATTATTAATTTATGAACCCAAAAAGTAAATACGTTAACAATTTTAATGAAATTGTAAGTATGTTTGTGTGTATAAAACACTCTCACGTGGAAAAACCAAAAGCGAAACTAATGAGATTCTCCTGGACTGTTTATTATTACACTAAGCAGTTTGTTATTGAAAATCAGCAAAATCGTTTTAGAAGAAAGAAAGTTATAAACCAAGAAACAGTCTAAAAAAAACTAAAATTCGAATTACTGATAAAATTGTTGTTGTGTTTGATTTAAAGCATTTTGATAATGTTTCTTCCTGATTTTTTATGAAATTTTAAGTCTTTTTGTGTGTGTAAATCACTCTCACATCCAAAATCCAAGAGCGAAATTAATGAGATCCTTGTATAACATTTATAACAAACCTATGCAATTTATTATTGAAAATCAGTAGAATCCATTCAATATGAAAAAAGTTATGAACAAAAGAATTTCGAAAATATTTTAAATTCTAATTTTTGCTTAAATTGTTGTTGTAAATTAAGTGTTTGAATTTAGGCATTTGGCTATAGTTTTTAATCTTTACAGATCACAGAATACCCGACTCTACCCTATCAAGTTTAGTTTTTCTTATTAAACATTATTGAAGTTTGTTTGTGTAAATCACTCTCACGCCTAAAAACTAAGCGGGAAATTAATGGTATCCTCCTAAAATATTAACTATTAATCTAAGATATTTGGTATTGAATATCAGCAAAATCGCTTCAGTACGAAAAAATGTATGAACTAAATCGCCAAACAAATTTAAATTCGAGTTAGAAAAACAAAATTCGAATGTTTTTCTTAAATTGTTGTAGTTATTTAAATGTTTCAATTTAAACATAATGCTGTAGTTCAGATTTCCACAAATCCCTCTATCAAATTTCATTGATTTCTTGTCAAATATTACTGGAGTTAGTTAGTGTAAAACACTCTTACTTCCAAAACCTAAAAGAAAAATTAATAAAATCCGCATAGAATATTTTTTACAAACTTAGGCAGTTTGGTATTGCAATTCAGTAAAATCTATTCAGTAAGAAAGATGTTATGAACCAAAATGTAAACCAATCTCAAACAATTTAAATCTAAATTTTGCCAATTTTTTGGGAAATGTCTGTTTTATTTTCAACATTTTGTTAATTACATTACTCCACATTGTAGAATACCGCACTCTTCCCTATCAAATTTCGCTTTTTTTTTCTTTGTTATTAAACATTATTTAAGTTTGTCTGTTTGTTTATCTGCTTAATCTGTAAATATTTGTTTTGTTCTATTATATTTCTTCCCCTACATACGTAACTGTACGAGTAATATTAAACTGCGAGTCTTGACCTGTTAAAATAAAACTAAAAGCTGTGCAAAAATAATAACTTTTATCTCTATAATACTTTTACTTAAATAAGTTTTACTCCATTTATGTTTTTTTTTCTTCTTGCAGTCGTTTACTACAGCTTGAAATTTTAATGTCTGTTAAGCAAGTGGTATTAGATGTTATTTTCCAATAATAAAATGGCCAACGAATAGAAACAGTGGTTACAGTTAGGCTAAATTACAATATTTTGGTGCAGCCGGAACTATAACTGATTTTTTATTGACCAAACTGCTTGACTATGACTAGACTATGACTAGACTATGACTAGACTATGACTAGACTATGACTAGACTATGACTAGACTATGACTAGACTATGACTAGACTATGACTAGACTATGACTAGACTATGACTAGACTATGACTAGACTATGACTAGACTATGACTAGACTATGACTAGACTATGACTAGACTATGACTAGACTATGACTAGACTATGACTAGACTATGACTAGACTATGACTAGACTATGACTAGACTATGACTAGACTATGACTAGACTATGACTAGACTATGACTAGACTATGACTAGACTATGACTAGACTATGACTAGACTATGACTAGACTATGACTAGACTATGACTAGACTATGACTAGACTATGACTAGACTATGACTAGACTATGACTAGACTATGACTAGACTATGACTAGACTATGACTAGACTATGACTAGACTATGACTAGACTATGACTAGACTATGACTAGACTATGACTAGACTATGACTAGACTAGACTATGACTAGACTATGACTAGACTATGACTAGACTATGACTAGACTATGACTAGACTATGACTAGACTATGACTAGACTATGACTAGACTATGACTATGACTATGACTAGACTAGACTATGACTAGACTATGACTAGACTATGACTAGACTATGACTAGACTATGACTAGACTATGACTAGACTAGACTATGACTAGACTATGACTAGACTATGACTAGACTATGACTAGACTATGACTAGACTATGACTAGACTATGACTAGACTAGACTATGACTAGACTATGACTAGACTATGACTAGACTATGACTAGACTAGACTATGACTAGACTATGACTAGACTATGACTAGACTATGACTAGACTATGACTAGACTATGACTAGACTATGACTAGACTAGACTATGACTAGACTATGACTAGACTATGACTAGACTATGACTAGACTATGACTAGACTATGACTAGACTATGACTAGACTAGACTATGACTAGACTATGACTAGACTATGACTAGACTATGACTAGACTATGACTAGACTATGACTAGACTATGACTAGACTATGACTAGACTATGACTAGACTATGACTAGACTATGACTAGACTATGACTAGACTATGACTAGACTATGACTAGACTATGACTAGACTATGACTAGACTATGACTAGACTATGACTAGACTATGACTAGACTATGACTAGACTATGACTAGACTATGACTAGACTATGACTAGACTATGACTAGACTATGACTAGACTATGACTAGACTATGACTAGACTATGACTAGACTATGACTAGACTATGACTAGACTATGACTAGACTATGACTAGACTATGACTAGACTATGACTAGACTATGACTAGACTATGACTAGACTATGACTAGACTATGACTAGACTATGACTAGACTATGACTAGACTATGACTAGACTATGACTAGACTATGACTAGACTATGACTAGACTATGACTAGACTATGACTAGACTATGACTAGACTATGACTAGACTATGACTAGACTATGACTAGACTATGACTAGACTATGACTAGACTATGACTAGACTATGACTAGACTATGACTAGACTATGACTAGACTATGACTAGACTATGACTAGACTATGACTAGACTATGACTAGACTATGACTAGACTATGACTAGACTATGACTAGACTATGACTAGACTATGACTAGACTATGACTAGACTATGACTAGACTATGACTAGACTATGACTAGACTATGACTAGACTATGACTAGACTATGACTAGACTATGACTAGACTATGACTAGACTATGACTAGACTATGACTAGACTATGACTAGACTATGACTAGACTATGACTAGACTATGACTAGACTATGACTAGACTATGACTAGACTATGACTAGACTATGACTAGACTATGACTATGACTAGACTATGACTAGACTATGACTAGACTATGACTAGACTATGACTAGACTATGACTAGACTATGACTAGACTATGACTAGACTATGACTAGACTATGACTAGACTATGACTAGACTATGACTAGACTATGACTAGACTATGACTAGACTATGACTAGACTATGACTAGACTATGACTAGACTATGACTAGACTATGACTAGACTATGACTAGACTATGACTAGACTATGACTAGACTATGACTAGACTATGACTAGACTATGACTAGACTATGACTAGACTATGACTAGACTATGACTAGACTATGACTAGACTATGACTAGACTATGACTAGACTATGACTAGACTATGACTAGACTATGACTAGACTATGACTAGACTATGACTAGACTATGACTAGACTATGACTAGACTATGACTAGACTATGACTAGACTATGACTAGACTATGACTAGACTATGACTAGACTATGACTAGACTATGACTAGACTATGACTAGACTATGACTAGACTATGACTAGACTATGACTAGACTATGACTAGACTATGACTAGACTATGACTAGACTATGACTAGACTATGACTAGACTATGACTAGACTATGACTAGACTATGACTAGACTATGACTAGACTATGACTAGACTATGACTAGACTATGACTAGACTATGACTAGACTATGACTAGACTATGACTAGACTATGACTAGACTATGACTAGACTATGACTAGACTATGACTAGACTATGACTAGACTATGACTAGACTATGACTAGACTATGACTAGACTATGACTAGACTATGACTAGACTATGACTAGACTATGACTAGACTATGACTAGACTATGACTAGACTATGACTAGACTATGACTAGACTATGACTAGACTATGACTAGACTATGACTAGACTATGACTAGACTATGACTAGACTATGACTAGACTATGACTAGACTATGACTAGACTATGACTAGACTATGACTAGACTATGACTAGACTATGACTAGACTATGACTAGACTATGACTAGACTATGACTAGACTATGACTAGACTATGACTAGACTATGACTAGACTATGACTAGACTATGACTAGACTATGACTAGACTATGACTAGACTATGACTAGACTATGACTAGACTATGACTAGACTATGACTAGACTATGACTAGACTATGACTAGACTATGACTAGACTATGACTAGACTATGACTAGACTAGACTATGACTAGACTATGACTAGACTATGACTAGACTATGACTAGACTATGACTAGACTATGACTAGACTAGACTATGACTAGACTATGACTAGACTATGACTAGACTATGACTAGACTATGACTAGACTATGACTAGACTAGACTATGACTAGACTATGACTAGACTATGACTAGACTATGACTAGACTATGACTAGACTATGACTAGACTAGACTATGACTAGACTATGACTAGACTATGACTAGACTATGACTAGACTATGACTAGACTATGACTAGACTAGACTATGACTAGACTATGACTAGACTATGACTAGACTATGACTAGACTATGACTAGACTATGACTAGACTAGACTATGACTAGACTATGACTAGACTATGACTAGACTATGACTAGACTATGACTAGACTATGACTAGACTATGACTAGACTAGACTATGACTAGACTATGACTAGACTATGACTAGACTATGACTAGACTATGACTAGACTATGACTAGACTAGACTATGACTAGACTATGACTAGACTATGACTAGACTATGACTAGACTATGACTAGACTATGACTAGACTATGACTAGACTATGACTAGACTATGACTAGACTATGACTAGACTATGACTAGACTATGACTAGACTATGACTAGACTATGACTAGACTATGACTAGACTATGACTAGACTATGACTAGACTATGACTAGACTATGACTAGACTATGACTAGACTATGACTAGACTATGACTAGACTATGACTAGACTATGACTAGACTATGACTAGACTATGACTAGACTATGACTAGACTATGACTAGACTATGACTAGACTATGACTAGACTATGACTAGACTATGACTAGACTATGACTAGACTATGACTAGACTATGACTAGACTATGACTAGACTATGACTAGACTATGACTAGACTATGACTAGACTATGACTAGACTATGACTAGACTATGACTAGACTATGACTAGACTATGACTAGACTATGACTAGACTATGACTAGACTATGACTAGACTATGACTAGACTATGACTAGACTATGACTAGACTATGACTAGACTATGACTAGACTATGACTAGACTATGACTAGACTATGACTAGACTATGACTAGACTATGACTAGACTATGACTAGACTATGACTAGACTATGACTAGACTATGACTAGACTATGACTAGACTATGACTAGACTATGACTAGACTATGACTAGACTATGACTAGACTATGACTAGACTATGACTAGACTATGACTAGACTATGACTAGACTATGACTAGACTATGACTAGACTATGACTAGACTATGACTAGACTATGACTAGACTATGACTAGACTATGACTAGACTATGACTAGACTATGACTAGACTATGACTAGACTATGACTAGACTATGACTAGACTATGACTAGACTATGACTAGACTATGACTAGACTATGACTAGACTATGACTAGACTATGACTAGACTATGACTAGACTATGACTAGACTATGACTAGACTATGACTAGACTATGACTAGACTATGACTAGACTATGACTAGACTATGACTAGACTATGACTAGACTATGACTAGACTATGACTAGACTATGACTAGACTATGACTAGACTATGACTAGACTATGACTAGACTATGACTAGACTATGACTAGACTATGACTAGACTATGACTAGACTATGACTAGACTATGACTAGACTATGACTAGACTATGACTAGACTATGACTAGACTATGACTAGACTATGACTAGACTATGACTAGACTATGACTAGACTATGACTAGACTATGACTAGACTATGACTAGACTATGACTAGACTATGACTAGACTATGACTAGACTATGACTAGACTATGACTAGACTATGACTAGACTATGACTAGACTATGACTAGACTATGACTAGACTATGACTAGACTATGACTAGACTATGACTAGACTATGACTAGACTATGACTAGACTATGACTAGACTATGACTAGACTATGACTAGACTATGACTAGACTATGACTAGACTATGACTAGACTATGACTAGACTATGACTAGACTATGACTAGACTATGACTAGACTATGACTAGACTATGACTAGACTATGACTAGACTATGACTAGACTATGACTAGACTATGACTAGACTATGACTAGACTATGACTAGACTATGACTAGACTATGACTAGACTATGACTAGACTATGACTAGACTATGACTAGACTATGACTAGACTATGACTAGACTATGACTAGACTATGACTAGACTATGACTAGACTATGACTAGACTATGACTAGACTATGACTAGACTATGACTAGACTATGACTAGACTATGACTAGACTATGACTAGACTATGACTAGACTATGACTAGACTATGACTAGACTATGACTAGACTATGACTAGACTATGACTAGACTATGACTAGACTATGACTAGACTATGACTAGACTATGACTAGACTATGACTAGACTATGACTAGACTATGACTAGACTATGACTAGACTATGACTAGACTATGACTAGACTATGACTAGACTATGACTAGACTATGACTAGACTATGACTAGACTATGACTAGACTATGACTAGACTATGACTAGACTATGACTAGACTATGACTAGACTATGACTAGACTATGACTAGACTATGACTAGACTATGACTAGACTATGACTAGACTATGACTAGACTATGACTAGACTATGACTAGACTATGACTAGACTATGACTAGACTATGACTAGACTATGACTAGACTATGACTAGACTATGACTAGACTATGACTAGACTATGACTAGACTATGACTAGACTATGACTAGACTATGACTAGACTATGACTAGACTATGACTAGACTATGACTAGACTATGACTAGACTATGACTAGACTATGACTAGACTATGACTAGACTATGACTAGACTATGACTAGACTATGACTAGACTATGACTAGACTATGACTAGACTATGACTAGACTATGACTAGACTATGACTAGACTATGACTAGACTATGACTAGACTATGACTAGACTATGACTAGACTATGACTAGACTATGACTAGACTATGACTAGACTATGACTAGACTATGACTAGACTATGACTAGACTATGACTAGACTATGACTAGACTATGACTAGACTATGACTAGACTATGACTAGACTATGACTAGACTATGACTAGACTATGACTAGACTATGACTAGACTATGACTAGACTATGACTAGACTATGACTAGACTATGACTAGACTATGACTAGACTATGACTAGACTATGACTAGACTATGACTAGACTATGACTAGACTATGACTAGACTATGACTAGACTATGACTAGACTATGACTAGACTATGACTAGACTATGACTAGACTATGACTAGACTATGACTAGACTATGACTAGACTATGACTAGACTATGACTAGACTATGACTAGACTATGACTAGACTATGACTAGACTATGACTAGACTATGACTAGACTATGACTAGACTATGACTAGACTATGACTAGACTATGACTAGACTATGACTAGACTATGACTAGACTATGACTAGACTATGACTAGACTATGACTAGACTATGACTAGACTATGACTAGACTATGACTAGACTATGACTAGACTATGACTAGACTATGACTAGACTATGACTAGACTATGACTAGACTATGACTAGACTATGACTAGACTATGACTAGACTATGACTAGACTATGACTAGACTATGACTAGACTATGACTAGACTATGACTAGACTATGACTAGACTATGACTAGACTATGACTAGACTATGACTAGACTATGACTAGACTATGACTAGACTATGACTAGACTATGACTAGACTATGACTAGACTATGACTAGACTATGACTAGACTATGACTAGACTATGACTAGACTATGACTAGACTATGACTAGACTATGACTAGACTATGACTAGACTATGACTAGACTATGACTAGACTATGACTAGACTATGACTAGACTATGACTAGACTATGACTAGACTATGACTAGACTATGACTAGACTATGACTAGACTATGACTAGACTATGACTAGACTATGACTAGACTATGACTAGACTATGACTAGACTATGACTAGACTATGACTAGACTATGACTAGACTATGACTAGACTATGACTAGACTATGACTAGACTATGACTAGACTATGACTAGACTATGACTAGACTATGACTAGACTATGACTAGACTATGACTAGACTATGACTAGACTATGACTAGACTATGACTAGACTATGACTAGACTATGACTAGACTATGACTAGACTATGACTAGACTATGACTAGACTATGACTAGACTATGACTAGACTATGACTAGACTATGACTAGACTATGACTAGACTATGACTAGACTATGACTAGACTATGACTAGACTATGACTAGACTATGACTAGACTATGACTAGACTATGACTAGACTATGACTAGACTATGACTAGACTATGACTAGACTATGACTAGACTATGACTGGACTATGACTAGACTATGACTAGACTATGACTAGACTATGACTAGACTATGACTGGACTATGACTAGACTATGACTGGACTATGACTAGACTATGACTAGACTATGACTAGACTATGACTAGACTATGACTGGACTATGACTAGACTATGACTAGACTATGACTAGACTATGACTAGACTATGACTAGACTATGACTAGACTATGACTAGACTATGACTAGACTATGACTAGACTATGACTAGACTATGACTAGACTATGACTAGACTATGACTAGACTATGACTAGACTATGACTAGACTATGACTAGACTATGACTAGACTATGACTAGACTATGACTAGACTATGACTAGACTATGACTAGACTATGACTAGACTATGACTAGACTATGACTAGACTATGACTAGACTATGACTAGACTATGACTAGACTATGACTAGACTATGACTAGACTATGACTAGACTATGACTAGACTATGACTAGACTATGACTAGACTATGACTAGACTATGACTAGACTATGACTAGACTATGACTAGACTATGACTAGACTATGACTAGACTATGACTAGACTATGACTAGACTATGACTAGACTATGACTAGACTATGACTAGACTATGACTAGACTATGACTAGACTATGACTATATTTTTATATAGTACAGTTTTAGCTTCAATAAATTCTTGAATCGATCAATTAAACAATATTTTATGTCACATATTAAAAACGTATAACCTTCCCTTCTTCATTTGTTATAACAAATTCCAGATAATTTATAAAAAAAATCAAGGAAATCATCCCCCTTACTAATTTGTGACAGTCCACTGTCCTTTCCCAAAGAAGATAAATCACTTAAAACTAAAACATTTCAACAACAAATAAAGAAAAAAAACTAACTAAAAGTAAAAAGCAAATACATACCACTTAAAAACCTCAAAAACTCCACTTAAATTAGTGGGTCATTTAAAAATGTTAAAAAAAACACAAATAAAGAATTTCAAATGTTTACGACTCTCAATTTAATGTCTCAACGTTAAGCTGACGCCAAATGAGTAAAAAAAAACTTAATGTCTACTTAAAGGACAAATATTTTATTATTTAAGTTGAGTTAAAACAAATACCAGTCGCAAATGTTGTTTATTTCTGTTTTCTAAAATCCTTTAAAAAAGTCTAAATGTGCGTAAAATTTTACGCCTGAAAAAAGTTGAAACACAAACAACCAGCCCAACACTTTGCTCCTTTTAATTAAAAATACGTTTGCGATGAAGCTTTTTCTTTTTCTATTTCTTTACTTTTTTCATTAAACGTTGTTGTTAATTTTGTCGTCTCATATTTTAACGAGAAATTAAACAAGTTTAAATTGTTTCATAATAATAAAGATTATAACTGCGGCCAGAATGACTACGATGATGATGATGATGCTGACGTAAAAGCAACTCATTAGGGGTGAGTTTATTTTCAAGTGTTGGAGTAAGTATCAGTTGCTTATAAGAGTTTCAGCTAAAAATAAATAAATTTACTTCATTTATTTTAAAGGTTTGGTTTTGTTCTTAACTTGAAAACAAACAGCATTTTTAATAATACATGTACGCAAACAACAAACTTTTCAAAAACGTTTAAATATAATTTTTCCAGTTTCTTAAAACTTATGAAGACAGCTGTAGAAACTGACACAGAAACCTTAAACATGGCAAAGATAAACACAACAAAATTATTTGTCTGGATTTCTTCGAAATTTATACTTTTACACAAATTTATTAATATTAAATAAAATGTATTAAAAAAAGGCAAATTTGCAAATTACTTACTTAAGAAGTGTAAAAAGAGGTTGTTGCTTGTCATTTGAGAGGGTTTTTTGCAAAACAACAAGAACAAAATCAAATTTATACCATAATTAGCCAGACATTTAACACAAAAAAAGCTTGTAAGACTTTTGATTAAAGTAGATTTTGTCTGTAAAACAATTTTAATAAATTTTAAGTTGAAATATTTATAGTTAAGCCGCCAAAAGGGATATATTATTTCTCAGAATTTAATTAAAAAACAAAATAAATAAAGCCTTTTTATTAAAGTTAGATCAGTTCTAGTTCAGTTCTAGTTCAGTTCTAGTTCAGTTCTAGTTCAGTTCTAGTTCAGTTCTAGTTCAGTTCTAGTTCAGTTCTAGTTCAGTTCTAGTTCAGTTCTAGTTCAGTTCTAGTTCAGTTCTAGTTCAGTTCTAGTTCAGTTCTAGTTCAGTTCTAGTTCAGTTCTAGTTCAGTTCTAGTTCAGTTCTAGTTCAGTTCTAGTTCAGTTCTAGTTCAGTTCTAGTTCAGTTCTAGTTCAGTTCTAGTTCAGTTCTAGTTCAGTTCTAGTTCAGTTCTAGTTCAGTTCTAGTTCAGTTCTAGTTCAGTTCTAGTTCAGTTCTAGTTCAGTTCTAGTTCAGTTCTAGTTCAGTTCTAGTTCAGTTCTAGTTCAGTTCTAGTTCAGTTCTAGTTCAGTTCTAGTTCAGTTCTAGTTCAGTTCTAGTTCAGTTCTAGTTCAGTTCTAGTTCAGTTCTAGTTCAGTTCTAGTTCAGTTCTAGTTCAGTTCTAGTTCAGTTCTAGTTCAGTTCTAGTTCAGTTCTAGTTCAGTTCTAGTTCAGTTCTAGTTCAGTTCTAGTTCAGTTCTAGTTCAGTTCTAGTTCAGTTCTAGTTCAGTTCTAGTTCAGTTCTAGTTCAGTTCTAGTTCAGTTCTAGTTCAGTTCTAGTTCAGTTCTAGTTCAGTTCTAGTTCAGTTCTAGTTCAGTTCTAGTTCAGTTCTAGTTCAGTTCTAGTTCAGTTCTAGTTCAGTTCTAGTTCAGTTCTAGTTCAGTTCTAGTTCAGTTCTAGTTCAGTTCTAGTTCAGTTCTAGTTCAGTTCTAGTTCTAGTTCAGTTCTAGTTCAGTTCTAGTTCAGTTCTAGTTCAGTTCTAGTTCAGTTCTAGTGCAGTTCTAGTTCAGTTCTAGTTCAGTTCTAGTTCAGTTCTAGTTCCCTCAATTTTGTTTTCAATCCCCCACAATTATCTTCCTGTAGTTCTTACAAAATTCGTCAACAAATTTCTTTGAAATCTACAAACTCATGCATATTTAATTGAAACATTTTCCATAATATGTCACAAACAAATAAAAGTTTCTTTCCAGTAACATTAATTTCAGAACTTCAGCGACACTGCAAAACAATTGCTTGCATTTAAAGTGAGTAGCAGCAGAAAACAATGTGTATACACAGCCATTTAGAGTTGTTGCCAACAAATTTAATGTTCCTCTAATAAAATCAGTAAATTACTAAAACAGTATATAAGAAAAAGAAAACAATGTCCACTTATATCTATAAAAAAAATTAATAACAAGAAGGTGATTTATCACAAAAATCTGTCCTAATGCGCTTGTTGTCCATAAGTAGCATGTGTCACCTTTAAGTTTTAATCAAATTTCCATTTGCATGTAACACTGACTTTTGCGACGAACTATAACAAAATTTATTTCAAGAGGGGAGTATTTTTGTTTATTATTTCTTAAACATTGTAGAGCATATTGTGTGTTACTTTTAGCTTTAAAGTTTATTTCTTGTGGTTTCAGTTTAACGTTTCTTTAAGTTGAAATATTGTTAAATGTTAAAGTATTTTTGCTGTGTTGGTGTTTCTGTTTCGTAATGACAGGGATGTTGACTTTAGAGATGACGATGCTGTTATTTTATGGTGCAACTTTTTGGTTTTTTCTTTTCCTTTTTTAGGTAATGGAATTTTAATTAAGCTTTTTAGCAGCACTAACTATACTTCCTCCTTCCTTTGTGTTCCTGCTTGCTTTATAATTCTCCTGCTACTGTGTTGTTTACGTGGTTAAGTATTTGGCAAAACTCATTGACTCATTTAATACATATTTTCGTCGGCAGCAGCAAACGTGTTAAACAATTGTTTAACGAAGTTTTCAAGAGCTTTATTAAATTAAATCTGGGAAATTTCACGTATTAAATAGATATTTTCTAAATGTGAAGATTGTTGCGGGAATAGTTAACGATTTTCAAAGCTCAATTAAGTAGAGAAGTGAGAAATTATTTTACTAAAAATTATATACAATTTGTAATCACAAGTTTAGCATGTTTTCTAAATATTTGTTTAAACATTTTTACTGTTTAACTAAAATCGATGGAAAACAACATAACAGTGATTTATTGTTCTAATGCAAGAAATTTTACTGTATTCAGTTTTAGCTGCAATCGCAACTCTTTATTTATTCAAGTTTTAGATTAAATCGTACATTATTATTTCGTCCAGTTTTAGCTTCAATAACAGTACTTTATTTCGTCCAGTTTTAGCTATAATCATAATTATTTTTTTGGTACAGTTTTATCTGCAATCAAATTTATATCGTAGGTCATTATTTAATCAAGTTTTTTTTCAAGTTTTACAAGTTTAATAGTAGTCGACTATTTGGTCCAGTTTTTTATTTAGTCCAGTTTTAGGTGCCTTGGTGTCCTCCACTTTAAATTTTGATTGCAACTAACAAAATAATGCTTTAAGAAATGCATTTTTTGTAGTCATCTCCATCAAGTCAAATGCCTATTTGCCCGTGCCTATTTGAATGAAACACAGGTTTTTGGAAAAAAAAATATTTTAATTTTCAATATAGTCTCCTTTGAGCGCTGTGCACTTTATCCAACGTTTCTCCAATTTTTTATCCCTTCCAAAAAATAAGATTTGTCGAAGTTATCAAAATATGTATTTTTATACCCTACACCATCAAAGTGGGGAGGGTATTATGCATTTGTCCAGATGTTTGTAACGCCCAAAAATATTATTCTAACACCCACCTTAAAGTATACCGATCGACTTAGATTCTGAGTCGATTAAACGATGGCCGTCCGTCCGTCTGGTCGGCTGGCTGGCTGTCCATGTAAACCTTGTGCGCAGAGTACAGGTCGCAATTTTGAAGATATTTCGCTCACATTTGGTACATATTATTTTTTTCGGCCCAAGGACCAAGCCTATTGAAACTTGCTGAAATCGGTCCATTATTTCACCTAGCCCCCATACAAATGTCCTTCCGAAATTGGACTTTATCGGTCATAAATGTTTAATTTATAAATGTATCTTAACAAATTGCGCTTCAAAATTGAAACCACTGAGCCATGTGAGATGCCTAGAGCTTCCACAATCTCCGATCAGTCAACACCATATCGTGATTTTTCTCAATTGCTTCGGGAATAGAGACACCAACTGGGAGTCAAGAACGTTCGGCATCTTTCGCCATTGAAATTGTTTTTTTCAGTAAAAATAATGTTTTATTAGCAGACGAAATTCACTTTTTACCTATTTCTCCTCAAATCATGAGGTAATCTGCCTTCAATGGCTGTCAAACACAAACTGAATTACGCAGCTTATTGAAATTTTGAATGATCACTTGGGTATGAGAAAGTAAACTGACAGATGCCTTTCCACATGAGCACTGTTGGCCTTTCAGTTAGGAGCCTGGAAAATAAAAAAGTCGCTGACTTATTGTGAATACCAGTTGCTAACGGTGATCATAACTATGTCGTGGTGCAGTGAGTAAGATGATTTATTAGCAAGCAAAAAATGTTTGTTCTACGTACATAAATCGCTTTCAAAATACTTTATTGCGGAACAAATTATAATCTCTTACATTAATGCAATATAATATGTAAAAAATAATTGGTGATTGGTTTATTAATTTGAATTGAAAGGTATGTAACGGCTGCATGTTTATAAACTTTACTTATAAACAATGTTGATAACAAACTGTTATTAATATTGTTTACTAGTTGACCACCGGCTTCGCCCGGTAGCTATTTACTAATGTTAGTTCAAGTTTTTCCTACTCACATAGACCTGGCTGTTCTTATTTATTTGCAAATAAAATATCTAAATTTCTACTGCATACTTTAGGGAGCTTTTTTTATTACAGTTGACTGGACTCAAAAAAAAATTCGAGTTTTACCCGGAATTTTTTAATTTTTTTCTTTACAAACCATCTCCTGAAAATTTCGAATCGATTAAAAAAAAATCAGGCAAATCGCTCCAGCCTTTATATTATTTGTAAATTAGACGAAATTTCAGATATTTTTATTATATATGTGTATTCTTATTATTACAAATTTATCATTTTTATTAGTGTTGCTGTAGTCAACCTTTGGTTAACAATTTAGCTATGAATGTTTTTGTGTTTTTCTTTCTTTCACCTTGGTGTTGATTCATTGAATCAAACTGGAGATTGAAATTTGATTTTAGTCTTTTATTGTGCCTTGTGTATATTTTATTTATAGATTTTTGGTAATTATTCGAACTTTTTTTATATATATAATTTGAAAGTAAATTTTTAATTAGGCTTAAGTTCATTTTTATTATAATTTATTTGTAATAATTCAAAGAATATCACTGAATACTAAAATTTTAGACAATTGGCAAATTGGAATGCATTTTCTACCCTGCCAAGGGTAGAAAATGCCAATTGTCTAAAATTTTAGTATTCAGTGATATTCTTTGAATTATTACAAATAAATTATAATAAAAATGAACTTAAGCCTAATTAAAAATTTACTTTCAAATTATATATATAAAAAAAGTTCGAATAATTACCAAAAATCTATAAATAAAATATACACAAGGCACAATAAAAGACTAAAATCAAATTTCAATCTCCAGTTTGATTCAATGAATCAACACCAAGGTGAAAGAAAGAAAAACACAAAAACATTCATAGCTAAATTGTTAACCAAAGGTTGACTACAGCAACACTAATAAAAATGATAAATTTGTAATAATAAGAATACACATATATAATAAAAATATTTGAAATTTCGTCTAATTTACAAATAATATAAATATGAATTAGGCTTCCCATATTCTAATTCCTGATAATAGTAAGTTAAATAGATGATATTTACAAATAGACCTTGACAATGAAGATTGTTGATGACGCCCTTGGCAGGGTAGAAAATGCATTCCAATTTGCCAATTGTCTAAAATTTTAGTATTCAGTGATATTCTTTGAATTATTACAAATAAATTATAATAAAAATAAACTTAAGCCTAATTAAAAATTTACTTTCAAATTATATATATAAAAAAAGTTCGAATAATTACCAAAAATCTATAAATAAAATATATAGAAGATATATATAGAAGATAAGTATGACAACATTAACTGTTAAAACTGCTAAAAGCTCTAGGTAATCATTGTGGAAATAGAACATTCTAGTTGTTTCCGTTAGATAAATCATGAAGCTACTAGAAGATGGCACTGTTTATATAAATAGTAACAGCGAGTTGTTGAGGAGTTAGTTTTAGCATAGGCGCTGTTAGAGTTTACATCAACTGCATTATATCGTTACATAAAACGCAAAATGCTCTAACTAACCATAAATTAAAAACCGATTTTTTTGCTAATTCCGATGTTCTTTATAAAGATACATCGGAGTTTGTAAAAAAGTTGGTTTTGAAATTTTTGTTAGTTAGGGCGTTTTGCGTTTTGAGATATCTGTATTCTTGTAAATAAATAAATTGTATTTTTAAAGTGTGTGTATTAAAAGAGAGTGATTATTTAAATTTTCGTGTTAATTAAAATAAATAAAAATTTTAAAATTCTCAATTACAATTAAAAGAATACGATTTATTTAGAGAAAATAAACCACCGTTTTTTAAAGGTAAAAACAATGCCATTCTTGTTTAAAATTTGAACCTTTATAAATGAGAAACCAAAGCGAATTTAAAACTTTGGAAAAACTTCAAATTTTGTATGACAATAAATCAGTTTACCAAAACTGGAACAGTTAAGGACCGCAGCATTGTTGAACATTATTGTTCTATCCCAATATCAAACATTTGTATCCAATATAGAAAAGCAAACCAATTAATTTAGTTCTGTTTTTGTTTATAATTTTTATTCAAAATAAGTAATTGCATTCCAAATAAATGATATTTTACAAGTTTTTAGGATTTCTTTTAGGCAAAAAGTGAAAGGTTTAATAAAAATATTAAACCATAATTACAAACGCGATAATCTTGTTGGCGATGCATTACTATCCTTGGAAGAATTCGTTTTACTGGTTCTTCTGCTTATCTGTCTACCATTTACAATTTCCTGACCAATTGCCATTAAAGTCTGAGAACTGCACTGTTGCTTGGAAGCCTTCTTTTGCAATTTCTTGCGTGCACTATTGCTAGCTGCTGGGTCATTATTGTCCTCTGGTTCGGTGGCATAACCACTCGTATCATAATTATCATAAATATTTCTACAAACCGATTTAACACACACACTTACATTATCGCTACCATCATACTTGCACTCCTTAGAGCAGTTACAATTGAAGATGGTCTTCCCAGAAGGTGTTAAACTAAAAGTTGTAAACATTTGCGGAGAAATATCATGCTGAGAATTTAATGCTCTAGCTGATGAAGTTTCCTCTTCAGGTGGTGGATATAGCTTGGAAATTGGTATATCCTCCTCCTTATTTAAATTCATACATCTTACACATGATTTCCTAGGAGAAGCCACTTCTGAAGGAGAAAATTGTACAGGCTTTCCCACAATTCTTAAATCATCTCTTCCAGTAGAGCTCCTGGGTGAAGAATCTTCTTGTGGAGGATATTTAATGGGTAGTGTCAATAATTTTATATCATCTTCCCTACCACCTTCATTTCTCCCAAACGAGTGGGCGTTTTGCATAAGACCACTTTGTTCTGTAGAGCGAAGAGGATGGTCAATTTGTTCTTCTATGGTACTGCTGGAATATGATTTATATAGCGCTAATGTGTGGGCAGAATTCGCATCGTTACAATGGCAGCAACTACACCTCTGTGGTTTAGCATCACTTGTCGATTTCTCCATACGACCATCGTCATTTTTAGCATTATTTGTGGTTACTTCCTTAGGATTTTTCTCATTTAACGAAGGATTTGTATCATTACAATGGCAACATGTACACAATTGTATTTCAGCAGCCATTGTGGTTTCTTCCTTAAGAGCATTCCCATTATTAATATCTTGTACAACATCTGTAATGAATTCATTCTCTTCCTTTATCTCTGGCTCACACTGACATTCTTTATCTTGACAATTGTTTCTTGTCATGGCATATTGATTGGCTGTTTGATTTTCCACTAGATTTTGTACAACTGAACAAATTTGTACCAAATTATTTTTGTTTTGCTCAGTCATTTCTAAAATAAAAAAAATGAATTGTTCAACAATTATTTTTAAATGATTTAATAAAGACAAAATTATAAAGCAGTAGGGAAGTCTACTGCTTCATGAAATGGAGGGGAAGTGCTAAGCATAATTTAAAATATTTGTTGGAAATAAATTTGAATGAAATAACTAAATGAAGTGGAAATACTTGATGAGAATAATTAGGAAATATAAAGATAAATTAATGATGAATGGTTGTTATATTGAAATTTTAATAATGTAAGGAAATGTTGCTAGTCGAAATAAGTGAGAGTGTACTGATTGTAACTGAACTAGAACTGAACTAGAACTAAACTAAAACTGAACTAAAACTGAACTAGAACTGAACTAGAACTGAACTAGAACTGAACTAGAACTGAACTAGAACTGAACTAGAACTGAACTAGAACTGAACTAGAACTGAACTAGAACTGAACTAGAACTGAACTAGAACTGAACTAGAACTGAACTAGAACTGAACTAGAACTGAACTAGAACTGAACTAGAACTGAACTAGAACTGAACTAGAACTGAACTAGAACTGAACTAGAACTGAACTAGAACTGAACTAGAACTGAACTAGAACTGAACTAGAACTGAACTAGAACTGAACTAGAACTGAACTAGAACTGAACTAGAACTGAACTAGAACTGAACTAGAACTGAACTAGAACTGAACTAGAACTGAACTAGAACTGAACTAGAACTGAACTAGAACTGAACTAGAACTGAACTAGAACTGAACTAGAACTGAACTAGAACTGAACTAGAACTGAACTAGAACTGAACTAGAACTGAACTAGAACTGAACTAGAACTGAACTAGAACTGAACTAGAACTGAACTAGAACTGAACTAGAACTGAACTAGAACTGAACTAGAACTGAACTAGAACTGAACTAGAACTGAACTAGAACTGAACTAGAACTGAACTAGAACTGAACTAGAACTGAACTAGAACTGAACTAGAACTGAACTAGAACTGAACTAGAACTGAACTAGAACTGAACTAGAACTGAACTAGAACTGAACTAGAACTGAACTAGAACTGAACTAGAACTGAACTAGAACTGAACTAGAACTGAACTAGAACTGAACTAGAACTGAACTAGAACTGAACTAGAACTGAACTAGAACTGAACTAGAACTGAACTAGAACTGAACTAGAACTGAACTAGAACTGAACTAGAACTGAACTAGAACTGAACTAGAACTGAACTAAAACTGAACTAAAACTGAACTAGAACTGTACTAGAACTGAACTAGAACTGAACTAGAACTGAACTAGAACTGAACTAGAACTGAACTAGAACTGAACTAGAACTGAACTAGAACTGAACTAGAACTGAACTAGAACTGAACTAGAACTGAACTAGAACTGAACTAGAACTGAACTAGAACTGAACTAGAACTGAACTAGAACTGAACTAGAACTGAACTAGAACTGAACTAGAACTGAACTAGAACTGAACTAGAACTGAACTAGAACTGAACTAGAACTGAACTAGAACTGAACTAGAACTGAACTAGAACTGAACTAGAACTGAACTAGAACTGAACTAGAACTGAACTAGAACTGAACTAGAACTGAACTAGAACTGAACTAGAACTGAACTAGAACTGAACTAGAACTGAACTAGAACTGAACTAGAACTGAACTAGAACTGAACTAGAACTGAACTAGAACTGAACTAGAACTGAACTAGAACTGAACTAGAACTGAACTAGAACTGAACTAGAACTGAACTAGAACTGAACTAGAACTGAACTAGAACTGAACTAGAACTGAACTAGAACTGAACTAGAACTGAACTAGAACTGAACTAGAACTGAACTAGAACTGAACTAGAACTGAACTAGAACTGAACTAGAACTGAACTAGAACTGAACTAGAACTGAACTAGAACTGAACTAGAACTGAACTAGAACTGAACTAGAACTGAACTAGAACTGAACTAGAACTGAACTAGAACTGAACTAGAACTGAACTAGAACTGAACTAGAACTGAACTAGAACTGAACTAGAACTGAACTAGAACTGAACTAGAACTGAACTAGAACTGAACTAGAACTGAACTAGAACTGAACTAGAACTGAACTAGAACTGAACAAGAACTGAACTAGAACTGAACTAGAACTGAACAAGAACTGAACTAGAACTGAACTAGACTGTGAATGTGTGATTCGTTAAGGAGAACTTACTTTCCATAATTTCCATACACAAACTTTTCACAGCTGATTCACTCTTTTCCAACTTTTGTCCCAGGCTCTCGAAATTTTGTACTACATTGCTGCTATATTCTTGCAGCTTACTATCGACAGATTTTTGTACGGATTCCAAAATATTGTCACAAACAATATTTAAGAAATCTGCGCAAGAATCTTCTAAAGATTTTTGTATTTTAGGCGTGCCTGTTACAATTGGTTTTGAGCGAGACTCAGGCTTTGTATAAGACTCTGTTGAATTTCGAAAACTTTGGTTACTAACGAAATTAGCATATTCTTCATTTTCAGCTTCTTCTTCATTAATAACATCCAGTTGAGGGCAACTTTTCGAGGATGAAAACGATTGTCTAGATGATCTTACGGAGCTGGTTCCCGTGGGTGATGTTTTACGGCAGAGATTGCAATTGCATGAGCAAGATAGATTTTTAGTGAGTGAGCATTTCTTTGCAGAGTGCTGACAGTTTAAACGGGTACTAGATTTTGAGACTGAAGATAAATGAGATTGATGTGGAGACTTATTGTAGCCTTGTCTAACATAACTGGGTTGAGTTGTATAAGAATTTCTTGAGTTATTGGAGATTCTATTGCTATTTAGTGGCGGTGGTAAGTTTTCCAAAGCAATGTAATTGAACTCATTCTGTTTTATGTGATTACTACTTATTCTGTAACTTGGACCCCTATCTGGATAGGTTTGCTTAATGGGCATACCATTGTGTGTGAGCAGATTAAAATTGATTGCTGGTTTCCCCAGGCAACCCTTCGAGGGTCTACAAACACATTGGTAGTTACAATAGGAATCGGAATTCTGAATGCCGTTGTTTCCACTGCCAGTACTCGATCTTCTTCCTACCAAACTTTCAGAATGCGACAAACGCACATTATTACTCCCGTCTGGAAAGCTGCGTCTGGGATTTTCACTATTAGAGCTAGTAATACTGGCTATTCTATCATTTAGTGAAATTTTTTCAATAGCTGAATCTCTGCTTTGTACGCCATTTTTACTGCCTTTTTTCGGTTTTGTTTTCTTTTTTAATTTTGCACTATTTTTGCCCGAAGAAGTTTCGCTTGTTGTATTTAGTTTTGGAGGCATGGTCGTTAGTTTACGATATGATTGAGGCAAACGTTTAGTTGCGTGATAGCAATGCAATTCACATGGACAACAGTTTAAGTCACAAGATGGGGTCAGGAAATGGCAGCAATGGTTTAAGTTATTTAAATTATATTCAGTACAGCAGCAGCAGTTGCCGTGATAATTTCTATACATTTATTTTTAGCGATGTTTAAGAATTCGAATTTTTGTTTATTTTATTTGTTGAATTTATTTCAGTTTTGTAAAAGAAAATATTCATAAATTTGTATTGTAGTTAGTAAAAATAACGCGAAACTATCTGAAAAATATGTGGATTTTGTCTATTTTATTTTTTCGAAACGTTTTGAGTTGAAGAATGTAAAAAAAAACTAATAAACTTTGAGAAATATTGGCTGTTATTTTTTTTATTACTTCAGAATTGAAACCAAAATACACTTGAAAAAATATTGGCAGTTATTTTTATTTAAATTTCAGATGAGGAATTTTTTGAAATTCAAATATTTTGGGGATAAAAAGGGTAAAAACTGCAAAATTTGTAATCTTACATCTTAAAAGATAAATAAATACAAAGATTTAAAATTCATCTCCATCCATTTTAATACATATCAGATGTTTGGTACTTTTTTGTTAAGAAACGGCTAAAATATGATAATTCTTTGTAACTTTTAAAACAAAAAACACAAAAATAAATTTAAAATCATTCAAATCAATTTACAAAAAATTTTAAAATTCTATATCTTTGTAAATAACCGTTTAATATACAAAAGAACGAGCTCCTTTACTTCATTTATACAAAAAAAAATCTTAAATCGTGTATATCTTCGTAAATGAGCGTTTTCTGTCCAAAAATCGATTTATATATGAAAAGTTACAAAAATTTCAAAATGTCTGTATCTTCCTAAATAAGCGCTTAATACACAAAAGGAGATAAATCGGTGATCACTCATATTTCTCAGAAAAAAAAAATTTTTATATGAAAATGTATAAAAAATCTTAAATCGTCTATATCTTCGTAAATAAGGATTTAATATAGAATAGGAGGTCGATCTGTGATCACTAACATATCTGACCAAAAATCGATTTTTATACGAAAATTTAAAAAAAAATCTTAAATCGTCTATATCTTCGTAAATTAGCGTTTAATGAAGAAGAGAATTTCGATCTGTGATCATTCATATTTCTGACCAAAAATCGATTTTTATACGTAAATTTACAAAAAATTTTAAATCCTCTATATCTTCGTAAATAAACGTTTAATGAAGAAGAGAAGATCGATCTGTGATCAGTCATATTTATGACCAAAAATCGATTTTTATACGAAAATTTACAAAAAATCTTATAAAATATCTTCGTAAATAACCGTTTAATATAGAATAGGAGCTCGGTCTGTGATCACTCATATTTCTGACCAAAAATCCATTTTTATATGGAAATTTACTAAAAATCTTAAATTGTCTATTTCTTTGTAAATAAGCGTTTAATATACAAATAGAGCTCGATCTGTGATCACTCATATTTCTGACCAAAAATCGATTTTTATACGAAAATTTACAAAAAATCTTAAATCGTCTATATCTTCGTAAATAAGCGTTTAATAGACAAGAGAAGCTCGATCTGTGATCACTCATATTTCTGTCCAAAATCGATTTTTTTATGAAAATTTACAAAAAAATCTTATTTCGTCTATTTCTTCTTAAATAAGCGTTTAATATACAAAATGTGCTCGATCGGTGATCACTCATATTTCTGACCAAAAATAGATTATGTGAAAATTTACAAAAAAATCTTAAATCGTCCTGTGCTCATTCATATTTCTGACCAAAAATCGAATTTTATGTGAAAATTTACAAAAAATCTTAATTCGTCTACATCTTCTTAAATAAGCTTTTAATATAGAATAGGAGCTCGATCTGTGATCACTCATATTTCTAACTAAAAATCGATTTTTATATGAAAATTTACAAAAAGTCTTAAATCGTCTATTCCTTCGTAAATAAGCGTTTAAAATGCAAAAGCGGATAGATCGGTAATACTCATATTGAAAAAAAAAAATTAATGAAAATTTACAAAAAATCTTACCGACCGAGCTCCTGGTCGGTAATAGCAATCTAGTTTTATATGAAAATTTACAAATAATCATAAATCGGCAATTAATAGAGAAGAGTGATCGATCTGTGGTCACTAATATTTCTGACCAAAAATCGATTTTTATATGGAAATTTACAAAAAACTAAAATCGTGAATATCTTCGTAACTAAGCGTTTAATAGAAAAAATGAGCTCGATCTATGGTCACTCATATTTCTGACCAAAAATCCATTTTTATATGAAATTTTACCAAAAAAATATCTTAAATCGTCTCTATCTATCTAAATACAAAAAAGCAGCTCGATCTGTGATCACTCCTATTTCTGACCAAAAATCAATTTTTAATCGAAAATTTACAGAAATCTGAAATCGTCTATATCTTTGTAAATAAACGTTTAATAGAGAACGGAAGCTCGATCGGTGATCACTCATATTTTTAACCAAAAATCATTTTTTATCACTCATATTTCAATCATAATCGAATTTTATGTAAGAATTTACAAAAAATCTTAAATCGTCTATTTCTTCGAAAATAAGCGTTTAATATAGAATAGGAGCTCGATCGGTGATCACTTATATTTCTGACCAAAAATCGATTTTTATATGAAAATGATCGAAAAATCTTAAATCGTCTATTTCTTCGTAAATAAGCGTTTAAAAGAGAAAAGAAGCACGATCTGTGATCACTCAAATATCTGACCAAAAACCTATATTTTTAAGAAAATTTACAAAAAATCTTAAATCGTCTATATCTTAGTAAATAAGCGTTTAATAAACAAAAGGAGCTCGATCGGTGATCACTCATATTTCTGTCCAAAAATCAATTTTTATATGCAAATTTTCGAAAAATCTTAAATCGTCTATTTCTTCGTAAATTGTTTAATATAGAATAGGAGCTCGATCTGTGATCACTCATATTTCTGTCCAAAAATAAATTTTTATAAAATGTCTATATCTTCGTCAATAAGCTTTTAATATAACAAAAGGAGTGATAACTAATATTTCTGACCAAATATAAATTTTTGTATGAAATTTTACAAAAAACATTAAACCGTCTATATCTTCTTTACTTTTTTTTCGCAAGCTGATAATGTCTTAAGCAATCACTTTGGGGTTCAACTTTTGTCCGGATTTTATTTCCATTCCAACTTATGTAAATTAAGTATTTGTTACTCGGGAATAGCAGTCTTAATCTCTTTTATAATTATCTTTCAATGTACACATACATATCCAATTCACTATTCCTCATTGTCGTTTTCGTTTTTGCTTTCCTTGCTCTGAGCATTGGATTTGCAATATTCACAATAATTTCGGTGAATAGGAGGACGGCACTTGCACCAGTACGAGGAATTCAGTTCTTGGCAGAGAAATGGTTTTTCACATTCAGTTTGATTGCTACAGGTAGGTTGACAGATTTGACAATGATGTTGTTGTTGGTGATCTGGAGAATTGTTTGTTTTATTGGTCGAACAATTGCGGGAACGTTTGCAGCGGCAATCGGGAAACATGATGTTGAGCTGTTCGATATTTTTATTGTGCTCCGAGAAATCTTAGAGAATTTTAATTTTATTTTTTTAATATACTGTAAAATTTAGTTGTAATTTAGGCCAAAAATGGTGATGTTATGCCAAGTTTTTTCTATTGTATTTCAATTGACATGTTATACTTACATTTAATGTGACTTTCAAACTGTAGTTTTACAATGAAGGAGAAAACTATTTTTATTTATTATTTTTATTACATATTTATTATTTGTTTATTTAGAACACATTTTCAGTTTTAAATTAATTTGTTTAAGGCTCTCAATCTTCGAGCTCTTTGTTTTTAGTTATTTCTTTTACTGTCTCCTGCAGCTCTACTTCAGAATATTTATATTTCTTTAAAAATCTAGCCACAAATGGAGCCAGTAATTTCTCATCCACTTTGTGGACATCATTAAAACCAAAATACAAAGCAGCTAAATTGGAAGTCACCACCACAATGAAGGCACCCAAGGTGGTATACCACAAAAAGGAAATGTGATAAATGGATGAACCCTGGGTAGGAAGACTGTATTTGAGAAAATTTCAAAAATAATTGATTAAAACCTGTTACCAAAATCTCAATTTCAAACTCACTATTCCGATGTTGAATTCAAATACTTGGTCATATCAAACTCATAGTCACAGCCCTCTATAGATATGGGTAATTTGGTGTGGCGAAATAAGCCAGTAATACTGGCTATCTGGGCATTAATACAGATCCAAGACATGCTTAAGAAGGACACAATACTGGCGGTTAAAATGCTCTATAAAAAAACAAAAAATATTTTCATTATATTTCTCTTGAACTCATTAATTCTTTTGCTCACCTTCTCATTTATCCAGGGCATTAACATGCCCACCGTGAATATGCCCAACATGGGTCCATACAATATAGACTGCAATGTGGCGGACAATTGCAAAACCATGCCCAGTTTTTCCACCACATACACCAGACAAATGGAACTTAAGCCGAAAACAATGACCACTAAACGCATTATTATGGCCGTGGAACGTTCACTTAACTCCTTTTTCATATTGGGTTTAATAAAATCTTCCAAAACCACAGCAGACAAGGAATTTAGATAAGTAGACAAAGAGCTTAGGGCAGCACTAAAGACTCCGGCCACAAATAGTCCCGGCATGCCGGGAAATTTACCCAAAACATCCATGACCAACACGGGAATCAATTGATCTCTGGCATGGGCCAACTATAAATAAATAAATGAAGAAATGGTTACATAATTTTAATCCTAATTCATTAAATTTCTAACTTACCCCCGTTGACATGGGATCACAATCATAGTAGGTGGCATATGCCAACAGACCCACATAAATACACACCATATACAGCAGTGTCAGACCAATGGAGAAAGTATACAAAGTTTCTTTTATCTTTTGTATATTGGGCAAAGACATAAACCTTTGAATAGTGGGTTGATTTATTGAAGTATTTTGCAATTTAAAGAAAGTGCCACCCACAAAAACCGAAAATACACTCATGCGCACAGTGGGATCAAATGTTAAGCTAAATAGTTTGGGGTTATAGAAATTATTAATAGGAATGTTTAAATGTAAATGTTTAAATTATAAAACTTACTCTGGAAAGTTAAGACGACCTCCTTCCAAATTGCGTTGCCATAAAACTTGAATTCCACCCAAATCGATAGTGCCCTTGATCATGAGCACTATCATGGAGGTAAACATAATGATACTTTGGATGACATCGGTCCAGACGACACCTTTAATGCCGCCCTAAAATAAACGAGTAAGAGAGCTATATTCGGCTGTGCCGAATCTTATATACCCTTCACCAAATTATAATTTTTAGGTGAACAAAATTTTTTTTTTCAGTTTTTTTAATTTTTTGAAAAAAAATTTTTTTTTTTTTTTTTGTTTTTGTTTTCAATTTTAAATTTTTTTTTTAATTTAAAATTTTATTTTTATTTTAAAAATTTTTTTTTTGTTTTTCAAAAATTTTTTTTTGGTGAAAAAAAAAATTCGGTTTAAAAAATATTTTTTCCGATTTTGACCCATTGTAGGTCCAACTTACTATGGTCTTATATACGTCGCACGGTGGCTCATATCTCAATTTCATCGGCCAAAAGTCCAACTTTTTGTTAACTTCGATTTCAAAAATTTTAATGCCATTCAATAGTACATTGAAACTAAGGTAACCAAAAAATTAGATAAAAATATTGTCAATTGTGTGCGTGGCATGCTGTTAAAGTCAAATATTTTATGTCATTTTATAAAAAATGTGATTTTTATAAATTTGATCAGAAGTAAATTATTATTATTCGCAAACTATTATCGATAATTGGATGACTTTTTTATTGTTATGTTGGTAGAATATTGGTCTTTAAGAACTGGTATGATTTGTCACTGTACCGTTTACACTTACTGTGTTATTAAATGTTTTCACAGGTACTATAATTTAGTCAAATTTGAATTTCAGTGTTTCGGGTCAAAAGGGGTTAAACAAATTTTACTACCAGGAGAAAGACCAAAGTGTCCTCTTTAAGTCCTTATATACGTGTTGACCTGTTTTTTGAACACTTTTCTCAATTGAATGAAATTACTCCCAACTTTTTTTTCTATTTTTATTTTACATGTTCATATGACTGGCGCAAAGTACAAATTGCAATTTTGAAGATATTGCGATAAAATTTGGTACATAACTGAAATCGGTCCATTATTTTACCTAGCACCCATACAAATTTTCTCCCGAAATTAACTTTATCGATTGTAAATGGTAAATTTATATAGGTATCTACACACATTTTGCTCTAAATAAGTTTTATATAAACTAAATCAAATTTTTGAATGGATCATTTCTGTTATTTTTAATTATAAACCTAATTGAAGCTATTAACAAAAATTACATACTTTTTTCGATACTTTTATAACGTCAATGTTTATTTGGCCAACCCCTGTATGCAATTTCTAATATTTTTTGCGATGGATCAAGTGTGTTGTTCTTAAATGTACACTAAATTTCAGGCATTTGGAGACACGGGTCTTTTTTTTTGTCTTTTATCATGTAGTGATGTCCGTTATATTTGTTCGTGTTGCACTGTGTAACTCATTGGTGATCCGAGTACTTTAGGTTTTTTAAATAAGATCTACATTATGATACTCCTTCTTGAATTTCGTGGAATGAGCAATATTCATAGCTGCATGCTTATTACCAATATCGTTATTTTTCACGGCCGCTATAAATTGAGACTATCGTACCTTGAATTAAAAGATTTCTTCTTTTGGGACTTAATGCTAGCTCTGATCTCTTTTTCGAAAGGTCAAGGTATCTTAGCAAATCTTTAAAGGCATCTTGTAAAAAAAGAGAAACAAAATCGATCATCCCAAACAAATTTCCACCATATCTATGGTCGACAAATCTGATAGATGTTGATTTATAGGAGGTGGTACATCGTCTGACTATAGTAGACGGTAAATCAGGATATGTCATTTTCTTTTTGTTCATACCATATAATTTTAACAATACAAAACAAGTAAGAAAGTGTAGTCGTTCAAGCCCGACCATATGACCTACACTGAGTAAATCAGCAAAAACCTTTTTCTCTTAAAATTTCTTGTGAGAGATTCGAAAATGGGCCTATGACAAATTATGGACTGATAGCCATAAAATTATTGTAGGTAGTGTGATTTACTGAGACTTCTTTATTTCTGTTAAATTTTATTTGGATACCAAAATTTTTTATGAGATTTATGCTCTTTGAAGAATAATTTCACTTTTGTAGTTCTTTATTTCATTGGAAGTTAGATTACACTAATAAATTGCTTCGGATTGGGATTTATTTCATTTGGAGTTATTTCGCGTTTTTGGCACTAATATTTTTAAAATTATGAAACCGCCGATTATTGGGAGTAATTTCATTTCACCCTTTGGCAGTTATTTCATTTTTCAAGTTTGGGAATTATTTCATTTTTGCTGGGAATTATTTCATTGGGATTTATTTCATTTGGGAGATATTTCACGGTACCATTTTTAGGTGTGCTTTATTATTTGTATATAAACATTTTATGTGGACATTTATGGCCGATAAAATCCTATTTCGGGAGGACATTTGTATGGGGACTAGGTGAAATAATGGACCGATTTCTACCACTTTCGTCCTTTGGCCTAAAATAATACATGAGCGTAATGTTATTAAAATATCTTCGAAATTACGACCTGTACATTGCGCACAAGTTTAAATCGACTTTGAAAGTGAGTCGATCGGTATAATTTAAGGGTGTTACACTAATATTTTTGGACATTACCAACATCAGTCAAAATCGGTCAAAATCGAGAGAAATTTTTTTTTTATCAAAAATAAAGTTTTTGTTATAAATTTTTTTTAAAAAATTTAAAAAAAAATTGCTTTGACATAATTTTTTTTTTTTGCTAATAAATTAAAAAAAAAATTAAATTTTATTTTACCTAAAAATAATTAAAATTTTTATTTTAAAGTATAATTTGGTGAAAGGTATATAAAATGCTGAAAATAGTTGTAGGGTAGAAGGCGGACCATGCGCCACTTTTTTTTGTTGAGGCGTTCTCAAATTCAAACCATAGTACATATTCTTAATTTGTTTCTTGTTTCGGATACTTAAATATGTCGGCTTTAGTTTTGATCATTTCAATCTTGCCAATCTCATCTTAATACATATCTTTTTTAACATTTATAGACTGACCAAAAACGGCGAAACTACCCCACCCATGGGGTAAATACGCCGTAGGTATGGGGCAGATTTGTCATATGTAAAATAAGACAAAAGAAATCAAAAAATATAAACGTATTTTACCAAGGCGTATTAACAAGGTGAGTGCATAAAATCAGCTGTTTCTTAATTCGCTGTGGTTTTATGTACACTATATGTCAAACTTTGTTTATGTTTACATTTGTTATTGTAAATAACATAGTAATATTTTAATTCGCCTTGATTTTGACATTTACCGTACATTTTAACAAAAACAAATTGCCTGTTGTTTTTGCATTGTTGTATTTGTTGCCGGCACGCACTCACCTGGTTAATACGCCTTGGTATTTTACTGTTTTACAACTTAATTGACAAAAAAAAAAGTATAATAAACTTTGTAGATATTTATTGTTTATTTCATATAATTTAACAGAAAAAAAATAAACAAATTGTGACTGATTTTTCTATATTTTATCAATATTTTGGTCTACATGAAAGGGATTCCTTGTATCTGGCGCATGTGCCTCTGGGGGAGTTTTGAGGTTTAATATAAATTTGTTTCATTGTTCACTACTATTGACATTCTATCACCGACCAATATCTTTTTTGTATCACAAAAACTAAAGAAGTTGAGGGTGCTGTGGCTTAATTGGTTAGCGCGTTTGATCACTAAGCATATGGTATTTGTGGCCTGGGTTCGATTCCCAGCAGCTGCCAATCAACAACATCAGTTTATAATAATTATTAGTTTACTTAATAACTAATATTTATCACAGCGCCCTCATTCGGTGTTATAACACTAAATAAAACGCCACCGAAGTAAAATAATTAAATAAAGGTTGTTGGCTTGACTAAGGCGCTGCAACCTGCACTAATAACAAACATAACGCGCAATTGCAGAGTTGACAATTAAAAGCTTTTCTCCTCCTTTCACCACCTTTTCCTCTACACTCTATACCCTTTCCAAAGAAAGTAACACATTTAAAAAAACCATTAATCGCGTCTGGCTTTCAGGGATGATAAATAATCGATAAAGGAATATATAACATGATAATGTAACATAATCATTTACTCGGTTTTTAAGTTATTCGGTGTTGGCAGATGTTCCCCTATGGCGAATGATCCCCCTTCTACCCTACTTATAAACTTTATTTGGGTTGCCTCATATTTTGGTTGATAACTACTTTGAAACTGAAACGATTTGGCCGATTTTCCATACCAAATTGCCTAGAATACCAGATTAGAATTTCAGGGCTAAATTGATTTAATTTTACTCTTATTTTATATTTTTTTCAAAAACTTACCACACATGTGTAAAATGTACAAATCACAATGACCATTGGCGTTATAGTGTGTATATCAATGCCACTAACTACAATAAAATGTAAAAATAAATTAGAAAATTTGACAATTAAGCAATTTTTCACAAAATCCATAACTCACCTTGACTGAAAGTTAGTGCCGGCACATAGACAGCGATTGGTAGCCACAAAACCTTTATTTTTATAGATAAATCACAATTGAAATTTTAGGAAAAGCAAGTCCAGCTATAGAGGAAAATACTTACGGTTTTTATATTGAAGAGACAGGCACCGAATAGACGCATGCGGCGACTAAAACGTTTTTCAAAATACTACGAATAATAGAAAGAAAATTAATGTGAAAACTGTTGAAATACTAGGACAAAATTAACATAATTAGTAATTTAGAATATAATAAACCAATTTAAGGTGTTATTATAACAATTTCGAATGTAATTAGCAGAACGAGATAGACTATTCTCATGTACACATTGCGAAATTAAGCAAAATTCATTTAAATTATCAATAGGCAAATAAATTGGAGATTGTGCATCATAAACATATTCAGGATTTTGTTTAATACATCATTGCAATATATTTACAGCAAGCTTTTTTATGCCGACCACTGCTTTAAAAAGGGATTTACTGTAAAGTAAAATAAAACAATATTAAAATAGTTTAAATATTTTTCAACTTTTAACACCAACTCCTTTATTAACAACTTAAAACCATTATAAATAAATTTGTACACAAAAAAAAATTCTTCTAAATTAATCGCTATAAAATTATACAATTACATATTGTATAATATACAATTGGTCAATTCACAAGGTCTCCTATCAGTCATATTGTCATAATGTCCTAATATTTCACGACTCGGCGGCTTGGCTTAACCGACTATTAGGCTTTCGGCGCAGGTCTCTGCTGGTTGAACACAATAAACATAGCATACAGAATAGTATTATTTTAGGACATTATGACATGATAGGAGACTTTGTGAATTGACCAAATATATTTACATAAACTAGTATAAGTAATATAAAAATAGTTTAACAAAGTCTATTATAAATCCTCCTTCGTTTCATTTTCGAAATTTTCTTCCTCCCCCTTGGCACCATTTTTCAAAGGTTTCTCCAATTCCATTTGCATATCATTGATATTCTGGGCCGCGCTGCTATATTTATATTTGTTCATATATTTTCTCAATATAGGAGTAATTAATTGAGGATCCACTTCACTGGAATCCTGGCGGCCAAAATACAAAGTAGACAACAAGGATACCGTAATGGTAATGACGGCACCTATAGCACTGTACCACAAAAAGGAAACATGATGCAAAGGTGTGCCACTAGTGGTGGGTTCTGGGGTGCTATAAAAGAATTTTTAAAATTTTAACAGTTGTTTATAAAATTTGTTGACAAATTGAGACTTACCCTAAAATAGTTTTATTTACATAGTCAAATTCATAGGTACATCCCTCTATAGACACCGGTTTAGTGGGGAATTTCAAAATCCCCGTGGCACTATCATATTGAGAACGTATTGCTATATAGGCCATGATTAAGGCCGAGGTAGTGCAGCCAGTTAAAACACTCTGTTATTATAGAAAACCAAAAATTAAAATTTAATATTAATTTTTATATATTAAAACTAAAAAACCCACCTTTGACTTGACAAAAGGCATGGTCATGCCTACAGTAAATATACCCAAAATAGGTCCTATAGAAATCGAGTTCACGGTGGCCGACAACTGCATGACCATGCCCAATTTCTCTACAATCTTTACCAAACCCATGGCTGAGACACCAAAAAATAAAACCACCGCTCTTAGGAAGATAGCAGTTTGTCTTTCGGTAAAAGGTTGGCTGCGATAAGGCTCCACAAAATCCTTTAATAAAACACCCGACAAGGAATTCAAACAAGTTGACAAGGAACTCAAAGCAGCACTAAATACTCCTGATACAAAAAGCCCCGCTATACCAGGATAGGAGCCAGCTATCTGCATAACATATAAAGGAACAATTTGATCTTTAGCACGAACCAACTAAAACAAACATTATTAATAAAAATTTGTTCAAAACTATACTCAAAAAATTCGTTTACTTACTCCTGTTGAAATGGGATCACAATCATAGTACGAAGCAAACGCCAACAGACCCAAATATATACAAAGACCCAATAGACACACCAAGCCTATGATAAAGGCATACAAAGATTTCTTGACATCTGCCATGCTGCCCAAAGACAGAAAACGCTGCACAGCTGGTTGATTAATGCAAGTACCCTGCAGTTTTAATAAAGTGCCTCCCACAAATACCGCAAAGAAGCCCATGCGCACAGTGGGATCGAAAGTCCATCTTAAATTAAAGCATAATATAACATTTCGCTTTAACTATTAACAAAAAAAACTTACTCTGGTGCCACCAGTCTGCCACTTGCCATGTTTCTCTCATAAACATTACCCAAACCACCTACATCAATGGTACCCTTGATGGATACAAATGCCAATGATCCCACCATAATAAAGCCCTGCAGCACATCTGTCCATATCACTCCCTTAATGCCACCCTGTAATAATTTTAGGTTCATCATTATAAAGTACCATTCACTTTACTTTTTGTCTACTTACAATGCAGGTATAAATGGTGCAGACCAAACACACCACCGGTATTATTGTGTACAAATTAATGCCAGTTACTGAAATTTCAAAGATATTATTAATTCTTAATTAAGTAATTGGACTAATTAGTTGCTGGTTTGTTAGGGAATTACCTTGATTGAATGTTAAAGCGGGTACGTAAATAGAAATGGGCAACCATAACATCTAGATAAGAGAAAAATTCAAACAAATAATAGACAAAATAAATCCAAAGAAATGTTTCCTTAAGGAATATCAGGAAAAGGAGACAAATATTTTCTATAGAAAATCTTAGTCTCCGCTAAGAGAAGACGAATATTTTCTATTGAAAATCTTAGTTTCCTCTAAAAGGAGACACAATGTTCCATAGAAAATCTAAGACTTCCATAAAAGGAGACAATATTTTCTATAGAAAATCCAAGGCTCCTACAGAAGGATACAACATTTTCCATAGAAAATCTAAGACTCCCTTAAAAGGAGACAACATTTTCTATAAAAAATCCAAGGCTCCTCCAGAAGGAGACAACATTTTCTATAGAAAATCTTAGTCTCCCCTAAAAGGAGAGAAAATTTTCTATAGAAAGTTTTAGTATCACCTAAAAGGAGACAACATTTTCTATACAAAATCTTCTAGACACAACATTTTCTATAGAAAATCTTAGTCGCCTCTAAAAGGATACAACATTTTCTATAGAAAATCTTATTCGCCTCTAAAAGGAGACAACATTTTCTATAGAAAATCTTATTCGCCTCTAAAAGGAGACAACATTTTCTATAGAAAATCTTAGTCGCCTCAAAAAGGAGACAACATTTTCTATAGAAAATCTTAGTCTCCTCTAAAAGGAGACAACATTTTCTATAGAAAATCTTAGTCTCCTCTAAAAGGAGACAACATTTTCTATAGAAAATCTTAGTCTCCTCTAAAAGGAGACAACATTTTCTATAGAAAATCTTAGTCTCCTCTAAAAGGAGACAACATTTTCTATAGAAAATCTTAGTCTCCTCTAAAAGGAGACAACATTTTCTATAGAAAATCTTAGTCTCCTCTAAAAGGAGACAACATTTTCTATAGAAAATCTTAGTCTCCTCTAAAAGGAGACAACATTTTCTATAGAAAATCTTAGTCTCCTCTAAAAGGAGACAACATTTTCTATAGAAAATCTTAGTCTCCTCTAAAAGGAGACAACATTTTCTATAGAAAATCTTAGTCTCCTCTAAAAGGAGACAACATTTTCTATAGAAAATCTTAGTCTCCTCTAAAAGGAGACAACATTTTCTATAGAAAATCTTAGTCTCCTCTAAAAGGAGACAACATTTTCTATAGAAAATCTTAGTCTCCTCTAAAAGGAGACAACATTTTCTATAGAAAATCTTAGTCTCCTCTAAAAGGAGACAACATTTTCTATAGAAAATCTTAGTCTGCTCTAAAAGGAGACAACATTTTCTATAGAAAATCTTAGTCTCCTCTAAAAGGAGACAACATTTTCTATAGAAAATCTTAGTCGCTTCTTAAAGAATACAACATTTTCCATAGAAAATCTTAGTCTCCTCTAAAAGGAGACAACATTTTCTATAGAAAATCTTAGTCTCCTCTAAAAGGAGACAACATTTTCTATAGAAAATCTTAGTCTCCTCTATAAGGAGACAACATTTTCTATAGAAAATCTTAGTCTCCTCTAAAAGGAGACAACATTTTCTATAGAAAAACTTAGTCTCCTCTAAAAGGAGACAACATTTTCTATAGAAAAACTTAGTCTCCTCTAAAAGGAGACAACATTTTCTATAGAAAAACTTAGTCTCCTCTAAAAGGAGACAACATTTTCTATAGAAAATCTTAGTCTCCTCTAAAAGGAGACAACAGTTTCTATAGAAAATCTTAGTCTGCCCTAAAAGGAGACAAACATTTCTATAGAAAATCTTAATATCCCCTAAAAGAAAATAAAATTTTCTATAGAAAATCTTAGTCTCCTCTAAAAGGAGACAACATTTTCTATAGAAAATCTTAATATCCCCTAAAAGAAAATAAAATTTTCTATAGAAAATCTTAGCCTCCTCTAAAAGGAGACAACATTTTCTATAGAAAATTTTAGCCTCCTCTAAAAGGAGACACAATTTTCTATAGAAAATTTTAGCCTCCTCTAAAAGGAGACACAATTTTCTATAGAAAATTTTAGCCTCCTCTAAAAGGAGACACAATTTTCTATAGAAAATTTTAGCCTCCTCTAAAAAGAGACACAATTTTCTATAGAAAATCTTAGTCTCCTCTAAAAGGGGACACAATTTTCTATAGAAAATCTTAGTCTCCTCTAAAAGGAGACACAATTTTCTATAGAAAGTCTTAGTCTCCTCTAAAAGGACACACAATTGCTATAGAAAATCTTAATCTCCTCAAAAAGGAGACACAATTTTCTATAGAAAATCTTAGTCTCCTCAAAAAGGAGACACAATTTTCTATAGAAAATCTTAGTCTCCTCTAAAAGGAGACACAATTTTCTATAGAAAATCTTAGTCTCCTCTAAAAGGAGACACAATTTTCTATAGAAAATCTTAGTCTCCTCTAAAAGGAGACACAATTTTCTATAGAAAATCTTAGTCTCCTCTAAAAGGAGACACAATTTTCTATAGAAAATCTTAGTCTCCTCTAAAAGGAGACACAATTTTCTATAAATTATCTTAGTCTCCTCTAAAAGGAGACACATTTTTCTATAGAAAATCTTAGTCTCCTCTAAAAGGAGACACAATTTTCTATAGAAAATCTTAGTCTCCTCTAAAAGGAGACACAATTTTCTATAGAAAATCTTAGTCTCCTCTAAAAGGAGACACAATTTTCTATAGAAAATCTTAGTCTCCTCTAAAAGGAGACACAATTTTCTATAGAAAATCTTAGTCTCCTCTAAAAGGAGACACAATTTTCTATAGAAAATCTTAGTCTCCTCTAAAAGGAGACACAATTTTCTATAGAAAATCTTAGTCTCCTCTAAAAGGAGACACAATTTTCTATAGAAAATCTTAGTCTCCTCTAAAAGGAGACACAATTTTCTATAGAAAATCTTAGTCTCCTCTAAAAGGAGACACAATTTTCTATAGAAAATCTTAGTCTCCTCTAAAAGGAGACACAATTTTCTATAGAAAATCTTAGTCTCCTCTAAAAGGAGACACAATTTTCTATAGAAAATCTTAGTCTCCTCTAAAAGGAGACACATTTTTCTATAGAAAATCTTAGTCTCCTCTAAAAGGAGACACAATTTTCTATAGAAAATCTTAGTCTCCTCTAAAAGGAGACACAATTTTCTATAGAAAATCTTAGTCTCCTCTAAAAGGAGACACAATTTTCTATAGAAAATCTTAGTCTCCTCTAAAAGGAGACACAATTTTCTATAGAAAATCTTAGTCTCCTCTAAAAGGAGACACAATTTTCTATAGAAAATCTTAGTCTCCTCTAAAAGGAGACACAATTTTCTATAGAAAATCTTAGTCTCCTCTAAAAGGAGACACAATTTTCTATAGAAAATCTTAGTCTCCTCTAAAAGGAGACACAATTTTCTATAGAAAATCTTAGTCTCCTCTAAAAGGAGACACAATTTTCTATAGAAAATCTTAGTCTCCTCTAAAAGGAGACAGCATTTTCTATAGAAAATCTTAGTCTCGTCTAAAAGGAGACAGCATTTTCTATAGAAAATCTTAGTCTCCTCTAAAAGGCGACACAATTTTCTATAAAAAATCTTAGTCTCTCCTGAAAGAAGACAAAATTTTCACTGAAAATTTTAATCTTCCCTAAAAGTAGACAAATTTTCCTAGAAAAAATCTATCTCTACCTTAAAACGAAACAAAATTTCCTATAGAAAACTGTGTCTTTAGCAAAAAAAAAAAAAAGTTTCTATAGAAAACCGTACCTCCTGGAGAATAAGTCGAAATTTTCTATACAAAACTTTGTCTTCTTTAGCAAACATTTATAAAACATTATAATTTTTATACATACCGCTCCGACCAAAAACATTACAGAACCAAACAGACGTAGTCTGCGATCAAATCGCATTTCCAAATACTAAAAATATTAAAGATATACAAAATTTTGATGATGTATTAAAGAAGCCTATTCAAAGTAAATGCAATAAATCCACTAATAAGTTTATAAACAACCAAAACCATAATTTATTCCAACAACCCAAAGACGAACACAAAATGAGACTAAATTTTCAAATAAAATTTTTTTTATGAAATATAAAAAAATTATGGAAATTTAGCTAATATTTTAAGATAAAAATAAAATTTTATTTTTCTTTAGACTCCAATGAAGTGATAAATATCAGAAATGGATATTTTTAAAATAATGAAATCTAAATTTATGTGGGATAGTTACGTATGAGTAATATTTAATGCATACAACATAATTAATATTAATTATACGTATCGGTTTATTATTCCCTGGAATGAAGAAAGTAAAAAACAACGGTTTAAATAAGTTTTAACATTGGATTTATTTATTTATTGAATTAAATTTAATTGCTATATATTACAGTAAGTACAGTAATGAATTAATTCTGTATTAATTTATAATACAGTTGCTTTAATGATTTACATTTCGCTCATCTTTCAGCTCTTCTGTTTCCTCCAAGCAACCGGTTTCAGTAGCATTCTGCTGAATTTCATTCATAGTTATGGCCACACTGCTGTACTTATATTTGTTCATGTATTTTCTCAATATAGGAGTAATCAATTTGGGATCAACCTCACTGGAATCCTGTTTACCAAAGTACAGGGTAGCCAAAAGAGCCACTGCAATAGTGACACCGGCTCCCAAGCCTGTATACCACAGAAATGATAAATGATGAAAGGCGCTGCCCGAAACGGCTGGCATTGCAGTACTATAACAAAAACACATAAATAAAATTCTATATTTGAACATCATTATATCAAATATACCTTAAAATAGTTTTATTTAAAGCTTCAAATTCATAGGTACAGCCCTCTACCGATACAGGTTTAGTGGGGAACTTCAAAACACCAGTGGCACTATCAATTTGGGAACGTATGGCCACATAGGCCATGGTCAAGGCGGCAGTAATACAGCCCGTCAAAACGCTCTAAATATGACAAAAATTTTAAAATATTTTAGAACCTAAGAAAGACATTAACAACTCACCTCTGTTTTTACAAAGGGCATGGTCATGCCCACAGTAAACACACCCAACATGGGTCCGGTTGATATGGAATTGACCGTGGCCGACAACTGCATGACCATGCCCAATTTCTCTACAACTTTAACTAAAGCCATGGCCGAGAAACCAAAAAACAATACTACTACTCTTAGAATAACAGCAGTTTGTCTTTCGGTGAAAGGTGTTTTGCGATAGGGTTCCACAAAATCTTTTAAAACCACACCAGATAATGAATTCAACACCGTGGACAATGAACTCAAAGCAGCACTGAATACACCCGATACAAAAAGGCCACCAACACCGGGAAAGGAGCCGGCAATTTGCATGACATATAAAGGAACAATTTGATCTTTAGCGCGAACCAACTAAAACGTAACAAAACTTAAAAAAAAAAACCTTAATATTTTAAGCAATTTTGCACCTACCCCTGTGGATATGGGATCACAGTCATAATAGGCAGCAAATGCCAAAAGACCCAAATAAATGCACAGACTCAGCAGACATACCAGGCCACTTATGAAAGCATATAAAGATTTCTTAACATCTGCCATATTGGGCAAAGATAAAAAGCGTTGCACGGCCGGTTGAATAATACAAGTGCCCTGCAACTTCAATAAAGTGCCGCCCACAAATACAGCAAAGAAACCCATGCGCACAGTGGGATCAAAGGTCCATCTTTAAAAACAAAATTCCAAATATTTAAAGAAGCATTCTCCTTTTAAACTTTAAAAAAAAACTTACTCCGGTGCCACTAGTCTGCCAGTTTCATTATTTCTCTCATAAACCTCTCCAACGCCACCCACATCCATGGTACCCTTGATGGCCACAAATACCAATGAGCTTACCATAACAAAACCCTGCAATACATCTGTCCATATTACACCCTTGATGCCACCCTGTAATAAACATCAGCATTTCAATTATCTGGGGATTTCCGTACACTATATTTTTTTCCATTGTCTACTTACAATACAGGTGTAAATGGTGCAAACCACACAGACAATCGGTATGATTGTGTACAAATTGATGCCAGTCACTAAAATGTTAACCACATAATTAGGTCAATTATTTCTTTAGTTCAGTTTAGTTGGTCAGAGTTGTTTGGCAGTTAGTTAATAATTAAATTACCTTGATTGAATGTTAAAGCAGGCACATAAATGGAAATGGGCAGCCAAAGTATCTAAAGGAGAGTCAAGTGCAATTAAAATTAAAAGCATACAACCTAAAATAGACTACGTACTCCATGATCTCTTAGTGTTTCAAACAAAAGTAATTACTTTTTTATAGAAAATTGTGTCTCCTTTTCAAGGGAAATACAGTTTTCTATAAAAAATTTTTGCCTCCTTTTAGGGAAGACACAGTTTTCTTTTAGAAAATGTTGTCTCCTTTTAGAGGGCACACAGTTTTCTTATTGAAAATGTTGTCTTCATTTAGAGGAGACACAGTTTTCATATTGAAAATGTTGTCTCCTTTTAGAGGAGACACAGCTTTCTTATAGAAATTACGTTTCCATTTAGAGGAGATACAGTTTTCTTATAGAAAATTTTGTCTCCTTTTAGAATAGTTGCAGATTTCTTATAGAAAATGTTGTCTCCTTTTAGAGGAGACACATTTTTCTTATAGAAAATTTTGTCTCCTTTTAGAGGAGGCACATTTTGCTTATAGAAAATGTTGTCTCCTTTTAGAGGAGGCACATTTTGCTTATAGACAATTTTGTCTCCTTTTAGAGGAGGCACATTTTTCTTATAGAAAATTTTGTCTCCTTTTAAAGGAGACACATTTTTCTTATAGAAAATTTTGTCTCCTTTAAAAGGAGATACATTTTTCTTATAGAAAATTTTGTCTCCTTTTAGAGGAGATACATTTTTCTTATAGAAAATTTTGTCTCCTTTTAGAGGAGATACATTTTTCTTATAGAAAATTTTGTCTCCTTTTAAAGGAGACACATTTTTCTTATAGAAAATTTTGTCTCCTTTTAAAGGAGACACATTTTTCTTATAGAAAATTTTGTCTCCTTTTAAAGGAGACACATTTTTCTTATAGAAAATTTTGTCTCCTTTTAAAGGAGACACATTTTTCTTATAGAAAATTTTGTCTCCTTTTAAAGGAGACACATTTTTCTTATAGAAAAGTTTGTTTTCTTATAGAAAATGTTGTCTCCATTTAGAGGAGACAGAGTTTTCTTATAGAAAATGTTGTTTCCATTTAGAGGAGACACAGTTTTCTTATAGAAAATGTTGTCTACTTTTACAGGAGACACAGTTTTTTTGTAGAAAAAGTTTTCTTATAGAAAATGTTGTTCCTTTTAGAGGAGATACAGTTTTCTTATAGACAATTTAGTTTTCTTTTATGGCAGTTAAAATTTTATATATGGAATTGTGTCTCCTTTTTAGAGGAGGCTCAATTTTCTATAGAAATATTTTTCTATTTTAATAACGAGTTCTGTTGGTGAAGACGTAGTACAAATAGTTTTAAGATTTTCCATATTTCTACTTACCATGCCAACTAAAAACATTACAGAACCGAACAGACGCAATCTACGATCAAAACGCATTTCCAAATACTAGAAATATTCAAAACATACACAATTTCGAAAGGGGTTAAAAGCCAATTATAAAATTAGAAATACTTTCAGTTAGTTTTACAACTACCAGCACCATATGTACAAAGACAGCACAATTAAAACTCAGTTTCTTTTAAGATTTTCCAATAAAGCATATATTATTTATTATTCCACTTTATCTAGAGAATGTTTTCTAACAGCTACATCTTTATCCAAGTTAAACTTGTATAAAGGCTCTTTTGATTCCTGGACTTCAGTCATAACAATTGTTTCTTTGGCAACCTGTGGGAAATATTTCCTTATCACAGGCGAAATGAGATCATGATTAATATCTTCGGCTTTGGTGCAGCCAAAGATTAAGCTGGCTAAATTTGCCACCACACAACCGATAATGCCACCCATGCCGGTATACCACATAAAGGAGAGATGGTAAATGTTGCGTTCGGAGGGTCTAAAAATGGGAAAATTATTAAAGATTTTATTGTGGGTTTAAGAGAAATCTTACGTATAATTGTGTCTTTCCCAATAGGTGGCATTGTCGTATGGATATGTACATCCTTCCACGGAAATGGGTAGCTTGGGATGTCTTATTTCGCCACTCATTTGGCCCATTTGGGCATTAACACAAATCCAGCCTAGGGTTAAAAATGAAACTACGCCACCCAGCAAACAGCTCTATTATGGAAACCAAATATGTTTGATTAATTTGTTTTGTTTATAAATATTATTTTGTGGTACCTTTTCCTTAATCCAGGGCATGCATATGCCTGTAGTATAGAAACCTAAAATAGGACCCATTGTTACAGCCCCCATCATTGTAGCCAATTGCAAAACGGTGCCCATTCTTTCCACCAAATAAACCATGGGTATGCAGCTCAAACCAAAAAATGCCACAATTGCTCTTAGTAGAAAACCAGTTTGTTTTTCGCTTAAATTTACAAAAGGCTTTACCAAATCCTCGGAAATAACACAGGCCATAGAGTTTAAGCCGGTTGATAGAGAACTCAAAGCAGCACTGAAGACCCCAGCCACAAAGAGACCAGGCAAACCGGGTATAGAACCCAATATGCGCATTACCAAAATAGTGGGTAATTGATCATCAGCTTGAGCCAACTTGAAAGGGCAAACGAAAGAGTTCAAAATGGAGAATCATTCTTTCCTTGATGCTAAAATATTTACCTTGGTACTTAAAGGATCACAATCATAATAGGTGGCATAGGTCAATAGGCCCATATAGCAGCAACAGAATAATAAAAACATCAGCAATATGGTAAATAATATCAGACACTGCTTGACCTTGCCAGTATCCGGCAAAGACATGAAACGTTGCAAAGACATTTGATTGACATCATTCGATTGTATCTTATGCAAAACACTGCCCACTAAAATGGCCGACATGGACAGACGCACAGTGGGATCCCAAGATAAGCTAAAATACAGCAAATTTATTTTCAATAAAACTAAAAACTTTCAACATATTAATAAGAAAACACCTACTCTGGGAATATAAGACGGCCACCCTCTAAATTTCTTTCTAAAACTTCACCCAAACCACCCAAATCCAAAGTGCCTTTAATGCAAATGGTCAAAATAGTGCCATACATAACAAAACTTTGCACAGCATCGGTCCAAACCACTGCCTTGAGGCCGCCCTGGCAAAACATGACAAATATTTAAATTAAATACTTCGTTTACTTTATCAAAATAAACTTACCACACATGTATAGAAGGTACACACAATACACACCACCGGGGTAATTGTGTGCACCCCCAAACCACTGACTTGACTGAAAGTCAAAGCAGGCACATACATTGCTACTGGCAGATACAAAATCTTGCAGGGAATTAAATAAAAGAAAGTTTTTTATTAAAATTATTTTAGATTTTTTTGAATTTTATACTTACCGTGCCCACTGTGAATAGTATGGAACAAAAATATCGTATCGACTTCCCAAAACGCATTTCAAAATACTTAAATTGAAAAGAGAACATTTGGGAACATTTTATTTCAGATTATTTGATACTTAAAATTACGTGCAGTTGGCAGGCTTTTAGTGTGAACAAAAAAATAATAAGAATTTCATTTCCGAACGTGCTTTTTTTTGTAGAATTTTTCATGATTTTTTTTTTAAATTTTGTGGCCAAATAGATACACTGCCACAGGCACTTAAAGGGTTAATAAAATAACATATACACTTTAGATAATTGTTAATAACTAATTATGAGATCATTACACAATTCATTAATCATTATTTAATCACATATTTTGTTCCTTAATTTAAATTTCAAACTCTCTGAAAAAGTAAGTTTTTTTTTACTTTTGCTTTTTCTTTTGAAATAAATTTGCATAAGGAAACGTATCAAAGTCCATATAAGGTATCTTTTTCATTTGTATTGTTATTACTGGTGGAATATGAACTGCAAATTTAACATTCATTAGCCTGTTAATTGAATATTCCACATTTGTCCACATTTTTAGCTCTAATTTTAAAATGATGAAAAGTAATTTTTCGGTTCATATTTCTTATTCTCATTTATATATTCTGAGTCAATTAAATGATGCCCTTCCGTACTTTTGTCCATCTGACTAACTGGCTGGCAAAGTATTTGCTTCTGCCCAAGGATGAAGCCTATTGAAACTGGCTAAAATCACACCTATTATTATTTATTCGGTTAACAATTGGTTAATTTAAAATTATTCGATTAACCGAATAATTTCTATTTTCATTTTAAATTGAAAATACAACAACGAATTTTGTGTACAAAAACATAAAAAACAGCAAATAAGGTATTTGAAATCATTTTTGTAAATATAACGCCTATTTGCTGCAACAATGTCATAATTCAAAATCTGTGTTTTTTGAACTGAGTAATACAAAATATGCGCTGTCCTATAATCTTTCATATAGTTTCATCAGTTTTCAAACAAGTCAATTATTTTTTGTGTGAGTGTGTTTTTTGTTGTAAACATCAAAATTAAAATTCATGTTTTCTCGTATATTTGATAAGTAAAAATTTGGGTTAAATACAGATTAGAAAGATATTAACATCTACTATCTATATTTCTGAAATAGCATGATTTGTTGCAAATTTATTTAAGAAATAGTAAAATGTCATAAAATATTCTCGAAACGACTTGTTTGAATTATGACGTTGTTGCAGCAAATGAGCGATGAAATAATCTTTTATAAAAAGAATATAATTTAAAATATTTTTTTCTTTAGATTTAATAATACTTTTCTTGGAAAAAAAAACTCTCTCGCTGATTGTATATGTTGGAGAAATCAAAAGAAATTATGATAAAGAATATTCCTTTTTGGATTGTTTTAGATTTTAATTAATTTAATAGTTTCGTTTAGTTATGATAAAAGACTCATTTCAAAAAAAAGTTGTAAATTAAATATGTCAGTTGTTATACACAGGGTTTCGATATTCAGCTCTAGCAACATATTTCTTACATTTGACTATGCAATAAATATGAAATTATCTCATTTCATCACAATCAGCTAATATAAATATTCATACTGTTCGTTCGTATTACTATTAAAATTGCAATGCTAGTCTGCAATTTTTAGTAGCAAACACAATCCATTGCATATCCACCAAAATATATGTTCGTGCTTTAGTACCACACACAGTTTTTCTGTCGTGCTAATATTGCACTCCATTCGTTTTATTTTGTTGTGCTGGCAAACTTTTCTAGCAAAAATACACACTTCTGTAGTTGTGCTATAGCACAATTGACATTTCTGCAATTGATGCTATCAGTTGCTGTTCTTGATAAGTGCATAACAACATATCAGTAAACACACCCAATGTACAGTTGGGCAGAATCAAAATTTTTTTGAAATATATCTGGCATTTCTAAACGGCTGATCTGATCAGGATAAAATTTGACGCGGGCATAGCCAAGGAGTATTCGAGTTTAAATTATTGAAATGGGACCTACAAATGCCTCAGGGGCGGCGCTATGGGGGCTCAGAATAGGGTACCTTCGTCATGCAAAATTTTTAAACACGTGCCATTTTTTTGTTTCCCATTCGATTTCAAAGAGTTTTATATGTTTAGAAAGCGCTCGCCTATGTCTTGAAAAAATATGCTTGTGTGTGCTATTTATCTCTTATACTTTTCGAGTTATAGGCATTTCAAAATTGAAATTTTAAAATTTTGCCATACCTTGGTCTGCTTTTTTAAAAATATAGGTCGTACTTTTGTACCGAACGGGCTCGATTTTTTTTTGTTAGTTAGACAACTAAATTATCAGTAATATACAAAATATTTCAGAGTAATATCGATTATAGATCCAAAAATAAACGATTTTCAATTTAAGAATTCAAAAAATAGTAGATTTTTGCTGTTTTTTGGATGAAAAGGTGACTTAAATCTTTTTTATTAAAAAAAAACTTTCTTTAAGAACATATAACAATTTTATGTTTTTCTGTAAGGTAGCTTTACAGAGAACATTTTGATATAAAAAACATGTCCTATTTTTTGAACATGTTGCCCTTTCGTCCTTCGGAATTTGACCTATTTTTTGATAAAAATTTCAACTTTGGGCCACATGTTCTAAAATCCCAAAGTTGGGATCAAAAAACGGAAAGCAGCTTTAGAAACCTTGATTTGTTCCCTATTTATCCCCAAAGTATTTTCCCAGCCCCGAAGGAAATGTAGACCATATGGTTAAAATTGTAAAAAATACCATTTTCGGGATTTTCGCTTAAATTTTTGGGAATTGTGGGATTCCTTTTAACCTTTTGAAAAGTTTTTTTACACTTTGTAATTTGGAATGACAAATTTAAAAAACGTTGAAAATTTCATTGAGTTTTGCTAATAAATAAAGATTTTATTACAGATTACATATTTATTGAGTTTCTAAAACTAAAATTTTTATCAAAATTTTAATAGGATTGCAAATACATATTAGGAACAATTTGATCCACATTTATTCCGAACATTTTTTTTTCTTGTTTAGATATTTTAATTTTTGGTCTTACAAAAAAAATGCAAGTCAATATCTCAGTTAGATTCAAAAATATTTACACTAATGAATAATCGTTATTTCGTATTACATACTTGACAATAAAATAACTAGCAGCATCCAAATAGCCAAAAAACAAGAAATATCAATGCAACCATAGCAAAGCAACCAAAGAAATGTAAATTGCTGCCAGAGAAAATTGATAGCACAACAAAACAAAAACGAATGCTGACGCGCAATATTAGTTCGGCAAAAAAGTGTGTATGCTGCTATAGCACGAACATATATTTTGGTTGTTGTGCTACAATAACGAGTTGACAACTGGTTGTATCTGCTACTAGAAATTGCAAACTATCTTTGCAATTTGTATAGTAATATATGAATAGTAACAGCAATTTATATTAGCAGAGTTATACAAAATTATAATAGTAACTATATTTTTAGTATGCAGATTGATAAAAATGTATATTTACTGCAATTGACGGCTAATATAGTAGCAATTGTAAACCCTGGTTTTAACCTTTTGAAGATAGTCAATGTGAGCATCCCAAAAAATGCTGACCATGACTTTATATTGTATAACTTATACATACTCACTAATCATGGTTATTGGATGTTCAAAAAATATCTAATTTTAATTTGAAATTTGTAAAAATAAATACAAAAAAATTGTTTAAGTGAAAAAAAGGAATTTCGATTAATCGGTTAATCGACACAAATTAATCGGTTTATTTGTTATTTGAAAATCGGCAATTTAAAATTATTCAAACTGTTAACCGTCCAAAATTAATTGGTCAACCGATTAACTTTTAATCGATTGAATACCCTAGTATCTACACAAAATTCACTCCAAATACGTTTTATAAAGAGTGAGTCAAAAAAAAATTAGACACACTATTCCAGGCATAGAGAACATAGAGCGGAAACTAGAAAAAAACTCAAACAAAAAAATTACTCAAAATAATCACACATACGAGTGTTGTTTTTGTTTTCACATAGTTTTTTCTACTAATACATTCTCACCACTTAGGTTTCTGACAACTGAGTTAGGTCTTTGACAGGAGAGTTTCCGCTCTATGTCTATTCTCTATGATTCCAGCCAAAACATATCCTTGGTACAAGAAAACATTAGTTTTTTTAATTACGTTAGCTTTTACAAATATGTCAGATATTATCATTTCTAAATCATTGATTTACAACTGTTATTTTCGTCAAAATATTGTTACATATTTGCACTAGCGATTTGAATTTTACAGTCTGTAGCAACTGCCAGCAACATTCATAGTGTTTATAAACATTTCCATCTGTAGAAGCTTCTACATATCAATAATGTTGATAACATTCGGTTGTTAGCATTGTTTGAAAGTATGACAGCACTAAATGTTTAACATAGTAGTTGTCCGTTAAGATCATTGTAGAAGGTTCACGAAAGATGGCGTGTGTATAAATAGTGGCAGAGGTTGCAGTCGCCGATGAGTTTATTATAAACGCTGTTAGAGTTAACATCAACTGTCTTGTACATTTTAAAGCGTGTCTGTATTTCTCCGAGTTTATAAACGTGTTATTTACAATCAAAAGTACCCGGTTTATTTAAACTTTTTTTTTAAATAAACCAACGTTTTAAAAAGGTATTTAAAATATTTAAATCTTTTCAAAATAATCTAATATAGACTTCCAAAATATTTGCAGAAGATCTGCAGATTTATCGGCAAACTGTTTCCAAAGCCATTAAACAGTATATGGAAGACTTGAATATTGATAGGAAACCTGGAACGGGAGAAAAAGGTCTAACAGATATTGGTAAGACAGCAGCTCGTAAAGTTAAATGTTCTAATTCTTTTGTGCGCAGAGCCAAATCCAATGCTGGATTGAAGTCGTTAATGTTCAGAAAGTTCCAGATCGCAATGCTGTATGGTAAAGAACTTAGAAGCAAGAGAACGAGTGAAATTGAGGTTACATTTTATAAAACAAGATAGCTGTGCCGATTCTTATATAGCCTTCACCAAATTATACTTTAAAACAGGGAAGCGCAAAAAGAGAAATTGTAGTTTGTGTGCATGTATGGGTTAAAAATAAAAAATTCGCAACAACATCAAGCAACAGAATGAAATATTTGTATTTTTACGCTTAATTGTTTGCAACTAAATGAGTTATTTGTATTTTTTACGCTCTTGCTGTGTGTTTTGTTTACTTTCGGGTTGTGTACGTGTAAATCAGCGAAATGCAAACTCACACCACTACAGTTTTTAGATATTGTAGTTGTATGAGTTGAGAATTATTCTCTGGCAAAAACAAAAACAAATAGCTGAAATAATGAAATAAACAATCATAAAAGCGTAACACAACCTGCTTCTATCAATGCTCATGCGAGACTGACTGTTTTTATACAATGTGTGTGCTTGCGTACATGTGAAAATAAAAACAAGAGAGCTCATTTGAGAGCTCATTGCATTTCGCTGGTGTAAATTCACGAAAATGTTCGTAATCTCAACAATATGAACGCCTACCAATGCTTTAAAATACAAATTTTTAATATTTTTAGGTAAACAAAATTGGCCTAAATGCGAACGAACATTTTCTGTCTTATTTTATATTGAAAACAACAAATAAATTTGATTTTTTTATTGTTTTCAATATAAAATAAGAAAGAAAATGTTCGTTCACATATAGTGAAACAGGCCTTAAAAATTTTGTTTTTTTTATGAAAAACAATTCTTTGTGAAAAATTTTATAACAAACTAATTTTTTTTGGAAAAAAAATTCCCGGTAAAAAATATTTGTTCCCGACTTTGACCTATTTTAAGTCCGACTTAATTTAGCCTTATCTACGCCGTTGCTAAGGTCTTTGAAATATCTATAAACAAAATTAATTTGTTTTTAATTGTTTTTCCCAAATTGTTTTTTAATTTTTTTAAAAACGTTTTTTTTTTATATTTTGATATATGAATCATGTATGTAAAGGTAGGGTCAGACTACGCAAATTATTTGACACAAGATGTTTCATGTGTTTGATCAAAACTACATCAAATAATTCATGGGTGGATTTTGTGTTCACACTGTACACATTTATTTGCCATATTTGTTTAATCAAAGTACACCGAAATACTATCAAACATACAAAGGGGAAAATATATTTGACTTGTGGTCACATTTATGGTAATATTTGTTCTAAATAATTATTAAATAAAGCTGCAAAACAACTTTAATTTCATTCATCAATAAAAAAGACATTTCTAGAAAGTAAAATATTACCAGATTTTGCTTTACATTTGAAAGAATTATGAAATTTCAGTACTTTTATTTAAGCGTCAAATATTTTATGTTTCTAGTTTGAACACAAAATATTTTTGCACTGCAAACAAGAAAACAGCTGAATTTGGTCAAACAAATTTATTTGCCAATATGAAAACATTCTTGTAATGTGACCAATGTGTGACCACTAAACAGCAAATATTTTCCTGCATTTTGGGTATTTTTTTATTTGATCTTGCAATTCATTTGCAAGATCAAACAGCGTCAAATAACAGCTGTTGCATCATGTGTTATCGCAAAAGTAGTGTTGCTATATCTTAAATTAAAAATCGCTAAATAATGAAAACAAATCGCGAAAAGAACACAAGCTTGAACAATTTAATAATATAATTATTAAATGTTTATTTATTAAATTATATTACTATCACAATTCATATTTGAAATTGAATGGAAATGTAATTATGTTTTATCCTAGTAAGCACCAAACACCCAAAAATTCAAGCACTTGAACATTTTGTTGGAATTTGACTTGAATGCAGATGTAATTAAGTTTTAAACTTGAAAAATATTTGAAAAATTAAATATCATTCAAACAAAAAACATATGGCTTGAATTAATGTTTCCTTTTTACTGGAGAATGCTACTGAAATAAAGTGTAATACAACTTTTATTCAATTTCTTGACTATAATTCAAGGCTTGAATTACACTTGCTATCAACTTGAATTCCAGTAAAAATGCTTATTGTTTTTTTAATAAATATTATTAATCGAACACGACTTTTTCCAAACTTTTTTCATTCAGAATAAGAACATGTTTACAAATATTATAAAATTTTATGGAAATGTTTACCTTTTTTTACATAAATTTTTAATTAATTCCAATTCAATCATATTATCTAAAAATTTATAATAAAAATTTTATATGATACCAAAATCAGAAAAGTAAAATATGCTATTAGAGATATTCTTCTTCTGCAGTAGAAAAGAATTTAAACAGATCATACTGTTTAAGAATTATTTTTTAATTACAATCAATTCATACCATTTATGTATGTATAACAAATTTTCTTTGATTTTAAATTCAATCTGTATAAAATTTCAGTTAATATTCCATATGTACATATGAGCAATTTTAAATTTTGAAAATAGACAAACTCCATGTATAAATAAAAAATAATCAAACATCAGACTATGTTAAACGTATAAAAATATAAATCGCATAAAATTGCAAAAATCGCAACATAGACTTCATGTCTTCAATTAGTTTTTCTCCCAGTATGTCATCCTAGGCTGAATGACTTTTATGTGAAGAAGAAGACTTCATTTATTGATGCAATTATTTAGTGAAAATAATTTAAATAACAAATATTAAAAAAACATTGAATATGTATTTATGTTTAAAAAAAAATAGTGAATTTGTGTCTTTAATTTAGTACGAAAAATATTTAAATAATCTCCTCTTATTTTTCCGCCATGCTGAGCAAATAATTTTCTGTTTTTTTCTATTTGATCAAACAATTATTTTATGAAAGTGTTTGATATAGTGTGACCACACGGCAAATATATTTACTGATTCTTTTTCGCAGCAGTTTGGTCAAACAAAAAGTGAAAAATTAAATTCAATATATGATAACAAAATTCAATAAATCTCTAATAAAATGATGACTTTACAATTCGAAATAAGTGCTTTAACCTTAAAAATATTTGCAAGATCAAATTATATATTTTTTAGGTATTTATGTAGCTAGTGGTCACACTTTGTTCACATTAAGAAAATATTTTGTTTGCCGACAAATAATTTTGTTTGACTAAATCATCTGTTTTGTTGTTTGCTCTAAATTGTATTTGTGGTCAGATTCAGGCAATGAAATATTTGACGATAAACGTCAAATATTAGCTGTGTGTGACCGTACCTTAAGTTATTTGAGGGCTACGGAAAGTTGATTTCAAAATACAGACGGTCTGACACATAGAGAAACATAGAGCGGAAACTAGAAAAAAACTCAAACAAAAATATTACTCAAAATAATCACACATACGAGTGTTGTTATTGTTTTCACATATTTTTTTCTACTAAAACATTCTCACCACTTAGGTTTTTGACAACTGTGTTAGGTCTTTGACAGGAGAGTTTCCGCTCTATGTCTATTCTCTATGGTCTGACATGACTATATCTCCGCTATCTATAACGATCCAGAATATATAAATTTTTCCCCAAGAAGTTTCATGAGTGACTACAAAAACGTATTTTACCTTTCATAAAACATCACAAAGTGCTTTCATATTTCAGGCCCGATTTGGTATCTTGCCTATGAAAAAAAGGCCCTTGAGTAGTATTCAAACAATAATGTCAATTTTGTACCACTGGAGGCTAATCCAGAACTTCGGCCTCTGGAAAGGTATTAGACTCTTGTAAAAAAAAGAATTAAAGAAAACAGTAAAGGTATCCCATGACATGTCCGATTTTAAGAATAAGTGGATTTCGTCCAAAAAGTGACGGAAGCAATCTTAAAATCTTTGATGTGAGGATTTTTAAATCAAAATAAATTTATTCTTGAAGTAACGTTGTTAAATTCTCCTAAGTGCATAAAAAGTTAATTTTTAGTTCATTGGTGAATGGGAAAGAGACAGAACTCTGGTGTAATAGTATATCCAAAACACGCTGGCCCTCTCTAGCATGGAAAATAACTATGATTGGGTTACTCATCGGTACAATAACTTATATATGACTGACCCTAAGATATCATGGTAAAAGCCTATTCCCTCCTATGATGTATCTATTAGTTTTTTTATAGATACTAAATAGAACTAAGGAGATACTTTTTATGTAAACATTTTAGAAAAAAAATTACTTTTTTACAAAAGTACGAAAAATGGAATCATTGAATAAATATCTAAAAAATCTGAAAGCAAACCCAGCATTAGGATTACTCACTATGACGAGCCCCAAAAAGTCTTAAATTACCTGACATATATAAGCTCCTCTTGAGAAATTCAACGGAATCAGGGGACGGATCCTTATAGATAACGGAGTCCATTAAACCATGCCCGTCTGTCTGTTGAAATCAAGTTTCCGAAGCCTGTTGCTATTTAAAGATATAAGGAAAAAACCAGGACAACCTTGATTTTTTACCTATATCTTTTTTTTACCTATATCAGGGGACGGATCCTTATAGATAACGGAGTCCATTAAACCATGCCCGTCTGTCTGTCTGGATTACTAAGTCATTAATATATACAATATGGATATCTAATGATAGATATTTCAAACACATTTGCAATGACGCATATAAAACAATAGTAAGTTGGACCTACAAGAGGTCAAAATCGGAAAAAATATTTTTTAACCGGAATTTTTTTTCAGCAAAAGTTTTTTTTCGCTATATATTTAAAAAAAATAATTGAAAAAACAAAAAAAAAATTAAATTTTAAAAAAACAATTCCAAAAATTTTTTTTTCCAAAAAATGAAAAAACATCTTTTTTGGAAAACTAGAAAACCATATAGACAAAAAGGTACCAAATATGAGTACTTTTATCTGTTTCATCGCAATATTATCATTTTCAGATATTTATTAACAAAAAAAAGTAAACAATTTAACATATTTCTGACCCCTTTCCCCCAAGAAAAAAATTCAATTTACCAAAACAAAAACTTCATGTTTACAGCCCCAATATTGAATGATGCCACAAATATTATTTTGCTTAGTAATGATGGAGAATTTTACAACTTTAAAAGCTTTGGAAAAGCAATCAAAATAAACAATATTTTTTAAATGGAAACCATCTCCCACATAACTCCATTACATAAAACATTTGTGTGTGTATAATTCTAATAACAAAATTTATTACTCCTCCCAGTGAGGAGAGTATTTTTTTTTTAAACATAAATAAAACAAAAAAAAATATAATAAAAAATTGTTTTGTAAAACAAATCAATCACTCTGCTTAAGAACTAAAATCTTTCGAAGATTTCGTTAAGTCACTTTTCAAATCAAATATAATCACAGATTTTTCCTCCTTAAGAACGGTCTCATATTCTTTCGATTTGATGAAACGGCGAATGCAGGGTGCAAATAATTTACGATTCATGGTGGACACATCATTGCGTCCATAGATGAAGGTAGCCAAATTGGCGAACAGCAAGGAAATGAAACAGCCAACGGCGGTATAGTAAGTGAAAGACATGGTGTAAATGTATTGGGCGAAAGTTTTTGTACTGAAAAAAAAGAAGACAAATTGAAAGTATTAAACTGGAGAGTTAAGAGAAAGAAAATACTTACCTAGCTTCCACTACATCAGTGATAGTTGAGTTGGCTAGAGAATACAAAGGTTCAAAATCATAAGTACAGCCCTCGGTGGAGACTGGCTTCTCTGCATAAACCAATTCTCCCGTAGCCAAGGCAATTTGACCTCTTACACAGATCCAGGTCATGACGGCGAATGATATCAAACAACCGGTAATGGCACTCTAGGTTTAAAGAAAAGAAAAACTAATAAGTAATTGAATTGAAAAACTATTAAATAATGATTATTATACCCTTGAGTTAATCCAGGGCATTAAAAGACCCATTGAGAACAAACTTAGCAATGGTCCTCCGGTCACCGCTGACAAAGTGGCCGATAGCTGCAGCACAGCATGACCCAAATATTCCACCACAAACACCAACGCCACACTTAACACACCCACCAGCACCACTATCAAACGCATTATAAAAGCTGTTTGACTTTCACTCAAAGCCGCCTTGCGATAAGGTTTAATATAATCCTCCAAAAATACCGCAGCCAATGAGTTAAGACCAGTGGACAAAGAACTAAGGGCAGCACTAAATACACCGGCCACAAATAGACCAGCCATGCCGGGTAAAAATTCTAAAGTTTTCATAACCATCAATGGCACCAATTGATCCTTGGCTTTGGCCAACTGTAATGCAAATAATTTTGTTGAGGAAATACTCTTTTTCAAATGTCATCTGGGCAAAACTTACTTGAGTACTTAAAGGATCACAATCATGATAATTGGCAAATATCAAGAGACCATTGTAGAAGGTAAACACATGCACTAATATAACACCCAAGGTATAGATAATACAGGCCTGTTTGGCCTCTTTAATGGAGGGTACGGACAAATAACGTTGAACTATAACCTGATTGCCACAACTGACTTGGGTAAACCATAAGGTAGTGCCCAACAGCATGGACAAAATGGAAGTACGAGCTGTGGGATCCCAAGTCCATCTAGGGGAAATAAACAAATTTATCTTTTATAGAAAACTTTTTGTATATTTAATTAATGAAAAAACTTACTCTGGCATTTCAAGACGTCCTGTAGCATAATTACGCTCAAACACCACTCCAAAACCACCAACATCAATGGTACCTTTAATGATGACAAATACAATGGAACCAATCATAATCACTGTTTGAATGACATCGGTCCAGATGACAGCTTTAAGACCACCCTATATACAGACAGATACATTTTATTAGTTTTTCAATATGTTAATCTCCAAAAGTCATGAAAATTCAATATGTTGTGATACATTTTTCTATAGAAAATTTGCTCACATTGTGACACATTTTTCTATAGAAAATTTGCTCACATTGTGACACATTTTTCTATAGAAAATTTGCTCACATTGTGACACATTTTTCTATAGAAAATTTGATCACATTGTGACACATTTTTCTATAGAAAATTTGCTCACATTGTGACACATTTTTCTATAGAAAATTTGCTCACATTGTGACACATTTTTCTATAGAAAATTTGCTCACATTGTGACACATTTTTCTATAGAAAATTTGCTCACATTGTGACACATTTTTCTATAGAAAATTTGCTCACATTGTGACACACTTTTCTATAGAAAATTTGCTCACATTGTGACACACTTTTCTATAGAAAATTTGCTCACATTGTGACACATTTTTCTATAGAAAATTCGCTCACATTGTGACACATTTTTCTATAGAAAATTCGCTCACATTGTGACACATTTTTCTATAGAAAATTCGCTCACATTGTGACACATTTTTCTATAGAAAATTCGCTCACATTGTGACACATTTTTCTATAGAAAATTCGCTCACATTGTGACACATTTTTCTATAGAAAATTCGCTCTCATTGTGACACATTTTTCTATAGAAAATTTGCTCACATTGTGACACATTTTTCTATAGAAAATTTGCTCACATTGTGACACATTTTTCTATAGAAAATTTGCTCACATTGTGACACATTTTTCTATAGAAAATTTGCTCACATTGTGACACATTTTTCTATACAAAATTTGCTCACATTGTGACACATTTTTCTATACAAAATTTGCTCACATTGTGACACATTTTTCTATACAAAATTTGCTCACATTGTGACACATTTTTCTATAGAAAATTTGCTCACATTGTGACACATTTTTCTATAGAAAATTTGCTCACATTGTGACACATTTTTCTATAGAAAATTTGCTCACATTGTGACACATTTTTCTATAGAAAATTTGCTCACATTGTGACACATTTTTCTATAGAAAATTTGCTCACATTGTGACACATTTTTCTATAGAAAATTTGCTCACATTGTGACACATTTTTCTATAGAAAATTTGCTCACATTGTGACACATTTTTCTATAGAAAATTTGCTCACATTGTGACACATTTTTCTATAGAAAATTTGCTCACATTGTGACACATTTTTCTATAGAAAATTTGCTCACATTGTGACACATTTTTCTATAGAAAATTTGCTCACATTGTGACACATTTTTCTATAGAAAATTTGCTCACATTGTGACACATTTTTCTATAGAAAATTTGCTCACATTGTGACACATTTATCTATAGAAAATTTGCTCACATTGTGACACATTTTTCTATAGAAAATTTGCTCACATTGTGACACATTTTTCTATAGAAAATTTGCTCACATTGTGACACATTTTTCTATAGAAAATTTGCTCACATTGTGACACATTTTTCTATAGAAAATTTGCTCACATTGTGACACATTTTTCTATAGAAAATTTGCTCACATTGTGACACATTTTTCTATAGAAAATTTGCTCACATTGTGACACATTTTTCTATAGAAAATTTGCTCACATTGTGACACATTTTTCTATAGAAAATTTGCTCACATTGTGACACATTTTTCTATAGAAAATTTGCTCACATTGTGACACATTTTTCTATAGAAAATTTGCTCACATTGTGACACATTTTTCTATAGAAAATTTGCTCACATTGTGACACATTTTTCTATAGAAAATTTGCTCACATTGTGACACATTTTTCTATAGAAAATTTGCTCACATTGTGACACATTTTTCTATAGAAAATTCGCTCACATTGTGACACATTTTTCTATAGAAAATTCGCTCACATTGTGACACATTTTTCTATAGAAAATTCGCTCACATTGTGACACATTTTTCTATAGAAAATTCGCTCACATTGTGACACATTTTTCTATAGAAAATTCGCTCACATTGTGACAAGATTTTCTATAGAAAATTTTCTTACATTGTGACAAGATTTTCTATAGAAAATTTTCTTACATTGTGACAAGATTTTCTATAGAAAATTTTCTTACATTGTGACAAGATTTTCTATAGAAAATTTTCTTACATTGTGACAAGATTTTCTATAGAAAATTTTCTTACATTGTGACAAGATTTTCTATAGAAAATTTTCTTACATTGTGACAAGATTTTCTATAGAAAATTTTCTTACATTGTGACAAGATTTTCTATAGAAAATTTTCTTACATTGTGACAAGATTTTCTATAGAAAATTTTCTTACATTGTGACAAGATTTTCTATAGAAAATTTTCTTACATTGTGACAAGATTTTCTATAGAAAATTTTCTTACATTGTGACAAGATTTTCTATAGAAAATTTTCTTACATTGTGACAAGATTTTCTATAGAAAATTTGCTTACATTGTGACAAGATTTTCTATAGAAATTTCGTTTCACATTGTAACACGATTTTGTATGGAAATTCTGCTCACCTTGTGACAAGATTTTCTTTAGAAAATTTGATCACATTGTAGCAATTAAAGAGAACTAAGATTCGATAACTAAACTTTCAATGTAAGTAAATCTCTCTTCTTTTAGAATGTACAAATAAAATGTTTCAAAGACTTTTATCAAAAATTGCATTTGTTATAGTTAGGTATTGAACAAAAACTTCTAGCAATTCCGGTTAAAATTCAAAATTGATAGTTAATAAAATGAAACTTACCACACAAGTATAGAAAATGCACACAATGCACACCACCGGTGTAATAATGTGAATATTGACGCCAGTTACTAGAAACAAAGAAAAGATAAAATAACAATTAAAATGTTAGAAAATACAGACAACATAAATAAAACTTGTTTAAAATCACAAAGAAAATGCCTTCAATAAAATATAAACAAAAAAAAGATAACTTTACCTTGATTGAACGCCAATGCTGGTACATAAATCACTATTGGCAGCCAAATAAGCTAAACGGATGTAAAGCACACACACACAACAAGCCAGCCAGCCACACCCACACATACACCATAACAATAAAGTGGAAAAATACCATTGAATAGTTTTCATTTCGTACCGTTTCACACATTCCGCCGGAAATAGAATTGTTAAAGCACAGCAAGCAATATGGCGAAATGCATTCGAATGTGTTGGTGTATCAATGGAGAATTTTCATTAACACGAAAATTGAGAGTGAGAGGAGAGAAGAAAAATAGAAAATAAATAACTTAACAATAAGCAAAAGAAAACTTAATTTTAAAAATACTCACCGTGCCAATGGAGAAAAGTATGGAGCCAATTAAACGTATTGTTTTACCGAAACGCATTTCGAAGTACTGCAAAATATTACATATTTATGTTTTTGTTACAAATATTTTTCTTTTATTTATATAAACATATTTTTTTGTTTGTTTCTTTTTTTCTTTGTTTGACAACAACTTAAATTAAAAAGGAACAAATAGAAGGAAATTGCACTTAAACCGAAATTAACTTTTTTTTTAGGTTTGTATAATTTTAAGAAAGTTTTAAGAGCAGGAAGGTAAGGATTTTGCTTGGAATATGGAGGTTTATTTATTATGCTATGTTTTATATTCAGCAAGGAAAGTCATATATTTGTTTCATGTTTAAAATTCCTTGAATTAATAGATGAGGAAAGTTTCCCTAATTTCCTGAGCTAAATAAAATTGCTTACTCTTTAGAGAGATTCTTTATACAATAAGGATACTTTTGGTAGTTTTAAGACAAACATTTATTATATAAGATTATTGTAGTAATTTATTGTGAACATCTGTATGATAAACTCATAAAAATGTAATTTGATACGAATTTAAATTTTGAAATAGAACTGAACTAGAACTGAACTAGAACTGAACTAGAACTGAACTAGAACTGAACTAGAACTGAACTAGAACTGAACTAGAACTGAACTAGAACTGAACTAGAACTGAACTAGAACTGAACTAGAACTGAACTAGAACTGAACTAGAACTGAACTAGAACTGAACTAGAACTGAACTAGAACTGAACTAGAACTGAACTAGAACTGAACTAGAACTGAACTAGAACTGAACTAGAACTGAACTAGAACTGAACTAGAACTGAACTAGAACTGAACTAGAACTGAACTAGAACTGAACTAGAACTGAACTAGAACTGAACTAGAACTGAACTAGAACTGAACTAGAACTGAACTAGAACTGAACTAGAACTGAACTAGAACTGAACTAGAACTGAACTAGAACTGAACTAGAACTGAACTAGAACTGAACTAGAACTGAACTAGAACTGAACTAGAACTGAACTAGAACTGAACTAGAACTGAACTAGAACTGAACTAGAACTGAACTAGAACTGAACTAGAACTGAACTAGAACTGAACTAGAACTGAACTAGAACTGAACTAGAACTGAACTAGAACTGAACTAGAACTGAACTAGAACTGAACTAGAACTGAACTAGAACTGAACTAGAACTGAACTAGAACTGAACTAGAACTGAACTAGAACTGAACTAGAACTGAACTAGAACTGAACTAGAACTGAACTAGAACTGAACTAGAACTGAACTAGAACTGAACTAGAACTGAACTAGAACTGAACTAGAACTGAACTAGAACTGAACTAGAACTGAACTAGAACTGAACTAGAACTGAACTAGAACTGAACTAGAACTGAACTAGAACTGAACTAGAACTGAACTAGAACTGAACTAGAACTGAACTAGAACTGAACTAGAACTGAACTAGAACTGAACTAGAACTGAACTAGAACTGAACTAGAACTGAACTTGAACTAGAACTGAACTTGAACTAGAACTGAACTTGAACTTGAACTTGAACTAGAACTAGAACTGAACTAGAACTGAACTAGAACTGAACTAGAACTGAACTAGAACTGAACTAGAACTGAACTAGAACTGAACTAGAACTGAACTAGAACTGAACTAGAACTGAACTAGAACTGAACTAGAACTGAACTAGAACTGAACTAGAACTGAACTAGAACTGAACTAGAACTGAACTAGAACTGAACTAGAACTGAACTAGAACTGAACTAGAACTGAACTAGAACTGAACTAGAACTGAACTAGAACTGAACTAGAACTGAACTAGAACTGAACTAGAACTGAACTAGAACTGAACTAGAACTGAACTAGAACTGAACTAGAACTGAACTAGAACTGAACTAGAACTGAACTAGAACTGAACTAGAACTGAACTAGAACTGAACTAGAACTGAACTAGAACTGAACTAGAACTGAACTAGAACTGAACTAGAACTGAACTAGAACTGAACTAGAACTGAACTAGAACTGAACTAGAACTGAACTAGAACTGAACTAGAACTGAACTAGAACTGAACTAGAACTGAACTAGAACTGAACTAGAACTGAACTAGAACTGAACTAGAACTGAACTAGAACTGAACTAGAACTGAACTAGAACTGAACTAGAACTGAACTAGAACTGAACTAGAACTGAACTAGAACTGAACTAGAACTGAACTAGAACTGAACTAGAACTGAACTAGAACTGAACTAGAACTGAACTAGAACTGAACTAGAACTGAACTAGAACTGAACTAGAACTGAACTAGAACTGAACTAGAACTGAACTAGAACTGAACTAGAACTGAACTAGAACTGAACTAGAACTGAACTAGAACTGAACTAGAACTGAACTAGAACTGAACTAGAACTGAACTAGAACTGAACTAGAACTGAACTAGAACTGAACTAGAACTGAACTAGAACTGAACTAGAACTGAACTAGAACTGAACTAGAACTGAACTAGAACTGAACTAGAACTGAACTAGAACTGAACTAGAACTGAACTAGAACTGAACTAGAACTGAACTAGAACTGAACTAGAACTGAACTAGAACTGAACTTGAACTAGAACTGAACTTGAACTTGAACTTGAACTTGAACTTGAACTTGAACTAGAACTAGAACTGAACTAGAACTGAACTAGAACTGAACTAGAACTGAACTAGAACTGAACTAGAACTGAACTAGAACTGAACTAGAACTGAACTAGAACTGAACTAGAACTGAACTAGAACTGAACTAGAACTGAACTAGAACTGAACTAGAACTGAACTAGAACTGAACTAGAACTGAACTAGAACTGAACTAGAACTGAACTAGAACTGAACTAGAACTGAACTAGAACTGAACTAGAACTGAACTAGAACTGAACTAGAACTGAACTAGAACTGAACTAGAACTGAACTAGAACTGAACTAGAACTGAACTAGAACTGAACTAGAACTGAACTAGAACTGAACTAGAACTGAACTAGAACTGAACTAGAACTGAACTAGAACTGAACTAGAACTGAACTAGAACTGAACTAGAACTGAACTAGAACTGAACTAGAACTGAACTAGAACTGAACTAGAACTGAACTAGAACTGAACTAGAACTGAACTAGAACTGAACTAGAACTGAACTAGAACTGAACTAGAACTGAACTAGAACTGAACTAGAACTGAACTAGAACTGAACTAGAACTGAACTAGAACTGAACTAGAACTGAACTAGAACTGAACTAGAACTGAACTAGAACTGAACTAGAACTGAACTAGAACTGAACTAGAACTGAACTAGAACTGAACTAGAACTGAACTAGAACTGAACTAGAACTGAACTAGAACTGAACTAGAACTGAACTAGAACTGAACTAGAACTGAACTAGAACTGAACTAGAACTGAACTAGAACTGAACTAGAACTGAACTAGAACTGAACTAGAACTGAACTAGAACTGAACTAGAACTGAACTAGAACTGAACTAGAACTGAACTAGAACTGAATTAGAACTTTAAAGATTAAAATCAAATATTGAAAATGGAATTGAATTAAGAAGTAAATATCGAAATATTTGATCCTATTTCATCATCATTAACAAATTCAAATTTGCTTTAAATTAATCAATTTTTTACTTGAAAAAAAATTAAATAAAACCTCATAAAATAAAAAAATAATTTTACTTCAGGGAATATTTGTTTTCATTTCTTTTTTTTTTGTAATTTTTTGCTGCAGCCTTAGTGACTACATAGATATAGTACACTCGTTATACAAATAAAAAAAATAAATCAAAAAGAAAATAAGAACGTTTAAAATCATTTCAATTCCCTACTACACTACACATCACTTGACGATGTTGCTGATGATGATAATGATGATGATTTTGATGGTGTTTGGTGAATTATATGATAATGATGCTCCATGATGACGAAGAATAATGATAATGATTCTGTGGAATCTCAAAGTTCATCGTCAAGTTTATGTCAACGTACGCCAGCCAACAAATCGACAACTGATAATAAAAGCAGACGTTTAAGGGTAAAAGTAGAAAAACAACAATATTTTCAATATAGAAAGAAATCACAAGAGAAGTATTAAGAATAAATAGAATAAAATTAAATAAAAACAAGTATAAACAAATACCACTCAAAGGTTTTACATTTAAAGCTGCTATGTACAACAAGAAAAATATAATAATAAAATAATAAAGAAATTATAATTATAAATACATATGATGTATTTTTATATACAATTATCTAGCTATTAGAAGCGTGTGTGACATATGTATGTGGTATATGTTTTTATATGCATGTAAATATGTACAATATGCAAAAACAAAATTAATAATAAAAAAAAAGCAAAAGCAAAATATACAAGCCAATTATTTTTAAAAAGCCAATTAAACAAAAATAAAGCAAAATGCAAAGTCGATTTGAACCGACTTTAGGATACGCTACACCAAGTTGTGAATAATACTATTTGTAAATCTACTACTCTGTTACTACATACAATTTAATGGGCACTTTTAAACCAAATCATTTAAAAAAATTTTATTTTGCGCTATACGATGGAGCGATTCTAGATTACTGGGAGTAAGTCGAATAACTAGGCTCTGAAATGTAATATTTTCAGAGACTCTCCAAAAAATTATTTATGATGGGAAAATTACTTTCTAAAATGCTATACAACAAGAGAGCTATATTCGGTTGTGCCGAATCTTATATACCCTTCATCATATTATACTTCAAAATAAAAATTTTAAATATTTTTAAGTAAACAAAATTAATTTTTTTCCAAAGATGTTTTTTTTAATTTTTTGGAAAAAAAATTTTCGAAAAATTTAAAAATTTTTTTTTTTAAATTTTAAAATTTTTTTTTAATATATGCGAAAAAAAACTTTTGTTAAAAAAATTCGGGTTAAAAAATATTTTTTGGTAAAAAAATTTTTCGAATTGTTTTTTAAATTTTTTTTTTTTAAATTTAAAAATTTTTTTTCTTTTTTCAATTTTATTGTCTATATTAATGACTTAGTAATCCATATATAGGTCAAAAATCAAGGTTGTCCTAGTTTTTTCCTTATATCTCAGCCATTTGTGGACCGATTTTCTCGACTTTAAATAACAACCGAGCAGGAAGAATTCTGGAGATATTGATGTAGGAATCGTGTATGTAAGTTGTGTAGGGGCTTCGGAAAGTTGATTTCAACAGACAGGCGGACATGGCTCAATCGACTCCGCTATCTATAAGGATCCATAATATATATATTTTATAGGGTCGGAAAATTATATTGTGGAAATTACAAACGGAATGACAAACTTATATATACCCTTATCACGAAGGTGAAGGATATAAAAATAAAGTTGAAAGTGTCTACACTCTAAAGGTTCAAAATAAAGAGTCTTCAAATAGGGACTTCCGATAGCGGTCATATTTTTAAAGCTCTTGGATGTATGACTTAAAAGTGTGAGACTTCCAATAGATAGAGTATCTTCTGAACGCGGCTTTTCTTTTTAATAACTTATATGTATGTCATTTTGAAGGCTACATATCTGTCATTTATTTCAACTTAGTTATTGAAAACAACGTTTGCTTAGAAAATGTCGAATTTTGCACCTACAAAGCATCACATGCCAGAAGTTTTACCTTACTTCTTTAATTTGATGAAAATTTCTGCTGAAGTTCACCGATTTCTCACCAAAGCTTATGGTGAATGTGTTCCATCGGTTTCAATGTGCGAGAGATGTTTTGCTCGGTTCAGAAGTGGTGATTTTGACACGAAAGCCAAAGATCGCGCAGGCCGCCCAAAAGTTTGAAGACAAAGAATTGGAGGCATTACTTCATGTAGGTTGTTGTAAAACTCAACAAGATCATTGGGAGCTACTCAGGCAGCATTTCAAAACGTTTGCTAGCAGCAGGATTTATCCAAAAGCAGGGAAATTGGGTACCATACGAATTGAAGCCCATAGATCTTGAAAGACGATTTCGCATGTCCGAATCATTACTTGTGATGAAAAATGTAGCCATTACGATAACCCGAAGCGTAAGAGATCGTATGTGAAGCCCGACCAACCAGACGAATCGTCACCAACGTCAAATATCCATGGCGCTAAGGAAATTCTAAATTCTATTCATTTGGTGAAAGCAAAAGGGTCGAATCTATTGTGAGCTGCTGAAATCTGATGAGACCATCACAGGGAACCTTTACCAAACGCAACTGATACGTTTTAAGTGAGCATTGGCCGAAAAACATCCTAAATTTGTGGCCAGATATGAAACAGTAATATACTATTATGATAACGATCGACCACATGTTACAATACCTGTTAACAAGTATTTAAGTAGAATGAAGTGGTTGAGAAGTTTTACCTCACCCGCTTTATAATCCAGACCGTACCCCGTTCGACTACTATTTGCTTCGATCCATGCAGAACTCTCTCTCTCTCTCTGGAATACACTTCACTTCAGAGCAGAATATCCAATTGATGGATTGATTCGTTCTTGGCCTAAAAAGATGAGCAGTTCTTCTGGCTCGAAATCCATATGTTACCAGAAAGATGGGAAAAGGTCATAGCTAAAAATAGCCAATACTTTGAATAAAAGCTAAACATTTTCGAAAATTCCACATTTTTAAGTCATACACCCAATACATCTATCAAATTGGCTGACATTTATTCAGTTTGTTTTTCCAAATTACCAAGGATGGATATAGCGTGCAACAACACGTGCAAATGATAAAATTGTTTTATCGAAATGTCTGCTCTGCAACGTTCCTCGCGCTTCTCCAATTTTATGGCGGGACACATTTCTGAATGAATGGGTACGTCAACAAACACAATTGTTGAATTTGAAACGATACCAATCTACATGAGATCCAAGAGCGTTCAATGCATCTCGTAAAACTCTTAGTTTCGTGTGGGTTTTGGGCTGGTAGTATATTTGAGGGCATGGTCATCTCACGTGGAGATGATTTGAACTAATTCAGATGACTTCAATGTAATATTTTAGTACTAAACTCCGAGACGAACTCAGATAGTGTAAAGATAGTTTAAAAAAATTTTCATTTATTATAATATTAATAGGCAAGGCGATTTCTTTAGACCCCTTTTACGCTCACATTATACATTCAATTTGGGCAAGAAATATACCATTTTAAAGGGATTTATTCACAGAAGTGCAGAATATATATTCAGTTTTCAGGAGTTATAAGCGTTTAAAGATGTTACTAACACATATGTATGCAAAAACGTGTACATGTGACCTTAAGCTAAAAAGTAAACAAAGCAATGCATGTTTGTCCAATTTGTTGTTGTAAATAAATAAGAGAAACAATTAAACAGTATTGATTTCGCCCTGTTTTAAGTGAGAGTTGTTATAGATAACAAAGAAGAAGACTTTAGTAATATAAAGTCAGAAAAATATATTTTGAAGGTGTTTTTTTATTTTCTAACTCCAATATGCATAAACAATTTTTAAATTTATCAAAGGTTTAGAGAACAAAATTTTCATTCAAAATTTGTTTTATAAACCTTTGACAAATTTAAAAATTGTTTATGCATATTGGGTTAAATATGTAATTGTACATAAGTAAATAGTTATTTTATAATATGTGGAGAACTATAATTGTGACGGATTTCAAACTTCATACGAATCAATTACTTATCACTGCACGAAGTTTAATCAAAAATGGAACGGGTCGTAAAAAATGGTGAGTCGCCTCTTATATAAAGTAAATAGTTATTTCTTAATATTTTGTGAACTATAATTGCAAGATTCTTCAAACTTAGTCTAAATGGCTATTTTATAATTTTGCATAGTTTCGCTGAAATTCTTCAGGATTGGAATAGTGGGCGTGACACACCCTATACAAAGTATATAATTAATTTCGAATATATGTAGAAATATAATTGTAAAAGTGTTTAAACTTTAAGCAAATTAATTTCTTATTACTGTGCGGAGTTTAGCAGAATATAGTTGGAATCAGATTAGAGGCTATCCATACAGAGTAAATACTGATTTCGAATATCTGGGCAACCAAAATGGGAGGTGTCGGAAAAGGAGGTGAGTCACTTCCGTACAAAGTAATAATTGCAAGGTTCTTCCAACTTTGTCCGCAAAGCTCTCTTACTATTTTACACAGATTGGCTGAAAATGGTCAGAATTCCATTAGTGGTTGTGGCGTAAATAATTAATTTTGAATATCTGGAGAACTATAATTCTAAAAGAATTTAAACTCTGTATCAATCAATTTATTACCATTCTACGGAGGTTAGCTAAAAACGAATTTATTCCTGTTCCCTGTTCGAAGTTTAGCTAATCAAGATCGGCTTAGTAGGAATGACCCCTCCCTTACAAAGGAAAGTTAAAGTAAAGCTTGATATTTACATAAAAGGTTAAAAATGGGGGGGTCAGAGCAGTGGAGTGGTATCTCCCATACAAAATTAGTTATTTTCGAATATCAAGTGAAGTGTTAATTTCGTATTTCCATTAATTTTTTTTAATATTTCGTAGGGGTAGCGAAGTGCACCGGGTTATGCTAGTTTATATAAAACTGACACATTTTATACTTTGTCCCTTAAATTAACCATTAACTCTAATTTTATAAAATATTTCCAAACTAAAGTGGCATAAGCGGACAGACTTTAGAACTGATAACACAACTTTCAACTTCCCTTGGTGTAGGGTATACAATAATTATTTTCAAGTACATAGTATTAAAAAGAATAGAACAAAATATACAATTAAATAAGCATTCTGTTGTCGCTATTTAAAAAAAGATTCTTCTTGACTTACCTCATATGTCGATGTCAATTGTAAATTACAGAAGACGGGCAAGAAGACATACCACGAAATAACACCAGACAGTGCCAAGGTTATTAAGATGAAAGCATATTGAGTACCATAAACATAAATCTCCGTGGATGTGCCCAACAGGGAGATGCCCGAAACGAAACTGAAAACGGAAAAAAAAGAAAGAAAGGAAGAAACAAAAGGAAAATTAATGATAATTAAGGGATTTCTGTTGTGGGTTCATTTAAATAGTAAAACATACATAATTGATTCTAGGAAATTTTATTTGGATAAAGTCATTAAACTGAGTGGAATAATTGTGAAAATTTAAAACAAATTAAATGTAATGAAAGGTGTTTAGGGGAGTTGTAATGTAATGATAAAGATATTTTCTCTATTTGGGTTTTGAATAAAGTTTAAATTTTAAATTGAAATAATCAGGTTAAGTTAAACATAAACTTATTAAAATGTGCCTGTACAGTGTAAAGCTATGCTAGGTACAGAGAGAGAATGGTTCATAGACAACATCTAGATAGGTAACTGAGAGCCAAAAACCTAAGTCTGTTGTCAAAAACCTAATTCATGAGAATGTATTGCATGTATTTTGTTTTTGTATCACCCGTATGTGTGAAAAGAGAGTATTTTTACCTCTCTCCTTCCGTTCTATGCGTTTATTCTATGGGCACTGCTACACGTTCTATATATTGTGATATTTGGATCGCGATCCATATTAATGGATCACGCAAAATTAGGTTATTCTGCAATTTGGATCGCGATCCATCAATACTGCATGCTACACGTTCAATAAATATCGCGATACTGGATCGCGGTCAATATATATTGAACGTGTAGCAGTACCCTATGGAAAGGGTGTTCATAAATCTGATTAAAGTATTCGTCTCTCAAAAACTTATTATTATTGAATTTCATTCCGATCCACTTCCTATTTGTTTTAAAACAAATAGGGTAAAACTGAAAATTACACATAAAATGGCTTAAATTTGGAAGGCAGGACCTCTACTACAAATTGAACACATTTTTTATGTCGGAATAATCTCTGTAAGAAAATAATAAAAACTATTGTACATTTGTAAATATTTTATTCCAGGATGTGGAATTTTGATTAAGAATCTATCAAATTCAAAATTTCTACAATATTCAACTTTAAAGTCATCTATTTTTGGAGTCGTATAAGATATTGATATTGATAGAATTAAAAATGTTATGATGCGATATAATATAATTTCGTTCCAGCTATTTGTCTATTTTTCAAAAATATTGATAACTTTTGACAATTAAAAATTCATGGAATACTTTATAGAAAAATATGACAAAAAATGTTTTTTATTGAATTTTTGCATAGATAAAAATTTTTCGAATTGAAATTAAATTTTTATTTATAAATTGTTTTTAATGAAATTTCACAGTTATGTAGATTTTTCTATTTAAAATGGAAAAATAAAAACGAATTTAGAAATTTATTATCAGCAATCCCGCAATTCCCAAAAAATGGTAAATTTTAGTGTTTTGACCATATCAGGGTCGGGGATATCGGGACCCATTACAAAATAGTTAGAAACATATTGAGCCACCTATAATCGGTTACCATAATTTGATATCGGATACGCGATTTGAGAATTTTCGCCCTAAAGTTTTATTTTACATAAAAAATAGGTGTTTTTTGAAAGGACCTGGTCCCCTCAGGTAACAACAATTTTGAAATTTGTTTTCCTTTAAAATATTTTACGGAAACTTAGCTTTCAGAAAGTAGAAATTCATTATAAATCGTCTTAGAAATTGTTTGCGATAACTTAAAACGAAAAAAAGTTCTTTTTTCCCAAAAAATTAGCGAAAAATCGCCTTTTTAAAATTTTTTAAATTCAAATGCATATAACTTTGGACTTAGGCATTATTTTTAAACAATTCTTTTTCCATTTGACACATACATGTGTTGTTAGTCCAATAAAGGAAAACTGGAGAAAATTGGGAAATATTTGGTTATGCTGTTATCAAAAAACTGGAGTAGGGTGTGTAAAAATGTTGAAAATTTAATTTTCAAATGCGAATATATCCTAAGCTATAATAGATAATTGATAGCTACGACGACGTTTTTTGTTGTGCTCGATGAGAAGATTCTATATGTAGAATTTTTTTGAAATCGAAACTCAAACCAAAAAATAATATCGTTTCAAAAATGTACCCGAGGTGTCCTACTTTGAGGGCCCTTGGTCGCGCCCCTTTTGTGCCCATGAGGTCCACGTTCAAAACGTAAACTCGACAATACTTCTTCTTTGCGTACGTGAAATTTCATTCAAACCAATCTAACCATTTATAAGTTACAGATTTATTTCCCTTATTTTTTCTATACCACTGTGTGTCGCTTACGATAAAATTTGTTTACTGTAAAATATAAAAATCTTACCCCCCATATTTTTGATGTTATTAACAATTTTGATATTCTGAGAACGCTAAAACATCAGTCGGTCCATAAAATTTTAATTTCTGCAATAAAACAAAAATTTTAGAAGTGTCGCTTACGATAATTTGGCGCTAAGGGCTCGATATCTTCAACAAAAAAAATCCCAATTTTCCCCTTTCTTTGAATTTCGTCCATAAAATCCACATTAGTTCAGGAGCTTGTAAAATAATATGAATGATTTAAAATACATTATAGTAGCTAAAACTGTTAACCATTTTTGAATCTCAGCTTTGTGATTTTCGAACACTTATCATAAATTCAAAATTTAGATAAAAATAAAAATTCGAATTTTGTATATCTCAGTTATTTTCTATTTTAAAGCTATTTCTCTTGAGATAGCTTTTAAAAAATTATAAAAGTATTATAAGTTCTTTAAATAACTTTTTTATATAAAAATGCGGATTTATTTTTTCAAATTCTAAGCTTTTATTTTGAAACATTTATACAATATAAATTTATTCAAAGTATTGGCCATTGTTATCTAAAGCATTTTCCCACCTTTCTGGCAACATATGGATTCCTAGCCAAAAGAACTTTTCAACTTTTGAGGCCACGAACGAATCAAGCCAATATCGGATACTCTGTTTTAGAATGAAGAGTATCCCTTATGTTTATGATTCCTTTATCCCTGTCTGTCTCTCTGTCTCAACTATTTATAATGAATTAACAATAAAAAAGACTATTTTTTAAATACACAATGGAATTTACAACTTAGATTAGTTATATCTGAGTTCTCATCAATGTTGGAGAAGAATTCTGAAGTAGATCTTTTATAAAATGATTCAGAACATCTTTCTTAGATTATTTTTGTATGCTTAATACATATGATTTAAATTAGCTCAGATAAGAATAGAGATGGTTTAAAGCTGCTTTAGATAACTACCTTTAATCGAATAGTTTATTTAAAACTAAGAATATAAGAGTTGTGAAGTTCATTAGTGAACTAACTCAAGAAAACTTTATTAACTTCATTCAACTTTATTTCTTGGAAGTTATTTTTTATTTCTCTGACACTTTTTCAAGTTACTTTCCCATCAAATCTACAACTATTAAATTTCGTCACGTATTCGAAATAGCATTTGAAATAATTTCAACAATTTTTCCTTGCCACAATTTTCACTCCCATGGAGCTGCATACAAAAAAAATCCCACCAAAATCCTTGGGCAAATTGTACAAAATTTTAGGCGCAAAAATAGTATATGTATTATCAAAAACAAAGAAATAAAAGCAATAAAAAGAAAAGAATATTTAAGTATAAACGTTTTGAAGCAAAATGCACACCAGTAATTAGAATTCCAAACACGTTAACAAAATATTTCTAAATGGGTTTCTTTTATTTCTATTTTTTTCTTTTTCAGCTGCTAAACGTTTAAAATTGTTGAGATTTAAATATTTCTATTTGTTTTTGACCCCTTAAGGGGTTTAAACACCAATGTCTTTTGTTTCATTTACAAAAGGTCACTGGGAGAAAGAAATTTAATGAATGAACATAAAAAATGTTTATGTTAAAGCAATAAATGAATGAAAGGAAAATATGAAAAAAGGATTTGTTAATAAAGGTGAGAAATAATTAAGAGTACCGAAGAATCATAAATGTGTTAAAATTTATATTTCAGAGAAGTAAACAATTAAAATTTAATGTTTAAGTAAGTCCCTAATTTCATATGTTTTTCAAACTGAACACTGTTCATTGTGGCAGCTCTATGGGGAAGATTGGAGTAAATTCAATAACCAAAAATGTGATTTTGGAAAAAAGAATGGCGCAAAAGTAATCCTCCTATCAGAAAATGCTATAAATTTTGCGATTGGCCCCTAATGTCAGTTCTGTTTTGACATTTGTGTAGTAAACACATGCGAAATACACGTTAATAAACAATGTTACGCTACACTGCTCCAGAACGCGGAATATTGCTGACTATTTATTTGACCAATAATGACCAAGAGGAAAATGATTTTACATCAAAAATAATCATGAGTGATGAGGCCCATTTCCATCTTAGCGGGTACGTAAATGAGCAAAATTTACGCTTCTGGGGCATTGAAAATCCGCGTGTAACCCACGAAGAGCCATTACACCCGCTCAAAGTCACTGTATGGTGTGCTGTTTTCGCTGGAGGAGTCATCGGACCTTTTTTCTTCGAAGACGTCGCGGGCCAAACGGTTACTGTGAATGGTGAGCGCTACAGAGCAATGATCAACGAGTTCTTTTTGCCGCAACTTAATGAATTGGGATTGGAAAACATGTGGTTCCAACAGGACGGTGCAACGGCACACACTGCATGTGCCACAACCGATATGCTGAAGGCTGCATTTCCCGGGCGTCTAATCTCCCGTTTTGGCGATTTGCACTGGCCAGCAAGATCGCCTGATTTGACCGCTCTAGACTTCTTTTTGTGGGGCTTTTTGAAGTCGCGGGTTTATGTCAACAAGCCTCATACACTTGCAGCTGTTAAAGACAATATCCGTCAAGAATGTGAGGACCTATCGCCGGAAGTTTTGGCCAAAGTGATGGAAAATGCCATAAAAAGGGCTCAAATGACAATCAACTGTGGCCATTTACATGACATCATATTCTCGACTTGATGTAAAATTAATTAAAAGACCAAATAAAAATAATCCACAAGAAGAATCAAAGTTTTTCATTTTTTTTTTTTAATTACAGCCAAAAAACGTCGGAAGTTTACTTTTGCGCCACCTTGTATCATCAGAAAGGTAACATTTTTCTCTATATAAACCCATCATTAAATTTTTCCACACTAGTTTCTTATATCAATTAACGGCAGTCAAAAGTGAGGGAAATCTGAACAAGTAAAAGTGTTAGATTCGTCAGAGTGTTAGATAGACCGATAGACGGACGGACAAAGCTAGATCATCTTAGAATCGTATGAGTACCCAGAATATAATAACTAATGAGGGTCTGTTGAGAATATTTTCGTAAAATAAAAATTTTCAAAGGCTAAATCTATAAACGAACAAAAAACTTGACAATTTTAAACAAAATTTACTGATGAAAGAACTAGTTCTAGAACTATTCCTAAGAATATGTATTTTTGTCCATAAACCTTCCGTAGAACTAGTTCCGAGCGTGACAATTTCAAGCAAAAATCATTGGTTACAGAACCGTTCCAAATAACGAGTGTTAGCTTTGCAACGATTCTTTAGCAAATAAATCTGGCATTTCTAAACGGCTGGTCCGATCAGAATAGAATTTGACGCCGTCGTAGCCTAGGAGTATTCGAGTTTAATTTATTAAAATACGCCCTACAAATGATCCAGGGGCGGCGCCATGAGGTCTCAAAGTAGGGTACCTTTGACATGTAAAACTTTTGAACACGTGTAAATTTTTTGTTTCCCATCCGATTTCAAAGATTTTTATATTTTTCCGAGTTATAGGCATTTTAAAATTTCGCTTTTTTAAAAATATAGTATTATAATATATAATTTTGGACCGATTGTTAGACAACTAAATTAGTTAGACAACTAAATTACAAATATCAAACAAAAGATTTCAGAGCAATATCAATTATGGATCCAAAAATAAACGATTTTCAATTTAAATATTAAAAAAATAGTTGATTTTTGCTGTTTTTTAGGCGAAAAGGTGACTTAACTCTTTTTTCTTTTTTTGAAATAAACTTTCTTTAAGAACATATAACAACTTTATATTTTTCTGTAAGGTATCTTTACGTAGAATATTTTGGTATAAAAAACATGTCCTAATATTTGAGAATGTCGCCCCTACGCCCTTCGGAATGTGACCTATTTTTTATCAAAATTGAAAATTTGGGCCACATATTCTAAAATCCAAAAGCTAGAATCAAACAAGTAAGAGAGCTATATTCGGCTGTGCCGAATCTTATATACCCTTCACCAAATTATACTTTAAAATAAATTTTTTTAAATATTTTTAGGTAAACAAAATTTAATTTTTTTTCAAATTTTTTTTTTTCGAAATTGTTTTTTAATTTTTTTAAAAAAAAGTTTTTTTCAATTTTTTAAAATTTTTTTTTAATTTTTTTTTTTTTGGAAAAAAAATGTATGACAAAAAATTTTTTTTCCCGATTTTGACCCATTGTAGGTCCAACTTACTATAGCCTTTTCTACATCGTTGCAATGGACTTTGAAATATCTATCATTAGATATCCATATTGTCTATATTAATGACTTAGTAATCCAGATATAGATCAAAAATAGGTCAAAAATCGAGGTTGTCCCGGTTTTTTGCTCATATCTCTGTTATTTATGGACCGATTTTGCTGATTTTAAATAGCAAACTTCTCGAAAGCATGTCTGACAGAATTATTGAAGATTTGGATCCCGAAGATATCTGGGGTCTTCAGAAAATTGATTTCAACAGACGGACATGGCTTAATCGACTCCGCTATCTATAAGGATCCAGAATATATATACTTTATAGGGTCGGAAATGAAAAATGTAGAAATTACAAATGGAATGACAAACTTATATATACCCTTCTCACGAAGGTGAAGTGTATAAAAACGGGAAGCAGTTTTGGAAAAGTTGATGTGTTCCCTATTTATTCCCAAAGTATTTTCCCAGCCCCGAGGGAAATGTGGACCCAATGGTCAAAATTGTAAAAAATACCATTTTTGAGATTTTTAAATTAATTTTTAAAAATAGTAAAAAAAATAAAATTGAAACAATAAACATGAGGAATTATTGGCAACATATGTAACTGTTTCATAAAACATAAAAAACATGATTTACATGCAAATGCGGGACATGACATACAGTTGCGAACAATATAATAGCAGTACCACGAAATTTTTAAATATTTTGACTTTTTTTTTGTTAATAGTGGCTTTTTGCTTGGACTTCGTTCTGTGAAGTTTGCATTTAGAAATCATCTCCTTACTGTCATATCAATAACTTCTAAATTTCATTCGGTTTTTATTTGCTTGACAGATTAAATGGATTGCATTTGATGATTCTGATTTTCTATTTTTTTCTTTATATTCAATAGCTTTTGATATAAAGTGGAAAAGATTTTCCTTATTTTTTTAACTTTAAAATTAATTTTCGCTAAGCAATGGTGCTATGTATTGCGCGACCCACTTAAACAGGAATTATCTAAAAAAGAACAATATTCAACATTAAAAATATAATAAATTCAGCATATTTAACGAAATTTTACTTTAATCTTAAAAAATATTTGACTTCTTTAAAAAAAAAATAAAAGAAATGAATTCAATAATCCGGCACTGCTATTTCAATGTTAATAAAAAAATACATATTGTCATATATAAGAGCCTTTATTTCCGAAGTTATCATTATTTTTACAAAAAGATTACCTCACAAAAAATTTACAGGCTTGACCGATTATGGGTATAAACAAAATTTTAAGTTTAAAAAAAATTTTGAACTGGCTTTTCTGGGAAAAAGAAAAATCGGAAAATTTTTTGTCCAGATATTTGAAATCAGGGGGTCATAATTACCCTAAAAAAGTTTTTTTTTTAAAAAAAATAAATATAAATTTTATCTCGGAGCGAAATGGGTTAACGTGACTGAGTCAGAACCAATGACTTGTGTTGAATGAAATATTAAGAAAATTTATAAAAATATTTTAGTATGAAAAGGTGCAATATTATTGATAGACTTAATTTTAAAGTGTCATATTTTTGAATCTAATTTTTTTTGTAAGACCAAAAATTAACTTATCTAAACAAAGCAATATAGCTCGGAATAAATGTGGATCCAATTGTTCCTAATATTTGCCATCCTATTAAAATTTTGATATAAATTTTAGTTTTAGAAACGAATGAATATGTAATTTATCATTTAAAGGCAATCCTAAATTCCTAAAAATTGGAGCGAAAATCCCAAACATTGTATTTTTACAATTTTGCCTATAGAGTCCACATTTCCTTCGGGGCTTAGAAAATACTTTGGCGATAAATAGGGAACACATGAAGGTTTCCAAAGCAGCTTTTTGTTTTCTGATCCCAGCTTTGGGGTTTTAGAACATGTGGTCCAAAATTGAATTTTTGATAAAAAAATAGGTCAAATTCCGAAGGGCGCAAGGGCGACATATTTGAAAAATTTTACATGTTTTTTATAACAAAATGTTCTTCGTAAAGATACGTTACAGAAAAACATAAAATTGTTACATGTTCTTATAGAAAGTTTTTTCTTAATAAAAAAAGAGTTAAGTCACCTTTTCGCCCAAAAAACAGCAAAAATATACTATTTGTTTAATATTTAAATAGAAAATCGTTTATTTTTGGATCCATAATAGATATTGACCTCAAATCTTTTGTATATTATTACTAATCTAACTAACAAAAAAATTCGAGTCCATTTGGTCCAAAATTACGCCCTATATTTTTAAAAGATCGGGCCAAGGTATGGCCAAATATTAAAATTTAAATTTTTAACTCGAAAATTAGTAGAGATAAATATCTAGCCGAGCGCTTTTCAAAAATATTTAAATTTTTGAAATCGCATGGGAAACAACAAACGGCACGTGTTTAAAAATTTTACATGTCGAAGATATCCTACTTTGAGCCCCTATATCGACGCCCCTTGGCTACGCCCACGTAAAATATTATCCCGATCGGACCAGCCGTTTAGAAATGCCAGATTTATTTTATTTCCACTGTGAGATGGTTTGTGCGGTTCAGAAGTGGTGATTTTGACACGAAACGAAAATATCGCTCAGGCCAGCGAAAAAAGTTTGAAGACCAAGAATTGGAATATCTAAAATTGAATCGATCACTCGAATAATAAAAAAAAATAAAACTTTTATTCGATTAAAATAAAACTCGAATAATTGACAATTCTAATGAGAAAACATCTTTATGACTTAGGTTTCATCTATGTCCTAAACAACAAGACCAAATTTCTACACTTGTATATCTTCAATTCTTGAATAGATTTTCACACCTGTAACTTTATAAAAGGCTGTTAAATAAAAATAGCTGGACACCAGGATACATTGACCCCTTTTAGGTTCATTATTATTACTGTTGTTGTTACTTTTCTAGAGCACCTCTTCTGTGGTCTTAAATTAATGTACATTTTGAATTAAGAACTTTTTTTTTTGCTGCATAAAAGACCTTTCTGACTTTTTTTGCAGCCTTTAGGCCATTAAAGATATTTGCACATTATTTTTTTGGTTTTGGTTTTTTTTCTATTTTTTTATTTATTTTGTATTGTTTATCCCACAAATATTAACAACAATTTACATTTGTTGTAGAAGCAATAGAAATGTTTGTTGTTTGTTTGATTATGCCCGTAATTTGGACTGTAAACGAAAAAGTTTTTATTTTATTTGTATTCAGTATGACTCTGGCTCTGGCTGTTTTACTCCCTCGTAAAGTTTATTTTTTGAAGAGGGGATGTGGCCTGGTCTTTTGGCTAATAAAAATAATATAATAATAAACTTGACCCTGACCATGAAATCTGAACAAGAGAGGAACAAACAAAACACAACACACTTAACCAGACTTAGCAAATGTCCTGACCAATATTGGCCTTAATAAATTTACCTCTACATGCCCAAAAAAAATAAACCAACAAAAGTCCACACACCGAAGAACTTGTGTAAAATTTAACACTCAGTAAATTTATTTTAGCTTGAAGCTAAATAAATTTTTTGTTTATTTATAATCTTGGAAGGAAAACCACAACACAGGACAACAGTTCAAAAACTACATGAGTTTCAAAATAGCAACTCAAAACTTTTTGTAACCAAGAAGCCCATTTATGAATTTTTCTTTTGTTCATCTAAAAAAAGAAAAATTCTTATAACAAAATAATTAGCTTAAAGTTGAAGTATCAATTAAATAGATATTTCTGTTATCCAGTGTTCACATCATCATAATTTATTTTGTCCAGCGACACAGCAATTTTCACACTTTTATATAAATTATGTGTGGTGTTGCTACTGGCTTGGTTTAGTGCTGGTGTCCCCAGCAAATTGCTGGCTGGTCTCTTCAAGTTGCTTAACTTATTATGGTTTTGATGTTTGGTCTGGTTTCTTAATTTTTCATCAAATTCATGTTTTTCTTATGCTGTTGTCATTTTAAATTATTATTTATCAAACAAATCCATATAAAATTTTCTTGCCTAAACTAAACAAAATATCGCCTCTTCAAAAATTTTCACAATGTGAATAAAAAGTTTTTTTTGCAAATGAGTTTTAGATTGCCATTTAATGGTATTTTTCATTACTTTTACCATCAACATTGCCGCAAAAGAACATAATTGGAAATTTTTATTGACAGAAGCAAGTAAAATTTTGACAAAGTACTTGTGTTACACAAAAAAAAGAAAAGCAAATAATTATTAATAAGAGAAAATAAAACTGTTGTAAAGAAACCAAATATGATGATTGACAATTCCCGGGAGTATTTAGTTTATGGAAGATTTACGATGCAGCCAATTTAAGTACTTGTCATTTATGTCTAAGAAATGATAATCTGAGAGTAAGTGATTTAAAAACAAGTAAATCTAAGTGCTAAAGAGACTACAAAACACCTTTTTGGAATATATAATGCCAATGACTGAAATTGTTTATTAAAATTTAAAAAGGAAACATTTCAAGGTTCTCAGAAATCAATTTGCATGTCTGAAGTATTTGGAATCAAAAGGTAGTCCCCCGACTTATTCCGAGTACTTTTCCAAATACTTTTTCCTCATTGGAAACATAGATAGATAACTGAGAGCCAAAAACAGAACTCTGTTGTCCAAAACCTAATTCATGAGAATTTATTGCCTGTATTGTTTTATTGTATCACCTCTCCTTCCGTTCTATGATTGGAAACTTAATTAAATACTGCCTTCAATAGTCTCAGTTGAAAAGTGATACATTTTTAACCCATTGAAAAAAGGAATTTTTAGACTTTTCTTTGGTAGGGACCTGAAGACCTAATTAAGCAATTGTTTCCTTATCTAAACGATTCTAATGTTCATCTGTCTAATGTCTGCTATTTCTAGAGCCCAAAAATAACTCAACATAAAGATGAACAGCAAAATTCCAGAAAAACTATCTAAAATATATTATTAAGATATAAGATATAGGATATAAGATATAAGATATAAGATATAAGATATAAGATATAAGATATAAGATATAAGATATAAGATATAAGATATAAGATATAAGATATAAGATATAAGATATAAGATATAAGATATAAGATATAAGATATAAGATATAAGATATAAGATATAAGATATAAGATATAAGATATAAGATATAAGATATAAGATATAAGATATAAGTAGGGTTTTTAATTTCCCGCCTTTTTTGGATTCCCGGGAATCGGGAAATTTTTTTCTACATTCCCGGGTATCCGGCTATTCCCGAAATATATAATGATACTGTAAATTAGGAATATTATAGCCAAATTTCATATAAAAACTTAGTGTTATAATTATTAAATATCAGAGCTTCGAATTAATTAATAAAATTTGAGCTTAATTCACTAAAATCTTAATCCGTAATTGAAAAATGTCAGCCTTTCATTCCATAAATCCATTCCTAATATTTAATTTTTTTGATTCATTCCAAAGCCTTTGTTTAAACTGAATTAAATTTAAAGTTAATTAATAAAAGAATTTATTCAAACTTTGAATGATTAAATTTTTGTTAAATCAAATCATTTACAAAATTAATTGAAAAAAATTTTTTTAAGCCTTTTTGAACTAGATTTGAATTGAAGAAAAATTTAATCAATTAATAAATTTGTGAAACTATTTTGTTATGGATTTGAAGAAGAAATTTAAAGAAATTAGAATGATTCAATAAGAAATAAATTCTATAAATAATGAATTCACTTTTTAAATTTTCATACGAAAAACCACAAATAAATAATAATAGTAAGCGGTCTATTATTGCCGAGATATAAGCTAAAAACTGTAAAAAAAACTTTTCACTGTTTGTTGGCGAAAAAATGGAGTTCTTAGTTGTTTTCTATGTATTTTCGTCAGTTTTTAATTACCGGGATTCCCGACTAAAAATCCGGGTAGTGAGTGACAAAGTTCCCGGGAAATATGTACCGGGAATTCCCGGGATAAAAACCCTAGATATAAGATGTAAGCACTGTTGATAGATAATTATACCCTTCACCATGAGTGACAAGGGTATATATAAGTTTGTCATTCCGTTTTTAATTTCTACAATTTTCATTTGCGAAACCACAAAGTATATATATTCTCGATCGTTATAGATAGCGAAATCGATATAGCCATGTTCGTAGCCCCCAAATAACTTACATACATGATTCATACACAATATATCGGGAATTCGACAAAATCGGTCCATAAATGGCTGAGATATAAGGAAAAAACCGGGATAACCTCGATTTTTGGCCTATTTTTGATATATATCTGGATTACTAAGTCATTAATATAGACAATATGGATATCCAATGATAGATATTTCAAACTCCATTGCAACGATGTATATAAGGCTATAATAGTAAGTTGGACCTACAGTGGGTCAAAACCGGGAAAAATATATTTTAACCCGAATTTTTTTCAAAAAGAAATAAAAAATTTTTTTAATAAATTTAAAAAAAAAATGGGAAAATTTAAAAAAACAATTTCGAAAAAAAAAAAAAAAATGTTTACCTAAAATATTTCAAAATTTAATTTTAAAGTATAATTTGGTGAAGGGTATACAAAATTGGGCACAGCCGAATATAGCTCTCTTACTTGTTTTGGTATAAAATCAAATTTAGAATAAAAAATTCTCAAAATCGGCAAAATATATTTGGTATTGTCTAAAAATCTGTAAGAATATAAAAATACTTTATGTCTGTGTAAATTTTTTGATTTTTGTAAGAAAAAAACTAATAAAACAAATAAGGAACACTGAATATATGACTAAAAAATTTTTCTTTTAAAATTTCAATAATTTTTTTTCGTGAATGAGAGCTTTGACTAATTCTGCACCTATCGTCACACATAAGTTTAACTTTTGAATTTGGACCTCATTGGAAGAGGGGCGTTACATTTTTAAAACGATCCTATTTCTTCGTTTTGCTAATTCTATTAATCTTGTATACCAATAGGGATTTTATCTATTTTTTTAAAAATATATAAAACTTTTGACAATTAAAAACTTCATTGAATACTATTAAAAAAAAAAAAAAATATTATAAAAAAGCTTTTTATTGAGTTTTTTTGCAAATTTTTATTTATGAATATTTTTTAATGAAATTTTACAGTTATATAGATTTTATGAGCTGAAGGCCTCAGTCGCTATTGCTCTTTATTTTAAATTAGATTATAATTTTAATTGTACTCTAATTCTAATAAATAAATATATAGATTTTATTACCGAAAATGTAAAACTAAAAAATGGGATATTTTTTCGGGGTTATCGGAACCCTTTACAAAATAATTAAAAACATATTGGGCCATCTAAAATGGGTTACCCTAATGTTGAATTTTACATAAAAATTAGCGTTTAAAGTTTTTGATGTAAAGTTACTTTTTCAAAAATTATAAATTTCTTAGAAAAAGAGAAAAATCGACTTTTTAAATTTTTAAATTCAAAATGCATTTAACTTTGGACTGAGTCATGATTTTTAAACAATTCCTTGTTTATTTGAAATATATATTTAAAATCGGGAAATATTTGGAACCACTGTTATCAAAACACTGAAAAATATTGAAAATTTAGTTTTCAAATGCGAATATCTCCTAAGCTATATGAGATAATTATTAGCTACGATGAGGAGATTCTATTTACATATGTAATTAGTTTGAAACGAAAATAGGATTGTTTTAAAAAAAAATAACATTCCCGAGGTTTCTTAATTTGGGAACCCCTGGCCTAGCCAGGGGTTCCCAAAAAAAAAACTTCCCGCGTTATTTGCGGGAAGTTTTGCTGTACTTGTTTAATTTGAAAAAAGTGCCGCTGAAGAAACATCGATTACTTACCGAAGGAGAATGTGTTTCATCGATATCAATGTGCGAGAGATGGTTTGTTCAATTCAGAAGTGGTGATGTTGACTCGTAAGACAAAGATCGCTCAGACCAGCCTAAATTGTTTGACCCAGAATTGGAGGCATTACTCCATAAATATTGTTATCAAACTCAACAAGACCTTGAAAAATCATTGGGAGCTACTCAATCTGCAATTTCAAAACCTTTGCAAGCAGCAGGATTCATACAAAAGCAAAGAAATTAGGTACCACACGAATTGAAGATGAGGGACCTTGAAAGACTTGAAAGATTTTATATTTTTTGCAATGCTACTTGAACGCTATAAAAGAAAATCATTTTTGCACCGAATCATTACTTGCGAAGAAAAATGAATCCATTAGGATAACCCGAAGCGTAAGAGATCGTATGTGAAGACCGGCCAACCAACCGAATCGACACCAAAGCAAAATATCCATGCAGATAAGGTAATTCTCTATATTTGGCCAAACCATCACAGGGTACCTGTATCGAATACAACTGATTCGTTTGAATCGATCATTGGCCGAAAAACACCCAGAATATGCAGACATGAAATCGTAATATTCCATCAAGACAACGCTCGGCCACATGTTGCAATAACTGTTAAAAATTATTTAGAAAGTAGTGGTTGGGAAGTATTGCCTCACCCGCCTTATAGTCCTGACCTTGCCCCGTCAGACTATTTTTTTCCTCTTCACTTCAGCATAGAGTATCGGAAATTGGTTTGGTTCATACTTGCCCACAAAAGATGAGTAGTTCTTTTGGCTCAGAATTTATATGTTCCCAGAAAGATGGGAAAAGGCCTTAGCTAACAATGACCAATACTTGAATAAATTTATACTGCTCAAATATTTCAAAATAAATGCTAAAAATTTGAAAAAAAAAATCCCGCATTTTTTAGTAGTACACCCAATACTACATAGTGTCGGACCATTTTTTGGGAATATAATTCCAAATTTTAAACTACTAGTGGTAAAGGTTGTCCCAAAATGCATGCATGTTTTGAATTTACAGTAAAGTATGACGAGAATTTGTGATCAGAATTTGCATCTTTAATCGTGTGATTTAACACCATTGAATTTCTTGATCTTGCATACATTTTGTGACACTCTTTACAATATAATAGTTATGAATATTTAGAGATTTACGGTCATGACCATGATGTAGCTGTACGACTTATGATTTTAGTAATAAAATAGATCAATGGTAGTTTAAAGAAATAAATTTTTGAAAAAGTTTTTCATAAAATGTTCAGTGATAAAAACGAAATACTTGGTTGTGGGATATTCTCTGTTGAACTTGGTCTCTTGGTTTCTATCAGATTGCCAGGAACCTGTATCATTTTTCAGGCAGAAATTTACGGCATCGATCGTCAGAATAAGTCGAGATTTCAATCTCGAAACGTTGACAATTAATATCTACGTGGACAGCCTACATGATAAGGTCGAATAGTCTTCTCAATTGCAGTTATTCTCTGGCCCAGCTTTAACAACAGTTTGTCGAGCTCAAGTCGCCCTTGGACGAAACTGTGGCTTTAAGGGAAATTTATAGCCCCTTGATTGCGGTATAACATATTGTCACGAATTTGCACTAGCAATTTGAATTTAACGGTATGTAGCAACTGCCAGCAACATTCATCGTGTTTATAAACATTTCCATCAGTAGAAGCTTCTATTTATCAACAATGTTGATAGCATGGGGTTGTAAGCATTGTTTGAAAGTATGGCTGAACATTAACTTCGAAAGCTCTAGAATTCGAATGTAGTAGTTGTCCGTTAAGATCGTTGTAGAATGTTCACGAGAGATGGCGTGTGTATAAATAGTGGCAGAGTTTGCAGTCGTTAGTTAGTTCATGATAGAAGCTGTATAAATAATCATCAACTGAGTGCCTTAAAGTGTACTGTATTTTCCAGTGAATTCTTGTACATTATAAAGTGTGTCTGTATTTCTGCGAATTTATAAACGTGTATAAAAATTGTGGTTATTGTACATTTTTAAATAAATAAATAAAGAGTTACAATTACAATTTTTAAACTACTAAACGGCTTTTATTTGCAAACAAAAGTTTAAAGGAATTAAACCCCCGTTTTAAAAAGGTTAAAAAGTAATAATGAACGACAAAGAGACAGATCTCAGACGGCTTACGATTACAATTTGCAGAAATTAAAAATGCTCTGTATATTTGAAGGCTTTCGTGCTAATTAGTCGCCTCCAATGATATCATCGTGTTACGGTAATTAGTATGAATGCTAACGTATGAGCTGTAGTATGTCCTCGTTTATATGGACTAAGAATAAGGACTCAATGTCCCAACTAAAATGAAAGTTTAGTTTGTTTTACAAGACCATGTATCAAAATTTCTATCCAGGCGTCCGTATTCAAAGGATAAAAATATCCTTTTTTAAGGAAACGAATGAAATATTGGTCTTTGACCTTTCACATGATAAAGGCGCTTTTAAACGAAATGTTTTGCTAAGGTATAGCAAGGGGAAGGGTATGTAAGATTCTTCATAGCCGAATATATTAATTGAACTTGTTATTTAATTCAATTTTCTGCTAGTGTAAAACTCCACACAAAAAAAGAGCGCAATAAAATCTTATAAACAATTAATCCCTAGAACATTAACATTTCAACTACAATTCATAAGCAAAAACTTTCGCCCCCAAAAACAACCTTTACAAGAAAAGAAAAAATATCATTGTCTGGCAATGATTCGTTGGAAATTTCTTCTAATGAAGTTTGAGCCAAAAAGGAGAGCGAGAAAAAAGTTAACATTTAAGTTAAATGTGCATTTGGGAGTAAAAACGAATCAGTCAGGGCCGGCAAATTAACACTATATTAAAGAGACCTAGACACAATTGAACTGCGTATTGAGAATATAAAAAGAGAAACGAAACTTACCTGGCTACCAAAGACAACGATACTGGAAACACTTTCATCTTACGACCACCCACCAAGTAATCTAATGCCTCTGAGCCACGACGATGCTCCACATTTTTAGTTTTCTTTGTCTTCTTTTCAATGAAACCAAAATAGAAACCGATGCCGGCACAGACGATTAACATCAAAACGAAGACACAATAGTCCATCACACCGAAATGTTGCATAGATGTGCTTAAATCTGCTACATTAAGGATTTTCTCGCCATCGTTATCCTGATGATGCTGATGAGCAGGAGAGGTAACAGATGATAGCGGTGATGATGATGATGATGACGATATGCTTGAAGTGGTTGTTGTTGTTGATGCTGCTATAGCAGCCGAAACAGCTTTTGTTGCCTCAGTTGTGGTGGTGGTAATTAAGGTTTTCATAGTTTCCTTAATATTAGACATAGTTGTTGCAACTAGTTTCTCCGCAGTTGTTGTACTGCCACTCATTTTCCCTTGTGTTGTTGTTCTTATTAAAGTGCGGACTTCTTCGAGGTGTTTTTTTACTTGGCGGTTGTAGTTGTTTGTATTATGCTGTATCCCGCTGTGTTTGTTGACATCTAAATGTTGTTGTTTCTGAAAATTTCTTTACTTTGGAGATTTTTTTCTTTGTCTCCCCTTTGATTTTCACTTAATTAAGTTTTGCTGATTTCGGTTTTGGAATGTTGAGATTTCTTTAGCTGATTTTGATTCACATTTAAATCGTTCGTTTTCTTCTTTATTTTTAACAATATTAAAGCAACTCACTGGACTCTTTTTTTTGTGTTGCTTTATTTTTATTAATTCTATTTGCAGCTTTTCTTTTTATTAAGATCTGTAATCGATTTTTATTGAATTTACTTATTTATTTTTGCTTTCGTTTTTTTTTTTGCATTAAATATGGAGCCTTTGTCGCCAACTTAATTGCATTTCACTTGAACTAATTTAATTTAGAATTTTATTTTGTATTAATGGCACAATATAGATTTTTATTAGAATTTCTTTGTCGTTTTAGCTAAATTGATTTAATGAATTAATTTAAATGCAAGTTTAGTAAGAGATAGATATCAAATGTAAATTTAATATAAATTTTCTGGGAAATATTTTTTGAATTGAATTTTTGAATTTGTGTTTTTAATTAATATGATGGAAACTCATATTAAATAAAAAGCCTTGAAATTGCTAATACATTTGGTTTCAATTGTGGTTAAAGGAGATGTCAAATTTTCAAATCATTATTTGCTCAGATGTCACAAGTAAAGACACCCTATTCAACAAAAATAATATAGTTCTTATAAAAAGGTAATTTATAGATATAACAAGTAAGAGAGCTATATTCGGCTGTGCCGAATCTTATATACCCTTCACCAAATTATACTTCAAAATACAAATTTTAAATATTTTTAGGTAAACAACATTTTTTTTTCGAATTGTTATTTTAAATTTAATTTTTAAAATTTTTTGTTTTTTAAATTTGAAAATAAAAATTTTAAATTTGAACATTTTTTTGGGGTTTTTTACATTTTTTTTTTTGGTGAAAAAAAAATTCGGTTTAAAAAATATTTTTCCGAATGTACCTTTTAAAAGACTAATAAAAGTACCTTTTAAAAGTACTAATAAAAGTACCTTTTAAAAGTACTAATAAAAGTACCTTTTAAAAGTACTAATAAAAGTACCTTTTAAAAGTACTAATAAAAGTACCTTTTAAAAGTACTAATAAAAGTACCTTTTAAAAGTACTAATAAAAGTACCTATTAAAAGTACCTTTTAAAAGTACTAATAAAAGTACCTTTTAAAAGTACTAATAAAAGTACCTTTTAAAAGTACTAATAAAAGTACCTTTTAAAAGTACTAATAAAAGTACCTTTTAAAAGTACTAACAAAAGTACCTTTTAAAAGTACTAATAAAAGTACCTTTTAAAAGTACTAATAAAAGTACCTTTTAAAAGTACTAATAAAAGTACCTTTTAAAAGTACTAATAAAAGTACCTTTTAAAAGTACTAACAAAAGTACCTTTTAAAAGTACTAATAAAAGTACCTTTTAAAAGTACTAATAAAAGTACCTTTTAAAAGTACTAATAAAAGTACCTTTTAAAAGTACTAATAAAAGTACCTTTTAAAAAGTACTAATAAAAGTACCTTTTAAAAAGTACTAATAAAAGTACCTTTTGAAAGTTTCTTTTAAAAGTACTAATAAAAGTACTAATAAAAGTACCTTTTAAAAGTACTAATAAAAGTACCTTTTAAAAGTACTAATAAAAGTACCTTTTAAAAGTACTAATAAAAGTACCTTTTAAAAGTACTAATAAAAGTACCTTTTAAAAGTACTAATAAAAGTACCTTTTAAAAGTACTAATAAAAGTACCTTTTAAAAGTACTAATAAAAGTACCTTTTAAAAGTACCTTTTAAAAGTAATAATAAAAGTACCTTTTAAAAGTACTAATAAAAGTACATTTTAAAAGTATGTACTAACAAAAGTACCTTGTAAAAGTATAAATAAAAGTACCTTGTAAAAGTTTCTTTTAAAAGTATTAATAAAAGTACCTTTTAAAAGTACTAATAAAAGCACCTTTTAAAAGTACTAAAAATAAAAACTTTTGAAATGTGCTAAAAGTACTAAAAAGAGTACGTTTTAAAAGTTCTCAAAATAGTACTTTTAAAAGTACTAATAATAGTACATTTTTAAACTACTGAAAACAGTTTCATTTGTTAATTGAACCTTTTTATCTTAGGCCCTTATAAGGTCGGGTGTCGTCATGGACTGCGGTACATCTTTAAACGAATTCGATCTTTATGGAATACTCTAGGGAAAGAACTCGTTCTTAGAATGAATTGTAATTAACCAGGCAATCTTCTCCCAGAAAGGCCAAACGATTCACTACTCAGCCCATTGAAGAAATTGACTTTAGTTTTTTAAAGTTCCTTAAAGTTTTTAGAAATAACTTGGCTATTCGTTGTTTAATCTACACGCAGAGAAAAAATATAATTGGGCATGGTTACTGTAACCATTTATATAGTGTTACAAGATTTTTAACAATATTATAGTCACAGTAACCATTTACATGATTGTGGTAACAATAATATGGTTAATTTACGATTCACATGATTGTCTCAACCATATATATGGTTACAGTAAACAAATATATGTTTGTGGCAACCATATTTATGATGAATAATTTTATCATAATATGTTGATCTCAGATTATGATAAGCCTTAAGCCAAGAGCACCATAATATGATAAGTCCTTCATCATATAAATGGTTGTCACAAACATTTACTGTAACCATATATATGGTTGAGACAATCATGTGAATCGTAAGTTAACCATATTATTGTTACCACAATCATGTAAATGGTTACTGTGACTATAATATAGTTAAAAAACTTGTAACAATATTGAAATGGTTACAGTAACCATGCCCAACTATATTTTTTCTCTTCGTGTAGGAAGTACTTTAATTGTGTATATCTTTAAATATGGTGTTGATGCCCCAAGTTTTATACAAATATACACGTAGAACCAATAACACACAAGTCTGACGTTAATTAATATTGGACCTTTTTCTTAAACACCCCTAATCACAATTATCTACTAACAGTTTTCATACAAAAATTATTACATATAACAGATAACTTTAATAACAGCATAACTTTATGTTAAAATCTAAAGAGACAAAATGTTTTAAGAAATATTGAACACAAAAGATTTCTGAATTTTCCAAACATAAACAGATGGACCCAGGGAAAGGCCCAGCAAAAATTTTGTGAATTTTTGTAATGACAACTGTAATGACTATTTCATGCATTATTTTGTAATGAGTGGTGGTTACCCAGCACATTATTTTATTTACCAGAATAAGTACTTATTTTTATACAGGTTGGTAATGAACTTTTGCATTTAGCACAGCTATCTAGTGTGTTTGACTGGAAAACGGGAGATTACTGGTTCGCCACCTGTCAAAGTCATTCATTTTTTTGTTCATATCATATTCATTTATATGTTGATGTTAAAACTATTGTTAACTTACAATAAAATAACTCGTACATGGAGCAGTGAGTTAGCAGCTTGACTATCAATTACAAGCAAATAATGTGACTGTTCGATTTCCACACAAGACAATATTTTTTGTGTGTTTTTTTTCTTGTTGTGAATTTACTACTTATTTCTTAACTGATTGTAGGTACATTTGTAAGCTTGACCCATGAATTTTTTAAAAATCTCGAACAAAGATAAGTAGTGTTTCAGTCAAATAATAAGCAGTTATGCCTTGGCTCCAATATTACTTGCTGGCTTACTAAGTAAGTAAAGTTTTTGCTGGGGATGTATCACACAAATGAGCAACTTATACCTATTTTGAAATGTTTTACAAATCATACTTTATGTATAACAGTTTTTTCTATAGAAATTTGTTTGTATAACAGTTTTTTCTATGGAAACATTTTTTGTATAACAGTTTTATCTACAGAAAATTTCGTGTATAATTGTTCTGACTATAAGCATTTTGTGTATAACAGTTTTTTTATGTAGAAAACTTTAGTTATAATAGTATTTTCTATAGAAAATTGTTTGTATAACAGTTTTTCCATAGAAATTTGTTTGTACATTAGTTTTTTCTATAGAACATTTTTTGTATAACAGTATATTCTATAGAAAATTTTGTGTATAACAGTTTTTTTATATATGACATTTTTTTATAACAGTATTTTTTTATAGAAAATTGTGTATATAACAGTTTTTTCTATAGAAAAGGTTGGGTATAATAGTTCTAACTATAAAAATTTGGTGTATAACAGTTTTTTATGTAGAAAATTTTGCGTATAACAGTTTTTTCTATAGAACATTTGTTTTATAACAGCATTTTCTATATGAAGTATTGCAGTATTGTTAAAAAACTTGTAAAAATGTTGAAATGGTTACTGTAAACAATTACAACTAAACTTTTTCTCTGGATATAGAAATGTTTGAAAAATAAATGCATTCAAATTTGAAAATATTTAAATTCATTAATACTTTTCAATCTAAGTATATATTAATAATAGAAAATATAAAACTTACTGGAAAATGACTAAATGTTATTAAATTTAATTAATCTTAAGTAAAACGAGATGCAGTTTATACAACAAAAAATTAATTAATTCAAATTAATTGAATTAATTTAAATGTTCAAAAACAAGTTTTCATTAACGTTGCCTAATTAGGAAAATGTTGTGAAAAATCAAAAGCCAAATATTTCTATGAAAAAGTTTCCACTCAGATGCAAAATACGTTTTAAATCAAAATAAATTATTGGGTGCCCGGTTATTATATGTAATAAAATATTAAAGTCAGCCTTATTTAAGAAACGTTCTGCAATTGGGCTTAAAATGAATAATATTGTAGTAATTATAGAACTCCAAGTATGAGGTTATGGTTAAAATAGGAATAGAAATACTATTTTATTCTGCCCTATTCTAGAAAACACGTAATTCCTTGTGGATCATAATAATTCTTGAAATGCATTGTATTATTTTAAAATTTAGCAATAAAATAGACCAACTAAATATGTTAATTTGGATTAATTTTGAACTGGAATAACTTTGAATCTTATTAAAAAACTTTTAATTCGTTAAAATTAATTCAAAATAAAATGCAATTATTTCTTTTTTTTTAATTTCATAAAATATTTGTTAAATATCGGTTTAATTTATTTAAATTTCATAAAATATTCTCATAATTTAACACTGTATAGATTATTTCATTCACTAGTTTTTTTTTCTCTATTTAACAAAAACTTCACTCCAAAGGACTTTTACAGGACGAAATGAGTTTCAAATATTTTCTTATTAAAATAAACACCAACCCGTCAAATATTGAAAACGACAGCGATTAATCGACACGAACTTTCAGTAAAATTTAGCTTTCTCTAAGCATCCGCGCACTTTACAAGTTCATGTCATGAACCAACGATCAGCCGCAAGTAACTGAAATTCTATCTAATTTGCAACACACACAAAAAGTAGAATTGAAAATCTGAACAAAATTCTTTTCAAAAACACACAAGAAATAAATCTTTAGAATGTTATATTTTTATTGCTTTATTACAACACAAGTACAGTTAAAATTTGCTACAGATCAACAGACCGACAGACAGACATTTATACAAGAGATAAAACTGATCGTCACTTTCAAATAAAAAAGAAAAATTCTTGACAGAGATTTGAGTGAAAAGGAAGATACTTAGAAGATGCTAAACAATTTATATGTAAGTATACAGTAGGTTGTAGTCGTTCAGTAGTTAAATTATTTTATTATATTTATTATCTTTTTGTTAAATTTTATTTTATTTACTTATACTATTGTATAATTAATCTACATATATTAGCAGCAACAACAGCAGCAGCCTAGAAATATTTTAAAAATACATTATTTTTTCTACACACATCAAAATTAAAATGACAGCCAAGATAATGAGAATTGAGTTGTAATTTTTCTTTTAATTATTCTTTATTTAATTTGGTGGTTGGTTGGATAGTTAGTTAATCCAAATAGCGCCAACTTTTAATAGTGCCTTAAACTGAAATCCAAAATTTAAGCAAGTTAGAATATCATAACATAAGTAGAAAAATAGAGTAAAGAATTTCTTCTTTTTATTAGAAAATTTGTGATGAAATTCTCTTTTTTTATAAAAATATTAATTTGAAATAGTTGTTTTATTTAAAAAAAAAGGATTTCAGTATCTTTTTAATTGTAATTAAAGTTTGTTTATGTAAACAACTTTGTCAACAAATTAAATGGCCTTGACCTTTTTATCTGCTTTACTTGCATACATTTTAATTCAAAGGTGAGTCTTAACTAAAAAAAAATAAACTAAATTAGCTTTTCTTTTTTAATTTAAAAAACACACCCACAAAAAATGCTTGCAATAAAAAAAACGTTTGTTTGCTACTTGTACCCGTAATTGACCATTATCTTTATTAACGCCGAATTTTTGTACACCCTACATTGATAGTAAGATTTTTTTATATTTTTATACCCACCATCAAAAAAGATGGGGGTATAAAAATATGATGAGGTTTGTTTGGTAGCCCCCATACAAATGTCCCCCGGAATTCTTTTTGAGCATTCATAAATATGTCGATTATGAGGCATTGCAATCTGAAATTATATTATAAAGTATGTCAAAAATCTGGCAAATTTGTCCCAAATGCCCATACAAGGCCCCCCTCTGAAAATGACTTGAACATTCATAATTGTCTTATAATAATTCAGGCGCGGATCTAGGGGAGTGAAAAAATTAAATTACCCACTCCCTACAAAACAGAAAAGTTTTAATACAAACAAGTACGAAAGCTATATTCGGCTATGCCGAATCTTATATACCCTTCACCAAATTATACTTCAAAATAAAATTTTTAAATATTTTTATGTAAACAAAATTTTTTTTCATAGTTGTTTTATTAATTTTTTGGAAAAAAATTTTTTCATTAGTTAAATTTTTTTTTTTTTTTGAAATTTTAAAAAATTTTCGTTTTTTTATAAATTTTTTTAATATTTAACGAAAAAAAACTTTTGGTGAAAAAAAAATAGGTTTAAAAAATATTTTTTCCGATTTTGACCCATTGTAGGTCCAAGCATAGGTCCATAATTGACCCTACCACTCATATAACCCCAATATCAGAAAAATATTTGATTGTTCCATATTGATGGTGGGTATACAAGATTTCGCACAGCTGAATATAACACTGTAACTTGTTTTATTTGATGTCGTCGACAATACGGGCAAATGATAAAATTGTTTTATAACAAGTAAGAGAGCTATATTCTATAAAAACAAGTAAGAGAGCTATATTTGGCTGTGCCGATTCTTATATACCCTTCACCAAATTATACTTCAAAATAAAAATTTTAAATATTTTTAGGAAAACAAAATTAATTTTTTTTTTTTTCAAAAGTGGTTTTTTTTGTAAAAAAAAATTTTCGAATTGTTATTTTTTTAAATTAAATTTTTTTTTTTTTAAATTTTAAATTTTTTTTTTTTGTTTTTGCAATTTTTTTTTGGTGAAAAAAAATTCGGGTTAAATTTTTTTTCCGATTTTGACCCATTGTAGGTCCAACTTACTATGGTTATATACGTCGTTGCAAAGGTCTTTGAAATATCTATCATTAGATATCCATATTGTCTATATTAATGACTTAGTAATCCAGATATAGGTCAAAAATCGAGGTTGTCCTGGTTTTTTCCTCATATCTCAGCCATTTGTGGACCGATTTTGCTGATTTTAAACAGGAAACTTCTCGAAAGCATGTCTGACAAAATTATTGAAGATTTGGATCCTGAAGATATCTGGGGTCTTCAGAAAATTGATTTCAACAGACAGGCGGACATGGCTTAATCGACTCCGCTATCTATAAGGATCCAGAATATATATAATTTATAGGGTCGGAAATGAAAAATGTAGAAATTACAAACGGAATGACAAACTTATATATACCCTTACCACTCATGACGAAGGTTATAAAGAATGAATACGTAATACAAACTTATACCCTTCTCATCTTCAGAAATGAGACACATTTCTGGATGAATGGGTACGTTAAGAAACTAAATTGTCGAATTTGGGACTATATCAATCCACTTTGGACATTCTACACATGCGATTTGAGGGCAAGGTCATCTCACGTGGAGGTGATGAGAACTGGCCACCGAGACCGTACGATTTAACCTCGGCGGCCCTCAAAACTCTCAAAGCCATTATAACCCATGTCATCGGCTGCGGCGGATATTTGTACTATGTTATTTCCATACATAATGGCATCAATAGTAGAGTGATCGGTCCGGTTTTTAATAACCGGTTATAACCGGTTTTTTTTTGTAAGGTCGGTTTCGGTTTTTTTGAAAAGCTCACATTTTGAATATCGAAGAAACCGGGTTTTCTCCTCGAATAGCCGGTTTTTTCTAAAAGTATGTTTTTATGAATTCTAATGTATTAAACATTTTAAAAATATTCAAAATCCAAAATCCCTAAGAGATTATTTTACCTTCATAAGGTCTTCAAATTTACTGACGTTAACGATCTTCGGGTCAAATTTGACACAAATAGAAAATAGATTTAAAAAAACCTAACGTAATTGTTGACATTTGAAATTAAATTAAAGTCATAAAATATCAAAAATATCAACCACTTATTTTTAGAAAAAATGCAATTTTAATTTCAAAATGGGTAAAATTTTACCCTAAGATCTTATAAAGGATAAGAAAAACATGGCTTTGGTATTTATCCGGGGAATCTCAGTTTTCATTCGTGTATAATATTAGAGTTACCAAAGATATATTGTAGTGCTACCAAAGCTCTGAAAATATGTAACTTAATTGTGTGTAAGAAAACACCTTAAGTCCAAACAAGTTTATAGATATTTTTTTTGTCAAAAAATATCAACCACTCACTTTTAGAAAAATTAAATATTAATTTAAAAATGTGTCAAATGGGATAGAAGAAGTAATCAAAATTGTTTTAATCACTGTTATTTTAATAAATAAAACTTTTTTCTTCTTATTTCTAGGCGTTTTAATATTTTTCCAAAAAACCGGTTAACCGGTTATTATAAAAAAACCGAAACCGGTTTATTTAAATTGCAATTTTTCGAAGAAACCGAAAACCGGTTTCTAAAAAATGTCGAAGAATTGATCACCCTAATCAATAGGTCTTTCAAACGAATACAAAATTTCGATAATATCTCATTCAGATACAATTTTTCAACAAGATCGGTCAAGAATTCTTTGAGTTAGAGGTTTTTCTGCTCATCCTTGTAACTTATTACCTATTGTTCTTAGCAAAATGTGTCCCAAATATTTTAGACGGCTATTTCTACAATCTTTCGAGAAAAAATTTAAAAAAATAAAAAAGATTTTAAATTTTTTTTGAAAATAAAAACCTTTGTTGAAATTTTATTCAATTCCGTTTTTTGCATAAAACAATCAAAAATTGTATGCCTTGAGTAATAAAACATTTATTTTGGTAGATATCCCACTCGAATCCCACTAAGCGACCAGAAAGCTCTAAATGGATAAGGCCTAAGCTTTCTTTTCGGCAAAAAAAAATTAAAAAGGGACCATTTTGAAAAAAAAAAAGTCAACAAAGTTTTTGATTGACAAAAAAAGTAATAAAATTTATGTTTTGAGTTACAAAACATTTATTTGGATAGATATCCACCTCGCATCCCACTAAGCGACCAAAAAGATGTTCAAGGAAAAGACATCAGCTTTGAGAGAAAAAAACCCATTTTGAAAAAAAAACGTAAAAAAAAAGTTTTTGATTCTGAAAAAATTAAATTTTCAAAAAAAATTTCCAAAGATTGAAAGAATATCTATCTAAACCAGCGAAATGCAAACTCACACCACTACACTTTTTAGATATTGTAGTTGTATGAGTTGAGAATTATTCTCTGGCAAAAACAAAAACAAATAGCTGAAATAATGAAATAAACAAGCATAAAAGCGTAACACAACCTCCTTCTATCAATGCTCATGCGAGACTGACTGTTTTTATACAATGTGTGTGCTTGCGTACATGTGAAAATAAAAACAAGAGAGCTCATTTGAGAGCTCATTGCATTTCGCTGATCTAAACTAACCTCTAACTCAAAGAGTTCTTGACCGATCTAGTTGAAAAATTATATCTGAAAACTTTCATATCGATCAGAAGACATCGACATCAAAATCCCTTAAATTCTTTCCATTCTATTTTGTCTATAGCTAAGTTTTTAATTTCTCGCCATGTGTAGCCTGCTTCTAGTGCTTCTACTTCTACCAGAATTAACCGGTCTACATCTTCTGCGACTACCCTGAGGATTCCAATCCAGAGCTGAGCGTGCGATATCATCATGGAGTATTCTTTGGATATGGCCAATCAACATCTACTTGGGGTGTCGGATTTCTAACGATATTGGTTCCTGGTAAGTGGCCGACCATAAAGCTGCATTGGTGATAGTGTTCAGCCTGAAGATGCGCATGATTTACCTTAAGCAGCGTTTTATAAAGGCTTGCAAAGCTTGAAATTCTTTGTTGGTTGCGTTCCATGTCATGCAGCCGTAAAGAACCACCGATTTTATGCTGGTGTTAAATATTTTAATTTTGGTGTTTCTTGTGATGATTGCTACAAGCCCAATTTTAATTCGGCATCTGATGACTTCAGCTGTTTCACCTATGGCAGTAATGAGGCTACCTAAATAAAAACAAGTAAGAGAGCTATATTCGGCTGTGCCGAATCTTATATACCCTTCACCAAATTATACTTTAAAATAAATTTTTTTTAAATATTTTTAGGTAAACAAAATTTAATTTTTTTTCAAAATTTCTTTTTTTTTGAAATTTTTTTTAAAAAAGTTTTTTCCAAATTTTTTTAAATTTTTTTTTTGGTGAAAAAAAAATTCGGGTTAAAAAATATTTTTTCCGATTTTGTCCCATTGTAGGTCCAACTTACTATTATAGCCTTATCTACATCGTTGCAATGGACTTTGAAATATCTATCATTAGATATCCATATTCTCCATATTAATGACTTAGTAATCCAGATATAGATCAAAAATAGGTAAAAAATCGAGGTTGTCCCGGTGTTTTTCTTATATCTCCATTATTTATGGACCGATTTTGCTGATTTTAAATAGCAAACTTCTCGAAAGCATGTCTGACAGAATTATTGAAGATTTGGATCCCGAAGATATCTGGGGTGTTCAGAAAATTGATTTCAACAGACAGACAGACGGACATGGCTTAATCGACTCCGCTATCTATAAGGATCCAGAATATATATACTAGAGTGCTCCAAGATTGTATGGACGAAAAAAACTTTCTAGGTACAGGCCGTCCCCCCCTCTAGAATTGTTCTATGTATTGTAGAAACACGTTGTGTAAAATATTAGGATGATAGGATAACGTTAACTGGTGGCGCAACGACGCTGAAGTTTTGAGGTGCATTTACAAGGGGAAAATATGCAATTTTTTCAGTTTTTGTAAAAATTTTGCAATTAAATAATGACTTTTACAATTTAATTTAAAAGAATCGAAATGTGTACGTAATTTTCGTTATAATAAGATATAAAAGACAAAAATTGGTGAAAAAATGTTAAAGTTATTAAAAAATCGCCAGGCCATTAACGTGTCTCAGGCCACTAGAACAAGAAATTTATGAACAAAATTAACATATTTTGAGAAATATTAAAATAAAAGCTTATTTTTACTTAAAATATATCCACATTTACTTGTATATGAGTTTTTGTCCTCGTAGGATACCGTTAACCTATTCGCAGGTATGACCAAAAAAATTAAATTTTTTTAACGGCAGTTTCAAAACTCCAATTTCAAATTTTTAAAAATTTTGTTAAACAAATTTCAGAATTTTTTGATCATCACATGGGGATTTATTGACAACATAATAGGGAATAAAAATGTGAAAAAAGCATGTCAATACCTCCTATAGTTTTTCCGTACCTGCGAAATAAATTTTGCGATTTTCGAGAAAAACTAATTTTTTGGCCATATTATGGGGAATGACCAGAATTTCCTTACTGTAATGATTTTTATGTAAAAGCTATTCAGAATAATATAGTCCAGGTAATTTTAAATATAGTCTGAAAGTTTTACTAAAATCGGAAAACTTTAACCCTTAAATCGTGAAGGTCAAAGGCCAATTTTTTCAATATTTGGAATTTCTCATGGAAAGATAGCGAAATATTATATATTTTTGGGCCGATTTTGATGAAACTTAAGAAAAATATAAAATGAAGTCTAGTATTCACAATAACAGTACAAAAATTGAAATTAACCCTTAAGAGTACTTGGGGTCAAAATGAATGTGTTTTTCGTGATTTTAAAAGTTGAGGGTCATTTGGACCCCAAGTGCTATTAAGGGTTAATTTCCATTTTTGTACTGTTATTGCGAATACTAGACTTCATTTTATATTTTTCTTAAGTTTCATCAAAATCGGCCCAAAAATATATAATATTTCGCTATCTTTCCATGAGAAATTCCAAATATTGAAAAAATTGGTCTTTGACCTTCACGATTTAAGGGTTAAAGTTTTCCGATTTTAGTAAAACTTTCAGACTATATTTAAAATTACCTGGACTATATTATTCTGAATAGCTTTTACTTAAAAATCATTACAGTAAGGAAATTCTGGTCATTCCCCAAAATATGGCCAAAAAATTAGTTTTTCTCGAAAATCGCAAAATTTATTTCGCAGGTACGGAAAAACTATAGGAGGTATTGACATGCTGTTTTCACATTTTTATTCCCTATTATGTTGTCAATAAATCCCCATGTGATGATCAAAAAATTCTGAAATTTGTTTAACAAAATTTTTAAAAATTTGAAATTGGAGTTTTGAAACTGCCGTTAAAAAAATTTAATTTTTTTGGTCATACCTGCGAATAGGTTAACGGTATCCTACGAGGACAAAAACTCATATACAAGTAAATATGGATATATTTTAAGTAAAAATAAGCTTTTATTTTAATATTTTTCAAAATATGTTAAGTTTGTTCATAAATTTCTTGTTCTAGTGGCCTGAGACACGTTAATGGCCTGGCGATTTTTTAATAACTTTAACATTTTTTCACCAATTTTTGTCTTTTATATCTTATTATAACGACAATTATGTACACATTTCGATTCTTTTAAATTAAATTGTAAAAGTCATTAGTTAATGGCAAAATTTTTACAAAAACTGAAAAAATTGCATATTTTCCCCTTGTAAATGCACCTCAAAACTTCAGCGTCGTTGCGCCACCAGTTAACGTTATCCTATCATCCTAATATTTTACACAATGTGTTTCTACAATACATAGAACAATTCTAGAGGGGGGGACGGTCAAAATTCCCAATTTTATTTTTTTGGAGCACTCTAATATATACTTTATAGGGTCGGAAATGAAAAATGTAGAAATTACAAACGGAATGACAAACTTATATATACCCTTGCCACTCATGGTGAAGGGTATAAGAATGAGTCCACATTATCTAATGGATTGTCACTTAAAGAAATTGTACGGGTGTAATTTGTATTTATGAGCATATTACTTTGGATTTTAAATGTGCTTACGTTAGATCATAATATGATTAGTTAGGGTCATGTTATGATTGATTTGGATCATAATATAATTACTTCAGAACATATTATGATGATGTGTGATAATGATATTACGACTATATTTGATCATGATATGATATTGTGTGATACTAATAATGATCATAATATGTTTAGATTACTTTCATAAATCTTATCATCATATGTTGGTTGCTCTTAGATTATGTTTACCACAACCATGTTTTTTCTCTACGTGTAGCACTCTGACTTGTTTCGTTTTTTAATCTTAAAATTATTTATACATTTTTCACAATTACAAACAATTTCCTTGCTTCTGATATAAAATATATGTATCTGCTTTAAAATCAGTCAATAATATTGTAATTTTTGCAGCTTTTTTCTTAAAAACCAATCAATTGAATGGTTTAAAGAGTAATAATTTCCTGATCTAAGTTAACCTTGCAAAATTTCTGTAATTAAAATGATTTTCTTTTTATAAATATTTCAATGAAACTTATCCTTATCAAACAATTAAATTCTCAATTATTAATAAATAAAAAAACTTTGTTCATTTGGAAATATAAGCGTTCTAAGAAACCATTCTCTTCTTCCTTTTTATAAAATTGTCCAGTTTTAACTTGTTTTTTCTCCTTTTTTCCTCACTCTTTGTAAAATTCCTGTAATTTAAATGATTTTCTTGTCATATTTCAATGAAACTTCCTTATCATTCATTCATTACAAATACAGTCTAATGACGTCAACCGCACAAAAGAAATATTAGAATAGAAAACATTAGACTTTAGATAAAAAAAGGGAAACGACTGATGAAACATTTAATTTATAAATGGAAATCTTTCCTTTTTTTTCTCAACCAAACAGCGTTGACATTTTTATGATAAATTCATTAACACGGCTAATAAATCTAGCTGGATTAGGTGTGAAACCTACACCCCCCTAAAAAAAGCGCAAATTGTGAAATAGAATAAAGCTTTTTTTTTAGAAAATATTTTGAAAAGATAAATGTGAAATCTTATTTTAGTAATTAAATTTAGTTAAATCTATGTAGCTGAAAATCGTACCTATTTTCTAAAATAAATTACCTAAAAGAAACAAGGCCAGTTGCTTCTTTTTATTAGAAACTTTAAACGATTTTTCTATTTTTTATATAATTTATTTTTTTAATTTAAATACACATGTTAGTATTTATTTACATAAATCCATGTGAGTAGATGTAAAGTATAGTGTAGAGCAAATTTGTTTTTGGTCTTTATTTGTTGCATGACCCAGTAAATTTTATCTTAAATTCTCCAAGAATTACACACTACATGTGACTTAGTATCTCCATATGGGCTATTCCACAAGACTCGTCAGCACGACTGAAAACACAAAAACCCTTGAAACTTCTTTTCAAGATGATTTGAATAGAAGAAAATAATAAAATGTTACTATGTGAAAGTATTCAGATCATATCGAGCCCTTAGCGCCAAATTATCGTAAGCGACAAAACACAAATATTACAGGAGAAGGATTTTTTGATTATTTTAAAATTTATACATAGAATTAAAAATGTTATGATGCGATATAACATAATTTCGTTCAAGCTATTTTTCAAAAACATTTATAACATTTGACAATAAAAAATTCATGGAATACTTTATTGAAAAATATGACAAAAAATGTTTTTTATTGAATTTTTGCATAGATACAAATATTTCGAATTGAAATAAAATATTTATTTATGAATAGTTTTTAATGAAATTTCACAGTTATGTGAAATTTTCTATTTAAAATGGAAAAATAAAAACGAATTTTCAAATTTATTATCAGCAATCCCGCAATTCCCAAAAAAGTGTAGAAAAATCCCAAAACTGGAATTTTTTAGTTTTTTGGCTATAAAATCCATACCACGGTCGGAGTTATCGAAATCCTTTACAAAATAATTAAAAGCATATTTGGCCATATAAAATCGGTTATTATATTTTGATATCGAATATGCAATTTGAGAATTTTTGCCCTAAAGTTTAATTTTATATAAAAAAATTGGTGATTTTTGAATGGACCTGGTCCCCTCGGTAACAAAAATTTTTAATTTTTTTTTTTTTTTAATATTTTATGGAAACTTAGCTTTCAGAAAGTATAAATTCCTTATGCATCCTCTTGGAAAGTTCTTTTTTCCCAAAAAATTAATATTTTATGGAAACTTAGCTTTCAGAAAGTATAAATTCCTTATGCATCCTCTTGGAAAGTTCTTTTTTCCCAAAAAATTATCGAAAAATCGGCTTTTCAAAATTTTTTAAATTCAAATGCATAAAACTTTGGACTTAGTCATTATTTTTAAATAATTCTTTTCTTATTTGACACATACGTATGTTATTAGTCCAATGAAGGAAAACTGGAGAAAATCGAAAAAATTGGATACCATGTTATCAAAAAACTGAAGTAGGTTGGGTAAAAATGTTGAAAATTTTATTTTCAAATGCGAATATCTCCTAAGCTATAAGAGACAATTGATAGCTACGACTAGGTCTTTTGTAGCACTCGATGAAAAGATTTTATGTGTGTAATTTTTTTGAAATCGGAACACAAACGAAGAAATAGGATCATTTTAAAAATGTAATATATCCGAGATGTCCTACTTTGAGGACCCTTGGTCGCGGCCCTGGTGAGCCAATGAGGTCCACGTTCAGAACTTAAACTCGAGAACACTTCTTCTTTGCGCATGTGAAATTTCCTTTAAACCAATCTAACCATTTAGAAGTTACAGATTTATTTCCCTCTTTATTTTCTATACCACTATGTGTCGCTTACGATAAAATTCGTTTACTGTAAAATGTAAACATTGACTTACGATAAAATCTTACACCCTATAATTTTGAAGTTATTAACAATTTTGATATTCTGAGAATGCTAAAACATTAGTCGGTCCATAAAATTTTAATTTGCAATAAAACAAAAATTTTAAAAATGTCGCTTACGATAATTTGGCGCTAAGGGCTCGATATTACAACATTTTAAAGACAAAAATAATAGTTTAAACTGATTATATTTAATTTGTTAATGTTTTAGGCTAAAATTGAGGCGAAAACTAGACTCCTAATTAGCTTGTAGTATGAAATGAATTTGACTCTGATTGTTTTTTTTTGCTATTGTCAAATTGTTTAATGAAACCGAATGTATATTTTCTATTCACTTTTTTAGTTTTTGTATACATTTATTTACAGAATATATATTGTTTTATTATAAGAGAAAAATCTGTTACGTACGGTATGTCACGTACGCTATTAAATTTTATTTATTATAAAATCATCCAAAAATTGTTTTCTTACACTAAACGAAATATTAAAGGAAAAATATTTCGTTTAGTGTAAGAAATTGAAAGAAAACATAACGCCTCTCACGATTCGCACATTTTCGCCTATTTCTACATGTACCTCAAAATGAGTTCCGTTTTATGTCATAATATTATTTCGCTCAATATTTTGGACAACAATATTTCGAAAGAACTTTTTATTATTTTAAAATATAGCACCCTCTGAATGGAACATAAAGAACAAATGATTTTTCAGATAGGCGTACAAATGTCTTACGATGATATGGAATTGCCCATATAAAATACAACAACTGCAACAGCTATAATAATAATAATAGATAGATAGTTTAACATTTTAACTTAAGGCAATATAGAGATGAGTATAAAAAAAAAGAAAATCTTTACATTGACATTATTTAATTCATTTTTTTTTTTTGTTCAAACTTTATTTACTTCCTATGCATATGCACAGAGTTTTATAGATTCTGCGCTTTTCAGGAAAAAAAACTGTTTACCTTTTTAAAAACTTAAATATTCTTTAAATATGATTCTAACAAAAATATTGAACCATTAACAATGACTCGTTTAATTATATTTTATCAGAATTTTCACTCATCTCAAAATATTATAATACATATGTGGAAAGCAAGAACAGGAATAACCCTGATTTATTGTCATTGTAAGGGTAGTAGTGTTATATAAAGTACCAATAAATATCATGACAATTTGCTTTATCATTGTAAACCAGCAAATAATTTTATCTAAAAATAACCGTAACTTTTTAACAGCTAGATCAATAGTTAAGCTAGATGATCACAAAGTAAAGTTCAGTAAATGGATAAATAGTTCAATGGCAATATCATGTAGTTGAAAATTATAGTGGAGGAAAACTAAACTTGATCATTTCTAATTTGTTGCCGAAAGATCACTTTACATTAAAATAGCCTGGGAATGGAAAGTGATCTTTTGCAAATTAAATTAGAAAAGATCACAACATAAAATTTAATAAATAAATTGTCTTTCATTAAGCGCTTCGTATCTTTAAATTATCGACATATTTTATTCGTTTGAAAGGCTCATTTTCAATGACTCTGGCGCATAAATCAAGCTGAAGTTGACCGATGGCATGGGTTATGTTGGCTTTGAGTGTCGCTGTGATTTGTGACTTATTCGCATAGACCTTCCACAAACCACATATGGTTTCAATAGGACGGTGAAACACAGCTCATGCCACATTGGACATTCTGCACGAGCAATTTGAAGACATGGTCATCTCACTGGCCACCGAGATCGTGCTATTTGAGCCCGTTAGACATTCTCTTATCCAATTGAGGCCAAATAAAGTTGGTAGTCATCGATATATTGCTCTCGCAGATGAAGAAATTTGGACCAATGACGCGGTTAGCCTAAAATCTACACCAAACAGTGACCTTTCGGGATATATTGGACGCTCTGGGACCTCATATGGATTGGTATCGTCCCAAATTCAACAATTTTGTTTCTTGACATATCCATTCATCCAGAAATGGGTCTCATCGCTGAATATGATTTTTTGATAAAAATTAAGGTTAGTTTCCAATTGCTCCAGGGCTCATTCAGCGAACATACGTAGGTTAGTTGAATTTTGTACGAGAGCAGATCTAAGCCAAGTGCGAGATCTTGTGAGCGACATGAAATCGACTACCTCGTATTCTCCTGCACACTCTCACGGACAACAATGATTTCGCTTCATCGTCGTGTTGGTTAATTTTATGCTGAACCAATGGACACACTGACTAAAGCGCCAGCTTCCTTCTAGAAGTTTCATGATCTTAATATAATTTAAACAATTGGTTCAATTGCAATATCACGTATTAAAATTATAATGGTGGACTTATGCCTATTGGAATTCAGGAATATATAGTTAAGAAGATTGAGAAGAACTCATCTAAAGTTGGTCCGAAAATAAAGGAGGATAACTCCAATAAAATGCAATGAAAACGTCGCGTATAAATGCTGGATATAAAGTCGCAAAGCAAGCTATTGGAATTTTGATGTAGTAAACGAATTTACACTCCTCGGATCCGCCGTAACCGAGGCGAACAGAAGCTACTTTTAGCAGAGCAAGCTTAAATGCAAAGCCATATCTCGAAAGACAAAAATCACACCTTTGGGTGTCCGTGTTATTATACGGTGCTGAAATATGGGGACTTGATAAAGCTGTTTTGAGTGTTTTTTTTTTTATTTTGGTTCGGGAAGAAAATCCTTCAACAAATATCCATATGAGTTGACGGAGATTATAGGTGTCGTGAACATAATAAAACGTTTCAAAACGATTGCGGTGGCTTGGAAATAATGAGCGCAGTAACTCCTAGAAGGAAAGCACAGACGGGGCAGACCGAGACTTCTTCAAAACCTAGTTCAAACTGACCTAAAAATCCAACTCCAAGTTGAACATAGTAAGATGGTTTAACACGATTGATCTAACTTGGAAAGAATGAGCGCATAAACTTCCAGAAGGAAAGCACAGACGGGGAAAACCGAGACTTTGGTAAAACCAAGTTCAAGAAGACCTACAAATCCATGGAGAAGATAAATGAAAGTAGCACTCACAAGATCGATCGTTTCTTAATCAACTCAATATCAGTACTTTGTAGTATGATATTGAACCTCGAGCAAAGCCTTGATGGTTAGTCGTCAAAAAAGCAGTCGGATCACAAAACCCACATGTGATCGTCGATATGCCACTTTTTGAATCGGATTTAGGGCTAGAGGCATCATAATTCTTCAGAAATGAGGCTGATCAAGCAGTGACTGTTTTGTGCCTAAATTGGATTATATTTTTCTATCCACCAACAAAAAGATGGGGGTATATTGATGATGTCATTAAGCTTGATACAAAGTTATGAAGGTGAAATGATTCAATAACCACGAGAGACATTTTCTGGTCGTGTACTCTCTAGTTTCGGTGATCAGCAATGACTTTTTAGATGGTGTAATTTAATACCATTTGATTTACACATTTCTATGAGGTTATTTGAAGTCAAAGATCTGTCTATGCCAACAATCCCACAATGAATACTTCTGTGCTAATGTTTTATTTAACTTCAAATTGTTTGCTGGGTTTCTTTTACAATTTATTACAATTTTTATTGCTCTTTTTTATCTTTTGACTCTGTGTGTGTGCAACTGTGTGAAACTCTGCAGGCAGGCGGTATTAGGCATGTCAAGTGCATTTTAAAGTTCTTTTATATTCTGCATTCTTATTGTTGTATGTCGTTCATAGTTGTTGCTTTTATTATTGTTCATTCATTCTTTCAAACTGACAAATTGCTGGTGTCTTCTCTTAAGGGGAGGGCGAACAACGAACAATAAAAAAAAACTCAGCCTCAACAAATACTGTGTCAATTGTTGTTTAATGCGTTTAAGTACATTTTAAATGTAATATGTACAAAAATTAAACTTAACAAATTGATAAAGATTTGGAAAAAAGAATAATAATGAATATACGAGGTTAGTTTTGGGGAAACATTTATTTAGTGAAAAGATGACAAACATATTTGGAAAATAAGTCATTAACAACTAAAGTTTAATGTCAATATCAGATGATATACAAAGGCCAACAATGCTCCGGTCAACAAGCTTCTGTCAGGGGACACCTGTCAAAATTTGAACAAGCTGCGTCATTTAGTTTATGTTTGACAGCCATTGATAGCAGACTACTATGGAAAAACGTGAATTTCGTGTGCTCATTAAGCATTATATTTGGTGGAAAAAAACTAATAGCATTCATACTGAATTTCGTTGTGGCCCTACAAGCACGGAAGATGCCGAACATTCTGGATGCCCGGTTGTGGTCTCTACAACCGAAACAATTGAAATAAGTAAGAGAGCTGTATTTGGCTGTGCCGAATCTTATATACCTTTCACCAAATTATACTTCAAAATAAAAATTTTAAATATTTTGAGGTAAACAAAATTTATTTTTTTTTTCAGTTGTTTTTTTTCATTTTTTGGAAAAAAATATTTTCGAATTGTTATTTTAAAATTTAAAAAAATTATTTTTTAAATATTAAAATTTTTTTTTTTAAATTTAATTTTTTTTTAAAAATTTGAAAAAAAATTTTTGGTTTTTTAATTTTTTTTTATGAAAAAAATATTTTTTCCAATTTTGACTCATTGTAGGTCCAACTTACTTTTAATTTTTTGGATATACGTCGTTGCAAAGGTCTTTGAAATATCTATCATTATATATCCATAATGGGTAAAAAATCGAGGTTGTCCTGGTTTTTTCCTCATATCTCAGCCATTTGTGGACCGATTTTGCTGATTTTAAATAGGAAACTTCTCGAAATCATGTCTGACAGAATTATTGAAGATTTGGATCGCGAAGATATCTGGGGTCTTCTGAAAATTGATTTCAACAGACAGACAGACATGGCTTAATCTACTCCGCTATCTAGAAGGATCCAGAATATATTTACTTTATAGGGTCGGAAAATTATATTGAGGAAATTACAAACGGAATGACAAACTTATATATACCCTTCTCACAAAGGTGAAGGCTATAAAAATGCACGATATTGTGTTGGCCGATTGGATATTGAAAGTGCGAGAGATTGAGCAAGCCATAGGCATCTCACATGGCTCAGTGAATTTTAATTTTGAATGATCAGCTTTCCGTAAACTGGGACTAGATTTTGCTCTCAATAGCTTGACAACTTTGCAGGAGTGTTTGGATAATCGTGGATACACCATAACACACCAGAGACCAAACAGCAGTGAAAGCAGGGTTTTATTGCGCTGAATCGGCGAAAAAGAATGCCAATGTCGGTAAAATCATGGCAACCGTTTTTGGAATGCACACATTGACTACCTTTAAAAGGGTAAAACAATCAATGGCGAATATTATTCCAACTTATTGGATCGATTTAAAGAGGATTTCAATTTTACCCATTTTTGTGGCCAAAACTATAAGGAAACACTGAACAAGATGAAAATCGGTATAAGGGGGTTTTCAAGGTTTCTGATTTCGAATCTGAGGTAAAATTTTTCAAATTCAAAATGGCGGATTCAATATGGAGGAGTAAATTTTAAAATGTCTTCTGATTTATATGAAAATTGGTATTGCTGATTCTGAATCTGAGGTAAAATTTTTCAAATTCAAAATGACGGATCCAATATGGCGGCGTAAATTTTAAAATGTCTTCTGATTTACATGAAAATTGGTATACAGAAGTATTCAAGATGGCTGATTTCGAATTTGAGGTAAAATTTTTCAAATTCAAAATGGTGGATCCAATATGGCGGCGTAAATCTTAAAATGTCTTCTGATTTACATGAAAATTGGTATACAGAAGTATACAGAAGTATTCAAGATTGCTGATTTCGAATCAGAGGTAAAATTTTTCAAATTCAAAATGGCGGCGTAAATTTTAAATTCTGATTTACATGAAATTTGGTTACGAATTGCTGCCTCATCCGCCCTATTCTCCGGATTTAGTCCCTAGTCAATATTTCTTGTCTACATACCTGAAGGAATATCTCGGCGAAAAGTGATTTGACTCCAAAGATGTTATCATTGTTGGACAATTTGTATAGAGCTTAAAGGAGACTATGTTGAAAACTAAAATGATTTTTATTTAAAATCTTGTGTTTTATTCAAAAAGTCATGGACTTATTGATCCAGCCATCGTACATATATACACAAACATATATTTTAGCATCCAGAATTCCAGAAGAATTTTCACTTGAATTTTTTTTTTTTTAAATTTTAGTTGAAAAATAATAATACCGCTTAAATAAAAAAAAGCTTGTTGCCTTAACAAAAATATTGCCTTCACAACTAAAAAAAAAACTCATTCTCTAAATACTCATATCTCGATTTGCTAATAAAATTAGTTAATAATATTCATATTGTTGTCCAATGTCTAGACGGTCGGTCTCTTTGTTTGTTTAACAAATGTTTAATATGTAAAAGTTTATCTCTTTAATCTTATTACTTTCAATTTTGAGATTAGTGTACATTATACACTATTGAATTGTTGTATGCATTTTCCACCTTTAAGAATTTTATGTTTTTAAAACTAAATTTAATACATTTTGTTTTCAATTCAAATCCAAATCTTTAATCTGCAAAAGATACATCTTGCAATAGGGTGCTACATATGTATATGCATTGTACTTCCCAACATATCTGAATAAATAGGCTTGTGGGAGTAGGACTCGACTACCGACCTAGTAGTATTGTAAGGTTATCTTAGCATATGGGCTAATTTTTGGGCATGAGACTGGCAAAGCGACTATAAATCAGTTTTGAAATTCATATGGCTTATCATGTTTTTGCAATAAAACTTAGTTGGCTTCTAAATATTATACAAAAGTAGCTGTTCATCAATCTCAACTTTCATACATGTGTCAGTCTTAAGCCATTGGAAATTTAACACATTTTTTTTAGGAAATATCAAAAGAATTTTCTACAGTTTAAAATATTTTGCCTTCATTCTTTAACTTAGTTTTCAACTAGTTCTCTTCCTTTTGCACTTCAAAGATTTTGTACAGAAAAACAAGTATTTTTTTCCATTTTGGTTGAAAAAGTGAAAACAATAGAAAAACAAGGAAATTTATTGACTTGAAATAAATGAAAGTTCTGCAGAAAATTGTCTATTAAATGGAAAAATGATGTAAAAGAAAAAAATGTACAATTTAAAATTTGACAAAGGTATAAAAAGTCCTCTATTAAGAGAAAGAATTATAAAAAAATATTCTAAGAAATATGTATGTAAGTAAATGAGAAATTTAAGTTAAGAAATATTAGGAAATTGTATGAAAAATATTGTAATATAACTTTGTCTTACAGTTTTGAACTCAATGAAAATTTGCAAAATATGCTGACAGTCATTTAAAGCTGAAAATCATTATAATTTGTTGCTACTCTTATTTAAATAAAGCGACACATAAGATTTAAAACAAACCATCTGTCACCTCTATAAACATAAAAAAAACCTCGAAAAATTTTCAAATATTTATGAAAATGTTTAAGAAAAATTATAAAAATTTTGAAATAAATTTTTAGCAACTGTTGGAATTTTATTTTTACCTCGAATTTATTTTTATTTTTAACTCTTTAAATTTAATTTACCTCATAAACCTTTGTTATCTTTAAGAGATTATGTTTGTATCTTTAAGATTATTTAAAAGCAAGTGACAGCTAACACCCCACATTTAACTTTCGCACATAAGATTTTAATTTACAGCAGGTCTTTAACGCGTCACGCTTTAATTGTGGTTTAACATCTTGCATAACACACACATAAAACTAACACCAGCACAATTATTAGATTTTATTTTGTTAAAAAATAAAAGAGCCAACATTTTTATAGGAAAAAGGAAAATCCCCACAGAATTATAAAACAGATTTAAAAATAAATTACTCACTTTACTTTAGAAATGAAACCATAGAGGAATCTATACAGAGTGGAAACTCTAATGTCAAAAATCAAACACTTGAGCCAGTCTTGAGTTTATAGAAGAGAGAGGAAGAAAAAGAGAAAAATCTTTCCAATCTCCTCTCTCTTCTATAAACTCAAGACTTCCTCAAGGGTGCCACGATAGACTAGATCATTGGTAGGCAAAAAGAGGCATTTAATTTGTGTGCTCTTTTGGGTAAAAAATAAAATATCCACAACAACATCAAGAAACTGAATGAATTGTGTGTATTTTTACGCTCTATTACGCTCTTTTGTTCACATTCGGGTTGTTTGACGAAAATCATCGTAACCTGAACAATATGAACGCCTACCATGGGACTAGACGATAGTGAGCGAATTCACTTAATTGTGAATAAATTCGAAAAGAGTCCATCGATTTTTATGATCGATATCTCATTTTGTTCCCATTAGATGTGGCTTTGCGATAAAGTAATAAATGTAAACAATTTCTGCCGTTTTCAATTTTTCATGATTTTTTTAAAACAAAAAAAAATAGCTATTTCCATGTAAAAAATATATTTATGCTTCAATTTGTTATTATAACTCTGAAACTACTGAGCCCATTGAAACGCAATATATATGTGAAAATTTGTACATAGCTTGGGGAAAACGTTTTCAAACTTCAATCAATCGAAAGAAGAACATTAACTACTCAATTTTATGTATATCAAACAAAAAATTTAAATTTTGTGAAAATGAGCCTATTCACTTAATTGTACATAAATTCGAAAAGAATCAATCGATTTTTATGATCGATATCTCATTTTGTTGCTATTATATTTGGCTTTGCGATAAACCAATAAACCTGAAGAATTTCTGCCGTTTTCGATTTTTCATGAGTTTTTTAAAACACATAAATTTGCTATTTTCATGGAAAAAATTTATTTTATGCTTCAATTTGTTATTATAACTCCGAAACTACTGAGACGATTAAAACGCAATATATAAACGAATTAAAGGTTATGTAAATCTAAACTTTTCTAAGCTTATTTTAATAATATAGGATTAACTTTTTTAGAGTTATCATGAATTATGTGGAGGAACATCTAAAACAATTTTTTAAAAAATCTATCCATAGAATTAAAATTTTTTACCATTTTTGTACTTACATAGGTAACCATGATGCATCTATATAGTGGTTAGTGAAGCCTTTTTTGTTGTTGACCTGTGTTATCAATCTGAGGGTTGCGGGTTCGATTCCCGCAAGATACTCTGTGTGTATCTGCAGATAAGCAAAACGATTCGCAGTTTGTGTTTGTTTAAAATAAAATGCAAGGTCTTCACTTTGTAGGCATTCTAAAAGACCTGTTTACACATTCTAAAAGATTTTACTCTACCTTCTTGCTGAAGAAGATCGAGGAACACTCTGCTTCTCCTTCAAAAAATTATTCAAAATTTCAAAGGTCTAACAAGCTTTAAATTATTGGGTGTATGACTCAAAAATGCCTTTATTTTGAAGCATTTTTACAATAAAAATATTCAAAGAATTGGCCATTGTTAGCTATGACCTTTTCCCATCTTTCTGGCAACATATGGATTCCGCGCCAAAAAAAAACTGGTCATCTTTTGAGGCCAAGACCTAATCACACCAATCGGTTCTGAAGTGAAGCGTTCTGCATCGATCGAAACAAATAGTAGTGGGACGGGTCAAGGTCTGGACTATAAGGCGGGTGAAGCAAAACTTCTCAACCACTTCTTTCTAGATAGTTTTTAACAGGTATTGCAACATGTGGCCGAGTTTTGACATGATGCAATTACGGTTTTATGCTCACTTCAAACCAATCAGTTACGCTTCAAACGTATCAGTTGCGTTCCAGCTACAATTCAACAGCTAATCTTTCTGGCAACATATGGATTCCGTGCCAAAAGAACTGCTCATCTTTTGATGCCAAGAACGAATCAAGCCAATGTCGGATACTCTGTTTTAAAATGAAGAGTATCCCAGAGAGAGCGTTCTGCATCGATCGACACAAATAATAGTCGGACGGGACATGGTCGGGACTTTGAAGCGGATGAGGCAAAACTTCCCAACCACTTCATTCTAAATACTTTTTAACAGGTACTGCAACATGTGACCTAGCGTTGTCATGATGGAATATTACGGTTTTATGTCTGGTCGTATGTTCAGGGCGTTTTACGGTCAATGCTCGCTTCAAATGAATCAATTGCATTCGCTACAAGTTCCCTGTGATGGTCTGGCCAGATTTCAACAGCTCATAATATATAGGACCCTTTTGTTCCCACCAAATACATAGCGTTATCTTAGCGCCTTGGATATTTGGCTTTGGTATCGATTCGGCTACGATTCGGCTACTTCGGGTTATTTTAATGGAACCATTTTCCATCACAAGTAATGATTCGGTGCAAAAATTATTTTCTTTTATAGCGTAGAAGCAGCATTTCACACATACAAAATCGTTTTTCAAGCTTCAATTCGTAAAGTACTCTATTTCCCTGCTTTTGGATGAATCCTGCTACTCGCAAACCTTTTGAAATTGCTGATTGAGTAGCTCCCAATGATTTTTTCATTCTCCTATTGAATTTGACAACAATCTTCATGGTGTAATGCCTGCAATTCTTGGTTTTCAAACTTTTTTGGCTGGCCTGGACGATCTTTGTCTTCCGTGTCAAAATCACCACTTATGAATCGCTCAAATACAAATACAGAGCTTTACCTTAGATCCTTGGATATTTGATTTTGGTATAAATTGGTGGTTGGCCGTGCTTCACATACGATCTCTTAGGCTTCGGGTTATTGTAGTGGATACTTTTTTCATAGCCAGTAATGAGTCAGTACAAAAATTATTTTCTTTTGTAGCGTTGAAGCATCATTTCAGACATACAAAATCGTCTTTCAAGGTTCCTCCACTTCAATATGTGTGGTACCCAATGCTTTTGGATGAATCCTACTGCCAATGATTTTGCAAGCTCTTGTTGAGTTTCACAAAAATCTTCATGGAGTACTGTCTACAATTCCTGGTATTCAAACTTTTTTGGCTGGCCTGGGCGATCTTTGTCTTTTGTATCAAAATCACCACTTCTGAATCGCACAAGCCATCTGTCGCTCGTTGAAACTGATGGAGCAATCGGTGTGCTTCTGTAAGCAATCGGTGTGCTTCAGAGCCACTTTTTTTTCAAATTTAAGAAGTAAAGCAAAACTTCCCGCATATGACGCTTTGTTGGCACAAAATTCTACATCTTCGATGCAAAAAAACACGCTGTTGTTTGCACAATCTGTTGTAAATCCCACATTTTAAAGTCATACACCCTATAATGGGTTTTTCAATTATATATTCCATGTGTTGTCTCTCTATAAAACTATTTCTTATAAGCCGTTATATGGAACCAGAAGAAGATACAAAATCTTAAGTATTTTATAACAGTTGTGAAGTTCGAATGAAGTTTTTTATATATAAAACTATACACATGATACTTTTTCCATTCTATTCTTTAGGTTTTATGCTGAATTCATTAAGAATATTTTCGATAATAAACCTCTTTAAAGGCTTGCTTATTTAGTCGGACCTTATAGTAGGCTTTAAGTTTCAGGTTTTTTAATATAAATTCCTATGTAGACATTCTATGAGTCATTACGCGGCAGGTCTCCTTACAGGCCTTCAGTGAAATACCTTCTACTACGACTTCTTAAGTAGGTCTTCTAGTAGGCAAAGTAGAACCTCCGGTAGCCCTTCATAAGTAGGTCTTCTATTAGACCTCTAATAGAAGCGAGTGAAACGCGGTGTAACATTTAAACGAGTATTAAATGCGGCTGTGAGTTCTTGTGTCTGCAAAATAAGGCTTTCAGGAAAGTCTCTTTGCTGCATATTTTTGAGTTTTTCTTTTAGTTTCTGCTCTATGTGTATTTCTCTAGGAAAGAAATTAGAACACAGACTTTGTTATACAATTTGCCCATTTTTTGCTTAACAGATTCCTTTACAGTCTAATCAAAAGGTTTCTTAGAATATCTATATATTTTATTTTAATATTAATAAAAAAATTCTAAAAATAAATCTAAAATCATGTTCTTAACAACCTTACAGACTCTCTCTCTCCCTCTCTTAATCAATAAAATTGTTAACCTGTGTTTGACATTTCTTAGTTTTTTTCTTTTCTTATCTTTTCAATTTTGTTGTATTTTTAGCAAATTTTTTTTACATTATTTCTTTTTTTATTCTTTTCGGGTACCAGAATTTTTATCTAAAAAGGTGTCATTTGCTGTCTTGGATGTAGTCTTTCTTCTTCAGTTTATTTAATTAAATGATTTTAAGATTTTTATCTTTAATGTCTGTTACTAGTGTTCTATTTAATACTCTTATTTAAATATAAATTTAGTTCTTTAAATGTGTGTAACAATATGTTTTAAAATGTCTTTGAACGTGTCAAAATTATCACCTAATCTGTCAAAGTAAAATGTCTGGGCTACAGCTAGGTTTTGTTCATCGAGTGTTTAACTAAATTGTGTAAGATCATGTAGGAGACATATTAATTTGTTCAGAGCATTGGTAACAATGTGGTAACAATTTAAATATGTTATGAATTTAAATTAAGCAAAAGAGGCTTCAGAGACAGACCCGTATCTTCCGATACCCGACGACATGCACGAAGCAGAGAGAAAATTCCATGCAACTGCTGAATCGTGATATCAGACAATTACGAAAAATACTTAGATCACTAGAAGATCTTCTTGAGTTCAGTGGAGCACTAAGTCATTAACATAGATAATATGGATAGCAAATGATAGACATTTCAAAGACCTTTCCAACAAAATATATAAAGAAATTTTTTAAAAAAAAATTTTCAACAATAAAATTGTTTTCAATATTTATCTTACCTACTTTGGTGAAGGGTATATAAGATTCTGTACAGCCGTTGTAGCTCTATTACTTGTTACTTATTGTTATTATCTTAACATGATTTTATTTTAATAGATTTCATTTGTTTATTTTGTGAGCTTCTTTATTTTTGCTTTTACAAATAAAATTAGATAAGAAAACCGTTTCTATTTAGACACATAATTAATCCTTTTTAATTTATTACATGTCAAGGCCAATTTCAGGGTGTTGTCTTAGATTTAATGATAGATAAATTCAAACTAACAAATCGCATTTTCTATTCATATATTTACATAAAAGTATAATTTTTCGTCCAACTGTAAAAGCTAACAGATATTTACAATGTGCCTAACAAAATATTTAACATTTTAATTGAATTTTAAAAACATATTTGCCATCAAATATTTCCACCTTTATTATGTTTAAAACGATTATTTTTATAAATAACAACTTTCCACTAACAATCTATCGTTAATGTTTTACATTAAACCAATAGGAAAAAGGTTTTATGTTATTTTACTTCCTTTTAAAATTTGTTTATATTAAAAAATTTATCGCAGTGTTAATTAGTTCTGGGTAGCATTTTCCGTTTTATAATTATTTATAACTCTATGATTTTTATGACCTTTCCCTCAATAAGTCATTAATAAGTTTGTTATTTTTATCGTTTTGTGCTGTTTCTTTATATAAGAGTTTGTTTAGATACTCGTAATTATGGAAATAATATAAAATACATAATTAGAAATAAGTGGGAAAATTATTGTGGACTGACATGAATCAAATTATACCCTACTCCTCTCCTGCTACAGAAATGTGTTTCATTGAGACACTTTTTTATAGAAACAAGTCTCATTGAGACACTTTTATAAAGAAACGAGTGTCATTAAGACACTTTGCTATAGAAACGAGTCTCATTGAGACAATTTTCTGTAGAAACGAGTCTCATTGAGACACTTTTCTATAGAAACGAGTCTAACTGGGACACTTTTCAATAAAAACGAGTCTGATTTAGACACTTTTCTGTAAAAACGAGTCTCATTAAGACACTTTTCTATAGAAACGAGTTTCATTGATACACTTTACTATAGAAACGAGACTCATTGAGACACTTTTCTGTAGAAACGAGTCTCATTGAGACAATTTTCTATAGAAACGAATCCCATTGAAACACTTTTCTATAGAAACGAGTCTGATTGAGACACTTTTCAGTAGAAACGAGTCTCATTGAAACACTTTTCTATAGAAACGAGTCTGATTTAAACACTTTTCTATAGAAACGAGTCTCACTGAGACACTTTTCTATAAAAACGAGTCTCACTGAGAATCTTTTCTATAGAAACGAGTCTCATTGAGACACTTTCTATAGAAACGAGTCTAATTGAGACACTTTCTATAGAAACGAGTCTAATTGAGACACTTTCTATAGAAACGAGTCTAATTGAGACACTTTTCTGTAGAAACGAGATACCTTTCTAGTCTCATTGAGACACTTTTCTGTAGAAGTGAGTCTGATTTAGACACTTTTCTTTCGAAACGAGTCCCATTGAGACATTTTCTATAGAAACGAATCCCATTGAGACACTTTTCTATAGAAACGAGTCTGATTTAAACACTTTTCTATAGAAACGAAACTCATACAGACACTTTTCTATAGAAACGAGTCTAATTGAGACACTTTTCTGTAGAAACGAGTCTAATTGAGACACTTTTCTGTAGAAACGAGTCTCATTGAGACAATTTTCTATAGAAACGAATCCCATTGAGACACTTTTCTATAGAAACGAGTCTGATTGAAACACTTTTCTATAGAAACGAGACTCATTGAGACACTTTCTATAGAAACGAGTCTAATTGAGAAACTTTTCTGTAGAAACGAGTCTCATTGAGACACTTTTCTGTAGAAACGAGTCTCATTGAGACACTTTTCTGTAGAAACGAGTCTCATTGAGACACTTTTCTGTAGAAACGAGTCTGAATTAGACACTTTTCTATAGAAACGAGTCTGATTTTGACATTTTTTTATAGAAACGAGTCTGATTTCGACACTTTTTTATAGAAACAAGACTCATTGAGACACTTTTCTATAGAAACGATACTCATTGAGACAATTTTCTATAGAAATGAATCCCATTGAGACACTTTTCTATAGAAACGAGTCCCATTGAGATAGTTTCTATAGAAACGATTCTAATTGAGATATTTTCTATAGAAACGAGACTAATTGAGACACTTTTATGTAGAAACGAGTCTAATTGAGACAATTTTCTATAGAAATGAATCCCATTGAAACACTTTTCTATAGAAACGAGTCTCATTGAGACACTTTCTATAGAAACGAGATACCTTTCTAGTCTCATTGAGACACATTTCTGTAGAAGTGAGTCTGATTTAGACACTTTTCTTTCGAAACGAGTCCCATTGAGACATTTTCTATAGAAACGAATCCCATTGAGACACTTTTCTATAGAAACGAGTCTGATTTAAACACTTTTCTATAGAAACGAAACTCATACAGACACTTTTCTATAGAAACGAGTCTAATTGAGACACTTTTCTGTAGAAACGAGTCTAATTGAGACACTTTTCTGTAGAAACGAGTCTCATTGAGACAATTTTCTATAGAAACGAATCCCATTGAGACACTTTTCTATAGAAACGAGTCTGATTGAAACACTTTTCTATAGAAACGAGACTCATTGAGACACTTTCTATAGAAACGAGTCTAATTGAGACACTTTCTATAGAAACGAGTCTAATTGAGACACTTTTCTGTAGAAACGAGATACCTTTCTAGTCTCATTGAGACACTTTTCTGTAGAAGTGAGTCTGATTTAGACACTTTTCTTTCGAAACGAGTCCCATTGAGACATTTTCTATAGAAACGAATCCCATTGAGACACTTTTCTATAGAAACGAGTCTGATTTAAACACTTTTCTATAGAAACGAAACTCATACAGACACTTTTCTATAGAAACGAGTCTAATTGAGACACTTTTCTGTAGAAACGAGTCTAATTGAGACACTTTTCTGTAGAAACGAGTCTCATTGAGACAATTTTCTATAGAAACGAATCCCGTTGAGACACTTTTCTATAGAAACGAGTCTGATTAAAACACTTTTCTATAGAAACGAGACTCATTGAGACACTTTCTATAGAAACGAGTCTAATTGAGACACTTCTGTAGAAACGAGTCTAATTGAGACACTTTTCTGTAGAAACGAGTCTCATTGAGACACTTTTCTGTAGAAACGAGTCTCATTGAGACACTTTTCTGTAGAAACGAGTCTGAATTAGACACTTTTCTATAGAAACGAGTCTGATTTTGACATTTTTTTATAGAAACGAGACTCATTGAGACACTTTTCTGTAGAAACGAGACTCATTGAGACACTTTTCTATAGAAACGATACTCATTGAGACACTTTCTATAGAAACGAGACTCATTGAGACACTTTCTATAGAAACGAGACTCATTGAGACACTTTCTATAGAAACGAGTCTAATTGAGACACTTTTCTGTAGAAACGAGTCTGATTTCGACACTTTTTTATAGAAACGATACTCATTGAGACAATTTTCTATAGAAATGAATCCCATTGAGACACTTTTCTATAGAATCGAGTCTCACTGAGACACTTTCTATAGAAACGAGATGCCTTTCTAGTCTCATTGAGACACTTTTCTGTAGAAGTGAGTCTGATTTAGACACTTTTCTTTCGAAACGAGTCCCATTGAGATATTTTCTATAGAAACGAGTCTAATTGAGATATTTTCTATAGAAACGAGACTAATTGAGACACTTTTATGTAGAAACGAGTCTCATTGAGACATTTTTCTATAGAAGCGAGTCTAATTGGGAGCCTTTTCTATAGAAACGAGACTCATTGAGACACTTTTCTCTAGAAACGAGTCTCAATGAAACACTTTTCTGTAGAAACGAGTCCCATTGAGACACTTTTCTGTAGAAATGTGGCTCATTAAGAGACTTTTCCATAGAAACGTCTCTCATTAAAACACCTTTCTATAGAAAACTTAACGAAACTTATTTTAAAGTAATTTAGTTTTAAAAACAGGATATGTTCGATATAAAACACTTACAATTCTTTAATTTATTATTAATTTTTATTCTAAACTTTCATTGAGATTTACAAATTCCTTTGTTTCTTCATACTTTTGCATTATTTCTATCATGGGTTCATTAAGATATTTACGCACTTCCATGTGAGTATTAAAATCACCATGATTCCAGCTAGGATCTTCCATATGATGCATTATACGATTAGGTAATAAAGCGGCCAAACGTTCAACATCTTCCACAGCAGCCATCTCATCATTATCACTATACCACAAATGTAGTTCCGCACTGATAAGTTGGACGGGATAGTCGGGCGGAGTAGGCTGGCCATACATTTGCATATTATTTACCAGTCCATAGTCATATTGGCAAAAGCAGGCCGATTGCTGCTCCTGCATATAGTGGCAAATTTGATTAGTGGAAGCTCCAGCCGGATGGGTTTGGGCGGTGATGATAAAAGCGGTCTATAAATTAATTCTTAATTGATTTAATGTACTTTTTATTATGATTTTGAAACTGAACCTACCTCATTCGAATTACTCTCAGCCCCTTGAACTAAATAGGCAATGGAATTGCATAAATTTTGATATTTCGAATCCGGATTACAAGCATTATAGCCCAATTTTACAAACAAATCATTGTAAGGCAAAAACTCTTGACTATCAAACAAGGCTGAATATTTATTGGTATGACCCAAATAGGGAGCCAATGTCCTAACCAATAAGTCTTCCATGTTATTCATAAAAGCTACAGGCGCCAACATATGAGCCGTTTTAATTTTCTCATTATACTCTGGCCGAGTAGAGAGTAACACAAAAAACGCAGTAGTACCCTGAGAATGGCCCACATAATGTATGGCCTTTTGTTGTTGGCCATTGGTAGCCAGGGCATAATCAATCATAGAGGCCAAATCATAATGGCCTATTTCATGCCAACTGAAACGCCAGAAATAGGGATGATTTACCGAACGTGAGGTGTGATTACGTGAATAAGTATTGCCTCGGGCATTGCCCAGCCAAACATCAAAACCAGCATCGGCTAAAAGGAAAGCAATGCCATCGTTCGGTCCATTAAACATCCAAGCATCTGAACAACTAAATAAACCATGTTGTATTAACACTATGGGACGATATTTATGAGAATTTTGCAGTTTATGTGAATAGGGAATGCGAAACATGGTGATAATATAGCCATCTTCAGTGACAGTGCGATGAGTTTCAGCAGGATAGCCATGACCCTTAATACGGTCTTGCTAAAAATATCTTCAGTTACAAATCAGTTATTGAAATTATTCTTTAAAACCCTTACCGTTGTCAATCTTGGTTTTAAGGTGATTTGTGGTTGAGGATTTTGAAAATATTTCAAAATTGTAACATCTTCCGCTTTAATGCTTAAGACGGCTATTAATATAAATAATAGACTGCTGAGGCGGATCCAAGACTTCATGGTTTTGCTGTTGCTGCACAACTAAATTTATTTCCATAAAATTTATTTATTGAAATTGGCAAACATTTTTTATTGAACCCCTCTTTTTGGCCATTTATTATCAATTGCTGTCATTATTTTGACCAAAGGCAATGCAAGATAATCTTCTTAGATAAGCATTGTTTTGTTTAAGATAATTCCTTTTTATAGACCACTTGAGGGGTTTGAATTATTTTATAAATATAGTGAGCTGCTAATTTAAATAAGTTTAGGGGGTTCGTTGTAAAACTAGAAATGTGTCACTCTACTAGACACTTTTCTATAGAAATGTGTATTGGTACTAGAAACTCTTTTATATAGAACTGGATACACACTTTTATAGAAATATGTCTCTCTACTATAGAAATAAGTCTCTCTACTAGACACTTTTCTATATAAATGTGTCTCTCTACTAGACACTTATCTATAGAAATGTGTCTCTCTCTAATCCAGGCACTTTTCTATAGAAATGTGTCTCTCTCTAATCCAGACACTTTTCTATAGAAATGTGTCTCTCTCTAATCCAGACACTTTTCTATAGAAATGTGTCTCTCTAATCCAGACAATTTTCTATAAAAATGTGTCTCTCTAATCCAGACACTTGTCTATAGAAATCCAGACACTTTTCTATAGAAATCCAGACACTTTTCTATAGAAATCCAGACACTTTTCTATAGAAATATATCTCTCTAATCCAGACCCTTTTCTATAGATATGTGTCTCTCTAATCCAGACATTTTTCTATAGAATGTGCCTCTCTATTCCAGACAATTTTCTATAGAAATATAATGTCTCATATATAGACTATTTTTTAGAATATTATCTTATTCAGAGACTATTCTATGGACTAGTTTCTAACCTAGAGACTATTCTATAGAACAGTGTCCCATCCAGAAACTATTCTCTATAGTCTATAAAATCCGTATCTGTTAAAAATCGCTAATTAAAAATAATTTCCGGCTTAGCAGTTCTAATTTAGTGTTATCAACTTTATTTAAATGTCAAGTGTGTTCTTAATGGGGGGTAAAATAATTTGTTGAACATTAAACAAAAAATATGTTTAATCGCTTATTAGATTGTGAACTGTAAATATTAGCGTCTAAACCATTCATAAACTCACAAATCAACAAATAATAATAATTGTTATCAATTTCGAACTTTACTGATAATAGAGCACATATATGTATGTTTGGAATATTTAAAACAAATTTGCAATAATCTAAATGTAAAAATCAAATGAAAACTGTATAGGCCACCAAACTGTAAAATATTTCTACAAAACTTGCAGTATCAGTTAAAGAGCAGATAAACTTTTTGAATTTTATGTGATAAGAGGTAGAATTTAAATACAGAGCAAACTTTAGCAAATGAAGCCATAATAATGATCGTGTCTGAGCATGACATCTTGGTGAAATATAGAATCACCCTGGCACCAGTTGGTTTAATTATTATGAATCACTATTTTAGTGTGCAACAATTAAGATAACTTCAGCCATTGTATCATGATCGCTATAACATATTTGTCCATAATTAGGATTTAATACAAGGTAGCGGATAATCAGGAGGTATATTCTGACCTTATATTTTAAAATAAAATAAATTTTAAAAAATTGCATTTTTTTATTCCATTTAATACTCTTTTTAAGATGTTAATTTAATTCTTTTAATAAATAATCTTTAATAAATAAATACATTACTTAAAATCTAGCTTATATTAACTCATTACTAATCTAACACCTCAACTTGGGTGGTAATTTCTTAATTTGATGATTTTCTCCCACTTTCAGAACAGCAGCCATGCCCATTAAAGCGTGACGCTCTAGATGACAATGATACATCCAAAAACCAGGATTATCACTTATAAAACGTAAAATAATATAGCCCAAAGCTGGAATTTGTATGGTGTCCTTCTCAACGGCCGGAAAATCGTTGGGGGTGCGCTGTAAGAGACCTCTGCGATCGAGTTCTTCAATCTGTAAAGTAAACAGATGTAAAGATAAATTAGTAAGTTTGAATTCATTTTATAAATTAATTCTATAGAAAAGTGTCTGGATAAGATACATTTCTATAAAAAAAAGTGACTGCATAAGACACATTTGTATAGAAAAGTGTCTGGATAAGACACATTTGTATAGAAAAGTGTCTGGATAAGACACATTTGTACAGAAAAGTGTCTGGATGAGACACATTTCCATAGAAAAGTGTCTGGATAAGAAACATATCTGTAGAAAAGTGTCTGGATAAGACACATTTCTATAGAAAACTGTCTGGATAAGACACATTTCCATGGAAAACTGTCTGGATAAGACACATTTCCATGGAAAACTGTCTGGATAAGACACATTTCCATGGAAAACTGTCTGGATAAGACACATTTCCATGGAAAACTGTCTGGATAAGACACATTTCCATGGAAAACTGTCTGGATAAGACACATTTCCATGGAAAACTGACTGGATAAGACACATTTCCATTGAAAACTGTCCGGATAAGACACACTTCCATGGAAAACTATCCGGATAAGACACATTTCCATGGAAAACTGTCTGGATAAGACACATTTCTATAGAAAAGTGTCTGGATAAGATACATTTCTATAGAAAAGTGTCTGGATAAGATACATTTCTATAGAAAAGTGTCTGGATAAGATACATTTCTATAGAAAAGTGTCTGGATAAGATACATTTCTATAGAAAAGTGTCTGGATAAGACACATTTGTATAGAAAAGTGTCTGGATAAGACACATTTGTATAGAAAAGTGTCTGGATAAGACACATTTGTATAGAACAGTGTCTGGATAAGACACATTTCTATAGAAAAGTGTCTGGATAAGACACATTTCTATAGAAAACTGTCTGTATAAGACACATTTCTCGATAAGACACTTTACTATAGAAAAGTGTCTGGATAAGACACTTTACTATAGAAAAGTGTCTGGATAGGGCACATTTCTATAGAAAAATGTCTGGATAGGACACATTTCAATAGAAAAGAGTCTGGTTAAGATACATTTCCATAGAAAAGTTTGTGGATAACCCACGACTTATATATTTTTGGATTATTGCACTTACCCTTCTCAAATCATTGACATTTCCCAAAATCGCCTGGCCCACCAAACGATATGTATAACCATGTGTATGGAACGGATGTGTAGAGTCCATATAATTCGTGACAATCAATTCAATCGGCCTAAACGCTGGAATTCTAATAACATTCGTGCATTCACAATTATTATACTGGCAATTGCGACCAGCCTGTTGGAAAGCCGTAAGATTGCAATAGTAATTGTCTTCGTAGTAAAGGTTACGGCCCTGCAGCAAAGAAACCTGAGGCAAAGCGAATGTTATATCATCAATTTGAAAGAGATCTTCACCATTCGAGGCGCGTCGGGTGCCAAAACTGGAATAGAATGTTTGGAATTTGGTGTAAGGAGGCCAGGGTAAAGGATTCAAAGATCTTAAGCCGGCGGTGGGAATTTCATTAGCTTTCAGGGCAGTAGAATCTTTGGTATCCACATTGTAAAATTCAGGCAAAGCATTAATATGAACCCGAGTTTCGGGGCTTTGGCGGCCAAATGAAGCTTCCGACATTTGCTGCAAAGGAGCCTTATTGCGCGATGAACCACGATAGTGCAGAATAGCACCCTGATATAAACTATAATTGGCACAATCATTGTAACCCTTAACTTTTATCCAATAGTTGCCGGGATATTGATTGGCTTCCAAAACAAAATCAAATCTTTCCGCAGAAGACATAAAGAATTTATCAGCATAAATGGGTTGTATATCATTGCCATCGGTGGCTATCATCAACATTTTATGATTCTCTATGGAAAATTCCAAAGGACAATTGAACACACCATTGCTAATGACACGCATGCGATAACGCATATTGGGAGAAACCCTTAAGCGTTCATATCTATTGCGTGCATCATTATCGGGCCAGTTGTTTAGGTGATTACGGCCCTTACCATTGATCAGTATATTGCGGGGTCTCATGTAGTCATAGTTGTATATGGTATCCTGGATCACGAGGGTATGTTCAATCAAATCGTAGTCATACAGATGGGCATGACGGTTATTCTGTTTCGTTTGTCTGATGACAAAACTACCAGCTACCCCCAGTGACCGTTGCCAACCCAAGTGGCTGTGATACCAAACAGTGCCACTACGATCGGCGGGAAATGAATAACGATAAACTTCCGAGGGCTGCACGGGATATTGAGTAATAAAGGGGGCTCCATCACTTTCGGGAGTTTGAGACATGTGTAAACCATGCCAATGCATGGTCAAAGCCTCTGACAAATAATTTAAAACATCCACTATAATGGTATCATTCTCACACACCTCCATGGAGGGTCCGGGCACTTGTCTATTAACAGCCATTACGCCGGTGGCCACACCATCACCATAAATACACTGCTCCTGTTCACAAGTTGTGGGATCGTACATGCATCTCTGGCATTCTGGACCCAAAGTCTGATAATTATGCACTACTAAACGATAGTAACAGGACAAAGATTCTCCCTGCTTACAAACCCGTCTACATGGATGTCTATCAAAACTGCCATAACTGATGTCATCGGCATTGAAGTCATCGCTTAGAAAGTTATTTGGCGGACTATTGCTTTTGTTATTCTTGCTGCTAAAGGGATTGGTAAAGCCCCAGTACACACGAGATATATTGAAATTTTCATGACCAATGGGCAACTCTTTGGCAGCATAGTTTTCATTTTCCACCTCGTTTTTCAACTCCAATTGCCTTAAATATTCCAGAAACTCCGAATTTTCATAAACTTCCTCGTTATTTAAAGAATTATCAATATCTGTTTCATCAATTTTAGATTCTGCTTGTAAAATTTCACTTTTAATCACTAAAGCTTGCAGAAATATTAATAAAAATGTCCACTTCATGTTGAAACCAATTAATCAATCACTTTTACTTTGAGTCTTTTCCTTTTCTCTGTCTAATATTTTATTTATTTTAATAATATGTTTTTAAAGTGTGTAGTAATTTGAATCCAACCGCTTATTTAAAGTTGCCGTAATGAACTGACCACCACTTGGGTGATTATCTAGCAAAGAAAGTTAAGTTCCTCATAAATTTGTGATTTAAATAAGTTTCTGTTTAGCCACTTTACCACACAAACTCATTTTGTATGCCGGTCATCCAAATGTTCCACTAAATGTGTCCGGAATATTAATTATTTCCCAAAAGCCAACAAAAAAACACTGTACAAGGGGAAGAAATGTTTGTTTTAATTTCAGTTTTTTTTTTCATTTTATTTAATAAAATTATGTGCCATTCATTACGAGTATTATTATTGCTTGTTTATTTCTATATTTGCAGTTTCTATATTTGAATTTAAATAATAATTATGCAAGTTTGTTGTTAGTTTGTGATCGAAAAGGTCACCCTAACAGTTTAAATTATGGTTTTGTGGTATATTTTTAGGCGCCAGCTGGAAAATGATACAGTGGTATGAGAAATGGGAAATAGTTAAAATAAAAGTTCAAATCGTAACTTGTCGATATATTGGTCGTGGAGCCACAAAACTACATACAGTGACAATGAAAACTCATCTTTTTGAAGAAAAACCATGTAAACACCAAGATTCCCAAATCCCCAAATTTACTCCTCGGGAGGTTATCAATAATCTAAAATTGGAAAATATTGGGTATGACTTAAAAATGCGCGAGAGATTCTTAAATCCCCAAAATTACTACCCGGGAGGTTTTCAGTAACCTAAAATTGGAAACTATTGGGGGTATAACTTAAAAATGTGGTATTTACAATAGATGGCGTATCTTCTCACTTAGTCATTGAACATTATAGTAGCGGAGTTCAGTATTAAGTGCGAATGGTATTGCATTATTGCAAATGCTAAATTGTAAATGTTTTTGTGTGTATTTTGTTATTGGATTACGGTAAAATTTTGCATTTGCAATGATGCTAGACCATTCCCACTTAATAGTGAACTCCGCTAGTGTAAATAACAAAGATTTTTTCGATTCGAAAATTTCGAATTTTGTGCCAACAAAGCGTCATATGCGGGAAGTTTTGCTTTACTTCTTTAATTTGAAAAAAGTACCGCTGAAGCACACTGATTGCTCACCAAAGCTTATGGTGAATATGTTTCACTGGTTTCACCGTGCGAGAGATGGTTTGTGCGGTTTAGAAGTAAGACAAAGATCGTTCACGCCAGCCAAAAAAAATTGAAAGCCAAGAATTGGAGGCATTACTCCATGAAGATTGTTGTAAAACTTAACATTGGGAGCTACTCAAGCAGTAATTTCAAAACGTTTGCGAGCAGCTGGATTCATCCAAAAGCAAGGAAATTGGATACCATACGAATTGAAGCCGAGAGACCTTCAAAAACGATTTTGCATGTCCGAAATGATGATTGAATGCTATAAAAGAAAATAATTTTTGCAGCGAATCATAACTTGCGATAAAAAATTAATCCATTATAATAACCCAAACATAAGAGATCATATTTGAAGCCCGGCCAACCAGCCGAATCGATACCAAGGCCAAATATCCATGGCTTAATCGTAATTCTCTGTATTTGGTGGGAGCAACAGGGTCATATATATTATGAGCTGCTGAAATCTGACCAGACTTTCACAGGAAACCTGTACCGAATGAATATGATTCGTTTAAAGCGAACATTGGCAGAAAAATTTCAGGAATATGCTGCAAGATACGAAACCGTAATATTCCATCATGACAATGCTAAACCACAGGTTGCAATACCTGCTAAAAAGTATTTAGAATGAAATGGTTGACAAGATTTGCCTCAACCGCTTTATAGTCCAGATACTATTTGTTTCGATCGATGCATATCGCCCTCTCGAATTGAAGCCGAGAGACCTTGAAATATGATTTTGCATGTCAGAAATGATGATTGAACGCTATAAAAGAAAATCATTTTTGCACAGAATCATTACTTGCGATGAAAAATGGATTCATTACTATAACTCGAAGCGTAAAATATCGTACGTGAAGCCCGGCCAACCAGCCGAATCGACACCAAAGCCAAATATCCATGGCGTTATGGTAAGTAATTCTCTATGTTTGGTGGAAGCCAAAGGGTCCTATATATTATGAGCTGCTGAAATGAGCAAAAAACGCCCAGAATATTCGGCCAGACATGAAACCGTAACATAAAAAAACAGTCGTCCACATGTTGCAATAGCTCTTAAAAACTATCTAGATATAAGTGGTTGGGAAGTTCTGCCTCACCCGCCGACTACTATTTGTTTCGATCGATGTAGATTGCTCTCTCTGGGATATGCTTCTCTTTGGCTCAAAAGATGAGCAGTTCTTTTGACTCAAAATCCATATGTTTCAAGAAAGATGGGAAAAGGTCAGAGCTAACTATGGTCTATACTTTGAATAAATTTATAAAATTTAATAAATAGCCGTAGGGCAGCCCGGTTGGCTGCGTTATATTCAGCTGTGCCGAATCTTAATTATACTTCAAAATAAAAATTTTAAGTATTTTTAAGTAAACAAATTTTTTTTTTTTAAAGCATTTTTTTAAATTTTTGAAAAATCATTTTTTTCGAATTGTTTTTTTAAATTTTTTTTTAAATTTAAAAAATGTTTTTGTTTGTTTTTTAAATTTTTTTTTAATATTTAGCGAAAAAAAACTTTTGGTGAAAAAAAAATTCGGGTTAAAATATATTTTTTTCCGATTTTGACCCATTGTAGGTCCAACTTACTATGGTCTTATATACGTCATTGCAAAGGTATTTGAAATATCTATCATTAGATATCCATATTGTCTATATTAATGAATTAGTAATCCAGATATAGCTAAAAAAAATTATGACAAAAAGTCGAGGTTGTCCTTGTTTTTTATCGCAGCCATTTGTGGACCGATTTTCTCGATTTTAAATAGCAAGAGCCGGAAGAATTACGGAGATATTGATGTATGAATCGTGTATGTAAGGTGAAGGGTATAAAAAGAACATTAAAAACTGGTCCAGACATCAATAGAATTCTGTTAGGTTATGTTAGGTTCCATGGGTAGCCAATCTTCAAGCAGCTCACTTGGGTCCATTAAAAAAAAACTGATCCCATTGTGATACCCAAGGGGTAAACGTCTGGGTATTAATTATACGTCCATCGTTTCCAGGCTAAACCAACCAGATTCTCTGATGAAAGAGTGGATTCGTCTAAGACTCAATCTTGATAGCTCATCTAAGCATGATAGGAATGGTAATCCGAGGATGCGTTCCATCAGGTTTATCAGAGCCGGGCATTGGCAGAATAGGTGGGACACCTCCTCCTCTTCTTCATTGTGACAGCTCCTACAGTAGTCATTGCACCGTAGGCCCAATCTCCTAGCATGTGTCCCAATTATACAGTGTCCTGTAATGAATGAAACAATTAGCCTTATTTGCTCACGACGAAATTCTATAAGTAGATTCATCCTGTTGGCATCATATACGGGCCAAGTAGACCTCGTTATAACACAGGAAGACTCATTGGTCCACCTGCTTTGTGCAGATTCATATAGTATCCGCTGAACAGCCATCTTGCAATTAACAAGGGAAATACCAGAAAAGGGATCGATCTCTTCATCATCGTCTGCTATACAATTACCCTGATTTCCATCGTGACCAGGGACCCATATAAGCGTTATCCTAGAATGTCTCGCTATCTCATTAAGGGATACCCGGCATTCCTCGGTTAACCTAGATGTCGTGAAGACACCCGCTATTCCGTTAACGGCAGCCTTGCTATCAGTAAATATGCATATATCTGAATATTTGTAAAACGGCCAGAAAGAACGAGTAAGAGTGTTATATTAAGCTGTGCCGAATCTCCAATATGTAGTTTTGGCCTTCTACGGGGACTTGAATCAGTTATGGCCAGAATTGAACATAATTTGATAGAGTGATTAATTTCTTAAAACTTTAAATGTTAATATCATTATACATTATATAAATTATTCAAATATTTTATGGATATAGAGGTTAATTATGGACCGATCACAAAAGTTGGTAGAAAGATTTATGTTCATATAAAACTTCATATCCAATCACGAGGGGTACAAGCTAGGAACAAATGTTGCAATATAAGTTCAGAGTACTTAGAACTGATTTGTGCAAAATTTTATCAGGATTGCCGCTTAATCAACATATTTATGACAACTCAAACAGTATTGCGGGGGGACATTTGTATGGGGGCTAGATGAAATCATGGACCAATATTTCCCATTTTCAACACCAAACAAACTATATCACATTTTAGCCAGCTAGCTCATTTCGTTTGAGCGTTATCGTGTTTTCAATAGACAGACGGACGGACATAGCTAGATCGTCTTAGAATTTTATGAGGACCCAAAATATAAATACTAATTTGGATCTGCGATAAATATTTTTTACGGAATGACGAATTTAATCATTTTTGAGGGTGGTTATAAAAACATGTGATTTTGTTCTGCTATCAACTTTTGCCAATCTGTCAAAATCATTGTCCATAAAACCCTACTTTCTTCCTGGAAAATCTGTATGCTGGACCTATTAAAACTATCAATGACGTATTTACAATTTGGTATTACCTTAGCCGAAGTTTTTATACATATGGCAGCAGTTGGAAATGTTATTAAATATCCAGGTGAAATTTCCTATCTGCCTTATTTAATTTCAAGTGAAAGTCAATATTCTTCTAGACTCTTAAAAACATTTGAAAGAAATTTGCTTATTACTACTTAGAATATTTAAATTAAGAGACAAGTTGACGACTTAAAGAGCATCATAACATTGAGATTAGACGGCACAAAAAAACCATGAGTTATAGTAGAGGATTAATAAATTTAATTGAATCGTTTTTAAATAATCTTATCAATTGTCAAGTCAGTCTCTTACAGAGACCAACACACACTTCAAAATTTACGCATCAAAACAAAAAATTCACTACATAATTAAACATAAAAATGCTTTTAAAGAAATTCCCAGAAATACTAGTGGCACTACACATCATAATAATTGAGGTCTATGGCGGTTATCATCAGGGATTATCAACGAATACAGGTATTTTCAGGCATAAAAAAAAATAGTAAACATTTGACATAAATAGTTAATTTTTTCAAGATTGTTTAACCCCTGAACGTGTACAAGGTTCATGTGTGCCATCCGCTAAATGTCGCCGCATAGAATGGATGTTGAAAAATTGGTCGGCACCTTATCCCCAGCATATTGTACAGTATATACGCCAGAGTCATTGTGGAACTCAGGGTGATATAGTAAGTGTGTGAAGAATAAGGTTGGCAATCGGTTAATGTATTTTGGACTTAGTTCCGTTATCAAAAATCAGATTTTTTTTATAAAATATCATCAAAAAACTATAAGCTTTGTATACTATGCATTTTTAAAGGAAAATAAGTTTATTTTTGTTATAAAAAAACTTATTTATTTAAACGTTTTCAAATTTGTAAATACTTTTTATCAAAAATCCATTTTTTTAGAAAAACTATATAAAAACTAAAAACGATAAACCAGCATATTAAAAAAACTGTTATTAATAAGTCAATATTGCTTTGTTAAGAACTTTTTCTACACAAAATTCCCATTTTAAACGAAAACTTTAATAATCGTTTAAATATTTAAGTATTAACGTTAATTTAAATTTTCTCGCCAACGGTCCCTAACTTTAACGATACCCAACTTTATTTAGCTAAGAATTATTAAATTAAATTACACTTTTCTTAAATAACAATATCTCTTCCATTTTAGCATTTCAATTGTTGTGCTTTTTACGATATAAAAGGTTATATTCATCCGCCCACACATATCGCATTCACGCCCACTACAGCTGCCCCTTTAGTGCATAATCTTCATCATCCCTTCCACTCGGGCCAGAGTCAACATTTGTACAATCTTCCTTCGGATAATCTACAATTTCAACATCGTCCCACTGCCAATTATATACAAAAGCCTTTGGGTGAACGCATTTTACGCTCGATGGCTTGTGGTTCCCTTAATGGTGATCGTATATCGAATGGTGAAGTTGTAAGACTCTCTGAATTTCCTTGGATGGTTTTGCTGGAATCTAGGGGAGTCAAATCGAGACAAAGATTTCGTTGTGCCGGTACTTTGATAACAAATCAATATGTGCTGACAGCAGGACATTGTGCCGAAGAGAAAAATGATGTGTGAGTATGGGTTTTATGGGCTCTTTCTTTAGTTAAACTCTTTATTAATGATCGAGGAAAACTATGATCTACTCTATTTTTATCACATTCCAGTCATAGTATCTTTTATGATATGAAATACAGCCTCACTCCATAATATTTGTGAACTGTTCTCCCACCACTGTCTCTTGAATTGTATTTGGATTCATAGGAATACAGAACAGTATTCCATTTCTGTCGTAACCAGAAATATACGAGCAGTTTGGTTTGTTAAGAAATAAGAGGTATTATCGCTAAACGATAGCAGCCAAGATCAGCCTGAGAACAAGAGAACTAGTTTTCAATTTTAGATTATTGATAACTTCCCGGGGAGCCATATTTGGGAATTTTTTTAAATTTATTTACTTTTAAATTAGAATCTCTGTGAATTGTTATTCCCCTCACCTTCGTGAGAAGGTGAGAAGTTTCTCATTCCGTTTGTAATTTCCACAATATAATTTTCCGACCCTACAAAGTATATATATTCTCGATCCTTATAGATAGCGGAATCGATTAAGTCATGTCCGTCTGTCTGTATGTCTGTTGAAATCTATTTTCTGAAGACCCCAGATATCGTCGGGATCCAAATCTTCAATAATTCTGTCAGACATGCTTTGAGGAAAAAACCAGGACAACCTCGATTTTTTTACCTATTTTTGACCTATATCTGGATTACTAAGTCATTAATGTAGACAATATGGATATCTAATGATAGATATTTCAAAGACCTTTGCAACGACGTATGTAAGACCATAGTAAGTTGAACCTACAATCGGAAAAAATATTTTTTAACCCGAATTTTTTTTTTCTCCAAAAACAAAACCATTTTTTTAAATTTAAAAAAAAAATATAGATAGCGGAGTCGATTAAGCCATGTCCGTCCGTCTGTCTGTTGAAATCTATTTTCTGAAGACCCCAGATATCTTCGGGATCCAAGTCATCAATAATTCTGTCTGACATGCTTTCGAGAAGTTTCCTATTTAAAATCAGCAAAATCGGTTCAATAGCTGAGATATGAGGAAAAAACCAGGACTACCTCGATTTTTGACCTATTTTTTACCTATATCTGGATTACTAAGCCATTAATATAGACAATATGGCTATCTAATAATAGATATTTCAAAGACCTTTGCAACGACGTATATAGGTTGGACCTACAATGGGTCAAAATCGGAAAAAATATTTTTTAACCCGAATTTTTTTTCACCAAAAATAAATTTTTTTTTTTTAAATTTAAAAAAATTTTTTTAAAAAATTTAAAATTTAAAAAAAAAATTTACAAAAACTGAAAAAATAAATGTTATTTACCTAAAAATATTTAAAATTTGTATTTTAAAGTATTATTTGGTGAAGGCTATATAAGATTCCGCATAGCCGAATATAGCTCTCTTACTTGTTTAAACTTATTAGCTTTTAAATTATCTTGTAACCTTATAATCCCTTATTTATTTTTTCAGAATCTCTGTACGCCTGGGTGAACATGACCTGAAATCTGAACATGATTGTGAACATCACAAAAAACCTCATGTGGTCTCTTATTGTGCTCCGCCTTATGAAGATGTCGATATCGAAACAATATTACTGCATCCGGATTATAAAGCCAATACTCTGCAAAATGATATTGCCTTAATAAGATTGGTGAGACCAGTAGAATTTCAAAGTAATTTGTAACATTTTTAATAAGAATCTAAGTAATTAAATATCGTTTATTGAAAGGTCATATTAAACCAGTATGTCTGCCCATTGATGCTCAAATAAATGCAGAAATTCCGACAGAACAAATTGTAGCAGGTTGGGGAGTAACCGAAAAAGGTAAGCGAATATAATAGGAAAAAGTTTTTAGCAAAATATATCAGGTTTAATCTTTTTAAAGGGTTAAAAACATTAATTATAAAATTCTGTGCTACGAGACGTATGATTAATATTAATTGTTTTAGATTAATAGAAAATCCTTTATAACTTTTATAATAAACCAAATATTTTATAAATTTCAACTATTTTGAATAAATAAAACATCAATTCATATATTTATAAACATTTTAACAAAATAAATAATAATGCATTTAAGAAAAAATCACTTAAAAGTTGACTTTTCTTAAATTTATTAAAAAAATGCATGTTATTTTACTTTTTCCAGGTTATGCCTCTGAAATTTTACTCAAAGCCTCTATACCCGTGCAACCCTTAGCAGTGTGTCAAAATCTCTATAAACAAAATCCTCCTTTTTCTGAGAAAAATTTGTGTGCTGGAGGCATTGATAAACGCAGCACTTGTAGAGCCGATTCTGGTGGCCCTTTATTTGCTGCCGTGCCCTATGAACACTTTCAAAGACGTTATGTACAATTTGGCATTACCTCAGCCGGAAGTTATGCGTGTGGCGGTAAACATAATTTGCCGGGAATTTATACAAATGTGAGAACATTTATACCTTGGCTAATAAGTAATATTTATTGAATTTTTAATTAGAATTAGAAACTCATAAATGAATTAATTTATATTAAAAATTACAGCAGAATAATTTTAGAAATATGTAAATTAAAATATAAAATAACAATTGTTTTAAAGTTTATTTCATTTGTTTTTAACTAAACTAACAAGCTAATTAAGATTTACTTTATTTAAATATTGTTTAAATTTGTATTGTGTCAAAATTGAAGTCAGATTTTCACACATGATAGTTTTTTGGCTTAAAGTCTGTCTGGCTGTCAGTCGTATTTTTGTTTATTTTGTTGATAGATAGCTGGTGGATGGCGTGTTTAGAAATATAGACTTAATAAAGGTTGTTTAAACAGAAATTAAAATAAAATTCTTTATTGAATTGTGCCAAACAGTGCACAGTGGGGTTGATCAGAAAAAGGCGGTAATAAATCTGTATCTTCTAAACTAGAGGCTCGATTGCAAAATAATGTACGCACGAATCGTAGAGGAGGACAAATGCTTTCAGGAAATGGAATTTCTGACCACCCTGTTAAAGACTTCTAGTCGTGATATATGTTGACTTTCAATAGGGACTTCCGATCTTTGACAGCTGATAGCGGCCATATTGTTTTTCAACATAGTCTCCTTTGAGCTCTGTACACTTTGTCAAATGTTTCTCCAATTTTTTTATCCCTTCCAAAAAATAAGATTGGTCGAGATCATCAAAATAGTTATCTTTTGTGAGATGATTTCATCGTTGGAGTCAAATCTCTTTCCGCCAAGACATTTCTTTATGTTTGGAATTAAAAAATAGTCACTCGGGGCTAAATCCGGAGATAGGGCGGAAGAGGAAGCATTTCGTAGCCTAATTTATGGATTTTTTATATGGAAACTGCACATGTGTGTACCCTTTTATGCACCCGCGGCAACCATTTTGCGGAAAGCTTCCTCATACCCAAGTGATCATTCAAAATTGAAACCACTGAGCCATTTGAGATGCCTATGGCTTCCACAATCTGTAGCACTTTCAATCTCCAGTCGGCCAACACTATATGGTGAATTTTTTTAATTGTTTCGGGTGTAGAGACCTCTACTGGGCTTCCAGAAGGTTCGGCATCTTCCAACTTTTTTACATTTGAAAACTTATCCTTTATTAGAGATATGGTTTTTTCCGCAAAAAATAATGCTTAATGAGCAGACGAAATGCACTTTTTCCCAATTTCTCCTAAATTCACGAGGCATTCTGCTATCAATGGATGTCAAACACAAACTAAATGACGCACCTTGTTCAAATTTTTGACAGGAGTCAACTGACTCAACCCTTTCAGTTAAGAGTCCTAGTTTGTTTTGCAAAATCACCATGGACGGATATAGCGTTCAACAACACGTAAACATGACAAAATTGTTTTATCAAAATTGGTGTTCTGTTCTTGCAACGCTCTGCTCGCTTCGCCTATTATACATTTGCAATAATCTCCCTAACGAGAGGACTATTTGCAGTGTGGTGGATAAATTTGTGTGCACTAGTTCAATAAACAATGAACCAAGATCTGCCGAAAACATCACCGATGTCGTGTCTTGGGCCTGCAGGCGTACAAAATTCATCTGACCGAGGAGCTGATGATAAACGACCATAGACAACGACGTATGTTCGTTGAATATGCCCTGCATCAGTTGGAAGCTGACCCTAATTTTCATAAAAAAAATTCATCTTCAGCGATAAGGACCATTTCTGGATGAATGGGTACGTCAACAAACAAAATCGTAGAATCTTGGTCGATACCAATCTAAATGAGATCCAAGAAGTCCAATGCATCCCGAAAAAACACTGTTTGGAGTGGATATTCAACAAGACGGCGCTAAGTGCCACACATCTTATGCCACATTGAACATTCTGCACGAGCGATTTGAGAGCATGATCATCTCGCATAAAGGTGATGTGAACTTTGCCCCGAGATTCATATAATTAAATTATATCGGAAATTATTAGTTCCTTGGAAAAGTTTCGGTTTGTTTAGCATAAGAACGAATATTGAAAAATCGAAATTTAAAAAAAATCTCTAAAATGAAATTTTATCACTCAAAAAAAACACCAATCTAACCCCACTGTTCCAACAAAGTGTAAAATAACCTAAAGACCTTTGTTGTAATTATACGTAGATACTATTTCAATAAAAAAAAATAAATTGAAAAGAATTGAAAAATAAAAATAAATAAACAATCAGCTCCAATGAAAGAATAACATGCAATTTATTAGTTAATCTAACATTATTGACAATATCAAATTATGTGATCATTACGCCGACTGCACATACTTAGTAAAAATCGTTGCCAAAAGCGGCACTCAACACCTGAGGCCAAAAGCCTCTTCAACAAAAAAAAAAAACCCAACAAACACCCACCCACTAACACAACTCAAATAGAACGCCACAATGGGAAAGGGAATGAATGCAACAGACTGGGTCACAAACACAGGGAATATCGAAAAAAAAAAAATAAAAAAATCATAAAGTTAAACAAATTCCCTCTCTAATTAAATCAAGCACTCAGCATGAAATACCACCAAAACTATAACTAACAAACTAACATTTATTTTTGAAACATTAACTAACTGTCAATATAGTCATATTAAATTTAAAAACATTTTAGTTCTAACTTAACTTTTAAACCAAACGGTCGCGCTCATCTATTATTAACAAATAAATAAAATATTTGATTTTCTAAAATTTTTCACTTTCATTACTCTCCCAATTAAATTGTAATCATGTCATTTCTAACGGTTCATTCACTGCGAATACTGAAATACTTTTGCGCAATTATCGTAATTTTATATAATTTAAACAGTCACACTGCTGCGGCTCAAAGTATTTTAGATCGCTTTCGACCCAATTCGAATCTCTCAAGTGTTGGTGGCGGTGATGAACAAGTGAAAATTGTTTCCGGCACAAAAGTTAAGCGTTTTGAACGTTTTACATTGCCACTGGTGGGACCGGTAAATCTATTGCATCCCCAACCCTCGTTATATTATGTACGTCCACAATATTATTTCAATAATTTTAGGCATTATTATGTAACAGGTTGGCCTTACTATCCCGTACGGGTAAGATTACAGAGCTGAGTATTAAAAATAATGAGTACAGTCATCATGAACAAAAAAAAAAAAAACAAATCCATTAAATACTAAATTTACTTTTTCGCGGGTGTTAAATGTGGAAATTTAAAAGAAAATTTGTTAAATATTTGTAATAATTTTGAATTGCAATGAATAGTATTTTAAATATCAAGCTTAACAAAGATATATGCATAGTGTCGAATCATTCATAGTGAGATTTTATAAAAACTAAGGAATAAAATTCAAGTTAATTCGCAGAATGTTCCATTCTAACGATTCCTTTACTCAATTTCGAAAGAATTAATTAAGTAAGAGATATATATTCGGCTGTGCCGAATCTTATATACCCTTCACCAAATTATACTTCAAAATGCAAATTTTAAATATCTTTAGTAAAAAATTTTTTGTTTCTAAAGCTGTTTTTTTCATTTTTTGGAATTTTTTTTTCGAATTTTTATTTTAATTTCATTTTTTTTAATTTTTTAAATTTAAAAATTTTTTCTTTTTAAATTTTAAAAAAATATTTTTGGTCTTTTAATTTTTTTGGTGAAAAGAAAATTCGGGTTAAAATTTTTTTTCCGATTTTGACCCATTGTAGGTCCAACTTACTATGATGGTCTTAAATACGTCGTTGCAAAGGTCTTTGAAATATCATTAGATATCCATATTGTCTATATTAATCACTTAGTAATCCAGATATAAGTCAAAAATCGATGTTATCCTGGTTTTTTCCTCATATCTCAGCCATTTGTGGACCGATTTTGCTGATTGATTTTAAATAGGAAACTTCTCGAAAGCTTGTTTGGCAGAATTATTGAAGATTTGGATCCCGAAGATATCTGGGGTCTTCAGAAAACTGATTTCAACAGACTGACGGACAGACAGACTGACGGACATGACTTAATCGACTCCACTATCTATAAGGATCCAGAATATATATATATCTTATAGGGTCGCAAAATTATATTGTGTAAATTACAAACGGAATTCTAACTTATACACATCTGCTCAAAATAATAGATACACCAAAATTTATTTTTTAAAAACGAAAAAAAATAATGGTATATTGTAAAATTATAAAAAAAATTCAGTCGATTTTTATTTATAATTAAAAGGAGAGTAAAAAACAAAAACAAAATATTTCATAATTAATAATAAATATTATAAAGTAAATTAAATTTCTTAAATTTCGAAAAATTTGGTGCTCATAATAATAGATACATTTTTAAAAATTCTTATTAAACAAAAGCTAATAAATTTTATCTTAAAAAAATTAGTTTATTATTAAAGTAAAGCTAGTATCCAGTATATCCACCTTTGTTTTGTAAAACTTTCTCCACTCTTCTGGGCATACTGGATATCAAGTTCTGACACTTCTCCAATGGAATCTCGTACCATATTTTTTGCGTTTTCTCCCATAAATCGTCTTTATTTTTGAAAACTTCCTTCGAAAGCCTTATCTTTAAATCACTCCACAAGTTTTCTATTGGGTTTAAATCAGGGGATTGGCTGGGCCAGCTTAAAACAGGTACGTTATTCTCCAAGAACCAGTTTTTAACTAATCTTGAACTATGTTTTGGGTCGTTGTCCTGCTGGAATGTCCATATTAATGGCATATTTTCCGATGCATATGGAAGCATTACGTTTTCCAATATGTCTCTATACCCACTAGCATTCATGGTATCTTCTATTCGGAATATCGGACCAACACCATTCCATGAAAAGCAACCCCAAACCATTATGTTTCCCCCGCCATGTTTTACCGTCTTTTTTGTAAATTTAACGTGGAATTCTTTTCCTTTTGGTCGGCGTACATTTCTTTGGCAGTCGTTTCCAAACAAATTTATTTTTGTTTCGTCGCTCCATAAAATATTTCTCCATTTTTGTTCGCCTTCACACCCGGACCATTGTAAGTGCTCTTTAGCAAATTCTAATCTTGTCTTGATATTTTTTTGGCGCATTAGTGGCACTTTTCTGGCAATTCTTCCCGGCAATTTAGCTTGTAAAAGACGACGACGAACTGTTTGTGGACTGATTTCGTTACATAGCTCCGCAGAAATAGCTTTCGATGATATGAAAGGGTCTTTTTTAACCATAAGGACGATCCGCCTATCTGTTTCTGGACTGGTTTTCTTTGGTCTACCGCGAGTTTCTCTTTTTTGTTTTTTAGATAAAGCATTTTGGACAAAATGTAAAGATCTTCCTATGCTCTTTGCTATTTCCCGTAATGATTTTCCTTGATTTCTCATCGTTTGAACAATTTTTTTCTCATCTTCGGTACAATGATGATTTCGTCCCATTTTCTTCAAAAGAGTCCTATTTTTTATAAAATTGTTGCTAAAATTTAAATTATACTTACTGTTTCACGTAAATAGGAACAAAAAATTGCACAAAAAAAAAATTGTATATAAACAAATTACAAATTACTGATGTGTATCTATTTTTATGAGCAAATAATTTTTTGTAATTCAAATAAATTCGTTTTTAAAAATCAACATGAAAGCAAATAGTTGCCAGATTTTTGACTGACATGACATTGCCAGATAGAAATTTTAATAATATGATGTATTCTTAACGCTTGCGAGGAAATTTTCAATGTTACCGCCATTTAAATTTTTTCCAATTAGGTGTATCTATTATTTTGAGCAGATGTGTATATACCCTTCTCACGAAGGTGAAGGGTATAAAAAGAGAATTGAAGAGACAGTACAAGCAAGTGTGTACCCCTCTTCTTTCTTCCTGCCTCTCTCTCCTATAAACTCAGACTTGCGACAAGAAAACTTGCCCTGTGTAAAAGCAGACTAAACAAGTAAGTGTATTTTATTCGGCTGTGTAGAATCTTGCAAACCCACCATCAATATACTGTTTTGGAATTCTATGAGGACTTGAATCAAAGAACTGCTCATCTTTTGAGCCCAATAACGAATCAAGCCAATTTCTGTGAAGCGAACCCACATAGAGCGTTCTGCATCAATCGAAAAAAAATAATAGTCGGACAATGCAAAACTTGCCAACCTAATCTTTCTAAATAGTTTTTCGACGTTCCCTGTGAGGGTCTGGCCAGATTTCAGCAGCTCATAATAGGTAAAGAGTCATATCTATTATGAGCTGCTGAAATCTGCTCCCACCTAATAAAGAACATACCTTTGCTCCATGGATATTAGACTTTGGTGTCGATGCGGCTGGTTGGTCGGGCTTCACATAAGATCTCTTACGCTTCGGGTTATCGAAATGGATAAATTTTTCATCGCAAGTAATGATTCGGTGCAAAAATTAATATTTTTATAGCGTTCAAGCAGCATTTCACACATACAAAATCGTCTTTCAGCTTCAATTCGTATGGTACCCCATTTCCCTGATTTTGGAGGAACTCTGCTGCTCGCAAACATTTTGCAATTGTTAGCTGAGTAATTACCAATGATTTTGCAAGCTCTTGTTGAGTTTGACAACAATCTTCATAGATTAATGCCTCTAATTCTTGGTCTTCAAACTTTTTCGGCTGGCCTAAGCGATCTTTGTCTTCGTTGTCAAAATCACCACTTCTGAACCGCACAAACCATTTCCCGCACGGCTAAACCGATGAAAAACATTCACAATAAGATTCGGTGAGCAATCGGCGTGCTTCAGCAGCAGTTTTTTTCAAATTAAAGAAGTAAAGCATAACTTCCTGCTTATGACGGTTTGTTTGTAAAGTTTTAAGTTAATAACGCCATCTCCAATTACGGCATACGCCTAAAAAGAACCTCGTCCAGGAACAGCCAATCGACCTATACCTTCGTATAGGAAGCGGGAATTCTCGAACTCAGCTCCTGAGTTTTATGGTCTCCACCAAAATCAAATGAGTTTTGTTTGGTACTTCACCATTTATTCAAAATAATTTAAGGTAATAAATCCAAATTCGATAGTATGTGATCAATGCAAACTTCGAAGAACCGTAACGCGGTACAGTTACGCCACACATTAAACAATGCGAGTGAAACGTAATTCCTCGAAAGCAGCGAAAAAGGGACAGCCTGATTGCCCTTAAGCGATAATAACAATGACGAGCGAGCTCTCCACCCACAGCTAAATTACGCCTAACCTAGTATTGAACAATTCGATGGATATAATCGATCCATTAGAAATATTACTGTTATATAAAAATTCCCAAAATTTTCCGGCGAATATTCGGAACTATGCCCACACAATCGGTCGAAGTATGATGGAATTGCGATAAAAACAGATTCGGATGAGATCAATGAACAATTACCAGCACTTTTAAAAGACGGAAAATGGCAAAATTTTCATTCATGGACTACATAGTTCCATTTGCTTGTTAACCACAGAAAATATTCTTTAACCACCCCTTTTATTTTTAATTGGCCTAAACTATCACAATCATTGCAAACATTTCCCCCCTCATTCCAAAATAAAACTATATTCCTTTCCCCTATATAGGTGGCCCCTCAATGGCAAGCAGGAGCTAAAATAACTGGTGAAGGTATAGACGGTATGATAACGTTCCAACAGCTGCCCTACAACAATGACATCAAGGTAACCTTAAATGCCACTGGCATACCGGCTGGAAAACATGCATTACACATACATACCTATGGAGATTTAACAGATGGCTGCAAGTCTACCGGTGGCCAGTTTCCCAATAATTTTGTGAGTAAACATGGAAATAGACAAAACTGGAAATTAATTTTTTAATCAATTTAATTGTAGCTGGGTAATATTGAGGCTAAAGAAGGTGGTGAAGTAAATGTGGCCTTTATTAGCATCTATTTAACGCTGTTTGGCTATAATGGCATAATCGGACGTTCCATTGTTATACACGAGAAACCGATTGATTTGAATACGGCTTTGAATGCTGATATATTTTCTTCCGCTCTGCATGCAATACCCAATCCCCAGGCATATCAGAATGAAGAGAACTCAGTGGGAGAAATAATAGCTTGTGGAGTTATTAGTATTATGGGAATTCCCGCCGCAGAAAAATAAAATATATCTACATATTTTAAACATTTTATACATACATATTTCCACTTAAGTTTTAAGATAAGAAAAATAAAGAGGATTTCTAACTCAAAACATTCGATCAGTAATAAGAAAAGTTTAAATGTTTTTACAATTATACATAGATCTCCAGATATTCGATATTAGCTATTTATTTTGCAGGCGAGATGCCCCGTGCCACACACCCTGTTCCGATCGGTCCCATTTTTGATTAAACTTCATAGAGTAATAAGATATTGATTCGTTTGAAGACTCACAATATAGTTCTGCAAATATTAGAAAATAACTATTTACTTTGTATGGCCCATTTATCCAATTCCGCCCATTTTCAGCCAACAAATGTTGATGCTTTCACAGTTATATTCCAAAATAACTATGCACTTTGTATGGGAGGTGTCACACTCTTATAAAATTCTAAGACAAACTAGCTAAGTCCGTTTTTCTGTTTGTTGAAGGCATGATGGGGTCTACATGGAAGGACTTAGGAGATGAAATTTTCTTCAAATATTCTTTGTTGATCAGAAATGTTTTGTATTGAAAATGTGCAAAATTTACCAAAAAGTCGATTGTTCGACTGATAGAAGCGTACAACACTGCCGCCTAACTTAAAATAAATATTCTGGCATCCTTATTACATCCAATTTTCAAGGTATGTACTAAAATGTTTGAAAACCATATGATCTACTAAACAATACCGTTATATTTCGTATAATAATATTGAGTACCAATAACTATATTTACACCTCAAGTTCTTAACAATTTTCTAAATTTTCCCCCAAACAAAAAGCTATAAATGTACGACTTAAAACAATCTTTGTTGGCCTGCGGCTATTGTGGGCCATGTGAAAATTTAAATTTACTCAAGTGGGCAATACGTGCTGGTGCCAGTTCACAATTTTTCAATGATTTAGTCTACTGGTTGGAGGCACAATTGAATTTGGTTATATCCACACAGCAAGTGCGCAATAATATTACACGTTTATTCAGCATGCTACGTCACTCGGTATTAATGATACCAAGTTATGGCTCAGAGGCAGCCGTAAATCCAAAAGAATTTCGTTTACAAACTATAAAAGTATTAATACGTCAGCTGCAATTGCGCAAATTACCCGAACGTATGCAACACGTGGATGCCGAAAGTCCACAAAGGGAGGGTGGAAATGTAGCAGACTTGAGGCGTTTGACAGTAACATTGAATTTGAATAGAAAATCAAATACGGGAGATTGGAATCAACGACTGGTGCGTTGTAATACAAATGTATTGGAAATATAATGAATTGTGAATGGGAATAAGTTAAAAAAATACATTTTAAGTACATTAATAAAGAACATTTTAAATTTGTGATATATTCGGCAAAATAAAATATTTTTCTGATATAGCGGTTATATGGGGGGTAGGATAAATTATGAACCGATCCTCACAAAAGTTGGTAGAAAGTTGTAGAGTGATATAAAACTTGTTTATGTCCAATTACATCACAATATTGATTATTATAAGAAAATTATGAATGTTCAAGTCATTTTCTGAGACCTTTTATGGGGACTAGGGACAAATGTTACCCGATGTTCGCCACACTTTACAGTATAAATTCAGAGTACTTAGAACTAATTTGTGCAAAATTTTATCAGGATTGCCGCATATTCAACATATTTATGACTGCTCAAAGAGTATTCCGTGGGGACATTATATGGGGTCTAGGTAAAATTTTGTTCAATACCAAAGAAACCTTGGACCGAATTACCGCATTCGATATCGAGTAAAATTTATCTTAATTTTCTTATTTGAGACTATGGAATTCGATATCGATCCAGAAATTTTGTACATTTTGTCATAATTTCGATATCGAAATCATTTTTGCATACGATTTGTGTTATTTTTGTCCCGAAAAAAATATTTGCATCAAAAAGTTTTTTTAATCTTTATCTTAAGGTATATTTTGTTGGAAGATATATACGATTCCACAGACTCAAAAATAGCTCTCTTACTTATTTAGAAATAACAGCCACATTTACCATGCGATAAACAGTTCGAAAATGATTTTCCTATTTTAGCTTATTGATAACCCCCCGGGAAGGCATTTTTGGTAATTTCTTAAACACTCTTGCGATTAAATTATTTTGTATTGGTAGTAGTAGACCTCGCAAGTCTTCCTCCCAAATGTTGAGATTTTACACTACCCGTCTGGAAATTTAAACTGATGTTTATTAATTGAATCATATAGTTTCTTGCACCAATCCAGGATTAAAATCGTGACTCTAGTCATTTTAACTATTTAAAAAAGTTACTGTGCGAAAAAAAATACAAAAATAAATTATAAAAATAAATAAATATTGACATAACAACAGAACATGCTTTTTACATCGTTTTCTAATATATACTTGACGTTTTAGTCGTCTATCTTGGAGAAGTCTAAAAGTTTTCATTGTTTTGCCCATGCTAAAAATTGTAAGCACATGTTATTTTTTAAACTTGAATGCTTAAAATAGCTTAAATAGAAATAGTAGATTTTAATTTATCTTAAAAATATATGTACATTTATTTATATTTGAAAACTGAAATTACGGAATATAGCTTTCAAAAAAGTTTCCATTGTTCTCAGTATATTTTTAATTGTTTTCTATAGCACTTAATTTTAATACAAGAATTTAGTTTCCTGTAACCCAATACTTGTCAGATTTATCGATTTTTGACGACAGTACTTATCTAAAACCCGTCGTTCTGATTTATTATGAAATACAACAATTATTTACTTATGTGTTGAAGGGAATGTATTTTTTTCTTTTTATTTCTAATTATTTCTTGAATTATTTAAATTTTTGGATTTTATTTTTTTGTTCAATTAAATGCTGTTATTTAATTTATTTGTTTGTTAGATTTATAATTCGAATGATGTTACGTCTTGTTGCTTAATATTTTAACGTCTGTGGCCACCGGCTCCGCCGCCACCACGATTATAGTTTGAGCGTCCTCTATAGCCGCCTCCACCACCACCACGATTATCGCGTTCGTTAGATTGATAATTACTACCTCCACCAGCGCCACCGTGATAATTTCCAGAACCGCCTCCACCACCGCCAGCTTGATAGTTTCCTGATCCACCTCCTCCTTGGTGCTGATTCCAGCCGGTACCCTGAACACGACCACTACCCTGTATCCAGTTTTGATCACGATGCGGCTGATCATGATTTTGATGGTGTTGCTGCTGTTGCGACTGATATTGTTGTCGCTGAGGTTGCGAATTTTGTTGCCAATTACCGCCGGCTCCTCCGCCGCCACCACCGCCTCTACCACCCCGGAAGTTACCACCTCCTCCACGACCACCAGGTCCTGAAGCTCTTTGCTGTTGCCACGAAGGCATTTCTGGTGGTGGTGGTGCATGCTCATGAGCCCTACCACCACGATCTGGCACACTACCAATGACATGTTTCTGTATTTTCGTACCGGTATTTTTGCGCACATTGGCCGAACTGGTTTTCTCTATAATAGCCAAATCAGCACGAGCCGCTAGCAAAGCCACTATATTAGTGTCATCACCACCATACTTTAGAACTTCCATTTCTTTCAATTTATTTTGGAACCTTGCTACAATTTCATTTTCTCTTGTTTTCATTTTATCAGACCATTGAAAACTTTGTATGGTTACCTCTAGACGGGTAAGCAAAACCTGTCTTCTTAAATTATACTCCTTATCGAGATCTTCATAAAGCTCTTGTAACTTTTTCCATTGAGCATCCGTTAAAGGTTTATTAATCTTAAGTAGGGTTTCACTTACCACTCCGGCCTTTACAGCTCTCAAACGTTCTTCTAGCTTAAAGTTTAGTTTATCGAACAAAGCTTTGGGTGTAATATTATCTGGTGGCTTGCCCAAACATAAATCTTTAGTCAGCGACTCCAAAGACTTGGCGGTATCGGTTTCACTCTTTGGTATAACGTACGACTGCTCAGCAGGCTTCAAACGCAATACCATTTTAGTGGCCATCAATTCAGTAATTAGAAAATCTATTAGCTGCAGTCTATCCGCTTTAGTCTCGAATCTCTCCGACAGGGGCCCAGTCACAAAACGATTGAAAGGACAGCTCAACTCCTTTAACATGGCCGACAACTCCATGGCAAATTCACTGGGATCTTCACATTCTTTACTCACTGATTCATCGGTTTTTCGCAAAATATGCAACTCTTGTGCCAGCCATGATACAACTTCACGAAATTCTATGCTGCGTGTGCCACCCTCTAGGGCCCGACTGAGCTCATCATTTTGCAAACACTTGCCCTTGTAGTCGAGGGCATTCAAAGAATCTATTATTTCCAATTCAGTTTCCATGGAAACGTTTTAAAATTTTATGTTTTAATAAAGTTTTAAAAGTTTAATGCAAAATTAAAAGCCGGCTGCAAAAATTTCTCGAAATATGTACACAAAAAAATGTTTAACTGCCCAGCTGTTTTTTAGCACAAACTCTCGTGTGACAGAGTGATGCCGGATGGTGGTGGAAATTTGAAGTGTACAATAAGAACAAGGTGGTATGGTTGGAATCATTAAAAGGTGACCAGAGGAATATATTTTATACAAAAAAATTTACAGAAGAAAAACTCTAGTTTATGTACCAATCCAAACTTTTTCGCAATTCCAAAGTACCTGAGACACTCATTCAGAAAATGTTAAAGTTCAAGATTAGGTACAGGGCGTCAAATTCAAACCGGTGTTGAAAACTTTATAAAGTTCAAAACTTAATATAAACAGATTTCATTGAATTTTATATTGTTATAAGTTACCTCTTATACATTATTTATTATTTTAGTTTCAATTGGGCCTGTATACCAGCACTTGAAGCAGTGCGACACTATGTTGTCCATTATCTAACCTTTTTAGGGGGGTTATTATGTCAATCGATTAGAAACGATATTTCTAAGGCGTTTAATAGGGTGTGGTGGCATGGTGCGCCTTTTTCAAAACTTATTGCTTTTGGTGTCGTTAATAACTTCCCTTTCTCAAAGATCGCACAAACGAGTTCAATATCAATTCAGGGGTACCACAAGGCTCCGTCCTTTCTCCAACTTTATCAGCCCAATTATGAGAAAAGGGAGTTTCTTCCCGTGTGACTCTAGTGCCGCATATTCTGGGCACTTTTCGGCCAATGCTCGCTTCAAATGAATCAGTTGCGTTCGGTACAGATTCCCTGCGATGGTCTGGCTAAATTTCAGAAGCTCATAACAGGTAGGACCTTTTGGGCCCTTTTTTAACTGCTCTGGAGATCTTTGTCATCCGTGTGAAAATCACCACTTCTGAACCGCACGTTGAAACCGATGGAACACATTCACCATAAGCTATGGTGAGACATCGGTGTACTTCAGCGACTTTTATTTACAAATTAAAGAAGTAAAGCAAAACTTCCAGCATATGACGCTTTTTAACACTAAATTCGACATTTTCGAATCAAAAAAAAACGTTTTGGCGAACAAGGCGAATCTAATATTAGATACGCCATATGTTGTGAATCCCGCATTTTTAATTTATTAAGCTATTTTGTAAGGGATTTATATTAGAGAAAGTATGAATGATTCAATAAGGAATTAATACTAAGTACTAAGGAATTAAGCCTATGAATTAATTCGGGAATGTTTAAAAGAGATCAAATTTGATTTGGTCTTTCGAAGCTATGTTTCATACTAAAACCCTTTAAAAACATCAAACAACTTTTTTGGAAATGTATTTCTTTTTTTATTATTATTGTTTTTTTCTGTTTTATTTAAATAAACAATGTTTATGTTGCAAGCAAGTTCTTTTTTTTCTGTTATATTTTTTAAAATAAACAAAATAATTAAATAATTCTTAAAATTGGCTTAAATATTTCTTAGTTAAAGAAAAATATAATTGTATATAAATTTATAGGAGGAGTAAAATGTATGTATTGTAGTTTATTTTATTTGTTTAGTAGTAATAATATATATTGTAGTAATATAAATGATTAGATGTATTTATTATATTTTGTAATTTATTATGCAAATATATAAATAGTATATTGTTTTACATATATATCTTTTAATATATAAATTGTTTAAACTATATATAATATGAACTTATATGGTTATTGTTTAAAGGTTTGATGATGATGTTGATGATGATAAATGTTTTAGTGTAAAATACAACAGTAGTTTTTATTTGCAAATAGTTTTTTGTTATGTAGTTTCATTTTCTTTTTTATTATTATTATTATTGTTTATTATATATTTAAATACATTTAAACATAGTACATATATTTTTGAAATACATATTATTTGTGGTTTATTATATATTGAATAAATAATCTAGGTTTTACAATACATATTAATAGTATACAGTTTAAAGAATTTATTTATTTGTTTGTTTTTTATATTATTTTGTTTCGAAATTAATTGTTTATAGTTTTTAATGTAATTTTAAAAGCTTATTAAGCTTATTTTGTAACATTTATTTATTTATTTTTTTTAAATATTATTAAATTTTCTCAATTTTTAAAATTAGAAAAGCGTTTTTTTGTTTAAATTTTGTTTAATTCAAAGCTAAATTTATTTTTAATGCATTTTATTTAAAAATATTTATTATAAATTTATATAAACACAAAATAATTTTAATATCTTTTAATTGTTTGGGATAAATTAATTAAATTAAAAAGTATTAACAAATTTGAAACAATTTGAAAAAACTGCCTAGACAAAGATGGCTAGATCGTCCCAGCAAAAACAAATTCAAGTAGTTCAAAGTGAATGTCATTTTTGCATTACATTACAATTCATTTAAATGTCTTCCTAAATTCGAATAGATCGTCCCCTTTATAAAACAATAGTGTATAATTTTTTGCCATTTCGAAATAATTGAGTTTAAAATTTGTATGTTAATACACATCTAGAACAAAAGTAATATTTCAATTGATCTTTTGATCCACTTTGTGGAACTAGAATTGCACCAAATTTTGACCACATATAGAATCATTTATGTAGATTCTTATTATGCAAAATAATGGTGTATATGCTTATACACTATTGTTTTATTGAGGGGACGAAATAATGTCAATGAAACACTTAAAACCATCATTAAAGAGAATTCAAATATTTCCAATTTATTTAAAATAGTTTGAGATTAAAGTGTTTTTAGATTTAAAATGGAATATAGTTCTGTTTAATTTCGTTATTAAAATTCATTGTCCATTTGAATTTTTTTAGAAAATCTTTTAAAATAAATACCAGAATGCATTTAACTTGCATTGTTTCTATTCCATCATTCAAATGAAGAGCCGTATATTTAAAAATCATGGGTGTTTCATCTAAATCGAACCACTTCGTCATCACTTGAACCCCTGCCTAAACCACTTCTTTGCCTTGTAATTATACCCTTCACCTTCGTGAGAAGAATTTCCACAATATAATTTTCCGACCCTATAAAGTATATATATTCTGGATCTTTATAGATAGAGGAGTCGATTAAGCCATGCCCGTCTGTCCGTCTGTCTGTTGAAATCAATTTTCTGAAGACCCAAGATATCTTCAAGATCCAAATCTTCAATAATTCTGTCAGACATGCTTTCGAGAAATTTCCTATCTAAAATCAACAAAATCGGTCCAAAAATGGCTGAGATATGAGGAAAAAAACAGGACAGCCTCGATTTTTGAGCTATATCTGGATTATTAAGTCATTAATATAGACAATATGGATATCTAATTATAGATATTTCAAAGACCTTTGCAACGACGTATATATGACCATCATGGTCAAAATCGGAAAAAATATTTTTTATCCGGAATTTTTTTTTTCACCAAAAAAAAAATTTGAAATAATTTAAAAAAAATTTTTTTACAAAAAATTAAAAAAACCAATTTGGAAACAAAAATAAATTTTGTTTACCTAAAAATATTTAAAATTTGTATTTTGAAGTATAATTTGGTGAAGGGTATATAAGATTCGGCACAGCCGAATATAGCTCTCTTACTTGTTTTTTGCTTGGTTTGTTATAATAAAAGGAAAACTAAAAATCACAATCACATAAATTAAAACTATAATTTAAATTAACTTAAAGAAAAACATAACCAAAACTTTTCTTTTAACAAAACTGTTCAAGGAGAAAACACATTAATAAATATCTTTAGCTTAATTTACAATTTAAATACAAATAATACATTTGGAAATGCAATAATATTGCAACACTGTTAGAGTTCTAAACAGCATATTCGACTTCAATGCTTTTGTTGAATTGCTTTTTAGGCATCCATTCCTAGATCTTTACATACAATTTACTATACTGCATTTTCAAATGTAACTTTATATTTCTTAGTATATATTTATTTCACTTTAAATATAGTATGTAGTTTATAATCATTTATTTTTGTTTATACATTTATATATTTATAGGACTATTTTATTTTTGTTTGTTTATATAATTTCTGTTTTAAAGCCTTAAGTTTTAAGAACAAGTTATACTTTCTTAAATATTTGTTTTTTTTATTTTATTTTTCCAAAAAAATGTTTTCTTTGTCATTTCTTTTGCAAAAAAAAACAAATTAAAATAATTTATATACAAACTTATTAATTTCATATAAAAAAAACAATTGAACACACATTAATGAAGAACATAGGTTATTTTTTATCAGAATTTTGTTACTTTTAATATTTAATATTATTTTTTTTATTTTGTTTTTGTAAATACATACAGTCATTTAAACACTTTTCTACTTTTGCAAGAATAACTAAAAGGACGGAACTCAATAAAAAAAAAGAATTTACAAAAATTAAAATCAAACCAAAGTTTTAAAAATAAAATTAAATCTCCTAACCATTCCATTAAAGCATTCATTCACTACGTATTAATTCATTCCTTTGAGAATTATTTTTTTAAAGAAGTAATTCCTTAATGAATCATTAATTCAAATCCAGTAAAAAATATTATGCGAGGCTTCACCAGGCATAAACAAATATTGTGGAAAAGAAATTTATGAACAAAAATTTTAAGTGAAAAAAAAATGAAAAATGATTTTGGTAAGCAAAAATTTTGGTGAAAGAAATTTTATTGATAAAAATAATTTTTGTTGAAAACAAATTTTTGTTAAAAAAAAATTTTGGTGAAAAAAAGTTTAGTGGAAAAAATTTTGGTGAAAACAAATTTTTGGTGAAACATTGGTAAAAAACGTTGGTGAAAACAAATTTTCGGTGAAAAAAATGAAGCTGATTTTGGTGAAAAATAAAAAATTGTTGGTGAAATAAAAAATTTGGTGAAAAACTATTTTTGGTGAAAAAGGTTTGGTGAAAAAAGGTTTTTTGCTTATATCTCAGCCTTTTATAAGCCGATTTTCTAGATTTTAAATAGCAATGGACTATAGCGGATATATTGATGTAACAGTGTATGAAAGTTATTTGTGAGCTTCTTAAAATTGATTTCAACTAGACTCCACTTTCTATAACGATGCAGAAAATATATACTTTCTGGATTGCAAATGTGGAAATTACGAAAGGAATGACAATCTTATATATACCCTTGTCACTCATGGTATTTTAAATAACAACCGAACCAAGACTATACGCGATATATTTATTGATGTATCAATCATGTTTGTAAATTATTGAGGGGTCTTCAGAAAGCTGATTCCAAACAGCTATATCGACTTCACTATCTATAAAGATTCACGATCCGTTTTCACTCATGTTCAAGGGTAAAATTTAAAAACAGTATTGAATGATTAAATTGTTCTTCTTCAAAAAAATATTTTCATTTCATTTGGATTAGATTTGAATTAACAAAATTTTAGTCATTCAAATGTTGAATGAATATTATTATGAATTAATTCAAATATGAATAAATTCTATTCGAATGAAAGCCTTTGAACATGGAAATGGTTTTATGGAATAGATTGCTGAAATTTTAAAATTCTGAATTCATTAATTCGAAGCTCTGAATCAAACTCAACTTTTTTTATTACAGAGAAGTTTATACTATTATGGAAGATATTTGAGGAGCCGCAGAACAAAAGCTAAAGGTACTTTTTCGAATTTTTTAACAAATTGATTTTTTGGTATTTTTATAATATTTAGGTTCTAGAAAAAATCAATTTCCCAAAATTTTTAAATTTTCAAAAAAGTACCTTTTGTTATGCGGCTCCTCATTTGCTTTAATTTGTTAATAGGACTGGAGAAAAAAATTAGTAAAATATAATTTTAGTTTTTGTGTAAAATACATATTACACATATTATTTTGTAATAACTTTTGTTTAGTTCAATCCATGGCACATAAAAGTCTCTGTAATTTTAGTCTATCGAAACATTATGAACACAAATCGTTAATAAATTTATTAATTAAATTTTTATATAACCTGATTCTTGATAACGAACAAATACATTGTAATTCGTAAGAATTTTCATTATCGCCAATATAAACAACGTTGTTTTAAATATTTTATAACCATAAAATCACCGAAATCCTTTAAAATATTCTCAAGTGCCTTCCCTAAAGCATTATAAATAGACACATACCCTATAACATAGAGAAATACACAGAAAAAACTCAAACAAAAATAATCAAAATAATCACACATACGACTGTTGTTTTTGTTTTCACATTTAGTTATTTACTAATTTTTTACAACACTTAAGTTTTTGACAACTGAGTTAGGTCTTTGACAGGAGAGTTTCCGACCTATGTGTATTTATCTATGCCGTAGACTGGCAAGCCTGCTTGCTATTTTGTTTTCGACAATCATAAACTCAATCGAACAAAAGTTTTTGATATAGAGACCTAGAGCAGAAACTAGAAAAAGCGGAACAAGAAATTGGCTCTAGTGAAATTAATGTTTACAAAGCTAAATCACAGGGCCTCTGCAGTTGCATTTCATTCTCGTTTATATGTTACAATGACCTTTAGCTCATTCCAAATGGTTCCACGATTTGTTGGCTTTTACGTCTATATCCAACAGTCAACGACATGTATGGCTTGGGCGGCCACTTATATGGCTGTCTTGCAGATACCAGCAGAGTTTAAAATTACTACTATATTAGTCAAAAAATTGCAAAAAAATTCATAATTTTACATGAAAACTGCAACAAATATTTAACAAGATAATATTTCATTGTATACATACTAAAAATATAAATATTATTTTCCAATTCCATATATGCACAAGCTTCATGGTAGAAATATTTGTCGCAGTTTTTCCAAAAATATTTTGCCTTACAAAATATTTTACGTTGCAGCTAGAAGACAAAATGAAAATTTTTCATTTTTAAATCTTTTGCTGCCTAAATATATGTATATTTTTGGTTAGCAAAAACAAATGAAATTGCTTGTGTATAATATACAAAAAAATTACTACAAAAACATCATACATGCAAACAAATTGCAGCGTGAAAACCATAAACTGCAAACGATATGCGCAGTGAAAAATTCATACAATGAAAATATGGAAGATGCTAAAAGTAGACTGCCAAACCATACGAAGTTGAAAAATGTAAAATACGAAATTGTGCAAAGTTAAAAATGTTTAAAGCGAAAATGTTTATTTTTAAAATATTTCCGCCGCATATATGGTTTTGTTTTGCCGCATATAGTCATTGAGTAGAAAAATGTGAAAAAAACTATGAAGTTGATTTGGGTGTACAAAATAAAAAATTGTATTGAAATGTGTGTTAATAAAGAATTTTAGTGCAATAAAATAGACGTTTTATTTTTTGAGGTATGTAATTGTATGTATTGTGAAAGATAAATTAAATTAAATAAGATTCTGGACAAAGGATAGCTAGCGGAGGATATTATTATTGAATTTTTTGATTGATTGGCTTTTTTAATACGAATTCAAATGTATTCATGCTGGTGGTAATAGGAGTCCAGAAAAATTAGTAAGAAAAAAAATAATTTTGTATGTAAAGCGGTTAAAAAAGGATATATAATACAACAACAAAATGTGACAACAACAGCCAAATACCATAAATAACAGGATCATTCATTTTATGAATAAAATCTATCATAATAAAGTGTTGTACATTCAAATGTTTCCTTTCGTAAAATTTGTAACAGGAGAACAAACAAAAAAATAAGCAGCATAGAAAATAATTGTGGAAGAACAATTTTATGTGTAAGATATAATGCAAAAAAGGCACAGGTATAATTACAACAGGAGCAAAAGGAAATTAACTTTTGCTGTATGTGTGTACATACAACAACAATTAATGCAAAAATCATAAACAAATACATAAATAGGTTCAATCGTGATCGTGAGTGAATTTGTAGCAGGAGAAAAAAGGATAAAGAGGAATGATAGAAAATGTAAGCATCAACAAAAGAAAGGAAAAGAGTTAAAAAGGGATAGAAAATGCAACAAGCAGATTATGGAAGGACACATGCATGAAAGCAAGAATAATTTATCACTACAAATGAATACAAAGAGGTTATAAATAACAGGAGATACGAAATTTAAGAAAGTTCCTGAAAATATAATTCTGCAATCAATATTACAACTATTCGCGAAAAAAAAAATAACGGACACAACGACAAGTGTACAAATAATAAAAAACAAATACGCACAAAAATCCTTTACAAAAAACAACAACTCAGTGCACATGACAAAAATTCCTCGATCTAAAAATAAACCAAAATGCGTAATAAAAAATGATCTGTAACGGTATTCAACAAAAATCAGTTCTACACAAACAATGCAATAATAATATCATCCGCTATCCTTTGCTCATAACCTTCTTGAATGTACTTTCACTGCATTCCTATCCTTCACAATACATATATTTTTTTTAGCATTCTATACTTTTTTTATTTTACTCCTGTTACAAACGCTCAGCCAATCATACTCATTTGCATTTCAGATTGCACAAGTTGTTGTTGACTTTTTAATTTTCTACATTAACAGTAAAGAAACAACAAAATGCAATTAATTGCAACGGTACTCCACCACATGTCTAGAAATTCCTTTGCTTTGTATTTGTTCCTATTTTTTGAATGTGTTGTTGTTGCTTTATGCAGCTAGAGGACACACATACAACAGTTGCATTTCAAAATTACTTGAGGTAGTAGTTAAGTAGTTGTTGTTGTATTTCCTTTTTCTCCTGCTGCACTCGTGCCTATGTAAAAAATTTGTTGTGCCTTCGTTGCATAATTTGTTCTCTGTTGCTTATTTGTTTTTTTGTTCTCCTGTTAGAAATACTACGAATGAATACGTATGAATGTGCATTTAAAAACACAAACAAAGTCGATCATTTACGCTCTTTGTATACAGTAAAATTTTCTTCATTGCAGAATTATATTTTCAGGAACTTTCTTAAATTTCGTATCTCCTGTTATTTATAACCTCTTTGTATTCATTTGTAGTGATAAATTATTCTTGCTTTCATGCATGTGTCCTTCCATAATCTGCTTGTTGCATTTTCTATCCCTTTTTAACTCTTTTCCTTTCTTTTGTTGATGCTTACATTTTCTATCATTCCTCTTTATCCTTTTTTCTCCTGCTACAAATTCACTCACGATCACGATTGAACCTATTTATGTATTTGTTTATGATTTTTGCATTAATTGTTGTTGTATGTACACACATACAGCAAAAGTTAATTTCCTTTTGCTCCTGTTGTAATTATACCTGTGCCTTTTTTGCATTATATCTTACACATAAAATTGTTCTTCCACAATTATTTTCTATGCTGCTTATTTTTTTGTTTGTTCTCCTGTTACAAATTTTACGAAAGGAAACATTTGAATGTACAACACTTTATTATGATAGATTTTATTCATAAAATGAATGATCCTGTTATTTATGGTATTTGGCTGTTGTTGTCACATTTTGTTGTTGTATTATATATCCTTTTTTAACCGCTTTACATACAAAATTATTTTTTTTCTTACTAATTTTTCTGGACTCCTATTACCACCAGCATGAATACATTTGAATTCGTATTAAAAAAGCCAATCAATCAAAAAATTCAATAATAATATCCTCCGCTAGCTATCCTTTGTCCAGAATCTTATTTAATTTAATTTATCTTTCACAATACATACAATTACATACCTCAAAAAATAAAACGTCTATTTTATTGCACTAAAATTCTTTATTAACACACATTTCAATACAATTTTTTATTTTGTACACCCAAATCAACTTCATAGTTTTTTTCACATTTTTCTACTCAATGACTATATGCGGCAAAACAAAACCATATATGCGGCGGAAATATTTTAAAAATAAACATTTTCGCTTTAAACATTTTTAACTTTGCACAATTTCGTATTTTACATTTTTCAACTTCGTATGGTTTGGCAGTCTACTTTTAGCATCTTCCATATTTTCATTGTATGAATTTTTCACTGCGCATATCGTTTGCAGTTTATGGTTTTCACGCTGCAATTTGTTTGCATGTATGATGTTTTTGTAGTAATTTTTTTGTATATTATACACAAGCAATTTCATTTGTTTTTGCTAACCAAAAATATACATATATTTAGGCAGCAAAAGATTTAAAAATGAAAAATTTTCATTTTGTCTTCTAGCTGCAACGTAAAATATTTTGTAATGCAAAATATTTTTGGAAAAACTGCGACAAATATTTCTACCATGAAGCTTGTGCATATATGGCATTGGTTTATAGTTTGTATATTTTCAGTATTTGTGCACATTAATATGAAAACGATTCATATTTATTGCGCAGTCGGTAGTCAAATGTAAAAAACGTTTAACTAATTTTAAACCCTGGATACCAGTCTATTGCGTTTCTGGTAATGTCGAATTTTCGCCTTCTTATTTCTCATTCAACTGATGTTTGTTCGGTTTGTACACACAGTTGTTCATTGCTGATAGATAGTATGTATTTGGCCAGAAAACTTTTAGGATTCAGCGGAAGCAACGCTTGATGAAAACTTGCATTGCTTTGAGATACAAGGCAACTGATTTCACACCACTGTTCAATAGCTGGGTGCGCCTTAGGATGTATTGATAATTCCTTACGTAATTTAATTCGCCATGTGCTTTTGCGGCCTTATTTATATGATTTTCAACGTCCTCTTCGGTGCCTCCGTTCGATGTTATTATGCTGCCCAACTATCATAATATTCTAGCTAGCAATAAACCATTTGATTGGAAATTTTCGTCAACATGCGTCTGTAAGTATCCTTTCTGGTACCGGAAGACCACCTACCGTGTTCACGTGCTCACACAACATCAACAAGGAGAAGGCTATCACGGTGGACGCTGCAGAGTTTAGAGTACGCTAGACTTGTTCCCATATAAAGATCAACTTGTGTAATAATTAAAAACAACAGACTACCAGTAACGGCTTGATTATGCCATTCGTTTCCCTGGAAAAGCTGATGGAAAATTCAGACTTTATTCACAATTTTATAATGAGCGATGAAGTCTATTTCCTATTAAATGGCTACGTCAACAAGCAAAACTGCAGGATTTGAGCTACGGAGAATCCAAGAGCTGTTCAACAACGAAAATTACACCCACTTAAGTGTACTGTTTGATGCGGTGTATCGTCCGAAAGTATAATTGGCCCATATTTTTTAGGAAAATGACATTGGTGTTTCAATCTCTGTAACGGTGGTGCATATCGGAGATATCTTTGGAGATATTTGAAAGAGTGGGGGTTACTCGTTCAAGTTTTGCCTTTTAAGTTTTAATATTGTTTTAAAAATTGAAACGAACTTCATTTCAATTTCTCTTTCAATTTACAATCAAGTAAACAGCTGATTACATTTTTTTCTGGACCATTTGCAGTTCTTCCTTTTGAAAATATTCTGCCGCAATATAAAACCAATTAAATGAATTTTGACAAGAAGTTGTGTAAAAATCTTGGAAGCAAACTAAATGAATTATATTCATAGATTCTTGTAAGAAAAAAATATCAGATTACCATAACTAAAATGTTTTATTCATTACTGAAAAATTCGGTTATTGAAACAGTTTTATTTTCTATTAGTTCGACTTCCCGGGAATTGAACAAATTTTTTTAGTATTTCTCAGGAATGAAAAAGTCTGGGAATATTAAATAAAAAGCATGCAGTAATAATTCTTCAAATTCAATGTTATTTAGAGCATAATATCTACCTAGACTTTTTCTATTAATTTCCAAGACAGTGAAAAACATAAAATGACCTTAATACCATTTCAACATATGTATAAAACCTTCAATCTAATGCAAAAAAAAATGTGTTCCGTTTCTTTTATTACATTAAGCTCAATTTCAATTTGCTAAATTCTAAATAACAAGGGGAAAAGTTAAACTTAATTCCAAAAAAAAATAAACAAAAAAAAAAATATGTATTTTCTCTTATAAAATAAACAGTCTCAAACAAAAATTTATACAATCTTTTTAATTTAGCAATTTAAAAATAAAATCAAATAAAAAGAAAAATTAAAATTTTTAAGAATCTTTTCCATACAATTCTTGATTAAAATTAAACTATTTATGTATACAAAATACATTTACAAGTAAATAAGGTTTCTTCTTTTAAGAAATCTAAGGGAAAATGGATAAAAATCATTAAAATATATTTATATAAAAAAAAATTCTTACACAATTTTTGAATTTCCAAAATTCATACACACAACTTATGGACCGGGCTATGTCCAGAGCTATGAAGATCTAAACAAAACTATATTGATTATCAACCGCCCGGGGTGTGGTATTTTGTGTGGAACCCGTTGAATCGTTAAATTGTAGATGTTGTTGCTGATGACGATTAGAGCCACCGCCGCCACCGCTGCCACCGCCTGTGTTTGCTTGTGATTGCAGCGATACACTTGAAGCTCTTAGATATTGTGTGGAATCATTTACGGATGTTATGGGCGAGGAGGCCCTCATCATTTCCAAAGCATTCGGTACGGGTGTAGTACGTTGTTCAAACATTGTTGTCGACGCAGTTGATTGATGATGATCGAATGAATTTAAATTTTGTGTGTGATGATGTTGCTGTTGAGTGTTGCTGCTGCTGTTGTTTGTGTGATTATTGTGGTTGTGGTTTTGGTTGTTGCTTGATGTTGTGTTGGATGTTGCGTTAGATGTTATTGTCGTTGTATTGGTTTGTTGTAGATGCTGTTGTGATTGCAGTTGTTGCTGTGTTAGCTGCTGTTGCTGATGATTATTATTGTGACGTGTTGCAACACCGGCTGCCAATAATAATGCTAAATCCATTTCATTTGTTTTTAAACGTACACTACAATTCATCGATATCACATCCTGTGACTAAAATAATGTAACGAAAATAAATATTTTTTTTTATTATTTTTTATATTAAAATAGTGTTAATTTTGTTATGAAAATGTTTTCAAATGTATAATCAAATAAACTACTAACGCATGCCTTAGAGTAAAAGTTTCATTCAAGGGAATTCATTGCATACAATAACAAAATTGTAAAGATTTTTGTTTGTATCAAAAATTTTTTAGAATTTTTCTCTGAATTCCTTTGCATATAAGTTTTAAACAAGCTAACCACATTACATGTATAAGGAAATATGTCTAATTGTCTAAGCATTCCAAAGAAAATACGAAAACTACAAAGAAAAACCATATTAAACGAAATTAACTGAATGTTGTTAAAAACAAACTGAATTGTAACAAATTATATGACATTATAAAGTGAAATACTTTTTTAATTAATTAAAACAAAAAGACCTGCGACTCTAAAGTTTCAAAAAGAAGAAAAAACATTTTAAAAATACTTTACTAAGGCCGGGTAATTTATCAAAATTTTAAACATAGTTAAGCTTAATCAACATTGATTATGCCTTAACTATGTTTAAAATTTTGATAAGTTACCCGGCCTAAGCCATTTCATTACCCTTACTAAGAGCTATATTCGTCTGTGTCGAATTATATATACCATTCACCAAAGTAATATGAAAAGAATATCGCCATTTGTGGGCCGATTTTCCCGATTATATATAGCAACCGAACCAGGACTATACCCGATATATTGATAACTGTAAGTTATGGGTCGATTATGGATGGAAACCGAACTTCAGATGCGCTGCCAAGCTGCCTAAATGGTATTACAGATGGCAACAGGTAGCTATCATTTCCGTTGCCAAATTTGGCAATCAGAAATTTATGGTTGTGCTCTGGTAACGCAACTGAAGTTCGGTTGCCATCCATAATCGACCCATTATTAGCGGGTTGGAGAATGTTGATTACAACAGACAGCCGGACATGGCTATATCGACTCCGCTATCTAATGGGTCTTCCAATATGGACTTCCGAACTTTGACAGTTGTTAGCGGTCATATTGTTGAAGCTACTTCTGCAGAATATGCTGTCATTTATTCAGTTTGTTTTGCAAAAACACCATGTGCGGATATAGCGTTCAATACACGTGCAAATGATCAAAATTATCATCAGTGAGTCCCATTTCTAAATTAATGAATTCGACAAAATTTTTCAATTTGGGACAATACCAATTCACATACCCAATAGCGTCCAAAGCATCTTGGAAAAGTCAATGTTTGGTGAAGATTTTGAGCTAGCGGCAACATCAGTCCATATTTCTTCGAGAACGACGTTGGTTGGCCATGCCATCACCGTCAAAGGCAAGCGCTATATGTCAGTGATTATCAACTTCTTTTGGACTGAATTAAATGATGTGGACACCAACGACATGTGGTTTTAAACGGAAGGCTCTACGTGCCAAACACGTGATGTGAATTGCCACGTGATGTGAATTGGACCGAGGTCATTCCATTTGACCCCATTAGACTTTTTCTTGTGGGGTTTCCTTAAGTCGCAGGTCAATGCGAAAATTTAATTAAGAATTAGTTCTTTTGAACCTTTGGTAAACTGGCGATATCCATTTTCGTCTATAGAACATTACTTGAGTTAAAGAAACATATATCGCAATTATAAAATTGTTCGCCATAAATAAAACATGTTGAACGCAAAATTTAATTTCTTGATTTCTATCAAAATGTATACCCATCTAAACATATTCCCTTATTATCTTCTTCCATACTGAGATCAAATGAAAAAAATTAAGCTCGCAAAAAACAAAATGATAAAAACTTAAAATAAAAAATAAAAAAAAATCATCACTGACACTGAATGGACTCCAAAATTTAGGCTATCTCACATGTCTCGGTGATGGATCTTGTTGCTGCTGCTGAAGCTGTTGCTGTGATGTACCATTAACGCTGGCTGTTGAAGCTCCCGTTCCGCCGGTCATTGTACCATTATTATCCAACGCCGTTGTGCCACCATTATTGGTATCATGCGTTTGATTATTATTGTAAGGAACTCCTTGATTGTGTATGTACTCGGTGAGAGTAACATCTGATGTACCGCCCGACTCGAGCGGTATAGGATTGTGTCTAAAATGTTCCAGCATTTCCTGTATGGAAGGGAACCACAAGTGCTGCACGCGACACTGACCCTTGTCGGACAGTGTCATGCGCAAATGTTTGGCACGTCCATTGAAGTTAAACGTGAGTACAAATTCACCCTTGCGGGTCTCACTCTGACGTACTAGGAAGAAACCGTGACCTTGTGCCTCATTTTGCAGAACCATGCGAGCAGCATCAGAACGCGGCAGTGTGCCATGGAACCAGGGATACTGCCGCATTTCATTGGTGATGTCTATGACATTTAGATCGGAATCGAGATCAAGACCATCGCACGGCTCTATATTACTCGAGGAAGATAAACGTTGTTCGCCGCGTCGCGGTGGTACATCAGGCCCTGCTACATTGCACTGTGTATCTCCGCCCGCATTATCTGTGTGGCCAGCTTGCAGTGTGGAGAGGGCATTTTCGGATAGAGAGCTACTGGGTGCCACATTACCATTTGAGCCCATGGTATTTTGTTGATGATACTGTGGATTTTGTACCGCATTTAGCATGCTATTGGTATTTGAATTCATTATAACCGGAGAGGTTTGCATGGCAGCTGCCATAACTTCGGAATCCGTTGTGGGCTGTTGTGTGGGCGGTGTACGCATACAATAGCGTATGGTGGCCAACCAACTGCGCATATCATCGGCATCTTGAGCCTCTATAACATATTCCATATTGTTGTCGGCCTTTAAAACAAACGTATTCTCACGATCGGGCATTTCCAAGGCTGTCGTTTCTCGAGCCTCCGAAATTAGGAAACAAAAAACACCGCAACGAGGCTGTAATAGCAAAAATACTCAGTATTTTACTTTTTAATAGTGAAATAATGTAATTGCTTACCTTTGCTGCCTTTGGTGGCATATAGAATTCCAACATGTAACCTCCCACCGCTTTAACCAATGCCAAACGACATTTCTCCCATTTTTGTGTGCCGGTTGGCTGATCTAAACTTTCGGGTGTCAAATTGTTGACTATGCCATCTTTGCGGCATTCCACCACTATTTTAGCAAATTTCTTGTTGCTCTTACTATTGCCATCCTCATCGGTACTCTTGTGAAATAGTGCCTGTAAAAATAGAAAGTTCTAATGATATTACGTTTTTTTATTACTGCTCCCATAAATTATGTTTCTGAGTGCCTGTGTTTATGTGATTCTCTATGTACAAACCTTTCCTTTGCGTAGTCCTTTAAAGGAGAGACGCCGAAAGAAGGCTTTATGAAAGATTTTTGGTGATTCTTCGGAGTAATCACTTTCTTCAATTGTGCCATTGCCAACCTGTAAAGAAAGATGGAATTTTCGATTAATTATATTCGTTCTTTTAGAGAATAAAACTAAAACTGAACTAGAACTGAACTAGAACTGAACTAGAACTGAACTAGAACTGAACTAGAACTGAACTAGAACTGAACTAGAACTGAACTAGAACTGAACTAGAACTGAACTAGAACTGAACTAGAACTGAACTAGAACTGAACTAGAACTGAACTAGAACTGAACTAGAACTGAACTAGAACTGAACTAGAACTGAACTAGAACTGAACTAGAACTGAACTAGAACTGAACTAGAACTGAACTAGAACTGAACTAGAACTGAACTAGAACTGAACTAGAACTGAACTAGAACTGAACTAGAACTGAACTAGAACTGAACTAGAACTGAACTAGAACTGAACTAGAACTGAACTAGAACTGAACTAGAACTGAACTAGAACTGAACTAGAACTGAACTAGAACTGAACTAGAACTGAACTAGAACTGAACTAGAACTGAACTAGAACTGAACTAGAACTGAACTAGAATTGAACTAGAACTGAACTAGAACTGAACTAGAACTGAACTAGAACTGAACTAGAACTGAACTAGAACTGAACTAGAACTGAACTAGAACTGAACTAGAACTGAACTAGAACTGAACTAGAACTGAACTAGAACTGAACTAGAACTGAACTAGAACTGAACTAGAACTGAACTAGAACTGAACTAGAACTGAACTAGAACTGAACTAGAACTGAACTAGAACTGAACTAGAACTGAACTAGAACTGAACTAGAACTGAACTAGAACTGAACTAGAACTGAACTAGAACTGAACTAGAACTGAACTAGAACTGAACTAGAACTGAACTAGAACTGAACTAGAACTGAACTAGAACTGAACTAGAACTGAACTAGAACTGAACTAGAACTGAACTAGAACTGAACTAGAACTGAACTAGAACTGAACTAGAACTGAACTAGAACTGAACTAGAACTGAACTAGAACTGAACTAGAACTGAACTAGAACTGAACTAGAACTGAACTAGAACTAGAACTAGAACTAGAACTGAACTAGAATTGAACTAGAACTGAATTAGAACTAACGGAAATCTTGAAAATATTGATCTTAATTCAATTTTTTCACACGTCTCATTAAATTTCTTCACTTACCTTTAAATTATTACGCCTACGAAAAAATTCCTTTTCATAATGTTCAGCAAATGATTCCAAAAACTTTTGACCAAAATTACGATGCGATAGATTCCGTGCCTCTTCGGCCGTAAAGCTGCCATTTATGTAATTGATGCAAGCTTTGGCAAAATCAGCAGCGGCCACACGAGCATGACGATCGGAAAACTCTTCCCAGCTGGTACCACTCGCATAGGGTATACCGGAAGAGTTTGAATTTAACATACTAGTACTTGGTATTAAATCGGATGCAACAGCGCCGCCTACAGCTCCAGCAGAACTGCCACCTAAACTACTGCCACCAGTGCCACCAATGTAACCGCCAATGCTAAAGGCAGCCGTACTATTGCCACCCATTCTATTTGTTGCTGCCACTCCAAATCACAGAAAAAAAACAAATTACAAGAGTAAGAGCACAAAAAGAGTGTGTGTCTCTTTGAATATTAATTTATTTTCTTCCAAGATTTGATCCTCTTTTTTTAAGTTATCTGTCTGTCCGTCTATACACGCCTGTCTGGCTCTTAATATTATAGTTGATGCTTTAGTGCTTTAGTTTCTTTATAGGAATCATCAACTGTGTATGTGGGGTATGCTTGGTTAGTTGTTGACGTTACTCCTACACATAAATTCTTTTAGAAGATTGACACAATTCAGCCAGCAAGCAGTATGTTGTTTATATTTGTATTTATTTATTATTTTCTTTTTGGCTTTTTTTTAGTTGATCGTTTTAGTTGTTGTTTAGTGTGTGTGTGATCCCCCAAACAATCTCTTGTACATTTATTTATTATTATTTTCTTCTTAATTTGCTTTAAAGGAATGATGTTTTTGTTGTGATGTGCATAAATTGTCTGAAACGAAAAATAAGAATAAAGAGATATTGAATCTAGAAGAGGGAGGAAATCACCAGACAATTTTATATATATACAATCGAGTAAACGACTAGCTAGCTAGCACACACTCATGTGACATAAATTTCAATTAGTTACGCTAATTTTAATTACAATTTTAAAACAAATAACACGTTCGTACAATTTCATTCATAATTTAATGCACTATTAAGAAATTGTACATTCTTTCTCATTTACGTTGAGATTATATTAGTTTTTCTCTCTATGTATTTATATTTATCTCTGTATATATCACTCTCGCTCGCTCTCTCTCAATGATTTGGCTAAATGGATGGCCAGACTGATAATGAAAGAAAACATGATTTTCACCGAAAATTACATAAATAAGGATCATATTTTATTGTTGTGGAATTAATAACCATTTTGTTAAGCCGGTAAAGGAGGGATTATACAATTTCAACAGCCATTAGGAGGATATTCTAAATAATGTTTGGAAATTCATACTTATTTTCAATTAAAGAATTAAAAATGTTTAGAAAAAGGGATGTTTCTATATTTCAATTGTCTTATTGTAATAAAATGTAAACGATTAAATTGATATGTATCACGTTACTAACGCCTGAAGCAGAGCATTAAATTTTGATATTATAGGTATACAGGTTTGGACAAAAATAATACCTATCAAGGAGTGTGTTCCATTTTGGGTTGTGGTATTCTTTGTACTAATGAGTTTCTTAGCTTCATAGAAAAATTGAAAAATATAATTTTTTTCCTGAGAACTTATTATATTTGAAACCAAACATTTTCGAATTACAATGTTAAAATCATACTAATACAAACGATTTTCTTTTCGAAACTAGTTACAAAAAAAGTTTCGAAGAAAATTAAACCTAAAACATCTGCTTAATTCGACGAACTTTTTTTCAATATTATTAAAATATTATTATCAACATATCACTGGACTAATAGTTCGATAATATTGCACAAGAGTGCTACATTCGTGCCGAATCTTAAATACCATTCACCAAAGCATACTTTAAGATTTTTGCTTATATCTCAGCCATCTGTGATTCGATTTTCTCGATTCATACATCAATACTCCGGAATTCTTCCGATAAAATCGGTCCACAAATGGCTGAGATATTTTGAGAAAAAACCAGGACAACCTCGATTTTTGACCTACAGTGACGGACAATACAATAGAATCACTACATATGAATTCGATTAAAGCGGTAAAACTACAAAATTTGATTTCAAAATTTAAAATTTGTTCATTATATATTAATGCTCATAACGTAAACAATAAATAGAAAAATCATGAATTTTGTTATATAAAAACCATTTTTTGGCAAGACCTGACGTGTGCTTTGGGTCATTATCTTGCTGGAAGAGCCATTTTAAGGGCATATTCCATTCTGCATGTGGCTTTATAACATACTCCAAAATATTTACATACAAGTGATTATCCATATTTTCTTTAATCCAATAAATTGGACCAACGCAATACCAAGAAAAGCATCCCCATATAATAATATTTCCCCAACCGTGTTTAAACGTTTTTGGTTTTTGCCATTTTTTGGACGTCTAACCCATGTCTTATCATCACTACCAATTAAATTAATGGTCGTTTCGTCCGTCCACAACACATTTTGCCACTTTTTTATATTTTCTGGCCCACACCAATCCTTATGATTGCTCCTGGTTTTAAATGAAATATTGGTAGTGATTCTATTGTAATGTCCGTCACTGTATATCTGGATTACTAAGTCATTAATATAGACAATATGGATATCTATTGATAGATATTTCAAAGACCTTTGCAACGACGTATATAAGTCTGACCTACAATGGGTCAAAATTGGAAAAAATATTTTTTAACCCGAATTCTTTTTTCAAAGTTTTGTTTTTGCTAAATATTAAAAAAAAAAATAAAAAACAAAAAACATTTTTTTAAATTAAAAAAAATTTAAAAAAAATAAAAAATTAAATTTAAAAAACCATTCGAAAATTTTTTTGAATTTTTTGAAAAATTAAAAAAACAGGAAAAAAATAAATTTTGTTTACCTAAAAATATTTAAAAATTTAATTTTGAAGTATAATTTGGTGAAGGGTATATAAGATTCGGCACAGCCGAATATAGCTCTCTTACTTGTTTTTTATAAAATTTGACTTCATTTTCTTTCTTTGGCCACTAAATATTTAGCAGAGTTCCTGTCAGGAACTTTTTGAGCCTTGGCCTGCATTGGCTTCAACTTTTCGTAAAAAATAGTCCGAGTACTGAGCTAACCAGACTGCTTTCCTATTGGATGTTTTGGGAGCTATTTTGAAAATGCTTTCTAGTTATTGGCTTAGAAACATCATGTGGACCAATTATTCTACCTGAACGAGGTTTTCTATCAACGGATAAGTTCTCCATATAATGTTTAATAACATTGGAATCTGTTTTGCGGCAGACCGTTGATTTTCTGGCCAACTTTTTGTAGGACCTAGGGTTTTGTTGAACATATTTAATAATTTTAGTATGCACGCCATTCCATTCACTGGATATGCTTTTGTGGATCTACAACCAATATTTCGACTTATTACAATATAGTACATCCTTTTGGTGAGATCCATCAAATGCATGCTTAATAGGTAATTGTATTTTTTTAATTTTCAAATTGAACTTTTATTAATAACTGGATTTGGTGAAACAATTTTAAATATCGCAGGAGGTAAATTTTAGACAAAACATGAAACATTATAATGCTGATGTCATAATTAACGTTTGTACATTATTAATCATTGGTCTACGAATTCTAAACCAATATGTAATTCTATACATAGCAATCAATCTGGCAATATTTTGCAAATAATATGAAAGATGCAAAAACAAACAAACAAATTAGTAAACAACAAAAATAAATGCTCATTAAAAATGAAAGATGCCAAATATGGCTGTAATACATATACACATACTTAAGTACATTCATACCTAAGAAAAAATAACATCAATAACAACAACAAATCACTATAGAGAAGAAGAAAAAAAAACCGAATTATTTATGGCCCACATGTGTCAATCGTTTAGCAAAAAACCGGAAATCCGACACCTCCAAAAACAAAAAATATAAACAACAAAATGTGTGTGTGAGCATGGAAATCCACACAACCAACCGCGCTTATTTACAGTAAAACAAAAAATGTTTTTGTATAAGTACAGTGGCAGAACCAATTTAGCTGCCAAAGAAACCACCCAGCCAGACAATCAGACATTTAAGAAAACGAAAAAAAAAGCAAAACTTAAAATAAACAACAAATATTTTTGTAAAATAAAACAAACTTGTTTTAAATTAAATTATTAACAAATTAACAAATTAACAAACATTTTAAGCTTAATAAATAAATGGCAACAGACACCTGTTTTGTTTTCATTTTACTTGAATCTTCCTCTCCCTTGCCACTCACTCTTCTTTTCGTTTGCTCTTCTAATAAAGATTATTTAATTAACATTTTTGAAATTCTTTTATAGAAGATGATAATGAGGTTTTATTAAAGTGATTATTATGTACTACGTTATTAATATGTATGAATTTACTTATTGTTTTTATTAAAATAGCTCAGAAATTTGTAAACTTATATTTGGATATACAAATTAAACATTTTCTTTGTGTTTATTTTTGTCTATAAACCATTTTCCTAAATTTATATGAACACTTTCATGTAAATTTTATTTTATTTTCAATTAGTCGTCTACAATTTCCCATATTTTTTTTTCTATGAGATTGAGATCTGGCGACTGGACAGATTACTCGGTTACAAACCTAGAGGTGCCGTGCTGAATACATAATATCGTTTAAAATGGATTTGTATTTCAATTCCAGTCATAGTATCGTTTGCGAATTGGACCCATACCTCACCCTGACATAGAGCCCCCACCAATAAATTACCACCGCCAAACCTTACTGTATCTTTCCCTTCTGAATCGTTATAAATAGCGGAGTTGATATTGCCATGTCCATCTGAACGTCCGTGTGTTGAAATCAACTTTCCGTAGCCCCTAAATAACTTACGTACATGATTCATACATCAATATATCCACTATAGACCCGGTTCGGTTGCTATTTAAAATCGGCCAACAAATAAATGGCTGAGATATAAGGAACAAATCATGATCTATACAATGGGTCAAAATATTTTTTAACCCGAATTTTTTTTACCTCTAAAAAAAAATAAAAAATTGGAAAAAAACATATTTTTACGAAAAAATTTTTAAAAAAAAATTAAAAGCAATTTTGAAAAAAAATGTTTAAACAATATTGAAAAAAAAAATAGAATTTGTTTACCAAAAAATATTAAAAATTTTATTTTAAAATAGAAGATTCGGTACAGCCGAATATATTTTTCTTACTTGTTTTTTTTAGAAATAGGCGGAGCGATAGCAACGAAGACCAGCCAGTGATGCCCTGCGGTTAACACTAATTTCCAATTTGTATGACTTGACGGGGAGTAATTTTTGGGAATTTCTTAACCCTATGTTAATCGCAACTGATCTGGTTGATACAGGCAAAAATTTGTTTATTGTAAATTTTTTTTAAACACCCTAAATTTTAAGCAATTTTTTGATAAAAATATATTTTTACTGCAATATTATTTGCATTACACTTTTAAATACTTTTGAATTTAATATTTTTTTGTTTTCGAAATAAAAAGTGAAGAGATTACTTTCAAACGCGCCATTTTTTTATTGATATCAATTTGATACATTGAGACTAGTCTCGATTGAAAATGATTGCGACTAACTGAGGGTTAAACTCTCTAAATAATCTTGTCATGGAGTAGTTTTTTTGAATATTTATGCTTCAATCCATAGCATTTAAATATTTCATTATTTTGGTTTTGGAAACTGAAATAACAGAATATAGTTTTCAAAAAAAGTTTCCATTGTATTGTCACTGTAAATACTCCAGTTTCCTGCGATAAAAATCAACAGTTTATAAAAAATTATCCGGAGATCACGTTTGAAATTGAAAACAAATATTAAACGATATCAAATACATTTTTCATAATCATGTGCTAATTAATTCTTCTTTACTGTGTTTTTTAAGAGTTAACGTCATCTTGCCGTACATATTTAACGAATCCTGTTCTATGGAAGTTTGTCATGAAAACATTTCATGACATTTAGAACCATAAAAAAGCTGTTACACAAAAATATGTACAATAAAATAAAACTATTACAACTAAATAGAAATAGTTATAAAAATGTTATAATATATAGTTAAAAAATAAAGAGAATTTGAAAGTAGTCAACTTTGATGTGTCATTTACTTTTGTTATGATCTTCATAAGTCACTGGAATAGGAAATATTTGAATATTTTGCAGCAGTTTGTAAGATACGAACAAATGTTTTTCAGAACTTTTTATAGGAAAAATGGTAAATTTTTGATTTCCCTAAAATACCATTTCAGATTGGCATTCGTTAAAGTTTATCAGTTGAAGACTATTTAAAAAAAAAAAATTTGTGGAACAAATTGTTGGTGAAAAAATCTAAAACGTTGTTAATTTATCTCCAACGTTCCTGAGTCTCACTCCCCCAAATATTTGCAAAAGAGTTTATCCCCAAGAAAGAACTCTCGACAGTGGAACTGCTACAACAACAACGTATGACCAACAACGTATGTGTTGCCATACCTGCTCAAACATAAGTAAAGGATAGGCAAATTTGAGGTTATGAAGTAAATTGGATTAAAAAACGCAGTGTAAAGTAAAATAAGATTGCTATATTTGGCTGTGCCGAATCTTAGTATATGTATATCATTCACCTTAATATAAAGATTAGAAATAAATAAAAAAGTTTGTTAAAAAAAATTATTTTGAGGAAAACTGAATTTCGCTACCGGAAAATTTCTCATGCAGCAACTAATGTTTTTGGTCACTTACAGTGGTTGACAAAACAATGGAAACTTCTCAAAATATTTCATTAGAGGCCTAAAATCTGAAATAATTTTTTTTAAAAATTTTAACATTTTTGTAGTATTTTATTTGTATACTTTTATTAACTTAATTTAACAAAAAACAAAGGACATAATTAATTAAATTCTAAAAATGAGAAAACAAAATTAAAAGATTTTTTTATTACGGCATTGACAAAACAATGGAAACTTAGGTATTATTTTAACAAATAGGGTCTAAACTTTGCAATAACTCAATATTTTGTTGGGTATCCCTTATTTTTTATAACTGCTATACATCGACGATGCATTGAACCAATTAAAGAGTCATTGGTCTCCTTTGAAATATTTTGCCATTCCCTTATAACCGCCTCCGATAAATCTTCATTCCTGGTGTAATTTTGGGTCCTTATATTACGATCTACAATTTCCCATAGATTTTCTATGGGATTGAGATCTGACGATTGACCACTCGGTTACAACCCTAGAGGTGTGTTTCGGGTAGTTGTCGTGTTGGAATCTCCAAACTAGGGGCATATTTTCCTCAGCGTATGGATACATAACATCGTTTAATATGGTTCTGTATCCTATACCTGTCATGGTATATTTTATAATATGAATTGGGTTCATACCTTGCCCTGAAAAACATCCCCATACCATAATATTGCCACCGCCAAAATTTACAGTCTTATTTGTGTACTTTGGATCTAATCTTTTTCCCTTTGGTCGTCTTACAAATGTTCTCCCATCACTGCCTCTTAAATTGTATTTGGATTCGTCGGAAAAGAGGACAGTATTCCATTTCTGTATCGACCAGTTTAAATGATCCCTGGCAAATTGTAGACGAGCAGAACGGTTCTTTTTAGAAATGAGTGGTTTTTTCACAGGACGATAGCAACCAAGATCAGCCTCATTTGCCCTGCAACTAACTGTTCGGGTACTTATTTTTAATTTTAGGCTATTAACAACATCTCGAGGAGTTATTTTTGGGAATTTCTTGAACTCTCTCGCTATTAAATTATCTTGTCTAGGAGTAGTCTTACGAGATCTTCCACCGAAATGTTGAGTTTTTACAGAACCGGTTTCACGAAATTTCTTTATAATTTTTGAAACTGCTGATTTATTTATTGAATATTTGTCACAGATACTTTTTTATAAACCAGCTTTAAAATCGTTAATTATTTTATTTTTTAAGTCTTCACAAATTTTAACTTTGAAAAAAAGAAATTATGCGAAAAACTTAGAAAAAGAAATTGTGAAAAATTACCAGAATTTAAAAATAAAATAAAATAACTGTAAACAGAATGCTTTTTACATCGTTCTTTTAAATATTATTTTCGTCTTACACTTCTTTCTTGCAGAAGTTTAAAAGTTTCCATTGTTTTGTCAGTAGCGAAATAGTGAATATTTTTAATTTTGTTCCCTTTTTTCAGAATATAATTAATTATGTTGTTTGTTTTTCAGTTAATTTATATAAATAAAACTATACAAGTAAAATACTAATAGCGCCGAGAATTCACGATGACATCATTTCCTTGCTCATTTTCGATAAATTACAGGTCGATGATATCGCCTGATCAACTGCATAATTGAAAATGGGGTTTTCATAAAGCCAATTTTCACAATTACAATTTGTTGTTTGCAAGTTTAACCTTTCATGGTTAAAATTTCCCAGGTTTGTACTAAATAAATGTCAAAGTAATAATTTACTACAAAACCTCAAATTTTCCCACCCTGTATTAAACTTGACATTAAATAAAATTATTAAATATTTATTCTATTTATAGACTTGTAAGTAAGTTCAAAAACATTCATGCAATTATTTCGAATTGATAATGGGTGAAGTTCTTACCTAAATTTTTATACGAAATTTTAAAATTTCAAAAGCTTAAAACTTACAGCTTTCAAAAGGAACATAAATTTCGAAAAGTGAAAAATTCAAGGTTTATTTTTGAAAACCTGAAAATAACAGTTAAATATTTATCCTATTTATAGATTTGTAAGTAAGTTCAAAACCATTCATGCAATTATTTCGAGTTGACAATGGGTGAAGTCTTACCTAAATTTTTATACGAAATTTTAAAATTTCAAAAGCTTAAAACTTACAGCTTTCAAAAGGAACATAAATTTCGAAAAGTGAACAATTAAATGACTAACTCTTTTTCATAATGAAAATTATATTATGTTAAATGTTTATAAATTGAATTTTATACAGAAATTTTGTTTAAAAACTGTTATAAATTTAAAAATTGATTATGACAATGGAGGTATGTGTATATATTTCTAATAAACTTAAATAAATTCTTAGAAATTACTTTTAATTATGTATATACTTGTAAGTAAGTTCAAAAACATTCATGCAATTATTTCGAGTTGATAATGGGTGAAGTCTTACCTAAATTTTTATACGAAATTTTAAAATTTCAAAAGCTTAAAACTTACAGCTTTCAAAAGGAACATACATTTCGACAATTACATAGGTCAACTAATTAAGAAACACAAAAGCTATATGTAGCTTTTGATCTACCTTCATTTTTCAATATTGGTTTTCATAAGTAAATTCGTGTGCCCGTTTCGTAAACTTATATTTCAACATCTCAATAAAATAAATTGATTTAAACATGATGTCCTCATTGTTACATTAGTGGTGAATACACAAAGAGTTTAGAAAACCTATAATAGACTTAGTGAGAAATGCATATTTCAATAACTTTAAGATGGAGATTTTTAAATATTGGCTGTCATAAGTAAATTCGTGTGCCCTTTTCGTAACCTATATGTACATTTCTATAAATAAATTATATATATATATGTTCCCGTTGATCCTATATGGAGCATAGGGCCTCAATAAATTGCTTGAACATGTTCTTATCTTGTGCTAACGCTCTCACTTCGCTCCAACTCTTATGCATTCCGGATATTTCTGCGTCGATTTGTCTTCTCCATGTATGAGCTGCACGTCCCCTTCTTCTGCTGCCTTGTGGATTCCACTCAATTGCATTCCTTGTGATGTCATTCCATGGCCTTCTCAATGTATGTCCAATCCATCGCCATTTACGTCTTTTTATTTCTGAGGCTATGGGCTGTTGATTCGATTGTTCCCAGAGCATAATATTGGGCCAAAATATTCGCAAGATCCTGCGAAGACACTGGTTCACAAACACCTGGATCTTTTGCATGTCTCGAGGGGCAGCGTTTCACGTCTCACAACCATAAAAAAGAGTGTGTTAAAAATGGTTAACTTTGTACGCTGGGAAATGGAAGACGAATTCCAAATAGGTCTTAAACGACCGAAAGTTTGTCGCGCTTTCTGTACACGGTTGTCAATGTCTTCACCCGACCCTACGTTTCTTTAAATTATGCTCCCAAGGTAGCAAAAATGGCTGACTTCTTCTATTTGAGTATTGCTAATTTCAAATAACTCTTGGGATGTCGCATTAACTCGGAGGGTTTTGGTTTTAGCAGTATTTATCTTAGGACCAGCCGCATCTGTTTTTGTTGTTATGCTTCGCAGATTTGAAGCAAGGTCTCAGAAGCTGTGAGCCAAAAGGCAAATGTCATCTGCGTAGTCAAGATCATTAAGACGGCCTTGCAGTCCCCATATAATTAACTTGCCGTTTTGGAGAGCACTTCGTAGAATTGTGTCTAGGACTATATTAAACAGAAGTGGTGATAATACACAGCCTTGCCGAGCACCGATTTCAACCTTTACAGTTCTACTAAGCACTTTACCGTGTCTAATTCGACAGCACAGAATATACAGAAGTGTCAAATTTGACGTTTAAAAAACGCCAAATCAGATGTTAGGGCAGTTCTCATAAAAAGAGATATCAATATATTTTGTACTACAATATCAGTGATGTGTTAAAGCAAAACGCTATATACAACACGAATTTGGTAGACAAAGAAATGTGAACAAAACAAACAAATAAATTTGTAAGACAATTTTTTCGTAGTCTGTGGCACAAAATTTTTTAAAATGGTAAAATTATAAAAATGTGTGTATTGTTTACGTGTAAATTTAAATGAAACAAAATTCTTGGTTGTTTTTTACATTTGCAAACTAAAACTCCATATGTACAATGGCAATTAAAAGTGAAATATTACAAAAATAAATGATTGCATCAAACTAAATCGGAAAGAAATTGAATTATTGCGGCAGAAAATTAAGACTTAAACAAAATGAAAAGGGCAGTTACTAAAAATGAAACAAATATAGAACTATATTACTTTCTGTCTCGTGACGCCTCTGTATACTTTGTGTTCGACAGCTAGCATTATGGTAAAGGCACTTAATAAGTGAGAAAAGTTTGTACGGGACGTGTTTACACCTTAGAGCGCTCCAAATCACACTGTGGTTTAGTTTGTCGAAGGCTTTCTCGAAATCTATAAAGCACATATAGAGTGGTGATCGCCATTCCACAGATTGCTCGACGATAACTCGGAGACTGTTTATATAGTCGATGATGGATTTGTGGGGTCTGAATCCCGCCTGCTCTTGTCTTAATACTAATGCAAAGTAATACCACGCCAGTTATTTGGGTTTGTAAGATCTCCCTTCTTTGTTATGTTTATTAAATTATTTTTTTATTTGGTATTAATTCGTCAGGTAAACTTTCATTTTCCCAGAAGGTGCGGATAAGTGGGTAGATTATTTTAGCGCTCGTATAAGAGTCTGCTTTAAGAATAAAGTCCTCATCTCAAAAATGTTGTCGCAGTGACCGAAAAGTGTTTTGTTACATTTACGGCCATTCTCACAATGTACGATTAAAAGTTAACGTGAACTTTAACCGCAAGTTAGGCTAATTTGAATTTCACAATGTACGATTAATTCTTAATTGACACTATTTAACAACAAAGTTGCTGTTAAATATAACCGAACAAATTTCGCCGGTTAGCATCTTAATTGTAAGAAATATAATAAAAGAACATGGAAAAACATTTATATTTTTGTAATATTTATAATTTTTAAAAGTGTAAAGCGAAGAAAAGTAAATTTTGCACGGGGTGATCCATATACCACCCGGATATTGCACTTACAAACCAAACAACAAATATGCACTTTTCCTTGTTGGTTTTCAGTAATTGTTGTTCAGTTTGTTCTGTAAATTTTACAGTTAGGTACCTTAATATTTTTGAGTTTTATACGTTTTTTTATTATACCACTAAGAAAACACAAATTATTATCTTTTATACCGTCTTTTAGACAATTTTTTATATTTTAATCTTTCATTACACTATTTTTCGTAAACAAATGTATGCATTATTGCCATACTTTCTACTGAATGCTTTGGTTAAGTAATCAAATGATGGTGAAACGTAAATCGGTAACCGTTGGTTAAATGGTCCCCGTTAAACAAACCGACAGTTAGTTAATTTCCCGGTTAATATGAAATAATCGTACATTGTGAAAATGGCCGTTACACTATCAAATAGTTTAGAAAACCTTTAACAGGTATTTCAATTACTTTAAGATGCAGATTTATGGCCGTATTCATAAACAATTTTTAAATTTAAACAACATTTTAAAATCAAATTTTGTATGGAAATTTAGCTTTAAAACATTGTTTAAATTTAAATTTTTTTTATGAATACGGGGGTTAGGCTCTACTACCAAACATTGATTGTAAAGTGTGTTATGAAAATTAAACTAATTCAAATTGAATTTCATAATAATGTCAGTCAGTCATTCTTAACCTTTCAAAAAATTATCTAAGTGCATTTGTTTACACATTATTATTATCTTTTTCCACCTCCATCTTCTCCAGTTCTATACAGCCGTATTCTATATATTTATTTAGCACGTTGGGTGTGAATTTCCATTAAAAATAAAATCGCAAATATATAAATAAACACACAAATAGGTAGCAATAATAAAAACATTTTAAATTGAGTAACAATCTGGTATTTTCTGTATACAATTATCATAATTTTTGCAAAATAAAATTATATACTATGTATAAAAAAACAAACAAAATAAAATAAACTTTTATATTATTGTACTAATACACATTATAATATAATGCAAAAGCAAACATTTTTTATTTTTGTTATTTATTATTAATCTCATAAACCTAAAATACACAAAACCGGCGATCTTTTTTTATCTGCATTTATTAGAAACAACATCATGGATTGAATGTACGAGTCAAGTTGTAGAGTCTTATTGTATAGTATTATTATTTTTTTTTCATTATATTTACTTTTCCATTGAGCATTTGCCTTTGAATGTTTGTATGTAGTTCTGATAATCTTTTCAGACACGTGGCTTAATGATGTTGATTTTTTCTTAAAGTTTAATGGAAATAAAAATTGAATTTCATTAGAGTTTGGTTTAAAATAGTTGAGACAATCGTTTTTGTCAAAGAACCACAAATTAGTAGACCTACTGGGGTAATTTTATGACTTTTATGACAGACAAAGCAATGGCAGGATAAATTCATTCATGATAGCAGTTGAGAAAACCAAACGGCTTTTAATTGTGCTGGGTTGATTTTTTGTATCTGGGTAGTTGTTTCTCACTATACGAGATCGCAGGGATTCATATGTTGCATCTGTAGCCATTATTATCTTTGGAGACAGTCATTTGATGAAACATTGCCTGATCACTTGCAATAGACAATCGGTCGAAGTCTGAAGCGTCGGAAGTCCATCCGAATGCGAAGAGGAAGGGAATCCTGCATCAGCTTGATGGTTGGGGGTGACTACGCAGATAGCATGCCAACTGGAGCTCTATCTAGTCAACAACACATTCAACCCTATCACGAATCAACATTTCACATGAAATATTTTCCCTTTTCCTTTTTTCGTTCATCAACTTTGTACGTGAAAAAAATTCCCCTTGTTGTGAAATTTTTAGATGGAATTTTGTAAACAATAAACAGCTGTTACGAACAAAATCAACTATTGTGAATGTAAAGTTCATCATGATATTCCCGATAGCAATTTTCCCTTCGAGGGAAATGGATATTTCATGGGAACAAAACTTCACATGTTATTGCCGATAGGGGTGATTGTTTTCTAACTAACATTAACCTGGCCTCCTCTTGAAGATGAGGCCAGTACGTCATCTTTATAAATCCGGTTGCAATTCGGAGTGCATTATACTAAGACGTTTGTAGGAATGAAGCTGAGGAATCAATTCCTCAATTTAAATTAAAAGAGATCCGCCAATTGAATTGTATTTCACTACAATCGTATCTTTATCCATCTAAGACGTGCCAGCAAGAGCTTTAAGGACTTTGTTCTTATATCTGACAATTTGGTTGATGTAATTTACGTGCAATGAAAAGTGAAGAAAGCTGTCGAACATTACCTCTAAAATTTTTGGATTTTGGAACGTATGGATAATTTTTGGTAGACATAGGCTGAAGAATATATCTGAAACTACTCCTCTTTGTGGCACTCCCATTTTTATCTTACGATATTTCGGCATTTGGCCTTTGAACTCAATGTCTGCCACATATATAATTGATGATTCGGAGTGCGGTTGGGTTTCTGAGCCGTCTGCAATCCTCGCTATTGAGTGTCGCAGGGAAATGAGGTCCATACTGAGGAGGAATACTTGAAAGAGAGAGACCAATTGCATTATACGTCGCTACAATCGTCTCCTTGATCATGGCCGGAAGTGTCAGTGAAAACTTTTAGGTGAAATCTAAAAAGCCTGCCAAATACTTACCCTAGGATCTTTAGGTTCAGGCCTTGGACTGAAATGCAGAGTTCCATCCTTACTTCATTACTCCATGAAGTAAAAACCCACACTGTAGACATTGAAGTTTGCCACAGAGATAATCTAACAATCCAGCGTTAGACATCGTAGCTTAGAGTGGAGTTCGTGGTGTCATTAAACAGTATGGAGTGGACAACCATATCAAATGTTTTGGATAAATCCAAGATTGAGTGGCCCATTTAAATTGTGCTTGTGTGGGGAGAGCAAGATATGACAAAGTGAGTTTTGAGGTCTTTATTCCTTGATTTCATTTTCTGGTAGATGTATGAGACGAGCGAGCAAAAGTGAAATAAGCTGCCAATGACTAACCCTAGGATCTTATGGTAGAGTACCGTGGGGATACAGGTGCATTCGATTGATAGGTAGATCCATGCTTACTTCATTAGTCCGTGATGTGAAAGCGAAACTGCAGAACTTTTAGTTGGCCAAAGAGATAATTGGATACCAGCATTTGACTCGTTGGTTAGTCCCCTTTTACAATGCAGAAATTGAAAGGCAGACATTTTTCTCATTCTCTTTTGAACTAACCTAAACCTGTGTAATACACACAATACCTCTTCAACTCCTCGCCCACAAACTTCGTCTGTCTGCCTTTCTTAGAGTGAAGTTCGTGATGTCATTAATCAGAATGGATTGGTCAAACGTATCAAATGCTTTGGAGAAATTCATGATTGAGGTATTAGCGATCTGGGTTATGTTACGAGATACCTTGAAGCGGTGTTCCTGTAGGGCGATCCAGAAATGATCCTTCAGGGATGACAACAGTAGTGATTCCAAAACCTTTGCGGGTTTTGGAAATTCCAAATATGTTTAGCTGCCAGGAGCTGAGTAAATTTTACATATATGTATGTAGATGACATCAGCACTTTCGGGGTTTGGAATTTGAGATGATATTTCCAACTCAAAATCTAATTTGATGTTCTTTGATATTTTGTCCCCATTCTGCTATTCGGAATGTTCGACAAATTGTGTTTATTAATGTGCGAACCTCGTAGGCTTTTAATAGTAGACCATAGCTTTTGCGAGACGGATCTGCAATGGTTAAGGTTCAACTGGGTGTTCCGCTTGAGATTAGGAATTCTGCCTTGAGAATGCCAGAAACGGCGAAAAGATTTTTTCATCCTTTCTGGCACGTGAGAAATTCGGTAATTTAGATTGTAAAGCTATGTCAGTCGCTTGGCTTCTTTACTGTGGCCAAGTTGGGAAAGTGGTCTGACTTTAACGCAGTTAGGGTTTATTGATCGAAATGCTCATAACTTTCAGGAATGTGTTGGATGTGGGAGAGATGGTCAGAACTATCAGCCTATCCTCCATCATGATCTCACATCTACCTCCAATTGTGGCTGAAATAGCCAGAAGATGGGAATTTCAAAATCATAGTAATCTAAACAAGTTTTTCTCCTCAGATCATTACAATTCAACTGCATAATTTTACTTATTACAACCTGGTTTAACATTTCTTTAATTTGAAAAAATTTTCGGGAATATTCTATTTGTTGTACACAAAATCCACCAAGAACACAAACCATTTCCGTTTAATACTAAATATTTTTTGATTTTTATATGTATCTTATTAAAATATTTCCATACCAAAAAAAAAAAAAAAATAGGTAGGTAGGTATTTAAAAGGAATTTGATCTTTAATGATCCCCATAAATTATAAAAATACCACACCAAAACATTTTTGTTAAATGACGAAATGTGAATCATAATAAATTAAACAATTTGCAGGCGACAACTTAGAAAGAAACACAACCTAAAAATAAAATCACAAATTTTAAAAATAAATCAACTACACACAACCTAAACACACGACTATCGCTGACAAACGACAAAACAAAAGCTATCGACCAAACATCAACGAAAAAAAAAATAAAGAATTATAAATCAATAAAATAATAAATTACAATAAACAATAAAAATTCATCACATTTTGCACTATAAATAAATAAATACTTGTGATTGTGCCTAAAAAGTACACGAACGTACTATATATACGTACGTACGTATGTATGTATGCATGTACATAAATCTATACATATTCTATTTTTGATTGGGCCACCACCAGAGATGCAAGCCGTAACGGCGCGACTGGCGGCTAGCCGGCTAGCTGATTTTTTCCAACAAGCCACGCCGCCGCCGATTTACTCGGCTGAGCGGCGGCTTAATTTCGAGCCGATTTTTAAAAAAAACTTAAATATACATAGTTTTATGAATGTAACTTTTTTACAATAATCGTCCCAAAATACAACACTGTTTGCCGGTTACATTATTATATAAATCCGAATACTGATTATTAAAAGCAATCGGTTATATAGAATCGGTTATAGATTTTTTATTAAAAGTTTAAAATTCAAATTCAACGTTGTGAAAAGTGAAAATTTAAATAAAAGTGAAAATTTAAATAAAATTAATAATGAGTCGAAAAATAAATAGTTATTTTAAATTAAAAAACGACAAGAGACAAAATACGGAACTAGCCAGTTCCGAAACAATTAATGAGGCTGAAATACTCGGTGCCCAATCTTTCCGAACTGAGGATGAAGTCTTGGAGGGCAGCTCTGATGATGATATCCCCCTTATTCAAAATTATGCCGATCATCAAGTCGGTGAATGCCAACAAATTCTACGGCGCAACAAAGCTGCGAAGGAAGTGGCCAAAATTGTTCTCAGCGAGAGAAGAGGAACAGGGTCAATAGTCTGGGACTATTTTGGCACTTTGACCCTCCGCGGGAAGTCAATTTTTGAAAAATACCGTTTCTGCAAATTATGTTTCGAAATGGAGCATACAACTTTAAAAGGGTAAGTTCATTTTTATAGTCATTTTTACGTTTTTGATAAAAATGAATGCTATATATAGTTTCGCCGTATCCACCTCAACTTCCAACCACATTACGCACCTAAGAAGCGTACACGAAATTGAATTAAAAACAAAGAATTCAGAAATTAGTTTAAAAAAAACCACTGAAGCTCTTTCAGGATCATCTTCAAGTAAGAATAAAAAAAAAGAGGATGAAAAATTTGCCAATGCTAGAAGAATCGCAGAAATGTGTTGTTCGGATCTGCAGGCATTCAACATAGTTGAAAGGAAAGGGTTTCAAAAATATATATCTCATTTAAAGCCAGAACTGGAATTTCCCAGAAGCCGAACTATAGCCACTACAGCGTTGCAGGATGTATATGAAGTCTACTTAGGCATAGTTAAAACTATTTTGAATGATGCTCCAAAACAAATTTCGATAGTGTTAGATTTGTGGACAGACAATTACAAAAAAAAATGCATACATAAACATAAAGGTTCATTATTGCAAAAATTTTGAAATGGTTTCAGCTTCACTAACAACAGAATGTTTTTCCCACCCCCATACCGGCTCACGTATTGCCGATACAGTAACATCAACATTAAGTAAATTTAAAATAAATGATAGGGTCATTCATGCAGTAAGCGATGGAGGATCCAATATAATATCGGGTTTAAAAATATCTAACATATTGCGATACGAGTGCATGGCGCACTCTCTACATCGCTTCTTGGTCCACGACATTCTTGAGCACTACGAATTTGAAGCAATTAAACAAACAGTGAAAAAACTTAAAGAAGTGTATAAAAAATTATCATATGCCACAGAGGAGTTGGCTTCAATTCAAAAAGACTATAAGGACGATAGTTTAATTGATATGCTTCTACAAAGCAATGAAATTGCGGAGTCATTGCAATTAGAGGAGGAGTTTGGATTGTCAATTGAAAAGCTACAAGAGGAAGGATCCACCACCTTAAAAAATTCCAACGATACCCGTTGGAATACTCTTCTTTACATGTTCCGAAGTTTCTCTAAAAATTATAAATATTGCCTTAATTAAAGCGGGTAAGGAAGCTTTTATATTTAATGAAATGGAGAAGAAGCTTATTAAGGGGTTTATGGAATTCTTGGCAATTTTTGAAAAAGCCACCACATATTTACAAGGCCGAAGTTATCCAACAATTTGCAGTGCAATATTTTTTTACGAAAATATTTTAAGCCAGCTCGAAAATAATGAAAGCGTGGCTGAATTTGGAATAATGATTTCGTTATACAACTTTACGAAAGAAAACTTTAACAAACGTTTTAAAATAAAAAAAATTCATGTTGTCGCCGCGTTGCTGGATCCGTGCCAACGTAACTGGCCAATTTTGGACAATTGGTTAAAAAAAATTCCAAAGAACAGCCAAATGGATTTAAACCAAGTTTTAGATGTTGAGTACACCGAAGGCCTCTATATCACAAAAGAAGATTTAATTTATAAAGAATTATTAAAAATATTAAATGACAATCCCCCAGCTCCCGTTGAGCATATTGTTGAACAACCCGGACCTTCAAAAAAAAACCGGTGAGTAAAAAAACATATAAATTCATATGTAAGTTTCTATAATCTTCATGTATTCAAACACTTTCAATTACAGAAGATATCCCAACTTCGAAAGGAAATGTTAGATTTTGTGGCATCAACCAGCACGCAAACAACAAGCCATTCCAACATCTCACGGGAAATAAAAACATACTTTGATGCACCACAGGAAGATTTGGAATGTTTAGAATGGTGGAAAAAAAAATGAAGAGGTTAGTATTATTTTAAAACCTTTAACAGTTCAATTTTTGATAAGATATCTTTTGTTTTAAGTATTATCCCAACTTATCCAAATTGGCTAATTTTTGTTTTGGGATTCCTGCCACTTCCGCATCATCAGAGGAAGCATTTTCTGTAGCTGGGGCATGTATAACCGCCAAGAGAAGCCGACTAAATCCCTTTACCGTAAAGAGACAACTATTTGTGCACGATAACAACCATTTGGTAGAGCCAATACTAAATATTAAGTAATTTTCCTATTAAAATCCAGACTGTGCCAATCAAAAGTACTACGATCTCTTTAATTTTATGTTTATTTTTATTTATTAATTGTTAAATGAATAAAACATTGTTTTTTACGTTTTGTTTAAGCTTATTTATTTTTCTTCTCCGAGAATGACGTTTGTATTTACGTTGTTTATGCTTTAATTCGGCGCAGCTGATTTTTTTTTTAAGCCGATAAAAACATCGGCGCAAACCAGCTGAGCCGCCGCCGCTGAAAATTTTTGGATTTCAGCCGCCGCCGAAAATTTTCAATCGGCTTGCTTCTCTGGCCACCACCATATTTAAACTTTTTATAAACGATCGAAAAACAAAACAAAGCAAAAATATTCGTAAACATGTGAATAATAATAACAATAATAGTAAGAGAGAAAAGAGCAACAAAACTACCAACAAACATACATACATACAGTATTGGCCATAACTAAAGCAACCCCTCAGTGCATTTTTTCATATGGTATTTTTTTGTATAAAAACAAATTTTTAAATATCTATTATGTATTATTTTCAATTGTTAATATGTTTATTATTGATAAACAAATACTTCGAAAGTTAACCTTTCCATAAGAGGTAACTTAAAATCAAAAAATACTTTAAGGTAGAAAATGAAACGGACAAAACTAAAGCACCCCTTCAAGGACGTACTATAAAAAAAAAAATTTAGTTAATTTTTTGTTGCAAATCCTTTGTTTTGGATGGCACAAGAACATCTCTTAGCATAGAAGATATTATGTTTTTATGGCGTTTTTCGATATTCCTTCCCAGGCTATTTTAACGGCATGAAATAAATCGTGAAAATTGCCGATCCTTATTTCCGCAATTTTCACGATTTATTTTCATATTAACAATGTGCCACAAGTTTTCAATAGGATTAAGATCGCGAGATTGACTAGGCCAATGAAGAACTTGAATCTTATTGCTCTGAAGCCAAGTCTTACAAACTTTGGAGGTGTGCTTAGGATCGTTATCCTGTTGGAAGCTCCCTATAAGTGGCATCTCTTCACTGGCATAAGGCAACATTACATCTTTCAATACATCACGGTACATGAAGCGATCCATAATCCCATAAATTTTATGATTTGGCCCAAATCCTTGACCAGAAAAGTATCACCAGACCATTACATTGTCTCCTCCATGCTTAATTGTTCATTTGCAATACTTAGGATTTAATCTTTCTCCTTTTGGTCTGCGTACACGCCTTATTCCAGCGGAACTTTTTAAGTTGTATTTGGATTCGTCAGGAAACAGTACTGTCTACCATTTTAGGACACTCCAGTCGATGTTGGCTTTGGTAAACTTCAGTGTAGCTTTCTAGTTCTTAGCTGATGGAATTGGTTTTTTTGCTGGTCGTCAGCTGAATAAACGGGCTTCTACTACTCTTCTACCGATTGTTCTATCGCTAACGCATAATCTTAAACTTGTTCTCACTTGACTAGCGGATGCTCTACAATCTTTTTGTATTGCTCTTTTGATCAAGGAATCATCATATCGTGTGGTTTTATGCGAACGACCTGCAGAATGCACCGGTGATATGAGGCCAGTCTTAAAAAATTTTGAAACGAGACGGAAAATAATTGATCTGTTAATTGAATATTTTTTACTCAATTCATGTAGTGATAAGCCCGTCTTCCAGTCTTCAATAACTTTAATTTTAAATTCACTGGAGTACTTGTTCCTTACCATTGTTTTTTTTAACAATAAACTGTATAAAACTTAAATTTTACACACTACGACTTCCATTATTTTTATCTTTTGGAATTTTTAAATGCATTCATTGTGATTCCCGATAACTCACATTGCAAATATGCAGTACCGAGTCAAATTTTTAAACATCTTATAAGAGGGTGCTTTTGTTTTGTCCGTTGCGTTTTGAGTTTTTATATGATTTATCATTTTAAATTAATTTTTGATAAAATTATCTTTTACTAAATGAATATTAAATGAACATTAACAATATTAGTTAATAAAATATATACAAAATACATCCCAAAAAAGCCGTTTTTATCAAAAAAATTATGATTTGAAAAAATTCATTGAGGGGGTGCTTTAGTTATGGCCAATACTGTACATTCATAACAACAATAACAATAAAATCATTGTCGACATCGTCTGACAATTTGTGATTCAAGTCACAAGGGAAGACGACACTTGTTTATTTGTTTTTCATTATTTATGCTTTAATTTGTTTGTTTATTAGCTGCTGCCGCTGCTATTAATTACGTTGTTGTTGTTATTATTTCTGGTCTTTTCGTATGTAGTAATATTTGCAATTTGTGTTGCCAGAAAAATATAAGTTTTTAGGTAAACAAAATTTATTTTTTTTTCCAAAGTTTTTTTTTCATTTCTTGATAACATTTTTTTTTGGGAATTGTGTTTTTTAAATTTAAAATTTTTTTTTTGTTAATATTTAGCGAAAAAAAATCTGGTTAAAAAATATTTTTTTTCCGATTTTGACCCATTGAAGGTCCAACTTAATATGGTCTTATATAGGTCTTTGTAATATATATCATTAGATATCCATATTGTCTATATTATTGACTTAGTAATCCAGATATAGGTCAAAAATCGAGGTTGTCCTGATTTTTTCCTTATATCTCAGACATTTGTGGACCGATTTTCTCGATAGCAACCGAGTCGAAAGAATTCCGGAGATATTAATGTATGAATCGTGTATATAGGTTATTTCGGGGGCTTCGGAAAGTTGATTTCAACAGACAGACAGACGGACATGGCTTAATCGACTCCGCTATCTATAATGATCCAGAATATATATACACACAGTTACTAAAGTATACGTACGATCGACTTTTTGGGTTTTTTTAATCTATGTATATATTTAAAAATACAAGGCCTGACTCATTCATTCACTCACTCATTCATTGACTCATCAGTCATGCATTAAACACATTCAAGACAGCAGGCTACCAACTTCAATCTGTCAAAAATAAAATGCACACGTTTATATGGAGACGATTATTTTAACGACAGCACAGCTACACGGCCACACGACTACTCATGCCGATGTAGCCGAATTAGACTAATTTCTATTTTTGTCAACTACAAAACAGAAATAGTGTTGCTAATATAATAAAAAAAATGTAAATCAAATTAGTGCTTAAAAAAATATATTTTTTTTTACTTAATTAAGAGAAGTTTCTGATAACCATATTGAAATAAATTAATAACAGGTACATAATTAATTATAACCATATATATATTTTTACTCAAAATAATTGTTTCAGTCTTAATTACTTTGGAATTTTGTACGGTTATTTTTTATTAAAGTGGCACCACTGAATTATTAATCAGCTGTTTACTTTGTAGCTGTCGTCTTTAAAATAATTCAGTAGCTGCCACACGACTACAACTGTAACCAGCAGAATTTGTGTTCGTGTAGCCTGTTGTCTTGAATGTGTTTAATGCATCATGTGTGTATTTTATAGGGTCGGAAATGAAAAATGTAGAAATTACAAACGGAATGTCAAACTTATATATACCCTTCTCACGAAGGTGAAGGGTAAAAAAATGGTCCATTTCGATAACCCCATGCGTAAGAGATCGTATGTGAAGACTGACCTACAAACCGAATCGACACCAAAACTAAATATCTGAAATCTAACCAGACCATCACAATGATCCTGTACCGAACACAACTGATTTGAAGCGATCATTGGCCGCAAAACGCCCAGTATCTGAGGCCAGACATGAAACCGTAATATTCCATCATGACAACGCACAGTGGCGCCTGTAGAACAAGTGAGGTTGCAAAAATCAAAATTTCATGTGCCCTTCAAATATAGCCCTTCAAAGTTGACTGAATTTAGCCATTCTTTTTGATTCTATTGATAGGTCTATTTATTAAGAAAATAATAGAAAAAAATTGATATTTACCAACTATCCATTTTTTCAATATTTCTCAATTTTGGTTAAACTAAAAAAAAAATTCTATATTTGTCATATTTTCAAAATAAGTTCTTTGATTATTCCTTTACCTAATGCAAAAATATCCAGCTGCTCGTCCTTGACCCATTTTTTGCTAGAGCTAAAATTTTTAAAAAAGGCAGTTCCAAAAATGTGTTGCATGTATTTTTAGGAAATTTATAACATATAACCGTGAAAACTTATTAGGTATACCTTTTTTACGAATTATCAGGCCTGTCACAGAATCACATTCCGATGGAAAGTGGAATTAATTCCGTATTTAGCTTCTTCAGAAAAAGTAAAGAGAAAATTTCTTTCGGGATGAAATTGTTATTTGTTTTTCTAAAATTTTTAATCAATTCCTTTACTTTATTAAATATTTTTGGAATTAATTAATTACACGAAATCTGAAGAACCTAAAACGAAATCGATCGGAATAAAAACTACGGAATTGAAACCATTCCGATCAAAATGTGTGACAGGGCTGTATATTAATGAAAAATAAAAAAAAAATTCTTACGATTTTATTTGGATTTTGAACTATTTATTGAATATGTATTTGTAAAAGTTTCCATTGTATTGTCAACCACTGTATTTCTTATTTTTTTTTCCTTTCTTATTCATAGTTTAAATTTTATGTATCAAAAACTTATTCTAATTTCAAAACTGATTAACTTAATAGGGAGTGTTAATTTGTTATTAGATTTAGGTATTTTTTAGCACTTACAGTTCCAACAGTTTTTTTTTTAATTTAACTACTTCTGCTACTAATACCTCTTTAAATGCGAAACAAAAATAACAACTACAATCTATTAAATCAACAACAACAATGTCGTCAACAATATAGCATTAAATATTGTGTAAACAAATGAAATTGAAGTAAAAATAACAATAATAACAACAACAACAATGCTAAACTAACTGACTGACAGAAGAATGTTTAACTGGAAAACAAAAATAAAATAAAAACAAAACTAAACTAAAAACGTAAACAGTGATAATCAAAAGAATGCCGTGTGACGGCGCTTAAAGCAAAATAGCAGTAACAGAAACAAAAACAACACAACACATAGAATTTAATAACTTAGAGCTTTGCCGCTTTCTTTCAAAATATAAAAATAGAAACAACAAAGCATAACACAACAACACTATTATAAAAATTATTTTACGTCCGCCGTCGTCGTTGTTACGTCCCACACATTTTATCAATTTTAAATTGTTTATTTTATTTTTTCTTAATTTGTTGTTATTTTTCTGTATGTTGTTGGTTTGCTTGTGTGTGTGTGTATTCGTGTGCATGAGCAAAATAACACCTAAGTGTAATGGGTTACCACGTGCAAAATTTCAAAACATTTTGAAATTCTTCAAAAAGTCAGTGGTTGACAATTCAATGGAAACTTTTCCAAATATTTAACTAATACAGAGTTCGAATTCCAATAAAAATACTTATGAATTTTGTTTTTTGCTTAATTAACAAAAGAAAATAAGTACAAAATTAAATTCTGAAAATTGAAAACAAACCAAAGCGAATTTTATTTCTAGGGCAAACAGCAAGGCGAATTTAGTATAAGGTGAAGTCTGTTTTACAACATTTACAAAAACAATAGCGGAGTTCAGTATTAAGTCCGAATGGTATTGCATCATTGCAAATGCAAAATTGTAAATGTTTTTGTGTGTATTTTGTTATTGGATTACGGTAAAATTTTGCATTTGCAATGATGCTAGACCATTCGCACTTAACAGTGAATACCGCTAATATGTAATTTGAGTAAGAGAAAAAATCGTGTTAAAAACTATTTTTCCCGAGTTTGACCAATTGTAGTTGCGACTTACTTCGGCCATATATAAGCCGTTGCAAAGGTCTTCGAAATATAAATTATTGGATATCCATATTGTCTATATTAATGACTTGGTAATCCAAGTCGGCTTATTTTCTGATAAATTTTCAGAATGAGTTATGAAAATTCTGATATCATATACCTATTTAAATTGGCAAATAATGTTGACTGGGATAGCGAGCTGGCATAAAAACATAATAATGATGACGATGGATGGATGGTATGATGATGTGAAGAAACTCAAAAAAACAAATGAAAGCAAAAGTAAATTTAATAAAAATTATAAGACAAAACAAAAGAGCCTAGAAAAATTGTTATGAAATTAGGAAAAGGACTAAATGTACGTACAACGTACAATACATAAGAATGTTTGTAAGTATGAACATTATATATAAAATGCAAGTATATACGAGTATGTTTATAAGTATGTGTTCATCACATCCATATGTAAGTGTGACATTGGGATTGTGTGCAGTATATGCCAACCCAACAACAGCCTTGAGAAAGGACACAAATCAAAAGGATGTACGACGAATATGTAAGAAAAAAAATACGACAAAAAATAATAATAATTACAAAATACTACGACGTACGTTTAAGGAAACACTTGAAAATAGAAGAGGAGCAGAGATAAGGCCACATTTTAAAGACAACAATGCCACATGTTTAGAAGTGTTGGGAAATATTTAACAAGATGGAAAAATTATTAAATAATGAAAATCATTTTTAAACCAAAGAGTTATGTATTAAATAGGAAACAACAATGTCAATACATTTTTAAATTACAATAATATGATTGACTTTTCAATAATAATACATCACCAAATTCGGAATATCAACAAGAATTTTTATATTACGGAAGTAAATCGAAACAAAATTATTCGAATATTAGAGGAAAAAAATATTCGTTCTATAATCTTCCAATATTGTTAAAGCTACATCAGTCGAATTGGCTGTCATTTATTATGTTAGTTTTGCCAAATCATCATGGACGGATATAGAGTTCAACAATATGTGGAAATGGGTGTTCTATTCTGGAAATGCTTCGCGAGCTTCTATCATTTTACGGATTTGGGAAGATAACAATCCTCATGTGAATTTTGGACTGGCTACGTTATCGGTCAATATTTCTTTGAGAACGGCGTTGGTCAGGTCAACACAATCTACTGATTACCAACTTTGTTTAGTCTGAATTGGATGATATGAACACCAACGACATGTGGTTTCAACAGTAAGGCGCTAAGTACAACACAGCTCATGCCAAATTGTACATTCTGCACGAGCGATTTGAGGGCATGATAATCACACGTCGAGGAGTTGTGTACTGTCTACGGGTATCATGCGATTTGACCCCTTTAGACTATTTAAGTCGCAAGTCTATGGAAATTTGATACAAACCACAGCAGTCCCCAAAGCCAATATAATCCATGACATCGGTCAAATTCTGCCAGATTTATACGCCATCATGGAAAATTGTACATTTTTACAAGTTATATTCCATACATAATGTCATCGATGATAACGTCAGCCACCATACAGGAATATCCGACAGACAGTTATTGTGTAAAGACTGGTGGGCGCTATAGTCAAGACCATGAATTAACGACTTGCAGGTCAGGAAATCATAGAGGCCCTTACCAATGAGAGAATTGTCTTTCCACAGTCTGCAACCATTGCCCAGTTATGAACTCTCTACAAGCAGACAAAAGAAGCTGGCGGAATACTGGGGACATGAAAACAAGAAATTCGGGCAAGTACTGCGGACGAGGGAAATGTATTGTCAAACTGTGGACATGCTGTGTTGGAGTCTGCGCAAAACAAACTGCTGCCATTAGCTGCAAGAGTGAAACGGAATTCAAAGCTGTCTCTTCGGTCAATTTTGAGGATCTCATACCAAAGGATTAAGCTGTCCCAGCTCGTGTTGCAACACTGACTAGTTGGAGGCCGAAGAAGAAATCCGAACTATAGAATCAGTTGGAAACAAATTGTTGACAAGTCAGCGACTTCATATTGATTTAAGTGAAATCGACGCTGTCATTCCACCGTATAGTGTCGAGAACCACTATGAAAGGGTCAAGTGGTATAATCAATTTTAAGATTATGCTGAAATATGTGGTTATGGTAAAAAGGAGCAATGCCTTGGACTGTAACGTGGGGATATCGGGTGAATGGGTAGGGAATCCGGCCGAATAATGATAACATAATGTCGATTCAGAACTATCCGGCCCCCACGAACTCAAGGATAGTCAGCGGTACTTAGGATTATTTTCGTATTTCCGACGTTTTGATCAGAATTTGTTTAGAATAGCGAGGCCCCTTATGGATCTTAATAAGTAATGCCATGTTGGGGTAATCAACCAAATTAAGAAGCATTACTGGAATGTGAAAGAAGCTTAATCAATTTATTCGGTCACTCATCGTGTTACTGAGAGACAATTATATAACATTGAAAGGAAACATATTCCTTTTGAAACACAGCATGTTGATCACTTCGATCCTTTATCTGCTGTGGGCTCTAAAAGGAGGCGTACCATGGGCGGAGTCACAGAGCTCCTAAGAGATTTGTGGTGGGGGATTTGGTAGTTATGAGAAATCTACAGAACACGAGAATTAATCACAATTGACACCAAATCATTTGAAAGTGTACTTATTGGGAATAAATGTGCATGTTTAGTAAATTAATAACAATCTGGCAACCATATCTACCCAAATAATTATTTGTAAGTTTTCATTTCAAATACACCCTAAAATAGGGTGAAAAGAAAAAGCGCAATAAAAAGCTGTATTTTTTATAATATGAAATGTATTTGTTGTAAAAAAAAAAACAGCAAAATAAAGGAAAAAAACAACAAAACATAAAGAAGAAAAACAATTAAAGACGTAAAACTTGAACGCATTGTAAAATGTTTTGTCGTTCTTTCTATACATATGTATTTTGATTGTGTGCTTCTGGTACTATTTTTTATTGCGCCGTTAAAGAATCTAGTCTAAGCTTAAAATATATACTAATACATATTTTTGTTATTGTTGTACATACACGCATGTTCATATCCATACATATTTATTCTTATTGGGTAAATTACCTTGCACTTGCTTTAGCTGCTGTTGTTATTGTTATTTATGTTGTTATTATTGTTGGCTTTTGTTTTGTTTCTTCTTTTAATTTTTTTCTCATCTTTTTTAGAGCATATGTATAGTAGGGTGTTCCTTATAAGCCAAAAATTATTTTTTTGGGAAATTTGGAATTCATAAATATGAAATTTTGTTTTGAAAATACAATAAATGAAAACAAAATAATTAAGATGAAAGTGAAGAATTTGTTTTATTAAAAATATATGATATTCTCATAATTAGCTGGGATAACTTATTTTAAAGATATTTTTCCAACAGTCTGGATATAAATTTCTATGTTCCTCAACACAACGCAATTAAACTTGCTTTTGCTCTTTATCTGCAGTAATGAGACCGTGAAATTTTCGATGAAATACCTATATCGTTTGTTAAATATGATATTGTTTTCCTGTTTAACTTCGTTATCAAATAGTGATAAAATTACTGCCTCTTCACTTAAATACCTACCACAAATGCTTGATAAACCTACTTATAGCAGCTTCTGCTATTGTTTCGTCTACTTCATTATAGCCGTTTTCAACCCTTTCACAATTCTGATTAGGTGCTTTTACAGAATCTGTAAATTCGAACCATCCATGGCTTTATGAAAATTATCGCAAAAAATAAGGTCCTGCACAGCATTTTTATCATTTGCATGTTGACCTGAGACTGAGCAGAGACCTGCGCCAAACGCCTGTAAGAAGGCTGAGACGAGCCGCCGATAAATATTAAAAACCGCCGCCACCGAAATTTTTCCAGCTTAAATCGGCTTAAAAATAGCCGCTTAGATTAAAAGTTCCTTAGAAATTTCACAAAATTTTCGGAATTTCACTTTATAAATTTTTAATTTTGTATAATATGAGTAATTATTCTTTATTCGCCACCGTGAAATTTTGTCGGCGCGGGTCTCTGGACTGAAGCAAATATAATTTTAAGGAGTAAATCGCTCTGGCCATCCATAGTTCTTAATGTATAGCACCAGGTTGTTTGATTTTAATATTCTTCTCAGGTTTGCCATTCAAAAACAATAAACATAGTTCGATTAATTCTCGATAATCGTACCTATCTGACAAAAGTTTTTCCCCCTGCCGATTTGAGAGATAAAATCGTTGCTTCAGAAATGTGCTTTTTAACAAAGCCGATTCATGGTCCAATCTTATTTGAATGCATGTCTTTCCAATTGTCTCAGATCTTTTTAAATAGTATTTCTTGAGAAACAATAAATTGCTTAATCTTGTCATCATATACAGTTTTAGAACGAATTCATAAACACGATGACGACAAGCGAAAAGCACCAAATATATTTTTAAACTTTGTTCCAAGAGCACAAGCTCCATTAAAGCTGCCAGTGTTCGTTGATGTTGTATCACAACAGATTAATTAATAAGATTGCAATCATAGAGGAAAGTTCTTATAGCTCTTTATTAAATTTTTCCAGATACAGTTTTGGAACCGCAACAAGTTGTTCCTTGTCGCTATATGAAGTTTTAATTGCCAGCCTTCTCACATCTAAGCCAAGTAATTGTTTACTATCTCTATGAACGTTTACAACGTTTGGAACGTTGTTCTTGAACTCAGATTTTATAGTTTCTAACCTGGATTTTCTCATATGTGTATTAATTCGCTGAATTGAAGATTTATATATTGAAAATTCATTGCAGCTCAGATCCAGTTGCAATGAAACTTCTGTGTGTTCCACATCACATGTAAAAGTCGTTACAACTGCTGATAATTATTTTTGCATCAACTTTCTTCTCTCTTCATCCAATAACCATTTTTCATTATCGCCAAATTATCGTTTACATCAGGCAACTGGTCTACCCGGCTCTCGGGTATGCGCCAAAAAAAATTGATATCGAAAAATAAGGGACACCCTAATGTAAGTTGGACCTACAATGGGTCAAAATCAAAAAAAAAATATTTTTAACCTGATTCACCAAAAAAAATTATTTCACTAAAAAATCAAAAAAAAAATTTTAACATTTTTTTTTTTAAAAATTAAAAAAACAATTTTATATAGCAGTAGTAGTTATTATGTGTTTGAATTGTTGTTGTCGTTTGTTGTTATTATTTTTTGTTTTTATTGTACACACATATGTATATGCAGCTAGTAGTGTATCATGTATTCATTTTTCTCTTCACTGTTCTTTACAATGGATGTTTTGTTTTGTGTAGGTACACCTTGTCTTAACCAACCTCAAAAAGAAAATAATAAAACACTCTACTCACTGTTGATTCTTATGATGTTATTTAAACATGAAAGAAAATTAAGGAAAAACGAAAACAACCAGACACAAATTAAGCACAACTTTTCATTAACACCTTCCAATTCATATATGAATTTATATAATTTCTTCTTATATTTTTTTAATATTAATAATAATTTATTACTTTTCTTTGCAGCTTACGATATACAAATTTTCATAAATTATAATTTTTTATACATTTATTTTGTAGTCGCCACCCGTTGTGTCTCGATTCTTATTTTTTTTTCACTTTATTTGATTTTTTTCATCACAAGAAAAATTCTTCTTTTTATGTTGTTTTTTTTCTCTCTCACTTCACTTTATGGATGTTATGTTGCACCATATTTTTTTCACATCACGTAATCTGGTTTAATTTTTAAAAAATTACCTTTAATTTTTATGTAAACGCATTGGAAATTGTTTTATTTCTAAGATTTTCTTAAATTTATCCGTTTTTTTAATGTATTTTATTTAATAAATCTGTTGAAATTTCACATTTTACGCAGCCCGTTTTTTTCTTCAAGATTTCGCAGAAAAAACACAAAAGCGTGAAAAATCAGTGTTGCCCTATGGGTGTTTGTGTGGTGTAGCCACATGGTTATGTTGAAGTGTTAACATTGTTGCCAGCTCTTTTAAAATAAATGCAATACCATGGTGGTGTAAAAAGCGCTAAAATGGTGGAAAAGAATTTTAAAAATTATTATGGATCTTTATGCATAAAACCCTAGGTCTCCATGTAGCAATTTATATTAAATTATTCGTTTTTAATTAATAATAAAAACAATGTCAATATAATTTCTATTTAGTTGAATAAACTGATCCACTACCCACGTTTTGGGCGAATGGGTAACAGTTAGATGACAGATTTTTCCAAATACATACAAATGGTGGGCGATGATGGTTTAGGAGGCGATCGATCCCTTTTCTGGTATGGCTATACAGCAGAAACTATATGAGAGTGCACAGAACAGGTGCACTAATGAACCCATCTGTGTTATCTCGAAGTCGACTTGACCCGTATACAATGCCGGCAGGACGAATCAACATATGGAATTCCGTCGTGAGCAAATAAAGCTAATAGTTTCCTTTATTACAGGGCACTGTATAATTAATACACTGGGCCTACGGTATAAAGATTACTATAGAAAAAATCTCTTCTGTTTGAAAGGTAAAACATATATCTTTTAAATAAAAGAAAACATTTTAAATTCAATTTCTAAACAACCGAAAGTTTTTTCCCAAGGACAACAGTTGAACTATTATAACAAACAATAGTAAAGTACCAAAATCATATAACCTTAAACAACCCACCCCACTTGCTTCTTGCAAACAAACTAAATGGCAGAAAACCTAGTAAAATCAATAAATCCTCGTTGAATGATTGTTAATTAATTAATGATTTTTATTTAAAATTAACGATTTTTGGTAATAACAAACAATTCAATCCAGCTGGCAACACTTGTAAAAGTATTCTGCAATACAATGTTGGAAAACGCATGAAAAAAAGTTGTTGATTTAATAACAGTGTTGGAAAGCAAAAATATTTTTGTACGTAGAAATAGAGCCAATTTATCGACATTACTTTAAACTGCATTATCAGTAATATTTTTTTAATTTTTATACCGTTTATTTAATGCTGTTGAATTTAAAATTGGATCTAACCGATTTTTTTTGGCCGAATTAAAAAAAACAAACATGAACAACAAATTAAATTATTAACCACGGGCGGGAAAGATGTAAAGAATGACGAATTAATTAATTTTCGCTACCTCCAACTTGGAGAATGACATCATCGATCGTTAAGTTACCGAAAAGTGGGGACTTAAAAAATTACAACAACTGGAGAGGAATTGCTCAGCTAGCAGTCATAATACAGGAAAGGTTTCAAAATAAAATGGAGAACAAGATAAACTGGCAGATTTCCAGCCAAATAACATTATAATAGAAAAATCCCTAGAATGGCGTACTCTCCTGTACCCCGTGTACTGTTCGTAGATTTCAAGAAAGCCTTCGATACCATCAGAAAGAATCCTGATAGTATAACAAGGATGGCGCTAGAGTGGTACCCTCAAGGCTCAAGAAGACGTAGTTTTTTTCTTACATCTCAGCCCCACATTTGCAACCTCACAAAGTATGTATGTATATTTTGGATCTTTATAGATAGCGGAGTCTAGCCATGTCCGTCTATCTGTCTGTATGTTGAAATCAACTTTTCGTAGCCTCCAAATAACTTACACGAATTATTTATACATCAATATATCTGCTATTTCAAATCGAGAAAATCGGCCCACAAATGGCTGAGATATAAGGAAAATACCTGGATAACTTCGATTTTTGGCTTTTTATACCATTCACCTTCGTGAGAATGGTATATAATGTATGTAAGTTTGTCATTCCACAATATAATTTTCCGACCCTATAAAGTATATATATTCTGGATCCTTATAGATAGCGGAGTCGACTAAGATATGTCCGTCTGACTGTTGAAATCAATTTTCTGAAGACCCCAGATATTTTCGGGATCCAAATCTTCAATAATTCTGTCAGACATGTTTCGAGAAGTTTTCTATTTAAAATCGGTCCACAAATGGCTGAGATATGAGGAAAAAACCAGGACAACCTCGATCTTTGCAACCGATTTTTTTTTTCAACAAAAAAAATTAAAAAACAAAATTTTTTTTTTAAATTTAAAAAAATTAAAATAAAAAATTTTAAAATAAAATTTTTTTGAATTTTATTTTAAATTTTTTTTTTGTAAATTTAAAAAAAAAAATTTTGTTTTTTAATTTCTTTTTTGGGTGAAAAAAAATTCGGTTTAAAAAATATTTTGGAAAAAAAAATTTTTGTTTACCTAAAACTATATTAAAAATTTGTATTTGAAGTATAATTTGTGAGGGTATAAAGATTCGGCACAGCCGAATATAGCTCTCTTACTTGTTTTTTGATCTAAATTTGGATTACTAAGTCAATAAATATAAAAAAAATATTTTTTAACTAGAATTTTTTTTTCACCAAAACAATTTTTTTTACCTAAAAATATTTAAAATTTCTATTGTAAAGTATAATTTAATGAAGGGTATATAAGATTCTGCACAACCGTATATATAGAAATAGAAAATAGAAAATGCTAAAAAAGGTGTGAATGAAAGTTGAATAACTTATAATTTTCATCCGATTTGAAAAATTAGAACCATGTTTTGTTAAGAACTAAATTTTCTTTCAGCCCAATTATGAATAAAAAATTCCGCGGGAGTTTATTCGCCGGGAGTTTTTTCCCATTGAATTTGAATAGGAAAAATGAGAAAAGGGAAAAAACTCCCGGGGAATTTTTATTCATAATTGGGCTGTTTACATTGGTATAATTTTTTATAAACTTTGATATCAAAATAAACAATGGAAAGCTACTAAAATCAAAATCGCTTTATCAAATTCTATATAGTTCGCACCATAACTGATTCAAGTCGAATATTTATAAATTTTAAATATTCGGCAACCTTCGAATTAAATTAAAAACAATTTCCTTTGTTTATAGTCTTTAAACTTAGTTTTATTTAAAAATTTTTTTTAACTGTGCTTACATAGCTAAAATTTCATTTTAGTTTCATTTCTTTTTTTTTAATTATTAATAATAATTAATTTTATACTTTTTGTTATAATAGTATATAATAATTGAAATATGTTTATATTTCTAAGATGGTTTTTATTTTTGTTATTGTTAAGCTGTATTTGTTTTTCAAACAATGAAAATTGTGGTTAAAATGAAATTAATAATTTAGTAGTACATAATTAAAATTGATATAGTTAATTATAAAACATTTAAAATTAACAAACGAACACATTGATTTTGAAGATCCTTTCATGATAAACTAGATCTTCTGTGTGCACTTTAAATGAAAATTAAAAATAATTTTAAAAAGGAAATTTGGAATTTTGAAAAAACATATTTTATTTTAAACAAGAATTTAAAAAAAAAAATCTAGAAAAATACAAACAATTCAATAGTAATATATTCTAAATAAGTTAAATTATTAAATTATACAAAAACAAAAATAATTATTAAATATAAATTATATATTTTGTTGAGTTTTTTTTTATAATTTCTTGATATTTTGTTATTTTAAGTAAATGAGTTATTAGTTTTTTTTTTTTATGTTTGTTTAATTGTATTGAGAGTATGTACAAAATATATAAAGAATTTTGGCGATTTATATTTCTTTATGTATTTAATTAGTTACTTAAAATATTTTGAAATTAAATATGTATAAATAAAGTATTAAAACTGAAATTATTTTTAGCATGTTTGTAATATGGAAATTAAATAAAGTAAACGCAATTTAAAACAATACAATGTATAATTCTTATTGAAAAAATGTAGGGCTAATAAATATATACAGCCCAATTATGAATAAAAATTCCGCGGGAGTTTTTCCCCTTTTCTCATTTTCCCTATTCAAATTCAATGGGAAAAAACTCCCGGGGAACAAACTCCCGCGGAATTTTTTATTCATAATTGGGCTGATAAACAATTTGGGTGGGAAACAAATCGTTTCGAATCAATTAAATGGACAGCCTGTTTTAATAGTCCTGAAGCGCAGACACACTGTTTTTCAGCCCAATTATGAATACAAAAATCCGTGGGTTTTTCCTTTTTCCCATTTTTAAAAATTCCGCGGAATGTTTAATCATGATTGGGCTGTTTGAGGTAATCTAAGTTCAAAATCTGAAACAATATTTTCACAACAGTATTAAAAAAATTTGATAAAATTACCAAGATGGTGACCTGGACCTCACACAATTTCTGAATGAATATGGCTGCTTTAAGTCATACCTGCACGGGTTTGAATATGAAATTGACCCATATTGACCATATTAATGAGAGAAGAGAACTTAAAGAGAAAGTGGATGGGTAATCTAAATCCTGGGAATGTAACCCACTCTGTGCTGACATCAGCAGTAAATTAGATTTCTTTGTGTAACTTCAGTACTACGGCAGCTCCAAATACAAGAAGATATTTCAAATCAACAATACAGGAAGAATGCAAAATACCTAAACTACCACTGAGCAATTGGTGAATGTAACAAGAGAGCTATATTCGGATGTGCCGAATCATATATGCCCTTCACAAAATTTTAAATATTTTTAGGTAAACAAAATTTTTTTTTTAATTTTTTGGAAAAATTTTTTTTTTCATTTTTTGGAAAAAAAATTTTCGAATTGATTTTTTTAAATTTTTTAAAATTAAAAAAAAAAATTTTAAATTTTTTTTGTTTTTTTAATATTTAGCGAAAAAAAACTTTTAGTGAAAAAAAAATTCGTGTTGAAAATATTTTTCCCGATTTTGACCCATTGTAGGTCCAACTTACTATGGTCTTATATCTGTCGTTGCAAAGGTCTTTGAAATATCTATCATTAGATATCCATATTGTCTGCATTATAATGACTTAGTAATTCAGATATAGGTCAAAAATCGAGGTTGTCCTTTTTTCCTTATATCTCAGCCATTTGTGGACTGATTTTCTCGATTTTAAATAGCAACCGAGCCGGAAGAATTCCGGAGATATTGATGTATGAATCGTGTATGTAAGTTATTTGGGGTCTTCAGAAAATTGGTTTCAACAGACAGACGGACTTTATAGGGTCGGAAAATTATATTGTGGAAATTACAAACGGAATGACAAACTTATATATACCCTTCTCATGAAGATAAAGAATATAAAAACGTGCGAAACCCGGATTTTCAACCCACAATTTTAACCGAACCTAATTATCGACCAAATTATCAATATTCAGTCTATTTCCATACATAGTGGTCCATTTCTCAATTTTATCTTTATCGAAAACAGAAATTTTTTTGAGGGAAAAGTTTTTTTTAATATCCTTTAGTTTTTTTTCGAGATTTTATAATCTATTTAGAATTCCATAGTCAATGTTTTTTTCTTTAAAAAAGTTTCGGCATTCGGACAAATTTTGCACGAAACCCGAATACTTCCAAAATCCCGATTTGGCCTAATCCGAAAACCAATAATCGGTCGAACACTATATTGCTCTACATTGAAAATAACCTTTTGGTTTTACAAAAACAGATTCGAAAGAATTAATTCTTAATTCAATTTTCAAAATCACATCAAATTTAATCTCTTAACAATTTCATTAAAGAATTCATTACGAATTAATTCAGAGGCTTAATTCCATAGTACTTCTAACACATTGAAATCATTCCTTTGAGAATTCATTTATTAAATGATTCAATTAATTCAATTTAGAATGAAATCTATTAAAATTAAACCCTTTAAATGAAACTATAGAATTTGTTTTGTTAGAAATGGTTTTATAGAATGAATGGCCGCCTTTGTTTAAAATTGGATTAAGATTTTAGTGAATTAAGCTTAAATTTAATTAATTTATTAATTGTTTAGTTCTGTTTTTCTGTCTTTTATTTAATAAATAATGAAATAACAACTTAAACATTATTCTAATTAGAATAAAAATCAAATAATTCAAAATATAGGGGCCTGATTTACTGCTTTCCTGCAAAGAAAAAGTTAAAGGTTTGAAAACCATAATGTTTTTCATCTGATATCAAATGTGTAATTCAAACTTTTCTTCAAATACATTTTTGAAAATTACACCTGACAAACGCTTGAGAAAGCTTTCGATTTCAATTCATTATTAATTTTGAGATAAAAAATGCGTGTGTTTGCTGGGACAAATTTAAAATTTAAGCTATCGATGATAGAATGGAAAAAAACTTGCTATTGATGATCGAATTTCATAGAAAACATGCTATCAGTGATATAATTTCATAAAAAACTTGATATTGAATTCTAAATTGAAGCCACAGAAATATGGTAATAAAATTAACGAATTCAAGTGGTTACTGCAGCTAGCTCTATTCAATTGAAGAACATAAAGGTATAAAAATTTTAAATTTGAAAAAGAATTGTAAAAGATTTCAAATAAACAAATAGGCCATCAATTATTTTGTTCAAAAACTTATTAGAAATTTTACAGGGAAATGTTTAGAGTAACAGATTAAAGTTTATATATATATAGTTATTTATGTATGTATATTATATTAATTTCATTAAAATAAAATCAACTACATTTAGGCTTTTTTCTATACATTATTATTAATATTAATATTATATGTATGTTTGTTTGTTAATATTTTGCAAACATGTTTACATACTTCATTCGTTATTAGATTAGACTTTATTAATAATATTTGTTCGTTTATCTGTGGTTAATTTCAAAAAGTTTTCAATGAGTTTCAGTTTTATTTTTGTTTTCTTTCATTTAAATACTATTTCAAGTTTTATTACTTCATCCTGTTTTTATTATATGTAGATATTTATAATTGCTAAATTGGTTTTCACTTCACTTTTTTGTTCTTTAAATTTTTTCTAATAATAATAATATGTGTTAGAGAGTAATGTGACAGAATTTGTTTATCTTTTCTTTTGCATACTTTTTGACTTATAAAGAGTTTTTTGTTGGAAAACAATAAAAAAAACTATTAAAGGCAAGATGAAGACCAAAGAGACTGGGAAAAGAACTGTCAAAAGAGTAAGATAAATTTCTATTTATGTAGTTAAACAATGGTTGATTTTGATGTTACCAAAAAAAAAAGCAATATCTTTTGTTTAACAAATTGTCTGTGAAATATTTCTAAAATTTAATCAGTTTTAACTTTTTTAACAGCTTCTTAACTAGACTCAAAGGTCCTTTCCTTCTTTATTTTTATATAGTTGAAACTCCAGGTTTTAGTCAGACTTTCAAAGCATATTATTGTATAGAAATCCTTTTATTTTGGGTTATTTTTTCATTGTTTTATTAATTCATATTAAAACCTTTAAATATAACTAGCTGGAGACTTCAACTATATTCAAATTTTATTAAGTATAAATTATTTTAAAAGTTATATTAAGAGATTTTATTAGTTCAGCCGGAAAGGAAATTTCATTTCAATTCGAATTCATTATATTAAATTGTTTGTTTTTTTTTTTTTTAAAAAAAAAGGAAAAATGAAAAATTAAACTTATAATTAAACTTATCGAGTGAAAATATTATTAGAAAAATTTGTATAAAAATACTACTAAAAACAAAAACTTATAATTTACATTAAGACATAATAGTAAAGATAAAAATTATTTGGAGAAAACACTCAGACTTCCAGTTGTTTTGAAGGTGGATGGGTAATGAAAGGTTCACTCCACATGCGACGTAAGTCACCCTTGAAATAAAAAAAGAGAAAACAAATATTATTTTTGGTTATAACTTTTCATAGAATCGATTATGGAATTTCATAGAAAACTAGCTATCCATTATGGAATTTCTAAAAAAAAACTTGCTATCCATTATAGAATTTCAAAGAAAACTTCATATCGATAATATAATTTTATAGTAAACTTGCTATCGATGACAGACTTTCATAGGAAACTTGCTATCGATGATAGATTCTCATAGGAAACTTACTATAGATGATAGAATTTCAAAGAAAACTTGCTATAGATGATAGAATTTCAAAGAAAACTTGCTATTCATTATAGGATTTCAAAGAAAACTTGCTAACAATGATAGAATTTCAAAGAAAACTTGTCATAGATGATAGAATTTTATAGAAAACTTGCTATCGATGATAGAATTTCAAAGAAAACTTGCTATCGATGATAGAATTTAAAAAAAACTTGCTATCGAAGATAGAATTTTAAAAAAAACTTGCTATCTATGATAGAATTTCATAGAAAACTTGCTATTGATGATAGAATTTCAAAGAAAACTTGCTATCGATGATATAATTTCATAGAAAACTTGTTATCCATTATAGAATTTCAAAGAAAACTTGCTATCGACTATAGAATTTCAAAGAAAACTTGCTATTGATGATATAATTTCATAGAAAACTTGCTATCCATTTAAAAAATTCTAAGAAAACTTGCTATTCATGACATAATTTCATAGAAAACTTGCTATCGATGATAGAATTTCTTAGAAAACTTGCTATCGATGATAGAATTTCATAGAAAACTTGCTATCGATTATAGAATTTCAGAGAAAACTTGCTATCGATGATAGAATTTTAAAGAAAACTTGCTATCGATGATATAATTTTATAGAAAACTTGCTATCGATGATATAATTTCATAGAAAACTTGCTATCCAATAAAAAATGTCTATGAAAACTTGCTATTCGTGATATAATTTCATAGAAAACTTGCTATCCAATAAAAAATGTCTAAGAAAACTTGCTATTCATGATATAATTTCATAGAAAACTTGCTATCGATGATAGTATTTCATAGAAAACTTGCTATCGATGATAGAATTTCAAAGAAAACATGCTAATTTCATAGAAAACTTGCTATCCATTATAGAATTTCAGAGTAAACTTGCTATCGATGATAGAATTTTAAAGAAAACTTGCTATCGATGATATAATTTCATACAAAACTTGCTATCCAATAAAAAATGTCTAAGAAAACTTGCTATTCATGATATAATTTCATAGAAAACTTGCTATCGATGATAGAATTTCAAAAAAACTTGCTATCGATGATAGAATTTCAAAGAAAACATTCTATTGATGATAGAATTTCATAGAATATCCATATGCTATCCATTTAAAAAATTCTAAGAAAGCTTGCTATCGATGATATAATTTCATAGAAAACTTGCTATCGATGATAGAATTTAAAAAAAACTTGCTATCGATAATAGAATTTCATAGAAAACTTGCTATCGATGATAGTATTTCATAGAAAACATGCTATGGATGATAGAATTTCAAAGAAAACTTGCTATCGATGATATAATTTTATAGAAAACTTGCTATCCATTATAGAATTTGAAAGAAAACTTGCTATCGATTATAGAATTTCAAAGAAAACTTGCTATTGATGATAGAATTTCATAGAAAACTTGCTATCCATTAAAAAATTTCTAAGAAAACTTGCTATTTAAGACAGAATTTCCTCGAAAACTTGCTATCGATGATAGAATTTCAAAGAAAACTTGCTATCGATGATAGTATTTCATAGACAACTTGCTATCGATGATAGAATTTCAAAGAAAACATGCTAAATTCAAAGAAAACTTGCTATCCATTATAGAATTTCAAAGAAAACTTTCTATTGATGATAGCATTTCATAGAATACTTGCTATCCATTAAAAAAATTCTAGGAAAACTTGCTATTATGATATAATTTCATAGAAAACTTGTCATCGATGGTAAAAATTCATGTAAAACTTGGTATTTATGACAGAATTTCCTCGAAAACTTGCTATCGACGATAGAAAAACTTGCTATCCATAGTAAACCTGTTATCTCTAACTGTTTTTCATAAAAATCAAAAACATTTTATTAAAAATTTACACGAAAATCATAATTTTTAAAAAGTTTTTTTTTTATAAAACTCACCTTAAAATAAGCCATTGTCAACAAAGGCAATAATGTGAATGGTACCAAATATAGTAAAGCCGGCTGAGCAGCTTTAAAAACTTCTGAACTTACAGTAGCCGTAAGTAAACCAAGGAAATAACTAGGAACAGAACAAAAACCAATTTATCTTTCACTTTTAACATTTATCTTAACGTTTATACTCACCCCAATAAGGAACAATGAAAATATGTCAATCTCGAGCCAACACTTCTTGGCGGTGATAATGTTGGATCATTTGTTACGCCCTGTGACTTTTTGTAGGCATCATAGCGCAATACAAAGCATAATAGCAGCCCTGGCATTACGATATCACCCAGACCCAACATTGAGAAATGTCCCGTATTGTGTATGCTTGGAAAAACCAGTTTTCCGGGTAGATTTAATTTCGGTGCTTCTCTAACCATACTACCCAAATTCAGTTTGCGCGCCACAATGCCAACTGGATTGTCAGCTGGCCGTGTCGCCACCTTGACCATAACATTTGTGCTAAATATATAAGAGGAGAAGAAGACCCAGAAAACGTCATAGATGAGTAGGCCGGTTAGTAGAAGCGTTGAGACTTTAAGACTTGGCAAGCGTACGAAGGCAATAAATGCAACACAAAGGCCCATGCCCATGGCTGTAAAGGAAATAAGTTAATATTCAAAAATTCTAATATTTTTCTTTTGATTTTTTTGTTGTTTTTCGTTTTCACTTACCATCCATTAAAAGCCAATGACCGGTTAGCACCCATACGCAAACAATTGACACAGACAGAGTAAAACTGAAAAGTTCAGCGGCAGTAAAACGTCCACAAATACCAAACGATATTCGATTGCCATCAGTGCAGGGGCGTATTATATACTGGCACATGGGCAAGAGTAAAAAGGCCAAAGCCACAGTGGCAATTACTTTATGTGTACACAAACGGAATGCAATGCAAAAAAATAACGAAAGGAAAGAAAAGAAAGGAAAAATCCAATTTAAAAATCTTGTAAAACAAAAGAAATTAATTAAGTTGATTAAACAACAAACATACTTGCGGTACAGACAGCAAATAACAATTGCATTGAATCGAAAAAGAAAAACATAATTAACAATGATATAGAAGCTCCCAAAGGTAAACACAAAGCATGCATAGTATCCAAAGTGGCAAACTTATCTGAAAGAGAAGAAATTCACACACACAAAAAATAAAGTTTTTAATTCATTGACTATATTAAAAGAAATGTATGGCCTAAAATGTTACGATTACTAACACATACTTGTGTCCTGTTGAACAGGTTCACCGGTCAATAAATTTGTCATCGATTCATTGCGTTTCTTTTGCTCACGCTCTCGGGCCTCCTGTTCGATATTTAAACTACGAAAGCTACCGTAGACTATCAACAGCATTGATATCAGGCATGTAGAGACTCTGGAGGAATCCATAATGCTAGTGGCCTGAAAGGTATTTGTTGTTGTGGTACTACTGCTGTCTATAAGTAAACCTGCGGCTGCGGCTCCTGCTCCACCATTTAATGAACTGTGCGACATTGCTTAGTGCAGCCTTAAAAAAAAGGCAGCACCTTTTTTCTACCTTCCCTCTCAAATTGCTTAACTTCACTGGTGGTATTAAGCTGTTAGCTGGCTTAAAACACAACACTTTGCTTTACTATCCACTGTTGAGGAGGGGGTGGTGGTAGGATTGAGAGCTTATTTGCAAAATTATAACAAAATCAAATTTGCTTATAATTTCCGCTTCCGTTAACAGATTTCAAAAATATTATGAAAAAATAAACAGAATTATTATTAAATTTTTGTTCAATTTGCTTTGGTTGGTTGTCTAGGCGGTTGTTGTTGATGTTAAGTTGAATAATGTTGGCAATAATAATGATGATGACGATGACGCTGACATTTGTCGTTGCTGATGAATATGAAAATATGGGTTGTTTAACTTCTAACTCCTTATGCTCTACTGATATTCAATGTAGTCTCGTTGATGACATGAAGTGCTGCACAGCGCTCGCTCTGTGTGTTGTAATTTTTACTTTACTTTAGTTTAGTTGTTTTTTTCTTTCTCATTTACTTCAACGTTGCACTGCTTTATCTCTACTTTTTTTAAAAGACCGTGTTTTTTTTTGGATTTTCTTTTTCAAACACACCATGTGCACACACTCGCGCTCACTCTCTGCAAGGTGTTGATATCATATCAGGACATCTCACAACAACTACAACATTGACAAACACATTTTGTTTATGTTTCTGCTGCTGCTACTTGCGTTTGAGTTTTGTTGTTTTTATTTTGATTTCTGTTGTTTATTTTATATTGCATTCTGAAAATAGACCAAGTGAAACATTAAATTACATATTTATTAATAATAAATACATGTAACTGGAAGATAATAAAGTACATAAACGTATATTTAAACAATTTTGTCTAGATAAGAACAAACATAAGCACGTTTATCACATCCCATACCATAGAAACACTCTATCTATTTAAACACTTAATAAAAATCCTGAGAAAAAAATTTAATAGAATAAATAATTGTCAGACATACACACGCAGATGTGAAGCAGAAGGCAGGTATTCCCTACGATTAAACTATAACTAAAGAATTATGTTTGAATGATGATAAGGATTTTATTATGGAGATAACATCATGGCGCTTTACAGTTTTGTTAAGATACACCAATAAACTTTTATTTAGAAAGCTACAAGCTACTATTATAGAAGTATAGGCACTGAACAAGGCTGCAATTCTTCCTCTTAAGAAAATTCTAAGTCGATATCACTACTAATCACAAACACCCTAAGTATTCTTGTGGATTTTTTTTGCCAACATTGATTAGTGTTCTCCTGAAATCAAAATACCGCAAGATAAAGATGGGCGTGCCACAAGGAGGAGTACTATCACCGATGCTCTTCAACATATATCTTGCCAAGCTTCTTGAAACTGTTGCTCCGCCTGTCATCAAAGTCCTCACGATACAATTCACTTATTTAATTGTCCCACCAGGTCTACAAATTTGCGCCCCATAGACCTGTGGTTAAGACCAACTGAGGTGGCGCAGTTTCTCCAGCTCCCACTACCACCACTGACATCAACACAAATAATTAAAAATATTCACTCTTATAATTTCAGGAAAGAACAATCGGTCACAGTCGAACTGTTACAACAACAACAACTGTTCTCCTTTACATTACCATAATAATTGTACATTTCCTGCGGAACTGGAGCGACATATGTTTCAAGTGGAAATTTCTTCCCCAGGAAATAACATTCGATAACAGGGGATCTGTTATAACAACAGTTTTGTAGATTTTTCACATATATCTGCATGTTCTCCTCGTATAATCGAAGGTCTTTACTGAAGTGCCTCGGTCGAGAATCCAGCTGTGTGATGTAGAAGCTAGGGTGACTTCTCCGATGACATCCCTGGTCGAACTATTTTGACAGATTTAAATATTTCTCCGCAGGTTATCACTCAACGAAGTAAATCATATTGGAGCAGCGTAAATGACCACTGACCGACCAATCATTTTGTAGGTAGCTAACAATCTTTCTTTATATTAGTTAACAGTCCAAATTTATACTCCATCGCCAACGACGCCAAAAGTGTTGTTGTTGTTGCTGGCTTGACAGCCCTTGAAGATCTTCGGGTCATTCCTTTCGTAGGAATGTCAACGAAGTTATCGGCAACACTCTTCACCACCTGGACGAAGGAGGCAAAACTCAACTTGGGCATCATGGTCGACGGCGTACAAATTCCGACGGTGAACCACCCGAAAATCGTGGGTGTCACTTTTGATAGCCTTTTTACCTCCCCAGCAAACACCACTGCAATCACGCATAAACTGCGAAATAGGAACAAGGTCCTCAAGGTGCTAGCCGGCAGCACTTGGGGTATGGACAAAGAAACCTTGCTATCAACCTAAGTGATACTCAGTGGAAAAATATTGGCCGGTCAGTGGTTAACTATGCTGCTCCAGTGTGGTCGCCTTCGTTAAGTGATACTCAGTGGAAAAATATTCAAAGCTTTAAGGACCGTTACAGGCTGCCTCCAAATTACCTCCGAACACCACCTTCACGAGGAAACTGAGGTTCTACCGGTCAGGGAACGTAACGTCATAATGACGCAACAGTTCCTTCTGGGATGTCGGAAAAGTCATCCAATCTTTAACATCACACAGTTGGAGTCTACCCCGAGGCATGTCAGACAGGACCTTAGAAAATACGAGGAGAGCATACAGAAGTATATTCAGGATCCATTTGATCGCAGCTCGTATTGAACGACATTCATAGAGACGCCATCAATTCCGCGGTAGCAGGATACCGTATAAATGTCGTACTTGGAGGTCGCCAACCACCGATAGCAGACGCCGAGAAGATTCTGCCGCCTAAAATAAGAGGCATTCTGACACAACTCAGATCAGGATGGAGCAACAGGCTTAATGCCATCTGGTCCCGCATAGACCGTGCCGTTCTCAACTTATGCCCAGCATGTGTTCAGGGTGCCCATGACACCCTCCATATTCATATTCAACTATCCAGCCAACCCTACTTCACTACGTCCAGTGGATTTATGGACCCACCCAGTAGAAGTAGCCCAATTTCTTGGATTTGAGCTTGCAGAACCCCCAGACTAAAGATTGTAAAATTGTTCACGTTGCCTTCGTTATGGTGGTGATAAGTGTTGCCGAAGACTTCGTTGCAGGTTAGGCAGTGAAGAAGTTGTGTATTTTTCTGAGATTCGAAACAACATCCTCTCACTGTGGAGTAATTAAACAATTTTAAAAAAATATAATAAAGAAAATCGATTTAATTATTCCCAATTTCAAATAGGCTCCTCGACTTGTATTTATTGGATAAGGCGAATAGAGAGCGCTTTTTAACTTTATATTTTTCGCCACTAAAAACATCATATGGGGAAACACCAAAGGAAATGAAAGTAAGAAAATCTTGAAATTACATAGCCCAGATCTCAGGATGCTACATACTTTTCAATTGAAAATGAGAAATTTTCCACTTCATATCAGGAAAGAACAAATAAAAATGTAGAATAAATTTTATTTGATATTGGCAGCCTTAAAGGACATTAATAAAAGTTGCAGGATAGCGCATGAATTTCATACTTGAAGACAGCTTATAGCAGAAATCAACAGTCGTTCTAGCAGATCTGAAATCGGTATTCGACATCACTCAAAGACTTGTCAACAAATATTGCAGTACGTATGCCTAATTGATGCGAAAATAATCGTTGTGGCAGAACTGAGGTTAAAATGAAGTCATGAGTATCTAGTATCTAGTTTATTCCCGACATGGGGTTAATGTCTACAAGCTATTACCAATATTTTCGGCAGTCCTCATCACCGAACCTTTAAAACATTTAAAAAAAGACTATCATGTGTATGAGACAAGGATACAAAGATACCTGCATGAGCCATGACAGTTTTGAATCTCATTGATAGTTTTCAACTGTGAGATACTGCAATATTTTGGTATATAGACCCTCTTATTGTAAACAAGGAAAATAACATGACGTGGAATACAAGATATAAACTTGTACTGCTCGAAAAATGATCCAGAGAGTATTTGTCGTTAATTACTCTTCACCGCCCAACAAAAAGTTGGGCAAGCAATCAAAGGTCTGATGTCAAAGTGATTCCAATGTTATTAAACAGTATCGGGAGAACTTGTCCAATTGATTTTTCTAAAGCCAATAAATAGAAAGCATTTTTAAAAGAGCTCCCAACACATCCGGTAGGAAAGCAGTACGGTTAGCTCAGCAACGGAACTATTTGGTACGAAAAGTTAAAGCCAATGCAGGTTTAAAAACATACACGACTCAAAAACATCCTGACAGGAACTCTGCTTAAAATTGCAGTACGTATGCCTAATTGATGCGAAAATAATCGTTGTGGCAGAACTGAGGTTAAAATGAAGTCATGAGTATCTAGTATCTAGTTTATTCCCGACATGGGGTTAATGTCTACAAGCTATTACCAATATTTTCGGCAGTCCTCATCACCGAACCTTTAAAACATTTAAAAAAAGACTATCATGTGTATGAGACAAGGATACAAAGATACCTGCATGAGCCATGACAGTTTTGAATCTCATTGATAGTTTTCAACTGTGAGATACTGCAATATTTTGGTATATAGACCCTCTTATTGTAAACAAGGAAAATAACATGACGTGGAATACAAGATATAAACTTGTACTGCTCGAAAAATGATCCAGAGAGTATTTGTCGTTAATTACTCTTCACCGCCCAACAAAAAGTTGGGCAAGCAATCAAAGGTCTGATGTCAAAGTGATTCCAATGTTATTAAACAGTATCGGGAGAACTTGTCCAATTGATTTTTCTAAAGCCAATAAATAGAAAGCATTTTTAAAAGAGCTCCCAACACATCCGGTAGGAAAGCAGTACGGTTAGCTCAGCAACGGAACTATTTGGTACGAAAAGTTAAAGCCAATGCAGGTTTAAAAACATACACGACTCAAAAACATCCTGACAGGAACTCTGCTTAAAATTTAGAGGCCAAAGACAGAGCACGGAAATTGAAGTCAAGTTTTATAAAAAAAATATACCTGGATAATGTATGTTCTGGAAAATTGTTCGCATCTTCCGGGTCAATATTTTTATGTTGCTGATGCTCGAAGGAATGTTTTAGAAAAGTTTAGGTCCCAAAAGCAGAAAATTTTACCGAAAAGTTCTTGGTATTGCAAGCAATATGCAAAAAAAAGCCAAACATTTGTTACAAAGGGCTCTATAAATACCGAAATTTACATCAAGGAATGTTTACAAAAGATGCTCATAAAACTTTTTAATGTGTCCACTTATTTTTGGACTGATTTGGCATCCTGTCAATATGGTAAGAAAGGTCTTGAGTGGTAAATGAACAATAATATGGTATTTGTACCAAAAGAGGCAAATCCTCCAAACTACCTGGAGCTAAGGCCAGTGGAGAGATGTTGGGCTCTTGATAAAAGTGAATTGAAGAGCACAAAAAAGGTGTTCAAAAGTTTGGTAGATTTTAAACGGAGATGGACTACCTGTTGGAACATCGTGACTGAACTATAAACTACCTTAATGAAAGGGTCTTTAAGTTTATTGAGATGCTCAGGCAGTTTCACGTTTTATGCAGAGAAAATATTAAAAACATTCATTACCTCAGTCCGTCTATTGGTTCCATTCACCTTTGTTATTAAGTGTAATTGAGGTGTTAAGAGTCAGTTTATGAGACATATAAACAGGTTTGATAATTCAGCATAATGAGAAGTGATGTCGTTGTCGTCGACTGTTTTTCGCAAAGATTTCTTTGTTTTGTGTACTATTTAATTCGAATGATCTTTTTACACCATATTTCGAGAAAAAGTAGATATTTCACATTATTCGACAGTACCAGTTCATTTTAATTAAGACGAGTTAATAGCTTCTGTGGACTCTGTATTTTCCTGAAAACAATGCAAGTTCCAAGTTGCCTGGATTTATGCTAGGACCACTAAAAATTCTCCACGTACTGGCAGTTCTATATTCAATTATTTAATACTGATCTTTGTATAGAACACTTCTTTCTTTGCTAAGTTTCTAAAACCAGTTTTTAAAACAGAAATTTTTGTTAGATTCTCAGAATAATTTCTTCTGGGAACACCGCGGTGGACCGTGTTGCTGAAAGAAATCTTCAAATAAAGCTTCTGAAAGTAGACACTCCTGAATAAGCTCTGAGTTTATTGAGATGCTTAGGAAGTTTCACGTCCTATGCAGAGAAAATACAACATTCATTACCTTATTCCATTGGTTCCATTCACCTTTGTTATTGAGTGTCATGTTAAGAGTTAGTTTCTCGGCCAGATCAACCAGCAGATAATTCAGCAGGGTCAGAAGCAATTTCGTTCTCGTCGCCTGTTTTTCGCCAGAGATTTCTGTGTTTTATGCTAATGACTTTTCTACACCATGTTTCGCGAAAAAAATTCATTTTCATTAAGAGTTAATAGCTTCTGTGGACTCAGTATTTTCTCGAAAACTGACCACCAAAAATCCTCGAAGTACTGACATTTCTAGATTCAGTTATTTTACACTGATCTTTGTAGAGAACATTACTTATTTGCCAAGTTTCTAAAACCAGTTTTAAACCAGTATTCTTTATTAGATTCTCAGAATAACTTCCTCTAGGAACTCCGTATTGCCTGAATTCACACTAAGACCTCTCAACATACTGATAGTTTTAGATCCAATTCTTTAACACTGATTGTTGTACACAGAAAGAATTATTGCTAAAATATTGTCAAAGAATCAATCGCCTGTCTGAAACTAATTTTATTTTCTATAAATATTTTTATAGATTCTATTAATATTTTTGTTTGATTTTTACTTTAATACGAAACAACAAAACAAGCATTTATATAAGGGTGTTTGTTGTTATCATGCTCATCTTACTCACATTTGCTAATTTCGTTTGCATGCGTGTTTTAATCATGAGTTGATATAATTCTCATTTGGTTAAAAATATTTTTTAAATAGTTTTGTTTTTGTCAAAGGCTTTGCAAAAATATGTGAATTGTATGGTAAACATCTAAAAACATTAAATAATGTTTAAGATGTTTATTTATTAGTTTTTGTCTTTATTTTGTTTTTTCTTACTTTATTTTCTTATTTGTAGTTTTTTTCTTCTTTATTTTTCTATTTTTGTCTTTTTTTAATTTTTTTTTCTGACATTATTTTTACCAATTTTTTTATTGGTTCTATATACCAATTTTGCTTAAAAATATTATTTTGGATCAAACTAAAATTTTACTGTATTAAACAAATTTTTGTTTGAAATTGTGTTATAAATTCAAAGAACTTTTTTATTTAATATCATACTTTTTTTAATTAAAAAAAATTTTGAATTTTTTTCAATTAAATTTTGTGATAGACAGCGCTGCCAACATTGACGATTTATCGTCATTTTGACGATTTTTTAAGTCAAATTTATTAAAATGACAATTGACAATTTTTAATTTTTCCCGCGAACAAAACTGACGATTTTTTAAAAGCAAAACATATGGTAATCTTTTTTCCTGAAATTCAAATTTTGTAAGTCCCCTTTTGCAATGTACAAATTGAATTGGTTTCACAAATTTTAAAACGTTTTGATTTTGGCGATAAACTTTTAGAAGGATTAAACTCCATGAACAACAAAATTATTCAATTTTACAATTGGCCAAACTTATTCAAAATTTATTAAATGGAAAAGAATATCAAGAACTTGATAATGAAGTTCGTGAATTACGTAATATGAAATTCACAGAATTCGAAATATTGGAAAAATGTTTTTAATTTAAATAGAGTCAATAATTCAAAGGCCAACGTTGAAAGAATTTTTAATATTGTAAATTTAAATAAAACAAAAATCAGAAATGCTTTGGATTCTTCAACATTACAAGGTATTGTTTTCAAAAGATTATCTTAAGTTAAATAATTCTCAGTGTTTTAATATTAAAAATGACTTATTAAAAAAATGTCACACAGAAATGTACCAGAGTAAAGTCACATAATACCAAAATTAAATTAATTATTTTTTTTTTAAATAATTGCATGCAAATAAAATAAAAATATTTAAAAAGTTAATAAAAAAATGTTTTTAGTATTTTTAACGTATTTTTGTCTTGACGATTTCTTGACGATTTTTTTCTTTTAAACTTGCGATTTTGACGATTTTTTTTTTTTTAAATTGACGATTTCTCCAAAAAAAATTCAAACTAAATATTGTCTGATGAGCAAATTTCTTGATTGAATCAGAAATTGAATTCTTTCTGTGTAGAGAACAATTCTTCTTTGCAAATTTTAAACAATATTTTTTTTAACTTTCAGAATTTCATTTTCCTGGGACTCTGTATTTTCCCAGATTGTCTAAAATTCTTGTAAATCTATAGCATTTTACGAATACACATAATTTTTACTTTTAATAACAATATACCAAAAATAAAATAAATAATTTTTCACATTTAAATTTTATTGATTTATAATCCTAAGAACTCCCACTTTGTTTTTACTAGCAAAAATATTCAACAAGATAAACTTATGTTTTGTGCAAGCAACTCAAACAAGATTTTCAAATTACTTTTTCAACAACTTTACTTGTTAATTCTGTTCGATCTAATAAAGTTCTCGAACATTTGTTTGTTCTTTTTGTTTACAATTTGTTTGTCTATTACGACCCCCAAAACAAAACTTGTTCCCTTGACTTGTAAGTGCGAGTGTGAAAATGTGGTGTTTTCATAATTGAACTAAATATATAAATTTTGTATAAAAAAAATGTATATTTCAATGGTTTTATGTATGCATATGGTTTTTTTAATATATGTTAGTATGTATAAATAAATAATTGAGTACAGCCAACAATCAAATATGTACAAAAGTACACTGGAAAAAAGTTATAAACATAGACGATTGAAGATTAAGCGAACATTTAAGAAAATTTAATGTGGAATATTTAAAAAAATATTGATTTTTTTGAAAAATATTTATCAATTTGAATTTAACAGTTTCAACATTCATCATGTTTATCAACATTACCATTAGTGACAATGTTGACAACACGGTGTTATCAACATTGTTGCGGAGTATGAGAGAACATTTAATGTGAAACATTCTGGAACATTCTCAAGTGTATATATTACTGGAAATTGTCAGAAAATGCCGTTGGTATATAAATAATGACAGCATGTTGCACAACCGGTCTGTTAATTCTAATTCTTACTAATCTAACTTTTTTTAAGTGTACTACAAGTGTAACGAATTTAAAAAAAATTCTATGAGAATATTAAAAAAAAAATTGTATGCTGTAATAATTAAAGTAAAACAAAAAAGAACAACTGTTGCTTAAATAAACGATTTCTTGTAGTATTTGCTGGCATTCAGGCTAGACAACCCAACACCACCAACACACATAAATACTGTATACATATTTATGCACCAACATAACCAAATCATTGTAAACGACTTTGTCTTCTACAATTTATATTTGTCTCTTTCATTATTAACGATAATATGAGCGACAAAAAACCGTAAAGTTTATTCTATTAAATTCTGTTAGCTGTGGGCAATATTGTCTAGCTTGTCGCATCATATGTCGTAGAAGGTTATCAGACCAATTATGAATAAAAAATTCCGAGGGAGTTTTTTCCCATTGAATTTGAATAGGAAAAATGAGAAAAGGGAAAAAACTTCCGGGGAATTTTAATTCATAATTGGGCTGTATATATATGGCCGAATTAGTATCTTGTCCCCTTTATCGTCGATTGAAAATAAATCTTCGTTATCGACAATATAACATACAAAGACCTGAAAGTTGTCTTCTATTAAATTATGTTGGCTATGAGTAATATTGTCGCTTTTATTTTCTTGTGTCTCTTAAAAGTTATAGAGGGGCTTCTTTATTCTCTTAAATTTTCTTTAACCTTCGCTTTACCAATACCCATTGCGGATTTAGTGGTTTAATAATTTTTTTAATTTTGTTTCGATTTAAATGAAATTAAGACTCACTGAACATATTTTAGAGTTCTGTAGAAATTATTAATATCATTTTAAAATTTGTATGAAGTTTTTTCGATTTTTTAAAATTTTGGTACATAAAAAAACCTTTGGTAAAGCGATGGTTAAACGACAATTCAGACAAAATCTTTATTAATAACAATATATATTTGCAAATTGAAAGTTGTCTTCTACTAAATTTTGTTGACTATGGGAAATACTGTACCCAAATACTGTAGCCGCTTAATTTGTCTTTAACGTCGATTGAAAATAAATCTTCGTTATCGACAATATAACCTACAAAGACCTGAAATTTGCCTTCTATTAAATTCTGTTCACTATAGGAAATACAGTCGATTTTATAGAGGGTATTCTTTGGTCTTGTACCCATCGTTTGTGTCTTAAATATATTGTCAACCTTGAATTTGACCCTAGTCACTTACAATTTGAGCCAAATCGGAACCGCCATAGTCAAGAGGTTTAAAAATATTTACGCATTTTATAATATTCTCTAATCTACAATTTTGTTAAACAAATTCTCAAAATTTTAAGATTGATTTTTGGATAATGCTATAAAAGGATACAAATTATGCAACAATTGAACTACTAAAATACCTACGATTGGTGGTAAAATTTAACTATTAAAATACCAACGATTGATGGAAAAATTTAACTATTCAAAGACCTACGACTGATGGTAAAATTTAACTACAAAAACCCCTACGATTGATTGTAAAATTTAACTACTAAAATACCTACGATTGAACTATTCAAAGACCTACGATTGACATTAAAATTGTTGATAAAATTGAACTATTTAAAGAACTACGATTGATGGAAACATTTAACTACTAAAAGACTTACGATAGATGAAAAAATTTAACTATTCAAAGATCTTCGATTGATGGTAAAATTAAACTATTGTGTGTATGATTTAAAAATTCGGGATTTACAATATATGGCATGTGGGAGCTACTCAAGACGCAATTTCAAAACGTTTGCGAGCAGCACGATTCATCCAAAATCAGGGAAATGTGGTACCATATGAATAGAAATTATGCTTGAACGCTATAAAAGAATAAAATTTTTGCACTGAATCATTACTTGCGATAAAAATTGGATCCATTACAATAACCCGGCCAACCAGCCGAATCGATACCAAAGCCAAATATCTATGGCGCTAAGGAAATTCTGAGTATTTGCTGGGAGCAAGCACAGCTGCTCTTTTATGATTTGCTGAAATCTGACCAGACCATCACAGAGATCTGTACCGAACGCAACCGAACGCGGTTGCGAAGTTTTGCCTTACTTGCTTCATAGTGCAGACAAAGTCCCGTCCGACTACTTGTTTCAATCGTTACAGAACGCTCTGCCTGGGCTACGCTTCACATTGGAACAGCCAATATCGGACTTAAATCGTTCCTCAAAAGATGATCAGTTCTTTGGCTCGGAATCCGTATTGTTACTTAATTGTTTTTGAATTCAAATACAATGGTTTCTAACGGCAGGTTTCAAGTTCCATCATGTTTCTCAATATTTCTATTTCTGGAGACTTCCAATTATGGACAATGCTGTTTACCGACCGATTAACAGCAGTTATCATAACTGTGGACATTATCAACATAGCTGTGGAACATACAACATTGAATAAAAGCATTGAGTTAATCATTGTAGAAATAGAACTTTCATGAAGCCAGTGGAAGGGAGATGCGAGAGTTGAAGTCAACTGCATTACCAATGTATTATTATACATTATAAAGTGTGTAATATACATAAGTGTGAGTATTAAAACACAGGGTGATTATTTGAACTATTGTTGTGTAAATTTGAATAAATAAAGAATTGTTACAATTTGAAACTAAAAACTGCTTTTATTTACAATAAAAGTATCCGGTTTATTTAATGGAAATAAACCACCCTTTTTTTAAAGGTAAAAACGTAACAATATGTTGCCAGAAAGATGGGAAAAAGTCATAGCTAACAGTGGCCAATACTTTGAATAAATTTATATTGTACAAATGTTTCAAAATTAAAGTAAAAAATTTGAAAAAATTACGCATTTTTAAGTCATACTCCCAATACTAAAATAATATTAGAAGACAGATCAAGGGAAATATATACTGAACTCATGATGAAAATCAGACAAGTTTAACCTTTTCTTCGACAGGATCAGATTTAAAAATTAGCAAAATAATGAATTTATTATGAATTTTTAAACAGAAAATCTGGAAATTTATTGTACTTAGGGTCAAAATTAAATGTGTAACAGAAGTTTACACATTTATGGCCATTATTACAACTTGCCTATATAGTTAAAGGTAACTTTAATCAATAGAAAAGGGTATCCTTAATGTTAACTTTAACTATAAAGGCAAATTGTAATTATGATCCTTAATCGAATTACAGAACAGGAGTACTGAACTTGTTTAAAGAACTTAGCATTATTGCAAAGAATTAAACAAAAAACACTTGTAACTACAAATACAGAGAGCAAGCGTGAAGGCTGATCGTTGAATTAAACAGAAAAGATAAACATTTAATTTACAATATTGATTAAGTAAATAATAAATAACGCTTATGAAAACAAGTCATTCTCAAAATGGAACCACCAAATTGTGGATTTATTTGTACTATTAAAACAGCCAATGCAAAACATTTTTTAAACAAACTGCGAAGCGTTTTGCTTGTCTACAGATACACCCAGAATTCTCTGGCGGGAATCGAACCCGCAACCCTCAGATTAATAGTCCAGCACACTATCGACTAGTCTATCGGAGCACCCTTGCCTTTCGTATTACTGAATATTAGTAGTAAAAAGCATTGACGTCCTTTTCAAATGCAAAAATAAATGTTTAATAATAAAATTAAAAAAAACTGTAAAATCCAATTTTCTTCATGAATTAATAATATCCTATTTGATTAATCCGACCTGCATTCCTTAAAATTCCAAAAATAAATGCTTAAAAAAGCTTCCCTAATGTAGTTTCTCACTATTTATGTACTAATATGTATAATATTTGTCTATTGTTCTTTCCCAGCAGTTAAGCAAGGCAATGTATCCCTTATAGACAGTAATTGTTACTAATATCTGATCACTTGGCTGACTCCAATTTATAAATTTTGGGTCATTTGCTACTTATGTGCTCTTTGTAATGCAGAGAGAAGACAATTGTTACTTTATTCATACCAGGTAATCTAGCGTATAGACAATTGTGACATAAGTGTCTCTAAGTAGTCTAGAGTGTAGTCTTGGATGACTCTAATTTATATATTTTGGGTCATTTGGTACTTATGTGCTCTTTGTAATGCAGAGTGAAGACAATTGTTACTTTATACATCCCAGGTAATCTAGCGTACAGACAATTGTGACTTAAGTGTCTCTAAGTAGTCTAGCGTATAGACAATTGTCACTTAAGTGTCTCTAAGTAGTCTAGAGTGTAGTCAGTCTATTGGAGAGTTGTCGAAGGAAGGTTTGTTTACAAGCAATCGTTTATTGGACTGTATCATATCTTTTTAGATATTTGAGGTCAATTTGCATTTGTACATGTTAAAATAACTAGTTATGTAGCTGATAAAGTTACCAGTTAAGTAGCTACTAATGTAACCAGCTATTAGACAGTCTCATTCTAATCAAAAAAGGTTTAGGACATGCACGTGTTAAAATAACTAGTAATGTAGCTAGTTATGTAACTAGTTGTCAACCTAAATGAAGGATAAAATCACTAATTCAGAAAATGTCTCCTAGAACTGCTGGGTTATGTGTCTCGCATCAATTGAATTGTTGGCTTTTAAGTTCGCTTAATGTTTAGTTTAAGTAGGTGAACTTTGTTTGTTGTAGTTCTTCTTTTTTTATTGTCTTCTTGTCCACTTTAAAACAAAGAACACATAGCAATCAATTAATAATTGTATGACGCAAAAGTATACATACGCTGAAATTATGTTAAAATTTTATAGTTTCTTTTTTTTGGTATTCTAAACCAAAACATTTCAAAACTTTTAACACTTAACTATTTTTAATTCTGAGATTTTTTTTAAAACCTATTCTCATTTTTACTTCCCATTATAACTGGTTTACTGGGAATATTATACTTATGTTTAAGAGACAATAGACAAATATTAATTTTTTACAAAAGTTTTCAATTATGTAGTTAAAATATTAGACAAAGTAAAAAATTACTAATGTTTTTTTAGGGGCCAAATTAATATTTAAAGACTGTTTGTATTCATACATATACTATGTAGGTCTTTTAAGACGAGCCAAATCTAACAAAATTTGTTACCTGGGAACTGAAAACTGAATTTTAATAAAACTTCAATAGTTATTTATAGAGGAGGTGTATTTGAGTTTAAGTGTTGAATTTGAACTTTTAACACCAAGAAGGGCAGAGTTTTAGTCTTAAGACTCCAAAGTGGGGTACCAAAAAACTATCCGTTTAGAATTTACAGATGTATTTCCATTTGTATTACAAGTTTTTGCAAAAAATATTATTTTTATAGTTCTAATCAATAGTGATGAATTTTTGAACCTTTTCCGGAAACCCTTCCATTAAGAATTTTATAGAGCTTTTTGTCACATTGTTCGAACAGGTTGTCCATCTCCGTTTAAAATCTACCACACTTTTAGACACCTTTTTATGCTCTTCAATTCTCTTTTAACAAGAGCCCAATATCTCTTCTCTGACCTTAGCTCCAGGCAGTTTGGAGGATTTGCCTCTCTTGGTACAAATAACACATTTTTGTTCTTGTACCACTCAAGACCTTGCTTACCATAGCGACAGGATGCCAAATCAGGTCAAAACCAAGTAAGAGTGCTATAATCGGCTGTGCCAAGTCTTATATACCCTTCACCAAATTATACTTTAAAATAAAAATTTTTAGGTAAACAAAAATTCTTTTTTTTTAGTTGTTTTATTTTATTTTGTGGAAAATGTTTTTTAAAATTATTTTTAAATTAAATTTTTTTAAAAAAAAAAAAAAATTTTGTTTTTAATATTTAGTAAAAAAAATATTTTTTCCCGATTTTGACCCATTCTAGGTCCAACTTACTATGGTCTAATATACGTCGTTGCAAATATCTATCATTAGATATCCATATTGTCTATATTAATGACTTAGTAATCCATATATAGGTCAAAAATAGGTAAAAAATCGAGGTTGTCCTGGTTTTTTCCAAACCAATGTTTGGATTCTTTTGCCACAACTGGATATTACTTGCCATACCAAGAACTTTTTGGGAAAATTCCCTCGAACATCAGCAACATAAAAATATAACCCAGAAGCTGCGAAAAATTTTCCAGAACATACGTTTCGTCATCCATTATACAGCAGGTATATTTTTATACCCATTCACCTTCCACAATATAATTTTCCGACCCTATAAAGTATATATATTCTGGATCCTTATAGATAGAGGAGTCGATTAAGACATGTTCGTCTGTCTGTCTGTTGAAATCAACTTTCCGAAGCCCCCAAATAACTTACATCACGATTCATACATCAATATCTGCGAAATTCTTCCGTCTCGGTTGCTATTTAAAATCGAGAAAATCGGTCCACAAATGTCCTGGAAAAAACTAGGACAACCTCGATTTTGACCTATATCTGGATTACTAAGTCATTAATATAGACAATTTGGATATCTAATGATATTTCAAAGACCTTTACAACGCCGTAGTATATATACTAAGTTGGGCCTACAATAGGTCAAAATCGGAAAAAATATTTTTTAACCCGAATTTTTTTTTTCATCAAAATTTTTTTTCGCTAAATATTAAAAAACAAGTAAGAGAGCTATATTCGGCTATGCCGAATTTTAAATATTTTTAGGTAAATTTTTAAATTTAAAATTTTTTTTTTTAAATTTAATCATTTTTTTTAAATTAAAAAATTTTTTTTTTTAGTTTTTTTTTTTTTAATATTTAGTGAAAAAAATTTTGGTGAAAAAAAATTCGGGTTAAAAATTATTTTTTTCTGATTTTGACCTATTGTAGGTCCAACTTACTATGGTCTTATATACAGTATTGGCCATAACTAAAGCACCCCCTCAATGGATTTTTTCAAATCATAATTTTTTTGATAAAAACGGTTTTTTTGGGATGTATTTTGTATATATTTTATTAACTAATATTGTTAATGTTCATTTAATATTTATTTAGTAAAAGATAATTTTATTAAAAATTAATTTAAAATTATAAATCATACAAAAACTCAAAACGCAACGGACAAAACAAAAGCACCCTCTTATAAGATGTTTAAAAATTTGACTCGGTACTGCATATTTGCAATGTGAATTATTGGGAATCACAATGAATGGACTTAAAAATTCCAAAAGATAAAAATATAGGAAGACGTAGTGTGCAAAATTTAAGTTTTATACAGATTCTTGTAATAAAAACAATGGCATGGAAAAATTACTCCAGTGAATTTAAAATTAAAGTTATTGAGAACTGGAAGACGGGCTTATCACTACATGAATTTAGTAAAAAATATTCAATTAACAGATCTGTTATTTCCAGGCTCGTTTCAAAATTTTTTAAGACTGGTCGAAAAAATCCGGTGCAACACGATATTATGATTCCTTGATCAAAAGAGCAATACAAAAAGATCCTACAGCATCAACTATTCAAGTACGAACAAGTTTAAGATTATGCGTTAGCGAAAGAACAAACCGTAGAAGAGTAGTAGAAGCCCGATTATTCAGCTGACGAACAGCAAAAAAAACATTTCTATCAGCTAAGAACAAGAAAGCTAGACTGAAATTTGCCAAAGCCCACATCGACTGGAGTGTCCAAAAATGAAAGACAGGACTGTTCCCTGACGAATCCAAATACAACTTAAAAAGTTCCGCTGGAATAAGGCGTGTACGCAGACCAAAAGGACTGAAGGACTGAATCCTAAGTATTGCAAAGGAACAATTAAACATGGAGGAGGCAATGTAATGGTCTGGGGTTGCTTTTCTGGTCAATGATTTGGGCCAAATCATAAAATTTATGTGATTATGGATCGGTTCATGTACTGTGATGTATTGAAAGCTGTAATGTTGCCTTATGCCAGTGAAGAGATGCCAATTATAGGGCGCTTCCAACAGAATAACGATCCTAAGCAACCCTCCAAAGTTTGTAAGACTTAGCTACAGAGCAATAAGGTTCAATTTCTTCATTGGCCTGGTCAATCTCCCGATCTCAATCCTATTGAGAACTTGTGGCACATTGTTAATATGAAAATAAATCGTGAAAATTGCTGAAATAAGGATTGTCAATTTTCACGATTTATTTCATGCCGTTAAAATAGCCTGGGAAGGAATACCGAAAAACGCCAAAAAAAAACATAATATCTTCTATGCTAAGAGATGTTCTTGTGCCATCCAAAACAAAGGATTTGCAACTAAAAATTAATTAAATTTTTTTTCTGAGTATATCCTTGAAGGGGTGCTTTAGTTTTGTCCGTTTCATTTTCTATCTTAAAATATTTTTTGATTTTAAGTTACCTCTTATAGAAAGTATTTGTTTATCAATACTAAACATATTAACAAATGAAAATAATACATAATAGATATTTAAAACTTTGATTTTATACAAAAAAATACCATATGAAATAAATTCATTGAGGGGGTGCTTTAGTTATGGCCAATCTGGATTACTAAGTCATTAATATAGAAAATTTTTTTCATCAAAAGTTTTTTTCGCTAAATATTTAAAAAAATAAATAAATTTCAAAAAAAAAAAAAAAAGTTAATTTAAAAAATTTTAAAAAAAAATTTAAAAAACATCTTTGGAAAAAAAATAAATTTTGTTTACCTAAAAATATTTAAAATTTTTATTTTGAAGTATAATTTGTTGAAGGGTATAAGATTCGGCACAGCCGAATATAGCTCTCTTACTTGTTTTTTATAAAATTTTACTTCAATTTCCGTGCTCTGTCTTTGGCCTCTAAATTTTTATCAGAGTTCCTATCCAGAACTTTTTGAGCATTGCATGTTTTTAAACCTGCATTGGCTTTAACTTTTCGTACCAAATAGTGCGAATGCTGAGCTAACCGTACTGCTTTCATACCGGATGTGTTGGGAGCTCTATTGAAAATGATTTCTATTTAATGGCTTTAGAAACATCATATGGACCTTGTACCTGAACCATGTTTTTTATGAACGGACAAGCTCTCCCGATACAGTTTAATAACATTGGAAACAGTTTGACGGCAGAACTTTTAGTAGAACCAATTTGGGTTTTGTTGAAAATATTTCATAATTTTCGTATGCTCTTTTTCTCGTCACTCATTTTAATCAGATTAACAACAAATGAGCATAATTGACATTAAAAATAATAAATGACATACTTTTCAAAAGTAACATGATCAAAAAAATCAAACAATCCTTGGGTTAAAAGTTTTAAGGAAAAAACATTTGTTAATGTTTTTTCGATCTCACTCCTTATATACTCATGTGGGTGAAGTTAGCTACGAAAGTTAGCTCCGTTTTTTAACATTTCTATGTTAATGTATAAACTAACATAGCTCCTACTCAAAGACTGTTAAGTTAACAGAGCTGCTTTATATTACACTCAGTAAACATTTTATCAATAAAAACAAAAAAAAGGGGTTTACCGATCATTCAGCTTTAATATATAATAACATTTTTTTTGGATAAAAAAAAAATAAATATTTATTATGAACAATCGTTGATATTTTTGCTTGTACAGTATTATCTCCTTTTGAAATCCGAAAAAATTGGCCAAAAATGGAAAGGTGCTCCTTATCTACTTAATGGGGTCGAAAGCCATGTAGTCATAGATTTCAGAACTGTATTGCTTATATTCAGAATCAGTATAGCATTTTTGCAGCAGCATTTTCAAAATTATGAAATTGTGAATTTTGTCATATAAGGATTTTTTGAAATCCGAAAAATTGGCCAAAAATGGAAAGGTGCTCCTTATCTACTTAATGGGGTCGAAAGCCATGTATTCATAGATTTCAGAACTGTATTGCCTATATTCAGAATCAGTATAGCATTTTTGCAGGAGCATTTTCAAAATTATGAAATTGTGAATTTTGTCATATAAGGATTTTTTGAAATCCGAAAAATTGGCCAAAAATGGAAAGGTGCTCCTTATCTACTTAATGGGGTCGAAAGCCATGTATTCATAGATTTCAGAACTGTATTGCTTATATTCAGAATCAGTATAGCATTTTTGCAGGAGCATTTTCAAAATTATGAAATTGTGAATTTTGTCATATAAGGATTTTTTGAAATCCGAAAAATTGGCCAAAAATGGAAAGGTGCTCCTTATCTACTTAATGGGGTCGAAAGCCATGTATTCATAGATTTCAGAACTGTATTGCCTATATTCAGAATCAGTATAGCATTTTTGCAGGAGCATTTTCAAAATTATGAAATTGTGAATTTTGTCATATAAGGATTTTTTGAAATCCGAAAAATTGGCCAAAAATGGAAAGGTGCTCCTTATCTACTTAATGGGGTCGAAAGCCATGTATTCATAGATTTCAGAACTGTATTGCCTATATTCAGAATCAGTATAGCATTTTTGCAGGAGCATTTTCAAAATTATGAAATTGTGAATTTTGTCATATAAGGATTTTTTTAAATCCGAAAAATTGGCCAAAAATGGAAAGGTGCTCCTTATCTACTTAATGGGGTCGAAAGCCATGTATTCATAGATTTCAGAACTGTATTGCCTATATTCAGAATCAGTATAGCATTTTTGCAGCAGCATTTTCAAAATTATGAAATTGTGAATTTTGTCATATAAGGATTTTTTGAAATCCGAAAAATTGGCCAAAAATGGAAAGGTGCTCCTTATCTACTTAATGGGGTCGAAAGCCATGTATTCATAGATTTCAGAACTGTATTGCCTATATTCAGAATCAGTATAGCATTTTTGCAGGAGCATTTTCAAAATTATGAAATTGTGAATTTTGTCATATAAGGATTTTTTGAAATCCGAAAAATTGGCCAAAAATGGAAAGGTGCTCCTTATCTACTTAATGGGGTCGAAAGCCATGTATTCATAGATTTCAGAACTGTATTGCCTATATTCAGAATCAGTATAGCATTTTTGCAGCAATATTTTCAAAATTATGAAATTGTGAATTTTGTCATATAAGGATTTTTTGAAATCCGAAAAATTGGCCAAAAATGGAAAGGTGCTCCTTATCCTTATTATAATGGGGTCGAAAGCCATGTATTCATAGATTTCAGAACTGTATTGCCTATATTCAGAATCAGTATAGCATTTTTGCAGGAGCATTTTCAAAATTATGAAATTGTGAATTTTGTTATATAAGGATTTTTTGAAATCCGAAAAATTGGCCAAAAATGGAAAGGTGCTCCTTATCTACTTAATGGGGTCGAAAGCCATGTATTCATAGATTTCAGAACTGTATTGCTTATATTCAGAATCAGTATAGCATTTTTGCAGCAGCATTTTCAAAATTATGAAATTGTGAATTTTGTCATATAAGGATTTTTTGAAATCCGAAAAATTGGCCAAAAATGGAAAGGTGCTCCTTATCTACTTAATGGGGTCGAAAGCCATGTATTCATAGATTTCAGAACTGTATTGCTTATATTCAGAATCAGTATAGCATTTTTGCAGCAGCATTTTCAAAATTATGAAATTGTGAATTTTGTCATATAAGGATTTTTTGAAATCCGAAAAATTGGCCAAAAATGGAAAGGTGCTCCTTATCTACTTAATGGGGTCGAAAGCCATGTATTCATAGATTTCAGAACTGTATTGCCTATATTCAGAATCAGTATAGCATTTTTGCAGGAGCATTTTCAAAATTATGAAATTGTGAATTTTGTCATATAAGGATTTTTTGAAATCCGAAAAATTGGCCAAAAATGAAAAGGTGCTCCTTATCTACTTAATGGGGTCGAAAGCCATGTATTCATAGATTTCAGAACTGTATTGCTTATATTCAGAATCAGTATAGCATTTTTGCAGCAATATTTTCAAAATTATGAAATTGTGAATTTTGTCATATAAGGATTTTTTGAAATCCGAAAAATTGGCCAAAAATGGAAAGGTGCTCCTTATCTACTTAATGGGGTCGAAAGCCATGTATTCATAGATTTCAGAACTGTATTGCCTATATTCAGAATCAGTATAGCATTTTTGCAGGAGCATTTTCAAAATTATGAAATTGTGAATTTTGTCATATAAGGATTTTTTGAAATCCGAAAAATTGGCCAAAAATGGAAAGGTGCTCCTTATCTACTTAATGGGGTCGAAAGCCATGTATTCATAGATTTCAGAACTGTATTGCTTATATTCAGAATCAGTATAGCATTTTTGCAGCAGCATTTTTAAAATTATGAAATTGTGAATTTTGTCATATAAGGATTTTTTGAAATCCGAAAAATTGGATATATAAGGATTTTTTGAAATCCTTATATGACAAAATTCACAATTTCATAATTTTGAAAATGCTGCTGCAAAAATGCTATACTGATTCTGAATATAAGCAATACAGTTCTGAAATCTATGAATACATGGCTTTCGACCCCATTAAGTAGATAAGGAGCACCTTTCCATTTTTGGCCAATTTTTCGGATTTCAAAAAATCCTTATATGACAAAATTCACAATTTCATAATTTTGAAAATGCTCCTGCAAAAATGCTATACTGATTCTGAATATAGGCAATACAGTTCTGAAATCTATGAATACATGGCTTTCGACCCCATTAAGTAGATAAGGAGCACCTTTCCATTTTTGGCCAATTTTTCGGATTTCAAAAAATCCTTATATGACAAAATTCACAATTTCATAATTTTAAAAATGCTGCTGCAAAAATGCTATACTGATTCTGAATATAAGCAATACAGTTCTGAAATCTATGAATACATGGCTTTCGACCCCATTAAGTAGATAAGGAGCACCTTTCCATTTTTGGCCAATTTTTCGGATTTCAAAAAATCCTTATATGACAAAATTCACAATTTCATAATTTTGAAAATGCTGCTGCAAAAATGCTATACTGATTCTGAATATAAGCAATACAGTTCTGAAATCTATGAATACATGGCTTTCGACCCCATTAAGTAGATAAGGAGCACCTTTCCATTTTTGGCCAATTTTTCGGATTTCAAAAAATCCTTATATGACAAAATTCACAATTTCATAATTTTGAAAATGCTCCTGCAAAAATGCTATACTGATTCTGAATATAGGCAATACAGTTCTGAAATCTATGAATACATGGCTTTCGACCCCATTATAATAAGGATAAGGAGCACCTTTCCATTTTTGGCCAATTTTTCGGATTTCAAAAAATCCTTATATGACAAAATTCACAATTTCATAATTTTGAAAATATTGCTGCAAAAATGCTATACTGATTCTGAATATAAGCAATACAGTTCTGAAATCTATGAATACATGGCTTTCGACCCCATTAAGTAGATAAGGAGCACCTTTTCATTTTTGGGCAATTTTTCGGATTTCAAAAAATCCTTATATGACAAAATTCACAATTTCATAATTTTGAAAATGCTCCTGCAAAAATGCTATACTGATTCTGAATATAGGCAATACAGTTCTGAAATCTATGAATACATGGCTTTCGACCCCATTAAGTAGATAAGCAGCACCTTTCCATTTTTGGCCAATTTTTCGAATTTCAAAAAATCCTTATATGACAAAATTCACAATTTCATAATTTTGAAAATGCTCCTGCAAAAATGCTATACTGATTCTGAATATAGGCAATACAGTTCTGAAATCTATGAATACATGGCTTTCGACCCCATTAAGTAGATAAGGAGCACCTTTCCATTTTTGGCCAATTTTTCGGATTTCAAAAAATCCTTATATGACAAAATTCACAATTTCATAATTTTGAAAATATTGCTGCAAAAATGCTATACTGATTCTGAATATAAGCAATACAGTTCTGAAATCTATGAATACATGGCTTTCGACCCCATTAAGTAGATAAGGAGCACCTTTTCATTTTTGGCCAATTTTTCGGATTTCAAAAAATCCTTATATGACAAAATTCACAATTTCATAATTTTGAAAATGCTGCTGCAAAAATGCTATACTGATTCTGAATATAAGCAATACAGTTCTGAAATCTATGAATACATGGCTTTCGACCCCATTAAGTAGATAAGGAGCACCTTTCCATTTTTGGCCAATTTTTCGGATTTCAAAAAATCCTTATATGACAAAATTCACAATTTCATAATTTTAAAAATGCTGCTGCAAAAATGCTATACTGATTCTGAATATAAGCAATACAGTTCTGAAATCTATGAATACATGGCTTTCGACCCCATTAAGTAGATAAGGAGCACCTTTCCATTTTTGGCCAATTTTTCGGATTTCAAAAAATCCTTATATGACAAAATTCACAATTTCATAATTTTGAAAATGCTCCTGCAAAAATGCTATACTGATTCTGAATATAGGCAATACAGTTCTGAAATCTATGAATACATGGCTTTCGACCCCATTAAGTAGATAAGGAGCACCTTTCCATTTTTGGCCAATTTTTCGGATTTCAAAAGGAGATAATACTGTACAAGCAAAAATATCAACGATTGTTCATAATAAATATTTATTTTTTTTTTATCCAAAAAAATTTTTATTATATATTAAAGCTGAATGATCGGTAAACCCCTTTTTTTTTGTTTTTATTGATAAAATGTTTACTGAGTGTAATATAAAGCAGCTCTGATAACTTAACAGTCTTTGAGTAGGAGCTATGTTAGTTTATACATTAACATAGAAATGTTAAAAAACGGAGCTAACTTTCGTAGCTAACTTCACCCACATTATATACTCGTATATAAAAATATGACAATTAGGCTTAAACAGTTGCAGCGAAAAGTCAAATTTTCGATTTTTTTTAAATAAAAGACAGCAATTGTTTCTTACTTTCCCAAAAATATTTGGAAATTTTTAAATTAAATAAAATTAAGATTATATTTCCAGAAACCATATTTGTTCTATATAAAAATGCAACTAACTTCACTTTCTTCTCTCTCTCTCTAAATCATGTGTTGTTATCACACCAACAAAAAATCCATAATAATCAACAAATTATTGACATTATTTATTTAGTTTATGAGTGTAAGGTTTTTTGTGGTACATAGTTGTTTTGTTTTCAATTCCAAAGAAAATTACTTCTGCTGTTAAGGGTTTTCTTTTCGCTTTTTCTACTTGTTTCTTTATAATGAACTAAAAAAAAAGAAAGAAACTACAATATTTCAGAGGTACGAGTAAAATTCTATAGTTTTGTTGAATACTCATCGTAACACATTTAAATGAAGCTCTAGTTTCTGTGACTTTTGTGTTGTTTTTAGAGTTTGTATTTGTAATTTTGTTGGTTTTGTTTTGCTTTACTTTTTAGCTCTATGGCGTTGCAAGTTTGTCGTCTTATTGTTGTTGTTAACATTATAGCATAGAAATGTCAACAGTTTGATGGTAGCATATGTTGCATTTACCATTTTTTTTCTGCACTAAACTTTAGAGATATATAGATTGTAATGCAATCCAGAGTTGTTAATGAATTTATTTAATAATATAAAAACTTAAATAACTCTATACTATATACAATATACAGTAAGTTATCGACCATACAATGGGAACTTTTATTGAAAACTATATTCCGTAATTTCGGTATTCAAAAACATGACCTTTTACCACATACATATTTCTAAGATAAATTCTAATTCTCTACGTTTTCTATTAAAAATGTAGTAAATTTCAATATTTAAATTTTAACAAGTAAGAAGCTATATTCGGCTGTGCCGAATCTTATATACCCTTCTGTAAATTATACTTGAAAATAAAATTTTTAAATATTTTTAGGTAAACAAAAATTTTTTTCCAGTTGTTTTATTCGTTTAAAAAAAAAAATTGTTTTTAAATTTTTTTTGGAAATTTTAAATTTGTTTTATTTTTTTTAAATTTTAAAATTTTTTTTGTTTTTAAATTTTGTTTTTTTAATATTTAGCGAAAAAAAAGCTTTTGGTGAAAAAAAAATTTCGGGTTAAAAAATATTTTTTTCCGATTTTGACCCATTGTAGGTCCAACTTACTATGGTCTTATATACGTCGTTGCAAAGGTCTTTGAAATATCTATTATTAGATATCCATATTGTCTATATTAATGACTTATGCCCAGTTTTTGACTTGTTATTTAAATACGTATTTAGTTAATTTTAACTTAAAATTAAGTTGTATTTAAATACAGTTTGAGTTTTTCAGTGCTACATAATTTGTCTTATTTAAATAAGATAAAAGTATGGTAGCACTACTAAATATCAAAAATTTATCGATAGTTTTGCTTAAAACAGCTGTTCAACCAAAACAAAAATTGATACATTTTGCCCAATAAGAAATAAAAGTTTATTAAACAATAAAATTATTGGTAGGAAAATGCACAAAAGAAGCTCCAATTGCCCCGCATCGGAATTGTAGTTTTTGCAAGACGCTTTTTTTAGCAAGACGCTGTTGTTTGTTTTTTTTTTACTACAATAGAGTGAAAAAAAAACCAAACAACAAAAGTCAGCTGTCAAAAACATATGGTAGTTTATGAAACTTAAATAGAATTTAAATGGCCAACGTTGGCCATTTAAGTATCATTTAAAAAAGCACTGAGAAACTCATTTTCGTATTTAAATAGAACTTAAATATAATTCATATTTAAATACGAAGTCAAAAACTGGCTCTTAGTAATCCAGATATACAGTGAATGTCACTTAAAATCGTACACCATCGTAGTCAAATTTTATTCATTAGTTTTAGAAAGTTGATGTTTTGGAAATATTTTAAAATGCTATTTTTATATTGTGTGTGCTATTACCTATCAGAAAATTGGGTATAATTTTAATTGCCCTTATCCACAAATAAAAAAATTGGGTAAGACTGTCAGTGCCCAGAATATCAACGCTTCATTTAAAACCGTAAAGGTACTAAAAAATAGCAAATGATACCCTACAAAGTATTAGGATTATTTAATATTAACATTTTTTTTAATTTTTAAAGTTTTAATTATAATTTAATATAATTGTACGAATTTAAGTGAAATTTGAATTTTGTGATGTTCTTTAATTTTCATCAATATTTTTTTAACGAATTAAGGTTTTGTTAACTTTTTTGTTGAAATACATATATTTTGTTCCAATTAATAAAATGACATTTAATTTTTTATATAATCACCTATTATTGCCTGTATAATTTCATAATATTAAAAAAAAAATATGTTGTACGATTTTGAGTGACACTCACTGTAGGTAAAAAATAATTCAAAAATCGAGGTTGTCCTGGTTTTTGCCTTATATCTTATAGCAACCGAGCCGGAAGAATTCCGGAGATATTGATGTATGAATCGTGTATATAAGTTATTTTGGGGCTTCGGAAAATTGATTTCAACAGACGGACATGGCTAAATCGACTTCGCTATCTATAAGGATCCGGGAAATTCAAAAACTACTACTATCTCGAATTTTCACATATTTTTCGACAACATTTTTGTAATTTAAAATTTTTTTTTTAACAATTTCTTTTTCATCTATTTTTTGTTCAACAAACATTATTTTTTCCTCAATAATTTGTTTTTCAACAACATTTTTTTCCAATATTTATCTTTAACTATGTCTCGGTGAAGTGTATTTAATATTCTGCACAGCCAAATATTCACACCCAGTTTACTAAAGGTTTTGTGAAGTTAGTTAAAATTCAGAGAGCTGTGAGACCAAATTTCACAACGCCGGCTGCTGACTCTAAAAAAAGTCGGCGTGCCGTCTAAAAAAATTTTTAAAAATTAAAAAGTAAAATTCCGAAATTTTAATGAAGTTACTTTATCCCCTTTTACAATGCTGCGTCTGTCTGTCGTTCAATTTCTTCATTGTAAAAGAGGACTTAGGAATTTATAGCAAAAATGGCGGCTATTTTCAAACTGAAAATTTGTTTGTGGCTGCGGTTTTTAAAGTTTATCGGACTGAAGACTCAGCCAGCTTACAGCCGTTCGACGCAGTTCTCTATTCCGATTACATTTTTGTGACTTTGGTTTATTTTTTACTTCCTGCGTTAATGTTTTCCCTTAAATTTTAGTGAAATATTTTATTTTTCCAAAACACAAATCCTTTAATAAACTCTTTCAAAACCCTGTTCAAAACTAAACTTAATATTATTATGGATTGCTACAATTGTCAAGTGGAGGATGAGGAAAATATTGTAGGAAACTGGTAAAGTGTTAAGGGGGACGCAATGTGTGCACAACAGAAAAACTAACATAAAGTGTAGGGAAAAAAAAGCACAAAGTTTTCGTAATTTTTTCATTTCTTGTATGTCTTTAATATAGAAATGGAAGTAGGTTTAAAGGTATGCGAACGTACAGACTGGTAGACAGACACTCTCACATTTATACTGACTCATATTTAAACAAAAAAATATACAAACAAATAATTTTTTTCTAAAAGTAACAGCCAAAACCATATACACTATTATTGCATACAAAAATTTTCAAAATAAAAAAAAATAAGAAACTAAAAAAAAAATTACAAAATAAATAATGTCTAAAAGAAAAATGTAGCTCTTAATTGGTTTTGTACAACAATTGTTTAATTGTTAAAATAAATGCATTGTTTAAAAATGTAGGTTTGTTTCTAATAAAATAAAATAAAATTTCGTTTCTAAATAAAAAATTTTAATAATAAAAGATCTTTTTAAGAAAAAATTTCCAAAAAAAAAGCCACAAGGTGTCAAAATTAAAAAACAAGTAAATTCTTGTTTAAGTTTATTGTACTAAATCACCAAAAAAAAGAAGTGTTAATTACTTTTGTCCACAAAATAGAATGACAATTTTGAACAACCATGTTGTTAATTAGTGACGTTTTAGTCATTTTACAAATAACGGTTTCATAAGCAGAGCTGTACTACCCACATTTAGCCAGGCAAATCTTTAAATTAGGAATGAATATTTTTTTAGTTTATGAAAATATAATGGAAACTTTTCCTAATATTCAATTAATAGGTCAAAATACCAAAAAAAATCTTGAGAAATTTATAGTTTTTTACTTATATTAACAAAAAACAAGTAAAAGAGCTATATTCGGCTGTGCCGAATTTTATATACCCTTCACCAAATTATACTTTAAAATAAATATTTTTAGGTAAACAAAATTTAATTACTTTTTTTCCAAATTGTTTTTTAATGTTTTTAAAATTTTTTTTTTGAATTTTTTTTTTAAATTTTACAAAAACATATTTTGATGAAAATAAAATTCGGGTTAAAAAATATTTTTGCCGATTTTGACCCATTGTAGGTCCAACTTACTATTACGGAATGGACTTTGAAATATCTATCATTAGATATCTATATTTTCTATATTACTGAATTAGTAATCCAGATATCGATAAAAAATTAGCCAAAAATCGAGGTTGTCCCTGTGTTTTCCTTATATCTCAGCCATTTGTGGGCCGATTTTGTCGATAAATTCGGCACAACCGAATAAACAGTGGTTGACAAAACAATGGAAACTTTTCCAAATATTTCATTAGTGGCCTAAAATCTGAAATAACTTTTTAAAAAATTTTAACATTTTTGTAGTATTTTATTTGTATACTTTTATTAACTTAATTTAACAAAAAAACAAAGGACATAATTAATTAAATTCTAAAAATGATAAAACAAAATTAAAAGATTTCTTTATTACGGCATTGACAAAAACAATGGTAACTTAGGTATTGTTTTAACAAATATGGTCTAAACTTTGCAATAACTCAATATTTTGTTGGGTATCCCTTATTTTTTATAACTGCTAAAGAGTCAATGGTCTCCTTTGAAATATTTTGCCATTGCCTTATAACCGCCTGCGATAAATCTTCCTTCCTGGTGTAATTTTGGGTCCTTATTTTACGATCTACAATTTCCCATAGATTTTCTATGGGATTGAGATCTGGCGATTGTGCAGGTCACTTCAAAACACGTATCTCGTTGGATTGTAACCACTCGGTTACAACACTAGAGGTGTGTTCAGGGTTGTTGTCGTGTTGGAATCTCCAAACTAGAGGCATATTTTCTTCAGCGTATGGATATATTACATCGCGATGTAATATATCCATCGTTTAATATGGTTCTGTATCCTATACCTGTCATGGTATCTTTTATAATATGAATTGGGCCCATACCTTGCCCTGAAAAACATCCACATACCATAATATTGCCACAGCCAAACTTTACAGTCTTATTTGTGTACTTTGGATCTAATCTTTTTCCCTTTGGTCGTCTTAAAAATGTTCTCCCATCACTGCCTTTTAAATTGTATTTGGATTCGTCGGAAAAGAGGACAGTATTCCATTTCTGTATCGACCAGTTTAAATGATCCCTGGCAAATTGTAGACTAGCAGAACGGTTCTTTTTAGAAATGAGTGGTTTTTTTACAGGACGATAGCAACCAAGACCAGCCTCATTTGCCCAGCGGCTAACTGTTCGGGTACTTATTTCTAATTTTAGGCTATTAACAACCACTCGAGGAGTTATTTTTGGGAATTTCTTGAACTCTCTCGCTATTAAATCTAGGAGTCTAGGAGTAGTCTTACAAGGTCTTCCACCTAAATGTTGAGTTTTTACAGAACCGGTCTCACGAGATTTCTTTATAATTTTTGAAACTGCTGATTTATTTATTGAATATTTGTCACAGATACTTTTTTATAAACCAGCTTTAAAATCGTTAATTATTTTATTTTTTAAGTCTTGCGAAAAAGAAATTGTGAAAAATTACAAGAATTTAAAAATAAAATCGTTTTACATCGTTCTTTTAAATATTATTTTCGTTTTCTTTCGTGCAGAAGTTTAAAAGTTTCCATTGTTTTGTCAATAGCGAAATAGTGAATATTTTTAATTTTGTGCCCTTTTTTCAGAATATAATTAATTATGTTGTTTGTTTTTCAGTTAATTTATATAAATAAAACTATACACGTAAAATACTAAAAAAAAATTTTATTTTAAAAAAATATTTGAAATTTTGGGCTACAAATGGAATATTTGGAAAAGTTTCCATTGTTTTGTCAACCACTGTATATTTCTTACTTTGTTTTTTTTTACCGCACAGTTTTATTCGTAAAACTTTATTGATTTTTGGTTTACTTTAATATTATAAAGTTCCCCGGAATTGCGGCCAATAAAAATATTTTATTATTATGCGACTGTAAAAAAATATGAGGGAATTTGGTTACCCTTAAACTATTTATACATTTCTACATTTTACCACTTCTGTCAGTCTAAAGCAACTAAATTTAATTCATTAACAAATTTTAAAAACAAAATAACGCTTACTTTCGACACCGTTTCAATTTTCGTACCAGCTAAATACGCTTCTCCATTGACCGTTACAAGCCAATAAATAAATGCTGTATAATTGTTAAAACTTCCAACAAAAAAACCTTAAACTTTTTTTCGTAAACTTATTTTTTTTTTTTTATTAACCATATTATTTTTTGTTGCATTTCTTTTGAAAACCAAAAAAAAAAAATAAAATCTGAAATACTCGTTAAAAAAAATTACTAGCATAAAAAAAGTTAATGACCACAAAAATGATTTCGAAAATTGTACATAATTTTTGTATTTAGCAGACTCTATGTAGGTTTTTTCAAGTGTGTAAAGAGAGACAAAACAACAACAACAAAAAATACTATTAATTATATTGAAGTGTGCAGTAGTAGTTGTTGTTGTTTTTATCTTTCTTTTTTTGTTTTGTTTGCTACACAAAGGTGCCATACATACATATAAAACAACAATAACAACAATTGTTTTGGGTTGGCGTATAAAACAACAATAAATAATAAAAGAAATAATAAAAGCTGTTGTAATGAATGAGAAACAAAAAACACTTTCTTTTTCAATTGGTTTTAAAGATTTGTTTTTTGTTCATATCATTGATAAAATCATGTTTATAATTTATAAAAATACACTAAGTACTACCACGGTACGATTAAGTGAAGGTTGGTTGGTTGTTTGTTTGTTTGGTAAAAATAAGTGAAATAGAAAAGTTTTTCTATTATGTAGGTATGAAGAAAAAAGTAGATGAAACCTACATTTTTGTTTGTGATTATTTATGCTCATCATGTAAAAGAAAATTACCCAAAACTGCTGAATATTTTTATGTACATATGTACTTGTTTATATTTAAAATATAGCACAACTACTTTAGTTTTGTTTTTTTTTTTACTTTAATTAAATAAACTATCCACCATAAACAAGAAGGCCTATTATTTTGATATTTCATTTGTAACTGATCACAGTGGTAAGAGTGAGTTTTACTAACAATTTATTTATTTTAAAAAGTACTTTTTCTACTACTATTTTATTTTACGTTTTTTTCTATTTTTATCATGTTCAGAATTAAATTTTAATAAAAATATGGAAACAGTACTTTTTTAATAAATTACTTTTTCTGCTACTCTTTTCCAAATGTAGCAATAAACTGGAATATTTTACTTTTTTTTACAGAAAATATAATTTTTTTAGCTATTTATGTAATAATTACTAGAAAATACAGGTATTTTCTTTAAAATTCATACTTATTTCAAAAAAGTACTTTTTCTACTACTATTTGACTTAATTGTCATGCATAGAATAAAAATTTGCTACTACTTTTTTCTAAAGTAGCAGAAAACTACAAAATCTTTATTTTTTGCAGAATACTTTTTTATTTACTTAAAAATAAATACCTTTTTCAAAAAATTAAGATAACAATACCTGCTTTAATACGTATTTTTCTACTACTATTTTCTAAAACCAGCAATAACTGACAAATTTGTATTTTTACAGAATAAATAAAATGTCTTGCTATTTATATAAAAATTGCTTCTTCAAGAGATTTAAAAATTATACTTTTTTAAAAAAAGTGCTTTTTCTACTACTATTTTATTTGACATTTTTTTTCTATTTTTATCACGTTTTAACAAAAATAAGAAAATAGTACTTTTTTAAAAAAGTTACTTTTTCTACTACTATTTTCCAAAATTAGCAACAAACTAGAAAATTGGTATTTTTTTACTGAATAAATTTAATTTCTTGCTAAATATGTAAAAATTTGTAGAAACAGCGGGAATTTCTTTACAAGGGTTTAAATTGATACATTTTTTCAAAAAGTACTTTTTCTACTACTATTTTATTTTACGTTTTTTTCTATTTTTATCATGTTCAGAATTAAATTTCAGCAAAAATAAGAAAAAAGTACTTTTTTTAAAAAGTCACTTTTTCTACTACTATTTTCCAAAAGTAGCAACCAACTAGAAAATAGGTATTTTTTTACTGAATAAATTTAATTTCATGCTAAATATGTAAAAATTGCTACAAAAATCGGGAATTTCTTTAAAAGGGTTTAAATTGATACATTTTTTTAAAAAGTACTTTTTGACGTTTTTTTTCACTTTTACTTTTTTTTACTTTTTCTACTACTATTTCCCAAAAGTAGCAATAAACTGAAAAATGGCATTTAATTAAACTTTTTTTTATTGATTTGTAATGTCTACAATTTAATTTTAACAAAAATTTGTCAGTATGTTGTTCTTTTTTTAAAAGGTACTTTTTCTACTACTATTTTCTATAAGTAGCAGAATAATTATTTTTTTTATTTGAGATGTTTCAGTTATACTTTTTATTGATTTGTAATGTCTACAATTTAATTTTAACAAAAATTTGTCAGTATGTAGTTCTTTTTTTAAAAGGTACTTTTTCTACTACTATTTTCTATAAGTAGCAGAATAATTATTTTTTTTATTTGATATGTTTCAGTTATACTTTTTATGCCATAACTATTAAAAATAAACAAAATTTCACAAAAAACTAAAATTCTTATGAATTTGCCAGATTTGCATACAGTGGAATACAATGGAAACTTTTTTGAAAACTATATCACCTAAAGTCAGTTTTCATTGACCTTTTAGCAAATATAAATGAATATTTCTAAGATAAATTCAAATTCATTTATAGAATTATACTTCTTAAAGAGGATGGATTTGCCTGCCGTGATACAAAATTGACATTATTGTTTGAATACCACTCAAGGGCCTTTTTTTCCATAGAGGCATTTAGCATCGGTCCAGAAATATAAAGGTGCTGTGCTGTTTTATGAAAGGTAAAAGCCATTTGTATAGGCTCTCCGTAGCATTTCTGTGTTTATCGAACCTGAAGTCACAAATCTTGACCCGAAAGTTGTAAAAAGTTTAATCATATATTACACAACAGGTGTACTTTTTTATAAAATTTTAAATAATTTTTTTCGCTCATTCTTTTGCTTAGTTCTTTACCGCATCGCGATCTGGATTTTATATGACTTCAACCCAGCATTAGATCTGCGCAGAAAAGAATCAGAGTATTTAACTTTGCGAACAAATTTTCTGATAGAATTGTTCTTTTGCCTTACCAATATCTGTTAGACCTTTTTTCTTCATGATTCAGGTTTCCTTTCAATGTTCAAGTTCTCCTTATACTGTTTAATGGCTTTGGAAACAGTGTGACGATGAACCTTCAGATCTTTTGCTATTTTTTTTTGGAAAGTTTTAATTATTTTTGGAGACCATTTTGACAAAAATAATAGTTTTAAAAACGCGATTAAAAAATAATAAATTTGTTGAACCATGAATAAGTTTTGGCTGGGATAGTGTGTATAAGTTTTTTTGACTCAGTCTTCAGTAAAAATGGCTAGAGCCAAGATATATGAAAATTTTAAAATCAAACAAGTAACAGAGCTATATTCGTCTAAGCAGAATCTTATATACATATGCTTCACCAAATTCTAGTTTAATATAAAAATTTTAAATATTTTTAGGTAACCAAATTTAAAAATTATTTTTCAAAATTTGTAAAAAATTTTAAATTTTTTCCAAAATTTTGTTTTTATATTTTTTTTGTCATATTAATGACTTAGTAATCCTGATATAGATCAAAAATGGGCCTAAAATCGAGGATTTTCGTGTTTTTTCCTTATATCTCAGTTATAGAAAACACGTGAGAAAGTGTATATCGCAAAATACCGACTCAAACTCATACCACGAATATTTCAACGCAGACGACTAAATCTTTAATTGGCTGCAATAAAAAAAAACAACGGATATCCAAAAAAAAAAATACTCAGTCACTAAAAAAGATTAAGACGTTTTTTTCGGAGTAAATTTTGAATTTATTCTGCCTTTTACCATTCTTCTTTTGGGAAACAAATGTAGTTTAGTAAGCATATAGTATAATAGGGTTACCATTCGAGTAATGATCGTCTGATTAATCGAACAATTTCTTACGAATAATTATTCGAAGAATTAAAAAATTACCATCTTCGAATAACGAATACATAATTCAAGCAATTTTAATAAAACGACTAAAAATATTTGTTTAAATTTATTATATTTTTTTAAAAAAATTTCATAATTCGTTAAAATCCGACTGGATTTAATATAATTTGCACAGAATTTGCTGTAGAAACAAAGCCAAGTTTTTCTCAGAAACACTTAAAAATAAATGGTATTTTATCATACTGGATTTTATAATCATAATTAATAAGAAAACCGGTCAACTGGTTTATTCATCTTTGTAAACTCGACCGGTTTCGGTTTTCTTTAACATTTCGGTTTTTTGAAAAACCGGTTTTAATGAAATATATTTTCAAAAGCTCATTTATACATATTTTTGGAAAACTTGCTAGGTACCATTTTTAAAAACATTGATTAATTATATAGAAAATTGTAGCATTTGACTATATTTCGTAAAATATGTATATAAATTAATTTAAAAATTTGAAATTAGCGTATTTTTCATATTGAATAAAAATTTAATATAAACCGGTTAACCGGGTTTTTTTAAGACAAAAACCGAAAACAGATTATCGGTTTTTTTAAAAGATAAAATCAAAACCGGTTTTTTCAAAAACAAACCTCTTCGGTTAAACCGGAAACCGGTTTTTTAAATTTTCCCGTTTTTTGGACACTCTAGTCCGATTATGGTCGAAAATCGATTTTCAGGGCCTAAAAACGATTATTTCGTGATCGATTATATACTCCGATTTTTATGCTGAAATCGATTTTTGATAACCATTAATTTTTGCAATAAAATTTGCAATATATTAATCTTCAGCTGACATCGTAAAATATTATATATGATTTAATGAGATAAGTAATAACGATTTAGGGATGTAAATGAGTTAAAGAAACTTTCATATGTTGTTAAATCCAAAAAATATGTTATTTGAAATCAAAAAACAAATAATCGCTAAATTAAATTATGCATAAATTTATATATAATTGTGTTAAAAATAAGTCATACTCTATAAAAAAAAATTAATTTGTACCTATGTATAATTCTACTGGAAAAACCACAAGTATAATTAAATTTTTATGAATTTTATTTTTAAAAAAATCGTACAAATTCCATAGATTAATAAAAAAAAAAGAAATATACGTACATAAGCACATAATTTACATAGAAACATTCGTTTACATAAATACAATGAATATGCTTGAGGGCGTTCTTTCTTTTAGTCTGCAACAAAAGATAGGGTAGGTCAAGGGTTAATCAAATAAAACCCTCTTCACTTTAAACAAAATTTACATACATACAAACAAATACATAAATATGTATGTATGCTTGCTTGCATTTCACTTGACATTTTTATTATTGTTCTTTAGCTTTTCAAATTCGCTTACAAAAACAAACACACATTCATACAGCTATTCATTCCTACCCACAAATACGAATGGTTGACAACAAAAACAATAATAAAAGGATTACAAAATACATAAATTAAGAAATATGTATGATTTTAACACATAATAATAGTAATATATAAAATGATATAATTGTGGAAAATCAAGTTTAATTAAAATAACCAAATACGAAAAAAGAGCTTTACAAAACACACACATAATAATAATAATAATGTAAAGCAACAAGAGAAAAATTTTTGTATAATGGACGGTTGGTTAACTAAGAAAATTAACGTAATCCTCCAATGGTTCATAGAAATAACTAACCAACAACAACTTGCAAAAGAAGAAAATTTTAAAGAAAAAATTTAAACACACAAGTTTATTAAACTCACCAAGTACTAACTACATGGTAGATTTTTCTACTTATTGCAATGATTTTCCTTCCATTTGGTAATCAAAAAAAAAATACTAAAACAAATAAAAGCTAGAAAAAATTTCTAATTTTTTGTATATTTTACCTTTTTTCATAAGTTAACTTTTAGTTGTTGCTAATGTTGTCTTTCTTTATTTGCCGCTCTATTAGTAAAAAACACTTTTAAACACTAATAAACCATACAACAAAATAAACTTTTTTTTTGTAATGTTTTACTATAGATTTTGTTATTTCTACACTGTTATTTTTTTATTTTATTTTGTATGTTTCTCTTCTTTCATTCGCCTATACACTTATATCCATTTCTTTTATTTGTTAGTTTTTTTTTTTGTATTTTCCTGTATTTGCTTTTGTTGTCTTTCTTTTTTTTCTTATGAGAAAATTTGTTCAAACCATTTTAAATGGTTTTTTTAAGCTATATTTAGTTGAAATTTCATTAAACCATGTATGAATTTAGTTTAAACTTTTACTTATTTATGTATTTATCACATTTTCGTTGATATTTTTTATGTTTTAACAATTTTTAATGGATATATTATTTTCTATATGAAAGGACAATTAACTTTTGATGTTTATTTGATGGAGTACGAAAATTCAATGATATATTGGGTTAATATGGCAATGCTGTTAGAAGAAGAAAGAATGGAATAAAACGAAATAAAAAACAATGACAGTGTTGTATTTATTTATTACATATAGGTAGGCAAAACAAAGTGAAACGTTTTGGAATTAGAGAAACAGTTGAACAAAATAATTTTCTTTTATGTAGAATTTTTATTAAAAAGAGAAATTTATATTATTTAATAAATAATTTTATTCAGACGGAACTATTTACACAAAATACTTTTCCAATGACTGACAATGTCACAAGGGAAAATTAACAATAAGAAAAAGATTATAGTAATTGTGGAAATAAATAATTTTCTAATAAGATTTTGATATAGAATTTTTATTATAACTTAGCTTTTAAAAACTGATTTGACTTTTAAAATATAAAATTTAATAATTATTATTATAGAAGACATAAAAAAGTTTTTATAGGAAATTTAAACGACACATTTCCAATAATATAAAATGTTTCGAATAAAATAAAACGTTTAAGTTTAAACGCATGCTTTAATTTTAAATGTTTGTGATTGGGAAATGCAACATTGGAATATCGTTGTTTTAGCAAAGGATAGCATTTAAAGATTCTGATATTTGAAACCAAAAATAAAGGTTTTCTAAAAATCTTAATCAGCCTCTTGAAATTTTTAAACAAGTACCAGCAATATATCGTCACCTACTGTGCAAAATAACGTAACAATTTTTAAAGTTATGGGCAAAAACCGTTATTTATTAAAAGTTTCTCTCAAATAAACCTAATTTGTCCTATTTAATCTTTAAACAGAATAACAAACTCATTTCCGAATTTAGAGTTTCCTTTTCTATATTATTTTTTTAAATTGTTCATCATTTCAAACATTCGATTTTGGTATTTTTGTTTTTACGTTATTTTGCATTTTATGTGATGATATAAAAGTAAAAACACTTTTGCTTCTGATCAGACAGTTCGAAAGTATTTAAATACCAGAGTTTCTAAATAGTTAATTCAATATGAGCTTAATTCATTAAAATCTTTATTCACAATTAAAAATGTCTGCAATTCATTGCATAAAACCATTATTCAAAACAAATTCTTTATTGCTAAATTTTTCTTAATTCAAATCTAATCAAATTGAATTAAAATAAAATATCTTTTATTCATTTAATTAGTTTTTGTATTGCTTTTAATCATTTACAATTATATAAAGCCTTCTTTTAATGGATTAGAATAGAGGTAAAATTTAATCATTAAAGCTATTAATGGATTAAATGGGATCAAATTTGAATGGACCCAAGTGAGCTGCTTGAGGAGCAGCAGCCCATGGAACCTAACCTATTAATAGATTTGAATTCATGAAACTTTGAGAGATACAATAAGGAATTAATTCAATAAAGAATGAATTCAATAGGTTTGGAGTATTCAAGAATTAAGCCTACGATTTCGAATCTTTGTGTACAGCTTACTACTTTTTCACAGCTGTCTTGTTTCGAGTGTAAAAAATCAAGCCGGTAAAATTGTATGTAAAATTTAATCATTCAAAACATTTTTAAAGCTATTTTATAAGAAATTAATTCTATAAAGAATGTATTCTAAAAGGAATCAATTTAATATGTTTGGAGTATTAAGGAATTAAGTCTATTAATTAATTAATTAATAGACTTAATTCCTTAATTAATGAAAGAAAGCAATTCAAAAATTAATTTAGAATTTTGGTTAATTAGGGCCATTGACATTTTACGCAACGTTATACATTAAGACTATCAATTATTTTGTGAATAATTTAAAGAAATTTGTGTGAAAAACTGGCAATCACAGTTTATAACATAATCAGTTATAACACAAATCTCAGTTTTGGTTTCAATTATAATTATCCTAACGGAAAATTTTTTTCCTCAAAAATTTGAGATTCATAGATTAGATATTCAGAATCTCAGTTAATTAGCCGACTGATAATATAAAATGTTACTAACGTTTGGTGTCTGTAGTAAAACTTATCAAATGTGTAATATTATAAAAATACTTTTTAAATTTATCAATTATTTCAAGAAATGATCGGTTTATTTTTAGATTAGTATACATACATGCATACACATATATGAACACATGTATTTACTACAACAAATTTATTAAATTTTTGCCAAGTCACTGACTTTGATAAAGTTCCAACAGATGAAAAGACAGATAATTTAACAAGCACTCAAGTTTTTTATTATTTTATACTAGAAAATCCATAGTTTTTTACCATAATAAACAAGTTATGTATATTTTAAACTTATTTTAATAATAATAGTGTATATAATATTAAATGCACTTAAAAAATATTCGTAACATTAATTCTCTTTAAGAAAATAACTTTTAATGTTGCGAACAAATTCGATTTTGATATTTTTTTCTTTAGAGTTGTTTTACTCATCTATTTAGGCACTCAGTTCCTTAAGCACGGAACCAGCTGTTACCAAACGTTGAATTTCCGAGGTGCCTTCATAAATCTCTGTAATACGAGCATCTCGGTAATAACGTTCAGCCGGCATATCGCTTACGTAACCCATACCACCCAACACCTGTATACACTGATGACTGCACCATGTGGCCGCCTCAGAAGCTGCCAATTTAGCCATAGCGGCCTCTTTCGTATAGGGTTTGTCGTTGTCCTTCAACCAAGCTGAACGCCATGTTAACAGGCGTGCCGATTCTACTTTCACTGCCATATCGGCAATTTTCTCTTGAATAGCCTGCAATTTGGAAATTGGCTTACCGAAAGCTATACGCTTTTGGGCATAATCCACGGCCAATTCTAGCGATGCCTGAGCAATGCCCAAAGCTTGACTGGCAATGCCAATGCGACCGGCATCTAAAGTTTTCATGGCAATTTTAAAGCCATAACCAGGTTGACCCAACATGTTTTCCTTCGGTATGACACAATCTTCAAATATCAGCTGACATGTGGAAGAGCCACGAATGCCTAATTTATCTTCTTTTTTGCCCAAAGAAAATCCTTTGGTGTCTTTGGGTACAATAAAGGCAGAAATACCTTTGTGTTTTAAGGATTTATCGGTGGTGGCAAAAACCACTGCAGCTTTGGCCTCATAGCCATTGGTAATCCAAGCTTTGGTGCCATTTAAAAGATAGTGATCGCCCTTATCTACGGCAGTTGTTGTGGCGGCTCCAGCATCTGAGCCATTGCCAGGTTCGGATAAAGCAAAGCAACCCACTGGGTCACCTGCCGTAAAAGGAGTAATAAACTTTTGCTTTTGAGCATCATTGCCGAAACCCAAAATTGGGCCCAAATACAATGAATTATTGACAGACATAATAACACCGGCAGAGGCACAACCTCTAGAAATTTCTTCCATGGCAATCGAATAAGCCAAATAATCCAAACCAGTGCCGCCTAAAAAGAAATTTTAAACCTATTATATAAGAGCTTATCATCTATAGCAGTCATATTTTACCCAATTCTTCTGGTACCGCTACAGCCATTAGACCTAATTCCCCCATTTTCTTAATCTGCTGTTCGGGATATAAATGTTCACGATCACATTTGGCTGCATTGGGCACTAATTCAGCATTGGCAAAGTCCCGGCATGTTTTTTGCAACATTTGATGGGTCTCGGGTAAAGCAGACAAACAGGCAATGTTGCGCTGAGCCTGTTGCATTGGACGGATCGTATGACCTTGTTGTTGTTAAAAGAAATACAAAGTTTATTTTTGATAATATGAAATTACATTTGCAATGTAAATGATTATACAAAATGAATAATTTACTTACCCAATTTTAGAGTGTTCCTTAAAACGTTAATCATTTTGAAAAGTTGCTGCTAAACTAAAAAAAATAATTGCAAATGAAAAGAATTAACACAATACAATTGAAAAAATTTCCACCGGCCCTCTCCAATGATTAGATAAACACAGGCAATAATATAAAAAATGACAATTATCTACTGCACTATTGCCAGCGGTAACAGAAATTATTGTTAATATGGCAACACCTTAATATAACAGTCAATGATTTTAATTTGATCATTGACGTTATAAATTTTCATTATTTAAATTTGAAATTATGTAATTATGTATATTGTTTTTAAATTAATTAAATTATAGATTTATTTACCGAATTTCTGAATATAGTAGCGGAATTAATAGAAGTTTACTATATTTGGCCAAATAAATGTTTTTTTATTTTCCAATTTGAATTATATCGGTAACGATACCCAGTGGTAACGACATTTTAGAGGTAATGCAACTTCCTGTTATTGATAACGATATGTAATTTCATCCTGAAAAATGAATTGATAAAGTTGGAATTCTATTATAGTTTATATTCTGTATATTTTTTTTGGTGAATGGTGATATTTTTCTTGAAAAATATTTTTTGGGTACATAAATTTTTTTTGAAAAAAATTCTGGTTAAATATTTTTTTCCCGATTTTGACCCATTTTCGGTCTGAATTTCTATAGTGTATTTTTTATAAAAATATTGCCTAATTGAATCATTAACATTTTCTTAAATTAAATTCAATACAAATTATCTTTAAAAATGTATTAAATGATTTTATTTTCCTCAATTCAAATTCAAATAGGCAATTATTTCCTACTCATTTTGTAAATGATTAAAAGTAAGACAAAGCTGAATAAAGAAAAAAATATTTTAAGTTAAATTGTATTAGATTTGAATTTACGAAAATTTAATCATTCAAAGGCTAAATGAATTTATTTTATTTATTAGATTCGTAATAAAAAGCCAGAATTATGTTAAAAAAAATTAATTCAACGATGAATGAATTTTATTTAAATAAGATACCTTGAATTAAGCTAAAAATTTACATTTTAGTGAATTATGCTCAAGTTGAATTAATTAATTCGAAATTCTGCATTAGTAATAAAGCTATAAGTAGATTTTGGAAACGAAAGGATTAATTCCAATGTTTTGAGCGATATGGCATTACTAAATCTAATAAGACATTTTCCGTCTAATCTGGTAACACAATATATCATATCACAAAGCAAGTGTCAAAATTGTTTCATATTTTCCTCGAACTACGTCGTTTTTATTTTCATTCGTCTGCAAAACATTTGCTGCCAAAATACTAAAATTCGATGAATATTTTTAAAATATATGAAAAAATACATCATTAGATAAAAATTATTGTATATATATTTAATGAAAACGAAAAAATAAATGAAAACAAATTCTATTAAGAAGAAAAATAAAAAAACAAGGAATGAAAAATTTCAATTAGAAAGTGTCGTCCACCAAACCCACTAAATCACAGAGTGAAAAAAGTAGAGGTGTGAGTGAAAAGGCAATAGTGATTTAAATGAGAATTAAAACAAAAATATAAAAATCCAGTTAGTTATTTTTTCATATCTAAAAAAATAGAGAATAAGTGAAACAAAAAAAAAAAAAAAAACGCGAATAAAAGAATTTTTGTTTTTTTTTTTGACAAAACAAAAAAGAACGAAACAAAATATTTCAACTAAATGGATGGATATTATCGAGATTCATTTATAGTGGTGTTGAATAAACAACAATAGTAATTATTAAAATTGCTAAAGTTAAATACAAAATTGTATTTCATTTCTTTCTATACACATTCTGTTTGCACAAATTAATAGGTAAGATGATAATAAAGTGATGGGTAGATAAAGTTGATTTCTTTATGTTAAATTATTTTAATTTTGTAACGACATACGTGATTGAGTGAGTGTGTGGGTTCATTAAAGCCAACCAACAATACCTTACCAGTACCACACCAACAACACTATTGACAACTAGCAACTACTGAAATATATAATTTAACAATACAAGTTGCTCCCCCACACAGAGAAACACCTTTTTATTTAAATTTTCTTCTTTGAGTTTTAAAATATAAAAAAATGCAGGCAGGTTTTTATTTAATTTTTTTCAAACTTGTTATTATTTTCTAAAATTTATCATTTATTCATTGCTGACGATTTCATACCTATATAGAGATAGTATGGAATTCCCGATATTAGCACAAAAACAAATAAAAAAAATGTTATTCATCAATAACAAGACAATATTTTGATTATTTTATTATTATTATTATTGTTGTTGTTATTTTTCTTATTAGTTTTCATTTCCCCTCTTCGTTTTTTGAAGGGTATTTACAGTGAGTGACAATACAATCGATACTTTTTTTTTGAAAATATATTCCGAATATCAGTTTTAAAAAATATGACCTTTTACCGACTACATAAGTATGTCTATTTCTAAGACAAATACAATTTTACTGGGTTTTCCATACAAATGTAGAAAGTTTTATGTTTTTAGCACTAATGTTTAAAAAAATGCATTAATAAGATTTGCAAAACAATGGAAACTTTTAAATAAGTGGTGTAAATAATAAGGAGATGAAGATGAGGTGAAGTATTTCTTAGACCTTCTTAGAAAACCGAGGCACTTGAATGCTTCTTTCGACACTTGAAAAATGTGTTTTGGCCAGTGAACATCACACTGAATTCTCATGCCTAATACATCTGATCTTCTGATTCCTTAATATTTAGAAACAATAGAAAAAAATTAAGCAACATGATCTGTTGTGCGTTTGTGTGTTAACATACAAAATTGAAATTAAAATCGACTCTGTTCGCACAACCCCATTCAGAGATTGTCACAAGTTCTTGGTTAAGTGTATCATTCATGTTTTGCCTCATTGTCCCAATCTCTTGGCCTATAGTTAAATGAATATGAATAGCAAATGTTGCTGTCATATGTAAAAGAATAGATAGGGAAAGATTGACTTAGAAGGTCATTTAGAAAAATGAGAATGATTGGAATTAGATAAAGATCCATTGCAAATTATGTTATGTATTCATACGCAGAGGAAAATATTCCCTTATATAGGAGATTCCAGCACAACAATGACCCCTAATACACCTATAGTTTTCTAATTGAATGGTCAATCCCAGTCGCCAGATCTTAATCCCTTAGAAAACCTATGGGACATTGTAGATTGCTAAATATGGAGTCAAAATTATATAACGAAGGAAGCTTTATCAGATGATATGTTAAATATTTCAAAGGAGACGATTAATTCTTTAATTGGTTCAATGATATCCAACAAAATACGGATTCACTAAAATGGGCAATTGTTATAAAAATTAAACCTAAGTTTCCATTTTCAAAATAATTATTAATCTTCTACGGATTGTGAGCAATATTTTACAAAAATATTAAAAATAAATTTAAAACAATAAAATTTTTTCAAAATCTTTTCTGGAATATTTTACAAAAAATTTAAAAATAAATTAAAACAAAAACATATGGAATAATTTTAAATCATAAAAGCCCTTAAAAAGATACATAAAAAAATCAAAAATCTTAAAAAAATATTTTATTTTACTTCTCATAAAATTGATTTCTCCACAAATTTCAACTTTGCTAACCCATAAGTAGGCACGTAAAAGTTGATTGCCAACAAATTTGTTCATCAACAAAAATTGTTTTCAATCTTTATCTTAAAGTATAATTTGGTGAAGGGTATATAATATTTGGCACGCACCAGATTCCTGTTTATCCATTCTCATAATAATAAATTAATGTATTAAAATTAGATAAATAAAATTCTTCAAAATTATTTTATGTTTGTTTAAAACAGATTTATGCATTCCCTTATGAATATTTTATTCTTTGATAAATGTTCCAATAAAAAACACTTTATTGTCTAAGTTGAAGAGCACAAGTGTATTTTAAATTCCCCTAACCCGATATACATACATAATTATATAAATAAACTCCTGTCCTATTTTGTCTCCGTAATAGTTGTGTGTAACATGTGTTACCACATTGTGTTCTTATTTTTATATATTTTTTAAATCTAAGTTATTTATTTAATTTCTATAAATAATAACAAAGACGTATTAGAAAACTATAAGAGCTATATATGACTAATACTCAGTATAAACTGTATTTAAATAGCAAAATTTTCAAAGTTTATTTTTATACAAAAATAACATTGTAAACAAAAAAAAAATTACCTTCCGATGAGTGCTTGTGGGAAAATGTATATCATTAATAAGAATATTATCAGTTATTTACAATTATTGATGTGACGCACTGACCTTAAATATATAATAAAAGAAAACTACATAGTTACTTTTTTAAAAAAAGAAAGTTCAATTTTAGTGATTTGCAAAAAGTTTTTTTAAAAATGACATATTGTTATACCTACTTCATACTCTGCATGGAAAATTATCTTGCCTTAAATTAATTTATTTACAATATTTATAATTAAAAGATAATGAAATTTGTTTAATAAAATCTAGGAAAAAAATTGCTAAAAAGCTAATAATATAATATTAATATATAGATAAAGAGATATATAGTGCTTAGTTTCATGCTCCTTATAAATGTTAAATATTTATACAACCAAGCCTTTTTCATAACAGAACACAAACTCTGGACAACAAGTGAACTTAGAGAATTTATACGTTTGGCTCTGGACTTTGTTTTAATTTTTTTTTGACAAAAACTTATTCTTATGCTGGTCAAGAAATCATTTCATCAGAATTTGTTGAACTAGAACTGAACTAGAACTGAACTAGAACTGAACTAGAACTGAACTAGAACTGAACTAGAACTGAACTAGAACTGAACTAGAACTGAACTAGAACTGAACTAGAACTGAACTAGAACTGAACTAGAACTGAACTAGAACTGAACTAGAACTGAACTAGAACTGAACTAGAACTGAACTAGAACTGAACTAGAACTGAACTAGAACTGAACTAGAACTGAACTAGAACTGAACTAGAACTGAACTAGAACTGAACTAGAACTGAACTAGAACTGAACTAGAACTGAACTAGAACTGAACTAGAACTGAACTAGAACTGAACTAGAACTGAACTAGAACTGAACTAGAACTGAACTAGAACTGAACTAGAACTGAACTAGAACTGCACTAGAACTGAACTAGAACTGAACTAGAACTTAACTAGAACTGAACTAGAACTGAACTAGAACTGAACTAGAACTGAACTAGAACTGAACTAGAACTGAACTAGAACTGAACTAGAACTGAACTAGAACTGAACTAGAACTGAACTAGAACTGAACTAGAACTGAACTAGAACTAGAACTGAACTAGAACTGTCTTAGAAAATAAATGTCCATCAACTTTATCAGATTCCCCTTATACATCTGAGAAGGTTTTATGAATCAGCTGGTCAACAGTTTCAGCAACTTATCATATTTCAGTAAAGAAAACTATAGAATTTGTACTATGAATGTACCCAAACTAACGAAGGGGTGAATGGACTACAATTAAAGTAAAATTACAAAGAAAAGACAATAAACATGTAAAACAATTATGTATGTATGTCTCAAAAGAGCTCACATGTTAAAACTTTTTATTTAATTTATTCTGTTAACTTAATTAAACTTTTAACCCAAGTAAAAAACAAATTTTCTTATACTCTTATTTTTCTTAAATTGACAAAATAAACATTTAAATCATCTATTGCAAAATCATGTTTTTTATGGAAATATCAAACAAACTTTAGTTTTCACACAATTTCAGATTGAAATATCAATCAAGCAAATCTATTAGACTAACAAGTGAAAATTACTAAACATACAAACATATACACAACACAATTGTTGTCATTGTTATGGGTAAACATTCGTAATACCACCCTTCCATTTAAGTTTTAACTAATAATAACAATTATTACATATACATAAATGACCATACAAGGGGGGTTTAATAAATACGTGAATTTGAGTTTATATTTATCACATGCAGTTTTATAATAAAAAAACTATTAGTTTTTGTAGTCTTATTTGTTTGTTATAAAAATATAAACCTTTATTGCAAAGACTATGTTTTATATAAATATTTATGTACATAATATACACATCTGCTCAAAATAATAGATACACCAAAATTTATTTTTTAAAAACGAAAAAAAATAATGGTATATTGTAAAATTATATAAAAAATTCAGTCGATTTTTATTTATAGTTAAAAGGAGAGTAAAAAACAAAAACAAAATATTTCATAATTAATAATAAATATTATAAAGTAAATTAAATTTCTTAAATTTCGAAAAATTTGGTGCTCATAATAATAGATACATTTTTAAAAATCTCGTACCATATTTTTTGCGTTTTCTCCCATAAATCGTCTTTATTTTTGAAAACTTCCTTCGAAAGCCTTATCTTTAAATCACTCCACAAGTTTTCTATTGGGTTTAAATCAGGGGATTGGCTGGGCCAGCTTAAAACAGGTACGTTATTCTCCAAGAACCAGTTTTTAACTAATCTTGAACTATGTTTTGGGTCGTTGTCCTGCTGGAATGTCCATATTAATGGCATATTTTCCGATGCATATGGAAGCATTACGTTTTCCAATATGTCTCTATACCCACTAGCATTCATGGTATCTTCTATTCGGAATATCGGACCAACACCATTCCATGAAAAGCAACCCCAAACCATTATGTTTCCCCCGCCATGTTTTACCGTCTTTTTTGTAAATTTACCGTGGAATTCTTTTCCTTTTGGTCGGCGTACATTTCTTTGGCAGTCGTTTCCAAACAAATTTATTTTTGTTTCGTCGCTCCATAAAATATTTCTCCATTTTTTTTCGCCTTCACACCCGGACCATTGTAAGTGCTCTTTAGCAAATTCTAATCTTGTCTTGATATTTTTTTGGCGCATTAGTGGCACTTTTCTGGCAATTCTTCCCGGCAATTTAGCTTGTAAAAGACGACGACGAACTGTTTGTGGACTGATTTCGTTACATAGCTCCGCAGAAATAGCTTTCGATGATATGAAAGGGTATTTTTTAACCATAAGGACGATCCGCCTATCTGTTTCTGGACTGGTTTTCTTTGGTCTACCGCGAGTTTCTCTTTTTTGTTTTTTAGATAAAGCATTTTGGACAAAATGTAAAGATCTTCCTATGCTCTTTGCTATTTCCCGTAATGATTTTCCTTGATTTCTCATCGTTTGAACAATTTTTTTCTCATCTTCGGTACAATGATGATTTCGTCCCATTTTCTTCAAAAGAGTCCTATTTTTTATAAAATTGTTGCTAAAATTTAAATTATACTTACTGTTTCACGTAAATAGGAACAAAAAATTGCACAAAAAAAAATTGTATATAAACAAATTACAAATTACTGATGTGTATCTATTTTTATGAGCAAATAATTTTTTGTAATTCAAATAAATTCGTTTTTAAAAATCAACATGAAAGCAAATAGTTGCCAGATTTTTGACTGACATGACATTGCCAGATAGAAATTTTAATAATATGATGTATTCTTAACGCTTGCGAGGAAATTTTCAATGTTACCGCCATTTAAATTTTTTCCAATTAGGTGTATCTATTATTTTGAGCAGATGTGTACATAGTTTATCTAATAATAATTGGTGACCTTAACCGGCTTAAAACTATTTTAAACATTCGCATTGCTCATACATACGAAATTTACTTGTTTATATTTTAGGGAATCTTATCTTTTTGAGGATGTTGTTATAAATAAATGTTTAGCTGTTTCTGTCTAGCTCGTGAACATTTTTGTTAATTATTATTTCATTTCAGAATTTGAGATAGTATTTATTCAAACACAGTGAGATAAACTTGGAGAACAAAATTTGCGTCTAACAAATTTAGAAAAAAAATTAATGCAAAACATTGAAATTTTAAAAAAAAATTAAGATGTAGATTTTTCATATTTTTAAAATTTCAAATATATACAAAATTTGCATCCGGTAAACAATTCATTAGAAACCGAAATATTTTGTTAAACAATTAAAATTAATAATTTAATATATTACTAAATGCGCAATTTGTAATTCCTAATACAAATCTTCTCCACGGTTGTATTTCCTCCCCTTTTTGCACTGAGTTTTTGTTAATTGATCAATATGTGGTCATTTAATTGTATGCGAAACGAATTTAAATTAACATACTGAACTTTTCTCATTTTTATTTAAGATGGGATGAGCACACACACTCAAAATAAAACTCAAATTATTTAATTAGCTTAAAAAAAAACTATAACTATTCTGTGTTTTTCTGTTTTACAAATTAGTGGGTGTATATTGTTTTAAAAACTATTTATTTCCACATTTAAAGATGAATGACCTATAATGTTTATTGTTATATTTTAATTTATTACAGTTTACAATGGCAACATCTCCACGATCTGTGGACACAATATCACTTTGTTCCACAGTCTCTAGTTGTCCGGATCGTAATGGCTTTTATGGTGGTTTTCAACGTACCGATAAACCAAAAGAACCCTTATCAAAAGCACAAATCATAGCAAGAGAAAAGAAATGGTTATATATGATAGATAACTGGTCGTTATACATGTCCAAGAATTATAAAAAGGTTTGTTTTTTGTATTATTGCACACCATTTATCTATTTTTCTATATAAATTGCAAATATTTTTACAGATTCGTGATCGTTGCCGCAAAGGTATACCAAAATCAATCAGACCTCGTGCTTGGTTCTTTCTGTCTGGTGCCTATTTGCTGAAAAAGAAACATCCCAATTTATATACAGAGCTGTTGGAGAAGCCGGGAAATCCTCATGTCATTGAGGAGATCAAAAAAGATAAACATCGTCAATTTCCATTTCATGAAATGTTTTTGGACGAAGATAAAGTTGGTCAAATCGAATTATTCAATGTCTTGAAAGCCTATTCGTTATACAATCCCAAAGTGGGATTTTGCCAGGCCCAAGCACCAATAGCAGCTTTTCTCTTAATGCATTTACCAGCTGAAGATGCATTTTGGGTTTTTGTCAGCGTATGTGATGTGTAAGTAAATATTAGAGCTTTTGATTTCATATGGATAAATAGATTTAAAAGGAATTCAATTTTAAGATGCAGGTCCCAATATTGTGAAAAGTTCTAGTTCTAGTTCAGTTCTAGTTCAGTTCTAGTTCAGTTCTAGTTCAGTTCTAGTTCAGTTCTAGTTCAGTTCTAGTTCAGTTCTAGTTCAGTTCTAGTTCAGTTCTAGTTCAGTTCTAGTTCAGTTCTAGTTCTAGTTCAGTTCTAGTTCAGTTCTAGTTCAGTTCTAGTTCAGTTCTAGTTCAGTTCTAGTTCAGTTCTAGTTCAGTTCTAGTTCAGTTCTAGTTCAGTTCTAGTTCAGTTCTAGTTCAGTTCTAGTTCAGTTCTAGTTCAGTTCTAGTTCAGTTCTAGTTCAGTTCTAGTTCAGTTCTAGTTCAGTTCTAGTTCAGTTCTAGTTCAGTTCTAGTTCAGTTCTAGTTCAGTTCTAGTTCAGTTCTAGTTCAGTTCTAGTTCAGTTCTAGTTCAGTTCTAGTTCAGTTCTAGTTCAGTTCTAGTTCAGTTCTAGTTCAGTTCTAGTTCAGTTCTAGTTCAGTTCTAGTTCAGTTCTAGTTCAGTTCTAGTTCAGTTCTAGTTCAGTTCTAGTTCAGTTCTAGTTCAGTTCTAGTTCAGTTCTAGTTCAGTTCTAGTTCAGTTCTAGTTCAGTTCTAGTTCAGTTCTAGTTCAGTTCTAGTTCAGTTCTAGTTCAGTTCTAATTCAGTTCTAGTTCAGTTCTAGTTCAGTTCTAGTTCAGTTCTAGTTCAGTTCTAGTTCAGTTCTAGTTCAGTTCTAGTTCAGTTCTAGTTCTAGTTCAGTTCTAGTTCAGTTCTAGTTCAGTTCTAGTTCAGTTCTAGTTCAGTTCTAGTTCAGTTCTAGTTCAGTTCTAGTTCAGTTCTAGTTCAGTTCTAGTTCAGTTCTAGTTCAGTTCTAGTTCAGTTCTAGTTCAGTTCTAGTTCAGTTCTAGTTCAGTTCTAGTTCAGTTCTAGTTCAGTTCTAGTTCAGTTCTAGTTCAGTTCTAGTTCAGTTCTAGTTCAGTTCTAGTTCAGTTCTAGTTCAGTTCTAGTTCAGTTCTAGTTCAGTTCTAGTTCAGTTCTAGTTCAGTTCTAGTTCAGTTCTAGTTCAGTTCTAGTTCAGTTCTAGTTCAGTTCTAGTTCAGTTCTAGTTCAGTTCTAGTTCAGTTCTAGTTCAGTTCTAGTTCAGTTCTAGTTCAGTTCTAGTTCAGTTCTAGTTCAGTTCTAGTTCAGTTCTAGTTCAGTTCTAGTTCAGTTCTAGTTCAGTTCTAGTTCAGTTCTAGTTCAGTTCTAGTTCAGTTCTAGTTCAGTTCTAGTTCAGTTCTAGTTCAGTTCTAGTTCAGTTCTAGTTCAGTTCTAGTTCAGTTCTAGTTCAGTTCTAGTTCAGTTCTAGTTCAGTTCTAGTTCAGTTCTAGTTCAGTTCTAGTTCAGTTCTAGTTCAGTTCTAGTTCAGTTCTAGTTCAGTTCTAGTTCAGTTCTAGTTCAGTTCTAGTTCAGTTCTAGTTCAGTTCTAGTTCAGTTCTAGTTCAGTTCTAGTTCAGTTCTAGTTCAGTTCTAGTTCAGTTCTAGTTCAGTTCTAGTTCAGTTCTAGTTCAGTTCTAGTTCAGTTCTAGTTCAGTTCTAGTTCAGTTCTAGTTCAGTTCTAGTTCAGTTCTAGTTCAGTTCTAGTTCAGTTCTAGTTCAGTTCTAGTTCAGTTCTAGTTCAGTTCTAGTTCAGTTCTAGTTCAGTTCTAGTTCAGTTCTAGTTCAGTTCTAGTTCAGTTCTAGTTCAGTTCTAGTTCAGTTCTAGTTCAGTTCTAGTTCAGTTCTAGTTCAGTTCTAGTTCAGTTCTAGTTCAGTTCTAGTTCAGTTCTAGTTCAGTTCTAACATTAGCCATTAATTATTTATTTGCATTACTTCATTTACAGCTACTTGGAAGACTATTTCATAAGCGGCCTAGAAGTTCTACAGAACGATGCTGGTATCTTAGAGGGCCTTTTAAAAAAAACCTGTCCACCCGTCTATCGCCATTTACAGAAGCACAAAGTTGAGCCTCTACTCTATATGACCGATTGGTTTCTATGTGCCATGACCCGTACTTTACCCTGGGAAACATTGCTACGGGTTTGGGATTGTTTTCTAGCCGAGGGTATACGTGTCATTTTCAAGGTAGCTTTAGTAATACTGGGAGCCTCACTCAACAGTCACAAAATACGCAAACAATGTAATGGCCTTTGTGAAACGCTAGAGGTGTTACGGAATCCTCCCGATAATGTTCTCGATGAAGATTTCATTATAAATCACATGCAACGTCTAAATTTACGCGTCGAAGATTTTCAAATCGAACATACACGGCAAAAGACTAGACGGGCCAAACAGAAGGCTCTACAGGAGGCAAATGCGGCACAACATTCGAACACGAGCACATTTACACGCAGCCGCACCACTAGTCCTACAAATATGTCAACCACAAATATGTCTACGACGACAACCACGACAACGGCCCAAACAGCAAGTGGCAATGTAACTGTGGTAAATATTTCAAGTGATCATTCGTATGCCTCATCGAATGGAGGTGGTGGTGGTGCTACTAGTAATGGCGGTGCTGAGGGTGGTGTAAGTTGTAGTAGTGGCAATGGTATTGTTAGTGTTTCCACAAACAATCATCATTCATAATTTTTATAAATATTTTTATTCTAACGAGTATGTATGCACCTCCCCCCCCCTAAAACGCTGAGCGTTTCAAAAACTTCCGTTATTATGTTGTTTTATTAAATTTAATTTTTGTTTTATTTTTCCTTTTGTTGAAAAAAGAATTTTGTAAAAAAAAAATCATATTAAAACTTTATTGAAATTGAATATTATTGAAAACTTATTAAGAGTAATTTTAAAAACAGGGTTTAGTGAAATGTGGAGGATCTTGGAAATATATTAAATTCGTTAGTGAAGTAACTGAATTTAATATGAATTCTTTATTATACTATATATGGTATGGCGGTATGGCAATTGTAACAATAGTATTGTTTGTTTATTTTGAGATTATATTGATAACTCAACTAACACTTCTTCAGGTAATTAAGTGTTGGTTGTCAAATCAGAGCTATACGGTAAATGTAGCCTTTAGAGTGATGGAAAAATCTCACTTGTTTTGTGAGTGCTGGATTGTTGAATAATCTGCGCTTGGCGGATGTTTATCGGTATTTCTTTTTCTTCAAAATCATTTCACTAAACTATTGTACATTGAATTCTATTCTACTTTAATCTTTATATACTTACTTATATACATATGTATCTATCCTTCTTCCCTATTAAATAAATTTAAAATAAAAACAACAACAACAATCATGCACTTTTAGTATAGAAATTTAACAATTTACTCTTTGTATATAAATCGAATATTTTTTAAAAAACAAACGATATATAAACAAAAATTAACAAAAAAAACCTTGCAAACAAGTGCACAACTTAAGAAAATAAAAATATTTCTACATAACAAGAGAAAAATATAAAATACTAATACATTAAATAAGTCAATTAGTTTTAATTAAATTTGTTTTTAATTTTGAGAAGAATTAAAAAATATAATTTATAAATTTTTTTCTTTTTAATAAAAACCAATATTGTTTTTTGTCATTCCATGCAAACGTATATATCGAAATATGTAATAATAATAATAAAATCTATTGCAATAATGTTGCCTATTGTTTATTGTTATAATTTAAATAATTTATTAATATTGTCTTATTTTAATATACTGTGCAATTTACTCTTTACATCTTTTTTCACAGAAAAAAACGAAAAATTTATAAATAAAAAGAGAGTTTAAAGTATTTTTTTTTGTAAGTAATAATTTATTTTTATATTTAAAATTTTAATTAAAAAAATAGTTGTACTATTTCATAGTTTCTGTTTGTTTTTCATTTTTATAAATGGCACAAATTGTAATGAATGTAATAAAATAAATAAAAAGTATTTTGTTTATACATACTACACACAACATATCGTATATTTAATATATTTATAAAAATTTATAATCATATTATTTATAAAAAATTATTTACTGTTATGTATTTATTTTTATTATCATTATTATTTAATTTTAAACTGTATTATTATCATTAATTTTTAACATTGCAATATTTAAACCATCTTAAAAAAACCACAACTAAAATATGTAATTTATTTCAAAACACGTCATGTTATATTCTTAAGAATATATTAATACCTTAATATATTATTATATCCAAATGTATATGGTTGATGAAATGGTAACATAACAATTAACATGTTTATGACTGTGAGTTGTAAAGTTGAAGAAATATCGTACTTGTTTGCTTCAAGAAAAAATTTTAAATAAAATATTAAAAAAAAAATAATAAAAATGGAATAAAATTTATAGATAAAAACAATGAAGAAACTGTTTTATTTTTAGGTCAAAATGGCTGCATCCATGTTAAAACAGACAGCTTTAATATGGATGCAGCCAATGAGTGACAAAAACTATTTTCATTAATTTGAGTTTTCAAAAACATGACTAAAAATTTTAAAAAAAAAAATGTATCAGTTTTCGAGATATGTACATATTCGAGATACATATTTATGGTAGCAACCCTAAAAATATTCAATACTAACTGAACCGACAGACGTTTCCTGTACAAATTAAAAAAATGCTTGTGTTCGATTTGTGAGAAGCGGTTTGAAATGTCTTGCAACAACAGAATACATATAAATCAATGTACATACATATTTTGAGTTTTTATATAAGTAATACAATTTTGGTCTGACATATGAGTGATAACAGATCGAGCTCTTTTTCTTGATTAAACGCTTATTGGCCAAGTTATTAGTGAATTTAGATATTTTGAATTTTTATATAAAAAATCGATTTTTATTGAGAAATATGAGTGATCACAGATCGAGCTCTTTTTCTTTATTAAACGCTTATTGGCCAAGATATTAGCGAATTTAGATATTTTGAGTTTTTATATAAAAAATCGATTTTTGTTGAGAAATATGAGTGATAACAGATCGAGCTCTTTTTCTTTATTAAACGCTTGTTGGCCAAATTATTAGCGAATTTAGATATTTTGAGTTTTTATATAAAAAATCAATTTTTGGTCAGAAATATGAGTGATAACAGATCGAGCTCTTTTTCTTTTCAAGTTATTAGCGAATTTAGATATTTTGAGTTTTTATATAAAAAATCGATTTTTGCTCAGAAATATGAGTGATCACATATCGAGCTCTTTTTCTTGATTAAACGCTTATTGGCCAAGTTATTAGCGAATTTAGATATTTTGAGTATTTATATAAAAAATCGAGTTTTGGTCAGAAATATGAGTGATCACAGATCGAGCTCCTTTTCTTGATTAAACGCTTATTGGCCAAGTTATTAGCGAATTTAGATATTTTGAGTTTTTATATAAAAAATCGAGTTTTGGTCAGAAATATGAGTGATCACAGATCGAACTCCTTTTCGTGATTAAACGCTTATTGGCCAAGTTATTAGCGAATTTAGATATTTTGAGTTTTTATATAAAAAATCGAATTTTGTTGAGAAATATGAGTGATCGAACTCTTTTTCTTGATCGAACTCTTTTTCTTGAGTTTTTATATAAAAAATCGATTTTTGGTCAGAAATATGAGTGATCACAGATCGAGCTCCTTTTCTTGATTAAACGCTTATTGGCCAAGTTATTAGCGAATTTAGATATTTTGAGTTTTTATATAAAAAATCGATTTTTGTTGAGAAATATGAGTGATCACAGATCGAGCTCTTTTTCTTGATTAAACGCTTATTGGCCAAGTTATTAGCGAATTTAGATATTTTGAGTTTTTATATAAAAAATTGATTTTTGTTGAGAAATATGAGTGACCACAGATCGAGCTCCTTTTCTTGATTAAACGCTTATTGGCCAAGTTATTAGCGAATTTAGATATTTTAAGTTTTTATATAAAAAATCGAATTTTGTTGAGAAATATGAGTGATCGAACTCTTTTTCTTGATCGAACTCTTTTTCTTGAGTTTTTATATAAAAAATCGATTTTTGGTCAGAAATATGAGTGATCACAGATCGAGCTCCTTTCCTTGATTAAACGCTTATTGGCCAAGTTATTAGCGAATTTATATATTTTGAGTTTTTATATTAAAAACCGATTTTTGGTCAGAAATATGAGTGATCACAGATCGAGCTCTTTTTCTTGATTAAACGCTTATTGGCCAAGATATTAGCGAATTTAGATATTTTGAGTTTTTATATGATCACAGATCGAACTGCGATTCTTGATTAAACGCTTATTGGCCAAGTTATTAGCGAATTTAGATATTTTGAGTTTTTATATAAAAAATCGATTTTTGGTCAGAAATATGAGTGATCGAACTCTTTTTCTTGAGTTTTTATATTAAAAACCGATTTTTGGTCAGAAATACAAGTGATCACAGATCGAGCTCTTTTTCTTGATTAAACGCTTATTGGCCAAGTTATTAGCGAATTTAGATATTTTGAGTTTTTATATAAAAAATCGATTTTTGGTCAGAAATATGAGTGATCGAACTCTTTTTCTTGATCGAACTCTTTTTCTTGAGTTTTTATATTAAAAACCGATTTTTGGTCAGAAATATGAGTGATCACAGATCGAGCTCTTTTTCTTGATTAAACGCTTATTGGTTATTAGCGAATTTAGATATTTTGAGTTTTTATATAAAAAAATCGATTTTTGTTGAGAAATATGAGTGATCACAGATCGAGTACCTTTTCTTGATTAAACGCTTATTTACCAAGTTATCATCGATCCATGTCATTTTTTACCTATTGTTCTTAAAAATTTTTTTTTTTTCAAAATAAAAAAATTGTTTGTAAAATAAAAGGTTTATTGGCAGGACAACCAAGACTAGCCTCATTTGCCATGTAGCTAACAGTTCGAGAACAGTTTGATAACCTCCCGGGGAATAATTTTTGGGAATTTCTTAACGAAGTCTTACTCCTTTATTTTCGTTTTAGTCCTCTTTCTTACAGAAGTAAGATGAAGAAGTAAAACCACATTCTATAAATGTATTTTTGTTAAATTTAAATGTTTAAAAGAAAACCTAGTAAATATGAGTTTATCTTTCAAATATACATTTATATTTGGTTAAAGGTCATGGTTTTGAAAACTGGATTTAAGAAATATAGTGTGCAACATAAGTTTCCATTGTATTGTCACTCACTTTCCCACTGGGCAACTTCCGAAAATCTCTTAAACGATCCAAAATCTCTTAAAAATATTTTTGTATTGTAATAAAATACAGCAAAAGCAAGTCTCGTATACATACATATGTATATACCTAGTAATCACGCGTCTTATTTGATGTACTTTCGAACAACATTATTGAAGTAAATGTGATGATCTCTACAACTATATTTTGTTTACATTTTCATAACTTTATTTAATAAAATCCTTTATTTATCAATGCTTAAGTCTATACATGTATTAGTTGTGGTGTTAATTAAAAAAAAAACTGCCCGAGAATTATTTATACTTAGCAATTTTTCAATGTTTTCTTTTTTTTATAAATATGTTTACAAAAGAATAAAAAAAAGAAAAATAAAACTTAATTTAGGCTTCATCGCCACTTCCCTTCGCTAAATCGGAAAAGAAATCCGAAGTGTTGGAAACTTTTGAAGACGGAAGATTATGACGTTTTTCTTTGTAACTATTGTGTTTCTCATTGTACTTGATATCGCCAAACTCCTCAAAGTATTTGACATTCCAGAAACGTACATCATTGTTGTGAGAAGATGAGGCTATCAGCTCTCCAGAATGATTTATATCCATAGATTCGATGGGCATACTGTGTTGGCCCACCACGCCCAGGTTACGGAACGGTGCTATGTGAACAGCACGTATAACGCCCTCTTCACCGGCCACACAGCCAATGCGATCAGTGATGGGTATCATTTCGGACATGGGAGACTTGACGCCCGGGAACTTGTCACAATGATAACCAAATTGTCCCCAATTATAGGTGTAGAGATTGCCCTTCGACGAACCCACCACAAGTTTCGAGTCACCGCGATAGATGCCCATGCAAGTCAACTCCTCTTCGTATGGTTCCGATTGTACATACAGTTTTCTGGCGGCAATATTGATGGTTGTCAAATAGCCATCACCACTGGTAACCATTAGAAGTTTACCAGCATCATTGGTGAGTATTTGAGTTATATAGTCTTCGACTTCTTTTAAAGCAAAAATTTCATTTTTTGTCCTCAAGTCCCAGAGTTTAACGGTGCCAGTATCATCGCCGGTGGCAAATATATTTTCATCTAAAACATGCAATTTATTAATGGCTTCATCATGAGCACTTTCATAGAATTTTTTTAGCTTTTCTGTTTCCATGTCGGTGACCATTATCGACTTGTCTTTCGAACACGTCAATATGTTGCGACCATCTTGGGTGAATTCCACATCCCGACAGGCTTTTGCATGCACCTCAATGGTTTTTAATAGTGTATTGCCATCATTCGAGTACTCATATAAAACCACATCTCCAGTTATGGTAGCCAAGGCAATAATATCACGTTCGGGATGGAAACAGATGTCGGTAACGAAATCTTCAATTTTGATTTCAGGTGGAGAGGTCTTAGGTTTTTTAATGGCAGCTATAATAGCTTTAACGGTCTCATCATCTTCTTCATTTCCATCCAACTCCAAAATCGATCTAGCTCCCTCATCATCAGCCCCTCCACCACCACCTTCATCGCCTTTGTTGGTTTTGTCCTTGCTAGATGAGGCCTGTGAATTATTGGCAGTAGTTTTCGCCTTTTGTTTCTCCTTTTCTTCGCCATTCATAGATTCATCAGAATCTGTGGCCATTTCGTCAAATTCAGAACTATCATCTCCATCGGTATCTTCACTGCCAATGTCGTATTCTGCATCTACTCCTTCCGGTTCGTCTTCAATGTCCTCATCGCTCCATGGTTCAATTAGACGTACATTGCCAATTATAATTTCTTCATCTTCTTCTAAATCAGCATCTGCTAATTCGTCTATATCATCCGAATCGGAGGGCTCCTCAGGATTTTTAAAATGTTGGCGCCTAATGAAAATAATTTCGTTAAAATTTTCTTAATTGCTTAATTTTACATTTGTTAATATTCGATTTTTTTAGTGTATTTCACAACTTACATATGCATTTCCTATTTGTTTATTTATAAATATAATAATACCAATTTCAGTTGAAACACGCTTTTCTTCGAGACACACACACAAAAAACACAATTCCGCACTTTTAAGAGGAATCAAAACAGAAAATGTGACAAGAAAATTAATAATGAAAGAGAATTGCTTCTTCTTACCAAAACGGTTATATAAGAAAATCACAAGAGCTTGATAGCATAATAATGAAAAACGTTAAAGCAATTAACGGAAACGTTGACAAAAGTCGATATTCTTTACTTGCCACTTTATTTATAAATATATGTATCAAGATTTAAGATATAATGGTCAAAATTGCAATGAATTAACTTAATTTCCTAAGTATTAGACAAATAATGCTAATCCAATAGAGGCGTAGAAACTAAAAAATAAGTAAGAGAGCTACATTCGGCTATGCCGATCCTTGTATACCCTTCACCAAATTATAATTTGATATAGAGGGAAAACAATTTTTTTTTTAACAAAATGTTGGAGATAAATCAGCGATATAAAATCCGCGGGAGTTTTCCCTTTTCCCATTTTTTCCTATTCAAATTCAGTGTTAAAAATGGGAAAAGGCAAAAAACTCCCGCGGATTTTATATTCATGATTGGGCTATATACATATATATTTTTTTAAATACATGTTTTTTTTAGCGATTTTGACTGATACCAACATTTTTAACTATAAACATTTTTTTCAGTAATAATTTTTTTGTCGCCACAAAAATTTATCTGCAACATTTTTTTAAAAAAAAATTGTTTTCCATCTCTATATCAAATTATAATTTGGTGAAGGATTTTATATTCATGATTGGGCTATGAAGGTTATTTGGGGGATTCGGAAAGTTGATTTCGACAGACAGGCGGATATGGCCATATCGACTCCGATATCTATAACGATCCAGAATATTGTATATCCATAGCCATTTAGAACTTGTACATTCCAAGTATTGCTTACTTTTAGGCATTATGTTGGAAATGAACTAGGGTTATCAATAATTCGAGTTTTATTTTAATCAAATAAAAGTTTAGTTTTTTTATTCAGGCTTATCATGTAAGGCGTAGGCGTTTTACGACGACAGTTTCGTACTAGATTAATGAAACAGGTTGAATAATTTCTTTAATCTAGTACGAAACTGTCGTTGTCGTAAAACGACTACGCCTTACATGATAAGGCTATTATTTGAGTGATCGATTAATTTTTAAGATAGCCTAGATTATTTAAACGAATAGTGTTAAAAAAATATTATTCGATTATGTAATTTAAATATATTTAAACCCAGAAACATTTTAATTATGTTGGTTAACAACGAATAAAAAAATGTTATAAAATTCGTATAGAGCTTTTGGTTTCTAATAAAATGTCCAATGTAACCAACTTGGAATAACATTATAAACTATTGGCCTTGTTTCTTTCGATATTTTTTGTTGTTTATATTTAATTTAATTGATCGACAATTATAGATCGAAATAATTTATTGTTCTACATTGAAGTGTTATTCATTAGAAAACAATAGCGGTATTCACAATGTATAGTACTTGGCCTGGTAATCTAGTAAAAGAGCACAATATCAAAAAAATAAAAACAAAATACATTTGAAATTGAAATGTTTGTCAATAAATTGCTCTTCTGCTTTTTTACTAGGCCAAGTACTCTACATTGTGAATACCGCTAATAATTTGTTCCTCGATTAATCTAATAATTTTTGTTTTGTAATATTTACATATGTATGTATATATATTTTTTATATGATCATAGGCACAATTGCACAATGTAAAACAATTATTTTGCCCTTGTTAGGCTATGTATTACAAATGAATTAAAAAAAAATAATGTAACAGGATAACAATTTCGGGCCTAACCTTTATTAAATACATTAAATTACACTAACATACAAGGAATTAACTAACATTTTTATAAAAAAAAACTTAATTCCTTCAAAGATCAACATCTGCCAAAGGTGTTATAAAAAATATTATATATACTTCAGCCTCTGTTGGATCCAGCATCATAAAATGCATCTCTAAAAGGCCACTTAAATCCGTTTTTATTGCCACCTTCGTAGCTACACCCAATGCCTTTTGGGTCATACGTATAAGTGTTGTTCTATAACGTGCTTTTGTGGTCTCCCGACAATTGAACAACAGTATCATATCACTTGTCTTGGCTACTTCTACACTTGATTCCGACTGCATAACACCTAATGTATCAATTTTAAAGTGTGGTTGTCGCGGTGATATTGTAATTTCCAATTCTTCGGCAGATTTATCAAATTCTTGAAATATACTTGCCAAATCAGGTCCCCTAACGAATAGTCTATTTAGACTTGAACTCTCATCATTTAAATTGTATTGCATTGGTGCTTCGTAGTGAGTAGTTTTAATCGAACATTCTGTACTTATGTTCTGCTCGTCATTTGGCTCTAAAACCAGAACCAATGGAGCTTCCGGACCCTTGTAATACATTTTCATGCTACAATCAATGCCCGCAAAAATACTCAGGCACTCGGCTAAAATATTCATATTAATACTAAACTTTACGATGCCGTCAATGTAGAATTCTGAAAAACATCGTGGCATTATGAACAGAGAAGCTTGTATGCACTTACCCTGCTCAACCACACATTTAAAGCCGTCTTCAGTAATCATAAAAGAACCATTTTCGCCAAAGCTTAAAGCCTTAATGCCGGCCGTAAATGTTTTGATTTGATTCAAATTTCCCACAAATTTAAAATTTGAATACTGAGATTGAGTCAACATCTTCCAATTTCGTAAAATACCCTTCTCAAACAAATGTTTAGAATGTTGCATGAGACTTTGGTTGTCTCCACTAGGTCGACGAAGTATTCTGCCTTCGAGTTGCCCGATTGAAAAGAGTTTAATAATAAATCCAGTTATTGGGTTGGTACTTCTTTATATTGCAAACATTTGTGCTGCAAAGCAATAGCTAAGTGAACCGCCAGTACGTGTTGTTAGTTATAAGATATAGTGTAAGGAGTCGCCTTGTTTAGAACTTTGTCTTTAAACTATTCACAAGTACAATAATTAAATTACACAAACAGACGTACTAAACTCAAAGGTGTTGCTTCATAAATTGCTGCTAGTTCTACCGTTTTGGTATTGCTTCGATTATCAAGTGTATTCAATGCAGCCGGTACCAGATGTCTCTCCAATAGCTTGTGTAAATCCAAGATTTTCTATTTGATTACAATAAAGTAAATAATTGTCTTAATAAAATATATGTTTGTGCATAAACTACCAATGAACCAAATGCTTCATGTAAACTACCTATATTTTCTTGGTCTCCTGCCGTGGAATCGGAAAATCTTCTTCTAAAAGGATATGACGTGAAACTGGAGATTTTGCCGCTCTTTGCGTAGCATTAATATTAAGAGTGGCCAGATTATTTGAATGATGTGGCGATTTTTTGATTCGACAAATAAAAATATATTGTTTTTTGAGTTCGATTAATCGATTTTTTTGAAACTGTAAAATTTAAATAGTCTTACCCAAATTAACACGAATTCTGGTTATGCGTTAACTAATAGTTATACTGACAGTTTTCATACAAAAATAATTTTAATCAACAATATAATTATTAGTTAACAACATAACCAGACTTTGTGTTAATGGCGTTTATAAATTAATTGTATTCTGGTTGTTACCCATCTGGCAGTTTTATTTATTTATTATTGTTTATATCTTTCTTCTTGTTTTAAGTTGGCATCCTCTGCAAAATACTAGCATTCAAAGTAACGCCGTTGTTTTTGAAACTTGCAGTGACTCTGTACTTAGGTGATAAAAACAAAACAAGTACACAAAAAAATATTAGTCAATATTTTTTCAGTTTTCTTCTCCTTTAGAAAGTGTTTTAGAATTAATTTGTAAATATACTACATTAATAAATCTCTAGAAAACATACAATATGGATTTGGGGGAGACAGAAGATGATCAAAAATTTGTTATTTACAAACATGAAGATTTGTTTAGCGAAAGTTTTCCTTTAATGAAAGAAATACGACGTATGGGCAAGTTATGTGATGTGACCTTAAAGGTAATGTCCATAGTCATTATGAAGGTTTTATCTTTTGAAAATACATTTCACTATTGTAGGTAGAAGATCAAACATTCTCAGCCCATCGAATTGTTTTGGCTGCTACCATACCATATTTTTATGCCATGTTCACCAATAACATGGCCGAGAGTCGCATTAAAGAAATTACCATGAAAGAAATTGAACCCACAGCTTTGGAGAGTTTGATCAACTTTGCATACAGCGGCCAAGTACGCATTGATAATCAAAATGTCCAAAGTCTAATGATGGGTGCCTCATTCCTGCAATTGCTTAAAGTACGCAATGCCTGTGCCGATTTCCTAATATCACGCTTTCATCCACACAATGTTCTGGGTATACGGCATTTTGCGGATTCCATGAGTTGTACACATTTAATACGGGCCGCCGACAAATATGTAGATTCAAATTTCACCAAAGTCTCGCAATCTGAGGAATTTTTAAGCCTAGACTTTGAGGAGTTAATTGAACTAATCAAGAGTGATTTTCTCAATGTTAAATCCGAAGAGGTCGTTTTCGAAGCCTGTATGAAATGGGTAAAGTACTCGGAAGATAAACGTTCGACCATGTTTCCTCAAGTACTGGCACAAGTCCGCTTGCCACTGCTATCACCACAATTTCTGGCCGATCGTGTGGCTCGCGAGGAAATGATACGTTCGTCACATCAGTGTCGCGATTTATTGGACGAAGCTAAAGACTTTCATTTGATGCCAGAACGCAGGGGTCTTTTGCAAAGTTTTAGGTGAGTTCTTATTTGTTTTTTTTTTTTTAATGATATTTACATTTTTAGAAAATAAGTACATATTTATTGTTTTTATAAATGCTAATATTTTTTTAAATATTAGCATTTAATTAATTTAGTTCCACACTAGTGTTTTTTATTATTCCTATTCAGATCTCATTTTAATAATTTTTTCATGTAGGAATCTTACTTGTTTTTCATAAAGTTATTTTTTAAATAATTCTGTAGAAAATCTATTTAAAAACGTTTTTATTCCTAAAGGACCCGTCAAAGAGGTGAATTTATTTCTGGTCAAATATATGCAGTTGGTGGTTTAGCCAGTAATGGAGAATCGGTTAGTACGGTTGAAATCTATGATCCTCTAACACAAAAATGGCGCATGGGTGAACAAATGTCAATGATGAGGTAAATGAATAAGCAAAAATTAACTTAAAAAAAATTAAATTAAAATAAACATAATTATTTAAAAAAAGATCCCGAGTAGGTGTGGCTGTTATGGATGGTAAATTATATGCATTTGGTGGTTTTAACGGTTCCGAGCGTTTATCTACGGTGGAAGTATATGATCCCAAGAAGAATGTATGGTCTCAAGGTAGTGCTATGAATTGTAAAAGAAGGTATTTTTAAAATTTTGTTTGTTAAAATTGTATCTAATTATGTAACATTTATGCTGTTTTTTCAACTAGTGCTGTTGGTGTGGCCGCTTTAAATGATTGCATTTACGTTTGTGGTGGCTATGATGGTGTGACATCCCTCAACACCGTTGAATGTTATTGCCCCAATACGGATATATGGAAAACTGTAGGTATTAAAGGGCTAGCTAAAAGCAGTGGCAAGGTTTTGATAGTTTTGAATATTTCTAATATTTATTTTATATTTATTTTTTAGGTAGCACCTATGATGAAATATCGTTCGGCTGGTGGTGTGGCGGCCTTAGATAGTTTTGTTTACGCTCTAGGCGGTCATGATGGCCTCTCCATTTTCGATTCAGTGGAACGTTATGATCCCATTAATGATGTTTGGCATAAAATGAAACCGATGTTAAATCGTCGTTGTCGTCTGGGTGTGGCTGCCTTAAATGGCAAACTTTACGCTTGTGGCGGCTACGATGGCAATTCATTTCTACGATCAGTGGAAGTTTATGATCCCATTAAAGATTCCTGGTCTTTAGTAACTCCTATGAATTGCAAACGTAGTCGTGTGGCCTTAGCGGCCAATATGGGAAAATTGTGGGCCATCGGTGGTTATGATGGCGAAACAAATCTATCCACCGTAGAGGTTTATGATCCGGAAACAGATGTTTGGACTTTTGTACCCTCAATGTGTGCTCACAGTGGGGGTGTGGGTGCTGGTGTTATACGTAATGAATAAATTATATGTATTGCTTTTTATAACACTGTGTCTTCAGGTTAGTTTTAAATAGTTATTATTATTTAATTTTAATCATGCTAATCTCCCATTTTTTTCTACTTTAAATATTTTATATTTTTTACATGTTTTATATACTACATATACGCATTTTAAATTTTTGAGGCACAATTCGTTTATCACGAAGTATGAAAATTCAATGTGTTGCTATTACTTTTTGTTGCAATTCTCCGCATTGAAACTTTCGAAATCTTTCTAATATTTATGAGATCTAGAAAATATATTGGGCATAGAATAAAAACATACATAGAAGGGAAGGAGAGAGAAATGCCACTGAAAAAAATTAAACAAATTTATTATTTTTCATCCATATGGTTGATACAATAACAAAACACATGCCAACAAATTCTCATGAATTAGGATTTTGAAAACAGACTTATTTTTTGTCGAGAACATTTCTGAAATTAATTATTAAACTGATCCATAATCTAATTTTAATTTTATAAAAGGTTTTTAATAATTTTTGATAAAATTAAAATATGATTATGAATAAGGGGTAACCATTTTATTGTTGTGATAAACTGAATTGTGAATCACTTTTTTCATTATCTTTATTTTTTTTTTAAAAAATCATTCCAAATTTTTAATATATGTATTTTTATATCAATCAATTATCCGTTTTATGTGCTATAAGAGAGAAACAGTGTACAAAAAAGTGAATTTTTTTAAATCGAAAGCAAATACATACCACATAAGTTTTAAATTTATAAAATATTGAAAATATTGTACTGAACACGTTAGAAAATCTGACATTTTAAAATTTCTACATTCGTTAATTAAAATAATAATTTTGCTGTATGACACTGTCTCTCAAATATCAAAATTTTTATTAATTATTAAGCACAAAACTGGTCTAAATCATGACAAAAAAAAATTATTGACAAACATTTTTGGAATTTTTTCAAAATAAAAAGAGTATTTAAAAAAACTCCACTTTTATGTAGTTTGCTTATGAAATCTTTAATAAACATATTTATCTTAATAAAATTAAAACAATTTTAGAAATTAATAAAATATGTTATTCATTGAATCAATATACTCGTATCTATTCGGATGTTCCGAATTGTTTTGTTTCAGAACTGAAATATCTAGTGTCCTACTGAAACCGGTTTTCAGACCTAAACTGAACCGAACCTAATATTCATTTAAAAAAATGGAAAAGTACAAAATTCCACAAAAAAAAGTTTTATTTTTTTTTGGGAATTTTGTTCATGTTTTTGTTGTGTAAAAGTGTAAAAAATCAGAGTGTCATTTCATTTTCCCTTTTTTTGAAATGAGAAAATTGGGTAAGGGTATATATAATTTTGTCATTACGTTTGCAATTTCCTACCTCATAAAGTATGTAGTCTGGATCGTTATAGATAACGGAGTCGGTACAGCCTGTCTGTCTGTCGGTTGAAATCAACTTTCCGAAACTTACATTTAAAATTTTTTTTAAAAAAAAATATTTTTGTTCAAATTTGGCTACCGTTACGGCTAAGCTATTGTTATACCTAATATACCCTTTCAGCCCAATTGCCGTTACCGAAATAACTAAAATTACCGTTAACGATAAAATAATGTAAGCGATATAATCGAAAATACCGTTACCGATAAATTAAATTATAAAAATGATTTAAATAATGGAATTTATTGAAAAAAAAGGTTCTGCATTTACGAATGCATCCGAACTCACAATAGTTCATTGATTTCAAAAATTAGACTTCAGTGTTTAATATTTAGAATTCAGTGTTTAATATTTATGTATATTGTGTAATGGATTTCATTTGTACGTATTATTTACTATATTTACAGCAAAACAAATAAAAAATTAAATAAAAATAAAAAACAATGTATGTAAAATAAAATTCAACTAATAAAATGCATAACCACAGATAAAAACAAATCCAAGCAAAAACTGGGTATATATATATATATAAGTATAATACGCCATTTATAGATGTCAATCATCACTAAAATTAAATATACCCATGGACCATATTAAGGGGGTATTGGTTTCAACTTCTACCTCACACAAGGCATACGTATTTGAAGTACTAACCATGCCACCAAATTTCAAACAATGATTAGCTGAAAAATAACTAAATTAATATAACAATTATATAAAAACCTAAAACAAACATACTCAAATTCCACTTTAAACCTTTGGTAGTTACATTTGTAGCCTCTTGACCCACAGGTATTAAGGCACACCACCTCTTATCTTGTACCAATTCAGAGGGTATTGTTATGGAATGTTTGCCTGGCCTAAGTAGCCATGTCAAGGAGTTGCCGCTTAATAAATAAATATTGAAAAAATCTTGTTCATATTTAAATATTGTATTTATATTCGCCATTATTTGATCAAAGCGTCCCGAAGTGTCATGATAAACTATAATATCTTGTATATGCTTCTCCACTAAAATGGGCCTGACCGCCATGATAGCCTTACTAAAGTCGGTAGCATTTTGATCGGGTGTATGAATGTATTGAGTGTCTTTGCTATTAAAATATTGTTTCGTTTCTTCAGTTATAGAGTCAAAGTCTCCGGTTATCATATCTGGAGGCTTTAATTTACACTCAATATTCTTGTGTAATTTAAGAAACTGGCGCCAACGATTACCGCCACCATCAATACAACAGCGGACGCTAGCTGATAAAAATAAACATATAATAATTGTTATGACTAATATGCGGTGCATTTCTTACCATTTTGCCATAACTCCGTTACCACATGTTGAGGTATTCGTATCTCTCGATTAAGTACTAAACAGACATGACCATTGCCGACTTTGTGTGGTTGGGTTATAATATCTGCAGGTTGCCATTGATATGTTTTAGTAAGACCACCATTTCTCTTTGTCCCTGAATCATTGGACATTATAAACTTCTTATAATTGCAGTAATATTTTTTATTGTTTAACCAAAATAAAATTGTTTTTGTACGCATTAATTTAGAAGGTACCGCAACACAGCTGTTGGCCAGTGTTGCCATTTTAGCGGTTTTGTGCTCAAGATTTAAAAAATCTTTATAATGCAACATCACACCAAATCATTTGTTTGGAAGTATTTTTATACCCTTCAACTTCGTGAGATGGGTATATATGTATAAGTTTGTCATTCCGTTTGTAATTTCCACAATATAATTTTCCGACCCTATAAAGTATATATATTCTGTATCCTTTTAGATATCGGAGTCGATTAAGCCATGTCTGTCTGTTGAAATCAATTTTCTGAAGACCAGAGATATCTTCGGGATCCGAATCTTCAATAATTCTGTCAGACATGCTTTCGAGAAGTTTCCTATTTAAAATCAGCAAAATCGGTCCACAAATGGCTGAGATATGAGGAAAAAACCGGGACAACCTCGATTGTTGACCTATTTTTTAAACCTTTGTAACGACGTATATAAAACCATAGTAAGTTGTACCTACAACGGGTCAAAATCGGTAAAAATATTTTTTAACCCGAATTTTTTTTTCACCAAAAAAAAATTTTAAAACAATTCGAAAGAAAAATGTTTCCAAAAAATTAAAAAAACTACTTTGGAAAAAAAATAAATTAATTGTTTACATATAAACCCCCATATGCATAAACAGTTTATAAATTTATCAAAGGTTTATCAAACAAAATTTGTTTTATAAACCTTTCATAAATTTATAAACTGTTTATGCATATGGGGGAAAGCCTATAGGCCTTTTATATTACTTGGAATTAATAAATAAAATAAATTTTCCCATAAGAGTAAAGATTATTATTGCTAATGCATTTCTTTTGTCACTATTGAATTATGGTATTGAGATTTATTCGGCTGCTAATAGAACTAACTTTGGGAATGTACGCAGAATTGTGAATAGGATAATTAGATACATATATGGCTTGAGAGTACATGATCACATTTCATCACATGTTAAATTGTTTTTTGGATTTTCATTTTCTATGTATGTTCGTTTTAGATTACTTTATTTATTTTATAAAATAATATCAACTAAAACACCACCTAATTTATATGATATGTTTGCTTTTTCAAGATCTACCCGCTCTCCCACAATCATTATACCCAGGATTTGTCTGTCGGTATTTGAACATTCCTTCCAAATCCGTATTTCTAGAATTTGGAATACTCTTCCTGCACATTTAAAAACTTTTTCTTTTACTTTAAATAAAGCAAAAAATATATTTATTGATCATTTTACTACACAACAACTTTAATATTGTTCCTTATTAAATGAGAATTACTAAAATATGTACATATATGTAAAAAAGTAATATTATAAAACAAAAATGTATATACATACTTATAAATATATTATACTTACTTATAAGTAATTAAATTATAGTAATGAATTTCATATTTTTGCACATTGTATTATATTATCTTTTAACCATATATGGCCCATTAGGGCTCGGTTAAATAATGAATAAAGAAATAAAAAAAAAATAAAAAAAATGTTTAAAATTTGTATTTTGAAGTATAATTTGTTAAAGGGTACATAATATTCGGCACAGCCGAATATAGCTCTCTTACTTGTTTTATATTTAGCAGGTTTTGCTCCACGGCTCGTTTTGGGATATTGTGAGCGACATATTTACCGCATTTAGCATAAATCAAGATTATGACAAGAGGTTGCATTTTATTTTTTTGTGCATCTTAGTTTAGGAGTTATAATAGTACTTAATGTCATTTTATATAATAGTAAATTTCTCCTGTATTTAATGAATTATATGAACATTATGTGAACCAAAAATTACATTTTGACATGATGGTACCGTTAATGTATTGTTACCAAATTATATTATCAATTTGAATTTAAGGGTCTTTATAAACATTTCCATCATAAGAAACTTCTACTTACCTACAATGTTGATACAACTGTTAAAACTGCTAAAAGCTCTAAGTGATCATTGTGGAAATATAACATTCCACTGCGTACATAAATAGTAACAGCGAGTTGTGGATCAGTGAGTGTATCGGTGTCCGATATATATTAACAGAAAAACTTATTATGAAAATATAAAGTGGTTTATCACTCACGGGAATTCTCATACTTAGTTAAAGTAAAGCTGTCATTAAGGTCCACAAACAACATCATTCGTTTTTAATGCAAGTTGCTCATTTAGGATCGTTTGCTTAATATGTTATGGGTGTACCAATTACCGTTGAATTAAAACATGCAAGCGATCACAAAAATGCTCCTCCTTTAAAGTTTACTGTTATACACTCAACTTTTTTAGCTGTTAAGAGTCAATATGTCTATTTATGAAATACAAAATTTTTTTCTTTTCATTTCCATTTAAATTTTCATACAAATTTACAAATATTTTTCTCTGCCAAAATTTAACGACTATATTCAGAATTAAAAAATGTATAATAGTAGGCTTAACAAATTAATAAATGCACATTTCCGATAAAAAATATTTGTTGGTACTTTTATTCTCCCTTATATACCGGCTTACGCTTTTCAGCAAAAGCTTGTAAACCTTCCAATCTATCTTTTGTAGGTATGACTTGAGCGTAGCATACCTCCTCAATAGAATAACCGGTGCTAAGATCAACTTGTATACCCTTATCAATAGCTAATTTAGCCATACGAACACCTACTGGACCATTTGGTAAAATTTCTTCTGCCAACGCTACAGCTTTTTGGTAAGCAGCATCTTTAGTTTCATTTTGAGGCACCGCATGATTAACTATTCCCATTTCTTTTGCTTCCTTGCCGTTGAAAACGCGAGCAGTAAATATCAATTCCTTAGCCAAAGCTGGAGATAAAATTCTGGGCAAACGTTGGGTTCCACCAGCGCCCGGTATAATTGCCAATTTAGTCTCCACCAAACCCATTTTAGTACTGTCTGCTGCTGTACGCATATCACAAGCCAAAGCCATTTCTAAGCCACCACCTAAAGCTGCACCATCTAACGCAGCTATGACTGGCATGGGTAATTGCTCAATTGTCACCAAAAGTTCACGTAAACTGCTGACGAAAGCACTCACGTCTTCTTGTTTCATATTTTTGCGTTCCTTTAAATCGGCACCAGCACAGAAGATACCAGGAGTTAGACTTCTCAATATGACCACACGAGATTCATTGTCACGTTTCAGTTCAGACAGTATATCGGAAAACGTCTCAACCAAACCAAGACTGAATGCATTTTTGGCTTCTGGACGATTAAGACCCAAAACTGTGATTCCGGTTTGATGTCCCTCCAAACGCTCGATAACAACCTCATTACCCGTAGCTTGTACAGAATACTGACATTTTGTCGTAAAGCTGGGTGTTAGGCTACGCAAGGTAAAACGAGCTGTTTTCAATAAATTGGAGGCGAAAATTGTCATGATTTGGATGGTTATAACGTGAAAACTTTTAAATGGAAATAATTTTGCAAATGATTATAAAACCATACCAAATGTAAAAAAAAACAGCCAGCTGTTTCTTATCACATTGGTGTTAATATAGCTGTTTTGTTGAGAAATTTAGCGATTTTGCATATAATAGCAAATTCAGACGATGATTTTTACGACGCACAGTGACGCCTCCAGAACAATAAGGTGCAAAAATCAAAAACGGATTGTGAGTAAACAAATTTAAAAATAAATTAAAAAAAAATTTAAATCTTTTCTGAAATAATTTTAAATAAAAAAAAGAAACATAAAAAATATTTTACTTTACTTCCCATAAAATTGATTTTTCCACTTTACCTTTTAAATTTTGTAATTATCTTATTTGGTTCAAAAGTAATGATTTTTGCAACAAAAAAACTCAAATGGTAGTTGAACTCATGGTTGAACTGGTTGAATATTTTAGGGGTAACGGTAGTTTAGCGGTAAAGGTAGCCAACCTTGCTTAAAGTCATATTCATTTGTGTAAATCTGGTATCATTCATAAAATTAATTGAAACTAGTGGCAGCACTGTACATATTTTGGTTGTCAAATTTAACATTTGCGCGGATTTGTTTAGTTTTATGGAATTTATTTTTAAAAACCAAAAAAATTGTATAAAACACGTTTAAATATACTTTAAAGTTAACAATTTAAGATTAAAACATAAGAGCACAACTAGTATAAGTGCAAACAATAATTGAACAAAACATTTGTGTACCATAAATTGTATTTTCTTTACAACTCTTGAAGAGTTTGCAAACCCCTGTGGTGCCTCAAATAAAAAACAGGATTTAGAATTAAAAAAGCTAATTTCCAAATACTCCAATTAATCATTAGCTAAGGCTAATTGCTATATAAAAATGTCGAAAAAAATATCAGCATCACAAAAACTGGGAACAACCAAAACAAAGCAATTGTCTTTGAGTACATTTTTGGGATGTTCACAAAACAAAAAAGGTAAACAATTAAATTTTATTTTTTAGGATTAATTCTAATCTAATTTTGTTTTAGATGCTACAGTACCGAGAAAACTAATGAATCCTATTTATTTGGATTCTGATACTGATGAGGAACAAGATGATGATACAAATGTCACAAGTTCTCAAAAATCCAAATACAAAGACATGCCCGTCAAAAAAGACATCAATAAAAACAATGTCTTAATTAAAAAATTTGTGTATGAAGATGTTAACAAATCACCCTTAGCTCCTATAAAAGCCAAAACAAATGCTGTCACCGAGATAAGGAAAGAAAAAATCTCCACATCTGCAACAACATCACCAATGAAAATAAATTTTGATGATGTAGAAAATACCTACCAAACCTCTATGAAAACTCTAAACGAAAGAATTGAGAAAATGGATCGTAGTAAATTTACTCTAACACCGATTAAAAATCCTTCACAATCATCGCCAGCCACATCACCTGCATCTTATAAAGCCTTAAGTTTATCGCCTGAACAACAATTGGATAACGATAGCTTTGATGACCTAGTTAATCAAACAAATATATTCAAAAGCAAATCTGAAGTTGATAATGTTAAAATCAAAATTGATCTTAATAATAAATTTGATGATTTCAAAGTCGAAAAAATAGATAATTGTTGGGAAAACCAAAAGAAAATATTTAATGGTGAATCACAAAGGGAAATAAATACAAACTTAGAAAATGTTGTAAAACCCAAAACAACAACATGTGAAAATTTGAGCTCCAGTAAGAAAAATGAGAAACCCAATATAAATATCGTTTTTGAAAGCGGACTCAATGATTATTTGTGTGATTTAATGCAAAATCATCACATTAAAACGGGAGTTAATGAAGTAAGTTAATTGTAATAAATATTAGTTGAATAAAATTATTTGTACTCTATACTTGGGTACACCAACACATGTACATAGTTAGGTACTGCTTATACTTTGGTATGTACATACTATGTATTTATTGTAGATAGAATAACATTTAAAGAAATTTTAATATTTGATTTGATATTCTTCTCTCTAAAGGACAACGTTCATATTCTCAAGTCTAGCTTGTCGTTTTTCAAATCAAAATACTCTGAATTAATGGAAAAATACTGTAACATTATTGACCAAATACCAGCTGATTATTTTAATGCTATAGGAGGCTTTGAAGCGGGAACATTTCTAAAATTAAAAATAATACGGCAAAAATTCAAAGCTAAAACAAAACTTCTAAACACTGCATTAGAAAAAGTTGAACAACAGCAACAAAATATCCATACTGATGATATAGTAACAGATGATGAAGAAGATCAAAAGCAGCCATCATTAAAAAAAGAACCGAGCCAAAATATAATTGAAGTGAGACCAAATAAACCCACAATACAATTAGAACCCGAACCCGATTATGATATCGATGACATGGAAGAAGAAGAAAGACAAATGAAAGCCGAACAAAAAGAAATGAACAAGTGGCAAAATCCAACAATTGTACCAACAAACTACTGTAATGGAGCGCCAGAAGATGAAGATGACTTAATAGAAGTAAAGCCCTCGAGTAGTAGTAGTAGTAAAGAAAAAATCTCAACAATTAATGTAGATAGGATGTCAGAATTGACGCGTTTTAGGGAAGAGCTAGTACATGATCTATGTGAAGATGAGGAACCTTCGGAAGATGCCGAACAAACTTATTTAAAGGAAACAATATGTTTGGATAATTATGATGATGATAACGCTTATAACTACAACTCTAATTCAAATGGCATTAGCGGTAATGTTGGTGCTGTTGAGGATGATGACTGCGAATTGGACGATTTATTAAACGACATTAAAGAACAAGATAATGAGTTAAATGGTCGTAAATCCATGTTCAATGGTTATGCCTATAAGGATTTTGATGAAGAAAAGCTACCAGTTAAAGAACAGCCATCAGCACAGCGTATCAAATTTCCAGTCGAAACAAATCAAACAAAGAAAACACCACAACTTGATGAAGATGGATTTCCAGTAAGTACAAAAATATTTATGAGACCTTTAAATCTAAATGTGGAATTTTTTGACTAAGCCATGGTAGAACTTTTCAAAAACAAAATTGTATATAAGTTTGTCATTCCGTTTGTAATTTTTACATTTTTCATTAGCGACACCATAAAGTATATGTATATTATGTATTGTTATAGACAGCGGATTCGATATAGCTATATATCCTTGTGTCTGTTGAAAATCCGAAAAACCGAAATAAAATCGAGTTTGTTTAAAAAAAAAAAATTGATGAAAAAATATTGATGTATTATCATGTATGTAAGTTATTTGAGTGTACGGAAAGTAAATTTCAACATAGAGATAAACAGACGGATATGGCTATATCGACTATTTTATTTATCTCTATGGTCAAGGGAAAATACTTTTCAACAAAAAATTGTTTCTCCAAAAATTGTTTCATAAAAATTTACTTTTTTTTACCAAAAATTTGTTGTTTTTAACAAAAAATTTATATATATATATATAAGAATCGGCACAGCCCAATAATGTGTTTTTAACAAATATTTGTTTCAATTCTGTATTTTAGATTTATGATCCCGAACAATTTGAATTGGCATTTTCACAAGCAGCAGCCAAAAAATCATCAAGTTATAATTACAATTCCAATACCACCCCTACGAGCACTATAACTATTGATGATGATGACGATAATAGACCCAGTACTAGTAGTCACCGTTCATCTTTAGCGAATGATTTGCTAAGAACACCCACATCAAAAACCGATAAACGGCCAAATTTAACAAAATCTGCTCAAAAAATAGCTGGTAACTTTCATTCGAATGTTCACAATGATGGCATAACCGGTGAATTTGATGGCCTCAATTATCCGCATTCTGAAAGTATGATGCAAGCTTTACGTTTTAATTTTGGCCTCAAAAGTTTTCGTCCCAATCAACTGCAGGTGATAAATGCTGCTCTCTTGGGGCATGACTGTTTTGTGCTGATGCCAACTGGTGGTGGCAAATCGTTGTGCTATCAATTGCCCTCCATATTGACAGAAGGTGTTACTATTGTTATAAGTCCTCTAAAATCACTTATTTGCGATCAAGTGAATAAATTGGCTTCGCTGGATGTAAGTGGGATAATTATTACTACATTTTATTTATTAACTTATTACAAAAGTAATTTTACATAAATTTATTTATTATACTTTTCACCATGAGTTTTCATTTGCGTCTAAATATCCACGATGCCGAACGCGACATTCGAACGCCTTTGAAGTAAACATTTTTTTCTTATTTACATTTAGTGCACTAAATAGGTTTTGTCGATAAGTTGTTTCCAATATATTAGAAAAAATTGAAATCGTTTTTTGAATGCAAAAATCTGCTAATTGTAATATAATTTATTAAAGAAAATCAGTTTAAAGTAAAATGAACCGGTACTCGACAATAAAAAATGTACCGCCATTCGATATTTTTTGCCTCTTAATTATACCCTACACCACCATAGTGGGGAGGGTATTATGCGTTTGTGCAGATGTTTGTAACTCCCAAAAATATTAGTCTAACACCCACCTTAAAGTATACCGATCGACTTAGAATCACTTTCTGAGTCGATTAAACGATGTCCGTCCGTCTGGTTGGCTGGCTGTCCATGTAAACCTTGTGCGCAGAGTACAGGTCGCAATTTTGAAGATATTTCGATCCAATTTGGTACATATTATTTTTTCGGCCCAAGGACCAAGCCTATTGAAACTGGCTGAAATCGGTCCATTATCACCTATCCCCCATACAAATGTCCTTCCGAAATTGGACTTTATCGGTCATAAATGTTTAATTTATAAATGTATCTCCACAAATTGCGCTCCAAATAAGTTTTATATATACAAAATTCATGTCACCAAATTTTGTTACGATCGGTCCATAATTAGTCATAGCTCCCATATAGACCCGCTTCCGAAAATCACTTTAACGTGCATAAATGGCTTAAAAATGTTGGTATACTCACAAAATTCAACATAGTAAACTTTCATATAGACATAAATCACACGACCTAATTTCATGGTGATCGGTCCATAATTGGTCATAGCCCCCTTATAAGGCCCACTTCCGAAAATCACTCAGAAATATAAATTATTGAAATTTTAAAAGAAAAATGTTTTTGCTCTTTTACTTAGTGTAGGGTATATAAGGTCAGTGCAGTCATTATGTAAATATGTGAACAATAAATACTAAAGGGAAAATGTCATTAAAAATAGCTAAGAGATAACATTTCTCATTTAACATATTATGAAAATTTTGATTTTTTAAATATAATCGTAGAAAAATCATAGACATTTTAAATACTTTTGCATCGACGAATATAACCGACAATGGGTAAAATTTTTAATCGGATTTGTTTTTCTACCAAAATCGTTTATCTTAAATTATGCTTTGGTGAAGAGTATATAAGATTCGGCACAGTCGAATATATCACTTTTACTTGTTTTTATTTATACTACTTATGTATATTTAATTTGTTTATAGATCTATGCCAAAAACTTTTCAGGTGATCAATCTTTGCAAGAACAACGTGCCATATATTGTGATTTAGAGACTACACCGCCTCGCATTAAAATTTTATATGTTACTCCTGAAAAGATATCCAATTCGACTAAATTTCAAGATCTCCTAGACACTCTATATAACAATAACTCGATTAGTCGTTTTGTAATTGACGAGGCCCATTGTGTATCACAATGGGGTCACGATTTTCGTCCCGACTATAAACGTTTGGGTATATTGAGAAAACGTTTTCCCAAGGTCAACACAATGGCTCTGACAGCCACTGCGACACCTCGTGTAAGATTGGACATATTAAAACAGTTGAACTTAACCAAACCAAAATGGTTTCTATCTAGTTTTAATCGTAGCAATCTCAAATACACAGTATTGCCGAAAAAAGGCGCCGCAACTATGGATGATATCCGAACGTTTTTACGTTCGCGGCCCTCAACAGACAGTGGTATTATATATTGTCTGTCACGTAAGGAATGTGATGATGTGGCGAAAAATATGTGTTCTGTGGGTGTACGGGCATGTGCTTATCATGCCGGTTTGAGTGATAGTGTACGAGAATCCCGGCAAAAAGATTGGATCACAAACAAGGTGCGAGTCATATGTGCTACAATAGCATTTGGTATGGGTATAGATAAGCCCGATGTACGTTTTGTTTTGCATTACTCCATGCCCAAGTCAATAGAGGGTTATTATCAAGAGGCTGGTCGCGCTGGTCGTGATGGTGAATTAGCCCATTGTGTTTTGTACTATAACTATAGTGATATGGTACGCTATCGCAAAATGATGGACAGTAAGTTGAAAATATTTGATTTAATTTATAATTATTTTGTGATTTATTAATTTTTATTCCAATAGTGGACAAATCTGTATCATATGATGTTAAAAGGATCCATTTAGAAAATTTAAATCGCATTGTGGGATATTGTGAAAATGTTACTGATTGTCGTCGAGCACTGCAGTTGGATTACTTCGGCGAACATTTTACCAGAGATGAATGCTTGAAAATTAAAGAAACTGCATGTGATAACTGCTTGAAACAGAAACGTTATCAGGTAAAATTGTATTATGTTAAGAGCTGTGTTTTTCAACTACAATTTTGTTCAACAAAAATATATGTTCACTAAATCAAATTAATTTTTTAAACAGAAAATCGATGCTTTAGAACAATGTCGCAAAGTTGTTCGCTGTATCAAGGATATATGTAGTGGACGGTCTCGATTCACTCTACTGCACATTGGTAAATAAACGCATTTTCAATAAACAAATAATTTTAATAAAATATTGCAATTTCAGCTGATGTACTTAAAGGCTCAAATATAAAAAAAATCATCGATAATGGTCACAATAAAACACCCTATCATGGTATGCTTAAAGATTGGGATAAGGCTGATATTCAAAGACTGTTACGCATAATGGTAACACAAGAATATTTACGTGAAGATCTTATATTTGCCAATGATATACCACAGGCGTATATATATTTAGGAGCTAAAGTTGAAATAATCATGAAAGAGAAAATCAGTATGGAATTCGCCTTGACGCGCAAAGAAGGAAAAGCACAAGCGCTTAGTCTTAATGAGACGGCTGAGAGTGGAACCAAAGCATCCTCGAAAAGCAGCCAACAACTTAAAGAGATCTATGAACGCTGTTACTCCGATCTTCTGGATCTTTGTCGTACAATTGCTGCTGCTCGTAATGTTACCATGGCCAGTATTATGAATATACAGGCCATAAAGGCCATGGCAGAACAACTGCCAGAAACTGAAACGGACATGTGTTCAATACCTCATGTTACAAAAGCGAATTTTGATAAATATGGTGAAAAATTATTAGAGATTACTAGAAATTATGCGGCTGAAAAATTATGTCTACTGATGGATCTGGAGGAAATCGAAGAAGCAGAGAAAGAGAAAACATCTGCGGCAACATCATCGACGCTGAAACGCTTACGTGCGGATAGTAGCGACGATAATGACGACAATGATGGTGAAGATTGGGGTAGAACAGCTGCTTCACAAGGCAGTGGCAACGCCAGCGGCAGCGGTAGTTATCGTGGTGGTAAACGGAAACGCAATTATCGTGGTGGAGGCGCTAAGAAATATCGTAAATCAAGTGGTACGGCTGCTTCATCGTCCTGGGGAGGGGCTACTGCTGGCTTTACGTCTTCGCCCAGACGTAAGTACACAAGTAAAAAAAGTTTCGGTTCGCCGGGACGTAAGAAAACAGCTCGTGGTGGCCGGGGAGGATCAGCGGCTGGGGCACGTAGTAGTGGCGGGGGTGGCACATGGATAGCCAAGAGAACTGGTAAGTAATGCTGATGTTTTCAACTTAATCAAATTTATATTATTTGTAAATATTTTAGGTGCAAGTGGTGGTTTCCAATTGATGCCATTACCCAGTTCAAAATAGCATTTTTTTAATTTTTTTTTTTCAACTTTAAAACAGTTTATTAATATTGTTTGTTACTATACCGATATTTCTTTAGTTTGTAACTGTTATAATTTTCATTAAGTAGATTTCTTAAGAGCATTAATAAGTATTTATAAACAAATAGTCTTAATTTAATAAATAAACTATGTTTTAAACTTTTTTAAAATCAAAATTTAAATTGGTGAACAAAAAATAGCTCGATCGAGGAAAAGATCTTAAATTGAGAAACCAAATTGTTTACCCTATACATTAGATGTAAAATAAATATCATTAATATTTTAATGTAACTGTTTTGAACGGCTGGTTTCAATATTCTCTCTACTTATAAACAATGTAGATTACACATTGTTATCAAAATTGTTGCACGCATGATCAGTAAGAAGTGTCTCTGCTATAACATACTGGAAATCGACAGAAAATGCCCCTAGAAAATAAGTTTTATATAAGCCTAACTCGCACCATTTGTTGTGATGGTCGGTCCATAATTAGTCATAGCTCCCATATAGGGCCCATTTCTTAAAATCACTTTAAGTAGCATAAATCTCTTAAAAATATTGGTATTTCAATACAATTGAATACAAATAAGTTATATATGTCGATGGCTTAATATAAAAAAGGCGTAACTCGATTTTTTGCTACTTGGTTGGTTGGTTGGTTTACGTGGTAGTTCACTACGTGCGAACAATCAAGTAGAGTCGAAGGGACCCCGTTTTGATGAGACCACACCACTCGTCAGATGTATTGTCGTTTATATTGCAATGTAACTAAAAAGTGCTAGCTAGACCCAACCTGTAGCTGTGAGATATCTTAGTAGGTCATTGAGTTTAGACCGGGCTACCTCACCAAGGTTGGTCAATGTATAGTTGCCCATGAATTTATGTCTCTTGACACTCAGAGCTGGGCATTCGCAGAGAAGGTGGAAAGTCGTTTCCTCCTTTTCCCTATCCTTACAACTGCGGCAATGGTCGTTAAAGGGGAGTCCCAGGCGATTTGCGTGCTTGCCTAACGCCCAGTGTCCCGTTAATACTGCCATCAACCTAGATATATCCCTTCTATTCCGGGTTATCAGTTGCATAGTGCGTTTTTCGTTAAAAGATGGCCACATCAACTTGGCTACCCTACATGTGTCTAAATTACGCCATCTATTCTCAGCCTTTGTAAGAAAATGTCTGAAGATGATACCTTTTATAGTCCCCAGTGGAATTGCTACTGAGACCGCATTGGAGATATCTAAGGCAGATCCCATTCTGGCTAGTTCGTCTGCCTGTTCATTACCGTAGTGGTCCCTGTGCGCAGGTACCCAAACCAAAGTAATATCAGATAGACGACCTAGCCTTGACAGAGAGTTCTTACATTGCCTAACTAGTGAAGATGAATTTGTGTAGGCATTCAGCGAGAGAAGTGCCGCCTGACTATCGACAAAAATACCTATTTTGCCGCGGGTGTTATGATCAAGTAGTATATTGCAAGCTGCCATGATTGCAAAAATTTCCGCCTGGAAAACACTACACTCATTCGGAAGACGATACGAAATACCTATCTCGGGTTCGTCACAGAAGACGCCAGAACCAACACCACAGCTCATTTTCGAACCGTCTGTATATATCCTAGTGTCATATTTGTACACGAGATTACCCCTACCCCACTCACTCCTGGAGGGGATTAAGACCTTGAATACCCTATTAAAATCTGTAGATGGAGTAATATAGTCAGATGGTTGGAGAACAATCGAAGGCAACTGGCTCAAAATCCCCGCGTGCCCATATGTTCTCGATCTCCAACAGCCAGATGCTCGAAGCCTCACTGCGCTACTGGCAGAGGTGGCCATTATGTGAAGGTCTATTGGCACAATAGACTTTGTATAGTTTGTCTACGACATACTTCCTTTTAGTTGCAGTCCACCATACAAGAGATCCGTAAGTAAGAATTGGACGTACTATAGCCGTATTCATCCATTTAACTATGCTGGGACTAAGTCCCCATTTTCTACCAAACATCTTACGACAGGTATAATAGGCCACCGTAGCCTTTTTTACCCTATGTTGAGTATTTAGCTTCCATGACAATTTAGAGTCCAGTATAATACCTAGATATTTTGCATTATTTGAAAGGGGCATTTCGCAGTTTTTCAACCGTGGAAGATTGAAGCTTGGAATCTTGGTCTTTGTTGTGAAAAGTACGAGTTCCGTTTTGCTTGGATTCACCCCAAGGCCGTGGCCCAGTTATCAAGCAACCCTAAAGCAGTGGACATAATATCACTGATCACGTCCGGAAACAGACCTGATACGAGTATCACCACATCGTCCGCATAAGCGACAACTTTTATCCCTTTTCTGTCTAGATCAATGAGAATCGAGTTAATAACGATAAGCCACAGTAGTGGAGAGATCACCCCACCCTGTGGTGTGCCTCTGCCAACTTGCCTAGACTTGACGCTATTACCAAGATTTGCTGTAACTATTCTTGATTTCAGCATGTTTACTAACCAGTTATTGATATATTCTTTAACGTCTAGGTCAGTAAGAGCTTGCTGAATTGCAAGAGTGGTAACATTATTGAAAGCACCCTCTATATCCAGAAAGGCTGCCATTGTATATTGTTTAAATTCGAGAGATCTCTCTACAACTCTTACGACCTCGTGCAGAGCTGTCTCTGTAGAGCGGCCCTTAAGGTAGGCATGCTGACTATTAGAGAGCCGTGTCGTACCCTCTAGGCGATGCCTAATGTGAGCGTCAATGAGTCTTTCCAACGTTTTAAGCTGGAAAGATGAAAGACTAATTGGACGAAAGTCCTTCGCCTTCTCATGACTTCTTTTTCAAATTTTGGGAATAAAAACGACCTTAACTCTCCTCCAGTTAACCGGAACGTGATTGAGGGAGAGACAGAGCGTAAAAATTCTATGAAGCCAGGGAATGATATGCCTTTTTGCACTTTATAGCATCTTTGGCAATATACCATCCGGCCCGGGTGACTTGAAAGGTGCGAAACTGTCAATCGCCCATGATATCCTGTCATAGGAGACGATATAACTATCGATATTGAATAGAGTCCTACCTTCCCTCTCAAAATCCGTAGCAACATCCTTACAGCCTGGGAAATGAGTATTCAGTAGGATGTCAAGTGACTCTGCTGAGGATTCAGACCAGGAGTCATCCTTCCTTTTGATATAAGTAGGATTGGATTGCCACTTGGCTAGAATTCTACTAAGTCTTGCAGAGTCTTTTGTATTATCTATAGATTCACAGAAGCTTCTCCATGAGTTTCTTTTTGCGACTACTATAGCTTTCTTGTAGGCTTTCAATTGATCACGATATGGTTGCCATGATTTACTATTGTAGCTAATGTTAAAGGCCCTACGAGTTTCCCTACGTAGTTTAGATAGCTCAGAATTCCACCATGGAGGGAAGCTTTTCTTAGCCTTAGTGACTGGACAGGAAACTTCGAAAGCCTTGACTAAAGTTTTACTAAAGTTTTCCTCTATTTTCTCAAGACCAGTTATCGAATCTTCTACAACTGGCATATTCTTAAGTTTGTGTTTAAGGATCCCATTAAATTTGAACCAATCTGTCCTTCTTGGGTTCCTAAATTGTATTTTCTCTGTCGAGTTCTGAAGTCTAATATTGAAGAGAATCCAGTTATGGTCAGAGAACGACCTTTTTTTGGATACCCTCCACCTATCTACTGATACCTTAGACCTATCATTTATGAGTGTAATATCTAATACTTCCTCCCATCCATTATAGTTGTCCGAACTTGGAAACATGAATGTTGGCGTATTACCAGAATTACATATACTTAGTTTATTGGAATTAATGTAATTAAGTAAAGACTCACCCCTTTCATTTATTTCGCTGCTACCCCAGATTGAATGCCTGGCGTTGGCATCACAGCCCAGGATGATGTCGTCAGATGCCCCAACAGAGGACAGTAGAGCACTCACTTCAACTGGAGGAGCTGTCTTCTCATGTGCCATGTAGCTTGAGGCAATCATGAAGCTTCTGTTGCACGGCAGCTCGACCTTAGCTACTGTAAGGTCTTCTGAACTAAGCTGCGTACAAAGAAAAATGTTAATAGATTTTTTGGCAATAATACATGATCTTGGCGTACCATTGTTTCTTGCATAGAGGATATTATATGCTGAGGCCGGGAACCCCTTCACGTCCAAGTCAGAAGCCCAGGGTTCTTGCACCAGCCCAATGTCCAGGTCCTCTTCGGCTAAGAGTACCCGAAGGTTATCTGTAGCACATTTCGAGTGCTGCAGATTTATCTGCACTATTTTAAGCGCCATTGTTGGTTTTTGGGGGGGGTTCGGAGAGCTTCATTTCTGTGAGCTTTACAGGAGAAGGAAAAAACTTAATAAAATCCATAAAATTTTAGATACAAAAAAAGTTTTAATGCAATTTTTTATAAAAAGAGGCAACACATTTTATTTCTCTTTTAATATTTAATTTTGTTTTATTTTAATGAAGTTATCTAATATAGGCTCTTTTTTCATTGATATTTATGAAAAAAAAAATTAAGTTAGGGCTTTTTTAAACCTGAAATTTTGAGTTGAAAATATAATATTATTATAATAATTCAGGTTTAAATAATAAATGGAAATAATTCATGAAATTAAGAGGATTAAATCAGAAGTGAACTGTGAAAAATTATTTCTTATTAAACCAGTTATCAAAAAAGATGTCAATATGCAGGTGAAAACTTTTCAAATCATGTATCTTGTTTTTTTGGGATTGCTATTTACTGCATATAAAATGAATCAGGGGGATATCTTTAACCACCGACTTTGATCTATGTGGGAGAGATTCGTGACTGTCAGTTAAGTCTGTTTTGAAATATATTGATCCTGATGAGTCATACGCAAAGGCTCGTAGAATATTTACAGTAAGATCACCAATACATCTGCTTAAATTTTTAAATTGAGGTTTGAGTACATACATTTCATGAACTTTTATAGTAAGCAATATTTTTACCAGACGAATCGAAGAGTATAGTTTAGGCATGTTTTCAAAATTTAAAAAAAAGTTGTGCAAATGGTGAGCTTGTATTGCACAAATTGCGATGGCAAATTCATTTGCTTATTTTTAATCTTTCTTTCTATAAGGGAATTGCTTGAGTCACATTCCAGTTGAGTATGTCCACTTATTAAACATTTTTGTTCAATCGTTATTTGAGTTTGCATACTAAAAGCCAACAATGCATTAGAGAATATTAAATTGCGATTTTGGTAGATTTTGGATCTTCACAAGTGTTTAATAACACACTTTGCAAAAACGGAAGATCCTAGACAACATCCATTTGTTTCATCCCAAACATAATTGTCCAATTCGGGTGTTAAAATATTGTATATTGTGAAATTATGTAGTTTTATAAAATGCAACACTCGTCTTTAGTTGAGGAATTAATTTTTTCCTAGATTTAAATATGGAATAGTTTGATCCCTTTAATAATTGCGCAAATGGATATGACAATTTTATATTTCCATTTTTTTTCATGAATCACACTCAGCGACATAAAGCTGTTAAATTTCCTGATAGGTGCAAAAATCCGATTCAGAATCGAATTTGCTACTTATAAAAAATGATAACCAATCAAATAATAAAAAAAATAAGTTAAGGCTTTTTCTTTCAAAAATTCTTTGACTTGACTTAGGGCTTTTTTTGAAATCGTTATAAATCTGTTATTTGCAATAATATCCTCCTGAAATTTTGAGGCAAGGTACATCTGACATTTGTTTACCGGAATAAACAAAAAACGACATTTTTAAAAAAATTTAGTTACGCCTTTTTTATATTAAGCCATCGATGTATAGAAAAGTCATGTCACCAAATTTTATAATGATCGGTCTATAATTAGTCCTAGCTCCCGAAAATCATTTCAACGAATATAGATTTCTTAAAAATGTTGGTATTCATATAAAATTCAACTTGTTCCCTTCTGGCCAAGCAAGTGGGTGAGCAGTTGTTTTTTATAATTTAATTTGTCCAAGTTGATAACGTTTTGTTCTAATGGTTGAATAAGCGCAGTGCAATTGGGTGGTAGATTCATTGCTATAATTAAACCGTCATCACTTTTTAGTTCCTCAACTGGGTGACACATCGCGTTATCTAAAAGCAAAACTGCTTTTTGCTGCAGACCTAAAAAATGTTTACTTTTACAAATTGGTGAAAATTAATTTACGTGGGGAACAAATTCGTGGTGGAACCAGACATTGAATATAACTGATGTTATTACTGGAGTTGTATATTACAGGATTATTGAAAAAGCATTTAAAAGCGAGTGATTTTGATTTTGCAACAACCAACAATTTCAGTTTGTCTGTGCCATTCGCATTTGAACAGGGCAAAAAAGTTATTCGCTCTTTACATATTTTTCTTCCGGGAGCCGTTTTCTCATTACATGTGACAAGACTGCGATTTGGAATCATCCTATAATATAAACCGGATTCGTCGGTTTTGTAGATTTGGTGAAGAGTCAACCCATGCTTATCAACGTAATCCTTATTGGATTGGATATTGGAAAATTTTGTCCCTTTGTTTTAGAAACCACTTATAAAGCATTTTTCTTTAATTTTTGAGAAATCGTTGGCTTTAAAATATGTTGGACTATTCCCATATTAAAAGATGTATTTACACAAAAAATGACACGAATAATCTGAGAAAATTGAAGATCAAAATCATCCAAAAAGGAATATACCAAAAGACGGGGATTTCCCTTTTTGTGGTTATAGACATTGTAATCAAATTTAAAAAAAAACAAGTAAGAGAGATATTCGTCGGTGCCGAATCTTATATACCCTTCACCAAATTATACTTCAAAATTCAAATTTTAAATATTTTTTGTAAAAAAAAAATTTTTCGAATTGTTATTTTAATTTTTTTTTTTTTTTTAAATTTAATTTTTTTTTTTTAAATGTAAATTTTTTTTTTGGTGAAAAAAATTCGGGTTAAAAAATCCAACTTACTATTATATACGTCGTTGCAAAGGTCTTTGAAATATCTATCATTAGATATCCAAATTGTCTATATTAATGAGTTAGTAATCCAGATATAGGTCAAAAATCGAAGATGTCCTGGTTTTTTGCTCATATCTCAGCTATTTGTGGATCGATTTTGATGATTTTAAATAGGAAACTTCTCGAAAGCATGTCTGACAGAATTATTAAAGATTTGGATCCCGAAGATATCTTGAGTCTTCAGAAAATTGATTTCAACAGACAGACGGAATATAATATATGGAAATTACAAATGGAATGCAAATTTATATATACCCTTCTCACGAAGGTGAGGGGTATAAAAAATGATAAAAGTGGCGAAAATAGAAACCGTTTTTCGTAAACTGTCGCGATTATAGAACCTGCAATGTTAAAAATAAAGCCATCGCTATAACCGTATTACATTTTGCACTGTATTACATTTTGTGATTGTATTAGTTATACATTATCTACGCTCTCACCACGAAGTGATGTTGCAAGTAAACTTTCGTCTCTTTTACCCAATTAAAAATCTCATATTTCTTAAATTGTGCGATAAAAAACAATACATGAGTCATGACTATTTATCATAAATGTATAAATTTAAGTGTTCATATATGAATTCTTCTGAACACTGTAATATGTATCAAGTTTAAAGTTGAAAAAAAATATAATTTTTGGGGGAAAACCCTAAGAAAATATTTAATGCTGAATCACAACCGGAAATTAAAACAAACTTAGATAATGTTGGAAACCCAAAACAACAATATTTGAAAATGTGATCTCCAGTAAGAATAATGAGAGACCCAATACATATACATACATAAAAAAAAACATTTTTTGAAAGCGGACTCATAAAGTACTTTAATTGTATTAGATATTAGTTAAATAAAATGAATAAATAAAACAACTAACTGTATATTGAGTTAGTTACTGTTTATACTTTGGTATGTACATATATTATTGTAGAAAGAATAACATTTAAAAAAATTCTAATATTTGTTTGATATTCCAGACGACTTTGACTTTTTTCAAATCGAAATACTCTGAATTAAATGAAAAATACTGAAACATTATTTACTAAATAGAATAGCTACCAATTAAAGAACAACTATCAGCTCAGCATATCACATTTCAAATCAAAACAAATCAAACAATGGAACTTGATGAAGATGGATTTCCAGTAAGTATACAATTGATAAAAATAATATAAATAATTTTTGAGAAATCGTTGGCTTTAAAATATATTGAACTTTTCCCACAAAATTGAAGATCAAAATCATCCAAAAAGGTTATTATACGGGATTTCCCTTTTTTTGATAATAGACATTGTAATCAAATTTAAAAAAAAAAATAGATAAAAGTCGCGAAATAGAAACCGTTTTTCGTAAACTGTCGCGATTATATAACCTGCAATGTTAAAAATTAAGCCGTCGCTATAATGGGTAGTCGCGAACACCGAGCTTGCACTGTATTTATTTAAACTTATATAATCGTATTTTCCACGTCTGATACCACAACGTTCATGTGTTAATATCTCCGATACGCTTTCTTCTGAAGAGCTATCTGTTAAAAGTTGAATACGACGACAATTTCGTGCATTTCTTGCAACAGAATTAGAGCTACAATTACTCTCTGCGATAGATGAATTATTTCAAATGTATAATATATACATATATTCACGCAGTCCAATTTTTGAAATTCACAAATGTTGCGTCAAGCACTTGTTTGCAAAAATCTCAACAGTAAGGTTAAAACAAGGTGACCAGTTTTACCTTCTTCCTAATTAAATAATATAATTTGATTAGATAATAAATCAAACAATATGGTATGGTCATTCCAATAGAAACGTTTCATTTATCAGGTCTCTCGAAATTGTAACGGATAATTTCTATATGCTAGAGGAGTATAAAGCTCTATGTATTTATTTCTCGGGAAAATATTGGAAATATTTTCCAGTTCGGTATAAAAACAAGGCAATAAGAGAAAAGCAATCAAATGTTAAAAAACAATTAATTTTTAAGCTTTAATATGTTTTCCGGTCCATATGTATAAGAATATCGCTTTTTTAATAGTATTTAAATAAAATAGTATATTGATAAGAATTAAGTAAATTTTATAAATAATAAAATATGAAATAAACAAAAGAATTTAATTTGATATTTAAAAAAAAAAAGAATTTAATTTGATATTAAAGCAATCAAAAGTTTAAAAAAAAACAATTAATTTTTAAGCTTTAATATGTTTTCCGGTCCATATGTATAAAAATATCGCTTTTTTAATAGTATTTAAATAAAATAGTATATTGATAAGAATTAAGTAAATTTTATAAATAATAAAATATGAAATAAACAAAAAAGAATTTAATTTGATATTAAAACAAATAATTTGAAATTAAACAAGTAAGAGAGCTATATTCGGCTGTGCCAAATCTTAGATACCCTTCACCAAATTATACTTAAAAACTATTTTTTTTAATACTTTTAGGTAAACAAAATTAAAATAAAAAAGTTTTTAAAATTTTTTCTTTTCGAAATTTTTTTTAAAAATAGTTTTTTCGAAATTCTTTTTTATTTTTAAAAAATTTATTTTTCGTGGAAAAATAATTTATGACAAAAAAAATTCGGGTTAAAAAATATTTTTCCCGATTTTGAGCCATTGTAGGTCCAAGTTACTATAGCTTTATATACATCGTTGCAATGCACTTTAAAATATTTAGATATCCATATTGTCTATATAAATGACATATTAATCCAGATATAGAACAAAAATATGCCAAAAATCGAGGTTTTCCCGGATTTTTCCTTATATCTCAGCCATTTGTGGGCCGATTTTAAATAGCAACCGAGCCGGAAGAATTCCCGACATATTGATGTATGAATTATGTATGTAAGTTATAAGTAGCCATGTCCGTCTGTATGTTGAAATCAACTTTCAGTATGGAATTCGCCTTGACGCGCAAAGAAGGAAAAGCCCAAGTGGGAACAAAGCATCCTCGAAAAGCAGCCAACAGCTTAAAGAGATCTATGAACGCTGTTACTCAGATCTTCTGGATCTTTGTCGTACAATTGCAGCTGCTCGTAATGTTACCATAACAAACGGAATGACAAACTTATATATACCCTTACCACTCATGACGAAGGGTATAAAGAATGAATACGTAATTTACCCCCTGTCTGTGCTTAAAAAATATTCATCATAACAATAAATTACATTTATTATCAAGACAAAATTGTCTAAGCAAAAGCACTAACAATTTTATCATAACGAAGCAATAATACTAATAAATGGGGACTATACCTGATAATTCTTTATCTAGACAACCATTTTGCAGTTTATCATGATAAAAATTTGTCAGGTATAGACAGGGGGTAAAGAATGAATTTACATTTTCTGATTTTAAAATAATTTAATTTGATCTGAAAAACAGTTAATTTGAGAGTAAAATCCTATAGATATGTCCTTCTTTCTGTTGAAATCAACTTTACGAAGGCCCCAAATAACTAAGAAACATAATTGATACATCAATATATCGGGAATTGTCCTGGTATAGTTGCTATTTAAAAGCGACCCACAAATGGCTGAGATATAAGCAAAAAACCACGAATATCTCGATATATTTACCTATGTATATCTCGATTACTACATCATTCAAATCTAACAAGATTGAAGAAATAGCCATCTAAACTATTTGGGACACTTTTTGGTAAGAACAATAGGTAATAAGTTACATGGACAATCATCCCGATCGGAAGACATCGATTTCAAAAGTTGGTTCACTTGACATGAAATCGCCCATATGTATAAGAATCGGCACAGCAGAATATGTTTTTTTTAACAAATAGTTGATTCTTAAAAATAAAAATTCGGTTTAACTCTCTTTTTTAGATTTATGATCCCGTAAAATTTGAATTGGCTTTTGCACTAGCAGCTTCCAAAAAATCGTTCAGTTATAATTACAATTCCTCTACCACCGCTTCGAGCAATATATCTATTGATGATGATGATAATCGACCCAGTACTAGTAGTTACCGTTCATCTTTAGCGAATGATTTGATAAAAACACCAACATTAAAAAACGATATACGGCCAAATTTAACAAAATCTGCTCAAAAAATAGCTGAAACAAAAGATAATTGTTGGGAAACCCCAAAGAACATATTTAATGGTGAATCACAACAGGAAATAAAAACAAACTCAGAAAGTGTTGTAAAACCCAAAACTACAACATGTGAAAATTTGAGCTCCAGTAAGAAAAATGAGAAACCCAATATAAATATCGTTTTTGAAAGCGGACTCAATGATTATTTGCGTGATTTAATACAAAGTCATCACTTTAAAACGGCAGTTAATGAAGTAAGTTAATTGTAATAGATATTAGTTGAATAAAATGATAGTATGTACCCAAGTATAACAAGTAGTGTTTATAAATCGGTTAACCGAAAAACCGGTTTTTCTTCGAAATCTCGGTTTTTTGCGAACCGGTTAATTTAAAATGTTGATTTTCGGTTAACCGGTTTTTATCAATCGGTTAACCGGTTTTTAAAATTTGTGACTTAAATTGATAAATCTCACTTTTTTGTGCATTTCTAATATTCATTGTATACACATTATTGATCTGATTTGAAATCTAAACTGCAGATTTACAATACAAACCTCTTTAGATTAATATTTTTAAGAATTACAATGATTCTGAATAGTAGAGGACGATGAGTTTACTTAAAAACTTTTTCAGAATTAATATCACATAATGAACCTATTAAAAATTAAAATTAAATTCCGCATAATTCTATAAGTTTATGCTAAATCTTACTAATGATTCATTAAAAACTTAGTGATGATCTTACCAATCGTTAAAATGAATTCGATGTACATACCTTCCTTCAATAAATTTGACTTCATTAGTGTCTTTTGTTCTTAAAATTTTAATTTATTAATCATTTCGTTAGCTTTTCAGAAATATTATAAGAGAGACAAAAAACGCTCAAAAATCCATTATTTGAAATATTTATGGAATCTGATAATGGAGTTTTTTTTATAATGACAGCTAAGAGGAAGTGCGTTTACATCTTATAGGTTCTTTTTTGGGACTTGTAACATTTTCTGTTCCATATCAGAAGTAGAGGTGATAATAAATTTCCAAATTATCAAATATTTAATTGAAAAAGTGATTTATATTTTTTGGTTGAAATTTAATGAATAAACCAATAATTAAAACAAGTATTATATATTTAGTAACATATTTATACTCAATTCCATTTGACTAATAATTTTGAATGATAATTTTTAAATTTTTACAAAAAAAAATGGACTTAGCTCTTTTGCTCTTAAAGCTGTATATACTTTATTGGGCATTTTATGTTTTCTACATATATATGACGGTTAACCGGTTTAACCGGTTTTTTCGATGTCGGTTAACCGAAAAACCGGTTTTTTAAAAAGGCCAAATTTCGGTTAACCGACAAACCGGTTTTTTAAAAAGTCGGTTTTTTTATAAACACTAATAACAAGGCACCAACACATGTACATTTTTGTTACTAACACATCCCAGCAGTTAAGCAAGTAGTCAATGTATCCCTTAAAGACAGTAATTGTCACAAATGTCTTATCACTTGGCTGACTCCATTTTATGTATTTTGGTCATTTGACACGTGTGTGCACTTCGTAGTGCAGAGAGAAGACAATTGGTTACTTTATGCATCCCAAGTAATCTAGCGTGAAGACAATTGTCACTTAAGTGTCTCTAAGTAATCTAGAGTGTAGTCACTTTAAACGTTTTGTAAGTAATTCGTACAAACTGGTTTCTTAAAAATTGTGTTAATATAATTCTCATACGGTTTATTTTTATTTTTGCTTAAGTATACTGATATCAAATGTAACATAGCATGAAGTCAATAGTCACTTTAGTGTCTCTTAGTAACCTATGGTGAAGTTGACTACTTTCGATCAGCTATCCGATAGTCACGTTATAATCAAAAGGGTCAATTGACCCCCTGCTTAGGACATGCACGTGTTAAAATAACTAGTCAAGTAGCTGATCAAGTAACTAGTTACAAAGCTAGCAAGGTAACTGACGCTATGTAAGCAGTATGTGAATCCAATGCGTTGCCTACTTTGGACTAGCTATTAGATATTCCCATTGTAATCAAAAAGAGACAATTGACCCCCTGCCTAGGACATGCCCGTGTTAAAATGGCTAGTCACGTGGCTATTGAAGTAACTAGCTCCCACCCTAAATGATGGGTAAAATAACTAGTTCGGTACTGTCTCCTAGAACTGCTGGGATGTTTAGAGTTAGGAAGTTTTTTACTAACACATATTTATAGTAAGGTACTGTTTATACTTTCGTATGTAGATCAGTGATGTTCATCCCATAAAACAATTGTTTAAAAAAATTAAACACATTTGTTCTGCTCTTTTAAAGAACATAACAAATGTCTCATTTTTTTCAGAAATTCAATAAGCATTGTTGTTGGTTGGTTATTGGATGAAACAAAGTCAAAAATAAAAACAAAATTTGAGAGTATTTCGGCGGTATAATGTATATTCTTTGATTTCCTTCTAAATCTAAACAATCTTTATTTTGTTCTTATTTTAAGTGTTTGACATTATGTTTGGTAGCACTCTCACCAATACATCTTCATTTTTATTTTTTGGAACATCACTGATGTACATACTATTGGGGTATTCAAACGGTCTGCTATTGTGTCGTATTGTCATAACGTCCTAAAATATTATTATAGTTTAAACAAATTTTTGTTTGTTTTTCAAACAAAAAAGTTCTAATAGCAGACCGTTTGAACCCCCCATATATATTTATTGTACAAATAATAACATTTACCCCCATTAGCACGAAGTCTGGTTATGCCTTAACTAATAGTTATACTGTCGGTTAAAATTATTTGTTTATGTAAACTGTCAGTATAACTATTATTTAAATCGTAACCAGACTGTGTTACTGGGGGTTAATAAAATTGTAATATTTAATTTGTTGATATTCTTCTCTTTAAAGGACAACGTTTATATTCTCAAGTCAAGCTTGAATTTTTTCAAATCGAAATCCTCTGAATTAATGGAAAAATACTGCAACATTATTGATACCAGTCGATTATTTTAATGCTATTGGAGGCTTTGAAGTGGAAATATTTCAAAAATTAAAAATAATGCGGCAAAAAATCAAAGCTAAAACAGAACTACTAAACACTACATTAGAAAAAGTTGAACAACAGCAACAAAATATAAATATTGATGATATAGTGCCGGTGATATCAAATAAACCCACAATACAATTAGATGCCGAACCCGATTTTGATATCGATGACATGGAAGAAGAAGAAAGGCAAATGAAATACGGAAAAAATGTACTGAACAAGAGGCGAAAGACCAAAATTGTGCGAAGAAACTACTGTAACGTAGCGCCTGAAGATGACTTGATAGATGTAAAGCCTATGTATGATCTATGTGAAGACGAGGAACCTTCGGAAGATGCCGAACAAACTTATTTAAAGCAAACAATATATGATGATAACGCTTATAACTACAACTTTAATTCAAATGGCTGCGAATTGGATGATGTATTAAACGGTCGTAAATCCATATTCAATGGTTATGCCTATAAAGATTTTGATGAAGAAAAGCAAACACCACAACTTGATGAAGATGGATTTCAAGTAAGTACATAATTGATAAAAAGAAATATTTATGAGACCTTTATATCAAAAAGGGGAATTTTTGAACTTTTTAAAAACAAAATCCATATAACAACTAGCTGAACCGGCAACGTTGTTCTGCCATTAACTTATTTCTAGTGAATATTTTGGTTGTTAAATAAAAAATAACGAAGAGCTAGTTTCTGGGATAAAGATAAAATATGTACATTCTTCGTTTAAACCTAAATTAAACTAAAAATTGTGTTTCTCACTTAAGCAAGCCACACACGGAATGATTTGTTCGCCTGATTTGTGATTGAAAATTGTCAATTACTTGTGATTTTGAGCGCGCACAGCCCCATTAAGAAGTCGAACACGAACAAACCAAACTACCACCCGTGTGTGGCCAGCTTTATTGTTTATTTACTATATAATTTCGGTTTAACTGAGCATCGTTGGTGAGTGCCAAAGCAAAAAACAGATGAAAAATAAAATAAACAATTCAGAACAGCAGCTCCTTGTTTTGATTTGCTTTATTAGCATCAATATAATTTTTAATATACATCATAATCATAATATTAATAGGCAAGTCGATTTCTTTAGACCCCTTTTACGCTCACATTATACATTCAATTTCGGCAAGATATATACCATTTTAAAGGGATTTATTCACAGAAGTGCAGAATATATATTTTATTGAAATCGGTTCAGTTTTTTAAGGAGTTATAAGCGTTTAAAGATGTTACTAACACATATGCAAAAACGTGTACATGTGAACCTTAAGCTAAAAAGTAAACAAAGCAATGCATGTTTGTCCAATTTGTTGTTGTAAATAAATAAGAGAAACAATTAAACAGTATTGATTTCGCTCTGTTTTAAGTGAGAGTTGTTATAGCAAACAAAGAAGAAGACCTTAGTAATTTAAAGTCGCATTAAAAAATATATTTTGAAGGTGTTTTTTGTATTTTCTAACTATCAAAGGTTTATAAAACAAAATTTCCATTCAAAATTTGTTTTATAAACCTTTGACAAATTTAAAAACTGTTTATGCATATGGCGTTAAATATGTAATTGTACATACAAGCAAATAGTTATTTTATAATATGTGCAGAACTATATATAATTGTGACGGTTTTCAAACTTTATACGAATCAATTACTGCTCACTCGCGAATTAATTTCTTATTACTGTGCGGAGTTTAGCTGAATATAGACGGAATTAGATTAGAGGGCATAACACCCAAAATAGGAGGGGTCGGAAAAGGATAATTAAATACAAAGTAATAATTGCAAGGTTCTTCAAACTTTGTCCGCATAGCTCTCTTACCATTTTACACAGATTGGCTGAAAATGGTCGGGATTGCATTAGTGGTTGTGGCACAAAGTAAATAATTAATTTTGAATATCTGGAGAACTATTTATAATTCTAAAAGAATTTAAACTCTTTATCAATCAATTTATTCATTCTACGGAGGTTAGCTAAAAACGAATTTATTCCCTGTTCCCTGTTCGAAGTTTAGCTAAGCTTGATATTTACATAAAAGGTTTAAAAATCGGTGCGATCAGAGCAGTGGAGTGGTATCTGCCATACAAAATTAGTTAGTTAGTGAACTGTAATTGAGATATTCTTATTTTCGTATTTCCATTCATTATACCCTACACCACCATAGTGGGGAGGGTATTATGCGTTTGTGCAGATGTTTGTAACGCCCAAAAATATTAGTCTAACACCCACCTTAAAGTATACCGATAGACTTAGAATCACTTTCTGAGTCGATTAAACGATGTCCGTCCGTCCGTCCGTCTGGTTGGCTGGCTGGCTGGCTGGCTGTCCATGTAAACCTTGTGCGCAGAGTACAGGTCGCAATTTTGAAGATATTTCGATAAAATTTGGTACATATTACTTTTTCGGCCCAAGGACCAAGCCTATTGAAACTGGCTGAAATCGGTCCATTATTTCACCTAGCCCCCATACAAAGTCCCCTCGAAATTGGACTTTATCGGTCATAAATGTTTAATTTATTAATGTATCTACACAAATTTCGCTCCAAATAAGTTTTATATATACAAAATTAATGTCACCAAATTTTGTTACGATCGGTCCATAATTAGTCATAGCTCCCATATAGACCCGCTTCCGAAAATCACTTTAACGTGCTTAAATCGCTTAAAAATGTTGGTATACACACAAAATTCAACATAGTTAAATTTAATATAGACATAAATCACACGACCTAATTTCAAGGTGATCGGTCCATAATTGGTCATAGCTCCCATATAAGGACCACATCCGAAAATCACTCATGAATATAAATTATTGATATTTTAAAAGAAAAATATTTTTACTCATTTACTTGGTGTAGGGTATTATATGGTCGGGCTTGACCGACCATACTTTCTTACTTGTATTTTTTTTAATTTTACTAGGTTAGGGGTAGCGAAGTGCACCGGGTTATGCTAGTTTTATATTAATGTCACTTTTTCTTTTACAAAGTTAAAATTTACAAAAAAAGTTATGTACGCGGTTGCTTTTTCTTATAAAATTTAAAGTATTGTCATACTTATATGAAAAATTTTGAGGAATGCACATGTGATTTGACTGAAAAGTATGGAAATGCTTAGACCCCTTTCACACTAGGCAATTTAGTTGCGCAAGTCTCTTGCCCTACAACAAAACAGCATGTAAAATTTTCTTCTCCTTAACACGACATTACCTCTGGCATCTACAAACACAAGAGACTTGCACAACTAAATTGCCTAGTGTGAAAAGGGTCATACAAAATTCATTTAGTGAGAAATACAATCATTGGTTAAATCCCGGCAAAATATGTTTCTGATATGTTGCTGAGTTGGCGAAAAATATTAAAACAAATGGGGACATCCTAGTACCTACCAAATAATATGTACATATATAATAAATTTCATAAAAATAGGTAAATATTGATATTTGGATATTGCTCATAAAAAATACTAAAATCTTGGCTAAAAAATGAGTGGGTGAGGGCCGATTGATGAAAATTTTGGGTTATAAGTATTTTTTAATGCCAAATAAAAAAATGCAAAAAAAGCTCTTGGCAAAAAAAAAATGCAAAAACAAATTCTGTATAGGGACACCCTAATGACCTAGCGGTATGCAATGTAAAAATCGGTTTAGTCGTTTCGGAGATTTTTATATGGCTTTGTATGTTTGTTTGTTTATTTGTTCTGCAATCACGCCTAAATGGCTGAAACAATTTTATTGAAATTTGGAACAGAAATGGATAAACAGGGGGCAAACCGGTAAAATTGGTACCTTTAGTTCTTAAACAATCAAGACTGAATGGCCGAACCGCTTTGATTGAAATAGAAAGATCCTTACTTGGAAGCATCAATAGGAAATATCTTTTTTCAAAACTTGGACCACAAAGGAATAAAAAGGGGAAAAACGGAAAAAATAGCTTCTTTCAGTTTTTATACATTGAATATTTGTTTTAAAAAGAACATATTTTTTATTTAGCTCAATATAGTCACGCAAATATAGAGTAACTTCGGGTAATGTGGACTACCGTTTTGTTTTTTCTAAATTTTGGCCACAATATATGTATATGGTTATTAAAAAAGTTGTGACGCAATAAATTAGCTAATGTATTCTCTAATTGTTTTTGCAGTTGAACATTTTTTCCGTCAAGGGTAAAAAATTTATGTGAAAATATTGTTAGGAACCCAAAAACCAGCATTAAAAAATTGGAGGGTAATATGGACCACTATATGAGGGTAATGTCGACTAGTATTTAATACATAAAATTCATGAACCAGCTAATCATGAATGCTTAAAAAATTTAATTTCAATATATTAATACATACAAACTAAAAAGTCGCATTCTTGGCTTAGATAGATTGCTTACAAAGTACATAGTTATTGTCGGGTAATATGGACCAGTAGTACATAATCAAGTAATTTAAGTGGTCCACATTACATGAACTTTGGTTACAGTGGTAAAAAATTATTTTTACCTAATAATCTAAACTAGCATAACCCGGTGCACTTCGCTACCCCTAACCTAGTAAAATTAAAAAAAATATGAATGGAAATACGAAAATAAGAATCTCTCAATTACAGTTCACTAACTAACTAATTTTGTATGGGAGATACCACTCCACTGCTCTGATCGCACCGATTTTTAAACCTTTTATGTAAATATCAAGCTTAGCTAAACTTCGAACAGGGAACGGGGAATAAATTCGTTTTTAGCTAACCTCCGTAGAATGAATAAATTGATTGATAAAGAGTTTAAATTCTTTTAGAATTATAAATAGTTCTCCAGATATTCAAAATTAATTATTTACTTTGTGCCACAACCACTAATGCAATCCCGACCATTTTCAGCCAATCTGTGTAAAATGGTAAGAGAGCTATGCGGACAAAGTTTGAAGAACCTTGCAATTATTACTTTGTATTTAATTATCCTTTTCCGACCCCTCCTATTTTGGGTGCTATGCCCTCTAATCTAATTCCGTCTATATTCAGCTAAACTCCGCACAGTAATAAGAAATTAATTCGCGAGTGAGAAGTAATTGATTCGTATAAAGTTTGAAAACCGTCACAATTAAATATAGTTCTGCACATATTATAAAATAACTATTTGCTTGTATGTACAATTACATATTTAACCCCATATGCATAAACAGTTTTTAAATTTGTCAAAGGTTTATAAAACAAATTTTGAATGGAAATTTTGTTTTATAAACCTTTGATAGTTAGAAAATACAAAAAACACCTTCAAAATATTTTTTTTAAGGCGACTTTAAATTACTAAGGTCTTCTTCTTTGTTTGCTATAACAACTCTCACTTAAAACAGAGCGAAATCAATACTGTTTAATTGTTTCTCTTATTTATTTACAATAACAAATTGGACAAACATGCATTGCTTTGTTTACTTTTTAGCTTAAGGTTCACATGTACACGTTTTTGCATATGTGTTAGTAACATCTTTAAACGCTTATAACTCCTAAAAAACTGAACCGATTTTAATAAAATATATATTCTGCACTTCTGTGAATAAATCCCTTTAAAATGGTATATATCTTGCCGAAATTGAATGTATAATGTGAGCGTAAAAGGGGTCTAAAGAAATCGACTTGATGATGATGATGTGCTTAAATTCTTACCAAATATATGCAAAACTACGTGTCCACTTTAACTATATAAAACAACCAAACATTAAATTCTTCCAAGTAACTGTAGCAAATTTTGTTTCTTACTTGAGCCGAAAAAAATGTTGAGCACGCGCATTAATTTCAATACAGGAATTAAAAGCCAACATATCAATTACTCATGAAAGCAAATGTGCAATTGTCGTTTCAAACAAATTGTAAAATGTACGACAAATCAGTTTTATCATACCTTCAATAGTTTCTGAAAAATGACACTGGTCCACATTAGACGCATAGTCCACAATACCCGATGTTACTCTACATATACATACATATTTGGAAAGTTCCCTTTTAAAAGTCGACACAGCCGAATATAGTTGTTCAATTCAGTTGTGAATTGAACAAGGCTTGGCAGGGTAAACTTACGACTTGGCGAAATTTGTGTTCACAACCACAATATTTGTAACATACAACGTACAACATACAACTAGGTTGTGAATTGGACAAGTGTTTTTAACATACATATAGTTATTTCTTCAAAATAAAAATTCGATTTTTTAACTCTCTTTTTTAGATTTATGATCCCGTACAATTTGAATTGGCCAATTATAATTACAATTACACTACCACCGCTACAAGCAATGTATCTATTGATGATGATGACGATAATCGACCCAGTACTAGTAGTCACCGTTCATCTTTAGCGAATGATTTGCTAAAAACACCCACATCAAAAACCGATAAACGGCCAAATTTAACAAAATCTGCTCAAAAAATAGCTGGTAACTTTCATTCGAATGTTCACAATGATGGCATAACCGGCGAATTCGATGGCCTCAATTATCCGCATTCCGAAAGTATGATGCAAGCTTTACGGTTTAATTTTGGACTCAAAAGTTTTCGTCCTAATCAACTGCAGGTGATAAATGCTGCTCTCTTGGGACATGATTGTTTTGTGCTGATGCCAACTGGCGGTGGCAAATCGTTGTGCTATCAATTGCCCTCCATATTGACAGAAGGTGTTACAATTGTTATAAGTCCTCTAAAATCACTTATTTGCGATCAAGTGAATAAATTGGCTTCGCTGAATGTAAGTGGGATAATTATTACTACATTTTATTTATAAACTTATTACAAAAGTAATTTTACGTAAATTTATTTATTACTAGGATCGCCTGGTGGTCAAAATTCGACCACTAATAACGAAATTATACAGTTACTTTTGAGTATACGTGTATTTAGATGTACATAAACATGTTGTTGTTGTTTTTCAAGCAAATTTAAAATGTTTTTTTACCACTTTTATGGAAAGAATTTTAAAAAAAGAATTATATTGTGCACCTTTTAAACCATATATGTTTCATCAATATTGGTGGACAATAACATACTTAAAAGTGTACCACATAAAAACGTGTGGCCTATTTATATATGTATATAAGAAGATACCCTTCACCATGAGTTTTCATTTGCGACCATATATCCACGATGTGAATTTTTTTTCTTATTTACATTTAGTGCGCCAAATAGGTTTTGTCGATTAGTAATTTAAACCGTAGATAATATATATTTGTTGAAATTACGGGCATTACTTCTTAACTATGATAGAAATTGTTTTGTTAGAAAGATTTTATAAGATCATGATGTAAACATGATGCAGTCATGATGTAAACATGTGAAAAACAAGTACCAAAGAGAAAATTCCATTAAAAGTAGCTAAGAGCAAGAACAACTAGTAAGATAGCTATATTCGGCTCTACAGAATCTTATAAACCCTTCACCAAATTATACTTCAAAATAAAAATTTTAAATATTCATAGGTAAACAAAACTTATTTTTTTTTCCATAGATGTTTGTTCATTTTTGGAAATTTTTTTTTTTAAGTTTTATTTTTTTTTTTTTTTTTTCGTTTTTTCAATATTGTCTATAATAGGTATTTGGGGGCTTCGGAAAGTTGATTTCAACAGACAGACGGACATGGCTTAATCGACTCCGCTATCTGTAAGGATCCAGAATATATATATAATATATATACTTTAAGGATCGGAAATGAAAAATGTAGAAATTACAAACGGAATGACAAACTTATATATGGGCAAATCCTGCGTGACGAATATTTCATTCGTACACGTTTAAATATGAAAATTTTTTGGGTTTTTCAAATAAGATACTTCCAACGTATACTATACGCTATAGTGAGATATAAGTGCAATTCCAAATGCAATTCCTTTTAATTGACATTTCTTGCGAAATAATTGATCGCAAAATTTTGTGACGCACGTTACAAAAAGTGGAAGTAACATTAAAAGTTGAAGTTTTTATTCCTAATTTTAGCGAATTTGGCATAATAATGCACATAAAATCTTATTCCTAAAAGAAAGAATGAAAGAGAATTCTAATATAACTTATTTGCATGAAAAAACATTTGCCATTTTCATAAAAAGCCGAGAACATTTTGTGAGGCACGTTACGCGACGCTCGTTACAAATTATCCAGATGCTAGAAAATTATCTCCTTTTCCGTGAGAAGTTTCGAAAAATTCCATTCAAAGTGAAATTACTCAAAATTAATTTGTATTTAAATTGAATGGTCAAAAATATAACTGTCAATCGAACCATCTTGTTAACATTTAAGTAATGATAAAAACACATTAAAAAATTAAAATTTTTTTTGTTAAATATTAAGATATCTGAGCTAGTGTTGGATTTGGTAATCATTTTTGTATGAATGACCATCGAAATAAATTTTGTATATGGGGCATTTCATGTCAAGTGAACCAACTTTTGAAATCGATGTCTTCCGATCGGGATGAAATTTGCACCAAGGTTAGCTCTATTGGATAGTAACTCAGACACAATTTTTCAACAACATCGGTCGAGAACTCTCTGAGTTATAGGGGGTAAAATTTTGACAATTTGGTCAAACAGGGGTTTTTTCTTATCCATGTAACTTATTACCTATTGTTCTTAGCAAAATGTGTCCCAAATAGTATAGATAGCTATTTCTTCGATCTTTCGAAAAAAAATATTTAAAAAAAAATAAAAAATTTTTAATATTTTTTTTCCGAAATCAAAAACTTTTTTGACTTTTTTTTAAAATGCGTCCTTTTTTTTTTTTTTTTTTTTTTTTTCTTAAAATAAAGTTTAGATATTTTCCTTGAACACCTACTTGGTCGCTTAGTGGGATGCGAGTGGGATATCTATCAAAATAAATATTTTGTAACTCAAAACATAAAATTTTTGACTTTTTTTGCAAAATCAAAAACTTTGTTGACTTTTTTTTTTCAAAATGGACCCTTTTTTAATCTTTTTTTTTAGGTCAAACAAAAGCTTAGATATTATCCTTGAAGACCCTTTTGGTCGCTTAGTGGGATGCGAGTGGGATATCTATCAAAATAAATATTTTTTAACTCAAGACTTACAATTTTTGACTTTTTTTTGCAAATACGATTTTTTTTCCAAATGGGCCCTTTTTTTAAAATTTTTTTTGTAGTCAAAAGAAAGCTTAGGTCCATTCCTTTAAGATATTTTTAGTCCCTTAGTGGGATGCGAGTGGGATATCTATCAAAATAAATATTTTGTAACGCAAGACATACAATTTTTTAATTTTTTTTTGCAAAATCAAAATTTTTTTCCAATTTTGATTTTGCACTCGTATAGAAATAGCTATCTATACTATTTGGGACACATTTTGCTAAGAACAATAGGTAATAAGTTACATGGATAAGAAAAAACCCCTGTTTGACCAAATTGTCAAAATTTTACCCCCTATAACTCAGAGAGTTCTCGACCGATGTTGTTGAAAAATTGTGTCTGAGTTACTATCCAATAGAGCTAACCTTGGTGCAAATTTCATCCCGATCGGAAGACATCGATTTCAAAAGTTGGTTCACTTGACATGAAATGCCCCATATATATAAAATATAATATACATATCTAGTCTTATATTACAATTAAGAATTCCAAGTTTGATTCATTTAAAATTTTTTTTGTTGGTAGACTGTTTCTGGGACTTGCCCATATACCCTTCTCACGAAGGTGAAGGGTATAATTATAGACATTTGAAAGACATTTTCAACGATGCACAGTGGCGCCATTTGAGTTTTTTTCGTTGCAGAATTCATAACTTTTGAACCAAATGAGATAAACAAAAAAAAAAGGCATATTATAGGTAATTGATCAGCCTATGAAATAAGTGTTTGAATAGGGTTCTACGGATACTTATGGGTTAGCAAAGTTGAAATTTGTTGAGAAATCAAATTAATTTTTTTTCACTTTTTTGTTTATGTTTCTTTTTAAAGCCTTTTATGATTTTATGATCCAGAAAAGATAAATTTTTTTTTTAATTTTTTGTAAAATATTGATCACAATCCGTAATGGGTTTTCACGGTTATAGTAGTCACAAATTGACCAAAAATGCATGCATACATTTTTGAAAAAAATAATTTTTTTACAATTTTACCTCCAGCAAATAATGGGCGGCTAGATGGCGATCCGTAACCTAGTTTTCGAGATACTGTATCTGAAAGCGGACCAAATTACCTAAAAATAGTCTGTGTTTTTGAACACTGAAAATGAGCTTTGAAGGGCTATATCTAATCTAAACTAAAAATCTGACTGTAGTAATAGTAGCATATTTGAAATCGTTGGAATTTCTTGTAAAATAGGTTTATTCAATATTTTTTAGGATCACATGAATTTTTTTTGATTTTTGCAACCTCACATAATAATATTTTTTCAACAAAAAATTGTTTTAAACATTTATTTTAAATATTATATGAAGAGTATATAAGATTTGGCACAGCCGAATATATCAATTTTATTTGTTTTTATTTATACTACTTATGTTTAATTTTTTTATAGATCAATGCCAAAAACTTTTCAGGTGATCAATCTTTTCAAGAACAACGTGCAATATATTGTGATTTAGAGACTACACCGCCTCGCATTAAAATTTTATATGTTACTCCTGAAAAGATATTCAATTCGACTAAATTTCAAGATCTCCTAGACACTCTATATAACAATAACTCGATTAGTCGTTTTGTAATTGACGAAGCCCATTGTGTATCACAATGGGGTCACGATTTTCGTCCCGATTATAAACGTTTGGGTATATTGAGAAAACGTTTTCCCAAGGTCAACACAATGGCTCTGACAGCCACTGCCACACCTCGTGTAAGACTGGACATATTAAAACAGTTGAACTTAACCAAACCAAAATGGTTTCTATCTAGTTTTAATCGTACCAATCTCAAATACACAGTATTGCCGAAAAAAGGCGCCGCCACTATGAATGATATTCGAATGTTTTTAAGTTCGCGGCCCTCAACGGACAGTGGTATTATATATTGTCTGTCACGTAAGGAATGTGATGATGTGGCGAAAAATATCTGTTCGTTGGGTGTACGAGCATGTGCTTATCATGCCGGTTTGAGTGATAGTGTACGAGAATCCCGGCAAAGAGATTGGATTACAAACAAGGTGCGAGTCATATGTGCTACAATAGCATTTGGTATGGGTATAGATAAGCCCGATGTACGTTTTGTTTTGCATTACTCCATGCCCAAGTCAATAGAGGGTTATTATCAAGAGGCTGGTCGCGCTGGTCGTGATGGTGAATTAGCCCATTGTGTTTTGTACTATAACTATAGTGATGTGGTACGCTATCGCAAAATTATGGACAGTAAGTTGAAAATATTTTATTTAATTTATAATTAATTTTGTGATTTATTAATTTTTATTCCAATAGTGGACAAATCTGTATCATATGACGTTAAAAGGACCCATTTAGAAAATTTAAATCGCATTGTGGGATATTGTGAAAATGTTATTGATTGTCGTCGAGCACTGCAGTTGGATTACTTCGGCGAACATTTTACCAGAGATGAATGCTTGAAAATTAAAGAAACTGCATGTGATAATTGCTTGAAACAGAAACGTTATCAGGTAAAATTGTATTATGTTAAGAGCTATGTTTTTCAACTACAATTACCAAATCAAATTAATTTTTTAAACAGAAAATCGATGCTTTAGAACAATGTCGTAAAGTTGTTCGCTGTGTAAAGAATATATGTAGTGAACGTTCTCGATTCACTCTACAGCACATTGGTAATACATTTGCATGATAAATAAACGCATTTTCAATAAACAATTAATTTTAATAAAATATTGCAATTTCAGCTGATGTACTTAAAGGCTCAAATATAAAAAAAATCATCGATAATGGTCACAATAAAACAACCTACCATGGTATGCTTAAAGATTGGGATAAGGCTGATATTCAAAGACTGTTACGCACAATGGTAACACAAGAATATTTACGTGAAGATCTTATATTTGACAATGATATACCACAGGCGTATATCTATTTAGGAGCTAAAGTTGAAATAATCATGAAAGAGAAAATCAGCATGGAATTCGCCTTGACGCGCAAAGACGGAAAAGCCCAAGCGCTTTTTCTTAGTAATGAGAGTGGAACCAAACCATCCTCGAAAATCAGCCAACAACTCAAAGAGATCTACGAACGCTGTTACTCCGATCTTCTGGATCTTTGTCGTACAATTGCTACTGCTCGTAATGTTACCATGGCCAGTATTATGAATATACAGGCCATAAAGACAATGGCAGAACAACTGCCCGAAACTGAAACGGCGATGTGTTCAATACCTCATGTTACAAAAGCGAATTTTGATAAATATGGTAAAGAATTATTAAAGATTACTAGAAATTATGGGACTCATAAATTTTGTCTACTAATGGATCTGGAGGAAATCGAAGAAGCAGAGAAAGAGAAAACATCTGCGGCAACATCATCGACGCTGAAACGCTTACGTGCGGATAGTAGCGACGATAGTGACGACAATGATGGTGAAGATTGGGGTAGAACAGCTTCTTCACAAGGCAGTGGTGGAAGTGCTACGAAATATGGTAAATCAAGTGGTGCGGCTGCTTCATCGTCCTGGAAAGGTGCTGGAACGTCAGAAACGTGGTGGACAGGGTAGATCAGTGAAGGAAGCTCATGGTTAGCCAAGATAACTGGTAAGTAATGTTGTTGATTTCAACTGAATAAAATGTATTTAACTTATATTATTTGTAAATATTTAAGGTGCAAGTGACGGTTTTCAATTGATGCATTTACCCAGCTCATATAGCATTTTTTAACATTTTTATTTCAACATTAAAACTGTTTTTTTATTATTGTTTTTTACCGATATTTCTTTAGTTTGTAACTTTTATCATTTTCATTAAGTATATTTCTTTATAAAAAATAGTCTTAAAGAATAGCTCGATAGAGGAAAATCATGAAATTGTGAAACCAATTTGTTTACCCCGTACATTAAATGTAAAATGAATATTATTACGAAATTGAAAGAAAAGAAATTATCACTTTAAATTTAATATAAGTGATAATTTAGAAAAAAAAAAAATGACTTTTTTCAAGAGAAACCTAATGTTTTACATCCCACATTAAATGTAAAATCAATAAATTCAGACATAATCATCTGTATTAATAATCATCTGGCTCGATTGTGAATTATGAACTACATGTAAATAAATAAAAACAAATTATGCATTTCCCGATCGGTAAATTATTCTCATTGAGCTCCCAAATAATATTGGCAACTTTAAAAAAAAAATAACAATTAACGACATGGCAATACAGTGTAGAATTTCCTATTTCCCTTTATTTTTGCCAGCATTAAAATATAATAACATATTCAAGTCGATAATAATGTGCGTTGAATACAAATACACGATCTGGCAACATTATAGTCGGTAATACGGCTTGGGCTTGTACGAAAATAAATGTGAAGGCAAAATCCAAGAAATAATTGCAAAAGTATTCTTTTTTGAAGACCTCCGTAAAAATGCCGTAAACAACAAAAAATATAGATAAAATTGCTAAATAAATAATTAAAATCATTAATTTAACAATAAAAAGTAAAGTAAGTACTAAAAGTGTTAGACCAGACACCAAACTAAACATAATTAGTAAAAAGTGGAACAATCTAAAAAAGAATACACCAATCAACTCATTGAAAAACATAAAAAACAGCAGACAAGCAGGCATAAGAAAAAAACGAAACGAAAAAGTGAACAAAAAGCAAATGTAATAAAAAAGGTAAGAATTTAACAAAAAACTGGATTTTTAAACTAAAAAAAGGGAAAGATTATAGTGCCATAGTTTTATTTCCATTACAGTATTTGTGAGAAAATTGTGTAAAATATGGATAATTTAGAACCTTGGAATATGTTTACCAATGATTTTATGCCAGATGAGGGCAATGTAGATGATGTTAGTGGTATGGAAGCCGAAGATGGGGAAGGAGGTGGTGATGGTGTGCCGTTTTCTATTCCCTCACCAGTGCAAGATATGCAAGTTAAAGAAGAGCCTCAAGATGTGGCCGAAGAAATATTCGACGAAGAAAACGAAAATATACCATTTCACTTTCTCTCTGACGGGGCCAGTAATAATGACAACAATAACGACGATAGTCGAATTCGCAATCCCGAAGAAGATGATGCTCTCTTCGATTTCGGCATAGAATCTTCGAATTCGCAAAATCGCACTATTTTCAATAAAACAACAGTTGCTGACAAAGATACGAACTTAGCGCCGGAAGACCAATACTACAATGCCATGGTTAAGTTTGAAGATGCAGTAATTTATATATGCCCCGCTTGTGGTCATGAATTTAGTTCCCAAGATGCATGGAAAAATCACTTAAACGTAATACATCTTTATAATACACGTCGTGGCCTAAATTTCATACAACTGGATAAACTCTACCATGAATGTATGGAATGTCACAAACGCATCGCTATGCACAGTATGGAGAATTTACTCAAACATAAATTCACCCATCTACCGTTTCGTTGTAGTAAGTGTATGGTGTGTAAGAGACAATATAAATATCGGCAGGATCTTATGGTACATTTGCGAATGAACCATCGTGATGATTTAATAGCTCTTCTCAAGAAAGAACATACAAAACCTAAAAATGCCCATTCACAGCCACAAACAATACGTTCAATACTGAGCAGACCAGATGGCAGCGGAGGCCCTCAAAGCAGCATTAGATCAAATATATCCATTGGAACCATTAAGGAAAATGCTGCAGATTTATTTGATAATATCGAAGTTAAAAATGAAGTACTCAATGAAGATGAAGATGATACAATGGGCGAAGATAGTCTGCCGCCACCATCCAAACGACCAGCTATGGATTTGCCAATTTTTCTGGAAGACGGTTCTACAAATGGTTCAGCGGGCGATCAACCAATACGAAGTACAAATAAATCTTCAGCAGTGACGGATGATATAGATGGCTCACTTGAGGAATATGTTCTATTCACATGTCCGCAATGTGGTACCGAGTGTGAGACACAAGCTCAGTGGCGTCAACATATTGAATATGTACATGAATTTGGCACAAGGAGGGGTCTTAATTTTCGGGAGCTGCTTAATCAACAGGCTCAATGCATGGGTTGCAATGTGGTAAGAATGTTATTTTATTTTGAATTTGTTCTTTTTACAGCCTTTAGCGTGTGTGGTAAGGGTTATATATGTACTATATTCAAATTTCTACAATATTCATTTGAGATATCCTGCGGAGTCGATTTAGCTATGTCGGGAAATATTTGGTGAATGGGCAACTAAATTGCCTAGTGTGAAAGGGGCCTTATTATTAGATCTCACTGTGATACTAAAATTATTTCACATAGCCCTCAAATCTACAGAAATAAGTTTCAGAAATAATTCACAAGACCGAAATTGATGACTATCATAATAGGTTTTTTTTTAAATTTATTTTTCATAATTCATCCATTCTTGGACCAATTTATTCAACATACATATATCCCCCATATTAAAAACGAACTTTTCAACAGAAATTTTGTTTGAAAAAAGTGCCTAATAAACCAATATTAACTTTAATATTCGTTTTTGAATATGGTTTTACTAATGAGAAAAAAGAAAAACAAAACTTGAAATATTTATTTTACATTTTACTTTTAGATCCTATCAAACTCTTCGATACGCAGTCTACAAGTACATAAATTCAGTCATCTTCCCTACAAACAATGGATGAGTTGTAAACTTTGTTTTACATCTTTCAATTCAAATCGCGATATTATTAAACATTTGGCAGCCAAGCATCATTTGGTATCGGAAAATAATGCAACAGCATCTGCAGCCCAAAATAACGAAGATGATAGCCAAGAAGCATTTGGCTTTGGTAGTGGTGGTGGTGGTGGCGGTGGTGATGATTATGATGATGGTGGTAGTTATGGAGCGTCGGATAGTAAAAATCTAACATCAGATAAGGATTTGTACACAACGAGATTGGAAGAACGTGATGTATTCGAACAACATATAACGTACATTTGTCCAGCATGTGGTAAGGAATATAATGATAAGAAAGTGTGGCGTAAACATATTGTAGAAGTTCACAAGTTAGGTGAATTGGAAAATTTAAATTTTGAAAATATCAATGATCGTCAGCTGAAATGTAGGGAATGTGATAAGATTATAACAAATGCCTATGGCATACAAAATGCCCAACAACATCGTATGACTCACATGCAGTATAAATCCTTTGCCAAGTGTCGTCTATGTCGTAAAACTTATACTGATCGCAAAGGTTTGATCAAGCACTTGAGAAACTCTCATAAACTGGGTGCACGAGGAGGTTTTGGACAAATTACTCCTGTCCCAGCGGCAGCAAATTTTGGTGGTGGTGGTGGTGGCGGTGCCACTTTCAAGCCATTTGTCAAAAAACCCTATAAGATAGCTCATTATCCACCTAAAGAAATTGTTCGACTTTCAAATTATACCTATGAAATTGTACATTTAATCGAAGACGATGATGATGACGACGATGTGACCGTAGTTGGCGGTTATGACTTTGCCAAAGGTGATGCTCATTTGTATAAAAACAATAATTCACCTTATAATGCACCCCCAAAAAGGAGTAATAACATGGAACAAATTACCAGACATAAATGTGTGGATTGTGGTTCTATATTTCCCACGCCGCAATCACTGCAACATCACATTAGAAAAGAACATGAATTTGTCGATTATCAAAATTCCCCTTCAAATCAGGCAACGCAAAATGAGGAAAAATCAAATGATACAGATGATTTATTAGTGCCCAGTCGGGATGTTGATGTCCAGCCCGATGAACACATCACCATGGAGTGTAATTTCATTTATCTATGTCCTCAGTGTGGTGTAGAATTTCGTTCACAAATCCAGTGGCGTCGTCACATTAATATTGAGCATAACTTTGATAAACGTGACTCTTTAGGCTTTCGTCCTTTGGATAAATTTCGTTACCAGTGTAAACAATGTAAAGATACGGTGACGAGTTCGAAGCTTAAGGGTCTTCAGGACCATAAATTCAGACATTGTCCCTACAAACTCTACTTGAAGTGTCTGCTGTGCGGCCAATCGTACAATCATAAACCCAATATGATTGCCCATCTACGACAAAGACACAACATAGTGGAACTTGTGGATGGTGGTGGAGGAGGAGGGGGTGGTGCTTCATCCATGGACTCTATGCAGCAAAGACATTCATCCAATTCACATAATAACAGCTCATCTGGTAAAGAGTTTAATGATGCACCAGCCAGACCCATACGAAATTCTGATCCTTCCAATAACAATACAAATCGCCCACCGGGTTTGAAGACAGTAGAGGATGTTATATCCTTTCACAATGCAGTCGATCATGAAACTATTACGTACCACTGTCCCTCGTGCAATGAGAGCTTCGACTCGCACGTCTTTTGGCGCAAACACATTGTGGAAGCTCACAATCTGAATAGTAGAGAAGGTTTGAATTTCCGGCAATTGGATGAACATCATTACATTTGCCTACAGTGCTATAAAAGGGTCACGGTCACCCACACCAAGGGCGCCATTGGACAATTGCAGTCGCATAAATTTAGACATTTGCCATACAAGTCATTCAGTTGCACAGCCTGCCAAGGAGAATTCGTACGCAAACAAATGTTTTTCAAACACTTGGATAAAAACACCAACAAGTGTTCTGGCATTAATCCGGATGCTAGTTACCTGGATGCTGGCGATACCAGCACAGCACCAAATAATGACGATGACAGTGCCGTTGATTTTAATGCTACTATGGCCGAGCCCGCCAGTGGTGGCAGTACTTCATCATCAGCAAAATTCTCTTGGCCTACTCGCACCTCACTGCCGGCACAATCTAATGCTAATGCTGCTATTAGCGAATCAATTTCGGAAAACCAGGGTTGTTTTACCTTAAATTGTCCTCAGTGCGGGGCTGATTTCGAAACTACTAGAGGTTGGCGTGAACACATAAATATCGAACACAATCTCAACAATAGAACTGTATTGAACTTCAAAAAAATCAGTGCCAAACTACACGTTTGTTTGGAATGCAACGAACATGTCAATGGGCGCAAACTACGCGATCTTCAGGTGCATAAATTCAAGCACTTACCCTATGGGGCCTATTTGCATTGCCGCTATTGTTCCATGAAATATTTCCACATTAGCAATATGCAGGAGCATTTGAAGAATAAACATCCCAATATGGTGCAGAAAATGAAAAACTATGAAGACGATTGTGTCACTCTAGATGAGGATGACGATGGCAACGCAGAAGGTATTAATGATACTGAGGCGGGTCTGGATGGTGATGCTGACGAAAGTAATCACTGCTTAGAAGACATAGTTGATATGGATTTGTTGGAAGCAGAGGCCGAAATTGAAGAAGTTGATCCCGATAATGTTGAATCTGAAGAACAATATCTTTTAGGCTAAGATTTCCAAATAAAAAAAAATTAAAAAAAGTAATTGCAACAAAAACACAAGTTGTTTATACATACACAACTAAACAAAAAAGAAAGTAATACATCTAACCATTTTTATTTCTATTTACAAATCGCCCTTATCGCCCCCTCCCTAACTATTTTAAACGAGTTTTTTAAATTTGTTCTTTTAATTTTCATACACCTTTACTATTTTTATTAAATATCTTATAATTATCTATATTATATCTTATTTATATTTATAAGTATTTATCATTTTATTATACATTTTGTAAATTTTTCTACATAGAACCTTCATAACTTTCACTTTTTACCTCTTTACGTAAAATTGCATTTGTTTTCTTTTTTGCTTCCAATACTACACACCCATTTTCATTTATATTTTTGCCCCCTCCATTAAATTAAACATAAATTATAGTTTAACAAATCTATTATTAAGAAAAAAAGCATCAATAACAAACAAAAACAAACCGTAATAAAGTTTCAGTTAAAAAGGAAAAAAAAAAGTTATTTGGAACGAATTTTGTTAAATATTTTTTGGTTAAAAGATCTCGAGCTCGTTTTTAGCACTTTCTTGAAAAGTGTTTTAAACTGGGTTTTAGTATACCAAACAACTAAGAACCAAACATTCGACTCTGTTCTGTAAATCGAGTGAATTATAAAACGTGCAATTTTCAAAATCGAATAATTGACAAATTTATGTTCTTCCGTTTAAAAAACCGAGGCACTTACAAATGTGTTTAGTCCAGCGGACAATACATTGAAAAATTCTTTAATTAATATAGACCTATTGTTCAAAGCTTAATTATAAAGGCTTGTCCAAAATATGTATATGTTTACCATTAAGTATTTGAATAATTTCTGTATCATTATACCCTACACCACCATAGTGGGGAGGGTATAATGCGTTTGTGCAGATGTTTGTAACGCCCAAAATTATTGGTCTAACACCCACCTTAAAGTATACCGATCGACTTAGAATCACTTTCTGAGTCGATTAAACGATGTCGGTCCGTCCGTCCGTCTGGTCGGCTGACTGGCTGACTGTCCATGTAAACCTTGTGCGCAGAGTACAGGTCGCAATTTTGAAGATATTTCAATCAAATTTATTTGGTACATATTATTTTTTCGGCCCAAGGACCAAGCCTATTGAAACTGGTTGAAATCGGTCCATTATTTCGCCTAGCCCCCATACAAATGTCCTTCCGAAATTGGACTTTATCGGTCATAAATGTTTAATTTATAAATGTATCTCCACAAATTGCGCTCCAAATAAGATTTATATATACAAAATTCATGACACCAAATTTTGTTACGATCGGTCCATAATTAGTCATAGCTCCCATATAGACCCGCTTCCGAAAATCACTTTAACGTGCATAAATCGCTTAAAAATGTTGGTATACTCACAAAATTCAACGTAGTAAACTTTGATATATACACAAATCACACGACCTAATTTCATGGTGATCGGTCCATAATTGGTCATAGCCCCCTTATAAGGCCCACTTCCGAAAATCACTCAGAAATATAAATTATTGAAATTTTAAAAGAAAAATATTTTTACTCATTTACTTGGTGTAGGGTATTATATGGTCGGGCTTGACCGACCATACTTTCTCACTTGTTTAATATTGGGTTCGTTCGAAAATGCATCACTGCAGGAAATTTGCAAAGTTAAGAGTTTGGTAAACATATTTTCCATAATTTAATACAAATTGTTGAAAGTGATTGGCAAACAATTCCAAATCATCATTTAGTTTTCTGTTGTAAAAAAGTTTGCAGGTCGTTTCCAAAAGAGATGTAAATATTTACTGCATTTACGAACGCACCCATTATTTTAACAAATCACTGCCTTCGAATATAGTTAAATATGGTACATCATCCAATAAAATGTTGGATTTTCATATTACATATGATCATGACCTTGAAGTTTCCTCTCTAAGCTGATTACCATTCAGCCACATATTTGATTCTGACTAGAATTCTTAACAATAACTTTGTTCTTTGTGAAAGTCCAAGTATATACTTATAAATCCTGCTTTTATATCATGATCATGTTAAATTCTAGTCCTCATGGTCTCAATTTTTATTTTGTTTCATTCTAAGCTTAAAGCATAGATGACAACTAGATAGATAACTGAGAGCCAAAAACCTAAAGGTAGGGTCACACATGGCAAATATTTGTCGAAAAAGACGTTCCCGCTAAATAAAATATATTTTAATTCTTTTATTTATTGTCAAAAACTCCTTTTCCTTAAGACAATTCAAAACAAATATTTTGTATATGGACGATCAAAATGTAAAAAATCATATAGCAGAAACACAATCTATGGAAAATTCTAAGAAAGTTTCCTCAAGAAACTAAAATCAAATCCTATGTATCTTGCGCATTTCGTCTTTTATCCAATAAAAAAAATATTAAAAAAATATATATACTGAAATATCATTGGATAAAAGACGAAATGCGCAAGATAGGATTTGATTTTAGACCAATGGTTTCTTGGCGAAAATTTCTTAGAATTTTCCGTAGAATGCGTTTCTGCTATACGTATATAATATACTATAATATAATATACATATATGCGTTTATTCTATGGCTTAAATCATAGAGACACCAAATCATATGTTTTAGAATACTTTTCGTGAAGTTGAAATTTGTCAATGTCGTCAAACCAATTGTTCTCCCACACCAGCGACCGCCCCATAACTTTGTATCGATCTACCAGAAGAATTTTCGTTTAGTCAAAACCATTCCCAAATATTTGTAAATCTGAAAATCATTGAGGGTATTCATTTCAAAAAATTGGAAAAGTACATTTTGATTTTTTTACATTTTAAAAAACAAACAAGAAAAAAAAATCAAAAAAAAAAGGATTTTTTTTTGTGGAATTTTGTTCATGTTTTTGTTGTGTAAAAGTGTAAAAAAATCAGAGCGTAATTTTCCCTTCCCCATATACAGCAATATTCTTCTAAATTCTTTATAATTAATCAACGCTGTCGGCCAAAATTACTTAACCCCCAATAACAGGAAGTCTGGTTATGTTTTAACTAATAGTTATACTGACAGTTTTCATACAAAAATAATTTTAACCGACAATATAACTATTAGTTGAGGCATAACAAGACTTCGTGTTAATGGGGGTAAGTATATGAACATTTATACAATCCACTGTTAATCCTTCATTGAGTGTGTCATTCATAACATTTAAGTACATATGTATATAGCAAACAATAATGGCGATAACAAAAATTCTTGTTTTAGCTCTGTTTTCATACCAAGGTAGTTTGATAGATCCTCTCCATTCCAAAACGCTGATTTTGGTAGATTTGTTCAATACAATTGACTATTTTTGTCGACATTTCTATTTGATGGAATTTTCAAAAGCAGATTTAAAATCTAAAAACTCCTTTCGGGTTTCTGCAAATTTTATTTTAACAATAGTTGCAAGGTTATCAACTGTCCAGTATTTTCTTTTTGAGAGCCTGCTTGATATTCATTTAATTTTGCATAATCTTCACACCTTTTAGAAATTATTTAGGGCATTAATCCCATCATTATTTTTGCAATAACATTCACAAAAGAAATTCCTCTGTAATTGATCGCTATTTCGATGTTTCACATCTCCTCTTTTATCTATTGTGATAAACATCATAACTTGTTTGGCTTTCGAGCTCCATATATTCAACAAGATTGTTGAGCAAATTTCTATTGGACAATAGTTTTCAGGGTATTACGTATGTTGATGATGTCTCGCATATAATTGGATCGGCATTTCGGACATTAGTAGTGGGTTTAATTTGAACTCCTCGAAAAATTATCATGTACTCTTTGCATGGAAATGCATGATCCCAATCTTTCCACTCCATCGTCTAACCGATAGCGTAAATTGTTCTGAACTCATAGCTACCCTGGAATCAGACTTCTCAGGTGAATTGGTCTTTTAATAGGATCTTCGGCAGTAATGATCATAGGTGCTATAGGCACCACACCATCAAAGACCCCCTTTGCAATGTTACCATGCGACTTGGTAAGGGTATATACATATGTATGTATAAGTTTGTCATTCCTATTGTAATTTTCATATTTTTCATTTTCGACCCCATAAAGTATATACTCTGGGTTCGGTTGCTATTTAAAATCGGGAAAGTCGGTCCACAAATGCCTGAGATATAAACCACTATTACCTCGATTTGTTAACATACATATATCTCCATTACTAAGTCATGTACACAATATGAAATGAAATTCATTTCAAATACCATTTCAACGATGTACGTATTTATCGCCATGAAAATTCGGACAATGGATAAAAATCGGAAAAAATATTTTTTAATCCGCATTTTTTTTAGATTAAAAAAAATAATTGTTCTAATAAGAAGTCTTAGAGTTTTATCAGCATTTTATATGAAGTATAAAATGATTCTATTTAGCTGTACAATGTTGGTCCAACACTTGTTAGAAACGTAGTTTTAATCGGTATAAAATCAATAAAGGTTGGTGTTCGGCATTACAAAAATCATCACAAACGCGTAATACCCTACACACTAGAGTATTCAAAAGAAATTACACATTTCCATATGTAATTTCTTTCCAAAGTTTATTGCTATTATTTGCTTCATTGTTCTGAAAAAATAATAAAAAAAGGTATAATAATTGTGTGTTTAAAATCTATTTATTTTTCAATTACACATGTAATACTTGTCAAATACATATGAGGTACTTTTTAGAATTTTTTTACAAAATGATTTTTTGGTATTTTTATTTGATTTTTTAAATTTTCAAAAAAGTCCTTTTGTTCTGCGGCTCCTCATATAAAAATAAATTTAAATATACCGAAATTATCATTATCATAGCGTTGTCATTACCATTTAACTGTTTCGAATAAGTAGCCTTTGTATTATGTGAAAAATGTATACAGTACATATTATGTACTATAATCTCTACTTTTGACTACAAAAAAGTATTGCATACTTTAAGGATGACGAATTACAATTATTTAATTTCAGCCCTAAGATATGCCATCTTTCAGCGACAAAAGTACTTATTTAAAATTAAGCACCTTGCTGCTGATTTCTGATAGCCTGGTAGTTAACCAAAATTTGAAAAATCATTTCCGTGAGAACAAAACGCAAAACCGAGTAAGGAAAAAAACTAAAAACGTGGCACATTTTTTCAATTGCGATTTTTTATTAAAAACAAAATAAAACAAACATTTTTATATATTTTTTATAGTTTTTATTTAATGATTTTTTTTTGATATATTTTTCTGTTGTATTTTTTTTAAATCTCAGTTGAAAGAATTTTGGTGTATATAATAATAAAATAAGAAAGGATACAAGTTTAAAGTCCAAAATACATATTTTTTCATTTATAAAATTTCAATTTCAGTTAAATTATAACATATTTATTTCAATATAGATTATAAACAATAAAAAATATTTTATCGCAATGATTAAATTTTAAATAGTTTTTGTTTTAAAGCATTTAAAAAAAGGAGACGTAATGGAATTGACTTGCTAACAAAAAAAATAATAAAATACAAGCTTTAATAATAATGGTGTTAAAAAAAAGAGTCAAAACTTATACTTTGCCAAAAATCGTTAGAAGAATAGAAGGAAAACTTGTTTTATTTTTTAAAGACAAAAAAGTTTTCTTCTAATTAGTTCGTTAAAACATACAGCATATAATATTTGTTATAATTGTTATATGTGTGAGTGTGGTTACTATTATTTTTTTTTTATTATAATTAATATGTATATTTATATAAGTAAGTATATTGTATATACCATAATATATAATTATTTTATATAATAATGCAATTTAGCGAAAGAAAGCAGTTTTCTTTTACTTTTATTTTTTCACTTCGTTTTCTGTATTGTTTGTTTGTTGTCTGTTGTTGTGGTGGTGTAGTGTAATATTGTTGTGTGGATCACTTAACTTTATTTAACCTTGGGCTGAATTAGCATTGGCCAATTCCCGATAGGCTTCTTGCAGACCGTGTTGCATTTCAGGTGTTAGTTGGCTAGCACAGACTTGGAAGACTTCGGGATTTGATTCGACTTGTTTGACAATGGCCAACATACGTGAACCAACTTCACTAATTACGGCCACCACTTTGTTAGCAAATGCTTGAGCGATTATGGAAACAATACGTGGTAAATTACAATTGTTGGCACCCAAAACGACCGGATGATTGGCCTGTATTAAATCACACAAATAACCATAAATATGAGGAGCCTCGTCGCTGTCTTCGGTTACGGGCAACCAGGAGAACCTACAACAATTAACAATATTATTTAGTTTTATTTTATTTTTTTCATTTGTCGAATTTTCCTGCATTCTTACCAAACATTAATGATTTCGTCGACATTTTGTAAAGCAGATTTGTTGTACATTAATATTTTTGTTACAGCGGAAATGGCATTCTCTGTGGGATTAATGTTTTCGGGTTCACGACTCTTGGGATCGTTGACAACTTGTACCAACAATGGAATGATTTGTGCACAGGTTACAGCAAATTGCTCGCCACCAAATTGACCCAAAACACCGCATCCGTAGGCGGCAGCTTGGCGTACTTCTGGAGATTTATCGCTAACATATTGCAACAACGCAGGTGTAAAGAACTGTTGATAAGGAGCACAAGCTGGACCACAGAATTCTAAAAAAATAAAAACAAATTTTTTTTATCAAATAGTTATACATTTCTTCAAACTAAATTTGTTTGGCGAAATTTCTTTGTGAATAAAAAAATTTAGGTTATGGTGAACAAAAAAAATGTTAGTGAAAAACTTTTTTGTCGAAAAGAAAAATCGGGTAACAAATTTTAATAAAAGCTAAATTTTGCAAAAAAAAAAAAATAACAAATTTTTTAGGAATATTCTAGTATACGTTTTTCCACACTTACCAATAACATCATCGAATGCACACAAACCCCATTGTCTGTCCGACCATGAACGTGCTGGATCCAAAAGTTTTACAAAGTTCTTGGCAACTTGTTCAAAGTTTGGCAAAAACTGTGCCTTGTTGGTCACGAACAGTGAATGCAAGATATCTATAACTTTGGACAATATATAAGTATCGGTATCGTCTTGTTCGGCCAACTCTTCTTCTACACCGTCATCGTAGTCTTCTTCGGTGCGTGCGGCCAAACGTTTGTCGGCACGTTCGAAATGTTCATCCATATATTTGGTGATGATTTCCAAAACTTGTTTCATGGCGTCTTCGTTGAGACAGTTGGGTCCGAGGGTTTCGATACATTTGGCCAACGAGTTCAAGAGTTCAGCTTGTACATCGGCTTCGGGTTCAGTGACAATTACCTTCAAGAGTTCGGGGCAAATATACAGCCACATGCCTTCCAAGTACTGGGGTCCCTTGATTTTAGCGCAATCCAAAAGATATGGCAAAGACTCGGCAGCAGCAGTGCGCACACCATCGTGGAAATAGAATTTCAACATGGGCACCATTAGGCGTACAACTTCTTCGGCATAATCAGCAAAACCATCCTTGAGCTCACGAGCATAGCACACTAACATTTCGCAGGCCGAGGCCTTGTCCTCCATGCCGGCGGTGCGAATGGCAAAGTTCTGTTGTTCTCCCAAGTTAATGAAGGACCAGTCGACATCGCCCTCAATATCTTCCACCTCATCGTTGTCCAACAGAGCAACTTCAGGTTTCATGGCAGCCGTACGCATAACGGGACCCATAACCAAGGGTAGATATTGTTCAAATTGTTTGCCCAAAATCTTGCACATACGAGCCCAGGCGGTGATCAAATACGATGTCTGGGGATCGTCATCGGGCAAATCGCCTTCGGTATGAGTCTTCAACAACATGTCCATGACTTCTCCGGCATCTGTGATGAACTTCTCACGGCCAACGGCCAAACCAATCAAACTGACACATTCAATAGTCTTGCCACGTAACATGCGCAAATCTTCCGAGTTGGCGTTTTGAATGATGAACTTTAAGCAAGGCATCAAACGATCATAGTAGGCAACAAATTCCTTTTCACATGTATCGGCGACCGAAGCAATTGTGGTGACCACTTGTTCCAACACCAACTTATTACCCTTCTCCACCAATTCCTTGAATTTAGAGTTAAGTACTGCTTCCAATTTCGCCATAATGCCATCCAAATAACGGGTCAAAATGTTTTTAGGACAATCCTCGGAGAAGTTGACCAGGGCAGCACCAGCATGAGCCTGCACGCGTGGGTTCTGCACATCATCCAACAGGGAGAGTAGACCGGGCACAACTTGGGCATGGAATTTCTTTTCAAAAGTGGGAGCGAAATCGGTAGACATTTGTCCGATGGCATTACAGGCGGCATAACGAACACGGGGATGAGGATCGCTCAAGAAGTTCAAAACACCTGACATCACTTGCTCCAACATGGCTTCCATTTGTTTGTGGCAACCTTCACCAATGGCTGAGATGGCCATAAGGGCAGCATAACGTTGCTTCCAATCACTGTGACCCAACATGGCTGGCAAAGAGTTCATGACGTGGGGTAAAACCGACTTTCCACCCAAACCACAAGCCAAACGATCCAAAGAGGATTCGGCTATCACGTTGTTGTCGCTGTTATCGTCGTCGGTGACAACATCTGAAGTGGCCCAATCTTCATCATCATCCATATCGGTCATCATTTGCAACACCAAGGGAATCAAAGCATTAACATACTTCTCAGCACGCTTACGCACCATGGCGGGAGCATTTTCGGCCAATGATACCATAACTTCGAGTACCAAATGACGCCAACTGTCTTCAATGTCTTGTGAGCTGAAAACCTAAAGAAAAATTATTTTTGTTTAAACTCATATGTCCCTTTCTTCTATCCTTTCATCTTACCTTCATGCAAATTTCGAAAATAACTTCCAATTGTGGACGCAAGAATTTTGGACAAGTTTCTGTCATGTCAATCAACAATTTCACCAATGATTGATCATCTTGGGCCTCAATACTTTCGGCTGTGATCATAATCATGCGTGGCAACAAATCACCAAACTGCTTATAGATGACTGCCTCCTTTTCCTTATCGTGCTGCAAGATGAAAGCACCGATAGCGCGTACAGCTTGGAAACGCACTTCAGCATCAGCTGTGGGTTCCATGCTCTTTGACAACATCTGTTTGATCAAGTCCAAATATTGAGTCTCTTGATTTCCAAAAATCGATGGTACACTAGCGAAAATACGCAAGGCTGACTCCTGCAATTGGGGTGAGGGCGAATTGGCGCATTGGAATAAGAATTGCAAGAAATCGGGCCATTGATTGTTGCCATCATCATCGATAAGATTGCGTGCAGCTTCGGCTACTACTTCACAAATTTTACGACGTAAATTGGGTGTTACATCTTGTTGGACGGCGAGTAAAATTTGTTGTAGTAATTGGCCTTGAGCTTCTTGCGGTAACTAAACGTAAAAATAAAACAAAACAAAGAGAAAAGAACAAAAACAAACAGTGCGTGTAAATTAAATTTGTTCAACAACGATGTAGTGTTTTTTTTTAATGGGAATAATGAACAAGTGATTGCATAAAAATATTTAAATGGTTTTCCAAAACGTAATACAGCAAAACAAAAATGCACACACGCATTCACTTTTCTTAATATACGGAATTTTTATATTGCAACTGGTGTTAATGGATTAAGGCTTAATAAAATGTAATGTATTAAATCGATCAATAAATAATTCACGTTAAAATATGTTCATATGTAAAAATGGATAATGTTTATTAAAAACGTGTGCAGCATTTAATGGTTTAAGTGCAGATTAATACATTTTTATAGTTTTTGGGCCTAATTTAATAAAATGCAATGACAAAAGTTAAACAAATTTTGTATGGAAAAAATTCAAGTTTAAAACCATTTTCCCAGTATTAATCATATAAATGTTTTGTGTTTCGATTTATAAAATGAGACCATTAGTTAACAAAGTTGTGCAGATGTTCTATTAATGAAAATTCGAAAACTAAATAAATGCCTACCAGTAGAGTCTTAAAACCTTTTCAAGGTAGGCTTTCGTTACAGGATTATACGCGATAGATTGATGTATAATGGTTATAAATTATTGGGGACATTGGAAAAGTTGATTTCAACAGACAGGCGGATATGTCTATACCGACTTCACTATCAATTACGATTCACAATATACCATATACTTTATGAGGTCGCGCAAATAACCAAATATGACGGATTGTAAAGGAAAAATAAAAAGGCAACGCACTATTTTTAAAGTGTAACTTTTTAGATGCAAATATTATGACACTCTCCTTTTTCTGAACTCAATCCAATTGAAATCATATATATTAAGGTTTAGAATAGTAATTGGTTAAAAAAAAACCTGATAATTTTCGTACTAATTTGAAGAAGATAACGTCATCATAATATTCAAGAAGTATTTGAAATGTAGTCTTCAAAATGTTAAAGATTAAAAAAAATTGTGAACAAAATTTTCTTTTCCCGCCAACATGTGTATTGTTTTAATTATGTGAGCAAACCAATAAATAAATTAATTGGAACAGTTTATATTTTCATATTTTTTTCTATTAATATTCATATTTTTTGTATTGTCGGCCTTCGGCCAAGCGAAGGGTCTTAAAACTCTGCGGTGTACCATATTATATATCATATAAATGGTTTTTTAAAGGACTATTCAATGATCAGATAATTTTCTAAATATACAATAAATTTACTATATTGACTTTAAATTCCTATAACTCCTAAACTAAGAGAGATCAGGCAAACATTTTAACGTTTTTGTGCTCAACACCAAAAAAAATATTAAAATACAAGCAGTGACTTTGTGTTTGTAATCAAACAGTAATTTGTTGAGAGCATTTAATATATCGATTGATCCTTATTTTTTAATAAATAAAAGAAATAGGGAGTTACTCTGTAATTCGATTCGAAAGAAAAAACTTTCAAATTACAATGCATCATTTGGAGTCTAGAAAGGAATAGTGATCTGATATAATTAAAATAAAAGTACATTAGTTCATTTCTAGGAAATAGGAAATACTAGTGTAACTTCCTGCAAAAGAAATTGTTTTATTATACATTTAAAATTGTACATAAGCTAAATGTTAAAGCCTAAAATTAATTTATTTGTAATTATTGCTTCTGCCTCAACAACCCCACACAACTAGTAAGTATTATTACTTTATTAACTTAATTGACCTGACCTTAGTGTCAATCTAAAACAAAATTTTAAAGTACAAAATAATAATAAAGTGGGACACAGCATAAAGCTAAATACAAAATATACTATTGAATTGTACAACGGCAACAGAAATTAGCCCTGACATAACCTAATTTTTTTTATTTTTTTGTTAAGTTTGCTGCTGCTTCTTTTTTACTCGTACACACAATAAAAACACATTTCTTTCTTTCATATAATCAACAAAATAAACAGAAAATATTAACGAGTAAGTAGTACATACGAAGAATATGTGGAGGGATGGGATGTGTGTTGTTGTGGGAAAGGTTGGATGGATAGATAGATGGTAGTCTGACAGACTACCTGCTTGATTTTGTTTCTTTAATTTTTTGCACAAATTTAATTGTTAGTGTTGCTGTGTGTGTATGTTTATTTTGGCAAAACGAAAGATAAGAAAAAGAAAAATGAAAAAAAAATGGCAATGCCATAACAACAAATGTACCATGATGATAATAAATAATGAAAAAACAAGTACATTATTAAAAAATATTAAATTAAATAAAGATTATTAAAACGTTATATGTGCATGTTTTATGAATATATTGCCTGCATTGTACTCACCTCTTTATAAAATTCTAAAAATTCTGAAGTGAAAAGGCGACGCAATAGAACGGCAGCCATTTGACGGGCTTCTTCGGATTGTTGGCCATTATGTAGGGTGGCTAATAGATGAGTAACCTTAAGTTCACGGGGCACATTGTTGTAAGCATCCTAGGGATATAACAAAGAAATTCAACTTATTAAACAAGCTATATAATAAAATATGTAGATAAATATAAAGATTATGATAGATAGTTTCAAGATTATTGTTTATATGTACTACATGGCAACATTCCATTGCAAGGTCACTTACATATGCATATAGTACGTACATACAGAGTTCTATAATATACCATAGTGGGGTGGGGGTTTTGTAAATGGCAGGGAGAACATTAGAATTAGCTCTTTATGTAAATATACTACAACTAGTGGTAGAAATAAATCAATAGGCACCATACAAAAGAAACTGCATGTATTTCGTGATTTAATTTTGCAAACTCATGCATTTTTCATTTGATTTTTTTTATATTTTACAAAATGCGTCATTATATTTAGGATCACATTTTGGGGTCTTCAACAAACTTGCCCACAGAATAGCAACCACCCGCCACCACCCTATAAACAAAACAAAAAAACACCAGAGTGACAGTTGTTGTCAGTGTGATGTTTTTTTCTTTCTTAATTATTTTTGCTATTGTTGGCTTTGTTTTGCTTCCGTTCCATGAATCATTTTTATTAGGAAATTAATACACAATTTTCTATAGTATATTGCAATAAGAATAAAAATTCTTTTGAATTTATGTACTTTTAGCACAAATTTAAAAGGTTTTTTTTTAAATATAGCAAAATTCATGGAATTCTATTAATAATGGTTATTTTTGACACCATATATATTTTATTAACAATATGAGAAAAATATATAAAAACACGTTTCGCGCTATAAAAGAAATCCACCACAGCATTTTTGCCATGTTCGCCTTTGGGTTAAGTTATGGAAAACACACGAAGTGGGGCTGAACCTCCACACCAACATGGATAATAAACACCCTCGAATATGTTCCAGAAAAAAATAAATGCTTCCTAATTTTTCACTTTTTTTGAATCTTTATTAAAATAAAATTTTTTACACACCTCGGCTTGTTGTCTCACTTCATTATCGGTAGATAATAAAGAAGTTAAAATTTGTTGGAACTGATCAGCTGCCATTGTTATTTTGTTGTTAAATTGTTGCTGTTTTTCACAATATATTTTCAATTCTTTAATATGGTTGACAAATTTATTTTGATTTTTTTTGTGCTCTTCGTTTTAACTATATATATTATTCTTTTTTCTTTAGTTTAAAATAAATTATCCGCCTCGCAAACCGCACGCAAGCACGATGCAAAAAAAAGAACCAACAAAATTCGTCGTTAGTGATGGTATGCAAGGTAACGAGTTAAGTGTGTTGAATGTAGAAAGCAAAGTAGTCGGTAATTGGTGGCATTGCCAAGTCGGAAAATTATTAGAACAAGGATGTTGTGCTGGCAATAACATTGTGTTTTATGAATTCGCCGTAACTGATAGCTGCAATAAAGTATTGATATCGTAATTAGCACATTATGGGTATTTATATAAACATAGAGATTTTATATAAACTAAAACTAAACCACTTTAATGAAAAGAATTATGTATTTAAATCAAGGATAATATACAAATGAGCCCGACCCATTAAAAAATTACATAATTTTGTATACCCCAATATCATGACTGGTAAGGGTATATATAAGTTTGTCATTCCGATTGATATTTCTACCAAGGTTGGCTACAGTTACCTTTTCAGATCGACTACCGTTACCGAAATAAATGTAAATAACATTACCGTTACCGATATAATCGTAAATACATATAATTTACATTTTTGGAAACTTTATTTTCACACAAAAACTTTTCAAATTGATTTTTTTAAAAAAAAAAAAACTGGAATTTAGTTTATTTTTTTAGACATTCCATTTTGATATTTTTAATTTTCTTTTGTTTGACATTTTAAGGAAATTATAATTGAGAACATACTTTCTAATAATTGTACCTGGTTGATTCTGCCATAAGTCAGACCAAAATTACCGTTACCAAAATAACAGCAAATACCATTACCGAAATAATAAAAATTTGCGTTATCCTTATTCTTAAACCGTTATACTTTCTACATTTCTCATAACGTATATTGGGCCCTATATTCAAAATGTGCTAACTAAAATTTTGGGGAAAACCATGATACAACAACGTAAGGTACACCCAGTAGAAAATAAATTCTCAATTATACAATTCTTGTAACGTCAAACAAAAGAAAATATAAAAAAATCAAAGTTTGACGTTATAGGGCTAAATATTGAAAACTCTCCCCAGTGATTCTACCTTCTACAATTATTGTATCATGGGGAAAACTACTTTTTGATGGCAAAAAAAAAATATGATATAAATTTCAAAGCAAAACAAAATGATTTGTTCTCGTTTTATATAAATTTTTGTTATTCTGCTATTCTGAAAATTTAAATTTCCAACATTTTTAAAAATAATAATTTATTATAAATCTACCTCATATCTTAATGCTATTTAAATTTGGGAAAATCGGCACCTCCATTTTTGACCTATTTTGTATCTATATTTGGATTACATTTCAAACACGTAGCCAACATTTTTTTTCACTCAAAAAAACTTGTTTCTTAAAGTAAACGTTGGTGATGGGTGGTATCTAAGATTCGGCACAGCAGAATTCAGCTTTCTTAACTGTTTGTTGTGGTGTATACTAATTCACAAGTCTGGTTTACTTTATTTTTTATTAGTTTAAAATGTTTTAATTAAATAATTTAAATTATAATAGACTTAAAAACGTAATAATTACAAATGAAATAAAAATTATTGTACAATAAACAATTATTTAACAGATATGTACAAGATATTAAAAACCTATTAAAACATTACTTTACAAACAATAAAATAATACTAACAAAACCAATAAAACATAATTAACAACTACATCTTCCGCGACATGTTTGACCACAAACGCAACGAAAAATGATACATCATTTCCACCATACTAAGTATTGAAAAGCCCATAAATAAACCGAAAATACCACCACAATTGGCCAAAAAGTCGGTTACACCATACAATTCAGAACGTTTGGAGGTAATAAATTGATTTTCTTTGAAATATATTGCCAAGCGTGTCATTTGTGAACCGGGAAATTCTTCGAAAAACTCTGTATCACCAGCCGCTTTTAGCATATCTTCCAAATCGAAATTAGCCTGAGATATTTCAGTATTATAGACAAGAGATGTACAAGCTGGCATACAGTTACATTCCGTTTCGCCTCTATAATTAAAATCGGTATTTTTTAGACCTTCACTGAACTCTTTGAATAATAAATCATCTTCGGCTCGATTGTAACAATGGATCTTATCCTCCCCACACACCGGCATATCAATAGTACGAGGCATTGAAAATTTAACACAGCCACACTTGCTGTAGGTAAAATTTGTCAAACACTCTAGTTCACAATTATTTTGGGTGTAAATTTTGAAGAACTTCAGATGGCGTTCACTATTTAAAAAACACTGACGCCGATGTGGATGATAATCAGATATACCAGCTGATGTTGTAATCATGTTTGGCTTAACTGCTATCGAAACTTCTTTACTCATGGGTATGCGTACAAATTGTTTTGATACTAAAGGCACATCATTCGGTGAATGTAAAAGAACTTTGAAACCTTGTATAGGGCCACGACAAGCATAGTCAACTTCTTGTTTGAAACTTTGTAGGGCAACAAATAGGCCAGCTCTTGTTCCAGCACCCAATACTCTCGCTGGATAGGTGCGCACAGAAGAGTCTTCTGCGTAGCCATCTTCTAAAGACCAACTTAATGTGCGGTTAAGAGAGATGCTGTATTTTGCTGAACCTCCTAGACTCGCTCTCTGATATTGGTAGGTATCTTCACGATACAAATCGGAATTATTTAAGCCATTAAATGTGAAACAAATACCCTCTTCGGTGAAGGTTTGTGTAAAAAGTTCATCGCACTCTCCAAAGTGACTAAACCACTTGCAATAAAAGAAATGTCTCTCAAAACTTGGCAGCATTTTACTCAACATTTTAAAGTAATCTATGGGCTCCGATACTATGCGTGGTATACCTTCATCAATTGTTTCAGTTCTACAGATGTGTAACAATGTCAAGAACTCATGTAGCTCTTCTGTTGTATTTAAATTTGGTTTAAATGCGTTTTTATCTTGGACAGTGGATTTTAGCATGTCCAACATTTCACCAAAGTTTAGACCTGTGAATGTAATTGCTTTAAATGAATAAATAAAATTATTTTATATTGTTAATACCTTCAGTTTTCAAAACCCTTTTGGTTTCTGAGCATATAGTTACTGCTGGAAAGGGTATACTCCACACAGGGGTAGATTTTTCCGAAAAACTAACAATTACCGGAGTTTCATTCCATTTATTATAAATATTTTCAATGAGATTCGAACAACAGTATATAGATACAATGAAAACGCTTAACCAAAAAAACTTTTCCTTCCATGGTCGTGCCTCTCCCAAATATTGTACACCATGTATTGAGGTATTGGCACAATATTCAAAATATATTTGCTTGATACCCTGCCACAGAGATTTCTTTTTGGGTTCATTTACCATTTCATTATCCAAGCATTCGAGGGGGATGCTTTGAATGTCGCCATTAATGTTATTGTTAGCACTGATATCATATTTTTTTGATTGCATTTTTAACAATACAATTATAATTTAACATTTATTAAAAACCAATCAGATTTGGTGAATAAATATAAATATTATATACAAATTAATTAAATTATAAAGTTTTAGACATGAGGTTTTTGTACATGATACCGTTAATTTAATTAGAGTTGAAATTTTTTGGAGTTTTTTTATCCTAAAAAACAAATTCATGTGTATTAACTTTAACTTAACTATGAAAAACTTTCAACACTCAATTCTTTGAAAAAATATATGCTAAAATACAGGATTTTTTTTTAAAAATTTGAATTTTAAAAAAATTGGATTAAAAAAAAATATATATTTTTGAATTAAACGCTTATTTTAATACAGGAAAAAAACGTAAAATTATTTTAAATACAAAATTTGTGTTTCCATAATTGAGTTTATTGAAATCTAGAGATGTAAAAATCTAATACAATATCAACTTTAACAACTTATTTAAAATGTTTGTAAATTTAATTAGTAATTTAATACAGAAAGAAGTTACTATTATCATTAGTATAGCTTTAACCAAAATAACAGCAAATATTGAATGGCTGCGATTTCAACTCACTATTAATATAGTTTCAGATTCAAACAAATAATTGCCTAAAATTTGTAAAAATGTTAATTTAAATTGTTTTCCGGAAAAATATTAATATTTTTTATATACCTAAATAAAATTAGCATTTCTTTTTCCATTTGAGCGTTCGAATCGGCCAACCATCATTTTTTGTATGAAAAAGTCGAAAAGTTAAAAACGCCCATGACTAATAATAAAATCGCGTCATCTTTATTTAAAGTATTGTCAATACTTGCAACAGCTGTTGTTTTGTTATATGAAGCGAATTAGAAATATTACCTTGCGGCGAAAAGACAGAAAAACAACAGAAGAAAGTTTTATTCAATCAAATAGGAATCAAATTATATTAAACATTTCAACGAGGTATGGCCAATGCATTAGCACTTAGTCGAGAAAGCAACAATCCACGTCTGGAAGAACATATGCGTTTTATTTGTCCCGAGTGCGGCAAGGAGAACAACACACAACAGGAGTGGCGTAAACACTTAAATATTCAGCATAGTTACGCTACTAAGACAATAGAGGATTTCGACTTTAAGGAAATCGATGATAAATATCATGAATGTCAAATTTGCATGAAGTGGGTAGCAAATGCCCATCAGGCTATAGCACTACTGCAGTACCATCGTTTCCTGCATTTGCCCTATGCTCGAACATACCGCTGTAAACACTGTCCGGGATCATTTACACGCAAAAAAGCGTTAGGTGAACATTTGTTTAGATTTCACAATGATTTAATAGCCAAACTGAATAAGGAACGTAAAATGCAAGAACTAAAGAGAACTTTTAATGAACAAAGTCCCAAGTATAATAGCGAATTTTATATGAAGTATGTGTGTCCCTTGTGTGGTAAAATTTTCAATCGTTTCAATATTTGGCAACAACATATAGATGCGGCCCATAGTGCTACCTCTGTGGATTTACGTATGTTTCGCATACAAAGTACGAAAAACTATTATTGTGCTAAATGTTGTCAAACACTTTACGATGGTCCCTCCAAGGCACAGCAGCAACGTCATAATTTTACCCATCAGCCATATCCCCTGTATTTTCAGTGTGCGTATTGCCCGACTGGCAAAAGTTATAAATCTGAATTACTATTGCATGTTATCAAGTCGCACGCAGAGAAATATGAAAAGTTTAAGGAATATATAAGGAAACCTATCGAATGGGGTGGTCAAGCGGATAAGAATGTTATAAGAGAATTAGATTTATTATTGGGAGATAATGATCTTCAACAAACTGATATTTTACAAAAAGCTATACAGGTAAAAGGGTGATATGTTCTATTTTTTTTTTATTTTATTTTTATTTATATCTTAAAATCCAATAAAACGATGAATCTTATATAAAATAGATGCACTGAATAATGTAGATAATGTTATTAATAGTGTTTATAATAATTACATAGAACATTAAATGATTAATAAGCTTTTTGTTTTCTTTTCTTATTCGTTCTATTACAGGATAGTTTTATAAATCTAGAAGAAGAGATGGAATTTAATTTGAAATTTACTCATGAACTTGCCTTAGATCAAAGCCTTAAAGAATTAGATGATATTCTTAATTCCGAAATCGATCCAAACCTTCAATTTAAAACTAATAACATTGCAACCGAACATGAATTTGATGATGATGAATTGGAAGTAATATACAAAGAAATGTTTGAGGAAATTGACGATCATAGCGTTAACAATGTCCAGGATTTACTAACGAAACCAAATAGAAAACGTCTGAAACTAGACTTGTCTACTCCAGAAAATGGCCTAAAACTTAATGATTCTCTACAAAAAGAAATGCAAAAGTATATCAATTACCTGTGTCCAGAATGTGGGAATGAATTCGATTCACAATCTGTGTGGCGTACTCATGTCTTTGACCAACACAATTTGGCTAATGCAGTGGACACTAAATTTCGTGCATTTAATTCACAAAAAACTGCTTATATTTGTCTGGTATGCTACCAAATACAGCGTACCGCAAAACATTCGGAACTAAGACGTCATCATTTTCTACATATGCCCTATCAGGCATATCTCAAATGCACAATTTGTACTAAGACAAAATCAAGTAAACCAAAAATGCTGCAACACTTGCAATTCTCACATCTCAAAGATATACAAAAGTGTACAAATGTCACAGCATCGACCACAAAAACGATGGCCAAAAATTTACGTTGTCTCGATTGTGATAAATTGTATGTCCAGCAGACGAGATTTGAGACTCACTGCCGTCAGTGTCCACAACGTTTGCAGCCACTGGCTGTAGGCCAATATGATATAAAGAAAAATATGAAATTATTGGAGCATTTAAAAAATGCTAGCACACGTATTGCTAATCTATTGGAAGAAGAAGGTATAGATGTGTCCAGTATGAAGTTACCTTACAAATAGGAAAGAAATATGTTTAAATATACACACATACTTATATCCGTAGATATATAAAATAAAAACTATTATAAAATATAAATTGTGCTTATTTTAGTCTATAAATTTATACATAGTTTTAAAAAGTACGATCACTTTTAAAATGCACGTTCCCTAAATCAACAAAATCTGACATCAGCTTAACGTTACATACCTTGTGTCTGAATCCTAGAAATTAAATGTTTTACAACTAATTATTGTCTGTAACGTCTAAACTGTTTGAGGTGTTAATATACTTTCAACAATTAAGCACAATCGGTACATAAATCGCAGATATATAAGAAAACAAGTAGGAGAGCTATATTCGGCTGTGCGAATCTTATATACCCTTATATAAGAAAACAATTAAAGACAAAAATTTTGGTCCGAATTTCTATGGATAGATACACACAGTAATTAATTTGAGGCTTCGGGAAGTTGATTTCAACTAACATACCGATATGTTTATATCGAATCCGCTATCTATAACGATCCAGTATATGCATATACATATTTTATGCAGTCGCATATTAAAAATGTAAAATTTTTGGAAGTCAAAATGGTAGTCAAAAATGCCCTCAAATAAAATATTTTTCTTTAACTTTAAATGTTGGTCCATATCCAAATGGACCAAATCGGATAAAAAATATTCAGTATTCGAAAATAAAACATATTAAATCTCCGGAACTATGGACTGCTACAAAAAGTAAACATTTGGTTACGATCCGGAGTGGCGCCTATTAACTAGAGTTAATCTAAAATTTGAACTACGTTCCTATATGCATACATATGTATGTATTTAAGTAATTCTTCTGAGAAATAATTGGGCCTTTTCGGAAATGCATCACTGCGCCCATTTTCAGAGAACAAAAAGCGAAGTTTTCTAGTATAGAGCTGATTTTTAATCTGCCAATTTTTACTATTTTTTGTTTTCTCTTCAGGATAAACCATGCAAATGCTCCACGTAACTATAGAATGGTTAAAATTCTTACTATTCCTTGAGTATTCAGCGTTAATATCAGTTCTCAGCCATTTTATTTAAATAATCTTTATGCATTAATTTCCAACAATATTTTGTGAGGGTCACAGTCACTACGGAAAGTAGTTATTAATTTACTTACAGTTTTGTTTTATACTTTTTTGAGCATTTTGTTTTAAGCTTTATATTCATAGAAAACACAATTTAACAATTTAATTTATAAAAAGAACGCTAAAAATTTTATTAAACAAAACAATAACTTAAAATGAACGCGTTAAAACTTGTCGTTTGTACACAAAAACAAAACACTAAAAACAAACACAGAGTTGTTTTTCCACTATATAACGGTCACGTCAACATCAACTACAGTGTTGCCATACAAAATATTCATAATATGCCATGAATATAACCCAACAAACATACAATGAAACAGCATAAATTTTAATATTTTGTCATATGTATATGTTCTATATATATTTTGTTTAATTTAAATTATTATTAATTTTTTCATTTCTTTGATGTTCGTTTATGCTTTAAATGTTATTGAAATATATATATTTTTTTATTTTCTTGTTTAAAATAATAATGACATTAATGTGTAATACGATTAATATTATAATTATGTTTTTGTTTTATTTTATTTTATATATATATAATAATTTATAATTAAAAATGTACAAAGATTTTTTTATGGGGCTAATATTTTTGTTTGGTTTGTTTTTGTCTTAGTTTCAATATTTATGCCATATTATAAAATTGTTTGGAAATGTATCCCATAAAAGTGGAATTTTTAAACAAATTATCGAGATCTTTAAAGTGAAGAACAAGGTGAAAACTAAATGGAAATTTTTTGATATGAAAACAAATCAATATGTTGGGGTTTAAACTTCAATGTGTATCAATTCTTTGCGATGTTTGACCTCCTAATTTTACTTGCTACTGGGAATTGGAATGATCCTAGTAGAGCATGATAGTTAAATTTGTAATGCTATCAAATTGATAGGTTTTTATTCTTTTTATAAGCTCTTAAGACCTAAAAATTCAAGCACTTGAAGATTTCCTTGGTATTTGACTTGAATGCAAATATAATTTCCAATAAGCACTAAAGACCCAAAAATTCAAGCACTTGAACATCTTGTTGGAATTTGACTTGAATGTTTAATTATGTTTTAAACTTGAGAAATATTTGAAAACATTAAATATTTTTTAAACAACAAACATGTGGCTTGAATTTATGTTCCCTTTTTGCTGGAGAATGCTATTGGTATAAAGTGAAATACAACTATAATTCAATTGCTTGACACTAAACCCAACTTGAATTCCAGTAAAGATTTTTAACTTGAAAAATGTTTGAAAAAAATGTAATGTATTTCAAATAAAAAAACGTATTGACTTCATTCCTTTAAGAATTCATTCTTTATAGATTTAATTCCTTATTGAATCATTAAATGTTTTTTAAATTCAAATCAAGGGATTTAGACCATTTTTTCAATTCATTTTGGAAATGAAAAGTGAAACAAAAAAACTGAATGAAGAAAAAATATTTTAATTCAATTTGTATTAGATTTGAATTAACAAAAAATTTAATCATTCCATGGTTGCATGAATTCTGTTATGAATTAATTCAACGATGAATGAATTCTATTAAAAATGCCATTGAATGAAGCTAAGAATTATGTTTAGGTAATTTATGGAATGAATTTAATTCTAATTTAAGATTTTAGTGAATTAAGCTCAAATTGATTAATTTGTGTCATATTGAATAGTGTCTCAGTTTTGTTTAATTAAACCCCAAGTAATTTGATATTTAGAAAATTTTTGAAATTGTTAAAAGCCCTTCCTTCTATTCAAAAATCTCTATAGCTTATTCTTTCCAATATTGTAAAAATTCAACTATTACAAAAATTGAAAAATTCAGTGTAGTAATAATCATCAGGAGAATAAAAGAACAAAAAAAAAAGTTTAAAATAAATTGTCTTAAAATTCTATATTTTAAAAATATTAAATGTTATACAATATATTTTGTTGCTAATAATATTAACTACATTGAATAATATTCATTTATTTATGATATATATGTAATTAATTATGTATTTATTTTGGTTTTGTGGTAATTGAATTATGTTGTCAAATATTAATTATTGAGATATTTTAATAATACATATTATAAATATTTTATATGTATATACATTTTATTTATTATTAATTTATTGTATATTTATTTTTATTTCAATAAATTGCCTTAGCAAATTTGTTTTATTTTTTTTTTAATAATAATATAGGTTTTAATTCGTTTTTATTATTTTTTTAGGGGGGCTTTTTACAATGTTAAATAGCAAGTAAGTCATTTCTTGTTCATGTTACAGAATTTTATTTATAACATAAAATTGAAATTTTTATTTCTGAATTGCTTTAAACTTTATTATTTTTTATTATTGATAATTAGTTTTGTATTTTAATTTTCTAATAGCACATGTTGTTTATTTTATTTTTTTGTTTTCTTTGAAATCCTTATGTTTTTATTTAATATATTATTTTAATGATTTATTTTACGTATATTTTTTTTGTTTAAATTTAAGTATGTATTTTAAAATATTTTTGTTTTTAAATTTTATTTTATAAAAAGTTGTGCTTTTTTTAAAACAAAATTACCTGATTTGTATTATTTGCTTTTAAGTAAAGTATTTGTTTTCGTTTCTGGTTGTATTTTTTTTTTTTACAAAAGAAAAATATCTATGGAAATTTTGTTTCAATAATTCGCTGAGGTGGAAAAATTCTTTATAATTTTAAAAACATATTTTTTATTATTATATTTTCATATTTTATTTATTAATTTCTTACTATTTTAACTGTTACTCAAATACTGTTTTGGTGTTTATTTTTATTATTTAGAGTTTTTTTTTACAAAAAAAAAAAAATATTTAAATTTGAAATTTATAATATTAAATTGTTTTTTTTTATATATATACAAAATTTAGCTAGTTTTCTTTTATTTACACTTTAGTTTAAAAAAAATGTTTTAAGTTTCAAATTATTAAAAAAAAAGATATTTTAATAAATTATTGAAAAAAAATAATAATAAAGAAATTGTATAGTAATTAAATTAAAAAATTAAAGAAAACGGCAGTATTTTTTATATTTTTATTTTTTAACTGCTATAAATGTTTGGCACATTTTAAAGGCATTTATATTAATTATATGTATGTATGTTTATTTTTGTTGATGTTTTATTTAGTTTTTTTTTAATTATTGATGTTTTTAAATATTGAAAAAATGTATTATAGTATTGACTTTTCGGCTGACATTGTGTGTATATTTTGGTCCCGTTTAAATAAAAATATAAATCAATTATGTTTTTTTATATAAATCCGGTAAAATGTTTAAAAATATTTGTTAAAAGAAAATTTCCAATTTTTTTATTCATTATTTATTATGTAGTTTTTATATAACAAACATGTTTTCACTAAAATTTATAACAACTTTAATATTTTTATATCTAAAAGTTATTATTAGAATCAAAAACAATAGCGGAGTTCATTATTAAGTGCGAACAGTCGTGCAAATACAAAATTGTTCTGGAATCCACACAAAAAACTATAAAATTATCGCTTAAGGATGGATTTTGGTGGAGACCATAACATTCAGGAATCGAGTTCCGGCTTCCTATACGAAGGTATAGGAACGAGACTCTTGATCTTGTTGAGATTAAAAATACCAATAGACAATACAAATCTAAAAATATATCTCATGGTTTTGGCCTAATCTTTAAAAATGCAGTATATTCTATGACCCAACATTAAGTTTGGGTGTCTCGACGTTTAGCTGTGTCATTTCAGAAGTTTATATATATCCATATAATGTTATCAATATTTCAGCAATATTGGATTGCTGAAATTCTCTCGCTGCAAAGCAGTTTATAGGAATTAGAAGAATAAGTTCTTATAGGCTTCAAAATATATATTCAAGGTGCAAAATATGAACAGAAATACTATTGCAAATCTTTCTTCAAATCTTGAAATAAATTAGAGAAATCTATTATTCTCAAATCATTATTTTTGTCCGTATGGAAGAATAGCTTAAGTCAACAAAAAAAGTTTAAAAAAAGTATTGGTAAATAGAGAAGATTTGACAGATTTTCAGCTTAAGAACTTTTTCGTTATCAATTCGCCCTTATGTCGACTTAAGGTACTCTTTCATATGACCACAGATATAAAACATCACATTTTCAAATTCAAATCGAGCTGGACAAATATAGATTTTGGGTCTCTGAATCCAAAACTTATGCTTACTTATTTTTATACCCTACACCACCATAGTGGGGAGGGTATAATACGTTTGTGGAGATGTTTGTAACGCCCAAAAATATTAATCTAACACCCACCTTAAAGTATACCGATCGACTTGTTATTTTATTCTTTATTAATTAATTTCATTCCAAAAAAATCCACTTCTCTGACTTACATTTCCTCCTCAGGTAAAATATGACAAATATTTCATTTACCTTTAATTTTATACCTTAAATGTCCAGTCTATTGCCCTGCAGAGTTATTCTATAATTAGGACAGGAAAATGACAATATTCTCTTCCCTGTATGAAAAACTTCCGATTTATACAGCGGTTGCAAAGTTGAGACTCGGGTCGTTCGAGAGCGAAGATCCAATTATACGAGGGTGGGCAATTTGAATTTGCCAGCTCTTAATTGAAAGGGCAACCCTGTTCTTGGCAACAGGCATCTGTCAGTTGACTCCTGCCAAAATTTTAACAAGCTGCGTCATTTAGTTTGTGTTTTTGACAACCATTGATAGCAGACTACCTGGCCTGTCACACATTTCATTCGGAATGGTTTCAATTCCATAGTTGTTATTCCGATCGATTTTGTTTTAGCATCTTTTTAATTTTGTTAATTCCCAAAAGATCACATAATTCCGTTTTTTTTAAAGAAATTGTTTAAACAATTTAGAAAATCAAATAATTACAAAGAAATATCAAACCACATAAAAAACTGAAAGTGAAGTCATTCCGAAAAAAATGTTCGTTTAACTTTTACTGAAAAAGCTATTAAAAGATTGTGAAGAAATTAAGTTTATTTCAGAGATACTTTTGATATTACAATGTTTGTTGTGCATCACTTTAAACATTTTTGAAATGATCAGGCCTGTCACAGAACTCCATTGCGATCGAAAGTGGAATTAATTTCGTATTTCGCTTCTTCAGAATAAGTAAATCGAAAATTTCTTTCGCAAAGAAACTGCTTTCAGTTTTCAAAGTGGAATGGATATATGTTTCTAATTATTTGTTTTTGTTTTTACATTTTTAATCAATTTCTGTACCAAAAACTTCACTTTTGTTTTAATTTAAAAAAGGCTGTAAACTTAAATTCTGAAATATTGAATTATTAAACATTTTTGAAATTAATAAATTACACAGAATCTGAAGAACCTATAACAAAATCGATCGGAATAAAAACCATTCCGAAAAACATGTATGAGAGGCCTGGGTGGTTACGTCATTTTGCATTTTAGGTTATGACGTTATGTATATTTGAATTTAAAGTGAATTAAAATTTCTATAAATTGGAATTAATAATTATTAATTATGTTGCAATAAAATTTAAATTAAATCTCTGGTTAAAATTTAACATTTTACCGGATATTTTGAGAAAAAAATTATAAAAAAAAACAATATCCAATATTAAAATAATAATTAAACTATAAGTATAACTTTATTAACTTTCATAGTAAAGTAATAGTTAAGAAATTTCAAATTAAACTTTAGAATTTATGCTATTTTTGTGTAATTAATATTTTTTAAAAAGTATCATTCCATCCAATATTTTTCTGAGTAAAGCAAAAATCAAATACCAAAACTAATCTAAACCAAAACAGAACAGAAAATATTAAACAACAAAGTAAAAGAAAAATTAAAAGATTTTTGTTTTTTTTTTATTAAAAATTACTAAAATTTATTTATATATTTTTGTTTGTTTTTAAATGAACTTCATTAACTTAAAAAATATGTATAGAGGAAAAAATCTACAAGAATTTGAACAAATAAAAATTTAATTTAACAGCATATTTTTTTAACAGAAAAACTTTTTTTTTTAAATCTTAACAGGGAAACAGAAAAAAAATTAAATTATTTATGTATGCAATATAACAAAACTATATAAGAATTAATAAAATATCAAATAATGTCAATTATAATAAAAATAAACAATTTTGTTAAAAAAAAATTATAAGAACAAGAAAAAATAAAGAAAACATGTTAAACTTAATTTAATTTAGTTTTACAAATTTGATATTTTTAATATCAAGTTTTTTTACTGCAGTGGTTGTGGCGTTGAGGTTACTGCAGCCGAAGTGGCGTCGCATTTTGCCTTTTGACTGCTACTGCTATTGCTATCCATGGACCAATCCCAGTCTTTGCCTTTTGGTCGAAATTTTGATGATTTGTGATGGGCATGCTGTTGCTGCTGCTGCTGATGATGATGGTGCATTTGTTGTTGCTGTTCCAAAGTGGTGTTTAAACAATCCATATCTTTGCTAGCGCCGTCCAACTGATCGTTAGCATTGCCCGCTGCATCGGCTGCGGTGTTTGAAGATGAATTTGAATAGGCCAACAGCTCATCGCAATCATATTCCCAATTACGCTCACAGAATTTCTTTTTGTAGTGTTTTTCCAAAGACGTTTTTGATTTGCGTTGATATTTCAAGGGAATTTTCAAATTGTTTGCAGAATTATCCAAACTGTTGTTGGCATTTAATAAGGAGGGTGGTGGGGTATTTACTGCCACATTGGGACTGGGAGTTCTAGGCAAACCCATATCTGATAGGGGCGGACTATCTATAGCTGTTGGATCTTGCGGTGATGAGCAATTCTTTAAAGTAATAGGCATAGAGTTGACATCGGAGTGTGTAGACTTCATGCTGCTGTCACTTAAATGATCTTGACTGCCACCCAGATGATTATGATGATGGTGGCCATGATGACCCATAAAACTGCTATTACCACTAGATGTACTACTGCCACTGCTAATGGGCAAATCTAATTGTGATGAAGTAGACGAGGTGGACAGGAATGTTCTGGCTGCATCCGAATTGCTGCTACTGTGTGTTATACCCGAATCTGGTGAGGTATTGCAGCTAATCGACGAGGGCACCGTATCGGTATCAATCGAACGTCTTGTCTTATCCAATTCGGTTGAGGCAAAAGCTACTAAACGATCAAACCCCGAACTAACACGATGCTGCCAGTGGCTCTCATCATCTGCTATAACGTCATCTATCAAAAGGTACGTAAAGTGTTGTTGATTGTTTGATGGTGATCATGGTAGTGGTGGTGAGAGGAAGAGAAATGTGTATAAAAAAATGTTTAAATTATTTTTTGTCTGTCTGCAAGTTTAACTTATTTCTTTTTTTTTACTAATTTCTTTTTAGGTTAGTTAGTATAAATATAAATTTATAATATGTAATAATATGTGTTAATTGGGAATAAATTTTAATTTAATGATTACATGAATTACAAATCGAGTACAAAGGTAGGAGAGTAGTAGGTAAAGTTTGAGTGAGAATTTTTGTTTCTATATGGAAATTGATTTTAAAGCTTTTAAAGTCATTTTAAAGAAAATTTATACTACAGGTTCGGTTTATTTTGAATAAATATTTTGCGAACACAAAGAGTTTTCAATTGTAGTATTTATTGAAATAGTTTCTTTTTTTTACATAAATTAGTACAATAAATTGTTTAAACATAAATAAAAAACAAAAACAATATTAAATATAAGTAAAAAAAAATAACAATTAAATAATCTAGATGTAAATTAAAGTTTATTATACGCAATGTTTAATTTTAAACTTTAACGATCTTATTCATAAAAAAAACTTAAGATGGAGGTCCACACTACGCGTCAAATCATTGCGTGCTTTTCATACCTACTTCGCATTCTACGCTTCAAGTTACATGCGATGATTTTTAAGCGTCAATTTTTTGTTTTATTATTAAAAAAAACTTCGCGTTTTCTGCAGCTTTTATTTATTTTTTCACCATTAAACTTGTTTCAATTTATTAAAATTGAAGAATACACATTAAAAAAAGAATATAAATTGTCAAAATCAGCTGACATGTTCGTGCGCCGCTTGTGACGCTTATAAGCATTCTACGCGTCATGGCATTCTACGCTTTTGTACTTGTAACTTGCAGCGTACAAATATATTGATTCTACTTTTTTGACAGCCGCGTAGAATGCGAGAAAGCGTAAAACGCGTGGTGTGGACATCCAGCTTTAAAACAGGTCATTGTTAGGAATTTTTTTTTTAAATTTCTTGGACAGTACAATACTTTTATTAATGTTTTTTTAAGGCTAAATTGTTTGTTAACCAATTTGTGTTTTAAATCTATGTACAATAACAATTGCTTTTGAATATGACCGTTAACGTTTAAAATGTTTCACTTGTGGCTTTAAATAATAATTTCTTTAAACATTACGCAAAACAAAATAAATGCTTAAAACAAATAATTAATCAGTTGTTATAAAATAAACAATTAGCAGACATTCATTCAAGTGTTATTTTTTTTTCTTTGTTTTGTTTAAAATATTTCCCCTTAAATTAATGAATTTTTGTAATATTCAATATTTAATTTAATCATTTGTTTATTTCTTATTTACATTATCCTTTTTTTTATTAAAATTAAAACCTGATATATTATCCTGAATAATTAATTTATTTTTGTTACAAGTGGTCCACAGTGGTCCGATGGCAAAATTTCTCTTGAAATTCATTGAAACATTGAAATTCAAAATTCACTGGCATGGGGCTGGAAAGTTGGCTAATTAGAAAGGTGTCATCGAAAATGCAGATCAGTACAGGAATATCCTCTGATTCTGGAAACTTATTAATACCAAAATACTGGACGGACCATTTATCGAAATAAACGTAAATCTGGGCTTACAAAAAAAAAAAAACACTAGTTAGGGCCTTTCTATATTAAGGTAAAGTTATGCTAGATTGCGAGTGAGTTTTTACTTGAATTCTAATAAGCGTTCCCAGATCAATTGTTATATGTTCTATAGATTTAATTATATGCCTACTAGACATGCTGGAATTCTATTGATAATAATTAGGGACCACGACCTGGTTCTGTGAAACGGTGAAATGAAAAAAAACTTTTCATTTTCTTTTTCATAAGAACTTTTCATATTATAATTTCACAATTACACAAATTGCGATTCTCGTTCTTTTATTTTTTTTTATTCAACTTGTTGTTTTCATATGAAAACATTTTGATTTATTTATCATTTTTTCACTAAACGAGAATCAGAAACTCTATGAAAATATGAAAAAACTTTTCATTTCACTGTTTCACAGAACCCAGGCATGGTATACTGGATTTACACATCGATTGTGGGAGGCAATGAGAAATGTTCAGAGATGTGCTTCCATTGGCATAACGGGCGCCAGAACTATGTAGCAAGTGTGGCGGCTATTATCTTGCTTACGCTCTTTGATTCTTCTCTGGTGAGACCGATACGGATAGGTCCCACTAAAATTGTGTATTTCGGACCATAGGATAACGACTTTATAGATAGATGAGGACAACAAAGTGTCATACAGACTCCCAGGCGAATGCAGTTTCTTCCAGGCAGATATCCTAGCGATTTGGAAAATAACGGATTTGATAAGGGCACGCGTCACAGAGTAACAATTCATATAGTCAGGCCGCATTGAGGACTTTGAAATGTCATATGGTAAACTCGATTGGAACTATTTAAAATCAGATTGTGTTGGGTACCAGGGAACTGTAACACATGTACATGGAACTGAGAAAGATTGGTCAGAAAAAAATTTAAAATCTTCGGGTATCAGGAACAAGTTCCCTAATTTCATCAGAACACATTCCATTGCAGTACTGATAGAACAGTAAAATGCAGCCAACATTGCGACGGTGCTCCAACTAATCAATAGAGTTGGATACCCTACTGTCACCAATAATCATCGACCTATACATGGAAGTTGTATTCCATTTTCGCTGTAAATAGTGAGGAGATCAGATGGAGTGAAGTAATTCCTACACCGTTTCAGAAATGCTTATTTCAACACTTGAATTATGTATTTTTCAAGTGTCATGCCCTGAACAACAAGAGCGTCTGATTCCACAATATTTACACCACACATAAATACAGATGAAGCGACATGGTCTATCGACTGGTTTTTGTATCAACATGCAAAACTGAGTCTTGCGAGCGTTGAAAGCAACCCTATTCCCAAGACCCCATTCAGAGATTGTCAGAAGGTCCCGATTAAGGAAATCATTCATGTTTTGCCTCATTGCCCCAATCTCCTACAGGCTTGGTCTGTAATGGAATGAATATGAATGGCAAATGTTGCTGTCATTTGCAAAAGAGTAGATATGGTTGGAAGTTTGACGTATAAGGTCGTTTAGAAAAATAAGGAATAGAGTAGAAAAAAGAACGGAGCCTTGCGGTACCCCTGAATTTATCTTGAACTCGTTTAATCAGATCCCATCTATAAAAGCTTGATATAAATCGAGATAAGTTTATACCGACACCAAAAGCAATCACCCCTATCGTGAAAAACATGTGAAATTTATGTTCCCATGAAATATCCATTTCCCTCGACGGGAAAATTTGCTATCGTGATATTCCCCTGAACTTTTCATTCACAATAGTTGATTTTGTTCGTAACAGCAGTTTATTGTTTACAAAATTGCATCTAAAAATTTCCCATGTTGGGGAATTTTTTCACGTGAACAAAGTTCATGAACGAAAAATGGGAAAAGGGAACACATTTCATGTGAAATATTAATTTGCGATAGGGGTGAATAAGTTTTGATAAAAGTGCACCATGCCACACTCTTTATTTTCGCCACCACTTTATTTTCGCCAAAACGGTGAATGGAACGACACAATTTTTCCAATAGGAAGGCTAGCAAGTTTCCCGTAGAGCGTCCTCTACGGAAGGCATACTGGCGGTCGTTAAATACATTTTTGGACACCAAATATTTAATCATATTTCCATAACTTTGGAAAATGCAGAACAAGTTGCCATTGGACGGCTTTTTTTTCAGGGTTATTAGCCGCTCCCTTTTTAGGAATTGGCGTGACATTAGCAACCTTCCAACATACAGGAAATACGGCGGCACGGTATGAAATGCTGAAAAGGTTAGCTAAAGGACGAGCTAACGTCGAAGAGCACTGCTTCAAGACCAGCGCTGGTATGCCATCTAGAGGAAACGAGGTATTGCTGATTGATATACACTTTCGTCAATCGGACCTAATTTTTTTTATTTATTTATACACTGTGGTACCTTAATGGTATGTATACTTTTAGTTTATTTGTATTATTTTTTTTTGAAGAAAACATTTGGTTAGTAACTATTTAAAGATTGATTAAGTGTTCAAAATAATAGAAAGCGAAATAAAAATTTCTTTTTTAATTTTGATTTTAATTTTTTTTGGGTATTGCAGCATATATCGCTTTCGAACTTGATTATTTTCCCTTATTCCAACAAAAAAGTTTGGAATGGACAATTGAATGTGCATGAATTCAAATATTTAAATACTGGACTTTGTACGCATTGATTGAAATTTGTGATCAAAAAAGTCTGTGCCGAATCTTATATACCCTTCACCAAATTGTACTTCAAAATAAAAATTTTAAATATTTTTAGGTAAACAAAAATTATTTTTTTTGCAGTTTTTTAATTTTTTGAAACAAAAAATTTTTCGAAATGTTTTTTTAAAATTTTTATTTTTAAATATTTTTTTTAAATTTTATTTTTGGTTTTTAATCACCCCTATTATGTATGTCGTTGTCGACATTAAGTCACGTCGACGGCACTAAAATGGTATTTGCGAAGTCAATATCGATAACAATTTGCAATTTTCTAAGGCGCGTTAAAGTCGACATTGACTGAAAACGAGTATTTTCTGTCGACAAGAAATTTGACAACGACTGATACAAAAATTAAAAATAGTTGCGATTAGAGAAATTAAAAAATATAAAATCAACAATGGGAAGGAATTTGAAACCGTAATGGCAGAACTTAGAGCTGAAATTTATTTTTATTTATTCTTTTAATTATTTTTTTTATTTATTTTTTTTATTTATTTTTTTATTTCAATTAATTTTAAACATGGTAGGGATGAACTCCGGCTTAAGTCAATTGTATTGACATTTTTCAAATCACTTAAAAATTTTGCTATTAGCGGAGTTATCTATTGTAAACAAAATAAAATAAGTTTGTCCTGCCACGTACTACCATAGTGTAAAAAATTATTTCGCCCGGCCGAGTGCCGGCTGCATATGAAATATTTACTAGCGAAGCCGGTGTTCGAAATATTCAAATCATAGCTTCTTTTCATTACATTGAAGCTTAAGGATTTGTTTGTTTCACTGGAATCCAATAGAAAAAGGCATTTTTTTATAAGAATAATCACCCTTATCGTGGTTGGCGTAAACGTCTTACGCCTACGACTGTTTCGTACTAGATTAAAGATAAAATGCAAACTGTTTCTTTAATCTAGTACGAAACTGTCGTAGGCGTATGACGTTTACGCCAACCACGATAAGGGTGAATAAATAAAATTCAACAGCTGTCACGAAATGCATAGGGATGATACTTATTTCTTTTACATTATCGATAACGAGTCGACATCAACACAACATTGTTAGTAAATACCAATTTAGCGTCGAGTTGATGTCGATGTCGACTCGAAGTGACAACGACTACAAAGTGATGTCGACGTCGACAACGACATACATATAGGGGTGAATTACAGCGAAAAAAATTTTTGGTGAAAAAAAAAAAATCGGGTTAAAAAATATTTTTCCGATTTTGACCTATTGTAGGTCCAACTTACTATGGTTTTATATACGTCATTGCAAAGGTATTTGCAATATCTATCGTTAGATATCCACATTGTCTATATTAATTACTTAGTAATCCAGATATACATAGGTCAAAAATATAGGTTGTCCTGGTTTTTTCTTCATATCTTAGCCATTTGTGGACCCATTTTGCTGATTTAAATAGCAAACTTCTCGAAAGCATGCCTATATATAATTAGAAATTTGAGGCGGCCAAATTGAGAAATTGCACGACTGGGAAATTCTCATACAGTCGGCTGGTGGCGTTGAAACCAAAGATCACTGATAAGACAGTGAAAAAGACTCTACTCATCTTTTATCTCAGGCTAAATATGACACAATTAAACTAGTTTAAGTATTGAAGTGGTCTGCCGAGTGAGCTCAGGTCATTCTGGTGAGTACAACGGTCTATTGTGAGAATATTAAATTAAATGGCGCTTTAGATTCGAAATAACAACAAATTTAAAAATTCTATTATTTTAAAACTTAATCAATCGTTTAAACAAAATTTAAAAAAGAAAATAACTAACCCTAATAAAAACACAAAATATAATAGAAAATATACAAATTCAAATAAAAATCATGCCCATAATTAAAAATTATTTTAAAAACATTTGTTATATTAGTAATTAATAAAAAAAAAACAAAATTAAAACACTAACAAAATTTAAAGAAAATAACATAAAACAAAACTTACCTTAAAAATTAACAAATAAAAATTAATAAATGTATTTTGATGTTTTCAAAATAAACAAAAATCTTGTTATTTTTTGTTTTAATAAAATTGAAATTATTTTACTCGCTTCACGCTCTTGTTTTTCTTTACTTTTTGTACTAATTTATGTCTTTTTAGTTGAAAATATTTATAAAATATTGTATTATAAAAATATTTATTAGATAGAAATTTTGGTCTTTTGGTTTTTTTGTTTTTTTTTGTCGTACTACTCTAAAAACGGCAACAATAATAATTCCAATTGCAATTATTTTTATAAGGCTGGGTAGTGGTTGGTGGTGGTGGTAGTATTGGTTGTTATGGTAGGAGATGGTATTTTGTGATGAAGGTAAATTTTATTTTTATATATATATTTTATATTTATATAATTTGGTTTTGTGGTTGGAGGTAGTTGAGTTTATGTACTAGTACGTCCTAAATCAAAATTTCGTATTGTTGTAGAAGTAGAAGAATCCAATTTAAAAACTGTTTAGAAAGACAATTGAGAAAGGAATAGTAAAAAAAAAGACACGGAATTAAGAATTTCGAAAGATGGTAAAAAAAATTTTTTGATTTTTTGATTTTTGTACAAAAAAAAAAAAGAAGAAAGAAATTGTGGTTTTGGTGTTTAATTTCTTTTGAGGGGGTTAGTGTTTTAAAAAATGAAAATTTAAAGAAAGAAATTTATTGAAAAAGTTATGATTTTCTTATTTACATGAATTAAAATGAATTTGATGAAGTAGTTTTAAGGGGCGGGGGGCGTAGAAGTACATAATAATAACGAGTCATTTCAAAAATTTATGTGATATTAGAAATTACACAATTATTAAGACAACTACAATGTAAATTTAGGCTAGTTAAGGTACGATGATTTTAAAAATGATTTAAGTTTCTTTGGATTTAGAATTTTTATTATTAAACTGTTAATGTGTAAATAACTGATTTGCGTTACGAGATTAAATTTTCCGCATTTGTAATAGATTTCAGATCAGATGGTACATCAGCTGATTCTGGGCGGTTACTGCGTAATTCAATCCGTAAACGGAAATGTTCGAAAATGTGTGCTAAATACATTGTAATTTGAAAAGATTTCCTTTCGAATCGAATTAGGGAGTTATTTCTAGATGAACTGGGAAGTGTTGCTGGTTGTAAATTGCGTAATATACTAGGTTTTCTCAGAGGAATAGGTTGGCTTTTTTTTTAGAAAAAACTTATATCTAACCTTAAAAAAAAAATTTTTAAATATATTCTACGGTGAATTCAAATCTGTAACCCACTTCCACCCTCTTTATGTATTTTAATTTTAGTTTCTTCTCTAGCTTTTTTCTTTCTTAGGTTTCTTTCGCTACAGTTTACTGTAGTTGGTTTGCATTGAAAAAAATTCTCAATATCTGTTTTACATTCTAAAATATTTTTCTTAATTCTAGAATTTTTAACATAAAATTTTAAACAACATAAAATATTACAACAACATTATTAACAAGAGACAATTACTTTACAAACATTGAAACACACAATAAACAACATAAAATTAAAACAAATTTTGCATTTTTGTTGAGTTTATGTTTTAGTAATCAAAAATGATTAAATTTAAAAGAAAATTATTACAAAAAAAAAATTATTGTAATTTAGATTAAAATCATAATATAAATCATAAAAATAATTATAAAAATTAACCAAAAATTAAAAATAAAAAAACGAGTCCAAAACAATTGTATATTTTTTCCGGCCTATTCTGTATAATGCTAATATAACCAATTTACCTATAGATATACAATTATATAGAAATAAAATATTTTATTACTTTTGTAATAAAATGTATCTAAATGTATCTTAAGATATGAAGAATTGTAATAAATTTTGTTTAAACCCATACAATATTTTAGTTTCAACGGTAACTAACAGTTTTAATTAAAATATATGCAAATAAATATGAATTTAACTAATCATTGCGCTAATTTCCTGGAAGTCATAGCTACTTGAGGCTAGTACCGCAGTATTAAACAGCTTAAATTCTGATTGTGCTTATCAAAGCCATGGATAAATTCTATAATATAAACAACAAATATTGTGTTAAATATTAATATATTAATATATGTGTTAAATATATAATATATCGTTATCCATTTATTGGATAATTTAAGATGATCGGAGACTTTGCAGATATTAAATATATAGCGAACTGTAAAGCACTACTTTGCCAGTACATGAATGACTCTCCCTGTGGTCTAATTTTATGGAACTTTTTTTTTTAGAGTAGAAAAAAAAACCGGAAGAATACTGATGAAAGTACTAAATAATCCAATGCATTTTATATTGCAAAATTCCTACTTTCTGTCATTCATTGAAAATTTTTTTGGACAATTTTCATGGCAGTTGGGATGACGGTTTTTATGTTTGTAAAGTAAATAGATACAGAATAAATGGCGACTGCTCAAGAACTCCTATTCTAATTGCGGCAAATTGATGAATTGGGACTGAATGACATTTGGTTTCGACAGTAGGGTTATATCTGCGCACCCAGTACGCGAAACAATGAATATTTTCAAGGGTCGTGTAATGGATTCTTTGGTGATTTGGCTATAAATTAAATGGGAGGATTTACAACCTATATTTTGCCACCATGTCATCTCTCTGTAGTGTTTTTATGTTTGCAGAATACACGATCACTCCTCAAGAACGCATTTACGTTACTATTTCCTAGCGAAATAATTAATACGTCCTTTAATTTGTATCTGAATGGATACATAAACAAAATATAGAGTCATGTCTAATGCATCCTTTTATGTGATTTGAGGTACTTTGTTAACAGCCATAGACACTGGAAGCTCTCAAAGAGAATAACTTTCAGTTGAAGCAAAATGTGTATCTCGATGTTGAGAGATACGCTTCTTTTCAATGAAATTTCTATAACAAATTCGAAAAAAAATGTCAATAAAACTTGTTGCCATTTTACAGCAAAATGTGCGATTCGGATAGATAATTAGTCTATATTGTATTTGGCCGTTATTATAAATTGGGGTTATGTGAAGACTTAACCATATTAAAGGCCCTTTAAAATGTTTTTTTGCAAGATATAACATTTAAAATTTATTAGTGTAGCAGTTAAGAAGGATAACTGACCAAAGTTTAACCTCTTAAATTAAATTTTTTTATATAAAGTACCGTATACCGTTGAAGTAAAAATATTGTAATAATAAGGTCTTAACAAAATCTGTGCTAGAAATATAATTGACTTATTATTTGATATTTTACGTTATTTTTTTAAGTTGTATAAATCTTAACCTACCTATAAATATAACAATTGTCTCAAAATTTATACTATAAAATAGTAAGAAATTGAAAACCCTCTAATAGGGCCGGTTTAAAGCATGTGAAATAAATCACTTAAAAAATTCTAAAGGTACAGACTTCGTTTTTAATGCGTCCCACAAATATTGCTTAAAATAACCAAACTTTGAAACAGTTGGAAATGCTTCATTAAGAGTTACATGCGACTCGTAATGAATTAATTCAATATTTAATTTTCAAATTAAATATATCCTTTTAACAAGTATATTAAACCATTCAGCACGAATTAATTCTTTGTCTTAATTCCTTAGTTTTCTTTAATTCAAATCCATTACAAAATAGCTTAAAAAAAATTGAATCAAGGCGAATTTATACATGATGACTAAACAGTTGTTTTCTATGGCAAACGTCAAACGTCAAATCCATATCGAATGTCAAAATTCATATATAATTCGCCTAACTTCTTCGCGCAGTCACCTTGTGTAAATTCGCCGTGTGTTGAATGATTTAAATTGTCTTCAATTCAATAGGCTTAAGTAAATTTTTTACAATTAATTTTGTAAATGATTGAAAACGAAACAAAAACCCAATTGAATGAAAGAAAAATATTTTTATTCAATTTGTATTCGATTTGAATAAACAAAAATTTAGTCATTCAAAGATCAAATGAATTCTGTTATAAAATAATTCAACGAAGAATGACTTCTATGCAAATAAAAGCCTTTGAATGCTAAAGCTAAAGAATTAGATTTCGGGAATAAATTTATCGAATGAACGGCTGACATATAATTCCGAATTAAGCTCAAATTGAATAAATTCAATGCTCTGCATGCGACTCACTTAGTCGTTACTCTTTTCCACCTAAATACACATACGCCTCTGAGCAACTATGACAAATCCAGGAATATGACTAATTATTATATTAAAAAGGAAATGCTGGTTTATAGCAAGTAAATTAAATGATTTTTAAAGGCCTTATAGTTTATAGTGAGAATCCTAAACCTCATAATCTACATAATTGCCATAAAGCTACATAAATCTAATAAATATTAAGATGATTCATCTTCATATGTATTTTCATATTGTTCTTTATCATTATTATCATCATCATCATCGTCATTATTATCATTGTCGGAAAAAACCATATCAAGGTTATTTAACAAATTCATAGCACTTGGTGGGGAAGAGGTAGGGGGTGAAAAAGGTGGAGAATAATCGTACTGTGCGTAATTAGTAGTTGCAGTAGCAGTAAGTGTAGTGGCGGTGGTAATAGTATTAGGTGAATTAGAATTAGAAATAGTTGTGTTATTACGATCTAAGTGAAGGTTATTATTATGTTGTGAGAATTGAGGATAGTTTTGGTAATAGTGTTGGTCATCTTCCTTCTCCAATTGTAAGGTGGAATATGATGAAGAGGAGGATAATGGTGGTTGTGATTGTGTGGAGGATGCAGTGTTATTATCATAGTGTTGTTCTTGATGGTGTTGGTGAATAGTAGGGGTTTCAATCGAATAATTAGAAAATTCAAGCTTACCATCATCTGCATTACGATTTCCTACGATGGGATTAGAATTCGTAAGAACGTTAGAAGAAACTGAAGATGATGATGTTGCGGAATTGCTGTTGTTGTTTGTGTTGTTGGAGTTACGACTACTTAAATGTTGAGCATGATTTTGATGATGATGATGACTGTTGTGACTACTGGAAGAGTGTTGATGATGGACTTGTTGTTGTTGATGCTGTTGTTGGTGGTGATAATTGTTATAATGCTGATGATGTTGATGACTGTTGCTGTTGTTATTGTGTAGGGACTGTCTATTGTTAGCAGAGTTATGCTGTTGCATTGATCTTGCATCATCACCTCCCATTATGGAATTTATTTCAGGACTCATGAGTAAAGGTTCCAAATTTAATTTATTACCACGTCTATTAGTAGAACCAGCGGCACTAGTGTTCGAGGAGGTTGGTGAATGTGCGGGTACATGGGAATTATGATGTCCATGGTGATGACTGCTGTTACTGCTATTTATACCTCCGCCATTTGTATTGGCATATGAGTTTTGCGAGTGTCCGCCGCCGCTGCCATGCGTTAGAGGTGGTTCATTTGAATAGTGTGCTACTTTTGAACCCCTGGGATGATTATTTGTCATGGGCGATGTACGCTTTACACCAACTGCAATTAAAAAAAATATTTTATTAAAGTTTGTTTTTCGAATTTCATTAAATTTCTAGAACTTACGTTCCACCTTCATAGAAGAGCCATTATGATGATTATTATGTTGCGTTGATGTCGCCTGCTGGCCATATGAGTTGTGGTAATGTTCCGCATTATGATGTTGACGATTTTGCTGTTGTTGATGATGTTGATGTTGGCCATGTTGACCAGCATGATGTTCGTTGTTATGATGGCCTGTAGTAGATGCAGCTGCCGCTCTTTTTTGTCGTTCCTCGTGTTCCTCTCGGAATTTGCGTGAGGCCATTAATGATGCGGCCAAACCTTATGGAGGAAATAATAGATTTGGGAAAGTTGTTTAATGCCGATTCATATTTTAAGAAAATCATATATGTATGTAGGTTAGGAAAGGCAAGGATTTTGGAAGGTTTCAAATTCAACAAGTAAGAAGCTATATTCGGCAGTGCCGAATCTTAAATACCCTTCACTAAAGTAAGCTTTAAGATAAAGCATTTCTTGATAAAAAAAAACAAACTTTGGGTGAAAAAAAATGTATGAAAATAAATTTGGGTAAAAAAGTTTTGGTTTCAAAAATCGGTTTAAAAAATTGGAAAAAAAATGTTGGTAAAAAAACATTTTTGGTTTAAAAAATAATTAGGTGGAAAACGTTTCTTGGTGTAAAAAAAATTTAGGTGAAACAAATTTTTTTGGTGAAAAAAAAAATCGGATTAAAAAATATTTTTCCCGATTTTGACTTTGAATTATCGGTCCGAAATTCTATGGCGTTATATACGTCGTTGCAAAGGTTTTTGAAATATCTATCATTAGATATCCAAATTGTCTATGTTAATGACTTTAGGCGGGTTTTTGACTTAAAAATCAAATGCAAAGCTTATTCCAAAAGTTTTTGGAATAAGCTATTTATAAACAAAGAATGTTTAAACCTAGCTTAGACTAAAAATCTTATTTTTCACTTATTGTTAAAGGGACTTAGCACGTTTGCACACTAATCTAACGAGCTATCTATTTCGAAAATGATTTATGTATGTTTTAGCCAATTTGGATGGGTAAAATTGAGACGATTTTGCTGATTTTCAGCAATAAAGTTAACGTACATTCATAAATGCAACAAATTAGGGTGTAAGTTATCCCGAGGCTTTCCAAAGTTTATTACAACCCACAGACGGACATAGATTCCAGACAAATCGAGATTCCCGAAATGAATGGATAGGTAATTTGTTATACCTTGTCTATTCAAATGAAAACCTCTTATTCCAACGCCAATACACCAATACTTACCTTCCAGAGGAGGATTTGTGCCATTCAAGCGATTACTGCGCGATGAATGTCTTTCTTTGCTCGATTTGTGGCCGTGGGATGAGGATGATAAATGTTGCGGAGGCTGGACTGGATGATGATCCTGATCTTGGAAGTAGGCCTCAATACAGGGTTTCATCTCTGCTCGTGGCAAAGCCACAGGTTGATAATCTCGATTTGAGGAAGAGGAGGAGGAAGAAGAAGTAGGATTGGTATTAGAGTTTACGGCTGGATTTTTAGCAGTGCCAGTCGATGATGTTGGCAAATGATGATATGGTAAATTATTTAAATCTCTTTCACGTTGGCTACTAATCTGGCTGTTGTTGCTGCTGCTGCTCCCACTGTTGCTGTAGTGACGTGATGGGCCCGTTGCAGCCGAGGAAGACGATGAAGATGATGTGGGTGCATTATGTTGCTGCTGATGATTATTCGTCGTTGAATTTGCGGCTGGTATTGTTTTGTGCTGATATGCAACATTCGCCAAAGTCGCTAAATTATGGGCATACGGAGATTTACTACCAGACTGTGCTGGTTGGGACGTTGATCTCGGTGAGATATCCGTATAGTTAGCAGCTGCTGACAATTGACTGGCTACTTCATCGGTCATCTTGACATGAACTCTTTCGGGTCTTTGAGCATGGTTGTTAATAATCAAGCGTTCTCTTTCCCGTTCCCGTTCCCTCTCACGCTCCTTTTCTCTTTCTCGTTCCCGCTCCCTTTCACGATCCCGCTCACGTTCTCTATCATTAGAACGGTCACGCTCTCTTTCATTATTGTACAGACTACGTTCCAGTAGGTAGGGATTGCGTTCGCCTGAAGCCGATCCTACGGTGGACATGTTAACGGCAGCATTTATTATCGATTGATGCGTAATTTCCAGGGTTCTTTCAATTTCACCATTAACAAGATCCCCAATTGTTTTGGTTGAGGACATAGGTGGCAGTGAATTGCCTCCCGAACCCGCCGAGCCGGGCAGCACCTGATTTAGTTTCTCCTGCGACAAATGACGCCTTAAAGCCATTTTAGCCGGCGAAACTTGTGTATAATCCGGTTGTGAGGAGTTCGAACTTGGCCGGCTGGGTGGCTGCTGTTGTGGATTAATTATATGACCCTGCTGCTGATGATGTTGTGAAATGGCCGATTCTCGACTGCTACTTCGTTCCAAAGACATTAAACGATCTCGCGTAGGTGGATAATATTGCAAAGCAGAATCAGAATTGGCTGATGAGGAACGCACTGGAGGTGCTGGATCTTCCATTAACATTTCACGACTACTGGAACGTTGCTGCAGATGATTTTCAACACTCAAAGGAGGTTGTTTGAATTCCAATGACATATTGTGGGCATTATGTTGACCCATATTCATCATATGCTGCTGTTGCAGTTGAAGTTCTCTTTCTCGTTCTCTTTGCTGACTGGCCATGAATTGTTCGTAATTAGCCGCCGATACTGAACTGCGTCTTCTGTGCAAGTTGTGTTCAGCTGAGGCAGCACCATAAATATTATTTAAATGTTGATTATGTGGATTATTGGGATTAGAATTGAGGGTCGGGTGATATTTGGAGGATTTCGTTGACGAAGGGTTGACTGCCGCCGAGGAAGACGTTGAAGAGTTGAGCGGCTGCATTAGCATGGCTTTACTGGAACCATATTTTGTGAGGCCAACACCAGCGCTACCACCATGTGTTGGTGGAGGTTGTGGTGGTGGTAAAGCTGGCGTTATGGGTGATATAGTGGTGGTAGCATTAAGGTGTGTCATGCCATGGGTAGCGACATTAATAATACTGCTTAAAGAATTATGAGTATTTGAGGATCCTGTGTTAATGTGCGAGTGTTTGCTACGTTTTGGTACGGGTGATTGTTGTGGTGACGGTGAAACTTCTACTTGTACTTGGTTCACCACCTGTTGGGCCTTGCGCTGCTCTTGATCTTCATTGAGGGCTGATGTTATGATACTCTTGAGTCTATCCTCGAAATTGGCAACTTTGGGGGATTCTTGTATGCTGACGACGGGCACATTGTTATTATTGTTATTCGTTTTACGCATGCCCGGCAATTCACATTTGGGCAAAATACCACTAGCCATAGCATTGGAGTTTGCAATGGGCCGTAGTGAGGTGGCTGCATTCGAGGGTATCAGTAAATTGGCATCTCTTTGTTTGGGAGCAGGCATTAAAGTACTGGGATCTTGTTGTTGTTGTTGTGGCACACCACCACCACCATAACCGCCTAAAGAAGGTAAATGTTCATTACTATTTGAACGTTGCTGATGATGGTGTGCAGCATGATGTGATGGATGATGTTTATTTCTGTAGGGTTTATCTTCGGGATGATGTTGTGGGAGATGCTGCTGTTGTATATGATGGTGGTTTTGGTTTATTAGGTGGTGTTGCTGCTGCTGCGATTGTTGGAGTTGCAGCTGATGATGATGTTGTTGATGGTGATTGTTAGCAATGTTTTGATGTTGATGTTTAGACGAGTTAGTGCTAGAGTTTGAAGTCAACTTGCCTGCTTCTATTTTACGTCCCGTTTCCAAAATCTTTTGGGCCAACACCTCCGGATTGCTTTCTTCAATTTTACCAACATCCGGTACATCAGGCCATTCCTGGGAACGTGTACGATGATCTCTACTACGACGCACCGATTTACTGGATGCTTTCGTTACGGTTATAGACGGTTGTGTAGCACTATTATTCGTATTATTATTATTATTTGGCACTAAAGAGGTAGTAGAACAGATATTGTTGTTGTTGTTTGCAGGATTTAATGACAAAGCAGAAGAAGATGCGCCAGCAGATGATAGATTCGCCGTAGAAGTTGCATGATTTAGAGTTATAGAGTTCAAGTGATTATGGTTAGTAGTAAGTTGCAAGGGTTGAGCAGTGTTATTAATGCTATTAGAAGCCGGGTTTGCTAATATGATATTGGTGCCTTGGGCCATTAGGGAGGCGGCAGTTCTTCTTTCATCCACAGACTTTTCCAAACTGTTTGCCTCTTTTTCAATGCTAGACACTTGGGCTACTAGTTTTTTGCGTTGAGCCAAAGTATTGGCTATTTCCTTGAGTACCAATTCATGAGCCGAAGCCTCGGACAACTCCGAACCTGATAAATCATGTAATTTGGTTTTGCCATTCACTCCATACATCCTTTGGTATTCGGGCAAGTGTTGCAGATGCTTTTTCATCAAACGCTTTTGCTCCAGTTCACAGGCCGTTACCTGAGATTGTATTTTCTTAGCTATACCCTGTAGCTCCTTGTGGCGTCCCACAATTTCCTTAGCTTTGGCTATAAGATCATTGGGCGACGACACATTTATGCCCAGCTCATTCATACGTACTTTCAATAAGGCCACACTATCATCTATTAGCACTTTAATTTGTTTATCTAATTGGGAAGCTCGATTTTTAATGCGTTGCTTGCGTTCCTGTTCCAGTTGTATTTGTCTCTTGATGCTGGGTATAAAGGACTTGGATTTCATTTGTTCAATCATAGCCATATACTGCGAACGAAAGACATCCAATAGGATTTGCAAAGCATAGGGAGTGTCTTGAGGCGATGCTGGAATTTCCAGTTCAGTATGAGCCATATGTTCAGTTAACAATGATGTTAATTGTTGATCTATAGTGCCAGGGGCAGGTGGTAACTTTTTGCTCATGGCTTCCACCGAAGTAGAGAGTAAAGTTTCTTGATGCAACACATCCAAGCCAGCAATTTTGATATTTTTTCTTCCTCGGGCGCCCTTTTTTAAGCGTCCCTTACGACCCTTGGCTGCTGCCGAACCACCGCCCGTTGAATTGCCACCAAAATCTTCCTTGGAAGAATTATCTTTAGATGCTTGAGCGGCGGCCTCGGCTCTTTCTTTAGCCGCTGCTTCCCTTTGGGCGGCTGCGGCGGCACTTTTACTTGCTATGGCAGCTTTACGCGTGAGTTTCTTGCGTTTTTTCTGCGTAGCTGTACGAGCAGTACGAGAACTCGTTGTTATGAAATTATTGTTCTCCTCCTCGTCGGTTTGGGAACTCTTGCCTCCCTTGGAACTGCCCCAATCAGACCAAACTTTGCGTGTAACTGCCGGCCCACCACTGCAATTGCTATTGCCGTTCGTGGTATTGGCATCGCCCTCACTCTCAGTCGAAGTATCCACTTCCATATTGCGCTGTTGTTGCTGCTGCTGTTGTTGTTTAAGCTGTTCTTGTTTTTGCAGTTCTTGTTGTTGTTGCTGCTGCTGTTGTTGTTGTTGCCTAGTTTTGGTAGTCGTTGTATTGTTAACATGGGCAGCTGGCGAATTTGTACGTGTTGTATTCGAGTTGGAGTTGGAATTTTGTGAGTTTGTTAAAGCTTGATTGTTAGCTTCACGTTTGGCACGATCTCGGGTAGTGCGTGTAGTTCCACCTACAGAAGAAAAAAAAATTGAAAAGAAAATAAACTCAATAAATACATATTTGTACATACTTTATTGACATGCAATCAAACATTTTTAATTTAATACTTCAAATTTGTTTAAAAATTTTAACAAAATCTCGAAATTATTAAAATAAATAATAAAAAAATTTGTATAAATTATAAAGAAAAGTGGTGAATGAGCATGTTAATGATGAAGAAGAGAGCGTTTGTTTTATTGTTAAACAATTGAACTGCATATGTACATTTTTATCAGAGAAGTCAGCTTTTAGGCATTTTTATTTTTGTACTCTTTCTATCAGAGAGAGATTAATTTGTTTTTGTAAATCCTTTAGATCTGTTTATAATGCTGGGCTTTCTGATGTATTTCTATTACGTACGCTCTACAACCCACATACTATTTTCAAATAATATTCTAGCTGAGTGCTGTGTTTTGTTTGGAGTTTTTGCAGGTTGAACTTACCCGCATGATGATCGTTTTCAGCACCTTTCTGAGTTTTGAGACGTTGAAAATAACGCTCTAGAATCGTACGATCGATGACATGCAGATAATACGAAACTGGTTTACAGGTCCAAGAAACTGAACCTTTCAACGGCGGTATCTCGCTGACATGCATAATCGTACCAATATCACTTAAATTTCTGGTGGGGGAAAAAAAATAGAACAAAACAAACATGAAATTAGTTTATTTTTTTGTTAAGAAAATTTATATAAATAAGGACAAACTTACCTATCAGTTATTCTAAAGTTTAAAGGACAAAAGGATTTGGAGGATACTACTCGAGCGCCATCGCGCAAATCGGCAAAGCGTTCTTTCAACTGATGATCCACATTGGGACCGAAGGCAAAATTATTTACAAACACCAACGATGAACTTGTTATCTTCTCACGATGTTCATCCACCAGAAAATCACCCTTCAGCAATTTGTAGTCACAGTAACGTTTGCCAAACCAGGCCATAAACTGACGAAAGAACATGTCCATACGTTCGGCATAACGAGCCGGTGTATCGGCCTTTTCCACGCCTATACATGACTTTAGCGGGAACGAGCCGGCCATTTGTAGAACCACCTGTCCTACACCCGAACCCAAATCAACGAAAGTATCATCGTTGCTCACATTTACATGTTTTATCATTTGTTGCACCAATTCATATGATGTTTCACCGTAAACCTCCGGCGAAAATGGTTCATAGTTGTTGAGTTTATCGGGATCGAGTACGGCAGCATTGTAAACTAATTGTAAAATATGTCTTAAGAGACTGGGATGAGCGAATTTATTTAAGCGCTCAGCGGGCAGTGAGGTTCCTTTTTCCTAGAAATTGGGAAAAAAAGCGATTATGTATTTTAATAAATATTTTGTTAGTTGTTTAAATAAAATACAAAACAGGCATAAAAACTTAAATAAAACAACAACAAAAATGATTTACTATAGGAAGTGGTGACTGGGGGAACTAAAGGAAACTAAACAAATTTTATATTGTATAAATTATGAATAAAACTTTTTAAATTTGTAAAAATTATAAAAAAAATATATAAGGTATAAATGCTGCCATTAAACCTAACTTAAGGGCAGGTTTTTGACTTGAAGATCAACGTTTAAATTAAAATGAATCTTTAAATTATAAAAAAAAACTTGATAAAGGGGGTAGGAAGGTGTCGCCGGTCCATATTTTCCGAATTATGGGCCTCGGTATAACTAAACCAGCCAAAAAAGTTTGAAGACCATGAATTGAAGGCATGACTCCATGAAAATTGTTGTAAAACTCAACAAAAGCTTGCAAAATCATTGGGAGCTACTCAAGGCGCAATTTCAAAACGTTTGTAAGCATCAGGATTCATCCAAATCAGGGAAATTGGGCACATGTTGCAATGTACCTGTTAATAAGTATTTATAATGAAGTGTTTGGGAAGTTTTGCCTGTCCCGCTTTATAGTTCAGACCTTGCAAGGTCCGATTACTATTTGGTTCGATCAATGCAGAACGCTCTCTCTTGCATACGCTTCACTTTGGAACAGAGTAACCGAAATTGGCTTGATTCGTTTTTGGCCTCAAAATTTGAGCAGTTCTTTAGGCTCGGAATTCATATGTTGTCAGAAGGATGGGAAAAATGTACAAATGTTTCAAAATAAAAGCTAAACATTTGAAAAATCCCGCATTTTTAAATCATACACCCAATATTCCCCAACAAATGCGTTTCAATAATTAAATATCTATTATCAGCCCAATCATGAATACAAAATCCGCGCGTGTTTTTTTCCTTTTCCCATTTTTAATACTGAATTTTAATAGGAAAAATGGGAAAAGGGAAAAAAAACTCCCGCAGATTTTTTATTCATGATTGGGCTGTATATTTCAAAAAATAGACCTTACTAGTGAAAAGAGGTCAGAAAAAGTGCAATATTTTTTGATAGACTAATAAAACGGTCCTAAAATTAAATTTTTAACATCTAATGTCTTAAGAAAACCAAGAAGAAGAAAAAACAATTAATAAATGAGAAATATGCTAAATGTAATTCAACTACTTACCAATGCAACAATACTGTCCACGGCTTTATTGAAACGATCGACAAGATTTGTCATAGTCTTATAACAGGCAGTGTCTATATGATTAAGATTAATCTCTTCGAATGCCGATGAGATGCTTGGCAGTTCATCACAAACAAATTTAATGGTATCGATGATATCAATGCCATTATCGTGTCTATCCTGGCCGGTGCCAACTTGCAAGGGCCACGAAAATGTTAAGACCTCCGATGAACCAGCTGGCGAACGCAACACCAAGTCTTTGACTTGAGGTGTTGCCATATTTTGTACAAAATACCCGTTGCTCTCTCCAAGTGGGTCTCAAAATTTAAGGTGTTTATTTTGAATGCTTATCCAGACACACACACACAGGCACACTCAAGCAATTCCAGAGCAGCCCAGCCAGGCAGCAGCTAGTTCACTAGAATTGGTGTTGGATAAAACTAGCAGACAGAGGCACACGATGAAGGCCGTGGCAGAGATTAAACGTAAATGATTGAAGAATTCTTTAAAAGGGTGTTAAAAGAGGCTGTTTTAGCTTGCTAGTGGTAGGTTTTAATAACAAGATTGATGACAGTGATGTTGGTTGTTGATCTTTTGATTGTTCTCTTTGCTTGTCTTTTGCTACTCTCTCTCTGTGTTTTTTGCTTTTGCTTTTAATGTTGTTGTTATCCTTTGGTGACGTGGTGAAATGACGTTGGTGGTAGTTTGAATTTTCTTAGATGTTAGACTACTTATACAATGGTGCCAGATTTATTCGGTGGGTGTTTATTGTAGAGTTTTTCTTTATTTTTTTTATTTTCGGGTTGTAAAGGCAGTTGTTGTTTTTTGTTTTTATTTAATTTTTATTTTTTAGTTTTAGATGATTTTTATTTATGAATTAATGTTTTAAATAAAAGTTAAATGGGGGGTAGGTAGCAAAAAATAACACAATAAAGTAGTGTAGTATAAATAAATAAAATAATTCAGTTTTAACGTAATGGCAGGAGAAGGGTTTTATTTATTATTTTCCGTTTGTTAACTTTTTCTTAAATTTTTCACTTTTTTTTTTGTTGTAATAAGCGTTGTTTTTTCAGAAGAGGCGTGAAAAATTTAAATCGAAAAAAATTTGAATATTATTCCTTAACATAACAAAGTGTGTGTGTTTTTTGTTTTAATATTTTATTTTATAGGCTAGTAGTTGGATAGTGAGTGTGAGTGTTTCGAAATATTCAACGTTATAATTTAAACAGCGTTTGAGAATTAAAAAATCCGTAACAAAAGTGTAAATATATTAATAAAGTCGGCGTTATTGTTACGTTTGAAATTGGCTTTAAGACGTTAGACGTTTGTTTGATTTTTATATTTCCGTAAACAATTCTAACAAAATATAACAATAACTGATGATAATTGCGCAATTTTGTTCTTTTCAATTGTATGTTAAGATAACGATACATTTTCGTAAACATACAACATTTTCATTGATTTACAACAACACTCTTTTACGTTACGGTTTCACGTTACGTTACATAACTCGATTTTGGTTTTCTCTCCTTCTCGGCTTTAAAATTTATGACAAATTGTGTGTTTGTAACTTGAGATGACTTTTTTTTTTATTTATGTATTTTTTTTTCTTTTGACGTAAGAGCATAAGTGTCTGTAAAAGAAATAGAATGAGAAAAAGTTAAACAAAAATTAAATTAGGTTAAGTTCAAAAAAAAAAAAAAAAAATCATTTTGTTAACAAATAAGTAAAATAATAATATATGTAAATTAAAGGATGTGGTTAAATTATTAAATGAAAATATAATTGAAATAATAACAATAAGGATAAATTTTAGACTTAAAGATAACATTGAGACATACGTATGTATAATATTAAAGGTGTAGCAGAGCCTTTTGATTTGAAAAGAAATAAAAACTAATTCAATCACTTTGCGCTATAAAATTTTAAAACTAGAACCCTTACCACCATATTCATAAAAAAATGATAAATTTATCATAATGTTTTAAAGCAAAATTTCCATTTAAAATTTGATTTAAAAATATTTAAATTTAAAAATTGTTTATGATCCAAGGCGAATTCATTTACAGGTAGCCCCAAATCTACAAAAAATACAACAATACAAAAACCAACATGGATTTTGTTTTTGTAAAAGTAGCCGCTGCTGTCAACAGCTGACAGCAAAAATCAATATTAAAGGTGAAAATAAATAAAGACGTGATAGTTCTACTGTTATATATTGTTTCTTAAAAAATAAAAGCATTATATGTATTTAAATTAACAAACCAATGTAAAAAACTTTAACATATGGAAGTCAAATAACAAATCGAGCACAATGTCACCTGTAATGAATTCGCCTAGATCAAAACCCTTTCATCTAGGGAAACTTAAAATAAATTAACATAAATGTTGTTGTTTGCGTTAAATATTAAAGCCGTAATCCGAAAATGGTTTTATATTATAAACAAGTTAAAGGTTTACTTAAATCTTAAACATACAATTCATGTTTTAGTTTGACAGATCCTAACTAACCCTTACCCTAGGTCTCCACGTAGCAATTTTTATTGCTGTAATTGTCAAATTTGATTGCGTCAATGAAATTTGCGAGCTACTCAAGCAGAAAACGTTTGCAAGCAGCAGGATTCTTCCAAAAACAGGAAAATAAGGTACCATACGAATTGAAGCCGAGAGACCTTGAAATACGATTTTTCATATCCGAAATAATGTTTGAACGCTATAAAAGAAAATAATTTTTACACCGAATCAAAACCCGAAGCGTGAGATCGTACGTGAAGCCCGGCCAACTAGCCGCATCGACACCAGAGCTAAATATCCATGGCGCTAAGGTATGCTCTGTATTTGTTGGGAGCAAAAGGTTCCTATCTGCTGAAATCTGGACAGACAATCACAGGGAACATGTACCGAACGCAACATTTTAAGCGTCCAATTGCCGAAAAACTCCCAAAATATGCGGCCAGACATGATACCGAAATATTCCATCATGACAACGCTAGGCCATGTTGCAATACCTGTTAAAAAGTATTTAGAAAGATGTGGTTGCGAAGTAATAATTATAAGGTGTATGCGTTACGGCAACAAATACAACAATACAAAAACAAATAACTTTTATAGTGTCAAAAACAGCTGACACAATGTATACAAACTACAGCAAAAAAAATTTTGACAAGATTAAAGTTGTAAACAAACTCGAGCAAAAAAATAATCAGCTGTTTGATTAATGTCACCTTGTATATCATTACACCATGGTACAGACCTTGCCCCGTCCGACTACTATTGGTTTCGATCGATGCAGAACGATCTCTCTAGGATACGCTTCACTTTAGAACAGAGTATCCGAAATTGGCTTGATTCGTTCTTGGCCCCAAAAAATTAGCAGTTCTTTTGGCTCGTAATCATAGCTAACAATGGCCAATACTTTGAGTATTTTGTACAAATGTTTTAAAATAAAAGCTAAATATTTAAAAAAAATCACGCATTTTTAAGTCGTTAGTTTGTCAAACTTATTTTAGCAATATGCACTCAATCTGTTCAGAAATATCTTTTTCTTTTAGAAAAATAGATTTAGAATTTAATGTATGCTTTACATTAAAATATTTCTTCTCATTTTGACCCATTTTCGGTGCGTCATATTGTAAATGTTAATGACTTAGTAATCCAGATACAGATAAAAAATCGATATAGACGCCTATATAGCCATTTGTGAAGCAATTTTCCCGAAATTAAATAGCAACCGAACCGACTATTTCGTATATATTGATGTATGAATCATGTTTATCATTTATCAGGGTTCTTCAGAAAGTTGATTTCAACAGACAGACAAAAATTTAATTTTAAAATATTTAAATAGTTTTATTTTAATAAAATATGTACCCAAGTAAATATTTACCATGCCAAAAATACTCTTTACTGTGCTAACATTAAAGTCTACGCAATGATTGGGCAGCACTATGTTAACAAGCTGTAAGCTGTCAAAGTATAACGCATTCTATGTAATGCATGTCATTACCTAATTTCACCTCATCAGTATTGCCATATTAGCTGAATAACAATACATACAATAATAATGCATTTTTAATGTAATAGATTTCTAATGTTTTACCTGTTTTATTTGACATTGTAATTAATAATTGGTTTTATAAATATCTTTAAAATTAAGCAATACAACATTTTTTTTCCTTTCTGTTTATTATTTTTTTTTCCACAAATATGTGTACATATGCAAATAAAAATAAATTATTACAAGTTGTATTGTGCAATTTATTCATGGTCACGCAAATTACTATTACAGCATTTATTTAAACAAAACTAGCAAAAACAACTACAACAACAACTGTCAGTTAAATATTACAAAAGTTGCTAATAGAATATTTGCAAAAATAAAAAAAATAAAAAATAATTATTTAATGCAAACACAATTATAGTTTATACGTAAAAAATAATTTATATTTATATACTTCATATGTATAGAAAAAATTATAGACAAGGTCAAGTACTCGAGAGTTTTATTGATAAAAAGCTTATAAATTTATTAAAATACTTTATAAATACTATTTGTATTTAGATTATTAAGGAAATAATCATTTTCAGGGAATTCATTTAATAAAACAAATGTGGTTGGGTTAAATTTTTACGAAAAAGGCGCATCGCGATTCTTGTTCTATAAGTCATTCCAAGAAATTTAGCCGAAGTAATCATAGCTCAAAAATTAATTCGAGAACCCAGTGTTTTCAAAATAGGTATTTTATATATTCTGGAATCTTATAGATAGTGGAGTCGATTAAGCAATTTCCGTATGTCTGTCTGTCTGTTGAAATCAACTTCCCGAAGCCCCTAAATAACTTACATACACGATTCATATATCAATATCTCCGGAATTCTTCCGGCTCGGTTGCTATAGAAAATCGGAAAAATATTTTTTAACCCAAATTTTTTTCACCAAAAGGTTTTTTTCGCTAAATATTAAAAAAATAAATTGAAAAAAACAAAAAAAAAAATTTTATTTAAAAGAAAAAATTTTTTTTTTCAAAAAATTAAAAAAACTACTTTTAAAAAAAAATAAATTTTGTTTACCTAAAAATATTAAAATTTTTTTATTTTGAAGTATAATTTGGTGAAGGGTATATAAGGATTCGGCGCAGCCGAATATAGCTCTCTTACTTGTTTTAATTTATCGCCTTTTTTTGGGGAAAATTTACGAAAGTGTTGTGAAAATTGAATTGCAATGGATACCGGTAATTCGAAATTCATTTTTGAGTTGTTGAAAATACAATGGAAACTTTTCCAAATATTCAAAAAATAGATCAAAGTCCAACAGAAATGATTATTTACTTACATAATATTAACAAACAGAATAAGAAATAAATAATTAAATTCGGGAAATAGAAAATAAACTAAAAAGCTTAGAGTAGAGAACTAGCGTAAAAATAATTATTCTCTCCAAAATTTTATGGCTGACACAACAACAAAATACAATAGCGGTATTCAGTGTTTGTTGTGTTTTAGATTACAACTGTTTGTTATTGCAATAATTTTGATATTTGCAATAATTTCGATATTTTAAGCAACTTTGCAATGCTACATGCAAATTAGGTAACAGCTGATATACAGAATTATTCGTTGAGAAATTTTACAAAAATGTGTTTGATTATTTTGTGATATTGTTTTAAAATGCCACGAAGCAGTGCAATATAAAATACTATCGAAGTAATTGTAGAAGTTGCCCAGGAAATAGTTCCGAACGAAGTTATATTCATAATTTTGTTGGGTTTTTCTCTTTTTAATTTTTTATTTAGAGTTGTATTTTATTTGACGATTTTAAATTGTTGCTTTCAAATGTCAGCTGTTCGAGTATCAGTGATGCAACAAACGCAATACACGTAGGTTTATTATTTCACAAAAGCCATGATGTGACAATTGCAATTATTTGTATTTTGTTTTACGATTACAAACAAAAGCTACAATATTTTGCATTTGCATTTTCTCAAGACCATATGCATCAAAGACTGAACACCGCTAATGATTTACCTGTATTTTGTTGTTGCAAGACTTAAGTTTAAGGACAACAAACTTAGGTTTTTGTCCACCAGTAACGCTTCTATGTATAATTTATTCTATACTAAAAAAATATTCATTATTATAGTATAGACAAAATCAAGAGATTTAACATTTGACACCTGTCATACCAATACAAAAATCCAATCTAATTCAACATTGCTGTGATTCAAATATTTTTTGTACAATTTTATGCCGCCATTAATCAAAATCAAACTGTCTTCTTGAAAATATTAAATTAAATAGTAAAGGAAATAAGAATCTTCACAATAATTTTTATTATCAACTCAATTTCTATTTGATTACTAACAATATTTTCATAAAAGTGTTTAATAAAGCAACCCTGTAAGGTGAAGAGGCAAAAAAATGTAAACAAACGGCAACACTCAAACCAAACAGACATTGAGATAGGTATTTATTTATATTTTTTATTTATTTATAAGCCACATTATGTATTTGTTTATGTTTGTACGGATGGATGTACTCATTATGACAATCAGTTGCAACAAAACTGAAAAAAAAAAAAAAAAACTACAATGCAACTATTAATGTTTGTACTTGTATTAAAGTATGTATCAGAGTATTGTACTAAATAATTTGTATTGTTTGCAATTGTAGGTATGTATTTAGTTAGGATTTTTTTTTTATAAAAAAATATATTTTTCTGTTTATATATTTGTATGTAGTATTAAGTTTTGTGTGTGATTGTTGATTTGTGCTAGTTTTATATTTCTACAATTTATGCTATACATACTATATTTATACACTTTTATTTATTTTTGCATTGTTGTTTTTTTTCCTCTCTTGTTTTGCTATTTTGTTTTTAAGTATTTATTTTAATATTCTTTTTCCATTTTGCTTAATTGACCTTGACATAAAAAACAACATGAAATAATTCTTGTTTTTTTTTTCTTTCTCAAATAGTAACAAATTAATAATGAAAACTATATTATGTGCTGTACTATTATTATTGGCAATTAAAAGCATATAAATTAATAATTAAAAATTTAAATAATAAAATTTTAATGACTTAAGAAATTGTGAAAACAAAACTGGCAATCATTTTATGTTTAAGCCACCATTTCTTTTAAGCAAATTAGAGTGACATACAATCAATGAGAGTAGTGACATTGAAAGAGTGTAAGAGGAAATATATTTATACTATTGTAAATACAAAAGTATGCATGAGTATGTGGGTGTGGGTGGGTGTTTGTTCATGTTCATAAGAAGAAGAAAACAAAAATGCCAATTTAAAAGAAAACAGAGTGGGACAGAAAAACAATAACAAAACTTGAATCATACAAATATCAGCAAAAAGGTCAATGACACTTGTGACATGAAAGTACTACTTATTTACATATTATTTGCTTTTAATCTGTTGACTGAATTTAGACAAATGCTAAAACAAGCCAATTTAATTTTAGAGCAGAATAAAACGTGTTAATAATAAAACAATTTATAGTTAAATAAAGTAAATAAAAATTGGAAATTATTAGAACTAGATTCAATAAAAATGGATCATGTAAATAGGGCGTGTTTGAAACGGTAGCAAAATACTGTATGTAGTAAGTAAAATTTTGACACTTCTGATTTAAAATTTCTGACAAGCAGCAAGTTCAAAGTTAAATTAAAGTCTTTGATTTCGATTGACCATTCATTTTAAAATGGAAACTGTTTTGAAATCTATTTTTAGGATATTTCTTAGATAAATTCAAATAAAATATAGTAAATTTCAGCGTTTTTAAGCATTAAAGTATAACAAAAAAATACATTTATAGAATGTGGTTATACTTCTTACAGCCTTACCTAAACAATAATGTCAAGAGTTGCGTTTTCTGTTATTTGAGCTGTATGGCTGACTAATATCATAACTTGCATTTCAATCATATTATATTATTAAAATAAAATATTATTAAAATAACATCTGTGTATAACAATATCACGTGTTTGTTTTACAATTTTATAATTAATAGTAGTATTTTAATGCAAATAACCACAACAATTAGTAATTTATGATTAATACAATTGAATACAATTTTCCCACCATTAAATAAATGTGTTATTTCTAAAGTCCGACCGAAACCGGGTACTCAGGCCGAAACTGAACGTAATTGTACGGCCTAATCTAAAACAAACCGAACATTTTCAACGCGCGAGAGATGATTTGTGAGTTGTGATTATGGCACGGAAGACAAAGATCGTCCAGGACAGACAAAAAAGTTTGAAGGCCAAGAAATGAAGGCATTACTGCAAAATCGTTGGGAGCTACTCAAGCAGCAATTTCAAAATGTTTGCGATTAGGAGGATTCATTAAAATGCAGACAAATCGGGAACAATACGAATAGAATGACCTTGAACGACGGAACCATACGAATAGAATGACCTTGAAAGACGGAATCATTACATCGCTGAAAAATTTATCCATTACGATAACCCGAAGCGTAAGAAATCGTATGTACAGTCCGGCCAACTAGACGAATCGCCACCAAAGCCAAATAACCATGGTAAGGTAATGCACTATATTTGGTGGGAGCAAAAGGAACCTATCCATTATGAGCTGCTGAAATCTGACCAGACCATCACAGGAAACCTGTACCGAACACAACTGATTCGTTTGAAGCGAGCATTGACCAAAAATCGTCTAGAGTATGCGGCCAGACATGAAACCGTAATATTCTATCATGACAAAGCTCGGCCACGTGTTGAAATACCTGTTAAAAAGTATTTAGAATAAAGTGGTTATGAAATTTATAGTTCTCCTTGCCTCCCCCGACTACTATTTGTTTCGATCGATGCAGAACGTTTTCTCTGATATTGGTTTGAGCTCGGAATCCATATGTTGCCAAAAATATGAGTAAAGGTAATAGCTAACAATGGTCAATACTTTGAATAAATTCATATTGTACAAATGTTTCAAAATAAAAGCTAAACATTTGAAAAAAATCATGGGGCCGAATTACCGCATTCGTGATCAAAAAAAGATTTCGATATCGAAATTATAATAAAATGTACTAAATTTCTTGCTCGATATCGAATGCCATAATCTCGAATAAGAAAATTACGATCAGTTTTATTTGATATCGAATGCGGTAATTCGGCCACTGCATTTCAAGTCATACACCCAATATATTTTTTTTAATTTTTATTCCCTTTCAATTTAAATTGTTACCGAATTATCCCATTTTTGGTTTTGTATGGAATTTGTTAATTATTTCTATTTATTTTTAGTTCTTTTTAATTTAAATTTGTACCTGAATTAAGCCCTTATTGTTTTGGAAACACTTTGCTGCTCTCTCTTTCTCTACACCCCTTTGGTTTTCGATATGTAATATTACATAACATTCTTTATAAAAATTAATTCATATCTTATTGTAAACATATACAAAAATTTATAAATAAATTTGTTTATATTTTGTATTTGTAGTCTTTACTTGAAATTTTTTCTTAAATTTTAATTGTTTTTTTTACTTTGGCTCATGTTTATTTACATTTATAGTTTGTTTGTTTACATTTTTATTGTCGACTCATTCTCTCCGCCAACGATAGAGAGATGGCAGAGTTGCAATGAAAATGCCATTTTATTTGTATGTTAATTTGTGTTGGGTGTGTGTGCTTGCGTATGTAAATTTGTTGGTTTATATCTTTTATTTCCTTGTTGCTCATTGCTGGGTTTATACGACGAGTATTTTCGCTGATGATGCATAATATTTATAGTTTTTAGATGAACGTTAGTCGGGGGCAGTTGGGTCTGTTATGTATAAAATCAAACACTTGTACAATTTTATAATTAAATTTTTCATTAAGTTTTACGTTTTAATTATGGCTGCTATTTTAGCGTTCGTCTGTGATGCCATATTTCTGTTTGCAGTAAAAATGCTATGATTATGAATAAAACCTTATTTTTAAAGAGAAATTTAAGCAAATTTATTTTATTTAAAGTATAAATAAACAGCAAGTTTCTAAGAATATTTTGGGCAAAATCTAGGATTTGTTTTGAAATATGTGTCTCATTTGAATTGGATTTAAAAATTTTTTCACTGCCCATTGTGCTTAATATGTATATGCAAAATAGTTTCCATTAAAAATATTTTCCTTCGTGTTCTACTTAAATTTTTTTTAGTTTTTGTTATTACTATGATTTCATATTTATTTTCTGCGATTATTACTACGTGTGTGCTCCACATTTGTAATGTGTGGAAAACTATGTTATTTTTTTCATGGAAAGAAAAAAATTTATATATTGCAACTATAACGTATGTAGTATGTTCATTTTCAATATTTTCTCAATATGAGCCTGAAATAACAAACATTTTTACATTTAACACTCTCAGGGAAAGTTAACACAAACTATTATTACACAGCCACAAAATTGTTGAAAAATAATAAAAAACCAAAACAAGCTTTAGAACTTTTTATATTAAATTTTTGGAGAATATTTTTAACACAAATATAAACAAGATTCTCGATCTTTTATTAAAATTAAATTATCAGTGATTTTATTTTTGAAGTTTAGATCGGAAACCCTCCAATCTAAAACCTAACTCAGTTATGAAAAACCTAAGTGGTAACAATATATTATTTAACGCTTAAATCAAAAAATAATTAATTAACTATATCTCAGTAGAAAAAACAGTTTTTACTATTAAAATAATTGTCTGCTCTAAAAACAAAACTCTATTAATACAGGTGTTAATGGCCAAATGCGACCTAGTTTCATTATTATGATTACTATTTTTACTTTTATTATCTTATTTCTATGTGCTTCGCTTACATTAATATAAAATAAATATAAAATAGTGCTTATTGTATGTATTTATAAATACAGAGATAATAAATAAAATTGTCTTATCTCTCTAGGGGCGCGGCAGAATTTATTTGATGTAAAATCAACAACTGAAAGGCATAAAATAAATAAATCGTAATGTTAGAACAGAGACAAATTGAATTTGTCTATAACACTAAAAGAATTAAATTATATATATATATGTTTTTTCCAATTAGTTTCAAGGATTTTAACTAAGAATGGAGCTTTTTTTTTCAAGTAACAGAATTAGTAAAGGCTAAAAAGTATAAGAATATGTGACTTAAAAATACCTTGCCCCGTCCGACTACTATTGGTTTCGAGCAATTTTTCCTGAGGCAGTAGAAATTTCTCACCTTTGTGATATGTGCAGTTTAACACTGAAAATATGCCAACTATTAAATAGTGTTTTAACAAGTAAGAGAGCTATATTCGGCTGTGCCGAATCTTATATACCCTTTACCAAATTATACTTCAAAATATAAATTTTAAATATTTTTAGGTAAACAAAAATTTTTTTTGCAAAGTTGTTTCTTTAATTTTTTGGAAAATTCTTTTTTCCAATTGTTATTTTAATTTTTTTTTTTAAATTTTAATTTTTTTTTAAATTTAAATTTTTTAAAATTTTTTTTTTTTTGGAGAAAAAAATAATTTTCCGATTTTGGTCCAACTTACTATGGTCTTATATACGTCGTTACAAAGGTCTTTGAAATTAGATATCCATATTATCTATATTATTGACTTAGTAATCCAGAAATAGGTCAAAAATCGAGGTTGTGCTGGTTTTTTCGTCATATCTCAGCCATTTGTGGACCGATTTTGCTGATTTTATCGAAGATTTGGATTCCGAAAATATCTGGGGTCTTCAGAAAATTGATTTCAACAGACGGACTGACAGACAGACACACGGACAAGGCTTAATCGGCACCGATATCTATAATGAACCAGAATATATATATATATATATATATATACTTTATAGGGTCGGAAAATTATATTGTGAAAATTACAAACGGAATGACAAACTTATATACCCTTCTCACGAAGGTGAAAGGTATAAAAAAGCTTATAAAATTTATTTAATTTAATAGAATATTTTAAAAATAACACAGTTTTGTTCTGCATTAAATTTAAAGATAGTACCAAATTTTCCAACTCTGTGTTAAAATGGCAACACTGAAACTTGACAAGTAGTCCCTGCATTACTGCCATAACGCCAATGTTGCCAACTTTTATACAATATCTCCCGTTAAATCACGTAGAAAATCAGCTAGAAAACGATGGATTCTTTAATAAAAAACAATTAATAAAATACTGCTAAATTATTTAAATTTCTCCTACATTTCATGTAAAATTATTAGTCTAGTTGAATTTATTTATAAATTCACAATAACTAATTCCATTTGCTCATACTAATGTTGCCATATTTTTAGCAACAAGTAAATAACGACTCTTTAACACAGGATTGCAAAATTTCGTATGTGTTTGAATGTCAAGTAAAGCTTTCATTCTCTCTTTAAATTTAAATAAAATCATATACAATTTAATAATTTGCTGATTTATTGCCATTTGCTTGCTTATTATGTCTATTTTCCATGCAATTTACTAGTTATTGCATGTTAAATTTCGTTTAAAACTACATACTACATTATGTACATAATTTTTTTTTTTTTTTTGCAATATGTCGCGAACATATTTCATGTGACATACATTTTAAAAAGCATTTTGTGTGTATTTCCTTTCTGCTAAAACCACATGCCTTTTAGTTTTAGTTTTCTTATTTCATTTTCTTAATAAATTTATGTATGTGTGTCATAAAAATGAAAATTTGCAATAATTTCGTTTAAAGTCAGAATGCGTGCGTACTGGGGGACGGATGGACAGACAGACGGACGTTTGGTCTTGCCTACATACGGTCATGCTTTTATGCAAATGCCACATGAATACATTGACCGCAAAAAAATATTATTAGTAGTACGAGTATGATGAAAACAAATTGAAAATAAGATTATAAAGGCAACATTGAAAATTAAAAAAAAACAGAGAAGGGAATAAATAAAAAAAATCAAATAACATTAAAATAGGCGGTTAATATAAGTATTTATGAGTAATAACATGCAGTCTAACCGTTTAAGTTGGAAATTTTTGTTAAAAAACATTTAAATATGGAACATTTTAAGTGAATATTTTTAAATTCAAGAAATTGTTAAATTAAAATTAGGTCAAATAGTGACAGCCTTTATTTTTTTGAAAAGAATTATTCGGTGACATTTCTAATTAAAAGAATATGTAGATTTGGGCTTAGTTGCCAGCTTCTTTATATGGTTCATCCAATCTACCAGGTTTTATTTCAATCATTGGTCCTTACTTGAACCTTATGACCTCTTCGGAAGTACATTTCGTGAATTTTAATAGTTTGAAATTCGTTTCGCGCTTTTGTCTTATCTCGCTTTGCATAGATTTATTAGAAAATTTATAAAAATAAACAAATAAATATGAAACTTTGTGACCGCCTTGGAACCATATTTCGTGGTCAAATAAAAATCAATCCGAAAGAATTTTGGTAAATTGTAATTCTATTTATGATTTAGTCTCTATCACTGCTTTGCCAACCAACTTTTTTATAAGTAAACTGTCAAACAAGTGTTACCAATTACATTAAACTCATAAACAAAAAGCTAACAGACTTTCAGGAACAATAACAAAACAAAGAACGCTTTAAATTTTTTAAACAAACAACATAAAAATTAATTTACATTTATTAAATAAACTTGACACTGAAACGGATATAAGATAACAATGAGCAAAAAAGCAGCACAAAACATCAATGAAATATTTAACTTTTTATATTTAAAGATGTCTTATCCAGGTTTTTATTGATTTTTTTTTTGTTTCTTTTGAGTGTCTCCCCTGCTGTATTCCCCTAATAAGGTCATAACAAATGAGGGAATTTATTGTAACATTATTCATGTAAAAACAGACATTTAATTTAAACCAAAAGGGATACCTTCCTCCTCCTCGCTAAAAACAATTGTTCAATAAAAAAGAAAAAAACACCTGTCTGTATTTAGCATTTAACTTGAAGCAACAGTTTAACAATCTTGTTTATGGCCTTTAAAAATAAGAAAACAGGGGAAATACCTCTTTTTATGGCGTAGTCTCTACCATGTAACATTGACAGCAGCAAATAACACGAGCTAAATTCAGTATTTTGTTTTTTTTTTTTTTTTGTTTCCCCACTTTAGGCTAATGATATACAACAATATTTTTATTATTTTTTTTGTATTTATGCATCTTGTGGTACGTGCCTAAATATAAAAAAAGTTGCAAAAAAAAACAGCTCCAAAGGTTACTCATTTTTCTTGAGTCTTTGTGTAAAGGTCGTCGTCTTCTTAAAGAGAGTTGTTGTTTTTTTTCTTTCAAAATTCAGGTTTTATAGCTTTTTCTTCTTATGTTTATTTCATTTGGAAATCGTGTTTTTTCATATACATATATTCTTATTCAAAGAGTCAAGAATTGTCTATAATTTTATGTATTTTTTACGTTTGTTGCGGTTTAAAACATCTGTCTTTGTATTCTTCTGTTTTTGGTTAAATTTCATGACTGTTTATGATAAAAATAATATTTAAATTTAGATAAGCTGACAAAAAAAACATATGCTAGATTGACAAGTGTGTTTTATTATGGTATTTTTTTAAATTAAAATTAAATTTTTCTTCTTCTGTCAGTAGCATATTCTTCTAGATTAAAATATATTTCAGAAATATGCTATATGAAATAGTCATTTGAGTTATTAATAGTTCAAATTTAAATTGAACTTATAAAAAAAACTTCAATGGTCCAGAAAATGTGTTTCCAATGATAGAAAACCTGGAATAGACGCACCAACAACCCTAGGGCATTGACTCAATGCTGAAATGTGAAGAAACTATATAATATAAAAAGAAACCAGCAACTGAGACCAAATCTACTTAATATTTTAAATATAAATAAGCAGGATTTTGAGCCAGCATTTCAGGAAGAAAAACTCCAACTCCCCAGTTTAATACTGAACTTAATTCCAAAATCTTTAAAGTATACTAAAGTTATTTTTACTTACATCCCTGTTTAATGACTGCTTATCATCCCTGCAATAGAAGATCCACAGGGTTGCAATGAAAAGTACTAAAATAGTAATGTTCACCTAAATACCATATTGTACTGACCTAATGATTGAAAACAAGTAAGAGTGCTATATTCGGCTGTGCCGAATCTTATATACCCTTCACCAAATTATACTTCAAAATAAAAATTTTTAAGTAAACAAAATTTATTATTTTTTCATTTTTTGGAAAAAATTTTTTTTCGAAATTGTTATTTAAAATTTTTTTTTTATATTTTAAAATTTTTTTTTAAATTTAAATTTTAAATTTTTTTTTTGTTTTTTTAATTTTTTTTTTTTTGGTGAAAAAAAAATTCAGGTTAAAAAATATTTTTTCTGATTTTGGTGAAGAAACTTTTGAAGACTTAACTAAACTTATCTTTGTGAGAAGTAAATTATTAAAATAAGTATATAAATTTTTAAGTTGTATTTGAAATTTGTGGAAAGACCCACATTCGCAATTCAATATTAATTTTTTTCTGCAAAATCAACGTTTTCATATAAAATTTGTAATTTGTACTGACATCCCTGTTTAATTACGGCAATACATCCCTGTAATAGCAATTAAACAGCGTTGCAATAAAAAAGTACTAAAATATCAGTAATGACTTCCTTCCATAGTTGTCATATTTCCAGTGTTGGAAAATTTTACACTTTCTCAGGAAAAACTGCAAGAGGCAAACAATAGTAATGAAAAGCAGTTATTTATAGTAAATCTTTTAGAAATATATAGTATTATACCCTTCACCTTCGTGAGAAGGATATATGTATATAAGTTTGTCATTCCGTTTGTAATTTCTACATTTTTCATTTCCGACCCTATAAAGTATATATATTCTGGATCCTTATAGATAGCGGAGTCGATTAAGCCATGTCCGTCTGTCTGTTGAAATCAATTTTCTGAAGACCCCAGTTATCTTTGGTATCCAAATCTTCAATAATTCTGTCACATGCTTTCGAGAAGTTATCTATTTAAAATCAGCAAAATCGGTCCACAAATGGCTGAGATATGAGGACCTATATCTGGATTACTAAGTAATTAATATAGACAATATGGATATCTAATGATAGATATTTCAAAGACCTATGCAACGACGTATATAAGACCATAGTAAGTTGGAGATACAATGGGTCAAAATCGGAAAAAATATTTTTTAAACCAAAAAAAAAAAAAAAATTTAAGAACAAAAATTTTTTTTAAAAATTTAAAAATAAAAACTTTTAAAATGTAAAAAAAAATTAAAAAAAATTTTAAAATTTAAAAATAAAAACTTTTAAAATTTAAAAAAAAATGAAAAAAATTTTAAAATTTAAAAATTTAAAAAAAAAATTAAAATAACAATTTAAAAAAACATTTAACAAAAAATAAATTTTGTTTACCTAAACATATTTAAAATTTGTATTTTGAAGTTTAATTTGGTGAAGGGTATATAAGTTAATATAGCTCTCGTACTTGTTTTTTACTTAAATTAGTACTGTGTTGCTAAAAGTGGAAAAATGTTGTTTTTTAATTTACTTTTAAGTTTAAGAGTTTTTAGATAATTTTATAAAACCTTTCAAATAGATTTTCAACAGTTCAGATTTAACTTTAACAATAGAATCATTACCATTATAAAACTATTACAAGAGAAGACTTAAAAACAGAGATGAACTTTTGTTTAATCTTGATTTAAAATATTTAAGGATTTATTTTCAAAACATTTTTCCATTTTCCCCATTTTGTTTAGTACAAGAAAACAAATTTTATGCCATTAATGAACACTTCTGTTAAAATTAAATCCAGTCAACCATAAAAACCAAACCAAAAAAGGAAAAAAATATTGTCTTTTATAACATTATTGGATATTACTTTTTAAAATCAGATGAAACGACCAGCCACCCATACCTAACCCGGCTCTTAACAACTGTAAATATATACCTAGGTTTAGCATCAAATGTTGTGTATATCATCTGTGCCAAATATATATTATTACAACAAAAAAGAAAGCAAGAAAAACAATTTTTATAGAATTTTTTTAGTCGTTGTGTGCTTAAAATACGTGACAGTATAATCTATAGTTTTGCTCCTTGACATATACGAAAAACTTACAAAAAAAAGACCCATACACAGAGGACTAAACAGGATAACAAAAAAGAGTATAGTCGTTTTAGTTCAAGAAATGGAAAAAAATATATTTGTATATGTAAAAGTTTGTATAAATAAAACCTCCCCTCCTCCTAACTCAGTTTATATTCCCACCATCATTAACACTAAAAAAAATCAGCAGAGGAGCAGCATCATGTATGGCAACAGCAAAGCTAAGAAACGTGTGCTTGTAGGTTAGAAAGAAACGAGCAAAAAAAAAAACTATATAGAATTTGAAAAAAAGTATAAACACCATAACTATCATCAAAATCAACCACCATTACTAGCACCACTAACATCCTCACAGTCGCCACCCCCAGGCATACCCATAGCCTAGAGTTTATTTTTGCTGCTTTAAAGCTTAACACTTTAGCAGTCAGGTTTTTCTGTTGCCATCTTTCTACTGCTGTTCGTAATAATAATAATAATATAAAATGTAGAACATTGTAGCCACTACAGCCCAGCCAACATCATTACAACATCAAAATATGGGTAAAAATTTAAGTTTTGATCTGTTCATTTAGTTGGATTTTAACGAAATTTAAACACAGGTTGTTTCTTATTTAATAGAAAATTATGTTTCTGATCTAAAATGATTATATTTTAGCTAATTGAATGTTTTTCCTGAGAAAGTACCTAATTTTCCAACTGTTACCATATGGGGTAACACTGATAATATGACAATAACAACTGAAGTGTTGCCAACCAATTGTTGGTGAGATATTTTTAAAATAACAGAGTTGCATGCTCTTGGGTGTATGATTTAAAAATGCGGGATTTACAATAGATGGCGTATCTTTTGAACGAGGTTTTTGGAAAAATTGATCCATGTGAAGGCCGTCACCTGACGAATCGACACAAAAGCCAAATATCCTTGGCGCTAAGGTATTATTTAGTGGGAGCAAAAGAATCCTATCCATTATAAGCTGCTGAAACTGACAAGGATCCTTGTCAAGGAACCTTTACCGAACGCGATTGGTTCGTTTGATGTTGATTGGTTGAAAAATGCCCAGAATATGTGGCCAGACATGAAACCGTAATATTCCATCATGACAACGCTCGGCCATATGTTGCAATACCTTTTAAAAAGTATTTAGAATGAAATGTTTGAGAAGTTTTGTCTCACTTGCCTTATAGTACAGACCTTGCACTGTCCGACTACTATTTGATTCGATCGATGCAGAACTTTTTTCACCTCTGAACAGAGTACCCGATATTGGCTTTATTTGGTCTTGGCCTCAAAAGCTGAACAGTTATTTTGGCTCGGAATCCATATGTTGCCAGAATGATGGGAAAAGGTCATAACTAACAATGGCCAATACTATGAATAAATTTATTTTGTGCAAATGTATCAAAATAAAAACTAAAAATTTAAAAAAAAAAATTCACATTTTACAATTATATAATTTTATGAAATAATACCAGGACGTGGCTTCAAGAAGTATTGCATTCAACCACGGGGCTCTGCATAGCCTCGCCATAAGGATTCTGTAACGAATCTGAAGATACAAAGCCTCGAGTTGCTTCATATGCTCAATTTTTAAGATAACAAAAAATTATTTTGGTTGAGTTGGTTAAAAATGTAAATATTTTACATTACATATTCTAATTCCTATTTAAATTTATATTGCCATTTACTTCTTGAAGTTTTTCCTATGAAAGTGAAAAATTTTCCAACTCCTAACACTGGAAATATAGCAACTATGGGAGGTCATTACTACTATTTGAGTACTTTTTATTACAACCTTGATTTTTGGCTACTGCAGGGATGTATTACCGTAATTAAACAGGGATGTCATTACAAATTACACTTTTTATATAAAATCTATTAGAAAAACGTTGATTTTGCAGTAAAATTCAATATTGAGTACGAAAAGTGGATCTTCCCACAAATTTCGAATACAACTTACAAATATTTATACTTATTTTAATTGCAAATTAATTACATCTCACAAAGCTGTGTTTAGTTGAGTCTTCAAAAGTTTCTTCATGATTTTGGCATTGAATTTATTCCCTACATCTTTTGTTTTACCATTTCCAATAACCTTGGAAATCAATCAATCAGTCCTTTGGAACAATATTTAAGAAGACATTACTATTTTAGTACTTTTTATTGCAACCCTGTTGATTATCTATTGCAGGGATGTTAAACAGGGTATTTAATGCAAATAATAGCATATTCATGCTTTAACGAAATTTCTTTAAAAAAATTAACCAAAAAAAATTTAATTTTGTCAAATATGCTGGTTATAACAAACAACACAACTAAAAATTTAGCTTTTTTTAAACTTATTTATTACAGATTTTAGATTATAAGATCTATTAAATTAAATAAAGTTTTTTTTAAAAAAATTAAGGCTTTCAACCATATCTAGCTTCTGTTACATATCCATGAAACCATTTAATATTTATTTCCATATCCCCTATAATGGGAATGTTCTGCCGGGGCAAACAAGTAAGTAAATGGGTGGTGGTTCTATGATAACTATTGTGGTAGTATTCCTTTACATATTTTACCCAAAAAATAAAAAAACTTTACTTTTATTGTTTATTGTTTTCTTTATAACATTTTCTGCTCTCTCTCTCTGCTACTGCTAATATATGCTACTTTTTCTTAATGTTTCTTGTTTTCTGTTTTGTTTTTCCAACATTATGTTTTTCATTTCTTTATAGATGAATGTACCTATTCCCTGTCTGTATAGATTTTTCCCACGTTTCTCGTTTACTGCCGAACAAAACATTCTTTCCATACAATATTCAGTTAACATCCATGCCATTCATTTAGTCCCCGGTGTAACAACTGTTACAAACTTAATGTTGGTTTTGCAGCAACAAAATAGTCCCCATTTACTTACTCCAACATGCAATCCCTGGCCATATTTCATTACTTTTATTTTATATCATTATGAAATTCTTTGAAATGATGAAGGAAAAAATAAAGAAAACTCAAAATGTTACTTTGACTTTTTGCAATTTCTTTTCTAGTTTAATATTTATGAGGACGCCGGTGTCTAAAGATGGGGAGGAATAATAATATAAAGAAAATATTCAAGTTAGAATTCAGAGTTCTGTAATATTAAAGAAATTTAAGAAAACTTTCGCATACAATTAGAAAGTTGATAGATTTACACACAAAAGTTATTTTTTGAAAGATTCCAGAAAGCGCTAGAAGTACTCAAATCTGTCAGAAATACTTTCTGAATTGCGGGTATTGCAAGAATCATTCAAATCGATATATTGTAACAAACGTCAAATTCCCCGGGATTTCTTTGCTTTTCTCATTTTTCCTATTTAAATTCTATGTAAAAAAAAGAAAATTGAAAAAATTCCGGGGGAATTGTTTTTCATAATTGGGCTAATAATGAAATATTTTGAATTTACTTATTACTTGGTAATACACAAAGTAATGAGTATATATACAAAGTATCATAACGGCGTTTACCGGGTATTCAAATACAAATAACTGACTGCCTTCTTTGCAGCCACAAAATTACTAGAATATGGTTTAATATAAATTACCGTGGCCCTATTTTGGTTTAAAAATTCACTTAAAGCTCCTTTAAGTTCCCTTTAATTCAAATTAATTTCCCTTAACACAAAAAAAAAACAACCAGACAGACTATAATAAAATTCCCCAAAGTTAAAGGGAAATAGCTATTAAATTTTATGAAAATTAAAGTAGTCAGCATAAAATATTAAGTAAAACAAAATTCCAATTTCATTTAAGCGTAACGCATTTATGTCGTTGCTTCTCTACACAAATCATATGAACAAAAAACCTCTACCCCAGATGAAAAAAACCAACATAAAAACAATTTCTACAACCTCTCTACCACCCCAAACCCATTAAGGCTGACGACGTCTATATAAAGCAGAGACGCTACAGAGGCGACGCTGAGAAAACAGCAGAGGAGCTCATCTTTCATACCAGTTTTTCATTTTAACATTTGTTTTTGTTTTTTGTTCTTTTATGCAGTGGAAAGTGTGGTGGGTTGGGGGTGGTTTTTAACACCCGTTATTGGGTTGATTTTTATGTTGATGTGATGATAATAATGATGTTCTTGTTGTTGTTTTTGTTGTTTGCTGCCGACAACAATGACTATGATGACGTTGTTGATAATGATGATGTTTTTAACTGTTAATGTTCATGGGGATTAAATCCATATGTATGAATGGATGTGTATGTACGTAAAACAGAGTTGTATAAAATAGGATGTTCTTTAATGAGTAGTACTTTTTGTACAAATTTAAGGAGATTTCTAATAATTGTTAAATTTTAAAGAAATAATACTAAACTTTACCTAAGTTTCAAGTAAATTCAAGTAAATTTCTAAATTTAAAAAAAAAATTAAATAAAACTGAAAAAAATCGAATAAAAATATAGATTAAATACAAAAATAAGCAGAATATCATATTCTATAAATAATCAAAGATTTTATTAGAAAATTTTGAGGTATTTACATAATTTTGGCTAATTATTCGGAAAACCGATTAGATTAATCGGAAAATTTTTAATATTTCCAGAAATCCAAAAGAATATTGTTTAAATTAGGGAACTGTTCTTTTAAAAATCGAACGAATAATGGGAAAACCGAATAATCTAATAAAAAATTAATCGAATAAAATCAGGAATACATAAAAAAAAATTGATAAATTTTATAATATTCACATAATCAAAGATTTTATTGGAAATATTTGGTTCATATACTGAACTATAGCCAGTTATTCGGAAAACCGATTGAATAAATATTCGAATAATTGAACAAGATTTAATTTTTTCCAAAATTTAAAAAGAATATTAGTTAAATTAATAAATTATTCTTACAAAATCCTAACGAATAATCGCAAAACCGAATAATCTATTAAACAATTAATCGAATAAAAGCAGGAATACATAAAAAAAATTGATAAATTTTATAATATTCACATACTCAAAGATTTTATTGGAAATATTTGGTTCATATACTGAATTATGGACAGTTATTCCGAAAACCGTTAAATAAAAATTCAATTAATCGGAAAATTTGTTAAATTTAAAATGAATATTTCTTAAATTTAAAATGAATATTAGTTAAATTAAGCAAATTTTCTTACAAAAAGTAAACGAATAATCGGAAAACCGAATAATCCAGTAAAAAATTAATCGAATAAAATCAGGAAACAGGAAAAAAATTTACCGGATTTCACATAATTTTGGCTAATTATTCGGAAAACCGATTAGATTAATCGGAAAATTTTTAATATTTCCAGAAATCCAAAAGAATATTGTTTAAATTAGGGAACTGTTCTTTTAAAAATCGAACGAATAATGGGAAAACCGAATAATCTAATAAAAAATTAATCGAATAAAATCAGGAATACATAAAAAAAAATTGATAAATTTTATAATATTCACATAAACAAAGATTTTATTCGAAATTTATGATGTATTTACAGAATTATGTGCAATTATTCGGTAAACCGTTTGAATGGTTATTCGATTAATCGAACAAGTTTTAATATTTCCTAAATTTAAAAACAATATTACTTAAATTAAGAAATTTTTCTTATAAAAATTATTCGGTAAACCGTTTGAATAGATATTCGATTAACCGAACAAGTTTTAATATTTCCTAAATTACAAAATAATATTAGTTAAATTAAGAAATTTTTCTTACAAAAACCTAACGAATAATCGCAAAACCGAATAATCTAGTAAAAAAATTAATCGAATAAAATCAGGAAACATACAAAAAATTTACCGAATTTCACAAACTTCACATAATCAAAGATTTTATTCGAAATTTATGATGTATTTACAGAATAATGTACAATTATTCGGAAAACCGATTAAATAATTATTCGATTAATCGCAATTTCTTAAATTCCAAAAGAATATTAGTTAAATTAAGAAATTTTTCTTATGAAAAGTAAACGAATAATGGCAAAACCGAATAATGTTGAAAAAATAATCGAAAAATAAAGAATATTTAGAAAAATTGTATAGAATTTCATATTCTTTTTTTATATTTTTATAAGCAATTTTTGATGCATTTATGGAATAATGGCTAATGATTCGGCAAACCGATTGTATGGTTATTCGATTAATCGTAAAACATTTTTAGATTTAATTAATTCCAAAGGATATTAAGGAATTTTTCATACAAATTGTAAACGAATAATCGGAAACCCCAATAATCTAGTTATTCTGACCAATTATTCGGAAAACCGATGGAATGAAGCCACTTATTTAGACATTTTCTTATTTTATTAATCAAGTATCTAGATTTTGTTAAAACAAAACATTGTGGGGATTTTAATCAAAATGTTTACGATTATTTAATGTAATCTAGGTTAATCTTTAAGTAATTTCATTAAAAAGTCAAGCATTTCATTAATTTCCCAAGAATTTCTGTCTGTCTGCCTTCAATTACTCCAGCAGTGGCAACACTGAGTTTGTGAATGAAATGTTTTAGCGCTGCCTGACTGCTAAGGGTGGGTGCTTTTGCATTAATTGCTTTTATCGATTTTTTAGCGTTTTTTTTTATGTTGTTTTGTTTTTTGCTCTCTCATTTATTCTGTGCATGTTGTTGTTGTGTTTTTTTATTTAACTCGGCACAGGCTTTAAAGAAGAAAACATATTTTCAGTTGGATTTTTCTTTTTTTAGCACAAGGCCGAAAATGAAATGTTTTGAATTCTTTTTTCTTCTTCTTCTTTGTTTTTTTGCTGTTGCTTTCTTTCTCACTGTTGTTGTTGTTGAATATAAAATGAAAATATTTCTGTTTATATGTGGAAAAGTATGAGTGCGGTTTTGTTTGGTTTATTTTTTTTTATTTTATTTTAAGTATAAATAAAAAGAAAGACTTACATTTTTTCAACTACTTTTTTTTGGGTTCATATTATTATTTATGTTGTTGTTGCTGGGTATATTCACTATACCAGGCAGCAAAGTAAGTAGTAGTCTTTGGCTCCCATTTGAATACAAATGAATGCAGAGTGTTAAATTCAAAATGTGGGAAAAAATTTTTATAAAATTAAATGATAATGTTGTTTGTTTGCTTGTTGTATATATTATAGTTTGCACATTATGAACGAGGTTTTAGAGCATAGATTTCATACAAATGTGGGCGTTGTTACTTTATTTTTATTTATTATTTTTTCCTTTTCATCACAAAAAATAATTGCAATAATGATGGTGGCAATGGGTTGGTAGAAAGGAGTATAATTTTAATGCTTAGAGATTTAAACAAATAATTTGATAGATTTTCAGAAGGATAATAATTGAATTTTGTATAAAAAAAATTAAACTCGGTCATAAGAGAAATTTATGAATTATGTATTTAGATCTTTATAGTAAAAAAAAAAAATCAAATGATTTTTCAATTAATCGAAAAATTTTAATATTTCTTGAATTCCAAACGATGATTAGTTAAATTAAGCAATTTTTCATACAAAAATTAAACGAATAATCGCAAAACGAATAATCGATTTAAAAAATATTAGAATAAAAATAAAGAAAACATACACAAAATGTACCCAATTTCATATTCTTCACATAATCAAAGATTTAATTCGAAATTTTTTATGTATTTAAAGAATTATATCCAATTATTCGGAATACCGATTGTATGATTATACGATTAATCGAAAAATGTTTACTTTTTCTTTAATTCCCACTGAATATTAGTTAAATTAAGCAATTTTTCTTACAAAAAGTCAACGAATAATCGCAAAACAAATAATCGATTAAAAAATAAACCTATAAAAATAAAGAATATAAACAAAAATGTGCCTAATTTCATAATATTTATATAATCAAAAATTTTAATGGGAATCTTTGAATAATATGCAGAATTTTGGTTAATTATTCGGAAAACCGATTTAAAGGATATTCGATTAATCGGAAAATTTTTAATATTTCATGAATTCCAACTGAATATTAGTTAAATTAAGCAATTTTTCTTACCAAAATTAAACGAATAATCGATTAAAAAAATAATCGAATCAAAATAAAGAATACATAAAAAAAATTTGCCGAATTTCATAGTCGTTAAATAATCAAAGATTTCATTCGAAATTTGTTATGAATTTATAGAATTTTGGACAATTATTCGGAAAACCGATTGAATGGTTATACGACTAATCGAAAAATGTTTACTTTTTCTTGAATTGGAACTCAATATTAGTAAAATTAAGGAATTTTTCTTACCAAAATTAAACGAATAATAGCAAAACGAATAATCGATTAAAAAAATAATCGAATCAAAATAAAGAATACTTAAAAAAATGTGCCGAATTTCATAGTCCTTAAATAATCAAAGATTTCATTAGAAATTTGTTATGAATTTATAGAATTTTGGACAATTATTCGGAAAACCGATTTAAAGATTATTCGATTAATCGGAAAATTTTTAATATTTCATGAATTCCAACTGAACATTAGTTAAATTAAGCAATTTTTCTTACCAAAATTAAACGAATAATCGCAAAACGAATAATCGATTAAAAAAATAATCGAATCAAAATAAAGAATATATAAAAAATATGTGCCGAATTTCAAAGTCGTTAAATAATCAAAGATTTCATTCGAAATTTGTTATGAATTTCTAGAATTTTGGACAATTATTCGGAAAACCGATTGAATGGTTATACGACTAATCGAAAAATGTTTACTTTTTCTTGAATTGAAACTGAATATTAGTAAATTTAAGGAATTTTTCTTACAAAAAGTTAACGAATAATCGAAAAACGAATAATCGATTAAAAAAATAATCGTATAAAAATAAAGAATACTTAAAAAAAATGTGCTGAATTTAATAGTCTTTAAATAATCAGAGATTTAATTCGAAATTTGTTATAAATTTCTAGAATTTTGGACAATTATTCGGAAAACCGATTGAATGGTTATACGACTAATCGAAAAATTTTTACTTTTTCTTGAATTGAAACTGAATATTAGTAAAATTAAGGAATTTTTCTTACAAAAAGTCAACGAATAATCGAAAAATGAATAATCGATTAAAAAAATAATCGAATCAAAATAAAGAATACTTAAAAAAATGTGCCGAATTTCAAAGTCGTTAAATAATCAAAGATTTCATTCGAAATTTGTTATGAATTTCTAGAATTTTGGACAATTATTCGAAAAACCGCTTGAATGGTTATTCGATTAATCGGAAAAATTTTAATATTTTCAGAATTTCAACAGAATATTTGTTAAATTAAGACGAATAATCGATTAAAAAAATAATCGATTATTAAAAAATGTACCCAATTTCATAATATTTACTTAATCGAAAATTTAATCGAAATTTTTGAATAATATAAAGAATTTTTGCCAATTATTTGGAAACCTATTGAATGGTTATTCGATTAAACAGAAATTTTTTAATATATCCTGAATTCCAAATGAAGTAATTTTTCTGATGAATCCCGCCATTATTTTTAAATTCAATTTTTGTTTTACAGCAAAACAAAACATTCGGCTTAATATTGATCTAGAAAAAAAAGCTAACAAATTTAAATCGTTTTTGTGCCACACAAATTTTTTATGTCAGTTTGTTGTTGTTGCTGTTAATTTAAAGCACTCCATTTTATGTGTGTCTATTATGACCAAGCAGCATTTGTAATTGACCTAATTCTTTTTATGTTTATTTTTTTGCATATTTTTTTTTTGTTGCAACTGCAACTATAATTTTTTTTTTAAAGCTTTAACAAATACTAAAAAACATTTTCATAACATGGCAATTTTTCATACTACTGTGAGTAAAACAACAAATACAACTAAAAAATGACACGGTAGATTTTGTATGTTGTTATTGTGATTGTGTGTTTGTTATTGTGATGCATAAATGCAGGCAAAATGGAAATTAACAATAACAAGAAAATACGTGTGTGAGATAATGTTTTGTTTTGTTATTTTTAATGAATTTAATAAATTTTATGCATCATGGAATATTTTCGATAAATAATATTAAAAAAATTATAAAATATTTAATATAATTTTGTATTTTTTTATGCACAACCAATTACAATATTTAAATTATTAATTATTTGCATAAAATATGTATTTTATATTTAAAGAAAATAACCAATAGTGAAATATTAAAGCGAAATTTTGTTAATTTTCCTATAATTGTGCTAGGCAAAATCGAGGGAATATGTATTCACATAATTATGGCCAATTATTCGGTAAACCGATTTACCGGTTATTCGAATAATCGAATAAATTTCAATATTTCTTGAATTCCAAAACGAATAATAGTTGAATTAAGGAATTTTTCTTACAAAAATTAAACGAATAATCGAAAAACCGAAGAATCTAGTTAAAAATGAATCGAATAAAATCTGGAATACATACATAAAATCTGCTGAATTGCACAATATTCACTAATCAAAGATTTTATTTGAAAATTATGATGTATTTACAGAATTATGGGCAATTATTCGGAAAACCGTTTGAATGATTATTCGATTAATCGAACAAATATTAATATTTCCTAAACTTAAAAAGAATATTAGTGAAATTAAGAAATTTTTCTTATAAAAAACAGAATTATGGCCAATTATTCGGAAAACCGATTAAATAGTTTTACGAATAATCGGATAATTTTTTATATTTTTCAATTTCCAAATGAATATTAGTTAAATTAGGGAACTTTTCTTACAAAAAGTAAACGAAAAATCCAAAAACGAATAATCGATTAAAAAAATTAACCGAATAAAAGTAAAGAATATATAAACAAATTGTTTAGAATTTCATATTATTGTATAATGAAATATTTTATAATAAATTTTGTATGTTTCCATAGAATTATGGCCAATTATTCGGAAAACCGTTGGAGTGATTATTCGAATTATTATAAAAATTTTTATATTTCTTAAATTCCAAAAAAAATATTAGTTAAAATAAGGAATTTTTCTTATAAAAAAACAAACGAATAATCGTTAAACAAAATAATCGAATATAAATAAAGAAAATATACAAAAAATGTGCGAATTTATTAATCTTCATATAATCTACGATTCTATTACACATTTTTTTATGTATTCACAGAATTATGGCCAATTATTCGGAAAACCGATTAAATAGTTTTACGAATAATCGGAAAATTTTTTATATTTTTCAAATTCCAAATAAATATTAGTTAAATTAAGGAACATTTCTTACAAAAAGTAAACGAAAAATACCAAAACGAATAATCGATTAAAAAAATTAACCGAATAAATGTAGAGAATATATAAACAAATTGTTTAGAATTTCATATTATTGTATAATCAAATATTTTATAATAAATTTTGTATGTTTCCATAAAATTATGGCCAATTTTTCGGAAAACCGTTGCAGTGATTATTCGATTAATTATAAAAATTTTTATATATCTGAAATTCCAAAAAAATATTAGTTAAATTAAGGAATTTTTCTTATAAAAAACAAACGAATAATCGCTAAACGAATAATCGATTAAAAAAATAATCGAATCAAAATAAAAAATACATTAAAAATGTGCAGAATTTCATAATCTTCACATAATCAAAGATTTTATTGGAAATTTTTAACGAAAGCCTAAAATTTTAAACAATTATTCGGAAAACCGTTGGAATGTTTATTCGAATAATCGTAAAATTTTAATATTTCCTGAATACCAAAAGAAAAGTAGTTAAATTTGGGATAAAACTTTAAAGTTGGAATATTTAGGATTTGGTTTCGTTTCTACTAAATTTAACTGTTTAATTGAAAATTTTAAGAAAATCGTTTCAAATGTTAAAGGATTTGCAAGATTTTCATTAATTTGTTTTTAATATCAAACCATTTTCGGATTTTTTTATTTTTTAATTATAAAAACCTCAAAATACTTAAGTTGAACCTAATCTTATTCAATATTTATTTTACATATTTTTCAAAACTTATTGCTTAATTTAACTTAATTTGTATTTATTTCATTCTTATCTTTACTTACCCAATTATGTTATTAATTGTTGATGTTTATTTAATAAAAAAAAAATTAAGAAACGTATTCAAATATTGTATAAATAATCCATATAATTTAAGGCGTGCTGTGAGAGTGAAGGGTTATTTTCTGAAAAGATAAACAAAAATAAAGAAAAATTATTGCTATTAGCTAAAATAAAAAATAAAATTAAATTCAATCAAATTGAATAGAATAAATTATTCAATAAGAAAATAGCAGAGAGATAGAAGTATTTTAAAGAAAATTGAATGACAAGTCACGTTTCGCAATAAACTCTGCAAAAATAAACAAACCAACTTTTCTTTTGCTTTAACATTTCAAATAAATTAAAAAATATAGCTCTAGTACTACGAACAACTACTATTACAGAGAAAACAAGAACAAAAAAATGTATTAAAACAAAATAAATATTGAAAGAAAAAATAATAAATTCCTATAAAAAGAGCAGCATTAAAAAAAACCTCTATAACATAACAATAAATATTGGTTAAAAAGGAAAAAATAAAAAACAATATTGCAGAGGAAAACTCTATTGCTATATATCTATATTTTACAGACAATTTACCACGTTGTATACTAAATTTTTGATATAAAAAAATATTAAGGAAAACACAGCAGCAGCATCTCTTTTTTCAGTGTTGCACAGTTGCCATTACAACATTAAAGCAGCTTAGCCACATTGCCAAGTTTCACTTTGCGATATTAAACTCCCAAATATACAACACAATACAGACAGACATACAATTCACTGGCAAAATAATATAAACAAACAAACAAAAATATAAACAAACTGCAAATATTATTATTTTCCAGCAACCACTTCTACTACTTGTCTACTACCCATACGTACACTCTACTACTACTTTTACATACTATTTTCATGCAACTCCCATACCATCCATCCCATTTAAGCCAGCTCTGCTTAACACTGTTCTGCTCTGCTCTGCTCCATAAAACGGCAACTATACTTTGTGCTCTACTACTACTACATCCACAACATACTTTCCTTCCTGTATAAAAGAAATCCTGTCTGTTTTTATTTGTACGTTTTTTTTATACTACTTTTTTTTTGTTATTATTTTGTATTCTACAAATTGTACGAGTTTGTGCATTTAGATGTGGCATGACATAACATGTAACAGCAAGTCAGCATTAGAATGGTTATAAGCAACAATCTGTATATGTTTATATGTACATTTTCATTTATTTTTTTTTTGCAATGTAGAATATCAGATCAAGCAAAGAATTTAATCTTTAAATCGAATAAATTAGCAAAAAAAATAATCGAATGAAAATTAAGAATTTATATAAAAAATGTGCCAAATTTCATAAGCTTTAACATAATCAAAAATTTTATTGGAAATTTTTGAAAAATATACAGAATTTTGGACAATTATTCGGAAAACTGATTGAATGGTTAATCGATTAAACGGAAAATTTTTATATTTCTTGAATTCCCAATGAATATTAGTTAAATTCAGAAATTTTTCTTACAAAAAGTAAACAAATAATCGCAAAACCCATAAACGATTAAAAAATAATCGAATAAAAATAAACAGTACATAAAAAATTTTGACGAATCTCATAAACTCTCACATAATCAAAGATTTTATTGAACATTTTTGAATATGCTGAATTTTGACCAATTATTCGGAAAACCGAATGAATGGTTATACGATTAATCGGAAATTTTTTAATATTTTTTGAATTGCAAATTAATATTAGTTAAATTAAGCAATTTTTCTTACAAAAAGTAAACGAATAATAGCAAAACGAATAACCGATTAAAAAAATAATCGAATAAAAATAAACCGTACATAAAAAATGTGCCGAATTTCAGAAACTCTCACATAATCAAAGATTTTATTGAACATTTTTTTAATAATATGCTAAATTATGGCTAATTATTCGGAAAACCGTTTGAATGGTTATACGATTAATCGGAATTTTTTTAATATTTCTTGAATTGCAAATGAATATTAGTTAAATTAATAAATTTTTCTTACAAAAAGTAAATGAATAATCGCAAAACGAACAAATTAAAAAAAAATAATCGAATCAAATTAAAGAATACAAAAAAAAAAGAAAAAATTTACCAAATTTTATTGTATTTACAAAATCAAAGATTTTATTATAACTTTTTTAATAATTCACAGAATTTTGACCAATTATTCGGAAAACCGATTAAATGGTTATACGAATAATCGAACATTTTTTAATATTTCTTAAATTTCAAAAGAATATTAGTTAAAATATGAAATTTTTTATTAAAACCTAAACGAATAATCGCAAAACCGAATAACCTAATCGAATAAAAATGAAGAATACCATCAAAAAATTTAACGAATTTCGCAATCTATGTATAATCAAAGACATTATTGGTAATTTCTGAATAATACATAGAATTTTGGGCAATTATTCGGAAAACCGATTAAAAAGTTATTCGATTAATCGGAAAAATTTTTATATTTCCTAAATTCAAAAGTAATATTAGTTAAATTAAGAAATTTTTCTTACAAAATGTAAGTCCAATTATTCGGAAAATCATTTAAATGGTTATTCGATTAATCGGAAAAATTTTAATATTTCCAGAATTCAAAAAGGATTCTAATTCGAATATGGAAGTTTGTTGATTATAAAATGTAAACAAATAATCTCAAAGCCGAATAATCGTTGAATTTCCACTTGAACTACAGCAGAAATCAGCCAATATGACAACACCGTTGTCAATCATTGTGATTGACAAGCTCGAAGAAGAAGAAGATTAAAATAATTAGCTGGTAGAAATATTCTGTTGTATTTTTTTAGGTTATATCAGAAAGTTTGCTTCCATTCTTTCAAACAATTGCCTTAAAAAAAATGCATGCATGTATAAAATCATACGTAATATTTGTGTTGAAAAAAAAAATACACACAGCTCACACAAAAATAATGAAGAAGAACCTGCCATCAACATATGATGGCAAAACGAGTAATATTGCATTAAATGCAACAAAAACAACAACGAAAACAGCAGAGCATCAACAACCATAATAATAACAAAACTAAAAATACCAATAAAAACTGTTTACAATCTATACTAAACAAAAAATTAAATTGTAAACTACACACCCAGTATAATAAATACATACATAATGTTTGGATAGAATAACAACAACGACACTAGAAAACAGGATAAATATTGGACAAAAAAAAAGAAGAGTTTTCTTCTTCTTTTTTTTGGGGTGTGTTGCTGGCTACCGCTGCTGCTGCTGCTGACGATGTAGGATTTAAAGTTCAGATGCTGCAGCAACAGAAAAAAACGTATGTTTTTTTTGACTAAAGAATAATTTCCGGGTTTTCATAAGATAGAGAGCAGATAAAAAGACAGAGACAAATCTCATGTTGTATATTTATATTTGATATTACTGTTGTTGTTGTTGTTTTACTTAAGAATTATATGGAATTATAGAGACAGACTGCCAACAGCAGCAGTATTATAACTGCAACAAACTGGAATTAAACGAATACAATATTGAGAAAAATTTTATATGACAAGTAATTATTTGTTAATTTAAAATTTATAGCAAAACAAGGATTTATAACAGAGGATTTAAAAAAAAAACAAGCAACAGCATAATAATTGTGTAATAATCTCGGAATTGGTTTAATCTTTAAAAAGTAATACATAAAACAAGAAAAAAGGCTTGTTTTTCTCTTTATAATTAGGTATTATTGTGAATGATTTAAATGGTTACAAAAGAAAAACCCGGTTATTCGATTAATCGAACAAATTTTGATGTTCCCTTAATACCAAAAGAATATTAGATAAATTTAGGAATTTTTCTTACAAAATGTAAACGAATAATCAGAAAACCGAATAATTTTGGAAAAAATAATCGAATAAAAATAAAGAATTTAAACAAAAATTGGAATTTTTGATGTATTTACAGAAATATTATAAATTATTCGGAAAACAATTGAATGGTTACTCGATTAATCGAATAAATTTTAATATTTCCTGAACCCCAAAAGAATATTAGTTGAATTTAGGAATTTTTCTTAAAAAATATAAACGAATAATCGGAAAAGCGAATAATTTATTAAAAAATAATCGAAAAAAAATATAGAATTTAAACAAAAATTGTGTAGAATTTCATATTATTTATATAACAAAAGATTGTAGTGGAATTTTTGATGTACATATTTACAGAATAATGGCTAATTAGTCGAAAAACCGATTGAATGGTTATTCGATTAATCGGATAAATTTGTATATTTCTTAATTTCAAAAAGAATATTAATTGAAATAAGGATTTTTTTATAAAATTTAAACGAATAATCGAAAAACCGAATAATGTAGTAAAAAAAAATAATCGAATAAAATCAGGAATACATAAAAAAATATGCCGAATTTCATAATCTTCATATAATCAAAGATTTTATTCAAAATTTATGATGTATTAACAGAATTATAGGCAATTATTCGGAAAACCGTTTAAAGGGTTATTCGATTAATCGTAAATTTTTTAATATTTCCTTAAATCCAAAAGATTATTATTTCAACTAAGGAATTTTTCTTACAAAAATTTAAGGAATAATCGCAAAACAAATAATCGATTAAAAAATAATCGAATAAAATTAAAGAATATATACAAAAAATATGCCGAATTTCATAATCTTCACATAATCAACAATTTTATTCGAAATAGATGATGTATTAACAGAATTATGGGCAATTATTCGGAAAACCGTTCGAAGGGTTATTCGATTAATCGTAAAATTTTTAATATTTCCTTAAATCCAAAAGATTATTATTTAAACTAAGGAATTTTTCTTAAAAAAATTTAAGGAATAATCGCAAAACGAATAATCGATTAAAAAAATAATCGAATAAAATTAAAGAATATATACAAAAAATATGCCGAATTTCACAATCTTCACATAATCAACAATTTTATTCGAAATTTATTATGTATTTTCAGAATAATGGTCAATTATTCGGAAAACCGTTTGAAGGGTTATTCGATTAATCGTAAAATTTTTAATATTTCCTTAAATCCAAAAGATTATTATTGCAACTAAGGAATTTTTCTTACACAAATTTAAGGAATAATCGCAAAACGAATAATCGATTAAAAAACTAATCGAATAAAAATAAAGAATACATACAAAAAATTTGCAGAATTTCACAATCTTCACATAATCAACGATTTTATTCGAAGTAGATGATGTATTAACAGAATTATGGGCAATTATTCGGAAAACTGTATCAATGATTATTCGATTAATCGAATAAATTTTAATTTTCCTGAACTTCAAAAGAATATTAGTTAAATTAAAAAATTTTTCTTATTAAAAGTAAACGAATAATTGCAAAACCGAATAATCGAATTAAAATAAAGAAGATATACAAAAATTGCGTAGAATTTCACATAGCCAAAGACTTTATTCTAATTTTTGATTAAGAGACACATTTTTGGCCAATTATTCGGATAACCGATAGAATGATTATTCGATTAATCGAATAAATTTTAATATTTCCTGAACTCAACAAAATATTAGTTAAATTATAAATTTTTCTTACAAAATTAAAACGAATAATCGGAAAACCGAACCGTTCATTTTGGAACCGAGTAACCGATATTGGATTGATTCGTTCTTAGCCTCAAAAGTTGAGCAGTTCTTTTGTTTCGGAATCCATATGTTTCAGAAAGATGGCTAACAATGGCCAATACCTTAAATAAATTTATATCGTACAAATGTTTCAAAATAAAAGCTAAAAATTTTTAAAAAATCCCCCAAAAATTTACACTTTAAAATATTGAAAGTAAAACATAAATTACTCGTACCTTAAATAGCCTGAATTATGAATAAACAAATGTTTATAAATCAAATGTGAATTCTTTAGTTTTAATTTTAAGAAATATCTAAAATTTTTAATATGACTCTGAAGATTTTTGTTTACTAAGCAATTAATATCTATATTATTGTTTGGTATAATAAACTCTCAAATTTATTTAACATAATAGCAAGCAATAATGCTGAAATCAGCTTAATTTTCAAACATAAACACAAATTCCATTTCAATGGTAGTTATTTATAAAATTTAAACCTTAAACTTAAGCAAAATTCTCTAGATTCTAAATTCCTTTTAATATTTTAAAGTGTTGAGTATGAATCTTGTTTAGAATATGTAAATACTGAGTTTGTAGTTTATTTTTATTTCATAATTTATTTTTTTATATAGTTAAGGGCAAATTTCTAATGCCTTACTTTGTGGAGTAGATGCATCATAAATATTTACTTATATAGAGTATAATATATAAGAACTTACAAATGGATTGAAGTGCTGTACGGCAAGTATGCTAGAAATTAATTTGTTAAATCTAGCTTCACAGTGCAGCTAATAAATTTACAGGCAGTTATTGAAAGTTTTCAAGACCATGAAACTGGCTTGATTACATATTTAGGATTTAAATTCGAAATTTCGAATGTAATATAGGCATAATAATATTAATTATTTGAATAAAACGGGAAAAAGTTTGTTTTTCTGTTAATCATAAGGCAGCCTTAGCAGAGAACAGAATGTAAACAAAGCAAAAGCTACTTAACGGTATCTTAATTAGAGATAGAGAGAGAGGGAGAGAAAGCACACACAGGCTTGCATTTGTGTAGTACTTTAATTTGCATAGTTGCAGTTTTTTGGTATTTTAATTAGTTGCCTTTAAAAATGCTTCTTACTGCAATACTCTGTGATAAATTCCAACCATTAAAAGCAGACTACGTTAAATACAGAAGGAAAAAAACACTTTAAGTAAAACGTAAACTAATCGAAATAGAAACTTGTTTTTATTTGTTTTTTCTGCTTCTAAAAGAAAGACAGCAAAGAAACAAACAAAATCTTAGATACACAACTGTTTACCAAATACGGTAGATTAAGTCAAAACAGTGACAGTGTTTGAAATAAAAAAAATTTGCAGAAAACTTCAACAATTAGTAAAAATGTTGGAATATAAAGTGATGACAGATAGACCCTGAATTTCTCATAATTTTTGTCAAATTGGACAAAAATTAAAGGCAGTCATTTTTGATAAAAATGAAACTTGTTTGAAATTTGTTCCATGGACTTTATGGATTTAAAGTTTGCTTTTGTAGTTAGGCTGATATGTCTCTTTAATGTAAACATTTCTATTTCCAAACCCACTGTCTGCCACAAGAAATACTTAAAATGCTAAAGCTAAAGGAAAATCCATTGAAAAACGTGTTAAGCCGTTTTTCTTCTATTCAAATAAAAATAGAGAAATGAAATGTGAAGAATTGAAAAACAAAATTAATTTGATTTCAGAAGTAGAAGAAAAACACAAAACTTGTTAAATAAGAAAACTAGTTTTCAGTATTTGTTTAACTATTTTTTTTCCATTTCAATTTGTTTTTGGCGTTAGAAAAGATTAATTTTAGATTTAAGAGAAGAAAAAAAATGTGGTAATTTACGAGTAACTGAAATGACACAAAAAAAATAAAAACAGATGATGACTGACAGGTGTTTTTTTTTCTTAGCCAAATAAAGTGCTATTCAAGTCATCATATAAATTACAAAATTAATTACATAAAATTGTTAGATTAGGCAGATTAAAAGCCATGAATTATAATTAAAATTTTTTAACATTTAGAAAGATTTAAACAAATTCTATTCATAAAACATTGTTATTTCATAAATAAGGCATTATTAGTACTCTTTTTCAATTATTACTACTATTTTTTATTACTCTTAATAGGCATCACTGGTTTTGTTGACATTTTAATTAAGCAAGAAGTTGCCATATGATCGATAGAATAAAACTAAATGGCAATGTTGGTTGCCAAAATACCGTTACCGAAATAATATAAATTAGCGTTACCGTAATCACAACCGTAAAAGACAATAAATATTATAAAAACAAACGAAATCTTCCCTTATTTTTATAATTTTCTAACATTTCTCTTAAATTTTCTTAAATTTAAATGTTTTCCTCATAAAATCTATTAAAACAGTTCTACATTCTACATTTATCTTTGCTAACGACAATGACACTTAAATATTTGTCTTTAATTTAACACTTTTGCACACGCAAAAGCCCAGCAGCAATCAAATCAAAATCCGACAACTTTTATTAAAAATTCCAATAGCAAACACGTGTCAAGATTGTTCAGCACTATTTATTTGCTTCTTCTCCTTCTTCCACTTCTTCATGAACTATGCAGAATGTCAGCCATTTATTTGCATTTTCTTATTTTGCCAAATATGTGATTGATACATGTTAAAAAAATTTAACACCAAAAAAAAAAGTAGTAGTAGTAGTAGAAATATTTAAGACACCGAAAGAATGTTTTACATTTTGTGCTAAATCAGCAAAAGAATAAAAAAAGGCAAATCACTGTGGCACGGGAATGTGCCAGCAGCAGTCAGGATGGCAGACATAAAGACATACAGACACAATTGGATAAGATAAGAAAAAAGAAAACTATGTTTGGCAATATTTAAAATAGAAAATAAATTGAATTTGGGAGAAAACAAGCCAGATTTATTTACTTAGATAAAATATAAGAAATAGAAAAAGAAAAGTAAAGAAATTTTTAAAGAAAATATTAGAAAACTACTTGAAATGTGGTTTTGTTGATTTTCATACAAAAATATATAGTAAAATGTTGCCTTAATCGTAGGTCATTATAAAGTAAATTCTTAACCTCAAAGTTGTTTTTTTTTTTGATAGTAAAAGTTTGCCTTAATCGTAGTCTATTGGTGTAGGCGCAGGGCTATGTTCCATTCTAAAAATGTATGCAAACATGTGAAAAGTTGTAATTTTCCTTGTTACATATTTCACCCTCAATTACATTTCAGGGTGAGATAATACCCTTTTTTGCAACTGCGTTAAGTACTTTTTTTGCAATTGAACAGCTGATTTCTATTATTGAAAATCAGTGTTGTTAATGCTGTTGGCAAACACACACAATTGAATGTCGAAAGTCGCTTTAACAATGTTAAATATCGAATTTTAATACAAAATTAATTCATTATTTGGCACGCTAAATATACATTAGTGTTAAGTGTAAAATCAAGAAATTATTTTGTTCCATTCTAATCGAAAAAAATGTTTCACTTTGCAAGGGTGTGTGCAACATGATAATAATATTAAACATTTATAAGGCATCATTTTTTTTTAGAAAAGAAAATACCATATGTAAAGTAAAATGTTGCCCTCAATCCAAAGTTTTTATATAGAAAAAAATTGCCCTCAATCCAAGGTGTTTATCAAGTAAAATGTTGCCCTCAATCCAAGGTGTTTATCTAGTAAAATGTTGCCCTCAATCCAAGGTTTTTATATAGAAAAAAATTGCCCTCAATCCAAGGTGTTTATCTAGTAAAATGTTGCCCTCAATCCAAGGTGTTTATATAGTAAAATATTGTGAAATGTTGCCCTCAATACAAGGACTTTATAGCGTAAAATGTTGCCCTGAATCCGAGGTTTTTATGTCGTAAAATGTTGCCCTCAATCCAAGGTCTTTATATAGTGAAATATTGCCCTCAATTCAAGGTTTTTATATCGTAAAATTTTGCTCTCAATCAAAAGTATTTATATATTGAAATGTGGCCCTCAATATAAGGTCTTTATATCGTAAAATATTGCCCTCAATCCAAGTTATTTATATAGTAAAATGTTGCCATCAATCCAAGGTTTTTATATAGGAAAATGTTACCCTCAATCCAAGTTATTTATCCAGTTAAATGTTGCCCTCAATTCGAGGTTTTTATATAGTAAAATATTGTCCTCAATTCAAAGAATTTATATAGTGAAATGTGGCCCTCAATCAAAGGTGTTTATCCAGTAAAATGTTTCCCTCAATCCAAGGTGTTTATCCAGAAAAATGTTGGCCTCAATTCAATGTATTTATGCCTTAATCGTAGGGCTATATAAAGTAAAATGTTGCCCTCAATCCAAGGTCTATATAAAGTAAAATGTTGCCCTCAATCCAAGGACCTTACATAGTAAAATATTGCTTTAATTTTAGGTTTATATAAATAAAAATGATGTCCTCCATTCAAGGTCTTTATATAGTAAAATGTTGCCCCCAATCCACGTCTAAGATTTAGTAATATCGTTTCCCCTAGTACAATCTACCTTTCCCAGCATTTTCAAATTTAACCCATTTTATATCGCAAATGTATTTATTGAAATAATTGAAACGTATAATAATAAATACAAAAATCTTCTTGCTTACTAGTTCAATTGTTTTTAGATCAAATTGAATACACCAACTTCAAAACAACATATTCTAATATGGTTTTCTAATGACGTCAGTAAGCGTTTCAAATTACCATATTTTAATTAGGTGACCATATTTTGTAACAAAAAAATTAATTTGTATTTATTTCTTTTAAAACAAATATAATTAAGAAGCATGACAAAAATATATTTATAAGTTAAAAAAAAGTATTTACAGAATATAACAAAATGTAAAGGAATTTTAATTAGTGCTTAAATAAAACCTTGACTTTATACATACGAATAAGGCTATATTTTACTATTGAGGGCAACATTTTACAGCTTAAGCATTAACTTACATTAAATATTTATAAACTAAGTGAACTGATATTATTTAAAACTAAATTTGTTTATTTTTGTACGCAATTATTTTAAATCCTAACAAATAAATTGTAATTAAATTACTTAAAAATAATAAACCCTAATTTATTTAAAATGTTGTTGAAACACTTTTAATACTAAAAACAAAAACAAATTAACTTAATTTCTTTATTTCCTTTCATAAAATAAATTTTCTTTATTAAATTCCCCACATTTTTCTAACATTCCCCAACAAAATCCCACTTTCCCACAAAACAATAACAAAACAAACACACACCCACCCACACATATCATACAAAACAACAATACAAACAGGGTTGCATACCAAAAGTAGTAACCAGCGGCCTGCCAAAAAGGTAAACTAACCAAAATGCAACACTAAATTAATAACCACACAATTTAATCACTGGTTTTTATACAATAATTATTATAAATTTAAATTAAATCTTTATAGAAATCAACAAAAACCCAATGCTTTTTAAATAAATTTTTAATTAATCTCATCAATTCATCGGCATTATTGATGGCGTACAATGAATGAGTAAATGGATGTTTCTTTGTGTGAAAAGAAACAAAAAATGTTAATAATAATTTTCCTATTTAGTGCTGCATTCAACAACAACAAAAAAAAATTGATGAATAATAAATGAATTCAAATTATAATATTGCATAGAAAATAAATTAAATTAAAGCAAATTAAATGCAAAATGTTAAAGCAAAAAAAATGCAAAAAAAAAAAAAAAAAAACAAAAACCTAAGCGTCAAACAACCTGTGAATTTAAGCACATGTAGCAAATTTTTTTGCCAGAAAAGACTTAAACATATGATGACTAGGTAATCATTTGGAAATAGATATAATTACATGCATACTTAAAACAAAAACTGAACTATATACTAAACACATTACTTGAATTGCAAAAAACAGGGTGAAAAAGTAAAGTTTATAAAAAGTATTTTGAAAAGATTTGATTAAACCTCACTGCTATATTGGTCTCAATCTTTGGCCTTTATATAGTAAAATGTTGGTCTCCATGGTATGGGTTTATATAGTAAAATATTAGTCTTAATCGTAGGCCTTTATATAGCAAAATGTTGGTCTCAATCGTAGGCCTTTATATAGTAAAATATTTTTCTCAATGGTAGGGGTTTATATAGTAAAATATTGGTCTCAATATTTGGGCTTTATATAGTAAAATGTTGGTATCAATGGTATGGGTTTATATAGTAAAATATTGGTCTTCATCGTAGGCCTTTATATAGTAAAATATTGGTCACAATCATAGGCCTTTATATAGCAAAATGTTGGTCTCAATCGTAGGCCTTGATATAAAAATAATTTTCTCAATGGTAGGGGTTTATATAGTAAAATATTGGTCTTAAACGTAGGCCTTTATATAGTAAAATGTTGGTCTCAATCGTAGGCCTTTATGTAGCAAAACGTTGTTCTCAATCGTAGACATTTATATAGAAAAATATTCGTCTCAATAGTATGCCTTTATATAGTAAAATGTTGGTATGAATCGTAGGCCTTTATACAGTAAAATATTGGTCTCAATTGTAGCACTTTATATAGTAAAATATTGGTCTCAATCGTAGGCCTTTATATAGTAAAATGTTGGTCTCAATTAGAGTTTTTTACGGGAATTCCCGGGACGACAAATCCCGGGAATTCCGCCAAATTCTCAATCCCGAAATCCCGGGAAATTGTACGAGAATTCCCGGGATTTATTTTCTTTAGTTTAATGTGCTGATTTTTTAACTAGACTTTCTCTAAAAATGCTTAAAGCTCCAAAACAAATGCAGAAGATTCATACGGAAATGGAAGCCATTCCGATACAAATGACAAATGGTGACAGGTTTGTATATAGCCAAAATTAGATATCGAGTCAGTTTATCTCTTTGTATTAAATTTTTATTGAATTTTTTATTTGTATCCAATTACATTTTAAAACCAAAGACTTTTCTTACATTTTTAACAAAGTCTACATTCTAAAAATTGAATAATTTGTTCTAGACGGGAATTCCCGTAATCCCGGGAAACTTCAAAATTAATCCCGATTTCGCGGGAAATGAAAAAGTGTGGGAAAAGATAAACTCTAGTCTCAATCAATGTAGCTGTCAATTTTCTTAATGAAAATACATATTATTTAAATAAATTTTGAACAAGTCAAAGTAAGAATTTCTTAAAAAACATTCAAATAACTTTCATTTACAAAGCACCCATTATAAAGAAAATAACAATTGCAATAAATTATGTATGTATCTGTATTTACTAATGTAAACAAAGTAAATAAGATGACAAGTATTATTGTAATGATGATGTTGTTGTTGTTGATTATGATGATGACCCTGGTTTATTGTTATTATTAGTTGCATTTAAACGTAGTAGTAAAACAACATAGTAGCAGTAGATGAGTAGTAGTAGTAGTAGTAGCAGTTATCTTCTATTTCTAAACTAAAACTAGTATTATATTTTATATTTAAAATGAATGTATGACGACTGGCTGGCTGTATTATAAATTTGCTAGTACATATTTATAAATACAGGTTTGTATATGGATAGCTAGTAAAAAATTTAAATTGTCATCATGTAAATACTTGTACATATGTCATTGTATTTAGATAAATATTTATTTTACGTCATTTAAATATTACATACTACATTGTTGGATAGACAAGTTGTATTTTGAGGGTTACATTTGTAATAAATAAATACGTACTATGTATTATATAGTCTATAGACTAAATACAGATTTGAATAAATTATAGATTTGAATAGCAGGGTTATAATAAATGTTTGCAGTTACAAAGATAAATTTAACATCAGCATTGTAAAGGTACATATGTTTGTATTTATGAACGATTTGTCAAATGAATACTATTTGCTAGTTTAACAGATACATAAAATATTCATAACGATAAAATGTGGTTTAACTCGGTAATGCTGAGCTGTTTATTTTACCTTGGATGGTAAAGCAACATTCCAACTAACAAATTGCTCGATATCGAGGCTCACTTGGCCCATTCTTGACCATCATAGGTCAATGTGCCTCACGGGGCTATCACGGGCTAGGCTGCGAGCTCTGATATCAGTACTTACTGGGCACTGCTTGATAGGAGACTGAACACTCCATATAACGACTTCTGCAGATGTTGCCATGATGAAGACGTGGAGGAAACTGTAGAACATCTCCTCTGTCTTTGCCCGCTCTATCGGGGGTTCGGACTGCGACAATAGGTAGTCCTTTTTTGCACGGCCTAACGGATCTATCTACTGTGGATGTGAGGATGATAGATTCGTTCATTCATGCGTCAGGTTGATTCGACACTAAACCCAATTCTGATATGTGAAGGACCTGTTCATGACCTGATCATGATCCTTAGGGTATCACAAAGGGATCAATTTATGGACCCAAGTGAGACGGCTAATACTGTCTGCCTTCATAACCTAACCGTGTTTACAGTAGGAGATTTTCCGAAATCCCTTAAAGTTTTACAGAGTATCGACAGTCCGAAGTGGCTAAACATATACTTTTAACCGAATTCTTCCCTTAAGTTTTTGCATCATTCACATTTTTGGCTACCAAATTTTACTTAGTTCTGAAGTCTTCTATAGTTGACTCTTCATTATTGTTCCTTTTACAACTGACCCATTGTTTTCTTTTGGTATAAAATCCAAATAATTAGAATACCACACATCAATTAATAAAATCTCCGCTTCGAAAATATTTAAAAACCTCGATCAGGGAACTAGAATGATTGTAAATGTGAACTAATTAAGATGAGTCCTATAAGAAGTAGCAAATTCAACAAACGTTGTTCAAATACGAAGCGCTTTTAAGCAATTGTTTGACTAATTAGCCTTTCAGAAAACCCGGAATATGTCGCCACTGAAGAACTATTGGAAGAATGTAGAAGAATTATGTTGGAATGGCGTACATCCATTTGACAAATAATTATGGAGAAAGAAGGAAAAGCAACAGATCATTCTCCATCACCATAATACGGTTTCTCTCCGGACAATTAAGCGTCTTTTTAGGCTCTCCAAGATGGCAATTCAAGAACACCGAAAAGCAGTTAACAAGCATGACTTGGAGGTCATTCTTCACTATAGCAACAACGATTTCTGCAGGCAAGAGTTCTGGTACCGAGTATGAAAAAGAAGAGCTTTAATGTAATTTCTCAGTCCTTGTCTATTTGAAAACATTTTCACTTTCTCTTAACTTTCTCCATAACGAATTTTGTGAATATCCTTCAAAATCTTTCAGATTATGTTCACATAAAGCCTCGATAATTTGTGGAAACACAATGGAAGACGATCATTTTGCTTTGAAAATTGTTTCAATTCGGTGTAAATGGGTTTCCAAAAATATCGAATCTTGTTGACTGTCTGTTTTAGTAGGATTTGTGGTACCGAGGATGAAAAGAAGAGCTTTGATGTAATTTCGGTGTCCTTGTCTATTTGGAAACTTTTTCTCATTCTCTTAACTCTCTCCATAATGTTCTTTTGGCGGCATCTCTCAAAGAAGTTGTTTATTATGCAGTCATTGATGCCATATCAATATGACAAGTTATACCGTTGAGCCGCGAAGGTGACATGAATTGGCCTCCAAGATCGCTCTATTGGATTCCTTTTTCTTGTGGGGTTTTCTGAAGTCCCAGATCTATGCCAGTAAGTTGCAAACAACCGGTGTCCTCAAAGTGAACATGACTCTTCAATTAAGCCGGGTCATTCAAAATTGGACATAGGAACAAAAGCCGCACGATGTCATATTTCATACTCAGAACATTTTTAATTAATTTCAACTTCTATCTCTTTTGAGAGTAGAGTAGAGGGAGGAACCATTACAAACAATTTCGATGAATAACCTTCGATTTTGATTATAATCCAACGTGTGGAAATAACGGGAATTTCTCTTAATTAGAAGTCCGTCTAGTAGCATTTAATGAACAGTTTTCTTAAATGCCTTTCACAGGCAATATTTCCACTTCAATAATCAAAGATTAAACTTAATTCTCCTTTTCTATTGCTGAAGACAGACTAACTCCCACTTTTCAAACCTTGTGACATTCAACCTTCTGGACCTCCCTCATTCAGCCCAAAATTTACTATTCGCTACCATAACATTGAATCTCCTCAAGTGAAGGAGTGGTTACCATAAAAACAGCATTTAATTGTCTTAAGAGTAAACAAAATGTTTTATAGTTCTGATCTAATCGAAATCCCTTCATATCAATATACACCACATTATCTAATATTTAGAGAATGCAGAAATTCTCAAAATACCCAAATTGAAACCCCATTACAACTTAAATGATCTTAATAAGATGTTAGAAATAGAAATTAAGCACCTTTTTATAGATTTGATACCTTTAATATTCCGTCTAGCTAAAGTGTATAGAGAATACGTTTTTTTCTCCAGCTTGTAATGGTCTACTATTGATATTTTGTGTATTTTATGGGTCTGTTTTTAATACTTCTTCTTCATACACTGAACGATAAACACATGTGATGTGAAATTGAAGTACGATAGACAAACATTTCTACATAAATACAAAGTATGTAGATAGAGAGATAGATAGATAGGTATGTAGGTATATGTATTACACATATACAAAGTATGTATCTATGTACTTTCATACATACCTATATGTACATTAGGATGGTTCTTATTTTGCTGTTTTCGATGCCTCCAAAATCTAATATTCAAATGCTGAACTTAGAGTAAAATCGTAAAACGTTTAGAGGTTGCTCATTTGATTTGAATTTAAAAAAATCTAAAAAAGAAGCACCCCGATTGCTCCATCGGTTTCAACATGCGAAAGATGGTTTGTGCCATTCAGAAGTGATGATTTTGACACGAAAGAAAAGATCGCCCAGGCCATCCAAAAATGTTTGAAGATCAAGAATTGGAAGCATTATTCCATGATGAATGTTGTGAAACTCAACAAGAAGAGCTTACAAATTCATTGGGAGATAGGTAAGTTAAGGTTTCCAGGCAGCCGCAAAGTGAATAAATAAGAAGAGCAGCTCACATGGGTCCAAGCAATAGGTCCCTTTGTGTTACCTATAAGAAGAAAGTCAGAAAAAGAGCGACAGATAGAAGTGAAAAGAGTGAAGGGGAAGATTGAAAAGTTAAGAGGAAGATGTTCGAAGAAAGAGAGAGGGGAGGATATTGTTAATTGTGTACCAATGAATTGGCGGTTATTAGGTCACTCTAAGAAGATCCCCAAGTCTGGTATTTTTAACCAATTACTATTCCCTATAAAGGCATTAACACCCTCTAGCCTCATATTCGAGAGCTCAGAAAGACTATTTAGGCAACGATGTACCACAAACCTTAAGCGTAGATTTCCTAATGCCGGACAGTGAAAAAGAATATGAAAAATTATCTCATCCTCCTACTCGTTTTGACAACTTCTGCAGAAGTCGTTATAGGGCAAGCCAAGTCCATTGGGAGATACTCAAGCAGCAATTTCAAAGCGCTTTCATCCAAAAGCAGTGAAATTGGATACCATACGAATTGAAGCTGAGAGACATTGAACGTCGAATTTGTTTGTCTAAAGTGGTGCTTACTTGCGATGAAAAATAGATCCATTACGATAACCGGAAGCGTAAGAGATCATATGTGAAGCCCGGCCAACCAGTCGAATTGAAACCAAAGTCAAATATTCATGGCGCTAAGAGAATGCTGTGTATTTGGTGGGAACGCAAAGGGTCCTATCTATTATAAGCTATTGAAATCTGACCAGACCTTCACAGGGAACCTGTACCGAACGAAACTGGAATTACCAGAAAATGCGGCCAGACATGAAACTGAAATATTCCATCATGACAACGCTCGGCTAAATTTAGCCGTTAGTTTAGTTAAAAACTATTTGGAAAGAAGTGTTTGGGAAGTTTTGATTAATCCGCTTTATAGTCCAGACCTTGCCCCGTCCGCTTAATATTTGTTTCAATCGATGCAGAACGTTCTCTCTGGGATACGCTTCACTTTGGAACAGAGTATCCGAAATTGGCTTGATTCGTTCTTGGCCTCAAAAGATGAGCAGTTCTTTTGGCTCGAAATTCATATGTTGCCTGAAAGTTCCTAGCTAACAATGGCCAAAACTTTGAATAAATTTATAAAAGTTAAAAATTTGAAGAAAAAAATCCCGCATTTTTAAGTCATACAGCCAATATCAGCCGAACCGGGACTATAGCGGATATACTGATGTATGAATCAGGTATGTAAGTTATTTAGGGGCTATGGCAAGTTGATTTCAACATGCAGACGGACATGACTATATGGACTCCGCTTTCTATAACGATCCAGCAAGTGAAAAATGTAGAAATTACGTAATGACAGATGTGCAAACTGTTGCTGAAATGTTTAGCATTTGATTTTTTTTAGATGAAGGAGAACAATTATTAGACCTTGGGATTGTCGAAAATAGCAAAAGTGCAAAATAATGGCCACCCTAATGTACATAAATACAATTTTCAAACATTTTTGCAAACTTATACACGTTCCGACCGACTCACAGACATAAATTCATTTTAGAGTTTAAATAATGTCTATGAGCGTTTACATGGCTGTGTGTACACGTGTGTCTGTGTTAAGTTTGTGCAAGTGAAATGAAGTTTGGCAACATGGCAAATAACAATATTTTTTTTTCTGTTTTTTTTGCTCAAAAGGTCATAAAACTCGCTCTCAATATTATACATACAATAATAATAACAACAACAACAGCAACAACAACATTGGAGCAACATGAAAACGACAATGTGGTGTGTCTGTTATTTTTTTTGGTATATGGCGGCCCATTGTATCTGGCGGTTGCCAGTTGTAGCATATTGTTATTGTTTTTTTTTTCTCTTTTTTTGTTTTGTTTTCTTTTTTCGGTTTTTTGTTATTTTTGTTATGAATCTGTGTTCTGTCGATAGTTTTAACCATAATAACAACAAGAAAACAAACATTTTTGTTGGTTTTGTTTTTATTGCATTTAATTCGTTTAAATTTAAAAGAAAAACATGAAGAAAAAAAAGAGCTGTAAACTTCGTGCGAACAACAACAAAACTCCTATACTAATCCAGTTTTGTATCTATTTATGGATTTGCTTTAGTGTTTTATTTTTATCGGTAGCTACATATACTTTTATTTTTGGAGTGTTTATTTATTATGGCTGGGGCTGTTTAGAAGATTTTTGAAGTTTTGCATATAAATTTGCGGAAATACTATTTTGCATATTTGGTTTGTCATTTGAACATGTGTTAATTTTGAGTTTTTCTTTTTTCTTTTTTAAAGCAGAAAAAGAGAATTTTTGGTTAAATAGTGGTAAAAAAAATGTGTTTTTAAATCATTTTAGTAGGAAGATTAGGGAAAATATTAAAATTATAAAAATGATCTGCAAAAATCTTAAATGTAATATCGTATTTAGTACAGAATAGAATTTCACCGCTCCAGAATTAGATTCATTATAGATTCTTTAAGCGAAACCAAAAATATACAATACATTTAGGGCATTATTACATCTTGCCTTTATAGGTAATTAAAGGTAACTTTAAGCAATAGAAAAAGGTACCCTTTAAAGTTAATTTTAACAAAGGCAAGTTGTAATAATGGCCCTTAGTCGTTGAGGCCTAAGGAAGCAGTTAAGTTCTACTGGGTTTACGAATCCAATAATCATTCGTTCCAGAAATAATTTCATAAAGATCCGTCAGATTGCTGAATTCAACTATGACAGGAGAGATGTGATGACAAGATGGTATTTTTTTTTAAGAGAAACAATAAAAAACAGTTGCAGATCAAATTTCTGATGGATCAGATTGCAGAACTGATCACCAAACTAAATAGAAGACATTTCGTGGTTTCTGTTAATAACAGCCTGAACCACGATGTCGAAAGGAAAGTGATTCGAACAAATTTTTATGAAAACTATTCGAAAGAATTTTAAAAACTGAGTGTTTTTCATTTTTCTTTCGGCATCCTGGTCCAGACTGTGAGTTTTCAAGTTGCAAGTGAAAAAAATTCTACCAAAGTGTAGGTATTCGAATGAATTCGAAAGTATTGCCACGGGGATAACAAGATCCTGGGACTATGTACCCAGTCTTTAGTACTTACACCTACGTGGACTTGTCTATTTTGTGATCACGCCAACCTTGATGGATAGCTTCTATAGTAGAGGAAATCTTGTTACGATTGACTTTCAGACTAACCTTTTTAATAGAGATTTGCCTACAATCCCAACTGGGACAAAATGAAGTTCAGGGTCTGAACAGAGACAAATCTGGTGCCACGGGGATCAGGAGCTAATGGGAGTACGATCCCAGCCAGATCAAATTTCTGACGGATCCGATTGCAGAGCTGATCACCAAAAGAAGAAAGTTCGTGGTTGCTGGTAATAAGTTTTCAAGTTGTAAGTGGAAAGAGTTCTACCAAAATGTATTCGAATGAATTGGAAAGTAATGCCAATGGACTATGTACCCAGTCTGGAGTACTTACACCTACGTGGACTTGTCTATTTTGTGATCACGCCAACCTTGATGGATAGCTTCTATAGTAGAGGAAATCTTGTTACGATTGACTTTCAGACTGACTTTTTTAATAGAGAATTGTCTACAATCCAAACTGGGACAAAAGGAAGTTCAGGTTCTGAACAGAGACACATCTGGTGCCACGGGGATCAGCAGCTAATGGGAGTATGATCCCAGCCAGATCAAATTTCTGACGGATCCGATTGCAGAGTTAATCACCAAACTAAATAGAAGATATTTCGTGGTTGATGTTAATAAGTTTTCAAGCTGCAAGAATTCGAAAGTAATTAGGGAGAGTAATTGGAAAATCAATAGGACATATTTGTATTTGATGGTTTTTTCTTAAAACTATCAGTAAGATAATATGATTTAAGTCATTATTTTCGATTCCCATAGACTCACAGGATGGCACCATCATCGATTCAACACGATTTCCACATTATGGTGTTGGAATCCATTTCATATAATGACTTCAGCTGCACTATATTCTTTCATAGTCATTTGTTCCAGAACAAAGTCCGAGGAGAGTATCACTGTAACATTATCTTGAGATTTAACACAAAATTAAGGAATAATTTGTCCGAAATTCCGATATCATCTAAGGAAGCTTAGATGGCTTTAAAAAGGGGGGATTTCCTATTAAAACGTGTCTACGAAGGAGATCATTGAACATTTTATCTGGCATTATCGTGTTGTATTCCTTTTCGCTGCAAGATTATCATGAGATTTCGCTAAATAGAGGAATGATTTGATATTCAACTTAGAGGAAATTCCTTTAAAAAAGGAGAATTTGTTATTACCATAAACAATCTGCGCCTACGAACAAATTCAATACAGTCCGAAGAGAGTATGACTGGAACATTATCTTGAGATTTTTGGCGGGAATCGAAACCGTAACCCTCAGATTAATAGTTCAGCACACTATTGACTGGTCTATCGGGGCACCCATAACATAAAATAAATTAATGCTTTTGCAGTCAAGTTGGCCGAAATTCCAAGATCATCTAAATAAGCTTTTAATGGCTTTAAAAAAGGGGGATTTCTTATTATCACTCACGATTCTTGTGCCTACGAAAAAGATCTTTGAACATTTTGTTTGACATTATCATTTCTTTTCGCTGCAAATTCCTAGCCAGATTTATCGCAAAATAGAGGAACGATTTGGCAGCCAACTTAGGGAAAATTCCTTTAAAAGAGGTTAATTTGTTATCAACATAAACGATCTGCACCTAGGAACGAGATCATTGTTTTCAACTGCACTGTAGTCTTCATTAGTTATTCTTTCCAGAAGAAATTAGATTTAACCCGATTGTTTTGCGAAAGAAAGTATCGCTGCAAGATTGTCAACAGACTTATCTCCAAATGGAAACTTGGAAATTGGTGGAAGTTGTCAACTAAATAAGCTGTTGATTCCTTTAAAAATTGACTTTGATTCCTTGAAAATTGAGTTTGGAGTTCCCGTAAGAAGTTTTAACAGGGGGGTTACTGCGTAACTCAATCCGAAAACGAAAATGTTCGAAAATGTGTGCTAAATACATTGTAAAAAAGATTTCCTTTCGAATCGAATTAGGGAGTAACCCCCCAGGTTTCAAGGCTTCTAAATTTAAGTATTTCGCTCCAAAATCGATGTGAGGGAAATAATATTGCAAAGTTTGTCATACGACTTATGATTACCGGTTGGAGTTGCAAGGTTATTAATCTCCAAGATGCGGAAATTTCAAGATGAAAAGTCTTAGTTGACACCTAAAGAAGCTGCCAGATGACTTTAAAAATGGGGGCTTTGAAGTTTCCTCGTTTGAAGTTTAATCAGAGCACTGTCAGCTATATTATGATTTCTGGTTTCATTATTCAATCGTCGTTTGGTCTAAAATCAATGATCGTGATCTCGACTTATTATTACCGGTTGGAGTTGCAAGGTTATTAATCTCCAAGATGCAGAAATTTCGAGATCAAAAGTGTTAGTTGATACCTAAAGAAGCTGCCTTTAAATATGGGGCTTTGAAGTTTCCTCGTATGAAGTTTAATCAGAGCACTATTACGATTTCAGGTTTCTTTATTCAATCATCGTTCAGTCCAAAATCAATGATCGTGATATCCAATAGATGGTGTATCTTTTGAACGCGTTTTTGGTTTATGTCATATTGAAGGGAAGACAAAGATAGCATGACAAGTTTGAATACCAAGAATTGGAGTCATTACAACATAAAAATTGTTGTCAAACTCAACAAGATCTTGCAAAATTATTGGAAGTTACTCAATCTGCAATTTCATAACGTTTGCGAGCAGCAGAATTCATCCAAAAGCAGGTACCATACGAATTGAAGCCGAGAGATCTTGAAAGGTGATTTTGCATGTCCGAAATGAAGCTTGAATGCTATAAAAGAAAATCACATTTTCACAGAATCATTACTTGCGATGAAAATTGGATGCACTACGATAACCTGAAGCGTAAGAAATTAATATCGTATAAGCCCGGTCAATCAGTCGAATCGACACCAAAGCCAAATATCCATGGCGCTAAGGAAATGAGCTGTTGAAATGTGACCAGACCGTCACAGGTAACCTGTACCGACCGCAACTGATTCGTTTGAAGAGAGCATTAGCCGAAAAACGCCCAGACATGAAACCCCAATATTCCATCATGACAACAATCGGCCTCATGTTGCAATACCTGTTAAAAACTATTTAGAAAGAAGTGGTTGGGAACATTTGCCTTGCCCGCCTTATAGTCCAGTCCTTTCCCCGTCCGATTATCATTTGTTTCGATCGATGCAGAATGCTCTCTCTGGTATACAATTCATTTTGGAACAGACTATCCGATATTGGCTTTATTCGTTTTTGGCCTCAAAAGATGAGCAGTTCTTTTGGCTCGGAATCCATATGTTGTCAGAAAGATGGGAAAAGGTCATAGCTAACAAAGGTTAATACTTTGAATAAATTTATATTGTGCAAATATTTCAAAATAAAAACAAAAACATTTGAAAAAAGTCCCGCATTTTTATGTCATAAACCTTACTGTGTCTATTTTAAACATTAGTCACACTTTTATTGCGGAACTTGTTAAAATTTTCCTTTACAATTTCAAAAGAATTTCTAGTAAAATTCTTTGTAATCATGTTTGCAAAATGTGATTCAATTAGCAATTTCCCACAAATTTCATTTAAAATTAAAAAAAGTAAAAGTGTTAACAACTTAGTGATTTTGAAACAATAAAAAGCTAACAAAAATAAACGCCAAGCTAAAAATAGGAATATTTTGTTTTTATAATTAACTTTGTTTTTTTTTATAAAAAAAATTCTAGAATTTTTTATTAAAAATTTGATTTTTAAGAAAAATTTAAGCGATTTTCACTTTTTAAACTGAGTATCTTTTTTTTTAGCTTTTAACTAATTGTCATTCCTGATCTATAACAACAAAAATGAATCATTTTTATAATCGTGTACGTAAATGCTAAACAAAAACAATTTTCCCCTCAGGGGATTTTTCCCAATTATCTAATATTTAATCAGAGGAAGTTTTCATTCATTGTTTTTTTTTGTTGTCTCTCTTTCTATTTGCAAACTCACGTAATTAAATTGCAATGCAATAGAATAATTTCCCATTAACACGATTACATTTGTTTAAATGCTTAATTACAAGGGTGTTACAATAACATGTTTGTGATAAATCTTTTAAACATATTAATAAATCAATAAAACAAATATTACAAAATGAACAGACATTATAGAACCAAAACGTCAAAAGTGAAAGAATAAAGAAACAGGGAAAGAGAGAGAGAGAAAAGCAATAAAAAAAACTGTACAATGACCTTTAAGTGTTTTGTAATGTGGAATATTCAAGCAAAAACAAAACAAAATAATATAAAAAAACGAGGTAAAACAAAAAACAATTTATAATAGAATGAAAACAACAAGCTTTAAGGCTAATTAACATTAAATATGTCGAAAACAGATTTAGTCAATAATAACAAGGTGACACATTACAAATTAAGGTTAGTAACCTTTGTTTACAAATACAAGATATAAGAGTGTTGCAAATATCAAGAAATATAACCAAAATAAAGTAAATTAAGGAGAAGTCAGACAGACACTTTGTGAAATAATATTAAAATTTCTAGTAAAAACAAGTAAAAGAGCTATATTCGGCAGTGCCGAATCTTACCAAATTATACTTTAAAATACAAATTTTAAATATTTTTAGGTAAACAAAATATATTTTTTTCAAGTTTTTTTAATTTTTTGAAAAAAAAATTTTTCGAATTGTTATTTTTTAAATTTAAAATTATTTTTAAATTTTAAATTTAAAAAATTTTTTTTGATATTTTTAAAACTTTTTTGGTGAAAAAAAATTCTGGTTAAAAAATATTTTTTCCGATTTTGACCCATTGTAGGTTCAACTTACTATGGTCTTATTTACGTCGTTGCAAAGGTCTTTGAAATATCTATCATTAGATATCCATATTATCTATATTAATGACTTAGTAATCCAGATATAGGTCAAAAATCGAGGTTGTTCTGGTTTTTTGCTCATATCTCAGCCATTTGTGGACCGATTTTGCTGATTTTAAATAGAAAACTTCTCGAAAGCATGTCTGACAGTATTATTGAAGATTCGATTTGATCCCGAAGATATCTGGGGTCTTCAGTAAATTGATTTCAACAGACAGACGTATGGACATGTCTTAATCGGCTCCGCTATCTATAAGAATCCAGAATATATATACTTTATAGGGTCGGAAAATTATATTGTGGAACAGAATGACAAACCTTATCACGAAGGTGAAGGGTATAAAAAAGAGTAGCTACTCAGTCAAAGATAATTGAATTCCATTGAATTCAATTACAAAGCTCTTTTTTCATGCTGAGAGGTGCCCTCTTCCCATCGAGAAACTTTGGTTTCTCACTTCCATACAACATGGAATTAATGAATGGACCTTCACTTGACACAACGAGTCTCTGTGTCTATAAGGGCGGGTAACCGTGGCTCTAGAAAGGGAAATTGAGTTGGCGGAGTTCATGCTGTAATATCAGCTATTAAAAGGGCAGCTAACTGACTCAATTATAACAAGATATCAGGCAGGGATATTCGTATATAAAAACGGATAGTCAAGCCGCAATAAAATCTCTGACAGGTGTGTACACAACATAGACTAGTAAACAGGAATGCCGGGCATCCTTAAATATAATGACGAGACAGTCGTACTCATATTGGTGCGTGAACACCGAGATATTTTAGGCAACTGTGTTGCTGATGATCTGGGGAAAAAAGGCGCCATGATGCCTGACGGAGTCATAGACTTCCTATGAGGGATTTCGTTATCCAAAAGCAAGCAGCGAATTAGTAACTTTTACTATGAGCTAGCTCAGACAACATGGGGGTGTAAGCTCAGCTGTATGATCACCAGAATGATATGGCCTTGACTAAACCGAGGGCAGACAACATATCTTCTTGGCCTAACAGGCTAACAACTAAGAAGGCTGTCGGAATGAAAATGAGGATGAGATCATTTTTCATCTTCTTTGTCACTGTCCGGGCATTAGGAGTTCTACGCATTTTGGTTTGTAGGACATCGTTCCTTCAATAGTCTTTCTAAACTCTGGGACATAGCAATTGGCTACTCACGGGAATCTCCTCGCGGTGAGCTAGTATCCATCAAATGACTGGAGTCTACTAATCTCCCTCCTACTCCTCATCTGACCCCTTCTTCTATATTTCTTCTACACCTTTAGTCAATCTAACTTTCCTCTTCGCTTTTCATCTCTATCTGACCCTCTCTATTTCTTTGTTTTCATTTAGACGGTGACCTAGTATCCGTCAAATGACTGGATTCTAGTAATCTCCATCTTTCTCCTCATCTGACCTCTTCCTCTATATTTTTTCTATAACTTAACTCTTCTCTTTTCATCTCTAGAGAGAGATACTGTATGGACTAAAGTGAGCTATTCTTTTCTGCTTCATTAAGACGGCTGCCAGATAAACTAACTTATATAGATATGTATATTATTCGTAAGCGTGACGTAGGAAAGACCTCCATCATTATCTAAAACATCCAATTCTAGAGAAAAGTATGGTACAAATCAAACCCCAAGTTCTTACCCTAAAATGAATCATTGCATTTTAATTATTACACAAAACAATGACAAATTATTCCCTTAAAATTCATTATTTAAACACATGATAAGCCTCAAATAATTGCAATTAATTTTCAACATTATTTATCATTTTATTTCAGATGACATTTCATTGACAAGCAGGCACTGCAACACCCTTTTATGTCACTCACTGTATAATACAGAATAAGACGTGATATGACAAACACTAAACAGCACGAATACCTAAACATACAGACACTCCAACAAACAGAGTGAGAGAGAGAGACAACGGTAAAAAGTTTTTCACAATTTAACACTTAAATATTTTCTTTGACATTTAATGTCAGTTTTGTTATTTAGGTGGAGCAATTTAACTGCTACTCCTTAGTTTTCTTCTACTACTTTTTCTTTTTCAATTTTATTTGGGGTTTTTTACAGACTTTAAATCGCTATAAAATAGCCAGACTTATTTTTGAAGGATCAACTTTGACTTTTAGTTCAGGTTTAGTAGCAAAACATTTAGTGGGGGCCAACAAGAGTCGCGTGTCATTGTGACATAAATAACGGGGGAAAAACTATTTTTTTTTATTGAAAACAAAATATAAACACTGAAATAATAAATAAAATACGTCATCAGTGTAGAGTTTGTTGGGCAAGTAGTAAGTGATCTAGGGGAAGTAAATAATAAACAAATAACAACTGAAATAATAATGAAGACAGTTTAACCGTTAAATACAATCGTGACCACTAGTATTGAGGGTTACGAGATAAAATCCTGAATAAGAACTTTAACTTGTTGAGGTAGTTTTAGTTTTTATTTCAGGCAATTCTTATTTTCTGGTCGACAAAACTATTAAAATATTAAACAAATTTATGTTGATGTTCTATAAACGAACAGTTTTTGTCTATTCTTTCTTTATTTGAGTTATTTTTTGTTCTCCCAAGTTTCAAAAAATTATATTTAAAGCCAGCAGTCAGAGACCTTCTACGGCGGCGGCAACTGACTCTAAAACAGTTCGTCGGCGGCTCAAAGCCGGCTGCCAGCCTGACTAAAGAATAACTACTCAAATTCTTAAAAAATAAAAAGTGAAATTCCGAAAATTTTATGAAATTATTAAAGACTAATAATTTAACTAATATAAACGTGTATAAAAAACATTGAGTGACTATTTAATTCTGTGATTGTTGTACATTTTAAATAAATAAAGAGTTGTTACAATTTTTAAACTACTAAACGGCTTTTATTTGCAATCAAAATTATCCGGTTTATTTAAAGGAAATAAACCAACGTTTTGAAAAGGTTAAAACGTAATAATATGTTTGTCATTCCGTTTGTAATTTCCACAATATAATTTTCCGACCCTATAAAGTACATACATTCTGGATCCTTATAGATAGCGGAGTCGATTAAGCCATGTCCGTCTGTATGTCCGTCTGTTTGTTGAAATCAATTTTCTGAAGACCCCAGATATCTTCGGGATCCAAATCTTCATGCTTTCGATATGGATATCTTATGATAGATATTTCAAAGGCCTTTGAAAGTAAGTTGGATCAAAATCGGAAAAAAATATTTTTTAACCCTAATTTTTTCTGTTCACCAAAAAAAAAAAATTTAAATAAAACTATTTTTTTTTAAATTTAAAAAAAAAATTAAAATAACAATTCGAAATTTTTTTTTCAAAAAATTAAAAAAAAACTTTCAAAAAAAAAAATTTGTATTTTGAAGTATAATTTGGTGAAGGGTATATAAGATTCGGCACAGAATATAGCTCTCTTAATTGTTTTTTTTATAGAGAATACAATTAATGAATATATATTAATTGTGTTACTTTATTTGACAACTCTGTAATTGCGTATTATGTTTGTTATTAGTACAGGTTACAGCGCCTCTGGTGGTGAATTTGAGCATTATTCAAGCCAATAGCCATTATTTATTTATTTTACTACAGCGGCGTTTCAATACTATACCGCTGACGGCTATTTTCTCGCCGACTTAAGCTGAAAAGACTTGGGAGGCGGCTACTTTTAAAATTGATCGGCGACTTGTCTCTGCCAGGAGTCCATTTACAAAATATGATATTTATATTCAATATTTACCTGAAATGAAATAAGAAAAACATAAAAATAAATAACACATTTCAAACAAATATAAAAAAAATAATATTAATTTAATATGAGACCACTATTCTGGATTTTTATCTTAATTTCCCCAAAATTTCGTTAAATTTCTATTCATTCTTAAATTTTTATTTAAAATTTCATAGATTTTTTCTATTACTTAAAGATAATTCTATTTTAATAAAATTTCCTGTTTAAAACTTATAAATTAAGCATTATTTTAGCTGTTTCCTTACACTCCATTAATTTTCCCCAGAAAAACAATAAAGGCACGTAACTCATTTTAATCGCAACAAAAAAAAATACATATAAAAAAGCAACGTCAAAAAACACGTGAACTCAAAATAAAGTAATAATAAAAATATAAAAAAAAAACTTAGTATGTCTAGAAAAGATATCATGTTGACACTATTTAATGGCTGGATAAATGTTTAAAGAAGTTATAAACCCTCCTCCTTAACTTCCTTAGCAAACAAAATACTAAAAATTAAAAATAAAAAAAAAACGCGAGACATCATAAATTTATGGCCACACGACAACGGCATTACTGTTTTTTTCAGTTTGTTTTTGTTATTGTTTGTTTTTGTTTTAAATATGTATATAAAAAATCAAGTTGCCAGACAAAAATCAAGTTGTTTTGGATTGGCGTGAATAAAAGGCAGCAAGCTGGCAGGCAGGCAGTGTTGCAAAAACTAAGTAGTACTTTAGTAGCATGAGTAAGACTAATGGAGTTTATTTATATATAGAAATTTCGTATAAAACACTAAATTATAAAGAATAATGGGAATTGAAAAAGACATATTCATGATAAAAATTAATATAATTTATTTGCAGAGTAGTAATAAGTATGTGTGTGCAAGTAACACAAAGGAGTTAAAAAGAAAATAAAAGACACAACAAAAATTATGACAAGCGAATTGAGGTTGGTTTCCTTTTAGGAACTGTCTGTGCAGTTATTGTTATTATAGCTTACTGCTACACTATTTACATGGGGTTAAAGGGAAACCTTTTATTTTTTTGTTATAATGAAGATTTTCTATTGAAAATAGTGTTATATTGAAGATTTTCTCTAGAAATTGAATATACTGAAGATTTCATAAAGAAAATGCTGTCATACTGACGATATTCTCGATATAAAACACTGTTATACTGAAGAATTTCTATAAAAATACTGTTATAAAGAAGATTTTTTTTTACAGAAAATACTGTTATACTGAATAATCTTAATATTTTCTATAGAAAATAGTGTTATATAGAGAAAATTTCTATAGAAAATTATTTTCTATAGAAAATACTGTTATACTAAACATTTTCTATAGAAATTACTGTTATATTGAAGATTTTCTATAGAAATTACTGTTATACAAACGATTTTCTATAGAAATTACTGTTATTTTCTATAGAAAATAATTTTATACTGAAGATTTCCATAGAAAATACTGTTATACTGAAAATTTCTACAGAATATGTTGTTATTATTATATTTGTTATAGAAACTACTGTTATACTGAAGATTTTCTACAGAACATATTGTTATTATGATATTTGCTATAGAAATTACTGTTATACAAATGATTTTCTATAGAAATTACTGTTATATTGAAGATTTTCTATAGAACAAACTGTTATACTGAAGATTTTTTTAAGAAAATGCTGTTACACTGAAGATTTTCTGTAGAAAATACTGTTATACTGAAGATTTCCATAGAAAATACTGTTATACTGAAGATTTCTACAGAACATATTCTGTTATATTGCAGATGTTCTATAGAAAATACTTTTATACTGAAGATTTTCTACAGAAAATACTGTTATACTGAAAATTTTAATAGAAATTTCAGTTGCACTTAAGATTTTCTAAAGAACAAACTGTTATACTGAATCTTTTTTTAAGAAAATTGAGTTATACTGTAGATTTTCTGTACAAAATACTGTTACACAGAAGACTTTCTATACAAATTACTGTTATACTAAAGATTTTCTATAGAAAATACTGTTATACAGAAGATTTCCATAGAATATACTGTTATACTGAAGATTTCTACAGAATATATTGTTATTATGATATTTGTTATAGAAACTACTGTTATACTGAAGATTTCCATAGAAAATACTGTTATACTGCAGATTTTCTACAGAACATATTGTCATTATGATATTTGCTAAAGAAATTACTGTTATACTGAAGATTTTCTGTAGAAATTACTGTTATATTGAAGATTTTCTATAGAAAATACTGTTATACTGAAGATTTTCTATAGAACAAACTGTTATACTGAAGATTTTTTTTAAGAAAATGCTGTTATATTGAAGATTTTCTATAGAAAATACTGAAGATTTCCATAGAAAATACTGTTATACTGAAGATTTCTACAGTACATATTCTTATTATGATATTAGCTATAGAAATTTCTGTTATACAAAAGATTTTCTATAGAAATTACTGTTGTATTGAAGATGTTCTATAGAAAATACTGTTATACAGAAGATTTCCATAGAAAATACTGTTATACTGAAGACTTCTACAGAATATATTGTTATTATGATATTTGCTATAGAAATTACTGTTATACTGAAGATTTTCTGTAGAAATTACTGTTATATTGAAGATTTTCTGTAGAAAATACTGTTATACTGAAGATTTTCTATAGAAAATACTGTTATACTGAAGATTTCCATAGAAAATACTGTTATACTGAAGATTTCTACAGAACATATTCTTATTATAATATTAGCTATAGAAATTACTGTTATACAAAAGATTTTCTAAAGAAATTACTGTTATATTGAAGATTTTCTATAGAAAATACTGTTATACTGAAGATTTTCTATAGAACAAACTATTATACTGAAGATTTTTTTTAAGAAAATGCTGTTATACTGAAGATTTTCTATAGAAAATACTGTTATACTGATGATTTTATAAAGAAAATGCTGTTATACTGAAGATTTTCTATAGGAAAGACTTATATACTGAAAATTTTAATAGAAATTTCAGTTGCACTTAAGATTTTCTTTAGAACAAACTGTTATACTGAAGATTTTTTAAGAAAATTGAGTTATACTGTAGATTTTCTGTAGAAAATACTGTTACACAGAAGAATTTCTATAGAAGTTACTGTTATACTGAAGAATTTCTATAGGAAAGACTGATATACTGAACATTTTTATAGAAATTTTAGTTACACTTAAGATTTTCTAAAGAACAAACTGTTATACTGGAGATTTTTTTTGAGAAAATGCTTTTATACTGAAGATTTCCATAGAGAATACTGTTATACTGAAGATTTCTGCAGAACATATTGTTATTATGATATTTCCTATAAAAATTACTGTTATATTGAAGATTTGCTCTAAAAACATTCTAAACGTTTCAATAGAAAATACTGTTTAATGAAAATTTCTATAGACAATACTGTTATACTGAAGATATTCTGTAGGAAATTTTGTTATACTGAAGATTTTCTATAGAAAATACTGTTTTACTGAAGTCCAAGAAATTGAGGCATTAATTCATGAAAATTGTTTGTTAAACTCAACAAGAGATTTCAAAATCATTAGGAGCTACTCAATCAGCAATTTCAAAACGTTTGCAAGCAGCAGTATTTATCCAAAGGAAAATTGAATACCATACGAATTGAAGACGAATTTACATGTCCGAAATGCTGCTTGAAAATCATTTATGCACCGAATTATTATTTGCGATGCAAAATAGATCCATTACCATATCCCGAAGCGTAAAAGATCGTGTGTGAAGCCCGACCAACCAGCCGAATCGACACCAAAGCCAAATATCATTCTCTGTATATAGTTGGACCAAAAGAGTCCTCCAAGGGAATCAGTTGCGTTTGGTACAGGTTCCATGTGATTGTCTGGCCAGATTTCAGCAGCTATTATGAGCTGCCCAGAAAAATTCAGAACAGAGTATTCGAAATTGGCTTGATTCTTTCTTTGTCTCAAAAAATGAGCAGCAGTTCTTTTGGCCCGGAATTTATATGTTGCCAGAAATATGTGGAAAAGGTCATAGCTAACAATGGCCATTATTAAAATTAATATTTGATTTTGAAATAATTAAATTTTTAAAATATCCCTTGGGAAACAGTGTAACAACCAACAATATTGCCTACCTACCACACATGATTATTTCGGGGAAACTTCAGCTGTTGCTGTTGTTGTTGTATTTGCTTTCATTCTTGTAAATTAAAGAATGACAGGCAAGAGATACTGACAAATAAGTACTACCATATAAAAAGAGTTGTTTTTTTTTGAGACAGGTTTATGGCAGAGAAAAGAACTTTCAGCTTTTTATTTAATAACAACCGTAATGAATGGCCAACGACCTTAACTACACATAGATACACAACATATCCACACATTCATACATTTATACACATACGTATTTAATATGTATGTGTTTTTAATGAATGACTCTTTAGTTATTATTACTCTTGGCTTTTTTGTACTTTGTTTTTCTTTACTTTTTTCCCAAATGATTTTTTTTTTAAATCCACAACACGTACTACAGGCCTTAACATATTATTATTATTGTTGTTGTTATATATACAAGGTAATTGTTAACAAAATTAATACAATAAATTCTATGATGGCTACCACAGGTATTTATAAAAATAACCTTAAAAAAGGTTGGTTTTTAAGCTGCTAATAGTCCAAAATAAAGAAACAAGTGATTTCTCTGTTTTCTATACGTCATTCTTGTTCATTTCTGACTGTGTAAACACTTTTCTACATACATACACACTCACTCTTTCTCTCACACCGAGTAACCGTCATTACAGTAATAATAGCGAGTGGCCAGATTAAGCTATTTAGTGTGATTATTTGACATATTGGCATATTGACAATTTTAAACTTAAATTTAATGACTTCTTCAAATCAAAAGTAATACCAAATAAACATTTTTGTTAAGTTAAGGTATAAATTAAAGACTTTCTAATAATAATTAAATCTTTAATTCTTTAGGGTAGTGAAGTACTGCAGGCTGAACAGTTGAATATGTGGGGGTGTCATGAGGACCCTGACCACATATTGGGCACAAGTTGAGGACTGCACGATGGGTCTATGCGAGACCAATGCTCCATCCTGATCTTAGTTCCTCCAGAATGACTCTTGTTTTGCACGGCATACTCTTCTCGGCGTCTGCTATCGTTGGTGGGCGACCTTTAAGTATGTCATTCATACGGTATTCTGCTACCGCGGAATTGATGGCGTCTCTATGAATGTCGTTCAAAGCTGTCATATAACAGCTGCAATCAATTGGATCCCGCACATACCTCTGTAAGCTCTCCTCGTATATAATTAGGTGCTGTCTGACTCCAACTGGGTGATGCCGAAGTTTGGAGGACTCCTCCGGTGACATCCCGGAAGAAACAGTTGCGTCAAAATGAGGTTGTGTTCCTTGACCGGTAGAACTTTAGTTTCCTAATGAAGGTGATGAAGCCAAGCTGTGATTGTCTTTAAGGCTGCATTTTGACAGCTTTGAATGTATCTCCGCTGAGTATCACTCAACGAAGGCGACCACACTGGAGCAGCATAGTTGATCACTGATCTTATAGGTAGCTAGCAAGATTTCTTTGTCCATACCCCAAGTGCTGCCGGCTAGTTCCTTGAGAACCTTGTTAATATTTCGCAGTTTATGCGTGATGGAGGTGGTGTATGCTGAGGGTTTAAAAAGGCTATCAAAAGTGACACCCAAGATTTTCGTGTGGTTCACTTTCGGACCATTACGCTTCCTTCGTCCTGGTGCTAAAGAGTGTTGCTGATGACTTCGTTGGTGATATCTGCAGTTTACTTCCAGTGAAGAAATTGTGGATTTCATTGAAATAACCATTTGTCATACCGCAAAGCTCATCAACGTTTTGACCTGTTGCCAAGATAGTTCAGTCGCCCGCATAGAACGACCCACACCCTATGAGTGCACTGGAAGTTTAGAGAGGTAGGAGTTAAACAGGAGCGGCGACCCCGTTCTGGGGGATTCCTTGTTTAAGCATTTGTCCCTAAACTCCACAATTGCCTGTATTCGTTCGGCATTCAGGACTGCAGGATGACCTGGAAGAGTGTAGCGTGACTGGCAGTGTCGAGTAATAAAAGTAATTAAATTTGATCATATGATTCCACATCCAGTAATTTAAATACAAGCTGTTTTCAAAAAAAAGGCAGAAAATAAAACACCATTAGTCAGTCACATATTGGGGATCAATTAGGTTACTTCTAGTACAGGCTTTTATATTCCCTGATTTCGAAAGGGAGTTTGCTTCAAGCTACACGATACACTACAGTGTGTAATTTAGGAGGAGATTCCGGGCATAACAGAGAGGTACACTGTTTACGTAACATCCTGATTGGTACATGAATGCCAGGTGTCTGTTAACGAGATGGCGAGACATTCTAACCTGGAGTAATTCTGGGTGCCAGGTCACTCTGATATACCTGGAAATATTCTCACAGATGGACTGTCCAAAGCAGGCTCACACTTTTTAGACGAGATCGATCATTTGGTTGGTGTACGGCTTTCATGCAGTAATACAGCGCGAATGTTAGGAGGCTGCTCAGACCTACATGGTCTACTTTGACTATTTGCTCGATAACGAAACTTACATGGCCCGTATACAACTATAATAAGTCGATGTCTTTGAGAGGGTTTCCACGGGTTCGCAAAGAATTCTGATAGTCGTGCTTACAAGCAGATTAAATATTCCTTCTAATCACTTTTGTAGAAGTTATCATGATGAAGACAAGGAGAAAACGGTTATTTGCATTGCTTTATCGGGGACTCGGATTGCGATAATGGGTAGTTCTTTTTTGCATTACCTTGAGAATTCGATGTCTTTCTGTGCATGTTTCGTGCATAAGTTTGTTTCGGCACCGAATCGTTTACTGACATGTGAAGGTCCTGAAAAAGACATATTTGCTAAAATCACTAGTTAAGTAGTCTCCAAATCGTTCTACCGAGATGACTATTCGCAGTTTGGTGGATAAATTTGAGCAACTGCCGTAAGATGACAAAACGCAAGATCTCCCGAAAACTTCACTGCTGTCCGTGAGATTTTGAAGGAGAATCCAAGGCAGTCGATTACTCGTCAATGACAAGAACGCGTCCTTTCGCAGACCACAACTTGGGGATTTTTGCGTCGTGACTCGGCACTTCATCCGTACAAAATTCAAACGATCCAGGAGGTGAAGGTAAACGACCATAGACAACGAAGTGTTTTCGCTGTATGGTCTTTGGAAACAGTTGGAAACTGACACCAATTTTCATCAAAAAAATCATCTTCAGCAATGAGGATCATTTCTGGATGAATGGTTAATTTGAGACGATACCAATCCACAGGAGATCCAAAATCGTCCAATGAATCCCGAAAGTCACTGTTTGGTACGAATTTGGGAATGGTAGCATCATCTATCCATATTTCTTTGAGATCGGCGTATGCCAGGCTATCACTGTCAACGGCGACCGCTATAGATCGATGATTACCACATTCTATTGGGCTGAATTGGATGCTACGAATTCCAACGACACGTGGTTTCAACAGGAAAGTGCTACATGCCACACAGCTCATGCCACATTGGGTATTCAGCACTAGCGATTTGAGGGCATGGTCATCTAGCGAGGATCTGATGTGAACTTGCGATTTGACCCCGTTAGACTTTGTCATGTGAAGTTTCCTTAAGTTACAGGTTTTTGCCAGAATCCTCAGTATCACTTAAAGCCAACATAAACCACGCCATCGTTCAAATTCAGTCTGATTTATAAACCAGAGTCATGGAAAATTGGACATTTCGAAGGCGCGCCAACCAACGAAGCCGTGATGGGCATTTGTACGCTGTTATATTCCACATATAATGGCATCGATAGGGCTTTCAAATAAAATTTTGAAGATATACATATCTCGCACGCTTAGTTTTATTTCAATTTAAGGACGGGATTCCTGTCCTTAAATGAAAAAACCTTTATTTCTAGGAAAATTTAACAAAAATTTAAACTTAAACTAATCTCTCATAAATTGTAGAATTTTAAAGTTTTAAAACATTTTTAAATCTAATTCGATTAACCTAAATTTGTTATTTGTTTCAAAATAAACAAAATAAGCTCAACAAAAAAAATTTAAATTGCTTTTGTATAATTTATGCAAAATTTAGGTTAAGCATACATGAAATGCAATGAACAGATTTGTCAACAACAAGGCTTAAATACACATTAAGGATATTTCTTTAAAAACAAAAAAAACAAAAAACGAATGACCTGTTTTTAATGTTTATGTTATGTTAATGTTAGTAGGTAGCCAGCCATGTTTTAAACATTTTACCACACTAACCCTTGGCCACGCTAAAATTTATTTAGGTCAAACTGTTAGTGTTAGCGGCAAATGGGAAAACTTGTATAAAGGCAACTGGCTGACATTACGGAAACTAATGATTCATTAACCAGTTAGCTGGTTATTTATAACGGTTTAAAGTGGAAACAAATTAATACTAAACAATGGAATTTATACATGACTGAAGAGAGCCTGCTATCAAGTTCAAATTAAATCTTTAAATTGCGTGTAAAAATGTGATTAAAATCAACAGTTACCAGAAGCACGTTTAAAACGATGCCGACTGACGGACCACCATTCCAGGCAAGTCCAGGCAAAGAAATAAAAAAATTGAAAACTTTAACCACGAATATTTAGTTTTCTTGCAAAACACATAAAAAAAAATATACTTAATGACAAAAGCACGCACCTGTAGCTTCTATAATTTTTGTAGTTTTTTTTATGGCTAAAATTAAAGGACAGACAGAATGACGGATCATAATGTAATTAAAGCCACATGACCAAAAATAACTGAGAAAAAAAAACATTGTTTGTATGTACATTGATTGGTGTGGCTACTCTTTACGTTTGCAATTGCATGTATGAGAGGTTGTGTGTGTTTATTATTATTTCAAAGTAAATTCCTTTAAGAATATAACGGCATTTTTATGTTTATTATTATTATTGTTGTTATTGTAATTTAAGTAAATTTCATTAATACTTCTCTCTCACTAAGCAAAACAGAAGAAGAAGAAGAACTGGAGACATAAAAACAAACATGAGAGAGAGAAAACAGCCATTTTAATTATGATTCATATGAGTGTCTCGTTAATTGCACATTATTTAGAATAATAAAATAATGGTAAAGTTTAAATATTAATTAAATTTAAGTAAATTAATATAATAATTAAAATTACCAAGTGTTTTCATTAAATTTACCAGCAAATAGTACAATAATAGAAACGTTTTAAAAAGTTCATAAAATAAATTTTCCAGATCCATAAATATTCATGTTCCATTAATTTTTTTTACAGAAATCCAGAAAAACTAATGAAAATTCGTATTAAAATTGAAAAAGTCCAATGGGAGTTGAGATTTTCCATTTCCAATTCCGAGATGAACAATTAGAAATGGCCTTTTCCAATAGAAATTCAGAATACAACAATTGAAAATTAAATTGTTCAGTTTAATATCAGAAATAATTGAAAATGTGATTTTGCATTTGAATTTTAGAAAAATTAAAAAATTAATTGAGAAAAATTAAGTTAATGGAAAAGAAAAACCTTTAGAAATGCTGTGGAATGTTGGAAAATATTATTTTAACTAAATTCTGAAATTGGAAAATCTTATTTTCATTTCGTTTATTCTAAAATTCAAGTGAATAAAATCTCATTTGCAATTGCTCTTATCTGAAATTGAGCTGTAAGGCAAATCAGTTTTATATGTTTTAAGTGCTTAAAAGTTTTTTAAAATTTTTTTTTTTATTTTTTTTCGAAATAGTTTTTTTTAATTTTTCCAATTATTTTTCTATTTTTTTTAAATTCTTTTTTAATTTTTTTTAAATTTATGACAAAATTTTTTTGCTAAAAAAAAATTCGAGTTAAAAAATATTTTTCCCGATTTTGACCTATAGTAGGTCCAAATTACTATAGCCTTATATACATCGTTGCAATGGAGTTTGAAATTTCTATCATTAGATACCCATATTGTCTATATTAATGACTTAGTAATCCAGATATAGATAAAAAATAGGCCGAAAATCGAGGTTGACCCGGTTTTTTCCTTATATCTCAGCCATTTGTTGGCCGATGTTCTCGATTTTAAATAGCAATTTTTTTTAATCTTTTTTTAAATTTATGAGAAAAAATTTTTTTGGTCAAAAAAAAAATTCGAGTTAAAAAATATTTTTCCCGATTTTGATCGTTGCAATGGACTTTGAAATATATATAATTTGATTTCCATATTGCCTATATTAATGTATGTAATCCAGATATAGATAAAAAAAAAATAGGCCAAAAATCTAGGTTGTCCCGGTTTTTTCCTTATATCTCAGTAATTTGTCGACCGATTTTGTCGATTTTAAATAGCAACTGAGCCGGGAGAATTCCCGATATATTGATGTATCAATCATGTTTGTATGTTATTTGAGGGCTGCGGAAACGAACAGACGGACCACCACTCATGTTGAAGGTATAATAACTGTTAAATTAGTCCTCCTACTCGATTCCTAAATACTGCTAATAACATTGATCTCCTCCCTAACCTTTGTTTCCTTTGTATATGATGATGATTTCCAAGCATCCTATGATGGTCCTGAATATCTTACTGCAGCTTTAAATATTCAAGAAAGTTTCAGTCAACCGCGCATTAAAGTAGTAGTTAACTGAAGTGGCGTAAGTTCCCCCGGATAAACTCTGTGTTTAAAGCTGGAGGTGCACACCACGCGTTTTACGCTTCTCGCATTCTACGCGGCTGTCAAAAAAGTAGAATCAATGTATTTGTACGCTGCAAGTTACAAGTACAAAAGCGTAGAATGCTTAAAGTAGATCTACTTTCTACTTTTATAAGCGTCACAACATATCAGCTGAACATATCAGCTGATTTTGACAATTTATATTCTTTTTTTAATGTGTATTTCTCAACTTTAATAAATTAAAACAAGTTTAATGGTGAAAAAATAAATAAAAGCTGCAGAAAACGAGACGGTTTTTTTAATAATAAATCAAAAAATTGACGCTTAAAAAGCATCGCATGTAACTTGAAGTGTAGAATGCGAAGTAGGTATGAAAAGCACGCAAGCTTTGACGCGAAGACGCGTAGTGTGGACCTCCAGCTTAACTCTGCGGAATTTTGAGCATTTGTCTCTAAACTCTCCGGACGATTCATGTGTTTCTTAAGCATTGTATTGTGTATTACAGGATATCCTGAAATAGCAAGGAGTGTGTGAAATTTTTGAAAAATTTTCAACGGATCTAGCAATTTGATGACCTTCAGACAACTTCTGTTAGTTTAAGCCCTGCGAGATCCTGTTCATTTTACACAATCCACGCTAGTAACGATTTGCTGAAGATGGAATGCGGGACAGTGGAGGAAAAGGGCTCTCAATAGTCTTTACAACAGGTGACAAGAGGAATATAGGCCTGTGAGATTGTACCTCAGTCATGTCTTCCACGGTTAAACTAGCTTTTACTGACAAGGTAATTAATTTGGCTATGTTGATGGTCTCAGCTAATTAAGCTTTCGTCATTTCGACATTCTGAATAACACTTGCGGGTTTTCGAATTCTCAATGAAGACGACAAAAACACAAATGGGTCGGAAATGCTTGCCATGTGTCCTTTTCCGTCGGGTTAGAGATAAACCGTCGGGTTAGATCAAATAATCTAATGACTTAGCTTAGTAGATGGCAAGATTGCAACATTTTCCAAACTGATACGTTTTTTGCTAATCAAACCCGCAACCCTCAGACTGATTAGCCTAACATTTAGTCTATCGGGTCTGCAGGATATGGAGTGACAAAGCCATTCTGCTCTGATCCCGAAAAATTGTGTAGATGTTGAAAGTCACAGTACAAGTAATTTTCTCTTCAAAAAATGGAAACTTAGTTGATTACCTCGTATTCCCACAGGTCTAATACGAAATCTATTTAAGATTACTAAAACTTACCCCTAAGTTATTCTTCAATATTGATTATAACAAGCCAATAATTACCTGAAAATAGAAAAAAAAAACAAATCATTAATAAATCGTCAATTAGCTGAATATATTGAAAAAATTAAACAAAAAATAATTTATGTGTCAAATTTTGACACATAAATCTCGTCATCCTAAAAAATTCAATATTCAACTGTTTGCAACCTCTAACTAACCGTGACACCATGGTATTCTTGGGGAATCTACGATTAAGAGAAGCGACCAATAAATCATACAAATACCTCTGTATGTTCTCCTCAGTGTAGTGTCTCGGGGACCTCCAACAGTGTGATTTTGAAGTTTGGACACTAACAGGAGATACACTAACAGGAATGACTATCAATAAATGTCAGTTCCTCCAAGAAACCCTGAAACCGTGCTAATTTTAGTGAGTCTACGAATAATGTTGTCCCTCGTGCAAACTAAAATCTTTCCAAACATATTACAACATTTCAAGGTGTCTTGGGGAGATCCAAACAGGGTTTGAATGACTCTGGCGATGGCATCCAAAAAAAACTAATTTCACATAAATATTCTCGAACCGTAAGAACCACCATTCCTTATTTAGATGTAGGTCTGAGGTTACAGTGAGTTTACTGATCTTTAAACCTAACCTATAAATTATAATAATCAACTGATTATCTTTTTCTATTCAATTAAGAAATATTTCCCCTAAATTCTTTAATTACTTTCCTTTATGCTTTAAATTAACACAATTTCACAAACATCTTTCTACATAATTTTCAATGTAAAACTTTAATTTTCCCTCAACCATTCATTTAATTCATTACAATTTGGAATATTTTGCCATAAAAACTGTTAAAGCAGACATCAATTTCTATTAAAGTTGCAAATACCTACTCAGTTTTATTAAACACGTACTCTCATGCACATAATTCAACAAAGCATACATACAAAATAAATAGAGAGAGAGACTTAATTTTTATAGACAGTTTTTGTTGCTTTCTGCTGCAAATAACATTAAATTTTCATTTAAAGCGAAAAATTTAATATAAGAAAGCAACTACATAAATGAAAATACAAGGGGAAGGCAGGCAGGCAGAAAGAAAGGAAGATGAAAAAGTAAGAAAATATTTCAAACAAACTAATGCGAATCATAATAATAATAATAAAAAAAAGAAAATTTATTAAAATGTATGAAAAGTAAAAAATGAAATAAATGTAGAGTATGTAAAAGACAAAAACAAACATACATACTTCAGTATATACATATGTATATAAGTAAGAAAGTATATAACGTCTGTTTGTAATACATTCATACATAGTATTAACCAGAGATGTTAAAGTAAATACAACCAAAGTAGAGCGCAGCTCACATAAGCACTTTTCTACCAACAAAACAAAAGAATTCCTTTGCAAAGGAATAAAAAAAAATACACCATCATCATCGTGTTATAAATAGCAGCAGAGTAAACAGAAAATGGAAAAAAGGATCCTTAACGACAACATAAATCCTTAAAAGCCGTCATTCACCATCACACTACACATCACCTCCTCCTTGTGTGAACACCACCTACAAATTACACCAGCAAAACCATACAAAATTACAAAACTTTCAAAACCCCCCCCCCCCATCAGAAAGGAAAGAGCAAGAAAAAAAGGCAAAAAAATACAAAATAATCCACCATCTTTTCTATATATTACACCAAACTCATTCATACACACACACACGTAATAAATACCGAGTAGAAAAAAACGGGTAATGTATTATAAAATGCAAAAAAATACTCGAATAAATATAAAAGAGAAAAAAAAATCTATTAAACTAGAAGCAGCATAAGGCGAAAAAAAATAGAAATCTAGGAAACGACACAAACAAATTTTACTCGAGATAGAGAATAGAGCTCACAAGCCTGCTCTGACAAGTAATATTTAGCAGAGTTGTACAATTTAGTACTTTTTGCAGAACTATTTTAAATCCCGGTAAAGATTACAGCAAAATGTCTATGTTCTGGAAAAAATACAATTTTTGGAAACAAATTATTGTGTTAATTCTACTTGATGAGTTCATAAATCCTCTGAATGCTATCGGAACACTTGAAAATGTGGGGGATTCATGCTATATATACATATATATATATTGATTCCTATGGATCCAAGTTGTAACAAAGGGCCGTAACGAAATTCTTCCATCGGTATCTGTCCTGTGCTATTAGTCTTACTCAGACCTAGTTCTTCCTGTATCACTAATTTCGGATTCTAGTTGCCTTCTCCAGGTGTTCGCAGGTCTAACTCTTCTACCGCTACCCCGAGGGTTCCAGTCAATTGCCATCCTTGATGTCATCATGAGGTCTTCTCAAAATATGGCCAACTCAGCTCCATTTTCTCTTTGCAATTTCTTTGCGGATTGATGTCGTGGAGCGATAATTTGAGGATAAAAAGCGGAGCTTAGTTTTTACATGTAATTGTGGTGACTTCCATACTCTTTGTAATGTTCGCGGGGGTACCTCTTCTCCTGCTGCCTCGAGGGTTCCAGTCAATTGCCATCCTTGATATATCATCATGAGGTCTCTCAAAATATGGCTAACCCAGCTCATTTCCTCTTTGTAATTTCTATGCGGATTGGTGTTTCGCCTGTTCTTTGGCAGAGGTCTCTTTTGGCAACTACATTCGGCCAAAATATTTGCAATATTTTTCGCAAGCATCGGTTAATAAATAATTGCAGGGATTGTATGTCGCTTACAATAGAGTTCCAGGACTCACATCCATATAGCAGGGTGGAGCGAATATTTGAGGAGAAAAAGCGGAGCTTAGTTTTTACATGTAATTGTGGTGACTTCCATACTATTTGTAATGTTCGCGGGGGTGCCTCTTCTCATGCTGCCCTGAGGGTTACATGTCATCATGAGGTCTTCTTGATATGTCATCAGGAAGTCTTCTCAAAATATGGAAAACCCAGCTCAATATACTCTTTGCAATTTCTAGGCGGATTCGTTTTTCGCCGTTCTTTGCCAAAGGTATCTGTTGGAAACTACATTCGGCCAAAATATTCGCAATATTTTTCACAAGCATTGGTTAATAAATACTTGCGGGGACTGTATGTCGCTAGCAGTAGAGTTCCAGGACTCACATCCATATAGCAGGGCTGAAACGAACATTTGAGGTGAAAAAACGGAGCTTAGTTTTTACATGTAATTGTGGTGACTTTTAAATGACGGTTTTGCCTTTCTTATGTGAAATAAAGATCTCTAATTGGAAGGACCCCCACTTCCTCATGTAAGTGGTGGTCTGAAGTTCTATGTAGACAGCTTGGACGATCCACACATTTTGGAAACTGAAAACCTTTCTCAACCGAAAAATTTCAAGTGAAAATTCCCTGAAAGATAATTTGATAATTGTTTGTGTTAGTGTTATTAGGTGGTAAAGGAAGCAGGAGAAATTGGGCCAACTCAACCACAGATCCAATTTGACCTATTGAGGCAGTTAACGAGATGTACTGTATCGCGAAGGTTCTGAAAGTAGACAGGCTATTGATTTAAACTGACGGAAACTATTCGTTCACGTTAAAAGTTGAGAATATTCCTCCAACCAGCTTTTCATTATGCCAGAATCGAACGAGTTTGTCTTGGCTCGCTGTCCATAATCACAGAAGGAATGTTACTTGAGGACTGCATTGCATCATTGTCATTAACGACTTCTGAGACCGGTGTGTGAATATTCTGGAATGACGTGAGGGAATACCGCAGCTACTGCGACGAAAGTTTAACCGGATGTGTCGAGGAAGGGGATATTCCATAAAAATTTGATGATTGAAATCCAACTCGATAGTAATATACCATCCAGAACTGCCAGCACCTTAAACCAACCTTTGGTTAGATAGGTATTGTCAATAAGTATCAGAGACGAGTCCTTAGAGTTTCTAGTGATGTCGATGTAAGGTATTCGCTGCTTTTGAGCGAGTGCACCTAGAGGCCAGTAACCATTAATAACCGCTATAAGGTTTTTTAGATGGAATCTAGACAGTTTTATCGCAAGTTGTGTCAGGCCAGATTTCTTTGGTCTCCTTGCAAGTGGGTCTCTCTCCTATCTTTCTTTGGCAAATACTTTTGTGAAATTAATTGTTTACCCTCAACGTATTATGTTGTTCCAACAATCTACGTCTCAACTCCCCAAATGATGGACAGTGTGACAAAGTAAGTTCGCTCTTCTATCTTTATTTGACAATGAAATGAAGTTGCTGAGTTCCTGAATTGAGTTCCATTTTTAATTCATTAAAGCATGTAGTCAAAGGAAAAAGGGCATTTTTTGGCATTAATAACTGTAAATTATGATCATGTAGAAGACCTGCAACAATGGCCAGATGTCGATTGTTGAGACATGAGTTGTGGAGGTAAAAAAGAGTCAAATTTGACTGCCAATATATTCGTGTTGTTCACAGTCGGAATTTGCATATTATTACTTACAAAGCCTATATTAAGATTGCCCTTCTTCATCCTGCAGTTTGTGTGCAATAAAGTAATTGAGAATTTCCTCCTCTCCTTTAAGACCCAACACTGAGTAGTTACTTGTTTAGTTATTTCTTCAGTGAAGTAGGAGTTAAACAATATTGGATACAAGATCCCTAACCCTATTAATCAATTATCTCTTAAATCAACGAACACCTGACTGATATTCTTCATCGTATATTTGGATCTGTGATCTGCATAATGTTCTAGAAGATCTGAGCGCCAGGTATCCGTTATTACCAAATTTCAACAAAAGGAGGTTTCTTCGCTCCTCACGCAAAGTTTTTAAAATCATCAAATCTAAACTCGCCAATAAGTTTCAAGATTTTTTAGTGAAGTGATCCTTTAAAGACGTAGATGGTGTCTGCAACTTCAGTAGGTGTGTAAAGTTGTGATGTATTCGACACTAGAAGTTTGTAAAGTTTCGTCTTGTTTCATTGCATCCTCTCTAAGTGGCTTCAATTATGAGTACAACGTATCATATTAACCATCATTGTCGAGTTGAAGATAGAGAGGGCTACAATTTTTCTGAGTCCTGTAGTCAAATTATTGTTCTACTAATTCAGGCGATTGAATGGTTATGGTTTAAAAATCATGACGATATTACTGTTTAGCAATGCAAAGGGATAAAGAGTCTGGCTTCAGCGGGATCAAACTTCAATACAGGACTACAGACTACAGTTGCAGTTTTAATGAATTAATTGGCTGTCATTGTTTTCAAACCCCCCTCCGTATCGCAAAACATTAGCATCGTTTTGCGATACAGAGACTGGTTACTGCGGGTACGAACGAACGGCAGTAACCGTTTTTGTTAAATTTCCTAAAGTCCAAATGGGTATCCTTTATGACTAGTATCGTCAAGGGCATTAATCTTAAAGTTATTACTACTCTCCTTGCGCAGCCAATGTGAATAGGACTCCCAACATCACAATAAATTTATAGTACAGTTATCTATAAACCATATGCGAAACATCGTCATTCCGGATGCAATAAATGGATTTATCAAACTGTCTCTTGTTCCATCCAAAAGCTAGAGTGTCACAGCTGATAATTTTATACAAATTACTACAAGCCAGGTTGAGCAGATGATCCAGCAATCTCTATGATGTTATGAGGTGATTTTGTTCTGATATTCATAACCCTTTAGAGGAGATCGTCATTCGTCATCTGTTCCGCACACAACGAAACTCTCTACTTCTCACCAAAGCCTGAGAGTCAGAACTGATGTTGCCCGCAACACAGCTCCTTGTTCCTTCCCAAAGTTTGAGTGCCAGAGCTGATCATTTTATAGAAATTACTACTCACGAGGTTGATAATTTAGTACTTTCGAGAGCAAACAAGTACTTTTAGGCTTCAATTTTATGCAACATATTAAAATGTCAATCATCCATCCTTGAGTTTTGTATTATTTTTACTAGTGTAAAAAGAATGAAGCAGCAAAGAAGAGTAACTGACTACAGAAGGATTTTAAAATGTTGGATTTAATGTTGGGAAAGAAAAACATGTAGAAGAAACACAAAGATTAATGGAAAAATATTGAAAAATAAAAGAGAAAAAATTTATTTAAAAATTCAAATATTGATAGGACAGGAACGTGATATTATTGATAAGATTTCTGTTTATCATGAATTAAGCCTTAATGTAAATGAAAACTATGGAAAACTGTAGGGCGGTTTAAAGAATAAAAAGTTTCTAAAACTTACAATATTCTTCTGAAGGCAAACAAAAATTGAGATTTAAAAGAACAAAATTGTTGCTTCAGGCTGAGTTGTAGGTTCCAGTTTATTATTTGCCACTCCAAATAAGGTGTGTTCAAAATAGGAGACTTAAATGCAGCAATTGCTTCTTTAAACAGGTAAGAAGGTAGATTAAGAAGAATGATTCATCAATTCCAAGTTATTTGGACTTCAAATTTCATTAGTTTGAATCGTCTCACTACCACACATCACAAAATTTGTCCAGGATTTTAAAGAGAGAGAGTCAGTTCCAGCATGATTGAGTTGCTAGACATATTGTTATTTTGTGCTGGTTCACACACGTCAAGTTTACTTGCGCAATTCTTGAGTTTGTAGATGAGAGATGAAAGGAAATTAAAAAGATCTTCCTCTTTTACTTCCTCTATCTTCTAGAATCTCAAGATTTTCTCAAGTAAACTTGACGCATGTGAAACAGCACAAAATAACATCGATCATGCTGGACCTCCCCGATTCACACTTTGTTCAAACATTCTCTTAGTAAATCTCCATCAAAACTCATGACTTTTTTGCTCGACATGAATTTTTCATTAACCAAACTCTCATCTCTGGCTACACATTAAAATGACAACCATAATTTAACTTCAACCTTATCATCCATTGTCTAACAAAACCTTTTATTTTCGTCCTTTCTCCTCTCAAACAAAATTTACCAATTAAACTGACTGTTTCGCCCAAATAAAAAAAAAAAAAAAAAAAAAAAAAAAAAGAGAACTCCTGTTATATTGTTTTACTCCAGCCGTAATTCATCTCATTTATTATTAAAATTTATATTACAATTTCGTTGCTTATTTTAATTCATTACAACAATGCACCCCCTTTTCCCTCTCTTCCCATTTCCAAAGCAAAATTACTTTATTTTGCCAGACCAAATTAAAAAGCAGTACCATTGAAATAGAATATTAAATGTGAAGAAATTGAAAGAAAAAAAAATTATTATGAATTTTGTTTGTTGCTAAACAAGGTCTATTTGAAGAATATGAAATAAAAAAAAGTAATTCTTTGTTTTTAATTTATTGTCTGACAAGTAGACTGTAATAAATTTTAATATGTTCGAGTGAGTATATTAAACACAAATGTTTTATTTATAATGGTTTTGATTTGATGTTTTTCTGTTTTTTTCTGTTCATACATGTCTATGAACTTTATAATTTAATTGAAAATTATTTCTATAACAACAAATTCTGTTGAGTTTTTTTTATTTTTTTGAAATTAAAATGAAAGTGAATTTTGTCTGCTAGAACAAGAGAAAAAAAAATGTAAACTGACCTGCCTTTAACTTGATAAATGTTGGAGATTTTTAATGATTTGTTTATAGTTAATTGATTATTGTTGTTAAAGAAATCTTAAATAATTCAAGAATCATTAAATCAGAATGTTGTCTATAAATCCACTTGAACATTTCATACGACGTCTGACTCTGAGCAGAGACCTGAGCCGAACGGCTGTAAGCCGGCTGAGCCCAGCCGCCGCTAAATTTTCAAAGCTGCCGCCGCCGATTTTTTCCGGCTTAAGTCGGCTTGAACATTGCCGCCGTTTATGATAAAAGTTCCTTAGTAATTTCATGAAATTTTCAGAATTTCAATTTTTAATTATTTAGAATTTGAATAGTTACTGTTTAGTCGGCTGACAGCTGGCTAGCCGCCGCCTCCGTTCTTTGTTGGAGTCAGCCGCCGTGAAATTTAGTCGGCGCAGGTCTCTCTGACTCGCCGTAATTCTTATACTTTTGATGAAATCTCTGCCTTTAGAGACATTTTGAGAATGAATTACATTTTCTGTTACACTACTCAAAGAGTCGGGCGTACTGAAACTGACTGAAAAAGGTAGGCAGATCAATCATGAGGCAACAAACGGACTACATGATACCTACACCGAATTTATGATCTGAATACCGAAAAGTGATCTCAATCTACACTGATGGCTCAAAGACAGAAACGTGAACGGGCTCGGGAATTTTTTCCGATGAACTGGAACTTTAGAAATCTCTTTGATTACCCGACAACTGCACAGATTTCCAGTCAGAGATCTATGCCATCGATACAGCCGCTAGAATAATCTGGGAACTGAATCTCGAAAATTCGACTATACATGACTACTTGGACAGTCTTGCATTAATCAAGGCTCTTAACTCCAACGTTATTCGGTCGAAATGTGTTCTCAATTGTATTCAATCTCTGGCACAACATCACATTGAGTTAATATTGGTTCCTGGTCAAGAGAGCATCCGGGGAAATAACGTAACTCTTGCGTAAGGGGATAATCACACTCCCTTGCTGACCGTATCAAATTTGATAGATAAATGGGCGTTGAGAGAGTTGCTCTAGCCCACTCTGACAAAGGATAGGACCAGAACTATTTTGTCTCTTGGTAGGTATTCGATCAGGCTTCTTACGGGTATAATTGCAGCGCACATGGAACGTAAGGGTTACCAACGTTATAGCTATTGTAGAAGTTGTTTAGATGAGGAGGAAGGTACAACACCTTCTATGTGACTGCCCGGCCTTATACGAGCGTAGACTACTGCATCAGAGATGTGTCACTAATAAATATGATCAAATTTATTATAAGTACCGGTTGGTTCTCACGGGGACCACACAAGAGTCAGTTAGTCATCGGTATTCTCTTTTCGTATAAGATTTTCAACATACGAGGATAAAGTTTTTCTAAGGGTACCACAATGGGCCACAAGGTCTCCGTATGAAGTTGATACATTGCGAGCAACCCACGTAACCTAACAGTTGCACTACTTAACGGTGACGGACAACCCGAAGAAGACCCAGTTGATATTTTTAGCAGGAGATATAAATTTACCTGGTGGTGGTCATTCTCACTTTGGAAGAAATCAAATATTTTAGTACGATTTTAGGTTATAAGCTCTCCAGAAAAACAAGGATGATAGTCGAATGCAACAGGTTATATATAAATATACTCTTAGGAAAAGAGATTGAATCATGACTGTAGAGCTGTGCAATAGTTTTGCTACACAGGAAGTATCATATCCACCACAGGCGTGTGAAAGTCACTGCAAATACATATTAAAACTAAGTTTCGTATTTTCTCCTCAAATGTTCGCGCCTGCAACTCTACTGCAAGCGACATACAATCCCTTCAAGTATTTATTAACCACTGCTTGCGAAAAATATTGTGTATATTTTGGCCGAACGTAGTTTCCAACAGAGACCTGAACAGAAGGAACACCAATCCGCAAGAGGTTTTAAAGAGGAAATGGAGCCAGGTTGGCCATATTTTTAGAAGACCTCATAATGATATACCATGACAATTGACTGGAACCATCAAGACAGCAAAAGAAGAGCTAGACCTGCTAACACCTGGAGAAGGCAATTAGAGTCCGAAATTGGCGAAACAGGACCAATGGCACAGGAGAGATCCCTCTGTTCCAACTTGTAACCATAGGAATCAATAATCAAACATTTTCCTACATAATATTGGATTCCTTAACTTGAATTTTTACAAAACATTCAGCTGTCCTTTGCGGAACAGAACCAGAGGAAGTTTGTCTAATGGATTATTTCGCATAGAAAGTAGCAGAAGGAAACCATAATTTTCAAATAGTATACAGACACGTTCGAAATATCGTTCACAATAGCTACGGAAATATTTCTGCCTAATAGCGGAATATCTGCGCTATTGAGTCATAGTCTATCAACCAATTATCATTAGCACTGGTCTCAACTTAATCGAGGGTAAGAAGTGAGTGCGCTTGTAATAAAGTCTAGCTGTTTGGGATCCTTACTTGACACTTTCAATTCAAATATGTTTGGAAAAACTATTTCACTAATTATGATTAATATGGTCTTCAAGTAAATCACTGTAAACACGATAGAAAAGCAGATCTAGGATCTTGTTATGGTATAAACTCAGAAGTCGTAAAAAAAACTATTGTCATAGGTGCCCCGATAGACCAGTCGATAGTGTGCTGTACTATTAATCTGAGGGTTGCCGGTTCGATTCCCGCCAGAGACTCTGGGTGTAACTGCAGACAACCAAATTCTCCGGAGTTTGTGTTTGTTTAAAAAAAAAATTTAATTCTCCGGCTATACACGACTAAGTCATCTTCTCTTCTGAGTCGTAATTAGACTAAGTCACTCTTGTATCTTGGGATTTAATTGATCTAATGCTGGATTTCTCTCTCATCATGCTGGACTGAACCATCCTCTATTGAGTCGTTATCAGATTAACTCGAGCTTGTATCGCTAATAGCACTAGAGAAGACAGACTCTACGGCACTTAATCGATGTGAAAGCAAATGTTTGGGGCAAAAGATATATGGATTTATTCTCAGTTTGGATCATCATTTCAAGCGAACAATGGATTTGAAAATGTCAACTTCCGGTAAGGCAATGATGCCAATCCACATGAGCTTCACCAGTTGCCAATGTATCCACAAAAAGTTATTGTTGTTGTGAAAATCGAGGTAGTCGTCGTGTTTGCTTATATCTCAGCCATTTGTGGGCCAGTTTTCTTGACCTTAAGCCGAACCCTGTTTGTAAATTATTGATGGCTTGGGAATGTTGAATTAAACAGGGTGACGAATATGTCTAAATTGATTTCGCTGTCTAGAACATTGAAGAGGCTCATGAGTTTCTCATAAGTTTATGACTTGCTTGAAGAAGGAGCAAGACAAAATGGTATACTTTTCCTTGGAATATCTGTCCCTGTCTATAGGAATGTAGACTAAACAACTTGATAGGTATGCCTTTGTTTGAGGATCTAAGCTGTTTTAGGTCAGGATGGATTTTTCAAAGATATTAAGATTCCTCCTTGTACATTCTTTGTTTAGAGACCATTTGAACTCTTTTTTATCGAATTTTCAACTGTTCTGGTGAGGACATTGGGAGATAGGCTTATATTTGAGGCAGTTGTTTTCCGGTTTTCTCGATCTTAAGCCGAACTAATTTTGTAAATTATTGTCGGCTTCAGGAAAGTTGAATTAAAAAGACAGACAGACAGACATGGCTACATCGATTCTACTATCTAGAACATTTAAGAGCTTCATGAGTTTATGACTTGATTGAATAAGGATCAAGACAAAACGGTGCCCCTTGCTTGGACTATCTAGCCCTGTCTATAGTAATGCAGACCAAACAATTTGATAGGTTGGATTTCTCAAAGATATTGAGATTCCTCCTTGTACATTCTTTGTTTGGAAATCGAAGTTTTTAATCGAATTTTCAACTGTTTGGGCGATAGAGCTTAATAGCTTGAAGAAGGAGCAAGACAAAATAGTCCAACAGACTATCTGTCCCTGTCTATAGAAAAGAAGATGAACAAAATATATAGGTATGTCTTTGTTTGGGGATCTAAGCTGTTTTAGGTGAGTTTAGACTTCTCAAAGATATTTAAGATTCCTCCTTGTGCATTCTTTCTCTTTTTCAAGAATTTTCAATTGTTCTAGTGAAGACATTGGAAGATAGGCTTATATTCCAGCCAGTTGTGTGCCGGTTTTCTCGATCTTCTACATCGATTCTGCTATCTAGAACAATACAAACTATATATTGAAGAGGCTCATGAGTTTATGACTTGCTTACAGAATGAGCAAGACAAAACGGTGCACTTTTCCTTAGACTATCTGTCCCTGTCTACAGGAAGGAAAACAACTTAATAGGTATGCCTTTGTTTGGGGATCTAAGCTGTTTTAGGTAAGGTTGGATTTCTCAAAGTTATTGAGATTCCTCCTTATACCAACTTTGTTTGGGGACCATTCTTTTTAACGAATTTTAAACTGTTCTAATGAGTACATTGGGAGAAAAGCTTATATTTCAGTTCCAGTTGAGTGCCGATTTTCTCGATCTTCAGTCGAAAACGGTGCATCTTTCCTTGGACTATCTGTTCCTGACTATAGGAATGTTCGAGGATCTAAGCTGTTTTAGGTCAGGTTGAACTTCTCAAAGATATTAAGATTCTCCTTATACATACTTTGGTTGGAGACCATTAGAACAATTTTTCTAGAATTTTCAATTGTCTAGTGAGGATATTGGGAGATAGGGTCTGTCTGAGAGCTTTCAAATATGTGGATTGTGCACATAGACATCTTTCTCAAAAATAAAGACAAAGACACAAGCCTAAAACGAGAATTTAGGCTTCCCGAAAACAAATGATTATAGTACCCATAGTTACGTTAGCTGTGTAACCCCAAGTCAAAATTCATTAAATTGCAGCAACAAAATTTGGTTTGCAAGTTTCTGTATCTTTCATCAGTCACAGTAACCCTGAAACCCACCGTATCCTCCATTATACGTGTATTCTCAATGCTCCAGGAGCTAAAAATCACTGACGGAATTATTCCGCTATCAAATTCCACTTGAATTCCGCGTTCTTGGTGATATTCCCTTTTTCCTTTTCGACCTTTCTTCGGTATATTTTTACTTCATCAAAGCGCTATCAAATATTCACCTGTATTCCGCGTTCTTGGTGATATTCCCTTTATCCTTTTCGACCTTTATTCTGTAAATTTTTACTTCACCAAAGCGACAGTGTTTATAATTTTCTAAAATGATTATAGCTTCTTCCCATAGACACATTCTGTCCCACCTTTTTATTGATGTTTTTGCACATGAAATTATACTTTAAAATATGTAATTTTTTTTGTGTTTCTCTACATATAAATTAAGTTTACATTTACCCTGTAATAAAACATCATTATTATAAACAAAACTTACTATTTATTAAAATTCCCTTTAAAAAAAAACTTTAATACTAAAAATAAAAAAGGAAACATCTCTAACACACCCTCTCTATATATTTAAAGGCACACACAGCAAGGCAACACATTCTATTATACTTTATTAAGTTTTATTTCGGTATATACTTTTGTTACTAACGCCTCGTTTTTCCTTGCTAACTGTATAGAAAAGTAGAAGGACTAAAAACCAATTTTAGTCTTGTGTTTTTTTTTTTTCATTTTATTTTCCTTAAAAAAAGCTTCTGTGTAATTGTATCATCAAACAAAAAAAAAATGGCAAAACAAAAAGGTTTTGTAGATTTCCTTTCCCTAATACGGGTAACAGAAAAGACTGTTTTTTCTTCACCTCCCAAACTAAAAATAAAAACAAAAGAATTTCATTTTAGCAAGAATGTAACCAAAATTCTATATTAGTTCTCTTTAAAAAGACTTATTTAATGTTTATTAAGCTCTCTTTAGGGTTTTCTCTGTTCTTCCTTGCTTTAAGGTACAAAATGAATAAACACTCGTTCTTACTCTCTCTCTCTCTCTCTCTGTCTCTGCTTGGCTGGCTTAGTAGGGAAGTGTGTGTGTTTGTATGTTTTATTTAAAAGCATATTGCGTATGTTTGTATGTATATTGTTTTGATTCTCAATCCCACGTGGTGTTTACTTGCCGCTGTTTTCACATTTTAGTGTTTTTGTACATTGTCTGCCCTTGATATTATCGATTGTTTTTCCTTTAGTGCTCTTTTGCCATGTTTGTGTGTGCTTGCCAACTGACATGTTGTAATAATGGACGCCCAACCCAACCCTTGCTTTGTATTTTGGTACTTTGGTACTTTACACTTGCTGTATTATGTTCTTGTACATGTTTGTTTATGCGTTTGCCTGCTCATGCACTTAGTACTATGTGAAACAATATCTGCCAGGCCCTCTTTCTCACCCACACCGCACAGTGGCAGTCAATCGATATAAAAGTGGTAATAAATCTGTAACTTCTTAACTACTGGTCCGATTGTAAAATAATGTATGACTGAATTGTAGAGGAGGACTTAGGCTTTAGAAAAATTAAATTGTGACCAGCTTGTAAGAATACAAGGTGAAATACAGGGTTTCAAGTTGTCCACCTCGCTCCATATTTATTACAACTTTTTTTTATTGACTCCACTGTGCACCGGCCGGTTGGTTCTGTATGTATAAAATGTTTCCTTGTGCATAGAATTTTATTATTATTTCGTTTGGGATGCTTTTACATGTACAGTTCTTTTTTTCCTTTCCCAGTTGGTTATTTCAGTTTGTATACACCAGTATATAAGCAAAATACCAAAAAAAAAGAAAACAAATGTAAATATTACCTTTTTTTGTTGCTGGCAACGACAACGACGTTGCCATCGTCATTGCTATGTGTAGACACCCAACCACCCAATTTTATGTGTCCCACCCAGTTTTTAATGGACGTTTGCTTTTATATATACATATATCTATTAGTTTGTATGTATGTGTTTATGTTTACATATATATACAAATCGTTTTTGGTATATAAAACAATCAGCTTAAATTTTTGCAAATTACTTTAAGTTTTATTTTTACCTAATTTTTCATTTCATTTCGTGTGTGTTTGAGTAATTTTTTTCTTTCATTTTCATTCAAAACTAAGTTAAATTGTATGAATGTAAATTGAATTTATATTATAAAGGCTTTTAAAGCAGAGAGCTAGTAAATTGTTCACAAAAAAATAAAAACACTTGGAATTTCAAATTAAATTTTCCAAAGTATTAGAAAATTATATTGATTTTAGAGCACAAAATATATGTATGAAATAAATGAAAACCTAAATAATTTTTAATTAAAAAAAGTTTTATAAAATGATTGCAATAAATATTCACCCCTATCGGCAATAACATGTGAAATTTTGTTCCCATGAAATATCCATTTCCCTCGAAGGAAAATTGCTATCGGGAATATCACGATGAACTTTACATTCACAATAGTGGATTTTGTTCGTAACACCTGTTTATTGTTTACAAAATTCCATCTAAAAATTTCACAACAAGGGGAATTTTTTCACGTGAACAAAGTTGATGAACAAAAAAAGGAAAAATATTTCATGTGAAATATTGATTCGCGAAGATTGAAATAACCACTTTAAAATAGGTTTTTAAGAGGTTAAAAAAATATATTCTTTAGTCATTTTAAAAATTGCTAAAAATTAATCAGAAATAGCTTGATTGCCATTGACTACCAAATTCCAATAAGTTCTGGACACTTTTATGGTTTTCTTTTGCTGCAAAATCATGCATTTCTAGTAGAAATTTCTACTTTTAAACAATGTTGGTAACACGCTGTTATTAACCATTCTTTTTAAGTATGACAACATTAACTGTGAATCAGCTTTAAAAGCTGTAGAAATATAACATTCATAGATAGTGCTAGATGGCGCTGGTGTATAAATAGAACTAGCATTCATAAGTCAGTATATCTGTGGTATTTGATTTTAGTTTATTAAAACAAAGAATATAAAATACAAATTATTATTGAAATTAAATTATCGATATTAAATTTAATGAATTAAATGTTTTCTTTTTAAAGAAAAGAGTTTTAGAATAAAAAAAATAGATTACGGCCTCCGTCGTACGTCTTAAGCTCACGGCGTCTTCTTTTGAACTAACTAACTAACTACTCGTCATTGTCTTCTCGCAACTTCATTCCCACATATCGTATGCACTGCTTGACTTAACATCAAACTGTATTATCAGTGTGTTTTTTAAGGGCATGTTCATTAAAAGAGAGTGACTATTTATATTCACCCCTATCGTGAAGAACATGTGAAATTTATGTTCCCATGAAATATCCATTTTCCTCGAAGGGAAAATTGCTATCGTGATATTCCCCTGAACTTTTCATTCACAATAGTTGATTTTGTTCGTAACAGCTGTTTATTGTTAACAAAATTCCTTCTAATAATTTCACAACATCAGGAATTTTTTCACGCGAACAAAGTTTATGAACGAAAAAAGGGGAAAGGGATCATATTTCATGTGAAATATTGATTCGCGATAGGTGTGATTATTGTTGTGTTAATTTTAATATGGGAAGTTTTTGTCCAACATTTCTCGAATTTTTGTATCCCTTCCAAAAAATAAAATTTGTCGAGGTCATCAAAATCGATATTTTTTGTGAGATGATTTCATCGTTGGACTCAAATCTCTTTCCGCCGAGACATTTCTTCAGGATTGTAAACAAGAAATAGTCAATCGGGGCTAAATCTAGAGAATAGGGCGGAATATGGAGTATTGCTTAGCCTAATTCAAACATTTTTGCCATGGAAACTGCGGAAAGATTCCTTATACCCAGAAAGATTCCTTATACCCAAGTGATCATTCAAAATTTAAATCACTAAACCATGTGAGATGTCTATCACTTCCACAACCTCTCGCACTTTAATATGCCAACAGCATATCTTCATTTCGGGTGTAGAGACCTCAACTGGTCGTCCAAAATGTTCGGCATCTTCAATAGCCACAACGAAATTCAGTTAATCAATTTTTTTAGCATTGAGTTTGATGGTGGAGAATTCCTTTAGTATTTGATTTGAGTAAAAGCTTAATGAACTTTTTTCCAATTTCTCCTCAAGTCACGAGGAAGTCTGCTATCAATGGCTGTCAACTGACAGATGCCTGTTGACAGGAACAGTGTTGCCCAGAGCCGGGAAATTCAAAAAAATATGGGGAATTATTAACCCATCATCGTAAATAAAGACTCTTAACAATTTTTAAACTACTTGGCACTTTTATTTGAAATTGAAAAGAATTCTGTTTATTTAAAAAGTAAAAACATAACAATAGTTTATTGAAATTCACTTCATACTCTCCCTCTTACCGAACTTCGATATAAATGAGCCGATTTCAGGGACCTTCGCTCATCATACATGTCCAGTATTATAGTGAAACAATAGGTGAAATGGCGTTATCTCTATAAATTATATTTATCGATTTCAATAAAGCCTTTGACAGCTTTCTACATCAGTCTATCTGACAAGAGCTATTGTCTAAAGGAGTTAAAACGGAACTTTACATGAATAATGCTACAAGCATTATAAGCAGCATCAGCAAAGACCAGAATGAACGTCTTGAAGATCTCGACAATGACGATCATATATGTTTCCATACTTGCTCAGATATGAGAACCAAAACATTGAAGATAACAAGACCTTCTTAGGCCTAAATACTAGCAAGTCTTAAAGTTCAGAATTAAACAATGTACATCTAGAAGAGGACCAATCCGCCTCACGAGAAGACAATACAAAGCACATAAAGGAGACAAAATAAACATTTGAAACACTGCCAAAAGTAGGGGAAAATATACTTGTAAACCAAGTTCTTGCTGCTGCGAATACTCCGTTCGAATATGATCTCAAACAGAGAACAGGAAAAGTGATGGTCATTTTAACATTGCTTAGAGAAAGGTCGTAAGAATCATGCGTTCTTCGGTACTACCAGGAACATGGGGTATTTTGACCTATATCCATGACAGACGATTTTCTTTGCCAATAAAGGTCAAGTCATCTTTGATAGGCTTTAGTGCGGGCTGTGGTTTTTATCTTGGTTGTGGATATCGCTTATGTAGGGTCAACTTTCGAGATAATGAACTCAAAAGCCTTTACGACCAAAGGTTAACCTCCCCTCTCTTTTCTCAACCTCTTTTTATCCCTTCTTCCCCCTTTTTCATCCTTTCCCCTACTTGTAAGGTTAACGTGGTTGAGTTAGCAGTGCCGAGAACCTAATGTCTAATTAGAGGTAAAAGAGAGTCGCTAACAGCTCCCCTCCGGTGCTAGCACACGGACCAGTTGTAACTATTTTTGTCTAGTTCTTGTACGCCTTCACTACATGCATGGTCCATACCCTTACGTGCCTACTCGTTGAACCAAAAATTAACACAAATAATAACAGCAAAAATACCAAGAACAACACCTTGAAGGAAACCGATGATCTCAGATCATCTTCAGAAGATGACCTATTAGCCTCTAGTCAAGAGACTTTGGTTGTAATGTCAGGCAGCGTGAGTGACCGACACAGTACCCTACTGCCCTCTAAAAACCCGACTAATGAACCTCTTCAACCGGATGCCAAGGTTGGTGACCAGTTGAAGAAAAAAAAAAAACAAGGAGGAAGAGTCAGAAAGACATCCACAAATCCAGATACGCCAAGGCGATATTCATTCTTAGCAAGATTGATAAGAATACTGCCAGTGGTGCCCCCCATGAACGTGATGAGGAGCTCTTACTCGTCAAGTTTACTTGAACAAGTCTTGAATTTGTAGAAGAGAGAATAGATTGGAAAGATTTTCCTCTTTTTCCTCCTCTCTCTTCTATACACTCAAGACTTGCTCAAGTAAACCAGCACTTAGGGATGCAATAAATTGTTCGGCTTCCAGTGGGAAAATTACAATATTTTGGCTACTATAACCTTTCAATTACAATCTGACTGGATAAATCTTCAATAATTCTGTCAGACATGCTTTCGAGAATTTTGGTATTTAAAATCAGCAAAATCGGTCCACAAATGGATGAGATATGAGGAAAAAACCAAGACAACCTCGATTTTTGATCTATTTTAACCCGAATTTTTTTTTTTACAAAAAAAAAATTGAAAAAACAAAAAAAAAATAATTTAAAAAAAAAATTAAAATAACAATCGACCATAGTAAGTTGGACCTACAATGGGTCAAAATCGGAAAAAAAATTTAACCCGAATTTTTTTTTTTACAAAAATTTTTTATAATAACAATCGAAAAAAAATTTTCCAAAAATTAAATTTTGTTTACCTAAAAATATTTAAAATTTTGAAGTATAATTTGGTGAAGGGTATATAAGATTCGGCACAGCCGAATATAGCACTCTTACTTGTTTTATTTGTATCTGTCAAATGTACAGAACTGTATTTTTTAGTCCATTATTAAGAAATTCAAGGTTGCATAATTTAGTACTGAGTAGATTTGAAGAGATTTCCGCAAAAACTAGTCACGAAGTAGATTTCATTTTGTAAGGGAAATCTCTTCAAAATAAGTAGATTTGGCTCGAAATCTCATATGTACTAGATTTCGCTTCGGTGTAAATGTACTATAAGAGGTAATTATAAAGCATTCAATGTGTATGCAAAGAAATTGTAAAGATTAGCAGACTGGTGGTCAATGACAAATCAATTAATTCCTGATTTTTTTTCAGTACATTCCCATAATTACCTGAAATGAAAGAAAAATAAAAAAAATATTAATAAATTAGTATAAATAAAACATCATTAATTAAAGGAAATATAGATTAACTTATTTTTAAGAAACTTTCAAAAAATTCCACTTTCGTTTGTCTTTCAAAAAATTCCGTTCAAAAAATTCCACTTTCGTTTGTCTTTACTAAACTGTTTGTTAAAGAAAATTTGAATTTTCGTATTTAAATAGTAAAATTATGGTTAATGTTTAATAATTTGTTAAAAAATTTAAAATTTTTCTATTAATTTCTAAGATTTTTACAAAAATGTAAATTTTTAAACACCCTGGCGTATGATTAATATTAATTATGACTTTTTTCCTTTTTTAGCAATAACTGCTAAGTTTTCAAGCAATCTATGTATTTTAAAAGCTATTAAAATAAAAACTATTAAGGCTTTCTAATAAATAATAAATTTTATAGATGCAGTCATTTTTAAGAAACTTTCAAATAATCTGTGAAATATAAATTTCAACACACATTTCTTTCTGCTTACTAAATTGTTAGTTTAAACAAATTTTGAATTTTTCTTATTTAAAATGGTAAAATTATGGTTAATGTTTAATAATTTGTTAAAAAAAATTTAAATATTTCTATTAATTTCTAAGATTTTGACAAAAATGTAAATTTGTGAACACCCTGGCGTATGATTAATATTAATTATGACTTTTTTGCTATTTAAAGCAATAACTGCCAAAGTTTTCAAGCAATCTGAGTATTTTAAAAGCTATTAAAGTTAAAACTATTAAGGCTTTCTAATAAACAATATATTTTATAGATATAGGTTTGTCTAAAAGTAAAAGTTATAGGGAAAGTTCAAAAAAAAAATGTTAAAGTTTTAAAAATTTTATTACCAACAGATTTTGTTCACTTTACTTTACTTTGTTAAAGAAAGTTTGAATTTTTCTTATTTAAAATTGTAAAATTAAGGTTAATGTTTAATAATTTGTTAAAAAATGTAAAATGTTTCTATTAATTTCTAAGATTTTTACAAAAATGTAAATGTGTGAACACCCTGGCGTATGATTAATATTAATTATGACTTTTTTGCTATTTAAAGCAATAACTGCTAAAGTTTTCAAGCAATCTGAGTATTTTAAAAGCTATTAAAGTTAAAACTATTAAGGCTTTCTAATAAACAATACAATTTATAGATCTAGGCTTGTCCAAAAGTAAAAGTTATAGGGAAAGTTAAAAAAAAAATTTTAAAGTTTTAAAAATTTTATTTACAAATGATTTTCTTAATTAACATTGAATTTAAGGAGAAAAATTATTTAACTCTGAATTATCTCACTACTTTTAGGCATTAGCCTAAAATATTTTGTAATTTTCCCAACCTTACAACTTTAAAATTATCTTAAAAGCAAAGTAATCAAAATTCAGCATAGAAACCCAGAAAATCTTATTTCTAAACATTTATTTTCACACCATTTTCTATAATTTCCCCAAGACATAGTTGTCATTGTCATCTACACACTCAAAATAAATTTCAATTTAACTTTCCATCAACAAATTCACATCCACACAAAGTTAATGACTTTTTAAATTGAGCTTAAATTTCTGTATTGTTGTCATTACATAATTCAATTTCATTCTAATGCCAAACAAATTCAACTAAATTTCTAGATTTATTTTTAAAGCAGCAGCAGCAGCAGCAGCAACAGCAACAACACCAAAATATAAATTACAAGCAAAAAGGAACGTAAAAACATTAATTCTGTTTCTGTGTTACATACACAGCACGAAAAATCGATTTTTTATCAAGAGATTTAAGTTTTTTTTTCTTGTAACGTTATTTTTTTATGTAAAACACTCAAACATACAAAAAAAAAACTCAAAACTCATATAAAAAAAAGTTACTTAGTCATAGTTTGCCAGAGTTAAAGCTGCAGGATATTAAAATTTAAAATGTTGTGATGTCTGTGTATCTATGTAGAGAGAAAATGATTGTTTTTGTATATAACAGGAATGCGTACATATACAATGTATATACATTTACATACATATAAACTTTAGCAATTTATAACATAGTCTTATATACAAACATAAATCTGTATATATGTATGTCTGTATGTCTGCTGCTATGTAAAAAGATACCGTTATAAGGTTTTTGCTATATACATTCTCTATGTACCAAAATGTACATAAATATTTCAATATAAAACACGAGTGTGCACAAAAAATAATAGGAAATTATTGTTGGTGTTGGCATTTTATTACACAGAATCAACTGGAATATGGCTGAGTATACGAGGTTTAGGTCAACATTTTTTTGAAATTTTTTTTCAATATTTTCATGAAACTTAACAAAATATTCTATAAAAATCGTGTTCAAACAGAGTGAATTAAACATTTTCTATAAAAACAAGTAAAACAGAAATATTTTCAGGTAAACAAAATTTAAATTTTTTTTTTCAAAATTTAAAAAAAAATTTAATTTTCAAAATTATTTTTTTTTTTTTAAAAATTTATTAGTAAAAAACAAGTAAGAAAGCTTTATTTGGCTGTGCCAAATCTTATATACCCTTCACCAAATTATACTTCAAAATAAAAAATTTAAATATTTTTAAATGAACAAAAATTTTTTTATTTTTTTGAAAAAAAAAAATTTCAAATTGTTTTTTTTAAATTTTCAAATTTTTTTCAATTTTCAAATTGTTTTTAAATTTTAAATTTTTTTTTTAAATTTAAAATTTTTTAATTTTTAAAAATTTTTTTTGTTTTTTAAATTTTTTTTTGTTGAAAAAAAATTCGGGTTAAAAAATATTTTTTCCGATTTTGACCCATTGTAGGTCCAACTTACTATGGTCTTATATACGTCGTTGCAAAGGTCTTTGAAATATCTATCATTAGTTATCCATATTGTCTATATTAATGTTTTAGTAATCCAGATATAGGTCAAAAATAGGTCAAAAATCGAGGTTGTCCTGGTTTTTTCCTCATATATCAGCCATTTGTGGACCGATTTTGCTGATTTTAAATAGGAAACTTCTCGAAAGCATGTCTGACATAATTATTGAAGATTTGGATCCCGAAGATATCAGGGGTCTTCAGAAAATTGATTTCAACAGACAGACAGACGGTCAGACGGACATGGCTTAATCTACTCCGCTATATATAAGGATCCAGAATATATATACTTTATAGGGTCGGAAATGAAAAATGTAGAAATTACAAACGGAATGACAAACTTATATATACCCTTCTCACGAAGGTGAAGGGTATAACAAGGAAAAGAGCTATATTCACCAAATTATGCTTAAAAATCATTTTTTTAAAAAAATTTTATTTCAACAAAATTATTTTTTTTTTTTTCAAAATTGTTTTAATTTTTTTAAAAAAAAGATTTTTAATTTTTTTTTAAAAAGATTTTTTAAAAAGTTTTTTCCAATTTTTTTTATAATTTTTTAAAAAAAATTTAAAAAATTAATTTTAATTTAATTTTTTAAAAAAAATTTAAAAATTTTTTCTAATATTTTTTTTAAATTTTTAAAAAAAAAATTTTTTGGAACAAAAAATGTATGAACAAATATTTTTTTTGATGAAAAAAAAATTCGGTTTAAAAAATATGTTTCCCGATTTTGACCCATTGTAGGTTCAACTTACTATGGTCTTATATACATCGTTGCAATGGACTTTGAAATATCTACCATTAGTTATCCATATTCTCTATATTAATGACTTTGTAATCCAGATATAGATCAAAAATATTCCAAAAATCTATGTTGTTCCGGTTTTTTCCTTATATCTCAGCCATTTGTTGGCCGATTTTCTCGATTTTAAATAGCAACCGAGCCGGAAGAATTCCAGAGATATTGATGTATGAATATATACATATAAGTTATTTGGCGGCTTCGTCTAACTGTTGAAATCAATTTTCTAAAGACCCCAGATATCTTCGAGATCCAAATCTCCAATAAATAAAGACATGCTTTCGAGAAGTTTGCTATTTAAAATCAGCAAAATCGGTCCACAAATGGCTGAGATATGAGGAAAAAACCAGGAGAACCTCGATTTTTGACCTATATCTGGATTACTAACTCAATAATATAGACAATATGGATATCTAATGATAGATATTTCAAAGACCTTTGCAACGTATATAAGACCATAGTAAGTTGGACCTACAATGGGTCTAAATCGGAAAAAATATTTATTAACAAGAATTTTTTTTCACCAAAAAAAAAAATTTTTAAATTTTAAAAAAATTTAAATTTAAAAAAATTTAAAAAAAATAAAAATTCAAAAAATCGAAATTTTTTTCCAAAAAAATAAATTTTGTTTACCTAAAAATATTTAAAATTTTGTATTTTGAAGTATAATTTGGTGAAGGGTATATAAGATTCGGCACAGCCTAATTTTTAATTTTTTCACAAATTTGTTTTTAATTTGGCTAGGTTTTTCTTAACAATCGTTCACAAAGAGACTGAACAAAATCTTTCAATGAAAATCGCGTTCACACAGAGAATAAAGAAAAGTTTCTGTGAAAATCATGTTCACAACAAAATTGTCTAAGCAAATTGTGTTCACACATAAACTAAACAAAACTATCTATGTGTTGCCTGTGTTCACAAAGAGATTAAACTGCTGTATATACTAGACAAATATTTATCATAACAATTAATGACATTTGTTGTCAAGACAAAGTCCCAATTACTAGTTGTCTAATACTAGTAAATTGGGACTATACCTGATAATTTTTTATCTTGTCAAAACATTTTAACTTTTATCATGACACAAATTTATCAGGTATAGAAGTAGGGTTAAGAAAAGCCACTAGGAAAATCATGTTCATAGAGACTGAACACAAAATTTTCTACAAAAATCTTGTTCCCACAGAATGAACATCAAATTTTCTATTAAAAAAAATTTAAAATAGAACAAATTCGATAAATTAATTTAAAAAACATTTCTATAACTTTGATATTCTACAGAAAATTTTCATTATATCTGTAAATTTATCAGGTATAGGCATAGGGTTAAGAAAAGCCACTAGGAAAATTGTATTAAGACAGAATGAACACACAATTTTTAACTTTGATATTCTACAGATAATTCCAATTATATTTGAAAATTTAAAAAAATTTGTTAAATTTTTTGAAACAAATTTCTATGAAATCTTTGTTTTATGTTAAAATTATCATTCCCTAATACTGAAAAAATCCCTACATAAACCAAAAATAAAAGTGTAGAGGCCAACAGCAGCGGCTTGTAACACACATCCAATTCTTTTCAAACTTTAACCCCCTATAAAACCCCACAACTCTGAACTCCTCTCTTTAACTGACAGTCTGTCATTATTTTGTGTTTGTTATTTTTTTTTGTTTCATCTAAACACAAAACTAGTGCTCCATTATGTGTCTGTATGTTTAGGAGACAACTCTTGTCGTCTCGTGTTTCCTTTTTTTACAAAACATAAAGTAAAAGCAATAATAATAAAAACTAAAACCCGACCACACCAACTACCAACGACTGGCCGGACTGGCTGACTCTACTCTACTCTAGTCAGGCTGCCAACCACCATCTGTGCGCGCTGTATGTCATACGAGTTGTGTACAACGAGTGGCATATATAGCAACATATTTCATCTATTTTTGCCTCTGAAACAGCCCCCCCAACGCCCCCATCCTTATGTTTAGTTAACTTTAAACAAGCCTTCCTTACTACTCAACTTCTTTTTCGAGTAGACAGGCCATTTGCACATTCTGGTGGTAAATAAACGAGATAGAGTCGAGATACGTTCATGTAAAATGCATTTTGTAAAGTATTTGTAGAGGAAAAAATTATTTTAAAGGGGTTTTAAATTTAAGTTTAACTAAAATGTTGAAAATCTTTCAAATATATATTCAAATTGTTCTTTTCTTGTTCAGTTACTAAACATAATTCTTACACAGAGAAAGCAGATTCGTCTTAGCAACCGAATTTATTGACAATCGAATGATTCTATCTTATTGACCGAATTTTACAGTTGTGGCTACAATATTTTGGAAGTGGTAACTAAAGTTTGGTTGCCTTGTCTAAAATTCTTCTTTATCAACTGACTTTCTGTTGTTAGAACTGAAAAATTCTATGTGTGCAACCGAATCATTCGATTGATAAAAAATTCGGTTGTTATCACGAATCTTTTTTCTCTGTGTATAGAATAATTATTCTGCAGCTGATCACACTTTTCATAGACAAATTATTAACTGTGTGAACACTATTATCTTAGAAAAGATTGTTCACTTTGTGCGTGAACACGATTTTCATAAGAAATTTGTTCAGTTTCTGAATATTTTCATAAAAAAATTTATGGTCTCCGTGTGAACACGATGATTTTCATAGAAAATTTCTTCAGTTTTATGCGAACATGATTTTTATGTAAGTTCTTGACACATTTTTCAGTATCTGTGTAAATAAAATTTTCATAGAAAATCTTTTTTAGTCTCTACACGCAGAGAAAAAATATAGTTGGGCATGGTTACTGTAACCATTTCAATATTGTTACAAGTTTTTTAACTATATTATAGTCACAGTAACCATTTACATGATTGTGGTAACCATAATATGGTTAACTTACGATTCACATGATTATCTCAATCATATATATGGTTACAGTAAACATATATATGTTTATGACAACCATTTATATGATGAAGGACTTATCATATTATGGTGCTCTCGGCTTAAGGCTTATCATAATCTGAGAACAACATATTATGATAAAATTATTCATCATAAATATGGTTGCCAGAAACATATATATGTTTACTGTAACCATATATATGGTTGAGACAATCATGTGAATCATAAGTTAACCATATTATGGTTACCACAATCATGTAAATGGTTACTGTGACTATAATATAGTTAAAAAACTTGTAACACTATATAAATGGTTACAGTAACCATGTCAAATTATATTTTTTCTCTGCGTGTAAACAGGATTTCGCAGAAAATGTGGCCTTTCTTAACCCTATGTCTGCTTTTACACAGGGCAAGTTTTCTTGCCGCAAGTCTGATTTTATAGGAGAGAGAAACAAGAAGAAAGAAGCTTGTACTGGCAAGTCTCTTCAATTCTCTTTTGTATTCTCATTTTCAATATGGCGTCTATTAGGTTTTCACATCGAAAATTGAACACAGAGACTTGCTGTATATAAACAGACGAGCAAGTTTAAAAGGGAATCGAAAAGACTTGCTTCAAGTAAACTTGATGTTTGTAAAAGCAGACTACTATGACTAAATTTTTGTCATGATAAACGTCAAAATGGTTGTCAAGATAAAAATCAGGTATAGTTAGTATTATTGCTTTGTTATGACACAATTGTAAGTGATTTCGCTCAGACAACTTTGTCTTGATAACAAACGTCATTAATTGTTATGATAGATATTAGTCTAGTATAGACAGAGGGTTAATATCTGTGTGAACACAGTCAACACATAGATAGTTTTGTTCAGTTTTTGTGTGAACACAATTTGCATAGACAATTTAGTTGTTTCTGTGTGAACATGATTTTCACCGAAATTTTTCTATATTCTCTGTGTAAACGCGATTTTCATAAAAAAAAATTTGTTCAGTCTCTGTGTGAAATCGATTTATATAGAAAATCCGTGCCAAAAAAACTGCTCATCTTTTGAGGCCAAGAACGAATCAAGACAATTTCGGATACTCGGTTCTAAAGTGAAGCGTAAAAAAGAGAGTGTTCTGCATCAATCGAAACAAATATGTAGTAGTCGGACGGGACAAAGTCTAAATTATAAGACGGGTCAAAAACTTCAAAACCACTTTTTTCAAATTTGTTTTTAACAGGTATTACAACATGTGACCTAGCGTTGCCGCCTATTCTGGTAATTTTTCGGCCAATGCTGGCTTCAAACGAATCAGTTGCTTTCGGTACAAGTTCCCTGTGATGGTCTGACCAAATTTCAGCATCTCATAATAGATAGGACCCTTTTGCTACCACCAAATACGTAGAATTACCTTAGCGTCATAGAAATTTTGCTTTGGTGTCAATTCTGCTGGTAGGCCGGGCTTCACATGCGATCTCTTACCCTTCGGGTTATTGTAAAAGATAAATTTGTCATCGCAAGTAATGATTCGGTGATAAAAGAAACGAATTTCAAGCAGCATTTAAGACATGCAAAATCGTCTTTCAAGTCTCTAGGTAGAGATCTGCGTCCAACGGCTGTAAATCGGCTTAGCCGAGCCGCCGATAAATTTTAAAAGCCGCCGCCGCCGAGTCTTTTTCGACTTAAGTAGATTTGAAAACAGCCGCCCTTTTTGATAAAAGTTCCTTAGTTAGACCCCTTTAACACTAGACAATTTAGTTGCGCAAGTCTCTTGTGTTTGTAGATGTCAAAATCGTCTTTCAAGGTCTCTAGGTAGAGACGTGCGAACAAAGGCTGTAAATCGGCTTATCCAAGGACCCCTTTCACACTAGGCAATTTAGTTGCGCAAGTCTCTTGCGTTTGTAGATGCCAGAGGTAATGTCGGGTTAAGCAGAAGAAAAATTTATATGCTGTTTTCTTGTTGGGCAAGAGACTTGCGCAACTAAATTGCCTAGTGTGAAAGGGGTCAAACCGCCGATAAATTTTAAAAGCCGCCGCCGCCGATTCTTTTTCGACTCAAGTAGATTTGAAAATAGCCGCCCTTTTTAATAAAAGTTCCTTAGTTAGACCCCTTTAACACTAGGCAATTTAGTTGCGCAAATCTCTTGTGTTTGTCGATGTCAGAGGTAATGTCGGGTTAAGGAGAAGAAAATTTTTCGGAATTTCACTTTTTTAATTTTTAATAATTTTATATTTTTTTTCTTAAGTAGAAATTTATAACCGGTTATGGCCAATAAGGCTGGATTGTTGAAAATAAATAAATATTATAAAAAAATAAAAGTAGGAGTTAGTCGGCTGACAGCCGGCTTTGAGTCGCCGACGATCTCTTTTGGAGTCAGCCGCCGCCGCTGTGAAATTTAGTCGGCGTAAATCTGTGTCTAGGCGATAAATTTCGCTGCTTTTGGGTGAATTCTGCTGTTTGCAAACGTTTTGAAATTGCTGATTGAGTAGATCCCATTGTTTATAACAATCTTCATGCAGTAATGCCTCTTTCACATTATTTTCGTACCAAATTTTCGTTTAGACTCTAAGGGAACACCATTTTCATAGAAAATTCTGTTCAGTCTCTGTGTGAACTTGATTTTTATAGAAAATTTTATGTTTATAGAAAACTTGTTTTTCAGTGTCTACAGACAGTTTTCATGGGAAAAGCTCGTTTTCAGTGTCTGTTCAGTGTGCGGTGGACATAGTTTTCATAGTAAACTTGTTTATTTTTCATGGAAAACTTGTTCAGTATCTGATTAAGTTTTTCGTAGAAAAATCCAATCAAAATATAAACAATTTTCTTAACGAGAAATTGCTTACAATCGTAGGAAATGCTAATTACTCATTTATTAAGTAACCATAACCTCAAAAATATCTTAACCAACAAAAAAGTAGATTTAATTTTTTTTTTCTGCAAATCGATAAATTTTAGCTTAAATGCTATTCGCCTACAATCAAAATAAAGGTTTTCCTTTAAAATTTGTTGTATTTTGGAGCTCGATATTTAAAAAAAAAATCTAAATTTAAAGAAATTCCAATTTAAATTTTCTCAAAATTATTCGGTGGTTTTTTCATTCATTGTTGTCTCTGTTTGTTTGGATTGTCAACACTGCGTTTGCGTTAATCATACTTTGCATGTTGCTCTAAGTCGGTCTCTGTTAACGTCAGGTCATTGGGTGGCAATGTGGGAGTTGTAAATACAACTCTACAGTGTAACTGTAAAGTTTTTTTTTAGTTTATCAACAAACAAACAGAAAAACGAGAAGCATACATTGTTTGCAGCAACAACACTAGCAGAGATTCAGGCTGCTGCCGATGCTGCTTCGCCGATTACTATTACATGTGTATGTATGTAAGTATGTACATGAGGTTCATAGTGTGTTGTTTTTTGTGTTGTAGCTCTATTATACTCTATTCTATTAAATGGGGTCGTTGGGGTACGGGTTAACACGAGTGTATTCTCTCACACATTCCTATTTTTACATACAAACATACATATTCAGTTATTTATTTATGTTGTATAAAATGAAATGAAAAAAAAATAATAAAAAAAAAGAGCTTGACTACTGAAAAATGCCTTGTCAGTTTGCCTGCATATTTTGTTGTTGCTATACTACAGTATATTTTAATACCCATTTAGTTGATAAATTGAAGACTAAATTGCAAAAAAAAATAATCAAACTCACACTCACCAACACGCATAAGATTCTCTTATTCTGCTGAAAAATCAAGTTTGTACGTGCTTTTTATTTAAAATTTGGAATTTACTTTGCTGTTGCCTGTGTCCTGTGTTCTCATTTATTAGGTTTTTTTTTTTGTTTTTGTTTGCAAAAATGAATTCTTCTGAAATCCTTTTTTGCTAATTTTACTCTTTGCCACGGCTTCTTCCCTAAATGTAAGTAATTCTTGGAATTAGTTTATTTGCCACAGACAGCATTTTTGCAATTTTAATGGATTTTGTTACATTTAAATAAAGCTTAAAGGACTAGGTAGGTATTCATGAAAATATTTACAGCAAAATATTGTGGCTTGATAATACAGTCTCCACGATGAATTGTTGGAAAAAGGACAATATTTCCGTTTCCTTGGAACAATTTATAAAAACTTAAAAGCATATTAAAATAATAAATTTAATTGCTATTATTTCACTTAAAATTACTATTTCACAATAACTTTAGTCGAAAAAGTACCCTTAAAAGTACTTTTTGCCCCTTTTCTTACTCCTTTTTCAAACTACTGTTATTTGAACTGTTTTTGTTTGTCTTTATGTTGTTTTTTGTTGCGTTTTAAAGGGAAACACTTTTTATTTTATTATTCTGGGCATTTTTTACAAAGTTTTTTTTTCCCTAAATTTTGGGTGTGTTAAGAAGTGTGGCAGAAGTAAAATCAAGAAAAATTTTGATAATAATAAGACTGGGTAAATGTAGGAGTGTTTTTCAATATCAATAAAAAAAAAATCTATAAGATTTGATTCAATACTGAAAATTAAATAGAAACTAAATAATTTTCTAAAGAAAACTTTATCAGAAATAACAAAAATTTTAAATTTTACATAAAAAATTTTTTGTTTATTCTGCGTGAACACAATTATAAAAAATTTTGGTTCACTCTGTATGAACACGAATTTCATAGAAAATTTTTTGTTTACTCTGTGTGAACACCATTTTTATAAAAAAAAAAAATTCTTTTCAATCCCTGTGTAAACACGATTTTCATAGAACATTTTTTGTTCAGTCTGTGTGACCATGATTTTCACAGAAAATTTTGTGTTTACTCTGTGTGAACACTATTTTCGTAAGAAATTTTCTGTTCAGTCTGTGTGAACATGATTTTTATAGAAATTTTTCTGTCCACTATTTGAGAACAAGATTATCATAGAAATTTTTGTACTCACTCTGTGTAAACATGATTTTTATAGAAATTTTTCATACAGTCTCTGTGTAAAAACGATTTTCTTAGCAATTTTTTGTGTTTGAACACAATTATAATAGAAAATTGTGGTTCACCCTGTGTGAACACGAATTTCATATAAAATTTTTTGTTTACTCTGTGTGAACACCATTTTTATAAAAAGAAAATCTTTTCAGTCTCTGTGTAAACACGATTTTCATAGAAAATTTTTTGTTCAGTCTGTGTGAACATGATTTCCACAGAAAATTTTGTGTTTACTCTGTGTGAGCACTATTTTCGTAAGAAATTTTCTGTTCAGTCTGTGTGAACACGATTTTTATAGAAATTTTTCTGTCCACTCTTTGAGAACACGATTATCATAGAAATTTTTGTACTCACTCTGTGTAAACATGATTTTTATAGAAACTTTTCTATACAGTCTCTGTGTAAAAACGATTTTCTTAGAAATTTTTTGTTGTTGCTCTGTGTTAATATGATTTTCATAGAAAATTTTCTGTTCTCTCTGTAAGAACAAAATTTCATAGAAAATTCATTAAAAAAATTAGTTTTCACTCCGTTTGAACACTATTTTTTTTAGAAAATTGTTTGCGTTTGCTATGTGAACACGATTTTCATAAACAAATTTTGTATTCACTCAGGATTTTCATAGAAAAGTTAGTGTTCACTCCGAGTGAACACGATTTTCATAAAAAAAAATTTGTTTAGTCTGTGTGAACATGATTTTCGTAGACAATTCTGTGTGAACATGGTTTTCGTAAGAAATTTTTTTATTCAGTCTCTGTGTGAACACGATTTTCATAAGAAATTTTGTGTTTAATCTGAGTAAACAAGATTTTAATAGAAAATTTTGTGTCCAGTCTCTGTGTAAACACGATTTTTATAGAAAATTTTGTGTTTACCCTGTGTGAACACGATTTTCATAGAAAATTCTGTGTTTACTCTGTGTGAACACGATTTTCGTAAGAAATTTTGTGTTCTTTCTCTGTGTGAACACGATTTTCCTAGAAAATTCTGTGATTACTCTGTGTGAACACGATTTTCTTAGACAAAATTTATGATTACTCTGTGTGAATATGATTTTCATTGAAAATTTGGTATTTAGTCACATTTTGTTTTCTGTCTCTGTGTGGACACGATTTTCCTACAAAATTTTCTGTTCACTCTTGGAGACCACGATTTTCATAGAAAATTGTTTGTACACTCGATTTTCATAAAAAATATTGTGTTCATTCTGTGATAGAAAATGGTGTGAACAGCATAAACACCAATTTAGTTTTCAGTCCCTTTGAAAACACGATATTCTTTAAAAAAATTTGTGTTCTCTTTGTGATTTTTCAACTTCTAAAAATTCCCGCTCGTTTTTATTGTAAAACTGCTGCTTTTCATTTACCCTGCAGTTTAAATTGACATGACTCATTAATAAATTCAATTTACTTTTGCAAATATTTCAATAATACTGCAATTTCTACTGCTAATAACCCAAACAAACAATCAGTTGTAACGTGATATTTTGCCAAAAATTTCAAATATTCTTTATCATTTTTAAACACAATTTTTAAATTAACACGTAAACCTTAAACGTTTCGAATATAATTTTAAAAATAAATGTTTTTTTTTCGTTCAAATTTATACAAAAGAAACATACCAAATTGAAATATAAACAACTCATAATTTGAATTTTTTTTTCAGTTCAAATAAGAAAGAAAAATTCAATTTACAAAGAAAATTTATTTTTAAATAAGATTTTATTGCATGGGTTAGACGTTAATTTAAAAATATACATTTGTTTCGTCGTTTCTTTTATATTTTTTTCTTCTGATTTTTGACAGTTGAATGAACTTCATTATTATTAAAATATACACACATGCAAGCACATGATGATGATGATAATAATAACAAAAACAAACATACATTATGAACATGCTTGCTTATACGGTTAAACTCCCTGAAATTGTATAAATTTAGTTACTCATTCTCCTGATTATAGTAAACTATACACTCTTGCATAGACACAACAAATCAACTGATTAGTTTTTTAAAGACAAAATGGAGACGAACGCAAAGACCAACAAAAGTCATGGTTTCTTTTTAAAGAACAACAACAATGCTATCAAGAACAACAACAACTATTAAAAAAGACCCATAATAAAAACAAAAATATGTACTTAAAAAATAACCGTTTAAATGTAGAGTACTAACTAAAAAACAACAACAACATTGAGACTCAAGTAATTGAGTGAATGAATTAAAGAGATTCATTTTTGCTGGTTACTTTTACAAACAGCAATCAAAACATAAAAAGATAATGAACTAAATTGAATTGCAGTACAGTGTTTAAATATAATTTCATTTAAAAGTAAAGTAAAATAAAACTTAAAAGAATTTATAGTTAATGATAAGCTTGAAACAATTGTAAATATTTGTAAAGTTATTACGTCTAAAATTTTAATTAGTTTCTTTGTTTAATACACAATGCTTTCCTTTTTCCTCACTATTTTCATGCGATAAAAACTAAGCGTGTTCAATGATGTGAATATGAGTGTTAGAATAATATTTTATTCATCTCATTATCTCGAAACACATTTTTATTTTATATTTATTCAAATTATCAGCTTTAAAATAGTGTTTTTATTATATAGTTTGCTAGGGATTATAATTTAATTACAACGTGTTTAAAATTTTAAATAGAAATAAATTAAAAATTGTAATGTTTGCTTTCAAACTAAAAAACAAATAAATGTGCTTAGTTTCTAAGCTGGTTTTATAGAGATAATTTTTAATACGAATATTATGATTTGATTGCCTAACAGGCTAATTATCTTACGAATAGCAAGTTCCCTAAAAAGCTATTGCTTGCTGGCCTTCTTTTTTGTTAGGCTAGCTTGCCTAACAAAAAAATTTTCTATACAAAAAGCAAAACAATTGATAAATATCACAATTGTCCAGCTTCTATATGAAAAAATTTCGAGGGGTGCAGTAGTTCCAGCTTCATATCTGATATTAATCTAATTGCTGCTCTTTACCGATGATCTGGCTATATATTATAACTCTTCCATTAAATATCTTCGAATCGAAAAAGGATATGTTAAGTAATCAGGCAGCCGTTCAAAACCTTCGTCTCGTACAGCTCACTTTGGTCCATGATCGTTCCCTTTGTGGTGGAAAAAAGGATATGTTGCTTTTAATCGGGATATTAACATCATTTTTTATTGTTGACATCCAGCAGCATTTTCTTTTAGAAAAAAACTTTTTTTTTGACTGCTAAGGAAGATTTTTTTATAAAAAAAATAGCTTGGCTTGACTGGCAATCAAGTATTTTTTTTATAGAAAATATCTTGGCTTGCCGGGCAAACAGGGTTTCTTATAGAAAAGTTAAACTCAGCCGGGTCTATTAGTCATAGTTATTGAAAATTTAACTTCTAGAAATTTTTGCACTGTGCGAAGAAGCGGTGCTCATCATATTCTACACATAAAGGCTTGGGTACAAGGACCTTTAAACCAAACAAAATCGATAATACCTTCAACACAACTTGTTTTATTCAATTTTATTTAATGGGCGGTTATATTTTCTCTTTTATATGAATAATTGTGTAGAATATCGTTCAAAGAGTTTTGTAAACAAACCAAATTATTTAATTTCATGATTTCGGTCAAAATATTTTCCAAATTAATTGATTTTCCCTTAAAAGTGTGAAATTAAGACAGACATGATTAATTTCCGAGTATTAATTTGAACATCTCTATCTTTGTGCTAAAACTACTTATTTTTGCTACCATGCCCAAGACAATAACAAAGAGAAGAGCATCTCTGTCTTAATACAAAAACTCCATATTTTTACAGCCGTGAACAGCACAATAACAACAAATAAATGAACATTGAATGTCAGGCTTTTAGCTAAATTAGACTAAAATTAGCTAATAAATTAAAAATTATAAGAAATATATAAGAAAAACATTTAATTAAAGTTATTTATTAAAAAAAAATAGCATCTGTGAACAAAATTAACTCAAGCGCCAAACCCAAAAATGAAGTTACTTGCCATTCTATTAACTTTTCCATACAAAAAGCAAGCTCGCTCGAAACAACCAACTTTTCTATACAAAGATCTTTTTGTCAACTGTTCTATAAGAAAACTTAATTGCCAGTCAGGTCAAACTACTTTTCTATAAAAAGAAAACTTGCTTGCCAGCCATTACAAGCTACTTTTCTATAGGAAAACTTACTTCTCAGCCATGACAAACAACTTTTCTATAAGAAATCTTAATTGCGCGCACGTTTAAGCTGATTTTCTATAACAAAACATGATGGTCAGCCAAACTATGAAAGTTTTTATTAGAAAAAGTTGTGTGTCAGCCAGACAAGCTGAAGAAAACTGAATTGCCAGCCGGATCAAGTCATTATATTATGAAAAATATTGCTTAACTGCCATAAGCTAAATTTTTTTAAAGAAAATTTACTTTCCATCCATAACAAGCCACTTTTCTCTGAGAAAACTTCATTGCCAAATAAATTCTGGAACTTTTTATTATAAAAAGCTGAGCACCAGCCATGATAAGCTCCTTTTCTATAGAAAAACTTGCTTGCCAGCCATCCACTTTTCTTAAAGACATGGCAAGCAACTTTTCTATAAGAAATCTTAAATGCCAGCGAAACTATGAAACCTTGTATGAGAAAAAATAGAGCGCCAGCTACTTTTCCATGAAAGTATTAGCTGTGAACGAAATTAACTCAAGTACATATAAAAAACAGAGATAAAGGTAGCCTTCTAGCAAGTTTTCTATACGAAACCTAAGCACTAATCAATTTGTCTATAAGAAAATCATGCTTGCTTGGGTAACAAAGAATTTTACTATAATCTGGCTTGCCTAACAAGCTATTTTTCCATAAAAAAAACCTGTTCTATACGAAAAGCAAGCATTTCTCTATAAGAAAATCATGCATGCTTGCCTAACAAGCAACTTTTTTATACAAAATCCTTATTTGCTTGCTACCACTCTAATAAATTTCCTTTTTCACCTATTTTTTTAAATTAAATCTTCTATGCTGCCTTTATTACTACCTTAAACATCTTTAATTCAAACATATTCCTTATCTTTAACAAAAAAACATACAATTTAACAAAATTTTCTTAAAGAAAAATACGATAAAAAGAAGAAAACACATTCATTATAATGCAGCATTTGTAATAACCTACACGTGAATCCATAAGATACATAATTTACAAAATATTTGCAAAGAAAACAAAAAATACCAATAAAAAAAAAATCAACTGCATAAATTTACGTGGAGCAGAAAATGAAAATAAAACGTTAGAAAGAAAATCCAATTTTCTATTAAATTTGCAACATAAAATATGAATAAATGAAGGCATGTAGCAACAAAAAAAAAAAAAAAGAAACATATTGTATATAAAAATGAAAAGTAACGCACGAATGCGCAAGTGCTGCCAGTTGCTGCTACAATTTTAGATGTTACTGTCTTTTAAGGCTGCCAAAGATAAAGTTACTGTATACAAAAAAACATCAACAGCAGCAACAGCAAGAAATAACAATAGACTTAAAAGAAGAAAAAAAAAAACGAAAATGAAAAAAAAAATGGTTTCTTATTGTATGAGCTACAGGGATAGATAGATACTGCTGCAAATGTCTGTAATATTAGAGATACAAACTAGAGGAAAAAAAACACAGCTCGTTTGTTGTAGCATTTGCACAATGACAAACAACAATATTACCATGGCCCAAAACAGCTACAGCAAATCTGCCGCAGAGCCGCAATTTGAAATCAGCAACAGAAATTGCACATGAAAACAAAAAGTTTTGAACGGAGTATCTTCAACCCAAAGATAAAACGTACTACGTACAACCTCAGCAAAACAGAATTACACAAAATGCCCCGCTACTAAAAAGAAGAAAAATTAAACACACATTTTTTTCAGGCCACATTTTGTGGCAAACAAATGGGCAAAAGAAGTTGTTGAGAAAGATAATGGCAGCTGATGAAAATTTCATCACGAAACTTTATTTCAATTTTCCGGCAACTTATTTCTAAGAAAATGTTGCTTGCTACTTTTCTATTCTATAATAAATGTTTTTATTCTATAAGAAAAATTAATTGGCAGCCAAGAGAAGGAACTTTTCTATAAGAAAAATTAATTTTCAGCCGCATCAAGCCACTTTTCTATAGTAAAACATTCTTGTCAGCCATTACAAGCTCCATTTCTATAGTAAAACTGGCTTGCTAGCCATGACAAGCTGTTTTACTATAAGAAACCTTAAATGCCAGCCCGGTTAAGTCAATTTTCTATAAGAAAAGTTAGCTTGGCAGCCAAACTATGAAGATTTTTTATTAGAAAAAGTATAGTGCCAGGCAGATAAGCTACTTTTCTATAGACAACTTAATTGCCAGCCGGATCAAGACACATTTCTCTAATAAAACTTGCTTAACAGCCATAATAAGCTAAATTTTTTAAAGATAATTTACTTTCCAGCCACCTTTCTATCAGAAAACTTCCTTGCCAGCTAAACTATGAACGTTTTTATTAGAAAAAGTTAAACGCCAGCCATGTCCAAGCTCCATTTCTATAGAAAAACTTGCTTGCCAGCCATCCACTTTTCTTTAAGGCATGGCAAGCAACTTTTCTATACGAAACCTTAATTGCCAGACCGTTAAGCCAATTTTGTATAAGAAAACTTGCTTGACAGCTATGAAAAGCCACTTGTCTCTAAGAAAAATTTCTTGTCAGCCAAACTATAAAACTTTTTATGGGAAAAAGTTGAGCGCCAGCCAAGATAAGCTTCTTTTCAATACGAAAACATAATTGTTAGCCGGATCAATAAACTTTTCTGTAAGAAAGATTGTTTGACAGCCATGACAAGCTATTTTTCTATAAGAAAACTTAATTGTCAGCCGGATCAATGTCCTTTTTTATGATAAAACTTGCTTGACAGCCATGACAAGCTACTTTTCTATAAGAAAACATAATCGTCAGCCGGATCAATGTCCTGTTTTATGATAAAACTTGCTTGACAGCCATGAAAAGCAACTTTTCTATAAGAAAAATCGTTTAACAGCCATTACAAGCAACTATTCTATAAGAAAACTTGCTTTACAGCCATGTCAAGCTAATTTTCTATAACAAAACTTGCTTGACAGCCTTAACAAGCAAGTTTTCTACAAGAAATCTTGCTTGACAGCCATGTGACAAGCAACTTTTGGCAACGCAGCAATATTCCATTAAAATGTTTTGCTCTTTTTTCATTGTACTAAAAGCCTTTTAATTTTTCTTTGTCATCTAAATACAAATTTAAACAATATTTCATAGTTTTAGCTGGCTGTTGAAGTTTCTTTTTATTTGTGTAAAACAAATATAAAATATACACAAATCTTTATTATAGTTGAGAGAAGTTTTTACACAAATGATGCAAAAAGCAAACAAAACAAATAACGTAAAAAGTAAATGTTAAGAACATGAATTAAAAAAAAAAAACAAAACAGCAAAACAAAACAAAATTTTTGCAGCCAAAATTCGCAGTCAAATCCAACACAAAGTAGCAGCATACAAACAACAACCTCAATAAAAGCATAATCTAAGCCAAAATACGATAAAAAAAAATAACTAAACAAACAAACAACAACAGTTTATTGCCATTTCCTTTGCGGCATTAGTCGCAGTAACTGCAAACAACATTTTAGACACTGGCAATCACTAGAGTCAGCGGCCAGGAGAAGTAGAAACCAACCAAAAAAAAAACTAAAAATAATTTTTGCCTTTTACATGACTCTAAACAACTGAATATTTCGTTTATCGGCCTCTTTGTCTTTGTGGTGTGTGGTGTCTGTCTATTCGCCTTGGCTGTGTGGTTTGCCAGTTGTGGGTTTCATTATGTGTCTGTCTGTTTGTCTGTCCCTGTATGTCTGTTATTCTGTCTGTCCTTTTTTTTCTGTGTATTTCGCTCTATATCTATCTATAGTTTTTGTGTATTATGAGTCTCCTCTGTCTTTGTGTGTATCGTGTAAATGTTGAAAACTTTTCATTATTATTGGAATTTGCCTTGTTGTTTTGACTTCATTTTTTTTTTTTTGTTATAATCTTATGGTGTGCAACATTATGTGCATGCAACATTACTAAGCACGCTAATATGTTGTATGCATGTCCACATGACCGCAAAGAGTTGAAAATCTATACATTCTGTTTAAAAATTTGAATTGAATTTAAATAATTTTTTTATTTTGGAAAAGTTGTTTGTGAGGCGGATACATTTTTTCTTAAAAAAGTTGCTTGCTGGGATGACAAGGATCATTTTCTTGTTGAAAAGTGGCTAGCTGGACTGGCAACCAACTTTTTCTTATAGGAAAATGTTTAATAGAAACATTTTCTTATAGAAAAGATATTTATTTGCCTGGTTTTCTTGTAGATTTCAATAGAATTAAGTAGATTTTCCTTTACGAACGATTTTTGTTAGGCCGGCAACTTCATTTCTTTAATTTTTCTTCTTTTTGGAGATGCCAATCAATATTCTTTTATAGAAAAATTGATTCCTTGCTTGACAAACAAAAGAAAATCCAGAAAAGTTAAATTTCTTATAGAAAAATTGCTTGCTGGACTTGCAATTTCTCATTGGAAAGTTGCTTGCTAAAATAAGAAGGAAGATTTCTTATTAATTTATTAGTTTCAAAGTATAAAAGTATTTATATTTACATTTAATAAAATTATAAGAAATGAGACTTTGTAAGCTACATTTCCTTAAAAAATAGCTTTGATTGAAAGTCAAGCTAAATTTTCTTATTGAAAAATCGTTTTCATTTAAGTTAATCAGCTTTTTCTTTAACAAATATAGCTTTCCTGTGCTGCTAAGAATTGTTTCTTATAAGAAAGTAGCTTGGCTTGACTGATAATCCAATTTTTTTACAGATTGTTGCTTGACTTGTCTGGGAAACAAGTTTTATTATAGAAAACTAGAGTCAAAGATATTGAAAATTTGTTTGATTGGTTCATTTTAGTTATTTATTGGCATAAAATAAAGCCATTATCAATTACGGCGGCTTAGGCCTAAATTAGTCTCGTTCAGGAACAGCCAAATCGAAGTATACCTTCATATTGGAAGCCGGAATTCTAGAAGTCAACTACTGAGTTTTATGGTCTCAACCAAAATGAAACTTGAATTTTGTTTGGTACTCCACCAGTGTTCCAAATTGAGCCTCCACGACAAATTATAACCAAAACGAAAAAAAATTTTAACCCCTCGGATCCTTGACACTGTGAGAAGACAGTGACATTCGAACGATATCATATTCCACACATTATACGGGACAACATGGGCATTTTAATCAAAAATATTAATATCAAGCCATTACTGGAACATTGTTTTATATGGTTTGTATAAAATTCCATTCCGAATGAGCCAAATTAAGTAATTTCATGGTTTCGGCTAAAATATACTCCAAATTAATTTCTTTTTCCATACTAATAGCGAATTAAGACAGACATGTTGATTAATTTTGCAGTATTAACTTGAACAACTCTGTCTTAGTGCAAAAACTCCGTTTATTTACAACTATGCACAGAACAATAACAAATAGAAGGATGTGCAAAACAAAATAAAAACATTGAACTTTAAGATAAAATATGCAAATAAATGAATGAAAAAATACATAATTAAAACATATTATTGAGTTATTTATAAAAAAAAAAATTTTAACCAATATCAGTAATATAAACTGATTCAGTATAACAGAAATTAAGTATTTTTGCTCTTTCTTTTGCTCTATATTCTTTCAAGTGCATCAAAATTGTGATTTAGACAAATTTAATTATTTTATATAGAAAATTTGTTTTTCAAAGAACAAAATCAAGTTTAAATTAGCAAAACTGTATTTGAAAAACCAAAACAAAATTTAAAAGCAAAAAATGGATTTTGATATCTACAAAAATATGAATTAAAAAAAAACACCTCAAAGAATTAGACAAAGTACACCTCAATCATATTTTAGTAATTTCAGTTATTAATAGACTTTCTGGTTTAAAATTTTGCCTAAAATTTTGTTAAATATCTTACCTTTTAATAATTTTTGCGGTTGTTGTTCTTAAGAAAAGAAAAAATCCAATATTCCACTTAAATTGCTGGTGATCTTTAGAAAAAAACCCAAATTTTGTTGTTACTTTAGCTGTTTTAATAAACGACACTTCACACTTGACAATTAAATTTTGTTGTATTTTTATTACTTTATTTCTTACTAATTTGCTTACACTGTAAATTTTTTATTTTATTTTTTTGCTATAATTTAACACTTATTTTATTTGCTGTGTATGCACAATTTTATATTTTATAATTTCTATTAAAATTTAATTTAATTTTTGGTTGTAATTTATTTGTTGCTTAGGTTAGCAATAAAATTTTTATTACATGAACTTTTTCTTCGTGTTTTTTTTTTTTTTTTGTTATTTGCTTTCTTCTATTTATAACGTATGGTTGTTGTAGTTATGTTGTTGTTAATTAAATGGCTGGCTATTATTGTTGTTTTTGTTTGCTTTTTGCCTTCTCTTTCAAAAATGTACACTTTAAAGAATTGGTTCTTCTTTAATTTTCATTTGTAATTTTAACAAAACGTTTGTTAAATTTCTTTATTTTAGCAAACAAAGTGAAAAATGTATTAACTTTGTAATTTCTATACTTATTTTTTTCTATACGATAGACATTCATTCACTTTACAAATCATCACTTTTTACACACCTCTTTTTTCGTTATTTTTTATTTAATCTTTGTGTTTGTTGTTGTATGTTTAATGACATTTTGTATTTTTGCTTGTTGTTGTAGATTAAACATAAAAATCACGTACACAATTTTTCATATATTTTTTTTCTTTATTCTAGGTTTTAAATCTTTTTATATATATATATTTTATATAATTTACAACTAAATTCACTTTATATTATCCATTAACTATTTATTATAGGTTTATATTAAATTTAATTAATTTTTATACCACTTTATTTCATTTCTAAACTTCTTCACTTTAATTGAAATATTTTTTTCAAGTTTTATGCTTTTTATTGTTGTTGTTTCTGTTTTTTTTTTATTATTCATTTAATCTTGTTTCACTTGTTCTCTCACTCGTTTTTTTTTAATTTTTTATTTGCTTCTTTGTCTCTCTTATTTCTTTTTGTGTAACATCTTATTTTTTTACTTCTACTGCTTTTGTTATTTCTCTTTTGAACTTATTTCTAATTATTTTTTATTTGTTTCTGCTCTTTGTTCAATCTTCCGTTATTACCACATACACTGTACTTTTCTTTTATTAATAAATTTTCTTATATTTTTGTGTGTGTAATTCTTTTTGATTTTCATAAAAAAAAATAAACGAAAAATCGGTTTTGTGTTCCCTTTTTTCTGGTTGTTTGTTCGCTGCGAGATGTGATTTTCTGAAACACACACTTTTATTGATTTTCTGTTGTTTGTGTTGAGTTTTGTTTAATTAAATCTTGATTAAACACATTGATTTTAATTAAACCACACAGCGCCATTATAGCCACCTACTTCTTCCGTCTAACTCGTTCGCCGTTAAAAAAGGAACTGAAATATTAAGAAATATTCGCTGATTTCTATTTCTTTAACTAATAGCGGCCATTTTGATTTTTGGGGAAGAGAGACAACTGTATGCCATTTAACTAAAACGGGGTTGTTTAATTGTAACGAGTAGTGGTAAATTGACCATGCATGAGAAAAGGCAATTATTTACACCCTGTTTCTGTTTACATAAATACAACTCTGTTTTAAGAAAAAATCTTATTAGAGGGTTACCATTATTTTCATAATTAAGGAATACTTTTATTATTTATGGGGAGTAATAAAATATCTAATTTTAAATGATTGTTTCTTTTAACCTTCGCTTTACCAATACCCACCCGGGTGACCACATCGATTTTATTGGTTTAATATATTTTTTAATTTTGTTTCGATTTAAATGAAATTTGTACTCACTGAACAAATTCTAGAGTTCTATAGAATTTAATAGAACCATCTTAAACTTTTTATAAGGTTTTTTAAATTTTTTAAAATTTCGTTCGTCGCATATATTTATAGAAGTGTAGTGTCACCCGGGTGGGTATTGGTAAACCATGTACGTAAAAAACCTTTGGTAAAGCGAAGTTTAAAACAATTTCTTTAAAGATAAGTATCAAAATTATGAAATTTTCGTTAATGGCAAAATTTGTATATCTTTATTAAGCTCATGAGTAAAAACAATTTAAGGGGCAATCCAACAACAGATCCTCAATGTGCTCTAAATAAAATTAATTATAATTTGATTTAATATTTACCCCTTTATCATAATCAACTTTAATGTTTATAAACAAAAATGTCCATATAAAATTAGTTTTATAAATCTTTGAAAAATTTAAAAATGTGTTATAAATAAGTCCTTTAAAAAATGTTTAAAACCAAAAGTAATATTTTTTAATGTAAGAAGTTAACAATTTTTAAATTGAAATTTGATTTTTTAAGATTAGCTTGTTTTAGTAACGGTATTTTTGCGGTACCGGTGATGGTATTAAATGATAACGGCCTTGATTTCGGTCTGACTTAAATTATTAACAAAATTAGGATTTTTAATTTCCCGAACTTTTTTATAATCATTATATAGCAGAGCTTCGAATTAGTTAAATTTGAGCTTAATTCACTAAAATCGTAGTACGTAATTAAAAAATGTCAGCCTTTCATTCCATAAGTTCATTCCCAAAATTTAATTATTTAGCTTCATTCAAAAGCATTTATTTGAATTGAATTAATTCGTATTTGCATAAATTCATAATGAAGATAATTAATAACAGAATTCATTCAACGTGTACATAATGAAATAATTAAATTTTTGTTAATTCAAATCTCTTATAAATTAAAATGTTTTTTTATTTATTAAGTTTTGTTGGCACAATATGTAACGAGGATTTTGGTGTTATTAATAGATTTTGTTGACAGTGGTGTTGGTTCTTATCGACAGGAGGAGTTTGAATGACGGACGATAGTTAGAAACCTGTGTGACTGATAGAAAATTGCCACTCCTTGTTTACCTTGACTTAACTATGCGAAGTTTTAGAAATTATTGATTTATTTCCATTATTCCGAAAATTCTCCATTCGGCTTTAACATAAATATAATAAAGTTGTTCCACATGCAAGACTAAAACACTTATGATTTATTTTTATTGAAGGTTTTCCATGAAAAGACTAGTTATTCTGGTATATAATGAAAATCAATCGATTTCAAGAATAATTTTTGAACAAACCTTTTATTTTTTCTAGCTAACTAAAGTCCAAGTGCAAATATCTAATAATTTAAAAGAATTTTGGCAAGAAATTTAATACAAATTAATTCAAAAGTATTAAAATAAAACTTTAAACGAGTTTAAAAACGAAAACAAAAAAGTTTGTATTTTCAAATCGCGTTGTTCTTGAAATCGATTTCCAATTATTTTCTGCGAAAAATAAGTTCGCAATTTTATCTAAAAAAGCTTTAACTTATGCCATTGTACTAAAAATTAGGGCTGAATTTGTTTCTAAAAGATAAATTAATAATTATTAGCGAATTAATAATTATGATTAGTTAATTTAAAAATAAATAAAATCAAATTAAAACAAAACAAAAAATCTATTTAATAAATATATTTTCAAGTCCGTTAAATCCTTCTCAGCGCTGGAATGAAGTCAAAGTTAAACTAAAATTCCAAAAAGCAATTACTTGACTTTTGAAATTACAAATAATATTTTCTTACGTCAAATGTTAATAAATTATAACTTTTATAAAACAAAAATATAAATACAATTTCCCCAATTTATGTTATTGCTTTAAATTTTATTATTTAACGTATTTTTTGTCTCCCTTTATACGCCGGAAGCCTTTATTAAGTACTAAAACCGTAACTCAGATTGGCATCTCTGTTCGTCATTTACCCTCGAACAATCGACTTTTTGCTGAAAAAAGTCGTTTTAACTAAAAAGTCGAAGGTGCGAAAAATCAACTTTTAATAAATTACCAAAATTCGAAAAGTCGACCTTTTATAAAACGAAAAAAGTCGAAACGTTGACTTTTTGTTTCAACTATAGTAGAACCCTACCTCAAACACAACCCTGATTTTGCTTGTTTTGTTTTCATTTTCTTATTCACAGCATTGCCAGCTTTTGTTTTACACACATTCCTTCTATTGCTTTTTTGCTTTTATCTTGTTTCTCTACTGTACTTATTTTTCCCCATATAGGGATTCATTCAATTCTTAAAAACAAATAATTTAAGCTTTTTAAATTTTTCATATATCATCTTCTATGTTACTGAAACAGTAAAGTTAACATTTTATTTTTCTATTTGTTTATTAAATGATTTTATTAAAACCTTGCTGATAAACTCATAAAATTGTAATTTTGAGCTCTAAAATCGGCAAATTGCACTTTACCATCTTAAATCTGGTAGCACTGTGTCGTTGTAGCTATCTGACATTATGTTTTGCTACCCTGTTTGTACAGAGTTGTATTTGTTTTTGACAATTTCCACGACTGGAATGGCAGCGCAAAAAAAACCTGCTTGTCAAGCAGCCCTTTCAAGCAGTCATGTAAATTTCCATAAACGCTTGAAGTTCTCTGATTAGCAATGAAAAGTCATTTCATCAAGCAGATAAGGTTTACATGTGTTCGTGTGAAGTGACTGCTTGAAGAGGTTTTCTGTCGCAGAATTTGTTTTTTTTTGGTATCGCCATTTTTTGTGGAATGTTTTGTAAATTTTTCGACTAAAAATTTAGTTGTATCAAGTACGTCGAGGGAATAAGTACGAGTACTTTTAATGTGTTGTATAAAAAAGCAGTGTAAAGATTTCTCGCGTTGTGTTTAATTTTTTTTTATACATATATTTCGAAGCCCCCAAAGAAAAAGTGGAAAAATTAACAATTTCATTATTTTCCTCTCAACGACCAAGCAACATTTCTTTAGCTTCCAATAGAAATTATAACAAAGTTTGTGTGTAATTATAAAATTTATTGAAAACAATTAAAACAAAAATGTGGTCAAGTTCCCGTTTATTAAATATTTAAGCCATAATTATTTCTATTTAATAAGAAAAAAATTGGAAAAAGTGCAGGCGAATAAGAAACAAAAAATTTTTTTTTTTGCATCACTTGAAAAAAAAAATAGAGAAAAAAGAAAATAAAAGAAAAACGAAAGGTGTGTATGAGTGTGAAGAAGAATAGAGAAAAAAATAGAGGAGAAAGAAAAAGAAGAAGAGAAAAAAACTGTGTAAATTTTCACTTGATTTTATTTATTCAGTTTGTTGTTATTGTCTTCAACTAATAAGTATTTAATAAATTTTGTTTTTAAAAGTGGAATGTGTGTGTTGCGGTGCATTTGTTTTGTTGTTGAAATATTTATGAAAATAATTGTTTAAACTAAAAGCTATAAAAAGCAAATGCCCAAAAAATATGGGGTGGATAAATTAAAAAAGAAATTTAAACAAAAAATAAAACCTAGCAAAAAAAGTGTAATAATAAAATAACAAACAAAACTGTCAAAAAATTATTTGTTTTAAATTAACAAAAATAAGTGTGTGTTTTTTAACAAAAAAAGTTTGCTAAATTATCTAATAACTAATAGAAATTTTATTTCGTTTTGTTTTTTTTTTAACAGCAAATCTGTAATTATTTGGACTTTTAGTTATAAATTTTCTTGGCCGAAATTTTTAAGGTGAGTCCTTTAACAAATAAATGGCAAAACTGGTTTTACTGGTTCCCCATAGAATATCTATTTTACAAATTGAAATCATGTATCCGTAAGATTTTTTTTTCTAATTGGGTGTTGTTTTTTTTGGTTGAAGAGCATTTAAATGTTGGTGTTATTTAAAAGGAAAGATTTTGTGTTGAAGAAGTAAAATTTTATGGTTAAATTTAGGGAGTTATACATTGAAATTAATGTTTTTTATACCTATAATTATTTAAAAATAGTAATTTTTATGGTGTCATGTGTTTAAAAAATAGTTGAGTTCAGTATCTATAATGAAATTGTATTTTCACTGCTCGATCTTAAGTCTGGTCCATTTATTTGACAGTTGTCAAGTAAAATTTTGACTTATTTCACATCGACAGCAGGAAAATTCTGTACAGTTTAAAGATTTTTTAAAATATCTACAAGATCGAAATATCTTGAGTTCAAGTACATACAATTTTATTGTTAAAGCGAGTTAGTTTAGATGTAAAATATTAAGAGACAACTTGATTTTTTTTTATCAATTTATTTAATAATAATTTTTCTCTTGCCAAGTGTTTTTACAAATCGTGGAGATTTCAAAACAGAGCTGTAAATGAATCATTCCTTTTTGATTATAATTCGTTACGAATTAGATTAGTTCTTTTTTCACAACAAAAAAGAACTGAATAACATTTGAATGAATTCAAAAGAATTAGGCAGAAATGAATTTCAATTCATTTTCAATTCAAATGAATTAGTGAATGGTAGGATGAAAAGCTAATAATCGATTTTCGACTTTTTGACCAACCATTTTATTTCGATATTTACAGTCGATTAATCGAACCCAAAATTCGATCTGCATTTTTGGGAACTATAGCAAATGACCCATATACGCTATAATTACTGATTAAAATCATATTTTGGAAGAGTATTAAAACCCCTTTTTATTGAGGTGCTCATTTTATAAACCGTACCGGCAAACATTTGAGCACTTTTTACACAAAATTCTTAAGTTTGAACAAAATTTCGCTTTAAAAATGTAGGTCCTCCGTAATTTTTTTTTACAGTCAGCTGGAGATTAATAAATTGAAAATTTAATAAAAGGTTAATCGTAGAAAATACTTAAAATTACGGAATTTTATTTCTATTTCGATTAATCGTCATCAAAAATCGATTTAAAAAAAAATCGTTTTTGGAGCCTGAAAATCGATTTTCGACCATAAAGTAATCGATTTACTATTCACTAAAATGAATTGGTAAAAAGGAGTTGCAATTCATTTTCAATTGAAATGAATCTAAAAAATAATTTGCAATTCAAATAAATTTGTTAAAGTGAATTGCAATTCATATCCAATTCGTTTCCAATTCAAATGAATTTGGTATAGAGAATTGCAATTCATTTCCAATTCGTTTGAATTGATTTTCAATTTATTCAAATGAATTAGAACAATGAATTGCAGTTGCTAGAAACGAATAAAAATTGATTATCTAATATAATAGTATCATTCGATCTCTGGTTCTGGTTTAACTTTGACTTGTAAACTTTCCTATATAAAGGAAAGTCTTTACAAAACTTATTACTCTTTCTTATATTGAAAAGTATCAATGCAGCTCACTTTCCTATTGAAAAAACTTTTTTTCCTATAATGGAAAAATGTTGTTGTAACAGCATTGGTTGCTGATTTGACAGCACTTGGTCGAGTGTACTCAAGTCATTTAGGTGCATAGAAACGGCTGTCGTCCGAATGCCCTTAAAGGCTGTACACTTTTATATAAAGCAATGTTTTCTGCTGTGATTGATATGCTCATCTATATAGAAACATTTTACTTTCCAATATATAGGAAAACCTAGAACTGAGTTTTTCCACAATTCTTATCGCTCTTTCATACTCTAACCAAATCACTTAATTTAAGCCCGGAATTTTAAACAAACTAATCGGTTCATTTCGCTTACAGTTGATACTAGGGTTCCTAATTTCCCGGACGTTTTCCTTTCCTGGGAGGAAATTAAAAAATCGTTTCAATCCTGGGAATTCCTGGGAACTTTTTAATACTAAATTAAACCAAAAACCAGTACATTTTTTTCGAATAAATTGTCTTTTTTAATACTAAACTGAAATACAATTGGAAATTTCTGAAATACAATTGAAAATAGTGTAGAACTTAAAAAATACATGGAATCTTAATATAGTAATTTTCAGAAGAAAACGTATAAAGAAATTCCCGACAAACATTTCCCGAAAATTTACAAAAATATATTCCCGGGAAATTTTGAGACTCTTCAGGAATAAGTTTTCTTAATAAATAGCTAATATAAATGATTTAATTATTTATTATTTGAATTTATTCAATAGTTTACACATTTTATCTTAAAATTCAATGTTTTTGTTTTGTTTTCTTTTACTCTTCTTCTATTTACTATTGAGCTATTCATGGTTGTAAAAAAACGGAGTTTTTGCACTAAAACAGAGTTGCTCATTGTGATTTGTAGTGAAGTTTGCCAATAATTAATTTAATTGAATTTATTGAGACTTAAAAATTTTATAATATATGTAGTTTAAATAACAATCATTTTTTGAAAAACTTAAAATTTAATTATAATAAAATGAACATATGAACTTGCTTAAACCATGAACAGTAGATTAAATTAAATAAATAAGTAAATGTTACAAACGTAGTACAGTGTTTGCTCCCGAATTAATAAGTGAAATATATTTAAAATAAACTTAAAACTAAACCTTAAAACTAAAAATATTCTATATTACCATCTGTGAATGCCGGGAGTATGTCTATTATAAAATTTTGTCCAGAAATATTCTGCAGTTGCTCCCGCAAAATACCAATTGCGGAAATATAATTTGTATTTGACCAGCCAAATTCAGTTTCACTAGATAAATATATCATTCATTATATTACCTTCAAAATCTGTCAATTTATCAATAAATTGCATCACTAAATTAAGTGCATAATCGGAGAGATGTATTATTAAAGTCTTATCATAATAAAACGATTTGAAAATCTTTTTTTTCTATACATTTTCTTAATATAGGTATGTCTTTCAAATGTTTCCAGTTTTTTCATAAAAGTTGGAGATATACTAAACCAAATTGGAAAAGCTTATAAATGTAATGGTCGAATACTAACTTTATATAAAAGCAGTTTAGTTTTAATTGGTAAAGATTTACTATTAAATAATTTCGAAAAGGCTCCTTTGACTCTATTAGCTTTTTCCAAATTATATGAAAAATGTTTATTAAATTTTACAAGCTTGTTAAAATGTATGCCTGATACATTTTTCTCTTGACAAACATTTTGAAAATTATCAAGACATAAATCTGTCAAGTATAGATATATGGTTACGGCATAAAGAGTAAATAGCGGTTATTTTGTATTTTGACTCGGTGCTATTAATTAGTATGAATATTCAACTCTTACCTAAAAGTTTTTTATGATCTATATATTCAAAATTTTAATATAAACCAGCTTAATTTTATTATTATTTAAAAATTCAAAATAAAAACAGGTGGTTGTATTTTATTTTTTTTACCATGATCTTAAAATTTCGTTGCATGCAGTAAGAATTTAAAAAACAAGTGTTAAAATTTAAAAAAAAAAATATGAGAAAAGATAAAAAAGAACATAAATTTAGAAAACCGTGGGGGTTTCAGTTATTTTATTTTAAGTAGACAAACAAGAAATAATATTAACAAACAAACTAAACAAACAACAAGAGTAATGACAGGCTACAATAAGAGTAACAAGTCCATGCACAAATATTAAAAGAACAAAAATACAGATTATTTGAACATTTAATGATCATAATGATGATGATAATGAGGTTCTTAATGATGTTGATAACAATATTATTAGACAAAATGCACTAGACAACAATAGCAATAGCCACAAATAACGAGTACATAATTTGAGTTGTTGCTGCTGCTGCTGTTGACAGTTAATGCGTAGGTTGTTTGAACGATAATACTTGTAGATAGATAAATGTTTAGAATGAACCAACACAATTTGTATAGAAATAAAATAGAATAGAAATAGTATATGCTATATATTTTAAACCAATATAAACAAATTGTTTAATCCACATGCTTGATAGATAGATAGAAATAAATAAAGAATGATATTTATTACAAAGGACTGGGAAAAAGTTATTGAAATATTTATTTTATAACAGCAATAAAAACTTGACAGTTTGAGTGTTTAATTTTAGAATTTTGTAGGGTTTGAAATTTAAAATTTTGCTAAAACTGCCATGATTTACAAAATTATAGAGAATTTTTATTAAAATTCATAAATTCATCAATAAAATAGTGTAGTTTTGAGTGTATGACTTAAAAATGCTGAATTTGTTTGCTTTTATTTTCAAACATTTGTAAAATATAAATTTAGTCAAAGTACCTATTGGCCATTGTTAGCTGAGACCTTTTCTCATATTTCTGATCAAAAAGAACTGTTCATCTTTTGAGGTCAAGAACAAATCAAGCCAATTTCGGATACTCCGATCCAAATTGAAGCGTATTCCAGAGAGAGCGTTCTGCTTAGATCGAAATAAATAGTATTCGGACGGAGCAAGGTCTGTACTATAAGGCGGGTGAGAAGAATCTTCTTAAGCACTTTATTCTAAATACTTTTTTAACAGGTATTGCAACATGTGGCCGAGCATTGTCATGATGGGACATTATGGTTTCATGTCTGGGCGTTTTTCGCCAAATGACAGCTTCAAACGAATCAGTTACATTCGGTACAGGTTTCCTGTGATGTTCTGGCCTGATAATTGTGAAATCTTATTAAAAAAATTTGGAAAGAGACCTGCGCCGAACGGCTGTAAGAAAGCTGAGCCGAGCCGCCGATAAATTTTCAAAGCCTCCGCCGCCGAATTTTTTTACGGCTTAAGTCGGCTGGAACAAAGCCGCCGTTTATGATAAAAGTTACATAGTAATATCATAAAATTTTCAGAATTTCACTTTTTCAATTTTTAATTTTTTAGAATTTGAGTAGTTACTCTTCAGTCGGCTGACTAGCCGACTAGCCGCCGCCGCAGACCTTTTTTGGTGTCAATGTCGTCGCAGGTCTCTGTCGCAAACTTTTAAGAATTTTCAGTCAAGAAAGTGCACCTAATGTGTCAACTATTCGTAGAGTGGCAAAAAATTTAGAATAAACTGAGTCGGTTATGGACAATAAGACTCCTGTGCGTGAAAGTACCTTTCGGTAACTTGAAAAAATGGCTGCTGTAAACGAGATTGTCACCGAAAAGCCGAAAACATCAATTCGGCATCGTTCTCAACAACTTTCACGAAGCACTTATGCATCGAATTTCGAAAAAAGACCTCAACCTTCATGTGTACTAAATTCAGCTTACTCAGCAGCACAAACCAGCAGGCCAAGGAAAACGTCGGAAATTCGGAATGGCTTCGTGAATACAGAAAATTTTCCAATTTGGGTCTCAGAAAATCCTGATGCAATCCAAGAGAAACAAATGCACCCACAACGAGAAACTGACTGGTGCGAATTTTCGTCAGGCGGCTTGATTGATGCCGAAATTGCAGAGACTGTGAACTGCATTCGTTAAATAACATGATAAAGGAGTCTCAACTGGACGGCATAGATCTGGAAGTCATCAGTTTTCCGCAAGGCGACGACACCTGCCATTTAACAACAGATTTATCGCAGATACGATTTCCAGAACAAATTATCTTGAGACATTCTTATGTCAACTGGCTGCCATGATCATGCGATTTAACGCCGTGTGATTTTTTCAAAGAGGGTTTTGTGAAATTTCAGGTTTATGCGAATACCGCAGAAACAATTTTTGAACTCAAATCCGAGATCCAACGCGTCATCGGTGAGATACAGCCAAATCACTGGGAATAAGTCAAGAAAAATTTTATGAAAACACTAATGGCCTGTCATCAGATCCATGGGGCCATTTGACGGATATTTTATTCTATACTTAAAAGGAACATATCGCACTTGATCAACAAGAGGGTATTAACTCAAAATTTTTAAAATTTCACTTTTTTCAAGAAATCAACTAAAAACATCAATATATATCTACTATAAAAATTTCAACGTATTCCGATTACTCTTTCGTCTCGAAAACAACATTTGAGACCATTTTCGTGATAATGTAGTGACTACTTTTATACAACAAATAGGTATTATTTTGAGTTAATACAAAAGTTGAAATAGAAATGTATCGTATATTTTCATAAAAAGGGTATTATTTTGAGTTGAGCCTTTATTCCAGTTAAAAATAATCAAATTGTTTTATTTATATTTGGTTGTATTTTGAGTTGATACTGTTTTGTTGATAAAATTTGTTTTACTTTTTGATTTTAATTCGAAATGTGACTCTTTTTATAATAAAATTGTTCACATTTTTTCGGAAAAATGGTATTAACTCAAAAAACAGATTTTTTTTGCAATAATTGGAAAAATTTAAAAGAAAAAGAATGTAATTATATTTTTAAATGGAATTTACATACTATGATGTATTCAGATTTTCAAATTCTCTTAAAATGTAACCACTAACAGTTTTTATCCTCTACTGAAAATTTTAAAATTTTGAGTTAATACCCTCTTGTTGATCAAGTGCGATATCTTCTTTACAATTCACAAATATCTCATATGTGCTTTTATTTTAAAATGAAACACCCTTTAGAAAGGACCCTTTTGGTCCCACAAAATATCCAGAATTACCTTAACGCCATGGATATTTGGCGATCTCTTATGCTTCGGATTATCGTAATGGATCCATTTTTCATCACAAGTAATGATAAGGTGCAAAAATTATTTTCTTTTGTACCGTTAAAGCATCATTTCGGACATGCAAAATAATCATTTAAGGTTTCTCGTCCTCAATTCGTATGGTATTCAATTTGCCTGCTTTTGAATGAATCCTGCTGCTTGCAAACGTTTTGAAATTACTGCTTGAGTAGCTCTCAATGATTTTGAAAGCTCTTGTTGAGTTTAACAACAATCTTCATGAAGTAATGACTCCAATTCTTGGTCTTCAAACTTTTGTTGCTGGCCGGGTCTATCTTTGTCTTCCCTGTCAAAGTCACCACTTCTGAAACGCACGTTGAAACCGATGAAACACATTCACCATAAGCTTGGGTGAGCAATCGGTGTGTTCCAGCGGCACTTTTTTTATATTAAAGAAGCTTTGGTGGCATAAAATTCGACATTTTCGAAGCAAAAAAATAAAAACTTTGTTATTTACTCAATAATGTTCAATAACTAAGTGAGAATAAATACGCCAACTATTTTAAAACCCTAATTTTTAAGTCATACACCCAATAATTTTAAATATTTTCATTAAAAGTAAGAAATTTGTAGTCGTCTTCCTAAAGTTGCCATTTCATATTAACTCTGACATATAAATTTTCTTTTACTATACAACAGCATTACTTTATATGTAATAATTTCTATATAATTTAATTTCTTTTTGAAATTATAATAACGACAGAAGACCCAACAACCAACCAACCACCAGCCATTGTCAAACAACTTGTACCACACATGCCCCTATATTACAGTCAATGCAACAGTCAGTCATCAATCTTAGAAAATTTAAATATGAAATGTTCCTGCTGCGTTTTTAATGGTGAAACGCAGTGTCTGTCACTGCACAAAACCAAGTGGTTGTGTGTCTGTCTCTTGGCATACAGTCTGCTTCACTCACTGACGTTCCTTTTTGGCTTTATAAGATGATGCTGCTGCTGATACACATGATACATCACATCAAGTGAAAAAGTCAAGAAACTAAGTTGAACCACTTGTGGAAAAATGTTGTACAATCGTCATAAATTTAGCTACAGTTAGCTGTTGCTGTTGCTATTGTATTGTGGATATTTTATGTTTAATGGTCATTTAAAGACATCATTCATACATCCGTATAATAGTTGTGGTTGCTATTGTACTTGTACTTTTTCATTTATACAATTTTTTTTTTAATAATAATAAGTTTTGAGGCTACTGGTACAGCAAGAGAGACTAACTACAAGCAACTACTACTAACTGCCACTTAAGAAATTATAATATGAGTTTTATTATGATACGTTGAGTACTTGCGTAAAAAAGTAATAGAGATGGCAGGCACAATGGGACAAAAAAAGAAGATTTTGTAAGATTTTTAAAGAAATTTTGGTGCAGAGAGCTCTAGACTTTCCTCTAATTAGGAAAGTTTTAGATCTTGAGCTCTAGACTTTTCTCTAATTAGGAAAGTTTTAGAGCTTGAGCCCTAGACTTTTCTCTATAGAAAAGTTTTAGAGCTTGACCTCTAGACTTTTCTCTAAAGAAAAGTTTTAGAGCTTGAGCTCTAGACTTTTCTCTATAGAAAAGTTTTAGAGCTTGAGCTCTAGACTTTTCTCTATAGAAAAGTTTTAGAGCTTGAGCTCTAGACTTTTCTCTATAGAAAAGCTTTAGAGCTTGAGCTCTAGACTTTTCTCTATAGAAAAGCTTTAGAGCTTGAGCTCTAGACTTTTCTCTATAGAAAAGTTTTAGAGCTTGAGCTCTAGACTTTTCTCTATAGAAAAGTTTTAGAGCTTGAGCTCTAGACTTTTCTCTATAGAGAAGTTTTAGAGCTTGAGCTCTAGACTTTTCTCTATAGAAAAGTTTTAGAGCTTGAGCTCTAGACTTTTCTCTATAGAAAAGTTTTAGAGCTTGAGCTCTAGACTTTTCTCTATAGAGAAGTTTTAGAGCTTGAGCTCTAGACTTTTCTCTATAGAGAAGTTTTAGAGACTTGTCTCTATATATTAAACTTTTAGAGCTTGAGCTTTAGACTTTCCTCTTTAGCAAAAGTTTAAGAGCTAAAGCTCTAGAAAATTCAATTATTTTTTTATTTTCTACACCCAATGTGCTTATTGTTTCCCTAGATTTCACTTGACCATCACTTCTGTTAAGTAGAAAAAACAACATTTCTATAAATTCATTTAAATTCTTGTCTTAATTTATGCCGCATTATTGTTGATGAATGATTGTAACTCTAAGAATAGAATTTATTTAAATTGCATTTAATTCAATTTATAAATTTTTTTTTATTCATACAAACACAATGCACAAATAAATGGCTATGGAATTTATTTATGGTGGTATTAAATCGATATTACTGTTATTCTGGGGAGAGTTGGAAGGGAACAATCATGGGAAGAAGATGGAATTAAAAAGTTTAATCAAATGAAAATCATTGAATCTTTTGGAAAGTGAAGGAATATTCAAAGGTTTTACAGAATTAAAGTGAAATTTTTAAAGTAATTAAAAACAAGTAAGAGAGCTATATTGGGCTGTGCCGAATCTTATATACCCTTCACCAAATTATGCTTCAAAATACAAATTTTAAATATTTTTAGGTAAACAAAATTAATATTTTTTCCAGTTGTTTTTTAATTTTTTGTTAATTTGTTTATAACCTTCACCCTCGTTAGAAGGGTATATATAAGTTTGTCATTCCGTTTGTAATTTCTACATTTTTCATTTCCGACCCTATAAAGTATATATATTCTGGATTCTTATAGATATCGCAGTCGATTAAGCCATGTCCGTCTGTCTGTCTGTTGAAATCAATTTTCTGAAGACCCCAGATATCTTCGGGATCCATATCTTCAATAATTCTGTCAGACATGCTTTCGAGAAGTTTGCTATTTAAAATCAGCAAAATCGGTCCATAAATAACGGAGATATGAGCAAAAAACCGGGACAACCTCGATTTTTGATCTATATCTGGATTACTAAGTCAATATGGATATCTAATGATAGATATTTCAAAGTCCATTGCAATATGTAGATAAGGCTATAGTAAGTTGGACCTACAATGGGTCAAAATCGTGAAAAATATTATTTAACCCGAATTTTTTTTTCATAAAAAAATTTTTTTTGTCATACATTTTTTTCAAAAAAAAAAAATTTAAAAAAAAATTTGGAAAAAATTTTTTAAAAAAAATTAAAAAACAATTTCAAAAAAAAAATTTTGAAAAACAATTAAAAAAAAAAATTAAATTTTGTTTACCTAAAAATATTTAAAAAAATTTATTTTAAAGTATAATTTGGTGAAGGGTATATAAGATTCGGCACAGCCGAATATAGCTCTCTTACTTGTTTGTTTTAAAATAGCTTTAAAATCGTTAATTATTTTATTTTTTAAGTCTTCACAAATCTTAACTTTAGCCATTTTCGTTAACTTTGAAAAATAGCAATTATGCGAAAAACTTAGAAAAGGAAATTGTGAAAAATTACCAGAATTTATAAATAAAATAAAATAACTGTAAACAGGATGCTTTTTACATCGTCTTTTAAATATTATTTTCATTTAACACTTCTTTCTTGCAGAAGTTTAAAAGTTTCCATTGTTTTGTCAGTAGCGAAATAGTGAATATTTTTAATTTTCTTCTCTTTTTTCAGAATATAATTAATTATGTTGTTTGTTTTTCAGTTAATTTATATAAATAAAACTAAACAAGTAAAATACTAAAAAAAAAAATTTATTTTAAAAAAAATATTTTAAATTTTGGGTTACATGTGGAATATTTGGAAAAATTACCATTGTTTTGTCAACCACTGTAGTTCAAAAATAGGTCAAAATCGAGGTTGTCCTGGTTTTTCCTCATATCTCAGCCATTTGTGGACCGATTTTGCTGATTTTAAATAGGAAACTTCTCGAAAGCATGTCTGACAGAATTATTGAAGATTTGAATACCGAAGATATCTGGGGTCTTCAGAAAATTGATTTCAACAGACTTACAGACAGACAGACGGCTTAATCGATTCCGCTATCTATAAGGATCCAGAATATATATACTTTATAGGGTTGGAAAATTATATTATGGAAATTACAAACGGAATGGCAAACTTATATGTATATACCCTTCTCACGAAGTTGAAGGGTATAAAAATAAGAAAAAAACATTACCGTATATTATCTCCCTCATAGCTGGACATTGAAGGTGAGACACCTTCTCTTTCCCCCAATGTATTTGAAAAAACCTCCTTAAAACTTTATTAAGGCAATTGAAGGTTTCAGCTTAAACAAATTTTAATTCTTAAACCAAGAATAAAAAACTTGAGTTTAAACTTTGTTTAAATAGTAAAAAACTCCGAAAAAATCGTTTCCAAATAAAAATTATTAAGATTTCTTCTGTATAAAAATGTATTTATTGGGTATGACTTAAAAATGCAGGATTTACAATAAATGTTGTGTCTTTTGAACACTGTTTTTGTTTTTAATAACTTTTTTGTCAATTTGTATGACATTTTTGATTCGAAAATGTCTAATTTTCTGTCAATAAAGCGTCATATGGGGGAAGTTTTGCTTTACTTCTTTAATTGGAAAAAAAGTGCCTCTGAAGCACAGCGATTGCTCGCCAAAGCTTAAGACGAATGTTTTCCATAGGTTTTAACATGCGAGAGATGGTTTTTGTGATACAGAATTAGTGATTTTGACACGGAAGACAAAGATCGCCCAGGCAAGCCAAAAAAGTTTGAAGACCAAGAATTAGAGCCATTACTCCATGAAGATTGTTGTCAAACTCAGCAAGAGCTTGCATAATCATTGGGAGCTACTTAAGCAACAATTTCAAAACGTTTCCGAGCAGTAGGATTCATTAAAAATCAGGGAAATTGGGTACCACACGAATTGAAGCCCAGACAACTTGAAAGTCGATTTTATATGTCTGAAATGCTGGTTAAATGCTATAAAGGAAAATCATTTTTGAACCGTAGCGATAACCCAAAGGCAAGGAGGAGATCGTCTGTGAAGCCAACCGAATCGACATTAAAGCCAAATATCCATGGCACTAAGGTAATGCTCTGTATTTGGTGGTATCAAAATGGTCCTCTCTATTATGAGCTGCTGAAATGTGACCAGATTATTACAGCGAACCTGTAGCGAACGCAAATGATTCGTTTGAAGCGAACATTGGCCGAAAAACGCCCACAATATGAGGCCAGACATGAAATCGTAATATTCTATTAAGACAACGCTAGGCCACATGTTGCAATTCCTGTTAGAAACTATATAGAACGAAGTGGTTGTGTGGCCTCTCCCGCCTTATAGTCCAGACCTTGCCCCTTCCGACTACTATTGGTTTTGATCGAAGCCGAGAGACCTTGAAATACGATTTTGCATGTCCGAATTGATGTTTGAACGCTTTAAAAGGAATCCGTTTTTGCATCCATGGGTTATCGTAATGGATCCATTACGATAACCCGAAGCGTAAGAGATCGTATGTAAAGCCCGGACAACCAGCCGAATATCCATGCCGCTAAGGTAATTCTCTGTATCTGAAAGTGATTGTGAAGTTTTGCCTCACCCGCCTTATAGTCCAGACCTTGCCCGGTCCGACTACTATTTGTTTCCATCGAACAGAACGCTCTCTCTGGGATACGCTTCACTTTGGAACAGAGTATCCGATATTGGCTTGATTCGTTCTTGGCCTCAAAAGATGAGCAGTTCTTTTGGCTCGGAATCCATATGATACCAGGAAGAATTATTCCATTTGAAAATAAAATTTTAAAAACTCCCACATTTTTAAGTCATACACCCAATATTTAAAAAAATCACCTTAAAACTATTTTAAACAAAGTTTAATTCTTAAACCAAGAATAAAAATTAAAGTTTAAACTTTGTTTAAGTCTTAAAAACACTGAAAAAATTATTACGATTTCTTTTGTATAAAAAATTATTATAAATAAATTCAGAAATTAATGAAAATATTTAAGATACGAGTACGAAAACGATGACCAACTGTTTTCACACAAAAGTCATTAGACTTTTTAAAGTATAAAATACTTAAGACGGGCATTAGTGACGCAATCTAATCTATAATTATAATCTTTATTGCCATTGGCTGCTTCTGATCTACTAGAACAAAAAGTGCCAGGCGGTAACAGCATGTTTTTTGTTGTTGTTTTATAAATATTGTTGATGTGTCCCTTGGTTTTTTAAAGGAATTAAACTCTAATTTGTTAAAAAAAAAACTAAATGAAATAATGATGAGCTAAATAGCTGTTGCTTAATATTGATAAGAAATTAATAATTTTTATAAAGAATTTTAAATAAATATTATCACATTTTGCTACCACTGAGAAAAATGATTAATTTTTTTGTTGTTGTTTTGTGATTAGTAAAACAATAAAACACACCCGGAAATAATCATATTAATGAATGGATGAAACAAAATTTGAAAAGAAAACCAGAGACACTGGGAAAATTAGGAAAAATTTAATAATGAAGTAATTAGAATTGAAGAAATATAAATTTATTATAAAAGGAAGAAAAAAAATTTTTTTTTAGTAAAAAATTGTTTCTGAAAAATTTGGTTATAATTTTGAAAAAAATGTTTAAATTTTTTATGTAACTTAAAGCTAATAACAAGAACTTTTAATAATAAAAAAAATATTTTAAAAATTTTAATATAAATTTTTTTTATTTAAAATTTAATATTTAAAGAAAACTCATAAATTTCTTTTACTTAAAAAATGGAATAAACTTTTACATAATCAATATATTTTGTGTTTATCTTAAACCTAACAACATAAACTTTTTATAATAATAAAAATATTTAAAAAATTTTTTTAATTTCGGTTTAAACTTTAAACATTTTGGGTTTTTCTAACTTTGTCATTATTTTTCTCTGTGTGTTCTTTACAGCGCCTCCAGTCTGTCAATCACTGTTATGTTTTGTTATTTCTAGACATGCCAACATAGTTTGTTGTTACTAGCTATAATTTATTAACTTTTAACTTGTATTTATTTAAGGTTGTTTGAAATACGAGCCTGAGTGCTATAGAAATTTTAGCCTTTAACTTTTTTCTATAATGGTTATGTTTGAGGTTTTGCCTTTAAGCCTATATTTCATTGCGTGTCTAGGGTATTTATACCCTACACCACCATAGTGGGGAGGGTATTATGCGTTTGTGCAGATGTTTGTAACGCCCAAAAATATTAGTCTAACACCCACCTTAAAGTATACCGATCGACTTAGAATCACTTTCTGAGTCGATTAAACGATGTCCGTCCGTCCGTCCGTCCGTCCGTCTGGTTGGCTGGCTGGCTGGCTGGCTGGCTGGCTGGCTGGCTGTCCATGTAAACCTTGTGCGCAGAGTACAGGTCGCAATTTTGAAGATATTTCGATCAAATTTGGTACATATTACTTTTTCGGCCCAAGGACCAAGCCTATTGAAACTGGCTGAAATCGGTCCATTATTTCACCTATCCCCCATACAAATGTCCCCTCGAAATTGGACTTTATCGGTCATAAATGTTTAATTTATCTATGTATCTACACAAATTTCGCTCCAAATAAGTTTTATATATACAAAATTCATGTCACCAAATTTTGTTACGATCGGTCCATAATTAGTCATAGCTCCCATATAGACCCGCTTCCGAAAATCACTTTAACGTTCTTAAATCGCTTAAAAATGTTGGTATACACACAAAATTCAACATAGTTAACTTTAATATAGACATAAATCACACGACCTAATTTTATTGTGATCGGTCCATAATTGGTCATAGCTCCCATATAAGGCCCACTTCCGAAAATCACTCAAAAATATAAATTATTGAAATTTTAAAAGAAAAATATTTTTACTCATTTACTTGGTGTAGGGTATTATATGGTCGGGCTTGACCGACCATACTTTCTTACTTGTTTTTATTTCATTTTACAACTAAATATTTTAATCATATGTTAGGGAATGTTATAAATATACAATGATTGAAGAAAACCAAAAAAATTTGGTTAAAGTCTTGTAAAAAACAGTCAAATTAGAAAATAAGGAGATTTAAATATTGAAAATTTTGTCTAAAAAATGGATAAGAATGAAAAGTTAAGTGAATTTTTTTTAAATTCTTACAAATCTAGTTAATAGTTTAAAAAAAATTTTAAAAAAAATTTTAATTTTTTTTTTCAAATTTTTTGCTTTTATTTTGAAACATTTGTGTAATAAAAATTTATTCAAAGCATTGTCCTTTGTTAGCATTTACCATTTCCCATCTTACTGGCAACACATGGATTCCGAGCCAAAAGAATTGCTCATGTTTTTAGGCCAAGAACGAATCAAGCCAATTTCGGATACTTTATTACAAAGTGAAGCGTATTCCAGAGACAGCGTATTGTATCGATCGAAACAAATAGTAGTCGGTTGGGGCAAGGTCTGGACTATAATCCGGGCTTCACATACGATCTCTTACGCTTCGGGTTATTGTTATGAATCCATTTTTCATCGGAATTAATCACTCCTATCGGCGGTAACATGTGAAATTGTTATCGTAATATTTTTATGTACTTTTCATTCACAATAGTGGATTTTGTTCGTAACAGCTGTTTATTGTTTACAAAATTCCATCTTAAAATTTCACAACATAGACAATTTTTTCACGTGAACAAAGTTGATGAACGTAAAATGGAAAATGGTACAGATTTCATGTAAAATATTAATTCGCGATAGGGTCTCTCAGCTTCAATTCGTATGGTACCCAATTTCCCAGCATTTAGCTGAATCCTGCTGCTCGCAAACGTTTTGAAATTGCTGCTTGAGTAGCTCCCAATGAACAAAGTTTGAATAATCTGGTAATAACAGTTATAGGTGCCACGCCCACTAATATAATGCCGCCCATTTTCTGCCAAATTATTTACAATAAAATTTTATATTTTAACTACTTTCTTTATATGGGAGAGTTCCCCACACCCCCTGTTCCGATCCGTCACATTTTATGTTAAACTTAAAAGAAGTTGCTAAACTTTGCTTAAATTTATGTTTACTTAAACTTTATAAAATCTTTCTCATATTCATAACATAACCCCGCCATTTGCTTTAATTTGTTTACTGTTTGAAAATTACATCACACTGTAAATCATAAACAATAACAAACGCTAAATTTTTTCGCCACCAAAAACAACAGTGTCAAAAAAAAATTATTTAATCATGCTACAAATATAAATAATGCAACACCCTATAAAAATAAAAACAAAAAAAAAAAACATAAACAATGAAATTTAAACACTCATGCATAAAATAAATTTAAATAAATATAAAACTTTACAAACCAGAAATCTGTAACAAATTGTAAATCATCATCTAACAATGACAACAGCAACAATAAAAACAACGGATTGGTTGGTGGTTTTTGTTTTATGTCAGTTAACAACATGAATTTTACACAAACAACCTGAAAAACAAAACACCAACCAGCAACAATAATAAATAACTACAACAACAATATAAGCCGAGCAAATTAATACAACAGCAGCAGCAACAAGAAAAAAAAGCACGAGAGTACGAGTATCCGAGCCAACAACAATACAATAATTGTTGTTCTTGTTTTAATTTGTTTGTCTGTCTGTGAACTTTGTTTTTTTTTTAAATTTATTTGTTCCGGTTTTCCTTTATAAAATCAAGATACACACACACATTCATGCAAATAAACAAGTTTGCATATATAAATCAGGGATGGCAATAATAGTATTATACATATTGTTTTTTTACTACTCTTTTTTGCCTCCTTGAATAAGGAATACGGCTAACAACTGCAATTGTCGCAATTAATCAGAAATTATAATTTATTAGACAGTGTGACAATAATTCGGTTATTCCAATATTCTGCTTATTTAACTGACTTTCTGTTGTTTTTTTTTACGGATCGATGCATTCCACTTAGGTAATTTTACCCATTTTTGAGGCAAAAAGTAAATTTTTGAACTTTCATGAATGCATTTTTTGTTGTTGGTATTTAATAAAGAAAACTTTAAAGCAAACAAAAAAAATAACGGCGACTTCTTAGCAAGTGGTCAAAGTCATTGTTTGTGAGCAAAGTGTTGAAATCTGTATATGGGCTAATCCTGCGTGACTAACGTTTTATTCGTACACGTTTTCATATTTAAATATGAAAATTTTTTGGTTTTTCAAATAAGATACCTCCAACGTATACTATACGCTATAGTGAGATTTAAGTGCAATTCCAAATGGCATAAGAAATTTCCTTTTAATTGGCATTTCTTGCAAAATTTTGTGACGCACGTTACAAAATGTGGAAGTAACTTTAAAAGGTGAAGTGTTTATTTTTATTCGTAATTTTAGCGAATTTGGCATAATAAAGCACACAAAATCTTATTCCTAAAAGAAAGATGAATGAAAGAGAATTCTAATATAACTTATTTGCATGAATAATCATTTGCCGTGAACATTTTGTTACGTACGTTACGTGACGCTCGTTACAAATTATCCAGATGCTAGAAAATTATCTCCTTTTCCGTGAAATTACTCAAAATTCATTTGTATTTAAATTGAATGGTCCAAAATATTGCTGTCAATCGAACCATCTTGTTAACATTTCAGTAATTATAAAAACACATTAAAAAAATCAATTTTTTTTTGTATAAAATTAAGATATCTGACCTAGTGTTGGATTTGATAATCATTTTTGTATGAATGACCATCAAAATACATTTTGTTTATATATAAAATATAATATACATATCAAGTCTAATATTACAATTAAGAATTCCAAGTTTGATTCATTTAAAAAATTTGTTTCTGGGATTTGCCCATATACAGTGCAATTTGTTCGAATTTTTAAGTTTATTTAAATAGTTAAAAAACAAACATAAATTAAAATTAAATTTGGAAAACAAAAGTGATAGTAGTGCTTAATATTTTAAGAAAAATATTTTGTAAAAAAAAAAATATTTTTGGAGAAAAAACTCATACTTCTGACATGACCTTTAATTTTATATTTTCTGAAAAATTAACTTTGGATAAACTTTTAAAAAGTTGGCCGAATTTGGCAGGGTTTAAACAATCAGAAACGTGTTAAATGTAGAATTTTGAGTTTAATTTGTCAATTTCATGTTGCACTTTTTTGCACTTTTTGGGAAATATAATTTTACGTAAGCAGCCTCCGCTTGCAAAATAACGAACTTGCGGAAGATTGGTTGGATGAATAAAAGAAAGAGTAGAAGAATTCTGCTGTTTAAAATTTTTGTTGTTGCTAAAGTTGAATGCGGCAATATTTTGAATGAAGAATCGGCTTATGTGAAGAAAATTTTTTATTTTTTTTTTTTTGATATTTTGGAAATAAAAATGGATCCGCCATTTTGAATTTGGAAAATTTTGTCTCAGATTCGAAATCAGCTATCGTGAATATCCCCGTATACCGATTTTCATGTAAATCAGAAGATATTTTAAAATTTACGCCGCCATATTGAATCCGCCATTTTGAATTTGAAAAATTTTACCTCAGATTCGAAATCAGCAATCTTGAATACTCCTGTATACCAATTTTCATGTAAATCAGACATTTTAAAATTTACGCCGCCATTTTAAATTTGATAAATTTGACTTCAGATTCGAAATCAGAAACCTTGAAAACCCCCGTATACCTATTTTCATCTTGTTATAAGGGTATATACATATAAGTTTGTCATTCCGTTTGTAATTTCTACATTTTTTATTTCCGACCCTATAAAGTATATATATTCTGGATCCTTATAGATAGCGGAGTCGATTAAGCCATGTCCGTCTGTCTGTTGAAATCAATTTTCTGAAGACCCCAGATATCTTCGGGATCCAAATCTTCAATAATTCTGTCAGACATGCTTTCGAGAAGTTTGCTATTTAAAATCAGCAAAATCGGTCCATAAATAACGGAGATATGAGCAAAAAACCGGGACAACCTCAATTTTTGACCAATTTTTGATCTATATCTGGATTACTAAGTCATTAATATAGACAATATGGATATCTAATGATAGATATTTCAAAGTCCATTGCAACGATGTAGATAAGTCTATAGTAAGTTGGACCTACAATGGGTCAAAATCGGGAAAAATATTTTTTAACCCGAATTTTTTTTTTATCAAAAAATTTTTTTTGTCATAAATTTTTTTACAAAAAAAAAATTTTTTTAAAAATTTTAAAAAAAAAATTGGAAAAAACCTTCTTTAAAAAAAATTAAAAAACAATTTCAAAAAAAAAATTTGAAAAACAATTAAAAAAAAATTAAATTTTGTTTCCCTAAAAATATAATAATTTGACGAATGAAAACAAATTTGGTTTGTTTTATTTCTGAAGATATAATACCATAAGATTGAGAATAAATTTATATAGAGAAATTCTCGAAATTTCTCGGGAATTGCCCGTTAAATTTTCCCGATTAGAAAACCTAGTATATTACTTCTAGCAACGGCTTTACTTTTCTTAAGACTTCACTACCATTTCAACAGCACTATTTATCATCCCTGTCTTAAAAAATTGTATGCTAAACATATTTGTTTGTTTGTTTATGTTTTCATTTTACATTTATTCTCCTTATTGTTTTTGTATGAGTGTATTTTAGTGTGAGTAGATTTGTTTATTAAATTTTTTTTCTTCTTGTTTATATCGATTTAATTAAAAACCAAAATCTTTTGTTTTGTTTACTTTTGCTGATGCTTAACATTTTTTTTAGTTGGAAATAATGAAAGTAAATATTTTGAAATAGTTGGTGGGGATGAGAAAATGAAAATATTTCGAACATTCAAAGTGTTAACAGAGCAGGGTTGTAATTTCAAGTAGTAAAGTTGGTGAATGGAATGACAGAGAAATTTATGTTTTTCAGACAATTAATCAAAACTTCATGAATTTTGTTAAATAATTCTTTAGTATTGAAATCAATTGGTCCACCAAAAAGAGTATTGATGAAAATTTGCAATCACAATTTTAACGAACTCCACAAATACCATATAAATTCTATTGTTAAGATTCACAGAACTTTTATGATTAAGTTAAATAAAGATTTTTAAAGTGGCATCTGCTTATATATTTTATAAAATTCAGTTTTCTTATAGTTAATTTAATACTGCAAAAGTGTCGATGATCTTTTTACTAATTTTCTAACTAATTTCTAACTAATTTTGATTTAATTCACAATTTGTTTGCATACATTTTTCGGCTGTGAAGGTGTTAATTTGTTTAAGTAGATGTTAATAAAACGATGAGATTAAATCATTTTCGAAACACGAACGATGGAATTTGATTGTTAGATCAGTTGGCAAATATTCTATTAACAAAATAAGAAATTATGACATAAGCTTTAAACATTTGAGTAAGAGAGTATCAAAGTTCAATAAAATACTTATATGGACGTATTAAAAAAATACTAAAGAAATCGGGGTTGTCATAGAATCCAATCATTGTCGGAATCGGTTTTGAAAACGACAAAAAAAGGTACATTTTTGTCTTATGAAATCCAATATAATTTTTTGTTTACTTTTTCTGTCGTTGTCAAAACCGATTCCGACAATGATTGAATTGTATGACATCCCCGAATACTAGGAATTTTAGAACAAATTGGCTAAATCCAAAATTTCGACATAAATTGGGTTAATTTTGAAAGGATTTGTGAAGGTCCCCTATTAAAAATTTGGATATATTTTTTATATTGAAATAATCTCTGTTGTAATATCTTTAAGAAACTACTATTATTAGGGGAGGCAAAGTTCGGTAGACCCTTTTGAAAGACCCGTGAATAATATTGTACATTTCTTATTTTATTGGAAACCATGGGCCCATAAAGAGCATTTCATTAAGCGCTTCCTATTTTTAAAATTTAAATAAAACAAGTTGTATGTGAGATATCATCGAAATTGTTTATTCGTCTGAAAGGCCTATAGATGCTATTATTTAAGGAATATAACATGGTGCAAATGTCCGCCAGGGCTTCGATGGGCGGCACTCTTCCGTAATTTTAAATTCTCCATGACTCTTGCGCATAAATCAGACTGAATTTTACCAATGTTGGCTTTGAGGGTCGCTGTAGTTTAAAACTTATTCGCATAGACCTGTGACTTAAGAAAACTCGACAAAAATCGCATAATCTCGTTGGCCACTTTACATTACCTCCAAGTGAGATGATCCATTAAATTGTTCGTGGAGAATATCCAATGTGGCATGAGCTGTGTGGTACATAGCGCAATCATCATCCAATTCTGGCCAAAAGAAGTTGATAATTATCTACCTATAGTGCTCTCTATAGCGATCTCAAAGAATTATGGACCGATCACGCCATTAGCCCAAAATCCACACCAAACAGTGACTTTTTTGGGATGCATTGGGCGCTCTTGGACATAGGTAACTGAGAGCCAAAAACGTAAGTCTGTTGTCAAAAACCTAATTCATGAGAATGTATTGCATGTATTTTGTTATTGTATCACCCGTATGTGTAAAAAAAGAGCGTAATTTTTCCATATATATTACTCTCTCCTTCCGTTCTAAGTATCGTCCCAAATTCGACAATTCTGTTTGTTTACGTACTTCTTTATAAAGAAATGAGCCTCAATGGTGAAGATCATTTCGATAAAACATTATTATCATTTGAACTCATCATTTATTGAACTCTATATACAATTTGGCAAAACTAACTGAATACATGACAGCCATTTTGACAGATGTAGCTTCAACAATATGGCCGCTATCAACTGCCAACGTTCGAAAGTCCCTATTGGAAAAGCATTTATTACTATTAAGTGTGTGACTTAAAAATGCGAGATTTACTTTTTACTTTACTTTTTTAATTTGATAAAAAAAGAACACCGAATGCTTACCGAAGCTTATGGTGAAAGTGTTCCATCGCTTTCAACGTTCGAGAGATGGTTTGTGCGGTTCAGAAGTGATGAAGACTAAGTCCGCCCAGGCCAGCCTAAAAAGTTTGAAGACCAAGAATTTTTTTTTAAACAAACACAAACTGCAAAGCGTTTTGCTTTTCTGCAGATACACCCAGAGTCGCTGACGGGAATTGAACCCGCAACCCTCAGATTAATAGTCCAGCACACTATCGACTGGTCTATCGGGTCAACCTAAAGGATTTACTCCATAAAGATTGTTGTCAAAGTCAACAAGAGCTTGCAAAATCCTTAGGAGTTGCTCAAACAGCAATTTCAAAACGTTTGCGCACGGCAGGATTCCTCCAAAAGCAGGGAAATTTTGTATCATATGAATTGAAGTCGAGAGACCTTGAAAGACGATTTTTGCATGTCCGAAATGCTGCTTGAACGCTACAAAAGAAAATCATTTTGGCAAAGAATTTCAAAATAAAAGCTACAAATTTGCGATAAAAAATTTATCTATTACGATAAACCGAAGCATAAGAGATCATATGTGAAGCCCAACCAACCAGACTTATTGACACCCATGCCAAATATCCATGGCGCTAAGGTAATGCTCTGTATTAGGAGGGACTAAAAGGGTCCTATCTATTATGAACTGCCAAAATCTGACCAGCCCATCACAGGGAACCTGTACCGAAAGCAACTGATTCGTTTGAAGTGAGAATTTCCCGAGACACTCCCAGACATGAAACCATAATATTCCATCATGAAAACGCTCGATCACATGTTGCAATACCTGTTAACAAGTATTTAGAAAGAGGTGGTTGGAAAGATTTGCCTCACCCGCCTTATAGACTGGAATGTGCACCGTCCGATTTTTATTTGTTTCGATCGAAGCAGAACGGTCTCTCTGGAATACGTTTCACTCTAAAACGGAGTATTCGAAACTGGCTTGATTCGTTCTTGGGCTCAAAAGATGAGCAGTTCTTTTGGCTCGTAATCCATATGTTGCCAGAAAAATGGGAAAAGGTCATAGCCAATACCTCGAATAAATTTATATTGTACAAATATTTCAAAATAAAAGCAACAAATTTGAAAAAAAAAATCCCGCATTTTTAAGTTAGCCAACTTCCAATAATCCCTGGACTACACGTTTTTACTATTACTTTTATTTATTCCCCAATCTTTTTATAGCTAAAGTATATAATTAGGTTACTTAAATCGTAAATTTCATTTGATATTAGTCAACAACTTGATAAGATTATGAGACCTCAAGTAGGAGAGCTATATTCGGCTGTGCCGAATCTTATATACCCTTCAACAAATTATACTTCAAAATAAAAATTTTAAATATTTTTTTAAATTTATTTTTTTTCCAAAGTTGTTTTTTTCATTTTTTGAAAAAAAAAATTAAAAATTTAAATTTTTTTTTTAAATTTTAAACATTTTTTTTAAATTTAAAAAAAAAATTTGTTTGTTTTTGAAATTTTTTTTGTTGAAAAAAAATTCGGGTTAAAAAATATTTTTTCCGATTTTGACCCATCATTGTAGGTCCAACTTACTATGGTCTTATATACGTCGTTGCAAAGGTCTTTGAAATATCTATCATTAGATATACATATTGTCTTATTAATGACTTAGTAATCCAGATATAGGTCAAAAATCGAAGATGTCCTGGTTTTTTGCTCATATCTCAGCTATTTGTGGATCGATTTTGCTGATTTTAAATAGGAAACTTCTCGAAAGCATGTCTGACAGAATTATTGAAGATTTGGATCAAAAAGGACCTAACTCGCGTTTTTTTAAGTCGAGATTTTTTTGGCCAATTATGATATATGATCGGACCATTTATCGAAATAAACGGAAATCTAGACTTACAAAAAAAAACACGAATTAACGCCTTTTTATATTAAGCCATCGATATATATTCTGGATCCTTATAGATAGCGGAGTCGATTAAGCCATGTCCGTCTGTCTGTCTGTCTGTTGAAATCAATTTTCTGAAGACCCAGATATCTTCGGGATCCAAATCTTCAATAATTTTGTCAGACATGCTTTCGAGAAGTTTTCTATTTAAAATCAGCAAAATCGGTCCATAAATAACAGAGATATGAGCAAAAAACCGGGACAACCTCGATTTTTGACCTATATCTGGATTACTAAATTGTTTTGAATGCACATTATGACCACCTAAAAGTTTCTTCCGATTTTTTTCGTTCGGTTTTGACATTAACTTAAGCTAGCTTATGCATATTATTGTTTTGCCTTAAGTCATTAATATAGACAATATGGATATCTAATGATAGATATTTCAAAGACCTTTGCAACGACCTATATAAGACCATAGTAAATTGGAAGTGAACAATGGGCCAAAATCGGAAAAAATATTTTTTAACCCGAATTTGTTTTCCCAAAAAATTTTTTTTTTTAAATTTAAAAAAAAAAAAATTTATATTGAAAAAAAAAATTTTAAATTTAAAAAAAAAATTTAAAATAACAATTAAAAAAAAAAATTTTTCAAAAAATTAAAATAACTACTTTTGAAAAAAAATAAATTTTGTTTAACTAAAAATATTTAAAATTTTTATTTTCGGGTCGGAAATTTATATTGTGGAAATTATAAACGGAATGACACAGTTATATATACCCTTCTTATAAAGGTGAAGGGTATAAAAATGCATTTGTGCGCTTTATTTTGTGTGCCCCTGTAAATATCATTGAATGGCATATCATTGTTTTATTTTATATTTAATTTCGTATTATTATTGCTTTTGTTTTCTGTGTCACATTTATCAAATTTAATTTATTATCGTGTGATTCTTGTGAATACTACTCACTCGTATTATGATGTATTTTTGTTGTGTTCTGGGTATAAAAAAGTAAAAATTATTTGTTTTGTTTTTGTTTTAAAATCGCGCGCCCGCCCAATCACAAAGAAAATTAAACAAAAGTGTTATAATACCCAACAAACAAACAAACTAACAAAAACAACAACTCATCACTTGGTTAATTGTCATTAAATGAATCATCCATCAGCAGACAGACAGACAGACAGACAGACAGACGGACAGACATTATAACAAATATTTCAACATTTGAATGCCCCTGTGTCTCTCTTTATCTTTCCAAATAAGTCGTATTAATATGAACTAAGTTCGTCTAAATAGCAGTGATACAGTTAGCACGTGTTTTGTTGTTTTTTTACGTTTCAGTTTACACTTTTCAGTGTTTCTTTAATGATTGTTTGGAATTGAATTGAATATTTGTGTTGAAAAAAACACTGCCAGAAATGACGCCTGACAAGAAATGTAATTGTTTGTTAATTAACTAAATAATGTTTGTTATTTGATTTGTTTTTTACATTTCCTTTTAATCCTACTTATTGGTTTTTAATTGTAATTCTTGGTTTTTTTCTCTCAACTACTATCTATTTCTTATGAAATCTCCATGTAAATTTATTTGGCCAGGGCATTATTTGTTTGCTTATCTGCATATTTTTTTTCTGTTTGCTTTAATTTATTACCAAAATTATCTGCAATATGACACTGTGTTGGCTGCTGCATTTGGCACCCTACCTTTTAAATGGAATTGTTATTAGTACCTTTTTATTACAACTAATAGTTACTTACAAAAGGTACTAAAAACACAAAAATTTAATTTACAATTTTGATAAATTTTTTATGACATTTCAGTACAGTTTAAAGTACTATTTGATATTATTTAAAAAGGTACTTGAAAATTACCATTTTAAAGTATCTTATTAGCTATAATGACAAAAGGAAAATCGCTTAAAAATTTTGCGTTTTTTTAATTTTTTTTTAAATTAGTTTCTGCAAATTTTATTTTCATACATAAATTTAATAAATATGTACAATAATATTGAATTTATTAAATAAAAAACGCTAATATAATTTTTGCAGTTTTAAACGTTTTTTTTTTTTAAAACTGTTAAAATATTAAAAAACATGATTTTCTTTCATAGAATTGTTTAAATTAAAAAGATTTTGCAAAATTTAAAAAAAATCGCTAACAAAAATTTTAGCGATTTTTAACACTTTCTTAAAAATCACTTACAATTGCAAGGAATCATAATTTTCCACCAAAAAAAATTTGTTTATTAAAAAAAAAAATGTTGAACATTAAAAAATCAGTAAAATAATTTTAGCGTTTTTAACGCATTCTTAGAAATTACCAAAAAAATTCTTTTTAAAATATGAATAATGATAAAAAAATTGCCCAAAAATGTTGCGTTTTTTAAAACTAGTAATAAATTCACAAAAAACAACAAACATATGTATGCAATACAATATTTTTTAATTTATTAAAAAAAAACGCTAAAATATTTTTTGCAGTTTTTTTTTACGTTTTTATAAAAAACACGATTTTCTTCCATGGAATTGTTTAAATTAAAAAGGTTTTGCAAAATTAAAAAAAATCGCTAACAAAAATTTTAGCGATTTTTTAAACTCTTTCTTAAAAATCACATACAATTTTCAAGGAATCATATTTTTCCACCAAATTATGATTCATTGTTGAAAAATCACTAAAACAATTTTAGCGTTTTTAACGGTTTCGATTAAAATTACGATTAAAATTTATAAAAACCAAGATTTTTGAACTCAAATTTATTTATATTTAAGAAAATCGTCAAATAATTTTTAGCGAAGCTTTCGTAATTTACAAAACCTTTAAATCAAATTTTCAAAAAAAAAATACATTAAAAGAACAGAAATTTTTTTTAAATTTTTTTGTATGAAAAACACCAACATATTTAAAAACTGAGTGATTTTCATACAATAATTTAAAAATAGTTTTCCTTTCATGTTTCTGAATCAGGTCCATATATTTTTGCTTCAAAATTTTTTTAAAAAAGAAAATTATTAACAAAAAATTTGAAGAAAATCGCTAAAATTACAAAAAGTTTTTTTTGGCGATTTTAAATGGAGTTTTAATTTTTATTTTTTTTTTTTAAATTTATGAAAAACCTTTAAAACCATGATTTTTGAATTCAAATTTATTTAAATTAAAAAACGTTCTAAAAATTTAAAAAAAAAATCATCGAACTAATTTAAGCGATTTTAAACGCTTTGGAAAAAATTATTCAAAATTCTAGCCATAACTTCAAGTACACTTAATTTGTTTTCTTAATATTGTGTTAATGAAAACAATTTAAAGAATATTGCAAATAAAAAAAAAAATTGATTTCAAAATTGATGAAAAATCATAAAAACTATAATTTTTTTAAGGAAAATTTATTTAAATTAAAAAGTATTTTTGAAAATTTGACACACATTTTCAAGAAAACATAATATTTTAATAAAAAATCATAAAAATATACATATGGAAAATTTTAAGAAAATCGCTAAAATAGTTCTAAGCGATTTTAATTGCATTTTTTTAATTTGGATAAAAATTATAATTAACACGACATTAGGACTCCAAACATTACATTTTTCCATAAATTTTTAAAATTAGAAAAACCGCCAAATTTATTTTAGCGATTTTTAACGCTTCGGTAAAAACTAACAAATTCAAATCAAAATTGTTTAAAGAAACACAATTTATTTTCTAAAAACTATTTTAAATAAAAAAAATGGAAAAATTTTAAGAAAACCAAATTTTTTTTTGGCGGTTTTCAACGTTTATTTATTTTTTCTTCAAAATCGCTTAAAAATTATAATTGCCATGAATTTTGGACTAAAAACAGCCTTTATTGCATAAAAGTGTTAGGGAAAATTTAAAGCTTCATACAAATTAGAAAAACCGTTTATTTAGCGTTTTTAAATTTATAAAGAAATTAAATTTTTCTCATAAAAACAAACCAGTTTTAATAAAACAGCACAAAAAATTTACGATTTTCAATGTTTATTTCTTCAAAGTGGCTTAAAAATTATAATTGTCCTGATTTATGGACTCAAAACATGGATTTATTATAAATATAAAATTACCAAAAACAATCCATGATTAAAAAAAACGCCAAAAAAATTTTAATTATTTTTTGAAAGAAGAAACTTAAATTTTTAACTAACTGTTTACCAATAAGATTTAAAGAAATTCGCAAAAACTGATAATTAATAAAAGTGCTTTTAATTTTTTTTTCAAAATTGATTACAAATCATTAAAATCATTTTAAAATTTAAAAAAAAAAGATTTTAAATGCTTTTTTTAAATCGATTAAATTATAATGACCATGATTAATTAAAATTAATTCAAGGAAACCTATTTTTTTTCCAAAAATCTTTTTTTTTTTACAAATTTTGAAGAAAATCGCGAAAAATAATTTAAAAAAATTTTATTTAAGAAAACAATTCAAAAACTAAAAAAAACTCGACAAACAAATTGAATTAATTTAAAAATATTTGAACAGTTTAATAAAACGTTACCATTTTTTATCGTTTTTTAAATGGGCTTTTAGAATCTATCTATAAAAAAAATAAAAATTATAATTTATTCCTATAAAATTATTAAATTATAAAGTTTTTTGTAATAAAAACGCCAAATTTTTTAAGGAAACATTATTTTCTTAAAATAATTTTATTAATAAAAAAATCACTACATTTTTTTTTGCGTTTTTAAACTCTATTTTAGAATTGGTTCGAAATCGATTTAAAATTATTGTATAAAAATCATGATTTTCTTTTTTAAAATTATTTAAATTAAAAAAATTTTGAATTTTAAAAAGAAATTCTTAAATTATAAAGTTTTTTTTTTAATGGAAATGTGAACATTTTTAAGGAAATTTTATTTATTCGTAAAAATAGATTTTTTTTTAAAAAAATCAACATTTAAAAAATCACAAACAAATTTTTAGAGTTTTTAAACTCCATTTTAAGATTTGTTCGAAACTGATTTAAAATTATAAAAATCATGATTTTTTCTCATAATTTTTTTTTAAATGAAATGAAATTTTTTTTTTTTGGAAAACCACAATTTTTTAATGTTTTTTAAACTCGATTTTAGAATTTGTTCAAAATCGATTAAAAATTATGATTTTTGAATTTTAAAAAGAAAAATAACTTTTTTTTTTTTGGCGATTTTTAACATTTTAATGGAAATCAATGTTTTTAAACTCGTTTTGAAAATATGTTCCAAATCGATTTAAAATTAAAAAAAATCATGATTCTTTCATATTTTTTTTTTTTGAATTGTGAATTTTAATTCTACTGGTTATTTTTCCGATTTTTAACACTATTGGAAATCACAATTTTGTTTAGGCGTTTTAAAACTCGATTTTAGAATTTGTTCAAAATCGATTTAAAATTATAAAAATCATGATTTTCCTTAAAAAACTTTGAATTTTAAAAAGAAACATAACTGTTTTTTTTTTGGCGATTTTTAACACTTTATTGAAAATCAACGTTTTTAAACTCGATTTTAGAATATGTTCTAAATCGATTTAAAATTAAAAAAAATCATGATTCTTTCATATTTTTTTATTTGAATTGTGAATTTTAATTCTACTGGTTATTTTTCAGATTTTTAACACTTTATTGGAAATCACAATTTTAGGCGTTTTAAAACTCGATTTTAGAATTTATTCGAAATTGATTTAAAATTATAAAAATTTTGGTTTTCATTAAAAAATGTTTAATTTTAAAAGAAACTCAACTTTTTTTTTGGCGATTTTTAACGATTTATTGGAAATCACAATTTTGTTTAGGCGTTTTAAAACTCGATTTTAAAATTTATTCGAAATCGATTTATAATTATAAAAATATGGTTTTCATTAAAAAAATTTTAAAAAGAAACTCAACTTTTGTTTTGGCGATTTTTAACATTTTATTGGAAATCACAATTTTGTTTAGGCGTTTTTAAACTCAATTTTAGAATTTGTTTGAAATTGATTTAAAATTATAAAAAATATGATTTTCATTAAAAAATTTTGAATTTTAAAAAGAATCTAAACTTTTTTTTTTTGGAGATTTTTAAGACTTTAAAGGAAATCACAATTTTGTTTAGGCGTTTTAAAACTCAATTTTAGAATTTGTTCGAAATCGATTTAAAATTATAAAAATTATGATTTTCATTAAAAAATTTTAATTTTAAAAACAATCTAAACCGTTTTTTTTTTGGCGATTTTTAACACTTTAATGGTAATCACAATTTTGTTTAGGCGTTTTAAAACTCGATTTTAGAATTTATTCGAAATCGATTTAAATTGATAAATTTTTTTAAATTAAAAAAATTTTGAAGTTTAAAAAGAAACAAAAATTTTTTTTTAGCGATTTTTAACACTTTATTGGAAATTTCTGAATAATACACCAAAATTTAAGAAAACATCATTGTTTTCCAAAAAAAAAAAATAATTTTTAAGAAATATAAAATACTAATATGTACTTTGAAAGTACTTTTTTTAAAAGTACCTTTTTGAGGTACCAACTTTTTAATGTAATTAATATGAGAAACCGCAGAACAAAAGGTACTTTTTTGAAAATTTAAGAAGATTACAACCCAAATATTATAAAAAATACCAAAAAATCAATTTGTAAAAAAATTCCTAAAAGTACCTTTTGTTCTGCGGCTCCTCATATGGTACTATAGGAACTAATTTTAGCATCCTTGTTCATTCATCCTAAATATTTTGTATGCTTAGATTTTTTCCTGCTCTATTACCAATTATTTCTCTAAGTACATAAAAGAAAACTTTTCAGTATTTTTTTTTTCACCTTTAAAAGTCATGTTGTTATAGTTTTTAGCTTAAATTTTTGTTGTGTCTTAGTGTAGGGCTTCATTTGACCGCTGTTGACCGACCTTAATTTCCTTGCTCGTTTTAATTTGTTTCTTGCTTTAATTTCCATTCTATACTTTACTAATGTCATTTTCAAATATGTGAAGAGGATTTATCTATTGTGTGTTGTTGTTTTTGTTTGTGTTGTATTAACAACTATAGGGTTTTGGTTGGAAGATTTCAAATTTGATTATATGCCAAAAAAAAAAAAACAGAATATATATTTGTTGAATTCTATATTGTACAATATATTTTAAAGAGGATTAAAACAAAGAAAGAAAACATATGCAGAGATAAGTACTTAAATTTTTTTGTGTTATAATTTGCAAAAAAATAAGTTCTAATATTTAAATGAATTTATTTCAAATTCATCAAAAAATTTGACATAAAATGTCATTAAAAACAGTGGGTTTTTTTTTGAACATTTCATTTTTAAATGAAAGTGATAATGAATTAATGCAAGAATTTGTTATTTTTTTTTTTGAAGGGGAATTTTTTGTTGTAGATTATTTTACAGGAAATATTTGAAAATAACAAAATAAATTTCTATGGTTTTATAATAATTACGTTGCAAATAATTCTTTGTGTTTTTTTTTTGATTAAGAAAAATATTTTGTTAATATTTGGCAAACATGAAAATGAATCACCAAATTGAAAACAAATTGTTTAGAAAGCAAATAGTTAGGGCTAAAACAAAAATATATTAAAAACATTTAAAAAAAACTGGTACTAACTAAAAACTATTTAAACCTATTTAATCATGTCTTAACATGTTTAAACAAAAATTTCAAAATTTCTGCTGAAAAAGCCTATTAAAAAGGAAATTTTCAATTATAATTATGCTTTTCTCAAATACCAAACTTATTCTAATCTGTATATACATTCGATTATACATTTTTATGGCAGCCAACCGCCTAATGGGATCGATAATGACAATAAAAAAAAGACACAAGTGTAATAATTTCCATAGATTAAAACTATAACAGCAACAGCACTTCAACTATAAAAAGCAAAAATGCAAAGAAATAATAAAAACCGAGTATCAAAGTCTTTAAATTATAAGATATATAAAGCTAAATGTGTGTTGCTATTGTGCCATAATTGCTATCATTTCCATTATTATTATAATTATTTTTATTTCTTAACCACTACGATTAAAAAAAAACACACAACTTATTTCAAAATAGAAAGAAAGAAATTATAGAAAAATTGTATACAAAAGACATGTGCATTAAAAGTGCAAATCAAACAATGTATAAAAAGCTTGCCAGGATTCTTTGGACTAAATATTTCCTAAAAAAGACAGGTTAGATTTGAAAGATATTATTTTTGAAACAAATTACAAAATCATCCTCAGAGACTTTTTGTAAAATTTAAACTTATGTTAACATCAGATAACACTGTGTGTAATTTTTGAAACATGGAAATATATCCATATACGGACACCACTATCTGATAAAAGACCAATATAAAAAGACCTGTGTCTCCCTGTTTTTCCCAAAGTCATGCACTTTTTTTATGGGCCCCCAAAGATTTGGGGCCTCGGTATAATTTTTTTTAAAAAAACTGATAATTTTCTCAGGCTCATATTTTGCAAACAGCTCGGAATTTTGATTTACTCTCTGAGGCAAAGTTGTAGCCCTTGACATAAAGAACAAAAATTGTGAACTTATAAAATCAAAAAAAACTTCATCTTCAAGATCAAAATCGCAAAGGTCAAAGAGGTCAAAGTTAAATTTTTTTTAAAATTTCAGAAATTTCCTGAAAATTCATGTAATTTATAAAGGATTTTAAAAGCAAGAAATAGAATCACAAAATTTTATCAAATTTTACTAACATATGGCTAAATATTGACCATCTCACAGCTGAGGTCAAAGTTCAAATTTTTTAAAATTCAGAATTTTCGTGGAAATTCATGTAATTTACAAAAAGATTTTAAAAGCAAGAAATAGAATCACAAAATTTTACTAACATTTTGCCAATATCAATCATTTTACAGCTGAGGTCAAAGTTCAAATTTTTTAAAATTCAGAATTTTCCTGGAAATTCAAGTAATTTATAAAGGGTTTTAAAAGCAAAAAATAGAATCACAAAGTTTTACCAACTTTTACTAACATATTGCCAAATATAGACCATTTTACAGCAGAGGTCAAAGTTCAATTTTTTTTAAAAAAAAAAATTTAAAAAATTTCCTGAAAATTCATAAGGGATTTTAAAAGCAAGAAATAGAATCACAAAATTTTAGCAAATTTTACTAACATATTGCCAAATATCGACCATCTTACAGCTGAGGTCAAAGTTCAAATTTTTTAAAATTTCAGAAATTTCCTGAAAATTCATGTAATTTATAAAGGATTTTAAAAGCAAGAAATAGAATCACAAAATTTTATCAAATTTTACTAACATATGGCTAAATTTTGACCATCTTACAGCTGAGGTCAAAGTTCAAATTTTTTAAAATTCAGAATTTTCCTGGAAATTCATGCAATTTATAAAGGATTTTAAGAGCAAGAAATAGAATCACAAAATTTTAGCAAATTTTACTAACTTATTGCCAAATATCGACCATCTTACAGCTGAGGTCAAAGTTCAAATTTTTTAAAATTCAGAATTTTCCAGAAAATTCATGTAATATATAAAGGATTTTAAAAGCAAGAAATAGAATCACAAAATTTTACTAACTTATTGCCAAATATTAATAATTTTACAACTGAGGTCAAAGTTCAAATTTTTTAAATTTCAGAATATTCCTAAAAATTCATGTAATTTATAAAGGATTTTAAAAGCAAGAAATAGAATCACAAAATTTTACTAACTTTTGCCAAATATTAACAATTTTACAGCTGAGGTCAAAGTTAATTTTTTTTTAAATTTCAGAAATTTCCTGAAAATTCATGTAATTTATAAAGGATTTTAAAAGCAAGAAATAGAATCATAAAAATTTAACAAATTTTGAAATCAAAACAAAACTTAATCTTCAAGATCAAAATCGCAAAGAACTTTAAAAAATTTGAAATACATTTTTTTAAAGCTGCCTAAAAGTATGCTTTAGTTTATAATAATTTAATAGTTTATGGCAGAAAACACTTAATTCCTTTAGTTTTTTCTTACTAACTTATATTGACCTACCTAAACGGTGTTAAGAATCATTCCTAGGAAGTTCATATGTTCTAGAAAGTTGTTTATTGAGATCTTAGGTACATTTTTGTAGATGATTGTTTCCTTGAATTTTGAACGGTTTGCTATCTATGGACCTGAACAGGGGAAAAAATGTAAAAAAATCGAATTTTTTAAATTTTTTTTTTTCAATTTTGATGTTGAAGATGAAGTTTTTTGGATTTTATATGTTCACAATTTTTGTTCCTTATGACAAGGGCTACAACTTTGCCTCAGAGAGTAAATCAAAATTCCGAACTGTTTGCATAATATGAGCCTGAGAAAATTATCACTTTTTTGCAAAAATCACACCGAGGCCCCAAATCTTTTGGGGGCCCATAAACAAAAGTTCAAGACTTTGGGCAAAACTGGGAGACATGGGTATTTTTTTTTGTTATCTTTTATAACGTTGCGGTGTCCGTATATGGTTATATTTCCATGTTATTCAATTTTGAATACACTTAGCTTGATATACAATGTTTAACATTGCTATGTTAGCTTTTAAACAGAACTCTGTTAACTGTTTAATGTCTAGGGATTTAAATTTCGAAATTTAACATCACACACTTTAAATTACAGACAATTCAACAGATGTAGCTTCAACAATATGGACGCTATCAACTGTCAAAGTTCGGAAGTCCCTATTGGATGACCCTTTAGAATAATTTCTAGTATTATTACTTTCTAGTATTCTATGACTATTACGAATATAATACCAATTGTACATGTTCAAAATATCTGAATTTTGTGAAAAATTCTGGATATTAACAAAAATTTAACCTTTGACCTCTAGTGCAAAAGGGTTGTTATAAATCAAAATTGATAAAATTGTCAGTCTATATTTGTTAAATTTAAGCTTCTTGAAAAATACATTAATTTTTAGAAAAATTGTGAAATATTTAATCATTTGAACTTTGAACTCTATTGTTAAAATGTTGATAGCGGATTTTAGTAAATATTTTCATATATTTTCTAGCTATTAAAATCCTTAAAAAAAATTACCAGAATTTTCAAGGATTTTCTCAAATATTTAAAATTTTAATATTTGATAATTTCTTTTAAATTTAACCTTTGACCTCTGCTGTAGAAGTGTTAAATTTTTTTTTGTTAAAATTTTCTTCATATTTCATGAAAATTTTCATGTTTTATAAATTTCACCTTTGACCTCTGCAGTAAAAAGGTGGTTATAATCCAAAATTGGTTAAATTTTATGCATAAATTTATTAAAATTAAGGTTATTTAAAAATTACTTGAATTTTAAAGAAAATTCTTAAATATTTAAAAATTTGACCTTTGACCTCTGCAGTAAAATTGTTGTTATAATCCAAAATTTGTAAAATTTTAAGCATAAATTTATTTGTATTAAGATTTCTTGAAAATTACTTGAATTTTCAAGAAAATTCTTAAATATTTAAAAATTTGACCTTTGACCTCTGCAGTAAAAAAGTTGATATTAAAGTATTTGAATGAAATTTCCAGCATAAATATATTAAATTGCCTTTAAAATTCTTTAAAGAAAATACAATAATTTTCAATAAAATTCAAAAATATTCAAATGTTTAACCTATGACCTCTGCTATAAAAGAGTAGTGTATTGGCAAATAGTTGGTAACATTTTCATTATTTATTTATTTAGGGTATATTCTGATATTTGTTATAATAAAACAGGGCGGCGGAACAAAAATGTTGGGCTTTTGAACCATTTTATTGCCAAAAATTATTATGTATTTGGCAACTCTACTTACTATTTAACAATTGAACACAACAAAAAAAGTCTTGTATTTGAAAAATAAAAAAAAGTTTGTATAGAAACTGGGTTATTGTTAAATATATATGTAGACAGCAAACAATTTACACATGTACCACCATATACCCATAATCATACTTATAGCACATTCATATTTGGATGGGTTTTTTCCTATTCATTGTTATTTTTGTAATTTTTTAAATATAGAAAATCCAAGTGCAACAACCCTGAACGAAAACAAGAAACTAGAAAAAAAAATCGCAGTAATTCACTTTCTTTAAATTTAAATAATTGTTTTATGTTGTTGCTTAAAAAAAAGTCATTCAAATTATACATTTTTAAAACGAAACAATTTGGGAAAATTACTTTAATATGGTAGAAAATATGTCAATTTTCAAAATAAAAATATTTAAAAACAAAATTAAAAAATTTGAAATTTTTAATGTTTTTTTAAACAAATTATGTATGAACATTTTATGGAAAGTTTTACAAAAAATTTATTTTTTCTTTGTTAAATAATAAATTTTTTCTCACACAAATTACATCTTAAAAAAGTATTTTTTTTTACTTATCTTTCTAAAAATTGTGTAATAAATTAAAATTTTTGTTGTTTTTTTTAACAATTATAAAGTCAGTCACTCACTCAAAATATAAATGCCTTTAAAGTCAAATGTCAAATTAAAATCATACAGACGACATACAGGCCTGTATGTCTGTTAATTGTTAAAATATGTTGCAAAGTGAAACCCCAAACAAAAGAGTTTAAAGTGAAAAAATGTGTAAAAATTAATAAAGAATAACAAATTATAATGAAAATAAATAAAGAAAATACAGCAAAATATAAAAATATGTAACTTTTACTAACATATTGTTAAATATCAAGCATTTTACAGCAGAGGTCAAAGTTCATTTTTTAAAATTTCAGAATTTTCCTGAAAATATTTGTAATTTTTAAGGGATTTTAAAAGCATGAAATATAATCACTAAATTTTACCAAATTTTACTAACATATTGTTAAATATCTAACATTTTACAGCAGAGGTCAAAGTTCAAAATTTTTATAATTTCAATATTTTCCTGAAAAATCATGTAATTTATAAGGGATTTTAAAAGCATGAAATAGAATCACAAAATGTTACCAAATTTTACTAACATGTGGCTAAATATTTAGCATTTTACAGCAGAGGTCAAAGTTCAATTAATTTAAAATTTCAGAATTTTCCTGAAAATTCATGTAATTTATAAAGGATTTTAAAAGCAAGAAATATAATCGCAAAATTTTATCAAATTTTTCTAACGTATGGCTAAATATCGACCATCTTACAGCTGAGGTCAAAGTTAAAATTTTTAAAAATTTCAGAATTTTCCTGAAAATTTATGTAATTTATAAAGGATTTTAAAAGCAAGAAATAGAATCACAAAATTTTACCAAATTTTACTAATATGTATATGGCTAAATATCTAGCATTTTAGAGCAGAGGTCAAAGTTAAAAATTTTTAAAATTTCAGAAATTTCCTTAAAATTCATGTAATTTGTAATTTAAATAGAATCACAAATTTTTACCAAATTTTACAAACATATTGTTAAATATCAAACATTTTACAGGAAAGGTCAAAGTTCAATCTATTTAAAATTTCAAAAATTTCCTGAAAATTCATGGAATTAATAAGGGATTTGAAAATCAAGAAATTGAATCACAAAATTTTACCAAATTTTAATAACATATTGCCAAATATCGACCATTTACAGCAGAGCTCAAAGTTAATTTTTTAAAATTTCAGAATTTTCCTGAAAAATCAGGTAATTTATAAAGGATTTTAAAGCAAGAAATAGAATCACAAAATTTTACTAAGATATGGCTAAATATCTAGCATTTTACAGCAGAGGTCAAAGTTAATTTTTTTTAAAATTCAGAATTTTCCTGAAAATTGCTATAATTTATAAAGGATTTTAAAAGCATGAAATAGAATCACAAAATGTTACCAAATTTTACTAACATATTGTTAAATATCAAACATTTTACAGCAGAGGTCAAAGTTCAATTTATTTAAAATTTCCGAATTTTCCTGAAAATTTATTAAGGATTTTAAAACATGAAATAGAATCACAATATTTTTTCAAATTTTACTAAGATATGGCTAAATATCTAGCATTTTACAGCTGAGGTCAAAGTTCAATTTATGTAAAATTTCAGAATTTTCCTGAAAATTGCTGTAATTTATAAAGGATTTGAAAAGCAAGAAATTGAATCATAGAATTTTACCAAATTTTACTTAAATATTGCCAGATATTAATCATTATACAGCAGAGGTCAAAGTTCATTTTTTAAAATTTTGGAATTTTCCTGAAATTTCATGTAATTTATAAGGGATTTTAAAAACATGAAATAGAATCACAAAATTTTACCAAATTTTAATAACATATTGTTAAATATTAAAGATTTTACAGCAGAGGTCAAAGTTCAAAATTTTTAATATTTCAGAATTTTCATGAAAAATCAGGTAATTTATAATGGATTTTAAAAGCTAGAAATAGAATCACAAAATTTTACTAAGATATATCTAAATATCTAGCATTTTACAGCAGAGGTCAAAGTTCAATATATTTAAAATTTCATAATTTTCCTGAAAATTCAGTTAATGTATAAAGAATTTTTAAAGCATGAAATCGTATCACAAAATTTTAACAATATGGGATTATAACAACTACTAATTTTCAGCAGAGGTCAAAGGTCAAATATAAAAATGTCGATGCTATTTCCACACACACTTTGTTGTCTGTTGAAATCAATTTTCTGAAGACCCCAGATATCTTCGAGATCCAAATCTTCAATAATTCTGTCAGACATGCTTTCGAGAAGTTTGCTATTTAAAATCAGCAATATCGGTCCACAAATGGCTTAGATATGAGAAAAAAACCAGGACAATCTCGATTTTTGACTTATTTCTGACCTATATATGGATTACTAAGTCATTAATGTAGACAATATGGATACCAAATTATAGATATTTCAAAGACCTTTGAAGTATATAAAACCATAGTAAGTTTTTTATTTTCACCAAAAGTTTTTTTCGCTAAATATAAAAAAAAAAATTGAAATTTAAAAAAAAACTCGAAAAATTTTTTTTTCCAAAAAATTCAAAAATTGCAGGACCTACAATTTTTTATTTTCACCAAAAGTTTTTTTCGCTAAATATAAAAAAAAAATTTACAAAAAAAACTGGAAAAAATTTTTTTTCAAAAAAATTGCAGAAAAAAATAAATTATATAATTTAATGAAGGGTATATAAGATTCAGCACAGTCGAATATAGCTCTCTTGTTTAAATTTAAAGTTGGGAAACGCTTAATGAAAGACCCTTTTTTAAATTTTTATTAAACGATCACTTATTTTCGTGCAGCATCTTTAGTCAGCTATTTAAATGCATTTTGAGAATCATAAAATTTCGTTTTATGTTCCCTTAAAGATCATTACTAGATTTTCGTTTTCTTAAATACAAGTCAATGACCCTTGTCAAAGTATTTGACAATTTAAAAATACATAAACTCATATGTATTTGGTTTTTTTTTATAAAAAAACAATCAAACACGATTTTCTTTGTTTATTATTTAAGCTGACCTTAATCAAATTTAATGACTAACGAGAGAAACAAAATGTTACTCAAATTTGTGTAATGTGATTTTTGATATTTAATTATTACATTTCATTAAATAATGTTTTTTTAATTAACGTACTTTGAAAAGTAATAAACGTGTTCATGCCATAATCATGACTTCTTTTTTTTTGTTTGTTTTCCCTCGCCATATATAAAAACCATTTAAGTCGTTTGTTTGCTCATTGTACAATTGAACAAAAGTCCATTATTTTTTTTGTCTTTACATTATTTTTTTTTTATATTTTTTATTATTAGTTTTGTGTCATGTTCATAGATATGAAATGTTGAGCTTTTTGTCTTGACAAGTTTTTTTGTAATATGATGATGATAATTTCAAAATTAATTTCGCCTTAAAGTTTTGTTATCGCTTGCAAAATGCAGCAAAGTAAAGTATTAAAATGTAATTTGTTTACAATTATTGCATAAATAGATTGCATGACGTTTTGCGAATTTATAAAGACCTTAAAAAATATTAAATTTATTATGTTTATTTGTCCCTTGATTTCGTTTTCCCACCCATAACTTTATATTACCGAACGAAACAATTTAAGCATACAAAATAAAAAGCGGAAAATAAATATTCAAATATGATGTTTAATGAAAATAGAAATAAAATCTTATTAAATCTTCTGTTCAGTAGGAAATAATCTAAGCATACAAAGTATAATAATGTTAAAAATTAATATTATTATAGAATATATCCAAAATTGATATATATTGCAAATTTGACCAACATTTTGCAAATTATTAAACATTTTACTGTACAGGTCAAAGGTCAAATATATAAATATTTATGACAGTTCCAGAAAACTCTGGAAATTTATAAAGAACTAGTTGATCGCCCCGGCTTCGCCCGGTAGCATTTACTAATGTTAGTTCTTCAAGCACACCAGCCTGTTCACATTTATTTGCAAATAAAATATCTAAATTTGTACTGCATACTTTAGGGAGCTTTTTTTATTACAGTTGACTGGACTCACAAAAAAAAAGAATTTCGAGTTTTACCCGGAATTTTTTAATTTTTTTTTCTTTACAAACCATCTCCTGAAAATTTCGAATCCAAATCTTCACCTTCGTGAGAAGGGTACATATAAGTTTGTCATTCCGTTTGTAATTTCTACATTTTTCATTTCCGACCCTATAAAGTATATATAATCTGGATCCTTATAGATAGCGGAGTCGATTAAGCCATGTCCGTCCGTCTGTCTGTTGAAATAAATTTTCTGAAGACCCCAGATATCTTCGGGATCCAAATCTTCAATAATTCTGTCAGACATGCTTTCGAGAAGTTTGCTATTTAACACATTGACTGCCAAGGCACTTTCAGCAAATAAGATGCTGGGGGCCACAGGATTTTCTTTGGAATTTTTTATGGGATACTGAGTTAGAAAAAATACTCAGTACAAGTTCTGAAAGTGACGAAGAATGTGAAGATTACAGTTTTGATGAGAAACTTCCAGACAACATCGAAAAAATTCTTAAAATCTAGCACTATTGTCTGACATGGCTAGAGAGAATAAAAGTCGTGTCGGACATATGTGTCCGACGCACAGTGGGGTCAAATGCCCCCTTTTTTACGGATTTATTAATATCTCATCAACAATAATAGCGACGCTCACAAAATTTTACGTGAGTAGCCCTTAGACTAATCCGTATATTGTAACAAAATTTTAGGGATATAGGAGTGGGAAGTCAATTACCCACCAGATAAAATAATTATTAACTGTGCTATATATATAGAACTACAATAGTTATGCACACTAAATTTGATGAGGGTAACTCCAAAAACAAACTACACGTTCCGCCAAAATCGGAAGGGTATACGAGGGTGGAATCGGGTTCCCCCATACAAATGAATTATTAATTCTCCTATATCTATAGAACTACATCAGTGAAACACACTAAATTTATGCATGTTATTGATAAAAAACTACCATATTGTTTTAAGATTATATTAACTAGTAATGGGAGGTTGAATAATAGAGATCTTTCCCAAATCCTGCCACTAAAAGACTTGCAAAGTTTAAGTGCACTGCTTTGAAATTTATACAACACAATATTTGAAATGAGACAATATAAAAACTACAGATCTTAACGTGAGTGATAACTAGCTCCCGATATAAAACTTTAAAATTCTCGCGATCGCGCTCACTAACATGATTTTTTTATTAAGCTAAATTGCATGTTGTGAATCGGATGACTTCGTATTAACCACAAGAAAAAACTTCGAATTAATCACAAAAAAAAAACGTTTAAACAAGCATATACAACCGTGAGTGCATGAGAGTTAAATTGTTAAAATTCCGTGTGCTATTCATTCACGATTATAAAATCAATGGATGGAAAACTAAACTGAAATAAAGAAAAGTAATTGGTAAAAGTTTATTAATGATTATCTCATTATAATACAAGAATATAGCCACGTCCAGGCCTGACTCACACGTGACTCGTATTATTAATCACAACACCTCTTATAAAACAAAAAAAAAAAATGACAATAACAACAACGACAGCAATAAAACGTTTATCGCAAAGTGCATATTGACGGTGAAAGGGTGAAGCTTTTACTAATTTACATATAACTTATGCAGCGCAGCGATGCGCAACCTAATTTTTTCTGAAACAACGCCTAACTATCAAAGCTTTTAAATTATATTAAATTCTTTGACCAGCTGAGCCCAGCTAATAACTTTATATCCATTTGAACTGAGAAAATCCATTTTTTTTGCACTTCCAATATAAAAACTAATATCAAAGACACTTCCACAAATAATTCAAATTTAAATTTAACCAAAACATATCAATAAATACCTGAGCTTGATGGTTGCATAATTAGATTTGTTAATTTTTTAAATTACCTATCACAAATAGTATTTATTTGCGCAATTTTATATTTTTTTTTTATAAATTTTTTAGGTTTTTTTCTCACAATATGTAATTTCAACACGTGACTATAAAAATACCTTTTAATATTTCACATTAATTTTTTGCCTGCTGATGTAGAATTTTGTGCTCTTTAAGCTGGCACTTTCAGTTTTCACGATACTTGAAATTTGTTTTTTCAATTAATCCGCAAAATTAGTATGTTTGGCCCCTCTGTGCGACGTGGCGTAAACCGCATAGGGCAGTGTCACACATATGTGTCCGACGTGGCAGTCAATGTGTTAAAATCACCAAATTCGGTCCATAAATAACGGAGATATGAGCAAAAAACCGGGACAACCTCGATTTTTTACCTATTTTTGACCTATATCTGGATTACTAAGTCATTAATATAGACAATATGGATATCTAATGATAGATATTTCAAAATCCATTGCAACGATGTAGATAAGGCTATAGTAAGTTGGACCTACAATGGGTCAAAATCGGGAAAAATATTTTTTAATCCTAATTTTTTTTTATCAAAAAATTTTTTTGTCATACATTTTTTTCCAAAAAAAAAATTAAAAAAAAATTTTTTAAAATAATTTGGAAAAAACTTTTTTTAAAAAAAATTAAAAAACAATTTAAAAAAAAAAAATTTTGAAAAACAATTAAAAAAAAATTTGTTTGAAAAACAATAAAAAAAAAATTAAATTTTGTTTACCTAAAAAAATTTATTTTAAAGTATAATTTGGTGAAGGGTATATAAGATTCGTCACAGCCGAATATAGCTCTCTTACTTGTTCATATTCAAATTCTATGTTAAAAAAAAAAAAGAAAAGGGAAAAACTCCCGGGGAATATTTTTTCATAATTGAGCTGAATGAAAATTATTATAATTATAGAATATATTTAAATAAAGAAAAATTTACCAAAAAATTTTCAAATACTTTCCCTTTTACAGCAGAGGTCAAAGGTCAAATTTATAAATATTTCAGAATTTCGCAGAAAACTAGAAATAAAGAATTTCAAAGAGAAGAAATAAAATCCCAACATTTTAGCAATTTGGGATTATAACAACTAATTTACAGCAGGGGTAAAAGGTTACATTTAAAATCATTTGAGAAATTTTCTAAAAATTCAATTAAATTTTAAAATTTCAAACAAATTGTGATTATAACAATCCCGTTTCAGCAAAGGTTACATTTTATATATTTTAGAATTTTCAGGTATTTCTTAATGGATGTTAGAACTAAAAAAATAGAATTAAAAAATGCTGCCATTTCTACCAAAATACATACAGGATTATAACAAAATTTTTACAGCAGCGTTCAGATTTTAAATATGTATTTGAGAATTTTCATGGAAATTTAAGTATTTTTTAAAGAATATTAAAAGCAACTAGAAATTTTATTAATTTGGTATTAAAATAACATTTTTGCAGCAAAGGTCAAAGGTTGAATTTTTAAATATTTGAGATTTGACCTCAAAATTCAGGTGTTTTTATAACATTTTCAAGGCAACTTAATATATGCTGAAAAATATAACAATTGTAGATTATAACAACATTTTTAAAGCAGAGGTCAAAGATCAAATTTTAAAATATTTGAAAATTTTCCTAAAAATTCAGGTATTTTTAAAGGATTTTAAAATTAACATAATAAAAGTGGACAATTTTCAAAGTTAAAATTGTTAAATATTTTAAATTTTGTTTCGAAAATTCAAATATTTTTTTTAAAATGATTTTAAAAGCAACTAAATATATATTGAAAATTTTACTAAAATCCGATTATAACATATTATTTCTGCAGCAGAGGTCAAAGGTCAAATTTTTAATTATTTGAAATTTGTCCTGAAAATTCAGATAACTTCTGAAGGATTTTAAAAGAAACTGAATTGACGTTGAAAATCTTAACAATTTGGTATTTTATAGCAGAGGTCAATGTTCAAATTTTTAAATATTTGAGAATTTTCTTAAAAATTCAGGTATTACGAAAGGATATTACTTAACTTAATATAAATCGAAATCAATCAATTTGTGGTATAATAACACTTTTACAGTAGAGGTCAAAGGTTAAATTTTGAAAAATTTAAGATTTTTCCTGATAATTCAGAAATTATTAAAAAACTTTAGAAGCAACCTAATAAATTAAAAAAAGAGAAGAGTAAATGAAAAACGCGGCGCCCATGTTTTGCCTTTCCCTGATGTAATGGCATCACGTGAGAACGGCTGGAGCTATTTGGCTGATTATTTTTTTTATTCGATTCGAAATTTTGGTTTGTAAAGAAAAAAAATTAAAAAAATCCGGGTAAAACTCGGATTTTTTTTGAGTGCAGCCAACTGTAATAACAAAGCTCCCTAAAGTATGCAGTAAAAATTAATATATTTTATTTGCAAATAAATAAGAACAGGCAGGTGTATGTGGGTTGGAGAAACTTGATGAACAAACATTAGTAAATGCAACTAGTCCTTTAATAAATACAAGAATTTTTATGAAAAATTTCAAATATTTAAAAATATAACCTTTGACCTCTGCTGGAAATTTTAAATATTTGAGATTGTTTTCCTTAAAAATGCTTGTATTTTTTAAAGGATTTTATAAACTAATAAAAATTTTAACAAAATCAAAATTGTACAGCAGAGGGCAAAGTTCAAAATTTTTAAATATTTTAGAATTATCAAAAAAATGTTTGTAGTTTTTAGAGGATTTTATAAACTAATAAATATTTGGAGAAATTTTTACCAATTTGGTGTTATAAAATCCCTTTTATAGAAAAGGTTAAAGATCAAAATTTTAAATATTTAAGATTTTTGTCAAGTATTTTTTATAAAAATCAAAATTTTAGAGCAGAGGTCAAAGTTCAAAATGTTTAATATTTTAAAATTTTCTTAAAAAAATATTGTAATTTTTAGAGGAATTTAAGATAAAACTAATATTTGCTGAACATTTTATTAATTAGGTGTTACAACAAACCCTTTATAGCAAAGTCAAAGTTCAAAATTTTAAATATTTTTGAGAATTACTGAGAATTTTACAAAATTTTGATATGTTAAATGCTGATATTTTTAAGGGGTTTTAATTAAATTTAAGGAAATAATTTTGTGAGGGCTTATTTATAAAGTTTTCATATTATTGTATGAGTTTGGTGTCAAAATTATTCCAAATATTTCAAAATAATCTTAAAATGTGTGTTACGGAAAAAAAATCAAATTAATTCTTTTAAGAAATTGGACAGAAAATTATTCAAAAAATGTTATGTTTAATCAAATACAATGAATATAAAATTTAAACTTCAAAGTCGCTAATAAATGTCGTTATATTAGTATAAATATTCCAAATATTAAGCATTTTGAACTTTGACCTCGATGTTGAAGGAGCTAAAGTTAAGTTTTGAAAACCTTTGAAAAGCACAAGCTTCACAATATTTTGTTATTGATTTTTAAAGAATAACTTTAGAATTAAAATTTCGAATTTGGGTTCAAAAATTATTCACTTAAATAGTTTTCTTTAGCGCAAAATTATTGTCAGTTCTCAGAGAATAGTTGCTTTAATACCATATCACATTTATATTTAACTTATTGTTGGAAACTTTGAAACTATCTTGACCACAAGAGATCGCAGTTTTCCTAGAAATAATAGATTTATTATTTTATTTAAATTTAGATTATACAATTCTTAGTTAAAATTACATATATCTTTGTAGAGAACAATAATTAAGATACGATATATTCTTGGCTCATAATCTGATTCATTAAATTCTTTTTTTAAATTTATATTTATATTTCTTTTTAACTAACAATGCAAATATAAATAACAAAAGCGAATAAATAACATGTGTAATGCATTTAAAATTATACTATTTAATAAATATTTATTATATTATATTATGAATAATGTATTATTGTATGTTTTGTATCTACTTCAATACTGGCATATTTTAAATAATTGTCTATAATTGTTTAAAATGCTGTGATTTGAATAGAAATTATTGTTATTATTATTATTGTAAAACAGAAATGTATAAAACGTTTTTAGTTTTACACAAGTCTAATAAAATTTACATAGTACTTGTGCAGTTTCTTGCCTTATAAATAAATGAAAATGTATGTTTTCTTATAATTAAAATTTTCTTTGAGTTTCGTTTGCCATTGAAATGAAAATGAAAACCTTAATCCCTTTAGAGTTTCTTTTAAGCTTTTTTTTTTTTAAAAAAAAAGAAAGTATATTTAATCTTAACCTTAACCTCCAGCTGTCAGATTTAAGTTTTTGCAACATTAAAATTGTAAATATAAATAGTTTTTTGAGGTTATATAGAGTTTGGTGGAAGAGGATTACGAAACCACCCTGTAAAGAGAATCTGTTTAAAAATGGCTGCCAAATGGTGTTGCCAATACAAACAAAACTGAAAAAGCTGAAGGATGTTAACACTACTTTAGAATAATCTAGGCGTCACACGAATGAGTAAAATATCGTTTATTTTTAATAAAACCACTAAATGTTATTTATAATTTAGATGTATTAAATTCTTTTTTTTATTTTGTGGTCATTTACTTATAAAAAACCTCAATGAAAACCTAAATATTTTATAATAAAAAAAGCAAATAAAATGTAGTGTATGTTCGTGGCTGTTCTTAATAACTAAACCTTTATGATAAATATGATGTATTGTCAAAATATTTGTTGTTTGTTTATCGTTGTCAAGAGATTAAATAGCCACCGACAACACTAGCATTGACATTTATGACAGTTTCCGTACGTCTTCTACAGCTAACGCCAACGCCACCAACGCGTCCATAAAATGGTTTTGTATAAATTGACAGCGAAAAATAGAGCAACGATAGACAATAAATTCCATAGTTTTTAGAACTGAAAATGAACCTATCAAAGAAATAGGAACGCATTTAATGTGAAACACAAAAGCAGTGGATAAAATAATTTTAGGTATAGCAAAGGGAAATTGTTATATGCTTCGCTTTACTTAGACCTATACTTGGACTACCGTCCTATACTTGGACTACCGTCCTATATTAGGACTACCGTCCTATACTAGGACTACCGTCCTATACTTGGACTACCATCCTATACTTGGACTACCGTCCTATACTAGGACTACCGTCCTATACTAGGACTACCGTCCTATACAAGGACTACCGTCCTATACAAGGACTACCGTCCTATACTAGGACTACCGTCTTATACTAGGACTACCGTCCTATACTAGGACTACCGTCCTATACTAGGACTACCATCCTATACTAGGACTACCGTCCTATACTAGGACTACCATCCTATACTAGGACTACCGTCCAATACTAGGACTACCGTCCAATACTAGGACTACCGTCCAATACTAGGACTACCGTCCTATACTAGGACGGTAGTCCTATATTAGGACGGTAGTCCTATATTAGGACGGTAATCCCATATTAGGACTTCGGTCCTATACTAGGACTTCGGTCCTATACTAGGACTTCGGTCCTATACTAGGACTTCGGTCCTATACTAGGACTTCGGTCCTATACTAGGACTTCGGTCCTATACTAGGACTTCGGTCCTATACTAGGACTTCGGTCCTATACTAGGACTTCGGTCCTATACTAGGACTTCGGTCCTATACTAGGACTTTGGTCCTATACTAGGACTTCGGTCCTATACTACCGTCCTATACTGGGACTACCGACCTATACTAGGACTACCGTCCTATACTAGGACTACCGTCCTATACTAGGACTACCGTCCTATACTAGGACTACCGTCCTATACTAGGACTACCGTCCTATACTAGGACTTCGGTCCTATACTAGGACTTCGGTCCTATACTAGGACTTCGGTCCTATACTAGGACTTCGGTCCTATACTAGGACTTCGGTCCTATACTAGGACTTCGGTCCTATACTAGGACTTCGGTCCTATACTAGGACTTCGGTCCTATACTAGGACTTTGGTCCTATACTAGGACTTCGGTCCTATACTAGGACTTTGGTCCTATACTAGGACTTCGGTCCTATACTAGGACTACCGTCCTATACTAGGACTTCGGTCCTATACTAGGACTACCGTCCTATACTAGGACTACCGTCCTATAATAGGACTACCGTCCTATACTGGGACTATCGTCCTATACTAGGACTATCGTCCTATACTAGGACTATCGTCCTATACTAGGACTATCGTCCTATACTAGGACTATCGTCCTATACTAGGACTATCGTCCTATACTAGGACTATCGTCCTATGCTAGGACTATCGTCCTATACTATGACTATCGTCCTATACTAGGACTACCGTCCTATACTAGGACTACCGTCCCATACTAGGACTACCGTCCTATACTAGGACTACCGTCCTATACTAGGACTACCGTCCTATACTAGGACTACCGTCCTATACTAGGACTATCGTCCTATACTAGGACTATCGTCCTATACTAGGACTATCGTCCTATACTTGGACTGTCGTCCTATACTAGGACTATCGTCCTATACTAGGACTATCGTCCTATACTAGGACTATCGTCCTATACTAGGACTATCGTCCTATACTAGGACTATCGTCCTATACTAGGACTACCGTCCTATACTAGGACTATCATCCTATACTAGGACTATACTAGGACTATCGTCCTATACTAGGACTATCGTCCTATACTAGGACTATCGTCCTATACTAGGACTATCGTACTATACTAGGACTATCGTCCTATACTAGGACTATCGTCCTATACTAGGACTATCGTCCTATACTAGGACTATCGTCCTATACTAGGACTATCGTCCTATACTAGGACTATCGTCCTATACTAGGACTATCGTCCTATACTAGGACTATCGTCCTATACTAGGACTATCGTCCTATACTAGGACAATCGTCCTATACTAGGACTATCGTCCTATACTAGGACTACCGTTCTATACTAGGACTATCGTCGTATACTAGGATTATCGTCCTATACTAGGACTATCGTCCTATACTAGGACTATCGTCCTATACTAGGATTATCGTCCTATACAAGGACTATCGTCCTATACTAGGACTATCGTCCTATACTAGGACTATCGTCCTATACTAGGACTATCGTCCTATACTAGGACTATCGTCCTATACTAGGACTATCGTCCTATACTAGGACTATCGTCCTATACTAGGACTATCGTCCTATACTAGGACTATCGTCCTATACTAGGACTATCGTCCTATACTAGGACTATCGTCCTATACTAGGACTATCGTCCTATACTAGGACTATCGTCCTATACTAGGACTATCGTCCTATACTAGGACTATCGTCCTATACTAGGACTATCGTCCTATACTAGGACTATCGTCCTATACTAGGACTATCGTCCTATACTAGGACTATCGTCCTATACTAGGACTATCGTCCTATACTAGGACTATCGTCCTATACTAGGACTATCGTCCTATACTAGGACTATCGTCCTATACTAGGACAATCGTCCTATACTAGGACTATCGTCCTATACTAGGACTACCGTTCTATACTAGGACTATCGTCGTATACTAGGACTACCGTTCTATACTAGGACTATCGTCGTATACTAGGATTATCGTCCTATACTAGGACTATCGTCCTATACTAGGACTATCGTCCTATACTAGGATTATCGTCCTATACAAGGACTATCGTCCTATACTAGGACTATCGTCCTATACTAGGACTATCGTCCTATACTAGGACTATCGTCCTATACTAGGACTATCGTCCTATACTAGGACTACCGTCCTATACTAGGACTATCGTCCTATACTAGGACTATCGTCCTATACTAGGACTATCGTCCTATACTAGGACTATCGTCCTATACTAGGACTATCGTCCTATAGTAGGACTATCGTCCTATAGTAGGACTATCGTCCTATAGTAGGACTATCGTCCTATAGTAGGACTATCGTCCTATAGTAGGACTATCGTCCTATACTAGGACTATCGTCCTATACTAGGACTATCGTCCTATACTAGGACTATCGTCCTATACTAGGACTATCGTCCTATACTAGGACTATCGTCCTATACTAGGACTATCGTCCTATACTAGGACTACCGTCCTATACTAGGACTACCGTCCTATACTAGGACTACCGTCCTATACTAGGACTACCGTCCTATACTAGGACTACCGTTCAATACTTGGACTACCGTCCTATACTAGGACTACCGTCCTATACCAGGACTACCGTCATATACTAGGACTAACGTCCTATACTAGGACTATCGTCCTATACTAGGACTACCGTCCTATACCAGGACTACCGTCCTATACCAGGACTACCGTTCTATACTGTCTTACAGTTGGACTAACGTCGCGACTTTGACTACCGTCCTACACTAGGACTACCGTCTATAGTAGGATTTTTATGCTAATGGGTTTATAAGAGCGGTTCGGAAAGGGTTTCTTTCCCAAATTGGTCAAATCTTAAACATTGGAGCTTATCATTCTCTTAAATTTTGCTTTTCAACAAACAATATTGAGTCAATAATTTAAAAATTCTTTATTTATTAACTTTTTTTTATTTGTATTTTAAAATTATAATTCAATAAGTTTATTAATTTATTTTCTATTATTTTTCATTGCAGGTATGTCTCAAAAACTTAACCATTCAACCAAACCACAAAATATCTGAAGTATTTGCATAAGAGTAAGTTATATAAATTATATTTGTTGGTTAAAATTTTAAACAAATTGTGCCAAACCAAATAGTTTTGTTTCTTGAAAGGTTTCAATGAAGATAACAAAAATAATTTTGTTTCGGTAATAGTTTTATTACAAAGCTGCAGCCAATTGATATAATTAAAGTTTATAATTCATTAGATAATACGAATACAGAATACAGACATTTGTTGTCTACCCCTTAACTTTATAACTATATCCCCTACTGTATAAACTCATAAATTTTGAAATGAAGTATTAAATTGAAATTTGTCATTTCCCCTAAATACACTTGCACACCAAATAGGTTGACTCATTTATACTTTTTTATTAGTATTTACTAAGAACTAAAACCTATCATAAAAATCATACAAAAAAACACCTGAATTGTAGAAAGAGGGCGAAAGAAGACAAGCGAAAAAGAATTAAATAACTGCAAATTATTGTTTATTATTTTATTTTTATAAGAAACTTAAAAAATTCATTACATAGCAGAAAAAAATTGAAATTGAAATTTCAACTTTTTTTTTTGTTGGTTGAAAATTAATGAAAAAACAAATCTATGCCAAGTTCAATGAACAAACAGTCGTGCACGAAAGTGCAAAAATATTTTGTATTTCTAGCATTTGTTTTTGTTTTTGTTATTATATTTTTTTCTTAACTCTGACGTATTTGTTTTAACAACTTATTTCCTCATAAAAATATACAGTAAGCGTACGTACGTACGTATATAAATAAATTATATTTTGCTTTTCATCACCGTATTTTTTTTTCATTATTTTGTATTTTGGTTTTTATTTTATTTAATAAAAATAAATTTGTATGACGGTTATGTAAAAGAATGGATTCATGGTGATACTTCAGCTGTCAGTATTGTGTAAATTTTATACATTATATTCGTATTTAAAAAAAAAGAAGTGATTAATTTTGGATTACTGTAGAACTATTCTGTGTAGTAGTTCGCATATAAGATGGTATTCTGAGTATAAGACAGTAGTCTGAGGACAAGTCTGTAGTCAGAGGATAAGACGATAATCAGAGTATAAAATGGTAGTCAAAGCATCTGAGTATTAGACAGTAGCATGAGAATATGTCGACAGTCGTAGTTTAAGACAGTATTCTGAAGATAAAGTGGGTAGTCTGAGTATAAGATAGTAGCCTGAGGATAAATCGGTAGTCTGATGATAAGTCGTTAGTCAGAGTATTAGACAGTATTCGGAAGACTGAGGATAGGACGATAGTCAGAGTATACGACAGTATTCTGAGGAGAAGTCGAGGTCAGAGGTCTGAGGATAAGTTGGTAGCCTGAAGATAAATTGGTAGTCAGAGAATAGTCGGAGGATAAGTTGGTAATCTGAAGATAAATTAGTAGCATGATGATAAGTCGAATAATAAGAGAGTAGTCTCAGGATAGTCATCTGTAGCCTAAGGATAAGACTATAGTCAGAGTATAAGTTGGTAGCCTGAGGATAAGTCGGTAGACTGGGAATAAGTCGATAGTCAGATAGTCTGAGGATAAGTTGGTAGCCAGAGGATATGTTGGTAGTCTGAGGATAAGATGATAGTCAGAGCATTCGACAGTAAGTTGGTAGTCTGAGTATAAGACAGTAGCCTGAGGATAAGTTGGTAGTCAGAGAATAGTCTGCAGATAAGTCGGTAGCCTTAGGATAAGTTGGTGGTCTGAAGATAAATTGGTAGCCTGATGATAAGTCGATAGTATAATATTAAGAGAGTAGTCTGAAGATAAATCGGTAGCCTAAGGATATGACGATAGTCATAGGATAAGTTGGTAGCCTGAGAATAAGTCGCTAGTTAGAGAATAGTCTGAGGATAAGTTGGTAGCCTGAGGATAAGTCGGTACCCTGAGAATAAATCGATAGTCAGAGAACAGTCTGAGGTAAGTTGGTAGCCTGAGGATAAGTCGGTAGTCTGAGAATAAGTCGGTAGCCTGAGAATAAGTCGATAGTCAGATAATAGTCTGAAGATAAGTTGGTAGCCTGAGGATAAGAGAATAGTCTGAGGATAAGTCGATAGTCTAATATTAAGAGAGTAGTCTCAAGATAAATCGGTAGCCTATGGATAAGACGATAGTCAGAAGATAAGTTGGTACCCTGAGAATAAGTCGATAGTCGGAGGATAAGTTGGTAGCCTGAGGATAAGTCGGTAGCCTGAGTGTAAGACAGTATTCTGAGGAGAAGTCGGTAGTCAGAGTATTCGACAGTAAGTTGGTAGTCTGAGTATAAGACAGTAGCCTGAGGAAAAGTCGGTAGTCTGAGGATAAGTCGGTTGTCTGAGGAAAAGTCGGTAGTCTGAGGATAAGTCGGTAGCCTGAGTGTAGGACAGTATTCTGAGGAGAAGTCGGTATTATGAGGATAAGTTGGTAGTCTGTGGATAAGACTGTAGCCTGAGGATAAGTCGGTAGTCTGAGGATAAGTTGGTAGCCTGAGGATAAGTCGATAATCAGAGAATAGCCTGAGGATAAGTTGGTAGCCTGAGGATAAGTTGGTAGCCTGAGAATAAGTCGTTAGCCTGAGGATAAGAGAGTAGTCTCAGGATAAATCGGTAGCCTAAGGATAAGACGATAGTCAGAGTATTCGAAAGTAAGTTAGTAGTCTGCGGATAAGACAGCAGCCTGAGGAAAAGTCGGTAGTCTGAGGATATGTCGGTAGCCTGAGTGTAAGACAGTATTCTGAGGATAAGTCGGTAGTATGAAGATAAGTTGGTAGTCTGCGGATAAGACGGTATCCTGAGGATAAATCGATAGTCAGAGTAGAAGACAGTAGCCAAAGATTAAGTCGGTTGTCTAAGGATAAGTCGGTACTCTGAGGATAAGTTGGTAATCTGTGGATACGGCAGTATACTAAGGATAAGAGGATAGTCTGAGTATAAGACAGTAGCTTGAGGATAAGTCGGTTGTCTAAGGATAAGTTGGTAGTCTGCGGCTAAGACAGTTTGCTGAGGATAAGTTGATAATCTGAGTATTAGACAGTAGTTTAAGTTAAAATCGGCAGTCTGAGTACTTTAAGGTTTCCATTGTTTTGTATGACTTAATCCTTTTACTCCTCTGGCCTTTAGACACATTCAACATATAATTTATACTAAATATAAGCATCCATTTCAATTCATATACTAAGTACTTAACACGCAAGTATGAAAAGCTTAAATATCTTTATAGAAATATATAAAAAAAAAATTAACTAAACCAGAAAAAAGAGACCAAAATTAAAACGACCTTCACCACTATAATACCGACAACAAGAACAATACCGCTAACAGCTAAAATAAAAACAACAACTGTAATTACAATAACAACAAGAAATTCCCAATAGCCAGTGTGTAGCTGACAATTTCACTTTACACTTTTGATGTTATTTTTTCATTCATTCTTTCACTTTTTCCTTTCATTTTTCTTGTTTTTGTTGAGTTTGTTGACATAAAACAGCTGAGATTGTGGAAATTTTAATTAAAATGAAAAATAAAAAAAATAAACTTAAGAATCACAACAGAACAGTGAAGATTAATTTCGTTTAAATGACAATGTATTGAGTGAGTGAAATGCAAATATTGGCACAATGCTCTTAATAACAAATATAACATGTTTAATCATGCTTTTACATGATTTATTTGGTAATTGAAGAGATTTAATTGAATTACAGTAATCTTAAGCAGTTTACACAAATAAATTCAGTGATGACACTTTATTTTCTTTAGAGGGAAGGAAACTGATACAGCACAGGTGCCAGGATTAATTGCTTGTGAGAAGGATTAGTTCCTTGTGTATGAAAAGGACCTATCTAAAATTATTTTCACCAATTTGGAATTATTACTTTAGTTTCTTGTGAATGGATCATTATAATTATTTGGCCAACTGACTATCTAATCATTGAGACCTTGCTGTAGTTTCTTAATGATTTGTTTCATCCGATTTCAATTATCATTTCCACTAACCAATGTTTTATATTCAACAAGTGTTTCGCTCATCTTATCTTATACAAAATTTATTACTTATTTGTTAGCTGAAATAATAAAATGTGTATAAATATATGTATATTGCTTATTTTGTAAATAAACTTTACAATACTAATTGCTCACTCCTTAAGCTGATCTGATGCATACATATTCCTACGTGTATAATTGTTCGTGTAAATATTTACATTATCAGAAAATCACTTCCTCAGATTACAAAAGCATATTTGTCATAAATATTTATACAATTTCATGATAAATTAAATAAATCAATACCCCACAAATTATCTACATATTGAGGACCGATAACATCGTTTTTAGATTGTCAATTAAATGTGATAAATTTGTTTTTGTTAAGAATTCTTTTTTTTTTATTATTTAATTTTGTAGACTGTCAAATTAGTTACAAAAAAACTGAGTAACAGGGGAACAAATTGAATTAAATTGACAAGTGAATGATTAACAGTGTTATGGTTTTAATTTAATTATAGAGTTAAGTGTCACAAAGGAGAATAGTTAAATAATCGTGTGCCTACTATTGTTAACAACTGTAAGTTTAATTGAAAACAAAGTTTTTCATATTTTTATACTTCTTTTTGTATGTATAATTAGAACTGGTTTTTATTAGCTGCAAGGTATTTGATTATTATTAGAATAGAACAATGTTTAAAAGGTTGTGTAATAATTACACCCTTTATTGTGACTTTCCAAAATAAATATTATACAAAAATTACCGACATACATAAATAAAATCTGAATATTTATAAAAAAGAAGTCTCAGCAATAGACGTTAGACGTTATAGGACGGTAGTCCTAGTATAGGATGGTAGTCCTAGTATAGGACGGTAGTTCTAGTATAGGACTGTAGTCCTAGTATAGGACTGTAGTCCTAGTATAGGACTGTAGTCCTAGTATAGGACTGTAGTCCTAGTATAGGACGGTAGTCCTAGTATAGGACGGTAGTCCTAGTATAGGACTGTAGTCCTAGTATAGGACGGTAGTCCTAGTATAGGACGGTAGTCCTAGTATAGGACTGTAGTCCTAGTATAGGACGGTAGTCCTAGAATATGACGGTACTCCTAGTATAGGACGGTATTCCTACTATAGGCCAATAGTCGAAGTATAGGACGATAGTCCAAGTATAGGACGATAGTCGAAGTATTGGACGGTAGTATAGGACGTTAGTCCAAGCATGTGACGGTAGTCCAAGTATAGGACGATAGTCCAAGTATTGGACGGTAGTCCTAGTATGGGACAGTAGTTCTAGTATAGGACGGTAGTATAGGACGATAGTCGAAGTATAGGACGGTAGTCCTAGTATAGGACGTTAGTCCAAGTATGTGACGGTAGTCCAAGTATAGGACGATAGTCGAAGTATAGGACGGTAGTCCTAGTATAGGTCGTTAGTCCAAGTATTTGACGGTAGTCTTTGCATATTGCGATAGTCCAAGTATAGGACGGTACTCCAAGTATAGGACAGTAGTCCAAGTATTGGACGATAGTCGAAGTATAGGACGGTAGTCGAAGTATAGGACGATAGTCCAAGTATAGGACTATAGTCGAAGAATAGGACGATAGTCGAAGTATAGGACGGTAGCCCTAGTATAGAAGGTATTCCTAGTATAGGAGGTACTCCTAGTATAGGACGGTAGTCCTAGTATAGGACGGTAGTCCTAGTATAGGACGGTAGTCCATGCATATTACGATAGTCCTAGTATAGGACAGTAGTCCATGCATATTACGATAGTCCTAGTATAGGACGGTACACCTAGTATAGGACGGTACTCCAAGTATAGGACAGTAGTCCAAGTATAGGACAGTAGTCCAAGTATAGGACGATAGTCGAAGTATAGGACGGTAATCCAAGTATAGGACGGTAGTCCAAGTATAGGACAGTAGTCCAACTATAGGACGATAGTCGAAGTATACGACGGTAATCCAAGTATAGGACGGTAGTCCAAGTATAGGACGGTAGTCCAAGTATATAACGGTAGTCCAAGTAAAGGACGGTAGTCCAAGTAAAGGACGGTAGTCCAAGTAAAGGACGGTAGTCCAAGTATAGGACGGTAGTCCAATTATATCATGGTAGTCCAATACTTGGAAGGTACTTGCGTTCCACAAACATTTTCCACATCTTGTCAATATCTGTTAATGTTCCCCTTCTTTTAAATAAATATAATAAAGAATATAAAAATAAGCTGACATAATTTTTATCTCTTATAATTTAACCTATTTAATTTGTTTAAATTCTTTTAATTGCTGTTCTTTTCAAACACTACTGGTACCTTTTTTTTAAATTGCTCTCCATAAAAAAGTACCTGCTTATCTTAAGTTCCTAACAACTTGCAATTGTATAATTATTTTTTTTTTTATCAATATTCAAACATAGAAAGAAATTCAAATTATATTTGAAAAAAGAAATATGTGTCGCGAGGTGAATCAACTTTGGACTTTGTCCTTCCTAAAACAAATCTATAAGCAAAAGAGAATTATACCGACAGACAATCACTTGCAGTTGCTTTTAAATCTCTTTGATGATACTCTAGTTTCAGTTTTGTTGTTATTACAATATTATTTTTGTTGCTTTTGTTTGTACAGATAAACAATTTAAATACAAAAAAAAACCATGGCCTCATCACCCTCTGTCACTGGTTTAACTCATAATCTTGGGTTTTTGTAGCTATTTTTTTTTATTGAAGTATAGCAAAAAAAAGTTTATTCAATTTATGCTGATTAAATTAATTTATATTTCAATTAAACTGATTTTAATACAACAAGTACTTGTATATAAACAAAATATTTTGTATTATAAAATTGACACTAATAAACACAACAAAAATAATCATCTTTTTTTGTCTTCATTTGTTGTTTTATTCATTTCAGAGAACAAATTCTTATCATTAGTTGGACAATTAAAGAAAAAAATGGCATAAATTCCCCCAGCATTATGGAAATGTTTTGACTTTGAAAGCATTATATTGATTATAAAACAAATTAGAATAAAAATTAACATTTATTTTGTAAATAAAAATAAAATGTTGTATTTGAGAAATCATTAAAATTGATTTGAGATTTATATAATAACACTGCAGCTCTCTTTAAGACACTCTCTCATTGTGAGTGTGTGCATTTGCTGAAAGAGAAAGAGAGTGGGCTGGCGCGTTGAAAAAGAGTGCAGTAGAAATTCCTTAACAAATTATGGATGGTTTACATCTGGGTAGTCAATTAGCTAAAGATCAATTGTTGCCGATGCAACCACCCTCATCATCAGCAGTCTCATCATCATTGTCACTGCAACAGCAGCAGCAGCATCATCCACAACAACATTTATTATTACAAACTCGAACCGGAAGTCAGTCACTTTTGCGCACAAGTAGATCACCATCCGCTACTCGTAGCACCGAACAAAGTAAGTCATATTTATAGTTTTATTCAATTTAATTAATTTATTTTTCTTTTACAACAATTTTATTTGTTGTTTTATTATTATTATTGTTGATGTTATTGTTGTAAATAAATGTGTATATTGTAAATAATATGTAAAATCAGTACCTGTATCAGTAGATATGTGTCTATTTATTGTTTAATTTTTTACCATATTTATAGCAGTTTATTCAATTGTATTTTACAATACATGTTTTATATTTATTATCACTTTCATGTTGTTGTTTATTTTTCATTTAATTTCCATATGTTTTTTAAATGAAAATCCCTTGAAAATCAAGGTTGTTTTTAGATTGGAGGTTATTACAAGAATTTATGGTGTTTGTTTTGGTTGTAAAGCATTAAATATCATAAATTATGTATATGTTTTTATCAATTTAAATAAACAACCATCATGTTAAGATTAAAATAGAATAATGAATAAAGAATCCCAGCAGGTAGAATATTACATTTGTTTCTTTCGTAAAATATATAATACCAAACTAACCAGTAGTCTTCTCAACTATGCGTTAGATTAAACAAAGAAACTATAGATCAGAATTTAAGCACCTGTATCTTTTTGAATATAGGATTACAATATAAATTTATTCAAGGTATTGGCCATTGTTAGCTATAAACCTTTTCCCAGGACTGCTCTTCTTTTGAGGCCAAGAACGAATCAAGCCAATTTCGGATACTCTGTTCTGAAGTGTAGCGTATCCCAGAGAGAGAGTTCTTCATCGATCGCAACAAATAGTATTCGGATGAGGCAAGGTCTGGACTATAAAGCGGGTGAGGCAAAACTTCCCAACCACATCTTTCTAAATGGTTTTTAACAGGTAATGCAACATGAGCCCTAGCGGTGTTATGATGGAATATTGCGGTTTAATGTCTGGCCAGATATTCTGGGCGTTTCCGAACGAATCACTTGCGTTCGGAACAAGTTTCCCGTAATTATAGATATGAACCTTTTGGTCCCTCCAAATACGGAGCATTATCTTAGCACCATGGATATTTGGCTTTGGTGTCGATTCGGCTGGTTGACTGGGCGATCTATTACACTTCGGGTTATCGTAATGCATCCATTTTTCATCGCAAGTAATGATGGGTGCAAAAATGATTTTCTTTTAAAACGTTCAAGCAGCATTTCGGATATGCAAAATTGAAGTCTTTTGGCTTCAATTCATATGATAGCCAATTTCCCTGCTTTTGCATGAATTCTGTAGCTCGCAAACTTATTAAAATTGCTGCTTGAGTAGCTCCCAATGCTTTTGCTAGCTCTTGTAGAGTTTTTCAACAAGCTACGTGGAGTAATCTCTCCAATTCTTGCTCTTTTTTCAAACTTTTTTGGCTGACCTGGGCGATCTTTGTCTTCCATGTCAAAATCACCATTTCTGAACCGCACAAACCATCTCTCGCACGTAGAAATCGATGGAAGTGTGTTGAGAAATTTGAAAATATCTGGTCAAAGAAAGTAAATAGATTTGTATATAAAGAGCAATAAAGGAAAAATCGAAGAGTAGGAAATGGAGTCGAAAGGAGACACTATTCTTTCTCCTACTCTATTCTTTTTTTCTTCTAAATTTCCAACCCTATCTATTCTTTTGCAGAAGACAGCAACATTTGCCATTCATATTCATTCACCTATAGACCAAGTCGGAGATTGGGTCAATGAGGTAAAACATGAATGATTCCCTTAATCGGGACCTTGTTACAATCTCTGAATGGGGCTGTGCGAATAGGGTCGCTTTCAACGCTCGCAAAAGCCGAACTACAGACCTTCATCTGTATTAATGGGTGATGAAAATATTGTGGATTCAGACGCTCTTGATGTTCTGGGCATGAGAATACAATGTGATTTCCGCTGGTCTAAACACATTTTTCAAGTGTCGAAAGAAGCATTCAAGTATCTCAGTTTTCTGAAACGTTGTAGGAATTACTTCACTCCCTCTGATCTCCTCACTATTTACACCAGCTATATCCCACCGAAAATGGAATACAACTCTCATGTATGGGTCGGATCTTCAAAGCCTATTTTGGAGCTTCTCCATAGGATAGCTTCTAGTATAGGACGGTAGTCCTAGTATAGGAAGGTAGTCCTAGTATAGGACGGTAGTCCATGTATAGGACGGTAGTCATAGCTTAGGACGGTAGTCATAGCTTAGGACGGTACTCCTAGTAGAGGACGGTACTCCTAGTATAGGACGGTACTCCTAGTATAGGAGTAGTCCTAGTATAGGACGGTACTCCTAGTATAGGACGGTACTCCTAGTATAGGACGGTAGTCCTAGTATAGGACGGTAGTCCTAGTATAGGACGGTAGAGCTAGTATATGATGGTAGTCCTAGTATAGGACGGTACTCCTAGTATAGGACGGTACTCCTAGTATAGGACGGTAGTCCTAGTATAGGACGGTAGTCCTAGTATAGGACGGTAGTCCTAGTATAGGACGGTAGTCCTAGTATAGGACGGTAGTCCTAGTATAGGACGGTAGTCCTAGTATAGGACGGTAGTCCTAGTATAGGACGGTAGTCCTAGTATAGCACGGTAGTCCTAGTATAGTCCGGAGACAGCGAAGGTGGTCATTGGTGACAGTAATCAATCCAACTCTATTGATTCGCTGGAGCACCGATGCAATGTGGGCTGCGTTTGACTGTTCTATCGTTACTGCAATGGAATGTGTTCAGATGAAGTTAAGGAACTTGTTCCTGATACCCGCATATTTTTACATAATACACGTTTTTCATCAATAACACATCTCTTTGTGCACAATACACTACAGGGAAAATTCGTTCTTTAGCCGTACTGTCCGTATATGGGGAAAACTTTCTGCTGAATTCTTTCCTGTCATTTTACTTTCCTCCCTCCCATAACATCTTTTCCTAGTTCCAACACAATGCTTTGCATGAGTATGGACCATGCCCTAAGTGCTGTTCCAAGAAGAAAAAAGTCAATCGTTATAAAAAATCGTCTGATATTCTGGCTCCTCATTTTGATAACTTCTACAGAAATCAGTGCACAATCTTGTGATTGTATAACTTGACTCATTTAGCCATCTGGAACACTTTGTACAATGGATTGTGTATGCATTTTTTGAAGGTCAGATTGGAATACCTCATAGATACTCAGTATCCATATCCTCAGGAAATGTTCCACTATTCGCCAGTACCAATAACCTTTCATTGTGTCGGGTCCACCCATTTAATATTTCTTCATTTCATTTAAATAAGACAGGCATTCCAAAACCTTAATTGATGTCGTATACACACCTGTCAGACTCCTTATTGGAGCTTACATATTTAAGGCTAACATCCAGGCCACAAATTTTGCTGGAATTTTAATGTCATACATTCAATTTGAATTTGTTCCAGAGTTGTTTCTAAGCCAGTCCTGGTTTTGATTCCCAGTTTATGATAATTATTAGATTACTGATAACTAATATTTATCACAGAGAACTTCTTCGGCGGTATAACACTGAAACGCCGCCGAAGTAAAATAAATATTGACTATAAACTAACTTGAATAATGCGGCTACTCACCACCAGATGTGCTGTAACCTGTCCTAATAACAATGCAATTACAGAGTTGTCTAACACAGTTTTTATCCTCCTTTTCCAATCTATCCCTGAGTGTTAGCTCCACCTGTATTCGAACAAGGTGATTATAAATTTAATTTTCTGAAAGTTAAGAGCCTTTTCAATGATTCCTAAAAATTGTTCTACAATCAGTAATTTAGCAGAAAAATGTGGACTGAACACTTGTAAGAGCTGTGAAAAGTCTTACATATTTGAGATGATCAACTATTGTAACCTGTATACAGGTATTCAACTATAGTTGAATCTGTATTTTCTAATAGTTTTGGTACAGCTCAATCTTTCAAATACATTTCTTTACAATACGACCAAAAGTTATTGTCAGTGTTTTGCGATACTGCCAAAAGTGGTGAAATGTCAGAGAGCGGAAATATAATAGGTTTTTGTTCTATTGACAACCAGCTGTTTGTGTTCGGCTGACATTTTATGAAATTAGAGTGAAAGTGGAGATTTGTCATCATAAATTCTAAATGTCAATAGGACAACATCAGTAGGATATATATGTATATATATTTCTAACTAAATATGATTAATTGCATTTCTTTATTGGTTTTACTTAATTTTATTATTATTTATGTGTATTATTATAAAAATACTTTAATGTTATGCATGTTTTATCTATCTCTATCTGTACTTGTAGTTAATAAATTTGTTTCAGTTGTTTTTTTATATGTTTATCTTAATTTATCTCAATTTCATAAATTCTTTTTATCACACAGCTTCATAAAACCTATAAACAAATGATTTAAACAAAACAAAGTAAAAAAAATAAACACATAAATGCAAAAATAAAAGGACATACAACTCTGTATTTTGTTTAAAATCAAAATAAGAAAGAAAAAATTAAGCAAAATAAGCTAAATTGTTGCCAAAATTTTTGCTCACGCACACATTATCATATTTTATATACATAAATATATAAAGAAAATCAATTTAAACAGTTTAAACGACAAATATTTAAAAAAAATCAGCTTCTCTTTCTATCTATTTCACATATTAAACACGTTCTTCTACTAAATACCCCACAACTATATAAATTTCTCTTAAATTCAATTTTCACCTATAATGAACGCATACGTAAACACATGTATTTGTGAAGCCTAAAAGTCTGCTATATAAAACACCAGCAATTTTTTAATGTATGTGATAATTTTTGTTTGCTTCTTGTGTCATACATTTAAATGTGCTTCTTCTTCTACCACAAAAAATAGCTTAAATTAATTTTAAAATTAAAAAAAAAATAATTGGTTTAAATAATAAATAAAGACTAATTAACGGATTTCCCCCCAACAATAACAACTTCGACTTTGTGTAAAATTTGCCTAAATCTAAAAAAAAAAAAACAAAAACAAAAATAATACGCATGAATACAACAACAGTGTCCAGAGAGCGTGATCATCATACTCATCATCATCGCGGTGATAGCGCCGAATCATCGTCTTCGGCCGCTGGCGTGGCATTTGCAGCTGGCCCCACAGTATCTACGGCTGCGGCTGCAAGTATAGCAGGCCTAACACCGGCCACGGCAACGAGTGCTACCAGCAGTAGTGGCACAATGACTGGCAGTGTGGGCAGTGGTGGTGGCGTGGGTGTGGTGGGCGTGACCGCCTTTCGCGGGTTTCGCAGTCAATCGCCCTCGAATCGTCGCAGTCGCGATCGCAATCGTACACACGCTCGTACCCATGGCTCGGATCAGGGTGGCCTGTTGGCCTATCATGGCGCCATGGGTGTTAGCGGTATGCCTCTGGGAGGTGTTGGTGGTTTAGCTGGTGATTTAACTAATATGGATATAGGTTTAAGTAGTGCTGGTGGTTCTGGTGGTATCATAGAAGATTCACGTTTATCAGGTAATTTTTTTTTGTTTAGCATAAATATCTAAATATTTCCTTATCTATATATCTGTATAATTATATTTTTTAATAATATTAATTGGTTTCCTGTTGTTTTATTTTATTTTTCTAGGCAATGAAGATCTGTGCTATCAATCGTTTGTCTCCGATGATTTAGATGGCAATCCTCATGGTTCATTGGGCGATAGTAGTAAAAAACACCATCGTCGTCATGAACGCACTTTAAGTTTACAAGCTTTAGATCGTTTAAATACAAAAATTCAATGTACAAAAGAGTCCATACGCAAAGAACAAACTGCCAGAGATGGTTAGTATAAAATTGAAATTTCGAAATAATTAATATACAAATTTGTAATAATATTTTTTATTTTTTGTTTACAGATAATGTTAATGAATATTTAAAATTAGCCGCCAGTGCAGATAAACAGCAATTGCAACGAATAAAGGTAAACAAAGAAAAAACTTTATAAAAAAACAAGAACACAATTTGGAAAATGTGCTCAAATTGTATTACCCTTTAATTTCTATAAAAAGTTATTTTTTATTGTGCTACTGAATTCCTCCTTGATAAAATAAATACAAGTTTTAAAACGATGTCCTCAAAAACTATAACTATACACAGTGCAACACAAAAAAAAAAAACATATACGGACAAAACTACGTGATAAAAGACAAAAAAAGGCCCGTATCTCCAAGTTTTGCCCAAAGTCTTGCACATCTTTTATTATTGTCCCCCAAAGATTTGGAGCCTCGGTGTCATTTTTGCAAAAAAGTGATAATTTTCTCAGGCTCATAACTTGCAAAGTTTGGAATTTTGATTTACTCTCTGAGGCAGAGTTGTAGCTCTTGTCATAAAGAACAAAAATTGTGAACATATAAAATCAAAAAAACTTCATCTTCAAGATCAAAATCGCAAAAAACTTTAAAAAAATCGAATTTGTTTACCTTTTTTCCCCTGTTCAGGTCCATAGGTAGCAAACCGTTCAAAATTCAAGGAAACAATCAACTACAAAAATGTACCTAAGATCTCAATAAATAACTTTCTAGAACATATCAACTTCCTAGGAATGATTCTTAACACCGTTTAGGTGGGTCAATATAAGTTAGTAAGAAAAAACTGAAGCAATTAAGTGTTTTGGGCCATAAACTATTAAATTATTATAAACTAAAGCATACTTTTAGGCAGCTTTAAAAAATATTTCTAATGTGTCGTTTATGGATGGCAACCGAACTTCAGTTGCGTTGCCAGAGGACAACCACAAATTTCTGGTTGCCATTTGGCAACAGAAAATGATGCTTCCACTTGCCATCTGTAATACCATTTAGGCAACTGAAGTTTGGTTGCCATCCATAATCGACCCATAAATTTATTTCGATGATCTTCGATATCTGCAATAGTTCTAGGAAACTTTGCACTGAATATCATGTAAACATTCACTGCTAGTTATAGCTTCTCAAGGATCGGATCACTATCTCATAATCGTCACATTGAATCAACCTCAAACTGACACGGTTTTAGATAAGATACCGATCGCCGATCCACTGATTTTCTGAATATTTCAAGAGGGAATTAAGAGGCTGAAGAAACTGTAATAATTATGTTGTTGCTATAACTTTTTCGATCCTTTGAATACAGATCGTGTCGTTCTGAAGCGAATGTTCTTCAAATGAAAATAAGGCCAAAAACAAGTTGCGATAAACTATTGTTTGGCATATGGAAGTCATTAAAAGTTCTGACCTGGATAAAAATAATCCTCCGCTAGATACATCTTGAGCCGTTTTAGATCAAATTCTCTCTGCTTTTGAAATTTGACGATATTGAATCTGTTTGCTCCTCCAGTCAAAGCAGAGACACTCAGAAAACAAGTGGAAGAAATTATTTTTAGGAAATTTGGAAAACTACAACTTAAGTGGAGGAGTTGCACCAAATTTTGTGTGCCAACCAAAACGTTCCCATTAAAATTGGGTCTGTGGTACCGTAGCTTTACATTTGGTTCATTCCACAGCGCTCAAATTGGTTTAGCTATTTTCACTCGATTTTGGGGATCGATATAATAAACAAATTATTATACGACTACTATGTAATGCAGACGATATGAAGTAGTCATTGAAAAGTAAGTTATTGAGTAATTGAAAGTCATTAGGCCTAGCGCTTTCGGTCGACATTTTATTGAAAACTCCGAAAAGTGTATGAGGAAAGTAAGTGGGTTTCATAGCATTATGTTCACGGACTTACCATACCATTTCAAGTCAATAGAAGTTACAAAGGACATTAACAAAGTTATGCTTTTAAACACAATTGACCTTTAACATCCATTTTAAAATTCTCAGAGGGAAGCTTGGTATTACTTAAGGATTATAATGTTATGCCGTAGTTAATAACCAGTAAAATCAGGTCCTTTCTATTCGATAAGATTGAGAGTAACAACTATCATTGACTCTTACATGATTTAAATACGAATCCTAGTTGAGAACAGCAGATATTGCTTTTGGTTTCGCATACATCTTGTTTTTCACACATAATACCCTACTTTTAGTCAGGCAACTGATGCTATTTATCTACCTGGCTAATACGGCTTTATTATGTCCAATGAAAAATTATGCTCTGGAATGTAGCGCCATACAGTTTGTGTAACAAATCCTTACATTTCTTTAATTTTTTTAGTTTGAGGTTAAGTTGCAGTAAACTTTTTATAATATAAATTTAGTACGAATTAAAGCTGAAAATTAAATCTTTATAATAGAGTAATATATTGTGATTAACATTTTGCAATAAAACCCTTACAATTAAAAATAAACTTTGAGGTTAGGTTGACAATTTTTTTTTACTAATTACAAAAAAGTAAAAAATAAAACTGTCAATTGTTTCTGTGTTAATGATGAATATATGCTATAAACTTATTTTAATATATACGAACATTACAAAAAGTAAATTTTAGGTTAGGTTGAAATCGAATAGATAAAACATTTGGAATAAAAAATATACTCAAAAATAGATAAATCAAAAGATTTACAAATTTTACAAGAATAAAAATTGCACAAATCTTAAATTCTGGTTTATTTTGGAATATTTTACATTTATCTTTTGATCGATAGCGAACTATATTCCTAGTCGCACAGATTTCGTTATACATACATTAGTCTAGGCAAAGATTTGCCTACTGTCGTTTTCTATTATTCAGTATTTCTATAGTTTGTTAATTAAAGTTATTAAATTACATTTACTTTTAACAGTATTTATTTACATTTTTAACAAATTCTTTTAATTGTTCATTTATTATAGGCTGTTTTCGAAAAGAAAAATCAAAAAAGCGCACACACTATTTCCCAACTACAAAAGAAACTGGACAGTTACACGAAACGTGTCAAAGATTTGCAAAATCAACAATTTCATAATAAATCACAACACCGACAACCGCGCGAAGTTTTAAGAGACGTGGGCCAGGGTCTAAGGTAAATTAACTAAAGAAAATATTGATAAATTGAATACATTAAAATTAATGGTTTAATTATTTTTATTACAGAAATGTGGGTGGCAATATACGTGATGGCATTACTGGATTCTCAGGGTCTGTTATGTCCAAACCTAGGGAATTTGCACATTTGATTAAGAATAAATTTGGCAGTGCTGATAATATCAATCAAATGTCAGGTGGGTGTTATTTGTTTCTTTCCGTATATGTATTATGATTTTGTATTAATTATGTTTCTTTTGTTTCAGAATCTGAATTGAATAGTTTAAACATGCCTGTGAATCAACATGATATGTTGGGCAGTACCACGCCTAACAATGCTATACCCAACGCCTCAACGGGTTCGGGCGGTGGTGGTGGCGGCATTAATGCCGGTGGTGCTGGCAGTGGTAAATTTAATAGTGAAAATGGCAGCGAGTGTAGCAGCGTCACAAGTGAGAGTATACCAGCCGGGTTAGTTTATTTATAAATACAAAATTATTTGGATTTTTAAAAAACTAGTTTGAAATATCACGTCTCTATGATAACTGCCGACTTTCTCACATACTCTTTGTTAAATTGTTAAGCAACAGTCTGTAAATCAGTTCTGCTGTTGTCACAAGTTCTTCCCGGTTGATAAAGCGGTCGCTGACTTGATAATTTTCGGTAAAGAACTGACTGTTGTGGGAACATTAGTAACTATTGACAACCTATTGATTTTGTTTTAAATAAATAAATGAAATAGTCGGCTGTTATCATTAGATGTTTGAAAAGAGTTTGCAGAGACTAACAACATCACACTGGGTTTATAATTCATTGAAATATTTTAAATTTTTCGTATAATTCTATATTCATTTTTTTATTTTTTCAGCTCTGGAAAAAGTCAATCGGGTGCCAGCCAGTATCATATTGTTTTAAAATCCCTATTAACCGAATTGGCCGAACGAAAAGCAGAAAATGAAAAACTGACTGAGCGTGTGGAACGTTTAGAGGTAGAATAATTTATTGTTAACATTTATTTAGAATGTAGTAGTAACATTGTTTTGCCCTTTATTGCAGAATGCTCAAAAAGAGGTGAACAATCTGACAGCGACACTGGAAAGTGAACGTTATCGTGCGGAAAGTTTAGAGGAACAAATTAATGATTTAACGGAATTACATCAGGTGAGATAGAAAAGTATTTTTTTGTATAAAAGTAATTTTTAAAAAATATCACTTATTAAAAGGGAACTATTTTAAATGCTTACCTTTTTATAAAAGGGTACTTTTTATAAAAGTGTACTTTTTATAAAAGTGTACTTTTTATAAAAGTGTACTTTTTATAAAAGGGTACATTTTATAAAAAATTACCCTTTTATAAAAGGTTATTTTTTTTAAAAGGGTATTTTTTGTAAAATGGCATTTTTTGTAAAAGGGTACTTTTTGTAATAGGGTACTTTTTAGAAAAGGGTACTTTTTAGAAAAGGGTACATTTTAGAAAAGGGTACATTTTAGAAAAGGGTACTTTTTAGAAAAGGGTACTTTTTAGAAAAGGGTACTTTTTATAAAAGGGTACTTTTCTTATAGAAAAGGGTACTTTTCTTATAGAAAAGGGCACTTTTCTTATAGAAAAGGGCACTTTTCTTATAGAAAAGGGCACTTTTCTTATAGAAAAGGGAACTTTTCTTATAGAAAAGGGAACTTTTCTTATAGAAAAGAGTACTTTTCTTATAGAAAAGAGTACTTTTCTTATAGAATAGAGTACTTTTCTTATATAAAAGGGTACTTTTCTTAAATAAAAGGGTACTTTTCTTATATAAAAGGGTACTTTTCTTATAGAAGAGGGTACTTTTCTTATAGAAAAGTGTACTTTTCTTATAGAAAAGTGTACTTTTCTTACAGAAAAGTGTACTTTTCTTATAGAAAAGGGTACTTTTCTTATAGAAAAGGGTACTTTTCTTATAGAAAAGGGTACTTTTCTTATAGAAAAGGGTACTTTTCTTATAGAAAAGGGTACTTTTCTTATAGAAAAGGGTACTTTTCTTATAGAAAATGTAGTTTTCTTATAGAAAAGGGTACTTTTCTTATAGAAAATGTAGTTTTCTTATAGAAAATGTAGTTTTCTTATAGAAAAGGGTACTTTTCTTATAGACTTTTTAACGGATACTTTTTTACCTTCTGCATTTGTGACACTTTTTAATTTTTATTAACATTTTGAAAATTTCTTTTCGTTTTTAGAATGAAATCGAAAATCTAAAACAAGCTATAGCCGATATGGAAGAAAAGGTGCAATATCAAAGTGATGAACGTCTGCAAGATGTCAATGAAGTTCTAGAAAATTGTCAAACTAGAGTAAGTTGCAAAACTATAGAAATCTTAAAGCAAAATATATAAAAAAATGTTTCAATTCTCTCCCCTTAGATTTCCAAAATGGAACATTTATCTCAACAACAATATGTAACCGTCGAAGGCATAGATAACTCCAATGCCCGGGCTTTGGTGGTGAAACTTATAAATGTGGTATTAACTATATTGCAAGTAGTGCTGTTATTAGTGGCCACAGCGGCCGGTATTATAATGCCATTTTTGAAAACTAGGTAAGTTTTATAATTCTTCAATTCTAATATTAGAAACAAAACATATTTAATATTTGAATAAATTGCAGAGTCCGCGTTTTAACCACTTTCTTATCGATATTTCTTATAATTTGTGTGATACGCCAATGGCCTGATGTTCAGGATATTGGCGCTGGTTTATTGCGTCATTTGAAACAGTCGTTGGTTGTTAAATAGATTTATGTACGACGTGCTTTGTCTGTATATATTAAAAACAAATTGCACTCTTTATTTTTGTATGTATTACACGTGCTACGAAATGAAAAGAGCTTAAATTAATGGTGTATAAAATTATTAAGCACAGTCCGTTTATATATATAAATATTTAAATTATAAATAATAATAATAAGTTAGTAAAGAAAACAAAACATTAATCATTTAAACAAAAAAAATTCCTAAAACATTTATAATTAAATCATTTTTAAAAAATAATTATTATAAATAGCAAGAAACATCACACTTATATTTAAAAAAAAATACATAAACACCACCATTAGACCAACCAAAAACGACCACCTTTAATTCAACATCTTCATTATTATTATTTCTTTTTATTTTGGAAAAGAAATTTCTAAATTAAGATCCATTTATACATCCTTTAGTTTTAATGTAAATTATAAGAAAATAAAACAAAACAGAAAAACAATGAAAAATGTAGCTATAATTAGTGAAAACATAAAACCCACAACATTTGTGTATTTGTTTAGAATTCATTTTTATATATTACATACATAATAATAAAAAAACAACAAAAATTTAAATAATAGTTTTATTAAGATTAAAATTAAGATTGTTTAACAAAAGTAGAATTCATAAATTTTAAATATATTTGTTCTGTAACTGAAAACTCTTATGAATTATTAAAAATTTTCACTGAAACTTCTATTAAAACTTGAAAAGTTGTTAAACATTTCTAATAATTTGTAATAGTTGTTTTGTTATTGAACAAATGTAATGTTTTTTTGTATAATATGTAAGGTCCTTTAAGAAATTTTGTTTAATTTTCAATATTCGTATCGATGCTTCGATGTTGACAGCTAGTAACTGTCAGTTATGAGATAATTGTACCAAACTGTCATTATCTTAGATAATAGGTGTCAAGACCTTACCATCGATATACCTTTTAATTTTTATATAATTTTTTTTTAATTTATTAATATTGGATTGATTCCCATGCAATGAAATGAACATGCTGATCATTGATATGTAAATTGACTCTTACTTGCATTTCGCCTCTTACAGTCACTTTGAACCACTCTTTATTTCAACGCTTTAACTCCGAGATCGTCATAAATAATAACATATGTTATGCACTTTTTATCTCTGTTGTTCAGAATTTGTTTCATAATTACACCTCTGTGCCTTGTTTTTGTATTGTATGCGAGAAATTTAGCATCTGAAATATCTATGACCCTTTTGTTTAACACAAGATCAGTAAGATCAAAACGTCTTAATGTTGTTTGATAAAAACTAAATGATTATTCGAATTTTCAAATCTGTTCGATTAGAATTTCTATTTTCACAAATTATAGGAATGAGGGACACTTGTGCTGTTATTTTGTTTATCAGAAAAGCTCTACAAAAATGTCAAGTGACTACTAAATAACTGCACCGAAATCTTTTTGTGGTTTTTCAAGATAATTTAAAACGATTTTTGTTGGATCCAAAGAGATTCTATTAAATTTAACTGGTCTTAGCCTGACAGCTGTTATGTAAATAAGAACAAAATAAAGTACTAATCAGATATGATGGTTTTTTATTAATATTTGAGTTGGTCAACGATCTCCTGTAAGTTCTAAGCTGTCACTTGTATGGGAACAGGTAATTTATTAAATAAAAAGCTTTGTTCCCGTACATGTCAGATTGCAGCAGGGTTACTTCGTAATTCGATTCGAAAGAAAATGCAAATTTGAATTACAATATATTTAGCATTTTGATTCGAACATTTTCGCCATAATAACCTCATTACATGAAACCTACAAATCTGACTAGTTCGAAAATCGGAAAGTAGTTTTCATTCGAAAAGCAAAATATTCAAAATCCGATAGAAATTGAGAACTATAGATAGACTTAAATGCAGATGATGCAATCCATAAGTAACAGTTGGATATAATCCACGAAAAACCCAACTCCCCTGCTTTCCTCAATTACTTGGGAACAAAGGATCGTCAGAAGTTGTAGTAGTACCATTTGTAATTCAGATTGTATTCGTGAATGCTGTTGTCAGCAACTTTTTGCATCTGAAAACTAAATTATTCAAATATTTTTGACTTAAAAAGTGATGGCTATAATTATGAACATACTAAAATCTCAAGTCTGTAAATCACAAAAAATAAATGTTCTTAGAGTGTAGGCACTTACTTCTCTTTTTATATTTATATCTAATTGAGAAAACGGGCATCGCATTTTTGAAACGATTAAACACTTATACAGAAACACGAACGGAAAACTATTTTAAAATTTGTGTATGAAAAACACTCAACAATTATTTGAAAACTGAGAGGTTTTCATACAAATTTTAAAAAATAAATTTTCTGTCCATGTTTCTGAACCTAGATAAATACACATAGATCGAGAAACTCTACGGTCAAAGACCTAACTCAGTTGTTAAAAACCTAAGAAGTGATAATGTATTAGTCATAGATCGGAAACTCTTCTTTCAGGGAACTAACTCATTGGTCAAAAACCTAAGTGGTGAGAATGTATAAAAAAAAGGATCGGAAACTCTACTGTCGAAGACCTTACTCAGTTGCCAAAAACCTAAGGGGTGAGAAAGTATTAGTAAAACAAACTGAATAATTTCCTTACTCATTCTTGAAATGAGTTTCCAAACAAATAATTAACTATTGTAATTGAATAATCCAAAATATAAGTGGGGATAGTGAAATTGAGGAGAACAGGAATAAACCTGCAACAGTTACATCAACTTCGAATTAATTTATTAAATTTGAGCATAATTCACTAAAATCTTAATTTTGAATTAAAAAAAAAGTTCGCATTTCCATCTTCTAAACCATTTTCAGGGAACTAATTCATTGGCATTATTCAAGAACTTGCATAGAATGTATTCTTTATTCATTATTGATTTAATTCAAATCTAATACAAATTGAATGAAACTATTTAGAATTTTGTTTTTAATCTTTTGGAAAATGTATAAAGAAACATTGTCTAAAGCTAATTTGTAAAGGATTTGATTTAAAGAATAATTAAATGATTCAATAAACAGGAGTTAATTTTCAAAGAAATAAATTCAATAAGTTTGAAGCCTATGCATTTATTCGTAATAAATGATTTTAAGGAATGCTCAAATTTAATTCAACTTTAATTAAATTCAAAGTTAATGAATTCTTTCGAACTTTTGCCTGGTATTGGGTCCAACTATAATTTGAATCAAATTATCGGGATTTCCCAAACAAACATAAAATAACCACCCCTATCGCGAATCAACATTTCACATGAAATATGTTCCCTTCTCCCATTTTTCGTTCATCAACTTTGTTCACGTGAAAAAATTCCCCATGTTATGAAATTTTTAGATGGAATTTTGTAAACAATAAACAGCTGTTACGAACAAAATCAACTATTGTGAATGAAATGTTTAGGGGAATATCACGATAGAAATTTTCCCTTCGAGGGGAAATAGATATTTCATGGGAACATAAATTTCACATGTTTTTCACGATAGGGGTGAACATTTTCTCAAAAATGTTGCCTTTTTCTGCCTTACATTTCATTTATTGGACTTAGATCTATAACTAATAGAGAATGTTGCCTTGTTTTTTAATTTGATTATCAGCAAAATTATTAATAAAAATTCCCCGGGATATTATTCCCTTTTCTTATTTTTAACAATGAATTTGACTAGGAAAAATAGGAAAATGGGAAAAAACTCCCAAGGAATTTTTATTCATAATTGGGCTGATTATTTTACAATAGTTCCTTATTGAAAAACCTTCATTTAACCCCTCCTTAATGCATTTAAACCCACCTTATTATAATCATTTCTATACATCTACTTTTGTTAAACAATATTTAATTAAATTTTAATACTGCTAAATAATAAAAAGAAAACGAAAAGTATTTATTTTGCCCAAAAAAACAAAACAAAAAAAGTTGAGGAACTAAACTTTAAGTCCAACTAAATTGTAAATAAAATAACATTTTTTCTAAATTACTATAAAAACCAAATTTATATTGTTAAATTAAAAACATTTTTAGGTAAATTCAGAATATTTTTTTTCACAAATAACGAAAACGAAACCAAAATTGAATATAAATTAAAATAAATTAAATTAAATAAACTTTTCCTATATGCTAAACAAACTTATAAAAAAAATGAGAAAGAAAAAATTAAATAAAATACAATGACTCTAACCTACCAATATGTAAAAACACAAAAATTAAAGGGAATTTTTACTATATGGGCAAATAAAATAGTGCAATGGCTTTCTCATAAATTTAGATCCAAAGTCGTGTGGACAATAGCAGCTGAATGTAAACTGTTTTTATAAATTTTACCATGAGTGGCAAAGGTAAACTTGTCATTCCGCTTGTAATTTCAACATTTTTCATTTCATGGATCCCATAAAGAATATATATTCTTTCCGTCTGTATTTTGAAATCATCATTCCGTATGCCCCAAATAACTTAAATACATGATTCATACATCAATATATCCGCTAAAGTCCCGGTTAGGTTGCTATTTAAAATCTAGAAAATCGACTCACAAATGTCTGAGATATAAGCAAAAAACCATGACTACCTCGATTTTTGACCTTTTTTCTATATCTGGATTACTATAGCATTAATATAGGCAATATGGATATTTATAAATAGATATTTCAAAGACCTTTCCAAAGACGTATATTAAGCCATAGTAATTCGGACCTACAATGGGTCAAAATCCAGGACAAATATTTTTTAATCCGATTTTTTTATCACCCAAAAATTTTGTTTTATCATAAATTTTATTGAACACTGTTTTATTTATTCAAAATTTATTTTTCATTACAAATTTTTTTACAAAAAAATTTTTTTTTTAACAAAAAGAATTTTGAAGGGTATATAAGATTAGGTGCAGCCGGATATCTGCTGACTTATGCTGATATTTTACTCAATTTATGGGAAAGTCATTAGGCCTTTGATTAAAATGTCAATAGAGCTGTCAAATTTCCTTTTGTTTACAAAATAAACTAAACTATTATTATACCCCACAATAATAAATAATTTATTAGTTTAACCAACCTACAAAAATAATAATAATAAAAGAAAGTTAAAATAAAATAATTACAAAATACCTATAGCGTAAACTTATACGACGAATATAGTTTTTAATTAATTATACATCAATTACTTTAACAAAACAACTCTTTTTCTAAAACTATCTCTCTCTATCTAGCTCTTTCTCTCTTTTTGTGTAGACCACTAATTAAACGTTTAATCAATTATTTAATTGTTTGAATGTTGATGATAATTATTTATTTTTTTTTTAGTGAGAAAGTTAAAAAAGTGATTGAATTGTAATAATAGTTCTAATTATTAATTAATGATAAACTTAATTGTAAAAAATTGATGTAATATTTTTTTTAATAAGTAACTATATATATAATTATTTTTTGAATTTTATATTTTGAAGGCTCATTTATGATTTGATATTTATAAATTATTCTTTATATTTATAATGGAAAATAATAATTTTTTTATTCTTATTTATATTTACGAATAGCAAACAAAAACAACAACAAGAAAATATAAATAAATTAAATATAAAACAAAGAAAAGAAATTGAAAAGAATTAGCAAGTGAAAATTATTTTGGGGGCAGAATTAAATAAAAGTAAATTGAAAAGAAAAGGTAAGTCAAGTTAATAATAAGTAATTCTACTAAACTATGGGTTCCCGCCACTAAGTTTAGAATTTATTAGAATAAATCTGCCTTTTAATTGTTACCCGTCAGCTCAAAAATATGGATATGGCCTTGAATAGATTTAGTGCGAACAGCGATTAGATCAATTGGTGAAAAAAAAAATTCGGATTAAAAAATATTTTTTCCGATTTTGACCCATTGTAGGTCCAACTTACTATGGTCTTATATACGTCGTTGCAAAGGTCTTTGAAATGTCTAGCATTAGATATCCATATTTTCTATATTAATGTCTTAGTAATCCAGATATAGGTCAAAAATCGAGGTCATGGTTTTTTCCTCATATCTCAGCCATTTGAGGATAGATTTTGCTGATTTTAAATAGGAAACTTCTCGAAAGCATGTCTGACAGAATTATTGAACATTTGGATCCCGAAGATATCTGGGGTCTTCAGAAAATTGATTTCAACAAACAGACAGACAGACGGAGATGGCTTAATCGACTACGCTATCTATAAGGATCCAGGATAATTACAAAGAAATATCAATTCCACTTTGAAAACAGAAAGTGGTTTCATTCCGAAAGAAATTTTCGTTTTACTTTTTCTGAAGAAGCAAAATGCGGAATTAATTCCACTTTCGATCGGAATGGAATTCTGTGACAGGCCTGATATATACTTTATAGGGTAGAAAAAATTATATTGTGGAAATTACAAACGGAATGTTCACGTAAATTCGGTCTTTCAAATGTCACCAGAGAAAGCAGTCCAGTGGCGTTTAATCACATGAACGGCCAATTGACATTGCAAAATCGAGAAATTGAACGTCTGGGAAATTTTCTCTTGCAACTGCTGAATTGTTTTAATGAATGTGTGTCTTGTGGCGCTGATGTTTAGTCACAATTGGCTATTCATGGTCTTTAAAGGAGCCTAATTACGAGGGAAAACTGCTCGATGTAAAATGTTCACTATTTTGATAGTAAATTTTCACAATTAAACTTCATTATTCATGAGTATAGCCTTTGTGAAATTTTCACGAGATTTTACTAAATAAATGTCGAAGGATGACAGCTCAATTTTTGACATTTCATTAATTGACAGCTTTTAATTCATAACCTCAAATTTGCCCACTATTTATTTAGCACACAAATTTAATTAGCGAATCAATTCCAATAATTTTCTCATTTGATTCAGACTAAAAAAAGCAAATTTCTTTTCAGACTCGGTTAAAAGATGATATCTGTAGTATAAAGTTATAGTAGTTTAGGATGTATAGCTGTATGACTTATCTTATTATCTATGACTGACCTAATTTAACTCCAATTTTTCATTGGATTTCATCAGATTTAAGGGAGTTTGGGGCAATTGTGATGATAGCTCTTCTCTCAGCAGCTGATATAAAATTTTAATACTCTATAGTTTGAAATGGAAGAAAATTAGTCCGAAAAATTCCACAAAAGTTTAGGTCAAATTTGTTTGGTTTTCGAATAAGGGCAGGTTTATGTTGAGAGTCTCATACGGGCTCAAAGCAGCTGCTTATAATTCAGTCACTGAAGGTAAATCACCATGGCAAATTATGTTATTGAGCAGCACGTCCAAATGATAAAACTTTATTATTATAATGAGTGTTTATTAGTGTTTTCCATAATCTTCAGCAACGTGTTGAATGACTAGTTAAAAAGAAAAATTGCTGCATCTATCCAAAGTTAATGTTTGGTACGTATTTTGGTCCGGCTGTATCATTGGTCCGTGCGTCATCGCCAACGGCGTGAACCAAATCAATTTATTTTAGCTCAAATTCAACAATGTGGAAGCGGAGGATGGCTGTGCGTATTCGATCGCCATTATTGGAAAACCACAACAAAAGCTACAGGCTCTCAAAGGGGCAACCGAAAATTATTCACTTTAAATGGTTTAAAAATATAATTTTTAATTCAAACTCCGAAAACATTTATCAAAATCCTAATAAAAATACTAAAAATGTATTAATTTTCAATTGTTTAATATAGAATAACCTCTTATCTAATAATTTCTTTACCAAAATATAGAATAAACTCCTTAAAACTTACCCTCATATTCATAAACAATATTTATATTGATCAAAGGTTTATAAAACTAATTTTGAATGAAAAATTAGTTTTATAACCATTTATAAATAGTTTATGTATAAAATTTTAATAAAATAATAAAAATATCTTCCATAACAATATTTTTTCCAGGCTTATTGATAGTGAAGCAAGGCTATTCTATTCATTTTACCTTGAAACCATGTAAAATTAGTTTAACTCAAATTTCTTCACATACTTTAAGGCTTTAACTAAATTGTAATATTAGTAACACCCTGTTGCGCTAGAGACCAGCAGGGTGTATCAAATACTTTTGTCAGCCTAAAACTATGCTATGGTAATTTTTATTTGCAAAAAACACCTTGCTGCTTTTTCTCACATTCTGGGAGCCGGGTATTAAGAACAAAATTTGTTCAGTTGCGTGTTTTGGGAAAATATTTTTTTAACACTGTTGTTGTTGTAGAACAGTGCTGTTAATTAACATGGCTGGTTTAACAAAGTAAGTAAATGCTTAGAACTTAAATATTTTCCTTGTTTAAGCAAGGATTTAAACAAATGAGGAGTTTTTGGAAAGCTGAGAATTCAAATTTTATAATTTTGAAATAATAAAATATAAATGATTGTCTTTTGTGAGCTACAAATGTATATTAAAGATGAAACTGGGGTAAATTAAATACAACTTTTTGATTATTTTAGTTTTGTTATATACAATTGAACATAAGAAAAACTTTGGCTTACCGCGATTTAGAAATTTAATACTTACATATTTTCAAGAATTTTATTCAAGCTGCAGCTGATTAAATCTATTTTATTTATCAAAGGCTAATATTCAAATGTAAGGAAATTTAGTTTTATAAACTTTTAAAACATTATTATGAATATGGGGTTAGAATAGAATGTTTTGTTGAAATATTTCAATTAAAATAAAACTCATTTTAGTTTTGTATTTTGAGAAAATTTATTTATATTGATTTTCTTATATAATTTTTGTTTTGTTTGTTTTATTATTCATTTATGCGTTTTTTAAACATTGTACATCAAACTAAGCTTTGGTTTTTGTTTTTAGAATTTAATATATAATCTCATTTAAGCAGTTCTAAGTATATAATTTGTTTTTTTTTAGAGTTTCTATATAATTTCTTTTAAATTAATTTATTTTTTTTAAATAATTTTTTATATATTTTTTTTTAAATTTTCTTTCAAATTTTTACAGTTATAGTTTTAAATGCGTTAAATATTTTTATGTTATTTTGACTACTTGATTTTCTATACTTTTTTTTTATACATACACAGTTTTATTTAAATATTTATTTTTTGGTTTTTTTATAAATGCAATATCAAGTAAAAATAAAGGAACTGAAATGAAATAAACAAAGAAAAGGTGAAATAAAAATTAGAAATTTAAATTAATTAGAAGTTAAAAAATTATAACTTTATACTATAAATGTCCTGCTCCATTCACTGCTCCAGACATATTCACTTGAAGTTTCTTGTATAAGAAGAAATTTTTAGATGTTGATAGCTTAAACGAATTTGAGAAATGGAAAAGGCTCGTAACCAGTTGTTTATAAACTCTGGTGATGTGTTCTTGGACTTAATTAGTGCCCATGGTTTCGTAAAGAAACGGCAAATCTATTGTCAGAAATATAGTCAGTCACAAGTAAAGGAAAATGTTCTTAAACATAGCCAGCAGTAGTTTTGTAACAGGTTCTTCCTGGGGAAAATAAACTTCCATATATAGCAGACGCTGAGTTAATATTCTATGGCCAGATTACGTTACGGAGTACAGCTTTAATTGTTGGGGTAACGGAACCCAATTGTTCTTCATGTCTATTCAAATTTTTAGGCTTCTCGTTTAAAAATAAAACAAATTACAAATAATTTATTTGTCTTGGTGTCTAATTTGTATTTTCTTTAATAAAATAGTAAAACTTTTTACTTGGTTTTAACAAATATTCTTAAAATAAATATAGTAAAATTAAAAAAAAACAATAATTAAGAATTAAAATAAAGTTATAACAAAAAAGAAACTTAAAATAAAAATTAAAAAGAATTAAACAAAACATACACACAGAATTATAAACAATAATAAATTCATATGAAAATTTTTGTAAAAAAAGAACCCAACATTCTCATACATTTGATGGCAAATGTCAGCAATAACATCTCTGTGCTACTGACACTCTATTCCGGTTGTCCAGCTGACATTTAACGAAATGTTATGAAAATCTCAGCTTGAGGCAAATAATATTATTCAATAATCATTAAAATTTTCATTACAAATCTAAATTTAAAATGATATCGAGTGTTTTTATTTGCCTTCCGGTTTTAAATATGTTTTTAAATGAAAAATATCATCTGGTTTAAGAAATTTCCGTTTTGGGATCTTTAGCCACTAATTTAGTATGAAAATTCGGCAATTTTATAAATTTTCTTAACAATTTCTTTTTTTTTTTGTTACAAATATTAGCCACTAGGTCAAATATTTATAGAGATTTAGTTCATACTTATAAATTAATTTAAACTATAAGACATAATTGTTTAATAATTATTGGTTTTTCTTTCTTAACCGTTTTAAATTAATAATTCCTTAATAAACTTTTTAGACAAATCCTTAGAAATTAGAATTATTTAGTTATTTAAGTATAATTATAATATATTTAATATAATTTAATTAATATAATAATATTGTGACAACACTAGATTGAAGACTAAGTTTTTTTTTAATTCATTTGTTTTTGATTTAAAATAAATTTCTACACAGAACGTTCGTAAATGCAGTAATTTAGGATGGGCATATTTGAGGTTATGAAGTAAATTACCGGTCAAATAATGAAATGACAAGAACTGTCATTTACTATAAAAATATTGAAAATTAACGCTATATCACTTTAGAACATTTGAGCAGCTTTTCCTAGTAATCATGCTCCTTCAGAGTCCATGATAACCACAATTGGTTAATATTGGTTTCAGTAAGAAGACGGAGCCACGAGCCACACAGCCGTTGAAACAATTAATTTGACACATGGGCAATTTCCCGATCTTGTATTTCTAAATTTGGCAGCTGGACTATTCTCTCTGGGTTTTTCGTGAACATACCACGTAAACAACTGAACCTTTGAAATATGAAATTCGGCATTGTATTGACGAGATAAGTGAAGCATTTTTGCGTATTGTTTGTTCAAAATTTTGTGAAAAAGGAGTGAACTTTTGCCCGTTTTCATATTCCATTATTAATTCCCATATTTCTACTTTATATTAGTATCAATAAAACTGAATTTGTCAAAAGAATTTGAGTTTTTAAGTCAATTTACTTCATAACCTCAAATGTGAAATGTGATATAGTTGTCAGTAATGGGCTTTAATGAAACTGCTGTGATTTCACTTATTTTTAACAACTGAGCATCTTTTTATTTTCTAATAAAAAAAATGGAAATTACTTCTTCAGCAATGCAAAAAAATTACTGCCTTTACGAATGCACCCTACATGTTTAATGTTATCTAAGCAAGGGAAAATAATAGAAAGATACTTTTTAATTTTGAGATTGTCATATAAATCGGAGCTATTTTTATGATGTTAAAAATAGAACTAAACAATTCGAAAAATTATCAGTCGATCATTCTCAAAGGTTCGAGAACAATATCAATTACGAATCATTACCAGTATTAATCAAGAATTGTTTACAATTACAAAGATTCGCTATTTCAACGATTCTTTACAATTTCTCGGATTGTCGAGAATTATTATTCAAATTTTTAAACATTCTCGATAAATTTACGAATATTTTTGCTCGAGAATTATTCACTTTTGCGAAACTATACATTTTTAATTGTTTGGTGGGGCGAGGAGGCACCAAACACAAACCTCAAGAGATTTGTACCAATTAATGGACGACTGCCTGTCACCACTGGTTACATTGTAAAGTACTTTGATATGCCGAGGTTATGCTGAGAATTAACAAATGATTCAGAACGTAAAGTATACAAATATTGGGCTAATTCGAGAAATAGTGTTCATAATTTTTTAAACTCGATTGCAACAGGAAGGACTCTTATTAAGCTTGCCGAGCCAGACATTTGAATGAAGTTGTATTTCTTATTTTGTTTCTATTTCTATCTATTTTATTTTCATTACTAAATATTTCGAAAATATCGATACTTGTTTATTCGCCCTATCACAGAATTCCATTCTGATCAAAAGTGGCATTTTGCTTCTTCAGAATAAGTACAATAAAACTATTTTTTTCAGGAATGAAACCACTTTTATTTTTCTAAGTGGAATTAATATTTGTTTGGATAATGTCTTTGGTACATAACTCTGGTTGTACTTGACTGATTTTGCACATTTTAAATGCCAAACATTTCTGATCAACATAGAATATTTGTGGAGAATTTCATCTTTTCCAAAGTCCTTCCCTCAAACCCTAGCGTAACTTCAAAAGATGGTCAGGCATAGCTAGTTCGTCTTAGAATTGTTCAAGCACCCAGAATATATATACTTTTTGGGTATACGACCAATATATCGATGTGTGCTAGGTATTAAAACAGAATTTGGAATTAACAAAATCAATCGGAGCTGAATTGAAATTTATCAGAATAAGAACACGGAATTTAAACGATTCCGAACGAAATGTGCGAAAGGCCTTTATGGGATAAATTTTTAAAAAGGTAACCATTATAATTATCGAATTATCTTAAAGGACTTTCTTAATAAAATCTGTAACATGTCGGTATATTCAATATGTCTGTTCCTTTTTCACATAAACTCTAAAGTATTAATTAGAAAGTAAAGAATTGACATTTAAGATTTAACAAAGTTATCAAATCTTTTGGATTTTCTTTTTAAAAGCCCTCAGTTACTTAATCATTTTAGTTATAAAACATTTGCTAATTCATTACTTTACAATTATTTTCCCTTTCTCCTAGCCAACATTAATTACCCCTAACGTGAAAAACATGTGAAATTTATGTTCCCATGAAATATTCATTTCCCTCGAAGGGAAAATTGCTATCGTGATATTCCCCTAAACTTTTCATTCACAATAGTTGATTTTGTTCGTAGCAGCTGTTTATTGTTTACAACATTTCATGTAAAAATTTCACAAAATGGGGAATTTTTTCACGTGAACAAAGTTTATGAACGAAAAATGGGAAATGGGTACATATTTCATGTGAAATATTGATTTGCGATATGGGTGATTATGTATTCTGATATTTTTTGTTATTCCTTTTTGTTTTGTTTAAGTTAATAATAGTGATTTAAATTATGTTTCATTTTAACTAACCATTTAAATGATTATACATAGTAAGTAATCATAATATAATTGTAATAATAATCATAATAGTAATAATATTATTATTTAATAATTAAGTACATTCTTATATATCCTTATTTGTTTTCTCTTTTTTGTTGTTAAATATACAATTTAATTTTTTTGTTTTATAATAATATAAGCTGATTTTGTTTGTCATTTCTTCTTTGTTTTAAGAATTCTTTAGAATTGTTTTGGATTTTTTGTTTGTATGGCATTAAGATTTAAAGAGATTTTGTGCGATTTTTTTTTTGGTTTTGTTTTAAGTTTTAAGTGTTGTTGTCCCTTACAAAACCACAATTGGTAAAGGCAATCATATAACACAAAAATGTTTTGAAGCAAAAATTTCTTTTTTCTTTTTAACGATAAGCTCTGCGGGGTTTGTAATTTCAACATATATATTTATATGTAGTATGTAAGTGTATAGCTTTTTATAGGCTTAAATGTTTTCTCAAAATATTTTGTAAGTTTTTGTTTTCTTTAACGCTTTGTTTTTAGAACAAAGCCTTTTTATTTTCTGTAGATTGTTGGCTAATAAAAGCTTCTTAGAAATTTGGTTATAAATCAAAACCGTTAGCTGTTGCCAGCGGCAGCAGTTTGAGCCATTGAGCCATCATTAGTGTTTGGTTTACTAACATTATTAGCCTCATCCTTAGTATTTGTTTCATTAATGTCCGCCTCTAAATCCGTTTCTGTCAGAGTTTGCTGTAAAACTGTGGGGCCGGGTGTACTTAAGGATTTCAAATAATGTGTGGGCCTTATGGATTTCAATTGTGTGGTGCCATTAAATCTAACATTTACCTCGCCCACCATACTTAGCGGATGCATGGCTGTAGCCAATTCCTCTTTTTTGTTATTTATTTTCAAATCTGTATTCAAATCGGGCGAAAGTTTAATGTTTGACGGCGACAAGATGGTGGGTGTGGTGGTGAATGTCTGGCGATTAGTAAGGGGGGAAGTAAATACCGCTGGTGTATTTTTATAACCAATGCGACTAAATAGACTACCCGAACTTAAGGAACTACTTTGACTGCTATTACTGCTGGTACTGGGTGGACTCAAAGGAGTACCCACCCCACTATCCACCTCCAGGGGGCTCTTAATGTTGGCCATAAAACGATCCACATGTTCAGGCAACTTCAGCTCATCCAAACGTGTCTGCATATCCTGCATATTAACACCCTTGTCATCATACAAACGATTGGGCCGTTGTTGCTGCTGTATCGAAACTGTCTTTGGTTTAATCTGTCTTATGGGCGATGTGGAGTCTTCACCACTGCTATTGGCCTCCTGGCGATTGTGTTGTCGCTGTTGTCTCAACTGTTCGTAGGTGTTCTCAAAAAAGGGTGTCTTCTTGATTTTTTGGGGCGAACCATGTTCTTCTTTTTCGTTCAGCTCTTCGAGGACTTTCAGTGGAAACCCCAAGTGACTATTAACCGATACTGATTTACCTATTTTACGTTCTGCAAATAGGGGCTTACGCCGTTGCCTCTCCAAATCATCTAATTGCTGTAGTACACGGCGTATTTCTTGCGGTATTTCCAAGTCGATGTTGCGCTCGGCCAAGTGCGAGACATAACGTCCTAACGTTTGTATGGTCAGTTCCAGAGTTTGTACTTGACTTTGAAGATTGGTTATTTGCGATTGTTGCGAGGAGCGTGTCTTTTCCAATTGAGCTATAGATGATTGAGCGAACTGTAAGGAAGTGGAATGTTATTAATAGGGAGTTTGCTAGATTTAGGTAAATTAAAGTTATATTTAAAACTGTCGTTTGCAGAAATTTATTAAAATGTTTAAATGGATGGATAATATCCTTTCCTTCTGTGTATGAGAACTGTAGTTTCTGAAAGAGAAGGATTACAACCAAAAGCTTATACTATTTGATCAGTTAGTTACTGTTGTACCAAACTGTGATAATTTTATCTTTCCTCTTTAGTTTCTCCTTCGGTTTCTTGAAAAACTTGCATCCCACTTCTGCTCATTTCTAAGCTTTTGTCCAAATTGAGTTTTTAGATAAATTCAATTCTAACTTTTATTTATAATGTTGCTTCTTTCCAAACTAATCTGCTTGAACAACTTAAATTCGTTCGGCTATTGATTATTCACCTTCTTCTAAGATTAACCTAATTGAGAAACTAAAATTTAAACATCTATTGGTCCCTCAGTATCTACTGAAATCGAACTTCTTGCGTTCTTAAGATTCTTCCTATTACTATTTCTTCATTGTAATATACAATTTTGGAGAAAAACGGTTGCAACCTTTTGTAATTCTTCAGTTTCTCCTCCAACTCAACTCCTATTAAAACTAGTTTCTAATAAATTTTATCATTATAGAGAATTGTCTTTCTAATTTCATTGATTCATTAGTTTCTTCTCAAATTAAAAGTTTTTGGAGATCAATGGTTCCCAATTTAGCCTTAGCCTTAAGCTTCAGCTTAAATTTAACTTCCTTAGGAAGAGATTTTCATCTCCTATGTCTCCTTTAGATTATCTTAATTATTCACTTCCTTCTAAGATTAACCCAATTGAAAAACTACAATTAGCTATTGGTGCCTCAGTTTCTATTGCAATTGATCGTCTTGCATTCTTAAAATTCTCTTTAAATCATGGAATACAATTCCTATTTCTTCATGGTCATTATTGGAGAACAACGTTTTCAACTCTTATTAATTCTTCAATTTATCCTCCAACTCAGCTCCTATTAAAACTAGTTTCTCTTAAAATTCATGATCATAGAGAATTATTCCTACTACTTCCATTGATTCATTAGTTTCTTCTCAAATTGAGATCTATGGTTCCCAATTAAGCCTTCAGCTTCGGCTTAAATTGAACTTTCAAAGAAACTGAGATTTCAACTCCTATGTATCCTTTAAATTATCTTCCATTTGAGGAATCTGAATCTATTTATTATCCAATATTAACTTAAATGGTCCTTTGTGTAGAACTGAGTTTCCTAACTCTATTAATCCTTTAGTTTTTTCCTCATTTGACCACACATTATTCTTCCAGATTCTTTTCAAATTTATTATCATCAACTTCTTTTCCTATACTTTTAGTTTAAATAGTTGATCTTATAGATTTCTCTTGAAATTAAGGTTTTATAGTCTTCTCGAAAAGAGCCCCCTACTATTCCTTAAGATTTCCTTAAAATTGATCAACATAGAGAGCTACTATTTGTACTTATATTAATCCATCAGGAACTGCTATTTACTCTCCAATGTATCCTTCCGTATCTCTTAACCCTTTAATGCATATTGTTGCCAATTGTCTACATTCCAGTTCCACTTAATTTTAGACGAATATAAGCTTGATACTAATTCAGATTCTAATTCAGAAAAATCAAATGGAGTACGAAAAGATTCAGCTAACGAAATTCTAAATCAAACTAAAGCTAAATGAAATATAATAAATAAAAATCAACTAAATATTTGATACTTTATAGAAAAATAAAAGTAAAAATCATGCATTTAAGGGTTAAATTTGTGTGTCGTTTGGAATACGATTCCTACTTCTATTAATTCATAGCTTAATCCTCAATAGCACTTTTCTGGAGAGCTTTGGTTTCCACTCCTTTCATTCGTACTTATATTAATCCATCAGGAACTGATGTTTCCTCTCCAATGTATCCTTCCGTATCTCTTAAATTTGTGTGGCGTTAGGAATATAGATTCCTACTTCTATTAATTCATAGTTTAAAGCTCAATCGCACCTTTTAAATTTATCGTCATAGAAACCTACAATTCCTACTTCTATAGAACCATCAGTTTCCTAACCTTTAAAACATGTTGAGGGTTTTTTCCAGATCTATGGTTTTCTATTTGTATTGATTTTTCAGTAAAATCTCAAGTTGATCTTTATGGAGTAATTCAGTTTCTACAACTATTAATCAGTCAGTATCTCCTGAAATTATGTTCCAATTATCCTATAGTTTCTACTCAACGTAGTTGAGTCATATAAGACTTTAGATTCGCTTTAAATTTATCGTCATAGAGAACTGCCTCACCTATTTATATTGATTACAACTTCTATTGATTCCTCTCTTAAACCACAATCAGACCTTTCTCTGGAATTTCTGCTCCTACAACTTTTATTCCTTTAGTTTCTCCTTAAATTGTGCTCCTACTACTGTTAGATTGTCTTTAAGTTGATTGTCAAAGAGAACATGAATTCCTAATTCTATTGTTCCATCAGTCCAGTTATTCCCAAAATCGAGTTTCTTGGAAAATGATGTTTCCTATTTAAATGGTGCTTTCTGTATAACTGCTGTTCCTACTACAATTATTCAGACCAATTATGCATACAAATTCCCCGGGAGTTTTTTCCCTTTTCTCATTTTTCCTATTCAAATTCAATGGGAAAAAACTCCCGCGGAACTTTTTATTCATAATTGGACTGATTCTTTCAGCCTGTCTTCAACTTCAGCTTCTATAGATCCCGAGATTCTCTTAAAATCTATCGTCACAGAGAACTAGAAATCATATCTCTATTGATCTTATCTCTTCACAAATTTAAAATTTTTGGAAAACTGAGATTCTCCTTGAGTTTAACTGCTTGATAATCCTATGCCTTCTTCCATTTATCTTCTATGTGAGTATCGTGAGATATACGATTCCTTTTCTAATGCTTTTATATTTCAGAAGAACGCGGACTACTCCCTTCCTTTAAGTTCTCTCACTTATATTAATTTAATAGTTTCAAAAAATCAATTTTTATGATATAAAGAACTAAAATCAAGATCAATCTAAAATCGTTCCAACGACCTAATACAGAAACAGGAACGGAAAATATTTTTAAAAATCTCACATTCTCAAATATTCATGTTTTAGAATTAGATCCTTAATTTCCTTTTTATAGGAAATCAAACTAATTTGTAGTATTTTCAAATTAGTTATAATAAACTTACTTGTAATTGTGTTTCCAAGTGCGAGTTTTTCGATTTTTCTTGATTTAACATTTCCAAATGATGTTTGGTGGTGGTGATCTCCTCTTGCAAAACATTGTATTCCACATTATATTCCATCAATTGTTTGTTTATCTCCATGTTGAAGACCTAAACACAACAAAAATTTATTATTATTTCCAAAAATACACTTTAAAATCATTATTTTCCCAACTCACCATCTTCATAACCTTTTCCATGGTCTTGGCATCGATTTTGGGCACCACCGTTTTCAAATAATCCATAATTTCCTCGAAATTATCGCGAGCCAACAGCTCTTCCTGGTGTACAGTGAGCAAAGCTATGGCAAATTTGAATATAACCTCTGAAGATTCCAAAAACATTAAATCAAATACACGAGCCACAAAACCCAAGGGGAATTGAGAACTGAAAACGGTTAAAATCCAAGGAGCCGCATAGAGGGTGGGCGAGACATCATTTTGATCTAGCCACACATAAAGATCGGGTAAATGATCTTTAACCAGCCGTGAAAGTTGATACAATTGTAATTGGAATTTTTTCATGTCCGGCAAGTATTTAGTGCGCATTTGACGATGAAACATGAGATGTTTAAGCAATTGGAAGGCATCGGCTTCTTCACACTTTAAATTAAAACAAAAATCAATAAAATAGTGTGTATGTTTCAATGTACAATAAAACTTACATGCAACAGCAATATGCCACAGATAAAACCCAAACCCTGGCAATAACCCAATTCCGGATCCAAAATGGAGTAGGCCTTTAACAAATTAAACAGTGACAATTGACCCAGACCCAAGGGATCTTTGTAGAATTTATGATTGGGAAAGGTGCGACCCAAATCTATAAAGATGGCATGTTGATGTTCGGTGAGATTTTTCAATAGCATGTGATAGGGTGTATTGAAATTGGGAAATTTATTGCTGTCAACGGGAGCCGTATTCATGGAATGCTGTTCGGCCAAGAAAGTCCAGACATCACCGCGTTTAGAGCGCGGCACTCCCGTCTTTATGGCCTGGGCCAATACCTTGGGATCTTTCTTGTTGCCAATTTTCATGGAATCCCTTTCGATAAACATTTCCCAGCGATCGATGAGCTGCTTATCGCAGGGTACTATTTCCTCATAGTCCAATTTCATGCGTTTCAATTCGTTTTCATTTTGTCGGGCTTGCAGCATGGCATTTTCGGTTTCCATGCGATTGAGTAGAATTGTCTGACGTATGGCGGTCTTCCAGAGTTCACGTAATTCTTCGCGTGAACGTTTGCCGCGTTTGGGTTCTGCATAAATTAAGTAAAAAATGGTAAAGTTTAAGATGTATTGGGAAATTGTTTAAATAACTTACGGGTTATTCTCATGGGTGATAAGAATTCTGATTGGGCATCCTGTTCCATGCCTTTGGAGGGAGTAACCACACTGTTGAGTATAGCCTGGCGCCAAGAGCCCTGATGAGTTTCCGATTCCTTAGGACTATTGCCCACCTTAATAAAGCTACAATTATGTAAATCAAAATCATTAAACATATCCTTTTATAAAAATCTCTTTAACTTACATATCCATCATGGGACTCTTTAACTGTTCAGCCGTGGGCTTACTGGGACTTGCATTTATCGAACCTATGGTATTGGATCTAGATCTAAAAGCTTCGGGCGGTGAATCAGCATCATCTTTGCCAGCCTCCAATTTGGGTTCAGCCGAACTTTCTCTTATCTTATGCTCTCTTATGGCCAAAGTACTTGCTCCTATATCATCCTTAGAAGCCTTGCGTTTCAATAAATGATCAAACGAATTTGTCAGTGATCGTTTAGCTTTCATAAATATGGTACTGCCACCCAAATATTGATTCAAAAACTCCGATCTATTCTCGGCGGTGTCATGGACATGCCTCTGTTGTCTCGATTCACAATGAGCTCGCAAGAGCATCATTAAGAATTGATTCTGCTCCACCAGCGGAGCACTCATCTTCTCAGAACCATAAAATTTAGCCCATATAGTATCTTGTTCGTCATCGCTCAAGGTCTCTATACGTCTAAAGATCATATTCTGTGTTTTCTTCTCACTCAAACCCTCCACATCGGTACAGAGTTTGTGATACCACAACATCGGACAATGATCACACGAGAAGATTTGTGTAGCCTCTTTACGTTTCTGTTCGGCACATGTTACGAATGCCTGCGAAATCGCTGCCACTATATCGTCGCACACATGATCCGACTGACACTTGAACACGTAGCCAATGTAGCCATCATTGTGTGCTTCGCGACAGATGATGCCAAAGTGATCGGCATTCTTTTGACCCTGAGCACAGCTGGCTACATCTTTGAAATCCTTATAGAGTAAGACCTGTTTGCGATCAGGTGAGATCAAACGTAAATCGGAACGGCCCACTAAAAAGACCATAGTACGATTCTGTTCCACATAGGGCGGTATGCAGCCATAAGAGGCAGAGCGATCACGTTGTTTGGGTAGACTAGAGGAAAAGGGGAGGTAATATATGAATTAAAAAGGCATAAATATTGAAGTGCAACAGCCAAGTGGTGAAATGGTTTAATATCGTAGAACAGTGGCCGGTATTTATAGCCTCGAAGCGCCGATAATTGATTTTATGACACATTTTAGTTCTGTTTGTGCTGATCACCGTCATACAGTGAAGTCGATCGTAAAAAAGTGTAAATAAATCTGATTCTGATTGCAAAAATTATGTATGAAAAAATCAATTTGTGACCATCATGTTAGAATAGAAGGTGACATACAATGTGTCAAAGTCGACCAACTCTGGTTAGAAAAACATAGTTTTTTCTATTTTTATACACTTCACCTTCGTGAGAAGGATACATACTTATGTCATTCCGTTTGTAATTTCCAAAATATAATTTTCCGAGCCTATAAAGTATATATATTCTGGATCCTTATAGATAGCGGAGTCGATTAAGCCATGTCCGTATGTCTGTCTGTTGAAATCAATTTTCTGAAGACCCCAGATATCTTCGGGATCCAAATCTTTAATAATTCAGTCAGACATGAGAAGTTTGCTATTTAAAATCAGCAAAATCGGTCTACAAATGACTGAGATATGAGGAAAAAACCAGGACAACCTCGATTTTTGACCTATATCTGGATTACTAAGTCATTAATATAGACAATATGGATATCTAATGATAGATATTTCAAAGACCTTTGCAACGACGTATATAAGACCATAGTAAATTGGACATACAATGGCTCAAAATCGAATAAAATATTTTTTATCTTAAATTTTTTTTCTCCAAAAAAAGAAATTGAAAAAAAAATTTTTTTTAAATTTAAAAAAAAAAAATTTTAAAATTTAAAAAAAAAATTTGAAATAACAATTCGAAAAAACATTTTTTCCACAAAATAAAAAAAACAACTTTGGAAAAAAAAAATGAATTTTGTTTACCTAAAAATATTTAAAATTTTTATTTAGAAGTATAATTTGGTGAAGGGTATATAAGATTCGGCACAGCCGAATATAGCTCTCTTACTTGTTTAAACAATCTTTGTGATTAAACCATTCCACCACTTTCTCTAAATTACATTAATTAATTAAATGTTAATATAAATAAAATTATAAAAATCTTGCTTTTTTTAAAAAAAATTGCAAGGTGTAAAACATGCTTGGAATCGGGGTGTAAAGCAAGTGCTAGTCTTATTATTTTTAAGAAATTGTAATAAAAAATCTTTATAAATATTCAGTATATAGAAATTATAAAACTTAAGATATTTAATATGTTCTACAAATATAACAAAGATTCGAAAGAATTATTTCTTAATTCAATTTTCAAAATCAAATTAAATATGTTTCAAAAAACATTCCCTTAAAACACTAATTCATTTTTGAGTACTTCAAATGTATCGAATTCAGCCCTTTAGGATTTTATTCTTTAATGTATTGGGTATATGACTTAAAATTACGGGAGTTTTTCAAATTTTAAGCTTTCATTTTAAAACATTTGTACAATATAACTTCATTCAAAATATTAACCATTGTTAGCTATAACCTTTTCCCATCTTTATGGTAACATATGGATTCCGAGCCAAAAGAACTGATCATCTTTTGAGACCTAAAACAAATCAAGCCAATATCAGATACTCTGTTCCAAAGTGAAGCGTATCCCAGAGAGAGCGTTCTGCATCGATCGAAACAAATAGTAATCGAACTATCAGGCGGATTAGGCAAAACTTTCCAACCACTTCATTCTAAATAGTTTTTTTTACAGGTATGTGCCGTAGCGTTGTCTTGATGGAATATTACGGTTTCCTGTCTGACCACATATTCTGGGCGTTGTTCGGCCAATGCTCGCTTCAAACGAATAAGTTGCGTTCGGTACAGGTTCTCTGTGATGATCTGGTCAGATTTCAGAAGCTCATAATAAATAGGCCCCTTTTGCTCCCACCAAATAGAGAGAATTATCTAAGCGCTATGTATATTTGGCTTTGGTGTTGTTGTTGTAGTAGCTTAAACAATTTTACCAGAAGGCATTAAGCCTGTTGCTCCTTCCTGATCTTAGTTGTGCCAGAACGACTCCTGTTTTACGCGGCAGAATCTTCTCGGCGTCTGCTATCGGTAGTGGGCGACCTACAAATTGATGGCGTCCCTATGAATGTCGTGATCAAATGGATCCTGCACATAACTCTGTATGCACTCCTCGTATTTCTTCAGGGCCTGTCTGACATGCCTGGCGTTAGACTCCAACTGTGTGATGTTGAAGTTTGTACGACTCCACCGGTAACATCCCAGAAGGAACTGTTGCGTCAACATGTTTCCTCGTGAAGGTTGTGTTCGGAGGTAATTTGTGACGGTCCCTAAGGCTGCATTTTGACAGCTTTGAATATTTCTCCACTGAGTATCACTAAACGAAGGCGACCAAAATGGAGCAGCATAGTTAAACACTGACCGGCTAATCGTCTTGTAGGTTGCTAGCAAGGTTTCCTTGTCCATACCCCAAATGCTGCCGGCTAGTGCCTTTCGCAGTTTATGCATGATTGCAGTGGCGTGTTCTGAGGAGGTAAAAATGCTATCAAAAGTGGCACTGCCGTCGACCTTAAGTTGAGTTATACCTCCTTCGTCCATGTGGTGAAGAGTGTTGTTGGTGATAGCTGCAGGTTACGTGCAGTGAAGAAATTGTGGATTGTAATGGATTACTTTTTCATCGCAAGTAATGATTCGGTTCAAAAATGATTTTCATTTATACCGTCAATTCTTTCAAAGTCTCTTTCAATTCGTATGGGACCCAATTTTCCTGCCTTTGTATGAATCCTGCTGTTCGCAATCATTTTGAAATTGCTGTGATTGAGTAGCTCCCAATGATTTTCAAAGCTCTGGTTGAGTTTCACAATAATCTTCATGGAGTAATGCCTCCAATTCTTGGCCTTCAAACTTTTTTGGCTGGCATGGGCGATCTATGCCTTCAGTGTTGAAATCACGACATGTGAACCGCACAAAGCATCTCTCGCACGTTGAAACCAATGGAACACATTTACCATAAGCTTAGGTGAGCAATCAGGTGCTTCAGCGGAACTTTTTCAAATTAAAGAAGTAAGGCTAAACTTCCCGCATATGACGCTATATTGATACAAAATTTGACATTTTCGAAGCAAAAAAAAAACTATTGAGAATAAATGACAGATATGTACCCTTCAAAATGACATATAAGTTATTGTAAATCCCTCATTTTTAAGTCATACACCCAATATTAATTCCTTATTGATCTATTACAAAATAGCTTAATAAAATGTAATGAATTATTCAATTTGTCTTCAATTCCAAGCTATTACAAATAGGTTTTAGAAAATATTTTCCGGGGAATTTTTAATCATAATTTGAATTAGCAAATCTTGAATTATTCTTTAAGATTTAATGAATATTGCTAAGAATTAATTACAATATGAATTAATTCAACGATGAATGAATTCAATTCAAATCAAAGCCTTTGAATGAATCTAAAGAATAACCCCCATGTGCATAAACAATTTTTATACCCTTCAGCTTCGTGAGAAGGGTATATATAAGTTTGTCATTCCGTTTGTAATTTCTACATTTTTCATTTCCGACCCTATAAAGTATATATATTCTGGATCCTTATAGATAGCGGAGTCGATTAAGCCATGTCCGTCTGTCTGTCTGTCTGTCTGTCTGTCCGTCTGTCTGTCTGTTGAAATCAATTTTCTGAAGGCCCCAGATATCTCCGGGATCCAAATCTTCAACAATTCTGTCAGACATACTTTCGAGAATTTTGCTATTTAAAATCAGCAAAATCCGTCCATAAATAACGGAGATATGAGCAAAAATCCGAGACAACCTCTGAAAATTTCATCAGAAAACACAATGTTGCATGCTTTGACAAAAAAACAACAAAACGTATGTGCAAGCTTTGTGTATTTTGTTTTTTCTTGTGTTTTGTTTCTTTTGGCGTTGTTGTTGTTTTTTATACAACTAAACGTTTGTTTGGTTGTGTGTTGGTTTTTTTTTACAAAAAAAACAACAAAACGTATGTTTGGGTGTGCAAGCTTTGTGTATTTTTTTTTTTGTGTTTTGTTTCTTTTGGCGTTGTTGTTGTTTTTTATACAACTAAACTTTTGTTTGGTTGTGTGTTGGTTTTTCTTTTGTGTTTTGTTTCTTTTGGCGGTGTTGTTGTTTTTATACAATTAAACGTATGTTTGGATGTGTGTTGGTTTCATTGCCTTGCGTATTTTGTTTTTTCTTTTGGTGTTTTGTTTCGTTTGGCGTTGTTGTTGTTTTTTGTGTTCTTGATAAATTTAGGATGCTGTACGCTGAAAATGGGCAATGTACATACATACATATATACTAATTATAAAAAATAATAATGCATCCACAACAAAGGTGAAGGGTATATAAGATTCGGCATAGCCGAATATAGCACTCTTACTTGTTAAATTTATCAAAGGTTTATAAAACAAAATTTCCATACAAAATTTGATTTATAAACCTTCGATAAATTTAAAATTTTTTTATGCATATGGGGGTTAGTTTTTTTATACATAGTTTAACGAAATGAATTGCCGACATTTTTTTTAAATTCTGAATTAAGGATTAAATTTTTCTTCAATTACAAACTGTTAGCAATAGGCTTTAGAAAATGTTTTTCAATTCATAAAGAAACTATATGTTCATTCAATTTGTATTTGATTTGAATTAACAAAAATGTAATCATTCAAATGTTGAATCAAAATTATTAAGAATTAATTTCATTACAAACTAATTCAATAATGAATAAATTCAATTCAAATCAAATTGGATTAGATTTGAATTAGCAATATTTTAACATTCAAATAATGAATGAATATTATTAGGAATTAATTCTATTATGAATAAATTAATCGATGAATGAATTTGATTGAAAACAAAGCCTTAGAATGAAGCTAAAGAATTAGTTAATGAATTAATTTAAAATCAAATTGGATTAGATTTGAATTAACAACATATGTATTAATATTCAAATATTGAATGAATATTATTAAGAATTAAATCTAGAATGAATTCATTTGAAATCGAAACCTTAAATGGAGCTAAAGAATTAGTTAAATAATTTAATTCAAATAAAATTGGATTAGATTTTAATTAGCAACATTTTAATATTCAAATATAGAATGAATTTTATTAGGAATTAATTCTATTATGAATTAATTCATCGATGAGTGAATTTGATTGAAAACAAAGCCTTAGAATTAAGCTAAATAATTAGTAAATGAATTCATTTAAAATCAAATTGGATTAGATTTGAATTAACAACAGTTTAATATTCAAATATTGAATGAATATTTTTAAGAATTAATTCTAAAATGAATTCAATTGCAATCGGAACCTTAGAATGAAGCTAAAGAATAACTTAAATAATTCAATTCAATTCAAATCAAATTGGATTAGATTTGAATTAGCATCATTTTAACATTCAAATATTGAATGAATTTTATTAGGAATTAATTCTATTATGATTTAATTCATCGATGAATGAATTCAATTGAAATCAAAGCCTTTTAAGAAGCCAAAGAATTAGTTCTATGGAATGAATTGCCGATATTTTTTAATACTAAATAAGTGTTTTTGGTGAATTAGGCTCGTACTGGATTAATTAATTCGATGCTCTGCTTAAGGAGAACAAACTGAGGAGCTGTTTAAAGAATTATTAATAATCTCTACTACAAAACAAAATTATAAATCTACTAAACTAAGGCAGGGGATAAGACATGCTTGGAATCGATGGGTAAAAGCAAGCCTGATTTTTTTTTTGGAATTAAAGAACTTAAACTCTGTAATCAGGAAATAACAAACCAATATTTTATAAATAAAAAGCAAAAAAGTCAATAGTGCTTTGCTAAGACAACAAACTTAAGAGTGTGAAACAAAAATAAATCAGGAAAATCTATTCAATATAGTGAATCCAACTACTATTGTGAGGGGTCTACTACTACTCACTTATCCAAACCGTAATTAGCATTTAATTGTTGTTGCTGCTGTTGTTGAGTTTGTTGTGTTAATTGGATTGGAGAAGCTGACTGATTCTCCTCTTCTAGCCGGGGCGGTGTTGGATGTTTATTTAATATGAAATTGGGAGGCAAAATTTCAGATTCTTCAAGTTGTTGAGAATCATTTGCCACCAATTGATCACTATTGAAAGGAATTTTAAATAAATATAGAGGAAGTTAGCATCAACTACGTATTTCAAGAGAAACCTTGCAATTTGATAATTTGAATTCCAACTATTTTCTTTGCAAATATTGCTTCTAAAATAGTTAAATATTAAATTAAATGAACATGGTAATAAGGAATCATTTCGTGACCCCAATATTCCTGGGGGTTTTTTTGTAATTCGTTCGAAAGGAAAATCATTCGAAGTCTGGTTATGTGTTAACTAGGAGTTGTATTGACAGTTTTCATACAAAAATAATTTTAACTGACAGTATAACACATAATCAGGCTTCATGTTGATGGGGGTTATACATTTGTTTTGAAAATGTTTCTAATCGAATTACACAATAACTAAGTCCCCTTCAAATCCGCTATCTTATTTTTTCTTATTAACTAAATCAGTACTTACTCTTTTTTCACACTTATCTCCAACTGACTAATACCCCTCAAAAGTCTACCAGCGATGGGTAATTTATTTTCTTTGTTATTATCCTCCACCGATTTAGTTTCCTCCTCATTGCTACTAGTGCCCGTTGAGGTTTCCTCTTCTTTGACTTTCTCGTCAAAGGTCACTTTTACAGGAAATACTTCATCTTGTGGCTCTTTTTGTGCTACTTCTTCTTCATCTTCTTGTTCGACTTCTTCTTCATCCTCTTCCTTGACCTCGTTGTCTTTGAGCGAACAGGGTTTCACATCAATTGACCCAGAGCCTATAAAAGCCCCCTCACTATTGATGGACATTTTACGATTTGAAGACATTTGCATGAGACGCTGTCGCTGGGCATCGTACGCTTTGAATTTGGGCAAAGCATCGTCAATGAAGGAGAATGGCACGCGTTTGTGAGAGACGCGTATTTTACCCACATACATGACCTCGAAGAAGTGAGTGTGATTGGGCGAGATGTCGGCTAAGAGGGAGAGGTTACTTTGAGCTGAGGTAGAAGTTGGAATGTTAACCTGCGTTAAGGTGAAATAGAAAGAAATAAAGGATTAGAGTTAGAAATAAAAGAATTAGTTTTTACACAAAGATTTCTATAGAGATTTGTGTTATACTTAAAGATTTCTATAGAGAATTGTGTTATACTTAAATCTTTCTGTCGAAAATTGTGTTCTACATAAAGATTTCTATAGAAAATTGTGTTATACTCACAAATTTATATAGAAAACTTGGTTATACACAAATATTTCTACAGAAAATGGTGTTATATTGGGTGTATGACTTAAATATACGGTATTTACAATAGGTAGTATATCTTTTGAACGCGGTTTTTATACCCTTCACCTTCGTGATTTTTCATTTCCGACCCTATAAAGTGTATATATTCTGGAGCGATGTCTGTCTGTCTGTCTGTCTGTCTGTCTGTCTGTCTGTCTGTCTGTCTGTCTGTCTGTCTGTCTGTCTGTCTGTCTGTCTGTCTGTCTGTCTGTCTGTCTGTCTGTCTGTCTGTCTGTCTGTCTGTCTGTCTGTGTGTCTGTCTGTCTGTCTGTCTGTCTGTCTGTCTGTCTGTCTGTCTGTCTGTCTGTATGTCTGTCTGTCTGTCTGTCTGTCTGTCTGTCTGTCTGTCTGTCTGTCTGACTGTCTGACTGTCTGTCTGTCTGTCTGTCTGTCCGTCTGTCTGTCCGTCTGTTGAAATCAACTTACAAATTTTAAATATTTTTAGGTAAACAAAATTTATTTTTTTTTCCAGAGTTATTTTTTTCATTTTTTGTAATTTTTTTTTTTCGAATTGTTAATTTAAAATTTTTTTTTTTTAACTTTGATAGCGGAGTCGATTAAGCCATGTCCGTCTGTCTGTTGAAATCAATTTTCTGAAAACCCCAGATTCGGGATCAAAATCTGCAATAATTATGTCAGACATGCTTTCGAGAAGTTTAAAATCAGCAAAATCGGTCCACAAATGGCTGAGATATGAGGAAAAAGCCAGGACATCCTCGATTTTTTACCTATATCTGGATTACTAAGTCATTAATATAGACAATATGGATATCGAATGATAGATATTTCAAAGACCTTTGCAAAGACGTATATAAGACTGTAGTAAGTTGGACCTATAATGGGTCAAAATCGGAAAAATATTTTTTTAACCCGAATTTTTTTTTTATTTAAAAAAAATTTTTTAAATTTAAAAAAAAGTTTTAAAATTAAAAAAACAACTTTGGGAAAAAAAAATCAATTTTGTTTACCGAAAAATATTTTGAAGTATAATTTGAAAAAAAGTGTAGCTGAAACACACCAATTGCTCACCAAAGCTTATGGTGAATGTGTTCCATCGATTTCAAGGAGCAAGAAATGGTTTCTTCGGTTCAGAAGTGATGATTTTGACACAAAGAACACCCAGGTCAGCCACAAAAGTTTGAAGACCAAGAATTGGTGGCATTACTCCATGAAGATTCTTGTCAAACTTAACAAGAGCTTGCAAAATCATTGGGAGCTACTCAAGCAGTAATTTCAAAACATGTGTGAGGATTCACCCAAAAGCAAGGAAATTGGGTATCATACAAATTGAAACCAAGAGACCTAGAAAGACGATTTAATGCAGCTTTTGTTTGCAATAAGAACCTGTTTGAAGAACATGCTTAGTCTGTCCAAGTTCTTCACCTTTTTTGTTTAAACAAAAACAAACTGCAAAGTGTTTTGCCTAGTCTCTGGCGGGAATCGAACCCGCAACCCTCAGCTTAATAGTCCGGCACACTATCGGGGCATCCATTGAAATCTTCTTTACCACAGAGTTGTCTTGTATCTTTGGAATATGTTTGTTAATGGGCGAAGCTTCTAATAGAGGATTCGACAAAAAATAAACGCATCGGCTCTCGGTGGGCTAATGACTTATTATAAAGTAAATGCAACTGATGCAATCCAAGGAGATGAATTCGTTGGCTCTATAAGTTAGGACTGACTAATATCTGGCTATAATCCGACGAGAAAAATGCTTCGTCTCTCGGTCGGCAAACAACTGATTGTTGGTAATGGATGCAATCCGAGGAGAAAAATTCTACTGCTCTCATCGGCTAATTACAACTTATTGGCTAATGCTGCTAACGATCCGAGGAGATAAATTCTTCAAATCTTATTGGCTAACTTCAACTTATTGGGTATGACTACAACCCGACGAGATAAATGCTTCGGTTCTAGGTCAACTAACGACTAAATATAGCTGATGGATGCAATTCGAGGAGATAAATTCTTCTGCTCTCATCGGCTAATTACAACTTATTGGCTAATGCCTGCTAACGAGTACAATCTGTCGAAATAAATGCTTCAGCTCTCGGGCGGCTAACGACTAATTATTGGTAAATATAAGATAAATTATTCATTTCTTATCGTCTAACTACAAATTATTGACTATGACTAGCTAATGAGTACAGTCCGACAAGATACATACTTCGGTTCTCGGTCGGCTAACGACTAATTATTTGTAAATATAGCTTATGGATGTAATCCGAGTAGATAAATTCTTCAGCTCTCATCAGCTAATGAGTACAATCCGACGAGATAAATGCTTCGGCTCGGTCGGCTAACTACGGATTTTAACTACGATATTAGTACGAAGAAAGAACTATGGCCTTGTCTACTTATACTTTGTTACCCGGGATAAAAGTATAAGCAGATTGGGATTTTGATTATGTTAAGTTGATGGATTGAATTTTATTACTGCACTTTATACATGTCGGAAATGATGCTTGAACGCTAAAAAAGAAAATCATTTTTGCGCCAAATCATTACTTGCGATGAAAAGTGAATCCATTACAATGACCCGAAGCGTAAGACATCTTACGTGAAGCCCGGCCGACCACTCGAATCGACACCAAAGCCAAATATCAATGGCTCTAAAGTAATGCTCTGTATTTGGTGGTGCCCAAAGGGTCCTATCTATTATGAGCTGCTGAAATCTGGCCAGACCATCACAGGGAACCTGTACCGAACACAACTGATTCGTTTGAAGAGAGCATTGGCCAAAAAACGCCCAGAATATGCAGCCAGTTATGAAACCGTAATTTTCCATCATGACAACGCTCGGCCACACTATGCAATACCTTTTAAAAACTATTTAGAATGATGGGGTTGCAAAGTTTTGCCTCACCCGCTTTATAGTCTAGACCTTTCCCCATCCGGCTACTATTTGTTTTGATCGATGTAGAACGCTCTATCTGGGATACGCTTCACTTTGGAACAGACTATCCGAAATTGGCCTGATTCGTTCATGGTCTCAAAAGATGAGCAGTTCTTTTGGCCCGGAATCCATTTGTCAGAAAGATGGGAAAAGGTCATAGCTAACTAAAGGTAACAGAGAGCCTAACCTAAGTCTTTTGTCAAAATCCCAAGTCATGGGAATGTATTGCCATGTATTTTGTTATTGTGTGAAAAGAGAGAATTTTTTCCATTGATATCTTTCTCCTTCCGTTTTATATATCTATTTATGGCCAATACTTTGAATAAATTTATATTTTACAAATGTTTGAAAATAAAAAATCTCTCATTTTTAAGTCACACACCCAATACTTAATGATTTATATAGAAAATTGAGTTATACACAAAAATTTCTTTCGAAAATTCGTGTTTACTTTTTTAAAATTATTACGTATGTAATCTATAACTTACCGTTCCTGCGGAATTACTGAGACCATGTGTATAGGATTTGGATGATTTCATCTTTGAGGATGACACTAAATTAGGACTAGCATCATGTTGGGCCTGACGTAAAGCCTCGCTAAGCTTGAGATTTGTGGCCGGCGTGGTATGAACACCATTGCCGCTCAAAGCCTTCTGCAGAGACATATCGGCGCCCGTTGTACTATTATTGGCCACTAATGTCTGAGGTATGCTGCCAACTGAACCGCCCAAAGTATGGGCGGGATCGCGCATTTGATGCATTAATTCGGCCATCTATAAAGATAAAAACAAAACAATAATCAGTATTACAAGTTTTCAATTTAACAGATTTCTTTATTAATTTGTTAATAAAGCAAATTTAATTGTTTAGTAAGAAAGAAAGGAAAAAAAACAGCACAATATTTAAACAATTCCAAACAAAAAGCACACGATTTGTAATGTAAAGTGTTGTGCGGGTATTTATTATTAATATGTCCTTAGAGATGTTATAAAATACAATTAATTTTAATTGTTATATGCATGACAGTCTAAAGCATCCTCTGCCGCCCTCAAATAGTTCGAGGTTCCCCATAATCTTTTATTACCTTTTAATACTTGTGTACCTCCCATAAAAAAAGGGGCTTAAATTAGGTTTGGTTTTGGTTTGTTTGAGTGTGGAGTACAAAAATTGTTTTAAATTCGTTGTTGTTGGTGCTGTTTTATTGCAATTGACATCGTTACAGGGCTTGTGCTGCTTGTACTCAACAGCAGTGAGTGAGTGGCAGCAACATTGTTGTAGTCTGGTTTTAAATGTGTTGTTACGACGTAAGAATGTTGTTGAATAATTAATTTGTAAAATGTTCATTTTACGTTGAACTCTCTACACTAGTTATCACGATGTGTGTTCGTACGATTTTTAATGTTTCAATACAGAATGTTTAATCGCATGTTTGTGGTGCCTGAAAACAGGAACAACATTGGTTGGCATCAGCATCAGTAGTAAGTACCATTATTATCATTATCACCATCAACATCATTATTTCATTTGTATTTACCTGCAGCTAAAGTTCATATATTTGTATACGTTGGCTCCCAGTAATGAGAGCAACAAGTTCAAAAGGTTAAACCTCAACTATTAACCGTTAAAGGGCTCATTCATACACTCCTTTATATGCATAACATACAAACATGTCTTTGCATGTTTGAATTTAAACATACAAATTGATGTAACTATTAAGCTATACCACGCATGACATTAATTTTAACAGTTATAGGAAAATAATCAGCCCTATTCTGTAACTAATTTGCCAATATCACTGTGTGTAATTTTTTGAGTCATGGAAATATAACCATATACGGACACCACTGCGTGATAAAAAAAGACCCGTGTCTCCCAATTTTGTCATGCACTTATTTCTTTATGGGCCCCCAAAGATTTGGTGCCTCGGTGTCATTTTTGCAAAAAAGTGATAATTTTCTCAGACTCATAACAGTTCGGAATTTTGATTTACTCTCTGAGGAAAGTTGTAGACCTTGTCATAAAGAACAAAAAAACTTCATCTACAAGATCAAAATCCCAAAAAACTTTAAAAAATTAGATTTTTTCACTTTTTTTTCCTCTGTTCAGGTCCATAGGTAGCAAAGCGTTCAAAATTCAAGGAAACAATCAACTACAAAAATGTACCTAAGATCTCAATAAACAACTTTCTAGAACATATGAACTTTCTAGGAATGATTCTTAACACCGTTTAGGTAGGTCAATATAAGTTGGTAAGAAAAAACTAAAGGAATTTTGGGCCATAAAATATTAAAAACTAAAGCATACTTTTAGGCAACATTAAAAAAATGTATTTCTAAATTTCGAATTTTTTTAAAGTTTTTTGCGATTTTGATGTTGAAGATGAAGTTTTTTTGATTTTATATGTTCACAATTTGCCTCAGAGAGTAAATCAAAATTATGAACTGTTTGTAAGATATAAGCCTGAGAAAATGATCACTTTTTTGGAAAAATTACACCGAGGTCCCAAATCTTTGGGGGCTCATAAAAAAGTTCATGACTTTGGGCAAAACTGGGAGATACGGGTCTTTGTTTTTTTGGTCTTTTATCACGTAGTGGTGGTTATTTTTTTCGTGTTTCACTGTGTATTCATTAATTAAACTCATTAATAGCAAAATATAGTGGCAATATTACTTCAAATTCTAGAAAAACTAACTACTGATCGCATAATAGTGAAATAAATAAAACAAAACCAGATTTAATGCTAAATTATAATATTAAATTTCAGTATTCAGAGCTTGCATAAACTTGCCTTATTGCAAATGCAAAATCTACAAAATTCAGTATTTTCTATGTTGCCTGGCCATTCGCATTTAATACTGAAATCTGCAGAATATTGTTAATAACAGAATGACTATAATGAAATCATCATTAAACCTCCTTTAAATTTTTTGCTCATTTTGACAATTTTTCCCCCACCCAACGCTGAAATTTTTTTTTTAGCACAGGTCTTATTTTATACATAAATATTAAATCATGCATAATTCATTGCAAATAAAATGGAAAAAAGGGATTTTAAACATTTAACTGTAATTTAATGCGGTTATAATGTTTAATAGGAATTTTAAGAGCTCAACTCAATTAAATTAAAATACAAATTAATGAAAAAACAACTATGTATTTGCATAATAAATGTAATAAACACTAGACGCCAGGAAATTATTTAAATTTTTGTGATTTAATTTATGTGACAGCTGAAAATTGTGCGGCCCAGCACAACTGCTGTTGTATTGTTGTAACAATCAACACTAGACTGAAACAATATAGAAAGGAAAAAATTACTCAAATAACCCAAACTGTCTCGATGTATGGTCAATTTAAAGATATTGGACAATGGACATAAGCAAGATAAACAATACCGCAGCGGGTACAATTTTAATTTAAAAAAAATACTGGTACAAAAAATGGGATCTTTAACCCCTGTCTATACTTGACAAATATTTATTATAACAATTAATGACGTTTGTTGTCAAAACAAAGTTGTCTGAGCAAAAGCATTAACAATTTTGTCATAACGAAGCAATAATTGTAATAAATGGGGACTATACCTGATAATTTGTTATCTTGACAGCTATTTTGACGTTTATCATGATAAAAATATATCAGGTATAGACAGGGTGGTAAAAAAAAATTTTAAAAATTCATAATAAATGATTTATTTAGAATTAGGTGCAGAATCAAAATGTTATGGAAATAAATCCGCATTTATAAACGGCTGTTTAAGTTATTAAAATGGGGCCTCAAAAAATATGGCCTCAATATGGAAAATTTTTTCCAAAAATTCTAAGATTTTTGTACTACTTTTCTCTTATAATTTCCGAGTTATAGGCATTTCAAAATTTAAATTTTAAAAATTTTGCCATATTTGATTTTTTAAAAATATAGGGCGTACTTAGACAACTAAATTATCAATAATATACAAAAGATTTAAGAGTAATATAAATTATAGATTCAACAATAAAACATTTTCAATTAAAACAAGTAAGAAAGCTATATTCGGCTGTGCCGAATCTTATATACCCTTCACCAAATTATACTTTAAAATAATTTTTTTTAAATATTTTTAGGTAAACAAAATTTATTTTTTTTTTTTAATTGTTTTTCAAAATTATTTTAATTTTTTTTAAAAAAAGATTTTTTCAATTTTTTTTTTTTTGGAAAATGATGACAAAAAAAATTTTTTGATGAAAAAAAAATTCAGGTCAGAAAATATTTTTCCCGATTTTGACCCATTGTAGGTCCAACTTACTATAGCCTTATCTACATCGTTGCAATGGACTTTGAAATATATATTGTCTATATTAATGACTTATAGATAGATCAAAAATCGAGGTTGTCCCGGTTTTCTGCTCATATCTCCGTTATTTATGGATGGATTTTGCTGATTTTAAATAGCAAACTTCTCGAAAGCATGTCTGACAGAATTATTGAAGATTTGGATCCCGAAGATATCTGGGGTCTTCATAAAATTGATTTCAACTAACAGACGGACAGACAGACAGACGAACATGGCTTAATCGACTCCGCTATCTATAAGGATCCAGAATACTTTATACTTTATAGGGTCGGAAATAAAAATGTAGAAATTACAAACGAAATGACAAACTTATATATACCCTTATCACGAAGGTGAAGGGTATAAAAATAGTAGATTTTTGCTGTTTTTTGGGTGACTTAACTCTTTTTTTTATTAAAAAAAACTTTCTTTAAGAACATATAACAATTTTATGTTTTTCTGTTAGGTATCTTTATGGAGAAAATTTTGGTATAAAAAAACATGACCATGTTTCGAAAATGTCGTCCCCACGTCCTTCGGAATTTTACGTTTCTTTTTTTTTTGTCAAAATTTCAACTTTGGGCCACATGTTCTAAAATCCCAGAAAACAGAAAGCAGCTTTGGAAACCTAGCTGTGTTCCCTATTTTTTCTCAAATCATTTTCATTCAGCGCCGAATAAAATGTGAACCCTATGAACAAAATTGTAAAAAATTTCATTTTTGGGATTTTTGCTGCAATTTTTAGGAATTGCTGGATTTCCTTTGACCTTTTGACAAGTTTAGTTTTGAACTATGTTATTTAGAATGACAAATTTAAAAAACGTTGAAAATTTCTGTTAACCCTCCGTTAGTCGCAATCATTTTCAATCGAGATTAGTCGCAATGTATCAAATTGATATAAATAAAAGAAAGACGCATTTGAAAATAATTTCTTCACTTTTTATTTCGAAAACATAAAAACAATATTATTGTTTACGCCAAAAACAACACTTAGCGATTTTCATAATTTCCCTGCAATTCCTATTTTCCTCAATATATACTAATGCAGAATGCTATGTGTTGCAGTATAATTCCACTTGTCATTACGTACTAAATTAAACGTCAAGGGTCGTAAATATTTCTTTTGGCGAGAGATAAAAATCTAACTTTAACCTGTTCACATCGCTATCCTAATCCTATTGTTCCTTATGGTAAGAATCCACCTTCCAAATAATTTAATAAATAATTAGAAAATTCCTAATTCATTTGTTTTATTCCTTCCTTTTCGTTTCATATTGTTTTTTAAATTATTCTGAGTACAAAATCTAAACGATTTTGTTTCGGCTCAGAGAGTTTGAACAACTTCCAATTCATCCAGCCCTTTCCCCCTTCACCCAGCTTCTCAACTCAACAATTATATTCAAAGTATTTAAAAGAATAATACAAATAAAATTGCAATATAAATACATTTTTATCAAAGAATTGCTTAAAACTTAGGGTATTTAAAAAAATTTACAGTAAAAAAAATTTTGCTGTATCAACTAGATCAGTTGCGAGTAACGGAGGGTTAATAAATATAGATTTTATTATTGAGTTTCTACAACCAAAATTTGTATCAAAATTTTAATAGGATTGCAAATATTAGAAACAATTTGATCCACATTTATTCCGAACTATTTATTTTTTTTGTTTAGATGAGTTAATTTTTGTACCAATTTTATTCCAATCGTACCAGTCGTTTAGAGATGCCAGATTTTTTCCCTAAAAATTATGATTCTGCCCTACTGAGCGGCGTATATAACGTCATACGAATTCGGATCGACAAAAAAAATAATTTGTAATCCGAATTTTCACAACATTCATCCTGATTGTGTAAGGCGTTTTATGACATTGACAGTTTAGATTTCCAAATTTCTAATGGTTTTTTCTCAATATTAATTTGTAGTTCCTGATAATATCAATTTCCATTTAAACTTTGAAATTGAATGAAAAGACTATCCAATATTTGCTTTATTTTTTAAAACATTTTCTTCCGTGGGCCATAAATAGCCCACCACGGATTTATGTTCTTAAAAGACATTATGTCTTCTAAATATTATTTTCTTGTTTATTGTTCTTAGTACTCATTCATGAGTGATTCAGTGCTAGATATTTTTGACAGAAATATGTCAAATTTATAAAAAAAAAAATCAAAAGAAACAAATTAAAGCCTCAAGAGAATTTAGTGGAAAAGATTTTAAGATTTTTTTTGTACTAAGAGTTGTTGTTGTAGTTGTTTTCTTAGAGAAATTTATTGTTAATAAATTGTGAACTCAAAAAAAAAACATTCCAAATAAATTAGTAAACAAGGGAAATGTAAATAAATTCTTATGTGAGGAAGCTAAGCAGCAAAGATTTTTTTAAAATAAACAATTATGTTACAGCGAATTCAAAAATACTAGGCCGATGATTAAAAATTTACCATAATAAAAATTAATTACTAAAAATTCCAATCAAGGCGTATTTAATAAGGTGACAGCAGTGGCGAATTGAAATAAATACAGGCGAATTCAATTATTTTTTATATATAGAGTTTGACATACGGGCGTACGGGCGGATATTTTTTATATATGTAGTTTGACATTTGTGCGTGCTATTTCTATAATCATCTGTGCTGCCGATGGCATCTTATTAAATGCACCTTATTCCAATCAAGGCGTATTAACAAGGTGACTGCATAAAATCAGCTGTTTCTTAATTCGCCGTGGTTTAATGTAGGTCTTCTCAAGGTATATTAATTATAAGGTAGTGTCATCGGCGAATTCAGAATAACGAGCGAATTGGTTATATTTTTTTTTATATGTAGTTTGACATTGTGCCTGCATTTGAAGGCGAATTGGCTGTCAGGGAAAAATGTCAAAAACAGCTCACAAATAAATCAATTTTTGTTAAACAAAAAATGTTTATAAATTTGAATCTGTTTGTAATTTAATTTGATGTTTTTAAAAATAAAACTAATTTCGTGTAGTATTAATATTGGTTTTAAAACATAAACGAATTTAACAGCAAAACAAAGTTTGACATTTACAAAATGTAAACAAAGTTTGACATTGATTCTGCACCATGTCGAAAAATGAACATAGTAGCAAAAAACGATCAGCTGTTCTGATAACACTACCTTATAATTAATATACCTTGGGTCTTCTGTCAAACTATGTTTATGTTTACATTTGTTATTGTAAATAACATAGTAATATTTTAATTCGCCTTGATTTTGAAACTTCCTCTACATTTTACCAAAAAAAAATGCCTGTTGTTTTTGCATTGTTGTATTTTTGTTGGCGGTACGCACTCACCTTGTTAATACGCCTTTATTCCAATTTTATCGAGCACGAATTTCGGTATTTAAAGAAAATCCATCATAATTAAGTATCATTTACATTAGAAATTCATTTCGAACCTAAAATTTCCGACAGGATTATAAATATTTCTGTTACACTTAGGGTTTTTAATTTCCCGACCTTTTTTGATTCCCGGGAATCGGGAAATTTTTATTTACATTCCCGGGTACCCGGCTATTCCCGAAATATATAATGATACTGTTAAATAGGAATATTATAGCCAAATTTTATATAAAAACTTAGAGTTATAATTATTAAATATCAGAGCTTCGAATTAATTAATAAAATTTGAGCTTAATTCACTAAAATCTTAATCCTTAATTAAAAAATGTCAGCCTTTCATTCCATAAATCCATTCCTAATATTTAATTTTTAGATTCATTCCAAAGCCTTTGCTTAAACTGAATTAATTTAAAAGTTAATTAATAACAGAATTTATTCAAACTTTGAATGATTAAATTTTTGTTAAATCAAATCATTTACAAAATTAATTGAAAAAATTGTCTTAAACCTTTAATTGAAGAAAAATTTAATCATTTAATAAATTTTTGAAGCTATTTTGTTATGGATTTGAAGAAGAAATTTAAAGAAATTAGAATGATTCAATAAGAAATAAATTCTATAAATAATGAATTCTCTTTTTAAATTTTCATATGAAAACCCCAAATAAATAATAATAATATGCGGTCTATTATTGCCAAGATATAAGCAAAAAACTGTAAAAAATTATTCTTGTTTTCTATGTATTTTCGTCAGTTTTTAATTCCCGGGATTCCCGACTAAAAATCCCGGGAATCGGGTAGTGAAAAACTCGCAAAATTCCCGGGAAATTTGTACCGGGAATTCCCGGGATAAAAACCCTAGTTACACTTCATGATAGTACCCAGCAGTTAAGCAACTAGACAGTAATTGTTACTAATATCTGATCACTTAGCAGACTCCAATTTATATATTTTGGGTCATTTGACACGTATGTACTCTTTGTAGAGCAGAGAAAGGTCAATTGGTTACTTTATATATCCCTGGTAATCTAGCGTAAAGTCAATTGTCACTTAAGAGTCTCTTGGTAATGTAGAGTGTAGTCACTTTAAACGTTTTGTGAGTAATTCGTACAAACTGGTTTTATACAAATTGTTTTGATATAATTCTCAAACAGTTTATTTTTTAATTAAGTATACTGACATCTTAATTAACTTAGATTGAAGCCAATTGTCACTTTACTGTTTTTAAGTAACCTAGAGTGTAGTCACTTTAAAGGTTTATTTTGTACTGGACTCTAGAAAATAGTTATTTTAGCTGCCAGTAGTAATCTATTGGAAGGTAGTCGGAGGAGGATTTGTTTACAAGCAATTGGTTATTGGACAGTCTATGAGATGTGTTTTGTTATCAATTAGCGCCCTAATAAAGCTAATTATGTAGCTGAGCAAGTAGCCAGTTAGGTAAGACAGCGGACTCTATGTAACTGGTATGTGAATCGTTTATGCCAAAAATCATAAACGATGACTTCAAAAAATATAATTATTTAGCAAAATGGCAATAGATGCCAATAAACTATATTTTAAAGACTATAGAAAAGGTGGTTAGTAAAGTGACCACCACTAAACCGCAAGGAGTTAAAATAACTAGTTCCGTAGCTAGTGATATAACAAGTTGTAACCCTAAATTATAGGTAAAATCACTAGTTTGGTTTGGTCTCCTAGAATTGCTGGGTAACAGTGTAAACAACATGTACACATATATGTATGTATATTCATACATATTCAAATATTTGCATAGAGTCATGTAAATAATGTTGCCATGTATACATGTAAAGTAAACTGACTGACTGTTGCATATAATTTCATGTTTATTTAAATTATTTTACTATATTTTTTTTTTGTTATTCCTACATAAATATTCTGCCTCAAAGTTTATTTATTTAGTTGAGTAAATATCAACAAAAATATGAAATTTTAAACATTATATTTTTGTTAGTTTTTTTTCCTGTAACGCCTAAGTTAATGTATGATGCATGACAAAAAAAAAATATGTCAAATAAACATACTGTATGCAAATTCACTCACACAGAATAAATATTCATTTAGGGATTAAAAAGCTAAATTATTTTGTTTTTAGTAGAAACTAATAAAATTAAGCAGATTATTTAAAAATTTCAAAAATTAAAGTTGATTTTAAAAATATAAATACAGCGGAAGAAAGATCATTATAGGTTTTAAATTAACCTTTTTAAAAAATTAATTACAAAACATGAGAGTTTTTGGCTGATATTGTTATATTGCCCTACTCATTGAAATCTCTTAAATTTTATTTAAAATCTGTTGATTTTTAATTGAATATTAAAATAAACATATTTTTCTTATTCCAAATTAAGTTTCAATTTTCAAAATTTATAGTATTGAGTCAAATTTTGTTTGAAATCTATAGGTTTTTGAATCATTTTTAAAATAATCATATTTCAATATATTCGAAATTAAAGTTAGAATTTTAAAAATTTTCAATATTGAGTAAAATCATTAACATTTTAATTAAAATCTGTAGATTTTTGATAAAATTTCAAAAAATTCAATTTTAACATATTTGAAAGTTAAGTCGAATTTTCATAATCTTTCAAAATTTTTAGTATTGAGTCAAATTTTCTCAAATTTTGTTTGAAATCTGTTGAATCATTTTCAAAATAATAATTTTTCAATATATTCGAAATAAAAGTTTTCAATATTGAGTAAACTTTTCGTTAAAATCTGTAGATTTTTGATAAAATTGCCAAAAAATCATCTTTAAAAAATTAAAAATTTAAGTTCGAATTTTCAAAATTTTTAGTATTGAGTCAAATTTTGTTTAAAATCTATAGATTTTTGAATCATTTTCAAAATAATTATTTTTCAATATATTCGAAATTAAAGTTCGAATTTTAAAAATTTTCAATATTGAGTAAAGTTTTCCTTAAAACCTGTAGATTTTTAATAAAAAATTTCCAAAAAATCATCTTTAACATATTTGAAATTTCATCTTTCAATATATTCGAAATTAAAGTTCGAATTTTAAAAATTTTCAATATTGAGTAAAATTTTTCATAAAATCTGTAGATTTTGGATAAAATTTCCTAAAAATCATCTTTAACATATTTGAAATTTAAGTTCGAATTTTCAAAATTTTTAGTATTGTGTCAAATTTTTCAAATTTTGTTTGAAATTTATAGGCTTTTGAATAATTTTCAAAATAATCATTTTTCAATATATGTATTTGAAATTAAATTTCGAATTTTAAAAATTTTCAGTATTGAGTAAAATGTTCCTTAAAATCTGTAGATTTTGGATAAAATTGCCAAAAAATCATCTTTAAAATTTTGAAAATTCGAACTTAATTTTCAAAATTTTTAGTATTGAGTCAAATTTTGTTTAAAATCTATAGATTTTTGAATCATTTTCAAAATAATTATTTTTCAATATATTCGAAATTAAAGTTCGAATTTTAAAAATTTTTAATATTGAGTAAAGTTTTCCTTAAAACCTGTAGATTTTTAATAAAAAATTTCCAAAAAATCATCTTTAACATATTTCAATTTTAATTAAAGTTCGAGTTTTAAAAATTTTCAATATTGAGTAAAATCATTAACATTTTCCTTAAAATCTGTAGATTTTTGATAAAATTTCCAAAAAATCATCTTTAACATATTTGAAATTTAAGTTCGAATTTTCAAAATCTTTCAAAATTTTTAGTATTGAGTCAAATTTTGTTTGAAATCTATAGGTTTTTGAATTATTTTCAAAATAAAAAAAAGTTCGAATTTTAAAAATTTTCAATATTGAGTGAAATTTTCCTTAAAATCTGTAGATTTTGGATAAAATTTCCAAAAAATCATCTTTAACATATTTGAAATTTAAGTTCGAATTTTCAAAATATTTCAAAATTTTTAGTATTGAGTCAAATTTTCTCAAATTTTGTTTTAAATCTAGAGGTTTTTGAATTATTTTCAAAATAATCAAAAAGTTCGAATTTTAAAAATTTTCAATATTGTGTAAAATTTTCCTTATAATCTGTAGATTTTTGATAAAATTTCCAAAAAATCAATTTTAACATATTTGAAATTTAAGTTCGAATTTTCAAAATCTTTAAAAATTTTTAGTATTGAGTCAAATTTTCTCAAATTTTGTTTGAAATCTATAGGTTTTTGTGTCATTTTCCAAATAATCATTTTTCAATATATTCGAAATTAAAGTTTGAATTTTAAAAATTTTCAATATTGAGTAAAATTTTCCTTAAAATCTGTAGATTTTTTTATAAAATTTCCAAAAAAAACCATGAAATTTAAGTTCGAATTTTCAAAATTTTTAGTATTGAGTCAAATTTTCTCAAATTTTGTTTGAAATCTATAGGTTTTTGTATCATTTTCAAAATAATCATCTTTCTATATATTCGAAATTAAAGTTCGAATTTTAAAAATTTTCAATATTGAGTAAAATCATTAACATTTTCCTTAAAATCTGTAGTTTTTGATAAAATTTGCAAAAAAATCATATTTGAAATTTAAGTTCGAATTTTCAAAATCTTTTAAAATTTTTAGTATTGAGTCAAATTTTCTCAAATTTTGTTTGAAATCTATAGGTTTTTGTATCATTTTCAAAATAATCATCTTTCAATATATTCGAAATTAAAGTTCGAATTTTAAAAAATTTCAATATTGAGTAAAATCATTAACATTTTCCTTATAATCTGTAGATTTTTGATAAAATTTCCAAAAAATCATGTTTAACATATTTGAAATATAAGTTCGAATTTTCAAAATATTTCAAAATTTTTAGTATTGAGTCAAATTTTCTCAAATTTTGTTTGAAATCTATAGGTTTTTGTATCATTTTCAAAATAATCATCTTTCAATATATTCGAAATTAAAGTTCGAATTTTAAAAATTTTCAATATTGAGTAAAATTTTCTTTAAAATCTGTAGATTTTTTATAAAATTTCCAAAAAATCATCTTTAACATATTTGAAATTTAAGTTCGAATTTTCAAAATCTTTAAAAATTTTTAGTATTGAGTCAAATTTTCTCAAATTTTGTTTGAAATCTATAGGTTTTTGTATCATTTTCAAAATAATCATCTTTCAATATATTTGAAATTAAAGTTCGAATTTTTAAAATTTTCAATATTGAGTAAAATTTTCCTTAAAATCTGAAGATTTTTGATAAAATTTCCAAAAAATCATCTTTAACATATTTGAAATTTAAGTTCGAATCTTTAAAAATTTTTAGTATTGAGTCAAATTTTCTCAAATTTTGTTTGAAATCTATAGGTTTTTGTGTCATTTTCTAAATAATCATTTTTCAATATATTCGAAATTAAAGTTTGAATTTTAAAAATTTTCAATATTGGGTAAAATTTTCCTTAAAGTCTGTAGATTTTTGATAAAATTTCCAAAAAATCATGTTTAGCATATTTGAAATTTAAGTTCGAATTTTCAAAATTTTTAGTATTGAGTCAAATTTTGTTTTAAATCTATAGGTTTTTCAATTATTTTCAAAATAATCATTTTTCAAAAATTCGAAATTAAAGTTCGAATTTTAAAAATTTTCAATATTGAGTAAAATTTTACTTAAAATCTCTAGATTTTTGATAAAATTTCCAAAAAATCATCTTTAACATATTTGAAATTTAAGTTTGAATTTTCAAAATTTTTAGTATTGAGTCAAATTTTCTCAAATTTTATTTGAAATCTATAGGTTTTTAAATTATTTTCAAAATAATCAAAAGTTCGAATTTTTAAAATTTTCAATATTGAGTGAAATTTTCCTTAAAATCTGTAGATTTTGGATAAAATTTCCAAAAAATCATCTTTAACATATTTGAAATTTAAGTTCGAATTTTCAAAATTTTTAGTATTGAGTCAAATTTTTTCAAATTTTGTTTGAAATCTAGAAGTTTTTGAATCATTTTCAAAATAATCATTTTTCAATATATTCGAAATTAAAGTTCGAATTTTTAAAAGTTTCAATATTGAGTAAAATCATTAACCTTTTCCTTAAAATCTGTAGATTTTTGATAAAATTTCCAAAAAATCAAATTTTACATATTTGAAATTTAAGTTCGAATTTTCAAAATTTTTAGTATTGAGTCAAATTTTCTCAAATTTTGTGTGAAATCTATAGGTTTTTGAATTATTTTCAAATAATCAAATAGTTCGAATTTTCAATATTGAGTAAAATTTTCCTTAAAATCTGTAGATTTTTGATAAAATTTTCAAAAAATCATGTTTAACATATTTGAAATTTAAGTTCGAATTTTCAAAATCTATGGATTTTTGATAAAACATTTCGAAATTAAAACTTCGAATTTTCAAAACTTTCAATATTGAGTGAAATATCTAAAATTTTGTTGCATTTTCATTAAATAAATTTTCAAAACTTTCAGTATTTACCTAAATCTTCATAATTTTGTTTGAAATTATCAAAATAAACATCTTTAGCATATTCATTAAAATAAAATCTGTCTATATCTGAGCTAATCTCTATCTAGAGTTTAGATCCATTAAAAGAATTTAAAAATATTATTTATAATTTGTTATAAGTACCCCGCTCTCCTCTATATAAATACATATGTATGAGGATCATTTTATTACCATCATATTTATAAACAATTTTTCATAATTATTCATTATTTAATGTTTATAAAAATATTACACTTACTAAGCATTTTTATTTTTAATTTATTATTTCCTCGTGTTGTAAATATAAACATTTATTTCCCTATTTATAACTAAAAAAAGTGTCAAAAATATATACTACATACAGATTTCTATGTATGTTTAAATATGTTTAAAAGCCTCTAAAGTATTTGGCGCTATTAACAATATTTAAATAGTTTTTAAATAGAATTATGGCTATAAAAGAAATTAAACATTTCAATTTAAACAGCTATTATTTGTTAAGGTTTTTCTTTGGTTTTTCTTTAGAAGATGAAGGAAAAAACAAAGATCACTCTTAAAGCATACGCTAGCGACATGATCAGTAATAACCCAGCAGTTTTTTTATCCCTTTTAAACAGAGTACTTTTCTGTTATGTTACTAATTACTTAATGACTCAGTAATCCAGATATAGGTCAAAAATCGAGGTTGTCCTGATTTTTTCCTCATATCTCAGCCATTTGTGGACCGATTTTGCTGATTTTAAATAGGAAACTTCTCGAAAGCATGTCTGACAGAATTATTGAAGATTTGGATCCCGAAGATATCTGGGGTCTTCAGAAAATTGATTTCAACAGACAGACAGACGGACATGGCTTAATCGACTCCGCTATCTACAAGGATCCAGAATATATATACTTTTAAGGGTCGGAAATGAAAAATGTATGAATTACAAACGGAATGGCAAACTTATATATGTATACCCTTCTCACGAAGGTGTGAAAGGTATATATAAGGGTACTGTAACTAAAGTAAATTACGGTGCAGTCAGAATTTTTGTTTTGTATTATTTTTGAAAAAAAAAACACAATTTCCTTTACATATATTATATCATTTTATAGAATAGATCTAAGTTAACATTTCTGTCAAATTTCTGACATCTGTCACTTTAATGTCATTATTAAGATAACATCTCCCGTTAAAAGAATATGTTTAAATCAACAAAGAAAAGAACTGCAGTTTTAAAATGTTTGTAACATCTAAATATAAAACAAATGCTTGATCATCATAAATTGGATTTTAAGAAGAAATTTTACATATTGAAAATTCAACGTCATAAAACATGTGGAATATTTTACTTATATACTAGAAGAGCAAAAAATCATCAAATCAAAACGTGATATCATAAATGTTGCTGCTATGTTCTGTTTTATTTTTCTTATTTTGTTTTTATTTTGAAATTTTGCCACAACTAAAAATTTATTTCACTCAATAACCTAGAAACAAGGCCATCTGCTAAATACTTGTGCTACACAGAACCCATAACAAAAGCAAAATAAAGGAAGACGCTGTTTTGTCTGCAAGTGTAATAAAAATAGAGACAACAAAAATTTCTTAAAATCTTCAATCAAGCAATTAAAGATTTTCAGCTTTTTCTAATACAAAATTTTACTTTGAAATAGAAATAAAAGGTCGTGTTGCCATTTTGGCACAGAATATTAAAGAAAAAACACATACGGCATTCCCCTACATTATTTTTTAACGACTGTTAAAGAATAAAAGACCAAGAAAGAAAATGTGTCAGCCATAAATTAATTGCCATTTATCACCAAAAGAAACAAATCATTTTTATTTTAAAAATTTTGTTTTATAAAATTAAAATAAAAGAAAGCACAACAAAATAGATTAGAAAAACTAGTGTTTTACCACTATTCTACAGGGACAGCAGCAGCATCTTTGAAACCACAATTTTGAAATAATTGTTGCTGTAATGAATAAACATTTTAACATTTTCAGTTTTGTTCGCTGTATCATCCATTTAATGAGTGATCAATGATGAAATGGAATTTTTTTTATTTTTTTTTTTTAAATAAATTTCAATACATTATATGTATTAGGTTTTGGGTTTTTTCCTCTTGGTTTACAATACAATACAAAATAAGTATAAGTAGTTAATGTATTAAAACAAATTATTAACTTAATCATATTATGAGAGAGAGCGAAAAATATAAAAAAAAATAACATCAACAATTTCCAGTTTAATTTTATCTTGATAACTCATGTAAAGTTATTTAAGCGCTAGTTATTGTTTTTATTTCAATAACCTACAAGGTGAAAAGTTTAGCATTAATTCCGTATTAATTTAGAAATTATTAAATTGCTTAACTTTATTAATTATTACAAAATTTATTGTGATATTATTTTTATTTTATTGCTTATGAAATTTTAAAAATGAAGTAATTTATTCTAAAATGTAGACCTGGTAAATAAGATTTGTCAAGGTCATCAAAATTGGTATTTGTTTGTGAGATGATTTCATAGTTGAAGACAAATCTCTTTTCGCCGAGCCATTACTTCAAGTTTGAAAATAGAAAAGTCTGGAGAATAGGGTGAATGAGAAAACAATACTAGAACGTGATAAATGAAGTCAATGGATCTTAGAGCAAAATATTGGTCTTCTCGAGGTAAAAACATTGATATATCATACTTTGAGTTCCGATCGTAAATTCCAAAGATATAACGAACAATTTAAAAGGCGATCCCTATGTTCGGCAAACAAAATTTTTGTTTTTTCCAAATTCTCATTTAATTCGCATGTTACAACTTTTGACAGGTGACAACTGACAGATGCCTGTTGACAGTAGCATTGTTGCCCTTTCAAAAATTAAAAAAATCATGGACTTATTGACCTGTCCTCTTAATAGACTTTGTAAGTTACATTTTATAGATATTCACAAATGTAGCCTAAATTTAGCAAGATTAATTTAAACAACTATTTCGTGACTTGATTTTGGGGAAATCTCCTCAAATCTACTCAATACCAAGTGATGCAACCGTGAATTTCTTAATAATGCACTAAAAAATACAGCACTGTACAAGTAAAATTTGACAGATACAAATAAAACAAGTAAGAAAGTATGGTCGGTCAAGCCCGACCATATAATACCCTACACCAAGTAAATGACTAAAAATATTTTTCTTTTAAAATATCAATAATTTATATTCGTGAGTGATTTTCGGAAGTGGGCCTTATATGGCAGCTATGACCAATTATGGACCGATCACCATAAAATTAGGTCGTGTGATTTATGTCTATATGAAAGTTATTTATGTTGAATTTTGTGTATATACCAACATTTTTAAGTGATTTAAGCACGTTAAAGTGATTTTCGGAAGCGGGTCTATATGGGAGCTATGACTAATTATGGACCGATCGTAACAAAATTTGGTGACATGAATTTTGTATATATAAAACTTATTTGTAGCGAAATTTGTGTAGATACATATATAAATTAAACATTTATGACCGATAAAGTCCAATTTCGAGAGGATATTTGTATGGGGGCTAGGTGAAATAATGGACCGATTTCAGTCAGTTTCAATAGGCATGGTCCTTGGGCCAAAAAAATTATATATACCAAATTTTATTGAAATATCTTCAAAATTGCGACCTGTACTCTGCGCACAAGGTTTACATGGACAGCCAGCCAGACGGACGGACGGACATCGTTTAATCGACTCAGAAAGTGATTCTAAGTCGATCGGTATACTTTAAGGTGGGTGTTAGACCAATATTTTTGGGCGTTACACACATCTGCACAAACGCATAATACCCTCCCCACTATGGTGGTGTAGGGTATAACAAGTAAAAGAGCTATATTCGGTTATGCCGAATCTTAATACCCTTCACCAAATTATACTTCAAAATAAAAATTTTAAATATTTTTAGGTAAACAAAATTTATTTTTTTTTCCAAAGTAGTTTTTTTAATTTTTTGGAAAAAAAATTTTGAATTATTTTTTTAAAACGTTTTTTTTTTAAATTTAAAAAAAAAAATTTTAAAATTATTCTATGAATAATTCTCTTTTTTGAATACAAATACAAATCTTCAAGAATTCTGTCAGACATGCTTTCGAGAAGTTTCATATTTAAAATCAGCAAAATTGGTCCACAAATGGCTGAGATAAGAGCAAAAAACCAGGACAACCTCGATTTTTGACCTCTATCTGGATTACTAAGTCATTAATATAGACAATATGGATATCTAATAATAGATATTTCAAAGACCTTTGCAACGACGTATATAAGACCATAGTAAGTTGGACCTACAATGGGTCAAAATCGGAAAAAACATTTTTTAAACCGAATTTTTTTTTCACCAAAAAAAAATTTTTAAATTTTAATAAAAAAAAATTTTAAAATTTCAAAAACTAAAAAACTAAAAAAAAAATTTTAAAATAACAATTCGAAAAATTTTTTTTATTCATTAATCTATTTCATATTTCTAGATAAATTATTATAAAAAATTCAAAAAGTACCATTCGAAGAACGAAAAGGTACCATTAGTTCTCCACATGTTTGATTACAACTTTACTCTGATTTACTCCATTTTGTGGAAATTTTTTGTGATACAAATATGCCTCAAACGATTCAAATTTGTATTCATGCTATAAAAGAGTACCAAATCGGGTACCAAATAGCACACTGTTTGTTATTTTTTGAACGACTGCAGTAAGACCCCTTTCACACTAGGCAATTTAGTTGCGCAAGTCTCTTGTGTTTGTTGATGCCAGAGGTAAGGAGAAGAAAATTATTCATGCCGTTTTGTTGTTGGGCAAGAGACTTGCGGAACCAATGTTTAAAATTTTATTAAAAATTGGCTCGTTAAACGATTTTTGGTACTATTTTGTCCCCATTGAAATGATACAAACTTTGTTTAAATAAATTTCAGTATCGTATTGGCAGGATAAAACAAAATATTCATAAGTCTAGTCAATTTATAAGAAAACATTATTTTTGGAAAAAAACGTACCAAAAATAAATAAAATATTTAACGAATTTCGAATTTTCAAAAAGTACCAAATTAATTTTTTGTTATTTTTTAATAAGTAATGAATTCGATTCAAAATTTATTTCCATGTTTATTGATTTAAAGGATACATGGGGTAGAAAAAAAGTACTAAATTACAGTTTTTACCCGATTTCTGCCCTAAAAGGTTTAAATTTCAAAAAAGTACTTTTTTTAAGTAGATAAAGATGTATTTTAAATTTTGTTTGTATATCTTCTATATATGTATATAAAAATGAAATGGTCCATGTATGTAATGGCATCACGTGAGAACGGCTGGGGCGATTTGGCTGATTTTTTTTTTATACGATTCAAAACAGGAGATGGTTTGTAAAGAAAATAAATTCGGGGTAAAACTCGGAAATTTTTGTAACTGTAATAAAAAAGCTCCCTAAAGTATGCAATACAAATTTAGAAATTTTATTTGCAAATAAATAAGAACAGGCAGGTGTATGTGGGTTGGAGAAACTTGAAGACCTAACATTAGTCAACTAGTATTTAATATAAATTTACCCCTAAACATTCGCAATTCCAAAAATACCTTCTTAGTAGATATTAGAGATGAGCGATCCCGTGATTTTTGAAGAACGTCGTTCTCAGTGAACGTGATTTATAAATCACTGTTCTTTTAAACAGTGACCGTGATCACGTTTTGTCTATTTTAAACAAAATAACAATTATGTTAAGAAGAATATATTATGTATTATTTGCATTCTTAAATCTGCTCGTATGTTAACCAAAAACTAATATTTGCTGATTTAAAAACGTTTTTTTTTTAAATAGGGAAATAACAAAATTAAGCAAATGTAACAAAATTTTAAGAGAATTAACTGATATGGTACTTAACATTTTATTTTATACACTGTGTTGGAGATAAATAAAATTATGCGCCTAAAAATAGGCTGTTGTTACCAGTGAATGTTGAAAAATATTAAATGTCGTTAACAATTTGTTGAAATACTTAAAAGAACGACATTAAAAGTACCTGTTACTTTCTTGTTTTGTTACCAGTGATGTTTTAAAAACGTTACTAATGAATGTTGAAAGATAGAAAAGAACGACATTTAACAGTATGTTGAAAAATGTGAAAGAACGATATTAAAAGTACCTGTTACTACAGTTGTTCCAGTGATTTTTCTAAAACGTTGCCTGCGAATGTTGAAGAAAATAAAAGAACAACATTTAACAGTATGTTGAAAAATATAAAAGAACGACTTAATTGTACCTGTTACTTGCAATATTCAGTAACTGTTGTTACCAGTGATTTTTCAATCACAGTGATTAAATCACAGGTATGGAAATATCGCTCATCTCTAGTAGATATACAAAGGGGGAGGGGAAGCTCCTTTTTTCCCCATTTCATGTCTACCTTTTGGCGTTTGAGATGGGCGATGTTGAATCAGTCAGTAACTCAGTAACGTTACTCTTATATACATATAGATAGATTAGGAATACAGATTTAAATCGTTCAAGATTATTTTTGACTACACTCTACATTACTTAGAGTCTCTAAAGTGACAATTGTCTTCACGCTAGATTACCTGGGGTGTATAAAGTAACCAATTGACTTCTCTCTGCACTACAAAGAGCACATACGTGTCCAGTTATCAGTCAAGCTAGTGACAATTAATATATATAAGGGATTGACTACTTGCTAAAAAAAATTAAATTTCTTACACAGCCTTTATTCGTGTCTAAATTCAATTATTTAAGCAAATTCTCCCTTAATTTTGTCATTCGTCGTCGTTAAATTAAAATCTAACATGTAAAATTAAACAAAACTAAAAAAAAAATGCCAATTGTAAACAAAATTCCATTTAATAAATTCCATTTTCAATAAAACATCACGTTCACACATCAAACAAAAGTGTATAAAATGTAACTGCAGCTGAAAAAAAATATGTGAATTTTCTTTAAATCGAAATACTTGGACGTTGTTGTAACTTGAAACCATAGAAAATGGTAGGTGAGAAACCTGGCAGTTCAAGGAACCACCAGCAATTAAATTTTAAGAAATTTAACTGGCATATTTAAAACTATAAAGTCTTTGCGATACCCTATGCACTACCATTCTCTAGTAAAATCACTACTAATTCACATTTGCCTCAAAATATTAAAAAATATATATTTTTTTTTTAAAGCCTAGGTAATGCAGTTTGACACCAGCTACATTATTAGGGTTTAGAAAAGCAACTAGTGGGAACAATTAAAGTAAATCGATTCAATACCCCACTTTCCAGTATACCTTTCGACTCAAAAGTGTATAGAATGTAGTAATTTGTGTAAATGCAATTGCTTTTATTAAAACAGCCGGGTATTTTTCTTCACAATAAATACCTGCAACTTCTTTCTCCTTTTCTATGGTCATTTGATTTTATGCAAAATGCATAACAAATACTTAAATAAATTTCAATTAAATACTGAACAAATTCTCTGACAAAGTTTTTTTTTTTTAAAAAAAATGCAGCTAGACCGTAAATAATTTTGTTCAATTGTTGGCTGTAAATGAAGTTATTTTTATTTTCTTTGTTTGTTTGCTTACAATACAAAATACCGTAGAGAATTACATTTAGAAAAATAAAATAATAAAAAGAATTGTTAAGAAATGTTTTGCGGTTTGTGGTGAGTTTCTAATAAAGTCGATGTTTTATTATTCCTGTGCTTTCTGGCCTAGACACTTTGGTATTTAAAGGCGATTTGTGGTAATTGCTGGTAATCATGTCGGTAACATGTGAAGTGTGCGGGTGTCAATATTAATAGATTGTTAGATATGATCAACAATGATCTTCGGTATAACTTTTTCGCTATATTAATGTAATATTCTCTATTATATTTTCAAGTTTTAAAAACTTATTACAGATTCATAATTAGCGCCTTCCAGAACTTCTTAAACACATAAATTTTAATGACTTCTTTTTCAAACATTCTGGAGACTTCTAATTGTGTACAATTTTGTTTACCGGCCGATTAACAGCAGTTAACATAACTGTGGAACATACAACATTGAAGAAAAGCTTTGAGTTGTTCAATGTAGAAATAGAGCTTTCAAGAAGCATCGATAGATGGAGCTGGAAAGTTCTATATGGTAATGCTGTGCATATAAGTTGGCCATGAGAACATCAACCAGTAAGTATAATTTGAAACATCATTAATAAACATTTTCATTAAGAAAAAGTTGTTACAAATTATATGCCGTTACAGTTAAAGTTACCTTTAAGGCTACCTTTTTATATTGCTTAATGTTACCTTTAACTACAACGCCAAGTTGTAATAATGACCCTTAAACTACTAAACTTGCAATTAAAAGTATCTGACTTATTTAAAGGAAATAAATTACCGTTTTTAAAAGGTAAAAACTTAGCAATATGTTCGCCATAGGCTTCATCAGAATTCATTAGTTGTCCAAACTATTTTGTAAACATCATGGCCCATAATCATAGTCAAAAATAAAGTACATTTTAAGAGAATTAAACTCGACTTTACTTAAGAGTGGACTTTAGGTCTATCATAGACAAGTTAAAGTATACTTCTGACGCTGAAGTCGACTCTAAATATAAAACTAGCTGATGTTGTTTTTAACTCGTTTAACAACAGCATCAGCTGTTCTTCGCCGAGTAAAAAAGTTCGTCACAAAGTAAAAAATGTTTAAGTTAGAAGATATTGGTAGAGATTTTGCAATTATTGAACATTTATCAATAAAATTAGTACCAAAATATCGTAATTATTATTAATTAATGTTATCTTTTCCATTTTTCCACAACAAACAACTTTCTTTCTTTAAATGTCCCGGTTACTTTTATTGTTTACGTTTTTTTGATTTTTTTGTATGTCAGCTGTTCAGCGTTGCCACTTGTCTGTTTTTGTTGTACATTTTCTACATTTGCGGTGGCACCTAGTTAAAGTCGGTTCAATTTAAAGCATACTTTAATTTTGACTATGTTTGCAAATCAATAAAAAGCAGGTTTTTATTTTAAAGTTGTTTTTAAAAAGAACCGACTTTAGTGTTTGACTATGATTATGGGCCCATGTATTTAACTCACCCTTTTTATACCCTTCACCATAGGAAGAAGGGTATATGTATATAAGTTTGTCATTCCGTTTGTAATTTCCACAATATAATTTTCCGACCCTATAAAGTATATATATTCTGAATCCTTATAGATAGCGGAGTAGATTAAGCCATGTCCGTCAGTCTGTCTGTCCGTCTGTTTGTTGAAATCAATTTTCTGAAGACCCCAGATATCTTCGGGATCCAAATTTTCAATAATTCTGTCAGACATGCTTTCGAGATGTTTCCTAATTAAAATCAGCAAAATCCGTCCATAAATAACGGAGATATGAGCAAAAAACCGTTACAACCTCGATTTTTGACCTATTTTTGATCTATATCTTGATTACTAAGTTATTAATATAGACAATATGGATATCTAATGATAGATATTTCAAAGTCCATTGCAACGATGTAGATACGGCTATAGTAAGTTGGACCTACAATGGGTTAAAATCGGGAAAAATATTTTTTAACTCGAATTTTTTTTTCATCAAACAATATTTTTTGTCATAAATATTTTTTAAAAAAAAAATGTTTAAAAATTTTTAAAAAAAATTTGGTAAAAACTTAAAAAAATTTGGAAAAAACTTTTTTTTAAAAAAAATTAAAAAAATAAATAAATTTTGTTTACCTAAAAATATAAAAAAAAAATAATTTTAAAGTATAATTTGGCGAAGGGTATATAAAATATGGCACAGCCGAATATTGCTCTCTTACTTGTTTAGAAATATAATTCGGGATTATTTTCATAACCAGCTGATCATTAATCATTCAATGATCTGAGACTTAGAATTTTAACATTTTGCCTTCCATTATTAAATATCTGTCTTCATATTCTTGTTTATAAACAAGCCACCACAATTCTAACAGATTTATTTATTCAGAATAACAATGAAATGATAAATAGGAAAACCATGACCACCATTTTGTATTATTTTAAATATTGTTGCAGAATCATAATCAGCAACCACAAAAAACTTTAGAAATTGTTTACTTTTGCTCTTTGTTCTAATTATGGCGTATATAACATTTATTAAAAACAACGACTGGTTACCCAACAACCTACTTGCAAGGCTTTTTAAAGCATTTCCAAGCAAAAATATAAATTTTCTTTTGTTAAACAAATTTCAAAAAAAATTTAAGGTTTTGCAATGACTAAATAATATCTTACACAATTAAAACTAAAAATTATTAAATCTATTTTAATCTAAATTTAGTTCTGGCGGACATAAGCACTTTTTACTATCGAACTTGAACTTGCAGCGGCTGCAGCTAAACTATTTATAGCTTCATTTAAGTGTATTTTAATTTTTGGATATTTTACTGTCAACAAATACCCCCCGACTAGGCTAGCAATAAATATTTTGGCAATAAAGCAATAATGCCGGCAACAATATGCTTTACTTATGCTAAGGCTATGGGAAAATGTATTTTAACACACAATTTAAAAGATATAAAAGACGATTTACTTTAATTTAACTTTTTGTTAAATCTTTTATTGTTTTCTTTGAAATATCAAACATAAATTGACAACAAAATTTGACATTTTATGTTTGCAATAATTGTCAACGAAAAATTGTTGACAGTTATCACCAGGTACGTGTTCACTGGAGATAATATAATTTTGGCATTTGCTGCCATATATGTTAATGTAATTATTGCCCGTCTAGACGGGGGCTTAGTGTAAAATTTCAAAAAATACGAAGTCGTTTGAACTTGCACTTGCAGGTGTAACTTCTAGGTTAATTATAGTTTTATTTAAGTCTATTTAAAGTTATTTTACGTGCTCATATTTTAACACCTAAATAAACACATAAACTTTAAGTTAGTTTAACGAATAAATAAACTTTAATATTTATTACTAATAAATACAGTGTCATTTTAATATTTTCTAAGTAAAATAGCTCATATTCAACAAAAAAACGTAAGATAAAATATATGATTTATTTATTTATTTACGAGCATATTTGCCAGACGCCAGCCTCAGAGACTGGCTGGTGTCCTTGTCAAAAAACAAATGTGTATAAACAAAATAATAAACAATTTGTAACGAAATCCAAACTATATAAAAACAAATTAACAATAGTTTTGCAACGAATAACAGAAACAACTTTTTAACAACAGCCTCTCTCTCTACCATTTCTGTGTCTCATTTAAAAGGGACACAATTTTCAATTTCCGTTCGATTTTGTGTTGAGTATTTATGTTTCCCGTTTATTGGCAATTTTCTGTTTATTATTATTTTTTTTTTTTTTGGCAAAAGTTTTTCAAATATGTTTTTGCTACAGAACGGAAATAAATTTTTAATTGTTTTATAGGAAAGGCAAATAAAAAAAAGAACAAACTGCAAAAACATTTAAGGTCAAACTTTTATTTTAATCTGCTATAAATGCAACTAAGACGAGTGGTTAAAATACCCGGCAGGTTTGTATACCAAGTTGTTTGCTAGTGAAATCCACTACTGGTTACCCTTAATGACCTCAACTAATATATTTAACTAGTTGATCGCCCCGGTAGCATTTACTAATGTTAGTTCTTCAAGTTTCTCCAACACACGCCTGTTCTCATTTATTTGCAAATAAAATATCTAAATTTGTACTGCATACTTTAGGGAGTTTTTTATTACAGTTGACTGGACTCCCAAAAAAGGAATTTCCGAGTTTTACCCGGAATTTTTGAATTTTTTTTCTTTACAAACCATCTCCTGAAAATTTCGAATCGAATAAAAAAAAAAATCAGCCAAATCGCTCCAGCCGTTCTCACGTGATGACATTACATATATGGACCATTTCATTTTTATATATATAGATAAGCAAATGATATTAACAGACATTTGTTACACCATAAAAAAACCAATAACTAGTGAAATTACTAGCGAATGGTGGTCGTTTGGTGGAGTGTATAACAGAAAAGGAAATTATTTAGTTTTTCCATTTTATTGGGATAACACAACCAAGATTATCAGGAGTAAATTTACATTTTAAAAGTATTGATATTGATAACCAGGGAAACCAAAATATGCAAATGCATGTTTTTTCTGGTGAGTCTAATGGGCAGATGGATAAGATATTTATACGTTTCAGAACTATTTAAGAATTTTGGCATCGATTTGTTAGTGCATATTTTTGCATATTTTACCATTAAATGCATATTTTTGCATATATTTGGTTTAAGAGCATATTTATGTTATATTTTTGCGTTTTTAGAGCATATTTTACTGTTTAATAGCATATTTTGACTTTATCAAAAACAAATTTTGTCTTACTTATTTTTCGCTGTAGTGTTACAGGTTTTTACTTCCTTTGTTTAAAATTCAAAATTGAAAAATAGATGGTTTTTTTTTAATATAAAATAAGCACTATTTTAATAATAATTTATTGCAATAATAACCTTAATTGAAGAATTGCCTTTATATTTATATAAAACTAGCTGTCCCGGCAAACGTTGTTCTGCCATAGCTCACACAAAGTTTGAAGACTCCCACTATAATAGTACTCCAGATATGCATTAATAAATTTTTACTTTGTATGCCCATTGTTCCTATATAGGTCAATTGTGAATCTAAACCCACTCAAACACACACAATAAATTTCGTCGAAATCGGCTCAGCCGTTAAGGAGGAGTTAAGTTACTAACAGAATTACAGAAGAATTATATATATAAAGATAAAGATATCATCAAAAAATAGCTCTCGAGGCCTTTTCATAACTTAAGTTCCTATTGTTTTTATGTTGTATTTATTTTTTGTTATACTTGTTTTAGTTCTTGTTATTTTATGTTATTTTACCTTTTTAGAAATGAATTGTATTGATTTTTTAAATAAAAGTATATTTTTTGGTTCAAAATTATGTAAAAGTTTGTTTTTTTAGAGCATATTTTTTTAAATTTTAAGAGCATATTTTAAAGTTTTTACTGCATATTTAAAGCGCTTAAAATGCTTTTTTTAGAGCATATTTCCGGTTTCCCTGTTGATAACTTTACAATTGAAATGATTAATTTTTCCATTTTACAGGGTCAAAGAAACAAAAAGAAAAACAAGTAATATAAGCTATATTGGGCAGTGCCGAATCTTATATACCCCTCACCAAATTATACTTTAAAATTTCCAATTTTAAATATTTTTAGGTAAACAAAATTAAATTTTTGTTTCCAAATTGTTTTTGAAAATTTAAATTTTTTTTTCAAAATTATTTTTTTTTAGTTTTTTTAAAAAAAAATTTTTTGTTTAAAAAAAATTCGGTTTAAAAAATATTTTTTCCGATTTAGGTCCAAATTGAAAATTTTTGAAAATTTTAAATTTTTTTTCAAAATTATTTTTTATTTTTTTAAAAAAAAAATTATAAAAACAAAATTTTTTTGTTAAAAAAAAATTCGCTTTAAAAAATATTTTTCCCGATTTTGACCCATTATAGGTCCAAATTACTATAGGCTTATATACACGTTGCAGTGGACTTTGAAATATCTATCTATCAAAAATAGACAAAAAATCGGTTATATCTCAGCCATTTGTGGGCCGATTTTAAATAGCAACCGAGCTGGGAGAATTACCGATATATTAATGTATCAATCATGTTTGTAAGTTATTCGGGGGCTACGGAAAGTTGATTTCAACATACAGACGGACACGGCTATATCGGCATCGCTATCTATAACGACCCAGAATATATACTTTGTAGGGTCGCAAATGAAAAATGTAGAAATTACCAACGGAATTACAAACTTTTATATACCATTGCCACTCCTGTTGAAGGGTATAATAAATAATCTATCTATCTATCTATCTATCTATCTATCTATCTATCTATCTATCTATCTATCTATCTATCTATCTATATCTATATCTATATCTATATCTATATCTATATCTATATCTATATCTATATCTATATCTATATCTATATCTATATCTATATCTATATCTATATCTATATCTATATCTATATCTATATCTATATCTATATCTATATCTATATCTATATCTATATCTATATCTATATCTATATCTATATCTATATCTATATCTATATCTATATCTATATCTATATCTATATCTATATCTATATCTATATCTATATCTATATCTATATCTATATCTATATCTATATCTATATCTATATCTATATCTATATCTATATCTATATCTATATCTATATCTATATCTATATCTATATCTATATCTATATCTATATCTATATCTATATCTATATCTATATCTATATCTATATCTATATCTATATCTATATCTATATCTATATCTATATCTATATCTATATCTATATCTATATCTATATCTATATCTATATCTATATCTATATCTATATCTATATCTATATCTATATCTATATCTATATCTATATCTATATCTATATCTATATCTATATCTATATCTATATCTATATCTATATCTATATCTATATCTATATCTATATCTATATCTATATCTATATCTATATCTATATCTATATCTATATCTATATCTATATCTATATCTATATCTATATCTATATCTATATCTATATCTATATCTATATCTATATCTATATCTATATCTATATCTATATCTATATCTATATCTATATCTATATCTATATCTATATCTATATCTATATCTATATCTATATCTATACCTATATCTATATCTTTATCTATATCTATTAGGATATTCAATTAATCGGGTTTCTGGTTTAATCGGTTAATCGGGGTTAATAATCGGTTAATTTAAAATTATTCGATTAACCGAATAATTTCTATTTTAATTTTAAATTGAAAATACAGCAACGAATTTTGTGTACAAAAACATAAAAAACAAACAAAACATAAAAGTTCAACCAAAAAATAATAGCGAATATGGTATTTGAGATCCTTTTCGTGTGCACATGTGAGTTTTTTAGGGTTTTAGTGAGATCTTCTGAAATAATCTTTTAAAACAATAATATAATTTAAATGTTTTCCTTTTAAACGATTATTTTCTTTAAATTTAATAAAACTTGACTTGGAAAAAACTCTATCGCTGATTGTATCGAAAGCATAATAAAGAATATCCAAGATCTCATTTCTTTTTTAGTTTTTTCTAAGCATATGAAATCTCCATTATACTACTGGATTTTGTTTACATACTTTTAATAGTTTCAATAAGTTCTGATAAAAAACTCGTTTCAAAAAAAGTTTATACATGTAAATACAAAGTTTTAAATACATGTATATTAAATATTGTTACGAAATTGTACTTGAATTCAAATATAACGATTTTAAGGGCTGATTTAAAAGTAGCATAATACTTTCAAATAACAGTGCTGTAATTGCAAACTGTAACATATCTGTGGGCATTATTAAATAAAAGCTTTCAGTTGACCATTGATCGTAAGTTGGCAACGCTGTTTGAATTCGAATATTCAGTTAAAGAACACTGTAGAAAGTACACCACAGATGGCGTATGATCTAGAATATTCGAATTTTGACAGTTAACGAACAATCTAGAGTGCAGATGGCAGTGTTATAAATAGTGGCAGAGGTTGCAGTCGTGAGTGAGTTTATCAGAGACGCTTTTCGAATAAACATCAACTGGGTGCCTTAAAGTGTGTTGGGTTTTTCAAGTAAATTCGTGTACATTATAAATTGTGTCTGTATTTCTGAGAATTTATAAATCTGTATAAAAAAACATTGAGTGGCTATTTAATTCTGTTGTTGTACATTTTAAAGAAATAAAGAGTTGTTACAATTTTCAAACTACTAAACGGCTTTTATTTGCAATCAAAAGTATCCGGTTTGTTTAAAGGAAATAAACCAGCGTTTTGAAAAGGTTAAAACGTAACAATATGTTAGTTGTTATACTCACTAAACATGTTTCTTGGATGTTTGAAAAATATGTAAATTTAATTTAAAATTTGTATTTGAATTGAAACGGAAAAATAAATACAAAAAAATATGTTAAAGTGCAAAAAAAAAAAAGAATTTCGGTTAATCGGTTAATCGACACAAATTCATCGGTTTATTTGTTATTCGAAAATCGGCCATTTTAAATTATTCGAACAGTTAACCGTCCAAAATTAATCGGTTAACCGATTAACGGTTAATCGATTGAATATCCTAATATCTATATCTATATATTTATCTATCAAAGTAGCAATATTTTCAAGTATCAGTTGCCTCCCCTAAAACTGCCGGGTTTACAATTCCAAATATTTGTGCAAGTGCACGAGTAAAGCAATAAATGCAGTTTTGCTAAACCAATCATTCGTATGATTGTATAGAATTATTTTTAAAACATTTATCATTTATTAATTATTAGTTTTTCTCTCTTTTTTTTATTACATTTGTCTTATTTTTAAAACCTGTATGCAACACTCTTATACATGTTTAATTGTTATTAATTATCTGTAAAGAAATTCTCTATATTTTGTTTAAGATTTATGCAATTTATTGCAATTAAAACAAGCAAATTATATGACCCTTTAATAGTATTATTGCTTAATGCTGGAGGGCTGTTAACTATTATTAAATGACAAATGGGTTTGAAGTACAAATGTTAGGTTTTCTTTATAGTTAAACACTCTTCTTGAAACACTGGTAATTACAGTAACTTGGCAGCACTGCTTTATGTCAAACGTCTGCCCACCATTTTGAGGTAAATCAGTGATGCCTAGAAAATATAAAAATCTAAATATAACCTACAAATATAAAAAAAATATGCATCTATGGAGCAAGTTTTTTTAGTTAGAACTAATTCCAATTTCGAATCTAATTTTTTTAAAGAAGAACTAATACTATTCTCTAAATAGTATGAATTTCAATATTATTTTTCATTAAGAATATTCTCCTACTAGTTCCCCCAAACTGTATTACAACTAAAACAATTTAATACAATTTAGTTAACTCAAAATCAGATTTCAAATTGAATTTATTACTAATCATAGCCATAAAGTATGTATTTAATCAATCTGTATATATGCATTTTGTAACTTTAGGCAATCTTTGTATATCTGTAGTTATAAACAATTTAAATATCAGTCATTAGAAGACATTAATGAAAGAAAAAACAAATGCATTCATTAATTACAAGTCAGGGGTAATTTGCAAAACAATAAAATCACGTTTGTTTAATTTTATTTAAGAAAAAATTCAACAAAAAAAACAGCTTGTATAATTATTTATTGACTTATTTTTGAAGTATTTCAGAATTTTGTTTATATTTCCAAATATTACACGTTTAAATGAAAAGAAAATAAACAAAACATACGTAGGTACAAGTACTTGAAAAGAAATTTGTCAACATGTCAAAAATTTGGAATAAAATTATTAGAATTAATATTGTTTAAGAGGTAAATAAATTAAAGATAAACGGGGGGTATTTCTAACAAAAGAATTTTAGAATTAGGACCGTAACTTTCTCTAGAATTTTTCCTTTTTATACAAAATGTCGGATGTTCAAAAGAAAATATTCAGCCCAATTATGAATAAAAATTCTTCGGGAGTTTTTTCCCTTTTTCATTTTTCCTATTCATATTCACCAAAGACACTTTATAAATTTTTTGGTGAAACTAAATTTTTGATGAAAAAAATTTTAGTGGAAATAAAAATGAAAATGTCATTCTGTATGGAATATAATGCTTTTGGCTACGCTGGATGGCGTGCATCCAAATATAATATTTTCCATTACTCTGGCGCATAAATCTGGCTGAATTTCACCCATGGCATGGGTTATGTTTGCTCTGAGAGCCGATAAGATTTGTGGTTTATTCGCATGGACCTGTGGCCTAAGAAAACTCCACAAGAAAAATTCTAACGGGGTCAAATCGCACGATCATCTTGGCTTGAGAGATATTCAAATATTCAAATATTTAAATATTTAAATATTTAAATATTTAAATATTCAAATATTCAAGTATTCAAGTATTCAAATATTCAAATATTCAAATATTCAAATATTCAAATATTCAAATATTCAAATATTCAAATATTCAAATATTCAAATATTCAAATATTCAAATATTCAAATATTCAAATATTCAAATATTCAAATATTCAAATATTTGAATATTTTAATATTTGAAATATTGAAATATTGAAATATTGAAATATTGAAATATTGAAATATTGAAATATTGAAATATTGAAATATTGAAATATTGAAATATTGAAATATTGAAATATTGAAATATTGAAATATTGAAATATTGAAATATTGAAATATTGAAATATTGAAATATTGAAATATTGAAATATTGAAATATTCAAATATTCAAATATTCAAATATTCAAATATTCAAATATTCAAATATTCAAATATTCAAATATTCAAATATTCAAATATTCAAATATTCAAATATTCAAATATTCAAATATTCAAATATTCAAATATTCAAATATTTGAATATTCAAATATTCAAATATTCAAATATTCAAATATTCAAATATTCAAATATTCAAATATTCAAATATTCAAATATTCAAATATTCAAATATTCAAATATTCAAATATTCAAATATTCAAATATTTTAATATTTGAAATATTGAAATATTGAAATATTGAAATATTGAAATATTGAAATATTGAAATATTGAAATATTGAAATATTGAAATATTGAAATATTGAAATATTGAAATATTGAAATATTGAAATATTGAAATATTGAAATATTGAAATATTGAAATATTGAAATATTGAAATATTGAAATATTGAAATATTGAAATATTGAAATATTGAAATATTGAAATATTGAAATATTGAAATATTGAAATATTGAAATATTGAAATATTGAAATATTGAAATATTGAAATATTGAAATATTGAAATATTGAAATATTGAAATATTGAAATATTATTTTAACCCGAGTTTTTTTTACCTCAAAAAAAACTGTTTTAACATAAAATTTTAAATTAATTAAATGTTTTCAGCCAAAAAATAAAAAAAAAATATTTCTTTTTACCAAAAAATACTTTCAATATTGAAAGTATTTTTTAATCTCTTTTGACATACATAAGTATAACCTTTTCAGAAAGATCTTTTTCTGTAGAATATATAATATAAATCATAACTCAGACATTAATGGACATAATTCATTTGCAATAGCATTAAATTTACCCCTTAATGATTATTTTATAAATTTAACATAATTAAACCCCAAACTATTAAGAAAATATCTACTGAATTCTAATTCTAAACCTTCAAATTCAAATTAATTTAATGGCCAGCTACAAAGTAGTTGGCGCAATTTAAACAATTTAAATTAAAAGCTCAACATGCACAAACAAACTTTAACAAAATTAAACATGCCAACAAAACAATAACAAATAATCAACAAAAAAAAGAAAAAACACTTTAACTAAAAAAAAATCAAACAAATTTCGCTTCAATTATACATACGGCACGACTTTTCGTTAAAACGGAGGCATCGCTAAGCGATGTCGTCAATATAGTATCACGATGACAGGGAACAGTAAACATTTTGTATAGATTTACGAGAAAACTTAAGATTTAATAAAATAAATAAAATTTGTACAAAGGTTTTTTTTTCTTATTTTATGCTTAAGAAAAATCTTTTTTAACTCACTTTTGTTTTTGATTTTTTTTAAGAAAATACTTTTCAATTAAGGGTTTTTTAAAAAAAAAATAAAATATCACAAACACATAATCACTTAATCACTTAATTATATAATATACTGAGATTTTTCTTTTATTTTCAATAATTTTCTTTAATATAAAACATTATTTTTTTTGGTTTAAAAACCAACTTTCACTTTATATTTTTTTCTTTTCTTTTAAAGATAAGATTGTAAATTTATTTATTGAATATTTTTGTTTAGATTTTAATTAAATTTTTTTTTTATTTATAAATATTTGTTGCTGTTGTATTTTGTTTAACCAGACATTTATCACCTTGAGTTTAATACAAATATTTAAATTAACGTCTAAATGTTTGGCTTTTTTTTTTTGTTTATTTACTTTAAACGTACTTAGATTTCTTGGCTTTTTTTGGAAAGTGTTAACTTGGTTTATTTGGTAAATTTCTATATAATTTTTTTTTATCACATTTATTATTAATTTATATAAAATACTTTTTTTTTCTCTTTTTTTTCACCGTTGCATGTTAAACGTTAATTAGAACATTTTCAACTGAATGCTGGCGAACGTGTGTGATTTTTTTTTCTTTACAATTTGCGATTTTCTATTTTGTTCGTATTGAAATATAAAAAAATAAAGAAACAAAGATACAAATGAAAAATGTATATATAATGATCATCTAGGAACTAAATGCTCACGAATACTTTTACAAATTATAAAACAAAATATAGAAAAATACTCGTAATACGAGGTTTATCAAAAAATTTAATTGAAAGATATTCATAATAAATTACCAAAATTACAAATTATTCATTTTGAATTCCCACATTCCCCCTGCCTATAATATTCTGAAAGCTTAACTTAATAATTATATGCACTGCAAGTTTTGTAAAGATCGGACAAAAAGATCTGTATTTATTAGTGTATGACTCGTATGTGAAACCAACCAACCAGACGAATCGACACCAAAGCCAAATAACGCAAAGGTAATGCCCCGTATTTGGTGGAACCAAAATCTATTATGAGCTGCTGAAATCTGGCCAGACCTGTTAAAAACTATATAGTATAAAGGCCAGACTATTTGTTCCATCGATGCAGAACGCTCTCTCTGGGATTCGCTTCACTTCAGAACCTAGTATACGAAATTGGCTTGATTCGTTCTTAACCTCAAAAAATTATAAGTTCTTTTGTATAGATAACTTTACATTCATTTAGAATTCTTTAGAAAATTTAAAAAAAAACTTTAACAAAATTTATTGAAAATTTATCGATAACTTTCATTTTGTATAAACAATTTATCGATAACTTGAATTTACTAAAGAAAATTTATCAATAACTTAATTTTTTTATTTTAATATTTCGATAACATAAATTATTTATAGAAAAATTATCGATTACTTTTATTTTTTATACATACTTAATCGATAACTTAAATTTTCTATAGAAAATTTATCGATAACTTTAATTTTTTGTTAAAAATTTATCAATAATTAGAATTTTTTATAGATTATTTATCGATAACTTTTGTTTTTATTATAAACTTCATCGATAACAGAAAATATTATAAAAAATGTATCGATAACTGAAATTTTTATTGGAAATTCATCGATAAATTTTTTTTTAAAAGAAATTTATCGATAACTGGAATTTCTATAGAAAATTTACCGATAATCTGAATTTCCTAAAGGAAATTTATCGATAACTTTAATATTCTTTAGAATATTAATTTAATTTTTTACAGTAAAACTTTCGATAACTTAAATTATTTATAGAAACTATTTCGATAACTTAAATTTTTATTGAAAATTCATCGATAACTGAAATTTTTATTGGAAATTTATCGATAACATAATTTTTTTTATAGTAAATCTTTCGACAACTTAAATCAGTTTTATATAATTTTTCGATAACTTTTATTTTTTATAGAAACTTTATCGATAACTTCAATTTTCAGTGAAAAATCTATCGATAACTTAAATTTTGTTTGTAGAAAATTTATCGATAACTTTTATTTTTTACAGAAACTTTATCGATAACTGAAATTTTTATTTTAAATTCATCGATAACTGAAATTTTTATTAAAAATTTATCGATAACATAATTTTTTTTAGAAAAAATGTATCGATAACTGGAATTGCTATATAAAATTAATCGATAACTTTAATATTATTTAGAAAACTTATCTAGAACTTAAATGTTTTATAGTAAATCTTTCGACTACTTAAATTTTTTATAGAAACTTTTTCGATAACTTCAATTTTCAGTGGAAAATCGATCGATAACTTAAATTTTTTTTGTAGAAAATTTAGCGATAACTTTTTTTTTATAGAAACTTGTTCGATAACTGAAATTTTCTTTTTTTAAATTGATTGATAACAAAAATTATTTATAGAAAATTTATCGATAGCTTGAAATAGTTATCAATATCTTAAATTTTCACGGTCGAATTCGTAACATTGACCACCTTATATAACGAACGTTTCAAAAATTGTATGCTCGATATAACGAATGATGAGAAAAAACAAACAAAATCAAACAAACGACCAAATTTTTAGCATTGACAACCTTATATAGCGAATATTTCGAAAATTGTACGCTCAATATAACGAACAGAAAGTATAAAAACCAAAGTAGTAAAGAATGTAAAAATAAGAAAAAAGTCGTTACAGTACCGTTTTCAGTGGTTAATAATAGGTGCTGTAATTTTTTCTATAGTGGTTTTAATTGCTTGTTTTCACGATATCGAATGAAAGATTTCGTTCGCATTCTAAGCGAAAGAAAACTGATTCGTTCACATAAATTAGAAGTTAGAGAATCCAAAATCAGCTTTCTTTCGCTTAGAATGCTAACGAAATCATTCATTTGATATTGTGAATCAGGCTATAATTCACGTGAATTAAATATAGGAAACCGTAGAAGAATTTCATTGAAAGAAAAACTAAAAATTTTGATGAATGAATGAAATATGAAATAATAAAATTCTCAACATGTATTTTGAAGAAAATGAAAACATTGTCTTTACAAATTAAGTGGAATCTAGAATCTTCAAAATCTGTTTTTGTAAAATGTTTGTCAATGAGTTTAATTTTCATTTTCCGAATCGATATCCCTTACACTGAAGGCTTTATTAATCACGGATAATGCACCAAGCCATCCTTCAGAAGAACAATTAGTAAAAACTACTATAGATATACAATTTGGACGATATTCATGCGTCCTAATGTCACACCGCTCATCCAACCTAATTCCAATATAGAAAAAGTTGTCCAAAATTAAAATAAAAACATCTCGATATAACGAATTTTTCAATTTAACGAATGGGCCTGACAACATATCGTTCGTTATACCGGGATTTGCCTGTATTGATAATTTTATTTTTTTTTATAGAATATTTTTCGATTTATTTTCTTTATTTTCTATAACTTTGTATACTTTGAGTGGAAATACTTTTGTGAAAATGAGCGAATTCACTTAATTGTGAATAAATTCGAAAAGAATCCATCGATTATTATGATCGACATCTCATTTTGTTGCTATTACATGTGGCTTTGCCATAAAGCAATAAATCTGAACAATTTCAGCCGTTTTCGATTTTTAAAACAAAAAAAATTGCTATTTCACGTAAGAAATATATTTTTTGCTTGAATTTGTTATTATAACTCCGAAACTACTGAGTTAATTGAAACGCAATCTATATGTGAAAATTTGTATATAACATAAGGGAAAATGTTTTCAAAATTCAATAATTTAAAAGAAGAATATTAACTACTAAATTTTATGTATATGAAATAAAAAACAAAAATTTTGCGAAAATGAGCGAATTCACTTAACTATGAATAAATTCCAAAAGAATCCATCGATATTTATGATCGATATCACATTATGTTGCTATTACATGTGGCTTTGCGATAAAGCAATAAATCTGAACAATTTCAGCCGTTTTCGATTTTTCATGATTTTTTTAAAACAAAAAAATTTCTATTTTCACGTAAGAATTATATTTTTTGCTTCAATTTGTTATTATAACTCCGAAACTACTGAGTTAATTGAAACGCAATATATATATGAAAATTTGTATATAGCATGGGAAAAATGTTTACAAAATTCAATCGAAAGAAGAACCTTAACTATTCATTTTTTGTATATCAAACAAAAATTTTGTGAAAATGAGCGAATTCACTTAATTGTAAATAAATTCGAAAAGAATCAATAGATTTTTATGATCGATATCTCATTTTGTTGCTATTATATGTGGATTTGCGATAAAGCAACAAATATGAATAATGTCTGCCGTTTTCGATTTTTCATAATTTTTTAAATTAAACAAAATTTGCTAATTTCACTTAAAAAATATATTTTTTGTTTCAACTTGTTATTATAACTCCGAAACTATTGAGTCGATTGAAACGAAATATATATATGAAAATTTATAAATAGCATGGGGAAAATGTTTTCAAAATTCAATCATTCAAAAGAAGAATATTAACTACTAAATTTTATGTATATGAAATAAAAAACAAAAATTTTGTGAAAATGAGCGAATTCACTTAATTGTGAATAAATTCGAGAAGAATCAATCACTTTTTATGATCCATATCTCATTTTGTTCCTATTACAAGTGGCTTTGTGAAAAAGTAATAAATCTGTTTTCACGTAAAAAATATATTTTTTGCTTCAATTTGTTATTATAACTCCGAAACTACTGAGCCGACTAAAACTTAATATATAAACGGATTAAAGATTATGTAAATTCCAATATTTCTAAGTTTACTTTAACAATATCGGTGTATCCGTTTTTGAGTAATCATTAATTATATGGAGAAACGATTAAAAAAATTCACAATTTTACAAACAAAAATTTAAAAAAAAAACTTCAGCATAGAATTTAAAATTTGGACCATATTTGTACTACTGGAACCACAATACATCAAAATTGTGTAGTGATTTGTATATTGAAATAAAAGTTTCTAAAACTGTTCAAATTGGTTTTGATTAACTTTGTCATATTGGGGCTTGCCATGAGGTTAATGATAAATATGGGATATGATTATTACGAAAGCTTAGTCTGTCATTTATAAATTCTGAAAGTTTTGTAGAGATCGGACCAAAAGTTCTATGTTTAATATAAACTTGATAATTTTCTTTAACTTTTCACATACATTAGTTAATATTCAAGTGATAGTTATATAAAAATCATGGAATATTATTAGAGTAGTAGTTTAAATTAAGGTACTTTCCCTACCTACCTCGTAATCTATAAAATAAATATACAATTTACATATTACTCTTTGTATATTGCAATTTACGAATGTGGTTGGTGGGTATTAATTTATTGAGTAAACGTTAATGTTATGTTGCTTTTTATTTTATTTTTATTTAATTTTATTTTGTATTTTTATTTTATTTATTTTACAAATAAAATAAAATGAAAAAACAAACTGAACACACATTTGTATTGTACTTTTTCACACACTTTGAGAAAACAACCAAAAAAAAAAATATTTTGGCAAATTTCTTAATTTTTTTTCAGAACTGAAAGAAACAACAATTAAACACAATTAAAATCTTTGTTTTCAAAAGAAAACAATCATTTAAAGATGAATTAATTCTATTAGTAAGAGTCAATAAATGAACAACAAATAAAAACATTATGTAAACAACAATAAACAAAATGTTTATGAACGTATTCATTATCTGTCAATAACCAATCAAATCGTAACAACAATTAAACTTTATATTAACAGTTTTATTTAAAAATCTGATTTTCACACCTTCCAATTGTCCTTGAGAAAGAAACAAAAGTTGTTATTGAATCAACACGTACGTACATTTAACAACATTTTTGGGTCACTGTCAATGTTTTTTTTTTTTTTAAAAAAAAGGAATTACAAAAAAAACTCATGTAAGATTGAATACCTAAGTAAAAAAATGGTAAAATTTTTGAATTCTATGGATAGATTTTTTGAAAATTTTTTTTTTTGTAAAATTGTGAATTTTTTTTAGATGTTTCTCCACATAATTTATGATAACTCAAAAAGGGTTAGTCCGATATTATTGAAAAAAACTTAGAAAAGTTGAAATTTACTTAACCTTTAATCTGTTTATATATTGGGATATAATTGGCTCAGTAGTTTTGGAGTTATAATAACAAATTCAAGCAAAAAATATATTTTTTAGGTGAAAATAGCAAATTTTTTTGTTTTAAAAAAATCATGAAAAATCGAAAAGTGCAAAATTTTTTCAGATTTATTGATTTATCTGAAAGTCACATGTAATAGGAACAAAACGAGATATTGGTCATAAATATCGATGGATTCTTTTCGAATTTATTCACAATTAAGTGAATTCGCTCATTTTCACAAAATTTTAGTTTTTTGTTTGATATATATAAAATTGAGTAGTTAATGTTCTTCTTACGATTGATTTAATTTTGAAAACATTTTTCCCATGCTATATACAAATTTTCATGTATATATTGCATTTCAATCGGCTCAGTAGTTTCGGAGTTATAATAACAAATTGAAGCAAAAAATATATTTTTTAGGTGAAAATAGCAATTTTTTTTGTTTTAAAAAAATCATGAAAAATCGAAAACGGCAAAAAATTTTCAGATTTATTGCTTTATCGCAAAGCCACTTGTAATAGCAACAAAATGAGATATTGATTGTATTTGTTATAATTTTCGTTACAATAAAAAAACACATGTAAAATTTTCACTCAAAGTACACGCTTATAAGCACATACAATTTTCTGAAAATGAGCGAATTCACTTAATTGTGAATAAATTCGAAAATAATCCATCGATTTTTATGATCGATATCTCATTTTGTTCCTATTACATGTGGCTTTGCGATAAAGTAACAAATCTAAACAATTTCTGACGTTTTCGATTTTTCATAATTTTTTTAAAACAAACAAATTTTCTATTTTCACATAAAAAATATATTTTTTGCTTCAATATGTTATTATAACTCCGAAACTACTGAGCCGATTGAAACGCAATATATATGTGAAAATTTGTAAATAGCATGGGGAAAATGTTTTTAAAACTCAATCAATCGAAAGAAGAACATTAACTACTCAATTTTATGTATATCAAACAAAAAACAAAAATATTGTGAAAATGGGCGAATTCACTTAATTGTGAAATAATTCAAAAATAATCCATCGATATTTGTGATCAATATCTTATTTTATTCCTAATATAAGTGGCTTTGAGATAAAGCATTAAATCTAAACAAATTGTGACGTTTTCGATTTTTCATTATTTTTTTAAAACAAAAAAATTTGATATTTTCACCTAAAAAATAATTTTTTTTGCTCCAATTTGTTATTATAACTCCGAAACTACTGAGGCGATTGAAATGCAATATATGTATATGTGAAAATTTGTATATAGCATGCGGCAAATGTTTTCAAAATTCAATCAATCGAAAGAAGAACATTAACTACTCAATTTTATGTATATGAAACAACACTTAATTGTGAATAAATTCGAAAACAATCAATCGATTTTTATGATCAATATCTTATTTTGTTCCTAATACATGTGACTTTCAGATAAAGTAACAAATCTAAACAATTTCTACCATTTTCGATTTTTCATGATTTTTTTAAAGCAAACAAATTAACTATTTTCATGTAAAAAAATATATTTTTTGCTTCAATTTGTTATTATAACTCCGAAACTACTGAGCCGATTAAAACGCAATTTTAATAATATCGGACTAACCCTTTCTGATTTATCAGAAATTATGTGAAGAAACGTCTAAAAAAAATTCACAATTTTACAAAAAAAAAAAAAAATTAAAAAAAAACTTCTCCATAGAATTTAAAATTTGGACCATATTTGTACTACTGGAACCACAATACATCAAAATTGTGTAGTGGTTTAAAAAGCTTTTAAAATTTTTTTCGATTTTCTTGTCCTGTGTATTAAATAACTAAGTGAGAATTAATGACAGATATGTACCTTTCAAAATGACATATTAATTATTCAAAACAAAAATGTTTCCAATCTTAAAATTTCTCTGGACAATTCTTCTAGAAAGTTTATCCATAACCCAAAATTTCTCCTTAAAATTTATTGATATTTTTTTGATGAAATAAATTTTCTCAAGAAAATCGAACGATTTCGTAAAAACCATACATATTTAAATGTTGAAAGTAAATTGTAAGTATTTTAAATTGGCCACTGACATTTTCTCGATTACTATTCCCCTTGCAACAAAAAATTGAGTGATAACCTTCACATTGTTCAAAAAAAATAGTGCAAAAAATATATATGAACATCTGGTTAATAAAGTAAAATTTCTTTTAAAATGATTGCTCTTTTTCTAAACAAGTTTTTTTTTTAACCAATAAATGACTTGGCAACAAATTATGATGGTGTTTTTTAATGTCTAAGAGAAAATCAATTGAAATCTGATATAACAATTGTACAATTGATATTGAATTTGTCTTTAATTTATTGTTGTTATAACAAAAAATTAAAAAAAATAACGAAAAAAAAACTTGTAAGACAATAACCGACCATAAACAATAATTTTTTGTTGATCATTGTGTACATTGACATCTGATGATGATCATGATTGCGAAGAGAGAAAAAAAAAACATCACAACAAACAAATGGCGTTTTCATTTTCCATTACCCCGAACAACGAATTGCTACAAATAATTCGTGGAGATTATTTAAGTTTTGGAAAAACAAATGAGGGGTATGCTGGGCTTTAAAGTTTAAAAAACAAACAAGAAACTTTCAATTTTCCTGTTTTTTCTTTTTTAAATCTTCAATTGAAATAAAAAAGAGTTCAATATTCCACTTGATCATTATGAATTATAAAGAATGATCAGTTTTTACTGTTTGAATTTTTAACGATCTGGTTATGTATGTTTATTTGACAAGATCATTAATTCTCAAGCCTCAAATTGTAACTTTTAAAATGATCGTTGATGTGATCGTTGGGTTAGTCACGTGTTGCATTAACTATATGCATCGATCGAACGATTAATTGAAATTCATGATTTCATTTCATTTCATTCTTTTCTATTTCATTGCACAAAACAAGACCTGTAACAATTTTGTTTTCAATAATTTGAAAATATGTTTTTTTTTTCTGCTCTAAAATCAATTTAAATTCGTATAAACAAGTTGTTGACTATTTCATAAAAAAAATAACGCAAAAAATGAAAACAAATTACACAACTGAAAAATTTAACAAAAAAAAAAATATTTAAATTAAATAAAATACATGTACGAACAAAATATAAAAAAAAACAATAACAATTATTACCGTTAGTAGAAAAATGTATTAAAAAAAAATAAATTTATTGTTTATTTAAAAAAAAACAACAGCGAATCAATTAGAGCATAGTTTCACAGGTTCTTTCAAATACATTGTTGCAAAAAAAACGCTGGTTTTGTAATTAAGCGTTTTTTTGTTTGTTTGGGTTTGAAAGTTTAATTAAACAGAAATCTGTTTTTTTAATTAATTTTCGTACATTTGCACTGCTCTTTACGCTTAATAATTAATACGTAGTTATTAATTTATTTATTTATCTTTTTCCACAATAATTGCATTATACATGAACATAATATACGCATTTGCGTTATTTTTAAACATTTCTCTTCAACACACGTATTTTTTCCGCTATTTATCATTTATTTGTTTGTGTTTAATATATTTTTAATAAATAATTCTTTTTTGTGTTTCTTTTCTCTGTTTAACGACCGTTTGTTTATAACGTCTCGTAACAACTGATTGATCTTTAATTAAAATGTGGCTTTCGCTGTGGCTATTAGCCAAAAATAATATCTGTTTTAATATTATTGTTTTATTATTCATTGTTTACAGCGAATTCAAAACAACTACATTCTCAAATACACCCGCTGCTCTACCAACAGTCAGTCAGCTGTTTCTCTAGGTTTTTTTTTTTGTTTAATATTATTTGCGGCGAATTCATTTCTCCCATACTCAAGCAATTCCGAAAAAGATCACTGAGTTGTCTATGGTGTCTGTCTTTATCTGAACGAGAGTGAAATTAATAATTGTTGTTTAGTTTGTAGCTGTGTGTAGTTTTTGTTTAGCTGTTCAATACACGCAAAATGTTTGTAAATAAAAAAAAAATAGAAAAATTATGCGCATGCGATTACCGCTACAGCTGTTTATGGCCAAGCGGCTTTACTATACAGTGTGTTGGCAAAAAGAGCCAAACTATTTGAAATTATTATAGATATTTTAATAAATTGTCTGCATAAAAGTGAAATTGTTGTTTTAAAAAATTGTTTTGTAAATACATAGTTAATTTATGAAGTTTTGAAAAATTGTTTAATTGTAGTTGCATAGTGGTGAATAAAGTATCAAAATTACTACAATTTATTGAAGTACTTAGCAGATTATTTTTCTATTTTTCATAATTTTTGTTTTTCAAATGAATGGCAAACATTTTATATAAAAAGTTTAAGTTTTTTAAGGCAATAAAATTTTTTGCATAAAATCAAATCCAAGAATTTTCTTTATGAAATCGAAAACTTTTCTATAGAAAAGGAAAGTTATCGATAACTTTTCTATAGAAAAGGAAAGTTATCGATAACTTTTCTATAGAAAACGAAAGTTATCGATAACTTTTCTATAGAAAAGGAAAGTTATCGATAACTTTTCTACAGAAAAGGAAAGTTATCGATAACTTTTCTATAGAAAAGGAAAGTTATCGATAACTTTTCTATAGAAAAGGAAAGCTATCGATAACTTTTCTATAGAAAAGGAAAGCTATCGATAACTTTTCTATAGAAAAGGAAAGCTATCGATAACTTTTCTATAGAAAAGGAAAGCTATCGATAACTTTTCTATAGAAAAGGAAAGCTATCGATAACTTTTCTATAGAAAAGGAAAGCTATCGATAACTTTTCTATAGAAAAGGAAAGCTATCGATAACTTTTCTATAGAAAAGGAAAGCTATCGATAACTTTTCTATAGAAAAGGAAAGTTATCGATAACTTTTCTATAGAAAAGGAAAGTTATCGATAACTTTTCTATAGAAAAGGAAAGTTATCGATAACTTTTCTATAGAAAACAAAAGTTATCGATAACTTTTCTATAGAAAACAAAAGTTATCGATAACTTTTCTATAGAAAACAAAAGTTATCGATAACTTTTCTATAGAAAACAAAAGTTATCGATAACTTTTCTATAGAAAACAAAAGTTATCGATAACTTTTCTATAGAAAACAAAAGTTATCGATAACTTTTCTATAGAAAACAAAAGTTATCGATAACTTTTCTATAGAAAACAAAAGTTATCGATAACTTTTCTATAGAAAACAAAAGTTATCGATAACTTTTCTATAGAAAACAAAAGTTATCGATAACTTTTCTATAGAAAACAAAAGTTATCGATAACTTTTCTATAGAAAACAAAAGTTATCGATAACTTTTCTATAGAAAACAAAAGTTATCGATAACTTTTCTATAGAAAACAAAAGTTATCGATAACTTTTCTATAGAAAACAAAAGTTATCGATAACTTTTCTATAGAAAACAAAAGTTATCGATAACTTTTCTATAGAAAACAAAAGTTATCGATAACTTTTCTATAGAAAACAAAAGTTATCGATAACTTTTCTATAGAAAACAAAAGTTATCGATAACTTTTCTATAGAAAACAAAAGTTATCGATAACTTTTCTATAGAAAACAAAAGTTATCGATAACTTTTCTATAGAAAACAAAAGTTATCGATAACTTTTCTATAGAAAACAAAAGTTATCGATAACTTTTCTATAGAAAACAAAAGTTATCGATAACTTTTCTATAGAAAACAAAAGTTATCGATAACTTTTCTATAGAAAACAAAAGTTATCGATAACTTTTCTATAGAAAACAAAAGTTATCGATAACTTTTCTATAGAAAACAAAAGTTATCGATAACTTTTCTATAGAAAAGTAAAGTTATCGATAACTTTTCTATAGAAAAGTAAAGTTATCGATAACTTTTCTATAGAAAAGTAAAGTTATCGATAACTTTTCTATAGAAAAGTAAAGTTATCGATAACTTTTCTATAGAAAAGTAAAGTTATCGATAACTATTCTATAGAAAAGTAAAGTTATCGATAACTATTCTATAGAAAAGTAAAGTTATCGATAACTATTCTATAGAAAAGTAAAGTTATCGATAACTTTTCTATAGAAAAGTAAAGTTATCGATAACTTTTCTATAGAAAAGTAAAGTTATCGATAACTTTTCTATAGAAAGTAAAGTTATCGATAAGTTTTCAATAGAAAATAAAGTTATCGATAACTTGTCTATAGAAAAGTTAAGTTGTCGATATCTTTTCTAAATAAAAGTAAAGTTGTCGATAACTTTTCGATCAATTTTCAACGGAAAAATTTATCGGTAACTTAAAATATCAATAGAAAATATCGATATATTTTCGAAAAAAATTAAAGTTATCGAAAATCTTCAAAACAATGTAAGTTATCGATAAATTTTGTATAGAAATTTCAAGTTATCGATACATTTTTTATCCAAAATCAAAGTTATCGATAATTTCGGGCTTCACATATGATCTTTTATGCTTTGGTTTATTGTATTGAATCCATTTTTCATCGCAAGTATTGATTCGGTCCAAAAATTATTTTCTTTTGTAGCGTTCAAGCATCATTTCGGATATAAAAAACCGTCTTTCATGTTATCTATATATTTTTTTTTTTATAGAGAATTAACATTATCGATAACTTTTCTTTAGATCATCGATAAATTTTCGTTAGAAAATAAAAGTTTTCGATAAATTTCCTAATAAAATCTTAACTTATTGCTAAATTTCTTTAACAAATTAATGTTATTAATCATTTTTCTTTCGAAAATTAAAGTTAATTAGAATTTCAGTTCCTTTTAACCCCTTTACTATGTTGCAATAAAGAAATTGTTACCCCCACAACCTGCTCTAATAGAGACCCAAACAAACAAATTGCAACAGTAAATTAAATGCATTTGAAAGAACCCCAAACGAACAATAAATAGAGCCGCGCAAAAGAAAAAATAAAAAAAATCTAAACCAAAAACTCACTAAATCAACGAGTCATAAAAGCATAAAATTTTCAAAAGAAAAAAACATTGCACACACTAGCACAACGCAAAAACCAATATTTGTTTGGAAACCGAAAAAACCATGGCTGTTTGGAAAACTAAATGAACTTTTGTGGTTGAACACCACTATTCCGGGTTACAATGAGAAAATGTAGGAGATTATTCACAATTTTGCAGGGGGCTGCTGTAGGAGTTGAGTAGTGGTTGGGATCCTAAAAATAACAGTAAATAATCGAAAATTGAAGTGGCTTACAAAACATTTGTTATCGCATAATACAACGACAGCTGAAGCAGAGCAGCAGCAAAAATAGCAACAACTACAATAAGATTAGAGAGAACTAAACTATAAATGAGATTTTGGTTTTAGTCAAACACACGGACATATACATATATATCGTAGCGTTTTTGGTTTAAGCCAATTGTACGCAGGGATTGAATAAGTACTAGAACTTCTAAACTAGAGCTATGTGCTGTTTGTTGGGCAGCGATAAATCAATTGATTACATTATATATCCCAGGTAATCTAAAGTGTAGTCAATTGTCACTTAAGTGTCTCTAAGTAGTCTAAAGTGTAGTCACTTTAAACGGGACAGTCTCCTACAACCACTGGAATGTATGAGTGCATATGTGTTTTGGAAAAACAACAACATTTTGTTACAAAAAAAAATATGGTACAAGTATTTGTTTTTATGAGGTCAAAATGTACAACAAATATATATTTATATTTAGTTATATTTTTTTAAACAAGTTACCAGTAACTATTTGTTTAAGTTTTTCTACAAGTTTGTATTTTTATTTGTTTTAATATAACAATAAAATATAACTATATTAAATAAAACATGTTTTAATGGTATTTTATTTAAGGGATTAAAATGGCGATTAATTTTGATTTTTTTTTTTGAAAGCCACTTTTACGTTTAAAGTGCAATAGAAAGTAAACATATATTTATATTACTAGAAAGGTAATTATGTTTACTTGTAATTATTTTAATTTATTAGGCTTTAAAATTTTCAAAATCTCTTAAAAATGCTGGATTTATATTAAAAATTCTAAAATATGTCATAATTAATATTAATCATACGTACTGTTAGACAAATTTTAGATTTTCGCAAAATTATTTAAAGCAAACCTAACAATTTAAAGATTGTTGTTACAAATGTCGTAAATAAAGATTTATTTATAATTTTAGTATACAAATTTTAGTAAAATTCGGAATTATTTAAAATATTTTTGATTGTTAAAAATTAAAATTTTAATAATTTTATTTCAAACTTAAATTTTGCAATTTATTTTAAGACATAATTGGTAAAATATTAGTAATTTATAAAAACCTAAATGTTTTCATTTATTATTTAATGAAATTTTTTAAATCGCTTAAAAAATTTTAAAATTATAAGAAAAATTGTCAAACAAGTCCTAATAAATATTAATCATACGTCATGTTACACAAATTTAAAAAGTTCGTAAAATTCTTGCTGCCAACACAGGTAATTAAAGATTTTTTTATACAAATATCTTAAACAAAGATTTATTTATAATTTACCCTACATCACCATAGTGGGGAGGGTATAATGCGTTTGTGCAGATGTTTGTAACATCCAAAAATACTAGTCTAACACCCACCTTAAAGTAAACCGATCGACTTAGAATCACTTTCTGAGTCGATTAAACGATGTCCGTCCGTCTATCCGTCTGGCTGGCTGGCTGTCCATGTAAACCTTGTGCGCAGAGTACAGTTTGCAGTTTTGAAGATATTTCGATCGGCCCAAGGACGAAGCCTATTCAAACTGACTGAAATCGTTCCATTATTTCACCTAGCCCCCATACAAATATCCTTCCGAAATTGGACTTTATCGGTCATAAATGGTTAAATCATATAAGTATCTCCATAAATTTCGCTCCAAATAAGTTTTATATATACAAAATTCATGTCACCAAATTTTGTTACGATCGGTCCATAATTAGTCATAGCTCGCATATAAACCCGCTTCCGAAAATCACTTTAACGTACATAAATCGCTTAAAAATGTTGGTATACTCACAAAATTCAACATAGTAAACTTTCATATAGACATAAATCACACGACCTAATTTCATGGTGATCGGTCCATAATTGGTCATAGCCCACTAATAAGGCCCACTTCCGAAAATCACTCAAAAATATAAATTATTGATATTTTAAAAGAAAAATGTTTTGGCTCTTTTACTTAGTGTAGGGTATTATATGGTCGGGCTTGACCGACCATACTTGTTTTTTTAATTGAAAATGGTTTATTTTTGGATCTTTAACAGATATTGCTCTGAAATCTTTTGTAAGTTATTGATAATTTAGTTGTCTAACTAACAGTTCATTCGGTCCAAAAGTACGCGGACCAAGGTATTATAAAATTTAACAATTTCAATTTTGAAATGCCTATAACTCTAAAATTATAAGAGATAAATAGCAACTAGCCTAGCGCTTTTCAAAAATATAAAAATCTTTGAAATCGGAAAGGAAACAAAAAAATTGCACATGTTTAAACATTTTTCATGTCGAAGGTACCCTAATTTGAGTCCTCATAGCGCCGTCCCTAAATCATTTGTAGGGCCCATTTTAATAACTTAAATTGGAAAACTCCATGGCTACGCTCACGTCAAATTTTATCGCGATCAGACCAGCCGTTTAAAAATGCTAGCTTTATTTCCAAAAGATTTTGATTCTGCCCACTGTGCAGTGGTAGGCATAAAGATAACTTAGAATATGTTGTAATCTGACCAGCTAAATATTGACTGTTATTTTTATATGTTACTAGTTGACCCGCCCGGCTTCGCCCGGTAGCATTTACTAATGTTAGTTCTTCAAGTTTTTCCAACCCACATACACCTGCCTGTTCTTATTTATTTGCAAATAAAATATCTAAATTTGTACTGCATACTTTAGGGAGCTTCTTTATTAAATTTGTGTGGACTAAAAAAAAGAATTTCCGAGTTTTACCCGGAATTTTTAATTTTTTTTTCTTTACAAACCATCTCCTGAAAATTTCGAATCGAATAAAAAACAAGTAAGAGTGCTATATTCGGCTGTGCCGAATCTTATATACCCTTCACCAAATTATACTTCAAAATTTTAAATATTTTTAGGTAAACAAAATTTAATTTTTTTTTAGTTTTTTTTTCATTTTTTGGAAAAAAATTTATTTTAAATTTTTTTTTTTAAATTTAAATTTTTTTTTTTTTAAATTTAAAATTTTTTTTTATTTAAATTTTAAAAAATTTTTTTGGTTTTTAAAAATTTTTTTTTTGAAAAAAAAAAATTCGGGTTAAAAATTTTTTTCCCGATTTTGACCCATTGTAGGTCCAACTTAATATGGTCTTATATACGTCGTTGCAAATGTCTTTGAAATATCTATCGTTAGATATCCATATTGTCTATATTAATGTCTTAGTAATCCAGATATAGGTCAAAAATTGGTCAAAAATCGAGGTTGTCTTGGTTTTTTCCTCATATCTCAGCCATTTGTGGACCGATTGTGCTGATTTTAAATAGCAAAATTCTCGAAAGCATGTCTGACAGAATTATTGAAGATTTGGATCCCGAAGATATCTGGGGTCTTCAGAAAACTGATTTCAACAGACAGACAGACAGACGGACAGACAGACAGACAGACAGACAGACAGACAGACAGACAGACAGACAGACAGACAGACAGACAGACAGACAGACAGACAGACAGACAGACAGACAGACAGACAGACAGACAGACAGACAGACAGACAGACAGACAGACAGACAGACAGACAGACAGACAGACAGACAGACAGACAGACAGACAGACAGACAGACAGACAGACAGACAGACAGACAGACAGACAGACAGACAGACAGACAGACAGACAGACAGACAGACAGACGGACATGGCTTAATCGACTCCGCTATCTATAAGGATCCAGAATATATATACTTTATAGGGTCGGAAATGAAAAATGTTGAAATTACAAACGGAATGACAAACTTATATATACCCTTCTCACGAAGCTGAAGGGTATAAAAAATCAGCCAAATCGCTCCAGCCGTTCTCACGTGATGCCATTACATGTACCGTTTCATTTTTATACCCTTCACCTTCGTGAGAAGGGTATATATAAGTTTGTCATTCCGTTTGTAATTTCTACATTTTTCATTTCCGACCCTATAAAGTATATATATTCTGGATCCTTATAGATAGCGGAGTCGATTAAGCCATGTCCGTCTGTCTGTCTGTTGAAATCAATTTTATGAAGACCCCAGATCTCTTCGGGATGCAAATCTTATATAATTCTATCAGACATGCTTTCGAGAAATTTGCTATTTAAAATCAGCAAAATCGGTCCATAAAAAACGGAGATATGAGCAAAAAACCGGGACAACCTCGATTTTTGATCTATATCTGGATTACTAAGTCATTAATATAGACAATATGGATATCTAATGATAGATATTTCAAAGTCCATTGCAACGATGTAGATAAGGCTATAGTAAGTTGGACCTACAATGGGTCAAAATCGGGAAAAATATTTTTTAACCCGAATTTTTTTTTTCATCAAAAAATTTTTTTGTCATACATTTTTTTTTCCAAAAAATTAAAAACTAAAAAAAAAAATTTTATAAAAATTTGGAAAAAACTTTTTTTAAAAAAAATTAAAAAACAATTTCGAAAAAATAAATTTTGTTTACCTAAAAATTATTTTAAAGTATAATTTGGTGAAGGGTATATAAGATTCGCACAGCCGAATATGGCTCTCTTACTTGTTTTTATATATTATTTGACAATTTTTATGAACTTTGTTTACCACATTCGTGTTGTTTAGAGATAAAATAAACCGATCATGTTCAGGCCCTGGTGGCTATGAGTGCCGGGCACTGGTGTACAGTATACAGTTTTTTAATAACTAAAATAAATCAAAACAGATGATAAAATTTCTAGGAAATTCCCTTTTAAACAAATATAGGCAGATTTTCAAATAATAAAAAAACGCTAATTAGTTTTTTATTATTTCCTCATTAAAAACTTTAACAAGTTGTTAACTTCTTATTAAGTTATAACATTAAAAAAAGGTAATTAAAGGGGAATTTCTAAATTTTAATAATTTAAGAATATTATTATGAATAAAAGTTTTATTATATAAAATATAGGTTTTTTTAAATCTTCATAAAATTTTATTTTTAAAAATAAAAACTTTTGTAAAGTTTCCTTAACAAAATGGCAAACTCACACTATCTTTGGCTTTAAAACAAACTTGTAAATGTATATACTATTATTATTATCATTATTTAGCATCAAAATAAAGTTAAAATAATCATAATATCATTTAAAAAACAAAAAATAAAGTCTACACAAAAACTTACTGACTAAAAAAAAAGTAACAGGAAATGGCAGGAGGAGAAGCAAAAGGAAACAGGAAATAAAACAGACACTCACTCTCACTCATTCGCAGACAGACAGAGAGATAAAAATACATACTCGTATACGAGTACATGTCACAGAACAGCAGTCACTTACATGTATATTAAAAAACTGGGATGTGTAATAACCCGGCAAAGCTAGAAGCTACATTCGTCAACGAACGAACTGATTACCCAACAACCTACTTACAGGAATTTTAGTTGCAGAATATAACCTATGTACATGGCATTGCCCTTCAATTTAAGAAGATTTCGATGGAAAACTAATTATTTTTTGTAATAAATATTATGCAATAAATTCCGGCCTTTAAATTTATTAGATTACAAACTAAATTAAAGAGTTTTATTAATTTTTGCTAAAAAATATTCCAACCAAATTTCACCATTTCCCTACAAAATATTCTCTGCAAGCAATAAAGTTGTTTATTTAAACTGCCGGCATCTTGTTTAAAGTGTTACAACCCACTAAAGGACATTATTATTTGTACATATCCCAGAGGGTCTTGGGAAATGTAAAAAAGCAAAAAGCTTCCTTTAGGACAATAGCTGTACAGAAATATATACATGAATTCATGACATACTGATTTTTACATAGATACACACACATTTGTAAATACATTAACAAATACATACATGATCATCACGTCCTTTTTTTTCTGTCAGTTGGCCACACAAATGTAAGTTTGTAAAATATGTAAAATTTTAAACATTGACGTCAACATTTTATAGTTTTCATTTTCATGTTGTAGTTTGTAATTTCAGTTATTGTTGTTGTTAGTTGTTATTGCTACAAATAACAACAACATGTACAAAACATGATTGTTTGTTGTTGTTGAACTGGTCGCCATTTTTGCTACCCTGCAGTCCATGGTACTAGGAGCTTTTAAACACCATGACCAGAATTACCTACAAACCTACTTGCTAGACTTTCTACAAACGTATTTACAGAGCGAATGTCATTAAATAAGTAAGAGAGCTATATTTATATACCATTCACCAAATTATACTTCAAAATACAAGTCTTCTATCTTCTATCTATCTATCTATCTATATATATAAATATGAAATGGTCCATGTATGTAATGGCATCACGTGAGAACGGCTGGAGCGATTTGGCAGATTTTTTTTTTATTCGATTCCAAATTTTCAGGAGATGGTTTGTAAAGAAAAAAAATTCAAAAATTCCAAGTAAAACTCGGAAATTTTTTGTTCAGTCCAGTCAACTGTAATAAAAAAAGCTCCCTAAAGTATGCAGTACTAATTTAGATATTTTATTTGCAAATAAATAGGAACAGGCAGAAGTATGCGGGTTGCAGAAACTTGAAGAACTAACATTAGTAAATGCTACGGTCTTATCTACGGTTTTTCTTTCAGTGTTTTTTTTAATTTTTTGGAAATTTTTTTTTTTCGAATTGTTATTTTAAATTGTTTTTATTAAATTTTTTAAAATTTAAATTTTTTTTTTTAAAAATTTAAAAAAAAATTTTTGTTTTCTAAATTTTTTTTGGTGAAAAAAAATTCGGGTTAAAAATATTTTTACCGATTTTGACCCATTGTAGGTCCAACTTATTATGGTCTTATACACGTCGTTGCAAAGGTCTTTGAAATATCTATCATTAGATAGCCATATTGTCTAAATTATATGACTATATGACTTAGTAATCCAGATATAAGTCAAAAATAGCTCAAAAATCGAGGTTGTCCTGGTTTTTTCCTCATATCTCAGCCATTTGTGGACCGATTTTGCTGATTTTAAATAGGAAACTTCTCGAAAGCATGTCTAACAGAATTATTGAAGATTTGGATCCCGAAGATATCTGGAGTCTTCAGAAAATTGATTTCAACAGACAGACAGACGGACGGACATGGCTTAATCGACTCCGCTATCTATAAGGATCCAGAATATATATACTTTATAGGGTCGGAAAATTATATTGTGGAAATTACAAACGGAATGATAAACTTATATCGAGCCCTTAGCGCCAAATTATCGTAAGCGACAAAACACAAATTTTACAGGAGAAGGTTTTTTTGATTATTTTGAAATTTATACATTGAATTAAAAATGTTATGATGCGATATAATATAATTTCGTTCAAGCTATTTTCTTATTTTTCAAAAATATTTATAACTTTTGACAATTAAAAATTCATACTTTATTGAAAAATATGATAAAAAATGTTTTATATTGAATTTTTTCATAGATACAAATTTTTCGAATTGAAATTAAATTTTTATTTATGAATAGTTTTTAATGAAATTTCACAGTTATGTAGATTTTTCTATTTAAAATGGAAAAATAAAAACGAATTCCCAAAAAAGTGTTGAAAAATTCCAAAAATGGGAATTTTTAGTTTTTTGGCTATAATTTCCATACCCTTGCAAAATAATTAGAAACATATTGGGCCAACTAAAATCGGTTACTATATTTATACCCTACACCACCATAGTCTAACACCCACCTTAAAGTATACCGATCGACTTAGAATCATTTTCTGAGTCGATTAAGCGATGTCCGTCCGTCCGTCTGGTCGGCTGGCTGGCTGTCCATGTAAACCTTGTGCGCAGAGTACAGGTCGCAATTTTGAAGATATTTCGATCAAATTTGGTACATATTATTTTTTCGGCTCAAGGGTCAAGCCTATTGAAACTGGCTGAAATCGGTCCATTATTTCACCTAGCCCCCATACAAATGTCCTCCCGAAATTGGACTTTATCGGTCATAAATGTTTAATTTATACATGTATCTCCACAAATTCCGCTCCAAATAAGTTTTATATACACAGAATTCATGTCACCAAATTTTGTTACGATCGGTCCATAATTAGTCATAGCTCCCATATAGACCTGCTTCCGAAAATCACTTTAACGTGCATAAATCGCTTAAAAATGTTGGTATACTCACAAAATTCAACATAGTTAACTTTAATATAGACATAAATCACACGACCTAATTTCATGGTGATCGGTCCATAATTGGTCATAGCCCCCATATATCCCCACTTCCGAAAATCACTCAAAAATATAAATTATTGAAATTTTAAAAGAAAATTTTTTTTTGCTCTTTTATTTAGTGTAGGGTATTATATGGTCGGGCTTGACCGACCATACTTTCTTACTTGTTTTATATCGAATATGTGATTTGAGAATTTTTTCCCTAAAGTTTTATTTTACATAAAAAATAGGTGTTCTTTGAATGGACCTGGTCCCCTCGGTAACAAAAATTTTTAATTTTTTTTTCATTCAAAATATTTTATATGAACTTAGCTTTCAGAAAGTATCCTCTTAGAATTTTTTTGCGATAACTTAAAAAGAAAAAGTTATTTTTTCCCAAAAAATTAGCGAAAAATCTCTTAATTTTAGCAATAAAAAAAATTTAGAAAATGTCGCATACGATAATTTGGCCTTAGCGCCAAATTATCGTAATTATCGCTATATACCCTTTTCACGAAGGTGAAGGGTATAAAAAGAAGCATTAGTAGCGCAAAGACCCAACGATTTAGTTAAGATCATTAAATTCACATTTCTGTTGAACAGTTATAACAGTTAAACGGATAATTTAATGAATACCACAGGGCAACAAAATCTAAAAAAATTAAAGCGCTTTTTAAACCACTACACAATTTTAATGTATTGTGGTTCCAGTAGTACAAATATGGTCCAAATTTATCTATTCTATGGAGAAATTTTTTTAAAAAAAATTTTTAAGAAAAATTATAAATTTTTTTTAGACGTTTTTCCATATAATTAATGATAACTCAAGAACCCTTACTTCAATATTTTTAAAATAAACTTTGAAAAATTTCAAATTACATAATCTTTAATCCATTTATATATTGGGATTTAATTGGCTCAGTAGTTTTGGAGTTATAATAACAAATTGAAGCAAAAATTATATTTTTTAAAAGAAAATAACAATTTTTTTTTGTTTTAAAAAATCATGAAAAATTGAAAACGTCAGAAATTGTTCAGATTTATTGATTTATCTTAAAGCCACATATAATAGTAACAAAATCAGATATCGATCATAAAGATCTATTAATTTTTTTCGAACGTATTCACAATTAAGTGAATTCGCTCATTTTCACAAAATTTTAGTTTTTTTGTTTGATATACATAAAATTTAGTAGTTAATGTTCTTCTTTCGATTCATTGAATTTTGTTAACATTTTCCCCATAGTATGTACAAATTTTCATATATATCTTACATTTCAATCAGATCAGTAGTTTCGGAGTTATAATAACAAATTGAACCAAAAAATATATTTTTTAAAAGAAAATAACAATTTTTTTTTGTTTTAAAAAATCATGAAAAATTGAAAACGTCAGAAATTGTTCAGATTTATTGATTTATCTTAAAGGAACAAAATTAGATATCGATCATAAAAATCTATTAATTCTTTTCGAATTTATTCACAATTAAGTGAATTAGCTCATTTTCATAAAATTTGTTTGATGTACATAAAATTGAGTATATTATAATTGAATCGTTTATTTCAAAAACCAGTCAAGCAACAAAAAATCAAAAATTGAGTTATTGGACGATTGCTGTTTTTGTAAAAGTATTGTTTAATTGTTTAATGCAAAAAAATAAAAATAAATACTGCCCCCTATTACGGTGAAGCAAAGCTGTGAATTCCATGTTTAGTGCAGAAAGAAGTCAAGTGACAGCGCATGGTTTCAGCCTATGTAATACATACTAGGCTCCAATTTATTTATTTTTTCATAAATATTATAGGTATCAATAAATGTAAACAAAATAGAACAAATATTTATATATGAATATGATGTTAAAATCTTTAAAAGTTAATATTTAATAGTCTTCAAAAAATATGTATGTATAAAAAAAAATTTAAATCAAAAAATTAAAAATTCCTTTTTTTAAAAAGTCCTTTTTCCAAACTCTTATTTTTGCATTTATGGTACATTTTTCTATATTATACTGTAATTTGTGAACTTTTGTGAAAATATAAAAAAAGTACTTAAGGTTTATGTGGTACTTTTTCAAAAATTCACTTTTTCTCGAATATATATCACAAATCTTGAAAAATAACAAGTACTTTTTTCTAAATACATAGTTCTATTTCAAAACGTTTATCATTGTTTATTGGTGAATTATGTGTATCAGTGAAAAATTAAAAACAAAAAATTACTTTTTTTTTAATGTTTGTGGTACAGTTGTAAAAAGTACTTTTCTCGAAATTGTACATATTAATGCATTTTCTATAATATTTTAAAAACATGTATTAGAAAACTAAAAATAATAAAAAAGTACTTTTTGAAAATAGTGGTACTATTGTAAAAAGTAGTTTTTCTCGAAATTGTGAATTACATAAAAAACGAAAAATAATAAAAAAGTACTTTTTGAAAATAGTACTTTTTTCCAAAGTATTTTTCACTATTTTAATGAAATTCTTAACTTCTTTAAAAACAAAAAAGTACTTACTTTGGTATTTGCGGTACAATTGTAAAAAGTACTTTTTGTTGATATTGTTCGAAAAATATGAATTAAAAAACTAAAAATAATAAAAAAGTGCTTTTTTTAAATAGTACTTTTTTCCAAACTTTTATTAAATTAACTACATTTCAAGAATTATATTAAATTGTTCACTATTTTAATCAAATTCTTAACTTCTGTAAAAAAAAGTGATTTTTTAGCTCTAAAATATAAAAAAAGTACTTTTTGAAAATAAATAAACTACATTCATAAAATTATTATTAAAATTTTCACTATTCTGTAAGAAAAAACAACAAAAAAGTACTTTTTGAAAATAGTCCTTTTTTCTAAGCTCTTATTAAATTAACTACATTTCAAGAATTATATTAAATTGTTCACTATTTTAATGAAATTCTGAACTTCTTCTTTAAAAACAAAAAAGTACTTTTTCGGATGTTTCTGGTACTATTGTAAAAAGTAGTTTTGCTCGAAATTGTTCTTATCATTGCATTTTCTACATTCTTCGAAAAATATGAATTAAAAAACTAAAAATAATAAAAAAAAGTACCTTTTGAAAATAGTACTTTTTTCAAAAATAGTATTAAATTCATTACATTTCAAGAATTATATTAAATTGTTCACTATTTTAATGAAATTCTTAACTTCTGTAAAAAAACAACAAAAAAGTGCTTTATTAGCACTAAAAAATAAAAAAGTACTTTTTGAAAATAGTACTTTTTTCTAATTAAATTAGCTACATTTCAAAAATTATATTAAATTTTTCAATATTTTAATGAAATTCATAACTTCTGTAAAAAAAAACTCAGAAAAGTACTTTTTTAACACTAAAAAATAAAAAAGTACTTTTTGAAAATAGTACTTTTTTCAAAATTATTATTAAATTAACTACATTTCATTCTTAACTTCTTAAAAAAACCAAAAAATATATATTATTTTGTATTTCTAGTTCTAACACCCACCCTGCCACCTTTAAATCTGCTGGGTTTTCTTACTGTATTATATTTCTGCGTATGTGTGAGTTCTTTTCAACTTGTTAGTGTTCATTGGTATGTCATATATTTTGAAATCCTTCTGACACTCGATTAGTTTTTTTTCCACTCACTCTCTCTGTTTTGTTTCATTCTTCCTCATTGTTGCCTGTCAACAACAGACGTTACTTGCTATTCAGCTCTCACTACCTCAAACCCCAAACCCCCTTTTTTATGGTTTAAAATGGAAAGAAAAGAAGATTTAATTTTGCCTGGCATTTTGAGGGCTGTTTTATGTTGTTCTCCCCAATGAAATAAACTGTAGTATGTATGTACTCGTAGTTGCTGTTGTTATATATTTCACATGAATTGTAATAAATATTTACAGCAATCATATTTTTATCTTTTACAAAAAAAAAACTCAATCTAGTCCGTTTAAAGAATTTGCTTTTCTACTTTTAACAGCAATTTAAAGGCTGGCAACAAAAAGGACTGAAATTAGTTAGATTTGGGCTCGTGATTTGAAGAACTTGCTTTTACTGTTTTCTTTAGGTTTCCCTTAAAAGCAAAATGTTAAAATTTCTAACTAATTTAAAAGCTAGTCTACTCTTTAGAACAAAATAACAAGGCTTCCCAAGTGGTCTGTCAATAACCAACTGAGCAAGTTCCCTTAATAAAATAAGGCTCTAAAACCTTCTGTCTATAAAGAAATTTATTTTAAAATCTTTGCTCCAAATTACTGATATCTTTCCTTAAACACTGCTGAACAGGTTATTGTGCCAGAAAAATGTATTTTTACTTCGTTGGTTTCTTTAATAACTATGTATGTATGTCTTTCCTACCATCATCTACCTACAAAAATATTTATTTTAGTTTTCCTTACACAAAAGCTTAGCCTTTTAAATTCTAATTAAAATATTTTCCCTCAAATTAAAATGACAAGAAATTATTGTCGTATTTTTAAATATACCCAACTACCAAGCAACCAACTTACAGTTTCATTAAATAATAAAATTCAAGCCTTTTTTCTCATTTAATAATTATGATGTTGGTAAAATTTGTGCTTGCACCACATGGCGTATGATGAACATTTAAGTGGTTTTTAATTGGAGCACCACACAACGTATGATTTATATTATTTATTTTTGTTAACAATGTGAACATCTAGGAAAACCTCAAAAAATGCGGAAATTTATTAAAAATTTTTTGAAAAGTAATATGAAGTTGTGGTTGTGGAGAAGAGTCATTGTCATTTGTGTTGCTTTTAGGGAGAGCTCTATGAATTAATTATGGAGGCAAATTAAGTAGAGTCCGACTGAAATTGTTTTTTTTTAGAGGCCAAAAACGAATTTGAACCTAATTTTCAGCCAAAAAATCATCATTAATCAGTATTATACGAAATGAAGTGCGCTATTAATTTGAAAATGAATTTATTTTTATACCCTTCACCTTCGTGAGAAGGGTATATATAAGTTTGTCATTCCGTTTGTAATTTCTACATTTTTCATTTCCGACCCTATAAAGTATATATATTCTGGATCCTTATAGATAGCGGAGTCGATTAAGCCATGTCCGTCTGTCTGTCTGTCTGTCTGTTGAAATCAATTTTCTGAAGACCCCATATATCTTCGGGATCCAAACCTTCAATAATTCTGTCAAACATGCTTTCGAGAAGTTTGCTATTTAAAATCAGCAAAATCGGTCCATAAATCACGGAGATATGAGCAAAAAACCGGGACAACCTCCATTTTTGACCTATTTTTGATCTATATCTGGATTACTAAGTCATTAATATAGACAATATGGATATCTAATGATAGATATTTCAAAGTCCATTGCAACGATGTAAATAAGTCTATAGTAAGTTGGACCTACAATGGGTCAAAATCGGGAAAAATATTTTTTGACCCGAATTTTTTTTTCATCAAAAAATTTTTTTTGTCATAAATTTTTTTTCCAAAAAAAAAAAAATTGAAAAAAAATTTTAGAAAAATTTTAAAAAAAATTTTAAAAAAATTTAAAAAAAATTAGAAAACAATTTCGAAAACAAAATTTTTGAAAAACAATCAATGTTTTTCTTTAAAAAAAGTTTCGGTTTCGGTATTCTGCCAATTTTTGTCGGACTCTAAAATTAAGTAATTTGCAATAGAATTGCAATAAATGGGTTTCAAGTAACGATTTTTGAGATAAAAACTGAATTTCGGGTGCGCATTAACAATTATACCAAGGCTAAGCTTGATAAATAATATGTAAACTCTGCACCATCAATTTCAAATGGTACAATCACGGAAGATACCGAACGTTCTGGATGTCCAGTTAAGGTCCCTATACCCAACAAAATTCACGATATGATGTTGTTCGAAATTGAAAGTCTGAGAAATTGTGAAACCCATATGCATCTCTCATAGCTCAGTTGTTTCAATTTTGAATGATCATTTGGGTACGAAGAAGCTTTCTGCAAAATGGCTGCCGCGTTAGCTCATAATCGAGTGCAGATATGTGTAGTTTCCATGGCAAAAATCCATGAACTAGGCTACGAATTGCTTCCTCTTCCATCCAATTCTTCTGATTTAGACTCGAGTGACTATTTATTGTTTCCTAACGATGAAGTCATTTCACAAACAAATACCTATTTTGATGACCTCAAAAAATCTTATTTTTTGGAAGGGATAAACAAATTAGAGAAACGTTGGAAAAAGTTTATTGAGCTCAAAGGAGATTATGTTGAAAAATAAAATGAATTTTTATCCAAAAAACTGTGTTTCATTCAAAAAGTTACGGACTTATTGACCCGTTCTGGTATACAAGTAACTAATATCTTGAAGTACAGGGTATTATGTTCCGATCAGAGGGACATCTAGTTGAAGCTCTACAATGTCTTTATTACACTAGTCCAACAGGATATCTTCCCCATGGCTGGGATCTTAGATAGTTGTTGTTGTACTAGTTTCAGGATTGTCCAAATAATTTTCCTGGTGTGAAACTTTAGGTTGTCAGAGATGACGCTGAGTTTTCTCTATTGCGACGAGTAGGCCATGCCCCTTGGAAACTTAAACGGGTACCAAAAGAAAACATACTTACATGAATTCGGAGAATGTATTAACCAACTAACTCCAATGATCATCCTAAACCTTCTAGTGTGCTCCAAAACACAGCATTATTTGCAGTTCCCAGGTCAAACAACGAGACTCTCAGATAACAATCTGAAGAATTTTAGGATCTCCTAGCCAAATAGCTTTTGAAACCACAACTTTGAGATCCACCACTTAAATTCAAGAGTTGACAAGTTGTGATTTACAGTTTAGCTACTCTACGACCAGACGTAGAATAATGATAGGATCGTAATTTAGTGAGTTATTTGTTGAGAAACCTAAATACAAGAGTTAACAAATTGTGGTCCAGAGTTTGACTTGTCTTCCAAATGAAGAAGAAAGATCATCATACGTTTGCAGACACCAACACATCAGATGCTCAAAGATGCGGTCACGCTTTTAGCTGGATTTTTATTGAGCACTCCGTAAATTCGACATAAAGTAGGTGGCGATTACTTATATATGATCTTCCGGACTCAATTAGATCTCATCTTTATACTAATACAGCAAGTGGAATATTAATGGAGATTTTTAAATACCTACAACAGCTTTGAATATGTCTGTGAGAAGCATTATACTACTTAGTGCATAGAAAACTTATCGAGTTGAATCTTGGGATAATCATACAGGCCGATATTTCTCTTGTTCCCTGACGTGAAGACTATTCCAGCTAACTCCCCAAAAGATATTGGAGTATGACTTACTACTTCTTTAATTTTATTCTAAGTGCCGCTGAGTGATTGCTCACCAAAGATCGCCCAGACCAGCAAAAAAAGTTTGAATTTGAGGCATTACTTCATGAATATTATTGTAAAACTCAACAAGAGCTTCCAAAAGCATTGGGATCTACTTAATAAGCAATTTCAAAATGTTTGGGAGCAGCAGGATTCATCCAAAACAGGGAAATTGGGAAATCAAGACGAGAAAGTCCTTGAAAGATGATGTTGCATGTCCGAAATGCTGCTTGAACGATGCTTTTTGGGGCCAAGAATGAATCAAGCCAATGATGTGTTCCATCAGTTTCAATGTAAGTACGTGCTGTGTTGCCCAAACCGTGAGTTTTTATTGAAAATAAGTTCTGGCCGAAATGAAGCATCCACTGCAAGTGCTGTGCGCCAATTTGTATTCGAGATACCGACTTGCTAGTGGACAACTGCTGAAAATACCATTTCGGTCAATGGCGAACGCTACAGAGTCATGATTATGGAATTTTTATGGGCTGAAATGGAAGATATAATCTTCGATAATCGTTGGTTTCTGCGGGAACACAGCTCATCAAACAAACGATCTAATGCCCATTAAGTTCGATAATTGGCCGTCTCGGAGCTGCGATATGACTTCTTTAGACCGATGCGATTAATCCAGAAACCATTCACAACCTTAAGGCCAATATCGTCCAAGACAATCGTGAGATAAAACCAAAAATCTTCACTAAAGTCTTGAGAAATTGGACAGACAGGATAAGCTACTGCGAAGCCTGACGTGACATCGACTTGAATGAAATCGTTTTCCATAAATAATGGGAATATTTAATATTTCGATCAAAAGAAAGTTTATTCTGTATTTTTTATTGAATCATAGGAAATACCTCATATTGCAGTAATTGAATTATTTCACGGGGCGTAGGGTACAAGGTTGGTCAAGGTTTTTGGCTACAAAATTATTTCTCCTTTGAGCTCTATAAACTTTGTCCCACGTTTCTCCAATTTATTCAACCCTTCCAAAAAATAAAATTTGTCGAGGTCATCCAAATACACACAGTTACTAAATTATACGTACGATCGACTTTTTGGGCCTTTTTGAAAAAATCTATATATTTAAAAATACAAGGCCTAACTCATTCCTTCACTCACTTATTCACTGACTTATCAGTCATGAGTGAGTGAGTGAATGAATAAGTCAGGCCTTGTATTTTTATATATATATGTGCTGTTTTTCTATAGCGAACGAGTGCTTTGAGTGGACGTTTTACATGTATTTTGTTTTTGTTACAATAACAAAATACATGTAAAATTTCCACTAAAAGTACTCGTTCGCTATAGAAAAACAGCACAATAGATTTTTAAAAAAGGTCCAAAAAGTCGATCGTACGTATACTTTAGTAACTGTGTGTAGTTATTTGTTAGTGAGATGATTTCATCATTGGAGTCAAATCTTTTTCCGCCTAGACATTTCTTCAGGTTTGGAATCAAGAAATTGTCACTGGGGGCCAAATCCGGAGAAAAGGAGCATTTCGTAGCCGAATTCATGGATTTTTTCCATGGAAACTGCACATTTGTTCAACCGATTGTGAGCAAAGACGGCAGCCATCTTTCGGAAAGCTTACTGTTACCCAAATAATCATTAAGAATTGAAACCACTGAGCCATGAGAGATGCCTATGGCTTCCACAATCCCTCGCATTTTCAATCTCCGATCGGCGAACAACATATCGAGCCCTTAGCGCCAAATTATCGTAAGCGACAAAACAAAAATTTTACAGGAGAAAGTTTTTTCGATTATTTTGAAATTTATACATAGAATTAAAAATGTTATGATGCGATATAATATAATTTCGTTCAAGCTATTTGTCTATTTTTCAAAAATATTTATAACTTTTGACAATTAAAAATTCATGGAATGCTTTATTGAAAAATATGACAAAAATTTTTTTTTATTGAATTTTTGCATAGATACACATTTTTCGAATTGAAATTAAATTTTTATTTATGAATAGTTTTTAATGAAATTTCACAGTTATGTAGATTTTTCTATTTAAAATGGAAAAATAAAAACGAATTTTAAAATTTATTATCAGCAATCCCGCAATTCCCAAAAAAGTATTGAAAAATTCCAAAAATGGGATTTTTAATTTTTTTGGCTATAATATCCATACCAGAGTCGGGGTTATGGGAACCCTTTAACAAATAATTAGAAACATATTGGGCCAGCTAAAATCGGTTACTATATTTTGATATCGAATATGCGATTTGAGAATTTTTGCCCTAAAGTTTAATTTTACATAAAAAATAGTTGTTTTTTGAATGGACCTGGTCCCCTCGGTAACAAAAATTTTTATTTTTTTTTTCATTTAAAATATTTTATGAAAACTTAGCCTTTAGAAAGTATAAATTCCTTATACATCCTCTTAGAAATTTTTTGTGATAACTTAAAAAGAAAAAAATTTATTTTTTGCCAAAAAATTAGCGAAAAATCGCCATTTTTAATTTTTTTTTATTCAAATGCATATAACTTTGGACTTAGTCATTACTTTTAAACAATTCTTTTTCTGTTTGAGAAATACATGTGTTGTTAGTCCAACAGAGGAGAACTTGAGAAAATCGGGAAATATTTGGATACGCTGTTATCAAAAAACTGGAGTAGGGTGGGTAAAAATGTTGAAAATATAAATTCAAATGCGAATATCTCCTAAGCTTAAGATATAATTGATATTAAGATATAATAGATACGACTTGGTTTTTTGAAGTGCTCGATGAGAAGATTCTATATGTGTAATTTTTTTTGAAATCGGAACTCAAACGAAGAAAAAGGATCATTTTAAAAATATAACAAACATGTCCTACTGTAAGGACCCTTAGTTGCGCCCCTGGTGGACCTATGAGGTCCACGTTCAAAACTTAAACTCGACAACACTTCTTCTTTGCGCATGTGAAATTTCATTCAAACCAATCTAACCGTTTAGAAGTTACAGATTTATTTCCCTGTTTTTTTTTCTATACCACTGTGTGTCGCTTACGATAAAATTCGTTTACTGTAAAATGTAAACATTGGCTTACGATATAATCTTACCCCCTATAATTTTGAAGCGAATTTTGAAGAACGCTAAAACATCGGTAGGTCCATAAAATTTTAATTTTTGCAATAAAAAAAAATTTGAAAATATCGCTTACGATAATTTGGCGCTAAGGGCTTGATATCGTGATTTTTTTCAATTGTTTCAGGTGTAGAGAGAACGTTCGGCATCTTCTGTGCTTGTACTGCCACAACGAAATTCAGTAAACCATTTTTCTACCATTGAAATTGATGGTGCAGAATTCACATAGCGTTTATCAAGCTTAGCCTTTATTACAGATTTTTTTTCGAAAAAAATATTTTTTTCCAATTTTTCCTCAAGTCCCATGATTACCTCATGGTAGTCTGAGGATCTGTTTGCCCTTTCAGAGGATCAGTATTGCCCCTTCAGTAAATATCCGGGAAATTCAAAAAGTCGAGAACGTATTGACATACCCTCTGAACCCCAAATGCGGCAATCTTGACTATTTTGGGTTTTGCACTGAAATTTTAGTTAATTTTCTTATCTTTCAAGTTTAATTTTCTCACTTAAATGTACTATTTACAAAGACGTTAAAATGCTGTTGAATAACTCATACTTAAATCTAAATAAATATTTATTTGTTCATGCAAATGTAAAGGAAACATTTTATATATTGATATGTCTATTTGTATCCCATATATTCTGAAGGTTAACGATTGTGGGTGTACGATTTTGAGTCAGCCTGCTGAGAAAACATTTTAGGTGTTTTCCTATGTTTATTTAAAAGAACATTTTCAAATAATCCTTTCTTGAACAACTTTATTGAGTTTTAGATACACAAACATAGTGGCAAAATACAAATAGACAATGTTGACCAACCTACACTACAGTATTTCCAAAAGAAAATTTTAAAGACTTACAAAGAAATTTCTGATCCAAACATAAGAACTTCAACCTCATTTCCACTTCTTGGTTAGACTTTTTTCTTTTTAAATTTTGCTTAATTTTTCAGAAAACTGTTAACGGAAATGGTGTAGTTTATTTCATGTTTTTTTCTGTCTCAACAAACATTGGCCTCAATATGTCTAAAATATTTCTAATACCTTAAACAACTTTATATTGCATGTTTCTAAACAAAAGTCTTTAGACTTTTGTTAAAAAAAAATCAGAAAAAATTCAAAAGATTTCAGGGACATGTAAATTTTTTTTTGAGAAACATGACTATGCATGCATAAACATGTTTAAATATATTTTGTTTAAATACAGCAAATAAAAATTCTTACCTCTTCCACCGCCTCACACTCAAACAGATAAATATGCAATAAAGGATCTTTGGGCTCTTTCATCAAATACACCAGACCCGTTAGGGGACCGGTAAATTCCATAAAATTATTGGGCACCGCATTTTGATCATCTGGCTGGCCATTTTGATATTGCTGCTGCTGTTGTTGCTGCTGATACGAAGCAGCCGCACTTGAAGACAATGAACCATATGAGGTGGAAGTTTTCAAAGCAGTCTTTATGCCACCACCACCACCTCCCAAACTCAAGCCACCACCAGCACTATGGCTGCCATTACTCGAATAGCCATTACTGCTATTATTGCTGTTGCTAGCATTTGCCTGCTGCTGTTGGTTGGATTTTAATTGCATAAAACCATTGCCAACTTGTTTGCCTCCCTGCTTGTGTACAATGCGACACATGCCAACAATATTCTTTAGAGGATGACTAAATTGTAGTTCAAAGTCAGAATTATAAGATTCCAAGTTGCCGTTTTCAATGCCAACGGAAAGCTGCAATAGAAAGAAATAGAAAACATTTTAATATGAAACAAAGAGTTTATGATTTCGATAACAGATAAAATAATAGAAGAAGTTAAGAAGTTAAGAGGAGAACACACAAAAAAGAATATTGTCATAAATTAAATTCTATTTTTTTTATATTTCCCTTTTGCAGTCTCAAAGGAAATGAAAAGTTTTCTAAGGTTTTTCATAAAGTTACGTGCACAAGTTTAAAAACAATTGAGATTATTTTACACAACAATGGCTGGTTATAAGTAGATGTTGGAAAAAGTTTATCCGTAGCAGACACAAAGTGCAGGATAATGATGATTATTATAATGATTAGGACTTACAAATAGGAATATAAGAAGGAAGCATTTATTTGTTTTAAAGTATTAATTAGTATAGAATGTTTAACTTAAGTTTAAGAATGAAATTTAATTATTTATTCTCTAAAACTTATATATTTTTTTTAAAAAATTAAGGTTTTTATTCAAAGAAAAGAAAATAACTACAAACTACTGTATGATTAATGCTCACTAACATTTTAATCAGTTGATTTATCTGATTTAGAAATAATTTTCATTTATTTATCGCTCGTGTTACTAAATATGCAAAAATTATGTTATCTATCCCAAAAATTGTAATTCCAAAAAAATATATTTTTTTAATATTTTTGTCATTGTCCTCCATCTTTGTTATTTTGCAGGTTTTAATTTCATTTTAAATTCTTAATTACTTAAAAGACCTAAGGCTTTCTAAATCCCTTTTCAGAATTTTAAAATCTTTAACAGTTTTAAAGAAAATTAAAAATTTCGTAAATTTTCCATAGTGGCGTATGATTAATATTAATTTGGACTAATTTTATAAATGAGCAATTTTCACCAAAAAGCAAGCTAAATAAAGCTATTAAGTGTTCCACAAATATGTTAAGAACAAATAAAGGAACGTCATCAGTAAATTTGTTTAATATTGTTAGAACAATTTTAAGAAATTAAGATACATTTTTCAAAAAAATTTCAATAAAATTAAAAAAAAAAATTTAATAAGTTTCTTAATAACTTAATTATTTTAATTTTTCTACTCAGAGAAAGAAATATTTAGTGTACAATACACTAAATTTCCAGTTTTCATCCGATTATGGGACATTAGAGCAAAACATGATCATTCGTTAAAGATAGACTGGCAGGGAAACATAACGATTAGAAAACAAAATATTATAATGTCGCCTTTGGTTTCCTGTGATAAGATCATTTTGCCTCAATTACACATCAAATTGAGACTTATTAAGTCAGTGAAGGTATTAGATAAACAAGATCAGATCGGATTCTTTCATGAAAGTTACCAGGTTTGAGTATAGAAAACCTAAAATGGCTCACAAATAAGAATTTTAATGAAAGACAACGATTTCATATAATCAATGAATGATTTAGAAGCAGCGGCTAAATCTTTTGTTGCCATTGTGAGAAATTTCTCAGGAAATCAGAAGAAAGAAGAATTAGTTTTAGTCATTTTAATTAGCTGTAAAAATCTTGAAAAAAGTACACTATTTGTACAGTCATTTAGTCAAGTTTCCTGAAAATCTTGGTTCACATTGCGAAGAACTATGAGAACGTTTCAGCACGAATTAAAAGTGATGGGAAATAGATCCCTAGCTCGCTGGTATGAACATATGATGACAGATTACTCTTGGAATATCACAAGGGAGTGTCCTAAGGACCTTCTCAATCAGCACAAAAATCATTGTAGACCTATGTAAGTTTGGCGGCCACAGCTCGAAAATTTCGTATAAAATATGATAGAAATATGAGGGTCAAGTTGTAGGGGAAACTTTATCGCAGAAACCATTGCTCAAAAATGAATTTCGAGCCTCCGGATTTCATTATTTCACAATTTCCCCCAAAACAAAGCGATAAAATACAAAACAAATTAAGGAAGCGCCATCTGGCGGCACTCAAAAATAAAATCAGCACACAAACATTTGGCTAGAATAAATCAAATTTTCTTTTGCCTCGATTCTTCAATATTTTTGGAAAAATACCTACTTAGAAAAATCCGGGGGCTCGAAATTCATTTCCTCGGCAAAGTTTCTTGGAATAACCCATAGAACAAGAAACGCGATGCGCTATTGTCGCAAAAAATTTGACTTACCCTAGTGATTTAATTTAATTGCCAAAATTGCCATATTTTGGGGTGTCTCAATTTGATGCGGATTTTGAGATGGGGAATCGAAAATGAGCCTAGTAAAGCAGAGACTGTTACTGGTGCTCGAATTATGCCTAAATTGGATGACAAGTATTTAAAACAATTCAATTTCTGCACAAGACATTTCCTGATCGTGAACTATCTCTCTCGATTCAGTGATCAGAATTGGAGTTATTTTATGTCAAAGGTCTATGACAACAAAACTATAATCTCCTGAATATTGAAGTAGGAAATTCAATGAAATTTGGTCAGATTTATGCAAAATGCTAATGGAAAATTCTGACAAATGATAGGAGTCTTTTCAGAATTACTATAGAAAATTATGTAGTAAAAGTATTGGGTTTATACTCAAAAAAGGAGCGTTCTGCATCGATCGAAACCAATAGTATTCGGACGGGGCCCGGTCTGAACTATAAAGCGGGCGAGTCAAAACTTCCTAAATACTTTTTCATTGAAATTTTTTTGTAAGGCCAAAAATTAACTTATCTAAACCAAAAAAAAAACTTGTTAAAAGAACAAAGAGAATCCAGCAAATCCTAAAAATTAAGGCGAAAATGGTATTCTTTACTTAGGGGCTGGGAAAATACTTTGGGGATAAATAGGGAACACATCAAGGTTTTCAAAGCCGCTTTCCGTTTTATAATCCGAGCTTTGGGATTTTAGAATATGTGGCCCCAAAGTTGAAATTTTGATAAAAAAAAAATAGGTCAAATTCCGAAGGGCGTAGGGGAGACATATTCGAAAAAGGACATATTTTTTATACCAAAAATATAAAAGTCTTTGAAATCGGATGGGAAAATATTTTTAAAAAAGCGAACCAAGGTATGGCAAAATTTCAATTTTGAAATGCCTATAACTCGGAAATTATAAGAGATTAATAGCAAGACCTATCCGAGCGCTTTCCAAAAATATAAAAGTATTTGAAATCGAATGAGAAACGTTGAATGAGAAAAATTTTACATGACGAAGGTACCCTACTATGGAGCCGCGATCGGACCATCCGTTTAGAAATTTCCAAAAAATGTTGATTCTGTCGCACTGCGTAGTTCTGTCAAGCATCATTTCGGACATGCAAAATCGTCTTTCAAGATCTCTCGGTTCCAATTCGTACGACACCCAATATCTCTGCTTTTGAATGAATCCTGCTACTTGCAAACATTTTGAAATTACTGCGTGAGTAGCTCCCACTGATTTTGCAAGCTCTTGTTGAGTTTTACAACAATCTTCATAGAGTAATGCCTCCTATTCTTGGTCTTCAAACTTTTGTTGCTGACCTAGGCGCTCCTTGTCTTTCGTGTCAAAATCACCACTTCTAAACCTAGCCAACCATCTCTCGCTAGCAATCGGTGTGCTTCGGCGGCACTATTTTTCAAATTAAAGAAAAACTTCCCGTATATGACGCTTTGTTGTCACAAAATTCTGCATTTTCGCAGCTAAGAAAAAAAAATTATTGTTTACACTATAATTCTCAATAACTAAGTGGGAATAAATGACAGATATGTACCCTTCAAAATGACATTTAAGTTATTAAAGACAAAACCCGCGTTCAAATGATACGAAATCTATTGTAAATCCCTTATTTTAAGCTCAACTTTGACTACACATGAAAACTTCGATTGAAACTCCAGTTTGTCTATTTAAAGACCTTTGATTGCAGTTTAACTTTGATTGAACATCGATTGAAGCTCGACTGTGTCTACTTAAAGATATTTGATTGAAGCTCAATATTATCTACTTAAAGATATTTGATTGAAGCTCGCTTCAGACTACATAATGAAATGCGATTGAAGCCTAACTTAGGCTGAGATTGAAACTTCACTTAACCCACATAAAGACCTACATAAAAACCTACGATTGAATCTCGATACCCAATATTATTACCATACTCTAAATTTAATATAGGAATCCATTACTAAAGAACAATTGTCCAGTTTAAACTACCTTTAAACTGCAAATTGCTCTTGGTTTAAGTGATCTATGTAAGTTTAATCTCTCGTTTTAAGATAGTTTAAACAGGAATTCATTTCAGCAGTTTTGAATCAAAGTTCAAAAATATATTGTTCTAACTAACAATTAAGTTTAAATACTCTGCTAAACCCTCTAAACGTTAATAAAAATTATAGTTTAAGGATTAAATTACTTAAAATCAAAACCAAAGACTAATCAACATGTATGAACTGTCAGTTTTAAGTAAAACTTTAACCCTTTAACACGCAAACTTTAAAAAAGCTAAAAACAAGTGTTTGAATAATTTTTTTTAGGGTATTATGACCCAATTAACTCAGAACAGCCATCAGAAACTAATTTGCTAATTAAGTTAAGGAACCAGGTGCAAAAAGATGAAGAGTGCCTCAGGGCATTGTTGCCGGTTTAGGTGTAAAAAACAATAATTATGATACGATTTTATGGAAAAACCAATGAAAAAGAACTAATAAAAAATATTTCGAATAGATCGGACGACTAAAATATACTATAACTTTAATTTAAAAAAAAAAACAAGTAAGAAAGTATGGTCGGTCAAGCCCGACCATATAATACCCTACACTAAGTAAAAGAGCAAAAACATTTTTCTTTTAAAATTTCAATAATTTATATTTTTGAGTGAAGTGGGCCTTAATGGGGGCTATGACCAATTATGGACCGATCTTCATGGTGATCGGTCGATTAGGTCGTGTGATTTATGTCTATATGAAAGTTTACTATGTTGAATTTTGTGAGTATACCAAAATTTTTAAGCGATTTATGCACGTTAAAGTGATTTTCGGAAGCGTGTCTATATGGGAGCTATGACTAATTATGGACCGATCGTAACAAAATTTGGTGACATGAATTTTGTATATATAAAACTTATTTGGAGAGGAATTTGTGGAGATACATATATAAATTTAACATTTATGACCGATAAAGTCCAATTTCAAGAGGACATTTGTATGGGGGCTAGGTGAAATAATGGACCAATTTTAGCCAGTTTCAATAGGCTTGGTCCTTGGGCCGAAAAAATAATATGTACCAAATTTTATCGAAATACCTGTACTCTGCGCACAAGGTTTACATGGACAGCCAGCCAGCCAGCCGACCAGACGGACGGACGGACGGACATTGTTTAATCGACTCAGAAAGTGATTCTAAGTCGATCGGTATACTTTAAGGTGGGTGTTATACTAATATTTTTGGGCGTTACAAACATCTGCACAAACGCATAATACCCTCCCCACTATGGTGGTGTAGGGTATAATCACCCCATTCCAAGGTTTTTTGTGGAGTGAAGTAGTTAGTTTATAACTATAATAAAAATTGTCGTTTCGTATAAATGTTTTTGAAATCGAATATTTTTGACTAGACAAACGAAATAACAAAGTAACACTGAATTCGATGAACAATAAACACTGTGTTCTTTTTTTCTTAAAAAACTGATTTTTACAATTCAAATTAATATATTGTTACGAAATTGTACTTGAATTCAAATATAACGATTTTATATTTGACTCGTACATTCGAATTCGAAGTTTTGACAGTTAAAGAACATTGTAGAAAGTTCACAAGAGATGGCGTGTATATTCGAAAGCTCTAGGCTTCGAATATACGAGCTTTGACAGTTAAAGAACAATCTAGAGTGCAGATGGCAGTGTTATAAATAGTGGCAGAGGTTGCAGTCGTTAGTGAGTTTATCAGAGACGCTATTGGAATAAACATCAACTGTGTGCCTTAAAGTGTGCTGTATTTTCAAGTGAATTCATGTACATTATTAAGTGTGTCTGTATTTCTGGGAATTTATAAACGTGTATAAAATACACTGAGTGGCTATTTAATTCTGTGGTTGTTGTACATTTTAAATAAACAAAGAGTTGTTACAATTTTTAAACTACTAAACGGCTTTTATTTGCAATCAAAAGTATCCGGTTTATTTAAAGGAAATAAACCAACGTTTTTAAAAAGTTGAAACAAAACGTAACAATATTTATCTAACCTGAGGCACCCTGACGGCAAAGTTTTGCAAAAAAAACATAAGCGATGACTTCAAAAATTGTAATTGTTTAGCAAAATGCCAATAGATGCCAATAAACTATGCTTTAAAGACTATAAGAAAAGGTGGTTAGTAAAGTGACCACCAAATCGCAAAGAGTTAAAATTTGAATCAAAGTTTAAAAATATTTTGTTCTAACTAACAACTACAATTTAAATACTCTGCTAAACCCTCTAAACATTAATAGAATTGATAGTTTAAGGATTAAATTACTTAAAATCAAAACCAAAGACTAAGCAACATCTAGAAACTGCCAGTTTCAAGTAAAACTTTAATCTAAAGATCTCAAAAAATAGCTTAAAATTTAAGAAAAGAAAGAGTCTATCAAATTTTTGTCTACACCTTAACATCCATCAAAAATTTGTGTTGACTAGACAAAGCCTAGAAAATTCAGCAGGCCATAAACTCATAACTCAAACTAAGTTCTGTTTTTTTTCTCTATAAAGAAGACAATTTCATTATAGGTTTTTTTGTGGGCAAATGGTCAGTACAATTTTCGTTTGGTTTCTTTTTTTTTGGGACTAAAATTATAAATTGCCTACAGTTTGCCTTAATCTAACCACATTTTTCATTTCGTGTCAAAACAAAATTTCAATGGCTTCATCGAGAAGAGAAAAATAAAAAAAACAAACAAAAAATACGTGTCATAATTCTCTTAAAAAAAAGCCACTTAAATAAGTTTTCTAGCATTTCACTCATATGCTGGAAATAAAGCAAATATGCAGGGAGGAGAAAAGAATCAACAAACAAAAGCTTTAAGAGCAGCAGATGCTTAAGAAGACTTGCCTCATTCTCAAGTAACTTTATACAGTTTTTGTTTGTTTGCAGCAGTAGCTGTTGCTGTTGATGATGAGTGAGTACTTTACATACTTTTGACACAACGCCCCCCCTGCTTTTCACCCTCTTGAAACAACAATATATTTGGCCCATTTTTTAATGTAACTTAACTTAGTTTTTCTGCTAAGCCAAGCACACATTAACCATGTTAAAATATTAATAATCATTGCTACAACTTACTACTCGGTAGTCGCTATAATAATAGCATAAACATTATACAGCAACAGCTATAGCTACAGCACTAGCAAAAAGGACTCATAAACACTTGCAAACTTGCGGAGAGAAAAAAAATAATTTCTTATTCTACATTTGAAGTTGTTTTTTTCTTCTCTTTTTCCAACATAATAACAGTTTGTATGGAAATTTGTCCCTGGAGTCTTACAAAAAAAAAAAAAAAATGAAACTCAACTCAACTAAAACTATGAAGTACGAATGAGTACATGCCCCAAACATTGCAACAACACATTTTACTGCAGTGTGGTCTTGTATTGTTTAGTGTTGTCGTTAAGTTTTATACAAAAAGTAGTGAAATGAAAACAACTGCAACCACCATTTTTATACAATATATTTAACGATTGCAATGAAAAAGAAAAAAACCATAAAACAATTATGTTTATTAAAACTACAAAACATCAGAAAAAAAAGAAACTTAATAATAACACAATAGCAAACAACCAAAGTTTCGAATATAAAGGACAACAATCAACAAACAACACTATAAATAAAAATTTAAAAAAAAAGAAAACAGTGTTGATGACTTGAATAAACAACAGAAATTGAAAAGTGTTTCGTGTTGCAACAAGCTACACAATTGACTCCCTTTTGTATTATTTTAGTTGTATTTTCCCTTTAGTTAATGGTCAATTAGGTTTATTTAACGAATTGTCATAAAAGAGAGAAGAACAAAAAAACTATGGAAACTTTTCTTGACACAATGGTGTTAAGGGAAAAAGGCTTGGAATTATGCAGAAATTGTTTTAATAGGCTTTACAAATCCTTAAGATAAAGGAAAACAATATTTTATTAAAAAATACAGAAATTTCTTTAATATTTTTACGTTTTAACCTTTTTAAAACGCTGGTTTATTTCCTTTAAATAAACCGGATACTTTTGATTGCAAATAAAAGCCGTTTAGCAGTTTGAAAATTGTAACAACTCTTTATTTATTTAAAACTAGTTGACCGCCCGGCTTCGCCCGGTAGCATTTACTAATGTTAGTTCTTCAAGTTTCTCCCACCCACATACACCTGCCTATTCTTATTTATTTGCAAATAAAATATCTAAATTTGTGCTGCATACTTTAGGGAGCTTTTTTATTACAGTTGATGGACTAAAAAAAAATCCTAGTTTTACCCGGAATTTTTTAATTTTTTTTCTTTCGAATCGAAAGTTGACCGCGCCGGGCAAAGCCGGCCATTTCGTTTCTATAGCATTTTTGTATAGTTTTTTTTTTTGTTAAAATCATAGTCTTTAGAATCATCAAATCTGAAATATTTTATTTTTATTACCAGAAAATCGTTTAATTATTGTTTTGCCACATCAATAACATACAATTTATTTATAGTTTTATTTAATTTATTTATATGTATGCAGCCATGAATGTTATTAACCTTTACATTTATAACCAAAGAAAATGTGTTATCGCATGTCACAAATACTTAGTCAAATAATCTTTATGCTGAAATACAAAATTTTCCTATTAATATAGAAAAGCAATTGTAAAAGATAAACATTGGTTACACTTAATAGTGAGGGTCATAAGTTATATTTGCACATGTTTAAATAAAACACTACGGACTTTGTGCAGTAAATGAATATGATAAATTTAAGAAGAGTATAATACATTATAGTTAGCTAACTTTGTACTGATTTAAGTGCATAGATTGTACCAATTCATATTCTATGAGTATAATTTTTTATTCTGAACATGTCAAAAATAGAAAAAGAATTTTATAAAATAGTAGCAGAAAAACTTCTATAGAAAATATTGTGTATAACAGTATTTTCTATAGAAAATATTGTGTATAACAGTATTTTCTATAGAAAATATTGTGTATAACAGTATTTTCTATAGAAAATATTGTGTATAACAGTATTTTCTATAGAAAATATTGTGTATAACAGTATTTTCTATAGAAAATATTGTGTATAAAAAAGTACTTTTTTGATAAATATACTAATATCAAACCGTATAACTTTTTTCTTTGAATTTTGAAGTAAATAAAAAAAAATTATTTATTCTGTAAAACTACATAAAATTACTAGCTTTCTAATACTTAGAAAATAGTAGTAAAAACAGTACAATTTTTATTAAATTAAAGTGTTTGGCATATTGTCATCAATAAACAAAGTAGTAGTAGAAAAAGTACTTTTTTGAAAACAGTACTAATTTTAAACTTTTTAAAGAAAATATATCTTTGATAGCAGGCAATTTTATTTATTCTGTAAAAAAAATAAAACTGTTCCAATATATTTCCTACCACGTTTTTGAAATAGTAGTAGAAAAAGTACTTTTTCTACAAGGACCTGTATTCTTATTTTTTTTTTTCAATTTTAATTCTGAATATGATAAAATTAAAAAAATAGTCAAATAAAATAGTAGTAGAAAAAAAGTACTTTTTTGGAAAAGGTGCTAATTTTAAAACTTTAACGGAAATCTTAGTTTTTTCTGTTAAATTTTAAAGAAATATAAAAGAATTATAAAAATTAAAATTTTTAGATTTCTGCTACTTATTGAAAATAGTAGTAGAAAAACTACCTATTTTTAAAAAAAAGTTCTTTTGAAATTATTAAATTTGAATTCTAGGCATGACAAATCAATAAAAACAAGTCAAATCAAATAGTATTAGAAAAAGTACTTTTTTAAAGAGGTACTAATATCCAACCGTTAAACTTTTTCCTGTTAATTTTGTGATAAATAAAAAAAATTATTTATTCTGTAAAACAAAATAAATTTTCTAGCTTTCTGCTACTTATAGAAAATAGTAGTAAAAAAAGTACCTTTTTACCAAATTAATTTAGCAAATTTTTATTAAATTTTAATTCGTGGCATGTTGTTATGTCAATAAAAAATTCAAAACAAAACAGTATTAGAAAAAGTACTTTTTTGAGAACAGTAAACTTTTTAAAGAAAATATATCTTAAATAGCAAGCAATATTATTTATTTTGTAAAAATATAAAAATGTTCCAGCATATTTTCAACAAATAAATAGTTGCAGAAAAAGTACTTTTTGGAAAAGGTACTAATTTCAAAATTTCTAACTGAAATCGTTTAGAAAATAACAAAAAATTTGTTTCATGGTACTTTTAGAAAATAGTAGTAGAAAAAGTACCTTTTTTAAAAAAGTACTTTTGGCAAAATTTTAATTAAATTTTAATTCCAGGCATGACAAATCAATAAAAACAAGTCTAATAAAATAATATTAGAAAAAGTACTTTTTTAAAAAAATGTACTAATATCAAATCGTTTAACTTTTTTCTTTGAATTTTGAGGTAAATAAAAAAAAATATTCATTCTGTAAAAAATTATAAATTTTCTAGCATTCTGATACTTATAGAAAATAGTAGTAAAAAAAGTACTTTTTTGAAAACAGTATTAAATGTAAACTTTTTAAAGAAAATATATCTTAACAATCAAGCAATTTTATTTATTCTGTAAACAAAAATACAAATATTCCAGTATATAGCTACTTTTTTTTAAATAGTTGTAGCAAAAGTACTTTTTTCATAAAGAACTGTTTTCTTATATTTTGAAGATTTTCATTCTGAATATAACAAAATTAAAAAAATTGTCAAATAAAATAGTAGTAGAAAAATAGTACTTTTTTGGGAAAGGTACTAATTTAAAAACTACTAACGGAAATCTTAGTTTTTTGCTGTTAAATTTAAAAAAAAACAAAAAAATGTATTTATTATGCAAAAAAAAAAATACAAATTTTCTGGTTTCCTGCTACTTATAAAAAATAGTAGTAGAAAAACTAACTTTAAAAAAAAATAATTTTGGCAATTTTTGCAAAATTTTAATTTTAGGCATCACAAATCAATATAAAAGTCAAATAAAATAGTAGTGAAAACAGTATCAATTTAAACTAAAAAAATTTCCTGTTTTCTTCTACTTTTGGAAAATAGTAGTAAAAAAAGTACGGTTTTTGAATAAGGTTAAAATACCAAACCATTTAACGGAAATCTTACTTTTTTCTACTAGTTTTTAAAGAATTTTTTTATTTATTCTGCAAAAAATTCAAAATTTCTAGTTTTCAACTACTTTTAGAAAATAGTAGTAGAAAAAGTACCTTTTTTAAAAAACTACTTTTGGCAAGTTTTCATTAAATTTGAATCTAGACATGACAAATTAATAAAAAAAGAATTAAAAAGTAGTAGTAGAAAAAACAGAAAAATTGTTGATATTAGTAACTTTTTCAAAAAACTACTTTTTCTAATACTATTTTATTTTACTTGTTTTTATTGATTTGTCATGCCTAGAATGAAATTTAATAAAAATTTGTCAAAAGATTTCCGTTAGTACCTTTTCCAAAAAAAGTACTTTTTCCAATACTATTTTAATTTTGTTTTATTTTCTAATTTTTTCTAAAAATAGCTATAGCAAAAGTACTTTTTTAGAAAGAACTGTTTTCGTATTATTTAAAGATTTTAATTCTGAATATATCAAAATTTGAAAAATAGGCAAATAAAATAGTAGTATAAAAAGTACTTTTTTTAGAAAAGGTACTAATTCAAAAACTACTAACGGAAATCTTAGTTTTTTTTTGTTAAATTTTAAAAAAACAAAAAAAATTATTTATTATTCAAAAAAATAAAAATTTTCGATTTCCTGCTACTTATAAAAAATAGTAGTAGAAAATGTAACATTAAAAAAAAACAATTTTAGGTATCACAAATCAATATAAAATTCAAATAAAATAGTAGCGAAAATAGTACCAATTTTAACTAAAAAAAATTTCCAGTTTTCTTCTACTTTTGGAAAATAGTAGTAAAAAAAGTACGGTTTTTGAAAAAGGTACCAAACCATTAAACGGAAATCTTACTTTTTTCTACTAGTTTTTAAAGAATTTTTTTATTTATTCTGCAAAAAATACAAAATTTCTAGTAATCTGCTACTTTTAGAAAATAGTAATAGAAAAAGTACCTTTTTTAAAAAACTACTTTTGGCAAGCTTTCATTAAATTTGAATCTAGACATGGCAAATCATTAAAAAAAGTCTTAAAAAATAGTTGTAGAAAAAACAGAAAAATTTTTAATATTAGTACCTTTTTTACAAAACTACTTTTTCTAATACTATTTTATTTTACTTGTTTTTATTGATTTGACATGCCTAGATAAAAATTTAATAAAAATTTGTCAAAAGATTTCCGTTAGTACCTTTTCCAAAAAAAGTACTTTTTTCCAATACTATTTTATTTGTGTTTTTTTTTCTAATTTTTTCATATTCAGAATCAGAATCTTAAAAAATAAGAAAACTGTTCTTTGTAAAAAGTACTGTTTCTACAACTATTTCAAAAAATTAGTAGAAAAAGTACTTTTTCTACTACTATTTCAAAAAATTAGTAGAAAAAGTACTTTTTCTACTACTATTAACATTTTAAAGATAATTCCTAATTTTTTTACCAGTTTTTGCATAAATACCAAGACATTATTGTATTTAATCTGTTAAAAATTAAAAATTTTAAAAACACACTCGACTAATTTTATCTATTAACTAAATTTCTGTTTTTCTAAAATAACTCTAGATCTTTCTTTCTTTATTTCATTCTTAGTATATATTTACAAACGTATTGTAATATTCTGTATTTTGCAAAATTATTTGCTTTACATTTCGTTTGTAATTTAATACTCAGCAACACTCGCATTGCAATTTTACAACCGGTATGGGAAATGAGCTGTTATTTGAACAATTTATTACAAAACATTTGTCTAGTAATTACAGTTGGTTACTGGAATTGACCCAAGATTATAAGGTCTATACAATGGCACTAGTTACAATATAAATACTCGTACTTATGTACATAGAAATAGAAATAAACTCACAAACAACAAACAAATAGATAAATTGTTTGATTTTGTATCTAATTTGAACTACTAACTAACTACACAGAGAGAAAAATTTAGTTTGATATGATTTGGCTTTAATGACCAATTTGTTTTCAAAATTTTAGTTGTGTTAGATAAAATTTGGATTTTTTTTAAATTCATCGTTATCAATTTAAATGTTTTTTTTTTTAAATATCCGATTCTTAACAAATATAGTTGCTATAATGAATCTGTTTTCTCTGTGTACATACAAAGTCTCAATAATTAGCTGAGAATTTTAACAAGACATTCGTAATGGCTGTTTAAACAATTTTATTGTTAAATAAACAAATTTATGACGCAAAGTGCTTGGATAAATTAACAAAATAATTCATGAAAGGGAAGAAGATAAATAATACCCTGCAAAACCTTTAATTACCAATTAATGATATAAAATGCTAATATTCTAAGACTTCATTTGCGTAAGTACTGTAACATTTCTAATTATTATTTAAACAAGTTGATATCATTATAAAAAAAAACATTGATATCTCTAAAACTAGTTACAAGTAATAAATTTAATAACTGATTGATTTTTAACGAAGTAAAAAAAAAAAATTATTCTGAAAAAATAAAAATTTTGTTCCTATAGAAAATAGTAGTAGAAAAAGTACGTTTTTTAAAAAAGTATTTTAAAATTTTTACTAAATATTAATTCTGGGTATGACAAATCAATAAAAAAAAGACAAATAAAATAGTAGTAGAAAAAGTACGTTTTTGAAAAAAGTAGAAATTTTAATACTTTTAAAGAAACTCAATAACTTTTTCGCGAAAATTTTTCATAAAAAGCTAGAAACTTTATTTATTCTGTAAAAAAATACAACTTTTGGAAAATAGTAGTAGAAAAAGTACTTTTTTAAAAAAGTACTGTTTTTTATTTTTTTAAAAAATTTTAAGTCTGAATACTGCAAAATTAGATAAAAAAGTCAATTTATTTAATTTCTTTCTAAATAAAAGTAGTAGAAAAATTACATTTTATGGAAAAGTACTTTTTGCAAATTTTTATTTTAGGCAAAACCATATTGATAGTAAGAACTATTCAATTTTTAACAAAATAAAAATAAAATTATTCTGTAGAACTAAAAATTTTCTAGTTTTCTGCTACTTATAAAAAAAATAGTACTAGAAAAAGTACTTTTTAAAAAAAAAAACTATTTTTGAAAATTATTTACTAAATTTTAATTCATGGTATCAATAAAATCCAAAAAAAAAGTCAATTAAAATAGTAGTAGAAAAAGTACTTTTTGAAAAAAGTATCAATGACACTTTTAAAGACAATCCCTAATTGTTTCTAACAATTTTTCATAAAAAGCTAGAAATTTTATTTATTCTGTAAAAAAGTAGTATATTGGTACTCTTGGAAAATAGCAGTAGAAAAAGTACCTTTTTAAAATAAGTATTGTTTTCTTTTTTTTAAATTTTAAGTCCGAATATGGCAAAATTAGATAAAAAGTCAATTTATTTAATTTTTTTCTAAACAAAAGTACATAGTAGAAAAGTTACATTTTTGGAAAAGTACTTTTTGCAAATTTTAATTTTAGGAAAAACCATATTGATAGTAAGAACTCACTATGTAAATTTTTAACAAAATAAAAATAAAATTATTCTGTAAAATTAAAAATTTTCTAGTTTTCTGCTACTTATAAAAAAATAGTACTAGAAAAAGTACTTTTTTTAAAAAAAAAATATTTTTGAAAATTATTTACTAAATTTTAATATGGTATCAATAAAATCAATAAAAAATGTCACATAAAATAGTAGTAGAAAAAGTACTTTTTGAAAAAAGTATCAATAACACTTTTAAAGAAAATCCCTAATTGTTTCTGATAATTTTTCATAAAAAGCTACAAATTTTATTTGTTCTGTAAAAAAGTAGTATATTGGTACTTTTGGAAAATAGTAGTAGAAAAAGTACTTTTTTAAAAAAGTAAAGTTTTAGGCAAAGAAAACCCCTAATTGTTTCAAAAATTTTTCATCAAAAGCAAGAAATTTTATTTATTCTGTATAAAAAAAAATGTTCCAATATATTGGTACTTTTTGAAAATAGTAGTAGAAAAAGTACCTTTTTAAAAAAAGTATTTTTGACAAATGTTTACTAAATTTTAATTGTAGGTATGACAAATCAATAAAAAAAGATAAATAAAATGGTAGTAGAAAAAGTACGTTTTTGAAAAAAGTAGAAATTTTAATACTTTTTAAGAAACTCAATAACTTTTTCGGGAAATTTTTCATAAAAAGGTAGAAACTTTATTTATTCTGTAAAAAAATACAACTTTTGGAAAATAGTAGTAGAAAAAGTACTTTTTTAAAAAAGAACTGTTTTTGGAAAAGTACTTTTTGCAAATTTTTATTTTTGGCAAAACCTTATTGATAGTAAGAACTCACTATGTCAATTTTTAACAAAATAAAAATAAAATTATTCTGTAGAATTAAAAATTGTATAGTTTTCTGCTACTTATAAGAAAATAGTAGTAGGAAAAGTACTTTTTTTTAAAAAAAACTTTTATTGAAAATTATTTACTAAATTTTAATTCATGGTATCAATAAAATCAATAAAAAATGTCAAATAAAATAGTAGTAGAAAAAGTACTTTTTGAAAAAAGTATCAATAACACCCTTAAAGAAAATCCCTAATTGTTTCTGACAATTTTTCATAAAAAGCTAGAAATTTTATTTATTCTGTAAAAAAGTAGTATATTGGTACTCTCGGAAAATAGTAATAGAAAATGTACTTTTTTAAAAAAGTAAAGTTTTAGGCAAAGAAAACCCCTAATTGTTTCAAACATTTTTCATCAAAAGCAAGAAATTTTATTGATTCTGTATAAAAAAAAAATTTCCAATATATTGGTACTTTTTGAAAATAGTAGTAGAAAAAGTACCTTTTTAAAAAAAGTATTTTTGACAAATTTTTACTAAATTTTAATTGTAGCTATGACAAATCAATAAAAAAAGACAAATAAAATGGTAGTAGAAAAAGTACGTTTTTGAAAAAAGTAGAAATTTTAATACTTTTTAAGAAACTCAATAACTTTTTCGGGGAATTTTTCATAAAAATGTAGAAACTTTATTTATTCTGTAAAAAAATACAACTTTTGGAAAATAGTAGTAGAAAAAGTACTTTTTTAAAAAAGTACTGTTTTTTTATTTTTTTAAATTTTAAGTCTGAATATGGCAAAATTAGATAAAAAGTCAATTTATTTAATTTTTTCTAAATAAAAGTAGTAGAAAAATTAAATTTTTTGGAAAAGTACTTTTTGCAAATTTTAATTTTAGGCAAAACCATATTGATAGTAAGAACTCACGATGTCAATTTTTAACAAAATAAAAATAAAATTATTCTGTAGAATTAAAAATTTTCTAGTTTTCTGCTACTTATAAAAAAATAGTACTAGAAAAAGTACTTTTTAAAAAAAAAAAAATATTTTTGAAAATTATTTACTAAATTTTAATTCATGGTATCAATAAAATAAATAAAAATTGTCAAATAAAATAGTAGTAGAAAAAGTGCTTTTTGAAAAAAGTATCAATAACACTTTTAAAGAAAATCCCTAATTGTTTCTGACAATTTTGCATAAAAAGCTAGAAATTTTATTTATTCTGTAAAAAAGTAGTATATTTATACTCTTGGAAAATAGTAGTAGAAAAAGTACTTTTTTAAAAAAGTATTGTTTTCTTTTTTTTTAAATTTTAAGTCTGAATGTAGCAAAATTGTCAATTTATTTAAGTTTTTTCACCTTTTTGGAAAAGTACTTTTGTCCAATTTTTATTTTAGGCAAAGAAAACCCCTAATTGTTTCAAAAAATTTTCATCAAAAGCAAGAAATTTTATTTATTCTGTATAAAAAAAAAAAAATTTCCAATATATTGCTACTTTTTGAAAATAGTAGTAGAAAAAGTACCTTTTTAAAAAAAGTATTTTTGACAAATTGTTACTAAATTTTAATTCTAGGTATGACAAATCAATAAAAAAGTCAAATAAAATAGTAGTAGAAATAGTACGTTTTCGGAAAAACGTAAATAAAATTCCCTTTTGTGACAATTTTTCATCAAAAGCAATAAATTTTGTTTATTCTGTAAAAAAAATAAAAATTTCGTAGTATATTGGTAATTTTGATAAATAGTAGTAGAAAAAGTACCTTTTTTTAAAAATTATTTTTGACAAATTTTTACTAAATTTCAATTCTAGATATGACAAATCAATAATATAAAAAGTCAAATGGAATAGTAGTAGAAAAAGTACTTTTTGAATAGTATAAATTTTAACACATTAAAAGAAACTACCTAATTTTTTCGTGAAATTTTTCATAAAAAGCAAGAAATTTTATTTATTCTGTAAAAAAAAATACAAATTTTGTAGTATGTTGGTACTTTGGAAAATAGTAGTAGAAAAAGTACTTTTTTTAAAAAGTACTCTTTTCTTATTTTTTTAAATTTTAAATCTGAATATGACAAAATTAGAATAAAAGTCAATTTATTTCACTTTTTTCTAAGTAAAAGTAGTAGAAAAAGTACTTTTTTAGGAAAAATACTTTTGTCCAAATTTTTATTTTAGGCAAAACAATATTTACTTTTTAACAAAATAAAAAAAAAAAAAATTCTGTAAAATTAAAACTATGCTATTATAGAAATAGTAGTAGAAAAAATATTTTTGAAAATGTGTTACTAAATTTTAATTCAAGGTATGACAAATCAACAAAAAGTCAAATAAAATAGTGCTAGAAAAAGTACTTTTTTGGAAAAGTATAAATTTTAAAACTTTTAAAAAAATACCTGCTTCGGGCAATTTTTCATAATAAGCTGAAAGTTTTATTTATTCTGTAAAAAATTAAAATTTTCCATTATATTGCTACATCTGGAAAATAGTAGTAGAAAAAGTACTTTTTTTTAAGTAGTTTTGTCTTATTTTTTTTAAATTTAAATGACAAAATTATAGAAAAATGTCGAATAAAATGACAAAAAAAATAGTACTTTTTTGGAAAAGGTACTAATTAACTTTTTTGCTATTAATTTTTAAGAAAATGAAAACAGTTGAGTTGTTTTGTAAAAAATTAACTTTTTTAGTTTTGTGCTACTTTTGGAAAATAGTAGTAGAACAAGTACTTTTTTATAAAAAGTAATAAAGTGAAATTACCAGAAAAATATGACAACCTTTACATTCCAAAACGAGCGCCAAAAACCTTTTTTATATAAAATGTAATACTTTTAGTCACTTGTTTAAAAGGAGCACAATATGAACGAATCTACACATATGCTGCTTTTAAGGTTTCCATTAGTGCTGCATTTAGTTTTAGTTACACAAAAACACCTTAAATAAACATTTTAGGCATGGAAACTGTTGTAAAACGTTTTTAATTGGTACGGGAGGAAAAAAAATCTGCACAAAAATAAAACAAAAAAAGGCAGCATACAAAATTCTACTAATGTAGCAGCTGTGACTGATTGTCAAAGCTAATTAATTGCTGCTACAAAACACATATAGAAATACATACATAAAGCATTTTTTTGTTAAAATTCAAAAAAGCGTTAACGGTATCTAAAATCTACACCAGTGGTCGGCACTCATAGCCACAAAGATCGGTGAGTCAATGAAGAAACAAAAATCATAATCAAAAGCTGGTCAAATTACAACAGTGAAATAAAGTACATAAGAATTATGTTATTATTTCTAAGTTCTCCTGATGCCGAGCACTGACATACACTAACCATACAAAAAGTAGCATCCTTGACAATTAGTCTTCTCTCGCTCTCTACAATATCAAGGTTGCTGCTAAATAAAATTGTATTTATTTGAGGTCCCCTCTAAACAAAACTCTACCTTTCTAAACCCCCACCCCCCTGTTTTAAACAAAATAGTGTAGCAGCATTCCTGTATCGCTGGCTCTCAAGTACGTACGAGTATGTGAGTAGTACTAGTGCCTGTACTTTAGTCTTGTCTTAATTATATTTTCACGGTAACTTTATTCGAAATAAAGTATGGCAAATAATATAAAAAAAAACATTAGCAACTTTGAAACGTATTGTAGCAAAAGAAACTTTTTACTAATTGCTACAATAAAATGACATATTTTACGTTTAGACGACAATTAGTTTTCAAATACTTTTTGGTAATTTTAACTCCTCTTTTTGGAATTAACCCTAAAAAAGCTTTTTAACAATTAAGAAACAGGGAAGTAACACACATTTTTCTTGATAATTTGTTTCTGATAGCACTTTTAGACAAATAATAAAAAAGAACTTTTTAAAAAAGTACTATTTTCATATATTTGTTTAATTTTTATTTTGAACATGACAAATTTTTATTTTGAACATGAAAAAATCTGTATTTTTTCCAAGAATTTGTACATAAATAGCAAGAAATTTTATTTATTTTGTAAAAAAAATACAAATTTGCCAGTTCATTGCAGCTTTTGCAAAATAGTAGTAGAAAAAGTATTTTTTTTTTAAATTTTAACCCTGTTCAAGGAAATCTCTACTTTTTTTTTAGCAATTTTTACATAGAAAATTTATTTATTTTGGAAAACTAAATAATTTACAGTTCTTTGGTACTTTTGGAAAATAGTAGTAGAAATAGTCGTTTTTAAATTGCTTTTGCAAAATAGTAGTAGAAAAAGTATTTTTTTAAAAAAAGTAATAATTTCTAATTTTTGTTTAATGACAAAAATAGTCATTTAAAGTAGTCAAAAATTCATTTAAAATAGTAGTAGAAAAAGTATTTTTTTTAAATTTAACCCTGTTCGAGAAAATCCCTACTTTTTTTTAGCAATTTTTACATAGAAAATTTATTTATTTTGGAAAACTACAAAATTTACAGTTCTTTGGTACTTTTGGAAAATAGTAGTAGAAAAAGTACTTTTTTTAAAAACGCATTTTAAAGAAAATTCTTAATTTTTTAAGCAATTTTTACATAAAGAGCAAGAATTTGTATTTATTCTATTACAAAAAAACAATTTTCTGGTTTTCTGCCACTTATAAAAAATAGTAGAGAAAAAGTACATTTTAAATTAAAAGTATTTTAAAGAAAATTTCTTAATTTTTTAAGCAATTTTTATAAAAGTAGCTAGAATTTGTATTTATTCTATTAAAAAAAACAATGTTCTGGTTTTCTGGTACTTATAAAAAATAGTAGTAGAAAAAGTACTTTTTTACAATTTATTTTTAACAAAAGAATTTTGTTAAAAATAAATTGTAGGCATTACAAATCAATACAAAAAAAGTTTAATTAAATGACATTTTTCAGTTTATTGCTACTTTTGGGAAATAGTAGTAGAAAAAGTAAAAGTAAAAAAAACGTCAAATAAAATAGTAGTAGAAAAAGTACTTTTTAAAAAAATTTATCAATTTAAACCCTTTTAAACAAAGTCCCGCTTTTTGTAGCAATTTTTACATATTTAGCATGAAATTAAATTTATTCTTTTAAAAAAATACCTATTTTCTAGGTGGTTGCTACTTTTGGAAAATAGTAGTAGAAAAAGTGACTTTTTAAAAAAATTAACTTTTTCTTATTTTTGCTAAAATTCAATTCTGAACATGATAAAAATAGAAAAAAACGTAAAATAAAATAGTAGTAAAAAAAGTACTTTTTGAAAAATGTAGTAAACCCTTTTAAAGAAATTCCCGCTTTTTCTACAAATTTGTACATATTTAGCAAGAAATTTAATTTATTGTATAAAAAAATACCAATTTCCTGGTTGGTTGCTACTTTTGGAAAATAGTAGTAGAAAAAGTAACTTTTTTAAAAAAAGTACTATTTTATTATTTTTGCTAAAACATGATAAAAATAGAAAAAAAAACGTAAAAAAAATAGTAGTAGAAAAAGTATTTTTTTTAAAAAAAAGTATAAATTTTAAATCTCTTGAAGAAGCAAAATAGCGAGACATTTTATTTATTCTGTAAAAATACAAATTTGCCAGTTATTGCTACTTTTAGAAAATAGTAGTAGAAAAATGCGTGTTAAAGCAGGTATTGTTATCTTACTTTTTTGAAAAAGGTATTTATTTTTAAGTAAATAAAAAAGAATTCTACAAAAAATAAAGATTTTGTAGTTTTCTGCTAAAAAGTAGTAGCAAAAGTAACTTTTTTTAAAAAAGAACTGTTGGCAAATTTTTATTCTAAGCATGACAATTAATAAAAAAAGAAGTCAAATAAAATAGTAGTAGAAAAAGTACTTTTTTGAAATAAGTATGAATTTTAAAGAAAATACCTGTCTTTTCTAGAAATTATTACATAAATAGCTACAAATTTTATATTTTCTGTAAAAAAAAAAAAATATTCTAGTTTATTGCTACTTTTGGAAAATTGTAGTAGAAAAAGTAACTTTTTTAAAAAAGTACAGATTTCTTATTTTTGTTAAAATATAATTCTGAACATGTTAAAAATAGAAAAAAACGTAAAATAAAATAGTAGTAGAAAAAGTACTTTTTTAAAAAAAAGTCTCAATTTAAAAGAAATTCCCTCTTTGTCCTAGCAATTTTTACATATTTATCAAGCAATTTAATTTATTCTGTAAATATATAGTTATTTAGAAAATAGTAGTAGAAAAATTAACATTTCATTTAAAAAAAGTGTTATCAAATTTTGATTAAATTTTAATTCTAAGTATGACAAATACATAAATAAAGTCAAATAAAATAGTAGTAAAAAAGTACGTTTTCGGAAAAACGTAAATAAAATTCCCATTTCTGACAATTTTTCATCAAAAGCAATAAATTTTGTTTATTCTGTAAAAATAATAAAAATTTCGTAGTATATTGGTAATTTTGGAAAATAGTAGTAGAAAAAGTACTTTTTTAAAAAAAAAAGTATTTTTGACAAATTTTTACTAAATTTTAGTTCTAGATATGACAAATCAATAATAAAAAATGGAATAGTAGTAGAAAAAGTACTTTTTGAATAGTATAAATTTAACACTTTAAAAGAAACTACCTAATTTTTTCGGGCAATTTTTCATAAAAAGCAAGAAATTTTATTAATTCGGTAAAAAAAAATACAAATTTTGTAGTATGTTGGTACTTTGGAAAATAGTAGTAGAAAAAGTACTCTTTTCTTATTTTTTTAAATTTTAAATCTGAATATGATAAAATTAGAAAAAAAGTCAATTTATTTCACTTGTTACATTAAAAAAAACAAGTAAGAGTGCTGTGCCGAATCTTATATACCCTTCACCAAATTATACTTCAAAATTTTAAATATTTTTAGGTAAACAAAATTTAATTTTTTTTCCAGTTGTTTTTTGAATTTTTTGAAAAAAAAAATTTTTCGATTGTTATTTTAAATTTAATTATTTTTTTTTTAAATTTAAAATTTTTTTTTTTAAATTTTAAAAAATTTTTTTTTTTTAAATTTAAAAATTTTTTTTTTTTAAATTTTAAAATTTTTTTTTTTGTTTTTTCAATTTTTTTTTTTTAAAAAAAAATTTGGGTTCAAAATTTTTTTTCCCGATTTTGACCCATTGTAGGTCCAACTTACTATGGTCTTATATACGTCGTTGCAAATGTCTTTGAAATATCTATCATTAGATATCCATATTGTCTATATTAATGTCTTAGTAATCCAGATATATGTAGGTAAAAAATAGGTCAAAAATAGAGGTTGTCTTGGTTTTTTCCTCATATCTCAGCCATTTGTGGACCGATTTTGCTGATTTTAAATAGCAAAATTCTCGAAAGCATGTCTGACCGAATTATTGAAGATTTGGATCCCGAAGATATCTGGGGTCTTCAGAAAACTGATTTCAACAGACAGACAGACAGACAGACGGACAGACAGACAGACAGACAGACAGACAGACAGACAGACAGACAGACAGACAGACAGACAGACAGACAGACAGACAGACAGACAGACAGACAGACAGACAGACAGACAGACAGACAGACAGACAGACAGACAGACAGACAGACAGACAGACAGACAGACAGACAGACAGACAGACAGACAGACAGACAGACAGACAGACAGACAGACAGACAGACAGACAGACAGACAGACAGACAGACAGACAGACAGACAGACAGACAGACAGACAGACAGACAGACAGACAGACAGACAGACAGACAGACAGACAGACAGACAGACAGACAGACAGACAGACAGACAGACAGACAGACAGACAGACAGACAGACAGACAGACAGACAGACAGACAGACAGACAGACAGACAGACAGACAGACAGACAGACAGACAGACAGACAGACAGACAGACAGACAGACAGACAGATAGACAGACAGACAGACAGACAGACAGACAGACAGACAGACAGACAGACAGACAGACAGACAGACAGACAGACAGACAGACAGACAGACAGACAGACAGACAGACAGACAGACAGACAGACAGACAGACAGACAGACAGACAGACAGACAGACAGACAGACAGACAGACAGACGGACATGGCTTAATCGACTCCGCTATCTATAAGGATCCAGAATATATATACTTTATAGGGTCGGAAATGAAAAATGTAGAAATTACAAACGGAATGACAAACTTATATATACCCTTCTCACGAAGCTGAAGGGTATAAAAATATTACATATTTTAAAAAAAATATTTTTGAAATTTTAATTCAAGGAATTATGACAAATCAACAAAAGTATAAATTTTAACACTTTTAAAAAAATTCCTGCTTCGGGCAATTTTTCATAAAAAGCAATTAATTTTATTTATTCGGTAAAAAATTAAAATTTTCCAATATATTGGTACTTTTTGAAAATAGTAGTAGAAAAAGTACCTTTTTAAAAAAAGTATTTTTGACAAATCTTTACTAAATTTTAATTGTAAGTATGACAAATCAATAAAAAATCAAATAAAATAGTAGTAGAAAAAGTACGTTTTCGGAAAACGTAAATAAAATTGCCATTTCTGACAATTTTTCATCAAAAGCAATAAATTTTCTAGCAATTTTTACATAAATTGTAAGAAATTATGTTTATTAGGTAAACAATACCAATTTTCTAGTTTGTTGCTACTTTTGGAAAATAGTAGTAGAAAAAGTACTTTTTTAAAAAAGTACGCTATTCTTATTTTGGTTCAAATTTAGTTCAGAAAATGGAAAAAATATAAAAAAAGTAAAACAAAAAATAATATTAGAAAAAGTAAATTTCTGAAAAAAAGTACTAATTCGAAACCGCTTTCTGTGAAATCATATTTTTATACCCTTCACCTTCGTGAGAAGGGTATATATAAGTTTGTCATTCCGTTTGTAATTTCTACATTTTTCATTTCCGACCCTATAAAGTATATATATTCTGGATCCTTATAGATAGCGGAGTCGATTAAGCCATGTCCGTCTGTCTGTCTGTTGAAATCAATTTTCTGAAGACCCCAGATATCTTCGGGATCCAAATCTTCAATAATTCAGTCAGACATGCTTTCGAGAAGTTTGCTATTTAAAATCAGCAAAATTGGTCCATTAATAACGGAGATATGAGCAAAAAACCGGGACAACCCCGATTTTTGACCTATTTTTGATCTATATCTGGATTACTAAGTCATTAATATAGACAATATGGATATCTAATGATAGATATTTCAAAGTCCATTGCAACGATGTAGATAAGGTAAGTAAGTTGGACCTACAATGGGTCAAAATCGGGAAAAATATTTTTTAACCCGAATTTTTTTTCATCAAAAAATTTTTTTTTCACAAATTTTTTTTTAAAAAAAAAACTTTTTTTTAAAAAATTTTGAAAAAACTTTTTTTAAAAAAAATTAAAAAACAATTTCGAAAAAAAATTTTGAAAAACATTTAAAAAACAAAAATTTATTTTTCTTTACTTAAAACAATTTATTTTAAAGTATAATTTGGTGAAGGGTATATAAGATTCGGCACAGCCGAATATAACTCTCTTACTTGTTTCTGTTAATTTTTATGGAAAACAAAAAATAATATTTATTCTGTAAAAAATAAAAATTTTCTAGTTTTCTGCTACTTATAGAAAATAGTAGTAGAAAAAGTACCAATTTTTAAAAAGTAGGATTTGTCAAATTTATATTAATTTTAAATTCTAAGAAAAGTCAAATAAAATAGTAGTAGAAAAAGTACTTTTTTGAAATTTTTTTTTTTAGCAATTTTCAAATAAATTTATTCTGTAAAAAACTATAAAAATTTTCCATTTTATTGCTACTTTTGGAAATAGTAGTAGAAAAAGTACCTTTTTTAAAAACTACTATTTTCGTAGTTTGGTTCAAAATAAAATAAAAGTGAAATAAAATAGTGGTTATAAAAACTTAAGTAACTATTTTTCTCAATAATGTTTATTTATCTCTTTACTTCCTGCCTTTAACAGCCAATTAAAGTTTTAGAGTTTTATTTTTGTAGTTGGCTAACAAGCAGTAACACTTTTAAACAAAAGAAAACTTGTTAAACTTTTCATTATTTTCTTTTTTTAAACAAAATAAAAATAACTTTTTCTTTACACACTCATCTACATTACACTAAGTAATTAAATTTTAGAAGATTTTTGTTCTTCAGTTTTTCAAAAGAAAAGTTTATAAACAATAAAACGTTATCAGCAAAAACAAAAATTTTTACTTTTTTTTATTAAGAAAAATGTTTGCAATATTTCGTCTATTGTGTTTTTTGTTCAAGGTTTTGTTTGCCATTCATACATTTTTATTCATTCATTCATTCATTCACATTCATGTATGGAAATTGTTATCGAAGTAATGAAATTTCATGCGAGGAAGATTTCTTAACAATGACACACTTACACTTAAACACTCACTTAATACTGCAGTATTATACATTTTTACAATGAAATGAGAACAAATGAATTGTAATTTGACATGTTTTTTAGCCAAGTAGAGAAATAGTTTTGGTAATGGGGGGATAAAGGGGAATTGTAATTTAAATGCTTTGTTTTATTTACAAAAAAAAGAAACATAATCAAATTTAAATCTTTTAATAATTTTTAATTTTATTTAAACCAAATTTTGCAGTATTCATAATGAATTGTTTAAAAATAACAGATTTATTAATAAATATTAAGCTAAAGAAGTTAAAGATCATAAATCCCTTCAAATTAATATAAAATTTATGACTTGATGTATTAAGAAAGGGGCCAAAGGTCCAATAAAACCTCTTGTACGCAAAGCAATATGTTAAAGGTCAAAGGTCACATGAACTTCATGATAAACAATTGATTTTAGACAGCTTTTGACCTCTTATCTCCATCATTAAAACCAAATTTTATTTAAATTTTTCTTCCTTTCCCAGATTTATAAATTTGTTCATTCAATATTTAGTTCTCTTTTTACATTTCTTTCATTCAATTCACCTAAATTTATTGTGCTAAATAAATAATCACGTATACGCCTGTCTTTAACATTAATTTGATCCTCTTTAATATTTTACGTTTCATTTGAAAATTAATCAGCTGCTCCAAATTAAATAAATTACAAAACATTATGGCAAACAGCAAGCAGCAACCAACCAACCAAAACAACACAAAAATAAAATAAAAAAATAAATAATAAATGTCTAAATCTCAATATGTTGGCTAAAAAGCATTTCATTAAATTTCAAGAGAGCCTTAATGAGGTGAGAGACTTAACCAACCCCCAACAACAATAACAAAAGTAAAACATATAAATATAAATAACGGAAAAGCTCATAAACCAAATGTTTTTCATTTGGTTTTTGTTGAGCTACATATGTACACAGTGTTGTTATTTAAGGCAGTTATTTATTTGCCGTTTTTTTGCAACCACGCTCCCATATGAACATCTCACCACCCCGCACTCTCTTACACATCAACAAAAAAAAACCAAAAGTTTCTCCTAATATGTGTAAGAAGAAGAAGCATGTAAATGCCAATAGCATGTCAAAGAGAAGAGGATTTCTTTCGTTTAGGTAAACATTTTATGGGATATCATGAAAATATATGGCGTTTAAGTATGTTGACTTTTTTATTTAAAGGTGGAAATGTCCTAAAAATAACACACAAGAGTGTGATACCAAGAAGCAAACAAAAACACACATGCATGCTTAAATAAACCCTAGAATATGAGGGCAATTTGGAAAGTCTTTTAGAATTCTCAAATTTGGCAAGTTTCAGTAAACGACCAAACATTTTTGTTCCTTTTTTACATAAGACAGTCTCAAAGTAGGTCACTTCAGACATGCAAAATTTATAAACGCTTTGAGTATTTTTTGTGCCTCGCCATATTAAAGATTTTTACCCTCTTACCGGCAAACTTTAAAAAGCTAAGAAAAAAGTTGTCGAATAAATTTTTTTAAAGTAATTATGACCCAATAAACTCAGAACAGCCATCAGAAACTAATTTGCAAATTAAGTTTAGGAACCAGGAGCAAAAATGGGAAGATTGCCTTAGGGCATTGTTGCCGGTTTAGGTGTAAAAAAACAATAATTATAATACGATTTTATTGAAAAACCAATGAAAAAGAACTAATAAAGAATATTTCGAATAGATCGGGCGACTAAAAGTTAGTAAAACTTTGATTTGAACAAAAAAAATGATATACAAAATTTCATGTGCTAAAATTCTGACATTACTCACAAAACAACAGCTGACAGAACAAAAACTAAAAGTCAGAATACATTTCGACCTACGAGGGAAATAATAACAAATCTGTAACTAAAGTCACAGTTAAATTTAAAAAAAAAAATATATAATTATTTTTTGAGATAATTGAGGCACTCTTGCTGGTTAGAGGCTTAATAGTAAAGCTTTCGATGAAGCCTATTCATTGAAACAATAATTTTTATTGGGTGTATGACTTAAACATGCGCGATTTACAATAGATGGCATATCTTTTGAACTTGGTTTTTGATTTTAATATCTTATATGTCATTTTGAATTTATTCTCACTTAGTTATTGAATATTAAAGTGTAAACAACAAAGTTTTTTTTTGCTTAGAAAATTTCGAATTGTGTGCCAACAAAGCATCATATGCGGGAAGTTTTGCTTTACTTCTTTAATTTGAAAAAAAAGTTCGGCTGAAAGACAACGATTGCTCACCAAAACTTATGGTGAATGTATTCCATTAGTTCAACGTGCGAGAAATGGTTTGAATGGCCAATACTTTTTTCGGTAAATAGAGTATTTCTTAAATATTGTTACGAAATTATACTTGAATTCAAATATAACGATTTTAAGGGCTGATTTAAAAGTAGCATAATGCTTTCAAATAACAGTGCTGTAATAGTAAACTGTATCATATCTGTGGGCATTATTAAATAAAAGCTTTCAGTTGATTTGATCGTAAGTTGGCAACGCTGTATTCGAATTCGAATTTTCAATTAAAGAACATTGTAGAAAGTACACCACAGATGGCGTATGTATTAGTAAGATCTAGAATATTCGAATTTTGACAGTTAAAGAACAATCTAGAGTGCAGATGGCAGTGTTATAAATAGTGGCAGAGGTAGCAGTCGTGAGTCAGTTTATCAGAGATGCTTTTCGAATAAACATCAACTGAGTGCCTTAAAGTGTGTTGTGTTTTTCAAGTAAATTCGTGTACATTATAAATTGTGTCTGTATTTCTGAGAATTTATAAACGTATATAAAAAAACATTGAGTGACTATTTAATTCTGTTGTTGTACATTTTAAATAAATAAAGAGTTGTTAGAATTTTCAAACTACTAAACGGTTTTTATTTGCAATCAAAAGTATCCGGTTTATTTAAAGGAAATAAACTAGCGTTTTGAAAAGTTTAAACCGAACAATATATTTCTAAAATAATTTGTTTTCCTTTTCTCAAAGAAAGTCCTTTTGAGTGTGATGTAGCATTTTAAATTTTATGAGAAATGAAGAATTCAAGTCTCAAGTCATGTGTACTCAATATCGGTTGTAGTTTGTTATATTTGCCTAAGTAGGTAGTATTTACTTCTGGGATGGACAATCAAAATTTTAAAAAGGGACACTAAATAAACAGCAATTAAAAAAATGATTTAAATCATTTAAATAAATTTAAAGATTACAAAGAGTATGTGACTGGTCCAAAGTTATGAATACATGCGAATTATCATACGGCTTACATCTAACAAGGATCAAGAAAATGGTAATACAACCTTCATTAATTTTATTTATCCCATGAAAATATTTTTCATGGGATTTATTGAAAATTTTTACAAAATTGTCGTTAAGTTTTTAAAATTGTTATGTCAACATTAAACAAAGCTATGGATTATAATGCCTTATTTGTTCTTAACATATTTGTAGAACATACCATTGCTCTATTTAGCTTTGTTCTCGGTGAAATTTGTGTTTTTATAAAATTAGTCCAAATTAATAACAATCATACGCACCCATGAACAATTTCACAAATTTCCAGTTTTCTTTGATTCAAATGGAGATTTTTAAATGTTTCACAAACTTTAAACCTGCTTTAAAGTGCTTTACAATTTAAAATAAAACTGAAATTTAAATAATAATAGAGCTAGAAGGGCAAGAAAAAGTACAAAATAATTAGTTTATTTTATATTTTAATATAATATAATTTAACTTTCTTAATGACTGAAACTTGGTCTAAAAAAGGACAATAAAATGATAATATACCCATCATTATAAATCAATTTTAAGTTTCGAAAAAACTTCTAAAAATTCATTAATATTGAAAATATTTTTTATGGGATTAATTGAAAATTTTGAAAAAATTGTCAATAAGTTTTTAAAATTGTTTTTTTTTAACATTAAACAAAGCTATGGATTATAATGCCTTATTTGTTCTTAACATATTTGTAGAACATTCCACTGCTCTGTTTAACTTTTTTCTGGGTGAAAATTGATTTTTTAGAAAAATCCGAACAAATTAATATCAATCATACGCACCCATGAACAATTTTACAAATTTACAGTTTTCTTTAATAAAAAAGGGGATTTGTAAATGTTTCACAAACATTAAAGCTTCTGTAAGTTTTCTAAGTAATTTACAATCATAATATTAATAGGCAAGTCGATTTCTTTAGACCCCTTTTACGCTCACATTATACATTCAATTTGGGCAAGAAATATACCATTTTAAAGGGATTTATTCACAGAAGTGCAGAATATATATTTTATTGAAATCGGTTCAGTTTTTTTAGGAGTTAAAAGCGTTTAAAGATGTTACTAACACATATGCAAAAACGTGTACATGTGAACCTTTACTAAAATGTAAACAAAGCAATGCGTGTTTGTCCAATTTGTTGTTGTAAATAAATGAGAGGAACAAATAAACAGTATTGATTTCGCTCTGTTTTAAGTGAGAGTTGTTATAGAAAACAAAGAAGAAGATTTTAGTAATTCGAAGTCAATTAAAAAACTATATTTTGAAGGTGTTTTTTGTTTGTTTTCTAACTCCCATATGCATAAACAATTTTTAAATTTATCAAAGGTTTGTAAAACAAAATTTCCATTCAAAATTTGACAAATTTAAAAACTGTTTATGCATATGGGGGTAAATTCTTCATACGAATCAATTTCTTATCACAGCATGAAGTTTAATAAAAAATGGGAGGGGTTGGAACAAATGGTGAGTCACCTCCCATAAAAATTAAATAGTTATTTATAAATATTTTGTGAACTATAATTGCAAGATTATCCAAACTTAGTCTAAATGGCTCATTTATAATTTTGCATAGTTTCACTGAAATTCTTCGGGATTGGAATAGTGGGCGTGGCCCTATACAAAGTAAATAATTAATTTCGATCTGAATAAAGACGGAATTGATTTCGAATATCTGGGGAACCAAAATGGGAGGGGTCGTAAAAGGAGGTGAGTCATCTTCCATAGAAAGTAATATTTGCAAGGTTATTCAAACATTGTGTCGTGGCACAATGTAAATAATTAATTTTGAATATCTCGAGAACTATAATTCTAAAAATATTTAAACTCTGTATCAATCAATTTATTATCATTCTACGGAGGTTAGCTAAAAACTAATTTATTCCTGATCCCTGTACGAAGTTTAGCTAAGCGTGATCGTCGTAGTAGGAATGACCCCTTCCTTATAAAGGAAAGTTAAAGTAAAGCTTCATATTAGTTATTTTTTTACACAAAAGATTTAAAAATGGTTGGGATCGGAACAGTGGAGTGGTATCTCCCATACCAAATTAGTTAGTTATATTTTGCATGTGTTATTTTCGTACCATTGTACGTAGTTAGGTTGTATCAGAAATCATTCACATTTTTTAATTTTACTAGGGTAGGGGTAGCGAAGTGCACCGGGTTATGCTAGTTTAAAATAAAACTGTAATTTAAATACTAATAGAGCTGGATGGTCAAGAAAAAAGTATAAAATAATTAGTTTATTATATATATTAATAAATTAATATAATTATACTTTTTTAATGACTGAAACTTGGTGTAAAAATGGACAATACAATGATAATTTACCCAGCATTAGAAATGTAGTTTTCAGTTCCTAAGAAACTTCTAAAAATTCATTAATTATGAAAATTTTTTTTTTGGAATTTTTAGAAAATTTTGACAAAATTGTCAATAAGTTTTAAAAATTGTTTTGTTAACTTTAAACAAAGCTATTGAGTATAATGACTTATTTGTTCTTAACATATTTGTAGACCATTCCAAGGCTCTATTTAGCCTTTTTCTTGGTGAAAATTGCTTTTTTATAAAAATCCGAACAAATTAATATCAATCATACGCACCCATGAGCAATTTTACAAATTTAAAATTTTCTTTAATACAAATGGGGATTTGTAAATGTTTCACAAACTTTAAACCTGCTGTAAGTCTTTTAAGTGTTTTACAATTTAAAATAAATCGGAAATTTAAATACTAATAGAGCTGGATGGTCAAGAAAAAAGTACACAATAATTAGTTTATTATATATATTAATAAAATAATATAATTATACTTTTTTAATGACTGAAACTTGTTGTAAAAAGGGACAATACAATGATAATTTACCCAGCATTATAAATGTACTTTTCAGTTCCTAAGAAACTTCTAAAAATTCATTAATTTTTAAAAAAAAAAATTTATGGAATTTATTGAAAATTTTGAAAAAAATTGTCTATAAGTTTTTAAAATTGTTTTGTTGACGTCAAACAAAGTATTTGTTCTTAACATATTTCTAGAACATTCCACGGCTCTATTTAATTTCGTTCCCTGTGAAATTAGTGTTTTTATAAAATTAGTCCAAATTAATATCAATCATACGTACCCATGCACAATTTTACAAATTTCAAAATATCTTGTAAACAAATGGAGATTTGTAAATGTTTAACATAGATTAAGTTTGATTAAACTTATTAAAGTGATTTACAATTTAAAATAAAATGGGAATTTAACTGGCAGTGCTCTGGTTATTATATATTTTTTTAAACAAAAAAAATATTTTTTTTTAGTAAAACCCTTATTAAATTAATATTATTAGAGTGCAGTATTAAATGAACCAAAAATTTATAAATTGTAGTCAGAATATTAGAAATTACTGCCTAAAAGCAGATAAAAAATAAATTTAACATTTTACTTAATTTACCAACCCTGACTTACTTGAATGTGTGAGTATTTACTTTGCTTTTTTAAGGAGAGCGAGAGAAATTACTTGTATTTTTTTATTATTTGATTCTTGTTCATTTTTTTCTTTCCTTTCTTTTATTTTTTTTGCATAATAAATAGGAAAAATATTGATTTTATTTATGTGGACGGTTTCCTCATTGTTGTCCCCAGCTCCTGCTGCAAAAAACACACACACATACAGCAACTCATACGTTTAAGTGTGTGCGTATGTTTTCATGTGTGTTTGAGTCTTGCAAGTGACGTCAATGAAGGATACTTATTTTTATTGTTTTATTTTCGCTGAGGTTTTTTATTATTATGTATTTGCCTTCATTTTAGCTTCTATTTTCTGTTTTCCTTTGTTTTATTGTTGTTGATTTAATGGCACGTGAATTACAGGTCCTTAAATAATTAAATAATGCGTGTGTGTGTGTATGTGTATGTATATAGACTAATTTAAATAATTGAAAGGGTCATTTATTTAATCGTGTATGCGAATTCTTAATTAAAAATCTAGCAAAGTGAAGTTTATCAACACAATAAAAACTTAGGTAATTTATTTTAAAGGAAGAGGTATTCAGCTTTTTTATCCTTTTTTCTTGCACTCCCAGCTCTGTTAGTAGTTACATTCCAATTTTATTTTAAATTGTAAATCATTTAAAAGACTTTAATCATGCTTAAACTTTGTTAAATATTTTAAAATCTCCTACCGTTTTAAAGAAAATTGGAAATTTGTAAAATAGTTCTTGGGTGCGTATGATTGATATTAATTTTGATTAATTTTATAAAAGCGCAATTTTCACTGGGATCCACGTTAAATAGAATAATATAAAGTTCTACAAATATGTTAAGAACAATTTAAGCAATATCATAAAAAGATTTAATTAATTATGCAAAACAATTTTAAAAATCTATGAAAAATTTTTACAAAATTTTTTTTTACAACAAAACAGAAAAATATTTTTTCTGAACTGAAAACTGCATTTATATTGTTGAATGTATTATCGTTTTACCTGTCCTTGTGAGACCTAGCATTTAGTCTTTTTGAAAGTTTATTATATTATGTTAAAAAAAATCAATAAAATTGTGTTTGTCTTTTTTTCTTGCACTCCCAGCTCTGTTAGCAGTTAAATTCCAATTTTATTTTAAATTGTAAATCATTTAAAATACATTAACCATGCTTAAACTTTGTTAAACATTTTTAAATCTCCCACCGTTTTAATGAAAATTGGTAATTTGTAAAATTGTTCATGGGTGCGTATGATTGATATTAATTTTGACTAATTTTATAAAACCACAAATTTCACCGGGAATAAAGTTCAATAAAGCAACAGAATGTTCTACAAATATGTTAAAAACAATTTGATGAATAACATCAAAAGATTTAATTAACACTTTCAAAATGATTTTGTCAAAATTTTTAATAAAACCAAAAAAGTATTTTTTCCTTGTAGTCATTTCGAAAGTTTAATTATAAAAAAAAAATCAATAAAAATTTTTTTGTCTTTTTTTCTTGCGCTCCCAGCTCTGTTAGTAGTTACATTCCAATTTTATTTTAAATTGTAAATCACAGGAAAGACTTTAGCCATGCTTAAACTATGTTAAAAATTAAAAAATCTCCATTGGTTTTAAAGAAAATTTAAACATTTTTAAATATGTTCAATGGCGCGTATGATTGATATTAATTTGGACTAATTTCATAAAAACACAAATTTCACGGGGAACCAAGTTAAATAAAGCAACAGAATGTTCTACAAATATGTTAAGAACAAATTAAGCAATATCATCAAGAGGTTTTATTAACATTTACAAAGCTATTTTAAAAAATTGTGGACGATTTTTGATACAAATTTCAATAAATCATAAAAATATTTTCCAAATTAATGAATTTTTTCAAGAATCTACTGATATTTAATTGCTAGGTATATCATTTTGCTGACTAAAGTAATTTCGAATTATATTTCTATTTAAGGACTAGCTACTTTAAATATTATTAAAATATTATCTAGCCAAGTCTATTTAATTTTATTATTGCTGAAAAGTGACATTGAAAATAACTTAGAAACTATTTATTTTACTTACGCCAAGTAATCTAGAGTCGGTCAATTTGATTAACCCTTAGTAGACAAAATGAATTCAGACAATATCCAAATACTGTCTACTCATTCTTTTGTATTACAATAGAAATAACTAACTTATATCTTACCCCATCTAGTAAATGTGATAAAGAATATAACAACTAAATTTCTTTTAACAACGATGACTCAAAATAAACTTAATATTCATTCATGCTATTTCTTAATTAAGATTTTTATCATACATGCTTACAACCCTCGTACTTACACTCTTGTATGTGGCCAACAATAAGACATTTAAAGATATCTAGCTAATAAAATAAAACTTCAGAATTTTTGGTTATAATCCCCAGGAAATATTATATTTTAGTGGTGTTTGAAATTGTAAGGGTATGTTAAGGATTTGTGTGTTAAAAAACATGTGAACATTTATTTTAACTGCTTGTACTTTAACCAAAAATCTTCTAAAAGTTTTATAGCATAAGAGAGTCAATACAGACGGATTACTTTAAATAATTCAAGTCAAACATTTTAAGTAAATATTACTTACATAAATGTTTGAACAATTTAGGATGAAATGTAAAAATTTTAAAAAATTTGAAATATAACAAAAATATTTGTAGCTGGACAGAAATAATGCTGTCATCATGAGTTCCCAGTTGAGGGTTACAATCCCGAACAAGTGATTTAATCTATCATTTAGGGTAAAAAGTTGTTATACAACATATACCTAAGCGAAAATCAAAATGATCCAACATGGATTTCAAACAGACTAATTTTCAAAATAATTTTTTTAGGTTTTATTAAAAAATTTGAAAAAAATCGTTCATAAGTTTTTAAGATTGTTTTGTAAATATTAAATAAATTACTTGATATTATTCCTTAATTTGTTTTAAACATATTTGTAGAACATTCCATTGCTCTATTCAACTTAGTTCCTTCTAAAAATAGCGTTTTTATAAATTTAGTCAAAATTAATATCAATCATACGCACCCATGAACAATTTTACAAATTTTCCAATTTTCTTTAAAACGATGGGAGATTTTTAAATAATTCATAAAGTTTTCACTTGGTTTTAGTGATTCAAATGATTTACAATTTGAAAAGAATTTAAAATTTAACTAGTAACTGAGTTAACTAGTAACAGAATAAAAGACAAACAATTTTTTTTATTGAATTCTTTTTAATGTAATATAATTAAACTTTCGAAATGACTACAAGCTAGGTCTAACAAAGGATAGTAAAACGATAGTACACCCAACAATATAAATGCTGTTTTCAGCCTAGGAAAAATATTTTTTAGGTTTTATTAAAAATATTGAAAAAATCTTTCATAAGTTTTTAAAATTGTTTTGTAAATGTTAAATAAATTACTTGATATTATTCCTTAATTTGTTTTAAACATATTTGTAGAACATTTCATTACTCTATTTAACTTGGTTCCTGGTGAAAATAGAGTTTTTATAAAATTAGTTCAAATTAATATCAATCATACGCACCCATGAACAATTTTACAAATTTTACAATTTTCTTTAAAACCGACGGAGATTTTGAAATCTTTTATACACTTTACACATGGTTTAAGTCTTCCAAGTGATTTACAATTTAAAATAAGACTGAAATTTAATTAGTAACTGAGCTGGGAGTGACAGAAAAAAAACAAAATAATTTTTTTAATGATATTTTAGTTTTTTAACAACATAATTATTTTTTTAGTGAAACATTTATTAAATTAATAATAGTTAACTTTTACAAATAGATGTATTTGTTTTATTTAAAAAAAAATAAAAAAATTTAATTTGTTAAACAAATTTATATTAAAGGTACAAATCCAAAGTCGTTACAACAATGCTGGCTGAAATAACTACTTTTTGAAATTTAGTTTAACAAGAAGTTTAAAGTGACTACACTCTAGTTTACTTGGAGACACTAAAGTGACAATTGCCTTTACGTTACATTACCTAAGATGTATTGAACATATGACTTAAAAATGCAGGATTTTTTAAATTTTTAGCTTTTAGTTTGAAACATTTGTTCAACATAAATTTATTCAAAGTATTGGCCATTGTTAGCTATGATCTTTCCCATCTTTCTGGCATCTTTCTGTTACGTTTTAACCTTTTTAAAACGTTTGGTTTATTTCCTTTAAATAAACCGGATACTTTTGATTGCAAATAAAAGCCGTTTAGTAGTTTAAAAATTGTAACAACTCTTTATTTATTTAAAATGTACAACAACAGAATTAAATAGTCACTCAATGTTTTGTATACACGTTTATAAATTCTCAGAAATACAGATACAGTTTATAATGTACACGAATTCACTTGAAAAATACAGCACACTTTAAGGCACTCAGTTGATGTTTATTCAAATAGCGTCTCTGATAAACTCACTCACGACTGCAACCTCTGCCACTATTTATAACACTGCCATCTGAACTCTAGATTGTTCTTTAACTGTCAAAATTCGAATATTCTAGATCTTACTAATACATACGCCATCTGTGGTGTACTTTCTATAATGTTCTTTAACTGAATATTCGAATTCGAATACAGCGTTGCCAACTTACGATCAATGGTCAACTGAAAGCTTTTATTTAATAATGCCCACAGATATGTTACAGTTTGCTATTACAGCACTGTTATTTGAAAGCATTATGCTACTTTTAAATCAGCCCTTAAAATCGTCATATTTGAATTCAAGTACAATTTCGTAACAATATGGATTCCAAGGCAAAAAGTCGTACACCCAATAATTACTTTCTAAAGTTTATTATAACAAGAAGCTTAAACTGACTACACTCTAGACTACTTAGATCCTCTCTAGTGACAATTGACTTCACGCTAGATTACCTGGGATGTATAAAGTAAGCAATTGACTTAGTTTTGCATTACAAAGAGCAAATACGTGTCAAATCACCCAAAAATATATAAATTAGAGTAATTTGAATTGGAGTAATTATAAATTAGTGAAAATTACTGTGTAAATGGGATACATTGAGTGCCTGCTGGCAAGAGTTTACATTATAAACTCTACTGTGTACTTGAATCTCTAAACCATCCTGTTTCCCTAATTATTACTTCAGATTAATCCCAGATAAGACACTTAGGAAAAGCTGAGTCGAATGACCAAGTAATCAGGCTCCCTTTACCTTCAGAATCCCGCTAACATTTTGGTGAGCCATATTATGAAAATTAATCTGTGATAATGCTACCAAAATTTGATAAATCGTGTGAAGTGATATTGATAAATATGTTTTGAAACAATTTCTTTGAAAGACCCCCCATAATTAAATAAAATCTTTTTATTTCCAAAACAAACATTGGGAAACCCAGAACTAAACAGAACACACATGTAAAGGTCATAAAAGAAAAGGTCTAACATGTTATAAATATTCAACTCCATTTAAATATTAAATTTCCATTACTTTACCATTCATCCATCCACAAATGTCAATTAAAACATCAAAAGACAACTGAATGAAACTTAATAAACAAAAGAAATTAAAATATTTCTCAAATAAATGACAAGAAAATATGTAAAAATTTCAAGAAATTTTGAGTCATTTAACTGCTTGCTGCCATGACCTTTGCTTCACAACTGTTTTACATACGCAAATACATTAAGTTTAATTTGAAATACCAAAAATAAAAGAAACTAAAACTAAACCAATTTACATACAAATTTGTGTAAATTCACAAAAACCGACAGACAGACACAAAAGCAACAAAATGTTTCAAATTAATTTGCTCCTTTTACAAAACCAAACTTGCACGTCTAGTTTAGTTTCCTTCCTTTTGTCCAACCAGTCCAACTGTTTGTTTTGTGTGTGACTTTCTAGGAAACCCTTTACAAACAGTGGCTAACTTGTGGGATTTGTTGCTGTAACTGTGCCCAATAGCTTTGTTTAGCTACTTGCATCTTTGGGGTTTTAAATGTGACACAGCAGGCTGCAATTAGGGAGTTTCAATCACAGTCAATCTAACACACCAAAGCGTCCAATAATTAAAATTGCTAAAGCTTAAGGAAAATAACACACAAAATCAATGTTCAATCTATATTGAGGGGTTTGTAAGGATTTATTTAATGTTATATTGTCTTGCATAAAGAAAATTTTAATTAAGTTTTAGCAGGAAATTTCCAAAAAATTTAATTTATTAATTAATCATTGTAGAGTTTGTTTAGTAACAAACAATTTGCGTTTTATTTATTTTGGACACTTTGAGTTTTAAGCTGTAACAATTTATCGAAGAACTTTGAGGTCATTAACAAAGTTTGTTAGATTTTATTAATATTTTTGTAAAAAAGAAGGGAAATGTGCTGCTAGTTTTTTCGGTATAAAAATTATTATTTAGCAGAAATATGACATCATTGGTTATTTAAATTTTCCTTATATTTTATTGGTTTTTCTATAGTTTACATATTAATGTGAGTGGCATATTAACACTACTTCAATGGAATATTAAGTTTTATATTTGAAATCTATTCAATTGGGTTGGTTAATAAAATTTATGTTGTTGTTTTGATTAAGTTAAGAATCTAAAAGATCGTGGTTGGAAATTGTGTCCTGATTTTAATACATTTTAATTGAATATTACAATTTCCCTCAGAACTCCACGCTACGACATCGATTTGTTTAGAGAGCGAGATTATGCTCTCTAAACCCATGGTAGGCGTTCATATTGTTCAGGTTACGATGATTTTCGCCAAACAACCCGAATGTGAACAAAAGAGCGTAAAAATACACACATTTCATTCATTTGCTTGATGTTGTTGCGAATATTTTATTTTGTACCCAAATTAAATGCCTCTATTTGCCTACCAATGCTCTAAATAAATCGATCGTCCGAATCGAATCCACCGTCCATGGATAGCAATGACTATTTTTGTAAAATTTGCTCACTTGGGTCATTTGTCTAGTGCAATTGCTCGTCTTCCTCTCCATCGTCATGAAAACTCCTGCAATAGTCTTTGAAAACCAGGCCCATCCTATGACACAGAGCTGCAAACACGAAAAAATCGAGACATCAACGTTGTTACTCATCCATCATCTTCAAACCATCCTGTTTCCCTGATAAACATCACAGAATCGAATGAACAAATAATCTGGCTCTCTACCCCCAGCAATGCAACTGCGATAGAGTAAGGCTCTTGCCCTCGTCATCAAAATTCCTACAATAGTCTTTGAAAACAAATACAACTTTCTCCGACAGTCATAGCTATGTGGATTCTTTGTCCAAACTCAACTAAGCAAGTTCATACAGTTTCCGCTGAACCACCAGCTTGAATTGTGTGATTGGAATACCAATAAAATTGTCGATCATCGCCTCATCTAGAATCGACCCGGGTTTAGGAAAAACATCCGCAACCAAGATACAAGTCTATCTTTGTCATGATAAATTCATTGCTGGTCCTTCAAGTCATTAACGTCATCCTAAATCGGTTATTGTGTCAGAAAACATCAATGCTTCGCGGAAGCTGTTTTTACAAGATCGTTATGAGAATTATTAATAAAAAATGCTGACATGTTTGGGCATTAATTTCACCTGAACCAGTTCATATAGTTTCATGCGAGTGAAATACCAACCAAATGATTGATCATTGGCTCATCCAGCATCTACCCCGTTTGGGATAAAATCCTACTTTAGGCTACCTAACTTCTGTACTGCTTTTCAGGTTGGAAATTACTCCCATTAAACGTGCATCCAACTGGCTGAGGTATTATCGAATATCTGGTGATATATGTATATTTACTGACAACGGAATAGCGGGTGTCTTCACAAAATTTAAGTTAACCGAGGAATGCCGGGTATCCCTAAATGAGATAGCGAGACATTCTAGGATAACGCTTATATGGGTCCCTGGACACGATGGAAATCAGGGTAATTGTATAGCAGATGATTTGGCCAAAGGGGGTGCGATGATGAGTGAGGAGGCGATCGACGCCTTTTCTGGTATTTCCCTTGTTAAATGCAAGATGGCTGTTCAGCAGAAACTATATATGAGACTGCACAAAACAGGTGGACTATAACCTTCTTGTGCTACAGAGAGGTCGACTTGACCCGTGTATTATGCCAGCAGGACGAATCTACTTATAGAACACCGTCGTGAGTAAATTAGGCTAATTGCCTCCTTTATAACAGGGCACTGTTTAATCGGGACACATGCTAGAAGATTGGGCCTACGGTAGAATGATTACTGTAGAATCTGTCATAATAAAGAAGAGGAACAGACTGTGTATCACCTTTTCTGCCAATGCCCGGCTCTTACAAACCTGAGGAATTTCCATTCCTATCATGCTTGGACAAGTTATAAAGGATGAATCTTAGACGAATCTACTGCTTCATCCGGGAATCTGGATGGTTTAATTTGGAAATACCCTGCTGTCTACCTCTTGGGTATCACAATGGGATCAGGTTTTAATGGACCCAAGTGAGCTGCTTGAGGAGCAGCAGTCCATGGAACCTAAACTATATGCCCCTATTTAGCAATATCATTCCCAACTAACTTGCGAATCTATCATTGTTTAACTGAATTTAATTGTAGTCCTCGATCGTGGCCGATATTGGTCATCTTAAACCGGTTATTGTGAAGCAAACATGCATCAAAAGTTGCTTATCCAAGATAAGATTGTATAAGACGAAGAATCATTAACAATGCAGTCGATTGTATGGGAAATTCCAAGAAGTAAAATATGTTGGCACAGGTAGGTTATCTTCGCTTATTTCTTTGTCAATGTCAAAGAAGTCTTCACCATTCATGAGTCCATTAATGATGAACTAGCATATTACCCGATACTTCGTTAGCATATATTTTGATATTAAAATAAAAGTATACCGATATACAGTTAAAAAATGTGTTATTTATGTAGCATGAAACATCTTAACATACCAAATTATTTGATTAGCAAACAACGTTTGTACATAATTTTCAAAATATTTAATAGTCCAATTCCATCTGATTTCTATTTAATTTGTCCAGGTCCAGAAAAAGTACCATAAACCCCCACTTTATTTAATGTTCATTGGTGAAGAGTATGCAAAAAGTACCATAAGAATAAAGGAAATGTAGCAAAAGTTTCAGCCTTTAATTCTCACTCACTTATAACCATAAAGCTTCATGTTTCTAGGTCAATATAGAAAATTCAGAAATTATCATTAGAATAAATAAAAAATACCATGAATTATCCGCTTGAATTTTCACTCACTTAGGACCATATACGCTTAATTTAATATTTATATATCCATTATTACAGAAAATTCAAAAAGTACCATTAGAAGAAGTACCATTAGAAAGTACCAAAATGCAGCCACTTGTGGATTCCCACTCACTCCGGTCCATATAATATAAATTTCATGTTTTTAGGTTCATTGGTGAAGAAATTAACAAAAGTACCATTCGAATAAAGTAAAAGTACCAAAAAGTCTACCCCTAGAATTCTCACTCACTTAGGACCATATATGCTTAATTTTATGTTTCTAAGTCCATTGTTATAGAAAATTCAAAAAGTACCATTAGAAGAATAAAAAAGTACCTATACTTCAGTTCTCACATTTTGGTACCTAAATATTGTAACCTATTCCTAACACTAACTTCACTCAGATACATATCAGCTAACTTTAATGTCGATAATAATTTAAAATATTAAAAAAGTACCATTATGAGAAAAGTACCAATTTCCCTTTTCCTCCTTGATCACCCCTCAAGTTTGAAATTAAAAAATATTCCATTTTTCAAAAATTGTTTATGCTACAGACATGTCTCAAATCTAAAATATGTGTTAATGTGCCCAAGAAAAATATGTTTTAAAAAAAGTATCAAACTGTTTACCGGATTTGTCCCAATATACATCCTGGCACTCGAGTTCCAAATAACACCATGTTAGTTAATTTTTGTATGAATCCAGGAGCCAATGTTAAAAAAATTATCAAAATAATTTCAGATAAAATGTATTTTCCGGATTTTATCCGCTTGTTGGTACCTTTTTTATCCCCATTGCGGTGGTAAAATGTTATTCAAATAAAAATCTGCATCGTGGTGGAAGTTCATAATAAAATATTCGTATGTCTATGTCAAATTATAGAAAAACATATTTTATGAAAAAGTACCAAAAATAAACACAATTTTTATCCCTTAAGGGTTCGAATTTCCAAAAAGTACCAAACTTATATTTTTTTATTTTTTGATAAGTAAAGAATACGATTTAAAATTGATTTCTATGTTTATTGGTTTAAAAGATATATAGGGTGCCAAAAAAGTACCAAAATACAGTTTTTACCCGTTTTCCCCCCTAAAAGGTTCGAATTTCCAAAAAGTACGAAACACCTGTCAGCTTATTTTTTAAATGGAGTAACATGCAATTTTAAGTTTTTTTTGTATCTTTATTAATTTTGAAGATATAAGGTTACCGAACTGATACACTGGTCGAACGTGACACAGTTATTCAACTAAGATAGTGTAATGAGAAGTAATAGATTCCAACTTGAACTGTAACTATTAATTATCGGTTCTAAATACAGCAGGTGATTTAACTGATCCGCTTCCATTGTACTTAATATGTCATTAATAGTAGCTTGTCCATTAGCTATTTAAAAATGACACTAATTAATCTGTACTTTTCAAGATCTTAGAAATGGTTTCAAAATGCATGATGGAACTTCAGAGCATAATCTTAATGGATGACATATTTAAGGACCTTGTATTACGAAATTCCTCTCAGGGGGACCTTAAGCAATGTTTTCATTCATGATAATTGCCTTTAATTGTTGCTAGGATGAGTAGAAAAGTTATTTTCAAACTGACTCATCATTACTTTCTTCCAAAATAAATAGTTCTTGCCAATATTGTTGTTTCTCAAAGTATGATTTGTGTTTGTGTTTTTAAACGCATTTATTGATTTGTCCTTGCAGACTTTTAAATGTTTATTTATTTATATTTTCACTTTAACCCCCATTAACACGAAGTCTGGTTATGTTTTAACTAATAGTTATACTGACAGTTTTCATACAAAAATAATTTTAACCGACAGTATAACTATTAGTTAAGGCTTAACCAGACTTCGTGTTAATGGGGGTAAGTGTGACATAAATAGTTAACACGCATTCTCAGACTTAATTAGTACATCCTCAAGGCATGTCCAAACATGACCAGTTGGAATTTTCACAACTATTTAGATTTTTAGAAGAAACAAGTAAAAACAAATATTTATTAAAGACATTTGTTTTTAGTTATTGTATAGGCATGTATGTTATAATACTGTTCTTCAAGTTCAAACTATATATTTCGCTATTCTTCCAAATAACTTTTTCCACTCTGTGTTCTTTCAATTCAATATTTCAATGGGTGCCCTGATAGACTATACGATAGTAAGCTGGACTATCAATCGGATGGTTGTGGGTTCGATTCCCGCCAAAGACTCTGGGTGTATCTGCGGACAATCCAAAAGGCTTTGCAGTTTGTGTTTATTTTTTAAAAGAAGATCTCAAGTTGTTGTTTTAACAGTTCCGCTATAGTTGTAGGTTCTTTTTCCTAAAGAAAGTTCAAATATTTTAATTATTTGTGGCAACGGGAGCTACAGAACTTGTGTCAGCTCTATTGACCTTAACCATAAGTATGTGGGATGCATTGAATTAGCTACATTGTACATTGGGAGCTTTAGATGCAGGGAATAACTTTCACATAGTAGCAGTACATAATACGGATTTATACGGATCTAATTTATTATCATAATAGATCCTGTACGCATGGGTATATCCTATATCCTGTATTTTGTTGTATCTATGCCATCAATTCTTTCACCGCCTTGTGATGCAAGGTTTTCCAAGCATTAACTAAAAACAATCGGACCAGATTGAATTGAATACTTAGGCAGGGTATTAGTATACCAATGCAATAGCTTCGGAAATTCCTCAGGATGTGTCTAGGAAGGAGATCCTGAGCAATTTCAAAGGAGAATTGGTGGATATCGATTAGATGACGTTCTGGATATCAATGCGTTAGATTCGGAACTACATTCTGAAAGTGGAGGTATGTAATCAGCTGACAGGCCATGAGAAATTGTCTACTCAGCAACACATTATCTTGTCCGACTGACTGTATTCTTCTCACCTCACATTCTTTATATCGTTACGAAATTATACTATTAGTTTAAATTTAACGGTTTTAAGCTTTTAATTTAAATCATTGTATATCAGATTTTAGATTTCTTTTGGATTTCTCGTCCATATATGAGAATAAATGCCTGATTTACAAATATAAATTTTTAATGCCCTGATTTATAGTTTGTATGACGACCAAATTCCCTTGCGACAATTTATTAAGAGGAGTTCCAACGATTGGATAAATCATCCTGATATAAGAGCTGCTAGGGAAAATATAGATTTGGCATTTCTGGCAATGTATGAGAATAAGTCGGAACATAAATTAAAGACTTACTGTGTCTTTAGAAATAGGCATAAATCCATCATCCGAAAAATTAGAAGGACATTTTAAACAACTTTTTTTCAAATTATAATCATACTATAACGCTTTTAAAATGGGTTTCCCCATCCTCCAACATTGTCATAAGTGGATATTTGGCAGCACAGTGCTACCAACTTTAACTGTTAAAGCTGTTAACATTAAGGCTGCTGAAAGCTCTAGAGATAGAATATTCTAGTTTCGTCCGTTAGATAATTCATGGAACTTCTAGAAGATGGCACTGTGTATATAAATAGCTACAGCTCAGTTAATATCAGTAAGTTTATTGTGAATCTTTGTTGAGACAACATCAAGCGGATAAATAACACAGGGCAATAAAATTGAAAAAATTTTAGAGGCTTTTTAAACCACTATACAATTTTGATGTATTCTGGTGCCAGTAGTACAAATATGGTCCAAATTTCTTTTTTATAAAATTGCGAATTTTTGTAGATGTTTCTGCACATAATTTATGATAACTCAAAAAGGGTTAGTGCGATATTACTGAAATAAACTTGAAAAAGTTTAAATTTATATAACCTTTAATCTGTTTATATATTGTGTTTTAATCGGCTCAGTAGTTTCGGAGTTATAATAACAAATCCCAATAAAAATTTTTGCTGGAATTCAAGTGTAAAACAAGTTGAATTCCAGTCATACATTCAAGCTTCAAGGGTTGAAATACAGTTGTATTATACTTGATTTCAATAGCATTCTCCAGTGAAAAGGAAACATGAATTCAAGTCGAATATTACAATGTTAATATAGTTGAATTCCAGCCTTGAATTACAGTGAAATACAAATCGAAAATATACTTGAATTAAAGCTTTGAAATATAGTTTAATTCAACCCTTGAATTATAGTTCAATACAAGTCGAAAAATAGTAGAATTCAAGCTTTGATTTTTAACTAGTTCTAAATTCAACAACAAATTTGGTTTTTATTATTTTTATTTTGCAAAACGTATACGTACGTATACATTAAAGTTATTTAAACTGAAATCGGAATAAATTTACATTTAAAAGTATGATTCATTTAAGCTTCACTATTTCTTTTTTAGCATTATCGAAATCTTCTTTAGAAGCCAAATATATGTATGTAGGTTTCATTTCATCTGTAGACATTTTTGGAAATTGTTGGGATTTAGAAGGAGATGTAACATTCTGCGGGAAGTCGGAAAAAATAAAGAATATAATGTTTATCTTTTTCTTTTAATAACATATTTTGATTTTACTTACATATGTATGTTTTGCTAATGGACTTGCTTATGTACTTTAATTTTGCTTATTAACAGTGAACATTTTTATATTAGTTCTTCTGTTTTTAAAATATTTCATTCGTTTTTATTATTTGTTTGACAAGAAAAGAAAAATTTTCAAATAAGTTTGAACGTTTTATAACGTTAAAAATGCTTGAAAGACGGGCTGAAATTCAAGTTGAATTCCAATAAAATTTCCAATACTTGAATTTAATTTTTTAGGGTGCTTATTGGGATTTAAGCAAAATATATATTTTCTAGGTGAAAATAGGAAATTTTTTTTATTTAAAAAAAATAATGAAAAATCGAAAACGTCAGAAATTGTTCAGGTTTATTGCTTTATCACAAACCCACATATAATAGCAACAAAATGTGATATCGATCATAAAAATCAATTGATTATTTTCGAATATATTCACAATTAAGTGAATTCACTCATTCGAAAGTTTTTCGAAATACCATTAAAATAACTATTGCTTCGGAAACTCAAAAAAAACGTAAACAAAAAAATACTCAAAATAGTCACACATAATAATGTTTTTGTTTTCTAATAGTTTTTTTTACTAATAAATTTTCACCACTTAAGCTTTTGACAACTGAGTTAGGTCTATGACAACATATGTATGTAGATCGGAAGATCTATGTATTGAACATTAAAATTTAATTAAAAGTGTCTTACCTTTGAATAACTCTCCGTTGATCTAATATCATTAATAGTCCAGGGCAACATGGCGGCCGAGTAGCGCGGATCAACCGAGGCACTGCCGCGATAAGTTAACGAAACCAAACGGGTTTTCATTTTGACGAAATTATTCTCTTAACAGCGGAAACTTAAACAACCCAAATATGAGAGCACCGAAACAATGTATAATAATTTAACAATAATTTAATGATTTAATAACAAATATTTAACACTAAAACATGGTGACAAAGAAGTTTAATAAACATTGGCTTAAAGTTTTCTCTTTAGTAAAATTTTTATTTTAAATCAATATTTCAAAAAGGCGTCTAAGAGACGCGTTTTAATAGTTAGCGTTTTGATTATGATTATTTTTGCTATTTCTTGCTATTTATTATGTTTTTTTTTTTGTCTATTATTATGTTTTTTTTGCTAAAATAAAGCATGCAACTAACTCTTTTTATTTGTTGTTTTTTGTAGCTCTTTTTGAACGTAAATACGGAGAATTAATGAAGTTTTATGAGTCAGAAGGGACAATAATAACAGAGTATGGAAACGTGGTACGTAAAGGAGCCAATGGAGGTCATTTAAGTTGTTGTTTTAGAGCATTATTTGTTTTTATAGGGGGTGTTTGCAGCGTCGGTCGGCTCTTTAAACAATAAAAAAAAGCACTCTGTTAAGGAATTTAGCACAAAAACACGACCGCAACGGCGACAACGACTATAACACGACAACGACGTTAACAGTTATGAGAACGGCGACAATGATGATGACGGCGATAACGTTAAATAAGGTATGAATGGATGGATGGTTGGCTGGTTGGATTATAGTATTTTGTTATTAAATAATAACACGCAACTTAACAGGGATAACACTATTTTTTATGATTTATTTTTATAACTATTTTTGGTATGTTTTTTTTATTTTAAAATAATTGTGGTAAAATATTTTATTTTTTTAGATTTCTAATGTAAATTTATTGATTTTTCTATTTTTTTTTGTTGGTTAAAAATGGCAGAGGGGGAAAGAATCTTCTTTTTTTTTTTTGTTCTGATTAGTTTCCGTTTTTAGTTTTTTTTTTTTGCTGCTTTTGTTGTCCTCTTTTGTTGTATTTGTTTCTAGTTGGATAGTCAGTCAGTTGTACAGGACGAGACACATTTTTTCACTGTCTGTGCCACATAAACCACCCCTTAGAGAAAGAAAAAAGATTCACCTTAAAATTGTTAAAATACCGTGTATGTTAGTTTGCTTTTCGTAAACGAATTTCTAGTATTTAAAGGAATGTTTAAGTTTTCTTCCTTACTATCACTACAAATTCTCTTTGTTATTCGATTTATTTTATATATTATTGATTAATTTCCTTTAATGTATTTATTTAAATTCTTATAAGTATTTAGAATTTTTTATAATAATTAATTAACTGCCGTTTAACGTTTTTTTTAGCAACCGTCTTCACTGAATAACCAAAAATTACTAAAGGATTTTTAATTTCGCACTTCACTAAACAAAAATATCTACTCTCTTTTTCTTAAGCACTCACTCACTCACTCTCTTTTTTGTCCACACTCTTTTTCTTATTTTTTGTAGCAATTATTCTTATAAGTTTATTTTTTATTTTAATAAATTTCATAAAGCTTTTTAATTTCACACTTTACTTTTCCCGTAATAATAACTTAAATTAGCATTTCATTATATGTATTTTATAACAGAAAAATAAATCTTTATTTATTTTCCAATTTTTCACATAGTACTTGTAATTTATTGCACTTGTTTTCATATGACGCGCAAACTCAACAACAATAATAATACTACTAAACTTCTAAAGTGTGTTTGTTTGTTCAATTGTCAGCTTGTTTATTATTTCTAGTGTCAATTTTAACACTGTGTTTTAGTTTAATGTGGCCACTTGCTGTAAATGCATTTTAGTACCAAACCAAGTGGTAGCTTTGTGTATAAACTGACACTTATTAATGGTTATTGTGATTGACATACATATCATTGTGATTGTGTTGTATATTTCAGTTAAGGTTTGTGTATTGGCTAAGTACTATGAGAAAGGTGCTTGAATATACACAACAGGGTGGCTCAGTAATGTTTTTAATGGAAGTTTTTAGGAATAAAACCACCCAGTAAACAAATATACAAGTAATTTACTGGTAAGATAATACAAACATGAAGAAATAATAAAAATACAAAATATTATTATAAGAAATTTGTGAAATATTTATAATTTATAATAAAACAGGTGAAAATGATTTTATTGTAAATGACAATATAGAACTTTTTTAACATATCGATTTTATTGAAATCATTTGCTAAAAATAAAAACAACAAAAGAAATTTATTCGACTGTGCCGAATCTTATATACCCTTCACCATACTATACTTTAAGAAAAAGATTGTAAACGATTTTTGTAGAACAAAACTTTTTTTGGTGAAAATTTTGTTTAATAAGAAAAATAAATAAATTTGTTGGTTAAAAAAAATTTCGGGTTAAAAATATTGGGATTTATAATATATGGCGTATATTTGGAAAGGGGTTTTTGTATTTAATAAACTTATATCTCATTTTGAAGAGTACATATCTGCCATTTATTATCGCTTAGTTATTATAGTGTAAACAACAAAGTTTTTTTGATTCGAAAATGACGAATTTTGTGCCAAAAAAGCGTCATATGCGGTAAGTTTTGCTTTACTTCTTTAATTTTAAATAAACAAGTAAGAGAGCTATATTCGGCTGTGCCGAATCTTATATACCCTTCACCAAATTATATTTCAAAATAAAATTTTAAATATTTTTAGGTAAACAAAATTTATTTTTTTTGCACTTTTTTCATTTTTTGGAAATTGTTTCGAATTGTTTTTTTAAATTTAAAATTTTTTTTTTTTTTAAATTAAAAACATTTTTTTTTTAATTTTTTTAATATTTAGCGAGAAAAAACTTTTGGTGAAAAAAAAATCGGGTTAAAAAATATTTTTTTACGATTTTGACCCATTGTAGGTCAAACTTACTATGGCTTTATATACGTCATTGCAAAGGTCTTTGAAATATCATTAGATATCCATATTGTCTATATTAATGACTTCGTAATCCAGATATAGGTCAAAATATAGGTAAAAAATCGAGGTTGTCCTGGTTTTTTCCTTATATCTCAGCCATTTGTAGACCGATTTTGCTGATTTTAAATAGCAAACTTCTCGAAAGCATATCTGACAGAATTATTGAAGATTTGGATCCCGAAGATATCTGGGGTCTTCAGAAAACTGTTTTCAACAGACAGACGGATATGGCTTAATCGACTCCGCTATCTATAAGGAATATATGTACTTTATAGGGCCGGTTTGCACAAAACATCTTTAGTCGAGATAAGAAAATATCTTAGTTTTTTTATAACTTACTTTTCAAAACGCTCCGTTTACACTAATCTGCTTCTTCTTACAAATATTAGTTTCTGAGATATCATGAAAAACAAATCAACTTATTTGAAGTTATTGTTGATTTGTTTTTAACAAAACAATTTAATTCGCTAAAACTGTTGAATTTATCGATAATTATTTATCCTTTGTATAATTCTTTGAGACAAATAATAAAGTTCTTCAAGGACAAATAATAAAATTTTGATTGATAAATTCAACAGTTTTTGCGCTCTCCTGAAAAATTTTAAAATTCCACTTAAGTTGTTTTGTCGAAAGTTCACAGATATATACCCTGCTATAAAAATGCCGCTGATCCATACCGACTGCTCACCACAGCTTATGGTGAATGTGTTTCATCGGTTTCAAGGTGCGAGAGATGTTTAGTGCGGTTCAGAAGTTGGTGATTTTGACACGGAAGACAAAGATCGCCGCCTTGTTCAGCCAAAAAAGTTAAAAGAACAATAATTGGAGGCTTTTCTCCATGAAGATTGTTGTCAAACTCAACAAGAGCATGCAAAATCATTAGGAGCTATTCAATCATTACTTGCGATGAAAAATGGATCTATTACGATAACCCGAAGCGTAAGAGAGCGTAAGTGAAGCTCGGGCCACCCAGCCGAATCGACACCAAAGCTAAATATACAGCAAAAGGGCTGCTGAAATCTCAGGGTACCTGTAACGAACGCGACTGATTCGTCTGAAGCGAGTATTGGCCGAAAAACGGCCTGAATAAGCGGTTAGACATGAAACCGTAATATTCCAGAATGATAACGCTAGACCACATGTTGCAATACCTGTTGAAAACTATTTAGAAAGAAGTGGTTGGGAAGTTTTGCCTTACCCACCTTATAGTCCAGACCTTGCCCCGTCCGACTACTATTTGTTTAGATCGATGTAGAACGCTCTCCCTGGGATATGCTTCATTTCAGAAAAGAGAATCCGAAATTGGCTTGATTCGTTCTTGTTCTCAAAAGATGAGCAGTTGGGCTTGGGCGCGGAATTCATTTGTTGCCAGAAAGATGGGCTAACAATTGCCAATACTTTGAATAAGTTTATGTTGTACAAATATTTCAAAATAAAAGACAAAAATTAAAAAAAAAACCTAATTTTTAAGGATTAATTTTCCCAATTTTGACCCATTGTCGGTCCAAATACTTCGTTGCAAAGGTCTTTTAAATGTATGTCATAAGTAATCCAGATATAGATTATATTTAATCCATTTGCTGCGCGATCTTCCCGAATTTAAATAGCAACGGAACTATAGCGGATATAATGATGTATTAAACATGTATGTAGATTATTTGGGGACTACGGAATGTTGATTTCAACAGACAGACGGACATGCTAGTAACAGTTGTGCCAAAATGCTAGATTTGCCTAAGCAGCAGAACAGAATTGGACCCATAGATTGTTTGATTAGATCATTGAATTTTTTAAGATGCTATTTTAAGTCAAATGTCTATGCCGAGAAGCCTACCCATGCATTAAAGGAGGAAATTCGTCACATTTATGGAATATGGTCATGGAAAATTTCAGTTAAACATTTGTTATTCTTCGATGGAGGATCTATCAAATGCTAAGCTGGTAAGAACAGATACTATACTTTGGTCTTAGCCATAGGGCCGAGATGCTATTGGATTTAATAATATTTCAAGTTGAGCTTCAATCATAGGTCATTATGTAGTCTAGATTGAGCTTCAATTTGTTTGATCTTCAATCGCTGCTCCTGATGTGAATTGAAGTCCAGTGTGAGCTTCAGTCGTAGGTCTCTAAGTAGTCTACGTTGAGCTTTAACCTCTGTTCCTTAAGTTAAGCTTCAAGCAATGTCAAGATTGAGCCTTAATCCTAGGTGCTTTTGTAGTCTAGATTGATCTTCAATCGGTGAGCTTCAATTGTGTTCTTGGTTGATCTTGAATCGCTAGTCCTGGTACAATGTAGGTTCAACGTCAATTGAAGTCCAGGGAGAGCTCCAAGTAGTCAACGTTGAACTTCAATCGTTGTCCTATATATATATAGTCTAACTTAACTTAAGGTTGAGCTTTATTCATAGTTGCTTATGTAGTCTAGGTTGAGCTTCAATCATGGCCTTGGTTGATCTTCAATCGCTAGTCCCGGAGTAATCTAGCTTGAACGTCAATTGAAGTCTAGGGTGAGGTCTCCAAGTAGTCTACGTTGAGCTTTAAACGTTGTCCTTTATATAGTCTAACTTATGCTTCAATCAAAGTCAAGGTTGAGCTTTAATCCTAGGTGCTTATGTAGTCAAGGCTGAGCTTCACTCATGGTCTTGGTTGATCTTCAATCGCTAGTCCTGAAGTAATTTAAGTTGAACGTCAATAGAAATCCAGGATAAGATTCAATCACTTTCAAGGTTGAACTTCACTCGTAGGTCATTATGATGTCTATGTTGAGCTTTGATAATTTTCTAGGTTGAGCTTTAATCCTAGGTCATTATGTAGTCGAGGTTGTGATTCAATCATGATCTTGTTTGATCTTCAATCGCTGGTCCTGGTGTAACCTAGGTTCAACGTCAATTGAAGTCCAGGGTGGGCATTAATCTTAGGTCTCCAAGTAGTCTACTTTGACCTTCTATCATTGTCCTTTATATAGTCTAACTTAAGCTTTAATCATAGTCTTGATCTTCAATCATAGGCACATATTTATGTAGTCTAGGTTGTGCTTCAAACATTTTCTATGCTGAGCTTCAATCTTAGGTGAAGACTAGTTTGAGCTTCATTCGAGCTAAAATCGTGAGTCTTTACAAAGTCTTGGTTGAGCTTGAATCATAAGTCTGTATGTATTCAATGTTTTGCTTTAATCATAGTCTAGATTAAGCTTAAATTTTAGGTATTTGTGATGTCTAGGTTTGGCATCAATTATTTTCTAGATTGAGCTTCAATCGTAGGTCTTAATGAAGACTAGTTTGAGCTTCAATCAATCACTAGGTCGAACTCAAATCATGGGTGTTTATGAAGTTTGTTTTTGTAGCAAAATAATTTCTCATATTGCATGAAAACTGCCAAAAGATCTTAATGTAGATATTTCCCAAAATAATCGTGAGAAATTTTCAAATTTCTTTTAATAACTTTAGAGTTACATTTTCAGTGTCCAAAGCACCTGCAGTAGGGATTTTCTCATACTCATAGAAACTAAATATAAATCTTAGAAACAATCTGCCTAAAAATGTAACAATTATGACAATGTAATAATAATAATAATAATAAAATCATGTACGTAGAAACCACCCTTGAAATATTCCATCGACAAGTGCAAGAAACTATTGTTCTTCTTTAAACAATGTTCTTAAGAGGAAGGTGCTTATAATTTCAGACTGACAGACATAAATCCCGGTCTTAACACAACAACAATCATTTCTTAAACTCAACTATACAATAAGAAACTAAATATTTATTGAAATTCCCCCTGTTTAAGAAAAACTACCGTTTTCATTTGGATTTGCTGTATGAAGAAGTGTGGAAATGAAAGTGAAAAACTATTTTTATCTTCCTACTTCCTTTGTAACCTGCTGCTAGTGATTGCTGCCTTTAACAGCGAATAACACAACACAGCCCTAGGATATACAGTAAAGTAACCAAAACTATAGATCTGTCTGGTGTGCGGGGGAATGCCAGCAGCCAAGGCATCATAATAAATGTCGCATTGCTTCATTTGCTGGCTGAAACATTGTGTATGCGTAGACATCATCACTGTTTCCTTTTTCTCCCACAGCCATCATCAAAGTCATATAAGATTATTTTTTTTCATTTCATTTAAAATAATGACAAATAGTACAAAACAAAACAAAAAAAATCTATAAAATTCACATTTGCTTGCTGTATTTGGCATGTGCAGCCACATTTGGTTAAAAGCGTTTAATTTGCAATGCATTGCACATTTCAATATCACCAGCACAACACAACACTCCACTCCACAGCACCGCAGAGCTCCATAACTTGCGAACGTTACACCACCACCAACCCAGCCAATGATGTCTAAATGACTGGCTAAAAAGCAGCAAACTGGGTTCGTTCGTTGACTTTGCCGCCCTAGTCGTAATACTAGATTTTTTTTGTTTTTTTCTTTTTGTTTTATAAAAAATATTTTTTCCATATTTTTAGTTTTCTGCATCTTTTGTATACAAATCTGGTTTTATAACCGACCACGCATTTGGCATTTTAAACTCTTCTCCCAAAATAAGTCTGCTTTAACGAAACTGGTTAAAATAGTTTAATAGCAAATTTATAGCTTGAAAACTAAAAGACGGCTGGCTGCTGCAATTGTCAAAATGAAACGATTGAATATTTATTTAATGAATGAATTTGAAATTTATGAGGCCAATTGCATTTTGAAATAAATTTACTTAAAGCATTAGACTTATCAGAGAGAGAGAGAGCTGTTTTATAAAGCAGTTGATTTATTAAAGGAGGAATCAGAGTTGCAAGAAGCAATTCAGGATTGTTTATCGGTTTTTGTTAAAAAAAAATCGTTTTTCAGGATTTAATGAAGTCTAAGTTGAGCTTCTATCATTATCTATGTATCAATTAAGGGGGTTTATGTAGTCCAGGTTGAGTTTCAATCGGTAACAAAAGTCTGGCTTTAGCTTGATCTTCAGTCATAGTTCTTTGAGTTCGATGAGCTCCTATTGTAGGTATTTATAAAGCCATAGTTGATATTTATGTAGTCATAGTTGATCTTCAATCTTTGTATAGATTGATCTTTAATCGTAGGTCGTTGTTAAGATTAGCTTGAGCTTGAATCGAAGGTCTTTATGTAATCAGGTTGAGCTTTAATAGACAGTCTTTAATCCTAGTTCTTAATGTTGACTAGGTTGAATTTGGATCATGGTATGGTATACAGGCAGCCGTCCAAAACCTTCGTCTCGTACAGCTCACTTGGGTCCAATGAACGATCCCTTTGTGATACCTGAAGAAGAAAAATTTTAACAGAAAGAAGGAAAAGGGAAATAGAAGTTAGGAAAAGGGAAATCTATAGAAAAGTTATAGTGAAATTTCAAGAGTAGAATGTATATGAAAAGAGAAAAGAAGGAGGAGAGGGGTCAAGAATTCAAAGAATTCAAATAACGCAGACCATCATGGGATGGCTGCTGGGTCCATAAGAGGCATAATTTATATGTCTGGTCTTATAAACCATACGCTTTCCCTAATAAAGGCGTCTATACACCTTAAATTCTTCACGGATAACCCGGAAAGGGTGCTAAAGCATCGTTCACCTAAATGCCTGGCACGTAGATCACCCAGTGCCGGACAGTTACAGAAGATGGTATGTAGGATGGTATCTTCCTCTTCCTCATTGTGACAACTTCTACAGTAGTCGTTGTAAGGTAACCCAAGTCTTGCAGCATGGGTACCGAAGGTGCAATGCCCGGTGATCACTGCCACCATGTTGCTCAGTCGTATTCGTTGCAATCGAAGTAGGTACGACGTGCGTTTACAGTCCAACGCAGGCCATATCATCCTCGTGGTGGCACAGGTGGATTCATTTCTCCACCTTGCTTGGGCAAGTTCGTAATATGCGTCATGTATTATTCCCTTGCAGAGGAAGTCTATTTCGTCGTCCGACATCAAGGCTCCTCTTCCCGCCAAGTAATCAGCAATACAATTGCCCTCATTATCCCTGTGTCCACGTACCCAAGTGAGTACAACTGTCGAATCTCTGCCAGATACACTGTAATATCTGAGCCAGTTTGCCGCTCTTCTTATGGCCGATATCTCGGCCTGAAGGATGCTGCATCCATTTGGGAGTCTAAAAGATATTCTTATTCCGAATTCAGGAATGTATATACCCCCGCCGACCCTTTCCCCCTTTTTGGACCCATCCGTATAGATTGATAGATTCGTTCCATCGACGGAGAGAACATCAACGGGCTCCATACTGGATGGGATTGAAGAACCAAAATTTCTCAGAAAGGGTTTGGGTTTGGATCATAATCCAGGTTGACTTTTAGTCGTAGTTCTATATTAAGTCTGGGTTAAGCATCAATTGTAGGCCTTTTTAAAGTCTAAAATTACGTTCAATCGGTGTCTAGGTGGAGTGATCGTTGGTATTTATGAGCTTGAATAGTTGGTCTTTATGTATTTATGTATAGTCTAGGTTGATCCTTAAACGTAGTTCTTAATGTAGACTAAGTTGAGCTTCGATCATAGTTCGGGTTGAGCTTAAATCGTATGTCTTTATTAAGTCTGGGTTAAGCTTCAATTGTAGGTAGCTTTAAAGTCTAAGTTGACATTCAATTATTGTCTAAGTGGAGCAGTCATTGGTCTTTATCGTAGGTCTCTATGAAGTCTAGGTTAAGCTTTAATCATAGTCCTGGTTTTGCTTCAATCGTGGGTCTTTATTAAGTCTAGGTTAAGCTTCCATTATTGTATTGATTGATCTTCAATCGTAAGTCTTTATGAAGTCTAGGACGAGTTTCAATCGTAGTCCAGATGAAGCTTGAGTCGTAGGTTTTTATGTAGTCATAGTTGAACTTCCATCATTATAAAGATTGATATTTAATCATAGGGTCCAGTTGGAGCTTCAATCGTAGTCTAGGTTGAGCTTCAATCGCAGGTTTTTATATAGTCTAGCTTGATCTTTAATCATGGTTCTTAATGTTTTCTGGGTTGTGTGTCAATCGTTTATCTTTATATAGTCTAGGTTGACCTTCAGTCGTATTTCTGTATGAAGTCTAGGTTGAGCTTTAATCCTAGTTATTTCAATTGGTCTAAGTTGAGCTTTAATCGGTGTTGAAGTTGTACTATAATCATAGTTCCTGACATGGTCTAAGTTGAGCTTCAATCGCTGCCTAGAATGATCTTGAACTGTGGTTCTTAATGTATTCTAGGTTGAGTGTCAATCGTAGTCTTTATATAGTCTTGGTTGACCTTCATACAGAGAAGTCTACGTTGTGCTCCAATCGTAGGTATTTCAATTGGTCTAAGTTGAGCTTCAATCGCTGTCTAGGTTGATCTTGAACTGTAGTTCTTAATGTATTCCAGGTTAAACATCAATCGTAGTCTTTATGTAGTCTTGGTTGACTCGTTTTTATGTATGAAGTGTAGGTTGTGTTTCAATCGTTGTTCCGTAATCGTGGTTCCTGATAAGTTAAGCTACAATCGCTGCCTTTATTATATTTCAATCTTAGGTTTTAATGTAGTATAATTTTAAATATTGGAGTTCTATGGAGTTCTAGGTTGATCTTGGATCTTTATATAGTACTCAATTATAGTCTGGATTCTTTATGTGGTCTATGTTGAGCTTTAATCATAGTTTTTCATGTTGCCTAAGATAAGCTCCAATCGTAGTTCGAAAATTTCGTAAAATTTTTTGTTAAATTTTTCTTTAAAATGAACTGAGACAGAAACTGGGTAGAGGAAGTTGGACTAACGTTATGATAGTACAAATATGTTTTTATGAAAAATCATTTGTTCTACACATATGGTTTAAGGTTATACAATCATTCTGGGTAAGAATTAGGAAATTTGATGGCTGCTGAGGAATGATCATTATATGAACATATACATCGACAGTTAAGCTGCCTTTGTGGCCAAAAATCTTCTTTCCTAGGAACGATAATGCACGTGGACTAAAGACAGAGGTGTCGTTCAATTGATAGCCAGGCGATAATAAGGATTCACTTCCACAACTATCCAATAATAATGGATTTCACTTGAAAAGATAGCAAGACATTCAACGGTATCCTCTCTTTATGCCAGCACATGTCTGTCTGAGAAGACACCGATATTCCTCCAACCAAAAGGAAAGGATATATTCCATTAATTTTATATTTGAAGTGTCCAAAAATTACTTGTTTGAACAGAAGTTGCTTTAAGGTGGTGAAAGTTCCGTACTTTTTCATTCGACTTCTGAGCAAATGAAGGCCAGAAATGTTGCGATAGACATCACTTGTGCTTTCTCTTTTATAGGGTCAATTCATTGATCACAACCAAATGTCGCTTCATGTCCTAGTTTTGTCTAAAGATGGCTCGTTTATCGAACATTCGTCAGGCGACTGTATTGATTTCCACAATTAAGCTATATTGACTAACTGGAACATCGTCGCAATGTGTGTTGTTTTTCACTGTTCTACCGATACTACAATGGTATGTGTTCTGCTGAAATTACGGAAACCCGTAGTTTTTTACGCAACACACGTTCTTCGGCAAGAGTCGACTGGACAGTGAATCGCACAACACATTACAAGGAAAATTTATTCTTTAGCCGTTCTGTCCATATGTGGAATAAGTTTCCTCTTTAAATCTTTCCTGTCACACTACTTCCTCTATCCTCTCTCCCATAACCTATTTTTTAGTTTTCCTAGTTTGCTTGAGTAGGAGTCATCCTCTGAGAGCTGGTCCAAGAAAAACGAAAAAAACCAATGTAGATATTGAATAGTGTGTCTGCTGACAAAGGTCAAGTTTATTCTGGAATCAGTAACCCCCTTTGAGTAATCAGGGAAGACTGAGAACGCATTATCTTGGAGGACAGAGTTTGCCTTCATGACCAGTCTAGTTAGTATTATAATTCCAGAGACTGTTCCAGAATTTATTGTAGTGAATATGATTAGAAAATGCCAGATAGACTAGATGTTATGTTAATCTTCCAATGTCATTAACTGCAGAACATCGATGTTTCCTAGTACAATAAACAACCTTCAGAAAATTAATCCTGGAGCAAAGGACTACCAAGAAGATACAAGTGAATCTAGATTGTACTACATCACAACAATTCTCTAGCTTATTAACCTACTATAATTGAGTTAGTTCACATCGAAGATCGTTAAAGATCACCATACGAAAATGTGCTAAATTTGTTTATTGTCGAACTAATTTTCTCAATTTTATGTAAAAACAAAATTCCTATCTAGATCAGAATTTGCAGATTTACAATCGGGAAAGTCAAAGTTAAGGACGATGATATTAGATTTGATGTTTACTATATTCATATATCTCAAAATATAACAATTGAAAGACACTCCGAAATGACTTTGAGACATGGTTTCAAATATTGGAAGACTATTTGAAAATATTCTTCAAATTTAAATGGTTTTACTTTCTAAAATTCTTTTAAAACAATTTCAGTTTCCAAAAGAACTTGCACAATTAAACCATGCTGCTGCACAAGTGCACTCTACAACTACACCACACTTCCAAACCCCATTATCCCACAGCACTTTACCGATACTAATCTAAATGACTTCCCCTCTTCAGCTTCAATATCAACCAATAATTATAATAGAAATAATAAAAAAAAACATTTTCCACGAATCGAAATACAAACATAATTTTCTACTTAAATAAATTAGCGTTATCAATCACAATACGAAATCAAATTTATGGGTAAGATGATCTCAAATCAACAGATGCACTCTCAGTATTCTTCTCAATATGATTTTCAAAACCGGAAGTTCATACATTTATAAGGTAATGTGTGTATTACTGAGTCTAGATACAGTTGCCTGCCCCACCTCTATCTGTACAAGGGGAAACAGATGATGTTGCCTGTGTGTTTAATTAAAAATAGCTGCCATAATTAATTATTTATTTGGGAAGGTGTAAGAATAAACCGAAGAGTAGATAAATTTCAAATAAAACAAATAAATAAAACTATAATTAAGTTACAATAAGCGAACAAGATTCAACTAATATTTTATTATAAATATCATGTATTTAGTAATAAACTTAGATGTTTATACTAACTCAACATGTGCTGGAGGGAGGCCAACATGACCTTGATTCTATTAACACTCATCCAACTGCCTCCAAACAAAACAACACATGACTACAGCAAGATAAACAATAAACCAAAAAGAATCTTTAAAATATTTCAGTTTGAGTAAATTTCTATTTACTTGCACAAAGTACAACAATCTTATTATTAACAATAGGTGGTTTATTAGAACTTTTAACTAAAAAAGAAACAAAAAATATTATGACGTCATCATTTAACACCATTAAGCATTTAAAATAACCCAACAAACTTAAAAATTTAATCATAAATTTTAATTATATTAAATTAATATTAAAGTTTTAACTTAATATGAATCCGGTAACAACGATTTGTTAACCCCTAACTATACCTGAGAAATTTTTATCATGATAAACGTCAAAGTGGCTGTCAAGACATAAAAATTATCAGGTATAGTCTCCATTTATTATACCCTTCACCTTCGTGAGCAGGGTATATATATAAGTATGTCATTGCGTTTGTAATTTCCACAATATAATTTTCTGACCCTATAAATTATATATATTCTGGATCCTTATAGACAGCGGAGTCGATTACGTCATGTCCGTCTGTCTGTCCGTCTGTTGAAATCAATTTGCTGAAGACCCCAGATTTATTCGGTATCCAAATCTTCAATAATTCTGTTAAACATGTTTTCGAGAAGTTTTCTATTTAAAATCAGCAAAATCGGTCCACAAATGGCTGAGATATGAAGAAAAAACCAGGACAACCTCGATTTTTGACCTATTTTTGACTTATATCTGGATTACTAAGTCATTAATATAGACAATATGGATATCTAATAATAGATTTTTCAAAGACCTTTGCAACAACGTATATAAAACCAAAAAACCAAAAATTTTTTTTCCAAAAAATTAAAAAACTTTGGAAAAAAATTTTTTTTGTTTACCCCAAAAATATTTAAAATTTGTATTTTGAAGTATAATTTGGTGCAGGTATATAAGATTCTTCACAGCCGAATATAGCTCTCTTACTTGTTAGTATTATTGCTTCGTTATAACAAAATTGTTAATGCTTTTGCTCAGACAACTTTGCCTTGACAACAAATGTCATTAATTGTTATCTATATATATAAAAGAGTAACGTTACTGACTGACTGACTGACTGACTGACTGACTGACTGACTGACTGACTGACTGACTGACTGACTGAATGACTGACTGACTGACTGACTGATTCATCATCGCACAGCCCAAACGGCTAATGCTAGAATCACGAAATTTTAACTGTGGGTTCCTCCCTCGCCAAAACGATCCGATAAGAAGGGATTTTTGGAAATTCAAACGTTTAGGGGGTAAAAAAGGGTAAAAACGGGTAAATTCTGTAACCTTATATCTTCAAAACTAATAAAGATACAAAAAAACTTAAAATAGCATTTTACTCCATTTAAAAAATAAGCTGATAGGTGTTTCGTACTTTTTGGAAATTCGAAACTTTTAGGGGAGAAAATGGGTAAAAACTGTATTTTGGTACTTTTTTTGCACCCTATGTATCTTTTAAACCAACAAACATAGAAACAAATTTTAAATCGTATTCTTTAATTAACAAAAAATAAAAAACATAAGTTTGGTACTTTTTGGAAATTCGGGATAAAACTTGTGTTTATTTTTGGTACTTTTTCATAAAATATTTTTTTCTATAATTTGATATAGACATACGAATATTTTATTGTGAGCTCCCACAGCGATACAGTAATTTATTTGAATAAAATTTTACCATCGCAATGGGGATAAAAGAGGTACCAAGAAGGGGATAAAATCGGGAAAATACATTTTATTTGAAATTATTAAGCCAATTTTGATAATTTTTTAATATTGGTTCCTGGATTCATACAAAAATTAACTAACAGGGTGTTATTTGGAACTCGAATGCCAAGGTGTATATTGGGCCAAATCCGGGTAAACATTTTGGTACTTTTTTTAAAACATATTTTTTCTTGGATTTTAATATTTTGAGACATGTCTGTAGCATAAACAATTCTAGCAAAATGGAATATTTTTAAAGTTCGAACTTGATTGTTTCAAGGAAGAAAAGGGAAATTGGTACATTTCTCCTAATGGTACTTTTTTTAATATTTTAAATTATTTCACTTATCGACATTAAAGTTAGCTGATATGTATCTGAGTGAAGTTTGTGTTAGGCATAGGGTACAATATTTAGGTACCAAAATGTGAGAACTGAACTATAAGTACTTTTTTATTCATCTAATGGTACTTTTTGAATTTTATAGGACAATGGACTTAGAAACATGAAATTAAGCATAAATGGTCCTAAGTGAGTGTGAATTTTAGGGGGAGACTTTTTGGTACTTTTTCTTTATTCGAATGGTACTTTTTGTAATTTCTTCACCAATGAACCTAGAAACATGAAATAAAGCTTATATATAAACCGAGTGAGTGGGAAACCACAAGTGTGGTTTTTTTTGGTACTTTTTCTATATTCTAATGGTACTTTTTTTAATTTTCTATAACTATGGACTTAGAAACATGAAATTAAGCATAATGGTCCTAGGTGAGTGAGAATTCTAGAGGGAGACTTTTTGGTACTTTTTCTTTATTCTAATGGTACTTTTTGAATTTTCTATAACAATGAACTTAGAAACATGATATTTAGCATATATGGTCCTAAGTGAGTAAGAATTCTAGAGATAGACTTTTTGGTACTTTTTCTTTATTCGACTTTTTGTAATTTCTTCACCAATTAACCTAAAACCATGAAATTAAGCTTATATGGGAGTGAGTGGGAAACCACAAGTGGGGTCTTTTTGGTACTTTTTATATATTCTAATGGTACTTTTTGAATTTTCTGCAATAATGGGCATAGAAATATGAAATTAGGCGTCTATGGTCCCAAGTGAGTGAAAATTCAAGGCCATACTTCTTTGTTCTCATAGGTACTTTTTTCAATTTACTATAATAACGGACCTAGAGTTTCCAAAAAACCGAAGAATTTCAAAACCGCGGTTTCGTTTTTCTTCGGTATTGTGATAATTTTTAAATATTATTTGTTATAGAAACAAAATTAGTTGATAATATAATTTAAAATTCAAACTTGACGGGTTATGGTTTAGTGAGTGCGAATTCAAAAGTGATAATCAATGGTACTATTTGTTTATTTACTTTTTGAATATTTTATAATAATAAACCTAAAAATTTAAAATTAGGCACACATGATTCTGAATGAATATGAATTCACAAAAGGTGACTTTAGTGGTAACTTTCTTTTGCATTTTCTATAATAATGGACCCAGAAATATGATATTAGACATTTAAAATCAGATTCACAAAGGAGACTTAATAGTACTATTTCACTCTAATTGGGGTGGCGAAGCGCACCGGGTCAGCTAGTGCTAAATATTTGTCAAGTATAGACAGGGCTAACAATTTCTAAAACTAAATAAATTTCCTAACAAAATTTTATGTTTGCTGGGTTCTAGTTTTTAAATGTGTAAATTTTGTATGCCTTTTTATGTTTTAACAATATTTATGGGTTTTATTTTAATAGTGTTTTGTAGCCATAGTTTAAAATAAAATAAATTAGAATCTAGCTTAATAAACAATAGTATTATTGTGGAGTGTCTTTATTAGGAGCTCGACTATGTTAGAATGAAAGTGTGCAAATTGTTTTGAGTATTAACGGTTTTTTTTTTTTGAAAATATCCGCTGTTTGACAATTGGATTAATTTTGTTTGTTTTTTACAAATAGATAAAAATAATACAGTACAAGTTTTGAATGTAAGTAAAAGAGAAATTTAGTGGAAACTTAGTGGAAACTTAGGAGCCCTCAGTACACATTTTTTTTAAGAATATTTTCTTTGTTATTCGCGGGAAATCATTGTCGGGATATTTCCCAAACTCAATACAAATTTACGTCATAATCAGAAAATAGTAGAAGTTTAGAGCCATCTCTATAATCTAATCCTTTGATATACGATCTTATCGTTTTCCCATTAATTTCAATCTTACTGCTCTTGGTTGGTTTACGTGGTAACTGGCTGAGTTGATATGACCAAATGCTAGTGAGATGATTACTAGATCCAACCTGTCGCATTCAGTGATCCAAAAATCTACTTCCCGAAACTACAGAAAGATAGTTCAGATATCACAAATACGTATTGTTACGGATTTACCTTTTAAAAATGGTGGTTTATTTCCTTTAAATAAACCGTATTCATTTAACTGACAATAAAAGCCGAATCTTATATACGCTTCACCAAATTATACTATAAAATAAAAATTTTAAATGTTTTTAGGTAAACCTAAGTAGCTTGTAAGATTAAAATTGATCTTTCTAAACCTAGGGACCTCTTTTAATAAATCAATACAGTAGTTTTAGTTAATTTTAAGTTTGTTGTGGTATTCGCTACAACAATCACTAGTGAATTTGACAGCTTGAAGAAATGAAGGAAAAAGTAATAAGTTGTGCTATTTTTTTTTATTATTTTCCTTGAATGAAAAAAGTCGGCAAATTAGGAACCCCAATTCAAACTCAAAACTCTGAGTGTAAATAACTATTGCTTACATTTAAACTCTTTTGAATTTTTTTAAAAGAAAATAAGAAAAAACAACACGGAATATAAGTTCATTAGATCATTTTGCTTATTATTATTTTAAATTCTTGACCCTATTAATTTCTTTAAAACAACAAAAATAAAAAGAAAATATAAAGAACTTATCTTCATATAAGTTTTAATTTTTGTTAAACATAATAATTTCTATGCATGTCATTCATAAATTAGAGACTTTGAATTATGACACTATACATACAAGCTACAATATATAATAATTACAACCATTTACATGCTAAACATACACTTACTACACATATTAATATAGAATTTAAAATATACCCGGCAGTTTTAAACTATCTATATCACTAATTAGACAGGCGTTCGTTCCTGTCAAACATTTTCTAAACGTAACAACTGTGTCTATACTTGACATTTAATGAAGTTTGTTATCAAGACATCAGTCAACTGAGCTAACTATTTTGTCATAACGATGTTATAACAGTAACAAGTAAGAGAGCTATAATCGGCTGAGCCGAATCTTATATGTATATCCTTCACCAAATTGTACTTCAAAATAAAAATTTTAAATATTTTTAGGTAAACCAAATTTTTTTTTTGCAGTTTTTTTAATTTTTTGTAAAAAAAATTTATTGAACTGTTTTTAAAATTTTTTAAATTTAAAAATTTTTTTTTTAATATTTATCGCAAAAAAACTTTTTGTGAAAAAAAAATTCGGGTTAAAACATATTTTTTCCGATTTTGGCCCATTGAGGTCCAGACAGACAGACAGACAGACAGACAGACAGACAGACAGACAGACAGACAGACATACAGACAGACAGACAGACAGACAGACAGACAGACAGACAGACAGACAGACAGACAGACAGACAGACAGACAGACAGACAGACAGACAGACAGACAGACAGACAGACAGACAGACAGACAGACAGACAGACAGACAGACAGACAGACAGACAGACAGACAGACAGACAGACAGACAGACAGACAGACAGACAGACAGACAGACAGACAGACAGACAGACAGACAGACAGACAGACAGACAGACAGACAGACAGACAGACAGACAGACAGACAGACAGACAGACAGACAGACAGACAGACAGACAGACAGACAGACAGACAGACAGACAGACAGACAGACAGACAGACAGACAGACAGACAGACAGACAGACAGACAGACAGACAGACAGACAGACAGACAGACAGACAGACAGACAGACAGACAGACAGACAGACAGACAGACAGACAGACAGACAGACAGACAGACAGACAGACAGACAGACAGACAGACAGACAGACAGACAGACAGACAGACAGACAGACAGACAGACAGACAGACAGACAGACAGACAGACAGACAGACAGACAGACAGACAGACAGACAGACAGACAGACAGACAGACAGACAGACAGACAGACAGACAGACAGACAGACAGACAGACAGACAGACAGACAGACAGACAGACAGACAGACAGACAGACAGACAGACAGACAGACAGACAGACAGACAGACAGACAGACAGACAGACAGACAGACAGACAGACAGACAGACAGACAGACAGACAGACAGACAGACAGACAGACAGACAGACAGACAGACAGACAGACAGACAGACAGACAGACAGACAGACAGACAGACAGACAGACAGACAGACAGACAGACAGACAGACAGACAGACAGACAGACAGACAGACAGACAGACAGACAGACAGACAGACAGACAGACAGACAGACAGACAGACAGACAGACAGACAGACAGACAGACAGACAGACAGACAGACAGACAGACAGACAGACAGACAGACAGACAAGTATAGACATGGGGTAATGTAAAGTTATGCAGAGAGTATCAACAGGTTCTCTTGACATTACCTCTCGCTAGTTCGGTAAACTGCAGGGTAGTAAATGTCAATGTTCCTATATTTATTTATAAGTATAATTAATAAATGTATTCAGTTGCATGTAAAAAGTTACGATTGCATAACTCAATTACAAGAACTATTATTAATTATGTCTAATAATTTTATGTCTTTTGTTTAAAATGTCTATTACTGGTATGTTTTATATTAAAAAAGAAAAAAAAACTAATAATTTCAACTTAATTAATTGATAAACATGAAGAGTTCAAAAGTGTTAATAGAATAAAGTGGACAAGGCGGTAATCAAGGGTTGACTTATGAAATAGAGATCAAAAATAAATAAAAAAAAATACAAATTTATCTTATCTAGTTATAAACAACACAGTAGTACGTCATCATTAAATTCATCATTAAATTAAGATCCCCAGACAAATTTCAAAGGGTAAAACCATATTTTCCAAAGAGTTTCCTAATCTTGCCATAATTTATTAATAAACAACTTCCTCTAAGAACTATTCTGCTTAAAAAAAACTTATCATAAACGGGTAAATTTTTCTCTTTGGAAAAATTGTTTTTATACAATATTTAAAGCCTTATCTGCTAAACATACGTTGTATGTTCTCTTGAATTCAATATCTTATCAAAAATGTTCCTAATCTACAGACGATAGAATGAATACTAGGGTATTCATTCGAATAATGATCGTTCGATTAATCGAATAATTTCTTTCGAATAATTATTCGAACAATTTAAAAATGGCCATTTTCGAATAACGAATAATTCGAACAATTTTATGTAGAATAATCGAATAAAACGAATAAATGTTCATATATATTTAAATTTATTAAATTGCTTAAAATTTTTCATAATTTCAAATTTAAACAAATAATAATGACTCACAAAAATTGTACTGTTTCTGAAATTCGACAAATAACTAAAGACAAAGGGACTTTCGATCACTGTAGATGAGTGTTCCGATAGCTATTCTAAGTTACAATTCTAAAAACAAATCTTTAAATATGTTTAACTTAGGACTTGAACCATTGAAAATTAAAGGTACGGAATAAAATATTTGTTATATAGCTGGCGAAATATTAGAAGAATCGCAATTAATAATCAAAATTTTAACTTAGATTACAGTGGAGTTGAATGTGGTGGAGAATGTGATTTTGAAACGGTCGTCGAAAGTGATATTGAGGATGACATTTATAATGATTACATTAAAATAGATGAAGGCCATGATCTTAAAATAAATGTATATAAGTATTGTTATTAGCCGCGTACGTAAGTGTTGCAAAATATTTAATAAATCGAATGATGAACACAAATATTGCAAACTAATGTTTTGTTGCAAGAAAAGCATGGAGTTCGTCTTAAATATGATTTTGAACATCATTGAACGTCTTTGTCTAACATGGTAATAACCTTTTTGCGTATTTGTAAATGCGCCAATCATGAACTGCCTGACTTCAAATTAGCCACGTTCACTGACAATGATATCAAACTTTAGACAGATTCCCTTTATTGTGTAATTCCCTTAAGACCACTTTATTAAGCAAAGATTCGACAACGTTGATAAATACAATTTGTTATAAATAATTTAGAAATAGTGATTAATTAGTTTACTAAAGAATTAGTTACTCAATATAAAACCTGAATTAATGAACGACATAAAAAATTCTTAATACGTTTATATTGTATTTGAATTCAGGATCATGTACAACTAGCTCAAATTTTTTAAAGCATAACTGAAAAACGGAATCTGTAGATTGTTCGGGAGTTAATCTGATCGGAATATTTCTGATGAAAATTTAATGATGGACTTTGTTTTCGAATGTTTTTTTTAGCATTATCAATACTTGAATTATTAACTTTAGCGTTATTTTTTGTTTTTGTTTAACAATAAAATATTAAAAAACCGACAACAAAACTTCATTCTTTACTTTTTTAAAAAAATTTAAATTATTCGAATAATTCGATTAATTTTAAACGTCTGATCGAATTATTCGAACAAGTTAAAATCTTTTATTCGAATTATTCGTTTTATTCGAACAAGGGAAAAATCGAATAATTCGATTACCCTAATGAATACCCTCGAAAGGAATAATAACATTCCAACTCAGCAAATAAGCGTCAAGATTTCTGCAACTGTTTTTTGTTAAAAAAAAAACTAAACTCACACCCACCCATAACGAATCGTATCTAACCAAACCAAACCATATTGGGCAACATTAGAGAACAGCTCGATTTTTATCAAAGACTCTGATGATGACAAACTTCATCATAATACTTAGACGCTTATCGCCATAACAACCAAAACAACAATAAACCAACACTTTACAATACAATAAAACAAATAAAAGAGTAATAATAATAATAATAAGCCTTATCATCGTAAAAACTAAGAAATACTGGTAACAAAACAATAAACAATAAAACCAACTGATATTGAGAAAATATTCAATAGCAAAAAAACCAAAACATGAAAATTGCACACAAAAACCATTTACCCAAAAATAAATAAAATAAATTACAAGAGAGAGTGAGAGAATATGATTGTAAAAGAAAAAGATAAGGAAGAGAGAAAGAGCAAGATCATGTGTAAGTATTGAATAATCAAAATAAAATACAAATAAATAATATGTATTTATTTATATGAAATTGTTATCGAACACCCTCATAATTGTTTGCAATCAAGCCATATGTTTTCTTGTTAGTTTAAAATGTGGGGAAGAAAATTCCCTTAAAATCTCTTGGAAAAAAAACAAGTAAGAGAGTTATATTCGACTGTGCCGAATCTTATATACCCTTCACCAAAATACAAATTTTAAATATTTTTTTTTCCAAATTTTTTTAAATTTAAAAAAAATTCGGGCTAAAAAGTATTTTTTCCGATTTTGACCCATTGTAGGTCCAACTTACTATGGTCTTATATACGTCGTAGTAATCCAGATATAGGTCAAAAATAGGTAAAAAGATCTAGGTAGTATTGGTTTTTTCCTAATATCTCAGCCATTTGTGGACCGATTTTGCTGATTTTAAATAGGAAACTTCTCGAAAGCATGCCTGACAGAATTATTGAAGATTTGAATCCCGAAGATATCTGGGGTCTTCAGAAAATTGATTTCAACAGACAGATAGACAGACGGACATGGCTTAATCGACCGTTATCTATAAGGATCCAGAATATATATACTTTATAGGATCGGAAAATTATATTGTGGAAATTACAAACGTAATGACAAACTTATATATACCCTTCTCACGAAGGTGAAGGGTATAAAAATTGATCGTTGTAATTCCCATTCAGCAATTAAGGCTCCACAATCTGCTCATCCTGCATGCTGGAAAATCTACACTGTTTGTTGCACCATTATTACCCACATTCAGTACCAAATGTATTGGTGAGATCTCTGAGCACAATATCCAGTAAATAATCCCGAAATTACTCTAAGATCGTCCCTACTGGGCGCAAGCGCTTTTACAGGTTTTCCCGAGACAGCCATAACCCAGCCTATTCAGCCTCTGAAACAACTCAAAAATCATTTTGGATCTATGAAAACTTGTCGTTCTTAGCACTGCCTCCTCTCTCATTCCGAGACTTCCCACAGTCTCCCCGATCTCAGCTCTTACGATGATAAGTCTCTGATCATACCCAGCTATCTAATATCACAAATATTCTCTGGGCCTGATTCGTTCTTGGCCTCAAAAGATGAGCAGTTCTTTTGGCTCGGAATCCATATGTTGCCAGTAAGATGGGAAAAGGTCATAGCTAACAATGGCCAATAATAATTTGAATAAATTTATATTGTACAAATGTTTCTAAACAAAAGCTATAAATGCTGTATTTTTTCAAATTGATTCTTAGCCAAATGAACTGCTCATCTTTTGAGGCCAAGAACGAATCAGGTCAATATCGAATACTCTGTTCCAAAGTGAAGCGTATCCCAGAGAAAGCATTCTGTATCGATCGAAACAAAAAGTAGTAGGACGGGGCAAGGTCTGGACTATAAAGCGGGAGAGCAAAATTTCCCAACCACTTCATTCTAAATACTTTTTAACCGCTATTGCATCATGTGGCCGAGCGTTGTCATGATGGAATATTACAGATTCATGACTGTATTTCAAGAAATACAACCTGTTAACTTCTATTATACGGGTTATCAGTTGCTTAGTTAGTTTTGCGTTAAAAGAGGGCCACATTAATTTGGTCACTCTACATGTATCTAAGTTGCGCCATCTATTCTCAGCCTTTATAAGAAAGTATCTGAAGTTAATACTGTTATAGTCCTCAGTGGAATTGCTACTGAAACCGAGGTGGAGACATCCAAAGTAGATTCCATTCTGGCTAATTCATTGCCATAGTAGTCTCTGTGCGTGGGGACCCAAACTAAAGTAATGTCAGATAGACGACAGAACATTCATATATTGCCTGACTAATGAAGATTAAATTTCAGCCTGAAAATGAGATGCTTACCAAGTTCTTCACAGAAAACACCAGAGCCAACAATACATCTAATTTTAGAACCGTCTGTATATATCCTGGTCTCATATTCGTAAACGAGATTGCAACCATTGCAACTCACTCATGTAGGAAATTAACACCTTGAACACCCTATCAAAATCTGTATATGGAGTAATATAGTCCGAAAGTTTGTGTACGATCGAAGGAAATTGGTCCAGAATACCCGCGTAACCATATATTCTCGATCACCAACATCCAGATGCGAGAAGCTCTCTTTATTGGAACAAGCTGCAGTGTAGTGCTTAGTGCCTCTAAAGGACTAGTTCTTAGTGCGCCAGTTATGCCAATGCAGGCTGATCTCTGGACTTTATATAGTTGGTCTACAACGGAGTTTCTTCTAGTTATAGTCCACCATACAAGAGATCAATGAGTAAGAATTGGATGTACTATAGCCGTATACATCCATTTAATTATGTTGGGACTACTGGTGCCCATCGTTGCCCTCTTAATCCTGTCTTGAGTATTCAGTTTCCATGATAATTTAGAGTCCAGGATAATACTTAGATATTTTGCATTATTTGAAAGGGAGATTTCGCAGTCTGATACTTGGAATCTTGGTCTCTGTCGTGAAAAGTACGAGTCCAGTTTTGCTTGGATTTACCCCAAGACCACTTTCCGTGGCCCAATTGTCGAGAAACCTTAAAGCTGTGTACATATTATCACTAATCACATCCGGAAATAATCCTGATACAAGTATCAATCCCTATTTGTCTAGTTTAATGTGAATCGAATTAATAACGATAAGCCATAGTAGTGGAGAAATCACACCGCCCAGAGGTTTACCTCGTCCAACTTGATTGGACTTAACGCTATTACCAAGATATGCTGTAACTATTCTTGATTTCAACATGGATGCTAACCAGTCGCTAATATATTCTTCAACATCTAGGTTAATAAGAGATTGGTGAATTGCAAGAGTAGTTACATCAGAAGTAGTCCAGGAAGGCTGCCATTGTGTGTTGCACTTGCACCCCAACGATTTGGGCCCTCTGTGTAATTTTTGCAAAAAAGTGATCGTTTTTCAGGCTCAAATCTAGCAAACAGTTCGGAAACGATTTTTTTACCTTTTTCCCCTGTTTTACCTTCATCCAACGTTCAAAATTCAAGGAAGCAATCAACTACAAAAATGTACCTAAGATCTCAATAAACAACTTTCTAGAGCTTCCTAGGAATGATTCTTAACACCGTTTAGGTAGATCAATATAAGTTAGTAAGAAAAACTAAAGTGAATTAAGTGTTTTGGGCCAAAAACTATTAAATTATTATAAATTAAAGCATACTTTTAGGCAGCTTTAAACAAATTATTTCTAAATTTATTTCCAATTTTTGAAAGTTGTTTGCGATTTTGATCTTGAAGATGAATTTTTTTTGATTTTATTTATTCACAATTTTTATTCTTTATGACAAGGGCTACAACTTTGCCTCAGAAAGTAAATCAAAATTCCGAACTGTTTGCAAGATATGAGCCTGATAAAATGAACACCTTTTTGCAAAAATTACTCCGAGGACCCAAATGTTTTGGGGTCCATAAAAAAGTGCATGACTTTGGGCAAAATTGGGAGACTTTTATCACGTAGTGGTGTCCGTATATGGTTATATTTCCATGACTCAAAAAATTACACACAGTGTTATGCAACCTAAATGATGGATAAAATCACTAGTTCGGAAAAGTCTCCTAGAACTGTTGGATATAACATCAAAAACATATGAATATATGCTGGTTCAATACCATGATAAACAAATAACAATTCCCGTTATCACTTACAAAAATAGTTGCCTTGCATCTGGCAACCTTTTCCTACTTGTTAGTTGAGAGAGGAGAGAGAATACGTTAAAAGAGAAACTCAAATTATGAATATGAGCAAGGTACTGCTACTTAAAGTATCTGAGAGATGCGAGTGTATTTATTTATTAGTATTTACTACATTATACATATTTGTGTGTTTTTCTATTTACAAAATTTCAATTCACACCATTAAGAGCACTTAACATGAGTATGATGACCGAATCTTGGCCACTGACTAGGGAGTTGTTAAGTGACTGCGTCAGTGATCGGTAATACGTTTTTACAAAATAGCAGCGGTAGTTTTTGTGTTTTGCCAAGATCAACAGCAACGGCAAACGAAAAACATAGAAAATAAAAATAATAAACGAAAATAAAAACACGATAAATTACAGTGGCTAAAGATATTAAAACTGAAAACACGTAAATTTTTCTTAAGAAAAGAAAAAAATATAAAAAAAAAATTAAAAACAAATTTTGAAAACCAAACAAATTTTTGGGGTGAAATTAAAAGTATGTTTTTTCTTAAATAAATGTTTGTAATTGAAATTTATGTTTTGTGGAATTTATTTTTTTTCATAAAAAAAAAATAAAATTTATTATATTAAGTGAAAAAAAAATTAATTACTAATTGTTAATGGTGCGTGTGTTATTATTAAAGAAATTAAATTTTTTTTTTTCAAAAAATGTTTAATTCTTTTTTCCGATATTTTTATACGTAATTGAAAATTGAATTAAAAAAAGTAAGAGAGTGACCTTGTGTTTTTTTATGTGTTTTATTTATTTATTCATATGTATTTGTTGTTTATTTCAAAAAAGCAACAACTACAATAGCAAAAAGCTAATTTAATGATAAAAACAAAATTTTTGTTTTAGACAAAAAAAGTATCTGTAAGTACGTTTAAAAAACTCTCCCATATCTGTGAGGTTGTTTTACCTGTTGATTAGCAATGGCCAACAAACAACCATAAAAACGAGTCAGTTTGTAGACGAGTACAAAAGTTGCTAAAAAAATAAATAAATTTCGAAAAAACATGATTTTATTATTAAAAAGTTTTAGTGTTTTTTTGCCATTATTTTTACAATAAAATAGAAAACGTGTTATTTTACTGATTTTCAAATTTTGTAACGTATTTCTGTTTAAAACGTCATCATATTTCTTTGTTGTTTTTATATTCAATTCAGCAAAAGTAGAGCAGTATATTGAATTTATCTGTCAGTTTGTAACAAAGTGAAATATTGATCAGATGATCTTATAATAGTGGCCGGCTCAAAGAGCTAACATAACGCATTTGTGTGAGTGCCTACCACTGGTCTATAGACTCTTTGACAATGTTATGCAATGATAGATCCTTAAACCAATACAAATTTAGGGTTTAAAAGTTTAATTATTCTCTGTTTATCCTTCCGTTCTTTCCACTTTTGGAGTACATTTATCATTTCGGCGCTGGGTTGTTAATATTCGACTTTGCCCATGAAAAAAATTGTTTTTATCATTCTCTTTTTTGTATTTTTTGCGATGTTTACAATTACATTTATATAAATCTAAATTTAAATATTTTTTAGATGACATTACTAAAATTCGTTTTTTCCCCACATTCACTCAACCCGCCAAGTACTTAATTCGTTCCTTAGTCCGACAGTCAGTCAGTTTTATATTTCTTTTAATTAATATTACACTCACACATCACTTGTTTTATGCGCCATTGGAATGTCTAATGAATCTTTGTAGTTTATTTTGTATCTTTTCTGTTCTGTTCATTCTTCATCATCTTCTCCAGTAGTTAGTTAACCAGCAAATAAACATTTTATTACATTAAATTCTCATGTTGTATGTGAATTCTTTAATGGCGATGTGAGGAGCACGAAAGATTTTAGTTTCTTTTGAATAATTTGTATGCTGTTTATTTAAGGCAGTATTTCACCTTATTTTCGGTTTTAAAAACAAACAAAAAATTGTTTTGCTCTTTCCAAAAATTTTGATTTTTACCAGTAGATTATAAAGTAAATACTTTCCAAATGTTTGATTTGTGGTTACGTCAATGCATAATATAGTGAGGTTCGTAAGAAAGTTTGGGAAATTTTTTTTAAATTATTAATATTAAATCTTTGCCTAAACACTTGCAGGTAATCTAGCATGAAGACAATTGTCACTTAAGTGTCTCTAAGTAAACTAGAGTGTAGTCACTTTAAAATTTTATTTTGTACTGCTCTTTAGAAAGTCGTAGGAAGGTTTGGTTTACAAGCAATCGGTTATTGGACTGTCTATGAAATCTCTTTTAACTTACTATTTAAGGACATGTTAAAATAACTAGTTATGTAGCTGATTAAGTAAACACTTAGGTAGCTAGTAAGGTAACTGATTCTATGTAACCGGTATGTGAATCCAATGCGTTGATTACTTTGGGCCTGCTATTAGACGGTCGCATTGTAATCCAAAAGGGTCAATTGACCCTTTTTTACTTGGTAATGAAAGTTTTTGATGTCAAGAATTAATAAAATTCTCAGTTAATTAAATAAAATTTACGCATAAGCAGTTTGGTTTTTGTCCAAATTTCCAATTTTTCCCCTCATATTAACTTAAAATTTTAAAATTTTTTTTTATGGGAAATTTTTGATTAATTCCCTTTAGATTTATTAATAACATTAATTTTCTTTCGAAAGTAATCGAGAACTTTAATTTTTAAAGAACATTTATAAAAAATGCAGCGATAACTATAATTGCTATATAACAAGATTAAAGTTATCGATAACTTTAATCTTATAAAGAAAAACTATTGATAACTTTAATTTTTTATAAGAAAGTTATCGATTACTTTAATTTTTGTGTGAATACAGAAAAGCTATCGATAACTTTACTTTTCTATAGAAAAGTTATCGATAACTTTACTTTTCTATAGAAAAGTTATCGATATCTTTACTTTTCTATAGAAAAGTTATCGATAACTTTACTTTTCTATAGAAAAGTTATCGATAACTTTACTTTTCTATAGAAAAGTTATCGATAACTTTACTTTTCTATAGAAAAGTTATCGATAACTTTACTTTTCTATAGAAAAGTTATCGATAACTTTACTTTTCTATAGAAAACCTATCGATAACTTTACTTTTCTAGAGAAAACTTATCGATAACTTTACTTTTCTATAGAAAACTTATCGATAACTTTACTTTTCTATAGAAAACTTATCGATAACTTTACTTTTCTATAGAAAACTTATCGATAACTTTACTTTTCTATAGAAAACTTATCGATAACTTTACTTTTCTATAGAAAACTTATCGATAACTTTACTTTTCTATAGAAAACTTATCGATAACTTTAATTTTCTATAAAAATGTTATCGATAACTTTACTTTTCTATAGAAATGTTATCGATAACTTTAGTATTTAAAAGAAAAGTTATCGACAACTTCAGTTTTTAAAAGAAAAGTTATCGACAACTTTATTTTTCTAAAGAAAAGTTATCGATAACTTTACTTTTCTATAGAAAACTTATCGATAACTTTACTTTTCTATAGAAAACTTATCGATAACTTTACTTTTCTATAGAAAACTTATCGATAGCTTTACTTTTCTATAGAAAACTTATCGATAACTTTACTTTTCTATAGAAAACTTATCGATAACTTTACTTTTCTATAGAAAACTTATCGATAATTTTACTTTTCAATAGAAAATTTATCGATAACTTTACTTTTCAATAGAAAATTTATCGATAACTTTACTTTTATCGATAACTTATTTTTATAAAGAAAATATATCGATAACATTAATTTTTTATAGAAAAGTTAACTTAAATTTTCTTTGGAAAATCTATCGATAACCTTAATTTCCTATAGAAAAGTTATCGATTTCTATAGAAATTTTAATGAAAACTCTTACATTTTCTTAGAAATTTTATTGATAACTCTAATTTATAAATCGATAACTTAGCATTTATAAAAAAAACTCTAACGACAGCTTGCAAAATTATCGATAACTTCATTTATCAAAGTTATTTGACTTCATAGAGAAGTTTTGATTATTTGAATTTTTATAGAAAAATTATCGATAACATTTTTTACAGAAAAGATATCGATTATTTAATTTTCTATAGAAATGTTATGTATAAAAAATTAAAGTTATCGATAAATTTTTTCCACAACATGAATTTTCTGTAGAAAATTTAACGCTAACTTGAATCTGTCAGAAACTTCACGGGACCAAAACTAAAAGAAACCTGACCTAAGAGTCATTATGTTTTAGTGAAATCGAAATAATAAGGTGAATTAAATATAGGGGGCAAAAAGTCTTTCTGAATCACTGCCACCCATAATGTCTATTTTATAAGAAATTCTGTTTAATTTTTTTTATTAACACTGAGTAATTTTACTTATTAATAAAATGCTTGTAATAATAAAATAAAAATAAAATTAAATAACCTAGAAACAAGATTTCTTTCATCTAACGATTAAACAATCCATTTTTTTTCTGTTATAAACGTAACTTTAAACAAATTTAGGTGTGCAAATATTGTTGCTACTTTTGAAAAAAGATAAGATTAGGTACTATTTATTTATTTACCAGAGAGTCTACAGTAATTCGTTTTATTAAATATTTTAAAACTAGAACTTTCCATTTTAACACTTTGTTTCAGTTTTAATAAAGCTTTTTAGTCTGCAAATTGAATTTTAGCAAATCTTTATTTACTTAAATAATTTGATACAAATGTTTGGGGATTTGACGTCAGTTTTGAAATATTTTCGGTGTGTTTATCTTTGTGCCACCCAAAAAGATTAACTGCATTTTAAACACTAAAGTACCCACAAAATATTTAGTACTTGTATTTCATAATTCTTAGAAATGATATAAATAAATGTTTTTGGCAGGCAATTGTTTAGAAAGTTAATTTATTTCGTAGCAATAAATTATTAAATAAAAATAACAATCACAATAATAATACTAAATGTTAACTCTCACTCTCTTTTTCAGTGGAAAATTAATAAAACATAAACCTAACAGAAACATAAAAACGGAAGTACTTTATCATGTTTTTGTAATTCTGTTTTTTTTCTCCTTCTACAATTTGTTTTTATTTTGTAATTAATACTTTTATTTTCATATAGAAAAAACAAAAACATGTAAATAAAGCCCGGTTAAATAATGTTTTGTTTGGTTTTTTTATCTCTTAAAAAAGTCTTGAAGTAAAGAATCGAGAAAAAAAAGAAGGCGTTTCTTGTAAATTAAAGATAAAATATGAATGAAAGGAAAATTAAATGAATTTAGATAATCTGGGAAACAAATTTGAGGATACATATTTAGGGCAAATATTGTGATTGAAATGTTTGACTTTGTTAGGCTTCTTTAAAACTTTAAAAATATTAAATAAATACTTCACGCTATTATGTTTTATTAAACATGAGAAGATTGATTTTTTTGTTTATATTTCTTTTAAAAATGTGTCATATATATTTTAAGATCGACGCATTTGTTGTACCCTGTTTTAAAAGGGTGTGCATTTGATAATTTCATATTAACACTATACGAGTAAATTTATCATATCATATTTCTGTTCTTCAGTGGTGAAGGCAACAACATAAAAAACCCATCTAAATGCGTAATAAATACGCTCATTAAACTTTATTTTTATTTCTGAAAATCTTCTTAATAAACAGAATTGTTAAAGAGTTAAATCAATAAATTGATTTAAAATTCTTTAAGAAATACACAGATCATGTGTTACAGACAATTTACAAAAAACTTTAATTTTTTAAAGAAAATATAATGTAACATTAGTTTGCATAAGCAAATTGTATCGATAACTTAAACTGTGTTTAGAAAATTTATTGCTTACTTCAGATTTCTATATAAAATGTATCGAAAACTTGATTTCTAAAGAAACTTAATCGATTTCTTGATTGATTTCTTGATTTCTAAAGAAACTTTAATTTAAGTTAGAAAATGTATCACAAAATTTATCAAAGTTACAACTTTCTATAGAAATTAAACAACTTAAATTTTCTAAAGAAAATTTTAATTTTTTATAGAATATTAATCTACACCTACAATTTTCTATAGAAAATTTATTGATAACTTTAATTTTTTAACAAAACTGTATCGATACTTTACTTTTCTATTGAAAAGTTATCGATAACTTTAATTTTCTATAGCAAAGTTATCGATAACATTAATATTCTATAGAAAAGTCATCGATAACTTTAGTTTTCTATAAAAAGTTATCGACAATTTTAGTATTTTAAAGAAAAGTTATCGACAATTTTAGTTTTTTAAAGAAAAGTTATCGATAACTTTATTTATCTTTGAAAAAGTAATAGATAACTTTAGTTTTTTAATGAAATGTTATCGATAACTTTATTTTTCTAATGAAAAATTATCGATAACTCTATTTTTCCACTGAAAAATTATCGATAACTTTATTTTTCTAAAGAAAAATTATCGATAACTTTAATTTTTTATAAGAAAGTTATCGATTACTTTAATTTTTTATAAAAAATGTATCGATAACTTTAGTTTTCTTTAGAAAAGTTATCGATAACTTTAGTTTTCTTTAGAAAAGTTATCGATAACTTTAGTTTTCTTTAGAAAAGTTATCGATAACTTTAGTTTTCTTTAGAAAAGTTATCGATAACTTTAGTTTTCTATAGAAAAGTTATCGATAACTTTACTTTTCTATAGAAAAGTTATCGATAACTTTACTTTTCTATAGAAAAGTTATCGATAACTTTACTTTTCTATAGAAAACTTATCGATAACTTTACTTTTCTATAGAAAACTTATCGATAACTTTACTTTTCTATAGAAAACTTATCGATAACTTTACTTTTCTATAGAAAACTTATCGATAACTTTACTTTTCTATAGAAAACTTATCGATAACTTTACTTTTCTATAGAAAACTTATCGATAACTTTACTTTTCTATAGAAAACTTATCGATAACTTTACTTTTCTATAGAAAAGTTATCGATAACTTTACTTTTCTATAGAAAAGTTATCGATAACTTTACTTTTCTATAGAAAAGTTATCGATAACTTTACTTTTCTATAGAAAAGTTATCGATAACTTTACTTTTCTATAGAAAACTTATCGATAACTTTACTTTTCTATAGAAAAGTTATCGATAACTTTACTTTTCTATAGAAAACTTATCGATAACTTTACTTTTCTATAGAAAAGTTATCGATAACTTTACTTTTCTATAGAAAAGTTATCGATAACTTTACTTTTCTATAGAAAAGTTATCGATAACTTTACTTTTCTATAGAAAACTTATCGATAACTTTACTTTTCTATAGAAAAGTTATCGATAACTTTACTTTTCTATAGAAAAGTTATCGATAACTTTACTTTTCTATAGAAAAGATATCGATAACTCTACTTTATTGTTTTATTTTCTAAAGAAAAGTATCAATAAAATTATTTATTACCTTAATTTTTTTAAAAAAACTTATAAACGATATCTTTAATTTTCTAAAGAAAAATTATAAATTTGTCGATAACTTTAATTTACATAATTTTATCGATAACAACAATTGTCCATAGAAAATCGACAGACAACTTGTATTTTCCAAAGAAAATTTATCGATAACTTTTGATTTCCACAGAAAATTCATTTTCTATAGAATATTTATCGATATTTTTTTTTTTTAAACAAACACAAACTGCAAAGCGCTTTGCTTATCTGCAGATACACCCAGAGTCTCTGGATGGAATCGAACCCGCAACCCTCAGATTAATAGTCCAGCACGTTATGACTACCCGATAAAAATTTATCGATAACATGTTTTACATTTTACAAAGAAAGGTAACATAAAATTTCTATAAAGAAAATTTATCGATAACTTTAATTTTCTATAAAAAAAATTTTGATAACTTTAATTTTTTAAAGGAAATTTATCGATAACTTAAATTTACATTTACAAAAATTAGCGATTACTTAATATTATATAGAAAAGTTATCGATAATTTTAATTTTGTATAAGAAATTTATCGATAACTTAATTTACATCAGAAAAGTTATCGATATATTGAATTTTATATCGACAATTTATCGAAATCTTTAATTTTTCTAAAAAATTAACGATCAATTCAATTGTCTAAAGAAAATTTATTGATAATTTTAATTTTCTTTAAAAAAATTTATCGATTTCCTAAAATTTCTATGAAATTTTTTAATATGTATCTTAAATTTTCTAAAGAAAATTGAAGAAACTTTGATAGAAAAACTAGTTATAGAAGCGTTATTACGAAGGGAATATTAGTTATTTAGCACTTCCGTAGAACTTGCTCCGATTGTGATAATTTCAAGTAAAAGTCATGGATTAAAGAACTGGTTCCAGAACCATTCCAAGCAATAGGTTCTGGCTTCGTACGTTTTTCCAAAGGAGAAAATTTCAAACAAAAATCATTGATATCAACGCCAAATTTGTATGAGTACTGGCTTTATTCATGCTTTCTAGAACTAGATATGGAACTAATACAGGGTTTCTTTATTATTCTTTAAAAAATTACAAAATTCAACTTCCCCTTAAACAATACCGTAAAATATTAATTGCATTTACGACAATTTAAACTGTGATTTCACCAAAAGTATAATAAAACATTAATCTTCTTAACTAATAGTAGATTAAACTCCTTTATAATCTGAGTTTAAGTACGATAATCTTTTATATTTATACTTAAACAAGGAATATTAATAATCGTAAAAACACTTGTTGTTTATAATAATTTGTATAAATTTATTTAAAAATCAATTGTTAAAACTATGTATGTGAACAGTATATAAAATAATAAATAAATTTATTATTATTATTACATATTTCATTTTATGTTCTCCAAATGTCAAATGTTTTGAACTTTTTTCTTTTAATTTCATTTTCTTTTCTTTTTTTTAAATACGTCGTCGTCTGCCATTTTAATCATTTCTTATTTGTAGAGCAGCTGAGCTGACTTGACTTGAAATTCATTTCAATCATTTCTTTTAGTTCTTTTGAACGAGTAATATGTATTTTCTTATCAATTCCATACCAGTTTAAGTCAGCAGCCGCATTAATTTTCCCTTTATACTAAAAAATTTTTTTTTAATAATTTTTATGAGTTTTTCTTTAAGTTCTTCTTAATCTTTTGTTAGTTCGTTTGGTTTAATGTTTATCAAGTGATTTTCTTTATAATATAATTTATATTCATATGACTACAAACAACTTCTTTGACTGAGATTTTTGGTTTTCTTTTTTATTTTCTTATTAAATATAGTATTTATGTATTTATATTTGTATTAACATAATATGGAATAATAAATTAAGTTGAAATGAGAGTCGATTATTTATTTATTATAAAAAGTTTTTCCAAAATAAAATCATTTAAATCCATAAAATTTGAATAAGTTACAAATAAGACATGATTTTTTAAGATAATCTTTTTGAGTTCGTAGTTTATGAGGCCAAAATTGTTACAAATCGATGGGAGATTTTTAATGATTTGTCACTTTATTAACAAAGATATTTTTAAAAATAATTCAAGGGAAATTTTTTAAATTAAGCATTTTTACTCAGAAATTTAAATTTTTGTGTTAGGTGGCAAGAAATTACATTTACCCTTGGCCAAAACCACATTTTATATCTATTCTAGTCTTTTGTGGTAAAAATAAAGAATTTGCTTCTAGATGATGTCTTTAAAAACACAACAAATGATGACTTTAAATTGTATGACAAATACTACAAGTACGTGATGCACACACAATATTCTTTAGTGAATCACTCATAAAATATAAATTAATAAAACAGTAATATTTAATTAGTTACATATAAAACATAAAATGTTAAATAAAATCACCCATAAGTCAATAAATAAAATAAAACAATTGAAAACTAAAAAAAAAAATCACGACAAAAACGTAAAATATTGAAAAAACCCAAAGAAAATTACAATAACAACAACAAAAAACTTGTGTAAATAGTAAGAAAAAAAAAAGCAAAAACAAACACGCACAACTGTAACAGTCATGTTTTTGATTTTTCATTATAAATAACAACAACAACAAGAATAGAAAAATCAAAATAAACCTGTTGCATTCCATAACACAGTTGTTTTGCTTTGTTTTGTTGTTGCTGTCATTTAATATGTTTTGTAGTGTGTGTATGCATGTGTTTGAACCGTTATTTACAATTGGTACTCGGTATTCTTGTACTCATTTGTTTTTTTGTTTTAAAATTAATATGGCGATTTTGTTGTTGTTTGTTGTTCAATGTTCCCTCATCATAATCTTGTTTGGTCACTTTTTTGGTCACAGGCAGCCGCAGCAGCATCCATCTTAAATGGCTGTGTGTTTTCTGTATGTGAGTTTATTTTATTATTTCTACAAAAATTCATAAAAATTCCAAGAAAATTGGGGTATTCTCCTCATTTTATTATTACTAACTTTAATTTGAAGCAATCAACAAACCAACCAGTCAACAAACAAAACAAAGCTCACATAAAATGACTCATTTTCAGTCAATACTACGCGCTTTTACAAAAAAAAACATTTTAAATCAAACCAGAAGATGCTAAACACAACCCAACAAACAGCATTTTAAATAAAAGGCTACAAAAAAAAGAAAGGCATTCAACAAAAAATAACTATTTTTTTTCTATTTCTATTGTTTTTTTATTTAATAAAAAAAAAAGAAATAGAAAACACAGTAATGTATGACTTTTAGAAAAGACTTTATAAAGAGTCATCAGTTTTCAAGTAACTTTTTTTTCTTTATTTATTCAATATTTTTTTTGAGTGATTCATCGTTTAAACACGTTCAAATTAACTTAATATGTAGTGTCAAATAATGTATTTAACAATATATCTAACAATGTGTATGATGATTGCCTACAATTTGAACATTTAATTAAAATATAAATATTTTTTTTTATTATCGTGGTAAAAGTCTGTTTTTGAGAGGAATTTTTTAAATACTTGTAAAAAAAAAATGTTTTATTTAAACAAATGTGTGAAACTATTTAAATATTGACATATTGGCCACCAGGTCTGTCACATACATTTTATTACTTCATTTGTAACACTTTAAAATTGTCGTCGGAGAGTCTGCTGTAGAGCTAATAAACAACTTGGGTAATCGCTATGTTTGCTTTAAGCATACCTCTAAAATACCCATTCAGCTCATCAACCGTTACCGATAAAATAGTAATATATTTAGCATTACACTTTTACCGTTTTATGCCCGTAATTTCAACAAATAGATATCTACGGTGTAAATTACCCAGCAGATAAATTTACCTTAAAGGTAACTTGAAATTAATTTCAAATCAATATCTACGGCTAAAAATTACCAAATATTTTTGCTCCATAAGTAACTAAGCAATAATAGATATCTATTTATTGAAATTATGGGCATTGAATCGGTAGGCAACCCTGGTATTTTCAATATAATAAAGCAAATATTTGAACGTTTTGTACAGTAAACTTTCGAATGTCCAAAAATATTTATGAGGAAGACGAGCTATAAATCCAAATTTTATGTCTCTGGTTGCAGACCTTTGGGCTGAATAATGTTATTCTTCCGAATATTTGAATTAGATTCAGAATTAAATAAAATATCTCTAACACGTTTTACAGTGGCTCAAGTAGGCTTTGATTTTTGTGTTTATATATTTCATGAAATATGATATGATTATTCAGTATGTCCTTTATAACACTTGAACCACTAACTGCCATTTACCGCTCTCGATACCCTAGCTGTAGCATCTAACATTAGGACAGCCACTTTGTCAAGCAGCTCACTTGGGTCCATTCAAAACCTATTCCATTAAGATACCCGAGGGGTAAAAAGCTGGGTATTTATAATACGCCCGTTGTCCCCGAGTTAAACCAACCAACCAATGAAGTAGTAGATTCCTCTAATATACATCATTGACAGCTCATCCAAGCATGATAAGAATGGGATTCTGAGGATGCGTTCCCTCAGGTTTGTCATAGCCGGGTATTGGTTTGTCATAGCCGGGTATTTGAGCAATCGAAATATTTTCATTTTGTTCGAGCTCCTCATCTGAGATAAAATCAATTTCGTTTGAAGAGGATACAAAAAAAAGGTGAAGAATTGATTTTCCAGAGCCCCACTCAAGGAAAACCAAAAATACCGCTTTCCTTTATTAACTATGTTGTAGCAGGAGTTGAGCTTAATAACTTTGCTGAACATCACTTTGCGATATTCGGGCATGTAGAATGTCAAATTGCATGAAAAAGGCACACAAAAATGACAATTTCCCCTAAGAAATCCCGAAAGCCCCGGTATTTTCGGGAACTGGATTCCCCGTTTGGCATCTCTAGTCCTAATCATACAGTGTGCTGTAATAAAGGAAACAATTAGCCTTATTTGCTCGAGATGGAATTCCATAACTAAATTCGTGCTGCTGTCATCATATACGGGCCAAGTCGACCTCGTTGTAACACAGGAAGGTTCATTTGTCCACCTGTTTTGTGCAGTCTCATGTAGTTTCTGTACAGTCATCTTGCATTTAACAAAGGAAATACCAGAAAAAGGGTTGATCGCTTCCTAATTCATCATCGCACCCCTTTTGGCCAATTCATCTGCTATACAATTACCCTGATTTACATCGTGTCCTGGTATCCATATAAGCGTTATCCTAGAATATCTCGATATCTCATTTAGGGATAACCGGCAAACCTAGATGTCGTGAAGACACCCGCAATTCCGTTAACATCAGCCTTGTCGATAATATCTCAGCCAATTGGTTGCCCGTTTAATAGCAGTAATTTCCGCCTGGAGAGCTGTATAGAAGTTAGGTATCCTGAAAGTAGGATTTTATTCCAAAGTTCTCAATAAAGAAACCTCCACCCAAGCTATTGCCCCTTTTTGAGCCGTTTTTCAGTTTGCGCTGGAAATGCCTATCGAAAAAAGATTTTGCGATTCAGTAATCGACATTACTATGTATGTACTCTTAATAAGTATCTTAGAGTGCCCAAGGTCCTTAACAGACCAGCATTCATTCTCACATCAAAATTGAGAGCCATTTGCATCACCATCAAATCAACTAGTAACCAGTTAAAAAAAGTAAAAAGTGGCTTAGATGAGGTAGACCTTATAGCGTAATCAGCATCGCGATAGTCCTTTGAACTCGTTCAGCGGCCTTCCGGTGAGTAGAATTCTCCAAGGCGTGGCACCACACCAGTACTCCATAACTAAAACAAGATAGGTTTAACAACTGCTTTGAAGATCCAATTGATACCGCTATGGATAATACCCCAGTTCAGGCGCTGGTCCAGGTCAACCATTTGGGGGGATAAATTAAATTTGTTCTACAAATTTCTCATTTTCCTTTTTTATATGAAAATTTTTCGTTTTTTCTATTTCAACCGCTCTGGATCCGCGCCTGCCCTAGTTAGTACCAATTGCCCTTTTGCAAGAGTACATGGCAACATGGCCTTATTAATGCTGTTCTGAATGTTTAGATTCCACGAAAAATTTTTGTCTAGAATGTTGTACTTTGCATTATCCCTGATCTCAAGTCTAATTTCATTCAGTCTAGGTGGTCTAAAGTCATCTATCTTGTACCTCTTAGTGTATAGAACCAATTCCGTCTCGAAACACTCCACTCACTCAGTGTACTTAATGCCGATTCCATACAACTAGATATTGTATCCAGATATTAATGCAACATCATCAGCTTACGCAACTGTTTTGATCTAACATTAGTCCCATGTACTTCTGAATAATTTTTTTTCCTTCTAGCCATATTTGTCATATTCTGATGTTGTTGTAACAGGACTGCTATGGTTGAAACTTCGGATCGATACAATAGTCTTTAAGTTTACAATCTTTGACCGAGAGTGAACCGAGAGCGACATCTTATTACGATTTTAATTTTGGTGCTTGCTATAGTTGTCCATTTGAATTCCACAAGTGGTCAAAACGTAGTCTATTCGTTGAGGTGCTCTGATACAGTACAATTGATCTTGTCTGCATACCATATCGATAGGCATGACTTGCAAACACAACGATTGTGGAGAAAAGTATAGGATGTGAGTTAAAAAGGTAAGGGAAAAATACGATAGTTCTATCTTTCCCAGAAATTAATTTTTATGAATTTATTAATTATAAAAATATTAATTAACACTTACTTTATAAATCTAGACAACTTGTTCTCTGATTAGATTTGTTTTATATTTGTGTAAATTATTATTTAGCATAATGAACATATAACTTGTATTAATATTAATTAAAATTTTCCCCTTTTAATGATGTTTATCTTTATTGTTTTTCCATATCTCGTTTCATTTGTCCTTAAACATTTTATGGCCATTAATTGTATGTGAATTAATACTTTTGTGAGTTTTGATAATATCTTTCATTTAGTCGGACATGTTCATCAGATAATGAACGATTATAATAATCGATTATTTGATTGGTAAAATTAAAATCTATAAAGTAAAGTTTTTAAAATTTAAACTAAAAATCAATGTCATTTAAAAAGTTTTTAAATTAAAGAAGTGGTAAAAGAGTAAATAACACATACAGACTGATGACAAGTGACATTTTGAAATTTGGTAAATAGACATTTTTTGACATAATTTGCTCAAGCTGAACTTTACCCCCTGTCTATACTTGACAAATATTTATCATAACAATTAATGACGTTTGTTGTCAAGACAAAGTTGTCTGAGCAAAAGCACTAACAATTTTGTCATAACGAAGCAATAATACTAATAAATGGGGACTATACCTGATAATTTTGTATCTTGACAAACATTTTGACGTTTATCATGATACAAATTTATCAGGTATAGACAGGGGGTTATATACTAAAATATTATTTAGGAAGCAGTTGAAATTAATAATTTCGAAACGAAATTATACAAATTAATTCTATTCAATTTGTTAAAATGGGTTTTTGACATGTGAGCCAAATTGTTTGACAGCTGTCATTCTTTCTCTTAATAATTAGTATAAATATTTATATTTCAGTTTATATTTAACAAAATATGCTTCAGCTATCAGCGTCCAAAATATGTACAAAACCATTATGAACAGATTTATAGTTTTTTTAACGAATTTTGCCACATTGTAAGGGCTATAAGCTGAAAAATGCGCATAAATTTGATTCAAATCGCTTTAACCGATTAATCTTTAAACGTTTACCACAATCACTTAATTGTCTAATAATAAAACAATATCAAATAAAACAATACAAAAAAACTGCTAACAATTTCCTGTAACATAATCGTGAGATTATTCCTTTTTTTGCAATTTTGTCACTATTTTAATAAACTGTATAGAGCTTGTAAAGCACAATAAAAAAAGTTATATATAAATATATCGCAAATACCACTTTTCTATATATAAAAAAGTAAGTAAAATAAGTACATGCTCCTACCATGTTATCTTATCATTTTGTTATACCCTTCAGCTTCGTGAGAAGGGTATATATAAGTTTGTCATTCCGTTTGTAATTTCTACATTTTTCATTTCCGACCCTATAAAGTATATATATTCTGGATCCTTATAGATAGCGGAGTCGATTAAGCCATGTCCGTCTGTCTGTCTGTCTGTCTGTCTGTCTGTCTGTCTGTCTGTCTGTCTGTCTGTCTGTCTGTCTGTCTGTCTGTCTGTCTGTCTGTCTGTCTGTCTGTCTGTCTGTCTGTCTGTCTGTCTGTCTGTCTGTCTGTCTGTCTGTCTGTCTGTCTGTCTGTCTGTCTGTCTGTCTGTCTGTCTGTCTGTCTGTCTGTCTGTCTGTCTGTCTGTCTGTCTGTCTGTCTGTCTGTCTGTCTGTCTGTCTGTCTGTCTGTCTGTCTGTCTGTCTGTCTGTCTGTCTGTCTGTCTGTCCGTCTGTCTGTCTGTCTGTTGAAATCAGTTTTCTGAAGACCCCAGATATCTTCGGGATCCAAATCTTCAATAATTCTGTCAGACATGCTTTCGAGAATTTTGCTATTTAAAATCAGCAAAATCGGTCCACAAATGGCTGAGATATGAGGAAAAAACCAAGACAACCTCGATTTTTGACCAATTTTTGACCTATATCTGGATTACTAAGACATTAATATAGACAATATGGATATCTAATGATAGATATTTCAAAGACATTTGCAACGACATATATAAGGCCATATTAAGTTGGACCTACAATGGGTCAAAATCGGGAAAAAAAATTTTAACCCGAATTTTTTTTTTCAAAAAAAAAAATTTAAAAAACCAAAAAAAAATTTTTAAAATTTAGAAAAAAAAAATTTTTAAATTTAAAAAAAAAAAATTTAAATTTAAAAAAAAAAAAAATTAAAATAAATTTTTTTCCAAAAAATGAAAAAAAAACAACTAAAAAAAAATTAAATTTTGTTTACCTAAAAATATTTAAAATTTTGAAGTATAATTTCGTGAAGGGTATATAAGATTCGGCACAGCCGAATATAGCACTCTTACTTGTTTTTATATATATTTTTTTTATATAAAAAAACCAGCAAAAAAAAAACTGTTTGAACTCATATTCAAAGTCGATTATTAAATAAATTCCATTACAAAATATGAAAATACATGTACCTACTCGTTTTAAAGACAGCGTAGAAAGAAAAAAAAACATAACTCTAATGATTCATTTACCTTTTTATGGGATCCGCCATAGGAAATGAGGCGTTCACACACGTACTAGTAGTCATACCATTTGTAATACATGCTTTGGAATTTATAGCAAAGTATGGAACTTGAAAACATTTCGATTTGTTTTAAATAACAATAATCATTTGTTTTTACAGTGGCTGCTATAAATAAGGATTTGCCTAAAGAGTTTTTAATTAAAAATCGTTATGATGATTTCATTGCTATGGATAAATTTAAATAATCTTGATTTTGAGTATTTGATTTAACTTGTTCCCAAGTTGTATTCCCTCTTTGATATCAAGATATTTTAGTTTAATTTGTCTTAAGATATTGTTACTTGTCTGTCTATAATTGACAAATATTTATCATAACAATTAATAATGTTTGTTGTCAAGACAAAGTTGTCTCAGCAACACAAAGTATACAGAGGCGTCAAATTTGACAGTTCAAAAACACTAAAATCCGCTTTTTTTGAAATTGTTTCGATAGAAAGAGAAAACAAATTTGCGGTTTAATACAGACAGTGCATTAAAACAAGCAACTATATAAATAAGCACAAAACCAAACCAGTTAAAATTGTTTCGAGCGAAAGAGACAAATATATATTTTTTGCCGTGTCGCCTCTGTATACTTTGTGTCAGCAATTTTGTCATAACGAAGCAATAATACTAATAAATGGAGACTATACCTGATAATTTTTTATTTTGACAACCATATTGACGTTTATCATGACACAAATGTATCAGGTATAGAAAAAGGGTTATGTTAAACTGTAAACAAATTTAACTTTAACCAGGCATTAAATCGAGTAAATCATGTGAATTCGATTTACAGAACATCAAAACTTTACTCGGATACGATTTATAGATTTGTTAATAGTAAAACCAAAGCTGTTGTTAAAGTTAACTTTAGATTAAATTTGTATTGTTTCCTTAAGACTTAATTTTTAAAACAATATTAGTTCGGTAACGGTATCTATGGGGATAATGTTAGTTTAATGGTAAAGTTAGACAATCTTGGTATTCTACAACAAAATAAATTTGAAAAGCCCAGCCTTTTTGTGGTATAAACTGTTTTACAAGTCTCTCACTGATAGCGGAGGGAGATTTATAGACCAAGAGGACAGCATAATAGGAACATATCATAGAGGTTTGCGTTAGAAAAAATAAGGAATTGAGTTATTGGTAAGCAGGAGTTAATTTTAATACATTTTTATGAGATTTGAAAAAGGCATTTTAAAAGCAATTTAAAGCAATTTAGCGGTAACGATGTTTTGGATTATATATTTAAATGTTTTTTTGGTCCCGCGATTTGCTAGTATTTCAGTAACGATTTATAATAATAACTGTAAAAATTAACAAGTAAGAGAGTTATATTCGACTGTGCCGAATCTTATACACCCTTCACCAAATTATACTTCAAAATAAAAATTTTAAATATTTTTTTTCCAGTTGTTTTTTCATTTTTTGGAAATTTTTTTTTATAATTTTAAATTTTTTTCTTTTAAATTTAAAATTATTTTTTTAAATTTAATTTTTTTTTATTTTTTCAATTTTTTTTAAATATTTAGCGAAAAAAACTTTTGGTGGAAAAAAAATTCGGGTTAAAAAATTTCCGATTTTGACCCATTGTAGGTCCAAATTACTATGTTCTTATATACATACATACGTCATTGCAAAGGTCTTTGAAATATCTATCATTAGATATCCTTATTTTCTATATTAATGACATAGTAATCCAGATACATATATGTAGGTCACAAATAGGGTTTTTTTCCCGGGAATTCCCGGTACAAATTTCCCTGGAATTTTGCCAATTTTTCACTACCCGATTCCCGGGATTTTTAGTCGGGAATCCTGGGAATTAAAAACTGACGAAAATACATACAAAACAAGTTAGAACTCTGTTTTTTTTCACCAAAAAACAGTGAAAAGTTTTTTTTACATTTTTTGCTTATAATCTTGGTTATAATAGACTGCTTTTTATTATTATTTATTTGGGGTTTTTCGTATGAAAATTTAAAAAGAGAATTCATTATTTATAGAATTTATTTCTTATTGAATCATTCTAATTTCTTCTTCGAAACCATAACAAAATAGCTTCAAAAATTTATTAAATGATTAAATTGTTCTTCAATTAAAATCTAGTACAAAAAGGTTTAAGACAATTTTTTCAATTAATTAATTTTGTAAATGACTGATTTAACAAAAATTTAATCATTCAAAGTTTGAATAAATTCTGTTATTAATTAACTTTAAAATTAATTCAGTTTAAACAAAGCCTTTGGAATGAATCTAAAAAATTAAATATTAGGAATGGATTTATGGAATGAAAGGCTGACATTTTTTAATTACGAATTAAGATTTTAATGAATTAAGCTCAAATTTTATTAATAAATTCGAAGATCCGATATTTTATAATTATAACACTATGTTTTTATATGAAATTTGTCTATAATATTCCTTATTTACAGTATCATTATATATTTCGGGAATAGCCGGGTACCCGGGAATGTAATCAAAAAAGGTCGGGAAATTAAAAACCCTAGTCACAAATCGAGGTTATCCTGGTTTTTTTCCGTATATCTCAGCCATTTCCAACCGAGCAGGAGATATTGATGTATGAATCGCGTATATAAATTATTTGGGGGCTTCAGAAAGTTGATTTCAACAGAAATGAAAATGTAGAAATTACAAACGAAATGACAAGCTTATATATACCCTTCTCACGAAGCTTCGCGAAGGTGAAGTGTATAAAAATAATTTAACAAAATTAGTCATACATATATGTATGTATTCGATTTTAAGTTCTGTAGTTTTTACGGAAAAAATGGTAATTTTCAAAATTTATAATTATTTATAGAATAACGCTAACGATATTTTCGATTATTACGTTAACGGTATTTTAGCGATAACGGTAATTACAGATATGTATTTCCAAAACTGTATTTTAGCGGTAACGTTAGTTGAGATGAGAGGGTATTTTAGGGGTAACGATAGCTTAGCGATAACGGTAGCCAACCTTAATTTGGTGAAGATTTTTATAAATTCAGAGATGTCAAATCTGACAGCATCGTAAATTTGACGTAAATTTTAATAGAACAAGTGTAAGTAATATTTTGTTAGTGGTAATTATAGATATTTCGGTAACGGTAGTTCAGCTGAAAGGGTATTTTAGGGGTAACGATAGCTTAATTTGGTAAAAATTTTATAAATTCAGAGCTGGAAAATTGTTAAAAGAATAATGAAGTAATATATGCATTTTAAAGTGACTTGAAAATATCAACTGAATCTAAAATTTAAATTTAAGCTTTCCCATCCCACGATTTTTAGCGATTGTCTGTCTAAATGTGTGACCCTACATGACAAATATTTACTCAAAAATGTGTAACCACTTTTATTAGCACAAATTTGTTTGACGTGTTTACTCTTACAAGTGTTTTGTAAGATCAAACAGCATCAAATAAAATAAAACAATTTTTTAGTTTTGAATAGGCGTAGTAAAAGGAGTTTTTGAAATAAATAAAAGAGTTTTTCGTCAAATATTTGCCATGTGTGACCCTACTTTAAGTTAATACATCAATAGGATGTCGAACATCTATCTGACTTCGACTTCTGCTGATGAGTTCACCGTGTTTATCTAGATTTCCGAATTCAATCATGTTTCTAATTAGTTCTAGAAAGAATTTAGTGGGCGACGGAAATTAGAATCACTAAATCAGCGCAGAAAATTAAATGCTAGAGACACTGATCCATTAGGTGGTTAGATTTGAGTTATAAAATTTTGGTACTGTTACTCATTAGAGGGTTAATTTCTACTATAATTGATTGACAATTTTGCGGTTTTGTAACATATTAATAATTGTAGAAAAAGACAACTACATGATTTATGGTTTAATAATAAATAGAATAAATTACTCATACTGGGGATTTTTTTTATAGAAAAGTTATAAACTGATTCAGTGTCAGTAAAAATTATCAGCTGTTTACCAATAGGTAAGAGCTAAATTTAATGTCGCTGCAAAGTGCAAAATGTTTTAGAGCTTTTTCAATATTATAGCGTTTGCATCACTCTCTCTCTCTGTCTCTCTCCCTTTTCAATATGGCGAAACTAAAACCAAGGAGAAAGTAAATGAAATGAAGAAAATAAACAAAGATAAACAATAGCGGAGTTCAATATTAAGTGCAACAGTATTGCACCATTGAAAATGCAAAATTTCACAGCAATCCCTAGATTGCTATGAAATTTTGCGATGTTGCAAGGTCATTTGCACTTAATACTCAAATCCACTGTTTATTTAAAAACATTGTCTCAAAATTTGTAAAATGATATCAAAGTTTTGTTGGCATTTTAGTTTTTATTTATAATTCCCACCCTATATATACAAGGTTATTTTAAGAAGGTTATTTTAAGAAGTTAAATATTACTTAAGAACTTTTGTAAATTTTTGAAATTCCTTGGAACTGCAGCAATATTAGCAATTTGTACACAAACTACAATTAGCAATTTGATAATTTTTCAAGCATATTTATTTTTACCACATCATTCGTACACAATGAAAATAAATAAATAAACTGTGCGGCAATATGTTGAAGAAAAACACCAAGAAAACAAAAGGTCATTACTCTCAAAATTGCAACATTGAATAATTTGGCAATATTTACAAGTTTAAATGACACTACACTTCCGTTTATGCAACCAAAATATAATTTTATTTGTTTTAAATATGTTTTTTGTATCTGTTTTGGTTAAAACATGTGTTAATGAATATTAATTTTATGGTTTTTTGTCTTTTTAGTAAACAGAAATTATGTCGAATAGTGTGCGTCCTTTAAAAATCACCATAGTTGGTGATGGTATGGTGGGAAAGACTTGTATGCTGATAACCTACACACAAAATGAATTTCCTGAAGAGTATATACCCACAGTTTTTGACAATCATGCCTGCACCATAACGGTTGATGATAAGGAATACAGTTTGACTTTGTGGGATACAGCGGGTCAGGAGGATTATGAACGTTTAAGACCTTTAAGTTATCCAAATGTAAGTTGTTTTTTTTAAAGAATTTTAAATAAAACAAAAACACAATTTAACAAAATTCACCCTACTTTTTTTTATTATTTTAGACCAGTTGTTTCCTCTTGTGCTATTCCATCAGCAGTCGAGCTTCCTTTGAAAATATCAAAAGCAAGTGGTGGCCTGAAATTCGCCACTACTCCAACAATGTACCTGTCGTTCTAGTGGGCACTAAATTGGATTTGCGCATTGCGAATTCCGAAAAGTTCGTTACCACAGCCGAGGGACGTCGTTTGAAAAAGGAAATCCATGCCCATTCTTTGGTCGAGTGCTCGGCCAAGAAAAAGAATAACCTACAAAATGTTTTCGAAGAGGCCGTGAGAGCTGTAGAAAAGAAACCCAAAAGTAAGCCCCAATGTAGAATTCTTTAGTGCAAAAGAATAGAAGAAAGCAACATTTTAGCCTGGTACTAAATAAATCAAATGTGTGTGTGTTGTTGTTAAAAGTATTTATTTCAATACTTTAGTTTTAATCTAAACTAATTATTAAAGTATGTAATATAACTATTGAAATTTATAAACATTTTTTATGTAATTATTACCAACTTTTAAAAGAAACTATAAGTTTCTTTAAATTGTTTATTATTTTATGATTTTCGAAAACTTTCTTGAAATTTCCTTTTATTTTTTAAATTAATTTAAGTGTTATTAATTATTCCTATAACGATTTTTTTTTTAAATAATTTAATATTGATTAAACGTTTATTTCCATACCTTAAGAAATATTGTTTATTTTTCTTTTTTATTTCTAAAACTATTTTTCTATATTTCCTTTTTTATCACGATTTGACCAAAGTTTTTTTTTATGTTCATGTTAAAATATTATTTTTTTTAGATTTTTTTGTTTGTTTATTTAACAAATTTATTAATAATTTATCTAGTAATTTGTATAAAACTGAAATCCAAAAAAAAAAGCAACAAAATAAACAATTATGTATTTAATAAGTAATTAATTTTTATTTATGTATATTTTTTTAATATACCATCAAAACATATGTACTATATACATATATGCATGATGTATGTAGTAATTATAATATTTAATAAACTAGTCATATATAAACAAAATTTAAATCGTGTTTTGAATTTTATTCTAATTATGTATGCCAAATATCATGGCTAAAAAATTTTAAATATTTTTAGGTAAACAAAGTTCCAAAGTTGTTTTTTTCATTTTTTGGAAAAAAATTTTAAAATTTTTTAAATTTTAATTTTTTTTTTAAATTAAATTTTTTTTTTTTTGGTGAAAAAAAAATTCGGGTTAAAAAATATTTTTTCCGATTTTGACCCATTGTAGGTCCAACTTATATACGTCGTTGCAAAGGCCTTTGAAATATTTATCATTAGATATCCATATTGTCTATATTAATGACTTAGTAATCCAGATATAGGTCAAAAATCGAGGTCGCCCTGGTTTTTTCCTCATATTTCAGCCATTTGTGACCGATTTTGCTGGTTTTAAATAAGAAACTTCTCGAAAGCATGTCTGACAGAATTATTGAAGATTTGGATCCCGAAGATATCTGGGGTATTCAGAAAATTGATTTCAACAGACAGACGGACAGATAGACATGGCTTAATCGACTCCGCTATCTATAAGGATCCAGAATATATATACCTTATAGGGTAGGAAAATTATATTGTGGAAATTACAAACGGAATGACAAACTTATATACAGTGGTGGCCAGGAATTTAAGACAAAAACTGTTTGCTAAATTCCATGTTATTGGCAATTATTTTTTTAAATATTTCCACAAATATGTATGCATGAGGACTGTTTTAACACACAAGTGTGTTTTATTCGACTGTGTCAATTCATACATATTCACCATGAACACATCAAATTTTTCGACAACGTGACCAAAAATTTTTTTTTTAATAAACATATTTTCTCACATTTATATCATTATAATTTTATTATTATAAAATATTCGGACCAAATTTCGTATTTTTAGTTCTATTAGTTTCGCTGATATCATGTTATTAACAGCGGATATTCGCTGAGGTGGGTCAACGTATTTCCACATATCTTTGTCCATATATGTTTTACTGATTTTTTCAAACATTTTTCAGAAACTAGAAACATTAATAATAAATTTCGTATCCTTAAAGGTCCTTTTATTTTGGCTCTATCGCACTTAAAATTCAGTTGATGAAAAAAATTCAAGTATTTGTCTTAAATTGGTGGCCACCACTGTATGTATGTTCCCTTCTCACAAAGGTGAAGGATATAAAAACGGTGGTAATTTCCTTTAAATAAACCGTATATTTAAAAATTGTAACAACTCTTTATTCAAATTTACACAACAACAGTCTAAATTTGTAATAAATTTAAATAAATCTAAATTTTTAGGGCAAAACATTTTTTTAAATTTATTTTTACTTTTTTTTGTTTTTAATTTAAAAACAAAAATATAATTTAAATTTATTTGTGGAAAAAAAATTATTTTTTGGTGAAAAAAAAGTTGGGGTAAAAAATATTTTTCCGATTTTGACCAATTGTAGGTCCGACTTACTTTGGCCTTATATACGCCGTTGCAAAGGGCTTTGAAATATCTATTATTGGTTATTCCATATTGTCTATATTAATGAGTTATTAATTCTGATATAGATAAAAAATAGGTAAAAAATCGAGGTTGTCCTGGTTTTTTCCTTATACAGTGACGGACAATACAATAGAATCACTACATATGAATTCGATTAAAGCGGTAAAACTACACAATTTGATTTCAAAATTTAAAATTTGTTCATTATATATTAATGCTCATAACGTAAACAATAAATAGAAAAAAATAAAATAAAAAAATAACACATTCTTATGTTAAAAACGATGTCAAATCTAAAAGACTAAATAAAATATGCGACATTCAAATAGAATCAATCAATCTTAAAATGATTAAAAATAAAAAATCATCATAAGAATTCGTTGTTTTCTTAATATTTTGTAGCATATCAATTATTTCTAATAACAGCATCAAATCTTTTGGGGATTGAATTTAACAAACTTTCGCATGTAGATCGGGAAATTGCATACCATATTTTCTGAATTTTCTGCCAAAGTTCTTCCTTGATTTTCAATTTTTCAGGTCCGAGTTTGTCTTTTACTATTTTCCATAGGATTTAAGTCTGGTTATTGAGACGGCCATTCCATAACATGAATTTTGTTATATAAAAACCATTTTTTGGCAAGACCTGACGTGTGCTTTGGGTCATTATCTTGCTGGAAAAGCCATTTTAAGGGCATATTCCATTCTGCATGTGGCTTTATAACATTCTCCAAAATATTTACATACAAGTGCTTATCCATATTTTCTTTAATCCAATAAATTGGACCAACGCAATACCAAGAAAAGCATCCCCATATAATAATATTTCCCCAACCATGTTTAAACGTTTTTGGTTTTTGCCATTTTTTGGACGTCTAACCCATGTCTTATCATCACTACCAATTAAATTAATGGTCGTTTCGTCCGTCCACAACACATTTTGCCACTTTTTTATATTTTCTGGCCCACACCAATCCTTATGATTGCTCCTGGTTTTAAATGAAATTTTGGTAGTGATTCTATTGTAATGTCCGTCACTGTCTCTCAGTAATTTGTGGACCGATTGTGTCGATTAAAAATAACATCCGAGCCGGAAGAATTCCCCATATATTGGAGTATGAATCATGCTATGGAAAATTGATTTCAACATATACCGCAATAAAATTTGAAATCTCTATTTTTAGAGTCCGTACATGTTAAAATAACAAGTTATGTATCTTTTCAAATAACCAGTTTGGTAGGTAGTAAGGTAATTGAATATATGTATATATAAACGATATACGAATCCCATGCGTTGACTACTTTGGACCAGCTATCGGAGTCTCATTGTTATCTAAAATGGTCAATTGAACCCCTGCTTAGGACATGCACGTGGTAAAATAACTAAAACATTCTCATCACATAGGTTATTAACAACTGAGTTAGGACTTTAAAAGGATTTCCTGTCTATTCGTATTTATCTAAGACACACAATTAAAAAAACTTTTTTTTGGAACACCAAAAAAATGTAGCTAATGTACTTATCATCTAATTACTTACTTTTTTTATTGATCGATTCATATACAGTGTACTTAGTTCGTATTGCACTCTAACTTAACGTTGTTTTTATTTTAATTCAATAGTTTATTTGATGTTTTTTAATTTGCAAGAAAAACTCTGATAAATCTCTAGATTTACATTTATAAAATCCCGAATCCCGGTATTTAAAATTCCTTTTTCGTTTGGCAACCCAATATACATAACTTTGCATTAACACTTTTTTTTATAAAAACTTTGTTATATTAGCTATTCATTCTTTAACACAAACATTTAACTAACGACTGGCCTTTTGAAAACTAATTTTTTATATGACACGGATACATAAAAAAACTTCATTTATAAGAAAACTGCAAAATTCACACGTATATACATTAAATTCTTATTTTTCTTGACAATTTTATTAGACGTAGCTTTTTATATCCTTCCTTAACAAATCTATAAAAATAACTAATAAATCCCGCCTAAATATTGACAGATAATTTGTACAATTTTTGTTCCGTTACAAAAATGTACAACAATTTCACAGCAATTAACTTTTATATATATCTGACATGCTTTACTTATGACATTACTAATCTATTACAATTTATTACTGTCAACTAATAGCAAGAACAAGCATACACAATTTTTTTGTTTTGTTTATAGTGTGAGAAAAATCAAACAAATTTTAGCAAAATTAAAGCGATAATAATGCAATAATGTCTACCGAAAAGGAGAAATTAGAAAAAACTAAAATAAATACACAAGTTAAACATGTGCCCAAAGATGCTCAGGTTATAATGTCCATATTGAAGGATTTGGGCATACAGGAATATGAGCCCAGAGTGATCAACCAATTGCTGGAGTTCACCTATCGTAAGTGGGAAGAAATTTATTTACATAAAATAGTATTTTAAATATGTTTTTTATAAAAAGGTTATGTGACCTGTATATTGGATGATGCCAAAGTATTTGCAAATCATGCTCGCAAAAAAACCATTGATTTGGATGATGTTAAATTGGCTACAGAAGTGGTATTGGATAAGGCGTTCACTTGTCCGCCACCAAGACATGTAAGTAATGTTATAAAAATGTAAGGGGTTATAAATTAAGTTGTTTTCTGTTTGCCTAGATTATATCCAAATTAGCAGACGTACGCAATGCCATGCCTTTGCCACCAATTAAACCCCACTGTGGTTTGCGGCTACCACCCGATCGTTATTGTTTGTCTGCCTGCAATTATAAGCTACGTGCTGCAACTCAGTCAAAAAAAATGACGAAATCCGCTTTGGAGTCGAGATCTACCATAAAAACACAAATAAAATCGGCTGGCGGTGCAAGTTCGGCTGGCGCTTCCAAACGCCAGACAGTGTTAACACCCAAAACTCAAGTTGTTACTATACCTAAACCAGTTATTAAATTTACCACCACTGCCAAGACTGTAGCGGTAGATAGTAAACAGGGCATTATCGCTATGGGCGCTAGTCAGGATTCCAGTGGCGATGTTAAAATGGAAATTGATTCGGATACAGCTGCTGTGGGTATTATATCGACTGGATCTTCGGGATTGACTGGTTCCGCAGGCAGTAGCGGTGGAGGCGTCAAGAGAGAACGCGATGAGGATGATTTTGAAGTGGTTCCTTAAGATTGAATTTTCATCAATATTTTTCTTTAATAAAAAAATTTTCAAAAAATACCTTTTAACTTATTTTTTTCGAGCCTTCTGCGGGGAAGTTATTTTATCTCTATGGTATATCAGAAAGGAAATTTGCAAAATAATTGTTCCCTTAATAGTCGGACCTGGTTAGAAAAACAATATTGAGTTTTATTTTTTATTTTTATTTAAAAAAACTTAACAATAAGTTGTAGCATACATTTAATTGATTTTCATATTAACGTTTGAAAATTGGACCAAATTACAGCATAGACATTCATATATGTTAAAGATAATACCAGAGATTTTATGAATTCTACACAATTTTAGTATTAACACTCCAATTTATTCTTTACATAAGTATTTTCTTAAAAATTATGATGGGAAAAGCATTTTGCAAGCAAGACTTGTATTTACTTTCCTTGCAAAGCCAATATAATGGCACAACCCAAATCCATAATTTGTAAATACTCTGAGCCACCATCTTGCAAGCGGAAGGAACATTCCTGTTAAAAAAACAAACATTAATAAATAAAAAATCAAGACATAAAACCAACAAATAACTCACCCCCAGCTTATCGCATATATGAGCCTTTTGCATGTCCGTCAAAGTTTCACATCTTAATATATATTCGTTAAACTGCTCCAACATTTGACCAATACTATAAGCCTCATAGGCAATATTGCGCACGAAATCCTCCAACTTTGTATAGTTACCCGAACGGCATACTTCTAAATATTCTTGCAGATAAGAGTTGGGTATAATGCCAGACATTTCCATTAAATCACTACATTCAATCTTGTGTTGGGCCCCCTTCAAACGGTAGCAAGACTGCAGCGTGGTAATGGCACGTCTCATATCACCACCCGATATGTCAACTATGGCTTTGTAGGCGTCTTCTTCAATAGTAACACCCTCCAGCTGGCAAATATGCCTAAGGCGTTCAATAATTTGAGTTTCTCCCAAAGACTTAAAACGAAATTTGGTACATCTGGAGGTGATGGGTTCAATGATGCGCGAAACATAGTTGCACACCAAACAGAATCTAGTGCTACGACTCTGCTTTTCCATAGTTCTTCTTAAAGCCGCCTGGGCGGCATGGGTCATGGAGTCCGCCTCATCGAGTATGATAATTTTGAAGGGTGGACAAGGGCGGCCATCTGGTCTTGTGCCACTCGCCGTGAGTTGGGCAAAATTTTTAATTTTTGTTCTCACCACATTAATGCCTCTCTCATCGGATGCATTCAACTCTAAAATTCTTTCGCGAAACATGTCGCCAAAAATTTGTCTGGCAGCTGCAAGAATAGTACTAGTTTTTCCGGTACCGGGTGGACCATACAACAGCATATTTGGTAAATCAGATCCCTCCACACATTTACGTAGCACAGCTACCACCTCACCTTGTTCCACTACATCGTCAACACTTTTAGGGCGGCTGTAAAATAATTAAATGTGTAATTATTAAAAGCTTTATGGCAAAAACATGCTTAACATTGGTTTAGCTTACTATTTTTCTACCCAGGGTGCTGGTGGTTTTCGCCGTTCACCCGATTGTTGCCCTGTAGAAGTGCTAGCTTGACTCCTATCGGTTGTGGTAGTTTTGCCAGTTTTAAGGAATGCCTGCATGTTGCAAATATTTAATTAAGAATTTTTAAAAGAAAATTTCGCAAATTCGATTAATTTGTTTACAAAAATAAATGGCGGGTTTTTGACAGCCAGTGATGATATCTAGCGATTTTTAAGCTAGGTTGGCGAGGAAACGAGCATTTTCAGCGTTTTTTGTCGTTTCACTTTCAAACAGTGTTGCCAAGTCTAGGGAAAATTCTATTATTGTAGGTATTTTTGCATGAATTTTAAGTGTAGGCTAAAAGGAACAGATTTTAGCTTAAATCTAGTTTATGCAAGCTTGATGTATAAATTCCAGAATTTTAGAACCAATAAAACATTTTGTTTGGTTGGCGGCCCATACTTTCGACTTGTGGACCTCGAATCTTTGATTATACAATTTAGTATCTATTGAATGTTTGTTATCCGATATGGGTATCATTAGAAAGCTTATGGAAAACCCTTTTAAATGGCAATTTCGTTCCACAACTCTGTTTTTTATTTTCAAAATTAAGAATAAAAAAGAACAAGTCTGTACTCAAATTTGACGAATTTTCTTCTCCTTAAACCAACCTTACCTCTGATATCAACAAACGCTATCAATAACAAATAAAAGTATATTAAAATTATGGTTTCCCTGAATCAATCATCACTTTGGAAACATTTGAACCTACTTAGTCCCCTTTTACAATGCAGAAATTGAAAGGCAGACATTTTTCTCATTCTCTTTTGAACTAAAATAAACCTGTGTAAAACACACTCTACCTCTTCAACCCCTCGCCCACAAACTTCGTCTGTCTTCCTTTCAATTTCTGCATTGTAAAAGGGGTCTAAACATTTTCCAAAACAGCTTCTGGCAACACTGCTTCCAAAGAGATTTTTTAATCCCATTTAATTTTTATATGATTTAAAACTACTAAATTATTATTAAAATTATTTATAAAACTCTTTAAATATGAATTAAAATAGATTTAGCACTTTTCTAACGGTTTCACATTCTGATCTGAACATGTTAAGAACCTTTTGGGTATCAATCAAACGTGAATGTTGATTTACCGTAAAGAAGCATTACTTTTAGGAAAATGTAAACATAAAAAACTGTTATTTTAAAATAACAAACCTTTTCCAACTTTGAGGATTTTTTTGCAAAAATATGAAAAAAGTATAAAATATAAATGTTGCGACATAAATATTTTTAATTTTAAAGAATATTTTAAACGTTTACAAACTATTTTACAAGACTACACTGTAACAAAAAGTAGATATTTTAATTATTTTATGTTAACTTAACATTATGATGTTACCTAATTTCCATCGCTTTACAACACTGTCATATACTACCACCCAGCTGTTCAGTCGGTTGTCAAAATTGATTGAAAATCTGTTTTTTTTAGTGATGTGTCAACAATTCAACAAAAGTTTATAGTTTCCTTTAAAATTCCTTTATACCTAAAGGATTTTTAAGAAATTCCATTTACAACACATTATTCTAGGGCTAAATAATAACAACAGCATAAAAAATGGATATAACACATTTGTTTAAGGCCGGAGTTATGACGGTGAAGCTGCAGCGCAAAGGAGAATTGGATCCCAAACGAATATTGCCCAAATCTTCCGCAAACTCGAATGGTCAAAGGGATGAATTTGCCAAGCAGGCCAAGGAGGTGTGCAATAAAATCACTACTTTGCGCAATGTTTTAATAGAAAATCGTTCGGCTTACATGAAAATTGGACAACATTTGAAAAGTGCTGCACAAATGACCGATCAACAGAGGGATCTTATTGACCGGGAATCGGAAAAGTTTGTTACATTCTACACCCAATACCTAGGACAAATGCGTAATGATTGGAAAAAGTCCAAGAGAAAGCCTCAACAACGCCAGCACATAGAAGCGGTAATAGAGCTATTGTCGTCATATTTAAAGGCTGTGCAAAATATTTATTTGGAACAGAAAAAGTATCGTGTACAACATGAGCTGGAAACATATCGTTTACTTAAGCTGGCCTCAGATAAAAAGAAAATCCCTGTCAGGCCGGTAGGGGAAGAGAGGTCACGAAAGACCTCCACTGTCTCATCAACATCAAGTAAGGACTTGCAAGTAGATCATGAAATGTCGACAAATAATGATATTGCAGAGGGCTGGGATTTAGACGATGATGATATAACAGCTCCCAGCTCAACCAATAGAATAGGAGAAGAATCTCCAACTCTGCGCAATACATCAGCTTCAGTTGTTGCAGATTCAAAGGCTCAAGTAGCCTTGGACGAAGACATGCAAAAATCTCAACAACTGGTAGATGAAGCGGAGAAATCCCTCAGTCCCGAAGATGTGCAAATGTTTGAGGAGGAAAATGTACAACTGTATCATGAGTTGCAGGGTCTGTCCGAGGAAGTAGAGGCTATAGAAAAGAATGTTGTGGACATAGCTACATTACAAGACATATTTACGGAAAAGGTAATAAAAAGATTTTAAACATTTAAATGAAATTTAAATTAATATTAAATTCTTAATTAACAGGTTACTTTGCAACAACACAATATCGATCGTATTGTTAATGCGGTAGTGGGTGCAACGGAAAATGTTAAAGATGCAAATGAACAAATCAAACAGGCCATACAACGTAATGCTGGTCTACGTGTTTGGTCCTTATTTTTCCTATTAGTAATGTCGTTTGCCTTGCTATTTTTGGATTGGTACTATGATTAAGAAGAATTTACTGCTATATTGGGTGAAAACAAACCTACTGTATAGTTTTTAATAATTGTTGCAGTCTATGTTTACGTGAGCATAAAATTTTTATGACATTTATATGTGTGTTTTTCGTTTTTGATACTGCTTTAGCTTTTTAAGTAAATGGAAATGTACTATGTAATAATTATTAACAATGTTGTTTTGAAAATATTCCTTTTTTTATAAATAGATAAAAAAAAATATACATAAAAATATATAACGAAATAATAAAAATATGCCCATTACGATTTAAGGCAAATTTAATTGATTAACATGATCAGGGTTTTCTTTATTGCATTCGTATACAAAATTAGAAAATTTGCGCGAGATTTACCGAATTTTTTGAAGATGATGAAAAATAATTGTTATTTTTATTCAGACAAATTTAGCTCCATTTTTAAATAAGATAACTTTTTGAGTATTTTGCTTTAAAGCCTAAAGCTAATATTTAGTCTACTGTTGGAAATAGGAAGTATTTCAATAATACGAATTTATTTGTATTATTTACTAGTTGACGACCACAGTGGCAGGATAAAACAAAGTTTTTAAATTACTACTCTCAAACCGATGTTGAACCTATTATTATAGACGCTCAAAATTAAATATGGCATAACGTTATTGAAATAAATGAGACCTAAAAAATTAGCATTTATTGAAAATAGAATATTAGAATTTTAAAAAAATTTACTTGTTAATTTGCAGGGACCGTAACAATTATGAAATATTTGTTAGACTTTGATTTTTATTTTTTTTTGTAAGGATTATTTGTCAGATTCTGATTTATATTTTTTTTTCTCAGAAATATTTGTCAGACTTCGATTTTTATTTTTTCTCAGAAATATTTATTTTTTTGTCAGAAATATTTATCAGACTTCATTTACATATTTGTCAGACTTTTACATATATTCGGGTGTTTTGAACTGAATAATACAAAATATGCGCCATTCCTTAGTTTTTCATATAGTTTTATCAGTTTTAAAAAAAGTCAATAATTTTTTGTTTGAGAATGTTTTTTCGTTGTAAACGTCATAATGAAAATTCATGTTTTCTCGTATATTTGACAAGTAAAAATTTGAGTTAAATACAGATTAGAAAGATATTAATATTTACTATTTTAATCAGGTTCTATTTCTGAAAATTTATTGAAGAAATAGTAAAATGTCGTTAAACATTCTAAGCCGTTTTTCTCGAAACGACTTTTTTTGAATTATGACGTTGTAGCAGCAAATGAGCGATATGTAAATAAAACTCAATAATTAATTTTTATATCTGCTAAAAAAACTAAAATAGTCTGACAAAAAATAAAAAATATTTCTAACAAAAAAAAAATAAAAATCAATGTCTGAAAAAAATAATAAAAATCATTAAATAGAAAGCATGTTATTTTATGAAACTATAGTTGAAAACGATCAAAATGGTATGATTGACTTGACTCTGTGATATTTTCTTGTGATGACTTTTTTCAAGAATAATTGAAAAAATAATTGTTATTTTTGATCCTTGTTAATTTTTATTCTCTATTTTGAAGTGCAATGAAGAAAATATGATTAATAGCTGTTATATGTATGCCACATTTAATTTTAACCGGTGTTTTCGTTAATGACTTACAGTGCAATCAACCTTTGTATTTTCTATACATTGAAGTATAGCTGGCATTTTTAAAAATAACTTTTACCAAACGTTGAAGCCAATACTGAGCTTCGAATTAATTAATTAAATTTGAGCTTATTTGACTAAAATCTTAATTCGGAATTATTAAATGTCCGCCATTCATTCCTCTATCAGCCCAATTATGAATAAAAAATTCCGCGGGAGTTTGTTCCCCGAGAATTTTTTCCCATTGAAGCTTCATCACATTTTCTTAATTCAATTCTAATACAAATGAATAGAAAAAAAATTACTTAAGCCTTTTTGCAATAGATATGAGTTAAAATATTTTTTTTGGTTTTAATCATTTACAAAATGAATAGAAAAAAAATTTACTTAAGCTTTTGTAATAGATTTGAGTTGAAGAAATATTTAATCATTCAATGCATTTCTAAAGCTATTTTGTAACGGATTTGAATTCAACAAAATTTTAAGTATTCAATAATGAATTTATTCTAGAAATGAATTCAATACATTTGAAGTAGTTACAAAGGAATTAAGCTTATGAATTAATTCATAATGAATTATTTAACGGAATGGTTAAGTGATAAAAATTATTTTGATTTTGCTGATGTCAGCCTGTGACACGCTTTCAAATATTGTTGATTTGCTGTTCTATTTCAAAGCATAAAATTTTATTAAAATTTAAAAACGTTCAACTGACGTGTTTTTCGAAAACGGCGTGGGAAATAAAGAGTGAGCGAAAAAAACTTATACAAACTTGTATAAAAAATTCTCAAAAATACTTAAATTTATTCAAATATGTATTGTACAAATTCAAACGCTGTGTTACTCGACCGCGTACAGGAGAGGGCGAAGGTGCTTATCGGTGACATTAGGGTATCAATGGAACATCGTAGCAATGTTGGTTGTGTTTCACCATTCTACCGATACTACAATGGAATGAGATCGGCTGAAATTAGGAACTTGTTCCCGAAATCCGTAATTATTACGCAATACACGTTCTTCGGCAAGGGTTTATCAATTCGTTGTCGACTAGACAGATGATCGCACGATCGCGTTATTTATACGCACTGTCCGTATATGAAATGAGTTTCCTGCTGAAGTTTTGTTAAATACCTTACTTTACTTTATTTTTAAAGAAACACAAATATTTAATTGGTTTATATGTACATGTTTATTATTTATTATTTTCATTAATTTTATTAGAAAACTATATACTCGTATATATATTTTACATATTTTTCTCCCAGCTAAAGAGTTTTGTATTATAACAATATCTATATATTTACATTTATAAATATATAAAAAAGATAAAAAAGATAAACTTATGACTACCAATTAAAATTAAGATTCACATTTTTGAGTAGAACAAAAACTAAATTAAATTAACAAATGCAAGAAACTGGGTTTTAAAAACAAAAAATTGCTAGAATGTTTGTACAAAAATTATGAAAAAGAAGGGAAATTTTTATAAGAATTGTGGCTTTAAATATTACAATAAATGAAATGAATTTACATAAACTTAAAATAACTAAATATGTTTTTAGTTTTCGGGCTAAAACTTGCAATTCTTGCAAGTATTCATAGAAATTGTGTAAAAAGAGCAGTAAAAATTAAGGGCCAGATTCAGAAACCCGCAAGGAAACAATTTTCAATTTTTTGTATGAAAAACACTCAAAAATTATTTAAAAACTGAGTGATTTTCATACAAAAATTTGAAAATTGTTTTACTTTCGTGCATAGAGTCATAGAGAATAGAAACATAGAGTAACATAGAGCGAAACTAGAAAATAAAACTGTAAATAATCACACACACGAGTGTAGTTTTTGTTTTCAGATAGTTTTTTCTACCACTTAGGTTTCTGACATCTGAGTTAGGTATTTGACAGGAGAGTTTCCACTCTATGTTTATTCTCTGCGATTTCGTGTTTCTGAATCAGGCTCTAAACAAATTGTATTCATTGGATTCATTTGTTTTGCCAATTTTTTAAAAACAATATAAATGTGTTTGGAAATGTTTCACTGCCTGGCATCTTGTGTTTAGTTTGTACTGATCAACAGATGCAAATGCTTTTTGAGGCGCTAAAAATAAATAATAATTTAATTTCCGATGATTTCATATGATGCTCGTTTATTTCCGCATTATATTTTTAATGCGGGGCCTATTTTGTAATTCTTTTTTATTTTATTTGGTCTTTAAAGTTTGTTGGCGGAGTACAAACGACTCACAAATTGCTAGGTTATCTCAAAGCGATTAAAGTAAGTCCCTAGTCGACCTATATCTTCATATAGGAAGCTGGAACGCTTGAAGTTTGTTATAAATGGTATATATGGTAATTCACCAATTTACGATATGAGTTATAAATGGCACTGCGCCAGTGCCGATGAGTTTGTATGATCTCCACCAGGATTTATTCAGCCCAGTTATGAATAAAAAATTCTCCGGGAGTTTTTTCCCATTGAATTTGAATAGGAAAAATGGGAAAAGGGAAAAAACTCTTGGGGAATTTTTATTCAGAATTGGGCTGATTATTTATTAAAAGACGAGCGGTTAGTGTAAACGACGTAGAGCCGAAACCCTTATACGAAGCCTTATGTGTCGATTATGGATGGCAACCGAACTTCAGTTGCCTAAATGGTATTACAGATGGCAACTAGCAGCTACCATTTCTGTTGCCAAACTGGCAACCGAACTTCAGTCCTTTGGCAACGTAACTGAAGTTCGGTTGCCATCCATAAACGACCCATTACATCACTCACGCTCCAAACGAGACGCAAAATTGTTGAAGCCAAAAAACGAAAACGAGCCAGAGTGCCCTCAAGAAGTAAAGATATTCATAATCAGCACAGAGCTACTTTGCTACTGTATTTTTTAATTAGATTCCAAAGAAAACATTTTCGAAATACTATAAGTTGTACAAATTCGAACAAATTTCTTTTCGAAACGAGTTACAATATATAACCCCCCCCCCATTTTCAGTATTCTTCTTCAACAATTACAAATTTTTCAAGTATTTCGATTTTTCAATTAAAATTTCTAACAGATTTCTGTAATTTACATTCATTTTTAATAAACTTTTTATACTATCTATTTATTATTTTCTATATTTCTATTATTATTATTGTTAAAACCCAGTTCTTTAAAACTAAAAAAATAAAACTTTAACACTTCAAGTATAAGCTGCAGATTTTCTACAAAAAAAGTAAAACAAAATACTAAAATTCAAAACTAAATTGTAACCAAACAAAAATTAAAATAATCTCAATACAATTAGCAGTTGCATAGAAACTTAAATTATTAAAAAGATCATAAAGTATGCTTTACAACTTAATATAAAGACTTAAAACTATTTAATTAAATTAAGTTTACAAAATAAAACTCTTTTTTGAAAGGGAGTAAAGTAAAGGAATAGGGAGTCTCACAAGAGTTATTTGTAATTTAAGAGATTTCTTTGCTCTACAATTTATTATCATTATTTTTATTTATATCACGGCAACCTTTTCCTTTTTTTAATTGCTTATAATACAAATTAATTTTTTTTTTTACTTAAATTCTATTTAAAAAATGTTTTACACTTTGAAAATATATGTATTTTGTGCTCTTTGCAAAAAAAAAGAAAAAATTAGGTGTAAGAAGAATATGCACAAGTTTTAAATGAGAAAAAAATCAAAAAATTTTATGTGGCAAGTCCTGAGACAATAGTATTTTCTAAAGCAGCATTGTTGTTGTTGGTGGAAGCAGTAGTTTCGTCTTCACCGGATGTTGTAGTTTGTAAATTTATATTTTGTTCATTTGTTATTGTTGTGGATGTTGATATTGTTTTTGTTGTCATTGTATCTAAATATATGCGGGAAGACAATTGTGTTGTTGTTGTCGATGACGACGACGACGATGATGCTTCTGATGATGCAGTTGCTGCTGTGGCAGCTGAAATAGAAAAAAACACATATAAAATATGATTATTAGTATTTGTTTGTTCTTAGTTTTCATAATAATATTCTAGACTATTTTTAGAAATCAGGGCTGTTGTAAAGTGCTTAGAATATGACGATAAATTACACAAATGTTTGGGTTCAAAAGACTTTTAAATTTTTATTCAAAAAAGAGAAAAACTCTTTATTTCCCCAATATTTTTTTATTAGTAAAATGAAAAGATTTGTAACTTAATTTTTTTTTTAAAAAAAAGTTAATTATCTTAGCCCCCTTCAGCTTGAACTATAGAGCAAAGTGTTGGTAAAAAATGTTTGATAAATTAAATAAGATGATATTTGACTATTTGGAACAAGAGGCCCCTAAATTGTCGATGTCAAAACGAGGGAATCCAACAAAATACAGAATCACTAAAAGTGCCAGACAATATTTGAAAAATGAAACCTAAGTTTCCATTGTTTTTTCGATACCATTTTTAGAATTTAATTAAGTTTTTTTGTTTTACGCCGTCAGCAGATAAAGTGCAAACAGTTTCTTTAATCTAGTTCGAAACTGTTGACGGCGTAAAACGTCAACGGCTTACATAAATTTCATAAGACTTTTTTTTGGATTCTGGTCTATAAATAAAATATTTACAAAAGTTTCTATAGTATTGCCAACCAATCCTGTCTGGAACATTGGTAAGGTCACTACGTTGAACAAGGCGTGACTGTGTTTTAAAACCCGAAGCGGTTAGAAGATCGTTAGATAAATGACTGATATATGTGCTAGTGATGAGCTTCTGGCAGCCATTTGCATCTTACTAGGTGCTGTTGCTGACTCAACAGGGCCATTAAAAGTAGCTGATAGCAGTTAGCTTAGTGCTAAGGAGACGTATTGGAGTGGTGGCATTCGTGATATACTGGTTGTTGCACTTAGCTTTCGGTAGAGGTTTATTGTGTGTGGAGTCATAACCATAGACTTTGACTTTTATCGTTTGGGAGTTTTTGAATATTCTCCAGGGCTTTGCTGATTGACTAGCTAGATATAGTGGCAGGGTTTAGATAGCCAGAGCTCTCGAGCAAGGGAGTTGTGCATTGATCTGTGCAGTCAATGTACGAGAAGTTGCATGGATTCAAACCAATGTTAAGACCACCGTGAGGTTAGGCCTTTGAGGCTGGTACCCACGTTAATCTTAGACACGTTGTATTATCAACCACTGTATATCCGGCATTTATGGAATAAACTTATTTCAATATTTATTTAATTTCAGTAAATTTTATTGTTTGTTTCAAAAGAAGTATTTTCCCCATAAACTTTAAAAATTGGTTTTATAACCTCAAATTGATAATATAATATTTTACAATATTCTTGCTAAAATTGTTAAATTATTAAAATTTTAAGAAAGAACTACAAAATCGTATTTAAGTTTTCTTATTTTAATTATATTTAAAATTGTGTTTATAACCTCAAATTAAAATTTTGAACAAATTGTCAAATTATTAAAAATTTAAGAAAATACCTCTAAAACAATAATCATATATGTGATTTTAAACACATTAGGAAATCAAATCATCCATTCTATTTAAACAACTTTCCCTTTCTAACGATTTTCCGCATTCTACAGCTCTGATTAACAATAAACCCAACAAACAAAAAGTCAAACGTTCAATAAATAAGTTTAATTTCATTTCAACACACTTTTGAATACAATTTGAAAAAAACTTGATTGAACCCGATAAGCACAAAACTATAGAGAAGAAATACACATAGAGCGGAAACTAGAATAAACTCAAACAAACAAATTACTCTAAATAATCACACATACGAGTGTTGTTTTTGGTTTCAGATAGTTTTATTTACTAATACATTATCATCACTTAAGATTTTGACAACTGAGTTAGGTTAAAAAACCATTATTAAAAAATTGGTAAAATAAATTTTTGGCCCTAATTCAAAAACTTTGTTTTTTATGAATATGACTCAGTTTTCAAATAATTTTTGAGTGTTTTTCACACAAATATTTTAAAATTACTTTTTGGAGGTGTAAATATAGATAGAGCGGAAACTAGAAAAAAACTCAAACAAAAAAATTACTCAAAATAATTACATGTACGATTAAGTTTTTGTCAATTGAGTTAGGTCTATGACAGGAGAGTTTGCGCTCTATGTATATTTCTCTATGGTCAGGCCCTTAATATCGTGTTTATGAATAGGGCTTTAAAAGCTTATAAAATCATTTTCAAACATTTGAATAATAATTTAATTTTAATTAAACAACCTAAATGTTTGCTGGGAATTTACAATTGCAAAATAAAAGACTGAAACACAAAAAAAAACAAAAAAATAAAATGGAAATCACAATGAATTTTCTCTACCCCTACCTTCTTCTCCATATTGATGATGTTCTTCGGCATGAGCCTTCATGGCACTTTCCGTGCCAAACTGTTTGCCACACTCTTCACACGAATTCGGCTTTTCGAATTTATGCACCGTCAGTTTGTGCAACGTCAATTGGGAGGGTCTCGGAAAACGCACTTGACATATGTTGCACTCATAGGGCCGACCCTCAGCATCGTGTGTTTCCATGTGCCGTTGCAATGCATTGCGCATACGAAAACCACGTTTGCATATCGTACACACTAAGGCCGTTGATGTGGCAGCCGTGTTGATTGTTGTTTGTGTGGCACCATGTGCCATGTGATGATGTTTACGCAAAGCTATTTCATTTGTAAATGATTCCTCGCACAATAGACAATTATGACTGCCGCGTAATGAACGCTCCACCATAATTTGTTCGGCAGGGCCTCCTGCACCACCACCGCTACCACCATCACCCGCTAAAACATCGTCCGTACTATTGTGGTCTAGGTTGTCATTGTTGCCCATGTTATTGTTAAACGAGGACGATGATGGGGATGTGGCAAAGTGTGGTGATATTTCGGATAATTGGCGTTTACGAAAGTGTCGTAATGTTGTGGTTGAATCTGGTTCGGTTTGTTCTGGCGATGGTATTGTAACATGTTGATATTGATGATGATAATTATGTTGATTATTATTAACACTTTCACTTCCTGTATATTGTTGTTGCGCACTGTTGTTTTCTGCTTGTGTATCGTTGCTGTTGGTTTGATCACAATTTTTGTTGGAACCACAGCAATCATCATTATCTGTAAAGTAAATAACAAAAAAAGTAAGGCATATTTATTAGCTGACATTAAGAATTATGAGATTTTATTTGGTGTATTTATGTATGATTTTTTCCAAGGGGATGATAGAGTAAACTGACTAGAAGTCCGCTACTGTGAGTAATATTTATAAAAATTATAATGAAATTAATTAATGCTTTACATGACTGCTAAGGTCATTTATAAACACATCATTCCGTTTGTAATTTCTTCCAATTTAAATTTTTTTTAATAAAATTTTTTAGATCTTAAATACATCAATATATCGGTAATAATCTCGATTAGGTTTCTATTAAAATTCGGAAAAATCGTTGCATAAATCTCTGAGATATGATAAAAAAATTATACACAGCTAACAAATTTCCTTTACCCCTTGTCTATACTTGACAAATATTTATCATAACAATTTATGACGTTTGTTGTCAAGACAAAGTTGTCTGAGTAAAAGCACTAACAATTTTGTCATAACAAAGCAATAATACTAATAAATGTAGACTATACCTGATTATTTCTTATTTTGACAACCATTTGGACGTTTATCATGATAAAAATTTATCAGGTATAGACAGGGGGTTATTAAAATCAGCTACATTTTATTTAAACTACATTTTATTTAGAAAAGAACACAAAGAAGGGTAAAAAGGAAGAAAACTCCACTACAGACCTATTCTTTTTGTTTTTTTTTTTATAAAAAAATTGTGTTTTACTAAAAACACGGAAATTGAAAATTAAATTTTCTTTAAATTATACTAAGGTGAAGGGTATTTAAGATTCGTTGGAGCAGGAAATACCACTCTTATTTATTAGACTTTTGTTTTTTTGCTCTTATTAATGCTTCTATATCTGTTTGTGGGATGGATTATTTTGTTTGGTTTTGAATGCATCTTTGGCAGAGTTTAAATATAATATTGCGGAAGTATTTAATATGTGTCGATTTATATTTGGATTTCCTGTTTTAGTAATGTACTAAATGAAGTGGAAAATTTGATTTTATTGTGCACCTAAGACAGTTTCTATTCTGTTCCATACAGATATATCAGATATCAGATAGGAAATCAAACAAAATGTTTGCACATTTTATAAAACATCGAACATTTTTTTATATTAAAAGCATAAATGCAGCTTTATTTTATGAATTTGTTTCAAAATCCTGGAAAAGTTTTTGTTAGCAACCAAGAAGTTAATGAAATTTTAAAAAATGTATAACATGACGTATGATTAATATTAATTAGGACTTTTTAAATAATTTTTAGTATAACTCGGAATATTCAAACAATAACAAATTAAAGAATCCAAATTCTTATAAAATATTAACATTTAACACGTTTATCTTAAGAAAATGGCCAAATTAAAGTTAGAAAAAAATTTTAAAATTAATTTTTTTGAACAAACAAAATAATTTCATTAATTTATAAAATGTTATTAAATTTTTTTTATATATGAAAAGCGTAATTGTAGCTATATTTTATGAATCTGCTACAAAAATCTGGAAATACTTTGTTTTATACATTATAGATTTAAGAAAATGGCAAAATTAAAGTTAGAAATTAAATTAAAATAGAAACAAAATAATTTAATTAATTTGTAATTCTATTATAAGGTTATTCATTTAAAAAAAAATTAAAAATTAGACTCTGATTTTTTTACACTTTTACACAACAAAAACTTGAACAAAATTCCACAAAAAAAAATATTTTTTTTTTGATTTTTTTCTTGTTTTTGTTTTTAAAAAGTGTAAAAAATCAGAGTGTAATTTTGCATTTTTTTAAATGAATACCCTCAATATTATAGATTAAAATCTTAAATTAAATTCGTTTTAAATCTTTTAATTTTTTCCGTTTGTTTCAAAGAATTTAAAGAAAATGTTAAATTTGTCTAACATGAAGTATGATTAATATTTATTAGGACTTTTTCAAGAATTTTTAGCACAACTCCTAAAATGTTGAAAAGATTTTGAAAATTTCAATGGCTAATAAATTAAAGAATTTTGACTTTTATTAAATATTGATGTTTTATAAATCATATCTTACTGTAATGCTAAAAATTTTAGTTTGAAATCAAAATTTTTAAAATTAATTTGTTTAAAAACAAAATGATTTTATTAATTTGTAATATTAAATATTAGAATTATAAATAAATCTTTATTTTCTACATTTGCATCAAAAATCGTTGAATTTCCAAGAATTTTACGAAAATGTTAAATTTGTGTAACATGACGTATGATTAATATTAATTAGATTTAAAAAAATTCAATTGATAATACATAATTTAAAACAAATTAATTCTTATTAATATAACTCCATGTCTATACTTGACAAATATTTATCATAACAATTAATGACGTTTGTTGTCAAGACAAAGTTGTCTGAGCAAAAGCACTAACAATTTTGTCATAACGAAGCAATAATACTAATAAATGGAGACTATACCTGATAATTTTTTTTATCTAGACAACCATTTTGAAGTTTATCATGATACAAATTTATCACATATAAACAGGGGGTAAGAGTACGAAAGGGAAAATATATTCTTCATTGAAAGAAAATACGGATGAAAATTTCACAGTCGTTTTAATTTTTTTTTTGGTGAACATTTTCAAAAAACAATCAAGTCGTATTAGATCAGATTTACATTTGTACGGAAAAAAAGCAAATATGGAAAGTTTCCACTGCATTACCAGTCACTGCCACTCGGCCATTTGTAGGCCGATTTTCGTGATTTAAAATAATATCTGAACCAGTAAGATATTTAAAGGCTTCGGACCACATTCTCACCACTTTGAGTTCCTTCTTTGACTGGGAAGTTTTCGATAAATGTCCTTTTTTTTAAATTTTTTTAAAAAGTTTTTTCCAATTTTTTTTTTAATTTTTAAATTTTTTTTTAAAAAAAATGTTTGATGAAAAAAAATTCGGGGTAAAAAATATTTTTTCCCGATTTTGACCCATTGTAGGTCCAACTTACTATAGCCTAATATACACGTTGCAATGGACTTTGAAATATCTATCATTAGATATCGATCTTGTCTATATTAATGACTTAGTAATCCAGATATAGATCAAAAATAGGCGAAAAGTCGAGGTTGTCACGGTTTTTTCCTTATATCTCAGCCATTTGTGGGCCGATTTTGACGAATTTGAATAGCAAACGAACCGGAAGATGTAAGTTATTTAGGGGATTAGGAAAGTTGATTTCAGCATACAGACGGACATGTCTATATCGACTTCGCTATCTATAACGATCCAGAATATATATACTTTGTGGGGTCGCTAATGAAAAATGTAGAAATTACAAACGGAATGACAAACTTAGTATATATATCCTTGCCACTCATGGTGAAGGGTATAAAAATATAATTAAAATCATTTTCAAAACATCTAAAGTATCATAAACTAATGGATCGGGATATAAAAACTCTCCTTTAGAAGATCTCTAGTATAAGTTATATTTTAAATGGAAAAAAATAACTTACCATTCTTACAATCAGGACTACATAATTTACGAGGATGTTGCTGCTGTTGTATTCCTGTCGTGTCTGATAATATTTCCACTTCTGGCATAGATTGAGAAGTTTGTATATCAGCACTACCATCCAAAGAAAGATCAATGGCTGTTAAAACAACAAAATAGAGAAAAAAGATAAGTAAACCAATAGCAAATAACTAAACAGACTTGTTAAAGTATTGTTTGAATTTTATTTTTAAATAAAGTAAAATAAAGCCTTAAAATTCATACTTTTGCAACTCTGTTATTTAACAAAGAAAAGTGAAAAAAAAAATAAAAATACAAAAGTACTTACAACGTTTATTCTTATTCTCGCCGGTTACTTGCACATGAACATCCTCTACACGAACCAATCGTTGACGCTGATTGTGCTGTAACAACTGATAGGTAGCTGGTGTCGACGTAGAGGTGGAGTTTTGCTGTTGCTGCTGCTGCTGTTGTAAATGCTGCTGAGATCTTCCCAAATTGGCGTGATACTTTTGCAAATGAAAATCTAAAGTGCGTTGAGCACAAAAACTCAAGCCGCATTGAGCGCACTGATAGCGAGAACCATGAACTTGTGCCACATGCTGTTGCCGTTCGAAGCGACGTGAAAAATGCATGGGACAGTGCGGGCAATTGTAGGGTTTTTCGGCGGGATGCGTATTAATAATGTGATTGCTGTAGTCCACGTTGTTGGTGAATTTGGGACGTTTGTGACAAAAGCGACAGACCAGTGTGATTTTTTGTGTAACATTGGGGGAGCGTGGTTGCAGCAGTTGTAGTTGACGTTGTTTTATTTGTCGCTGCAACTGTTGATTTACTCTTTGATGCATGGTTTGTCCAGATTTGGGATCCGTAACCGTTTCAATGGCCGGTGTTATAGGTACATGAGTAGTTTTAGTTGTGAGAGCTGTTGGCTTTGGTTGATTGGGGGGGCTGTTGGTGTTGCTTTGTTGTTGTGGCGAGTTGTTCGGGTAATCGGTGTCATTTCTTACATTGTGTGTTTGAGCCCGATGGAATAATACAGCTGGCTGTGGTGTTTGTAGCGTTTGATTAAGATTGGTATGAGTGGTGGCATAATATTGGGGATTGCCTCCCAAATTATTCACCAACATTATATATTGCGATGATTGGTTAGGTTGGTTTTGTTGTTGTTGCTGTTGTCTTTGTTGATGCTGCTGCAGTGTCTGCATATAATTGTCATTGTTATCCATATTAGATTTGTTGAAATTCGTCTGGGCCGTGTTGTTGGGTAAAATGATCGTGTTGAGTGAGGAGTTGGGTATGCTGGCTTGATAGAGCTCGCCATTGGCATTAATAAAGTAGGTTGTGGTGCCATTGGCTGCCGATATAACAGGCTGTTGGGTGTAGTTGGTAGTTGCGGCATTGACTGAGTTGGGCCAGTTAATTTCGTTTGTATTATTGTGAATTAAATGATTTGTTTGAGCATGATTTGTGTCCATGGCTTGGCCTAAAGTAACAAATTGCAAATTATTGCTGTGTGGCTTGAAAGAGCCATCCATTTGTTCTGCAGCTTGATTGAGTTGGGGATTGGCAATTATTATGGGTCCCTGATTGGTGTTGGTGACAATGTAGTGGGGTTGTGCGTTCGTGTTGGTGGCAATCATGGGATTAGCTGAATTTTGCATGTGAATCGTTGGCGTATTATTCAGCTGCTGATAATTGGTTGGATTATAAGGTATTTGGTTGGGTAGTATATCTGTATTGGAAACAGTTATCTCGGGTGCCGCTCCCATTTGAACCTGTGTAGTTGGCGCGTCCACAAATTGGTCAGAATCCTCTTTGTAGTCACTTAGATCTATATAATCCACAATCTCTGTTGGGGCTATTACCTCAACATTTTCGGCAGCATTATTCTGCTCAATACTGTTGGTGTCAGCTATATTGGCCACTTCCTCTTCCTCATTAAACTCAGCCGGTACTGCTAGTAAGTCATTAACAGTGTCTGGATTGGTAATTTCAATATTTTCAAAACAGGGTATATCATTTTGGAAACCTATCAATTCCGATTGCGTACTTTCTTCAAAACATTCCGTGTAGGTGGGAAAGTGTTCACTAAACACAACCGAATGAGAGCCTGTACTGCCACCACTGCCGCTACCCATATGCGAGCCATGACCCATGCTACTATGATTGCTTTGCGGTGTCATGGCATTATAGTCCATGTTGTGATGTATAAATGGACTTACCGACATGGGATTGCTGTTGATGGTGCAAGGACTTTCCGCATAGAAACTATGAGCCGGCGTAGTGGGTGAATCTGTGAGAGGTGAGTATACAGAATGAGGGAAAATCTCATCGGTTTCTGCTGATCTGGGTGTGTACATGTCTTTGTCATGCATTTCGCTTAAAATGCCATTTAAAGTATCCTCCACATCGCGTATTTCATCGCTCAATTCCTGTGTTATACGTGGGCCCAACTGAGGTATCATATCACAGGTTTCATCTATTTCCGACGAATCAATGCAATTCGCTTGAAAGTCATTAATGAACTCATTTATTTTCGAAGAAGCCGAACATAAAGGTGGCTGTACATATCTCACCATCTCCATGGATGGTTGTGAAGAATCCACAGTGCTAGAAGATGTTTCAGTGTTTTGGGAAAAACCCAATAAATCACTTTGGCTGCTGGAGGTGTTTGCTTGCGAACTAATGATTTGTTCAGCGGGTGTCTCTTCTTGTTCGGTTATAGTTTGTGTTTCAAGTGTTTCATTGTCATCTTGCTGCTCTTTTGGTTGAACTGGAACCGGCTGTTCCTCCTCCTCTGTGGTATCATTTAGCAGTTCGTTTTCCTGTTTCTCTTTATCCATGGTTAAATGCAGTCTTTTAAAATCTTGTGTTAAAGATGTGAGCGGTACTCGTATGATTAGTTTCCTGGGACTTTCTAAATTAGCCTTCTCCTTGTATAATTTATACATTTCCTTGCTGCATTCGGTTTGCAAGGATAGCTGAGGTTTGGGGAAATCTGTTAGCTGAGTATCATCTTCTAGCATATCATTTTTTATTAGCAAAGGATCTCTATACACACTGTTATTGCTATCGCTATCAAATTCTTGTTGCAAAGCAATGGGATTTTCTTTGTTCTCATCTTCTTCACTATTAAACTCGGGAACTTTTGATTTCCTATTAACATTTTCCTCTTCATCACTGTCCATTGCACACTCATCGAAATATCTTGGTTTCTGCATCAATTCTTCTTCCTTCCTGAAATAGTCGCCATTTAGATCTTCTAAAAATAATGATTCCGTTCGGAATTTAGTGTTGTGTGAGGACTTTTTTCTGCGCTTGGCTTTTGTAGGTTCATTGTTATCATTGTGGGCGTGAGGATCATCATCTGTTTTGCGGCGACATTTGAAACGAGCCCCTCGTTTACGTTGTATTATTAGTTTCATGCCACCAGTTTTGCCTGAGGGCGTTAAGACGGTAGGCTTCTGTTGCTCTTCCTCCTCTTCCTTTAGCTTTTCCTGTTCCTTATCCTCGTTTGTTTCATTAAATTCCTCATCAATTGATTTGGTTTCAACAATTGCAATATCTTCTTCCTTCCTTCCATCTTCGTTCGCTTGATTGTTTTTGGCATTAATATGTTTTTGGCTGGCCTCTTCCGGCCATAAATTGCTGTGGTTTAGATTTGGTTCGCTTTCATCTTCAGTGTCCTTGACTTGATTATGTGGCGAAGACATTGCCGTATTTGTACTACAACAATGTTCCTCCATTAAAATATTGTTATTATTGTGGTTGATGTTGGTGCTACTACTAATGCTCTGGTTTTCATCAAGGGTCTTTGAACTTTTGTCTGTGTTTTCTGTAGCTAAAGACAACAATGTTGTTGCTGAGCCGGTTACTGTTTCGGCCGCTGTATATGGGAATGATGTTTTTGCTGGTATATTGCTAGTAGGTTGGGCTTTATCAACAACCACATCCACAGGCATGTCATTGGCATTTGCTTTCATTGCTGCTTTAGTCTTCCACATGATACAAGATGACTTGTTTGAGGATATTCCCTGTGTTATTGATGAGGAGCCTGTTTTGTGTAGATTTTCAGCTAGATCTGTAACAGCAGGTGTTGTTGCACTTGAAGACGATGACGTATATGCCGATGATGACGTTGTTGAGACTGTCGATGATGTTTCGTCTTCCATTTGTAAGACGCTTTGCTGTGTTCGGGATTTTCTTTTATTATAGACTTTGTGTTTCTTTGACTGAATTTGTTGTTTTCGTATTGCACTTGGTGATGATCTTGTTCTAATATCAACTAGACGCTTGAATTTATGTTTATTTTGCCAAGATCTTAGCTTTTTCTTTAGGATCATCTTTGTCATCTTCTTTGTGGTGATTATGTTATTAGATTTATAGCAATGGCCGGATCTTTTATTATTGCCAGCATATTTAACAGCTTTGTGTCTTAAAACTCTCGTTCTGTGAGATTTTCTTGAGATGCTGGATGATTTTGAGGAGCAGGGAGATTGTGTGGAGCTTGAAGTTGAACTGCAAGTATTACCGGTTGTCTCGCAACTCAGTCTATCACAATGCGTAGAAGGATGTTTGTTCCTATGATCATTGTTATTAGTATCGTTGGTATTTTTAGCCTCAATATGGCCTGCTTTTTCACTTGAAGTAGCTGTATAAGCTTTTAAGGCGGCTTTGGTTATAAATAAACTTTGAGATTCTTGGTTTATTTTTAATTTTAATGTTTCGTTGGGCTGCTCACTTTTAGCCGTTGCAGCTGACAAACATGAAGAAGTATTATCATCCATGTCTTGAGCAGCTTCCTGTAACATTTTCTCATCTGTTTCCTGACATGATTTTAAATCAGCTGCTTGTTTAGTTTTGTTGGGACAACCAAATGTTTTAAATATTTTATGGCTGTCTAGTACTAATTCCTGATCTAAACATAGTTTTTTACTTGCATTTGTGTGGTCAGTTGCATCATTATCACATATTTGTGCCAAAGGCTGTTGTAAGGTTAAGGGCGGCGAGGTTTTTATAAAATTTAACACAGCCGCCTTCAACAGCGGTTTCTTTTTATCCTTTGGTCTTGTAACCGTACAATGTTCCAGAGCTTCAACTGTTTTATCGCTGAACACTAGAGCTGCTGATGTAGTTGGTGTAGTTGGTTCATTTGCTTCTGTTTTTTGTGGCATTGTTTCAACATTGTCCAGCAATGTTGTTGCCCTTGTGCTGGCTTGTATAGATTCATTGGTATTCCCTGTATTGGTTACAAAGGAAACCGCTGACTTTGTATTGTCTACGGCGGCTTGCTGTTCGCCATAGTTATCGTTAACGAAATCATGGGCCTCAACTAGTGGAGCTGTTGCTGTTACTGTTGCCTGTGTTGCTGGAGAAGCATCCTTGGCTGCTGTTGGATTTTCCATTTGTTGCTGTCTTTCATAGAATTTTTGTTCCTCGTTTAGCGCTCTCAATTGTGTTTGAACTTTAAGACATTTCCGCCGGAATTTATGTATCATATAGAATTGTGCCGTACATTTGGCACATATACGCTGTGGTAGACCATCATTACATTTAATCTGTTCGTTTTAGAGGAAGGCAGGCAGGCACACACGCAAAATCGAAAAAGATAAAGAAAAAAAGAAAATACAATAGAGAGTTAGGGGGGGTTATAATTTAAATTTGTATGTATGAATGTGCTTGCGGTTTATTATATGAATATTTAGATTTAATTTATGGTATGTTAACATGGTTTTTATGAGGCTCATTCAAACAACTAGATATGAATTTAATGAGGTTTACTTAATAAAACAAGTAAGAGTGCTATATTCGGCTGTGCCGAATCTTATATACCCTTCACCAAATTATACTTACAAATTTTAAATATTTTTAGGTAAACAAAATTTAATTTTGTTGTTTTTTGAATTTTTTGGAAAAAAAAATTTTTCGATTGTTATTTTAATTTTTAATTTTAAAATTTAATTTTTTTTTTTTTTTAAATTTTAAAATTTTTTTTTTTAAATTTTAAAATTTTTTTTTTTAAATTTTAAAATTTTTTTTTTTTCAAATTTTCAAATTTTTTTTTTTGTTTTTTCAATTTTTTTTTTTTTTTTTTAAAATTCGGGTTCAAAATTTTTTTTCCCGATTTTGACCCATTGTAGGTCCAACTTACTATGGTCTTATATACGTCGTTGCAAATGTCTTTGAAATATCTATCATTAGATATCCATATTGTCTTAGTAATCCAGATATAGGTAAAAAAATAGGTCAAAAATCGAGGTTGTCTTGGTTTTTTCCTCATATCTCAGCCATTTGTGGACCGATTTTGCTGATTTTAAATAGCAAAATTCTCGAAAGCATGTCTGACAGAATTATTGAAGATTTGGATCCCGAAGATATCTGGGGTCTTCAGAAAACTGATTTCAACAGACAGACAGACGGACAGACAGACAGACAGACAGACAGACAGACAGACAGACAGACAGACGGACATGGCTTAATCGACTCCGCTATCTATAAGGATCCAGAATATATATACTTTATAGGGTCGGAAATGAAAAATGTAGAAATTACAAACGGAATGACAAACTTATATATACCCTTCTCACGAAGGTGAAGGGTATAAAAAAAGGTTGAGATGAAATGGAAATGTCATGTAGTCATTGGGTACTTTATTGTTTAAGACAAACATCTAATTGGCATTTTAATAGACTTGACAAAGAGTAAATGTTTATTGGTGTGCCTTTGTGCCAAATTAAATTTGGTTTTAATTAAGAAATCAAAGACCACATCTCTTAATTGAATGTAGTTATGTTATAAAGAGAGTAAGTTTAACATAAAAACTCAGGTTAGATGACTGCTTAGTTAACGGATGTTTAATTAAGGTTGATTAACATCATGTACATACAATGTTTAACTGTTATTTCAATATTTAATCGCCAGATCTGAATCCCATAGGAAACCTATAGGAAATTTTAGATCTCAAAATACGGACACAAAAGTATAACTCGAAAGAAGCTGAACAAGTTTAACTTTGCTTTAGTTGTGGTTTTTGGATAATTCTAGTTGGAATTTATGAAATTTCTATAGTTTAAGCCTTAAACTGAATTATTAACACTAACATTAATCAATGTTTAAATATATTTTTTTCCTATAAAATAAATAAACTTTATCTTTGATTAAGCCTAAACTATGTTTAAAATCTAATAAGTTACCCGGCCTTAGTTAAGTTTAATTAAACAAATTTTTTGTTTACATTTTGTAAACTATTGAAATTGTAAATAAATTCAATTCTCTCTCATAATTGAAACGCTTAAATTCAAATTAATAGTAACAAATATTTCGCAGTTGATTTGATATTTTATCAAGATGCCTATTAGAATTGAATGAATTCAATAAACAAATTTCACAATCATTAAGAAAATAAAGCAAAAAAAAAAAAAAAGATTAGATCAATGGAATTTCAAATTCTTTGTCAAAAGACACACATATTGTATGGACGTCTGTCTATTTGTTCATATGTAAAATAGTAAGGTAATCAAATTTGTCATTTAAACTCTCTTTGGTTGCTAGAGTGTATGTATAAGAGTTACTTAAGAGACAATTAAGTTACGCTTCTCGAGTTTCGAGTAAGAGCTACTTAAGCATCAGACAAAAATAAGATACTTATTTGAGTGTGACAAGTGCCACTTCAGTGGTTGATTGGTTTTGAAGGGGTGGAGCCGTTTGGCACATTTTACACTGTCATCATCATTATCATCATCATCAACAACTAGTATGTACATCAGCAGCGTCACCATCAATCTTTGTTTATGTTTTATTTGTTGTATACTATCTTCGTGTTTAAATAATATTGAATTTCATTTAATTTAATTTTGTATTTATCGTTGTGGTTGTTCTTGCTTAAGTAACCTGCTAAAGTCAACACTAATTGTCAACAGTTTTTAGTTAAACAAACTACTGGGTAAGCGTAAGAAAATATGTACATATTTTCATTTCCTTTTTGGCTGCATATCTAAATTAAAGTAAATTAAAGTATTTTATTTCCTTTCACACTTTTGTTTATATTATGAAGCAACAACAACAATGACAATAAAACAGAGAAAACATTATTTACACTAGCCTCCCTTTTGTCTATTGGCAAAAAATAAACAGAGCACAAGTAAACACATACACACACAATCATGAATGTAGTATGTAAATAAATAAATTGCTCCTTTTTAATGTTTTCATATCTGTTGTATTTTATTTTAATGTTCTATATAAATTTTATCCAAAAAAGATATAGTACATCAAGCAACCGACAACAATAACAGCTACAACAACAAACAGCAGTAGCAAAAACAAAATTAAAACATTTCATTAAGAAAAAACATGACTTTGAAAGAGTAAATTCATGTGTAAAAGTTGGGTTATAAAAGAGAGAGATAGAGGGAATTGTCAATAAGAATAAGTAGAATTACCAACTATTATATATATCAAATGTAAACACATATACTTTTGGCTGCCCCTTAATTTTAAACTTATTTAAGTACAAAAAGTAAAAAAAACAAAGAAATTAATGGAAAAAACGCATCAACACAAAATATAAGCAAAATACATCTCAGTTTTGAATACAACTTCACGTATTGAAAATTTTTTATTTGTAACGAACCTAACCCTATGTCTCCACGTAGCAATATTTATTGCTGCAATTGTCAAATTTGATTGCGTCAATGAAATTTGCGAGTGTAGACCGCAAATTGCCATATGTAGCAATCCATTGCGCAATTATTGCTCTAGTGATTGCCTGAGCAATTATTGCTAAGCAATAAGCTGTCAGTTCAGTTGTCATTAATGTAAAATTTCTTCTTTTTAAGATTCGGTGCGATGAATTCATACATATTTAATTTAGTTAAGTACCAAAAATAAAAAAAACAAAGAAATTAATGAAAAAAACGCATCAACACAAAATATAGCAAAATACACCTCAGTTTTGCATACAACTTCACGAGTTAAACATTTTGCATTTGTGAGGAACGTTTTCTCCACCTAAAGCAATCAACAATCGCTGTAATTTTGTTCTGCCGACGTTATTGCTTGTGCTTAGCAATAAAAATTACTACGTGGAGACATAGGGTAAAGCAATCGGCAATCGCTGTGCTGTTCTTCTGTCGACGTTTTTGCTTATGCTTAGCAATAAAAATTGCTACGTGGAGACTTAGGTTAAAATTAAAAATTTGCTAATTAATCAAATTAGCAAAAATATTGAGTTTCTACAATACCTGTCTCAAGATATTATTTTATAATTTTAGAAACTGCTGATTTGTTAATTAAATATTTATCACAGATAGTTTTTAGCTTCAATACAGCATTAAAATCGTTCAAAATTTTGTATTTTATAATTTTCCAAATCTTGACTCTAACCATTTTTACAAATACTTATTGTGCGGAAAAAAACTTTAAATTAAAATGATCAAAATAATATAAATATTGAAAAAACAGTAAACAAATGATGCTGTTTACATTGTTTTCTTACATATTCTGTGTGTTGTTGACTTCTTTCTTTTTGAAGTTTAAAAGCTTCCATTGTTTTGCCAATGCTAAGAAGTATAAACACATTCTATAAATGTATTTTTTTAAACTCTGAAATTTACTATACTTTAATAGAAAACCTAGTAAATTTATCCTAGACATATTTGTTAAAAGGTCATTTGTTCCTAAAATTACGGAATATAGTTTTCAACAAAAAGTTTCCATTGTATTGTCACTCTCTGTATATACATAGGTACTTTAAATGTCCCTTAACGGACCTATTCAGCCCAATTATAAATAAAAATTCCCCGGAAGATTTGTTTTCCTTTTTTTATTTTTAACATTGAATTTGAATAGGAAAAATGGGAATTTTTATTCATAATTGGGCTGATTTAGTTATTTTTTTTATAATTTAGCATATTTTATCATCAAATAATTCTTTCAATGTTTGTTGTCTAGTTACTAGCAGTATATTATTTTAGCATTTGTTTGTTCTTGTTCTTGCTATACATTTTCCACTTCTTCTTTTCCACACCCAGATGTGTTAATTAGTTAAACATGATGTTACCTACTCATACCAAACAACTATGGCAATGCCTAAGCTTCCACAAAGGCGGCTCTTTATTTAACTAAATGACTTGATGGCTTACAGGCAGGCAGGCAGTCAGTCAGACATTTAGTCTGGCACAGAGTCAGTCAAAGAATCACTCAACCATACCACCAGTAGTAACATCATCACAATAACAAAAAAAGAAATAAAACCAGAAGAAGACATTTAATTTTATTAACTTTTGTGAGATTTTAATGGTAACGGTATGTTTTATTGTCTCTCTTACTCATCACTCCCCGCAGTTGTAAACAGAATGTAGTAAAGTACGTAGTATGTACCTACATATTTGGTAAATGGTATGTACTATGTAGTTAAATCGTATCGTATAAATCGTATACGGCCAACAACAATGTGTTTTGACACTTTAATCAAACGAACGAACGAAGGCCAAGCAAAAAGTGAGGAGAGACTTTGAAAAATTTTAAACATTTAAAAGTTATTTTGTTGGGGCTTACTTTTGCTGTTTTGTTTTTGTTGTTTGTAAGAAACAATGTCGGTACATGTTTCCAATGTTAAAAATAACACAAAATTGTCTAATCAGAAATGTAAATTTATGCCTGGTAAATTGAAATACAAACATACATACATACATATTTCTTTTTGATTTTTTTTTTCGTTTTATACTTTGTTGTTGTCCATTAAATTATAAGTTTACAGTTTTAACATTTATGCGTTTTTGTTTGTGGTTCCTGAAAATTTTACACACAAGTCTATTGTTGTTCTTTTTTTAAAAACATTGTGCATCCGGGAAATACAATTTAAATGCACAATTTCACTTAAAATAAGTAGCAAAACAATTTGTTAATATAAAAGTGAAATTTATATACAATTTAATAAAATCAGGCAAATTCTAGTTAATTGAAGAGCAAAGAATTTAAATAATATGTAAAACAATGGGATTTCAATTTAAATCCAATTTCAATTTAAAACCATTTAGTTACGGTTGGTAAAAGAAGGTAGCGCATTCGCATTTTTAACAAATATTTCAAAGTATTTTAATGTTTTGAGTAATATTTGCGCTTTAATTCTAACTAAATTTAAATTATTATAATAATTTATATAAATTTTTGTTTGTTTTTCAGTAATTATTAATTTCATAATTTATTCCTCTTTTACCGTTGATATGTGCCCGTGTAGTTTGTCAATTAATAATTATGAGTATTCAAATCAAGTATAATTTTAAAAACCCACAACGATTTATTGACAAAACAGGAAATTAATAAATATAAAAAAAATACAATAGTAACACAGGAAATTTGATAAATCATCGAAATGTTTATGTTAAACAATGATTTTGTTTAACAAAAAAGATTGTTGTAGATGTAAAAGCGGAAATCTTTACTGAAAACCAAATTTTATATTTAAATTTAAAAACATGTTTATTCAATGTAAGTTTAACTAAACTTTAGTTAACTTCAAACATTAGAGAAATGTTTGAATGCCAATTTATATAACACATTAGCTTACAAATCGCAGTTATTAATTAAATTGAATTTAAAGCAAAAAACAAATGCAGCAAATGCCAATGAAAACAAAAGTTTAATTTTAAATTTACACGTCTTTTAATTCACTTTAAGTTTAACTAAACTTTAATTGCATTTAAACCTTAACTTATCTATAGCTAACTAATCTAAGTTATTCAATAAGTTTAACTAAACTTTAGTTAGCTTTAAAAATTAGATAACTGTTTAAACCTTAACTTATCTGTAGCTAACAAATCTCAGTTATTAATTTATTTGGTTTTAAAGCAAAAAAGCAGAAAATACTACCAAAAACAAAAAATTTCCTAAGCCAAGGCTATGATAATGTGACTGGTCCATTTTATATAAACTGTTGAAAAAGAACGAATCTTAGGAAAACAAGATTATACATCATACAAATTTTAGGTAAACAAAATTTATTTTTTTTCTCAAAAGTTGTTTTTTTAATTTTTTTGAAAAAAAAAATCGACGTGTTTTTTTAAAATTTTTTTTTTTTAAATTTGTTAATTTTTTCAAATTTTTAATTTTTTTAAATCTAATCTTTCTCCAAAGTTGTTTTTTAATTTTTTTGAAAAAAAATTTTTCGAATTTTTATTATAAATTTTTTTAAATTTAAAATTATTTTTTTTAAAAATTTTTAATTTTTTTAAATTTAAAATTTTTTTTTTTTAAATTTAAAAAAAAATTTTTTGGTTTTAAAATTTTTTTTTTGTCGAAAAAAAATTCGGGTTAAAAAATATTTTTTCCGATTTTTACCCATTGTATTTCCAACTTACTATGGTCTTATATGCGTCGTTGCAAAGGTCTTTGAAATTTCTATCATTAGATATCCACATTGTCTTATTAATGACTTAATAATCCAGATATAGGTCAAAAATCGAGGTTGTCTTGGTTTTTTTCCTCATATCTCAGTCATTTGTGGACCGATTTTGCTGATTTTAAATAGGAAACTTCTCGAAAGCATATCTGACAGATTTATTGAAGATTGATTTCAACAGACAGAAGGACATGGATTAATTGACTCCGCTATCTATAAGGATCCAGAATATATATATTTTATAGGGTCGGAAAATTATATTGTGGAAATTACAAACGGAATGACGAACTTATATATACCTTGCTCACGAAGGTGAAGGGTATAAAAATTACAGAAAACGTTATTGACAACAAATCTTTAAGATTAAGTTCAACTAAACTCTAGTTAACTTTAAACACAAGATAAGTTAGTTTATGTATACCACAATAGTGATTAATTAAATTGGGTTTACAGTGAAACATTTAGAATTTTAATAAATCATTTAACTTGTTTTAAAACTGCTTTAATATTATCTATAAATATTTCTTAACTTTAATACTAATTAAATGCATTTGTATATTGCTTAGAATGCCATGTTATTTATCATTTTGTTAAATATATAATTTATTAATTAGTAGTATATTTGTTTAAAACAATTTCGTAGAATTTGTGTTTTTATTTAAAATAAATAACACAACAATTTATTAATATTTTCATTGTTTATTTTAAGTAAATAATATTTATAAAATTCCAAATACTTCACTATAACAAAAATAAAGAAATTATTCTAAATGTTATAAAAATATGTATAGTATTGCTAAGTTTCAGCTTTAAATTTTGAAAAAGATAAAGGAACTAATTGCAGTTGATTTCTTTAATTCCGTAAATTTGTACTTGCAGTGATTTGCATTCGTAAATAAAATGTGGGGCATAACTGTCAATAATTTGCATTGAAGATTGTTTGACGTATAGCAGTGATGCCAACTATGATTTTTCGTACACTAAACCAAAGATAAATACACATATATAGACCTAACCCAGTTTTGAAAAACCTAAGTGGCGAGATCATGTGTGAAATCAAAAACAACACCGTGATGAAATAACTGTTGTTTCTACAGTTGCAAGCCCTTTTTTGTGATCAAATAGAGTTTTCAGAAAAATAGATTCGATTTTGACTATAATTTCGGGCCGAAATTAAGTAATTGCGTGCAGCCTGAATGTTGCCTGTCCCAGCAACAGTTATTGATTTTTAAACTATTTTCCGTATTGTTATTTAAAAATTAGTTTCGCTTGGGTTTATAAAAATTCAATTTTGTGCAGGTTCCAACTAATTACTCTATAATAAGCCAAATGTGTTTAGCTTTAAATTAGATATTTTCTAATAAATGATTACAAAATGGGTTAAATCATGTATTTTATTATTAACTAATACAATTCTTTATTCTAATCTATTATTAGAAAACCATAAACAATTATAACTTTACCCTTGATAATGATACTAATTTGTTATAACGCCAACAACAAATAAAAAATATAATTATTTGTGGGTGTAAAACAGAAATGTTCACAAAACATAACGCACATAATAGTAACACTTAACTTCTAGTACTGATGCTAATCTATTAATTAATTAAATTAAAATGCTGCACACTAAATGTGATTAGTTCGGTGAAATCCCTTACTCCTACCTAAAATATTATACATGGTGTTTTTTTGTTGTGCGGTAGGTAAGTCGGTACAAATGTTAACGGTAATCAACATTAAAATAATCTATGCAGCTACAATAAACCATCCATCACTAGCAGTAGTTAATAGTAAATTGTTTCTGGTAGCTGTTTAATATAGGAAAAGGGGAGTTTGAATGTTTAGGAAAAAACAAGTGTATTTCAAAAATATTTGATTAAGTTTTTAATATCATAGATATCAATTATGGGATTTATGACATCACTATTTGCTCACTATATGTAATAAATAATATTTTATTGTTTATTTAGTTAGGTAGGCATGTTAAGCGTGAAAAAAATAAATCTATTTAAAAGCTACTTAATCATTGATTGCCCACTGACAAATTTTTATTGCTGATAAGAAAATAGAAAATAGTGACACTTGGTTTTTAGTTTTAGTTCTACAAATAATCAATAGAAATTCTTAGTAATCTTTAATACTTTCATAAATATTAAATTTGTTTGTTATAAAAATAATGTAGGCGCCTTTTTAGGCTGTTGTTATTAATGTTACTATTTACTTAAGCAACTCTGTCAGCAGTCTCCTACTCATGTTTGCAACTGTGGGAATTTAGCTAAATAATAAAAACTAATGAAAAATAACAATTATTTTTAGAATTTTAAGCAAATGCAATTGAAAGTAGTAAACAAATAGTACATTTTAATTAGAAATAACTTTAATTTGTAAAAAACACCATAAAAATGTAACGACTAAAACCAATTTACTCTAAAACAAATGTTGCCAATTGCTTGACCAAACAAAGTATTGCCAACTGCTTAGCCTTACATAGTATAGCCAATTGTTTTGTCCTAAGAATATTGCTAACAGTTTGTCTGTGCCTTAAATTTTTAAAATTGAATGAAACGAAGTCATAGCTCAAAAATAAACTCTTTATTTAAAAAATCTACTTAGTGATTATTTTTTAAACTATTTATATAAAAAAAACAATCAAAATTTAATAACGCTGTTTTCATAATGGGCCTGTCTGTCTTGTGTTTGATGAGTTAGCTTTTTTTTCTGCTTGTTAAATTAAAATATTTCATTTATTTATTCTGTTTTACGCTACTTTGTTAAAGTTTTTAATGTTAATATTTGCTGACGATAAGAATTCAAGTGTTGCTAACAATATAATTTATTTTGTTTGATTAATGGCTTTTTGCAAACAAAAAAATATTATAAAAATGTTTTGTACTTTTTTATAAGAAATTCAATAGTTTGGGTTTAAGGTTGCATATTTTTGGTGGGAATTTTGGTTTTAAATCAACTGTATTTGTTAGAATGAAATACTGGTAATTGTTTTAAATAATTTTAAATAAACTTATAAAAGATGTCTCTAAAATATATATCAAATAATATCCCAAACAGAACAAATTTATTCAACAGAGTTGAATATATCACCGAAAAATCATGTCAGTTAAATTTAGGCCCCGATTACCGTTTACAACAGTTGTATTTTAGTGTTGTATTTTTTAAAATGCAAATGTAAATCATGATCGCATTTTAAAAAATACAACACTAAAATACAACTGTTGTAGACGGTAATAGGGGCCTTAAGTATTGTGCTTTTTGAGGGTTTTCCTTCAATTCCAATTTATTTTAATTTTTATGCATTGAATTCATTAGTTTTTAACAAAATAATGTTTTTGAAATTGAAATTTTATTAAATCACATTTTAGCTGAAAGCTAACGTTATTTTGTTTCAATTTATATGGCAGCACCGTTTTTTAGCTGAAAACTACCGTTATTCTGCTTCAATTTATATGGCAGCATTTTTTTGCACTTTTAGTCTTATTCTTCTTCGAGATTGGCATTCACACAGAATGACAACCCGAATGACAAATGTAATCGCAACCTACAGCCGAAAAAACAATCACATAACTAGTTTGCTTTCCCCTAATGTAGTTAAACTTAATTGTTGTTAATAATAATTAACATTTATTAAGAAATACATACCTCAATTGCAATCAAATTTATTTAAATTAAATATTTCCATTAAAAAAATATTTAAAAATTTAAATAAATTGAAAATGACCTTTTTCATTCAGTATAATTTTATTTAGCTACAACTTCTTTGGCATATAACTTTGAATTGAAGTTTTATAGATTCATTTTCTATGCTAAAAATAAACTTTATCTGATTGTATGAATACAGGAGAGTTGTATTGTATTGTATTTTTTTTTTAGTTTTCAAAACAAAAATGAATTTTTTTTTCTGTATTTATACAATTTTGTCTAGCCATTTGTTTGTTTACTTTTTTTAATTTACATTTTGTTGAATTTTAAACTGTATTAATTGTACGAATAAATTAAATGGAATTTTGTCAACTTGCTAAATGTTTTTGTTTTCTACAAACGCCATTAAGTAAGTGTAAAACAATATTGTTTGATATTCAAATTAAATCAAATCAAAGATAAACCGATTTGAAAGGAAGTTGTCAGTGTCAGTAAATCTAACAACATGTATAAATGTATATAGGCCAGCATGATGTGCCGTTAGGAGAAAATCTAAACATGTCATAAAAAAAAACTTTAAAAGTTAAGTAAATTAATAATTTGAAACTAAACTATAACAAACAGATTAGAAAGTTGTTAGTTTTTCCCTGTTTCAAATATGTTCCAATACACAAGATTATAAACCTATTAAAGTTAGTTTTTTTTTACTTCCAAAATAACACCAAAAATTAGAATAATAACTAACATTTTGTAGAAACTTTAAAATAGAAAACATAACCTGTTTAGTTTAATTAATGTTTTATCTCAAAATAAAAGTAAGAGTATTTCAATAACTTTAAAATTTCCATAAAATTTCTCTGGAGTGAAATTTTTGGGTTTTTTGTTTTTATTTATCTTAATGTTTAACAACATTTTTAATGGGAAAGTGATTAATAATTTTCAGATTTGTTAAAACAACAGAGTAAAATAACCAAATAAGAAAGAAAGATTAAAAGAAATTCATAAAATTATATGCATGTGAATAAAATAGCTACTATTTGATTAAGCTGATTTTGGGAATCTTTTAAATCCAAAACTATACAATTTGCATTGTATTTTTTTGGCATTTTAAATTGATTATTTATGTTTGTTTACAAAAACGGATTAAATTAATGATGGCTTTATTATAATATTTTGTCTTTATAGTATTCTTTTTAATAAAATTTATGTTTTGTGGAAAATTAAATGCTAAATTTGTGTTCTTCTTAAACTAAACATGAATATAATTAATTAGTTATTTTTATATTAAAAAAAATGCAAAATTTCAACAAATTTCTTCCATAATAAACTAAATTTTGTAAACAAATGTTCAATCAAAATACATACATATTTTATTTTAGGAAATCATTAATGAGATTTCATTTAAACAATAAAATATAGTTTTTTGTTAAAAATATTATGAAACTTGTAAATAGTAAAAATGAAATTAGAGTTTATGATATATGTATATTATTAGAAAATTCCAAAAAAATACCAAAAAAAAATCTAATCTTTTCATGTTTATTAAATACTAAACAAATACAATTTTGTATTGAATCACAAATAGTTAATTTCTAGAAATAATATAGCTGAGAACTGCCGTTATTTTGTTTCAATTTATATGGCAACACCGTTTGATGCTTAAAGTCTTCTTCTTCTTCGAAATTAGCATTCACTTAGAATGACGGTAATTTTTGAGGTTAGTTTGATTCAATTTCAATTTATTTTAGGTTTTATAGACCATAATATCAAAAAAAGAACCTTTTGTAAGTATAGTAATTTTGTAGTAAAATAATATATTTTAAAATAGAAATTATAATAATTACTTTTCTTATTCCGATTTTCACACTGTGGATCCAAATCTTCAATAATTCTGTCAGACATGCATTCGAGAAGTTTGTTATTTAAATTCAGCAAAATCGGTCCACAAATGGCTGAGATATGAGGGAAAAAACCAGGACAACCTCGATTTTCGATTTTTGATTACTACGTCATTAATATAGACAATATGGAAAAATATTTTTTAACCCAATTTTTTTTCAGTTTTTTTTTTCGCTAAATATTAAAAAAAAAATGAAAAAACAAAAAAATTGACAAAGAACAATTCGAAAAATTTTAAAATTTAAAAAAAAAAATTCGAAAAAAAATTTTTTTTCCAAAAAATTAAAAAACTGCAAAAAAAATTAATTTTGTTTACCTAAGAAATATTTAAAATTTTTATTTTGAAGTATAATTTGGTAAAGCGTATATAAGATTCGGCACAGTCGAATATAGCTCTCTTACTTGTTTTTTAACTTAAAATTATACTGACAGTTTTCATACAAACATTATTTTAACAGACAGTATAACTTTAAGTTAAGAAATAACTAGACCTCGTGAAAATTATACTTAGGTGTTGTTTTGCTCATATTTATATGGCAACGCCATTGTCTTCTTCTTGATTGGCACTCACAGGGGATGACAACAGTGTAGCCAATAGGTTCGCTTGCAGCTTTTTAGATTTTTAATTAAAAATGTAATTTAACTTAAAAATAAAGAAAAACATTCTGCAAATAAGCCATTTTCCTTAAATATCTATCACTGCTTTCTTAAGTGCTAAAATATAGAATTCGAAAATATGACATATTTCCACCACTATTCTCTAGATAATTTCATGATATGTATTTCTTCTTATATTTTATCTCACATTCTTTAACAATATTATTATAGTATTATTCCCCAATAAGGTTTTATTTTCTTTTAAATAACAATTAATTAGCAACCAACATAGAAAAGCCCCACACAAAAGAAAACACAGAAGAAAAAAAGCTAGAAGAAAACTTTCTTGGCTTAATAATTTTTTTATTCTCATAAATTTTCAATTAAGTTTTTCTGTGCGGAATTCTGTAACGTGTTGTTGGCATAAATACAACAACAGTAAAATTGAATTTAATATTCTTTTTATGGATTTTTATTATTATTTCTATTGTTTCCTTTAGCTGTTGTTTAGTCTGGGGGTGGATCGATGGATGATGCCATAAAACAATACAGAAGCTGCTCCAATATTAAGACTTATTTATGTACGAGTACGTACATACGAATTGTATAAAAGTTTATTTGTAAAATTAATGTTTTACATCAAAGTAAATCATTTTTCATGTTCTACAACACAGACCAACAAACTGACGAAGCGAACGTAAGAACGTAACGACTGACTGTTGGTATTGTTTATTTTATTTGTCCTTCTCGTGTTCACTGTCTGTATGTCTGTCTGTTTGTCTTACTGACTGTCAGTTGTTTTTATTGCCACAGAAACAAAATGTTATTTTCGTACAGCTTAACTTTTTTGACACTTGGCATGTTACGTTTCATGCCATACAAACATAGTCAGTTTATCTGTCTTCTTCCCTTGCTGTTAAGCACAGTGGCACAATGTTTTGTGAAAAAACAAAAGCTTTTTTATTATTTTTATTTTATTGGAATCTTTAGTATTTTGTGTATTATCCTCATTAGCAGCTTATTTGTTAAGAAGTCTAATATTTTACCTTTTTTTTGGTTGGTTGCTCTCACGGTTGTTATGAAATGTTTGGCCTTATTTGGAAGCCGATTATGAAGTTAGTTGTTTTGATGTTTTGTTTTTATTTTACTTAATATTTGTGTATTACAATTTAAGGGTAAAATTGTGTATTAGAAATCAATTAGTTTGTAAAAAAATATGTATTTGAAGGAAATGTTTTAGAACACCTGTGGAACAATGTTGAAAAGTTAAAGACAAGATGAGGGAACTTCTCCTCATTTTTAGCTAAAGCATTGATGTAAACACGACTCTATATTCTTAGATGGATAGAATTAAATAATATCGACAGAAATTTCACTACGTGAGATATCTATTAGCAAGAATGTTGCTATAGTTTTACAATTTTGAAGCAGTATTTGACCTTTAAATGTATGGATTCTTACAATGTTTTAAGACATTTCAAACAATTATTATCTTCCAAAACATTAACACCAAATAAGGCCAGGAAACACCCCCAAAATCGAAATGAAATAAATTTAAAATAATTTTTACTTTATTTCTCCCCCCCCAAAATTGTTGACCAGGATCCGTGCCTGAATAAGACCAAGGTCCAAGATTGACAAAATCGAAACGAAATAAATTTAAAATAATTTTTATTTTATTCGACCAAAAAAAAAAAAAATTTGTTGACCTGGATCCATGCCTGAATATGACCAATGTCCGAGATTGACAAAAATTTTTCAATTACAATTTATTTTATTTTTTTACACCAAAATACCAAAAAGAAAACCTTTGTATTAAATTTCCATCAATTATTAGTAAACAACTAAAACTACCGTTATTTTGCATCCATTTATATAGCAACATTGTTTACTACTTCAAGTCTTCTTCTTTAAGATTGGCATTCACGCAGAATGACAACACAGTAACCAAATGGTTATTTTTGAGGTATACGGATCAATAGAAAAAAACGAAAACAAAGATTGAATCAATTTAAGGAAATTATTTTCCAACTAAACTCGATATCCTCCACTGTGTTTTATTCATTAATATTTTATTGTTTCCATATTTACAAACGAACAAAAAATTGGTTTGCAAAAACACAAAAAAAGTTACGAGTTATGGCTTTTGGTTTTGCTGGTAGAATACAAAAACAAAAAAAAAACACTACAAAATTATGATGATGCCACAGTTTATTTAGCCCTAGGAAAGGTTTTAGAAAGTGGTATGATATTTCAAAATTATACCTGTAAAATGCAAAATCAACAAGGCACACAAAAACACCTTTGAAATAAAAACAAAACAATCCTCCCAAGCCCTGACCTAGACGGGGCTAGGAAATTCCAATCAAATTAAGTAAAAATATGTTTATGGAAGTTTGTATAAAGGTATAGAACACGTTTTCAATTTTATAAATGCCATATTCTAGTTTGGATGAGTGTGTGCCTATAATTTTGTCCGTCTGGATGTGTCTATTCTTGTTTATGTCTGTAATTATTATGTTATTGCCAGTGTGTGGTAAGGTTGTTGTTGATTTTTTCAATGTCCACCCTTGCATAGCAATAACAACAACAAACTAACAGTGTTTTTGTTGTTGGTATTATTGTAATTCGTATTTATTTTTGTAGAAGTATGTACGTCTCTGGCAATTAAGTCGATTTGTCATTTCCCTTTCTCTGTAACAAAACCATTATTATCCATTTGCACTAAACTGTGATGTTACTCTGCTGCTGCTGTCATCCATGCCCTGCGTACACAACGGGTTTTTTGTTTTGTTGTTGTTGATATTCCTCCTTCCTTTTTTTTATAAATATAAATATTTTATTTATGTGGTTGTTGTATTTTTGTTAAACCAGCTCAAACAGTCGTGTGCCGTTTACATCGTTAGCATTGTTGTTGTGGTATTTTTTGGCACACAGTCGCTCGTTTTTTCGTCGACTTCTTCTTGTTTTTTGTTCTTGTTGTTTGTTATATTGTCAATGTTTATTGTTTCGTAAAATCATCGTCACTTTCATGCTTTATTATCCCATTAGCTTTTTGTGTGTATTGTATGAATGTATTTAGCCTTGTTAAGGAATAAACATGTTTTACTTTTATAATTCAATTTTTATTATTTCGAGTCTTGTTATTGTTGGTTTTTAATAATATTCATCGTCTACCACTCGCATCCTCGCATACCATTGTTTACATAACGTATTTTCCCTTGGGTGATGCCACTTAAAAAATGGGCAAATAAATCATTATGAAAATATCATCAAAATATCATCACTCAAAACCGTCATTTATAGATTAAACTTAATTTAATCGCTAATCTTCTAACCCCCATTAACACGAAGCCTGGTTATGGCCTAACTAATAGATATACTGTCGTTTGTATGTTTGTATGAAAACTGTCAGTTTAACTATTAGTTAATACATAATCAGACTTCGTGTTACTGGGGGTTAACCTTAATTAAATTGTAATATTTTCTTAAAATTAAAATAAAAATTTCATGGATCATGAAAAATAATCAGCCATATTTGAGAAAAGAAGCATAAATTTTGTAATATGTTCCCACCAAATAATGCTGTCAATTACATTATTCTTGTACAATTTATATGAGCGATTTCAAATTCTTTCGAGATATCTATCTATATTTATGCCTAAAGCTGTATTTACCACATTGTGTTTATTATTGTTACTGATAAAATATATAAATATTAATAATGTGTGGGTTTTGTTTGTTTGACATTTAAGACTTCATAACAATTAATTGTTGTTAACGGTAGTAGCAATTACGGGCAATTGCCACTGAAATTTTATTACTTGAAAATAGTTTCATTATGTGGGAAAATTTATTTCAAATACCAAATACTATATTTAAAAGGGACGAAATTTCCTTAAATCTAACAATCTGGTAGCATTATAATGTAGTCTTTGTTGTTGTTGTTTGTTAGATGAGTTTGTCAACAACATTGTCAATGTTGTTTTTTTATTCCTGGTTTTGTGATGATAATAATAATAATAATAACAACAACAACAAGAACCACCACACGTCTGATTTATGAAATCTTAACGTGATTATTTATCACAAACGTGTTTCTTATTTAACTTTTACACACAGTGCTGCACATTCATATATATTATGCGTTGGAAACACCTTTGTGCTAAATAGGACTTTCGAGGAATAAGCATTAAAAGCAATTTATCACTTTTTTTATGGTTGTAATAAATGTTTAAAAAGAAAACTACAAGAACAACATCTAAAAATTAAACAACTTTTGCAAATGTTTATTTATTGCTTTATCTGCAATTAGTGGCTGGATTTATAAAATAATTACTTTCGCTTGTATGAGTTTAAGACATGTTGTATATGTTATTGTAAAAATCTGGTTGTTTTAAATAATTTAAATAAATTGATTTGGCAATTTTCATAATAAAAAATAATAAACACCGGGAATTAGGGCACTACTAAATACTAAACCGGGTTGGATAATTTAGTACTTAAACAGCAAATAAAGGGAAAGAAGAAGCAGCATAGGAAGACGTCATATTTGTTTATTATTGTTATAATAATAAAAATAACAGTAAATGCTAAGGTTTATGAACAACTAACTAAAATATACAACATTTTAACTAGGTTAACGTATTATTGAAAAGATTGTAATAAAAAATTAATTTGTACATCATTTTAGTAATTTGTTATTTTCTCCAATGTATATTTTTAAAACATTTAAACAAATAAATTGTTGTTCCTTCATTTATTTTATTTGTGTGGGGTCTGGCCTACGTACATACGCTTGAATTTCAATTGACTTACATTTGTTTTCTCTATAATTATATTGTTTTGTTAAATTGCTGCTCTTCTAAACACTTTATTGTTGTTAAAAGTCTTGAACTTAATTTATTTATTTCAAACAATAAACACTACTATTATTAACAAGTTCACAAAATATTTCGACACAATTGTGTTTAATGCTACACTACATACAGTATTGGCCATAACTAAAGCACCCCCTCAATGGATTTTTTCAAATCATAATTTTTTTGATAAAAACGGCTTTTTTGGGATGTATTTTGTATATATTTTATTAACTAATATTGTTAATGTTCATTTAATATTCATTTAGTAAAAAATAATTTTATTAAAAATTAATTTAAAATGATAAATCATATAAAAACTCAAAACGCAACGGACAAAACAAAAGCACCCTCTTATAAGATGTTTAAAAATTTGACTCGGTACTGCATATTTGCAATGTGAATTATCGGGAATCGCAATGAATGGACTTAAAAATTCCAAAAGATAAAAATATAGGAAGACGTAGTGTGCAAAATTTAAGTTTTATACAGTTTATTGTGAAAAAAACAATGACAAGGAACAAGTACTCTAGTAAATTTAAAATTAAAGTTATTGAAGACTGGAAGACGGGGTTATCACTGCATGAATTTAGTAAAAAATATTCAATTAACAGATCAGTTATTTCCAGGCTCGTTTCAAAATTTTTTAAGACTGGTCGAAAATCTCCGGTGCATTCTGGAGGTCGTTCGCGAAAAAAAACACGATATTATGATTCCTTGATCAAAAGAGCAATACAAAAAGATCCTACAGCATCAGCTATTCAAGTAGGAACAAGTTTAAGATTATGCGTTAGCGAAAGAACAATCCGTAGAAGAGTAGTAGAAGCCCGATTATTCAGCTGACGACCAGCAAAAAAACATTTCTATCAGCTAAGAACAAGAAAGCTAGACTGAAATTTGCCAAAGCCCACATCGACTGGAGTGTCCAAAAATTAAAGACAGTACTGTTCCCTGCCGAATCCAAATACAACTTAAAAAGTTCCGCTGGAATAAGGCGTGTACGCAGACCAAAAGGAGGAAGACTGAATCCTAAGTATTGCAAAGGAACAATTAAACATGGAGGAGGCAATGTAATGGTCTGGGGTTGCTTTTCTGGTCAAGGATTTGGGCCAAATCATAAAATTTATGGGATTATGGATCGGTTCATGTACCGTGATGTATTGAAAGCTGTAATGTTGCCTTATGCCAGTGAAGAGATGCCAATTATATTGAGCTTCCAACAGGATAACGATCCTAAGCACCCCTCCAAAGTTTGTAAGACTTGGCTACACAGCAATAAGATTCAAGTTCTTCATTGGCCTGGTCAATCTCCCGATCTCAATCTTATTGAGAACTTGTGGCACATTGTTAATATGAAAATAAATCGTGAAAATTGTTGAAATAAGGATCGGAAATTTTCACGATTTATTTCATGCCGTTAAAATAGTCTGGGAAGGAATATCGAAAAACGCCATAAAAACATATTATCCTCTATGCCAAGTGATGTTCTTGTGCCATCCAAAACAAAGGATTTGCAACAAAAAATTAACTAAAAATTTTTTTTATATTATATCCTTGAAGGGGTGCTTTAGTTTTGTCCGTTTCATTTTCTACCTTAAAATATTTTTTGATTTTAAGTTACCTCTTATAGAAAGGTTAACTTTGAAAGTATTTGTTTATCAATACTAAACATATTAACAAATTAAAATAATACATAATAGATATTTAAAACTTTGATTTTATACAAAAAAATACCATATGAAAAAAAATCATTGAGGGGGTGCTTTAGTTATGGCCAATACTGTATGAAAGAACATAAAAAAACATTAAAAAGAAGACAATAACAATTAGAAATGATTGATTCTAAAAAAACACAATGGGCGTAAAACAGAAAGCAACAATATGTTGGCAATGTTAAACGATTGTAAACATTAGGGGTAATCGCAAACAAGTGGTATTAAATCAGATAAACGTTTTAAGGAGGATATTAAGAGCGGTTTTTTTGATTTAAAGATTAAATACAAATTGTTAAGCAGTTTAGTAAATCTAATCTAACATTAACACACTTTACTGATTTTGAAAGTTTTTGATTTGGAGATTCAATAACAATTATTAAGCAGATTAGTAAATCTAATCTAACTTTGCTGTTTTAACTTATAAAACGTCAGAGAAAAGTCACAATTTGTTAAGAAAATTATGGCAGCACCGTTTGCAGCTTCAAGTCTTCTTCTTCTTCGAGATTAACATTCATTTAGAATGACAACAGGTTTGCCAGGAGGTTCCTTTTTAGGTTTTTGCTTTAATTTTAATTTATTTTAATTTTTATAGACCAAGTTCATTATTTTTTAACAATATAAGGTATTTTATAATAGAAATTTAATTAATTACATATTTTAGCTGAAAATTACCATAGTTTTGCATTAATTTATATGGCAGCAATGTTTGGAGCTTTTAGTCTTCTTCTTCTTCTTAGATATCAACATTCACTTAAAATGATAGCAGGGTAGCCACAGAGTTTTATTGGAAGTTATTAGTTTAAGCACCATTTTCTCATTCTCTAGTTATTTTTTATCTTGACGATATACTGACAGTTCTCCTACAAAAATTATATTAATTGGAAGTATATCGTTACGAAAAACGATAACCAGAGATTGAGAAAATGGGGCTTAGTCTAAATTTTGAAAAATAATCGAAAAATTTAACATCGTTTTGTATTATTTGCAAGCTAAATTCGTTTGCCAATAACCTAACACATTATTCTTATTCAATTTCATGAAAGAAATATGACATATTAAAAACTCTTTAGGATTAACTTATGTTTCTTTATTCCGCAAGCTATATTTTACACAGTTTATTGTTTAAAATGTGATTACCCTTTATTATTGATTGCCACAAAAACCTATAAATATCAATAATAATTGGAAAATATGTTACAACAAGTGTGTGGGTTTGTTTATTTGACATTTAAGTCTACATAACAATTAATTGCGGTTAACCGTAGCGACAATTATGGTTATTTGCCACTGAAATTTGTATTATGTACTTGTAAATAAACTCAAGCATAATGTGAGAAAATTTCTTTTAAATATTTATATATTTTTTTTTTGTAAAGATTCAAGACAGAATTGTCAAGTAAATCTTAAAACATTTCTTTGCAGTTTTCAACAATAATTCAATAAAATCTTTGTAGAAAAATATTATGAATGAATATTTTAAATATTTCACATACATTGTATGTTATTCTTTAACTACTTTATAATTGTTTTTTTTTATTTCAAATACATGTCATATCTTTTTCCATCTCTTGACAACAAAAAAACTCCCATGTTTGGCAAATTATCAAATCTCCCGGCATTTTGTGGTGTGTGCTGTTTCTTTTTTATGATAAACATTTAAATTTGTTACAATTTAATTTCCCATTATACGAAAAAATAAATTTAAATTAAATCATCTCAATTTAAGCGAAATTAATTTAATGTGATTTCCGTTATATTTTTTTTCTCTTTTCAGCTCTATTCTTGGAATTAATTCTATTAACCTTAAAAAGAAAACGAAGGAAACGAATAAAACAGATTAAACAGATATCCCATGGTGACAATTAACATTTGATTGATTAAAGGCCAAAAGTGACCAGCAGGAAAAGAGAGGAGAGGCTTAATAAATTTAATAAACTAAAACGCATAAATAAAACTAGAGCAAACTACAATGTTAAAGGAATGTTATTAAATTATTATAAACAATTTGCAAATGTAAACAAAATCTGTTAGATTTTTGGTAAATATTTACAATTTAATAGAATTTTTTTGTTGTTGTTGGCAAATAGCTAAAATAAACAAAATAGAAAAAATGTATTTAAAATAAACAATTTAACTAAAATTAGTTTTTTCATCATTTTTGTTTTTTTTTTTAATAAGAAACCGTTAAGTCTACAAGTCCACATTAAGTATTAAATGTTAAACAAGTTTAACGCACACACAAAAAATAAACCAGACATTTTAGCTAATGGAACTGGTAGGCCTTATTACCAGTCATTAATTTTAATTTGAATTTCAAACTCAAAGTCAAAACGAATTTGTATTACACTAAATGATCACTTTAACTCTTTATTTATAGCTTAAACTTAGTTTAAACTTCCAATAATTGATTGATAGACAAAGTTTAACAAGATTTTAAACTTTATTTTAAATACTAAGCTTAAACTTGAAATAGTGGTTTTGGTAAACGAAAGTTCAGACGTTTCCTAATATGGTTAAATTTTTTTAGATAGTTTTGATCACTTTAATTCTAATTTTTTTTGATTAAACTTATTTTAAACTAATTTTCAAAATTTGTTTTAAATACTAAGCTTAAACTTGAAATAGTGGTTTTGGTAAACGATTGTTTGGCTAAACCTGTTTAAATAGTTTAGATCATTTTAACTATTTTTTTTTATTTAACTAAGTTTAAACTTACAATAATTGTTTGGTAATCAAAGTTTAATCTGTTTTTAAACTGCAGTTGAACTTTGTTTGCCATACGAAGCTTAACCTTGAAATATATGTCCTGGTAAACGAAGTGTTTGAACTATAGTTAAACTTTGTTTTTAAACCCTAAGTTAAACTTGAAGTCTAAGTTTTTGTTATCCACAATTAAGAAGTTTTAAAACTCAGGTTTTCTTTTAACAAGTATTTAATAAACAAAACGTTTCATAAGCTGCCTTTTATTCAATCACGCCCCTTAAACCAAGTAGCGTGTTTATTTTTCTTAAACTAAACCCGTTTGTTTTTGGGCTTAAAATATGTTGCGTATTTTAGAGATCAATAAACTTTGAAATGTATTCCACTACTAAATTGAAGACAGATAAACTACAAAACACATATTTTTGGTGATTTATGTGTTTTATTTTCTTCTTTTTTTTGGTGACATTTTAAAACAATTTGAAATTTAAACGTCTGGCTAACCAAAGCAAGAAATGTCACGTGTTAATAATAATTGTTTATAATTTTCATGTAGGTGTTTAAATTAGTTTAATCATTTAAATTTGTTTAAAAACTAATTATAAAACACAAAAAGAAAACGAACATTTTTTTAAAATAAAGTGAAATGTTTATTAACAAGATTCAAGTTTATCAGTAACAAAAAAATACATAAAAATTTAAAATTTATTACAATAAAAATTAAAAAAAAAGAGGAAACTTAATTAAAACAATTTCCGTCAAAGGTGGGTGAATCTTGTTTAATAAAGTTTTTTTTTAAATTAAAAAAAATTAACTAAAGGAAATAATTGATTTTACAATATATTTAATTGGACCTTTTTTTATAGATATTAAATATAATTTCTTAAGCTAAAGGTCAGATGTTTATAATAGATGTTTTTATGTTACTTGGTGACTTTTTAAAAACATAAAACATTAGAAAACTAACCACCATAATGTAGGCAAGTGACTTGTTTTTTTTTAAGTCTAAGTTATTTGAAAACTTTTTATTATTGTTAGAAAAATTTTCATGTTTATGTATTTTGTTTTTTTTTTTAATTAGAACTACATTTATTGAAAATCTATCTAGTTCTTGGTATTTTGCTTTGATTTGTTCTTATTTTCTTTAATTTACTGTGAAATCAACAAATCTTTGCATATTTGTAAACAATTAACAACTCCCATCCTTTTAACAATTGCAAAAATTCGGCTACTCTCTCAGAGTTGTTTAAAAGAGTAAGAATTCTAGTGTATTGTTTACATTTGTAAATATACCGTTAAGTGTGAACGAAAGTTGCTGTAAGTTGTTTTTGTCATCTTTAAGCCCCCACTAATGAAGTATTAAAGAAATGTTAGCTTTTTCTTTTAAAACTCATCAATTTTATCAAGAAAACAAAAGCATAATTAAGAAAGTTATTAAAAGGATTTAAACAATTAACAAATGTTTGTAACAAAAAGTTGAGGAATTTTCTTTTTTTTTCATAAAATAAGGACAATTTTTTTGGTTTGTGGCTGATGTTTCTAATGAATCTAAATAAAACAATAAAACTTCTTATGTGCATATGAAAAGTGTAACAAATGTGTTGAGTGTGCAATTGTCTGCTACTTAAGTGCTCGAGTGTTCATTTCCTGAACTTTCAAGAAGTTTGATTGGTTTCACTTTTGTGTGTGCTACATATTTCACATATTACAAAACTTTGCAAAAATTCTATACCAGTAAATAAATTCTTTTTACAAGTAAACTTAGGTAAATTTCGAATTTGTTTTGAGTTTTCGGTCATAAGCAGAACAAATTACAGGCGGGCAAATAAATACGACAACAGCCCAAAACAAATAATAAATAAAAAACCACCACCAGTTTGGCCCTGTTATCATTGGGACTTGAAATGTAAACCACAACAGGAATACAAGAGGTTTTATATTTTGTTTGTCAAAGAACGAGGACTAGATGAAAAGTTCTTTTGATGGTAAAATCCTTCATTACAGAATCATGTCCATTAAAATACTCGAAACTGGGGGCAAAACATAAACGAAGAATTTTAGTGGAAAACGGAAAAGCACTAAAAAGGCAGTTGACCCAGCTGAAATAATTGCATGAAACAACTGAATGATTCAATTGTCAACAAATTTAGTTGTCATAACGAAACAGAACCAGTCAAATTGTATTATAATTTTTAAATTTTCTGATTTATTAATAGAATATTTATCACAGCTAGATTTTTGCTTTAATTCAGCACTAAATCTTTTATTATTTTGGTTCTTAAATTTTCGCAAATTTTGTATCCACTCAATTTCAGTATTGTCCTCTGGTTTAGTACCAAAAATACGATATTTGAAAAATGGGCATAAAAAGTGCAACATTTTGTCTGCCCTATTTTTTTTATTTTTCCATAATTTTAAAGAAAACTTTACCAACTGACCTCGCTTATAAAAAAATAAAGGAATAAAATTAAAACTTAACCTGGACTTGCAAATAACGATTGTTTGTTAATCGCAAGTATTTAGTATACGTATAGAAATATGTAAGAAGGTATTTGTGTGTTAAATTGTATGTTTGCCAATGTATTTGTGCAAACACTTAAAATACAATAGACACGCGTATTTTCTACTTAATATGCATTTATTTCATTTTTATTATTGTATTGTATTTGATTTTATATTTATTTTTTTATATTTTACATCATGACACACGTTCAATTCTTATTTACAAACACTTAAATGCACACATCTAACCAACACACGTTAAAACTCATACTACTCCTGTCTAAATACAACCATGTACGAATAGTACTAAAAATATTTTTACCTATTGTTTGACAAACAGATTTTTACAAGAAACTCATTAAATTTGTTTTGTTCCTTCGTACTCCCCCACATACACACAAGAGAGAGAGAGTGAAAAAAACAGGAATAATAAAGGCGAGGTAAATGAAAGAGGAAGAAGGAGAGAAAAACCCAGGGAGTAGGAATAATGTACTGCTTGTTGTGTATGTTTTTGAAATGTATTAAAAATCAACTGTCATTAACTTGGTTTATTTACTAATTTATTCCGGTATAATGCTGCTATTAATGGTGAAAAATATGAGAAAAAGGAATACATATTTATTTATTTGGTAAACTGAAATAAAAAGAAACAATTCTCTCATCACCAATATCATGGTCTCATGTTGTTTTGTTTTAAAAACCCTCATAGGCTATTTTTTTTTTGTAAAACAATTTGTCATCCCACTGTTTTCTTATTACAAATGATTGATTTTCTTTTTAAATCAAAAATAAAAATGCAAACATTTTCTTAATTTTAAAATATTTCCCAAATATAACCCTCCCTACCCAACCTCCTTAAGATTTAATTTCTTTTCTTTTAAAAATCATTACTTTTAAAAAAAAAGTTTGTAATTTAAGAAAATTCTTAAATTTCTATGCAATGTAATCAAAATTCAGTGGTGTGTGCTAATTTTGCGACAATTTTTTTTCTTTTCATTGTGAAATTTATTCAAGAGAGCAATCATGGTTTCTTTAAATACATAAATATATATTATTATCACACCTCCTGTAGTGTTTTGAAGTTATAAGGAAATCAAAAAAATTTAATTGTTTGCATTTATTGTAGCATTTAAAGTTATCCTGGCGGGTTATTCAAAAAAAAAATTGCTGTTCATTTTGAGTTGGCATGGGAACGTTTTTTTTTTATGTGACGGACTTTATGTAAAGAAAAGAAATTTTTGTTTGGGAACAAATTTAAGATAAAATCTATTTGAGAAAATCATAAATTGTTTAGTCCTGTGGAAATTTTATGGGAATATGGGAAATTAAAAAAAAAATATATTGAAAACTTTGTGAATATTTTTAGAGCAATGCAATTTTTGTAAATGAAACTATTTTAAACATGAAATTTAAGTAATGGTATTTCACTGGTGAAACAATCAATATGAAATACCCTAATTGTGAATAACATCATTATTTATGCTTTGAGCCACAGGAATATAACATCCTGCAAAAATATATTTTTTATAGAGCAACATATTTTTCAGTAAAGGAACCGACATAAATTTAATTTCCAAAAATTCTAAATTATACAACCAAAAATATGCTGGCGAAATTTTACTTATTATATTTAACATTTAGTATAACAATTTTCCTTGACCGACAGTGTTTTTGAATATTTTTAAAAAAACAACAATCTAAACAATCTCTTTATAATAAAAACAACAAAGAATATATAAACTTAATTACATTATTATTATTCTTATCAATTTCAGTACTAACCCTTAAAAAAAACTTATATTGAATTAATTACTTATTTCAAACACAAAAGAAAAAGGAAAAACCTGAAAAACACTCCAAACAAAACACAAAGTCCTAATAAAACAGCCAGAGACGACCACTGTAAATATAAAAATGTATGTTTGTGTGTAATGAGCACCCATTTAAATAACAGGAGAAGGAGAGTGAAAATATTTTTTTTTGTTTTGTTATTATTCCTTTTAAGTGTTGTTGACATGTTTAACACTTAACAAATAGGTGTGAGTAAGTGTACTCGCATGATTTAAGGTTAGTGTGTGTGTGTATGAGTGTATGTCAGAATGGGTGTGAAGGTCTGTCTACTGTTTGTTTACTTCAGTTTTTCTTAACATTAACGTTATTTTATTTTATTGTTGTTGTTGTAGCTGTTTGCTTTCATTTAAACACTTTTGTTTACATTTTGCACATAAACAAAACAAAAAACGTAACGTAAGTAAATATATACATTCTCATATCCATATAAAATTCAAAATAAAAATAAAACTTTATTTACTAGAAGGCTTTACGTTTATTTAATAAAAGAAAATATTGGTCAACAAATAAATAAATAAACCCATAGCAAAATATAATTGTAAATGCTTTTTAAATGTTTTTCTAGGTCCTTTTGTTGTTTAGAAAACTAAATCTGAAAAAAATTTAAAATAAACCACTTTTCTTTTGTTCAAGGAAAATTGAAAAAATAAATCCTTTTTTGCTGGGCCAAATCAAATGCATCAGTAGTTTAAAACGTTAGGACACAACACCACATCACACCACACCACACCGAAGGGGTGGTATTTTTAATGGTGATGTTTAACAAGTCTGTTTTGACGCCCATTCACCATATAAATGTCAAATGAAAACGTGTCTTGCCTTAGGTATTGTTTAGAGTTAAATCCTTAACAACAAACCAACCTACTCTCTAAATCCTTTTTAATCGATGTGGGAAATGCTGGCCCTATAAGGTAGTTTTATTTATAAAATATGGAAATTTTATTGTGTAAATCATATTTGTTTAAAATATTTTATTTACTTGTCAAAATATGTTTGACATGCGAGCGAAAGTAATATGAAAATTTAGTGTTCACACGAAAGTTTGCATAAAATATAAAGTATAGAAGCGTGTGAAAGGTTAAATAAATCAATTGTCAAAAAATATTAACTGAGAAAAAGGAAGCAAGTTAATATTTATGCAGTTAACTAACTAAACAAAAAAAATATGGTGCAGATTTGATTTATACTTTTATATTTATAATTTGTAGTTTTAACATAAGCAAATACAGATTTTAAGTTTTTTTTATTTAATTTATGGAATTTTGTTAGCAGGCTTAAACTGTTTTAAAGCAACATTTTAAATTTTGAGATGAATATTTATTGAGATTTTTAGAAATAAAGGTCTGTCTGTTCCGATTTACATAATTAATCATTAAAACTAACAAATTTGAAAATGTTTATTCCCAAAAAGATTTGTGCCACATGAGTATTTCAGATATTTGTTAGCAGCTTTAAGACAGTTCTAAATCAGAAATCAAAAAACCTGGTTAAAAATTTTACTTCGGAAACAATTTTCTGCTAAACCCACAAATCTAACAAGTTCTAGAACAAAATTAAAGTCTTAAAATGTTTAAAATATAATGAATTAGCAATTAAAATCGAAAGAGAATTATTAAACTAAGTTTGTTTAATAAAAGCTTTGGAAAACTATGTGAAACTTAACTATTTTCTTTAATCCTACTGTCTTTGTATAAAAAATCGTCAAAATGGCCCATTTTCACTCAATGTCATGACTCATGAGGCTGCCCTATTGGTAACACTGCCTACAAAAACAGAGTTGTATTATAGGTGCCAGGACGTTGCCATATTTGTCGCTTTATTGGCATTTTAACGATTTTAAATCTGTATTTAGCAATTTTACAATAAAATGTGTTTATTTGTTTAAAAATTACAGATTTTAAATTGATAACTATATTATGAGTGATCTCAAATCAAAATAATATATTTTTAAAATAATTTCTGCAAAATTTCATTTAAACAAATTTTACTAATTCAGCAAATATTAGAAAACAAAAAAAATTTGTATTAAAATCATTCTGAAATATTTATAAAACAAATGCCTTTTTATTTTTAATAAAAATGTGTTGCTTTTTTCACACCTCATATCGTATCTATTGCAAATAAATTTGTTAACAAATTTTAGGTAATTTAAAGTCCTGTTCATTAGTAGAAAAACACTATTTGTATGATTTATAAATTGGTTTCTTTATCTCGAACAAAATGTTACCTTTTTTGCCCTTGTTTTACCCTTTTGTTATTATTATAAGGTTTTTTTATTGAATTTATTATGATATATTTTTTTGTTATTATTATCATGTTTTTTGTTTATTTATTGTGATATATCTTGAAAAGAAATGTATATGGACTGGTTCAATGCCCAGTACTTGACATATAAGCATTTTTCCAAAAAGAGGACAAAAAGGATAACATTTTTCCCAGAGAAGAAATTTATTCAACTTAATTTTCTTTTGAATAGCTGAAATAATTTAAAAACTGTGAATAGTAAACAAAACGGTTAATTTGTTAATTGCTTTATTATTGAATTTGATACTCTTACTCGAACTAATCAAAAAAAAGGTACAAGAAAAGTGCCTTTCATTTATAAAACCAGTTAGATTTAAAATTTGAAATTAAATTTTGAATTCTTTAACTTTTTCAATACAAGATTTTATTACAAACTTTACAAAATTAGTTCCAAACATCAGCTTACAATAACTTATTTCAAAATAATTACACATTAAAATTTTGGAACAATTTAAAAAATCTAAAAATTTTCAGTTTAAACTTTGAACAATTAGTTGTGTATCATGTTTTTATTTAATCCCTTTAAATTAAATCCTTAACTAATCATTTCCTGTATGATTTGTTTTTTGATTTTTCAAACATCCCTTGCTTGCTTTTATTAAAACAAGCAGCCCTCCCTTAAAGCAAAAATATCATCGTTGTTTGAACAACACCTGAGATTTAACGGCAATAAATGTTAAATATATATGTACCTAGTAAACAAAGGTCAGAGATTGATACAAATTAAATCCTTAAATTACGAAAACAATAAACTTAATATAATTGAGCATTTGAGGGGATTTTAAATTGTAAATAATTTATTCAATGATTGTGTCTGACTGCCAGACTTTGGCAATAATCATCATCTTCATCACGTGTTCGTACTTGAAATAATTTAACAAAGTTACCAGGAGCAACTTGTATGAGATTAAATACATATAAAAAAATCACAAATATATTGGCACAGCGCGCCCTACACCCAAAAATAAGTAGCAAAATTTACAAGTGATTAAATATTAAATACCTGAGAACCAACAAAATAAACCCTAAATTCACAGAGAAAATGACACTTGGAGGAAAACATTGGAGGGTTGTGTTTAGGAGTGTGTTTAATATATTTTTTTGTTTTAGTTACAAAATATTTCATTACGATTGTGTAACCATTAGTAACTCATAAAATCAAGTGTTTCTGTAGAGGATTAAGAAAGCAGGAATTACTTTTATGGCAAGAAGTATTTTCCCCCTCAACGATTGTTGTCAGTTGTGTATGGATGCAGGACAGACTGAATGACTGACAGCTGAAATGAAATGTGTCGTTTGCACACACAGCCAAGCACACTTATGACAATGTTTGTTGGAAGTGGGTAGGAAGTTTTAGTTGGATTTTTAAAATATGTTCGAAGATGATAATGGTTAAAGTAGTCAGTACAAATTATTGTTTTTTTTATAATCTGTTTAATATGAAAATTTATTGACATAACTGTAAGTAGTTTTTAAGATTTTTGTTTAAGAAATAAGTTTAGTCTATATTTTAAGAAAATATCTTAAAGTGAATAAAACTAAATGACAATTTGAGTAATATATTATGATGATTACTTATTAGTTCTGTATTTATATTATTTGTTTTTGATAGATTTTACAATTTTCTCTTCTTAAATCCTATAAAATTACATTGATTTTCCGTTACAACAGGAAATTTCTGCAATTTTCCGAAATTCCCTGCTAGTTGCAAAACCAGCATTTTTAACAATATGGCAGCACTTAACTTTACAGTTAACTAGATGTAAATGTAAACAAAAGAACGAATTAGCACTCTCTCATTCACATTCACTCTCCAGTAAGGAAAATTCTCTGTTATTTAATTGCATACTTATAAGGGCATTAATGTTGCTTTTTTTCTGATTTAATTTTCGTAAAAAGCTTATATTTAAAGTAATAGAAGTTGAATCTGGTCATATAAAGTATCAAATTAAAGGTATTTCCAAGATCTAGACCAGACTAGCTCTATAATTAAAGAAAACATTAGAAACCAGTACAATTTTGGGAAATAAATTTTTAAAAACCAATATTTTTAAATCTCACGAAATGTTGACTTGTTTCGAACAATTTCTATATGAACCTGGTCATATAAGGTATCAAATGAAAGATATTTTTAAGATCTATCACTATTAATTACTTGAAACCGGCTTTTAGTTCCCTCATTACTTTCATTTCTTATAAAAAAGTCCAACATTTTTGTCAACAAACGAAATCGGCCACCATATTTTTATCCATTCACAATAAAATTCCAGTGATTTCTTATAAATTTTTTTTCTTAGTTAAACTATAAAATAACTCCAAATACTATCTTTAATTGTAATTTTTGCCAAATTAAAGCTATTTAAATGATTTGCAATAGATATTCTTTAGAATAACAAAAATATAATTTTTTTTAAAGGGGTCAGGAAAAGTTCAAAGTAATTGGCCCCTAATTTTTTACTTTCCTCAAATGCATGAAATTTTATTATGAAAAAGGTCAACTTTTTGTTTATTCATGCGTCATTTCTTCCATTTATTTTCATATTTTTTGTTAGTAAAACTATAAAATTACTAAAACAACTTACCTTTAATTGCCATATTTGCATTTCTAGTAAAATATTATCCATATTACTTTGACCTTTGGCGGTGGCTTTTGCGGTTGCGGCCACACTATCAAATGTTGAGGCGGCACAAGACGAAGATTGTGCACTGCCGACGGCTGTGGATGAGCAGGGTTTATTTGTTGTTGTGGTGGTGGTGCTGGTGGAGCAGGAGGAGTTGTTACTCAAATGTGTATAACAGGTGGTTGATGACGTATTAAATGGTGAATTTGTGGTTTGAAAGAGATCATATAGTTCAGCATTTGTTTTGCCGCAACTACGGCATAATTCTTGGAAATTATGGCATATATCTTGTGTAGTTTTTAATGATGATGATGATGACGTTGTAGTAGATGAGGTGGAAGAAACGTTGGTTGTGGTAGTTGGTGCCTTAGAGGCTGCCATATTGTCTGTTAATATTTGAAAACTTAAGTCTGACTCAAAGTCCATTAAGGTGTTTTTTTTTTTTGTTGTTTTAAGTTACTTTATATTTTTACGGGCTGGCTGGCTGATAAATGGTTGAGAATTTTTTTTTATTTTAAGATTTTTAATATAAGATTTGTTGTTTTGCTTTATATTTAAAATATACAATTTAACATTTTTGTAGCGTTCTTTTGTATTTTATTTTGAAAAGGGGTTTTTTTTAAAGACCAGTCCTTTTATTTGCAACTCTTGATTTTTTATTTTTTTAGAAAATCATTTTGAAATGAATGCTTTACTTTTTTCACTTTGATGTGTTTTAATTTTCTACAAATCTGTAATAAAAACGTGCATTTATTTTTCCATTTCCTTTTTGTAGGCTTTAAACATAAAAATTGTAGTATGTATCTTTAATTTTTTGTTGTTGTTTTGTTCCTTTTAAGTTATTTGCTTTATTTATTTAATGTTTGAATCCGTCATGGTAGTTTGTCGCCAACGCTTTAAATGTGTACAGTGCATTAAAATGCGAAAAACACAATAAAAACTTTTGTAAGTTGCAGTAGCAGCAGCCTCCCTCCCTACAACATACAATAGTTGTTCTTGTAGCTGTAAATTTTATATCATTAAACAAACAATGACGTCTGCTTGTTGTTGTTGTTTATTTTGGTATTCTGGTATTTATGTATCTGCTGCTTCTTCTTCTTTAGCTTGGTGTAAAAAACCCCAGCAATAACAACAACATTAACTTCAAAGAGACACTAAAGTAAAATCTGTAAGAAAAAGAACAAAAAAAAAAGAACAAGAATGAGATTTCATTAAAACAACAGTTTTTATTGTTTGGCAAAGATGGAGACAGACAGAAAAAACAACAATAACAACATTAACGATAACAAACAGCATCTATTATCGATTAGTGTTGCCAATCAAATATTTGTTTGTGTGTCTCTGTGGAAAAAAACGTTAAATAAGGAGTTTTAACAATTTAACAGCCATCAATCAATATTTTTAAAGTTTAAATATTGATTTAATGTTTTCATTAACGTTGTTTTACAAATAATTTTTACTAATTGCTGGTTAATTTGTTTATTTTAAATTGAAATATTATTTGTTATGGAAATTACTTTTTTTTTAATATTATACACTACGTTTAGCTGATAAAAGGTTTACGGTTACGGTGGGATGCACTAAAGTTGATGTTTGTATTTATATGGTGACATATTTGGGGGAAAATATTTACAAAGTTAGGGTAAATATAAGAAGAACAATGTGAGAATATTCAATAATTATAATTAATGAGAAAACAACATTTAGGCTACATGGAAAATGTAGTAAAAATTAAATTTGTTTACCTTGAGGACTATTGCCCATTTAAATTTTATGTGTCATAACCTTAAACATTTCTGGAAATTCCAATTCAATTCCTCTTGAAAATGTCAAAAGAAATGTTTAACAAATAATAAATGTTGTTTATGTTGATTTTTTTTTTATATTCTCAAAAATTAATTAAATCTTATACACACACACTTAGGACTCTATAAAACTCATATTTAAATATGAATACAAAAATAAACATTGAAAAAAAAATACCCCATTATTAACGAACTCAAACCACTTGAATTGATTTATTTCATAAAAATACAAAAGAACTTTCATTTTATCAAAGTCATTTACTATTAATGTTGATCTGTCTTTAAACGGAATCGTGATTTGTAAATTTTGTCCACGTTTTTAGAAAAACAAACAACACTTGATTATTTTTTTTATTCAAAATAGTTTTTTTGTTTTTTATTTTTGTGTTGTTAATGATCTTTTCAAGATTTAAAGGTAGGTTTCTGTTGATGATCTTGTTATACTTTGTATTCTTTTGGTTTTCATTTTCTACAACTCATTCAACAAAATTATTTAAAATTTTGCTGTTGGTTGTTGCTTTGAGTTTTTGTGTGGGCCGTAAAATTTTCTATACAAATTTCTGTCATCACTTTGAAGTGGCAAAAAAGTATCTTCTGTTGTGGTGTTTTCCAAAATCGTGGGATATCGTTGGTTTGTTTAATAAAAACATTCATTGATTAATAGTTTAGTTGTTTATATTCTTTGTAGATCGATTATGTTTTTGGCGATTAAGGTCATTTAAGCAGAAAATTAGTAAAACAAAATAGATAGTTCAAAAAACATGATAATTTTACAACAATTTAATTTAAACTAGCAAATTTAATAAATTTTTGGAAAATACTCATATTGCCGTTTTACCGAAAGAAAGGGCAGAAAAAGTGCAACAATTGAATTTCAAATTAGTTCAAATGAAAAAAACCCCTATAATTTTATATTAATTATTTATATTTCTGGAAATTTGTAGAAAATTTTCGTTAGTCGTTCTTAGTTTTGCCTTTTTTTGCAAAGAAAGTGCAAAAAGGGCAACATTTTTTTGCAAGCAAAGAAAGAAAATAAATTTTTAAAGGAAATTTTGTTTAATTATGTGAATATGGATAATTTCTAAGCAATTTTTGTTGTCTGACCCCATGTAATTACAGTTTTGCATTTTTTCAGATTGAAAGGGGCAGAAAAAATGCAATATTTTTGCCAGCAAAGAAAAATCAATGAGTTTTTAAAGAAAATTTTGTTTTTGTGGCAAATGAAGGGAATATTGAAATTTTTATATGGTTTGCTTATGTTTTCGAACAAAAAGTGAAGAAAAAGGGCAACATTTTTGCCAGTAAAGAAAAATCAATAAGTTTTTAAGGAAAATTTAATTTTTGGTTCAAACTTTGTTTACTGATGTGATTATGAATAATTTCTTGACAATTTAAATTGTTTGTTGTTCAGTTTTGTAATTTTTCAGAAATAAAGGGGCAGAAAAAGGGCAACATTTTTGCCAAAAAAGAAAAATCTTTAGATTATTAAAGAAACTTTACTTTTTGATATTTTCTGTTGCATTTAAATCTTTTGCTACTTTGCAATTTAAGTTTAGCCTTTTTTCAGAAAGAAGGGGCACAAAAAAGGGCAAAATTTTTGCCAGAAAAGAAAAACCGAAGGAAAATTTTCACACAAAATTTAATTTTTTGTTGAAATTTTGTTTTCTAATGTGAATATTGATAATTGCTTGACAATTAAAATGAAAAAGAGCAACTTTTTTCTAGAAATGAAAAACCAATAGGTTTTTTAACGAAAATTAATTTTTTGTTAATTTTTATTCAATTTAAATCTGTTGCTACTTTGTAAATAAAGTTTAGCCTTTTCTGGCCAACATTTGACCAGAAAAGAAAAACCGAAGGAAAGTTTACTGCTAATTTTCTAATAATTTTTTGTAAAGTTTTGCCTTTTTTCGAAATAAAGGGCAGGAAAAGGGCAACATTTTTATCAGCAAAATAAATTTTTAAACAAAATTTCCTTTTTTTGCTGAAATTTTTGTTTACTAATGTGAATATTGATAATTTCTTGACAATTTAAATCTTTTGAAACAGTTTAATTACTGTTTAGATCATTTTCTGAAAGAAAAGGCAGATAAAGGGCAACATTTTTCAAGATTTTTTTTTGGAAAAAATTAAAGAATTCCAATCCATTTTTTAAAAGCATCCTACATGTCATGGTAGGACAATTAAATCTTTTGAAACTGTTCAATTAAAGTTTTTTTTTGGAAAAGTTATATAAAATTAAATCATTAAACCAAATGATAGGGGCCTTCAAATAAAAAAATGTCAACTCATAAAGAATGTTATTTAAATTAAATACAAAATTTAAATAAACACAAAACTCATGACCTTAAAACACTATAAAAATTACAATCAAAGAGATTTGATAATAAAATACTTAAAAATCCAAAACATGGCCCCCTATAAAATTCCAAAATTTTTGATAACAACAGGTAAAATAAAAAATAAATAAACTTTCCCACCATAGCCATCAATAAACTTTCAATTACTAGCTCTGACAAACTTCAAATGCATTCAGGCGTAATAAATTTAAGAGCTATAGCCCAAAAGCAAACCCACCACCCTTTTCTTTAAAAAAAAAAACTTTAAACAAATCCATATTATAATAATAAGAGCAAATAAATATCAGCACTAATTTACACACACATCCCTAAGGGAAACTAACAGCCTTAACTTTAACTAAATAACTGTTGATTTGCTAAATACCAAGCCTGCGGCGAGAAACAGTTCTCTTTCTCTTTTCAAGTACCAGCTTTTGGTTAAGGTCAGTCAAACATACATACATACATACATGCTCTCAAGAAACAGCTGATTAACTTTTTAAGTACCAACTTAAATAAAAAACTGCCATTTTATTTCATTGTTTAATCTGGATGTCTACAATAAAAAGGAAATGGTACTTGAAAATATAAGAACATTGGATTGTGATCAAGGTAGGATAATAATGAAGGTATTTTTTTTTGGAAAATTAAGTTGTATTTGAAATAAAAAGCACAGCTGTTTTCAAGTTCTTTAAAAAAAAACTTTTATATTTCAACAACAGAATAGCTTGATGGATATTCTGTTGTTGAAATTGCTGAAAATTGTGGCAAATTTTTAGCGTGGGTGATTTTTGGTTTTGGGTTTTTTTTTATAATGACTTTGAACTTTTTATGTGATATGTATTTTGCTTGAAGAGCAAATTTTAATCTATTTATTAAGCATTAAGATAGAAAGAAATTAAGTTAAAGAAGATATATTAGCAGTATTTAGTATGTAGATCAGCGGTTGGCATAAAGAGAATTTGAAAAATAATAACATGTTTTGAACTTTCTTGAACTCTTGTATTTTGACCAGCTATTTAAGAGGATTTTAGATAATTTATGAACTTTATGTGTTGTTAACTGTTAAATAACTGAATTTGTTCGGTTCCTGGTGGCTATGAGTGCCGATCACTGGGTGTAGAGGTATTATCGAGCTATTTCACTAAACAATAACAAAGAAATATCATGACGTCTGTTATTGTTGCGTTCATATGTATAAAGCGTGCTTCCATAATAATTTTAACATATAGGAATGGAAAAATGATTAGTTGTTAAAATCAGAAGAAAAACGTTTGAAATAATAATAACCAACAAGAGAGATATATTTGGCTGTGCCGGTCTTCACCAAATTATACTTCAAAATACAAATTTTAAATATTTTAAAAAGTAAGCAAAATTTTTTTTTCCAAAATTGTTTTTTTTTAAATTTTTTGGAAAAATTTATTTTTCGAATTGTTTTTTTAAAATGTTTTAAATTTTTTAATTTTTTTGGAAATTTTTTTTTTAAATTTAAAAATTTTTTTTTTTAATTTTAAAAATTTTTTTTGGTAAAAAAAAATTTGGGTTAAAAAATATTTTTTTCCGACTTTGACCCATTGTAGGTCCAACTTACTATGGTCTTATATACGTCATTGCAAAGGTCTTTGAAATATCTATCATTAGATATCCATATTATCTATATTAATTACTTAGTAATCCAGATATAGGTCAAAAATCGAGGTTGTCCTGGTTTTTTCCTCATATCTCAGCCATTTGTGGACCGATTTTGCTAATTTTAAATAGGAAACTTCTCGAAAGCATGTCTGACAGAATTATTGATGATTTGGATCCCTAAGATATCTAGGGTCTTCAGGAAATTGATTTCAACAGACAGACATGGCTTAATCGACTCCGCTATTTATAAGGATCCAGAATATAGATACTTTATAGGGTCGGAAAATTATATTGTGGAAATTACAAACGGAATGACAATATAAGTTTGTCATTCCCTTCTCACGAAGCTAAAGGATATAAAAACTGACTCAAATTTAGCACGTTTTTCCAATATCCAAAAATATGATTTTTAAGTTATGGAAAAACGCCAAATTGACAACGCTGTTTACCTTCTTCTTGTGTTACCAATTAGATTTCTATCTAGTCTTTTTATGAGCTACCACAGCAAAGCTCAACGATGGAGTCATATACGGACAGGAATTCCTGATTTTATTTATCAGATTCCTTGTTGTTAATACTTAAACAACAAAAAAAAAAAAAATAAAGAAAAAACACTTTCCCAAGAAAATCATATTGTTCTTCTTCTTCTTCTGCTATACCACCACCATTTTAAGTCATCATTTTGACATGGATGACATCACATGGAATGTTTTTGTTGTTGCTTGGTTTTTTTTTCTCAGTTTTTGCAGGTTCTTTTGCTTTCATTGTTTTTGTTGCTAGTGCTCTCATAAACTTGAAAATTTGTTTGGCTGGTTGTTGTTGGCGTTTTTCTTGACAGCAACAAAAACAACAACAACAAAAAATGAATAATGAATGTTTGCATAATTTAGTGCAAGAACAAGAACATTTTTATTTTATTTAATTTTTTTTGGTTGTTTTTCGCATTTTTATAGAGAGTTGGTGGTTGTAGGTTTAAATGTGAGGCTATGTGTATGAGTGGGGAAAATTTTAAATCGTATTTTTGGTGATTCATTAAATTTGGTTATTTTTAAGAATTTAAGGCACGCAATCCTTTTGACAATTTGTCATTATTATTTATATTGACAAACTGTTAAATAACAGTTTGGTAAGAAGTTTTGCTATTGATTTAAAGGCAAGAGAAATTAAATTTGAATTTTCCTTCCCCAGGGAACAACCCAGCATCTAACCATCAGCGGTAATTTTTGTTCAAGTATTTGCTTAAACAGATAAAATAGAATCTTTCTCTTTAGGGAAATTGTGGCATGTGCCAAAATATTATTTCGGTTTTTTTTTCTTTGTTGTCTCTTATAATAGCTGGTGTATTTGCAGGTTGTTTGTCAGCAAACACTAGACTTGAGCGCTGTTTTGATAACAAAAACGCTCAACTTGTTGACAAATTGCAAACGTCCGTTTAGTTTTTTTGATGGCTTGTTTAACAAACAAACTTGAGTGTTTTTTCTAGACATATTTATTTATTAAATAAAGTTATTTTTAATTAATTAAGGGTAAATAATCTAAAAGGAAATTGTAATTTTTGTAAAACAAACTGAGGGTGGTGAAAAATATAAAATTCATTTAATAAATTTGTGTTAATAATACAGCAGAGTGGTGGGGTATTTCAAATCTGTAATTTCCCATTTTAATGAAACTTCTTATGGCTATAGAAGTTAAAGTTGGCTATTCGGATTAAAAAACAGAAAATTGGCAACGCGAGTGTTCATAATTTATCAATTGGTTTCCTGACAGTTACTAAATGTTGTTGAAAATATTGCAGAGAATAATAGACATTAGGTAAAATCTGATTTACCTCCTTTTTTTTCTTTAATTCTAAAATATTTGCCACAATTTTTTTAACCGACGGAGTATGTTAATTTTACTTCAAGTTGAATTTTTTTCATATATTTGTTCTAGCGGAAGTTATTGCTTAAAAAATTAAACCAAATATTGGAAAATAGTAAGAGTAGCGGGCAAACCAACAAGCTGATTAATTGTTAAAATTGATTGTTAGTTAATTGTTTTATTTTTGTTTTCTTATGAAACTTAAAAAACACTTTTAACTTTGCCGCTATTGTTTTTAACAAAAGCCGTCGGTTTTCACACCAGTTATAATGATTTGAAGCTTTTCAAACTGATTTAATTAATCTGGCACAAATGTTGCTTTAGGGTTAATGCGGTACATTTAAAGATTAAGTAGTTTTTAAACGTGTTGAATTCCTGTACTGTTTGTGTAAGTAGGTTTGTGTAATAGGTAGTTCCCTTTAAGAAGATAATGTAAAATCATACTCAATTTTTAAGTCATTATTGTTGTAACTTTAAACAGCTGTTTTAGGTAAGAATTTAGAAAACATAGGAAGGAGGCTAAGTCTCTTTTAAGGGTTAATTGGTCAATAAATTTGCAGGGTATTGCAAGTAGCTGATCCTAAGCTCCTAAACAAAATCGAATTCTACGTCAACCTCAATTGAGGAGGTAAAAAGACTGTCAAAGGAGACAAATTGGACTTCATGGACTACGATGCCAAGATTGAGCTTTTCCTTGTTCGTCCAGGAGTGTTGCCCAAGACTTTCTTGATGAAAGTTGCAGTGAAGAACAAACAATTGGATGAAAAAAATCGTCGAATTTGGGACGATATCAATCTACACGAGAACCAATAGCGTTCAATGCATCCCGAAGGAAACTTCGGAATGCAAAGGAGACCGCTAAAGTTTTCGGGTGGTGCACATTCGGAATTTGGACTTCATCGACTACGATGCCAAGATTGAGGTTTTCCTTCTTTGTCCAGGAGTGTTGCCGAAGATTTTCTTGATGAAAGTTGCAGTGAAGAACAAACAACTGGATGAAAAAATCGTCGATTTTGGGACGATGTCAATCTAGACGAGAACCAAGAGCGTTCAATGCATCCCGAAGGAAACTTCCCGCGTGATTGCAATCAGCTGAGGAGGTAAAAAGACTGTCAAAGGAGACCGCTAAAGTTTTCGGGTGGTTCATAGTCGCAATTTGGACTTCATCGACTACGATGCCAAGATTGAGTTTTTCCTTGTTCGTCCAGGAGTGTTGCCCAAGACTTTCTTGATGAAAGTTGCAGTGATGAACAAACAACTGAATGAAAAAAATCGTCGAATTTGGGACGATATCAATCTACATGAGAACCAAGAGCGTTCAATGCATCCCGAAGGAAACTTCCCTCGTGATTGCAATCAGTTGAGGAGGTAAAAAGACTGTCAAAGGAGACCGCTAAAGTTTTCGGGTGGTTCACGGTCGGAATTTTTACTCCATCGACTACGATGCCAAGATTGAGCTTTTCCTTCTTCGTCCAGAATTGTTGCAGAAGACTTTCTTGATGAAAGTTGCAGTGAAGAACAAACAACTGGATGAAAAATCGTCGAATTTGGGACGATGTCAATCTACATAAGAACAATAGCGTTCAATGCATCCCGAAGGAAACTTCCCTCGTGATTGCAATCAGTTGAGGAGGTAAAAAGACTGTCAAAGGAGACCGCTAAAGTTTTCGGGTGGTTCACGGTTGGAATTTAGACTCCATCGACTACGCTGCCAATATTGAGCTTTTCCTTGTTCGTCCAGGAGTGTTGCCCAATACTTTCTTGATGAAAGTTGCAGTGAAGAACGAACATATATACAATGTTCACAAGGCTATTTACCATATGTATACATTTCATGGTTTCTCTTGGTTGTTGGACTCTGTAATTTCAGTTGGAGAGAAAAACTATGACTTGAAGATTGTGAAGTTTGAGACGTACTTTCTCTTTATCACTCTGCGTGATCAGAGTTTGATTATTCTCTGACATCAGGTCACAAATGAGAAAATTATTCGACATTTTGTTTATAACTTTTGACTTTGAATAGGGACTTCCAAACTTTGACAGTTGAAAGCAGACATACTGTTAAAGCTACATCTGTCAAATTGGCTGTCATTTAATCACCATGGTCGGATATAGCGCTCAACAACACGTGCAAATGATAAATTTGTTTTATCAAAATGGGTGTTCTGTTTGGGTAACGTTTCCTTTTTACGGAGAGGTTCCTTTCTGGAATGAAAAAATTGTCGAATTTGGGACGATACTATTCCACTTAAGATCCAAGAGCATCCCGAAAAAGTCACTATTTGGTGTGGATTATGCTATGTCATTTAATCACCATGGTCGGATATAGCGCTCAACAACACGTGCAAATGATAAATTTGTTTTATCAAAATGGGTGTTCTGTTTGGGTAACGTTTCCTTTTTACGGAGAGGTTCCTTTCTGGAATGGAAAAATTGTCGAATTTGGGACGATACTATTCCACTTAAGATCCAAGTGCATCCCGAAAAAGTCACTATTTGGTGTGGATTATGGGCTGGCGAGGTTATTAATCCATATTTCTTTGGCCAGGCCATCACCGTCAACACCGATCGCTATAGGTTGATGATTACGAACTTTTTTGGCCTGTATTGGATGATATTGACTTCAACGACTTGTGGTTTCACTAGGACAGCGCTATGTGCCATACAGCTAATGCCAAATTGGACATTCTGTACGAGCAATATGAGGCCATGATCCTCTCATATGGAGGTGATGTGAACGGATCACCAATATCGTGCGCTCTGACCCCATAAACTTTTTGTTGAGGGGTTTTCTTAAGTCGCAAGTCTATGCGAATAAGCCACTAACCCCAGATGCCCTTAAAAGCCAACATAATACATGTCATCGATCAAATTCAGCCTGATTCATAGAGCAGTCATTGAAAATTTGACATTTCGGAAGCGAACGACCCAGCGAAACCGCGGCTGATATTTACACGATGTTATATTTCATTTCCTTTCAAAGGTATAACAAATTTCGATGATATCGCACACACACTTTGTTTTATTTAGATTTAAAGATGGGAAGCGCTTAATGAAAGACCTTTTATCAGAGGTCGGTTATCTGCTATCATCATGTTAGCTATTTATCTTGATTTTTGTGTCTTATTTGAACACTTTTAAAAAACCGAACATATTCAGACTTTGGTGGCCATGAGTGTCCGAGCACTGGTCAAATGTGTCATCTGTATTTAGGTATTTTTAACAAAATTACTTTAATTTCAAGATTATGAAAAGTAATTTTATTAAAACCAAAAAACTCTATTGTAATATTTTATTTTAAATCTTACATTTTCATTATGTCAGTTCTTATCTCACACAAGACACAACCTTCAACCCTGACAAATTTAAAGACTATAAAGAGTGTAAACATTTACTTACATTACTTGATAAGATTAATTTAAAACTTATAAATTTGGATTTTTTAAAATAGTTTCATCACAATTTGGTAAACCACTTTAACAATCTCTTGAAATTACAATATTTATTTTTAAATGTGTCAAAATAAAATCAAGTAGTTTTTTTTTATAAAGTGTCTAGCGTTCTCTTTATTTATGTAGCACAAATTAATTAACATTTTTTTATAGACAACTTTCTTATTTTTGTTTATATTAAATTATTGAAAAAAAAAAACATTCTGGCGATTTTGCAAAATTTAACTTTAAAGGTCAAAAACCTGATGAAGTTTATTAAAAAATAGTAAGTAGTTAATGCAAATAAATTAAAAAAGTTTTAAACTTGAAATGTATTTGTGATAATTTGCCAAAGTAAACAATTTGATTTTTCACAGAAACATTTTTGGGACAGAGTAGTTTAGGAAGGTACTTTAAAGTTGCTTCAAAGTTATATACATTTGCCTTGGATTATTAAGCTTCTTTATATGTAAATAATATGTAAATCTTTTGTCAAGATCTTTTTATGGCTCGTTACAATCATAGAATTTCATCGATTGCTTTTGTGTCATTTCCAAGGCTCTTTCCAAACATTGTGATACCACTTTTTCCATTTTTAACTTTTATTCTATGATTTGATTTTTAAATAGTTGTCATCACTGCTAACATTTCCGTTCGTTAGTTGCCAACTTGATTTTAATTTCGTCATTACCCTAGGTCTCCACGCAGCAATTTTTATTGCTAAGCACATGCAAAAAACGTCGGCAGAACAATCGCACAGTGATTGCTGATTGCTTTAGGTGGAGAAAACATAAAATTGCTTAGTCACAAATATGAAATTTTTAACATCGATGTATTTTGCTTATATTTTCGGTTGATTTTTCCACTAATTTCTGTTTTTATTTTTTTACTGTCTCACTCATAAAAATAAGAAATTTGTTATTAATGGCAACTGAACTGACAGCTTATTGCTTAGCAGTAATTCCTCAAGCAATCATTGCGCAATGGATTGCTACATATGACAATTTGCGGTCTACAATTGCGGCAATAAATATTGCTACGTGGAGACCTAGAGTTAGCCTTCTCCTAGTTTTGTAGCAATTATATTAAACTGAAATTAAGGAGATATCCATTTCATCTCACTTTCTTTGCTCTTTCTGTTTTCCACGTTTTCAATATTTTTTTTGATTTCCACTCCAAACAGTTGGCTTCACTACTAAAATTTACGTTCGTCAGTTGCCAACTTGATTTTAATTTCTTTTTTAGCCTTCTTTAAGTTTTGTTGCAATTATATTGAACTGAAATTAAGGCAGTATTCTACACAAATTCGTCCATTTGTTTGTGCATTTTTTCTCGCTTTCGTTGCTCTTTCTCTTTTCTTCGATTTCCACTCAAAACTATTGGCATTACTACTATACATTTACGTTTTTTAGTTGCCAACTTGATTTTAATTTCTTCATTAGCCTTCTCTTCCTTTTATTTTTATTATTTCGAATAGGATCCAAGCTTTGTATATATTTCAAATATATATATATGATGGGATTTATAACATTTTTAACATACTCCTATAATGAAGGAGATATAACCAGAATTTTACCCAATTTCGTGCTTTTTTGTGAGGTTTTTCTCACATTATTTGATCTTTCTACAACATAATGTTGGCCTCACTATTATGAATTTACGTTTGTTGGTTATCAACTACATTTTTATTGATTCGATTTATGAGTTACCACACACATTAATTTTTTGTTTAATTTATTAATCTGATTCCTTGTTTTAAGTTCGCCAAGATATCCATATTTTTATTTTGTCTGTTGTCTTCTCCCCCATTTTACATTACTACCAACATCACGTTACTGTTGTTGAGTTACCAATTGTATAAGTATGTAGTCGCGTTGTGTTGCCAACCGACGGCAAATCACTGGCTGCAAACACACATTAATAGTTTGTTTAATTTATTAATCAAATTCCTTGTTTTAAGTTCTCCAAGAAATCCATGCTTTTATTCTTTCTGTTGCCTTCTCCTCCAGTTGTCATTAATACCAACATCACATTTATCTTGTTGAGTTACCAAGTATGTAGTCTAATTATGAGTTGCCAACCGCCGGTAAAACACTGGCTGCAGTTTAACACTGAAATTGTTGGTGTAATTCATTAACATGATTCCTGGTTTGTGATAAATTTTTTTGGTATTTAAAATATAAAAATGATTCGCATTTACTTTTCTTTAGCTGCCAATTGAATGATTATCTAGCGTCTTTATAAGTTACCAACCGACGGTAAATCATTGGCTGCAGCCTAACACTGAAATTGTTTGTTTAAGTTTTTAATTTGATACCTAGTTTTATGTTATAATCAAGTTTCATTACATCTTTCAAATATTTGAGAGGATTTGTTAATATTCTTAAAATACTATTTGATTTGGGAGGTAGACCAATTATTTCTAATAGTTATCTCCACTAATCGTTTGTTAGTTAACAATTGTGGGTTAAATTTATGAATTTAGTTTCTTGTTATAAGTTCTCTGTGATATTCATATTGTTTCTATTTATTATTTTGTGTTCTCCTCCATTCTTAGCAGTTCGATGATCAACAATTGTGGGTTAAATTTATGAATTTAGTTTCTTGTTATAAGTTCTCTGTGATAGTCATATTGTTTCTATTTATTATTTTGTGTTCTCCTCCATTCTTAGCAGTTCGATGATCAAGTTTCTTTATCCTTTTGAAAAATTTGATAGGATTTGTTAACAGTATTAAAATACTCCTTATTATGCTTAATGATATGATAAACCACATTTCAATGCTCTTTCTTTAACAATATTCCTAGTAATTGGTGTATATTATTTACCACTTGAACTTTTATCTATTCGCCTTATGAGTTCCCAACCGTCGGTAAATCACTGGCTAATGGAAGTTGCTGGAATTTTTAGTTATCTTAATTCCTTGTTTTAATATTTCTATAAATAACAGATTGGCTTTCTCAACTAAATTTTTAGCATTTATTTGACCTAGATGTTCAATTTTCCAAATATATGATAGGATTTGTAATCTCTTTAAACAACTACTCGATTCGTAAGATAATCATAGTAAATATCTCTCTATCTGATTGTTCCCAAATCTTGTGTAATGGATCTTTACAAGTTCTCCAAATTCTTCGATATGTTGTAAGCAAAACCATCAAGCATATGGCGGCTCAAGTTCTCTCTCAATGGCAATGGTGCGATCAATTTGTTACAAATTTAGGTTCATGAAGCTCTACTTCAGTCTGTTGTATATTCCATTACAACGATTTAAATCCTATTGAAGGATCGTTGGATCGAACGAAGTATGTAATGTTCTTCCAAAATCTGTTGTTATGCCAAAAATCATCTGTGCTATGCAGCAACTGATACTGAACAAGCGACATGTGATTTATCCTAAAAATGAGGGATTAATTCCTCTTGCATATATTCCATATTCATTAGGCATTTGGCAGTCTCAATATTACAGCACTGGACTGATTAACTCCAACCTGATTTCCTTACAACCCAATTCAATTCTAGTCATCGAACGTTGGAATTTGAAGCTTGTGTAAATCATATATGCTGTTTGGTAACTGCTATTGCAAAATCGTATTTTAGGTTAGGTGCCATGGGCAGCCGCTCCTCAAGCAGGGTTCATTCTGATCTGATCCTATTGTGATACCCAAGGTTTAGACATCAGGATATTTACAATACTTCCGTTGCCAGATACCCGGATGAAGGAGTAGATTCGTCTAAGATTCATCCTTGATAACTCGTCCAAGCAGTTCCTTCAAAAACCGTAATTTACTTTATCTTAAAATTGCTTTATCGCTCAAAGAAGTTTTGTGTCAAGGGCGTTAAATATATCTCTGTAGACTTTCTTTTAAGTCACTCCAAATGAATGAATGTTTTTTTTTTCAAAACTATCGACCATTTCGCACTGCGCCATAAGAGCTGCCTGATCGATCAACTCGGAATGTCATAGGATTGCTAGAAGTCATTGGAGGAACAACAAGTGACTTTTTGCAAAGCGTTTAGCTGAAATTTGTAATTTGATATTCAATGACATTAGTCAATCCAGCGCCAAAGAAAGTGGTTGGTGGGAACACATGTTTTACAGTGTATTACAAGATCATTTGCCGTTTAGAGGAAATATTTGCGCTGAATACTTACAACTTTGCCAAGCGTTTAGATCAATACCACTCAAATCTGAAGCTATTCATAAATATTAAGCATGTCTCCTGGTGCCCTCAGCTCGCAACCTGGTTATGTTAAACTACCATATGCTTGACAGACGTCTTTAAAATATCCAATTGATGTGTAAAACCCTGATTGAACATTCAATGTCTGTCAGTGTCTTTTAAACCCTCCAAAATAACCACCTCAATGTTTTCTTGTATTCCATGATCAATAGAACCTTTAAAGGATTTCTTTTTCCAAAATTATCAATTGTTCAAAAAAGGCTCAAGTCGGCTAGATGAATAAATTTACAGTCGATTTTCTATCCAGTTTTGAACCAAATTGACGTCTTCCGTTTACTTTTCAAAACCATTGAGTACGAGCCGCTTTCATACAACCAAAATTACTATATGGCTACGCTAGAGCCGGCTGAAGTTTTAATGCTTGGATTAAATCGGAATTCGCTCTTTAATGATGTGATTTATCTGGGTTCAATCAGCCGAAACTGTTTAGGAACGAATTCCAGAAGCTGATCTCCCTTGAAAAGGACGATCTTAAAGTACGTACGAGCCTATTTTGAGGATATTCTGGTTTTGGATACCATCATTAAGCTTTGGACAATGTTCAGCTGAAACAATGCAGATTTTGCGAGATATATGATGAGACTTCTAGGCAAAAACTTTGTGTTTGTCCCTTATTAGGGTCGAGTAGAGGGAAGATGGAGCTTTAATGGCACTTCTGGATGATTTTGATCCCCAACCAACCAAAATAATTGGCTTCTTAAGATGCCAGGGCCTATTGTAAAAAAGTTAAGGGCTCCGCATAAGTTCCTATATGTTGAGGTATGTCAATCGTTCAGAGAACGATCATTTTCAAATATTGTTCTTTGGCGCCGGCAAATTTCATTCATATTGACTTGCTATTAGTTTATTCCCTTTGGTAGTGTCCAAAAATACCTTAAATACGTCACATTTTATTAAAGATTTTTCTGGAGACCCTCGCACACATATCCGTTGATCATACATTTAATTTCTTCTCACTAAAACATTTTCTTTTTAAACCAAAGCGAAGCGAATTACAACATAGTTTTACATTCTTCGCTGTAAAGTTATATGATAAAAAATTCTTTTTGTTTTTTTTTTGTTGTCTTGTTCACATTTACAACAATTTTTTTCTCATTAAAAGTTCTTTGACCACATTGTCTGCTCTTTTTAGTTCTTTTTTTTATTGTAACGTGTTCGTATTCAAGAGTTTTTGTAATTTGGAATGCGATCAACAACAAACAGCTGATGCCGGTTGTAGCTGTTTCAAGAGATTTATTTACAAATTTCCCAACACTATTAATAACATCAACATTAAGATGTAGTTTTTTTCTTCTTTTTTTTGTAGTTGAACAAAATCTTTTTTTAAATTTTGTTGTCTTTTTTTAATCATTTTTTATTTATTTTGTTTGGTTTCGAGGTTATCTATTATTTGATTTCGTAAATTAAGCATTATTTAAAGATAATTAACCATTTTTCTTTTAATTATTTTTTGTTTGTTTGTTATACTGTAACTTGATTAATTATTTCGCAATTAAATAGTTTTTGTTCAAAAAAAAGAAATTGAAATAATAAACATTTATATTTAAATTTAATGTTGGAATAGATTTGGTTATTTATTATTTATGAAATAAAGCCCACACTAATTAATTTTTTGGCTAAATGAAAGAATAATTATTTTTGACTTTTATTTTGCAGTTTTATAACACAACAATTGCAGTTTTTTCCTGATTTATGATGATTATTTATATAGCGTAGGCACTTTCAGTTGAATTTTTGATTATTATTTAGAATTTTTTTAATTATAAACACGCAAAGTGAAACTTACACCCAAAATTTGTTAAGAAACCGCTACATCAACAAGCACGTTTATGCATGACCATCAAGGAAATACACCAATAAATTTTAATGAGTGAATTTTTTTTTTTAAACACAAACAAAAAACTAAATAGTTTTGTTTTATTCTTTTTTGATTATTTATTTTTTTTTGAGAAACTTAAGAACCAGTACGAGAATTCTTTTTACTTTCTTTCCGTTTGGCACAACCAATACGCACGACTTACAAAATTAAACTGATATAAACGTAAAGCATACAACGTAAAGTATCACACACAAAAATATCCACACCGCCATACTCACACACTCATTTAATCAAACACACACACAACACTCTCATTCGAACACAACACAACAGAAAAAACTGATTTGTGTTTGTTCTCAAACCCCCCCAACAATAGTTTTGTGCTCTCATAACTCAATAAATTTGACCAGAAAATATAAAAACAACAACAACAATCATAACAATAAAAAACACACAATCACAATAATTCTCATTATCATTGTGAACTCAACAATATTGTTGTCGTCACGAACAGCAGTAGCAGCAGCAGCAGCTACTACATCACCAACAAATATTTATTAGAAATAATCCATACACCAGGGTTCACTGCCTGCTGTAATACTCTCGAAACCAGTTGATTGTTTTGTTTTTATTTTTATTGGTTCCACATTGCTGTAATTTATTAAACAAAATTTAAAGTAAAAAATTCCTCTCTGAATCCGCCTAGACATCCAACCATTATCATGCATTTAACAACAACAACAACAATTATTACCAAATAAATTTCATTAATTCTTTTTTTGGTTTATTTGGGCAACAAAAATCCCTCTATTAGAAATGAATATCGAGAAAAGAGTGTAACATAAAGAGAGATTTGAGAGAGAGTGAGAGATAACGTCTAAAATAAATCAAATTTAAACTAAACGTGAAAGAGACCACCTAGGCGAATTTACAGAAGGTGGCCTCAGAAGAACAGCTGATTATGTTTTTCATCACTTGTTTAGATGTTTGTACTGTCAAATTCAGTTGTGTTTGTTGTGGCGAAAAATACAACAACAAACCCAAAATCAATAAAAAACATCAAGCAACTTTGGCAATTCAACTATTTTTTACAGAACCAAATTTATTGTATTTCTCTCATCATCATTTAGCTACTGTTTTTATAACCTTCATCATGAGTGGCAAGTTTGTCATTCCGTTTGTAATTTTCACATTTGCGACCCCAGATATATATAAGTTCCCGTAGTTCCTACAATGTGCATAGGGCCATAACAAATTTATTCCATTCTGATTTGTCCGATACAAGTGTTTCCTTTTCTACGGCTTCCTTGCGTGTTCTATTCGCTTGCTTGTCTTGTATCATTATCAACAGGCTTCCGTAGAATATGTCCTAGCCAGCGGTATTTTCTTTTTTGGATCTCGACGTTTGCGGGGATTTTTTAGGTTTGGACCCATAACCTTTCATTGGATATCGTAACTGGTTAGAATATTTTTAAAATTCTCCGCAGGCAGCGAGTTAACATCCTTACTGGCATACCTAAACACGGGCGGCAAGCGTTTTTTAGTTTTAGTTCGGTATGCTACATACAATTTGTATGTAGCATACCGAAATAACGCGGCGACAACGCTTTGCAATTGGAAAATTCAATTTTGACAGCGCGTTTAATAGTGAAGTTAGTTGCAAAACACAACAAATGTAAACAAATAAAGAAGGAGAAACAAATAAGCAAAAAACTCATTTTTTAAACTTTAATATTTATTTTTTTTTTATAAAATTTTTGTTTACAAATCACAAAACAAAAATCAGAAACACTTTTATCGTAATTTACTTTATTGTTTAAATAATCCGTGTTGTTATATTTATTTTTTTGATAATTTTGTGTTTGCTGTTTGACATAGCGTTGACGCTTTTATTTAGGTATGACATTTCAGCGTTAAAGCTAAGCGGAAAAAAACGTTCCGTCTTACGCTTTTGTTTAGGTAGGCCAGTTATGCGCTGAATTCCACGATTCACATTCATATAGAAGATACTTTTAGCTTGGGATAACCCGTGTAATGCCGTGTGATATGGCCTTATCATAATATCAAGAGAGGTCTGGTGTTGTTATGGACAGCTGGACATCATGGAATGAACTCGGTGCGCACAATGAACTCACTGGGTTCACCTGACAATAATGCATTAAACACATTCAAGACAGCAGGCTACCAACTTTAATCTGTCAAAAATAAAAGGCACACGTTTATATGGAGACGATTATTTTAACGACATCACAGCTACCAGAGCTGTAAATGAATCATTCTTTTTTGATTTTAATTCATTATGAATTAGCTAAATTTTGAATTAATTCATTGAATTGAAAAAATTAATTGAATGAAATTTGAATCAATTCAAACGAATTAGGCAGAAATGAATTTCAATTCATTTCCAATTCAAATGAATTTGTAAAAATGAGTTGCAATTCATTTACAATTCATTTGAATTGAATTGAGTTTGAATTAATTCAAATGAATTAGAAAAAAGAATTAGCAATTCAAATGAATGATTCAAAAATGAGTTGCAATCAATCAAATTCAAGAGCAAATCTCTAGGGGGAATGAAAGATTTCTCCTACCAAAATGAAAATATCCAGTACAAAAAGGCTTTTGTCCTGTATACGCGCCTGATTAATTAAAACATGGTGTTTGGAGTTTATTTCTTCAAGAAGAACTGATTTTTATTTTGAAATATGCTGAACAACAAAACATATTTAATATTCAAGAAGCAATTAATAATTTTTGAAATTTTGTGACCCACGACCACCCAACAACAAACTTTTTGCTAATATTTATATTATATTTATTTCAAAAAAATAAAACTATCTTCCAAAAATAATCAAAAATCAGGAAAAATAACAATGTATGTAGTTCAAAACACAATTGAGTTTCATAAATAAGGCTAATTATGATGAATTTAAAATTATCATCTGAAAGAAATCTACGTTTAGGGATGTTTAGAATAGAGGCGTACGAAAATAATCTTTCAACACCAGCTGACGATGGTAACGGCGCATTATATTTAAAGGAAGACTTTTTAACCGTCGATTAATTATACTGCATACTTAATGACATTGAAGAATCTGCTAAATATGCTGCGAATTTCGCGTCGGAGTTGAAAATGAATTGCTAATTTTTTTTCTAATTCGTTTGAATTAATTCAAAATCAATTCAATTCAAATGAATTGTAAATGAATTGAATTAATTCAAAATCAATTCAATTCATTCGAATTGGAAACGAATTGCAATTCATTTTTACCAAATTCATTTGAATTAATTCAAAATCAATTCAATTCATTTGAATTGGAAACGAATTGCAATTCATTTTTACCAGATTCATTTGAATTGACTCAAATTTCATTCAATTCATTTTTTTGTGTGAATGATTCGCGAATTAATTCAAAAATGAGTGATTCATTAACAGCTCTGACAGCTACACGGCCACACGACTACTCATGCCGAATTTCTATTTTTGTCAACTACAAAACAGAAATAGTGTTGCTAATATAATAAAAATATGTAGATGAAATTAGTGCTTAAAAAAATATATTTTTTTTACTTAATTAAGATAAGTTTCTGATAACCATATTGAAATAAATTAATAACAGGTACATAATTAATTATAACCATATATATATTTTTACTCAAAATAATTGTTTCAATTTTAATTACTTTGGAATTTTGTACGGTTATTTTTTATTAAAGTGGCACCACTGAATTATAAATCAGCTGTTTTCTTTGTAGTTGTCGTCTTTAAAATAATTCAGTAGCTGCCACACGACTACAACTGTAACCAGCTGAATTTGTGTTCGTGTAGTCGTGTAGCCTGTTGTCTTGAATGCGTTTAATGCATAAAGGTTACGCTGGCAATGTACGCGATGATTGCCTGGCCAACAATTGCGAATGCTCTATTGTTAGAAGCATTAATTCTCATTGCTTTAGTTTTGGCAATACTTATTTTTAGACCAGTCGTTGATGCTTCAGTTTGTAAAGCATTGATCTTAGCGTGCATATCATTGAAGTTGTGGGATAGTTGACATATGTCGTCGGCATAGTCGGGCTCTTCTAGCCTTCTATTGAATCAACAAGAAATTTCCCTCTGTTCACAGGAGGCTCTTCTTATTATGTTGTCCAGGACGATATTAAAAAGTATGGGCGACAGAACACAACCTTTTCTCACCACAGTTTAAATTGTGAATGAGTCACTAATACAGCCATCATGAAGAATTCCACAGTCTGCGTTGTGATATAGGGCTTGCAATATAAATTTTTTTTTGGGGTGCCTTTGCATGCAAGCGTACTACATATGGCTGAATGGGAAAGCGTAGCGGAGCTTTCTTAAAATCAATGAATATCAAGTAGAGCGTCGTCCTCCACTTAACAGATTGCTAAATTATGATCCGTAAATTGTTGATATGGTCAATGCATGATTTGCGGTCACGGAAGCCAGCCTGCTCATTGCAGAGAAGCGGATCGAATGCGACTGATTGTCTTTTATTAATGACTTGAGGGATTATCTTGTTTGAGATATTGATAAGGGCTATGGAACAACAATTTTTGGATTGTGATAAGTCTCCTGTTTTTGGTATATTAATAAAATAGTCCTTCCTTTAAGTCATTTGAAATCCATTTTCCGAGCCCAATTTTTGTAGTCAACCAAACCATTAGTTGACGTCTGACTGTTGACGTCTTTTCTTCCGGTTATGTAAGAACAAATTCACCCAGCATTACTAGTCTCTGGTCAGTCAGAACCGTTCAATGGCCATCCCGCCGTCTGTTATGAGAAACTCCTACAGAAGTCATTATATGGGAAGTTAATGCACACCGAACAGTGATCACTAACACAACTTTCCATAATCGATCACGCGGAATAGTGTGACCATCAGTGCCGAAGTCCGTAAGATTCTATCAAAGGACTTATGGTGATCAGCCAAGACCCATTCAACAATTAAGAGATCCTTACATTAGCATGGACCATGTCGATGAGCCATTTAGTATTCCTAGGTGTTATTCCACAAGTTCTCTTCTCATGTTCTGATTCCAGGATAGCTTTGAATCCAAAATAGCTTCCACACAAAGAAAACCGAATTTGTTCTTTATCAACTGACTTTCTGTGGATAGAACCGAAAAATTCTATGTGTGCAACCGAATCATTCGATTGGCAACAAATTCGGTTGCTATCACGAATCAGTTTTCTCTGTGCAATTACTTTGTGCTATTGGATAAGGTTAGTTTCATGCCATTCAAATAGGGCAGTCGAAAGATAGGAATCTTGTATTTTCCACAGAAGAATACTGGATCTGTTTTTGATGGGATTACACATAGCCCACTCCTAGTGCTCCAGAGAGAGATTGTCCGGAGTGCCGATTCCATTTTGCTTTAGATATTATCCAACTTATTTTGCAGTCTCTGATAAGGAGACATTATCTGCTATCGTAACAGTCTCCATGAGTAGTGAATATACTGCACAGTAAGGGTGATAAAACACCACCTCATGGAGATCCACGGTTAAGCACCTTAGAAATGATAACTGCACCGGGAATACATTAGTAGCTTTCTTGAGTGTAGAAGGAACCTTCTATAATGCCACACAGGGATATTACAATGGTAGGAGATCAGAAGTCTCTCTATAGAAGCAATAAGAAGCCGAAATAATCCAACCCGGTGTGGCATTATAGAAGGTTAATTCTACACTCAAGAAAGCTACTAATGTATTTCCGGTCGCAACAGATAGGTTATAGATCTTCTTAGATGAACTTCAATCAGCTAAAGTTCTCAATAGGAATAAGGATAGGTCTACAATCTTTCAGTTATGTATGAATTTGTAACACATTCCAACTATTGTCATTTGGACCTCCAGATTAAGCTATGTACACATAACCCGAGGCGAAATTATATTTAAACATACATAAATGCCTTAAAATTATCATTTAAACAAAAACAATTTAAGAGACATTAAAGGCGGCATACTCATTTGTGTTTTTGAGTGTTTGAGGAGATGATTTTTGTGATGTTTTATATCCAGATTGCACTTAGGGCCGTATCCTCTTAGGTTATAAGGTTGAGTATCGTCATGGACTGCGTTACATTTGTAAATAAACTCGGTGTGCATAATGGGTTGAAATTGTGTTGGGTGTCTGGTGCAGAGGGCCATACTGGGAATTTTATATGACCGGAACCATTGATAGGCCCCGCTCTACGCTGTACTAGGGAGAGAATTCCTGGATTGTATGGGTATTCGGCCGCCAGTATGGTGATTTATCCCGACTAAGGCATGTAAAACGGTTATCCTAGGTTTCGTCCAGCAGTTATTATTTTGTTAAAATCGATTTTAGTACATACTTAGGGGACAATTTGTCTGACATTACAGTCTTAGATACCATCAATTTACAATGCAGATTTTACATAGAGACATTTCGTTCATTTTCATTTATTTATTGTATCTTCATTATTTAATGAACTAACAATAAGTGGTTCAAATCTAATATCTAATAACTATTATTTTAATTAGTCCAGCCAGTGCCGAGCGAAAAATTGTTTATTCATGGTTGTTTTGATTAAATTGACATTCTTCCTTCTAGTCTTTGGATTAGGTCTGCTGTGTCCCTCCTTCTTAATCGAGTGTGGCCACGGTTATCTAATATGTTGCGGGCCAGTGGGTTTGGTTGGATTTCAAGTTTTTTTTTTTAAATATTTTTAAAAATTTTTCGTGATCTCAGTTTTTACAAGGGGCTCTAAACGTGCCCGCGTTTTTGATATACCAGGGTAGTGGCTCGGAAGAATTTTAATGAACCCCTTAATTGTATGCAATTTAACTTATTCATTCGTCATAATACAATACAATAACAGAACACTGTCTACTCTCCTATTAATAAATTCATTTGTATAGCTCTCTCTCTGTAATTAAAACTTCTGTAATACACACTCGCTCTCTCTCTGTATTTCTCCCTGGTCTGTATTACAATTTGCAGTGGCTGTGTTTAAGAAATGAAATAATGTACCCTGCCGGCATGTCATTATTACATATTCATTTTAGGAATTTTTTTGAGAGTATTACAGTCAAGAGTATTGTCGCCTTCGTCATTGCTGCTGCTGCTGTTGTTGTTATTGTTGTTTCCCTAACAATGTGCCCCCATTGTGTGTGTGATATTACAATATTTTTGTGTTATTTTTTATTTTATTTTTATAATTCGCTTGCTTTACTTTGCTTGTTATTGTTGTATGTACTTATTTAGTAAAAGTACCTTCTTCTTCTTCTTCTATGAAGCGCCAAAAAGTGTGCTTATGATTGTAATACGTACTCTACTCTACTACTACTACTTGTTCACACAAGTACTCTATATCTGTATGTAGTATTAGTGTATAAGTGAGTGCGTAGTTAACAACAATGAGCAAGCAGCAGCATGGCTGGCTGGATGGCTGGCTTTACTCTTTCTGTAACTGTAAGTAGTTGTATAAGTGTTTGTGTGTACTGGTATTTATTTTTTTTTGTTGCTACTGCTTTATTACACTCTTTAACATTGTTTACATGTTTATTTTTTTGTTGGTTGGTTGAATTGTTATTCTCAGTGCCTACACGCAATACACCAATTAAAATCATTTAAATTTCGTTCTTTACAGATCCCGTTAGACAATGATGCCAGAATGTTAATACAGGTATTTAGGGTGTTTTTTTTTTTGAATGGCTTAATAAAGGGAACTATAATTAGGGGATTTAAGTAGCACAAGTTAAAACTGTTTTAGTTGTGGTCTTAAAATGTATAGCTATGTTCAGATATGGAACGATATTTAAAAATTTGTTTCAATATCGATGGTATCTTAGATATTTATGTTGGTTAATGAGTTTTTCGGAAGTGGTCCTTAAATGGAACCAATTAACCAATTCCTTTGTAATGAAAGTTTTTACGTTCGATTTTTAAAACAACTTAGCTATTTTGGTATTTTTAAACCTTTTCCCGAGACTCTGTAAAAACCTAGCGGCAACTCTGCCGCTGGGCTCCCCAAAATATAACAATATTAAAAATTGAATGAAATTGAATCTAAAAGAAATGAAATGAAAAAAACAACAACATATTAATTATAAGGTATCGTGGCACTGGCACATTATTATTCATGAATAAGGTGTTACTCTGAGGGATGATAAGAGTAAATAACAACATACTACATTCAGTAATAATAATACAATTAAGTCCCACTCATAAGGTAAACTGATTAAAGGTAATTAGGTTTTCAATTTTTTTTGGTTCATTATTTCTTGTTTTTTAGAATTTAAAATTGTAAAAAATTTCTAAAGACCACAACTTTTAGTTTAGTTTCTTTTCATGCTTTCATAATGTTTACTTTTCCATAAAAAGATTTTTTATGTTGTTTGTTTTGTTAAGAAAACATTTTCAAGAATGAAAAAAAAATGCAGGTAGTTTTGCACAAGAAGTACTTGATGAGATTTCACTTAAAGGATGAACACAAGATATGAAAATAATAAAAAAGAAGCATTTATGGTAACATCATTGTTTGTTTAGTCTTTCAAATATTTATAAAAAAAAAATACTTCCAGTAATAATTCAAACAATCATTTTCCTTTTTGCAGTATCATGTCGAAGGTTTTCGTTATTATTTAAAAATTCATAATTGTTTTGTATGATCATCATCATCATGATCAGTGTTATCATCATCATCCGCTCTTTAGAATGTGGTTAGAGACATTGTGTTTTTACAGATGACGTATCATAATCCTATAAACTAAAGCCTATTGTTCGTTTTCATATTGAGTTTGTTTAATAAATAAAAATATAAGTGTAAAGTTTTGACAGCCCACTGTGTAATGATCACACGGTTTATACGTTTTAAATTTAAAATTTCTAGAAAAATAATAGTTTAATGAAATTTATATGATGGCAGCATTCATTAGAAATACATCATATGAAAAATGTTGGTACATTCATGGGGATTATATTGTTATTTTAAAGAATGTTTAATTAGAAGTATAGAATTATTTGGAGAGTAATGAATGCTTTAATATTATTAATAAACATGTGATATTTGTAGCAAATGATCTTCAAGTCTTTAAATAGACTTAACTGTATTATAATTCTTTCTGTGTTGAATCGATTTCAATCATTTTCTATATCAAACTTTTACACTAATCGTTTAAGCCATATTGTACTTTCAACAGCCAAGAGATGGATAATAGCTAGATCGTCTTTGATTTTCATAACAAGGCAGATTATCCAAAGTTCAAAGAAAAATATCTTTTTGAATCTCATGTTTTTTATGAGGCCGACAGCTTTCTTCCGTTGGAAATCTTGAATCAGTTATTCAGCATTATCGTTTAAGTCGTTGTCGTTTTATGCCATCGATAGTTTCGAACTAGATTAAAGAAACAGATGGCGTAAAACGCCTTACACGACAAGGATGATTATTATTTTTCAACGGAACGATATGAGTCGTTTTGGGAAATGTTACAAACTTTTTGCAAAAGAGATATAAAGTTTTGTTTCATCATTCCGACGAAAATGTACGTGGGTGTGGATGAAAGTGTTGTCTCCATCTTGAAAGAACGAACGATTATCGACTTTTTGTGGGATGAAATTAATGATAAAAACTTTCTGCGGAATGGTGTTTCATATCTCAATGGAACCAAAAGATTCTGAGTGATGAATAATATAGTAAAATCATCTTGAAGTAACTAAATACTATGAATTTCACCAAATCTCTGCGATTTGGTACAGTTAAAGATTCAAGAAGAAGACTAATATAGCAAGTTCATCATTTTGGTAGCGTTAAAGATCCAGGTAGGAGAGTATTATTGGCAGATCATCATCTTGAAATTAATGAATGCTTGGGTTTTATTTCTAGACCTGTTTGTATGGATAACTTTGATTAGAACAAAGAGATATAATCCGGAGAGAAATGAAATACATTTCATAGATCCAATGAGGATACACCAAGAAACCTCACTCGGAGAAGTATAATATTGCCAGATCATTATATTCAAATTAATGAATGCACTGAATCGTATCTAATGTTTGCGATTTGATACAGTTAAAGATAAAGATCCTGGAAGGAGACTAATATTAGTCTCCTCCCAGGATCTTTATCTAGATCAGGGAAAGGCAAAACATGGGCGCCGCGTTTTTCATTTACTCTTCTCTTACGTACGTGTGCACACGCATTGTAGAGAAATAAACAACTTTTAATCAGTCCAGCTTGAGAACTCAAACAAGCAGGTTGTGTATTGTTTTTTTTATCGCACAATTTAAGAATCAGCGTTGCCAGTGAAAAAAAAATGTCCCAACTTTTAAAGATGTATGATGAACAATATGAGATTTTACATTTTTAATTGGGGAAAAGAGTCGAAAGATTACTGGCAACACCGATTCGTGGTGAGAGTGTATAACTAATACAATCGTAAAATGCAATAGTATAGGTTGCCTTTCCCTGATCTAGATCATCATCTAGAAATTAATGAATACTTGGTTTTTATTTCTAGTCATGTTTGTATGGATAATTATGTATTAGATCAAAGAGATGGATGCTCCGATAGACTAGACGATAGTGTCAATCTGAGAGTTACGGGTTCGATTCTCTTCAGAAACTCTTGGTGTATAAGTAGGCTAGCAAAATTCTTCGCAGTTTGAACCCAAGCGAGCAAAGGCCTTTAGTTTACCAGAGTTCACGAATGAAACTCAAACTTTATTTTAATTTCGTGGAGCAAATGGGGTCACATCATGAAACCTTTATAAGATCGCAATAATCGGAAATCGCAAAGTGCATGCTACGAGGTTTCATCCTAAAAACCATAAAATCTATACAGTCCTAAAGCCACTCTTAGCCATTGATAATAACTTCTGTGATTTGCACTGCACAGCTTAACAAGTATCTTCGACTGTCTGGTAAATGGTTACCTCAACGAAATTCACAATTTCTTTATTGCACGTAACCTACAGTTATCACCAACGAAGTCATCAGCAACACCTTACTCCACCGAACGAAGAAGATGAAATTTAGGCATCATGGTCGGCATAGCAAACTAGCCGACAGCACTTGAGGTATAAAGAAACCGTGCTCTCTACCTACAAGACGATTGGTTTTTCATTGGCCAACTATGCTGCTCCATCTGTCAAAATGCAGCATCAAGGACCTCCAGAGTATGTCTTCAAATAACCTCTGAACACCATCTTCTCGGTCAATGAACGCTTCGTCCTGTTAGCAGCAACAGTTCCTTCTGGCATGTCAACAGATGAGTCATCCAGACTTCAACATCACACAGTTGGAGACATTCCCGAAATATGTCAAACAGGACTTACGTATATACGAGGAGAGCATACAGAGATATGTGCAGGATCCATATGATCACAGCTGGTAAAATTCAGCTTTGAACAACATTCATGGAGACGTTATCAACACTACGTCATGTTGAAGCAACAGTCCATTCTGTGATGTCACCGGAGGAGTCATCCAAACTTCGACATCACGCAGTTGGAGGCTCTCTTGAGGCATGCTACACAGGACCTACGTATATACGAGGAGAGTATAAAGAGGTATATACATTTGCTCACAGCTGGTGTATGGCAGCTTTGAACGACATTAACCGTATGAATGTCGTATAAAACAAGACAACTTATATCCAGCAAGTGATCAGGGTTCTCACACACCACCACACATTTAAGTGTCCAGCCAGCCCAACTTCAGTACTTGCATATATGGTTTCCTACTGCCGAACTTGTTTCCTTTTGAATACCGCAAAATTTGCCAAACGCCTAAAAAACCCTTATTGGGCCAAACAAAAATGTTGGAAAACTGTAGTCATTTTGAAATGAGGCCACACCAAGAAACCTCACTCCTCTATATGACATATTTTGAGCTTAATTTTATCGAGTGATAATCAGCCCAATTATGAATAAAAAATTCCGCGGCACTTTGTTCCCCGGGAGTTTTTTCCCATTGAATTTAAATAGGAAAAATGAGAAAAGGGTTTTTTCCCTGGGAAATTTTTATTCATAATTGGGCTGAATAACTTTTGGAATATTCCGTTTGTCGATTTGTCTATCTAATTCCCAGTCCCAAATAAATAGCCAAATGTCCCTTTGGATATCGCAAAATTTTACAAGCGCCTAAAAAACTCTTGCGTCAACGGAAATACAATTTCTATAAGATCATTACAATGGATGAATCTTGGTTTTATGGCTTAGACTAAGCAGTAAGCAAGTTCAAGAAGGAGGAATATAAATGTTAATAGTTTCTACGGAACAGCCAGACTTAATACCACATAGTCGTAAGAAAGTGAATTTGGAATGGTCTACTGAAATTTAAAAAAAAAAATATTTTAAAGAAAAACAGTAATTATGAGCTCCTCAAATAAGTGACGTTCAGTCCTGAATTCGCTCCCAATGATTTTTTTCTATTCACGGAAAATCTTACAGGGTTTTGAGTGTGTGATCTCAAAATTCCGGAACAACTGGCTGATCCTCAGCAGGATGAATGAGAGAGAGATTGAAGCCAATATTTTCGTTTACTCCTTTTCCAGGTGATAAATTGAGATTTCTTGCGAAACGAAGTGAAAGCTGCGATAAATAAATGGGGCTGATGTTGTTATAGCTGTTCCTTTTCAATCGTTGTGGATACAGAACAGCGCGTTGAGGAACAATTTAAATTTGACGGGATTTTGAGTGTATGTTCCTTAATTCGAAACAGATTAAACAGATGTGAAGACAGGATATGAACTTGAGGATCTATTAAAATTGATTTCTTTGTGTTGTTGGTTATTGTGAAATGCAAATTTATCTTTGAATCATTGCCACATATCTCCATTGCAAGGCCTATGAAAACAAATAAGAGAGCTATATTCGGCTGTGCCGAATCTTATATACCCTTCACCAAATTATAATTCAAAATAAAAATTTTAAATATTTTTAGGTGAACAAATTTTTTTTTTGCAGTTATTTCATTTTTTGGAAAAAAAATGTTTCGAATTGTTTTATAAAATTTTTTAAATTTAAAAAAAAAAAATTTAAATTTAAATTTTTTTTTTTAAAAATTTAAATTTTTTAATTTTTTTTGGTGAAAAAAAAAAATTCGGATTAACTTACTATGATGGTCTTATATACGTCATTGCAAAGGTCTTTGAAATATCTATCATTATATATCCATATTGTCTATATTAATGACTTAGTAAGCCAGATATAGGTCAAAAATAGGTCAAAAATCGAGGTTGTCCTGTTTTTTCCTCATATCTCAGCCATTTGTGGACCGATTTTGCTGACTGACAGACAGATAGACATGGCTTAATCGACTCCGCTTATCTATAAGGATCCAGAATATATAATACTTTATAGGGTCGGAAATGAAAAATGTAGAAATTACAAACTTATATATACCCTTCCCATGAAGGTGAAGGGTATAAAAAGGAACTTTTGTATTTAAATGTTGTTTTAGTATTTGAATTTTTTCTTGAGAAATTTCTAGATGATTTTCTTTCTAAATATTTCTTTCGAAAACACTTGAAAATATTTTGCAATTATGAATCATTAAGGGGTTGCAGCAAATCATGTTAAGGCAGATGTTCAGGCAATCAACACTTAAGTTTTGATAAATTGAAGTTGATTGACAATTTGTTCCTAAATAGGTAACGAACACATTCACACAAAATTCGGATGAATAAAAAAAATCCAAACATCAAAACAATTAAAAACTTTAACACTCTATTTGAATGATTTTTAGAAAAAAAAATATTTAGTTTTCTATATAACTATTCAAGTGGCACAATTCAAGGACAATAGAGAAATACCTACTCATAATAAAAAAAATCTTTAATATCTCTTCACACCCATTTAAACCAAACTGTGCTCCTGTATTTGTTTAAACCACAAAAGGGAAAGGAACATTAGAACAAAAACAAATGAAGACAATACCAACAATATTATCTAGATCTAGTTTACCACACACACAAAATTAAAGTTTTAATGTTTAGAGGTAAAAAAAAACATAATTGTAAAGCAATTAAATCTCTTAAAATAAAAAAAACAAGGATCAGCTTAGTAATTAGCAGGGAATTATGGTTGCTTTACATTTTCTATATAAAGTTCGTCAATTAAAAAGGCGATTACTGTATCTATAACAACAATTCATCAAAATTCCCATGATGCCTTATTTTCCCTTGAAATCTGTTTTCGCAGCAACAAGCTTTTAAGGAATTTAAAAAATCACTCAAACTGTAGACTCTTAAAGGTAAAGATTAAGATTACTTCCACTAGATGACTTCATAATCTACTGGAAATTATGGCCAAATGCCAAGCAAAAAGACTTTAAGTCAGTTACTCCAAGCTGGCTTCAATTTCGACAGGAAGTCATTTGCTTCCTGTACTAAACTATTCCCACTAATGGTAGAGGGGGGGTTTCTCCAAGTGCGAAATTCATACGGTATCCAGCAAGATTATTATTATCAAATTTTCAAATGCTCATCATCCAAGATGCTGATGATGCCGTGTTGAGATCTTCAAAGAATGGAGAGGATAATCCAGCACTCAAAGTCAAACGTTTGACAAAATTACGACTTTATCATTTGATATCAAATGTAATTCCAAACCTATAATCAAATATTTAACAAAGTTTGAGAGATAACAGTATAAAAAGATCCTCAAATGTTTACATTTGAGAAATAGTCAACATTCAATCTCAAGAGGACGATAACTCAATGACAAACCTTTGGAAAATTATGGCTTTTTTATTTCAAACCTGTTATCAGATATTGTTGAAAGTTTGAGAAAATACTCCGCTTATTCGTAGCATCTTCAAAATCGTATTGAATGTAGGACTTATGGTGAATGTTTTTCATCGGTTTCAATGTGCGGAAGAAGTGGTGATTTTGACATGGAAGACAAACACCTTCCAGGTCAGCTAAAAAAGTTAGAAAACACAGAATTTTAGTCATTAGTCCCTGAAGATTGTTGTAAAACTCAACAAGAGCTTGCAAAAATCATTGGGAGCTACTCAAGGAGCAATTTCGAAAATGGATCCATTATGATAACCCGAAGCGTAAGAGATCGTATGTGAAGCCCGGCTAACCAGCCGAATCGATAGCAAAGCCAAATATCCATGGTGCTAAGGTAATGCTCTGTATTTGCTAGGAGCAAAAGGGTCCTATCTGTTATGAGCTGCTGAAATCTAGCCGGACCATCACAGGGAAACTGTACCGAATGCAACTGATTCGTTTGAAGCGAGCAGTGGCCGAAAAACGCCCAGAATAAGAGGCCAGATATGAAACCGTAATATTCCATCATGATAACACTCGGCCACATGTTGCAATACCTGTTAAAAAGTATTTAGAATAAAAGTGGTTGGAAAGTTTATAGTACCCGCTTTATAGTCCAGACCGTACTCCATCCAACTACTATTTGTTTCGATTGATGCAGAGTTCTCTCTCTGGGATACGCTTCACTTTGGTTTCGTTCTTGGCCTTCAACAGTTTTCATTTCCAGGTCAGTATTAAGAAGACTCGGTTTCCCGTAGCCATTGGAGCTGAAATCACCAAGATTCGGTTTATCCCTTGTGCTCTTGTGGACATAGACCTCGACTAGCCAGATCTGCAGAATTAAATTCGGACTTTACATGTTACTATTGCAACTTGCCTACTCTATTAGCTTGCTTACTCTAGGATAAACAATAACAAGGTGGTCACGTAGGTATAATAGTGGAATCTGTCCAACAGAAAATGGAATATTTTCCAATAACTAATCCATCCAAGAATTGAAATGATTTTGATAACGGAATAGTTGGATTCAAAAGTTTTCCATTGAGGAAGGCTTCATGTGTGGAGACTTCTTCATCTCAACCAGCTACATCTATCCATATCTTCTGCATAATCATCTTAGCTTGGACAAAATAAGGTAGCAACCACCCAGCTGGATCAAGCAGAGCTTAGCAATTTGGGACAGTACTTCTATTTTACTATAGCGTGAATATTTTGGAAACGGAAAAGTATGCCTTGTAGTTAGCCAAACATGGCCCAAGTGCTGCCGGCTGAGAAGGTAAAAAGGCTTTCATAAGAGACCTCTAAAGTTTTCGAAAGGTTCGCAGTAGGAATTTGGACCCCCTCAATGACGATGCTAAGATTGAGCTTTTCCTCCTTTGTCCATGTATGTATGTTGCTGAAGATTTTGCTGGTGAAAGTTGCAGGTATACATTTTAAGGTTTCACTTGGTCGATGGACTCTGTAACTTCAAACAGTTCCATATATCCATATCTGTGGATAATCATCTTAGCTTGGACAAAATAAGGTAGCAACCCAGCAGGATCAACAATTTGGGACACGGAAGCCAAACTGGAAACGGAAGCCAAACAAGATTTCTTTAGCCATGGCCCAAGTGATGCCGGCTAGCTCTTAGAGAACCTTGTTTCTACTTTACAATTTGCGCGTGATTGCATTAAAAACGATTTGAATTAAAACGACTTTCACAGGAGACCTCTAAATTGAGCTTTTCCTCCTTCGTCCAGGTGTGTTGCCGAAGACTTTCTAGGTGAAAGTTGCAGGTTATGCGCAGTGAAGAACGAACATTTTAAGGTATCTCTGGGTTGATGGACTCTGTAACTTCAGTTGGAGAGAGAAGCTTTGACTTGAACTTGAACATTCTCCTTATCACTCTGGTTGATCAGAGTTCGATTATTCTCTGACATCAGATCCCAAATGAGGAAATTATACGAGTACACTTCAAAGAACATGAGTACACTATAAAGAAGATATTACATTTTGTCTTTAATTTTTGAGGAATAGGGACTTCCGAACTTTGACAGTTGATAGCGGACATTGTTGAAGCTACATCTATCGAATTGGCTGTTATTTATTCAGCTTTGTTTTGCCAAATCACCATTAACGGATATAGCGTTCAACAACAAGCGCAAATGATAAAATTCTTTTATCATAATTGGTGTTCTGTTCGGGAAATGCTCCGCACACTTTGTCCATTTTACGGTGAGGTTTATTTCTGGATGAATGGATACGTCAACAAACAAAATTGACGAATTTGGGACGATACCAATTCAAATAAGATCCAAGAGCATCCCGAAAAAGTCACTGTTTGATGTTGGATTTTGATCAACGTTAACGGCGATCGCTATAGGTCAATGATTACCAACTTCTTTGGACCTGAATTGAATGATATGGACACCAAGGACATATGGTTTCTACAGGCCAGCGCTTAGTGCCTTACAGCTCATGGCACATTGGAGATTCTGCATGAGCGATTTGAGGTCATGGTCATTTCACGCGGAGATGATGTGAACTGGCCACCGAGATCGTGCGATTTGACCCAGTTAGACTTTATCTTGTGGGGTTTTCTTAAGTCACAGGAATATGCGAATAAGCCACAAACCACAGCGGCCCTCAAAGCTAACATAACCCTTGCAATAGGTCAAAATCAGACTGATTTATGCGTCAGAGTCATGTAAAATTGGATATTTACGATGCGCGTCACATAGCGAAGCCGCTGCGGACATTTGCACGATGTTAGATTCCAAAGTATACAAAATTTCGATTACAGCTCGCACACACTCTTTGTTTTATTTAAATTTAAAGAAAGAAATAAAGCGCTTAATGAAAGACCCTTTACCTCTAAGACAAAAGTATTCTGGAGGGTCAATAAACTAACAAGATCACAGTAATTAGAATACAAGTCACATAATTTAACTTATAGAATATTTTGAGGCAATTTGAGAAAATCCTATTGGAAATGTTTCCTGATTCCATAATACACGGTTAAGAAAGAAATGATAAAAGAAAACATTGAAGAATGATGAGTTCATTGCTAAATCAAATGTGACAAACGTTAACTGAATTCAAGGAACACCATTTTTAACAGTAACAAAAAACCCATATAATGGATATTAAATTGTAGAAATAAAATACTTTGTTTATACTTTAATTATTAAATTTTGTAATTATATTATAAGCATTGAATAATTTGTATGAAAAGAAAAAATATTTTTCTTCATTGTAAAATAAAAATTCGAACTTGAAACAATAATTACAATAGGTTATGGGCCATTGTTGTTTCATAAGACGCATTTTTTAAGGATTACATTCAATAAAGGATATCAAGAAATCAAGGGTAATAAATCAAGATGAGCGAAAGCAGATTTTATGGAATAGAAAAGCTGAATCAAGACAATTATTATAATTGGAAATTCAAGATGAAGATGTATCTAATAAAGGAAGATCTGTGGTCCGTGATTCAAGAGCCAATTCAGGACACAGATGCTTGGAGAAAGAAAGATTTGGAAGCATTTGCAGTTTTAAGTTTGTGTATCGAAGATTCCCAACTTATACATATTCGGAATGAAATCTCAGCCAGAAATGCATGGAGTAAACTGCAAAACCAACATGAACGTGTTACATTAAGTTCAAAAGTGCACCTAATGCGAAAAATATGCAGCATGCGGTTAGGCGAAGGTGAGAATATGGAAATTCATATAAATTCTATGATGGAATTATTCGACAAACTCCGGGCAATTGGAGATCAGAATTTCTCAGAAGATTGGCAAGTTTCAATGATCCTTAGCAGTTTACCAACAAGCTATGACGGTTTAATTACTGCTCTTGAGGTAAGACCAGATAAAGATTTGACAATGGAAACTGTTAAAGGAAAGCTATTAGAAGAATATTTTAAAAAATTGTCTCGTGATGATGGGTCGAATGTTTCCGCTTTGAAGTCAAAGGCCGTGAGGAAACAAGAAAGCAAATCCTGTTTCTTTTGCAAGAAGCCTGGTCACCTTAAAAAAGATTGTCATAAATATCAAATGTGGTGTAAAAATAATAAAAAGTCTGCAAACATTATTGAAGAAATAGAAGATAAAGGTGAAAATGAATTTGTTTTGATGACTAATTTGGAGAACGGGAATCAAGCTTCATGGATAATAGATTCGGGCGCAAGTTGCCATATTGCCCATGATAAAGAAGTATTTAGTGAAATCAACTATAATGATAAAGGTCAGTCAATTTGTGTTGCAAATGGAAACAGTTCTCAGGCTAAAGGTAAGGGGATGTGCAAAATCAAGATTGGAGATATGTCCTTAATTGTGAGTGATGTTTACTATGTTCCGGATTTCAATTCAAATTTATTATCAGTTAGGAAAATTACTGAGAAAGGCTATTCTGTAAGTTTTATTAAAAATGAATGTATTTTAGAGAAAAATTCTAAGATTATTTGTAAAGCTTATCTTAAAAATAGTTTGTACACACTTAATGCAACTTCTGAAAAAGTTTTTTCAGTTCGTAATTGTAATAAAGGTTGTATACACTATTGGCATCGAGTTCTTGGTCATCATAATGAAGGAGGTATTAAACAATTGTTAAAAAATGATTTAGCTACAGACATAGAAATAAATGAATGCAAGAATGACAAGGAAACGTGTGAAATTTGTTTACAAGGAAAATTTGCGAGAACTCCATTTCCGAAAGAAAGTTTTTCGAGATCTTCTAATTGTTTTGAACTTATTCATTCTGACGTATGTGGCGCTATATCTCCTGTAACTTGTAGTGGTTATAAATATTTTGTAACATTTATCGATGATCATAGCAGATATTGTTCAGTATATCTTTTAAAGACAAAAGGTGAAGTTTATAGCAAATTAGTTGAATTTTGGAATTTAATAAAGAATCAAGTCGGTCATTATCCAAAAGCTATAAGATCAGACAGAGGTGGAGAATATATAGGCGAAAAAGTTAAACAATTCTTATCAGAATGTGGAACTAAAATTCAATATAGCGTACCATATAGTCCACAGCAAAATCGGGTCGCAGAAAGAAAGAATCGTACTTTAATAGAAATGGTGAAATGTATGTTGATTGATTCAGGTTTAAACAAACATTTTTGGGGTGAAACTTTAATGATGGCATGTTATATTCAAAATCGTCTACCTTCAAGGAGTATATCAAAAACGCCTTTCGAAATGAGATATGGAAAGAAACCATCACTAAAGAACTTTCACACATTTGGATCCTTATGTTATGTACATGTTCCAAAAGAAAAAAGGAAGAAGCTTGATTTAAAGGCGATCCGTAAAGTTTTTATTGGATATGACTTTAATTCAAAAGGATTCAGAATTTTAGATCCAAAAATTAATAAGGTACAGATTTCTCGTGATGTTGTTTTCATAGATTCTATAGATAATTGTAACAACAGTTTTCATAATGAAATTCAAGATAATAATAAGGAAGTTGTTTATTTGCCTATGAATATTACTCATGATAATGAAGAACATTTAGAAAATATTGATGAAACCCAAAATGAAGTAGAAAATGTCGAAAATGAAGTAGCAAATCCAGACGAGAGCAATTATTTTGAAGATACTGATGACATTTCAGAAAATACGGTAGTAAGTGTAGACAGTTTTACAACTGATAACCAAATTTCTGATTCTGAATGGTCTGGTACTGGAGAAACATTTGAAGATGCTATTCAAAGTCCTGATGCTGTTCGACGCGTGTCTAATAGAGTCAATAAAGGAGTACTTCCAAGTCGATTTCAAATCAATTCTGCCATTATATCACCAGATCCAAATAATTTCAATGAAGCCATTTCAATTAAGGAGGAGAAGTCACAGTGGATTGGTGCTATGCAGGAGGAGCTGAAATCGATAAAGTATGCTTACTTAAAAAGAGTTTATATGGTTTGAAACAAGCTGCTCGTTCGTGGAATCAATGTATTCATAAGGCATTAACCGAATTCAAATTTAGTCAAAGTTCAATGGACCCTCGTTTATATATAAGAAAATCAAAAGAGAATGTAGATTATATTTTGGTATATGTTGATGATATGATTGTGGCAAGTAAAGATATAAAATTTATTGAAGAAATTTTTAAAATGTTATGTTCAAAATTCACTATGTCTAATTTGGGACCAATTAAACACTATCTCGGAATGGAAGTTACTAAAGATGAAGAAGGTCATTATTTAATTAGTCAAGAACAATATATCAAGAAAATTATAAATGAATTTGGACTTCAAGACTCAAAATCTTCAGATATTCCATTAATACCTTCATATAACAAAATTGGAGAATCAGAAATACTTTTAGACAATAAGCTGTATCAAAAAGCTATTGGATCACTTCTATATTTATCAGTAAATACAAGACCAGATATTACAGCAAGTATAGCAATATTAGCTCAGAAAACTCAAGCACCAACTAAAGAAGACTGGAAGGAAGTAAAGAGAGTTATGAAGTATCTGAAAGGATCAGCAAAATTATCGTTAAGATTAAGTAGTGCATCAGAAAATAATCAGTTATATGGATATGTGGATGCAGACTGGGCTGAAAATAAAATTGATAGGAAATCGCATAGTGGTTACGCATTTTATTTAAATGGTGGAGTTGTTAGCTGGTCATGTCGAAAGCAAAGTTGTGTTTCACTCTCTACAGCTGAAGCCGAATTCATAGCATTGTCAGAAGCATGTAAAGAAGCGAAGTGGATTCATGGACTACTTCAAGAAATGAATAATAAAGTAAATACACCGATTACAATTATGGAAGATAATCAGAGTTGCATTAAGATGGTTTTAAATGAAAAATTTAATGCTAGAACAAAACATGTTGACATAAAATATCATTTTGTAAAGGATTATTGTATTCAAAAGTTTATAAACCTTAAGTATTGTCCTACTGATATAATGATAGCAGATATTCTAACAAAACCACTTGCTAAAACACGATTGTTAATGTTAAGAAAACTTTTAGGACTTATATAATTTGTAAACAAAGAGGAGGAGTGTAGAAATAAAATACTTTGTTTATACTTTAATTATTAAATTTTGTAATTATATTATAAGCATTGAATAATTTGTATGAAAAGAAAAAATATTTTTCTTCATTGTAAAATAAAAATTCGAACTTGAAACAATAATTACAATATAAATAACAAAAATTTGTTATATGTATTTAAGTATCCACCAATCTAAACTGTGTTTAATTATAGTATACAATTTCATTTAACTAAAAGCTTTGCTGTCATTGGCCAAAACTTACAATTCACACTTTCCCTGGTCCAAAAACGAACAGAGACAAAAAAAAATACAAAACACGTTGCCAGCCATTAATATAATCAAACCTTACGAGTATTTACATTGACTTGTTTGTAAAATATCAATAATCATGTGGTTAAAAAGAAGTTAACAAAAAAAAGAAACACAAAACAAATGAATTTTAAATACAACCAACTCATCCTAGTTAACAATTTTTACAATAATAAACCCAGGGAATAAATGATGACTATAGTATTTTCTTTCTTTTTTTTATTTATTTCAAGCACTTAACGTTGTTTAGCCTTTATTTTTTTTTACGATATTTCATTTGGTTTTTTTTGTGAAACGAATGCGTTTTTAGTACTCATTCCTTGTTGTGACCATCATCACTGGCACATCAACGCACAGAACAATGTTTGTATTTGAAGACCTTCGTTGCTGATGAGTTTTTTTTTTATTTTTTCTTAAATAAAACACAAGCAAGAAGAAACAACTCAAATATTTATGGTAGCATATGGATGAACAAATATACTTAAAGGCGAGGGTAGTAAGAACAGGCCTTTGAAAAACTATATAAAATTTTCAAAATAAACATTGGCTTTTGAGATTCCTTTGTTTAAATAGAGCTGTTTTCAGAAAACATCTGAATCTTTGAGACTATTTGAAATAAGGCAGACTTCTTAGTAGCGTAACTCATTATGCCACGGCTAACCTTATTAATGGACAGACTAATAATGGCTTTCCATGTGAATTACCTCCCCTATTCCAACATTCTTATTGCAGTGTTTAGTTGTGAGGGATCTCTGCTTCATCCAAAGTCTTAAAACTTAGAAGAACTGTTCTACAAATCAGACACTTTGATTTTGGATGATATTAAATGGAAATCGAACTGGGAATCCCATTCGATATTCAAATATAGATAATGCCCCTGCTTCTTCAGATGAATCACAGCATCCTTGAAAGCTTTCCTCTAGTTGATATATCCTTGTCGTTCAAAGATGATGGAATAGTTTGGACGATCCTGATGTTCCTGATAAGTACTAGGTCGATCAATAGTGGTTATTGGTCTGCGATTATGTTCTCCTTCAGATCCTTTTTCATTGATTGGAAATTGAAGTTGCTAGTGGGCAGTTGATGCTTTCTTCTGCTCGTCGTTCAAAGACGATGAAATAGCTTTGTCTATCCTGATAAGTATTAGGTTTATGTTGGTCGATGCAATCGTGGTCATTGGGCTGCGACTATGTCCTACTTCGGATCCTGTTGCTAGTGATCGATCATTGGAAATTACAGTCGCTAGTGGACAGTTGAGGTGACAGCTTTACGGAGTATCGGATGATTACAGTCTCTAGTGGGCTGTTAAGGTGACTGTTTCGCTGAACTTTATTTCAGCCTAGATTGCGAGAGAGAGATTACCAGAAGATCATTGAATGGTTGGTAAATTCTAGAATTCCAAGCGTTTATGCTTTCTTCTAGTTAAAATATCCTCGTCATTCAAAGACGATGAAAGAGTTTCGTCGATTCTACTGTTCCTGATAAGTATTAGGTTTCTGTTGATCGACCAATTACGGTCATTGGGCTGCGACTAAGTTATTCTTCGGATCCTGTTGCTTCGATTGGAAATTACAGTAGCTAGGGCAGTTGATGCTTTCTTTTAGTTAATATATCCTCGTCGTTCAAAGACGATGAAATAGTTTGGTCGATCCTCGTGGTCATTGGGCCCAATTCCTCGTGGTCATTGGGCTGCGCCTATGCTCTACTTCGGATCCTGTTGCTTCGATTATACATTAGAGTCTCTAGGAGGCAGTTGAGGTGACAGTTTCATGGAACTTTCTTTTGGCTCGATCACGAGATACGAGTATGGGAAAATCATTGGAAAATGGTTGGTAAATTCTATAATTCCAAACCGTTGCTTTGTTCTAGTGATATATCCTCGTCGTTCAAAGACGATGAAATAATTTGGTCGATCCTAATGTTCTCGATAAGTATTAGGTTTCTGTTGGTCGATCAATCGTGGTCAATGAGCTGCGTGTTCGCCAGATGACAGTTGAGCTATCTTCAAGTTGATATATCCTCGTCGTGCAAAGACGATGAAATAATTTGGTCAAACCCGATGTTCCTGATAAGTATAATGTTTCTGTTGGTCAATCAATTGTGGTCATTGGGCTGCGTGGTCGCCAGAGGGCAGTTGATGCTTTCTTTTAGTTGATATATCCTCGTCGTTCAAAGACGATGAAATAATTTGGTCGATCCTAATGTTCTCGATAAGTATTAGGTTTCTGTTGGTCGATCAATCGTGGTCATTGAGCTGCATGATCGCCAGAGGGCAGTTGATGCTATCTTCAAGTTGATATATCCTCGTCGTTCAAAGACAATGAAATAATTTGGTCAAACCCGATGTTCCTGACAAGTATTATGTTTCTGTTGGTCAATCAATCGTGGTGATTGGGTTGCGTGGTCGCCAGAGGGCAGTTGATGCTTTCTTCAAGTTAATATATCCTCGTCGTTCAAAGATCCTGACGTTCCTGATAAGTATTAGGTTCTTTTGATCGATCAATCGTGGTCATTGGGCTGCGACTTGTTCTACTGCGGATCATGTTGCTTCGATTGGAAATTGGAGTCGCTAGTGCGCTCGTAGCTCAAATGCGATGCAATATCTTTGTTTATCCTGATGTTCCTAATAAGTATTAGGTTCTGTTGGTCGATCAATCGTGGTCATTGGGCTGTAGCTATGCTCTACTTCGGATACTCTTGCTTCGATTGGGAGTTGCAGTGACTAGTGGGCAGTTGAGGTGACAGTATCACGGAACTTTCTTTCGGACTCGATCACAAGAGAGAGACAGAGAATATCGGAAGATCTTTGGAAAAATGATTGGTAAATTCTATAATTCTAAACCGTTATGCTTTCTTCCAGAAGATACATCTTCATCGTTCAAAGACGATAAACTAGTTTGGTCTTTCCTGATAAGTATTAGGTTTCTGTTGATCGATCAATCGTAGACATTGGGCTGCGACTATGCTCCACTTCGGATCCTGTTGCATCGATTGGAAATTGCAGTCTCTACTGGACAGTTTAGGTGACAGTTTCAGGGAACTTTCATTTGACCTCGATCAGGAGACGGAGAGTATTGGAAAATCATTGAAAATATGGTTGGTAAATTCTAGAATTCCAAGCCGTTATACTTGGAATTCTGGCCGACTTGCTGTAACCAGCAAATGATTTATAACAGATTGCCCTCGTACAACAATAACCAGCCAAACTGATCTAAATGAAACAAAACTTAATGCACTTTAGGCTGCCACAGAACGCACACACAATCAGTTTTACATTGTTGTATCTATCTATCTAACATGTGTGAGTATGAGTTTATGGCAATAATGTTGTTGTTTTAAAGATGGGCTGACTGACTGACTGGCTGGCTGGTTGACTGGTTGGGTTGGTTAGCCAACATACTCATAAATATACAATGAGGACGAAATAAAAAACAAAATAAAAATGCTCCCAAATGTACATTCCTCGTACAATAGTATTATACGTCTCGTTGTGCTAGAGAAGAGGAATGATGCTTAAAAATATATTTGCTCAGAGTAAATAAAATGTAAAAAAAAATAAAAAAAATTAAAGAGATAAGTGCGTTGGTAAAATGAAATAAAACAAAACAAGACACATCACAAATAACAATAGCAACAACAAAAACAATAAATAAAAGGTTTTTCTTCAAACAGTAAACAATTATTTTTATATTTTCTTAACAAATTGTGCAAGCAAAACACACATATGTATGAAAAACAGAAAAACAAGTCGTTGGAAAGAATTTTTAAAGAAATTTACAAAACACTCTCACGCACTACCTTTGAATTTTTACATTTTAAGAAAAGTAAATAAATAATTTGAAAACCAGACGACGAAAATAAAGATCACTACTAACTAAACTAAGCCAAAACGTTTGTTACACGAACGTAACGTGCCGGTCAGTCACTCACATGCCAATCAACCGGTCGCAGGAACCAGTCGTACGTTAACTGAAGAGGAGAAACAATTTAGCACACACAACAAAAACAGTTTTTTTAAGGAATTAATTCAATTTTAAACCAAAAAAAAAAAATAAACAGCAAATTTATTCAAGCACACATTTCAGTATTTCGTTTTTTATTTTTAGCTCTAAATATAACATCAAACTGAGGGATAATTTGCTAGGAAAATGTCACCACCATCAGCTCTATATCTCCACTACCTCTAAACATATTGTGTTGTGTGCCAATTTCCACAATGATGATAATGACAATTGTGTAAAAAATAAAGAAGGAAAATTCAATTATTTACTTCATTAACTTCACATCAATGCATTGCAATGGCCGGACCACAATACAATACACTCCACTCCACTACACAAACGAACGAACTAATTTCCACTTTAAGTAGTTTAAATGTCAAAACTGACAGCAAACTAGAGTTTGACAATAGAATTATTTACCTTTATTTGAGTTAAACTTGGAAAGTTTTATATTTCGGTATGAAGTATTTACCGTTGTTATAAAAACACATTTAGAAAATGAACGTTAGAGGATGCTTAATGCTTGAAACACATTGACAACAGCAGGCTACCGACCACAATCTGTCAAAATTAAAATACACACGTTTATATGATGACGATTATTTCGGACATGCAAAATCATCTTTCAAGGACTCTCGGCTCTAAAAAGAGCACCATTTATTAGGTTACTGTTGGTCGCGACTATGCTATTCTTCGGATCCTGTTGTTTCTATTGGGAGCTGTATTGACTAGTGGACAGTTGAGGTGACAGTTTCACGGAACTTTCTATCGACATCGATCGCGAGAGAAAGAGAGAGAGAATATCGGAAGATCATTGGAAAAATGGTTAGTAAATTCTAAAATTCCAAACCGTTATGCTTTCTTCTAGAATATACATACTCATCGTTCAAAGACGACAAACTAGTTTGGTCGTTCCTGATAAGTACTAGGATTCTGTTGGCCGATCAATCGTGGATTGGGCGATTGCAGTCGCTAGTCGGCAGTTGAGGTGACAGTTTCATAAAACTTTCTTTTGACCTCGATCACGAGAGAGAGAGTATTGGAATATCATTGGAAAATGGTTGGTAAATTCTATAATTCCAAACAGTTATGCTTTCTTCGTTCAAAGACAATGGATAGTTTGGTCGATCCTAATGTTCCTGTGGCCGAGCGTTGTCTTGTTGGAATATTACGTTTTCATGTTTTTCGGTCAATGCTCGATTCAAACTAATAAGTTGCTTTCGATACAGGTTCCTTATGATGGTCTGGTCAGATTTCAGGTCCTTTTTGCTTCCACCAAATACAGAGAATTGCCTTAGCGTCATGGATATTTGACTTTGGTTACGATTCAGCTGGTTGGCCAGGATTCAAAAATGATCTCTTACGCTTCGAGTTATTGAAATGGATCCATTTTTCATCGCATGTATTGAGTTGGTGCAAACATTTTCTTTTATAGAGTTCAAGTATCATTTTGGACATGCAAAATCGTATTTCAAGGTCTCTCATCTTGAATTCGTATGGTAACCAATTTCACAGCTTTTGTATGAATCCTGCTGCTCGCAAACGTTTTGAAATGATCCCAATGATTTCGCCAGCTCTTGGTCTTCCAACATTTTTGACTGGCCTGGGGGATCTTTGTCTTCCATTTGAAAATTACCGCTCTGTACCGCATAAACCATTGTTCAAACCGATGAAACACATTCACCATAAGCTTTGGTGACCAATCGGTGTGTTTCAGCGGCACTTTTTTCAAATTAAAGAAGTCGATGGCTGCAAACGGAATTTGTAGTCTTGTAGCTGTGTAGCCTGCAGTAGTCTATGTATTTAAAGCATTATTGACATGTTTAAAGCTGGTAAGACATGTGCTAGTAGTGAAAGGAAGTGTTTAAAAAGTTTACAATTTTAATTGTTTAGACAACTTTTAAAATATTCCTTTCATACATTCTGAAAGAAATATTCTTTTCATACATCCTTAGTGTTTTTGACAGTTATTTTTTTGTCTCTTGACCATAGCACACAGATTCTCTCTATAGACCAGTTTGACTCGCTTCTGGTCATTTACATATTTACTTTCTTCCATTAATTAAGAAATATTTTAAATTTTCTTGTTTTCTTAAGAATTTTTCTATTTAGAAACTCACAATAATCATTATTACCTTAAGCTAAATTAGAAATAAAGGTGTTATTGTCACTGCAATAATCAACAATAAGTGTTCATTCATAAAATTTTCTGGATAGGTCCATGTTTTCCATTCTTTTAAGGCGTCTGTGACTCTCAAAGGACAGCAATTATTTTGCAAGGAGATCTAATCTAAATCATCATGGCCCGCCACTCATCAAGCAGCTCACTTGGGTCCCATTGTGATACACAAGAAGTGAACAGCAGTATATTTATACTACATCCGTTGTTTCCAAGGTGAACCAACAGGTTCTCTGATGACGGAATGCATGAGTCTCAGATTCATTCTTGATAACTCAAGAATGAATTTGCCAGAGCCGGGCATTGGCAGAATAGGTGGGACAGTATTCGGTAAACCGTAGGTCTATTCTTCTAGCATGTGTTCCAATTCTGCATATAGTTCCTGCTGTACAAAGAAAATACCTAAAAATGGATACATCTCCTCATCAGACATCATCGCTCCCATTTTGGCCAATTCGTCTGCTATACTATTACCCTGATTTCCATCGAGTCCAGGGACCCATATAAGCGTTATCCTAGAATGTCTCGCTATCTCTTTTAGGTAAACCCGGCATTCCTTGGTTAACCTAGATGTCGTGAAGATACCAGCTATTCCATCAACGACAGGCTTGCTATCGGTAAATATTAGGGTATTCATTCGATTAATGATCGTTCGATTAATCGAATAATTTCTTACGAATAATTATTCGAACAATTTAAAAATGGCCATTTTCGAATAACGAATAATTCGAACAATTTTATGTAGAATAATCGAATAAATGTTCATATATATTTAAATTTATTAAATTGCTTAAAATTTTTCATAATTTCAAATTTTAATAAATAATAATGACTCACAAAAATTGTATTGTTTCTGAAATTCGACAAATAACTAAAGACTTTGTCTTTACAGTGGGCTTTCGATCACTGTATATGAGTGTTCCGATAGCTCCTTCTATAAATATATAAATATTACTGCAAGAAGTTACAATTCTAAAAACAAATCTTTCAAAATTTTTAACTTAGGACTTGAACCAATGAAAATAAGAGGTACGGAATAAAATATTTGTTATTTAGCTGGCGAAATATTAGAAGAATCTCAATTAATAATCAAAATATTAACTTAGATTAAAGTGGAGTTGAATGTGATGGAGAATGTGATTTTGAAACGGCCGTCGAAAGTGATATTAAGGATGACATTTATAATGATTACATTGAAATAGATGAAGGCCATGATCTTAAAATATATTTATATAAGTGATGTTATTAACAGCGTACGTAAGTGTTGCAAAATCTCTATAAATATATAAATGTCTTTGTAAGTTTGTTTGTTGGTTTGTTTATTTGTTTGAGCATCACGCCTAAACGGCTGAACCGATTTTATTGAAATATGGAACGTAGATAGATCCTTACTGCGAAGCGTCAATAGGCTATATATTTTTTATTTTACTACGACAGGGGTAGCGAAGCGCACCGGGTCAAGCTAGTATTTAATAAATCTGATGATAAACACAAACATTGCAAACAAACGTTTTGTTGCAAGAAAAGCATGGAGTTCGTCTTATACATGATTTTGAACATCGTTGAACATCTTTAAACATCTTTGTCTAACATGGTAATAAACTTTTTGCGTATTTGTAAATGCGTCAATCATGCACTGCCTGACTTCAAAATAACCAAGTTCTTAATACGTTTATATTGTATTTGAATTCAGGATCATGTGCAACTAACTCAAATTTTGTAAAGTATAGCTCCAAACGGAAACTAAAGGGTTTGCTAGTCAATTGTTTTGTAGATTGTTCGGGAGTTAATCTGATCAGAATATTTTTGTTGAAAATTTAATAATGGACTTTGTTTTTTACCATTATCAATACTTGAATTATTAACAACGTTATTTTTTGTTTTTCTTTAACAATAAAATATTAAAAACCGAAATCAAAACTTCGTTCTTTACTTTTTTTAAAAAATTGAAATTATTCGATTAATTTTAAACGTGTGATCGAATTATTCGAACAAGTTAAAATCTCTTATTCGAATTATTCGTTTTATTCGAACAAGAGAAAAATCGAATAATTCGAATACCCTAGTAAATATACATACAAATATCGCCAGATATTCGATAATATCTCCGACAGTTGGATGCACGTTTTATGGCAGTAATTTCCGACTGAAGAGCAGTGCAGAAGTTATGTTGTCTGAAGTAGGATTTTGTCCCATATTTCTCGATAAAAAAAAACTCCACCGACCCTATTACCCCTTTTATAACCCTTTTATAGCCATATATCCCTGTTAAATATTATATAGAATTGCATGTCAAAAGATGTTCTTGCGAGGTAGTAATCGACAAGGTTCATTCAGTCTCACAGTTTAAAAGAAGTAGACCTTATAGAGCCTGTTATCAGTATCGCAATAGTCCTTAGAACTCATTCAATGGTCTTTAGGGAATTTGAATGATCTAGTAATTTGTCTATGTAGTTTAAAGTGGAGTATTTTATCTCCTCGCGCATTGTAGGAACATTGAGAACCCTATGGATGTTATAATTTTGCAATGTACCAAAGAACACTTGTTATTATTTAGAAGAGTCTTGTTTTCTTTGTAGCCTTTCGATATTGGAAGAAGAGGCCCCATAACTGGATGTCAAATATCCATTTTGATGTTACAACTGCTTTATATAGGAAGTCGAACGTTCTGGAAGCCCAGAATATAGCAGAAGCAATTCAAAAAATTCACGATATGATGCTGGCCGATCGGAAAGATTGTGGAAGCCAAAGGTATCTCACATGGCTCAGTGGTTTAAATTTTGAATGATTACTTGTGTTGGAGAAAGCCTTCCGCAAGATGACTGCCATGTTTGCTTACAATCGTGTACACAAAACAGTGCACACATGTTCCGGTTTTATGGGAAAATATCTTTGAATTTGGCAGCCTTATCCAATCTATTCTCCGGATTTAGCCCCGAGTGACAATTTCTTGTTTACGAAGCAGAAGAAATGGCTCGGCGGAAAGAGATTTGAGAGGGTGTACACATGTTCCGGTTTTATGGGAAAAATATCCATGAATTAGGCTCCCTCATCTACTCTATTCTCCGGATTTAGCCCCAAGTGACAATTTCTTGTTTCCGAAGCTGAAGAAATGGCTCACAAACAAATATCGATTTTGATGACCTTCACAAATTTTATTTTTTGGGAAGGAATAAAAAAAATAAATTGGTGGAAGACCTTCCAATAAGTTTTGATTCTACTTTTAAGCATGAACAAAAACGAATTCTAAAATTCTATAAAAAAAGTCCACAAGGTAAAAAGCGGCAGGATTTCGGCGACCGGAGAAACTCAAGCGTTTTCCGCTTTCTCTAAATGAGTTCAATATGACTCTTTCCATACCACAGAGTTACCGAGATTTCAAATGCTTTGGAACTTCTTTGTGATACCAATAAATCTAAGCCATCATTATATAGAAACGACGACTTAGTTATGGTGTCCCTGATCAATATAACTTTTCCAGGTACTATGATGACGGAAGTGACGAGGGAAACTTCTATTTGTAACAGAATTTTTAATCGGCTTTGGTGGATTCTAAATTTATTGCTTAAAAGATTTGATTATTTATGCGGTTGAGGAAGCCTCCCTCCTCTTATATCACAATGAGCCATTGAGTCGAGGGAAGTTACTACACTAACCCCCCATTAACACGAAGTCTGGTAATGCCTTAACTAATAGTTATACTGTCGGTTAAAATTATTTTTGTATGAAAACTGTCAGTATAACTATTAGTTAAAACATAACCAGACTTCGTGTTAATGGGGGTAAGGGTATTTGCTGCATTAAATCGTTTTTCTCACTGTCTAGGAGAGGTCTTTCTTATGATGTCAGTGATGAATGTTAAATTATAACTTTTCCAGCAAATGTAATGACAAAAATGACTACATTACAATGACCGATAGCAGACGCCCAGAAGATTCTGCAGTGCAAAACAAGAGTCGTTCTGGCACAACTAAGATCAGGATGGAGCAACAGGCTTAATGCCTTTTGGTTCCGCATAGACTGAGCCGTCCTCAACTTATGCCCAGCATGTGTTCAGGGTTCTCCTCCACATATTCAACTGTTCAGCCAATCCTTCTTCACTACGCCCCATGGATTTATGGACTCATCCATTCGAAGTAGCGAAATTTCTTGGTCTTGAAAAACATGCAGAACCCCCTGATTTAATATAGTATGACGAAGAAAGCTCCTAATTGCAACGTCATTTTTCTTCGACTATCAATGGTCAGTTTTAGAAGGGTGCATTGATTCTAGGAATGTGAGATAAAATGCTAAATTCCAGGAAGGGGAAAAACGCTAAACATTCAGCTGCTATATAAACAGTTGGAGATTAATCGGGTATTGTCAAGTGATTTCCTAAAATTGTATTAAAAATTGAATTCTAAAATAACAATCGATACTGTTTGGACATTAAAGAAGTGTAAAGATACCAACAAAAGCTGTTAGGATATACTTAGTTTGGGAATATCTCCTCTCAACTGAAATATTTGAGAAGGATAGTCGATCAAGACTGAACTTGTTTCAATAATAAGAACAAAAATAAGAGAAAGACTTTAAATGTTTTACTAATGTAGTAATTCCTTTAATAGAAATAAAGAAACTTGGATCTATTCATTACTGGTGTTAAGTAGCAAGTTTAGTGTCCTTATACCTGAAAGAGACGAGTGGTTAAATCAGACATGGTGGCAGAATAATGCCGATCAATGGTGACACTGGGGCTGGTATCTATGGTCCCAATTTTTAAAGGCGTATCCCAATGGGTACATTCCCATCAATATTTCAGGCGGAGATTTACGCCTCCTCATATGCTCCAATGAATGTTTAAGAAGGTGATTAAGGAATAATACAATTTTTGTTATGTCTGACAACATGGGCGCTCGACGCTCGTTTATAGGTCCTGAACTGTTCTTTGGTATCCCACGTGGATACACTATGGAACGTATTCGTTCTTGGGTTGAATCGGAATTTGCCCGATTTTGCTGTAATTTACCAGGATTCATTACCCTATCCAAACGTAGATCTCAGTCGTTGCTCTAGCTCGGAAAGGCTGACTTGAGGATACTTAATGGATTATTCACCGGACATTGTGGTTTGAAGTATCACCAATTTATGTTAGGTAATGTTGAGAATGAACAGTGTAGGTTTTGTGGACTCCATACCGAAACCTCTGAACATGTTTAATGCGACTGTCCAATGCTGGCAATATGCAGAACTAAATGGCTCGGAAGGGCCTTAATGGCCCCGGGGGACGTAATTGATCTCTCACCAAATAGAATACTTGGCTTTATAGGTAGCCTAAATCTGTTAGGATGAAAAATATAAGGCTACACAAAAGATCCTATGGGTCGCAGTGCTAATAATAATTCGTTACAAAAATAAACAGTTTGGAGATATGAAAAGGAAGAGAGACCAAAATCTTATTAAAACTCCAAACATTTCTAAACAATATCCCAAATTTTCAAGCATGAAATTGTTGTCAAAATTATGCGTGACCTGACACCTGGCAAATGTTAAGAATTCATCATTTCTGCTCCCTGGCAACATGAAATTTTCATGATTAGCATATGGAAAAGAAGATAAAGATTGAAGGAAAAAACTAAACACAATACAATGAAATCTTATTTAAAAATTTTGGTGACTTTGATAGCAATTTTCTTCAGTAAATTTCCTTCAAGAAAGCAAGAAAAAAAAAACACAATTGAATTCAATTTAAGGGCACTACATTTGTATTTACTTACAATGAGTTTATGATTCACTATTATTCTTAAATTTTCAATATTTTTGCATATGTCTGTAAATAAATAAAGTTGGAATAAGCAAAAAAAAGAAAACACAGACATCAGGAATCTATGGAAGTAAAAGGAGCAGGAGGAGGAGGAATTTTGCCAGTTACTAGTAAAATGTATGATGTTTAGTGTGAGCTGATGAAGACCATGGTGATGATGATGATGCCGATGCCTTTAAGAAACGTGTGTGCGCAAACAATGAATTGTTTTATTAAAAATTGTTTTTCAAAGATTATCACGTACACGTTCGTTCCTTTCATATAAACATCCATCCAATGGTTTCTACCCTGTTTTTGAAAAGTTTCCTATTGTTGTAAAAGTATTTATGTTGGTCCACACAAATCCATAGATTGTTTATTTTTGATATTAAATCGAACAGTGAGTTGTAAATAAATATAGAAGGTGGAGGAATATCAAATTGCAAAAATATAAAAATTTAATATTTATTAAAAATAATAATAAATAAATAAATATTCGCACCAAACTCTAAAGGCATAAGTGTGAACTCTGAAAAATTGCTGTTCAATTAAAGCAAAAAAGGACAACAATAATTTTGCATTATTTTTTTTTTTGGTTAGAGTTGTGGCAAAAAGGACATGAGAGTTTTTAGTCCTCAGATTCATTATTAATGTGTATTTAACAATATTTATTATTGTTACAATTTATTCCTTTTCTTTGTATTTCAGCTAAAACAAAATACAATAAAAAAGGGTCTTCTAAAATAACAAAACCATGATGGAAATTCAAGTAGAATGTACATGTACTTTTACTCATAGCTTCATTCTTTCATTGCTGTCAGTACAATAGAAAAGAACAGTGTGTGTTTATATAAGTAAAGTATTATAATAAAAATAAAATACATTAATAATCGAAGAGTATTGATTTACGCAGTACTAAACGTTCGTCGCTACAATGTAAACTTGCTAATGTACCAATAAATGGAATACTAAAGGGGAACTGTGCTGCTAATAAGAATGCTATTTATTTAAACAGACATGTGGGGTTAGAGAATACTTTACTTACACTTCCTGTCCAATACAGTGTTTAATATGCAGGAAGAAGAACTACTTAAAATACACTAATCGTTTGCTGAATCTGGCAAATTATAAAGACTGTCAGAAAACTCACTAAACTAAAGTGTTATTAGGAAAAGTTCTTTTTGAGGGAGTTTGTATTTGTCACATGAAATAGTAGTGAAAATAAATTAGTAGGTTAAGAAGAGGTAATTGTGTTTTAGTAATAACCTAACACTCCTTCATCTATTGTCATACTAAGGAAGACAGCGAGACTAAGATATCGACCTTGTAACAATCCACATGAGCCAACTAAACATAACAGAGCATAGTCACAGATAGTACAGCAAACACAGACACTTTCTCAAAGCGTTTCCATGACAATTGGATCTATGTTCCGGAAGGATCTCGAGTTTCACCCACTAGCCCAAAAATGTTCAATGCAGCGACAGCTGTATGAACCGTAAGCATTTCCACGACAATTCGATATATGTTCCGGAAGGTTCCCGAGTTTCACTCGGTCAAAAATTGTCAAACCAGCGACAGCAGTATCAATCGAAAGAGGTTCCACGACAATTGGCTATAAGCTCCGGAACAATAGGAATCTCACTAGCCCAAAAATGTTCAAATCAGCGACAGCTGTATCAACCGTAAGTATTTCCACGGCAATTGGATCTATGTTCCGGAAGGTTCCCGAGTTTCATTCGGCCAAATTTGTCAAACCAGCGGCAGCAGTATCAACTGAAATAGTTTTCACGACAATTGGCTATAAGCTACGGAACGATCGGTGTCTCACTAGCCCAAAAATTTCCAAATCAGCGACAGCAAGTATTTCCACGACAATTGGATCTAAGCTCCGGAAGGATCCCGAGTCTCACTCTGCCAAAAAATTGCCAAACCAGCTGCAGTTGTATCAACCGAAGGCGTTTCCACAACAATTGGCTTTAAGCTCCAGAACGATCGGAGTCTCACTAGCCCAAAAATTTTCAAATCAGCGACAGCTGCATCAACCGTAAGCATTTCCACAACAATTGGATCTATGTTTCGGAAGGTTCCCGAGTTTCATTCGGCCAAATTTGTCAAACCAGTGACAGCACTATCAACTGAAATAGTTTTCCCGACAATTGGGAACGATCGGAGTCTCACTAGCCCAAAATTTTCAAATCAGCGACAGCTGTATCAATCGTAAGCATTTCCACGACAATAGGATCTATGTTCCGGAAGGTTCCCGAGTTTCATTCGGCCAAAAATTGTCAAACCAGCGACAGCAATATCAACCGAATGAGGTTCCACGACAATTGGCTATAAGCTCCGGAACGATCGGAGTCTCACTAGCCCAAACATTTTCAAATCAGCGACAGCTGTATCAACCGTAAGCATTTCCACGACAAATGGATCTATGTTCCGGAAGGTTCCCGAGTTTCATTCGGCCAAAAAATTGCCAAACCAGCTGCAGTTGTATCAACCGAAAGCGTTTCCACGACAATTGCCTAAAAGCTCCGGAACGTTTGGAATCTCACTACCCCCAAAATGTTCAAATCAGCGACAGCTTGGATCTAAGCTCCGGAAGGACCCGAGTTTCACTCGTTCAAAAATTGTCAAACCAGCGGCAGCTGTATCAATCGAAAGCGTTTCCACGATAATTGGATATAAGTTCCAGAACGATCCGAATCAAATCAGCGACAGCTATAGCAACCGAAAGTTTTTCCCCACGAAAAAAAACTCTCGATAACTGTTGTAAAACTATTCTTTACAAAGTCATGAATTCTATGACATTAAAATTGAAAACAACGAATTTAGAAGTTTTCAATTTTACGGTCATCCGAAATGTTGAATTCTCCATGACTCTGGTGCATAAATCCGGCTAAATGTTACCGATTGCATGGGTTATGTTGGCTTTGGGAGCCGCTGTGGTTTGTAGGCTTATTCGCTGTGGTTTGTAGTTCACATCGCTCGTACAGAATATCCAATGTGTGATGAGCTGTCTGGCACGTAGCGCCGACCTGTTGAAACCACATATCGTTGATGTCCATATCATCCAATGAAGGACAAGAGAAGAGGGTAATTAATGTGTGTGAAGATAAATTCGTATTTAACTAGTAGAGACACAAACCACATTTTGTAACAGAGCACTGTTATGCATTTAACATAGATAGTATTTAAGAGGTAGTATATTTAGGAGGCTAATACAGGAGAATGGAACCAAGTCCATGACCAAAACTATATTGAAGTGGTACTCCATGAGGTCTGTAATAATGAAATATCTAAAATATTTATAGAATTACCAAATTTGGATGTCTGTTTCGAAAACAAATTCTTTAGAGGATCATTGGTAAAAATGGTCATTTTTGGAATGGTACATGTAACACACTATATAGGTTTGGTAGTCCAAGGGGTGCCTAATGATGCACTATTAGTGGGATAGCTGAACTAATTTTGGGATTTGAGAAAATTGACTTTCAAAAAAATATGATTTTTGAAAAAATTCTTTAGAGGATCATTAGTAAAAATGGCCATGTTTGGAATGGTACACGTAGCACACTATATACGTTTGGTAGTCCAAGGGGTGCCTAATGATGCACTATTAGTGGGATAGCTGAACTAATTTTGGGATTTGAGAAAATTGAATTTCAGAAAAATATGATTTTGAAAAATTCTTTGGAGGATCGTAAGTAAAAATGGCCATTTTTGGAATGGTACACGTAAGACACTATATAGGTTTGGTAGTCCAAGAGGTCTCTAATGATGCACTAGTAGTGGGATAGCCGAACTAATTTTGGGATTTGAGAAAATTGACTTTCAAAAAAATATGATTTTTGAAAAAATTCTTTAGAGGATCATTAGTAAAAATGACCATTTTTGGAATGGTACACGTAACACAGTATATACGTTTGGTAGTCCAAGGGGAGCCTAATGATGCACTATTAGTGGGATAGCTGAACTAATTTTGGGATTTGAGAAAATTGACTTTCAAAAAAATATGATTTTTTAAAAAATTCTTTAGAGGATCATTGGTAAAAATGGCCATTTTTGGAATGGTACACGTAACACACTATATACGTTTGGTAGTCCAAGGGGTGCCTAATGATGCATTATTAGTGGGATAGCTGAACTAATTTTGGGATTTGAGAAAATTGAATTTCAGAAAAATATGATTTTGAAAAATTCTTTGGAGGATCGTAAGTAAAAATGGCCATTTTTGGAATGGTACACGTAAGACACTATATAGGTTTGGTAGTCCAAGAGGTCTGTAATGATGCACTAGTAGTGGGATAGCCGAACTAATTTTGGGATTTGAGAAAATTGACTTTCAAAAAAATATGATTTTTAAAAATTCTTTAGAGGATCATTAGTAAAAATGGCCATTTTTGGAATGGTACACGTAACACACTATATACGTTTGGTAGTCCAAGGGCTGCCTAATGATGCACTATTAGTGTGATAGCTGAACTAATTTTGGGATTTGAGAAAATTGACTTTCAAAAAAATATGATTTTTAAAAATTCTTTAGAGGATCATTGGTAAAAATGGCCATTTTTGGAATGGTACACGTAACACACTATATAGGTTTGGTAGTCCAAGAGGTCTCTAATGATGCACTAGTAGTGGGATAGCTGAACTAATTTTGGGATTTGAGAAAATTGACTTTCAAAAAAATATGATTTTTGAAAAAATTCTTTAGAGGATCATTAGTAAAAATGGCCATTTTTGGAATGGTACACGTAACACAGTATATACGTTTGGTAGTCCAAGGGGAGCCTAATGATGCACTATTAGTGGGATAGCTGAACTAATTTTGGGATTTGAGAAAATTGACTTTCAAAAAAATATGATTTTTTAAAAAATTCTTTAGAGGATCATTGGTAAAAATGGCCATTTTTGGAATGGTACACGTAACATACTATATACGTTTGGTAGTCCAAGGGGTGCCTAATGATGCATTATTAGTGGGATAGCTGAACTAATTTTGGGATTTGAGAAAATTGAATTTCAGAAAAATATGATTTTGAAAAATTCTTTGGAGGATCGTAAGTAAAAATGGCCATTTTTGGAATGGTACACGTAAGACACTATATACGTTTGGTAGTCCAAGAGGTCTGTAATGATGCACTAGTAGTGGGATAGCCGAACTAATTTTGGGATTTGAGAAAATTGACTTTCAAAAAAATATGATTTTTAAAAATTCTTTAGAGGATCATTAGTAAAAATGGCCATTTTTGGAATGGTACACGTAACACACTATATACGTTTGGTAGTCCAAGGGCTGCCTAATGATGCACTATTAGTGTGATAGCTGAACTAATTTTGGGATTTGAGAAAATTGACTTTCAAAAAAATATGATTTTTAAAAATTCTTTAGAGGATCATTGGTAAAAATGGCCATTTTTGGAATGGTACACGTAACACACTATATAGGTTTGGTAGTCCAAGAGGTCTCTAATGATGCACTAGTAGTGGGATAGCTGAACTAATTTTGGGATTTGAGAAAATTGACTTTCAAAAAAATATGATTTTTGAAAAAATTCTTTAGAGGATCATTAGTAAAAATGGCCATTTTTGGAATGGTACACGTAACACACTATATACGTTTGGTAGTCCAAGGGGTCTCTAATGATGCACTAGTAGTGGGATAGCTGAACTAATTTTGGGATTTGAGAAAATTGACTTTCAAAAAAATATTATTTTTGAAAAAATTCTTTAGAGGATCATTGGTAAAAATGGTCATTTTTGGAATGGTACACGTAGCACACTATATACGTTTGGTAGTCCAAGGGGTGCCTAATGATGCACTATTAGTGGGATAGCTGAACTAATTTTGGGATTTGAGAAAATTGACTTTCAAAAAAATATGATTTTTAAAAATTCTTTAGAGGATCATTGGTAAAAATGGCCATTTTTGGCATGGTACACGTAACACACTATATACGTTTGGTAGTCCAATGGGTGCCTAATGATGCACTATTAGTGGGACAGCTGAACTAATTTTGGGATTTGAGAAAATTGAATTTCAGAAAAATATGATTTTGAAAAATTCTTTGGAGGATCGTAAGTAAAAATGGCCATTTTTGGAATGGTACACGTAACACACTATATACGCCATTTTTACCAATGATCCTCTAAAGAATTTTTTAAAAAATAATATTTTTTTGAAAGTCAATTTTCTCAAATCACAAAATTAGTTCAGCTATCCCACTACTAGTGCATCATTAGAGACCTCTTGGACTACCAAAGGTATATAGTGTGTTACGTGTACCATTCCAAAAATGGCCATTTTTACTTACGATCCTCCAAAGAATTTTTCAAAATCATATTTTTTTGAAAGTCAATTTTCTCAAATCCCAAAATTAGTTCAGCTATCCCACTAATAGTGCATCATTAGGCACCCATTGGACTACCAAACGTATATAGTGTGTTACGTGTACCATTCCAAAAATGGCCATTTATACCAATGATCCTCTAAAGAATTTTTTCAAAAATAATATTTTTTTGAAAGTCAATTTTCTCAAATCCCAAAATTAGTTCAGCTATCCCACTAATAGTGCATCATTAGGCACCCCTTAGACTACCAAACGTATATAGTGTGTTACGTGTACCATTCCAAAAATGGCCATTTTTACCAATGATCCTCTAAAGAATTTTTTCAAAACTCATATTTTTTTGAAAGTCAATTTTCTCAAATCCCAAAATTAGTTCAGCTATTCCACTAATAGTGCATCATAAGGCACCCCTTGGACTACCAAACGTATATAGTGTGTTACGTGTACCATTCCAAAAATGGCCACTTTTACCAATGATCCTCTAAAGAATTTTTTCAAAACTCATATTTTTTTGAAAGTCAATTTTCTCAAATCCCAAAATTAGTTCAGCTATTCCACTAATAGTGCATCATTAGGCACCCCTTGGACTACCAAACGTATATAGTGTGTTACGTGTACCATTCCAAAAATGGCCATTTTTACCAATGATCCTCTAAAGAATTTTTTCAAAAATAATATTTTTTTGAAAGTCAATTTTCTCAAATCACAAAATTAGTTCAGCTATCCCACTAATAGTGCATCATTAGGCACCCCTTGGACTACCAAACCTATGTAGTGTGTTACGTGTACCATTCCAAAAATTTTTTCAAAACTCATATTTTTTTGAAAGTCAATTTTCTCAAATCCCAAAATTAGTTCAGCTATCCCACTACTAGTGCATCATTAGAGACCTCTTGGACTACCAAACGTATATAGTGTGTTACGTGTACCATTCCAAAAATGGCCATTTTTACCAATGATCCTCTAAAGAATTTTTTCAAAAATAATATTTTTTTGAAAGTCAATTTTCTCAAATCCCAAAATTAGTTCAGCTATCCCACTACTAGTGCATCATTAGAGACCCCTTGGACTACCAAACGTATATAGTGTGTTGCGTGTACCATTCCAAAAATGGCCATTTTTACCAATGATCCTCTAAAGAATTTTTTCAAAATCATATTTATTTGAAAGTCAATTTTCTCAAATCACAAAATTAGTTCAGCTATCCCACTAATAGTGCATCATTAGGCACCCCTTGGACTACCAAACGTATATAGTGTGTTACGTGTACCATTCCAAAAATGGCCATTTTTACCAATGATCCTCTAAAGAATTTTTTCAAAACTCATATTGTTTTGAAAGTCAATTTTCTCAAATCCCAAAATTAGTTCAGCTATCCCACTAATAGTGCATCATTAGGCACCCCTTGGACTACCAAACGTATATAGTGTGTTACGTGTACCATTCCAAAAATGGCCATTTTTACCAATGATCCTCTAAAGAATTTTTTCAAAACTCATATTTTTTTGAAAGTCAATTTTCTCAAATCCCAAAATTAGTTCAGCTATCCCACTACTAGTGCATCATTAGAGACCTCTTGGACTACCAAACGTATATAGTGTGTTACGTGTACCATTCCAAAAATGGCCATTTTTACCAATGATCCTCTAAAGAATTTTTTCAAAATCATATTTTTTTGAAAGTCAATTTTCTCAAATCACAAAATTAGTTCAGCTATCCCACTAATAGTGCATCATTAGGCACCCCTTGGACTACCAAACGTATATAGTGTGTTACGTGTACCATTCCAAAAATGGCCATTTTTACCAATGATCCTCTAAAGAATTTTTTCAAAAATCATATTTTTTTGAAAGTCAATTTTCTCAAATCCCAAAATTAGTTCAGCTATCCCACTACTAGTGCATCATTAGAGACCTCTTGGACTACCAAACCTATATAGTGTGTTACGTGTACCATTCCAAAAATGGCCATTTTTACCAATGATCCTCTAAAGAATTTTTAAAAATCATATTTTTTTGAAAGTCAATTTTCTCAAATCCCAAAATTAGTTCAGCTATCCCACTACTAGTGCATCATTAGAGACCTCTTGGACTACCAAACGTATATAGTGTGTTACGTGTACCATTCCAAAAATGGCCATTTTTACCAATGATCCTCTAAAGAATTTTTTCAAAATCATATTTTTTTGAAAGTCAATTTTCTCAAATCACAAAATTAGTTCACCTATCCCACTAATAGTGCATCATTAGGCACCCCTTGGACTACCAAACGTATATAGTGTGTTACGTGTACCATTCCAAAAATGGCCATTTTTACCAATGATCCTCTAAAGAATTTTTTCAAAAGTAATATTTTTTTGAAAGTCAATTTTCTCAAATCACAAAATTAGTTCAGCTATCCCACTACTAGTGCATCATTAGAGACCTCTTGGACTACCAAACGTATATAGTGTGTTACGTGTACCATTCCAAAAATGGCCATTTTTACTTACGATCCTCCAAAGAATTTTTCAAAATCATATTTTTTTGAAAGTCAATTTTCTCAAATCCCAAAATTAGTTCAGCTATCCCACTAATAGTGCATCATTTGGCACCCCTTGGACTATCAAACGTATATAGTGTGTTACGTGTACCATTCCAAAAATGGCCATTTTTACCAATGATCCTCTAAAGAATTTTTTCAAAAATAATATTTTTTTGAAAGTGAATTTTCTCAAATCCCAAAATTAGTTCAGCTATCCCACTAATAGTGCATCATTAGGCACCCCTTGGACTACCAAACCTATATAGTGTGTTACGTGTACCATTCCAAAAATGGCCATTTTTACCAATGATCCTCTAAAGAATTTGTTTTCGAAACAGACATCCAAATTTGGTAATTCTATAAATATTTTAGATATTTCATTATTACAGACCTCATGGAGTACCACTTCAATATAGTTTTGGTCATGGACTTGGTTCCATTCTCCTGTATTAGCCTCCTAAATATACAACCTCTTAAATACTATCTATGTTAAATGCATAACAGTGCACTGTTAACTGCAAAATAAGCTCTGTTACAAAATGTGGTTTGTGTCTCTACTAGTTAAATACGAATTTATCTTCACACACATGGGTAATTATCAACCTATAGAGCTCGCCGTTGACTGAGAAGGCCTGACCAACGTCATTCTCAAAGAAATATGGACGAATGACGTCGCCAGCCTAAAAGACACACCAAACGGTGACTTTTTGGGATGCATTGGACGCTCTGGGTCTCTTGTGGATTGGTATCGTTCCAAATTCGACAATTTGGTTTGTTGACGTAACCATTCATTCAGAAATGGGCGAAGACGAGGAACGTAGCCCGAGCAGAAACCCATTTTTATACAACAATGTTATCATTTGCACGTCGTCATATCCGTCCATGGTGGACATCCAATTCGACAGATGTAGCTTCAACCATATGACCGCTATTAATTGTCAGTTCGGAAGTCCTTATTTCATGACCTGTTATAACTGTTCTTTATATGGTTTCGTTTTACACACACAATCATTCTCTCCTCAAGGAGAATGTTTAAAGAGACTATCAGCCCAATTATGAATAAAAATTCTCCGGGAGTTTTTTCCCTTTTCTCATTTTTCTTATTCAAATTCAATGGGAAAAACACCCGGGGAAGAAACTCCCGCGGAATTCTTTATTCATAATTGGGCTGTATATTTCTTTGGTACCAGTATAAAGATCTCAAGTGTGGTGATCTATCGAAGGAAAATAGCAACACATCTCTTGTTGCCTGACTCTTGAGTTAGGCAATGATTATTCTTAAAAAAAACGAAGTACCTTCCCGAAGCAGATGGTAATAAATCGCAAACATTACTCTTCAACCTGGTTTTAAAAGAAATTTTTATTGGTTGCCGCGACAAGTGACAAGGGTGTCTCCAACAGAATAAGAAGCCATCGAATCTGACGTGGTTGAACTTCTGATGGATCCCGTAGAAGGTAGTGGCTCAAAGTAGTAGAAATTTAAGATCTTTAAGAAATTTAAATTGACGAGAACAATCAGAGGGAGGAAGATCCTGGTAGGAAATAACCAAATGACTCTTTAACATGGTAGTAAAGGTAGGTGGAATTATTCCAAGGATAAGTTCATTACTAACAAGAGCATTATAAAGACGAAGTACCCTTCAGCAGAAGATCATAAAATGCTGTGAAGGAAGATGTGTCAGCCAATCTAAAATGATTTAGCTCGTAATTAAGCCCAGCATTAAACGTCGAAACTCAAAATAGTAACAGAAATCGTTCAATCAGGGGATGACAGAGAGAGAAGAGAGAAAGATCCTCGGGAAGACGACCGCTCCTTGTTTAAAAGCATAAAAACCCAACAGACGATTCTTTATTGTGGAAGTACATTTACTTCACTTCTTCTATATGTTTCAGTAGCTCGGAGTAGTTACTCGAAGTACCTCTATTTAGTTTAGGTTGTAGTGGCTGCGACTAGTTATTCTAAGGCAAAAATCATTTCAAACAAGAACATAACAAGGATGAAGCGCTTTCCAGCTAAGTGTGAAAGACCTAGAGAAGACAACCACTCTTTGGCCTAATGCAACAGAATCTACAAAATGACTCATTAACAAATTTGAGTGCCTATGGTCTCAACAGAATTACAGGGTTAACCAACCTATTAATATGTATGTTTTCAAAAGAATTTGAGACAATATAAGATAAAAAGTTGGATCTAACACACTTCTCAACGTTTTGGAAGTTATGCTAATTAGTGCTTTAAGCTCAACAAATTGAAGATATTCTGTGCCACGAGGTCAAGCAAAACCGAAGGTGACAATGTTTTATTCACCAAGATACAACATTCAGAGCACCTAAGAGCTTAGTTTGATATTGAAGTCGCTTTCAGAGCAAAAGAAAAGACGTTGAATGCCGCTTAACTCTAAATGAAAAACGACATCTCCTAATTAGATCAATATAGAAATCTGAATATCTTTGTCGCACAGAGTTAAGAATTCAGGGAAATGTCAGGATAGTTATGAATGATATGGATTTCAGATGCAACAGAGTGTTCCCAATCTTTTGTTAAATAAAACTTCATCATGAACAAGAGAGCTATATTCGGCTGTGCCGAATCGTATATACCCTTCACCAAATTATACTTCAAAATAATTTTTTTTTTTGTTAACAAAAACTTTTTCAAAAACAACTTTTTCCGATTTTGACCCATTGTAGGTCCAACTTATTAAGGTCTTATATATGTCGTTTCAAAGTTCTTTGAAATATCTATCATTAGATATCCATATTGTCTATATTAATGACTTAGTAATCCAAAATAGGTCAAAAATAGAGGTTGTCCTGGTTTTTTCCTCATATCTCAGCCATTTGTGGACCGATTTTGCTGATTAGCAAACTTCTCGAAAGCATGTCTGACAGAATTATTGAAGATTTGGATCCCGAAGATATCTGGGGTCTTCAGAAAATTGATTTCAACAGACAGACAGACGGACATGGCTTAATCGACTACGCTATCTATAAGGATCCAGAATATATATACTTTATAGGGTCGGAAATGAAAAATGTAGAAATTACAAACGGAATGACAAACTTATATATACCCTTTTCACGATGGTGAAGGGTATAAAAAGGGTGGAAGCAAATCGTTACTATCGTTGTATAGGAGAAACGGATTGCAGTTAAATACAATAAATTTTACCAGTGGAGGAAAATAGCTATTTGGATCATAATTTTTCTTTTGATATAAGAATACAAAAGGCTTTACCAATTAGTTTTCGTTAACTCGAGTTATTTTAAAATAGTCCTACCTATGTAACGAAACTATTCACAAATCCAGATTTTCGTTCAAATATTTTTAATTTCGTTCAAAGTCTGTCCTCCAATATTTAAGTGTATGAAACGAAACAGCCTCTACTGTTGGTAGAATCTAGCTTTGATATAGATTGGATGGAGATCTTTCAAATGAAAGAAATTATTCTGTTTTTAAACAAATTACTGAGATCGTTCATTGTTAAATGCTGCAGAATACAGTAAATCTTTAAAAAGCTGCCATTTTTTACCATCATTATTTTGAAATAACTGCTTCTCTTCTAAAAAACACACTTTATAATTTACAAAAATACTCTGGTAATACAGTTGATATACTAACAGCTCTGGTCTGTAACTCTCGCTGTTACTATTTATAAGACAGTGCCATCTTCTAGTAGTTTCATGAATTATCTAACGAACAAAACTAGAATGTTCTATTTCCGCAATGATCATCTGGAGTTTTTAGCAGCTTTAACACAGTGAATGTTGATAAGTCGACGTTTCTACTGATGGAAATGTTTATAAACATGATAAATATTCTTCATAATTGCCGCTAACTAAGGATGCATTGACTTTTCAATGATCTATTTCCGAGTAGAATAAGCTTCAGCTTGTCGTTTCCCAAATATTTGTCAAATATTCTCCTCAACTTTCAGTGAATCATATTCAATAAACTTTCGGCGGAAGTCAACAAACTTATTTGTTTCATTTACACAGATTTCTCTGTATTAAATAATCATATTCCAGATTTCCACTTTTCTAAACTGACCTTTCAATTATAAAATTTCGTTATATTTATAATTTCTATCAAAAAAAAAAAAATAATACCGCGACAATTACTTCCTCCACAATGTCGTACTCAGGTGTTGGTTTGTTAATGTTTAAATACCGCTTATGAATAATAATTTCTTAAAGGTCTTTCATTTAACAGTATTGGCTTTAAACAACTACATTTGGTAGCTAAAAGTTTCATCATTTGTGTAAATAAAAACACGAATTCACGTTTGAATGAATGAACTTCCTTTTTGGAAATTCATAAACAAAAGAACTAAATTTTATTATATTTAAATAGCAATTGAAAATGCCAAGTTTTGATGGCAACTTTTTTTCTTTTTTTTGTTAAACAATTAGGGTTAAAATAAGGAAAAACCAAAGTAAAGTAAAAACGTATGAAAGTATTTATTTAATATGAATGGGGGTGTTTTAGGTTTTAACTTGAATTTCTGCTTAGTAATTTAAAGAAGAATGACTGAATATAAGTATATATAACAAATAAAAGAATGAATTTATTTAGTTCAACAAGGGGAGTATTGAGATTATATAAACAATCGTATATTTATTTAGCGAGAACATGACATTATTAGTTAAAGTTAGTTAAAAGAATTTTTCAAAAAAGGGATGTAAAGACTTAGAGAGAGTCTTACGTCCTTTTAAAGGTTAATTGGTATAAATATTTCAAACCTTCTTACTTCTCAATCTCTCTTTTTTGAAACATTTAGTCTTCCGTCATAGTTTTTGAACAGACCGGTCGGGTGTCTTAGGGAAATTTCTTCGAAGTTATTAATAAGAACAGTGCTGGATACTCTGAGGTATTTTTTGATTATTCGGCATACGGATCTCTGGTCAGGAAATTTTGTGGAAGCAAAACCATATAAAACCTTTAATGATCATTGCAAGGTTGTTGAAAGTTTAAATTTCTTCCAGAAGTGTATTGCCTTCTGGGGTAATTTGAAAAAGATGAACTGTGTTATAGGTTCTGGAACCTTTTCTGAGTAACTCGGGCTTCCAGACTAAGATATTGGCGACTAGGGAAACGTGTAAAGTTCTACATAACAGAAATAATCTTGGAAACATTGGTATCTGTTGAAGAGCATTTCATGTTAGTTTGGATTGCTGCGGAGAGATACTATGTCAATTTTGTTTAGCAAACAAACTATGCTTATCTTCTGAAACACCCAGAGTCTCTGTTGGAAATCGAATCCGCAACCCTCAGATTGATAGTCCAGCATACTACTGTCTATCGGGTCACCAATGAGTATACGAGGATCCTGAACTGACTACTGACTTCTTGCGGATCCGGAATATGATCACTTACAATCTTCTATATGAAGCCAATATGTTTCAGGCTACCAACTATGAATATTGGTAGATACATTGGTTTATTTTGTCGACAGTTAGGCAAAAGTAATATCTAGCTTGGGACTGCTTAAATTGGTAACTTCAGACACTATCTTCAGGAGGCAAATCCTAGATAACATACAATTAGAGTATGTCAGAAAATACAATGAGAAACATGCTTTAATAAGTTTGAATAGAAACTGGAAATTCCAAGACTGGCTCATTGGATGATCAGCAAACATGCAAGGAGACTTGCACTTCAATTCAAGAGCTATTTTGTTGAAACAGCTTCAATGTTGCGAATAGTTGTTTCCTGGGTAAAAAATATCCGCTTAATACAGCTGTCGGTTGCTCCACTATCTGGATAACAAAAAAACTGCCGCGATGTGGCCGGGAAAATTAGAGCTAGATTTCGATTACCTGAATTAATTGACAATGACAACAAAACTTTGGATCGTCTGAAGCTACTGAATACCAGCATTCCAATGAATGAATGGTTTGTCATTTGGACCAAAGAGCAAGGTGTCAGCAGCACTTAATTCTAATCCAAAGTCTCGCAAGCTCTAAATGCGGCTAAATTGTGCTAGAGATTAGTTTGCCTTCGCAGTAGGGAAAGGATTCTACCCAGCAGATCTAGGATTGGGTCAACAATCTGTTTACACCAAATAAAAAAGATTAGTTGGAAATCAGTTTTCATTATAAAAATGTAATAAGTTCAACAGAAAATTAGTTGTTACTATTTAAAGACTTGAATCACAATAGTTTTTCTGTGAAAATACTTGTAAAATTAGGTACTTTCCAACTTATTCATAAAATGTAGATGATCCTCTCAAAAACAACGTTTTTAATACTTTTTAGGTTCCACTGTTCCCAAAAGCAAGTTTATGTTCATGAGCTTTATGCTTTTTAGAAAGATTTCAAGTTTCTGGCTAAGCTCCATCAACAGAACAAAGATTTGGAAAAAATAGATCTTTACTGGATATGGATTCCTACTGGAATATAAAATAACCTTAATACGAGAGCGCGACTTTTTGAATTTCCGCCACTTAACTGAAAGGACAACAATGCTCCTGCCAATAGCCATCTGTCAAAATATGAATAAGCTGCGTCATTTAGTTTGTGTTTGACAGCCATTGATAGCAGACTACCATGTGACTTGAGGAGAAAATGAAAAAAAAAGTTAATTTCGTTAATTTCATTCACTGTGCCTCCAAAGCTATGCTTGATGAAAGCTATGTGAATTCTGCACCATAAGCTTCAATGGTAAAAAAAGTGGTTTACTGAATTTCATTGTGTCCCTAAAAGCATGGAAGATGCCAAATATTCTGGACGCCCAGTTGAGGTCTTTACACCCGAAACAATTGAAAAAATTCACGATATAGTGTTGACCGAACGAATATTGAAAGTGCGAGAGATTGTGAATGCCATAGACATCTTCTTTGGCTTAGTTTCAATTTTGAATGATCATTTGGGTATGAGAAATCTTTCAGCAGAATGGGTGCCGCGTTTGCTCACAATCGACAAACGCAATCGTGTGACAATTTTGCAGGAAGAGTGTTTAGGGTTCTTCAACCGCAATATGGATAAGTTTTGCATCGTTTAGTAACCATGGACGAAATTTGGATCCACCACAACACACTAGAGACCAAACAGCAGTCAAAACAGTGTGTTTCTCGGGTTGAATTGGCTCCAAAGAACAACAATCAATGGCAACTATTATGCCAACATATTGGGTCGATTTAATGAAAATTTGGCCAGTACAACGCAAGGTTCCACACATGTGTTGTTTCCATGGCAAAAATCCATGAATTAGGCTACGAGTTGTTCCCTCATCCATCCTATTCTCCGGATTTAACGCCGAGGAAATGTCACGGCGGAAAGAGATTTGACTCCAAAGATGAAATCTCACAAAAAAAATAAAAATTTTGACGATAGGATTAATTTCGACTTCGATTAACAATTTGTATCTAGATGCTGGAAGTCTAGAACGTATGGTACACAACCTCAATAACCTTAAGCCTTCTTTTATAGTCTTTGAACAAAATATCTGATGTCTTACGGAAGGTTATTCAAAGTTAGAAAGACGAACAGTTGTACTCTGAGTTATTTTCTGACTATTCGGGATAAGGATATCTTTTCAATAATTTTCGGGAAAGCATTGATGAACTCGTTCTTAGACCAACATTCTGACTACACAAGATCTCTTACTATCCTTCCGTAAGATATGTTGTGTAGTCAGAGTGTTGGTCTAAGAAACATATTTCCTTCCGTATGAGATCTCTCCTTCCGTAAAACATGTTGTGTAGTCAGAATGTTGGTCAAAGAACGAGGACAAACAAATTTTCCCCGACTATTATTGGCAAGTGATCCTTATTCCGAATAGTCAGAAAATAACTCAGAGCATATACCACTGTCCTTAGGATCTAAATAACAGATCATTCGACGATCAGCAAACAAACTTGCCCTTCCTTTCAACAGTTATGTTGTTCAAACTGATACAATATTGCTGAAAGTAGTTTGCTTGGAAACAAATATTCACTACCTGAAAAAATAACAGACCGTGGCGAAAGGTTTGGCTACCTGAAATGACTAACAATGTTAGCAAAACGTTGGAGTCTGTGTAGCTTCAGAATTCCAGCATTTCAATAGATAAATAATAGGATATTCGAATTTTCTCTTGTTCGAATAAAACGAATAATTCGAATAAGAAATTTTAACTTGTTCGAATAATTCGATCACACGTTTAAAATTAATCGAATTATTCGAAATTTTTTTTTTTTTTTTTTTTAAAGTAAAGAATGAAGTAGTAGAATGTAGGTTTTTTAATATTTTATTGTTAAAGGAAAACTAAAAATAACGTTAAAGTTAACAATTCAAGTCTTGATAATGTTAAAAAACAAAGACCATCATTAAATTTTCATCAGAAATATTCTGATCAGATTAACTCCCGAACAATCTACAAAACAATTGACTAGCAAACCCTATAGTTTCCGTTTTGGAGATATGCTTTAAAAAATTTCAGCTAGTTGGACATGAGCCTGAATTCAAATACAATATAAAAGTATTAAGAACTCTTTATGTCGTTAGGGTTTTAAAATGAGTAACTAATTCTTTAGTAAATGAATTATTCACTTTTTCTAAATTATTTATAACAAATTTTATTATACCCTCAAGTTCTATCAGGGTTTCGAATCGTTACTTAATAAAGTTGTCTTAGGGAATTACACAATAAAGGGATTCTGTCCAAAGTTTGATATCATTGTCAGTGAACGTGGCTAATTTGAAGTCAGGCAGTGCATGATTGACGCATTTACAAATACGCAAAAAGTTTATTATCATGTTAGACAAAGATGTCCAACGATGTTCAAAATCATGTATAAGACGAACTCCATGCTTTTCTTGCAACAAAACGTTAGTTTGCAATATTTGTGTTTATCATTCTTAATATCATGGCCTTCATCTATTTCAATGTAATCATTATAAATATCATCATCTATATCACTTTCGACGACCGTTTCAAAATCACATTCTCCATCACATTCAACTCTACCTTAATCTAAGTTAATATTTTGATTATTAATTGCGATTCTTCTAATATCTCCCCAGCTAAATAACAAATATTTTATTCCGTACCTTTTATTTTCATTGGTTCAAGTCCTAAGTTAATAATTTTGAAAGATTTGTTTTTAGAATTGTAACTTCTTGCAGTAATCTATATATATAAAAATGAAATGGTCCATGTATGTAATGGCATCACGTGAGAACGGCTGGAGCGATTTGGCTGATTTTTTTAATAAATTAATAAATTTAAATATATACAGTGGTTGACAAAACAATGGAAACTTTTCCAAATATTTCATTAGTGGCCTAAAATTTCAAATAATTTTTTAAAAAATTTTAACATTTTTGTAGTATTTTATTTGTTTACTTTTATTATTATTAACTTAATTTAACACAAAAACAAAGGACATAATTAATTAAATTCTAAAAATGAGAAAACAAAATTAAAAGATTTCTTTATTACGGCATTGACAAAACAATGGAAACTTAGGTATTATTTTAACAAATATGGTCTAAACTTTGCAATAACTCAATATTTTGTTGGGTATCCCTTATTTTTTATAACTGCTACACATTGACGATGCATTGAACCAATTAAAAAGAGTTAATGGTCTTCTTTGAAATATTTTGCCATTCCCTTGTAACCGCCTCCGTTAAATCTTCCTTCCTGGTGTAATTTTGGGTCCTTATTTTACGATCTACAATTTCCCATAGATTTTCTATGGGATTGAGATCTGGCGATTGGGCAGGCCACTTCAAAACACGTACCTCGTTGGATTGTAACCACTCGGTTACAACTCTAGAGCTGTGTTTCGGGTCGTTGTCGTGTTGGAATCTTCAAACTAGGGGCATATTTTCCTCAGCGTATGGATACATAACATCGTTTAATATGGTTCTGTATCCTATACCTGTCATGGTATCTTTTATAATATGAATTGGGCCCATACCCCATCCCCATACCATAATATTGCCATCGCCAAACTTTACAGTCTTATTTGTGTACTTTGGATCTAATATTTTTCCCTTTGGTCGTCTTACAAATATTCTCCCATCACTGCCTCTTAAATTGTATTTGTATTCGTCGGAAAAGAGGACAGTATTCCATTTCTGTATCGACCAGTTTAAATGATCCCTGGAAAATTGTAGACGAGCAGAACGGTTCTTTTTAGAAATGAGTGGTTTTTTTCACAGGACGAAGACCAAGACCAGCCTCATTTGCCCTGCGACTAACTGTTCGGGTACTTATGTATTTCTAATTTTAGGCTATTAACAACCTCTCGAGGAGTTATTTTTGGGAATTTCTTGAACTCTCTCGCTATTAAATTATCTTGTCTAGGAGTAGTCTTAAGAGGTCTTCTTCCACCTAAATGTTGAGTATTTACACAACCGGTCTCACGAAATTTCTTTATAATTTTTGAAACTGCTGATTTATTTATTGAATATTTGTCACAGATACTTTTTTGTTTTAAACCAGCTTTAAAATCGTTAATTATTTTATTTTTTAAGTCTTCACAAATCTTAACTTTAGCCATTTTCGTTAACTTTGAAAAAAGCAATTATGCGAAAAACTTAGAAAAAGAAATTGTGAAAAATTAACAGAATTTAAAAATCAAATAAAATAACTGTAAACAGGGTGCTTTTTACATCGTTCTTTTAAATATTATTTTCGTTTTACATTTCTTTCTTGCTGAAGTTTAAAAGTTTTTAATGTTTTGTCAGTAGCGAAATAGTGAATATTTTTAATTTTGTTCCCTTTTTTCATAATCAGCCCAATTATGAATAAAAAATTCCGCTAGAGTTTGTTCCCCGGGAGTTTTTTCCCATTGAATTTGAATAGGAAAAATGAGAAAAGGGTGAAAACTCCCGGGGAATTTTTATTCATAATTGGGCTAAATATAATTAATTATGTTGTTTGTTTTTCAGTTAATTTATATATGTAAATAAAACTATACAAGTAAAATACAAAAAAAAAATTTTGTATTTTAAAAAATATTTAAAATTTTGGGCTACATATAAGAAAATTTGGAAAAGTTTCCACTGTATATGAATATTTATTCGTTTTATTCGATTATTCTACATAAAATTGTTCGAATTATTCGTTAATCAAAAATGGCGATCGATCATTAGTCGAATGAATACCCTAATAAAAAGTCTATCATCCAAATCAAAGAGCATGGTGTCAGTAGCACTATTCTAACTCTCTCCATCTCGGAAGCCTTATAAATTGGTCTGCAGAAGGCGGACTTTAAGCAGTTCTTAGGAGTAAAGAAAGGTGTTCCTTCCCCTCAATGGAACATTGGAACCCATTTTAAGTTCTGCTTGTTAATTGCTGTGAGAATCTTAAAATTTCCATGCAAACCTTAAAATAAAAGTAACAAAAACTAAATCAAAAGTGTTTAAGACACACAAATCATGACACACGCATAGCAAATGCTCTTGAACAAATACTCTTGCCCACCGTTTAGTATGAACGAACTGTTTTGGCAAATCATAATTCTCAGCAGGACAATATAAACAAACAGCACTTTTCCGTAATGATACTAATCTGACCACCTTGTCGCAAACATACATACGAGTATTTACTTTGACTTTTCATTAGACAGTGTGCAAAAATAAAAAAAAAGGAAAACTCAAACATATTTTATGTATTTGAACGTTGGTTGCAATTATAATTCGTTTATTGCTGTAACGACTGACTGCGGCAACACTTTAGCACGTATTGTCACCAGCCAAACTGCGTTAAATTGTGTTGATAAAAATAATAATAAGAGAATAAATATGCCGTCATTGTCATCATAATTTACACCCTAAAATCATTAAACGCATGACCATTTGAAATCAAAAATACAAAAAATCATAATTCACACCACCACAGAACATAGAATGAAAAGACAGACGGACGGACGGACGTACCAACGACAAAAGTGCCACATTGAGTGGTGTGGTGACACAAACCACTAACAACACAACACAAAACAGAACTAAATTAAAATTATTTACACACTCACTCACTCACACGTTGTAGTAGTTGTTGTTATTGCTGTCGATGAGTGGTGCCCCCATTCATTGTTGTCCATTGCAATGATGCGTCGCTATCGTTGTCTGCCACAACAAAATGACCAAATTGTAGTGTTGTTTGATTGACAATTGTTGTAATAATTACCTTAAACTTTTTGTTTGCTTTCTAGTTTATTTTTATGTACTAAAATACATAGTGCAAACATACATATGTTGTTTTTGTTGTGGCTGATTTAATTCTTTATGCTTTTTACGTATTTCATTTTGTAAATGTCGTAATACTGGCATTTACAGCAACAAAAACTAAAATAATGTCATTCACTCTTGAATTATACGATTCTCACCGAAATTTACAAAAAACTCTCTCTGTCACACACTCACACAGCATTGATGTACAACAATGTCAAAAGGAATTAAAAGAAAACAAACAATTTTCTTTTTGTATCATCATCATTTTCTTTTTTTTACAGTTTTCAGATTAAAATGTACACTGACATGTAAAATACAATTCAAAGAGATTGTAGTAAATCTGCTGGTAATTATTTGCATGTTCCACTTATCCTTAATATTCCACTGTTCGGGATTTACCCCAGGCAAAGGACTTTGAGTTCTTGTATTAGTTTCCCCAAGGGTAATACAAAGTGTGTGTGAGATATCAACTAAATTTTTTATTTGGTACTGGTGAAGATGACGGTGATGCTTTTTGAGAAGACACTTCTCCTTTGAGGTAAATGAAGCCAGTTCTATCTACTCCTAGCTTCGGCTAGTATTTCCGTACTTATTTTTCTTTAAGTGCAACTCCCAGTATCTTCCAAAAAGCACACTCACATTTACTCAATTAAACACATAAAAAGTCATCATCATCACACCACAAAAATATAATCCACAGTCAATAAAAATAAGATTACACGACATTAGTGGCAAAAAGTCAAAAAGGAACAATTAAACTTTTGAGAGCCATTAGCTGCAACACAGCAACAGAAGCAGGCAGCAACATGAACTGAATGCAACATCAAAAATAATCATAATAATTATGTATAATGAAATCAAAAAAATATATGCACAATAAAAAATTATACGCGTAATAACAAAACAACAAAAGTAAATGAAAAACAAGTAAGAGTGCTATATTCGGCTATGCCGAATCTTATATACCCTTCACCTTTGTTGTGGATGCATTATTATTTTTTATAATTAGTATATACATATGTATGTACATTGCCCACTTTCAGCGTACAGCATCCTAAATTTATCAAGAACACAAAAAACAACAACAACGCCAAACGAAACAGAACACCAAAAGAAAAAACAAAAACAAAATACGCAAGGCAATGAAACCAACACACATCCAAACATACGTTTAATTGTATAAAAAACAACAACAACGCCAAAAGAAACAAAACACAAAAGAAAAACAAAATACGCAAAGCATGCACATTCAAACATACGATTTGTTGATTTTTTGTCATAAAATCCAACACACAACCAAACATACGTTTAATTGTATAAAAAACAACAACAACGCCAAAAGAAACAAAACACAAAAAAAAACAAAATACGCATAGCTTGCACATCCAACCATACGTTTTGTTGTTTTTTTCTCAAAGCATGCAATACATTGTGTTTTTTGATGAAATTTTCAGAGGTTGTCTCGGATTTTTGCTCATATCTCCGTTATTTATGGACGGATTTTGCTGATTTTAAATAGCAAAATTCTCGAAAGTATGTCTGACAGAATTGTTGAAGATTTGGATCCCGGAGATATCTGGGGCCTTCAGAAAATTGATTTCAACAGACAGACAGACAGACAGACAGACAGACAGACGGACATGGCTTAATCGACTCCGCTATCTATAAGGATCCAGAATATATATACTTTATAGGGTCGGAAATGAAAAATGTAGAAATTACAAACGGAATGACAAACTTATATATACCCTTCTCACGAAGCTGAAGGGTATAACAAGTAAGAGAGCTATATTCGGCTGTGCCGAATCTTATATACCCTTCACCAAATTATACTTAAAAATATTTTTTTTTTTAAATATTTTTATTTAAACAAAATCAAAATTTTTTTTAATGTTTTAACATTTTTTTAAAAAAATTTTTTTTCCAAATTGTTTTTAATTTTTTTAAAAAAAGTTTTTTCAAATTTTTTTTTTTAAATTTCTTTATTTTTTTTGGAAAAAGAATTTATGACAAAAAAATTGTTGATGAAAAAAACATTCGTGTTAAAAAATATTTTTTTCCGATTTTGACCCATTGTATGTTCAACTTACTATGGTCTTATATACGTCGTTGCAAATGTCTTTGAAATATCTATCATTAGATATCCATATTGTCTATATTAATGACTTAGTAATCCAGATATAGGTCAAAAATAGGTAAAAAATCGAGGTTGTCCTAGTTTTTTCCTTATATCTCAGCCATTTGTGGACCGATTTTCTCGATAGCGACCGAGCCGGAAGAATTTCGGAGATATTGATGTATGAATCGTGTATGTAAGTTATTTGGGGTCTTCGGAAAGTTGATTTCAACACACAGACGGGCATGGCTATATCGATTCCGCCATCTATAACGATCCAGAATATATATACTTTATGGGGTCGCAAATGATAAATGTGGAAATTACAAACGGAATGACAAACTTATATATTCCCTTGGCTCTCATGGTGAAGGGTATAACAAGAAAGCAAGTACGAGTATTGTTGGTCAAAACCGACCATATAAAACCCTACACTAAGTAAATGAGCAAAAACATTTTTTAAATTGAAAAAATAGTTATCATATTTCTAGTGATTTTCGTCCTCCCGGGAAACGTGGGAATTTCTTTAAATTCTGTACGAATTTCTTAAAAAAAATTAATCTATAATTTTAAATATTATCCCAATTAAAATTTATGATATTTTTAATGTTTTTAAGTGACTGGGGAAATGTGGGCTTTTCTGGGATTTTTGAAATTTTTGTGGGAATTTCTGCAAAAAATAATTCTATAACTTTAAATATTCTCATAATTTAAATTTATGATATTTTTAACATTTTTAAGCGTGGTGGGGAAATGAGGCCTTTTCTGGGATTTTTAAAATTTGTGTGGGAATTTCTAAAAAAAGTAAAATATTTTGTTAAATGTTCATTTATTATAAATTGATGATATTTTTAGTGTTTTTAACTATCTGGGGGAAATGGGAATTTGTGGGATTTTTGAAATACTTTTAGGAATTACCAGAAAATTATTTTAAATTGCTCAGGTTCTCTGAGAAAGTAAATTATTATTAAATTTTAATGATTTTAGTCCACCGGGGAAATGTGGATTTTTCTGGGATTTTTGAAATTTTTGTGGGAATTTCTAGAAAAATAATATGTCTTGTTAAATGTTCCTCTATTATAAATTGATGATATTTTTAGTGTTTTGTTGGATTTTTTAAAAAATTTGTTGGATTTTTTAAAATATTTTTAGGAATTACCAGGTTGTTTTAGATTTATTTTTTTAGATATATTTAGAAATTATTACCAGAAAATAATTTTAAATTGCTTAGGTTCTTTTAGAAAGTTAATTATTATTAAATATTAATGATTTATTCTACCGGGGAAATGTGGGCTTTTCTGGGATTTTTAAATTTTTTTTTTGGGAATTTTGAAATTCTGGGAGTTTAGAAATTTTTGTGGGAATTTCTAGAAAAAGTAATATATCATGTTAAAGGTCCCTCTATTAATGATTTATATATTAGTTTATGATATTTTTAGTGTTTTTAACTATCTGGGGAAAAATGGGAATTTGTGGGATTTTTTAAATATTTTTAGGAATTACCAGAAAATTATTTTAAATTAATAAGGTTATTATAGAAAGTCAATTATTATTAAATTTTAATGATTTTAGTATAGCGGGGAAATGTGGGCTTTTCTGGGATTTTTGAAATTTTTGTGGGAATTTCTTTAAAAAGGAATATATCTTGTTAAAAGTTTCTCTATTATAAGATTATGATATTTTTAGTGTTTTTAACTAGCTGGGGAAAAATAAGAATTTCTGGGATTTTTAAAATATTTGTAGGAATTACTAGAAAATTATTTTAAATTGCTTAGGTTCTTTTAGAAAGTCAATTATTATTCAATTTTAATGATTATAGTCTAGCGGGGAAATGTGGGCTTTTCTGGGATTTTCTAAATTTTTGTGGGAATTTCTAGAAAAAGTAATAATCTTGCTCTAGCTCCTCTATTATAAGTTTATGCTATTTTTAGTGTTTTTAACTATCTGGGGAAAAATGGAAATTTTTTAAAATATTTTTAGGAATTACCAGAAAATTATTTTAAATTGCTCAGGTTCTCTGAGAAAGTAAATTATTATTAAATTTTAATGACTTTAGTCCACCGGGGAAATGTGAATTTTTCTGGGATTTTTGAAATTTTTGTGGGAATTTCTAGAAAAAGTTATATATCTTGTTAAATGTTCCTCTAATATAAGTTTATGATATTTTTGGTGTTTTTAACTATCTGGGGAAAATGGGAATTTGAGGGATTTTTGAAATATTTGTAGGAATTACCAGAAAATTATTTTAAATTGCTCAGGTTCTTTTAGAAAGTTAATTATTATTAAATTTTAATGATTTTAGTCTACCGGGGAAATGTGGGCTCTTCTGGGATTTTTGAAATTTTTATGGGAATTTCTAGAAATAAGAATATATCTTGTTAAATGTTCATCTAATATAAGTTTATGATATTTTTAGTGTTTCTAACTATCTGGGGAAAAATGGAAATTTGTGGGATTTTTTAAAATATTTTTAGGAATTACCAGAAAATTATTTTAAATTGCTCAGGTTCTCTGAGAAAGTCAATTATTACTAAATTTTAATGATTTTAGTGTAGCGGGGAAATGTGGACTTTTCTGGGATTTTTGAAATTTTTGTGGGAATTTATAGAAATAAGAATATATCTTGTTAAAAGTTTCTCTATTATAAGTTTGTGATATTTTAGTGTTTTTAACTATCTGGGGAAAAATGGGAATTTGTGGGATTTTTTAAATATTTTTAGGAATTATCAGAAAATTATTTTAAATTAATCAGGTTGTTTTAGAAAGTCAATTATTATTAAATTGTAATGATTTTATTCTACCGGGGAAATGTGGGCTTTTCTGGGATTTTTGAAATTTTTATGGGAATTTCTATAAATAAGAATATATCTTGTTAAATGTTCCTCTAATATAAGTTTATGATATTTTTAGTGTTTTGAACTATCTGGGGGGAAATGGGAATTTGTGGGATTTTTGAAATATTTTTAGGAATTTCCAGAAAATTATTTTAAATTTCTCAGGTTGTTTTAGAAAGTCAATTATTATTAAATTTTAATGATTTTAGTCAACCGGGGAAATGTGGGCTTTTCTGGGATTTTTGAAATTTTTGTGGGAATTTCTAGAAAAGGTTATATATCTTGTTAAATGTTCCTCTAATATAAGTTTATGATATTTTTGGTGTTTTTAACTATATGGGGAAAATGGGAATTTGAGGGATTTTTGAAATATTTGTAGGAATTACCAGAAAATAATTTTAAATTGCTTAGGTTCTTTTAGAAATTTAATTATTATTAAATTTTAATGATTTTAGTCCACCGGGGAAATGTGAATTTTTCTGGGATTTTGGATTTTTTTTGTGGGAATTTCAAGAAACAATATTTTGCTATTTTCGATTTTTAAAAAAAATTGAAAATTACAAAGGAAATGACAAACTTATATATCTATCCTTTCCACTCATGGTGAAGGGTATTAAAATAAGAACTTCAATGAACCCTGCAGTTTTTAAAGTGGGAAATATCTGGTTTACTGGCATCAAGTGGAATCCACTATAATCGTTGACATAAATAAGTTGTGCCTTAATTTGTCAGTGGGTTTCCTCACCAGTGGGTTTCCACCACCAAATTCGCTAGTTCGATGTACAATTTGGTTCTACCCACATCCGTGATAATTAGTAAGAACATGCTCCCGTTAAAAGTGTTGCAAGTAGGTTAGTAAGCAACTACCGATGGTTTTTTTTAGTGCATAAGACATTCATCTAAGCGTAACCAGTTCCAAGATCTGCAGCTATTTACAACTAAATATTAGTGCGTGGAAAACGTACAAACAAGCCTATATACATATATACTCGTATTTAGGTATATAATTTTAAGTTTGTAATGTGTTATTTTTGTATGTTTAAATTTATTTATAAACTACAACAATTCGCCAAAGTATTTGCGCGTTCGCTCCACTTTATACTTCATGCAATTCATCCATATTTCCCTGACAATTTTTTAGTTGTTGTTTTTTCAATGTTCTGATGTTGAGAGGGGAAATGTAGCAAGAGGTCCAGTAGTTTAAAAGAATTTATTGCAACTAACATGATCTCTTTAATTTCAGATCTCTTTAATTTAGGTTTTCTGGGATCTATACCTCTTTCTTTGAGAATTGTGTTCATTGGGTCTTGCCATTCGACACAAGACTTAAACGTTAGTCTTACCTGTTCTGGGACCTATTCTGCTTTACTCGAGAATTGTGTTCATTATGGTTTGGTTGATTATGTTCTCCAGGATTTCCGTGATTAAATTATTGTTTCTCGGCGAGTTTTGGCTCATCATTGGTATATCATTTTCATCTACTTTTTTTGGTTAATTTGTTAGTATCAAACATTTGATCTTTAAATTAAATACTAATGATTTTAGTCTAGCGGGGAAATGTGGAATTTTCTGGGATTTTTAAAATTTTTGTGGGAATTTCTTTAAAATGGAGCATATCTTGTTAAATGTTATTCTAGTAGAAGTTTATGATAGTTTTAGTGTTTTTAACTATCTGGGGAAAAATGGGAATTTGTGGGATTTTTGATATATTTGTAGGAATTACCAGAAAATTATTCTAAATTGCTTAGGTTCTTTTAGAAAGTCAATTATTATTAAATTTTAATAATTTTAGTCTACCGGCGAAATGTGGGCTTTTCTGGGATTTTTGAAAATTGTGTGGGAATTTTTAAAAAAAGTAATAAATCTTGTTAAATGTTCCTCTATTATAAGTTAATGCGATTTTTGGTGTTTTTAACTATCTGGGGAAAAATGATAACTTGTGGGATTTTTGAAATATTTGTAAGAATTAAAAGAAAAGTATTTTAAATTGCTCTGGTTATTTTAGAAAGTCAATTATTATTAAATTTTAATAATTTTAGTCCACCGGGAAATGTGGCCTTTTCTGGGATTTTTGAAATTTTTGTGGGAATTTCAAGAAATAAAAATATATCTTGTTAAATGTTCCTCTATTATAAATTTATGATATTTTTAATGTTTTTAACTATCTGGGGAAAATGGAAATTTGTGGGATTTTTGAAATATTTGTAGGAATTACTAGAAAATTTTTTTTAATTGCTTAGGTTCTTTTAGAAAGTCAATTGTTATTAAATTTTAATGATTTTAGTCTACCGGGGAAATGTGGGATTTTCGAAATTTCTGCGGGAATTTCTTTAAAAAGTAATATAACTTGTTAAATGTTCCTCTATTATAAATTAATGCTATTTTTAGTGTTTTTAACTATGTGGGGAAAAATGGGAATTTGTGGGATTTTTAAAATATTTTTAGGAATTGCCAGAAAATAATTTTGAAATGCTCAGGTTGTTTTAGATTTATTTAGAAATTATTATTAAATTTTAATGATTTTAGTTAGTCTACCGGGGATATGTGGATTTTTCTGGTATTTTTAATTTTTTTGGGGAATTTTGAAATTTTTGTTGGAATTTCTAATAAAAGTATTATATCTTGTTAAATGTTCCTCTAATACAAGTTTATTCTATTTTTAGTGTTTTTAACTATCTGTGGAAAAATGGGAATTTGTGGGATTTTTTTAAATATTTGTAGGAATTACCAGAAAATTATTTTAAATTACTCAGGTTGTTTTAAAAAGTAAGTTATATTAAATTTTAAAGATTTTATTGTAGCGGGGAAATGTGGACTTTTCTGGGATTTTTGAAATTTTTGGCTGATTTTTTTTTTATTCGATTCGAAATTTTCAGATGTTTTGTAAAGAAAAAAAATTCCGGGTAAAACTTGGAAAAAATTGAGTCCAGTCAACTGTAATAAAAAAGCTCCCTAAAGTATGCAGTTCAAATTTACATATTTTATTTGCTAATAAATATGAACAGGCAGTTGTATGTGGGAGAAACTTGAAGAACTAACAATAGTAAATGCTACCGGCCGAAGCCGGGGCTGTCAACTAGTATGTATATAAAAATGAAATGGTCCATGTTTGTAATGGCATCACGTGAGAACGGCTGGAGCGATTTGTGTGATTTTTTTTATATTCGATTCGAAATTTTCAGGAGATGATTTGTAAATTTCGGGTAAAACTCTGAATTTTTTTTTTTGAGTCCAGACAACTGTAATAAAAAAAAGCTCCCTAAAGTATGCAGTACAAGTTTAGATATTTTATTTGCAAATAAATAAGAACAGGCAGGTAGGTGTATGTGGGTTGGAGAAACTTGAAAAACTATCATTAGTAAAGGCTACCGAGCGAAGCCGGGGCGGTCAACTAGATTTTAATACTTTTAAGTGTCCGCTCACCTTTTCACTACTCATTGCTGATCTGTGGTATGAGATGTAATCATTAAAATTTGAAAGCACTGAGCCATGTGAGATGCCTACGGCTTCCACAATCTCTTGCAATTTTAATCTTCGATCGTTCAGCATCATATCTAGTGAATTTTTTTAATTGTTTCGGGAGTATGAACCTCAACTGGGCGTCCAGAACGTTCGGCATCTTGCGTGCTTGTATGGCCACAACGAAATTCAGTAAACCACTTTTTACCATTTAAATTAATGGTGCAGAGATCCCATTTCATTTCAAGATTAGCATTGAGTGATAGTTTTTTGAATTTGAAAGAATGTTCGAGAAGAGTTGAAGAACTTATCGCCCTGTGATTATCAACAATGGAGTCGCACTCTTTGGCTGGTTTCTCTTTCTTACTTCGTACTAATACCGTAGCTAAAAATCCGAAGTTAGACAAGCGACATCCGAAGCATTTATCTCATCGGATCGTACTCATTAACTAGTTGCAGCCAATAAATTGTTGATAGCCGTCCGATCCTCGAATTGCATCCATAGCTATAATTACAAGTTAGCCGACCCAGAGCCGATGAATTTATCTGGTCGTATTGTATTAATTACCTAGTTTTAACTTAAAGAGCCAAAGAATTCTTCGAAATGACTATCATCCTTTAAACTTCTGCACTCGCCAAATCCAACTTAAGTGATCATCTTCATTTTGTTCTTATACCTCGCCTCCGTCGCATTGTCGTCTTCTTTACGCCGTCACCACATTAAACTCATGCCAAACAAAACTCATAGATAATGAATCACAGCAAATATGCCTTCGCAAGCATTCTTTTGTAATTAAAGCAGTGTTGGGTGTACAATATATTCTGGGCTCATATTGATTCAAGTAGGAATATGGAAGAAGGAATTCGGGGGTACGATTGAAAATGTGCATTGTATGTTGTTGCACTCGCGTGCTTGCGTTTAGTTTGCATTTTCCTAACAATATGACCATAATCAAAGTAATACGAATACGAATAAAAATAAAACGAAATAAGCACAATCATCATGATCATATTGCTGACAATGTTGATCATAATGAAGTATGTAGTAGCCCAGCAGTTAAGAAAGTAGTCAATGTATCCCTTAAAGACAGTAATTGTCACAATTGTCTGATCCAATTTATATATTTTGGTCATTTGACATGTGTGTGCACTTTTTAGTGCAGACAGAAGACAATTGGTTACTTTATACATCCTAAGTAATGAAACGTGAAGACAATTGCGACTTAAGTGTCTCTAAGTAATCTGGAGTGTAGTCACTTAAACGTTTTGTGAGTAATTCGTACAAACTGGTTTTATACAAATTGCGTTGATATAATTCTCATACAGTTTATTAATATTTTTGCTTAATACTGATCTCACCTGTAACATAGCATGCAGGCAATAGTCCTTTTAGTGTCTCTTAGTAATCTATGGTGAAGTCACTTCAAACATTTTTCTTGTACTGCACTTTATGTTACCCACCAGAAGCGTTGACTACCAGATATTCATATTTACATTGTAATCAAAAGGGTCAATTGATCCCCTGCTTAGGACATGCACGTGTTAAAATAACTAGTCAAGTAACTAATCAAGTAATCAGTTACAAAGCTAGTAAGGTAACTGATGCTATGTAACCAGCATGTGAATCCAATGCATTGCCTACTTTGGACCAGCTATTAGACAGTCCCATTGTAATCAAAAAGAGACAATTGACCCCCAGCTTAGGACATGCCCGTGTTAAAATGACTAGTCATGTGGCTATTGAAGTAACTAGCTCCCTCCCTAAATGATGGATAAAATCACTAGTTCGGTACTGTCTCCTAGAACTGCTGGGAGTTGTTGGAAATGAGGAGGATTGTGGTGTGTACATGATATTCAAGTCAATGCCGGATGGAACTACATTTGTTTGTACATATATGAATGTGAATTAAAAAGAAACGGTAGCATATTCTTTTTTAATCACCAGCCCTCAACAATAGCAGGGATCACTGTCTCCTCTCTGTGTTTGAACTACAACAGATAGATAGAGAGTTGTATTGTTTGTTCTTTTATAAATTTTTATTGTATATTTAGATATTTTTTTTTTCTTGTTTTCCCTATTTATTTCACTTTTTATACCCTTCACCTTCGTGAGAAGGGTATATATAAGTTTGTCATTCCTTTTGTTATTTCTACAATATAAATTTACGACCCTATAAAGTATTCTGGATCCTTATAGATAGCGGAGTCGATTAAGCCATGTCCGTCTGTCTGTTGAAATCAATTTTCTGAAGACCCCAGATATCTTGGGGATCCAAATCTTCAATAATTCTGCTTTCGAGAAGTTTCCTATTTAAAATCAGCAAAATTGGTCCACAAATAACTGAGATATGAGGAAAAAATCAGGACATCGTCGATTTTTCACCTATTTTTGACCTAAAACAATGGAAACTTTTCAAAATATTCCATATGTAGCCCAAAATTTAAAATATTTTTTTAAAATAAAATTTTTTTTTTTATTATTTTACTTAAATAGTTTTATTTATATAAATTAACTGAAAAACAAACAACATAATTAATTATATTCTGAAAAAAGGAAACAAAATTAAAAAATATTCACTATGTCGCTACTGACAAAACAATGGAAACTTTTATACTTCTGCAAGAAAGAAGTGTAAAACGAAAATAATATTTAAAAGAACGATGTAAAAAGCATCCTGTTTACAGTTATTTTATTTTTAAATTCTGGTAATTTTTCACAATTTATTTTTCTAAGTTTTTCGCATAATTGTTTTTTTTTCAAAGTTAACGAAAATGGCTAAAGTTAAGATTTGTAAAGACTTCAAAAATAAAATAATTAACAATTTTAAAGCTGGTATAAAACAAAAAAGTATCTGTGACAAATATTCAATAAATAAATCAGCTGTTTCAAAAATTATAAAGAAATTTCGTGAGACCAGTTGTGTAAAAACTCAACATTTAGGTGGAAGAAGACCTCGTAAGACTACTCCTAGGCAAGATAATTTAATAGCGAGTTCAAGAAATATCCAAAAATAACTCCTCGAGAGGTTGTTAATAGCCTAAAATTAGAAATAAGTACCCGAACTAAATAGTAGCAGGACAAATGAGGCTAGTCTTGGTTGCTATGGTCCTGTGAAAAAACCACTCATTTCAAAAAAGAACCGTTCTGCTCGTCTACAATTTGCCAGGGATCATTTAAACTGATCGATACAGAAATGGAATACTTTCCTCTTTTCCGACGAATTCAAATACAATTTGAGAGGCAGTGATGGAAGAACATTTGTAAGACGACCAAAGGGAAAAAGATCCAAAGTACACAAATAAGACTGTAAAGTTTGACGGTGGCAATATTATGATATGGGGATGTTTTTCAGGGCAAGGTATGGGCCCAATTCATATTATAAAAGATAACATGACAGGTATAGGATACAAAACCATATTAAACGATGTTATGTATCCATACAATGAGGAAAATATGCCCCTAGTTTGGAGATTCCAACACGACAACGACCCGAAACACACATCTAGGGTTGTAACCGAGTAGTTACAATCCAACGAGGTACGTGTTTTGAAGTGGCCTGCGCAATCAACAGATCTCAATCCCATAGAAAATCTATGGGAAATTGTAGATCGTAAAATAAGGACCCAAAATTACACCAGGAAGGAAGATTTATCGGAGGCGGTTATAAGGGAATGGCAAAATATTTCAAAGGAGACCATTGACTCTTTAATTGGTTCAATGCATCGTCAATGTGTAGCAGTTATAAAAAAATAAGGGATACCCAACAAAATATTGAGTTATTGCAAAGTTTAGATCATATTTGTTAAAATAATACCTAAGTTTCCATTGTTTTGTCAATGCCGTAATAAAGAAATCTTTTAATTTTGTTTTCTCATTTTAAGAATTTAACCCTGTAACCGGCCAATTTTATTTCGAGGTAAAATAATATACCAGGTTATTATTTGAAAAAAAAGAAATGCGTTTCAAAACTCCATTTTTAAATTTTTAAAAATATTGTTAAACACATTTCAGAATTTTTTGATCAACTCATTGGAATATAATAAGGAATAAAAATATGAAAAAATTATGAAAATATCTCCTAAAGTTCGATTTAAATTCTGAAATTTTCTAGAAAAACTAATTATGTACATATTTGGCCATATTTTAGCGAATGAGCTCAATTTCCTTACTGTTTTAAATTTTAAGTGGAACCCATTTAGAATATTATAGTCCAGATAATTCTAAATATACTCTGAAAATTTTACTAAAATTAGAAAACGTTAAACTTTAAATCCTGAAGGTCAAAGGTAAAGCGAAATGTTATTTATTTTTGAGACGATTTTGATGAAACTTAAGAAAAATATAACATGAGGTCCAGTATTTAAAACTAAAATGGAAATTAGCCCTTAATGGCACTTGGGTGTGGTCTTATAAAAACTTTGTTCTTTCAACTCTACTTGACTGTTTGTGAGCAGTGAATTATCACATTAACCAAACAACTTATCTAATTAGATTTTTAAAAACACAACGCCCTCTTGTAGTGACTAGTTGAAGTTCGAGACATAATCAAATAAGATGTTTCGCTAGAAACCCAATTACAATATTTTTAATTAGACAACAAATGGTAATAAAGTTATTTATCCTCAAATGTTGCTCACCGCTGAAAGTGATTTTTTTATGAAAAACGAACAAAGCAGAAAAACAATTTTGATCATTTGCACGTACTGTTAAACGCTGTATCCGTCCATGGTGATTTCACAAAACAAAGTGAATAAATGACCGCCATCAACTGTCAAACTTCGGAAGTCCCTAATGGAACAAACTATACATGCAAATATTAAAGAAGAACCCCGCCAAATGAAATCAAATTAGATGACAATGCACCTGAAATTCACTTTAAATTTCTTTTATAAATCGTTTTCCACAACCGTTACAAATCATGCAAAACTCGCAGGAATAAATGCGAAAATAAACCTAATCATCTTTATGAATTGTCACAACAAAAACTTTAAAATTAAATCATGTTAAAATTGAATTCATACTTGCATTGTAAAACACACAGAATAGAAGCACACCCTGGGCGTCAATGTTAAATTTAAAGTCATACTGGATTCACACACATTAATTTTACTTGCGCAAGTTTTGAGTTTGTAGAAGAGAAAGGCAGATAAAGAGGAAGATCTATTCATACTCCTCTCCTTTCTCTTCTATATAAGCAAGACTTGATGTAGTTCACTTGCACTGGCTGATCCACTGACACTTTATAAGAACGCTTTTCATACACGCTATACAAACAGATTTGGCTTAACTAAACATAATAATAAGAGAGCTATATTCGGCTGCGCCGAATCTTATATACCCTTCACCAAATTATACTTCATAATTCTAATAATGAGAAAACAAAATTAAAAGATATCTTTATTACGGCATTAACAAAACAATGGAAACTTAGGTATTATTTTAACAAATATGGTCTAAACTTTGCAATAACTCAATATTTAGTTGGGTATCCCTTATTTTTTATAACTGCTACATACACATCGACGATGCATTGAACCAATTAAAGAGTCAATGGTCTCCTTTAAAATATTTTGCATTCCCTTATAACCGCCTCCGATAAATCTTCCTTCCTGGTGTAATTTTGGGTCCTTATATTACGATCTACAATTTCCCATAGATTTTCTAAGGGATTGAGATCTGGCGATTGGACAGGCCACTTCAAAACACGTACCTCGTTGGATTGTAACCACTCGGTTACAACCCTAGAGGTGTGTTTCGGGTCGTTGTCGTGTTGGAATCTCCAAACTAGGGGCATATTTTCCTCAGCGTATGGATACATCGTTTAATATGATTCTGTATCCTATACCTGTCATGGTATATTTTATAATATGAATTGGGCCCATACCTTGCCCTGAAAAATATCCCCATACCATAATATTGCCATCGCCAAACTTTACAGTCTTATTTGTGTACTTTGGATCTAATCATTTTCCCTTTGGTCCTCTTACAAATGTTCTCCCATCACTGCCTCTTAAATTGTATTTGGATTCGTCGGAAAAGAGGACAGTAATTCTGTATCGACCAGTTTAAATGATCCCTGGCAAATTGTAGACGAGCAGAACGGTTCTTTTTAGAAATGAGTGGTTTTTTCACAGGACGATAGCAATCAAGACCAGCCTCATTTGCCCTGCGACTAACTGTTCGGGTACTTATTTATAATTTTGGGCTATTAACAACCTCTCGAGGAGTTATTTTTGGGAATTTCTTGAACTCTCTCACTATTAAATTATCTTGTCTAGGAGTAGTCTTACGAGGTCTTCTTCCAACTAAATGGTGAGTTTTTACACAACCGGTCTCACGAAATTTCTTTATAATTTTTGAAACTGCTGATTTATTTATTGAATATTTCACACAGATACTTTTTTTTTTAAACCAGCTTTAAAATCGTTAATTATTTTATTTTTTAAGTCTTCACAAATCTTAACTTTAGCCATTTTCGTTAACTATGAAAAAAAACAATTATGCGAAAAACTTAGAAAAATAAATTGTGAAAAATTACCAGAATTTAAATATAAAATAAAATAACTGTAAGCAGGATGCTTTTTACATCGTTCTTTTAAATATTATTTTCGTTTTACACTACTTTCTTGCAGAAGTTTAAAAGTTTCCATTGTTTTGTCAGTAGCGAAATAGTGTTATGTTGTTTGTTTTTCAGTTAATTTATATAATTAAAACTATAGAAGTAAAATAATAAAAAAAAAAAAAATTATTTTAAAAAAATATTTTAAATTTTGGGCTACAAAAAAGTTTAAATTGTTTTGTCAACCACTGTATGTATATAAAAACAATAGGGGTACCCGTTCCAAAATTCCCAAAAAAAAAAGAATTTTGGTTTATAAGGGACAATCTAAGGTACATTATAAAATCCAAATAGCTTGAGATATTGAACATCAAATTCTAACATTTAGTTATATTTTTCTTTTCTCTTTTCTATTATTTTTTCCACCACTGTAAGTTAATCCATTGCACAATAACCAATTAAATTTCACTCCCGCAATTTAGAAAAAAAAATAAATGTTCTTGAAAACAATTGTCATTTATTTTATTCACGTTAAATAATTTTTAAGGTTATAATTATTTGTGCTCCAATTCACAAAACATTTATTTGTCGTTCTTCTTCAACATGTAGTAGCTATTACCCAGTATTCTGAATTCAAATTATTTGTATAAATTTCATAGCAATCTTTAAAATGAAACACACCTTATTTTCATTAGGGGCAGAGCATGGTTGTTAAATGCTATAAGATATTTGGAATTAAAAAAAAATCCAATAAAACAAATTGTATTTTCTTAGATAACCTTAAATAGCAATAAAATTAATGAATTAGAACTGAAAAAAAACCAACAAATTGTTGGGTGAATCAAAGTTAAGGTTCAAATTTATAACGGTTTAAACTTATTTTGCCTTAAAAAAGTTGACATCTTAAAGTAGGACGAAAACATATGTTTTACTAACCTGTTGTTGTTTAGCTTAATGTTGTTTTTGTTGCTAGTCACTTATCAGTCATGTCTCCTGTTTTGTTATTGTTGTTTTCTTTAAGTTTGTTTATGATTTCTTTCCTCACATGCACTTGCTCACACAACACTACACACTTATGCAAATGTCATTTTATTGCTGCACTTTACAAGTTTTGCATAAATAATAGCGCCAAATACAAAGGTTTTTATTTTGTAAAAAAAAGTGAAATTTTATGTATGATTTATATTAATTTCGATTAACAATTTTAATTCGATGCAATGCACGATTGTATTTAAAAAAGCATGAATTAAGTAAGTTAAGTTTTAATATTAAGCTGTATTATATTTTAGCCTCAGCCAACAAGCTGTTGAGGAATTACCCAATTTTTAAGGTATTTTAGTTGAAACAATCAAAAATTTACAATTTATTTATTAAGATTACACTAAAACACTTGATAAACTAATTTATAGTTTAAATTGAATTAATTTATTAGCAAAAAACCACTTTAAACTAAACTTTGCTAAACTTTTCACTTACAAGATGGCCATTTTTTTAAGAATGACAAAAAACTACCGTTTCTAACAACATTTCAAGTATAACAGTACTCTGTTAATAACATTTAACAGGGTTGCATTAATCACCATACAATTCTTACTGACCAACACTAATTCGTTCTTACTCTACAGTGAATGGCAGAAAAAGAAGAAGCTTGATTTTGACATTTCTTTTAATTGAGCGTGTGTGTGTTTTATTTTTACACACAACAAACGTTTTTCCAGCAAATTTTTCTTTAATTTTATTATTTTTTCTAATAAAATCGTAATAATATAATAATGGCTTCGCATTCAGTAACAAAAATTGATCAAAAAGAATATCTTAAAAAGTATTTATCTGGTGATAAAGGGAAGAAGAAGAAAAAAGACAAGAAACATAAAAAGTCCTCATCGTCTGCTGTGAAAGTTAAAATTATCGATGATGATATAAATAATTTGGATAATGGTCAAGAAATTGATGAAGAATTGCTGCTGACCGGCGATGATGCTCCCCAGATAGTTGGTGAATATATAGAGGAAATGCCCAGCGATAGTAAAGTGCCAAAATGGAAAAGTATTGTTATAAAAGATGAACCTGAAGATGACAGGATAGACGTTGGACAAAAGGAATCAGATTTATGGGGACGCAAAGCAGGTTTAGTTAAAATAAAACAAGAAAAACGTTCAAATAGATCGCCGGATAACTCTCCGCCTAGGAGAAAAGATCGGAAACGTAAGTCATCTTCTTCAAGTCCCCCAAGAAAATCGAAAAGTGATAAATCGCCCTCAAGACGTAGAAAACATGAGCAATCCCCAGAACGAAGACATAAAATCAAAATTGAACCACAATCACCACCCTATAGAAAACGAGAACAGTCTCCTGCTAAAAGGCAAAGTAGAGCAGATTCATGTGATCACTCACCACCAAGACGAAGAAAAAATTCTAATCAATCGCCGCCACGAAGAGGCAAGAGTCCAGCAAGAAGAGAGAGAAAAAGATCGCCCGATCAATCCCCGCCAAGAAAAGGTAAGAGTCCTGCTAGAAACAATAGAAGACGTTCACACGAAAATTCACCACAGCGGCGCAGAAGAAATTCCGATGAATCACCGCCTAGAAGACAGAAAAGTCCGACTAGAAATGAGAGAAAAAGATCACCCGAGCAATCGCCGCCAAGAAGAGGTAAAAGTCCAGCTAGAAACAATGGAAAACGCACTCCCGATAATTCACCACAGCGTCGCAGAAGAAATTCTGATCAGACGCCACCAAGAAGACAGAAAAGTCCGCCTAGAAATGAGAGAAAAAGATCGCCCGATCAATCACCACCAAGAAGAGGTAAAAGTCCAGCTAGAAAATGTTCACCCAATAATTCACCACCGCGGCGCAGAAGAAATTCTGATCAATCACCGCCAAGAAGACAGAAAAGTCCTGCTAGAAATGAGAGAAAAAAATCGCCCAATCAATCAACACCACCACCAAGAAGGGGTAAAAGTCCAACTCCTCCAACTAGAAGAAGAAATTCCGATCAATCACCACCACGTCGTAGAAAAGATTCAGATCAAACACCACCTAGAAGATTTAAAAAACCAGATCAATCTCCACCTAGACGGAGAAAAGACTCGGATCAATCTCCCCCAAGAAAAGCAAGAAATTTCGCAGACCAATCACCACCTCGTAAAAGCAGAAATTCACCACAAAGATCAAGAAGACAAACACCCGATCAATCACCCACCAGAAAAACACGAAGATCACCCGATCACTCACCTCCACGCAGAAAACGAAATTCTGATCAATCACCGCCCAGGAAAAATAGAAATTCCCCTTTGCGATCCAGAAAACGTTCACCTGATCAATCACCATTACGATCACGTAAAAACTCTCCCCCCACACGCATAAAAAGAGAAAAACTTTCACAAAGCCTATCACCTCCACCACCAGTGCCGCCACCACGACGCTCCCGATGGGAAAAGCAAGAATCAGAAAAAAGTCTTTCACCGCCACCCACCCACAAGCCAAAACCTGGAAAGACTTTAGAAGGTAAAAAAGCCGGCTTACAAGATGCCCAGTCTCTGCAAAAAGAAACCCTAGAAAGACGTAAACAAGAAGATGTACTCTTTCAGAAAATGTCCTCAGATGTATCGGGACGCAATGCCGAGGTACAAGTACGTTCAACCGGTCGCAAGGGCCGGCGAGCACGAGAAGCGGCCGAAGAAGATCCCGAAGAGCGCAAACGTAAAGAAGAACACGAAGAAAAGAAAAAACACCTGTACGATCGTTGGGGCAAGGGTCTCAAACAAATCGAGGATCACAAAAATCGTATGCTCGAGCACGAGCATGAGAGTAGTAAGCCTTTGGCGCGCTACTCCAATGATGAGGATCTCGAACGTCATCTCAAAGAGCAGGAAAGAGCTGAAGATCCCATGCTGCAGTATATGCGTCAGAAACGCCAGGAAAAAGAAAAACAATCGGGCAAACCGCAAATGCCTAGTTATGAGGGAGCATTTCCCGAAAATCGTTTTGGCATACGTCCCGGCTATCGGTGGGATGGTGTAGACCGTTCGAATGGTTTTGAAAAGAAATACTTTGCTGTACAAAGTGAAAAGCGAGCACGACAGGATGAAGCCTATAAGTATAGTGTGGAAGATATGTAATGTAGGTTTATGTTTAGTATGTTTATTATTTAAGGTACTTTTTTTTATTTTATAGTTTACAAAGATTTGTGAATTTGTAAAAAAAATAAAATTTTAAATAACATATATTTGCATTAAATTTTGAAAAATGACTAGTGATCTAGTTTTGAGTATAAAGATCATGGAAACTGGTTTATAATAACAGGCTATGCACTTTCTTTGGCTGTTGCAAACGTTCTAAAGATTTTTCCTAATATCAACTTCAACTAGACTATGACTAGACTATGACTAGACTATGACTAGACTATGACTAGACTATGACTAGACTATGACTAGACTATGACTAGACTATGACTAGACTATGACTAGACTATGACTAGACTATGACTAGACTATGACTAGACTATGACTAGACTATGACTAGACTATGACTAGACTATGACTAGACTATGACTAGACTATGACTAGACTATGACTAGACTATGACTAGACTATGACTAGACTATGACTAGACTATGACTAGACTATGACTAGACTATGACTAGACTATGACTAGACTATGACTAGACTATGACTAGACTATGACTAGACTATGACTAGACTATGACTAGACTATGACTAGACTATGACTAGACTATGACTAGACTATGACTAGACTATGACTAGACTATGACTAGACTATGACTAGACTATGACCAGACTATGACCAGACTATGACTAGACTATGACTTGACTAGACTGTGACTAGACTATGAATAGACTATAACTAGACTATGACTAGACTATGACTAGACTATGACTAGACTATGACTAGACTATGACTAGACTATGACTAGACTATGACTAGACTATGACTAGACTATGACTAGACTATGACTAGACTATGACTAGACTATGACTAGACTATGACTAGACTATGACTAGATTATGACTAGACTATGACTAGACTATGACTAGACTATGACTAGACTATGACTAGACTATGACTAGACTATGACTAGACTATGACTAGACTATGACTAGACTATGACTAGACTATGACTAGACTATGACTAGACTATGACTAGACTATGACTAGACTATGACTAGACTATGACTAGACTATGACTAGACTATGACTAGACTATGACTAGACTATGACTAGACTATGACCAGACTATGACCAGACTATGACTAGACTATGACTTGACTAGACTGTGACTAGACTATGAATAGACTATAACTAGACTATGACTAGACTAATGACTTGACAATGACTAGACTATAAAGGCATTTAGAATCACCGTGACTTCATAAACATTTGAGAGCAACTTTGTTGATATTTATGTTGTTTACTGGTAGATAATCCATTATGTTCGAGCCCCGGATGTCAAGCCACTGGCCTGCAACCATTTTTAATTAATTGAGTACAAAACGCGATTATAATATTCAATGTTTAATTAAGGAGAATATATATTTTTATTATATCACTTTTCTTTCTTTTCTTTTCATTATTTTATTTTGTTTCTTTTCCTTTAATCTAGATTTTGTTTCAACAGCCCGCACGGCTTCTACAAAAACATTCTGTAGGTTATTCAGTTCCTTGGCCGAGCACTCAACAAATGAATAGGCATTTAGTTGTTCCTTTAAAAAAACCGCTTCATCTATAGTTACGCATTCTTCGGGATTCGATCGGCACAGATCCAATCTAGTGCCCACTAGAACAACAGGTGTATTTTTGGTATATTTACGAATTTTGGGCCACCATCTATTTGTGATAGCTTCAAAGGTATCGCGATTGTTGATGGAATAACACAAAAGAAAACAACTGGCCTAAAATAAATGATATTAATGGAAAGGTTTTCTTAGTAATTAATTTACTTACATTTCTATAAAATATGCGTCTTAAACGCTCATATTCCTGTGCACCTTTAGTATCCACCAAACTCAAACAGTATTCCTTTCCATCAACTTTTATCAGGCAGTCATAACGGTGGCAAATTGTTGGAGTAAAGTCTTCTTTGAATATATCTTTTATGTAGGTTCTCCAGAGACAAGTCTTTCCCACATTTTCATTACCCAGTATGTTGATAATTAAATGATTCAAACTCTTCGCCATATTTTTATTAATTGTTTTAGAAAAGTTTACAAATATCGCTAATGCTCTAAGAAATTTCAAAATATTTACACAACTTCTTAACTAATATTTAGTTTTTTATGCAAATACCGATTAATAAATTATTAAATCTTCTGTAGAATTTTACAGAAAATTACTTTATTGAACGAGACTTTATGTACCAATAGTAAACCTACGATTAACTCATGAGTATTTTATCAATTTATTAATAAACCATTGCATTGTTCTTCAAGTATATTTAGTATCTTCTGAAACCGCAAAATTGTATATAGAAAATTAGCCTCTCATTACATTCCGTTACTTTTCAATTGTATAAGTTCGTACAATTCGAGGTACTTAAATGATTTTGAGAGGCATGGGACCATGTTACATTTTACCCTAAATATTACCCTATAGTGAGGTTAGAGGGGCCTTATTGAGATCATTGTAAAAAAGTTTTAAAAATTTGTCGTAATTTTGGTAAGAAAATCGCTATTTAATTGTTTTGATGTAATTTTTTTCCAAGAATTTTCTTTGGAGCCAAATAGTTTACATATTTCGAAAGGATATTTCAATTTTTATAAAAAGTTAAAAATTGTAAAGTTTTCAGGAGACACAAATATCAAAATCAAATTAAATTTTATCTCTTAACCATTCCGTTAATGAATTCATTAAGAATTAATTCATAGGCTTAATTCCTTACTACTTTCAAACGTATTGAATTCATTCCTTTCATAATTCTTTCTTTGACACGGAAGACAAAGATCGTCTAGGGCCTAGACAAAAGAGTTTGAAGGCCTAGAATTGTAGGCATTACATTGGGAGCTACTCAATCAGCAATTTCAAAATGTTTGCGAGCAGCAGGATTCATCCAAAAGCAGGGAAATTGGGTTCCATACGATTTGAAGGCGAGAAACCTTGAAAGACGATTTTGCAAGTCCAAAATTATGCTTGAACGCTATAAAAGAAAATAGTTTTTGTATCGAATCGTTACTTGCGTTGAAAAATGGATTCATTACGATTATCCGAAGCATAAGAGATCGTATTTGAAGCCCGCCCAACCAGCCGAATCGACACCAAAGTCAAATATCCATAACGCTAAGGTAATGCTCTGTATTTGGTCGGGCCACCAAAGCTTCTGAAATCTAGCCAGACCATCACAGGAAACCTATACCGAACGCAACTCATTCGTTTTAAGCGAGCATTGGCCGATAAATGCCCAGAATATGCGGTCAGACATGAAACCGTAAGACCCCTTTCACACTAGGCAATCTAGTTGCGCAAGTCTCCTGCCCTACAACAAAACATCATGCTAAATTTTCTTCTCCTTAACCCGACATTGCCTCTGACATCTACAAACACAAGAGACTTGCGCAACTAAATTGCTAAGTGTGAAAGGGGTCTAATATTCCATCTTGAAAACTATTTAGTTTGGCTTTATTGTCCAGACCTTGCCCCGTTAGACTACTATTTGTAGGGATCGAAGGAGAACGCTCTCTCTGGATTACGCTTCACTTTAGAACAGAGTATCCGATATGGCTTAATTCGTTCTTGGCCTCAAAATATGAGCAGTTTTCTTTTGAGTTCAGAAAGATTGGAAAAGTTTATATCAAATAATGGCCAGTACTTTGAATAAATTTATTTTGTACAGTCATTTGAAAAATCAAGCAATTTTAAGTTCTATAACCAATATGTACCAAAATCTTTCTACCAACTTTTGTGAGGATCGGTCCGTAATTGAACCTATCCGCCCCCACCCATATAACACCTATAACAGAAAAAATATTTTATTGTGAAGAAAAAGATTGACTTAGTTAGCACTTTTGCATACTGATTTAGTATTTCGAATAGGACTTCATTAATTTTCTTATAAAATTTCCTCATGACTTTTAAAGTTTAAGTTTGTTACTTGATTAACAGACTCTGTTGTCACTAAAGTAGCTGTGAAAGGGCTATGGAACCAAAATAATTGATGTCAGTAGTCGATATGATAATAAATTTCAAAATTGTCCAATATTTGCTTAAACAAATTTTGAATTTACGTTGTTCGATTAAAATTAAATGAATTAAATAAAAATTTATACGAACTTGAAGCGATTATTGTATTTAAAAACGTTGTTAAAATGAATTCCATTTCATTGAGATGATAAATTTGACATTTTGACAAAAAAAAAATTGGACTTGGCTCATTTGCATATTTATTTTGTATTTTGAAGAAGACATAACACATTTTCTTGCAGAATTTCCTCTTTACTATTACAATTTTAATTCTATTATTTCATTTACACGCTCTATTGTCACTAAAGTAGCTTTCAATGGGCTTTGGAACCAGATTAATTGATATCAGCAGTCGATATGATAATAAATTTCAAAATTATCCAATATTTGCTTAAACAAATTTATTTCCACAACAAATTTATTTCAACAAATACTCAATTCCATTTGATTGAGATGATAAATTTATAATTTTGAGAGAAAAAATGGACTTAGCTCTTTTGCATATTTATTATGTATTTTGAAGAAGACTTAACAGATTTTCTTGCAGAAATTCCTCTTTACTATTATAATTTTAATTCTGTTATTTCATTTACACGCTCTATTGTCACTAAAGTAGCTTTCAATGGGCTTTGGAACCAGATTAATTGATATCAGCAGTCGATATGATAATAAATTTAAAAATTATCCAATATTTGCTTAAACAAATTTCGGATTTACGTTGTTCGATTAAAATTAAATGAATTAACTAAAAATTAATAAGAACTTGAAGCGATTATTTTATTTAAAAACGTTAAATGAATTCCATTTCATGGAGATGATAAATTTGACATTTTGACAAAAACAAATTGGACTTAGCTCTTTTGCATATTCATTTTGTATTTTGAAGAAGACTTAACGGATTTTCCTGCAGAATTTCCTCTTTACTATTACAATTTTAATTCTGTTATTTCATTTACAGTCTCTATTGTCTCTAAAGTTGCTCTCAATGGGCTTTGGAACCAGATTAATTTATATCAGTTTCAAAATTATTCTAAATTATCCTATAAATTCATACAAAATTTATGATTTATGTTTTTTTTTTTTGTTAAAATTAAATTAATAAACTAATAATTAAAACAATTTTGAAGCAATTATATATAAAAAAACGTTGTTAAACTCAGTTCCATTTAAATGAGAAGAAAAAAATGGACTTAACACTTTTGCATATTACAGTATAACAACGAGAAAAAACGAAATAATTGTAGGCCCCGATTACCGTTTACAACAGATGTGTTTAGTGTTGTATTTTTTAAAATGCAAATGTAAATCATGATCGCATTTTAAAAAATACAACAAGGTGGCGCAAAAGTAATCCTATCAGAAAATGCTATAAATTTTGCGATTGGCCCCTAATGTCAGTTCTGTTTTGACATTTGTGTAGTAAACACATGCGAAATACACGTTAATAAACAATGTTACGCTACACTGCTCCAGAACGCGGAATATTGCTGACTATTTATTTGACCAATAATCGGTCAAGAGGAAGATGATTTTTCATCAAAAATAATCATGAGTGATGAGGCCCATTTCCATGTTAGCGGGTACGTAAATAAGCAAAATTTACGCTTCTGGGGCACTGAAAATCCGCGTGTAACCCACGAAGAGCCATTACACCAGCTCAAAGTCACTGTATATGGTGTGCTGTTTTCGCTGGAGGAGTCATCGGACCTTTTCTTCTTCGAAGACGTCGCGGGTTCTTTTTGCCGCAACTTGATGAATTGAGATTGGAAAACATGTGGTTCCAACAGGACGGTGCAACGGCACACACTGCACGTGCCACAACCGATATGCTGAAGGATACATTTCCCGGGCTCCTAATCTCCCGTTTTGGCGATTTGCACTGGCCAGCAAGATCGCCTGATTTGACCGCTCCAGACTTCTTTTTGAAGTTGCGGGTTTATGTCAACAAGCCTCAGACTCTTGCTGCCCTTAAAGACAATATCCGTCAAGAATGTGAGGACCTATCGCCGGAAGTTTTGGCCAAAGTTATGGAAAATGCCATACAAAGGGCTCAAATGACAATCAATTGTGGCGGCGGCCATTTACAAGACATCATATTCTCGACTTGATGTAAAAAAATTAAAAGACCAAATAAAAATAATCCACAAGAAGAATCAACATTTTTAATAATTTTTTTAATTACAGCCAAAAAACATCGAAAGTTTACTTTTGCGCCACCATGTACAACTGTTGTAAACGGTAATAGGGGCAGTAAACAGTTTAAAAGCTAGCAGTGTATTTTTACTTATTCTTACGTTTTGCTTTCAAATCTCAATTGTCATGAAAAGTGTAATTGAAACGTTTGGCCAATAACATAATGAGCCCAAGGTTGAAATCCATCACATTTTAAAGCTTCAATTGGGGACAAGTTGTGACAGTAATTTAAACAGTCATCAGATTAAAGAAGAGCTGTTGAATTACTTCGTGAAGGAAAGGATTGAATAAATAAGGTTAGCTTGTGACAAGCTGAAGCAAAGGTCCTTTGTTACGAAAGTTGTGAGTGAGAGCTTGGTAAGTTGAATTCTGTATCTTAAATACAAATTTTAAAGGATGATTCTCTTTCCAATTTCTATTTCAGTACATGTTGAAAGACTTTCCGAAAATTTGATAACAGAGAAATTGAACTAAATTCTTCTGGTGGGATGGTATTGGCATTCATTTTAATATGGATTATCATAGCAGATTTTCTCACCCGTAGTAAGTATGTAGTCTTTGTTAATGTTGGGTATCTGTTTAAAAATCTTATAGTTTCATTCGGAAATTCATAATGGGAAGAATAGTCCTCTTCACAAATGTAACCATTCTTTTATTTTATTTCCTCTCTTTTCCCTTAATGTAGATTTTGCAGCTCTTACAGCTTCTACAAAAACATTTTGTAGATTAATCCCTTCCTTGGCCGAGCACTCCACAAATGAATAGGCATTAATTTTTTTCTTTAAACGAAGTCCCTCGGCTGCGGTCACACATTCCTCTGGATTCGCAGTGCCCAAATCCAATCTAGTGCCCACTAGAACTACTGGCGTATTTTTGGCATATTTACTAATTTCAGGCAACCATCTATGCTCAATAGCTTCAAAGGAATAGCGATTGTAGACGGAATAACACAAGAGAAAACAACTGGTCTATAATAAATGATATTAAAGTAAAGTTTTGTTAACATATTTATGTATATTATGGGTAATTTACTTACAGTTGGATAGTACGTGGCTCTTAAATGAGCATATTCCTCGCCACATCCAGTATCCAATAAGCTCAGACTGTATTTCTTTTTATCAACAGTTATCTTGAGGTCAAAACAGTGGAGAAATGTCGGTATAAACTCTTCTTCGTATATGTTGTTTACGTAGGTTTTGCATAGACAAGTTTTGCCCACATTTTCATCACCTATAGTGGTGATATTTAAAGGAATCCGACTTTTCGTCTTGCATATGTACATGTTTGTATCTAAATGAAATGGAAATAGTAGTAAGTATTTATTAACGGATGTAGAAAAGTTTTTATATAAAAATTATGATATAAAAAATTGTAGTTCATTTAAAAATATCGCTGCTTGTACCAAGAAATTTCGAAATATTTACAAAACTACTTAAGATATTTTTAGACTACAATACTGAGTATTAACACTTGTCAAACACTAGATTGTATTAGGTTTTCAAATATTTTTTTTAAATTATAAAAGTATTAATCACATTATAGCCACCTGTAAATATCTTAAGTAATATTAAGTTGTTTTTTATAATTTTCTGAATTTTTTAAAATTAAAATTGTTTTTTTTTTTGTACTTTTTATATGTAAATTATTAAAACTTTTGTAAAATTACAGCGCAAAATTACTTAATTGAACGAGATTTTATATATCATTAGTGTTTGAGTCTTTAACAATTTATTATGAAACCATCAATATATTTTCTATACATAGTATGTTTCAAAACCGCAAATTTGTGTTAATCATCTAAATAAAGCAATTCTATATATTTTTAGGTTAGTGAGCAAAAGTGCTAAGTTCAATTTTTAAGAAAATTAAGTACCTACTTAATATAAAACGTTATAATAAATAAAAATAAAGTGCTTGCTAAATAAAAAGCCTACAAATATTTCGTTTTTTCTCGTTGTTATAATATGGTATAAAGAAGAGCTAAATCCATTTTGTTTAATGCAAATATGCTAAGTCCATTTTAGTCAAAATTCCAAAATTATTATCTCCTTCAAATGGAATTGAGTTATAATACAGTGGTCGACAAAACAATGGAAACTTTTCCAAATATTCCATATGTAGCCCAAAATTTTAAATATTTTTTTAAAATAAAAATTTTTTTTTTAGTATTTTACTTGTATAGTTTTATTTATATAAATTAACTGAAAAACAAACAACATAATTAATTATATTCTGAAAAAAGGGAACAAAATTAAAAATATTCACTATTTCGCTACTGACAAAACAATGGAAACTTTTAAATTTCTGCAAGAAAGAAGTGCAAAACGAAAATAATATTTAAAAGAACGATGTAAAAAGCATCCTGTTTACAGTTATTTTATTTTTAAATTCTGGTAATTTTTCACAATTTCTTTTTCTAAGTTTTTCGCATAATTGCTTTTTTTCAAAGTTAACGAAAATGGCTAAAGTTAAGATTTGTGAAGACTTAAAAAATAAAATAATTAACGATTTTAAAGCTGGTTTAAAACAAAAAAGTATCTGTGACAAATATTCAATAAATAAATCAGCAGTTTCAAAAATTATAAAGAAATTCCGTGAGACCGGTTCTGTAAAAACTTAACATTTAGGTGGAAGACCTTGTAAGACTACTCCTAGACAAGATAATTTAATAGCGAGAGAGTTAAAGAAATTCCCAAAAATAACTCCTCAAGAGGTTGTTAATAGCCTAAAATTAGAAATAAGTACCCGAACAGTTAGTCGCAGGGCAAATGAGGCTGGTCTTGGTTGCTATCGTCCTGTGAAAAAACAACTCATTTCTAAAAAGAACCTTCTGCTCGTCTACAATTTGCCAGGGATCATTTAAACTGGTCGATACAGAAATGGAATACTGTCCGAATCCAAATACAATTTAAGAGGCAGTGATGGAAGAACATTTGTAAGACGACCAAAGGGAAAAAGATTAGATCCAAAGTACACAAATAAGACTGTAAAGTTTGGCGGTGGCAATATTATGGTATGGGGATGTTTTTCAGGGCAAGGTATGGGCCCAATTCATATTATTATAAAGATAACATGACAGGTATAGGATACAGAATCATATTAAACGATGTTATGTATCCATACGCTGAGGAAAAAATGTCCCTAGTTTGGAGATTCCAACACGACAACGACCCGAAACACACCTCTAGGGTTGTAACCGAGTGGTTACAATCCAACGAGGTACGTGTTATGAAGTGGCCTGCCCAAACGCCAGATATCAATCCCATAGAAAATCTATGGGAAATTGTAGATCGTAAAATAATGACCCAAAATTACACCAGAAAGGAAGATTTATCGGAGGCGGTTATAAGGGCATGGCAAAATATTTCAAAGGAGACCATTGACACTTTAATTGGTTCAATGCATTGTCGATGTGTAGCAGTTATAAAAAATAAGGGATACCCAACAAAATATTGAGTTATTGCTAAGTTTAGACCATATTTGTTAAAATAATAACTAAGTTTCCATTGTTTTGTCAATGCCGTAATAAAGAAATCTTTTAATTTTGTTTTCTCATTTTTAGAATTTAATTAATTATGTGCTTTGTTTTTTGTTAAATTAAGTTAATAAAAGTATACAAATAAAATACTACAAAAATGTTAACATTTTTTAAAAAATTATTTCAGATTTTAGGCCACTAATGAAATATTTGGAAAAGTTTCCATTGTTTTGTCAACCATCGTTATCGATATTCATAATTTTATCTTATAAAAATTAATTTAAATAATTGAGTTTATTTAAATCCTCAGAATTTGAAATAGAATATATACCAACTTTGTCAACTTATTTCAAACATTATTCGTAATTTAATTCAGAAATAAAAGCAAATACCGTTACCGCAAAAATACGTTCCCATGACAATTGGATATTCGCACCAGAACGACCGGAATCTCTTTCGGCCAAAGATTGTCATCTCGGCAACAGCTGCATCTATCAGAAGTTTTTTCCCCAGAGATGAACTTTCAACGACAGCAGAGCTGTTACAACAACCGCTAAAATACATTTAAGAAATATGTAATCCAAATTAACGTTACATTTTTACCGTATTGAATCGGTAACCGACCATTATTTTTTTCACCAAACTATTTTTTTATGAAAAATATTTTTGGGATTTTTAAAAACTTTTAGTATTGGTCATTGTTAACTATGACATTTTTCTGGCAACATATACATTCCGAGCCAAAACAACTGCTCATCTTTTGAGGCCAAGAACGAATCAAGCCAATTTCGGATACTCTGTCCTGAAGTGAAGCGTATACCAGAGAGAGCGTTCTGCAAAGTCTACACTATTAGGCGGGTGAGGCAAAACTTCCCAACCACTTCATTCTAAATAGTTTTTAACAGGTATTTAAACTTGTAGCCGAGCATTGTCATGATAGAATATTAGAGTTTCATGTCTGGCCGCATATTCTGGGCGTTTTTCGGCCAATGCTCGCTTTAAACGAATATATTGCGTTCAGTACAGGTTCCCTGTGATGGTCTGGCCAGAATTCATCAACTCATAATACAGAGCATTACCTTAGCGCCATGGATATTTGGCTTTGGTGACGATTCGGCTGTTTGGCCGGGCTTTACATACGATCTCTTATGATTCTGTTCTAAAATGATTTTCATTTATAGCGTTCAAGCAGTATTTCAGGCATACAAAATCGTCTTTCAAGGTCTCTAGGCTTCAATTTGTATGGTAAACTATTTCCCTGCTTCTGGATGAATCCTGCTGCTTGCAAACATTTTGAAATTGTTGCTTGAGTAGCTTCCAGTGATTGTAAAAGCTCTTGTTGAGTTTGATGTCTTAAAATTTAACTTAAAATTCAATTTTCAATGAATTTAAATACGTTTTTTTATTTCCATTCACAATAAAATTAAACGGAATGAAACAGAATCATTGTTTTCAATTCTTCTATTCACTCTGATCCTATTCTATTGAACAACCCTGTTTTAAACTACAGCAGTGTTGTGAATATGCATAAAGAAAACAAAACCAAGAAAAACAACAACAAAATCATTGAGAACAAAACGCAGAGTTACCAACTCTAATAATTTAGAAAAAACACCAAATGATGAAATAAAATTTTAGGAAAATGCTATTTATAATACAAAAATTAATAAAAATATTTAAATATTAGATAAGACTAAACATTTCTATATATGAAATAAACAAAAATTATGGTTATCAAAAGAGATTTTTTTTGTTTCTACAAAAACCTATAAGATTGGCAGCTCTGTTGTAAATATTTTTATTTTCCTTTTGTCTTGTTGTTTTTATTCTTCGTGTCATTCTTGTTGGACAAGTATGTGTTTATAAACGCGTGTTTATTATTAAAAAAACATTTTAAGATTTAACTTAAAAAAAACTATGAAAAGAGTGTTAAAAACTTACAAAAACTAGAAAATATGTGAAAACAAAAGTGCCTTTAACTTTATAAAAGTAATTAAACTTTAAATATTGAGAAATTATTAAGTAAATATCTGCAAAAACTAACAAACAAAGCCACTTTGGTAAGTCTTTGAAAATTGTTCTATATTTTCTAAATTGTCTAATCATTTTGTAGTGTTATTTGAAATTGTATATATTTTCAAGCTAATTTATTAGTTTTTATGAAATTAAAATCAATAAAACGAATTGCTCTTCTTATTGGGTTTTGAACTTGCACTTGAAATGTTTGTTTTTGCTGAATTGTATGTTCAAATTTACAAGGGCATTTATACATCTGGCTGGCATTTGAAGAACAAACAAAAAGAAACAACAGCAACAATAACAAAACCACAAAAAAAGCTCCAAAATATCAACAAGAATGGCAGCCACAGTAGCAACAACAAAACAAAATAATCACAATCAAAACAACCCAGTTGGCCACGTCTTCAAGACATCCCCAATGATGGGTGCATGACAAAGTGGTCGAAGGCAAATGTAGGACAGCCGCAATAAAACGTCGACTTTTTCGAACAAATGTCAGGAAATCGTGGACAACTAAAAGAGAGACTTTGTCGCTCTGTTTGTCGTTTACGAAATAAGATTGAAAAATTCCTCTATATGTTAATAAAAAGATTAAGATTAGAAGATTAATTCCACCATATTATCGTCAACGATTATGTGGGTTACAGGGCCTTCCACTTTGTCGTCAACGACTATTTCAATATCGTAAAATTTGTCGTCAACTATTACATAGGCGACGATTATGTCGGTTACAGTACCGTCCACTTTTGTTTTCAACGACTATTTAGACGACAATATCGAATTAATATTTCCCAAATCGTTCACTTTGTCATCAACGCTTATATGGATGACAAAACTCAACGTTCTGTCGTCAACTATCGTCCTCTACTTTGTAATAAAGTTTCGGAGATGATAAATTATTTTTAAAACAATTGGACTGCAAAAGTGTCTATGCACAGTGGAGAAGTAGGAAATACCAACAATACCAGTTGGTAGATTTCCATCTTTTTACCTCATCTAATTCTTTAGGGATGCAACCAACTGTATTTATCATGGATGTTTGTTTTAATATCTCATTTAATAATTTCGTCGTTACATCTAAATCTATTAAATGCATTGTTTCAATAGAAAATTCAGTAACCATCACCCTATCGCGAATCAATATTTCCCATTTCTCGTTCGTCAACTTTTCACGTGAAAAAATTCCGCATGTTGTGAAATTTTTAGATGGAATTTTGTAAACAACAACTGGATAGTTATAGATGGCGGAGTTAAAATCAACTTTCCATAGTCCCCAAATAACTTATATGATACATCAATATATCGAAAATTCTACAGGTTTGGTTGCTATTTAAAATCGAGAAAATCGGTCCACAAATGGCTGAGATATAAGGAAAAAACCAGGACAACCTCGACTTTTTGGCCTATTTTTGATCTATATCTGGATTATTAAGTCATTAATATAGACAATATGCATAATATAGAAGTTCATTGCGACGATGTATTTAAGGCGATAGTAAGTTGGACCTGCAAGGGGTCAAAATCGTGAAAAATATTTTTTAACCCGAACTTTTTTTTGACCAAAAAAAATTTTTTCTCATAAATAAATTTAAATTTTATATACCCTTCAACTTCGTAGTAAGTTGGACCTACAATGGGTCAATATCGGAAAAAATATTTTTTAACCCGAATTTTTTTTTTCAACAAAAGTTTTTTTTCGCTAAATATTAAAAAAAAAAAAATTGAAAAAACAAAAAAAACAACTTTGGAAAAAAAAATAATTTTGTTTACCTAAAAATATTTAAAATTTTTATTTTGAAATATAATTTGGTAAAAAAAATTAAATTTTTTTTTAAATTTTGTTTACCTAAAAATATTTAAATATTTGTATTTTAAAGTATAATTTAGTGAAGGGTATAAGATTCGGCATAGCCAAATGTAGCTCTCGTAATCGTTTTTATCTATATCTGGATTATCCAATAATAGAGTCGGACCTACAATGGGTAAAAATCGGGAAACATATTTAACCCGAAATTTTTTCACCAAAAAATTTTTTTGTTATAAAATTTCTTTCACTAATAAATTTAAAAAAAAAAAATGAAATTAAATTTTTGAAAAATTAAAAAAAAATTTTGAAACTAAAAATTTTAAAAATTAAAAAAATTTTAAAAACTATTTTTTTTAAATTTTGTTTACCTAAAAATTTTTTAAATTTTTATTTTAAAGTATAATTTGTTGAAGGATATATAAGATTCGGTACATCCGAATATAGCTCTCTTACATGTTAAACATTTCATCTGTTCTTTTTTCACCTTGGATATCAGAATAGACAATAACATGATCTACCCGTTTTCCAACCAGCAAGCATCTGCTAAATCCATGAAATGCATTGTGTCCTACACAACCAATAAGAAAAGTGCTAGCGGGGACGACACAAATGAAAGCCCTTTTACCTCATCTTGTCATCATGTGTGGTTGATAGAAGACAATATTTAAGTTTATATCGCGCTTACTGCCGTCTACAGAGTTAGAGATATGATAACATTATCGCTTATCTTGTCGCCATGTGTGTTTGATGGAAGACAATGCTGAAGACATTATCTAACATCTGGTCTTTAACATAGTCTATAGCAAGATATCAGGCAGGGACATTCGTATATATACTGACAGTCAGGCCCCAATAAAATCTCTGACAAGGGGTGTACACAACATCTAACTTAGTCCTCGATTGACGGGCATCCTTAAATAGTATGGCGAGACATTCAACAGTGGGTACGTGGACACGGAGATATTATAGGCAACAGTGTTGCAAAAGTCAAAAAAAGTCGCCATTATGCCTGACGGAGTCATATAGCCCAATTATGAAAAAAAAATTCCCTGGGAGTTTTTCCCCTTTTTGTTTTTTTAACATAGAATTGGAATAGGAAAAAAACTCCCGGGGAATTTTCTTTCATAATTGGGCTGATAGACTCTGTATGCGGGATTCCTTTATCTACTTGCAAGCTACAAATTAGTAACTTTTACTATGAGCTCGCTCTGACAAGACGGGGATGTGAACCCACTTGTAAGATAACCAGAATAAAATGGCCCGACTAAACCGAGGGGGAGAACATATTTTCTTGGCCAGACACGATAACAATTTAGTAATGTAGTGGCGGTGATAACCGGACACTGCACATTTGGCAACCATGCGAGGAGACTCGACCTGCCCTTTAGCGATTTCAGTAGAAGTTGTCAAAGTGAAGAGGAGGATGAGAGCATTTGTCGTCTTCCTTGTAATTTTTCGGCATTAGGAAATTTACGTTCAACGTTTTTGGGACATTGTTTCTTTAATAGTCTTTCTGAGCTTTCAGTCATGAAGTTAGAGTGCACCAATGCCTTTATTAGGAGTAGCAATTGGTTAATCAAGCCAGACACGGGAATCTCCATGGAGAGACCTGATATCTGTCAATTGACTGGTGCATAACACACTTCTTCTACTACTTTATTCCATCTGACTGCACCCTTCTCTTTTCATTTCTATCTGTCTCTCTTGTTTATCTTTACATTCTGGTAACACAAAGGGACCTATTGATTGGACCCAAGTGAGCTACTCTCTTTCCTATCTCCACCATGCAGCTGCCTGTTAACCTAAAGTAGTCTATAGAAGACAATATTTAAGATGTTGTCGCTGTCATTGTCGCTAATCTTGTCATTAACGAAGATTTCTTACACATCAACGTTAAAGCCAACTTCAGCGACAAGGGGGCAAATTCAAAATTATCTTACATAGTAAATCGCCAAAGACTATCAGCCCAATTATGAATTTGAATAGGAATAATGGGAAAAAACTCCCGGGGTATTTATTTATTCGTAATTGGGCTGAATGTCGTATACGACCATTTGGCCAACTGGGAATGCACTCATACATACAAACGCATACCCAAACAAAATAAAAAACAAGCATCACAACAAAACCCAACAACACATTGAAATGAAACGTGTTCTTGTTCTTTTTTGTTTATTTTTTTTTTTTTTTTTTTCTACATATTCTTTCATAATTTATGCAATAAATGTAGCACGAATAAAATGCTTTTTATTTTGTCTGTCCGCATAATTGTTGTTGAAAACATTTGATGCATTTTATTATACACAGACTTTGGTTTCGTTTCGTACTTGCTTGTTTGTTCCAGTAAACATAAAAACCTGTTTATGCCTGTTTTATTTTTGCAATTTGGCGCGAATGCATAAATATGTAGTTGTTCGCCATTAGTTTGAGGTTAGAAATGGCAAAATAAAATGAAATCAAATCATTGAAGTTGCAAGTTTGAAGGTTGTTGCAGATTAATAATAAATGGAAACGTAGAAAAAATTGTAATTGAAAGACAATAGATAAATGAAATACACTTAATTTTTTCCAGCTTAAACGAAAGCAACAAGGAATATTTAATTTGAGTTATTATATTTTAAAAGAAGGAGATGTCCCAGACTTTTCAATGAGACTAAAATATCAAGCGACTGATCATCTTATAAGTCGTCATTGAATAAATTCAAAAATCTGGTCAGAATGCAAAGCGAAAGTCATGAAGGGATTTTTGGTGGCATCGAAAGATCCTCCGGGACTAGTCGCTTGCGTAAGATTGTATCTAAATTTCCAACCGTTCAAGGTTACATCCATAAACAGGATGGTGCTCATAGACACTCATTTTCCAAGACGCCTGCCGGTAACTACGTCTTATAAAACCCAACCGTATAGTCGGACTTCATCCTCAATTGAGATTAATGAGTATAATTTACATTGGGAACTTTGATCCATAAAAATCTACTGGCCCGAATAGTATTATACCGGCTGACCTGTAAAACAACGCAGTTCAAATCACACCATGGCTGATAACTATTTATTATGCCTGGGTCTCATGTACCGAATGTAATGTGTCCTTCATCCCGAAACGAACCAAAGTTTCACACACTAAGGCAAATGACTTGAGACCTATGGTAGGCGTTCATATTGTTCAGGTTACGATGATTTTTGTCAAACAACCCGAATGTGAACAAAAGAGCGTAATAGAGCGTAAAAATACACACAATTCATTCAGTTTCTTGATGTTGTTGTGGATATTTTATTTTTTACCCAAAAGAGCACACAAATTAAATGCCTCTTTTTGCCTACCAATGCTTGAGACCGTTAACCCTGGAGAGAATCACTGACACTCACATACGAATGTCGCGACATGTCGGTTGAACAGGAATCCTTATCTACCTCTCAACATGCCTGTATTAAGTTGAGACGACATTTCACTCACTAGTAGGGTACACCGAGAGATCTATCGATTTCATCAATTTCTAGATATAGAAGGAGCCTTCAATAATGTAAAATCTGCAACCATAATATCAGCCCTATTATTCCTTAGGACTTGAACAATCCATTGTAAGGTTCATTATGTACCACCTGAATTATAGGAACATTCGTTCTAAATTGGAACGATAAGTCTTTCACCCTTGTTGCTCAAAAACCCTGGAGAGATTCATTGACACTTACATACGAATGTCGGTTGATCAGGAATCATTACCTCTCAAGATGCCTGTGCCAAGGCAAGATCACTTGAGACGGCACTTCGCTGATCTAGAGTTCCATCGAATTCAGCAATTACACGCTCGTGGCCTTTTTGAATATAGAAGGAGCACTTTAATAATGTGAAATCTGCAACCATAATATCAGCCCTATATTCCTTAGGACTTGACTGTATTATAGGACCATTCGTTTTAAAATTGGATCGACTACGATCTCTAAATCTGCCAAAAAATGCACTCTCCAGGGATTGTCCTATCTCCACTCCTGTGGAATTTGGCTTTAAACTGTCTGCTTAGGAAATAAGATTCCCAAAACTACAAAACTTCCGCCTTTGCGGATGACGAAGCGGTGGCAGTTTCAGGGATTCATCTGGGCACGATATCGCAGCTGTCTGCTTAGGAAATTAGATTCCCAAAACTACAAAACTGCCGCCTATGCGGATGACAAAGCGGTGTCAGTTTCAGGGATTCATCTGCGCACGATATAGCAAGGACTGGAGGCGGCACTCGGAATACTAAGTCGATGGAGCATCGATAGTGGATTGAGTGTAAATCCTAGCAACCAGAGCTTGCAACATCTTTGGAAGCTACTCAAGCAGCAATTTCCAAAGTGAAGCGTATCCCAGAGTAAGCGATCTGCATCGATCGAGACAAAACTTCTCAACCGCTTATTTCTAAATACTTTTTACTGGGCACGATATAGCAAGGGCTGGAGGCGGCACTCGGAATACTAAGTCGATGGAGCATCGATAGTGCTCCAATCCAAATCCTAGCAACCAGAGCTTGCAACATCTTTGGAAGCTACTCAAGCAGCAATTTCCAAAGTTAAGCGTATTCCATAGAAAGCGTTCTGCATCGATCGCGACAAAACTTCTCAACCGCTTATTTCTAAATACTTTTTACTGGGCACGATATAGCAAGGGCTGGAGGCGGCACTCGGAATACTAAGTCGATGGAGCATCGATAGTGGATTGAGTGTAAATCCTAGCAACCAAAGCTTGCAAAATGATTGGAAGCTAATCAAGCAGCAATTTCCAAAGTGAAGCGTATCCCAGAGTAAGCGATCTGCATCGATCGAGACAAAACTTCTCAACCACTTATTTCTAAATACTTTTTACTGAGCACGATATAGCAAGGACTGGAGGCGGCACTCTAAATACTAAGTCGATGGAGCATCGATAGTGGATTGAGTGTAAATCCTAGCAACCAGATATTGCAACATCATTGGAAGCTACTCAAGCAGTAATTTCAAAAGTGAAGCGTATCCCAGAGTAAGTGATCTGCATCGATCGAGACAAAACTTCTCAACCACTTATTTCTAAATACTTTTTAACGGGTATTGCAACATGGGGCCGGACGAGTCATGATGAAATATTACGGTTTCATGTCTGGCCGCAAATTCTGGGCGTTATTCGGCCAATGCTCGCTTCAAACGAATCAGTTGCGTTCACTTAAGATTATCTGTGATGATCTGGCCAGATTGCAGCAGCTCATAATAGAACCTTTTTGCTCCCACCTTGTTGTCGATTAGGCTGGTTGGCCGGGCTTCACATACAATCTCTTTCGCTTCGGGTTATCGTAATGGATCCATTTTTCATCGCAGGTAATGATTCGGTGCAGAATCGTCTTTTAAGGTCTCTCGTCTTTAATTCGTATGGTTTCCAATTTCCCTGCTTTTGAATGAATCCTGCTTCATCCAAGTAATGATTCGGTGCTAATAAGATCTTTTCTTTTTCGGCCAATTCTCGTTTCAAACGAAGCAGTTGCGTTCGGTACAGGTTCCCTATGATGGTCTGGCCAGATTTCAGCAGATTATATTAGATAGGACCCTTTTGGTCGTACCAAATACAGAAAATTACCTTAGAGCCATGGATATTTGACTTTGGTGTCGATTCGGTTGGATGATTTTATGCAAAATTGTCTTTTAAGGTTTCTCGTCTTCAATTCGTATGGTATCCAATTTCCCTGCTTTTGGATGAATCCTGATGCTCGCAAACGTTTTCAAATTGCTGTTTGACAAGCTGCCAATGGTTTTGCAAGCTCTAAAAATTCTCTCCAATTTTTGGTCTTCAAACTTTTTTGGCTGACCTGGGCGATTTTTGTCTTCCGTGTAAAAATCACCGCACAAATCATCTCTCGCCATAACGTTAATTATGATTATTTTGGTAACGGTGTTTTAGAGATAACGGTAGTCGAGCTGAAAAGGTGTTTAAGGTGTTTTCAGTAGCTTTCCTTTTATAATTTTCGATTTGTCTTCCTTATAAAAGCTTTGGACTAAATTGAACTTAAACTCTCCCACCTTGAACTTGCAATCTTCCATGCTTTTGTTATTTTAAAATAAATAATCTCTCAGCTTCTTTGTTTATTTTATTATAAATTGTTTCCATATTCATTTGAATGTTTGTTATTAAGCTAATTGCTATTAATTTCTTAATATTTATTGACCACAAGACTTTAATGCTGTTGATTTTATACCAAAAAACCAAAAAAAGATTACCATATGGAAAATATAAATATTTTAAGAACCATGATGAGTGCATTTCAAAATGTAGGCCATTAAAGACATAAATGTTAAATACTTTTCTTATATATTTATTAAAATTTAAAACATTTAAAATGTATTTTCTTCAATGTAACCAAATTAAGTAAACTGTTAAGTAAAGCCAAATTTGTTTCTTGTCAGCTTGCTGTTGCTAAGTGAAGGTTTTTTTTCTGTTGAGATGTAATTTAAATAGTGTTACATGCAGCCCTTTTTTCTAGTTCTAGTTTTTATTCTTTTTTTTGCATAATTTATTGAAATGTATAGCACGTGTTCCGCAGCCAACATCCACTATATACCAGTAATATTGCAAATACTTCTTCTTTCTAATGGCATTGGCTGGCAGGCAGCAATTCAAGCACCACGTTTAACAGCAGGCTTTAACCAGGAACTGAAAATGTCTTTGCCTTCAAAAGCAACACAATGATTATGCCCTTTCAAGATTGTGCTTGTTCTCTCAAGTACGAGTCCTGTGTTGTAATCGCCAAGTAACCCTAGTTTCTTGTGTGTTTTATGCAGTGTCGGCAAATGTATGTAGCTAGCGTCACCCAAATGTAATGAAGAATCAGGAAAATAGCGATAAATTAAAACCTTGAGAAGTGATGTAAAGGAGTAAATTGATAGGGTTTAAGAAAAGTGTTTTTTTTTTTTTAAAAAAAAGGGAATTTTTTAATAGTTTTCTTTTAAAAGGTTCTTTTTCAAAAAGGTAGTTTTTGGAAAAAGTATATTTTCGAAAACGTACTTTTTGGAAAAGTATTATTTTTTAAAAATATATTGGTACTTTTTTTCAAAAAGATAATTTTTTGAACAGTTTTTTTAAAGGTACTTTTTGGAAATTATTTGTTCAAAAAGGTACTTTTTAAATAGTTTTATTTTAAAAGGTACTTTTTTAATATTTTACCTTTTTCAGTATTTTTTTAAGCAAAAAAGTATCAAAAAGATTTGAAAAAGGTACTTTTTTTAAAATTATATTTTTTGAATTTTTTTTTCAAAAATGTAGTTTTAGGAAAAAGTACATTTTCAAAAAGTGTATTTTTTGGAAAAATATTTTGTTATTCAAAAAGGTACTTTGCAAACAAGTTATTTTTAAATATTTTTTTTTCTTCAAAAAAGTACTTTTTTAATAGTTTTCTTTTAAAGGGCACTTTTTTCAGTATTTTTTTTTAACAAAAAGGTATTGAAAAAGGTACTTTTTTAATTTTTTTCAAAAAGGTAGTTTTTCGAAAAAGTACATTTTCAAAAAGGTACGTTTTGGAAAAAGTACATTTTCAAAAAGGTACTTTTTGGAAAAGTACTTTTTTTTTAATATTTTGTTATTGGAAAAGTTTTGGAAAAAGTACATTTTTAAAAAGGTACTTATTGGAAAAGGTTTTTTTAACAAAGTACTTTTTTTTAATATTTTGTTATTAAAAAGGTACTTTTTTGCAAAGTAATTTTTAAAAAAGGTTAATTTTTTGAAGTTTTTAAAAGGTCCTTTTTTAATATTTTACCTTTTTCAGTATTTTTTTAAACAAAAAAGTATTTTTTCAAAAAGATTTGCAAAAGGTACTTTTTTTTAAAATTATATTTTTTTAATTTTTTATTTTTCAAAAAGGTAGTTTTTGGAAAAAGTACATTTTAAAAAAGTGTACTTTTTGATAAAATATTTTGTTATTCAAAAAGGTACTTAGCAAACAAGTTATTTTTAAATATTGTATTTCTTCAAAAAGGTACTTTTTTAATAGTTTTCTTTTAAAGAGTACTTTTTTCAGTATTTTTTTTTAACAAAAAGGTATTGAAAGGTATTTGAGGTATTGAGGTAGTTTTTCGAAAAAGTACATTTTCAAAAAGGTACTTTTTGGAAAAGTATTTTTTAAGAAAGTACTTTTTTTTAATATTTTGTTATTAAAAACGGTACTTTTTTGCAAAGTAATTTTTAAAAAATGTTAATTTTATGAACAGTTTTTTTTTCAAAAAGGTATGAAAAAACTACTTTTTGGAAAAGTATTTTTTAAAAAGGTACTTTTTTAAAAATATGTTTAATATCAATATCAATATTTTATTTTTTTCAGTATTTTTTTTAACAAAAAAGTATTTTTTCAAAAATGTACTTTTTTCAAAAATATACTTTTTGAATTTGTTTTCAAAAAAGTAGTTTTTGGAAAAAGTACATTTTCAAAAAGGTACTTTTTGGATAAGTATTTTTTAAAAAGGTACTTTTTTGAAAAATATTTTTTTATTTAAAAAGCTACTGCTTTGCAAAGTTATTTTTAAATATTTTTTTACTTTTGTAAATTATTATTTCAAAAAGGTACTTTTTTAATAGTTTTCTTTTAAAAGTTACTTTATCAATAATATTTTACTTTTTTCAGTATTTTTTTAACAAAAAAGTTTTGGAAAAGTTACTTTTTTCAAAGGTATACTTTGAGGATTTTTTTTCTAAAAGGCATTTTTTGGAAAAAGTACATTTTCAAAAAAGTACTTTTTTAAAAATTTACTTTTTTTAATATTATTACTTTTTTGCAAAGTTATTTTTAAAAAAGGTTAATTTTTTGAATAGTTGTTTTTTTCAAAAAGGTACTTTTTTAATAGTTTTCTTTTATAATATTATTATTTAAAGGGTACTATTTTGAAAAGTATTTTTCTCTAAAAGGTACTTTTTCAAAAACATAATTTTTTTTAAATGTATTAAAAAAGTACTTTTTTGAAAAGTAGTTCTTCAATAAGCTACATTTTAGAAAAAAAGTACCTTTTATACTCTTTTCAAAAGTACTTTTCCTAAAAGGTACTTTTTTGGAAAGTATTTTTTTCAAAAGGTAATACTATTTTTGTCTAAAAGGTACATTGGAAAGTACAAAAAAGTACTTGAAAAGTATTTTTTTTTTTCAAAAAGATACTTTTTTGGAAGTTATTTTTTCAAAAGGGTACTTTTTACTTTTTTTTAAAATTACTTTTTATAATATTTTTATCTAAAAGGTACTATTTTGAATAGTATTTTTCTCTAAAAGGTACTTTTATTGAAATCTTTTTTTGTAAAATATGTACTTTTTTGAAAAGTATTTTTCAAAAAAGTACTTTTTCAAAATCACAATTTTTTAAAATGTATTAAAATAGTACTTCTTTGGAAATTACAAAAAGCTACATTTTAGAAAAAAGTACATTTTATAATTTTTTCAAAAGTAGTTTTTCTAAAAGGTGCTTTAGTAAAATCTAAAAGGTACTTTTTTGAAAAGTACTTTTTTCTAAAAGATACTTTTGTGGAAATTATTTTTTCAAAAAGGATTTTTTTGTTTCTGTAAAGGTACTTTTTTTTAAAAAGATACTACATATTTTAAAAAAGGAAAGTATTTTTCCAAAAAAGATACTGTTTTAAAAATATTTTTTCAAAAAGGTACTTTTTACGAATAGTACTTTTTAAAAAATTTTGAAAAGTACTTTTTTAAAAATTATTTTGCAAACAGTTTATTTTTTAAGTACATATTTTAAAAAGTACTCTTTCAGAAAGAAAGTTCCTTAAATATAACTATGTACTTTAAAATTCAAAATATTGTTTGCTGGCAAGGATCCATTTATAAGTTATGAATTTTTGGAATTTTTTAAAAATTTTAACCGATTAAAACAAAAAATACTGAATGCTTTCATTTATTTAAATAGCTGTCTGTGTCCTTTGCTATTTTTCCACATTACCGTGTACTTAAAGTCCCCCTTTTTTCGCTCAAGAAAAACTAAATCATTTTATAAGGGAAGAAGGTCTTTTCCTTCAAATTCCCCCTTTTTTTGAATTTCTTTCAAACATTACTTTTTTGTTTAACAAGGGTAAAAAAAAAAGTTTTTCAAAATCTCAAATTGGGGTGGTTTTTTCAAATACTTTATTGTTTTTGTAAATGATTTTCTAGCTTGATTCAGTCAGTCAGTTGCTTCAATGACATCAAATTTTGATGATAAAATGTTTTTATTTGGAATTAGAAATGCTAGAAGAAGCCACTACTACTTACATCCTGATAACTATTCTTTAACATTCCTTTGGTGTGTGTGCGCGAATAGTTCAAGTTTTTTAATTTAAACTCCTGTGAAATAACTTTACATTACATGATGATGATGTTTTTTGCTGTGTAAATAAATCCCTCTTTTGTTTTCAAGATCTCATTTGGCTTTGATATTTAAATCATTGTTATTGTTGTATTTTATATTGTTGTTGGTGCTATTGTGTTTTTGTTGTTTCTATTGTATTTGATAGATGCTTTTTTCTACTTGAGTTGCTCCGCTTTTCTTTTAGAATGAGGGATGTCCTAACAATGCTTGAGTTTAGATTTAGTTTTGCATGGCTAAAGGATCAGTTTTGTTTTTTTTCCTGGATTTTCTATAGAAAAATAACAGCATTTACTCGTAAATATTGTATTCTTAAGAGCAGTAATCAGTGGTAACATCCTTAAATGCACTGGGAAAAAATTTAGTTAGAAATCATTGTTAGAACCCAATATCCAGTCAACATATCGTTTGAGTTAATAAGTTAGTATCCAGTTATCTTAGTTAGCAACACAGATATATGACTTCTAGTGATCGAAGAACTAGTTCTATTGAACAATTGTTTGTACTAAATGAACTAGTTCTAATCATTCGCTGTCTTAGTTCTGTTACCTAAATAAGGACGTTGATCGTTGTTTTGTTTGTCAAATATTGGCATGCTAATATAGCTTGTATCAGGCACGGATCCAGGTCAACCATTTGAGGGGGAGGGGGATAAATAAAGTAGAATTTATTTTACATTTACATTGGGGATGGGAGGAATTCTAGATTTATTTAAATAAGGCTGTAACACGTTCCAAATGTACGCTAAGTAACTAGATTAGGATCTTTTTAATTTCATACATTTTCTTACATTTTGCGACTAGATCAGTCATTGAAAATTTGTGAGTTCATAAGTAAGATAAATTAAGGGAATATGCTTAAAATCCCATTCTTCATTTGACATTTCTTTCGGAATAAAACAAGTGAAAAGCATTGGCACTCAAGCTAGACTTGATAGTTTCATTTAATAGGTGAGATATGAGAGATCAAGAGCGATGAAAAGAACGATGTATAGGTTTTGGATATTACAGTGCGAGTAGGCTTTCTTAAACTATTGCCAATGCATACGTTGACAATTCGCATCCACAACATCTTTACCATCTAAACATCTCAACATCTAGTTGGATTTGCTAAAAGAAACATTGAAACGTTTGTCTTTGAAAAATAATAATTTCCAATTCTCTTTTAACAAGAGCCCAATATCTCTCCACTGGCCTTAGCTCCAGGCAGTTTGGAGTATTTGCCTCTCTTGACACAAATACCACATTATTGTTCTTGTACCACTCAAGACCTTGTTTACCATAGTGACAGGATGTCAAATCAGGCCAAAAATAAGTGGACACATTAAGAAGTCTTATGAATGGAAGCATCCTCTTTTGTAAGCATTCCTAGATGTAAATTTCGGTATTTATAGAGCCCTTTGTAACAACATTCCCTCGTACATCAGCAACATAAAAATATTGACCCGGAAGCTGGGAAAAATTTTCCAAAACATACGTTTCATCATCCATTTTACTTCAATTTCCTTGCTCTGTCTTTGGCCTCTAAATTTTTAGCACTTTTCCTGTCAGGAACTTTTTGAGCCTTGTATGTTTTTAAACCTACATTGGCTTTAACTTTTCGTAGCAAATAGTCCGAGTACTGACCTTACCGGGCTGCATTCCTACCGGATTTGTTGGGAGCTCTTGAAAATGTTTTCTATTTTTTTGGCTTTAGAAACATCATGTGAACTATTCCTTCTACCTGAACCAGGTATCAACGAACAAGTTTTCCCGATACTGTTTAATAACATTGGAATCAGTTTGACGGCAGACCTTCGATTGTTTGCCCATCTTTTTGTAGGACCAAGTTGGGTTTTGTTAAAAATATTTAATAATTTTAGTACGCACTTTTTTCTCGTCACTCATTTTAATCAGATTAGCAACAAAATGCTTTACAAAGGTAAATTTGATAAAGAAAAATCAAATAATACTTGGATTAGAAGTTTTAATGAAAAACGTGTGTTAAGGTTTTTTCGATCTCAGTCCTTAATCTCTAGCAGCTCTAACGTTTCTACCATCAGTCAATCTTTACTCTAGAACGATGTTATTCAAAAGTCGTGATCTTCCAACAGTTATGGTTGAATTCAATGCAAATAAATCTCAGTGACCGGATGGCATTCGCATTTGTTTCGAAAAAGTGTTCCACAATCACTAGCTCATTCATTCCGAAATCTATTCAAGCTTTTCATACCGTGTAGGTATGTTCTCCTACCCATATAACTACCGCCCAATCATCACTCTCAAATGTTATGATCAGTCTCTTAATATGAGTACATAGAAAAAACCGATTCGTAACAGCAACCGAATTTGTTGCCAATCGAATGATTCTGCCTTAGTGAACGAATTTTACAGTTGCGGCTACAAAATGTTGGAAGTTTAGAACAAGAGTTTGGTTGCTTCAAACGAAATTCATCTTTATTCATCTTTCGATTGGCAACAAATTCGGTTCCTATTACGAATCGGGTTTGTCTGTGTATTAATTAAAATTGGCTCTACTGGCGATCGAATGACTTTTCTTCCAAAACCTTGATTTCTATTCATGCACCACAATGGGAAGAGTAAGACAGATGCCCAGCCACTTTCAAGGCATTTGATCGATTATCGCACGATACTTAACTTTCGTAGCTAATCTCATTCCCGATTGCTGATTTCATTTTGAATTTTGATGTTATCATACCTAAGGGAACGCATCCTCGGATTTCCATTCCTATCATGCTTGAGCTATCAAGAATGAATCTTAGACGAATCTACTCCTTCATCAGAGAATCTGTTTGGTTTAACTTGGATACAACGGAGGTATTGTAAATACCCAGCTGTTTACCCCTTCGATCGGATTTGAATGGACCCAAGTGAGTTGCTTGAGGAGCGGCTGCCCATGGAACCTAACTTAACCTATACGAGCTGTAATTTTTTAGGAATTTTACACTGACTTCTGGTGTTTCCGAGGTTTAAGATGTCTTGAAAGATATTTCGTATTCCATCTATTCAATAGGAAATTACGTCTCCATTTATATTTGGCTCTTTTTTGGAACGATCAATGTCTCAATCTCAAGCTTTATCAACTGAAAGTTTTTTCCTACAGAAAAGAACCTTCGATAACAGTGGAACTGTTACAACAACAACTCATACTCAGAAGACCATAGATGTGATAGTTTGGAGATTGAAAATGTTCGATTTACTTAGTCGTGAGATCTTAACGATATCTGCGTGGTGACTTAAAGATGACTGATTTTAACGATCTTAAGAGCAAATGACATGACGTTATCGTATGGATGATATGAATGTTGGAATGTCAGTTATATGGGTTGGTATGAAGGCTCTTAAGACTCAAATGTCTTCCCATTGATGAGTTCAATGTTGGAGAATCGGATCACGTACAAGTTTGTTTGCATTTTAATGTATTGATTACCCATAAGGTTAGTTTATGAAGGCAGGTTATGGTATTAACTAGCTCACTTGGGTCCATAATTTGTGATGCCATCATGCTCAGGTCCTTCACATGTGGGAATTGGGTTCAGTGCCGAACCAACCAGACGCACGGAAGAACGAACATATCTTCCTGACATCCACAGTAGATAGATCAGCTAGGAGGTGCAAAAAAGGACTACCGATTGTCATAGTCCTAACCACCGATAGAGCAGGGCAAAGACAGAGGAGATGTTCTACAGTTTCCTCCACGTCTTCATCATGGCAACTTCTGCTGAAGTCGTTATATGGAGTGTTCAGTCTCCTAGCATGCGCACCAATCAAGCAGTGTCCAGTAAGTACTGATATCAGAGCAAGCAACCTAGCCCGTGATAGCCCCGTGAGGGACATTGACCTATGATGGTCATGAATGCGCCAAGTAAGCCTTGATATCGAGCAATCTGTAAGATTAGACCATCTGAGCTGTGCAGACTCAAATAATTTACGCTGTATGAGTGATTTCTAGCAGGATAGCGGTAAACCGACTAGAAGATCGATCTCATCACCTGGTAGACGTGATCCTCTTTTGGCCAGTTCATCCGCGATAGAATTGCCAAGTACACCAGAGTGGCCCGGCACCCAGAATAACTCCAGGTTAGAATGTCTCGCCATCTCGTTAAGAGATACCCGGCATTCATGTACCAATCTGGATGTCGAGTAGACAGCAGATAAGGATTTAATAGCAGGTTTAATGTTAGTGCAGATTCGGATATTCACACCAAATAACCTTTAGCTCTTCACCCAGTGTACCGCCATTTTAATCGCTGAGATTTTAGCTTGAGTTACACTACATTGATCCTCGGTGAGCTCGGCCTGGTGTCGCCACCGAACTAACCTGGATCTTAGTAACACTCTATTCACCGCGACCTGAAATCGCCGCCGCGGGAATACTGTCTCCGGAGATTATGAGGCCCCTGACCGGATACATGGGGCTCGGTTTGTTGTCTTTCATAATCGGACGGACCGACATAAAAATTGCATTTTATACCCAGTTGCCAGGATGACCCCTCGGGGATATTCACACCAAATAACCTTTAGTACTTCACCCATTGTACCGCCCTTTTAATCGCTGAGATATCAGCTTGAGTTACACTACATTGATCTTCGGCGAGCTCGGCCAGGTGTCGCCACCGAACTAACCTGGATCTCAGTAACACTCGATTCGCCGCGGGAATAGGGTCCCCGGAGATTATGAGGCCCCCGACCGGATACATGGGGCTCGGTTTGATGTCTTTCATTATGGGACGGACCGACATAAAAATTGCATTTTATACCTAGTTGCCAGGGGGTGAAACAAGCCGCCCAATGTGGGAAACAGATGCTGGTGGATTTGGACTCTGTAAGAGACAGAGGACCCAAGGGATCCAAAAACGGACATGTTCTGTCAAGAAGGCCCAATCTCAATGAAAGGGAGAACATTCTGACAGAAACGTCAAGTAGCCGCCACATAGGGGATATGCAGACGCTACTTGACAAAGTGAAGGGTAGTTCTTAGTACGTGCTCATCATGAGCCCCTCTAGTATGGTTGTACCTGCCAGCACGGCCTACATGGTTCCTTGCACTTAAGCCTCTGCCTCGCGTCTAGATGACTACCCATCGCAGTACAAATTTTATATTCCACTCATGGTAAAGAGTTCGTGAAGATAATTGGAAGATTGTGAAAACTGTCTTTAGCTTGATGATCCTATGATGTTTTCAAACTATGTCAGCTTAGCTGAATTTCATCCACGATAAACGATTGAGAGTTCTTTCAAATTCATACGTCCATAATCTCAAATTCATAATTCTTTAGGATAAATTCGTTGTAAGTTCTAGTGACAGATTGTACTGATCCTTGGGTTCGTGTTGGAATGGGTTTTGGAAGAATGGGAATTATTTGGAAATTATTGACGATTTCCAATTGTTTTCGAAACTAAAAATGTCAGAGACCTCTGCATCAATTTGTATCAGATTTGTATCGGTCACTCATGGTAAAGAGTTCGTGAAGATAATTGGAAGATTGTGAAAACTGTCTTTAGCTTGATGATCCTATGATGTTTTCAAACTAAGTCAGCTTAGCTGAATTTCACCAACGATAAACGATTGAGCGGCCTTTCAAATACATACGTCCATAATCTCAAATTCATATTTCTTTAGGATAAATTCGTTGCAAGTTTTAGTGACAGATTGTATTGCTCCTTATAAGCCTAAGACGTATTGGGTTGGTGTTCTAATGGGCCTTGGAAGAATGGGAATTATTTGGAAATTATTCACGAATTCCAATCGTTTTCGAAACTAAAAATGTCAGAGACATCTGCATCAATTTTTATCACAGACCTCTAGGATTTTCATGTTTAATTAAAAGCTAAATTAGATTTTGATTATTGGAAATAATACATATCCTTCTTTCACATTTTCTCAGTGTATTCATTTAATTTCTTTCTGAATAACTTTTCATTAAAAATTTGAAAACCATCAACTCTCTAATAAACCTAAATCTATAATTTACCAAACAAAAGCCTGAGGTCATTAAAGAACATCATAGAATTCTGTAAAAATTTCATTTATTTTTTACAGATTTCTTAACACATCAAATAAAAACCCTAAAGTTTTCCTTATTTTTAAACATCAATGTCGTCTTTTGTTTTTTGATTGGGAACAATGTGAAGCTCTTTAGAACAATGTATGTTGCGGATTAAATAAACTAGTTTGAATTAAACCAGTCCATGCTAATGCCTAGTTTGCACGTGTGCAAATGATTCGTGAAGGAATTTTAAACCGGAACTGATTTTACACTGTAATAGAGCTTGACCATAAATACTCGTACACAAAATGGAAAGAGATGCCAACATCATCATCACAGCATTTGAAAACTCTTGTTTGCAATGAGTTGAAGGGTGTGTTTTCTAGCTTTTTAAAGAAGTAACTATGATTTTTCCTGCCTTTCTTAATGTTATTGTTGAGTATTGAAACTCTGCAGGATCTTGCTTTTTATAAATTACCACTAATTTATAAACAATTTTTCATTTTAATAATGTCAATTATTCTTGGAAATTGTTGGGTTTGCTGGCTCTGGCATAAAATATGAACTTCCTTTTTGACATTTCATCATAAAAGAAGGAAGTACAGGAACTTTTTTTGTTGTACGAGTAATATTTAAGGATGTGTAACATATATAATTAATCTTTGGCAATTAGCCTGTGTTTTGATTTTTGTTTAGAAATTTTCCTTTAGTTTTATTAAAACTGTGAAAATACCAGAGGTTCAGTTCAAAGTTTTAAGCATTAGTTCTTTTTTTGTAAAACTATTGAAGTTTTTTGTTTTATATTTAAAAAGGTTGTGATCTATGGTTTCTTATTCATTGTTTAATCAACAGACAAAGAGGAGTTGTTAACAAAGCAAATTTGGATTGTGGGAAAATATTGACAGGCTAGGAATATGATTAATCATATTTCAAAAGTTTCATTAAAGGTTACTTTAAATATTAGGTCAAGTTTTGTGATTAATATTTAAGGCTTATTTGGCAAATCGTTCAATATATTGAAAATACAGGACCCTTAAACTCACTTCCACTATGGTGGAAGGCTCTAAGTAAATCCACCTACTGTGGGATAATTGAGGTAATCCTGCGAAAATCTGCACTAATGATTACGGGTGCGCTGCGCAGTACTCCGTCTCGTGTTCTATTTGTAATGATGCACTGGCTAATGGCCAAACAATTTGCCACAAATTCAGCGGTTAGGTTAAGTACTGTAGGAGCATGGAGGTCTAGTTGTACTGGCCATGCGTCTATTTTGGGAAGTATATATTATCTCCCTGTTAATATTGACTATTGCACTCCCTTACCCTTTATTGACAGACGAGTCTCCTTCTACTATGGACACGCTTGTCATATATACAGATGGCTCCAAGTCTGCGGTTGGGGTGGATGGTGTCTTTTATATTCCCCATCTTCAGAAGAGAGTGTGTTTCAGGCTACATGATCAATGAGTGTAATTCAAGCTGAGATTTCAGCGATTAAAAGGCCGGTACACTGGATGAAGTACTATAGGCTATTAGGTGTGAATATTCGAAAATCCCTATCTGGCATCTACTCGACATCCAGATTGGTACATGAATGCCGGATAATGAGACATTCTAACCTGGAGTAATTCTGGGTGCCTGGTCACTCTGGTGTACCTGGCAATGCTATTGCGTATGAACTGGCCAAAATAGGCTCACTCACGTCTACAAGCTGATGAGATCGATCATTTGGTCGGTTTACCGCTATCTTGCTGTATGTCAATCATACAGTGACATCCTGTAAAAAGTTTCGAGAAGATAATTGAAATCAAAGACTTTGCCGTGAGATAATGGTGAACATTTGAAGACAGACTTTGGCATATATAAACATAAAGCGTGATCTTTGGAGACCGTAAAAGTTTGATCAATTAATGTTAACAGTTTATTAGTATGGGATCAAATAATCATTAAATAATCTACCATACAATCCTCAAGGTAACCGAAATCCAGGGACGCATAAAAAGACTTGTAGACGATATGTACTTGAAGAGATATTTGAATTGCTGAAGCTTTTTAAAGAAAAATAATCAAACGGAAAGACAGGAAAACTGGATGGCAAACATTTTGTCTAATATTGAGACAGATCCTTGGACGTTCTAGTAAGTCAAACTGAGTGACAGCCTGTAGAAAGTTACGAAAAGTTAATAGAAATCAATGACTTATAAAAAAGAACCAAATTGCAAATTTAACAGCAGTCTTTATCTACTTTTTGTAGACTTCGAACGTCACGTTCTTCGTCCAAACTAGCACTATAAGATGCTCTGAATTGCAAGGGAATCCAGGCGAAAATAATCCTCCTTATTTGCGAGTTATATTCTGATGACAAATGCAAAGTGCGATACAGGGGCCATTCGAACTCGGCTCAGGAGTAAAACATGGATGAGTTTTGTCTTCCACCCAATTTCTTTTGCTCCTGGGCTGCGAACTTCAGCAAACAAACAAAGAAGAGCCGTATGGCATATTCCTTCATGATACCGACTTTACTGATGACATCGTTTCGATGACATAACACAGAAACTAGAGCGCCGATCAGCTAATGCCAATAAAGTTGGCCTCAAAAGAAATACAAGGAAAAATAAACTGATGCGGATTAATACTAGCAATACGGTACCCCTAACACTTGACGTTTTACTAAGTCAAACTGAGTGACGCCTGTTGAAAGTTACGAGAAGATAATAGAAATCAATGACTAATAAAGAAGAACGAAATGGCAAATTTAACAGCAGTCTTTATCTAGTTTTTGTAGACTTCGAACGTCACGTTCTTCGTCACGGTATCCAGACTAGCGCTATAAGATGCTCTGAGTTGCAAGGGATCCCTGCGAAAATAATCCTCCTTATTCGCGAGTTATATTCTGATGCAAAAGTAGAGCGCCGATCAGCTAGTGCCAATAATGTTGGCCTCAATAGAAATACAAGGAAAAATAAACTGATGCGGATTAATACTAGCAATACGGTACCCCTAACACTTCGAGGAAAGCTGATCGAGGATTTATACTCTTTCTCTTACCTTGAAAGCACAATCTGCAATGACAGTGGCTCTAGTGGCGATATTGCCGACAGAATCAATAAATCCCGGTCCGCATTACATTCCTTGCTCAAAATATAGAGGGAAAATGAAATCACCACAACAAATGGTTGCAGCACCTGGAGCACAACACAATCTCCACGCCGGAAGTTACAAGTTTTCTATAATAAGTGCTTATAACAAAATCCTGCAAATTGTTTTGTCTAACTGGGTAACCAATGAACACCTGCTCATATTGGCGAACTGCAAACCAATTGAATTCGAGATCTGCAGACGCAAATGGTTATGGATCGGTGATATTTTGAGAAATTGCTATACTGGGCTGGAAACCATGAAGAAATATTTATCTCGCAATCTGTCTTGGAACCAAGCAAAGATCCTTTCTAATGATCGAGCAAAGTGAAGAGAATTTGTAGACGCTCTATGTTCCCTGTGAACTTTTATTTAATATACAAATTTTCCGTATCTTGAAATTTTTATACCCTTCACCTTCGTGAGAAGGGTATATACTATAAGTTTGTCATTCCGTTTGTAATTTACACAATATAATTTTCTGACTCTATAAAGTATTTATATTCTGGATCCTTATGGATAGCGGAGTCGATTAAGCCATGTCCGTCTGTCCGTCTGTCTGTTGAAATCAACTTTCCGAAGCCCCCATATAACTTACTTACACGATTCATACATCAATATCTCCGGCTATCTTCCTCGGTTGCTATTTATAATCGAGAAAATCAGTCCACAAATGGCTGGGAAAAAACCAGTACAACCTCGATTTTTGACCTATATCTGGATTACAAAGTCATTAATATAGACAATATGGATATCTAATGATAGATATTTCAAAAACCTTTGCAACGACGTATATAAGACAATAGTAAGTTGGACCTACAATGGGTCAAAATCGGAAAAAAATATTTTTTAACCCGAAGTTTTTTTTTCACCAAAAGTTTTTTCCGATAAATATTAAAAAAAAAAATTTAATTAAAAAAAACAATTAAAAAAAATGTTCTTTTTAATTCCAGTTTTATATGCGGTAGAGACAAATTTTATAAACCCTTCACTTTATTTTGCTTAAAAAGATTTTTATATGAAAAATCTAAAATCACTCATAGATCGGTAATAAGAGGTCCTAGACGAAAAAGGATAATAATCTGTGATCACTCATCTTTCCCACCAAATATCGATTTTTATATGAAAAATCTAAAATCACTCATAGAACGTTAAGAGGTCCTAGCCGAATTTCCCACCAAATGTCGATTTTTATATGGAAAATCTAAAATCACTCATAGATTGTTAATGAGGTACTAGACGAAAAAGGACAATAAACTGTGATCACTTATATTTCCCACCAAATATCGATTTTTATATGAAAAATATAAAATCACTTATAGATCGTTAATAAGAGGTCCTGGATGAAAAAGGACAATAATCTGTGATCACTTAGATTTCCCACCAAATATCGATTTTTATATGAAAAATATAAAATCACTCATAAATCGTTATTCAGAGGTCCTAGACAAAAAAGGACAATAATCTGTGATCACTTAGATTTCCCACCAAATATCGATTTTTATATGAAAAATCTAAAATCACTCATAGATTGTTAATGAGGTACTAGACGAAAAAGGATAATAATCTGTGATCACTCATATTTCCCAACAAATACTGATTTTTATATAGAAAATCTAAAATCACTCATAGATCGTTAATGATGTACTAGACGAAAAAGGACAATAAACTGTGATCACTTATATTTCCCACCAAATATCGATTTTTATATGAAAAATATAAAATCACTTATAGATCGTTAATAAGAGGTCCTGGATGAAAAAGGACAATAATCTGTGATTACTTATATTTCCCATCAAATATCGATTTTTATATGAAAAATCTAAAATCACTCATAGATCGTTAATAAGAGGTCCTAGAAGAGAAAGGACAATAATCTGTGATCACTTATATTTCCCACCAAATATCGATTTTTAAATGAAAAATCTAAAATCACTCATAAATCGTTATTAAGAGGTCCTAGACAAAAAAGGACAATAATCTGTGATCACTTATATTTCCCACCAAATATAAATTTTTATATGAAAAATATAAAATCACTTATAGATCGTTAATATTAGGTCCTGGATGAAAAAGGACAATAATCTGTGATCACTTATATTTCTCACCAAATATCGATTTTTATATGAAAAATATAAAATCACTCATAGATCGTTAATAAGAGCTCCTAGACGAAAAAGGACAATAATCTGTGAACACTCATATTTCGTACCAAATATCTATTTTTATATGAAAAACCTAAAATCACTCATAGAACGTTAATAAGAGGTCCTAGCCGAAAAAAGATAATAATCTGTGATCACTCATATTTCCCACCAAATATCGATTTTTATATGAAAAATCTAAAATCACTCATAGATTGTTAATGAGGTACTAGACGAAAAAGGACAATAATCTGTGATCACTCATATTTCCCACCAAATACTGATTTTTATATAGAAAATCTAAAATCACTCATAGATCGTTAATAAGAAGTCCTAGAAGAAAAACAATAATCTGTGATCACTCCTATTTCCTACCAAATATCGATTTTTATATCTAAAATCACTCATAGATCTTTAATAAGAGGTCCTAGAAGAGAAAGGACAATAAACTTTGATCACTTATATTTCCTACCAAATATCGATTTTTATATGAAAACTCTAAAATCACTCATAGATCGTTAATATGAAGTCCTAGACGAAAAAGAACAATAATCTGCGATCACTTAGATTTCCCACCAAATATCGATTTTTATACGAAAAATCTAAAATCACTCATAGATGAAAAAGGACAATGAAAAGGACAATAATCTGTGATCACTTATATTTCCAACCAAATATTGATTTTTATATGAAAAATCTAAAATCACTCATAGATCATTAATAAGAGGTCCTAGACGAAAAAGGACAATAATCTGTGATCACTTATATTTCCAACCAAATATTGATTTTTATATGAAAAATCTAAAATCGTATATAAGACCATAGTAAGTTGGAATTTTTTTTTCACCAAAAGTTTTTTTTTCGCTAAATATTAAAAAAAAAATTTAATTTAAAAAAACAATTCGAAAAAAAAATTTCCCAAACAATTAAAAACAAAGCTTTGGAAAAAAATCAATTTTGTTTACCTAAAAATATTTAAAATTTTTATTTTGAAGTATAATTTGGTGAAGGGTATATAAGATTCGGCACAGCTGAATATAGCTCTCTTATTTGTTTTAAATAAAGGAGATCGAGCAACTTTGATAAATTACTAAGAAGCCGGGTTAACAGTTCATTTGCATGGCAGTAATTTCTTTCATTCAGGAAGAGATCCCTGACTTAGTCGAATGTTTTCTAACACCATTTTAACTGGAAATATAACTGGAAACTAATAGTTTATGACCACTTTTAGCTATGACTGTTAATCAAATATTCACATTAAAAGAAGACATAATACTTTTTCACTATTAAAGAATAAAATATTCTAACGAACCTCGTAAATCACGCTGATATTAAAAACTATAACATAAAATCAATTACACTATGCAGATAAATAAGAAATAAAACAGCCAAACTTTAAACCATTAACACAACATTAACAAGATGCAAAGTTAACAAAGGCAACAAGACATAAATGTCTGTACGTCTAGGGCAATTTCAGTATGTCATGGTTTATTAAATCATTGTAAACAATAAAATAAAAACACAAATCCAGTTTATGGATAAACTAATAAATCACTAACCAAAAACTAACTACATCTATGAAGAAGGGAATTCCATAACAAATCAAATTTTACAACACAGACATAAAATTACAATTTAGGATACGAATAAAAGAAGATGATTCGGTAGGAATTCCAATAAAAATTCGAAATAAAAAGGGAACAAGCGGTAGCTATTGAGGTAGAGTAGAAGTTTGTATTGTTCTCCAAAAAGAAACCCCATAAAGAAATGTTTTTGTATTAACAATAATAAAAAAATATTGCAGCTCCTTTTCTTTATACTTGATTTACAAATAAATATGTGCCATTTATTAAGAAACTTTAAATAAAAAAAAAAGTGGAGTGAATAGCAGCAAATATCTAGCACAAGGACACCAACACACATGAATATTGAATGATTTTCAATGGTTAATGCTTGGAATTAAAAGTTTCATTACAAAACCAGTTGGAAAAACTTTACCGCTGTGATATCTTTACAAAGGATATGTGTTGAAATTAAAAAATAAAACTAAATCTTCTCCTTACAAAAATTTTCAACCAGGATTTATGACAACTTAGGAACAAAAAAAAACAGCCTTTGAAAAGAAAAGGAAAAACTCCCTATTGTATAAAGCAAATTTCAAAAGAGAATTAAAAAGAAATTTTTCATGCCAGACAAACTCAAGACAAAAAGAAATTCGAAAGGATCCGGTATACAAATCATAAACAAAATTATGCATTTTTAATTTTTATGGCTTAACACAACAAAAACACACACACGCTCTCTCTCTCTGTCTCACATTTATGGCTTTCTTTAAAAAAAACCAAGGATCATAAAGAAAAGGATTTCCCTTTTCAGCCAGCCTAAATACCTTTACTGTAGCTTAAGATGGGGAGGAAGGGTGAATTTTTAATGACTTGCATAACGCTGAAAAGCAATTCATATCAATAGAAATGCAAATAAAAATTATAATTTTAATTTATGACAATTTCCAAAACGCAACATTTACTTTTCGCATTTTAAGTTTTTCCAGCAATTATTACAAATTCGTTTCTGTACTGGGTTGTTAAGTGTTTTTTAAATGTTCCCCGTTTGGCAGAGTCCTTGCATGTTTAAAACATTTATGCTTTTTAATCATAGGGAGAGTGATGATTTGTGAATCAAGCAACCAGCCTGACTGCCTGCCAACCAATCTCAATAGGCAAATTTTATAGAATTTTCGGTATCCCACCGTTTGTTTGTTGCAATTCAAACGTAAGTTAAGTGTTTTTCAATAATTATAGTTATGAGCTGGAAAAATGCAAATAAACCAAAGCTAATTTTTCTTTTTAATTCCATTTACTTAAAGGAATAAATATGTTACAGTTTTATATGCGGTAGAGACGAATTTTATAAACCCTTCACTTTAGTTTGCATAAAAAGAAAAGGGACAATAATCTGTGATCACTCATATTTCCCACCAAATAACGATTTTTATATGAAAAATCTAAAATCACTCATAGATCGGTAATAAGAGGTCCTAGACGAAAAAGGACAATTATCTGTGATCACTCATATTTCCCACCAAATATCAATTTTTATTTGAAAAATCTAAAATCACTCATAAATCGTTAATAAGAGGTCCTAGATGAAAAAGGACAATAATCTGTGATCACTTATATTTCCCACCAAATATCGATTTTTATATGAAAAATCTAAAATCACTCATAGATTGTTAGTAAGAGGTCCTAGACGAAAAAGGACAATAATCTGTGATCACTCATATTTCCCACCAAATATCGATTTTTATATGAAAAATATAAAATCACTCATAAATCATTAATAAGAGGTCCTAGAAGAAAAAGGACAATAATCTGTGATCACTCATATTTCCCACCAAATATCGATTTTTATATGAAAAATCTAAAATCACTCATAGATCGTTAATAAGAGGTCCTAGACGAAAAAGGATAATAATCTGTGATCACTCATATTTCCCACCAAATATCGATTTTTATATGAAAAATCTAAAATCACTCATAGATTGTTAATAAGAGGTCCTAGATGAAAAAGGACAATTATCTGTGATCACTTATATTTCCCACCAAATATCGATTTTTATATGAAAAATCTAAAATCACTCATAGATCGTTAATAAGAGGTCCTAGACGAAAAGAGGGACACTTATATCTCCCACCAAATATTGATTTTTAAATACTAAAAAGTAAAGTTCTTTTTTTACTTAAATGACGTAAGATTTTATCACTACAACCAGGAATGTTTATCAAGCACGTTTGACCAATTTCCTAGTAAAAAGAACACTAGAAATTACGTAAGATAAGGAATGATAGTAGATATTTTATAAAAATGAAAAAATACCAAAATTTATTTTGAGTTGGCAGGTAGAATCCTCCTCTAGTTACTTCGAAAATAGTTTTTCTGTTTTGCTTTTATTATGTTTGCAATATTTCGTAACAATTCTGCAAAATTATAAAAGGGTTTATTTATATTTTGTTTCATTTTGGGGAATTTTATCGGCGTATTGTTATGCTTTCTACTATTGATTGTATAATAGCAATTCCCCAAGGAGTTGACTCATGTTTATCCTGTTGCTGCTGTACTTTTTGTTATTTTCCTTCGTTTTCCTATATTCACTTACAGCTAAACAAAACCTACAAAAGATATAGCGAAAACAAAATAAATAACTTTAACTTGGAAGTTACTTTATGCCACATTCAATTGTAACAAGTTTCTTTAAGGGATGATAACGAGGATTATCATTCAAGATTTCTAATTGAGAGCATATTTAAGAGAGAAGAGAGTTTAAAGAAATTAATTTTCTGCATAAAGGAATTTCTTCTTTGAGCCAAAGGGGTTTTATACTCCACTCTCTCGCTCTCAATCTCTTAATCTTTGGTGTTTGTTTACTTTTTATGCTGCTTATTGTTGTAGTTGCTTGGTTTCGGTAATAAAACTCCCCTTCGTGAATAAAATTTGTTGTTTGTGTAGTTTATTCGCGTAAACCTGTACTTATTTCCACCACACACAATGTCCTCATAATAAAACTCGCGATGTAAAAACTTCAAGGATGTTCATGTTCTTCCTGTTTTTTCTCTCCGTTTTTTTTTCTTTCTTTCTTATTGAGTTCTGTTATGCTTTCCTTTAGGTTGCTTTATTATCAATGGGAAAACGACTGTATGACACAGTTTTCTGGTGCAATTCAGGGAAGTCGGTCGTTCTTTTTCATCGTTGGATTTTTTTGTTTCTGCGTTAACTTTAAGTAACTCGCGTAAATTCGTTAGTAGTAAAAGTAGTAGTTTAGTTATTGTTTTTTCTAAATTTGTTATACATTTTAAGAACTCTATTTTTGTTTGTTTTTTTATTGTTAACAAAAGTTAAAGTGTTTACTTTTTATATAAAGGACTAAATAACTATTATTTATTAAAAAATAATAGTTTGAACAAAAAGAAGAAAAAAATTAACTTGTTTAAAACAAAGTTTTAAGGAACTCCATGTAATATTGTGCAATTACTTACTGTGTTAGTAAAGTAATTTATAAATTATCAAGGATACATCAATTTCATTTTTCAAGGTAAATATTTAAGTTGAAATAATAAAAATAATAAATGAAAAGGATTTTCTTATAAAAGAAAATATTTCCTTACAAATATTTTCTTACTTAAAAATTTAAATGATCCATAGGGAAAGCTTTCCTACTTGACAAAACTACTGCACTTAATTCCAAATTCATATTTCTAGGTTAATTTAGAACATGGAAAACGTACAATAAAAAGAAAAAAGTATAATTACGAACCCTTTGCATGATTGAAACATCAATATATCCGCTATTTAAAGTAACTTTTATTTATAAAAGGTACTTTTATTTGTAAAAGGTACTTTTATTTGTAAAAGGTACTTTTATTTGTAAAAGGTACTTTTATTTGTAAAAGGTACTTTTATTTGTAAAAGGTACTTTTATTTGTAAAAGGTACTTTTATTTATAAAAGGTACTTTTATTTGTAAAAGGTACTTTTATTTGTAAAAGGTACTTTTATTTGTAAAAGGTACTTTTATTTGTAAAAGGTACTTTTATTTGTAAAAGGTACTTTTATTTGTAAAAGGTACTTTTATTTGTAAAAGGTACTTTTATTTGTAAAAGGTACTTTTATTTGTAAAAGGTACTTTTATTTGTAAAAGCTACTTTTATTTGTAAAAGCTACTTTTATTTGTAAAAGCTACTTTTATTTGTAAAATGTACTTTTATTTGTAAAAGGTACTTTTATTTGTAAAAGGTACTTTTATTTGTAAAAGGTACTTTTATTTGTAAAAGGTACTTTTATTTGTAAAAGGTACTTTTATTTGTAAAAGGTACTTTTATTTGTAAAAGGTACTTTTATTTGTAAAAGGTACTTTTATTTGTAAAAGGTACTTTTATTTGTAAAAGGTACTTTTATTTGTAAAAGGTACTTTTATTTGTAAAATGTACTTTTATTTGTAAAAGGTACTTTTATTTATAAAAGGTACTTTTATTTATAAAAGGTACTTTTATTTGTAAAAGGTACTTTTATTTGTTAAAGGTACTTTTATTTGTAAAAGGTACTTTTATTTGTAAAAGGTACTTTTATTTGTAAAAGGTACTTTTATTTGTAAAAGGTACTTTTATTTGTAAAAGGTACTTTTATTTGTAAAAGGTACTTTTATTTGTAAAAGGTACTTTTATTTGTAAAAGGTACTTTTATTTGTAAAAGGTACTTTTATTTGTAAAAGGTACTTTTATTTGTAAAAGGTACTTTTATTTGTAAAAGGTACTTTTATTTGTAAAAGGTACTTTTATTTGTAAAAGGTACTTTTATTTGTAAAAGGTACTTTTATTTGTAAAAGGTACTTTTATTTGTAAAAGGTACTTTTATTTGTAAAAGGTACTTTTATTTGTAAAAGGTACTTTTATTTGTAAAAGGTACTTTTATTTGTAAAAGGTACTTTTATTTGTAAAAGGTACTTTTATTTGTAAAAGGTACTTTTATTTGTAAAAGGTACTTTTATTTGTAAAAGGTACTTTTATTAGAAAAGGTACTTTTATTTTAGAAAAGGTACTTTTATTTTAGAAAAGGTACTTTTATTTTAGAAAAGGTACTTTTATTTTAGAAAAGGTACTTTTATTTTAGAAAAGGTACTTTTATTTTAGAAAAGATACTTTTATTTTAGAAAAGGTACTTTTATTTGTAAAAGGTACTTTTATTTGTAAAAGGTACTTTTATTTTAGAAAAGATACTTTTATTTTAGAAAAGGTACTTTTATTTGTAAAAGGTACTTTTATTTGTAAAAGGTACTTTTATTTGTAAAAGGTACTTTTATTTGTAAAATGTACTTTTATTTATAAAAGGTACTTTTATTTATAAAAGGTACTTTTATTTATAAAAGGTACTTTTATTTATAAAAGGTACTTTTATTTATAAAAGGTACTTTTATTTATAAAAGGTACTTTTATTTATAAAAGGTACTTTTATTTATAAAAGGTACTTTTATTTATAAAAGGTACTTTTATTTGTAAAAGGTACTTTTATTTGTAAAAGGTACTTTTATTTGTAAAAGGTACTTTTATTTGTAAAAGGTACTTTTATTTGTAAAAGGTACATTTATTTGTAAAAGGTACTTTTATTTGTAAAAGGTACTTTTATTTGTAAAAGGTACTTTTATTTGTAAAAGGTACTTTTATTTGTAAAAGGTACTTTTATTTATAAAAGGTACTTTTATTTATAAAAGGTACTTTTATTTATAAAAGGTACTTTTATTTGTAAAAGGTACTTTTATTTATAAAAGGTACTTTTATTTGTAAAAGGTACTTTTATTTATAAAAGGTACTTTTATTTATAAAAGGTACTTTTATTTGTAAAAGGTACTTTTATTTGTAAAAGGTACTTTTATTTGTAAAAGGTACTTTTATTTGTAAAAGGTACTTTTATTTGTAAAAGGTACTTTTATTTATAAAAGGTACTTTTATTTGTAAAAGGTACTTTTATTTGTAAAAGGTACTTTTATTTGTAAAAGGTACTTTTATTTGTAAAAGGTACTTTTACTTGTAGAAGTTACTTTTACTTGTAAAAGGTACTTTTACTTGTAAAAGGTACTTTTATTTGTAAAAGGTACTTTTATTTGTAAAAGGTACTTTTATTTGTAAAAGGTACTTTTATTTGTAAAAGGTACTTTTATTTGTAAAAGGTACTTATATTTGTAAAAGGTACTTTTATTTTAGAAAAGGTACTTTTATTTTAGAAAAGGTACTTTTATTTTTATAAAAGGTACTTTTATTTTTATAAAAGGTACTTTTATTTTTATAAAAGGTACTTTTATTTTAGAAAAGGTACTTTTATTTTAGAAAAGGTACTTTTATTTTTTAAAAGGTACTTTTATTTTTATAAAAGGTACGTTTATTTTTAAAAAAGGTACTTTTATTTATTGAAAACTAGTTGATCGCCCCGGTTTCGCCCGGTAGCATTTACTAATGTTAGTTCTTCAAGTTTCTCCAACCCACTCACACCAGCCTGTTCTTATTTATTTGCAAATAAAGTATCTAAATTTGTACTGCATACTTTAGGGAGCTTTTTTTATTACAGTTGACTGGACTCACAAAAAAAGAATTTCCGAGTTTTACCCGGAATTTTTGAATTTTTTTCTTTAAAAAAATCAGCCAAATCGCTCCAGCCGTTCGGGATGACATTACATACATGGACCATTTAATTTTTATATATATAGACATACTTTAATTTTTAAAAAAAGTTACTTTTATTGATAAAAGTGTACTTTTATTGCTAAAAGTGTACTTTTATTGCTAAAAGGTACTTTTATTGCTAAAAGGTACTTTTATTGCTAAAAGGTACTTTTATTGCTAAAAGGTACCCTTATTGCTAAAAGGTACTTTTATTGCTAAAAGGTACTTTTATTGCTAAAAGGTACTTTTATTTATAAAAGGTACTTATTTATAAAAGTTAATTTTATTTTAAAAAAGATACATTTATTTTTAAAAAGTTACTTTTACTTTTAAAAATTAACTTTTTTAAAAGTAAAAAAAAGTACTTTTACTTTTAAAAAAGGTTATTTTTTTTTTAAAAAAAAGGTAGTTTTATTTATATTTTTATACCCTTCACCTGGGTGAGAAGGGGATATATAAGTTTGTCATTCCGTTTGTAATTTCCATAATATAATTTTCCGACCCTATATAAAACCCTATAAAATATATATATTCAGGATTCTTATAAATAGCGGTGTCGATGAATCCATGTCCGTCCGTCTGTCTGTTGAAATCAACTTTCGGAAGACCCCAGATATCTTCGGGATCCAAATCTTCTATAATTCTGTCAGACATGCTTTCGATAAGTTTCCTATTTAAAATCAGCAAAATCGGTCCACAAATGAACAAATAACCAGAACAACCTCGATTTCTGACCTATTTTTTACCTACCTGGATTACTAAGTCATTAATATAGACAATATGGATATCTAACTATAGATATTTCAAAGACCTTTGCAACGACGTATATAAGTATGTAAGTTGGACCTACAATGGGTCCAAATCGGAAAAAATATTTTGTAAACCAAATTTATTTTTCATAAAAAAAAAATTTAAAAAACCCAAAAATTTTTTTAAAATTTAAAAAAAAAATTAAATAATTCGAAAAAAAAAATTTCCAAAAAATTTAAAAAAAATCGAATTTGAAATATAATTTGGTGAAGCCACAGACGAATATACACATCTGCTCAAAATAATAGATACACCAAAATTTATTTTTTAAAAACGAAAAAAAATAATGGTATATTGTAAAATTATAAAAAAAATTCAGTCGATTTTTATTTATAGTTAAAAGGAGAGTAAAAAACAAAAACAAAATATTTCATAATTAATAATAAATATTATAAAGTAAATTAAATTTCGAAAAATTTGGTGCTCATAATAATAGATACATTTTTAAAAATTCTTATTAAACAAAAGCTAATAAATTTTATCTTAAAAAAATTAGTTTATTATTAAAGTAAAGCTAGTATCCAGTATATCCACCTTTGTTTTGTAAAACTTTCTCCACTCTTCTGGGCATACTGGATATCAAGTTCTGACACTTCTCCAATGGAATCTCGTACCATATTTTTTGCGTTTTCTCCCATAAATCGTCTTTATTTTTGAAAACTTCCTTCGAAATCCTTATCTTTAATTCACTCCACAAGTTTTCTATTGGGTTTAAATCAGGGGATTGGCTGGGCCAGCTTAAAACAGGTACGTTATTCTCCAAGAACCAGTTTTTAACTAATCTTGAACTATGTTTTGGGTCGTTGTCCTGCTGGAATGTCCATATTAATGGCATATTTTCCGATGCATATGGAAGCATTACGTTTTCCAATATGTCTCTATACCCACTAGCATTCATGGTATCTTCTATTCGGAATATCGGACCAACACCATTCCATGAAAAGCAACCCCAAACCATTATGTTTCCCCCGCCATGTTTTACCGTCTTTTTTGTAAATTTAACGTGGAATTCTTTTCCTTTTGGTCGGCGTACATTTCTTTGGCAGTCGTTTCCAAACAAATTTATTTTTGTTTCGTCGCTCCATAAAATATTTCTCCATTTTTTTTCGCCTTCACACCCGGACCATTGTAAGTGCTCTTTAGCAAATTCTAATCTTGTCTTGATATTTTTTTGGCGCATTAGTGGCACTTTTCTGGCAATTCTTCCCGGCAATTTAGCTTGTAAAAGACGACGACGAACTGTTTGTGGACTGATTTCGTTACATAGCTCAGCAGAAATAGCTTTCGATGATATGAAAGGGTCTTTTTTAACCATAAGGACGATCCGCCTATCTGTTTCTGGACTGGTTTTCTTTGGTCTACCGCGAGTTTCTCTTTTTTGTTTTTTAGATAAAGCATTTTGGACAAAATGTAAAGATCTTCCTATGCTCTTTGCTATTTCCCGTCATGATTTTCCTTGATTTCTCATCGTTTGAACAATTTTTTTCTCATCTTCGGTACAATGATGATTTCGTCCCATTTTCTTCAAAAGAGTCCTATTTTTTATAAAATTGTTGCTAAAATTTAAATTATACTTACTGTTTCACGTAAATAGGAACAAAAAATTGCACAAAAAAAAAATTGTATATAAACAAATTACAAATTACTGATGTGTATCTATTTTTATGAGCAAATAATTTTTTGTAATTCAAATAAATTCGTTTTTAAAAATCAACATGAAAGCAAATAGTTGCCAGATTTTTGACTGACATGACATTGCCAGATAGAAATTTTAATAATATGATGTATTCTTAACGCTTGCGAGGAAATTTTCAATGTTACCGCCATTTAAATTTTTTCCAATTAGGTGTATCTATTATTTTGAGCAGATGTGTAGCTCTCTTACTTGTTTTATTCTTAAAAAATTAAAATAGAACAATATTTTTATTGTCGGAATGGCAAATCGGAGCAATAGTATTCTCTAATCAAATCTAAACACAAACTAATAATGCATTTTACTTTCTAATAGCGAAATTTCCAATGACGATCACAAATTATTTTTAACGTCAATGGAACTAACGAACAAAGTCCACTACCAAAGCAAAAAAAAAATAAAGACTTTTTTGAATTAAATTAAATTGAAAATTAAATTTACAAAAATATACAAAAATTCTTTGTTCTTGTAAAATGTACAACAAACAAAAAAAATAAATAAAGAAGAAAATTTGCACATAATGGCCAATATTTTAATAGCGGCTGTAAAAAAAGAACAACAGCAACAACAACAATGATAAAAATAAATACCAGCCAATATTTACAAAACAATAATAACAACAACAAATATTATAAATATTTACACATTTTATATTGCACCCACCAACCATTATTAATAGACAATAACAAAGAAAATTTGTTTTTGTTTGGGTTTGTTATTGTTTTCTTGCTCTCTATGCAAAATGGTGGGAGTGTGTAGGAGAGTGCAAGTTAAAGTCACGTGTTTGTTGTGATGTTTAAAATGGTACCAGTTGTTGGTTTTTATCTAGTTTTAAATGGTACCACCAGTCCATTAATTTTTTTTAAATGTTTTTTTTAATAAAATGTAAAAGTTATATGAGGAAGATATTATTATTATTTAATAGAGAAAGAATTAATTGTTGTTTTTAGTTAATTTAAAATTATTTTAAATTATTTTAATTTAATAGTTATAAATTAAAAAGTTAGGGATAAAAATAGGTATTTAAGGGGGGATAGGGCGCATGCAGGGCGGTATGAATTGTTTATATTGTATTTAATACATAAATTATTTATGCTAATTTTAGTTTCATAATTGTTTAAAACTAAAAATAATAAATTATAAAATATTTATTGCATTGCATATTAATGACATGATTTCAGATGTCGTCTTTGTAAACTTTATGATGAAATAAGGAATAAATTTAATTAATAAATGATTTCGTAAGAATTTTTTTATTTTTAATTGAAAAATTTTCCAAAAGAAATATCAGCCCATTTCTTTCCATATTATTTTCAAATTTATCAGCTGATATTTAAAAAAAAATTACCAATGTTACCAAAACTTCTTCAGGAAAAATTACAAAATAGTGATAAAATTGTAATTTTATATAGAATTTTTAACAAAATTAATTGAATTTTAAAATTGAGTTTTTAAAAAATTTATTTTTTAGCACTTGACACTACTGGTAATGACAGTTTAACTGTAATGACATGCTGAAAATACAAGTGTTTAAACAAATTAATCATAGGTCTCCACGTAGCAATTTTTATTGCAAAGCACAAGCAATAACGTCGGCAGAACAACAGCAGCGTGATTGCTGATTGCTTTAGTTGGAGAAAACGTTCGTCACAAATACAAAATTTTCAACGCGAGAAGTTCTATGAAAAACTGTGTTGTATTTTGCTCATATTCTGTATTGAATGATTTTTTTCACTAATTTCTTTGTTTTTTTCATTTTGGTACTTAAATAAATTAAATATGTATAAATTAATCGCACCGAATCATAGAAAGAAGAAATTTTACATTAATGACAACTAAACTGACAGCTTATTGCTTAGCAATAATTGCTCAGGCAATCAGTAGAGCAATCATTGCGCAATGGATTGCTACATATGCCAATTTGCCGTCTACAGTCGCAAATTTCATTGGCGCAATCAAATTTGACAATTGCAGCAATAAATATTGCTACGTGGAGACCTAGGGTTATGAATTAATATTAATAATTTTATTCGGGGGTAGTAATTATAAAACTCATTCACTCGTGTCTAAAAGTCTAATGTAAAATTAAATTGTTTTTTTTTTTTAAATAATTCCTTTATTTTATTTTTTATTTCCAGTTTCTTGCACTCCAAGCAAAACAAATTTGTTTGTTTTTGTGATGAAATTGATTTGTTTATAAATTGTTAAAAGGTAAGTTTAAAAAAAAAAATAGGTTGTTATATCAATTATAATTTCTATGCCATTGACGTTATTTGTTGTTGTTCAATTTTTACAATAAACAAATGTTTTATATTATATTTAAATTAAAATAAAAAAACCAGCACATGTCAAGAATTATTTAAATATGTATTTAATTTGTAGGTTTAATATTGCAACAGTAGAACAACAAAAACAAATAATTGTAAATATGTTTGGAATGTCATTAAACTTGATTGTGAGTGTTAGTCTTTATTACTTTTAGCTGCTGCTTTTCTACCTATTACAGTTTGATAAATGATTTTGGCTACAAATTAAATTTTGAAATTTCTAAAATTGTCTGGAACTTGTTAATTGTGGAATAAAGTCTATATTTAGCAAATATTTTTAAACATTTTGAGAAAAAAAATTAACATAATTCTATAAATATTCTCAGATATTTGTTAATATACAAAAATCATTTCAATATTTTAAAATGTTTACAAATTTTTTTCTAGAGTAAAAATTTATTTATAATTTTTTATAAAAATTTGTAACAATTGTTTAATTTATTAAAATAATGTATCTATTTTCAAAAAGTAGTTACAATTTGCTTTCCGTTGATATAAATTAAGTCATACTTATCTTTGCTTTATTTGGAATTAATCGTGGCAAACATAACCTCATTCAATTCAAATTAGACTCTTTATAATCATTTACAACTATACAAAAACAATTAAAGTATGGCAACATCTTAGCATTTGTCTTTGTTTGTTTTCTTCTTTTCTCTTTGGAGACAATTGTTTTGATGCCGCCATTTTGAAAAGAGGAGAGTAATGCATAACTACATTACAGCAATGCAGAATGCATTAACTATGGCAACATCTTACAAAACATTTGTTTTTGTTTAATTTTCTTCTTTTCTCTTTGTTGTGTATTGCTTTGATTACGCCATTTTGAAAAGAGGAGAGTAATAATAAACAATCCTGTTTATTTTGTTGTTAAATAGCAAAACAATATAGGGAATTTTACATTTGCTATTTTATAGGATTTTTTTCACTAAAAAATACGTATTTCTTTTTATTAATTGATTGCTAGAAAATATCCTTTAGAACTTTTTATTAATTCTAAAATAAACAATGAGTTTTTATATACTTTAACTCAGTTACCCTTTAAATCCTAGTGGTTTTCAATAAATTCCATCCTAGAAGAGTTCTAATTTGATTTTTAATAGACGGCTTTAAAGATTTAGCAAAAAGGTTTTATTGTTTTAAAATTTTTTACCATTTTTCCAAGTTATTTAATTAAAAATTGATTGATATTTTAGAGGGTGCTTCTGGGCGATGTGTTTTTTAATTCAAAGTAGAGTTAAATTAAAATGATGTTTACAACATTAACTTGTATTTATTTTTGTTATAGAATTAATTTATATGTCTAAACAGTTACACTCATTGTCGCAAAAAGATTTCAGCTTAAACTTTAACTATTTTCGGTTTTCAATAATTTGGCATCTAGAGTCCTGTTTCTATACCCTTCAAATTTGGCCAAACTCCCAAAAATTTCTCGGCACACAGTGGTATGACAATAAAAAAAGAGGGAAATAAATCTGTAGCTTCTAAACCCTTAAGCCGATTTGAATGAAATTGCACATGCGCAAAGAGGAAGTGTAGTCGAGTTTAAGTTTTGAATTTGGACCTCATGACCCCACCAGGAGCGGGACCAGGGGTTCCCAAAGTAGGACACATCGGGTATGTTCAATTTTTAAAATGATCCTATTTCTTCGTTTACAGAACCTCCTCGTCGAGCACTACATAAAACCTCGTCGTAGCTATCAATTATCTCTTATAGCTTAGGAGATTTTCGCATTTGAAAATTTAATTTTCAACATTTTTACCCACTTTACACCAGTTTTTTGATGACCGCGGTTCCAAATATTCTCTGATTTTATCCATTTTTCTTTTATAGGATTAACAATAGAAAGAATTGTTTAAAAATCATGACTGAGTCCAAAGTTACATGCATTTGAATATAAAAAAATTAAAAAAGGCGATTTTTCGCAATTTTTTTTTTTGGGAAAAAGTACTTTTATTCTTTTTTAGTTTTCTAAAAATTTTCTAAGAGGATGTATAATGAATTTGTACTTTTTGAAAAGCAAACTTTACGCCAAATATTTTAAATGAAAAAAACATTTATATATTTCTGATACCGACGGGATCAGGTCCATTCAAAAAATGCCTATTTTTTATGTAAAATTAAACTTTTGGGCAAAAATTCTCAAATCGCATACTCGATATCAAAATATAGTAACCTATTTTAGATGGCCCAATAAGTTCTTAATTATTTTGCAAAGGGTTCCGATAACCCCGCCCCTATTATGGATATTATAGCCAAAAAACAAAAAAATCCCATTTTTGGGATTTTTCAAGATTTTTTTGGGAATTGCGGGATACTTGATTACAAATTTCAAAATTTGTTTTTATTTTTCCATTTTGAATAGAAAAATCTACACAACTGTGAAATTTCATTAAAAAATATTCATAAATAAAAATTTTATTTCAATTTGAAAAATTTGTATCTATGCAAAATTCAATAAAAAGCATTTTTGTCATATTTTTCAAAAAAGTATTCCATGAATTTTTTAATTGTCAAAAGTTATATACATTTTTGAAAAGTAGACAAAATCCTCTATCCATTGATATATAACATGTCACAACCTTTCGTTGTTTACGTGTCAAATAAATTAGGGAAAACTTAACAACTCGCTTAGAATAATTTCTCAGTATTTTCTAGAAAAAAAAAAACACGATTGGAAACCCTATTCAGCTAAGACTCTCTTTAATTTATCTTTAAATTTTTTGTCATAAAAATTCTAACCTGTCAATTGTGTACTCTGTGCTTAACAAATAGCATATTCATGAGACAAAAGCCTAAGCATTTGCATTTCGTTTTAGCTGTCACTTTGACATGTTTGTCACTAAAAATTTCAAGGTCTAATTTTCCAGCCTTTCGTCAATATAGTGACAAAAATACTAAGGTTCCGCTTTTCGTTTTGCTGTCACTTTGACATTTATGTCACTAAAAGGTCCAAGTTGTCATCTTATATATAAATAGGCCACACGTTTTTTTGTGGTACACTTTTAATTATGTTATTGTCCACCAATTTTGATGAAACTTATATGGTTTAAAAGGTTATTTTCTCTAGATGTGCACAATATATTTTTTTTTTAAATTCTTTTCATAAAAGTGGTAAAAAGCATTTTAAATTAGCTTGAAAAACAACAACAACATGTTTATGCACATCTAAATACATGCACGTGCATTTGTACACAAACGTGAAGAATATTTTTGCGTATAAACAAAAGAAACTGTATAATTTCTTTATTAGTGGTCGAATTTTGACCACCAGGCGATCCTAGTTATGAATAATTTCATCAATATTATTGTTAATAAATTCTTCTAGAAATTGTTTCTATTAATAAAAATCTCAGTTTCCACTTTACTACTGTTTATTATTAAATTGTTATGAATTTGCATTAACGATCTGTCTGTCTGCAACAATCATCATGTTCTACTTATCAACAATGTTGATAGCACGCAGTTTTTTTGTAAGTACACGAAATTTTTAAGCTGCTAACATTAACATTGAAGCAGCTAAAAGCTCTAGAATTCCAATATTCTAGTTTTGTCCGTTAAGATCATGGTGGAAGCTACTCAAATGAAGATGGCGCTGCGTATAAATAGTAGCTGCGCTTGCAGTCGTTAGTGAGTTTATCGTAGGCTCTGTTAGAGTAACCACCTGTTTTAAAAGGTAAAACAGTGACAATATTATAAACATTTTATATGTCACTTTAATATTCTTCATTTTAAAAGGTTTCTCAGCTCTCATTTGGCTTTTTTTGTATATTTTCTTATAATAAAGTCACTGTTGTAGCTTTGACACTTTCTGTAACTGTAGAAATTCATTGTTGTCAGTTTCTGTAAAAAAATTCAGTTGTCATTTTGAATTTTTAATAAAATTCTTAGTTTAAGGTTTTCGGTAACAAAAAAGTTTGAATCTTTCTGTTTTAAACAAAATAAAGTTGACAACCTCTGTAACTAAGAAGTGTCGCTTAACAATACCTGCTACTTTGGCATTAATTTTCACAAAATAATTGTCCGCTATCGCTTTGTCACAACATTATACTTTGGTCAAAACTATAAAAAGAAAAGAGTTTGATATCACTTTCTTCCAAAGAAATCTGTGCTGCATCTTCGATACTTCATATATCTGTCACAAATAATCCTGATCTTTCCACAATAAATCTCAATCGGTCGCAAAAAATCTCTTCTCTGACACTAAGAAACATCAGCTTTTAATTTCTATCATTTCTAAACAACTGTCACCAAAATGCGTTTTCTTAAATCTCTGTCAGCTGTCACTTTTTGTCACAAAACACATTTCCGCTGTCATTTAAACATTGTTGTCACTTTAACACTTTCTTTTACTAAAATATATTTGCTGTCACTTTGATTTCTTTCAAAATAAATCTTCACTTTCACAAACATTATGTTTTCTGTCACTTTCATCCACATTAAAAGTCTCAGCTTTCTATAAAATACAATTTTTTAGCAGTTTCTGTCATAAAAAACAAATTTTTTACGTTCTGTCACATAAAAAATCTGAATTATAATTTTGTAAATTTGTTTACAAAAAAAAATTCACCAGAAAGTTTCACTTCTATCACTTTCTGTCACAATAAAATGTCAGCTGTCACTTTATTTCTCTTATGTCACAAATAAAAGGTTAGCAGACTTTTTGACAATTTCTCTCGTAGCTCTATGGCTTTCAAACTGTCTTTTGCCAATAAATTTTACATATGTTTTTCTCAAATTTTGTTATTTTGACACCTCTTTAACATAAAATCAGCTTTGATTATTCATATGCCTCAAAAAAGTTTCACTTGTCACTTTTACACTAAAAAAAACTCATTACAACTTGTCCTTGTCTAACACAATCCTCTTTCTATTATAATAACATCTTCAGCCGCTACTTAGACACCTAATGTTTTATAAAAATCTCACCTGTCACTTTGACATTTACATATGTTTGTGGAAATGTCAAAATAACACTTTTTAAGCAAAACTTTTTTCTTTCAATTATAAAAAGTTTAATATCCTTTGGTTACCTAGCCATAATACACCAACGCAAAAACACCTAAAGGATCTGGTTGCTGAAACATTTGTGTAGAAAAGGTATTACATTTTTATATAAATAAATATACCTAAATCAATTACGCCGCAAAGTTTAATTTTGCGTAAAAGTACATGTTGATAAAACCTTTCATTAAAATCTCATTAAATAGAAATTCATAGGGATTTTTTTTAAACACAAAATTTTCCTAGGTATTTTGGCAACCACAACACATGATAATGTTCCCAAACATTTAATAGGAGCCGAATTTGCGGCAAATAAAGCCAACTCAAATGGAAAAACAATTTATGGAAAAAATAAATAAAGAAATAAATAAACATGGCCTTGAAACTTAAATTTGCTACAAGAAAAACAAACAAATATAATAAAAAAAAGAAAGAAAATTGAAAGTCCACCGAATCAACAGCTTAAGGAAATTAAAATACTAAAACAAGAACAAGAACAAAATACCAAACATTAAAGAAAGAGAAAAAGAAGAAGCTGAGTACTGAGAGTAATTGTGGGAGGGTAACGGTAACGAAGTAGGGAAAAACTAATAATAATAAACATACTTGCCACGCCAAATGTAAATAAACAAAACAAAGAAGAGTCCCTGTTTTTATTAGGGAGTAAAGAGAGGAGACAAAACAACAACAAAGTAGCTGTATGTAGTACTACAAAACTTAAGATTTACGTCAATGAAATGCGAACACACAAAATTTCCTTTCAAAACCAACAACAACAAATTATTGTACTCGTAATTCAATTCATTATAACATGGATGGATGGCACTAGTAAAAGCAAAAATAAATAAAAAAAAAATATCCTGCCGTAGGAAGAAAATTATACACAAAAAAAGCATTAAACTCCCACAAATTCTTTGAAGACTAGACAGCTGCTTTAATATAAATACTATTCGTAGAAGATATTTTGGTTCTAGCCTAAACACACTTACAAATATAATCCTCGGACATTCGAGTAAATTAGAGAGAGGGAAATACGAAGGGTTTAAGAGAAGAATAAAAGAAAAAACATAATTTCTATATAAAAAAACTTGATATTGCTGGCTCCAAGGCTATGACTTTATACCCACCCATACTTATACAAATACATAGTAAATACTCATATACATAATCATTCATGTTGTTTTGCTCTTTACTTAATGTCTACTAACGTAAAGGTAAATAATCCCTATTTTACACTGAAAGAAAAAATGACGGTAAATTGTAATAAAAACTTGTACCAAACTTATACTTTTGTATGGAAAAGTTATTGAAAACTTTTCCAAGAGAAAAGTTTTGGAAAAATTTAATTTTACTGAAAAAATATAACGAAAAAACTAATATTTCCGGAGAAAAGTTGTCGATATCTGGAATTTCTATAAAAATGTTATCGATGACTTAAGTTTTCTATAGTAAACTTATCGATAACTTTATTGTTTTAGAGAAACGTTTGGATTTATAGACAAATGATCGATAACTCTTCTTTTCTATAGGAACTTATCGATAAATTTTGTTTTCTATAGAAAAGTAATCGATAACTTTCGTTTTCTATAGAAAAGTTATCGATAACTTTTGCTTTCTATAGAAAAGTTATCGATAACTTTTGCTTTCTATAGAAATGTTATCGATAACTTTTGCTTTCTATAGAAAAGTTATCGATAACTTTTGCTTTTTATAGAAAAGTTATCGATAACTTTTGCTTTTTATAGAAAAGTTATCGATAACTTTAATTTTCTATAGAAAAGTTATCGATAACTTTAATTTTCTATAGAAAAGTTATCGATAACTTTAATTTTCTATAGAAAAGTTATCGATAACTTTAATTTTCTATAGAAAAGTTATCGATAACTTTAATTTTCTATAGAAAAGTTATCGATAACTTTAATTTTCTATAGAAAAGTTATCGATAACTTTAATTTTCTATAGAAAAGTTAACGATAACTTTAATTTTCTATAGAAAAGTTATCGATAACTTTAATTTTCTATAGAAAAGTTATCGATAATTTTAATTTTCTATAGAAAAGTTATCGATAACTTTAATTTTCTATAGAAAAGTTATCGATAACTTTAATTTTCTATAGAAAAGTTATCGATAACTTTAATTTTCTATAGAAAAGTTATCGATAACTTTAATTTTCTATAGAAAAGTTATCGATAACTTTACTTTTCTATGGAAAAGTTATAAATAATTTTACTTTTCTATGGAAAAGTTATAAATAATTTTACTTTCCTATGGAAAAGTTATCGATAATTTTACTTTTCTATGGAAAAGTTATCGATAATTTTACTTTTCTATTTAAAAGTTATCGATAATTTTACTTTTCTATGGAAAAGTTATCGATAATTTTACTTTTCTATGGAAAAGTTATCGATATCTTCAACTTTCTATAGAAAAGTTATCGATATCATGAATTTTCTATACAAAAGTTATCGATAATTTTATTTTTCCATAAAAAAGTGTTTTTTCTTTGAGTGTTATATTATTATGTATTTTTCTTCTTCTATGTTAACATTAACCATTTACTCCCACTCTTACTCTCTTTTTGGCATTTTCCTTTTAATTTAATATTTTTGTTGTGAAATTGAGGAATAAAAACAAAATACATACAAAAACAATCATGTTTTCCATAAAAAAATACGATACAATTTCAACAGCCAAAGCCACGACTACAACTCGAAGTAGCCAGCATTATGAAATCAACAACAAATTAATACAAACAAAAAATAAAATTCTACTACTACTACGTTACTACACAAGAAAGAAGGACATGCGTAGGAGTAGGCCTTGATGATGACGTTAGCTCCCTCTTTTTTTTGTGTTAGTATACAACCCAAAATAACAAGAATAACAGAATGAAAACAACAAAGAAATGTACACAAAAACAGCGAATTGGTTGACAATTTTTAGGTAAAAGGGCAGGGAAATTGAAATGATCAAATCTAGAAGCAACGTGGGAGTTTTCGGGGTAACAGACCAAACCCAAACATTACTGAGGGAATAAAAAAAAGGATGCTTTTTATAAATTTTTGCGTCGTATTTTTTTGTTTTCACTAGGAATTTTATTGAACCACAAATACTATGTGAATGTGTGGTACTAGTAAGTAGTAGATTCAGTAGTAGGAGTTGTAGTAGCAGGAAGTGTTTTTTTCCACTTTGACATTTTATGTTTCATGATTTATTGAAAAAGAAAATAAATAACATGAAATACATTCGGTTTATATTTCTAGGAATTGGTTTATTTCTCCTCAAGGACATATTGAGGAAAAATTTTAAATGCAGGGTTTTATGTTTTATTAAGTTTTAAGTGTAAAAGTTTTAAAAAAGATAAGAAAAAAATATAAAATAAATATTTGCAAAGGATATTAGGTTGAAATTTTTAATTTGAAAATAATTCGAAATTGGGTTCTATAATAAACTAGGAGTTTCAGTCTATGCCGAGAAATTTTCTGCTAAAACACTGAACATTTGAAGCTACCAAAACATGGAATTGATGGGTCATTCGCGTTTAACATGACTTGGCACATTTTGTAATTTATTGTTTTTATAGAAAAGAACTAAAATATTCTTATTAGTTTTTTGTTGTTATCATTTTTGCACAAAACTCACATTTGTTAAAAACCTGAAAATTATATTCATATGACGTTTAAAATGACGTCTATTCGCGATTTTGTTTACTTTTTTCCGGTTACTTTTTGTTGTTTTTCTGTTTTTGATTGATTCACACCCAACAAAATAAACAAAAACAACGAATTCAATTAAAAAATGTGCTACAGGTTAATGCAAAATTTTATACGGCGAAGTTTTAAAACTAAATTTTAGGAAAAAAAAATATACCAACAACAAAAGAAAAACAAAATTTGCATAAACTTTGTTTTTGTTCCAATTGTTTTGAATTCTAAGTTAGAGCTATAGTGTGAGTCGCAATTAAAAAAAATCGGTTACAACTGGTTAAGACTGGTTCTAATTTGCAGGTACTGGTGCTAAAATTAATACTTAGCTTAATAGTTTCGACTGAAAAATAAATAATTTAAATTTTAAAGCTATCGATAACTTTTCTATAGAAAAGACATGATATAGAAAGTAAAGTTATCGATAACTTTTCTATAGAAAAGTAAAGTTATCGATAACTTTTCTATAGAAAAGTAAAGTTATCGATAACTTTTCTATAGAAAAGTAAAGTTATCGATAACTTTTCTATAGAAAAGTAAAGTTATCGATAACTTTTCTATAGAAAAGTAAAGTTATCGATAACTTTTCTATAGAAAAGTAAAGTTATCGATAACTTTTCTATAGAAAAGTAAAGTTATCGATAACTTTTCTATAGAAAAGTAAAGTTATCGATAACTTTTCTATAGAAAAGTAAAGTTATCGATAACTTTTCTCTAAAAAATAAAGTTATTGATAACATTTCTCTAGAAAAATAAAGTTATCGATAACTTTTCTATAGAAAAGTAAAGTTATCGATAACTTTTCTATAGAAAAGTAAAGTTATCGATAACTTTTCTATAGAAAAGTAAAGTTATCGATAACTTTTCTATAGAAAAGTAAAGTTATCGATAACTTTTCTATAGAAAAGTAAAGTTATCGATAACTTTTCTATAGAAAAGTAAAGTTATCGATAACTTTTCTATAGAAAAGTAAAGTTATCGATAACTTTTCTATAGAAAAGTAAAGTTATCGATAACTTTTCTATAGAAAAGTAAAGTTATCGATAACTTTTCTATAGAAAAGTAAAGTTATCGATAACTTTTCTATAGAAAAGTAAAGTTATCGATAACTTTTCTATAGAAAAGTAAAGTTATCGATAACTTTTCTATAGAAAAGTAAAGTTATCGATAACTTTTCTATAGAAAAGTAAAGTTATCGATAACTTTTCTATAGAAAAGTAAAGTTATCGATAACTTTTCTATAGAAAAGTAAAGTTGTCGATAACTTTTCTATAGAAAAGTAAAGTTATCGATAACTTTTCTATAGAAAAGTAAAGTTATCGATAACTTTTCTATAGAAAAGTAAAGTTATCGATAACTTTTCTATAGAAAAGTAAAGTTATCGATAACTTTTCTATAGAAAAGTAAAGTTATCGATAACTTTTCTATAGAAAAGTAAAGTTATCGATAACTTTTCTATAGAAAAGTAAAGTTATCGATAACTTTTCTATAGAAAAGTAAAGTTATCGATAACTTTTCTATAGAAAAGTAAAGTTATCGATAACTTTTCTATAGAAAAGTAAAGTTATCGATAACTTTTCTATAGAAAAGTAAAGTTATCGATAACTTTTCTATAGAAAAGTAAAGTTATCGATAACTTTTCTATAGAAAAGTAAAGTTATCGATAACTTTTCTATAGAAAAGTAAAGTTATCGATAGCTTTTCTATAGAAAAGTAAAGTTATCGATAACTTTTCTATAGAAAAGTAAAGTTATCGATAATTTTTCTATAGAAAAGTAAAGTTATCGATAACTTTTCTCTAGAAAATTATAGTTATCGATAACTTTTCTGTATGCAAAAATTTATATATCGTCAATTTTCTATAGAAATTATTTCTATTAAATATTTTTGAAACAATTTCTTATTAAAATAATTTCATTATTAAAATATAAACAAAGAAAATCAAATGTTAATTACGCACCGTTCATAAATATATAAAAAAAAGTCCTTGAACATTTTATGGTTTAAGTTTATAATTTAAATTTTACAATACAGTAAAATCATGCTATAAAAGACAAAAATAAATTGCAAGCCTTAAATTTATGAAACATTTTGCATAAACTTTAGTTAGATTCCACATTTTTTAATTTCATTGCAAAAACTGTCAGTCGGTAATAAAAATGAGAAAATATTGCTGAACATTTTATGCTTTTATATAATTTATATTTTTTCTACTGACAAAATTTCCATAAAAAATATTTTAATGTCAGTGTGTCATGCATTCATTTTGTAAGCAAAAAAAGCCATAATTTAATTACAACATAAATATATGTATATAGTATATATATTTTAATTGCAGCATAAATTTACATACATATTTCAAAATTGGTCATGAAAAATAATTTAAAATTTTAGAAATGTTTTCAAATTTAAAAGATTAAAATCATTTTCATTGCCTTTATTAGGGTAGAACATGGTAAATTTTGCGGTGGCACAAGATAATGTATTCACTTAATTTTGTAAACTATTATCTGTTTTTATCCAAATCAATAATATTTACTTTTCTTTAACTGCCTATTTTGAACACGCCTATTTTTCCATGGTATTGTTCGTTGAACTTGCTGTTAAAATTGTTTATTCATGGCCATGAACTTTTCTTTTCTTCCGTTCCACCAAACAAAAAGGAAAAGTTGAAAATTTTGTCAACTTTTGCTTCTTTGTTGTTAATTTTTCCTGGTAGTATGTCATCCTGTTGAATTCAAATCCCCCACACCCCTTGGACTCGCACACATCATACAAATTAATGCAATATGTATGTCAATTTCAATTTAAACGTAACTGTACTGACAACAAAACAATAATATAAAAATTCTTTGGCACAAAAGACTTTTTTTTTGAAATAAAAAAAAAATAAAAAAAACCAAAAACAAAAATTTCCACAATTTCTCAATTTCCACCCTCAAATCTCGAAGAAATAAATGAAGAAGTAAAAAAGCACACACATTTTTTACACAAAAAGTCATCACCACTTATTAATAACAACAAAAACATTTAAATACAAACATAAATAGAGAGTGTGTCTGAATGTGTGAGTGTAGTAAAGTGAAAAACATGTTTACAAATTTTCCCTACAATCGGGGGAGTTAAACACCCACAATGTATAAGAAAAATGTGTAAAACACTTTTCACACACACATGCAAACACACTCCCCCACACACTGGTTTTAAGTTTTGCCATGTTTTTTTTTGTTTTTCGTTTGTTTGTTTTGTTTTCCTCTCTACTTTCTGCACATACCAAGAGATAGACATAAACAAAGGAAGTTCAAAACAAATACCGAGATATAAACACATCATTGTACACGGCCAACTATAACGGAGAGTCAAGTCAGTCAGCAGAGATGAAAAGCCATTTTGCAAAACACAGAGCGGAAGGAAAGGAAATAAACAAAGACGAATTAAAACACAGAGAAAAAAACATGTGTTGAATATTTTTGTTGTTTTTGTTGTTGGTGTGTCTGGCTGTTTGTTTGTATTTATTTAATTTATTAACGAATATTAAAAACAAAACAAAATAGTAAAAACTATTTATGTAAAAAAAGATTCATACAAAGATTTTGTTGGAATTTTTTGGGAGGGGGATAAAGAGTATGATGTGTGAATGAGTGTAAAGAGATACATGTTAATACTTTTTAATAAAGTGGTGTTTATTTTAAAATTAACAGGGAAATGCGAGGGTGGAGGATATAATTCAGTTTTATTTTTTTATTTTCTGAAAGAATTTTGAAAAAAAATTGATTATCCTTTTTTTTTAGAATAGTTTAGTTATGTATACGATTTCTATAAAATAGCTCAATTATCGATCAATTTTCTATAGAACATTAAAGTTATCAAAACGATTTCTATAGGAAATTTTATATAGGAAAACGATAACATTTCTAAAGAAAATTAATGTTATCGATAAGTTTTCTATGGAATATTAAAATTATCGATAAGTTTTTCTATAGTACATATAACTATATAACGATAACTTCACTATAGAAAATGAAAATTATGGATAGACTTTCTAAAGAAAACGAAAGTAATCGATAACTTTTCTATAGAGAACATAAGTAATCGATAACTTTCCTATAGAGAATAAGAGTTATCGATACATTTTCTATTGAGAACAAAAGTTATCGATAACTTTCCTGTAGAAAACAAAAATTATCGATAACTTTTATATAGAAAACAAAAGTTATCAATAATTTTTCTATAGAAAACAAAAGTTATCGAAAACTTTCTATAGAAAACAAAACTTATCGATATATTTTCTATTGAATTCAAATGTTATCGATTACTTTTCTATAGAAAACAAAAGTTATCGATAACTTTTCTGTAAAAAACAAAAGTTATCGATAACTTTTCTATAGAGAACAAATGTTATCGATAACTTTTCAGTAGAGAAGAGCTTTTCTCGATATCTTTTCTATAGAAAACAAAAGTTATCGATACTTTTCTATAGAAAACAAAGGTTATCCACAACTTTTCTCTAGAAAAAAAGGTTATTGAACATTTTTTTATAGAAAATTATAGTTTTCGATTATGTATTTTAATTTTCTTTAGAAAAATTATCGATACTTAAATTTTCTATAAACAAAAGTTATCGATAAGATTTATTTTCTATAGAAAAGTTATCGATAACTTTTGTTTTCTATAGAAAAGTTATCGATAACTTTTGTTTTCTATAGAAAAGTTATCGATAACTTTTGTTTTCTATAGAAAAGTTATCGATAACTTTTGTTTTCTATAGAAAAGTTATCGATAACTTTTGTTTTCTATAGAAAAGTTATCGATAACTTTTGTTTTCTATAGAAAAGTTATCGATAACTTTTGTTTTCTATAGAAAAGTTATCGATAACTTTTGTTTTCTATAGAAAAGTTATCGATAACTTTTGTTTTCTATAGAAAAGTTATCGATAACTTTTGTTTTCTATAGAAAAGTTATCGATAACTTTTGTTTTCTATAGAAAAGTTATCGATAACTTTTGTTTTCTATAGAAAAGTTATCGATAACTTTACTTTTCTATAGAAAAGTTATCGATAACTTTACTTTTCTATAGAAAAGTTATCGATAACTTTACTTTTCTATAGAAAAGTTATCGATAACTTTACTTTTCTATAGAAAAGTTATCGATAACTTTACTTTTCTATAGAAAAGTTATCGATAACTTTACTTTTCTATAGAAAAGTTATCGATAACTTTACTTTTCTATAGAAAAGTTATCGATAACTTTACTTTTCTATAGAAAAGTTATCGATAACTTTACTTTTCTATAGAAAAGTTATCGATAACTTTACTTTTCTATAGAAAAGTTATCGATAACTTATGTTCTCTATAGAAAAGTTATCGATAACTTATGTTCTCTATAGAAAAGTTATCGATAATTTTGTTTTCTATAGAAAATTTATCGATAGCTTTATTATTCTATAGAAATTTATCTAAGACTTTATTATGATATAGAAAAGTTTATGACAACTTTATTATTCTATAGAAAAGCTCATTCATTTCATTTTCTATAGTGAAGTTATCGATAACTTTATTATTCTTTTCTATGGACAATTTAAGTTTTTGCTAACTTTTTTATAAAAAAATATGGATATTTTAAAAAGAATTGTAGTTATCAAACAATTTACTTAAGTAATTGATAAATTTTGCCCTAAAGTTCTACAATCCTCCCTCGTCTTGAAAAAGCGCACACTCTGAAACAGCTGAGCTTTGCTATATTTTATTTTCTATACTACATTTTATATGAAATTTAACAAAATAAACCACTAAAGAATACAAAGAAATGCTAAAAGGGGACCTGAAGAGTGAGTCCAACAGAACCTGGAACAGATAGTAAATAAAGATTATTGTTGTTGTTGTACAAAAACCAAATATAAATAAACAGAGAGCAAATTTAGCTTCATAATACTATGTAAGTATATGGCAAATATACATAAACAAAGAAATATAAAAAGAAAAAGCTTTTTTTCAAAGACTCACAAAGAGCAATCACTCACACACACAAGTGCTTAAACAACAAAAAGAGAGAGAGAGAGAATCGTTTTTAGAAACAGCAAAATAAATGGCTGCCTATACTTGCTGGATAGTGGGACGTATGATTATTGTAAAAATTTTTATCAAACGGTCAAGAACGTTATTTTTCACAAAACGCTTAAAACGGAAGAAAAAAGAAATTGAATTAGTAGAATTTAAAAATTGAACTTTTAAAGAGATTCAAAAGAAAAAAAAACTGAAACTAAATAAATTTATAGATTAAATTTAAAATTTAATTTTTAAATTATTTAAAACTTTAAAAAACAACCGCTGTAAAAATAAAAATGTTACAATAACAAGTGTAAGAAGATTAAGTGTGAAAATATTAATTTAAAAAAATATAAATTGTTTTAAACACAACAAAGCATATGTTGAACATTTTTATAAAAAATTTAAGATATTTTTGAAATAAATAAAAAAAAAAAATTTCAACAGTTATATTTTCGAAAAAGTTTAAAGTGTGAAGAAGAAAAAAAATCAGAATTAACATAAAAACGTTATAAAATTATTGAAGCTGGTTTCTTTTTTGAAACGCGAACCAGTTTTAAATGATTTTTTTTTAAACTATTAAAAAGCAAAATATATTTGAGTTTTGTTTTAATATAAGTGTTAACAAAAATCAACAACCAGAATAGATTTTAAAACCTAAAACAAAAATTTACATAATTTATTTACATATTGAATACTAAAAATATATAAATACAATATACATATACAAAACAACAACAACAACAATCTACATTTAAAAAATATATATAAAAAAAAGAAAACAAAAACAAATAATTTGTCTCCCCCTACTTTGGGTCTTTATTTTGTTTTGTTCACTGTATGATGGTGTTTAGACATTGTTTTATTTAAGTGTGGGGTATGCGTAGAGGTATGTAAAAATGTCAAAGAAATAATAGACAACAACAACAAAAAACACACACAAAAATCAACAAAAACAACAAGAACAAACAACTCAACTAAATGAAATATATTTAAATACTCTTCTTATAATAAAAACAAATAAAATTGTAACGGTCTTCACTCCCCAACTCTATCTCTCTCACTCACTCTCTCTCGCTATTTGTGTTACTCACTCTGGTGTATCATCACACTCACACAATTATGCGTTAGTTTTACTAAATTGTTTTCATCACCACAATTACACCATTTCTCATTATACTTTAAGCATTTCTAGGGGTAATTAAACGATATTGCTGTTTAATTAAAGCAGCTGTTAAGTAATTAAAACAATTTAGGGTTTTCTAAGACTTTGCCTAATTAGCGAGATTAAATATACCTACATAAATGAAGGAAATATAATTTTAAAGCAATTCTAGCAAACGTTTTTTGTTGGTTTTCAAATCTATTTTTTTTTTATCATTTCAAGGTCGAATCTACAAAAATTTTGTGAATAGCGTGGTGTGACAAGTGAATTATCACAAATAGTTTATATTATTAATATTTAACACAGTGATTTCTTTAATAAATTAAAAAATTTATTTAATTAAAAAAAAACATTAATTTTTCTAAGAAAAACTTAAATCTATTATAAATCATAAAGAAAATTAAAGTTATCGACAACTTTTCTATAGAAATTAAAATTGTTGATAACTTACAGTTATCGAAAACTTTTCTGTGGAAAATTACAGTTATCGATAACTTTTCTATGGAAAATTACAGTTATCGATAACTTTTCTATAGAAATCGATAACTTTTCTATAGAAATCGATAACTTTTCTATAGAAAAGAAAAATTACGATAACTTTTCTATAGAAAAGAAAAGTTATCGATAACTTTTATATAGAAAAGAAAAGTTATCGATAACTTTTATATAAAAAATAAATTTATCGATAACTTTTATATAAAAAATAAATTTATCGATAACTTTTCACTAGAAAAGTAAAGTTATCGATAACTTTTCACTAGAAAAGTAAAGTTATCGATAACTTTTCACTAGAAAAGTAGAGTTATCGATAACTTTTCTATAGAAAATTAAAGTTATCGATAACTTTTCACTAGAAAAGTAAAGTTATCGATAACTTTTCACTAGAAAAGTAAGGTTATCGATAACTTTTCACTAGAAAAGTAAAGTTATCGATAACTTTTCACTAGAAAAGTAAAGTTATCGATAACTTTTCACTAGAAAATTAAAGTTATCGATAACTTTTCACTAGAAAAGTAAAGTTATCGATAACTTTTCACTAGAAAAGTAAAGTTATCGATAACTTTTCACTAGAAAAGTAAAGTTATCGATAACTTTTCACTAGAAAAGTAAAGTTATCGATAACTTTTCACTAGAAAAGTAAAGTTATCGATAACTTTTCACTAGAAAAGTAAAGTTATCGATAACTTTTCACTAGAAAAGTAAAGTTATCGATAACTTTTCACTAGAAAAGTAAAGTTATCAATAACTTTTCTATAGAAAATTAAAGTTATCGATAACTTTTCTATAGAAAATTAAAGTTATCGATAACTTTTCTATAGAAAATTAAAGTTATCGATAACTTTTCTATAGAAAATTAAAGTTATCGATAACTTTTCTATAGAAAATTAAAGTTATCGATAACTTTTCTATAGAAAATTAAAGTTATCGATAACTTTTCTATAGAAAATTAAAGCTATCGATAACTTTTCTATAGAAAATTAAAGCTATCGATAACTTTTCTATAGAAAATTAAAGTTATCGATAACTTTTCTATAGAAAATTAAAGTTATCGATAACTTTTCTATAGAAAATTAAAGTTATCGATAACTTTTCTATAGAAAATTAAAGTTATCGATAACTTTTCTATAGAAAATTAAAGTTATCGATAACTTTTCTATAGAAAATTAAAGTTATCGATAACTTTTCTATAGAAACTTAAAGTTATCGATAACTTTTCTATATAAAATTAAAGTTATCGATAACTTTTCTATAGAAAATTAAAGTTATCGATAACTTTTCTATAGAAAATTAAAGTTATCGATAAATTTTCTAGAGAGAAATAAATTTATCGATAAATTTTCTAGAGAAAAATAAAGTTATCGATAAATTTTCTAGAGAAAAATTAAGCTATCAATAAATTTTCTAGAGAAAAATAAAGTTATCGATAACTTTTTTATAGAAAAGTAAAGTTATTGATAAATATTTATAAAAAATTAAAGTTATCGATAAATTTTCTTTGCAAAACAAATAAAATGGATTAATTATATCTATAAAATAAATGAAATCGAGAACTTTAGTATAGAAAACTAAAGTTAGTTTTAACATTTTGATATAAAATTTAAGTTATCTTTAACTTTTTGGTAATAAATGAAATCTTTAGAAAAAATGTAAAAAGTTTAACTTTTCTATAAAAAGTAAAAGTTATCAATAACTTTTGGTCAGAAAATAAAATTGTTTATAAAAATTTTTTAATTTTATATTTTGTCTAAAAATGCAAAGTTCTTTAATAATTGAAAATGGTGTCAAATCAAATTTTAATAATTGTTAACTAAAAAATACTTAATAATAACTAATTTAGCTTTTCCTTGTAAACAATTACTAAATTAAAATCTGTTTAAAATTACTTGAAAAAAAATCACCTGTTTTGTTTTATTTTTCTATTCATAACAAAGAAAAATAAACATTCTATTTTTGCTACATTTAATTAAAAATATTAATAATAATTATTTTTTTATAATTTGAATTATAATTAAAAATTCTTGTACCAATAAGTAAAAAAACCATCTAAATAAACACACAAATTAACATACAGCACAGTGAGCAGCAAAAAAAAAAAAAAGTGAATGATTGAGTGACTAGAGAATGAGTGTTAGTGAAGAAGTAGAGTGTTTTTGTTGTTGAGATAGATGTTTAGTGAGAGTGTATTAGTTTAATAAAATTAATCGTTTTGACACGCAATGATTTCGTGATACCTGAACGAACAATACGAATGACGAAAACACATATTCGTACCTACACATGACTCTGAGTGTGTGTGTTTGAGAGTGATATATACAAATAAAAACATTTATAATAACAACAACAACATCAATAATAATAAACCATGTTTTTTTTCTCTGCTTCTTTTTCTATTCAATTAGCATAGAAGTTTAACACAAATATAACAGCAACAACAATAATAACAGTGGTAGCAAAATAATATTGCATAAAATAAAAAGAAAAACATATTAATAAAATAATAAAACATACAACAACAACATCAACAAATAAATACATATTTGTATTAATAACACAAACAAACACAAACTAAATAAATTAATATAAAAATGTTATAAATTTGTTTTAAACTAAATAGATACAAATAATAATTTTGTTTACCTTTTTTATAAAAAAAACAAAAATATTGAACAAATTATTGTGAAATTCAAATAAAATATTAAATCTACAAAGAAGCAGTTGGTGAAATTTTGGAAACCCTTTTTTATCTTTTTGTGGATTTTAATTCACCTTATTTCAACTTTTTGTTAAAGGTTAGTAAGAAATGTTTTATTAAAACTTAAAAATATATGTTTTTGTGGAATAACAAAAATATTTCCATATTTTTATTATTTCCTTCCTCTTCATCTTTATTACAAAAAACCAATATTAATTGTATTCTTTCCACAAATATTTAACAACCATTTATCATTTATAATTATTTTTTCTTAAGGGGAGGGCTTCTCGTGTTTGTCAAACAAAATTTTCGAACGAACAAAACAAGTTTCGTTCTTTAAATTTGTATTAAATACTTCTATAAATAGATTTTTGTTTGTTTTGATTATCTAACTGAAAAATTCTATTTAATAATCTTTTGTTTTATAATGTTTTGGAGGAGAATTTCAAAAAGTGACAGCTTAACATACAGGGAGTAGCAAAAAATCAGACAAACAATTGGGGGAATCAATAAATTTTAGGTAGAATTTATTAAAATTGATATGTTTTGCTAAAGATTTTTAAAATAGATGTCAAAATACAAGTTATTGACAAATTTTTTTAGAGAAAACTAAAGTTATCTAGAATTTTTCCAGGGAAAAAACCAAAGTTATCGATAACTTATCTAGGGAAAGCTAGAGTTATCAAAAACTTTTCTATAGAAAACAAAAGTTAACAATAAATTTTCTCTAAAAACATTAAAGCGATCGATAACTTTTCTCTAAAAAAAGAAGTTATCGATAATTTTTCTATAGAAAATAAAAGTTATCGAGAAATTTTACATAGAATACTAAAATTATCCATAATTTTCGATAAAAAACAAAAGTTATCGATAACTTTTCTACAGAAATCAAAAGTTATCGATAACTTTTCTATAGAAATCAAAAGTTATCGATAACTTTTCTATAGAAATCAAAATTTATCGATAACTTTTCTATAGAAAACAAAAGTTATCGATAACTTTTCTATAGAAATCAAAAGTTATCGATAACTTTTCTATAGAAATCAAAAGTTATCGATAACTTTTCTATAGAAAATAAAAGTTATCGATAACTTTTCTATAGAAATCAAAAGTTATCGATAACTTTTCTATAGAAAACTAAAGTAATCGATAAATTTTCTATAGAAACCAATAATTATCGATAATTTTTCTATAATTAATTAAAGTTATCGATAATTTGTATAAAAAAAACAAAACTTATCGATAATTTTTCTATAGAAAATAAAAGTTATCGAGAAATTTTACATAGAATACTAAAATTATCCATAATTTTCGATAAAAAACAAAAGTTATCGATAACTTTTCTACAGAAATCAAAAGTTATCGATAACTTTTCTATAGAAATCAAAAGTTATCGATAACTTTTCTATAGAAATCAAAATTTATCGATAACTTTTCTATAGAAAACAAAAGTTATCGATAACTTTTCTATAGAAATCAAAAGTTATCGATAACTTTTCTATAGAAATCAAAAGTTATCGATAACTTTTCTATAGAAAATAAAAGTTATCGATAACTTTTCTATAGAAATCAAAAGTTATCGATAACTTTTCTATAGAAAACTAAAGTAATCGATAAATTTTCTATAGAAACCAATAATTATCGATAATTTTTCTATAATTAATTAAAGTTATCGATAATTTGTATAAAAAAAACAAAACTTATCGATAACTTTTCTATAGAAAACAAAAGTTATCGATAAATTTTTTCTATAAAGCAAAAGTTATCGATAAGATTTTTATATAAAATGAATTTATCGATAACTTTTATGGATAACTTTTCTAAAGCAACTAATTGTTATCGATAGCTTGTCTCTAAAAACTAAAAGTTATCGTAAGTTTTCTCTAAAAACTTAATGTTAGCGATATGTTTTGTCTTTATGAAAATTTAATTAAATTCTATGAAAATTTACAACTTTTGTATAGAAAATTAAAGTTATCGATACAATCAAAAGTTCGAAAATATTTTTGTAGAAAATTGAATTGTCTGTAAATAAAAATGTTCTGTTTTTGTTTGTATGTTCAAACATTTGTTGTTCTAAAATTTCAATTATAAATTAATGCTTTTAATTTATTTTATTTATTGTTCAAATCTGTTTAATAAATTGAGATGGTTTTTTATGTGAATTAACAAAGGAAAAAACATGTGGAAAAAATTATAAAATTTATTTTTTTTTATTTTATTTATTTCTTCTTCACTTAACTATGACATCACTTGTCGTCTGTCTCTGGCCAAAGACTCTCAGTTCTATATTTGACATTTTGTAATAATGTAGCTGGTTTGTGGTTTCAAATTTACCATCTGTAACAAAGTATTTTAAATTAAATCTGAAAGTTGTCTATTGAATGTTATTATTTTTTAAAACCATTCATGACATGTTTTTTTTATTACAAAACCACCTGATTATTTATGTATTCTTAATAATTATAATAATTTTTTTTTGCTGCTATAACAGCAATAAATTCCTAATAAGTATTTTGTTATCAAGTGCTTTTAAAATTCTATAAATTAACTTACTGCATAAGCAAGTTAAGTTGGTTAGGGCTTTTGTCACATTTAGTTCTAGCTCGTAATGTTAAACCTACCTTGCTTTCTAATTTTGTCTCTTTTAAATGTTGATAATAGTGGTCCTTCACACTCTGACACTTATGGTCCTTCGCCCACTATCTAATGTGTTAATAAATCATCTGTTCTGTCTTTGCCAACCACTTGAAAATGTAATAGTATGAGACATAATTTATAGCGCATTTGTACATTAAATAATAATATTTTTGCAATGTCTAGACGATACACTTAAATAATTATTACTCTTTAAGTTGACGAATAAAATTATTTATATGAAAATTCAAGTCGTCAACACTTTGAACCGTAGTTAAGAAAAAAAAAAGTAAATATGTTAAATTTGCCATCATTATTGTTATTATGACATGTTTATAAATGATTAAAATAAATTACAAATGATTTACATTAATTTCTATCTCCAGCTTTTTATATTATTTGCCATAATTATGTTCAAATTATTGTAAAACTAACACCCTACACATATTTTTATCTTGACTACTTTATCAGGCGAAAAGTAGGAAATTTGTTTCATCATTTTTTTTTATTATTCTACCGAACATTTTATTATTCGTATCTTATCACCTCAATATTTATTTTTTTTTTTTTGACAAAATGTACTAAAAAAAATAAAATTTATTAGTCCATGGTACATGAGTGGGTTGCTTAAAATCTAAAAAAAAGTAAACAATAACATTTAGTCTTTAAATAGCTCAACCTACTTTTGGTCAAATAAAAACAAAATAGAAATTCGCAATCTTTATTGTTCTATCATCAACATATCTGCTGATATAACTAGTTCCACGATCACTTTAGATTGTGCTAAATAATGAAATATTTTTTTAAAGCCCCCTTCTTTTCTATAAGAAAATTAATTTTATTGATAAATTTTCTATAGAAAAGTAAAGTTATCGATAACTTTTCTATAGAAAAGTAAGTAAAGTTATCGATAACTTTTCTATAGAAAAGTAAGTAAAGTTATCGATAACTTTTCTATAGAAAAGTAAGTAAAGTTATCGATAACTTTTCTATAGAAAAGTAAGTAAAGTTATCGATAACTTTTCTATAGAAAAGTAAGTAAAGTTATCGATAACTTTTCTATAGAAAAGTAAGTAAAGTTATCGATAACTTTTCTATAGAAAAGTAAGTAAAGTTATCGATAACTTTTCTATAGAAAAGTAAGTAAAGTTATCGATAACTTTTCTATAGAAAAGTAAGTAAAGTTATCGATAACTTTTCTATAGAAAAGTAAGTAAAGTTATCGATAATTTTTCTATAGAAAAGTAAGTAAAGTTATCGATAATTTTTCTATAGAAAAGTAAAGTTATCGATAACTTTTCTATAGAAAAGTAAAGTTATCGATAACTTTTCTATAGAAAAGTAAAGTTATCGATAACTTTTCTATAGAAAAGTAAAGTTATCGATAACTTTTCTATAGAAAAGTAAAGTTATCGATAACTTTTCTATAGAAAAGTAAAGTTATCGATAACTTTTCTATAGAAAAGTAAAGTTATCGATAACTTTTCTATAGAAAAGTAAAGTTATCGATAACTTTTCTATAGAAAAGTAAAGTTATCGATAACTTTTCTATAGAAAAGTAAAGTTATCGATAACTTTTCTATAGAAAAGTAAAGTTATCGATAACTTTTCTATAGAAAAGTAAAGTTATCGATAACTTTTCTATAGAAAAGTAAAGTTATCGATAACTTTTCTATAGAAAAGTAAAGTTATCGATAACTTTTCTATAGAATTGAAAAGTTATCCATAGAATAGTAAAGTTATTGATCAGTTTTCTATTGAAACTAAACGTTTCTTAAACTCGTAGTTTAACTAATCCTTAGTTTAACGATATCTTTTAAACTGTCAATTCAATGAGTTGTTGTTGATAAAATAAAACCTTTTTTTTGCTTTTTTTCTATTCTGGTTAAAACTCAAAGTATGGGAACTGAAGCAGATTGTGTGATAACTATGTATGTTTAAACATAGAATGTGCTCAAATATAAAGAGGAAAAATAAAACCTAAAAACAAATATTAAATAACTTTAGATGAGCATGACGTCGCCGTTGGTGGTATATTAACAAAACAAAACAAAACAAAAAAACAAAACAAAATGTCCATATGTATTTAATTTTTTATATCTCTACTTAGTTTAAACATTTGTCTATGACTATTCTATGTATATTTCAAAATTTTTGCCCAACATTTTCTGCTAATCCTCCATTTTCTCTCTCTTCTAGAACCACTAAAATATATAAAATATCTACAATTATAAAAAAAAAGTATAGGAAAACATTTTGTTAAACTAAAAACTAAATAGATACAAAAATAATAATAAATTGGCTGATATTTGAATTGTTTTGTTTACATTTTTTTCTTCTTAAGTATAATTTTTTCTTTACTCGATCTATCTATCTATCGATCGCTTGTCTTTGAAATTTTTTCGTAAAGAATCTGTTTTCTTATTTTTTTCGTTACAAATTGATCTCTTTGTAAAGCGATATAAAATTTGTTGTTTGTTTTTTGTTGGTCTTCTGCTACTTTTTAAATACAAAATTTAAATTCTATTAAAGAAGTAGTAGTAGAATTGAATAAGAGATACAAATATTCATTTAAAAAATTGATACAATTGTCTGTTTTATTTTTCTAGTATTCAAGGCCAATAACAGCCAATGACCGATTAAAATTTCATTCGAAATTGATTTTTTATTATTTATTCCATTCAGTGAATACATTTTAGAATTAAGTAAATGTAGAGTATATAAATACAATAAAACACAATAAATTGTAAGATTTTAGAGGAAATACATTTGCTAAAGGGGGCAAGAGAGAAGAGATGTACTCTTATGATGACAACTTAATGGAATGGTTTTTTTTAATAAATGGCCCAAGGATTGTAATTTAAACAATAGATTTTTAAGAACAACTATTTGAAAATTATCGATGTAGAAGAAATTTCTGTAGAAAATTTAAGAAAATTATTGAAAAGTAATGATATCGATAACTTTTCTATAGAAAAGAAAAATTATCGAAAACTTTTCTACAGAAACGTAATCGATAACTTTTCTATAAAAAAGTAAATTTATCGATAACTTTTCTATAGAATAGTAAAGTTATCGATAACTTTTTTATAGAATAGTAAAGTTATCGATAACTTTTTTATAGAATAGTAAAGTTATCGATAATTTTTCTGTAGAAAAATAAAGTTATCGATAACTTTTCAATAGAATCTAAAAGTTATCGCTAAATTATATAGAATAATAAAGTTGTCGATAACTTTTCTGTATAAAAGTAAAGTTATCGATAATTTTTCTATAGAAAAATTAAGCTTTTCTCTAGAAAAATTTAATTATCGATTGAAAATTAAAGTTATCGATAACATTTCTCTAAAAAATAAAGTAATCGATAACTTTTCTCCAGAAAACTTAAGTTAAATTAAGTTATCGATAACTTTTCTCTAGAAAAATTAAGTTATCGATAATTTTTCTGGGAAAAAAGTGAAGTAATCGATAATTTTTCTTGAGAAAAATAAAGTTATCGATAATTTTTCTTGAGAAATATAGAGTTATCGATAATTTTTCTTGAGAAATATAGAGTTATCGATAACTTTTCGATAGAAAAGTAAAATTATCGATAACTTTTCAATAGAAAAGTAAAGTTATCGATAACTTTCTATAGAAAAGTAAAGTTATCGATAACTTTCTATAGAAAAGAAAAGTTATCGATAACTTTCTATAGGAAAATTTAGTTGTCGATAACTATTCTCTAGGAAATTAAAGTTATCGATAACTTTTCTCTAAAAAAAATAAAGTAATCGATAATTTTTCTCCAGAAAAATTAAGTTAAATTAACTTATTGATAACTTTTCTCCAAAAGATTTAAGTTATCGCTAACTTTTGTCTAGAAATATGAAGTTATCGATAAATTTTCTATAGAAAACTAAAGTTATCGATTATTTTTCTGGGAAAAAATTAAGTAATAAATAATTTTTCTTGAGAAAAATAAAGTTATCGATTACATTTTTCTAGAAAACTAAAGTTATCGATAACTTTTCTATGGAAAAGTAAAGTTATCGATAACTTTTCTATGGAAAAGTAAAGTTATCGATAACTTTTCTATGGAAAAGTAAAGTTATCGATAACTTTTCTATGGAAAAGTAAAGTTATCGATAATTTTTCTTGAGAAAAATAAAGTTATCGATAACTTTTCTATAGATAAGTAAAGTTATCGATCATGTCTAAGAAATAATAAAAAAATCTATGACTTTTCTATGGAATAATAAAATTATCGATAACTTTTCTGTAAAATAATAAAGTTATCGATAACTTTACTAGAGAATATAAAAGTTATTGATATTTTTTTTAAAAAAATTCAAGTATTCGATAACTTTTCTCTAGAAAACTAAAATTTTTGTACAAAATATCCTTGAAAATTAATGTTATTTACAACATTTTATTTTTAAATTATAGTTTTTATACAAAACTAATGTTTTCGATAACTTTTCTGCACAAAATTATAGTTAGCTTTAATTTTTCTCTACAAATAAAAGTTATTCATACATTTTCTTTGAATAACTTCTTTTGAACTTTATTCCTTTTACTTAAAATTGTATTTAAATTTCTAAAATCTTTTGCTTCCTAAGGAAATTTTATTTAAAGCATTGTTTCTTTACTTGTTTGATTAAATTAGTTTTTTTTTTATTCTTCCTTTTTGTTTCAATGTTTCAATGTGTATGAACGAGTTCTCTTATCATTTGTTTTATATTGTATTGACCCACAAATTTATTGTACTCGTATAATGATGCAATAAAATAACAATTGACAATCATATTTATTTGAACAAGATGAGAAAAAAAAACGAAAACCCACAAAACGATTTTGCAAATTATTCTATATAGAATTGAAGGAACGCGAACGAACGAACAACAAACTGGGAACAATTATTTATGTTTTTGTTTAACGTCATGCTGTTTGCGGTTCTACGTCAATTGGTGTTTGAATGAATTTGAAAAAAGTCAAAAGTTTTGAACTTTTTTGTTGTTGTTTGAAGATAGGAAATTTACCAGGGGGTCCTTGAAGTTTAATTTAGAAATGAGTTGAGGAAATATAAGAAAGCTTTTAAAAAGCTTTAATTTGAGGGTAGCTAAGAAAGCTTTTCACAAGCTTGGAAGTTTTTAAAACTTTTTTTATTCTGAAATTTAAAGTCTGTCTTTAAGTTTAATAAAAAAAAGTTCTTTGAACTTTTATTTAACCAAAATTATATTTTTGTAACTTTTATTGTTATTTTTAACTAATTTTAATCTCTTTAAAATGAATTTATTTATATTTATTTGGCCACCTTTAATACGAGTTCTATCGATTCATCTAATTGTTTACTTTTTATTTTTTATTTTATAAGTTCTCAATGACTTATTTGTTATCAGCGTTTTTTCTTTTTTGTTTAGTTTGTTTCTATAAAAAGTTTCAATTAACACGTGACTTTAAAGGGGGGAAAAACAGACGGGAGGGCTCTCTTGAAACCATATGTATTTGAATATTGTTTTACACAAATAACAAAATATAAATAAAATTAATTATACATATAAAAAATGTGATTACAACTATGTATAAGTAATTTTACAACTAATCTAGGAAACAGCTTACAAACTCAACACATTATGCATGAGTTTAGTTTAAAATGAGTTTCAAAATTCTTATTTTTGTATCAAAAACAAATAAATAATAAACAATGTAAACTTATCTTAAGTAAACAGTAGCTTTTTTTTTGTAAAAAAAAAAAATAAATTCACTGACTGACAGTTTTTATAGACATTTAGTATTTTAGATTAATAAATGTGAAAAATTATATGATTAAGAACTAAATATTTGAGTGTGTGTTTTAGATTTAATTTTTCCACAAAAAAAAATGTTTTGCTTATCATAAATTTATTTTTTTTTAAACAGAATTTAACTCAAATTTCAACTTCACACATGATAATTTGATCACTTAAACTACAATTGGTAGTTAACTGCTGGTTAAGCTTTATACTCTTTTAATAAAAATCTGTCATTTGAATCAGCTGATGATGTAGTGCTATGTCTAAAAGCTTCTCTGTTATTCGATTTAGATGAGTAGCAGGTTCTCAAGTAAGATAGTGAGTGATGTTATTAGCTTTAGCTTTATTTTTAAACAAATATTTTAACAGCTGTTTGTTTATTTGCTTAAAATTATTATCTTTCTTTTTTTTAAATCACAACTTTTATGGAAATTTCTTGGAAAATAAAAAGGCAATACTTGATTTTTGAAATTTCACAAAATTGTGTTAATTTTTCTGTTAAATACTAAACAAGTGAGAATTTGAAAAAAAAGTTGTATTTTTAAAAAAATTTTTTTTTTTTGAATTAATTAAGAATTTTAATTTATACAAATTACACAAACGCCATTAAATGTACAGTAGCTTATTATAGATAACTTTTTTAGAGAATAGAAAAGTTATTTATGACTTTTCTATAGAATAGAAGAGATATCCATGACTTTTCTATGGAATAGAAAGGTATCCCTAACCTTATAGATAGCGGAGTCGATTAAGCCATGTCCGTATGAAAAGAAAAAGAGAACAAAATTAAAAATATTCACTATTTCGCTACTGACAAAACAATGGAAACTTTTAAACTTCTGCAAGAAAGAAGTGTAAAACGAAAATAATATTTAAAAGAACGATGTAAAAAGCATCCTGTTTACAGTTATTTTATTTTTAAATTCTGGTAATTTTTCACAATTTCTTTTTCTAAGTTTTTCGCATAATTGCTTTTTTTCAAAGTTAACGAAAATGGCTAAAGTTAAGATTTGTGAAGACTTAAAAAATAAAATAATTAACGATTTTAAAGAATTTCCGGGTAAAACTCGGAAGTTCATTTTTTTGTGAGTACAGTCAACTGTAATAAAAAAGCTCCCTAAAGTATGCAGTAAAAATTTAGATATTTTATTTGCTAATAAATAAGAACATGCTGGTGTGAGTGGGTTGGAGAAACTTGAAGAACTAGCATTAGTAAATGCTACCGGACGAAGCCGGGGCGATCAACTAGTATTCAATAAATAAATCAGCAATTTCAAAAATTATAAAGAAATTTCGTGAGACCGGTTCTGTAAAAACTCAACATTTAGGTGGAACGCCTCGTAAGACTACTCCTAGACAATATAATTTAATAGAGAGAGAGTTCAAGAAATTCCCAAAAATAACTCCTCGAGAGGTTGTTAATAGCCTAAAATTAGAAATAAGTACCCGAACAGTTAGTCGCAGGGCAAATGAGGCTGGTCTTGGTTGCAATTGTCCTGTGAAAAAAACCACTCATTTCTAAAAAGAACCGTTCTGCTCGTCTACAATTTGCCAGGGATCATTTAAACTGGTCGATACAGAAATGGAATACTGTCCTCTTTTCCGACGAATCCAAATACAATTTAAGAGGCAGTGATGGGAGAACATTTGTAAGACGACCAAAGAGAAAAAGATTAGATCCAAAGTACACAAATAAGACTGTAAAGTTTGGCGGTGGCAATATTATGGTATGGGGATGTTTTTCAGGGCAAGATATGGGCCCAATTCATATTATAAAAGATACCATGACAGGTATAGGATACAGAACCATATTAAACGATGTTATGTATATGCCCCTATATTTTCCTCAGCGTATGGAGATTCCAACACGACAACGACCCGAAACACACCTCTAGGGTTACAATCCAACGAGGTACGTGTTTTGAAGTGGCCTGCCCAATCGCCAGATCTCAATCCCATAGAAAATCTATGGGAAATTGTAGATCGTAAAATAAGGACCCAAAATTACACCAGGACGGAAGATTTATCGGAGGCGGTTATAAGGGAATGGCAAAATATTTCAAAGGAGACCATTGACTCTTTAATTGGTTCAATGCATCGTCGATGTGTAGAAGTAATAAAAAAATAAGGGATACCCAACAAAATATTGAGTTATTGCCAAGTTTAGACCATATTTGTTAAAATAATACCTAAGTTTCCATTGTTTTGTCAATGCCGTAATAAAGAAATCTTTTAATTTTGTTTTCTAATTTTTAGAATTTAATTAATAATGTCCATTGTTTTTTGTTAAATTAAGTTAATAAAAGTATACAAATAAAATACTACAAAAATGTTAAAATTTTTAAAAAAAAATATTTCAGATTTTAGGCCACTAATGAAATATTTGGAAAAGTTTCCATTGTTTTGTCAACCACTGTAGACGATATGGATATCTAATGATAGATATTTCAAAGACCTTTGCAATAACGTATGTATATAAGACCATAGTAAGTTGGACCTACAATGGGTCAACATCGAAAAAATATTTTTTAACCCGATTTTTTTTTTTACCAAAAATTATTTTCGCTAAAATTGAAAATTTAAAAAAAAAAATTTTAAAAAACAATTCGAAAAAAATTAAAAAAAAAACAACTTTGGAAAAAAATATAAATTTTGTTTACCTAAAAATATTTAAAATTTGTATTTTGAAATATAATTTGGTGAAGGATGTATAAGATTCGACACAGCCAAATATAGCTCTCTTACTTGTTTCTGAGAAGAAAATCATATGAGATGTATAAATAGGTTAGCAAAGATATAATTTTTTTCTTTTATTTTTTGTAATGACTAGCGAAAATTGTCATTCAATGTGTGTAATACGAGGGTTGGTTTGAAAGTTATGTTTTATAGATTAGTTTACCAATATCTCTATTGTTACTAAATAGCTTGTGTCTTCTTTTTGTCTACTTTTTACAAAAGTCTGCTATGATTTCTATAAATTAGTCACAATTTTTTAAGCATTGATAAGTTTACTTTAACCTTTTCACACGATAAATTAAATTAATCAAAGTTTCAACATAGTATTGCGTTTTTTACCTTTTAAAAACAGTGGTTTGCTTCCTTTAAATAAATCGTATTCTTTTAATTGCAAATAAAAGCAGTTTAGTTTAAGATTTGTAACAGCTCTTCTTTATTTATTCAAATGTACACAACAACAGTTTTAAATAGTCATGTGTTCACACACGTTTATAATTCACTACTGTAAGGCAGTTCAATTTATCTTACCTTCACGATGTTTAAAATTAGATTGACTGGTTGATGTTCTCGCTTTCATCTTATATATACACTGCATTTCCTTCTAGATGTTTCCTACTACATCTATTGGTGCTTCTTGAATGTTCTATTTCTACAATGATCAACTAAAAGCTTTTATTTAATGTTATAATGTTTTATAGCCATGTTAATAATATCCACACATATGTTAAAGGCTGTTAATCGACTGGTAAACAACATTGTACACAATTAGAAGTCTCCAGAAATAGAAATGTTGAAAAACATAATGTAACTGGAAACCAGCCGTTATAAACCGTTATATTTCAATTTAAATACAATTTCTTAAGTAAACTGCTGTTAATTGTTCACAATTAGAAGTCTCCAGAAATAGAAATGTTATAGAACAATTTGGGGAGGCAAAAAAATTAAAATTCTTTTTTTTCCTTTTTTATTTTTTCAAATTTTTGGCTTTTATTTTAAAACATTTGTACAATATAAATTTATTCCAAGTATTGGCCATTATTAGCAATGACCTTTTCCCCTCATTCTGGCAACATATGGATTCTGAGCCAAAAGAACTGCTTATCTTTTGAGGCCAAGAACGAATCAAGCCAATTTCTTATACTCTGTTCTAAGGTGAAACTTATCCCAGAGAGAGCATTCTGCATCGATCTGGACTTTAAAGCGGATGAGGCAAAACTTATCAAAAACTTTTTAACAGGTATTGCAAAATGTAGCCGAACGTTGTCATGATGGAATATTACAGTTTCATGTCTGGCCGCATATTCAGCTTCCCAATGATGGTCTGGCCAGATTTCAGCAGCACATAATAGGTAGGAACCTTTTGCTACGAACAAATACAGAGCATTACCATAGCGCTATGGATATTTGGCTTTGTTGTAGATTTCACATACGATCTCTTCTTCTACGCTTCTTCGGGTTATCGTAATGGATCCATTATTCAACGCAAGTAATGATTCGGTGCAAAAATGATTTTCTTTTATAGCTTTCAAGCATCATTTCGGACATGCAAATTCGTCTTTCAAGGTCTCTTGTCTTCAATTCGTATGGTATCCAATTTCCCTGCTCTTGGATGTATCCAGCAGCTCGCAAAATTTTTGAAATTTCTAATTGAGTAGCTCCCAATGATTTGAGTTTTCTGAGTCGATTAAACGATGTCCGTCCGTCTGGTTGGCTGTCCATGTAAACCTTGTGCGCAGAGTACAGGTCGCAATTTTGAAGATATTTCGATCAAATTTGGTACATATTATTTTTTCGTCCCAAGGATCAAGCCTATTGAAACTGGCTGAAATCGGTCCATTATTTCACCTAGCCCCCATACAAATGTCCTTCCGAAATTGGACTTTATCGGTAATAAATGTTTAATTTATATATGTATCTCCACAAATTGCGCTCCAAATAAGTTTTATATATACAAAATTCATGTCACCAAATTTTGTTACGATCGGTCCATAATTAGTCATAGCTCCCATATAGACCCGCTTCCGAAAATCAGTTTAACGTGCATAAATCGCTTAAAAATGTTGGTATACTGACAAAATTCAACATAGTAAACTTTCATATAGACATAAATCACACGACCTAATTTCATGGTGATCGGTCCATAATTGGTCATAGCCCCCATATAAGGCCCACTTCCGAAAATCACTCAAAAATATAAATTATTGAAATTTTAAAAGAAAAATGGTTTTGCTCTTTTACTTAGTGTAGGGTATTATATAGTCGGGCTTGACCGACCATACTTTCTTACTTGTTATGTATATAGATAGATATGGAAATCGAATAATAGATATTTCAAAGACCTTTGCAACGGCGTAAGTTGGGCCTACAATAGGTCAAAATCGAAGAAAATATTTTTACCTCGAATTTTTTTTTATCAAAAAAAAATTTTTTTTAATAAAATTTTTTCACAAATATATAAAAAAATATTTTTAAAAAAAAATAGAAAATTTTTTGTTTTCAACAAATAATTTTTTTTATCCAAAATTATGATCAAACTTTTTCTTAAAATTTACTTTACTGAAGGATATGTAAGATTCAGCACAGTCAAATATAGTTCTCTTAAGTGTTTTAAATTCATTGCAACATAATTCTCACCTTTACAATTTCCTAACATCCCTCCCAACCCTCATGGCTGAAAACTAACATGAAAACAATTTCAAAAATTTCAATCAAAGTAAATGTAAATGAAATATGGCGCCAATGTAATATACAAACAATTCACACTTTATACTACATAGTATATTGTACAATCTAGTGCAATATATTATAAATAATACGAAAACTAACAGCACAGCAGCACACACATACGTTATTATATAAATTTCGAAATAAAAATAAATAAAATGCAACAATAAGAAAGAACCTCATGTAATAGACTGGCGTAAGTACGTAAGTACAAGTATATATGACCCATTGACTGTTACGATTACGTAGATGAGTCTTTTTTTTTTGATTTGATTCGATTTGCCAGTTTTGTTTTTACTTGCATATATTTTAATACCTAAAGACAGAATGAATCTCTGTAATTCTGTTACTGCAGCACATGTATTACAATATTTAAAAAAAAAAAAAAAAACAATAACAATAACAAAACAACTAGTTTACAAGCCCTCTGGCGTTCGGCCCTCCCTCCCTCTTGCTGTATAAGCCTTCTAAACATCTTTTTTTAAAACAAAGAAATTCTAAAGAACCACAATAAACAATAAAAAAAAATTATAGAATATAGTAGGTATTTATTTACATATAGTATAGAATTAAATAATTGTTTTTTTGTCAACAATTTTAATATAAAATAAAGAGAGCAAAAACTGCATTAATAATAATACAAACAAACCAAAAATAAAAAAAAAAAAACAGAGAAAGCTTTTGTAATTTTGCAAAATTGTTGTGAAATTATTTGCAGTTTTGTTTTGATTACTTGCAGGTTTTTTGTTGTTGTTGTTATTTTGATTTGAAATTAACTTGTCATATTGATGTAATGGATTTTTGAGGTTTTGGAAAAGGAAAATTGGTAAACAAGTTGTAATCTAGCTTAAAGTATTTGTTTAATGGCAACACAAATTGTTTTCAATTTTCTTAGTATTTTACCACAATTTTTCTATTACAATTTTTTTAATAATTACTTTTATTGAAATATTTACAAAATTTATTTATAAAGCTTAAAGCTTTAACAAACTTTTTTATTGTATGTTAAACTAAATTTCTCATTGCATTAAATAATGAGAAAAGCTTTATGTTAATTAAACTTTTTCTGTTCTAGTATCAAATTCTTAGAGCTTTTTTATACCCTTCACCATGAGTGAGTGGCGTGGCGTGGCGACCCCACAAAGTATATATATTCTGGATCGTTATAGATAGCGGAGTCGATATTAGTCATGTCCGTCTTTCCGTCTGTATGTTGAAATCAGCTTTCCTTAGCCCTCAAATAACTTACATGATTGATACATTAATATATTCGCTATATACCCGGTTCGGTTGCTATTTAAAATCGAGAAAATCGGCCCACAAATGGCTGAGATATAAGGAAAAAACCAGGACAACCACCATAGTAAGTTTTTCACTAATAAATTTAAAAAAAACAAGTAAGAGAGCTATATTCGGCTGTGCCGAATCTTATATACCCTTCACCAAATTATACTTTAAAATATTTTTTTTTAAATATTTTTAGGTAAACAAAATTTAATTTTTTTTTTAATTGTTTTTCAAAATTGTTTTTTAATTTTTTTTAAAAAAAGTTTTTTTCAAATTTTTTTTTTTAAATTTTTTTTCAAATTTTTTTTTTGTAAAAAAAATTTATGAAAAAAAAATTCGGGTCAAAATATATTTTTCCCGATTTTTACCCATTGTGGATCCAACTTATCTACATCGTTGCAATGGACTTTGAAATATCTATCATTACACAGTACAACACATGATTTTGGGACTCAATTCTGACAATTGCACGTGAAAGTAGCCCCAAAAATAAGAACTTCTGCATCATTAGTTTTGCCAAGTTGGCTGCCGTATTAATTTAATGGCCATACGAATTTTTTTTCCTCAAGGTGCATTTTTATCACTTTTTCTATATTTTAGCACGGTTATATCTCGTATACCGTACGGAATATCTCTTTTGTGGCTGAAGCAAAGTTGTAGATATTGAATAGTAGAAAAAAAGTACGGAACATACCTACCCGAAAAAGATGCATCCAGTGCCTTAAAAATCGCCAAAATGCCCATTTTATTAAATTTTTTAACCAATTTTTCACCTTTTTTGCTCAATAATTGGATTCCAAATCCAATTATGGACTAATCACCATGAAATTAGGTCGTGTGATTTGTGTCTATATAAAAGTTATTTATCATGAATTTTGTATGTATACCATCATTTTTAACAGATTTATTCACTTTAAAGTGATTTTCGGAAGCGTGTCTTATATGTGAGCTATGACTAATTATGGACCGATCATAAACAAATTCGGTACATATAATTTGTTCGGCCCAAGGACGAAAACTGTTGAAATTGGCTGAAATCGGTTCATTATTTCACCTAGCCCCCATACAAATGTCCTCCCGCAATTGAACTTTATCGGTCATAAATGTTTAATTTATATATGTATATACACAAATTTCGCTCCAAATAAGTTTTATATATACAAAATTCATGTCAAAAAATTGTATTATGATCGGTCCATAATTATTCATAGCTCCCATATAAGACCAGCTTCCGAAAATCACTTTAAAGTGAATAAATCTGTTAAAAATGATGGTATACATACAAAATTCATGATAAATAACTTTTATATAGACACAAATCACACGTCCTAATTTCATGGTGATCAGTCCATAATTGGATTTGTAATCCAGCTATTGAGCAAAAAAGGTGAAAAATTGGTAAAAAATTAAAAAAATGGGCATTTTTGCGATTTTTAAGGCACTGGATGCACCTTTTCGGGTAGGTATGTTCCGTACTTTTTTTCTACTATTCAATATCTACAACTTTGCTTCAGCCACAAAAGAGATATTCCGTACGGTATACGAGATATAACCGTGCTAAAATATAGAAAAAGTGATAAAAATCCACCTTGAGGAAAACAAATTCGTATGGCCATTAAATTAATACGGCAGCCAACTTGACAAAACTAATGATGCAGAAGTTCTTATTTTTGGGGCTACTTTCACGTGCAATTGTCAGAATTGAGTCCCAAAGTAATGAACTGAAGAATGTTGTACTGTGTTAGATATCCATATTGTCTATATTAATGACTTAGTAATCCAGATATAGATCAAAAATAGGTAAAAAATGGAGGTTGTCCCGGTTTTTTGCTCATATCTCTCTTATTTATGGACCGATTTTGCTGATTTTAAATAGCAAACTTCTCGAAAGCATGTCTGACAGAATTATTGAAGATTTGGATCCCGAAGATATCTGGGGTCTTCAGAAAATTGATTTCAACGGACAGACGGACAGACATACAGACGGACATGGTTTAATCGACTCCGCTATCTATAAGGATCCAGAATATATATACTTTATAGGGTCGGAAATGAAGAATGTAGAAGTTACAAACGGAATGACAAACTATATATATACCCTTCTCACGAAGGTGAAGGGTATAATAATAAATAAATTAAACAACTTTTTTTAAATTTTCAAAAAATTGAATTTTTTTCAAGTGTATAAACAAAAAGCTTTAAGCTTTAAAAAAGCTATTTTAGAAACTAAGCTTTTCAATTTACAAAAAATCGTTAAAGATTTGAGACAAACATTAATTTTAAAGCTTATGAAAGTATTGTGCAAAAAATGAGAAATATTTTAAAAAAGCTCAAAAATTTTTATTTAGAATTTTTTAAATAAAATTTAAAAAAAAATAATTTTTTATAAAAAAGTTCTTAATTTTATAGATTTCTAGATAAAATTTTAAAAAAGCTAACATTAAACAAACTTTTAAAACTTTTCTTAAAAGCTTTCCTTTTTAGAGCTTATTTAATTAAGCTCTAATTTCTTAATTTTAGAGCTTTTTATATAAATTTAGAAAAAAATAAAATATATACCTATAAAAGTTTATCAATTTATTCTATTTTAATTATAAAGCTTTTACATATAAAAAATCTTATTTTTTAAAAAAATTTAAAAAATCTTTAAAGATTTGAGACAAACATTAATTTTAAAGCTTATGAAAGTATTGTGCAAAGAATGAGAAATTTTTTTTAAAAAAAGCTCAAAAAATTTTATTTAGAATTTTTGATTTTTTTTAATAAAATTTACAAAAGAAGTTTTTTTTATAAAAAGTTCTTAATTTTATAGATTTTTAAAAAAAAAATTGGCAAAAACTAACATTAAACAAACTTTTGAAACTTTTCTTAAAAGCTTTCCTTTTTAGAGCTTATTTAATTAAGCTCTAATTTCTTAATTTTAGAGCTTTTTATATAAATTTAGAAAAAAATAAAATATATACCTATAAAAGTTTATCAATTTATTCTATTTTAATTATAAAGCTTTTACATATAAAAAATCTTATTTTTTAGAATTTTAAAGGTTTTTTTTTTTAAAAATTTAATTTTTTATATATTTAAAACATTTTCTGCTATAGAGCTTATCTTATACATTTTTAAGGCGTTTTAATAAAATCAGAAAATTACATACACCAATTTTAAAGCATTTTGAATATGTTCTTCAAAATTTAAAAGCTTTTTTACAATTATTTTAATTTTTGTTATTTTTTTATTTTAAAAGTTATATATTTAAGAGGTTTTTTAATATAAAAAAATTGAATCTAAGTTTTCTTAAATATTTGATTTTGTATAGCAATTTACAACGATTTTCACTAAATAGCTTTTCTATGACATTTTTAAGCTTTTTTAATAAAATTAGATAAATGCACTAAGTTTAAAGCACTTTGAATTTGTATATTTTTTTACCTTTTTTAAAAGAGCATTTTCATTTTGTTATTTAAAAGATTTTTCATTTTAAAGCTTTTTTAGATGAAATCAGAAAAAGATCAGTTCTTAAAGCTTTTTTTAAATATTTGATTTTTGTGTACATACCTATTTTTTCCACTAAAGAGCTTTTCTATTATTACATTTTTAAGCTTTTTTAATAAAATCAAATTATAAAGCACTTTGAATTTGTATTTTTTTTAAAATTTCTAAACTTTTTTAAAAGAACTTTTTCATTTTGTTATTTAAAAGTTTTTAATTTTAAAGCTTTTTAGATAAAATCAGAAAAAAAAAACTTTTTTTTTAATGTTTAGTTTTTGTATTCCTATTTAAACAATTTTCACTACTACATTTTTAAGAATTTTTTTTAGTTTCTAAACATTTTTAAAGATTTTTTTTCATTTTGTTATTATAAAGCTTTTTAGTTATCAAATCAGAAAAATATCAGTTCTTAAAGCTTTATCTGGAATTTATTTTATAAATAATGTAAAACTTATTTATTAAATGCATTTATTTTAGAGCTTTTTTGATATAATCATTAAAATTGATTTTTTCAGGATTTATAAAGCTTTTTTAACAAACTCAGATAATAGGATAATAGACAACTAGGTAGGTACTCAGAAAATGAACAATTCTTAAAGCTTTTTCTGGAATTTATTTTATAAATAATGTGAAAGCTTAAATTTATGCATATTTTAGAACTTTTTTGATACAATCATAAAAAATATATTTTTTTGTTCAGAATTTATAAAGCTTTTTTAAAAAGCTTTAATTTTTTTTATTTTTTCGTAATAGAATCATTTTGATTTATACCTACCTATTACAAATTTATGCTTTAGAAATTTTTTTCTATTTTTCAGAAATTTAAAAGCTTTTCTTTGGTTACATTTAAAATTTAGTTCTTTGATTGAACGTTTTCTTTTTTTAAATTTTATTTTCCAATAAATTTTAATTTTAATAACAATTTAAATTGAATTAAAATTAATATAAACATTTTGGTTTCTTTAACAATTTCTTTAAATAGCTGCCTTTCAATTATGGCAAACAAAATAGTAGATACAAGCAAAACAAAATTGTTTTAAGTACATTTGTACTCGTAGGTACTTTTATTTATTATTATCACTGCCGTCATACACAGCAAACAGAGTAACATCAGCAACAACAACAAAAAAACATGAAAATTCTACGAAAATATAACAATAACAACAACAATATTAATAAATTTGTAATAAAAACAATAACAAGAGCCAAAGTGAAAACAAAACCGAAAAACCAACAACAGCAACAATAATAAAACACTTAATATACAGCAGCGAAATGCAAACTCACACCACTACAGTTTTTAGATATTGTAGTTGTATGAGTTGAGAATTATTCTCTGGCAAAAACAAAAACAAATAGCTGAAATAATGAAATAAACAAGCATAAAAGCGTAACACAGCCTGCTTCTATCAATGCTCATGCGAGACTGACTGTTTTTATACAATGTGTATGCTTGCGTACATGTGAAAATAAAAACAAGAGAGCTCATTTGAGAGCTCATTGCATTTCGCTGATATACAGACATACAAGCAAACATATAAAAAAAACTATTATATACCTATGTATATTATATTTATGTACATAAGTATGTATATATATGTATAAACAAATTATACTAGATATAGGTAGTATTATTAATATTTTTATTATTGTTGTTATTGTTGTTTTAATATACTACACATAGGTACTTTGTATAACAAATCTTTATAAATTCTTCTTCCTGCCTCTTACTCTTACTTTAGTCAAAAACAGAACAACAATAATAAATACCCCCACAACCCGCAAGAAGAAGAAGAACACAAAAATGTAAACAAAAAAAAATCACTTTTTAAATTCTATTCTCACCGCGTACAACAGCAACAACAATAACAAAACAGACACAAATAAATAATAATAATAACACAAAAAATGTGTTCTATCATCAAAACAAAATTATAAAAGCTTGTTAGAAAAAGCTTTTTTCTTTTGATTTCTTATTGTTAAGAATTAATAAGAAAACAAAAACACTTAATATTCACTAAAATGTCTGGCTGTCTCATTTCATTGTTCACTCTCTCTCTCTGTCTCTCCCTGTCTCTTTATTATTGTTTGTAGTTGTTTATAAACAAACCGAAATCAAAACAAGTGATGAATTCAAAGCTACCAGATGGTATTTGTGTAAATTTGGTGATAAATTCATAAAATTTTAAATATTTCTTTAGAAATATTTGCCCAATTCACAACTGGTGTTGTAGCGTTGTATCGTTGTATGTCGTAATTTTTTTTATTAATGTTTTGTTTTTGTTTCGAAAAATTTGTTTGAAAAATATTTACGACATACAACGCTACAACACCAGTTGTGAATTGGGCAATTAGAAATAATTTGAGAAACATTAAAACAATTATAAATAATAATTCCCCGGAAGTTTTTTTTTCCTTTTCCCATTTTTCCTATTCAAAAATAAGAAAAGGGAAAAAACTCCCTGGACATTTTTTTTTCATAATTTGGCTTTATATTTAATATTAATAATTTAGGTTTAAACGCAAAATAAACTTAATAAATTTAACTTAAATAGTAAAAAATTACACAATGTTTAGAAATGATTATGGATTTGGATGAAAATCAATTATACTTTTTGTAGAACCTCCCTCAATACATTGGTTTGTTTTATGATATTTCTCAAAGTATTTTGTGTCCAGACTTAAAAATGCGGTATTTTTTTTAAATTATTAGCATTTATTTTGAAACATTTGTACAATATAAATTAAAACAGAGTATTGGCCATTGTTAGCTATGGCCTTATCCCATCTTTCTGGCAACATATGGATTTCGAGTCAAAAGAACTGCTTATCTTTTGAGACCAAGAACAAAGCCGATTTTGGATACTCTGTTTTAAAGTGAAACGTATCCCAGAGAGAGCGTTCTGCTTGGATTGAAACAAATAGTAGTCGGATGGGGCACGTCTGGACTATAAAGCGGGTGAGGCAAAACTTCCCAACCACTTCATTCTAAATAGTTTTTAACAGGTATTGCAACATGTGACCGAGCGTGGTGATGATGGAATATTAATGTTTCATGTCTGGCCGCATATTCTAAGCGTTTTTCGGCAAATAATCGCTTCAAATGAATCAGTTGCGTTAAGGTGCAGGTTCCCTGTGATGGTCTGGTCACATGTCAGCAGCTCATAATAGAAAGGACCCACCAAATACATAATATTACCTTAGTGCCATGGATATTTGGCTTTGGTATCGATTCGGCTGGTTGGACGGGATCCACATACGATCTCTTACACATCGGGTTATCGTAATGGATCCATTTTTCATTTAAAGTAATAATTTGGTGCAAAAAAGATTTTCTTTTATATCATTCAAGCATCATTTCGGACATGCAAAATCATCTTTAAAGGCCTCTCGGCTTCAATTCGCATGGTACCCAATTTCCCAGCTTTTGGATGAATCCTGCTGTTCGCAAACGTTTTGAAATTGCTGTTTGAGTAGTTCCCAATTATTTTGCAAGCTATTGATGAGTTTTTCAACAATCTTCATGGAGTAATGCCTGCAATTCTTGGTCTTCAAACTTTTTTGGCTGGCATGGGCGATATTTGTCTTTCTTCAGTGTTAAAATCACCATTTCTGAACTGCACAAACCATCTGTCGCACATTAAAACCGATGGAACACATTCACTATAAGCTTTGGTGAGCTTTAGCGGCATTTTTTTTGTTTTTCAAAGATACTCCACAAATACGAGCAAGTTATGAAAAATTTAGAATTCTATAAGGAAATAGTTACAAGTCTTGAGCATTTTAATAAAAATTAAATCATAGTTAATATTGATCATACGTCATGTTATGTATTTATTAAAAAAGACGTATTTCTATGTTAAAAATTGTGAAGTTTTATGCAAATGTGAAATATTTTTGAAAAAATAATTCTATTTTTGAGTTTAAAGATAAATACGAGGGATGTATGAAAACCTTAGAGTTTAACTATGAAATAGATATAAAGCTGCAAGTCTACAGCATAAAACACTATTAACCTTTTAAAGATTTTATTAAAAAATTGGCAATTATGGTTAAAAATGTAAAATAAGTCATAATAAATATTAATCATACGTCATGTTAGACAGTTTTTGACTTTAAAGCTAAATACGAGGGACGTATGAAAACCTTAGAATTTAACTATGAAATATATATAAAACTGCAAGTCTAGAGCATAAAACACTATTAACATTTTAAACATTTTATTAAAAATTTGACAATTATGGTGAAAAATATAAAATAAGTCATAATTAATATTAATCATACGTCATGTTAGACAGTTAATAAAAAAGGCTTATTTGATGTCAAATTAATGTTTTTTTGGGATTTAAAAAATGGTTTATGTTAGAATTCAAGATATTTCATTAAAAAATAATGGTTTTAGAAGGCATATACTTAATCAATTACAATTTGAATAATATTTATTTATGTTGTAAAACAATAACAACATAACTTATTTTTTTTTTTTAAATTTCTAATATATTTAAAAATTTCTAATATAATAAATCAGATTGGAAGAATTTATAACAAAATTATTCATAATTTGATTTTGTTCTCGAAAATTCTGAGGAGGGTGGAGCTTCTTGCACAAGCAATAATATTGGAATTTATCAAATATTAGAAATATATATCAAATAACGTATCTGATAATCTCTCCTAAACCTCTTACGTTTTTGTGACAATCATAAAATGTTTAGAAATTATATGAAATTCAGATAGTTCCAGATCGCCTGATTATGCTATTTTAGTTCTTGTACAATGAATGTAAACTTTGGGTCCAGTATCTATTTATTGAAAAATCAGTTTAATGCCCATAAAATATTAAAATCTGGCAATACTGCATTTAAGTGATGTATTTAGTGAATTCTCTGTCTCTTTTTCTCTTCAAATGTGAACAGCAATCATATGGTTTTGTGAAATACTCATATTTTTATTCGAGTGTTTAATTTTGCTAAGTGTTTCTGTATTTTATAGCTACATATTAACAAATTATCTGTTTTTTTTTACACAAATGTATAAAAAACACAGCAATAAAAAAAGCTTATCTTGTATTTTATTATTTTTTTTAATTTTACATTCACTTTTTTTCATTTTCTTCTTTGTTGTTTTTATTTGTTTATATGGCGAAAACAAAATGTTTGTTATTATTATTATTGTTATACTAAAAAACAAAAAAGCTGTCAGTCATTTTCTTCTAATTCGCTCTCCACCAACTTTTACAAACAATTGAGTCAGTCGGCTATACATACATACTACTACAATCAAAACGAAAGCCAAATATCAAAAATAAAACAGAAACTATGATAAAATTTAAGACAAAAACAAATTCTCGAACAAAATAAACACTTTTGACCTTGAGTATGGTTAATAACTGTGTAATATACTATGTATTGCACGTACATACTTACTATATACAAACTCAAATATCTATAGTACATACATACACTCAAATAAATAAATATACCTACATAAATTCTCACATTTATTTGCTGTTTTTTCGTTATTACTTTTAATTTTGTTTTTATATTTACACGTTTTTTTTGTAATTGTTGTTGTTGTTGTTATTTTGCACGATAAAAGAAACATGTGAGTGAGTATGACTAAAGTGTAGAGTTCTTTTCTCTGAGTGTTTATGTTTTTAGATTGTTTTGGTTTGGAATAACTTCTTTTTTTTAAGTTTAATAATTTATTTGTTTAGTGTGGTGTTAAGTTAGGTATTATTACAGTGTGAATTGTAATTAAGCACACAAAAATAATATTTTATTTTCTAAATTAAAATTAATTTCTAAATTTTTATACCTATTTTAGGTTTAAAAACTGTCTTATTTTTCTCTATTTATGAAACTTAACGAAACCATAATTTCCAAATCACTGTTAATTTAAAAGATTCCCTGTCATATTTGTTTTACTTAGTTGAAGTTCTTTGGAATTCATAACAATTTTGTTTATTTTTGTTTATTTAAAAAACTTAACGAAACTTTTTTTTCTTAAACAAAGGCATTTTAACTGAGATATTTGTTTATTAATAAAACATACAAATGCTTGTTAGAAAATCTACAAAAATTTCTTATTTTGGACAATTTAAAAAACTTAACGAAACTTTATTTTCAAAACCAAAACTTCTAGAAATTATTTGCTTGCATCTTTGTTTTACTAAGTTGATATTCTTTAGAATTGTTTAGATTTTTTTTATTTTTGTGAATTTAAAAAACTTAACGAAACTTTATTTTCAAAACCAAAAACATTTAAACGGAGATATTGTTAAATACGTATAATATGCATAAGCTTCTTTTGAAATCAAAAAGAATTTCTTAATTAAGACAATTTTTAAAACTTAACGAAACTTTATTTTTCAATCCATTGCCAATATAAATTATTTGCTGTTATATTTTTTTACTTAGTTGAGGTTCTTTGAATTGATTAAGCAATTTTTTATTTTTGTGTATTGAAAAAACTTAACGAAACTTTATTTTCTAAACCAAAAGTATTTGATAAGATATTTTTTTATATTCGTTAAACATGCATAAGCTTGTTTTAAAATGTACAAAAATTTCTTATTTTGGAAAATTTTTAAAACTTAACGAAACTTTATTTTTCAAAGCAATGGCAATAAAAATAATTTGCTGGCATATTTGTTTTACTTAGTTGATATTCTTTACAATTGTTAAGAATTTTTTTATTTTTGTGAATTTAAAAAACTTAACGAAACTTTATTTTTTATAACAAAAGTATTTAACAAGAGATTTTTTATATTTATTGAACATGCATAATAATATTGTTTTAAAATCTACAAAAATTTCTTAATTTGAAAAATTTTTAAAACTTAACGAAACTTTATTTTCGAAACCAAACGCATTTGAGGAGGGATTTTTTTATATTCGTAGAACCAGCATATGCTTATTTTGAAATCATGAATAATTTTCTTATTTCGAACAATTTTTAAAACTTAACGAAACTTTTTTTTCCAAACCAAAACTTCTAGAAATTATTTGCTTGCATATTTGTTTTACTCAGTTGAGATTCTTTTAAATCCTTAAGAAATTTTCTATTTTCGTCTATTTAAAAAACTTAACGAAACTTTATTTTTTAAACCAAAAACTTTTTAACGGAGATTATGTTAAATACGTTTAATATGCATAAGCATCTTTTAAAATCAAGAAGAATTTTTAAGTTTGGTTTATTTTTAAAACTTAACGAAACTTTATTTTCGAAACCGAAAACTTTTTAACGGAGATTATGTTAAATACGTTTAATATGCATAAGCATCTTTTAAAATCAAGAAGAATTTTATAATTTGGTTTATTTTTAAAACTTAACGAAACTTTTATTTTTAAACCAAAACTAATAGAAATGTTTAGCTGCTTATTTATTTTTGTGTATTTTAAAAACCTAACGAAACTTTATTTTTTAAGGCTAAACGAAACCAATATTTTGAATTGTATTGTGATTTTTTGCCATGTGCTTTTAAAGCTTGACATATTCTCTCCCACTGTATTGAAATATCTTTTTTAATTTCATCATTCTTAAAACAAACACCACAAACAAACTCATAAATAAATTTTGAATTTAAATAAAATACGTTTAATCAATTTAATCTATGCAGGTACTTTAAATATTTTGATTTTAAATTTATTTTGCGACCTGAATATCCAGAAACTAATCTTGTTTATTTATTTTTTATTTCTATATTATACAATTTCTTGGAGTGTTCTTTATTATTATTAAAATTTTTTTAACAATTGGATTGTTTTTGTTTTGCAAACAAATTTTGTGAAAAAAAAAACTTTATAACCTGGACACAACAACAAATAATCCAAGATTTTTAAAAACAAATTTAGTTAACAAAACAAAATGAAGAATAGTTATCATAATAATCAAACAAAAACAGTATAAACAAAAAATCATAATAATAACACCGCAAATTATTAAAACAATAATATAAAAAAAAACTATTTTTGAAAACAAATTCTACTAGGAATTAATAAGTATTGATAACAAAGAAATTTCATTTTAATTTATGACAACTTACAATTTTTCAAATACCATGCTTTGGCGATTTTTATGTCAGTTTCAATTTTAAATGAAATGTGTATGTCTGTATTCAAATTTGACATATTTAATGAGTTATTGAAATTGTGTTAACATGTGTTTTTAGACAAACATTTTTTTTATTTAATTTATTATTGAAAATTTTAATAATTTGCTGAATTTTGAATAAAATTTAATATGATTTCTATTCTACACTTGTGTTTATAATTTTCTTATTTCAAAGTTTATTAGTTTCATAGTTTTTCCTCATTTTGTCAAAATTCAAATTTTAAATAATAGAGATTAGGTTTAGAGGGTATCCTTCTTTACCATTTTTAAAACAAATATTGTTTTTTTTTATAATAAATAACATCTTCAGAAACATTATTATGACTTCATTTTAATGTAATTTTGTCACAAATTTTATTGATAAATTTATTTCTATCTATTATTATCTTATAAAATGTAACAAATTGTATTGTTTGCAAAATTTATAAAAAAAATCAATGTAAAAAACACCTTTAATTTGTTATAAAATATTTTGTTTGTTATTGGAACCCACACCCATATTTCTGTAAGTTTTTTGTCGCCTCTATGTATTTTTTATGGTTTTCCACTAATGCAGACATGTGTTTTTATTGTTGTTTTGCTCTTAAAACTCAAGGCAAACCAGTTAACATATTTATGGTCAAGATAACTGTTAACTGTGGAGACTCCTAAAAAGGGACTTATTCATTTTCATTTCAAACAATAGATACATCAAATCTGACATTAATTCAGTTCTAGTTCAGTTCTAGTTCAGTTCTAGTTCTAGTTCAGTTCTAGTTCAGTTCTAGTTCTAGTTCAGTTCTAGTTCAGTTCTAGTTCAGTTCTAGTTCAGTTCTAGTTCAGTTCTAGTTCAGTTCTAGTTCAGTTCTAGTTCAGTTCTAGTTCAGTTCTAGTTCAGTTCTAGTTCAGTTCTAGTTCAGTTCTAGTTCAGTTCTAGTTCAGTTCTAGTTCAGTTCTAGTTCAGTTCTAGTTCAGTTCTAGTTCAGTTCTAGTTCAGTTCTAGTTCAGTTCTAGTTCAGTTCTAGTTCAGTTCTAGTTCAGTTCTAGTTCAGTTCTAGTTCAGTTCTAGTTCAGTTCTAGTTCAGTTCTAGTTCAGTTCTAGTTCAGTTCTAGTTCAGTTCTAGTTCAGTTCTAGTTCAGTTCTAGTTCAGTTCTAGTTCAGTTCTAGTTCAGTTCTAGTTCAGTTCTAGTTCAGTTCTAGTTCAGTTCTAGTTCAGTTCTAGTTCAGTTCTAGTTCAGTTCTAGTTCAGTTCTAGTTCAGTTTTAGTTCAGTTCTAGTTCAGTTCTAGTTCAGTTCTAGTTCAGTTCTAGTTCAGTTCTAGTTCAGTTCTAGTTCAGTTCTAGTTCAGTTCTAGTTCAGTTCTAGTTCAGTTCTAGTTCAGTTCTAGTTCAGTTCTAGTTCAGTCCTAGTTCAGTTCTAGTTCAGTTCTAGTTCAGTTATAGTTCAGTTATAGTTCAGTTATAGTTTCAGTTCTAGTTCAGTTATAGTTTCAGTTCTAGTTCAGTTCTAGTTCAGTTCTAGTTCTAGTTCAGTTCTAGTTCAGTTCTAGTTCAGTTCTAATTCAATTCTAGCTCGGTTCTAGTTCTTGTTCTAGTTCTCTTCTAGTTCAGTTCTGGTTCAGATTCCAGTTCTGATTCCAGTTCAGATTCTAGTTCGATTTGAGTTCAGTCTACAAAAGTTGTTCTTAGCCAATTATAACTGTCACTTGAACTGACATGAACCGACCTTTATTACAAGTTTTCACTGTATTAACTTTTCATTGTTTATGTATTTTAAGTTAACGGTATTTGTTTAACAATCAATAATCATAAAATTACCATAAAATATTAACATTTTAGTTACATTTTTCATATTTACAAAAGTTATTATACTCTTATTACAAGACTGACAGAGCGCAAGGGAGAGAGAAATAATAATAACTGTTTTATTAATAAATAAACCATACAATTTAATTAAATACATAGCTTAACCCCTGCTGAGTTTTTTTTTAAGAAGACAAGAAAACGAACAGTTTCCGTTTTGAATTGATTAATAGAAAAAATTCCCAGTTGAAAATTTTCCCCATTCAGATGAGATTGTCATCATCTGGGACTGTTGAAATAAAACCCATGATAACCTGTGACATTCATAAAAAAAGTTGGGAAAAACTTTCGAAATTTCCCAACTTTGTTGATCTTTTAAGAATTTTGACAAATGTCATTTGACATTTGAAGTCTGGAATATCGATTTATTTATATATGTAAATGTAGCAGACATTTTTAACTCTTTTAATATTCAATATTTCATACTGATATTTTCCACATCTCACAGCAACGAGACGTTCAAAGTCCAAGCAAAAAGCGCACTTCAATCAAAAGCCCGCGCAAATATTTAAATATTTACTAATGCAATTTGCTTTTTCTCTTATGGCTAACTAATTGAGAATGTATGAGAGTCTGATACAACGTGCTGCATCATGTGTGTATTTGCATATGAGTCTGATAATAACAAAAATAATAAAGTGATCATACATTTTAACGCCCCTTTTAAGAGCCCTTGTCTTGTACATTACTTTGCAAAAAACAAAATAAAATTAACAGTAATGATGTACTCTACTATAAGTTATTTAAACTGATCAGACTGAATACGCAGGATATATATTTTAGTAAATATTTAATAGATTCGCTCTATTTTAATACAAGTTCAGTTCTAGTTCTGTTCTAGTTCTGTTCTAGTTCTGTTCTAGTTCTGTTCTAGTTCTGTTCTAGTTCTGTTCTAGTTCTGTTCTAGTTCTGTTCTAGTTCTGTTCTAGTTCTGTTCTAGTTCTGTTCTAGTTCTGTTTTAGTTCTGTTCTAGTTCTGTTCTAGTTCTGTTCTAGTTCTGTTCTAGTTCTGTTCTAGTTCTGTTCTAGTTCTGTTCTAGTTCTGTTCTAGTTCTGTTCTAGTTCTGTTCTAGTTCAAATCTTAGTACCCCCTTTCAATTTCCTCCATTATAAACAATTTTTTAAAAAATAACTTCACACTCATTTACTAGTGTAAATATATAATTAAAATTATTTGTTTTTATATAATTCTTTGTCTGTTAAAGCTCATTAAATATAAAACAAACAAGTAAAAAAATATTTTATTTACACAATTTGTTAATACATTAACAATTTTGCAAATCTTTTAAGTTGCAAATTGTTGCAAACATGAGCGCTTTGTAATTTAAATTTGTTTTTTTTATTGTTGTGGCTGTGTATGTTTTCAACACGTCCACAGCTCGCCCGATAACAATCTGGTTGTCACTTGTCTAGAATATTTACCAAAAGATAGACAAATGTCTGTCTATATTGACTGGCTTGATGGTGGTACTAGCATTTTTTTGTTTTGTTTTTGTATTGAGAGATACTTGTCTGTCAAATTGTTTATATGACTGTCTCTTTGTCTAGGGATTTTTCTGTGTTGTTTTGCATTTTTCCAATACATGGACTCAGCTTTTGCCAGTTCCCGCCACCCAATTGTTTTTAAAACTAATTGTAGACAATTTTTAAGTGTAATTGTTTGGAAATATTTATTATTACTTTTTTTTCAATACTCAAGTATGGCACGAGTTGAAACACGTTTTTAAAGTGTTTTTGTATTTAAAAAAAAATAAAAACAAATACAAGTAATTTAGACAAAACAAAAATAATAATTTAAGACGAAATTATTGAAGACTGTATTGCAACAAAGAAAATGTAAATCTAATCATATTTAATTAAAATAAACTAATTTTATATTATAGACATTATATGTATGACCCTTGGAAATTGATTTGCCCTGAACCCCTTTTTCAATTTGAACTAAGTTTTAAAACGGAAGTTAAAACTTTTTAAGTTTTATTTAAAATTTAAAATGTTTTATATTGATATTGATAATTATCATTTTCTTTTTTTATTAAAAAGTATTAAAATGCAAGTTGTCCTTATTTGTAAGTAGACCATTGTCTGGGGCATTTGATTTAAGATTATTATATTGTTCTTATTTTTTTTAAATTATAATTATTGTAATAAAAAAAAAATGTTGTACAAACTGTATGATGGAAATGTCTCGACTGGTTGCAACATTTAAAGCAGCTGAGAATTTAAATTGGATTAATCTAATGCGTCGTTACAATTATTTTTATATAATTTAATCATAAAGGGAGTTAATGAAATATAATTTCATTAATGCAAAATTAAATAGCAGTAGTATAATAGATTGCTACAGTTCTAGTTCAGTTCTAGTTCAGTTCTAGTTCATTTCTAGTTCAGTTCTAGTTCAGTTCTAGTTCTAGTTCAGTTCTAGTTCAGTTCTAGTTCAGTTCTAGTTCAGTTCTAGTTCAGTTCTAGTTCAGTTCTAGTTCAGTTCTAGTTCAGTTCTAGTTCAGTTCTAGTTCAGTTCTAGTTCAGTTCTAGTTCAGTTCTAGTTCAGTTCTAGTTCTAGTTCAGTTCTAGTTCAGTTCTAGTTCAGTTCTAGTTCAGTTCTAGTTCAGTTCTAGTTCAGTTCTAGTTCAGTTCTAGTTCAGTTCTAGTTCAGTTCTAGTTCAGTTCTAGTTCAGTTCTAGTTCAGTTCTAGTTCAGTTCTAGTTCAGTTCTAGTTCAGTTCTAGTTCAGTTCTAGTTCAGTTCTAGTTCAGTTCTAGTTCAGTTCTAGTTCAGTTCTAGTTCAGTTCTAGTTCAGTTCTAGTTCAGTTCTAGTTCAGTTCTAGTTCAGTTCTAGTTCAGTTCTAGTTCAGTTCTAGTTCAGTTCTAGTTCAGTTCTAGTTCAGTTCTAGTTCAGTTCTAGTTCAGTTCTAGTTTAATTCTAGTTCAGTTCTAGTTTAATTCTAGTTCAGTTCTAGTTCAGTTCTAGTTCAGTTCTAGTTCAGTTCTAGTTCATATTCTAGTTCAGTTTAATTCCACAATATAAAAGCATTCGAAATCTCTGCATTGTTATAGATTTTTCAACCAATTTACAATGAAATTTTATATTTTTCTAAAAAACTTTATAAATTTTTATTTAAAATATAAACACTGATTATTTTTATACACCAAACTATAATTATGTTTCCTTTCTTTTCTTTTTAGTTTGTGCAACAAACCAGCAGCCCTAAAAGTAGTTTCGCTTTCAAATAAAAGACCTCCTAAGAGGTCAAGCCCCAAATAAATTGCGGGTGGGCTTAACAACAAACATAACGGAAAACAGCAAAAGGCTTTGGTTCCAAAAAGCCCCAGCACACAACATAAAAATAAAGAGTTTTGCAATAAACTCTTTAAATTTTAAAATACAATGACAGAAAATCAATTATTTCCCATGTCGACAGAATTATTCGACACCTCTTCCAATAGCAGTAATCCACTGAAATACGATTTGTATTCGTTGGGTTTAACAAGCAGCGTAGGATCGGCCACAGCATTATTTGCAGCCACTTTTACGAACACAAGCAACGGCGGAGGTATTGGCACAAATTCTCTATTCACACCAACCAACAACAACAACAGCAGCAGTAGTAGTGGCAGTGGTGGTAATAGCGGTAGTAATGTTATGCTAACGAATGCCATCAGTATACCACGTAGTAATAATCCAAATCAAAGTCATAATCCCTATCAAGACGAGGCACACCATCATCCCACCAGCAGTCCATTTCTTAGTCATTTATTGCATCATCAGCAACAGAATCTTCAGCAGCAACAGCACCAGCAACATATGAATAGCATGATGTCTTCTTCAGCCAATATGCAGCAGCAGCAACAACAACAGCAGCAACAGCAACAAAATCAGCAGCAACATAATGGTTTGTTGTCTGATTATTCCGATTATGCTTTGGATGTTCTAGATGCTTCTTTGTCGCCTTCACTGCTGCAAGATGTCAGCTTAAGTGCTGCTGCCGCCTCACAGAGTCTTAATTCCGGACAGAATTCTAGCGCCTCCCTAACATCACCCTTCTACAATCAAGATCCTTCATCGCCTCTTAGTAATAACAACGGTTCAGTGGGTAGTAATGGCGCTGGCAGCGGCAGTAGTGGCAGTGGTAACTCCAATAATCTAAATATGTCCACTTCTACTGATATAACTGGGGTGGTTACCTTTCTCAATTCCACCGCCAATGCAGATGATTCCTCATCTCTGATGTACGACTCAAATCTGGCCACCAATTCCATGTGGAGCGATATAGGCAGTGCTATTTCCACCAAACACGAACCCTTTTCCATAGACGAGAATTATATCTTTCCGCTGGATAAGACGGATGTAAATAATACGGCTTTTGGGGATTTTGAAGGTGATATAGGCAATTTAGAAGATATAGGCAACTTGGAGGACTTTTTACCGTCGTCGGGTTCTCATGATGATGGTGGTCACTCGTTTCATTTATTATCACCGTCTTTGCATGCAGCCGCACAATCTAGTACGCCTTCGCCGGGTATGGGACCACCCATGGAACTCTTGCAACAACAGCAACAGGAACAACATCAACAGCTACAACAATTCTCGCAATTACAATCGATGCAGAACTCTAATGCGGGCGGTGAAGGAGGTAATGGCAACGGCAACTCCAACCAAACAAATGCAATGCAAATCCAACAGCAGCAGCAGCAACAACAACAAAATCATCAAAGTTCCTCTAGTCCATATGAAATTTATCACAGTACACCAAATAAACATCAATTACAGCAACAACAACAACAACAACAACACAATAGCAACTTTTCACCCGGTAGTCTAGTAAGTTTTTTTTAAATTTCCATATTTTGAAACAAATTTTATGAATTTCGTTTTTCCTTTTCCAGCCTTCTCATTCACCTTTACAAATGAATTCCATAACGCCACCACCACCTCATGCCAATCGTTCACAATACCAACAGAGTCAGGTTAAGTCACGCAACATGCAAGAGCTGCTGAAAAAAGGTTTCTCCATATCACCCGATCGCAACAATTCGTCTGCACTGTTGGGCCACTCGGTACCCGCTAACCATGGTCTCCTAATGACCACCAATGCTTTGAGTCCCAGCAGTGGCAGCAGTGGTTTTGGTAGTACAAATGGTGCCAACATTAGTTCAGCATCCTCGAATGCTCCTGTGATAAGCGTGAATAGTGCTCGCAAGCAATTCTATCAGGCCAATGAACAAGGCAACACAATATCCAGATTATCCTCGTCGGCGCCCACACATTTAGGACCCGCCGACATTTGGATGCGTAGAGAACCAAGACAGCATTTACTTTCTACCAGTTCCTTGGCCGAAGCCGAGTCATTCTCATCCCTGAGTACCGCCAGTGTTTTGTCACCCGATGGCCATGACTACTCGCAAGATGATGACGATGACATTTCAACCGATTACAATAGTGATCACTATGACGACTGCTCCTCGGACAATGGTTCCGATAATGAAGATGATAGTTCCACCCTACATGGCCGTTCGAATTCCACGAGTAGTAACCAATTGTCCTCATCAAAAGGTAAAGAGAGATTCTTTTGGCAGTACAATGTACAGGCCAAAGGACCCAAAGGCAAACGTTTGGTGTTCCAGTCGAAATTGGAAGATCCTCATATTTTGAATGAGGTCACCGATCCGGTATTTAGTCCTAATTGTTCTGTTAGAGGCATAAAGGTGTATAAGGTGATTTAAATTATTAAAATCAGAACAAAAGAATTTTACTAATATGTTTTGCTTTTTCAATGTTAATTTCTCATTACAGCATAGTGGCAAAGCACGCAAAGGTGATGGCAATGACTTGACTCCTAATCCTCGTAAATTACACAATATAGGCAAAGAACTAGATCGTTTAAGTCGCACCATTAACGATATGACTCCCGTGTCCGAACTGCCCTTCAATGTGAGACCCAAGTCACGCAAAGAGAAAAATAAACTGGCTTCGCGGGCCTGCCGTTTGAAAAAGAAGGCTCAACATGAGGCCAATAAAATTAAGCTGTATGGTTTGGAAATCGAGCATAGTAAGTTTAGTTCAAGGTGTACAACATAAATTACAGCTAGATGGGAATAGAAGAGCGACAAATTTAATTCTATTGGCAGAATTATATATTAAATTCTTAAATTTATTCCACAGATTACACAGATATTAATCATCTGGTTCCAGTAATATGGCAATAGAAAAACAAACGAAAATGTCGAAATGGTTGTGGTTTGGAAAGAGGGTTTTCTTGCTTTGCAAACCACAACCATTGAAAAGTGGTTGTAGAACGTCAAAATAACCATACGGTTTAATATTACTTTTTTGTGAACTTTCATTTGTTTCATATCTGTATTAATCTGTGATTTATTCGCTCTATTCTTCCATTTTTCGTGTATTTATTTTATGGTGGAGTTTATTTATAATTTTTTTAAATTATTTTTTACTTTTTCTTTTTCAGAACGTTTAATAAATGCTATTAGCGATATTAAACAGAATCTTGCTTTGAAATATCGCAAACAAAATGTGGGCGAAAATGCCGAGGATGTGGAACAACAAATTGAAAGAATTTATAAACATGCTATAGGTGAGTTGGTATTTTTTTTTTAAATATTACAGCAAGTTTGAAACAAATTTGAAAGATTTATTACTTAAGGAAGTTATAATAAGAAAGTTTTGTTTAAAAAATAAACGAAAAAGTTATATTTTTTATTAAAATACGTTTTTTTTCGATAATTGGCCGAGCGTTTCATGTCTGGCCGCATATTGTGTGCGCTTTTCGGCCAATGCTCGCTTCAAACGAATCAGTTGCTTTCGGTATATGCTCATAATAGATAGGACCCTTTTGATCCCGTCAAATACAGATAGCGCCATGGATAGATAGCATGGACCGCTGCTGCCACCTGCGCGTAAACCGCTAAAAAACGGTGCATTTTTCTGGTTGTAATGGAGTTTGTAGGGTCTGTTGTGGATTGGTCTCACTCCAAAGCCAAAAATATGAAACTCATGAACACTATTTTGCGATAAAACAGTTGTTAGTCAGCGCGAATCGCTGACTAATTTTCAAAGTAAATATGTAAAAATTGGTAGCGTTGTTCAAGCGTCAATCTATACATGATAAATGTCAAAAAGTGAGCGCAGTATGACAATTTGATTGACAGTTAACCCTTTCGTTCTATCGAGCTTTTGTTTATAAACTTGGGAACATTTAATAATGTTATGATGCTGTACTCATGAATAACGAATTGTAATTGTAAAAAGTTATTTCCATAAGTATGAACATTTTACTGTATCACTTTGTAAAATTCAAGTAGCTTTTCCACGTAATCAGGCTCCTTCAGAGACCGAATTTAATCGCATTGAGGCTCTCGGTTCGGTAGCTGACAGTCGACCAAAACAATACACTTTGTAAAATTCAAGTAGCTTTTCCACGTAATCAGGCTCCTTCAGAGACCGAATTTAATCGCATTGAGGCTCTCGGTTCGGTAGCTGACAGTCGACCAAAACAATACACTTGGCTGTAATGAGTAAAACATTGCCGCTGTACAGCAAGGTATTGAGAATGAGCTTTAAAACGAAAAATTATACGGCCGGGATATTTCTCATGCAACAATTGAATTGTTTGGTCACCAGAGGTAGATCTTCATCAGCTAGAGGGCGCAACAGCCTCACAGCCGGCCAAATAATTCACTTGTTACATGAGAAATTTCCCGGTCGCGTAATTTCTCGATTTGGCTATGTTAATTGGCAGCCTAGTTCTTGTTATTTAATGCTGCTTGACTATTTTCTCTGGGGACATTTGAAAGACATTTCATGCATTGCAAATTCAAATTCCGAGCTATATTGACAAGATAAACGAAGCGTCTTTGAAAATGTGATTTAACATTTTGGCCGACATTTTATGCAATTATTAATTTCCATATTTCTTTACATTGTTATCAATAAAACTGAATCTGTCAAATAAAAAACAAGCCAATTTATAATTCATAACCTCAAATTTGCCCAACCTTTATTTAAATATTAAAAAAAATGTTTAATTTGAACCCCCAAATGCATTATTAAGGGTTATTTTTATGCAAATAATGTATCTATTTAGTCATTATTTGCATATTGAGATAAATATAAAGATAGATGGATAATAGCAGTCAAAATTCTAAAGAAAATATGGAGGGAGGGTGTATGCTTGATAGATCATGAGATAAATATATCTTGTAGATAGAAATTGATAATCCCCCTAAAGCGAATCAATATTTCATATGAAATATGTTCCCTATTCCCATTTTTCGTTCATGGGCTTTGTTCTCCTAAAAAAATTCTCCATGTTGTGAAATTTTTCTATGGAATTTTGTAAACAATAAACAGCTGTTACGAACAAAATCAACTATTGTGAATGAAATTTCATGGGAATATCATGATATCAATTTTTCCTTCAAGGGAAATGAATATTTATATGGGAACATAAATTTCACATGTTTTTCACTATAGTGGTGAATATTTTACATGAAATATGTTCCATTTTCCCATTTTTCGTTCAATAACTTTGTTCACGTGAGAAAATTCTCCATGTTGACAAATTTTTCCATGGAATTTTGTAAACAATAAACAGCTGTTACGAACAAAATCAACTATTGTGACTGAAAAGTTCATGGGAATATTACGATAGCAATTTGCCTTCAAGGAATTAAATATTTCATGGGAACATAAATTTCAAATGATATTGCCGATAGGGGTGAAAATTCCTGTAAATTCTGTAAGTCTGCCTTTTTAGAAAAGTAATACAGCAAATTTTTAATAGAAATTTTGTAAGACTCCTAAAATTCGATTTAATTTCAAGCTTAAAAAACTTTTCAAACATTTTATACCTAAAATTTGTTTAAAAAAAATAAGTTGTTCAATATTTTAGTACTGATTATAAATTAATTTTCAATATTTCTAACAAATTAAGATGAAGGTAGGGAATCGTTTTGTTTTATTTGCCATTTTATATTCACATTTTTAATAATTCTATTTATTTTTCTTTTTGTCGTTACAGGAGGTTTAGCTATTGCTGGCGGTAGCACCGATTTTGTAAATAAAGTTTTGGAAAATGTGAAAAATGGCCAACCCACAGGTGGTTTGGAAGAACTCAGAAATACCTAAACATTTAAAAACGACTTTAAAATTAAAAAAAAAACGAAACCAAGTTTAAACTAAAACCAATACAAAGATGAAACACTGCAACACAAGAGGCAAAATATATTTTTTAAAAATATAAATGAAAAATAAAGAAAATAAAAAAAAATAATAAAGAAAACGAGAAAGTATATAAAACCAAGTAAGAAACAACAATAATAATAATACAAAATGAAATCATAATAATAATAATATTAACATTTTTGTAAAATGCTACCAGTTTTACCTGTTTTTATTATAAAAGAAAAAATTGTATAAAACTAAAGTTTATTGATTATTTTCTGTTTTAGTTTTATGATTTTAAGCATTTGTTTGTTAAGTTAAGTTTTTCTTTCTGCTACTATGTTATTTTTAAATATAAAAACTTTTTTAAAGAAAAGAAAAGGAAATTGAAACTAGAATTGTAAACATTCTATATTAATTTTCTATTAGTTTGTTAGTTAAGACCCTGGAAATGTTGGATTTTTATAAACTATAGTTTTTATTAATTTAATTTTATTTTTTTTATGAAATATATTTTTTGTTAATGTTTTGTTACTGGTAAACAAGACTTTTGTTTATAAAAAAAGGGGTCATTTAGTTTATTTTATATTAATTTGTTTATTTCTTTTTTTAATAAATACTTTTAAATAAACTATACTGTTCTATATGGTTACTGTTTAAGTTTTATATAAGAAAAAAAACCTAAAGAATTGAAAAAAAACAAAAATTGTGAAAGAAAGTTTTCAAAACTGAAACAAATCTTTTTTTTATAATAAAAACATCATTATAACGCACTAAATGTTTCTTTAATCCCCTAATTATTATTAAATATATAATAAACATATATATTCTATTTATATATGTTAAAACTAATATTTAAAAATACTTATACTTTTATATAATTTTTAATTATACTTATAAACATTATACAAACTATGTTTATTCTTACTTTTACTTTTAATTTAAATATTGTTTTGTTTTTGAAATATTTTTTGCAAGCGAATGTATAGAAAAACAATACAAAAACCCATTTATGAAATACATACATATTTTTACAAGGTGATATATTTTTTAATTTTTTTTCTATTATTTTTTAAGTTTAATTCTATTAATTTCTTTATATTTTATGCTTTATATTTAAGTTTAAAATTATCTACGAAGAGAAAAACAAACAAAATTACCTACACTTATTATAACTTTATTATATAATTTTTCTAAATAAACCAACCCATATTTAATACGTAAAATATCAAAGAAAAAAAAAACTAAAAAAAACCTGTATAATTTTATTTGATTTTGATATTTTTTTTTTTGACTTTAAATCTTGAATTTAGCTTTTTGTTTCGAATTTAGTTTTGGTTTTAATAGAAATTAATTGTTTTAAATCATTTGGTTTGTTTATTTTAAACAAAATTTTTATTTTGAGTGAGAAAAGTGTTCATTTAGTAGCGTAAACCGAATTACCGTACTCAAATAAGAAAATTACGATCGATTTTACTCCATATCATATGCGGTAATTCGGCCCCAGGATTTGTAGATTTCTTTTTAGTTTTTCTTGAATATTTCAAGGCTTACAAATAAATAGTTGCCTTTAGTTTTAACCATAGAGAAATACACATAGAAAAATTATTCAAAATAATCACACATACGAGTGTTGTTTTTCTTTTTATATAGATTTTTTTACTAATAAATTCTAACCTCTTAGATTTTTGATAACCCAGTTAGGTGTTTGACCTGAGAGTATCCGATCTATGTATGTGCATTTCTCTATGGCTTCAGCATACATATTTCTTTAATTATCTTTTAATAATTCCGAATTTTAGCAGTTTGAGCAGCCATTCGAGCAGTGTCAAGAAACCTTTTTTTATTTCATATCGAAATATATTGAACAGTATCAATTTTTTAGATTTATTTTCGTTGTCCAATATCTTAAAATTCTTTATAGTTCTGGCATTCCATTTCTTTCTAATTTTATTGTTGTTGCTTCAACAGTTCCTAAGCTTTCTAGAGTTCTTTCCGCTGTCGCTGAGTTGACAGTATATGGGAACGATTTTTATTGTAATGTGCTGTCTTAGGATTCAATGTATTTTTTTGTTTGTTTAACCCTCCGGCGAGTGAGAAGGTCCCTGGAGACATTTTTCATTTTCAAACTGAAATTATTCCTTGATGGTCCGCCCCCCCCCACATGTACTCCAAGGAAATTTTATCTAGAATCGTTTAAAAAAAAGTCAAAGCAATCCGACCAATAGTTTAGTTTCTATTGAGATTTAAATGTGTTTAGTACGGGAATGTGTGAAAAGGTACTTGTACTGTGGACCTTGTACTCCGTAGGGTTAAAGCCAATCTTAGGTTACTGAAAAAAGTTCAACAAAAATATTTACTGTATTTGACGAAGAAAAATTAACACAATTAGCATGAGCTAAAACATTTCCTTGTCAATCTGCTATTTAAAAGTTCTATGCACGACCTGGGCGGAATAAAATATAAATTCCAAGAGATGCTTTGTTGGATTCTCTTAATTTGTTTCCTTTATATTCGTTTCTTAATGATTAAGTCGTTATTGAACTTTCTGTCAGCTTTGAAACAATTTGTATTTCCTGGTCACATGTAGCTCTATTAAAATGTTTGTATAATTTGTATTCTATTGTTTTTGAATGGTTTGAAATTTTGCTGAAGTATTCGTCTTTTATCTTCATTGCAAACTAAGAAACAAAACCATTTTAAAAGGTTAGGTTGTCACACAATTCCATTCCGATCGAAAGTGGAATTAATTCCGTATTTCTCTTCTTCAGAAAAAGTAAAACGAAAATTGCTTTCGAAATAAAACCTCTTTCAGTTTTCAAAGTGAAATTGAAAATCTCATTGTAATTATTTGTTTTTCTAAAATTTCTGAACCAAAAACTTCATTCAGTTCAATTCAGAAATACAGAATTATTAAATATTTTTAGAATTAATAAATAACACGGATTCTGAAGAATATAAAACGAAATCAAACGGAACAGAAACTACGGAATTAAAAACATTCCGAATGAAATGTGTGACAGGCCAGTATGATTTCTTCTTCTTCTCCTCCACTTGTTAACTTTATCGACGGACACCTTTATTTTATAAATTCTACATTTTTCGTTTGTTTAATGATTTTAAAGGTTTCTAAGAAAATCATTCAGGCATGTGATGAAAAACAATCGTTTTCAAAACTGAAATCAATCTCTAAAACGATTTAGGTGTGATGAATTTCAATTGATTTCATATTCCATTTTTATTTCATTCCGAATCATTTTTATAGCTAAAAGCAACTCTGCATTTGTTTACCTTAATTAATGTGAAAATTAAATTTCGATAACTTCCCTTTGAAGCATATTTGGATTATGAAACGATTCAAACGAAATTGAAATCGTTTTTGCATCTAAATCGTTTTTCATCACATACCTGATTAACTCCGCGATAGAAACATTATTCCATAATGTATACATTTTAATTATGCTATTACTACTAATAAAAATCCTGATGTAAAATTTTTAAAATAACTTTTTTTTCATAAAAAATTAACATTTTAAAAGGGGAAGGAAACACTTTAAAGATATAATTTAAAACTAATGGCTTGTTTTAACAAGAACTCCATTCCATAAAACAGAAATTACTGTGGATCAACATTCCAATTAGAAATTTCTGAAATATAAAATTCTGAAACATAATTGGAAATTTCTGAAATTCAATTAGAAATTTCTGAAATTTAATTGGAAATTTCTGAAATATAAATGGAAATTGTGATATATAATTGGAAATTTCTGAAATACAATTGGAAATGGTGTAGTTTTTATATTTCAAGGTTTATATTCAAATTTTACTTTCCTTTAATATCCTAGATTTAAATTTTAATAATTTTATGAGACATTTCTCTTACAACGAAAAAAACTTCTTGATTTCTGCTAACTATTTTTCAATTATTTGTGATTTCAATCCAAACATTTTTTGTTTTCTGGTTCCTTTGCTTTCAATTATTTGTTATTTCAATCAAAATTTATTTAATTCTTTACACATGTATGTATTTAAAGCATTATTTAACGCAACGTATTGTGTTCATTATTCAAAATTTATTAGATTTTTAATTAAATTACAAATTTAGTTTGCTTTTTTAAAAAATTACAATATTTAGGCTTAAAATTTTCAATATAAAACAAAGAAAAGTTAATTTACTGATACTCTTCTAAAATGTATTGTAACTTAAAGGGCAATGAAACGAAATTTTCAAAATTATTTTGAAAATTAAAACTGTTTAAACAAATCTAGATTTGTTTAACTAATTAAACTTGAAAGAAAAAATGTAACAATTATGTAATAAACAAGTGATTTAAGTAACAGAGTTTAAAACTAAATTAAGTTATAAACTTAATAAAAAAAAAACGAAAATGAAATGGTTTATTTGGATAAAAATTAAAAGATTAAATTTGAAATGACAGTGAAACGAATTAGTTTGTAGGTTAGTTTTTATAACAAATTATTTTCTTGTTAAAATTGTTCATATTGTAAATGTTTGAAAATTATAATTTTTTTTGAATTAAAAAAGAATGTAAACAAAAAGTTAAGAATTACATTTTATTAGGATTTTTTTAAATTGAAATGTATATGAATTGTTTATTAAAATTAAGGGGTTTTCAAAGATATTTTTTTTTTAATTTAAAATGTATTACAATAAATGACATTAAAGGTTCGAAAGAGTTCTTAATTCCATTTCCAAAATTAAATTTTATCTCTTAACAATTCCATTACCACCTGTCTATACTTGACAAATATTCATCATAACAATAAATGACATTTGTTGTCAAGACAAAGCAAAAGTACTAACAATTTTATCATAACAAAGCAATAATACTAATAAATGGAGACTATAGCTGATAATTTTTTATCTAGACAACCATTTTGAAGTTTATTATGATAAAAATTTATCAGTTATAACCAGGGGGTTAACCCTGGAAAGATAATCATATTCTGACATACGTCAAAGATAATCATATGTAAAATTTACGAATTTCTCGAAATCAATTTATCGCCAAATTTTAATTTGAATAAATCGATAGTTGCGGTCGTATTATGGCACCCAGCGCTATTCATACAAAAAATCATTGATCATGGTTGGGAAAACTATCTGTAACGCGAGCTACGGCTTCATTTTTGAATAAATAAAGTCCTATGATTCTAACAGTGTTGCATTTTTCTGTATATAATGGAGTCTGTATGGTCTGTTGTGGATTGGTGTCACTCCATATAAGGCAATTTTATTTAATAACAAACCCGTTAAGCCAATGAGCCTTGCCCCTGAACACAATTTTGTGGCACGAATCGATTTAGATAATTTGGTAGCGTTGTTAAAGAGTCAATCTATTCATGATGATTTGCCAGAGTATCCTGATCAAAAAAATTACAGTTCGTTTGACAGTTAACCCTTTCGTAAGTTCTATTGGGCTTAAAAATACCATTTTTGATTTAAATTATTAAAAATTTAATCATTCAAAGGTTGAATGAATTCCATTCTGAATTAATTATATTTAAATAAAAGCCTTTGAATGAAGCTAAAGTTTTAGTTGTTTTTAATGGATTTCTGGAATGAATTGCGAATATTTTTTTAATCCGAATTAAGATTTAAGTGAATTATGCTCAAATTGAATTCTATAATTCGAAGCTCTGATTGTAATTAGTATTTTTTATTTCAAATTTGAAATGAAAACTTAATTTTGAGGGAGTTTTATTTTGAATATTTTTTTTTTATTTGGAAACGAATTAAACAGTGGCCAAGTACTGAAAGAGTTTAATTCCTGAGGGATTTGAGCGATTTTCAAACCAACTGCACTGAATTTCATTCCGATCGATCCGTATTTTGATTCTTCAGAAAAATTAAAACGAAAAATATTTTCTGAATGAAACCACTTTCTATTTTCTAAATGGAATTGATATCTGTTTGTAATTACAGGTTTTTCCCAAAATTTTTAATCAATTTTGTTACCAAAAACATCACTTTTGTTTTAATATACAAAACGTTGACAAATTAAAATCGGAAAAACAAATATTTTTGGATTTAAAAAAAATCCAACGGAATCTAAAGATGCTAAAATTAAATCGATCCTAACGAATTGTGTGTCAGACCTGATAAAATCTTTGGGGAATTAACAATATCAAACGGAATGCGAAGAATAATATCTATCGGAATAATTATAAGGCATAGAAACTCTTCCGACCAACATGTGTGTTATAGAACCTGGGTATTGAAAATATGTTTTAATTTCTAAAGTATATTTAAACTTTTTTTTAATAAAATCTTTAGTAACACCCTTATTATAAACAAATCTATGATTTTTAATTAAAAACTATTTCAAAAAAGAAATTAGCACGCAAGTTCCTGTAAAAATGTACAAAAATTTTTAAAAATTTAATGGTTTATTAAGAAAAACAAAATTGAATGTGAAATCAAATTATAAAAAGAATAAGTATAAATAAGTTCAAATTCATAGTTAAGAAATTAATTTAGGATTTACAAACAAATTGAAATGAAAGAAAATAAAATAAAATTTCTGGGGAAAATGAAAACACAGCTGATGACCCTATGAATATTTCCAAACTCATAACCTAGACCGTTATTCGGTCATCGTTATTGCTAGTCGGGAGGTAAATGTCAGTTGAAGAAAATCAATCTGATTTGGTCCATCTATAATTCGATTTTTTGTGTGCCCGCATATGAAAATGTCACCAGACTGTGAAAATATTTGAAAACTGGGGAATATATTTGAAATCTAATTAAAAGAAAATGTCAACGAATAAAGACACACTTAAATGGAATACAAATGTAATAGAAAAAGTGGCAATTTAAACAAATTAAAAATAAAGTGAAAAAAATTGATTTTTTTAAATAGCTGAACCAATTTAATGGACTTACAAACAAATGGTAAACAGAGCTGATTATTGGCTTAAACTATTTCCATATTTATTAAAAAAATTGTAATTAATCAATTGTTAATGATTTGTATAACAAATTACAAATAGTGGGGTTATAAATTTGTATTAACAAAGTGAGGTTATAAATTTTTGATGATAAAAAAAGTGAGGTTATAATTTTAATATATTGGCTCGTTAGCCGTTTGTTTAAATAAAACCAATATTTCCCTCCTCTTCTTGAAATTTAAAACAAGACTAAAAGAAAAGAAACAAAAATACATTTTATGCTTAAGGGAACATTTTAATAAAGAATTTAATTAAATAATTATTTAAAACCCAAAAGCCATTTTTCAATAATAACAAAAAGAAAAACATAAAATATACATTAATAACTGGTATCAAAATTAATTTTAAATAATTATAAAACCAACAAATTATTTATAAGATAAAAATAAAACACAATTGAAAAGAAAAAACATAAAAAATTGACCAAAAAAATGACGAGATATTTAAAGCAGGGTCACAAATTGACCGGTAAGGAAAAACAGAAAACAGACGAACAAAAAATTACAAATTATAAATGTTTAAATGTGCTTTAAATTAATGTGCTTCATTAAAAAATTTATTTATTTATTTATATACAAAACAAAATTTACATAAAAATAAAAATATTACTTACATACATACTAAACTTACAGTTTAAGAAATAATATTTAATATTAATAATTATAAATTACAAAGAAGTTATATAAATTGTTGAAAAACAAAATAATATTTATGGAAATTTCAAATACATATAAAATGCGATAAAACCTGCCCTCCAAACGATTTTGTAAAAGAAAGAAGTTAATTGTGAATTGAAATAAAATCCAAAAATATTGTACAAAATAGGAAGTCGAAATAAGGAAAGATTTTAAATTTATTTTATTTAAGTAAATTTAAAATTTTTGATTTAGTTACCTTTATTATTTATATTTATCTTTATTTATTTAATTCAAAATTTCTAGCACAACCCCAAAAAACTTCTCAAATCTCTACAGCAAATAATCTCTAGGTTTTAAATCATTAAAAACATCCTTAGGGTATTAACTGATAGAAAATCTGGCAAATGATTTTCAATATTGTTCCTCACAACATCCCTGATTTCGTGAATTATTTTTACTTGTCTAAAATTTACTTTAAACTGCGACTTTTAAATTAAAATAAAGCATAATTTTACTTTAAACAATTTTTTAAAATTAAAAATAAAATAAAAAAAATATAAACTTAAAAAAAAAATTCATGACCTCAGCAGGAGTTGAACCTGGAACTATGTTTTTAAATGAAAAATAAGAAAATTTAAGATTATACAAATGCTATGGCTTTTATAACCCAGGTTCAAATCCCACAGCAACCATTAATTATTTTTTTTAATTTTATATTTTTGTGAATATTTTTATTAATTAATTTTTATTATTTTATTAAATATTACTATAACTTGCTTTATAAAAAGTCATTAAATATATCCATAGGTTATTTACTGCTAAACAATATGGGAAATATTGGATTAAAAATGAGGGATTATTTACTATGATATGTTGCCATCTTTCTGGCAACATATGGATTCAGAGCCAAAAGAACTGTTCATATTTTGAGGCTAAGAACGAATCAAGCCAATTTTGGATACTCTGTTCCAAAGTCAAGCGTATCCCAGACAGAGCGCGGTCTTCTTTTATAAAGTTTTTAACAGGTATTCCGGACAGGCGTTTTTCGGACAATTCTCGCTTCAATCTAATCAGCTGTATTTGTTACAAGTTCCCTGTAATAGTCTGGCTAGATTTCAGCAGCTCATAATAGATAGAAACCATTTACTAGCACTATATACAGACTATATCCTTAGCTCCATGGATATTTGGCTTTGGTGTTGATATGGCTGGTTGGCCGGGTTTCACATTCAATCTCTTATGCTTTGGGTAATTGTAATGGATCCATTTTTCATCGCAAATAATGATTCGGTGAAAAAATTATTTTCTTTTATAAAGTTGATGAAGCATTTCAGACATGCAAAATCATCTTTCAAGGTCTCTCGGCTTCAATTCGTATGGTACCCAATTTCCCAGCTTTTGGTGAATCCTGCTTCTTACAAACGTTTTGAAATTGCTGCTTGAGTAGCTCCCAATGATTTAGCAAGCTCTTGTTGAGTTTGACAACAAACTTCGTGGAGTAATGTCTCCAATTCGTGTCAAAATCTACACTTCTGAAGCGCACAATCCATATATCGCAAGTTGTAACCGATGAAGCACATTCGCCATAAGTCTTTTTCAAATTAATGAAAGGCCTATCGAAGCCATTGTCCGCGAGCATCCGAATGACTCTGGCTGAACTCATTCTCAATTTGATCGATGGTCTGGGTTATGTTGGCTTTATGGGCTGCTGTGGTTTTAGGCTTATTCGCATAGGCCTGCGACTTAAGGAAACCCCACAAGAAAAAGTAAATCGGGGTCAAATCAAACGATCTCGGTGGCCAGTTCACATTATCACCATGTCAGGTGACCATGCCCTCAAATCAAAAAAATGTACAATTAAAGCAGAAATAACTCTGTTATCATGAAGCGATATTAAGCACCAGTAACAGTCACTGCTTGACCAGTCTCATTTTCAAATAAGTATGGTCCAATGATCGCTCCAGTCCAAAATGCGCTCCAAAACGTGAAATGTTGTGGAAGTATTGGTTTCTTTGCATATCACATGAATGTTCTCTGAACCCCAAAATCCGCTATTTGTAGGATATACAAAGCTACCAAGTTGCAAATGTGTTTCATAGCTTAGGAAGATGTTCAAACCTGTGGCCGCCAAACTTTCATTATTCCTGAAATTTTTTTCAAAAATCATACCCTAAACTGTAATTTTATTTCTTGGTTAGAATCTCTTGGATGTACAAATGGCGGCAAATTCAAATTGTGTGTCAATTTTGGCTCACTCGTTTTTTAAACTGCTGTTTTATTTTTTGGTTAGCAACACTTGACTGCACAAATGGCGGCAAATTAAAATTTTGTGTCAATTTTGGGTCACTAGTTATTTAAATTGCTGCTTATAAATCAAAATATGCAATAATTTAGCATTGAATCGATTTTATAAAATTTATTTTGAAAAATATGCGTCTTATTACAAGAAAAAAATAAAAAAAAAATTATAAAAAAATCATGACCTCAACAGGGATTGAACCTAGGACCCAATATATAAATGAGAACTAATGAACTACCAGAGCTATTGCTTTTACAACCTAGGTTCGAATCCTACAGCAAGCAGTAAGATTTTTTTATTTCTTAATTTTATATTTTTTTTGTTTTTTTTTAAATTTATTAATAACGTTTTTTAAAAAAATCATTCTTTTCTTGCGACTTCCTATTAAACCAAATTTTTTACACCAATTGTACTGAGCTTCAGCTACTTATTTCATAATTAACAATATACCAAAAATAAAAAAAGGTTTTTGAAATCTTAAAATAACAAATATCAAAAATCAAATATATATAAACTCTATAAAGAAATACAAAAATTACAAACAAACATAAATTTGGAAAATAAACTACCTCAAAACATACAAAAAAATTAAATAAAAAAATTTAATAATAAAAAACACAAGGAAATTATTTATATTAAAATATAAACTAACAAATAAACATAAAATACATTATTAAAATGTAAAAACTTAAAAATATTTTTGTATATAATTTAATGTGATAATTTTGTTGATTTTTTGTTTGTTTTAATAATTCAAAGAAAAAAATCAATAAAAATAAAACAAAACTCTTAACTTAACTTGAATGGAAAATTCCATAATAAAAACTGTTAATGTTTTTTTTTTCAATTTATTTTTAAAAGTTAAACAAACAAAACATTTAAAATTAAATACATACTACAATACTGTGTTGGAAAAAATTATAAATTTTTATTAATTTTAAGATTTATTAAATAAGAACAAAAACAAACAAATAATACACTTACACACAATTTATGTAATAAAATATTTAAATACTTATACATACATTTAAAAAACCAACAAAAAAAGAGTTTCATTGTAAAAACATTTAAAAATTATATATTTAAAGCAAAAGAAAATACAAATAAAACAGAGTAATAAAAAAAACTGGGAATAAAAACAAATGTCTTTTTTATTCCAATTTTATGTAAGTAAATTTAAAGGGATTAGAGGAGCTCCATGTTCTACCATCTAAGAAAATTTCATATTCGTGCATGAACTGACACTCGCATTTGCTAACTTTTGAAATTTTTTCCGATAAAATTTTTGTCAGTTTATCAGTTTAGTTTAATTAAAATCATCCCACCAGCTGCTTTGCGTTTTAATGAGTTCTCGATCAATTGTTCATATACCGACCAACTTATTGGGTCAAAATTTGTTCACTTTTAAAAGAGAGATGTTTAAGAAAATTTTTACAAAAAAATGTGGAACGCTTCACGATTTTGCGTGTCATCCTTGCGCAGGGGCCATGCTAATCTTCTCTGTATCGTTCCAATTTTAGTATATGTTCTGCCGAAGCAAGAACGAGGTTAGCTATTTAAATGTAGTATTTGTACGTACATTTTAACAAAAAAGAAAATGAGAATTTTAAAATGAAAATAAACCACACAAATGTGCATTCATATCAAACAAATACGGAGTTAGTAGAAAATCTTAAAAGTAGATAGAGATAATAAAACCACCCTTTCTTATAGGCACACACGAGTTTATTACACTTGAAACTGGTTAAACAAATGCAAGACATTGAAGAATAAATAGAAATGTACTTTGAGGAACACATGAAGTGCTTTGGATATATACTAATTTCAGGGTAAATTATTGTCAAATGTTTTAAACGTAATAGTCCCTCGTGTCTTGTGAAAAAGAAACACATCATTGTGTTAAAAAAAATGTCAGTGAAATTTACTTTAGGAAAGTAAATTTCAGGAATTAGGACTCCATTAAGTACTGTTTATTCAATAATTTCTCATAAAATTAAATAAAGAGATAATAATCATCTAATTTTATTTAAATAATATCAAAATACAGACATCCAAACAATTTTGAATGGGCAAAATTATTGAATAAATCGAAATTAATGATAACCTTCATAGAGGGAATGAAATTAAAATAGTAATTGGGTTACCAAAGGCCATATAATAAAGTTGTAAAATGTCAACACATTTTTTTAGGTACTAAATTTTTTTTAATAGAGAGATGTTCAAGAAAATTTTTACAAAAAAATGTGGAACGCTTCACGATTTTGCGTGTCATCCTTGCGCAGGGGCCATGCTAATCTTCTCTGTATCGTTCCAATTTTAGTATATGTTCTGCCGAAGCAAGAACAAAGTTACATATTTAAATGTAGTATTTGTACGTACATTTTAACAAAAAAGAAAATGAGAATTTTAAAATGAAAATAAACCACACAAATGTGCATTCATATCAAACAAATACGGAGTAGGTAGAAAATCCTAAAAGTAGCTAGAGATCACAAGGTCTGTATTATAAAACCACCCTTTTTAGAGGCACACATATTACACTTGAAACTGGTTAAACAAATGCAAGACATTAAAGAATAAATAATTATCAAATGTTTTAATCGCACTAGACCCATCATGTCTTGTGAAAAAGAAACACATAATTTTGATAAAAAAAATGTCAATGTATTTTACTCTAGGAAAGGAATTATCAGGAATTAGGACTTCATTCAGTACTATTTTTATTCCATAATTTCTCATAAAATTATATTATGAAAAAAATTCCCTGGGAGATTTTTCCCTATTCAAATTCAATGTTAAAAATAAGAAAAGGAAATAAACTCTCGAACTCGCGAATTTTTTTCATAATTGGTCTGATAATATCAAAATACAGACATCCAAACTATTTTGAATGGGCAAAATTATTGAATAAATTGAAATTATTGCTGATAATGATAACCTTCCTAGAGGGAATGAAATTAAAATAGTGATTGGGTTTCCAAAAGCCATCATAGAGTTGTAAAATTTCGATACTTCCGATGACTACTCAATACATTTTTTGGTACTCAATGTTCAAGAAAATTTTTACAAAAAAATGTGGAACGCTTCACGATTTTGCGTGTCATCCTTGCGCAGGGGCCATGCTAATCTTCTCTGTATCGTTCCAATTTTAGTATATGTTCTGCCGAAGCAAGAACAAAGGCAAATATTTAAATGTAGTATTTGTACGTACATTTTAACGAAAAAGAAAATGAGAATTTTAAAATGAAAATAAAACACACAAATGTGCATTAATTTGAAACAAATACGAAGCAGAATATCTTAAAAGTAACTAGAGATTACAAGGTCTATATTATAAAACCACCCTTTTTTAGAGACACAATGCAAGGCATTGAAGAATAAATAGATAAACCTTTAACTAGGGATGTGTGGTTTACCCGCAATTTACATTTTTTATTTTTTTAGTTTCATAGATCATAATTTAAACCGTTTATTGAGCAGCAATGTGTAAAATTTACCTTGAAAATGTTGTGCTGTTGTTTAATAGAAAGAGGTTTTAAGAAAATTTGTATAAAAATTTATGTTGAACATGTGTCAATGATACGAATAGGCTCAAGAAAATTTTCACAAAAAAATGTGGAACGCTTCACGATTTTGCGTGTCATCCTTGCGCAGGGGCCATGCTAATCTTCTCTGTATCGTTCCAATTTTAGTATATGTTCTGCCGAAGCAAGAACAAAGTTGTCTATTTCAATGTTCTATTTGTACGTACATTTTAACGAAAAAGAATCTGGGAATTATTAACAAATACATTGTTTACATATAAATTATTTATAAAACAGGGTTGTTTATCATATTTGTTAGTGGTGAATTTCTCACCACACAGCTGAGTGGTGTAAATAAACAATGAAGAGTTGTATTTATATTTAATGGTGAGTGCGCATGCTGGGTGATGCCATGTTGGTGTATTTTATAACAAAATAAGTGGTGTGGGGGATCTTGTTGGTTATTTTAAATTAATTTTATTTGAGAAGATAAATTTACTGTTTTAAGATAATATTTAATAAATTTGTAAGTGTTTTAATAAAAAAATATTTAATATTAAGTGAATAATAAAAGGAAATTTTTGTTTTAAAGGACAATAAAGAATTTTATTGTTTTTAAAAACCATATGTAGAATAAAATTTTATATAAAATGTTTTTAGCAAAATAAATTTGCAATTGTTTTAATAAATTATTATCATTTTTGTTGTGGGTTGACATATTTTTTAGACAATTTTGCAATTTGACTTCTGGGCTTTATTTCGTTAGAAAAAGATGAAACATTGCTTCAAAAATTATGAATGAAATCGATTGAAATTACATTAAAACTTTGATTCAAAATTCAGACAAAATAAAGTATTGATAGAACAGAAGAGCATGTTTATATTACCTACGGATAAACAGTTATTATTTAAAGAAAAACACCAGTTTGATTAATTCTTTTTTATTTTAATTTATTTAGTTTTAACATAAATATAGTTTCTTTTATTAATATTTATAAAATTTTACAAAAAGAACTGAAGAATTGTTTAAAATAAAAAGAAAAAAAAACATAGAAAAATAAACTTGTTAAAATAACATACATATATTTTGAGCTATAAACCGTATTTAAAAAAACTAAATACAAATCAATTACTTTTATAAGAAAAATAAGCTGTTGTAAAAAACAATATATTTCTAAGTGTATAAAAAGATAGAGAGAGCTATTAGTATTATATGATTTCTTTTGTTAAGTTGTATCCAAAAATAAAAAGTATATTACGAGATTACAGTATTTATTATTATTCTTTTTCAAATTTAGTCATGTTTATGTTCTGGCTGCAAATCGAACCAAGTTGTTAGGCCTTCCTCAGAGATTTCATTTTCATTAAGGGGAATTTTGAGCTGTGAATATAAGAGAAGAGAATAAATAAAATATGAATATAAAAGTACGAATTTTAAAAATAGAAAATTAAAATGAAAATAATAAATCAATCAACGAATATTTAAAGGGTGTCAGTTTTTCCCTGTGAAAAGGTGCGTTTTAGGGTTATATAAATCGACTTTTGCAATCGAGTACGTTATTTCTACCGTCTTTAACTAAGACTACCGTCTTTTACTCAGACTAAAATTAATTGACATTATATTTTACCAACTAATTAGTTTAAAATTCATTGATAAATTGTCAACATTTTAACACATTTAGTTCAGTTAAGTGATTCCCTTTTCACAAGACAAAATGGGACTAGTACCTTTAAAAAAATGTGACAAATATTTACTTCCAAGTTCGTAGCTAAGGTACTTAATGTGATCTTCAAAGTCAATTCTTCAATGTTTAAACAGTCGCAAATGTAAAATTATTCATTTGTGCATCTGAACAAGGGTGGTTTATAACTTATCGACTTTTATAATTTTTCTACATACTCCCTATTTGTATTTGATATGAATGCACATTTGTGTGGCTTATTTTCATTTAAAAATTCTCATTTTCTTTTTTGTTAAAATGTACATACAAATAGAACATTGAAATATAGAACTTTGTTCTTGCTTCGGCAGAACATATACTAAAATTGGAACGATACAGAGAAGATTAGCATGGCCCCTGCGCAAGGATGACACGCAAAATCGTGAAGCGTTCCACATTTTTTTGTGAACATTTTCTTAAATATCTTTCTATTCATCTTTCATGTAAAAACAAGTAAGATTGTTATATTCGTGAATCTTCAATCTATTAATTGGGATTACGATTAAAATCGACTTGCAATCCTTCTATATGTCTAGTTAGTCTAGCGCTTTTGAGAACCATTCACATTACTAGTTCTCTGTTAATTTCATTCCCTCTAGGAAGTTAATTCTAGGAAGTTAGTCTAGTACGTTTAAAACATTGACAATAATTTACCACTGAGTTAGTTTCCAAAGTACTTAATGTATTCCTCAAAGTATTTATCTATTTATACTTCAATGTCTTGCTTTTGTTTAACCAGTTTCTTATACAAGAAACTATACTCGTGTGTGCCTCTAGAAAGGGTGGTTTTATAAGAATCTCCAGCTACTTTTAAGATTTTCTACCTACTCCGTATTTGTTTGAAATCAATGCACATTTCTGTGTTTTATTTTCATTTTAAAATTCTCATTTTCTTTTTCGTTAAAATGTACGTACAAATACTACATTTAAATAACTAACCTTGTTCTTGCTTCGGCAGAACATATACTAAAATTGGAACGATACAGAGAAGATTAGCATGGCCCCTGCGCAAGGATGACACGCAAAATCGTGAAGCGTTCCACATTTTTTTGTGAAAAATTTTCTTAAACATCTTTCTATTAAGTGTTGAAGTACCCAAAAAAAAGTATTGAGTAGTCGGAAATACCGAAATTTTACAACTCTATGATGGCTTTTCGAAACCAATCACTATTTTAATTTCTTTCCCTCTAGGAAGGTCATCATGATCAGCAATAATTTCAATAATTTCAATTTATTCAATAATTTTGCATATTCAAAAATGTTTGGATGTTTGTTTGTCATTTCTATTGAAAATCTTGTATATAAAGTCATTCTTTACAGAAAATCTTGTGTATAACAGTTATTTTTATAGAAAATCTTGTGTATAACAGTTATTTCTATAGAAAATGTTGTGTATAACAGTCATTTCTATTGAAAATCTTGTAATTTCCATTATAAAATGTTGTGTATAACAGTCATTTCTATAGAAAATCTTGTGTATAACAGTTATTTCTATAGAAAATCTTATGTATAACAGTCATTTCTATTGAAAATCTTGTAATTTCCATTATAAAATGTTGTGTATAACTGTCATTTCTATAGCAAATCTTGTGTATAACAGTCATTTCTATAGATAATCTTGTGTATAACAGTTATTTCTATTGAAAATGTTGTGTATAACAGTCATTTCTATTGAAAATCTTGTAATTTCCATTATAAAATGTTGTGTATAACAGTCATTTCTATAGAAAATCTTGTGTATAACAGTTATTTCTATAGAAAATCTTATGTATAACAGTCATTTCTATTGAAAATCTTGTAATTTCCATTATAAAATGTTGTGTATAACTGTCATTTCTATAGCAAATCTTGTGTATAACAGTCATTTCTATAGATAATCTTGTGTATAACAGTCATTTCTATTGAAAATCTTGTAATTTCCATTATAAAATGTTGTGTATAACTGTCATTTCTATAGAAAATCTTGTGTATAACAGTTATTTCTATAGAAAATCTTACGTATAACAGTCATTTCTATAGAAAATCTTGTGTATAACAGTCATTTCTATAGAAAATCTTACGTATAACAGTCATTTCTATTGAAAATCTTGTGTATAACAGTCATTTCTATAGAAAATCTTGTGTATAACAGTTATTTCTATAGAAAATCTTACGTATAACAGTCATTTCTATTGAAAATCTAGTAATTTCCATTATAAAATGTTGTGTATAACAGTCATTTCTATAGAAAATCTTGTGTATAATAGTAACTTCTATAAAATATCTTATGTATATTAGAACAATCTATATAATATCTTGGGTATAACAGTCATTTTATAGAAAATCTTGTATAAAACAGTAATTTCTATAGAAAATCTTGAAATTCGCACCACAGAACTACAATAGTATTAAAATATCTTAAAATTTACTATTTGAATATTATCCCAGCCCCAGTACACTTACCATTCCAATAATAGGACTACCGCCCGACAAGAAACCCTTTTGGGTGCACACCGTAACCTCCAATTCGGATTGCATCAGCTCAGCCGTTGATATCAAATACTCAAAAGTGGCATCATACACCGGATTACAATTGTCCTTCACCACAATGGTCTTACGTTTCGATTCTTTATTGCGTGCCGGCAATAAATATAACTTAACATAAGGATCGGGTATATTGGTCGGATCTCTCAGGGGAATATTCATTATCTTGTGAATAGTAACAAACAGTTTTTGACGTTGCACCATATAGTGTAAAGTCATTTGCAGGCGGCCCAAACCGAATTCTCCGGGTGAGGAAGTTAAATCGGGTACACGATGAGTTAATACCGAATCACCGCCTATTAGGGCGGCAACAAATGGCTTAGGACTGCGGGGTGGTGTAATCGATTGTAGATTGGCAGAAGTGGAGACTTTTAGGTTGGGCTCTTCTTCGGTCAAAGGAGATTCGGTTGAAGAAATGCGACTAGATTGAGATTGTAAGTCCTTAAAGAAAATAATTTTATGTAATTTAGCTTAATTTTAATAATTTATTTCAGCTTACCTTGGGTGAGGTTTTCTCGTGTATACTGGGCGTTTTGCTAACAGATGTGGTGCGCGACAATTGCGGGTAATTGCTAGTTGGCTCTGGATTGTCTGGGTCCTCTATAATTTCGGCCTTTTTCAATATCCTCAGGGACAGAGACATTATTAGTTTAGATTCTGGTCCCGATTTTTGAATTTGGAAAGGTTGTGACACCAGCTCCATATTCTGCTTATTCATTAGGGAGGCTATAACATAACCATATTGACCAATTTCATTGCCGGTCTTTTGGTCGTAGATTTTAATTTGCAAAGTATCATTATCGGGATTGCCCACCAGGAAGGTGAAGCCTTGTTCCCATACCGGTGAATCATCGCGCATAATCATGGCTGTTTGCTGCTTCTGTTTGCCCACACTGGCCACCAAATAGGGATCGGGTTTCGAGTGAACACGAGCTTGTTTGAGATTCTTGCAGGAGTCAATAAAAACAGTTAATAAGGCAGTACTCATGGAGGTTACTCTAAGTAGTTGGGTTTCTAAGAGAGCGGCTTGTAGGTCCGAAGGATCAGCGGTAAGTTTATACCACTGTAGGCGTACATGCAACAAACCATGTTTGGCATCTTCCAAGGTTAACCACTGGGAATAAAATAATTCTTTAAATCAATAAACAATTTATTTACTAATAATTCCTTAAAACTCACCGTATCCACCACACCTCTTTTAACCGCATTGATAATTTCGATAGATGCCCTGTAAAAGTTTAGTTTTACAATATTAAAATTAATTTCAGAATTGTTTGTATTTAAAAAAATTGTAAACGTAACTGAACTGAACTAAAAGAACTCATAAAACTTTTCTATTAAAATGTCTCTAATTGTTAGTAAGTTATTAGAATTTGGTTAGTAAGAGATGATGATTGGTTTTTATAAGAAAATGTTGATCAAAAAAATGTGGAACGCTTCACGATTTTGCGTGTCATCCTTGCGCAGGGGCCATGCTAATCTTCTCTGTATCGTTCCAATTTTAGTATATGTTCTGCCGAAGCAAGAACGAAGGTTAGATGTTTTTCTTTTTATTTATACGAATTGTTTCAAGGAAAAGGAATATGGGAATTTTTTTGTGTTGTGGTAGAAAATTTGTATGAAAATAGGGGTGTGAAATGGCGGGATGAAAGTGTTGAAAAGATTTTCATGTAGAAAATAAATTCATAGATTTGAATGTATGCGGTAGTTAAGACCGCCCATATTATTAACAAAGTGCAGAAAAGTGCCCTTTTTTTAAATCGAATATGAATTTAATGCATTTAATTTCACCGAGCCTTAAGAATAGTATACTGAGTAAAAAAAAAATTATTAATAAATCATTGAGACAATTTCGAAATATAATTCATAACTTTTTCAATTGCCTAGAAGATTTACATTCCAGCTCTCCTATTAACCTCTAAATTATGAACGAACTGTTAATACTAGTGTTTATTTGAAAAGCTTCTTTCAGGAATCTGGTTGGAAATTATAATTATTCTCGGAGCCGATATTATTTTGCTCATGAAACAAACCCAATAGGAAATCAGAAGAAAAAATTAAACAACGAAAAAGTAAGAAGTTAGAATTTTATGAGGATAATTTATTGGATTCTTTTCAAGGGAGTACAAATATCCTAAGTTTAAAACGGAAACCACATTTTGGGCATGTTGACTAGGTTGACAGATGCTTTTGGGCATTATTGGGGAAAGAGATAGAAAGCTTTTCATAACTTTCAGCCTTTATATAGATTGAAATAAAGGGGTAAAACTTTTCTCATATCTTTTATTAAAGCCAGAAGAATGATTAGGCTTTCGGCATTAACAACTAGTATTCTCCGATTTTCACATGCTTTTGTTAAGTTACTAAAAACCTAAGAAAATTTTCGAACTTAATAATTATATTTAAACAAATACATGAGAGTCATTATTGACAACTTTGAGAACAATAGGAGTCATCAGGATTTTTAAATCGGATTTTTATATCGTCTTAAGTGAATAGATCATCCGAAATCTTTGATAAGGTTAAATGATATGAAGATGTATTCAACTAAAAATCAACTCTATATCGTCACCTATAAGATTTATGTAATGTAGAAGCTCCAAAATCCGTTTTATACTTGAGAGAAGTATTAATTTTTAGATAGAGATGCTGAAAGTAGTAAGGAGATCAGATGGTGTAAAGTTATTTTACACACTTTTAAAAAATCAAGGCTCTTAAAATTTATACCACCCTTGAAAATAAATAAATCCGGGACATAAAAATTAGCATGACGCTATTCAGACATTATTAGAAGATAAATCATCCAATTTGCAACAGTTTTGCAATATAATTGAATGAAATCAAATGGCAAAAGTTTTTAGGATCTCCAAAAGTAGAAAAATAAAAAATAGAGTTGCAGAAACCTCGAGTTAAACTATCTTAAATGGAAAGAACTGGGAGACCCATTAAAATTGGTTCAGTATGATATGTTCCAGGCCACAAATAAAGGAAATGAAAAACAAAATATTACTTGTCATTAGAAATTTTATAATACGATTCACAAAAGATCTGATAAGAATTTTTGCCTAACTTTGCTAACGTTTATCTATAACTAACCACCAAATGTGGTGAATATCTTCCATCGGTTTCAACGTGCGAGAAATGGTTTGTTCGGTTCAGAAGTCGGCCAGGCCAGCCAAAAATGTTTGAAGACCAACAGGAATTAGAGGCATTGCTCCAGGAAAATTGTTGTCAAACTCAACAAGAGCTTGCAAAATCATTAAGAGCTACTCAATCAGCAATTTAAAAACGTTTGCGAGCAGCAGGATTCATCCAAAAGCAAGGAAATTAGGTACCATACGAATTGAAACTAAGAGACCTTCAAATACGATTTTGTATGTCTGAAATCCTGCTTCAATTCAATAAAAGAACTTGCAATGAAAAATAGATACATTACGATAACCCGACACCAAAGCCAAATATCCTTTCCACTAATGAAATGCTCTGTATTTGGTGGGACCAAAAGTATCTTATATATTATTAGCTGCTGAAATCTGACCAGGCCATCACAGGAAAACTGTACCGATCACAACTGAAATGAATGAATGAAACCGTAATATTACATCATGTTGCAATACCTGTATGAAGTAGTTGGGTTGAATGTGTCCCGTCCCTCTATTATTTGTTTCAATCGATGCAGATCGCTCTCTGGGATACGCTTCACTTTGGAACAGTATATCTGATATTGGCTTGATTCGTTCAAAAGATGATCCGTTCCTTTGGCTCAGAATCTATACTGTGACCAATACTTTGAATAAATTTATATTGTACAAATGTTTCAAAATAAGAGCTAAAAATTTTAAAAAATCCGGCATTTTTAAATCATACACCAATAATTCCTTTAAGAATTTAAAAATTAAATTTTTATTAAGTCTCCCGGACCCGGAATTCACGGGAAATTTTTCCCTAGCAGGAACCTAAGTAATGAAATATTTATAAGGGGTTGCGGTAAGTACTCCAATGACGTCGCCGTGTTAAAATAATGAGTTCAAATATAATTGTGTCAGTAGTAAAGATTCAGAATTTTACATTTTAACTCATTACTTATAAAACAATAAAAGTTTTAGCTGGCGAAATATCTAATGAATCATTTAAACACGTTCTCAGTACCTTTAGAAAACTAAAGAACATATACGAGTGTGGGTCAATAAGTCTGCGACTTTCTGAATTTCCCGGCTCTTAACTGAAAGGGCAATACAGCTTGTGTCAACTGGCATCATCTGTCAGTTGACTCCTGTCAAAATATAAACAAGCTGCGTTATTTATGTTTGTGTTAAACAGCTATTGATAGCAGACTACCTCGTGACTTGAGGAGAAGTTAGAAAAAAAGTCTGCTAATTAAACATTAATTTTGCGGAAAGAAACCATCACTCAAATAAAGGCTAAGCTTGAATTAATGCTATGGGAAATCTACATCATCAGTTTCAAAAATCACGATATGGTTTTGGAGATTGAAAGTGCCAGAGATTGTGGAAGCCATAGGCATCTCACATGGCTCAGTGGTTTCAATTTTGAATGATCACTTGGGTATGAGAAAGCTTTCGGCAAGATGACTGCCTCGTTTAATCACAATCGCGAGCACAAAAAGGGTTCACACATGTGTACTTCCATGGCAAAAATCTATAAATTGGGCTACGAAATGCTCCGTCTTCCTACCTATTCTCCGGATTTAGCACCGAGTGACTATTTATTGTTTCCAAAACTGAACAAATGTCTCAGCGGAAAGAGATATGACTCTAACGATGAAATCAAAACAAACTCTATTTTGATAAACTCAACTTATCTTATTTTTTGGAAGGAATAAAACAATTGCAGAAACGTTGGACAAAGTGCATTGAGCTCAAAGGGGACTATTGCTCAATTCACAAGATCATATTGACATAATGTCCTAATATTTCTCAATTACATGTGTTTTGTTATTGTAACGAAAATTGTAACAAAAAAAAAAACATGTAAAACTCACACTCAAAGTACACGCTTGTAAGAATATACAATTTTGTGAAAAAGAGCGAATTCACTTAATTGAGAGTAAATTCGAAAAGATTCAATCGATTTCTATGTTCGATATCTCATTTTGTTGCTATTATATGCGGCTATCGGACAAAGTAATAAACCTAAACAATTTCTGCCGTTTTCGATTTTTCATGATTTTTTTAAAACAAAAAAATTTGCTATTTTCACGTAAAAAATATATTTTTTGCTTCAATTTGTTATTATAACTCCGAAACTACTGAGCCGTTTGAAACGCAATGCCTATATGAATTTTTTTCATAGGAAGGGGGAATTGATTTCAAAATTCAATCAATCGAAAGAAGATTATTAACTACTCAATTTTATGTATATCAATAAAAAAACTAATATTTTGTGAAAATGAGCGAATTCATAATTGTGAATAAATTTGAAAAAAATCAATCGATTTTTATGTTCGATATCTCATTTTGTTGCTATTACATGTTGCTTTGCGACAAAGTAATAAACCTAAACAATTTCTGCCGTTTTCGATTTTTCATGATTTTTTGTAAAACAACAAAATTTGCTATTTTCACGTAAAAAATATATTGTTTGCTTCAATTTGCTATCATAATTCCGAAACTACTGAGCCGATTGAAACGCAATGTCTATATGAAATTTTTTTCATAGCATGGGGAAATTGATTTCAAAATTCAATCAATCGAAAGATGATTATTAACTACTCAATTTTATGTATATCAAACAAAAAACTAAAATTTTGTGAAAATGAGCGAATTCACTTAATTGTGAATAAATTCGAAAAGAATCAATCGATTTCTATGTTCGATATCTCATTTTGTAGCTATTACATGTGGCTTTGCGATAATGCAATAAATCTGAACAATTTCTGCAGTTTTCCATTTTTCATGATTTTTTTAAACAAAAAAATTTGCTATTTTCACGTAAAATATATATCTTTTGCTTCAACTTGTTATTATAACTCCGAAACTACTGAGCCGATTGAAACGCAATATACATGTGAAAATTTGTATATTAGCATGGGAAAAATCGATTTCAAAATTCAATCAATCGAAAGAAGATTATTAACTACGCAATTTTATGTATATCAAATAAAAAAGTAAAATTTTGTGAAAATGAGCGTATTCACTTAATTGTGAATAAATTCGAAAAGATTTAATCGATTTTTATGTTCGATATCTCATTTTGTAGCTATTACATGTGGCTTTGCGATAAAGTAATAAACCTAAACAATTTTTGCAGTTTTCTATTTTTCATGATTTTTTTAAAACATAAAAATTTGCTATTTTCCCGTAAAAAATATATTTTTTGCTTCAATTTGTTATTATAACTCCGAAACTACTGTGCCGATTGAAACGCAATATATAAACAGATTAAAGGCTATGTAAATTTAAATTTTTCTAAGTTTACTTCAATAAAATCGGACTAAGCCTTTTTGAGTTATCTTAAATTATGTGGAGAAACATGTAAAAAAAATCACAATTTTAGAAAAAACTTTTTTAAAAACAATCTTTACATAGAATTCAAAAATTTTACCATTTTTGTACTTAGGTAACCATGATACCTCAAATCTATATAGTGGTAAGTGAAGCATTTTTTTGCTTTTGACCTGTGTTTTCAATACTAAAAATCTCATTAATGTACCCAATGTTTGATTAAATTGAATAAAGTTTTGATTGAAATTAATGATAAATGATTTCACAGAATTTTTTTTTTTTGAAGACAAAGAAATTTTTAAAGAGAAATGTGATTTTTGTTTCAAAGTAAATAAAACTATTCCAAATAGATTTAAATAAAGACATTCAATGCTGTACTACAGAAACTTAAAAAAAAAATATTTCAAAATTAAAATAGAAAAAAAGAACACTTCACTACTACTTAATATTTAAGAAAAAAAAACATAAAACTACTTAAAATTTCTATAATAAAAAGACAACAAAAAAACTCCCACCTTCCCAAAGATTCATCATCACCAGTGCGATCCCAGTCATATAAACGGAAACTGATGAAAGTAAGTTGAGTAACTTCCACCACGGCCTTTTTTTTAACAATTTCAACATTTTAGTTTTTGCAAATTTCAACAAAGTGTAAGCGCATTGGAAAAGACAATATAACAGATAAACGTAGAAATAATTTTGACATTTAATTGAGTTTTTTTTAGAGAAAACAATAAAGACAGGTAGGTGTTTGCTTATTTCAAAACAATAATACATATGAAGTGCAAATAGTGTTTAATTTGTAAACCAATTAATTATTGATATTATAAAAGAAAATTTCACCAATAAATGACAGTTAACAAAGAGTGCTAGGTTGGCTTTAATTTAAGAGGCATAAAACAGCGACAAAGTGACAGAGAGACAGAGAGCAAGTTTAGTGAACATGCGTTTAAGTGACAAGGACAACAAGTTACAGCCATAATTAAGAGACAATACATGAAAACAGAGAGAACTATAAACTACTTACATATGTATTTAAGTAAATTATGGTAAAGAGTTAGTTAGAGACAGAGAAATGAGAGAGTTTAAGTTAGATTTTTTTATTTGAGTAGCTAGGACATGCATAAATGGTTTATTGAGATCTGGGTTTAATTTGAAATATTTGAACATGCTTGGTTTTGTTTTTAGTTTCGTTAAATTGTTGTTATACACCACCTGCCCAATGGATCATCATTTTGTATACCAAAATCCGATAAATCAGAATCCCATAAATGAAATACCACCTCTTGGCCTATGGGAGAATTAACAATGGCCTAGAGAAAGTGTTTAAGATTTTCACAATAGTTTAGTTACAGTGTTTGGTTTTTTACTCATAACATTAAAATTAATTTCCAATAAATTTTAGGCGGCTGCAGGCAAATTGTTAGTAGCAAACATTTCAATACGTTTTACTTACTTTTAAACACTAATCCCCTGATTTATTATAAAGCAGTTATTTCTTTTAAAGATTAATAAAACTTTAATATAAATCAGAGCTAATTATTTTACTTTGACATTTACGAATACTACACATTGAGACATTTTTCCCCCCTCTAAATTCCCTAATAATTTTTGAATCTTTTTTTTTCAAAATTTTTGTTTTGTATTTAGTTTTGAGTGTTTGTGTGGTGTGTTTACACTTACCTTCCCAAAGGCTCATCTTTTTTCGAATCATCAGCATCGAATAGGCTAAATTCACAAGTTTGACCCATTTCAACAAATATTTTTGCCTTTTTTTTTGATTTGTTTTTAATATTAGTGATCAAGTGGTTTTATCAATCACATTTAATATGGATAAGGAGAGTATAGATTTTGTTTGAATTTTTTTTGATTGATTTGAGTTTTATAGTGAAAGTATGTTGAAAAAAATAAACAAATAAAATGAAATTTTAAACCAAAAAACAAAACAGATACATAAAATGTTAAAGAAAACTTCTTATATAATAAAAAAAAGAAAAAAATTTCATGCAATTACTTTTCAGAACAATAAATATAGAAAATTTTGAAACAATTGAGATTCCAAAAAAACTGTGCTTAGAGCTTGTAACAGAAAAAAACAAACAGAATTTTGTTTAGGAAATCATAAAATTGTATCAAAAGCCAATTTGGTAAACAAAATAAATTGAAACTTTTTTTTTTGAAAAAGAAAAAATAAACAACATACCTCACACCAATAATCCCATTTGGGATTAACATTGTTATCAATAATTTGAGTTTTGAATTCTTGAGAGCCTACATTGATAATGGCATAAGGATCGGATTTACCCTTGCCCAGCATGCCTATATCCTTTTTCATCAAGTCCTTAGCCTCCACCACATGTATGCGTAAAATGCCCTAATAAACCATTAAACATTAAATTATTATTTTATTCTTTAATTCAACAGCAAAAAAAAACTCACCTCTGGTTCAGGCATTTTCAAAGCCGTTGCCGGCACCTCATCACTCAACGTTATGGGCAGCTTATTGGGCAACACCATTACATTGCCAATCTGCTCCACAATAATTCTACGCAATAAATCACTTAAGCCCGGCATATCCATAAAATCAATAACACCCACCAAATTGAAATCAATATTGGGATTATTCAAAAAGAATATCTGCAAGCCCCCCACCAAAGGCATACTACGTATCAGCGGTTTCATCACCACTCTCACCCAGCCATGTATCTGGAAATCTTTAATACCACCCTTCATGCCTCCCAAATAGAAATTAATATCACAGTCACTGGCATAGAATAGATCTAAATCCATAATGATCTCATTACGTCCCACATTTTTATCGTACACCTTAACACCGCCTATGCGTGGTGGTATGGTGCCCAGTATAATGCGATCGAAACGAAAACCATTCATTTTATATTGTGCCAGAGATTCAGCGACAGCTGGTTCAATGGTCTCCTTGACTAGAGTGCGGGCAAAGTGATTGGCATTGGGCCAGAGTTGTTTCAGGATCTGGAAAAGGAAAATAATATTAGAGTTAAAACATATTTAAGAACATTAAGAATCTAAAAAGAATAGCTTTCATATTTTATTATATCCTTCAATATGAGTTTGTTATTTACCCATAAAGTATACCTATTCTGGATCGATATAGATAACGGATTCGATATAGCCATCCGTCCTGTACATCAATATATCCCCTATAGTTCCGCTTAGGTTACTATTTAAATTCGAGAAAATAGGCCCACAAATGGCTGAGATATAAGCAAAAACGACTATCTCGATTTTTGTAACTATTTTTGATATATGTATATCTGGATTACTAAGTCATTAACATAGACAATATGGATATCTAATGATAGACATTTTAAATACCTCTCCAACGATTTATATAACACCATAGAAATTCGGACCCACAATGGGTAAGAATCAGGAAATTTTAAGTCACTCAATTTTTTTTCAACCATAATATACATTTTTCATTGCTTTTATAATTTCCATATTTTCAGTCTGTCTGTCAACTTTCTGATGCGTCCAAATATGCAAATAAATAATAAATTCGGGAAAATAGGTCCACAAATGGCTGATATATAAGCAAAAAAACACGACTACCTCGATTTTTTTTACTATTTGATCTATATCTGGATTACTAAGTCATTAAAATAGACAATATGGATGTCTAATGATAGGAATTTTAAATAAATTGATATCAACTTTCCGAAGCCACCAAATAACTTATACATCTATTTACTATAGATTGGAAAAATCGGTTCACATATGGCTGAGATATAAGCAAAAAACCGCGATTTTTTCACCAAAATTGTTTTTCATCATTTTTTAGAACACTTTTTTTCCACCCCAATTTTTTTTTACCAAAAATTTTTTTTAATATTTTTCTTAAAGTATACTTCTGTTTTCAGCAAAAATTGTTTAAAATTTTTATCTTAAAGTAGATATCGATGGCTTAATATAGAAAGTTCGTATCTCAACTTTTAGTTACTTTACAGGAGAAGGAAAATACTCAATAATATCAGTATGTGAAATTGGAAAAAAAACAACTAAAAATTTGTTTTATATCAAAAGCTATTTTTAGAAAAGTAGTTTGTTTTAATATAAACCAAAATATATGAATTCCACTTTAAATGAGTTAGGTGTTTTTCTTTCAAACGATTTTTAAATGAGTTAGGGCTTTTTTATAATTACTGTAAATCTGTTATTCATCAACATAGGAAACTGAATTTTTTAGGGAGGTCTATTTGAGTTTTGTCTACAAGAATATGTAAAAAAACCGATTTTGAAAAAAACGAGCTACGACCTTTCTATATTAAGCCATCGATATGTTTTGGCTCTCTTGCTTGATTTTCTTAAAAAAGTGATTTAGTGACTTTATAATTTTACACTTTTATACTTTTATACTTTTATACTTTTATACTTTTATACTTTTATACTTTTATACTTTTATACTTTTATACTTTTATACTTTTATACTTTTATACTTTTATACTTTTATACTTTTATACTTTTATACTTTTATACTTTTATACTTTTATACTTTTATACTTTTATACTTTTATACTTTTATACTTTTATACTTTTATACTTTTATACTTTTATACTTTTATACTTTTATACTTTTATACTTTTATACTTTTATACTTTTATACTTTTATACTTTTACACTTTAATACTTTTATACTTTTTTGCTTTTATACTTTTATGCTTTAGAATTTTGTCCTGAAATAAGCTAAACACCCTATAAACGCATACAATTCTAATACGATCTAGCTATGTCCGTCTGTTGTTGGAACGATATGGCGTTGAGCGAATGGGGCTAAAATTAACCCTAAGTATTATTTGTGAACCAGAAGTGTTTGGTATTGAAAATGGGCAAAATTGATTTAGTAAAACCAGAGTTTTGGATCAAAACTTGAGACAATCTCAAAAAAATTTGATATTTTTGAAAAATGTTTTGCTATTTTCTTTATTTTCGGAATATGGCTCTATAGCGTATAAATGCCTACAGAATACCATTATCCATACAAAATTTACCAAAAATAGGTTCCATGTAAAAAGAAATCACAAAAGGATATTTTATTTGTATCGGTACATATATGACCATAGACCCCATTCTGAAAACCATTAAAAAACGCATAAATCTCTTATCGTTATCAGGTTAAAATTCAACATAAATTATCAAAATGTATAAAAAATCACAGTACGGAATTTTATGGATATCGGCACATATTTCGTAATAGCCCATATAGATGAATATAGTTATCAGGTTAAAATTCGACTAATATTTATAAAAAATCATCGTATAATCTATATATATATAAATGAAATGGTCCATGTATGTAATGGCATCACGTGAGAACTGCTGGAGCGATTTGGCTGATTGTTTTTTATTCGATTCGAAATTTTCAAGAGATGGTTTGTAAAGAAAAAAAATTAAAAATTCCGGATAAAACTCGGAATTTTTTTGAGTCCAGTCAACTGTAATAAAAAAGCTCCCTAAAGTATGCAGTACAAATTTAGATATTTTATTTGCAAATAAATAAGAACAGGCAGGTGTATGTGGGTTGGTGAAACTTGACGAACTAACATTAGTAAATGCTACCGGGCGAAGCCGGGGCGGTCAACTAGTATTTTACAAAGATCGGCCCATAATTTGTCATAGCTTCTATAAGCTTGCATTCATATCGTACCAATATTTTACACTGATCAGCTATACTACTGGATTTTATATCGGTCAGTCCATAATTGTCAATAGCACCCACATAATATCCCCTTCCAAGAACTATAACAACCATAAAACTCTAGGAGAACTATAACAACCATAAAACTGTAGGTGGTGGGTATATAAGAATCGGCACAGACGAATATAACACTCTTACTTCATTAACTTGATTTCAAATAAGTATTTACCTTATTGACCCATTCACAGCGCTCCACATCGGGAAAGTATACCTAACACAAAATGAGAAAATCAATTTCAAACTTGAGTTATCTATAATAATACCTTTAACTTACCCAGGCTGGCAGTTCATCAATTCTAGCCAATATCACCTCCTTCTCTGAAGCCATAGCCGAGGCCTTGGCAATATTGCGTTTATGTTCGGTTGTCTTGCGGAAACGATCACGAGCCACTGACAATATAACGGGAGCAATAAGCCATGCCACCGACCAACCCATATAGCCGACAGCATAAATTGTACCAACTATGGCGACTTTTTTGGCCACCGTATAAATGACAGCAAATATACTGTCCTCGGCAGTTGAAGGTTTTGGCGGAGCATCACTAACCAATTCCTTGCTAGCGGCTGCCATATCATCCAATTTTTTAGCCTCAGCCACTTCGTTTTCTTTTTCCTCTTCGACGTCAAAGTCAATGGGATCGGGTGGTGTTTCGCTTATTTCAGCCAAAGGGGCTTGTGAAATTAAAAGCGGTTCTGTGTCCGCAGGTTGGGGAGATTCTTCAAAGTCACTGTAAGTAAATACAAAATAAATTGTTGATAAGAATGTTTGGCATATAAGTAATTAGCTTAATAATTGTTTATAAATAAGTTTAAATTTTATGATTCGTTTGAATTGTTGTTTGTGGCTCTACAAAAAGCCGCGCTAAATTATTATTGTGTTGTATAAAGTCAAATATGAATCATAGTTTTGCAAAATTGTGTTTTCTAATATTTCTAGTATTGTTGTGGATTTCTTAAGAAATTTTTAACAAAGTATGAACAATTTGTTTTTATTTTATAAATAAATATTTAATGCTAATGAGTAGAGAATGGAGATTGAAATTCAAATACTTATACAAATACATATACATTTATAAAATTTGCAAATTAAGTATATATAGATGCTAATAGATTTTATGTTATGCTTGTTTTGAATTGAATTGTTTATAATTTGGCATCCTACACAATGAAAGTGGTTTCACAATTAAGTTTGGTGTGATATTGGAAACTTAAAATATGGTAAATGTTATAGAAACTGTTTTCCTAAATTTTGTTTGATAAAATTAAATTTTATTTTCAGGTTATCGTAAATTTTTTTTCATGAAAATATCATCATTTATAAAAAACTGATTTATATTTGAAATCAGCTTAGTTTCAGCTAATTTCGGATTTTATAAAATTTTCTTTTTTTTATAATTTTTTAATAAATTATTTTTATTTTCAGGATATCGTAAATTTTTCTTTATTAAAATATGATAAATTTTGAAAAACTTATTTCGTTTTGTTATCAACATATCTTTATGGAATTTCGAATTTTATTAAATTTTAAATTTAGTTAATAAAATTTAATAAATTATTTTTAGTTTCATGATATCGTAAATTTTTCTTTCAGCTAAAATCGTAATTTATAAAAACCTTGTTAATTTTTAGAATCAGCATAGTTTTATCTAATTTCGGATTTTGTTAGATCTCACAGTACTTTTTTTTGTAAAATTTTTCTTGATTAAATTTATTAAACTGTTAATTTTCATGATATCGTAAATTTTTCTTCAAGCAAGTATCTTATTTTACAAAAAGCATGTTGATTTTTCAAATCAGGCTTCATTTAGCTAATTTCGAATTTTATTAAATTTTGTAGAAACTCTTTTTTTAAAATTTAAGAAATAATTTTTATTTTCGGGTTATCGTAAATTTTTCTTCATGAAAGTGCCTTCGTTTATAAAAAATTGGTCTAGTTTTGAAATCAGCATAGCTTCAACTAATTTCGGATTTTATTAAATTTTCTAGAAACTTGATTTGTAAAATTTGGTTTATAAAATTTAATAAACTATTTTTATTTTCAGGATATCGTAAATTTATCTTCATTAAAATATGATTAATTTTAAAAAACTTATATAGTTTTGAGATGAGCTTATCTTTATGTAGTTTCGAATTTTATTAAATTTTAAATTTAGTTAACAAAATTTAATAAATTATTTTTAGTTTCATGATATCGTAGATTTTTCTTCCAGCTAAAATCTTAATTTATAAAAAACTTGATAGTTTTTAAAATCAGCATTGTTTTAGCTAATTTCGGATTTAATTAAATTTTACAAAACTTTTTTTTTGTAAAAATCTGTTGATAAAAATTAATAAATTATTTTTATTTTCATGATATCGTAAATATTTCTTTATGCCACAAAATTAGTTTATAAAAAACTTGTTGATTTCTAGAATCGCCATATTTTTTAGCTTATTTCGTATTTTATTAAATTTAAAAAAATCTCGATTCGTAAAATTTACTAAATTATTTTATTTTCATGATATTGCCGACCACTGACCTAAAGGGTATATTCAATTCGAGCTGTTTTGCTTTCATGGTTTACATATTTCTTTCTTAATTTTTTGTTTGTTTCTATAAACAATGTTTTGTTGTTATAGAGTTTTGCACCATCAGTTAATTTTCATAATTTCCATAGAAAACAGAATAAAAAAAATAACACGAACATCGAAAAAGAATTTAAAATGATGTCATAGACATCCATATAGAAAGAAGTACGTGTATATACGCAGCAAAATAATGCTCATAAATATAATAGTATTTTTTTAAATAAAGTTGATTGACACAGATTTCTGCTTAGTTTGAGGTTTTTATGAGCTCAAGGTCATTATTACTGGTACGGAAATATGGAGAAGAAGTGTGTTCAAAAAATAACACTGCAGTGATTAAGAGAGAACCTCTTGAGAATATTAAATTCATTTAAAAATAGTTCAAGAACTCCACAAAGATTTCGATTTAAATTGAAAAAAAACACTTAAATATAAGAAATTATGCAAATGGATTGGAAAACAATACAAAAAAATGTTGAGATTATGTTAATCTCATTATCATTAAAAAGAAATACTTTACTAAATACTTTTACAGACTCATATTTAAATATTTTTCTTAAAATTTGCTGCTGAGGAAGCTTGAAAATTATTTTAAGTTTATCGTAAATTTTTTGAATGTAAAATATTACTTATTTCTAGAAACTGATATATTTTTGAAATCTAAATATTATATTCTTATTTCGGTTTTTATAAAATTTTAAAAGTTAGTTGTCCAAGTTTTTGTATAACGTATTATTTCTTTTTCTAAATAATATTTAAAATTCCAGTATGTATATCGTTTATCGTAAATTGTTCTGCATTAAAACAGGGTTTTATCTTATTTAAAATTTTATTGTATTTTAGAAAAACTTTTTTTGATAATAAATGTATCGTAAATATTTTTTCAATAAAATATGATAAATTTTAAAAAACTTATTTAGTTTTGTAATCAACATATATTAATGTAATTTCGAATTTTGTAAATTTTGGCGAAACTCTTCTAGTAAATTTTTGTTAATAAAATTTATTAAATTATTTTTATTTTGATGATATCGTAAATATATCTTCAAGCAAATATCTTAATTTATAAAAAACATGTTGATTTTTAAAATCAGGCTACTTTTAGCTAATTTCGAATTTTAATTAATTTTACAGACACTCTTTTTTAAATTTTTTTTAATCAAATTTAATAAATTATTTTTATTTTTATGATATCGTAAATTTATCTTCCAGAAATAAATTTGATTTATAAAAAACTGGATTATTTTTCTATTCGGCATAGTTTTAGCTAATTTCGGATTATATTACTTTTTATAAAAACTTATTTTAAAAAAAATTGGTTGATAAAATTTGATCAATTATTTTTATTTTCATGATATCGTAAATATTTATTTTTACTAGAAACTTAATTTTTAAAAAACTTGTTGATTTCTAGAATTAGCATAGTTTTAGCTAATTTCGAATTTTATTATATTTTATAGAAACTCTTTTTTTTAATAAAATTTAATAAATTATTTTTATTTTTATGATATCGTAAATTTATCTTCCTGAAATTATTTTGATTTATAAAGAACTGGATTATTTTTATATTCGGCATACTTTTGGCTAATTTCGGATTTTATTACTTTTTATAAAAACTATTTTTATAAAAAATGTGTTGATTAAATTTGATCAATTATTTTTATTTTCCTGATATCGTAAATATTTCTTTTTACTACAAACTTAATTTTTAAAAAACTTTTTGATTTCTAGAATTAGCTTAGTTTTAGCTAATTTCGAATTTTATTTAATTTTATAGAACTCTTTTTTTTAAAGTTTTTTAATAAAATTTAATAAATTAATTTTATTTTCATGATATCGTAAATTTATCTTCCTGAAATTATTTAGATTTATAAAACACTGGATTATTTTTAGATTCGTCATACTTTTTGCTAATTTCGAATTATATTAAATTTTATAAAAACGCTTTTGGTAAAATTTTATTGAAGAAATTTATAAAATTATTTGTAATTTCATGATATGATAGAAAATCGTTATTTGCCTTATTTTTGCACAATTATCTATTTCAATGAAAACAACCCCAACCATCATATGGATGAAAATTTCGCTTTTATTTATTGATGCCAAATAACTAATTCTCGTGTCTGTTATCGAAAACTGGATATAGAGTTTATGAACAAAATATTAATTTATATTTGTAACATCAAAAAACTTATCACGTAAATACAACATTATTAAAAATATACAATATAAACAAGTAAAAATTATATATTCGGCTATGGGGAATCTTATATACACTTCACTTTATTATATAAAGACAAATTAAACAATTTTTTTGTGTGAGAATCGAAAGCTTTCTTTTGTTATACACATTCTCTATGTACAGAGCTCCGTATTCGAGATATATGCAAAAATATTGTGGTAGTTTGTTGCTCATATCTCAGCCATTTATGGACCAATTTTTCTGATTTTCAATACCAAAAATCTTGAACATACATCTGATAAATATATCTAATATTTGTTTATGTAAATTATATGGGCCCATCGGTAATTTGATTTACACTAACATACTAACATAATTATATAAATTTCCCCTACTTTATAGGGTCTCAAATAAATATTGTAGAAATAACAAACTTAATGGCAAATTTTATATACATAAGTTTGTTAATACTCAAGGTGAAGGGTATAAATATGTCATTATGTCAAACTACTGTGGGGCACTTGTAAGTGCGACGTAAAATTAAAGCACAAGTAGCATCGTAAAATAATTGAATCATGCCATGTGGGTGGTGGAGTTTAATTAGAAAGTTTTTTGTTGTTTGTTATTTATATAAAATTCATTAAATAGTCAATGACAATGTTGTTGATGATGATGGCAAATAAAGGTAAGTAAGATGAAATGAAGTTTGTGTCACAAAAAGATAAATAGAGCTTTGGAATTTTAATATAGAACGTTAAAAATAAATGATGAATTATAATTAAACAAAGATAAAACTAGACCAACAAAAAAAAAAGCAAATGAAAAATAGTTCAACTTAAATTTAATAGGAATATATCTACTTTTATTACACATTACTAGAGTTTGCCTTAAAAGTGTTAATTTCTCCTTTTTACTCAAGAATTCTTCTACCGGTGTTTAGAAAATACCTGTGCAATTGTATATTTTGTGTTTGTAAAACCATATATGTATTTTTTTTTTGGCAAACATTCAATATTTAGCCGCCGCTGTTTTTATTGTTTTTCCTAAAAGCTTTGAGCATTTGGGAGAACAACCACCTGTTGCATGTGGTATGAAGGTGGTAGTTTTAAAAAAAACATTGAGTAGAGGTAAAAGTACAAAAAATAATAAACAATTTTTTTTTGTTTACACGCATCAAATAAGTTCGTGTAGGAAGGCGGGGATGATTTTAACCCAGTGCTCGGCATAATGAAAATATGCTCATTTATAAATGTTAATAAATTATTTTTATTTTTACGATTTCGTAAATTTTTCTTCAAGCAAACATATTAATTTATAAATTTTTTTTTGGATTTCTACAATCAACTTATTTTTATCTTATTTTGGATTTTATAAAATTTAATAAATTATTTTTATTTTCACGATATCGTAAATTTTTCTTAAAGCTAACATATTAATTTATAAAAAAATTTGTGATTTCTATAAACAACTTATTTTAATCTAATTTCGGATTTTATAAACTTTTATAAAAACTCAGTTTGTAAAATTTTGAAAATAAAATTAAATAAATTATTTATATTTTCACGACATCGTAAATTTATCTTTAACCAAACATATGAATTTATATAAACATTTTTGATATCTACAATCAACTTATTTTAAACTAATTTTGGATTTTAAAAAATTAATAAATTATTTTTATTTTCACGATATCGTAATTTTTTCTTCTAGCTAGCATCTTAATTTATAAAAAATCATTTGATTTCTACAATCTACTTATTTTAATCTAATTTCGGATTTTCTAAAATTATATAAAATCTCTGTTAGTAAAATTTTGTAAATAAAATTTTATAAATTATTTTTATTTTCGTGATATCGTAAATTTTTCTTCAAGCTAACATCTTAATTTATAAAAAATCTTTTGATTTCTACAATCTACTTATTTGAATCTAATTTCGGATTTTATAAACTTTTATAAAAACTCCATTTGTAAAATTTTGCAAATAAAATTTTATAAACTATTTTTATTTTCACGATATCGTAAATTTTTCTTCAAGCTAACATCTTATTTTATAAAAAATCTTTTGATTTCTACAATCTACTTATTTGAAGCTAATTTCGGATTTTATAAACTTTTATAAAGACTCAATTTGTAAAATTTTGTAAATAAAATTGAATAAATTATTTTTATTTTTACGATATCGTAAATTTTTCTTCAAACTAACATCTTAATTTATAAAAAATCTTTTGATTTCTACAATCTACTTATTTGAATCTAATTTCGGATTTTATAAACTTTTATAAAAACTCAATTTGTAAATTTTTTTAAATATAATTTAATAAATTATTTTCATTTTCACGATATCGTAAATTTTTCTTTAACCAAACCTATTAATTTATTCAAACATTTTTTACTTCTAGAATCAACTTATTTTAATCTAATTTCGGATTTTATAAAATTGTCTAAAACCTAAGTTTGTAATATTTTGTAAATATAATATTTTTATTTTCACGATATCGTAAATTTTTCTTCGAGCTAACAGCTTAATCTATAAAAAAAAATTGATTTCTAGAATCAAATTATTATAAGCTAATTTCGGATTTTATAAAAACTCAGTTTGTAAAATTGGTTGGATAAAAATATTTTTTATTTTCACGATATCGTAACTATTACTTCAGGCGAACAATGCAATTTTTTAAAAAAAATTGATTTCTACAATCAACTTATTTTAATCTAATTTCGGATTTTATAAACTTTTATAAAAACCCAGTTTGTAAAATATCATGAATAAAATTTAATGAATTATTTTTATTTTCACGATATCGTAAATTTTTCTTTAAGGAAACATGTTAATTTATAAAACCGATGTTGATTTCTTGAATCTACTTATTTTAATCCAATTTCGAATTTTATAAATTCTCTGTTTGTAAAATTTTGTAAATCAAATTTAATAAATTATTTTTATTTTCACGATATCGTAAATTTTTCTTCAAGCAAACAGCTTAATTTATAAAAAAGTTTTTGATTTTCAAAATCAGCATATTTTTAACTAATTTCGGTATTTTTTTTTTAATTTCATTGAAAACCTTTTTAAAATTATGTTCATAAAATTTATTAAACTACTTTTATTTTCATGATATCGTAAGTTTTTCTTAACGAAAATATCTTGATTAATAAATAATTTCTTAATTTATGGAATCATTATGTTATTATCTAATTTCGAATTTTATTAAATTTTATAGAAACTGTTTTTGTAAATTTTTGTGTAAAAAAAATTTAAAATCAAAATTATTTTTATTTTTATTTTCCGGATAGCGTAATTTTTTTCAAGTTGTTGATTTCATATATTTTTGAACTTCGTTGACATTCGTTTTATTTAACCAACATATTCTTTTCCTAGTGGCTATTAGTGCCGACCACTGCACTAGGCACTAAATTCATAGAGAGTCTATAGTAAAAGCTAATTATGACACAGTGGGTATTTTTAATGAACTTGAACTTGAGAGAGTGTTAAAGAAAATGTTCATGATATTAAAAATTTTATATTTATTATCATGATTTTTTGTTTCATTAATATAAAATGAAGGACATTTTGCAAAATAATTATTAGTATGTGTTTTTGTTTTAAAAATTAAAAATAGTTTTTTTCATAAATAATAATTTAAATTAAAAGAAAAATCTCACCTCATTTTGTGTGTGTTTAAAAATGACTAAAACATGCAGGAAAATATGCAGATTTGTGTAATGTGTTCGTTATCTAGAAGGGGGTGAAAATTAAAAGAAATTGAAAATAAATAAAAATTAATAAATGTAAAAAAAATAATCACAATTTATGTTTAAGTTACGTTGTATATAGTAAGTAATAATGTAATAAAAACTTGTTTAAAAAAAATATAAATTTGTCAATATTTTTATTTTGAAAAAATATGTTTGTTTCGAACATCATTGAAGTCCAGAACTTAAACCTTGACTTAGTATGAAATATGCTGTATTTATATTTAAAATATTTATAAACAATAACTTACCAGGAAAAAAAAATAATTATCAGACTTTCGAAATGTTGAATCAAAAAACTGAATTTTGCAGAAAAACTAAAACTAAAACAAAATTCAAAATTTAAATATTTTTATTTTTGAATGCAATTTTTTACATTTCTATAACAATTTTAATTAATTATATGTTACAAAGTTCAGAATATGGGGTTGAGTGCAAGTATTTTTGATTCATCATTTTGAAAGTCTGATATTGTATTTTCTAAGAAAAGTATTGATATTTTATTCTACTTGGATCTGCCTCGATTGCTTTATAAAAACCACTACTAAAAGTCAAGATTGCTTCACTAATATGACTACTTTACTAAAAGAGCCACGAGTGCTACTGAATTGCAACGACTGCTAAAGCTACCACTACAGCTTTTTAAATACTACTATTAGTACAACAACGATTGATTTGTAAAAACGACTTGTAAATCCATCCACGATGGCTTTATAAAAACGAATACTAACGAATGCAAAAAAGCCACACAGAGAAAACAGATTCGTGATAGCAACCGAATTTGTTGCCAATCGAATGATTCGGTTGCACACATAGAATTTTTCAGTTCTAACAACAGAAAGTCAGTTGATAAAGAAGAATTTCAGTTGAGGCAACCAAACTTTAGTTACCCCTTACAAAATATTGTAGTCACAACTGTAAAATTCGGTCACTAAGATAGAATCATTCGATTGGCAACAAATTCGGTTGCTATCACGAATCTGTTTTCTCTGTGCAGGAAACAGCTACGATTGCTTAATAAAAACGAGCGATAAAACAGCACCGATTGCTTAATAAAAACGAGCGATAAAACAGCACCGATTGCATTATAAAAACGACTGCTAAAATATCCAAGAATGCTTTATAAAATCGACTACCAAATCAGCCACGATTGTTTTATAAGAACGACTGCTAAATTAACTACGATTGCTTAATAAAAACGATTACTAAAACATGAACGATGTCTTTATAACAGCTACGATTGCTTTATAAAAACGGCTATTAAAACAGCAACGATAGCTTAAAAAAACGACTGCTAAAACCGCCACTATTGCTTTGTCAAAACGACTATTAATACAGCAACGATTGCTTTGTGAAAACGACTATTAATACAGCAACGATTGCTTTATAAAATCGACTTGTAAATCCATCCACGATTGCTTTATAAAAACGAATACTAACGAATGTAAAAAAGCCAAGAATGCTTTATAAAATCGACTACGTAATTAGCTAAGATTGCTTTATATAAACGACTACTTAAATAGCCAGGATTGTTTAAAAAAAAACTACTAAAATAGCCACGGTTGTTGTATAAAATCGGCTTGCAAGCTATCCATGATTGCTTTATAAAAACGACTGCTAAAAAAGTAAAAATTGGTTAATTAAAACGACTATAAAAACAGGCACGAATGTTTTATAAAATTGACTGCTAAAACAGCCACTATTGCTTTATATAAACGACTGCTAAAATAGCCAAAAATGCTTTATAAGAGTGATTTATATAAATGTTTAATAAAATAGCCACAACTGCTATATAAAAACGACCACTGAAACAGCCAAGACGACTACTAAAACAGTCACGATTTGCTTTATAAAAACGACTACTAAAACATAAACGATTTCTTTATAAAACCAACAGATAAAACACCTACGATTGCTTTCTAAAAACGGCTACTAAAACAGTTTTAAAAACTACTGCTAAAACAGCCACTATTGCTTTGTCAAAATGACTATTAACACAGCAACGATTGCTTTATAAAATCGAGTTCCAAAAACAGCCACAAATGTTTTATAAAAACGACTACAGAAACGAGTATAAAAACGAGTGATAAAACTGCAATGATTGCTTCATAGAAACGACAGTTAAAATAGCCACTATTGCTTTGCCAAAACGACTACTAAAACAGTCACATTTGCTTTATAAAAACGAATTGGAACTCTGAATTGTGTAACCCATAATTATATCCTTCATCTTCGTGAGAAGTGTATATATAAGTTTGTCATTCCGTTTGTAATTTCTACATTTTTCATTTCCGACCCTATAAAGTATATATATTCTGGATCCTCATAGATAGCGGAGTCGATTAAGCCATGTCCTCTGTCTGTCTATCTTCGGGATCCAAATCTTCAATAATTCTGTCAGACATGCTTTCGAGAAGTTTGCTGGATTACCAAAGTCAACAATATGGATATCTAATCTTCTATATATATAAAAATGAAATGGTCCATGTATGTAATGTCATCACGTGAGAACGGCTGGAGCGATTTGGCTGATTTTTATACCCTACACCAGGGGTATTATGCGTTTGTGCAGATGTCTGTAACGCCCAAAAATATTAGTCTAACAGTATACCGATCGACTTAGAATCACTTTCTGTCCGTCCGTCTGGCTGGTTGGATGGCTGTCCATGTAAACCTTGTGCGCAGAGTACAGGTCGAAATTTTGAAGATATTTCGATAAAATTTGGTACATATTATTTTCGGCCCGAGGATGAAGCCTATTTAAACTGGCTGAAATCAGTCCATTATTTCATCTAGCCCCCATACAAATGTCCTCCCGAAATTGGACTTTATCGGTCATAAATGTTTAATTTATACAGGTATCTACACAAAATTCGCTCCAAATAAGTTTTATATATACAAAATTCATGTCACCAAATTTTGTTACGATCGGTGTATAATTAGTCATAGCTCCCATATAGACCCGCTTCCGAAAATCACTTTAACGTGCATAAATCGCTTAAAAATATTGGTATAATCACAATATTCAACATAGTAAACTTTCATATAGACATAAATCACACGACCTAATTTCATGGTGATCGGTCCATAATTGGTCATAGCTCCCATATAAGGCCCACTTCCGAAAATCACTCAAAAATATAAATTATTGAAATTTTAAAAGAAAAATGTTTTTGATCTTTTACTTAGTGTAGGGTATTATATGGTCGGGCTTGACCGACCATACTTTCTTACTTGTTTTTTATTCGATTCGAAATTTACAGGAGATGGTTTGTAAAGAAAAAAAGAAAAAATTCCGGCTAAAACCAGCTTGTTTGAGTCCAGTCAACTGTAATAAAAATCCCCCTAAAGTATGCAGTACAAATTTAGATATTTTATTTACAAATAAATGAGAACAAGCAGGTGTATGTGGGTTGGAGAAACTTGAAGAACTAATATTAGTAAATGCTACCGGGCGAAGCCGGGGCGGTCAACTAGTGATAGATATTTTAAAGTCCATTGCAACGACGTATATAAGACCATAGTAAGTTGGACCTACAATGGGTAAAAAAAAAAAAAATATTTTTTAAAAATAATTTTTTTTCACCAAAAAAAAAAAATTAAAAAACAAAAAAAATTTTAAAATTTTAAAATTTAAAAAAAAAAAATTTTAATTTTAAAATAAGAATTAAAAAAAACATTTTTAACAAGAAATGATAAAGACAAAAAAAAAAAAATTTTGTTTACCTAAAAATATTTAAAATTTGTATTTTGAAGTATAATTTGGAGAAGGGTATATAAGATTCGGCACAGCCGAATATAGCTCTCTTACTTAATTTTTTTGATGCTGTTCTAGCGTTACATACAATCCTTACATTACCAACTATCAATACAAAAGTGAGAAAAAATCGTTTCTGCACAGAGCCTAATATAACAAAGTAATGTAGCAAAAGTGGTGTAAGTTGAATATACAACAAAGTAAATAGTTTGGGGTTAGACCACTTTTGCGCTGATTGCCTCAAAAATGAGTAAACACCAAAAATTATTTTATTTTTTTTTTTAAGATAATGACAATCCAAAAATCTAACCATCGATTAAAATTTAAAAGTTTTGATTTGTTGGAGATTGGGCTGAATAATAGATTCGGTTCTGAAAAAAATGATTTTCATGATCTTAAAAAAAATCCAAAAATTCACTGGTGTTTTGTGGTCTTTTTAAAATACCAATTGAAATATATATTTATATTTGATGAATCACCAACAAATATTAAAATAGGTTTGGTTTTTTTTCAAATTCTTTCCTAGTTTGTGTAATTTTAGAACTCTAAGTAACGACCCTGACATACTAATGCGGTTTTAATTGAAAATTACTTGTGCTTTTATTTAAATATAATAATGTGGTTTCCGTTATTAGAAAGAAAAAAAAACACACTCTGCTCAAAATCTAAAGATTTCATAAGAATTACATAAGTATTTTTATATATTAAGAATAAACTTAGGTTATAAATAGAGTCCCAGTTTTTTAAGTCCACAATTTATGATTTTTAGTTTGTAATTTTTATTAATATCTAATTACTAGCCTAGTAAAATTTATATATTTTAGGTTTGCATAGGTTCTTTGTAATACAAAAAGAAGTCATTTGGTTACTTTATTTATTCCAGGTAACTAATCTAGCATGAAGCTAATTATCACTTTAGTGTTTCTTAGTAAGCTAAAGTGTAGCCACTTTAAACTTTTTATTGTATTGCACTTTAGAAAGTAGATATTTTACTTTCAAAAAATTATCTATTGTAGAGTCATTAGTTACTTAGTGTCCCTTTGTAATGTGCAATGTAGTGGGTTTAATGTTTTTATTTTCCTAACACTTTAGTGATAAGCCATTTTACTCTCTACAAAGTATATATAGCAGGCTGATTTATCAATTTACTGCCCCTTGTTAGTGCAAGCTGTACACATTTCGAATATTTAAGGACTAGCTACTTTACTCACCACTAGTATCATGTGCACGAGTTTTAATTTTGTTTTCCAGTTTAGAGTTAGAGTTATTTTACTTATGAAAAGTAACCTAGAGTCGATTCAAGTCAACCAAAAAAAAAATACAAGCAAGAAATTATGGTCGGTCAAGCCCGACTATATAATACCCTACACTAAGTAAAAGAGCAAAAACAGTTTTCTTTTAAAATTTCAATAATTTATATTTTTGAGTGATTTTCGGAAGTGGGCCTTATATGGGAGCTATGACCAATTATGGACCGATCACCATGAAATTATGTCGAGTGATTTATGTCTATATGAAAGTTTACTATGTTGAATTTTGTGAGTATACCGAGATTTTTAAGCGATTTATGTACTTTAAAGTGATTTGCGGAAGCGGGTCTATATTTGAGCTATGACTAATTATGGACCGATCGTAACAAAATTTGGTGACATGAATTTTGTATATATAAAACTTATTTGGAGCGCAATTTGTGGAGATACATTTATAAATTAAACATTTATGACCGATAAAGTCCAATTTCGGAAGGACATTTGTATGGGGGCTAGGTGAAATAATGGACCGATTTCAGTCAGTTTCAATAGTTTAAAATTGTATGTACCAAATTTTATCGAAATATCTACAAAATTGCGACCTGTACTCTGCGCACAAGGTTTACATGGACAGCCAGCCAGCCAGACGAAAGGATGGACATCTTTTAATCGACTCAGAAAGTGATACTAAGTCGATCGGTATACTTTAAGGTGGGTGTTAGGCAAATATTTTTGGGCGTTACAAACATCTGCACAAACGCATTATACCCTCCCCACTATGGTGGTGTAGGGTATAAAAACACAACAGTTTAACAGCTAACAGTTTGGGGATAGAGGTGCCCCGATAGCCTAGACAATAGTGTGTAGGACTATCAATCTTATGGTTGCGGGTTCGATTCCCGGGTTCGACTCTGGGTGTGTCTGCAGACAATCTAAAAGGCTTCGCCGTTTGTAATTGTTTAATAAACAAGAGAACCAAACATTGAACCCAATAATGTATGTTTGATCAAAATCATCATAAGCAATGAATTACATAGTCTTTTTAAGGCCTTGATGGCTTTGTTAGTCCCACAATTTCCATATTTGGGATCTAAAGAATCCATATTTGGTCGCCTAGTCATCGGTATAGACTAAGGCCTAGAATTGCTATTGTTTAAAGCGACCATTTTTACTAACAGCATAGAGAATAGGCATAGAGCGGAAACTCTCCTGTCAAAGACCTAACTCAGTTGTCAGAAACCTAAGTGGTGAGAATGTATTGGTAGAAAAAACTATGTGAAAACAAAAACAACACTCGTATGTGTAATTATTTTGAAAATTTTTTCGGTTTGAGGTTTTTTTCTAGTTTCCGCTCTATGTTTCTCTATGACTAACAGGTTGTCTATGTATAAATAAAGTGAATAGAAACATTTTCTGCCCAATTATGAATAAAAAATTCCGTGGGAGTTTATTCCCCGGGAGTTTTTTCCCCATTGAATATGAATAGGAAAAATGAGAAAAGGGAAAGAACTCCCGGGGAATTTTTATTCATAATTGGGCTGTTTATATGAAAAACTCTCAGTCTTAAATATATTTTTGAACGAATTCCACAAATTTTTTACTCATCTTTCTTATAACATAGATGACTGTAATCATAGAGCGAAAAGTCTCCTGTCAAAGACCTAACTCTCTACCTAACTGAAACCATAGAGAAGAAATATTTAGAGCGGAAACTAGAAAAAAAACTCAAACAACAAAATTACTCAAAATCTTCACACATAACAGTGTTGTTTTTGTTTTCACATAGGTTTCACTTAGGTTTTTGACAACTGAGTTAGGTCTTTGATAGCAGAGTTTCCAATCTAGGTGTATTTATCTATGACTGGAACAGTTTAACTTTTAGAATATATTTTTGTTATAAAAATTTAAATTTTAGACAACTATGCCAATTATCCAAACAAATTTTAAATATTTCATTTCAAAAACATAAAAATCAACAATAATAATAACAAACTAGCAATCAATCACAATTTAAATAAATTTAAACAAATTTAAAAAGTTTCTATTATATTAACACTCACTGTACAATCAAATCAAAACAAAAAAAAACATTCAATATTTTTAAACAAAAAATTAACACAATTTAAAATAAACATATTGCTAAAGAATATTTTAAGAAAACAACAGTAAAAAAAACACACACATAGATTTTAACATATAGATATTTTCACTCATATATTTATGTCTATAAGAAATGAATTTTATTTTAAAATTCACCATAGATTAAATTAAAATTTGAAAAATTTCAAAATTTGTTTTGTTTTTCAATTTCAATTAATACATTTTGTGTAGTACGCTTGATTTTCAGTTTAGATTTTAAATACATTAGAAATTTCAACACGTTTTCATTTCTTTAATGTTTTATTTTTATTGGAATTGAGTCACTTTAAAATGCTGAGCTGGAAATTCTTTACACAAAAACCGGATTATTACCTTAAACACTGTTAATTTATTTTAAACAACAGCAACAACAATAATAATAAACAATTTAATATATATTTTTTCTTATTGAATATAAAAAACTGTATGCTCACAACCGCTCTAAACAACGTTTTAAAAACTACTAACTAAATTGAAGAAGTATTTAAATTTCAAAGATTCTTTTTCTTTTGAGAAAATTATAAAACAAGATGTATCTCATTTAATCAAGCAAAAATACTCTTTTTACTCTTTAAAAGCTTTTGCTGCCACGAGAGCAAAGCTCTCTTAAAAGTCTTTGAAATTTGTAAATGTTTTCAGTTGTTTTGTTTATATGTGTAACCCAGCAGTTCTGGATGAGAATATACTTATAATAAATCGTAATCTAAACATAAAATTATCTTTTTAAAAAGATATAAAACTCAAAAATATAATAAAACAATTTAGAGTTATTAAAAAGTTCCCCGACCATTGTGTGTGCCAAAATTTAAGACTTGAATTAAATAAACAAACTGGATTTATTTCTATAGATTACACAGGTCAACAGCAAAAAAGACTTCACTAACCACTATATAGATTTGATGCATCATGGTTACCTATGTACATAAATGGTAAAATTTTTCAATTCTATGGATAGATTTTAAAATTTTTTTTCTTCCAAAATTGTGATTTTTTTTTAGAGGTTTCTCCACATAATTTATTATAACTCAAAAAGGGTTGGTCCAATATTATTAAAGCAAACTTAGAAAACTTCAAATTTACATAACCTTTAATCTGTTCATATATTGCGTTTTAATCGGCTTGGTAGTTTCGGAGTTATAATAACAAATTAGAGCAAAAAATATATATTTTACGTGAAAATAGCTAATTTTTGTGTTTTAAAAAAATCATGAAAAATCGAAAACGGCAAAACTATTCAGATTTATTACCTTATTGCAAAGCCACATGTAATTAGGAATAAAATGAGATACTGATTATAAACATCGATGGATTATTTTCGTATTTATTCACAGTTAAGTGAATTCGCTCATTTTCACAAAATTTATCTTTTTTGTTTGATATACAGTGGTGGCCAGGAATTTAATACAAAAATTGTTTGCTAAATTCCATGTAATTGTCAATTATTTTTTCAAATGTTTCCACAAATATGTATGCATGAGGACTGTTTTAACACACAAGTGTGTTTTATTCGACTGTGTCAATTCACACATATTCACCATGAACACATACAATTTTTCTACAACTTGACCAAAAAAATTTTTTTTTAGATAAACATATTTTCTCACATTTATATCATTATAATTTTATTATTATAATATATTCGGACCAAATTTCGTATTTTTAGTTCCATTAGTTTCGGTCATATCATGTTATTAACAGCGGATGTTCGCTGAGGTGGGTCAACGTATTTCCACATATATTTGTCCATATATGTTTTACCGATTTTTCCAAACATTTTTCAGAAACTAGAAACATTAATAATAAATTTCAAACCCTTAGAGGTCCTTTTATTTTGGCTCTATAGCACTTAAAATTCTGTTGATGAAAAAAATTCAAGTATTTGTCTTAAATTGGTGGCCACCACTGTATATAAAATTGAGTAGTTAATGTTCTTTTTTTGATTAAATGAATTATGAAAACGTTTTCCCCACACAATGTACAAATTTTCACATACATATTGCGTTTTAATCGGCTCAGTAGTTTCGGAGTTATAATAGCAAATTGAGGAAAAAAATAAATTTTTTACGTGAAAATAGCAAATTTTTTTGTTTTAAAAAAATCATGAAAAATCGAAAACGGCAGAAATTATTTAGATTTATTGCTTTATCGCAAAGCATCATGTAATAGCTACAAAATGGGATATTGGTCATAAAAATCGATTGAATTTTTTACGAATTTATTCACAATTAAGTGAATTCGCTCATTATCACAAAATTTAACTTTTTCGTTTAATATACATAAAATTGAGTAGTTAATAATCTTTTTTCGATTGATTGAATTTTGTAAACATTTTCCCCATGTTATGTACAAATTTTCACATATATATTGCGATTCAATCGGCTCAGTAGTTTCGGAGTTATAATAACAAATTGAAGCAAAAAATATATTTTTTACGTGAATATATAAAATTTTTTGTTTTGAAAAAATCATGAAAAATCGAAAACGGCAGAAATTGTTTAGGTTTATTGCTTTATCACAAAGCCACATGTAATAGGAATAAAATGATATATAGATCATTAAAATCTATGGATTATTTTCGTATTTATTCATAATTAAGTGAATTCGCTCATTTTCACAAAATTTATCTTTTTTGTTTGATATTCATAAAATTGAGTAGTTAATGTTCTTCTTTCGATTGATTGAATTCTGAAAACATTTTCCCCATGTTATGTATAAATTTTCACATATATATTGCGTTTCAATCGGCTCAGTAGTTTCGGAGTTATAAAAACAAATTGAAGAAAAAAATAAATTTTTTACGTGAAAATAGCAAATTTTTTTGTTTTAAAAAAATTATAAAAAATCGAAAACGGCAGATTTTTTAGATTTATTGCTTTATCACAAAGCCACATGTAATAGGAACAAAATGAGATATCGATCATAAAAATACTTGGATTAGTTTCGTATTTATTCACAATTAAGTGAATTCGCTTATTTTCAGAAAATTGTATGTGTTTTAACAAGCGAGAAATGGTTTGTGCGGTTCAGAAGTGGTGATTTTGACACGGAAGACAAGGAACTACCAAGCCAGCCAAATAAGTTTTAAGACCAAGAATTGGAGGCATTACTCCATAAAGATTGTTGTAAAACTCAACAAGAGCTTGCAAAATCATTGGGGGCTCTAGCAGCAATTTTAAAATGATTGCGAGCAGCTGAAGTCAACCAAAAGCAATGAAATTGGATACCATACGAATTGAAGCCGAGAGAGAGACCTTGAAAGACGATTTTGACATGTCCGAAATGATTCAATCATGATTCAACCATAAAATAAAATTATTTTTGCACAGAATCATTACTTGCGATTAAAAATGGATCCATTACGATAACCCGAAGAGTAAGAGATCGAGTGTGAAGCCTGGACAATCAGCCGAATCGACACCAAAGCCAAATATTCATGGCGCTAAAGTAGTTCTATGTATTTGGTGGGTGCAAAAGGGTCCTATCTATTATGAGCTGCTGAAATCAGGCCAGACCATCACAGGGAATCTGTACCGAACGCAACTTATTCGTTTCAAGCGAGCATTTGCCGAAACATGAAACCCAGGCATGAAACCGTAATATTCCATCATGACAGCGCTAGGCTACATGTTGCAATACCCGTTAAAAACTATTAAGAATGAAGTGGGTGAGGCGTTTTGCCTTATAGTCCAGATCTTGCCCCGTCCGAATACTACTTCTTTTGATCGATGCAGAACGCTCTCTCTGGGTTACGCTTCACTTTGGAAGAGAGTATGCGAAATTGGCTTAGTTCTTAGTTCTTGGCCTCAAAAGATGAGCAGTTCTTTTGGTTCGGATTCCATATGTTGCCACAAAGATGGGAAAAGGTCATAATAATATTTGTCTTATCTTTCTAAACGAACTTCTACGTCAAACTTCCAACCCTATATATTGTTTTGCAGATGACAGCAACATTTGCCATTCATATTCATTTAATTACACAGTGCAACACGAATAAAAATAACCATATACGGACACCAGTCTCCCAGTTTTGCCCAAAGTCATGCACTTTTTTAATGGGCCCCCAAAGTTTTAGGCCCACGGTGTCATTTTTACAAAAAAGTGATCAATTTCCCAGGCTCATATCTTCCAAACAGTTCGGAATTTTGATTTACTCTCAAAGGCTACAGCCTTTGTCATAAAGAACAAAGGGACAATAAGTGACTAATGGCTCTCCAATAGATTACTTCTGGAAAATAAATTAAATACTTTCTAAATTGCAATACAAACAAATTATTTGAAAGTCACTACACTTTACATTACTTAGCGACACTAAAGCGGCAATTGTTCTCACACCAGATTACCTAGGATATATAAAGTAACCCATTGATGACTTTTCTTTTGCATAAGGACAAAAGAGCCGAAAATATATAAATTGGAATCAAACAAATATTTAGACTTTAGTGAAAATTACAGACTTAAAGCTTTACATTTACTTCATTTGAAACTGCCGGGTAATTAATATGTAAATTATTTGCTGTTGTAGTTGTTTTTATGTTTATTGTATTGTGTTGTTTTTTTGCCTAAATGTCTTCATATCATATGGTTGTTATTGGTTTATTTCTTAATTCTTGTTTCTTTTGTAGGCTTTGGTTAAAATTTAATTAAATTTTTTTTGGTTTTTGTTCTTTGAGGTTTGCTTCAAGTGTCAATTGCTTTTAATTGCCGGCCAGTTTTAGGCGCAACAACAAACTAATATATAACAATTGTTCTGTTTACAAGCAGAGCTAATCTGCATTAACATTTAAAGCGAAAACTAAAAGTTAATGACTAATTAGAAAGAAATTAATGTGGATTTGGTGAAGGACAATTGTGATTAGTTAGCAGCTAATAAAATTTTAGGCGGCTGTAATTAAGGGGTTTTACTCGTATGACACACAGTGGTTTAGAAACTTTTTTTTTTTTTGGAAATAATTCGGTATCTTGGGAACTATTGGAGATATTGTTACGAAAACTCACATGGTTTGAGCTTAGGTGTTTTTGAGTTGATTTACGTTTGTTCAGTTTCCTAGCCCTAATGGGGGCCATTACTTAGCCCTTCAAAGTTGGTCACCTCGGGTCTCAATTTTTTTAAAAAAATGGCCAAAAATCCAATTTCGTAATAATATCTCCAATAGTTTCCAAGATACCGAATTATTCCCAAAAAAAAAACTTTTTAAACCACTGTGTAATGTTCAATAACTAAGTCAGAATAAATGACAGATATGTACCCTTCAAAATTACATATAAGTTGTTAAAAACAAAAACCCACATTTAAAAGATATGCCTTCTATTGTATAGTTTTGGGTTAAATCGATTTGGTTGTCTTTACATTATTTACATACAGTTTACTCGAGATAAACAATTGAAAACTTCTATTATTTTAATATTCTACATAGTTTATACATATTTATTTATATTTAATTGAACAAATCAATTCTTTACATAATGTCAACAATGTAAATTAATACGATTAATAGTTTTTGTTCAATAGTTATACCCTACACCACCATAGTGGGGAGGGTATAATGCGTTTGTGTAGATGTTTGTAACGCCCAAAAATATTACACCCACCTTAAAGTATATCGATCGACTTAGAATCACTTTCTGAGTCGATTAATGTCCGTACGTCCGTCTGGCTGGCTGGTCCATGTAAACCTTGTGCGCAGAGTACAGGTCGCAATTTTGAAGATATTTCGCTCAAATTTGGTACATATTATTTTTTCGGCCCAAGGACTAAGCCTTTTGAAACTGGCTGAAATCGGTCCATTATTTCACCTAGCCCCCATACAAATGTCCTTCCGAAATTGGACTTTATCGGTCCTAAATGTTTAATTTATAAATGTATCTCTACAAATTGCTCTACAAATAAGATTTATATAGACAAAATTCATGTCACAAAATTTTGTTACGATCGGTCCATAATTAGTCATAGCTCCCATATAAGGCCCACTTCCGAAAATCACTCAAAAATATAAATTATTGAAATTTTAAAAGAAAAATGTTTTTGCTCTTTAGGCTTGACCGACTATACTTTCTTACTTGGGTTATATAGTTTTGCACATCCTTTACATTGTTTACATAATGTCAACAATGTAAAATATTACTTCATACAATTTTTGTTGAAATAGTTTTAGATAAAAACAAGTAAGAAAGTGTGGTCGGTCAAGCCCGACCATATAATACCCTACACCAAGTAAATGAGTAAAAATATTTTTCTTTTAAAATATCAATAATTTATATTTTTGAGTGATTTTTGGAAGTGGGCCTTATATGGGAGCTATGACCAATTATGGACCGATCACCACAAAATTAGGTCGTGTGATTTATGTCTATATTAAAGTTAACTATGTTGAATTTTGTGTGTATACCAACATTTTTAAGCGATTTATGCACTTTAAAGTGATTTTCGGAAGCGGGTCTATATGGGAGCTATGACTAATTATGGACCGATCGTAACAAAATTTGGTGACATGAATTTTGTATATATAAAACTTATTTGAAGCGAAATTTGTGTAGATACATAGATAAATTAAACATTTATGACCGATAAATTCCAATTTCGAGGGGACATTTGTATGGGAGCTAGGTGAAATAATGGACCGATTTTAGCCAGTTTCAATAGGCTTGGTCCTTGGGCCGAAAAAGTAATATGTACCAAATTTGATCGAAATATCTTCAAAATTGCGACCTGTACTCTGCGCACAAGGTTTACATGGACAGCCAGCCAGCCAGCCAGCCAGCCAGCCAGCCAGCCAACCAGACGGACGGACGGACGGACATCGTTTAATCGACTCAGAAAGTGATTCTAAGTCGATCGGTATACTTTAAGGTGGGTGTTAGACTAATATTTTTGGGCGTTACAAACATCTGCACAAACGCATAATACCCTCCCCACTATGGTGGTGTAGGGTATAATGATTTAGTAACAATATACACTATATTTACCTACAGTTTACTCGAGGTAAACAATTGAATATTCTAGATTGTTTACATAATGTCAACAATGTAAACTATTATTTAATATAACTTCTGTCGAATAATCTATATATATAAAAATGAAATGGTCCATGTATGTAATGGCATCACATGAGAACGGCTGGAGCGATTTGGCTGATTTTTATACCCTTCATCTTCGTGAGAAGGGTATATATAAGTTTGTCATTCCGTTTGTAATTTCTACATTTTTCATTTCCGACAATATAAAGTATATATATTCTGGATACTTATAGATAGCGGAGTCGATTAAGCCATTTCAGTCTGTCTGTCGGTGAAAAATATTCATCAAAAATTTTTTTGACATAAATTTTTTTTCTAAAAAAAAAAATTAAAAAAAAATTTTTTTAAAAAATTTGGAAAAAACTTTTTTAAAGAAAAATTAAAAAAAAATTAAATTTTGTTGACCTAAAGATATTTAAACAAATTTATTTTAAAGTATAATTTGGTGAAGGGTATATAAGATTCGGCACAGTCGAATATAGCTCTCTTACTTGTTTTTTATTCGATTGGAAATTTTCAAGAGATGGTTTGTAAAGAAAAAAAATTCCGGATAAAACTCGGACATTTTTTTTTTAGTCCAGTCAACTGTAATAAAAAAAACTCCTTAAAGTATGCTGTACAAATTAAGATATTTTATTTGCAAATAAATAAGAACAAGCAGGTTTATGTGGGTTGGAGAAACTTGAAGAACTAATATTAGTAAATGCTACCGGGCGAAGCCGGGGCGGTCAACTAGTTTTTAATAAATATGATGTTATTTTATTGTTTACATGATGTTTACTTAAGGTAAATAATTATTTACTTAATGTCAACAAGGTAAAATATTACTTTTAAAGGCTTTTGTCCAATACATTTGCATAAAAACCATGTATTATCATTATTTACATAATTTTTATAAAGTTTACTTAAGGTATTTAAGTTGAAATTGTTACATTTTTATTTAAACTCAATCATAGTACGATTAAAATTACTTGCAACTTCCGTTTCCTTATAACAGATTTCATTGTATGCAATAAAATTTTCATTTATATCCATCGCAGGCATTACAGCATTATGCCAAGAGATAATAAAAAATGATTTTATAAACCTGTATAAATTGAAATATAAATACAATGGTGCAAACGGTTTTCTTCTAAACAATATTAAGAATATTTTGTTCAATTATTTACACAGGTATTTTGAAATAGAATTATTCACACGAGATTCATAACAATATGTTGTAATTTAAAATACTTTTACATTAAACTTAAAAGAAACAATATTGAGAAATATTTGTTTAATATTTTACAGCAAAAATATATTTACATTTAAATGCCTTAAATGTTAAAAAAAACTTTACAAATGAATACCAGTGTGTGTCTGTCTATTGTGAAGTAATAATACAAAACAATTCAAATTACGTCATTAATACGATGAAGCAACTTTTCAATTACTATTTTTTTTGGAAGTTCTTCGCTTTTGTTTACATTACAACTGCCTTAAAACCAACAAAAACTAAGAAAATCGAAAACAAACACATTTGAAAATGTGTAAAGCAGTGGTCGGCATAAAGAGAACCTGTTTCTTTACTTTCTTTCTCTCGTGTAATCTGAACAGCGGTTTATTGTGATTTTTTTTTATACCCTTCAGCTTCGTGAGAAGGGTATATATAAGTTTGTCATTCCGTTTGTAATTTCTACATTTTTCATTTCCGACCCTATAAAGTATATATATTCTGGATCCTTATAGATAGCGGAGTCGATTAAGCCATGTCCGTCTGTCTGTCCGTCTGTCTGTCTGTCTGTCTGTCTGTCTGTCTGTCTGTCTGTCTGTCTGTCTGTCCGTCTGTCTGTCTGTCTGTCTGTCTGTTGAAATCAATTTTCTGAAGGCCCCAGATATCTCCGGTTTCCAAATCTTCAACAATTCTGTCAGACATACTTTCGAGAATTTTGCTATTTAAAATCAGCAAAATCCGTCCATAAATAACGGATATATGAGCAAAAATCCGAGACAACCTCTGAAAATTTCATCAAAAAACACAATGTATTGCATGCTTTGACAAAAAAACAACAAAACGTATGCTTGGGTGTGCAAGCTTTGTGTATTTGGTTTTTTTTTTGTTTTTTGTTTCTTTTGGCGTTGTTGTTGTTTTTTATACAACTAAACGTTTGTTTGGATGTGTGTTGGTTTCATTGCCTTGCGTATTTTGTTTTTTCTTTTGGTGTTTTGTTTCGTTTGGCGTTGTTGTTGTTTTTTGTGTTCTTGATAAATTTAGGATGCTGTACGCTGAAAGTGGGCAATGTACATACATACCTATATACTAATTATAAAAAATAATAATGCATCCACAACAAAGGTGAAGGGTATATAAGATTCGGCATAGCCGAATATAGCACTCTTACTTGTTATTTATTTGATAAATTTAAAGATGATCATTAATGTTGTTTAAAGCTAAATAGCTGACCCTGTTCGGCCCCTGGTGGCTATAAGTGCCCATCACTGCTGTAAAGTATTTGAAATTGTTAAATTATGTATGTGTAAGAAGAACTTCCTCTATAAAGGGTGGGTAAATTAAAATACATATACAAAAGCATTTTAGGAAATTTTCTTAAATTACCAAACATTTTCTATATTACACCCTGTTTGCAGCACTAAACACATTCAATGTTTTACAAATTATTCCCCTTATAATAAAAATAATGTTGAAACAAAGCAGAAAAACATTTAATGCCAGTCACGTAATAAAAATTTCAAATGTTTTTGGCTGAAAACAAAAAATTGATTGAATACATTGTGTAGAGTTGACACGATTATGGCAGAGAGTTTTGTTTTGCTAAATAAATTATGAAGGTAAATAGTAAATGAATAAATTAAATTTTTATTTACTTTTTTTTGCTAAATTATTAACAATAATATGTTGTTAAATTGTTTGTGGCATGAAACTTAAAAGGGCAAAGAATGAGAAGTGTAATTAATAATATTATTGTACATTAAGGGAATTAAATAATGTCTAGTAATAATTATGATTGTATAAATGTAAATAATATGATTATGATAATCATAATTATTACATTACTAGTTGATTTAATAGATATTTAAGCTATAATTGCAATAACAAAAAGCTTAAGAGTCTAAAATAAATGTTTTATATCAATCTTTACATTATTTACATCAAGAAAAATAATTCAAAGCAACAAAATCGAAAAAAATTTAAACCAATACACAATTTTTATGTATTGTGGTTTCAGTACTAAAATTATAATTTTTAAAAAAAAAAATAAATTAAATAAAATTATAAATTTTTTAAGACGTTTCTCCACATAATTAATGATAACTCAAAAAGAGTTAGTTCGATTTTATTAAAATAAACTTGGAAAAGTTGAGACTTATATAACCTTTAATACAGTTATATATTGCGTTTCAATGGCCTCAGTGGTTTCGGAGTTAAAATAACAAATTGAAGCAAAAAATAAATTTTTTACATGAAAATAAAAAATTTTTTGTTTTAAAAAAATCATGAAAAATCGAAAATAGCATAAATTGTTCAGATTTATTGCATTATCGCAAAGCCACATGTTATAGGAACAAAATGAGATATCGGTCATAAATATCGATTGATTCTTTTCGAATTTATTCGCAATTAAGTGAATTCGCTCATTTTCACAAAATTTTAGTTTTTTTGTTTGATATACATAAAATTGAATACTTAATGTTCTTCTTTCGATTGATTGAATTTTGAAAACAATTTCCCCATGCTATGTACAACTTTTCACATATACATTGCGTTTTAATCGGCTCAGTAGTTTCGGAGTTATAATGACAAATTGAAGCAAAAAAAATATTTTTTACATGAAAATAAAAAAAAAAATTATTTTAAAAAAATAATTAAAAATCGAGAACGTCAAAAATTGTTCATATTTATTACTTTATTGCAAAGCCACGTGCAATGGGAACAAAATGAGATATCGATCATAAAAATCGATGGATTCTTTTAGAATTTATGCAGAATTAAGTGAATTCGCTCATTTTCACAAAATTTTAGTTATTTGTTTGATATACATAAAATTGAGTAGTTAATGTTCTTCTTTTGAATGATTGTATACGGAAAATATTTTCCCCATGCCATGTGCAAATTTTCATATATATATTGTGTTTCAATCGGTTCAGTAGTTTCGGAGTTATAATAACAAATTGAAGCAAAAAAAAATATTTTTTACATGAAAATAAAAAATTTTTGTTTTAAAAAAATCATGAAAAATTGAAAACGTCAAAAATTTTTCAAATTTATTACTTTATTGCAAAGCTACATGTAATAGGAACAAAATGAAATAATGATCTTAAAAATCTATGGTTTTTTTATTGGAATTTATTCACAATTAAGTGAATTCGATCATTTTCACAAAATTTTAGTTTTTTGTTTGATATACATACAATTGAGTAGTTAATGTTCTTCTTTTGAATGATTGAATTTTGAAAACATTTTCCCCCTACTATGTACAAATTTCCAAAAATATATTGCGTTTCAATCGGCATAGTTGTTTCGGAGTTATAATAACAAATTGAAGAAAAAATATATTTTTTTACATGAAAATAGCAAATTTTTTGGTTTTAAAAAAATCATGAAAAATCGAAAATGTCTGAAATTGTTCAGATTTATTATTTTATCGCAAAGTAACATGTAATAGGAACAAAATGAGATATTGATCATAAAAATCTATGGATTTTTTTTTCGCATTTTTTTACAATTAAGTGATTTCGCTCATTTTCACAAAGTTTTAGTTTTTTGTTTGATATATATAAAATTGAGTAGTTAATGTTCTTCTTTTGAATGATTGAATTTTGAAAACATTTTCCCCATGCTATGTACAAATTCTCAGAAATATATAGCATTGCAATCGGCTCAGTAGTTTCGGAGTTATAATAACAAATTGAAGAAAAAATATATTTTTTTACATGAAAATAAGAAATTTTTTTGTTTTAAAATAATCATGAAAAATCAAAAACGTCAACAATTTTTCAAATTTATTACTTTATCGCAAAGCTACATGTAATAGGAATAAAATGAGATATCGCTCATTAAAAGCTATGAATGTTTTTCAAATTTATTTACAATTAAGTGAATTCGCTTATTTTCACAAAATTTTAGTTTTTTTTTTTATATACATAAAATTGAGTAGTTAATAATATTCTTTCGATTGATTGAATTTTGAAAACATTTTCCCCATGCTATGTACAAATTTTCACAAATATATTGCGTTTCAATCGGCTCAGTAGTTTCGGAGTTATAATAACAAATTGAAGCAAAAAATATATTTTTTACATGAAAATAGAAATTTTTTTTATTTTAAAAAAATCATGAAAAATCGAAAACGTCAAAAATGTTTCAAATTTATTACTTTATCGCAAAGCTACATGTAATAGGAATAAAATGAGATATTGATCATAAAAATCTATGGATTTTTTTGGAATTTATTCACAATTAAGTGAATTCGCTTATTTTCACAAAATTTTAGTTTTTTGTTTGATATACATAAAATTGAGTAGTTAATGTTCTTCTTTTGAATGATTGAATTTTGAAAACATTTTCCCCATGTTATGTATAAATTTTCATATATATATTGCGTTTCAATCGGCTCAATAGTTTCGGAGTTATAATAACAAATTGAAGCAAAAAAAATATTTGTTACATGAAAATAGAAAATTTTTTTATTTTAAAAAAATCATGAAAAATCAAAAACGTCTAAAATTTTTCATATTTATTACTTTATCTCAAAGCCACATGTAATAGAAATAAAATGAGATATTTATCATAAAAATCGGTGGATTTTTTTTTGAATTTATTCACAATTAAGTGAATTCGCTCATTTTCACAGAATTTTAGTTTTTGTTAGATATGGTAGTTAATATTCTGATAACAACATATTATGATACAATATAATGATTCATCATGAACATGATTGCCATAAACATATATTTAATTACTACAATCATATATATCGCACACCTAGTTCAAAATCAAAATTCAATTCAAAATTTTGTAATTTAAAAATTAAATTTTGAGTTGTGCCACTTTTGAACTGGATGTGCGTTAAAATGATTGTAGTAATTAAGTATATGTTTATGGCAATCATGTTCATGATGTTGTAAATTATATAAAAAAAACAATTATGTTTCCCCTTTTTGTACAAAAAAAAACTAATTTCATTTCCGTTAATGGTTAAAGTTTCCTTCACATTTTTCACACCCTTTCTTCACTCACAACATATCTGAGAGAATTATAAAAACCTGACACTACCAGCATTACATTTTTCATATTTTGATTTTGACTATTCACTTTATATCCGTTTCTGGTTAGAGTTATATGCTGTTAGTTTTCCCTGTAATTCTCTAGATAGTTGTGCAAAATAAATGTTATCCGTTGCCTGTTTCCTATGAAAAGGGGCCAGTTGATTTGCTTTAGTTGTTTATGAAATATATATTTATTTATTTGTTAAAATATTACTATAGCAAACATTTGTGTTTTGAGGATACAAATAATAATGATGACAATAGACAGGATGAAGATGATGATGATGATTATCATCATTATCGTCATCATGTTAACGAGAGCTTTACTATTAAATACACAAATATGTATAGTAGATTAACATTACAATAACCACAAACTGTTGTAGGTTGTAGTTTTATTATCGCTCATCTGGTTTTGAATAGACGATGATGAGAAATTTATTTAAACAGTGGGTTTGAGGGAGATAAAAATAGTTATTTGAAACAATTAGTAATATTTTGCTAAGATTTATTAAAAATATTTTTGATTGTTAAGTTAATTTTGCCCGGATTTTTTTATGTGTGTGTAAAACATGCTCACTGCAAAACATTTAAACCGATATGAATGATATTTATTCAGGATATTTATCATTGTCCTAGGTATTGTGGTATTGAAAATCAGACACATTGGTTTAGTTGCTAAAAAGTTGTAAAGTAAAATATGAGGCAGCCTTTTACAAATTTAGATTTTTCTAAGAAAAATAATGTTTAAGATTGATATTAATGCTTAGATTGTTGTTGTAATGTGAATATGACTTCAATGTGGCTAAGAAATCATGTTTTCTTAGTGTGAGAAACAATTGCTAATGTCTAGCTAAGATATATCAATCATAGGTTTGATTATAATGGAAATTCTACGTGAATTTAGCTCCAGTTTATTTTTATGTGTGTGTAAATCATGCTCACTTCAAAACTTTTAAACCGATATGAATGATATTTATTCAGGATGTTTATCATTATCCTAGGTATTATGGTATTGAAAATCAGCCAAATTGATTGAGTAGTTAAAAAGTTGTAAAGCAAAATATGAGGCTGCCTTTTACAAATATAAATTTTTCTAAGAAAAACAATGTTTAAGATTGATATTAATGCTTAGGTTGTTGTTGTAATTTGAATAAGACTTCAATTTGGCTAAGAAATCATGTTTTTGTTGTTGTTGGATTAAACAGACGTTGAAAAACTTCCAAGCTCCGTGAACAGTGGGTTGACAGAAATTATAATTTCTAAACTATTGGGCTGTTGGTTACAAAATTTGGAGTATTATGATTAATAACTTCTAAACTATTGCCTTTTTGGTTACAAAATTTGGAGCAGCAATACTAAAAGAGTTAAGCTTTCAAAATGTTATGGATAAAGAAGACAAATTTAAATATAGAGTGAACTACAGATAGCCCAAATTCAGAGTATTGAACTGATTATTTTCAAGTTTTCTTTCAATCAAATCAAAAATATCCACAAATATTTTTGAACTAATATATCGAAAAACCCACTGTACATCATTTTCCAACAAACACAAAATGTTGAAAGTTTTCAAGGTTGAGTGTTTCTATGAAATTCATGGAAAAATAAAAAGTAAAAAAAAAACACAAAAATACTCTATATCTACATTTAAAGCAAAAATGCAAAAGAACTGAAAAAAAACTGTGTTAAAATACCTTAAAACAAGGGGAAACTACAGAGGAAAATAAAAAATATAAAAAAACATATTTAAACGTAAGTTGTTTAAGCTTGAAATGACAAAAACAACACAACATCAAGCAGCAGCTGCTGCTATTTGATACTCATATCTCTGTATCTACGCCTCATTTATGTCACTCAAACTTGCCTGCGAGGCAACAAAGGAGAAAGTAAATTTTGTTGGCATTAAAAAAAAGATATGTCTATGAAAACTGCTGGACTCAGCTGGTGGCAGTCATAAGTAAATGTGAATGTTATGGTCAAATGAACTTAAATGGCAAAAAAATAATAAAATTCTTAGCTTAAAGCGTGTTAAATAAGTGTTTTTTTTATAAAAGAATACAAGAATATAAAACTTAATGGTGGAAAATAATGTTTTAAAAGCTTTAAAACTCTTAAGGGATAATATTTAGAAAAGAAAAACTAAAAGTAGAACACCTAAACGTATGAGTAATATTAATATAAATGAAAAATCATTTTTAGACCATTACTAGCATTATTATGGGTAGTACATTGATAAATAACAAAGAAAATAGGTGTAAGGTTTTATTACATATAAAGGAAGATCTATTTTATTTAAAAAAATCAGGGAAATTATGTTTTTTTCATGTTAGAAATCAATATTTTTCTTTAAAAAAAATTGTTAAGTATCATTTTGTCATTACAAGATTGTTTGTGGAAGATAATTTGTAAATTTATTTTAAGATGTTATTGTTCAAAAAATAGTTCTTTTGTATGAGAATTTTGTGCTTATATGCATTGAAATATTGGGTGTATGTCTTAAAAATGGGTGCATTTTTTGAATGCGGTTTTTGGTTTTAATAACTTTTATGTCATTTTGAAGAACACATATATGTTATTTATTCCCACTTAGTTATTGAACATTATAGTGTAAACCAGAAAGTTTTTTGCTGCTTCAAAAATGTCGAATTTTATACCAACATAGCGTTATATGCAGGAAGTTTTGCTTTACTTTTTATACCCTACACCACCATAGTGGGGAGGGTATAATGCGTTTGTGCAGATGTTTGTAACGCCCAAAAATATTAGTCTAACACCCACCTTAAAGTATACCGATCGACTTAGAATCACTTTCTGTGTCGATTAAAAGATGTCCGTCCGTCTGGCTGTCCATGTAAACCTTGTGCGCAGAGTATAGGTCGCAATTTTGAAGATATTTCGATAAAATTTGGTACATATTATTTTTTCGGCCCAAGGACCAAGCCTATTAAAACTGGCTGAAATCGGTCTATTATTTCACCTAGCCCCCATACAAATGTCCATCCGAAATTGGACTTTATCGGTCATAAATGTTTAATTTATATATGTGGGGCATTTCATGTCAAGTGAACCAACTTTTGAAATCGATGTCTTCCGATCGGGATGAAATTTGCACCAAGGTTAGCTCTATTGGATAGTAACTCAGACACAATTTTTCAACAACATCGGTCGAGAACTCTCTGAGTTGTAGGGGGTAAAATTTTGACAATTTGGTCAAACAGGGGTTTTTTCTTATCCATGTAACTTATTACCTATTGTTCTTAGCAAAATGTGTCCCAAATAGTATAGATAGCTATTTCTTCGATCTTTCGAAAAAAAATATTTAAAAAAAAAATAAAAAATTTTTAATATTTTTTTTCCGAAATCAAAAACTTTTTTGACATTTTTTTAAAATTTTTTATTTTTTTTTTTTTTTTTTTTTTCTTAAAATAAAGTTTAGATATTTTCCTTGAACACCTACTTGGTCGCTTAGTGGGATGCGAGTGGGATATCTATCAAAATAAATATTTTGTAACTCAAAACATAAAATTTTTGACTTTTTTTGCAAAATCAAAAACTTTGTTGACTTTTTTTTTTAAAATGGACCCTTTTTTAATCTTTTTTTTAGGTCAAACAAAAGCTTAGATATTATCCTTGAAGACCCTTTTGGTCGCTTAGTGGGATGCGAGTGGGATATCTATCAAAATAAATATTTTTTAACTCAAGACTTACAATTTTTGACTTTTTTTTTTTGCAAATACGATTTTTTTTCCAAATGGGCCCTTTTTTTAAAATTTTTTTTGTAGTCAAAAGAAAGCCTAGGTCCATTCCTTTAAGATATTTTTAGTCCCTTAGTGGGATGCGAGTGGGATATCTATCAAAATAAATATTCTAATAAATATACTTGACATGAAATTCCCCATGTATCTCCACAAATTCCACTCCAAATAAGTTTTATATATACAAAATTCTTGTCACCAAATGTTGTTACGATCAGTCCATAATTAGTCATAGCTCCCATATAGATCCGCTTCCGAAAATCACTTTAACGTGCATAAATCGCTTAAAAATGTTGGTATACACACAAAATTCAACATAGTTAATTTTCATATAGACATACATCACAAGACCTAATTTCATGGTGATCGGTCCATAATTGGTCATAGCCCCCATATAAGGCCCACTTCCGAAAATCATTCAAAAATATAAATTATTGAAATTTTAAAAGAAAAATGTTTTTGCTTTACTTTTTTAATTTGAAAAAACTGCCGTTGAAGCACACCGAAGGGCTCACCGAAGCTTATGTTGAATGTGTTTCATCGGTTTCAGCTAAAAAAAAGTTTGAAGACCAAGAATTGGAGGAATTACTCCATGAAGATTGTTGTAAAACTTAATAAGAGCTTACAAAATCATAGGGAGCTACTCAAGCAGCCGTTTCCGAGCAGCAGGATTCATCCAAAAGCAGAGAAATTGGCTACCATACGAATTGAAGCTGAGATATTTTGAACAACGTTTTTGTATGTCTGAAATGCTGCTTGAACGCTTTAAAACAAAATCATTATTACTTGCGATGAAAAATGTATCCATTTCGATAACCCGAGGCGTAGGATATCGTAGGTTAAACCCGGCCAACTAGCCTAATCGAAACCAAAGCCAAATATCCATGGCGCTAAGATAAGTTTCTGTATATGGTAGGAGCAAAATGGTCCTATCTATTATGAGAACCTGTACCGAACGCCACTTATTCGTTTGAAGCGAGCGGGGCAGAATCAAAATTTTTTGGAAATAAATCTGGCATTTCTAAACTGCTTATCCCATCGGGATAAAATTTGACATGGGCATAGCCAAGGAGTACTCGAGTTTAAGTTATTAAACTGGGCCCTACAAATGATCCAGGTGCGGCGCTATGGGGACTCAAAGTGGGGTACCTTCGAAATATAAAATTTTTTAACACATGCAATTTTTTTGTTTCCCATCCGATTTCAAAGTTTTTTATATTTTTGGAAAGCGCTCGGCTAGGTCTTGAAAAACCGTGCGTGTGCTATTTATCTCTTATAATTTCCGAGTTATAGGCAGTTCAAAATTGAAATTTTAAAATTTTGTCATACCTTGTTCCCCTTTTTTAAAAATATAGGTCGGATTTTTGGACCGAATGGACTCGTTTTTTTTTTGTTAGCTAGGCAACTAAATTACAAATAACATACAAAAGATTTCAGAGCAATATCAATTATGGATATAAAAATAAAGAATTTTCAATTTAAATATTCAAAAAATAGTATATTTTTGCTGTTTTTTGGGAGAAAAGGTGACTTAACTTTTTTTTTATTAAAAATAAACTTTCTTTAAGGAGATATAACAATTTTATATTTTTCAATAAGGTATCTTTTTTAAGAATATTTTTGTATAAAAAAGATGTCACATTTTTCGAGTATGTCGCCCCCACGCCCTTCGGAATGTGACCTATTTTTTTTTTATCAAAATTTCAACTTTGGGCCACATGTTCTAAAATCCCAAAGCTGGGATCAAAAACCGGGAAGCAGCTTTGGAAACCTTGATATGTTCCCTATTTATCCCCAAAGCATTTTCCCAGTCCCGAAGGAAATGTGGATCCTATGGACAAAATTTTAAAAAATACCATTTTTGGGATTTTCGCTCCAATTTTTAGGAATTGTGGGATTCGCTTTGACCTTTTGACAAGGTTTTTAACATTTTCTTATTTAGAATGACAATTTTAAAAAAACGTTGAAAATTTCAATGAGTTTTGTTAATAACTAAAGATTTTATTACATATTTATTGAGTTTCTAAAACTAAAATTTGTATTAAAATTTTAATAGGATTGCAAATATTAGGAGCAATTTGATCCACATTTATTCCCAACAAATTTTTTTGTTTAGATAAGTTAATTTCAAGTCAATATCTCAATTAGATTCAAAAATACGCCAATTTAAAACTCCGTCAATCAAAAATATTGAACTTTTTCACACTAACGGCAGTTCCACCATCCGACTACTATTTGATTTTCGATCGATGGAGAACGTTCTCTCTGGGATACGCTTCACTTTGGAATAGAGTATCCGAAATTGTCTCATTCGTTCTTGACCTCAAAAGAGCAGCAGTTCTTTTGGGTCAAATTTTATATTCGCTTATAAATTTAAAAAAAAAATTGTTTTAAAAAATTACAAAAAAATCGAAAAAAAAAAGAATTTTTAAACTTTAAAATACATATGTTGGTATCCAGAAAAAATTCAATATAAAAATTTTAATATAGAAGGAAATCATGCGACCAAAGTTCACTTCCTAAGTGGAAAATTAGGAAATACAATTAGAAAGTTTTTAAGTATAAATTAAAACGTCGGAAATACAAATAGATACCTCTGAAATACAGTTATAAATGGTGTGGAATATAAAAATGGATTTTAAGTTAACATTTCTAAAAGTTTTAAACGCTTAAGTAGGTGAACTTTCTTGTATTATAGTTTCCACTGAATTCCAATATGTTTTTTAAGATTTCATTGAGTAATTCTTGAGTTTATATACCCACTTTCACCGGTATTTTCTTCTTATTTCTTCTTTCCCTTGTAACTAATTTTAATTATTTAAAAAGATGTCTTTAGTCCCCATTAACACACCAGGAAGACAAAATTTAACTGAATTAAATGCTCCACCAGTAAAACCCTTAAGCTTAGTTACTGTTTTTTTTCTAGCACAATAAAAATAATAAAGACATAAAAAAATCTTTATTGTACCACAGAACGTATAAGAAATATGAATCACAAATAAATGTAACAAAAGAACACGTATACGCCTTGATGTACGCGGGAAGGTTTCAATGAATAGGCAAAACTACTCAACAAAAGTCTTGTTGTAGTTGGTTAAAATAGTTTTTTCTTTTCAATTTCCTGTAGAGTATATTTTTATGCACAAATAAAATCAACACTGCAGGTGTTTTTATTCACAAAAGAAGGCAAAAAAAAAAAAAACTTTCTAAGAGTCACTATGATGTTGGCATGAAATAAAAAACATTGATCAAAAATATTGTGTGTTAAATTGTTTAAGCTTAAATTGAGGTTTGTTTTTCAATAATAATAATTTTATAATGTTTTAAAATAGGCATTTTTTATTGTATTGTTGTGGTCTTGCTAGCAGACTGAATAAGAATTTGTATGAGGTTTTTATAACTTTCAAAGTTTTAATTTTTTAAAAGAAAGTTAAAGCAAATAGGTTGTAAATAAATCATTAAATTGTTTATTTAAATATATAAATTATAGGAAATTTAAAAGCTGTTTTAAATACTATTTATTACGGTTTTATATAGGGTCAAGAATGGAATATAAAAGTAGAATAGAATTTTTATAAATTATAAATTTTTTTTAGACATTTCTCCACATAAGTAATTGTAACTCCAAAAGGGTTAGTCCAATGTTATTAAAATAAGCTTAGAATAGTTGAGATTTTCATAACCTTTAATCCGTTCATATGTTGTATTTCAATCGGCTCAGTAGTTTCGGAGTTATAATAACAAATTGAAGCAAAAAATATATTTTTTACTGAAAATAGCAATTTTTTTTGTTTAAAAAAATTATGAAAAATCGAAAACGTCAAAATTTGTTCAGATTTATTGATTTATCTTAAAGCCACATGTAATAGGAACAAAATGAAATATCGATCATAAAAATCGGTGGATTCTTTTTGAATTCATGCACAATTAAGTGAATTCGCTCATTTTCACAAAATATTAGTTTTTTTGTTTGATATACATAAAATTGGGTGGGTTATGTTCTTCTTTCGATTGATTGAGTTCTGGAAATAATTTCCCCATGCTTTGTAAATATTTTCACATATATATTGCTTTTTAAACGGATCTGTAGTTTCGGAGTTATAATAACAAATGGAAGCAAAAAATATATTTTTTACGTGAAAATAAAAATCTTTTTTATTTGAAAAAAATCTTTAAAAATCGAAAACGTCAGAAATTGTTCAGATTTATTGATTTATCTTAAAGCCACATGTAATAGGAACAAAATGAGATATAGATCATAAATATGGATTGATTCTGTTCGAATTTATTCACAATTAAGTGAATTCTCTCATTTTCACAAAATTTTAGTTTTTTGTTTGATATACATAAAATTTAATAGTTAATGTTATTCTTTCGATTGATTGAATTTTGAAAATAATTTCTCCATGTTATTTAAAAAATTTCATATAGACATTGCGTTTCATCGGCTCAGTAGTTTCGGAGTTATAATAACAAATTGAAGCAAAAAATATATTTTTTAGGTGAAAATAGAAAATTTTTTTTATTTTAAAAAAATCATTAAAAATCGAAAACGTCAAAAAATCATTAAAAATCGAAAACGTCAGAAATTGTTCAGATTTATTGATTTATCTTAAAGCCACATGTAATAGGAACAAAATGAGATATCGATCATAAAAATCCATTGATTCTTTTCGAATTTATTCACAATTAAGTGAATTCGCTCATTTTTACAAAATTTTAGTTTTTTGTTTGATATACATAAAATTGAATAGTTAATGTTATTCTTTCGATTGATTGAATTTTGAAAAAAATTTCTCCATGTTATGTAAAAAATTTCATATAGACATTGCGTTTCAATCGGCTCAGTAGTTTCGGAGTTATAATAACAAATTGAAGCAAAAAATATATTTTTTAGGTGAAAATAGGATTTTTTTTTTATTTTAAAAAATCATGAAAAATCTAAAACGTCATAAATTGTTCAGATTTATTGATTTATCTTAAAGCCACATGTAATAGGAACAAAATAAGATAGCGGTCATAAAAAGCGATGGATTCTTTTCGAATTTATTCACAATTAAGTGAATTCGCTCATTTTTATAAAATTTGAGTTTTTTGTTTGATATACATAAAATTGAATAGTTAATGTTATTCTTTCGATTAATTGAATTTTGAAAACAATTTCTCCATGTTATGTAAAAAATTTCATATAGACATTGCGTTTCAATCGGTTCAGTAGTTTCGGAGTTATAATAACAAATTGAAGCAAAAAATATATTTTTTACGTGAAAATATTTTTTTTTTATTTAAAAAAAAATCATTAAAAATCGAAAATGTCATAAATTGTTCAGATTTATTGATTTATCTTAAAGCCACATGTAATTGGAACAAAATGAGATATCGATCGTAAAAATCGATGCATTATTTTCGAATTTATTCACAATTAAGTGAATTCTCTCATTTTCACAAAATTTTAGTTTTTTTGTTTGATATGCATAAAATTGAGAATTTTTAAAATATTTTCCCCATTTTTCTAAGTTTATTTTAATAATATCGGACTAACTCTTTTTAAGTTATCAAAATTTATAATTTCAAATCCATACAATTGAAAAATTTTACCATTTTTGTACTTATATAGCCATGGTGCATCAAATTATTATATAGTGGTTATTCAAGCCTTTGTTTTGCTATTGACCTGTGTTATGAATGTCAAAAAGTTTCACCCGGTCTTTTTTATGTCAGCTTTAAAATAAGTCAAAGGAAATTTGAATTTCCTTTCTTAAGTCAAATTTAATTTGCTGCTATTTCTATTACAAAGGCCAGCAAGTATTTTATTGCTGTTTTATTTTTAACATTTTATATATACTTTATAAAATAGCAAGAAAATTCTTAAAAAAAATACTTTATATTTCAGTGAATTTCTTTAGGGTAATATTAAAAAAAAAGAAAATAAAATCTCTTTAAACTCCCCAAAGGTAAATGTCATAGCAAATTTCAAATGTTGTACAAGTTGTGCAAGATTTTTTGATGTTTAACCAGAATTAAATGAAAAAGGATATAAAATCCTTTTATATTTCTGTATGTTGTATTTAAATTTTTGTTGTTGTCAACAATCTGCCAACACACACAAGAAAAGTTTTCGAAAGTAATTGGACTAAAAAAAAAACCCCATCAGACTAGACCATTAGACATTTGTCTAGAAGTTTTCATTGTACATGTGGGTAGGTGTTTGTAAATAGAAACATATAAGAGATTAGTTGTATATAAGGGGTGTTCCAAAAATGAAAGCATGATTTTAATTGAATATAAAAAACTGTTATTTTCTTTGGAAAATTACAACTATCTACAAAAATGAAGTTCAACTTCATAGCTTGGATGGTACTAGGGTGATCGGCCCGGTTTTTAATAACCGGTTATAACCAATTTTCTTTGCTAAGGTCGGCTTTTCTCCTCGAATATTCTAAAAGTGTGTTTTTATACACTAAAAGTATTAAAAACTTTAAAAAATATTCAAAATCCAAAAAATTAAAACAAATATTTCAACCATTTTAGAAGACTTTTTATATTTAGAAAATGTCACAATGTTTTCTATATGTCCTACAAATACACCAAGTAAAAGATAATTTTCAATGTCTAGTTTTATAAAAACAAAAAAAAAATCGATATACATACATATTCCTAAGAGATACATAATTTTACCTTCATAAGGTCTTCAAATTAACTGCTGTTAACGATCTTCGGGTCAAATTTGACCCAGATAGAAAATAGATTTTTGTTTTTAAAAACCTAACGTAGTTGTTGACATTTGAAATTAAATTAAAGTCATTAAAAAAGGAGTATAAATACTACTTTTTTTAAAAAAAGCAGTAGAAATACAACTTTTTTGAAAAAGGAGTAGAAATACTACTTTTTAAAAAAAGGAGTAGAAATACTATTTTTTAAAAACAAGGAGTAGAAATACTACTTTTTTTAAAAAAGGAGTAGAAATACTACTTTTTTTGAAAAATACTATTTTTTTTAAAAAAAGGAGTAGAAATACTACTTTTTTAAAAAAAGGAGTAGAAATATTACTTTTTTAAAAAAAGGAGTAGAAATACAACATTTTTGAAAAAGGAGTAGAAATACTACTTTTTTAAAAAAAAGGAGTAGAAATACAACTTTTTAAAAAAGGAGTAGAAATACTAGTTTTTTTTAAAAAAGGAGTAGAAATACTACTTTTTTTGAAAAATACAATTTTTTTTAAAAAAAGGAGTAATATTACTTTTTTAAAAAAATGAGTAGAACTACTACTTTTTTTAAAAAAGGAGTAGAAATATTAGTTTTTTTTAAAAAAGGAGTAGAAATACAACTTTTTTGAAAAAGGAGTAGAAATACTACTTTTTTAAAAAAAGGAGTAGAAATACTACTTTTTAAAAAAGGAGTAGAAATACAACTTTTTTGAAAAAGAATTAGAAATACTACTAAAAAGGAGTAGAAATACAACTTTTTTCAAAAAGGAGTAGAATACTACTTTTTTAAAAAAAGGAGTAGAAATATTACTTTTTTAAAAAAAGGAGTAGAAATATTACTTTTTTAAAAAAAGGAGTAGAAACATTACTTTATTAAAAAAAAGGAGTAGAAATACAACTTTTTTGAAAAAGAAGTAGAAATACTACTTTTTAAAAAAAAAAGAGTAGAAATACAACTTTTTTGAAAAAGGATAGAAATACTACTTTTTTAAAAAAAAGGATTAGAAATATTACTTTTTTAAAAAAAGGAGTAGAAATACAACTTTTTTGAAAAAGGAGTAGAAATACTACTCTTAAAAAAAAGGAGTAGAAATACTACTTTTTTAAAAAAAGGAGTAGAAATACTACTTTTTTTTAAAAAAGGAGTAGAAATACTACTTTTTTGAAAAATACAACTTTTTTTGAAAAAGGAGTAAAAATACTACTTTTTTAAAAAAAAGGAGTAGAAATACTACCTTCTTAAAAAAGGAATAGAAATACTATTTTTTTTTAAAAAAAAGGAGTAGAAGTACTACTTTTTTTAAAAAAAGGAGTATAAATAGTACTTTTTTCAAAAAAAGGGAGTAGAAATACTACTTTTTTAAAAAGGAGTAGAAATACTACTTTTTTAAAAAGGAGTAGAAATACCACTTTTTTTAAAAAAGGAGCAGAAATACTACTTTTAAAAAAAAGGATTAGAATACTACTTTTTTTAAAAAATGAGTAGAAATACAACTTTTTTTGAAAAAGGAGTAAAAATACTACTTTTTTTAAACAAAGGAGTAAAAATACAATTTTTTTTTAAAAAAAGGAGTAGAAATACTACTTTTTTTGAAAAAGGAGTACGTTTTTTATTTCAAAATGGGTAAAAAAAGTCTACTACTTTTTTTAAACTACTTTTTTTTAAAAAAGGAGTTGAAATACTACTTTTTTAAAAAAAGGAGTACGTTTTTAATTTCGAAGACTTTCTGAAGGATAAGAAAAACAGTAGTTCCGCAAGTATGATGAAGAGATATATTGTAGTACCATAGCTTTGAAAAAATGTAACAAAAGACCTTTTATATATACATATATAAAGACAAGTTTATATATATTTTTTTTTGCCAATTTATTTTTCTAAAAACCTAATAAAACATTTGAAATGAAATAAAATTCATAAAATATCAAGCACTCACTTTTAGAAAAAATTAAATATTAATTTCAAAATGGGTCAAAGTTGAACCAAAGACCTTGTGAGGGATAAAAGAAGTAATCAAAATTGTTTTAATCACTATTATTTTAATAAATAAAACTTTTATTCTTGTTATTTCTATGCGTTTTTATATTTTTCCAAAAAACCGGTTATTATAAAAACCGAAACCGGTTAAATTACAATTTTTCGAAGAATCCGAAAACCGGTTTCTTAAAAATGTCGAAGAATAGATCACCCTAGATGATATATACTCTTTCTAATGGGTAATTTAATTCTCCAATTTTATTTAAATTTAAAGTATACATTCTACTCTTAAATTAACCAAGCCCATATTGTTTATGGTTCATATTATTACATTTTTACCTTTTAAAAGTGGTGGTTTATTTCCTTTAATCCGTATTCTTTTAATTGCAAACAAAAGTGATAAGTAGTTTAAAAATTGTAACAACTATTTATTTATTCATTCAAATTTACAACTGTCCTGCAACTCGCTGTTACTATTTATATACACAGTGCCATCTTCTAGTAGATTCATAAATTATCTAACGGACAAAACTAGAATGTTCTATTTCCACAATGATCACCTAGAGCTTTTAGTAACTTAAATGTTAATGTTAGCAGCTTTAATAGTTAATGTTAATAACAGCATGTTATCAATGTTGTTGATAAGTAAATAGAAGTGTCTAGTGATGAAAATGTTGATAAACATTATGTTAAATCCGTTAAATTCAAATTGATAATGCAGTCTCGTAACAATATTTTGAACATCTCGAACATTTTTTTGATATAAAATATGAAAAACAAAAACCGCGTTAAAAGTAAATCCTGCTTTTTTAAGCCATTTGTTTTTTTTCATATCTTGGGTGAATTTAGGAACACCCTTTGCATACATACAGATACATAAAATGAATAGTTGTAAGACGCCAAACAAAATAATTTTTAGAAAAACATTTTAGGGGATTCTTAAATCTCAGAGCATTTAAAGCATATTAGCTTAAAAGTCTAAACAAATATGGTTATTTCCGTGACCGAAAAAAAAATCTTCATAAACAGAAATGTCTAAATATTTAGGGCCCATCAATAGGGACTTTGACAGTTGAAACATTGTCATAAGTCGTAGGTCTATGCAAATAGGCCACAAACTACTACAGACCTCAAAGCTAACATAACCCAATGAAATCGGTCAAATTCAGCCAGATTTATACGCCAAAATTATGGAAAATTTAACATTTCGGATATGCGCAAACAAATTGTTCAGATTACTTTATTTTGTTTCACTTCAAAGGCGTACGAATGTCGCGTTCGTGACAGTAACGTTATTTTTATTCTGTAACACTTTGAAAAGCAACTGTCTGTCTGTTTTATATTATTTTTGTCTAGACCTTGCCTGTACTTCAACTATTTGGGAACCTCTTTTCTATTTGATATTAACATTGAAGTGATAAATTGTCTTCTACTACTCATGCCTACCTTTTGACAATTTTATTACAAAATAAAGGCTGACTAATAGAAATGTTATAAAAGTAAGGGAGTTAAGGGTGGTTTTCTTTAAATATTTATAGCTATGATGAATACTGGAATAATAAATTTACAAGCCAAAATATAAAACATGGAGATACAATATTAAATTAAATCATTTTCATGTAATTGCAACATAATTTACAAAGTTCATAGACACGTTTAGAGAATTAATAACAATTTTTAAAGCCTTTTATTTTTTAAATATTTAAAAGATTTTCAGAATTTGTCACACCTGCTTTAGAAGTTAACAATTGCACTGTTTAAATATTTTGTTTAGCATTAGCACATGTATTAACATGTGTAAATAATTTTTAATTTAATTACAATTTCAATTTGCTTGTTTTTATTATAGAATTTTTGTTTCCAAACAATTTTATCTATTTTTGTTAATTTATTGATTAATTAGCAAGGGATTTCGTTATAAACCGTTTCACAATTTATTCGAAAGAAGTACGTTTCACTCAACAACCGTTAGACAACTGTTTATTTGATTGCTGTTGTAGAATGAAGTGAAACATGATTTGACCCACATCCTGAATAAAACAACAACTACAAGGAAAACAAAATACTGTAATTTATAGAGAGAGGGAGAGAGTATCTGAGAAGGAAAAGTAAAAAGTATAAAAAAAATACAGCCATGCTAGAAGTAAAGTAGAGAGAGAACAAGAGAAAAATGAGAGCAACTTTTCTTCTATTTTTACCGAAAATTTTTGGCGCACTTTCTAGAAAAGCTTTTTTTGTAAATTGTTTACTTTTTAAACAAATAAAGCTTTGTGGCGTACAATATTTTTGGGGGAAATTTGTATGCTTTAACAGCTGTTTGTAATAATTCTAATTGTTTACAAGAAAAACATAAAAATGATGTCAGCAGTCATTGATGTTGTAAAACAGTTTGTTGCAGGTTGTAACATGCTGGAGCATGTGTGATATAAGAGCTTTTCTTAATGATAACATTTTGAAAGCATTTTAATGTTAAAGTTTGAAAATGACTGCTGGTTTAATACATAAAAATAAAACTGTTACATTCAAATTTAAACATTTTTAATAAAAACAAGTAAGATAGTATGGTCGGTCAAGCCCATTTACTTAGTGTAGGGTATTATATCCCTACACTAAGTAAATGAGCAAAAACATTTCTCTTTTAAAATATTAATAATTTATATTCGTGAGTGATTTTCGGAAGTAGGCCTTATATGGAAGCTATGAGCAATTATGGACCGATCACCATGAAATTATGTCGTGTGATTTATGTCTATATGAAAGTCATTTATGTTGACAACCTCCCCACTATGGTGGTGTAGGGTATAATTAAAAAAGTATAAAGTATAAAAGCATAAAAAGTATAAAAGTATAAGGGTATAAAAGTATAAAGGTATAAAAGTATAAAAGTATTAAAGTATAAAAGTATAAAAGTATAAAAGTATAAAAGTATAAAAGTATAAAGGTATAAAAGTATAAAAGTATAAAAGTAAAAAAGTATAAAGGTATAAAAGTATAAAAGTATTAAAGTATAAAAGTATAAAGGTATAAAAGTATAAAAGTATAAAAGTATAAAAGTATAAAAGTATAAAAGTATAAAAGTATAAAAGTATAAAAGTATAAAAGTATAAAAGTATAAAAGTATAAAAGTAAAAAAGTATAAAAGTATAAAAGTATAAAAGTATAAAAGTATAAAAGTATAAAAGTATAAAAGTATAAAAGTATAAAAGTATAAAAGTATAAAAGTATAAAAGTATAAAAGTATAAAAGTATAAAATTGTAAAAGTATAAAAGTGTAAAAGTATAAAAGTATAAAAGTATAAAAGTATAAAAGTATAAAAGTATAAAAGTATAAAAGAATAAAAGTATAAAAGTATAAAAGTATAAAAGTATGAATGTATGAAAGTATGAAAGTATAAAAGTATAAAAGTATAAAAGTATAAAAGTATAAAAGTATAAAAGTATAAAAGTATAAAAGTATAAAAGTATAAAAGTATAAAAGTATAAAAGTATAAAAGTATAAAAGTATAAAAGTATAAAAGTATAAAAGTATAAAAGTATAAAAGTATAAAAGTATAAAAGTATAAAAGTATAAAAGTATAAAAGTATAAAAGTATAAAAGTATAAAAGTATAAAAGTATAAAAGTATAAAAGTATAAAAGTATAAAAGTATAAAAGTATAAAAGTATAAAAGTATAAAAGTATAAAAGTATAAAAGTATAAAAGTATAAAAGTATAAAAGTATAAAAGTATAAAAGTAAAAAAGTATAAAGGTATAAAGGTATAAAAGTATAAAAGTATAAAAGTATAAAAGTATAAAAGTATAAAAGTATAAAAGTATAAAAGTATAAAAGTATAAAAGTATAAAAGTATAAAAGTATAAAAGTATAAAAGTATAAAAGTATAAAAGTATAAAAGTATAAAAGTATAAAAGTATAAAAGTATAAAAGTATAAAAGTATAAAAGTATAAAAGTATAAAAGTATAAAAGTATAAAAGTATAAAAGTATAAAAGTAAAAAAGTATAAAAGTATAAAAGTATAAAAGTAGAAAAGTATAAAAGTATAAAAGTATAAAAGTATAAAAGTATAAAAGTATAAAAGTATAAAATTGTAAAAGTATAAAAGTGTAAAAGTATAAAAGTATAAAAGTATAAAAGTATAAAAGTATAAAAGAATAAAAGTATAAAAGTAAAAAAGTATAAAGGTATAAAGGTATAAAAGTATAAAAGTATAAAAGTATAAAAGTATAAAAGTATAAAAGTATAAAAGTATAAAAGTATAAAAGTATAAAAGTATAAAAGTATAAAAGTATAAAAGTATAAAAGTATAAAAGTATAAAAGTATAAAAGTATAAAAGTATAAAAGTATAAAAGTATAAAAGTATAAAAGTATAAAAGTATAAAAGTATAAAAGTATAAAAGTATAAAAGTAAAAAAGTATAAAAGTATAAAAGTATAAAAGTAGAAAAGTATAAAAGTATAAAAGTATAAAAGTATAAAATTGTAAAAGTATAAAAGTGTAAAAGTATAAAAGTATGAAAGTATAAAAGTATAAAAGTATAAAAGTATAAAAGTATAAAAGAATAAAAGTATAAAAGTATAAAAGTATAAAAGTATAAAAGTATAAAAGTATAAAAGTATAAAAGTATAAAAGTATAAAAGTATAAAAGTATAAAAGTATAAAAGTATAAAAGTATAAAAGTATAAAAGTATAAAAGTATAAAAGTATAAAAGAATAAAAGTATAAAAGTATAAAAGTATAAAGGTATAAAAGTATAAAAGTATAAAAGTATAAAAGTATAAAAGTATAAAAGTATAAAAGTATAAAAGTATAAAAGTATAAAAGTATAAAAGTATAAAAGTATAAAAGTATAAAAGTATAAAAGTATAAAAGTATAAAAGTATAAAAGTATAAAAGTATAAAAGTATAAAAGTATAAAAGTATAAAAGTATAAAAGTAGAAAAGTAGAAAAGTATAAAAGTATAAAAGTATAAAAGTATAAAAGTATAAAAGTATAAAATTGTAAAAGTATAAAAGTGTAAAAGTATAAAAGTATGAAAGTATAAAAGTATAAAAGTATAAAAGTATAAAAGTATAAAAGAATAAAAGTATAAAAGTATAAAAGTATAAAAGTATGAATGTATGAAAGTATGAAAGTATAAAAGTATAAAAGTATAAAAGTATAAAAGTATAAAAGTATAAAAGTATAAAAGTATAAAAGTATAAAAGTATAAAAGTATAAAAGTATAAAAGTATAAAAGTATAAAAGTATAAAAGTATAAAAGTATAAAAGTATAAAAGTATAAAAGTATAAAAGTATAAAAGTATAAAAGTATAAAAGTATAAAAGTATAAAAGTATAAAAGTATAAAAGTATAAAAGTATAAAAGTATAAAAGTATAAAAGTATAAAAGTATAAAAGTATAAAAGTATAAAAGTATAAAAGTATAAAAGTATAAAAGTATAAAAGTATAAAAGTATAAAAGTATAAAAGTATAAAAGTATAAAAGTATAAAAGTATAAAAGTATAAAAGTAAAAAAGTATAAAGGTATAAAGGTATAAAAGTATAAAAGTATAAAAGTATAAAAGTATAAAAGTATAAAAGTATAAAAGTATAAAAGTATAAAAGTATAAAAGTATAAAAGTATAAAAGTATAAAAGTATAAAAGTATAAAAGTATAAAAGTATAAAAGTATAAAAGTATAAAAGTATAAAAGTATAAAAGTATAAAAGTAAAAAAGTATAAAAGTATAAAAGTATAAAAGTAGAAAAGTATAAAAGTATAAAAGTATAAAAGTATAAAAGTATAAAAGTATAAAATTGTAAAAGTATAAAAGTGTAAAAGTATAAAAGTATAAAAGTATAAAAGTATAAAAGTATAAAAGTATAAAAGTATAAAAGAATAAAAGTATAAAAGTAAAAAAGTATAAAGGTATAAAGGTATAAAAGTATAAAAGTATAAAAGTATAAAAGTATAAAAGTATAAAAGTATAAAAGTATAAAAGTATAAAAGTATAAAAGTATAAAAGTATAAAAGTATAAAAGTATAAAAGTATAAAAGTATAAAAGTATAAAAGTATAAAAGTATAAAAGTATAAAAGTATAAAAGTAAAAAAGTATAAAAGTATAAAAGTATAAAAGTAGAAAAGTATAAAAGTATAAAAGTATAAAAGTATAAAAGTATAAAAGTATAAAATTGTAAAAGTATAAAAGTGTAAAAGTATAAAAGTATGAAAGTATAAAAGTATAAAAGTATAAAAGTATAAAAGTATAAAAGAATAAAAGTATAAAAGTATAAAAGTATAAAAGTATAAAAGTATAAAAGTATAAAAGTATAAAAGTATAAAAGTATAAAAGTATAAAAGTATAAAAGTATAAAAGTATAAAAGTATAAAAGTATAAAAGTATAAAAGTATAAAAGTATAAAAGTATAAAAGTATAAAAGTATAAAAGTATAAAAGTATAAAAGAATAAAAGTATAAAAGTATTAAAGTATAAAAGTATAAAGGTATAAAAGTATAAAAGTATAAAAGTATAAAAGTATAAAAGTATAAAAGTATAAAAGTATAAAAGTATAAAAGTATAAAAGTATAAAAGTATAAAAGTATAAAAGTATAAAAGTATAAAAGTATAAAAGTATAAAAGTATAAAAGTAGAAAAGTAGAAAAGTATAAAAGTATAAAAGTAGAAAAGTATAAAAGTATAAAAGTATAAAAGTATAAAAGTATAAAATTGTAAAAGTATAAAAGTGTAAAAGTATAAAAGTATGAAAGTATAAAAGTATAAAAGTATAAAAGTATAAAAGTATAAAAGAATAAAAGTATAAAAGTATAAAAGTATAAAAGTATGAATGTATGAAAGTATGAAAGTATAAAAGTATAAAAGTATAAAAGTATAAAAGTATAAAAGTATAAAAGTATAAAAGTATAAAAGTATAAAAGTATAAAAGTATAAAAGTATAAAAGTATAAAAGTATAAAAGTATAAAAGTATAAAAGTATAAAAGTATAAAAGTATAAAAGTATAAAAGTATAAAAGTATAAAAGTATAAAAGTATAAAAGTATAAAAGTATAAAAGTATAAAAGTATAAAAGTATAAAAGTATAAAAGTATAAAAGTATAAAAGTATAAAAGTATAAAAGTATAAAAGTATAAAAGTATAAAAGTATAAAAGTATAAAAGTATAAAAGTATAAAAGTATAAAAGTATAAAAGTATAAAAGTATAAAAGTATAAAAGTATAAAAGTATAAAAGTATAAAAGTATAAAAGTATAAAAGTATAAAAGTATAAAAGTATAAAAGTATAAAAGTATAAAAGTATAAAAGTATAAAAGTATAAAAGTAAAAAAGTATAAAAGTATAAAAGTATAAAAGTAAAAAAGTATAAAGGTATAAAGGTATAAAAGTATAAAAGTATAAAAGTATAAAAGTATAAAAGTATAAAAGTATAAAAGTATAAAAGTATAAAAGTATAAAAGTATAAAAGTATAAAAGTATAAAAGTATAAAAGTATAAAAGTATAAAAGTATAAAAGTATAAAAGTATAAAAGTATAAAAGTATAAAAGTATAAAAGTATAAAAGTATAAAAGTATAAAAGTATAAAAGTAAAAAAGTATAAAAGTATAAAAGTATAAAAGTAGAAAAGTATAAAAGTATAAAAGTATAAAAGTATAAAAGTATAAAATTGTAAAAGTATAAAAGTGTAAAAGTATAAAAGTATAAAAGTATAAAAGTATAAAAGTATAAAAGTATAAAAGTATAAAAGAATAAAAGTATAAAAGTAAAAAAGTATAAAGGTATAAAGGTATAAAAGTATAAAAGTATAAAAGTATAAAAGTATAAAAGTATAAAAGTATAAAAGTATAAAAGTATAAAAGTATAAAAGTATAAAAGTATAAAAGTATAAAAGTATAAAAGTATAAAAGTATAAAAGTATAAAAGTATAAAAGTATAAAAGTATAAAAGTATAAAAGTATAAAAGTATAAAAGTATAAAAGTATAAAAGTATAAAAGTATAAAAGTATAAAAGTATAAAAGTATAAAAGTAAAAAAGTATAAAAGTATAAAAGTATAAAAGTAGAAAAGTATAAAAGTATAAAAGTATAAAAGTATAAAAGTATAAAAGTATAAAATTGTAAAAGTATAAAAGTGTAAAAGTATAAAAGTATGAAAGTATAAAAGTATAAAAGTATAAAAGTATAAAAGTATAAAAGAATAAAAGTATAAAAGTATGAAAGTATAAAAGTATAAAAGTATAAAAGTATAAAAGTATAAAAGTATAAAAGTATAAAAAGTATAAAAGTAAAAAAGTATAAAAGTATAAAAGTATAAAAGTATAAAAGTATAAAAGTATAAAAGTATAAAAGTATAAAAGTATAAAAGTATAAAATTATAAAAGTATAAAAGTATAAAAGTATAAAAGTATATAAGTATAAAAGTATAAAATTATAAAAGTATAAAAGTATAAAAGTATAAAAGTATATAAGTATAAAAGTATAAAAGTATAAAAGTATAAAAGTATAAAAGTATAAAATTATAAAAGTATAAAAGTATAAAAGTATAAAAGTATATAAGTATAAAAGTATAAAAGTATAAAAGTATAAAAGTATAAAAGTATAAAAGTATAAAAGTATAAAAGTAAAAAAGTATAAAAGTATAAAATTATAAAAATGGTTGACTTATATTCCCATTGTGAAGAACTGAGAGTTCTGCATCCTCGTTCTACATAGCTCTGATGATTCGAGTTATTTTCTTGGGTACTCATTTTCTTCTCAATGCTTTCCATGGTATCAAAGGCTTTCTTGAAATCTACGAACAGTAGGTAAAGGGGAGTAAGCCATTCTAGGGATTGTTCTATAATAATGCGTTTGAGCGTCTACACAGCTCCTGTTTACCCGGAAACCTGCCTGTTCATCTCGTAGATTGTGCTCTACTGCTAATATCTTGTATATGGTATTAAGCAGAGCAATTCCTCTACAGTTGTTGCAATCTTTCAAGTCTCCACCTTTCAGTAACTTAACGATGTTGCCATTCTTCCAAGTTGAAGTTAGCCTTTCCACCTCCCAGACTGATGTGATGTGCGATCGTAGAAATTCAGTTGAGGTTTCGATGACAACCCGAAGAATTTCAGCTTTCCATCTTTACCATTATAATATTATCAGTAAAATTAGTTAGACTTAAGTGCATTTAGATCAGATTATTAAGAGACTGCTTGATTAGTATCTACTGATTTGGGTCTAAAATTTACATCATCTTTAATATAATTGTCTCTGGAATCTGATTAAAAATCTTCACATATCATCTCAAGAACTTGAGGTTACAGTTTCCCTGTCGATAATGAAACTGTTATTTTAAATATTTTGCGCCTCTATAAAATTCTTTCTCTCGAAACGACATACAGTGGTTTCCCACTACCAATCTTCTACTTAGCTCAGGCGTGGATCCAGAGGGAGTGAAATAGGAATTCCAACCCAGAAAAACCGAAGGGTTTTCATATAAAAAATTTAAAAAAAGAAAAGAAAAGAAAAAAATGCAAAAAGTTCATTTGTGAATGTATTTGTAAATGAAATTGTCATACATTTTACATAAATTTTACGGAGAAAAGATTTTCTTAAATCAATATAATTATAATGGAGCATAACCTCATTAAAACAGTAAATTCTCATTAAGAACATCTTATACTTAGTTGTAAATAATTTTGATTTGCAATTCCTCTGCTAAACACACTCAACTGAAATCTACACCAGGTTGTATAATTAATTTTAATTCACCAATGACCACATTAAGTTCTTGTACATTTGTCGAGGCCATTATTCAATTGTAAGTTTTCATTTAAAAGATTTAAACAATTTCGTATTGAAATGGAATTCAAATATTTATTGCCAAACTAAATTTGCCTGCTTGAGAAACAGGACATAAACACAGGAAACAAATACACACATTCTTAGTTTAAGTAACAAATTTTGTTAATTTTAAGAACACACAAACACAAATATCCTGCTTAAAACCTAAACAAAGCTCTTTTACCTACCTCCCTCTCTGACTCCCTCCCTCTCTCACTCTCTTACACAATTATTTATTGAAGATAAATGTATGAAATTGACCTTCTTATTGCACATGAATACTCTCACACACACACACAATTCAACTGATGAAGAGTGAATGGAAGAGGCAGAGTTTCACAAAGAGTAGAGAGAGGGGGAGGGGAGTTAGTTTTGGTTTGTTAACAGCATCAGCCGGTCTCGAACCACAAACAGGCATTTTAACCAAAAAAGCCACTAAATACCACAATAAACCAAAATGTTGTATGTTTTTGTAATTACCCAGCAGTTAAGAAACTAGTCAATGTATCACTTATAGACATTAATTGTCACTAATGTCTGATCACTTGGATGACTGCAATTTATATATTTTGAGTCATTTGACATGTATGTGCTCTTTGTAGTGCAGAGAGAAGACAATTGGTTACTTTATACATCCCAGGTACTCTAGCGTGAAGACAATTGTCACTTAAGTGTCTCTAGGTAATCTAGGGTGTAGTCACTTTAAACGTTTATTTTTTGGACTGTCTAGGATATTTCTTCCCCTGCTTAGGACATGCACGTGTTTAAATAAGAACTCACGTAGTTAGTTATGTAACTAGTTCCCACCTTAAATGATGGGTAATATCACTAGTTCGGGACTGTCACCTAGAAATGTTGGGTACTGTGCATGCGGTATGTAAATATATTTGTTTGTTTGTATTGGCATTAATTTATGCAAGGATGTGTTTGTGTGTAGTTTTGTAACGAAGTGTGTTTAGCAACAGTTGTTATGAATAAATAAATAAATTAACATTTAATACAACAAAATGATTGTATTTGTAATGGTAATTATTTAATATTTACTTTTAAGTACAGCATTCAAGTTATTTTCTTATTGAATTATCAAAATAACAATTCAATTTTTATATTTAATTTAAGGAGATTTTAATATTTAACGTTTCAGAAAAGGACTTTTTGTACTATTTTTTTACACAAAAATTTGTAAAAAGCATAAGTTTGCAGAAATTAAGCACCCTGTAATTGGTGGAATTTAAACTATTTTTTATTTTCTTAAATTTCTACATAAATTTTTACACATTTTAGTCATTTTTAAATAGTATTAAAAAAGTACCTTTTCAGAAATGTTTATTTTTTGTAAAATAAACTCAATTGGTGCTTAATTTCTGTAAACCTATAGTTTTTACAACTATTTGCGCAAAAAGTACTTTTTTAAAAAAAGTACCAAAAAAGTACTTTTTCAGAAATCTTAAATTTTTGTAAAACAACCACAATTGATACTTTAAATTTTGCAAACAATTATTTATTACACATTTTAATGATAAAAATCGTTTTTTGAAATAGTATTCAAAAAGTACTTTTTTCAGAAATGTTATTTTTCACTAACTAATCTTATATGGTGCTTAATTTCTGTAAACTTATAGTTTTTACAAGTTTTTGTGCAAAAAGTACTTTTTTTAAAAAAGTACCAAAAAAGTACTTTGTACCAAAAAAGTACTTTTTAGAAAAAAATAAAAATTTTTAGAAAATAAACTCAATCGATTGTTTTTATTTAGCAAATTAACATTGTTTATAACTTTTAGGTATAAAAGTACTTTTTTTTCAAATACATAGTACCAAAAAGTTACTTTTTCAGAAAAATGGTTTCTGCAGTTTATAAAAAATTTCACATTTTATAAGTTTTAATCATAAAAATAGTACCAAATAGGTTCAGTGTCTAACGACTATTTGGCTTTTCTGTCAAAAAAACTCAACTGGTGCTTAATTTTTGCAAACTAACATGATATTATGATATTTTGTTTAAAAAAACACTTTTTTAAAAATAGTACTAAAAAAGTACTTTTTCAGAAAAATTAAAATTTTTGTAAAATAAACTCAATTAATTTTTATTTTCTGGGAAATTATACTTATTATAAATTTTTCTTCAAAAAGTACTATTTTAAAATTCGTACTAAAAATGTACTTTTTCAAAATAGTTTAGTTTTTGTATAAGAGCTCATCAATTGATGGTTTTTATTTAGCACTAATTGAGAAAAGTACCAAAAAAGTACTTTTTCAGAAACGTTAAATTTTTGTAAAACAACAACAATTGATACTTTAAATTTTGCAAACAATTCGTTATTATACATTTTAATGATAAAAATCGTTTTTTGAAATAGTATTCAAAAAGTACTTTTTTCAGAAATGTTATTTTTCACTAAATAATCTTATATGGTGCTTAATTTCTGTAAACTTATAGTTTTTACAAGTTTTTGTGCAAATTTTTAGAAAATAAACTCAATCGATTGTTTTTATTTAGCAAATTAACATTGTGTATAACTTTTAGGTACAAAAGTACTTTTTTTCAAATACATAGTACCAAAAAGTTACTTTTTCAGAAAAATGATTTCTGCAGTTTATAAAAAATTTCACATTTTATAAGTTTTAATCATAAAAATAGTACCAAATAGGTTCAGTGTCTAACGACAATTTGGCTTTTCTGTCAAAAAAACTCAACTGGTGCTTAATTTTTGCAAACTAACACTTCTTATGATATTTTGTTTAAAAAAACACTTTTTTAAAAATAGTACTAAAAAGTACTTTTTCAGAAAAATTTAAATTTTTGTAAAATAAACTCAATTTTAATTTTTATTTTCTGTAAAATTATACTTCCTACAACTTTTCCTTTAAAAACTACTATTTTAAAATTACTACTAAAAATGTACTTTTTCAAAAAAGTTTAGTTTTTGTAATTGATACTTTTTGTTTAGCAAACAATTCTTTTTTATGCATTTTAGTAATAAAAATACTTTTTTCAAATAGTACTCAGAAAGTACTTTTAAGAAAACAACTCAATTGGTTTCTGTTTGTAGTTTTGTAAAATATTTCACTTTTTTAAATTTTTAGCCATAAAAGTACTTTCAAAAATGAAGACCAAAAGTACTTTTTCAGAAATGTAAAATTTGTGTAAATTACGATTTGTGTTTAATTTTATGAGTTTAAGTTAGAAAAATTACTTTAAAGGTACTTTTTCAGTAATGAAAATTGTTTGTCAAATAAATTTAATTGGTGTTTAATTCCTGTAAATAAATTTCTTAAGACTATTTGTCGTAAAAGTACTTTTTTTTAAAATAGTACCAAAAAAGTACTTTTTAGGAAAATTTTTTTTTTAGAAAATATACTCATTGACTGTTTTTATTTATCAAATTAACACTGGTTATGTTTATGTAGGCATAAAAGTACTTTTTTTCAAATAGTACCAAAAGCTAAATTATCAAACAAATGGTTATTAAATTCCTATTTTTCGGCAGTTTATTAAAAACGTTATCAGAAAAATGATTATTGAATTCCTATTTTTCGGTATTTTATTAAAAAATTATATTTTTTATACTGCTTTGAAAATAGTACCGTTTCTTACTACTATTTGGCTTAAAAGTACTTTTTTTAAAATAGTACCAAAAATGTACTTTTTAGAAAAAATTATTTTTTTAGAAAATAAACTCAATTGACTGTTTTTATTTATCAAATTAACACTGGTTATGTTTATGTGGACATAAAAGTACTTTTTTTCAAATTGTACCAAAAGCTAAATTATCAAACAAATGGTTATTAAATTCCTATTTTTCGGCAGTTTATTAAAAAAAATAATATTTTTTTTATACTGCTTTGAAAATAGTACCGTATCTTACGACTATTTGGCTTCAAAGTACTTTTTTAAAATAGTACCAAAAAAGTACTTTTTAGAAATTTTTTTTTTTTAGAAAATAAACTCAATTGGTTGTTTTTATTTAGCAAATTAACAATGTTTATGACTTGTAGGCATAAAAGTAGTATTTTCCAAATAGTACCAAAAGCTACATTTTCAGATAAATTGATTTCCTATTTTTCAACAGTTTATAAAAAGACTTTAAAAATAGTACCGTTTTTTACAATTATTTGGCTTAAAAGTACTGTTTTAAAATGGTACCAAAAAAGTACTTTTTAGAATTAGAATTTATTTAGGAAATTATCACTTTTTATGACTTTTATGTTAAAAGGACTTTTTTTCAAATATTACCAAAAAACTACTTTTTCAGACAAATTATATTACTAAAAATTTCACTTTTTATAGTTTTAGTCATAAAAATACAGTTTCTTACGACTATTGGGCTTAAAAGTACTTTTTTAAAAATAGTACCAAATGATACTTTTTAGAAAAAAAACTATTTTTAGAAAATAAACTCAAATTGTTTTTTTATTTAGCAAATTAGCACTTTTTATGACATTCAGGCATAAAAGTACTTTTTTTCAAATAGTACCAAAAAGCTATTTTTTTATATCCTACTTTTTCTGCAGTTTGCTAAAAAGTTTCACTTTTTATACGTTTTCGTCCTAAAAATACTGCTTTGAAAATAGTAACAAAAATATTGTTTTCTTAAATTGGCTTAAAAGTACTTTTTTAAAAATAGTACCAAAAAAGTACTTTTTAGAAAAATAAAAAAAAAATTAGAAAATAAATTCAATCGGTTGTTTTTATTTAGCAAATTATCACTTTTTATGACTTTTAGGTTAAAAGGACATTTTTTTAAATAGTACCAAAGTACTTTTTCAGACAAATTATTTTACTAAAAAAATATCACTTTTTATATGTTTTAGTCACAAAAATACTGCTTTGAAAATAGTATCAAAAATGTACCGTTTCTTAAAATTATGTGGCTTAAAAGTACTTTTTTAAAAATAGTACCAAAATGGTAATTTTTAGAAAAAAAGCTATTTTTAGAAAATAAACTCAAATTGTTGTTTTATTTAGCAAATTAACACTTTTTATGACTTTTAGGCATAAAAGTACTTTTTTTCAAATAGTACCAAAAAGCTAATTTTTCAGAAAAATTGTTTTTGATTTCATATTTTTCTTTTCATTTCTCTTTTTATAAAAATACTGCCAAAAAGTTACCGTTTCTTACGACTATTCGGCTTAAAAATACTTTTTGAAAAATAGTACCAAAAAAGTACTTTTTCCGATTTTTTTTTTTTAGAAAATAAACGCAATTGGTTGTTTTCCTTTAGCAAATTAAGACTATTTAGGACTTGTAAAGCCACATTTACTAAAAAAATGCTTTTTTTATTTGCTAGTTTTCTGCATTTTACTAAAAAATTTAAGTTTTTATAAGTTTTAGTCATGAAAATAGTACCAAAAAGATACCTTTTTAGAAAAATCTATTTAAAAAAACACAAGCTCATTCGGTTCTTCTTAGTTAGCAACACAAAGTATACAGAGGTGACAATTTTGACGCTTCAAAAAAAGCCAAAATCCTAAATCTTCTGGAAATCTATTACCATTTTGCTGAAGTCTTTAGTTCTAAAAAAAGTACTTTTTCAGATTTTTTTTTTAAATTCTTTGAAATTGTTGAGTAAAAATAGGCTCCAGTGTTAGGCAGCAATTTTTTTTTTTTTTGAAAAACAAATGGAACTCTTAATTAAAAATCCTGTCATAATGCTGAAATTAAAAAAATGTGTTGCATTTCCTAACCAGCCAGCCTGGCAAACTCAAAATCAAAGTTCATTCTATGTTAATAAACTTTAAGCGAAAAGTTTTATGAACACAAAACACTCATATATGAAGTGTGTAAATGTTTGTATATGTAATTATACATATATGTGTGTATGTATGTATGTTTGCATTGGTAGAAGTGTTTATGTAGAATTTCTTTGTATATATATGTAGTTGTTGTATTTAGGTATTCTAATGGCAAATTGCATGCGGTACAATATTTAGCGATTTTAAAATTCACAGCAGAGGTAAAGCAAAAAATTTAAATGAAACGATTCTAAAAAAAAACACTAAAAACAACTAAACAAAAGTAGAGATTTTACAAAAGCTGCATGCTAAACTGCTAATGAATGCACATACACAAAAACTTGTATATACAAACTAGATGATGGCAAAAAAACTGTAAAACAATTTTAAAATCCTGATATTTAACAGCCTTAAAAAAGGAAATTCAATATTTCCTTATAAAGCCTAAAATTATGCTATAGTTTATTACATAATTAGCTTTTAAACTAAAAAAAACACTTGAACCATTAAGTATTTTAGTTAATGTCTCTATTATTCCCTATTATTCTTACCCTTGATCGCTTAAACTGTGACTTATTGACATTAATTCTTTGAGTGTAAAATTCAGATTCATGTTACTGCTGCTGCTGTTCTTGTTGTAGAGTTCAAAGTACAATGACTAAATACAGTAAAACAGTAGTAAAAGTGGCAACAACAGCAAAACATCAACATCAGTGTAGTTTGTATTTATGTGGCAAATTAGCCCAAAAGCCAACAGCATTCATCATCGGTGGTGACACGCACAGCCAGTCAGCCTGGCAGACTGGTAATGGGAAATTTTCAAACACGCACGAATACAAACAAAACATACAACCACATATACATACATATACGCTAATAAATGAATATGACTGTGTGTGTGTATGCCAGTGTACTCCAAATAATGTTTAAGGATCTGCAAACATACTTACTCACACATAAACACATACTTTCAGATTAAAACACAGCAGATAACAAGAGTTAGTTGTGTGAGTAATACACACACACGCACACACACATAAACATTATTTGATAGTACTCGAAGGAAGGGTTTGCACATACAATATGAAGTACAAACTCCGGGAGAGAGAAAATTAGTATTGACATACACAGTACATACAAATGTAGTTATTAAAACAGTGAAAAGGAAAATTTTATTAAAAAAATGAAGAGCTCCTTATGCAAACTAATATTTTTTATAACTTTTAGTTAAAAATTAAATTTTTTAAAATAGTACCCAAAAAAGTACTTTTTCAGAAATTCAATTTTTTTTTGTAAAATACACTCAATTTGTGTTTAATTTCTGTAAATTTACAATTTTTACAACTTTTTGCGCAAAAAGTACTTTTTTAAAAATAGTACGGAAAAAGTACTTTTTCAGAAAAAAGTTAGTTTTTGTTAAATAAGCTTTTTATTTAGCAAACAATTACTTTTTAAATATTTTTAAAACTGTTTGCGCAAAAAGTACTTTTTTAAAAAATAGTACGGAAAAAGTACTTTTTCAGAAAAAATTAATTTTTTGTAATATACGATTACTTTTTAAACATTTTAGTCATGAAAGTACTTGTTTTATAATAGTACTCAAAAGGTACTTTTTGAAAAATTTTAAATTTTTTGTCCAAAATACTGAATTTGTGTTTAAATTCTGTAAAAATACACTAATTACGATTTTTTTAGCATAAATTACTTTTTTAAAAATAGTACTCAAAAAGTACTTTTTCAGAAATGCTATTCTTCTATGAATTTACACTTTTTACAACTTTTTGAGCAAATAGTACTTTTTTGAAAAAATATGTAGTACGAAAAAAATAAAATAGGCTTTTCATTTAGCAAACAATTACTTTTTATACATTTTAGTCATAAAAGTACTTTTTTTAATGCATTGGTGTTTAACTTCTATGAATTTACACTTTAATATAAAGAGTTCCTTTAAACAAACTAATATTTTTTTACAACTTTTAATCATAAAAGTACATTTTTAAATAGTACCAAAAATAGTACTTTTTAGAAATGAAAATTTTTTGTAAAATACACTGAATTATTGTTTAATTTCGATGAATTTACACTTTTTACAACTTTTTGCGCAAAAAGTACTTTTTTAAAAAATAGTACGGAAAAAGTACTTTTTCAGAAAAAATTTCATTTTTGTTAAATAAGCTTTATATTTAGCAAACAATTACTTTTTAAACATTTTAGTCATGAAAGCACTTTTTTTATGATAGTACTCAAAAAGTACATTTTGAAAAATTTAAAATTTTTTGTCCAAAACACTGAATTTGTGTTTAAATTCTGTAGACATACACTAATTACAATTTTTTTTAGCATAAATTACTTTTTTTAAAATAGTATGTACTCAAAAGTGCTTTTTCAGAAAAGCTATTCTATGAATTTACACTTTTTACAAGTTTTTGAGCAAAAAGTAATTTTTTAAAAACATATATAGTACGAAAAAAATAAATTTTTGTAAAATAAGCTTTTCATTTAGCAAACAATTACTTTTTATATATTTTAGTCATAAAAGTAATTTTTTAATGCTATTGGTGTTTAACTTCTATGAATTTACACTTTAATATAAAGAGTTCCTTTAAACAAAGTAATATTTTTTTACAACTTTTAATCATAAAAGTACATTTTTAAATAGTACCAAAAATAATACTTTTTAGAAAGGCAAATTTTTTGTAAAATATACTGAATTATTGTTTAATTTCGATGAATTTAGACTTTTTACAACTTTTTGAGCAAAAAGTACTTTTTTAAAAATAGTACGAAAAAAGTACTTTTTCAGAAAAAAGTTAGTTTTTGTTAAATAAGCTTTTTATTTAGCAAACAATTACTTTTTAAATATTTTTACAACTTTTTGAGCGAAAAGTACTTTTTTAAAAAATAGTACGGAAAAAGTACTTTTCAGAAAAAATTTAATTTTTGTTAAATAAGCTTTATATTTAGCAAACAATTACTTTTTAAACATTTTAGTCATGAAAGTACTTTTTTTATGATAGTACTCAAAAAGTACTTTTTGAAAAATTTAAAATTTTTTGTCCAAAACACTGAATTTGTGTTTAAATTCAGTAAACATACACTAATTACGATTTTTTTTAGCATAAATTACTTTTTTAAAAATAGTACTCAAAAAGTACTTTTTCAGAAATGGTACTCTTCTAGGCATTTACACTTTTTACAAAAGTACCAAAAAAGTATTTTTTACTTCTTACACATTTTGGCCCTAAAACTACTTTTTTTTTACATAATGGTTAAAAAGTAATCATTTCAGAGAAGTAAAAGTTAATATTTTTCACAGCTTCTAGTCACAAAATTACATTTTTAAAATAGTACCCAAAATAGTACTTTCTCAGAAATGATTTTTTTTTTTTGTAAAATACACTCAATTGTTGTTTAATATCTGTAAATATACATTTTCTACAAATTTTTGTGCAAAAAGTACGTTTTTAAAAACTAGTACGAAAAAAGTACTTTTTCAGAAAAAAATAATTTTTTGTAAAATAAGCTTTTTATTTAGCAAATAATTACTTTTTACACATGTTAGACATAAAAGTACTTTTTTATAATAGTACTCAAAAAGTACTTTTTGAGAAATGTTAATTTTCTGTCTAAAAAACAGAAATTGTGTTTAAATTCTGTAAGCTAAAAAAATGTTTGAGCTAAAAGTACTTTTTTAAAAATAGTACCCAAAAAGTACTTTTTCAGAAATGCTATTATTTTTGTAAAATACACTCAATTGTTGTTTAATTTCTGTAAATTTACACTTTCTAAAGGTTTTTGCGCATTTTTGTTATAAACGTACTTTTTTATAAAAGTACTCTTTGAAAAAAATTTAAGTTTTTTGTACAAAAATCTGAATTTGTGTTTAAATTCTGTAAACTTACAACTATTTTAATTTTTGAGCAAAAAATTTTGTTGTTAAAATATTACCAAAAAAGTACTTTGTCAGAAATGAATTTTTTTTAAATACAATCAATTGTTGTGTAATTTCTGTATATTTACACTCTTTACAACTTTCTGAGCAAAAAGTACTTTTTTCAAAAATAATACGAAAAAAGTACTTATTCAGAATAAAAAATTTTTTTGTAAAATAAGAATTTTTTAGCACACAATTACTTTTTATACATTTTTGAGTCATAAAAGTACTTTTTTTTATAATAGTACGCAAAAAGTACTTTGTGAGAAATGTTTGATTTTTGTAAAATAATCTCAATTGGTGTTTAATTTCTGTAAACTTATATTTTTTACAACTTTTATTGCAAAAAGTACTTTTTTTAAATTAGTATTAAAAAAGTAGTATTTTTACAAATTATACCAAAAAAGTACTTTTTTAGAAAATATTTTGTAAATAAGCTCAATTTATTCTTTTTATTTAGCAAACAAAAACTTTTTACACATCTTAGCCATAAAAGTACTTTTTTTTTAAATTGTACTCAAGAAGTACTTTTTCAGAAATGTTAGATTTTTGTAAAATAATCTCAATAGGTGTTAAATTTCTGTAAACTTATACTATTTTATTTTATTTTATTTTTCTTATTTTATTTATATTTCAAAAATGCCGCAAGCCCTTAGGGCCAAAATTAGCAGGACTACAACTGAATCAATTTAATTACATTAATAAAAGTATTAATACAAACATTTATATGACTTACAAAATTAGTGAAATAGAAGAAAGAAAAAAAAAGAATATGAAGAAATTCCCTATTATTTGCACAAACTTAAATATTATTAAAAAAAAGATTGATAGCCCATGGTATAATAAACAAATTAAAATTATAAAAAGAGCGTATTCAATTAAATACTTTTAAAAAAAATTTTTAGAGCAATACAAAATGATGTGTTGTTAAATATTGACTCTTTTAATAGTTTTACCCGTTTGAATGTATCATAGTCAGCTTCGACTGGCAAAAATATCGATTCAAAATTCTTTCATAAATTAGATAGAAAAATCATTTTGAAATTTGACAAACTATGTGAAAATCTACGATCCTCATATGAAATCATTGTATTCCATAATCTAGATATAGTCACACAATACGAACGATTCATAACGAGTGAGAAGTGTCTAGGTATAATCATCGTGTGCGTTCTACTAGAACTACCAAAAACAAATTTTTGTAACAGGTATGAAAAATTTCCATATTTAACTGTCTTATAGAAAAATAAAATTTGTCTCATATTTATAAATTGGTCAAATTTACATCCCAAAATTAGTTTTTGGTATTCCGAAACATGTTCCCGAATACTTAGACTGTAAATATATGGAATTACCCTATTGAAACATCTTCGTAGTCTTAAAATATTTGCGGCAGAAGTGCCCGAGTAAACCTCCAAACAATATAGAAAGTGTGGAAGACAAGTGGAAACAGCAACCCGAAGTCTCACAGCCAATGGCAAGTAACAAGCCACACTATAAAGGCCACGTAATGTTAAACAAACTCTATTAATAACAAGATTTACATGTTTATTAAATGAAAGATCGTTGTCCAAAATAACACCTAATGTCTTATATTGGGACACAATCTCCAAAGGAACATTATCGATCATTATTCTTAAGTTCACATCCAAATTTCTCGAAAAAATCATTACTTTACATTTCACAGGGTTCAATTCAAAATAATTTTCCCTAGACCATTCCACTACATGTCCAAGATCCTCATTAATACGGTTTTGAAACATTTGCAAATCAGAAATTTGTGAAGTTGCCAAAAGTTGAATATCATCAGCGTAAGTATAACAATTTAAAAAAGATAATTTTTGAAACAAGTCATTAATATACAACAAGAACAACAAAGGTCCCAATATAGAACCTTGTGGAATACCTCTATTTAGGCACTTAGACTGTGAAGTTAAAGTCCCTACTTGCACAAATTGATTACGGCCACATAAAAAAGAATAAATAAGTTTGCAACCACACGAGCTAAAACCATATTGATTAAAAAGTTTTCCTATCAAAATATTATGATTGACAGAGTCAAATGCTCTCCGAAAATCAAGAAATATTAAAGCACTCACATTCCCATTATCCAAATTTATTCTAACGGTCTCAGTTATATCAAGTAACACTGCTGTAGTATTATACCCTTTCCTAAATCCGGATTGATAGTCATTTATCCTTCTTGATTTATCCAAATAATCCAACATCTGCTGCCTCAAAATAACTTCCAAAACTTTCGAGAATACTGGGAGAATACTTATTGGTCTATAATCTGTCATATCCTTTGAATATTTAACCTTGGGAATTGGTATAACTCTACCAACTTTCCAAGTGTCAGGTACTACAGAGGTGGTAATAATAAAATTAATGAGATGTGTAAATTGTCTTGATATTGCTGGGAACATTAACTTTAAAAATTTAAGAGAAATTCGATCCGCCCCAATTGCATGAGATTTTATTTGGTTAATTGCTGCACATATTTCATTCTCAGTTACATTACTGAATGAAAAGCCTTCAACGTTGTGCAGGGACATGGGATCAAATGCAGAATCAGTTGACGTTGGTTGAGACATACATGAAAAGTCATTGAAATCATCCAAATTAAGTGGGAAATCAATCCCATTATCCTCAAGCACCCCAACAGACCTTAATTTCGTCCACAATTGTTTCTGATTACAGTTAGAAAAATAATTAATGCACTCCCTCCTTCTAATTTTTCTTATGATCGATTTCAATCTGTTGCGACAAATACGAAAGTGTTGGAAACTTTCAACCGTTTTATTCATAATATAGGCACGATAAGCCGCATTCCTCTCACGTTTTGCACTCCCAATACGAGAGTCATTGAACCAAGAATTGACATCATGTCGAACAAAACGGCGTAAAGGAACATGTTTTCAAAGAAAATTTAAAAATTTTGGTACAAAAATAGTACCAAAAAAGTACTTTTTCAGAAAATATTAATTTTTTTTAAAATAAGCTCAAATAATTATTTTTATTTATCAAGCAAACTCTTTTTACACATTTTAGTCATAAAGAGTACTTTTTTTTAAATTGTACTCAAATAGTACTTTTTCAGAAATGTTAGATTTTTGTAAAATAATCTCAATTGGGGATTAATTTCTGTACTTTTTAAAATTAGTACTAAAAATAGTACCCAAAGAAGTACTTTTTCAAAAAAAAATAATTTTTTGTAAAATAAGCTCAAATGATTCTTATTATTTAGCAAGCAAACACTTTTTACACATTTTAGTCATAAAAAGTACTTTTTTTAAATTTTACTCAAAAAGTACTTTTTCAAAAATGTTTGATTTTTGTAAAATAATCTTAATTAGTGTTTAATTTCGGTAAACTTACACTTTTTACAACTTTTTGAGCAAAAAGTACTTTTTGAAATTAGTACAAAAAAAAAGTATTTTTTTAAAAAATAGTACCAAAAAAGTACTTTTTCAGAAAATTTTAAATTTTGTCAAATAAGCTCAATCGATTATTTTTAGAAAGCATACACACAGTTTTTACTACTGTTAGTAATAAAAGTACTTTTTTGATAAGAGTATGCAAAAAGTACTTTTTTCAGAAATGTTAGATTTTTGTAAAATAATCTCAATTGGTGTGCAATTCCTGCAAATTTATGTTTTTTTAAAAAATTTTCTGCAAAAAATACTTTTTTTAAATTAGTATTAAAAAAGCACTTTTTAGAAGAAAAAAATCTTTTACAAAATAAACTGATATTTTTCATTTAGCACACTTTAACCTTTTACACATTTTTATCATCAAAATACTTATTTTAATTAGTATTCAAAAAGTACTTTTTCAGAAATATTAAATTTTTTTAATATAAACTCAATAGGTACTTAATTTTATGTAAGTTTACACTTTTTAAAAAATAGTACCAAAAAAGTACTTTTTAATAAATTTTAAATTTTTGGTAAACTAAGATGCACCTGTATTTATTTGCAGCCAACTAACATTATTTACAATTTTTTACATAAAAGTACTATTTTTTGTAATAGTACTAAAAAGTACATTTTCAGCAAAATTAAATTTTTGTCAATAAGCTCATTTAATTATTTTTATTTAGCAAAGAAACATTTTTTACAAATTTTTATTCATAAAAGTACTTTTTTAAAATACATAGTACCCAAAAAGTACTTTTTAATAAATTTTGAATTTTTGGTAAAATAAGCTAAATTGTGTTTAATTGCAGTTAACTAACATTATTTACAATTTTTTTTACATAAAAGTACTATTTTTTGTAATAGTACTAAAAAGTACTTTTTCGGGAAAAATTAATTTTTTGTCAAATAAGCTCATTTGATTATTTTTATTTAACAAATTAAATTTTTTACAAATTTTTAGTCAAAAAAGTACTTTTTCAAAATAGTAACCAAAAAGTACTTTTTAATAAATTTTGAATTTTTGATAAAAATAATCTAAATCTGTGTTCAATTGCAGCCAACTAACTAACTAACTTAATTTTATGTAAATTTACACTTTTTTAAAATTTTTTTTCCAAAAGGTACTTTTTTTTAAAAATAGTATGAAAAAAGTTAAATTTTTTGATTTTTTTTGTTTTAAAACAACTACATTTTACACATTTTATTTTTATTTGAATCTCTTTTGAAATAGCATTTGTATTGAACCATTACTTTTACCCTTGACTGTCCTTTTACCCATCCAAAATTAAACGTGAATATGTGCATGCTCAAATTAGCTTGAATTTACTGCTAAAAAGTGAAATTGCTTTAATATTAAGAGCTTGTTAGTAGTTTGCTGCACTGTCTTAATGCTGATGGTGTAAAAGACAGACAAACTAGACTAACTGACTGACATGCACTACCAAATACAATATAAATGCGTACACATGTACTTGTACAAACTTAAACTGACGAGTAAATGCAAGCAATAATTGCATGTCACTGCAATCAACATCAACAATTTTCCTAATATCCATCTAAAGCTGCTGCAGCAACTACTACTGCTGCAACCAAAGGACAAATACTAACTACTAATGCAGCTACATATTTGCTGCAAATACTACAACACCATTTCTCGTCATATTTTAACATGAAAAATTACTTATTTATTAATTCAGATTCACATAGATTTACTTGACAAATGCTGTTGTTAATTTACAAAATTTAATTTTATATGTTTTCAACTTGTCTACAAGATAACTACTAAATTATGCTGTATGTTGTATAAATAGTATTATTTAAAGATAAAGAGCTGTATGGTATTTGAATGCTAGTTGCCGGATTAAATTTAGTTTAATTAATTATTTAGAATGCCACATATCTGGAATTATTTTGTGTTTATTGTTTTGTTGATATTTTAACTTAAAATACATCAATCCTTTCAGCCGTCCATGTTCTCACAACATTTGCAAACATACAAGATTGTGATGACTGAAATGATTTCTGTGTGTGTTCACTTTTAAAATGTATTTAAATTTTAGTTTATTAATATTTAATGTCACTCTTAAAGTGAAAATGCACTTAATGTTCGTTTGTTTAACTTTTGCTTTTGTTAAGAATTTTTAAATGTAAAAATTGTAAATATTTGATAACATTTTCACAGAAAATTTTAATAATTAAAGAGGAAAATTAAATCAAAAGTATTTGTATTTAAAAGTAGTTAAATTCAAGTATTTTTTTTTGGACAAAACTTTAGGTTTTAACAATTGTTATAAAAGTACTTTTTTTGGGTAGTAAACTAAAATACACTAAAATAATTTTTGATTTCCTCAGTTTTCTTCATTTTTATCCATAAAAGTACTTTTTAAAAAATAGTACCAAAAAAGTACTTTTTAATAAATTTTAAATTTTTGGTAAAATAAGCTGCACCTGTGTTTATTTGCAGCCAACTAACATTATTTAAATTTTTTTATATAAAAGTACTATTTTTTGTAATAGTACTAAAAAGTACTTTTTCGGGAAAAATTTATTTTTTGTCAAATTGATTAATTTTATTTAGCAAAGAAACATTTTTTACAAATTTTTAGTCATGAAAGTACTTTTTTAAAATAGTACCTAAAAAGTACCTCTTAATAAATTATAGATTTTTGATAAAAATAATCTAAATCTGTGTTTAGTTGCAGTTAACTAACATTATTTACACTTTTTTACATAAAAGTACTATTTTTTGTAATAGTACTAAAAAGTACTTTTTCAGAAAAAATTAATTTTTGTCAAATAAGTTTATTTGATTATTTTGATTTAACAAATAAATTTTTTTAAACATTTTTAGTCAGAAAAGTACTTTTTTAAAATAGTACCTAAAAAGTACTTTTTAATTAATTTTGAATTTTTGGTATAATAAGCTATACCTGTGTTTAATTGCAGTTAACTGACATTGTTTACAAATTTTTAGTCATAAAACTATTATTTTTTATAATAGTACGAAAAAGTACTTTTTCAGCAAAATTAAATTTTTGTCAAATAAGCCATTTTATTATTTTTATTTAGCAAAGAAACATTTTTTAAAAATTTTTAGTCAGAAAAGTACTTTTTTAAAATAGTACCCAAAAAGTACTTTTTAATAAATTTTGAATTTTTGGTAAAATAAGCTAAATTGTGTTTAATTGCAGTTAACTAACATTAATTACAATTTTTTTTACATAAAAATACTATTTTTTGTAATAGTACTAAAAAGTACTTTTTCAGCAAAATTAAATTTTTATCAAATTGATTAATTTTATTTAGCAATGAAACATTTTTTACAAATTTTTAGTCATGAAAGTACTTTTTTGAAATAGTACCCAAAAAGTACTTTTTAATAAATTTTGAATTTTTAATAAAAATAATATAAATCTGTGTTTAATTGCAGCCAAATAACATTATTTAAAGTTTTTAGACATAAAAGTACTACTTTTTATAATAGTACGAAAAAGTACTTTTTCAGCAAAATTTAATTTTTGTCAAATAAGCTTATTTTATTATATTTATTTAGCAAAGAAACATTTTTTACAAATTTTTAGTCGTAAAAGTACTTTTTTAAAATAGTACACAAAAAGTACTTTTTCAGAAATATTAAATTTTTGTCAAATAAACTCAATTTGAGTTTAATTTCTGTAAATTTATAATTTAACAACTTTTTGTGCAAAAAGTATTTTCAGAAACTAATTTTTGTCAAATATGTTCAATAAAAATCTTTTTTTTTATAAATAGTACTCAAAAAGTACTTTTTCAGAAATGTAAAATTATTGAGAAATAAACTTAATTCTTATTTAATTTCTATTAACTTACACTTTTAACAACTTTTTACCAAAAAAGTACTTTTTAAAAAAATATTCTCAATTGATTGCTTTCATTTAGCACATAAATGCAATTTACAACTTTTATTCAACAAAATGCTATTTTAAAAATAGTACTCAAGAAGTACTTTTATTAAAATAGTACCCAAAAAGTACTTTTTAGAAATCTTCAATTTTAGTCAAAATAAACTCCATTGATGTCGAATTTCAGCACATAAATGTTTAATTTTAGTCGAATTATGCTCAAATACAATTTACAACTTTTAGCCAAAAATGTGCATTTTTAAAAATAGTGCTAAAAAGTACTTTTATTAAAATAGTACCCAAAAAGTACTTTTTTAGGAATCTTCTATTTTAGTCAAAATATACCCCATTGAAGTTCGAATTTCAGCACATTAACGCTTTTTACTCGTTTTTTTTATAGTTTTTTAAAATAGTACTAAAAGTACTTTTTCAGAAAACTAAAATTTATGTAAAATAATCTTAATTGATTTGTTTTATTGTATTTAGCAAGCACACATATTTTGCAGCTGTTGATCATAAAAGAACTTTTTCAGAAATATTAGATTTTGATAAAATAAACTCAATTGGTGCTTAATTTCTCTAAACCTACACTTTGTATAACTTTTGGTGAAAAAGTACGTTTTTAAAAATAATACCTACTCATGAAGCAATTTTTCAGAAACTTTGATTTTTTTGTAAATTCATTTCAATTGATTTTTGTCTGTTTAGCAAACAAATAATGTTTAAATATTTTAATCAAAAAAGTACTATTTTAAAAATAGTATTCACTAGTAAATACATATTACTTTTTCAGAAATATAAAATGTTTATAATAGAAACTTAATAGATGTTTAATTTCTGTTAACTTACATTTTTTTTTATAATTTTTTGGGTAAAAGGTACTTTTTTAAAAATAGTACTTTTTTAAATAGTTTGGCCATATATTTTATTTTTCTTGGAAAAATAAGGTTTTTATTACGTTTTGAATATAGTACTCAATTAGTACTTTTTGCTCTTTTCAAGAAAGTACTTTTTTCAATTTGTGTTAACTATTTTTTTTCAAATAGTACGCAAATGGTACTTTTTTTAAAAAATACTTTTTGTATTATTGTTTTATTTTTAATGCTTTAAAATTGATTCGTTTTAATAACTTTTTGTCAAAAAAGTAATTTTTTTATAATAGTACTTAATAAGTAAATTTTAGAATAGTACTAAATCTTAGTAATTTTTCTTAAAATTAAAACTTATTCTACAAAACTAACAATCTCAAATGGAGCTTTTTGCAATTTTTAGAAAAGTACTTTTTTAGAAATAGTACATTTTTAGAAAAGTACTTTTATCAAAATATTTTTTTTCTACGTAATCTAAAGCAAAAACTACTTTTTTAAAATTTGACTTTTTGCATTTCTGTTACATTTTTAATTTTTTTTTAAAAAGTACTTTTTTTAGAAAAAGTTCTTTTTTTAAAAAAATGACTTTTTTAAAATAGTACTTAAAAAGTAACATTTTAGAATAGTAATAAATCTTAGTAATTTTTTCTTAAAATTAAAACTTATTCCACAAAACTAACAAATGGAGCTTTTTGCGCTTTTTCGAAAAGTACTTTTTTACAAATAGTACTTTTTTAGAAAAGAACTTTTATCAAAATATTTTTTTTTCTACGAAATCTAGAGCAAAAACTACTTTTTTTAAATAGTACTAAATTGTTACTTTTTTAAAAGAGTACTTTTTGCATTTCTGTTTAATTTTTAATTCTCTAAAACGGATTATTTCTTAAAATTTTTTTTAAAATAAGTACTTTTTTAAAATAGTACTAAAGATGTACCATTTTAGAATAGCACTAAATCTTAGTAATTAATTTATTCTACAAATTAACAATCTCAAATTGAGCTTTTTGCTCATTTTAGAAAAGTACTTTTTTAAAAATAGTACTTTATACAAAATATTTTTTTTCCACGAAATCTAAAGCATTTTATAACTTTTCCTCATAATACTCCTTTTTTCAAATATGTAGTACTCAATTGTTACTTTTTTAAAAAAAAGTACTTTTTGCATTACTGTTTAATTTTTAATTCTTTAAAACGGATTATTTCTCATTTTGATAACTTTTTGCCAAAAATGTACTTTTTTAAAATAGTACTAAAGAAGTACCATTTTAGAATAGTACTAAAGCTTAGTAATTTCGCTTAAATATAAAATTTATTGTACAAAACTAACAATTTTAATAAATTTTAATTTTTTACAAATAGTACTTTTTTTAGAAAAGTACTTTTTTACAAATATGTAGTGCTTTTTAGAAAAGTGTTTAATAAAAGTACCATCTTAGAATAGTACTAAATCTTAGTAATTAATTTATTCTACAAATCTAACAATCTCAAATTGAGCTTTTTGCTCATTTTAGAAAAGTACTTTTTTTAAAAATAGTACTTTTTTCAAAATATTTTTTTTTTCACGAAATCTAAAGCTTTTTATAACTTTTCGTCATAATACTACTTTTTTCAAATATGTAGTATTCAATTGTTACTTTTTTTAAAAAAAGTACTTTTTGCATTACTGTTTAATTTTTAATTCTTTAAAACGGATTATTTCTCATTTTGATTAATTTTTGCCGAAAAAGTACTTTTTAAAATAGTTTTTACAAATAGTACTTTTTTTTAGAAAAGTACTTTTTTACAAATAATACTTTTTAAGAAAAGTACTTTTTTACAAATTGTACTTTTTTAGAAAAGTACTTTTTTTACAAATAGTACTTTTTTAAAAAAGTACTTTTTGTATTAATTTGTTATTTTTAATTTTTTAACAAGTAATATTTCTCATATTTTTTACTTTTTGTCATAAAAGTACTTTTTTAAATGGTATTCAAATGGTACTTTTTCTGTTTTTTATTTTTTGATACTTTTCTTTTGAAAATTTCTTGATTTTTCTTTAAATAAAAGAGATTTTCATTTCAATTCTTAATTTTACTGTGTTGTTTTTTCTTTTTCTCTTCCCAAAATGCAATTTAATAAAGTGCACTTTGCTTTGATCATGGAAAACTTTGTTCTATGGAATTTTTATTTATAGAGTTTCGTTTAAATTTTCTATGTATTCTTTGAAAGAAATGGAAATTACTGTAAAAACATTAGGGCGGTAATCCTAAATCATTGAGTTGCTTAATCAAATTTCAATATATTTTATGTAGAGGGAAAATAGTTCGTATTAAATGATTTAGTAAAGAGCATGGGAAGTTTTTAAAAATTTAAGAAAATTTTTTGTGGATCGTCAAATATCATCTTCTTATAAGAGCTAGCAGTTAAGATTTATTCTAATATTTATTGCACCTCCCTATTCCAAATTTAACACGCGACACATTAACTATATCCGACTTTCTGTCGTCTACACACACTAAAAATATAAATCAACTAAACTACAACATTTCTATCTTCACTAAACGCAAGTATGTATCTTGTATTCCCAAAATGGTTCAGTTGTTTCTCCTCTAGGTATTTGATAAAACAACAACTACAACAGACAACATCGAAACAATCCCCCACAAGCATTTAAATTGTACCTTAACATTGGTTAATGACAAATATAATATTCAGCGGAATCATCAGCGCCTTTAGCTTCTTCCTACCAACAAATAAATACTCGTACATGACAAACTAAAACAAAAAAAATAAAAAAAAATGATGACAAAAAGAATCATAAAACATCTGAAAATATGAAATTTATGTCTGCTTAATGAAGAAAAATTTTTGAACAAGATGAATCATGAAATACAGAAAAATGGGATAAAAAGCTACAAAATCTTAGAAAACATTTTATTACTTTTAAACAACAAAACTATAAGGGGGATTAAAATGACTTTAAAGACAAAAGGGAAAATTCAAATAAATTTTAGTTTTTCTTATGATTAAAAATAAATATTTGGTATTTTATTAATTTTAAAAGCTGGAAATTTTTTGGGGAAAATATCTCATTAAAATTTGTTTACCCACTTGATGTTTAGTGTTATAGTAAACGGATTTTATGGTTTATATTAATGTTAATATTAAAACTGAAATGTGAATTTTTGGTTTCATTTAGTAGGAGAAATATTGGTTGTTTATTGTCCGGAGGTTTGATGTCATTAGAGAACAGCATGTAACTAACGAATATTTACGATGATAAAATTAGTTTTGGTTTTGGGAAACTACATATATGTAAATACCCTTAGGATATAGAAAAGGCATTATGCTGACAATATGATAACAATAACTAATACTATTACTACTGCTGCTGCTGCTACCACTAATAATCTAAAAGCTTTATCTGCCAAAAAAACACTCGAAAAATATGGAAAATAGTAGTAGATTTCATAAAAAAACCTTGGAAAATCCCAAAAATTTCCTTAAACACTTAAAAACTTAAATTAAAAGCAGTTAATAGATTCTTGTAATTCCCACATTAATGTAAAAAATCCCAGAAACTCCCACATTTCCCCATACAGTCCAGAAATTACTAAAAAACATTATTTCCACATTAAAAATATCTAAAACTTAAATAAGGAGACTATTTAAAGAGTAGGAAACGTTTTTTAGAAACTCCCAAAATTTTTTTCAAAATCCCAGAAATGTCCACATTTCTCTAGAGAACCCTAAAATTACAAAAAACTGAAAGCATATTTATTATTAAACAATATTTCAAAGGGATCAAACAATAAAACACTTTTTTTTTAAATTCCTAAACAAATTCTAGAAAATCCCATGAATTCCGAAATGTCCCCGGACTCATAAAAATATTAAAAATATCAAAAACTGATATAAGAAGACTATTTAGAGACTAGGAAACATTTTTTAGAAATTTCCAAAGTTTTTTTTTTAAATCCCACAAATTTTCACATTTCCCCGGACAACTCTAAAATCAAAATAATGAATATTTAAAAGGAATAAATTCCAAAAAAAAAATTAAAAATATCTTAAACTTAAATAAGGAGACTATTTAAAGAGTAAAAAACATTTTCTAGAAATTCCCAAAATTTTTTTCAAAATCCCAGAAATGTCCACATTTCTCTAGAGAACCCTAAAATTACTAAAAACTGAAAGCATATTTATTATTACACAATATTTAAAAGGAATCAAACAATAAATCACCTTTTTTGTAAATTCCTAAACAAATTCAAGAAATTCCCATGAATTTCGAAATGTCCCCGGACTCACAAAAATATTAAAAATTGCAAAAATTTATATATGGAGAATATTTAAAGACTAGGGAACATTTTATAAAAATTCCCAAAGTTTTTTTCAAAATCCCACAAATTTCCACATTTCCCCGGACAACTCTAAAATCAAAATAATGAATATTTAAAAGGAATAAATTCCAAAAAAAATATAAAATATCTTAAACTTAAATAAGGAGACTATTTAAAGAGTAAAAAACATTTTCTAGAAATTCCCAAAATTTTTTTTCAAAATCCCAGAAATACCCATTTCTCTAGAGAACCCTAAAATTACTAAAAACTGAAAGCATATTTATTATTAATATTTAAAAGGACAATAAAACACTTTTTTTGTAAATTCCTAAACAAATTCTAGAAAATCCCATAAATACCGAAATGTCCCCGGACTCATAAAAACATTAAAAATAAAAAAAAACTTAAATTAGGAGAATATTGTAAAAAGTGGAAATTTTTTTTTGAAATTCCAACAATTTCTTAAGCCAATCCCGAAAATTTTTATATTTCCCCTGATTACCATAAAATTAATAAAAATTTAAAATCCACCTAAAATAGCTGAAATCTAATTTAATAGAACATTTGAAAAGCAAAATATTTTGTGAAAATTCTTTTAACATTTGTAAAAATCACAGAAATTCCCATAATATAACCCCAGACGACCCTAAAATTAGTAAAAACATAAATAAATTGAATATTAACAAAAGTAAAAAAAACATGTTCTAGAAATTCCTAAAACTTTAAAACAAATCCCTGAAATTCTATATTTCCCCGGAGACCTTTAAAATTACTAAAAATGTTATTCTCTCATCTCCGCTTACACTTCAAAACAGCAGTAACCTAAATTTGGAGAATTTTTAAAGAGCAGGAAACATTTTCTAGAAATTCCCAAAATTTAAAAAAAAATCCCCAAATTGTCCACAGTTCCCCGGGTGGCTAAAATCACACCTAAATTATTGTACAATAGTATAAATTAATATTAAGAACAAGCCAAGCTTTAAAAAACGTTTTGCTTACAAATTTTCTTTAATTCCACGAATTTTCGCATTTCCCCGGAAACCTCAAAACATTAAAAAAAACAAAAATTAGCTGAAATCAAATATGAATTTGTTGGTCAAATATTCCCTATTGATATTTAGGTGGAGTCAGCAGAAAAAAACCAGTTATACAATTTTTCTAAGAATTCCCAAAATTTTTTAAAAATACCCAAAATGCCCACAGTTCCCCAGGTGGTTAAAACCACACAAAAATTAGTATAAATTAATATTAAAAACAAACCAAGCTTTAAAAAACTTTATCCTTATAAATTTTCGTTAACCCCACAAATTTTCACATTTCCCCGGAAACCGGAAAACATTAAAAAATTGGCTGAAATCATGTATGAATTTGTTTGAAAAATATTCACAATGGATATTTAGGTGGAGCCAAGTAGTTTCTAGAAATTCCCAAAATTTAAAAAAAAATCCCCGAAATGCCCACATTTTCCCGGGTGCCTAAAATCAAACATAAATTAATATAAATCAATATTAACAACAAGCCAAGCTTTAAAAAACGTTCTGCTTATAAATTTCGTTAATTCCACAAAGTTTACATTTCTCCGGAAACCTCAAAACAAAAAAATGCCAAAAAAATTTTCTTAATTCCCAAAATAAATTAAAAATCCCCGAAATGCCCTCAGACCTCCGGATGCCTGAAATCACACATAAATTTATGGAAAATATTTTATCAATTATTATTTTAATTGAGACAGTATAAAAAAGCAGTAAAATAGATTTTCTGTGAATTCCTAAATACATTTTAAAAAATCCCATAAAGTTCCCTTATTTCTCCAGGCTCCTAAAAACATTGAAAATAGCAAAACTTTAATTTAGAAGAATATTTAAACGGAGGATTATCATTTCTAGAAATTCCCAAAATAAATTAAAAAAATCCCCTAAATGCCCTCAGTTCCCCGGAAGCCCCAAAACGCCTCAAACCCTAAAAGAACATATATAATAAATTTTTATTTAAAAATGATCAGTAAAAAAAGCAGTAAAATATTGTTTTGTTAAATTCCTAATAAAATTTCAAAAATTCCCAAATTTCCCCGGACTCTTAAAAATATTAAAAATAGCTAAAAACTTGAATTAGAAGAATATTTAAATGGTTGAGACAATTTTTGCTTAAATTCCCAAAATAAATTAAAAATCCCCGAAATGCCCTCGGATCCCCGGATGCCTGAAATCTCACATAAATTTATGGAAAATATTTTATCAATTATTATTTTAATCGAGACAGTATAAAACAGCAGTAAAATATATTTTCTGTGAATTCCTAAACACATTTTAAAAAATCCCATAAAGTCCCTTATTTCTCCGGGCTTCTAAAACTTTCAAAAATATCAAAATTTTAATTAAGAAGAATATTTAAAGGGAGTATTATCATTTCTAGAAATTCCCAAAATAAATTAAAAAATCCCCTAAAAGCCCACAGTTCCCTGGAAGCCCCAAAACGCCTCAAACCCTAAAAGAACAGATATAATAAATTTATATTTAAAAAGTATCAGTTAAGAAAGCAGTAAAATATTGTTTTGTTAAATTCCTAAAAAATTTCAGAAATTCCCAAATTTCCCCGGACTCTTAAAAAATATTAAAAATATCTAAAAACTTGAATTAGAAGAATAATTAAATGATTGACACAATTTTTTCTTAAATTCCCAAAATAAATTAAAAATCCCCGAAATGCCCTCAGATCCCAGGATGCCTGAAATCACACATGAATTTATGGAAAATATATTATCAATTATTATTTTAATGGCAACAGTATAAAAAAGCAGTAAAATTGATTTTCTGTGAATTCCTAAACACATTTTAAAAAATCCCATAAATTCCGTTATTTCTCCGGGCTTCTAAAACTTTCAAAAATAGCAAAACTTTAATTTAGAAGAATATTTAAAAGGATGATTATTATTTCTAGAAATTCCCAAAATAAATTAAAAAATCCCCTAAAAGCCATCAGTTCCCCGGAAGCCCCAAAACGCCTCAAACCCTAAAAGAACATATATAATAAATTTTTATTTAAAAATGATCAGTAAAAAAAGCAGTAAAATATTGTTTTGTTAAATTCCTAAAAAAAATTTCAGAAATACCCAAATTTCCCCGGACTCTTAAAAAATATTAAAAATAGCAAAAATTTTAATTAGAAGAATAATTAAATGATTGACACAACTTTTTCTTAAATTCCCAAAATAAATTAAAAATCCCCGAAATGCCCTCGGATGCCCGGATGCCTGAAATCTCACATAAATTTATAGAAAATTTATTATCAATTATTATTTTAATGGCAACAGTATAAAAAAGCAGTAAAATTGATTTTCTGTGAATTCCTAAACACATTTTAAAAAATCCCATAAATTCCCTTATTTCTACGGGCTCCTAAAAACATTGAAAATAGCAAAACTTTAATTTAGAAGAATATTTAAACGGAGTATTATCATTTCTAGAAATTCCCAAAATAAATTAATAAAATCCCCTAAAAGCCCACAGTTCCCTGGAAGCCCCAAAACGCCTCAAACACTTAAAGAACAGATATAATAAATTTATATTTAAAAAGTATCAGTTAAGAAAAGCAGTAAAATATTGTTTTGTTAAATTCCTAAAAAAATTTCAGAAATTCCCAAATTTCCCCGGAATCTTAAAAAATATTAAAATTAGCAAAAGCTTGAACTAGGAAAGGATTATTGTAAAAAAACAAAAAAAAGAATTTTCTGTAAAAAAATCCTCACTAATTCTTATAATTCCCCGGACCAACTGAAATTTAACCAAGTGTAGGAGAAAGTCAAGGAATTTGAAGTGGTTTGTTTAAAAGGTTAATTGAAAATTAAGCAACTTTTTATTTTATTTTTTCTATGAGCGTATTCAACCAAAAACATTTTATTATACCCCCCTCCCACTCTAAACTACTTCCATATGAGTGTGTTATAAATAATAAACACATGACATTACAAACAAATGCCTAACACCTTACAGTTAAGGATTTTAGCCAATAAACGACCCTAAAACAACAACTACAATCTGTTAATATTGAAAATATTTAGTTAAGGGCAAAAACTAATAGAGTTAAAGATTAAATATTAAACAAATTTACCAAACCAATATAAAAATATTTAATTTTTTTGTTTGCAAAATCTCCTATTAAAATATTACATTACAAATTCTTTGAATATTAAAGGTTTAAGAGAATTTTCATATTTATTAATATGATTTTATTACCGTTAATTTGATTTTATTTATTTTTATCCTTCATGTTTTTGTTATTGTTCTGTTTGCAAAAAAAAAACACTTTAATGTAATTCCTGTTTAATTTTTGAGTCTTTTTTTTCAATGTAAAAATTTGTTGGGCATTTTTTTTGTTGCCTAATTAATTACAGTTGAATAAATAAAATACTTGATTTGCATTTTGCAACCAAATAAAATCGTATGAAAAATACCACAATTACTACAGTACACAAAAACAAATAAACAAACAAGCAAGAGACATGCATAAGCATGCACATGCAAGAGTAGATGTAATGAAAACAATACAAATACTTTTGCAATTGCATTTGTAAATACTTAAAATGTATGTAGTATGCAGCAGTTTGCAGGGATAGACTGCGAAAGTTACAAATTGTAGCAACAGGAATGAAAAATGGTACTTTTGTGGTGTTAGTAGTACCATTCGTTTAGTACTTTGCTGAAACTATCTTGCCAAATTGCCATCCTGTGCTATCAGCTTCACTTCGGCCCAGAATTTCAATTTCGATTCGTCTCCTCCTAATGTTAGAGGGTCTGCCTCTTTTTCTACTGCCTTGGGGATTCTATTCAATTGCCATCTTGGCTACGTTGTCGTTGGTGCATCTGAGAACATGCCGAATTCAACTCCATTTATGATTGATGGTCTGTTGCTTTCACTAATTAAGTTTTTTTAAGCAATAAATATTTTCAGACTATCTTAAAGTATGTTGTGGTGAACGGTATATAAGATTCGTTACAGCTGAATTTAGCTAGCTCTCTTACTTTTTCAATGCTAACATTGTTATTTTTAAGTTTAAAAAATAACAATTACAGCAGGAACAACATCAATAACCATACAAATACAAACATATAAATGTTAATGGATCTGTATGTGTGTTAGAGAGTGTATGTATGTTATGTGTGTGTGTGTATTCTGTCGAATGTAATTGTATTGTATGTATGTTAGAGGCATGTAAATAACAAAATTTTCGGCGGAAATTAACCATGTTTCGAACAGAAGTTACATTGAAGTTAAATTAGCAACGTTTTGGACCAAGAAAGTACTAACACGTTTTAAGTTAACTTGAAAAACAAAAGGATATTTAGATGTTTTGTAAAGAATTTCATATTCTTATTAATTTACAATATAGTTTCATTACATTTTAAGTGATTTGAGTTGTCCTGGGAAATGGGGGTATTTCGGGGATTTTTATATAGATTTGTGGGAATTTCTAGAAAATACTGTATTTTTCACTACTGCTCTACTACTTTCTACTAATTTGATTTTTAGTTATTTTTAATGTTTTTATGTGTCTGGGGATAAAAGGGAATTTTGGGGATTTTCTACAATTTGTTTGGGAATTTACATAAAAAAGTTTTTATAGCTTGAATCCTTTTAAAAATTGGTTTTTAATGTGTTTTATTAAAATTTATTTACATTTTAGTCGTCCGGGAAAATTGGGAAATATGGGAGTTTCGGGGATTTTTTAAATGTTTATGGGAATTTATAGAAAATACTGTATTTTTCACTACTGCTCTATAACTTTCTACTAATTTGAGTTTTAGTTATTTTTAATATTTTTATGTGTCTGAATTTTTGGAATTTTGGGCATTTTATACAGTTTGTTTAGGAATTTACCAAAAAAAAAAGATTTTATAGTTTTACTTTGTTTAAATATTAGTTTTTAATATGTTTTCTTAAAACTTATTAAAGTTTTAGTCGTCCGGGGAAATGTGGACAAAATGTGGAAAAAACAAGTAAGAGAGCTATATTCGGCTGTGCCGAATCTTATATACCCTTCACCAAATTATACTTAAAAATATTTTTTTTTTTAAATATTTTTATTTAATCAAAATCAAATTTTTTTTTTAATGTTTTAACATTTTTTTTTAAAAAGTTTTTTCAAAATTTTTTTTTTTAAATTTCTTTAATTAATTTTTTTGGAAAAAGAATTTATGACAAAAAAAAATTTTTGATGAAAATAAATTCGGGTTACAAAATATTTTTATCCGATTTTGACCCATTTATGTCCAACTTACTATGAGCTTTGAAATATCTATCATTAGATATCCATATTGTCTATGTTAATGTCTTAAGGTACGGTCACACACAGCTAATATTTGACGTTTATCGTCAAATATTTCATTGCCTGAATCTGACCACAAATAAAATTTAGAGCAAACAACAAAACAGATGATTTTAGTCAAACAAAATTATTTGTCGGCAAACAAAATATTTTCTTAATGTGAACAAAGTGTGACCACTAGCTATATAAATACCTAAAAATATATAATTTGATCTTGCAAATATTTTTAAGGTTAAAGCACTTATTTCGAATTGTAAAGTAATCATTTTATTAGAGATTTATTGAATTTTGTTATCATATATTGAATTTAATTTTTCACTTTTTATTTGACCAAACTGCTGCGAAAAAGAATCAGTAAATATATTTGCCGTGTGGTCACACTATATCAAACACTTTCATAAAATAATTGTTTGATCAAATAGAAAAAAACAGAAAATTATTTGCTCAGCATGGCGGAAAAATAAGAGGAGATTATTTAAATATTTTTCGTACTAAATTAAAGACACAAATTCACTATTTTTTTTTTAAACATAAATAGATATTCAATATTTCTTGAATATTTGTTATTTAAATTATTTTCACTAAATAATTGCATCAATAAATGAAGTCTTCTTCTTCACATAAAAGTCATTCAGCCTAGGATGACATACTGGGAGAAAAACTAATTGAAGACATGTAGTCTATGTTGCGATTTTTGCAATTTTATGCGATTTATATTTTTATACGTTTAACATAGTCTGATGTTTGATTATTTTTTATTTATACATGGAGTTTGTCTATTTTCAAAATTTAAAACTGCTCATATGTACATATGGAATATTAACTGAAATTTTATACAGATTGAATTTAAAATCAAAGAAAATTTTTTATACATACATAAATAGTATGAATTGATTGTAATTAAAAAATAATTCTTAAACAGTATGATCTGTTTAATTTTTTTTTTACTGCAGAAGAAGAATATGTCTAATAGCATTTTTCACTTTTCTGATTTTAGTATCATACAAAAATTTTTATTATAAATTTTTAGATATTGCGATTGAATTGGAATTAATTAAAAATTTATATAAAAAAGGTAAACATTTCCATAAAATTTAACAATATTTGTGAACATGTTCTTATTCTGAATGAAAAAAGTTTGGAAAAAGTCGTGTTCGATTAATAATATGTATTAAAAAACCAATAAGCATTTTTACTGGACTTCAAGTTGATAGCAAGTGTAATTCAAGCCTTGAGTTATAGTCAAGCAATTGAATTACAGTTGTATTACACTTTATTTCAATAGCATTCTCCAGTAAAAAGGAAACATAAATTCAAGCCATATGTTTTTTGTTTGAAAAATATTTAATATTTCAAATATTTTTCAAGTATAAAACATGATTACATTTCCATTCAATTTCAAGTATTAATTGTGATAGTAATATAATTTAATAAATAAACATTTAATAATTATATTATTAAATTGTTCAAGCTTGTGTTCTTTTCGCGATTTGTTTTCATTATTTAGCGATTTTTAATTTAAGATATAGCAACACTACTTTTGCGATAACACATGATGCAACAGCTGTTATTTGACGCTGTTTGATCTTGCAAATGAATTGCAAGATCAAATAAAAAAATACCCAAAATGCAGGAAAATATTTGCTGTTTAGTGGTCACACATTGGTCACATTACAAGAATGTTTTCATATTGGCAAATAAATTTGTTTGACCAAATTCAGCTGTTTTCTTGTTTGCAGTGCAAAAATATTTTGTGTTCAAACTAGAAACATAAAATATTAGACGCTTAAATAAAAGTACTGAAATTTCATAATTCTTTCTAATGTAAAGCAAAATCTGGTAATATTTTACTTTCTAGAAATGTCTTTTTTATTGATGAAAGAAATTAAAGTTGTTTTGCAGCTTTATTTAATAATTATTTTGAACAAATATTATCATAAATGTGACCACAAGTCAAATATATTTTCCCCTTTGTGTGTTTGTTAGTATTTCGGTGTAGTTTGATTAAACAAATATGGCAAATAAATGTGTACAGTGTGAACACAAAATCAACCCAAGAATTATTTGATGTAGTTTTGATCAAACACATGAAACATCTTGTGTCAAATAATTTGCGTAGTCTGACCCTACCTTAAGTCATTAATATAGACAATATGGATATCTAATGATAGATATTTCAAAGTCCATTGCAACGATGTAGATAAGGCTATATATAGTAAGTTGGACCTACAATGGGTCAAAATCGGGAAAAGTACTTTTTGACCCGATTTTTTTTTTCATCAAACAATTTTTTTTGTCATAAATTTGTTTTTCAAAAAAAAAAAATTTTAAAAAATTTGAAAATACCTTTTTTTAAAAAAAATTAAAAAACAATTTTGAAAAACAATTAAAAAAAAAATTAAATGTTGTTTACCTAAAAAAATTTATTTTAAAGTATAATTTGGTGAAGGGTATATAAGATTCGGCACAGCCGAATATAGCTCTCTTACTTGTTTAAAATAATATGGAAATTTCTAGAAATATAATTTAATACTTAAATGTTTTATAAATATAAGATTTAGCTAATTTTAATGTTTTTTAAAAGCCGGGGAAATGTGGAAATTTTGGGATTTTTCTAAATTTATATAGGAATTTACCAAAAAACGTCTCTTAATTATTCGTTGCTAATGTATTATCTTGAATTTTTTAGTGATTTGAGTCATTCGGGGAAATGTGGGAATTTTGGGGATTTTTGAAATTTTTTTGGGAATTCCTAGAAAAATACTCTACTACTAAAATATTACACTTAGTTTAAGTTTTGTCTAATTTTCAGTAATTTTATTAGTTTAAGTGTGGGAATTTCTGGGATTTTCAAAACTTTGTAAAGGAATTTAAAGACTCCTTTTAAATATTCATTTCTAAGCGTCTTTTTGGGGATTTGTTAAACTCTTAGTGGATTTACTAAAAAAATCGAGTCGCCAAATTGTCTAAATAGATCTTCCGATTATCCGGTGAAGTTGGAAATTTCTGGTATTTTCTAAACATTGTTTGGGAATTTACAAAATGTAAATGTTACTTCTTGTATGCTTTTAATTATTTACTTATGATAAAATTTCATTTCTTTTCAGTAATTTTAGTTTGCCTGGGGGATATGGGCATTTCGGGGATTTTGTAATTGTTGTGGGAATTTTAAGAAAGTATTATCCTAACTTAAATTTAAGCTATTTTTAATGTTTTGAAGAGTCTGGGGAAATGAGGAAATTTTTGGGATTTTCTAAAATTTGTTTGGGAATTCCAAAAAAAAAGTTTAACTTTTAAAATGTTGTCTTATAATATGTTTTCATTAAATATTTAGTAATTTTAAACCTCCGGGGAAATATGGGCATTTCTGTGATTTTTACATTTCCGGGGAAATGTGGAAATTTTGGTGAATTCCTTAAATTTGTATAGGAATTTACCAAAAACGAAAATCTTAAACTACTTAAAGTCTCTTAATTATTAATTTTTAATGTATTATCTTGAATTTTAATGATATTACACATCTGGGGAAATGTGGGAATTTTGGGGATTTTTTAAATTTTTATGGGAATTCCTAGAAAAATACTCTACTATTAAAATATAAGCTTATTTTAATTTTTGTTTAATTTTCAGTAATTTTATGTGTCCGGGGAAGTGTGAGAATTTCTGGAATTTTCTGAAATTAGTTTGGGAATTTAAAAAAATATGTTTCAACAATTAGTAGCAGTAATATTATAAAACTTTTGCAATTTTTAGTAATTTTTGGCTTTTGGGGAAGATTTTTAAGAAATCCTCTAAACAGACTTAATCAGTTTTCCAAATGCCTCGCCTTTAAATTCATCAAAACATTCTGCCAATCTAAAACATGCACACTCATGTTGTTTAAAACTTATTTAACCATGGCAAAACAAATAACTAAATACAATTTAACAATAAAATAATACTAAGATAATAAAACAACAGCAGCAATACACAACTAAAAATAACTATATAAAGTTTAGAAAAAATTGGTTTAAATTTCAAATAGGTTTTTTTAACACTTTAGTTTTAAATTATGAAAATTAATCCAACAAATACATAGATTTAGTTTATAAAATGAGACATTAAAAAAAAAACATTGAAATATTTAAACACATTAAAAAACAAGTAAGTGAGCTATATTCGGCTGCGCCGAATCTTATATACCCTTCACCAAATTATACTTCAAAATAAAAAATTTAAATATTTTTAGGTGAACAAAACTTTTTTTTCAGTTTTTTTTTAATTTTTTGGAAAAAAAAAATTTGGAATTGTTTTTTTAAATTTTAAAATTCTTTTTAAATTTTACATTTTTTTTAAAATTTAAAATTTAAATTTTTTTTTTTTCAAATTTTAAAAAAAAATTTTTTGTTTTTTAAATTTTTTTTGGTGAAAAAAAATTCGGGTTAAAAAATATTTTTTCCGATTTTGACCCATTGTAGGTCCAACTTACTATGGTCTTATATACGTCATTGCAAAGGTCTTTGAAATATCTATCATTAGATATCCATATTGTCTATATTAATGGTTTAGTAATCCAGATATAGATAAAAAATGGGTCATCGAGGTAGTCGTGGTTTTTTGCTTATATCTCAGCCATTTGTGGGCCGATTTTCTCGATTTTAGATAGCAGCCGAACCGGGTCTATAGCGGATATATTGATGTATGAATCATGTATGTAAGTTATTTAAGGGCTACGGAAAGTTGATTTCAACATACAGATGGACAGGCGGACATGGCTATATCGACTCCACAATCTACAACGATCAGGAATATATATGGAAAATGTAAAAATTACAAACAGAATGACAAGTTCAAATTCATCCTTCATCCACTCATGCTGAAGGGTATAATAATAATGTGTAATTAATATGTTCTTTTTACGATTTAATGTAAACATAAAAGCGGCAGTAATTAGAAGAGATTTAAGGTTTAAAATACATTTCAGCAACTATTTAAAGAAGAAAATGTGATGACATCTGATTAAAGTTTTGTACATTTGATAACCTAGCACCTTTTGCCCTTTATTGACATTTGACCAAATGTTTGTCAACCACTTAGTTTTCTACAAACATATTTTGTAACAAAAAAAACTTCATGGTGCTTTTTTTTCTAAATCTTTTAATACCAAATAATTCAACCGTAATTTTTCTCTTTTTTGCCTGGTGTTTGTATTTCCAGTCATTTTAAGCATTCAGGCTTAAAATCCTTATTTAAGCTTAAACTCTAGGAGCCTTCAAAACATTACAAAAAAAAATAGACATTGAATTTTTAGCCGTTAAATACAGGATTTTCCCCAACAAAAAAAAAACAAAAACGAAATGTTTTTTATCATCCATTGTTTAGCTAGAGGTGCCATTATCCTAATATTAAGTTTTATTTTTCCTTTAGATGCTGTTGTTTTAAGCTTTTTGTTATCAGTTATTAGCTTTATTGTGCTCTTCATTGTCCTGTTGTTCTAAAAGGAAGTCGTCTGGTGGCATTATTATAAAGTAAACCGGGTATAAAAGGGGGCAGAAAAACCTATAAAACACAAGGGAAATGTTAATTTACAGCTGTTGCGGTTGAGAGGGAATTTTGCTAATGGTTTTTATTCTATATTAAATTTTTAGTGTTTTGTAAACAGGCAAAATTGCAAAAGGGAAGGATAAATATAAAAATTTTGCAAAGTTTTTGCTATTTTTAGTTTTTTTTAGTAGCCGGGGAAATACAGGAATTAGTGGGATTTTCTTAAATATGTGTAGGAATTGATTCTCTTTAAATAATCTTTCAAAATAAATTTTATTTAAATTTTAAGCGACTTTTGTCTTCTGGGGAAATATGGCAATTTCTGGGATTTTTAAATTCTTGTGGGAATTTGTTTAAATATGCTGCTAATTAAAATTTAAGCTATTTTTAAAGTTTTTGGGTGTCCCGGTAAATATGGAAATTTCGGGGATTTTTAAAATATTTTTGGGAATTTAAAAAATAAATATTAACCAGCTTAGATTCTTTTAGCAGGTCAATTATGATATACTTTTTTGAATTTTTAGTGATTTTAAACATCCGGGGACATATGGGAATTTCGGGGATTTCTTTAAATTCTTGTAGGAATTTCTCAAAAACATTAATCTATAATTTTAAATATTCTCCTATTTTAAATTTATGTTATTTTTAACGTTTTTAGAATCTTTAGAAAATATTTAACTGCTTAGAATCTTTTAGCAAGTCAATTATGATATAATTTTTTTGATTTTTATTGATTTTAGTCGTCCGGGGAAATGTGGGAATTTCTGGGATTTCTTAAAATTTTTGTAGGAATTTCTAAAAATGTTAATCTATAATTCTAAATATTCGCATAATTAAAGTTTAAGCTGTTTTTAATGTTTTTGGGTGTCCCGATAAATGTGGAAATTTTGGGGATTTTTGAAATATTTATGGGAATTAAAAAAAAATAAATCTTAAACTGCTTAGGTTCTTTAAGAAAGTCAATTATGATATAATTTTTTTTATTTTTAGTGATTTTAGTCCACCGGGGAAATGTGGGGATTTCTGGGATTTTTGAAAATTTTGTGGGAATTTCTCAAAAACATTAATCTATAATTTTAAATATTCTCCTATTTTAAATTTATGTTATTTTTAATGTTTTTGCGTGTCCCGGGAAATGTGTAAATTTCGGGAATTTTTTAATTATTTTTGGGAATTTCTGAAAAAATTAATACATACATACATATATCTTGTTAAATGTTCCTCTATTATAAGTTTATGATATTTTGTTAGTGTTTTTAACTATCTAATTTAAGTTCAAGCTATTTTTTGAATGTTTTTGGGTGTCCCGGGAAATGTGGAAATTTCGGGGATTTTTTAAATATTTATGGGAATTTAAAAAAATAAATATTAAACTGCTTTAAATCTTTTAGCAAGACAACTATGATACACTTTATTGAGTTTATAGTGATTTTAGTCGTCCGGGGAAATGTGGGAATTTCGGGGATTTTTGAAATTTTTGTGGGAATTTCTTAAAAACATTAATATATAGTTTAAATATTCTCCTAGTTTAAATTTATGTTATTTTTAATGTTTTTGGGTGTCCCGGGAAATGTGGGAATTTCGGGGATTTTTTAAATATTTATGGGAATTTAAGAAAATAAATATTAAACTGCTTAGAAACTTTTAGCAAGACAATTATGATACACTTTTTTGAATTTATAGTGCTTTTAGTCGTCCGGGGAAATGTGGGAGTTTCTGGGATTTCTTAAAATTTTTGTAGGAATTTCTAAAAATGTTAATCTATAATTCTAAATATTCTCATAATTAAAGTTTAAGTTGTTTTTAATGTTTTTGTGTGTCCCGAGAAATGTGAAAATTTTGGGGATTTTTGAAATTTTTGTGGGAATTCCTAGAAAAATTAATATATCTTGTTAAATGTTCCCCTATTATAAGTATATGATATTTTTTAGTGTTTTTAACTATCTAATTTAAGTTCAAGATATTTTTAACGGTTTTGGGTGTCCCGGGAAATGTGGAAATTGGGGGGGGATCTTTTAAATGTTTATGGGAATTTTTAAAAAATAATTATTAAACTGCTTAAAATCTTTTAGCAAGACAATTATGATACACTTTTTTAAATTTATAGTGATTTTAGTCCTCCGGGAAAATGGGGGATTTTCTGGGATTTTTGAAAATTTTGTGGGAATTTCTTAAAAACATTAATCTATAATTTTAAATATTCTCCTATTTTAAATTTATGTTATTTTTAATGTTTTTACGTTTCCCGAGAAATGTGGAAATTTCGGGGATTTTTTAAATATTTGTGGGAATTTCTAAAAAAAATTAATATATCTTGTTAAATGTTCCTCTAATATAAGTTTATGTTATTTTTAGTGTTTTTAACTGTCTGGGGAAAAATGGGAATTTGTGGGATTTTTGATATACATATTTATAGGAATTATAAGAAATTTTTTTTAAATTGCTCAGGTTCTTTCAGAAAGTCAGTTATAATATATGTTTTAGAGATTTTAGTACTCCGGGAAAATGTGGGATTTTCTGGGATTTTTGAAATTTTTGTGGGAATTTCTAGAAAATATAATATAACTTGTTAAATGTTTCTCTAATAAAAGTTTATGCTATTTTAAAAGTTTTTAAAAGTCCGGGGAAGTTTGGGAATTTGTGGGATTATTAGAAAATTATTTTAAATTGCTCAGGTTCTTTAGAAAGTGATATTAGTCCTCCGGAAAAACTTGGAAATTTCTGGGGTTCTGGAAATTGTTGTGGGAATTTCTAGAAACAATAATATATGTATCTTGTTAAATGTTCCTATTTTTAATATTTTTAAAAGTCCGGGGAAATTTGTGTATTTCCGGGATTTTCTAAAATATTTATAGCAGTTTCCAGAAAAATTTCTTAAACGGCTTTAATATTGTATAAATAATTATTACCAATAATTTTTCTTGGAATTTTGTTAATTTCGGATTCCGGGGAAGTGATGGGTTTTCTGGGATTTTGAAAAATGTTTTGGAAATTTGTTAAAAAAGTAATTTTTATTCTACTAATTTAAATTTTAGCTATTTTTAATGATTTTAAGTGTTCGGGGAAATGTGGGTATTTCTGGGATTTTCTTATATATTTTTAGGAATTAAAAAATTTATATTTTTTTGCTTGGTTTTTCATCAATATTCATTTATAATATAATTTCTATAAATTTTAGAGTTTTTGGTCATCCGGGAATATTTGGGTATTTCGGGGATTTTCTTAAATATTTTTAGGAATTTAAAAATTAAAATTTTTTGCTTGATTTTTCTTAAATATTGATTTATAATATAATTTCTATAAATTTTAGAGTTTTTGGTCATCCGGGGAAATTTGGGTATTTCGGGGATTTTCTTAAATATTTTTAGGAATTTAAAAATTTTATTTTTTTTGCTTGGTTTTCTTAAAAATTGATTTGTAATATAATTTTAGAGTTTTTGATTATGCGGGGAAATTTGGGTATTTCTGGGATTTTCTTAAATATTTTTTAGGAATTTAAAAATTTATAATATTTTTGCTTGATTTTTCTTAAATGATTTATAATATAATTTCTATAAATTTTAGAGTTTTTGGTCATCCGGGGAAATTTGGGTATTTCGGGGATTTTCTTAAATATTTTTAGGAATTTAAAAATTTATATTTTTTTTGCTTGGTTTTTCATAAATTTTCCTTTGTAATATAATTTCTATAAATTCTAAAGCTTTTGGTCATCCGGAGAAATGTGGGTATTTCTGGGATTTTCTTCAATATTTTTAGGAATTTAAAAATTTATATTTTTTTTTGCTTTATTTTTCTTAAATATTGATTTATAATATATTATCTGTAATTTTTTACAGATTTTAGTCATCTAGGGTTAGGAGGGAATTTCTGGGATTTCTTAAATTTTTTTGGGAATTTCTAAAAATGTATTTTTTTACTTGGTTTTACATAAATATTCATTTCTAATATAATTTCTATAAATTTTAGAGATTTTAGTCATCCGGGGAAATGTGGGAATTTCTGGGATTTTCTTAAATATTTTTAGGAATTTAAAAATTTATATTTTTTTGATTGATTTTTCTTAAATAATGATTTATAATTTATTTGCTGAACATTTTTAGACATTTTTGAAATCTGGGTTCAGGAGGGATTTTTCCGGGATTTCTTAAATTGTTTTCGCAATTTCTAAAAAACTGCTCCGTTATCTGTTTTTTGAATTAACTTTATAATATTAATGTTTCCCTTATTTATAATCAATTTAATTCACTGAAGCTTTTAAAATACTTTAAGCAAATCCCTTGATAACTATTGGATTTAATTTAATCACTATTTAATAGCAATTAAGCGCTTTAAAATCACATTAATATTGATAAAGATCTAAAGATAAAAAAATCTTCAAGACAACTAATTAAACAATAGAATAATACCAAAACACCTACGATCAAATAAGAATTTATATAAAAAAAACATTTCAAATTTGAAATAGAATCATTAAAACCACAAAAGAAAAAAAAACTCTAAAAATCTCTTAAAATACACAAATTAAGCATGACATTTAACCCAAAAATAAATTTAAAAAAAAGTTGAAATCCCGTTTCATCGTTAAAATTGTGTGTCATTTTACCCATAAAAAACCAACAATAAAAAATACCACCTTTGTAGAAATAAAACTCTCAAAAAGTCAATGAATTAAACTCTCAGTGTGCTGCTAATAACAAAACTAAATAAACAAAATAGTCAGGAGAAAATTGAAAAAAAAAAATTAAATAAAATATCTAAATATACAAAAGAAAAAACGTAGATAGATGAAGACTAAAATGACAACAACTAAAATAAAATCTGATGACCCTTCAAGCCGCACAACGTGAACAAAAAAGATGTAAAAGAACTGAATGAAAGAATAAAAATAAATAAAATAAACAACAAAATAAACATTCATGTTGATTTTGTCATTTATAACAACAAAAACAACAACAAATATCAAGATAAAACGCACAGTGCACAGTGATGGTTTACAAGAGTACGAATTAAGGGAACGAAATAAAGTACTAAATAGACAAAATAGTATGATGATAAAAAAGTACTTGTTTAACACTAAAACAATTTCCTCCGGAGGGCTAAAATCATTAAGAATTTAATGAAATCAAATATAAATTAAAATTTATGAATTTCCCGGTAATAACTTATATTTCGAGAATATTTTTATCGTAAATTATTATTTTCCACAAAATCCAGTAATTTAACAATTGGAGAACGAACGAATCAAGCCAATTTCCCAAGATACCCTGTTCTGAAGTAAAGTATTTTTAAAACAAATCCTAGATATTCCTAACTAAATTTTAAAAAATCCCCAAAATTCCCAAATTCCCCCGGACACTTGAAATCATTAAAAATAGCTTAAACTTAAATTAGAAGAACATTTTGTGAAAGTAAAAAATGTTTTTAGCAATTCCCAATACATTGAAAAAAATCCCAGAAATGCCCACTTTTCCCCAGACAGCTTAAATCAGTAAAAAAAAACAAAAATATGAATACTAATGAAAATTTTAAATTGTATAACCAGTTTAAGAACTGTTTCTTTAATTCCTATACAAATTTTAAAAAATCCCAAAAATTCCCAAATTTCCTCGATGACTTAAAAATTTTAAAAATAGCTTAAACTTAAATTAGAAGAACATTTTGTGAAACTAGATAACTTTTTTAGCAATTCCCAATACAATTAAAAAAATCCCAGAAATTCCCACCTTTTCTCGGACGCCTTAAATTACTAAAATCACTAAAAATTAAAGAAAATATATTATAAATAAATACATAAAGGGAGTTAAGCAGTACAAAACAGTTTTTTGACATTTCCCAGAAATGCCCACATTTCCCGGGACACTTAAAATCTTTAAAAATAGCCAAAACTTAAATTTTAAAAATATTTAAAATGTATAACAATTATTTCTGGAAATTTCTATTATTTTTAAAACAAATCCTATAAAATCCTAGACAAATTTTAAAAAATCCCAAAATTCCCAAATTTCCCCGGATACTTGAAAACTTTAAAAATAGCTTAAACTTAAATTAGAAGAACTTTTTGTGAAAGTAGATTACTTTTCTAGCAATTCCCAAAACTTCAGAAAAAATCCGAGATATACCCACTTTTCCCCGGAAGCCTTAAATAACTTATATCACTAAAAATTAAAGAAAATATATTATAAATGAGTATATAAAGGAAGTTAATTAGTATAATACTGTTTTTTTTTGACATTTCCCATAAAGATTTAAATAATCCCAGAAATGCCCACATTTCCCCAGATGTCTAAAGTAACTAAAAATTAGAGTAAATTTATTATAAATGAAATATTTAAAAGAAGTTTTTTAGTTTATGATTTTTTTTAGAAATTCCTATAAATATTAAAAAAAAATCCCAGAAAATTTCCTTTTTTCTCGGGACACTTAAAATCATTAAAAATAGCTAAAACTTAAATTTTAAGATTATTGGAAATGTATAAAAATTATTTCTAGAAATTGCTATTATTTTTAAAACAAATTCTAGAAATTCCTAGACAAATTTTCAAAAATCCCAAAATTCCCAAATTTCCCCGGATACTTGTAAACTTTAAAAATAGCTTAAGCTTACATTAGAAGAACATTTTGTGAAAGTAGATAATGTTTTTAGCAATTCCCAAAACTTCAGAAAAAATCCCAGAAATGCCCACTTTTCCCCGGACGCCTTAAATAAAAAAAATCACAAAAATTAAAGAAAATATATTATAAATGAGTATATAAAGGGAGTTAATTAGTACAATACTTTTCTTTTACATTTCCCATAAATATTTAAGAAATCCCAGAAATACCCACATTTCCCCGGATATCTAAAATAACTAAAAATTAAAGAAAATATATTATAATTTAAATGTTTAAAAGAAGTTTATTAATTTAAGATTTTTTTTGGCAATTCCTATAAATATTTAAAAAATCCCAGAAAATTTCCTTTTTCTCGGGACACTTAAAATTTCCCGGGACTTCTAAAATAACTAAAAATTAAAGAAAATTTATTATAAATGAAATGTTTAAAAGAAGTTTTTCAGTTTAAGATTTTTTTTCGAAATTCCTAAAAATATTTGAAAAATCCCAGAAAATTTCCTCATTTCCCGGGATACTTAAAATCTTTAAAAATAGCTAAAACTTAAATTTTAAGAATATTGGAAATGTATAAAAATTATTTCTGGAAATTTCTATTATTTTTAAAACAAATTTTAGAAATTCCTAGACAAATTTTCATAAATCCCAAAATTCCCAAATTTCCCCGGATACTTGAAAACTTTAAAAATAGATTAAACTTAAATTAGAAGAACATTTTGTGAAAGTATGTTTTTAGCAATTCCCAAAACATCAGAAAAAAATCCCAGAAATGCCCACTTGTCCCCCCACGCCTTAAATATCTAAAATCACAAAAATATATTATAAATGAGAATATAAAGGGAGTTAATTAGTACAATACTGTTCTTTTACGTTTCCCATATATATTTAAGAAATCCCAGAAATGCCCACATTTCCCCGGATATCTAAAATAACTAAAAATTAAAGAAAATTTATTATAAATGAAATGTTTTAAAGAAGTTTTTTAGTTTAAGATTTTTTTTCAAAATTCCTAAAAATATTTGAAAAATCCCAGAAAATTTTCTTTAATTCTCGGGACACTTAAAATCATTAAAAATAGCTAAAACTTCAATGTTAAGAATGTTAATTTCGGAGACACATCTTACAAATAGATATAACTTTAATATATCAGGATACTCATTTTATTACACAAACCATCCGGATGGTAAGGCACATGGCGGTACCGGTATCATAATTAGAAACCGATTGAGACACTATGCCCTAGATGTGTTTTCAAAGGATTATATGCAAGCAATATCTATTCGCCTTGAATACCCAGCTGGAGACTTAACTCTGAGCTCTATATATTGCCCACCACGTTTTTCGATGACCAAGGAGAAATTTGAAGAATTCTTTATAACACTAGGAGATCGGTTTCTGGCATGTGGAGACTACAATGCCAAACATATATATTGGGGTTCGCGATTGGTAAATCCCAGAGGTAGACAGCTGTATAAAGCTCTAGTTGATCGCTAAAATTGCTTAGATTTTGTGTCTCCTGGACAGCCAACTTATTGGCCAACTGATCCTAGAAAAATTCCTGATCTAATAGACTTCGCCATATGCAGAAATATTATTCGGAATGCAATATCCACAGAAATATCCTATGATCTATCTTCTGACCACTCTCCTGTAATTATTAATTACTGTGAGAGACCCAACATCCCAAGATTTCCTAAGGACTCTTTGTATTTTAAGACAAATTGGCTAAAATATAGGAAATATATCAGCAGTCATATCCACACAAATCCTAATTTACAGTGTGAGGAAGACATAGATAGGACCGTCAATGACTTCACGTCATTGATTGTTTCGGCTCTGGAACACTATAGGTGCCAGATCCCTCCAAAAACTAATACGCCTATTTCAAGTTCGGATATTGAAAGACTTCTTCTCGAAAAGAGAAGACTCAGAAGAGAATGACAACATAATAGATCACCTGCTGCAAAGCAGAGGCTGTCCGCATAAACGAAAATTATATCAAAAGTTTGACGACTACAAAATACACAAATTTCTCTCTTTGGAAGGCAACGAGGAACATTAAGCCACCGGTAGAGGCACAAAGCGCTTTAAGAAAAGCTGACGGAACCTGGGCACGAAGTGCTATAGAAAAAGCCTCAGTATTTGCTGAACATTTAAGTGAAGTATTTCAACCCAACTCCACGGCAAATGAGTTTGAACTAGAAGAACTGCCAGCTTCAACAATGGCTAATGCAGCCCAATTCGATATTAGTCCTGAGGATGTTAATAGAGTAATTAAAAATAAATTAAACTTGAAAAAATCACCGGGATATGATTTAATAACGCCAACAATGATTAAGAACCTACCAAATGTGGCAATAATTGTGCTATCTATATTGTTTAATGCCATCTTGAAACTAGGAATTTATCCAAAAAATTGGAAAATTTCTCAAATAATAATGATACCTAAACCGGGTAAAGATTTAACCCTGCCATCTTCTTATAGACCTATTAGCCTACTCCCTTGTTTGTCGAAGATATTCGAGAAAATATTCCAGGAAAAGATAATACCTTTTTTGAATGATGGAAACATTATCCCAGTACACCAATTTGGTTTCCGTGAACATCATGGCACCATTGAACAGGTCAATCGTTTAACTGGAGAGATTAGAAAATCGTTTGAATTAAAGAAATATTGTTCTGCCGTCTTTTTAGACGTTGCTCAGGCTTTTGACCCTTATGCCATAAGGGTCTAGTACATTTTCTATTATTTCTATTATTTTTAAAACAAATTCTAGACAAATTTTCAAAAATCCCAAAATTCCCAAATTTCCCCGGATACTTGAAAACTTTAAAAATAGCTTAAACTTAAATTAGAAGAAAATTTGTGAAAATAGATTACTTTTTTAGCAATTCCCAAAACATCAGAAAAAATCCCAGAAATGCCCACTTTTCCCCGGACGCCTTAAATAACAAAAATTAATGAAAACATGGTTTTGTCTAAATAAAGTAAAATTTATTTTACATTTTTCTTTTTATACCGTGAGTGGCAAGGTTATATATAAATTTGTCATTCCGTTTGTAATTTCTACATTTTTGATTTGCGACCCCACAAAGTATATATATTCTGAATCGTTATAGATATCGGAGTCGATATAGGCATGTCCGTCTGTCCGTCTGTGTGTTGAAATCAACTTTCTGAAGCCCCCAAATAACTTACATACACGAATGATACATCAATATCTCCGAAATTCTTCCGGTTCGGTTGCTATTTAAAATCGAGAAAATCGGTCCACAAATGGCTGAGATATAAGGAAAAAACCAGGACAACTTAGATTTTTGACCTATTTTTGACCCATATCTGGATTACTAAATCATTAATATAGACAATGTGGATATCTAATGATAGATATTTCAAAGACCTGTGCAACGACGTATATACGACCGTAGTAAGTTGGACCTACAATGGGACAAAATCGGAAAAAATATTTTTTAACCCGAATTTTTTTTTTCACTAAATATTAAAAAAAAAATTTTAAAACTAAAAAAAAATTTTGTTTTTATTAAAAAAAAATTATAAAATTTAAAAAAAAATTTCGATAAAACAACTGGAAACAAATTTAAATTTTGTTTACCTAAAAATATTTAAAATTTTTATTTTAAAGTATAATTTGGTGAAGGGTATATAAGATTTGGCACAGCCGAATATAGCTCTCTTACTTGTTTTATATTAAAACTTTTTGGTTTTTTTGTGGGGCGGAATTTCTTTTCCCCCCTGGATCAGCGCCTGCTATAAACAAGGAGTTTTAATAAATATTTTAATAAAGTTTAAATTCTAAATCAATTTCTATTGATTTCTTTTTAAAATTAGTTTCATATCTTTTGCTTTCCATTTACATATATCCAAAAAAAAGTACCTGCTAACAAAAGTACCCAATTGGGTGCCATGCCATCTCTGTCATATTAATTTGAAGTTGTCGTGAAATATAAAATAAACACACAGTTACACACGCATTCGTCTGTCTGTCTGTTTGTTTTGTGTAGTTGTTGCTTTATTTATTAAAAAAAGTGTTTATTTGCTTTTTTTTCTCTCTGTTTTTCTTTCCAAAAGTATCTTAAAGATATCAAACCTTTAACCTACAACAGCAACATGTTTGAAGGTTGATTTACAACACAACCATTTGCCTGTGAGTGTTGTTCAGACATTGGTGGCAAAACTTTGTCGTTCTAAGACCAGTTTGCTTCAGTTTTAATTAAACCGTTGGTTGACGTGTATTTTTTAAACGGATAAACGTTTTGTTTTCGATCGGTTTTCATAAAACGAAATGCATTTAGGCTGCCACACAACATTTCAATGAATAACAAAGAAAATGCGTGTTATGAATTATTGAATAAAATGTTGTTGTTGGATGTCGTTAAACGTCATTGTTGAAGTTGTGTTCGTGTTGTTGTTGTTTCAATTGTTAGTATATAATTTTGTTGTGTGTGTCAATTCTGTTGTTTGTTTTTATTTTACCGCTTAAAGTTGTTGGACAACTAATTTTTTATATAGTTAAACGTCTGGGCCCGCATCTCCGTCTGTCACCATGATTTAAGCCACTAAAAATTTACAAGTTCTAGTCTACTGTGCCGAGCTGTGCTCTGCTCTACTCAGTTTAGATCGGGTCTGGCCTCATCTCCTCCACAAACGTGTGTGTTGTTCGTTGTTTTTTGTTTATACTTCGTGTGTTGTTGTTTTATTTTTTTCATACGATGAGTTGTAAGAGTTTGTGTGGGTTCGATTAGTATCTGTGTGTGCTGTTCGTATCTGTAGCTGTCTGTCGGATGGTATGAATGGCTGGCTGGCTTGTTGGCTGTGTATGCCGCCTTTTGTTTTCAACACAACAATCAACTCCAATCAGTTTGTTTATAACCGGTCTATGAATCAGATTGTGTGCGTGTGGCTTGCTTCTAAAATTCTCTTAACGAGGCTTTTTAAAACAAAAATTTTATAAAATTTTAACGAAAATTGTTACAAATCAAAAGAAATTCTTAAAAAAAAAAATTGCAAAATTCTGCCAAATTTGTATTCTTCCCAATTAAGTGTGAGTGTTTTTCTGATCAATTTTTTTCAAAAAATTTGCAAACCTGTTTTTATTCTTAAACGCCTCAAAGTCTGTCTGTAGGTGTTTTCGGTGTGGTTTCCTATTTCCATGCATATGTAATTTAAATCCCAAAAGTTAGCAGGATTCATATCATAAAATCTTCTTAAGAATATTAAGCATTAAATTAAGGTGTTCACTAAGTAATAAATTGAAAAGGAGAATAACAAATTTCGAAGATTTGTTAACGTATAATATATTTGGGAATTAATAACAGAGATACATGGATACAAATGAAATGATAAATATTTTATTAATCTCTCCCCCACACAGCAAAGTAATAAAAACATAATTTGTGAACGTGATAAATAAAAAATATTTCGTAATAAAACGAAATATTCAAGTAATTAAAGGGAAGCAGAAAATAAAATTATAATATTAGTGGAACTTAAACAAAATATTAAGAAAGAAAATTAAATTTAAAAAAAAAATTTCAAAAAAATTTGAAAAAATTAAGAAAAATTTTTGAGATACAAAAAAATCTGAAAAAAAAATTTATCAACAAATATTTATTACAAATCATAATTTTCAAGAAATTTTATTAAAAAACCTAAAACTGTGGAACATTTTTAAGAAAATGTGTTTTAACTGCCAAAAGATACAAAAGTATCTCAAAGATATTTATTGAAAAATCAACAAAATTTAAAGGAAATTCTTTCTTAAAATTAAATAACAATTTTAAATTGGACTTAAAAAAAAAAATTTTAAAATATTTGAAAAAAAAAAAATTAAAAAAGATAGAAAAGTTACGAATATTTGTGTACAAAATTCATAAAACAAGAAAATTTTAATATAAAAATTAAAAACTCAAAACATTTATTAAGAAATAGCGTTTTAAAAAAATTCAAAAAACCATCTCAATGATATTTATTACAAAAAAGGGAAGAAACCAATTTTAAAAGAAATTCTTGACAAATTAAATATCAATTTTAAATTGGATTTAAAAAAATTTTTTGTAAATATTTGAAAAAAAAAAAATTAAAAAAGATAGAAAAGTATCTAACCAATATTTGTGTACAAAATTCATAAAACAAGGAAATTTTAATATAAAAATTAAAAACTGAAAACATTTCTTAGGAAATAGAGTTTTAAAAAATTCAAAAACAGTATCTCAACTTGGCGATTTGGCAGATTTTTTTTTTATTCGATTCGAAATTTTTAGGAGATACTCGGAAATACTTTTTTTTGTGAGTCCAGTCAACTGTAATAAAAAAGCTCCCTAAAGTATGCAGTACAAATTTAGATATTTGATTTGCAAATAAATGAGAACAAGCAGGTGTATGTGGGTTGGAGAAACTTGAAGAACTAACATTAGTAAATGCTACCGGGCTAAGCCGGGGCGGGGCGATCAACAGTTTATTATAAAAAAAGAAGAAACCAATTTTTGGAAATTTATTCCTAAAATAATAAACAATGGATGACATATTTTTTGAAGATGGATTTTCTTTTTAATATTTTATATGTCATTTTGAAGGGTACATATCTGTCATTTATTCTCACTTAGTTATTGATCATTATAGTGCAGGCGCGGATATAGAGGGGGTGAAATAGGAATTCCCCCCAAAAAAAAACCGAAAAGTTTTCATATAAAAAAGGAGAACAAAAGAAACAAGTAAGAGAGCTATATTCGGCTGTGCCGAATCTTATATACCCTTCAACAAATTATACTTTAAAATAAATTTTTTTAAATATTTTTAGGTAAACAAAATTTTATTTTTTTTTAAATTTTTCAAAATTTTTTGTTTTTAAATTGTTTTTCAAAATTTTTTTTTAATTTTTTTTAAAAAATTTTTTTTCCAAATTTTAAAAAAAAAAAAATTTTTAAATTTTTTTTATTAGTTTTTAATTTTTTGGAAAAAAAATGTATGACAAAAACAATTTTTTTTATGAAAAAAAAATTCGTGTTAAAAAATATTTTTCCCGATTTTGACCCATTGTAGGTCCAACTTACTATAGCCTTATCTACATCGTTGCAATGGACTTTGAAATATCTATCATTAGATATCCATATTGTCTATATTAATGACTTAGTAATCCAGATATATGTAGATCAAAAATAGGTCAAAATTCGAGGTTGTCCCGGTTTTTTGCTCATATCTCCGTTATTTATGGACGGATTTTGCTGATTTTAAATAGCAAACTTCTCGAAAGCATGTATGACTGAATTATTGAAGATTTGGATCCCGAAGATACCTGGGGTCTTCAGAAAATTGATTTCAACAGACAGACAGACGGACAGACGGACATGGCTTAATCGACTCCGCTATCTATAAGGATCCAGAATATATGTTTTACTTTGACATTTGTATTTGAATTAAAACGGAAAAATAAATCCGAAACAAATATGTTAAAATGCAAAAATAAGAAATTTTGGTTAATCGGTTAACCGACACAAATTCATCGGTTTATTTGTTATTTGAAAAACGACATTTTTGAATTATTCGAACAGTTAACCGACAAAAATTAATCGGTTAACGGATTAACGATTAATCGTTTGAATACCCTAGTTGACATGGATCCGCGTCTGTTACAATAACGTTTTTTATACCCTACACCACCATAATGGGGAGGATATAATGCGTTTGTGCAGATGTTTGTAACGCCAAAAAGTCTAACACCACCTTAAAGTATACCAATTAGGGTTGCCAGCCTGGCTGGACTTGGCTGGATTGTCCAGCTTTTTTGATGCCTGTCCAGTTTCAAGCTAAAATTTCATTTGTCCAGCTAAATAGAAATTTTCCAAAAAAAGTTGTATGGGAATACATGTCATATGAAAGAATGTAAAAGTTAAGGATTATCAGAAGCATTTAACAGCATTTTAAAAAAATTTCGCCTAAAGCTAGGTACTCTGTTCAAAATTTCGTGCGAAATGCTGTCAAACTACATATAAAGTATTTGGAATGAAATATATGCGAAATAATTTCGCAAAAGTAGTACTCGGTTGTTATTGTGGAAAACATGTGAAATAAATCTGGCAACCTTATTTTTCCACACTTTCGGACGAAATTAAAACCAACAGCTAGCTGTCAAACAGCATGTAAAATTTTTCGCATGAAAAAACCATAATTTTTCGCAAATATGAACAGAGTACAAGGTCCACAGGGACCTTGTAATTCTATTATATTATAGTTTTTAAAATTTTTGTTTGTTTTGATTTATTATTATTTACTAATTATACATGTATAATGAATGTTAGAAAAAAAATGTTCTTTTATATATATCATTATTAATTTTTTATGACTTTTATATGAAAAAGCCTAAAAAACTATTGTTGAAATTTCAGTACAAGTACCTTTTCACACGTTCCCGTACTAAACACATCAAAATCTCAATAGAAACTAAACTATTGGTCGGATCGCTTTCTAGATAAAATTTCCTTCGAATACATGTGGGGGCGGTATACTTCGCATGGACCATCAAGGAAATGAAAAAGGTCCCCAGGGACCTTCTCTCCCGCCGGAGGGTTAAACAATCTTTATACTAATGAAATAAACCGAATGTCATTCGACCTGATTAGAGCTGGAATATTAATACGAACAAATTTAGATTAAGTTTGAAGAGATTTTCAAAATGGTTTACAAACCACTAGGTTTGGAATTGGCTAACCCCCAGTAACACGAAGTCTAGTTATGCCTTAACTAATAGTTATACTGTCGGTTAAAATTATTTCCGTATGAAAACTGTCAGTATAACTATTAGTTAAAACATAACCAGACTTCGTGTTACTGGGGGTAAAATCCGTAAGCTCAAAAACGAAATAAAGTGGCAGTGTTTTTAGTATTTAATAATATACATATGTATATGACGGACTGAACCGAACAAATTTAAGTTTAGTTAAATAAATTTTAAGGAATGAAATGAAAATATTTAATTGTGATTCTAATTTTCTATGAAAATATATGTTTTTGTACAATGTTTTAAAGAAAATTGTATATAGAAAAAAACGAGACATTACTTGTTAAAATCGGTTTAAATTTGCAAAAGTTTATAAACTTTTTCGAAAAAGTTTTTGACACAATTTGTAATGTACTCAACAAAACCTATAACCCACGCTTTGTAGTTTTCAATGTTTCCATGTACCGTCTAATACAAATATATGTTGATTACAATGGATAAAAATATATTTTAATAAAAATTATTTACACAAATCAAAATTAACATTATCTCAGTAATTTTTTTAATGTCCAGTTTTTTTTTTGATTTGTCCAGCTTTTTAGACCCCAATGTCCAGCTTTTTGCAAATCTGAATCTGGCAACCCTAATACCAATCGACTAAGCATCACTTTCTGAGTCGATTAAACGATGTCCGTCTGGCTGGCTGGTCGGCTGGCTGTCCATGTAAACCTTCTGCGCAGAGTACAGGTCGCAATTTTGAAAATATTTCGATAAAATTTGGTACATATTATTTTTTCGTCCCAAGGACCAAGCCTATTGAAACTGGCTGAAATCGCTCCATTATTTCATATAGCCCCCATATAAATGTCCTTCCGAAATTGGACTTTATTGGTCATTTATATATGTATCTCCACAAATTGCGCTCCAAATAGTTTTATGTATACAAAATTCATGTCACCAAATTTTGTTACGATCGGTCCATAATTAGTCATAGCTCGCAAATGGACCCGCTTCCGAAAATCACTTTAATATGCATAAATCGCTTAAAAATGTTGGTATACTCACAAAATTCAACATAAATGACTTTAATATAGACATAAATCACACGACCTAATTTCATGGTAATCGGTCCATAATTGGTCATAGCCCCGGTCCGAAAATCACTCAAAAATATAAATTATTGAAATTTTCAAAGAAAAATGTTTTTGCTTTTTTACTTAGTGTAGGGTATTATATGATCGGGCTTGACCGACCATACTTTCTTACTTGTTTTCAATTGTTTTGCGTGTAGAGACCTCAACTGGGTGTACAGAACGTTCGGCATATGCCGCACTTGTACGGCCATAACGAAATGCAGTAAACCACTTTTTTACCATTTAAATTGATGGTGCAGAATTCCCATAGTATTTATTAAGCTTAGTCTTGGCTTGAGGGAAAAATATTGCTAATGAGCAGAAGAAATACATTTTTTTCCAATTTCTCCTTAAGTCACGCTGTAGTCTGACATCAATGGCTGTCAAGCTAATTTTTTGACAGATGTCTGTTGACAGGAGCGGTGTTATTTATTCAGTTAAGAGGATGAGAATTCATAAAGTCACGACTAATTGACCCTATTGGTCCTTTTATAAGCGAAAACTGTGACTACTACGATTTTATCACCAACAATTATTTTTAATATTTTTCTTACTTGTTAATTTATTACAAAAATTGAAATTAGCTATTTATATTAGCAAAAGACACAAAAGTATCTTTAAGAATTCTACCTGACAATAAAACAAAAACCACAATATTTCTGTAAACTTCATTTTAATGAAATTTATGTAGTTTTATGCTAAAATATAAAATTTAAAAATTTCTACAAAAGATACAATACAATCTTAAGAATGCCAATCAAAAATTCACACAAAATGTTTACAGAAAAAAAAATATATATTAAATTAAAACAACACTTTTATTTAATGAAAATATACTAAAAAGATACAAAATTATTTTAAGGATATTGAAGAAAAATATATTCAAAAATAAACTCACAAAAAATGTGAACAAAACAATAACAGATCTTAATTTATTTTTAGCAATATGAAACAAAATAAAAAAGTATTATAGCTAAAATAAACATTTAAATGGATTAAATAATAATAAAATTTAGAATTTAGTTTTGAATAAAAAAAAATAAATAAAAATACAAAAGCAGCTTTAAAAAATTGTTGTGGCATAAAATAAATATTTAAAGACCCAGTGGAAAAATTGCAGATAACTTCATCCATAGATAGTGTAGAAATGTTGTATGCATATTGACCATCAGCTGAAAAATCACACGACATGCCTGCACTGATTCGCTTCTATCATAGATTTGATGACATGTCATCATGTACAACCTGGATATTTTGTCTTTGATGACATTTGAACAAATGTATGAACAAAATGTCATGTTTTCCCAATCTTTTAACTGCCGGACATGTCACGACATGTCGAATATATTTCAATGCTGATGTCGATTTTTGTTCGGATTAACAAAAGTACTGAAAAAACTTACGATTCTCATGTATTTTCTGCGTACTAAAACGATTCAGTTGTAGCAATCAATTCAGTTTATCCTGCTTTTCTGATATTTGACTGTAATAGAGAAACAGTCATTGGGTGTCCTCAGATTTAGGTGTGAGTTGAAGAGGGGCGGCTAGAATTTCTTCTAGAATCAAAAATAATTAAGTGGTTTCATTTAAATTTTTGCACTCTTTATTTAAAATCAATGAAATATAAACAATATTTAAAATATTTCTCAAAAAACCACACAACTAAATAACTTTTAAGCCACAAATATTTTAAATAAAACTATTTTTTTCTTTTCAACAAGCTAAAAACTTAATTTTTGTTTAAGAAACAAATTTCATTAAATAAATATAACACAATAGCACTGTGAGTCATACGAACACCCTACGTGATAAAAGACAAAAAAATAAAAAACCCATGTATCCCAGTTTTGCCCAAAGTCATGCACTATTTGTTTACGGTCCCCCAAAGATTTTGGGCCTCGTGTAATTTTTGCAAAAAAGTGATCATTTTCTCAGGCTCATATCTTGCAAACAGTTCGGAATTTTGATTTACTCTCTGAGGCAAAGTTGTAGCCCTTGTCATAAAGAACAGAAATTCTGAACATATAAAATCAAAAAAACTTCATCTTCAAGATCAAAATCGCAAAAAACTTTAAACAATTCGAAATAAATTTAGAAATATTTTTTTAAGCTGCCTAAAAGTATGCTTTACTTTATAATAATTTAATAGTTTATGGCCTAAAACACTTAATTCCTTTAGTTTTTTCTTACTAACTTATGTTGACCTACCCAAACGATGTTAAGAATCATTCCAAGGAAGTTCATATGTTCTAGAAAGTTGTTTATTGAGATCTTAGGTACATTTTTGTAGTTGATTGTTTCCTTGAATTTTGAAGGGTTTGCTAACTATGGACCTGAACTCGGGAAAAAAATGTAAAAATATCTAATTTTTTAAATTTTTTTGCGATTTTGATCTTGTAGATGAAGTTTTTTTGATTTTATATGTTCACAATTTTTGTTCTTTATCACAAAAGCTACAACTTTGCCTCAGAGAGTAAATCAAAATTCTGAAATGTTAGCAAGATATGAGTCTGAGAAAATGATCACGTTTTTGCAAAAATGAAACCGAGGCACCAAATCTTTGGGGGCCTATAATTAAAAAAATGCATGACTTTGGGCAACACTGGGATCCTTATGACAAGGGCTACAACTTTTCCTCAGAGAGTAAATCAAAATTCCGAACTGTTTGCAAGATATGAGCCTGAGAAAATTATCACCATTTTGAAAAAATTACACTGAGGCCCCAAATCTTTGGGGGCCCATAAAATAAGTACATGACTTTGGGCAAAACTGTGTAACTAAAGAAACGCAAAATGCATTAAAATTTCAATAAAATACTTGAGGTTTAAAATAATTTAAAATAAAATTTGGATTATTTTAAGAATCTTTTCTTCCCTAATTGTGAATTAACCAAAAATTCTTTAAGTTTTTTTAACTTTAAACACTCATAGTTATTTAATCATATATTGGTTTTAAATTAATTCTGAAATCTTTTAATAAAAAATTATATTTTGATTTAAAATTTTATTTAAAGTTTTATTGAACGAATTAAAGCAATTATTTTTGGAGCCGAGAATATCTAATATTTAGAAACAATTTTCAGATAAAACAAATCCAAACAAAAGTATCTTCAACTTATAATGTGCAGTTCAATCTTATTTATATTATTTTTTAAATTTTAAAAGATTTTTTCTAATTAATAACACATATCATTTTTTTCTATCTTTGCAGATATTTTAAATAAAATATTCAAAAGTATCTAAAGTATATAATACCAAAACTAAACAGCAGAATCAAAATATTAAAAGGAATTTATTACTTTAAATAAATAAATATTAATATTATATAAAGAAAATAACTAAAAATCTTGTATTTAAAGAAAAAGATACAAAAGTATCTAAAAGATAAAAATTTAAAAAAAGTTAAAATTTAAAAAAAAGTGAGTGAAATTCATTAAATTAAATAAAAAATAAATATTAAATAAAGAATTTAACAAAAAGTCATTTATTTGAACCTAAAGATACAAAAGTATCTAAAAGATAAAATTAAATAACAAACGAAAATTAACAAAAAAAAGTAAGTGAAATCTGTATAAATAGTAAAGAAAGTAACAAAAAAATCATACATTTCAAACAAAAGATACAAAAGTATCTAAAAGATAAAATTCAAAAAAAAGTAAAATAAAAAAAATAAGTGAAATTTACTTTTTCAATTAAATATTTAGAAAAAAAAAACTGAACTTTGATACAAAAATATCAAAATATTAAGTGAAATTTATTTTTTCAATTAAATCAACAATATTTTTAAAAAAAATTACACATTGCAAGCAAAATATACAAAAGTATCTCAAAGATAAAACTGGAAAATTTCGAATATTAACAAAAACTAAATGAAAAGTTTAAGTATCAAATAAATAATTAAAAATAATTCAATAAAACTGAAAAAAAGTCTTATAAATCAGTCAAAAAAATATAAAAGTATCTCAAAGATAAAATTTAAAAATTAACAAAAAGTATGAAAAATTTACTTTTATGATTAAAGTAATAATATTTAATAAATAAATTTAGAAAAAGCGCTACATTTCACTCAAATGATACAAAATTATCTTAAAAATAAATTTTGAAAAAATCTAAAATAAACCAAAAACTAAACCAGAAAATTATTTTTTCATATAAATACACAATATTAAATAAAGAAAACTCATAAAAGTCTTATTATTCTGGCAAAAGATACAAAAGTATCTCAAAGATAAATTTTTTAAAACAACAAAAATTAACCAAAAAGTGAATTTAAATAACAATATTTAATAAATAAACCTACAATTTCTGTTACATTTCAAGCTAAAGATACTAAAGTATCTTAAAGATAAAATTTGAAAAAAGTTAAAAATAATAATAAAAAGTAAGTGAGATTTGTTTGTTTTAATTAAAATTACAATATTTCATAGAAAAAGCTAAAAAATTTAACATTTCATTTAAAAGATACAAAAGTATCTGAAAGATAAAATTTGAAAATCATCTAAAATTAAACTGAAACCTTTTTTTTTAATTTAAATAACAATATTTAACAAATAAAACTCAAATTAGTGTCACATTTCAAACTAAAGACACTAAAGTATCTTAAAGATACAATTTGAAAAAAGTTAAAAATAATAAAAAATAGTAAGTGAGATTTGTTGTTTTAATTAAAATTACAATATTTCATAGAAAAAAACTTCAAAAATTTGAACATTTCATTTAAAAGATACAAAAGTATCTGAAAGATAAAATTTGAAAATCATCTAAAATTAACTAAAATTAAAGTGAAACCTTTTTTTTTAATTTAAATAACAATATTTAACCAATAAAACTCAAATTAGTGTCACATTTCAAACTAAAGATATTAAAGTATCTTAAAGATACAATTTGAAAAAAGTTAAAAATAATAATAAAAAGTAAGTGAGATTTGTTGTTTTAATTAAAATTATAATATTTCATAGAAAAACTGCAAAAAATTGAACATTTCATTTAAAAGATACAAAAGTATCTGAAAGATAAAATTTGAAAATCATCTAAAATTAACTAAAATTAAAGTGAAACCCATTTTCTTAATTTAAATAACAATATGTAACAAATAAACCTACAATTACTGTTACATTTCAAGCTAAAGTTACTAAAGTATCTTAAAGATACAATTTGAAAAAAGTTAAAAATAATAATAAAAAGTAAGTAGATTAGTTTGTTTTAATTAAAATTACAATATTTCATACAAAAAACTAAAAAAATTTAACATTTCCTGCAAAAGATACAAAAGTATCTCAAAGATAAATTTTTGAAAAATCTAGAAAAACAAAAATTTAATTGAAATTTTAATTAAAATAACATTTCATAGAGAAAACTGCAAAAAAAGTATAACATTTCAAAGAAAAGATACAAAAGTATCTAAAAGATAAATTTAAAAAAAAATTTAAATTAACCAAAAATTAAGACAAATTTGTGCCTTTAATTAAAATAACAATATTTCATAGAAAATTCTAATATTTCTAGCAAAAGATACACATTTCAATCAAAAGATACAAAAGTATCTTAAAAAAAAATTTCGAAAAAAACAGAAAATTATTGTTTCATTTAATTATACAAAACTAAATAAAGAAAACTGGAAAAAGTCTTATTATTCTGCCAAAAGATACAAAAGTATCTCTAAGATAAAATTTAAAAAAAATCAAAAATAATAAAAAGAAAGTGAAATTTTTAGCTTTAATTAGAAAAAAAAAACAATATTATGTAGGAAAATCTGCAAAAGTTTATACATTTCTACTAAATGATATAAAATTATGTAAAAGATACAATTTTAACAAAAAGATACAAAAGTATCTGAAGGAATGAATATAAAAAAAAAACGAAAATAAACAATATGTTAAAAGAAAAATTATTTCTGATAGAAAAAGCTACAAAAAGTTTGCCATTTCAATTAAAAGATACAAAAGTATCTAAAAGATAAAATTTAAAAAAAAACTCCAAAAATTACTAAAAACTAAAAGGATATTGTTATTAAAATCAAATAAATATATTTCATAGAGAAAACTGTCAAATAGTGCTACATTTGAAACAAAAGATACAAAAGTATCTTAAAGATAAAATTGCAGAAATCTACAAAATTGAAAAATAAATAAATTTTTATCTCAAAATAAAAATAATCGAACAAGATTTAATCAAGAAGTAACAAAACCTTAAGAAATTTATAAATTTTCTGTAAAAGATAAAAAATTATCTAAAAGATACTAAATAAAAATAATAAAATTGTAATAAAAATCAAAATATTATTAAAATAAAATAGATTTTATAATAAAAATTGTGGAAATTTATCAAATACATTGAAAAAAAAACAAAAGTATCTGAAAGATACATTTTCGTAAATGTATCTAAAGTGTGTAAAAAGATACATTTTACAAAAGTTTCTATGAAAAATATAACAAAATTAAAAAAAATAAATCAAATCAAACTTAAAAAGTTTCTAAAAGATACAAAACTATCTCACAGATACTTAAAGCACATAATCAAAATAAATCGCTAAAAATTTAATTGAAAAAATAAATTCACAAACTAAATAAAAGAAAATATATAACTGTCCTTTAAAATTAAAGTAAAAAAAAAGTTTTTCTTTATTTATTTCTAGATTGAAATATCCATCAAATTCTTTAATTTAACTTAATATTACACTATAATCAAAAATCGATTATTCATAAGTTTTTTAAAAAAAAAAAAAAAAAAAACTTAAAGAAAACATAACGCCGTCGCTTAGCAAACTCAACATCATTAACAATTGTCCAAGGATTTAATACAAAGATTTATTTATATTTGCAATGCAAAGATTGTGAGGGTGACTGACGCCAGCAGTAAAAGGAATTAAATTAGTTCGCCAAAGTTCAAGTGCACACAAACAACAACCTTTAACAGCTCTATAAATTATTTAAAGAAAAGCTAAAAAGTTTTATACATTATTCTTGGCCAGAGCGACAGAAAGAGAGAGAGAGAGAGATAAATAATTTGTCATTAGTTTGTGAAAATAAAAGGAAATTAGCTAAAGATATTAAAATAGCTGTAAGACAGAGGCAGACAGACAGAATTTGTGCCAAACCAGTCAAGGTAAGCAATTAAAAATTATGAAATTATTATAAGAATTAAAGGACATTTTAATATTTTATCTAAACTATGAAATATTTTTCTTAATATTTGTAGGAGGGCGGGTCAATAAGTCTGTGACTTTTTGAATGAAACTCAGGATTTTGGCTAAAAACTCAATTTATTTTTCAACATAGTCTCCTAGAGCTAACAAAAAACAAGTAAGAGTGCTATATTCGGCTGTGCCGAATCTCATATACCCTTCACCAAATTATACTTCATACATATACTTGATCGTTATTTAAAATTTTTTTTTTTAAATTTAAATTTTTTTTTTAAATTTAAAATTTTTTTTTTTTGTTTTTTAATTTTTTTTTTTAAAAAAAAATTCGGGTTAAAATTTTTTTTCCCGATTTTGACCCATTGTATGTCCAACTTACTATGGTCTTATATACGTCGTTGCAAATGTCTTTGAAATATCTATCATTAGATATCCATATCGTCTATATTAATGTCTTAGTAATCCAGATATAGGTAAAAAATAGGTCAAAAATCGAGGTTGTCTTGGTTTTTTCCTCATATCTCAGCCATTTGTGGACCGATTTTGCTGATTTTAAATAACAAAATTCTCGAAAGCATGTCTGACAGAATTATTGAAGATTTGGATCCCGAAAATATCTGGGGTCTTCAGAAAACTGATTTCAACAGACAGACAGACGGACATGGCTTAAACGACTCCGCTATCTATAAGGATCCAGAATATATATACTTTATAGGGTCGGAAATGAAAAATGTAGAAATTACAAACTTATATATACCCTTCTCACGAAGGTGAAGGGTATAAAAATGAAAAATAAAATAAGTTTCTTTTTAAAAACCTGTAATTCATTCAAAAAGTTACGGACTTATTGATCCGTCCAACGTTTCTCCAATTTTTCAATAAAATAAGATTTGTCGAGGTCTTGAAATGGGTATTTGTTTATGAGATGTTGTCATCGTTGGAATAAAATCTCTTTTCGCCAAGACATTTCTTCAGGTTTGGGAAGACAAGAAATAGTCACTCTTGGCTAAATCCAGAGAAAAGTGCAGAACATTTCGTAGCCTAATTCATGGTTTTTTGCCATGTAAACTACACATCAAGTGCACCCTTTTATTGTCCTGATGAAAAAGAACTTTTTAATTGTCCAAATGCGGTCGTTTTTTTTTCAAAGTCTCTTTCAAATCGTACCAATAAGTTGGCATATTATTCGCCATTGCTTTGTTTATCCTTTTGAAGGTATAGGTAAATTATCTAGGAGTTGTTAAGTTTACATAAGGTAGTCATGTTATATATCAATGGATAGAGGATTTTGTCTACTTTCCAACAATGTATATAACTTTTGACAATTAACAAATTCATGGAATACTTTTTTGAAAAATATGACAAAAACTGCTTTTTAATGAGTTTTGGCATAGATAAAAAATTTTTCAAATTGAAATAAAATTTGTATTTATAAATATTTTGTAATGAAATTTTACACTTGTATAGATTTTTTTATTGAAAATGGAAAAATGAAAACAAATTTTGAAATTTATAATCAGGAATCCCGCAATTCCCAAAAAAGTATTGAAAAATTCTAAAAATGGTATTTTTTCGTATTTTGGCTATAATATTCATACTAGGGGCGGGGTTATCGGAACCATTTACAAAATAATTAAGAACATATTGGGCCATCTAAAATGGGTTACTATATTTTGATATCGACTATGCGATTTGAGAATTTTTGCTCTAAAGTTGAATTTTACATAAAAAATAGGCATTTTTTTAATGGACCTGGTCCCCTCGGTATCAAAAATTATAATTTTTTTTTTCATTTAAAATATTTGATGTAAAATTAGCTTTTCAAAAAGTACATATTCATTATACATCCTCTTAGAAATTTTTTAGATAACTTGAAAAGAATATAAGTACTTTTTTCCCCAAAAAATAACTAAAAATCCTTTTTTATTTTTTTAAAATTCAAATGCATGTAACTTTGGACTCAGCCGTGAGTTTTAACCAATTCTTTCTTTATTTGATATATACATCTGTTGTTAATCCCATAAAAAAAGTGGAGAAAATCGGGAAATATTTGGAACTGCGGTCATCAAAAAACTGGATTAGGGTGGGCAAAAATGTTGAAAATTTAATTTTCAATAGCGAATATCTCCTAAGCTATAAAAGATAATTGATAGCTACGACGAGGTTTTATGTAGTGCTCGATGAGAAGATTCTATATATGTAAGTTTTTTGAAATCGGAACACAAACGAAGAAATAGGATCATTTTTAAAATTGAACATACCCGAGGTGTCCTAATGTGGGGTCATGAGGTCCAAGTTCAAAACTTAAACTCGACAACACTTCCTCTTTGCGCATGTGAAATTTCATTCAAGTTGGACGAAGGATTTAGAAGTTACAGATTTATTTCCCTCTTTTCTCATACCACTGTGCAGCGTGCATCCCAAAAAAAACGATCGCCATGACTTTATTGGCCACCTTGGCCTCTTTAGCGCCGATTCACCCCGAAAAAACCACTGTTTTGACTGCTGTTTGGTCTCTGGTGTGGCTTGGTGGAAGCATGTTTCGTCCACGGTTACGTTTTGCGGTTAAATAACACCAAATTCTACTGAGAAGTTGTCACACGATCGCGTTGGTAGTCGATTTTGAGCAAACAAGGCACCCATCTTGGGGAAACCTTTCTCATACAAAAGTAAATATTCAAAATTGAAACTACTGAGCCATGTGAGATGCCTTTGGCTTCCACAATCTCTCGCACTTTCAAACTGCGATCCACCATATCGTTAATTTGTAGAGACCTCAACTGGGCGTCCAGAACGTTCGTCATCTTCCACAACGAAATTCAGTAAACCATTTTTTTACCATTGAAATTGATAGTGCAGATTTTCCATAGCATTTATCAAGCTAAACCTACGTTTGAGTGCTTAATTATCACACGACATCAAACGAATCTTAACAGTATAACAAGGATGGCGCTAGAGTGGAACCCTCAAGGTTCAATAAGCCGTGGTCGTCCAATGAATGCATGGAGACGCATCCTAGATCTAGGACAATGAAATCTTACATGGAAAGACGCGAAAATAACTGCAACAAATCGTGTTAGATGGAGATGCTTTATGGAAGCCATATGCTCCCAAGAGCACACGAAATTCACTTTTTTCCAATTTCTCCTCCAAATTAATGGCTGTCAAAGACGAATTAAATGACGCAGCTTGTTCAAGTTTTGACAGTAGTTAACTGACAGTTGCCTGTTGACAGGTGCAGTGTTGCTCTTTCAGTTAAGAGAATTTTAGAAATTCGAAAAGTCGCGGAATAATTGAAACGCCTTCGTAATATTCCAATAATTTCAAATATTTGTAGCACTCTGCTATTGGGACTTAAACATGCGGGATTTACAATAGATGGCGTATCTTTGGATGTGCTGATTTTCAGACGGAAGACAAAGATCGCCCAGTGCAGTCTAAAAAGTTTGAATACCAAGATTTGGAGGCATTACTCCATGAAGATTGTTGTCAAACACAACAAGAGCTTGCAAAATAATTGGGAGCTACTCAAGCAAAAATTTCAAATCGTTGGAGAGCAGCAGGATTCATCCAAAAGCAAGAACATTGGGTATAATACTTTGCATGTCCGAAATGATTCAAAATAAAAGCTAATAATTTGAATGAATCACGCATTATTAAATCATTCACCCAATAATATTTAAAAAATTTCAAATATTTGTAGCACTGTGTTATAACAATTACTACATATTTATTATGTATTTGTGTAAAGTTGTTGTATCTATATTGTTAGTACCCAGCAGTTAAGCTAGTAGTCAATGTATCCCTTATAGACAGTAATTGTTACTAATGTCTGATGACTTGGCTGACTCCAATTTATATATTTTGGATCATTTGTTAGGTAAGAGCTAATTGTATTGCCGATAGAAGTCAATTGGTTACTTTATACATCCCAGGTAACCTAGAAAGAAGACAATTGTCACTTTAATGGCTCTAAGTAATCTAAAGTGTAGTCAGTTTAAACTTGAATTTAGTATCGCATTTTTATAAGTAATTCGTACAAACTGGTTTACATAAATTGTTTTGATATAATTCTCATACAGTTTATTTTTCTATTAGCTTAAGTATACTGACATCCCATGTAACCTAGCGTGAAGTCAATTGTCACTTTAGTGTCTCTAAGTAATCTAGAGTGTAGTTACTTTAAATGTTAATTATGTACTGCACTTTAGAGAGTAGTTATTTTACCCGCTAGAAATAATCCATTGGAGAGTTGTGGTAGGAAGATTTGTTTAAAAAAGTTTAAGTAAAATTATAAATATTGTTAGACGTTACTCCACATAATTAATGATAACTCAAACAGGGTTTGTCCGATATTATTAAAATAAACTTAGAAAAATTTAAATTTACATAACCTTTAATCCGTTTATATATTGCTTTTTAATCGGTTTAGTAGTTTCGGAGTTATAATAACAAATTGAAGAAAAAAATATATTTTTAAGTGAAAATAGCTAATTTTTTGTTTTAAAAAAATCATGAAAAATCGAAAATGGCAAAAATTGTTCAGATTTATTACTTCATCGCAAAGCCACATACAATAGCAACAAAATGAGATATCAATCATAAAAATCCATAAATTATTTTCGAACATATTCGCAATTTAGTGAATTCGCTCATTTTCAAAAAATTTTAGTTTTTGGTTAGATATATATGAAATTGAGTAGTTAATGTTCTTCTTTCGATTGATTGAATTTTGAAAACATTTAACCCATGCTATGTACAAATTTTCATATATATATTACGTTTCAATCTGCTCAGTAGTTTCGGAGTTATAATAACAAATTGAAGCAAAAAATATATTTTTTACGCGAAAATAGCACATTTTTTTATTTTAAAAAAATCATGAAAAATCTAAAACGGGAAAACTTTTCAGATTTATTACTCTATCGCAAAGCCACATGTAATAGCAACAAAATGAGATATCAATCATAAAAATCTATGAACTTTTTTCGATTTTATTCACAATTAAGTGAATTCGCTCATTTTCACAAAATTTTAGTTTTTTGTTTGATATACATAAAATTAAGTAGTTAATGTTCTTCTTTCGATTGATTGAATTTTGAAAACATTTTCCCCATGCTATGTGCAATTTTTCACATATATATTGTGTATCAGTCGGCTCAGTAGTTTCGGAGTTATAATAACAAATTGAAGCAAAAAATAAATTTTTTAAGTGAAAATAAAAAAATTGTTTGTTTTAAAAAAATCATGAAAAATCGAAAACGGCTGAAATTGTTCAGATTTATTACTTTATTGCAAAGCCACATGTAATAGGAACAAAATGAGATATTGATTATAAAAATGTATGAATTATTTTTGAATTTATTCGCAATTTAGTGAATTCGCTCATTTTTACAAAATTACCCAAAAAAAGAAATTGATAGAAAAAAAAATACTTTAAATCAATTTGAATTAACAAAATTGTAGTCATTCAAAGGTTTATAAAGATTTAGTTATGAATTTGGTAAAAAAAAAGTATTGTATATTGTATATATGAGAGACATTACCAAACCACTTCTAAGTAATGCAGACGGTATGAGGAAGATATTGAAAAGCAAATTATTCAATAAATGCAAGTCGTTACCAAGTTTTTGTTAGGTAGTTATGTAGCTGACCAAGTAATCAGTCAGGTAGCTAGTAAGATAACTGACTCTATGTAACCAATTAAGTAGCTAGTATGGTAACTGACTCTATGTAGCCTGTATGTGAATCCAATGCGTTGACTACTTTGGACCAGCTATCGGACAGTCTAATTGTAATCCAAAAGAGTAAATAGACCCTCTGCTTAAGACATTTACGTGTTAACAAAACTAGTCAAGTAGCTAGTTATGTAACTAGTTGTCACCCCAAATGATAGGTAAAATCACTAGTTCGGGACAGTCTCCTAAAACTGCTGGGTATTATTATTATGTACTTATTTTTTGTGTTTGTTTGTCTTGTTACAAAAACAAACATTTTTATACAATAATTTGTTTCCTTTTTTGTAATTTCATTTAATATTTCAAGTGTTTCTTTTTAAAATTTTACTTTTTTTTTTCTCTATTTTTATTTTCTAACGTTTGTCGGTCTTGTCAATTTTTTTAAAGAAAGAATGTGGCAACAACATTTGTTGAGGCGCGTGTTTGGCATGCACAAACAATTTAAACAAAAAAATAAATAAATAAAAATTTCCTTAAAAGGTGTGGGGTTTTTCTACTAAGATCAGTTTTATACATATTGAATATTAAATGAAAACAGCAAAGAAACTGAAATGAAATGTAATTAAACATACAGGGGTTATGTACTTAGACTTACATAGATACTGAGTTGAAATGTTGAGAAGAAGCTCTAAAGTAAACTGAAGTAATTATAGAAATTGGTGTTGGCTTGTTGGTAGATTTCAGTAATTAAAGGAAGGAAGTAACACCTTAAGTGGAAGTTTGGGCAAGTTTTAAAGTTTTTTTCTTTAAGTTCAAAAAATTCTTGGAAATCGCAATATTAGTTTGTTGTATGTGCTAAACAGCAGCTGGGAAATATGGGAATTTCTGGAATTGTCTTTAAGTAATTAGGAATTTTCAGAAAACTTTTTCTACTTTATTTTTAAATTACTTATTTCATTTATAATTTAAAAATCTAAAATTTTTCTATTTTAGTTAACCGGGGAAGTGTGGGAATTTCGGGGATTTTCCTAAACTTGTATAGGAATTCTCGGGAAAAATGTTTTTCTACTTAATATTATTTGAATACTCATGTATTTTGAATTTTTTTCAGTTTGGAGCATTTTTAAATTTCCCGGGAAATGTGGCAACTTTTGGGGATTTTTTAAAACTTTATAGGAATTTATAGAAAACTTGTTTTTTAAATTATTTATTTCATTTATAATTTAAAAATCTAAAATTTTTCTATTTTAAGCATCCGGGGAAATGTGGGAATTTCGGGGATTTTCCTAAATTCGTATAGGAATTCTCGGAAAAAATGTTTTTTTACTTAACATTATTTAAGTATGAATTTATTTTGAATTTTCTTTTCAATTTGGAGCAATTTTAAATTTCCCGGGAAATGTGGGAATTTTGGGGATTTTTTAAAACTTTAAAGGAATTTCCAGAAAACTTGTTCTACTTTATTTTTAAATTACTTTATTCATTTATTACTTAAAAATTTTAAATTTTCCTATTTTAAGTATCCGGGGAAACGTGGAAATTTCGGGGGTTTTCCTAAATTTGTTTAGGAATTCTCGGAAGAAAATGTTTTTCTACTTAATATTATTTGAATATTCATGTATTTTGAATTTTTTTCAATTTGGAGCAATTTTAAATTTCCCGGGAAATGTGGGAATTTGGGGGATTTTTTAAAACTTTATGGGAATTTCCAGAAAACTTGTTCTACTTCATTTTTCAATTACTTATTTCATATATAACTTAAAAATTTCAAATTTTCCAATTTTATGTATCCGGGGAAATGTGGGAATTTCGGGGATTTTCCTAAATTTAATTAGGAATTCGCGGAAAAAATGTTTTTCTATGTAATATTACTTAAGTATGAATTTATTTTGAATTTTCTTTTCAATTTGGAACAATTTTAAATTTCCCGTGAAATGTGGTAATTTTGGGAATATTTTAAAACTTTATAGGAATTTCGAGAAAACTTGTTCTACTTCAATTTTAAATTAATTATTTCATTTATAACTTAAAAATGTAAATTTTCCTATTTTAAGTATCCAGGGAAACGTGGAAATTTCGGGGATTTTCCTAAATTTGTTTAGGAATTCTCGGGAAAAGTGTTTTTCTACGTAATATTATTTAAGTATGAATTTATTTTGAATTTTGGAGCAATTTTAAATTTCCCGGGAAATGTGGGAATATTGGGGATTTTTTAAAACTTTATGGGAATTTCCAAGAAACTTGTTCTACTTAATTTTTCAATTACTTATTTCATTTATAACTTAAAAATTTTTAAATTTTCCAATTTTTAGTATCCGGGGAAAATGGGAATTTCGGGGATTTTTCAAAACTTTATAGGAATTTCCAGTAAATTTGTTCTACTTCATTTTTAAATTTCTTATTTCATATATAACTTAAAAATTTCAAATTTTCCAATTTTATGTATCCGGGGAAATGTGGGAATTTCGGGGATTTTCCAAAATTTAATAAGGAATTCTCGGAAAAAATATTTTTCTTCTTAATATTATTTAATGATTTATTTACTTTGAATTTTCTTTTCAATTTGCAGCAATTTTAAATTTCCCGGGAAATGTGGGAATTTCTGGAATTTTGCTTAATTAGGGTTCTAAATTATTGTTTGTATTGCAAAAGAATCTACTATAAAAATGTTTCTTTTAGCCCTTAAATAACGTTCAATGCTAAATAAATATTTATACATAAATACCCCTTACAACTAGAGAAAACTATCTGAAAAAATAGTAAATTACTATTTTTTAATATTTCTCTTATTATTTAAATAAATATTTACATTAATTTGTCTACTAAACAAACATATTTGTTTATGGATACTTTATATATATCTACTTACATACATAAATATGCACTTCTTTCTCCAAATAATATACTGTAGATATGTATTTTTTTGCCAACAACAACCCTCAACCATAAATTTATAAAGTTTTGCATCAAAACAACATAAAAACCCTTTTAAAGTGGTTTAAATGCTGGGAATTTGCTTAATTGCTAGCAAACTTCCAGAATACTAGGGTGAGTGGGTTTGAGTAGTCAGTGGTCAGAGGAGGGTGTTGAAACCGAAACCATTATTTATTGTGGCCAAATTAAATGTAAATAAACAAAAATTTACATGTGTAAATAAGAATTTTATTTTTTGTTGTGCTAAAAATAATTAAAAGGATTATGAATACAATTTGGTTTGGGCCAAAAAAAAAATAAAAAAAAAAATGTGTAAATAATTACAGAAGATGTTAGAAAGTACTTTTGATGGCAAAAAACTACAACTCCAATTACATTTTAAATTCTCTGTTTAATGGAAAAATTATTGCTGGAAATCCATAAAAATTGTTTTTAACAATATGCACTTGAGTGTAAGGTTTAAAATTAAAATAAAATAACTTTTTGGTAAATTCCTAAAAAATTTTTGAAAATCCCAGAAATTCCCACTTAATCATGGGTACTTAAAAAACAATAAAAAGTTATAAAATTTCAAATAAAAATAATATAATTCTTTTAAAAACAAAGAACAACAAATTTTGAAAAATTCCCATAAAATTTTTAAAAATCCCAGAAACTTCTACACTTCCCCAGAAAATTAAAATTGCTGAAAATTAAAGACAAATGTTATAAATCAATATTCAAAAGGAATAAAATCAGTAAAATAAATTTTTTTGGTAATTCCCCCATATCCCCGGATGCTTAAAATCCAAAACAATTTATAGTTATAAAATTTAGATGAAGTAAGTAATTTAAAAATAAATAAATCTGGAAATTCCTAATAAATTTTTAAAAATCCCAGAAACTCTTACACTTCCCCAGAATATTAAAATTGCAAAAAAATATAATAAGTCAATATTTGAAAGGAAGAAAAGCAATAAAATACGTTTTCTGACAATTCCTATTCAAATTTAGGAAAATCCCCGAAATTCCCACATTTCCCCGGATACTTAAAATCTAAAAAATTCAAATTTATATGTTTTAAATGAAGTAAGTGATTTAAAAATAAATTACAACAAGTTTTCTGGAGATTCCTAAATCATTTTTAAAAATCCCAGAAACTCCCACACTTCCCCAGAATATTAAAATCGCTTAAAACTTAAAAACAAATATTATAAATAAATATTTAAAAGAAAGAAATGCACTAAAATAATTTTTCTGGCAATTCCTAAACAAATTTAGGAAAATCCCCAAAATTCCCACATTTCCCCGGGTACTTAAAATCTAAAAAAATTTAAATTTTTTAAGTTATTAATGAAGTAAATTACTTAAAAATAAACTATAACAAGTTTTTTTTGGAAGATCCCATAAAATTTAAAAAAAAAAATCCCAGAAACTTTGACATTTCCCCGGAAAATTAAAATCTCTTAAATTAAAATAAAAATATTTATTAAATATATATTTAAATATAACAAGGCAGTACGATAGCTTTTCTGCTAATTCCTATTCAGATTTAGGAAAATCCCTGAAATTCCCTCATTTCCTATAAAAATTTAGGAAAATCCCCAAAATTCCCACAGTTTTCCGGAGAACTAAAATCGTGAAAAATTAAAAAATTCTTAAAGTAAATAAATATTTAAAACGATTAAAGTGGTAAAATAAGCTTTCTAGTGAATCCTATACAAATTTAGGAAAATCCCCGAAATTCCCTTATTTCCCCGGATATTTAAAATACGAAAATTTTTAATTTTTAAGTTATAAATGAAATAAGTAATTTAAAAATAAGCTACAACAAGTTTTCTGCAAATTCCTAAACAAATTAAGGAAAATCCCCAAAATTCCCACAGTTTTCCGGAGATCAAAAATCGTGAAAAATTAAAAAATTCTTAAAATAAATAAATATTGAAAACAATTAGAGTAGTAAAATAAGTTTTCTAGTGAATCCTATACAAATTTAGGAAAATCCCACAAATTCCCTTATTTCCCCGGATATTTAAAATATGAAAATTATTAATTTTTAAGTTATAAATGAAATAAGTAGTTTAAAAATAAGTTACAACAAGTTTTCTGTAAATTCCTAAAAAAAATTTAGGAAAATCCCCAAAATTCCCACAGTTTTCCGGAGAACTAGAATCGTGAAAAATTAAAAAATTCTTAAAGTAAATAAATATTTAAAACGCTTAAAGTGGTAAAATAAGTTTTCTAGTGAATCCTATACAAATTTAATTAAATTCCACAAATTCCTTATTTCCCCGGATATTTAAAATATGAACATTTTTAATTTTTAAGTTATAAATGAAATATGTAGTTTAAAAATAAGTTAGAACAAGTTTTCTGTAAATTCCTAAACCAATTTAGGAAAATCCCCAAAATTCCCACAGTTTTCCGGAGAACTAAAATCGTGAAAAATTAAAAAAAATTTTAATTTATAAATGAAATAGTAATTTAAAAATAAGTTAGAACAAGTTTTCTGTAAATTCCTAAAAAAATTAAGGAAAATCCCCAAAATTCCCACAGTTTCCCGGAGAACTAGAATCGTGAAAAATGAAAAAAATTCATAAAATAAATAAATATTTAAAACGATTAGAGTAATAAAAAAGGTTTTCTACTGAATCGTATACAAATTTAGGAAAATTCCCGAAATTCCTATATTTCCCGGAAAATTAAAATCGCGTAAAATTAAATTTCTTGTCGCGTAGTTTTTCTTTAATTTTCATATAAAAATTGTTTTATTAAGAAGAAAATGTTGTTAAATAATTTATTTTATTAATTATAAAGATTTTGCAATAATTTCCAAGTAAAAATTTACTTCCATTTGACCACAAACAATAAGAAAATTTTACAACAAAGTTGCCAATTGCTAGGATTTATAATTTTTCTAAAAATATTAATGATTTTCTGTTATTTTATTTGGAGTCATGTTTGGTCATGCCATGTAAACAAAAAAAAAACAATTTTGTAATTGTTTGTAATACAATTTGTGACAATAATCTAAAACTTCTATATCTCCTCCCTTGTTATGGCAAAATTTGTTGAAATATGAACACAAGCTTAGAAGTTCTATAATTATTATTATCATCTGGTAGCTTTACTTTAAGCTTAATGGTTTTTCTCTTTTATTCTTCTCCTTAAAATTAAAAATAAATCCAGTTATACTCAAACCTGCATAAACATGTTAATTTATAGTGTAATCCTCACATTCTGCTGTTGTATTTAGTGTGTTTGTGGTTTCAATTTCTTCTAACTGGAGAACCAAAAACCAAAAAGAGTAGTAAGGAGATCCAAATGTACTCATTTTCTAAAAAGAAAAATTAAAACGCACATTCATACTCTGCACTCTGTTACATTACACGCATTTACATCCAAACATACATACATACATTACACTCATGAATTCTGGGAGAAATAAAACACCTTTTGTATTACATGTTTTTGTTGTTGGTTTTTGCATATGACACTCACACACACACCACCGAGAGTATGCTCCAGAAAACATACAAGTAAAATATGTTTAAATGATGTTGTTGGTGTTTTGTTGTTGTTTCTTTTGTTGGCTGCTGTAAAACATGCATGTCACATGGCTCAATACCTTTTTTACACCAGCAAAAGATGCTTTTCTTTTTCTATTCTTTATTCTTTATTATTTTTGTATTTATTTTTTTTTTTGTTTAACATTTTAACAAATTTTTTTTGGTTTGTTTAGTGGGTTTTCTTTCACTTTGTTATAAGTCGAGATATATAATAGAAATAACCATAGAACTCTCGTACTTACTTGTACATACATATTTACATACGTACATATGCATGTATGTAAATATGTATAAAGACAATGTAAATGTTGACTTATGAGTGTGTCTGGCTTAAAAAACAATTTTGACTTTACAGCATGTCAAGTCAAGCAGTATTTAAAACCCAGGCAACAATTTGTAATGAAATTTTGAATATTTTCGACAAAAAAAATATTAGAATAAAGAAATTTTCATATTTCCCCGGATATTTAAATTATGAAAATTGTCAATTTCTAAGCTATAAATGAAATAAGGATTTTAAATATAAAGTAGAACGAGTTTTTTGGAAATTTCTATCAATTTTTAAAAAATCCCCGAAATTCCCAAATTTCCCGGGAGAATTAAAATCACTACAAATTAAAAAATAAATATTACAAATAAATATTTAGAAAGAATAAAGCAGTAAAATATATTTTCTGGCAATTCCTAAACGAATTTAGTAAAATCCCCGAAATTCCCATATTTTCTCGGCTACTTAAAATATGAAAATTTTCAATTTCTATGATATAAATTGAAAAAGTAATTTAAAAATATAGTAGAACAAAATTTCTGGAAATTCCTATATTTTTTTAAAAATTCCCCGAAATTCCCAGATTTCCCCGGTTACATAAAATATTAAAATTTTCAATTTCTAAGCTATAAATGAAATAAGGAATTTAAAAATAAAGTAGAACAAATTTTCTGGAAATTCCTAAAAAAAATTTGAAAAATCCCAGAAATCCCCACATTTCCCCGGATAATTAAAATCACTGCAAATTATAAAATAAATATTACAAATAAATATTTAGAGAGCAAAAAGCAATAAAATATATTTTCTGCTAATTCCTAAACGAATTTTGGAAAATCCCCGAAATTCCCATATTTTCCCGGCTACTTAAAATATGAAAATTGTTCATTTATAAGTTATAAATTAAATAAATAATTTAAAAATAAAGTAGAACAAGTTTCGTGGAAATTTTAAAAATCCCAGAAATGCCCACTTTTTCCCCGACACTCAAAATCTCTAAAAATGTAAAGAAAATATTTTAAATAATAATATTTAAAAGGAGTTAAGCAATAAATTACGTTTTAAGGAAATTCCTAAACAAATTTAGGGAAATCCCACAAATTTTAAATTTTCCCCGGACACTTATAATCAATAAATTTAGCATAAACTTAAATTGGAAGGACCTTTATAATATAGATTATTAATTTTAGAAATTCGGAATAATTTAAAAAAATCCCGAGAATGCTAAACTTTTCCCCGACACTGAAAATACATAAATATTTAAAAAAAAAATATTTTAAAAAATAATATTAATAGGAATCTACCAAAAAATTACTTTTTTCTTGAAGTTTCTAACGAAATTAAAGAAAAGCCCTTAGCATTTAAAGGTGTTAAGCTGTAAAAAAATGTTTCCGGGAAATACCTAAAAATATTTAAAAAAATCCCACAAATTTCCGCCTTTTCCCAGAAGACTTTTGTCTTTGTCCGGAAACATCACCAAAAATTAATAAAAAATTATAAATTTTAAATAGTTTTAAGAAGCTTAGCAGTAAAAAACTATTTTCGGGAAATTCCTAAAAATATTTAAAAAATCCCACAAATTCCCACATTTCCCCAGTTAACAAAAATCACCATAAATTAAGGAAAAATTATTAATTTTAAACATTTTAAAGGTGTTAAGCAGTAAATAAGCGTTTCCCCGAAATTCCTAAAAATATTTAAGAAAATCCCACATTTCCCCAGAAGACAAAAATTACCAAAAATTAATAATTTTGAATATACCCAAACACATTTCCCCAGATGATAAAAATCACCAAAAATTAAGAAAAATTACTAATTTTATACATTTAAAAGGTGTTTAGCAGTAAAAAAAATTTTCCGGGAAATTCCTAAAAATATTTAAGAAAATCCCACGAATTCCCACATTTCCCCGGTTGACAAAAATTAAGGAAAAATTATTAATTTTAAACATTTAAAAGGAGTAAAAAAATCAAGAAAAATTATTCATTTTTAATATTTTTAAGAAGCTTAGCAGTAAAAAAATTGTTTCCCGAAATTCCCAAAAATATTTAAGAAAATCCCTTAAATTCCCACATTTCCCCAGTTGACAAAAATCACCAAAAATTACTAATTTTATACATTTAAATGGAATAAAGTAGTAAAAAAATTTTTCCCCGAAATTTCTAAAGATATTTAAAAAAAAATTCCATAAATTCCCTTATTTCCCCAGATGACAAAAATCATCAAAACTTAAGAAAAATTATTAATTTTAAATATTTTTACAAAGCTTAGCATTAAAAAAATGATTCCAAGAAATTCCTAAAACTAATTAAGAAAATCCCATATTTCCCCAGTTTACAAAAATCACCAAAAATTAAGTAAAAATTATTAAATTTAAACATTTAAAAGGAGTTAAGCTGTAAAAAAATGTTTCCGGGAAATTCCTAAAAATATTTAAAAAAATCCCACAAATTCCCACATTTCCCCAGTTAACAAAAATCACCATAAATTAAGAAAAATTATTAATTTTATATATTTTTAAGAAACTTAGCAGTAAAAAACTATTTTCCGGAAATTCCAAAAAATATTTCAGAAAATCCCACAAATTCCCACAGTTCCCCAGTTGACAAAAATCAACAAAAATTAAGAAAAATTATTAATTTTAAATATTTTTAAGAAACTTAGCGTAAGAAATATTTCCTGGAAATTCCTAAAAATATTTAAGAAAATCCCACAAATTCCCAAATTTCCCCAGAAGACAAAAATCACCAACAATTATTAATTTTTAATAGTTTTATGAATCTTAGCATTAAAAAAATGTTTCCCGGAAATTCCTAAAAATATTTAACGAAATCCCTCAAATTCCCACATTTCCCCGGACAACGAAAAACTTTCAATTATAGTGTTTCTATGTATTTTCACTATTTATACTATTCATTTTTCCATCACCTTGTAATAATCTGTTAAGTATTGTAGCATAACCCTACTTAATTTATCAACTCTGTAATAATTCCCTAAACACTTAATCACACCTTTATTTACATATGTAAATTTTGTAAATAACAAATTTCTCCTTGTCATTATTCTTTGTTGCTTTGCAAACATGTTATTGTATTCTGAAGCTTACGTGCTGTAAGTGGTTGTAATGCTCTCACTCTCTCTCTCTCTCACTCACAACAATTTTTCTCAACTCACTCACCTTTTTGACACGTTCGCCAATTAAATTTTAATTTTTAAGGCTTTAAATGCAAAGAAATAAAAATATAAACAACGAACACACACACAAAGTAAAACTTTGTGTCATCATTGTGTGGAAACAAAAATTATAATTAATGTAAATGTCGCTTTTCAAGTCAGTCTCTTAATACAGTAAACAAAGAAATGGAAGATGTAGTAAATACCCAGTGCTGTAGAGTATCTATATATAATGCAAAAATATAAATAAATTGCGATAGGGTGCTACATATTTTCAATGGCGAGCAAAATCTTTTACAGAATTCCAGTGTTTTCAACACTGTCTTCTGGGAAAGTGGTAATTTCTGGGATATTTTAAATTGTTGTGGGAATTTCAAGAAACAATAATTGACTTTGATTAATATTATAAATTTAAGTTTTTATATTTTTTAAGTCCGGGGAAGTTTGTGGGATTTTCTTAAATATTTTTAGGAATTTCGGGGAAAATTTTTTTTATTGCTTATCTCATTTTAAATGTTTAAAATTAATATTTTTTCTTAATATTTAGTGATTTTTGTCATCCGGGGAAATTGTGGGATTTTCTTAAATAATTTTAGGAATTTCGGGGAACAATTTTTTTACTGCTTATCTCGTTTTAAATGTTAAAAATTAATAATATTTCTTAATATTTAGTTTTTTTTGTCATCCGGGGAAATATGGGAATTTGTGGAATTTTCTTAAATAATTTTAGGAATTTCAGGGAAACATATTTTTACTACTAAGCTTTATAAAATTATTTAAAATTAATAATTTTTAATGATTTTTGACATCCGGGAAAATATGGGAATTTGTGGGATTTTCTTAAATATTTTTAGGAATTTCGGGGAACAATTTTTTTACTGCTTATCTCATTTTAAATGTTAAAAATTAATAATTTTTCGTAATATTTAATGATTTTTGTCATCTGGGGAAATATGAGAATTTGTGGGATTTTCTTAAATATTTTTAGGAATTTCCGGGGAAAATTTTTTATTGTATAACTCCTTTTAAATGTTTAAAATTAATATTTTTTTTTTTAAATTTAGTGATTTTTGTCATCCGGGGAAATATGGGAATTTGTGGGATTTTCCTTAATATTTTTAGGAATTTCGGGGAACAATTTTTTTACTGCTTATCTCATTTTAAATGTTTAAAATGAATAATTTTTCTTAATATTTAGTAATTTTTGTCATCCGGGGAAATATGGGAATTTGTGGGATTTTCTTAAATAATTTTAGGAATTTCAGGAAAACATTTTTTTACTACTAAGCTTTTTAAAATTATTTAAAATTAATAATTTTTAATGATTTTTGACATCTGGGGAAATGTGGGAATTTGTGGGATTTTCTTAAATATTTTTAGGAATTTCCGGGGAAAATTTTTTACTGTATAACTCCTTTTAAATGTTTAAAATTAATATTTTTTTTAAAATTTAGTGATTTTTGTCATCCGGGGAAATATGGGAATTTGTGGGATTTTCCTTAATATTTTTAGGAATTTCGGGGAACAATTTTTTTACTGCTTATCTCATTTTACATGTTTAAAATTAATATTTTTTCTTAATATTTAGTTATTTTTTTCATCCGGGGAAATATGGGAATTTGTGGGATTTTCTTAAATAATTTTAGGAGTTTCGGGAAAACATTTTTTTTACTACTAAGCTTCTTAAAATTATTTAAAATTAATAATTTTTAATGATTTTTGACATCTGGGGAAATGTGGGAATTTGTGGGATTTTCTTAAATATTTTTAGGAATTTCCAGAAAACATTTTTTTATTGCTTAACTCCTTTTAAATGTTTAAAATTCATAACTTTTCTTAATTTTTGGTGATTTTTATCATCTGGGGAAAAGTGGGATTTTTAAAATATTTTTAGGAATTTACGGGAAACATTTTTTTTACTACTAAGCTTTATAAAATTAATAATTTTTAATGATTTTTGACATCCGGGAAAATATGGGAATTTGTGGGATTTTTTTAAATACTTTTAGGAATTTCGGGTAACAATTTGTTTACTGCTTAACTCCTTTAAATGTTTAAAAATTATTGTTTTTATCGTAATTTTAGATGATTTTTGTCATCTGGGGAAATGTGGGAATTTATGAGATTTTCTTAAATATTTTTAGGAATTTCTGGTAAACATTTTTTTATTGCTTAACTCCATTTAAATGTTTAAAATTCACAACTTTTCTTAATTTTTGGTGATTTTTATCATCTGGGGAAAAGTGGGATTTTTAAAATATTTTTAGGAATTTACGGGAAACATTTTTTTACTGCTTAACTCCTTTTAAACATTTAAAAAAAATAGTTTTCTTAATTTTTTATTAATTTTTGTCATCCGGGGAAATATGTACTTTTCTGGGATTTTGTAAAGCGTTTTAGGAATTCCCAGAATTTGTTTTTTACGTTTTAAATATTTGTCTAATTTAAGTTTTTGCAATTTTTAAAGTTTTTCAAATAGATGCCAGGATATTCATTGCAAGTTTTTAAGTGCCCGGGAAAATGTGGGAATATTTTGGATTTTCTTAAATATTGTTTAGGAATTTCAAGGAAACATTTTTTTTACTACTAATTATTTAAAATAACCAATTTTCTTAATTTTTAATGATTTTTGTCGCCTGGGGAAATTTGAGAATTTGTGGGATTTTCTTAAATAATTTTAGGAATTTCGGGGAACAATTTTTTTACTGCTTATCGCATTTTAAATGTTAAAAATGAATAATTTTTCTTAATATTTAGTGATTTTTGTCATCTGGGGAAATATGGGAATTTGTGGGATTTTCTTAAATATTTTTAGGAATTTCGGGGAACAAATTTTTTACTGCTTATCTCATTTTAAATCTTAAAAATGAATAATTTTTCTTAATATTTAGTTATTTTTGTCATCCGGGGAAATATGGGAATTTGTGGGATTTTCTTAAATATTTTTAGGAATTTCCAAGAAACAATTTTTATTGCTTATCTCCTTCTAAACATTTAAAAAAAAATTATTTTCTTTATTTTTGTGGTCCGGGGAAATGTGAATTTTTCTGGGATTTCGTAAACGTTTTTAGGAATTCTCAGAAATTGTTTTTTTATTTTTTAAATATTCTGCTAATTTCATATTTTACAAGTTTTACAGTTTTTAAATGGTTCCCAGGACATTAATGTCTTCCGAATGTGAGTTGTTCTTAAATAATTATAGAAATTTCCAAAAAACTATTAAGTTTTAAAATCTGCACACCCCTAATACCTCTGAAATGCAGTTAATATTACCCAGATATTTTAGCCTTAAAGCCAGTCATTTATAACACTGCAGCAGCAGCATCATAAAAAAAAACTGTCTTCTGCCGCAATACAGCCCAACAAAATCTCAATTTGTTGCAAAAATTCTATTCACTTTGCATGTTTACCCCAGCAGCAGTAGTTTACTTACTGGCCCTGTTTGTAACTTGCATTTACCAGTAGATTAATACAGTCAAGGTTTTTGTTTGTCAGACTGTTTATAAGTACAGAAATACATTCGAGTATGTACGAGTATAGTTTTTCCCCCATTGAGCCTAATCATGTAAATTTTTGTAGGCAATGTGGGTATTGTGTTGAAATGTTGCCAGATTTAGATAAGGGGAAATAAAAATGGCAAGAAATGAATGAGAAGTGATAAGTTTAAGTTGTGGATATTTTAGTAAGACAAACCTTTCATAAAAATGTCTTAACAAAGACAATCAGTAATTTGCTATTACATGCAGAAATTGTTAACATTCTCCTCCTTTCATTAGGAGTATTTTAACTTTAACTATGTGGCATCTCTGATTGTCAAGTTGTGTATCTTTATGGTGTTTGTGCATGACAGGGATGGAATGTTTTGTACGATTGTAATTTTTGCAAAACTAATTGGTTTTAAGTGAGAGAAGGAAAATATGTAATACATTTTGATTCTGCAGAGAATTTTAAATAATTTTAACAATTAATTAAAATTTAAAGGTTTCGTTAAGTTTTTAAATCAACAAAAATTAGCAAAATTTTCGAGTTTTAAAAAGTTTCTTTGGTCTAATAAACGAATATAGCAATATTTTAATTGAAATGCTAAAGGTTTAAAAAATAAAGTTTCGTTAAGTTTTTAAAGTTGATAAAAATGAGAAAATATTTCTTGATTTAAATATATATTTAAGTATAATAAATTAATATACAACAATTTTTTTTTAAATGCTTTTGGTTTAAAAAATAAAGCTTCGTTAAGTTTTTTTAAAAGCACAAACATTCAAAATTTCTTTACTTTTACATAGAAGTTTAAATAACAATAACAATTAATGAAAATTTTAAGGTTTATTTAATTCAGTGAAAAAATTAAAATTTCGTTAAGTTTTTAAATCGTCAAAAATTAGTAAAATTTTACTAGATTTAAATAGTTCCTTAAGTCTAATAAACGAATATGGCAATATTTTATTTGAAAAGCTATCGGTTTAAAAAATAAAGTTTCGTTAAGTTTTAAAAGTTCAAAAAAATGAGAAAATATTTCTAGATTTAAATATTAATTTAACTATAATAAATAAATATACAAAACTTTTTATTTAAATGTTATTGGTTTAAAAATTAAAGTTTCGTTAAGTTTTAAAAGTTGATAAAAATGAGAAATTTTTTTTAAATTTATATATTAATTTAACTATAATAAATTAATATACAACAATTTTTATTAAAATGTTATTGGTTTAAAAAATAAAGTTTCGTTAAGTTTTTTTAAAAGCACAAAAATTCAAAATTTCTTTACTTTTACATAGAAGTTTAAATAACAATAACAATTAATGAAAATTTTAATGTTTAAATAATTCATTGAAAAAATTAAAATTTCGTTAAGTTTTTAAATCGTCAAAAATTAGAAAACTTGTCTAGATTTAAATAGTTCCTTAAGTCTAATAAACGAATATGGCAATATTTTATTTGAAAAGCTATCGGTTTAAAAAATAAAGTTTCGTTAAGTTTTAAAAGTTCAAAAAAATGAGAAAATATTTCTAGATTTAAATATTAATTTAACTATAATAAATAAATATACAAAACTTTTTATTTAAATGTTATTGGTTTAAAAATTAAAGTTTCGTTAAGTTTTAAAAGTTCAAAAAAATGAGAAAATCTTTTTAAATTTAAATATTAATTTAACTATAATAAATTAATATACAACAATTTTTATTAAAATGTTATTGGTTTAAAAAATAAAGTTTCGTTAAGTTTTTTTAAAAGCACAAAAATTCAAAATTTCTTTACTTTTACATAGAAGTTTAAATAACAATAACAATTAATGGAAATGTTAAAGTTTAATTAATTCATTGAAAAAATTAAAATTTCGTTAAGTTTTTACATCATTATAAATTAGAAAACTTTTCAAGATTTGAGAAGTTTCTTATGTCTAATAAACGAATATAGAAATATTTTCTTTCAAAAGCTATCGGTTTAAAAAATAAACTTTCGTTAAGTTTTAAAAGTTCAAAAAAATGAGAAAATATTTCTAGATTTAAATATTAATTTAACTATAATAAATAAATATTCAAAAATTTTTATTTAAATGTTATTGGTTTAAAAAATAAAGTTTCGTTAAGTCTTTTTAAAAGCACAAAAATTCAAAATTTCTTTACTATTGCAGAGAAGTTTAAATAACATCAAGAATTAATGAAAATTTTTAGGTTTAATTAATTTACTTACAAAATTAAAAATTCGTTAAGTTTTTAAATCATTAAAAATTAGAAAATTTTTCAAGATTTAAAAAGTTTCTTTTTTGTCTAATTTAATTTAAATGCTATTAGTTTAAAAAATAAAGTTTCGTTAAGTTTTGTAAATAAACAAAAATGATAAATTTCTTTATAATTAAAAAGAAGTTTAACTATGAAAAACAAATACATACATTATAAAAAGCACTTTTAAATCTGTAAAATTAAGAAAATTCTGCTCTTGTTTTTAAATTTAACCTTTATCCATCCCTGTGTTATGCTTCTTTTTTTCCTCATTTTTCCTCCTTTTTGTAATACAGCCATAAAGCCCAACAAGTTGTTCAGCTTATTGCCGAGTTAAGCTGCTGTTGTAGCCCTTTTGTTTGTTTGTTGTTATTGTTGTTTTTGTCCTTGTAGTTGCTATTTAGCGTAGCTGTTACAAAATTGTTAGCTATGTAGTTGTTTTTTACTATAAGTAATGTTTTGTTGCTGTTGCCGTTGCAAACATATTAACATTCTGTTTGCCAATGTCTTGTAATATTTTATTTTCGTGTTCCCCTACTCGTGTTCCAACGACAAACGAACGAATAAGCAAACACAAACTCTCACACATATAACAACAACAAACACACCACATATTTTCCTTTTTGTAAACAGAGAGTATTATGAAAAACATGGCGCAGAGTGAGAGAGGTGGGAAACAGAATATAAACAAAACACAACTCAACTCAACTACAAGAAGAAGAAGAGTTTAACTGTTAAAGCCAAGGCAAAGGCAAACAACAAAAACCTTCTACTAGGCAGCAACAACAACAATGTAATTTAACCGTAGGCGTCATTTTTTGTTATTGTCATTATTTAGTTCTTTTTGTTTGTTGTTTGTTGTTTGTTATTGTTGTTTTTGCTGTTGCTGCAGTTGTTATAAACTTGTATACAAAAGTATAAAAACGAAGTCAGTCGTTTTTTTTTGCCATTTGATACTATTGGCTTTTGTCATTGTTATGTTTTGTTGTTTTTGTGGGATTGTAGGATGTGTTTTTGTTGTTGTCGTCATTATTGTTGCTATTATTGTTATTGTTAAAGGCCTGTTAAGTTAATTTTTTAACTTAATAAAATCATGATTTTATTAAATACAAAAAAACGTAGTAGCAACAGAAGAAGCCTTATAAAAAAGCGATAAATAAGTTAAAGAGTTTTTGAAGTGAAGGAGAGAAAAGAAAACAACAACAACAATAATAATAACAATGACAAATGAATGAAAAGTGTTTTATTTTTTGTTAAAGAGGACAAATAAGAAACAAGAAAAATATGCTCTTAATCAATTTAAAGTGATTTTTTTTCTTCAAATAATAACTAAGAATTATGCAGTATACAGCATGATGTTAAGAAAAATATAAAAACTGAGGAGTTTTTTCTGGAATTAACAATGACTAGTCATTAACAAATATTCCAGGAAAATAAATGTTGCTAATTAAGAGACTTGGAAAAGTAACTTATTTTTAGGTTAAGACATAAAAATGAAAGAATTAAATGAAATATGAAAAACACTTTAATGAATCTTGATAAAATAATAAATAAAAATTTAAGTTTTTGTTTTCAATTTTAAAACTTGTTTGACTTGTTTTAAGAATATTAAAATCTTGTACTTTTCTCTTTGTGTCGCCCACTGCTTTCGTATTTCAAAGGCTTTATAAGTAAAAACAAGCAAGAGAGCTATATGCCCTTCACCAAATTATACTTTAAAATCCAAATTTTAAATATTTTTGGGTAAACAAAAATAATATTTTTTTTTTCAAAATTTTTTAAAAAAAATTATTGTCAAAATTGTTTTTCCCAATTTTTTTTTTAATTTTTTAAAGTGAGAAAAAAATTTATGCCAAAAAAAATTTTTTGGTTGAAAAAAAATAATTCGGGTTAAAAAATATTTTTCCCGGTTTTGACCCATTGTAGGTCCAACTTTCTATAGCCTTATATAAATCGTTGTAATGGACTTTGAAATATCTATCATTAGATATCCATATTGTCTATATTAATGACTTTGTAATGCAGATATAGATAAAAAATAGGCCAAAAATCAAAGTTGACCCGATTTTTCCTTATATCTCACACATTTGTGGGCCGATTTTGTCGATTTTAAATAGCAACCATGCCGGAAGAATTCCCAATATATTGATGTATCAATCATATTTGTAAGTTATTTGGGGGCTACGGAAAGTTGATTTCAACATACAGACGGATATGGCTAAATCGACTTTGCTATCTATAACGAACCAGATTATATATAAACTTTGTGGGGTCGCATATTAAAAATGTAGAAATAACAAACGGAATGGCAAACTTATATGCCTCTTATGTTGAAGGGTATAAAAATATTTGTTTTTTGTTATTAATAACAAAAGTATGTGAATTTAATTAGTTTTTTTTATTAATTTCTTTCATTATTATGTTAATGCGTTTATTTTCTACTCTTATATGGCAACAAAAGATAATTAAACAAACACAAATGAATAATTTAATAAACAAAAATCACCAATTTTTATTAAATCATTCATTATTGAGTCAGCACTAACAAAAAGTATTAAAGGAAAAAAACAAACATTTTTAAATTAACAAAAAATAAACTAAAATGCAATTGACAAATATGCACACACAAAAAAATAAACATTAGTGTAGCTTCTGGATTGTAAATACTTAGGACATTCTTGAACTTTAATAAAAATTTGTAAATCTGCACTGGTTTTAAAGCAAATTTGAAATTTGTAAAATTGTGCATGGGTACGTATGATTAATATTAATTTGGACTAATTTTGTAAAAACGCTATTTTCACTGGTTTACAAATTTAATAGAGCAATAGAATGATCTAGAACTATGTTAAGAACAAATTAGGGAATATCATCATTAAATTTTTTTAGGATTTACAAAACAATTTAAAAAAGTTATGAAAGATTTTTTTCAAAATTTTCAATAAAACCTAAAAAATATTTTCGAAAATAAAATTCTTTAAAACTTTAAATAAAAAGCAATTACATTGCTATGTGTTTTGGCCACAGTTCCAGTAAAATTATTCTAAATGGTGAATTATATGTTTAACTTAATGAATTTGTTAAAACAAAAATAGATGTAACCACAACGTGTAACTCTTTGAGGCCTATTATTATCCTGGAGACATTTTTAGAACATAATTTGGAATTTTAACTAATAAACGATTGAATTTGGTTAAATATTTTGTTTAAAGTTTTAAAAATGTTGAAAATACATTTTAAATTTAAGAAATCATCATTTGTATTGTAATTATTTTGCAGTATAAATTAATTTTATTAAAATAAATTTTATTTATTAGCAATTTTTAAAAATTTATAATACGACCCTCGTATATTTTTACAAAAATATTTCCTATTTACATAAAATGTCTTGAGTGCTAACATAAATCACTTTTTAAATTTAAAAAAAGGTTCAATGAGACTTTAAATACGGCTATTTTTAAATAATAACTAACATGACGTATGAGTAATAATAATTATGACTTATTTTACAGTTTTAGCCATAACTGTCATGGTTTTATTAAGATGTTAAAACTTTTAATAGTGTTTAATTCTTAAGACTTGTAGCTTAATAGCTGTTTGCTTAATAAAGTCTCAGGTTAAGACAATTAATGTTTAGTAAACAAATATTGAAAAGATTATTACATTTGAACAATTAAACGTTTGTAGTTGATTTAATATATTGCTTAGAGATTTGAAAATTATGCCAAAATATTATAAATTTAAAAACTAATCAATTGTAATGCAAATACTTTGCTTTATAATTAATTTTTATAAAAATTATTTTTGAATAACCTGAATTTTTAAAATTTTTTATACGACCCTCGTATACAAATGCAAAAAAAATTTCTCGTTTGTATAAAACGTCTTGAATTCTAACATAAACCACTTTTTTAATTTTAAAAAAAGCTTTATTTTTGCTCCAAATAAGCCATTTTTAAATAAATGTACAACATGACGTATGATTAATAATAATTATGATTTTTTTCACATTTTTAGCCATAACTTTTATATTTTTGCAAATTTTTAAAAAATTTAAACGACATATTATGGCCAAGACATGCAGCTTTATTGTGAACTAACTGTTACTGGTTAACTTAGTTGTTTTCACCTAAATTTTATGACACAGTCACCCCAAATTGCTCAAGTAATATTTCCATAACTATTTTTTTTTGTGAGCTGGTCTATTGTATTATATGTACAGCTTACATATATTTTTTTAAATATATAGCGGCGTCAGTCGCATCCGTTACATATTTGTATTTAAATTCCTTTACCATCTGCATGTTGTATACATTTTTTTCTATTTATTATACGATTCCTATCTCTTTTTGCCATTTTCGCTTAATGTTTTTTTCTTTGTGCATTATTTTTTGTGTGTGATTTAGTTCTTTCTGCCCAAATAAAACTCGTTATAATTCATATTAACATGATAGCGATTTTTTTTTGGTGGGGTATGTGTCTGGCTATGTGTTGTAATTTATATTTTGTGCTGCATTGGCAAATTTTTGGGTGTATGGTAGACATATGACAGAGTCTAGTTTTGTACTATTCTTTTTTTTTTGCTTTAATCTGTATTTTTTTTATAGACTAAATATTCGTAAATAAACAGGAAATTGTTCGCGATAAATATTTGTTTGTCATTAAGTTGCTTTAAGTTTTTATTTAGCATTAAATACATTTATGCTATGACATTTTTAAATTTAAAGGAAAGGCATTTCAAAGTTTTATGATTTCCAAATTGTAGAAATTTTAAATCTTCCTAGGGTTCTATAAATCGTAATTTTGACAATTGAGTTTTTGCTAAAAAAAAGTCGACTAACTTGAAAAAGTCGTAATGTCGATTTTTCTTTATTGTTAAAAAAAGTTTTTCTCATCCATAGATCCACCATGATTTTTACATAAAAATATTAAAGAAATTTTAAAAAGTCGCATAGTCGACTTTTCATAAATTAACAAAAGTCGATAAGTCACTATTACAAAAACGGAAAATGTTCAAAATAATACTTTATTTTCGAATTTGTTTTATATTTTAAAGTAATAAATATATAGGTAAGATACACTGATAAGATTAACATTTATGACCTTTTTTCAGTTAAACAATTTTTGGAATATTTTCAGAAAAAAGTCAATTGCTTGAAAATTCATACGAGAGTTGTATTTATCAACTTTCGAACAATCGACTTTTTGCTGAAACAAAGACGGAAAGATGAATTACTGAAAAAAGTCGTAAAGTTGATTTATTTTTTTTATTGAAAATAATAAAAAAAAAACGTTTTCTCGTCAATAGTTTGAAAATTCATACTGAAATTCTATAAACCGTAAAAATTGCGAAAAACAATTACAAAATTTCAACTAAATGAAAAAAGTCGTAAAGTCGACTTTTCGTAAATTAGCAAAAGTCAAAGTTGAAAATAAGAATTTAATTTTGAATTTTTATTTTGTTTTAAAGTAATAAATACATGGTTAATTTAATGATAATTTTAATTTTATAAAAATCAACTTTACGACTTTTTTTCAGTTAGTAAAATTTTCGAATTTTTTCATAGAAACGTTGATTGCTTGAAAATTCATACGATAAATCTATATAACCATTTTCGAATTTCGGACTTTTTTTCGTGTAAAGTTCATACTAATGTTCTATAAATCGATAAAATTAAAAAAACTCAGAATAACTGAAAATGTCGTAAAGTCGACTTTTTTATTTTAATTGAAAAATAGTTTAAAAATATGGATGGATTTGTTTACATACATTAAAATATAAAATATAATATAAAAAATCAAGTAATTGAAAAAAGTCGTAAAGTAGATTTTTTATTTTTTTTTTTGTGCAATCAATGTTAAAACATGCGTTCTTCTCATTAATAAAACTAGCAATTTTGTACTTTTTACATTTAAGAAGGATACTAAAATAATAATAGTCTATAAGTCGAAAAAAGGTGAACAAATTAAAAAAGTCTTAAAGTCGATTTTTCACTTTTATTGCTAAAAAAAAATATTGATAGATTTGTTTACATTAAAATAAGAAAATAGTAGACTGAAATTTTTTCTTTTTTGCAAACAAATTTAAAACACGCGTTTTTCTCATCAATCGGTTAAAAAGTTCATACTAAAATTATATAAATCGCAAAAATGGTTAAAAAATTTATTAAAGTCGACTAACTGAAAAAAGTCCTAAAGTCGACTTTTTTATTTTTGTTGCAAAAATTCATACAGCAATAGATTTATTTACATTAAAATATGATAAAAATTTGATAATAGTAGTCTTAAGTCAACTAATTGAAAAAAGTCGTTAAGTGGACTTTTTATTAGAAAAAAATATTAATAAATATCTTAAGATTTTTTTTTACATTAAAATATTCTCATAAATTCGAAAATATTAGACTAGAAACTAACTAAAAGAAATGTCGTAAAGTCGATTTTTTCACCTTTTTATTTCTAACAATTTTAAAACATTGTTTTTTCTCATCAATAAATCTAACAAGTATGAATTTTTTACATTTAAATAGGATAAAAAGTTCATACTAAATTTCAGTAAATCGAAAAAACTAAAAAAAGTCGGCTTTGTGAAAAAAGTTGTGAAGTCGACTTTTTCATTTTAATTGCAAAATAAAAAATATCAATAGATTTGTTTATATTAAAATATTCTATAAATCGAAAAAATGCTGAAAAAATTAATAAAAGTCGACTAACTGGAAAAAGTCCTAAAGTCGACTTATTTTATTTTTGTTGCAAAAATTCATACAGCAATAGATTTATTTACATTAAGATATGATAAAAAATTTGATAATAGTAGACTTAAGTCAACTAATTGAAAAAAGTCGATAACTCGATAACTCGACTTTTTTATTTTTATTCTAAAAAAAATTAATAAATCTTAAGATTTTTTTTACATTAATATAATATATGATAAAAAATCGAAAATAGTAGACTTAAAAGGTCAACTAACGGAAAAAAGTTGTTAAGTCGATTTTTTTCAACTTTTATTGCTAACAATTTTTAAAACAGGCGTTTTTCTCATCAATAAATCTAACAAGTATGAACTTTTTCCCTTTAAATAGGATAAAAAGTTCATACTTAAATTCTTTAAATCGAAAAAATTAAAAAAATCGATTATGCAAAAAAAGTCGTAAAATCGATTTTTTTATTTTTATTGTAAAAAAAATTAAACAATATCAATAGATGTGTTTATATTAAAATATTCTATAAATCGAAATAATTGTGAAAAAATTAATAAAAGTCGACTAGGTGAAAAAAGTCGAAAAGTCGACTTTTTCATTTTTATTGCAAAAAAAATAAAAAATATCAATAGATTTGTTTGTATTAAAATATTCTATAAATCGAAAAAATAGTGAAAAAATTAATAAAAGTTGACTAGGTTAAAAAAAGTCGTAAAGACGACTTTTTTATTTTCATGGCAAAAAATATTTAAAAATATTTTAGATTTGTTTTTATTAAAATATGAACAAAAAATCGAAAATAGTAGACCCAAAAAAGTCAACTACACATTGAAAAGTCGACTATTTAAATGTTTAGGAAAGTTGACTCTTTGTTAAACTATATTAGACCTAGTTGATACGCTCTATTTCCTTTTAATAAAGTCTTTTTCCACCCCGTTATAAAAAATTTATTTTTTTTAAAATGATGGGTTTGTTTTTATTTAAAGTTTATTTGTTTTTTTTTTCTTAACAAAGAAATTTTTTATGTTTATTTTAATAAAATTTATTTACATTTAAAATCAACAACAGCCATAAATTACATTAAATTTAAAATGAATTTGAATTTATGCTTGAATTGTTGGCTGGCTGGCTGCCTCACTGTTAAGTTTGTTTGCTGATGTATAATATTTAGCCTGAAGTTTTAAAATTCCACCTTTAATTTACATAAATTTTAATATTAATGAGTTTTGCATAAACACTGTGAGTAGTAGAGAGGGAACAGCAAATGGAAATGTAATAAATAATTTAAAGAAAAACGGACCTAATGAATTTTTTAGTTTTGAAAAATAAACCCAAAATTAATTTCGAAAATCTAAGTTTAGAACTAACTGTGGTTTAGCTAAACCAAAGAATCAACAGCAACTTATTTTACTTTTCTTAATCAAAAGCTCTAGCTAATCAACTTAAAGCTTATTCCAATTCTATACACAAACTTTATTTTCTGTCTATGAATATGGAGTATTATTTTTTCATGAGCCCTTCTAATTAAAATAACTATGTTTGTGTTTTAAAACCATCATTATTATTTTTTGGTTGCAAAATAATATTTCATTGTAATTAAGAGATTCTCATCACATCACAGTTAAATTTACATTTTATTATGTATTTACAACATCATTCTCAGTTTACTGAAAATGTAAAGCATATTTGTTGGTTTTTCGGGGAAAATTTATTAATACCACACTGGTCAGAAATACTGTAATTAAAGCAGCAACAAATAATGAGATTTGGAATTAAAACAAAAATTAAAAAAAAACCTTTTTTGCGGAAACAAAAATTTTTGATAAATATTTTCTTTCATATCATTTTTAGAAAAGCCTTTAAAAATGTTTAAATATATTTCAATATTTTTCTTAAATTCAACTTCTTTAAATAAGCTTTTTTAAATTTCCTAATGGGTTTATTGTTCTACATAATTATAAAATATAATTAAATAAAAATATATATAATTTCATTAAAAAATATTAAACACCTTGACACACTTGATTGACTCACTTAAAACAAAAAATAAACTTTGTTAAAAAATAACATCATACAGCATGATTCATACTTTAAAGTTTTTTGCAAAACAATAAAAATAAACTGCAAAAAATACCTTGTAACTGACGAACAAATTATTATTATTAAAAACATTTAATGCTGATGATTTAATTAAAACCTAAAGCCACTACAAAACCAACATATAGTTACAAACAACGAGAAAAAAAATTAAATCATACTTAAACTGTAAAAGAAATAATACAAATTTATTAAAAAATGCATTAATATTACAGTTTGACCATAACAATTCATAAAAAAAGCTTTAAAAAAGTTTTTTTCTTTAGAAAACTTTTTCTCAAAAAGTTTTGTTTTTGTCAAACATGACCAAAATTGTTTTTATTTCCAAAAACTTTGTTTTATTAAAAACACAAAAAAATTTATCTAAAAAAGCTTTTTCTTAAAACAAATTTACCAAGAAATAGTTTTTGTTAAAAAGCACCAAAAAAAAGCTTTTAACTGATTGACCACAAAAACTATATTTTGTATAACTTAAAGCTTAATTCAATAAAAAAGCTTTAAATTCCTTAAAAATCTATATAATTTTCTTTGGAAATCTTTTTTCTCATTTTCTCAGGCTCATAACTTGCAAACAGTTCGGAATTTTGATTTACTCTCTGAGACAATGTTGTAGCCCTTTTCATAAAGAACAAAAATGTTTTTTATGAGAAAAAACCTTTTTTTTACAGAAAATTCTTTTTGATTAACTTTTCTATAGAAATCGATAACTTTACTTTTCTCTAGAAAAGTTATCGATAACTTTACTTTTCTCTAGAAAAGTTATCGATAACTTTACTTTTCTCTAGAAAAGTTATCGATAACTTTACTTTTCTCTAGAAAAGTTATCGATAACTTTACTTTTCTCTAGAAAAGTTATCGATAACTTTACTTTTCTCTAGAAAAGTTATCGATAACTTTACTTTTCTCTAGAAAAGTTATCGATAACTTTACTTTTCTATAGAAAAGTTATCGATAACTTTACTTTTCTATAGAAAAGTTATCGATAACTTTACTTTTCTATAGAAAAGTTATCGATAACTTTACTTTTCTATAGAAAAGTTATCGATAACTTTACTTTTCTCTAGAAAAGTTATCGATAACTTTACTTTTCTCTAGAAAAGTTATCGATAACTTTACTTTTCTCTAGAAAAGTTATCGATAACTTTACTTTTCTCTAGAAAAGTTATCGATAACTTTACTTTTCTATAGAAAAGTTATCGATAACTTTACTTTTCTATAGAAAAGTTATCGATAACTTTACTTTTCTATAGAAAAGTTATCGATAACTTTACTTTTCTATAGAAAAGTTATCGATAACTTTACTTTTCTATAGAAAAGTTATCGATAACTTTACTTTTCTATAGAAAAGTTATCGATAACTTTACTTTTCTATAGAAAAGTTATCGATAACTTTACTTTTCTATAGAAAAGTTATCGATAACTTTACTTTTCTATAGAAAAGTTATCGATAACTTTACTTTTCTATAGAAAAGTTATCGATAACTTTACTTTTCTATAGAAAAGTTATCGATAACTTTACTTTTCTATAGAAAAGTTATCGATAACTTTACTTTTCTATAGAAAAGTTATCGATAACTTTACTTTTCTATAGAAAAGTTATCGATAACTTTACTTTTCTATAGAAAAGTTATCGATAACTTTACTTTTCTATAGAAAAGTTATCGATAACTTTACTTTTCTATAGAAAAGTTATCGATAACTTTACTTTTCTATAGAAAAGTTATCGATAACTTTACTTTTCTCTAGAAAAGTTATCGATAACTTTACTTTTCTCTAGAAAAGTTATCGATAACTTTACTTTTCTCTAGAAAAGTTATCGATAACTTTACTTTTCTCTAGAAAAGTTATCGATAACTTTACTTTTCTCTAGAAAAGTTATCGATAACTTTACTTTTCTATAGAAAAGTTATCGATAACTTTACTTTTCTATAGAAAAGTTATCGATAACTTTACTTTTCTATAGAAAAGTTATCGATAACTTTACTTTTCTATAGAAAAGTTATCGATAACTTTACTTTTCTCTAGAAAAGTTATCGATAACTTTACTTTTCTCTAGAAAAGTTATCGATAACTTTACTTTTCTCTAGAAAAGTTATCGATAACTTTACTTTTCTCTAGAAAAGTTATCGATAACTTTACTTTTCTATAGAAAAGTTATCGATAACTTTACTTTTCTATAGAAAAGTTATCGATAACTTTACTTTTCTATAGAAAAGTTATCGATAACTTTACTTTTCTATAGAAAAGTTATCGATAACTTTACTTTTCTATAGAAAAGTTATCGATAACTTTACTTTTCTCTAGAAAAGTTATCGATAACTTTACTTTTCTCTAGAAAAGTTATCGATAACTTTACTTTTCTATAGAAAAGTTATCGATAACTTTACTTTTCTATAGAAAAGTTATCGATAACTTTACTTTTCTATAGAAAAGTTATCGATAACTTTACTTTTCTATAGAAAAGTTATCGATAACTTTACTTTTCTATAGAAAAGTTATCGATAACTTTACTTTTCTATAGAAAAGTTATCGATAACTTTACTTTTCTATAGAAAAGTTATCGATAACTTTACTTTTCTATAGAAAAGTTATCGATAACTTTACTTTTCTATAGAAAAGTTATCGATAACTTTACTTTTCTATAGAAAAGTTATCGATAACTTTACTTTTCTATAGAAAAGTTATCGATAACTTTACTTTTCTATAGAAAAGTTATCGATAACTTTACTTTTCTATAGAAAAGTTATCGATAACTTTACTTTTCTATAGAAAAGTTATCGATAACTTTACTTTTCTATAGAAAAGTTATCGATAACTTTACTTTTCTATAGAAAAGTTATCGATAACTTTACTTTTCTATAGAAAAGTTATCGATAACTTTACTTTTCTATAGAAAAGTTATCGATAACTTTACTTTTCTATAGAAAAGTTATCGATAACTTTACTTTTCTATAGAAAAGTTATCGATAACTTTACTTTTCTCTAGAAAAGTTATCGATAACTTTACTTTTCTCTAGAAAAGTTATCGATAACTTTACTTTTCTCTAGAAAAGTTATCGATAACTTTACTTTTCTCTAGAAAAGTTATCGATAACTTTACTTTTCTCTAGAAAAGTTATCGATAACTTTACTTTTCTCTAGAAAAGTTATCGATAACTTTACTTTTCTCTAGAAAAGTTATCGATAACTTTACTTTTCTATAGAAAAGTTATCGATAACTTTACTTTTCTATAGAAAAGTTATCGATAACTTTACTTTTCTATAGAAAAGTTATCGATAACTTTACTTTTCTATAGAAAAGTTATCGATAACTTTACTTTTCTATAGAAAAGTTATCGATAACTTTACTTTTCTATAGAAAAGTTATCGATAACTTTACTTTTCTATAGAAAAGTTATCGATAACTTTACTTTTCTATAGAAAAGTTATCGATAACTTTACTTTTCTATAGAAAAGTTATCGATAACTTTACTTTTCTATAGAAAAGTTATCGATAACTTTACTTTTCTATAGAAAAGTTATCGATAACTTTACTTTTCTATAGAAAAGTTATCGATAACTTTACTTTTCTATAGAAAAGTTATCGATAACTTTACTTTTCTATAGAAAAGTTATCGATAACTTTACTTTTCTATAGAAAAGTTATCGATAACTTTACTTTTCTATAGAAAAGTTATCGATAACTTTACTTTTCTATAGAAAAGTTATCGATAACTTTACTTTTCTATAGAAAAGTTATCGATAACTTTACTTTTCTATAGAAAAGTTATCGATAACTTTACTTTTCTATAGAAAAGTTATCGATAACTTTACTTTTCTATAGAAAAGTTATCGATAACTTTACTTTTCTATAGAAAAGTTATCGATAACTTTACTTTTCTATAGAAAAGTTATCGATAACTTTACTTTTCTATAGAAAAGTTATCGATAACTTTACTTTTCTATAGAAAAGTTATCGATAACTTTACTTTTCTATAGAAAAGTTATCGATAACTTTACTTTTCTATAGAAAAGTTATCGATAACTTTACTTTTCTATAGAAAAGTTATCGATAACTTTACTTTTCTATAGAAAAGTTATCGATAACTTTACTTTTCTATAGAAAAGTTATCGATAACTTTACTTTTCTATAGAAAAGTTATCGATAACTTTACTTTTCTATAGAAAAGTTATCGATAACTTTACTTTTCTATAGAAAAGTTATCGATAACTTTACTTTTCTATAGAAAAGTTATCGATAACTTTACTTTTCTATAGAAAAGTTATCGATAACTTTACTTTTCTATAGAAAAGTTATCGATAACTTTACTTTTCTATAGAAAAGTTATCGATAACTTTACTTTTCTATAGAAAAGTTATCGATAACTTTACTTTTCTATAGAAAAGTTATCGATAACTTTACTTTTCTATAGAAAAGTTATCGATAACTTTACTTTTCTATAGAAAAGTTATCGATAACTTTACTTTTCTATAGAAAAGTTATCGATAACTTTACTTTTCTATAGAAAAGTTATCGATAACTTTACTTTTCTATAGAAAAGTTATCGATAACTTTACTTTTCTATAGAAAAGTTATCGATAACTTTACTTTTCTATAGAAAAGTTATCGATAACTTTACTTTTCTATAGAAAAGTTATCGATAACTTTACTTTTCTATAGAAAAGTTATCGATAACTTTACTTTTCTATAGAAAAGTTATCGATAACTTTACTTTTCTATAGAAAAGTTATCGATAACTTTACTTTTCTATAGAAAAGTTATCGATAACTTTACTTTTCTATAGAAAAGTTATCGATAACTTTACTTTTCCATAGAAAAGTTATCGATAACTTTACTTTTCTATAGAAAAGTTATCGATAACTTTACTTTTCTATAGAAAAGTTATCGATAACTTTACTTTTCCATAGAAAAGTTATCGATAACTTTACTTTTCTATAGAAAAGTTATCGATAACTTTACTTTTCCATAGAAAAGTTATCGATAACTTTACTTTTCCATAGAAAAGTTATCGATAACTTTACTTTTCTATAGAAAAGTTATCGATAACTTTACTTTTCTATAGAAAAGTTATCGATAACTTTACTTTTCTATAGAAAAGTTATCGATAACTTTACTTTTCTATAGAAAAGTTATCGATAACTTTACTTTTCTATAGAAAAGTTATCGATAACTTTACTTTTCTATAGAAAAGTTATCGATAACTATCGATATCTATAGTATTGGTGTAATTGATAAACTTTGTAATGAAAATAAAAGTTAATGAAAAAAAGAATTAAATTATCAATGACTTTTCTGTAGAAATTCCCAAAAAGTTGAATTTTTTATTTGATTAAATACAAAAATAAGCTTTTTTGTATAATTTTGCATATAAAAACACAATTTTTTTAAAAATATAAAATAACTATTAAAGAAAGAGATTGTTTTCTTAAAACCAATAAAATTTTTTGAAATAAAATTTAATAAAAACGCTTTTTTACCAATACTTGACACAAAATTGCAATATATTTTAAAAGTATTTTTAATTTCCATTACAACCGTTCACAACACTCCAACTAGTTGTTTGTCCCTTTAATCTAAATATAAAAAAAAATATTTTGGTTTTTTTTTTGAAAAAATATTTAAAAACAGCTTCCTAGAAAATGCATGACACATTTTTACGCAGCAGCAGCATTATCAACATTATCAAGTTTCAGTCGAAAACCAGTTTTTTTTAATTTTCATTTCGATTCTACTCTGCTTCTTTCTTCTTCCAATTTTTGAGCACGTTTTTGTAGCCAAAATTTGTTGCATTTTTTTTTTTTGTTGTTGTTTAAAGATAAAATCATGAATATATTTTTAGTTTCATGGAAAAAAAACTCTCATGAATGAGTAAAACTCAAAGCAACAAAAAAAATAAATAAAAGAGAAATAATGGAAAATAATGCATGACAAGTAGATGAAAAAAAACCAACAAAAAAATTCGATATTTCTTTGGCTGCATATTGGTTTAGTGGCTGTATTTGTTAAAATTTTAGGGAGTTTAAATACAAAAAAGGATTTGAAAGCATATTTTATTTAAAGGAACATTAAATTAATATTAAAACAGACACATGCATTAGTAATAAGGATTTATCAGGAAACAGCTGAAAGCTTTCTAAAAAATTAAAAAGAAAAACTTCTTTCAATAAGCCAAATTAATGTTTTTCATTAAAAACTCTTTAATATTATATTGATTAAATTCGGTTTCCTTAAACCTTTACTAACCCCTCATTAAACCCTGATTAAAAGTTCCTTTTCTTCTTATTTGTCATAAGAACAAAAACTTGAAATTCGATACTCTTGAAAATAATGCTCGCTCGCAACTTGCAATATATTTTGCCATGCATGTCTGCACTTGTCCCCCTCCTGCTGCTCTATTCTCTTCTACTCTTCTCTCCCATACCATTGAAATTGGCGAAAACTGTTTATGATGGCAACACGGTTGTCATGTCAACTTTTATCAAAAACCAATAAATAACATGAAACGTGTACAATATTCATTCTATTTTTGTTTATTTTTTCTGCTTTTTCAATTCATTTTATTTGGCCGGGCTTGGAAAAAAACCCCCACACACACATGTCAATATGAAAATCAAATCAGTGTTAGAAATTCGTATTAAACCCATATGAAATTTGTATTTTTTTTTATTTAGAAAAGTTTATGGAAAAAAAGCTATAAATTTAAATAAATTTAATAAGGAATGATTGAAAAGAAAACATATTATTTTATTATTAGCTGGATGTTGTTTTTATTCCAAGAATTATAACTTTATTGTTGATTAAAAATTTTAAATTTTTTCTAGAAAAAAGAAATAATTTTAAATGCAGGATTGGCTTAAATGTTAACCCTTTGCCAGTACTTCAATAATGTTTTTCATATACATGACATTTAATTATCATTTGGTAATGATTCTTAAGTACAAATAATAAGTTTATTTGTAAGAATCATATTTGTTTGAATATTTCGTATTAAGTATTTAACCGATTTACACAAAAGAAGCAACGTTCTCATATAGAGCATTAACAATTGTTTAGACAATTTTGACCCATGAGTACAGGATATGGGTTAATTTTTGTATCAAACTTTTAATTGTAACAGAACATGATATAAATATCATACTGCTGATTTTGCAATAAAATTTATTAAATATTCATATTCATTAATGAAATTTGTAAATGGTTAGTGACAATTTAAAAACATCGATAACTTCTCAAACAAAATTCAAAGTTATTGAATTTTTTTTTATAGAATATAAAAATTATCGATAACTTTTCTATAGAAAATTAAAGTAATCGATAACTTTTCTATCGAAAATTAAAGTTATCGATAACTTTTCTATAGAAAAGTAAAGTTATCGATAACTTTTTTTTGGAAAAGTAAAGTTATCGATAATTTTTCTTTGGAAAAGTAAAGTTATCGATAATTTTTCTTTGGAAAAGTAAAGTTATCGATAATTTTTCTATAAAAAAGTAAATTTATCGATAACTTTTCTATAGAAAAGTAAAGTTATCGTTAACTTTTCTATAGAAAAGTAAAGTTATCGATAACTTTTCTATAGAAAAGTAAAGTTATCGATAACTTTTCTATAGAAAAGTAAAGTTATCGATAACTTTTCTATAGAAAAGTAAAGTTATCGATAACTTTTCTATAGAAAAGTAAAGTTATCGATAACTTTTCTATAGAAAAGTAAAGTTATCGATAACTTTTCTATAGAAAAGTAAAGTTATCGATAACTTTTCTATAGAAAAGTAAAGTTATCGATAACTTTTCTATAGAAAAGTAAAGTTATCGATAACTTTTCTATAGAAAAGTAAAGTTATCGATAACTTTTCTATAGAAAAGTAAAGTTATCGATAACTTTTCTATAGAAAAGTAAAGTTATCGATAACTTTTCTATAGAAAAGTAAAGTTATCGATAAGTTCTATAGAAAAGTAAAAGTTATCGATAACTTTACTTTTCTATAGAAAAGTTATCGATAACTTTACTTTTCCATAGAAAAGTTATCGATAACTTTACTTTTCTATAGAAAAGTTATCGATAACTTTACTTTTCTATAGAAAAGTTATCGATAACTTTACTTTTCCATAGAAAAGTTATCGATAACTTTACTTTTCTATAGAAAAGTTATCGATAACTTTACTTTTCCATAGAAAAGTTATCGATAACTTTACTTTTCCATAGAAAAGTTATCGATAACTTTACTTTTCTATAGAAAAGTTATCGATAACTTTACTTTTCTATAGAAAAGTTATCGATAACTTTACTTTTCTATAGAAAAGTTATCGATAACTTTACTTTTCTATAGAAAAGTTATCGATAACTTTACTTTTCTATAGAAAAGTTATCGATAACTTTACTTTTCTATAGAAAAGTTATCGATAACTATCGATATCTATAGTATTGGTGTAATTGATAAACTTTGTAATGAAAATAAAAGTTAATGAAAAAAAGAATTAAATTATCAATGACTTTTCTGTAGAAATTCCCAAAAAGTTGAATTTTTTATTTGATTAAATACAAAAATAAGCTTTTTTGTATAATTTTGCATATAAAAACACAATTTTTTTAAAAATATAAAATAACTATTAAAGAAAGAGATTGTTTTCTTAAAACCAATAAAATTTTTTGAAATAAAATTTAATAAAAACGCTTTTTTACCAATACTTGACACAAAATTGCAATATATTTTAAAAGTATTTTTAATTTCCATTACAACCGTTCACAACACTCCAACTAGTTGTTTGTCCCTTTAATCTAAATATAAAAAAAAATATTTTGGTTTTTTTTTTGAAAAAATATTTAAAAACAGCTTCCTAGAAAATGCATGACACATTTTTACGCAGCAGCAGCATTATCAACATTATCAAGTTTCAGTCGAAAACCAGTTTTTTTTAATTTTCATTTCGATTCTACTCTGCTTCTTTCTTCTTCCAATTTTTGAGCACGTTTTTGTAGCCAAAATTTGTTGCATTTTTTTTTTTTGTTGTTGTTTAAAGATAAAATCATGAATATATTTTTAGTTTCATGGAAAAAAAACTCTCATGAATGAGTAAAACTCAAAGCAACAAAAAAAATAAATAAAAGAGAAATAATGGAAAATAATGCATGACAAGTAGATGAAAAAAAACCAACAAAAAAATTCGATATTTCTTTGGCTGCATATTGGTTTAGTGGCTGTATTTGTTAAAATTTTAGGGAGTTTAAATACAAAAAAGGATTTGAAAGCATATTTTATTTAAAGGAACATTAAATTAATATTAAAACAGACACATGCATTAGTAATAAGGATTTATCAGGAAACAGCTGAAAGCTTTCTAAAAAATTAAAAAGAAAAACTTCTTTCAATAAGCCAAATTAATGTTTTTCATTAAAAACTCTTTAATATTATATTGATTAAATTCGGTTTCCTTAAACCTTTACTAACCCCTCATTAAACCCTGATTAAAAGTTCCTTTTCTTCTTATTTGTCATAAGAACAAAAACTTGAAATTCGATACTCTTGAAAATAATGCTCGCTCGCAACTTGCAATATATTTTGCCATGCATGTCTGCACTTGTCCCCCTCCTGCTGCTCTATTCTCTTCTACTCTTCTCTCCCATACCATTGAAATTGGCGAAAACTGTTTATGATGGCAACACGGTTGTCATGTCAACTTTTATCAAAAACCAATAAATAACATGAAACGTGTACAATATTCATTCTATTTTTGTTTATTTTTTCTGCTTTTTCAATTCATTTTATTTGGCCGGGCTTGGAAAAAAACCCCCACACACACATGTCAATATGAAAATCAAATCAGTGTTAGAAATTCGTATTAAACCCATATGAAATTTGTATTTTTTTTTATTTAGAAAAGTTTATGGAAAAAAAGCTATAAATTTAAATAAATTTAATAAGGAATGATTGAAAAGAAAACATATTATTTTATTATTAGCTGGATGTTGTTTTTATTCCAAGAATTATAACTTTATTGTTGATTAAAAATTTTAAATTTTTTCTAGAAAAAAGAAATAATTTTAAATGCAGGATTGGCTTAAATGTTAACCCTTTGCCAGTACTTCAATAATGTTTTTCATATACATGACATTTAATTATCATTTGGTAATGATTCTTAAGTACAAATAATAAGTTTATTTGTAAGAATCATATTTGTTTGAATATTTCGTATTAAGTATTTAACCGATTTACACAAAAGAAGCAACGTTCTCATATAGAGCATTAACAATTGTTTAGACAATTTTGACCCATGAGTACAGGATATGGGTTAATTTTTGTATCAAACTTTTAATTGTAACAGAACATGATATAAATATCATACTGCTGATTTTGCAATAAAATTTATTAAATATTCATATTCATTAATGAAATTTGTAAATGGTTAGTGACAATTTAAAAACATCGATAACTTCTCAAACAAAATTCAAAGTTATTGAATTTTTTTTTATAGAATATAAAAATTATCGATAACTTTTCTATAGAAAATTAAAGTAATCGATAACTTTTCTATCGAAAATTAAAGTTATCGATAACTTTTCTATAGAAAAGTAAAGTTATCGATAACTTTTTTTTGGAAAAGTAAAGTTATCGATAATTTTTCTTTGGAAAAGTAAAGTTATCGATAATTTTTCTTTGGAAAAGTAAAGTTATCGATAATTTTTCTATAAAAAAGTAAATTTATCGATAACTTTTCTATAGAAAAGTAAAGTTATCGTTAACTTTTCTATAGAAAAGTAAAGTTATCGATAACTTTTCTATAGAAAAGTAAAGTTATCGATAACTTTTCTATAGAAAAGTAAAGTTATCGATAACTTTTCTATAGAAAAGTAAAGTTATCGATAACTTTTCTATAGAAAAGTAAAGTTATCGATAACTTTTCTATAGAAAAGTAAAGTTATCGATAACTTTTCTATAGAAAAGTAAAGTTATCGATAACTTTTCTATAGAAAAGTAAAGTTATCGATAACTTTTCTATAGAAAAGTAAAGTTATCGATAACTTTTCTATAGAAAAGTAAAGTTATCGATAACTTTTCTATAGAAAAGTAAAGTTATCGATAACTTTTCTATAGAAAAGTAAAGTTATCGATAACTTTTCTATAGAAAAGTAAAGTTATCGATAAGTTCTATAGAAAAGTAAAGTTATCGATAACTTTTCTTTGGAAAATTAAAGTTATCGATAACTTTTCTTTGGAAAATTAAAGTTATCGATAACTTTTCTTTGGAAAATTAAAGTTATCGATAACTTTTCTTTGGAAAATTAAAGTTATCGATAACTTTTCTTTGGAAAATTAAAGTTATCGATAACTTTTCTTTGGAAAATTAAAGTTATCGATAACTTTTCTTTGGAAAATTAAAGTTATCGATAACTTTTCTTTGGAAAATTAAAGTTATCGATAACTTTTCTTTGGAAAATTAAAGTTATCGATAACTTTTCTTTGGAAAATTAAAGTTATCGATAACTTTTCTTTGGAAAATTAAAGTTATCGATAACTTTTCTTTGGAAAATTAAAGTTATCGATAACTTTTCTTTGGAAAATTAAAGTTATCGATAACTTTTCTTTGGAAAATTAAAGTTATCGATAACTTTTCTTTGGAAAATTAAAGTTATCGATAACTTTTCTTTGGAAAATTAAAGTTATCGATAACTTTTCTTTGGAAAATTAAAGTTATCGATAACTTTTCTTTGGAAAATTAAAGTTATCGATAACTTTTCTATAGAAAAGTAAAGTTATCGATAACTTTTCTATAGAAAAGTAAAGTTATCGATAACTTTTCTATAGAAAAGTAAAGTTATCGATAACTTTTCTATAGAAAAGTAAAGTTATCGATAACTTTTCTATAGAAAAGTAAAGTTATCGATAACTTTTCTATAGAAAAGTAAAGTTATCGATAACTTTTCTATAGAAAAGTAAAGTTATCGATAACTTTTCTATAGAAAAGTAAAGTTATCGATAACTTTTCTATAGAAAAGTAAAGTTATCGATAACTTTTCTATAGAAAAGTAAAGTTATCGATAACTTTTCTATAGAAAAGTAAAGTTATCGATAACTTTTCTATAGAAAAGTAAAGTTATCGATAACTTTTCTATAGAAAAGTAAAGTTATCGATAACTTTTCTATAGAAAAGTAAAGTTATCGATAACTTTTCTATAGAAAAGTAAAGTTATCGATAACTTTTCTATAGAAAAGTAATGTTATCGATAACTTTTCTATAGAAAAGTAAAGTTATCGATAACTTTTCTATAGAAAAGTAAAGTTATCGATAACTTTTCTATAGAAAAGTAAAGTTATCGATAACTTTTCTATAGAAAAGTAAAGTTATCGATAACTTTTCTATAGAAAAGTAAAGTTATCGATAACTTTTCTATAGAAAAGTAAAGTTATCGATAACTTTTCTATAGAAAAGTAAAGTTATCGATAACTTTTCTATAGAAAAGTAAAGTTATCGATAACTTTTCTATAGAAAAGTAAAGTTATCGATAACTTTTCTATAGAAAAGTAAAGTTATCGATAACTTTTCTATAGAAAAGTAAAGTTATCGATAACTTTTCTATAGAAAAGTAAAGTTATCGATAACTTTTCTATAGAAAAGTAAAGTTATCGATAACTTTTCTATAGAAAAGTAAAGTTATCGATAACTTTTCTATAGAAAAGTAAAGTTATCGATAACTTTTCTATAGAAAAGTAAAGTTATCGATAACTTTTCTATAGAAAAGTAAAGTTATCGATAACTTTTCTATAAAAAAGTAAAGTTATCGATAACTTTTCTATAAAAAAGTAAAGTTATCGATAACTTTTCTATAAAAAATTAAAGTTATCGATAACTTTTCTATAGAAAAGTAAAGTTATCAATAATTTTTCTTTGGAAAAGTAAAGTTATCGATAATTTTTCTTTGGAAAGGTAATGTTATCGATAATTGTTCTATGGAAAAGTTAAATTATTGATAATTTTTCTTTGGAAAAGTAAAATTATCGATAATTTTTCGTTGAAAAAGTAAAATTATCGATAATTTTTCGCTGGAAATGTAAAGTTATCGATAACTTTTCTATAGAAAAGTAAAGTTATCGATAACTTTTCCATAGAAAATTAAAGTTATCAATAATTTTTCTACAGAAAAGTAAAGTTATCGATAACTTTTCTATAGAAAGCTAAAGTTATAGATAACTTTTTTATAGAAAAGTAAAGTTATCGATAAATTTTCCTTTAAAAATCAAAGTTATGGATACATTTTCTTTAAAAAGACCCAAAGTCATCAATGACTTTTCTATAGAACTTTGTTTTTTTTAAGTTATCGATAACTTTTCTGTAGAAAATTCAAGTTATCGATAGCGTTTCTATAGCAGATAATATTTATTGATAAATTGTCTATTAAAAATCATGTTTATCGATGAATTTGTTTATATAAAAGCAAAGTTATTGAAAAAATTTTTTTAAGAAAATTTTAAAATATCAATAAGTTTTTGAAAGTAAATCTAAGTTATCGATAACATGTCTATAGAAATTCTAACCCTTATTGCTTGATTTAGGGCATTTATTGTGCACAAATTCCTTTTATCCATCTTCAATCCTTGTTATTAATTAAAACGACAACTTTAATCAAAAAAGATAAAATCAAAGAAAAGTAATAAAAAAAATATATTAAAAAATATACATACTACATAAGTATAAAAAAGATGTAGAAGGAAGAAATCAAGTTAGATTTGTAAGGCAACCAAAACGAATTTTATAGGAGCTACACAAAAAAATAAAACAAAATAAAAGCACATCTACATATTGAAACTGAGTTAAGTGAGGGAAAACTTAATTATGTGCAACAAATTTCAAAATCTAATGGTAACGAGTTCAGTTAGAGACTGGTGGGTCTGAATTGGAACAGCTACCTACAGGGGACTATTAAAAACATTGAAATATAAATTAGAAATTCTAAAATTGTTTGTTATCTAGAAAATATTGATTTCATTTAAATTGGGTGTAGCAAATGGAGTAACAAACCTATACAAACATGTTTACCCTATTATGAAGGGTAAATTCAACTTATTCCAAAAAAAAAAATATTATAAAATTAATCAAGCATATTGATGAAGCAGAAAGAGCTTTAGAAAATAACCAAAAACCAACCACAAAGAACGTGTTTAAATTAAGTGCGATGACAGTGTTCCAAAGAATGTTATAAGAATTCTAATTTTTTATCAAAAAGAACCTCAAAAAAAAAGATCAGAAAAAGACCATTAAGAAGAAAGCTTAATCTATTTTTTGCTGTTTTTCTTCTTTTTCATATTTTAATACACAGCATTTTGTAATTTATTTGCAACATCTTCTCTTTACATTTCTACACTTTATCTCATTTCAAGGATTTTTTTTCACTGCATTTTTTATTTTATAATTTTTTTTATTCCGTTTGGAAGAACGAAGAAAAAAAACAACCTGGTAAAGTAGTTTTATGTATTTGGCCAAATAAGTTAAAATAACAAGAAATAAACTAAAAACTAAAAAAAATGAATTGAAAAAAATGTACGTGCTTTAGCTTGATGCCACTTTTATCATCAAACACAAAAAAACATGCAGCGTGTGTTCATAGGGAGCAGTTCTTTCCAGCTACACTTTCAATACGTTATTGGATTTGTTGTACCTTTAAGATTTAGTAGTAGAATGAATGAATAAATAAATGAATGGCTGTGAGTGCCAGTATTTATGTATATTTGTTGTTCCCATATACTGCTACATATACGAGAATTTATCTTTTATTTGTAAGTACGTGGCTGTAGGTAATCGGTCTAGATACTCTTAGACGTATTTACGTTTATATAAATACTTTATTTTTCTCTGTTTGAGGCTTATTACCAGTACGAGTTTAGAATTTTATTTTTATACGTTGAATAAAAAAAATAAAAAAAAACTGAAAACCAAAAATAAAAATAATTTTTTTTTTACATTCGAATTGTATCTATAAAATGATATCCCAACACAAATAAAAAGCTATTTGAGCCAAGTTGTAGCTGTTGTGGGGAAATCTTACAAATGCTTCAGAGCTAAAAAGCTTAAACCACAATTGTGGTTGCTTGCATACGTATGTATGAGTAAAGTTTTGAACAAAAAAAAAAAAAACTTTTCAATATTCTGTCTTTTTTCACACACACAAATACACAAATTTTATATTGTATGTGCATTGAAATATGTATAAAAGATAAGTTTAAATACTTAAATCTATGTTATGAGTTCAGTTTATTGTTTAGAATTAGTTTTAATACCTTTCAAATTAGTTGTAAATTATTTAAATTTATTAATCACCATGAAGGGCTGTTAGAGATTTTACGAAAATATTGTTTGGCTTGAGTATCTTTTGGAATTTATTATTAATAAAGCTGAAGAAATTTAATATGACATAACACAAAAAATGGATCATATTGCTCTTCTATACTTATAGATAATAAGAAGATTTTAAATCAAAAGAAAGTTCTCGAAAATCTTAGTTACATATAACTTTTCTAGAGAAAATCAAAGATACCGATAACATTTGTAAAGAAAATCAAAGTTATTGATAACTTTTCTATAGAAAATTAAGTTCATCGATATTTTTTCTATAGAAAAGTAAAGTTATCGATAACAAAGTAAAGTTATCGATTACTATAGAAAAGTAATGTAATCCATAACTATTCTATAGAAATTAAAATCATCGACAACTTTTCTATAGAGATTAAAGTTATCGATAACTTTTTTATAAGAATTAAACTTATCAATAACTTTTCTATAGAAAGTTTTTTAATCACAGTTATCGATAACTTTTGTTTGGAATAGTAAAGTTCTGCATAAATTTCCTTTAAATAACTAAAGCTATCGATAACTTTTCTTTAAAAAACTAAAGTTATCGATAACTTTTCTATAGAAAGGTAAAGTTATCGATAACTTGTCTTTAAAAAACTAAAGTTATCGATAAATTTTCTATAGAAAAGTAAAGTTATTGATAATTTTTCTTTAAAAAAACTAAAGTTATCGATAACTTTCCTAGAGAAACGTAATGTTATCTATAACTTTTCTATGAAAAAGTAAAGTTATCGATAATTTTTCTTCAAAAATCTAAAGAAATCGTTAACTGCTCTTTAAAAAACTAAAGAAATTGATAACTTTTATATGGAAAAGTAAAGTTATCGATAACGTTTCTATAGAAAAGTAAAACTATCGATAATTTTTCTTTGGAAAATTAAAGTTATCGATAATTTTTCTTTGGAAAATTAAAGTTATCGATAATTTTTCTTTGGAAAATTAAAGTTATCGATAATTTTTCTTTGGAAAATTAAAGTTATCGATAATTTTTCTTCGGAAAATTAAAGTTATCGATAACGTTTCTATAGAAAAGTAAAACTATCGATAATTTTTCTTTGGAAAATTAAAGTTATCGATAATTTTTCTTTGGAAAATTAAAGTTATCGATAATTTTTCTTTGGAAAATTAAAGTTATCGATAATTTTTCTTTGGAAAATTAAAGTTATCGATAATTTTTCTTTGGAAAATTAAAGTTATCGATCATTTTTCTTTGGAAAATTAAAGTTATCGATAACTTTTCTATAGAAAAGTAAAGTTATCGCTAACTTTTCTATAGAAAAGTAAAGTTATCGATAACTTTTCTATAGAAAAGTAAAGTTATCGATAACTTTTCTATAGAAAAGTAAAGTTATCGATAACTTTTCTATAGAAAAGTAAAGTTATCGATAACTTTTCTATAGAAAAGTAAAGTTATCGATAACTTTTCTATAGAAAAGTAAAGTTATCGATAACTTTTCTATAGAAAAGTAAAGTTATCGATAACTTTTCTATAGAAAAGTAAAGTTATCGATAACTTTTCTATAGAAAAGTAAAGTTATCGATAACTTTTCTATAGAAAAGTAAAGTTATCGATAACTTTTCTATAGAAAAGTAAAGTTATCGATAACTTTTCTATAGAAAAGTAAAGTTATCGATAACTTTTCTATAGAAAAGTAAAGTTATCGATAACTTTTCTATAGAAAAGTAAAGTTATCGATAACTTTTCTATAGAAAAGTAAAGTTATCGATAACGTTTCTATAGAAAAGTAAAACTATCGATAATTTTTCTTTGGAAAATTAAAGTTATCGATAATTTTTCTGTGGAAAATTAATGTTATCGATAATTTTTCTTTGGAAAATTAAAGTTATCGATAATTTTTCTTTGGAAAATTAAAGTTATCGATAATTTTTCTTTAGAAAATTAAAGTTATCGATAATTTTTCTTTGGAAAATTAAAGTTATCGATAATTTTTCTTTGGAAAATTAAAGTTATCGATAATTTTTCTTTGGAAAATTAAAGTTATCGATAATTTTTCTTTGGAAAAGTAAAGTTATCGATAATTTTTCTTTGGAAAAGTAAAGTTATCGATAATTTTTCTATAGAAAAGTAAAGTTATCGATAACTTTTCTATAGAAAAGTAAAGTCATCGATAACTTTTCTATAGAAAGGGAAAGTTATCGATAACTTTTCTATAGAAAAGTAAAGTTATCGATAACTTTTCTATAGAAAAGTAAAGTTATCGATAACTTTTCTATAGAAAAGTAAAGTTATCGATAACTTTTCTATAGAAAAGTAAAGTTATCGATAACTTTTCTATAGAAAAGTAAAGTTATCGATAACTTTTCTATAGAAAAGTAAAGTTATCGATAACTTTTCTATAGAAAAGTAAAGTTATCGATAACTTTTCTATAGAAAAGTAAAGTTATCGATAACTTTTCTATAGAAAAGTAAAGTTATCGATAACTTTTCTATAGAAAAGTAAAGTTATCGATAACTTTTCTATAGAAAAGTAAAGTTATCGATAACTTTTCTATAGAAAAGTAAAGTTATCGATAACTTTTCTATAGAAAAGTAAAGTTATCGATAACTTTTCTATAGAAAAGTAAAGTTATCGATAACTTTTCTATAGAAAAGTAAAGTTATCGATAACTTTTCTATAGAAAAGTAAAGTTATCGATAACTTTTCTATAGAAAAGTAAAGTTATCGATAACTTTTCTATAGAAAAGTAAAGTTATCGATAACTTTTCTATAGAAAAGTAAAGTTATCGATAACTTTTCTATAGAAAAGTAAAGTTATCGATAACTTTTCTATAGAAAAGTAAAGTTATCGATAACTTTTCTATAGAAAAGTAAAGTTATCGATAACTTTTCTATAGAAAAGTAAAGTTATCGATAACTTTTCTATAGAAAAGTAAAGTTATCGATAACTTTTCTATAGAAAAGTAAAGTTATCGATAACTTTTCTATAGAAAAGTAAAGTTGTCGATAACTGTTCTATGAAAAAGTAAAGTTATCGATAATTTTTCTTCAAAAAAATAAAGAAATCGATAACTGCTCTTTAAAAACTAAAGAAATTGATAACTTTTATGTGGAAAAGTAAAGTTATCGATAACGTTTCTATAGTTAAGTAAAACTATCGATATTTTTTCTTTGGAAAATTAAAGTTATCGATAATTTTCTCTGGAAAATTAAAGTTATCGATGACTTTTCTATAGAAAAGTAAAGTTATCGATAACTTTTCTTTAAAAAACTAAAGTTATCGATAACTTTCCTAGAGAAAAGTAAAGTTATCGATAAATTTTCTGTAGAAAATCACAGTTATCGATAACTTTTCTTTAATAAACTCACAGTTATCTTAAAATTGCTTTATAGAAAACAAATTTATCGATAACTCTTTTTGAGTTTTCTATATAAAATCAAAATTATAGATAAATTTTGTATAGAGAATCAAAGTTATTGATAATTTTTCTAAAAAAAAAACAAACTGATTGAAAAATTTTCTTGGCAGAATCAAAATTATAGCATAAAGTTTTATGTATTTCCTCCCTCATTATTTCAATCATTGGTTACAATAGAATTAAATTGTATGTTAAATTTTAATTAAACATTAATTTGTGTGTAAATTCCTTAATCATTTTAATATCATTTGGCACTTTCCTTGAATTTGCTGTACAAACTATAATTGGAGTAATTTTAGCTGTTTATTCTGGTTTTGCACACAGAAAAACGTTATTTTAATTTATGGCTTGAATTATTGCCCACAAAAGTGAAGGAGAAGAATTTATGTAGATTTAAGTGTCTTATTGTTTGGTTACCGTTGAGTTTAAAGCCCTTCTTCTTTTAATTTTTTTTTTGTTTGTAAAATGTAGCTGCTGCTGTTGTTACCTCAAATTCATTAACCATATAATTAATGATTGTGTCTTATAAAACAGACCTCTTACACATAAAAACTACACTCTTACATATGTATATGGTTTATTAAGAGATTTAAAGGAATCAATTGTTAAAAAAAAATATTTTATAGGAAAATACTGAAAGTAAAAGGGATTTTTTCCGTTTTATGTTTCAGTACTATTGATATTTAAATTATGAAATTTTGCTGTTAGGAGATATAGGGAGTGTTATTTTGGTTTGGGTGCAATTGAAAAGTTTCGAAAGATTTAGCGAAAGATTTTTAAAATTTATTTCGAATTTTGATTAAATAATTTTACTCCTTTACAGCCCTACCGTTATTTTTCTTTTACTCACGCTGTAAGTGTGTTTTTATGTAAAATAAACTTATAAATTCGTTGGTTTTCTTACAATATTTTATCATTATTATTATTGGGTTTTTCTACGTTTCGCATTCTGGTGGCATGATACTCATTGTAAACAACAACAACAATAACAATAAAAGCAACAACAACAACAATAAGAATAACAATAATAACAACAACAAGTAAGAGTGCTATATTCGGCTGTGCCGAATCTTATATACCCTTCACCAAATTATACTTGAAAATTTTAAATATTTTTAGGTAAACAAAATTAAATTTTTTTTCCAGTTGTTTTTTGAATTTTTTGTAAAAAAAAATTTTTCGATTGTTATTTTAATTTTTTTTTTTTTAAATTTAAAAATTTTTTTTTTTTTTCAATTTTAAAAAAAAAAAATTTTTTTAAATTTTAAAAATTTTTTTTTTAAAATTTAAAAAAAAATTTTTTTTTAAATTTTAAAATTTTTTTTTTGTTTTTAAATTTTTTTTTTTTTTTAAAAAAATTCGGGTTCAAAATTTTTTTCCCGATTTTGACCCATTGTAGGTCCAACTTACTATGGTCTTATATACGTCGTTGCAAATGTCTTTGAAATATCTATCATTAGATATCCATATTGTCTATTAATGTCTTAGTAATCCAGATATAGGTAAAAAATAGGTCAAAAATAGAGGTTGTCTTGGTTTTTTCCTCATATCTCAGCCATTTGTGGACCGATTTTGCTGATTTTAAATAGCAAAATTCTCGAAAGCATGTCTGACAGAATTATTGAAGATTTGGATCCCGAAGATATCTGGGGTCTTCAGAAAACTGATTTCAACAGACAGACAGACGGACAGACAGACAGACAGACAGACAGACAGACAGACAGACAGACAGACGGACATGGCTTAATCGACTCCGCTATCTATAAGGATCCAGAATATATATACTTTATAGGGTCGGAAATGAAAAATGTAGAAATTACAAACGGAATGACAAACTTATATATACCCTTCTCACGAAGGTGAAGGGTATAATAACAATACATTTAATTACCCTCCACTCAAAAGCTTAAAGCCATAAAATCACAAGAAAAGTTGAAATGAAATACAACACCAAAACAACACACACACGATGCGTGCTGTTGTTTTGCATAAACATGGTGTAAACACAGGAGGTGTAACTACAAATAAAATCTATTTTGAATATAGAAAAAATGTATTGAAAATCTTTTTATTGGCACAATTTTTTATTTCTCTCCACTGCACAGTGGGGCAGAATCAAAATTTTTTGAAAGTAGATCTGGCATTTCTAAACGGACAAATAGACAAGGACTAATCGAGTTTAAGTTATTAAAATGAACGCTACAAATGCTACAGGGGCTGCGCTATGGGGGCTCAAAGTAGGGTACTAATTTGATCCCCCATATCGCCGCCCCTGGACCATTTGTAGGGTCAATTTTAATAACTTAAACTTGAATACTCCTTGTCTATGCCCACATCAAATTGTATCCCAATCGAACCAGACGTTTAGAAATGCCAGATCTATTTCCAAAAAAAATGTTGATTCTGCCCCACTGTGCACTGTAGCTAAAGTTACTCTAACCATGGTAAACATAAATTTTTGTTATTTTCCATTACTAAATAGGAATAATTATGGACTACAGCCCCAAAGGGGGGGGGGGGTGGTTTTGTATATTTGATGTAAAGGAAGGTTAATGATTCTTTATTTGGGGTTGACCAAAATAAACGCCCACTTTACAAAAATTTTGTAAATGCCATTTACACAGGAAATACACAAAAACACTCATACACTCTTTATTTGTAAATGTACTCATACATATACAAATCAAATTAAAATTTATACAAAATCGAACAATACAATTGTTGGAATATTGGTGCATTAGGGTGGCTGTTAAGCCATTATAGGAATTTTCCTATTTTTTGGTGATCCCAAGGTCTAGAACTGTTTCCCGACATCTTAAAACCAAATGCTGAAAATTTTAGTAAAAAACTTATTTTTGTTTAGTATTAGAAAAATTCAGTTAAAATCAAATTTAACTAATCTTTATACAAATTAGTATAGAATAGTAGAAGCTTTGAATGTTTTCTTTAGTTTAGTTTTAAATTTTCAAAATCGCTTGAAAATTGTAAGAGATGTGACCTAAAATATCAAAAAAATCGAATTAATATTAATCATACGTCTAGATAGACAAAATTTAAATTTTACTTTAAAACTGCCCTCAATAATAGAAATATTTTGCTGATTTTTGGCAATGATTTATTAAAGATCTTAAGGAATCTTTACCTACAAAAATTAACTAAAATAAACAGAAGAAAATTTAATTTAAAAAATTAAAAAAAAAATATTGTTGATTTGAGTGATTTGTATGCCTTAGTTTTGAAATATTTCTATAAAATAGTATAGAATTATCAAGTTGCAAATGTTTTACTTGGTTTTGTTTTTAAATTTTCAAAATCGCTTGGAAATTGTAAGAGTTGTGACGTAAAATATAAAAGAAGTTGGAATTAATATTAATCATACGTCTAGATAGACAAAATTTACATTTTCATTTTAAAACTATCACAATAAAGCAAGGATTTGTTTGATTTTTTATAACAATATACTAAAGGTCTTAAGGAATTTAGAGCTGCCAACAAAATTTTCTAAAATTTACAAATAAGTGAAAATGTTGACTAAAATAAACTAAAGAAAATCGAATATAAATAATTTTTATACAATGAAATATATAATTATCAAGTTTCAATTATTTTATTTGATTTAGTTTTAAAATTTTCAAAATCGCTTGAAAATTGTATGAGTTGTAACCTAAAATATAAAAAAACTGAGAATAAATATTAATCATACGTCAAGGTAGACAAAATATAAAATTAATATTTGAAGTTCTGTGATATTATTAATAAGTTTGACCTATAGATCTGTGTTTGTTGAACTCTTTAATTGTATTAAATTGATTCTAATCCATTTGTCACTAGAATTTAACAATAAAATATCCCCTGAAGATATTTGAAAAGGCAAAGGTCTATTTATTTAATATTTTTTTATTTATTTGCATCATTTTAATTAGATTTGTTTGAAGATGGAGATTCTTTAAGATCTTAAATATATTGTGGCAAAATATCGGCCAAATCGTTCCATTATTGTGGGAATTTTGAAGTAAAATGTAAATTTTGTCTATCTAGACGTATGATTAATATTAATTGAAAGTTTTTTGATATTTTAGATCACAACTCTTACAATTTCCAAGTGATTTTGAAAATTTCAAAACTAAAACAAGTAAAACATTTGAAACTTGATAATTCAATACAATTTTGTACAAATATTGATTAAATTCTATTTTCTTCGGTGTATTTTAGTAAACTTTTAAATCTATTTCCAAATATTAATAGATGTAGAATCCTTAAGATCTTAAATTTCTGACAAATCTTTCCACTATTGAGTGTTTTATTTGAAAATTTTTTTTGATATTTAAGGTCACAATTTTCAAGCGATTTGGAAAATTTCGAAACTAAACCAAGAAAAACATTCTTAGCTGTAGATTCTTAAAGACTTTAAAAGTATTGTTGTGAAATGGTTTCATAATTGAGCGATATTTTTAAGTAAAAATTTTAATTTTGTCTAACCTAACGTATGATTAATATTAAATTGAACTTTTTTGATATTTAAAATCACAACTCATTAAATTTCCAAGCGATTTTGAAAATTTCGAAACTAAACCAAGTAAAACATGCGAAACTTGATAATTCTATAAAATTTTCAACAAAGATTGATTAAAACTAGACGAATGTTTAATATTAATTCGGAGTTTTGTGATATTTTAGATCACAACTCGAACAATTTCTAAGCGATTTTGCCAATTTGGCAACTATACCAAGTAAAACATTCGAAACTGGATAATTGCACAAATAATAAGCCAAATCTTTCCATTATTGAGGATGTTTTAAAGCAAAATGTAAATTTTGTCTATCTAGACGTATGATTAATATTAATTCGAACTTTTTTGATATTTTAGGTCACAACTCATACGATTTTCAAACGATTTTGAAAATTTCAAAACCAAAACAAGTAAAACATTCGAAGCTTGATAATTCTATATTCTTTTGTATAAACATCAAATCAATTCGATTTTCGTTAGTTTATATTAGTAAATTTGTTCCCTTATTTGTTTGTACCTATAGATTTCTTAGGTCCTTAAGAATATTGTTGCAAATAATCGGACAAATCGTTGCTTATTGTGGTATTTATAACGTAAAATTTAAATTTTGTCTATCTAGACGTATGATTAATATTAATTGGATGTTTTTTTATATTCTAGGCCACAACTCATAGAATTGCAAAGCGATTTTGCAAATTTCGAAACTAAACCAAATAAAACATTCAAAAGTTGATAATTCTATACAATTATGTACAAAGATTGATTAAATTTGATTCCTGTCGGAGTATTTTAGTCAACTTTTAAATTTATTTGAACATTTTAAAAAGCTTAATTTGTCAGAGATCTTAAATCTCTGATAAATCTTTCCATTATTGGGTGTTTTATTTGAAAAATGTAAAGTTTGTCTATCAAGACGTATGCTTAATATTACTTCGAACTTTTTTGATATTTGTTTAACTACAAATCATAAACTTTTCACTTCTTTTTGAAGCCGTAGATTTCATAGGACCTTGAGAATATTGTTGCAAAAAATCGTACAAATCGGTGTATTATTGTGGGAGTTATAACGTAAAATATAAATTTTGTCTATCTAGACGTATGATTAATATTAATTCCAACTTATTTTATATTTTAGGTCATAACTCTTACAATTTCCAAGCGATTTTGAAAATTTAAAAACAAACCCAAGTAAAACATTTGCAACTTGATAATTCTATACTATTTTATAGAAATATTTCAAAACTTAGGCATACAAAACACTAAAATCAAAATTTTTATTTTTTAAATTTGTTAAATTAGATTTTCGGACGTTTATTTTAGTTAATTTTTGTAGGTAAATATTCCTTAAGAGCTTTAATAAATCATTGCCAAAAATCAGCCAAATATTTCTATTATTGAGGGCAGTTTTAAAGTAAAATGTAAATTTTGTCTATCTAGACGTATGATTAATATTAATTCTTAGTTTTTTGATATTTTAGGTCACAACTCATACAATTTTCAAGCGATTTTGAAAATTTCAAAACTAAAACAAGTAAAACATTCGAAGCTTGATAATTCTATGCTTGTATAAAGATTTGTTCAATTCGATTTTCGTTGGTTTATATTAGTAATTTTTTTCACTTATTTGTTTATACCTATAGGTTTCTTAAAACCTTAAGTATATTGTTGCAAATAATCGGACAAATCGTTGCATTATTGTGGTAGTTATAACGTAAAATTAAAATTTTGTCTATCTAGATGTATGATTAATATTAATTGGAAGTTTTTTTATATACTAGGCCACAACTCATAGAATTACCAAGCGATTTTGCAAATTTCGAAACTAAACCAAGTAAAACATTCAAAAGTTGATAATTCTATACAATTATGTACAAAGATTGATTAAATTTGATTCCTGTCGGAGTATTTTAGTCAACTTTTAAATTTGTTTGATAATTTTAAAAAGCTTAATTTGTCAGAGATCTTAAATCTTTGACAAATCTTTCCATTATTGGGTGTTTTATTTGAAAAATGCAAATTTTGTCTATCAAAACGTATGCTGAATATTAATTCGAACTTTTTTGATATTTTTTTAACTATAAATCATAAACTTTTCACTTCTTTTTGAAGCTATAGATTTCTTAGGACCTTGAGAATATTGTTGCAAAAAATCGTACAAATCGTTGTATTATTGTGGGAGTTATAACGTAAAATGTAAATTTTGTCTATCTAGACGTATGATTAATATTAATTCGAACTTTTTTGATAATTTAGCTCACAACTCATACAATTTCCAAGCGATTTTGAAAATTTCAAAACCCAGCCATGTAAAACATTCGAAAGTTCATAATACAAAACAAATTTTTATAAATTAAATTAGTTAAATTTGATTTTCCTAAGTTTTTAATTGAAATTTTTTTCAATATTGAATTTAAAATTTCTTTTTTTTAATTATTCTACTTTGACCCAAATCTCGAAACTTCTAATAAAATGTTGAAGGTTATCTGATTTTATTAAAATTTTCAGTATTAGGTTTTTTCGATTTTGGAGACAAATTTTAGACCTTGGGAACTATGAAAATCGTAAAAGACCTAGATAGGGGCCAGCCTAATTTACATGTACTCATGTTGTGTGTGTTTGTATTTGTGTTTGTAAAAGAGGGAGAGTAACTGTACAAACGGTACTTGAATTATAAACCAAATAAAGTTTTCAAGAGTAGAGAAACCATTGTGTGGCAAGAGTTGAATGCAAAGTGGGCTGCAGGGGGAGTGGGTAGAGTTAATACCGAATATAATACAATGGCTACAATTGTTTGGAATTTTTTTAAATGAAGAATCAATGCTGTCGACATTGAGGATGATGATGATTGTTGAATAATTGAGTAAGTAACGTAATATTATTTATTGTAACATCCACAACATATGCACATTGCATTGCAATTTGCAACGTAATGCAATGCAATGTCATGTTATATATATTTTCATTTAAATTACATACACATACCCTCGAACACTGCTGCACATTGGGTATTTGCTGTTGTCATTTTAACATGTAACAATTCAAACATTGAATAAGAGGATAGATTTTATTTAATTTTTTTTTACTCAGAATTTCATTTTATTTGTTTGTAAATGGTTGTTTTTCTTTCATTTTAATGTTGATGGAGCGCGTGTTGCATACATAATTTTTTTGTTGTTGGTGTTTTTGAAATGATTTTATGAAATTTCTCAATGTTATTGTTATTGCCCCAAACAACTGGTCATCAATAAATATATATTGGAAAGTAATTTTAGGAGAAAAAAAATAAATAAAGAATCAACTGAAATCTGAATTTATAATATGTAATTTCTTGCTATTTTACATGATATCACACACATTTTCAAAAGAAGGCCTTAAAATATAGACGAGAATCAAAGTAATTTTATTTCATAAAGAAAATTGTCTACTTTTTAGATTTGAATAATTTTCTATAGAAAATGTAAGGAATATTTCTAAAACTTATTCATGATTATGAAGTTTGAGATCTTTTTAATTGTTAAGTTTAAGAACTTTCGAAATCGCTTGAAAAATGTGAGAGTTGTGGTCAAAAGTATCAAAAAATTCGAATTAATATTAATCATACGTCTAGGTAGACAGAATTTACATTTTGCTTTAAAACTCTTTCAATAATGAAACAATTTGGCTGATTTTTTGCTGAAATATAGTTAAGAGCTTAAAGAATCCACAGCCACAAACAAAACTTAATAAAAATTGTTAAATAAATGAAAAAATGGACTTTTTAAATTTTCAAAATTTCACCTTAGATTTGGTTGATATATTTTTAACGTATAATAACAGAAGAAAACCTTTAAAGATAGACGAGAATCAAAGTAATTTTATTTCATAAAGAAAATTTTCTACGTAACTTTTTAGATTTGCATAATTTGCTATAGAAAATGTAAGGAATATTTCTAAAACTTATTCATGATTATGAAGTTTGAGATCTTTTTAATTGTTAAGTTTAAGAATTTTCGAAATCGCTTGAAAAATGTGAGAGTTGTGATCAAAAGTATGTAAAAACTCCGAATTAATATTAATCATACGTCTGGGTAGACAAAATTTACATTTTGCTTTAAAACTCTCTCAATAATTAAATGATTTGGCTGATTTTTTGCTACAATATAGTTAAGGTTTTAAGGAATCTATAACCACAAATAAATTTGTTAATTAAATGAAAAGTTTTACTTAAATTTTTCTAGAAATTTTTATTTAAAAATCACAAAATTTTGTGAAAATTTAACGAGTTTTTGGAAAAAATTTTATCATAAATTCTGCAATTATTTTTTTTATTTTTGTTTCATATTTTTTTAACATAAACCACAGGTATGTGCTGGTCAAAAATCAGCCCAATCACTCTTTTAATAAGGGATTTTTAAAGCAAATTGAAAATTTTGTCCAACTTGACGTATGATTAATATTAATTCTGACTTTTTTGATATTTTTGTTAATAACTTCTACAATTTTCAATAGATTTTGAACATTTTAAAACTAAACCATGAAAAACATTTAAAGCTTGATAATTATAAACATTTTTTTTAAAAAAGAAACTGGAATAATTAAATTTTCGTCTTTTCTTATAAATAATTTTTTTTATTTATTTTGAAAATTTTAAATATAAAGTTGCAAAAAATCAGCCAATTCTTTGATTTAATGAAGGAATGTTAAAACAAAATTTAGTTTTTTATAGCTTGACGTATGATTAATATTAAGATGGACTTTTTTTTCTATTTTAGGTCACAATTCATACAATTCTTAAGCGATTTTGAAAATTTAAAATAATACCCAGAAAAACAATCGCAGCTTGATAATTCTATATTATATTGCATAAATATTAGTTAAATTCGCTTTTCGTTGGTTTATTTTAGTAAATTTTTTCACTTATTTGGCAATTTTAGAAAGTTTTGTTCGTAGCTGTAGATTCCCTAAAATCTTCAATAGAATGATGCAAACATTAAGTATATTGTTGCAAAAAATCTAAAAAATCGTTGCATTGTTGTGGTAGTTTTAAAGTAAATTATAACTTTTTTCTATCTAGACGTATGATTAATATTAATTCGAACTTTTTTGATATTTTAGCTCACAACTCACACAATTTTTAAGCGATTTTGAAAATTTCAAAACAATGTTAAGAAAAACAATCAAAGCTTGATAATTCTATATTATATTGTATAAAGATTAGTTTATTTTAGTATATTTTTTTTACTTATTTGCAAATTTTAGATATTTTTGATTGTAGCTGTAGATTCCTTAAGATCTTCAATATATCGTTGCAAAAAATTAGCCAAATCGTGGCACTATTGCTAGAGTTTTAAACTAAAATATAAATTGTTTAATTAATATTAATTCGCACTTTTTTGATATTTTTGACCACTACTCATACAATTTTGCAGTGATTTTGAACAATTCAAAACCAGTCATTGTTTAGTTCTTAAACTATTTTTTTTAAGATTTGTAAAATTAAATTTTTGTGTTTTTATATAAATAATTTTTTTTCCTTCATTTTCAAAATTTAACAAGTTTTCTTTATATTTATAGATTTCTTAAGATCTTAAATATATTGTTGCAAAAACTCTGTCAAATCTATCCATTAACAAGAGAGTTTTAAAGTAAAATGTAAATTTTGTCTATCAAGGCGTATGATTAATATTAATTCGGTGATTTTTGTTACTTTCGGCCACAACTCTTACAGTTTTCTAGCGATTTCGGAAATTCTTAAACTTAACAATTTAAAACATCTCAAACTTGATAATTATGGACTAGTTTTAGAAATATTCTTAAAATTTTCTATAGAAAATTAAGATAATCGAAAGATTTATATTGAAAATCTTCATTATCAAATACAGTTTTTGTAGAAAAGCTATGCATATTCCATCGCTGTCTCAATGTTGTTGTCGTCTATCATTTTGAAGGACTTCTAGAGTTGTTATACATAAAAAGAAAATTTTAAAATATATCAGGGTAAAATTTTGAAAATTTCAAATTTCTAGCAAAAGTTAAAGTAAAATTTTTTATTTATTTAACAATTTGTATTAAGTTTTGTTTGTGTTGCATATTCCTTAAGACCTTAACTATAACATTGCAAAAAATCAGCCATGTAATAGCTTCGAAAGTTTATAATGCTAAACTGTTTTTTATTAAATTAGTTAAATTTGATTTTTATCTTTTTATTTAAATATGTTTGGGTTAATTTTTAATAAGTTTTGTTTGTTGATATAGATTCCTTGAGACCTTAACTAGATCATTGCAGAAAATCAAACCAATCTTTTCATATTTGAGAGAGTTTTGCAATAAATTGTAAATTTTGACCATCTAGACGTATGATTAATATTAATTTGGACTTTTTTGATATTTTTGGCTATAACTCATACAATTTCCAAGGGATTTACAGAATTTCAAAACTAATTAAGTTAAAACATTTTAAACTAGATAATGACAAACTATTTTTTTAAATATTCCTTAACTATTCTGTAAAAACATTAAAATTATCAATAAATTTTCTAAAGAAAAAAAATGAAAAATTATCAATAAATTTTCTATAGAAATTATCAGCCAAAGTTATACAGAAAATCTGGTAATATTAAAAATATTTTATCAAATTCCAACAACAAATCTTTATTTACAAAAACAGTTTCTGTAGTTTTTGTACTAAAGGATCTAAACGATTATTTCCAGTTGTATATTACTCTTGATTTTTCTTCTTTGCTCTAAATTTATTTATTTCCCTTTTACAATCTAAGAAAAAAAAGCACATTTTAATATTGAATATAAATCCCTGTATTAAAAACCAGGCCAATAAATATTTATAACCACAAAACCATTAAAAGTGTTCTTTTAAAAGCCTATTCATCATTAGGCTTGTACTACTGCTCTTGAACTTAAACAAAGCTTCACACTCTAACTGACTATGGAAACAGCGCTACTTTAGTCTCTGGGAACTCCTGCTGTTCCATTAAGATCTTTTCCGTTTATTCGCATTATAATGTTATTGTTGGTGTTGTTGTTTGGTATTTAACATGGTTAAATAAATGTTAGTAAAAATTTTGCTGTTTATGATGCTTGTATTTATTTGAGTGTTTTTTTTTCTGAATTTTTTTTATTGTAACAATTTAAATTGAGTGTGTGTTAAGCTGTTGTTGTGTGTGTTTTTTTTGCAGTTAAACAAACCACATTATTTTAGAATTTATATTACGATTTTTATTATTTTGTTGTTGTTTTGCTATTTTTTTCCAAAAGAAAATATACAAATGTTTACAAAAAAAAAAAAAAACACACAGTAGGACGTTTGAATTTAGAAACGAAACCCTCAGACAGACAAAAGAGACCATTTTATTATAAATACGACAGACTATAAACAACAACTTAATTTAAAATAATGTTAAATAGGAACAAAGATACACAACTTAATTTAGTTAGACACATACCAACACTTTCTTCTTTCATTTACCGCTTACGTGGCTTTAGTTTGTTGTCATGCCTTTCTTCTAGCAGTTGAAGAGTGTATGCCAAAAAGGAATTAAGCATTAGAGCCTCCTCGTTTTTACGTATAACAACAGTATAAGTCCTTCAGAAACATAGACAAGAAACACATTAAGGCAGGAATGGATAATGTATATTTTCTATATATATCTTTGGATTATCTTAATTTTCTATCAAATCTTTTAAGAATATTTCAAGCTTGAGATCTTTTAATTTCATTAATTCAAGAATTTTCGAAATCGCTTGAAAATTGTAAGAGTTGTGGCCAAAAGTAACAAAAAACTCAGAATTAATATTAATCATACGTCTAGGTAGACAAATTTTACATTTTGCTTTAAAACTCTCTTAATAATGAAACAATTTGTCTAATTTTTTGCTGAAATATAGTTAAGGTCTTACATAATCTCCAGCCATAAACAAAACTTAATAAAAATTGTTAAAGAAATGAAAAATTTTACTTTAACTTTTGCTAAAAATTTAAAATTTTCCAAATTTGTTTGATATATTTTTTTACGTAAAACAACAGTAGTTCACAGCTTTACTACAGTAATTTTATTTCATAACATAAATGTTCTGTATAAATCTTTGTATTACCTTAATTTTCTATCAAAAATTTGAGGAATATTTCTAAAACTAGTTCATCATTATCAAGATTGAAGTCTTTTAAATTGTTATGTTTAAGAATTTTCAAAATCGCTTGAAAATTGTAAGAGTTGTAGCCAAAAGTATCAAAAAACTCCGAATTAATATTAATCATACGTCATGGTGGACAAAATATACATTTTGCTTTAAAACTCTCTCAATAATTAAGCGATTTAGCTGGTTTTTTACAACGTTATAGTTAAGTTCATAAAGAATCTACAACCACAAACAAAACTGAATAAAATTGTTAAATTAATGAAAAAATTCGATTTTAAAATTTGGTTAAAATATTTTTAAATTTTCTTTTTACGTATAACAACTGTAGAAGTTCTTTAGAAAAATAGAAGAGTAACTCATTAAGTCAGGGATTCACAGCTTTGATGCAGTAATATTTTTCTATATAAATCATTTGATTCCCTTAATTTTTCATAAAAAAATTAAAGGAATATTTCTAAAAATAGTATATTAATATCAAGTTTGAATTGTTAACAATTTAGGTTTTAGAATTTTTAAAATCGCCTGAAAACTGTAAGAGTAAGAGAACTTAATAAAAATCTGTTAAATAAATGAAAAAAATGACTTTAACTTTTGCAGGAAATTAGAAATTTTCAAAATTTTATCCAAAATTTGGTTGATATATTTTTTACGTATAACAACAGTAGAATTCCTTAAAAGATAGACGAGAATCAACGTTATTTTATTTCATAACGAAAATTGTCTATGTAAATTTTTAGATTGCCATAATTTTCTATCAAAAATTTTAGGAATATTTCTAAAACTAGTTCATCATTATCAAGTTTGAATTGTTTTAAATTGTTAAGTTTAAGAATTTTCGAAATCGCTTGAAAATTGTTAGAGTTGTGGCCAAAAGTATCAAAAAACTCTGAATTAATATTAATCATACGTCTAGGTAAACATAATTTACATTTTGCTTTAAAACTCTCTCAATAATGAAACGATTTGGCTGATTTTTTGCAGCAATATAGTTAAGGGCTTAAGGAATCTACAACCTCCAACAAAACTCTTTAAAAATTGTTAAATAAATGAAAAATTTTACTTTAACTTTTGCTAGAAATTAGAAATTTTGCAAAATTTTATCCTACATTTGGTTGACATATTTTTTTAGGTATAATAACTGTAGAAGTCCTTCAAAAATATAGACGATAGAATATTCACAGCTTTTATGCAGTAATTTTATTTGTTTGTGGAAATTTTCTTTATAAATCTTTCAATTACCTTAATTTTCTATCAAAAATTTTCAGAATATTTCGAAAACTAGTTCATCATTATAAAGTTTGAGATCTTTTAATTTCATAAGTTTAAGAATTTTCAACATAGATTGAAAATTGTAAGAGTTGTGGCCAAAAGTATTAAAAAACTCCGAATTAATATTAATCATATGTCAAGGTACACAAAATTTACATTTGGCTTTAAAACTCTCTCAAAAATAAAGCGATTTGGCTGATATTTTGCTGTAATATAGTTAAGGACTTATATAATCTACAGCCACAAGCAAAACATAATAAAAATTGTTAAATAAATGAAAAGTATGACTTTAAATTTTGCTAGAAATTTTAAAAATTTTACCCTACGTTTGGTTGATATTTTTTTTTAATTCTCGTTTTAAGTATAACAACTGTAAAAGTCATTCAATAAAATAGACGAGAAACATTATGCTGCAGTAATTTTATTTGATTACGAAATTTTTTTTATAAATCTTTGGATTTCCTTAATTTTCGATATAAAACTTAAGGAATATTTCTAAAACTAGTTCATGATTATCAAGTTTGAGAACTTTTAAATTGTTAAGTTTAAGAATTTTCAAAATCGCTTGAAAACTGTAAGAGTTATGGCCAAAAGTATAAAAATTCCAAATTAATATTAATCATACGTCTAGGTAGACAAAATTTACATTTTGCTTTAAAACTCTCCCAAAAATAAAGCGATTTGGCTGATTTTTTGCTACAATATTGTTAAGATCTATAAAATGTTAAATAAATGAAAAACTTTTGCTAGAAATTTGAAATTTTCAAAATTTTACTCCAAATTTATTTCAGACTTTTTTTTAATTTATTTCTTCCATCCCTGTTTGGCGCTCTAGACTACTTACGTGAGTTAGTAGTTGTAGGCAAAGGTTGCTAGAGTTCATCTTGTTGAGTCGTTAAGGGATTTATTTTGGAAAATTTTAATGTTTCTTTATTTTGTGTCTACCCAGGCATAGGAAAAATTTATAATAAAGTTGTTATTGTTGTTGTCAATGATGTTCATAATAATGACATCATTTTTCACAACTGAAGCATCTGAACAAATACAGAAAAAAAATTGGAGGGTAGAGTTGAAAAATAAAAGAAACAGTTGGCTTGGAATATTACAAGTGTTGTTCAAATTAAAAATAAAAATATTTGTTTAACCCAATTTTAACATAACAACAAATACTTAACAAAGAGAAGCTTTAAATATTTGAAATGAATTTAGTTTATGTATAAATGCCCTAGAATGTCAGTTAATAAAACTTTCATCTCTTTAATTTTAATATTTAATAAAAAATTGAAAACAACAATTTATATTTTTTGGCTTTTACCAAACTTAATAATCTCGTCAAGCACTCAGTTAACCACCACCACACACTCTGCTGGTTAAAATAAAATTCATAAAAATTTTGAATGGTTTTGGAGGGAAAAATATAAAAAAAAACAAATTTAATTCCCTTAAGAGCCCTAGAAAACCACAAAAACCTGTAAAAATAAATTTACAAACAAATCGAGGAGAGATGGGGAGAGAGAGATCGAAAACAAAAGTCAAGTTCTAAATACGAGAATTAAAATTTCATGCAAAAATGGTAGCAGCCAACAAACATAAGTATTAAATATTTAAATTAAATGGTTTGCAACACAAAAAATAATATACAGAGTTTGTAAAGGTATACAAAGAAGGTGATTGACAAAATAACCCATCTAAAATAAGTTTATTTAAATGCGTGGCAGCTCTATATAAGTTATACAATATAGGGGGAGTTTTGTATTCAATGTTGTATATTTAAGGCAAATTTTTTCTTGTTAATCAAAAATTTTTAAAGATTTTGTTATTTAAAGCTTTAGTTTATTTAGAGATTCAAATAAATGCGTTAAAATTTTTTAAATATTTTTAGTATTTTTGGAGATTTTTTAAAAAATAAAAAATTTTCCCTGGTGGCGTATGATTAATATTAATTAGGAGTTATTTTATATTTTAGGCTATAATTCAAACAATTTTCAAGCGATTTCCAAAATTTCAAAACTAAACAATTCAAAACATTATAAGCTTTATAGTAATAAACAAAACTTAAAAGCAATTGTTTATATAAAACGTCAAAACCTAAAACTAATGCAAAATTAATGAAATTTTGAGAAGCCATAATAACTTTTTCCAAGATATTCTCAAAATTTGCTGCTTAAATCACAAACTTTTACTGATAATTTTATCTTAAGCCTAAATTTGTTTAGATATTCTTTAAGTTTTCTATAAAACTTAAATTTTTTTCTACCTATACGTATGATTAATATTAATTATAACATTTAGTGAGGAAATTTGTTTGATTTTCAAGCGATTTTAATAAATTTCAAAACCAAATAACTTTAAACATTTTAAGCTATCTTACAAAGATATATATTCAACGAAAAATTAAAATCGAAATTTCATAAAAAGTAATTTTGTAAATTTATACAAAAATTTTAATTAACTTTAAAAATATTTATCACTAATCATAAACTATAACTGTATTTTTATTTATTTTATTGAAAAATTTTAAAATTTCTCTCTTAATTTCCAAGATTTGAACTAAAATATAAATTTTGTCCTACTGGACGTATGATTATTATTAATTATGACTTTTTTGATATTTTAAGTTACAATTTCTACAATTTTCCTGAGATTTCAATAATTTTTAAACTAAACAACGTAAAACATTTCAATTTATACTAATGCAATCAATTTTTTAAAATATTCGTTAAATTTTTAAGGAAAAATTTAAATGAAAGTACAATAACACTATACGAACACCAAAAAAATATAAAAGACCAAAAAAAAGACCCGTGTCTCCCAGTTTTACCCAAAGTCATGCACTTTTTTTATGGTCCCCCAAAGATTTGGGGCCTCGGTGTCATTTTTGCAAAAAAGTGATCTTTTTCTCAGACTCATATCTTGCAAACAGTTTGGAATTTTGATTTACTCTCTGAGGCAAAGTTGTAGCCCATGTCATAGTGAAAAAAAATTCAAGATCAAAATCGAACAATTTTTAAAAAAATTCGATTTTTTTTACCTTTTTTCCCTTGTTCAGGTCCATAGATAGCAAACCGTTCAAAATACAAGGAAACAATCAACTACAAAAATGTACCTAAGATCACAATAAACAACTTTCTAGAACATATGAACTACCTAGGAATGATCTTTAATAACGTTCAGGTAGGTCAATATAAGTTAGTAAGAAGAAACTAAAGGAATTAAGTATTTTGGGTCATAAACAACTAAATTATCATAAACTAAAGCATATTTTTGGCAGCTTTAAAAAAATTATTTCGAATTTTTTAAAGTTTTTTGCGATTTTGATCTTCAATATGAAGTTTTTTTTGGTAAATATTTCAAAATTCAAAATATTTCAGCAAAAAATATTGAAAATTTCTCGCTGAAATCATTAATAATTTGAACAGTTTTATTGATTCCATATCATCAAGATTTTAAAATTTCGGTAAAAATTTCAAAATCTTTCAACCAAAAATATTGAAAAATTCTTGCTGTAAGATAGTTTTATAAACTAAAGCATACATTTTGGAAGATTTAAAAAATTTATTTCGAATTTTTTAAAGTTTTTTATGATTTTGATCTTGAAGATGATTTTTTTTTTTTGTTAAATATTTCAAAATTCAAAATCTTTCAGCCATAAATATTGAAAATTTCTCGCTGAAAACATTAATAAATTAAAAAGTTTTATTGATTCTATCATCAATTTTTAAAAATTCCGGAAAAAATTTCAAAAATTTTCAACAAAATTTCTTGCTGAAATCATTAATAAATTAAACTCGTTTATCAAGTTTCAAAAAAATCTTTTATATCTTAGACTTTCATTTAAATAAAAATATTAACCCTCCTAAACGTATGATTAATATTAATTATATGATTTTTTTATTTTCAGCTTTAATATCTATAATTTTCAAGCGATTTTAAAAATTCCCAAACTAAATGTTTGAAAACATTTCAAGTTTTATTAAAAACTTAATTTTTAAATATTTTAATAATTTTTTCTTATACAAAATGCCCCTCATTATCACTTAACATTCCTCACATATGCCTTTTGAATTATAAATAAAACAAATCAAATTTGTTTGTAACCAAAAAATATAACATTTCCCTTAAACCCTTAAAAATGTTTGGTATATCCTGCATTTTTTATATGTATTATGAAGCAATTAGTTAAACTATACTACTTGTTTTCCCAAAAAAAGGTCATGTTTCCTCTTAATGTTTTTGTGTTTGAAGTTGATCTCATTATGCAAACTGGGCTTTTGGGTAAAATTTTGTTAAGAATTTTTTTAATTTTTTTTATACTGTTTATTTGTTTGAATCTATTTTTCTTAGTATTGAAACCAAATGGAAAATTTGTGAAAAATAATACATTTTTATAATGATTGTTGTCAATTTTTTTTATGATATTTTTAAATCTGTTGGTATTTTGTGTCACATACATTTTTAATAAAGAAATTTTTTGTTGGTGACGAAATTCCCAGAAATTTTCTGCCTGCTGTCTGTAACTTCTGTAGTTTTTTTTAATATTGTTACAGTACAATTGTAAAGGCCCAATATTTAATTGTTATACCATTTGTTACAATAAGAAATACTTATTGAACATGCTTAATATTTTCTGAATAATAAATAGATAGATTTTTAGTCGCATTTTTGGAAAAAAAATTATCAGTCATTGTTTAATTTTAACAAGTTTTGTATACATTTATGATTTACTTAAAGTCTTAGATATAAGATTGTTAAAAATCAGCCAAATAAGTAAATTATTGAGAGAGTTTTAAAGTAAAATGTAAATTTTGTCTATCATGACATATGAGTAATATTAATTTGAAGTTTTTGGATATTTTTGTTAACAACTTATAGAATTTGCAGGCGATCTTGAAAATTTCAAAACTAAAACAAGCTAAACAGTCGAAGCTTGATAATTCTAAACTATTTTTTTTTAGAAATAATTTTATTTTTTGGAAAAAATTTTTTCAATCATTTTTTAGTTTTTACAAGTTTTGTATATACATATAGTTTACTTAACGTCTTATATATATGGTTGTTAAAAATCAGCCAAATAAGTAAATTATTGAGGGAGTTTTAAAGTAAAATCTAAATTTTGTCTATCATGACGTATGATTAATATTAATTTGAAGTTTTTGGATATTTTTGTTAACAACTCTTACAATTTTCAAGCGATCGTGAAAATTTCAAAACTAAAACATGCTAAAGTGTCGAAGCATTATAATTCTAAACTATTTTTTTTTTAGAAATTATTTTATTTTTTTCCCCTTCAGCAGGTTTGGAAAATTTTTTTTTAATCATTATTTAATTTTAACAAGTTTCGAATATACATCTAGTTTTCTTAACGTCTTACATATATGGTTGTTAAAAATCAACCAAATAAGTAAATTATTGAGGGAGTTTTAAAGTAAAATGTAAATTTTGTCTATCATGACTTATGATTAATATTAATTGTGAGTTTTTTTGATATTTTTGTTAACAACTCATAAAATTTTCAAGCGATCTTAAAAATTTAAAAACTTAAACATGTTAAACAGTCGAAGCTTGATAATTCTAAACTATTTTTTCTTTAGAGATTATTTATATTCGTTTTATGGCTGTATTTGTATAGCCTTTACCATGAGTGGTAAGTTTGTGATTTCGTTTGCGACTTATATATAGCGCAGTCACAAAATAGCTTTTATACATGATTGATTATTATTTAAAATCGAGAAAATCGGTCCACAAATAACTAAGTTATAAGCCAACAAGATTTTTTTCACCTATTTTCAGCAAACTTTTTTTCATTAAAACTTTTTTTTCACAAAATTTTATTTATCGCCAAAACTTGTTTCACTTTCTTTTAAAAATTTTTCAATTAAAACTTGTTTCTCTTTTTTTAAAATTTTTTTTCACCCAAAATTTTTTTTAACAAAAATTTTGTTCGCCAAAAATAGTGATTAAATTTTCCTTAATACCTTGAATATATCGTTGCAAAAAATCAACCAAATTGTGTTATTATTAGGCAGGTTGTAAAGAAAAATGTAAATTTTGTCTAACATGACGTATGATTAATATTAATAGGAACTTTTTAGATATTTTTGGTTACAATTCCAACAATTATCAAGGGATTTTGAAAAATTCAAATTATATATAAATTAAAACCTCTAAATGTTGATAATGATTTACCATTTTTTTAAATTTATAAAGAAAATAAGAAGAAAACAACACTATAAGTTCAATAAATTTATAATTTTGTATTACTTTATATTTATTAAATTTTGTTTGCATAAAGTTCCTTTAACACCTTAAATATATCGTTGAAAAAACTCAGCCAAATTGTTTTATTATTAGACAGATTTTAAAGCTAATTAAAAATGACGTATGATTAATATTAACTCTATGTTTTTTGATATTTTTGGTTACAACTCCAACAATTTTCAAGGGATTTTGAAAATTTCAAAACTGATTAAATTAAATAAAACCTTTCAATGTTAATAATGATTTACCATGTCTTTAAACTTATAAAGAAAAAAAGCATAAAAAACACAAATTCCAAAAATTTATAATTTTGTATTGTTTTTTTTTATTTTTTTTAAATTAAACTTTTTTCTAAAAAACTAGTTTTTAAATATGCATAAACATCCACTAAGATCTTAAATATATTGTTGCCAAAAATCAGACAAATTGTTTTATTATTAGACAGATTTTAAAGCAAAATAAAAATTTTGTCTATCAAGACGTATGATTAATATTAATACGGACTTTTTACATATTTTTGATTACAACTCCAACAATTTTTAAGGGATTTTGAAAATTTAAAAACTTATTAAATTAAAACCTTTCAATGTTCATAATGATTTACTATTTCTTTAAACTTATAAAGAAAATAAGCAGAAAATAACATTATAAGTTAAAAAAATGTATTATTTTGTATAATTCATTTTTAAAAAATAAAAAAAAATTGCTTAAATTTTTACATATTTCTTTATTAAAGTGTGCCTTAATTTCCATGCTGACTTCTAGTTTCCATTATTTGTAACAAATCCCATATGATCTAGCTTTTTGTGTGGCACATTGCGTGGGTTTGTTGTTCATCTGTATTTTGGTTGATATTTGGTTTTCCTACGTTGTTTTGTTGCTATTTTTTTTATGAGCTTCACATACGGCCCTAATAAAAAAGTCAAAAATTCTCAAACTGACATGCCTTTAAACAAAATAAACAAATAAATATGCAAACAAGCATTACTACAAAATAAAACAAACAAACAAACAAAAAAAATGTGAAATTGGTAGTATAAGTAACATGACATTTTCCAGTAATAACATTTTTGAGTCACAAGATTTCATGTGGTGTTTGGCATGATATCTAAAAATAGAAATGATATTTATTGCAAGCCAAGACCGTGATGGAAAAAGGAAGATGGCAGGGGCAGAAATAGAATATTTGAAAGATAAAAATAAAAAAATAATTTTGAGACTCATTTTTTCTTATTAATTGAAAAATTATTTAATGAAATTATTGGTTTTTATAAAGTTTGCAATGTTTTATATTGTAGGGCTTTGGAATTTTTGAAAAATCTTGAAAATTGCAGAAGTTATAGCAGAAAATATAAAAATAGTCTTAATTAATATTAATCATACGTCTAGTTATACACAATTTTTATTTTTATTGATATTTTAAACATTTTTAAACCGATCTTGATAATATTTCGCAAGCATGGAGCGATGACTCCAAGAAATAATTCAAGACTAAAATAACTTATTAAAGTAATCTAGTGTCCTAGAAATTTACAACCGTAAATCGACCACCAAATTTACGACTATATATATTTTTAATTCCAAATATATTAAATGAAAAAAAGGAATGAGGACATTAATCATTAATACAACAAGACCATAAAACAAAATTAAACGTTGTTATATTAAAAACATGCTGCAACATTATGACAATTTGTTTAAATATTATTTGTCCAGGATAAAAGAATTCCATTTCGCTTTTAATAATAAAACAGCCATAAACAAATATGAAGCAAACTTAAGCTAAATATTTAAATGAAACAACAATTTCATTTTATATTTTAAAATATATAATACCCAAAACACCAGTTGGCATAATGAGATCAACTTTGAGTACAATAAAAATAAAGCCAACTCATATTTGGGTCTTGTTTTTTGTAAAGCAACCAAATGTTTTTAAAACATAACCATAAAGAAGGTTATATAAATATTCTTTTTTTAAAGGATATTGCTTAAAATAATGTAATTTTATTAATAATTCAAAATATAAAGAAATGTGAGAAATATTAATTTTTATTAAAAATAAAATTTGGGGAAAGTTAATTTGTTTTAGGCTCTTGATACTTGATTGTTTTACCACAATTATATATTATGATAAAGATTGAAATGTTTTAAGTGGTTTGGTGTTTGAATTTTTGAAATCGCTTGAAAATTGTGGGAGTTATAGCTTATAGTAGCTAAATAGATGTAATTAATATTAATCATACGTCTAGGTATACAAAATTTACATTTTTATTGAAATCTCAGCCATTTAGAAGACGATTTTGGTGATTTTTCTATATATTTGTAATATGTCTTATAAGTTATGATTTAGAAATAAAAAATAAAATTTATTTTTTATTTTAGAAAGAGAAAATTTTCAAAGATTTTTTAAACCTTATGAAAATTTTTATATTTTAAATTATTTTCAACAAAGTTCTTTCATTGTTTATTCTCATCATGTTTATTTTAGTTTTGGAATTTTTAAATCCCTTGAAAATTGTCTGTATGGGAGTTAATAATAGCAAAATAGTCATTATTACTATTAATACATTACGCAAAATTTACGTTTTTAAAATCTTAGAAATTTTTTACACAATTTTATGCTATTTTAATAGGCACCTATTAAAGCTGATGGTTTGTGATATTATAAACAATTATTTCAACATATTTGTTTTAAAATCACAAAAAAAATAAAAAAAAATTTAAGTCACAACTTAAGTTATATTTTTCCCTATTATATTAATAACTATTGAAGAATAACATTAATTTTAGCTTTACGTGTTTTATCTTAATTGGTATTTACGTGTTTTATCTTAATTGGTATTGAAATTCTTTTTATCCCTTGAAAATTGTCTGAGTTGTAGCCTAAAATAGCAATATTTCCATAATTAATATTAATCATACGTCTGGGTACACAAAATTTTAATTTTTGGTAAAATCACAGTAATTTATTAAACGATTTTGTTAAATTTTGGCACACGGTTATAAAAAATTATAGTTTATGATTCAAGCCACAAATATTTAAATATATTGCCACTAAAGTAGAAAAATTATTACAAAAATGTTCAAATCTCAATTGAAATTCTTATTTTAATTTATTGTACAACAAACTAATTTAAAAAGAACGTAAACTTTATTAAAGCTTTTACAGCTTTATGTTGTTTAGTTTTAGAATTAAAATCTGAATTAATATTTATCATACGTCTGATGGACAAGATTTTATTTTTCACAAAAATCTCAGCAGATTTCTATAAACGATATTAATTTAAATATTCTATATGAAACATTCGAATTTACCAGGTCTCAAAAACAGACTAAAAGTTTCGTTTCTGTTTTTTATACAATTTTTTCCTAAATTAAGTTATTTGTTCTAGCATTTGACAAAAAAACATTTTTAAAATTATTTTTTATTTTTTAATATTTTAAATAATTTATCTAAAAAATTATAAATTTTCTTTCATTTCAGGTATGTTTTTGTGTAAACAAATTTAAAAGAGTCAAGTAAGTGTAAAAATTGTTGAAATCGCTTCAAAATTGTGGGATTTATAGCTTAAAATACAAAACAAGTCATAATTAATATTAATCATACGTCAAGTGGGACAAAATTTTAATTTTTAAAAATTCTGGGATAATAATAAAGCAATTTGAAGACATTTTGATAGCATCATTGAAATGAAGATGTTAGTTATTATATTAAACAAAAATATTTTTAAAATTTAATTCTTCAATTCCAAAAAAATGGGGGCGAAAATCACAAATATTATTTTTGCTATACGAATGCATACTTCTGCTTTATATTTGCAACTAAAATATATTTTAAAAACACCAAAAATTTAAATTTCTGATTAAATAGTTTTCTTATACCAAAGTTTAAATATTATTTTCTGTATTTTGTTTAACAAATATCTTTAAATTGGTGTCCTGTTATAAAATCTTAAATGTTTTATGTTGTTGGGTATCAACATTATTCAAATCGCTTAAAATTTGTGGAAGTTATAGCTTAAAATACAAAACAAGTCATAATTATTATTAATCATACGTCCAGTGGGACAATATTTACAATTTGCAATAACTTTTGAACGCGGCTTTTGTTTTTAATATGTTATATGTCATTTTGAAGGGTACATATCTGTCATTTATTGTCACTTAGTTAGAAAACATTATAGTGTAAAAAACAAAGTTTTTTTTGCTCCAAAAATTAAAAAAAAATAGAATTTTGTACCAACAAAGCGTCATATAAGGGAAGTTTTGCTTTACTTTTTAATTTGAAAAACAGTGCCGCTGAAAGACACCAACTGCGGCCACTTGTTACAATTCCTGTTAAAAACTATTTAGAAAGAAGTGGTTGGGAAATTTTGCCTCACCTGTCTTATATTCTAGAACATGCCCCTTCCGACTACTATTTGGTTTGATCGATGCAGAATTTCTCTGGGATACACTTCACTTTTTAACAGAGTCTACGTATTGGCTTGATTCGTTCTTGGCCTCAAAAGATGAGCAATTCTTTTGGCTCGGAATCCAGATGTTGCAAGAAAGATGGGAAAAGTTTATATCTAACAATGGCAAATTCTTTGAATAAATTTGTATTGTAAAAATATGTAAAAAAAAAATGCTTTTGCTATACAAAAACCTAAACATTCTTCTCTCCAAAATAATTTTAAAAAATGTAAGATTATGAAAATTTTCTTAACATAAAGTTCAATGTTAATTTTCCATTATTAGTTTAAAAACTTTGTCTAAATTAGTTAAATTTTTATATAATCTTAAGTGTTTTAATTTATATTGCTTTAAAATTTTTAAAATCGCTTAAAAATTGTAAAAGTTATGGCCTAAAATATCAAAATAGTCACAATTAATATTAATCATACGTCATGATAAACAAAATTTTTAGTTTTGTAAAAACTTGGTTAAATAATTTAAACATTAAACAAATTGTAATGAAATTTATAAAATCATAGGCTAGTTTATAATTTAAAGAAGAAATTTATTAAAAAATTCTTAAGTAAAAAAATATATAAATAAAATATATGAAATTTTTTTTTTCTTGATTTTTGAATTTTATTTTCTTTTAAAGATTAACAGAAATTAATTGAAATTAGTGTTTAATTATGTAAAATAAAATGTTGTTATAGCTTAGGTATTAAAATTATGCAAATCGCTTGAAAATTGTGGAAATTGTAATGCAAAACATGAAAAAGGTCATAATTAATATTAATCATACGTCCTGTTTTTTTTTTTATTTTTTGTAAAATTCAAGGAAATTAATAGAAATATGAGAATTTTTTTTCTGAATTTGGATAAATTAAAGAATTAACTTATATTTTAAATAAGAAATTTAAAAAAAAATATTTAGCTTTAACACAAAATTGCAACCAAAAGCCACAAAAAATTAGTTTCAATTTAAATATTAAAAACATAACTCTATGTCTAAGTAGATATTATGGTCTCCCACTTTCCTCACTAGCCTGCCTCTACCTCTGTCTTTTTGGCCACATTTTATCCAAATCAAAACAACAACAAAAAAACAGTTGAAAAACCCACCAATATGTTGCATGACAAGTTCTTAGTATGTTGGCAGCCAAAAAAACACAAACTGCTTGTATTTGTATAAATCTGTGAGTGTGTGAATAAACTAGTGTAGGTGCCTCAGCTTTTGCTGTTGCAAAGGCATGATACTGTTCATATCTTTATGCTGCATTTACAACATACACTATTCATATGATTTTTTATTGTTGTCATTTCATTCTGTTCTGTTTTGTCTGTAAAACTCTTGTGCTGTTTTTTTACTTTATTAAGTGTCCCATATACTACTTGAATTTGCAAAAAAAAAAACGCTACTAAACAAGTTTTGTTGTATATTGGTTCTTTCTTGTTTCAGTTTCCAGTTTATTTAACATTTTTTTGGAAGAATTTTTTTGGCGCCGCGTTCTCTTTTTTGGTCATGTGATTAAAGTGTATTTAAATAAAAAGAAAGTCAAATAAAGGAATTCTGGTTATTTTTTTTTTGAGTGCATGCAAATTTGGCAGTATTTGATAGAAATAAAGAAAAGGTAGAGAGACTTTTTGGAGATGGTAGCAGCATTAAATAAATATTTATTATATTTTGACTTTGGGGGAAGTGAAACATAAGAGCTGTGTGAACTTATTATTAACTTGGCTAATAAAATTACTTACTGTTGTTATGTAACTAACATTTATTACAATAAATTATAAAGGAAAAGAAAAAAAAATTTTTTTAATTTTTAAAAATAATTTTTGAGCTTTAATTTTTCTTATAAATTGAACGAATATTTTCGAAAATAGTTGTTTATTGTAAACATGGCACTGTTTTAAATTAAATAGCTTTTTATTTATTGAAATCGTCTTAAAAATGTAGAAGTTATAGCATAAAACAGCAAAAAAGTCATAATTAATATTAATCATACGTCAAGGTATACAAAATTTACATTTTAAACAAAATCTAAGAAAGTAATAGAAATATTAAAAATTTTAATATATAAAAACTACTACAAAGGACTTTACATTTATAATCAATAAGAAATTTTTCAAAATTTCTTTTAAAAACAGAAAAAAAATTTATAAATTTAAGGGAAATTTTTTAAAAAAATTTCAAAAAATTTAAATTTTCAAATTCATTTAATATTGTATTCAACTTATATGACAATTGCTAAAAACCTATTACTAAACATTTTTATTTAACTCCAGCATTTATTGTAATATCACTAATTATTGGTATTTAAACCAACATAAAATCTGTGTTTAAAATTAAAATCAAATAACACCCACAATATTTGTTTACTTACATTAATTAATTTGTTTATGTTTGCTTATTTACATTGTTAAATTGCCCATTATGCATAAAATTTGTAAAACAAATAATTAAATAAGATTTAAGCTTGTAAACAGCTCACAAAAAAAACTGTTTCAAAATATTAAACAAAATCAATATTTTTTTCCTAAAACTGAAACCTTTCATTAGCATAATATTTATCTTAAATATTTATTTATTGTATTTATTATTACAATAATAAAATAATTTTGTAATAAATATCTTTTTGATTTGTATGTAAATTTATTAAATTCATATAACATGGAAAAGGAAGTAGAGATAACTGACAGGCAAATTAATTTAAACACAATTTAAACAAAAATCTTAGAGATATTTGCTTACCTAAAAATTTTATGTTGAAAATTAATTTTAATGCAAGTTATTTAGATACACAGATTTAAATGTAAATAACATAATATAAAAATAACTTAAATTTTTATTTTCATCACATTAGAGCAGTATTTGTTCATTTAGTTTAAATGAAATTGTTAGTTGCACTTAATTATACTAAAGCTATAAATGTTTTTATTTCAATGGCATTGGAATTTTTAAAATCTGTTAAGAATTGTAGAAATTATAGCTTAAATAAAGAAAATAGTCATAATTAATATTAATCATACGTCAAGTGTTACAACATTTACATTTTTGTTAAAATCTTTAAAAGTAATAGAAATATTGAAGAATGTTTGATAGGATCAGTTAATTTAGGATCTTTGTTTATTATTTCAATAAGAAAATTTTCAAAATTTTATTTCTTCGAAATATGAATTTTTTTCTCAAGTTTAAATTTTATTTTTTTCTTTTAAAATAAATAACTATGATGATGGACCATTATTATAATATATGAAGTGTTGTTACGGAACTGCCTTAGTTTGTTTGCAATCGCTCGGTAATTGTGCAATCTATGGCTTAAAATAGCAAAAATGTCATAATTAATATTAATCATACGTCAAGTGGGACAAATTTTAATTTTTTGTTAAAATCTTTAAAAGTAATAGAAATATTGAACAATGTTTCATAGGATCAGTTAACTTAGGATCCTTGTTTATTATTTCAATAAGAAAATTTCTAAAATTTTATTTCTTCGAAATAGGAAATTTTTTTTCTCAAGTTAAAATTTTATTTTTTTCTATTAAAATAACAAATAATTATGATGATGCACCATTGTTATAAAATATTAAGTGTTGTTAAGGAACTGCCTTAATTTGTTTGCAATCGCTCGTTAATTGTGCAATCTATGGCTTAAAATAGCAAAAATGTCATAATTAATATTAATCATACGTCAAGTGTTACAAAATTTACATTTTTGTTAAAATCTTTAAAAGTAATAGAAATATGGAATAATGTTTGATAGAATCACTCAAATTAGCAACATAGATTATATTTTCAATCAGAAAATTTTTAAGATTTTAGTTCTCCAAACTTAGAAATTTGATTCGAAAATCAGAAATTAAGTTTTTAGAATATAAACATAGTTGGCAAAATTGCCTGCATATTTTTTTTAACTAAAAACTGTGTTATAGTAAATGAAAATAATAAAATTAAATAATAGATTCATTTAAAATCTAAAATTCTTTGTTTTCCTTATGTTTAAACTTTATTTTTTCCTATAAATTTTCAATATAATTTTCATATTGCTTCATAGTTATTAAATTTAAAGTGTTTATAAACGAACAGCTTTTAAATTTTGGCAATCGCCTAGATATTTGTCATATAAATGATTAAAATAGCAAAAATAGTCTTTATTAATATTAATCATACGTCTAGATAAACAAAATTTTCCATTTTAGTAAAATTATGGAATAGAAATACAGATAATTTGAATTTTTTGATGAATTTAATAAAATTGGGAACCTTTTTTATATTTCTAAGAAGATAATTGTTTAAATTTTGTTACTTAAAGCCAAAAAATTTGAGACAAAAACCTTAAATATAGAAATTTTATTATAGTTTACATATTTTTGCTAGTTTTAGCACCAAAATGACTTTTAAAAACTTGAAAACAAAAGCCTATCACAAATAATATTTTGAAATTTTTTTTCATGAATTTAAAACTATATTTTCTGTTATAAATTTCAAAAATAATTATTTTTAGGCCTAATTGTTATAAAACTTGAAAGGTTTTAATTAGCATAACTTTAAATTTTTTTAAATCCTTTCAAAATTGTGTCAGCTATAATCTAAAATATCAAAAAAGTCATAATTAATATTAATCATACGTCAAGTGGGACAAAATTTTAATTTTTATAAAATTTTGTGAAAGTAACAACAATAATGGAATTTTTTGTTATAGAATCTGTGAAATAAAGATCCTAGTTTATATTTTTAAGCAGAAAAGTTTTCAAAATTTATTTATAGAAGTTAAAAAAAAACTAAAATATTGTTTTTGAAATTTTTAAGTGTTTTATAGATTTTGCTTTATATTTAAGCTTTTGATGCAGTTAAAATATCTATTAAAAATCTTTAAAAAGTAATGTTCCTTGGCAAATTTATTAATAAATTTCTTTTCTCAAAGTTTAAATGTTATTTTGTTTTATTTATTTAACCACTAAACTTTATATTGGTTCTCTGTTATAAAATCTTAAATGTTTTTAAAAGTTTGATTTAAAATATTTGTAAATCAATGAAAAATTGTGAGAGTTATGACTTAAAAATAACATATAAGTCATAATTAATATTAATCATACGTCCATTGGGACAAAATTTACATTTATGTAAAATTCTGCGAAAGTACAATAAATATCGAAAAGTTTATATTAGAATCAATCAAATTACGACGTTAGTTTAAATGTTCATCAAGAACATTATTCCTTATTTCACTGTTTTTGCATAAAAAAATAAAATTCTAAACAAATTCAAATTATTAATATTTACTCCAATGAAGTTTAAACTGTATTTACTTCTATTAATTTTGGAAATAATGTTTATGTTATATAATTATCACAAAATTTGAAGTGTTTAATATTGTTTAGCTTTTAAATTTTTAAAATCGCTTAACAATTCTAGGAATTATAGCTCAAAATACATAACAAGTCATAATTAATATTAATCATACGTCAAGTGGGACAAAATTTTTATTTTTATAAAATTATGGAAAAGTAATAAAAATTTAAAAATTTTTTTTGTCACAATCACGGCAATTACTATAATGGCTTCAATTTTAAATAAAAAAAATTAAAAATTTATTTCTATAAACCAAAAATTTTTTTTAAAAAACTTTAAAAATAAATTTTTAAATTTAACAAAGTATTATTGTTTTGATGTTATAACAAACAATATATTTGTTTCCGAAATAATTTAAGAGCTTTTAATGGGTAAAATTCAGTAATTCTAAAGTTATGAAAACAAGCTTTCCTTAAAGTTCAAATCTAATTTTCTATTATTGTTTTAAAAATATTTATCAAACTATTTCTTTTTTATATCATCTTAATTGTTTTAATTTATTTGGCTTTCAAATTTTTTAAAATCTTTGGAAAATTGTAAAAGTTATAGCTTAAATTAAGAAAAAAGTCATAATTAATATTAATCATACGTCAAGTGGGACAACATTTTTATTTTTATAATATTATGGGAAATTAACAAAATATTGAAATTTTTTTTGTCATAATCACTGCAATTAAAATATTGGTTTCTATTTTCAGTAAAAAAAAATTAAAAATTTATTTCTATAAACCAACAAATTTTTTTTAAAAAAAAAATTAAAAATTAAATTTTAAATTTTACAAAGTATCATTGTTTTGATGTTATAAAAAGCAATATTTTTGTTTCCGAAATAATTTAAGAGCTTCTAATAGATAAAATTCAGTAATTCTAAAATTATGGAAACAAGCTTAAAGTTCAAATCTAATTTTCTATCATTGGTTTAAAACTAATAACTAAATTAGTTCCTTTTTATACCATCTACATTGTTTTAATTTATTTGGCTATAAAATTTTTAAAATTCCTTGAAAACTGTAGAAGTTATAGCCTAAATTAAGAAAAAAGTCATAATTAATATTAATCATACGTCAAGTGGGATAAAATTTACATTTTTCTAAAATCCTTTAAAACTAATAAAAATTTAGAAAGCATATAGCCTCTGTTTCTATCTCTAGGTTATGCTCTAATAAGTTTTCAATCCAGATTGCTTAAAAATTCAAATCAATTTAATGTTTATGCTAATTTTTTTGGGATATTTGTTATGTTTGTAGGTGTAAAATGTATACATTTGTATGTTTATTTGTTATTGTCAAATAATTTCCACATTTTATTGGCCATTTTCAATAACGTAAGTGTTAAATTTAGTTATTTTTTTCAACCATTTTGCTGCACATACAATTATAATGCCATTTATTTGTTCATTGTCTGTCAGTGTACATGATATGATTTGATTTGATTCGATTCAATTTTGAATTCGCATGCTTTTGTTTTAATATTGTATTTTATTTGAATTAGTTTTTAATCAACTCAAACAGCAACAACCAACAATAATGACAATAATAACAATGCAAATAATAAACAATAAAAGAACAGCGCAATTAAAACATTTAATAATGAATTATCAACATATTTACAGACACATACAATCACACAATCAAATGCATACATAATATGAAGAGCAAAATAAATAGACAATAGTCTATAGATACCTTTAAACAATAGGAGGGGACAATTTTTTAAAATTTAAAAATTTAAAAAAAAAAATTATTTTCAAAATAAATTTAAAAATTTCTAGCTGGAAATATAAACTAACTTATTAATTAGACGATATTATTTAAAAAATTTAAAAATTTCAATTAGTTTACGAGATTTTTATAAAAATAAAAATTTTGTCCGTCTGTACGTATGATTAATATTAATTATAACTTATTTTATATTTTCAGCTATAACTCCCACAATTCTTGAGCTATTTTCAAAATTTTGATACCAAACATAAGAAAACACTTCAGATTTTCTAACAATAAACCTTTTTAAAAATTAGTTGTTAAATAAATAACTTAAAATATCGCTTAAAGAAAATTTTTAATGAGTATGATAAAGAGCTTTAGTTTTTGGTGATTTTTTTTAAAGATTTTTGTAATGCGATGTTAAATTCAAAGCAAACACTATAAAACACATTAATATACCAAAACTAATATTTGTGTTTTATTCAAAGAAATAAATTTTAAAAAGTTTTCTTTTCAAAAACTAAACTTAGAGTTTTATTTCACTAACCCCCATTAACACCAAGTTAGGTGCTATCTAAATATCTAGATATTACTAAAATTATGGTAAATCTATTAGAAAATTATAAAAATTTTAATGACTTTTGCAGAAATTTTCAAAAATATAAATTTTGTTCCACTTGACGTATGAGTAATATTAATTATGACTTTTTTGCTATATTAAGCTGTAACTTCTACAATTTGGAAAAGATTCAAACAAATTTAAAGTTATGCAAATTAAAAACTTTCAAATTTAATAACAATTATGCCTAAAGTTATATATTTTTAAAATATAAAGCAGAAAATATTGTTTAAACTTCATGAAGAAAAAAATTTTAAAATTTAATTTGAAATTAGACGTTTGTTTGTCAGTTTTTAAAAGTGATTTTACATCTAAAAAGACTAAGAATATAATAACAGTAAACTGTTGAAAAATTTTTATATTTAAGATTTTTGTCTATAATTTCTTAGCTTACAGAAAAAAAATTAAACAATTTTCTTCTTGAAAATATAAACTAAGTTCCTGATTTGACTAAATCCATCAAAAAAATTCAAAATATCTTTATTACTTTTAAATAATTTTATAAAAATGTAAAATTTTGTTTATCTAGACGTATGATTAATATTAATTAAGACTTTTTTGCTATCTTAAGCTATATATCTAACAAAAATATAAGCCATTGTCAAAATTTAAAAGCTGTTTGTTGAAAAACCCTTTAACTTTTATAACTAGGGTGCAATATGAAAATTATAGTGAACAGCAATAGGAAAAATAATAGTATTAACATAAGGAAAAATAAATTTTAAATTTTAAATGAATTTATAATTTAATTTTATTAGTTTTTTTACTTTAATCCAGTTTTTAGTTAAAATACTATGCTGAAAAGTCTGTCAAATAAATTGAAAAAAAATAATTTCTTATTTTCAATTCGAATTTCTTAATTTGGAGAAATAAAATTTTAAAAATTTTCTGATTGAAAATATAATCTATATTGCTAATTTGACAGATCTTATCAAACATTCTTCCATATTTCTATTACTTTTAAAGATTTTAACAAAAATTAAAACTTTGTCACACTTGACGTATGATTAATATTAATTATGACTTTTTTGCTATTTTAAGCCATAGATTGCACAATTACCGAGCGATTGCAAAATTGTTAATGCAGTTTCTTAATAACATTTGATATTTTATTAAAATGGTCCATCATGTAGATTATTTATTATATTAATAGGAAAAAATCAAATTTTAACCTGAGAAAAAAATTTCCTATTTTGAAGAAATAAAATTTTGAAAATTTTTTTATTGAAAATATAAACCAAGATCCTAAATTAACTGATTTTAACAAATTTTGTTCAATATTTCTATTACTTTTGAAGATTTAAACAAAAATTTAATTTTTTGTGCCACTGGACGTATGATTAATATTAATTATGACATTTTTCTTAACTTAAACCATAACTTCCACAATTTTAAAGCGATTGTAATACTTCCAAGACCAAACAATAAAAAACATTCAAAACTTTGTAATGTTATTTTGTTAATACCAAAATAGTGTACAGGATTTTCTATACAAAATTTAAAATGAAAAAAATTTAAATTTAAAATCACCGAAAATATTTCTTTGGCTGGAACTAGTTGGAAATTTCTTGTATGTATTTTATATGATTCATTAATGGATATTTATTATTTCCCTTTAACTAGAGCCCTCCTAATATACATTCAAAACCATTGCAATTTCTCTCTCCCCTACATTTTTCTCTCTGCGTTATTGCATTGACAGCTACGTGTTTGGCATTTTTAATTAAATAAAAATCATTTAAATTTATACCTGCCTCGTATTGCAAAACATTTTATATATGTATGTATTTAAAAGCATTATTAAAATTAAACCAACAAAATTATGTGAAAAAAAAAAATTTGTGCAATAAAATAAAAATTGTCATTTTTATTTATGTGAGTGACAGATAGTTGTTGTTTATTAACTTGTTGTTTTCATGGAAAATGCTTTAAAAAAAATTAAAAATTAATTTAAATAAAAGTGTTTTTTAAGGGTACTTGAAAAACTAATGGCAAAAACGGAGACTCAAGAATTTTAGTCTTGTGTGCATTTATTTCACATGTGCGAAAGAAATATAATACATTTTTTATAATAAAACAAGGTTGATTATGTGTACTTTGCAATAGTTAATAAATACTAGTATTGTTTTAATATATAAAAATATTTACAAAAAAATGTATTTTTCTTCCGGAACTTGGGAAATTAATTTTGTCTAATTCTTTTAACAAATATTTTAGTAGATGTTTATTATTATAAAGCCTGAAATGTTTTATTTTATATAGCTTTAAAATTTTTGAAATAGCTTTAATATTGAGAAAGTTATGGCCAAAATTAGCAAACAAGTCATAATTAATATTAATCATACGTCTAGCAGGACAAAATTTATATTTTTATTAAAATCTTGAAAAGTAAAAAAAAACTTAAAAATTTTTAAACGAAATTCTAACACTTATACAACAATTAATGTAATCAATAAGGAATTGCCGAAGTAATTTCTATATTATAAAAAAAACTCAGGAATAACAAGCTCACATGCCTTTATTCCTCATGTGGACAAGAAACTATATACATATTTGATACCAATTGAAAGTGAATTGCTTATTAATCATAATAATTACAAAACAAATGTATTATTTAAATTATAAAATAATTTTGTGAAAAAAAAATTCAAATTAAATTTATACATTTTTTTTCAAATTCCATTTTCTCCAAATTTTGTTCAAAAACATTTTAGTAGATGTTTATTATTATAAAGCCTGAAATGTTTTATTTTATATAGCTTTAAAATTTTTGAAATAGCTTTAATATTGAGAAAGTTATGGCCAAAACTAGCAAACAAGTCATAATTAATATTAATCATACGTCTAGCAGGACAAAATTTATATTTTTGTTAAAATCTTGAAAAGTAAAGAAAAACTTTAAAATTTTTAAACGAAATTCTAACACATATACACCAATTAATGTACTCAAAATGGACTTCATAAAAAATAATTTTGTTAACTAATAAAATGTTGACTTTTAAAATTTTTTTTTTTTTTGATTTTAACAAAAATATGGTTAATGCAAAAACAAATAGGACTAACACTAACAACAAACATTTAAGTATATATATAAACATTTAATTTCCATTAACAACCACCACAAAATAATAACAATTTCACCTATATGGAAAATATATTTCATTTCCGGTTTCCTTTGTTTCCTTTCTTTATTTGTGGAAATAATTGTATTAACATCTCTACAACAAAACTATTAAATACAATTCTCACCATTAAAACATCCTGCTGCTATAATTTGCTTATTAAAGCAAACGGAAATTATTAAATATGCATTCAAATTGTAATTGAAAGGCAGCAAACAAATTTTTCAAAAATTTCCCACAGGCTGCTGCTGTGTAAAAACTTCAAAAGAGTTTTAAACAATGAATTGTATTATTTGCTAAAATGCCATTAAAATATTACTGCTAAAATAAATGTTTTACAATAAACAAATAAATCTATTTATACAAAAAAAAAATTCAGTTAAAGCCTTTGGCCAACTACAAAAACAGGTAACCATGTTTTTGCACGTTACAACAAACAACAACGGACTAATAGATGTTTGTGGCTTTTTGGCCACAAAACACATTGAATCAAATTGTAGTTCTGTGTATATATGAGTAGAGAGAGAGACTTTTTCTAAATATGTCAGTGTGTGTTAAATACCACATTGTATGCTTTTGACATTTCACACAAAATGTCATTGACATGTTTGTTAAATAGAAATAGTCGCTGGTTTTTGTTTAAATTAATAGTTTTTTGTTGTGTTATCTTTGTTTGGGACTTTGAGACCGTAAACAATTATTGTTTTTGTTTAGCATTAAATAACAAAGACCATTAAAAGTTTAACCGACAAAGGAAGCTGGGAAAATCGCATAGAAATTTACTTAACACACAACTTATAGCAAAATCTTGTACAAATCAACGTAGCATCTTTTAAAGGTTTTTCAAAAATGTTTGTAACAAAGTAGTTGTATAATATCTAGTCAAATCTCTTTATATTTCCACTATATCTAACAAAACTAGGGGTTCACACACATATCATTATAGACAAAGCAATAAATATCTGTTTTTCTATTTTATTTTGTAAAAAAAAACAACTCACATACGCTGTTACATGTTAATAAAATTTTCACTCACTGACTGACTAAATCCATAAACATATTGACACAATTTTTATTCAACCATAAAAATGTTCAAACATAGAGTTGTTATTTTACAATATTTGATGATAAAACTCAAATAAAAAAAAGTTATAAAATATTTAAATCAGAAACATAAATTTTAATAGAAAAGCTTTGATTGTAAACAGTTAACAGACAAAATATCAATATAAAAAAAAATAAAAAATCAGGTCACTATGACAGGAAGATTCGCTGGTACACTGAAATCTAAACACAATTCAATAAACTGTTATAGAAATAACTAAGTTAAAAGACTAGACTCAGAATAGACTAATACTAGACTAAGACTAGACTAAGACTAGACTAAGACTAGACTAAGACTAGACTAAGACTAGACTAAGACTAGACTAAGACTAGACTAAGACTAGACTAAGACTAGACTAAGACTAGACTAAGACTAGACTAAGACTAGACTAAGACTAGACTAAGACTAGACTAAGACTAGACTAAGACTAGACTAAGACTAGACTAAGACTAGACTAAGACTAGACTAAGACTAGACTAAGACTAGACTAAGACTAGACTAAGACTAGACTAAGACTAGACTAAGACTAGACTAAGACTAGACTAAGACTAGACTAAGACTAGACTAAGACTAGACTAAGACTAGACTAAGACTAGACTAAGACTAGACTAAGACTAGACTAAGACTAGACAAAGACTAGACTAAGACTAGACTAAGACTAGACTAAGACTAGACTAAGACTAGACTAAGACTAGACTAAGACTAGACTAAGACTAGACTAAGACTAGACTAAGACTAGACTAAGACTAGACTAAGACTAGACTAAGACTAGACTAAGACTAGACTAAGACTAGACTAAGACTAGACTAAGACTAGACTAAGACTAGACTAAGACTAGACTAAGACTAGACTAAGACTAGACTAAGACTAGACTAAGACTAGACTAAGACTAGACTAAGACTAGACTAAGACTAGACTAAGAGTAGACTAAGACTAGACTAAGACTAGACTAAGACTAGACTAAGACTAGACTAAGACTAGACTAAGACTAGACTAAGACTAGACTAAGACTAGACTAAGACTAGACTAAGACTAGACTAAGACTAAGACTAAGACTAAGACTAAGACTAAGACTAAGACTAAGACTAAGACTAAGACTAAGACTAAGACTAAGACTAAGACTAAGACTAAGACTAAGACTAAGACTAAGACTAAGACTAAGACTAAGACTAAGACTAAGACTAAGACTAAGACTAAGACTAAGACTAAGACTAAGACTAAGACTAAGACTAAGACTAAGACTAAGACTAAGACTAAGACTAAGACTAAGACTAAGACTAAGACTAAGACTAAGACTAAGACTAAGACTAAGACTAAGACTAAGACTAAGACTAAGACTAAGACTAAGACTAAGACTAAGACTAAGACTAAGACTAAGACTAAGACTAAGACTAAGACTAAGACTAAGACTAAGACTAAGACTAAGACTAAGACTAAGACTAAGACTAAGACTAAGACTAAGACTAAGACTAAGACTAAGACTAAGACTAAGACTAAGACTAAGACTAAGACTAAGACTAAGACTAAGACTAAGACTAAGACTAAGACTAAGACTAAGACTAAGACTAAGACTAAGACTAAGACTAAGACTAAGACTAAGACTAAGACTAAGACTAAGACTAAGACTAAGACTAAGACTAAGACTAAGACTAAGACTAAGACTAAGACTAAGACTAAGACTAAGACTAAGACTAAGACTAAGACTAAGACTAAGACTAAGACTAAGACTAAGACTAAGACTAAGACTAAGACTAAGACTAAGACTAAGACTAAGACTAAGACTAAGACTAAGACTAAGACTAAGACTAAGACTAAGACTAAGACTAAGACTAAGACTAAGACTAAGACTAAGACTAAGACTAAGACTAAGACTAAGACTAAGACTAAGACTAAGACTAAGACTAAGACTAAGACTAAGACTAAGACTAAGACTAAGACTAAGACTAAGACTAAGACTAAGACTAAGACTAAGACTAAGACTAAGACTAAGACTAAGACTAAGACTAAGACTAAGACTAAGACTAAGACTAAGACTAAGACTAAGACTAAGACTAAGACTAAGACTAAGACTAAGACTAAGACTAAGACTAAGACTAAGACTAAGACTAAGACTAAGACTAAGACTAAGACTAAGACTAAGACTAAGACTAAGACTAAGACTAAGACTAAGACTAAGACTAAGACTAAGACTAAGACTAAGACTAAGACTAAGACTAAGACTAAGACTAAGACTAAGACTAAGACTAAGACTAAGACTAAGACTAAGACTAAGACTAAGACTAAGACTAAGACTAAGACTAAGACTAAGACTAAGACTAAGACTAAGACTAAGACTAAGACTAAGACTATGGAGTAGACTTATGATTAGACTATTGACTGGACTTAATTATGAGCTTGAAATAGACACTCAGTGCTCATTGAGCACAATTTTCTTTATTTTGTTTTTGTGTACGGTACATAAATACTGAATTTCTATTCTTTTAAAAAGCAATAAAACAGCATGGTATTAATGTCATTATTGTCCCTTTTTATATAAATTTGATTTTCTTTAAAACTGACTGAGCGGTTTTGCCATCCACATCATTTTTGATTATTCTATGAGTTTAGATTAAATTGACATTTGATTTGCCACGCATTTGTGGTGACAAATATACATACATACATTTTATTAAACCAATAATAAATGACAGAATTTGAATCTGAATTAAAATGGAATTTGAATTTTCAGCATAAAGCGTGTGGTAAATCAAAAAAAAAAACAAAATATTTCACAAAGAACATATTGGGGGAGGTGATAATAAAAATGGATATAAATATAGAACTTTTAGTGAACAAGGAGTGAGTGAAAGAGGAGTTAGGTTTTCAAAATATTATATTCAGTTTTATCAAGTTTAAAAAATGTGCAGAGTTATTTTTGACAATAATTTGTCTACCTTGTTTAAATTACAAAATAAATGAACTGAAACGGAACAATGCATAATACAATTCAAACATTCATTATTCAAAGCTCGTTTTATTGAAAAGTAAAATTTTACATGTCATGCTTTATTAAACCGCTTTTATTATTTTTTGTTTTGTTTTCCAAAAAAAAAAGTCACTCAAATACACTCGTAAATTAAACTTCAAAGTTCAGTTGATATTTGAGGCCTCTTATCTTTTGAAATCAAATCTCTTTATGAGTTTGAGTGTCTGTTTCAAAATAGTAAAAGTGAAATGTCAGCAAATTAATGAAGCGTTTTAAGGTTACAAAACATTATAATCGAAAACAGAAAAACAACAGTCAAACCTTTTTCCCTCCTCCAAACAAAATAACGATACAAATACAAAATATTTTTTTTATTATTTTCTCTGTTGTCTTTTAATATATTTGTCATTGTACCTGAATTGTCAGCTCCATAAATCATTAAACAATTTTTTTATAAAATTAATTATTTGCTCAAGAAAAACGCCCCCATCAGTTATTAGAGGCATTTGCTTAAGAGCTGTCTGGCCTTTTTTATCTTTCTGTGGTCATTTAAATAAATAACAAATTGTTTTTATTTCAAATTTCTAGCATTTATTGTAGTTGTCATTGTGAGATGTGACTGACATCTGGTATGACTGACTAAAGCATAAAGTGTAACAAACAGACAAAAAAAAATCAATTAAGCACACACTGTGATTTATAAATAAATCAAACAATCATTTCAATAATTTCCAATCAAAAGCAGTTTGAGAGTTTTGCCAAATACTTGAATTAATAAATTCAAACAGCAGCATCATCATAATCGTCGTCGCTGTCATTATCAACATATTAAACGATAAGTTGAGAGAGGAATGTCGGTCGGGACAGCAAATGTTTGTAATTGATAAATTAATAATTTATGACAGTTTTGTATTTTATTATAAAAGAAATCACTTGACAAAGTTAAAGGAATTTTGCTGACAAGAGAATTAAATCTTTAACATTGAAGGCATCGGTAAAGTTTTAGAGGAGGTGGTTTTAAAGCAGTTTTTAGGTGTGTTACACGGAAACTGAAGCATTTTTTATTAGATATATAATACAAAGGATTAGGCATATTTATGTTTTGACATAAACATCTTTTTAAAAGAAGCTGAAATTTTTATGTCTTGACATTAATGTAAGAAAAAATTTATTTTTATTTAAATTATTGTGTAAAAAAAATAAATAATTTTTATGTTTAAACATTTTTATGTCCTGAAATGTTTATGGCATGACATGAAATGTCATGACATTAAAATTTATTTTTCAAATCTTATAAATGAAAATAATATGCCGGTTAAAAAATCTAAAGTAAAAAAACATTATCTATAAAGCAGACATTTTCATGTTATGAAATTTTTATGTCACGTAGGAAAAATTTAATTTGTATTTAAATTATTGTGTAAAAAAATAAAGTATTTTTATGTTTAAACATTTTTGTGTCCTGAAATATTGATGGCATAACATAAAATGTCATGACATTAAAATTATTTTTCAAATCTTAAAAATAAAAATAAACAGCCGGTTCATAAAAACTAAAATAAAACAAGATTTTCGATAAAGCAGAAATTTGCATGTTATGACATTATTCTTTCCTGACAATTTTTATGTCTTGACATAAACTTAAGAAAAAATTAAATTTTCATTATATTTTAAATAAAGTAAAGTATTTTGACATTCTAACATTTTTATGTGATGACATAAATAAAGTGTTGACATATTTATGTCATGACAGAATTTTTTTTTCTTTTAAAAACTTAAATTTATTGATTTTAATAAATTTTTGCAAGAAAATTTTTATAAAACAATTTTCAAAATGTTTAAGTCAAGACGAATTTATTTGTATATTAAATCTAAAAAAATAAAGTATTTGTATGTTTAAAAATGTTTATGTCCTGAAATAATTATGTCATGACATTAAAACTTATTTCTCAAATCTTAAAAATAAACAGCCGGTTCAGAAGGCTAAAATAAAAAAAAAAACATTAACGAAAAAGTAGTCATTTGCATGATATGACATTAATCTTTCCAGACAATTTTATGTCTTGTCTTAATTTAAGAAAAATTAAATTATAATTTCATTGTATTTATAATAAATTAAATTATTTTGACATTCTGACATTTTTATGTCATGACATAAATAAACTGTTGACATTTTTATGTCATGACAGAATTATTTTTCTCTTTTAAACAATTTTATTTATTGAATTTAATATATTTTAACAAGAAAATGGTTATAAAAGAATTTAAACATTTTTATGTCAAATCTGAATTTGTATTAAATGTTAACATTTTAATGTTACACCAAATTTTTTCTTGCCATATTTTAAATAAACATAAAATGTCATGACATCAAATTTCAAATCTTATAAATAAAAACAAACTTCCGGTTAAAAAAGCTAAAATAAAAAAACATTAACAAGAAAGCAGACATTAGCATGTTATGACATTATTCTTTCCTGACAATTTTTATGTGATGACATAAATAAAGTGTTGACATTTTTATGTCATGGCAGAATTTTTTTTCTTTAAAAATTTTTTTTACAAGAAAATTATTGTAAAATAATTTTAAAAATTTGTATGTCAAGACATAAAAGAATTTTAAACATTTTTATGTCAAGACAGAAATTGTATTGCATATTAATTTTATATAAATAAAATGTTGACATTTTTATGACATTAGAGAATTTTTTTTCTTCTTTTAGAAAAAACAAAATTTACAAGAACATTGTTATAAAAGAATTTTAAACATTTTTATGTCTAGACAGAATTTGTATTAAATGTTAACATTTTAATGCAATGTGAAATTTTTTCTTTTCATATTTTTAATAAAATAAAGTATTTTGACGTTCTAACATGTTTATGTCATGACATAAATAAACTGTTGACATTTTTATGTCATGGCAGAATTTTTTTTCTTTTTTAAAAAATTAAATTTATTGAATTGAATATATTTTAACAAGAAAATTGTTATAAAAGAATTTTAAACATTTTTATGTCAAGACGGAATTTGTTTTAAATGTTAATATTTTAATGTTATGAACATTTTTTTGTTATAATAAAATTGGTTTGATTATAATCATATTTTAAATAATATTGACTTTAAAAAATTTAAAAAAAAAAATGTATAAAATAATTCAAAACATTTATCTGTCAAGACAGAATTTTATTTAAATGTTAACATTTTAATGTTATGTTAAAATTTTATTGATTAAAAGTCTATTTTAAAGTAATTTTTGACTTTAAAAATCATTATATATGAAGCTGACATTTTTATGTCTTGACATTAATTAAAAAAAAAACTGTTGAGTTAAATAGATGATGTTTGCAAGTGACACTTACATCGACACAAAAGAGTTCTAAGGAGGGGGTGGTGGCTAACCTGGAAAATGCATTCCATTCAGCCAAGTGTCTAAACATAACTTTTTCCGTGTTCTTGGAAATTAATAAAAATTGACTTTCTCAAGCCTGAATAATTTGCTAATATCATTGATAAGAAAAATTAAATTTAATTATGTTATTTTCATTATATTTGAAAGAAAATAAAGTACTTTAACTTGCTAAGATATTTATGCCATGACATCAAATGTCAATAAGTGCTGAAATTTTTATGTCAAGACAGACATTTTTTCTTTTAAACAAACAAATTTATTCGAATTTAATAAATTTTTACAAAATTATTGTTATAAAATAATTCTATACATTTTTATATCAAGACAGATTTTTTTCCTAAAATTTTGTCATGACATTTTTTTTAGAAAAATTATTTTAATAAATTTAAACTATTTTTAGGAAATTTTACAGAATTTGGTTAATTTCTATAAACAGACATATTTATGTCATGACATAATTCTTAACATTTTTATGTCATAATAGAAATATTGACTTTTACATATTTTTAATTGCATTTCTTTTAAAATTATTTATCAGATAAAAAAATAATTAAAAAAAATTAATATTTTATGTCCAGACAGGAATTTTTGTTATATTTTTACAAATAAAATTTCAAAAAATTTAATTTTTTTTACTTTAAGCTTAAAAATGTATTTAATAGTTTAAATCTTTATTAAAGGGAGTATAAAATAAGAGGACATATTTATGCTATGACATAAATGTTAATATTTTCATGTCATAACATAATTATTGATTTTTCATATTATGACTTATAATAATTTGTATTTATGGCTAAAACAAAAATGAAATAGGTTGACATTTTATGTCTTGACATATATGTTTACCAATATTTTTAATTTATGTCAAGACAGACATATATTTTAAAATGTAAATTTTCTTAGTTCTAGCTTAAAAATTAGTTTCACAGTTAAATTCTTTATTAAAATGTGTAATAAAATGAGGGGACATTTTTATGTCAGGACAGAACATATAAAAAATTCATGTTAGAACAGGTTATTTTTAATTGAAAGTACAATTTTAACAATTTTTGCCAAAATTTAAGAGAATTTGGTTAATTTGTATAAACCGACATATTTATGTCATGGCATAATTATTAACATTTTTATGTCATAACAGAAATAAGAAATTTTTTTCATGTTATTAATTAAAATTTTTTAAAAAAGATAAAAATTAATAAAAAAAAAGTTAATATTTCATGTCCAGCAAGACATTTTTTCTATTTTTATAAATAAATAGTAGATTTTTTTTCCTATCAGTTAAAAATCAATTTTATAGTTAAACTTTTTATTAAAGATAATCAAAAAAATAAGGGGACATATGTATTTATGTCATGACATAAACATTAACATTTTCATTTCATAACATAATTATTGATTTTTCATGTTGTGACTTATAAACATATTTATTTATGGCTGAAAAAAATTAAAAAATTTTACATTTTATGATGACATATATTTTTTATTTATGTCAAGACAGACATTTATTTTTATGCAGAAAAAATTCATTGAATGCAAATTTTCTTAGTTATCGCTTAAAAATTTGTTTCATAGTTAAAATCTTTATTAAAATTTGTAATAAAATGAAGGGACATTTTTATATCACGACAGAACATATAAAAAAATTCATGTTAGAACAGGTTATTTTTAATTGTAAATAGAATTCTAAATAATTTTTACAAACATTTCAGAGAATTTGTTTAATTTGTATAACCCGACATATTTATGTCATGGCATAATTATTTACATTTTTATGTCATAACAAAAATATTGATTTTTCATGTTATTAATTAATAAAAAAAAAGAAGTTGATATTTTATGTCCAGCCAGAATTTTTTTTTTATTTTTATAAATAAATACGAAAAATTAATTTTATTGTTAAAGTTCTTATCGAAGGTAGTAAAAAAATAAGGGGACATATTTATGTTATGACATATATGTAAATATTTGTATGTCATACCATATTTGTTGATGTTAATGTTATGATTATAAAAAAATTTTATGTCTTGACATAAATTTCCACAAAAAAATTTAACTTCTGTTATGACAGATATATTTCCAGTAAAAAGTAATTTGTATTTTTTATAGTTAAACTTTTTATTAAAGGTAGTAAAAAAAATAAGGAGACATATTTATGTCATGACATATATGTTAATATTTGTATGTCATAACATTACAATACATATTAAGATTTACAATTTTATAAAAAGAAATCATCGCCTAAAATAATGAAGTAATTTTATGTCTTGACATAAAGTTCCACAAAAAAAATTACCTTCTGTTATGACATATATTTCCAGTAAAAACTAATTTGTATTTTTTATAGTTAAACTTTTTATTAAAGGTAGTAAAAAAAAATAAGGGACATTTTTATGTCATGACATACATATATGTAAATATTTGAATGCCAGAAATTTTTTTTATTTTTGTAAATAAATAGCAAATTTTGTTTCCTTTCAGTTAAAAATCAAGTTTATTGTTAATATTCTTATTAAAGGTAGTAAAAAATAAGGGGACATATTTATGTCATGGCATATATGTTAATATTTTGTATGTCATACCATATTTGTTGACATATTAATGTTATGATTTAAAATTTTTTAAAAAGAAATTATGGCTTAAAATAATAAAAAAAAATTTATGTCTTGACATAAATTTACACAAAAAAATTTAACTTCTGTTATGACAGATATATTTCCAGTAAAAACTAATTTGTATTTTTTATAGTTAAACTTTTTATTAATGGGAGTAAAAAATAATGGGACATATTTATGTCATGACTTATATGTTGATATTGGTATGTCATAACATATATATTGACAAATTCATATTAAGATTTACAATTTTATAAAAAGAAATCATCGCCTAAAATAATGAAGTAATTTTATGTCTTGACATAAATTTCCACAAAAAAATTTAACTTCTGTTATGACAGATATATTTCCAGTAAAAACTAATTTGTACTTTTTATTAATGGGAGTAAAAAATAAGGGGACATATTTATGTTATGACATACATATATGTAAATATTTGTATGCCAGACATTTTTTTATTTTTGTAAATAAATAGCAAATTTTGTTTCCTTTCAGTTAAAAATCAATTTTATTGTTAATATTCTTATTAAAGGTAGTAAAAAATATGGGGACATATTTATGTCATGGCATATATGTTAATATTTTGTATGTCATACCATATTTGTTGACATATTAATGTTATGATTTAAAATTTTTTTAAAAAGAAATTATCGCTTCAAATAATAAAAAAAAATTATGTCTTGACATAAATTTCCACAAAAAAATTTAACTTCTGTTATGACAGATATATTTCCAGTATAATTTGTATTTTTTATAGTTAAACTTTTTATTAAAGGTAGTAAAAAAAATAAGGAGGCATATTTATGTCATGACATTTATGTTAATATTTGTATGTCATAACATATATATTGACAAATTCATATTAAGATTTACAATTTTATAAATAGAAATCATCGCCTAAAATAATGAAGTAATTTTATGTCTTGACATAAAGTTCCACAAAAAAATTTACCTTCTGTTATGACAGATATATTTCCAGTAAAAAGTAATTTGTATTTTTTATAGTTAAACTTTTTATTTAAGGTAGTAAAAAAAATAAGGAGACATATTTATGTCATGACATATATGTCATAACATATGTATATATTGACAAATTCATATTATGATTTAAAATTTCTTAAAAAGAAATTATCGCTTAAAATAATAAAAAAAATTTATGTCTTGACATAAATTTCCACAAAAAAATTTAACTTCTGTTATGACAGATATATTTCCAGTAAAAACCAATTTGTATTTTTTATAGTTAAACTTTTTATTAAAGGTAGTAAAAAAAAATAAGGAGACATATTTATGTCATGACATATATGTCATAACATATATATTGACAAATTCCTATTATGATTTACAATTTTTTAAAAAGAAATTATCGCTTAAAATAATAAAGTAATTTTATGTCTTGGCATAAAGTTCCACAAAAAAATGTTACTTCTGTTAAGACAGATATATTCCCAGTAGAAACTAATTTGTAATTTTTATAGTTAAACTTTTTATTAATGGGAGAAAAAATAAGGGGACATATTTATGTCATGAAATATATGTTTATGTCTTGACATAAATTTCCACAAAAAAAATTAAACTTCTGTTAAGACAGATATATTTCCAGTAAAATCTAATTTGTATTAAATTTAGCTATTTTTTAAATAATTTTTAATAGAACGAACATTTTTATGTCTTAACATAAATATTAAATTTAATCCCTTGATGTCTTTATACATAATTTTCTTAAAAACTCTTAATAATTTTAGATTTAAGTACATACTTACTAAAATCCTTGCTTTATTTTAAGACATTTTTGTCTATCATCAAAATCTTTATTAAATATATTTATAGTTTTGTTAGTAGACAAAACGTCCCAAAAATCTTTGATAATATTATTTCCCCCAATATGTCGCATTAAAAGCTAATAAAGAGACCAAAAAAACTTTAAATAAAATAAAACTGTAACCATCTACTTGTCTACATAAAAAAACAATTTGTGGCTTTGTCTGGCCGTAAAAAGAACGTTTTTTTTTTGTTTAACCCGTAGTAGTCTTTAGAAAAAGTTCAACAAGAATAATAAAATAGAAAAAAGTTAAGAGATATTTTTTTATAGTTAAAAAAGCAGTAAGTCAGGCAGACCGATAAAACCAAGTAAACTTTGCACAATGGGGAAAATGAAAACAAAAATTAAAATTTGAAATAATGCTTATAAAGTTCCAAGATTTATGGAAACTGTAATGTAGTTAGTGATTTTGAAATTCTAAATTGTATCTCTCTTTTCTATCCCGGTGTGCTGTAAAATATCAACTCCTTCATGCTAGTAGAAAACAGGCCTTAAATTGTCTTGAAAATATTTAAAAAAAAAACTCACTTGTCGCAACATTTGCACGTGACTTGCTAACAGGCATAAAGTTATGACAAAATGGCTTAAAGAAAAAGTAAAATAAAAAACAACACAAAACAAAAAGTGCCACCACACTCGAACAGCTACCAACAAGGACAATGGATTTACAAGTTTAAGATTTTGTAGAATGTGTTGCATGTCTTCTCTATTCTTCTGCACTGGGTGTTCATGTCGTGAGTGTAATGAACGTAGAAATCAGCAAAAAAAAAAAGAATTTTTGTTGAAAATTGTTTTCAATCTTTTTTCATTCATTCATGTATTTTTTGTTCAAGCAGCTCTGTTGCTCCTGCTGCAACATGTTCAATTGTTGCAAGCTTGCATAGTGGAAATTTGTGGCCATGTGGTATGTGGTGGTTTTATAGCCACAATATGTTTGAATTTTGAGTTAGTGGTTGAGAGCACGAAGGAGATATGTTTGTATGTTTGCAGAGAAGTGTATGAGTGAGCGGATAAAACCACAGGGATTTATTTTATATTAAATTGTGTTTTATGCCAAAGTCGTTAATACTTAAAAAGGGAAATTGTATGATAAATGGATTAAGAGAGTTTAAGGAAGGAAAGCAGAGAGCAAGAAGTTTGTAATAAACTAATGAACTTTAAATTTATGCAGTTAAGTTGCACAAAAAATACATGATATTGCACATAATGAGGAAATTTTTTAATTGAAATATTTTGATATTTTCTTAAGACATAAATATAGCCAGAGCAGGAATATGCAAAATAATAAAGAAACAAAAATAAAACTAAAAATACATATTTACTTACATGATATTTTTATGTCATGACATAAAAGTCCAATATTTTCATTTTGGAAATACATAAATTTGACAATTTTTTAAAATGATTTGTTTAAAATTTTTTAATTGAATTTTATGTCATGACTTGACATTATTATGTCTTGACATTATTATGTCAGACCATAAATTATGTTATGACATAAATTTACGCCTATTATTTGTTTTAACAATAAAAAAGCATGCTAGAAAATAAGTTTTATTTGAAATTTTGTAAATTAATTTTATGTCATGACATAAAAATGTCAAAACATATTTATGTTATGACAGACTTTTTTCTATTTAAATTGTTATTTTGAAATTTTTTTACAATAATTAATTTTATGTCAAGACATAAAAATGTCATGACATATATATGTTAGCATGCTAGAAAATAAGTTTTATTTGAAATTTTGTAAATTAATTTTATGTCATGACATAAAAATGGCAAAACATTTTTATGTTATGACATACTTTTTTCTATTTAAATTGTTATTTTGAAATTTTTTTACAATAATTAATTTTATGTCAAGACATAAAAATGTCATAACATATATATGTTAGGTGTTATGATATATGTTCGCCAATTATTTGTTTTAAGGACATTTTTAAAGAAATAAAAAAAGTTGGTATATTGTTTGTTTTCTTTGAAATTTTTTAAATTAATTTTATGTCTAGACATAAAAATGGCGTTTTCGCCTATTATTTGTTTTAGGAAAATTGTTATTGGAATAATAAAGCTAGAATTCGTATGTCATGATAGGAAATTAATTTTCATTTATCTTTTGTAAATTAATTTTATGTCATGACATAAAAATGGCAAAACATTTTTATGTTATGTCTAGACATAAAAATGGCGTTTTAGCCTATTATTTGTTTTAAGAAAATTGGAATAATAAAGCTAGAATTCGTATGTCATGATAGGAAATTAATTTTCATTTATCTTTTGTAAATTAATTTTATGTCAAGATATAAAAATGTCAAAACATTTTTATTTTATGACATACTTTTTTATATAAATTGTTATTTTGAAATTTTTTTACAATAATTAATTTTATGTCAAGACATGAAAATGTCATAACATATATATGTTAGACAATAAATTACGTTATGATATTCATGTTCGCCAATTATTTGTTTTAAGGAAATTTTTAAAGAAATAAAAAAGTTGGTATTTTCTTTGAAATTTTTTTGTTTTCTTTGAAATTTTGTAAATTAATTTTATGTCTAGACATAAAAATGGCTTAACATTATTATGTTAGACCAAAAATTATGTTATGACATATTTTGGTTTTATTTAAATTGTTATTTTAAGTTTTTTTTACAATGTTTTAATGAAATAAAAAAGCATGCTAGAAAATGTGTTTTCTTTATAATTTTGCAAATTAATTTATGTGAAAACATAAAAATGGCTTAACATTATTATGTTATGACATAATGTTTTTTTTTTATTTAAATTCTTATTTTGAAATTTTTTTACAATAATTAATTTTATGTCAAGCCATAAATATGTTAGACAAAAAATTATGTTATGATATACATTTACGCCTATTATTTGTTTTAAGGAAATAAAAAAAGCATGATAGAAAATGTGTTTTCTTTGAAATTTTGTAAATTAATTTTATGTCAAAACATATAAATGGCTTAACATTCTTATGTTAGACCATAAATTATATTATGACTAATGTTATTTTTTTTTTTAATTAAATTGTTATTTTGAAATTTTTTCTTATAATAATTAATTTTAAAAAATCTCATAAGAAACATATGTACAATTATCTTTGGTTATGTTATTCATTTTCGCCTATTAGGAAAATTGCTATTGGAATAATAAAGCTAGTATTCGTATGCCATTATAGGAAATTAATTTTCATTAAAATTTTGTAAATTAATTTTACAAATGGCAAAAAAATGGCAAAACATTTTTATGTTAAACCACAAATTATTATGATATTATGACATCATTTTTTTTATTTAAATTTATATTTTTAAATTTTTTTTTACAATAATTAATTTTATGTCAAGACATAAAAATGTTACGACATATATATGTTATGCCATAAATTATGTTATGATATACATTTACGTCCATTATTTGGTTTAAGAAAATTGTTAAAGAAATAAAAAAAACTAGTATTCTTATTTATTTCCTTTGAAATAATGTAAATTAATTTTATGTCATGACATAACAATGGCTTAACATTATTATGTTAGAACATAAATTGTGTTGTGACATAATGTTTTTTTAAATTTATATTGTTATTTTAATTTTTTTTACAATAATTAATTTTATGTCAAGACATAAAAATGTCATAACATACATATATTAGACAATAAACTATGTCATGGTATACATTTTCGCCTATTATTTGTTTTAAAGTAATTTGTAAAGAAATAAAAAAGCTGGCATTCTTATGTCGTGATAGAAAATTAGTTTTCTTTGAAATTTTGTAAATTAATTTTATGTCAAGACATAAAAATGGCTTAACATTTTTATGTTAGACCATAAATTATGTTATGACATAATACTTTATTTTGACATTTTATTTCATGACAAACATTTTATGTCAAGTTTTAAGAAAAGAAATACAAATTTTGTCTTGATATTTTTATGTTATAGCAAAACTTAACATTTTTTATGTTATGCCATAAATTAAAATTTTATCAGAAAAACAAATTTTTCTAAAATAATAACAATGACAATTTTTAGTTTTCAGACTATTTTATGTCAAGACATAAATTTAATATTTTTATAAAAATATATTTTTTATGTTCCTGAGAAGAAACAGATATTTTAGCTTGTAATTATTTTGCCATGATAGGAAATTAATTTTCATTAAAATTTTTCAAGACATAAAAATGTCACAACATATGTATGTTAGGCCATAAATTAGTTGTGATATACATTTACGTCCATTATTTGGTTTAAGAAAATTGTTAAAGAAATAAAAAAGCTAGTATTCTTATTTATTTCCTTTGAAATAATGGAAATCAATTTTATGTCAAGACATAACAATGGCTTAACATTATTATGTTAGAACATAAATTGTGTTGTGACATAATGTTTTTTAAATTTATATTGTTATTTTAATTTTTTTTTTTTAATAATTAATTTTATGTCAAGACATAAAAATGTCATAACATACATCTATTAGACAATAAATTATGTTATGATATATATTTTCGCCTATTATTTGTTTTAAGGAAATTGTTAAATATTTTTATTATGGAATTCTTCTGTCGTGTTAGCAAAATCGGTTTCTTTGAAATTTTGTAAATTAATTTTATGTCAAGACATAAAAATGGCATAACATTTTTATGTTAGATTTATGTTATGACATAATTTTTTTTTTTGAAACTTTATGTCATGACGAACATTTTTAATAACCGACCATTTTATGTCAAGATTTAAGAAAAAAAAAACACAAATTTTGTTGACATTTTTATGTTATAACAGAATTTAATACTTTTTATGAAAAACTAATGTTCCTATATTTAAAAAAAAAACTAATAATAGTCATTTTTAGGGTGGACGTTTTTATGTCAAGACAAAAATGTTTAATTTTCAGACTATTTTATGTCAAGACATAAATTAAATATAAAAGCTAACATTTTCTTAAATTTTTAATTTTTCTTTTTCTTTCTTAAAATTAACACAATTTTTAGCTTGACTGACAAACATTTTTAATTATCAGACTATTTTATGTCAAAATTTTAGTAGCAAATACATATTTTAAAGGTTTTAGAAAAGAAATTAAAATTACGGTTTGACATTTTTATGTTATAACAAATATTATTATGTCATGACATTTTTATGTCATGCCATAAATTTTAATAAAAATATATATTTTTTAGGTTCTAAAAAATTAAATATTTTTTCTGTTGATATTTTTGTATCATGAAAAAAAATTAATTTAAAAACATTTTTATGTCACTACATAAATAAAAATTTTAGTAGAAAATATTTATGTCATGCCATAACTTTTAATTTTAAAAAATTATATATTTTTCAGGCTATTAAAAAAAACACAGCAATATGTTTTTCATGTTTTTTTAAAGAAAACATATTTTCAGGCTTGACATTTTTATGTTATGACAAAATTTGTTTAATGACCTGGTTTTTATGCTGTTTTACATAAAAACCAGGGTGACATTTCTATGTTATGACAACATAATTTTAATGACCTGCTATTTTTATGTAAAACCTTACTTAAAATTTTATTAGCAAATCATATTTTTGTTTTAAGATTGTCATTTTTAGGATTGACATTTTTATGTTATGACAATATTTAATTTTATACATTTTTATATCACGACAAAAAGTATTACTTATTTAATTTTTTAAAACTTTAAACAAGTTTGTTTTTTAAACGGGCTTAATTCTAAGATTGTTCATAATTTTAAATAAATTAAGTATTATGTCTGACATTTTTATGTCATGACAAAAATTTTAATTTAAGAGACATTTTTATGTCATGACAAAAATTAAATTTTTGTAAAAAATATGTTTTTCATAATTTTAAATATATTAAGTATTATGTCTGACATTTTTATGTCATGACAAAAATTTTAATTTATGTGACATTTTTATGTCATGACAAAAATAATTTTTTTTTGTCAAATTTGTATAAAATAACGCATTTATTTTATGTTTTCAGTAATAGAAATAAAATCTTGAATAGACCTTGTCATGTCTAGCATATTTTGAAATATTATGTTGGTTTTCTATGCTTTAATTTAAAGCATTTTCTTTAAGAACCTTATAAATAATCTTTGTATTTATTGATTTTTTTTATATTTAAACATTTATATATTTTATTTACTTACAGCTAAAGTTGTCTTTCTTCGTTTAAACTTCCGTGCCAAGAAAGGGATTAAATGATAAAAAAGGATTTCCTACTTAAGACAGCAATAACCAGCTCATAAAGCAGAAATTTTAACTAAAAGGTATTTAAAGTAATATTATTTTTTATTTAAACTAAGGGCTGTGTAAACAAGCATTAAGTATATTTTGTTTAAACCTTGGCAAGAAGGGATTTACCCACAAATATTTTAAGTAAACTTCAATATTCTTATATAGCTGTGCGAAATTTCTATTTCTATTTGTTTAATTTGATTTAAAAATCCTTTAAAACCCCCAAAATACTTCAACAAACTCTTCTAAATTCCTAAATACAACTTTAATTAACAACTCCATGTCCATTATTTTATTTCTCTTTCATTTCTGTCATTATCACAATTTGTTAAATACTCTAACACACACTCTCCCTAACAACCAAAGTAAATTACAAAACAAACAAATAACAACAACAGCAAAAAAAAACTGCACAGTTAAAGTGTTAATTGAGTTTAATGTTGATTGGTTCTTGTGTTAAGCTCTCACTCTCTGTCTAAGTCTCTTCCTGCAACACTCATTTAAAGAGTTTTTAATTTAAATCTTGAAAAGCACAATAAATACTAGAAAAAAAGTTTCCAAATAAAATGGACCAACAGCAGCAAGAAAAACAACAAATTATAGAATGAAAAAAAAAAAACTAAACAGAATGAAAATATGTAGTGACAATAGTTGCATGAGTTTAGGGTAGAGAGGACGAGGGAGGAAGAGTTAGAGCCAGGGTATAAGTATGAGTAAGTTGCTCTTTAAACACTTGCAAAATAATGAATATAAAGAGTTCATTATGTTTTCATTATGTTGCTAATCCGATTTGAAGCTAAAGAAACAAAAAAAGTAAAACTAAAACAAATTGTTGGAAATGCAAATACAGTGGTTTAGAATAAGTAAAGAAATATATGACAAAATAAAAGAATCTAGGAAAAATAATTAAATAATTTTAGAACTAGAAGAGTTCTTAGTCACATACATTTGAATTTTTTAAAATCGGAGCTAAATTAAGAAAATTATGGTTGAAAAACTAAAACAACTCATAATTAATATTAATCATACGTCACCCTATACTTTTCCTATGAAATATTACAAAATTCCTCATTAATCCAGAATTTGTGAATTGAAATGCACAGTTATTTTATGGTTTAAGGGTAGAGCACTTAAACAAGTAAACAAAAACTTCAAAAATTAAAGCAAATATCGTTAAAAGTTAAAAAAAATAAGAGACACAAATTAAATTTTCCAAAAAAAATTTTACATTTTTTGTTTCTATTCAAATTAATATTTAAAAATTAGCATACAGTAGCAATCACTCATGTTAAACAATACATTTGCTTAATAAAATGTTGAAAAATATTTTCAGAAAAAAAAATTCCTAAAATATTTTTAATTTTAAGGCGGCTTATGATATTTAAGTGTTTGTAATGGAACAATTTATTGACAAAGCTTTAAAACTAGAAGTGTTGTTTATCATTTACATTCAAAATGTTTAAAATTGTTACAGAAATAGGGAAGTTATGGCTAAAAATGTAAAACAAGTCATAATTAATATTAATTATACGTCACCCTATACTTTTCTTAGAAAATAGTAAAAAATTCCCCTTTAATTCAGATTTTGTGAATTAAAATGCACAGTTTTTTATGGTTTAAGGGAAATGCACTTAAATAATTAAATAAAAACTTAAAAAATTAAATCAAAAATCGCAAAATAAAAGTTAAAAAAAAATAAGAGATACAAATTAAATTTTCCAAAAAAAATTTAACATTTTTTGTTTCTATTCATATGAATATTTAAAAATTAGCATACAGTAGCAAATCACTCATGTTAAGCAATACATTTGCTTAATAAAATGTTGAAAAATATTTTCAGCAAAAAAAAATTTAAAAATATTTTTAAATTTTCAGCCGGCTTATGATATTTATGTGTTTGTAATGGAACAATTTAATCAAATAGCTTGAAAACTACAAGTGTTCTTTATCATTTACTTTTAAAATGTTTAAAATTGTTACAGAAATAGGGAAGTTATGGCTAAAAATGTAAAACAAGTCATAATTAATATTAATCATACGTCACCCTATACTTTTCTTAGAAAATACTACAAAATTCCACATTAATCCAGAATTTGCGAATTGAAGTGCAAAGTTATTTAATGTTTCAAGGAAAAGCACTTAAATAATTAAATAAAAACTTCAAAAATTAAAGTAAATATCGTTAAAAGTTAAAAAATAAGAGACACAAATTTAATTTTCACAAAACAAATTTAAAATTGTTTGTTTCTATTCAAATGAATATTTACAAATTAGCATACAGTAGCATTCACTCATGTTAAGCAATACATTTGCTTAATAAAATGTTAAAAAATATTTTCAGCAAAAAGAAATTTAAAAATATTTTTAAATTTAAGGCAGCTTATGAGGTTTAAGTGTTTGTAATAGAACAATTTATTGACAAAGCTTTAAATCAAGAAGTGTTCTTTATCACTAACATTAAAAATGTTTAAAATTGTTACTGAAATAGGGAAGTTATGGCTACAAATGTAAAACAAGTCATAATTAATATTAACCAAAATACTTAGGGCATCATGTAAGAGTTAAATAAATGTAGAGAAACTTTTTGATCAAATATCTCAAAAACCGGCAAAGTTCTCTGTCATCTACAATTAAAATTTATAAAATCGTTGCTAAAATACCAAAGTTATGGCTAAAAATATAAAATAAGTCATAATTAATATTAATCATACGTCATGTTGGACATTTTTTTAAATATGCTTAATTTAAGTTTAAATAAAGAAATTTTGTAATCTTAATTACAATAAAAGTCGAAACAACAAAACTGTTAAAAAATTCAAAAAAACTTTCAGAAAAAATACGAGGTTCGTTTTATAATTTTTGGTACAAAAAAAATATGAGAAAAACATTAATTTTCTACATAAATACCACAATACTGGCTTAAAAATATTTATTTCAATAAAGATATTATATGAAACTGTATAAAGAAATATTCTCAAATAAAAATTTAAAAAAAAATGGAGTTTAAAACAACATTAGAGAAAACTGTTAAGATCTTAGACTTCCATGATTTAAGTGATTTAAAACTGCAAGTGTTAAGCATAAATTTCATTTGAAATTTGAAATATTTTTTACATAAAAAACACAATTATGGCTAAAAATGTAAATTATGCCATAATTAATATTAATCATACGTTAAGGTGTACATTTATTCAAATTAAGCTTATTTCTAGGTAAATTGAAGCTTTTTTAACATTCTAAAAGCAGCTCATATTAGAATTCAAGACATTTTATAACTGAATGCTTTTCATTAGTTTATATTTAATAATATGGATTAACTGTCCTCGATTTTCTAAAAAAAAAAATAATTTTTAATTTTTATAAATTTTCATTTATCGCCTTAAATTACAAACAAATAACATTCAATTGAATTTGAAACAATTTTTAATAAAATTGAAAAAAAATAATAATTTTTTTTTTTTAAATTTCATATTTTTATAAAAACTTTTAGAATTTTTAACAAATTTTAAATGTAATATAAAATTACTAATTAAAATAAGTCCTTAAAAATAAAAAAATCTTGCAGAAAACATAATATTTTGAAATTTTTATGAAATGTGTATACTGTGACGTATGATTAATATTAATTATGACTAAATTCACTTAAACCCATATAACTTTACTATTTCTTAAATGATTTCAATTAAACAAGGTTTTTTATAAAGAAAACAGTTTAACATACTTAATAAAGCTATAATTCAGATATAATGAAAACACCAAATAACAAAAATTTTAATTCAATTATAATTTTTTTATTTAATTGTTAAGAATTTTTAAATTTCTGTGTCAAATTTAATTTCATTTAAAACTCTTTTTATTCTTTACTTAACTACTGTGTCTTCTTTGTTTTCTCTGCCATTTTTTTTATCACCTTTATTCAATACTATCATGTTTAACTTGAACATTACAGTCATTCAATAATGTTATTTAAGCATTAATTCTCTAGAATAATGATTGTTCGAAATGAATGTAAAACAAATTAAATAAAAAAGAACAAAGATAAAATTAAAGCTAGCAAAATGAACACTACAAAAGAGAATAAAATTAATTTTATCACACTTTTAACAGAGAAACACACACTGAATGCAAATTTTAAACAATAAATGTCATATGTATAAGAATAAATCCTGCCATTCTTTTCCATATAACTGATGAGAGTATGCAGGAAAACATTATTGCTTTAAATACCCACAATATAGTTAAAAACAAAAGAATACTTATAATTTAATGTGAGCAAAGTGTTAAGGAAATTTGTTACGAAATTATCATACACTAGTTGACAAAAAGGGGAGAAAATTTCACAAAAATACTGCTGAAACGTGCAAATAATGTGGTTGAGTACATTCAAACACCCCTATTATTTTAGCATAAACATACAGACACACATTTTCATATGCTTTTCCAGGGTATTTGCATAGAAAATTATACAGTAGGTGTTAGAAAATAGAAATGTTTGGAAATATTTATATTTTAATTAAAGGAATTAAACATATATTCTGGAAATTAAAAAAAAAATATAAATTTTTAAAACACATCTTAAATTTTTAATAATTTGTATATTTATTAAGTTTCAAAATAAAAATTAAAAAAATATTTTTCCACTTAGGTCATCATTTAAGAGTTAAATAAAAGTAGTGAAACAATTTGATCATATAAGTTAAAAACTGGAAAAGTTCTCTGTCATTTACAATTAAAATTATTAAAATCGTTTAAAAAATACCAATGTTATGGCTAGAACTGTAAAAATAGTCATAATTAATATTAATCATACGTCATGTTTGACATTTTTTTAAATATGCTTAATTTAAGCTTAAATAAACTAAATTTGTTATTTTAACTGTAAGTGAATTCAAGGCAATAGAACTGTAAACAAATTTCAGAAAAAATACGAGGCCCGTTTCATAATTTTGGGTACAAAAAAAAAATTATTTTATATTTAATTGAAAATTTCTATAATTCTATAGAAAAATGTTTAAAGAGAAAATAAAATATTTCTAAGGCTAGCCTAATAATTTGTATATTAAGTATAGGGTAACGTATGATTAATATTAATTATAACTTGATTTACTAAATTCATTATAATTTCTGTAATTTTCAAAGGATTTTAATGATTTAAACGCATTTGCTTTAAAAACAGTTCCATACGTTTATAAAATACAAAATTTCTAAGTCCATCTGCTATCTAACAAAAAAAATTGTTTTTTGAAATTTAAAATTATGATATTTTTTTCATAGTTATTTCCACAAAAATTTGTTTATGAATTCAAAATTTCAAAATTTTTATATTAAAAGAGGCATATTTTCTATAGAAAATACAATATTTCCAAGCCTAGCCTAATAATTTGTATATAAAGTATACCGGTGACGTATGATTAATATTAATTATGACTTGATTTACTAAATTCATTATAATTTCTGTAATTTTCAAATGATTTTAATGATTTAAACGCATTTGCTTTAAAAACAGTTCAATACGTTTATAAATGACAAAATTTCTGAGCGCATCTGCTATCTAACAAAAAAATTGTTTTTTGAAATTGAAAATTATGATATTTTTTTGATAGTTATTTCCACAAAAATTTGTTTATGAATTCAAAGTTTCGCTATTTTAATATTAAAAGAGTCATATTTTCTATAGAAAATACAATATTTCCAAGACTAGCCTAATAATTTGTATATAAAGTATACCGGTGACGTATGATTAATATTAATTATGACTTGATTTACTAAATTCATTATAATTTCTGTAATTTTCAAAGGATTTTAATGATTTAAACGCATTTGCTTTAAAAACAGTTCAATACGTTTATAAATGACAAAATTTCTGAGCGCATCTGCTATCTAACAAAAAAATTGTTTTTTGAAATTGAAAATTATGATAGTTTTTTGATAGTTATTTCCACAAAAATTTGTTTATGAATTCAAAGTTTCGCTATTTTAATATTAAAAGAGTCATATTTTCTATAGAAAATACAATATTTCCAAGACTAGCCTAATAATTTGTATATAAAGTATACCGGTGACGTATGATTAATATTAATTATGACTTGATTTACTAAATTCATTATAATTTCTGTAATTTTCAAAGGATTTTAATGATTTAAACGTAGTTGCTTCAAAAACAGTTCAGTTTTTTAATAAAAAACTAGATTTCTAAGCCTAGCTAAAATTGTAAAACATTTTTTGGAAAAAATTAAAAAAAAAATTTGAGCAAGTAAATTAAAAACTTGAAAAGTTCTCTGTCTTTTACCAGTAAAATTTTTAAAATCGTTTAAAAAATACCAAAGTTATGGCTAAAAATATAAAATTAGTCATAATTAATATTAATCATACGTCATGTTAGACATTTTTTTAGATATGCTTAATTTAAGCTTAAACATAGAATTTTTGTAATTTTAACCATAATTAAGGTCAAAGCAACACAACTGTTAACAAATTTAAAAAACTTTCAGAAAAAATACGAGGCTCGTTTCATAATTTTGGTTAACAAAAAAAATAATTAAGCGAAAAACAGTAATATTTTACATAAATGTAATATTCTGGCCAAAAAAAAAATTATTTTAATATACAAATTTTAAGAATAATAGGCAAATTTTCAATATTTGTAAGCCTAGCTAAAAATCAAAATTTTTATATTTCTATAGAAATGTGTTTAGACAGTCATATGATTAATAATAATTATGAATTCAAGTACTAAATTTATATAACTTCTCAAGTATTAATGTAATTTGAAAAATTAATATAGAATTTAAATTTTTGCTGCGACTCTCGCATATAAATTCCAAAAAATATTTAATAATTCTATAAACTGTCGTTAATTCGAACATAAACCATTTTTTAAATTTTAAAAAAAATCATTAATCAAGCTTTAAAATGATTTTTTTCAAAAAATGTATAACATGACGTATGATTAATATTAATTATGACTTATTTTACATTTTTAGCCATAACTTCCATATTTTTGTTAAGATTTTTAAAATTTTAATAGCGTTATATAATCAAAACCTGTAGCTTACTATATATTTAATTATTGGGCTATAAAGTTTTCATATTTGGCTTATATTTTGTTTTAAAGTAAAAAAAAATTTTTTTTAGAAATTATTTTTTTATTTTCATAAATTTCTTCCAAATGTTCCAATTCAAATACCTAATACTATAACTAACCTGCAGTATGACAAAAAATCCTCTTATATTTGTAGAGTATATGTAAATGCGCTTATATATGTGTATTTGCATCATGCAAATGTTTTTCTCTGTAACCACACATTTATTTCTAAAACGTTTATTGTTTATTTAACAAAAAAAAAATCCCCCCCATTTGAATACTGCGAATATCCTGGCAACCAAATTTCCCAAATTCATTTAGGAAATTTAAAAGTTTCTCTTTTTTGAAGGGTTACATATGTATGATAACATTTCAAATTTACATTTAAAATATCCGTTTAATATTTGTGCATACACACACATTTTAGTAGTGAAAACAGAAAAGCTGTATGTCAAAGATTGCTGAGTATTAAGGACAACCTCTTTGTAATGGTTTGGTTGAGTGATAAAATGTGGTTTTTCTTGAGTCAAATAAGTAAAAGAAGATTTATTTTAACCAAAAAACCACATATAACACATTTACACATAAATGTGACTCTTACTTTTGAAGATGTGGCAAAATAATTAAGGGTTAGAAAACCAATATTGAAAGGATTTGGAAGTTTAGCTATTAAAATACCAAATTTTGGTTAAAAAATTTGGTTAAAGAAATTAAAGTTTTAAAAATTAAGCAAATATATTAGAATTGTATTGTAATTTATTTGTGCAATCAACAAATTTTATTAAAATTAAATGAAATTTATGATACAACCCTCGTATATGTATACCAAAATATTTTACATTTAAAGTTTTTAGGATTCTAACATAAACCACTTTTTAAATTTGAGAAAAGCTTAAATTTGACTTCGAAAATTACTTTTTTCAATAAATATATAACATGACGTATGATTAATATTAATTATGACTTATTTTACATTTTTACAATAACTATCATAGTTTAAGCAATATCCTTAAAACTTTTATAGAGTTTTAGGCTCAAGACTTGCTGCTTTCTATGTATTACATTATTTAGCTCTAAGGTTTTCTTAACTTCCTGATATTTTGTTTTCAAATAAAAAACATAAAAAAAATATTTGAAAATAATTCTTATTATTCTTATTTTTTATTGTAAAACCAATTTTTTAGGCAATAACACTAGATTTATCTTTCAAATTTATGATTTTTATATGAATTTGTTAAATTTTTTGGATAATTTTGGAATGACCCTCGTAATTTTTTGTATTTTTTTTTAAATTTGGAAGCAAATTTATTGTTGTTATAGATGGTTATAATTTAAACTCAAAGAAAACTTCATAAAAACTTAAATAAAGCTTATTTTTAAGAAATATTTATTAAGGCGTATGATTAATATTAATTATGACTTATTTTACATTTTTAACCCTAACTTTTTTATTTTAACAAGACTTTTAAATATTTAAACGGCTTATGGCAAGCAATACTTCAATCTTTAAAACTGTGTCATTACTAAAGCTTATACTTGCCTCTTAATCAACTTATTTGGTCCTAAACTGCTAAAATTGTGAAAAAAAATTAAGAGAGAAAACATTTCCTATAATTTTATTAGAATCTTTTTGAAACATTCATCTTCTTTCAGCAGTTCTACACAATTTTCTTTATAAATGAATTGTTTTAAAAATTTATGGCATTTTTTCTTAAACAATTATTGAGACGGACCTCGTACTTTTTCCAAAATATTTTAAAATGTTAAGAACTATATTTATATTTATATAAAAAAATAACATTTTTCGTTTGTTTAATTTTTTTTACCCAAAACTATGAACGAGCCTCGTATTTTTTCTGAATTTTTTTTTAATTTGTTAACAGTTGTGTTGCTTTGACTTTAATTATGGTTAAAATTACAAAAATTCTATGTTTAAGCTTAAATTAAGCATATTTAAAAAAATGCCTAACATGACGTATGATTAATATTAATTATGACTATTTTTACATTTTTAGCCATAACTTTGGTATTTTTGAAACGATTTTAAACATTTTAATTGTAAATGACAGTGAACTTTTCAGGTTTTTAATTTATTTGATCAAATTGTTTCACTATATTTATTTAACTCTTACATGATGCCCTGTAAGTGGAACAATATTTTTTTTAATTTTTTCTTGAAAATGTTTTACATATTTTTTTTCTATTTTTAATGTATATCATATATATTTCTTGATGTAATTTCCTTAAACAATTAAATTCCTGTTTATTTTGTAACAAAAATTTTAAATGAAAAAGGATTTTTTTTCAATTTTTCAAGAAAAGTATAGGGTGACGTATGATTAATATTAATTACGACTTGTTTTACTTTTTTCACCATAACTTTCATATTTTTGCCACGATTTCCAAAAATTTAAATGTTTGTGATAGGAAACACTTGTAGTTTTGAAGTTATATTTATAATAGCTTTATTAAAACCTCACAACTCTTGGATTGTGATGTATAAAAAAAATGTTTGATAATTTTTTTTCTGAAAAATATTTAAAAAACATTTTATTAACTATTTTTATTGTTTATTTTAGGTATTTAAAGTAACTGCGTCTTCAAATATTTCATTTAATTAACTTTTATTTTTTTTAATTCTAAAATATTTTATTTTTCTACAGTCAGTGATTCATTTTTCCATACTTAAATGTTTTTCTTAACTTCTCTACTTAATTTTCTGTTATACCTTTAAATTCCTTTGTATTTTACTGCAAAATTTCTAGTGTTTTTAATATTTTCAACAAAAAAAGTATATCAAGGCGTATGATTAATATTATTTATGACTTTTTCCACATTTTTATTTATAACTTTTTTATTTTAGCCTGGATTTTAATAAATTTTACATCTTAATACAGTAAACCCCTTAGGCTTTATATTAAGTTAATTGAAATCATTGATTGTTTAAGAAACAATGCTTTTAATTTAAATTTAATTCAAAATTTAAAAAAATATGATTTAATAACTGTTTTCATTTAATGCCTAATTTGTTATTTTGATGTAAACTTAATATAAATTCCCTAAAGAGGCCCTTTAAGTTTACAAGGTTTCCCTTTCCTTTAGCAAAAAAAAACAAAGCAACTAAACGCAAATAAATTCCATGTAAATGCAAACAAACACATTTCCATGTTTAATTTCACCATGATGTGGCAAATATGATGTAATTTCCCACAATTTATTCACTGATGTGTAAAAGATGTTTGTTTTCAACATGTTTTCCTGCTCCAACTAAATGAAAATAAAATATGCTGCAAAAATAAACTAAAAACAAACCAAAAAAACTAGAACCTAAGTAATTTAGTCTCAATGGTTTTACTTTACTACTCACATCGTGTGTAGCACAAAATTTACTTTCTATTTTAACAAAAAAAAAAAAAATAACAGGCAAAAAAAAGAACATTTGCTGACTCATTTTCATGCACTAAACTAAATAATTTAATTGTACATGAGTCTCATAGAAATGTTTGGTTTTTTTCTGAGAATTACTAAAACAAAAATGGTTTTATACATTAAGGAGTTAAACTAAATAGTTTTCTATGTCTCTACTTTGGAATAAATAGTAAAATGGTTGAATGTTAAGTATGAAAATTAGGTTACAGCATAGAAAACTCATAAATCATTTTTACAATTTCAGTTTAAAATCAAGCAATTCAATTCATTTGTAGGAAATGAAGTTGAAATCTGTCAATTTGGTTGTAAAATAAAATGTGAAAAGAACATGCAGACAGACAGCTATGACAAATTATATAAATAAGTGATTAAAAATCTGTATCAGTTTTAAATAAAAACGAAAATGTGCAATAATATCATACTAGAAGTTCATTGAATCTCACAGGAGCTTAAATGAAATACAAATGTTTAGAATATAAATTACAGATAATAAGTTAAATTTACCCTCGCAATTTTTAGAAATAAAATTTTAAATTTTTATAAAATATTCTAATAGCTATCCTTCTATGCCTTTATATCTCATTTAAATTTAATACAAAACCCATTTTTTCTTACTTTTAAAGATATTTTTATGGTGGCGTATGATTAATATTAATTAAGACTTTTTATACATTTTAAGCCATAACTTTTGTATTTTTTAATAGATTTTAAATATTTAAAATGAAAATGAAGCTCCACAAATTAATATTTAATCCAGCTTCGTTAACTATGCAATATAGTTAACACACACAACTTAGGGAGACTTAAACTCCAAGTTTTAAAATATAAGTTTTTTCAAAAATTCAGTTTTTCTTATTTTCATAAAAAACATATATAGGAATAGTTTATAATATACTTATGAAGCTTATTCGGAATCTTTAAAGTGTTTAAGTTCGATCCTAGTACATTATTTTTCAAGTTTACCCCTTTAGACTTTGTATTGTATTTGACAAATGTTTTACAAAATTATTTAAAAACATAGCATTGCAGCTATATATTACTTATTTTCTAAAAATTTACAAACTACCCTCGTACTTTTTTCAAGTTTTAAAAACGACCCTCGTAATTTTTTAAAAGTAAATCAAATATCTACTTTTTTGAAGATCAATATTAAATGGATTAAAAAAAATAGAAATTTATCTATATTTTACTTATTTTCTAAGAATGAACAAACGACCCTCGTACTTTCTTCAAGTTTGAAAAACAGCCCTCATAATTTTTGTTACAAAAACTCTAAATTTTATATGAAAAGTTATAGGTTTTAACGATTAAAACAAAATGTTATACATTTACTAAATTTTATTTCAATTTAAAGAACTGCCGAACGACCCTCGTATTTTTTTCCCAAGAAATCTCTTAATAATTAAAATTTAAATATTATTCTTATTCATAAGAAATAGTTATTCTTTTAGAAAATTACTTAAATACCACAAAAATATTTTTTTTAAATTATTGTGTACTGGGACGTATGATTAATATTAATTATGACTTGTTTTAGTTTTCTAGCCACAACTTTCTTATTTTAGCAGATATTTTGCAACTTTAAACTGAAAATTATTGCTAAAATATATGGTTTGAATGTAGCTTAATAAAATTAGCTTATAACTTAAGCAGATGATATAAAATTCAAAAATATGAAATATTAATTTTTCTTTTTTTTTCTTTTTTACTTTAATAAGATTTATACTTTTATAAAATAAGTAAAAGTCTTTAAATATTAAATAGTGTTGCACCATGAACATTTTCTAGGTATTATTAAGCAATATTCTTACTATTTTTAGCCAAGATCATAAAGAATTTTCACTAAAAATTAAAACAGAAAAAAAAACTATCGTAAGCTACATGTTTTTAAACTATTTCTTGCATAACTCATGCCTAACTTTTCTATTTAATTATAAAATTTTAAATTGTAATTGACCTTAAATACTTCTCGATTTGTTATTATTAAATATTGTTACTTTTCTTTTATTGTATTATCCTCGAAATTTATCAAAAATTGCAAAAATTTTATAAAATTTTAATTAATTATTTTTTCTTTACAATTTTCAATTTATAGTTTAAATGTTTTATTATATTTTTTATGGTTAAGCCATTATAAACAATTTAAACAAAAATTTCGTTGCTTTTAATATATTTTCTAAAAAATTATGGAACGGCCCTCGTAATTTTTTTCATAAATTCTATTAAATCCAGTTTGATTCTATCACAAGCTATTGTTTAAATGTTAATAATGCTTCACTCAGGCAATTTATTGGTATTTTAAAGAGAAATGTATACTGTGACGTATGATTGATATTAATTATGACTAATTTTACTAATTCCTTCATAACATTTCTATTTTATTATAGATTTTTAATATTTAAACAGCAAATAATTGCAAACACTTTTAGTTTTGTTTTAATTTATAACTAATCTATCATTTTTAAGTTTCTAACATTAAATTTTGCACAAATTCAAACAAATTTAAAAACATATTTATTTATGAACATCAAATTATTAATTTAATTAATTTGTTTAATACTTTAACATAACTCTTTAGTTTCTACTAAATACTAATTATTTTAGAGCATTTTATGAACAGTTATTCAATGCTTTTCGTTGCTTTTTACAAAATTTTGTCTAAATTTGAATAAAATTATCATGTTTCTATACTAAACTGTGTGTTTTAACCTAAAAAAAATCTTAAATTGTAGTAAAAAAAAGCTCAATTCTAAAGAGAAATTACAACTAAGGCGTTTTATTTATATTAATTATAACCAAATTTATATATCATTGAAAACTAAGCCATTTCACCAGCAATCTCCAAGATTTAAACAGGAAACTTATCTAAACACTTGCAGTTTCTTGTAACCTATTTAGTATTACATTAAATTTAAACCCAAATCCTTACATTTCTTTTCTAAATCAGAATTATTTAATTATATATAAATTTAAAGCACTTCTAGATCGTACCTCGTATTTTTGTCATAAAAATTTTAATTGTTTTCGTTTAAGCAATTCTACTCTATCAGAAGCAAGTATTTTAAGCTAAATAGTACTTAAATTGTGCCTAATATCTTAATTTGAAATAAAATAGAACACTATGACGTATGATTAATATTAATTCTGACCAAATTTACATAAATCTTAATAACTTCTACATTTTTGCTGCAATTTTAGAAATTTTAACGGAATATTACTTTAAATCTTAGCAAATAAAAACATTCCACAATTTCTAGGGCATATAAATTTACAAACATTTTTTATTTTTTCCCAAAAATTTAAGTGATGGAATTTTTTTTTTTTTGAAATTTGGGTTATTTAAAAAACTTTATAAATTTGTTAGTAGGAGTTTGATATTTTTACTAATAAAGCCTCTGTTAACAAAATCGATTAAGAAATGCAAGTTAAATTCCTTTTGTTAGATATTTACTCAAATCTAAATTTTGTCTATCAATACGTATGATTAATATTAATTATGACTTTTTTGGTATTTCATTCTATAACTTCTAAGATAATTAAGCGATTTTGAAAATTTCAAATCTTAGCAAATAAAAACATTCCACAGTTTCTAGGGCATGTAAATCTACAATAAATTTTTTAGTTTTTTTCCAAAAACTTTAGTGAAGAAAAAAATTTTTTTTTGAGAATTTTTGTTATTTGAAATATTGTGGAAATTTAATAGTAGGAGTTTGAAATTTTTTTTAATAAAGCCTCTGTTAACAGAATCGATTAAGAAATGCAAGTTGAATTCCATTATTTTCTTAGATATTTACTTAGATTTATATAAATCTTAATAACTTCTTCATTTTTGCAGCAATTTTAGAAATTTTTACGGAATATTGCATTAAATTCCTCCTAATTGTTATATATTTCTTTTTTATTTTGCCATTTTTAGACCAAGTGGCTTAATTGAATAAGTAACTCAAAAAATGTTCATGGAATTTTAAAATACAAAAATTTTAAGCACTTATAGATCGTACCTCGTACTTTTGTCATCACATTTTTAATGATTTTCATTAAAGCAAAGGTAGAATTTTAATCTAGGTAGAATTTTAATCTATATAATACTTAAATTGTGCCTAATATCTTAATTTAAAATAAAAAGAACCCTATGACGTATGATTAATATTAATTCTGACTAAATTTACATAAATCTTAAAAACTTTTCCATTTTTGCAGTAATTTTAGAAATTTTAACGGAATATTACTTTAAATTCCTCCTAATTCTTATATATTTATTTGTAATTTTGCCATTTTCACACCCAAGTGGCTTAATTGAATCAGTAACTCAAAAAAAAATTTCATTAAATTTTTCAGTCCATTTTATTGCAATTTGTAATTATAATTTATAAGTTTTTTATATGTTTTTATCCACTGCTAACTATTTGTATCCATATTTAAAGATTTTAAGAAAATTTCCTTAAAATTTATAAAACGGCCCTCGTAGTTTTACCCAATATATTTATAAATTTAATTAAAACAATCTTATTTGATTACAAATATGCTATTTGTGTACCAAAAACTCTTAAATAAAGCTTAATTTATTCTAATTCAAAACATTAGTACTATGTGTCGTATGATTAATATTAATTATATGAAAATTTACTTATTTCTTCATAATTCTTTTAGTTTTGTAGCAATTTTAAAAATTAAAACTGCCTATTACAGCTAACACTTTCCATTTACTAAATATTGATTTAAATTTAACCATTTCTCACCCCAAACCTTTTTTAAATAAACTCAAACTCTATACAAAAAAAGTTTAATTAAATTTTAATATGCCAACATATCATTTCATTTTTATTGCAAAATTTCAATTATAGTTTATCTTACATTTTCAACAACAATATTAAATTTTTCATCATAATTGAGTTGTTGTTGTGATTTAATATAAATCATCTAAACCAAATATATCTTTAGCATCTTTAACATAAATATCCGTTTTTCTGTTTTCAAAATAATAACTCACTTTGTATGAATATGAATGAGTATCTTACAAAATCTAACCACAAACAAGAACAACAGCAGCAGCACATACTCATACAGACAAAAGCAAAGCACTCAAATAAAAAAAAAAAAAAACTTTAGGAAACTTTCAACAAAAACTGTTTGGGGTGTTAGAGACAAAATGAAATGATGATAGTGATGTTGATTGTGATGGTAATACTCGTAACTCATCATAACAACATTTATCTTCTCTTCAATACACACAAATGTCTAAATGAATGCGAATGTGTAGACAAACATACAGCTAAAGATATTTTTAAACAAATACTTCTATACTTTTATATATAGTTATATAACTGCCAGAGTGTGTATTGTATTTCCTTTCACACTTTCCTGTTAAAACACTAAAAACTGTATAAAAGATATCAGAAAAAAAACTTTCTCTTCTTTTCTATGCAGCAGTAGAACATCATGTTGTTGCTACTGCTGCTCTAGTAAGAGGAATTGGTGATATATCATCAACATGCAAAGTGACACAAATTTAAACACCACATTTACAACAATTTATATCCGAGTTTATGTAGCTCTGTATGTTTGCAGTTCTAAACTACAATTTATTGTAATATATCAAATAAGAGACAGTGATTTTGTAAGAATTAATTTTTGAAAATTTCTAAATTTCTTTTAATTTCCAGGATTTTATTAAAAATTAAAAAATTTGTCTATCAGCACGTATGATTAATATTAATTATGACTTATTTTATGTATTTCTTCAAAACTCCTAAAATTTTTAAGCGATTTTTAAAATTTCAAAACTTAGCAAATAAAGACATTCTAAAGTTTCTAGGGCATGTAAATCTACAATAAATTTTTTATTTTTTTTCCAAAAAATTTCAGTGATAAAAAAATTTTTTTTTTTTTGAGAATTTTTGGTTTTTGAAAAATTGTGGAAAATTATATAAATTTAATAGTAGGAGTTTGATATTTTTACTAATAAAGCCTCTGTTAACAAAATCGATTAAGAAATGCAAGTTAAATTCCTTTATTTTCTTAGATATTTATTTAAATCTAAATTGTGTCTAATATGACGTATGATTAATATTAATTATGACTTATTTTAAGTATTTCTTCATAACTCCTAAAATTTATAAGCGATTTTGAAAATTTCAAAACTTAGCAAATAAAAACATTCTAAAGTTTCTAGGGCATGTAAATCTACAATAAATTTTTTAGTTTTTTTCCAAAAATTTCAGTGATGGAAAAATATTTTTTTTTTTTAGAATTTTGGTTATTTAAAAAATTTTATAAATTTGTTAATAGGAGTTTGATATTTTTATTAATAAAGCCTCTGTTAACAAAATCGATTAAGAAATGCAAGTTAAATTCCTTTATTTTCTTAGATATTTACTCAAATCTAAATTGTGTCTAACATGACGTATGATTAATATTAATTATGACTTTTTTGGTATTTCATTCTATAACTTCTAAGATAATTAAGTGATTTTGAAAATTTCAAAACATAGCAAATAAAGATATTTCAAAGTTTCTAGGGCATGTAAATCTACAATAATTTTTTTAGTTTTTCCCAAAAATTTGAGTTTTTTTAAATAACAAAAATTGTGGAAAAATACATATATTTAATAGTAGGTAATAGATATTTTTATACATTGAGACTCCGTTAACAAAATCAATTAAGAAATACAAAAAAAAATTTCATTAGTTTTCTATATTTGAACAAAAATTTAAATTTATATCAAAGGACGTGTGATTGATATTAATTATGGATATTTGTATATTTTTGGCAATAGCTCTGAAAATTTTCAATCAATTTTGAAAATTCAAAAACCCAGCTCATGAAAACATTTCAAAGATTATAATGGCATTAGAATTTAAAAGAAATTTTAAAAATTGTTTAACTAAATTTGGATTCAAAAATAAAAAAAAAATATTAGTAAAAATTTTATTAAATCGTTTGTATTTATTTTATATTTTCAATTAGAACTATAAATAAGCTTGATCGTAAAAAAATTACATGAAAAATCGGAGCTTTATTTAACAAGATTTTTAAGAAAATTCAATTCTGTTCAATCATTACGTATGATTAATATTAATTATAGCATTTTTGATATTTTAGCCCGCAAATCAGAAAATTCTAAAGCGATTTTGAAAAATTCACAAGACAATAAATAAAAATATTTCAAAGTTTTCAGAGAATTTAATAAAAAATATGTAAATTTTCCAAAATTATTTTTTTAATACAAAAATTTTTATATAAAAAACTATTTTTTTAGAAACTAAATTTATACAAATGTTATACATTTAAAACATTAAAATAAATTATTTAAAAAATTCAGAAATTTCTTTTATTTACCAAGATTTTTACAAAATTCCAAATTTTGTCTAACATGACGTATGATTAATATTAATTATGACTTTTTTCATGATTTAAGCTATAACTTTTAAAATCTTCAAGCGAATTAGAAAATTCTAACGGCATATAAATGAAAACTGTTTAAACTTTCTATCTAAATTTACATAAATAACTAAATTTCATATGAAATATTAAAAAAAATTGAATTACAAAAAAATAATTTTAAGATAAATTTTCTAATTTTCTATTAAAAGAAATTTTTCTTGTTATTTCTATAGCAAAAACACTGTTTTAAACATAACCCTTAACAAACATCTAATACTGACAGTTTTACTTTAACAAATAAAAGTTTTTTTCTTTGTTTAAACAAAAAACGAAAGACAAATATAATATAAATTTTGTTCTTGTTTTACACAAAATGCATTTCTCTCTGTACATATGTGCTTGAAAAAGCACAGAGGTTAAAGGCAATATGCCATGACATATTTGACAAACTATGCTGCTGCCATAGATAGAAAACAACTTGAGATATTGCACAATAAAAAAAAAAACACACACATCACATTTAAATAAATAGTTAGAGACACATAGAGACAATAATGTTTAAGGAAATCTTACATAAATCAAATAAATGTCATAATTTTTTCTTGTATTGTGAATTGCTCACAAATCATAAACTGCGAGTAGCCTTATTATTTGGTACATTTTGCTGCAGTCCATTGAGCAAACAGTTGTATATTATGTTTTTGGGGATTTATACTGGTTTAAAGTACTTTATGAAACGAAATTTATAACCGAAAAATACAAAATTGCACCAAACAAGAGAAAAAAAAACAATAAACTATAAAGTATATTCTCACTTAAAATATGCAAATATTATTATTTTTTCTTTCTTTAAAAGTTAAAATGGTTTTTTTGTTTTTGCTGTTGAGCAGCCAAAAGCTGTAAACTTAAAATGCATGAAATGAAAGATGTAGAGAGTGAATAAGAAATGAAAATTTTAAAATTATTATACTTCATTTTGTTCAAACGTACATTTATCAACACGCCAAAGAGCATTTAATAAAAATATTTTCATAAAACTAAAGAACAACAAAAGAATACTAAAGATGAACAGAAGAGGAGAGTAAAGCACAGCATTACAAAATATTAAGACGAAAATGATGAAGCTAGCGTTAACAGCTAAACTAAAAGCCATTGCATTTAGGTATATAATATAACATACAGTATGTAAGACAAGGAAATCATTGCTTAGAATGTCTAAAAAACATCAAAATTATCAATAAAACTTTTTGATTTGTAATTTTTTGACCCATTATTTTCCAATTTTTTTAAATTTGAGCTTAATTAAAACCATTATAAGGCCTTAAATTTAAGAATTTTTAACAAAAACCTTCAAATATCCTTATTAAATCCTAAAATTTTTAAGAAAATATGAATTTTGTCTACCTTGACGTATGATTGATATTAATTATGACTTTTTTCATATTTTGCAGCATAACTCCTACAATTTTTAAGCTTTTTTGAAAATTTTAAACCTAAATAAATAAAAACAGTTTTATTTTCTATAAACATACAAAAACTAGGAAATATTATAACAATAAATGAAAATTTTAAAAATAATTTTTTATTAAAAATTCTAAAAACAATACCAATCTATATTTTGCTGCTTTAAATTATAAATTGAGCTGTTGATATTGGTGTTGTGACATAAATCTTACAATTTTACTATTAGTTTAGAAGATTTCAGTGAAAATATAAATTTTGCCTACCTTGACGTATGATTAATATTAATTATGACTTTTTTCATTATTTGCAGCATAACTCCTATAATTTCTAACACATTTTAAAAATTTAAAATTGTAATGAATAAAAGCAGTTATATTTTCATATCATCATCAAAAAATCAGCATAAATCTATACAAAACCTAAGAAATATTGCATCAAAAAATAAAAATTTTAGAAAGTTTTATTTTTATAATTTAAAATTCTGAAAACAATCCAATTCTATAATCAGCTGTTACATTTAAAAATTCTATAATCATAAATTAATCTCTATATTTTACATATTATATCAAAAATTTCAAAATTTTCTTATTAGTTTCCAATATTTCTGTAAAAATATAAGATTTGTCTACTTTTACGTATGATTTATATTAATTATGACTTTTTTCATATTTTGCAGCATAACTCCTACAATTTTTAAGCTATTTTCAAAATTTCAAACCTAAATAGATAAAAACAGTTTTATTTTCTTCTAAGCATACAAAAACTAGGAAATATTATAACAATAAATGAAAATTTTAAAAATATTTTTTATTAAAAATTCTAAAAACAATACAATTCTATATTCTGCTGCTTTAAATTATAAATTCAGCTGTTGATATTGGTGTCGTGTCAAAAATCTTACAATTTTCTTATTTGTTTAGAAGTTTTTTTTTAAAATGTAAATTTTGTCTATCTTGACGTATGATTAATATTAATTATGACTTTTTTCATATTTTGCAGCATAACTCCTATAATATTTAACAGATTTTAAAAAATTTTAAACTTAAAGAATAAAAACAGTTCTATTTTCCTATCACCATCAAAACAAACAATATACACAAAAACTAAGAAATATTGGATGAACAAATGAAAATTTTAGAATTTATATTTTTCTTAATTTTAAATTCCAAAATCAATGCAGTTCTATAATCAGCTGCTACATTAAAATCACAAATTCGTTTGTTTATTTTGTATTTGTATCAAAAGTCCTACAATTTTCCTATTAGTTTTGAAGATTTCAATGAAATTAAAAATGTTGTCTACCTTGACGTATGATTGATATTAATTATGACTTTTTTCACATTTTGCAACATAACTCCTATAATATTTAACAGATTTTAAAAATTAAAAATTTTAATAAATAAAAACAGTTGGATTTTCATATTAGAGTTAAAAAATCAGCATAAATCTATACAAAACCTAAGAAATATTGAATCAACAAATGAAAATTTTGGAATCTTTATTTTTCTTAATTTAAAATTTCAAAAGCTGTTACGTTAAAATCATAAGTTCTTCTATATGTTTTGTAATGGCATCAACAAAATTACAATTTTTCTATTAGTTTCGAAGATTTCAGCAAAAATGTAAATTTTGTCTAGCCAGACGTATGATTGATATTAATTATGACTTTTTTCACATTTTGCAACATAACTCCTTTAATTTTTAAAATTTTAAAAATTTTAAATCGTAATAAATAAAAACTGTTATATTTTAATATCAGCATAATAAAACAACATAAATCTATACAAAAACTAAGAAATATTAATTCAACAAATAAAAATTTTGGAATTTTTATTTTTCTTAATTTATAATTCTAAAAATAATTCAACTTCATATCCACATGTTACGTTAAAATCATAAATTCGTCTGAATATTTTGTAATTGCATCAAAAATCTTGCAATTTTCCTATTAGTTTCGAGAATTTCAGTGAAAATGTAAGTTTTGTCTACCTTGACGTATGATTAATATTAATTAGGACTTTTTTCACATTTTCCAATACAGCTCCTATAATTTTAAAGGGATTTGGAAAATTTCAATTGTAAATAAATAAAAACAGTTATATGTTTATATCGGCATCAAAATGTCAATACAAATTTATACAAAAACAAGGAAATATATAATGCAATCAATTGCAAGCATTTAAAATCACACAACCCTAGCTTAAATTTGTATGCAAGTTGTTTTGATGTTAAAAAAAACAAGAAAACTGTTTGGTTTATTGGCAGTTTAAAGTTGAAGATCGGCAAGGACGTATAATTAACATTAATTATGTTATTTATTGCAAAAATTATCACAGATTGTAAATATAGTTTTCTGGGTTAAACATTTAAACTCAAAACTAAAGCTTGTTTATCTTTCTCACTTCAACTCATATCATTTTCCTTTTAAATTTTACTACTTATACCAAACATTAAAAAAAAAAAAAATTTAAAAATGATTTTTTAATTTTTATAATTTGTAATTTTATTAAAATTTTTAATGAAAAAATATTAGCTCAATCTTTATGTTATGCATTTGTATTAAACAAACTTTAAGTTTTTCTGTTTACTTTAAAGAATTTTACAAAAATGTAAAATTTGTGTAACATAGCGTATGATTAATATTAATTATGATTATATTGAGAAATTTTCAAATAACTGCTGTAATTTTTTAGAGATTTTGAAAATTTCTTTTTAAATCAAACTAAAACACTTTGATTTTTGTAAAACGAATATAATTTCTATATAAATTCATTCTTAAATATAAAAGAAATTGGAGTTAAAATCAAATTTAAAAAATTATTTTTCTTAAAAAAAATAATTAAAAATTTTTAAAAGAAATAAAATAAAACAAAGTGTTCCCGCGTTTTTTTTTTAAATAAAATTAAAAATTAAATTTGTTAAAAAAAAAAAATTTAAAACTCAATTTAAAATAAATTTTAAAATTTTTAACAAAAGTTTTATTTAAATTGTTAAATTTATTTCCATTTTCTTTAATAAAATAAAAAAAATCAAAACTTTTTTTGCTAGATTTCAAGATTTTTACCAAAATGTAAATTCTGTCCTACTTAACGTATGATTAATATTAATTATGTTTTAATTAACCAAAATCCCCATAACTTCTGTAAATGTTAAGCAATTTTAAAAATTCAAACATTAAAATAAAGCTTAACACTCCTTTTAAGCTCTGCTGATAACATTTTATTAAAACTCATAATATTTAAGTAAAAATTTTATAAATCCCCAAACAGCACTTTAGAATTTTTTCCTACATTTTCTTCACAATTTTCCCAAATACACATTGCTGCTAAATGAAATCATTTAATAAGGGGAAAAAAACTGTCTCTTGGCTGGTAACTAGAATTTTAATTTAATACAACACTTTAGATATTTACCACAAACTTTGCCATATTTTAAACAATAAACTGGAAAAAAACTAAAAAAAAAATAAATTGAAAAGGGAAGCAAACTCAACTTAGTGTGACGTCATTTACAAAAACACATGTGTTTTATTATGTTATAGTGTTTAAATACAGTCTGTGTTCATTTTGTTTAAATGTCCTTAGTCCTTTGAGAAACTACAAATATGAAATACGGCACTAGACTATGTATTTACGGCTAGGCTATATTCCCTGGATAGTTTTTGCTTTACATGTTATAGAGCATGTGCTCAGGATATGCCTGTTTATATGTCTGCTAAATACTTTCATATTTGTTTAGCAAGAACCTATTTTTTTTTTTTGAGTTTCCCCTTTTAAACAATAACTGAAACTGGCAAAAATACAGCTAGCAGACTTTAAAGCCAAGTGCAGTTTCCTTTGTGGCTTGTTAAAGCTGTTGATGATGATGACGATAGCAATGGTGCTGCTGTGCTGGTTTGTAATATGGAAATGTTTTTCAGAGAGAGAATATTAAGCAGGAAAATATGGCCACAGAAAACAAACTATGTATTTGTTTTGTAATTTAACAACTAGACAAAATAAACAAGGGATTTTTGAATGGCATTGTTTATGGGGTTATGCAAATTTGTTGGGGAGATATAAAAAAACAGTATATAAATTTAAAATTTGTATGAAAAACATAAAAAATTCCAAAGATTTAATTAAATTTTTTATATTTAAATCTTAAATAAAGCTTGCTTTTTTAAATCTGCTTAAAAATCTAAAAAGAAATCAGTAAATTCTAAAGAATTTAACAAAAATTTAAAATTTTGTCTATCTAGACGTATGATTAATATTAATTATGACTTTTTTCACATTGAGCAGCATAACTTCTAAAATTTCCAAGCGATTTTCAAAATTTCAACGGGTAATTAACAAAAACATTTAGATTTGTATGAAAATAACAATATAAAAGAATAAATATCTTTAGCAACACGAAAAAATTAAGAGTTGTTACCAATTTTCTAACAGAATTGCTGAAATTTGCAAAATATCTTAAAAATTCTAAAACTTGATCATTTATAATATATGAATCTTGTCATCAAAACGTTGATCAAAATTATGAAAACATTTTAATAAAAAATTAAAAAAAAAAAAAAAAATTTATTTTTTTTTTCAATTTTTTTTTAAATTTTAAAAAATTTTATCTTTTTTTAAAATCAAATCTTAAATGAAGCATTCCTATTCAAATTAGCTTTAATAGTCTTAACATTTTTTTGGGTAATTCCTAAGAAATTTATAAAAATTTAAATTTTTTCTATCTAGACGTATGATTAATATTAATTATGACTTTTTTACATTTTGCATCATAAATCCTAAAATTTCTAAACGATTTTCAAAATTTCAGCTGGTAATTAATAAAAACATTTAGATTTGTATGTCAGTAATAAAATAAAACTATAAATCTATGCAGCTACTTGGAAAAATTGGATCACATAGACAAATTTTTTAAAATTTTAAATAAATGAAATATTTTGGTTTGTACTGCAAAAAACAATTGAAACAAATTTAGAGGTAAATTTCAAAATTGATTTTCCTTAATTTTTAAAAAAAAATATTTTTTTTTCTCAATTTTTCACAAATTATTTTTAATTTTTTGAAAATTTTAAAAATTTCTTTTTATTAAAATCTTAAATATAGCTTAATCTTACAAATTTGCTTAAGCAAAATTATAATTTTCCTATTAGTTCCTAAGAATTTAGCAAAATATAATTTTGTCTATCATGACGTATGATTGATATTAATTATGACTTTTCTTCACATTTTTCAACATAACTCCTACAATTTATAACAGATTTTAAAAATTTAAAATTGTAATAAATAAAAACAGTTATATTGTTATATCAGCATCTGCATAACCACATAAAGCTATACAAAAACTAGGCAAGTTTTGATAAACAAATGAAAATTTTAAAATTTTTATTCTTTTTAATAAAAAAATCCAAAAATAATCAAATTTTATAATCACCTATTACATTAAAATCATAAATTCGTTTGTATATTTTGTATTTGTAGCAAAAGTCACACAATTTTCTTATTAGTTTCTAAGATTTCAGTGAAAATGTAAATTTTGTCTATCATGGCGTATGATTGATATTGATTATCACTTTTTTCACATTTTTAAGCACAACTCCTGTAGTTTTTAAGCGATTTTCATCATTTAAAATAGTTATGAATTGAAACTGTTAGATCTTTATAGCCTCTCTAAAATAAAATTATATTTCCTTACAAAAAGTTTCAAAAATTTAATCAATAAAAAATAATTTTTTAAAATTTCATTTTTGCAGAATAAATTTCTTAAAACAATGCATTTCTATAATCTTCTGTTATATTAACATCATAAATATGTGTACAAATATTGAATTTGTAACAAAATTCTTACAATTCCTCTGTTAATTTCTTTGAAAATATAAATGTTGTCTACCTTGACGTATGATTAATATTTATTATAACTTTTTCACATTTTTTATTATAACTCCTTTAAATTTCAAGCGATTTTGATAATTTCAACTGATAATAAATTAAAACAAATTGATTTTCATAACAATACCAAAATTTTATATTATATTTATACAAAATTTTGGAAAAATATTAAATAAAATAAATAATATTTTTTTTAATTTTTTACATTTTTAAATCCCTTATAATAACATTATGTTCCCCTCATAATCAATTGCATTTAAATTCTGTTTTATTTACCTCGAATTCTGCTGATCTATTTTGCCACCATTGACACAAATTACCATCTTCATACGTTGCTAAAATTAATGCAATTAGTATATTTGAACATGATGTTGAATTGTTTCAACCTTAAATACTTGTTAGCTAAGAAAATTATGAAAAAATATATAATTTTGAGCAGTAAAGAAAATAGGGTGGTGTTTTTCACACCCAGGCTGCTTTCAAAAAAACACATACTTGCACACACAGTTTTTGTTTACCTACAACTGCAGTTATTAAAACTCTCAAAATTCAGCCCTTAAGTTTACAGCATGCAGTTTTACTGTTAAAAAGTCAATAACGAAAAAGAAAACAGTTTAGATAAAAGATTTAGAAGTAAACTAAAGAAATTAGTCTGACATGGCGTATGATTGATATTAATTATGACTTTTTTCAGATTATGTAGCATAACTTCTATAATTATTAAGGGATTTTAAAAATTTCCATTGCAATTAAATAAAATCATTTAGATATTTATTAAATGTAGCATTTTAGCTACTGTCTCCTAGAAAAAATTGCATTATTTGGCTCAAAAACAAAATTTTTAAAATTTTCGTTTTTTTAAAACAAAATAATTTTAATAATTTTTAATTTTCTGGAAATTTTTTTTAATAAAATCTTAGATAAAACTTCATTTTATGCATTTGCATTAAACATTTTTAAATTGCTCTGTTGGTTCCAAAGAATTTTAAGAAAATGTTTAATTTGTCCAACACAACGTATGATTAATATTAATTAGGACTTTTTTTGACAATTTTCATTATAACTCCTGGATTTTTGAAGCGATTTTGAAAATTTCAACTGTTAATAAATCAAAACATTTCGATTTCAATAAAATATTATTATTTGACATATTGTTGCTTAAAGAAAATTACAAAATTTGGGTTTGAAATAAAACTTATTTTGTGTATGACTTAAAAATTCTAGATTTTTTCAAATTTCCGAGCTTTTATTTATCTAACATAACGTATTAATTAATATTAATATTAATTATGATTTTAGGAAAATTTTCTTTAAAACTCTTAAAATTTTTAAAAATTTTAATTGCAAATAAAAAAAAAAAACATTTAGATATTTATAAAATTTTACGTTTTAGCTACTGTTACTTAAAAAATATTGCATTATTTGGCTTTAAAAAAAAAATTTTTAAATTCAATTTTTTATGAAACCAAATAATTTTAATAATTTTTAATTTTCTGGAAATATTTTTTTAATAAAATCTTAGATAGAACTTCATTTTATGCATTTGCATAAAAAATTTTTAAATTGCTCTGTTGGTTCTAAAGTTATTTACGAAAATGTTAAATTTGTCCAACATGACGTATGATTAATATTAATTATGACTTTTTTGTTAATTTGAGGCATAACTCCCAAGATTCTTAAGCGATTTTGAAAATTTCAATTGATAATAAATTAAAACATTTTTAATATTATAGCATTAACAAAAAATGTTAATAAATTATATACAAAATGATTTTTATTTAATATTTAAAAATTAATATTTTTATAATGTTGCTATAATTACTTTCTTTATTGTAAACAACCCCTTCAAAAATCCATATGTGTGTTAGATACTTTCACAACGACGTTTGTGTTTTTATAGCATAAGCTAAGAAGCGAAAATATTGCTAAAAACACACTCTCACACAAATATCAAATGCAGGTAACTTGAGTAATGTTGAAATAGTAGTTCAAAAACAAAACAAAAATTAATTACTTTCAAGTGTTTTCATACACACATGCGAAAAACTTCTCTTAGTTTGTTTTATTTTTTTTCTTTAGTTAAACATACATATTTTTGTTTTTCTACAATTTTTATTGCATTTCATAATTATTATTCGTTTTTTTTTTAAAGGAAATTGTAGGAATTGGGTTAAAAGTAATAGAAAACATAACAAACCCAACCTGTTTATGCTTGCTATATATTTTTTTTCTTTATTCGAGCATTACAAAGGAAAAGAAAAACAAACAAAGTTTTTTTTTAATCATGAAAATGAAGTCAGTCGTTAGAGATTATTTGCAAATTAAATAAATGCACATACTTGCACATTAAAAATAGTATAAAATTAATGATTTACTTAAAGGCATTAAAAATAAACGATTATTTTAAGATACGTTCTTTTTATTATCCTGCCTCACTTTCTCTTGTTCACTCTCTCTTTGTATTCTTAACAACAGCAACAACTACACAAATTCTATAAAGACTGGTTTGTTTATTATTATGACAATAGCTATTAAAAACAGAGCTGGCACTTTGAAAACTTAGGAATCAACAAATGAAAATTTAAGAATTTTTTTTTTTTTTGTTTTAATGTAAAATTCTAAAAATAATCCAATTCTATAATCAGCTGTTATGTTAAAATCATAAACTCATTTGAATATTTTGTGTTTCTAGCAAAAATCTTACAATTTTCCTATTAGTTTCGAAGATTTCAGTAAAAATTTAAATTTTGACTGCCACGACGTATGATTAATATTAATTATGACTTTTTCCACGTTTTGCACCATAACTCCTACAATTTCTCACAGATTTTAAAAATATGAATTCGTAATGAATGAAAACAGATAGATTTTCATATCAGCATAAAAAAAACATCATTATTCTATACAAAAACTAAGAAAGTTTGGATCAACAAATGAAAATTAAATAAATAAATTTTTTTAAATGTAAAATTCTTATAATGACAACGATCGGCCACATTATGCAATTCCTGTGAAAAACTATTTGGAAAGAAGTGGTTGGAAAGTAGTGTATCACCCGCCTAACCTTGTCCCGTCCTAAAACTATTTGTTTCGATCGATGCAGATTTGATTTGTTCTTGGCCTCAAAAGATGAGCATTTCTTTTGGCTCGGAATCCAATGGTGGCAAAATATCATAGCTAATAATGGCTAATACTTGGAATAAATTTATAAAAAAGAATTTTCAAAATAAAAGTTAAAAATTTGAAAAAAAAAAAATCCGCATTTTTAAGTCATACACCCAATAATTTCCAATTTTATTCTAACATTTTCTATTAAAATCGTAAACAAATCTTTAATTTATTAAATAGTATAAAAAAAATCATTAACTTTTCAACTTCAATCCAAAGAATTTGCTGAAAATGTTAAATTTGTCTAACATGACGTATGATTAATATTAATTATGACTTTCTTGCGAATTTCCCTAACAACTTCTAAAATTTTTAAGCGATTTTAAAAATTTCATTTGATAACAAATTCAAATATTTTAATTTGTATTAAAAAACAATATTTCATAGAGTATAGCTTAAATAATATGGCAAAATTTAAGTTTGAAATAAATTTTTTAAAATAATTTTTTTTTCAAACAGCATAATTTTTATAATTTTTAATTTTATTAAAATTTTTTTAATAAAATCTTAAATAAATCTCTTATTTATGCATTTGCATTAAAACTTTTTAAATATTTAGCTTTATTTTCAAGAATTTTACGAAAATTATAAATTTGTATAACATGACGTATGATTAATATTAATTAATAAATTTTTTCCTAAATTTCCCTATAACTTTGGTAATTTTTAAAAGATTTTAAAAATTCTAAAAGATAATAAATTTAAACATTTCAGTTTATTTAAAAATATCAACTTTTAGTAATAAATTTGTATAAAAACTAAAGCAAGAGTAACAACTTGTGGGTTTTAAAAAAATCATTTTGAAAATGAACATGTTAAAATTTATTTAACAAGTTATAAAAGTCATTTGTAAAACTCAGTTATAAAGCAAGTCATGAAATTGAAAACAGCAAAGGGAAAACTAGGGGCCCTTAAAACAACAATAGAAATATGTTAAACTTAAGATACTTAATCCTTAGTTAAACTTTTGTTTAAATATTAATATTTAACCTTACTAAGCTAAGACCTTGCCAGTCTGTACTACATTTATCGCTCAATTTGGCCCTTCCGGCTTTCAAATTATACATTTTCAGTAGCATTTTTCTACCATTTCCTCTTGTGTCTAGTATTTCTTTCCGTTTTTCATTACACTGCTCTCTCTACATGCAAAAACATGTTCGTGTCTTTAACATTTTACTTGTTGGCCATAATCTTGCATTTAATTAAAACAATTTTTTGTTTTTTTGTTTTTTTTTCATTTTCTAGGCTGTGCTCGTTTTTTATTCTCATTCTTTGCTTCAGCAAATGTCAGGCAATTAGTCAGTCAGTTTATAACATTCAAGGATATTTTGTATGTAGAACAACGTTAGCATTTAGTAAATTTGTTCATACATTTAGTTAAACATACATTTGAATATTAAAGTAAAATATCCTTGGAGCGGATACACATGTGTTGTTTCTTTTAATTTTTCTGTACATTTATTAACTTCATCACGTGTATGTTTTTCGCTAAAATGTATACAAAGTGGACAAAATAAATTGTTTTCAATTACGTTTCCTTCATTTAAAAATGTATAATTTGCATTTTAGCTTAAAGTGAGAAGAACAATTAAGGAAAAGGAAATTGTACATAATAAAGTTTTAAACTATATAAGTAACATTAGTTTAATTTAAGTAGTACATTGTTAAGAATAAAGAAAATATAAAAATTCAGCTTTTAAATAAAATAATTTTTTTTTTTAAATAGAATTAATTTTTTAACTTTTAATTTTAATCTAAATTTTATATTACAATTGTAAATAAATCCTTATTTTTTTAAGTATTCATATCAACATTTACTTTGTTAGTTGCTCTGTTAGTTTCCAAGAATTTAGGGAAATTGAAAATTTTGCCTAACATGACGTATGATTAATATTAATCATAACTTTTTTCAGATATTTTACTATAACTCCTAAAGTTTCCAATAGAATTAGAAAATCTCAATTACTAATAAGCTACATCATTTTGAGGTTTATAAAACATTCGCATATTATAAATAATAGTTTAAATAAAATGCAAAAATTTGTGTTTGAAATAATATTTTTAAAATAAATTTTTTTAACAAACCAAAAAAAATTATTAATTTGTAATTTTCTTGGAATATTTTGTAATAAAAATAAGAATAAATCTTTATTTTATAGATTTCTATCAAGAAACTTCGATTTATGCTGTTAGTTTCCAAGAATTTGATGAAAATGTAAAATTTGTCTAACATGACGTATGATTAATATTAATTATAACTTTTTTGAGAATTATAAGCATAGCTCCTAAAATATGTCAAAGATTTAGAACATATCAATTGCTAATAAGCTACAACATTTTGATCTTCATAAAATATTCCTATATTAGACATAATAGTTTAAATAAAATGCCAAAATTTGTGTTTGAAATCATATTTTTAAAATAAATTTTTTTAACAAAAAAAAAACTTTTATTAAATATTAATTTTCTGGCAATATTTTATAATAAAATCCTTAATAAATCTTTATTTTATAGATTTGCATTAAAAATCTTAGGATTATGCTCTTAGTTCCCTAAAATTGTATGAAAATGTTAAATTTGTGTTACATGACGTATGATTAATATTAATTATGATATTTTTGTTATTTTTTAGCATAACTCCTAAAATATTGAATGGATTTTGGAAAAAATAATTGCTAATAAACTAAAACATTTAAGGTTTATAAAAGATTTGTAAATTATACATAAAAGTTCAAATAAAATGATAAAAATTTGTGTTTGAAATAATATTTTTAAAATAAATTTTTTTAACAATCAAAAATTTGTTATTAATTTGCCATTTTAGAGCAATATTTTATATTTAAAATATAAATAAATCTTTATTTTATACATTTGCATCAAAAACTTTCAAATTATGCCATTAGTTTCTAAGAATTTAAGGAAAATATTAAATTGTGTAACATGACGTATGATTAATATTAATTATGACTTTTTGGACAATTTTTAGCATAACTCCTAAAATATTGAATGGATTTATTAAATTTAAATTTACAATAAACTAAAACATTTTGAGGTTTAAAAAACATTCATATTTTACCCTAATAGTTTAAACAAAATGGCAAAATTAGTGTTTGAAATCATATCTTTAAAATTATTTTTTTTATAAACAAAAAAATTTATAGTAATTTGTAATTTTTGTTGCAACGTTTTATAATAAAATGTTTAATAAATCTTTAATTTATAGATTTGTATCAAAAAACCTTAAACTTTTACATGTGCTCTAATGAATTTTATATAAATTTGTTAAATTTTAAGTCATTCAGATATTTTGCTATAACTCCTACATGTTTTCAGAGATTTTAGACACTTTAATAGACAATCAGTTAAAATATTTGAAGTTTAAAATCAAATTTTTAAAATTTATTTTTTTGAACAAAAAATTAATTGCATTAATTTGTAACTTTATTCCAATTTTTTATATTAAAATCATAAATGTAGCTTTATTTTATGCATTTACATTAAAATCCTGGAAATGTTTGTGATAGTTCCCAGGAATTTTATGAAAATGTAAAATTTGTGCAACATGACGTATGATTAATATTAATTACCACTTTTTTGAAAATTTTTAGTATAACTTGTAAAATATTTAAGAGATTTTGAAAATTTCAAGTGATAATAAATTAAATCATTTATATTTTTATAAAATTATAATAGTCTATATATTACAACTTGAAGAAAATGCTAAAATTTGAAATTGAAATCAAATTTTGAAAATTAATTTTTTAACTAACTAAATAATTTCTAAAATTTGTAGTTTAATTAAAATTTTTTATTTTAAAATCATAAATAAATCTTTATTTCATACACTTGCATCAAAACCCTTTGAATTTTATTGTTACTTCCAAAGAATTTAATGAAAATGTAAAATTTTTACAACATGACGTATGATTAATATTTATTACGACTTTTTTAAGAATTTTTAATATAACTTGTAAAATGTTTAAGAGATTTTGCTAATTTCAATTGATAATAAATTAAAACATTTAGGATTTTATAAAATATTATCATTTTATATATTATGGCATAAAGAAAATATAAAAATTAAGGCTTGAAATGTAATTTTTAAAATTTATTTTTTTGAACAAAAAAATAATTGCATTAATTTGTAACTTTATTCCAATTTTTTATATTAAAATGTTTATTTTATGCATTTGCATTAAAAACTTGGAAATATTTTTGTTACATCCCAGGAATTTGATGAAAATGTAAAATTTGTATAACATGACGTATGATTAATATTAATCATGACTTTTTTAAGAATTTTTAATACAACTCCCAAAATTTTAAAGTAATTTCGAAAATTTCAATTGATATCAAATAAAAACATTTATATTTTTATAAAATATTAACATTTTATACATTATTGCTTAAAGAAAATGGCAAAATTAAATTTTTAAAATTTATTTTTTCAATAAAAAATTATTCCATTAATTTGTAACATTATTCCAATTTTTTTATATTAAAATAATAAATGTAGCTTTATTTTATGCATTTGCATTAAAAACTTGAAAATATTTTTGTTACATCCAAGGAATTTGATTAAAATGTAAAATTTGACGTATGATTAATATGACGTATGATTAATATTAATTACCAGTTTTTTGAGAATTTTTAGTATAACTTGTAAAATCTTTTAAGAGATTTTGGTAATTTCAAGTGATTATAAATTAAAACATTTCGGGGTTTATAAAATAACAAGGGTTTATACATTATAACTTGAAGAAAATTTTAAAATTTGAGATTGAAATCAAATTTTGAAAATTAATTTTTTATCCAACTAAGAATTTTATTAATTTATTTAATTTTTTTTATTATAAAATCATAAATAGATGTTTATTTAATGTAATTGCCTCATAAAACTTTTAATTTTGCTGTTACTTTAAAAGAATTTAATAAAAATGTTAAATTTGTCTAACATGAAGTATGATTAATATTAATTATGATTTTTTTAAAAAATTTTAGTATAACTTGTAAAATGTTTAACAAATTTTGATAATTTCAACTGCTAATAAATTAAATAATTTTGATTTTTATTATATATTAATATTTTATACGTTAATTCTTACCAGAAATGATAAAAATTTTGAGTTGAAATCAAAATTGTTTAAATAAATTTTTTTAACCAACAAAATATTTCTATTAATTTATAATTTTTTAAAAATTTTATATCTTAAAATCATAAATAAATCTTTATTTTATACATTTGCATTAAAAATCATCGAATTATTTTGTTAATTCCCCAGAATTTTATGAAAATTTTAAATTTGTATAACATGACGTATGATTAATATTAATTAAGACTTTTTTGAGCATTTTTAGTATAACTTTTAAAATGATCGAGAAATTTTTAAAATTTCTTGAAGTAATAAACTAAGACACTTAGGTTTTAATAAAATATTATGATTTAGCACAATGTAGCTTAAAAAATTTAACAAAAATTGTGTTTGAATTTTTTTTTCAAAATTTATTTTTTTAACATGCGAAATAATTTCATTCATTTATTATTTTATTAAATTTTTTTATTGTTAAATCATAAATAGATCTCTGTTTAATTTAATTGCCTCATAAAACTTTTAGTTTTGCTGTTACTTTCAAAGAATTTAATAAAAATGTTAAATTTGTATAACATGGCGTATGATTAATATTAATTATGACTTTTTTTAAGAATTTTTAGTTTAACTTGTCCAATGTTTAATAAATTTTGATAATTTCAAAGGCTAATAAATTAAATCATTTTGAATTTTACTAATTATTAACATTTTATATATTATTTCTTAGCATAAATGCTAAAAATTTGAGTTGAAATCAAAATTTTTTAAATTAATTTTTATAACCAACAAAATAATTCTATTAATTTATAATTTTTTAATATTGTATATCTCAAAATCATAAATATATCTTTGGTTTATACATTTCATCAAAAATCTTTGAATTATTTTGTTAATTCCCCAGAATTTTATGAAAATTTTAAATTTGTATAACATGACGTATGATTAATATTAATTAAGACTTTTTTGAGCATTTTTAGTATAACTTTTAAAATGTTGGAGAAATTTTTAAAATTTCTTCAAGTAATAAATTAAAACACTTAGGTTTTTATAAAATATTATTATTTAGCACAATGTAGCTTAAAAAGCTAACAAAATTTGTGTTTGAAATTTTTTTTCAAAATTTATTTTTTTTACAAGCAAAATAATTTCATTCATTTATTATTTTATTAAATTTTTTTTATTGTTAAATCATAAATAGATCTTTATTTAATTTAATTGCCTCAAAGTTCTTTGAATTTTGCTGTTACTTTCAAATAATTTAATAAAAATGTTAAATTTGTCTACCATGACGTATGATTAATATTAATTATGACTTTTTTCAGAATTTTTATCACAACTCCTAAAATATTTAACAAATTTTGATAATTTAAACGGTTAATAAATTAAATCATTTTGAGTTTTATTAATTATTAACATTTTATACATTATTTCTTAGCAAAAATGCTAAAAAATTTAGTTTGAAATGAAATTTTCAAAATTTAATTTTTTTTACAAACAACATTTTTTATTACTTTGTAATTTTATTGTAATTATCATTTATTTTAAGTGTTCTCTTAAAAAGTTATTTTAAATATTGAATTTTTTTTTGCTTTTATTGCATATTTCCAAATCACTGATTCGTTAATTGCCTTCAAATACTATTCTTTTTTTTTGTATTTTTGTTAAATGCCAAGATTTTGTATTTCATTGTATTTTTTTTTTAAATTCTTCTGCTGTCGTGTCTTTAGTACCATGACATTTGTTAATTGCAAAGTTTTTATTTTTTTTTATTGTATAAATTGTTCATACATAATTTATTTACACTCGCTTGCTCCACTCAGTCGCCGGCGTTTTTCTTTATTTTTTTTTTTTTTGTGGAATGACACCAACATTTCAACAACAATTTTGTTTATTTTCATTTTAGTTTTTCTAAGTTTTTTCTCAGCAGTTTTCATCGTGTAAAACTAAGGAAAATTGTAAAAGCTGTGTGCTAGAAATGTTGTCATTACTTTTAGTAAATTGTTGCTATTTTAAGTTATGTTTAATTTTTGGTTGCTGCTGTTGGTTGTAGGTTGCTGCTGATGTCAACTGCTGTTATTTCTTTTGGAAACAATTTTGTGACAAGTTTTGTTTGTAGTTTTTATAGCACGTTTTCTTTTATTTCTTATGAAACCATTTTATTTGTTTATTCAGAGTCTTTTACTTAGAAGTCAGACATGCGAGTGTTTGTCAACATACTAAAGTTGCATGTTGACATGAAATTATGTTTAATGAGCAGCACACTTAGAGAAAATAAATGAATAAACAAAATTTTGTATAACAATGGAGAAGAAGTGAAGCTACAATGTGGCAAATTTGAATATCTCGAGAAAAATCCACATTATTATACTTAAATTAGCTTGTCTTTTTCAATATTGATTCAAAAAACCTCAAGTTTGTATGCTAGTTTAGAAGATTTCTAAGAAATTGTAAATTTTGTCCACCATGACGTATGATTAATATTAATTATGACTTTTTTCACATTTTTTTGCATAACTTCTATAAATTTTAACCACTTTTCAAAATTTTAACGGTTAATGAATAACAACATTTTGATTTTCAAATAAATAATAAAATTTCCAAAAAAAAATTTTACATTATGCAAAAAAAATTAACACAAAGTTGATGGAATAAAAAATTTTTCTAAGTGCATTTTAATACATTTGTTTGTCAGATTGTTTATTCTTGTCTTAAGTTTGTCCTTAGTATGTGTGAGTTAAGTTTGTCATTAGTGTGTGTGTGTGTGTTTGCATGGGTGTGTGCATTTGTGCTTGTTTATTTACAAACGTATTACACGCATGTTTTGCAAAGTCAAATTATTTTACTCACGTACTTATGAACGAAGACATTTCGTTTTATCATGATCTTCTTCTTATTACTTGACAACATGCTGCTTCTCCTTCTTCTTCAGCTTCTTCTTAATTTTCATCCACTCATTGCATTTGCTTTAACAAGAGCAACGACATGCAGTCACAAAAATTTACATTTAATTTTTGTGTGTTTGTTTCTGCGCTGTTCTTTAACGTTAAATATGTTTTTTTTTAATTGGAAATTTGTCGTTAAAGTTTTTTTTATGTTTTCCTGGCAGAGTTTTTGTCTTAAAAAAGTATATATTTTTGGTATAAGCGCCAGCAAAAGGAAATACTGTGTCTCAGTTTTGTCTTAAGTAGAAAAGTTTCTTTCGTCTTTTTTCTTTTCATTTATTTTATTAACTTATTTTAACATATAATGCCTTATTTGAAAACTAATTAACGTTAAATTCAATAATTATCCTTGGCAATTAAGGACAAAAATGAGAAAAAGCCAAAGAGCAATGGAAATAAATACGAAATGGGATAATAGGATATTTCAAACAGTAATTTTATGTATCATTTTATGATTTTAATATAATTATAAAATATTAAAATTATTTTTTTGATATCAAACTGAAATTTCAACCTTTTCTTTAAGCTTTAATAGGCAAACTATTAATATATTTTATAAAAAATATAATAATAACTGTTTTAATTTATAAACAATTAAAATTTTCAAAATCTCTTAAACATTTTCCAAGTTATTTTGAAAAATTCTCAAAAAAGTCTGAATTAATATTAATCATACGTCATGTTATACAATTTTAACATTTTCATATAATTCTTAAAAGCGAACACTATAAAACAATTTTTTTTAAAGAAACATATAAAATAAAGACTTATTTAAGATTCTAATATAAAAAACAACAATAAATTTACAAAGTAATAAATTATTTTGATTGTTAAAAAAAAATAAATTAAAATTTTTTTTTTTCAAACTCAAATTTTTGTTGATTCTTTAAACTATAATGTGCTAAATAATAATCTATATATATAAAAGAGTAACGTGACTGACTGACTGACTGACTGATTCATTCATCATCGCACAGCCCAAACCGCTAAAGCTAGAAACTTGAAATTCGGGTAATGGGTTCCTTTTACAATATGTAGATCCACTAAGAAGGGATTTTTGGAAATTCGGTCGTTAAGGGGGACAAATGGGGCAAAAACGGGTAAAACCTGTACCTCTATATCTCCAAAACAAATAAACTTAGAAATAATATTTTAAATGCGTCCGCCTGTAATCAAAAAAAGAGCCGACAGGTGTTTGGTACTTTTTTGAAATTCAAAATTCAAGTGGCCATATGGGGTAAAAATAGTCCCCGTAGAACCCTCTGTTAACATGTATATCTCCTACATAAATAAACATAGAAATATTATATTGAATGTATCTGGCTCAGATCAATAAAAACTAGAAATCTTTTTGGTACTTTTTTGAAATTCGAATTCCTAAGGCCTCAAAATTGTTTTCTTTTTTGGTACTTTTTTATCAAAATGTATTTTCTCACTAACAATTCCATGAACTATTATTTTCAAATAGTACGTATTACTAGGTACTTTTTTGAAAATTATTTCTTCACGGGGGACAAAAAACGGGATAAAAACGGAGATTTGATATTATTTATTCAATTTAAAAATAAAAAAAGATAAAATATTCTTCCAACCACACAAAAAAGAATCCACAACATGCTATTCGGAAGTCAAATACAAATGGGTAAAAAGGGCCAAATTTCAGTACACTTATATTGGTACTTTTTTGAAATTCATTTCTACTATTCTATTCAAGTAGTTTTATTTTTTTTTTTCAATAAAATTGTTTTGCCACCACTGAGATTCGAACCGATGTAGTTCGGCTACAGTTCAGTAGTCTAAACCCTTAGCCTACACCAGAATGTTTATTTTCATGTTTAGAATACTAATTTTATTTTAAAATATATAGTTTTTCACCCTATTCACCATTAGTTGAATTCTAATGGTGTTGAAAATTCCAATAGTACAGACACAAACCTTAACCTTTTTTGTAAAAATTATTATTTTCACCTTATTCAATAAATTTAAAATTTATTCAACATACAGTTATATGAAATGTATATGGGAATTTATGAGGGAAAATATTAATAACAGTGTTGTAAATATAGTTGGTTTAATGCTATTTGAAATGTTATAGTTTTATTTGATAAAAAACTACAAAACAAATTATTTTGTTGAAATGTGAAACAAAACAAAAAATATTCATAAAAATATATTCATTAAAGCATTTCTCAAAAAAAAATCACGTGTTTATTCCTATTCGCTAAAATAAGAATTTTGTTCTCGCAAAATTTAATAACAATTTCAGTAAATTAAGGTCCACATTTTATAAAACAAAACGTTTGGAAGCGTAAGCAATTTGTATGAAGAATACTGGGAAAAAAGTTTAAAACTTATTTCCATAGAATTTTATTTTAACGTTTGTCGTTTCGTTTTATAAAATTAGACCCTAAAAAAATTAAAATGTAAAGCACTATGTGTATCTATGAGTAAATCATTATTTATACTCTATTTATCAAGTTTATAAAATCAACTTATATCTCACTCAAATGTAGTATTAGAAACTTTTTATAAATTTAAAAAACAGAATTTACGCAATATGTGTCTCTATGATTAAAACCTTATTCATATTCAATTTATCAAAAGATTATAAAACAAATTTAGGGCCTCATTTTATAAAACGCAACGACAAACGTTAAAATAAAATTCTATGGAAATAAGTTTTAAACTTTTTTCCCAGTATTCTTCATACAAATTGCTTACGCTTCCAAACGTTGAACAAATTTTGTATGAAAAAAATTCAAGTTTAAAACCTTATTACCAGTATTCTTCATACAAATTGCACGCTTTATAAAAAAAAACATTTTTTTAGATAATAACAAATAAATTTTCGCTTAAATAAAATCGTTTACACAAACATTTATTTAAATATTTTTATTTCGATGAATAGACAACACTATTTACATATAACCGTCAACTCATTTGAAAAAAAATAGTTGTGTAATAATAAGTGCTCAAATTTTATAAATTCAATTAAAAGAAAAAATTCTACGTTACTTAGAAATGTAAGTTTTTTAATTTCATATTCCATATATATATATTAATCTTCATTAAGTTTTATTACGTTTTTATCGTGTAAATAAAATGTATATGTACATACATTCACACCACAATTTTTAAAATTTTAAAAAATGATATGCTATTAGGTCATATTGTCATAATGTCCTTATTGTCATAATGTCCTAATATATTATGATAGTTTAAACAATTTTTGTTGTGTTTCAAACAATAATGTTCTAAACTAATAAGACTTTTTGAACTATGTTCATTGTTTTGTCATAAAATAACACTTTTTTTGAAGCACAACAACAATTTGTTTAAACTATCATAATATATTAGGACAATCAGACCGTTTGAATACCCCAAATATGTTGAAAGTGTGTTTAAAAAAATATTTTTACTGAAATTTGATTTCAACTATTGGGTATATGACTCAAAAATGTGGGATTTGCTATAGGTGGCGTATCTTTTGAACCCCTTTTTTAATTTTTAATAACTTTTATATCACTCTAAAGGGTATATATCTGTCATTCATCCTCACTTAGTTATTGAACATTATGTGTAAACAACAAAGTTTTTTTTGTCGAATTTTGTGCCAACAAAGCGTCATATGTGGAAAGTTTTGCTTTACTTCTTTCATTTGAAAAACGTGCCGCAGAAGTACACATAGATCACCAAAGCTTATGGTGAACGTGTTCCATCGGTTTCAACGTGCAAGAGATGGTGCATGTTCAGAAGTGATGATTTTGAAACGGAAGGCCCAGGACAACCAAACAATTTGAAGACCAAGATTTGGAGGCATTAATCCGTGAATGTTGTTGTCAAACTCAACATGAGCTTGCAATATCATAGGGAGATACTCAAGAAGCAAAACGTTTGCAAGCAGCAGGATTTGTCAAAAAAAAAGGCAAATTGGGTACCATACGAATCGAAGACGAGATACCTTGAAAAGCGATTTAGCATTTCCGAAATGACGTTTGAACTAACAGTTATTTAATAGTATTTTTGATTTTCATAAACATAGAAAATTCTAAAAGTTAGAATGTGAGTTTCTATGAGACTTAAAAACCAATTACTACTACTATTTATTATCTATCTTCTGGCTGTAATTTTTATTTTGGCTTAAACAATGGATGTAAATTGAGACAGTTGTAAATATACATATATGATTAAAGTAAGAATATTTATTGGTAATTGGTGAACACTTATTTGTCCATCTGAGTGTATGTACGACTGTTAGTTGAAATTAATTTTCCTAAGAAGATCAGAAAAATATTTTGTGCTTTTTCAAATATATTTTTGAATTATAGAATAAATGCAGAATCCCACAAGATTCATCTGCCAATCTTCTCCCATTTCCAAGAAATTTAGATTCATTCTCCAAATTAAATTTTCGTAAAAATTTAATTTCTCTGAACTCGCACTGTTAAAGGTTATGACCATGGACGATGGTAGACTAACAGCCTATCTATAAATTCCATCATGTTCCATCCGCCCATCTTTTCCCGTTTTCCTAGAATTCGGATTCAGCCTCCCAAGTATATTAAATTTTGATTTTGGTCAAAATTAAAAAATTATTATCAAAACTCGCTCTGTTAAATATTATGACCACAGATTATCATAGTGGGACAGTTTATCTATAAATACCAGCAAGTTCATTCCACCTATCTTCTCCCATTTCCAACAAATTTAGATTCATCCTCCAAAAACATTTTAATTTTCGAAAAATTTAATTTTCCCATCTTCTCCCGTTATACAGGATTTTAGATTCATCCTCCAAAAAATTTAAATTTTCGAAACATTTAAATTTCTCTATCAGAACTCGCACTGTTAAAGGTTATGACCACGGACCATGATAGACCATCTTCTCCCATTTCCAAGAAATTTAGATTCATCCTCAAACAAAATTTAAATTTTCGAAAAATTTAAATTTCTTTATCAGAACTCGCACTGTTAACGGTTATGCCACGGACCATGATAAACCAACACCCTACCTAAATATTCCAGCAAGATTCATCCGCCCATCTTCTACCATTTCCAAAAAATTTAAATTCTTCCTCCCAAAACTTGCACTGTTAAGGGTTATGACCATGGGTTATGATAGAAAAACACCTTGGCTATAAATTCAAGCAAGTTCCTTCTGCCCATCTTCTCCCGTTATAAAAGAATTTAGAATCATCCTCAAAAAAATTTAAATTTTCGAAAAATTTAAATTTCTCTAGCAGAACTCGCACTGTTAAAGGTTATGACCACGGACCATGATAGACCAACACCCTACCTAAATATTCCAGCAAGATTCCTCCGCCCATCTTCTCCCATTTCCAAGAAATTTAGATCATCCTCCCAAGAAATTTAAATTTCCGAAAAATTTTAATTTCTCTATCAAAACTCGCACTGTTAAGGGTTATGACCATGGGTTATGATAGAAAAACACCTTGGCTATAAATTCCAGCAAGTTCCATCTGCCCATCTTCTCCCGTTTTCCATGAATTTAGATTCGTCCATCCATAATAATTAAATTTTAAAAATTCCGCAAAAGTATAAAACTATGTTTGACATTTATGATTTGACTTAGTTTTTGGAAAAAACGGGAGATTAGTTCCCGTTTCAATCATTAGTGGTACATTAGGTTCAACCGTGTGGTTATTATTCCATTTTGAATACACTTTCCTTGATTTACAATGTTTAACGGTGTCATGTAAACTTTTAAACATAACTCTGTTAACTCAACTGGTTTGTGTCTAGGGTTATAAATTTCGAAATTTAACTTCACACACATTATTAAATTAGTATATCTTTATCTATCTACTATTAATATTTGCAATTATTATTATGAATTTTCAATTACGCAAGCAGTTTTGAGATGCTTTAATACTTCAAAATATCATGGACTACAAACAATTGTAAGGTGTATTTACTTTACGCAATAATTAAAATTTCTATAATAAACATTTTAAAATAATTTACGTAGTTGTTTTGTTATTTCCACATTTTTTCGCTAACGAAGTAGCGGGTTGCATGCTAGTATTTTATAAAAACCGAAATGTTACAAATATCTTAAACATTTTACAAGTTATACTAAAAATTCTGAAAAAAGTCATAATTAATATTAATAATACGTTATGTTATACAAATTAAACATTTTCTATAAATTCTATGGAACTAACAGGAAAATTCAAAAGGGTTTTAATGAAAGTGCATTAAATAAAGATCTATTAATGAGTTTAATTGAACAATTTTAATGAAATAATAAATTAAATTTTCAAAAATTTGATTTCAATCTCTAATTTTAGCATTTTCTTTAAGTTATAATGTATAAAATTTTAATTTTTTATAAAAAACTAAATGTTTTAATTAATTATCAATTGAAATTTTCAAGATCTGTTAAACATTTATAAAGTTATACTAAGAATTTAAGAAAAAGTCAGAATTAATATTAATCATACGTCATGTTACACAAATTAAACATTTTCATTAAATTCTTTAGAACTAACAGCAAAATTCAAAGGATTTTGATGCAACTGCATAAAATAAAGATCTTTTTATGATTTTAAAATAAAAAATTTATATAAAATAATACATTAATGAAATTATTTTGTTGGATAAAAAATTAAATTTTCAAAATTTGATTTCATACTCAAATTTTGCCAGTTTCTTTAAGCTACAATGTGATAAAAGCAAATATTTTATAAAAATCTAAGTGTTTTAATTTATTACTTGAAAAAATTTATTTTCAAAATTTGATTTCAATCTCAAATTTTAACATTTTCTTCAAGTTATAATGTATAAACTATTGTTATTTTATAAACCCCTAAATGTTTTAATTTATTATCTCTTGAAATTTTCAAAATCTCTTAAACATTTTACAAGTTATACTAAAAATTCTCAAAAAAGTTGTAATTAATATTAATCATACGTTATGTTGCACAAATTTAATATTTTCAATAAATTCTTTGTAAATAACAATAAAATTCAAAGGGTTTTGAAGCGAGTGCATGAAATAAAGATCTTTTTATGATTTTAAAATAAAATTTTTTTATAAAATAATAAATTAATGAAATATTTTTGAAGAAAAAAAAAATAAATTTTCAAAATTTGATTTCAAAGTCAAATTTTGCCAATTTCTTTAAGCTACATAGTGATAAAAGCAAATATTTTATAAAAACCTAAGTGTTTTAGTTTATTACTTGAAGAAATTTTAAAAATCTTTTAAACATTTAAAAAGTTATGTTAAAAATTCTCAAAAAAGTCCAAATTAATATTAATCATACGTTATGTCGCACAAATTTTGCATTTTCATTAAATTCTTTGAAAACAAACAGCAAAATTCTAAGGATGTTGACGCAAGTGCATGAAATAGTGATTTATTTATGATTTTAAAATAAAACATTTTAATAAAATAATAAATGAATGAAATTATTTTGTTGGATAAAAAATTTAATTTTAAAAATTTGATTTCAAATTCAAATTTTACCAGTTTCTTTCAAAAGGGTTTTGATGCAAGTGCATTAAATAAAGATCTTTTTATGATATTGAAATAAAAAATTTTAATAAATTAATGAAATTATTTTGTAGGATAAAAAATTAAATTTTCAAAATTTGATTTCAAACTCTAATTTTGCCAGTTTCTTTAAGCTAAAATGTGATAAAAGCAAATATTTTATAAAACCTAAGTGTTTTATTTATTACTTGAAGAAATTTTCAAAATCTCTTAAACATTTTACAAGTTATACTAAAAATTATCAAAAAAGTCAGAATTAATATTAATCATACGTCATGTTACACAAATTTAACATTATCATTAAATTCTTTGGAACTAACAGCAAAATTCATAGGGTTTTGATGCAAGTGCATGAAATAATGATCTATTTATGATTTTAAAATAAAAAATTTGAATAAAATAATAAATTTATAAAATTATTTTGTTGGATAAAAAATTAATTTTCCAAGTTTGATTTCAATCTAAAATTTGAGCATTTTCTCTAAGCTATTATGTAAAAAATATTAATAATTTATAAAGATCTAAATATTTTAATTTAATATCAATTGAAATTTTCAAAATCTCCTAAACATTTAAAAAGTTATGTTAAAAATTCTTAAAAAAGTCCTAATTAATATTAATCATACGTCATGTTATACAAATTAAACATTTTCTATAAATTCTTTGAAACTAACAGCAAAATTCAAAAGGATTTTGATGCAAGTACATTAAATAATGATTTATTTATGATTTTAAAATAAAACCTTTTAATGAAATAATAAATTAAGGATTTTATTTTGTTGGATAAAAAATTAATTTTCCAAGTTTGATTTCAATCTCAAATTTGAGCATTTTATTTAATAATTTATAAAGATCTAAATGTTTTAATTTAATATCAATTGAAATTTTCAAAATCTCTTAAACATTTTAAAAGTTATGCTAAAAACTCTCAAAAAATTCAGAATTAATATTAATCATACGTCATGTTACACAAATTTAACATTTTCATTAAATTCTTTGAAACAAACAGCAACATTCAAAGGGTTTTGATGCAACTACATAAAATAAAGATCTGTTTATGATTTTAAAATAAAAAATTTTAATAAAATAATACATTAATGAAATTATTTTGTTGGATAAAAAATTAAATTTTAAAAATTTGATTTCTAACTCAAATTTACCAGTTTCTTTAAGCTACAATGTGATAAAAGCAAGTATTTTATAAAAACCTAAGTGTTTTAATTTATTACTTGAAGAAATTTTCAAAATCTCTTAAACATTTTACAAGTTATACTAAAAATTATCAAAAAAGTCAGAATTAATATTAATCATACGTCATGTTACACAAATTAAACATTTTCATTAAATTCTTTGGAACTAACACCAAAATTCAAAGTATTTTGATGCAACCGCATAAAATAAATATCTATTAATGATTTTAAAATAAAAAATTTCAATAAAAAAATAATTAAAAAAAAATAAATTTTCAAAATTTGATTTCAAACTCAAATTATTGCATTTTATTTAAGTTATAATATATAAACTATTAATAGTTTATAGAAAACTAAATGTTTCAATTTATTATCAATTGAAATTTTCAAGATCTCTTAAACATTTTACAAGTTATACTAAAAATTCAAAATTAATAGTAATTATAAGCCATGTTGTACAAAATTAACAATTTCAGTAAATAATTCTTTGGAAGTAACAGCAAAATTCAAAGAGTTTTGATGCAAGTGCATTAAATAAAGATCTATTCATGATTTTAATATAAAAAATTTTAATAAAATAATAAATTTATGAATTTGATGGATAAAAAAATAAATTTTAAAAAATTTGTTTTCAATCTCGAATTTTAGCATTTTCTATAAGTAATAATGTATAAACTATTAATGTTTTATAAAAATCTAAATGTTTTAATTAATTATCAATTGAAATTTTCAAGATCTGTTAAATATTTAAAAAGTTATGTTAAAAATTCTCAAAAAAGTCAGAATTAATATTAATCATACGTCATGTTATACAAATTAAACATTTTCTATAAATTCTTTGGAACTAACAGCAAAATTCAAAAGGGTTTTGATGCAAGTACATTAAATAAAGATTTATTTATGATTTTAATATAAAAAATTTGAATAAAATAATAAATTTATGAAATTATTTTGATGGATAAAAAATTAAATTTTCAAAAATTTGATTTCAATCTCTAATTTTAGCATTTTCTTTAAGTTATAATGTATAAACTATTAATGTTTTATAAAAAACTAAATATTTTAATTAATTATCAATTGATATTTTCAAGATCTCTTAAACATTTATAAAGTTATATTAAAAATTAAAAAAAAGTCAGAATTAATATTAATCATACGTCATTTTACACAAATTTAACATTTTTATTAAATTCTTTGGAACTAACAAAAAAATTTAAAGGATTTTGATGCAAATGCATGAAATAAAGATCTATTTATGATTTTCAAAATAAAAAATTTCAATAAAATAATAAATTAATGAAATTATTTCACTTGTTAAAAAAATAAATTAAAAAAAAAAATTTCAAACTAAAATTTTGTTAGATTTTTTAGGCCAAATAATAATATTTTATTGAAACCCAACTGTTTTAATTTATTACTTGAAGAAATTTTCAAAATCCTTCAAACATTTTACAAGTTATTTAAAAAATTCTCCAAAAAGTTGTAATCAATATTAATCATACGTCATGTTACAAAAATTATAAAATTTCCTAAAATTCTACTTTTTAGTAAGTTTATAAATATGAATCTGATTTTATTGTATCCATTCTTTAAAGGGGTTACCCTTTATATTACCATTTCCCCACAAACTAATTGCTTCTCAATAAATTCGTGCGATCAAAAATACATTTAATTTGTCAATGACTCAGCTGCTCAGCTATATATTGAAATATATGCCTTAATGTTGGTGTTATGGACCAAAATAAATTTCCTACCATTAATTTTATTAAGTCTTTAGCGTAAGTTAGTGTGTGTATATGATACGTCATTTCAATATGTTTCTCTTTTACCTCGTTTCGATTTTTTGTTTGTTTTTTCCTTTTTTTGAGCTGTGATTTTTTTCTTGCTCACCCATTCATACATACGTGCTGTTTCAACCGCGCGCGTACCATTTATATTTAGACTTTATACGTGAGACTGTGCGATGACAATTTCAAACCAAAAAAAAAAGCAACAGAAAAAATTATTGTGGCACTTTGTTTGCTGCATTTTTGTTGGTTCTTTTGTAATTTTAACACCATGGTTGTTTTATGGCAGAGGAGGATGGTAAATTTTTTATTTAAACAGAAAGAATATTTTTCTTAAACTATAAACATTTTAAAATTACTAATGGAACTTTTGGATAAACCTAATAAAATATTGGAACTTCTCATATTTGACAATGTATAAAGTACAAAAAAAAGTACTTTAAATTTTTATCTTAGGAAATGAACCATAATTGAAAATCAAAAAGTACCAAAAATAATACTTTTTATTTTTAGCTTTAAAATAATGAAATTTAACAATATTTGTACCTTTTTACAGTAATATTTATTACACTTAATAAAACAAAAAGTACTTAAAATTTTTACCTAAAAAAATTCCCAATATTTCTCTCTTTATACAACAAAAACTCTATAAAAAACAAAAAGTACCAAAAAAAAGTACTTTTTTATTTTTAGCTTTAAAATAAAGAAAATTAAAGATTTTTGCACTTTTTTATTTTCTCTCTTCAAATAAAGAAAAATTAACCATATTATTCCCTTATAAGCCAATAATACCAAGTATCATCTTGGTTTTTCCCTCTCTATCAACAATACTTTATAAATTACCTATATTTCTCTAGAATTTGAGGAAATTAGTACCTTTTTAAGTAAACTTTACTCTGCACCACTGCAGATTTATTTATTTTTTTTCAAAAAAGAAAAATTGCCCTGATATATGAAATAAGCTAAAAAAATTATGTAAAAATGTAGCATTGTTTTTTTTCCCAACATTCTTTCACAACATTTTGCAAGTTTCTTTCTCATTTTGGTGTAAAAGTAACACATTTTTGGCATCGCCTTTGGCACCATAAAAGTTTCATAAATGCAGGCAAGTAGTTATACACATTCACACCCCTACCTCTACACACTACATTAGGGAACAAAGTATAAAAAAAAGAAGGCTTTAAATAAAACAAAAAAAATAAGGTATAAAAATTGGGTGGTTGGGCGTTGGAGTTGCCTTGAAGGCTGAAAAATCTCTGTTATATGAAAATTATGCAAAACTATTTAAACAGCAAAAAGAAATGAAAAACCACTGTGCATTGTCAGCTGTAGGGAATGTTATAATGCAGAAGCAGTGAGTTTTACATTCATTTTGTAAAAAAAACATAATATTTTATGTTAAAACAGAGAGAAAAACAACAAAAGAAACTTGAAATATATGAAAATGATTTAAAAATAAAGTTTGCTAGTAAAATAAGCACTTTTTTAAAAAAAGTAGTATTTTTTACTACCTTTTTAAAAAGTAGTAGATTTTAGAAAAGTAGTATTTTTATTCATTTTTTAAAATTTAGTGTTTTTACATATTTTTAAAAACGGTATTATTTTTGATAATAATTGTTTTATTAATTTAATAGTGGCAAAAATATTTGGCAGAAATGAGTTACTGTAAACTAGAACTTGGCAGTTTTTAATTCTAATTCATTGACCTTGATTTATTTATGATTTTAATATAAAAAATTTTAATAAAATAATAAATTAAGGAAATTAGTTTGTTGGATAAAAAATTAATTTTCCAAATTTGATTTCAATCTCAAATTTAATCATTTTCTCTAAGCTATTATGTAAAAAATATTAATAATTTATAAAGATCTAAATGTTTTAATTTAATATCAATTGAAATTTTCAAAATCTCTTAAACATTTTAAAAGTTATGCTAAAAATTCTGAAAAAAGTCAGAATTAATATTAATCATACGTCAGGTTGCACAAATTTAACACTTTTATAAAATTCTTTAAAGCTAACAGCAAAATTCCAAGGGTTTTGATGCAAGTACGTGAAATAAAGATCTGTTTATGATTTTAAAATAAAAAATTTAAATAAAATAATAAATTAATGAAATTATTTTGTAGGATAAAAAATAAAATTTTCAAAATTTTATTTCAAACTCTAATTTTGCCAATTTCTTTAAGCTGCAATGTGATAAAAGCAAATATTTTATAAAAACCTAAGTGTTTTAATTTATTACTTGAAGAAATTTTCAAAATCTCTTAAACATTTTAAAAGTTATGCTAAAAATTTAAAAAAAGTCAGAATTAATATTAATCATACGTCATGTTGCACAAATTTAACATTTTCATTAAATTCTTTGTAAGTAACAATAAAATTCAAGGGGTTTTGAAGCGAGTGCATGAAATAAAGTACTTTTTATGATTTTAAAATAAAAATTTTTAATAAAATAATAAATTAATGAAATTATTTTGTAGGATAAAAAATAAAATTTTCAAAATTTGATTTCAAACTCTAATTTTGCCATTTTCTTTAAGCTACAATGTGATAAAAGCTAATATTTTATAAAAACCTAAGTGTTTTAATTTATTACTTGAAGAAATTTTCAAAATCCCTTAAATATTTAAAAAGTTATGTTAAAAATTCAGAAAAAAGTCCTAATTAATATTAATCATATGTCATGTTGCTCAAATTTAACATTTTCATTAAATTCTTTGTAAGTAACAATAAAATTCTAAGGGTTTTGAAGCGAGTGCATGAAATAAAGTTCTTTTTATGATTTTAAAATAAAAAATTTTAATAAAATAATAAATTAAGGAAATTATTTTGTTGGATAAAAAATTAATTTTCCAAGTTTGATTTCAATCTCAAATTTCAGCATTTTCTCTAAGCTATTATGTAAAAAATATTAATAATTTATAAAGATCTAAATGTTTTAATTTTTTATCAATTGAAATTTTCAAAATCTCTTAAAAAATTTCAAAGTTATGCTAAAAATTCTGAAAAAAGTCCTAATTAATATTAATCATACATCATGTTGCACAAATTTAACATTTTCATTAAATTCTTTGAAACTAACAGCAAAATTCAAATGGTTTTGATGCAAGTGCATTAAATAAAGTTGTATTTATGATTTTAATATAAAAATTTTAATAAAATAATAAATTAAGGAAATTATTTTGTTGGATAAAAAATTAATTTTCCAAGTTTGATTTCAATCACAAATTTTAGCATTTTCTCTAAGCTATAATGTAAATAGTATTAATAATTTATAAAGATCTAAATGTTTTAACTTAATATCAATTGAAATTTTCAAAATCTCTTAAAAAATTTAAAAGTTATGCTAAAAATTCTCAAAAAAGTCAGAATTAATATTAATCATACGTCATGTTACACAAATTTAACATTTTCATTAAATTCTTCGGAACTAACAGCAAAATTCCAAGGGTTTTGATGCAAGTACATGAAATAAAGATCTATTTATGATTTTCAAAATAAAAAATTTTGATAAAATAATAAATTAATGAAATTATTTCGCTTGTTAAAAAAATAAATTAAAAAAAAAATATCAAACTCAAATTTTGTTAGATTCTTTAAGTTACATTGTGCTAAATAATAATATTTTATTGAAGCCTAAGTGTTTTAATTTATTACTTGAAGAAATTTTCAAAATCTTTCAAACATTTTACAAGTTATTTAAAACATTCTCCAAAAATTTGTAATTAATTATTAAGTAAAAATGTAAAAATTAAGTACTTTTTAAAAATGTTGTATTTTAGTTTATTTATAAAAAATAGTATTTTCGTACTTTTTTAAAAAGTAGTAGTTTTAGTACTTTTTAAAAAGTAATATTTATAATACTCTTTGAAAATAAGTTTTATCCACCATTTAATAAAAGTAAGTAGTATTTTTAGTACTTTTTTAAAAAAGTAGCATTTTTAGTACTTTTTTAAAAAGTAGTAATTTTAGTACTTTTTTAAAGAGTAGTATTTTTAGTACTTTGTTAAAAATTTGAACAATCTTTTTTAAATGAAAATATTTTCAGTACTTTTTAAAAAGTAGTATTTTTATTACTTTTTTAAAAGTAATACAGATTTTACAACTTTCAAATAGTAGTATTTTTATTATTTTTTGCATTTTACTACCTTTTATTAAATGAAAATATTTGTAGTATTTTTCCAGAAGTGTTTTTATTTCTTTTTGAAAAGTACTATTTTACAACTTTTAAAAAGTAGTATTTTTATTACTTTCTGAAAATGTAGTATTTTTAGTAATTTCTTAAATATAATTTAGTACTTTCTAAAAATACATGTTTTATTAAAATAAAATATTTTTTAGTACTTTTGAAAAAGTAGTTTTTTTAGTACTTTTTATAAATTTAGTATTAAGTACTGTTTAAAATGTGGTATTTTAGTTCATTTATAAAAAATTAGTATGTTCTTCCTTTTTAAAAAAAATTGATATGGTTAGTACCTTCTTAAAAAGTAGTAGTTTTAGTACTTTTTAAAAAGTAATATTTATGATACTCTTTGAAGTGAAGTTTTATCCACCTTTTAATAACAGTAGTATTTTTATGTTTAAAAAGTAGTAAATTTAGTACTTTTTGAAAAAGTAGTATTTTTAGTACTATTTTAAAAAGTAGTATTTTTAGTACTTTGTTATAAATATGACCAATCTTTTTTAAATGAAAATATTTTTTTAGTACTTTTTAAAAAGTAGTATTTTTGTTACTTTTTTAAAGTAGTATTTAACAATTTTTAAATAGTAGTATTATTGTTACTTTTTGAAGAAATAGCATTTTTACAACTTTTGAAAAAGTAGTATTTTTATTACTGTCCTATTCTTTAAAAAGTAGTTTTAGCACCTTTTTATGAAATTAGTAGTTTAAAGTTGAAAAAGTAGTATTTTTTTGTTGCTTTTTAATAAGTAGTATTTTTACAACATTAAGTAGTAATTTTAGTACTTTTTTTAAATTGTAGTATTTTAAATAGTAAAATAAAAAATAGTATTTTTTTAATTCAAATTTAATATTTAGTAGTATTTTTAGTACTTTTTTAAAAAGTTACCTTTTTGAAAATTTTTAATAGCCTCTACTACGTTTTAATATTTTCAGTACTTTTTAAAAGGTTGTATTTTTATTACTTTTTTTAAAGTATTATTTTACAACTATTTAAAAAGTAGTATTTTTACAACTTTTGAAAAAGTAGTATTTTTATCCATTAATTTTTTGTGTCTTTTAATTTTTTGTTGCACTGTTGTCTCACTTAGAGAAGAGCATGTTATGCGTTAGTGTGTGTAAAAAATAAAGTATTTTATATACATGTGTTAAAAAAGCGACTTTTACAAATTGCTTAAAATGTAAATGAATTAAATTTGCAAATGTTTTCCCCAGGAAAACCCAGACACAGTCAGTCAGGCAACCAAAAAAAAAATCCAGCCATAAGACCAACCATCCTAGCCCCTGTTAAACTTTCGTAGTTTAAATTTGTTTCTTTGTTATTGAGATTCATTTGTTCCTGTTCGTTTACCTTTTCATTATTATGACGTCGTTACATAAATGTTTACATGTGCTGCCTTGCCTGTCTTCCTGCCTTAACACTTATCCTTGACTTGTTTTTACTTTTTAAAGTTTTTCTTCCGTTTTCTTTTCCTCTTTTTATATAAATTTGTTTCCTTTCTTTTTCTCTCTGACAACATATTGTTATTTTTTAAATCTTTTCATATTTTTTTCTTTTCTTCTTTTTTTTGTTTGTCAATCAGTCAATGGCAGCTTGTTTTTCTGGATACAAAAGCCAGAAAATCTATTGTATGTAGATGAAAAGGGAGAGAAAATATGTTCAATACTTGTTCTTTTGACAATGGGAAAGAAACAACAACAATTTGTTTTAAATTAAATTTTGTATAGTGTTCGTTTTTGCCATTATTCTTTTTAATTTCTTAATAACTTATTTAAATGTAAAGCAAAGAAAGCTGAATGAAATGAATTAAGAAAACATGTAGTCATTTTTCTTTAACTTTTTTCCTTTCTGTGTTAAAAACTCATTTTGATTTGTTTAATCTCTTTCAAAACAACATTTCAATACAATCTTTTATTGCACAAAAAAATTCCTTTAATTTTTTTTTTGAAGCTTAAAAGAAAATGTAGCAATTAACTTGTTTTTCTGTTGTTACTAAGACAACAAAAAAGCAACAGCAGGCATTAGGCAACAACTGCAGCTTCTTAGATAAACAAAATAAATTAATAAAACACAAACAATCTCTAAAAAAAATAGCAACTAAAATTGCAATCATTAGATTCTTACCAAAAAAAACACACAATTTTTACACACAAAAAATCAGAAATTTCCCACTCTCTCTCCCTTTTTCTTAAATTAACAATAATATACATAAATATTAAACAACAAATACAGCAGTTGCAGTAGCAGCAACTGCAGCAGCAGGCAACAGCATGAAAAACTAAACAAAAAATAAACATCTAAATAAATAAAATAAAACAAAGCAAAACAAAACAAGTCCTTTTAACAAAAACAAACAAAAAGCACACAGACCCCGTTATACAGAAAGATAGAGAGAGAGAGGGAGAAAGGAAGCAAGAGCGAGAGAGACTTGTATACACTTTAATAAACTACAACAACTACATTCAACACCCACAGAGATTGTTGTTGAACAAGTTGTTGTACAAAATAAAACTGTTAAAGAAGCTGAATAACAAAAGCAGCAACAACAACAACCAGATGAAGATGTAGAAGAAAGTGTTTTTGTTAAATCTTTTTGAAAGAATAGTTTAGTTACAAGTTAAGGGAAATGAACATAAAATATCAAAATATAAACTGCTGAACATACAAGCGAACACAAACTCACTTGCACATGCACCAGCCATGGAAAATGTAACACATTTGGACAAAAGAACTGTAATACAGAATATGTTCTTTAGAAAAAAACTGTTATACAAAAAATTATTTATTAAAAAACTGTTATACTTAATATTATCTTACAATTTTCTATATGAAATACTGTTATACAGATAATATTTGATAGAAAAACTGTTATACACAAAATTTTTGATAGAAAAAACTGTTATACAAGAAATGTTCTACAGAAAAAAACTGTTATACACAAATTTATCATAGAAAAAAACTGTTATACAGAAAATTTTTGATAGAAAAACTGTTATAAAGAAACATTTTTATAGAAAAAACTGTTATACACAAAATGTTCTACAGAAAAAACTGTTATACAAAAATTTATCATAGAAAAAAACTGTTATACAGAAAATTTTTGATAGAAAAACTGTTATAAAGAAACATTTTTATAGAAAAAACTGTTATACACGAAATGTTCTACAGAAAAAAACTGTTATACACAAATTTATCATAGAAAAATACGGTTATACAGACAATTTTTGATAAAACAAACTGTTATAAAGAAACATTTTTATAGAAAAAACTGTTATACACAAAATGTTCCACAGAAAAAACTGTTATACAAAAATTTATCATTGAAAAAACTGTTATACATAAAATTTTTGATAGAAAAACTCTTATAAAGAAACATTTTTATAGAAAAAACTGTTATACAGAAAATTTTTGATAATAAAACTGTTATAAACAAACTGTAATACACACAATGTTCTACAGAAAAAACTGTTATACAAAATTTTATCATAGAAAAAAACTGTTATACAGAAAATTTTTGATAGAAAAACTGTTATAAAGAAACATTTTTTACAGAAAAAACTGTTATACACAAAATGTTCTACAGAAAAAACTGTTATACAAAAATTTATCATTGAAAAAACTGTTATACATAAAATTTTTGATAGAAAACTGTTATAAAGAAACATTTTTATAGAAAAAACTGTTATACAGACAATTTTTGATAATAAAACTGTTATAAACAAACTGTAATACACACAATGTTCTACAGAAAAAACTGTTATACACAAATTTATCATAGAAAAAAACTGTTATACTGAAAATTTTTGATAAAAAAAACTGTTATAAAGAAACATTTTTATAGAAAAAATTTGTATACAAGAAATGTTCTACAGAAAAAAACTGTTATACACAAATTTATCATAGAAAAATACTGTTATACAGAAAATTTTTGATAAAAAAAAACTATTATAAAGAAACATTTTTATAGAAAAAACTATTATACACGAAATGTTCTACAGAAAAAAACAGTTATACACAAATTTATCATGGAAAAATACTGTTATACAGAAATTGTTTGATAAAAAAACTGTTATAAAGAAACATTTTTATAGAAAAAAACTGTTATACACGAAATGTTCTACAGAAAAAAACTGTTATACACAAATTTATCATAGAAAAAACAGTTATACGTAAAATTTTCGATAGAAAAACTCTTATAAAGAAACAATTTTATAGAAGAAAATTGTATAAAGTAAATTTTTGATATAAAATACTGTTATACACAAAATTTTCTATAGAAAAATTAATTGTAGGAGTACTACGGAACATTTTCTTTAAAAAAAAAAACTGTTATACACAAAATTATCTATTAAAAAACTGTAATACAGACAATTTTCCAAAAATGTAACAATTATTTAGACAATTTTCTATAGGAAATACTGATATACAGATAATTTTTTATAGAAAAACTGTTATACACAAAATTTTCGATAGAAAATACTATTATACATAAAATGTTCTATAGAAAAAAAACTGTTATACACAAATTTATCATAGAAAAAACTGTTATAAAGAAAAATTTGTAAAGAAAAAACTGTTACAAAGTAAATTTTTGATATAAAATAATGTTATACACTAAAATTTTCTATAGAAAAATTAATTGTAGGAGTATTACGGAACATTTTCTTTAGAAAAAAAAACTGTTATACGCAAAATTATCTATTAAAAAACTGTAATACAGACAATTTTCCAAAGATGTAACTATTATTTAGACAATTTTCTATAGGAAATACTGTTATACAGATAATTTTTCATAGAAAAACTGTTATACACAAAATTTTCGATAGAAAATACTGTTATACACAAAATTTTTGATAAAATAACTGTTATAAAAAAACATTTTGATAGAAAAAACTGTTATACAAGAAATGTTCTACAGAGAAAAACTGTTATACACAAATTTATCATAGAAAAAACTGTTATACATAACATTTTTGATAGAAAATCGGTTATAAATAAATATTTTTATAGAAAAAACTGTTTGGAAGGGGTAACAAAAGTTTGGTTGCTTCAACCGAAATTCTTCTTTATCAACTGACTTTCTGTTGTTAGAATCGAAAAATTCTATGTGTGCAACCGAATCATTCGATTGGCAACAAATTCGGTTGCTATCACGAATCTGTTTTCTCTGTGTAGAAAAATTAATTGCAGAAGTACTACAGAAAATTTGAAAATATAAGCATGATACACTTTTCCATCCCAGATATATCACACACACAACACAAAAAATAATAAAATGAAACTATGCCAAGATGAAATACTTTACTCAAGGATGATGTGCAAATAAACATCATGTTTTAAAACAACAACTACAACAAAAAGCTACTACAAAATAGCAGCAAAATCAACAACAAATAAATACAATATAAAATAGTAAATGAATAAGAAAAAAAGAATTAAAATGTAATAACAATAGTGAATAGTTATGTAAAGTTTAGCAATACTAATGTTATAAAAGAGGAATAAGAAGCAAGAGGAGAAGCGAAACAGATTGATGGAAAGTAAAAGAGTGAAGTCAATCAAAATCAATCAAACCTTGTGTTACATCAAAAGAAAGACAGCAAAAGAAAGTTCAAAGAAATTCCGAAAAAGTTAAAATTAAAAATATGAATTGAAAAGTAAACAAAAATGTCTGGATTTGATGGAATCATTTATTGATTCATGACGCTGTAAAAGTGGACAATAGTAAATAAAATCTTAAAAATTAATAAAAGTAATAAAATTACTAGTTTTAAAAAAGTACTAAAAATACTGCTTTTTTAAAAAAAGTATTAAAAATTTAAAAAAAGTAATCAAAATATTTAAATAGTACTAAAATAATTATTTTATTAAAAAAGTACTAAAAACAATAATTTAAAAAAAGCTGAAAATACTACTTTTTCGAAAAATAATACAATTTTAAAAAAATAAAATCATTAAAAAAAATTAATAAAATTACAATTATTAAAAAGTTAGTACCTTTTTAAAAATTGTAATTTTTTTTAAAAAAAATTTTTTACAAAAAATACCAAAAATACAACTTTTTAAAAAAAGTATTAAAAATTTAAAAAAAAGTAATACAAATTTTCAAATAGTAATAAAATAATTGTTTTATTAAAAAGTACTAAAAACAATAATTTATAATAAAAATGTTCTAAAAACTTAAATAGAACTTCAAATAGTAATAAAATAATTATTTTATTAAAAAAGTACGAAAAAGAAATAATTAAAAAAAAGTTGTTAATACTATATAAAATACTCAGAAAAGCAGTTTTATAAAAAAATGTTTTAAAAATATCATACTTATTAAAAAAAGTACTAAAATTACTACTTTTTCAAAAAGTACTAAAAATTCTGCGTTTACAAAATTCACCAAATATACTACTTACTAAAATACAACTTTTTTAAAAAGTACTAAAAATACTACTTTTTTTAAAAAAAAGTACTAATAAAATATTTAACATTTTAGAATAGTACTACAATAATTATTTTATTGAAAAAGTAATAAAAACACTATTTTGAAAAAAGCTCTAAAAACTACTACTGTTTTGAAAAATACTACTCTTTTAACAAATAACTTGAAATTCTTCATTTTTCAAATGGAAAAATAAAAAATAAAAATGGAAAAAAAAACTATTAAATAATGTAAAAGATTGTAAATTTAAAAAGTACTAAAAGTACTACTATTTTAAAAAGTACATTTTCTACTGGTTTGAAAAAATACTACTATTTTAAAAAGCAACTAAATTCGCTTCATATTCTACATATTTCAAAATGGTATTAAAAATGCTAATACTTTTTAAAAAAATGTAGTAGCAAAACTTTATGCCATTTTTAGAAAGGTACTCAACTACATATATATTACTATATTAAAGCAACTGGAAATACCACATTATTAATAAAAGTACAAAAAATTACATTTCAAAAGATTTAGTACTCTTTTTTATTTTTCAAAACTATAATAAAAATTTCCTTTTTTAAAGAAATACTAAGAATGTACTTTGTGATAAAAGTAAGTTTTTAAAAAAAAAAACACTTTTCCAAAAAAGTACTAAAAATTAATTTTTCCAAAAAACGTATTAAAAACTTACATTTTCAAAAAAGAAATAAAAATTTAACTTTTCAAAAAAGTACACTTTAATAAATAAATTTACTTCTAGAAAAAGTTTTAGCACTTTTTCAAAACGTGCTAAATTTTTATAAAAAAAGTACTATAAAAGTAACTTTTCAAAAAGTATTAAACATGTACATTTTCAAAGAGTGCTAAAAATTTACTTTTTTAGAAAAAGTACTAAAAATATACTCTTAAAGTTCTAGAAATTTATTATTTTTAAAGTACTAAAAATCCATGCTTTGAAAAGAGTATTAAAAATTTCATTTTTCAAAAAGTACTAAAAAATAAAAATATACGTTTTTAAAAAGTACTAAAAATATAAAAAAGTATTAAAAATTTATATTTCAAAAAGTACTAAAACTTTGCTTTCCCAGAAAGTACTAAAAATATTTTTTCAAAAAGTACTAAAAATTTACTCTTTCAAAAAGTACTACAAATGTAATATTTTTAAAGTACTAAAAATCCACGCTTTCAAAAAAGTATTCAAAATTTAATTTTTTTAAAAAGTACTAAACAATTATTTCTCAAAAAGTACTGAACATATACATAGTATGTACTTTTTCAAAAAGTACTTAAAATGTACTTTTTCAAAAAGTACTTAAAATGTACTTTTTCAAAAAGTACCTAAAATGTACTTTTTTAAAAAGTACTTAAAATGTACTTTTTCAAAAAGTACTTAAAATGTACTTTTTCAAAAAGTATTTAAAATGTACTTTTTCAAAAAGTACCTAAAATGTACTTTTTTAAAAAGTAATGAAAATGTACTTTTTCAAAAAGTACTTAAAATGTACTTTTTTAAAAAGTACTCAAAATGTAATTTTTCAAAAAGTACTGAAAATTTACTTTTTCAAAAATTATTTAAAATATACTTTTCAAAAAGTACCTAAAATGTACTTTTTCAAAAATTACTCAAAATGTACTTTTGCAAAAAGTACTCAAAATGTAATTTTTCAAAAAGTACTCAAAATGTACGTTTTTAAAAAGTACTTAAAATGTACTTTTTTAAAAAGTACTTAAAATGTACTTTTTTAAAAAGTACTTAAAATGTACTTTTTTAAAAACTATGTACTCAAAATTTACTTTTTTCGAAAAGTACTCAAAATTTACTTCTTCAAAAATTATTTAAAATGTACTTTTTCAAAAAGTACCTAAAAAGTACTTAAAATGTACTTTTTCAAAAAGTACTGAAAATGTACCTTTTTAAAAAAGTACTCAAAATGTAATTTTTCAAAAAGTACAGAAAATTTACTTTTTCAACAAGTACTGAAAATGTATATTTTCAAAAAATCGAAAATTGTACTTTTTGAAAAATCACTAAAACTGCACTTTCTTAAAAAGGTACTAAAAAAGTACTTTTGAAAAAGCACTCAAAATTTACTTTTTTAAAAAGTACTAAAAATTTATTTTTTTCAAATAAATATAAAAACGTACTTTTTCAAAATGTACTAAAATTCACTTTATATAGAGTTATAAAAGTTGACTTTCTCTAAAAGTACAAAAATTTTGTTTTTAAAAGAATACTAAAAATTTACTTTTTAAAAAAGTATTAAAAACTTGCTTCTTCAAAATGTACTAAAATTAACTTTTTAGATACATAGTACTAAAAGTTGTTACTTTCTCAAAAATACTAAAAATTTACTATTTTAAAAAATACTATAAACGTACTTTTTCAAAAAGCACCATAAAAGTACTTTTTAAAAATGTACTATTAAAGTACTTTCTCAAAAAGTACCATAAAAGTACTTTCACAAAAAGTACCATAAAAGTACTTTCTCAAAAAGTACCATAAAAGTACTTTCACAAAAGTACTTTCACAAAAAGTACCATAAAAGTACTTTCTTAAAAAGTACTTTCTCAAATGTACAAAAGTACTTTCACAAAAAGTACTTTCTTAAAAAGTACCATTAAAGTACTTTTTCAAAAAGTACCATAAAAGTACTTTTTCAAAAAAGGATTTAAAAAAAATACTTAAAAAACTACTAAAAAAAACGCTTTTTCAAAAAGTACCATTAAAGTACTTTCTCAAAAAGTACCATAAAAGTACTTTCACAAAAAGTACCATAAAAGTACTTTCACAAAAAGTACCATAAAAGTACTTTCTCAAATGTACAAAAGTACTTTCACAAAAAGTACTTTCTTAAAAAGTACCATTAAAGTACTTTTTCAAAAAAGTATTTAAAAAAAAATACTTAAACACTACTACTAAAAAAAACACTTTTTCAAAAAGTACCATAAAAGTACTTTCTTAAAAAGTACCATAAAAGTACTTTCACAAAATGTACCACAAAAGTACTTTCACAAAAAGTACCTTAAAAGTACTTTCTTAAAAAGTACCGTAAAACTACTTTCTTAAAAAGTACCATAAAAGTACTTTCTCAAATGTACAAAAGACCTTCAAAAAAAGTATATAAAAGTACTTTCTTAAAAAGTACCATAAAAGTACTTTTTCAAAAAGTACCATAAAAGTACTTTTTCAAAAAGTACCATAAAAGTACTTTTTAAAAAAAATACTTAAAAACTACTTCTTCAAAAAGTACTTTCACAAAATGTACCACAAAAGTACTTTTACAAAAAGTACCATAAAAGTACTTTCTTAAAAAGTACCATAAAACTACTTTCTTAAAAAGTACTTTCTCAAATGTACAAAAGTACTTTCACAAAAAGTATATAAAATAACTTTCTTAAAAAGTACCATAAAAGTACTTTTTCAAAAAGTACCAAAAAAATACTTAAAAAAATACTAAAAAAAACTTTTTTAAAAAGTACTAAAAAATACTATTCTCAATGTAGCAGTAATATCAAAGTGAAATAACAATTTAAAAACTGGAATTAAGCAGCTTTTGCTTCATCTCAAAGTTAAATCCTGTTTAACTCGCCCAAAACTCTATTGAAACATTATTCTCTCAAGTTTAAGTTTTACTCAAATAAATAAACCTAGTTTATCTTTTCAACCAAAACACGTCCCTTTATTCTGTACAGAGTACTACAATTTCCCCCCCTCAAAAAAAAGATAAAACCTATTAGGTCAAGGCATATTAAGCAATTTGTATGACAAATTGCAATTGTGTTCTATTTATGTTTTAACGAATATCGGGCACAAATTGCACAGCAACCACAAACTGCATCAATACGATGTTTTTTTTTATTTTTTATTTTTTTATTAATGAGAAATGTCATTTATGCACATTTTTTAATTTATTTTATATAGTTTTGTGCACGACAATTCATTTATAATATTAAAAATACAATTTTCCTAGTGGCAGCTACATAGCAAAAAAAAAAACTGAATAATATTCGTTTAAATGTATTATGTGCCACATGTTGACTGCTTTTTAAAATGGCCAAGCAATTAACATCAACTAAAGCTGCTGCATGCTGTTGCTGCTGCATTAAACATGTGGCAATTTGCCAATTGGCTGTCTTTACTATAAAACATGATTAAAAAGTTTCCTTTGCCTTCGCTCTTGGCTTCTATTTTATTTTACTTTTTCTGTCAAAATATATAAAACACACATATAAAAAGCCAACATTACAAAAAAAAAAGAATAAAGGAACAAATCTGTAGAGAGGATTAAAGTAAATACTCAAATATATGAGAAAATTGCACTGAACTCTAGTGGTATCGACCGACAAATGTGATTACAAAAGAACATTATAGTTTCTCGAAAACTGTGCTCCATTAAGTTTTCTTGGCAATAAGCAATACATACATTTCCAACCAATACAAAAAACCACAAAATATACCAAACCCTCCAACATATGCAGGCAATCTAGAAAGTTTTGTTAAAATTTTAAAGGAATTCTATTCAAAATATTGCTTTGAAAATTCACTTTATTGAGTGTTCTCGTATATTTACCCTAGTGCATGTATTTTATCCTTAACAGCCACCTTGTAAGAGTCACAACCAATTCAAGCATTCACTGAATCTAGTACAATTTCTCTAATGCATCCAACTACGAGTGATTGTGAATGTTAATGTTTTCGTACATGATTATTGCTCATGTCCCTACCTTGCATTTCTGGCTCATTAGTTGCATGTGTGAGTAAGTTATAGTTCAGTGTGTGTGTGTTTTAGTATATTAGTCCTTGTAGGCATAAGTTTATGTGAGTTTGTAGGTTTTGTTATGCTCTATAATCAACTATGGAACCTGATGAGGTAGTTTTGTGGCCTAAACATAACCCTCATCAATACCAAAAGAAACGTCTGTAAATGAAAAAGCCTTTAAACAAGTAGAACAAAACACTTTCTACAGGTTCTATAGTTGAACACGCAGACACAGTAAGAAAACAGTTGTTAGAAACTGTCAGCCTAATCATCTTAGTTCAGATTCCAGTTCAGTTCTAGTTCTAGTTCAGTTCTAGTTCAGTTCTAGTTCAGTTCTAGTTCAGTTCTAGTTCAGTTCTAGTTCAGTTCTAGTTCAGTTCTAGTTCAGTTCTAGTTCAGTTCTAGTTCAGTTCTAGTTCAGTTCTAGTTCAGTTCTAGTTCAGTTCTAGTTCAGTTCTAGTTCAGTTCTAGTTCAGTTCTAGTTCAGTTCTAGTTCAGTTCTAGTTCAGTTCTAGTTCAGTTCTAGTTCAGTTCTAGTTCAGTTCTAGTTCAGTTCTAGTTCAGTTCTAGTTCAGTTCTAGTTCAGTTCTAGTTCAGTTCTAGTTCAGTTCTAGTTCAGTTCTAGTTCAGTTCTAGTTCAGTTCTAGTTCAGTTCTAGTTCAGTTCTAGTTCAGTTCTAGTTCAGTTCTAGTTCAGTTCTAGTTCAGTTCTAGTTCAGTTCTAGTTCAGTTCTAGTTCAGTTCTAGTTCAGTTCTAGTTCTGTTCTAGTTCTGTTCTAGTTCTGTTCTAGTTCTGTTCTAGTTCTGTTCTAGTTCTGTTCTAGTTCTGTTCTAGTTCTGTTCTAGTTCTGTTCTAGTTCTGTTCTAGTTCTGTTCTAGTTCTGTTCTAGTTCTGTTCTAGTTCTGTTCTAGTTCTGTTCTAGTTCTGTTCTAGTTCTGTTCTAGTTCTGTTCTAGTTCTGTTCTAGTTCTGTTCTAGTTCTGTTCTAGTTCTGTTCTAGTTCTGTTCTAGTTCTGTTCTAGTTCTGTTCTAGTTCAGTTCTAGTTCAGTTCTAGTTCAGTTCTAGTTCAGTTCTAGTTCAGTTCTAGTTCAGTTCTAGTTCAGTTCTAGTTCAGTTCTAGTTCAGTTCTAGTTCAGTTCTAGTTCAGTTCTAGTTCAGTTCTAGTTCTGTTCTAGTTCTGTTCTAGTTCTGTTCTAGTTCTGTTCTAGTTCTGTTCTAGTTCTGTTCTAGTTCTGTTCTAGTTCTGTTCTAGTTCTGTTCTAGTTCTGTTCTAGTTCTGTTCTAGTTCTGTTCTAGTTCTGTTCTAGTTCTGTTCTAGTTCTGTTCTAGTTCTGTTCTAGTTCTGTTCTAGTTCTGTTCTAGTTCTGTTCTAGTTCTGTTCTAGTTCTGTTCTAGTTCTGTTCTAGTTCTGTTCTAGTTCTGTTCTAGTTCTGTTCTAGTTCTGTTCTAGTTCTGTTCTAGTTCTGTTCTAGTTCAGTTTGATATCAGGTAGCCGTGCATTAAGAGCAAATTATTTAATGTACCAATGTTTATTTTGCTGCAACCTTCATTATGTTTTTCCTTTGTTGTTGGAGTATTATTTCTAAATTATTATTGTTTGTAAATGTTTTATTTGTTGGTTAGTTTTGGTTTTTTGTGCATTTTAATGGAAATTTTTGCAAACAAAATGTTTATCACTTAAAAATAAATAAAACTTTTCTAATAGTTAAATAAACAGCAAGAGATATGAGCATAATGTTTAGAAAATTATTCAACTAGATATAAAAGTAGTATAAATCTAACATTAATTTAAGATTTATAGATATTTAAAATTTAAAAAATTTACTCTTTAACAAATATTTTCATATCTGTACATTTACCCCTTCAAAGCCTCTTTTAACTTTTCCCTTTTACAGATTTAGTAACATTAAACCATTTTTTTATTTCAAACAAATTTTTTTTATGTATGATTCACTCCTTTTTTGCCCGTATAAAATTTGCCAACTTTTAGAAAAATCCTGCAAACTTTACAAAATATCTCTCAAAAATATTACAATATTTCAAGGTTTTTTTTGGTTTAAAAAAGTTTCTATGAAAAAGTTTTAGTTAACGTTATAAAAAGAATTCAATTACTGATTGATTTCACTTTTGCCAACATTTTATGTGTTAAACTACAAAAAAAGTGAACTTTAAAAAAAAATTATAGAATTTTTATTAAACACTCGACAACATTTTTATAAAATAATAAAACTAATGAAATTTTCTTTTTTTAATTACAGGTATGCAAATAAAAGAAAATAAAACTTAAGAAAATACGTAAGTTTTTATTTTATAAAGAAAATTAAAAAAAAAATATTTTTTTTAACATTATTTAGCTAAAATTTATTTTATGGAATCAAATTAAAATAACCATTCTTGAGTATTTCAAAAAAAGTAAAAAAAATTATAAAATAATATTAAATATAGATCAAATCTCAATTTTAAAATTTTATGTATAAGGGGCGTATGATTAATATTAATTATTGACTTTTTCCAAACTTTTGATTACAACTCGGAAATTTTTACAGATATTTGAAAAATTTAAAAGCTTACCATACCATGACATTTAAAGCTTTCAAGCTAAAAACTAAAAAATTAAAAAATAGCATTTTATTCAACTAATTTAAAAGCATTTTAAAGTGCAAATTTATTTAAAATTGTTATTCAAATTTTTAAATATCTCTTAAAATATATTTTGATCAACAACTTTAAAATCCTTTTCAATTTCTTTACTCTTTGCATTCATTTATTTGTTTTTCTACACTTTCTGTGTAAGTGTGTTTTATAGACAGAAACAAATAGTTACCCCTATAAACTTTACAATAGTAATATTCAAATGGGTTTGTGTATATGTGTGTGGAACTGTATAAATAAATATCAACTTATGATGAAATATGACGGTAGTGTACTTGAATGCTTGAACTTTCAATGATGTGAAACTTAAGTAACTACTGTTAGATAAATAGTTGCTAGAAACAAAAAAAACAAAGAAATTTAAAGAATGAAATCTTTATATAAAAAATCAGTTTCAAAACTAAATTATATACTTTTGTATAAATAAAAGTATAAAAGTATAAAAGTATAAAAGTATAAAAGTATAAAAGTATAAAAGTATAAAAGTATAAAAGTATAAAAGTATAAAAGTATAAAAGTATAAAAGTATAAAAGTATAAAAGTATAAAAGTATAAAAGTATAAAAGTATAAAAGTATAAAAGTATAAAAGTATAAAAGTATAAAAGTATAAAAGTATAAAAGTATAAAAGTATAAAAGTATAAAAGTATAAAAGTATAAAAGTATAAAAGTATAAAAGTATAAAAGTATAAAAGTATAAAAGTATAAAAGTATAAAAGTATAAAAGTATAAAAGTATAAAAGTATAAAAGTATAAAAGTATAAAAGTATAAAAGTATAAAAGTATAAAAGTATAAAAGTATAAAAGTATAAAAGTATAAAAGTATAAAAGTATAAAAGTATAAAAGTATAAAAGTATAAAAGTATAAAAGTATAAAAGTATAAAAGTATAAAAGTATAAAAGTATAAAAGTATAAAAGTATAAAAGTATAAAAGTATAAAAGTATAAAAGTATAAAAGTATAAAAGTATAAAAGTATAAAAGTATAAAAGTATAAAAGTATAAAAGTATAAAAGTATAAAAGTATAAAAGTATAAAAGTATAAAAGTATAAAAGTATAAAAGTATAAAAGTATAAAAGTATAAAAGTATAAAAGTATAAAAGTATAAAAGTATAAAAGTATAAAAGTATAAAAGTATAAAAGTATAAAAGTATAAAAGTATAAAAGTATAAAAGTATAAAAGTATAAAAGTATAAAAGTATAAAAGTATAAAAGTATAAAAGTATAAAAGTATAAAAGTATAAAAGTATAAAAGTATAAAAGTATAAAAGTATAAAATATAAAAGTATAAAAGTATAAAAGTATAAAATATAAAAGTATAAAACTATAAAAATATAAAAGTATACAAGTATGAAAGGATAAAAGTATAAAGCTAAAAACTTGTGTGGGGTCAATCGCCAAAAAGTGGTAATAAATCTGATTCTTCTAAACAACTTGTCCAGTCATACATCATTAGCTTCCAACTGGAGCAGATATGGACAGATTTCAATGGAAATCTCCCCGAGAAATTTTAAAAACTATTGAGCTCTATTTTTGTTATAATATAGCCATTTTACAGACTCATTTGGCTTTGATTATTTTTCACAGCTAGACGGACTAAGATATTGACAAAAAAAATTTAACGTGTTATTTCTGAAGTTATTGGAAATAAGATGTTTGTAGAAACATATTTGGACATCCAATACCGAAGATACTTGCGAAAAACCAAGCTTTACAATGTTTTCCTAACCAAAGTTGATCAGCTTTATACCCAGTATCTCACCTTGTATTCTAACAGGGTGTTCCAAAATTTAATTTTCATGAAGCCTCTAAGATTCGTTCATACATCAGTATGCAATCGGGCCAGTAGTTTAGAAGATACAAGCTTTTTACCATTGACGGCGCTATGTGGCGTATGATTAATATTAATTATCGACTTTATTGAGATTTTTGTTTATAACTCTAAAACTATTTAAATTATTTCAATATTTTTAACAGATAATTACTGATAAGACTTAAAGCTATTTATTAGTGCACAGTTAAATGTATTTACATTTAATTAAGGGGGTTATTTAGTATATCAGTTGGAGAAAATTTTGGAATACATTTTTTTTTTAATTTTTTACTTTCTTTTAATACCTTTACATAACTTACAACAAAATGCAAATTGTGTACATATATTACAATAAAACCAAAACACTTTTGCCTACAACAATGTTACCAATTTGTATTTGAGTTTCAATGAAACAGGGCACAAGCTTAAAAACTAGACTGACAAGCAGACAGACAATGGTAGTAGCAGCCCCTAGGCTGCAAACGAACGAATAGACAGGCGGCCAAAGAAAGAATAAAATGCAAAACGATAAAAACTGTATTCAAAAAGAGCTGAAAAGTGACGTCCTTGTGTCAACTACAACTAGACAATAACGGGACAAGACAAGAGACGAAATATGAGTATGAAAACAAACAACAAAAAAAGTAAAGCATGACTGACTGATAGAAACATAGAAAGATGAGATGAATGAGAATTTCCAAAAAAAAAAAGAAAAGGCTTTTGTAACAAATTTTTCATTTTGTACAATTTGTTTGAAAAAACTTTTTTTTTTGTTTGTTTAAATTTATGTTGGAGAATGCACATCAGTGGTCGCAAGCTGTTGCATTTGAATAAAGCAAGAACAAAAAAATAAAGAATGAACTGAATAGAATAAGAAAGTCATAGAAAGAGTGAGAGGAATGTCACCCACAAACACAAGCAAACTACAATATAAATGACAATTTTTTGAACAAAGAAAATTTAGTTCTACTTGGCTGGAGGTAAAGAAGCAGGAGTGGCAACAAATATAATGGAATAAGTACAATACAGGCAAATAAAGTTTATACATATATACAATTGATAAAAGTATTTTATAGTTTACTTACAATGGAAAGGGGGAAGAATGAAAAAAATAGTAAATTTTTTGTTATTCCTATGTAACTGAAACAGCTGCTCAATGCAAAACGATAATTTAAACAATCTTACACAACTGATAGACATATACAAATACTTTAATGCTATTGATAAAGGAATATTGTAAGGAAATATTCATTCCTTTTTTCAAATTTATAAAGGAAAAAGAAACATTAGTTTTTTTATAATAATATAAAATGCAATCATATTTTAGTTTAAACGAATAAAATTGCTTGATAAGAATTATATAATGGGTTGAACAGTATTACTATTTGAAAGTTTAAAGTCTTAAGTTTCAATTACTTTTTAAATTATTTACATATTTAAAATACTTTCCAAGTTATAAACAAAAATGTAAAAAAGTCATTAATTAATATTAATCATACGCCATGGGTAATTTATATTAAAAAACTCGATTTCCTTGATAATGATACTTTCTAAAGCATAATTATGTATAATTTTGTACACTCCTGAGTTAACGTGCCTTTTGTAAGGCACAGTTAATTGATAAAAAGGATTTAGAGTTGAAAAATAAAAAATAAATAAAATTAAATTTCTAAAAAAAAAATTAATTAATTAATAGTTTAAACAAATAATATTGCTTGATAAAAACTATGGACAGTATTAGTATTTGAAAGTCTTAAGTTTCAATTACTTTTTAAATTATTTACATATTTTAAAAACTTTCCAAGTTATAAACAAAAATGTAAAAAAAGTCATTAATTAATATTAATCATACGCCATGGGTAATTTATATTAAAAAACTCGATTTCTTCCAAAAATTTTACATTCTTAAAGGTAATTATTTTTAATTTTGTACACTCCGGAGTTAGCGTACCTTTTGTAAAGCACAGTTAATTGATAAAAAGGATTTTGAGTTAAAAAATCACAAATAAATCAAATTTTTCTTGAAAAAAAATTTAATTAATTATTCATGAATTGTATATTTCTCGTATTTTTACAGAATATTTTTTTGCAAATAATATTTTGGCTTAAGAAAAAAATTGTTTTTAATGTGATTTCTCAAATTTAGTTTTTTATACAAAATTTTTCTAATAAATGTTTAAAATCTTCATAAATTAGTATCATTACTACTACTACTATAACTTTTTTTTATAGTTTAAAGTGTGCAGTTTCATTTAGCTTTTAAAACTTCTAAATCGCTTTTTAAGTTTCCATGTTATAAACCAAAATATGAAAAAAGTCAATAATTAATATTACTCATACGCCACATTTAGATAAAATAGAAAAACTTGTATTAAATGAATTATGTTTAAAAAAGTGTCAGATTTTATGTTGGTTTTTTATTAGATAACATCATTACACACTTGAGAAGTTGAAATAAAACACTTTGATAAAAATTTTGTTCACAAATTATTCAAAATAAAAATTTAAAAAAAAAATATTTTCAATATTTTTCTTTTTACAAAATATTAGTTGGGCAACACTCTTAAATATCTTAGTAACCAAACATTTTAAAAGACTAATTAAGGAATAGCCATGATTTTGTTTTAAAAAAATTTTGAATAATTTTTTTTTAAATAAATTTTCGTAAAATTGTTTTTTTTTAACTTTTGGATCAAATTATCTGATTTTTTTGAACTTTTTCTCAAAATTTTTTTTAAAAAAGATTTTTCTTTTTAAACATTTTTAATAATTTTCTAAAATTTTGATAAATAATTATTCATGTTTGAATCGCCTTAAGTGTGTAGATTTAGCAAGAGTTTATATTGTCTAAATCGCTTTACAAGTTTCCAAGTTATAAACAAAAATATTAAAAAACTCATTAATTAATATTAATCATACGTCACAGGTGTATAAAAAATACTAACTCGTATATTTATTAAGTTAACGAAAAAAATGGTCCCAAATAAATATATTTTCCGTTACTCTTGACTTTTAAAGCTCGATATTTTAATTAATTAAGAAAAAAAACAAAAATGATCAAAATAAATTTTACAAAAAAATTTTTGGATTTTTTATTATCAACATTTTTTATAAATTTTATAATATTTTATTTAATAAATATTCATGCTTTAAAAACCTGAAATGTGTAGTTTAATCTAGCTTTTAAACTTTCCAAATCGCTTTAGTAGTATTTGAGTTATAAATAAAAATTGTAAAGAAGTCCTTAATTAATATTAATCATACGCCTTAGGTAAATAAAATAGAAAAATATAATTTTTTAAAGAACTTACCACAAAATAGTGTAAAATTTAAAGCTTTTCTATAAAATGTTTAAATTTCTTACAAGAAATTGCATTTTACGGACCCATAAATGGCAAGAAATGATTTTTGTTTAAAAAAACACTTTTTTAAAAAAAAATTTGGAATTTTTTTTTTTAATAAAACATATTACACAAGATTGTTTGGAATAAATTCTTTTAGTTTTATACAACTTTTTCCTCAAATAAGTTTTAAGTAAATTATTTTTTAGACCAAATTTTTGAGGTTATGGTTTTTGATGTTAAATTTTTTTAAGAATTTCTTAAAATTTTCTTAAACTATTATGTATGTTTTGAAAGTCTAAAGTATTTAGATTTATAAAGTTTTTAAATTTTCCAAAACTCTTTAGAATTAGCCGAGTTATAAACCAAAATGTGAAAAAGTAAATAATTAATATTAATCATACGCCTTAGATACATAAAATAGAAAAACTTAATTTTTTAAAGAACTTACCACAAAATTATGTAAAATTTTAAGCTTTTCTATAAAATGTTTAAATTTCTTACAAAACCTTACATTCCAATTGACCAATAAATGGCAAGAAATGATTTTGTTTAACAAAATTCCTGAGAAATTTTTTTTTTTTTAAATTTTTTCAAAAATCTTTGCATCTAAAACATATTACACAGCGTTGCTTGGAATAAATTCTTTTAGTTTTATAAAATTTTTTCCTCAAATAACTTTTCTTTTTAAGTAAATTATTTTTTAAACCAATTTTTGAGTTTTGTTCTCAAAAATTTTTAAGAATTTCTTAAAATTTTCTTAAACTATTATATATGTTTTGAAAGCCTAAAGTGTTTAGATTTATTAAGTTTTAAAATTTTGTAAATCGCTTAAGAATTTCCCGAGTTATAAGCAAAAATGTTTAAAAAGTCATTAATTAATATTAATCATACGCCTTAGATACATAAAATTTAAAAACTCTCTTTTTAAGTTAGTTTACCCCAAATAGTGTCAGATTTTCAGTTTTTATTTGTGTGTGAAACCCACTGTGTAACTGTGTAAAAGTTTATGACAACAATTCCATTCACTTTGTTAGACGTACATACATATAAAATATATTGTTATACATTTGTATTATAACAATACTTTACTATACTATGATGGTATGTATGCAAGGTATTGTTGTTAAGGTTTTATTGTACTTATTTGTTACGAGTATTTCATGTTGTTGTTATTATTATTATTGCTTCTTGCATTGTATTTTCTATGTAATGTTGTTTCTATAGTCTCCATATAACTATGTGACACAATTTATAAACTAGTACACAATTGCAATACGTACACTTTTATTATGTTACATACATATGCATACATACAATCAAATGTGTATGTAAAGTATGTATATGAGGGTGGCCCTGTTTGTAAGGAGGAAAAATAAGGTGTCGATGTTCCCTTTTTCTAAAATCTTGAATTTTGCAATATCTAACATGACGTATGATTAATATTAATTGTGAATTTTTTGAGAATTTTCATTATAACTCCTAAAAATTTTAAGGGATTTTGAAAATTTAAATTGCTATTAAATAAAAACATTTAGATAATTATAAAATTTTGCATTTTAAACACTGTTACCTTAAAAAAATTTAATTATTTGACTCTGAAATAAAATTTAAAAATTTTCGTTTTTTGTAAAACAAAATAATTTTAATAATTTTGAATTATGTGCAAATTTTTTTATAGTAAAATCTTAAATAGAACTTCATTTTATGCATTTGCATTAAAAATCTTTAAATTGTTTTATTGGTTCCAAAGAATTTTAAGAAAATGTTAAATTTGTCCAACACGACGTATGATTAATATTAATTAGGACATTTTTGTTACTGTGAGGCATAACTCCTGTGTTTCTTAAGCAATTTCCAAAATTTAAATTGATAATAAATCAAAACATTTGGAATTTTATAGTATCAACAATAACTACTAATAAATTACATTCAAAACGATTTTTATTTAGAATTGAAAAATTAATAATTTTCTTTTAATGTATCAATAATTACTTTCTTTGCTGGTCATAGCTAACAATGGCCAATACTTTGAATAAATTTATATTGTTTCAAAATAAAAGCTAAACATTTGAATAAATCCCGCATTTTTAAGTCATACCCCCAATAAATATAACTTTATTTTAAGCTCTAGAATCAAAAATCGTAAAACTTTTCTGTTTTTTCCAAAGAATTTTACGAAAATCTTGCATTTTAATATATCCAACATGACGTATGATTAATATTAATTATGAATATTTTGAGAATTTTATTTATAACTGCTGAAATTTTTAAAAGAATTTGAAAACCTCAATTGACAATAAATACAAATATATAGATAATTATTAAATTTTGCATTTTAGCTAGTGTTACCTTAAAACAATTAAATTATTTGTCTTTAAAACAAAATTTTTAAAATTTTCGTTTTCTGTAAAACAAAATAAATTTAATAATTTTGAATTTTGTGCAAATTTTTTATAATAAAATTTTAAATAGAACTTCATTTTATGCATTTGCTTTAAAAAACTTTAAATTTTTCTGTTGGTTTCAAAAAATTTTACGAAAATGTTAAATTTGTCCAACACGACGTATGATTAATATTAATTAGGACTTTTTTGTTAATTTAAGGCATAACTGCCGTGTTTCTTAAGCGATTTTGAAAATTTAAATTGATAATAAATTAAAACATTTTAAATATTATAGTATTAACAAAAATTACTCATAAGTTAAAACCAAAACAATTTTTATTTTCAATTGGAAAATTAAAAAAAAAATACAAAACTTGTTTTAGTTGGGGGCACCCCAATGTATATATATATGTATGTAAATAAATAAGAATTGTGCTAAATAACAAACAACAATACATTTCTAACAAACACACATACTAAACAACACTTTTAGACACACGTACACATATTCATGCATAATACTCCATCTTGAATTTTACCTCTCCTGTCTCTCTCTTTCCCTGTCTTTGTACGACTGTTACACACATTGTTGGTTTTATTTTTCGTATTACAAGGATTTCTTTGTTGGTTTATAAGTTGTGTTGTGTTGTGTTTTTGTTTTTGGCATTAAATGTAAACAATAACAAATAATAATGTTAAAACACCAAAGTGTTGTTGCTTAAAAAGTTAACACCACAGTTTTATATAGAGGTGCATGCACCTGCATGCAAACTGCTATATTCCCATTATTATTGTGGCAGTGTGGTGATGCTTTTACAGCAGCCACCTTCATAACAATAACCAAGAAATTCATTTTTCTTTGAAAATCAAAACAACAACACAACACAACAATGAAAAACAAAAGCAAAAAACACATACACAAACAAAAACAGGTTTAGAAAACATTGAAGAGCATGTTTATAAGTAAGTGTGTTTGGCAGAATGTTTACACATCAAATGCATGTGTTTGATGGCTGTTTGAAAGAGCTTTGATGCCAGTAAAAGGTTTTCTATAAATATTTAACACTAAAAGAAAATATGTCAAAATATTTAATAAAATATTTTTTTTTGTAAATTTTAAAACATGTTGAAATATTCCCAAAAAATCCATTTGAATTTTAAGTTCTTCAAAAACAAAGTTCATTTTATGAAAGCCTTAGGTGTATATATTTACTGAGTTTTTAAAAAGTCCTAATTGCTTTTCATGATCTCATGTTATAAACAAAAATGTAAAAATTTCATTAATTAATATTAATCATACGCCTTAGATAAATAAAATTTAAAAACCCATAATTAAAGTTAAATAACCGGAAAATATTGTCAAATATTTAGCTCTTCCATTAGATATGACTTCATTTAAGCAACAGAAATTTTAATTTTGTAAAAAAAAATTAAAAAATAATCTCAAAGACTTCATAAACCCAGTTTGCAAAGCAACACTGCAATGAATAGTGTTCATAAACGCGTCAGCATGTTTTAATTTATAGGAAATATTTAGAAAATCTAGTTTTCATTACTATTTATACTGTAAATTTAGTTTAAAACGTGGATTTATTTTTACTGTAAATTTAGTGTAAAACGTAGATCTATTTATTGTGTAAATTTAGTGTAAAACTTAAATCAATTTATTGTGTAAATTTAGTGTAAAATGGTAAATTCAGTGTAAAAGGTGAATCTATCTTTACTGTAAATTTTGTGAAAAAGTTGGTCCTTTTTATACTGTAAATTATTGTAAAACGTGGATCTATCTTTACTGTAAATCTAGTGTAAAACGTGGATCAATCTTTACTGTAAATTTAGTGTAAAACGTGGATCTATATTTACTGTAAATTTAATGTAAAACGCGGATCTATATTTACTGTAAATTTAGTTTAAAACGTGGACCTATATGTACTGTAAATTTAGTGTAAAACGTGGATCTATCTTTACTGTAAATTTAGTGTAAAACGTGGATCTATCTTTACTGTAAATTTAGTGTAAAACGTGGATCTATCTTTACTGTAAATTTAGTGTACAACGTGGATCTATCTTTACTGTAAATTTAGTGTAAAACGGGGATCTATCTTTACTGTAAATTTAGTGTAAAACGTGGATCTATCTTTACTGTAAATTTAGTGTAAAACGTGGATCTACCTTTACTGTAAATTTAGTGTAAAACGTGGATCTATCTTTACTGTTAATTTAAGGTAAAACGTGGATCTATCTTTACTGTAAATTTAGTGTAAAACGTGGATTTATATTTACTGTAAATTTAATGTAAAACGTTGATCTATCTTTACTGTAAATTTAGTGTAAAACGTGGATCTATCTTTACTGTAAATTTAGTGTAAAACGTGGATCTATCTTTACTGTAAATTTAGTGTAAAACGTGGATCTATCTTTACTGTAAATTTAGTGTAAAACGTGGCACCATCTTTACTGTAAATTTAGTGTAAAACGTGGATCTATTTTTACTGTAAATTTAGTGTAAAACGTGGATCTATTTTTACTGTAAATTTAGTGTAAAACGTGGATCTATTTTTACTGTAAATTTAGTGTAAAACGTGGATCTATTTCTACTGTAAATTTAGTGTAAAACGTGGATCTATTTCTACTGTAAATTTAGTGTAAAACGTGGCTCCATCTTTACTGTAAATTTAGTGTAAAACGTGGATATATCTTTACTGTAAATTTAGTGTAAAACATGGATCTAACTTTACTGTAAATTTTGTGTAAAACGTGGATCTATTTTTACTGTAAATTTAGTGTAAAATGTGGACCTATCTTTACCGTAAATTTAGTGTAAAACGTGGCACCATCTTTACTGTAAATTTAGTGTAAAACGTGGCTCCATCTTTACTGTAAATTTAGTGTAAAACGTGGCTCCATCTTTACTGTAAATTTAGTGTAAAACGTGGCTCCATTTTTACTGTAAATTTAGTGTAAAACGTGGCTCCATCTTTACTGTAAATTTAGTCAGACACGTGGCTCTATTTATGGTGTAAATTTAATGTAAAACATAGTTGTATTTATACACCAAATTTAGTGTAAAATGTTTCTCTATTAAGTGTGTAAATTTAGTGTAAAATCTGGTTCGATTTATTTGGCTTTATTTATACCCCAAATTGTGTGTAAAACACAACTCTACTTGTTTAGCAAATTTAGTGTAAAATAGTCCAAAACTTAGTTCATTTTGTCTCCAAGTGTACAAGTTTTATCATGCCTCATTTAAAAGGCAAACAAAAATAATTTATTTTTTAGAAGCAAAGCCTGATAAGAGGGAGGAAAGGAAAGCAAATCTATTTCATTTTTGATACTTTTGTTTGTGTTTCTAATTGTTGCTACTTTATATTCTGAGCATGCAAGTGCATGTCAATGAGTATTGAATATTTATTGTTTATTTCATCGAGTTTTGGAAATGAATAATAATAATAATGAAATTTAACACAAAAAGCTATTTCAAGGAACATGTTCATAGAAAAATGGAAAACTTAAATCGATTTCTTTTAAATTATTTAAGAAAACCTTTTAATAAATAATATTTTTCTCAGTTAAGCTAGTAAATAAAATTTCAGTTAGTTAGTAAATAAATAAATTTGCATAACATTAACTATAATAATGTATTTATAATGTACTTAAAATGTTTATGAAGAAATATATTTATTTCGTTTTTTTTGCATAACAAAAGATTTACATAGAATATTTTTGCTAGTTGTTCCGTTTTATATGTATTTCAAAAACTTTATTTACTTTTCTTTACAACATTGCTCTCACAAGTTGTGTGAGTGTGTTGTGATATTTTCCTTTTTCATATTTTTTTAATGTTTCCTTCCGTAGTTTTACTCGGCTCCTCTGCTCTGCTTGGTTGGTTTTTGTAGGGTTTTATGCGTAAATTGCCTTGAAAAGCTGCAAAAAAAAAGATGCCGAAAAACTTTTAAATTGCATCCGTAAAGATAAGAAGATGAACAATTTTCTTTATTCACTCGATTTTCTTTGTAAAGTGTTTTTTTTTTCTGGGTTATTTTGGCTTGTTGTTGGTGACAAGTTTAAAAGAATGAGTTTAAGAATGAAGGTTTCTGTTTGCGAATGGTTTTGAAAGAAAATAATTTACTTGGATGAAAAGTTTTTATGCTAACGGCAAATTATGGGAAATTTATACTGGCAAGTTTAGTGTAAATCGTGGCTCTATTTTTACTGTAAATTTAGTGCAAAACATGTATCTTTTTTTTCTGTATATTTAATGTGGATAAATTTTTACTGTAAATTTAGTGTAAAACGTGGATCTATTTTTACTGTAAATTTAGTGTAAAACATTTTTTCTGTGAATTTAGTGTAAAACGTGTATCTATTACACTAAATTTACAGTAAAAACGTGGCTCTATTAATACTGTAAACTTACAGTAAAAATGTGACACTATTTTTACTGTAAATACAGTAAAAACGTGGATCTATTTATACTGTATATTTAGTGTAAAACGTGGATCTATTTTTACACTAAATTTAAAGTAAAAACGTGGATCTATTTTTACACTAAATTTACAGTAAAAATGTCGCTCTATTAATACTGTAAATTTACAGTAAAAATGTCGCTCTATTAATACTGTAAATTTACATTAAAAACGTTGATCTATTTTTACTGTAAATTTACAGTAAAAACGTGGATCTATTTTTACTGTAAATTTACAGTAAAAACGTGGATCTATTTTTACCGCAAATTTACAGTAAAAACGCGGATCTATTTTAACACTAAATTTACAGTAAAAACGTGGATCTATTTTTACACTAAATTTACAGTAAAAACGTGGTTCTATTTGTACTGTAAATTAACAGTAAAAACGTTGATCTATTTTTACTGTAAATTTACAGTAAAAACGTGGATCTATTTTTACTGTAAATTTACAGTAAAAACGTGGATCTATTTTTACTGTAAATTTACAGTAAAAACATGGATCTATTTTTACCGCAAATTTACAGTAAAACCGTGGATCTATTTTTACTGTAAATTTACATTAAAAACGTTGATCTATTTTTACTGTAAATTTACAGTAAAAACATGAATCTATTTTTGCTCTAAATTTGCAGTAAAAACGCGAATCTTTTTATACTGTAAATTTACAGTAAAAACGTGGATCTATTTTTACTGTAAATTTACAGTAAAAACGTGGATCTTTTTATACTGTAAATTTAAAGTAAAAATTTGACTATATTTTTGCTGTAAATTTACAGTAAAAACGTAGATCTATTTATACTGTAAATTTACAGTAAAAACGTGGCTCTATTTATACTGTAAATTTAGTGTAAAACATGGCTCTATTTATACTGTTAATTTACCGTAAATATTTGGATCTATTTTTACTGTAAATTTAGTGCAAAACATGGATCTTTTTTTTCTGTAAATTTAGTGTTAGACGTGGATGTATTTCTATTGTAAAATTAATGTAAAATGTGGATAAATTTATACTGTATATTTAGTGTAAAACGTGGATCCAATTTTACTGTAAATTTAGTGTAAAACATGGCTCTATTTATACTGTAAATTTAGTGTAAAACGTGGCTCTATTTATACTGTAAATTTAGTGTAAAACGTGGCTCTATTTTTACTGTAAATTTAGTGTAAAACGTGGCGCTATTTATACTGTAAATTTTGTATAAAACGTGGCTCCATCTTTACTGTAAATTTAGTGTGAAACGTGGCTCTATTTATACTGTAAATTTAGTGTAAAACATGCCTCTATTAATACTGTAAATTTAGTGTAAAACGTGAATCTATTTTTACTGTAAATTTAGTGTAAAACGTGAATCTATTTTTACAGTAAATTTTGTATAAAACGTGGCTCCATCTTTACTGTAAATTTTGTATAAAACGTGGCTCTATTTATACTGTAAATTTAGAGGAAAACGTGGATCAATCTTTACTGTAAATATAGTGTAAAACGTGAATCTATCTTTACTGTAAATGTAGTGTAAAACGTGGAACTATCTTTACTGTAAATTTAGTGTAAAACGTGGATCTATCTTTACTGTAAATTTAGTGTAAAACGTGGCTCTATTTAGACTGTAAATTTAGTGTAAAACGTGGCGCTATTTATACTGTAAATTTTGTATAAAACGTGGCTCCATCTTTACTGTAAATTTAGTGTAAAACGTGGCTCTATTTAGACTGTAAATTTAGTGTAAAACATGCCTCTATTAATACTGTAAATTTAGTGTAAAACGTGAATCTATTTTTACAGTAACTTTTGTATAAAACGTGGCTCCATCTTTACTGTAAATTTTGTATAAAACGTGGCTCTATTTATACTGTAAATTTAGAGGAAAACGTGGATCTATCTTTACTGTAAATATAGTGTAAAACGTAAATCTATCTTTACTGTAAATGTAGTGTAAAACGTGGATCTATCTTTACTGTAAATTTAGTGTAAAACGTGGCTCTATTTATACTGTAAATTTAGGGTAAAACTGCCTCTATTTATACTGTAAATTTAGTGTAAAACGTGAATCTATTTTTACTGTAAATTTAGTGTAAAACGTGAATCTATTTTTAAATTTTTACTGTAAATTTTGTATAAAACGTGGCTCCATCTTTACTGTAAATTTAGTGTAAAACGTGAATCTATCTTTACTGTAAATTTAGTGTAAAACATGGCTCTATTTATACTGTAAATTTAGTGTAAGACTTGGCTCTAAATTTAGTGTAAAACCTGAATCTTTTTCCAATTCAAATTTAAGAATTTATTCCTTTCCATTATTGTTGTTTCCCATTTGTTTTGTGCAAATATCATGGAATGCATTAGATTATAGTAATTTCTGTTGCAGCATTCTTGTATACTTTTAGTGGGATATTAAATATAACCAAATTGTTCCTTTAACAGTTTCCTTGTTGTTTTCTTAGTAAAATACAGTTGTATCCCTGCTTCTCAAAAAAAAAAACAAAATAAACTTGTAAAAGGATAACAACGTTGTTAAAGTTCTCGAAGGATAAAACAATGAAAAAACAAGTTAGATATTTTACGAAAATTTTGTTGTTCACACCTTTAAAGCCAAGAAATTATAAAAGACATTGTATACCTTAATAGGATGCTGAAAACAATGATAATAACAATTTGAATAGACAAAAATCATATTAATGAAATAAAATTGTTACATTAAGAAATACAAATTAAAAGTTTTTGTCACTGTAAAGCAGAAAAGAAAGGAGGAATATGAAAAGTTTTTAATAAAATCTGGTTTTTATTTCTACATTTACATACTAATGAAACTTGTTTCCTAAAATTTAATACCTCCACCTTCAATTACTGCCCCTTTCATTTTACTAGGTCAACATTGACCAAGTCTGTCTGTGGCAAAAAAAAATGTTTGTCTACTTTTAGAGATTCTCAAAGCATTTGATTTTCACTTTTTCCATTTTATTTATTTCGTCTGCTTTGCTGGGAATATTTATGAGCCAAGAATTTTTTTTCTGATTTATGGAATGTGAAGCTATTTGATGATTGCTTTCTAAAGGCTAAAGGCGGGAAACAAAAGCGGAGAGATGGAAATAACAAATGCACATGAAGGCAGAAAACTTTGCACTTAAGTTGGAAGAGTGAAATAAAACGCCCTCCTTTCCAAAAGAAATTACACAAAAAATGGAAAAACAACAGCATGAAATAGTGAAACAAAACTAACTTCGTTAAGTGAAAAAGTTTTAAGCCAAAGTTTTGATAATGTTAAACCATAATAATGGCAAGAAGATACGAAAACGAAAAGCCAAATGTGAGTAAAACAAAAGGTGGCAACAAAGAAAAAAATATTTGTTGTACGCAATATAAGACAAAGAATAAATACGCTAAAATTTATATTAATTTTTAGTACACACAATTTATCCAAGTTGTACATCAATCCTAGATCTTCCTTGATCGTAGATCTTTTTATTGCCTAATATTGTACACCAATACTTGATCTTCCTCTATAGTGGTTTCTTCTATAGGCCAAATTTTACATCAATCTTGCATCCTCCTCAATCGTGGATATTTTTATAGTTTAAATTTTACATCAATGGATCTTCAACCCTGGATCCTTTTTTATAACAATTTTTACATCAATGCTGGATCTTCCTCAATCGCGGATCCTGTTTTGTAACAAATTTTACATCAATCCTGGATCATTCTCAATCGTGGATCCTTTTTTGTAACATATTTTACATGAATCCTGGATCATCCTCAGTCGTGGATCCTTTTTTTTAACAAATTTTACATCAATCCTGGATCTCCCTCAATCGTGGATCCTTTATAGTCCAAATTAAACATCAATCCTGGATCTCCCTCAATCGTGGATCCTTTATAGTCCAAATTAAACAACAATCCAGGAACTTCCTTAATCGTGGATCCTTCTAAAGTCCAAATTTTACTTCAATCCAGGAACTTCCTTAATCGTGGATCCTTTATAATCCAAATTATACATCAATCCGGGAACTACCTTAATCGTGGATTCTTTATAGTCCAAATTATACTTCAATCCAGGAACTCCCTTAATCGTGGATCCTTTATAGTCCAAATTATTCATCAATCCAGGAACTTCCTTAATCGTGGATCCTTATAGTCCAAATTATTCATCAATCCAGGAACTTCCTTAATCGTGGATCCTTTATTGTTCAAATTATACATCAATTCAGGAACTTCCTTAATCGTGGAATCTTTATAGTCCAAATTATACTTCAATCCAGGAACTCCCTTAATCGTGGATCTTTTATAGTCCAAATTATTCATCAATCCTACAAACTACGTTAATCGTGGATCCTTTATAGTCCAAATTATACATCAATCCGGGAACTACCTTAATCGTGGATCCTTTATAGTCCAAATTATACATCAATCCAGGAACTTCCCCATTCGTGGATCCTTTATAGTCGAAATCCAGGAACTACCTTAATCGTGGATCCTTTATAGTCCAAATTATGCATCAATCCAAGAACTTCCTTAATCTTGGATCCTTTATAGTCCAAATTATTCATCAATCCAGGAACTTCCTTAATCGTGGATTCTTTACAGTCCAAATTATACTTCAATCCAGGAACTCCCTTAATCGTGGATCTTTTATAGTCCAAATTATTCATCAATCCAGGAACTACGTTAATCGTGGATCCTTTATAGTCCAAATTATACATCAATCCGGGAACTACCTTAATCGTGGATCCTTTATAGTCCAAATTATACATCAATCCGGGAACTACCTTAATCGTGGATCCTTTATAGTCCAAATTATACATCAATCCGGGAACTACCTTAATCGTGGATCCTTTATAGTCCAAATTATACATCAATCCAAGAACTTCCTTAATCTTGGATCCTTTATAGTCCCAATTATACACCTATCCATGAACTTCCAAAATCGTGGATACGTTATAGTCCAAATTATACATCAATCCAGGAACTTCCCCATTCGTGGATCCTTTATAGTCCAAATTATACATCATTCCAGGAACTACCTTAATCGTGGATCCTTTATAGTACAAAATATACAACTTCCTTAATCGTGATTCCTTTATAGTCGAAATAATACTTCAATCCAGAAAGTTCCTTAATCGTGGATCCTTTATAGTCCCAATTATACACATTAATCCAGGAACTGCCTTAATCGTGGATCCTTTATATCCCAAATTATACATCAATCCAGGAACTTCCTTAATAGTGGATCCTTTTATACCCAATTTTCTATTACCACTCCAAATTGCCCAACAAACTGCATCTTAAACTTAAAATTCCTTACTTTTTCAACATCTTTAGCATGCCACTGAAAAACTTTTCCACAAGAATAATTCTCCGTGAAGGTAATTTAGTTATACTTTCATTTGAAATTATTACCAAGCAAAAATTATAATTAACATTAATATTTATGCATAATATCGCACACAAAACAACTTTCGCACACACTTAAATTTAATATTAATGATGTTGCAAATTAACCTTAAAACTGTTACACACAGCAGAAAACTAATTTAATTTTTTATTAAATATAAAATTATAAGTTTTAAACACACCCCAAGTATTACAGTTGAAGTGTGGATTTAGATTTTGTATATTTTTTTGGTCTTATCACTTTCAGCTTTTGGTAATAAAATGTTCTTAACAAAACAGTATTTTAGAATCCTTTAGCAAAACGAAGCAACAACAAAAGTATAGAATAGACACACACACGGACACTAAAAATGACTCCCCAATGTCCTTTTTATAACAAACATTAACAACAACAACAAAAAAACTCTTTGAGATATTAAAAGTAAAGAAAACATTGCAAAAGTAAATATAAAATGTAGGGATTCATACATACATTCTCCTAAAAGGATGTTATCATATACATATCCTTATGTGATTCTGTGTGTCCCTGGCTATATGTAAGTGGTATGAGTTACGAGTTTGTGTGGTTAAAAACAAAATAAACACTTTTTAACACCAATAACTGAACTGAGGCAAACTCAAAAAAAAAAATATCGTTCCTTTACTCTTTATCGCACTCAGTTCTGATTTTCCTATAGCTTTGTTCTTTAGGTCCTTGTACAAAACTCTAAATTTATATTTCTTCTTCAAACAACAGAAAAGCAAACCAAACACTCATCTATAGAAATTGCCAATAACTACAGAAACCAACACACAAAAAAAAAATGATGGCAAGAAAAGATTGCAAAAATAGGAGAAGGTATCCGCAAAAAATCTATGTTATATACATCAAACACAGATCTTTTCAGAGTTCAAAATTTGGATTACATTAATCATGATTCTATATCAATCGTAGATCTTTAGATAGACACAATTGTACATCAGTCTTGCATAATCTCCAAGGATCTTATTATTGTCCATTAATTATTTTCTCAATAGTGTCCAAATTTTGCATCAATCATGAATGTTCCTCAATCATAAAATTGTATACTTATCCTATATCTTTCTTAATCGTGGATCTTTTTATAGTCGAATTTCACATTAATCCTTGATCATCCTCACTTATATTTTTATTTCAATCTACTTCCAACATTGATGCTTTATTGTCCAAATTATACATAAATCCAGGAACTTTTGTTAATCGTGGATCCTTTATAGTCCAAATTATATATTAATCCAGGAACTTCCTTAATCGTGGATCCTTTATAGTACAAATTAAACATAAGTTCAGGAACTTCCTTAATCGTGGATACTTTATAGTCCAAATTATACATCCATTCAGGAACTTCCGTAATCGTGAATTCTTTATAGTCCAAATTATACATCAATCCAGGAAGTATAGTCCAAATTTTACATCACTCTGGATGTTCCTCAATCGTTGATCCTTTTGTAGTCCAAATTTTACATCAATCTGGTTGTTCCGCAATCGTGGATCCTTTTGTAGTCAAAATTTTACATCAATCTGGATCATGCTCAATCGTGGATCGTTTTGTATTCCAAATTCCACATCAATCAAGATCTTCCTAAATAGTGCATCCTTTTTTAGTCCAAGTTTTACATCAATCTGGATCTTCCTAAATAGTGCATCCTTTTTTAGTCCAAGTTTTACATCAATCTGGATCTTCCTTAATCGTGAATCCTTTTGTATTCCAAATTCTACATCAATCTTGATCTTCCTCAATCGTGGATCCTTATGTATGCCAAATTTTACATCAGTCTGGATCTTCCTCAATCGTGGATCCTTTTGTATTCCAAATTTTACATCAATCTTGATCTTCCTCAATCGTGGATCCTTATGTAGTCCAAATTCCACATCAATCAGGATCTTCCTAAATAGTGCATCCTTTTTTAGTCCAAATTTTACATCAATCTGGATCTTCCTTAATCGTGAATCCTTTTGTATTCCAAATTCTACATCAATCTTGATCTTCCTCAATCGTGAATCCTTTTGTATTCCAAATTCTACATCATTCTGGATCTTCCTAAATCGTGGATCCTTTTGTATTCCAAATTTTACATCAATCTGGATCTTCCTAAATCGTGTATCCTTTTGTATTCCAAATTTTACATCAATCTGGATCTTCCTAAATCGTGTATCCTTTTGTATTCCAAATTCTACATCAATCTTGATCATCCTCAATCGTGGATCCTTATGTAGTCCAAATTCCACATCAATCAGGATCTTCCTAAATAGTGCATCCTTTTTTAGTCCAAATTTTACATCAATCTGGATCTTCCTTAATCGTGAATCCTTTTGTATTCCAAATTCTACATCAATCTTGATCTTCCTCAATCGTGAATCCTTTTGTATTCCAAATTCTACATCATTCTGGATCTTCCTAAATCGTGGATCCTTTTGTATTCCAAATTTTACATCAATCTGGATCTTCCTAAATCGTGTATCCTTTTGTATTCCAAATTTTACATCAATCTGGATCTTCCTTAATCGTGAATCCTTTTGTATTCCAAATTCTACATCAATCTTGATCTTCCTCAATCGTGAATCCTTTTGTATTCCAAATTCTACATCAATCTTGATCTTCCTCAATCGTGGATCCTTATGTATTCCAAATTCTACATCATTCTGGATCTTCCTAAATCGTGGATCCTTTTGTATTCCAAATTTTACATCAATCTGGATCTTCCTAAATCGTGTATCCTTTTGTATTCCAAATTCTACATCAATCTTGATCATCCTCAATCGTGGATCCTTATGTATGCCAAATTTTACATCAATCTGGATCTTCCTTAATCGTGAATCCTTTTGTATTCCAAATTCTACATCAATCTTGATCTTCCTCAATCGTGAATCCTTTTGTATTCCAAATTCTACATCAATCTTGATCTTCCTCAATCGTGGATCCTTATGTATTCCAAATTCTACATCATTCTGGATCTTCCTAAATCGTGGATCCTTTTGTATTCCAAATTTTACATCAATCTGGATCTTCCTAAATCGTGTATCCTTTTGTATTCCAAATTCTACATCAATCTTGATCTTCCTCAATCGTGGATCCTTATGTATGCCAAATTTTACATCAATCTGGATCTTCCTCAATCGTGGATCCTTATGTATGCCAAATTTTACATCAGTCTGGATCTTCCTCAATGGTGGATCCTTTTGTATTCCAAATTTTACATCTGATCCATCAATCTGGATCTTCCTCAGTCGTGGATCCTTTTGTAGTCCAAATTTTACATCAGTCTGGATCTTCCTCAATCTGGATCTTCCTCAATCATAGATCCTTTTGTATTCCAAATTCTACATCAATCTGTATCTTCCTAAATCGTGGATTATTTTGTAATACAAATTCTACATCAATCTGGATCTTCCTAAATCGTGGAGGAAGATCCATCAATCTGGATCTTCTATAATCGTGGAGCCTTTTGTAGTAAAAATTTTACCTCAATTTGGATCTTCTTCAATCGTGGATCATTTTGTAGTCCAATTTTTACCTCAATTTGGATCTTCCTCAATCGTGGATTCTTTTGAAGTCCAAATTTTACATTAATTTTGATCTTTTTTAAACGTGCTTCCTTTTGCAATCCATATTTTACATCAATCCTGAATCTTCCTCAATCGTGGATCCTTTTGCAGTCCAAATTTTACATCAATCTGGATCTTCCTCAATCGTGTATCCTGTTGTAGCCGTTTTTTCGACCAAATTTTACATAAATCTGGATCGTCCTCACTCGTGGATCCTTTTTTATTCCTTTTTTCGTCCAAATTTTCCATCAATCTGGATCGTTCTCAATCGTGGGTCCTCTTGTAGTCCTTTTTTCGTTCAAATTTAACATCAGTCTGGTTCTTCCTCAATCGTGGATCCCCTTGTAGTCCAAATTTTATATTAATCTTTGATCTTCAATCTGGATCTTCTTCTATCATGGATCCTTTTATAGTCCAAACTTTACATCATTCCTGGATCTTCCTCAATCGAATATCCCTTTATTTAAGATTTTTACATTGTTTCATATTTCTAAGCACACTTTCCTCTGGCAAATGCAAAGCCACAAAAAACTGGTAGTAGTCAATGCATTTTAAAAATAATACCATTTTCTGATAACTAACACATGCATATTGCACATGCATTGCACAAATAACCTCACATTTATAAAAGATTTGCAATAAAAAAAATTCCCAAATATTTCCTTCACACATGCACACAGACACACACACACACTTCTTATAACAAAACAATTGAACATTGTAGTGTGTTATTGTTGTTATTGGTGTTGCAGTAGTTTACAGAGTGTAAGTGTAAGTAACTGTAGTGGGTATGAGTGTAAGTATCCTCTTATAACGGTTTTGGTTTGTTACGGTTTGCCAGTACGAGAGAGAGTACGGTGAGCAAGCAAGAAGAGGAGGAGGAGAAGGAGTATTTGAATTGTTTGCCAGGGGGGACTTAAGTATTACTCATGTTGTAGATTTATACAGAAACACATACTGTATATCAATTGATTGCTGTAGTTGTTGTTTTATAGTTTGTAAGTATATTGTAAAACCTTCTCAAATAACAGTTTAGTTGGAGATTTTTTTTATTCTTTTTATTTTTGTGCTTATACGTATAAACCCTAACTTACAATTACAAATATTAAACGTTTAGTCGTTTAGTTTTATTTTCCTTTAAGTTTCTAAAATAAACATTTTCCAAATAATAGAGTGTAGTCGCAGTAGCAAGATGATGCTCTCTAGACTTTTAGCGAAAATGACATTTTGACTGACAACACTTAATATTTGTGTAAATTTGTGAATTCGTATTTACTTAGGGTTCTCTGTTTCTCAGTTTCTATTCAACTGAAAATACATTTTGGTTTTCTTTCGTTTTGAAGGCTAGATTGTAGATAAAGGACAACATCTTTGGATTTATATTCTTTTGACAAGCTTAGATTGAATAAATAGTTTATTGAAAAGGATTATATGTAAGAAAGTTTGGAAAATGATAGAAGAAAAGCTCTTAAAGTAATGAAAAGTTAGTTAGGCAACAAGAAAACAATATAAAAGATTAAAGTTTTGACAGAACACCAACAATACACAAGGATTTTTAATATTCTTTACATTCCATTCTACACTAGGTCGGCTTTTTTCCAACTCTAAATGTAGTAGTAAGGGATAGACCAAGACTTTTTCATTATAAGGTGAGAGCGATTCTACAACAAGTACAACATTTTCAAATACAATTTGTTTATGTTAGCTGACCGTTTGTGAAGTTGATAGTTCTAGCCTCTAAACAAGTGAAGAAAAAAACAAGTAAGAGAGCTATATTCGGCTGTGCCAAATCTTATATACCCTTCACCAAATTATAGTTTAAAATAAATTTTTTTAAATATTTTTAAGTAAACAAAATTTAATTTATTTTTTTAATTGTTTTTCAATTTTTTTTTAAAATAAGTTTTTTCCAAATTTTTTTTAAAATTTTTTTTTTTTGGAAAAAAAATTTATGGCAAAAAAAATTTTTTGATGAAAAAAAATATTTTTCCCGATTTTGACCCATTGTAGGTCCAACTTACTATAGCCTTATCTACATCGTTGCAATGGACTTTGAAATATCTATCATTAGATATCCATATTGTCTATATTAATGACTTAGTAATCCAGATATAGATAAAAAAAATAGGTCAAAAATCGAGGTTGTCCCGGTTTTTTGCTCATATCTCCGTTATTTATGGACCGATTTTGCTGATTTTAAATAGCAAACTTCTCGAAAGCATGTCTGACAGAATTATTGAAGATTTGGATCCCGAAGATATCTGGGGTCATCAGAAAATTGATTTCAACAGACAGACAGACAGACAGACGGACATGGCTTAATCGACTCCGCTATCTATAACGATTCAGAATATATATACTTTGTGGCGTCGCAAATGAAAAATGTAAAAATTACAAACGGAATGACAAACTTATATATACCCTTCTCACGAAGGTGAAGGGTATAATAATCAGCTGTGCTATCGACACCACCTTGTAATGAATACGCCTTTGGATAGAACGAACTACAATAAAAAATAAAAAACACGCTGTTATTTCCTTATTCGTTGATCTTTTTATGGTCAAGTTTTGCACTAATCCTGGAAATTCCTCAATCGTGGAACTTTTTAGAGTCAAATTTTGCATAATCCTGGATCTTCCTCAATCGTGGATCTTTTTAGACTCAAATATCGCATTAATCCTGGATCTTCCTCAATCGTGGATCTTTTTGTATTCAAATTTTTAACTAATCCTGGATCTTTTTATGGTAAAATTTTGCACTAATCCTAGATCTTCCTCATTCGTGGATCTTTTTATGGTCAAATTTTGCACTAATCCTGGAAATTCCTTAATCGTGGAGCTTTTTACAGTCAAATTTTGCACTAATCCTGGAAAGTCATTAAGCGTGGATCTTTTTAGACTCAAATTTCGAATTAATCCTGGATCTTCCTCAATCGTGGATCTTTTTATGGTCAAATTTTGCATTAATCTTGGAGCTTCCTCCATCGTGGATCTTTTTATGGTCAAATTTCGCATTAATCCTGGATCTTCCTCAATCGTGGATCTGTTTATGGTCAAATTTTGCATTAATTCTGGTCCTTCCTCAATCGTTGATCTTTTTATGTTCAAATCCTGGATCTTTCTCAATCGTGGATCTATTTATGTTCAAATTTTGCATTAATCCTGGTTCTTCCTCAATCGTAGATCTTTTTATGGCCAAATTATTCATTAATCCTGGATCTTCCTCAATCGTGGATCTTTTTATCGTCAAATTTTGCATTAATCCTGGTTCTTCCTCAATCTTAGATCTTGTTATAGCCAAATTTTACATTAATCATGAATCTTCCATATTCGTGGAACTTTCTATAGCATTCCTCAATCGTGGACAGTTTTATCGTCAAATTTAGTATTAATCCTGGTCCTTCCTCAATCGTAGACGTTTTTATAGCCAAATTATGCATTAATCTTGGATCTTCGTTATTCGTGGCCAATATTTATGGCCAATATTTGCATTAATCCTGGATCTTCCTCATTCGTAGATCTCTTTTTCATAAAATTTCGTATTAATCCTGGTTCTTCTCCAATCGTGGATCTTTTAGTAGTCAAATTTTGCTCTAATCCTGGATTTTCCTCAATCGTAGACCTTTTTATGGTAAAATTTTGCATTAATCCTGGATCTTCCTTATTCGTGGATCTTTTTATGGTAAAATTTTGCATTATTCCTGGATCTTCCTTAATCGTGTATTTTCTTGTGGTCAAGTTTTGCATTAATCTTTGATCTTCCACAATTGTGGATCATTTAATGATCAAATTTTGCAATAATCCTGGATCTTCCTCAATTGTGAATCTTTTATGGTCAATCTTCCTCAATAGTGGATCTTTTTTGGTCAAATTTTGCATTAATCGTGGATCTTTCTCAATCGTAGATCTTTTTATGGTAACATTTTGCATTAATCCTGGATCTTCTTCAATTTTGATATTTTTATGGTCAAATTTTACAATAATCCTGTATATTCCTCAATTGTGAATCTTTTATGGCCAATCTTCCTCAATCGTGGATCTTTTTTTGGTCATATTTGGAATTAATCCTGGAAATTCCTCAATCGTAGATCTTTTTATGGTCAAATTTTGAAATAATCCTGGTACTTCCTCAATCATGGATCTTTTTATGGTCAAATTTTTCATTAATCTTGGAGCTTCCTCAATCGTTTATGTTAAAATTTTGCATTATTCCTAGATCTACCTCAATCGTGGATCTTGTTATTGTGAAATTCTGCATTAATCCTGGATCTTTCCCAATCGTGGATCTTTTTATCGTAAAAATTTGCATTAAGCCTGGATCTTCATCAATGATAACATTAGGCATTAATTCTGGATCTTCCTCAGTCTTGAATCTTTTTTAGTCAAAATTTACAATAATCTTGGTCCTTCCTTAATCGTGGTTCTTTTTATAGCCAAATTTAACACTAATCCTGGTTCTTTCTCAATCGTGGTTCTTTTTATAACCAAATTTAACACTAAGTCTGGTTCTTCCTCAATCGTGTATCTTTTTAAAGTCAAATTTTACACTAATCCTGATTCTTCCTCAATGTTGAATATTTTTATAGTCAAATTTTACATTAATCCTGGATCTTTCACAATCGTGGATATTTTGATATTAAAATTGTATACTAATCCTTGATCTTTTACAGTTGTGAATCTTTTTATAGTAAAATTTTAAATTAATCCTTTATCTTTTGTAATCTTTATTCTTTTTTTAGAATATCTGAAAAATTGTTTCCGAATATTCTAACATTTTCCTATCTCTTCTCTTTTTGCAGATCCTCTCTCACCAAAATACACAACACATACAAAATGGTCGCTCCTAGGGTAACATTTGTAGGCACTAAACTGCAACACATCTTAAGCCTTTTGCTGGTCTTTGTTAGCAGTTCCCTAATGACCTCCAATACCTTCGCTTTAACCTCATCCACCACCTGCGGACCTAATTTTCCAGCAGCCTGCAACTGTGGCCATGAAATGTACGAAAGCACCTATCAATATGTGGTCAATTGTACTAATGCTGGTCTGAGGAACACCAGTGTTTTGGAATTTATGCCACAAGAAGTGGAAATATTGATATTTACTGGCAACTTTATACCCGAATTACCCTGGAATGTATTCGGCTCGATAAACAACTATAAGAATTTGAAAATTGTGGACATGAGCAATAATCATATACGAGAAATAAGAGGCAAATCCTATCATCATGTACAAAATGTGGAAAGACTTATATTGAATCATAATAATTTAAGTATATCCAGAGATGATGATGAAATGAATCATCATCATCCAAGAGTATTTTCCAACTTTTTGAATTTGCAAAGTTTGCATTTGACAGATGCTTTTGATGACAATAGTTCTCCGCAATTGAGTGAGGATTTACATGACATTTTCATGAACAGCCAATTGACCAAATTGGAGAAATTGCATTTGGAACAAAATGAAATAACACATTTTAAGGACCGCAAGGTGTTTTGTGATCTACCCAGTTTGAGAGACTTGCATTTGGGTGATAATTTCCTGAAGGATATTAATTTTGAGGTGAATTGCTTGAAGAATTTGAGATTTTTGGATTTGGAGCGCAATAAGTTTGAGTTTGTTAAGACCCATGATCTGCTGCTGCTGAATGAGTTGGAAGCACGACCCGATCGCAATACCAATTTAATAGTGGACTTTAATTTAAATCCCTTCACCTGTGACTGTAAAATAAGCCCCTTCCGCACTTGGATTCATTCGACCAATGTTACGGTGCGCAACAAGGAAACATTGATGTGTTTCCACAACAAAGTGGATCCTTTGCCGATTTTGGAGCTGGATATGAACGAATGTTCGGCGGCCATAGCAGCAGCCACCATCATGTTCACCACTGCCAATGACAATCATTATGGTGCCATGCACCAAGACTCAGGTTTGGCCAGACACACTGCCACTCTGATATTCTTGTTGATTGTGTTGAGCATGATACTGCTGGGTCTGGTTATAGCCTTGATTTATGTTAGTCGTGATAAATTGAAATTTATGATTACACCCGTCTTCGATAATGTGGCCAAAAAGGTACAATATACCACCATCAAAGATGAAGATTGTCCTGAAGTTCATGTCTAAGCAAGCGTTAGAAGAGTGTTAACATGAAACTTGACTTGTAGATCCCTCCTAGAATCCGTTCTACTCCTCAACCCCCAAAACAAACAACCTAACTACAATATACTTAATAACTAATCCTGCTGCAGTAAAAACATGTAAAATATTTAAAACAGAAAAATTAAATAAACTAAAATAACATTTTTATTATTTTAGTTTTGCAATCTTAAGAAGACAGTAAACCTTAAATTAGTCAGTTATTTATTTTTGTTTTTATTAATAAATTCTTTAAAATTCTCCTTAAATTATAAAATTTGTGCCATTAAACCTAAAAAATGAGATATTTTTGCATAAACAATGGGTCCTTTGAAATTGAAAGTTATAGATCTTTCAAACTTTTGTTACGATCGGTACAAAACTTTGTATATTTTAACAGCAGGAGTTAAACTTTTAATTTATGGATAAAAAGCTTTTAAAAGCTTTAAGCTTTTACATATAATAAATATTGAAACTTTGTAAATTTTGTTAAAAAGTGGTATTTTTGGCTTAAAATATTTGAAGTTGGTTTTAAACAAAATTAAGCTTATTATATATCAAAAGATAGGTAATAAGGTCTACATTATAAAACTGTATAAAATTATTGAATATTCCACAAACTATTGAACACTTTTCGAAAAAATAAGCCACAAAATTAAGAAAAATAAAACTTTCCTAAATCAATGATTTAAAAACATAAATCCACCTTTAACTATATAGCAAAATTTTAACTGATCGTAGCAATATTTATCAACATCAAACGGGCCCCTCTGTTTAAACTCTTTATTTAATTTATTTCTTTTAACTTAAAACATAAAAAGGAATTAATTTTAATAATTAATCTTTTAAAACAATTAATCAGGTATTTTATTGATCATTTAAAATTTTAATTAATATTTTCCGTCAATTATTTTAATAAAAAATTTGAAAATATAACGACCATGTTGCATTTAAATTTATAAAAATACATATTATTAACAAAAAAAAAGAAAGAAAAAAAGTTTGTTTAAAATAAATTTTAATTTTAAAAAATATTTTATATTATTAATAATAATTATATATAAATGTACTAAATATATAACATAGCATATAGTTCTTTTAATTTGTTTGTTCTTAACTTATAATTATTTCAAATTATGTTAAGGGTATTCAACACAGCACAAAAACTATGTTTAAAGTTTTCAATAAATAAAAAAAAAACTATTTTTTAAAATCCTAATGTCTCACTCCATCACTTTAAAACAAGGTTTGCAAAATGTTAAAAAAAACTCAGCAAAAAATCTGAATGTTTGGAAATAAATTTTAATCACTTTGGATAAGTTCTAGTTCGGTTCTAGTTCAGTTCTAGTTCAGTTCTAGTTCAGTTCTAGTTCAGTTCTAGTTCAGTTCTAGTTCAGTTCTAGTTCAGTTCTAGTTCAGTTCTAGTTCAGTTCTAGTTCAGTTCTAGTTCAGTTCTAGTTCAGTTCTAGTTCAGTTCTAGTTCAGTTCTAGTTCAGTTCTAGTTCAGTTCTAGTTCAGTTCTAGTTCAGTTCTAGTTCAGTTCTAGTTCAGTTCTAGTTCAGTTCTAGTTCAGTTCTAGTTCAGTTCTAGTTCAGTTCTAGTTCAGTTCTAGTTCAGTTCTAGTTCAGTTCTAGTTCAGTTCTAGTTCAGTTCTAGTTCAGTTCTAGTTCAGTTCTAGTTCAGTTCTAGTTCAGTTCTAGTTCAGTTCTAGTTCAGTTCTAGTTCAGTTCTAGTTCAGTTCTAGTTCAGTTCTAGTTCAGTTCTAGTTCAGTTCTAGTTCAGTTCTAGTTCAGTTCTAGTTCAGTTCTAGTTCAGTTCTAGTTCAGTTCTAGTTCAGTTCTAGTTCAGTTCTAGTTCAGTTCTAGTTCAGTTCTAGTTCAGTTCTAGTTCAGTTCTAGTTCAGTTCTAGTTCAGTTCTAGTTCAGTTCTAGTTCAGTTCTAGTTCAGTTCTAGTTCAGTTCTAGTTCAGTTCTAGTTCAGTTCTAGTTCAGTTCTAGTTCAGTTCTAGTTCAGTTCTAGTTCAGTTCTAGTTCAGTTCTAGTTCAGTTCTAGTTCAGTTCTAGTTCAGTTCTAGTTCAGTTCTAGTTCAGTTCTAGTTCAGTTCTAGTTCAGTTCTAGTTCAGTTCTAGTTCAGTTCTAGTTCAGTTCTAGTTCAGTTCTAGTTCAGTTCTAGTTCAGTTCTAGTTCAGTTCTAGTTCAGTTCTAGTTCAGTTCTAGTTCAGTTCTAGTTCAGTTCTAGTTCAGTTCTAGTTCAGTTCTAGTTCAGTTCTAGTTCAGTTCTAGTTCAGTTCTAGTTCAGTTCTAGTTCAGTTCTAGTTCAGTTCTAGTTCAGTTCTAGTTCAGTTCTAGTTCAGTTCTAGTTCAGTTCTAGTTCAGTTCTAGTTTAGTTCTAGTTCAGTTCTAGTTCAGTTCTAGTTCAGTTCTAGTTCAGTTCTAGTTCAGTTCTAGTTCAGTTACATTGAACTTTTCATGGATTAATCTTCAACTGCAACTTAAAGGATTCCAAAACTGAGCAGGGAAATATAATCAGGTAAAGGTTAGAGAGCAACATTTTTCGGCGGAAGTGTCTGCCAAATTTGGATTTAAATATCTGCTTTAGTTGCAAAAGTCCAAAAAAAGTACGAACAATTTGAACGCTGAGTTTTTCGAAAATTACCTTTTCAATAATACAGAATTTTGTTATAGGTTACCTTTATTAAATAAAAAATCCCTTAAAATCTCCTATAAGTTGCGTAATTTTTTACTTTCAAGACTTAGTTACTTTAATAAGTTTTCCAATGATACAGAATTTTTATATTTAGCCATGTTCGAACATAAAGCCATTAACAAATGTAGTATCATTGAATGACAATTTTAATAAATACTATCAGGGACATTTGATGAAAAGTACTCTTACTAAAAATATCAAAAAACTTCACTTTAAAAATTATTTGGTGTTTGAATCAAATTAAAAAATAATTTCTAAAATCAAAAAAAATACTTTAATTTCACGATCATTAAATTCAAGACCTTATCTCTTCCAAAAAAATAATAACAAAATGTGTTATACGCTTCTAGCTGTGAACCATTTATTCGACAGGAATTCTCAATTATAATTGGATATAATTTCTAATCTTTTTAACACAAATTTCTAAAAAAAAAACAAATTTGAAATAATTTTAATTGTTATGTCGAAAAACTCTTGATCAATTTGAAATTCCAAATAATTTCCCAGACCTCTGCTTACTTAATTTAAAAATGAATTATTTCACCATGTGTATTTTTAAGTGAATACCCTTTTTCTTTTATATTTTTTTTACTTTTAAAATTGTTAATTAAAAATATAAAACGAAACAAAAAAAACACACATTTAGTATAAGTATTTGAGAAGAAAAAAAAAGAATAACGAAAATCATATCATTATCTACAAAAAACAGAAAAATGCAAACGTATCTTAACATTTCAAAACAATTAACCTTAGATATATCTGTGATTTAAGTTAGTAGATTCAAGTTTATTTTTTTTTTCTTATTAATTAATATAAAACTTTCATTACTAATTATTAAATAATTACAAATTAATGCAAACGAAAATAACAAATTATTACTTACAATATTTTATTTTATTTACTTACACACATGAACTAACATTAATTTAAGTTGGATTTATTTTAAAAATTTTTTGAATTACATAATAATGATTTTTTGAAAACAAAAAAAAAACGAAACTGTTGTTAGTTGTAATAATTATTTTGATAAGAAATTAATAAATCAATAAAGGAAGAAAAACAAGAAAAAAAGGTAATTTTTTTATATTTTTTTTAAGGAATTAGGGAATTCTTAGCAATAAAAATTGCTACGTGGAGACATAGGGTAATTGAAACAGTTTAAATTGGGAAAATACCGTTATTTTGTTTAACAGAGTTGTATTTGGCTACAAATATTTCAAAGACATTGGCAACCTTAACTATTTTGACAACTACTAAACAGCTGTTTATCTTGGTTTTGTTGTTGTTTCAGCCTCAAATTTACAACAAACAGAAAACAACAAAAAGTCTTGTAGGTATAAAAAACTAAGAAAAATACTTTAAATTATGAAAAAGGAAACTTATTTATAACAAAAAACTGTTTCTGTTTAAATTAATTGAAATATAAAATACATAATTTGCATAAATAAGTGTACGTCTGCCACATAAATAAATTCATTAACTACAGGGTGTTTCATATAACTTAAAAATTTAATAACAAAAGGCAAATTGTTGTTGCTTTACCGGGCCCTGTTTTACAAAAACAATAAATTATAGTTTTTATTGTTATTTACATATTTTTTTGCTATCATTTTGCAAAAAGACCTTTATATGCAAGCTTATTATGCAATAAACATACTAAATTTTTATTAATTAATAATAATTTTGTGTAACAAAAACATAGCTGCATTTAAATAATTGTGATATTAGTTTAAAATTAAGGAAAAAAGTGAGCATAATTTAATATTTAGTGAACAAAACAAGTTTTTTACACATGATAAAGCATTCTTATCAATAAATTGTCATGTTAACAAAGTTAATCAAGTTTTATGTATTATTTTGTTTTTGTATTTTACACAGATGCTTAAAGTTTTTAATAATAGTTTGTATTTGTTAACCAAACGATCTACAACGAACCCCGGCAGACTAGTTCTACTACAACAGCGGTTGACAAAACGTGAATATAGCAGCAGTGTAATGGAGAAATTTGATTTGCCACAGAGATTACAAGGCAGCACGCCAAGTGTTTGGTAATTTAAGCAACAATTTAATGTAAAATAATATGTATTTTCAACAAAATTCAATTATAGGAATGAATATATTGCTTTGGCCATGCAATACAAGCCCTTGAACTTGGGCCAAGGTTTTCCGGATGATGCTGCCCCGGAATATGTTACTAAAGCTTTGGCCGATATAGCCAACGATGAAAATCCTTTGTTGCATCAATACACTAGAGGTTTTGTAAGTGTTTTTCTTTAAATATTTTTCTTACCTTTTTGCTTGTCATGTTATTGTTCGTTTTTTTATTTCAGGGCCACATGCGTTTGGTACAAGCCATAGCCACTTTATACTCCAAGCTAGTGCAGCGTGAATTGAATCCTTTGAATGAGATTCTTATTACCTCGGGAGCTTATGAGGCTTTATATTCTTCTATTATGGGTCATGTTGATGTGGGCGATGAAGTTATTATTATCGAACCATTTTTCGATTGCTATGAACCTATGGTGAAAATGGCGGGAGGTGTAGCTAAATTTATTCCCTTAAAACCGGTAATTATTCATATATTTTTTTTAAAAGAAAGCTTAGTATTTAAAATTTAACACAAATTTTTTAATTGCAAAAGTAACAAGGAAATATTTTAACACTTTTTTTATTGGGCAATTTTTTTTTTTTTATTAAACCACCATTTTATTTCACAAACTTTAACTGAAGTTACTACGATTTTATTTCTTTCTTTCATTTATTTTTGGAAATTTATTAAGAATTTCCTAAATTATGATTGAAAACACAAATTTCCAAATATTTTTAAAAAGCCTCGAGTATTTTATTAATTAAATTATTATTTTATTTTGCAAACTTGTTACACACTTGCATTGGGTTTCAATTTTTTTCAAACTAAATTCAATTTCCTTTATTTTACTTCCTTTTTCTGTGCAGAGATGCCAGAGTTAAGAAAATCTATTTTCCCCTAAAATAATTTTTTTGGGAAAAATTTATATTCTGGAATAAAATAGTTATTTTTGCTTTAATTCTAATGATTTTATAAAGAATTAACAGGAATGTGTTCACGTACTCCAATTAATTTTACAACCATTTCATTTTGGTGGAGAATAAATCCATATTAAGGCATCTAAGACAGCAGAGTATATTAGATAAAGATTGAAAACAATGGTTGTTGAAAAAAAAATCGATTTAAAAATATTCTTTCCCGATTTTGACCCATTATCGGTCCGAATTTAATATGGCGTCATGTCGTTGGAAAAGTCTTTAAAAAGTCTAGCATTAGATATTCATATTATCTATGTTACTGACAGATAATGTTCAAAAATAGGCCAAAAATCGAGGTAGTCTTGAATTGCTGATATCTTAGCCATTTGATGGTAGTATTTCCCAAATTTAAATAGCAACTAAACCGGCACTATACCCGATATATTAATGTATCAATCATGTAAGTAAGTTATTTGGTGGCTTTGGAAAGTAAATTTCAACAGACACACGGACGTGGGCACATCGACTCTTCTAGCTATACAAATTTATTTTAATTATTTATTTTAATCCACTTGGTTTTTTATTTAATTAAAAATTTATAAATTTTCCTCCCTTTACAGACCAAAACCGACGGTGCCATCTCCTCAGCCGACTGGAAATTGGATGAAGATGAGCTGAAAAAGTTGTTCAACAATAAAACCAAAATGATCATCTTGAATACACCACACAATCCCATCGGTAAGGTATTCAATCTCCAAGAATTGCAACTTATTGCGGATTTATGTAAAAAGTGGAATGTACTCTGCTTATCGGACGAGGTATACGAATGGATGACATTTGAAAATAATAAACATATACGTATTTGTACCTTGCCCGGCATGTGGGAGCGTACAGTGACCATTGGTTCGGCTGGTAAAACATTTTCGGTAACAGGTTGGAAAACCGGTTGGGCTTATGGTCCAGCCAATTTGATTAGAAATCTACAAATGGTACATCAAAATTCAGTGTACACTTGCCCCACACCCCTGCAAGAAGCTGTAGCTAGAGGTTTTGAATTGGAAATGACCCGGTTGGATTCGGATGAATGCTTTTTCAAGAGTTTGCCACGTGAGTTGCAGGTGAAGCGGGATTATATGGCTAAGTTTTTGACAGAAGCTGGTATGAAGCCCACCATACCAGAGGGTGGCTATTTCATGTTGGCCGATTGGACTAATTTAGGTGGGATTGTTTTCATTAATTTATTTGTTTGTATTAATTATATTGTTCATGTTGCAGAAAAGAAAATTGATATTAACTCTGAACCGGATAAATATCGTGATTACAAATTCACCAAATGGATGACTAAGAATATGGGTATTCAGGGTATACCTCCTAGTGCCTTTTACACAGAGTCTCATAAGAATTTGGGTGAGAACTTTGTGCGCTATTGTTTTATTAAGAAGCAAGCTAATTTGGAAAAAGCTTCGGAGCTTTTGGAGAAATTGAAGAAGAACTAATTTTTGGTTTAATGGTTTATGTTTATTATATTTTTTTTGTTATACTATTTGAACCGAATAAATGTGGATATTATACAATAAAATGTTTATAAACAATGGACAAATTTTCAGTGTAACATTTACTTGAAATTTCAAGATTTATTGATTTTTCTTGAAGAAAAATTTTAAATTCGAATTAGTGTAAAATTCGAACGGATTAAGATATCGTAATACAATTTGGAACTTATATAGAACGAACGGTTTTTTAATCAATGGTGGATAACTTCTGCCATTGTCTTCACTTACATACCGAAATTCTTAAAACTAGGAAAATGTATTAAAAAAAGTGAGTTTTTTTTATAAATGAGGAATATTTTTTTATAGCCGGTTCTTGTTTAGAGAAAGATGAGGAGGATTCTAATGCATTAAATCAGCCAATTTTTATTTTTCACGCATTTGAGTTAAGTTTTCTTTCAGAAGCATATAGAAAATGTATACAAGCCAGAAGGAACTTTTTTTCTATAAGAGAAATAATCAGCCTTATCATCTTCAATGTTTTATATATAGAAAAATTAATATATGTCTGTTTATTTATTTGTTTGTGACCTAAACCACTACCTATATCCTCTTGAAATTTCTACTGTATGTTCCCCTATATCTGTAAGGAACAATAGGCTTTTGTTTTGAAAGTAGGCGTGGCATTTTCCATACAAACTAAAGTTATGAAATATCTGGAGAACTACAACGGTTTAATCCGCAAAACATCTCGGAAATTACTTCGGTATCATTGTGCTCATCCAGCCTGAAAATGGGCGTGTCTCCACACATGCAAAGTAAATCGTTATTTTAGAATATCTGGCGAGCTGTCTAAAAATGGACGGTATTTTGTATTTAAACGAATTAATTTCTTATTCACCCTTATCGTGGTTGTCGTAAACGTCTTACGCCTACGACAGTTTCGTACTAGATTAAAGAACCAGTTTGCATTTTATGTTTAATCTAGTACGAAACTGTCGTGGCACCTATCATACATAGTAAATAGTTATTTTCCAATATCTCGAAAACTATAATTGTGAAAGCCTTCAAATTTTATATGAATCAATTTCGTATCACTGCATGAAGTTTAACCAAAAAATGGGAGGGACCGCTCCATCCAAGGGGTGAGTCACCTCTAAATATCTTGAGAACTATAATTACGAGATTATTCAAACTTTGTGCGAATAGCACACTCATTTTACATATATTTTACGGGTAGCGAAGGTTTTGGCTAGGGAACTATCAGGTATGTCTCACATTTTGTTCGGAATGGTTTCAAATCCGTAGTTTTTATTCCGATCGATTTCGTTTTAGGTTTTTCTGATTCCGAGTAATTTAATAATTCCAAAAATATTTAATCATTCTGTATTGCTGATTTTAATTTGACGGCGTTTTTTATATTAAAACAAAAATTAAGTTTTTGGTACAGAAATAATGTATTAAAATTTTTATAAAAACAAATAAATATTGAAAACTGAAAGTGGTTTCATTTCGAAAGAAATTTTCGTTTTACGTTTTCTGGAGAAGGTAGATACGGAGAAAAACGTAGAAAAATATGGCATATTTTCGATGTTTCGAATTTGTATGCGAGCAACTTTTTATATGAATCAGCTTACGGTTTGGAGCTTTTATCTATTTGAAATTTTATCAGATTTTTAAGCGATATTTTAAAAAAAATATTCCGAACCTAGGTTATGTTTGTCAACATAAATATCTCTTGAACTAAGATAACCCACATATTTAAGCATATTTTTTATAAATATTTTAAAATGGTATCTGAATTTCTTGACATTCGGATAAGAACTGAATTCTTGGATTAAGATATCTCCAATCGTTCACGAGTTATCGAATTAGTTCCAAACCAGTGTGCACTGTTTATAATCTAATTAGGCAGACTTACGAAAAATGCAAAATCTATGTTAAATTCAATATTAAGCGCCAAATCAAACAGATTGAAATTTAAAATTTCTCTTCAATATATTAAAATTAACAATAAATGTCTTGATTTCTATTTAAAGTAATAATTCACCTTCATTTACATCGAAAATTGTAATTTTTAATGTGTAAAATTATTGAAGAGTATTGAAACTTCAATTCTATACCAAAAATACTGTTTTTAAAGAAAATTAGGATATTTTGTGCATTCTACACCCTTATTTGTGGGTATTATCATTTTCTGTAAGTATGGTCACCTGATTTTGTTTGCATTTCTTTTATGAAATTCGTAAGTTTCTAACGGTATTTTTCAACATAAAAATTCTATTCTAATAAAACAAATCCTTAGCACATAGAAAAAGCTCAACTTTCATTATTAATTACTTGTATTTGTTAACTATTACAACAATAACAATGCGATTATTGCCCTTAACCTAACCTCACATTTGTTCACTTGTTTTGGTCTGCTTATTTGACAACTTCAACCAACAACTACACTCACTCATACATTAGCACTATACTTACCATATGATTACATAAGTTAAGAAAATTTGCCATCTTCCAAAGGAATTATTAGGTTTTTTTTTGTAAATATCTTATGAATACTTTTTATTAGTTGCGGCGTCTTCACAAGATGTTTTTGTTTTTTTACATAATTTAACTAATTATGTCTAAATAACAATTTTCTTTTTGTCGCCTCTTAAGCTCATCAATTTTTCTTCTTTTTGTTGTTGCTAAATACAAAGTATGACATTTTAAATTTAATTTACATATCGAACACAGATTTAAGGGCCAATTCTGGTTTATCGTAGTTCAATTCTTCGGGTGTTGGAACGCCCAATTCGGTGAGGGTGGGGCGAATGGAGTTGATGATGTAAGGATAGATTTCATCGGTTTTGTCACCGCACTTATCCTTAACACCTTCCAACCATCTGATGGCCAAGGCAATGTCGTTGACGCGACGGCAGGCTTTCAAACCAGCATCGACAATTTTGGGTGCTGGCACTAAATCCATACCCAACAAATCGTTCATGCCCTTGCGTACCTCCCAGCCATCGATGTCGGAGCGGTTGAAGTAATCTTCATAACGCTTGTCGAATTCTTCGGCAGGGATTTCATGACCGTGAGCAGCACGTACGGCACCAATACGGCAAGTAGCTCCAATGGAGCTACGTAATCCGTTGGAAATCTGACTGGCAGCAAGACGGAACATTCTATATTTTAATTTAGTAGAAAAATACAAATATAAATTAATTCCAAATGAAAAGAAAAATTTGGTTAAGTAATCGATTATCAACCTGAGTGTCTCTTTGGTTTGTTCGCGTTGAGAAAAATCTACACAGAAAATGACAAAACGTCAAAATCCCATTAAGTCACAAACAAGTTTGTGGGAACATACAGAATGAAAAACAGGGTGTATCATGCTAGGAAACCTAAAATAAGAATGGCAGCTCTATTGCTATGGAGATACAACTCTGTAAATAGAATGTACAGCCAAATCAGTGATGATAATCTTTTCATATCAAAACCCGCTAAATATGTAATAAAATTATATATAGCTCTCTAGTTGACACATCTTCACAAGTTGTTTATATTTTAGGGAAATCCTTTTAAATTAAGTGTTTTTATTCGATATTAGTGTTTTATATTATGTTGGAAAGACAATTGTTAACTGAATATAACAGTTTGTCAAACATAAAACAAATATTTTCTTCTTCGCATAGTTTAAATTGACATAAATCCAGCAATTTGTTATATTTGTATTAGTTTAGAAGCTATACGATTAACAAATTTACCCCAATTTATAATTTTTTACCAAAATTTCCACAAATCCCTTTTTAGTGGATTTGTATGGGGATATAGAAACGTTAAAATTTCATGACTCTAGCTTGCATTTGGGATGTGCGATGATTAGTCAGTCAGTAACATTACCCTTTTATTTATTTAGATACGCCATTTAGAGATATATAGTTTCAGCAAAAGTTCGACTTTTTGAAATTATTAAATACTAAAGTTTTCGAACTACATCGCGGAATTTTTGCGTTTTTTTATGAATTAATTAAGACGGTAATGCAATTAATCGAAACTCAATTAAAGTGGAATTTCCTCGTATACCTAAAATAATATTTATTTATTGGAGGTGTTCTTGATCAATTAAGCGAAAACTACCGCACATTATCCTTTTTTTAATTTTCGTATAATAAAAAATCGCTCGAACTTCCAATTACTTTTTTCACCGCCTATTTACTTTAAAAATCGCCAGCTTTGACAGCAAAATCGCTAAATTACCATCACTGAACAAAAATGACAAGACCGAAAATGCCAATAAAACGAAATTAGTAGTTTTTTCATTTCAAAGAGGAATCGGGTGCAAATTTCATTCTACTGGCCACACACAAAAAAGCGACAAAAAAGGCGTTGAAATTTTTCATTATACGCTTTTAGTTACGGTGGAATAAAAAGAAAACTATTAAATATTTTATTAATTAATAAAAACTACCAAATATTAATATAACTCCTAAACTTCAAAATGGCTCCAACAGCAGGGTACGTACACATTTTTAACCACAAAAAAACGTAAAAAAAGACTAATTTGTCGAGCCAAATGAGAATGAATAGGAAAAAACGAGGAGGCAGGCATGGTATGATAATTATAATGCACACACACCACATTATATCTAATCAGGGCGGTAGGTTACTAAACTCTAAGGGTTTAGGTTTTGTTGGCTTCTTTTTTTTTAGTTAGTGTTTTAAATAAATAAATGTTTACTTAATTTTATGTTAATTTAAATTTTCCAATTTTGTGGTGTGTGTCTCTTGTTTTTCGTAAAACGCGTGTTTTTATTGTTTTTCGTTTTCCTCGGGCCCGGCATTCATTATTATGTACATTTCATTTGCTTTTGTTAAAATTGCATGTTCACATTTTGTTGTTGTTTTTAATAAATTGTAGTTAGGGGTGACGTATTTTTATGAGTTGGTTCTTGCTTAATTGTTATTTGAAGTAATTTTGTTTGTTGCAAAAATTGTGTTTTAATTTAAATTGGAAAAATTAAACATATAATAATTATTTGAGGTTAGGTTTAGTCATTTGGCATATTCTCGAAATTTGTTTGAGTTTTTCTTTTTTTTTTTTTTATATTTGTGTGTTGTTGTGCCGCTATTTCAGGCAGACTGTTTTTCTTTATGAGTGACAAAGAGATGCCATATGAGTAGCAAACGTGGTTAATAAATGGGAAGGGAAATATTCGACATTCGGATAAAATATGGCCGCATACCGAAACCGAAACGTTTATAAAGGAAAAACCAAAATAAAGATCATTGTATTATACTAATTATTTTTGTGATGATAGATCGCCTGCTCTATTTTAGATTAGCAGTTATAGGACTTGAAAATCATTTAATTTTGAGTTTATATTTTGATATACAGAAAAAGGGTTTTAAGCGTTTCATGCATCTCAGATTTAAAATCCCTTCGAGCGTCGGAAACCGGAAATACCAAAATTTAATATTAACAGAAAAAAATATGAAAATATAAAATTTTACTGGGATCTTGATTTGTTTCATATTTTTTTCCCTACAAGCCTTCATTTCCGATACATGAAAAAAAGAGCAGAGCGTAACTCAATCCGAAAACGGAAATGTTCGAAATTGTATGCTAAATACTTTGTAATTCGAAACGATTTCCTTTCGAATCGAATTTTAAGTCATAATGTAAATGCCTCCTTATAATTTAAATTATTTATAGAGTCTCGGTAACGGTATTTTTAAGTTTACGGTAGCTTAGCGGTAATAATAGTTGAAAAGATATTTTATGATTTTATTTCCGAATAAAAGCTAGCACAACAGGATACCTAGCACAGCTTGCATTTTAAACAATATGGACGTCATTAAACCGGACGCGTGACACTACTAGCTTTGCTGAAGAGAATTTATTTGGAGGCCTATAACTCTTAAACAATTTAAAAGATAAATTGATTATTAACTCAGAAATAAGGTCTTTTATAGCATTCAAATTATAAAATGTGCTGCCCATCTTGTTTTAAGACCTTTAATTTTTTTCCAATTGGTAGTAGACCAATTGTTATAAATTTGATTCTCATTTGAATAATTAAAGTGAATTGGCAAAAAGTGGACGGGTTTGAATCAAAATAATAATTGGAACACTGCAAAATTCAGTGTATTTTCCATATTGGACAGGCCCTGTTATGTTTCATCTTGAGTAAATAATGTAAATAAAAGTACTAACTTTTCTTCTTTTTCCATTACAGAACAGTACCACCACCAATTTCTTGGGCCCAGAGACATGAACTACTTTACGTCATCATCGATGTGGAATGCAAGGATATTGAACACAAGTAAATATTAAAAAAAAATTATCTAAATCACAAAATTATCTTAACGTTTTATCGTTTTTAACAGGGTGACAGAGAATAGTTTAACATTCAAGGGTACCAATGTGCTCGATGAAAAAAAATACGAAGTCACATTAAATTTCCTAAATCCCGTTAATCCCGAAAAAGTCACAAGTAAAAATATTGGCAGATGTATTGAATTTACCATTTACAAAAAAGAATCAGGTCCCTTCTGGAAATCATTAACCAATGATAAAACTAAATTGCATTTCCTTAAAGCCAATTTCACCAAATGGAAAAATGAGTCCGATGATGAAGAAGGTAAGAAATAAAATATACAAAATACTTAAACAACAAATTGTAAAATATTGTTATTTTTTTTTAATTCAGCAGATAATGGCTCTTCAAATTTCCTACTTAATGACATGCTGGCGGGTTCAGGCATGGAAAATAGATTTGATGATTTCAATGTCGATGATGACGATGATTCGGATGACAATATTCCAAGTCTATCACAAAATGATGATGACGAAGATGACAAAAAGGAAGAAGAAAAGAAGGATCAAGAAAAATAGTTTAGCTATTAGTGTTAAACTTTTATAATATTAAATTACTTCTCTTAATATTAGCATGAACATTAATTGCTTTTTAAACAAAACAATTTAATTTGAAATATTCTCTTATGAAAATATTAAAAACCCAGAACATTAAAAACAAAAAAAACATACACACACACTTATTAAACAGATAACGTTGACTTCAGAAAATAAACTAATAATATATACACTCAGATTATTTAACAGATATTGATGAGAAAAATTACCAACCTTTACATGAAAATACTTTATATTTAAATTATTCTTAAATATATTAGAACTATGCTTCAGCATTATTCTATATAAAGGAAAACAAATACACTTTATATATTTAAAAAACGAACAATCACAAACAAAATAATGTTGCAAGTAATATTTATTATGTTTATTAGATTTTTTTTTTTAAATTTTTTTTCCTTTTCGAAAATTCGATTCATGAAAAACACAGGTCAAAACAACAAAAAACGAATACCAAATTCTTATTAAATTTATGATTCCTGTACATAAGGGAAGTTAATCGCATATGATTAAGAGTTATTTGCAAAATAAAAATTTAATTTTATAAATATCAAAAAGGAAAATATTCAAAATAATTAATGTTTTTTCTTGAAGATTAATAAAGGTGTTGTTGTGTAATTATATTCGATAGAAAACATTTTCAAATTTCCATGTATAAATTATACAAAATTCGAATGATTTTCGAATCGAATTACACAACCGTTTAGTAGATATCTAATTGAAGGGGAAAGGCTAAATTCTAGAAAAATTAAATTTTCAATTGGTGCCCGATATAATTCTGAGTACTTAGAACACAGTATTCAAGGGGACGTTTGTATGGGGCTAGGTGAAATCATGGACCGATAATGCCCATATTCAACACCAAACAAACTATCAACAGAGAGTAGAGATGAGCGATATTTCCATACCTGTGATTTAATCACTGTGATTGAAAAATCACTGGTAACAACAGTTACTGAATATAGCAAGTAACAGGTACATTTAAGTCGTTCTTTAATTTTTCTCAACATACTGTTAAATGTCGTTTCTTAATATTTTTCAACATTCACTGGTAATGTTTTTGATAACTTTTAATATATTTCTACTGTTAAATGTCGTTATTTTATATTATTCAACATTCACTGGTAACGTTTTTAAAAATCACTGGTAACAAGTGGAGAAAGTCGTTCTTTTACGTATTTCAACAAACTGTTAAATGTCGTTCTTTTATATTTTTCAACATTCACTGGTAACAGCAGTTACTGCATATTTTTAGGCGTATAATTTTATATATCTCCAACACAGTGTATAAAATAAAATGTTAGTAACATATCAGTTAGTTCTCTTAATATTTTGTTGCATTTGCTTAATTCTGTTATTTTCCTATGTTTTTTTTACAGACGTTTTTAAATCAGCAAATATTAGTTTTTTGTAAACATATGAACAGATTTAAGAATGAAAATATTATTATTATTATTTATTAAATTTATAATAAATTATAAATCTAATATTAAAGAATGAGCACTAGCTACACTGGCTATCGGCTCTTGGTAAATTAAAAATTAAGTTATAGATATTTAAAAAGAGTAATACAATTCATTCATATAGATAAGAGTTTTAAAATAAAAAAAAAAATAAAAAAAGTAAGTAATTAATTAAATTTTAATTCCAATTTGTGTTATAAATTTATAGATAAGAATGAAAATAATACGTAATCTATTCTTCTTAACATAATTGTTATTTTGCTTAACATAGATAAAACGTGATCGCAATCACTGTTTAAAAGAACAGTGATTTATAAATCACGTTCACTGAGAACGACGTTCTTAAAAAATCACGGGATCGCTCATCTCTGTCAGAGAGTGTTTGTGGAAAATAACAATTACACAAATTTGCCATAAATTTCTTTAAAACAGTATAAATGCAAACAAATTATATGGCAGGTTTGTTTTTTTGTGGCGTTTTTGTTTACTATGGCAGCATTGTTTACGTTGTCACAACAAACCTTTCATAGCAACCGGAATTTGTCATTATTGTTTTGATTTGTTTTTTAGTTTGCCGGTCAGGAAATTAGCTTTTTAATAAAATTGTGCTATATTTAAATAAACAATAATGGTGAGTATAGTTTGATTGATTTATAAAAGTCAAGGGCTTAAAAATATATTTATTCAGCTGCTGGAAAAAAGTTTAATGAAAATAGTGAAAAAGAAAAAAATTTTAATTACTTTTCAAATGTTAATTTTAATGTAATTAACAGAGCAAATACAGTTATTTAGTCGATGGCATACAATTATAATTTCAATTAAAGTCTTCAATTTTAAAGTTTTTAAACTATTGTAACGTGAAACATTCATCATTTATTGTTCTCATAAATCTAATTTGGAAACAATTCATGCTGCTTTTTTATTCCCATAGAGCTGGGGTCAGTAACTAGAGCTGGGTCAACTCTTGTGGGTAAAATCGAGTGATTTTCAAAAACGAATAATAGACAAAATCATGTTCTGCAAAACGTACGACATTGTACATTGAAACAGATTTTTATACTCGAAAGTATAACGAGTAAATCATGTGGATTTGATTTACAGAACACCAAATCATGTGAATTCGTTTTAAAATCGAAAACGTTACTCGGATAAGATTTACAGAACAGGGGACAAAAATAAAGATCCCTATCATGAAATAATGTTAAAGTACGCATCTACAAAATTATAAAAACCACGTCTATCTCGATAATATCTAGTAATACACATTTCAAAGACCCTTCAGAGATTGAGCTTATTTTCCTTTAAATCGCAGTATTTGCAAAGTTATTAACGATTTAAGATAGGTATTCGATTATGGTATAAAATATGAGTGATCACAAATTGAGCTTATTTTTCTTTAAATCGCAGTATTTACAAAGTTATTAACGATTTAAGATATTTGAGTTTTTTATACTAAAAATCGATTTTTGGTGTAAAGTGATCACAGATCGAGCTCCTTTTCATGATTAAACGCTTATTGGCCAAGTTATTAGCGATTTTAGATATTTTGAGTGTTTATATAAAAAATCGAATTTTGGTCAGAAATATGAATGATCACAGATCGTGCTCCTTTTCTTGATTAATCGCTTATTGGCCAAGTTATTAGCGATTTTAGATATTTTGAGTTTTTATATAAAAAATCGAATTTTGATTAGAAATATGAGTGATCACAGATCGAACTCCTTTTCTTGATTAAACGCTTATTGGCCAAGTTATTAGCGATTTTAGATATTTTGAGTTTTTATATAAAAAAATCGAATTTTGGTCAGAAATATGAGTGATCACAGATCCAGCTCCTTTTCTTGATTAATCGCTTATTGGCCAAGTTATTAGCGATTTTAGATATTTTGAGTTTTTATATAAAAAATCGATTTTTGGTCAGAAATATGAGTGATCACAGATCGAACTCCTTGTCTTGATTAAACTCTTTCTTATTGGCCAAGTTATTAGCGATTTTAGATATTTTGAGTTTTTATATAAAAAAATCGACTTTTGGTCAGAAATATGAGTGATCACAGATCGAACTCCTTTTCTTGATTAAACGCTTATTGGCCAAGTTATTAGCGATTTTAGATATTTCGAGTTTTTATATAAAAAATCGAATTTTGGTCAGAAATATGAGTGATAACAGATCGAGCTCCTTTTCTTGATTAATCGCTTATTGCCCAAGTTATTAGCAATATTAGATTTTTTGAATTTTTAAATAAAAAATCGAATTTTGGTCAGAAATATGAGTGATCACAGATCGAACTCCTTTTCTTGATTAAACGCTTATTGGCCAAGTTATTAGCGATTTTAGATATTTTGAGTTTTTATATAAAAAATCGAATGTTGGTCAGAAATATGAGGGATCACAGATCGAACTCCTTTTCTTGATTAATCGCTTATTGGCCAAGTTATTAGCGAATTTAGATATTTTGAGCTTTTATATAAAAAATCGAATTTTGGTCAGAAATATGAGGGATCACAGATCGAACTCCTTTTCTTGATTAAACGCTTATTGGCCAAGATATTAGCGATTTTAGATATTTTTAGTTTTTATATAAAATATCGAATTTTGGTCAGAAATATGAGTGATCACAGATCGAACTCCTTTTCTTGATTAAACGCTTATTGGCCAAGTTATTAGCGATTTTAGATATTTTGAATTTTTATATAAAAAATCGAATGTTGGTCAGAAATATGAGGGATCACAGATCGAACTCCTTTTCTTGATTAATCGCTTATTGGCCGAGTTATTAGCGATTTTATATATTTTGAGTTTTTATATAAAAAATCGAATTTTGGTCAGAAATATGAGTGATCACAGATCGAACTCCTTTTCTTGATTAAACGCTTATTGGCCAAGTTATTAGCGATTTTAGATATTTTGAGTTTTTATATAAAAAATCGAATTTTGGTCAGAAATATGAGTGATCACAGATCGAGCTCCTTTTCTTGATTAATCGTTTATTGGCCAAGTTATTAGCGATTTTAGATATTTTGAGTTTTTATATAAAAAATCGAATTTTGGTCAGAAATATGAGTGATCACAGATCGAACTCCTTTTCTTCATTAAACGCTTATTGGAAAAGTTATTAGCGATTTTAGATATTTTTAGTTTTTATATAAAAAATCGAATTTTGGTTAGAAATATGAGGGATCACAGATCGAACTCCTTTTCTTGATTAATCGCTTATTGGCCAAGTTATTAGCGATTTTAGATATTTTGAGTTTTTATATAAAAAATCGAATTTTGGTCAGAAATATGAGTGATCACAGATCGAACTCCTTTTCTTGATTAAACGCTTATTGGCCAAGTTATTAGCGATTTTAGATATTTTGAGTTTTTACATAAAAAATCGAATTTTGGTCAGAAATATGAGGGATCACAGAATCGAATTTTGAGTGATCACAGATCGAACTCCTTTTCTTGATTAAACGCTTATTGGCCGAGTTATTAGCGATTTTAGATATTTTTAGTTTTTATATAAAAAATCGAATTTTGGTTAGAAATATGAGGGATCACAGATCGAACTCCTTTTCTTGATTAATCGCTTATTGGCCAAGTTATTAGCGATTTTAGATATTTTGAGTTTTTATATAAAAAATCGAATTTTGGTCAGAAATATGAGTGATCACAGATCGAACTCCTTTTCTTGATTAAACGCTTATTGGCCAAGTTATTAGCGATTTTAGATATTTTGAGTTTTTACATAAAAAATCGAATTTTGGTCAGAAATATGAGGGATCACAGAATCGAATTTTGAGTGATCACAGATCGAACTCCTTTTCTTGATTAAACGCTTATTGGCCAAGTTATTAGCGATTTTAGATATTTTTAGTTTTTATATAAAAAATCGAATTTTGGTTAGAAATATGAGGGATCACAGATCGAACTCCTTTTCTTGATTAATCGCTTATTGGCCAAGTTATTAGCGATTTTAGATATTTTGAGTTTTTATATAAAAAATCGAATTTTGGTCAGAAATATGAGTGATCACAGATCGAACTCCTTTTCATGATTAAGCGCTTATTGGCCAAGTTATTAGCGATTTTAGATATTTTGAGTTTTTATATAAAAAATCGAATTTTGGTCAGAAATATGAGTGATCACAGATCGTGCTCCTTTTCTTGATTAAACGCTTATTGGCCAAGTTATTAGCGAATTTAGAAATATTGAGCTTTTATATAAAAAATCGAATTTTGGTCAGAAATATGAGGAATCACAGATCGAGCTCCTTTTCTTGATTAATCGCTTATTGGCCAAGTTATTAGCGAATTTAGATATTTTGAGTTTTTATATAAAAAATCGAATTTTGGTCAGAAATATGAGTGATCACAGATCGAGCTCCTTTTCTTGATTAATCGCTTATTGGCCAAGTTATTAGCGAATTTAGATATTTTGAGTTTTTATATAAAAAATCGAATTTTGGTCAGAAATATGAGTGATCACAGATCGAACTCCTTTTCTTGATTAAACGCTTATTGGCCAAGTTATTAGCGAATTTAGGTATTTTGAGTGTTTATATAAAAAATCGAATTTTGGTCAGAAATATGAGTGATCACAGATCGAACTCCTTTTCTTGATTAATCGCTTATTGGCCAAGTTATAAGCGATTTTGGATATTTTGAGTTTTTATATAAAAAATCGAATTTTGGTCAGAAATATGAGGGATCACAGATCGAACTCCTTTTCTTGATTAATCGCTTATTGGCCAAGTTATTAGCGAATTTAGATATTTTGAGTTTTTATATAAAAAATCGAATTTTGGTCAGAAATATGAGTGATCACAGATCGAACTCCTTTTCTTGATTAATCGCTTATTGGCCAAATTATTAGTGAATTTAGATATTTTGAGAGTTTATATAAAAAAGTTGGGCTATGGCCAACATTTTAAAGAAAAAAATTTTTTGGTATGAAAAATGAGTGATCACAGATTGAGCTTATTTTCCTTTAAATCGCAGTATTTACAATGTTATTTACGATATATTTGGTAAAATGCTATTGTTTTGAAACTAAAATTGTGTTTTATATTTATTCCCATTAAAGGCAAATCGAAGTGTTAGACGCCTTTCATTTATAGCCGAATGGTACCAGGAAGAGGCAGGCATAACACGAGTCTTTACAATACAATACTACGCACAAGACAATGCCATTGAAATAGTAAGTATTCGTTATATATAAATAAAATTTATAAGAAAATATATATTTTTATAACCTAGTATGATCAACGTACCAATAAAACCTTTTTAAGACGCAATAAAATGCCCGAGTTATCCGAAAGAGATTTTTTTGTGGGTTCAAAAATTAATATATTCGGCAGGCAATTTAATATAGTAGATTATGGTGATGATATAACGAAAAACACTTTAGCCAAATACCGCAAAAAGTAAGTAAATAAAAATATGATTAGAATTAGTTGATAAAATATTTATTTCTTTACAGAACCTTTATTTTACTTAAGAACAGTATATTACAGCATTTGGGTGCGGTGTTATGTTCTCTAATTGATAGTAATTTTAGCTTAAGTAAAGGTCTAATGGTACAGTTTACGGCCGAACAGGTTAAAGAGTTTTTAAATGAACGCAACAAAGGAGATGTGCAAACATCGTAAGTTTTCTTTTATTTTGAGTGAGGGGTTAAATTTTAAATAAATCTTAATAATTTTCTTTTAAAGAGTTCTTATGAATCAATTGCTGACGGGTCCCTCTATAGGCTTCGAATTGATAGCCGATAATGCTGTGGAAAAAATTAAAAATTGTATAAATCAAGTTCAGGATGTGAACAGTGAGGTAACTAAACCTTTGAGAAGCCTGTTTGAAAGAGAAGATATACGCAATGGTGTTTATTGCTCACAAAACGATGATGATGTTGAAAGGGTAAGTTGTCTTTTTTTAAATAAATTTTAAAGCAATCACAAATTGTTGTTCTCAATAATCTAAACTGGTCATAATTGTTAAAACATATTAAAACAAGTAAGAGTGCTATATTCGGCTGTGCCGAATCTTATATACCCTTCACCAAGTTATACTTCAAAATTTTAAATATTTTTAGGTAAACAAAATTTAATTTTTTTTTCCTTGTTTTTTTCATTTTTTGGAAAAAAAATTTTTTGATTGTTATTTTAATTTTTTCGATTATTTTAAATTTTTTAAATTTAAAATTTTTTTTTGTTTTTTAAATTTTTTTTTCCGATTTTGACCCATTGTAGGTCCAACTTACTATGGTCTTATATACGTCGTTGCAAATGTCTTTGAAATATCTATCATTAGATATCCATATTGTCTATATTAATGTCTTAGTAATCCAGATATAGGTCAAAAATCGAGGTTGTCTTGGTTTTTTCCTCATATCTCAGCCATTTGTGGACCGATTTTGCTGATTTTAAATAGCAAAATTCTCGAAAGCATGTCTGACAGAATTATTGAAGATTTGGATCCCGAAGATATCTGGGGTCTTCATAAAATTGATTTCAACAGACAGACGGACAAACAGACAGACGGACATGGCTTAATTGACTCCGCTCCGGTCGGAAATGAAAAATGTAGAAATTACAAACTTATATATACCCTTCTCACGAAGGTAAAGGGTATAAAAATACATTCTTTTGATGATAGAGATTTTTTAATCGTGATTTTATGTCCGGAGATTCGTGGTCGGAAAGTTGACAAATAATTGCAAGTTGTTAAATAAACTCCTCAATATGTTTCCTAATCGTGAACAAATTCTCCGAAATTTATAAAAAATATTTCCGGGAAATTGTTTCAGCCCAATTATGAATAAAAAATTCCGCGGGAGTTTGTTCCCCGGGAGTTTTTTCCCATTGAATTTGATTATGAATAATGAGAAAAGAGAAAAAACTCCCGGGGAATTTTTATTCATAATTGGGCTGTTTATAAGTTTTCTACTTAGAGTTTTCTACAGATTTTCATATTTTGACCGATTGTATGAATAAATTTGGCTGGTTTTGGGTTAATTTAGTAAAGGGTGTTTATTTTAGCCCGATAGAACTTACGAAAGGGTTAACTGTGAAACGAACTATCATGCTGTGCTCACTTTTTGTCATTTATGATTAGTATAGTCCGGCAAATCATCATGATAGAACAACGCTACCAATTAATAAGGCCCTAATTTTGTAAATCACGTCACCAAAGTGATATTTATATGGAAAGCAAAAACAAAATTTCAAAAATTTGTTTTTGTTTTATATACAAAATTTTCAAATTATGAAAGGCAAATCAACGCTTGAATTTTGGTGCGTTTGTTCTGTTAAGAATTTGTATATAAAACAAAAACAAATTTTTAACATTTTTGAAATTTTGTTTTTGCTTTTCATATAAATATCACTTTGTGAAGTGATTTACAAAATTAGGGCCTAAAATTTACTTTTTTTTAAACTTTTTATTGAACTTAAGCCTCATTTAAATTGATTTCATTTAAATTATATGATAAATATTATGATTTCTAGGACACTAACTTCTTTTTCAATAACACACGTGCTTTACAAATAGCCGTACAAATGAAAAATTCCACTTTGGCTGTTATTAAACCACATGCCATTAAAGAGGGTAATTTGGGTAAAATAATACAGGAGATAAACTCAAATGGCTTTAAAATTACTGCCTTAAGAATGCATATTCTGGAAAAGGTGAATTGCAGTGAATTTTATGAAGTTTATAGAGGGATTGTACCAGAATATATAGTAAGTTTAAAGCAGAACTCAACATATAATTTTAATTTTAAACAAATGTTTATTTATTTGCTTTACCTTTTCTAGCCCATGGTTACTCAATTGGCCAGTGGCGTTAGTATGTCTTTGGAAATTGTTTGCAGTGATGCAAATAAAAATAGTTATGAAGAATTTCGTAAATTTTGTGGACCTATGGATCCGGTATGTTGAATTATTATTTAAGAACAATTTACCAGTTGCCTCCTTTTTGTTTGCTTCTACAATTTGTTTTGGTTACTTCTTTATTTTTAGGAAATTGCCAAACTTTTACGTCCGCACACACTAAGAGCTAAATATGGCTCTAGTAAAACCTTAAATGCCGTCCATTGCACTGATTTACCCGATGATACCATATTGGAAATTCAATACTTATTCAAAATTTTAGATTAATTTATATTTTATAAATACTTTAAAACATTCCTAACTAATATTATTTTATGTTTAGTTAAATATAAATAATTTTATAAAAGTTGTTCCTTTATTTATTTCTTAAAAATCGTTTCATGCTTCTTAACACTAATAACAAAATTTAACTATCACTTTTTTTACATAAAAAAAAAACATAATTTAATACTATGCACTACCATTTAAACATCAACAACTTGTGTATTATTACTTGTGCTGGGTGCATCATCTCTTAAATTATAAAGTGGGGTGGTTTCTGTGTCTCCAACCTCCAGAGAATTTTGACTAGCATAATGATGACCCAGACGTTCTTGTAACACATAATCGTAGGCCAGAAATGTGTAAATAACAATGGCCACTATCATGAGTATGGAATAGAAGAAAAATTCATCACTTTGTGTGGGAAAAAAATTTAGTTGTGTTATTAACACCACAATAAGATTGCCAAAGGCATTATTCAGAAACCAGGCAGCAGTGACCACAGATTTCATAGAAGCGGGGGCCTGAAAAAGGAAATGTTAAAATGTTTGTTTGATATTTTTATAGACATGCGATCCACCTGTGTAAAGGCAAATTGTAAGCCGGGTATGGACAGCAATAACTCGCCCAACATGATCAAAATAAATTGTGGTATTTGCCATAATACATTAACGGATTTAAAAGGCATGGACTGCAATTATAAGGAAAGTAAAAATAAATATTTAAAACCTTATTCTTAATCAATTTTGATATTGATCAAAGGTTTATAAACAAATTTTGTATTTAAATTTTGTTTTATAATAAACCTTTGATAAAATTAATGCTTCATTTTCTACAATGATTATCTTGACTTTAACTTACCAGTACATATCTTTGCAGCACCCCGGCACATATAAAGGAAAATGCTGAAAACACTCCTCCCAATGTAACACTTTGCAATGGCTGCAGTTCGTAATTGAAACAACATTTCAAACAAGGTTTCACTAAATACTGCCACATAGGTATTAAAATGAATAGAAATATGGGACCCATAGCTTTGGCCTGATCCGGTTGTATGGTTATTCCCGGCACTATTGTGGTATTCATCTGTGAAGCCTGAAACGTCCAACTGGAGTCTTGTTGAGCAAGTAGGGCAAAATAAATGGGCAGTGGTAGAAATAATTTGGCCAGCTACAGAAATTCAATACATAAAGGTAATTAAAGGATTTATTTATATATTCAAATTCCAAAAAGTCTCCCATTCTTTGTACTAAATTTTTTTATTTTACCTTCAAAACTTTAGCCACATCATTGACAAATGTCTCATCGTACTTCCCCACCGCATAGTGAAGCCAATAAGAACGTTTTGTTATGGCCGAATTTTTCGACCATTTCCGAGCCAAAGCATGCTTAATACAACCATAGAATTTCAGCAAAATATTTTCTTCATTCAGCTTTTCTTCCTTGTAATACAGTTTGCCAATGTTGAAAGTCACTTAAAGGTAAGAAGTAGTTTAGATATAAAGTATTTGAATATATTTATTAATACACTTACACCATGCTACAAAGAATGAGGTAGCCAAAGTACCAAATACTGCCGGATAACAGCCAGTTTTATTGAAACAGGTTGTGTTGGCTCTTACCATGGGCGGTAGTATTTTACTTAAGAATATGCCAACATAATACACAAAATAATATAAGCTAAAGTATTCCGCCAATTGTTTGGCCTGTTGAGGCAGTTGAAATTGTATGGCACCCAGGGAAGTTAGACAGGCTCTTGAAGAGCCATTACCAATGGCTATAAATAACAATGAAATGGAAACCAGAAATCTAAAAGAGAAATGAAACAATTTTTAACAAATTTATTTTTCAAAATGAGAAAATTAATAATAAGCCTTAGCTTAGTTTACGTGCTAGTCAGATTTACAAGAATGAATAAATAAAATAAAAAGAAATAATCCGTAGTTCGGTTTTTCTTATATTTTCTCCTTCAAATTTAAACAATTTTAAAAAACCCCGTCGTCTATAAGTTGCGCTAATCGATGACTGATTTTCAAAGTAAATTTTTGATAATTTGGTAGCTTTGTTCGAGCGTCAATCTATTCATGATGATTTGCCAGAGTATATTGATCATAAAAGTAAAAAATTGAGCGCAGTATGACAGTTCGTTTGACACTTAACACTTTTGTAAGTTCTATCGGTAGAAATTCTCAGTATATTTTTCCTACATTTTTCTAAATCCTTCAAATCTGAGTAGTACTTGATATTTTTATATATACCAACTTACACCAATGATATTCCCATATATGGCAATGCCGTCAACACCAACAGTATCCAACCAAATGCATAGAGAAAATAAAAGCCCGTTATTGTCCTAACATTGCCTATATAGCTATCGGCCAGTATAGCTCCAAATATAGGGCAAAATTGTCCAAAGAAATTGAAAATATGTAAAACTATTGTTGACAAACTTTCGCTAAAATACAAATCATCGCGTAGGTATAATGCCAATATAGCTGAAAATATAATAGAAAACAAAATTAAATGAATTTTTTTATATAAAAAAAAATCTGTTTAAGGTTCTGAACTTGTTATTAAAAAAAATAAAAAACAGATAAATCATACCAATAATAAAGATTATGATTTGAAGCATCATAATGCAAATAAAAAAAACAAAAGCTAGAAAATAAACTGATAACTTGATTATTTGAATATAATAGCGACAAAAAATATATGTATCAAACAAAATAATTTAGTGCATTCATCAAGAGTCAATGCAAATAAAACAGTGTAGAGTATAATAACGTAAAAGTAAATGAAATTTCCCTTATCTTACTATTTCTTTGTAGAATTTTTGTTAAAGTTAGAATTCGAGAGAAGCCACTACAACTTAGAAGTAGAAGTAGTAAAGTAAGCAGATCTAATTAAAAAATAATTTTTAATCAAAGGTTTATAAAAAAATGTTTATGGAAATTTTGTTTTATAAACATTTGAAAAATTTAAAAATTCTTAATGAAAAATTCTTTGGGAAAATATTTGAATTTATATTGGCCTTCACTGTTAATGTTATTTTGTTAAATTTTTTTCTTATTTTTTTTAATATTAAGACAATTTCTTTTGTTTTTTATTTAATCATTTCTAAATTTAAGAAATTGTTTAAACCAAATCCAGACATATCATTAACACACGTACCAGCGTCATAGACCTAATTTCACAAAAATCAAAACAATTATAATGCACTTAGGTTAATATTTATCTGTCCGAATTTTTATGAGTGAATCATCGTTAAAGTATTAATTAAATTTTTTAAATTCTGTTCAAAAAACGATTTAAATATTTAAAATTTTAATGGGAATATGAACTAAAGGTGGCAAACGAAAGAAATTTTATACATTTCTTTATTTATAACATAAAAAATAATGATTAAAGTAAAATTTTAATATTGTTCAGATGTTGACAAACCGTCACCGGAAATTGTTTGGTGTCATTATCTCATGCTGAACATCTGTCAATCTACATCAATAATATAAACAATGAAATTTTAAAGAGTAATAATAAACATAGGAAAAGTGTATTAAAAATTATTTTCCTTGAAATAGCTTTACGCTATTTTAACACTCTTATCTAGTATACGTTTTTGTAAACTTGTATTTCCAGCCCGTATTTATATTTCAAGGTTAACATAGTAATCTAAATATTGATCAAAAATAGGTTAAAAAAATCGAGGTAATCGCTGTTTTTTTTATTATATCTCAGGCATTTGTGTGGCCGATTTTCCCAAATTTAAATAGCAACCGTATAAAATCAAACCAAAATTGTACTCAAAATAATAACATACGAGTGTTGTTTTTGTTTTCACATTGTTTTTATACCCTTCACCTTCTTGAGATGGGTATATATAAGTTTCTCATTCCGTTTGTAATTTCCACAATATAATTTTCCGAACCTATAAAGTATATACATATATTCTGGATCCGGAGCGGAGTCGATTAAGCTATGTCCGTCTGTCTGTTGAAATTAATTTTCTGAAGACCCCAGATATCTTCGGGATCCAAATCTTCAATAATTCTGTCAGACATCCTTTCGAGAAGTTTCCTATTTAAAATCAGCAAAATCGGTCCACAAATGGCTGAGATATGACCAATATGATCAATATGAATATCTAATGATAGATATTTAAAAGACATTTGCAACATTCTTGAAATATTTAATTTATTATTACAGACAAAAATACTAGTTTAACCTTTTTGAAAACGTTGGCCATGCAACAGTTTGAAGAAATCGAGGTACTGTATTAGAACAAAATAGTGAAATCTATTGAAGATATTAAATCGTATGTAGAGTTTTGCGACTAAGTGAATGAGCAAAAGCCACGACTGCCTTGATTTTTTTATACCCTTCACCTTCGTGAGAAGAGTTTGTTATTTCGTTTGTAATTTCCACAATATAATTTTCCGACCCTATAAAGTATATATATTCTGGATCCTTATAGATAGCGGAGTCGATTAAGCCATGTCCGTCTGCCTGTCTGTTGAAATCATCTTTCCGAAGCCCCAAATAACCTACATAAACGATTCATTCATCAATATCTCTGGAATTCTTCCGGCTCTGTTGCTATTTAAAATCGAGAAAATCGGTCCACATATGGCTGAGATATAAGGAAAAAACCAGGACAACCTCGATTTTTAACCTATTTTTGACCTATATCTGGATTACTAGGTCATTAATATAGACAATATGGATATCTAATGATAGGTATTTCAAAGACCTTTTCAACGACGTACATATTTAAGACCATAGTAAGTTGGACCTACAATGGGTCAAAATCGGGAAAAAAATTTGAACCCGAATTTTTTTTTCACAAAAAAAATTAAATTTTAAAAATTTAAAATAATTCGAAAAAAAAAATTTTTGTTTACCTAAAAATATTTAAAATTTGTATTTTGAAGTATAATTTGGTGAAGGGTATATAAGATTCGGCACAGCCGAATATAGATCTCTTACTTGTCTTTTAATAATACATTCTCACCACTTAGGTTTCTGACAACTGAGTTAGGTCTTTGACAGCACAGTTTCCGTTCTATTACTACGTTTATACGTAGCCTATTCGCAAATAAAAAATTAATTCACTGTTTATGCGGCATTTTTTTCTAATTGCAATATTTTTATTTGCGAATAAACGTAGTATATGTCTATTCTCTATGATTCAAACATTTATGGCCTGATTCATAAACACGAAAGGAAAGCAATTTTCAATTTTTTGTATGAAAAACACTCAAAAATTATTTAAAAACTGTGGGATATTCATAGAAAAATTTGTTTTTCTATAGCAAATTTATTTGGCAGAAAACTGATATAAAAACGATATTTTCAAACTTGGTTGCACATTAAAAAATTGGCTTGAAACGGAAATACTGCTTCGTTTTATAAAATAGAAATGCATGATTCGCAACTAGGGTTCATAATAGCAAAAAAATTACAGTTTTTTTATTTTTCATCAGTTTTCTTCTTAATGTTATAGTATTATTTCTGCACAAATAGAACAGATTGGTTTCAAAACAAATCCCGCCTAGTTTATTAGTTTTCACAATTATAGTTCACCAGATATTCCATAATAAATATTTACTTTGTATGGGAGGTGCCACGCCCACTTGAAATTTCAAAATAAAAAATAGCCTACAGCTCCTTCCAGGTATAGAGAAAGATACATTTCTAGAAAATCTGTTTAGTGGATTAGCCTCCTATAAGGTACAAACAAATAAATAGACATATGTACATTAAATTAAAGTGATGATCAGCTAATTAGGGACAATAGTGTTTGCTAGATTCCATGTGATTCTCATTTAATTTTTCAAATATTTTCACACATATATAAGGAGCCGCAGAACAAAATGTACTTTTTCGAATTTTTTTACAAATTGACTTTTTGGTATTTTTATAATATTTGGGTTGAAATCTTCTAAAAAAAATCAATTTCCCAAAATTTTCAAAAAAGTACCTTTTGTTCTTCCTCATATGTGAAATTTTTCTCACCTCTACAAAAAATATTCAGCCACAACAGAAAAATTCGGTCATTTAGAGTGAATCATTTGATTATCAATAAATTCGGTTATCACAACCAAAAATGTTTTTTTTTTAAAAAACGGGAATCATTATATATACGAGGGTATTAATTTTTAGAAAAAGTAATGACAATAATACTGGTTTAAATTTGTTATTACGAATGGAAAAAGTTCGGGAAATTAAAAACTCAGGCCGTACTTTTGTTCTGTTGACATTATTTTTTTTTAATTTGTTCGTATCCCAAAAGTAATTATTTCTATAGATTCAATTTAAAATATTCAAATCAAAAATTAGTGAACGTAAAAATAACATAATTTAATATTTTTAAATTTTCCATTCTTTGCTATTATTTTGCTCTCAACTTTCAATGATTGTAGGTGTTTGTTTTTGAAGACTTTACACTTGTTGATAATGTACGGTAATGATTTTAAGGTTTTACTTACAACACAACACAACACATACAAAATACTTACTTCTTATACCGTTTGCAGCAAAGGCTTCAAATAATTTCGCCATTAATACAAATACTATGGCCCTAGGATATCTGATACGCCTGGGCGTCAATTGTGTTACAAGGCCATAGCCTTCAGATTTTGTATTTCCTTGTTTGGATTTTATGGAAGTCAACATTGAGATGTCTGGTTCATTATCTTTTAGGGTTAATATACCCAAGGCAGGTAGTGCTTTAAATAAATTTTAGATAAAATTGTTTTGATTATCTTTGAAATCATAAAAAGAATACATACATATGTGCTATACTATGTAAAACTTACTTTCTTCACTAGCAATTTGGGAGGCTCGAAACATTGTATGTTTCTTATTTTGTGCACTGGAATATTATGATGTTTGATGTTGAAGTAAAATAACTTTTTATTATTTAAATTAAAAAAAAAACAATAACAAATTGTTGAATTATTTTTTTAAAATATACTATAATAGTAAAGTATGCATGTAATGTATATTATATAGGTACAGGGCTTTATCAACCGCAAATACGGTGATTTTCAAGTCAGTTGACTGTTAGAGCACAATCACCACCATACTATCCACCAGCTAAATATTACTTGTTCATATAAATATGTACATATGTATGTATGTATTTACATAGAATTGTTGATGTCTACTCAAATTTCACGGTATTCAAAACGAGCAAGGTAATTTTGTAAAAAAAAAATAAAAAATGTTAAGTACAAAACACAATAAATTTATTTTTCATTTAATTACAAATATTTACACCACCATCTTCTATATTATCACTTGATTTTGTTAATGAGTGTTAGTTTGAATTCAATTTATTGTATGTATTTATTAAATAATTATTTTATTTATTTATTGACCGTTATTTTTTTAAGATTTTCAAAACAATTCGTATTGTAGGTTTTTCTTGTTTAAAGTCTCGTGAAATACTGTTTGTTGCAATGAATTAAAACTCAACTTTTTACATTTTTTTCCCTCTAGTATTTGTATGGCGTTCTGACGGTTGTATCTATCGTTGGTTGGCTGCTTGCCTGATATCTGTGGCTTTCGGTTCGTTTGTCTTCTTTCTACACATATACAAATTATTTTATTTCTTAACAAGTGTATTCCAACAGTTTAACTTAGAATCTATCTGTTGTCGTAAGCTATACGGCACTTTGTACGTGTGTTTAATTCAATTCATCTTGTACAATAATTTTTCACGAGACATTATGTGTTTTTGTTATTGTTTTTTCTTTTTTTTTCACTGTTGACGACTGACTGCCAGTCAACGATTGCTCTCGTTCTTCCCACGATAACAATGCCTGTTATCTGTGTTATTTGTTTATATATTTTTGATTAATCGTTTTTCTTATTCTGTTGCTTCTCTCTTGTCTGAAAGTTGGTGGTACCTATGCAAATGTTTGTCTGATAACTTTTCTTCTAATTAGAACCAGGTAATCCAATTATAATTGGGTGAATGCAAGTCTTTAAAATGTAGTTTACTTTATTTTAGTGGTTTGATAGTGTCGGAATAACATTAATACTATTTCGATTGCCTTTTAAAATATTTTGTAAAATATTAAAGGATTCTTAATATGCTTCCTATAATTTTAACAATTAATTTTTAACCCATTAACGGTCGTCTAATTAAAAATAATCAAAACAAAAAACTTCCAAAAATTATTGGTTTTATTGGTACAAAGCATATGCATAATATATATAACGACATAGTAATCCAGATATAAATCGAAAATATGTCAAAAATCGAGGTTGGCGTGGTTTTGCCCTTATATCTCAGCCATTTGTGGGCCGATTTTAAATAGCAACCGAACCGGGTCTATAGCGGAAATATTGATGTATGAATTATGTAAGTTATTTGGGAGCTATGGAAAGTAGATTTCAACATACAGACGGACAAGGCTATTTCAACTCCGCTATCTATAAAGATCCAAAATATATGTTCTTTGTGTGGTCGTAAATGGAAAATGGTCGTAAATGGAAAACTTACAAACGGAATGACAAACTTATACATACCCTTGCCACTCATGGTGAAGGGTATAACAGTACTTAAACTGTTTTAACAAAGTGTATCGAAATTGAAAGCACAAAAAATGATACTTGTATTTTCTTTTCTAGCCAATGTCCTTGATTACAATATTTATGTATTAAAATACATATCGTTTTTCTTAGAGTTACCGGCTTTTAAATAGATATCCTCATATGGGGACAGAGACCGGTAATGGGTTAATCAATTGTATTGACAACTAAATTTTTTTTTCCGAGTTTCGAAATTTCCGAATTTCGAGAATTACAAAACTGTTTCCAATACTGCTGTTCATAAATAAACCCATCTTGTGCACATCCTAAATCTGTTGCTAATCTTTCGAGTTAAACACGTTTTAATGTTTATCATTAAATGAACTTTTATTCTAATAAATTAACATCTTTTTCCAAGATGAGTTGAATAGGAACAAGTAAGAGAGCTATATTCGGCTGTGCCGAATCTTATATACCCTTCACCAAATTATACTTTAAAATAAATTTTTTTAAATATTTTTAGGTAAACAAAATTTAATTTTTTTTTTTAATTGTTTTTCAATTTTTTTTCGAAATTGTTTTTTAATTTTTGTTAAAAAAAGTTTTTTTTTTCAAATTTATGACAAAAACAAATTTTTATGAAAAAAAAATTCGGGTCAAAAAATATTTTTCCCGATTTTGACCTACATCGTTGCAATGGACTTTAGATATCCATATTGTCTATATTAATGACTTAGTAATCCATATATATATCAAAAATAGGTCAAAAATCGAGGTTGTCCCGGTTTTTTGCTCATATCTCCGTTATTTATGGACGTATTTTGCTGATTTTAAATAGCAAACTTCTCATGTCTGACCGAATTATTGAAGATTTGGATCCTCAGAAGATATCTGGGGTCCTCAGAAAATTTATTTCAACTAACAGACAGACGGACATGGCTTAATCGACTCCGCTACCTATAAGGATCTAGAAAATATATACTTTATAGGGTCGGAAATGAAAAATATAGAAATTACAAACGGAATGACAAACTTATATATACCCTTCTCACGAAGGTGAAGGGTATAAAAACACTAAAATTTTTCTATGTGAATATATTTAGAGCTTATTAACATCTTTTAAGAGCAAAAATACATAAAATAAATGACTTTATGGACCAACATGGCTATGTTGAATTTCTGCAAAACGTAATGTTGCCATATAGCAGTGAAGAAATACCACTGCACTGAAATACCACAAATCGAATAGCTAAGGAATGGTTTCGTGTCAATAATATTAAGGTTATGGAGAGGCCGTCACAATCCCCTGACCTCAATCCTATTGAACATCTTTCGGGGGGACATTCAAAATCTGTATACGATTCGAAAACATCCAATGACGAGCAGCATTGTGAAGTTGTTGAAAAAATCTGGAAGGCAGTCCCAATAAGACTATGTCAACATTTTGTTCGACCTTTATTTTTTTGTTTTAATATGAAGTTTTAAAATAAATATTCAAATTTTTAATCTTATCTTTAATTTATAAAATATTTGAAAGTTTAGTGGTACTGCTATTTTCATGTTTGCAACAATTTCATGTTTGTAAATTTTATTACTAATTCGTGTACATATAAAATACGCTGTGCCAATTTCGGGAAAAATATTTTTAAGCAGAATTTCAATGAAAAATTGTTTTTATAAAAATATACTTAGTTATAGATTCGGTACAGCCGAATATTTCACACTACAATAAAACAATACTTTAACCCCAATTAACAATATTCTTAACCTAAACACTTATCTTAATGTACGAACATCAAATTCGTACGAAAGTGAAAACTATTAAGCTTCTTTTTACGAAGCTGAAGAAGCAAAACCAAAACGTTACGAATTGGAGAATACGATTATTTAAACTTTCGTACAAGTTCTGTGACAGACCTTTATTTTAGCTTCCTAAAAATTGAATTAAATTTACATTTTTAATTGAGATATTCCAAAATTAAGGGCCTGATTCAGAAACATGGATAGAAAATTTATTAAAAAAATTATATGAAAGTGTTTTTCATACAAACATTTAAAAATTGTTATCTGTTCGTGTTTTTGAATTATATGTTCAGACTCATATTGAACATCATAGTGCTAACTTCAGGTTAAATTTGTATTGTTAGTGGTGGCAAGACAAAAACTTTGTCATTGAACTATAAACTCCATCGATATCATAATGTCGTCAAGCTTTTCTTGTTATATTTTGCAGATTTAATTGAATTTGATGTAAATGTGAAAGTCACGGATCATTTCAATAATTTTGAAAATAAATACATAATTTGTGTATATATTTTTGGAAAAATTCCATTAATGATGATTTGTTTTCATTGTTAATTTAAAATTTACATACATATACATATGTATACATACTTATATAAATGCATAATTATTTATTAATTTGTGTTATCATTATATTAATTTGTGTACACAAATACTTGCATTTAATTGATCTCATTTTAAATTTATAGACCTATTCACTTTTAAAAGGCTGTTGTTCGCGGTATTTTTATTGTTTTTTTTAATTCTTTTTATAATTTTTAATAAAAATATTAACATGTGACCATATAGATAATAAAAGTTTTCCTTTTTTCTTCTTGCATTTACATTTAAACCAGTCTGCTGAAGTTCAACAGTAGACGACTTACTTTAAAAGTGATAACGACATCATTGATCCATAGTCACATGTCTGTAAAATTATACTAATAATACTAACAAAGCTTAAAGATTATAACTACTTTTTACTCTACTTTTTATCCCAGCGCAATTTTTCTGCATGTTGTTTTTAACAAAGGAATAAGGCACACATAATTAGACTTTAAAAATTGAATTTCTTTGATAAAAAAATAATATTTTACATACAAAAGAAACAAATTAATTAGTCATGTTTGGTTATAAATATATTCACGTTTTAGAGTTTTTATACCCTTTTTATACTTACAGGCATAGGTTTCTGACAACTTTTAGTTAGGTCTATGCTTATAGGTATGTATTTAATTAAAAAAATACAATAAAAAATCATTATACAAACGAATCTAAATTAAAAAATTTAAATAATTTTTAGAGTCCCAACGAAACCGGTTTTTTCTAGCCGATACCGAATCCAATAAATTATTATTCGACCAAACCGAAACAATTTTTAAATGCACTTTAATTTCCAAAAAAAATGTTATTTATGCAGCAGCGACTTTTCGTCTTGAACTGAAAAGTTTTGTTTAGGGAACAGGATGCTTGGACATTTATTTTATACTAAAGTGTTTATTTCTCCTTTAAAATTTCGCAATCTTTGTTTTTTCATTATCAGCCCAATTATGAATAAAAATTCCCGGGGAGTTTTTCCCCTTTTCTCTTTTTTTCTATTCAAATTCAATGGAAAAAAACTCCCGGGGACCAAACTCCCAAGGAATTTTTTTATTCATAATTGGGCTGTATAAGTTTGAATACTGTATACTGTTAATAGGCCGTTTTTTACCTAAACCGAAATCAAATGTTTGGACGGGCTCTACTAATATTTATGAAATCGATTTTTTCAAACACCACGTTTTAGATTAGAAAAAATGCTAATTTAACAAAAAGAAATTTGAAAGAATGTGTTCTACGGCTCCCTAAATTACAAATACTTCAAAGCAAGTTTCCATGTTTTATTTTCATTATACAAATGTAATTAAAAAAATTATTCCTTTAATTTTGTTTTTTGTTTTTATTTAAAAAATGAATTTTATATTAAACTAAATTAAAGAAAATAATTCGTTTCTTCCGCATATCAAATTGAACAATTTAAACAAATTTTATTAGATTTCCACAATATGTATTGCTTTTTAATATCGAAACTATTTAGTGAATGTGCTTAGTGTAATTAAACATAAACATTATGAACAGGCATTAAATGAGGCAATTTTCAAATTAATGAATTTCTGCACAAATCGAATTTAAATTAATGATAAGAGGACTATGATTATAAAAAAAATAAAAATATAAACAAATGTCAGTTTCGTACGTTACGGAAATCACCAAATTGATACTAAATCCCTAGAAGACTGCGTGTGTGTGATGCATTGGCGACACAAAATTTACACCAACTTCTTGGCCTCAAAGAAACTCTTCAAATGTCTCATTTGCCAAAAGCCCATACACACCAAGACAACAGTTTGGGACACAGACCACCAGAGTACACGGGAGTTAGTGCTTTCGCTAGTTTGACGGAAACGTTCTTCACGATAACGTTGATAGTTTTGCTCCTTGGTTATTTGATCGACTTGATCCAACAACTGACGTATGCGCAATTGTAATTCAGTCAACTTTTCCTTTTGGGCCACACTGGCATAATCAATGGCATGTTCGCCAACTTGTATATCCAAATGGACACGCAATTGAGCACCACTAAACCAGGAAGTACTGTTCGAGTACATACAGATGACATGTTCACCCGGTGTATGGGAGGTGAATGAGATACGGCCCTCTGAACTATAGACACGAGAGAGTATAATTTTGTCATCGCTGTCACGTACCTCAACATGCATGCCAATGCCGGGTGATGAGGGCATAAAGCCATTTGAACGGGGATCATATAATTCCACTTTGTAGTTCACTGTAATACAAAAATAAATAGTTAATCATGTTTCTGAGCCCATTTATTAGGTATAACCCACCAATTACTGTAGTCTCATCGGGTACCTCCTCTATGAAACATTTGCGTTCTGTTTCGGCAATATGGAAATATAAACCAAATACTGTATTGCAACAGGCCAACAGTGCCACTAAAGCTAGTAATTGTTTCGACATGTTTGAATTAATATTTCAATTTATTTTAACTAATTTATATTAAAATTCTATTTAATTTTTGTGTTTTTTTTTATTTTATTTAACTCGACACGTCATGAGAAAAAGTTTGACACTACACAAAATGCCAAATTGACAAGAAAAAGCTAGAACAAAGATGTTGCCATTTCTTAGTGAGTGTCTATGTTTACAGTGGGTTATTTTTTGTCAAATTTTAAAATCTAAATTCAAAAATAATCAAAGAATTAGGAAAAAAATTATAAGTTTATTAGAATACATAAATCCTTAGATAAATAAATCATTTATGAGTTTTATTTATTGTTTCCAATATTGATGACTTTTTCAAACAAAAATCAGAAAATGGATTTTAAAATAAAAATCAAACAAAGTTTTATGTTTATCAAACTAAATATAAAACTCATTTTCATTTTGACGCTAATCAAACAACACTGGGAACAAATCAAGGTCCCAGTAAAATATAAAAAATATGAAAAAAATCAAAGTTTGACGGTATTTTCATATTTTTTAAAAAATCATATTTTATTTTCTTTAAAAATTCATATTTTTTCCTTTAAAAATTCTTATTTTCTATATTGCCGGCCTTCGGTCAGGCAAAGTGTTTTAAAACTCTGGGTGCTAATTTTTAACTTTTAAATTGACCTCATAATAGTAAAACACCTGGAACACCCTGTTGGTAGGGCTATCAATGCATAGAGCATGTGATAGACAAAAGAAGTTGCATATTTTACAAAAATAAAGAAATTTGTTGACGTTTGCATAGATTTTTGTGAAATTTCGATTATTTTACAAAAATAAGCCACAAAGTGTGAATTGATATATACAAGATGGATTTAACTATATTAATAGGTATAGCTACAGCCCTATTAGCGATATTAGTAACACTATTTTTCTTGCAAAAGAAAAAACCCGAAAAAGGTAGGTTATTGCAAAATGCATTCGTATCTTAGCAGATATTTATTTCGATTCAATTTTATTTAGATGATAAAAAACCACAACAACAACGTGGTGTACCTCAACGGGCCCAAGAAGGTGTACCACGACGAGCTCAAATTGTACGCAATCAACGTAATCGCTTAAGGCAAAATGCTGCACCTGCTGCTGGTAACGCAGCGGCTGCCTTAGATAATGCCCTCAATGATGAAGACAGTGATAATGACAACGAACAAGGTGATATTCCACAAGGTCAAGTTTTAGATGAAAAAATGGGTGCCAAGAAGAGAGCAAAAATGGAACAAAAAGAACAAAAACGTTTAATGCGTGAACAAGAAATGAAAATGCGTGAAGAGAAAAAGGCCAAAGAGTCCAAATTGGAGGAAGAACGTAAAAAGCTAGAAGACCGTGAAGCCGAAGAAGAACGCAAACAAGTTGAGGCAGAACGTTTGGCCCGCGAAGAACAGGAGCGTAAAGAACATGAAGAGTATTTGAAAATGAAGGCCGCCTTTAGTGTCGAAGAAGAGGGTTTCGAAGAAGGTGAAGATGAAAAAGAAAATCTATTGGCTGATTTTATAAAATACATACAAGACAACAAAGTTGTGGTGTTAGAAGATTTAGCCACAGAATTCAAATTGAAAACGCAACAGGTCATTGAACGTATACAGGAACTGCAAGCCAATGACACTATAACCGGTGTCATAGATGATCGTGGTAAATTCATATACATTTCGGAAGAGGAACTCAAATCGGTAGCTAAATTTATCAGGCAAAGAGGTAGAGTTTCAATAGCAGAGTTGGCCGAAAGTAGTAATAATCTAATCAATTTAACACCTGTGGATACTAATTAAGTTAAGTGCAGGAGAGTTTTGTTAAAAATATTAGAGATAATGTAGGTATAACTTTTAATTTCCTGGTTCTTCATTTCTGTTATTGAATATAGTTTTTATTTTGCTTTTTCTAGTGTAAATACGAAAAATTAAATTGGTTTACTAACTTAAGAAACTAAAATCAAGGTCATATATCTGTATGGTGTTTCCACTGTGCCACAAATTGAAGTTATATTTTTATTCATCAGTTTAGAAGTCATCATTGTTTTGTTCTTAATAATTTAAAATACTGCAAGCTGTTGTATTTCACTCTGAGCTGTCAGAAATATGGACTATTATTAAGGTAAGTATTTTTTATTTAGTGATATTAAAATTAAGTAATTTTACGATTCCTGCTAAAAAGAACATTAATGTAATTAGTACTTTTGAAACACACCATGAGTGAAGGAAAAATCCGCCAGACAGCTGAGATAAAAAACTACGACTCCCACGACTTTTGTTTTATAACCCCCTCCCACTGTAACAGAATTCCATTGCGATCGAAATTGGAATTAATTCCGTATTTTGCTTCATCAGAAAAAGTGAGAGGAACATTATTTTTGGAATGAAAACACTTTCAATTTTTATTTTTACCACGAACTATTTCTTCCCATCAATCTTTATCGAAAAGTATACTTTGGTAAAGAATATAAATTCTCCACATGAATCAATCAAAACATTTTTAGTTTATTAGTTTAACATTAAAAATATATATTTCTTCCATTTAATTATTGCAAATTTACAAAAAAAAAAAACTACTTGTTTTCAGATTTTAAAGAGTCCAAAATTTATTCAGTCGTCCATATCATCGTCATCATCCATTTCCATTTCATCGTCGTCAAATTCATCTTCACTAGTTTCATCGGGATCGTTAGCCTCCAATTGACATTTGGGGCATTGACACACAAAAATATAATTCTCTTTAAGAATCTGAAAAACAAACACGCAATAATTAACATTTATTTCAATTCTATGGTTTAAAACACAAATACCTTTTGCCGGGAATGTCTACTTCTTTCCAATTGACATTCATCTAAATATGAAATACAAATTTCTTCACCCGGTTGTATGGCTTGTATGGCCTTTAGTACTACAATATCATTCGAGTATGGAAAAGTTGATTGGGCGTTTGGAACACAACTGTGATTTATTTTACTTTGCAGTAAATATAAACCTGAACCTTCATTGTTCAAGAATTCGCCAGCGACTGTAATTATATAAATTTGCAAATTGATTCAAATGCTCTGCATATTTTAATTGCAAAATACTTACATTCTCCCACTTTATTATACAGATCATCTATGTATTCATCCAATTTATTTTTATCCGCTTCGGGCATAGGTAAATCTGATACCTTCTTAACCCACTCTGCTAAAACACTAGTGGCCACACCTTGACTATTAGTACCCACCAAACCCATAAGTGTTTTAAAGGAATCAGGAGTAGTAAACTGCAAAATAAAATATGAAATAACATACAATATTCAAAATTGAATGCAAATAACTTTGAATTTACCAATGCAAACTCTTCTCCCTGAAAAGCTTCACAAAAAGCAGCAAAAAGTTGTTCCATTTGAATTTCAAAATTTTCACCCAGCATTTTGTGATAGATTTGCTGTTCCTTGTTCACAATCAAAGATTGGAATGATTGTAAAGTTTCCATAAATTCGGTTTTATTAGTGCTTTGTTGATACATGGCCATTAAACGTACCAAAAGCATTATGGTGCCAGTTTCAGGAGGATAATGCATTTTTCTATAAAAACACAAACAACCGCTCAATTACAACATCTTATAATAAATTTGAAAAAATACTCACTTCCATATTTCATTTAATCTATTAATGGGATGTGAATCATCAGCCCTATAATTACCCATACAGGCGACACGATGATATTTCTTTAAGGCCTCAATACGACAATCTTCCGAACAGTAGCGCACTTTGCACTTGGGACAGCAACAAAATTGTTCCAACCATTGTTTGGTGGGATCATGTTCCACCAGTGGTACCACCAAAGCTGGCTTACTGGCTAAACGTCTTACATTTTCGGTAACCGTTTCCAAAGGACGCATACAATGATCACAAGCGGCATAGCCATAAGCTGAATTCCAAGAGAATTGACTTGAGACAAAAGGTTCCTCTTCAAATATGACATCTCCCACGTTGTAGGCTTTTGTAGCCAACATGGCACGCCCCTGTAATAAATTTTGTCAATGTAATTGTTATATACAAGATTTTTGTAAAACTAACCTTTCCTGGTATCTCTTTAATATCAAAGGAATACATTTTCAATAGAATGTATTAAGTTAAACTTTAGGGTCCTTTAGCTTGTGATATTTGTTTTGATTTGTATTTATTTTTTTGTTGCTGCTCATCGGCATGTGCTTGTCACAAAATACAACGCTGCTTATGTGTAATGAACACAGTTACAAAGGCATGTTTAGTTGGCAATATAGTAAAGTTTGTGATACATTGATTTTTAAAGCATACTTTAAGGCATTTTTATTATACTTTTTACCAGCCTTTAAGCGTTTTCAAAGCAGAGTTGTATTTTAAGATAAAACGGCTTTTTAAATGTTTTAAAATTATTGCATTTATTTATGTAAATTATTTTTGAATAGGAGTTTGGTAAATGATATCATGTATACATGAAATTTTTATGCATGAATTCAATAATATTTGTGAAGTTAATGAAGGCATTATGACTGACTGATATCATGCATTTTTATGCTAACTTGACTGACCAAATGAAGCGTAAATGAAGGGATTATGACTAATTTCGTGCATTAATGACTTGAATTATATATTTTCTTAATTTCAATTAAAACAATTTTATTTTTAAGTTTCAACAATGTTTTTTTTATTTTTTTGTATGTTTATTTTCAAATATTTTAATATTATTTCTCATTTTTTATCTTGGAGTTAATTTTTAGAAACTACATTTAGCTTTAAGTTAAATATCACTTAAAATTATAAATATAATATTAATAATAATAATTTTGTTTGTTGTATTTTTTTTCTCATTTTGCAATGCAATATAATTTATGAAAGAATTATTAATTAATTGGGTTTTAGGTGTTATTTATAAGCCGGTTTCATTTGGTAATTAAACTTTTTATAAGTGTTTGTATTTGTAATATTTTTAGGCCTGGCTTTAAGCAAAAGTTTAAGATATTGCAATTTTACGCTTTTCTTTAAAACAATTACAATTTTAATATATTAAATTAAATTAAAATAATAAACAAAATTTACACCAATTATTTTTGTTGTTTTCATTTTTTTCTCAATTAAATTTTTAACAAATCATAAAACTATTTTAACATATTTGGCTTTAAATCATAATGACGCTTCTTGTGTGTTATGTTCTTTTAAATTTACTTAAATTAAACAATATAATCTTTCAAGTTAAAGTTTTGTTTTTAGATTTTTTAAGCTTCACATAACTTTAACAAATAAAATATTTTACCAATCTTGTTTGGATTTGTATTTTCAAAACTAAATTAAGTGTTTTGTGTTCTTAAATAAACTGTTAAAAAAACTTTATATTTTACATGTTTGTTTTTCTCTACTGGTTTCCTTTTTATAAAAACTATTTTAATATAGATAAATAGGCTTTAAATAAAAACTAAATTTGAAATATTGTTTGTAAATTGAAAAAGTGTTTGAATTTGTTTACCATTTGCAATTTTAGATAATTAGAAATTTGTTAATAAATTATATGATGTGAATTTTTATAAACATTTTCCTTTGTTGCTAAATTCTTTGCACTAAACTTTTAAATTAATATTACAAAAAAAAAGAAGAAAAGTTTATATATGTCTGAATGATTACCATAATTATTCTTTCATATTCACACACATGTTGTAGAGTTGTATAGTAATTATTAAATATTTAAATAATTATGCTTTGTTTTTAATGTATTTATTCACTAACAAGAGCCATTTCACGAGCTGTTGTTTGATTTAAGGCTGTAACAGCCGCCGTTGTTGTTAATTCCGCATCATCTGCTGATGAATTTGTGTTATTGGTGGTGTTTGATTTTTTCAAATTATCACAATTACCGCTTATCACATCCTTAGCATCATCATCTTCGTCGTCGTCCTCCTCTTCCTGCCCCCTTTGCTCATCCTCATTACTATTAGCATCCTCTTCGGCTTCATCGGCAAATGATATTTCCGCTTGAAGAACACTCGTATCATTTGTCGCTTTAACACCTTGTTCCACCACAATTTCCGTTGTGGACACACTATCCTCCTGATTATTATTGACTTTATCGTTTATGCTGTTGTTGTCCACATTATCATCGCTGTCTTTCGCCACCTTATCACCGCTGCCAAAAACCTCCTCTTCGGGTATGTCTTCGATGAGACTGCGACTACCCGAACCCACTGAGGGTGATTTGTTGTCTAGCGATGTGGCATCTTCATCATCGGACAGTTTTCTCTGTAGTATAGGATCTGAGGCTCTTAGAGAACTTTCTGACACGCCCACACCTTCACCGCTGGGCCGCAGCACAAGATAAAGCAATATATCCGATAGCGAAATAATACCAATGACTTTGCGATTCTCATCGACCACCACCAAACGATGGACTTCGGCGCGTACTATGCGCTCGAGGATGGTGTATAAGGTTTCGTCCAAATTACAACATTGCACACCCTCAAACCATTCATTGCGATGTTCGTTGGCTTTGCGCAAGGAGACATCGAGATCGTTGTACGTTTTTTCGGCTGCCAGGTTCTGTAAGAGGAATTGAATGAAAGAGAAATCATGAATTGTGAGAATTTGTAAGATTTGTTTTAATGCAATGTAGGAATTCAATTTTTGATAACTGAAATCACGTAATTTAATTACAAAATATACTTACAATAACATCAAATTTGGCATAGATATCAACTAAACGTCCTTCGGAATCAACTAAAGGTAAGGCGGATACTCTTCGCTCAACGAATTTCTTTAAAGCTGTTATAATGCTAGTGTGTTCATCGGCCACTTCGATATTATCATAGGTGCCAATTTTTAAAGCACGCAATTTCTTTTGCATATAAGAAGGTTTAGGCAATTCATTAATCTGTAACAAAAAATCATTAAAAAACGCCATTAATAATGAACATTAGCAAAAATAAAGAAAAAGTGTGTTCGTAAATACAATAAATTTGCAGCATACTTGGCATCACTGCTTAAAGTCTTCTTCTTCTTTGAAATTATCATTCAACTGGAATGACAACAGTGATGCCAAATTGTAAAAAGTAAAACGCCGTAAAGACTGACGTTTTGCTTAAAGCATTGAAATCAATCCAAAAAATTAAAGAATCATTTGGAACCATGTTAAATTTCAGCACAAAATGTATTGTATTTATGAACACTCTAAAAATATTTCCCATTTCTCCTTTTCTACTTACATATAAAAACAGGAACCTTAATATACGTTTATGGGTTAATATATATAATACATTGCCCGTTGCGGGATCTATAACAGGTAATCGATGTATACGATTGTGTACGAGTATCTTAATGGCATCATATAGCGAAGCATCTGGACCAATACTAACTAATGGCATCACTTCATTATGTAAAACACCTGTTAAATCAATTTATATGAAAAAACAAATTAAATGAATATAAAATCTAATTAATAATTGTAATAATATAAACTTACTTCTCCATGTATCTAATTTGTGCTCTTCCAATTGTTCTATTGAGGCATTCGGTGATTTATAATACATTCTTAAGATTTTTATAAAATCTGTTATGGTCAACATTCCAACAAATTGCTGTTTCTGTGAATCCCAGAGCGGTGCGGCACGCACACCATTATAGACTAAAGCATAGAAGGCTTTCTTAACCAATAATTGTGTATCGAAGACAACCAGTTTGGCTGATGTGGGTATCAGATCGTAACATTTGTGGAAACGGAAAAATTTTACAAATATCTGAGAATCATCTTCTTCTGCAAAGAGAGACATAAAACAAACAAGAACAATTAGTAAATTATAGGGATATTTAAAATAAGAAATTAAGAACAGAAAAAAAGAGTTTAATTATGGACCTGACCGGTAAACAATTTTAAAATTTTTGCATAAAAAAACTCTTAAAAATTATTTGGAAACCGAGTGAATTTCATATAAATAATTTAAAATTGTTTTCTGCTCATGTTTCCGAATCAGGCTCTTAATTGTTGTCTTACTAATCTTCCATATTAATAAGATTTGGAAATAAATTTGACACTTTTAAATTTAGTAAACTTAGTTTAAAAAAAATAATTTACAACGTTCCAGAAAATATCTCATTTCTTTATTAGTCAGTCGGTAATATCGAGAGAAAATAATAAAAAAGACCCAACAAGAAATATATCTTATTTCTGGAGTTCCACTAAATATTCGGTATAGGTGTAGTATTAGGCCAAAAATTCGTACACGCTAGATAGATTTAGTATTAGGCCAAAAATCGGACAGTATTCGGGAAAAATGTAGCTGAATACAAAAACTTTTTTAAAGAAATCAAGAAAGATAGCTATTTTCGACTGTGCCGAATCTTATATACCCTTCACCAAATTATACTTAAAAATATTTTTATTTAAACAAAATTAATTTATTTTTAAATTGTTTTTAAAAAATTAGTTTAAATTTTTTTTAATAGTTTTAAAAAAAGTTTTTTCCAATTTTTTTTTTTTAAATTTTTTTAATTTTTAAAAAAAATTTTTTTCAAAAAATAATTTATTTATGACAAAAAAAAATTTTAAATGAAAAAAAATTCGGTTTAAAAAATATTTTTTCCGATTTTGACCTATTGTAGATCCAACTTACTATAGCCTTATATACATCGTTGCAACGGACTTTGAAATGTCTATCATTAGATATCCATATTGTCTATATTAATGACTAGTTATCCAGATATAGATAAAAAAAATAGGCCAAAAATCGAGGTTTTCCCGGTTTTTTCCTAATATCTCAGCCATTTATGGGCCGATTTCAAATAGTCGATTTTAAATAGCAACCGAGCCGGAAGTATTCCCAATATATTGATGTATGTAAGTTATTTGGGGGCTTCGGAAAGTTGATTTCAACATACAGACGGACATGGATATATCGACTTCGCTATCTATAACGATCCAGAATATATATACTTTGTGGCATCGCAAATGAAAAATGTAGAAATTACAAACGGAATGACAAACTTATATATAACTCAAATACGAGACTTATGTCAAAACCGGTTCCCTGAGGAGCACGGACCACATTCCTGGTAAGAATTTTTTTTTTAATTCGCAGCTGACAATATTCACAGGGATTCAGTGAGCCTCAGGAATTTGTCCTGTCTGGATCATTGGTGAGGTAGGTCACTTCGGAGAGTAGGCTGTGTCTGTGGTTTAAAACCCAAAACGGGTAGAAAATCGTTGGACTGTTATTTGAGCTAGTGACAAATTTCGGGCCATCAATTTTATCTTACTAGGTGCTGTTAGACGAAACAACAGGGGATTTAAAAGTAGCAGATAGGAGTTGGCTAAGTACTCAGGAAACGTGGCATTCGTGATATAATGATCGCTGGTCTTGGTTTTCGGTCGAGGTGTGGTGTCAGAACCACTCGGCCGGGAGTCAGAGATCATATATGGGACTGGTTTACCAGGCCGTATGCTACTACGAACAAAGTCAACTATTGTGAATTGTCCCTTGGAGGGAAATGAATATTGCATGGGAACATAAATTTCACATGTTATTGTCGAAAGGGGTTATTATTTTTTGCGGAAAAAAAAACATTATTAATGGAACTTTCCACCATAAATTTCAATGGTAAAAAAAATATGGTTTACTGAATTTCGTTGTGTCGCGCAGTTGAGGTCTCTACATCCGAAACAATTGAAAAAATTGGCCGATCGGAGATTGAAAGTGTTAGAGATTGTGGAAGCCATTGGCATCTCACATGGCTCAGTGGTTTAAATTTTGAATGATCACTTGGGTATGAGAAAGCTTACCGCAAGATGGCTGCCTTGTTTGCTCACAATGCGCAGTTTCCATGGCAAAACTCCATGAATTTGGCTACGAATTGCTCCCTCATTCGCTATATTCTCCAGATTTAGTACCGAGTGACTATTTCTTGTTTCCAAACCTAAAGAAATGGCTCGAGATTTGACTCCAACCTATTTTGATGACTTCAAACAAATCTTATTTTTTGGAAGGGATAAAAAAAATTTGGAGAAACAGAGCTCAAAGAAGACTAGGTTGAAAGAGATAATGATTTTTTTTATCCAAAAAACCTGTGTTTCATTCAAAAAGTCATGGACTTTGCCCCCATTTACATATGGGGCATTTCATGTCAAGTGAACCAACTTTTGAAATCGATGTCTTCCGATCGGGATGAAATTTGCACCATTAGTTCTATTGGATAGTAACTCAGACACAATTTTTTAACAAGATTGGTCGAGAACTCTCTGATTTAGAGGGGGTAAAAATTTATCATTTTGGCCAAGCAGGTGTTTTTTCTTATCCAAGTAATTTACTACCTATTGTTCTTAGCAAAATGTGTCCCAAATAGTTTAGATAGCTCTTTCTTCAATCTTTCGAAAAAAAAAATATTTACAAAAAAAAAATAAAAAATTTTTAATATTTTTTTTCCGAAATCAAAAACTTTTTCTACTTTTTTTTTAAATGTGCCCTTTTTTTCTTAAAATAAAGCTTAGATATTTTCCTTGAAGGCCTCGCTTAGGGGGATACGAGTTCGGTATCTATCAAAATAAATGTTTTGCAACTCAAAACATAAAATTTTTGACTTTTTTTCAAAATGGACCCTTTTTAAATTTTTTTTTTAGCTCAAACAAAAGCTGAGATATTTTTATTAAAGATCCTTATGGTCGCTTAGTAGGATGCGAGTGGGATATCTATCAAAATAAATATTTTGTAACTCAAGACATACAATTTTTGACTTTTTTTGGCAAAATTTTTTCAAAATGGGCCCTTTCTTTAATTTTTTATTTTTTTGCTCAAAAGAAAGCTTAGGTCCATTCCTTTAAGATATTTTTAGTCTCTTAGTGGGATGCGAGTGGGATATCTATCATAATAAACAATTTATTACTTAAGAAATACAATTTTTGAATTTTTTTTTTGAAAAATCGAAATTTTTTTGACTTTTAAATTAAAGCTATGTTATATTTTTGAGCTATCATATCAAAATTATGATATAATGCACTAAATTTCTTGCTCCATATCGAATGTAATCTCAAATACGATAAATTTTACTCGATATCGAATGAGATAATTCGGCCCCCTGTTTTTTACTACATCCTTCACATCGACAATGCTTTGAAGAACCAACAAGATTGGAAAAAATATTTTTTTTTTAGAAATCCACTCAAACATTATTTTGAAACTGAGTGATTTTCAGACAAACATTTCAATTGTTTTCTGATCAGACCCTTAATTAAATTACTAAAGTCATCTAGAATCCGTTACCCGTAAACTTTTGTTCCAAATTTAAATAAAATATACAGTTTTAAATGAAACTTTAGCATCAAGTAGGTATAAACATAAAATTTTAGAAGACTCTCTCCCATTTTCTCAATCTCTGGTTATTTTTTATTGTGATGATAAACTGACAGTTCTCATACAAAAAAATGTTAATTAATTAATATTGAGAAAATGGTGGTTTGTCTTTTTATTTAAAAAACTAATAATTTATATATTAATTTTATTTTAAAACCCCAATTAATGATTTAACTTACTATTTTGTACACTTTTCTTTAAAATTCCCGCTAAACAACGCTTCCATGCCTGGGAAACATGTTCGAATTCTTTAATACTCTCTAACGGATAAATTTCAATATCTGGATTCGGTTTTTGACCAGGACGAAGGACCAAGCGACCGGCATGATTTGAATAGAAATGGAGTTGTAACATGCGGACGAAATCACGGCAAATAATAACGATAACACAACAGCGCGGCGCGGTTGAGAGACAAACGAACTTGAGCGTTTAATAAACGCGATTTAACTCATTAAATTCGTCGTTAAATTTGTTGTTGTTGTTGTGGTATGTGTGTGAATGAATGAATGTGTTTGTATAAAAATGCATTTAGAACATTTTATCACAATAGATCAAATACAAAAAAGAATAAAAAAAAAATAAACACAATTTATAATTTAAAATAATTGTTCATTTCACACTACTAATAAATCTACAACAATAGAGAAATAAATAGCGACGACTAGAGACACTATTTTTTTTTTTAAGAAAAAATAAAAAGAAAAACTAAAATAAATAAGAAAAGAAACTAGGAATAAAAATAAAAACACTACTACTGCAGACGACAGACATTAAATCAAGACAATTTCATTTTATTGTTGTTGTTTTTGCTTCCTTTTAGTCGTTTTATTTTTGTTTGATTGTTTGTTTTGTTTTTCACTAAACGTGTGTAAATTAAGCATGTGTTGTTGTTATTGTAATTAATTGTTATGAAAATGAGACATTAATGTGTCAGTGTGTGTGAAATATTCACCAAATCAATGTTAAATCACACTTATTTACAAACAAATGATTTGCAAACAAATGATTTTCTTTTTGTTGTTGCGGTTGTTGTGTCTTGGGAAAATTTATGTTACGACAACAATTTTTAATAATGATTTATATGCAGTTGGCTAATTTAGAAAAAAAATGTACAATGTTGAAAATGTTGTGAATTAAACGAAGCAAATGAGACATAAAAGCGATTTATTTTTGCTAAAAAGCGATTTTTTTTTGTAACAAAACATTTTTCTTGAGGTGGCTTTACATGGAATACAGACATGACCAACACCCCAGTTGGCCATGTCTTCAAGACATTGATAGGAGCGTGGCAATATACAATGGAAACTTTTTTGATAAGTCCGTGACCTTTTGAATTTCCGGTCTCTTAACTGAAAGAGCAAAACTGCTCCTGTCAACAGCCATCTGTCAGTTGACTCCTGACAAAATTTGAACAATCTAAGGCTTCTCACATGACTCAATGGTTTCAATTTTGAATGATCACTTGGGTATTACAAAGCTTTCCACAATCGGGTGCACACATGTGCAGGCAAATTGCTCCCTCATCCGCACTATTGCCTGGATTTAGCCCCGAGTGACTACTTCTTTTTCCAAACCACACGAATGGATCGGCGGAAAAACATTTGACTCCAATCTTACAAACAAATACCTATTTTGTTGACCTATCTGTGATAAATATTCAGCTAATTCAAAAATTATAAAAAATTCGTGAGTCAAGGATTGCAAAAACTTAGCATTTGGTAGGACTATCACATAAAACTACTTCAAGACATGATAAATTAATAGCAAGAGAGTTTAAGAATTTCCCAAAAATTTCTCCCCGGGAGGTTATCAACAATGAAATTAGTTCTAGAACTATTAGTGGCAACGCTAATGAGACTGGTCTTGGTTGCTATCGTCCCGTGGAAAAACTGCTCGTATACATTTTGCCAAGGAACATTTATACTGGTAACAACATAAATGAAAGAGGCAGTGATGGTAGAATATTTGTAAGACGACCGAAGGGAAAGAGACTGGACCCCAAATACACAAATAAGAAAGCTAAGACCCCTTTCACACTAGGCAATTTAGTTCCGCAAGTCTCTCGTGTTTGTAGATGCCAGAGGTAATGTCGGGTTAAGGAGAAGAAAATTTTACATGCTGTTTTGTTGTTGGGCAAGAGACTTGCGCAACTAAATTGCCTCGTGTGAAAGGGGTCTAAGTTTGGCGGTGGCAATATTATGATGTGGGCGACTATGTTTCAGGCAAGCTATGGGTCAAATTCATATCATAAAAAATATTACTGGATTCATTTTGAACGACTTTATCCTAGTTTGGAGATTCCAGCACGACAAGTATTCCAAACACTTCTATAGTTGTGGTTACATTCCAAAGAGGTACTTGTTTTAAAGTAGACTGCCCAATCGCCAGACCTTAATCACAAAATATGGACTCAAAAGGAACTGGAACTGATACCACTGTCTTTAGGTTATCGTGAAGCTTTGGAAAATCTATTTCAGTCAACATACGGCCATCGTTAAATGGACTTTTCATGAACACATCAAAAGTATAATTGTTGCCCATCAGTGATTTTTTTGAAAAACCCCCACCCACAGTCTCTGGTGGGAATCGAATCCGCAACCCTCAGATTAATAGTCCAGCACTCTATCGACTAGTCTATCGGGGCACCCTTCGATGTCAATGTTTTATCTTATGATTTTACCAATCAATAAACCAAAATGGTCGGTAGTAATCCAGGCGATCAGGCACTGATCCAGGTCAACCATTTGTGGTGGGGGAAGTTTTAATGAAGTAAATTTTATTTTACGTTTCTCTTTTTTATACTAACACTTTTCGGTTAACTATAGATAATAGATCCGCACCAGCAGGCGAAATATATTCAATATTCACCCCTATCGCGAATCAATATTTCACATGAAATATGTTCCCTTTTCCCATTTTTCGTTCATAAACTTTGATCACGTGAAAAAATTCCCCATGTTTGGAAATTTTTAGATGAAATTTTGTAAACAATAAACAGCTGTTACGAACAAAATCAACTATTGTGAATGAAAAGTTCAGGGGAATATCACGATAGCAATTTTCCCTTCGAGGGAAATGGATATTTCATGGGAACATAAATTTCACATGTTTTTCATGATAGGGGTGATTATCTTTTCAGACTCACAAGATTGTGATTAGTTAACATATACTCAAAACTATGTATAAGGGGTCTTTGATTTGTACAAAGTTTATTCCTATTATTAATACTGTTGTAATCGAAATAAACTAGGGGGGTTATATCTTAAATAGAATCGATAAAGACAATATTCCAATTTCAGAGTAATTCGGAAGTGTTTTCTTTCGAATTCCCTGTCTCAAAAATCTCTTAAATAATTTCGTTACAAACAAAAACCGCCAAGTTTCTGTTATTTATTTTTTTTTTAAAAAAAAGTCTTTAATAATAATAAATTTCTTTAAAAATACACAGAAAATTACAATAATTGTTTGTGGCTAATTAATTTGTTGGCATTAAAAATTAATGTAATTTGTTGTTAGTTATACCTCTTCAGTTTTGTTTTATTTTTATTCTTTTCTCAGTTTTGTTTTGGCCAAATGCAACAGATGTGGCTAATTTTTTTCATATTTTGGGGTTGGTTGATTATATATATTGTATATATTTACATATATTATTTAGCATGGCTTCGTTGGGGGGTTTTTGTTCAACAATTTTCGTAATTAACGCCACGACCACAAAATAAACCAGACAATGTTGAAAAATTTAATGACGCCTTCAGGAAGCCGTCCTACTATCTATCTATTGTTTTGCAAAATGCCATATTATATATGTAGTGGAAAGGTAGTGGAAAAGCAAGAAATAAATTAAACAAAAATCTTTTAAATTTATTTTCTTTGGCAATGTATCATGAGGAAAAATAAAATACATAAATCTTTCTAATGCTTGTACCTCGTTCGCAGTAAATTCCTTTGAATGTAAATGTAAATTATTTTGTAATAAACAAAAAGAAAAACAAATACAAAATTCGTTTAGTTTTTAACTGAAATTTAATTAAAATAACAAAGTATTGAATCATTTTGTAAAAAAAGGCGTCAAGGCAGGTATGTATGCAATAATGACGCTACTAAATGTTAAAAATATTAGAAAAATTCATGCTATTTCCTTTTATTTTAAATGCATATAATAAACAGAGATTTTCTTTAATAATTCTAGATAATTTTTTTACTTTTGCAAGTAAAATTGCGAAAAATGCAAATTTCGCTTTGATTTTAATTTACCTTGACATTTGCCAACAAAAAAATATGGCAGCACACTTACAGTAAATGCTACTGGCAGCATCAAAAGCTTTTGTTTACATTTGTTTTTCTTATTTTTGTATTTGTTTTTGTTTTTGATAACACACAAACCAGTAAAGTTTTGTGAAAACAAATAATACAAAAAATATACCTACTATTTGGTATAAGAATAATAACAACAAACAGTATTTGTAAATGAAAATTGTTGTTGTTTTTTTTAAATTGTAAAAACGTTTTTCGTACAGGCTGTGTTACATAGAATATATAACGTGTATTAGTTTGACAGCTTAAATGAAGTAAATCTATATAAAAATTAAATGGTCCATATATGTAATGGCATCACGTGAGAACGGCTGGAGCGATTTGGCTGATTTTTTTTTATATTCGATTCGAAATTTTCAGGAGATGGTTTGTAAAGAAAAAAAAATTAAAAAATTCCGGGTAAAACTCTGATTTTTTTTTGGGTTCTAGTCAACTGTAATAAAAAAGCTCCCTAAAGTATGCAGTACAAATTTAGATATTTTATTTGCAAATAAATAAGAACAGGCAGGTGTAGGTGGGTTGGAGTAAATGCTACCGGGCGAAGCCGGGGCAGTCAACTAGTATAAAATAAATAACTTTGGCATCTTATAAGGAAATTATGGATTTTCGATTATGTTCCAAAATGATTTTCAGAAAGTTATTTCGTTAGTCGTTTATATTTTTTTAATTCGCCTTCTTGAAGAAATTCTGAAAAATTTTGGAAAATTTCGATAGCTTCTCTGTATGTGAAATCCTTCGCAAGACTTCCTGTTGCATGTCCAGTAGCAAAAGTCTGACTAGGAAGTTGTAAAGAAAATCTTTAGACACGCATGGTGGCGGGGTTTTTCGCACTTGGCGATAACAAGAAGCGATTTCTTTGTTTAGAATTTCCCCAGCTGCTCCCTACTTCCGGTTTGATACCAAGTATCATCTGGTAATGCGGTTCAGGAGCCCGTCTTTCCGCAGCTAGAGTGAGAAGGCGTACAGTTGAGTAACATGAATGGCAATACCACTGGTTTGGATAACAATAGACGGAAAACTGTTACTGAAAATCAACTGTTTTTTTGTCTTTTTACCTCCTGTCAGCCTAGTTTATTGTTGTAGAATCGGACAAAGTGCCACAATCAGTAGCTTTATCCTAAAAACATTTTATTACTGAAACCACAACTACTATTTCTAGATCTTTGGTTCTTTTAGGATTGCGATCAAAACGCGTATCTCATTGGATGGTAACCACTCGGGTATTTTCCTCAGCATTACATCCTACCTAACATCGTTTAAAATGGATCTATATCCGATTCCAGTCACAATATTTTATGATATGAATTGATCCACCGCCAAACTTGACTTTGTCCTTGGGGTGCAGTTTCTTTACCTTCGACCGCCATACAAATGTTCTCCCATTACTAAGTCTTAAATTGCATTCGGATCTAAAATTCAGTATCGACCAGTTCTTTGGCAAATAAGAAATAAGAGTTTTTTTTGGAGGGGCGATAGCAACCAAGACCAGCCTGCCTCATTTGCACTGCACGAAAATTAATTTCCAATTTCATATTATTGATAACTTCCCGGAGAAAAAATTTAGGGAATTTCTTAAACTCTCTTGCTAGCAATTTTGACGCTGACCAAAGTAAAAGTACTTGAACTATAGGTTGTTCATGACTCGCTTTGAATTACGTAATATTTTGTCATAATACTTTAAAAGCCCATTTGAAAACCTGGTCTTAAGTTATTTTAAAATGTTGGACTATCGATAGTGTGCTGGACTATCAACTTGAAGGTTGCGGGTTCGTTTTTCGCCTGAAACTCTGGCTGTATCTGCAGACAAGCAAAACGCTTCGGAGTTTGTGTTTGTTTTATAAACATTTGTTTGATAAATTTTCTATTTGCATCAGGAATAATTTTTTTTGGAAGTAAAGAAACCTATTATTTTTAAGATATAAAATTTGGAGCATAACAATTTTTTCAAAACAAAATTCTATGGTTATCTCAATCAATTTGCTGTAAATTGTAAAATTGGTCATTTTTGGAATTTCATTTGACACATAGTTAATAATTCCATGAAAAGAAACTTGAAATATTATTTTTAAAAGAAGAAAATAAATGTACGAGCATCCAACTGTCACCCCCAAATCCTTTTGGTTTTTTTCAACACATTTAAAATCCTAAAGTCCTATTTGGACGAGATGACACAAATTTTCTTTTAAATAGGTCAAAGTTGTTTCATTGATCAAAGTGCGTTAAATGTTTTCAGTATTACTGTGCAGCAAAACAGACAATGTAATTCTATTTTTATTTTAAAACTTTACATATGCAGACATTTTATCATCTAACATACAGAAGATATTAAAAAAAGGTTTACGGATTTGAAAAAAGCACATATAAATCATTAATATTGAATCGAACTAAAATGTTCATGAAACTGTAACGAGTAACCGAATAGTCAACAAAGTATGGCAACACTAAAAACCAGTTGCCTTAAAAACCGTTATATCTAAAACAGTGATGCTAAACAGGCTGTTTTCTAATGCTAAACATACAAAAGATGACAGATTAAAAGCATCTAAATATTTTGGTTTAAAACTCTCCAGTAAAAAGAACAAATTAGTTAAAATAAAAAAAATAATATAATTTCTTCTACATTTCAATAAAACAATCTCCTGATTTCTTATTTAATTATTAGTATTGCTGGTATGTGCATTAAAAAAATAATAAAATAACCCATTTCAAAATACTAATGCAAAGTCCAAAAAGATAATTGAAATATTAAATATGGATAAAGATCTCACATCAAAAAAAAAAGAAAAACATTTAAGTAAAAAAAAATTAAAAAAAAGAAATAAATAATTAAAGTATATAAACAAACAAAAAAAAAAGCCCTGTATAGACAGACTAACGTTAAATGAAAATAAAAATCTTGCCAAATTCACGCCCACAAAATAACCAAAAAACAAAGATTTTTTTTTTTTTTAAAAAAAGAAAATTAATAAATAAATATGAAAAATGTTGATGAAGCTTATGACAAATGGAAATTAGTTTGTATATATCAAAATGAAAATTAAATTTTAAGCATGATAAAAAAGAAAATTATAAAAATGTTTGAATTAATAAAAAAAAAAATTGTTTAATAAAATGGTTGTCATCATGTCTGCAGCAGTGTTTTTTTTTCTGGGCTAACAAAAATTATTAAATAAATAATTGAAACTAATTTAAATTAATTTACAAATAAATAAATAAATTAAACCGTTTAGGCAAGAGACTGACTACAACAGCATCGGCGAAAATACACACACAATTTTAAACAATTTATTTATTTATTATTTATACTAATAGATTCATACTATTTTCTATTTTAATTTATTTATTTTTTGGTGGTGGTTTTAAATATTTTGTTTTGATTTTAGTTTAGATTTAAGCACATTTCTTTTTTTTTAAGAAAACATCCGTTTTAGTTATTGTTTAGGGGATAATTCAAATAATTATTTTAAATATTATTGTTTTATTTATCTTTAATATTTCTATTTTATTTGCTTGGCTTATTTATATAATAAATTTTTTAAACACATTTAAATTTAAATTTGATCATCTCAATATCGTTCTAAACATCTCGAAATTTCAAAACAAACTGAAAATAAATTAGTTTCAAACACCAGCACTCTTTTTTTTTTGCTCGCATTTTTGTTCTTATTGCTATTTATTTTCAAAAAAAAAAATAAAAAATGTTGTATCAAAACGACACAAACAAAAATTAAGAATACCTTGTGTAGATTTTCATTAAGTGTTTTTTTCTTTTTTGCAAAAACAAATACGGGGGAATATGCTCAAAAGAAAACAGTTTCAATAGATTTTTCACAAAACTATGCTAAACAATAAAAATCTCAGAATTGCCAGATGGATTAGGGGGAGGACAAATTCAACAGTAACAAATAAAAAGCGAAACAAAAAAATAAAATGTTTGGTAAATAACTTAAGTATCCCTTAATAAAAATAAATAACTAGTAAAAATCAAATCATTAATATTTCTTCTACTTTTTAATCAGATTTATTTTTTAATAATGCTTGTATTTAAATTCATCGTATAATATTAATCAGAAATCAATTAAAATTAACCGATTTGTTGAAATTCTTTATCCCTATTATGACTAGCCATGAGCCCATGAATTTGTCTTGTTTGGACACATTTTGCCAATGTTTTGTTCCTGTCCACACCACACAAATTCATGTGTGGACAAGAAATTGCCCGCTTGTCAAGACAGGATTGGAATACCCTACCCTTTAATAAAATACCAAAGAAAACATTCTGGCAACATTTTTCCCACAAGATAAATTGGCAAAGAAAACATACACACACACACAAACATGCTCCCTACAATTACAACAAATCATGTTATTCCATTGTTTTGATAGTACGAGAGTAATTGAGAAAATAAGAAAAACAAAAACACTACATCTCAATCACAATGAAATGGATTCATAAACCGTTATTTACAACATATGCACACAAACATATGTATATAAATAAATGTACATACACATCTGCTCAAAATAATAGATACACCTAATTGGAAAAAATTTAAATGGCGGTAACATTGAAAATTTCCTCGCAAGCGTTAAGAATACATCATATTATTAAAATTTCTATCTGGCAATGTCATGTCAGTCAAAAATCTGGCAACTATTTGCTTTCATGTTGATTTTTAAAAACGAATTTATTTGAATTACAAAAAATTATTTGCTCATAAAAATAGATACACATCAGTAATTTGTAATTTGTTTATATACAATTTTTTTTTTGTGCAATTTTTTGTTCCTATTTACGTGAAACAGTAAGTATAATTTAAATTTTAGCAACAATTTTATAAAAAATAGGACTCTTTTGAAGAAAATGGGACGAAATCATCATTGTACCGAAGATGAGAAAAAAATTGTTCAAACGATGAGAAATCAAGGAAAATCATTACGGGAAATAGCAAAGAGCATAGGAAGATCTTTACATTTTGTCCAAAATGCTTTATCTAAAAAACAAAAAAGAGAAACTCGCTGTAGACCAAAGAAAACCAGTCCAGAAACAGATAGGCGGATCGTCCTTATGGTTAAAAAAGACCCTTTCATATCATCGAAAGCTATTTCTGCGGAGCTATGTAACGAAATCAGTCCACAAACAGTTCGTCGTCGTCTTTTACAAGCTAAATTGCCGGGAAGAATTGCCAGAAAAGTGCCACTAATGCGCCAAAAAAATATCAAGACAAGATTAGAATTTGCTAAAGAGCACTTACAATGGTCCGGGTGTGAAGGCGAAAAAAAATGGAGAAATATTTTATGGAGCGACGAAACAAAAATAAATTTGTTTGGAAACGACTGCCAAAGAAATGTACGCCGACCAAAAGGAAAAGAATTCCACGTTAAATTTACAAAAAAGACGGTAAGACATGGCGGGGGAAACATAATGGTTTGGGGTTGCTTTTCATGGAATAGTGTTGGTCCGATATTCCGAATAGAATATACCATGAATGCTAGTGGGTATAGAGACATATTGGAAAACGTATTGCTTCCATATGCATCGGAAAATATGCCATTAATATGGACATTCCAGCAGGACAACGACCCAAAACATAGTTCAAGATTAGTTAAAAACTGGTTCTTGGAGAATAACGTACCTGTTTTAAGCTGGCCCAGCCAATCCACTGATTTAAACCCAATAGAAAACTTGTGGAGTGAATTAAAGATAAGGCTTTCGAAGGAAGTTTTCAAAAATAAAGACGATTTATGGGAGAAAACGCAAAAAATATGGTACAAGATTCCATTGGAGAAGTGTCAGAACTTGATATCCAGTATGCCCAGAAGAGTGGAGAAAGTTTTACAAAACAAAGGTGGATATACTGGATACTAGCTTTACTTTAATAATAAACTAATTTTTTTAAGATAAAATTTATTAGCTTTTGTTTAATAAGAATTTTTAAAAATGTATCTATTATTATGAGCACCAAATTTTTCGAAATTTAAGAAATTTAATTTACTTTATAATATTTATTATTAATTATGAAATATTTTGTTTTTGTTTTTTACTCTCCTTTTAACTATAAATAAAAATCGACTGAATTTTTTTTATAATTTTACAATATACCATTATTTTTTTTCGTTTTTAAAAAATAAATTTTGGTGTATCTATTATTTTGAGCAGATGTGTATGTATGTGTGATTGTACTTGTCTCTAAAAAGAAAGCTTTTTCAAAAATTTTCAGCGTAGGTATGTAGGTGTCAAGAAAATAAGTATGAAGGTGATAAACAATAAACAACTAAATAATTGAGAAAATGACAGATGTCTGAGTATGCAATCAATTTTCTTTTTGAAACCAATAAGAGTGAATTCTTTACTTTAAAAGAAATAACATAGCAGGGATGGAAATTTCTGTTCTTTACTATTGAGAACTCTCAACGAAACAATTTTGTTAAGCCAACATTTCAAAACATCTTTAGCTTTATTTGCCAAACTATTGAAGCTTTTTCCATTTAAAAACTTAACGAAACTTTATTTTCTAAACTAAAAGCTTTGCAAAACAAATTTTGCGATATTCGTCTATAAAATCTGAAAAAATTACAAATTTTTGGCCATTAAAAAAAACTTAACGAAACTTTATTTTTTAAACCAAAAACATTTCAATAAAACTTTTGATATATTTGTCTATTATAACTAAGCTCCAATTTAAATCCAGGAAAATTTCATATTTTTATGCATTTAAAAAACTTAACGAAACTTTATTTTATAAACTAAAAAAGCTTTTCAATACAAATTATGCTGTGTTCGTTTATTATAAATAAGCTACTATAAATCTCTAAAATGTAAAAAATTTTGGCCATTTAAAAAACTTAACGAAACTTTATTTATTCCACCAACAGCATTTCAATAAAACTTTTGATATATTCGTTAATTATGAATAAGATACTATTTAAATCTAGAAAAATTTCCTATATTTATGCATTTAAAAAACTTAACGAAACTTTATTTTCTAAAGTAAAAGCGTTTCAAAACAAATGTTGCTATATTCGTTTAATATAAATAAACTACTATTTAAATCTAGAAAACTTAAATATTTTTGACCATTTAAAAAACTTAACGAAACTTTATTTTTTCCACCAACAGCATTTCAATAAAATTTTTGATATATTCGTCTATTATAACTAAGCTCCTATTTAAATCAAGGAAAATTTCATATTTTTAAGCATACAAAAAACTTAACGAAACTTTATTTTCTAAAATAAAATCTTTTCAAAACAACTTTCGCTATATTCGTTTATTATAAATAAGCTATTATTTAAATCTAGAATAATTTCCTATATTTATGCATTTAAACAACTTAACGAAACTTTATTTTCTAAAATAAAATCTTTTCAAAACAACTTTCGCTATATTCGTTTAATATAAATAAGCAGCTATTTAAATCAAGGAAAATTTCATGTTTGTATGCATTTAAAAAACTTAACGAAAGTTTATTTTCTAAAGTAAAAGCGTTTCAAAACAAATTTAGCAATGTTCGTTTATTATAAATAAGCTACTATTTAAATCTAGAAAAATTTCCTATATTTATGCAATTAAAAAACTTAACGAAACTTTATTTTCTAAATAAAAAGCTTTTCAAAAGAAATTTATAAGAAATTTTATATTAAATTCGTTTAATATAAATAAACTACTATTTAAATCTAAGAAAATTTAACATTTTTAGGCATTTAAAAAACTTAACGAAACTTTATTTTCTAAAGTAAAAGCGTTTCAAAACAAATTTTGCAATGTTCGTTTATAAAAAATAATCAGCTATTTAAATCTAGGAAAATTTTCTATATTTATGCATTTAAAAAACATAACGAAACTTTATTTTCTAAAGTAAAAGCTTTTCAAAACAACTTTTGCTATATATTTGTTTAATATAAATAAGCTACTATTTAAATCAAGAAAACTTTAATATTTTTGGTCATTAAAAAAACTTAACGAAACTATATTTTCTAAACCAAAAGGCTTTAAATAGAGATGCAATCCATATTCGATTAATATAAATGACTACCTATTTAAATCTAGAAAAAAATCTTATTTTTTGCCAACTTAAAAACTTAACGAAACTTTATTTTCTACACCAAAAGCATTTTAAAAACACTGTTGTTGCTATATACTTTGAAGTGATAATACAATGGTAATTACAGTTTTCAAAAATATTTCCTTTTCTTCTAAAATTTGTTTAAGAAAACTCCATATTTCGTTTTATTTCTCTAAAAAAAACTCCCAAAATTATATTATTTCGGAAAAGCACTAAACAGTCCATCCCTGCTTAAAAGTAAAATGGCGTCAAAGGGGAGGACATTGTGTGTGTGAATATTGTACGACATTTTGTTCGGTTCAGCTTTGAAAAGGAAAACCTTTGTCAAAGGAAAGTGAAACTGTTGAATCTTTTTAAATAAAGTAAAATGGTGTGTTATAATAAATATATGATAGTTAGAGCTAACATATTTGTTTAGAGGAAAAATCGTCAGCATTGTATTAGGGACAACAAATTATAAAATAGTCGTTTTAAGTAATAAATGATAAAAAAATTATGAAAAATACTACATTAACCAAACATAATATGGCAAAATACAAGATTATTATTATAACAAGCTATTTTCGGCTGTGATGAATCTTATGTACAATTTACGAAAATAGATTTTGATGAAAAAAAAATTTATGGTAAAAAAAAAACAATTTTTCCCAAATACCATATTAGACCTATGGTTTCTAGGGCAAAGTCCCTTAGCATTTTTCCTAGAATCATTTCCTGTCTACGAATTTTGGTCAACAAATTGACCCACCCTAATAAACATCCTATATTTTTAAAACATTTTTTCATAAGAATTTTAATATGTATAATATTTATTTGTGCGATAAAAATAATGCCCATTAATTATCACAACTTAATACAGAAAGTATTCCTAAATAAATACATATTTAATCAAATAATATATTAAATTTGTTTTCCCCACAGTAAACAGTGTAGTAGCAGCCAATCGACCCCCAACCAACCACTTGTTTATTTTATTTGGCAGACCATCAAACGTATTCCAACAACAATAACAATAATAAAATATGAACACCCACTCAAAGTAAATTAATAAAGTAGCGACAGTACTACAACAAATACAACATTTACAAAAACCACAAGCAATTTTGTTTTTGGTTTAAGGTCTGAGCTGTCAAAGTTGCCTGTTGTTGTTTTTGCTTTTGGGCTTGTTGTATTTTTCGCCACAACAACCATAAGTGAATTGACAGATCAGACCAAAGTAAAAAAAATAGTCAGCTATTCTACTGAGTCTACTTTATTAATTTACTTTGCACCCACTCAATTAAATAGATTTTATGTAGTAAATATAGAGAAAGAGAGCTTCATTTAAATCCGGGATCGGCAACTCCTATGCACTGTGCATTGTGGGCGTTACTAAATTTACACAGACTACTCACACGCATAGAAAACACAATGTTAATGCAGAGGTGGATAATTCATATTATTGTTGTACTTTTTTTTAGCATCTACACTACATATTAAGTAGTTTTTAGAATTATAAACTATTTTAAATGTTTTTTCTCTCACATTTAGATGCTTAATTGGGTTTTTAGAAGTTTCTTGTAAATTATTATTTTTTAATATACAATAATTGCTAGACAAATAGGTTAGTTAACATGTTCAGTTTTCCATGCCTGTTTTGTAGTAAAGATGAGAGTAAAACTATTTCTCCTTTCTTGTTTTTTCGCTCTTACACTTATACAAGTGCAAAATGTAGTAGTATATGTCTGCCGATCGCGGATTTAAATGAAAACATGTAAATTTTTTGTTAAAGTGTTGCCATTTAGGCTTGCTAAAGACTGAAAATGTATTTCTTAAATGAAAAAATTTACATTTTGCTAACTTTTTTATATAAAACAAAAATTTTAGCAACTTAATGTAGTTTTTTGCTGAAGTTTTTTTAATATGTATTGGCAACACTGCAGTATAACTGTTTAAATGGTGAGAGCAGTGATGCCAACAAGAGTTATTTAAAATGTAAACAAATAAAAGGAAATAAAGAGATTTTAAGCTTATTTGAGAATTTTAAAAGGAAAATACATAAGAATATGCCTAGAATTGAAATTAATGCATAGCTAAGTGTAAAATAAAAATAATAACTATTACCCCCATTATCACGAAGTCTGGTTAGGTGCTAACTAATAGTTATACTGTCGTTTAAAATTATTTTTGTATGAAAACTGTCAGTATAATATTAGTTAACACATAACCATACTTCGTGTTACTGGGGGTTAATATAACACTCGAATCAGTAGACAGAATTATAACAAAAATCTTCTAAAATGCTTAATTATCCATTATTTAAGTGTCAATTTCTGTCAATTTCAAAAAAATCTATTCATATACAAAATTGTCTGGATATATAGTAATTTCTGGTGAATTTATTTGGTTTTTAAATAAAAGCTATATAATCTTTTAAAGCACCTTCATTCTAATTGTTTAAACATAAGTATTTATGTCTTTACTTGACTTTGACAAAAGAAAATTGTCAGTATTTTAGGTTTATTTTTAAATTTTCTAAATTTGTGGAAACATATACACGTTTTTGTTAGCATTGTCATTTAACCCCAAAAATAATTTATAGCTTTTTTCGCCCCCCAGAAAATAAAAACCATACAACATAATCTTTAACTTATTGATCAAGTGCCAAAATACATAAACAACAAATTTCGTTGAGTCATTATTTAGTAATTTCTTTAAATATCTAGTTATTTGCGTGTTTAACATAGAATGACAATCCTCACATTATTTTGAGACAAAAACAAAATCAATTAAAGTGTCAAATAATTTTAAAATAATTTCTTTCACTTACCAAAATCAGAGAGATTTACTTTCTCTAGGAACGGATCGGCAACAGGCAACTGGAAATACAAAAAATAACAAATTTATAAATAAATAAATGTATTATAAATAAGTTAAATACTTTAGAAAATAATTAAATATATTACAATTTTTTTTCAAATTTTTTGCTGGGTTTGAATCTCCACATTTTTTTTTAATCAAATCATTGTTATAAATATAAATAAAACACAAAAAAAAAACGCAGTAATTAACAATTGAACTTCAATGCCGTGATAATTTTTTTAGTAAATAAAGATAAGAAATCATATTTTCCAGAAGAATAATAATACAAATAAATATTACAATAAATTAAATTGTTCCCCCTTTTAAATAACAGAAAATTTATTTTAAAAAGTGTATACCAGTCCCATAACGAAGAAAATTAAAGATATTTGTTTTATCTATACAAATTAAGAAATATTTTTTAAATATCCCCAAGAGCGACGGAAAGACCTAGAACATTATATTTTTATACCCTTCATAGATAGCGGAGTCAATATAGGCATGTCCGTCTGTATGTTGAAATCATGATTCATAAATCAATATGTATATCCGCTATAGAGCCGGTTCTGTTACTATTTAAAATCGAGAAAATCGGCCGACAAATGGCTGAGATATAAGGAAAAAACCAGGACATTATAGAATTTTACCTATTTTTGATCTATATCTGGTCACTAATGTAGACAATATGGATATCTAATGATAGATATTTCAAGGACCTTTGAAACGACGTATATAACGCCATAGTAAGTCGGACCTACAATGGGTCAAAATCGGGAAAAATACCCGACATTTTTTTTACCAAAAAAATTAGTTTCATAATTTTTTAAATTATGTACGTATTAATTTGGCAAACGTTTTATCTTTTTCTTTTAATAGTCACAAACAAATGCTAAACTTATTTTTTATACACAATTTTAATATAATTAAAATAATTGCAATAAAATCCATATAAAACAGTAACAAATTTATTATTTTATAGTTTTTAATTGATTTAAAATATTTATCTTTTAATCTATACAAATTAACGCAATATTTTGCATCACTTCTCTAATGTAAACAAGTTTACACATTAATTTGGCAACACTGCTCTCTCACAAGAATTTTACCGTTTTCTTTTTTAATATTCTTCTTCCTCATTTCTCTTTGCACACAAACACTCAAACACACAATCTTACATAGGTATCAACTAAATATTAAAATTATAGTGATTATTTTCTTTTAATTTTACTAGTTAAACATGTCAACCATCATTTAATATTTGTTTGCAAAAAAAAATGCATATGTACATGTATTGAACTAATTTTCTACAACATTTAATAAATTAAATATTTTTATTATAATCTACAATACATGCAATATTTATTAAAGTTAATTAAAAATGTAAATATAGATTAAAAGAGTGTGGGAAATGAGAGAGGGGTGTGTCATAGAGAGAGATTGTAAACATGAAATTACAAGTGTAAATAAACTGAAAAACAACAGTGGAACCTAATAATAAAGATTAAAGTAAACAGAATGTTTGAATGTAATAAACACATGTGTTTATCAGGTGTTTTGAAATCAAATCAATCAAAATTTGTTATTTATCTAAGTGTAAGAGTCAATTTATAAAAATGCTGAGGACCTAATAAATATTCTTTAAGATTGTAATTATTTTTAAGTTGTTGATAACATATCACAAGTGTAATAGTAGTAAAAACAATTTGTCATAAAATGACGATAATTCATAGACACTTTTGAAAACAATAACTTCAACTTTTGTTAATTTTAAATGGATTTTGTTTTAAAATTGAATTATTTCAATGTAGTTTTGCTATGTAATAATTTCTTTTTCGGAATTTTTATCTTTTTATAACCACCCAAACTAATTTACCTTTATTATAGGCTTTACTGTTTTAATACAAATAAAGGCTGGCAAATAAAAACACAACCATGACAAAAAACAAACAAACAAATAGGTGCTCCAAAAAAATAAAAACAAACAAACCTTAACTGATCATTGTTATTATCAACAGAAATCAAGCTGAATATTACTATATATAGGTAGTAATTTTTATTAACTAAACAAAAGATAAACAAATTTAAAGCTTTCAGTGATGACACTATAGCTATTTTTGAAAAACAAAACTCTTAAATATTCATTAAAAGGTAAAACAAATTCAAAAATATAATAATTTAAATATGTTACTTTTCATTTAAGGAGTGAGATCGAAAAATTCTTAACACACGTTTTTCATTACATTTTTTAACCCAAGTATTATTTGAATTTTTTTTTGATCAAGTTACCTTTGAAAAACATGTCAGTTATTATGTGTAATGTCAATTATATTAATTTTTTTGTTAATCTGATTAAAATGAGTGACCAGAAAAAAGTGCGTACTGAAATTATTAAATATTTTCAACAAAACCCAACTTGGTCTTACAAAAAGTTGGCCAAGCATACAAAGGTCTGCCGTCAAACTGTTTCCAATGTTATTAAACAGTACCGGGAGAACTTGTCAGTTGATAGAAAACCTGGTTCAGGTAGAAGGAATGGTCCACATGATGTTTCTAAAGCCAAAAAAATAGAACGCATTTTCAAAAGAGCTCCCAACACATCCGGTAGGAAAGCAGCCCGGTTAGCTCAGTGCTCGGACTATTTGGTACGAAAAGTTAAAGCTAATGCAGGTTTAAAAACATACAAGGCTCAAAAAGTTCCTGACAGGAACGCTACTAAAAATTTAGAGGCCAAAAACAGAGCACGGAAATTGAAGTCAAGTTTTATAAAAAAATATTCTTGCTGCATAATGGATGACGAAACGTATGTTCTGGCAGATTTTTCGCAACTTCCAGGTCAAAAATTTTATGTTGCTGATGCTCGAGGGAATGTTGAAGAAAAGTTTAGGACCCAAAAGCAGACAAAATTTCCCAGAAAGTTCTTGGTATGGCAAGCAATATGCAGTTGCGGCAAAAGAAGCCACTCATTTGTTACAACGGGCTCTATAAATACCGAAATTTACATCAAGGAATGTTTACAAAAAAGGCTGCTTCCATTCATAAGACTTCATAATGTGTCCACTTATTTTTGGCCTGACTTGGCATCCTGTCACTATGGCAAACAAGCCCTTGAGTGGTACAAGAACAATAATGTGGTATTTGTACCAAGAGAGGCAAATCCTCCAAACTGCCCGGAGCTAAGGCCAGTGGAGAGATATTGGGCTCTTGTTAAAAGAGAATTGAAGAGTACAAAAAAGGTGTCCAAAAGTGTGGTAGATTTTAAACGGAGATGGACTACATGTTCGAGCAAAGTGACAGAAAGCACTATAAAAACGTTAATGGAAGGGTTTCCGAAAAAGGTTCAAAATTTCATCACTAGTGATTAAAACTATAAAAATAATTTTTTTTGTAAATTGTAATAATAATTTCAATCAAATAAAAAAAAAATTAAAGCTGTAAGTTTAGTGGTTTCTTTTTTATAAACATATATGTATGTTAAGAATTTTTCGATCTCACTCCTTATTTTATTTAGGATTAATTTATTCAAACGTTTCATGTTAAATATTCAAAAACTTCCATTTTTAGGAGAAATTTCCCATTATTTAGCTGCTTTTTTTTATTTATTGACATACTTTATGCTTTTTTAAAAGTTGTCATCACTGTATGCTGTCAGCAATGTAAAGAGCGAACCAGGGATGGATAAGTTGATAGTATTTTCTATAGAAAATCGTGTGTATAACAGAATTTGCTATAGGAAATCTTAGCCCATAATCATAGTCAAAAATAAAGTACATTTTAAGAGAATTAAACTCGACTTTACTTAAGAGTGGACTTTAGGTCTACCATAGACAAGTTAAAGTATACTTCTGACGCTGAAGTCGACTCTAAATATAAAACTAGCTGAAGTTGGTTTTAACTCGTTTAACAACAGCATCAGCTGTTCTTCGCCGAGTAAAAAAGTTCGTCACAAAGAAAAAATTGTTTAAGTTACAAGATATTGGTAGTTATTTTGCAATTATTGAACAATTATCAATAAAATTAGTACCAAAATATCGTAATTATGATATTAATCTTATCTTTTCCATTTTTCCACAACAAACAACTTTCTTTCTTTAGATGTCCCGGTTACTTTTATTGTTTACGTTTTTGGATTTTTTTTTTTAATTTTGTATGTTAGCTGTTCAGCATTGTCACTTGTCTGTTTTTTGTTGCATATTGTAAGGAAACATTTTCTACATTTGCGGTGGCACCCAGTTAAAGTCGGTTCAATTTAAAACATACTTTAATTTTGACTATGGTTGCAAATTAATAAAAAGCAGGTTTTTATTTTAAAGTTGTTTTTATAAAGAAACGACTTTAGTGTTTGACTATGATTATGGGCCCTTGTGTATAACAGTATTTTCTATAGAAAATCGATAAGAAAATGGATGATAGTGTTTTCTATAGAAAATCGTTTGTATAACTCTATTGCCTATCGAAAATCTTCAGTATAACATTATTTTCTTTAGAAAATCTTCAGTATATGTGTTTTCTATAGAAAATCGTGTGGATAACAATATTCTCTAAAGACATTTATGTGTATAACAGTATTTTCTATAGAGATTCTTGTACATAACAGTATTTTCTATAGAAAATCTTGTGTATAACAGAATTTTTATAGAAAATCTTGTGTACAACAGTATTTTCTATAGAAAATCACCAGTATAACAGTATTTTTATAGAAAATCTTGTGTACAACAGTATTTTCTATAGAAAATCGTGTGTATAACAGTGTTTTTTATAGAAAATCTTGTGTACAACAGTATTTTCAATAAAAAATGTTGTGTATAACAATATTTTTTATATAAAATCTTGTGTATAACAGTATTTTTTATATAAAATCTTGTATATTACAGTATTTTCAATAGAAAATCTTGTGCATAACAGCGTTTTCAATAGAAAAACTTATGTATAACAGTATTTTTTATATAAAATCTTGTGTATAACAGTATTATCTAAAAAATATATTCAGTATAAGAGTACTTTCTAGAGAAAATATTCAGTATAACAGTATTTTCTAAAGAAAATATTCAGTATAACAGTAATTTCTAAAGAAAATCTTCAGTATAACAGTAATTTCCATAAGACACCGTTAGTGTAACAGTATTTTCCATAGAAAATCTTGTGTATAACAGTATTTTCTATAAGAAATCTTGCTGTTTTGCCACTCTCTTATTTACGTATCCTCCAGGAGTTTACAATAGGAGGATTTTTCCCGGGAACAAACTGGTGTGAAGGAAAAAAATTCCTGAGGATATTCATAATTGTGCTCATGTTTAATGGAAAAAGTTGTATAATACCCAATTACCCATCCCTGCGTTATACTCTCTTTGAATCTCTGTGTATGTTTTTTTTGCAGTATTTTTATACAACAACAAAAAAGTACGCACTCAACAAATGCAAAAACAAACAACTTACCTTAACTGAATTAAATAATGGTGGTAAATCCGCAAATGAGGGATCTGAGAAATCACTACGTCTACGAACTAATAAACAACTATGAACGGGGGAAGAGAGGCGACGCTGCTGCTGTTGTGTGTTGGCAGAATTGAAAACTAATGGCTGTAAAGGTTTGCCGCCACTGAAATGATTTTCTTTTGCAAGTGAATGACCACCAATACCACCAATTACACTCGAAGCAGCTGTTGCTGTAGTAGTGGCGGCCGCTGAGGGGGATACATCATTGATTTGCAAACGTCGATGTCTGGTTAGACCGATACTATTGCCAAAACTATGCAAATTACGACGGCTTTTACTATCCGTTTTACTATCGCGACTGCGGCTTACGTGCTGTGAATGCCGTAGACCATCAATCTTATCATCATCACTGTTATTAATATTTTCATTGGAAATCTTATGATTGTTTTTAATTTGTGTGGTATTAACAAGGGAATTTCTGTGCAAATTTTGTTTGTCTTGATCGTTCTTTTGCAGATTATCCAAATCTTCCTCGGTATAGTCGTAGTAATGATCTATAAGAGTGGGTAGATTTTCATATTTCTTTTTACGATACACCGGAGAATTGCTAAGGGAGCGAGATTTACGTTGCTGCAGGGCGGTGATTTGTTTGGTAGCTGGCAGTGGCAAGCCACTGGCTTGACTAACGCGTATTTCGGGCACTTGGACCAGGGAATTTTTACGACTGTTATTAGTGCTGTTATTGGTGCTGTGGGGTAGTACGGACAAACGCGGAGCCGTATTATCGAACAGTGAGTAACGTCGAAACATGGTAAACAAAGAATTTTGTTAAACTTTTAAGAATTTACAACTTCTTTTGTTTGTTTCTTTCTTTAATTTTACACCTTGAAGTCTACACAAAAACAACACTTCCTTTTCTTTTTTTATTATTTTTAATTTTTTACAATTTGTATTAATTTATTAATAAAAAAAATAAATATTTCACAATAACACTAGTGTTTGTGTGTATAATACACGCTATTTATGCGAAATTTTTCGTTTTTTCAAGCTAAATCCACGTTCAACGTCCGATCACTAGTATTCATAAATTGAAACTGGTTTCTTTTGGCAAAACCTAAATGAATGAGTAGACGACTACTCTACTCGGTAGAGTATTCAAAAGCTAAATACACAGAAAAACACAACAGAAACAAATGGAAAAACAGATAAACATACGAAAAATTAAAAAAAAAAATAAATAAATAAAATAATCGAAACAACAACAACAGAAACAATGTGTTGTTTTTCTGTTAGTGAGACCATCATTCATACAATATTGCAATAGCAACAACAACACACAATAATACAATTTAACTATTACACTCTGCTAGTTAAGTGAGTACTTATATGGCAGAGATGGAAAATTTAGTAATTATTCATTTAGTTTCAAAAATCTAAAAGAAATAAAAGATTTTTAGTTTTAAAAATTAAATAGGTAGCAGCTTGTGTTATTTGAAATATAAATAATGAAAGTTTGTTAAGTAAGAAACCTATGTATCTAATTTATTGGAAAGTTTGCTATTTATCACAGTGATGTATCATAAACTCCCATCTCTGTTACTTAGTAAAGAGTACAGGAGAAAGAACAAGTAAATTACAGTACAACTAAAAAATGAAGAAAATAATGAAAACAACAACAGCATTGAGTACGTATATAAAAGCAACAAGAAAACATATTCATATATACAACCTTAAAGAATTACAAATAAAGCAGAATTGTTGTTGTTGGTTTTCTTTTCTTGTATTTTTTTTTTAATTTAAAAGAACTTCAACAATTTCTGCCAGTCCAAAAGTAAACAAAGCAAAGAAAACAAGAAAAAAAGTAGGTACTGTATGAAGAAATAAGCATAATGCAGATTGCACTGTGGTATTAAATCCATAAAAAAACTCTTTAATTAAATTGAAAATTAAACATTGAAAACAGACATGGAAAATGAAAATATTTTTCGGTATCAAATTAATACTCAAATACCTACACAGATGGACAAAAGTCACCACCATTTCGCTGTCACAAAATTCCATTCCGATCGAAAATGGAATTAATTCCTTAATTTGCTCTTCACAAAAAGTAAAATGAAAATTTCTTTCGGAATGAAGACACTTTCAGTTTTCAAAGTGGAATTGATATTTGCTTGTAATTATTTATTTTTCTTAAAATTTAAATCAATTTCTGTACCAAAAACTTCACTTTTGTTTTAATATAAATAATGCTGTCAAATTAAAATCCGAAATACAGAATTATTAAATATTTTTTGAATTAAGAAATTACACGGAATCTGAAGAACCTAAAATGAAATTGATCGGAATAAAAACTACGGAATTGAAACCATTCCGAACGAAATGTGTGACAGGCCTGATAAATATAATTGAAACACAAAATTTTATTTTTTTTACTTCAGTTAAAACAAGTCTTTTTAACTTAACCTAATTTACAAAAATGTAGTGTGGCGGTCCTTTATACATCCTAAAGGGAAATGGCGTGTACATAGAACTTTTAAAAATCTCAGAGTACTAAAATTTAAAATTTTAATATTAGCTAAGTTTTGTGTGGTTTCTATAGAAAATATTGTTATATTGAAGATTTTCTATATAAAATATAGATATACACAAGGGTTTCTATAGAAAATACTGTTATACAGACGATTTTTCTAGAGAAAATTCTGTTATACTGAAGATTTTCTATAGAACATACTGTTATACACAAGATTTTCTATAGAAAATACTGTTATACACAAGATTTTCTATAGAAAACACTGTTATACACACTATTTTCTATAGAAAATACTGTTATACACAAGAATTTTATAGAAAATACTGTTATACTGAAGATTTTCTATAGAAAATACAATTATACATAGATTTTCTATAGAAAACACAATTATACACAGATTTTCTATAGAAAATATTGTTATACACAAGCTTTTCTATAGAAAATAATTTTATACTGAAGATTTCCTGTAAAAAATACTGTTATACACAAGATTTTCTATAGAAAATACTGTTATATACAATATTTGCTATTGAAAATACTGTTATACACAAGATTTTATATGGAAAATACTGTAATACACAAGATTTTCTATTGCAAACACTGTTATACACAAGATTGAAATGAGATGAGAAATGAGTGATTTTCTATAGAATTTGCTGTTATACACAAGGTTTTCTATAGAAATGACTGCTATACGCAAGATTTTCAATAGAATTGACTGTTATATGGACGATTTCCTACAGAAATGGATGTTATACACAAGTTTTTCAATAGAAATGACGGTTATACTCAAGATTTTCAATAGAAATGACTATTATATACAAGACTTTTTATAGAAATGAGAGATTTTCTATACAAATGACTGTTATTCACTAGTTTTTTAATAGAAATGTCTGTTACAGGAAATTGTCTTTAGAAATAACTGTTATACACAAGATTTTCTATTGAAAATACTGTAATACACGTACTGTAATCTGTTATACACACGATTTTCTAGAGAAAATTCTGTTATATTTAAGATTTTCTTTATAAAATACTTTGAAACACAAGATTTTTGAATATAAAATACAGTTTTACTCATAATTTTCCACAGAAACTAGATAGCTTTAGCAGCAAATCATTCAGAGTCCATAGGAATTTGTAAATTATTATTCTTACATCAAATACTGAAAATTTATTGAAAGTATCAAATGAGTCTTGAGAGTACCATGGTACTTTTCAATATGAAATAGTACCAAAAAAAGCACGATGGTATCGTATAACTTAGCCATCCCTGATTGAAAATGCATTAAAATTACACGTTTAGTATTTGATGACTATTTGTCAAGACTGCTTTATGTAAAACGTTTTGTTTTTTAAGGCAAATAACCTCGCACGCACCAATTTTTCATAAGAAATTTTATTTATTTTTGCCACAGCTCATAGTTTTTGGCGTAAAACTTAGTTCAATTTAAGATTATTCTTAAATTAAAGTACAGTTTTTGTAGGCTTAATTTAATTTATTTAATAAATAAACTTGTCTACAAATCGTAATTGTCTTTAAGGTCAGAGATCAAATTTCATTGCACAGTGGTTAAAAATAATATTTTAAGTGTAATGTTGCAATTCATAATGACATTTTTATAAATCAACATGGAAACATTACCAAATATTCAATTAATAGGTCAGAAACCAAAAAAAAAATCTTATGAAATTTGTATTTTGAAATTTTAAAAGTTTCCATATAATTACGTTCTATAAATTTAATAGGAATTTTAATATGAAATCTAGTAAATTTGAATTTTTCTAAGAAAAATGTTAATCCAAAATTACGGAATACAGTTTTCAAAAAAGTTTCCATTGTATTGTCACTCACTGTATGCATATAGACTCAATATTTAGTTTTGGGTTCACAATGTTAATAAATTGTACCATATTATATTATTCGCTAAATATTCCTTAATTTACTTAAGCCAAATATTTTTTTTGTTTTCCTTTTAAGCCAACATGTTTGAACTAAAGTCTACTTTCAGCCCCACTGTTCAAGGCAAGTGAGTTTTTATTTTGCTATTTGTTCTTGTCTACACAGCAAAACAGGCGAGCAACAAAAAAAATCTCTGCTTCCCCCCACTATATAAACTCTGTACAATGTCTACCATGGATGGATGATCTTTTGCAAAAGAACTTTATTCTTTATAAAAATAAAAAATTAACCCAAATTTTGTATTTATTTTTGTTTTTATCTGTCATTAATTTAATACTTGAAATTCCTAAAGCAAATACAGAATGCAGAATGTGTTTAAAAAAGCAAATATAATTTTTTTATATAGACATATGAGTCAAGATTCTTTATCAATAATTAAAATAAATGACGTAAACTTAAGAAAAAAATGTGTAAAAAAAATGTTCAAATACAAAAGAATTATGGTCTGTCATGCAGTAGTAGACGCATTTCAAATGAACTAAACTAAATGAAGTTGTCAAAACAACCTGTGAATTTGTTTAAAAAAAAATAGGAATCTAATGATAATTCGCATGATAATAGCTTAATCACAATTGATTAGAAGGTGTAAATTAATTTAAACGGGCTGAGCTGCTTCTTTAAAATATTAGAGAAAAAAAGAAGAATAAGAACGAATATGTTATTAAAAAAAATAACAATAAAAGAGCAAGAATAACAAACAGATACTGTGTGAGAGAGAGAGATCTAAAAGCCGCGTTGCCATATATAAAATATTTGTTTGATTAAAAAATACCAAAACCTAACAAATACTAAATATTTGAGGAGCTCTATAACGAGTCGTTCCCAAAATTAATAGGTAACTTACAAATTTTATTATTTCTGTTATAAAATTACCGAAATTAAGAAAATTATTTATTTAGCTAGAATAATTTAAGTTGCACACTTGTAAGCAGACGTCACCGTTAAATTTTATTTACTCAGAACTTATTAAAGGCAAAAATTTCACTAGAATTGAAAAACTGGTTTCCCTATCTCAGTCATTTCCCAACAGTTCTTGGCGACTGTTCCGAACTGGTGATTTTACCTATCATTTAAGTTACATAACTACCAACGTGACTAGTTATTTTTTGACCCTTTTGAGCTTGTCTAATGGCTGGTCCACAGTACTCAACGCATTGGATTCCCATACCGGTTACATAGAGTCAACTAGTTATTTAAACATTTAATTGACATCAAATAGTTAGTTAAAAAAACATCTCATAAACAGTCCAATAACCGATTGCCTGTAAACAAACCTTCATCCGACAACTCTCCAATGGAATAATTCTGGTGGGTAAAATAACTACTGTATGCAGTACAAAATAAATCTTTAAAGTGACTACACTATAGGTTATTTAGAGACACTAAAGTGACAATTGACTTCACGCTAGGTGATGGGATGTCAGTATACTTCAGCAAAAAGAAAATAAACTGTATGAGAATTATCAGGCCTGTCACAGAATTCCATTCCGATCGAAAGTGGAATTAATTCCGCATTTTGCTTCTTCAGAAAAAGTTAAACGAAAATTTCGTTCGTAATGAAACCACATTCAGTTTTCAAAATCGAATTGATATTTCTTTGTTTTTGTAAAAATTTTAATCAATTTCTGTACCAAAAACTTCACTTTTGTTTTAATATTAAAATCAGAAATACAAAATTATTAAATATTTTTTGAATTAATAAGTTACACGGAATCTGAAGAACCTAAAACTACGGAATTGAAACCATTCCGAATAAAATGTGTGACAGGCCTGTATATCAATACAATTTGTATAAAACCACAAAATAAAAGTTTAAAGTAACTACACTATAGATTACTTAGGGACACTTAAGTGAAAATTGTCTTAGCGCTAGATTACATGCGATCTATAAAGTAACCAATTGACTTCTCACTGCACTACAAAGAGCTCATACGATTGTATAAAAAAAATACTATTATACTGAAAATTTTCTAAAGAAAATACATGATTTTCTATAAAAAATACTGTTATACACAAGATTTTCTGTAGAAAATATTGTTATACACAAGATTTTCTATAGAAAATACTGTTATACTCACGATTTTCCATAGAAAATACTGTTATACAGAAGACTTCTATAGAAAATACCGTTATACACAAGATTATATATTGAAAACACTGTTATACACAAGATTTTCTATTGAAAACAATGTTATACGCAAGATTTTATATAAAAAATATTGTTATACACAAGATTTTCTATAGAAAATACTGTTATACTGAAGACTTTATACAGAAAATACTGTTATGCACAAGATTTTATATAGAAAAACTGTTATACAGACGACTGCTATAGAAAATACCGTTATACAGAAGATTTCTATACAAGATTTTCAATAGAAAATACTGATATACTGAAGATTTTCTTTAAAAAATACTGCTATACACAAGATGTTCTATAGAAAATACTGTTATACAGAAAACTTCTATAGAAAATACTGTTATACAAACATTTTCTATTGAAAATACAGTTATACACAAGATTATCTAGAGATTTTTTTTAGATTTTTCTGGAGAAAATTCCACCATTTGTAGACCTATTTGTATGATTCCTTCAACACAGACAATTAAGAAATAATTATAAGAGATTTGACTGTTTTTTAATCTATCCTTTATCTTATCGATCATGGTAAAGGCATAAAAACCGCCAAAATAGGAAAAAAATCACCAAAATGAGAAAAAAACTCTAAATTCCCAAAAAATTTGCGGAAAAAATAAAAGAACACAAAATTAATTGATTAAGCGTGAAATTTGGATTTTAGCGATTTATTTTGTACTTCTCACAGTCATTTAGAATTTTTTGTGTTGGAAATAATTCTGTAGCTTGTGAACTATTAAAGATATCTTGATGAAATTTCACATAATCAGTGCTGAGGTGTTTCTGAGTTTATTTGTATTTACATGGGTTCGAAGTTGGAAAGGGGACTAATGAAAAATCCCCAAAATTCCCAATAAATTGCCAAAATGAGAAAAAAATCTAAATTGCAAAAAAAAAAATTGCGCAAATAATAAAAAATATAAAAAATTGTTAAATCATATGAAAAAGCTCCAAAATGCATTTTGAAGTTTTGGCGATTTTTTTATTTGATTTTGTAGTTTTTTTTTGCAACTTTTTGTATTATTTTGCTACGCAAGAAACAAATAACCTATATATAAACGATGTAGGGCATTTATGGACTGTTTTGGATGATTATTTCATCGCAGAAACGGCCAAAATATGAAAAAACGCCGATATTCAAAATAAATCGCCAAAATACCAAAAACTCCATGAATTCGCCAAAATTGACGAAATACAATTCGCAATACTACAACTCCAAAATAAATGGTTTTGGTTATTTTGGCGATTTATTTTGTACTTCTCAGTCATTTAGAAACTTTTTTTGTTGAAAATAATTCTTTAGCTCGTGAACAATTAAAGATATCTTGATGAAATTTCACATAATCAGTGCTGAGGTGTTTCTGAGTTTATTTGTATTTATATGGGTTAATAGTTGGAAAGGGGACTAATGGGCCGCTAGCCTCTGGTCTACAAAAAATTAAAAAAAAATCACCAAAAATTCAAATCTTATCTGAATGTCAAGAAATTGTACATTTAGACAATACTAGATATCAAGAGATATTTACATTGATTTTTGTTTTAAATTTGGTCGTTTTTTTTTGTTTTGAAGGATCTATTTTTTTATATATCAATTATAATATTTGAAATAAAATAGAAAAAAGTTCCATACAGATATCTAGTATCTATTTTTATCGTTTTTTTATTTTTTTAAAAGGCATTGGCCCATAATCATAGTCAAACACTAAAGTCGGTTCTTTTTAAAATCAACTTTAAAATAAAAACCTTCTTTTTATTAGTCAAAATTAAAGTATTGTTACGTTTTAACCTTTTCAAAACGTTGGTTTATTTCCTTTAAATAAACCGGATACTTTTCATTGCAAATAAAAGCCGTTTAGTAGTTTGAAAATTGTAACAACTCTTTATTTATTTAAAAGGTACAACAACAGAATTAAGTAGTCACTCAATGTTTTATTTTATAGACGTTTATAAATTCTCAGAACTACAGACACTTTATAATGTACACGAATTCACTTGAAAAACACAGCACTCAGTTGATGTTTATTCGTAAAGCGTCTCTGATAAACTCTCTCACGACTGCAACCTCTGCCACTATTTATAACACTGTCATCTGCACTCCAGATTGTTCTTTAACTGTCAAAATTCGAATATTCTAGATCTTACTAATACATACGCCATCTGTGGTGTACTTTCCACAATGTTCTTTAACTGAATATTCGAATTCGAATATTCGAATACGATCAAATCAACTGAAAGCTTTTATTTAACCTTTAACTTATGACGTGAAAATTTTTGACATAGTCACAGATGTGGTGTAAATTTTACACCTTATAATTTTTGCAAAAAATTTTACTTTAAAAAACATTTTTCCTTTAATTTTTGCTTTTCAAAAATAAGTTACAACAATTTTAATTTAAAAAAATTAAAAAAATAAAGCAAAATGTTAATTGAAACAAAAATCCAGGCACTTTATTTCGCATGCCTTTTTGATAAAACTTTAAAAAAATGAAGAGAGTGTGTAAAATTTACCACCACCTCATAAGTTAAAGGTTAATAATGCCCACAGATATGTTACAGTTTGCTATTACAGCACTGTTATTTGAAAGTATTATGCTACTTTTAAGTCAGCCCTTAAAATTGTTATATTTGAATTCAAGTACAATTTCGTAAGAGTATGTTTTAAATTGAACCGACTTTAACTGGGTGCCACCGCAAATGTAGAAAATATTTTCATACAATATACAACAAAAAACAGACAAGTGGAAACGCTGAACAGCTAACATACAAAATTAAAAAAAAAACAAAAAACGTAAACAATAAAAGTAACCGGGACATCTAAAGAAAGTTGTTTGTTGAGGAAAAATGGAAAAGATAAGATTAATTAATAATAATTACGATATTTTGGTACTAATTTTATTGATAACTGTTCAATAATTGCAAAATCTCTACCAATATCTTGTAACTTAAACTTTTTTATTCGGCGAAGAACACACGAGATAAAAACAACTTCAGCTAGTTTTATATTTAGAGTCGACTTCAGCGTCAGAAGTATACTTTAACTTGTCTATGATAGACCTAAAGTCCACTCTTAAGTAAAGTCGAGTTTAATTCTCTTAAAATGTACTTTATTTTTGACTATGATTATGGGCCATTGATATTATTTCTCTCCGCGATTATAAAAATATCGAATTCTAAGCGAAAGAAAACTAATTCGCTTTCTTTCGCTTAGAATGCGAACGATAATTTTCATTCGTTATTGTGAAGCAGGCTATAATAATATAGCAAACGATAAATAACGGCATCTTTTATTAAAAAAAACTGAATTTTTTTTTAACATATTTCCCCCATTTTCGGGAAATTCCATATTTAACTAAAAGCAATTAATAATTACAAATCCATTGATTAAAAGACCTTTCGATCAAATTTTATTACGATATTATTATTTCTTCGAATTTTACACTAATTCAAATTTAAAATTTTTCTTAACGAAAAATCACTAAATCATGAATTTTTAAGAAATTAATAATTTATTTAAAATAATCCTTTAGTCCTAATATGTTCAATAATACCCAATACTTGTTCATAGTGCCTATATCTACCCTTCAAGAAACTCACAAACCTCGCCAAAACTTGAATGTTTTAAGTTATTTCTGTTATACAAATTTATATTCCACACAAAAATTTAGCAAACCACAAAAACTACATTTTGACGATTTTTTACTTATTACATATTGGCATCTCTGTTAATAACAGTAAATAAATTTACTAACAACAGCGCCCTCTACATGTCAATTTATCACCACACTTTGATAATAAACTTTTCTGTTAACATTTCTCTGTTTATATCATTATACTACTTAAAAAAAAGCTTTTTTTTCTTGTTATAAAAGCTTTCTTTTAATTAACAAGTGTATTCACTTCAAAGCTATTTCAAGTGTTAATGGTTGAAAACTAAATGTTAAAAAAAAAACTAATATAAAACAACAAAACTAATGTAATATTTGTGGTATAATAGCCCATTCAATCAAGAACCTTTAAATAAAAGTTCGAGGTTAATTCATAAATGAAAAAAGAAGCTGAATTAAAAAAGAAATTTAAGCAAATACGCATTTGTTATAGGGAAAGGCAAAGAAATTATAATAAAATGAAATTAGTTAAAATGTTTAAAAATAAAACCATGTATTGCTAAGTTGCCGTTAGTGTTAAATTCAAAACAAATTGGGGGGAGGGGGATAAAACAGCACATACAGCATAAGTAATTATAATGAGGAGGGAGACCTTGAATACAACAATATGACAACAACCTGCTTAGTAAACGGAAACAGTTTGAATGCCGTATGTCCGTCCGCTATATTAAGAAATGCATTTACAAAATAAGCAGCCGGTGTTGTGAATGTAAACAACAAACCATTTAAGTTAAATTCCTGGAGCGGTAGAGGGGGGGGGGTAAGGAACCAGAGCTTGAGTTGTTTAAAGTATAAAGTAATATTTTTAAAAAAGATTTAGTTGACATCCAGTAATGTTTTTATACCCTTCACCATGAGTGGTATGTTTGGTATTCCGTTTGTAATTTCCACATTTTCCTGCATCGTTATAGATGGCGGAGTGGATATAGCAATGTCCGCCTGTCTGTTGACATCAACTTTCCAAAGCCCCCAAATAACTTACATACATGATTCATACATCAATATATCCGTTACAGTCCCGGTTCGGTTGCTATTTAAATTCGGGGAAATCGGCCCACAAAATGTTTCATTTATTTAAAAAATATTTTTTGAAAATCGGTTGGAAAATGTCTGCTTTACGGTCGTAGAAATATGGAAAAATATACAGAACACGCAAGTTCTGTATTTTGCTTAATCGTGGAGCATCCAGACTTTAAACTATTGCAACCATTTTCCTACCGATTTTTATAAATTTTTTTCTATTTAAAAGGAAATTTTAAAATTAGTTTTAAAATAACTTATCTATGACGCCTTGAAGTTGCGACTTTATGAATACTATTACAAAGTGATCGAAGTATTTACATAATCTATAGACTCCAACATCAGAATTGCTACGTGAGCATCCGTGCATATTTTTTTCTTCACTTTTACATCACTGTGTAAACAGTTTGTAGTTTCTCAATATTAATTTGAATTTCCTAAATTGTAACTTGAAAACAATTTTATTATTATTACCAGCATTAATGCTAATTACCATCTTCAAATATTAATCTGCCATTTTTCATTTGAAAACCAGGTATGTCCAACATATTTTGACCAGCTGTTGGAAATTTCCACAGCAAACAATTTCCCTAAACAGATTAAAACTGTTTGTTTCCCTTTAAAATGTGCAAAACAATTAAGGGTCCACAACTAATTTAGGTAGGCAGACAACTACCTAAGTTATTACTACTAGCTGACCTTGGGTAGCAGCAGGTAGTTCGAGATTAGGAGAAACATTTTCAGCTTTGGTTCTTAAGGTTTCAAATTTAAACTCAAAATCAGTGTGTTAGAAACACTCAACAAATATGGATCATGTTTCTTATTTTTATTCTAGAACGGAGAAGTGATTTGAAAACTCCAAGATGAAGCTGAAATAAGTGTGCTGATGAACTTGCAAAGAAGTGAAACAAGAAAGAAAAATCACCAAGTCTCCGATTTAGTGACTTTCTAAAGAGACTAAGAAACTTCAATTAATCTGCTTGTACTTCTATTGATTTTAATAAGTACTTAGTCTCTGGACTCCATGAAGACATCGAAACTTGAATTGCGACACCGAGGATCACAAATATCCAGGATATCTACATGTTTCAAACAAGGCAGACAGGATTTCCATTTACTTCTAGACACACATTATTAATTCTTCAGCTAGAATTAACTCTGCTATTTAACTCTCAAAGGAATGTCTACAAAATACATGGCGACTGGAAAGGAATATACAACTCCTCAACAAGTCTTTGTATCTAAGCTCAAGGAGACAATGAAATTTAAATTCATCTGAAGCAACGTTAGCGAGAACTGTTTGAGTGGCTTCAGGATGACTGGCAGAAATTCTACTTGCTTTCAGGATGTCTGTCTAGAAGAAAGAAAACTGTTGCGGAATTGAAGCATTTACGAAAGAATGGCTGGATAAAAGAAATGCAGGAACAACTAAAACAAAGACTTTGTGTGACTGGGAGAAATAATTGAACAAAAACTTCAATAAGAGTTCATTTGGACAAAGATCCTGGATCTTTGCTTAAGCGACACTCTTCTCGTTCCAAGGAAATACGCATCAATCTCAAGATTTCAAAGAATTTTTAATCTAAGCAGTAGCTTGGATCACGCGGATTTATGACAGAGATGTCATTAAAGTGCGAAAATTTTAAAGTTGTGATGTGAAAATATTAAAAAAAAAATGATTTAAAAAATTGAAATACCAGCCAAAATGCAAAATAAGAAACATGTAAGTATTCTTTACATACGAGTACATACACATTTCAAACCAATTTTAAAAACTGATTTTCAAGAACACATTTTACAGCAACCGAGTGGAAAAGGACAATAAATATCAAACTCAAAGGAAAAAAGTAAAACTCTTTGGAATAAATACAACAGTTTCTTCTGGAATCTCGAAACAATATTTTTCGATCTCAATTTTAAGCGGATTTCTGACAGAGATGTCTTTAAACATCATTAAGTGCGTGAAACGGTAGAAAAATATAATTGCAATTAAATTTTTGACGTTATAGTGTGAAACTTAAAAAGTGATACAAATGAAAATTCCATCAAAAAAGATAAATATGAATGCTATTACATGTAAGTACCGATTACATAAATATTTCAAATCTATTTTAAAATTGATCTTCAAGCAAACATTGTAGAACTTCACATCCATGGAGAAAATCGATTGGAAAAGCATTATTATGATTTACTTGGAGAAATAGCAATAGCAACGTGGAATGGAAGTAATATTACATCAAATGAACTCAAAGGAAAAAAAAATAACAAATTGGAAAAATTACAAAACATTCTTCGAATATTCATTTCAAGTTCAAGCGGATTTTTGACAGAGATGTCTTTAAAAATCTTTAAGTGCGTGAAACGGTAGCAAATTATAATTGCTAAACAATTTTTTAAAAGTTATAGTGTGAAAATTAAAAAATAAAGAATGAAAATACCATGTAAGTGCTGATTACATATTATAAAACGATTTAACAAATTTATATTCCAGGAACACAAACAAGCAGAAAACCGATTGTAAAAGTACATTGATGTACTTGAAGTAATGGAAATAGCAACGTGGAAAGGAAGTAAGCTGAACTCAAAGGAAAAATAAATCACATTGGAATTAATATAAAAGTTTCTTTAAATATTGATCTGGAATCTCAAAGCAATGAACAACCATCAAAATCAAGAGGATTTCTGACAGAGATGTCTTTAAAGATCTTTAAGTGCGTGAAACGGTAACCAAGTAGGCTTAATAGTCAATTATTTGGAAGTTGTGATGTGAAAATTTAAAATTAACCTAAAAAAAAATTGAACTCCAAGGAAAAATTAAACTCATTGAAATAAATACAACAGTTTCTTCAAATATCAATGTGAAATGTCGAAACAATAGTCTTCCATTTCATGTTTAAACGGATTGCTGACAGAGATGTCTTTAAAAATCTTCAAGTGCGTGAAACGGTCGGTACCAAAGTATATTTTTAAAAGTTATAAAGTGAAAATTGAAAAAAATATAAAAGATTTAACAAAAATATGAATTACAGTACATGTAAGTATTGGTTACATATTTTAAATCGATTTAACAAATGGTTCATCAATCAGATGATGGCTTCATATTTTAGTTTACAAAACATTTCCTAAAAAACCATTAACTTTTTCAGCTAACCGGGCTCCTAATTAACATTGGACTGATGTTAGATGTCAACGTTACAGGAAAATAATGACTGGAATAACTCAATCCTTGAGTTTTAATTGATTTCACATCTTTTGTAGTGTTGGATTAGTGCTGGGGAATTGAACTGTTCTTCCCCAGTTTTAGCAATGGTTTCATTTAATATGTTTTATAAAACGTTTTCTAAAGAAATTATTTATTTTTTCAGGTATTAAGGATGTCTGGCTCTTAATTAACGTTGGACTGATGTTAAATGTTATCAGAAACTACAGTAACGACTGGAATAACTCAATCCTTGAGTTTAAATTTATGTGGGAATTGAACTGTTCTTCCCCAATTTCATCAATCTGATGATGGTTTCATATTATTTGTTTTACAAAACGTTTTCTAAAGAAATTATTTATTTTTTCAGGTATTAAGGATGTCTGGCTCCCTATTAACATTGCAATGACATTAACAGTCTAAGCTACAGGAAAAATTAAAGACTGAAATAACTCTGTCCTTGAGTTAAAATTGATTTTACAACATTTTCTGGAGTGTAAAAAGTTATTGCAGTACTGGGGAATGAACTGTTCTTCCCCAGTTGCATCAATCGGGTTTGATGTTGGATTCACAGAAAGTTGATAAGGAAGCAATGGATAAAGTAGCTGAACTCAAAGGAAAAATAAACCACATTGGAATAAATACAAAGGATTCTTTAAATGACGATTTAAATATTGTCGAAGCAAGTTCAAACGGATTGTTTTTTCAGATATGTTTCTGAACCTTTAATTTCACGCACGTATAGCGTGAAATTTTTAAAAGTTTTGGTGTAAAATTAAAAAAAATATAAGTGATAAGAAGTGAAAATAAAAATAAAAAATCCTAAATAATTATTACAGTACATGTAAGTATTGGTTATTACATATTTTAATCGATTAAACAAATGTTTCATCAATCAGATGATGGTTTCATACTTTAATTTACAAAACATTTTCTAAAGAAACCATTAACTTTTTCAGCTAACCGGGCTCCTAATTAACATTGGACTGATGTTAGATGTCAACGCTACAATGGAATAACTCAATCCTTGTGTTTTAATTAATTTCACATTAATTCGAATGGAGGATTAGTAGTGGGAATTGAACTGTTCTTCCCCAGTTTCATCAATCAGATGATGATTTCATTTAATATGTTTTACAGAACATTTTCTAAAGAAATGATTTATTTTTTCAGGTATTAAGGATGTCTTCCTCTCAATTAACATTGGAATTGCAACAGGAGTCTAAAATTGAGTTTACAACATTTTCTGGAGTATAAAATATTGCATATACGAGTATTTATGGAGTACTGGGGAATGAACTGTTCTTCCCCAGTTGCATCAATCGGATTGGATTCACAGAAAAATTGGATATAAATGTTCACTAGTATTTAGTAACATTCAAAGACTATGAAGTTTTGAATCTTCATTAGCAAAGGAGCATACTGAGAATGTTTCTGATAAATATTACTTCAGAAGTTAACAAAGATACCAGGAATAAAAGTAGCTGAACTCAAAGGAAAATTAAAACACATTGGAATAATTACAAAGGATTCTTTAAATATCGATTTACATATTGATGAATCCAGAGTATTCCATCTCAAGTTCAAGGGGATTTTTTTCAGAAATGTTTCTGAACAACTTTAAGTGTGTGAAACGGTAGTAGACAATTTTTGAAAGTTTCGGTGTGAATATAAAGTGATAAGAAGTGAATATAACAATGAAAAAAATAAATAAGAATTGTATTACATGTAAGTATTGGTTACATATGTATTTCAAGTCGATTTAAAATGGTTCATCAATCTGATGATGGTTTCATATTTTTGTTTTACGAAACATTTTCTAAAGAAATCATTTACTTTTCAGGTATTAAGGATGTCTGGCTCTTTATTAACATTGGATTGATGTTAAATGTCTACAGATACTACAGTATATTAACGACTGTAATAACTCATTCCTTGAGTTAAAATTTATTTCGTTACATCTTTTGCAATGTAGGAATAGTAGTGGGAATTGAACTGTTCTTCCCCAGTTTCATCAATCAGATGATGGTTTCATATTATTCGTTTACAAAACGTTTTCTAAAGAAATTATTTATTTTTTCAGGTATTAAGGATGTCTGGCTCTTTGGAATGACATTAGGAGTCTAAGCTACAGGAAATTCAAGACTGGGATAACTCTGTCCTTGAGTTAAAATTGATTTTACATCGTCTGGAGTATAAAAAGTTGGATATATGAGTACTTATTGCAGTGCTGGGGAATGAACAGTTCTTCCCCAGTTGCATCAATCGGACTTGATGTTGGATTTACAGAAAAATTGGATATAAAGTTCACTAGAAAGTATTTATGAACATTCACTGCCTGGGATTATTCTACGGTGATGCTTCAGCATTAAGCTCCAAAAAGACTATGAAATTCTGATTATTCAGAAGAATGAATGTCTGGAGATGAAAGACATCCAGGATGTTTCACAGAGAAATTACTTAAGAAGTTAATCTAGACAAGGATATCAGTTAATGCTGAGATTTGACTATATTGGGCAAAGCGACACTCTTTTCGTTTCAAAGCAATCGTCTTTCATCTCCAGTTCCAAAAAATCTTTAATATAAGCGGATTTTTGACAGAGATGTCTGTAAAAATCTTTAAGTGCGTGAAACGTTAGCAAAGTTTAATAACTTTATATTTCGGATATATAAAAGTGACAAAAAGTGAAAATTCCAGCAAAAAAAACCAAATAAGAATTAAATTACAGGTAAGTATTGGTTAAATATTTCCAGTTCTCAATGTTTCATAGATCATATGATGGTTTCAATTATATTTTTTTTGTAAAACTTTTTCTCAACAAAACAATTATTTTTTTTCAGATATCCTGGATGTTGGGCTCACAGAAAAATATAATTTTCCTGAGCAATGGAAAACAATAGTGAAATTACAAACCACAACAAGCTACATCCATGAATAAGTTCATGGATGTATGCCATCCTAAGACGACTTAAATACCCAAAATTACATTAATTATAATGGTCTAATACAGCTACAGTTCTAACTAATCCTGTCAACTCCAGGATTAATCGTTTATATATGAAGAGTCTACTTTCTACATTAAACACGGTTCTACTGAATACATCAAAATCGTTTAAAAAATAATGAAGCGGCTCTGTAACAAGAATTTTACAGCTCTTCACTCCAACTCCAATATCAAACAATTTATGACGAAGAAAACAATATTCTGTAAACTAATCCTAATAAAAATTTACTTAAATAAATGATTAATGAATTTAAAATTTAAACAAAAAATTGTCTCATTTTATTCTTTAAAAAAATAGAAGAGTGAAGCATTTTAACAATCAAATTAGCCTTCAATAGCTTTTCAATAAAGATATTGAATCCTTTAAAACCCGATCCAACAATCCCAACTTGCAGAATGTAATGTTCTTACATTCTTACGAACTATGAAGAAGTTATCTTCTAAAAAATATCCGCCAATTTGTATTTTCTCAATATCAATTTCGATTTCTTTATTTCAAAGGCATAATACTGTATCAGCTAAATACCATTTCCAAATATTAAGCTGCCATTTTTCATTTGAAAACCAGGTATGTCCAACACATATTTTGCACAGCTGCTGGAAATTTCCACAGCAAACAATTTCCCTAAACAGATTAAAACTGTTTGTTCCTCTTTAAAATGTGCAAAACAATTAAGGGTCCACAACTAATTTAGATAGGCAGACAACTACCTAAGCACGTACTAAAAGTTGACCTTGGGTAACAGCAGGTAGTTCGAGATTAGTAGAAACATTTTCAGCTTTGGTTCTTAAGGTTTCAAATTTAAACTCAAAATCAGTGTGTTACAAACACTCAACAAGCATGCATTATGTTTCTTATTTTTATTCTAGAACGAAGTGCATGTTAAACTGAAGTGATTTGAAAACTCCAAGATGTTTGTGTGATACTGGAAGGAAGCTGAAATAAGTGTGCTGATGAACTTGCAAAGAAGTGAAACAAGAAAGAAAAATCACCAAGTCTCTGATTTAGTGACTTTCTAAAGAGACTAAGAAACTTCAATTAATCTGTCTGGACTTCTACGGATTTTAATAAGTACTTAGTCTCTGGACTCCATGAAGACATCGAAACTTGAATTGCGACACCGAGGATCACAAATATCCAGGATATCTACATGTTTCAAACAAGGCAGACAGGATTTCCATTTACTTCAAGACAGACATTATTAATCCTTCAGCTCTTTAGCAGTCCAAAAGAATCAAGTCTGCTGTTTAACTCTCAAAGGAATGTCTACCAAATGCATGGCGACTGGAAAGGAATATACAACTCCTCAACAAGTCTTTGTCTCTGAGTTGAAGGAGACAATCAAATTTAAATTCATCTGAAGCAGCGTTAGCGAGAACTGTTTGAGTGGCTTCAAACAATTCTAGGATGACTGGCAGAAATTCTACTTGCTTTCAGGATGTCTGTCTATAAGAAAGAAAACTGTTGCGGAATTGAAGCATTTACAAAGTCTTTGTGTGACTGGGAGAAATAATTGAACAAAAACTTCAAGAAGAGTTCATTTGAACAAAGATCCTGGATCTTTGCTTAAGCGACACTCTTCTCGCTTCAATCTCAAGATTCCAAAGATTTTTTTAATCTAAGCTCTAGCTTGAATCACGCGGATTTCTGACAGAGATGTCATTAAAGTGCGAAAATTTTAAAGTTGTGATGTGAAAATATTAAAAAAAAATTATTTAAAAAATTGAAATACCAGCCGAAACATGTAAGTATTCTTTACATACGAGTACATACACATTTCAAACCAATTTTAAAAACTGATTTTCAAGAACACATTTTACAGCAACCGAGTGGAAAAGGACAATGAATATCAAACTCAAAGGAAAAAAGTAAAACTCTTTGGAATAAATACAACAGTTTCTTCTGGAATCTCGGAACAATATTTTTCGATCTCAATTTTAAGCGGATTTCTGACAGAGATGTCTTTAAACATCATTAAGTGCGTGAAACGGTAGCAAAGTATAATTGCAAATCAATTTTTGACGATATAGTGTGAAACTTAAAAAGTGATACAAAATGAAAATTCCAACAAAAAAGATAAATAGGAATTCTATTACATGTAAGTACTGATTACATAAATATTTCAAATCTATTTTAAAATTGATCTTAATGGAAGCATTTTAGAACTCCACATACAAGGAGAAAATCGATTGGAAAAGCATTATTATGATTTACTTGAAGAAATGGCAATAGCAACGTGGAATGGAAGTAATGTTACATCAAATGAACTCAAAGGAAACAAATTAACAAATTGGATAAATTACAAAAGTTTCTTTCAATATTCATTTCAAGTTCAAGCGGATTTTTGACAGAGATGTCTTTAAAAATCTTTAAGTGCGTGAAACGGTAGCAAATTATAATTGCTAAACAATTTTTTAAAAGTTATAGTGTGAAAATTAAAAAAATAAACAATGAAAATATCATGTAAGTGCTGATTACATATTATCAACCGATTTAACAAATTTATATTCCAGGAACACAGCCAGCAAAAAACCGATTGTAAAAGTACATTGATGTACTTGAAGTAAAGGAAATAACAACGTGGAAAGGAAGTATGCTGAACACAAAGGAAAAATAAATCACATTGGAATTAATACAAAAGTTTCTTTAAATATTGATCTGGAATCTCAAAGCAATGAACAGCCAATTCAAAATCAAGAGGATTTCTGGACAGATATGTCTTTAAACATATTTAAGTGCGTGAAACGGTAACCAAGTAGACTTAATAGTCAATTATTTGGAAGTTGTGAAATATATAAAATTGAAAAGTTGAACTCAAAGGAAAAATTTAACTCATTGGAATAAATAGAACAGTTTCTTCAAATATTGATGTGAAATGACGAAACTATAGTCTTCCATTTCAAGTTCAAACGGATTGCTGACAGAGATGTCTTTAAAAATCTTCAAGTGCGTGAAACGGTCGGTACCAAAATATATTTTTAAAAGTTATAAAGTGAAAATTGAAAAATATAAGTTGATAAGTGAAAATACTAAGCAAAAAATAAATAAAAATTATATTACATGCAAGTATTGGTTACATATTTCAAATCGATTTGACGATGGTTTCATATTTTTGTTTACAAAACATTTTCTAAAGAAACCATTAACTTTTTTAGCTAACCGGGCTCCTAATTAACATTGTACTGATGTTAGATGTCAACGCTACAGTAAATTAATGACTGGAATAACTCAATCCTTGAGTTTTAATTGATTTCACATCTTTTGTAGTGTGGATTAGTGCTGGGGAATTGAACTGTTCTTCCCCAGTTTTAGCAATGGTTTCATTTAATATGTTTTACAAAACGTTTTCTAATGAAATTGTTTATTTTTTTAGGTATTAAGGATGTCTGGCTCTTAATTAACATTGGACTGATGTTAAATGTCTACAGATACCACAGTAAATTAACGACTGGAATAACTCCATCCTTGAGCTTAAATTGATGTTGAAACATCTTTTGAGTTTTGGATTATAAGTGGGAATTGATATGTTCTTCCCCAGTTTCATCAATCAGATGACGGTTTCATATTATTTGTTTAAAAATCGTTTTCTAAAGAAATTATTTATTTTTTCAGGTATTAAGGATGTCTGGATCTCAATTAACATTGGAATGGCACCATGAGATAACTCTGTCCTTGAGTTAAAACTGATTTTACAACATCTTCTGGGGAATGAACTGTTCTTCCCCAGTTGCATCAATCGGATTTGATGTTGGATTCACAGACAAATTGGATATAAATGTTCACTAGTATTTAGTAACATTCAAAAACTATGAAGTTTTGTTTCTTCATTAGCAAAGGAGCATCAAACGGAACACGTTTTAGATTTTAATTTACTGAGAATGTTTCTGAGAAATATTACTTCAGAAGTTAACAAAGATACCAGGAATAAAGGTGGCTGAATTCAAAGGAAAATTTTAACACATTGGAATAAATATAAAGGATTCTTTAAATATCGATTTACATATTGATGAAGCAAGAGTATTCCATCACAAGTTCAAGCGGATTCAGATATGTTTCTGAACAACTTTAAGTGCGTGAAACGGTAGTAGACAATTTTTGAAAGTTTCGGTGTGAATATAAAGTGATAAGAAGTGAATATAACAATTAAAAAATAAATAAGAATTGTATTACATGTAAGTATTGGTTACATATGTATTACAAATAGATTTAAAATGGTTCATCAATCTGATGATGGTTTCATATTTATGTTTACAAAACATTTTCTAAATAAATCATTTACTTTTGCAGGTATTAAGGATGTGTGTGGCTCTTCATTAACATTGGACTGATGTTAAATGTCTACAGATACTACAGTATATTAACGACTGGTGTAACTCATTCCTTGAGTTAACATTTATTTCGCAACATCTTTTGCAGTGTAGGAATAGTAGTGGGAATTGAACTGTTCTTCCCTAGTTTCTGCAATCAGATGATGGTTTCATTTAATTTGTTTTACAAATCGTTTTCTAAAGAAATTATTTTTTCAGGTATTAAGGATGTCTGGCTCTAACATTGGAATGGCACCAGGAGTCTAAACTACAGAAAATTAAAGACGTGAATAACTCTGTCCTTGAGTTAAAATTGATTTTACAACATTTTCTGGAGTGCAAAATGTTGGATATACGAGTATTTATGGAGTGCTGGGGAATGAACTGTTCTTCCCCAGTTGCATCAATCGGATTTGATGTTGGATTCACAAGAAAAATTGGATATAAATGTTCACTACTATTTAGGAACATTCAAAGACTATGAAGTTTTGTTTCTTCATTAGCAAAGGAGCATCAAACGGAACACGTTTTGGATTTTAATTTACTAAGAATGTTTCTGAGAAATATTACTCCAGAAGTTAACAAAGATACCAGGGATAAATGTAGCTGAACTCAAAGGAAAATTAAAACACATTGGAATAATTACAAACGATTCTTTAAATATCGATCTACATATTGATGAATAAAGAGTATTCCATCTCAAGTTCAAGGGGATTTTTTTCAGAAATGTTTCTGAACAACTTTAAGTGCGTGAAACGGTAGTAGACAATTTTTGAAAGTTTCGGTGTGAATATAAAAGCGATAAGAACTGAATATAACAATCAAAAAATAAATAGCAATTGTATTACATGTAAGTATTGGTTAAATATGTATTTCAAATCGATTTAAAATGGTTCATCAATCTGATGATGGTTTCATATTTTAGTTCACAAAACATTTTCTAAAGAAATCATTTACTTTTGCAGGTATTAAGGATGTCTGGCTCTTCATTAACATTGTACTGATGTTAAATGTCTACAGATCTACACTATATTAGCGAAGTAACTCATTCCTTGAGTTAACATCTTTTGCAGTGTAGGAATAGTAGAGAGGAATTGAACTGTGCTTCCCAAGTTTCATCAATCAGATGATGGTTCCTTTTTATTTGTTTTACAGAACGTTATCTAAAGAAATTATTTATTTTTGCAGGTATTAAGGATGTCTGGCTCTCAATTAACATTGGAATTGCAGAAGGAGTCTAAACTACAGGAATTTAAAAACTGGGATAACTCTGTCCTTGTGTTGAAATTGATTTTACAACATATTCTGGAGTGCAAAATGTTGGATATACGAGTATATATGGAGTGCTGGGGAATGAACTGTTCTTCCCCAGTTGCATCAATCGGATTTGATATTGGATTCACAAAACAAATTGGATATAAATGTTCACTACTATTTAGTAACATTCAAAGACTATGAAGTTTTAAATCTACATTAGCAAAGGAGCAGCAATAGGAACACGTTTTGGATTTTAAGGAGCATTAAACCACATTGGAATAAATTCAAATGACTTTTTAAATGTTTTAATTGATTTCACAACATCTTCTAGAGTGTTTAATGTTGGATATTACTCTTCCATTTATATTTTTCTGCAAAACTTTTTCTAAACAAATCAATTACTTCTTTCAGATATCCAGGATGTTTAGCTTTGGATTCACAGAAAAATTCGATTGATGATTAAATGTTCACAATAATAATTTAATCTTACAACAGCTTCTGGAGTGGAGAATATTTAATAAATCTTTTTAAGAACTGGGGTTCTCAATGTTTCATTGATCATATGATGGTTTCATTTATATTTTTTGCAAAACTTTTTCTCAACAAATCATTTGCTTTTTCCAGATATCCTGGATGTTTTTCTCCCCAAAAACAGCTTAATGTGGGATTCACAGTAAACTGGAATCAAATATTGAATTTCAACTTGTTTCACAGATAAATTACTTCAGGAGTTAATCATGAAAAGGATATCGGTCAAACCTCACTATTCCATTTTCGAAGCAAATAGCCTTCGCTCACTTGTTCCCAGAAAAATATGCTTTGATTAGCATTATCTTCCATCAAAGGGATTTCTATTCTGAGATATCTTTATTTCCAAGCGATTTAACAAATCTTGAAGGGGTCAAAGCTCCACCTAGTTTACAATCCAAGAGACAAATTTTCAAGAGTGCCATTAAATATCCATTTCTAACAAAATTGTTTTCAGTTTTTTCTTTTCAGATTTTCTGAAGATGGCTTCATATGATGAAGCTGAAAAAAACTTTAAGATGAAGCTGATATACACGGCACTAAAAGTGTGGACTTCTCCACACTTTTAGTGTCGTGTTCCTTTGGTATTCTTTTTTTCAGATCTATAATTTGCTGGAGCAAAAAAGAAATTTCTTGGCACTACATTTACTGAGATTACAAAAGAACAATAGCAAAGATACTAACCAGTATCTGCATCATCCTAAGGAAACAATAGCAAAGACAACAACCAGTATTTACAACATCCAAGATGTCATCCTAAGAGCTCTTTAATACTTTCAACAGCTTCAATTATGGTGGCCTTATGCAGCTAAAAATCTAGATTATCAATGAAACTCCAGGATCAAATGTTTTGACTGGAGGAGACAACATGATTCAACTAAATCACATCACAATCCTTTGAAAAATAATGAAACAACTTTGGAAAAAGCAGTTAAAGGCCCGAAGAAACCCCAAAATCAATAAATCTATGACAAGAAAGGCAACATTTTGCATACAATCCTATTTAAATGTATTCAAACATTCAAATAAATGATCAATGAATTTATAATATAAAAACAAGATTTTTGCGTTTTATTAATTTAAGAAATATTGTTACGTTTTAACCTTTTCAAAACGCTGGTTTATTTCCTTTAAATAAACCGGATACTTTTGATTGCAAATAAAAGCCGTTTAGTAGTTTGAAAATGGTAACAACTCTTTATTTATTCAAATGTAACAACAACAGAATTAAATAGCCACTCAATGTTTTTTATACACGTTTGTAAATTTGCAGAAATACAGACACAATTTATAATGTACACGAATTTACTTGAAAAACACAACAGACTTTAAGGCACTCAGTTGATGTTTATTCGAAAAGCGACTGCAACCTCTGCCACTATTTATAACACTGCCATCTGCACTCTAGATTGTTCTTTAACTGTCAAAATTCGAATATTCTAGATCTTACTAATACATACGCCATCTGTGGTGTACTTTCTACAATGTTCTTTAACTGAATATTCGAATATTCGATCAAATCAACTGAAAGCTTTTATTTAATAATGCCCACAGATATGTTACAGTTTGCTATTACAGCAATGTTATTTGAAAGCATTATGCTACCTTTAAATCAGCCCTTAAAATCGTTATATTTGAATTTAAGTACAATTTCGTAACAATATCTTAGAAGCAGGTTTAATTTCAAGGACGAAACTTTTTAAAATAAAGAAATAACTTGCTGGTGTGCTAATGTTTTAGAAAAAAAAACTAACTCGGAGTCGTTTTTGCATCCTAATGGTTTAAAAATATTTTCCTATTCTACTTAAGGCTCAAACATTTTTAGGTAGAGTCCATGGTAGTTTATGATAATCATCTTAAAAATATGCAGTATTTTTATTTAAATCAATTAATAAATATTATCGCGAATGATTCAATTCCAGTGTTTATCACTTTAAGATGAAAATGCAATATTAGCATTAACCAATATTCGGCTGTGCCGAATCTTATCCCCTTCACCAAATTCTACTTCAGAATACAAATTTCAAATATTTTTTTCTAAAGTATTTTTTTCATTTTTTTGAACAAAATTTTTTTCGAATTGTTATTATTAATTTTTAAATTTTAAAAATTTTTTTTGGTTTTTTAAATTTTTTTTTTGGACCTGCAATGGTTTAAAAAATTTTTAACCCATTGCAGGTCCAACTTACTATGGTCTTATCTACGTCGTTGCAAAGGTCTTTGAAATATCTATCACTAGATATCCATATTGTCTATATTAATGATTTACCAGATATAGGTAAAAAAAAATCGACATTGTTCTGGTTTTTTCCTCATATCTCAGCCATTTATGGACCGATTTTGATGATTTTAAATAGTAAACTTCTCGAAAGCATGTCTGACAAAATTATTGAAGATTTGGATCCCGAATATATCTGGGGTCCTTAGGAAATTGATTTCAACAGACAGACGGACGGACATAGCTTAAACGACTCCGCTATCTATAAGGATCCAGAATATATATTGTTACGAAATTGTACTTGAATTCAAATATAACGATTTTAAGGGCTGATTTAAAAGTAGCATAATGCTTTCAAATAACAGTGCTGTAATAGCAAACTGTAACATATCTGTGGGCATTATTAAATAAAAGCTTTCAGTTGACCATTGATCGTAAGTTGGCAACGCTGTATTCGAATTCGAATATTCAGTTAAACAACATTGTAGAAATAGAGCTTTCTAGATGGTTATGCAGTGTTATAAATAGTGGCAGAGGTTGCAGTCGTGAGTGAGTTTATCAGAGACGCTTTTCGAATAGACATCAACTGAGTGCCTTAAAGTGTGTTGTGTTTTTCAAGCAAATTCGTGTACATTATAAATTGTGTCTGTATTTCTGAAAATTTATAAACGTGTATAAAAAACATTGAGTGGCTATTTAATTCTATGGTTGTTGTACATTTTGAATAAATAAAGAGTTGTTACAATTTTTAAACTACTAAACGGCTTTTATTTGCAATCAAAAGTATCCGGTTTATTTAAAGGAAATAAACCAAACGTTTTGAAAAGGTTAAAACGTAACAATATACTTTAAAGGGTCGGAAAATTATATTGTGGCAATTACAAACGGAATGACAAACTTATATTTACCCTTCTCACGAAGCTGAAGGATATAAAAAGGGATAGAGCAGCCTAATAAAATTTGATACTAAGTTTTATTTATCAGAAGAGACAAACTATGATGGTGTTATACTGTAAAGAAGATTTAGTAATCCGACTTATCTTCAATCTCAATCAATCACTTTAAAATGATGGAAATATATTCTTCAATGCTAGTAAAGGTTGTTTTTTTAAGCTCGATAGAACTTACAAAAGGGTTAACTCTCAAACGATCTGTGATACTGGGCTCACTTGTTTGACATTAATGATCAGTATACTCTAACAAATCATCATGCATAGATTGATGCTTGAGAAACGCCATCAAATTATCAAAGTTTACTTTGAAAATTAGTCATTGATTCGCGCAACTTATACACGACTGTTTTATCGAAAAATTGTGTTCAGCGATGAGGCTCATTGGAGCCTTATATGGAGTGAGATCAATCCACAACAGACTCCATTATATTTCTTCAAAAATTAAGCGGTAGCTGGCGTTGCAGTCAATGGAGATCGTTACAGCACCATGATCAACCATTTTTTGTTTGTAAATATGTCTGACATTGATGTGGGCGATATGTGGTTTCAACATCACTTTAAAATGATGGGAATATATTCATCAATGCTAGTAAAGGTTGTTTTTTAAGCTCGATAGAACTTACGAAAGGGTTAACTCTCAAACGATCTATCGCCCAGTATGACTGATCGTTTGACAATCACTTTTTTGACATGGATGATCAGTAACTCTAACAAATCTTCTTAAATAGATTGATGCTTGAACAACTCTACCAAATTATCCAAATTTACTTTGAAAATCAGTCATCGATCGCAAAATTGTGTTCAGCAATTAGGCTCAACAGTTTTTTTTGATTTATATGGAGGGAGATCAATTCACAACAGACTTTACAGACTCCATTTCATCTAGAAAAATTTACCTTTTGGTGCGGTTTACATGCTAATGGCATCATCGGACCTTATTTCTTCAAAAATGAAGCGTAAGCTCGCGTTTCAGTCAATGGTGATCGTTACCGCACCAAGATCAACCATTTTTGGTTTGGAAATATGGCTGACATTCATATGGGCGAGATGTGGTTTCAACATCACTTTAAAATGATGGGAATATATTCTTCAATGCTAGTAAAGGTTGTTTGTTTAAGCTCGATAGAACTTATGAAACGGTTAACTCTCAAACGATCTGTCGCTCAGTATGACAGATCGTTTGACAGTATCTTTTTTGACATGGATGATCAGTATACTCTAACAAATCTTCGTAAATAGATTGATGCCTGAACAACGCTACCAAATTATCCAAATTTACTTTGAAAATCAGTCATCGATCGCAAAATTTTGTTCAGCGATTAGAATCAACAGTTTCTTTTTTTTGCCTTATATGGAGTGAGATCAATTCACAACAGACTCCATTTCATCCAGAAAAATGCACATCATCGTACATTATTTCTTTGAAAATGAAACCGTAGCTCATGTTTCGGTTAATAGAGATCGTTACCGCACCATGATCAATGATTTTTTGTTTGAAAATATGTCTGACATTGATATGGGCGAGATGTGGTTTCAACAGGGTGGCCCTATGTGCCAAACGGCGAACGTAACCATCGATTTATTAAAATCAAAACTTGGCGAAAACTTGATTTCGAGAAATGGACCTGTCAATTGGCTTTCAAGGTCACGCAATTTGACCCCTCTCGATTAATTCCTTTGGGGTCACATGAAATCAATGGTTTATGCTTTTAAACCCATTAACAATTGACCCCTTGGAGTTAAACATTGTTCGTGTTATTCGTGGCCCAAATTGGACGTCATTCAATCATTTTCGTTTCATTCCACCTCATTCTGGTGCAATGATTTCATGTATTTTTTAAACCTGTCTCTTTTAAAACTTAAACATACAAAATAAAAAAGAAATTCAACACTTACCCCTCTTGAATCTCTAAATAATATTGCGGCATGATGTGGATCTAAGGTACCATCACCACGTAAGCCCCGACTGGCAGCACCAACTGAAGCACGTCGTTTTTCCAAATCAGCTGAAGCACGACGCATATGAGCACCTAAACACACGAGCAATAAGAAATAACAAGGAAATCAAAATTAAAACACTTGTCAAACACAGTTTTTCATTGCTTTGCAAAAAATTCCAAAAAATGAAGCTTAAAATAAATTGGGAAAAATTTCCAAAAAAATAAAAATAAATGATGTGCAAGTACCAAGAGTTTACTGAAACAACAACAATTATAGATAGATTAGTTAGAAAATCCCCTTACCCTTTGAATTACCTTCTTTTACAATCTTATCAAATATCTTATAGGTGGCACCACAATCCGCTAAAATACGATTGGGCCGATTGATCGTATTCACATCTAAACTTTTCGATCGCATGCGAAAATTCTCCTGCGGATCATTTTGCGGTGAAGTACAAACGCTGCTGGGTGTGTTGTCATGAGATTTACGCGGCCAAATGTGAACTTTCTTGCCAAAATGCTTAAGCATTTCCTGTATCGAATGATGATGATCCTTATCTTTGTGCTTGTGTTTATGCTCTTTGGGTGTGGAAGTTTTGCCGGCATCCTCATCTTCATTAATACTCAGCGATTTAACAAAACTATTGTTGTCGAAACGATAGCGTGGTATAACTGCACAGCCACTGTCTAGCGAATGTCGCATGGGACTGCTGGAAGAGTACTCGTCCAGGGAGGCTGGTGCGGCACCAACACGATGAAATATTGAATTAATGCTAGGGCGTTCCTGTCGTTGTGTCGAATGTCCTGAATAGGTGAAATACTGATGATCCTGTTTACTCTCATAGATGTCGTCTAGATCGTGTGGGAAGAACCCAGCCTGGGTGGGCGGTGAATTGTTGTATTCCTGAACATTAGGTTTGCGTAGACTCTGTTTTGGTTTATTTTTTTTTTTTGGTGTTAAAAGTAAAATAAATTATATATTTAGCTTAATTTGTTTTTTAGCTAATAAATCTTACACTATAAACGGCGGGACTGTGCGATCGTTCGAATACGCTGCGTTTCGAGGAGGGTGTACGCTTGAAACTGCTGCCATAGCTGTCATAGGAACTGCGTGCCCCATTGTGTGTGGGTGAATTGCGATAATGATTTGTTATGGATTTCTGGGTGTCCGGCACCGGTTGAGGACTGGAGGCATTAACCAAACTTTCGATTACCTTGTCTGAGAGAGAAATAATGTGTAATCCCCAGATTTGTTTAATGTAGCGAGTGTGTTTAAAGGAAGGACAGTTTTGCGATCATCTATGTAAATTATATTTCGAAATTGTTTTCTTCCTACTCCACAAAACTAGTGCGATCTTTAAACGAGATCTTAGGAGAATTAAAAAGATCTGAATAATTCCATTCCAATGAAAATGTTTTGATTCTGGACTACTCAGTATCCTTTTTTCAAAGTTTTTTTCGTGTTTTGTCTTCAATAAGTTTTCACTACTATTTTGTTAAATTTTGAATTTGTGGATTTAAATTTAAAAGTATTAAATTGAGCTGATTTCATTAAGATTATTACAAATAGTTTAAGGAACTTTCAATTTTTCGATGTTATTTTTTTTATAAATTGTTTTTTATTTTAATTTATTTAAAATTTAATTAAAGAGTTTTGTTTCCACAGATTTTCGATTTTGATAAAAATTTTGTAAAAATTTGAAATTTTTTTATGAAAAAATTTATTGTTAATTTTTCTTCAGGAGTTTAATTTGACAAATTAATTTTTTTTTTATTTTTTATAAAATTTCAAAAATTTTTTAAAATTTAATTTTTTTAAGATTTAAATTTCCTTAAACTATTTGTTAAGGAAATTTAAATTTTTCGAAGTTATTTTTTTATAAATTGTTTTTTATTTTAATTTATTTAACGATTTTTGTTTCTACGGATTTTCGAATTTGATAAAAATTTGAAATTTATTTTGAAATTTTTTTTAAAAATTATAATTTTTCTTTGGAGTATAATTTGAAAAATAAAATTATTTTAATTTTTAAAAAAATTTAAAATTTTTAAAAAAAATTCCAAATTTTTTTTTAAATTTATTTTTTTTAACAAAAGTTTAAGAAAAATTTAAATTTTTCGAAGTATTTTTTTTTATAAATTTTATGTAAAAATTAATTAAAGATTTTTGTTTCTAGAGATTTTCGATTTTGATAAAAATTTGAAATTTATTTTACATTTTTTTTTTAAAATTATAATTTTTTGTTAGTTAATGTTTCTTTGGGAGTTAATTTGACAAATTACATTTTTATTTTTTTTTAAATTTTAAAAAAATTTATATTTTTTTTTTAAATTTGTGAAACAAATTATTTTTTGTTTTTATCACATTTTTCGAAGTATTTTTTTTATAAATTTTATGTAAAAATTAATTAAAGATTTTTGTTTCTAGAGATTTTCGATTTTGATAAAAATTTTAAATTTATTTTAAACATTTTTTTTTTAAATTAGTTAATGTTTCTTTGGGAGTTAATTTGACAATTACATTTTTATTTTTTTTTAAATTTTAAAAAAATTTCAATTTTTTTTTTAAATTTGTGAAACAAATAATTTTTTGTTTATTTATCACTCGGAGGTTTATTTTGAAAAATTAAATTTGGATAAAATTTATTTATTTTTTTAAATTTGAAAAGATTCCAAAAATTTTTATAATTTGAAATAAATTTTTATTTTTTTAACAAATTTTTAGAAAATTATTATTTTATTATCTTTTTTGATAAATTTAATTTTTATTTTTAAATAATTCGAATTTTGAAAAAAAAAAATTTAGAAATTTTTTTCAAAAAAATTAGAAAGTTTTTTTCAAAAAAATTAGAAAGTTTTTCGATTTTGATAATTTTTAAAAAATCAAAATTTATTTGAAATTGTTTTTTGATTGTTTACTTTTCTTTGGGAGTTTAATTTGAAAAATTACATATTTATTCTATTTTTAATTTTTAAAAAATTTAAAATTTTTTTGTAAATTTGTGAAACAAATTATTTTTTGTTTGTTTATACTCGGAATTATTTTGAAAAATTAAATTTGGATAAAATTTATTTATTTTTGTTAAATTTGAAAAGATTCCAACTTTTTGTTTCCAAAACAGATCAAAATTTTTTAAAATTTGAAATAAATTTTTATTTTTTTAGAAAATTATTATTTTATTACTCCTTTTTGATAAATTTAATTTTTATTTTTTTCGTAATCATTAAATTCAACAATTTTTTTTTGAATTTTTTAAAAAAAAAATCGAAAATTTTTTTAACAAATTATTATTATTCTTCAGCTTATTATTTAAAATAAAATTTCTTTTTATAACATTTAAAAAATTTGATTTTTTTTTTAAATTTTTGTTTCTACAGATTTTCGATTTTGATAAATTTCTTTTTTAATTTTATAAAATTCAAAATTTATTTTTTGGAAAAAAATTTTCTTTTTTGTTTGTTTATTTTTCTTTGGGAGTTTAATTTGAAAAATTACATATTTATTCTTTTTTTTAATTTTTAAAAAATTTCAAAATTTTTTTAAAACTTTTTCAACAAATTATTTTTTGTTTGTTTATTATTTCTCGGAAATTTATTTTGAAAAATTAAATTTGGATAATAAATTGTTTTTAAATTTTAAAAGATTTCCACATTTTTTAAAAGTTGAAATTAATTTTTATTTTTTTTAACAAATTTGTAGATATTTTTATTATTCCTTGTAAGCATATTTTGATAAATCATTAAATTCAACAATTTTTTATAAATTTTTTAAACAAATCACAATAATACATACACAGAATAAAATAAACCAAAATTTTATAAAAAATCTAAAATTTTTTTAACAAATTATTATTTTTAGGCAGATTATTTTTTATTAAATGTTGTGTTTTTTAAAATCTTTTTTTAAAAAAATCGAATTTTTTTAAAAAAAATTTTAGATTTTTTTAAAAAAATAAAATTTTTTTTTAAATTCTTTGTATAATTGTGTATTATAAATACACGTTTAATAATTGTTGTTTAAATTTTTTTTTAATAAAATTTGATTAAATTTATCCAATTTTTCTTAAGACACTTTTGTAAATATAAAAATAATGAATAAATTTTAAAAATTTTGGTTATCTTTTCAAAAAATAAATAAAATCACCGAATTTTTCTTAAAGACAGACAGTTTTGTATATAATTATTTTTTTTTAAATAAATTTGAAACATTTTTCCTGATTTCTTTTAATAAATTAGTTTTTTTTCAGTTTTCCTCTATTTTGGTAATTTTTTATATAAATTTGTACACTATTCGCGAACTTATTATTAAAAATTTCCGCATTATTTACATTCTACATATAATTTTATATTTAATTTCCCATAAATTCTCGTTTTTTTTTTGTAATTTTAATTTTTCAAATAAATGTCCTTTATTTTTTCTATTAGACGGGATTTTATATATCAATTTCATTAATTTAATGAATTTTCTTAATTCGCAGCACTATTCGCGATCGTTTTAATATGTTCCCCATCATATGACAACTCTGCTGCTGCGTTGCCATAGGTTACAAAGCTTTAAATGAAGCGGTATTTCCCAGTAGAGGCACTTTTTTGTTAACCCGATTTTTTTTTTAAAATTTCCTTCCTTTAAACACATTTTTGTTATCATCCCTTCATTAAAACTTACCCTGAGACCAATTAGGTGATTTTGAATTTGTCGAGGAACTAGAGCTAGAACTTGAATCTATGCTACTTAAACGGCTGGTACCTCTTAGGGAGCCATATTCGGACGAGGAATTAAGACTGGCACTATCACGTACATAACTGCGGGCATATGATGATGAAGTATTATTATGATGATTGGAAGTGTCGGCTGCACCGGCACCAACACTACCGCCGTTTTGCCAACAGTCTGAGCTCAGCTGCTTTTCAATGGCATGCTGGCGATACAAATGTGTTATGCCATGCATAATGTATTATTTAATTATTTGTATTATTTTTAGTAAAAATTTAAAAAACTTTGTTTATATTTTTAGGTTTCTATATTTTATTTTACTTTATTTCACTCAATTTTTAGTTATTTTTTTTTTCATTTAGTTAAAATATTTTAAGACACTTTGTTTGTTTTTTGTTTAAATATATTTTAACTTTAAAGTCACATTGTTTTTGCTATTTATAAATAAATATATTTTTTTAATTTAATAAAAATTTCAATTTCTTTCAAGAAATATTTATTTGTGAAAGCTGTACAACAGCTGTGGCAATACTAAATGTTAGTGTTTATTGTTTTCAATATATTTGTTGTAAGAAAATGCTTTTTTTTCAAGCTTGTTTACGAAAAAAATAAAAGTACACTTACTCACTCTCCGAGTAAATATTAATGTATCCACTCTCTCTGTATTTCGTTGGGGTTCTTAAAAGGAGAGTTTAGTTTTTTGCTTTTTATTATGGTATTATTGTTTTTGGCATATAACTGCTAATTATTGTTTGTTTTCATTTGCTTGCCAACATTTGTTATTGTTTTAAAAACCTCTGCTTTATTTACATTTGTGGTTTATTGTTGTTGTTATTATCACTATATTATGCACATTTACATCTACTACATAATGTGGGTGGTTAAGTCTGAAAAGGAGGGGAGGTGGGGTATTGTTTGTTGTTTATTAATATTACACCACCATCATTCCACTACACAAACAAACATTCATAGCTAAAGAATATTGACAAACACCACCTTGGTTGTAGTAAATAGTATTAACTCAAAATAAATGCCTGTTGCAGCACTGCAATAATGTGCAATAAAACTTTTTTTTTTTGTCTACGACAGTTGAACGGCCTGTAAATAAGTCAAAGTTATTTTGTTATATTGTTGTGTGGTGCTCATGTTATATTTTTTTATTTTTGTTTGTTGCTATTATTGTGTTTATATTTTAGCATACATGTGTATAATAATTATTTATCAAATTTATATTTTTGCCGGTTGTTATTTATTTTTAAATTTATATCATTTTTATTTAATTTTTTTTTGTGTTTGTGTGTAATTTTTCTTAATTTTTAATTTTAGCATTGTGTCTAGTCTAGTAAAATGAAACGTCAATGCTAGAAAAAAACTATAGTTTGTTATTGTTTTTGTAGACAACAATAATAATTTTATCTAAGCGTAATGTGAATATCAATCAGCAAACAAATTTTTATGATAATAATAAAAAAAAGAATGATAGAAATTTAACAAATTACTTTAAATTAAGTCATCACATCATATTCTCAATTTCACTATCTCTCTCTCTCTTTTTATAAGTTTTTATTAATAAATATAAAAAAAAAACTTATACAGAACAGATGTATATTCAAGGCAGTACTATAGAAATTTTATATTTTATTTAGAAATCGATAACACCGGGTGACAAAACAATTGTTTTTCTGGGGGCTTAATTTTTAAGACAGAAGTTTTTAATAAATTATTTTTTTTAAACCATAATAAAATACATTTTTTTAGTATAACTGGAGAACGACTTGTTCGATTTATTTAAAATCTGAGTTTATTTTAGGAAACATGTTTAGTTATAAACTAAAAAGTCTCTTGAAAGCAATTTTAACCAGACAATAGTTTAATTTTAAACCATTGAAAGTGATTTCCATCATTAATTCTTTCAAATTTTGTTTAAAAAAATAATTTAACTCATTTTGCTGCGTATTCCTAAACTAGACTTTAAATTTTCTAGAAATAGAAACCTTATAATATGCCAAATTACTGTTGCCAAACTGTTTAAGTCACCTTTCATTTAAGCTAAGCTGCCAATACCCAAAAAAAAATACATGGCAACCCGATGCTTTGTTTACATTTATCTTGAATATTGCCACATTGTAAAGAGCAAATGGCGTTACCAACCATTTTAAATCACATAAACGAGTTAATTTTAGGAAAAAATTTTAATTATGAACTAAAACAGCCTCTGGAAACAAACTTTAATCACTATATGCTTATGTTTAAAACTCTAATGAGAATTGAACCTTAATATTTTAACATTCATTAAACACAATTTGTTTAATGTAAATTTTTTATTGTAATTTTTTTCTTTGTATTCCTAAATCAGACATTTAATTTTAATTTCCCAAGAAATCTAGACTCTTGATATGAAATAAATAAATTACTTTTAAAGTCACTTTCTATTTAAGCTGAGCTGTCACTATACAAACAAATATGGCAACACGAAGCTTTGTTTACATTTTGTCGGATTGGTTTTTTTTCGTGAAAAGTAGCCAGCCACATTGTTAATAGAAAATGGCGTTACCAACCCTTTTAAATCGCAAAACGAGGTTATTTCATTAAACATGTTTAATAATGAACTAAAAAAGCTTCTCAAAACAAAGTTTAAACAAACAGTGTTTATTTCCAAACAATAAAACATGAATAGAATCCTAAGTACTTAATATTTAAACAAAAAATTGTTTAATGCAAATATTCCAAAATCAAATTTTTATTTTTATTTCAAAAGAATTCAATAATCAAATTTTAACCCAAAAATCTTTAATTTCTTTAACACAAATAACTTGAAAATATTAGCTATTTATAGTAATACAAATATAAATAGTCTATTTTCGGCCTCATATTATGGATTTAACTAATTTTAAATCAAATTATATTTTATAACATTAAGGCTTTTTCTAAACAAATAAAACTTTAAGCCACAAAAATAAATTAAATCGAAAGCAAAGAAAATTTACATACAGATTACAAAATAAGCTGGGGAAAAGAACATGAAAATTTATAATAACAATCGTTAAGTAAACACTTGCGTCATGCGATTTTTGGCTTTCAAAGCCACAAAAAGAAAACCCTCAAAAAAACTACGAGTTCAACGAATGTATAAACTCGTTTCTAACGAATACTTTTACTTTCGTTTAGAGTACTACAAACCCCTGAAAAAAATTACCCCCAAAAACAACATTCATTCATGGAGCATTTGTAAAGATTTTCAGTATACATACAAAATATTACTACAACTCACTCACTTACTAGAAAAACAAATTTTTTTGTGTAGCCTACATTTAGGGCGTACAAAATAAAATGTGTATGTATAAAGCATGTGCATAGGGGCACGTGTTGTCTAGATTTTGGATTTTCTTTTGCTCTAATATAAAGTATTTTTCATTACTATTCTTTTGGGCAACCCCCAACTGACCTTCTCAACCTTCCCCTTATCAGCAAAATTAATGTCTAATAAGTAGAGTACAAGTTATGCTAGAAAAAAAAATAAATTACAAATCTCATAAAAAATTAATGCTTCTCCATTTAATTAACAACAAAAGATGTATAGAAATAGAAAATAAAGGACAATTTTTTTTTGTACATAACATGCATTAATTATGAGTGAAATATTATGCTCTAGGGATCAGCTGAAATAAATAAAGAAAACTCTTGTGGCCAACTAAATAAATTGCTGTCAAATGTCTTATAAAATGTTAAATAAAGCCCTAGAGAAAGGTTTTATGGCGAATTATTACGATAATATTCAGCTTAAGGATTTACTTAAATGGTTTTGAGGAGTCTTAACATAAGCTCGATATAGGAATTTAATTAAATTACTTAAATTAAGCCGGAGATTTAAAGCAAAATAGTTGAACAACAAACAACTGATATTTAAAGCAAATTTACAGGAAAATTCTATAATTGCGATAAATTTCAGTCTCGTTATTTAGAGTTTTAGCTATTTGTAAAACAATGTCCATATTAACCATCGCTTTACCAATACCCACCCGGGTGACCACATCGTTTTTATTGGTTTAATATTTTTTTTAATTTTGTTTCGGTTTAAATGAAATTTGTACTCACTGAACAAATTCACTGAGTTCTATAGAATTTAATAGAAACATTTTAAACTTTTAATAAGGTTTTTTCAATTGTTTAAAATTTCGTTCGTCGCATATATTTATAGAAGTGTAGTGTCACCCGGGTGGGTATTGGTAAACCATGAACATAAAAAACCTTTGGTAAAGCGAAGGTTAATAACATTCCCACAATACGGCAACTTTGTTTACATAAAATCAAAACAAAACACAATTGGTAACTCTGCTGCAGTGTTGTCATAACGGCAGTATTACAAAATGCAGCTGTGTTTTTTTCTCTCGCCAGAACTCTCTCTTTAGAAGCTAGACTCTCTATTAAAGATGAAGAAATACCCTGCATTTTATTTTATAATTTACAAAATGTGGAATTTTAACAGAAAATAGTGAGAAGTATTAGCAAATTTCAAATTAAAACTGAAATGTTTATTTATTGTGACAATTATTAGTTAGAAAAAAGCTGCACATTTTATTTATTATTTAATTTGTTAATTTCCCAAGAGTAAATAACTGAAAAATACCTTTGACACCAATAAAAGTAAGCTAATTGTAATTTATTCAAAAACATTTTGATTAAATAAGTCAAGTGAACTTAATTAAACGAAAACATTAATCGATCCTTTATTATCTTCACAAATATTACTGTATAAATTATTAATAATCCAAAGAATCAACAAATTTACAAACTAAAGTGGATAAACATTAATTACACAACACCAAACGGTTGTAATTTCTCCCACCCTCTTGGAAATGTTTACTACAAATTAGTAGTTGTCAAAAAATGTTTATTCATAAATCCTGGGACTAAATTGTCGCATTCGTGATAGAATAAGCTATCGTATCGAAAAATGATTTCGATATCGAAATTATGATAAATTGTACTGAATTTCTTACTTGATATTGAACGCCATAATCTCAAATAAGAAAATTACGATCCATTTTACTCAATATCGAATGCGGTAACTTGTCACCTGCTTAAAATTACAATAGGAGATGGTAAAATTTTAGGAGATTTTATGTTATTTAGACAAGAAGAAGACACATAATACTAAAAAGCCACTGTCTAACTGGAGCTACCACAATTCACTGCAAAAATATGACAACCTGGCTCTTTGTTTACATTTTGATCTAATGTCTTGGTTCCTAAAAATATGGCCATATTGTCAAAAGAAGAAGGCAGTTTTCTTTGCCTGGGATTTAGGGCATTTACAATTCGTTTTTTATTTCAAAATAAATCTGTTAAGTGTTGACTACAAACAGCACTTGTTGTATATAGTAAGAAGAAGAAAAAATAAAAACTCTCATATTTATATTGTTGTTGTACCCCTCTCAAGGCTTTTATCAGTCATGTTGTTTGCCTTGTTGAACTGTTTTTTTGTTGTGTAGTATTATTATTATTTTTATTTAATTTATATTTAATTTTATTTCACTTAATTGTGTGTTTTTTTTTCAATGTGTTGAGTGAGTACTTACGTACAGAGTAGATAATTTAGCGATTTTTTTTAAATTTTTAATAAAACGCCTTAGTATTAAATAAAATAGCTTAAAAATAATGTTTAAAGTCTCGTTTTTGTTAAATAAATTGAATTCAGTTAGTTTTAAAGCTTTTTAGCGAGTTTGCTGATGCTTGCTTGTTTTGTGGCGGTTACAAAGAGTTGGCAGCACTGCTTATGTATAACAAATGTAACAAACAGTGCTACCACATGGTTGTGAAAGTAAATTTGCGATTTTAAAGGCTTCTTGAAGAATAATTCATCTAAAAAGGGATAAGACTTTGTTTTAAGCTAAATATAAGATATTTTCTTTAATATGAATGAATTTTAATGACCTTTTAAGCAATAAATCGTGTAAAAAGGGACAAGAATTTGTTTTAAGCAAATTTTAAGATATTTTCTTTAAAATAAACAAAATTCAACTAAAATTAAATAGAAAACTCTTTGGAAAATCTATAATTAAGTTGAAATTGTCATTTTAAGTGTTGGAAAATATAAAATTTATGGAATATTTTAGTTCACTGGAAAATTCGGGATTGGGAACCTCTGCTTTTTTTATATTACAATTGTTTGTTGTCGCATTTAATGAAGTTAAAAAGTATTATTCTAGCGATAAAGTACTAAAAATAATATTAATTTCTATTATAAAGAATCTGCTATTTAACTGCATACACATATTTTTCTTATATTATTTTTTTATTTATTTAATGTTCAACTTAATGCGTTTTTTTCAGCGATAAGAAATATAAATAAAACCATAATTTTAACCATAGATTGTGGTGGTGTTTTAAAGGTTTGAGAAAGAAGAAAAATTATTTTATTTAAAAAAAAAAATAATTTAATTAAAAATAGAAATTTAAATGCTGCCTAAAGAATTTCCATTAGCAGAGAGAAATTATAAAGTTAGCAGGTTTATAAAACATTTTTTTTTATTTTATAACAGCAATTTAACCCAATAACTTTTAAAGCAAACAATTAAACTGGCAATTAAACTTTAAATAAGTTTGAAAAAAGTTTTTTACAAAACAAAAATAAAAGAAATTTCTTAACTAAAAGTATGAAATATTTAACACACATTGAAAATGTTTCTACGTATTAAATTTCTTTGAGAACCACTTATGTGGAGAAAAAATAAAACTCATGGTTATTATCCTTAAGGTATGCTTCAAATAAGGATTTTTCCTTTAAGAGCAATAGAATATTTAATGAGAAAAAGTTTTTTTTTTAAAGCATAAACCTGGAAATTTCTTGCATTAGTGATTTTGATTGGAAATATGAGTGTCTTTACATTGTATGTATGAACGAAAGTTTGTTAGGATTGAATAATTTTCTTAGATTATTATAAGTTTTATTTTACTGGATAAATAAAAAAAAAATTCTTAGCAAACATATGGAAAAAAGCTGTATATAGATTACATAAGTTATCCATCAATATTTATTTACCATTTCCTTTTTAACTGCCTAAAAGTATGCTTTACTTTATAAAACAAAAGAAAAACTTTTCTATAAATATTTAATTTTAGTTTGTTTCCTTAAGATATGCTTTAATTATTTAGAAAATAAAAAATGTTGTTCAATTTTAATTTGTATCCTTAAGGTAGGCTTTGATTATGTAGAGAATAGAAAATGTTTCTTAATCCCCATTATCAGTTTAACCTAAAGTTAAACTCACAATTTTCATTTAAAAATTATTTGAACCAACAAAATAACTGTAAGTTAAAACATAACTAGATTGTGTGTTAATGGGGGTTACATTTTTAAATTTAACTTAAAGTAATCCTTAAATTGATTTGTCTGCTTGAAATTTGTTTTGCAAAATTGAGTCACTTATTATATTTAGACAAAAATCTTGATAATGACAGTTTTTTAAAGAGGGTTTTGTTCAAATAGCTTAACAATAAAATAAATAAAATGTTGTTGACATTTTCAAGATTATAAAGTGATTTAAAAAGCATGGAATTGTAAACATTTGGAAACAATTCAGGGAAATGTCCCGGTAAGTACTTGTTTTACAATAAAATATATCTTTTACTTTTTTGCAAAAGACATATTAATCTAAAGCTTTTAAAAAAGAAACAAATTGTCTCTCAATTTCATTCTTTTAAAAAGAGCTTATTTTGTACAATTTATTTCCCCTACTAAATTGTTTTATTAAATTCAATATTTATATAGGTGGAAAATATAAAATAAACCTTATTTTTTTTAATTTTAAATCCCTATAAAATCTGCTTTATATGTAGCAAGCAACCTCTTCAAAATAAATTACTTTCGTTATCTTTTTAAAGTATACTTTTAGGCGTGTTTAAAATTTTCCTTTGTTAAAGCAAATTCTTTTCAAACAAGTGTAAAAAAAGAACAATTAAGAACATTAGCACGTTTTAGTTATTAAAAAAAATCATGCTTTAAAGCTTTAGAATACAAAGGCAAGCAATTTATCATTTTGTTATTTTTTATCTCTCTTGGTAATTGTTATGACCAGCAAACAACAAATAGTAAAGCATACCTTTTGGGTGTAATAACATATCATATATTGGCCTCTAATTACACAGGGTAACAAAATAGTTTACAGTTATTTTTTTAAAACATTTATGCCAAAAGTTGCTGATTGGATAACATTTATTCAAAACTGAATAAAACATATTGGCCCATAATCATAGTCAGAAATAAAGTATATTTTAATAGAAATAAAGTCGTCTTTACTTAAGAGTGGACTTTAGGTCTACCATAGACAAGTTAAAGTATATTTTTGACATTAAAGTCGACTGTAAATATAAAACAAGCTGAAGCTGTTATTAACTCATTTAACAACAGCATCAGCTGTTCTTCGCCATGTAAAAAAGTTCGGCAAAAAGTAAAAAAAATTAAGTTACAAGAATTTGGCAGAGATTTTGCAATTATTGAACAGTTATTAATAAAATTAGTATCAAAATATTCTAAATATGATATTAGTCTTATCTTTTCCATTTTTCCACCACAAAAAACTTTTTTTCTTTAGTTGTCCCGGTTACTTTTATTGTTTACCTTTTTTGGTTTTTGTTTTAATTTTCTATGTCAGCTGTTCAGCGGTGCCACTTGTCTGTATTTTGTTGTATATTGTATGAAAACATTTTCTACATTTGAGGTGGCACCCAGTTAAAGTCGATTCAATTTAAAACATACTTTAATTTTGACTATAGTTGGGAAATAATATAAAGCGGGGTTTTAATTTAAAGTTGTTTTTTAAAAAGAACCGACTTTAGTGTTTGACTATGATTATGGGCCATTCTTTTTTACTATTTTTTTTATATGAATTTTACCAATAAATCATTTAATCGGAAGAATATGTTATATTTAAAGGAATTAAACATCAAAATTTCAATAAACAAGCGATTTTAAGGTTAATTTAGAGCTTATTTTAATTTCGAGTTGCCATACTAGCGGTAAACATGCTGAAAATTGGCAATGCTGCACTTTGTTTACATTTTGTTGAGCTGTTATTCTGATAAAAGTTGCTATATTATTAATAGAAAAAGCGGTTTTAAAGGCTTGATTATTCAACAAATATCCTCTGTAATGTAAAAAAGCTGATTGTAACAACTATTTTAAACAGTTTTTGTAAAAGTCTTTGTTATTTTTTGCAGCATTTTTTGTGAATCTCTATTTTTTCTGAATTTTAAATCTAAAGCATAAAATAAATCATCAAATCATAATAAAAAAAAAACAAAAAAATTTCTTATAATGTCTATTTAAATTTGTTGAAAAAAAAAAAACAAAAAAATTGCAAAAATGCTGAAATATGAAATATCATCCTGTTAAAACATGAAAATCACGTTCAAGGTAAATGATGACCTGGCATTAATTACTTTTTAATTTTGGCTAAATTACGACTATTATACTCTTTTTAACAAAAAATGCTTAAATTAAGTTTTTTTTGGTATAAAAAAAGTTGGAAAAAAAAACACTTTCAATTGCCAGCTCAAATTACTAAAATAAATATGACATGAGTTGGAAGTCATATGGCAAACAAAAATACAAAAGATAATAACAACACACTAGTATTGAAAAGAATTTAACACATCAGCACTAAAATATTTGGTTTACAAAAAAAACAGCTCAAATATCTGTTTTATTACGTTGTTTTTATTTAAAAAAAAAAAAAAAAACAAAATTGAAGTCTTACTACAACCTTTAAACTAGGCCACCACTAAACGCCACCAAAAATTCTTTGTAGGTTATTGACTAGTTATCAGACTGGCGCCTAAAAACAGCTACCAAAATCCTTAACAGCTCAACTAACAACTAAAGTTAAACTTAAACTGCGCAGGTCTTTTGTTTTAAGGCTTTAAGAAGTTAAATACCAAAAATACTTATTGTTTTTACAAAGAAATGGAAAAAATATAATAAAATAAAGCCTACTTTTAGGCTGTTTACTTATATACACCTATTTATTTACAATTTCTTTGTTTCGTTTCTTTCTTTTGTATAAAATTTCTCTTTCTTTTCTCATTTGCTTTTAAAAATCATTTGAGTAGGTTTCAAGGTTTTCTTCTTTTTTTTTTGCAAACAAATTATGAAACAAAGCATTTTGTTGTGTCTTGTTCTTCTAGAAATCATATTGTATAAGTTGCATGATGTTATTGTGTAACATACTTTTAGGCTTAAGGGGAAATAGTTTTTTTTTTAGTTGTTGAAATAACTCAGAAATGTTGTGTTTTTGTCTTGTAAAATTTGTCAAAATTTTGTACAGATTTTTGAAAGTTTTGCAAGATAAATTACTTGGTTGAGCTACAGTGGTTTAAAGAGGAATAAAAAAGCAAGATAAATCACATTTTTCTTAAATCGTATTTGAATTCTGCTCAAATTTCTTATTAAATACTGTCTATCTTATTAATTAATACTAAGTTATTTTAGAGACTTACTTCTTATACCTTTAAAGTTAATGAGTATGAAAATTAATTAATTTTTATCTAATTTAACAAGAAAGCATAAATTTTAAGCTTAAATGTCAATAATTTCCCTTAATTCTATTGTTTTGCACACACTGTCAATTGACACTTGCCAATACCGTTACATTCTCTCTTGTTTACATTTCACCCAGTGATGCCAACTATGATAAAGAAAATCATGCATCAAAAAGGCGCATTTACAAAGCACATTATTTTTTTAACTTTTAAGAAAACAACACACTTGCAAACGTGTAGATTGTAACAAATTGTCAGCAATATCAAGAAATAATTTGCAATTTGCACTCCCACTGTTTAGGGTTATATTTTATTTAAATGAATATTAAGCCTTAAGCTTGTTTGTTGTCTATTTTGTTTGGTCATCAATCAGTTCCTGTGTGACATATTACATCATTTTAAATGTAAGATATTTAAATAAATAAAAGTTTTATTTAATGTTGCATCATTTGTTTGCCATTTTTTAGGGAGACAAAAGAAACAAATGAAGGTGAAAATAGAAAAGTTTGCTAAACAAATTATATGTAAAAAAAACCACAAGGGATAACTTTAAATGTGTTCTTTAAAAAGAAAAAGTTTTATATAAAAACCCTAGCTTTAATATAAAAATCAATAAAACAAATAAATTATAAAAATTTTCGCATAGTTTGTAATGTTTTAAAGCTATTTTAAGAAATTATAAAATATAAATTAATTTATTCCAATGAATTGAATTTTATATTGTATAAATTTTACCAATAAATCATTTAATCTGTAGAATATTATGCCTAGCGCACAATTTCTTGTTCACATATAAATTTGTCTTGTGTGGACAGGAACATAACATTGACAAAAGCTGTCCAAACAAGAAAAATTCATGTGGGCTAGCAAAATTGTTCTTAGAGTGAACAAATTGATGGCTAGTCTAGACGGGGGATGATTACATGTTTAGTGAAATTTCACTTAATAATTTCCAGAACATAAGCAAGCGATTTTAAGTTTATTTTAGTACTTATTTTAATTTAACCTTTAACTTATGACATACAAATTTTTTATATAGTTACTGAGGTGTTGTAAATTTTACAACTTAGAACTTCTGCAAAATATTTAAATAAAAAAAACATTTTTTCGTTAATATTTGCTTTTTAAAAATAAAAGACAACAATTTTAATTGAAAACAAGTAAGAGCGCTATATTCGGCTGTGCCGAATCTTATATATCCTTTACCAAATTATACTCCAAAATACAAATTTTAAATATTTTTAGGTAGACTAAATTTAATTTTTTTCCAAAGTTGTTTTTTTTCATTTTTTGTAAAAAAATTTTTTTCGAATTTATTTTTTTTAAATTTAAAAAAAAAATTAATTTTAAATTTTTTTTTTTTGGTAAAAAAGAAAATAAAATTTTTCGAATTAATTTTTTTTAAATTTAAAAAAATAAAATTTAATTTAATTTTTTTTTTTTGGTAAAAAAAAAATTGTGTTAAAAAATATTTTTCCGATTTTAACCCATTGCAGGTCCAACTTACTATGTATGGTCTTATATACGTCATTGCAAAGGACTTTGAAATATCTAACATTAGATATCCATATTGTCTATATTAATGACTTAGTAATCCAGATATAGGTCAAAAATCGAGGTTGTCCTGGTTTTTTCCTTATATCTCAGCCGATTTTGCTGATTTAAAATAGGAAACTTCTCGAAAGCATTTCTGACAGAATTTGGATTCCGAAGATATCTGGGGTCTTCAGAAAATTGATTTCAACAGACAGACAGACGGACATGGCTTAATCGGCTCCGCTATATACCCTTCTCACGAAGGTGAAGGTTATAAAAATTAAAAAAAGAGAAAAAATTTTATTCTGTATAAAAAAATAGGCATATTATTTCGCAAGCCTTTTTGATAAAACTTAAAAAAATGTAGAGAGGGTGTAAAATTTACCACCACCTCATAAGTTAAATGTTAAGTTGCCATACTAGAGGTAAACATGTTGAAAATTGACAACCTCGCAAATTTGTTTACATTTTGTTTTGCAGCTGTTTCTTGTTAAAGTTGCCATATTATTAATAGAATATGGAGTTTAAGCCGGGATTAGTAAACAAAATTTCCATTACTTTATGGAGAATAAATAAAAAAAAATAATAAAACTAAAATTTTAACGTCTTTAAACTTCGATAAATAGTAACCACTATTCAGATCCTAAAAGGTTGACATTATTTACCATAAAGTATTAAATTTTTGGTTGAATATATTAAAATATTTATTAAAATATACTTTAGAATTAAGGCAATTAATTAAATCAATTTTTTACAATATGTTGCTTATTTTATTAAGAAAAACGATATGTTTATTTTTCACCCAACTCATAATATTTATCCTTTTAAATTAATATGTCAAATTTATGACATTTATGCAAACAAAACATGTTAAATATTGCAATATTTGTTAACAATACAAATATTTTGAGTTCATTTAACCTAAACATACTAGACCCAAGTCAATAAGTATTAAATATCATAAAAAAAAGAAAAATAATATTATAGCCGAAATCTCCAGATACATTAAACTTTTACGTGATTAACCTTCATATTTAAAATATAAATATTTGATTGATTGAGAAAAGCAAAATAAACTTAAATATGACATTTAAGAGAAAGAAAAGTATGAGGGAAAGCAGGTAAAAAGCAGCTGTTAGGAGAATTAAATGCACAAAACTTGTAACAATTTTGTTTAGTTTTTTTTTTATCGAAAAAGGTGTTTTAATAAGCTGTTTAACTTTACATTAAATAAGTTACGTTATATTTTTAAGGGAACTTTGGTTTGTTAACATAAGTTGCTACTAAAAGGATTAGTTAACAAAAAAATTTAAAAAATGAGCTCTGCAATCTATTAGTTACTTTAAATATTAAAAAAAAATATGCATTTATTATTATTAAACTTAAATTAAATTTATCGTATGTTAAAGGGTTTTCAGGGATAAACAGATTGTGTTGAAAATAACATGTGTATTTGTGGGCGTTTACTTTGATTTCTTTAAACAGTAACATATTTCACATGAATATATTATTTATTCACATATTTTTAGGAGCATAAACAATAATATACAAATATTTAATGTGGCATAATGCTTTTGATAAAGATATTTGTTTTAAAATTATACGCTTCAATGAATCTCATAGTGGGTTTGAAGAGGAAATTAAAGGCAATAAATTAAGAACTTTAAAATTAACAAACATTAACAAAAACAAATGATTGCAAAATTTTGTTATATCACTAACAGAAAAGTTCTATTTTTTTGTTAATAATTTTGTCAATAATAAACAATTTATTTTTATTATTTAACTAGTTGATAGCCACGGCTTCGCCCGGTAGCTATTTACTAATGTTAGTTCTTCAAGTTTCTCCAACTCACATACACTTGCCTGTTCTTATTTATTTAAAAAAAACAAATATCTAAATTTGTACTGCATACTTTAGCGGGCTTTTTTTATTAAAGTTGACTGGAATCAAAAAAAAAAAAATCCGAGTTTTACCCGGAATTTTTGAATTTTTTTCTTTACAAATTTCCTGAAAATTTCCAATCGAATAAAAAAAAATTAACCAAATCGCTTCAGCCATTCTCACGTGATGCCATTACATACATGGACCATTTCATTTTTTATATATAGATAAGTAAATAAAACGTATATTCTATTATAGTAAAATATTTATTCGTAACCTCAAGTTTACTCCATGTACGCACTAGCCGCAGCCCGATGCATGCCTGAAATCATATTTAAACATTAATGCCATAAAATTATCTAATTAATAAAGCCAATTGGATGAATATTAAAAACGTTTTTCTTTGTTTTATTTCAATTTAAAATTACCCACCTCTATAAAAAAGCTGCCTTTAGTAAACAATATGGCAGCACTATAATAGCTGAGAGCGGGAGAAATGTAAACAATGACATGTTTGAGTTGGTGTTGCCAACATATTTAAAGCCTAATACATACAAAGAGTAGATAAATGATTAATACAACCAAAAATAGTTAAAAAATCAGAGAATTATAATAAGAAATATCGGAAAAACTTAAAAACTAACAAAATAAGGACAATAAATTAATAACAATTTATTAAAATGCCACAAAGGAGAGACAGAAAACGAAGGGTTAATAGTGCTGAATGTGCAAATGTGTGAAACATAAAACTTAACACAATTTAAAGTCTAGGTTGGCGAATAATTAAAAATTTACAGAAAAGTACTCCCAATTCAACATAAAATATTGTTACGAAATTGTACTTGAATTCAAATATAGCGATTTTAAGGGCTGATTTCAAAGTAGCATAATGCTTTCAAATAACAGTGCTGTAATAGCAAACTGTAACATATCTGTGGGCATTATTAAATAAAAGCTTTCAGTTGACCATTGATCGTAAGTTGGCAACGCTGTATTCGAATATTCAGTTAAAGAACATTGTAGAAAGTACACCACAGATGACGTATGATCTAGAATATTCGAACTTTGACAGTTAAAGAACAATCTAGAGTGCAGATGGCAGTGTTATAAATAGTGGCAGAGGTGGCAGTCGTGAGTCAGTTTATCAGAGACGCTATTTGAATAAACATCAACTGAGTGCCTTAAAGTGTGCTGTATTTTTCAAGTGAATTCTTATACATTATAAAGTGTGTCTGTATTTCTGAGAATTTATAAACGTGTATAAAAAAAACATTGAGTGACTATTTAATTCTGTTGTTGTACATTTTAAATAAATAAAGAGTTGTTACAATTTTCAAACTACTAAACGGCTTTTATTTGCAATCAAAAGTATCCGGTTTATTTAAAGGAAATAAACCAAACGTTTTGAAAAGGTTAAAACGTAACAATATGTATAAAAAACAGGTAAAAAATCGAGGTTGTTATGGATTTTTCCTTACATCTCAGACATTTAAGGTCCGATTGTGTCGATTACGTTCCATTTTGTGGGGTCGTAAATGAAAAATGTAGAAATTACAAACGGAATGACAAACTTATTTATACCCTGCCACTCATGGCGAAGGTTATAAAAATCTACAATCCCCGACAATAAACAAACATTTTGAATATCTTCCTGTTGTCTAACGTCTATGCAAATTATCTTCACCAAAAATGTAAATTTTAAGCAAACAAAGCAAATTATTTACACATAAATAAACAAAATTATACAATTACAATAAAATGAAATTAACTTTTAAATAAGTTTACATTTGGTAATTTAATACAGCTGATTGGTTGCATGTCTGGCTAGTGGACTGACTGGCTGACGGTTTATTTTTTGCTCTTTGAAAAAAAAATAACGTTCGTCATGTTAAGCCGGAAGTTTGTTGATTTTGACTTAATGGGACCACAGTGGTAAAAAATGTGACAGTAAATATAAAAACAGCAATAAAAAAACATTAAGTTAAATGTCAATATTGATTAATAAGCGAAAATAAACAATTAAACAATATATGTACAGCAATTTTGTAGAGTATAAGTGTAGGCGTCAGAAAAAATGTAGCACAGTTTCAGGCGATTAAATAAAAAAATTAAAATGATAAAAACACTTGAATAGAAAATTACGCATTCTTAAAAGCATGCTTTTAGGCTTATTTTAATATTTATCATCAAATATTTAATATGTAAATTATGTTTATTATTTCTTGTAAAATTGCCTAACTGTAGGTTACACTTTGTGTTGACTTAACACTCTTGTAAATTAAAATATATACATACTTTTAGGAATTTTAATTTGCATAAATGTTTTTAAGCTAAAAAAACTTAAGATTATTATTTTTATTAAGTAAATTCCAAGAAAGCCCTAACAAAAATTTGAATTTTTATTAATATTTAAAAAAAATGTCAAAAACATTTAATAACAATGCACAAGATAAAATTGTTTGGACATTTTTGTTTTCATAAACTTGTGTCTGCATGTTATAATTGCTGTAAATAATCATAAGAATTCATTAATAAAAAAAATAAAAAAAGAGGAGGAGAAAAAAATTTAAAACGTGCCAGTTTTGTGGCACGTATGAGGGTACATAAATTTGAATATGACGTATTACACAGTGGCAGGCAATAAAAAATTAATCTTCCAAAATTTTATTAAAAATCACCTCAAATTATAACATTTTCTTAAAATTTTACATTAAATCTATAAAAAAATAACAATCTCATCTCAAAATAATATTTTTCTATGTAAATAATAATAAAATTGATTGGAAATCATTAAAAGGAACAAATCCCACAAGAATTTGCTTTAATTCGCCCAACAAAAACAGTTTCCTACTATAATTTATATTTCTCAGTATGGCAGCACTATATTAACTGAGAGTGGGAGAAATGTAAACAATGCCATCTTGTATGCAGTGTTGCCAACTAATTGAAAGCAAAACTCTTACAAAATGATAAGAAATGATTAATACAACAGAAAACTATTGAAAAAGACTTAAATATTATGGAATTTTGTTTGTTAAATTAATAATAACCAAATCTTTTAAGTATTCTTCTTCTTTTTGTTCTCAAAATCCATTTTTCTTAAAAACTGTAAGTCCCATTTGATTCTATTAAATATATGCCATTTTTTTTTTCAATAAATAAACGACCTCCCTACAAATTAAATTCTCAATTAATGCCATAAATTATTAAAAGCACAAAAATATTAAACAAAATAAAGAAATCAAAATCCACGTTTTTGAGTCACTCAGTCAGAGAACACGACTGAACAAATATTCAAAATCAAAGTTCGTTGTTCGTTGACAACACATGCTTACGATGATGATGATGATGACTATATAGCGTTTTTTCAAATATATTTAATTAAAAATTCATTAGTTTTTTAGCTTCTTGTTTTATTGTAATTGAAAAAAAATAATAATAAATGAAAATTTTATGCCAGTATTAAACATATACATGAGGTTTGCCTCTTTTTTGTTGATTTTTTTGTATAATTTATTGCAAAAAAGTGGCTGGGGGGTTTGAAAACACGCATAAAAACGTTACGTTTTAGTTAAAAATAAATAAAACTTAATTAAAATTCATTGTAAATTCAATGTCAAGAGAGTGCGAACATTTTTAAATTTTCTAGAGTTGTTATTGGATATTAAATGCAATAGAAACATTTCAGGCATTTGTTTTAAGATAAAAACAAAAACAAAAATTAATTCAATTATAATTTTTAGTCAAAATAAATTAAACAAAATATGATAAATTGAAAAATATTTTATTTTTAATTCAAACTCTTTTTCATAAATAAATTTTTCTTATATAAAATTGACTTTATATAGTTTAGATTAATTAAAATGTCATTATTACTAATAAAATAAAGCTTATTGTATTGTTTTTAATATTAATTTACAAACAAAGCTTTAGAAATTGTGTTTAATCAAAATGATTTATTGAAAATTATATCAATAATAAATAATTTATACATAAAATTATTGAAAAAACCTTTCTAAAAGTCTTAAGTTTTATTTTTCATTATTTTAATAAAATTTTTCTATTAAAATAACCTATTTTACAGGACATTTGTGATTATTTCCAGCTTTTTTAAATTAAAACATTTGAATTCTACTTGGTAACTCTTATTCTCTTCTTTGAGCGCCATTTTATTTCCCCTTTCTCAAAAAAGTCAGTATTTACGAATTTAAATCCTGTCTGGTAACTCTGATTCTCTTTTTACCCCGCCATTTTATTTACTTTTCTCTTAGAAGATGCCATACATTTGTTACTGATAACATCACTGTTTGTGTTGTTTTTATTCCAAATTTTTATTTAAATAAATTCTGTAACATTTGCCAACACTTTTCTGCCCTCTTTTTTTTAAATTTTTGCAAAAGTTCAAAAAACCATTAAAAAAAATATGTGGTTTTTTTCGGCGTTGCTGATATTGAAAAATAGAAATTATTAAACACACTTATTAAGAAGCCAGGCACAGTCAGTCAGTTACTTGGTGCATTGAACCCCCAAAAATAATTTCATCCACATATTTAGCAGCAACCTTGAACTCAATCATCTTTTTTTTGTAATATTTGAACAAAATATCATTTGAAAGAAATAACCTGAACAAAAAATTGACAACCAGCCAAAGCGAATAGTAACCTTGTGACCATTTAACAAGAATCTAATAAAATTTATTTAATTTTTTTTTTTGCAAAAAAAAAAGTGTTAAAGAGGGTAGGGAAAAAAAGATTAAAAGAAAATAATATGAAATTAAGTTAAAATATCTATATTTTTAAATGAAATTACAAAAAAACCAGTTTATAATACAAGGATAACATGTTGTTAGTAATTAAATTTAATAAAATATTTATAATTATACCCTACAGAAAAAAGGGGAGATTATAAAAAAAAATGTTTTGTTAACTTTTGTTCAGTAAACTCAGCTAGGCCATAAAATCCCTCATATATTTTATAACTGTTGGATTTAGATTTTTTTTTGTCTAAAACTCTTTATAAATTTTGTATGCTTTCACTGAATGAATTTAAATTTTATATAAAAACCCAAGTTTCAGATCATTTTCCCGTTTCTTATATTCATTTTACTTTTATAATAACAGATATGGCCACACTGTGTATAAAACTAGGTGGCAACATGAATCTCTTTACACTGAGAGAGAGCATTACAGCAAAATGGCCGCAGCTCATGCATTAGTGTTACCAACTGTTTCTAAGAAGACATAAAATATAAAGCTGTGTGGCAACATGAAATTCTCATTACACTGAGAGAGAGCATTATAGCAAAATGGCCGCAGCTTAAGTGTTAGTGTTACCAACTGCTTATAAGAAGAAAGTGTTTTATAATTTAGAAATGAAGCAAAAAAATGCAAAATTTGTATTCAAAAGATAAATTTAATATTTCTTTGTTTATTGACTGCCTTATTGTGGTTAATAATACATTTTCCATTATATTATTCTAGTTTTTAAATGTTTTAAAATTAAATTTAAAGAATAAATTGAAAAATGTGTAACAATTTCGTATTCAAAATTATGATTTATAAGTTTATAAGTCAAGTTTGTCATTCCGTTTGTAATTTCTACATTTTTCATTTCCGACCCTATAAAGTATATATATTCTGGATCCTTATAGATAGCGGAGTCGATTAAGCCATGTCCGTCTGTCTGTCTGTTGAAATCAATTTTCTGAAGACCCCAGATATCTTTGGGATCCAAATCTTCAATAATTCTGTCAGACATGCTTTCGAGAAGTTTGCTATTTAAAATTAGCAAAATCGGTCCATAAATAACGGAGATATGAGCAAAAAACCGGGACAATCTCGATTTTTGACCTATTTTTGATCTATATCTGGATTACTAAGTCATTAATATAGACCATATGGATATCTAATGATAGATATTTCAAAGTCCATTGCAACGATGTAGATAAGGCTACAATGGGTCAAAATCGGGAAAAATATTTTTTAACCCGAATTTTTTTTTCATCAAAAAATACATTCTTTTTAGAAAAAAAAATTAAAAACTAAAAAAAAAAAATTTAAAAAAAAAATTTTAAAAAAATTTGGAAAAAAATTTGGAAAAAACTTTTTTTAAAAAAAATTAAATTTTGTTTACCTAAAAATATTTAAAAAAATTTATTTTAAAGTATAATTTGGTGAAGAGTATATAAGATTCGGCACAGACCATAAAAGTTCTTGCATTTTTCTTACGTTAAGTAAGAAACAATTTAAGTGGTAAATTGATTTTGTTATTGCGTTTGTAACACATTGAAATATTCATCACAGACCCACAAAAATCTGCATATTCTGCATCCTCATAAGATTCTAAGACGATCTAGCTATATCCGTCCGTCTGTTGAAAACACATTAGTTCCCAAACGAAAGGTGCTGGCAATATTCACCTAGCCCCCATACAAATATCCCCCCGGAACACTGTTGAGCAGTATTCCGTTCATCAACTTTGTTCACGTGCAAAAACTCCCCATGTTGTGAAATTTTTAGATGGAATTTTGTAAACAATAAACAGCTGTTACGAACAAAATCAACTATTGTGAATGAAAATTTCATGGGAATATCACGATATCAAATTTGCCTTTCGAGGCAAATGGCACAGCCGAATCCTGCACTCTGACTTGTTTTAAATAAAAATTTATGATAAAATTTTTTAAAATGTTGCAATTTAAAAACAAAGTCTAATATTACCCACAATTTTATGCAATTTTGTATAAAAAAATATTTTTTTTAACCGTTTTGTATTGTATTATTTAATTTTTTTTTTGTTGTTGCCTTACAAATTAAACATTTCAAGGTTTAATAAACAAAATTACATTTTATTTTATTTAAACAAAACAAAATAATGTAATTTATATAAAAAAAAATAACAAACAGCTCATTATTTGTTAAAAACACACGCGAAATATATAAACCTATGTATACAAAAGAAAACGCTTAAATAAATGAAACAAATTAAATAAAATGCCTTCATATAAACAAAAAAAAAAAATACAACAATATTGCTCCTCACTAATTTAAGCGGAAGGAAGTCAAAGAATTTTGTGCAGCTTGCGTATTTTTTTTTTCACATTACACATGTCAATTTCCACAACTAAAACAATTCGAAATAAATGAAATATTTTTTTCTAATTAGTTTTAAAATAGTTTAAAAAGAACTGCTGCTACACAGATGTATTAAAAACAAAACAGATAGGTATGCCTTTAAATATATTCTTAAGTAATTTAATTTCATTTGAATATAATTAATGATGCGGAAATTAACACAGAAATGTAACTAAATGACAAGGTAATATTGGCTGCAAATGTAAATCTAATAAACACCCACCCACCCACACATAATCTGGCAACAACAATTAACAGCAACAATAATGACACACAGAAATCAACATGCTGCTGCATATTGGACACTCTTCTCTCACTTATACTATTACCGGTACTCAGAGGTATGTTTGTGTGATTGCATGGCAGTTTGTAAACAAACATACGAATAATTAAAAATGGCTGCATTTTCTTTGCAACTCTGAATGACAGACAATATAAATGTTGTTGCTGTTGTTGTTGTTGTTATATACGCCAAGAAATACAGTGGTTTAGAAAAATAATGTTGCCAATTGTTATATTTATTCCCTTTATTTACAGTAATTACAGATTTATGATTGATTCTAAAAAATAACTTGGTTACATAAAAGGAAATCTATTCAAGTTATTTTCCATTTATCTAAAAGTTGCGAAATAAAAATTGCTATACAATTTAGTTACTAAATTAGGCATATGATGAACTGATAGAGAAACCTACATCAATTAAATATAGTTAGCCTTAAAAATGCTATAAATTCTATTTGAAAACATGTAATAGTTATAATAGTTACTAAATAAAATATTTTTATCTTATCTTATTACAAATTAGGAAAACTAAAATAAATTTTAAATATAGTACGAGGTTTGTTAAAAAATTACATCCGAAAATTTCTACACAGAGAAATCTGATTCGTGATAGCAACCGAATTTGATGCCAATCGAATGATTCTATCTTAGTGACCGAATTTTACAATTGTGGCTACAATATTTTGGAAGGGGTAACTAAAGTTTGGTTGCCTCAACTGAAATTCTTCTTTATCAACTGACTTTCTGTTGTTAGAACTGAAAAATTTTATGTGTGCAACCGAATCATTCGATTGGCAACAAATTCGGTTGCTATCACAAAACAATAAAATCATTGTTTTTTCCACAATTTAAAACATAAACAGCCCAATTATGAATAAAAATTACGCATTTTTCCTATTCAAATTCAATGGGAAAAAACTCCCGGGGAATTTTTTATTGATAGTTGGGCTGAATAAGAACTTATGGATCCTGAATAATTTGCTTTAGGTTGTTAATAAAACAGTTTCAAAGATTAGCTGTCTGTTACTCGAACGCGAATGATAAGTGATTCAAACAATTTTTATGAAAAAACGAATTTTTAAAATGGAGAATTTTTTACCCACAAAGCGTCATAACAAGGAAGTTTTCCTTCACTTCTTTAATTTGAAAAAAGTGCCGCTGAAGCACACCAAAGCTTCTGGTGAATAGGTTCCATTGGTTTCAACATGCGAGAGATGGTTTGTGTGGTTCAGAAGTGGGGATTTTAACACGGAAGTGAAAGTTAGCCCAGGCCAGCCAAAAAAATTTGAAGACCAAGATTTTGAGGAATTACTCCATGAAGATTGTTGTAAAATTCAACAAGAGCTTGCAAAACCATTGGGCTGGAATTTAAAAACGTTTGCAAGCAGCAGGATTCATCCAAAAGCAGGGAAATCGGGTACCAAGCGGAGAGACCTTGAAAGATGATTTTGCATATCTGAAATCCAGCTTGAACGCTTTAAAAGAAAATAATTTTTGCATCGAATCATTACTTGCGATGAAAATTGGATACATTACGATAATCCGAAGCGTAAGAGATATATGAAGCCCAGCCAACCAGCCTGATCGACACCAAAGCCAAATATCCATGGAGCTAAGGTAATACTCTGTATTTGGTGGGAGTAAAATGTTCATATCTATTATGAGCTGCTGAAATCTGGCCAGACCATCACAAGGAACCTGTAACGAACGCAAATGATTTGGTTGAAGCGAGCATTCTCCGAAAAATTCCCAGAATATGCGGCCAGACATGGTACAGAAATATTCCATCTTGACAACGCTCGGCCTTTTAAAAAGTATTTAGAATGAAGTGGTTGGCAAGTTTTGCCTCACCCGCTTCGTAGTCCAGACCTTGCCCTGTCCGATTACTATTTGTTTCGATCGATGAAGAACGCTCTCTCTGGGATACGCTTAACTTTGTAACAGAGTTTCCGAGATATTGAATTGATTCTTTCTTGGCCTCAAAAGCTTAGCAGTTATTTTGGCTCAGCAAACAATGGCCAATACATTTATGTATATTGAACAAATGTCTCAAAATAAAATACAAACGTGGCAGCCATCTTGCATGAGAAAGCATTATCATACCCAAGTGATCATTTAAAATTGAAACCTCTAAGCCATGTGAAATGCCTATGGCTTCCACAATCTCTCGCACTTTTAAACACCGATCGGCCAACACCATATCCTGATTTTGTTCAATTGTTTCGGGTGTAGAGACCTCAACTGGTCATCCAGAACGTTTGGCATCTTTCGAAATTAAGTAAACCATTTCTTTACCATTGAAATTGATGGTGCAGAGTTATCAATTGGCAGCCATTGATAGCAGACTACCTCGTGACTTGAGGAGAAATTGGAAAAAAGTGAATTTCATCTGCTCATTAAGCATTATTTTTTGCGGAAATCACATAAATAAAGGCTAAGCTTGAAATAATATGGAAACTTCGCACCATCAATTTCAATGTTTGAAATTTTGACAGGAGTTAACTGACAGATGCCTGTTGACAGCAGCAGTGTTGCCCTTTCAGTTAAGAGCCGGGAAATTCAGAAAGACGCGGACTTATTGAGCTACCCTCGATTAACAACAAAAGTATGGAAAAACCAAAATATTTTAGTACCAAAGGTTTTAACCCCCTGAAACTGGATCAAAAGCCGACCAAAAGATCAGCTGTTAGTGAGTTTAAAAAATTAAAATTTCCTCCCAGTTATTGCAAAACAATTGAACCTTGTTTTAACTACAATATAAAACTATATATAGATAACTTCTATAATTAACAATTTTTTTTTTTTTTCATAAAACTTTTAACGATTTTATTATGTAAATTCAATTATGACCTTTTCTTTATTGTTTTGTTTATCTATCGCTCTCTCCTAGTTGAAACTACAAAAAACAACTATTTAATATTGTTGTTATTGTTTATGATATAAATAATAAATCTGTTATTGTTTGTAAACAAATTTACACATGGCTTAACAATTACAACAATTCAATCAAAAAGATATAAAAAAAATAATGAAAAACACCTCATCACGCCATTTAATTTATTGCTACATAGTCACTTATTAAAACAATAAGAATAACAACAAAACTGTTAGACATTCTTGCATTGCATTTGTCAAAAGTGTCATATTGACACTTAACAAGAATAACAATAACAAGTTATTAATAAAATTTTTAACTATAAAATGAACTTTTCTACTAGAAGTCTGTATAAATGATTTGTTTGTTGTTTATATGGTTTTATGGTGTGTTATTTACATATCTTAATTGTGTTTTTTTTTTTGCATTGTAATTTAAAAAGAAAAACAAAACTATAAAAAACAACAGCTCCGGCCAAGCCTTCTTTTTCTGAGTACTTAACATAAACAACAACAAGCTCATGTCATGCAATGTAAAGTGTCAAGTTACCAGATTAACAACACACACTGTAATTATATGTCTTAGAGCTGCCAGAGAAGCTGTATTAACAGCAAAGTGTTGAGTTGAGTTTAGGTTAGGTGTGGTGAAATGAGTTGATTTTGTTAAATTTAGTTAAATTGTTGTAATATTTATATTTTTACACTCTTTTAAATGATTTTATAATGTTGTACACTTTATTTTAATGTCAATTAAGTTTAGTTTAAATAATTTAACAAAATAAAATATTTTTAACATTTAAAATATTGAAATTTTCTTATTAACCCCTGTGTGCTGAACTTTATGACATTTACTAAGCTATAATAGCAGGATTTTAATACAAATTTTCTTAAACAATTGTTTATATTTTAATTTTTTACCCCCTAATTCGGAAAAACAATCGGATATCATATGATTTCCATACAAATTTTCAAAATAAATTTCCTATCCATATTTCAAAATCAATTCCATAGTATATTTTGTAAGTTTTGGGTATTTTTATAACTAAATTACGGAATAGCAACTCAAATATAGACAATACCATAAATAAACAACAATTTATTTCAAAGTAAACAAGTTTATTTATAGTTTTCTTAAACAAAAAACAAAACTATTTACAAGCTGCAAAATATAAAGTCACGTGTTAAATTATTGCAATTGTTTTTTTATAAATTAAAATTCTCTAAAGCATAAATTAAAAAATATTTCTAAAGGTTTCCAAAATCGCTTTGTCCCTTTGTAAATTATGCCTTAAACATGGATGATTCAATTTTATATATTAAGCAATTTGTTTTTGAATATTTATTTTACAATTATTTCATATTTTTGTTGTTGTTAAAGCAAATTGTGTTGGGTTTTGAATAATTGAACTTTGCATTGTTGTATAAATTATTTCATTATTTGTTAAAGAAAACAGAAAAAAAACATTTTTTGCATAATAAACTTAATAAACAAGAATTAATAATTAATTTTGTATAAAAAAATAAGCTAAAGAAAGAAAAAAAGTAATGTTTTATAGTAAATGGGGTCAAGAAGAGTTTAATTAAACAATATTCTGTTAATTAAGTTAGAATTTTAATTAAATTGATCGCACTTAATGTAAATGATATTCAAATTTTTAATTGCTAAATGGCTGAAGTGGAAATTATTCAAAAACATACAAGAAAATTCTAGCAATATGCAGAAAATAAAATGCTACAGAATTAAATAAATAGAAAAACACAAGTCTGGTAACTTTTTTAAAGGAGGGGAGTTTAATTAAAAAGAGTTTGGCAACTTAACAAGTTTCAAAGAGCTACCAGACTGGCGGACTGCCAAAGTAAGGTTGCCCAATAGGTATATTCCCAATGTTTATAATAAATAGAGATTTATGATGCTAAAAATAAATATTTTATAAAAATGGAAATGTTATAATTCGTTAAATTGTTAAACAAATATGTTTTTATTGTTTTCTCAGAAGATTAGCAGTCAGTTAGAAAATTTATTCAAACTAACCATTATAAATTTATTGCTTTGTTTTCATTATCGCTCACTTATCATTTATCGCTCTTATCTGGATAATTTTTAAAATATTTCATTTTAATTTCCATTTTTTTGTAATATTTATTAAAGATAAAATTATATAGGTTTCTCAATATATTGCTCATTGCTATAAAACTCATAAAAAATATTTAATAAACATTTTCTTTATTTTAGTTTAGTTGCCTTTTCAAGTTCATTATTTTTCTAATTAAAACTTTTATTAAAATTTCCTTCTCTTTTTTACCTAATTAACAATTTCCTTTTATTCTTGCAAGTTATTACATTACGTCTATATATAATAAAACATCATAAAAATAAAGTTCAAGTAAATATAACCAAGTTTTATTACTTGTTTTGCAATTAAAAACTAATTTTAGAAGTTTAAACAAGAAATTGACAGGAAATAAATAGAAAAGTTTTGCATACATATGTATTTATAAAAGAAAATGCTGTTGACAATAACAATATGAATAAAATAATTACATTTTTATTAGGTTTTCTAGTTAAATTTCATAAAATTATTAAAGTCCCAAATTATGCTGTTTTCAATTGCAACTGACAGCTGCAAAAAGGTGATAAAGTAAAAATCAATTAGTCCCTTCGTGACCAGCACATGTTAATCATACATTACATACTTCGAAACTCAACTTTTTTTAATTTGCGCTAAAGTTTGTTGAACTGCAGCTTTCCATCTCTGTTACTCTCTGGCAAAGAGATGCCAGAGTGTAAATAAGAAAGGTTGCCATTGGTAGGATTTTTAATAGGGATGCCAACTAATATTTGACAATTGTGGCAATAAAAATTGCTACGTGGAGACCTCGGGTAATGTAAAATGGTTGAATTGAATAATGTTTATCCAAATAGAGGCATTTTATTCAGTGAAATCCAGAAGTTTAGAGAAAAAACTCGTAATAATATTAAAAAATCTATATATTTTAATAAAACTAGAAAATATGTTGCCAAAAGTGTTAGAAAGTTCAACAAGTAGCTTATGATTAAGAATGTTTATTGAATTATTTACTTAATTTATTTTATTTATCATTTCTAATGATGCTTTCTTTATTAATTAAAGAACTTTTATCGCTAAAAGTTAAAAGTCCAAAGTATTGAAAAACATTTAATTAAAACTATTTTAAGCAGACCATAGGTTAGATTTAAAACTCCAAAAAATAGTGGTTGACAAAACAATGGTAACGTTCAAATGGCCAACGTTCAAAAAAAAAATAGTAAGAAATTTTTATTATTTTTTTTTAAAAGTTCTTAGAAAAGTAAAATAAAACAAATTTTAAATTGAAAATGTAAAAATGAACTGCAAAACCTTGTGCAACTCCATTTAGGGTGTCTCTAAAAAATAGAGCTATCAAAACAACTTAATTTGTATGGCCTCCATTACTTACTTAAATTGAAATCAAAGAGGATTTTTATGGTTGTTTACTTTCAAATTAAATTATTTATTTTTTTAAGTTGTTTTATAGAAACGTCATTTATTTTTAAACAACCACTCACTACTCTATTGCCTACAATTATGGTTAAACACAAATAAAAAAAACATATTTTGAAAAAAAAAGAAAACAAACAAAAAAAATATTTGAAAATATTTATTTTATTGTTTTTAAGCATGAAAAAGAACGAAAGAATTTATTTTAAAACTGCGCAGTTTATTATTTTGAACAACAGCATGAAGAAGCACACAAAAAAAAAGTTAGTTTAATTTTTTTGTTTTGTTTTATTTTCTGGATTTTGTTTTAGTCTTATTTTTTGTTTTGCCTCTAGAAAAGCAATTTTTTTGCTTCTTTTTTTTGTTACTAATTTTATTATATACATGGGTTGGTGGTTAAAATAAAAAAAGACCGGCATAAACAATACTATAAACTTGAAAATTACTCTGTTTTAATAGTTTCTGGTAAAAAAGTTAAATATTTAAGGCGTAGTTTTTACGTATTTAACACAAAACAAAAGTACATAGCTAAGTACAACACATAAATTGTTTGAATTATGGAGATTTTAAAAATTATGTAACAAAATTTTTTTTTATTGAAATTTCAATTAACCAAAGTTTAAGAATTTTTTTTAAACATTTGTAAAAAACTATGGCAAATATTGCTGTACTTTAATAAATTCCTATAAGAAAATCTTTTAAAATTTGCTTTGCATTAAAAGCAAATAAAACTAATTTTTACATTAATCCCAATATTTGACCTCAATTAATGATTAATACAACCCTGTTAGTAAAAATGTTTGCAAACAACAACTCCAACTACAAGAAGAAGAAAACAGAATTCTCATGTAAACAAATGTTGTTGTTGTTTTACATGAAATTCCACCAATTAGAACATTTGGCAACATAAACAATCTCTTACACAAGCACTCACATCCACACAAACTCTCAATTGACATTCCTACTCAGTTTTAATTGTTGTATGAAGGTATGTTTGTTTACTTTATTTTCTTACCCCATACCCCACAACAAAAACAACAGCTTATCAATCACACTGTCAGGAATGCAAATATTATTGATACAAATGCAAATGAAATGTGTAGTTTTGTGGCTAAATGCGTCTTTATAAGTTAAATAACTACGATTTTAAATATTTAGTTGTTGGCATTTTATTAAATTTACATAAAATTATAAAAATTCATTGGATTTCTTTATAATTTATTCATTTAACTGTTGTTTAAAAGCCGGTATGATGGGACATTTTTGTCACTTAATATTTTATGGAAAATTTTTTTTATGATTTTCCTTTAAATTTCAATGGAATATATTTTTATTTAAAGCATTGTTTCATTTTAAAGTCTATAGCATACAAAATAGTACAGGTTTTTTCAAAAACATTGAGATGTTTAAAAAAATCTTATGGAATAATCCTCAAAAATAAAATACCTTCAAATTAAAGTAAAAAATTCTCATTTCTTAGCTTGAAAAGACTTTAATATGAGTTTTTAATGTTCAACTTTGATCAGACTTCAGATAGTGTAAAGATAGCTTAACCATAAATATTCAAAATAGACATGCCAATTACAATTTTCATAATTTAATCAAATTTAAAGTTTTATTTGTTATATTTTTTCTCTGTGTAACTTACTTATGTCATTTACAATTACTAATTGAGAAATTTATTCTTAAAAAAACACACAAATAAACATCTAAGTATTTAAATGAAATGGAAAAATTTACCACAGTAATAAAATCCATTTTATTACAAAACCAAAAAAAAAAAATTATAAATAGGTTTATTGTGGAGGCATATAATTTGTGTAAAAACAAATTTCAATTAAACGCAAAAATCCCATTGTTTATTCTTTTTTGTTAGCTGCCAAATGTAAAGATTATATTTATTATTTAATATATTTGTTTATGTTAGAAATAACAAAAAAAAAATAAATTAAATTCCTAAGCTACTACTAAAATTTCAACGTCTAAAGAAAACAATAGACTAGAAATAGAAACAATTTTATTGAAAAGAAAAAAATAAAACTGACCTAGAGCATGATAAAAATGATTAAGCTTGAAAATAAAATCACTTTAAAGGGAATGTGATTAAATAGAAAAAATAATAAAAGGAATTTGTATTTATTTCTTTTGTTTACTTAAAGCCATCAAAGTTCCTTGTTATTTTTAATAAATTCCAAATTTTAAGCCAAAAATTCTAAGAATTTCTTTTCAATTCTTTAAAACAAGTTTCTTATATTGTTTTCATTATTATAATTTTCTAATTTATTTGTTAAATTTAAATAAATTTTGCATTAATTATGTTTATAAACAGCTCGAGGTAGCAAACACGTTTTTGTTTTCAATAATTGACAAAAGCCAGCTGTCAAATTATCTTGTTTCATTTCAATTTATCTTAAATCTATTGAAAAATACCGCAAAAAAAACGGTAACAAATGGTTTGTGTTTTACGTAATTTTAAAATACACTGAAGAAATTATAAGGGTTAGACAGATTTATAAGCAAATCTGGCAACCTTTTTCGTAATACAAAGAGAGATGGAGCAAAAAAGAAGAAGATGAAGGAGTGTTGAAGTTACCAGATTTAATGTAAATTATTGAAAACAAAGAGAAAGAAGAAGAAAGAAAGATAGTTACAGTTAGACTTGGCAGATTTAACGATTTTTAGATTAATATCGTTTAATTATGAAGTTAAGATTTATTTATTGTAAATTAAAAATGGTAAATTGTGCAATGAAGAAGAATAAGTCATATATCTATAATATAATAAAAAAAATCCTTTTCATTTATATTTTTGTGGCATTTCTTATGACACTTCTGAGAAATTATTTTAATTTTCATATTTTTTTCCGGCGAACATTTATTTTCATAATTTTCTTCTTTAAAGAAAAAACAATCTATATAATTTTTGTGTATAAATTTATTCTTAAGTTGGCGTGTAAATGGCTAGCAATATTATTATGTGTTTTTTATAATTCTATATATTTTTATCCACACTTATTTTTAAATGAGATTTGCTATTCGTTTTTTTTTTAGTTAGAGTGAAATAAAAAAAACATACCAATTTTCTTGTTTTATTTATGGTGTGGTATGGAAAAAACATATTACCATCACATGCTTTGTTTATAAATTTTGTATTTTAGAAAAAAGGGGGCAGACGTTTAAAATCATGTGACTTACAGTAAGGCGCGTGCATAAGAGGAGCAAAATAAAAGAATATTATATATAAAAAAACTGAAAATATACTTATTATACCCCTCAACATAAGTGGGAAGGGCAGGCGAGGGAAAAAATCAAAAAGTTTTAATATAAAAAAGGAAAAAAATAAAGAATTAAAATAAATTTTACTTTATTTTCCATCTTAAATGGTTGACCAGGAACCGTGCCTTCTGGTCATTCTTTTTTTAATTTCTATATTATTCATTTGTGACCCCACAAAGTATATACCTACATATATTCTCAACCGTTTTGGATAGTGGATTCAATATAGCCATGTCCGTCTATATGTTGAAATCACTTTTCCCTAGACCCCCAAAGAACTTATACAAATGATCTATACATCACTGAATCCGCTATAGTCCCGCTTATGTTGCTATTGACTGAGATATAAACAAAAAACCATGACCTAGATTTTTTATCTACCTATTTTTGATCTATGTAATTTCTATAGATAATATGGATATCTAATGATAGATATTTCAAAGACCTTTGCAACGAATCATATAACGCCATAGTAAGTCAGACCTACAATGGATAAAAATCGGTAAAAATATTTTTTAACCTAAATTTTTTTTATAAAAAAATTTTTTTTGTAATAAAATTTTTTTTTACTAATAAATTTTGAAATAGATTTTTTTTTAAATTTATTAATAAAAAAATCTAAAAAAAAAATTAAAAAATAAATTTTTCGTGAAAAATATTTTTTAGTTCCAATTTTTTTTCACCAAAAAAAATGTGTTTGTGATAAAATTTCTAACACTAATTAAAAAAAAAAATTGTGAAAAATTAAAAAAAAAAAATTGTTCAATAAAAAATTAAAAATAATTTTTTTTTTAAATTTTTTTTACCTAAAAATATTTAAAGAATTTTATTTTAAAGCAAAATTTGGGGTAGGTTTATAAAATTCGGCACAGTCGAATATAGCTCTCTTACTTGTTTTACCATAATATTGTTTTCACTAAACAAAATTCTTCAATCGTTTATTATATTTCCAGCTGAAGTTATGAAAAGCTTTAAATTTAACAGAAAAAAAATTCTCCATTCAATTTTATTAATATTTTGGTTTATTCATTGAATTTGCTTCAATACATAAATTAAACTGCAACTGTTTTGTATTTGAAACTAAAATAATGCTGTTATTGCAAAATTATGTATGTGGCATGGGGTCTCCACGAGCAATAAACTAAGAAATAATTATGTCAGGTGTGAAATATTGCTTAATAATTCATCAAAATTTGGAAAGAAAGTATCATTATTCTGCCGATGTTCTTGCTTATGTTAAGAAATAAAAATTAAGCATAGGGCCTGGGGGTTCTTAATTAAAACTGTTTGACATAATGCATTTTTTTTTGCTGCAGTGATGCAATTATCTGGGCATTTAAGAAAGTTTTAATTCTCTTAACGATAATATATTTTAATTAGACAACTTTCAAATACCTATCAACACCGGTAGCCTTCCATTAAGGCTAAAAGTAATAAATATAAAACCGGCAAAATACTAATTATACAGCTTAAACCAAATATTCAATTTATTTTTTATAATATTTGTGCATTATTTTTATTATTGTTCATGTGACTTGAAATTAAAAATATTTAAAAAAAAATCTGTCCACATTATTATTCGAAAAACACAACACATTAAGCACGTTTTTGTTTTTTTTTTTGTTTCAAAAAATAAATTATTTTAAGGCAAAAATATAAATTAGATAAATATTTAAAAAAACACTTACGTAATTTTGTTTTAATTTATAAAATAAGAAGCCCCATAAAGGGTGTTTTGTTTTGTTTCTAGTAGGAATTCTACTCTTATTATTAATGGTTTTTTTGTTTATTTAATAGACAAAAATACCCAGCAGACACTTTATAATTTATAACTTCTTATTTGTTTTTTTTTGCTTAATTAAAACTTGATTTTCGTAATTAAAAAAAAAAAAACCTTAAACTTGAATTTTTGTTTGTTTCAATCAAACCGGTTTTAATTAAATTCAAACATCACAAAAAATTATATTATGAATATTCAATTGGTAGCTATAGGTAACTATCAAACAAAATATTCAATATTTTTTTTACAATTTTAATAAATTATGTTCACTTTTTTTTAAAATTTCTTTAATTCAGTTTTGAAATTTCAAAATTTTTTGTTTTAAATAAATTTCTCACACCTTTTTTTTTGTGTTATTAAGAAAATTTCTTTTTCTTTAATAGGTATTTACATATTTTAGATTTCGTATTTATGTTGTAACATTTCTTAAATATTTCTTGGTTTTCTTTTTACTCTTTATTTGTTTATTTTATCAATCAAATTATATTAATTGTTGTTGTGTTTTTTGTTGCTTATTTTTTATTCACTTTGTTTTTCTTTGATTTTTTCTGTATCACATAAAAAATCACTAAAGAAAATAGAACAATATCTTGAAGCTCTACTAGAAAAAATATTATTTATAATTCTGAAAATATTCACGTCTCTTCCATGAGGTTGCTTAAAATTGACTGAAATATTTGTTTAACAAAAAATGCGTTTTATGATATCAAAACAGACAGACTGAAACAAACAAAAATAAAAAAATACAAACGAAAGCAAGAAGAAAACTTAAAAAAAACCGGAGTAGCAGCAGCGACATAGGCAGTAGCCGCAGCAGCAGCAGCAGCTCCCATCCATAGAAAGAAGAAGAAGAAAAATATCAAAGCAAATTGAAGAAAATATAGTAAACAAAACAGCCCCCCCAATGATGTTAGATAAAATAAACAATGTTTAAAAGTGTGAGTAATTCTCACTGTTGTTGAGAGCAGAACATAATGAAAAGAGAGGCGTTATGAGTAATGTTAACAGTTAACAGCATAACAAAACTACTAAAAACAGTGATGCCATGTGGAAATAAGTTATTTCACATCTAAAACGTTTAAAGAAATATTGTTTTAAGGTTTTTTTTTATGATTTAATTTATAATTTGTTTTATATTCTTTAGTATTTGTACTCAGTAGTGTTTAATATTAAGTAACTTGTTTTGTTTATATGTCTTCATTAGTTTTGTGAATTTTATGATTTCAAAATTGTTATTTGGATCATTATATTCTTTATTATTTGTACTCGATAGTGTTTAATATTAAGCAATTTGTAATTTTGTTGCGTTTTAAGAACTCCAAAGAATTAAAAGGATTTAATATATGAAATTTAATAAATTTTTTATCGAAATTTCAATGTATTCAAGTTTAAATTATTTTTTTTTTAGTTTAATAATAAGAAACAGTTTACATTGCCCCATTTATGAGGTAATGACGCATTTGGGCCTTTAATTTTAAACATTTTAATAAACCTATCATTATGAGAATTTAATGTATAACACCTTAGACCTTTGTTTTTTTTAAAGAATTTCTTTGTTTACAAATCAAAGCTAAATTTATCAATTATACCTACTAGATTTTGTGATAATATGTTCAAATTAAAACGTAATAAGTATAATAATCTTTTAAATTTGCAACTAAAATAAGAAACCACAAAAAAGTGATAACATTTTTTAACAATTAAATAGAAAAAGATTGCAAATTTACTCGCAATTTGCATTTTTATAGAAAGTCAGACAAGAAAATATTGTTTGTAGGTGAACAACCATTGAAATCAGATAAATTTTAAAAGCAAATGTCACACAATTTTAACAAGTAAGACTATACCGAATCTTATATACCCTTCACCAAATTATACTTTAAAATAAAAATTTTAAATATTTTTAGGTAAATAAAATTTTTTCGAATTGTTTTTTTAATTTTTTTTTTAAATTTAAAATTTTTTTTTTAATGTTTAGCGAAAAAAAACTTTTGGTGAAAAAAAAAATCGGGTTAAAAAATATTTTTTTTTTGGCGCCATTCGATTATTTTCTCTGAGGATATGTAAAGTTCCAGGTCTAAGCAAATCAACCAGAGACTATCGTTATTGCTGAAATACAGCCTGGTATACTGCGAATGGTGTGTGAAAATTGGACCTCAGAAAGTGATTCTGAGTCGATCGGTATATTTTTGGGCGTTATGATGGTAAACAAACTAAACTGCACTTCTTTATCAATATTAACCCTATCTATTACTGCTTTTAAAATTAATATATCAAATCTTACACTTAATTAAAACGTAGACAAATAAATATTAATTTTAAAACTACATATTGCGCAGAATTTTTAAATATAACCAATCTCAATTTCTAGATAATAAAAAGTAAACACTAGAAATTTAAAACGCATAAAATATAACATAAACACTAAAAATTAACATAAGTTGGTGGTGGTTTCTATGTTAAACACGTGAAATGTTATGCATAACTTGTTCAAGACTGTGATAGAATTTAATAGAAACATAAAGAAACGAGAAAAATAACATTAGATGTTAATAAAATAACCTTAACAGAGAGATACATATATTTGAAGTCAGACATAAATAAACAGCTAATAAGAAGATGTTAAATTTTTTTTAACAGAAAGTAAAAGTATTGAGAGGGTAAATTGGTAAATCAATTGAAATTAAAGGCTAACTATTTCAATACAGACAAATTTGTGTGTGCATTAGTGCGACAGTGTTTGATTGGCTCCTTTTTCATTTAAAAATAAACTAATGCCAAACTAAGTGGCATCACTGACCACCGATGGCTTTAAAACATTTGACATAAAGCAGTAATGCCAACTATAATTTTCCGGAGCGCTAAACTTTTATTATTATGGCTGTAATTGCAATGTTACAATATAACAGCAGTGGCGAACGTGACTTAATTTTAATTGTATTAAAGGAATATCTTGTTTGTTTAACACTTTCAAAATCTTACTTCAAAGCCCACTCACAAAATTTATCTAAATTAAATAGAATTTATTTCACAATCTAAAACCTGTTATTGTCATATAAATTATTAGATTTTATTGTAAAAAATTTTATCATTAAATCCAAAACTTATGTCAAAAAGAGTTGAAATAAAATTATAAATAAAAAAAATGTCACGAGACAGAAGATAAACAAGTTTTATATTGGCTGTATGACTTAAAAATGCGGGAATTTGTTCAAATGTTTAGTATTAATTTTGATACATTTGAAACAATATAAATTCATTGGAAGTATTGGTCATTGTAAGCTATGACCTTTTCCCATCTTTCTGGCAACAAATGGATTCCGAGTCATAAGAACTGCTCAGCTTTTGAGACCAAGAACGAATCAAGCCAATCGCGGTTGTCATAGAATCCAACCATTGTCGGAATCGGTTTGAAAACGACTGAAAAAAGTACATTGTTCTCGTGAAATTGAAAGTTATCGGTTTTATATTCGATCTAGAATTAAATTCTTTATCTTTATTTCATAAGTCAAATGTATCTTTTTTGTCATTTTCAAAACCGATTCCGACAATGATTGGATTCTATAACAACCCCGAATATCGGAGACTCTATTCCAAAGTGAAGCGTATCCCAGATAGAGCGTTCTGCATCGATCGAAACAAATAGTATTCGTGCGAGGAATATAAAGCGGTTGAGGTGAAACTTCGCAACATGTGGCCGAGCGTTGTTCTGACGGAATATTCTGGGTATTTTTCAGCCAATTCTCGCTTCAAACGAATCAGTTGTATTCGGTACAGGTTCCCTGTGATGGTCTGGCCAGCTTTAGGCAGCTCATAATAGATAGGACCCTTTTGCTCCCATTAAATACAGAGAATTACCTTAGCACCATGGATATTTAGCTTTGGTATCGATTCGGCTGGTTGCAGGGCTTCAAATAGGATCTCTTAGACTTCAGATTATCGTAATGGATCCATGATTCCATCGCAAGTAATGATTCGGTGCAAAAATGATTTTCTTTTATAGCATACAAGCAGCATTTCGGACATGCAAAATCGTGTTTCAAGGACTCTTGGCTTCAATTCGTATGTTACCCAATTTCCCTGCTTTTGGTTGAATCCTGTTCCTCACAAACGTTTTGAAATTGCTGCTTGAATAGCTCCCAATGATTGTTGCAAGCTCTTTTGCTGAGTTTGACAACAATCTTCATGGAGTAATGCCTCCCATTCTTGGTCTTTAAACTTTTTTGGCTAGTCTGGGCGATCTTTGTCTTCTACCGTGTCAAAATCACCACTTCGAAAGCGAACAAGCCATCTCCTCGCACGTTGAAAACAATGAAACATTCACCATAAGCTTTGGTGAGAAATCGTTGTGCTTTAGCAGCACTTTTTATCCAAATTAAAGAAGTAAAGCAAAACTTCCCGAATATGACGCTTTGTTGTTACAAAATTCGACATTTTCGAAGCAAAGAAAAACTTTGTTGTTGGCAGCACCATGTTCAATAGCTAAGTGAGAATAAATTACAGATATGTACCTCTCAAAATGACATATAAGTTATTAAAAACCAAAAACCGCGTTCAAAAGATATTCTATTGTAAATCGCACATTTTTAAGTCATACACCCAATCTTTCTCTTTCCATGAGAGCTGCCCCCAGGAACTGAATTTTGCCTTTTTTGAAATGTCAAAATTATCACCTCTGTATACTTTGAGCTTTAGGTGGCTTTTCTACTGCTCATTTTATAATTTCCTTATTTATTTGTATTTTTTTTATAGCTTTTTAACTATTTCAATTCTTTATGTTTTATTTATTTACTTTATATTAAGTATATATTTTTATTTTTTTGTTTAAATTGTTTGTACAATTTTGTAACCACAATGTTGTGGTGTTGTTGAATAAATACTACATATTTACAAGTGGATGTACTCGTACATATGTATGTATAACGGAGTGTGAATTGTACTTTGAGAGAATATAATGATACTTACTGTTATTGTAAACAGAGCAAGTAAATATTTACATAAATAAACTGAAAGATAGATAAGATGACTTAAGTATAAAGTGATTAATATGGGTGTTTCCATCAGGGTAGAGGGAAAGTTAAAAGGATAGTTTTTAAGGTATAGGACAGATGCTATAGAGGTAAGAAGAAAAAAGGAAATTATATTTAAAACCAAATGAAATTCAATAGAACAAATTATATATCTTCTTAGTCATTTGCTTTAATAATTCGAAAAAATAAGTGCAAGTTTTAAATATTAATATTTTATCATCATACAATCATACTTAAATGTTCATCTTTAATAAAATTCTTAATGGTTTCTACTCCTAGCAATGAGTCACCCATAACAGCTAAAGCACGTTTCAACAAAGATTAGGCGATTCATACACAAAATTATAAGACTGAGCTACCTACAGTATGTTTATATTTACATAACAGAATCGCCAAAGGGCTGTTTGATAATTTAAATGAATTAGAGGTCAAATTTAACAAAAAATATTGGGTGTATGACTTAAAAATGCGGTATTTACAATAGATGGCTTAGCTTTTGAACGCGGTTTTTGTTTTTAATAATTTATATATCATTTTGAAGGATACATATCTGCCATTTATTATCACTTAATTATTGAACAATATAGAGTAAGCAACAACGTTTTTTTGCTTCGAAAATGTCGAATTTTGTGCCAACAAAGCGTCATATGCGGGAAGTTTTGCTTTACTTCTTTAATTTGCAAAAAAACGTGTCGCTGAAGCACACCTGATTGCTGATTGCTCACCAAAGCTTATGGTGAATATGTTCCATCGCTTTCAACGTGCGAGAGATGATTTGTGCGGTTCAGAAGTAGTGATTTTGACACGTACACAAAGATCGCCCAGGCGGACCAAAAATATTGAAGACCAAACATTGGAGGCATTACCCCAAGAATATTGCTGTAAAACTCAACAAGAGCTTGCAAAATCATTGGGAGTTACTCAAGCAGCAATTTCGAAATGTTTGGAAGCAGCAGGATTTATCCAAAACCAAAGGAAATTGAGTACCATACGAATTGAAGCCGAGAGACCTTGAAAGACGATTTTGAATGTCCGAAATGATGCTTGAACGCTATAAAAGAAAATCATTTTTGCACCGAATAATTACTTACGATGAAAAATGGATTCATTACGATAACCCGAAGGGAAAGAGATCGTATGTGAAGCCCAACCAGCCCAACCAGCCTAATTGACACCAATGCCTCAAATCCATGGCGCTATATTTGGTGGGAGCAAGAGGGTCATATCTATTATGAGCTGCTGAAATTTGGCCAGACCATCACAGGGAACCTGTACCTAACACAACTAATTTCTTTGAAGTGAGCATTGGCCAGACATGAAACTGTAATATTCCATCATGACAACACTCGGCAACATGTTGCAATACCTGTTAAAAAGAATTGATAAAGAAGTGTTTGGGAATTTTTGCCTCACCCGCTTTATAGACCAGACCTTGCCCCGTCTGAGTACTATTTTATTTCGATTAAAGCATAACACTATTGGCCTCAAAAGAAGAGCAGTTATTTTTGCTCAGAATTCATACATATGTTGCCAGAAAGATGGGAAAAGATCATAGCTAACAATAAATAAATAAATTTATATTGTTTCAAATGTTTCAAAATAAAATCTAAAAAATCCCGCATTTTTAAGTCATACACCAAATATAAATAAGGAGAAATTTCAATTGAAATAAAACAGATAACCCCATTTTTAATATTCATCCAATTTGCTTTGTTAATAAGATAATTTTATGGCATTAATGTTTAAATACTTGGCGGAACCTGAAGGTCTAATCAGTAAATCAGGCTGTATGTCTTGGTCGCTTCTAGAACTAACCACAAAACAACACCGAGAACTGTCAAATCAGCTGACACAGAAAACAGTGCTGAACAATTTAAAGAAAAACTGTTTTTATTACCAAAGTAGTTCTTATACAGTGTGCATAAATTAATTTTAATGTAAATACCATGGCCCATAAAAATAGTCTAAATTATACTTTAAGATAACTAAAGTCGACTTTAGGTCACCATAGACAAGATAATATTGTTACGAAATTGTACTTGAATTCAAATGTAACGATTTTAACGGCTGATTTAAAAGTAGCAGAATGCTTTCAAATAACAGTGCTGTAATAGGAAACTGTAACATATCTGTGGGCATTATTAAATAAAAGCTTTCAGTTGATTTGATCGTAAGTTGGCAACGCTGTATTCGAATATTCAGTTAAATAACATTGTAGAAAGTATTGTATGAAAACATTGTATGAAAACATTTTATACATTTGAGGTGGCACCCAATTAAAGTCGGTTTAATTTAAAACATACTTTAATTTTACCTATAAATAGTTGAAAAGTAATTAAAAGCTGGTTTTTATTTTAAAGTTGGTTTTGAAAAGAACCTTCTTTTGTATTTGACAAAAGATGCAATTCAGTTTGATAATTGAAAATAGTGTTAATTCTATTAATGATTAAAATAATTTACTTGCTTATGAACATAATCCATTTCAAATCATTATTTTATAAAATTATAACAATGGAAAAGTTGCTTTTATAACATAAATACAAGAATTTATTTAATTTTCATAATAAAATCCTTTTGTTTAAATAACGGCAATATTGGCAGGTCTGCTGTCAAATCTGAAGAGTAATCAGGAAAAACAACAACAACCAAAAGACAAATTGAAACAAACATCACATGTATACACAAACACAAGCACATACATATGTACATACAAATAACTAGCTGACATACAAACATGTGTTTTGTTTACAAATATTAAAGTACAATAAAAACTAAAGAAGAAGCATACAGAAAATACAGAGTTGCCTTATAGGTGCTATATTTTTGATAAAAACACGTATTTTAAAGGAAAATATTATTAAAACCCTATTTAATCTATTTAAATATTCTAAATTTTAACAAATTATTGACAAATCAAACAAATTGTCTTATGTTTTAAACAAATTTATGTAAAACAAATGTATTATTTAAATGAATGTTTATTAAATTACGTTGTAATTGTTAACTAATTAACTCATTAAATTTCAAAGCATGTAGAACATAAATTAATTTTAAAAATGCGAAAGAAAACAATAAAAAGAGAAAGAGAAAAGTATTGTAAACAAATAAATAATGATAACATTGAATTTTAACAGTTCTCTTTTATTTTACAAGGCATGGTTTTTATCTTGATAGTAAAAATCTTGTAAAAACTAGTATTTATGTTTATGTAACGTGTAGTTTAAAATACTGAATGACTTAACTTACATTTTTTGTGGAATTTAAAAGAATTGTCCATAAGGGTGGAGAAAAGCGAGAGAGAGAGAGAGAGAGAGAAGAACTAAAAGAGCGAGAATTATGTTTACAGTTTCTAGTTTGTTTTGCTACAATTCTGCTAAAAACCCTCTAGTATTTTTTACGTTACATTTGGCACGTACTCCATACACTGGGTGCTTGTTTTTTTTTACCTTTTTCATGCCGGCTAGAATTGTTTTGTTTATGTTCTATATGTATTACATACAATAAGATTGGCCAGCATGCTAGCTCTGTGTTCTACGTGTCTAAATAATGTATGTACTAGTATGTAGAGCTATCCGTGTTTTTTTCTCTACTTCTTCCTATTGTTCAGTTTCTTTAACATGCCAAAAAACCATTAAAAGGGTGTGTTTTTGGGTCTGTTTTGGCCCTGTTCCAAACACAAAAAGCTAGGCAGATTTTTAATATATTCTGCTTTGTTTTGGGAAAATTGTAAAAGCATTTTTGTTAAATATTAAATCTTGCTGTCATTTTGCATTGTATAATGGGAAATTTGAGCATACTAGTGTAATAGAAAGCTAGTTAACCCTCTTTGCTAGCAAGTGTAATTTCATGAATTTTGAAATGGTGGCCACAAGGACACTCCCTCACAAAATTTAATATGAATGGCGTCATATTGATATTTTCTTAAAATATGAAAACAAAAAAAAAAATATAATAAATAATTGCCACGAGCTACAGTTGGTTAAGGTCGGTTTCTTTGAAGGTCTGATTTATTTTACTGGAATTTTGGGGGATTTTTCAAAGAAAAACTCATTTTCAGGAAAAGTGGGGGAAAGTTCCAATGAAAAGAAGGAATATTAAGTAAGATAATTCAAATTATAGAAATAAATAATAAAAGTTGTTAAGTTTTTTAATACTTCAAACTTGTTTTGCTAAAGAAAAATGTTTAATTAAAGATGCAATGATCCCGCTAAAAATAAAATAATGCGGTGGAATATCACTACCCACCATACAGTAAGGGAATTGAAAAAAATGGAATAAATTTGTAACTTCTAAGCGGATAGTCGGATTTTAATAAAATTACACATGTTATAGAGGATATTTATATTTGTGTAGAAATCTTCTACACCATTTCCAATTGTATTTCAGAAGTTTCTAACTGTATTTCAGAAATTTCCAATTGAATTTCAGAAATTTCTAATTATATTTCAGAAAATTCCAATTCAATTTCAGAAAATTCCATTTATATTTCAGAAATTTCCATTTATATTTCAGAAATTTCCAATTATATTTCAGAAATTTCTAATTATATTTCAGAATTTTCTAATTATATTTCAGAATTTTCCATTTATATTTCAGAAATTTCTAATTGTATTTCAGAAATTTCTAATTGCATTTCAGAATTTTCCAATTGTATTTCAGAAATTTCCATTTGTATTTCAGAATTTTTATTTTATACTTAAAAATTTTCCAATTGTATTTCAGAATTTTCCAATTGTATTTCAGAAATATCCATTTGTATTTCAGAAAATTCTAATAGCAATACCAATGGATATTTCTGAAATACAAATAGAAAATTCTGAAATACAATTGGAAAATTCTGAAATACAATTAGAAACATTTTAAATATAAATTAAAAATTCTGAAATACAAATGGAAATTTCTGAAATACAATTAGAAAATTCTGAAATACAATTAGAAAGTTCTGAAATATAATTGGAATATTCTGAAATATAATTAGAAAATTCTGAAATATAATTAGAAATTTCTGAAATATAATTGGAAATTTCTGAAATATAAATGGAAATTTCTGAAATATAAATGGAAATTTCTGAAATTGAATTGGAATTTTCTGAAATATAATTAGAAATTTCTGAAATTCAATTGGAAATTTCTGAAATACAATTAGAAACTTCTGAAATACAATTGGAAATGGTGTAGAAAAAATCAATTTCCCAAAATTTTTTAAATTTTCAATAAAGTAACTTTTGTTTTGCGGCTCCTCAGATGTAGTAGAGTTTATATTTTAAAATTTGGGGGTGATGGAGCATCAAGGCCCCAAATTGGGGTACCTCGGCTATATATTTAAAATGACCGAAAACTTTAGTTCTCAATTCGATTTGAAGGATTGTTATAGAAGAGATCTACAAAAAACGTGGATATGGATTTATATTCAACCCTATCGTGAAAAAATGTGAAATTTGTGTTCCCATGAAATATCTATTTCCCTCGAAGGGAAAATTGCTATCGTGATATTCCCCTAAACTTTTCATTCGCAATAGTTGATTTTGTTCGTAACAGCTGTTTAATGTTTACAAAATTCCATCTAAAAATTTCACAACATGGGGAATTTTTTCCCGTGAACAAAGTTTATGAACGAAAAATGGAAAAAGGGAAAATATTTCATGTGAAATATTGATTCGCGATAGGGGTGATTATCTCTTATATATTGTTTTTTTTTATTATTAATAATTTTTTTTTCACTTTTTCATTATAAACATACACTTATTTAGAACTGCAAAATTTCATTAAAAAATTCATAAATTCATTTTATTTTTTTTTCCTTATATTTTTTCCTTATTTTTGCAAAAAATCCTCTATGAATTTTTTAATTCTTAAATATTTTATACATAGCAATTATATGAAAATTGATTTTAAAAATTTAAATTTTAAAAAAATGATTTACAATTTTTTGACTCCTTATTTTTACAAAAAATCCTCCATGAATTTTTCAATTCTTAAAAGTTTCATACATTTTTGAAAAGAAGACACAATTCTTTGATATATAATATTGATATATAATATTTATATCTTATTTGTTCCACTAGTCTCATCAATGGCTTCAAAATATATAACACGCAGTAATTTGCTTCATCCTGTGATTTTCTATGACGTTTGGTAATGCAGTAGTCGGCAATGCAGTGTTAAAATACATACATAATGCAAAACGGCAAAATTCAGCATATTTCCTATATGTTATTGATTTGGCATACATAATTCTTGGCTAGTAAAAAAGGTAAGATATGCTTATTTTATATCAAAATGTAGGAAATTGTGTCTTATTTTTAAAAAATTTAAAGAATTCAAAAATTAATAGAATAAGGAATGAAAAAATGTAGTTGATGTAGTTCTGGAAAATTTTAATTTTTAAAATCAATTTCCCTACATTTACTATTTGAAAAGGTCTAACACAAAATTAGTTAACAAAAAAATACAAGGAACAAAGCCAATACTTTCATATGAAAATGTTCACAATGCAGTGAAGTGAAGAAACAAATTTGGAAGTTAATCTTCTAAACATTTTATAAATTTTTCATCACGGACAAACCAACAGTTTCCCCATTAAATCCACGTCCACATTCTGATTTAAATGCCCTAAAAGGGCTAGAAATTTAATATTACATAGTTTGTTACATATCTAGAAATAAATAATGATCAGCTTTAACAAAATAATTTGTATAAGCCCAATTATGAATAAAAAATTCCGCGGGAGTTTGTTCCCCGGGAGTTTTTTCCCATTGAATTTAAATAGGAAAAATGAGAAAAGGGGAAAAACTCCCGGGCTGTATCATTACTAAAATTGCTCATACACAGAGAAAACAGATTCGTGATAGCAACAGAATTTGTTGCCAATCGAATGATTCGGTTGCACACATAGAATTTTTCAGTTCTAACAACAGAAAGTCAGTTGATAAAGAAGAATTTCTGTTGAGGCAACCAAACTTTAGTTACTCCTTCCAAAATATTGTAGCCACAACTGTAAAATTCGGTCACTAAGACAGAATCATTCAATTGGCAACAAATTCGGTTGCTATCACGAATCTGTTTTCTCTCTGTAAGTAATGTAGTAACACCGAGAAATACAAAAACATCTGTTTTTTTGTTTGTTTACATTCAATAGCCGCCATTTTAGTATGAGAGAGAGAGAAAGACAGAGATGCCACTTTAAATTAATTTCTGTTCAGTTGTAAGCTGGGTTAACACGTAATTTTAAGAGAAAACTCGCCTAAGGTTGACGATTTTGAATATAAACTTTAGTTTTATGTAATTTGTTCATATTTTTACTAAATATAAATGAATTTGAGTAATTTATGTGGACACAAGGACTAGAAATTTAATATGAGTTTGTTACATATCTAGAAATTAGTTTAAAAATCAATTAAACACTAAATTATCAGCTTTAAAAATGGAATTTAACATAAACAGCTGTTGTTTTACTAAAATTGCTCATACGTATGGTAGGAAAACAGAGAAACACACAAACAGCTGTTTTTTTGTTTACATTTAAAAGTCGCCATTTTAGTATGAGAGAGAGATAGAGATGCCACTATAAGTTAATGTATGTAGATTTGTAAAATGGGCTACCAGATAAGTTCAATGAGAAAAAAGGTAAATTTAACAATTTTTACAAAAAATTTCACTATTGAGGCCTTTAATAAAATTAGTAAATAATTATAATAATAAATAACTTTTTTCAAACTTTTATTATTAAAATTAAATTTTTTGTTTATAAATTTCCATTTAGGCAAAATTTCATATGAAAAATGTCTGAAAGTAGGGGAAAGGAAAGCTGGGTTTAATAAATAAAGCAATTTAGATTTGATTTTTTTTTTATAAATTTTTCAATTTTCATTTAATATTTTTTAAGAGTAGAGTCTTGTTGTATCATAAAATTTTAGAAACGTTTTAAAGTCAAGCTAAAAATCTATAAAAATATAAAATTTCATTGAAAATTTTACTTTTATTACACATTTTAAATAATCAAAACCTTATTTAAAAACAAATATGCACTGATTTTTTTCAAAATTTTTATTATACAAACAAAAATAAATGTTCTTATTTATCATCACTCATTTCCCCCTAACTAAACATAAAACGTACTTAATAAATAACATAAATGCTTATAAAAAATGAAATGCATTCAAACAAGCACGTTTTGACTTGACTGTATATATTTTATGTTTCAAACATGACCAGTGTTGCCATATATACATTTCTTTTTTTTTAAAGAACTTATTTCTGAAAAAATAAATTTTTATTTCAAAATGAGAGATATTTATCATTAAATTCCTCAAAATAAAACTTACTGATTTAAGGAAATCAATGTGGAGATCGAACATTTTTAATATGCCATAAACTCAATATAAAATTTGAAACAGGAGTTTTGAAATCCATCCATAGTATAAAAACATTGTTTTGTGAATATTATAACAATAGTTTTTTTTAATAAACGACAGCTAATAGAGCCTTTTTGTATAATTTCTTTAAATTATAAATAAAATTAGAAAAACTGTACAAATTTCTTTTTTACATCTAAAAAAACTTGCAAAAACAAAGGAAAACTCTACATATGGTAACACTGAATATGACCAAATGCACACAAGGAAACCCTTGCAAAAAAAACACATACTGTGCTTCTTCTTCTCTCTGGATAAATACACACAGCAAAAGAAATAACAACAACATTATCTGACTCGTAAAGAAAACCATTCATTCTGCATTAAACAAAAAATAACAATAAAACAAAAACAAAGAAATGCATTTTTTTGTTTGTTGTTTTATGTGTTGCTGCTGTATTTGTTGTTGTATGCAAAGCTGCCAGATAAATTTTATGAAAAATATCGTCATAGTCGGCACTTTAAAGTTGAAATATCGGAACAATGAAAAGAATCATCCTGAATTATTTTAAAAATGTAACTATATTTCAAAGGCCTTTAAAATTAGCTTACATTTGCTGATATACATATAAGCAATAAACCTCAACTACATCGATTTTTTACTTATTATTATCTATGTATATCTGGATTACTAAGTCATTAATATAGACAATATAGATATCTAATGATAGATACAGTGGTTGACAAAACAATGGAAACTTTTCCAAATATTCATATGTAGCCCAAAATTTAAAATATTTTTTTAAAATAAATTTTTTTTTTTTTAGTATTTTACTTGTATAGTTTTATTTATATAAATTAAGTGAAAAACAAACAACATAATTAATTATATTCTGAAAAAAGGGAACAAAATTAAAAATATTCTCTATTTCGCTACTGACAAAACAATGGAAACTTTTAAACTTCTGCAAGAAAGAAGTGTAAAACGAAAATAATATTTAAAAGAACGATGTAAAAGCATCCTGTTTACAGTTATTTTATTTTTAAATTCTGGTAATTTTTCACAATTTCTTTTTCTAAAGTTAACGAAAATAGCTAAAGTTAAGATTTGTGAAGACTTAAAAAATAAAATAATTAACAATTTCAAAGCTGGTTTAAAACAAAAACGTATCTGTGACAAATATTCAATAAATAAATCAGCTGTTTCAAAAATTATAAAGAAATTTCGTGAGACCGGTTCTGTAAAAACTCAACATTTAGGTGGAAGACCTCGTAAGACTACTCCTAGACAAGATTATTTAATAGCGAGAGAGTTCAAGAAATTCCCAAAAATAACTCCTCGAGATGTTGTTAATAGCCTAAAATTAGAAATAAGTACCCGAACAGTTAGTCGCAGGGCAAATGAGGCTGGTCTTGGTTGCTATCGTCCTGTGAAAAAACCACTCATTTCTAAAAAGAACCCTTCTGCTAGTCTACAATTTGTCAGGGATCATTTCGTTACAGAAATGGAATACTGTCCTCTTTTCCGAAGAATCTAAATACAATTTAAGAGGCAGTGATGGGAGAACATTTGTAAGACTACCAAAGGGAAAAAGATTAGATCCAAAGTACAGAAATAAGACTGTAAAGTTTGGCGGTGGCAATATTATGGTATGGGGATGTTTTTCAGGGCAAGATATAGGCCCAATTCATATTATAAAAGATACCATGACAGGTATAGGATACAGAACCATATTAAACGATATTATGTATCCATACGCTGAGGAAAATATGCCTCTAGTTTGGAGATTCCAACACGACAACGACCCGAAACACACCTCTAGGGTTGTAACCGAGTGGTTACAGATCTCAATCCCATAGAAAATCTATGGGAAATTGTAGATCGTAAAATAAGGACCCAAAATTACACCAGGAAGGAAGATTTATCGGAGGCGGTTATAAGGGAATGGCAAAATATTTCCAAGGAGACCATTGACTCTTTAATTGCATCAATGCATCGTCGATGTGTAGCAGTTATAAAAAATAAGGGATACCCAACAAAATATTGAGTTATTGCAAAGTTTAGACCCTATTTGTTAAAATAATACCAAGTTTCCATTGTTTTGTCAATGCCGTAATAAAGAAATCTTTTAATTTTGTTTTCTCATTTTTAGAATTTAATTAATTATGCCCTTTGTCCTTTGTTTTTTGTTAAATTAAGTTAATAAAAGTATACAAATAAAATACTATAAAAATGTTAAAATTTTTTAAAAAATTATTTCAGATTTTAGGCCACTAAGTCCTAAGTGTGAAACATTTGCTGCAAAACATTTGAGTTTGTTGATGAAAGGGGAAAGAGGAATGAAAAAGGGAACTTTGTTTCATGTACATGAAGTTTTTGTTGAGTATGTCATCGACATTTATTCGTTCGTATTCGTACTGTACAGAAATGTCAAAAACTGAAAAGCAAAAACTTCACTGTGTGGACACGAATGCAGTTTCAAAAGAGAATTTAAAAATGTTTTGCAGCAAATGTTTCACAGTGTGGACCGGGACTAAAGAAATATTTGGAAAAGTTTCCATTGTTTTGTTAACCACTGTATTTCAAAGACCTTTCCAACGTCGTTTATAACGAAATAGCGAAAAATTTAATTTAAAATGAATTTTTTCACAAAAAAAAAAATTTTTGGTATAAAAATTAATTTTTTAAATTTTTTTTTTATTTAAAGTATAATCTCTTGTTTTTTAAAATTCGACTAGAACTTTATTTAAAAATAAATTTTTCAGATTTTTTAAAAAATTTCAGATTTTTTTTAAAAAAAAGCAAAAATTATTTTATCGAAATTAAATGGGAAGATCCAACCCAATAAGCATCAAGGTTCCAAAAGTTCAAGCACTAGAATATTTTGTTGGAATTTGACTTGAATGCAAACGTAATTATGTATAAAACTTGTGAAATATTTGAAATTATGGCTTGAATTTATGTTTCCTATTTACTAGAGAATGCTATTGAAACAAAGTGTAAAGCAACTGTAAATCAATTGCTTGACTATAATTTAAGGCTTGAATTACACTTGCTTTCAACTTGAATTCCTGTAAAAACGTCTATTGGGAAGGTCAATAACATGCATTTTGTCTGTGCTGTTTGGTGGAGAAATCCTCTATTAAATTTTAAAATTCTTAAAAGTTTTATACATTTTTGAAAAGAAGAAACAATTTCCTAAACATTGATCTCATTAACGGCTTTAAAATATATAACTTGCAATAATTAGCTTCATCTTGTGGTTTTCTATGATGTTTGGTAATGCAGTAGTCGGCAATGCAGTGTCAAAATATATATATTAAAAAACGACAAGATTCAGCAAATTTCTTGTATATTATTGATTTGGAATCCATAATCTTGACTAGGAAATGCTTATTTTATATCAAAGTGTAGGAAATTATGTCTTTTTTTAAAAAAATTTTTAAAATTCAAAAATTCATAGACAAATTTAGTTGGTTTTTTTTTGGAAAATTTTAATTTTTAAAATCATTAACCCTAAAATAAAGGTCTTACAAAACAAAAAATATAAAATTATACAAATATATTTCCTGTAAAACAGGAACAAAGCCAATACTTTCATATGAAAACGTTTACAAATATGAAAATTAATCTTCTAAACATTTTATAAATTTTTAATTGTCCGTTATTAAAGCGTTTTGAAAAACTAAAACTTAACCACGCTCAAACCTAAAATTAAAAAATTATTTTATCTAAATTTAATTGGAAAATCCAAGGTCAATAACTTGTATTTTTTTCTGTGCTCTTTGGCTGGAATTCCTGATATTCATCCTTGACTCTGTTTTCAATAAAATTTCGTTAAAAAATCGGCATTGTTTATGCAAAAATCACCTTATCGTCACTTTGCTATTTTTTAATTAAAAAAATTGGCAAATCTGGCAGGCCTGGTTATATGTAATAACTGAGTGTATGCCTGTCAGTCTGTCTGTTAATATGTGTGATGAGAGTAAGTAATTCTTTCTCACATATTATTTTTGTCAATGCGCAATATTTTTATTTCAAGGTCAACACAAGGTTAGTATTTACAACAGGAGAACTAACAAAAAAACAACCACAGACAAGAATAAAGGATTAAAGGAACAAGAATAAAAAAACACTGATCAGAAACACAACGGCTGTGTAAAAAAATCAACAAAACGAGAAAAAAAATGGTAATAACTTTGTTTTTTCTGTGGCCATACATGAATGGGAATTTCATGTTAAAGGGAATGAAATGAAAATAATAAAAACAAAATGCCAGCAGCCAGGCCTATCACAGTTAACGTCATAATTTCTAGTGATTATTAAAACAATGTATAAATTATTTATAGAGAGCATAGCTGTAAATTGTGAATATTTTTATTCAAAATATTTCCAAAAACTTAATTAGTTTTGCATTTTAGTTATATTTAAAAAGATAAATTTATATTGAAATCATTCTATATTATTCAAAATAGGATACTAATTAATATATATCTATTTAGAATATAAAGCATTAAATATTATTTGATTTCAATAGAATACGATATTAAACAAATTATACTTAAAAGTTTTCAATAAACATTTATAAAATTATACTAATAGTATTTGTATTTTGGTAACAATAAGTTGTATTTTATTTATTATATAATGAATAGATTTTAAAATATTCTAATCAATATGAAAACATGTAATTATTTTCAAATTCTATTTTTATAGTCAAAATTAAATATTAATTTAGTTTATTCAACTAGTTATGAATAAAATATTGTTTTACTTATTCGAAAATTTGTTGATAGATTTTATTCAAAGCAATTTTCTTTGAATAATTTTATTTCTCCAAAAAAAAAGAAAAATATTTAAATATTCAACAAAAAATTTTAGAATACTTTTTTATTCATAGAAATTTTCTTTGAATAATTTTATTTGTGAAAATAAAGTCAAATATTTTAACAACAAATTTTTGTAAAATTTTATAAAAATTATTTTTGTTTGTGAAAATGAGCTCGGACGATAATTATGAAAAAGATCCTTCGTTTGCTATAAATAAACAAAAACAATGCTCAAAAATAATTCAGCGATATTTTGAACGTCTAATTTCACTTGCAGGGTTATGAAATAGCCCTAGGAGGAATGCCATGTAAGACGATCATTTTGAACAACTAGTTACTTTAAAAACAGTTTTTAAAAATAATTCATGAATTTTGTTCTTCACAATTTAAATTAATAATAAACCTCAAATTGAAACCAGTGATAATCAATGATTTAGTAGAAGTTTTTAAAAATAGAATATTAGATATCAGAGAACTAGGGTTCCAATTTCCCTGAATTTTTCCATTCCCAAACTAAGAAAAAACAAGTAAGAGTGCTATATTCGGCTATGCCGAATCTTATATACCCTTCACCTTTGTTGTGGATGCATTATTATTTTTTATAATTAGTATATAGGTATGTATGTACATTGCCCACTTTCAGCGTACAGCATCCTAAATTTATCAAGAACACAAAAAACAACAACAACGCCAAACGAAACAGAACACCAAAAGAAAAAACAAAAACAAAATACGCAAGGCAATGAAACCAACACACATCCAAACATACGTTTAATTTTATAAAAAACAACAACAACGCCAAAAGAAACAAAACACAAAAGAAAAACAAAATACGCAAAGCATGCACATTCAAACATACGATTTGTTGATTTTTTGTCAAAAAATCCAACACACAACCAAACATACGTTTAATTGTATAAAAAACAACAACAACGCCAAAAGAAACAAAACACAAAAAAAAACAAAATACGCAAAGCTTGCACATCCACACAACCAAACAAACGGTTAGTTGTATAAAAAACAACAACAACGCCAAAAGAAACAAAACACAAAAAAAACAAAATACGCATAGCTTGCACATCCAAGCATACGTTTTGTTGTTTTTTTTGTCAAAGCATGCAATACATTGTGTTTTTTGATGAAATTTTCAGAGGTTGTCTCGGATTTTTGCTCATATCTCCGTTATTTATAGACGGATTTTGCTGATTTTAAATAGCAAAATTCTCGAAAGTATGTCTGACAGAATTGTTGAAGATTTGGATCCCGGAGATATCTGGGGCCTTCAGAAAATTGATTTCAACAGACAGACAGACGGACAGACAGACAGACAGACAGACAGACGGACATGGCTTAATCGACTCCGCTATCTATAAGGATCCAGAATATATATACTTTATAGGGTCGGAAATGAAAAATGTAGAAATTACAAACGGAATGACAAACTTATATATACCCTTCTCACGAAGCTGAAGGGTATAACTAGTTAAATCTGAAACAAATTTGTAATTCGTTTCGAAAATAAATTTTTCAACTCAGAATGCAATCAGAAGACATTTTACATCAGTATTATTGTGAAATAAAAATATTCTTTAACATTTATTAGAATTATTTCTATTCAGTAATTTTTGGAAAAATAAATTTATTTGTTTCAAATTTGTGAGAAATAAAAATATTTCTAAAGTTTCATTAGAATTATTTCTATTCAATCATTTTTTGTTTGAATAATTTTAGTTTTTTGTGTTTTGTTTGAATAAATATTCCAAAGAAATTAATTGATTGTATTTGTATCTAAATGAAATAAATTTAAATTTTATTCAACTTTGTTTTATTTGAATATATAAAATTTTATTATTTTCTAAAAAAATATCACTATAATTTAATTAAACTAATATAAAATGATTTTATTTATAATTTATTTGATTTTAAAAGATATAAATATGCATAAATTTAACTGTAAATATTATTAATAAATTAGACAAATACTTTATTTAACTAATAAATAATTTGGAAAATAAATATTTATAATTGGAAACAAAAACTAAAATAATATAAAAAATATTTATATTTTGTATTTTATTCACAAGTTACAGCTATGATAGAGAGGCTACTAAAATCTTAACGCCTAAGGCGTTTGCCATAATTTTAATAAGAAAATATTTAATAATTTATTATAGCACTTAGGCAATTTTGTAGCAAATAATTTCTAGATTAATTAAATACAAATTGTGTGGTTTAGAATAATAAACAGAAATACAATGTTGGGCAATAGAAAAAATCGCTGTAATTGTTAAAAGAATATTCCTTCTAAGGCCATTAATAAACTGTAGCAATTTCACAAAATAATCTAATTTTCTTAATAAAATAAATTTGTTTGTATAAAAATTTTATTTATAAATTTAATTATTATTATAGTTGCCCCACTGTGCCTCTTTACACTCTTAAGTCAGACACTTAACTACGTACATTAACAAAATTCAAAAATGCTTTAATTTCTTTAAAAATACTAAAATAATTTCTTAAAAATTTATTAGTTTGTTTACTTGATATTTAAACATTAAAATAGTATTGCGTTTTGAAAAGCAAACTACCACTAAACAAGGCACGAACCAATAGTCTGTCTCCTCAACCAAAATAAAAAGCCGCCCACGTATCAATAAAAATGCCCTACAAGGGGTAGACAGATAATATAAGTTGCTAACATGGCAATTGAACAATTCACCAAACAAAAACAGCTGTTTCTCTCAATAGAGCGTATGTGTAACAAATTACTCATACGTATAGGAGGAACATAAAGAAATAAAAACAAACAGCTGTTTTTTTTCTGTTTACCTTTTAAAGCCGCCATTTAAGTAAGTGAGAGGGAGGGGATGCCACTGAATATAATTTCATTGCTGCATTTTACAATTTAGACATGTAATTTTAAATTATTCTTATAGTTTAAGGATTTTATGGTTTATTTAACAAAGATTTTTAATAATTTTTATTATTTTCTAAGTATTTGAATATAAATGAAAAAAAAAGAATTTATGATAAAGGGTTTTTAGTCAAGACAATTTAAATTATCTTGTCATGTTCATAAGAAAAATACAAAATAATGCAAAAACATGACGTGTAATTCAAGCTAAATTAAAAAAATGTAAAAATTTATGTTTGTTATTTTGAAATTTTAGTTATTCTTGGTATTTTTTTAAATAATATACATAAATTAAAAGGAAATTTAAATATAATTATATTAAGTTTATAAGAATATGTATTTTTTATTTATTTATATTATTTGAAATTGTGTTTAGCTATTCTTTGTAATTATTTAAATATTATTAATTATAAGGAAATCAAAATATAGTTAAACTATATTATACATACTATAATACTATTATTTATATTTGGTCAATTCACAAGGTGTCTTATCAGTCATATTGTCATAATGTCCTAATATATCACGACTCGGCAGCTCGACTTAACCGACACTTAGGCATTCGGCGCATGTCTCTGCTGATTGGTTACGATATCACAATAAACATAGCATACAAAGTAGTATTATTTTAGGGCATTTTTTGCTTGAAAAACAATAAAAACCATTGTGAAATATTAGGACATTAGGACAATATGACATGATAAGAAACCTTATGAATTTACCAATTATGTAAATTTTTTCATTATATTTAATGAAACGCCTTTAAGCTGTAAAATCCTGCTGCTCATTTGGATATTTTTTTTTTTTAAACATTTTCATTGAAAGTTATTTATAAAATAGAAATTAATCACATGAAATATAACTACAATTTTTATTTTTCTAAAATTTGTAAATTATTAATTAAAATTCTCCATTTCGTTAAAAAAATCAGAAACTTTTCTTTATTTTAAAAGTTTACATATCAAATTATCCAACTCTGCTCCAAAGCAATGTTATTGGCTAAAATTTAAAATATGGCAACTTTGGTTTAATTCACATTCTGCTAACAGTGATGCTAACCTGGGATTTTAGGCAGTAAATACATAAACCGGCAGTATGAGCAGAGCCGCCCACAGATTATTAATGCTGGTTCTAACACGTCAAGTTTACATGAGCAAATCTTTAGTTTATAGAAGAGAGAGGATGAAAAATAGTTTCAATCTCCTCTTTCATCATCAAACACAAGAATTGCGCAAGTAAACTTGACATGTGTGAGCCAGCAGTTATAGTTATGCAACAACTGACAGTTGTAAACAAGTAAGAAAGTATGGTCGGTCAAGCCCGACCAAATAATACCCTACACTAAGTAAAAGAGCAAAAACATTTTTCTTTTAAAATTTCAATAATTTATATTTTTGAGTGAGTTTCGGAAGTGGGCCTTATATGGGGGCTATGACCAATTATGGACCGATCACCATGAAATTAGGTCGTGAGATTTATTTTGTGTGTATACCAACATTTTTAAGCGATTTATTCACGTTAAAGTGATTTTCGGAAACGGGTCTATATGGGAGCTATGACTAATTATGGACCGATCGTAACAAAATTTGGTGACATGAATTTTGTATATATAAAACTTATTTGAAGCGGATTTTGTGGAGTTACATATATAAATTAAACATTAATGACCGATAAAGTCCAATTTCGGGAGGACATTTGTATGGGGGCTATGACCGATTTCAGCCAGTTTCAATAGGCTTGGTCCTTGAGCCGAAAAAATAATATGTAAAAAATTTCATCGAAATATCTTCAAAATTGCGACCTGTACTCTGCGCACAAGGTTTACATGGACAGCCAGCCGACCAGACGGACGGACGGACATCGTTTACATCTGCACAAACGCATAATACCCTCCCCACTATGGTAATGTAGGGTATAAAAATGTTATATCGTACCGTATGTTCTACCACCACTTATCAATGACTAGTTTGCAGAGCGAGAGAAAAATAAAAAATTTCAATAGGCAACGAAATTGCCATATTACTGGAGCCAATTGATTCATATCTATGTAATTTGTAGGAGCCGCATTAAAGAAATTTTGTTAATTAACCTTTTTTTTAAATATTATTTTAATATATAGCTCAATATTTAAGCCCTCTATTGCCACACCATACACTAGATAAATATTTATAACACTTAATTAAACTAAACAAAACTAATATTGCCATTTACATTATTATTATTATAGACAAAAAAAAAAGAACAAACAAATTAGAAATTTATAAATAATTACAAACAAATAAAAATAAACACAGAATTGTGGCTACTGTGTTTATCACAATAAAATAAACAAATAAGTACGCAAATTTACAAAAATTACATAAACGATCACGTTTAATTGTTTGTTTTGTTTTCATTTATTTTGTGTTTGTAATTTTAATAAGTCTTGTAAAAATTCACTCACTACAAATCGTCTCACTTTAAACATTTTGTTGACATTTCCTTTGTACAATTTATGTTCATGTTGATTGCTTTAAAGCTGCCCACTCTCAGCTGTTATTGTCAACAATCTTGTTTTTATATTGTTAAGCGCCATCTTGTGTCATAAATATTAGAATTATTACTAATTTTTATTGAGATTTTATACGAGGAATGTGTTGAAAATGTTATAGGCAAGAAAAAACAAGTAGAATAAATATGGCGAACAAGTGTTTTTAGCAAAACAATAAAAACAACGACTGAGAAAGAGAGCGAGAAAGAGGGGTAAGGGAAAATGAGAAATAGCTGTTCTTTGGTGGAATGTAAACATAACCAAGTACACTGAACAAAATATTATAATAAAATTAAAGTAATAAAGTTATTTTTGCTAAATAAATTAATTTTTTAAATTATTAAACATTATAAGAATAGTTTTTATAATATTTAAAGAGTTTTAAAGTTTATAAAACAAATTTTCTATGGAAATTTTGTTTTAAATTTTTTTTTATAAATTTAAAAATTGTTTATGATTAATCTTAAAATAAAGCTGTAAAAAAATTTTAGATTAATATTGCTTTTGTTATTAAACAAAAATATTTGTAATTTTATATTAAAACTTAAACTATTACATTTTGGAAGTCAAAAGAAAAAATGTATAGAGACAAACTTTTGTATGAAAAGTTTTTTAAACTTTTTCATCTCTCATTATTTTTTGCTGTAAAACAACTAATAGTAAAAAATAAACTTGGTACTTGCACATGGTTTTTTTAATAAAATAAAATTTAAAAGTATGTAATTGAATTGAAAAAGTACTTACTTTGTACTGCCAGCTGTTGTTGATGCGCCGCTGCACGCTGTAATTAAAAGAATTTAAAAAAAATAAAATAAATATTATGAAAAATATTTTAATATAAAGAATATAAAACGTCATTTACACTTTGCATTATTGTACGTATGCCACTGCGTTCCAAAGCTTGTACATCTAAGGATTGACTGCGGCCACGCTGGTTTTTCGAGGACGACGAAGAGGACGATGATGAGTGAGCATGGCGTATAATCCAACGTTTAACCGCCGACATTTTTATTTATTTTTTTTTAAATTAATATTTTAAATACTAGTAGGTGTTTGTATAGTTTAGTTTCTTTTTTTTTAATTTTAAAAAAAATAATTTGTATTTTGTTTTAACACAGCCTTTGTATTTATATTTTCTATACTTTTCCAAGTGTTTAATTACATTTTGTTGACACTGTATTAAAAACAGCAAAGAGAATATATTAGAGCACAAAATAGCTAAAGCTTTCCACTTTAAGAGAATTCTTAGTTAAATAAAGCTTTTTTAAGCTTTTTTCTTTATCATATTTAACGTAAGAGGGCGTTTAATTTAATACAACTTATACTTCCGTCAGTTACAAAAACATTTAAAGAAATTTAAAACAACTTTTTCATTTAATATGTTAAATAAAATAAATAACTTTGTTTAAACAATTCCCAGTATGCAAAATGATTCGAAGTTATATCGAAAATGAATCATTTTTTCGTAAAATTTTATCGATATCGACTTCGATATAATGTCGAGAATGTGCGTGTTTTCCTAGGTAGAGTGCAGAGCGATAAAGAGTCGAAAATCGTTTATTATTCTGATTCTAATTTTTATCGATATACTATACCTTTTTCGGTATTAAAAATGTTCTAAAATGATTCGATTTCGATTAAATATATGAGCATCATAATAAATTCATATTTTCGATTTTAATTCGAAATAAGTTCGATAAAAAGAACTGACTCGAAATGTTGCATACTGGGTTGTGTTAAGAGCTTTTTATAATATATTTTTTGTTAGTGTTTAAGAATTGAACAAATATTGAAGTTTTAAATATCGTAATGTTTTATTTATATTTAATTATTTTTATTAAAAAACAATAAGAAATTACTTCAAGTCATGATGATTTTAAAGCTTTTGTTTATTATAATATTTTACGCAGAGAATTCTGCAAAATAAATGCACGTGTTAGGAAATTTCCTCTGAACAGTAAAATACAAGAATAAAATAATTTTTAAATTCTTTACTTTTTATGAAATATGTTCTATAATATTGGCAACAGTCTCCAAATTTGTGTTTAATATATAGTAAATTTTAAGAAATTCAATGATTTCGAAAAGAATAGGTTTGAAATTGTATAATTTCTCTCAAAAATTTTCAAAAAATATAGAAATAAAGTTAAATATTAAAATGATTGTGAAAGCTCTTTTGTCTAACATAAAACTAGTAAATTTTTAAAGGTCTGTTTTGAATAAATTGTATTTCTTCTAAGCTAATTGTTTATTGCCTAATATTTTAGTAAAGTTTAAAGCCGTTTCTTTCCTTAATTTGTATTAATTTTTTATATAAACTGGGAAATAAGAGTTTTTCTGCTCTTAATGTATGCAACACTGAACATAATATGAAATAATTGGCAACACTGTGGTTCAGAGAGGGAGACAAACCAGGGTTGGCATTTTAACAGTAATGTCAATTATTACGAAAGAAAACGCTTGATACAAACAAATAAGATGCGAAAACTAATCGAAAGTTAAAGGAGGAAAATATGAAGGGACTGTATCGAATTTTTGTACACAATTTATGATAAATATAAGTTAGTATTGAGCAAAAAGCCCTAAAATCAAAGAATTTTTAATACAATTTAAGTTCATTTGAGAGAATAATGACAATTAAATAAAATTTGGCTAATTTTGTAGATTCTTTTATTTTAAAATATAAAAAATTAACAGATATATTAAAATATTTTATTATTACACCATTCACCTTCGTGAGAAGGGTATATATAAGTTTGTCATTCCGTTTGTAATTTCCACAATATAATTTTCCGACCCTATAAAGTATATATATTGTGGATCCTTATAGATAGCGGAGTCGATTAAGCTATGTCCGTCTGTCTGTTGAAATCAATTTTCTGAAGATCCCAGATATCTTCGGTACTCAAATCTTCAATAATTCTGGCAGACATGCTTTCGAGAAGGTTTATATTTAAAATTAGCAAAATCGGTCCACAAATGGCTGAGATATGAAGAAAAAACCAGGACAACCTCGATTTTTGACCTATTTTTGACGTATATCTGGATTACTAAGTCATTAATATAGACAATATGGACATCTAATGATAGATATTTCAATGACCTTTGCAACGACGTATATAAGACCATAGTAAGTTGGACCTACAATGGGTCAAAATCGGAAAATATTTTTTAACCCGAATTTTTTTTTCACCAAAAAAATTAAAAACAAAAAAAAATTTTTTTTAAATTTAAAAAAAAAAATTTAAATCTAAAAAATTTTAAAATAACAATTAGAAAATTTTTTTTCCAAAAAACGAATAACACAACTTTGAAAGAAAAAAATAAATTTTGTTTACCTAAAAATATTTAAAATTTGTATTTTGAATTATAATTTGGTGAAGGGTATATAAGATTAGGCACAGCCGAATATAGCTCTTTTACTTGTTTTTATTATAGAAATGAGTTTAAACAGCTTCTTTCATTAATTTGTATCAATTTTGAATATAAACTGCGAAATAAGAGTTTTTCTGCTGTTAATGTATGCAACACTGAACATATGAATGGGACTAATTGGCAACTCTGTGTTTTAGAGAGAGAGACAAACCAGGGATGGTATTTTAATAGTAATGCCAATTACTACGAAAGAAACCGTTTCATATAAACAATTAAGATGCGAAAACTAATCGAAACTTAGAGGAGGAAGGAACAAATCAAGATCCGCGTAACAGTTTATATTTTCATAATTTTTTTTCTGTTAATATTCACATTTTCTGTATTGCCGGCCTTCGGCCGGGTGAAGGGACTTTTAACTCTGGGGTGTATCGAACACCGGCTTCGCTAAAATCACTTTTTCTGTATATCAAAATTTTCTGAAGTACTGTCATATAAAATCAAAAAGGAATTTTTGGTTCACAATATTAATAAACTGTACCATATTATATATCATATTAAAGGTATTGTGAAGCACTATTCAATGATACCCATAACGATCAGTTTGTTTTCCGAATATATGAGAAATGTACTATTATATGTATTGACTTTAAATTCATATAACTCTTAAACTAAGAGAGAGCAGGGAAAAATATTAACGTTTTTGTGCTTATAATTATGAGAGCTATCAACACCAAAGAAATTATAAAAATGCAAGCTGTTTCGCTGATCTTGATTTATACCAGGAGGAAAAGATGAAGATACTGTATCGATTTTTGTTTACACAATTTATGACAAATATAAGTTAGTATTGAGCATAGAGCCATAAAATCAAGGAATTTGAATAAAATATAAGTTAATTTGAGAGAATAATGCCAATTAAATAAAATTTTAATTAAGTTCATAATATAATTAGATATTTAAAATATAAAATTGTATGAATTATTTTATCTTCCACTATGTTTTATAAAATTTTGCTAATTTTGTAGATCTATTAATATATATTATTATTTGTATTATAAAAGGAATTTAAAGCAGTTTCTTTTATAACTTTGAATTAATTTTTAATATAAAGTGGGAAATAAGAAATCTTCTGCTGTTAATGTATGCAACACTGTAGATATGAATTAAACTAATTGGCAACCCTGTGTTTTAGAGAGAGAGAGAGTGAAACCAGGGATTTTCATTTTAACAGTAATGCCAATTATTTTTTAATGAAACTGCTTAATATAAATAAATAATATACAAAAACTAATTAAAATTGTATGGAACATTGGCAGGAGGCTCTATATTTTGTTTAATATATAAACAATTTTAAGAAATACTATGACTTCAAAATGTTGAAATTGGAAATTGTATAATTCTTCTGAAAAATATTCAAAAAATTCAATAAGAAAGCTAAGGATTATATTTTCTAACCTACTTGTAAAGAAACTTCTGTTAAACATAAACATAGGGAATATTTAAAGGAATGCTTTGTCTTGCTTTCTTTCATTAGCTTGCATTCCTTCATAGATATAATTGTAAGTGTCTGAATTATTGTTCTTTCCATTAAGTTTTATATATTTAGCTAATTAACAGATCTATTAAAATAGCTTATTATTTTTATTATAGAAATGAGTTTAAAGCAGCTTCTTTTATAAATTTTTAACAATTTTGAATATAAACTGCGAATTAAGAGTTTTTCTGCTGTTAATGTATGCAACACTGAACATATGAATTGAAATAATTGGCAACATGTGTTTTAGAGAGGGAGAGAGAGAGTGAAACCAGGGATGGCATTTCAACAGTAATGGCAATTATTATTTAAAGAACACGCTTAAAAAGGGTTCTTCATTAAGGGCTTCCTATCTTTAAAATTGTTTAAAATAAAAAACAAATCAATTTTAACATTTGCACATGTTGTTGAACTCTATATTCGTACATGGTGATTTCACAAAACAAACTGAATAAATGATAGCTAATTTGACAGACATAGCAATATGGCCGCTATCTACTGTCAATGTTCGGAAGTCCTAATTGGAAGACTCTTTACTCACAAAAAATAATAAAAATTGTAAGAAACAAAAGTATAAAGAAACTATTGTTATGTTTAACACAATTTATAAACAAATTCAATTAATATATAAAGAAAAGCCCTAAATTTAAATAATTTAATGTTTTTTTTTTTTTAATTTCATAAGCATGCTGCGGAAACAAAAGAATATTTTAAGATTATTCTACATTTCTAATTAAAAATTATGCAAATTTTAATTTATTGCCTGTCTAAATAGAGGCATGGCAATTAAAAACATCTTGTCATTTACTTAAGAAAAACTACTAAATATGAAAATGTATTATAAGTATTTCAAGGTAAATTAAATAAATGGCAACATTTATAGTTTCTTGGTTTTATTTGTTATATATTCTTTTATATGGAAATCTAAGAATAAATACAAAAATATATTTATTGTTTATTTATTTAAATTATTTAAAATGTGTTTTTTTAAGTGTTTTAATTAACCCCCTTAAAGAGCAAAATTTAATATGTGAGCAGTGAGCTGTAAAATTTTGCTGCTCAAATTGATATTTAAAAAATATTAATTGAAATGTATTTATAATCCAAAAATGAATTTAATTATCAGAAATAAATTGGGTATATGACCTAAAAAAAACATAAAACGCCTACTAAAGTTACGCCATCTATTGTAAATTCTTCATTTTTAAATCATTAATTTTTGAATTCATTTAAATTAAGTTTCCTTTTCTTACATTTGTTTAATTTTCCCACTTCCTTATAATAAATTAATTTTGTTGCCAAGATTCTTATTTTTAGTGTCATTTTTGACGTAGACAAGGTTTTTGGAGAGTGCTTAAAGAGTTGAAGTGTGTATGTTATTTTCAATAGTTGTAGATTTTATTTAATAACTTAACTGTTATCTAATAAGAATTTGTTTAAATATTATCAATTTTATTTAAGTTTATTTCTGTGTGTTTATAGTTTAAGGTTTTTTTGTTTCTGTCTTGTTAAATTTAATAAATAAACCATAGCTGTAACTTGTGAATAAAATACAAAATATAAATATTTTTTATATTATTTTAGCTTTTGTTTCCAATTATAAATATTTATTTTCCAAATTATTTATTAGTTAATTAAAGTATTTCTCTAATTTATTAATAATATTTACAGTTAAATTTATGCATATTTATATCTTTTAAAACCAAATAAATAATAAATAAAATCATTTTATATTAGTTTAATTAAATTATATTGATATTTTTTTAGAAAATAGTAAAATTTTATATATTCAAATAAAACAAAGTTGAATAAAATTTAAATTTATTTCATTTAGATACAAATAAAATCAACTAATTTCTTTGGAATATTTATTCAAACAAAACACAAAAAACTAAAATTATTCAAACAAAAAATGATTGAATAGAAATAATTCTAGTAAAACTTTAGAAATATTTTTATTTCTCACAAATTTGAAACAAATAAATTTATTTTTCCAAAAATTACAGAATAGAAATAATTCTAATAAATGTTAAAGAATATTTTTATTTCACAATAATACTGATGTAAAATGTCTTCTGATTGCATTCTGAGTTGAAAAAGTTATTTTCGAAACGAATTACAAATTTTTTTCAGATTCAACTTGTTTTTTCTTAGATATTTGGTCAATTCATAAGGTCTCTTATCAGTCATATTGTCATAATGTCTTAATATATCTCGACTCGGCAACTCGGCTTAACCGACACTTAGGCATTCGGCGAAGGTCTCTCTACTGGTTGGTTACGATAACACAATAAACATAGCATACAGAGTACTATTATTTTAGGACACTTTTTACTTGAAAAACAATAAAAACCATTGTGAAATATTAGGACATTATGACAATATGACATGATAAGAGACCTTGTGAATTGACCAATTGTTTCTCTGATATCTAATATTCTATTTTTAAAAACTACTAATTAATCATTGATTATCACTAGAATATGGACACAGATTAATGGTTTCAATTTGAGGTTTATTATTAATTTAAATTGTGAAGAAGAAAATGAATTATTTTTAAAAACAGTTTTTAAAGTAACTAGTTGTTCAAAATGATCGTCTTACATGGCATTCCTCCTAAGGCTATTTAATAACCCTGCAAGTGAAATTAGACGTTCAAAATATCGTTGAATTATTTTTGAAAGTTGTTTTTGTTTATTTATAGCAAACGAAGGATCTTTTTCATAATCCTCGGAAGAAAAATCTTTATCGTCCGAGCTCATTTTCACAAACAAAAATATTTTTTTATAAAATTGTTCAAAAATTTGTTGTTAAAATATTTGATTTTATTTTCACAAATAAAATTATTCAAAGAAAATTTCTATGAATAAAAAAGTATTATAAAATTTTTTGTTGAATATTTAAATATTTTTCTTTTTTTTGGAGAAATAAAATTATTCAAAGAAAATTGCTTTGAATAAAATCTATCAACAAATTTTCGAATAAGTAAAATAATATTTTATTCATAACTAGTTGAATAAACTAAATTAATATTTCATTTTTACTATAAAAATATAATTTGAAAATAATTACATGTTTTCATATTGATTAGAATATTTTAAAATCTATTCATTATATAATAAATAAAATACAACTTATTGTTACTAAAATACAAATACTATTAGTATAATTTTATAAATGTTTATTAAAAACTTTTAAGTATAATTTATTTAATATCGTATTCTATTGAAATCAAATAATATTTAATGCTTTATATTCTAAATAGATATATATTAATTAATATCCTATTTTGAATAATATAGAATGATTTCAATATAAATTTATTTTTTTAAATGTAACTAAAATTCAAAAATAATTAAGCTTTTGGAAATATTTTGAATAAAAATATTCACAATTTACAGCTATGAAATAAACAAATAATATTTTGTAGTATTTGCTTTATTTGTTTTATTTAAAAAAAGTAAATTTTTAGTTAGATAAAAAAAAACTATTCATAAAAAAATTAAAGTGTTCTCGAGTTGTCACCTGTTTAAATGTTATGACGTAGAGGTGAGTGATGAAAGTAACACAATTTAGAAATCATTGGTATTTCTAAACAGAAATTTGCATTATTTTTCATGTAAAAAATGATGCAGTGGCTTCACTGATACGTGGCATTACTGCCAACTATTTGTATTAAAAGCCGTTTGACGTAAAGCAGTGCTGCCAAATCGTCTAAATAATAATACAGCAGTGATGCATCCTTATCGAACTGTCAACATTGCAGTGCTTTTTCGAAAGTTTAAATTTTTAAACGCAAATTTAAATTGAAAGCCTAAGCCTAAGAAATAAAAATTCGTGCTGTAAGTAATTCATATACTTTAATTTAAACTGCCATCTCCTGACATAAACAATTTTTGAAAAATTTATAATTAATAAATATTTTTACTACATTGACAAATTGTTCGGCTTCTTTAATGATTTTCTATAAAAAGATTTATATTATTTAATACTATTCTTGCCAGCCAACTGTTTTAATTAGTCAGAGATTTTTTTGTAGTTTATGATACTTTGAACGACCGGAAAATAAATGTTGAGTTGTTGTAAGACTAAAATAAATATTGTATTTTTCAATAAATGGATTGTTAAATAAAAGTATAGAAAAAAATAAAATATAAACAATTTGTCAGGTTTAATGCACTCTCAGCACGTCAAATTTACAGCGCATTACAACGAGCTGCACTGCACCTAAGAAAGACACATAATATTTTGGGGGAAGTAAAGCTAATAGGAATAAATAAGAAACAACAAATTTCCTATTAATGAATTGATATGCTGCAATATTCTCTTTAACATTTGAAAAATTTTGGGAAAGATATGATTTCGAAAAGAGCAAGATTGAAATCTTATAACTTTGGAATGAAAATGGTAGAGTTCTTCTGAAAAATGCTTAAAAAAAATTGAAATTATCTTTTACCGAATGTTTAAAACAATAAAATCACACTTTTTAATAAAGAATTTTTGTTAATTTTATTGATTTTTTATTTAAAAATCTAGAAACTCAGCAGATCTATGGATACAATTTTTTGAATTATAGACCCTTCCACTATTTTTTTCTTAATTTTGGCTAATTTTTTTGGAATTTTCTATTTAAAAATATAAAAAATTAACAGATTATTATTTAAATATTATTATCTTTTTATAATGAGAAGTTTTAAGCAGCTTCTTTCCTAAATTTGTATTAACTTTTAATATAAAAAGCGATATAAAAGCTTTTCTGCTGTTAATGTATACAACACTGTACATATGAATTAAACTAATTGGCAACACTGTGATTTAGAGAGAGAGACAGAGAGAGAAACCAGGGATGTAATTTTAACAGTAATTTCAATTATTACGAAAGAAAACGCTTAATATAAACAAATTAGATGCGAAAACTAATTGAAACTTAAAGAATGAACAGAAGAAAGGTCTGTATCGAATTTTTTTTACAAAATTTATGACAAATTTAAGTTTATATAGAGCAAAAAGCACAAAAATCAAGGAATTTCAATACACTTTAAGTTCATTTGAGAGAATGCCAATTAAATAAATTTTGAATTAGGTTCAGAACAAGGTCTGTAATGGTCTGTATCGATTTTTTTTTACAAAATTTATGACAAATTCAAGTTTATATAGAGCAAAAAGCACAAAAATCAAGGAATTTCAATACAATTTAAGTTAATTTGAGAGAATGCCAATTTAATTACTTTTGAATTACGTTCAGAACAAGGTGTGTTCAAACGATCAGCTGATTATAGTGTTCATTGCGGCAAATACTACAAAAACATAAGAGCAACAAAATCAATAGGCAGATTTGACAGCTCCTGCCAACATAAACAAAAAAAAAATGTTATACTTGTAATTACCTTGGTTCATAATATCATTAGATTTTTAAAACATAAAATTTTCTGAATTATTGTACCTTCCACTATGTTTTATAAAATATGGTTAATTTTGTAGATTTTTCTAATTCAAAATAGAAAAAATTAACAGTTCTATTAATATATATTATTATTTATATATAAAAGGAATTTAAAGCAGTTTTTTTATAAATTTGTATTAATTTTGAATATAAACTGGGAAATAAGACTTTTTCTGCTGTTAATGTATGCAACACTGTACACATGAATTAAACTAATTGGCAACTCTGTGTTTTTGAGAGAGACAGAGAGAGAAACCAGGGATGATATTTTAACAGTAATGCCAATTATTTCAACATAAAACGCTTAATATAAATAAAAAACTAGACAACAACCAATCAAAATTGTAAGACACACAAGTATAGTGACACTATTGTTTTGTTTACTACAATTTATCAAACATTTAAGTTAATATACAGCCAAAATCAATAAATTTAAATAAAATTTTGATAATTTTCATAATATCTTTAAAAATTGTATTAATTTTGTAAAAGTTTTATAATTTAATTTAAGATTACAATTAATATTGAAATCTTAAATATGCAAAACAATAAAATTACAGTTTTTAATAAAGAATTTGTGATAAATTGTATTTTTCCTTTGTGTTATTATTAAAATTGTTTCAATTATGGCATCGTCCACTATGTTTAATAAATGCTGGCTAATTTTGTTGATTTTTGTATTTGAAAATATAAAAATAACAAATCTGTTATTTAAATATTATTATTTTTATTATAATAAGGAGTTTTAAGTAGTTTCATTCATAAATTTGTAACAAACAAGCGATATAAAACCTTTTCTGCTGTTAAAAATACAATACTGTACATATGAATGGGACTAATTGGCAACACCGTGTTTTAGAGAGAGAGAGACAGACAGAAAACAGGGATGATATTTTAACAGTAATGCCAACTATTTCAAAAGAAATCACTTAGGGCCTGGCTCACTAAATGCGAACGAACATTTTCTTTCTTATTTTATATTGAAAACAATAAAAAAATTCAAATTTATTTGTTGTTTTCAATATAAAATAAGAAAGAAAATATTCGTTCGCATTTAGTGAGCCAGGCCCTTAATATAAATAAATAACTGATCGAAATCCAAAAGAAACAAAAGTGTAAGGACCCTAATCTATATTAAATAAATTCTATAAAACCTTCCATTTATTATATAGCAAAAACCTTTACATTTAAACACAATTTTAAGTATTTATCTAATATAATTAGAATTTATTTTAAGTTTTTTGTAAGTTTTATTATTTAATTTAAGATTTCAATTAATATCGTAGCCGGGACAACCATCCCAGACTAAAGTAAATTGGTTGGCTGGCTGACCTTAAGAAATCTACACAGAGAAATAATAATAATAATAAAAAAAACTTAAATTGTAAAACAAATAAAATGATTTCTAAATAGAAAATAAACATATAGACAGACAAACTAAACAACAACAAACAATTGTACAATTACGGCTACTACAACAAATTTGTAGATTTATATTAGTTGTTATTTTATCTGATTTTGATGTCTGTGAATGAATTGTAATAAAACATAAAGAAAGAACAGGGTGCTTCATTTGTTGGTAAACAATTTTTAAAGTAAAAAGAGGAAATTTTCAGACTGTTTAAATGTTGTTAAATGGTTGACATTCATTGAATATTATTTGGTAACTCTCGCACGTTGTATCCAATGGAACTTATCGGCATTTTGTTTTTCAAATTAAAGAAGTAAAGCTAAACTTGCCGCATATGACGCTTCGACATTTTCGAAGCAAAAAACCTTTGTTGTTTACACTACAAAGTTTCATAATTAAGTGAGAATAAATGACAGATATGTATCCTTCAAAATGACATATAAGTTATTAAAAAGAGAAACCGAGTTGAAAAGATACGCCCACATTTATTTAATATTTAGAAAACTTTCTAACAAATATTAACTTGTAAAGATTTACCCTTTAAAATTAAATAAAAATTTACTACATTAAAATGATAAATTATAGAAAAAACTCAAACAAAAGAAATCTAAAAAATCAACTTATTTTTTTTTAGAAAGTAATTAAAACCAAAACTATGTTTTTTTATACAATATTTACACCTAAATAAATACAAATGAATAAAATATTAATGACAATGTAAGCAAACAAGAAAACGGAAGTTAAAATTAAACAAAAAAAAAATTCTAAAAAATTTTTTATAAAAAAAACTTAAAAATAGTTTAGATAGCTGATACTTCATAAGAAATATTTTAAAATATAATAAAAAATTAATGGATTTACAATCAATATACATAGATTTCCATATTGAACTGGCTGCAGACACCAACACAGTCTCTTCTTATATTTTTGTTCTAATGCCAGCAGAATATTAACATCATGTTGCCAATAATTAGTATTGAATGGCTTTCTTGATCTGGACTAAAAACCATAAAAAACCTATAGGATGTTTTGTTTACCTTTTGGCAGCACTGCAGTCAATCTGGGTGAATGACAACCTCAAAGAAGAAGAAGAAAAACACACGACATTTCAGTGCTACCATATTTCCACAAAACCACTGTTTTAGCCCAGCTACAATTAAACCAAAAATGTATCAGATAGTCTTAACTTTCCTACTGGGTTGCTACTTTCTTTCTTTAAATCATAAATCATTTAGCTTTTTTTCTCTATTTTGCCATATTATCTTATCTTATTCAAATGGTATTAAATATTTTATTGATACTTTTCAGCTAAAGAAATAAGTCGTATATTTATGGAAGAAACTCTTTTAAGTTGGCTAAAATATATGGGGTTTTTTCGTCAACTATATAGATAGATACTGATTGAATAATTAGCTAATCTATATTTGAAATTATTTTCAATGATTTATTTTTGTAAAAAAAAGCAAAGGTAGGTCCACTTAAAAGATTAAATTTTAACAAGGCTGGAACTAAGATTAGAAAAAAAAACACAATAATAAATACTATTTTACTTCCATAGAGGAAACCGCAATAAATCTTATCAAGAGGGGAAATTTTCCAAACAAGAATAATAAAAGAAATTGGAATATATTTGAAAAAAATGTAACAATTTTAATGAAATTACTTTAATGTTTCAGTGGGAAATAAAGGAAAAGACAAATTTTTGAATATTATTTTAGCGTTACCTTCGAATCGGTAGCCAACCTTGAAAGCAACACAATAATAAAGAAACATGTCCGTAAGGGGAACTTTTGTAATTTGTAACGAACAAAGCTACATTTAATTTGTAATTATCAGAGCTGTAAATGAATCATTCTTTTTTGATTTTAATTGATTATGAATTTGCTAAATTTTATTAGACAAATATTTAGAAGCATCATTTTTCTCGTTATAATTACCAGAGCTGTAAATGAATCATTAATTTTTGAATTAATTCGGGAATCATTCACACAAAAAATTAATTGAATGAAATTTGAATCAATTCAAACGAATTAGGCAGAAATGAGTTGCAATTGATTTCCAATTCATTTAAATTGAATTGATTTTGAATTAATTCACATGAATTGAAAATTAATTGCAATTCATTTTCATCAAATTCATTTGAATTGATTCAAATTTCATTCAATACATTTTTTGTGTGAATGATTCGCGAATTAATTAAAAAATGAATGATTCATTTACAGCTCTGGTAATTATAGCGAGAAAAAGGATGCTTCTAAATATTTGTTAAATGTAGTCATCATTGATATTTAATTTGAGGCGGGTTTAGCAATAATATATGACATCACTGCCTGCACAAACGTTTGACCTAAAGCAATGTTGCCAACTGCGTAGTTCGTTGCCAACTGCTATTGTTCGTACCATAACCTTTTATTAAGCTGCAGTGTTACAATGTTTTGTTTTATAAAGAAAATTGTGATCACGAGAATTTATAAGAAAAATAATTGAAAATAGTTGAAAAAAATTAAAATGTTCCTAAACAATTATTACAATAATGTTTATAAGGAAAACAATTAAAACAATTTTCCTATAAAAATTAACTTAATTTTATAAATTTCCATTGGAATTGGTGTATTTGTTAAAATTAACTCACTCAATACTTAATCACATGTTTTAAATTAAATTTTTTTTTTTGAACAAAATATTTAACAAATTTATGACAAGTGTTTTCACTTTAGAATACTACAAATATATGTATGTATATCCCAAAATAAAGAAATAGCAACAACATAAAACTGTTTTAAGCAAATAAATTATTTTAAAAGAAAAAGCTTATTCAAGTTATTAATTTATTGTTAAACAAACAGTAAAATTTGTTTAAAAAACATTTTAAAATAAAATTATTTCCATAATGTTGTACCAAAGAGTAACCACACATTATTCTTAAAACAATAATTTCTTGTGACAATAACATTGAAATAGAAATTAGCAATAGTGACTTCCGAACTTTGACAGCTGACACAAGGCATATTATTGAAGTTACAGCTGTCATTTATTCAGTTTGTTTTGCCTGCAAATGATAAAAATTGTTTTATCGAAATTCAACGTTCCAAACGTTTCGCTCATTCAACGATAAGGCCCATTTCTGCATGAAAGGCTACGTCAACAAACAAAATTTGCCGAATTTGGTAGCATACAAAAAAATTTTGTAATTGAGAATAAAGAACAGATTGAAGATACGCCATCTATTGTAAATCCAGCATTTTTAAGTCATACATCCAATAAATCCTTAGTATAGGTTAAATTTTAATTGTATTGACATATATTAAAACTAATTCATTTGCTATTAAAGCCTTAGTTTGAATTTAATTCCATTTGAGTTGACAAATTTGCAAAACCTTGCCTTGAATTTTCTTTTCCCTTTTTATGCTGGCTCCAAAAAGTTTTAAATCAGCTTAAGAACAAAATATTAGTTTTCTTTTACAACCTCACAAATTTACTGAACTTGAAATGTTTTTCAAAATATTTGCATTGAAATTATTACGAATTGTAATATAATTTTTTTTTTAGTTTTGGCGTTTCTTTTACACAATAGTATTTTTAAATTTACATACATATTAATATTGTTGTGTTTTGTTTTTATTTTATGCCTTCCTCATTAACATATTGCTGCTAAATTGTTTGAATTTTGAGCGTAATTAGATTAGAGGCATAAAAAAAAACAACAAGAAATTAATATATTTACTTAAAAGAAATATAGTACAATTTATTATTTATAAAAGTAAATAAAAAAAGAAAAAATGAAATTAAAAAGGCAAAAAATAATGAATTTTAAAATTCTCTTAGTTTTAATTGTCCATCTCTGCTTGTGACATTCACAGTTAACACGTTGCCAACCTGTTTAATGCTGCCATAAAGCCTTAACCGTTTTGTCTATACTTGACAAAAATGTATCATAACAATTAATGACATTTGTTGTCATGATAAAGTTGTCTGAGCAAAAGCTTTACAAATTTTATCATAATGCAGCAATAATATTAATAAATGCAGACTATACCTAATAATTTTATATATTGACAAGCATTTTGACGTTTATTATGACAAAAATTTATCTGGTATAGACATAGATAGGGTTAAAGAATGTGTGAAAAGTGCATTAAACAATTTAATAGAAATTATAAATTTCTATTAAGCAGCCTATAGTAGTTATCATTTGCTATTATCTTTTATTTTATCTGTGCCACATTTATATTAAAACAAAACAACACAAATAATAAGCAACAAAAGATCAAAACACTTGTTGGGAAAATTTTCGTTCGTTTTTATTGCAATTTTATAATAGAAACGACCTTTATTTATTACAAACATGCATTATTTAATTGTTTATTGTAAAAGTATTTGTGTTTACTTTGTGGCAGCCACTCTACTCAGTTGTGCTGTGCTGTGTCTAGCGGTTTCAGCGAGTGCTGTGGGTGGTGGTTAAGCACGTGAATGTTAAGTTTTTTTTTTAAAAAGAATTTTGTCTAACAGTTTTAAAGATTATCTTAAATTCTTTAAGATTATTAGTTGCAAAATTATCAAAGTTTTTAAAAATTTACTTAGTTTCAATTAAAAATTAATTTTAATTAAAATTAATCTGTTTTTACTTTAAATATAATGTGCTTGTTGTATTTGTCAATTTTCCTTTATTTTATTGGTTTTATGTTTCAAAAAAATCTTTAACATGTCTAAATTAAATTGTATATCATCTGACAGCTTTGTTTACCTTTTTGTTGCAACTGTGTGCAGAAATGTAATGTAAACAAACCAGAGCAGAGAAGAGCAAATGAAACAAAAGTGATGCCAAGTCTTTTTTGCAAGCAAAATGAGTCTTAGTTATAAAATGAGTAAATTTAGTTGCCATCAAGAATAAAGAAAAATGTAATTGTAATTTTTACACAATATTTTATAAAATAATATAAAATATTTATAGATAGTACTTTTAATATTAGAAAAATAAGAAAATTTATTAAAAAAATTGCCAAAAACTGCAATAAAAATTTAAAAATAAGTTTAGAAATGAAATGTATGACTTAAAAATGCGGAATTTTTAATAGATGGCATATCTTTTGAATACGGTTTTTCTTTTTAATAACTTAGATGTCATTTTGAAGGGTACATATCTGTCATTTATTCTTACTTAGTCATTGAACATTATAGAGTAAACAACAATAATTTTTTTTGTTTCGAAAATTTCCAATTTTGAAGCACACTCATTGCTCACCAAAGCTTACCCCCTGTCTATACTTGACAAATATTTATCATAACAATTAATGACATTTGTTGTCAAGAGCAACAGCACTAACCCCCTGTCTATACCTGATAAATTTGTATCATGATAAATGTCAAAATCGTTGTCAAGATAAAAAATTATCAGGTATAGTCCCCATTTATTATTATTATTGATTTGTTATGGCAAAATTGTTAGTGCTTTTGCTCAGACAACTTTGTCTTGACAACAAACGTCATTCATTCATTATGATAAATATTTGTCAAGTATAGACAGGGGGTAACGAAGCAATAATACTAATAAATGGAGACTGTACCTGCTAATTTTTTATCTTGACAGCCAGTTTGACGTTTATCAGTTATAGAAAGAGGATTATGGTGAATGTGTTGCATCGGTTTCAACATGCAATAGATAGTTTGTGCAGTTCAGAAGTGATGATTTTGACACGGAAGCCAAATATCCCCCAGGCCTGCCAAATAAGTCTGAAGACCATGAATTGGAGGAATTACTCTATAAATATTGTTGTAAAACTCAACAAGAGCTGTCCAAATCATTGGGAGCTACTCAATGAGCAATTTCAAAACGTTTGCGAGCAGCAGTATTCATTCAAAATCAGGGAAATTGGTTACCATACGAATTGAAGCCCATAGATTTTGAATGATGATTTTGTATGTCTGAAATGCTGCTTGAACGCTATAAAAGAAAATCATTACTTGCGATGGAATCATGAATCCATTACGATAACCCGAAGCGTAAGAGATCGTCTGTGAAGTCCGGCCAACTAGCCGAATCGACATCAAAGCCAAATATCCATGGTGCTAAGGTAAGGGTCTGTATTTAGTGGGAGCAAAAGGGTCCTATCTATTATGAGCTGCTGAAATCTGACCAGACAATCCCAGAGCACCTGTACCGAACACAACTGATTCCTTTGAAGCGAGCATTGGCCGAACGGCCAGACATGAAACTGTAATATTCCATCATGACAAAATTCGGCTACATGTTGCAATACCTATTAAAAACTATTTAGAATGAAGGGGTTGGGAACTTTATAGTTTAAACCTTGCCCCCTTCGACTACTAATTGTTTCGATCGAAGCAGAACGCTCTTTCTCTCTGGGATACGCTTCACTTCTTTAGAGTATCTGAAATAGGCTTGATTAGCTCTCAAAATATGAGCAGTTCTTTTGGCAGAGAATCCATATGTGGCCAGAAAGATGGGAAAAGGTCATAGCTAACAAAGGGCAATACTTTGAATAAATTTATATTGAACAAATGTTTCAAAATTAAAGTTAAACATTTTAAAAAATCTCGTATTTTTAAGTTATACAACAAATAATTAGTTGGTTATGCTGCCTATCTAACAGATTTATCGCTATTTTTACTGCCTTTTAGTTAGTTCTGTCCTGTTTTTATACCCTTCACTTTCGTGAGATTACAAACGGAATGACAAACTTATATATACCCTATATAAGTTTGTCATTCCGTTTGTAATTTCTACATTTTTCTGGATCCTTATAGATAGCGGAGTCGATTAAGCCATGTCCGTCTGTCTGTCTGTTGAAATCAATTTTCTGAAGACCCCAGATATCTTCGGGATCCAAATCTTCAATAATTCTGTCAGACATGCTTTCGAGAAGTTTGCTATTTAAAATCAGCAAAATCGGTTCATAAATAACGGAGATATGAGCAAAAAACCGGGACAACATATATTTTTGACCTATTTTTGATCTATATCTGGATTACTAAGTCATTAATATAGACAATATGGATATCTAATGATAGATATTTCAAAGTCCATTGCAACGATGTAGATAAGGCTATAGTAAGTTGGACCTACAATGGGTCAAAATCGGGAAAAATATTTTTTAACCCGAATTTTTTTTTCATCAAAATTTTTTTTTTAATAATTTTTTTTCCAAAAAAAAAAATTTAAAAAATTTGGAAAAAAATTTTTATGAAAAACAATTAAAAAACAATTAAATTTTGTTTACCAACAAATATTTAAAAAATTTATTTTAAAATATAATTTGGTGAAGGGTATATAAGATTCGGCACAGCCGAATATAGCTCTCTAACTTGTTTTATTTAAATAATGATTAAAATTCACTAAAAAGTTGCCATGAAACTTTTTTTCTTCGATTTCTCTTTATTTTTTGAAGTTTTATTTTTTATTTTAAAGATTTTCAGCTGTAAATTTAGCGAAGTGCCTGTTTAATTAGAGTTTTTTTTTTAAGTTATGATAGTTTAGCTTAAAATATGACTTAAAGTTTTTATCTAGTTTTTGTTTAAAAAAAATGTTAAACATTGCTTCTTTTAACTTAAAATTCAGTTTTTTGTTCCAATTTTCCCTACTTCTATCTACATTTTCTTTATAAAAATCAAAATTATTGAAGCCTTGGTTTGTTTACATTACATTCCCTTCAAATTGAAACAGTTACAACAAAAGATAAACAATACACAAAGCTACCATATGACACAATGTAAATGTGGCAACATTCTGTTATCTGGTAGCTTTGTGTATTGTTTATCTTTTGTTGTAACTGTTTCAATTTGAAGGGAATGTAATGTAAACAAACCAAAGCTTGACTAACAAATCAAATGAAGAAGAGATGCCATTTTAAAGGAAAACATGTTTAAAGACACAGGAAAAGGAGTAATTATTAGGGAATTTAGATGTAAATAAGTCTAAAGTAATTAAAAGTAATCTATATACAAAATTTTGTTAATTCCATAAAATCTTTATAAAAAATTCCTTTAATATTAAGAAAACTAATAAAATTTTGTTTAAAACTTTTACAGATCTTGTAAAAAAATGTCAAATAAAATAAAAATTAGTCATTTTCTCAATCTATCGAGATTTTCTATCATGACAGTTCTCATACAAAAATTATATTAAGTGGAAGTATATCGTTATGGAAAACGATAACCAAAGCTAGATTAAAAAATCATCAAAAACTGTTTATTATTGTTATTATTCTAGAAGATTTACTTAATAAAGATTAAAAAATTTATAAAATTAATTTAAAAAAATTTTTGAATTCTTTGAATGGGAATTCTGTGGATAATAATAGAATATTGAACAATTTGTTCTACATTAATCCATAAAATTAAGTCGAAATAGGTAAATAATCTTAAGAAAATTTAAAAAACCATAAAATAGCTTTTAAATCATTTAAATAAATTTTAAAAAATTAACATAAATTATATTTAAATAATCCAGGGAGAGCATCATAGATTCTGTGACATAAGATTTATTAATCAATTTAAATGACATGTATGTATCTAGAAACAAATTTGTTGTTTTGATGTCCCGTGTCATAAATAAAAACAAGACATTTCCATTTGTTTTAATTTTCTTATTATATTTTTGTAACTGACATGATTTTTAATTATTTTATACCACAAAAATCACAGATTATTTTCTTATTTTTTTAAAGAAAATTATATCACAATTTAAAGGAATATTTTTGTTAATTTCTTTTTAAATTTTTATTTATTAATTATGGCACTTTAAACACTTAAATATTAACACTTTCTAATACATTTTTTTTCTTAATAACATTTCAATTATTATTATTTGTTAAATTCTTCTTTTTTTGCTTAAAAATTATTTTGTAAAATTTTCTTCATTCATGTAAATATTTTGTTTAGAAACAAACCAACGAACAAGCACGTATGAAAATTTTATTAAAATAAACAACAACAACAAAACACACACACAGAATTGTTTATTTTTATTTTTTTTGTTCTTTATAAAATTTTGTATTTATTTGAAAATTTTGTTAATTATTAAACGCGCACGCTGGCCCGTCATATGGATGCAACAAAATTGGACTAAAAAAAATAAATACTTAAACGTAAAACAAAATTAAATTAAAAAGAATACAAAAAAAAACAACTAAATAAAATGTCTACTTATTTAGTTCGACTGACAGATAAACAGCTGACTTAACTGTTTTTTTTTTTGCTATCATTTGTTTGTTTTTATTTAGTCTCCGTTAGATTTGCTCAATCTAGCTGGATTATATTGAGCAACAACAAAAGCTCTCTGTTGTGTTCATACTAATACAGCATTTACCGTTAAATGTAAACAAAAAGCAATAACAACAAAACCATAAACTAAAGAGTAGTGCTGGTACTCATGAGAGTATGAGTACTTAAATTAAATGATAGAAAATTATAAATCATACGCCTTCGTGTGTTATGCCGGTGGTTAGGAATGAAAGGTACAATTGTACGGAAAGGGCAAAAGTACCAAAGTGATATTTGAAAGAAAATAACAAACAAAAAAGTAAATTTTGAATAACTGTTGTTATTTTTTATTTACAGAAAATATTTTTAATTTAAAATAAAATATTAAAACTTAAACAAAGTTCCAAAATTTAGAATTTATTTCTGTGTTAAGATTTTTTTGTTAGTTTTAAAACATTATTAAACAAATATTTGACTAAAAAGTAATAAACATTTAATTTTTAAAAAGGTAGTAAAATACTACTTTTTCAAATTTCCAATATTTATGTGATTTTATAATTTTTTGTTTAAATTTATTGGATTACAAACAAAATTTAACAGAAATGTTAAAATTTTTAAAGGGTAGTAAAAAACTACTTTTTAAATTCTTACCTAATATTAAGTAATTTAATTAAGTTTAACTATATTTCCCACAAGGTTTTAACTAAAAATATGATTTTTTGTAAGAAATTTAAAATAATTTAAAAAAATTTTGAAAAGGTAGTAAAAAACTACTTTTTTAAAATTAGCAATATTCAAGTGATTTTAAGATTTTCTTTAAATTTGTTATAATTTAAATAAAATTTAAGCTAAAACTCATAAATTTTTAATTTTTTAAAAAAGTAGTAAAATATTTTTTTTTTATTTTTGAGCCAATTTTGATTTTTTAATGAAATCTTCAGTTTTCAACTAAAATTAATTGAAAATACGATTTTGAAAAAGGTAGTAAAATACTACGTTTTTATTATGTTGTTCACAAAACGTTTAGAAAGACAAGTAAATAAAAAAAATCATGAATATATATTTTTTTTGAAAAGGTAGTAAAATACTACTTTTATTCCACAATATTTTTAGTTCCATAATATTAGTTCCACAATATTTCTAACAAAATTTTGATTAAAACTCATTAAAATTATGATTTTTGAAAAAGGTACTAAAATACTACTTTTTTTCAAATACCTAAAATTCAGTTATTTTTATCAATATTTTTAAATTTATTACATTTTTAATATAATTGAAGCCAAAAAATAATAAATTTTAAGTTTTTTAAACTGTAGTAAAATACTACTTTTTGGTTTTTTTTACCTAATATCAAGTTTTTTTAAAAGAAATTTTTGATTTTTAACAAAATTTTAATTAAAACTCATTAAAACTATGATTTTTGAAAAAGGTACTAAAATACTACTTTTTTCAAATTCCTTATATTCAGTTATTTTCATCAGATTTTTTAAATTTATTACATTTTTAATAAAAGAAACATAAATTTTAAGTTTTTTAAATTGTAGTAAAATACTACTTTTTGGTTTTTCCCCTAATATCTAGTTTTTTTTAAAAGAAATTTTATATTTTTTTTTAGTTTCAAAATATTTCTAACAAAATTTTAATTAAAATTATGAATTTTGAAAAAGGTACTAAAATACTACTTTTTTTCAAATTCCTAATATTTATTATTATTAGATTTTTTTAAATTTATAAAATGTTTAATAAATTTTAAGCTAAAAAATCATAAATTTTAAATTTTTTAAATTGTAGTAAAATACTACTTTTTGGTTTTTTACCTAATATCAAGTGTTTTTTAAAAAAAAATGTTAGAATTTTTTTTAGTTTCACAATATTTGTAACAAAATCTAATTAAAACTCATTAAAACTATGATTTTTTAAAAAGGTACTAAAATACTACCTTTTTCAAATTCCTAATATTAAATTATTTTTATCGATTTTTTTTTAAATTAATTACATTTTTAATGAATTGAAGCTAAAAAATCATAAATTTTTATTTTTTTAAATTGTAGTAAAATACTACTATTTTTTTTTACCTAAAATCATGATTTTTTAAAGAAATTTTGGAGTTTTTTATTGTTTTACAATATTTCTAAGAAAATTTTAATTAAAACAATGATTTTTGAAAAAGGTACTAAAATACTACTTTTTTCAAAATCCTTATAATCAGTTATTTTTATACGATTTTTTTGAAATTTATCCCATTTTTAATGAAATTGAAGCTAAAAAGTCATAAATTTTAAATTTTTTAGTAAAAAAGTAGTAAAATACTACTTTTTGTTTTTTTACCAACTAACACTAAGTTTTTTAAAAAAAATTTACTGATTTATTTAGTTTTAGAATATTTGTAACAAAATTTTAACAAAAAACTGCTAAAAATATAATTTTTGAAAAAGGTACTAAAATACTACTTTTTTATATTTTTCTTAACTTCAAAAATTTAGTTAAATTTGGTTGTTTTCTTAAAAATTTAAGCTAAAAAAGTAAAAATTGGCAGTTTTGAAAAAGGTAGTAAAATACTACTATTCTGGTACTTTCGAACATTTTAATTTTTTAAAGAAATTTTTAAGATTATTTTTCAACACACATGCTTTTCTATAAAGACCAACACTGTTTATTTACTAAAAAAACAATGAAATACAGGTTTATTTATGGTTCTCCTTTAATGATCCCCAAAACAATAACAGAGAACAAATAAGAGAGAGAGAGAGCGGCTGTAAAACCTAACTAAATAACGGAAGTAGAAAAAAAGCTTTTTTTTCTTTTTATACAACTAAAACAAATCAAAGGTGGATTCTTTCAAAAAAAATTTTAAAATGTTAAATGTTCATAATTATTTAAACACAAATTGACAGCTGTCAATAAAGTGTTTTTGTTTTGATTGCTATTTTTATAAAATGAGCTTATTGATGTCGTATGTTGTTACCACTATTTGATAAGAAATCTTTATAATAGTTCAACAAAATTTGGCTCTTTATCGCTTGCTTGGGCTCTTATCTTTAGCACCTATTTGTCTACAGTTGGTTGGTATTTGTTATTGAGAAAAATATTCCTGAGATTATTTCCAATCAATAAACATTGGTTTCGGTTCGGTCATTTACAATTGCACCAATATTTTGCTGATGTTTATTTACTGTTATGAACGAACGCTTGATTTTGATTAATTATATTAACTTTTTGAATTATTCGGTTTAATCATAAAGAAACAACAACAAATCTTAATCAGTCAAGCAAATGCGTCATAAACTTATTCTATAATTCTAGCAAATGTTTAATTGTTAAAGCACGCAAAAAATGAAATTTTAACGTTTTTAATCAATTCAAATTATGTGGGCAATTGGAGATTTATGGCGGGCATATATGGGAAATTCAATAAAATTAAAAAGTTTCCTTGTTTTTTTTATTAGTTTGTTATATAACAAACAAATTGTTGGTAAAAAAGTATCAAAAATCAAATATTTTAAAAAGGTAGTAAAATACTACTTTTTTAAAATAATTAAAAATTATGAAATTGTTTTACTTTTAATACATTTACCTTAAAATTTAAGCTAAAAATTCAATAATTTTAATTTTTTTAAAAAAGTACTAAAATACTACTTTTTATAATAATGAATTTTAGCAAAAATTTTAGTAATTTACAGGATTACTACATGTTAAAAGAAATTTTAAGCAATAAATTTTAATTTTGAAAAAAGTAGTGAAAAGTACTTTTTCAAAATTTAATGATAACATAGAGATTTTAAAGAAATTTTAGTAATTTATTTTGGTTTTAAAATATTTTAATCATAATTTTAAGAAAAAACTTATATAAACATGATTTTCGAAAAAGGTAGTAAAAAATACTACTTTTTTAAAATTCGAATATTCCAGTGATTTTGTTAAATTTAGTTAAAATTTTCATATTCTTATAAAATTTAAGCTAAAAATTTTTAAAATTTTAGTTATAAAAAAGTTAGTAAAATACTACTTTTTTTGTTTATTACCAATATTATGTTTTTTTTTTTTTAAATTGTATCAATTTGTTTTAGTTTTACAGTTTATTAAACAAAATTTTAGCAAAAATCCAAAAAAAAAAAATATTGAAAAAGGTAGTAAAATACTACTTTTTTAAAATTTCAAATATTCATGGAATTTTATTAAATTAAGTTAAATTTGTTATATTCTATATAAAATAAAGGCAAAAATTATAATAATTTTTAATATTTGAAAAGGTACTAAAATACTACTTTTTTATTATTTTACAATAATATAGTTTTTATGAAAAATTTCCAATTTATTTTAGTTTTAAAATATTTTGAATATAATTTTAACAAAAAAACTCATCAAAACTTTATTTTTGAAAAAGGTAGTGAAATACTACTTTTTATGAATATGTTTTTGAAAAGAAATTTTATTTATTTTATCTATTTTGAAATAATTAAAAGCACAATTAATTAAAAAAAATCATGAAAATGTAACTTTTGAAAAGGTAGTAAAATACTACTTTTTTTGTTTATTACCGAATATTAATTTTTTTAAGAAATTATACCATTTATTTTAGTTTTACAGTTCATTAAACAAAATTTTAGCTTAAAATTCATAAAAAATTTATTATTAAAAATGGTAGTATAATACTACCTTTTTTCAAATATCGAATATTCGTGTAATTTGATCAAATTAAGTTGAATTTGTTATATTCTAACTAAAATAAAGTAAAAAATTATAATAATTTTTAATATTTGAAAAGGTAGTAAAATACTACTTTTTATTATTTTACCATAATATAGTTTTTATGACAAATTTCCAATTTATTTTAGTTTTACTGTTTAGTAAACAAAATTTTAGCAAAAATCCAAAAAAAAAAAAAATATTATTGAAAAAGGTAGTAAAATACTATTTTTTTAAAATTTCAAATATTCATGGAATTTTATTAAATTAAGTTAAATTTGTTATATTCTATATAAAATAAAGGCAAAAATTATAAAAATTTTTAATATTTAAAAAGGTAGTAGAATACTCCTTTTTTATTATTTTACCCATAATATAGTTTTTGTGAAAAATTGCCAATTTATTTTAGTTTTAACATATTTTGAGGATAATTTTGACCAAAAAACTCATCAAAACATTATTTTTGAAAAAGGTAGTGAAAAACTACTTTTCATGAATATGTTTTTTAAAAGAAATTTTATTTATTTTATCTGTTTTGAAATAATTTAAAACACAATTCACTAAAAAAATCATGAAAACGTACTTTTGAAAAGGTATTAAAATACTACTTTTTTTGTTTATTGCCGAATATCAAGTTTTTTAAGAAATTGTATCAACTTATTTTAGTTTTACTGTTTAGTAAACAAAATTTTAGCTAAAATTCCAAAAAAAAAAATATTATTGAAAAAGGTAGTAAAATACTACTTTTTTAAATTTCCAATATTCGTGGAATTTTATCAAATTAAGTTATATTCTAAATAAAAAAAGGCAAAAATTATAACAATTTTTAATATTTAAAAAGGTAGTAGAATACTACTTTTTTGTTTTTATAGTTTTTATGAAAAATCGCCAATTTATTTTAGTTTTATATAATTTTTTTTCATTTATTGTTTTTTTAAATGAAAAACTTTAAAATGTTTACTAATTAGTAAAATACTACTTTATTTTTCCTTAAATTCCTATAATTTCTTTAAATATGTACCTATAGTTTTAAACTGACTGCAATCATGCCTGAATAAAAATATATTTAGTCTCACATAAACTTTAGCGCCCTCTGGAGGTTGGTAGTCTTACTATAAAAGCATTTAAAACAACTTGAAAGTGTCTTTACTAAATTCACCTTAAACACCAGTTAGCCGAGTCAACCACCCTTAGAGCAAACCCAACAAATAGTGTAATAACGCCTTAAAGCAAATGTAAACAAAACAAATATAGAAAAACTCACCGCTTTACGTTTATCAGCTTCTGTGGCTGCAGAATTTGAACGATGTCTAAACAAGTCCATCACTTTGGTCATGGGCGAACGGGTAGCATCGGCTCTACGTACAGCCGTAACTGTATGATAATACTGAAAACGAAATAATACAATTTAAAACCAAATTCCATTAAAATTATAGAAATCAAAACGTACATGAGCATCACTACCCTGATGGGGATGTGCCGAACCATCTTTGTACTTATTCTTCACCGACGTACTACCATCGGCCGTTGTTATCGTTACGGCGGGATGCTGTTTCTGATGATGGCCACCACCGATTAGGCCGGAATTTTGTAAAGCTACTTTCATGGAATTCATAACACCAGTACCGGCACCTGCGCCTGCAACACCACCACCACTACCACCCGATGCCGAATGTGTACTACTGGCACTGCCCATTTCATTGCCCGTGGCTGCGGCCGCTGCCGACAATGGATCCAAGAGCATTTTTTGCTTTTTCGCATCGGATTTTGCACGCTGCCGAAATACATCGAATATGGTGGGTCGGCGATTGGGACTAGCGATACCATGTACGGTCGATTGATTGAGTACGGGCGACTCGTCGCCACTGCGCCTGCGTTCGAGGGAGCCTGAGCGTGTGGTGGCGCCCATACGTTCGGTGCTGCGTGACATTTTTTCCGCATTGCGATTGATTTTTTCCAGTTTGGCCGCTTCACGTTCTAGACGTCTGGCGGTTTCACGTTCGATTTTGCGGGCTTCTTTTTCGCGGCGATTAGCTTCTTTTTCTTGGCGTCTAAATAGGAGAAAGGGAAGAGAGAAAGGGGGTAACATTATTATTCTTCACATTAATATTTCACAAATGAATAATGCCTTTTATTTAAATTTCTTAAACTAAATTTTAGCTAAAAACTCATAAAAATTAATTTTATCAAAAGGGTAGTAAACTACTACTTTTTTAAATTTTCAATATTCATGAAATTAATAAAATTACATGAAAATTTGAATAAAATTTTAGACAAATATTTAAAAAGTTTTGCGTTGGTACTTTTGAAATGGTACTAAACTACTACTTTTTTTCCTTTTTATCTAATATCAAGTTTTTTTTAAGAAATTTGGCAATTTAATTTAGTTTTACAATATTTTCAACAAGTTTGGAAATAAGTAGTAAAATACTACTTTTTATTAATATAATTTTTAAAGAAAGTTTTATTATTTTAAGACATTTACAAAGAAATTTAACTAAAAATATCAATTAAATGTTATTTTTAAAAAGGTAGTAAAATATTAAACAAAATTTTCAAAAAGTAGTAAAATACTACTTTTTTAAAATTTCCAAAATTCATGTAATTTTCGCAAATTATTCTAAATTAATAACATTCTAAAAAAAATTTGAGGTAAAAAAAATTATTTTTGGAAAGGGAGTAAAATACTACTTTTTAAAAATTACAATATTCAAGAGAATTACAAATTTGTTTTAGTTTTACTATATTTTCAACAACATTTTATCGAAAGCTAAATAAAATCAAAATTATTTAAAAAAGTAGTAAAATACTACTTTTTTAAAATTTCAAATATTCAAGAAATTTACAAATTTGTTTTAGTTTTACTATATTTTAAACAACATTTTATCTAAAACCTCATAAAATCACGATATTTTAAAAAAGTAGTAAAATACTACTTTTTTATTCATACGATTTTTAAATAAAAATTTATTATTTTAAGTTGTTTTAAGAGATTTACAAAGAAATTTAACTAAAAAAATCATTTAAATTTTATTTTTTAAAAAAGGTAGTAAAATATTACTTTTTTTGCCTAATATCAAGTTTTTCAGAACTTTTAACTATTTAATTATTGCATTTTTTACCTGGCTTCTTCTTTCATCTTTTTGGATGCTTTGCGAGCTGCTTTGGCATTTGGTTCTGCGGGTGCACTTGACGGTCTGGATGAGGGTAATTTAGCATCTTGTTCCTGGAAATTCCAAAAAATTCATAACATTAGTTTAAAGAGAAATTTTAATTTAATACAAATTTAAAGAAAAAAGAACGACTTTTTTGCTGTAAAAAAAAAACGAAATTCTAGAAGAAAAGCTCATCTCCTTCCAATGACCACAATTACAAGCATCCATAACAAATTAAATATAATTCATGGTGTTTTTGTTTAATAGAAATTCAATTAAACCACAAATATAATAAATATTTTTTCGGTTTAATTGTCATAAAAACGTGTCTATAACCCTCAAAAAAAAAACAAGACAAGTGAAACCTTATTAATTTTTTTATTAATGAAAGAAATTGAAACCTAAAAACACTCACCATGTGTCTGCAACTCCACAATCACCCCCCAACAAAATAGACAAAGCGTTAATACTCACTCTATTTCTTAATTCGTTTTGAATTTAAGAAATTTCATTTCAGTTTTTTTAATATAAACATTGTCAGAATAATTCCATAAACAAAATTTAACCCGTTTTTTTAAATTTTAATTATTAAATTTGTTTAATGAAACATTTTAAATTTATAGCCATGTTTTTAGATGCATTTTGATTTAAAGTTTCTTGTTTGTTTGTTTTTTTTTCAGTTTCAGAATTCTTTAAATATTCAAATTAATTGAAATTTGAATATAAAAAAATTCGCTTTGTTTTTAAGCTTTTAAATTTATTATATTCTGGGTGAAATTTGGTGATGACGTCATGGATTTTGAGTTTGAACATATGCATGGCCATGCAAAACACGTATGGAAGGAAGTATTGCATTATATTTAGAATAGATTTCATTTGAAAATCTTGTTTAGGTCACGTGCTTTTAAAATGAATGATTGAACAGCAAAACAATGGGATAGAAATTCTGTTATGTGTTAGACAATTTACTATGTATTTGTTTATATAATGAGGCCATCAGCGCAAAAGTGGTGTAACCCACAATTTTTTGCTACTTCTTTTAGAAAAGTACTATTTATGTACAGTATTTAGTGTATTAGAAAATATTTCAATTGAATTTACGATCATTTAAAAAAGTACTATTTTTGGAATTTTCTAAAAAGTACTTTTCAGATTTAAAATAGAAAATTCAAAATTTTAGTATAGAAAATTACAATTATTTTATACCAATTTGGTACTTTTTTCAAAAAACTTGTTTTTTTTGTATAAAAGTACTTTTATAAACAAATTTTAAGGTCTTTCAAAGAAAATTAAATTTTTTTATAAAAAAGTACTTTTTAGGTACTATTTAAAAATAAGTACGTTTAGGCTTAGTATAACAAATTCAAAGGTCTTTAAAAAAATTCTCGATTATTTCATAAAAAAGTAGTAAAAAATACAAAGCAAAATGTGTAAGTAATTAGAAACATTTTTAAAAAGTATTTTTTAGAATAAATAGTAATAATAAGTACTTTTTAGAAAATATAGTAAAAAACGATTTTTAGACAAAATTGTAAATAGTAAAAAAATACTTTTTACAATAAATAGTAAAAAATTACTTTTTACAATAAATAGTAAAAAATTACTTTTTACAATAAATAGTAAAAAGTACTTTTTACAATAAATAGTAAAAAGTACTTTTTACAATAAATAGTAAAAAGTACTTTTTACAATAAATAGTAAAAAGTACTTTTTAAAATAAATAGTAAAAAGTACTTTTTTAGAATAAATAGTAAAAAGTACTTTTTACAATAAATAGTAAAAAGTACTTTTTTAGAATAAATAGTAAAAAGTTCTTGTTAGAAAATATTGTAAAAAATACTTTTTAAACAAATTTTTCTAAAAGTACTTTTTACTACTTTTTCAAAAGAGTACAATTTACTAGTTATTCTAAAAAGTACTCTTTAGACAAATTTGTAAAAAGTACTTCATAGACAATTTTGTAAAAAGTACTTTTTCACCTTTTCCTAAAAAAGTACTTTTTAGAAAAAGTAGTAAAAAGTACTTTTTAGAAAACAGTACGTTTTAGGAAAATTAGTACAAAGTAGAAAAAGTAGTAAATAGTACTTTTTAGAAAAAGTAGTAAAAAGTACTTTTTAGAAAAAGTAGTAAAAAGTACTTTTTAGAAAAAGTAGTAAAAAGTACTTTTTAGAAAAAGTAGTAAAAAGTACTTTTTAGAAAAAGTAGTAAAAAGTACTTTTTAGAAAAAGTAGTAAAAAGTACTTTTTAGAAAAAGTAGTAAAAAGTACTTTTTAGAAAAAGTAGTAAAAAATACTTTTTAGAAAAAGTAGTAAAAAGTACTTTTTAGAAAAAGTAGTAAAAAATACTTTTTAGGAAAATTAGTACAAAGTAGAAAAAATAGTAAAAAGTACTTTTTAGAAAAAGTAGTAAAAAGTACTTTTTAGAAAAAGTAGTAAAAAGTAATTTTTAGAAAAAGTAGTAAAAAGTACTTTTTAGAAAAAGTAGTAAAAAATACTTTTTAGAAAAAGTAGTAAAAAGTACTTTTTAGAAAAAGTAGTAAAAAATACTTTTTAGGAAAATTAGTACAAAGTAGAAAAAATAGTAAAAAGTACTTTTTAGAAAAAGTAGTAAAAAGCACTTTTTAGAAAAAGTAGTAAAAAGTACTTTTTAGAAAAATTAGTACAAAGTACTTTTTAGAAAAATTAATACAAAGTACTTTTTATACCATATTGTAAAAAGTACTTTTTAGAAAAAGTAGTAAAAAGTACTTTTTAGTACAAAGTAGAAAAAGTAGTAAAAAGTACTTTTTAGAAAAAGTAGTAAAAAGTACTTTTTAGAAAAAGTAGTAAAAAGTACTTTTTAGAAAAAGTAGTAAAAAGTACTTTTTAGAAAATGTAGTAAAAAGTACTTTTTAGAAAAAGTAGTAAAAAGTACTTTTTAGAAAAAGTAGTAAAAAGTACTTTTTAGAAAAAGTAGTAAAAAGTACTTTTTAGAAAAAGTAGTAAAAAGTACTTTTTAGAAAAAGTAGTAAAAAGTACTTTTTAGAAAAAGTAGTAAAAAGTACTTTTTAGAAAAAGTAGTAGAAAGTACTTTTTAGAAAAAGTAGTAAAAAGTACTTTTTAGAAAAAGTAGTAAAAAGTACTTTTTAGAAAAAGTAGTAAAAAGTACTTTTTAGAAAAAGTAGTAAAAAGTACTTTTTAGAAAAAGTAGTAAAAAGTACTTTTTAGAAAAAGTAATAAAAAGTACTTTTTAGAAAATGTGGCAAAAAGTACTTTTTAGAAAAAGAAGTAAAAAGTACTTTTTTGGAAAATTAGTACAAATTACTTTTTCGACAATTTTGTAAAAAGTACTTTTTATTAAAGGGTACATTCTAGGAAAATAGTAAAAAGTACTTTTTTATAGAAATGTAAAAATAGTATTTTTGAAAACAAAAGTTATTTTTAGGAAAAGTATGTAGTAAAACGTACTTATTATGCATTAAACACATTCAAGACAGCAGGCTACCAACTTCAATCTGTCAAAAATAAAATGCACACGTTTATATGGAGACGATTATTTTAACGACAGCACAGCTACACGGCCACACGACTACTCATGCCGATGTAGCCGAATTAGGCTAATTTCTATTTTTGTCAACTACAAAACAGAAATAGTGTTGCTAATATAATAAAAAAATGTAAATCAAATTAGTGCTTAAAAAAAATATATTTTTTTACTTAATTAAGAGAAGTTTCTGATAACCATATTGAAATAAATTAATAACAAGTACATAATTGATTATAACCATATATATATTTTTACTCAAAATAATTGTTTCAATCTTAATTACTTTGGAATTTTGTACGGTTATTTTTTATTAAAGTGGCACCACTGAATTATAAATCAGCTGTTTAATTGTAGCTGTCGTCTTTAAAATAATTCAGTAGCTGACACACGACTACAACTGTAACCAGCAGAATTTGTGTTCGTGTAGTCGTGTAGCCTGTTGTCTTGAATGTGTTTAATGCATTAGGAAAAGTATGTAATAAAAAGTACTTTTTACGAAAAGTAGTAAAAATCATGTTTAAGAAATTTACCATATTTCAGTACATACTTTTATGTAGTTTTACAAATGTAGGAAAAAATTACTTTTTAATAAAATAAATTACAATAATTTTTAGAAAATATTTTATCAACTAGAATCTCGATTTACTTTTGATACATTTATGTTCGTTAATACCGTAATATAGCATCACTGTAACATAGTAAAACTTGGCATTACTAGTTTACAGCAAACAATTTGTTAATGCAAATTGTAAACAATGATGCCAGAAATTTTTACAACAAATGCATCACAAATTCAGATCTCAATGATGCAATAGTGTTAAAATATTAAAAAAAAAATAAATATTCCTGCACACCACCTGGTTTATATAAACTAAAAATTTCTTTTTTTAATACATATTTGTTTTGTTTAAACTGCAGGCGTAAAAAAGAATGGTATGGCCAAAATACCGCTCGCAAAACGAAACAAACAACACCAGAGAAGTAAACAAACAGCAGCAGCAAAAGTAAAAAAAACAATTAATTAATAAACAAGCAAATGATTTGTTTACAATTTCAAAAGAAAAGCGAAAAACACATTCTTTCATTTGAACTCAACACCAGCATTTTCATACGTCTCCATTGAAAACACAATAAAGCGGCTGACTACACAAGCAAATTTTTTTAGCACATACATATTTAAAACAGCAAATTTTTGATTTTCCATATTTTTATGAATTATTTCAGTTTATTTTTTTTTTAATGGGTTGTAGTCATAAATAATTAAAAAATTAAAGCATATAGGCAAACTGACGTCAATACTTTTTATTTACTGGAGATTTTAGCACTCAAAAAGTAACAATTATGGTTTAATTTTTGGTTTTAACAATTTAAATTTATTTAAAGATTTCTAAATATTTTCTAAGCAAAAATGTTAAACAAAAACAAGTTGTAGTATATCAATAGATAAATTAAAAGTTATTTAAATTTTTGGGCACGTTTTGTTTGAGTGTTGTGTGATGTTTGAAAACTTGTTTTGCATATTGTTTACTTTTTTTCTGATGTATTGTTTATATGGTTTTATAAAATTTGTTATTAAATGTCTACAACAACAATGTTGTTTGTAGTTTATTTTTTAAATAAGCAAGTACGTTTTTGAGTTTGTCACTAATTCACGTGATTAAATCAAACATTTTTTTTAATTAATGTTTAATTTATGTTAAATCAAACTTAAACTGACCTTAACCAAATTGAATTGGGTTAATAACAATACAAAAATTATAATAATTTTATATTTTTTTTCTAGAAAGAAGCAAAAAAGTACTTTTGGAAAAATATTGACAAATATAGTAAAAAAGTACTTTTTAGGAAAAAAGAGAAAAGTACCTTTTTAAGATAAAATTCAAAAGTAGTTTTTGTAATTTCTATTAAAAATGGTGAAAATAACTTTTAAGAAAATGCCGTAAAAAGTACTTTTTTAGCAAAATAGAAAAAGTAAAAGTACTTTTTTAGAAAAAGTACTAAAATATTTTTAGAAAATGTAGCAAAAGTTACTTTTTAAAAATAGTTGTAAAATTACATTTCAGGAAATTTAGTAAAAAGTACTTTTTAGAAAAATCTGTAAAAAGTACTTTTTAGAAAAACTTTAAATTTAATTTTTAGAAAAATCTGTTAAAAGTACTTTTTAGAAAAACTCTAAAATTTAATTTTTAGAAAAATCTGTAAAAAGTACTTTTTAAAAAGAAACTGTTAAAGTACTTTTTATAAAAAAAATGTAAAGTACTTTTCAGGAAAAATGGTAAAAAAAGTACATTTTAGAAAAAGTAGGAAATTGTATAAGTAGTAAAAATAACTTTTTAAAAATAGTTGTAAAATTACTTTTCAGGAAATGATGTAAAAAAGACTTTGTAGAAAAAACTGTAAAAAGTACTTTTTAGGAAAAGTGGTAAAAAGTACATTTTAGATAAAGAATAAAAATTACTTTTTAGAAAAAGTAGTAGAAAGTTATTTTTAGTAACAAGTGGTAAAAAGTACATAAAAATTACATTTTGGAAAAAATGTAAAAAGTAAAATATTAGAAAAAGTAATGAGAAGTACTTTTTTACGAAAAACAATAAAAAGTACTTTATAGGAAACGCAGTAAAAATACATTCTAAGAAAAATAGTAAAAACCACTTTTTAGAAAAAGTAGCAAAAGTAAATTTTAGGTAAAATAGTAGAAAGTACTTTTTACGTACTTTTAGCAAGGCAGTAAATAGTAATTTAAAAGCAAAATAGTAATAAGTACTTCTTAGGAGAAAGATACTTTTTAGCAAAAGTTATAAAAAAGTACTTTTTAGAAAATGTAGTAAAAAGTACTTTTTAAGTAACATAGAAAAAACTACTTTTTAGAAAATTTATTAAAAAGATGTTTTTAGGAAATGTAGTAAAAAGTTTATACAAAATGTAGTAAAAAGTACATTTTATCAAAAGTAGTAAAAAGTACGTTTTATCAAAAGTAGTAAAAAGTACTTTTTATCAAAAGTAGTAAAAAGTACTTTTTACGAAAAGTAGTAAAAAGTACATTTTACGAAAAGTAGTAAAAAGTACTTTTTATCATAAGTAGTAAAAAGTACTTTTTACGAAAAGTAGTAAAAAGTACTTTTTACGAAAAGTAGTAAAAAGTACTTTTTATCAAAAGTAGTAAAAAGTACTTTTTATCAAAAGTAGTAAAAAGTACTTTTTATCAAAAGTAGTAAAAAGTACTTTTTATCAAAAGTAGTAAAAAGTACTTTTTATCAAAAGTAGTAAAAAGTACTTTTTATCAAAAGTAGTAAAAAGTACTTTTTATCAAAAGTAGTAAAAAGTACTATTTAGGAAAAGTAGTAAAAAGTACTTTTTATGAAAAGTAGAAAAAGTACTTTTTATCAAAAGTAGTAAAAAGTACTTTTTAGAAAATGTAATAAAAAGTACTTTTTAAGAAAAGTAGTAAAAGATACTTTTTAGAAAATGTAGTAAAAAAGTATTGTACATACTTTTTAAGTAAATTGGTAAAAAAGTACTTTTTATGTAAATAGGACTTTTTAAGTAAAATAGTAAAAATGTTCTTTTTATGTAACATGGTAAAAAAGTACTTTTTACTATTTACTATTTTTAAGTAAATAGAAAAAAGTACTTTTTAAGTAAATAGTAAAAAGTACTTTTTAAGTAGAAATAGTAAAAAAGTATTTTTTAAGTAAATAGTAAAAAAGTACTTTTTAACAAACATAGTAAAAAAGTACTTTTTAAGTAAATAGTAAAAAAGTACTTTTTAAGAAACATAATAAAAAAGTACTTTTAAGTAAATAGTAAAAAAGTACTTTTTAAATAAATAGTAAAAAAGTACTTTTTAAGAAACACAGCAAAAAAATACTTTTTAAGAAATATAGTAAAAAAGTACTTTTAAAGTAAATAGTAAAAAAGTACTTTTTAAGTAAATAGTAAAAAAGTACTTTTTAAGTAAATAGTAAAAAAGTACTTTTTAAGTAAATAGTAAAAAAGTACTTTTTAAGTAAATAGTAAAAAAGTACTTTTTATATAAATAGTAAAAAAGTACTTTTTAAGTAAATAGTAAAAAAGTACTTTTTAAGTAAATAGTAAAAAAGTACTTTTTAAGTAAATAGTAAAAAAGTACTTTTTAAGTAAATAGTAAAAAAGTACTTTTTAAGTAAATAGTAAAAAAGTACTTTTTAAGTAAATAGTAAAAAAGTGCTTTTTAAGTAAAATAGTTAAAGAGTACTTTTTATGTAAATAGTAAAAAAGTAATTTTAAAGTAAAATAGTACTTTTGAAGTAATTTGTACTTTTTAAGTAAATATGTACAAAAAAATTACTTTTTAAGTAAGTAGTAAAAAAGTACTTTTTAAGTAAAATGTTAAAAAGTACTTTTTAAATAAATAGTAAAAAAAATACTTCTTAAATAAAAGTACTTTTTAAGTAAATAGTAAAAAAGTACTTTCAAGTAAAAAGGCACAAAAACAGTAACAATGCTCTTTGTAATAAAAATAGTATTAAGTACTTAAGTACGCAACAGAACTTTTTAAGAGAAAAGTACCTTTTAGAAAAATAAGAAAAAAAAAAAAATACTTTTTAAATAAAAAAACTATTTAACAAGAATAGTAAAAATATGTAGTACAAAAAGGACAAAAGCAGTAAAAATGCTTTTTGTAATAAAAATAGTAGAAAGAAAGTATGTACTTTTGAGCAATAGTACCTTTTAAGAGAAAAGTGAAAAAAGTACTTTTTATAGAAAAGTGAAAAAAGTACTTTTTACAATAGAAAAATTTAAAAAGTACTTTTTATAGAAAAGTGAAAAAAGTACTTTTTATTGAAAAGTGAAAAAAGTACTTTTTAATGAAAAGTGAAAAAAGTACTTTTTATAGAAAAGTGAAAAAGTACTTTTTATAGAAAAGTGAAAAAAGTATTTTTTATAGAAAAGTGAAAAAAGTACTTTTTATAGAGAAATAAAAAAATAGTTTAAAATACACAAAAGTGGAAAGAATTTTTAGTAAAATAATACTTTCAATAAAAAAAAGTACTTTTTGTAGAAAAGTAAAAACGTACCTTTTAGAAAAAAGAAAAATGTAAAAGAAAACTCCAATTTGAAAGAGCTGTTTTGGAACAACATGACCTGAAAGCCTGCTAAAAAGTACATTCTTTAAAAACAACTAAATTCTTCCTCACACTTCGGAGTATGTGTGAATTTGGAAGGGTTTAACATAAAAGGTACTGGACCGAATTAGCTGATTTTCAATACTTAAATATTGTAGAATATACAAATGCTTATTTTAAAAAAACTTTACTAACATCATGGTTCAATATTATGCTAAGATAATTTGAATCCCTTTTTCACCTTTTAATCGTTTTTAAGAATTCAAAACTTACATCTTCCGATTGAACAGCCGTGGTACGACCACTCTCAGCCGCACTATCATCCGTCGTATAGTACTGTTTCTTTGGTAAAGTGGCGGAGGAGGCGTTCGCTGCTGTAGTTTGTGCTATGCTATTCTGTTCCACATCTGATGATCTCTTGATCCATACATCATCCAAATGAGGATATTCACGTTCTGGTTTCCTCATACCCCCCAAAGAGGCTGATGTCTTTGTGGTTGTGTTGGAGTTATTAATGCTATTATCACAGTTATTCCTTGATTTTGTGGCCTCATCCAAATTTAAGGTATTCAGCGATGAAGTACTTTCGGTGGGTGTACGTATTTCGACCAGAGAGGAATCGAAGAATTTCTTGGATAGATGAGGGGTAGCAACTGGAGAATTTTTATTACTGCCATAGCGTTGGGAGAATAGGCCTTGAACGGAGGAGTAGCCACCAAAACTGCTGGGAAAACTAATGGTGTGGGCATTGGAGGAGGAGTCCAAGTGTTTAAGTTTATCAGCCTCGGTGCGTAGCTGTTGTAGTTCGGGAGTTTCTAGGGCTTTTGTTACAGTAAATTTACCCCGGATAATGAGAGTTTCAGGGCTGGGTGAACGGGGTGTTGGGTTACTGCTGGTTAAGGGGGTAGAGGAGGAGGGTTTGGCGGCTGTAGATTTGGCCGATTCCAATAGATTTATGAGAGCCGGTGGCAGTATGGTGGGTGGTATGGGTGGAGGAGGCGGTGGTGAGGACATTTCGGGGGTTACGGTCACCGTTTTAATGTCTTCCAGATTGTTGGTATTGATGCTATCAATTTTATGCATAAATTGCTGCCTTAATCTCTCCAAATCCTTAAATCTCTCCGCCGAAGCCGGATCTTTGGCGGGCGGTGGTGGTGGGGGAGCGGGTCTGGCTTTGCTCTCAAACTTGGGAGCCTGATCACTTTGTTGGGGTTGCGGTGATTTATCAGCCTCATCTTCATCCTCCTCCTCTTTGCACTGAGACAAACGCCGGCGCTCCATAAAGGGCATTAGATAGGGACGCATTTGAAAGATATCGGAATTACAGAATTTGGGCGACATATTTATGGCTGCATGTATAATGCCACCCTCTTCATCATCCGAGTCGGTGCTGCTGCTGTGATACTCAAAAGAATTCGATTTGGGAAAGGTTCTTAGGGGGCCCGAACCCAAACCCGAAGAACAGGTCAAATTCTCACTATTAATTGTGTGCAATTCTTTAAAGGGCTGCTCTTCTGTTTCACCATTCAACGAAGTCTCCGAATCGGTTTCATAGCCATCATTGCCGCCATGCTCCAAATCATCCATGGATTTTTCAAAAGCATCCTCGAATACACAGTCGCCTATGGAGGGTACAAAGGGCAAATTGCCATTGTTGTGTAGTTTTTTGGACTTTTGTAGGGTGGTGGTGCCTAACACCGCACTACTAGTGCTGCCCACTTCGGAGGAAGTATCCGAAAATGAGGATTTACTGGGTGATTTTTCGGTGCTATCCTGTTTCTCCTCGTGTGTCATACTCGAGGTGGAGGCCGAATTGGAAATTCCACATTTTTGATGGCTTAGATTTTCCTCTATATATTCACAATTTGTGGCCATTGGTTTGAATTATTTTTTTAAATGGGCAGGCAGGAGAATTTTGAAATTTTTGTTTTTAATTTTTTAAAAATTGTTGGGTTTTTTTTATTAATGTTTCTATTTAAGTTTGTTTATTTTAGTTTTATTTTAAATTGAATTAAAAATGAATTGTTACACTTAGACAAAATATATGGTTAAATTGTTTATACTATTATTATCTTCTTTTGAACGACATTTGTTTAATTTTATTTTATTTTGTTTTTCTGGTTATTTTTTATTATCTTTAAGATAATTTTTTTTTAAATTTTCAGATTTTAAATGGCTCTTGTCTGCTGGAGTGTATGTTTATGTTTAAAACTAATTTTTTGTTATTTGTTTTTGAATGTTTTTTAGTTATCTGTAAAATGAAAAAAGAAAATAATAATAAAATTAAGTTAAAATTGTTTGTTTTGTTAACTTTAGTTATGGAATCTCTGTTTAACACTCGGGAGTTTGAAAATCATTCAGTTTCTGATAATTATATGGGTAAAAATTTAGTGACCAATCAGTTCTTCTCTATTTGTACCTTTACAAGTGTCAAATTGTAGTGACCAAACAGTTTTTCTTTAAGAAAACAACTTGGCATTACTGAAAGTAGTGTCTAGCTACAGAGCTGTAAAACTGAAATTTATTTAAATTAATTATTAAAAACTAAGCAAAACAGTAATATTTTAAAAGGTTTTAAATTATATAAAAACAAAATTATTAAAATATTGGACAATTTATTCAGTTTTTGTTAAGTTTTATAAAAACTCTAATAGTTTTTTTTTTTTTTTGAAAATTTAAGGGAATGCAACAATTTCTTTAGTATTATTTATAAAATATGAAAGCAGTTTAAAAATATTTATTTCATTTTGTTAATACTTTAAATAATTATTATTTCAAGTTGTTTACTTTCATAGAAATTTCCATATTGACTCATTTATTTGGCGGTATTTCTCTTACAAATTATTATATCTTAATAAATATTTATTTAGTTAAAAGTGTCAAGAGTTTTTCGTTCATTTAAAAATTCACCCTCTGCTCAAGCTACTTAACAGAAGTTCTGACTAATTTGAGATAATTTAGTATCATGAGAAATTAACCCTTAACCGGGCTGCTGGTAATAAAAGTTAAAACTAGTTTTAGATACATTACTAAACTACTTAAAAAACAGTGAAATATACATATAACAATATTAAGTTGAACAAGTAAGAGAGCTATGTGTGCCGAATCTTATATACCCTTTTTATACTTAAAAATATTTTTATTTAAAAAAAATCAAAATTTTTTAAAAAATTTTTTTTTTCCAAATTGTTTTTTCAAATTTTTTTTTTTTAAATTTCTTTAATTAATTTTTTTGGAAAAAGGATTTATGACAAAAAAAAATTTTTTGAAGAAAAAAAAATTCGGGTTAAAAAATATTTTTTTTCCGATTTTGACCCATTGTATGTCCAACTTACTATGGTCTTATATACGTCGTTGCAAAGGTCTTTGAAATATCTATCATTAGATATCCATATTGTCTATATTAATGACTTAGCAATCCAGATATAGGTCAAAAATCGAGGTTGTCCTAGTTTTTTGCTTATATCTCAGCCATTTGTGGACCGATTTTCTCGATTTTAAGTAGCGACCGAACCGGAAGAATTTCGGAGATATTGATGTATGAATCGTGTATGTAAGTTATTTGGGGACTTCGGAAAGTTGATTTCAACACACAGACGGACAGACGGACATGGCTATATCGATTCCGCTATCTATAACGATCCAGAATTTATATACTTTATGGGGTCGCAATGAATTTACAAACGGAATGACAAACTTATATATACCCTTGCCACTCATGGTGAAGGGTATAATTAGGACATTTTATTTAATAATATGGTCAATTCACAAGGTCTCTTAGCGTGCCATATTGTCATAATGTCCTAATATTTCAACATGGTTGTTATAAGTTTTCAAGCAAAACATGTCCTAAAATAATACTACTCTGTAAGCTATGTTTATTGTGTTATCGTAACCAACCAGCAGAGACCTGCGCCGAATGCCTAAGAGTCGGTTAAGCCGAGCCGCCGTGTCGTGATATATTAGGACATTATGATAATATGACTGATAAGAGACCTTGTGAATTGACCAATAGTATTGCTAACAATCCCTAAAGTATGGCCACATTTCCGTATGACAACAACTTGGCATTACTTAAAGTAAACACAATTCTCAGAGCTGTAAAAACTACACTGTTGGCTATAATGAAACATTTTTTAATATAGATTTTCTATTTTGCCTTAAATTTTAAAAAAAGTATTCCTTTAATTCAGGGAAAGGCAAAACATGGGCGCCGCGTTTTTCATTAACTCTTCTCTTACGTACGTGTGCACACGCATTGTAGAGAAATAAACAACTTTTAATCAGTCTAGCTTGAGAACTCAAACAAGCAGGTTGTGTATCGTTTTTTATCGCACAATTTAAGAATCAGCGTTGCCAGTGAAAAAAAATATGTCCCAACATTTAAAGATGTATGATGAACAATATGAGATTTTACATTTTTAATTGGGGAAAAGCGACGAAAGTTTACTGGCAACACCGATTCGTGGTGAGAGCGGAGAGAGTGTATAACTAATACAATCGTAAAATGCAATAGTATAGGTTGCCTTTCCCTGCTTTAATTGCTGTAAAATTGACTAATGATCCTTTGCAGTTTATTAAATATTAGTTTAATTAGATTACAGTTTTTCTGTAATCTGCAGACATTTCAAAATAATTGATTAACTTCTAAATAGAAACCCGGATGCATAGATAATTAAACATAGAGACGTGACAAATCATGTCTGATACAACAACAAAATACATTGACAAACATGTATTTTGTTATTGCATGTCTTAGGTTTTTGACAATTACGTCTTGTCTCTATGTTATCCTATGCCTGGAATATTAACCATAATCGCTACAATGTATTTACAGCTTGTCCGTTATGACAACAACTTGGCATTACTTAAAGTAAACACAAAGATCAGAGCTGTAAATGCAGGTTTCTTTTCATTAATTCATAATAAAAACAGCTAAATTTAAACTTATTAGCTATTAATTATTAGTTTTATATAAAAACAATAAGAATTTTAATAACAATTAACAATTGTAATTAATATTTCCCTAGAAATATATTATTTATTGTAATAATTACAATTATAATAAATAACAACAATAAAAACCAATTTAATTTGCTATAAATTACCTGCTGATTACCAGCTTTTAATTATAAAATAAAATAGTTATTATTTTAAGAAGTGTTCTGAATGTATTTTTTTTTTACTAATATCTATAATTTAATTTTAAACCTTCCATGTTCTTTAAGCCTTTTAAGGTTTAATGCAAAAAACAATTATGACACATTTGGGGAATATTTATTATGAACACATTATTGTCATAATTTAATAATGCGTGTCGTATATTTGCTGTCATTAAAATTTTCAATAACATTGAAAACATACTAAATGTAGACTGAGAGACAGACGGACAGATAGACAAAATAAATATTGTATTTAAATGATTGTTTCTTTTTGGCGGTAACAGTTTTTGGTACTTTTTTTTATTTGTATGTGAAAATGACTTAAAATATTTATCAGGGTTGTCAGAAAAAAAAAAATATAAATATAAAAAATAAATTTCAAGTTAAATATGATAATAGGGAAATTTTATGAAACATTTTATGTAAATTTCCTAATAAAACTTTTTTCCTTTAATAAAATTAAAAATTGTTTATTAACATGGCCATTTTATTCTGCAATGAGTAATCTCACAGTTTATAAAAAGAGTAATTTATAGTAAATTATCTTTTTTTATTCTAAATTACTACAAATTAACTGGTTTTTAAAGCTCTGAACTTTGTGTTTACTTTTAAGTAATGCCAAGTTGCATACACAATATAGCGATTATGGTAACGATTATGGTAACGATTATGGTTTTAAAATAAATAGAAATTAGGAAAACTTATATAAAATCATTAAGAAAATTAATCTTTAAAGCTGTGTAAAGATACGGTGTTAAATTTTAATGCAATTAATGGCAATTATTATTAAAAATAAAGGTAAAATAAAAAAAATAGTTTTTTACAACTCTGAACTTTGTGTTTACTTTAAGTAATGCCAAGTTGTTATCATACAGTACGATTTGTGGCCACACTGTAGTCAACACTGTAACAGCCTAACCACAAAAGACAAACAGTCTATTTAAAATCCATAAAGTCTGCTATTATTTCAAATTTCTTACCATAAAACCAAATTCAAACAGAATTTAACATATTCAGCCCAATTATGAATAAAAAATTGGCCGAGAGTTTGTTCCCTGGGAATTTTTTCCCATTGAATTTGAATAGGACAAATGAGAAAAGAGGGAAAAACGGCAGGGGAGTTTGTATTCATAATTTGGCTGATTGTTTTATTATTTCAAAACAAGATTTTTGAAAAATATTTTCAATTATTTGAATGTACAAAATGGTTTGAAAAACGTATTCAAGGCTTTTTTAACATGTTTTTTATAATACAGAAACAGCAAAAAGTTATATTTTAAATTAAAATCGACTTTAACAAAAAAAACTTTAAAATTTCCTTTGTGGTTAGGCTGTAAGCTTTAAACTACAATTGTTTGATTTGAAAAACTCTAAGAATTTGAAAAAAAATCATTAAAAAAACAAGTAAGAGTGCTATATTCAGCTGTGCCGAATCTTATATATCCTTCACCAAATTATACTTCAAAATTTTAAATATTTTTAGGTAAACAAAATTTAATTTTTTTTCCAGTTGTTTTTTTTCATTTTTTGTAAAAAAAAATTTTTCAATTGTTATTTTAATTTTTTTTATTTTTTTAAATTTTAAATGTTTTTTTTTTAAATTTTAAAATTTTAAAATTTTTTTTTAAATTTTAATTTTTTTTTTGTTTTTTAAATTTTTTTTGTGAAAAAAAAATTCGGGTTAAAAATTTGAAATATCTATCAGTAAATAGCAAACTTCTCGAAAGCATGTCTGACAGAATTATTTAAGATTTGGATCCCGAAGATATCGGGGGTCTTCAGAAAATTGATTTCAACAGACAGACGGACGGACATGGCTTAATCGACTTCGCTATCTATAAGGATCCAGAATATATATACTTTATAGGGTCGGAAATGAAAAATGTAGAAATTACAAACGGAATGACAAACGTATAAAAAAAAAACTATAAAATTTCCTTTGTGGTTAGGCTGTAAGCTTTAAACTACAATTGTTTGATTTGAAAAACTATAAGAATTTGAAAAAATACACTTAAATGATTTACAGGCAGTTTTAATGCAATTAAAAAAAAAACTTTAATAAAAATTGCTTTTTTTAACCTCTCATAGTTTGTTACAAAAAAACTATTCACATTTTGGGTAATTATTGTACATTTTGTTTACCCCACCCTTTTAAAGTCGTCATCATGACTACTTTAGAGGTTTTTTAAATGACTTTTTATTTTTTTAATTCGTTTTTATTACTAAGAAAAATGTCTGGCTGGCTGTATTAATAGAATTATAGATGTAACTTTGTTTATTATGTATTAAAGGTCATTAACAGTTTACTCTCAACCTTTAAGATCATTAAAATTTAGAGACACAGAAAATAACTCGCCCACTTATACAAATAAATTTGGGATTTATGAAAAATTCACCCCCTGTTGAATAAATAAATTCCTAAAAATATCAAAACAATTACAATACTTAAACAAAATTTGTAAATATTTGATAATTATTTATCAAACAGTCTTATAATAATTGAAATCTTTCAATTATTGCAATTATTACAAATAACAGAGTTTTTGAAATTCCTTAAACACTTTGTTGCAAATTACAATACAACAAAAAAAATAAATAATTTAAAACAATCAGTCAAACTGTCATTAGATATAACTAACAATGGTTAGCATTTTTAATAAAGATATTTGTTTATTTATCTTGAAATTTATTATTCAATCATTTTAAAATGTATTAAAATTAATATTTTTAAAGATTTTCATTAATTTCAAAACAATTTATGATTTTCTAAAGCCTTGATTGAGGCTCACAATCTTTGTTTTCATAAAATAGTTGCATTACTGTTCTTTTTGTTTCTGTTGTCTAGTTGTTCATTATGTCATTAACTTGGCATTACTTACAAGTAGTGTCAAGCTGCAGAGCTGTAAAACTCTGATTTGTTTTTATTAATTTATAATAAAAATTGATAATTTTAGTTTAATCATAAATTTAATAAATATTTTGTAACAGTAAGCAGTTATTTAATCTATTATTCATATATTTTACTAATAATTTAATAACTTTTATTGAAAATTCAAAACAATTAGTGAAACAGTCACAAATATTATTGTGAATACATTTCAAACAATATAAACCCTGAGTAATGTTTTTTATAACTTTGACGATTATCATTGTTAACATAATCTAAAGAAAACGAAGAAAAGTATAGAATAAAAAAACCAAACAAAACAAATAATTAAAGACAATTAATCGTCAATTGAACTGAACTGAACCAATGCAGGGGATGAGTGAACTGATATTGGCTACAGTTTGGCATACAATATTGAATGCATATCATATTAGATGACATTAGACATTAACAATAAAACTCTGTGTTATTATTTTTATGTTCATACAATATATATACACATCAAGTTTATTAAAGTAGAAGAAATATTGAACAAAATTTTGTGTTTCCCAGCAGTTCTGGTAGACTGTCGCGAATTAGTGATTTTTATCTAACATTTAGGATGACAACTAGCTACGGGACTAGCTACTTGACTAGTTAATTCAACACGTGGACAATCTAAGCAAGAAAACAAGTTTTACTGAAATTAATTTTTTAAAAACAGGACACGGTTTTGAAATTATTCGAATAATTAACCAGGGTTTAAAATTATTCGAATAAAAAACCGGATTTTGTATTAAATAAAAATGATAATAAAAATTCCTTGAATAATATTTTATTTTTCTAAGTTTCCTTATTAATATTTATTAATTATTCGAATAATTGAACCGGGTTATAAATTTATTCGTATAAAAAGTACAATTTTCGGTGTAATAAAAAATTTAATTAAAAAAATTCTTAAATAATATAATTTTTCCAAAATTTCGTTATGAATTATTCGAATAATTAAACCGGATTTTAAAATTATTCGAATAAAAAAAACGGTTTTTTGTTTATATAAATTTTCAAATTTCAAAATTATACTTTTGTTTATTAAAATTTGTTAATAAATTAATGAAAATTATTCGAATAAAATATTTGGGTTCGAAATTATTCGAATAAAAAAAATAAATTTAGTTAAAAACTACTATTTTCTTAGAAATTAAGTTTTACTTAAATTAATAAAAAAATACACGGATTTAAAATTATTCGAATAATTAACCCGGGTTTTTGAATTATTCGAATAAAAAAACCGGATTTTGTATTCAATAAAAATGATTATAAAAAATCCTTGAATACTATGTATTTTTTTCTAAATTTCATTGTTAATATTTATTAATTATTCGAATAATTGAACCGGGTTATAAAATTATTCGTATAAAAAGAACAATTTTCTGTGAAATAAAAATTTTAATTTCAAAAATCCTTAAATAATATAATTTTTCTAAAATTTCGTTATGAATTATTGGAATAATTAAACCGGATTTTAAAATTATTCGAATAAAAAAACGGTTTTTTGTTTATATAAATTTTCAAATTTCAAAATTATACTTTTGTTTATTAAAATTTGATAATAAATTAATGAAAATTATTCGAATAAAATAATTGAGTTCGAAATTATTCGAATAAAAAAAAATAAATTTAGTTAAAAACTACTATTTTCTTAGAAATCAAGTTTTAATTAAATTAATAAAAAAATACACGGATTTAAAATTTTTTTTATTCGAATAATTCAAAAACCCGGGTTAATTATTCGAATAAAAAAACCGGGTTTTGTATTTAATAAAAATGATAATAAAAATTCCTTGAATAATATTTTATTTTTCTAAGTTTAATTATTAATATTTATTAATTATTCGAATAATTGAACCGGGTTATAAAATTATTCGTATAAAAAGAACAATTTTCTGTGAATTAAAAAATTTAATTTCAAAAATCCTTAAATAATATAATTTTTCTAAAATTTCGTTATGAATTATTCGAATAATTAAACCGGATTTTAAAATTATTCGAATAAAAAACCGGTTGTTTGTTTATTAAAATTTTCAAATTTCAAAATTATACTTTTGTTTATTAAAATTTGATAATAAATTAATGAAAATTATTCGAATAAAATAATTGGTTTCGAAATTATTCGATAAAAAAAATTAAATTATTCGAATAAAAATACAAATATTCGAACAAAGAAACTAGCTCTAAATGAAAATTAATAAAATTAAAAAATAAAATTTTTCAAACAAGTTCAGTCAAGAACTCTCTGAGTTAGAGGAGGTCAAAATTTTCGATTCTCCTTGATTTAAATGAGTTTGTCTTATAGCTGGTCCAAAGTTTACTACTTTGGATTCACATACCGGATACATAGAGTCATTTACCTTACTAGCTACCTAACTGGTTACTTGATTATCCAATAACCGATTGCTTGAAAAATATAAATAACTACTTACACTCTAGATTACATAGATACACTTAAGTGGCAATTGATTTCACGTCAGGTTACATGGGAATAAGTTTAAAGTGACTACACTTTAGGTTACTGAGAGACACTAAAGTGGCATTTAATTATACGTTATGTTACCTGGGATGTATAAAGTAAACAATTGACTTCTCTTGGCACTACAAAGAGTCAAGCTAGTGGTCAGACATTAGTGACAATTATTGGCTATAAAGAGATACATTTTGACTGCTCGCTTAACTGCTGGGTAATGTCAGTTTTGTGTTTGTTTTACAATATTTTATACATATAAAAGATGTATAGAATAAAAATTTTATTGAATTGGAAATATAAACTGCCACACTCACAATATAAATGTAATTCTATACAATTATATATTTATACATATTATTATCATTATTATTATTATTATGGCATTATGAAGGAGAATGTACAAAACATTACAATGTTTGTAAATGTCAAAGGTATTATTGGTTTGTAATGACAATTGGTAACAAACAAGAAAATAAATAAAGATTCAAGACAAATTTCTAAAAAAAAAATAGTTAATTCCCATTTTCAACGACTTTTTAGTCTAAGAAGCAATATGGCAACCTTGCTGAGCAATCTAAAAGAGCAAGAGAGCACAGAGAGCTGCCCCTCTAACTTGAATAACTGTAATTAATTGTAGCGCTAGAAAGCACTGGGACAGTATGATTTAAAAATGCGGGATTTTTAATAGAACGCGGTTTTTGTTTTAAATAATTTATATGTCATTTTGAAGGGTACATATCTGTCATTTATTCTCACTTAGTTATTGAACATTAAGTGTTCAAAAATGTCGAATTTTGTGCCAACAAAGCGTCAATTTGAAAAGAAGTGCAGTTGAAGCAATTGTAAATATGTTCCTTCGGTTTCAATGTGCTAGAGATGGTGATGATTTCTAATTAAAAGAAAATATATATGTTTTTTCTGTTGTTAAAGGTCGTATGACCTGTTCCGATGAGTTAAATTCACTATATTTTTAGTTTTTATCATATTTCTCCTTATTTGATATCATTGAGTTGGCAATATTGTTTTTAAAGTCTTTGAAGATTGGGCAGCACTTTATTGTGAGAGTAACGGTTTAATACAGTGTTGCCAGTGTTTAACGATTGAAAACAATTTACTTTTGAAAAAACAAAGGTACTGTTATTTTATTTAATAATTTAAGTAATTTTAAATGATTTTGAAATGTAAAGAAACTCAGACAAGATTGTTGTCAAACCCAACTAAAGCTTGCAAAATCATTGGCAGCTATTCAAGCAGCAATTTCTTTCGAGTAGCTCTCTAACAATTCGTTTATTAGGGCTTTTCTTTTTTTTACAATAGTTCATTTTTCTAATATGTAATATAAACAGAAATGACTTTTATATTTATTTTTTTTAATAATGCACTTCAACACTGTACACTTACTCAATCACAAATTGAAATAAATAAAAAAAACAGGGTGTGTGTCATTAAGTATTATAGAAAAATGATGTAAAATGTATTATATGTTAGAAAAAAATATGACTTCTTAGTGTTATTAAATGTAAATAAAAATTTGTTTTTGTTGGATTACAAAATTATAATAAAAAAAAAGTTTTATAACATCATCAGGGTGTTTTAATAGGATTATAATAGATGTTAACAAAATACTTTATAAATAAAAGCTTGTATTAAATCATACAACTTAAAGAATCTCTAAAATTAAAAGTTAAGCTTAAAGTAATTTCTTTCTTAAATATATAACGCCTTTTTTCAAACAGCCTTGAGTGTTACAAATAATCGCTGCAGTGTGTTTACAGCCAATGCTGTATGACAAGAACTTGGCATTACTTAAAGTACGCCCAAAGTTCAGAGCTGTAAAAACCAGTTTATTTTTCAAAAATTTATAGTAAAAGTTGCTAAATTTAAATTCTTTTGTTATTAATCTTTATTTTAATAATTAATATTTTCCTGTTTATCTATTTGTTTTATTAATTGTACTAATTATAAATCTAATGTGTAAAAAACTAAAATTAAATCCAATAACAAATAAATTAAATTGTAGTAAATTACCAGAAGCTATCTATTCTAGGCTTTTAACAACAATTAAATTGTAAAACAAAACTTTAAACATAAATTTTACAAACTGCTGTAAATGTAAATTGTAATAAGAAACAAGTAAGGGAGCTATATTCGGCTGTGCCGAATCTTATATACCCTTCACCAAATTATACTTTAAAATAATTTTTTTTAAATATTTTTAGGTAAACAAAATTTAATTTTTTTTAATTGTTTTTAAAATTTTTTTTTAAAAAAAGTTTTTTTCCAAATTCTTAAAAAAATTTTTAAAAAATTTTTTTTTTAGTTTTTAATTTTTTGGAAAAAAAATTTAAGACAAAAAAAAATTTTTGATGAAAAAAAAATTCGGGTTAAAAAATATTTTTCCCGATTTTGACCCATTGTAGGTCCAACTTACTATAGCCTTATCTACATCGTTGCAATGGACTTTGAAATATCTATCATTAGATATCCATATTGTCTATATTAATGACTTAGTAATCCAGATATAGATCAAAAATAGGTCAAAAATCGAGGTTGTCCCGGTTTTTTGCTCATATCTCCGTTATTTATGGATGGATAGCAAACTTCTCGAAAGCATGTCTGACAGAATTATTGAAGATTTGGATCCCGAAGATATCTGGGGTCTTCAGAAAATTGATTTCAATAGACAGACGGACGGACAGACGGACATGGCTTAATCGACTCCGCTATCTATAAGGATCCAGACTATATATACTTTATAGGGTCGAAAATGAAAAATGTAGAAATTACAAACGGAATGACAAACTTATATATACCCTTCTCACGAAGGTGAAGGGTATAAAAACGAGTTTAAAATTTGATTGGAAAATTTTAAAATTCTTTTTAACAAACAAGCCGCCTCTGACTTTTGCTCTTGAGATAAGTTTAAATAAAATTCATAGAATTTACAAAAAAAAAAAACAAAAAACTACAATCAATGAATAAATGAATGAATTTTAATTTGCTTCAATTTCCTGTGAAGTTGAATTTGCAATGAACAGATTTTATTTGAACTGACATTTTGATTTGATTTAAAAAGGTGTCTGCTGTTTAGTCTGTTGAACATATCAATAAAATGTTGCACTATTTGCTTCATATTATTGTCATGTTTAGTGATTTAAATGGTTTTGAGTTATTTTTATGATCGGTTTATAATTTACAGTTGTGTAGTTAAAAATAGCAACTACTGCTTTTTAAAATTAGTTTTAATTAAAATTCTTAATAAAAAGAAAATATTTCTTTTTTACTAGAGCTAAAGGCCGTATAATCACTTCCCATAAGTTAATTTCGCTCTTTTCAAAGCAATTTTGGGTGAAAACTATGAGTTTTTAACATATTCCTTTATATTTGATATCTACAAGTTGTCATCATTGTTTTTGTACGCATTAAAAACTGGGCAGCACTTTATTGTGAGAGTAACAGTTTAATACAGTGTTGCCAGTGTTTAAAAAGCTTGAAATAGCAGTAATGTAATTTTCTTAAGATTAATACAAGAAAATACTTAATTTTTATATTATTTTTTATTTTAAATATCTCATTAATACAAAATTATACAATATATTACATATTATTTATTCTGCTTATAATCTAACATTTTCGCATTTGCCTTTGTTTACTTAATAATATCAACAACTAAATATTTATATTATACAAGTTCTATTTTACAATTGACACGTGTTTAGTGAATATAAAAATAATTTCATTTAAGTTTTGTTTGCTTAACAATACGTGATTTTTATCGTCACCATCTTATAGTTTTGATACCTCTACCCCTCTCATACTTAATTTTCATTTATAAGACTCATTGAGTTATATGAGTAAAATTTTATATTATCGAGAATATTTCCTTTAAGTATTTATTACTTTTCTTTCTTACATATTATTATTGTTATAGTTTTATTGTTTATGACATTCTTACTAAATAAAAAAACTGTAGTGTTAATTATTAATTGTGTTATACATGTAATAAGCAATAAATAAATAAAAATAATGAACTAAATAAATGAAATGAATCTATTTTAAAATACTGACTTATTTTTTTTAAGAACTGCTCTATAGTTTTAAAGTTTATTTATTAAAAATTTATATATTGTATTACTTTTTGTATTAATAACATAAAAATATGAATAAAATATCTAAAAAATAATCCTAATGCCTTTTTTCTATAAAATTTACTCATTTTAGATCTTTTGCTTGCAGTTGCTTTAGCATTACTGCTTTGAGAGTATAACACAATGTGGCAGCACTTGTTTGGGAGAGTAACTGTTATATAAGTGCTGCCAATGTTTATATACCTCCTATTTTAGTGGTGTTTAACAATATGATCAGGAAAATATAGCTAAACATGGTTAAATTCATTTAAAAAAACCCTTTCTAAGAAAATAATCAATAAATGTAAAAAATTATAAAGTTTTTGTAACGACTCTAGATTTAATTTTGCAATAAATTCTACTTAATAAAAAAAAAATTATTTATATATTTTTTAAATGTTTATTAAAATTGTAACTATGTCTATTTCTAAGATCTTATCATTGCCATATAGACAATAGTGTCAGTGTACAATTTTAAATGAAAACAAAACCTTTAATTAAGCGTGTGAATAGAACAAGTTTTGTTTCAACAAAAAACAATAAGCTCACAAAACTACATGGTAGACAGAAAAAACTAACAAGTCATCTTATTATGAAAACTGTATTTAAAAATAAAATATCAAAACAATTCAGATTTTAGTGAATATTTTTATATAATAAGTATAATTAATATTTACTCCCACAAACATGAAGTCATAACAAATCTATTAATAATATAAATTAACATTTAGGCTCTACAAAATTATTGAATTTTTATAGTTAAACACTTTTAAATTAAACTTGTTTTTAACATTAACTTCATAAGCAGCAATGAGCTGCTTTTTTAATGTTAATATTATTTCTGATTTAATTTAAAATGACGTTTTAATCCTTTAGTTGTCTATAATATTGTCTGCACTTACTCCATTTACTTCATATTATTGTCATGTTTAGTGATTCAAGTGATTTTCAGTTATTTTTATGATCAGTTAATAATTTACAGCTGTATGATTAACAAGTAAGAGAGCTATATTCGGCTGTGCCGAATCTTATATACCCTTCACCAAATTATACTTTAAAATAATTTTTTTTAAATATTTTTAGGTAAACAAAATTTAATTTTTTTTTAATTGTTTTTCAACATTTTTTAAAAAATTTTTTTTAATTTTTTTTTTTTTTTTGAAAAAAAATTTATAACAAAAAAAATTTTTTGATGAAAAAAAAATTCGGGTCAAAAAATATTTTTCCCGATTTTGACCCATTGTAGGTCCAACTTACTATAGCCTTATCTACATCGTTGCAATGGACTTTGAAATATCTATCATTAGATATCCATATTGTCTATATTAATGACTTAGTAATCCATATATAGATCAAAAATAGGTCAAAAATCGAGGTTGTCCCGGTTTTTTGCTCATATCTCCGTTATTTATGGACGGATAGCAAACTTCTCGAAAGCATGTCTGACAGAATTATTGAAGATTTGGATCCCGAAGATATCTGAGGTCTTCAGAAAATTGATTTCAACAGACAGACGGACAGACGGACATGGCTTAATCGACTCCGCTATCTATAAGGATCCAGAATATATATACTTTATAAGGTTGGAAATGAAAAATGTAGAAATGACAAACTTATATATACCCTTCTCACGAAGGTGAAGGGTATAAAAATTGCTTTTATTGGTTTTTAAAATCATTTAGAAATTCTGCTTAAAACATTTATGTTTTCATTAAAATTCCTAATTAAATGAAAATATATATAAATTTACTGTAATTAAAGGCCTTATTACCTCTTCCGATGATTTAATTTCGCTCTTTTTTTAGTTTTTTTTAATATATTTCTCTTTATTTGATATCATTAGGTAGGCAACATTGTTTTTAAAGTCTTTGTAGATTGGGCAGCACTTTATTGTGAGAGTAACGGTTTAATACAGTGTTGCCAGTGTTTTATGGTAGAAAATAATTTACTTTTGGAATAACAAAGGAACTGCAATTTCAATCAATAATTTAAGTGATTTTAAATGATTTTTAAATGTAAACAAGCACAGAAGAAGCTTTTAATAAGTTATCTTATAAATATTGGGGATTTACAATATATGGCGTATCTTTTGAACGCGGTTTTTGTTTTTAATAACTTGTTTTAATTCATACCAGCCAATAATATTGCTCTTTTTCTTAAAAACTCACTGAATAGAAATTTATTTTTAAACACTAGTTATTTATAGCTTATACAATAATAAATAGCATTGTTATTTTTTTCTGCTCTTGTCACTATTGTAAATTAATTTAATAATAATTCAAGTGTGCAACGCTTAAAAAAAAATCAAATCATATACCGGATTAAGTTACTAATAGTGTTGATAATTAGCAAACACATGTTTATTTTTATCTCTATTTACTACTACTTCTAGTAACTTTTCACATTTATGACACCACACGACGTCAACAACTAACTAACTGTGATTTTGTTTTGGGTGTTAAGCCAAGGGGAAGTAACACCTACACTCAAGCACTAATTAGTAATAATGGATTTTTGTTTAAGACTTTTTAAATAGTTAAACAGTTTTACACCTAAATAGAATTTAGTTGACAATTTTGAAAATTACTTTATGAAAATAGATCTTATTAAATTATCCTGCTTTATTGTTCCCTTTTCCACACAATTTGGGGGACTACAATGGGTTTTTGTCATATTCCTTTGTAATTGTTAGCAATAAGTTGGCATCATTGTTATTTGCTAGCATTGAAAACTGGGCAGCACTTGTTTGTGTAAATAACGGTTGCAATCAGTGATGCTAATGTTGGTAAAAGCTGTGAAATTCTATTTCACTGTGAAAGCATTAAAATTCTTTATTTTTATAATACTTTCTCATTAAAATATAAAAATTAAATATTATAGTAAATAATTTGGAAACATTTTAAACACTTTTTAATAATTATAGCAATTCTAATGATTAAACTGATTTTTTTTTATAAATTTGTTGTCATGTGTAATTTTTATTTAAAATGTTTAAACAAAATTTAAATTTTAATTGATTTTTTTTTCTTGATTAATTTTTTAAAAAACAAGTTAGCCATAACAAAAATGTAATTAAACAAAAAAAAAAAAAAAAAAGGTAATAAATAAATCAACATTAACTTTTAATTATTTTTATTTTGAATTTTTTTTTTGCATCATTTGCATATTTTTCCCATATTAAACAAACAAGAAGAAAGAAAAGCCAGTTTAATTAAAAAGGTTTACGATTTCTATTACAGAAACACACAAACAGCTATTTAGTATTGGCTTGTAATAATATAAAGCCGGTTAGAAAATGCTTAAACAATTGTTGCTAAGTGTTTTTAATTATTTGTTTTAAAACAATTTAACAAATACTTAAATTAAATACAATTATGTTTGGGTGTAACTAATTTCATTTGTTATACATTTTAGCAAAAATTATTGAATTTCTTAGAAAATTGATTTGAAATTGAGTTGGTTTTTCAAAGAATTTTTTAAATTAAAAGAAATTTCAAAGCAATGAATACAAACTCTTAAGAATAATAGAAAACTTAACAAATTTGTATTATGATTTCACAGAAATTGGAAAAAAAAGTACCGAAAATAGAAAAAAATACAAATTTAAAATATTTATTCAGCAAAATTTTGCTTATTTTCATTAAAAGAAATTATACCAGATAAATTTTTATCATGATAAACGTCAAAATGGTTGTCAAGATAAAAAAAATATCAGGTATAGTCTCCATATATTTGTATCGTTATGACAAAATTGTTAGTGCTTTTGCTCAGACAACTTTGTCTTGACAACAAACGTCTTTAATTGTTATGATAAATATTTGTCAAGTGTAGACAGCGGGTAATATTTTATTTTTAACAATTTGTTGTGTTTGTTTTGTTCAAGCTGGCAACACTTGTTTAGGAGAGTAGCTGTAAAATTAGTGTTGCCAATACTGCAAGAGAATTATTGTGAAGTGCGTGTTGCAAAAACATTGAAGAATCCTTTAACAAATAAAACATTTAATGAGAATACAGATCAACAAATAAAGAAACAAAATTTGGTGCCGATCCATTAGTAAAATCAACAATGTTTTTATTTGGTGTATGACTTAGAAATGCGGGATTTTTTTTTAATTTTTAGCTTTTGTATAGAAATATTTGTACAATATAAATTTATTCATGAATATTTGGCTTTGGTGTCGCTTCGGCTGATTAGCCGGGCTACACATACGATCTCCTACGCTTCCGGTTATCTTAATTCAATATTTTCGAAGCAAAAAAAAAGTTGTTGTTTACACTATAATGTTCAATAACTAAGTGAGAATAAATGACAGATGTGTATCCTTCAAAATGACATATACGTTATTAAAACAAGTAAGAGAGCTATATTCGGCTGTGCCGAATCTTATATACCCTTCACCAAATTATACTTAAAAATATTTTTATTTAAACAAAATCAATTTTTTTTAAATGTTTTAAAATTTTTTTAAAAAATTTTTTTTTTCCAAATTGTTTTTTAATATTTTTTTAAAAAAGTTTTTTCAAAAATTTTTTTTTTAAAATTTTTTAATTTTTTTGGAAAAAGAATTTATGACAAAAAAAAATTTTTGGTGAAAAAAAAATTCGGGTTAAAAAATATTTTGTCCCGATTTTGACCCATTGTATGTCCAAATTACTATGGTCTTATATACGTTAAAAAAAATTTTTTTTTTTAAATTTTAAAATTTAAAAAAAAAAAAAAATCTGGTTCAAAATTTTTTTCCCGATTTTGACCCATTGTAGGTCCAACTTTCTATGGTATTATATACGTCGTTGCAAATGTCTTTGAAATATCTATCATTAGATATCCATATTGTCTATATTAATGTCTTAGTAATCCAGATATAGGTAAAAAAAATAGGTCAAAAATCGAGGTTGTCTTGGTTTTTTCCTCATATCTCAGCCATTTGTGGACCGATTTTGCTGATTTTAAATAGCAAAATTCTCGAAAGCATGTCTGACAGAATTATTGAAGATTTGGATCCCGAAGATATCTGGGGTCTTCAGAAAACTGATTTCAACAGACAGACAGACAGACAGACAGACGGACAGACAGACAGACAGACAGACAGACAGACAGACAGACAGACAGACAGACAGACAGACAGACAGACAGACAGACAGACAGACAGACAGACAGACAGACAGACAGACAGACAGACAGACAGACAGACAGACAGACAGACAGACAGACAGACAGACAGACAGACAGACAGACAGACAGACAGACAGACAGACAGACAGACAGACAGACAGACAGACAGACAGACAGACAGACAGACAGACAGACAGACAGACAGACAGACAGACAGACAGACAGACAGACAGACAGACAGACAGACAGACAGACAGACAGACAGACAGACAGACAGACAGACATGGCTTTAATCGACTCCGCTATCTATAAGGATCCAGAATATATATACTTTATAGGGTCGGAAATGAAAAATGTAGTAATTACAAACGGAATGACAAACTTATGTATATATACCCTTCTCACGAAGGTGAAGGGTATAAAAACTGAAAATAAAAGCCTAATTGAAGGTATGATGAAACAAGCCTTTAAAAAGGGTTATTAGGGAAAATATTTTTAATGAATTCAGCATAAAACTGAAGAAAATCTTTTAAAATATTTCATATAACGATTTATAATAAAGAGAGTTAAATAATTGCTAAACCTAGCATGTTTAAATTTTAAATAAACGTATTTTATACGTGATTTTGCAATGTAATTTAGAATGTGTATGAAGGTTTTTAGAAGGAGAAGCAAAGCTCTTCTAGAACATCTTCTCGCAGAAGGTGAGAGTGGAATGAGTTAAGTAATGGGTAAATAGATATTTTAAAATGCCTACAAATTGAAGCCCTAGCAATTTTTATCGCTTGCTCGTCTGCTGTCGTGAATATGTTTAATTTATGATGGTGGCATCTCTTGTTTAAGAGAGAGTAACAGTTATATTAGTGTTGCCAATGTTTGCAGTGTTACATTATAGGAAAAAGCAATTTTTTTTATTATTTTAAGAGTTTTATTATAAAACTAATGAAGAATGAATAAAAATTAATACTTTTTATGAAAATCATAAAAATATACAACAAATTCAAAGATTCTAAATAAGTTTAAAAACGTTTTTATTATATTTAAAGTTTTATTTGAAAATTTCATGAAAATTTTCAAGGTATCTGGCAAATATTTTTTGTTATTTAAATATTCATTTGTTTGTTATTTAAGCAATTAAAGTGTCAATTGTATTTGCAAATATTCGTGGGCTATAAAATATTTAATAGACCATGTTTTTTATTATTTCATTTTTTTGTTAAATATTTTCTCTTTTATTTATTGTAGACTTGTTATAATTGCTTTGGTAAAATAGTTTAAATAAGAAAATGTTGTTACCAGTGAATAGTATTGTAATTATTTGTTTGTGTATTTGATTTTTAGGGTGTAGTAAATTCATATAGAGTAGGCAGGTAGATGTGTGTTCTATTTACTTAAATAATTATGGAATATTGAGCAGGTGTGAATTATATGAATTTTTCATTATCATTTACGCAAAACATTTAGTAGAAATAAAAAAAAATACAAATAGTGGAAAAATATATAGTTAAATAACATTCGATTGTTTAATTCTGTAATTGTTTTCATTTTTATTCAAAGTAAATAAATTTAACATTGAAATGGATAACAAAATTGTGTTATTGAAATCTATTTATAAAGAAAATTTCCAGAATTCCCCCGACTCCCCCACAAGTGACCTCTTTAAACTTAACAAAAGTAAGTCAATTGCAGATTCACAGGAAAAATGTTACTTTGCTATTGGGAGCATGACTTAAAAATGCGGGATTTACAATAGATGTCATATCTATTGAATGGGGTTTTTGTTTTTAATAACTTTTTATGTCATTTTGAAGGCTACATTTCTGTCATTTATTCTCACTTAGTTATTGAAAATATAAGTGCCGCTGAAACAACACCCATTGCTCACAGAAGCTTATGGTGAATGTGTTCCATTGGTTTCAACGTGCGAAAGATGGATTGTTCGGTTCAGAAGTGATGATTTTGACAAGGAACACAAAGTGGCCATACAAAAATGTTTGAAGGCCAAAAATTGAAGGCTTTACTCCATGAAGATTGTTGTTAAACTTAACCATAGTTTGCAAAATCATTGGGAGCTACTCAATCAGCAATTTCAAAATGTTTGCGAGCAGCAGGATTTATCTAAAAGCAGGGAAATTGATACGAATTGAAGCTGAGAGACCTTGAAAAACGATTTTGCATGTCCGAAATAATGCTTGAATGTTACAAAAGAAAATCATTTTTGCACCCAAGCATTACTTGCGATGAAAAATGGATCCATTACGATAAGCCGAAGCTTAGGAGGTCGTATGTGAAGCCCGGCCAACCAGCCGAATAGACACCAAAGCCAACAGCCCAATTATGAATAAAAAATTCCCCGGGAGTTTGTTCCCCGGGAATTTTTTCCCCATTAAATTTGAATAGGAAACAAGTAAGAGAGCTATATTCGGCTGTGCCGAATCTTATATACCCTTCACCAAATTATACTTAAAAATACTTTTTTATACCCTTCAGCTTCGTGAGAAGGGTATATATAAGTTTGTCATTCCGTTTGTAATTTCTACATTTTTCATTTCCGACCCTATAAAGTATATATATTCTGGATCCTTATAGATAGCGGAGTCGATTAAGCCATGTCCGTCTGTCTGTCTGTCTGTCTGTCCGTCTGTCTGTCTGTCTGTCTGTCTGTTGAAATCAATTTTCTGAAGGCCCCAGATATCTCCGGGATCCAAATCTTCAACAATTCTGTCAGACATACTTTCGAGAATTTTGCTATTTAAAATCAGCAAAATCCGTCCATAAATAACGGAGATATGAGCAAAAATCCGAGACAACCTCTGAAAATTTCATCAAAAAACACAATGTATTGCATGCTTTGACAAAAAAGCAACAAAACGTATGTTTTTGGATGTACATGCTTTGCGTATTTTGTTTTTTTTTGTGTTTTGTTTCTTTTGGAGTTGTTGTTGTTTTTTATACAACTAAACGTTTGTTTGGTTGTGTGTTGGTTTTTTTGACTAAAAAGCAACAAATCGTATGTTTGGATGGCATGCTTTGCGTATTTTGTTTTTCTTTTGTGTTTTGTTTCTTTTGGCGTTGTTGTTTTTTTATACAACTAAACGTTTGTTTGGTTGTGTGTTGGTTTTTTTGACAAAAAAGCAACAAATCGTATGTTTGGATGGCATGCTTTGCGTATTTTGTTTTTCTTTTGTGTTTTGTTTCTTTTGGCGTTGTTGTTTTTTTATACAATTAAACGTATGTTTGGATGTGTGTTGGTTTCATTGGCTTGCGTATTTTGTTTTTTCTTTTGGTGTTTTGTTTCGTTTGGCGTTGTTGTAGTTTTTTGTGTTCTTGATAAATTTAGGATGCTGTACGCTGAAAGTGGGCATTGTACATACATATATACTAATTATAAAAAATAATAATGCATCCACAACAAAGGTGAAGGGTATATAAGATTCGGCATAGCCGAATATAGCACTCTTACTTGTTTTTTAATATTTTTATTTAAATAAAATTTATAAATTTTTTTTTTCCAAATTGTTTTTTATTTTTTTTTTAAAAAAAGTTTTTTCATATTTTTTTTTTTAAATTTCTTTAATTAATTTTTTTGGAAAAAGAATTTAGGACAAAAAAAAAATTTTTTATGAAAAAAAAATTTGGGTTAAAAAATATTTTTTCCGATTTTGACCCATTGTATGTCCAACTTACTACGGTCTTATCTACATCGTTGCAAATGTCTTTGAAATATCTATCATTAGATATCCATATTGTCTATATTAATGTCTTAGTAATCCAGATATAGGTAAAAAATAGGTCAAAAATCGAGGTTGTCCTAGTTTTTTCCTTATATCTCAGCCATTTGTGGACCGATTTTCTCGATTTTAAATAGCGACCGTGTATGTAAGTTATTTGGGGGGCTTCGGAAAGTTGATTTCAACACACAGACGGACATGGCTATATCGATTCCGCTATCTATAACGATCCAGAATATATATACTTTTTTGGGGTCGCAAATGAAAAATGTGGAAATTACAAACGGAATGACAAACTTATATATACCCTTGCCACTCATGGTGAAGGGTATAAAAATCGAAAAGTGAAAAAACTCCCGGGGAATTTTTATTCATAATTGGGCTGCAAATATCCATGACGCTAAGATAATGCTCTGTATTTGATGGGAGGAAGAGGGTCCTAATTGTTGTGAGCTGCTGAAATCTAACCAGACAATCACAGAGAACATGTACCGACAGCAAATGATTCGTTTGAAGCGAGAGTTGGCCGAAAAACGCCAAAACACAAAACCTTAATATTCCATTATTACAACGCTCGGCCACATGTTGCAATACCTATTAAAAACAGTTTAGAAAGAAGTGGCTGGGAAGTTTTGCCTTATCCGAGCTTTATAGTGCAGACCTTGCCCCGTTCGACTACTATTTGCTACGATCGATGCAAAACTCTCTCTCTGGGATACGCTTCACTTTGGAAAGCCATTTTCGGATACTCTGAAATTGGCTTGATTTGTTCTTGGCCTCAAAAGATGAGCAGTTCTTTTGGCTCGGAATCCATATGTTGCCAGAAAGATGGGAAAATGTCATAGCTAACAGTGGCCAATAGTTTAAATAAATTTTAATTGTACAAATGTTTCAAATGAAAAGCTTAAAATCCCGCTTTTTTAAGTCACACATCCAATTTCATATTTTACAAAAAAATTAATATTTTTACATTTCTGATTTTTTGCAAATGTCCCTTCTTGTTTGATAGCTTTGTCAAAGCTATTTCAATTACATGTGACTGTTTAATTGAATGTCCTTTCTGCATAAATATTTATTGTTTTTAATTAGTTATTGCAACAAATTAAAAATTCTTAAAAAGTCACGGTCATTATAGCAGAATTTCCTTTTCCAAATGGTGTGAATTTTTGCACATCCATAATGTTTCTTCGCAATTAATAGAAAACAAAAAAGGAAAAACTTTAGCAAATACCTTTAATGGAATGGAAAAACTTTTTCTTTTCAATACAGAAGCAGCGACAAAAAAAAAACAACTTTGTAAAATAAAAGCAAATGACAAAGGTTTTCTAAACACTGAGAGAAATTTATTAAGATTAGAAAACAAATGATTTTTTATTATAAAAAAATTTTAAAATTTTTAAGAAATCTAGCAGAAATTTTAAATACTATAATGATTGAAAGCAAAGAATTAGTCCATTAATAAAATTCCATTTAATTTCTTTTAATTAGTTTAAATACTGTCAAATTATAAAACAATAAGCAAAAACTCCCATCTTTGGGTTTTGAACACAATATGGCAGCTCTAGTTAAATAGCCAGCCATATTTCTTAGTGATGCCAACCCATAGAAATTAAATTACTTTCAAGTTTTCTTAGCTTTTTAGTTCAGTGTATTTTCTGGCTCAATGAGGCGTATCAATTTCGAGAGTAATTGTTACTTAAATAAACTACAATATAAAACATTAAAATGAAATAAAAAAAAAGGTGGGGGACGTTATATGAAGATACACAAAAAGCAACGTCAACGGCGACGTTTAGAGAAAAAAAAAATTCACAATAAATCACATTAAAACGGCATTTATAGATATTAAAACGCATAAAATGTTTGAAAAAAAAAAATAAATAAACAATTACATGCACTGTAAACAGTAGGCCTTAAAAGTAAAGAACTATTAAGATTAAAAATTGTTCATTTAGAAAACTTAAAATACTTTTACATTCTATACAAATGCTTACATTAATTCTTTAAAGATTTCCGCTATATTTTCTAACCTTATTTCCCCACCCCTGCTAAGAACTGAAAAGTGCTGCCAAGTTTTTCAGTTGAAGGATGCCACAGCTATAATGAAATACACATAGATCGGAAATTCTGCTGTCATAGACCTAACTCAGTTTGCAAAACCTTAAGTGGTGACAATGTATTAGAAAAAAAAAACTATGTGAAAACAAGTAAGAGAGCTATATTCGGCTGTGCCGAATCTTATATACCCTTCACCAAATTATACTTTAAAATAATTTTTTTTAAATATTTTTAGTTAAACAAAATTTATTTTTTAATTGTTTTTCAAATTTTTTTTTTTTTTGAAATTGTTTTTTAAAAAAAATTTTTTCCAAATTTTTTTTTAAAATTTTAAAATTTTTTTTGGAAAAAAATGTATTACAAAAAAAATTTTTTGATGAAAAAAAAATTCGGGTTAAAAAATATATTTCCCGATTTTGACCCATTGTAGGTCCAACTTACTATAGCCTTATCTACATCGTTGCAATGGACTTTGAAATATCTATCATTAGATATCCATATTGTCTATATTAATGACTTAGTAATCCAGATATAGATAAAAAATAGGTCAAAAATCGAGGTTGACCCGGTTTTTTTCTCATATCTCCATTATTTATGGACCGATTTTGCTGATTTTAAATAGCAAACTTCTCGAAAGCATGTCTGACAGAATTATTGAAGATTTGGATCCCGAAAATATCTGGGGTCTTCAGAAAATTGATTTCAACAGACAGACGGACATGGCTTAATCGACTCCGCTATCTATAAGGATCCAGAATATATATACTTTATAGGGTCGGAAATGAAAAATGTAGAAATTACAAACGAAATGATAAACTTATATATACCCTTCTCACAAAGGTGAAGGGTATAACAAAGACAATACAAGTATGTATGTGGGATTTTTTTGAAAAAAATCGAGATTTTTTTGTTTTGAAACATTTGTACAATCAAAATATTGGCCATTGTTAGCTGTGACCTTTCCCCATCTATCTGGCAACATGTGGATTCCGAGCCAAAAGAACTTGCTCATCTTTTGAGGCCAAGAACGAATCAAGCCAATTTCGGATACTCTGTTCCAAAGTGAAGCGTATCCCAGAGAGAGCGTTCTACATCGATCGATACAAATAGTAGTTGGACGGTGCAAGGTCTGGACTATAAGCCGGGTGAGGCAAAATATTCCCAACCACTTCTTTCTAAATGATTTTTAACAGGCATTGCAAAATATTTTCGAGCGTTGTCATGATTAAATATTATGGTTTCATGCCTGGTCTTATATTGCTCGATTCAAATTGCTTCCACCAAATACAAAGCATTACCTTAGCGCTATGGATATTTGGCTTTGGCTGGTTCGCTTCAAATACGATCTCTTAAGCTTCGGTTTATCGTAACAGATCCATTTTTCATCACAAGTATTGACTCGGTGCAAAAATGATTTTCTTTTATAGCGTTGAAGCATAATTTCGGACATGCAAAATCGTCTTTCAAGGTCTCTCGTCTTCAATTCGTATGAAACCCAATTTCCCTGCTTTTGGATAAATCCTGCTGCTCGAAAACATTTTGAGATTGCTGCTTAAGTAGCTCCCAATGATTTTGCAAGCTCTTGTTAAGTTTGACAACAATCTTCATGGAGAAATGCCTCCATTTCTTGGACTTCCTGTTTGGGCTGGCCTGTATTTTTCTATGGCCGTCCTTTAATTCTTACCACTTAGGTTTTTAACAACTGAGTTAGGTTTTGTAACAGAAGAGTTGCCAATGTAAGCTGTGGCTTACATTCTCACCAGTTAGTTTTTTGACAATAGAGTTTCCGATTTATGCCTTTATCTATGGCTGTGGCTTACATTTCACAATTTAGGTTTCTAACAACTGAGTTAGGTTTTTGAAAGGAGTGTTTCCAATCTATGCGCGTTAGGCTATAGAAAATTCGTCATTTTAAAGGGATTAAATTTAGATTTTTACTGCAATATTAGAACAGGAGAAAACTAACTCTTTAATGTTTAATCCTCTAACCGGCAAGGCTGCCTTATTTGGTTATTTTTCCCGTTATAACGTTAAATATGTGTAAAGAGACAAACAATTTACTTATTGTGATAAACAAGAACGTGAACTTGTCTTTTGTTTGTTTTTATTCCAACGTATTTCTTTTTTTTTCAAACAATAACCTGGTATATTATTTTATATCGAAATAAAATTGGCCGAAATGTATTAAATTGTTTATAAAATCATTTCTTTTCATATTCATTATTGGATGCCTACTTTTATTGTACAGTGTAAGCAATTTGAATTGCTTTCAAGCGTAAAATGTTAGATATTTTAAATCACTTAATAGATATGAAACACATTGAACTATTCGTCAATAAATTCTTAATAAACCTTAAAAAAACTAGACTTATTTAAACAATATTCAAGAATTTAACATGTTAGAAGCCAACTCAAGTTCAAGGAAAATATTTAGGAGGTTTAAAGTTCATACGACCGGAATGCTTATGTGAGTTTCTCGTGGATGAAATAGATCGCGAATTCAATTAGCACTCTCAAAGGAAACAAATCTCCAGCTGCTGAGCTCTTGAAGTCCGACCCTTATACGAGTGCTGGAATAATACTGCCAACCATTCGAACATTCTGAGAGAGCGAAAATCTCGACAACGACCTGAGAGTGTGATAATAAATATACCCAAAAAAAGAGCAATCTCACAGACTCTAATAACTGGCGAGGCCTTACTCTTCTATGCATAATTGCCAAAAAGGATCTCCGACAAGGTAACACCAACTTTAAGGCAGGAACAAGCTGGATTCGGACCCTATAAGTCCAGCATCCAGCACATTGTGGAACAATCTGTAGAGTGGAGCTCACCAATAGTATCATAGACTTCCAGAAGGCCTAAACCACGATGAGATTTGGCGTTCAAACTCCTACTTCTTTAAAAAGCCTATACCGTAATGCCTCTTGTAGGATAAAATATGGCAAATTGCTGAGTGAAACGGTGAGAGTTGGGAGAGTTAAGTTATTGTTCTGGACATGATCCTTGGAAGAACCTTCGATAACGGTAGGGGAATATTGGAGGGATTGCAGGATCGCCTAAACGATCTTGATTATGTAGACGATATTTGTTTCCTTGCTCACAGCTACTCAGATCTAGCGGAGAAGTTGTGAAGCGTAAAGCTGATAGCGGAACCAGCAGGTTTGAAAATAAATTTCACGAAGAGATTTATTTACAATTGGTGAAAGCGGAGGATCGGTTGAGGACATCGATAATCGCTTGCTTGCAGAAGGCACCTCAAACATTTGGCCGTCTAAAACCTATTTGGAAATCTGCCTTTTTATCTCTGCGTACGAAAATTGCAATCTCCAATGCCAATGTAATATCGAGCCTTCTGTTCGTGCAGGCGCGGTTCCAGAGGGGGTGAAATACCCCCCCGCCCCCCAAATCGAAAAGTGTTCATATAAAAAAGGGGGAAATGGCAAATGTGATAGCGGAACCAGCAGGTTTGAAAATAAATGTGACGAAGCGATTTATTTCCAATTGGTGAAAGCGGAGGAACGGTTGAAGACATCGATAATCGCTTGCTTGCAGAAGGCACCTCAAACATTTCTAAATTCTATTTGGAAATCAGCCTTACGAAAATTTCAATCTCCAATGCCAATGTAAAAACGACCCTTCCGTTCGTGCAGGCGCGGTTCCAGAGGGGGTGAAATTCCCCCCCCCTCCAAAAAACGAAAAGTTTTCATATAAAAAAGGGGAAAATGAAAAATGTAGAAAATATTTGAATTTTGTTCTCCCCCCAAATGGTTGACCTGGATCCTGGAAAATTGCAAATATTCGTGAACCGCTGTCTTCGCCAGATCCTACGTGTATTCTTCCAGGAAGGAAGAAGCCAGCAAATCCTATCGATTGCAATAAGGAGACGATCCAATGGCAGTGGATCGGTCACTCCCTTAAAAGGCAGAATAACGATATCACTAGAACTGCCAAAGACTGGAACCCGCAAGGGGACGCCCAGCTCAGACATAAAGAAGACAGATTGAGGCCGAATTAAATATCAGTGGCAAGAGTTGGAGAGAAGTGAAATATATTTAAGCATTTTATTGAGGCTCTATGCTCCTTGTAGGAACGAAGGGAAGTCTTAAGATTTTTTCTGAAATAGCTCCTGTAAAATTCTCCTAATACCTTAATGATATTGAAACTTATAATTGATACGAGTTAAAACAAAAAAAAATACCTATTAATAATTACATATTTAAAGTACTTTTCAAGTTCTCAAATAGGATTTTCCCTTTGCATACAATAAAGATTATAAAAAAAACATGGAAAACTATTAAAAAAAAAAAAACTCAAAACGTTTTGTTTTTGACTGCAAAAGTTCGCACGTACCAATAAAACGATGAATGAATAGAAAAAAACACTAAATAATGTTGCAAAAAAAAATAATCACATAGATTTTTTTTATTGTAAATTTTATTTAGTTGTAACAAGTAATTCAAGCAAAACGGTTGAGTCGAAAGAAAAATTTTGAGATTAAAAAAACCAAAAAAAACTTAGATTTTATTTAAAACTATCAAATTGGCTTTATTAACCAATTATTATATATTTCGTTTAGTTTTAAATTTCTATAAAAATTTTAGAAAATTCAAATTTCATTCTCATTCACGCTCCTCTTTTACCATGCAAATAAATCGCAATAAATTGCTAATCGTTTCGGGCGCAGTATTCGTTTTTGCCATAATGAATGGCTGGCTGATATTTCCGAAAATCTTGAAATTCATTTTAAAAAAACAGGTGAATTTGAAACCTGGCTCGGATATACGCGAGTTATGGGTGGATACACCGTTTCCTCTACATTTCTATTTTTATGTTTTTAATATAACAAATCCCAATGAGTTTTTGAATGGAGCCAAACCGAATTTACAGGAAATTGGGCCATTTGTGTTTGAGTAGGTTGAGCAGCTATTTGAAAAAAAAAATATCAAAATATATTGAAATTTAAACAAAATTTGTTTTGTTTTTTTTTTTATAAAACAAGTGAATGGAAATCCAAATATGATTTGGAAGATGATGAGGAAGAGGATACGGTTACTTATCATATGCGTAATACATTTATATTCAATGCTAAGGCATCGGCTCCTCTAACGGGGGAGGAGGTGATAACCATGATTCATCCTTTAATAGCGGTAAGTATAAAACAAGAAAACTGTAAAGAAAAGAATGTCATATTCCAACGAACTCAAAAACAGAAATTTAAAAAATCAATTTCAAGGCCTTTTTCTTACTGAAAGGCATCCCTTTCATCCCTTTGGTGACTTTTCCTGTCACCAAACCTAACTCAGTTGTCAAAAACCTAAGTGGTAAGAATATAAGCCACAGCCATAGATAAAAACACATAGATCGGAAACTCTGCCATCAAAAACCTAACTCAGTTTTCAAAAACATAAGTGGTGATAACTATTGGGTGTCTGACTTAAAACTGCGGGATTTAATTAAGAAAAATTGCCGCTAAAGCTCTCCGATTGCTCACTAAAGCTTATGGTGAATGTGTTTCACCGGTTTCAACGTGCGAGAAAAGATTTGTTCTGCTCAGAAGACAAAGAAGACAAAGATCGCCTAGGCCAGCCAAAAAAAAGTTTGAAGACCCAGAACTGCAGGCATTACTCCATGAAGATTATTGTGAAACTCAACAAGAGTTTGCAAAATCATTGGCAGCTACTCAATCAGCAATTTCAAAAAATTTGCAAGCAGCAGGATTCATCTAAAAGTAGGGAAATTGGAAATTGAAGCCCAGAGACCTTGAAAGAAGTGGTTGGGAAGTTTTGCCCGCCTTATAGTCGAGACCTTGGACCAACCGAATGCTATTTATTTAGAATGATGCAGAGAACATTTTCTCTGGAATACGTTTCACTTTGTAACACAGTATCCGATATTGGCTTGATTCATTCTATGCCTCAAAACATGAACAGTTCTTTTGGCTCAGAATTCATATTTTGAGAGAAAGATGGGAAAAGGTCATAGCTAACAATGGCCAATACTTTGCATAAATTTTGATTGTACAAATGTTTAAAAATAAAACCAAAACATTTGAAAAAATCCATAATTTTTAAATATTCAAATATTTTATATTGATTAAAGGCAAACAAATCATTAAATGTCTAATTTCAAGATATTCAGCAGCTTTTTCTTAATAAAATTCTATTAAATTTGATGATATTTCTTTAAAATCTTTAATTAATATAAAAATCTAAAATAATAAACACAAACTCCCATCTCTGGTCATTAACAACAATATGGCAGCTCTAATGAAATAGGCAGCCATATTTGTTAGTGATGCCCACTCTTGGTAAAAGCTACAACAAAGCAACACTTCTTATCAACTTAGCTAGAGCAATAAACTAGGAAAATTATTAAAACACAGATTTTGAAGCAATTATATGAGTAAAAAGATTCGAATTACAAATGAAATTATCCAAAAAAGAAAATATTAAGCTGTCAAGTTCTTTTTCCTTCATCTAAACTATTATAATAATAATCGCTACAGAACTAGCCAACTGACTGGTTTCTGGGTGATGGTCCAATCAGTCTCTAATTTTACATAAAAAGGCATAAATTAAAAAACTGTGAATTTTATAAAAAAAAAATCGCTAGATTAAATAAAAAACGCTAATTTTTCAAATTTAATCAAAAATCTTATTTTCCACAAAAACAATTATAATTTTGAAAGAAGATTTATAACAAATCGCTATTAAAACGATAAAACTATAATTTTACAAAAATCGCTAGATTAAAAAAAAGCGCCAATTTTCAAAAAATAAAAAAAATCCACAAAAAATCTTATTTTCTACATAAAAACGTAAAATTTTCAAAAACGCAAAATTTTTCATAGTCGTTTTTTCATAAAAATTCTCTAATTGTACAAGAATATAAAAAATGTAAAAAAACGCCAATTTCAAAAATAGCTTTTTTCATTAAAAAAAATATTCTGAAAAGCAAAATACCAAAAATCAAATTTAAAAAAATTAAAAATGTAAAAAAACGCCAATTTCAAAAATAGCTTTTTTCATTAAAAAAATATTCTGTAAAGCAAACCAAAAATCAAATTTAAAAAATTATAATTTCTTAAAAAAACCGCCAATATCACAAAAAAATTTAAAAATTTCAATCTTTATACAAAAATAATTAATTTCACTAGAAATCGCCAATTTACAAAAAATCGCTTATTTCATAAAACATCGCAAAATTTAAAATATTAAGCAATTTCATCAAAATCATTCATTTTTACAGCATAAAACAAAATCTCACAAAAAAAAATTTTTTTTTAAAAAAATCTCGTATTTTCCAAAAATCGCTAATTTCACAAAAATCTCAAATTCTGCCAAAAAGATAATTTTCGACATTTTTATTAATCCGAAATTTCACAAAAAATCTTCAATTTGAAATAAAAGCTTATTCATAATTTTACAAAAAACATACCAAAATCTCAAAAAAAACTTACATTTTTTAAATAATCTCCAACTTCACACAAAACCGCTAATTTCACAAAAATCTTTAATACTCAAAAAATACATTAATCATTTTATTTAATAAAAAAACGCCAATATCAAAAAGTAAAAAAATTCAGTTCAAAATCATCTCTTTATTTATAAAAAAATTGCTAATTCTACAACAATAAGCAAATTTCACAAAAAACGCCTATTTAAAAAAATCGCTTATTTGATAAAAACCGCGAAATTTAATTTTTTTTTTCAAAAATCGCTAATTTCACAAAAATCTCAATTCTGCAAAACAAAAACGCAAATTTCTTTAAACATCTAAAAAGTCTTCAATTTGAAATAAAAGCTTATTCATAAAAAATTAGAAATTATAATAAAATTAAGCAATTCCATTGTTACTTTTACAAAAACATAAACAAATCTCCAAAAACATCTCCAATTTTTTTAAATAATCTCAAACTTTACACAAAATCGCGTATTTCACAAAAATCTAAAATTCTGCAAAAAATTTATTTAAAAAAAACGCCAATATCAAAAAGTAAAACATTTCAGTTCAAAATCATCGCTTTCTTTATACAAAATTTGCTAAGTCTACAACAATAAGCTAATTTCACAAAAATACGCCAATTTAAAAAAATCGCCTATTTGATAAAAAACGTAAAATTTAAAATTTTTCCAAAAATCGCTCTTTTGATAAAAATCGCTAATTTCACAAAAATCTCAAATTCTGCCAAAAAAAAGATAAATTTCGTCATTTTTATAAAAATCCGAAATTTCACAAAAAATCTTCAATTTGAAATAAAAAATAGAAATTAAAAAATATTAAGCAATTCCATTGTTAATTTTACAAAAAACATATCAAAATCTCCAAAAAAAAAAATCTTAAATTTTTTAAATAATCACAAACTTTACATAAAACCGCTAATTTCACAAAAATCTTTAATGCTCAAATTCTGCAAAAATTTTATTTAAAAAAAAACGCCAATATCAAAAAGTAAAAGATTTCGGTTCAAAATCATCGCTTTATTTATAAAAAATTGCTAATTCTACATCAATAAGCAAATTTCACAAAAAAACGCCTATTTAAAAAAAATCGCTTATTTGATAAAAAAAACGTAAAATTTAAAATTTTTCCAAAAATCGTTCTTTTGATAAAAATCGCTAATTTCACAAAAATCTCAATTCTGCAAAACAAATTTCTTTAAACATCTAAAAAGTCTTCATTTAAAATAAAAGCTTATTCATAAAAAATTAGAAATTAGAAAAAAATTAAGCAATTCCATTGTTAATTTTACAAAAACATAAACAAATCTAAAAAAACTTCTCGAATTTTTTAAATAATCTCAAACTTTACACAAAACCGTGTTTTCACAAAAAGCTTTAATTTTACAACAAAAAAATTTAAATTTTTTAAAATATCGCCAATTTTTACAAAAATCTTATTTTTTTTAAAAAATCTCCAAATCGATCATTTTATAAAAATCGTTAATTTCACAAGAAAATAGCAAATTTTATATAAAATTTTGAATTTCAGGAACAAATTTCACCAAAAACGCCTATTGAAAAAATCGCTTATTTCATAAAAAACGTGAAATTTAAACAATTTTAGCAATTTCACAAAAAATTGCAAATGTCGCAAGAAATCCTTAATTTTACAACCAAAAAAATACAAAATTTTTTAAATAATCGCCAAATTTTACAAAACTTTTAAATTTTTATAAAAATCGCCAAATCGCTCTTTTTATAAAAATCATTAATTTAACAAAAACTCGCAAAATTTTACATAAAATTTTGAATTTCAGGAACAAATATCACCAAAAACGCCTATTTAAAAAAATCGCTTATTTGATAAAAAACGTGAAATTTAAACAATTTCACAAAAAATTCCAAATGTCGCAAGAAATCGTTAATTTTGTAACTAAAAAAATTCAAAATTTTATAAATAATCCCCAAATTTTACAAAAATCTTAAATGTTTATAAAAAATTTGCAAATGTCGCAAGAAATCATTAATTTTGCAACCAAAAAAATTCAAAATTTTTTAAATAATCGCCAAATTTTATAAAAATCTTAAATTTTTATAAAAATCTCCAAATCGCTAATTTTATAAAAATCGTTAATTTCACAAAAAAAATAGCAAATTTTATATACAATTTTGAATTTCAGGAACAAATTAAAAAAAACGCTTATTTAAAAAAATCGCTTATTTGATAAAAAACGCGAAATTTAAAAAAATTTACCAATTTCATAAAAAATAGCAAATGTCGCAAGAAATCGTTAATTTTGCAACCAAAAAAATTCAAAATTTTTTAAATAATCGCCAAATTTTACAAAAATTTTAAATTTTTTAAAAATCTCCAAATCGATAATTTCATAAAAATCGTTAATTTCACAAAAAAATAGCAAATTTTACATAAAATTTTGAATTTCAGGAAAAAATTTCACAAAAAACGCCTATTTAAAAAATCGCTTATTTTGTAAAAAACGCAAAATTTAAAAAATGTTACCAATTTCATAAAAAATTGCAAATGTAGCAAGAAATCGTTCATTTTACAACAAACAAAAATTAAAAATTTTTTAAATAATCGCCAACTTTTACAAAAATTTTAAATTTTTATAAAAATATCCAAATCGCTCATTTTATAAAACTTGTTAATTTCACAAAAAATCGCAAATTTTATATAAAATTCAGAATTTCAGGTAAATTTTACAAGAAAATTTACTATTTCATGGAAAAGAACATTTCGAATCTCTTAAAAAAATCGCTATTTTCACAACAAAATCGCTAATTTAAAAAAAAGAAATTTTAAAAAAATCTTTAATAAAGGTCAAAAGCTTAAATCCTGCCACCAAAACTCATTTCATAACCCTTATTTTCAATGATTTTTAGCTAAACATAAGTTATAATTTGTAAAAATCGACAAATAATTTTTGACCTTCTAACCTTACTTTAAAATTCCTTTGAAAACACAAAACACTCACAAATTCTTCAAAGCAGCTAAATTACATTTAACATCTTAATAAACTACCTAGTCCTTAGTTCTTTACATTTTGCCAGCTATTAATTCTTAATAAATTCATTAGAAACAAAACAATTTTCCTAAACGTTTATGAATTAGCAATCATAAAATAATTGCCGCAAATTACAATACTTTATTAGCCAAGTAAATTGAATTTCTATTTTCTTTCATATTTTACCACCCACTTTTTTCAATTTCACTCCCTTTTCTTTTTGCTTTTCAGCCCATTGCTGTGGTGGTGTTGCGCGAAAAGGCCGCCATGATGGAATTAATTGTCAAAGCCATTGACATAGTATTTCGCGACCAGAAAGGTGTCATCACCGCCCCCTTCATGGATATATTCTTTCGTGGCCTTAATGTGGACTGTTCATCGGAGGAGTTTGCCTCGAAGGCTTTGTGTACGGCCTTCTATACGGGCGAAGTGAAACAGGCTCAACAAGTGAATGATACACATTTTCTGTTCTCCTTCATGCAGGCGGTAAGTTGTGGTGGAAGAGAGAGAGAGAGAGAGAGCAAGAATTTCTTTTGCTTGTATCTTATAGGCCAATCATTCGGATGCTGGCAAATTTACCGCTTGTCGGGGCGTTAAGAATGTCCATAAAATGGGTAAAATCATTTTGTTTCAAGACGAGCCCGAACAGGATATTTGGCCGGGAGATGCTTGCAATGAATTAATCGGCACCGATTCCACTGTATTTCCTCCTTTCCTGCATAAAGATGAGGGCTTGTGGGCTTTTACGCCGGATTTATGCCGTTCATTGGGGGCCCACTATGTACACAAGACTACCTATGCTGGTCTGCCAGCCAGCTTTTTCACATTGGAGTTTGGGGATATTAAGGTAAGTCGAAAGCAAGGAAAAGGATGTTATTTATCTATTTAACCCTCCAGAACACTCCCGAATTACATTGTTTCTGTGATGATCCCGACGATCCGGAAACCTGTCCACCCCAGGGCACCATGAGTTTGCAGGCCTGTACCGGAGGTCCCATTATAGCCTCCTTGCCACATTTCTATCATGCTGATCCGAAGTTGTTAGAGGGTGTCAATGGTTTAAATCCCAATGAACATGATCATGCCATTTTTATAGATTTTGAATTGGTAAGTTGAGAAGCAGTCAAGCCCCCTAACTCAGTTATAATCTATTAATTTGTGTTAACAGATGTCTGGTACACCCTTGAGAGCTGGCAAACGTTTGCAGTTTAGCATGGACTTGGAGCCAGTAGAGGCCATAGAACAGGTTAGCAAAATACCGCGTGTGGTGTTGCCCATGTTTTGGGTGGAAGAAGGAGCTGCTCTAAATAAAACCTACACCAATATGCTGAAATATACTTTATTTTTGTAGGTTTTTTTTAATCAATTAATTAATCATTTTGTTAAATAATTTTTTTTTATTTATTTCAGGGGTCTACGCTTTAATGCTGGCTTACGTTGGACCTTGATCACCTTGTCTTTGCTGGGCTTAATGGGTGGCGGTTATTTGTATATGAAAAAAACGGATAGTTTGGATATAACCATACCACCCAAGGACAATAAGGTGTCAAATGTTAAGCCAGTCACTGACATAACGAATTCAGTGGAGCATAAGCCACCTGCCATAGCCCAGGCCGATTTGACAAATCAAAAAGTTGATAAATTTTAAAGGCACAAATCATTTAAAAGCATAACTTGTAGAGGCACCATTTAAATTAAGATTTAAGAAGTATAAATAAATAAATTTGTCACATTTTTCTTTAAATTAGAGATAATAAATGTTTGCTAAAGAAGTGAAATGAAAGCAATATTGTTAGACATCCTATAATTTTAACTCAACATAAATAAACACTACACACAACTGATAACACAAATCAATTAATATTTTTTATAAATATTTATAACATAATCACAATTTGATAGATTAGAAAAATTGTAAACAACTTTATAAAATTATTAACCCCTTAAAAATACATATTTCAATTTCAATTGACAAAGCAAAACAGAAAAGTTTAGAAAATAAAAACAATTTTAATAAAAACTATAAAAAAATCTTCTATATTTAATATAAGAATTGAAATTATTAACAATTTCCACTGTTTTTTGTCTAAAACCAATTTGTTTTGCTTGCTTTTTAATTTATAGCTTAACTGATTGCTTATAAACAGTTGGCAATACTAATGTATAAGCTGTAATCATTTTACAGTGAATGTAAACAAATTCGCTATCTCTCCCTCTCTTTGCACTGAGTGTTTAAGGTTGCCGTACTAGGCAGGTTATAGTTATGTATTTAGCGTGGCCGTACTTAAGATAAAGTGCAATTTAAAGATTAAAACGTATAAAAAATCATAATTTCATTAAACAGAACATTAATTTAAGTACCTTTAAGCAATTTACATTAATTTTAAACTAAAAAAGAAGATAAATTCTTGAGCTATTTCAAATTTAAGCAAAATAGTAAATTAGTCAAGTTAATAAAGCTCATTTAATAAAATTTTTATTTAGAAAATTTGTCACACTATGTAATTTAATTGCTAATTTAAACTTTAAAATGTTTTAAAATACAGTAATCTTGCAAACAATTAATCACCCCTATCGCGAATCAATATTCCACATGAAATATTTTCCTTTTTTCGTTCATCAACTTTATTCATTTGAAAAAATTCCCCTTGTTGTGAAATTTTTAGATCGAATTTTGTAAACAATAAACAGCTGTTGCGAACAAAATTAACTATTGTGAATGAAAAGTTCATGGGAATATCACGATAGCAATTTTCCCTTCGAGGGAAATGGATATTTGATGGGAACAAAATTTCACATTTTATTGCCGATAGGGGTGAATATATAAGTGAATCAAAATTCTACATTTGTAGCTTCATTTATTATTTAATCTTACATTGTTCAATTATTTTATTTATTGCTGTTATAAAAGTCAAAGAAGATCAAATAAACATATGTTGAAATAGTGGTTATGTTTAAGGAAAGGCAGCCAAATAAAGCAGATTTTAATTTAAACTAAGAAAATATAATTTGTATTAAGAACTTTTCCCAAATTATGCAATTTAATACCTGAAATCCTCGATAAACTAATAAAAATTTAACCTTAATAATAGTCGCGCTTGAAATTATTGAAAATCTATATAATTTTGGGTTACTTTAGCTGTTTTGAGTTAAAATTCTGCATATTTCGCTTCATTTTTAATTTACATATACCATTTAACCATTCAAACAGTTGGCAACACAAACCTGCGAGCTGTTGCCATTTTACGGTGAATGTAAACAATTTCTCTCTCTCTTTCTCTTTGTATTGAGTGTTTGAGGTTGCCATACTACAAATGGTATAAATTCAAACACAGTGTAGCCATATTCATGATTAATAAAGCATTATGATTATAAATTATAATTTAAATGTTTAAACCTATAAAAAATTGCAATTTTAAGAAAAATTAACATTGTTTTATACAGGTTTTAGCCATGTATACTAAAAATTGTAAGAAAAAGGCAGCATTAGGAAGAAAAAGAACCCAGATTTTTAAAAATTAAATTAATTATTAAAAATTTAACACAATTTTATCTTATTCACTAAAACGGATGAAAGTTTTTTAAAAATCGCCGTTTTTAAAAAAGACGTCAAAAATTTTTTTTTAGAAAAATTTTATGAAAATTACAATTTTTAAATAAGTTTTGAGTGTTTTTCATAGCTTTAGTTAAAATTAATTAAACAAATTTTTATTACAAATGTGAGGAAAAAATATTTCATTTTAGAAATGTCGCGTGATAAACCATGCTTGTAAAAAAAACGAATGCAAATATTTCAACATCACAACACTCAAGAGAAAGTCAGTTTATTGTACTGTATCGTTTTAAATTATATTTTAAATCGTTAATTTTTGCAGCCAAAAACTGTTCTATTTTTTGTCGCGTTCTGGATCCCATATTTATTCCACCAAACGGACAAACTGAGGATAAAGAAGTAAGAGAGCTATATTCGAATGTGCCGAATCTTATATGCCCTTCACAAAATTACGCTTTAAAATAAAATTTTTAGTTAAATCGGCTCGGTTGCCGGGAGAATTCCCGATGTATGGTTGTATGAATCACTTATGTAAGTTATTAAGGCGCTACGGAAAGTTGATTTTAACATGCAGACGGACATGGCTATATCGACTCCGCTATCTATAACGATCCAGCATACATACAGTGGTTGACAAAATAATGGAAACTTTTCCAAATATTTCATTAGTGGCCTAAAATCTGAAATAATTTTTTAAAAAATTTTAACATTTTTGTAGTATTTTATTTGTATACTTTTATTAACTTAATTTAACAAAAAACAAAGGACAAAGGACATAATTAATTAAATTCTAAAAATGAGAAAACAAAATTAAAAGATTTCTTTTCTTTATTACGGCATTGACAAAACAATGGAAACTTAGTTATTATTTTAACAAATATGGTCTAAACTTAGCAATAACTCAATATTTTGTTGTGTATCCCTTATTTTTTATAACTGCTACACATCGACGATGCATTGAACCAATTAAAGAGTCAATGGTATCCTTTGAAATATTTTGCCATTCCCTTATAACCGCCTCCGATAAATCTTCCTTCCTGGTGTAATTTTGGGTCCTTATTTTACGATCTACAATTTCCCATAGATTTTCTATGGGATTGAGATCTGGTATCTCGTTGGATTGTAACCATTCGGTTACAACCCTAGATGTGTGTTTCGGATCGTTGTCGTGTTGGAATCTCCAAACTAGGGGTATATTTTCCTCAGCGTATGGATACATAACATCGTTTAATATGGTTCTGTATCCTATACCTGTCATGTTTGGTATCTTTTATAATATGAATTGGGCCCATACCTTGCCCTGAAAAACATCCCCATACCATAATATTGCCACCGCCAAATTTTACAGTCTTATTTTTGTACTTTGGATCTAATTATTTTCTCTTTGGTCGTCTTACAAATGTTCTCCCATCACTGCCTCTTAAATTATATTTGGATTCGTCGGAAAAGAGGACAGTATTCCATTTCTGTGTCGACCGGTTTAAATGATCCCTGGCAAATTGTAGACGAGCAGAACGGTTCTTTTTTAGAAATGAGTGGTTTTTTTTCACAGGACGATAGCAACCAAGACCAGCCTCATTTGCCCTGCGACTAACTGTTCGGGTACTTATTTCTAATTTTAGGCTATTAACAACCTCTCCAGGAGTTATTTTTGGGAATTTCTTGAACTCTCTCGCTATTAAATTATCTTGTCTAGCAGTAGTCTTACGAGGTATTCCACCTAAATGTAGAGTTTTTACAGAACCGGTCTCACGAAATTTTTGAAACTGCTGATTTATTAATTGAATATTTGCCACAGATACTTTTTTGTTTTAAACCAGCTTTAAAATCGTTAATTATTTTATTTTTTAAGTCTTCACAAATCTTAACTTTATACATTTTCGTTAACTTTGAAAAAAAGCAATTATGCGAAAAACTTAGAAAAAGAAATTGTGAATTTAAAAATAAAATAAAATAAAATAATGTACATCGTTCTTTTAAATATTATTTTCGTTTTACACTTCTTTCTTGCAGAAGTTTAAAAGTTTCCATTGTTTTGTCAGTAGCAAAATAGTGAATATTTTTAATTTTGTTAATTTTATGTTGTTTGTTTTTCAGTTAATTTATATAAATAAAACTATACAAGTAAAATACTAAAAAAAAAATTTTTATTTTAAAAAAATATTTTAAGTTTTGGGCTACAAATGGAATATTTGGAAAAGTTTCCATTGTTTTGTCAACCACTGTATATACTTTGTGAGGTCGCAAATGAAAAATGTCGAAATTACGAAATACCTCTACCACTCTTGCTGAAGGGTATTTTTATTTTATTGAAACAAAATTACCATAGAAAATTAATTTAAAATTTCATTAAAAATTATTCCCTTATTCATAATGAAATTTAAAGTTCAAAGATTTCCAAAAATTTACTTGAGGAAGAAATAGGGTATAAAATCCAGTTTTCCTAAAAACTTTTGTAGAGAATTAAGCTGTATTTTTTTAAAAAGCAAACAGTACGCAACACTTTTCAACCAAAACACTTGAAAAGCACTAATTTGCTGTATTTTCCAACCTCTTCTGCTTGCTTGCTGGCAACACTGTTAGTTGGCAACGCTAGTAAAACCCGTTATATTGTTGTACGCAAACCGGAGTAAATTTTAATGTTGCCATATTTGCTTTAGAAATTGCCAGATCTTTTCGTTAACAGAGCTGTAATATTTAATACCTAAGAATATGATAACACAGGTATGGAATAATTGTTGTATATAGGTCAATCCTAGGTTATTTTTGAACATTAAAAACGTAATTATAATACCATACAATACAATACAAATATTTTTAAGCAAACCCCAAATAATTATAGATAAGATTACAAAACTTTTACTCTAACAAATAATCAACACTTAACAATAATGAAGTAAACATAAAGTATTGATATAAAAAAAATAATTTAAAATAGACATTTGGACGTCTATATATAATAAAATAATAATTTAAATAGTATTCAATGTTTCAATAAACCATAAATAATAAATTTGATTTATTAAAAGCTTAAAATAATTATAGAATATAAAAAAACTTTTACACATACATATTGAATATTTATAAAAAATGTGAAAAAATATAACTTTGCGTCACTACATATAAATGCTTTAAATATTCTTTTAAAGGAATTTATTTATTTATTTTGTTTAAGCTTAATTTGCATTAATTTATTTACTTGTTGCTTTTATTATTTAGTTTCCTACTCAATGCTTACAAACAATTTCGTTTGTATTTCTTTTAGTTGTTTTTTTTTTCTTGCTACGAAATTATAATTGATTTTCAATTGAATATGCATGACTTCATTTAGGCATAGAAATTATTATTATTGTTGTTGTTGTTGCTATTTACATTTTGTTTTCTTTTGTCATTTTGCGGCAAAAAGAAAACAAAACAAAAAGAGATAGATACTCGCGTGTGAGTGCTACATACTTACATATGCACATACATATTTATAAAGAGTGAGAGTGAGAGCGAAAGCAACAGAGTGTTTGTTTGTAACACTCAAGTGTCCTCCATGTTTGTTTAAGTTTTGTTTTAATATAAACAAATGGTTAGTGCTCTAGACTTATTTAACCCATATTTGCTGGATTATTATTTGTATTATATGAAAGGGAATTGTTAAAAATTCTGTAAAACACAATTTAATAAACAAATATGTTTAATTATATAAACAAAATACAATAATAAGCCTTGAAAAAATTCACATAATTTAAAACAGAATTGCAATTGTTTAAAATTAATCAAACATATTAAACAAACAATTTTGTTAAATCGCAATCTTGCACTGAATCCCAAAATAAGGGATCCACTTTTATTTTAGCAATTATTTGTTACGATTTATCATATAAAGTGATTTATGTGAACTTTAAGTTAGTAATATAAAAGTTAAAGAAATTAAAAATATTTTGCATGAACGAAAATGTCAGGGCTGTTATTTTTACTGGCTTTAAAATGTAAATCATTTATTATATTAAACAAAATGTGTTAATTTCTAACAAAAAATTTAAAATTTAAAAAAAAAACTGAAATGTTACTTAAAAAACCAAGCTAATAACACTTTAGGAATACAAATGATGAAAAACTACACAAAACAATTACAAAATATTCCATTATTTCAGTTATGACACCAACAGAGGCAGACATCAGCATTTGAAATATGAAAAATAAGCCAGGAAATAACAATAATAAACAATACTATTAAATTACAATATGAAATATTTCTATTCAATTAGTATTCCAAGTGTAATTGTAAGCATTTTGCAATTAAACTACAGCAGGGACATTCTACACATTTATATTTATAATACGGCAGCTCTTAATCAAAATGGCAATGTCATACAACAACCATTTAGGAAAAAGGTAAACAAAACAAACAAATGTAAACATACAACTACAGATTAACTAAAGAACTATGAATGAAGTATGAAGAGAGAGCGAGAAATGTGTTGCCAACTAACTACTTGTTATGTAGAAGTAGCAAAGGGTTAAAGACAGATAAGAGGTAAATTATTAAAAAAGCTTGTTAAAACAGGAACTAATTTAGGAATCTAATCTTAATTTAAATAAAATCAATGATTTCTTAAAAAAAATCACAAATTTAACACAAAATTTATAAATTTTACAAAGAATACATTAAAAAACCAGAAATATTTATAATTTGAAAAAGGAAATCTAACATTTTACAAAAAATTTAAAATTTTACAAAACAAAGTAGCAATTTCAAAACAAAATGTTGGCAATTTAACAAAAAAATTTCTATTTTATATAAAACTAAAAATCGCCAACTTTAAAAAAGTCACCAGTGCTAAGATCATTAATTTTACAAATATTTATATTTTAATAAACATCACCAATTCCACAAAAAAACATAATTTTCAAATCGAAACTTTTACAAAGAAAAATCTTCAATCTTATAAAAAGATACACAAAAAGAAAAATTTTGTAAAAAAATTAAATGAATATTTTTACAATTACTTATATTTTACTAAACATCAACAATTCCACATTCAAAATCGGAACTTTTAAATCAAATCGAAATTTTACATAGACAAATCTTCAAAATTAATTTCACAAAAATCTCCAATTTATTAAGAAAAATCGTGAATTGTTGGTTTTTTATTTAAAATAATCTTGAATTTTACAAAAACTAACAATTTCCAATAAAAATCTCTCAAAAAATATCGCTTATTTTATACAAAATCTTAATACAACAACCTGAACAATTTTTTAAAATTTTAAATAAAAATGGAAAATAATAAAAAATCGTAACACTTACATATTTTAACATTTATTTTACTCCCAAGACATGCATTAAAATACATCTAAAACTAATAAAGCAGCTCCATTCCCAATCAAGTAAACAAAAAATTAACTTAACCCTTAAATGCATGATTTTTACTTTTATTTTTCTATAAAGTATCAAATATTTAGTTGATTTTTATTTATTATATTTCCTTTAGCTTTAGTATGATTATGAATTTCTTTAGCTGAAACTTTTCCTACTCCATTTGATTTTGCTGAAGGAGAATCTGAATTAGTATCAAGCTTATTTTCGTCTAAATGTAGACAATTGACAACAATATGCATTAAAGGATTAAAAGCCCGCTAATAGAGAATTCTAGCAGAAAATCGTTAAAAAATCCTTTTATAACAAATATTTTTAACCCCCAGAAACACGAAGTCTGGTTATGTGTTAACTAATAGTTATACTGACAGTTTTCATACAAAAATAATTTTAACCGACAGTATAACTATTAGTTAACGCATAACCAGGCTTCGTGTTAATGGGGGTAAGTGATTTATTTTGTATAACTAAACATAAGTGTTAATTTGCATAAGTTGAATAGAGGGAGGAGTTATTTAATTTAATTTTGTTAAATAAAGAAATATCAAATTCTTATTCTAGTAAAAACAAAAAAACACTAAGAATTATGGCTGTTGTTTTATAATATCAAATTACGAATGTAAGACTTTCAACCACAATGATTGTGTTATATATACAATGTAATTGAAAACATAAACACTTGAAAATCTAAAGAAAAATATTAAATTTATTGTACAGCTGTTTCTTTTTTGGAAAGACATGTTAATTTTAATTTCATTTATACATAATAGAATTTTGCTTTTATAAATACAAATTCTGAGCAATTTTTTTGTTTAAAATTTAAAAAATTTTGATTTGTTAGGTTTTTTAGTGATCATTAATTTAAGTTTTAAAGTAAATTTCTATATTTTGAGAATTAAACATGTTAAATTGTTTGAAATATAGGCTGTTGTTAGGCTGCAGCAAGATATTTCATTAAGATATTAGTTGTTAATATGGGAATATTTAAAGAAAATTTATATTATTTTAAAGAAAAAGATAAATAAATCACTTAAAATGTAATTTTAATAATTAATCACTTAATTTGTTATATTTTTAAATCAATTTTCACTTAGTATCTGGCTGTCTTGTTCCCACCTTTCGCAAGTGTTTGTTACTGCGTTGCCAACTTTTATTTGGGAAAAAGCATTGTTTATTATGTTACCAACCAGCTTTAAACACATATTTTTAACATATTTATTGATTTTTTAACGAAAAAATACAGTATTAGTTAATGATTTTATATAAATTAATAATTTTTTGTAAAATCGATCACTATAAAAGGTCCCCACTAAACGGCTACAAAATTTCTTGCGAATATTATACGAAATTTTTTTAGTAATTAGTTGAATAAATGTTTTTATATGTAATTTTGTTTATGTTCCCTTTAATTTTGAACTATTTTTAAATAAATTTTAACTTCATGTTTTCTGTCTGCTTTGTTACCTTCCTTGACTTGGTGTTGCCAACTTATGTTGGGGGGAAAAAACCTAGGTTTATCTGTTAAAATCTTGCTTAAACAAAAATTCAAATACTTTAAACAATTTTTATGGATTATTTAAAGAAAAAACACAGTATTAGTCAACTATTATAAATAAATTAAGTTTTTGTACTTGAAAATGTAATAAAATTCATTTATTTTAAACAAAAATAATTAAAAATTACTTGAAATGTAATTTTTTTGTTAACATTCCCCTGATTTTGAACAATATTTGAAAACATTTTCACTTCACTGTCATCAGGCAGCCTTGTTGTCACTTCTTTGTGAGTGTTTGATACAGCGTTGCCAACTTTTGTTTGTTAAAATCTCGCTTAATCCAAAATTCAAATACTTTAAACTATTTTTATTGATTATTTAAAGAAAAAACTTGGTATTAGTCAACTATTGAAAATAAATTAAGTTCTTGTACAGGAAAATGTAATAAAATTCATTTATTTTAAACAAAAATATGTAAAAAATTACTTGAAATATAATTTTTCGTTAACATTCCCCTGATTTTTAACAATATTTGAAGCCATTTTCACTTCACTATCATAAGACAGCCTTGTTGTCATTTCTTTGTGAGTGGCTAATACGAATTGCCAACTTTTGTTACGGGTATTTCTGTTTAAATCTCGCTTAATCTAAAATTCAAATACTTTAAACTATTTTTATTGATTATTTTAAGAAAAAACTTGGTATTAGTCAAATATGGAAAATAAATTAAGCCATTTTCATTTCTTTTTCAAGAAGCAACCTTGTTGACACTTTTGTAAGTGGTTGATACAGCGTTGCCAACTTTTGTTTGGGGGAAAAACGCTGTTTGTCATTCAAAACCCTGTTTAAACATAAATTCACTTATTTGTTTCATGTGGCAGCCTTGTTGTCACTTCTTTGTGAGTGTCTGTTAACAGCGTTGCCAACTTTTGTTTGGGACAAAAACACTGTTTAACTTTTAAAACCCCGTTTAAACATAAATTCACTAATTTGTAGGTTAGTTTGATGATTATTTAAGGAAAGCGCCTCAAACTTTATATAAATAAATACTATATTTAGGCTTAATCACGATTAAAGTTATATTTTATTGAAAAGTGTTTTTTTTTTTCTTATTATTGTTCTTAATTTTGTTTTATTCATTAATCATTTCTGAGAATTTTGTGTTTCTAAGTCATGAAAATTTAAATGTTTTTTTTTAAAAGAAAAAATGCAGGTGTTTTTCTCTTTGTATAAAAAATTATTCGCAATAAAAGCTTATTTTTAAATTAACAAAACGACACGAAAGTGAAATTATGCTGTTATAGTCGATTTTATTATTGTGTCTTAATAATGTAAATGAAATTATTTTGATTTATTGCCAACTGAACACAAAAACCCGAAAAATGTGACAATATTTTAAGCAAAATTTATCACATTTTATGTGTTTTTTTGTACAATTTTGTTTCGACAGTAAGGGCGAAATGTTTAAAAGCACGTGACATATTTGTAATATTTTGAATCTTTAAATTGTTTTGCTTTCATTTAGCTGTAATTGCTTTAATTGTTTTATGTTAAAAGTACATAATTTCAGTTCAAATATAATTTTCTATAATCTGGTATAATATTGTTTGTGTGTATTTTATTTACAATAAAATTGTTTATGAGTCTTAACATCATGAGATCAGTAATTGTTATTATAGCAATTAGAATATATTTTTATCAAATTAAAAATATTTATTTTTCTGCTCTACATTGTACACAATGAGTTGCTAAAGGGGTATAATAAAGTTAGGGGAAGGGGCTGGTGCTTTGGTTGGCGATTGCGGTAAACCTTTTATTTCATTTCAGTTGAGTGTTGTGAATTGTTTGAAATAATTGTATAAATAAAGAGTTTATTTCATAAAAGTATAAATAATTTCAATATTACTTCACAAAATCTTTCAAAATAATTCCCAACCTCAAAGTATTTTGGAGCTAAAAGTCCATATTTAGGACAACAGAAAAATAGACTCAATGTTTTAATGAATATCAAAGCATTATTATTTTTATTTATGCTCCATCTGAACTAAATTATCATATTTGCTGCTAGTTTCTAGCAGCACATACACATTGCCAACCTTTTATGTATTGAAGGAGTTGCCAATCGAAGATTTTGTGACAAACACAGCTGCCATTTTATTAATACAGAAATATAACCTTATACATTTTAATGAAACAAATAATAGTTGAAACTATAGCACGAGTTTACAATGCCATGTCATCATCAGTTTAGTTTAAAAAAAAAAGTATTACAAAACAAATAGTAGTTTCTTTATTTAAAAAAAAAAAATAAACAAATTCCTTTTAAATGTTGTAAAATTCTTAAAATTAAAAAAAATACCAAATAAAAACCAAACAACGTGATATTTACTGTATTTCTAAACTAAAACTCGTGAATATATTTTAATATATGTGCTCATATAAGCTTATCTTTAGATAAATACGAGCAAATAAACAAATTTTGTTAAAGCAATAAAATTATTTTGTAAAATGTTAAATTGTTGTGACAAATTAACATCAAATTAAATTTAAAAGGAAAAATTCTTAAGAAACATTAAATGTTTTAAAGGTTTTTTTTTTACATTAATAAATCAATTTTTAGCAATTTCTATAAAATTGCTAACTAAAACCTAGATTTTTCCTTAAAGAATCATCACCTTAATGTATTAGAATAGATATTTAAACGAGATATTAAATGATAAACAGCGTTTTTCCCCCAAACAAAAGTTGGCAACTCTAAAACAGCCATTCACAATGAAGTGACAACAAGACTGTCACATGACACAAATAAGTGAATTTATGTTTAAACGGGGTTTTTAATGATAAACAGCTATTTCCACCAAAAAAAGTTGGCAACGCTGTTAACAGACACTCAAAATGAAGTGACAACAAGGCTGTCTCATGACAGTGAAGTGAAAATGGCTTCAAATATTGTTCGAAATCAGGAGAATGTTAACAAAAAATTACATTTCAAGTCATCTTTACATGTTTTTGTTTAAAATAAATTAATTTTATTCCATTTTCGTGTACAAGAACTTAATTTATTTATAATAATTGACTAATATTAAGTTTTTTCTTTAAATAATCAATAAAAATAGTTTAAAGTATTTGTATTTTGGATTAAGCGAGATTTCAACAGATAAACCTGGCTTTTTTTCCTAAAAATATTGGCAACTCGTGTTGTCACAAAGAAGTGACAACAAGGCTGCCTCATGATAGTGAAGTGAAAATGTCTTCAAATATTGTTCAAAATCAGGGGAATGTTAACAAAAAATTACATTTCATGTCATTTTTTCACATTTTTGTTTAAAATAAATAAATTTTATTACATTTTCCTGTACAAGAACTTAATTTATTTTCAATAGTCGACTAATACCAAGTTTTTTCTTTAAATAATCAATAAAAATAGTTTAAAGTATTTGAATTTTGGATTAAGCGAGATTTTAACAAACAAAAGTTGGCAACGCTCTATCAAACACTCACAAAGAAGTGACAACAAGGCTGCCTCATGACAGTGAAGTGAAAATGTCTTCAAATATTGTTAAAAATCAGGGGAATTTTAACAAAAAATTACATTTCATGTCATTTTTACACATTTTTGTTTAAAATAAATAAAATAAATTACATGTTCAAGCACAAAAACTTAATTTATTTATAATAGTTGACTAACACTGTGTTTTTTCTTTAAATAATCAATAAAAATAGTTTAAAGAATTTGAATTTTTGTTTAATCAAGATTTTAACAGATAAACCTAGCATTTTCCCCCCACCCAAAGTTGGCAACACCAAGTCAAGAATATTAACAAAGCAGACAGAAAACATTAAGTGAAAATTTATTTAAAAAATAGTTCAAAATTAAAGGGAACATAAATAAAATTACTTATCAAAACATTTATTCAACTAATTACTAAAAAAATAAACAAATTTCGCATAATATTCGCAAGAAATTTTGTTGCCGTTTAAAGAGGGGAACCTTCAATAGTGATTGTTTTTAAGTAAATTATTAATTTATATAAAATCATTAACTAATACTGTAATTTTTCTTTAAAAAATCAATAAAAATGCTAAAAATATGTTTTTAAAGCTGGTTGGTAACATAATAAACAAAGCTTTCCCCCCAAATAAAAGTTGGCAATGCAGTAACAAACACTTGCGAAAGGTGGGAACAAGACAGCCAGATACTAAGTGAAAATTGATTTAAAATTAAACCAAATTAAGGAAGAGATTAACAAAATTACACTTCAAGTAATTTATTTATCTTTTTCTTTAAAATAATATAAATTTTCTTTAAATATTTTCATATTAACAACTAATATCTTAATGAAATATCTTTTCTGCAGCCTAACAACAGCCTATATTTCAAACAATTTAACATGTTTAATTCTCAAAATATAGAAAATTACTTTAAAACTTAAATTAATGATCACTAAAAAACCTAACAAATCAAAATTTTTCAAATTTTACACTAAAAATATTCCTCAAAATACTTATTTATAAAAACAAAATTCTATTATGTATAAATGAAATTAAAATTAACATGTCTTTCTAAAAAAGAAAGAGCTGTACAATAAATTTAATATTTTTCTTTAGATTTTCAAGTGTTTAAGTTTTCAATTACATAAATATATATAACACAATCATTGTGGTTGAAAGTCTTGCATTCGTAATTTGATATTATAAAACAACAGCCATAATGCATTTTAAAGTTTTTACAAATTCTTTACAATAACAATATCTTAGTGTTTTTTTGTTTTTACTAGAATAAGAATTTGATATTTCTTTATTTAACAAAATTAAATTTCATTTATAAAAATCGCAGCTGTAAAATAACTCCTCCCCCTATTCAACTTAAACAAATTAACACTTATGTTTAGTTATACAAAATAAATCACTTAAAAATATTTGTTATAAAAGGATTTTTTAACGATTTTCTGCTAGAATTCTCTATTAGCGGGCTTTTAACCCTTTAATGCATATTGTTGTCAATTGTCTACATTTAGACGAAAATAAGCTTCAGATTCTCCTTCAGCAAAATCAAATGGGGTAGGAAAAGTTTCAGCTAAAGAAATTCTTAATCATACTAAAGCTAAAGGAAATATAATAAATAAAAATCAACTAAATATTTGATACTTATAGAAAAATAAAAGTAAAAATCATGCATTTAAGGGTTAAGTTAATTGTTTGTTTACTTGATTGTGAATGGAGCTGCTTTATTAGTTTTAGATGGTTTTTTAATGTTTGTCTTGGGAGTAAAATAAATGTTAAAATATGTAAGTGTTAGGATTTTTTATTATTTTCCATTTTCATTTTAAATTTTAAAAAAATGGTTCAGGTTGTATAAAGATTTTGTATAAAATAAGCGATGTTTTTTGAGAGATTTTTATTGGAAATTGTTAGTTTTTGTAAAATTCAAGATTATTTTAAATAAAAAACCAACAATTCATGATTTTTCTTAATAAATTGGAGATTTTTTTTAAATTAATTTTGAAGATTTGTCTTTGTAAATGTTTCGATTTGATTTAAGAGTTACGATTTTATGTGAAATTGTTGTTAGTAAAATATAAATATTTGTAAAATTATTCATTTTTTTTTGTGTAATCGCGGTCGGTTTTTTTTATAAGATTGAAGATTTTTCTTTGTAAAAGTTTCAATTTGAAAATTAGGATTTTTAGTGGAATTTTTGATGTTTATTAAAATATAAATATTTGTAAAATTAATGATTTTAGCACTGGTGACTTTTTTAAAGTTGGCGATTTTTAGTTTTATATAAAATATAAAATTTGTTTTAAATTGCCAAAATTTTGTTTTGAAATTGCTACTTTTTTTTGTAAAATTTTAAATTTTTTGTAAAATTTTTGATTTCCTTTTTCAAATTATAAATATTTCTTGTTTATTATGTTTTCTTTGTAAAATTTATGAATTTTTTGTTAAATTTTTTTAAGAAATCAGTGATTTTATTTTAATTAAGATTAGATTCCTAAATTAGTTCCTGTTTTAACAAGCTTTTTTTAACAATTTACCTCTTATCTGTCTTTAACCCTTTGATACTTCTACATAACAAGTTAGTTAGTTGGCAACACCTTTCTCTCTCACTCTCTTCCTCCTTCACTCATACTTCTTAAGTTAATCTGCAGTTGTATGTTTACATTTGTTTGTTTTGTTTACCTTTTTCCTAAATGGTTGTTGTATGACATTGCCATTTTGATTAAGAGCTGCCGTATTATAAATATAAATGTGTAGAATGTCCCTGCTGTAGTTTAATTGCAAAATGCTTACAATTACATTTGGCATACTAATTGAATAGAAATATTTCATATTGTAATTTGATAGTATTGTTTATTATTGTAATTTCCTGGCTTAATTTTCCATATTTCAAATGCTGGTATCTGCCTCTGTTGGTGTCATAACTGAAATATAATGGAATATTTTTTTTTTCGTAATTTGTATTCCTTTATTTCTTTTGTTCTGTTTTATTTTAGCGATATTATCATATTTTTCCTCATAATTTTTTTAGTTCTTTGTGGTGTTTTTTTCCCTCTTCTTTATGTTTAAATAATAAATTATAGGTATTTCTTTAGCCTTAAATATAATTTAGCTGTGCAATCATCATTAGTTGTTAAATTGTTTATTTTGTTTTAAATGAAAAAAAAAGAAAAAATCTTTAAAAAATTATTTTACAAAGCAATTATTTTTCTTTGTGTCAAATAATTACGGTGCCAAGTTGTCTGTCAATGTTTACAGCAGCACAAATGACAAAAACAACATCATTTATTTATTTATTTTCATTTATTTTATAAGCAAAACAATCTTATGGCCACACAATTAAATAAACAGTAAAGGGTAAAAATGATTGAAAATAATTTTTCCTTAACCCTTAAATGCATGATTTTAACTTTTATTTTTCTATAAAGTATCAAATATTTAGTGGATTTTTATTTACTATATTTCATTTAGCTTTAGTTTGATTTAGAATTTCGTTAGCTGAAACTTTTCGTACCCCATTTGATTTTTCTGAATCAGAATCTGAATTAGTATCAAGCTTATATTCGCCTAAAATTAAGTGGAACTGGAATGTAGACAATTGGCAACAATATGCATTAAAGTTTTAAAGATTCATTACAAATTTGCTAAAAATATGGAATTTATGCTTAATCGAGCTTTTAATAGAATAAACAACATTTTTTTCACCCAACAAAAGTTGGTAACTCTATAACAGACACTCACAGAGAAATGACAACAAGGCGAATATACAAAAGTTAAATTTTTACATATTTTTGTTTAAAATTAATGAATTTTATTACATTTTCGTATAATATACAAGGAAATTTTTATAATTTGAACTAGTTCTAGCACATATGTGTCAAATGACACAAAATATATAAAATGCAAATCAGACCTTAGTGACAATTACTGTCTATAAGGGGTACATTGTCTACTTGCTTAACTGCTGGATAGAGTTAGGTGTTTTTACACAAATAAAGAGTTAGGCACTGCTGTCAAAGAGTCTGTTTACTGACTATATGCTTCAAATTACATTTCAAATCATGTATTCCTTCCTATTTCTCTTAAACAAATTTTTGGGTAAAAGATTTTTGAACTGATTTTTTTTGGAAAATTATTTTTTGTTTTAGCTTTTACTGTTGCAACAAATTATTAATTGTTCAATAAATACTTTTTTCTATTTTCATAATTTTATTATTATCGTAATTGTTTTTATTTGTTTGTTGTTATATTCATTTCAATATAAATACAAACTGATTAATTTTATTATTTTTTTGTTTATTAATTTATATATTGTGACCGCCGCTTTTAACTTAAACACACACATTATTTTGATTGAATTTAATTGTCAATTAATTCCTTTAAGTGAAAGGGTGGAGTTCTTTACATTTTTTTTATTATTATTATTATTTTTGAGTTTGTTTGTAATCTTTTGTAAACTTGTTAATTGTTTTGTTGAATAAATTATTAATATTATAATATTTATTAGGTATTTTTAGTATTAAAAGTGTGTGTGGAAAATTTTCGAATTAATAAATTTATGTGAAAACAAACAATCAAATAAATAAATAACAAAAGTAAATTAAGTCAAGCTAAGGGCAAAGACTTCTTTTTATATAAAATTTGTAAGCAAAAGATTTAAAAATTATGTCATTTAAACATTAAGAAAAAAATTCTTAAAATTTTCCTAAAAATATTCTTAGAATTTATTAAATTTCTCTTTAAATTATAACCTAATGTTTAAAATTATTTAATTATTTCTATTAAAACTATTCTATCCTATATTTCTGCTTTCAATTAGTCACATTTCTATGTTTTCAAAGTTGTTAAATTAACCTACTGTATCTATGAATGTGTGCTGCCTGTAATTCGCTTTGCCAACTTTTGTTTTCATTTTCTGATTGTTGTTATTGTTGTTGTTGCTGTTATTATTCTCTATACAGTGTTGTATGCAAGCAACAACATCACAGTCATCATCATAATAAATAAAACGTTTATTCACCTTTCTTTTTTATTATCTTTGTTTTCATTATGCTCCTGGTTGTTGTCAATGCCTTAGTTTTTGTTGTTGCTGCTGTTGTTGCCTTTGCAATGTTTACATGTCAATACAGTTAATTGCATACAAACAAACATTCATTGAAATCAGATGTTTTTTTGTACAATTGCCAATTTTTTTTTTTTCTTTTTCTTTCGTTTCATCATCATCAACCATTAACCCAAGCAAGTAAGTTGTTGCAAGCCAGGCAAAATTATTATTATTGATAAAAAGCAACCATAAAATAAAAGATATATTTATAAATAAAGTGGAAATATATAGAACAGCACAATTTATTTATTGAATACATCCATCAATTTAGCTTTTCTCTTCCAAAAAAAATAATGATGATTTTATGACTTTATTTTTCAGCAATCTTTTTAATAATTTTTTTTTTTTTTGTACTAAAATTAGAAAAGTAAGAAATTGTTGTGTTTTACGTTTTGTAATTTAATCAATTTTAAGAACAAAACATGTTAAATATTAAACATTACCGCTATAATTTCATTTAATTTTGGAGCTATAAAAATAATTTTTAAAGTTTTTCTAACTAAAAGATTTTTGGGAAATTATAAATAGAATAAAAAAATCAGGAAGTTTTTGTAAAATTAGCATTTTTTTTTTGGTGGAAATGTTTATTTTTCCCGCAACCGTTTAATTTTTGCGAAATTGAAGATTTTTTTAAAATGTATGATATTTTTGAAACCTAAAGATTTTTTGTTAAATTGGAGATTTTTGGTGAAATTTAAAAATTTTTCAAAAAAAAATTTTATAGCGATTTTTTGTGAAATTAAAATTACTTTTGAAATTGACGACTCTGTGACCTTTTTTGCGATTTTAGGTGAAATTAAAAAATTTGAAAAAAAAAAAATTTGTAGCGATTTTTTCTGAAATTAAAATTATTTGTGAAATTGACGATTCTGCAATTTTTTTTCAAACAGAAAAATGTTTTTGAAAATTCTGTTTTGTTTTTTGTAAATTTGGCGAATTATATAATATCTAGTGAAATTAGTGACTTTTCTGATATAATGCAGTTGTGGTGAAGGTGAAAAGTTTGAGCTTTTCAAGAAATAAAAAATTTTTAAAATTTTCTATTTTTGAATTTTTTTTTATTCATCTGAGACCCAACAAAGTATGTATATATTTTCTTGATCCTTATGAAATTCTAAGTCGATTGAGCCATGTCCGTCTGTGTGTCTGTGTAAAACACGCTCACTTCCAAAATACGCAAACAAAATTGGTAGACTTGCAAAAAATATGTTTATTGTTGACCTATGCAGTTTGGTATTGAAAATCAGTAAAATCGGTTCAGTAGAACCAGAGCTATGAACCAAAATGTGAGACATCCTAAAAATAAAATTTAAAATTTTCACATATTTTTGGTTATTTGTGTAAATATATTGCAGATAATACCATAAAACTTTACACACGTTATTTTTATAATAAAAGGACTAACTCTGTTGAAAATTATAAGAATCGGTTCATGATTTCTCCTAGCCCCCATACAAATTTCTTCCCGAAATATGGTTCCATGGTCTATAAATGCCTTCAGAATTGCAGTATCCATACAAAATTCAGCAAAAATAAATTTCGTGCTAAAAGAAATCACATCACTAAATTTTTTGTGGATCGGCCCATATTTGACCATAGCCCCCATATAAAGTTCACTTCCGAAAATCACTTAAATTAGCATAAATATCTTATAAATATCGCTATTAAGTTGAAATTCGTCATAACTAATCCCCATATAATTGGTTATAGCTCCCATATATATCAACCTAAAAAATATGTATGCAGGTGCAGGGTATTTAAGATTCGGCAAAGCCGAATATACCGTTCTAACTTGTTTTTATATAAAATTAGATATTTTTTGTTAAATTGTTTTTTAGCGATTTTTTTGCACCTTTTTGGAAAATTATGTCTTTTTTTTGTAAATTTGGAGAATTTTATAATGTCGGCGATATTAACGATTTTTTGAAATTATGCAGTTTTAGTGAAATTGATGATTTTTGTAAAATTTGAGATTTTAAATAAAATTTTACACAAAAAACAAATCAGAAAAAAGTATTACTTCACAAGAAATTTTTAATTTAAAATAATCGCTTATTCAAAATAATTTTACATAAAATCGCTGAAAAAAAATCGCCAATTTAGAAAAGCTTTTAAAATTTTTTTTATTAAAAAAAACGCTAATTTTAATTACTAAGCGTTTTTTAAATCTTGTTCATGCTATTTTTTCAATTATTTTAAATTAGAAATTTCTTGTGAAACAATTTTTTTTCTGATTTTACTTAAAATCTCCAATTTTACAAAAATTATTTTTTAAAATAATTTTTATGAACTTTTTTAAATTGGCGATTTTATGTAAAATTTTTCTTAAATGAGCAATTATTTTAAATTAGAAATTTCTTGTGAAACTAGTTTTTTTCTGATTTTATTTAAAATCTTCAATTTTACAAAAATAATTTTTTAAAATTTTTTTTGTGAACTTTTTTAAATTGGCGATTTTTTTTAGCGATTTTATATACAATTTTTGTGAAATCATAAAATTTTTTTATTAAATTAGAAATTTCCTTGTGAACTATAGTTTTTAAAACTTTTGTTTTGTACAACTGTAAATATTAAGTGAAATTGTATTTTTGTAATATGAGCGATTTTATGTAAATACTTTTTTAATAAGCGATATTTTGAAATTAGAAATTTCTTGAGAATTTAGCGATTTTTCTGTTATCAAAAAAATTATAAATATTTTGTGGAAGTGGCGTTTTTTATAATATTAGCGATTTATTTATATGAGATTTGCCATTTTTTTTTTTAAATTTATTTATGTTTTTTTTCCTGAATTAGGTTTTTTTGTGAAACTTGGCGATTTTCTATTAGCGATTTTATGCAAATCAGAAATTTTATTGAAATGATTGTATTTTCTGAAATTAACACTTTTTCCTGATATTTTCTTATTATAAAATCGCGATTTTTTTTGGAAATAAGCGTTTTTTTAAATATCCGCGATTTTAGAAATCTTTGTGAATTTTATGTAAAAATTTTTGAAAACAAGTTTTTTAAATTTTTATTGAAATTAGTAATTTTTTAAATTGGCGATTTTTTGTAATATTTGCGATTTTTGTAAAATGTTTTGAAGCAATTAGGCGATTTTGTTTTATTTTTGTTGAAATTATTAATATTTCATGAAATTTGTAAATTTTTGTGATATTGTCGATTTTGTAATACCAGCGATTTTAGAGACCTTTGTGATTTTTTTTTAAATTTTATGTAAAACAAGTTTTTTTAAATTGCTGTAAAATTTTTGATTTTTTCTTGTTTTTCTAGAACACTATTGAAATATGTGATTTTTTTTAAATTGACGATTTTTTTAATATTAGCGATTTTTTGTAAAATTTTTTTACTTTTTTTTATTTATCAATATTTTGTGAAATTTAAGAATTTTTGTGAAATTGGAGATTTTGTAATATCAGCGGTTTTAGAGATCTTTAGTGATTTTTTTCCCAAAATTTTATGTAAATTTTTTTATATGGCGATTTTGTTCTTGTTTTTCTAGAACACTTTATGAAATTTAGAATTTTTTGAAATTTACCATTTAACTGAAATCAGCAATTTTTGATTTATTATTGGAAACTTAGCAATATTTTGTGAAATTGGCGATTTTTCAATATCAGCGATTTCAAAATTTTATGTAAAATCGCTTGTTTTTTAAATAAATAAGCGTTTTAAATTTATTTTTTTTTGCATTGGCGTGATTGAAATTTTTGATTTTTTGTTATGTTTTTCTAAAATTAAACAATTTTATGAAATTTAAATTTTTTTTTATAAAATTGGCGATTTTTTGTAACATCTCAATATTTTGTGAAATTTACGAACTTTTCTGAAATTGAGAATTTCTTTCACAAAGTGAAAATTGGCGATTTGATTGATTTGTAATATGATGATTCTACAGACCTTTTTTTTCAACATTTTAGTGAAATCGTTTTTTTTACGCTTTTTTTTGAAATGGCTGTGAAATATTCGATTTTTTTATTATGTTTTTCTAAAATTAACACTTTTTAATGAAATTTGTGTTGTTTTTAATTGGACATTTTTGTATTATTAGCGATTTTTTTGTAAAATGTTTGTGAAATAAGCGATTTTTTTATAAATTATTAATATTTTGTATAAATATAAGTATTTTGTAATATTGGCGATTTTATTTAAAATTTTTCTGAAATTATCAATTTCTGATTTGCTGTTGTTGTTGTAAACTTAACAATATTTTGTGAAATTGGCGTTTTTGCTATATTAATGATTTTATGGCAAATTTAAAAAAAAAAAACATTAAGAATTTTTGCAAACATTTCTTATTTGGCATTACTGCTTTGTCATGTCAATCTGTTTGCTTTGTTTTCTTTCATTTATTTGTTATTTATTTATTTATTCCCATCAATTTGTATGATTGCAAATGTTTGTGTTTTAATATTAAATGATTTCAATTCAATATGTTTGTTGTGTGTTTGTTATTATTTGTGGGCATAGCAACATGTTTAAAAACTCCACGGACAAGATATTACCAGCAAAAACAAAAACAAATAAATCTCAATTGTTTTTTTTTTTGCAAAAATAAAATGATTGATGTTTGTTATAATAGAGTTTTGAAATGTTTTTAGGTAATTAAAGCGATAAAAAGGACTTACGATTCTTCAAATGTTTTTTAAAATTGTGTTTATTGCTTTTAAATATATTTTAAATCATTTAAAATTGTATCTTCAGTAGAATCTGCCAAAAATTTTTTTTGTCAAAAATTATTTTTCCCAAAAAAATTTTTTTTTTTTAAAAATTAATTTTTCCCAAAAATTTTTTTTTTTAAATTAAAAAATTTCGAAAAAAAATTTTTAAAAACAATTTGGAAAAAAAAATAATTTTGTTTAAATAAAAATATTTAAAAAAAAATATATATTTTTATTTTTTCCTTTATTTCCATGAATGTTTGCCTTTACAGGAAGTCAATGTTGACTCATGGATTATGCGGTACGAAATTGCTCCATTTGTCGTCGAAGGTAAAATACAAAATTATCAAAAAGGCCTAATTTAGACATGTGAAGCCATATGCAATTCTTCCGTTTGTCTAGGTATTCAATGACATTTGTTGACAGTCAAGATTCATTTGGATGTGTGAAGCGGTGAGGCATTTTTCCACTAGTCTTCACAAATAAGATCCAGGAAGTTTGACACAGACTTTCTTATGACTTAAGGAATAGGAAAGTTTAAGAACAATCCATTTGGATATGTCAAACGGTACGCAATTCTTCCATTTATCTTTACAACTGAGATCCTGGAAATCTATGTAAACAACTGGACTAAGCGTTTCGGAATTCTCTTTATTTGGCTTCACATGTAACGAATACGATCCATAATAACAACACCTCATTTAGATGTGTGAAGTGAGATTCTGAAAGTGGCTGTTAACACGTCTCATTAAGGAAACGGAATATAATTCTTGTATCTAGAGGAATAGGGAAAGAAAGCTCTTTTCTAATAATGTTCCTTGTCTTTGTGTTAGGACTATTTAGTACTCCTATCGAATCTTTAAACTTTTCTCTAAAGATGTTTAAAGGGATATAGCTGATTCTTCCACAATCCTAAATTCAAACTTAACAATTTGTAATGATTATTCTTTGGTCTTTAATCAGTCTGCTGATTTCCTGGTTGTACCATAAACCAGACAGTTTGAGGGATAGAATATTGAAATTCTTGGAGAATCGCACTCCTTTTGAATGAAGTGTGAATGGATATTCTTCCACTGAACCTTTTGATCGAAATAGAATGGTTGCATAGCTAAGCAAGTCAATATCAATACTGCAATGAATTTGTATGATGACAAATCATTAGATTAAGATCTGGTTCACTACAGCCTTCCTTTAATTAGATATTTGAGATTGCAATAGGTCCATCTTAATGTCGGAGAGAAGATATTGGAGCCACATTCCTTTAATGAAACCTTAACTACTGTAGTTAGGATCATTCGGGAAAGAAGAGATATACAAGTCCCCATTTAGATGTGTGAAGCGGTTCTTCCATTTCTCTTTACAAATGAGATCCTGAAAGTGTATGTTAACACGTCTCATAGAGGAAACGGAATGTAATAATGTTCCTTGTCTTTGTGTCCTATCGAATCTTTAAACTTTTCTCTAAGGATGTTTAAAGGGATATAGCTGATTCTTCCACAATCCTTAATTCAAACTTAACAATTTGTAATGCTTATTCGAACATTGGTCTTTAGTCAGTCTGCTGATTTCCTGGTTGTACCATAAACCAGACAGTTTGAGGGATAGAATCTTGAAATTCTTGGAGAATCTCACTCCTTTTGAATGAATTGTGAATGGATATTCTTCTACTGAATCTTTTGATGGACATAGAATGGTTGCATAGCTAAGCAAGTCAATATCAATCAATGCAATGAATTTGTTTGCTGACAAATCATTAGATTAATTCTGCTCAGCGGAAAGATCTGGTTCACTACAGCCTTCCTTTAGTTAGATATTAGGGATTGCAATAGATCCTTCTTAAGGTCAAAGAGACCTTTAATGAAACCTTAACTACTGCAGTTAGGATCATTCGGGAAAGAAGAGTTATAACAAGTCCCCATTTAGATGTGTGAAGCGGTTCTTCCATTTCTCTTTACAAATGAGATCCTGAAAGTGGATGTTGTTAACACGTCTCATAAAGGAAACGAAATGTAATTCTTGTATCTAGAGGAATAAGGAAAGCTCTTTTCTAATAATGTTCCTTGTCTTTGTGTCCTATCGAATCTTTAAACTTTTCTCTAAAGATGTTTAAAGGGATATAGCTGATCCTTCCACAATCATAAATTCAAACTTAACAATTTTTAACGCTTATTCGAACATTGGTCTTTAGTCAGTCTGCTGAATTCCTGGTTGTACCGTAAACCATAAAGTTTGAGGTATAGAATCTTGAAATTCTTGGAGAATCACACTCCTTTTGAATGAATTGTGAATGGATGTTCTTCTACTGAAACTTTGGTTTGGTTGCATAGCTAAGCAAGTCAATATCAATCACTGCAATGAATTTGTATTAATTCTGCTTAGCGAAAAGATCTGGTTCACTACAGCCTTCCTTTAGTTAGATATTAGAGATTGTAATAGGTTCTTCTTAAGGTCAAAGAGAAGATATTGGAGCCACTTTCCTTTAATGAAACCTTAACTTTACTGGAAGTAATGAAGTCGGACTTGGATGTGGAAAAAACTATTGAGTAGAGTGAGGATCATTCGGGAAGGAAAATCATTCGGTAAATAAGATATATCATAAGGATCCATCCCTAATCCTGGATGTAAATCAAATTATTCAAAGATGTAACGGAAGCAGTTTAGATTTCCGGGGCAAATTCGTTTTGGCATCTGCTATAGACGCTGCATTTGGATTAATTTAAATTAACTATCCTTTAATGTGAACCTTAACTTTACTGGAAGTAATGAAGTCGGACTTGGATGTGGAAAAAACTATTGAGTAGAGTGAGGATCATTCGGGAAGGAAGATCATTCGGGAAAGAAGATATATCATAAGGATCCATCCCAATCCTGGATGTAAATCAAATTATCCAAAGATTTTACGGAAGCAGTTTAGATTTCCGCGGCAAATTCGTTTTGGCATCTGCTATAGACGCTGCATTTGGATTAAATTTAATTTTTTCCAAAAAAATTTTGATTATTGCTTTTAAATATTCATATTTTAAATCCTAAACAAAACAAAACTTTACAAATTAAACCCTATCCTTGAACTTTATCGTTTCAAATTAAACCATCTCTTTTTACTACATTTTGCTTTCTTTAAGTACTAAAATATTTAAATTTATTATCAAAGATATATAGCGAGATTAAATACAAATATACATTACAATACTGTTAATTAACATAAATTTGATTTTGATGTGATAACAACTGTTTATCCTTTATCAAACCACAATGGAAACCTGCTGCCACAAGGTCTTGTTAAAACGTTCAAAGGACTTCAAACGCATATCAATGTCATTAAGTTTTTCCATTACCAGGGCAAACTTTTGCTCATAGATACCAAAGATAGTCTTAAATTCACGTCTCAATTTCTCCATTTCCTTGGCATGTTCAAAATTCAATTGATTGTACTCCTGTATATTGGAGGGTGAGATATTGGAAACCTCTTGGGCGTTATTCTCCAACAACTGCTGGGAACTTAAAGAATCCACATAATATTCATCATCTAATGGTTCCAAACGATACATACACTTAATGCCCTGTATATATTCTCCAGGAAAATTGCTGTCATATTCATCGTGAGTATAGGAGATTCTCAGGGGTTTTATCACCATGTCCATGAGCATTTGTAGATTGTAACAGTTCCAGTTGTTTTCATGTATATAAAATTGTGATAATTTTTCGAAATATTTGAAATTTAAAGGATTAATTTCCTGCAGCTGATTAAAGGAGACATTTAAGGAACGCAATTTATGGGGAGAAGCCAATACCGTAATGGGTATTTCTTTGAGAGAGGTATTGCTAAGATCCAGTCTCTCCAAAGAGTTAATTTGCCATAAATCGGGTAAAGTTTTAAGTCCGGGATTATTGGAGACATCGAAAGTTCTCAAGTTGGTGGTGAGAGCCAAAGAGGAGATTTGCTCTAATTCATTGTCTTTCAAGCGCAACGTTTCCAAATATTCCGGCTGACTAAAATACAATTCTTTGAGATTATTTTGTTGCAAATCCACATGCACCGCCTCGCCATAGATATTGACCCGATAAAGAGAACAGTTTTTGGCCCATAAATTCTCCACTTTCACATTGCCACACACCAAAGTTTCCAAATCCGTATTATGGGAAACATCCAAATATTTTAAGATATTCTGCTCTTGAAAGGCATACTCCTGTATCTCAGTTAATTCATTTTGCTGCAGATGCAGGCTAAACAGTCGAGGATTTTCAGCAAATAAAGCATCTTGTATAATCTTCAGGCGATTTCCAGCCAAATTTATTTGTTGTATGCCCGGCATATAGCTGAAGATTTGCGAGGGCAGAGTCTCTATAAGATTGTTGTGTAAATCCAAAAAGTTTAGCTTGCCCAAACCCTTGAAACTATCATTGTACAACATGCTTAGGCGATTGCTATCCAAAAAGAGAAACGATAAATTGTCGACATAAGAGAATAGCATGGGTTTGATTTCGGTCAATAGATTCTCGGACAACAGCAGTATGCTTAAATTGTCTGCCTTAAGGAAATTATCCCATTTCAAGGTTTCCAACGAGCAGTTCCTAAAATCCAGCTCCTGCACCTTGAAGGCATAGAAGAGATTTAAAGGGAAATTGGCAAATTTGGAGTTGACAAAAGTCAAAGTGAAATAATTGGCTTCCTTGATTTTATAGGTGTTCTCAGAGGTGAAACGTATCTGTGATTTGCGGTCAAATGTTACCACCACACTTTTATCACCATAATCCATTCCAGAACACACGCCTATATCATTACATCTCTCATCATCGGTATACAATTGTATGGCTGTCAAATTGCGTCCTGCCTTATCATCCGCATTATCTTCATTTCCATCTTCAACACTGACACTTTGCTGATCTTCATTTTCCTGGGATTGCTGTGATTGTGCCAAAGAACCTTGATCCTTCTCTTCATCTTGTAACTCAGCTTCCGTTTCCGTTTTAATGGCCTTTACAACCAATATCACCATAAACAATATTTTTAATCCTTTCATGGTTTTTTTAGTTTAAAACAAAAGAATAGATTCTATTCTCACACAAAATTTCTTTTTCAATACCGTTTGCTGTTCGTGTTCGTGTTTCAACGTTTGATTTTTAACTGAATATTTTTGTATTTTTTTCATTTTGAATTCTCCTCCACGTTTGACTGCACAATTTTTGTGTTTATTATATGTATATTATTTTATTTATTGTTATTGTTGTATGTATCCGAAGCTATTTTGTGATTATTTAGAATAAAAAAGTAATAATTATATGTGGAATATACATTGATACATACATTCATTTATTTAGTGTATTCGTTAATGTACAATATGTTTGTATTCATTCATACATTGTTTAAAACCACAGTGGCAGCCAAAAGGAATGTCGTCGTTAATAACAAATAAATTTGCAATAAATTAATCTAACTGCAGCTCCTATAACAGATGTCAGATTAAGAATTTGCCGCGGAACAAAACTGCTTCCGTAAAATCTTTGGATAATTTGATTTTCATCCAGGATTGGGGATGGATTCTTATGATATATCTTCTTTCCCCGAATGATCTTCCTTCCCGAATGATCCTCACTCTATTCAATTGTTTTTTCCACATCCAAGTCCTACTTCATTACTTTTAGTAGAGTTAAGGTTTCATTAAAGGAAAGTGACGCCAATACCTTCTCTCCGACCTTAAGATGGAGCTATTGCAATCTCAAATATATAACTAAAGGAAGACTGTAGTGAATCACATCTTTCCGCTGAGCAGAATTAATCTAATGATTTGTCAGCAAACAAATTCATTGTAGTGATTGATATTGACTTGCTTAGCTATGCAACCATTCAATGTCCATCAAAAGATTCAGTAGAAGAATATCCATTCACAATTCATTCAAAAGGAGTGAGATTCTCCAAGAATTTCAAGATTCTATACCTCAAACTGATCGCTCTAAAAGGGGAAACAGGGTAGGTGGAGGTTTCTATATTGAGGACTTTGGGATAAAATCCTACTTTAGGCTACCTAACTTCTGTACTGCTCTTCAGGCAGAAATTACAGCTATTAAACGTGCATCCAACTGTATATTTACTGACAGCAAGGCTGCCGTTAACGGAATAGCGGGTGTCTTTTCGACATCTAGGTTAACCAAGGAATGCCGGGTATCCCTAAATGAGATAGCGAGACATTCTAGGATAACGCTTATATGGGTCCCTGGACATGATGGAGATCAGGGTAATTGTATAGCAGATGATTTGGCCAAAATGGGTGCAATGATGAGTGATGAGGCGATCGACCCCTTTTCTGGTATTTCCCTTGTTAAATTCAATATGGGCTGTTCAGCAGAAACTATATGAGACTGCACAATACAGATGGACTAATGAACCTTCCTGTGCTACAGCAAGGTCGACTTGGGCCGTATATGATGCCAACAGGACGAATCTACTTATAGAATACCGTCGTGAGCAAATAAGGCTAATTGTCTCCTTTAATCGGGACACATGCTAGAAGATTGGGCCTACGGTACAATGATTACTGTAAAAGCTGTCATAATGAAGAAGAGGAAGAGACTGTGTACCACCTTTTCTGCCAATGCCCGCCTCTTACAAACCTGAGGGAACGCATCCTCGGATTTCCATTCCTATCATGCTTGAATGAGTTATCAAGGATGAATCTTAGACGAATCTACTCCTTCATCCGGGAATCTGGCTGGTTTAATTTGGAGGCAACTGAAGTATTGTAAATGCACTGCTGTCTACCCCTTGGGTATCACAATGAGATCAGATTTGAATGGACCCAAGTGAGCTGCTTGAGGAGAAGCAGCCCATGGAATCCTGGTTGTACCTCAAACTTTACGGTACAGCCAGGAAATAAGCAGACTGACTAAAGACCAAAGTTCGAATAAGCATTACAATTGGTTAAGTTTGAATTTAGGATTGTGGAAAAATCAGCTATATCCCTTTAAACATCCTTAGAGAAAAGTTTAAAGATTCGATAGGACACAAAGACAAGGAACATTATTAGAAAAGAGCTTTCCTTATTCCTCTAGATACAAGAATTACATTCCGTTTCCTCTATGAGGATCTCATTTGTAAAGTGAAATGGAAGAACCGCTTCCCACATCTAAATGGGGAATTGTTGGTCCGCAGAGAATTTCGAAACGCTTAGTCATAGATTTCCAGGATCTCAATTGTAAAGATAAATGAAAGAATTGCGTACCGTTTGACAAATCCAAATGGATTGTTCCTAACCTTTCCTATTCCTTAAGTCATAAGAAAGTCTGTGTCAAACTTCCTGGATCTTATTTGTGAAGACTAGTGGAAAAATGCCTCACCGCTTCACACATCCAAATGAATCATGACTTGCAACAACAGTGTACATTACCTTTGAATTCCTAGACAAACGGAAGAATTGCATATGGTACGTCTAAGTTGGAATAATCATTACAAATTGTTAAGTTTGAATTTAGGATTGTGGAAGAATCAGATATATCCCTTTAAACATCCTTAGAGGAAAGTTTAAAGATTCGATAGAAGTACTAAATAGTCCTAACACAAAGACAAGGAACAGTATTAGAAAAGAGCTTTCCTTATTCCTCTAGATACAAGAACAACATTCCGCTTCCTCTATGAGACGTGGTAACATCCACTTTCAGGATCTCATTTGTAAAGAGAAATGGAAGAACAGCTTCACACATCTAAATGGGGTCTTGTTATGGATCGTATTCGTTACATGCGAAGCCAAATAAAGAGAATTCCGAAACGCTTAGTTCATTTGTTTACATAGATTTCCAGGATCTCAATTGTAAAGATAAATGGAAGAATTGCGTATCGTTTGACATATCCAAATTGATTGTTCTTAACCTTTCCTCTTCCTTAATCCATAAGAAAGTCTGTGTTCAACTTCCTGGATCTTATTTGTGAAGACTAATGGAAAAATGCCTTACCGATTCACACATCCAAATGAATCCTGACTGGCAACAACAGTGTACATTACCTTTGAATTTCTAGACAAACGGAAGAATTCCATATGGTTTCACAGTCTAAATGAGTCCTTTTTTACCTTCGACGACAAATGGAGCAATTTCGTACCGCATAATCCATGAGTCAAAATTGACTTCCTGTAAAGGCAAACATTCAAGGAAATAAAGCCTAAAGCGAGAAATTCCTACCACTTAATCCAAGAGTTGACATCAATTTAATGTATCTCATTTGTAAAGACAAATAAAATAATTGCGTACCGCTTCACACATCCACCAAGAGCCGGTTGTTAGCAACAATCTCCTTAACCAGTGAAGTCAAATGATGGAATTTCTTGGCACTTCGTCATCGATTTCTTGGATCTCATTCGTAAAGAGGAATGGGAGAATCCCATCTCATACCTAAATTAGTCTAATTTGGCTTCGCTTGAATTAACATAGTCTTCCTGGATCTCATGCCGCTTCATGAAATTTTTGGCTCGAACATCCCGGATCTCTTTTGTAATTATAGATGAAGAATTGTGTACAGCTTCACAATGAGTTGACACAGACTTCATGGATTCCATTTGTAAGGAAGAGAATTACGTACCCCTGCACTGATATCCATAGTGTCAAATAGGAGAGTTTCCTACCGCTTAAACCAAGAGTTGACATAGACCTTCTAGATCTAACTTTTAAAGATAAATTGAAGTAGAGTTCTATACTGCTACACTGCTGCTAGTATCGGTAGGGTTATTTACTTGTTATGTTTAATCACGACCATGCTTGAACTTTCTAGATCTTTTAGACAACTGGAAGAATTATCTGATGATATTCTGCTCTTGGTTTCGCTTTACACATGAAAATACAGCCTGTTGTTATCAACAGTGTCAATTATCTGTGAACCCAAATGTGGTTTATTTGCATCTTTAAAGAATCAACACTTGAAAGACTTCCTACCTTGGCATTGGTAGAGTGTCAAAGGATAACACTTCTTCTTTTACACTTGAAGAAGGATTCTGTGAAGCCACAATAAATTCGTTTCAATGGATCCTCCTATTGACATTAGTACAGAGTTCCTATGCCCCACTTACAGAGTTCCTATGCCCCACTTTTAAATACAATTAAGGACCCTATTGACATCGATATAGTGACAGTTAACATTCATAGAATGGCAAAATTACGACTTTCTGTTTCTCATTAGAAAAATATGAAAAGAAAGCGGCAACGTCAAATGTCAGCAATTTATTTCACTTGTCTGCCTGTTGCCATTGGTAGAGGAAGAAGTGAGTTGAACTTATCAATCTGAATTATTGGCATTGTTTCAAAGTCTCAAAGATAGAATTCCTGCATAAAGAAAGAGAGCACTTTTGTAAATACAAATCGGAGAAGTCTATAGTGTTTCTGAGTGCAACATGTGACATCGAGACAAGAGTGACAAAAACAATGACTTGTTTTTTCTCATTGGTGTGAAGCCAAATGGGAACAACTCGTTCTAGTTTTTCCGCCTGTAGGAAATGATAGAGAAACAAGGAATGGTAATATTCCTATAATTCACTTGTGAATACAAATTTGTCAAAGGTGCTGCACTGTTGGCATCGGTTGAGTGTTTCAAAGATATGATTCGAGTTCTTTACTTGTAAGGAATCCAAATTGGAAGACTTCCTATTCCCAGCTTGGAAATACAATTAATAGAAGTGTATAGTAAGATTTTCAATTTCTCACTTGAAGAAAGAACACTGTGAAATCAAATGGAAGCAAATTCGATCCACCAATTGGCATAGGTAGGAAAAGAAAGAACGAAAAGAAAGGAGAAGTGAATAGCGCTTCCATATATGACCTGCTGACATCGGTAGAGTGACAAAAATAAACAGGAAAAGTGGCAAATAGAACAAAAAAAGGAACGACTTCCGGAATCTCACTTGAAGGAACGAATTATGAGAAGCTTAATTGAGGAAATTAATTCCGATGTGAAGAAAAGAAAGACTTCATATTCCTTGAGATCACAAAAGAAAATAAGGTTGCAAGAGGCAAAGAGAGCAAAAAAAGGAACGACTTCCGGAATCTCACTTGAAGGAACGAATTATGAGAAGCTTAATTGAGGAAATTAATTCCGATGTGAAGAAAAGAAAGACTTCATATTCCATGATATCACAAAAGAAAATGAGGTTGTCTAGTGGCAAAGAGAGCAAATAAAGGAACGACTTCCGGAATCTCACTTGAAGGAATGAATTATGTGAAGCTTAATGGAGGAAATTAATTCCGATGTGAAGAAAAGAAAGTCTTCATATTCCTTGAGATCACAAAATGACCAGGTGTTCTTCATTTGTAGAGTAATATTAAAGACAAATTGAGGAAAAATCCTGAAACTCCGTTTCGTAGCAGACTTAATGGAGGAAATTAATTGTAATGTGATCATATTCCATGATATCACAAAAAAAATGGTTGTCAAGTGGCAAAGAGAGCAAAAAAAGGAAAGACTTCCGGAATCTCACTTGAAGGAACGAATTATGTGAAGCTTAATGAAGGAAATTAATATCAATGTGAAGAAAAGAAAGACTTCATATTCCTTGAGATCACAAAATAACCAGGTGTTCTTCATTTGTAGAAAATAATATTAAAGACAAATGGAGGAAAAATCCTGAAACTCCCCTTTTCTTGGCAGACAAATTGAATACTCTTCCTTAAACTTAAAACTCCTTCTTTACATAATGTTCGTTAAGTTGCAAACTTTATTAGTTTATTATAATTGAAATATATAGATTAAATATAAATATACAATAAAATAATATTAATTTACTGAAACTTTATCTTTCCCCTTGACTTTATCTTTCAAAACATAATGCCAACATTACGCCATAAGCTCTCACTTAAACGTTCAAATTTCCTAAGACGCAAATCCATATTGTTTAGTTTATTAAAAATCCAGTTGAATTTTTGTTCATAAATTTGAAAAATAGACTTAAATTCACGACTCAATTCCTTTGCATCATTTATATATTCCAAGTTTTGAAACTCCTGTTTGAGGGAGTTTGAACTATTGAAGAGCTCTTGGGCTGTGATGTCTAACTGCCGAGAGCTATACGAGTCCATTTGATAGTCATAATCTGTTTGTTCTCTAGCAGGCATACACTTAATACCCTGTATATATTCTCCAGGGAAGTTGTGATCGTATTTATCTCGTGTAAAGGAGATTTTCAAGGGTTTTATTATTTTATCCATTAGTAGCTGTAGATTGTAACATTGCCAATTGTTGTGATGTATATAGAATTGTGTTAATTTCTGTAGATATTTGAAATTTAAGGGTTTAATTTCCTGTAACTGATTAAAGGAGATATTAAGGGCTCTTAATTTAGGTGAAGAATTTATTATGTTGACAGGTATTTCCTGCAGTGAGGTATTGCTAAGATCCAATCTTTCCAAAGAGTTGAATTGATAGAAATCGTTTAAAGTTTTTAGTTGAGGATTGTGGGAGACATCTAAATCCAGCAAGTTGGTGGCTCGTTGCAAACAGGAGATTTGCTCTAGGCTATTGTCTTTCAAACTTAACGTTTCCAAATATTCCGGTTGATTAAAATACAATTCTTTAAGGGAATTTTGTCTTAAATCCCCATTTACCACTTCACCATAGATATTGAGGCGTTTCAAGGAACAATTTTTGGCCCATAAATATTCCACCTTTAGATTGACACATACCAAGGTTTTTAAATTGGAATTGTGGGAAATATCCAAATGTTTTAAAGTCTCCTGATGCTTAAAAGCATATTCCTGTATAGCTTTTAAATTATTTCTTTGCAAGTGTATGCTAAACAGCCGGGGATTGTAAGCAAACAAGGAATATTTTATGATTTTGAGCCGATTTTGGGATAAATTTATTTGTTGCAAGTAGGGCATATAGCTGAAGATTTGCGAGGGCAGAGTCTCTATAAAATTGTTGTGTAAATCCAAATAGTTTAGCTTGTCCAAACCCTTAAAACTGTCTTTGTACAAGATGCTTAGGCGATTGCTATCCAAAAAGAGAAACGATAAATTGTCGACATAGGTGAATAGCATGGGTTTGATTTCGCTTAACAGATTCTCGGACATCAACAGTATGCTTAAATTTTCGGCTCTAAGGAAATTATCTCGTTTTAAGGTTTTTAACGAACAATTCCTAAAGTCCAGCTCCTCTATCCTAAAGGCCTCAAAGAGATTTAAAGGAAAATTGGCAAATTTCGAGTTCTTAAATGTCAAACAGCAAGAATTCCTGGATTCTAAGACTTTATAGGTGGTCTGGGAGGTAAAGCGTATTTTCAGTTTGCGAGCAAATGTTACCACCTCATCTCTATTGCCATAATCCATGTCGGAACACAAGCCATTCTCACTGCATCTCTCATCATCGTTATACAATTGAATTTGTTTCAAGGGAGTTTTCAGTTCTTCCTCATCATAATCATCTTTATAGGAGGTTAGGATCAGATTTTCTTGCTGATCTTCTTCATGCTTTGATGGTGCTGCTGCAGAACCTTGGTCCTTATCATGTGGAGTTTCAGCTTTCGTTGCCGTTTTAATGGCTTTTAAGGTTAGTATTATCATAAAAAATACTTTAAATCCTTTCATGGTTTCAAATTTCTTTTGCTATGCCGTTTGCCGATCGTGTTCAGGTTTCAACGTTTGATTTTGAACTGAATATTTTAAGTTTTTTCTCAATTGCAATTCTCCTCTTTGTTATTTTGTTTATTGTTTTGTATCTTAAACTATTTGGTGATGATTTACCTTAATAAGAATGTAATAATACTTACATGCTAATAATATAAATTAATCTACATTCATATATTGTTTAAAATACAGTGGGTCCTCTGTTTCTCAGTTGTAAAGTCAAATGAATAGCAGAAAGAATCTAAAAGTTATTGCTAAAGGAATACGTCCTTTTGGTAAAGAAATAGGTCCCTCGAAAAACCATCTCACCCTCTTGAATTGGGTCTGATGTTATTGTAAGAGTAACAGGAATGAAAACAATCCATCAGTAGACATCCAAAAAGTTCCAAGACCTTGTAAATGTTACCTTACAAACAATACAAAAACATATTTAGATCAATTAGTCGATCGTTATATTTCAAATCCTTCTCACACTTTTCTCACCCACTGTATCTATCCATATTAAATAGATATTTTCAATATATAAATGCGAATATATATTTTTTTAATCATGTTTTTTTTCTTTTTTACTCTGCCACATTATTTTGCTTTAATTTTTTTTGCACACAATAATAAAAACACAAAAATTATTAATAATAATACTTTATAGAAAATTGGCTAGATGATTCTGGCCGCTCGAATTTGTTTATTCATGTGTATCTATCTATTTTAGTCAATTCTATAGAAATTTTAAGTATTTCATATGAATTTTTTTACGATTTTAATTGACCTCCACCTATGTCAATGCTATAGGAAGTGTAACCAAGAGGAGTTTAAGTGGGATGGAGGAGGAAATAACAGCTAGAAAAGCGGTATCATCTGCTTTATGTGTTTTATTTAAAAATTCATATAGAGACTTGTAAGTTTATTAATTTATGGTTACATTAATTCAAATTAATCGTATCTGCTCAGAGTAAGGGAAAATTTTAAAGCGTAAGAGAGAGAGAAAGAGACAGATCGAGGGAGAGAGGGGGAGCCTACACAATGGTGACATGTGCCTGCAGACCATAAACATTTTTTTATGGGGAAATTGGAATATTTTGTGACTAATTATTCAGTTTAATTTTATGATTAGTATGTAGAATTTTATGTGAGTTGTGTTAATTTTAAATTAACAATAGGTTTTTGTATAGAGTGTGAATAAAATGTAACGGGTTATATGAGAATGCTTCCTATAGTAGTCATAGATTTACAGCTACAGTTAACTATAGTCATAGTCATATATGCGTGCCCTGATAGACTAGATGATAGTGTGCTGGACTATTAATCCAAGGGTTGCAGGTTGGATTCCGGCCAGAGACTCTGGGTGTATCTGCAGACAAGCAAAATGCTTCGCAGTTTGTTTAAAAAAAAAAAAAAAAAAAAAAAAAATATTTGCGTTGCATTCGAGAAGCAACCTAACATCTCTGGGGGGTTATTGTGTAACTCATTTCGAAAAGAAATTCGTTCGAATTTGTATGCTTTATACATTTTATTTCGAAAGTGTTTCGTTTCGAATCGAAATACATAATAACACACCTGGTCTAAATACTAGTGTTAAGAATATCCGGAAAACGTACGGAGGAACGCAAATACGAGGATAAGTCAATAAATCCCGTCACTTAACTGAAATTGCAACACGGCTCCTGTCAATTGGCATCTGTCAGTTGACTCCTGTAAAAATTTGAACATGCTGCGTCATTTAGTTTGTGTTTGACAGCCATTGATAGAAGATACCGCGTGACTTGAAGAAAAGCATGAAAGAATGAATCACTCAAATAAAGGCTAAGCTTGATAAATGCTATATGGGAACAGAGTCTGCTCCATCAATTTCAATGGGAAGCTGCGTAACATTCTGGACTCCCAGTTAAGGTCTCTACAACCGAAACAATTGAAATAAATCACGATATGATGTCCTTCTCCCGTATCCTTTTGTAGACCTTTGCAAACCCACACCTCGTGCTTTGTAAGGATGGGGATTCCCAAACGTTCAGAAGAGGAGAAACTGCATCTTTCGTCGACTCAACATTCGTGAGCCCAACCCTCGTAACGGAGCTTAAATGTAGCGTTAGTGCGAGATATTGTGGAAGACATAGATATCTCAAATGGCTCATTGGTTTCAATTTTGAATGATCATAATCGGGTGCACACATGTGCAGTTTCCATGGAAAAAATCCATGAATTAAGCTACGAAATGCTACCTCTTCTGCCGTATTCTCCGGATTTAGCATTGAGTGACTATTTCTTGTTTCCAAACCTGAAGAAATGTTCATAGAGTTAAAAGGACGATGGATATAGAGAATGAATCCATAAATTTCAGCGGAAAAATCTATATTGGGGATTTTCTGTCTAGTCTCTAGTCTAGTCTCTAGTCTAGTCTCTAGTCTAGTCTCTAGTCTAGTCTCTAGTCTAGTCTCTAGTCTAGTCTCTAGTCTAGTCTCTAGCCTAGTCTCTAGTCTAGTCTCTAGTCTAGTCTCAAGTCTAGACTCAAGTCTAGTCTCTAGTCTAGTCTCAAGTCAAGTCTCAAGTCAAGTCTCAAGTCAAGTCTCAAGTCAAGTCTCAAGTCTAGTCTATATTCTAGTCTCTAGTCTAGTCTCTAGTCTAGTCTCTAGTCTAGTCTCTAGTCTAGTCTCTAGTCTAGTCTCTAGTCTAGTCTCTATTCTAGTCTCTAGTCTAGTATATAGTCTAGTCTCTAGTCTAGTCTCTCGTCTAGTCTCTAGTCTAGCCTCTAGTCTAGTCTCTACTGTAGACCCTACTGTAGACTCTAGAGTAGTCTCTAGTTTCAAAACTTTAGCTGATTGCATTTAACACTTATATTATCTGTTTATTTCCAGATATATATTAAACAAATAATCATTTTATTTAAATGTATATTTAAATAAAAAACAGGAAATTCTAATTTTTTAACATTTAATAAGCCATTAAAGTCATTAAAACAATTTGGATAAAAATTAAAAAAAAAAACAATACGATAAAATCTTAAAAATTTGGCTGCATTTTACCTACAATTTAATGAAGCAAATAATTGCGAAATACGTACAACAACAAAGCTAAACAAAACACAACTTATTTAAGCAAAAATAGAGACATTAAAATTGTTAAATTAATAAATATATTTCATAAAAACCACAGAAATTTAATCATCATTAGTGAGTGAAAAACAATGAGAAAGCACAAAAACAACAACATCAAAGTGGCAGCATTAAAAGAAAAGAGCAACAAAATGTAAACAATAGAAGAGAGACATGAAAAAGGGATGCCATATTAAATAGTAAACAGAGGGAATGGGAAATAATGCCACCATTAGAGTATGTAACAAAAGAAACACAAAAGTTTCCTTAAATAAATTTCAAATTATTCATAATTTGTAGAATTTCAAATAAATTTTGTGAACATTTTATAAATAACCAAAATAAGTCACTAAAGTCGATAATGTAAACAAAAATATTGAAGATAAAATTAAACGAATAACAAAAATGTCGTATTTTTGCAGTTCAATAAACTTTTGGGAAATAAAAAAAAAAAACTCATAAACACTCAAAAATATTGTAAAATGAAATAAATGAAAAAACAAACATTAAAGAAAAAAAAAGAAACGTTAATGTTAAACAAATATTTAGAAAAAGCAATCATATGAGCAGGCCAAATGTAATATTCAAAATATTTATTTATATTTATGAAGAAATAAACATAAATATTAAGCATGTGATGGCTATTTAAGTGTTTTTTGAGTTTTATTTTTTTTTTTTTTTTGAAAAAAATAAATATTTTTTGTTTTGTTTATGAATAAAAAAAATTGTAAATTACCTTTTAACAATTTATTCATAATTATTTTAAAAAAAATCTGTTTGTGGTTTAACAAAAGAAACCTTTTAGCACATTTTAAAAATAAATTTTCTAATATTTACTCTGTTTGCTTTTGTTGAATTACGAAATTTAACACTTTTTTTTATCAAAAAAAAAAAATGTTTATAAAATTTTCCTTTATTTGCCAATTTGTTACAAATATTCACACACACAACTTGTGGCTCTTAAGAAATTTCCTCAATTGCGCCCCTCCCCGACAAAGTCTTTATGGTTTCTTCTTAGTTCAATTTGTATTTGAGTTGCCTCAATTGCTACTGATTAAAATGTTTACATACAATTTTATTATTATTATTTTTATTATTATTATTATTAGATTGAGTAAAGTACTCCCCATACATCTATTTAAAAGGAAAACAAATATATATATTGAAAAACTACAACTACACACTGCACAATACACTTAATCAGAAGATTGTTTTGTATACAGCAGTCATATTTACACATGATCAGCAGCGATCGCACTGTGGGGAGGGTGCGAAAAAAATATGCTATCAACTATAGAAATAAGAAAAAACTGAGAACTGCAGACTAGACTAGCGACTAGAGAATAGACTAGATAATAGACTTGAGACTAGACTAGACTAGAGCCTAGACTAGACTAGAGGCTAGACAAGAGACTGGACTACAGACTAGACTAGAGACTAAATTAGAGACTAAACTAGAGACTAGAATGGAAACTAAACTAGAGAATAGAGACTAGACTAGAGCCTAGACTAGAGACTAACCTAGAGACTAGACTGGATACTAAACTAGACTAGAGACTAGACTAGAGACTAGACTAGAGACTAGACTAGAGACTAGACTAGAGACTAGACTAGAGACTAGACTAGAGACTAGACTAGAGACTAGACTAGAGACTAGACTAGACTAGAGACTAGACTAGAGACTAGACTAGAGACTAGACTAGAGACTAGACTAGAGACTAGACTAGAGACTAGACTAGAGACTAGACTAGAGACTAGACTAGAGACTAGACTAGAGACTAGACTAGAGACTAGACTAGATACTAGACTAGAGACTAGATTAGATACTAGACTAGAGACTAGACTAAAGACGAGACTAAAGACTAGACTAGAGACTAAACTAGAGACTAGACTAGAGACTAGACTAGAGACTAGACTAGAGACTAGACTAGAGACTAGACTAGAGACTAGACTAGAGACTAGACTATAGACTAGACTAGAGACTAGACTAGAGACTAGACTAGAGACTAGACTAGAGACTAGACTAGAGACTAGACTAGAGACTAGACTAGAGACTAAACTAGAGACTAGAGACTAGACTAGAGACTAGACTAGAGACTAGACTAGAGACTAGACTAGAGACTAGACTAGAGACTAGACTAGAGACTAGACTAGAGACTAGACTAGAGACTAGACTAGAGACTAGACTAGAGACTAGACTAGAGACTAGACTAGAGACTAGACTAGAGACTAGACTAGAGACTAGACTAGAGACTAGACTAGAGACTAGACTAGAGACTGGACTAGAGACTAGACTAGAGACTAGACTAGAGACTAGACTAAAGACTAGACTAGAGACTAGACTAGAGACTAGACTAGAAACTAGACTATAGACTAGAGACTAGACTAGAGACTAGACTAGAGACTAGACTAGAGACTAGACTAGAGACTAGACTAGAGACTAGACTAGAGACTAGACTAGAGACTAGGCTAGAGACTAGACTAGAGACTAGACTAGAGACTAGACTAGAGACTAGACTAGAGACTAGACTAGAGAGTAGACTAGAGACTAGACTAGAGACTAGACTAGAGACTAGACTATAGACTAGACTAGATACTAGAATATGCTAGAGGCAAGATTAGAGACTAAACTAGAAACTAGACTATGCTAGAGGCAAGATTAGAGACTAAACTAGAAACTAGACTATGCTAGAGTCTAGACTAGAGACTAGATACTAGTCTAGATAATAAACTAGAGAATATACTAGAGATTAGAATCTAGACTAGAGACTAGACTAGAGACTAGAGTCTAAACTACTGTCTAGACTAACATTTTCTTTTATTTCTTTTGTCCACCACTTATTTCTCATTTCCAAACCCAATGTTTCTCTCCTCATTATCTTCATCATCATCATGCTGACGCTGATCTTGTAGAGGAAAATTACTCTAAACTATGTATTTTTATTTAGCTGTCTATAATTTTCTGTGTGTACCCAAGTCATCAACAAGAAAATAATTAGGAAAGATTAGGGTAGAATATTTGGAAGAATTTAAAAATAGTTTCAAAAAGCACACACACCCAAAACAAATACATATGTAATTGGGTTTAATTTGAGAGGAAAAAAAAAACGTCAACAACATAATTGTGATAATTGTTCAATAAAGAAAAGACAAATTGATAGAAAGACAAGAATTTTAGATACAGAAGATATTCTAGAAAAAAAATCGCTTTGAACACAGCTTAGAGCTTAAAAGTTTTAAATTCAATTTAAAAATATGGGATTTAAAGAAGTTTTTCTATTTGGAAATAATGTTTTTCCTTAAAAAATAATATTTTTTGAACAGTTAAATAGCTTATTTGTTATTAATTTCCTGTATTCTAAGCAAAATTGTATTAATTTCTACTTAATTGTAGTAAATCGCTACATTGCCAACATTATTAAGTTGCAAGGTTGCCATATTTGAAAATAAAATGGTGGGAAACAATAAAAATTCAGGAAATTTAGTTAAAAAATATACAGTTGTTGACAAAACAATGGAAACTTTTCCAAATATTCCATGTGTAGCCCAAAATTTAAAATATTTTTTTTTAAAATAAAATTGTTTTTTTTTTAGTATTTTACTTGTATAGTTTTATTTATATAAATTAACTGAAAAACAAACAACATAATTAATTATATTCTGAAAAAAAGGGAACAAAATTAAAAATATTCACTATTTCGCTACTGACAAAACAATGGAAACTTTTAAACTTCTGCAAAAAAGAAGTGTAAAACGAAAATAATATTTAAAAGAACGATGTAAAAAGCATCCTGTTTACAGTTATTTTATTTCATTTTTAAATTCTGGTAATTTTTAACAATTTCGTTTTCTAAGTTCTTCGCATAATTGCTTTATTTCAAAGTTAACAAAAATAGCTAAAGTTAAGATTTGTGAAGTTTTAAAAAATAAAATAATTAACGATTTTAAAGCTGGTTTAAAACAAAAAAGTATCTGTGACAAATATTCAATAAATAAATCAGCAGTTTCAAAAATTATAACGAAAATTTCGTGAGACCGGTTCTGGAAAAAACTCAACATTTAGGAGGAAGACCTCGTAAGACTACTCCTAGACAAGATAATTTAATAGCGAGAGAGTTCAAGAAATTCCCAAAAATAACTCCTAGACAGGTTGTTAATATCCTAAAATTAGAAATAAGTAGCCGAACAGTTAGTCGCAGGCCAAATGAGGCTTGTCTTGGTTGCTATCGTCCTGTGAAAAAACCACTCATTTCTAAAAAGAACCGTTCTGCTTGTCTACAATTGCCAGGGATCATTTAAACTGGTCGATACAGAAATGGAATACTGTCCTCTTTTCCGACGAATCCAAATACAATTTAAGCAGCGATGGGAGAAGACGACCAAAGGGAAAAATATTAGTTCCAAAGTATACAAATAAGACTGTAAAGTTTGGCGGTGGCAATATTATGGTATGGGGATGTTTTTCAGGGCAAGATATGAGCCCAATTCGTAATATAAAAGATACCATGACAGGTATAGGATACAAAACCATATTAAACGATGTTATGTATCCATACGCTGAGGAAAATATGCCCCTAGTTTGGACACGAACGACCCGAAACACACCTTTAGGGTTGTAACCGAGTGGTTACAATCCAACGAGGTACGTGTTTTGAAGTGGCCTGCCCAATCGCCAGATCTCAATCCCATAGAAAATCTATGGGAAATTGTAGATCGTAAAATAAGGACCCAAAATTACACCAGGAAGGAAGATTTATCGGAGGCGGTTATAAGGGAATGGCAAAATATTTCAAAGGAGACCATTGACACTTTTCGGTTCAATTGGTTCAATGCATTGTCGATGTGTAGCAGTTATAAAAAATAAGGGATACCCAACAAAATATTGAGTTATTGCAAAGTTTAGACCATATTTGTTAAAATAATACCTAAGTTTCCATTGTTTTGTCAATGCCGTAATAAAGAAATCTTTTAATTTTGTTTTCTCATTTTTAGAATTTAATTAATTATGTCCTTTGTTTTTTGTTAAATTAAGTTAATAAAAGTATACAAATAAAATACTACAAAAATGTTAAAATTTTTTAAAAAATTATTTCAGATTTTATGCCACTTATGAAATATTTGGAAAAGTTTTCATTGTTTTATCAACCACTGTAATTATAGCCCAATTATGAATAAAAAATTCGCTGTAGTTTTTTTCCCTTTCCCGAATTTCAACATTGAATTTGAATAGGAAAAATGGTAAAAGGGAATAAAACTCAAGCGAATTTTTTATTCATAATTGGGCTGATAATTTAGTAAAGAAAAATATAAAAAACTAAAATTTTTTTTACTGCCCTTATAAAACTGCTTTTTATTTAACCACAACTGTTGAAAATAGTTAATGAAAAAAATTTCGCAAACACGCGCCCAGTTTTTGTTTGCTGTCACTAATTAAATGACAATTGGAATTTGCTTTAGAGACACAAAAAAAAAAAAACAAAGCAAAACATGTTAAAAAATACTTAAGACCACTTAAGCCCCGTGGAAATATTAAGTTTTTTTTTGTTGATAATAATTAAAAAAAATGAAGGGTATAAATAAAAGAAAGTAACAGAAAAACTGCATTGAAGGAACCGTAAAACAAATAAAAATGATTTATAACCTTAAATTGAAAAAAAAAAAATAGAAAATATATTAAGACATGATCTAATTATTATAATAAAAACATGTGGTTAACGGGCAACTATTTTTAAAATAAAAATAAATATGAAAGCAATTTCTAAATAATAAATTTAGAAAATGCCTTTTAAAAAGTACCAAATTTTATTGAAAACAAATCAAGTTTAACTACTTTTAAAGTTAACATTTGAAAAGCATTGAAATTTTAACTAACTTCAGCATTTTATTACTAAATTTAAACAAATGTTTCTGTTTTGTTAAGTTTATAGCAGAAAATCTCTTAAAAATTATAGTGGCAACACTGCTGCCATTCACACTGAATGATTAACATCAAAGAAAAAGAAGCAGCATAAAAACAAAACATTGTTTTTATGCTGCTAATTGACTAATTTTAATAATAAAATTATTAAACAGAGATTCCCTTAACTAAATATCAAAAAATGTATATAAAATAGTAAAATAAAATTACACCCACCTGTTGTTTATAAGTTAAGCCGGAACTTTATAAAATTATTTCTTAATTTTAACAATTATCGCCAAAAAAAAACTTTTTAATCAGTTGTTTTTTTTTCTCACTAATAAATCAACACTTTTGTCACACTCTCACACAAAAAAAAAAACACTATAATAATTAATTTTTCAACACATTTATTAATTTGTTTTTATTATTGATATGTCAAACTCTTTTAGACAGTCACAACAACATAACTGTAAATATATTTTTTTTTTTTAAAAACACACAGAGATAGATGGCTCTCTTTTTATTGATATGTATTTATTTTTAGTATGAAGTTGTTGTTGTTGTTGCTGTTATTAAGAGAGATAAATGATTTGTTTTGATTTTGTTTTAGTTGTTACTTTGTTTTTTTTATTTTGTATTTATACGAAATTGTATTAATAATTAAGGATGACGTTAACTGAAAACATTGAAAATAGAATAATAAGTTATTAAATTATTAGAATTTTAAATTAGCTGATAAGTTTTCAAGCACTGTTTTAATGTCTTACTAAGCATTAGAATTTTTATTAAAAAAGGTTGTATAGTAGGAAGCATCTTAGCCGCTGATTGAAAGGGTAAATCACAAAGTTGAACTTCTCTCAAATGTAAGAAATATTTTAAAATTTTTATATATTCATTTCCTTTCCTTAAAACCATGCATTATTTTATGTGATCTTTTTCTATTTCTTTGTGCTGTCATTTGCAAATAGCAATCTGACAGGTCTAGTTTTATTAAACATGTCAATATTTTCTAAAAGTTTTCTTAACTAAAGTTAAGCAAATTAAAATTCTTTGTTTTTTTTTAATTTTCAAGTGTTTTAATTATTTTAAATATTAAGAGCATACCCTTCACCATGAGTTGCAAGCGTAAACATATAAAAGTTTATCATTCCGTTTGCAACCCCATAAAGTTCTACTGTATGTTGAAATCATTTTTCCCTAGCCCCCAAATACATGATTCATACATCAATATATCCGCTATAGTCGCTGTTCGTTTCCTATTTAAAATCGAGAAAATCGACCCACAAATGGCTGAGATATAAGCATAAAAACCACGACTATCTCGTACTATGACCTATTTTTGTTCTACATATATCAGATTACTGAGTTATTTAATTTAGAGAATATGGATATCTAATGATACAAATTTCAAATACCTTTCCAACGATGTATATAAAGTAATATGGACCTATAATGGGTCAAAATTGTAAAAAATATTTTTTAACCCAACTTTTTTTTAACCAAAAAAATTTTTTTCCAAACAATTTTGTAGCAAATAAAATTTTTTTGCCAAAAAATATTTTCAATCTTTATTTTAAAGAAAACATTGGTGAAGGGTTTATAAGAATCGGCACTGCCGAATATTACTCTCTTTCTTGTTTTTAATTAATTTGTGTTGAACACAAAGAAATGTTTACTATAAAACAGGGAGGGGAATTGCAGTGCTATAAACAACAAAATAATATTTAGTTTTGTTAAAAAATAAATGATTTTCAATTTAAATAAGAAATTTAGGAGGGTGGATCAATAAGTCTGTGACATTTTGAATTCCCCTGCTCTTAACTGAAAGGGCACAACACTGCTCCTGTCAACAGGCATCTGTCAGCTGACTCCTGTCAAAATTTGAACAAGCTGTGTTTTTGTTTGGTCCGTTTTAAAAATAAAGTTTCATTAAGTTTTTTTCAAATTCAAAATCTCTATAGCTTTAAAAGGTATTTTATGTATTCTAAAACAAAATATTAAAAGTTCCCTTCAATATTGTTTAGTTTAGAAAATAAAGTTTCGTTAAGTTTTTCAAAATGATGGAAATTAGATAATTTCTTTGGAATTCGTGTAAATCTTTAGTAACTAAAATAAATATATTAAAAAAGAACTTCTAGTTACTTTCGTTTAAAGTTTCGTTAAGTTTTTTAAAATGACCAAAATTAAAAATCTTTCTAGATTTAAATAGTATTTCCTCTAATCTAAATAAATATAATAAAGGATTCCTTCAATATTATTTGGTTTCGAAAATAAAGTTTCGTTAAGTTTTTTAAAAAGGCCAAAATTAAAAATCTTTTTAGATTTAAATCGCATTTTCTCTCATTTAAAATAATATAATAAAAGATTCTTTAAATATTGTTTAGTTTAGGAAATAAAGTTTCGTTAAGTTTTTCAAAATGACCAAAATTAAAAATCTTTCTAGATTTAATACGCATTTCTTCTAATCTAAAAGAATATAACGAAACATTCCTTCAATATGGCTTAGTTGCAAAAATAAAGTTTCGTTAAGTTTTTCAAAATGTCTATAATTAGAAAAATTCTTTGGAATTAATTTAAATCTTCAGTAATTTAAATAAATATACCAAAAAATATTTTCTAGCTACTTTAGTTTGAAAAATAAAGTTTCGTTAAGTTTTTTATAAAGGCCAAAATTAAAAATCTTTTTAGATTTAAATCGCATTTTCTCTCATTTAAAATAATATAATAAAAGATTCTTTCAATATTGTTTAGTTTAGAAAATAAAGTTTCGTTAAGTTTTTCAAAACGGCGAAAATTAAAAAATTTCTTTGGTATTCCTTTAAAACTTCTGTAATTTAAGCAAATATAGCAAAAAAATATGTTCTAGCTACTTCCGTTTGAAAAATAAAGTTTCGTTAAGTTTTTTATAAAGGCCAAAATTAAAAATCTTTCTAGATTTAAATCGCATTTCTTCTAATTTAATATAATATAATAAAAGATTCCTTCAATATGGCTTAGTTCCAAAAATAAAGTTTCGTTAAGTTTTTCAAAATGTCTGAAATTAGAAAATTTCTCTGGAATTAATTTAAATCTTCAGTAACTTAAATAAATATATTAAAAAATATGTTGTAGCTACTTCAGTTTGAAAAATAAAGTTTCGTTAAGTTTTTTATAAAGGCCAAAATTAAAAATCTTTCTAGATTTGAATCGCATTTCCTCTAATTTAAAATAATATAATAAAATATTTCTTCAATATGGTTTAGTTACAAAAATAAAGTTTCGTTAAGTTTTTCAAAATGTCTAAAATTTGAAATTTTTTTTGGAATTAATTTAAATCTTCAGTAACTTAAATAAATATTTTAAAAAATATTTTCTAGCTACTTCAGTTTGAAAAATAAAGTTTCGTTAAGTTTTTTATAAAGGCCAAAATTAAAAATCTTTCTAGATTTAATACATATTTCCTCTAATCTAAGAGAATATAATAAAGGTTTCCCTCAGTACTGTTTAGTTTAGAAAATAAAGTTTCGTTAAGTTTTTCAAAATTGTCGAAATTAAAAAATTTCTTTGCAATTCCTTTAAATCTTAAGTAATTTAAATAAATATATTCAAAAAGATGTTCCAGCTACTTTAGTTTGAAAAATAAAGTTTCGTTAAGTTTTTTAAAAAGGCCAAAATTAAAAATCTTTCTAGATTTAAAACACATTTCCTCTAAGCTAAAAGAATATAACAAAATATTCCTTCAATATTGTTTAGTTTAGAAAATAAAGTTTCGTTAAGTTTTTCCGAATTGTCGAAATTAAAAAATTTCTTTGGAATTAATTTAAAACTTCTGTAATTTAAGCAAATATAGCAAAAAATATGTTCTAGCTACTTTAGTTTGAAAAATAAAGTTTCGTTAAGTTTTTTAAATTGGCCAAAATTAAAAATCTCTATAGATTTAAAAAGTATTTGATCTTATCTAAATAAAAATAATAAAGGATTCCTTCAATATTCTTTAGTTTAGGAAATAAAGTTTCGTTAAGTTTTTCAAAATTGTCGAAATTAAAATTTTTTTTTTTAATTCCTTTAAATCTTCAGTAATTTAATCAAATATAGCAAAAAATATGTTCTAGCCAAGGCCAAAATTAAAAATCTTTTTAGATTTAAAACGCATTTCCTCTAAGCTAAAAGAATATAACAAAATATTCCTTCAATGTTGTTTAGTTTCAAAAATAAAGTTTCGTTAAGTTTTTCAAAATGTCTAAAATTTGAAATTTTTTTTGGAATTAATTTAAATCTTCAGTAACTTAAATAAATATTTTAAAAAATATTTTCTAGCTACTTCAGTTTGAAAAATAAAGTTTCGTTAAGTTTTTTATAAAGGCCAAAATTAAAAATCTTTCTAGATTTAATACATATTTCCTCTAATCTAAAAGAATATAACAAAATATTCCTTCAATATGGCTTAGTTTCAAAAATAAAGTTTCGTTAAGTTTTTCAAAATGTCTAAAATTTGAAATTTTTTTTGGAATTAATTTAAATCTTCAGTAACTTAAATAAATATTTTAAAAAATATGCTCTAGCTACTTCAGTTTGAAAAAAAAAGTTTCGTTAAGTTTTTTAAACTTAACAAAATTTTAAATCTTTAGAGATTTAAAAAGTATTTGATCTATGCTAAAAGAAAATAATAAAAGTTCCCTACAAATGTATTTAGTTTAGAAAATAAAGTTTCGTTAAGTTTTCTTTAATGAACACAATTTTCCATCTCTGCCATAAATTTTCCATAAAAACATAACAAAACAATTTAATGGCAGGGGGAGAGGTGAGGCCGAGAATTAAGACATTGAAAAACATACTACATACAGTGACAGATCAATATTATAACAAACATTTGTTTTTAAAATTAAATTATTTAAAAAAAAAAAAAAATCCAGGAAATTAACAAAACAAAAAGATATTTTGATGATTTAGCACAAATTTTAACAAGACAATAATAAAAATTTTATTAAAAAATAGAAAACTATGATAAATAATGGCTGGCAAAGGGGAAATTTTTGTGTTTCATACACTCTCTTTGTTTTAGTTTATAACTCTTTTTAATTAAATTATTACTCATTCCCTTAAGCAGCTCTTTAAAGATAACAACAGCTGATTTTAGTTAAGAAAAAAGAGCAAACAAATGAATTTCTATTTGGAAAAAAATGGTGTTTTTGAACAAAATTTCGAAATACATAAATAAGTATGTAATTTAAAAAAAGTTCTTTGTAGCAAAAAGAAAACAATTAAAAATGAAACATGACGAACGAAAACATAAAGAAAAGATCACATAAATAATAACATTTTATTAATTACGACTTGGTAATTTTGCTTTGTTTCCCTAGATTCAGTTTTAAGTTGTTTTATGTTTGCCAGCTTTTATCAACAACTTCGTTTTTGTGTTATCTTTTTTGTTAATAATTTTTTTTTTGTATTTCTTTTGTTTTATTTTCTCTCTTCTAAACACGAGGCTTATTTTTTTTATATATTTTTTTGTAAATTTGTAAAGTAATTAATGCTTAGCTTTCACAAATTTTTAATTTTCTTAATTTTTTTTTCACAAACTTCTTTTTGCTTTAATTCTCTTTTTTGTTTAACATACGATCTTTTCAAGATCTTCTTTGTTTTATTTATTTGTTATATATAACTTATTTTTTATTTATCAATTTTGTTATACAAGATTTTTTCTTTTATATATTCCACTAAACGCCTTGCACGTTTTGATATGATAACAACAAAACGCAAAAAAAGAAAAAAACTTTTTTTATTACCACAAACACAAAAAACGAAACACTCTAAGAGGGAGGGAAAAAAAACTCTTTAAACTCTTTTTTTATGTTAATTTTTTCGGAATTTCAGAAAACAAAAACACGTACATATGGTTCAACAGTTTACGAAACACTAACTGCAATTTACCAATTCCAAAATGTTTTCCAGTTTGTGTGTATGTTGTTGTTGTTGTTTTACTTTACACATTTACTTAACAATAAAATAATCAACAATACAAATACCACAACAACAACAGCCTTAAAATGTCTCATTATCATTTCATTCCATTCCTCTGTTAGTTAGTAAATATCGCGTGTTATTGTAGTTGTTGTTGTTATTAATTACTTTATTTTCTTACAGACACACATGTGTGTGTGTTTTTGTTGTTTTTTGCTCAGAATTTTTGTCTGCTTTTGTTGTGAAAATGCGTGCGTGTGTGTGTGCAATGAAAGAAACAAAAAGTAAAGAGAGCTTTTTCAGCACTCAATGCTGCCAGATGTGTTAAAATGCTGATAAATAAACAGATCGTGGTAACATTGTGAAAATATGTAATAGGTAAAGGCGAAACTAGCTATACCCTATAATTTCAATAGAATTATTGAAATTTGAATGCAGATCGAATAGAAATAAAATAAATTACTTAAAATTAATAAAATTTACAATAAAAATAATTAAGTTGATCTTGAAAATATGAAAGTTAATATGTTAAACATAGTTTGGATAATTTTGCTTATGTTCTAGCTGTTGGTGGTTAATATTTCCATGCACAATGACATTCTAACCAATCATTATGTTCCAAAGTCACACAATTTTCACATGTAAAAAATAATATTTTATTTCTCCTAAATAAAAGTAAATAAAACCAGCTGATTTATTTATTTCCATACGATTTTTGTTTGTTAATTTGGGAAAGTGTAAAAATGAATAGATTTCACAGTTTGCGTGTCATTTAAGAGTTTACTTGAGGACCCTTAATATTTTGTTACTAAAAATTGAATACTTTTTTAAAAAATTACAATACTAATTGCACCTTACTCAATATTTTCTGAACAAAGTAGAAACTACATTTATAGTTAAGCTAGCTGAATCCGGTCCGCGTTGCTGGCCTTTAGAAAACATCTGTTTTATATTGCATCTCGATCTCGACTTTAATATACAGTGTCGGAAAAAGTCGGTAATTCAACATTCAATGTTAATACATGTGGTGGCATTTCGGCTGGTTCCAATGAATTCAAAAATTCAGGGTAATTGACGACTTGTTCTTCGTTCATTACTGTGTCAATCGATTTGTAATTTATTGTTTCGCCAGGCACTTTCAATTGTATTTGGTCATCGAGCTTGTTAACATCATCATTCTAACTTGTTAACAATTTTGCACCTAATATGCAAAATTGTAAGTAAACAGAATTATGTATCACAGATCGAAAATCAAAAATCTGTCTTTACACTGTTACCCAAAAGGCTTTTCTGAAGATTACGTGAAAATTTCATCAAAATCGGTCCAGCCATATATACACACATCCATTTTTATGAAATATATGCATTAGCGGTAAATGCAAAAATTGGATTTTTACATGCCCCTCCGCCCACAGACCGAATATCAAAAATCTGACTATACAGTGTTACCCGCTAGGCTATTCTGAAGATTTCCTGAAAATTTCATCAAAATCGGTCAAGTGGTTTTTTTATATGTATATTGTTACGTTTTAACCTTTTCAAAACGTTTGGTTTATTTCCTTTAAATAAACCGGATACTTTTGATTGCAAATAAAAGCCGTTTAGTAGTTTAAAAATTGTAACAACTCTTTATTTATTCAAATGTACAACAACCACAGAATTAAACAGCCACTCAATGTTTTTTATACACGTTTATAAATTCTCAGAAATACAGACACACTTTATAATGTACACGAATTCACTTGAAAAACACAACACACTTTAAGGCACTAAGTTGATGTTTATTCGAAAAGCGTCTCTGATAAACTGACTAACTACTGCAACCTCTGCCACTATTAATAACACTGCCATCTGCACTCTAGATTGCTCTTTAACTGTCAAAGTTCGAATATTCTAGATCATACGCCATCTGTGGTGTATTTTCTTCTACAATGTTCTTTAACTGAATATTCGAATTCAAACTGCGTTGCCAACTTACGATCAATGGTCAACTGAAAGCTTTTATTTAATAATGCCCACAGATATGTTACAGTTTGCTATTACAGCATTGTCATTTGAAAGCATACTTTTAAATCAGCCCTTAAAATCGTTATATTTGAATTCAAGTACAATTTCGTAACAATATATAAATGGCATTAGCGGTATAATGTAAACATTTTATTTTGCCATGGTCTCAGAGTCTATAACGGACATAGTAGACAATTTTTTTTATATTATATATATAGATTTATTAAAAAAAAAAATTATAAAAAATTAATTCATCTTAGAATTACATTAAAAAAATAATTTTATTAACTCTAATTAGACAGATTTATATTTTTTAGTTCAAAAAGCATCTCAATACTCAAATTTGCCTTTTTATTATCCTTTTAGTCTCAAAATTAGTTTGTCTCCAAAGATTTTTTTAAAATTAATTTATCTTAGAATTACGTTAAAAAAAATAATTTTATGAACTCGCCTTAGACAGATTTACATTTTTTTAGTTCAAAAAGCACTCAATACTCAAAATTTTCATACAGTTTCTTGCAGTGTTGCCAGGCTCAAAATTTTTTTGTCTCCAAAGAGTTCCAGCACTTCAATTCTGCAGAAATAGTACTTGTTTCTGAAGCTCATCTACAACATTTTAATTATCTGCGTAAACCCATAATTGAAGGTTTACTAAAACTATTTAATAACATAAGATGGGTGTACGACTTAAAAATGCGGGATTTACAATAGATGGCGTATCTTTTGAACGCGGTTTTTGTTTTTAATAACTTATATGTCATTTTGAAGGGTCATATCTGCCATTATACCCTTCACCATGAGTGGCAGGGGTATATATAAGTTTGTCATTCCGTTTGTAATTTTTACATTTTCCATTTGCGACCCCACAAAGTATATACAGTGCTTGAAAAAACAATGTAAACTTTTCCAAATATTCCATATGTACCCAAAATTTAAAATAAATTTTTTTTTAGTTTTATTTATATAAATTAATGAAATAATATCTTCAAACTCTGAAGACATTGAATGTTAAAGTTGTCAGAAAAAGTGACTTTACAGATACCTACATATATCCAAAATATGAGTTTGTGAAATACTTAACCTATTCAATTTATTAAAATAATCTGGCAGCATAATTATCACGTTCACTTTAATGTTTCACTTCACAACACATTCCTAAAAATACCGTTTCACACAATAGGCGCGTGTTCTATAACCTCAACATTCCTGCAAAAAACCGTATTGTTTACATTTAATAATTCCAATCAGAAACAGAAACACAATGGAATTGTTGTGTTCACACACACACACACATGAGTGTGTGTGGAAATGTGTGAGCGAGTAAATAACAACAACAAAAACTTGTTTGCAAACAAGAAGAAACCAACAAGAAGAAAATAAACAATAAATGACCTCCTCAAGAAATCAGCTGTTTTTTAAAAGAATCATCGCAGACAAAATGAAAAAGTGATGAGAATTGAAATAAATAAAATAAAAAAACTGGTTGTTTTATTTATGACACCATCAGTTAATAACATCATTCATATAGGGCAGAAAATGAGTCAGACAAAGAGTCAGATGAGAAAGAGAAGTAAATACCCCGTATGAAACAAACAACATAAACACTGTTGCTAACAGCTGTAAACAAATGTAAGGAGTTATGGTTTAACCCTTTAATGATAAATGGGGGTTATTTTATTTGTTTATTTGTTATTATATTTATAACTATAAATTATTTAGTTTAATTGCTAAAAAGTCGTTCTTTTTGTTGTATTATTAAATATAGTTAGTTACGACTTACCTGTTCTATATCGAAATCCCACTCCGGCGAGGGTGAACGTAAAGACCGTTCTGCTGGCGGTGTACCTTGCGCGGGAGAGCCATGTGGCTCTTCTGGTATGACAGCAAAACGGCCTCTTTGTAAAATGGGTGATATAGTGCCATAATTTGCTGAAAATTAAAAGAAAATATACAAATTATTAAAAATGGATATAAAATGAAATTGAATTAATTTTAAACAAATATTGTTACGTTTTAACCTTTTCAAAACGTTGATTTATTTCCTTTAAATAAACCGGATACTTTTGATTGCAAATAAAAGCCCTTTATTAGTTTCAAAGTTGTAACAACTCTTTATTTATTTAAAATGTACAACAACCACAGAATTAAATATTCACTCAATGTTTTTTTTATACACGTTTATAAATTCGCAGAAATACTGACAAAATTTATAATGTATAACTTTAAGGCACTCAGTTGATGTTTATTCGAATAGCGTCTCTGATAAACTCACTAACGACTGCAACCTCTGCCACTATTTATAACACTGCCATCTGCACTCTAGATTGCTCTTTAACTGTCTAGAGGTTTATAATACATACGCCATCTGTGGTGTACTTTCAACAATGTTCTTTAACTGAATATTCGAATTCGAATATACGGTCGCAGCAAACAGCGTTGCCATACTTACGATCAATGGTCAACTGGAAGCTTTTATTCAATGTTAATAATGCCCACAGATATGTTACAGTTTGCTATTACAGCACTGCTATTTGAAAGCTTTATGCTAATTTTAAATCAGCCGTTAAAACCGTTATATTTGAATTCAAGTACAATTTCGTAACAATATATTCCCATATGTAGTTCCTAGGAGTAGCATAGGTCCTTAACAAATTCATTCAATTCTACTTTATCTAAAGCTAAGTTTTTTCTTCTGCAACAACCCTGAGACTCCAATTCAGAGCTGAACGGGCGATATCATCATAAGGCATTCTTAGCAGGTGGCGCCGACATACAAGCTTTTGATTAGACTGGTGATTTTGCTGGGGACTCCTTTGCATTCTAGTGATCACAAAATTACATTGTGTTTTATACATGTCAAACCCTTTCTCGACGTCTATAAAGCACAAGTAGAGCGGTGTGAGCAATGTGTTTACATGGTCGATGTATGATCGATGCGATCTAAAACCAGCCTGCTCGTTCCGTAGTCTACGTGACACATTTTCTGATATAGTCGCTTATTAATGATATGCGCTACTATTTTATTCACCATGCTATAATAACGTTATTCCTCTCCAATTCTTGCAATCAGAGTGGTTGTCTTTCTTTGGCAGCAGAGTTATAATCACTATCCCAGAAGTCCGATATGAGCGGATGCAGGAGTTCAGCGCTTAGTATACAGTCGGCTTTCAATAACTCTGAATGTATGTTGTCAGGTGGGTTTCAAATCGATTGTCCTTCTGGTGTTGAATACAGGTGCATATGCTGGCTGTCGATGATTGAGGTGGTGGAGAGATATTTTGTGTAGTATTCTTCCCATATCTTAATCTGTCTGTCTTTCGACGTAGACATTTCACCATTGCTATCCATTAAAGGTTTGGTGGTAGAGCATGTGGTGTTCGTTAATTGACGCACTGATTGGAAGAGGTCTCGGCAGCGAAGGGTATCTGCTTCTGCTTACGCTTTTGTTGCAATTTATTAGCTACAATGCCTTTCATCGGTCCTTGAGCTTTTCTTCACCATCTTGTCCAATCCGTCGTATTGGGCTAGAGCTTTAGCAGTTCTGTTTTTGGCGCAATTTACTCCGTTCTTTCGCTTTGCACGCTGATTTATAGGATTCCACCATGGCTTCTTGGGTGAGGTCCTGTAGCCTATGTGTTCTTCTGCTGCATTGATCAGGTTATTTTTGATGTAAGCCCATCTATCTCCCTCACTGTCTGGTTGTTCTCTCTTGATAAGAGTCCCTGATGGCGTTGGTAAAACGGGTCGCCTATGCCGTATGATGGCGATTAAGAGATGGTGATCACTCGATATATCCGCACCACGTCCGTTACGAACATTCAGCAGTGATCAACGCCATTTTTTGCTGATGGCGATGTGGTCAATTTGATTTTCGGTTGCGCGATCGGGTCATACCCACTTCACCTTATGAAACCGCTTATGAGGGAAGAGTGTGCCGCCAAAGACAAGACTGTAGTTGAGAAAGAGATCCGATAGGAAGTAGCCGTTATCGGTCATGTTTCTAAATCAGCAGCTGCCCATTATCGATTCCAGGCCAGTGTTTTTGTCACCCAGTTGAGCATTGAAGTCACCGAGAAAGATGAAAATGTCGAATCTTCTGACATCATGAAGCGCTTTGATAAGACTGTTGTAAAATTCCAATTTCTGTTTGTACTCCTCAGCGTGATAGTGTTGTTATTCCTACAATTCTATTATTGTATAATCTAGAATTGTAGGGCTTTATAATCATATTCCTGGTCAAGCTTTACACTTAGGCCAAGAAAACCTTTAAACGTAGACCTTTATAGCTTTAGTTAAGCTTCAATTGTAGAAATTTATAGTTTGTTATTTAAGCTTTAACCCAGAACTTTATATTGTCATAGTTAAGCTGCAATCGTTGATCTTATAGACTTAGTTAAGCTGTAATCGTAGTCTTAGTTAAGCGGTGATCGTAGACCTTTCTATAGTCTTAGTTAAGCTGTAATCGTGGTCTTAGTTAAGCTGTGATCGTAGATCTTTCTATAATCTTAGTTAAGCTGTAATCGTGGTCTTAGTTAAGCTGTAATCGTTGATCTTTATAGTCTTAGTTAAGCTGTAATCGTGGTCTTAGTTATGCCGATATCGTAGATCTTTATATAAACTTAGTTAAGCTGTAATCGTGGTCTTAGTTAAGCCGATATCGTAGATCTTTATATAGACTTAGTTAAGCTGTAATCGTGGTCTTAGTTAAGCTGTGATCGGAGATCTTTATATAGTCTTAGTTAAGCTTTAATCGTGGTCTTAGTTAAGCTGTAATCGTGGTCTTAGTTAAGCTGTGATCGTAGATCTTTATATAGTCTTAGTTAAGCTGTAATCGTGGTCTTAGTTAAGCCGCGATCGTAGGTCTTTATATAGTCTTAGTTAAGCTGTAATCGTGGTCTTAGTTTAGCTGTGATCGGAGATCTTTCTATAGTCTTAGTTAAGCTGCAATCGTGGTCTTAGTTAAGCTGTGATCGTAGATCTTTATATAGATTTAGTTAAGCTATAATCGTGGTCTTAGTTAAGCTGTAATAGTACATCTTTATATAGTATTAGTTAAGCTGTAATCGTGGTCTTAGTTAAGCTGTAATAGTACATCTTTATATAGTCTTAGTTAAGCTGTAATCGTGGTCTTAGTTAAGCTGTAATAGTACATCTTTATATAGTCTTAGTTAAGCTGTAATCGTGGTCTTAGTTAAGCTGTAATCGTGGTCTTAGTTAAGCTGTAATAGTACATCTTTATATAGTCTTAGTTTAGCTGTAATCGTGGTCTTAGTTAAGCTGTGATCGTAGATCTTTATATAGTCTTAGTTAAACTGTAATCATGGTCTTAGTTAAGCCGCGATCGTAGATCTTTATATAGTCTTAGTTAAACTGTAATCGTGGTCTTAGTTAAGCTGTGATCGTAGATCTTTATATAGTCTTAATTAAGCTGTAATCGTGATCTTAGTTAAGCCGTGATCGTAGATCTTTATATAGTCTTAGTTAAGCTGTGATCGTAGATCTTTATATAGACTTGGTTAAGCTGTAATCGTAGATCTTATAGTCTTAGTTAAGCTTCAATTGTAGATTTTTATTTAGTCTCAGTTATACAGTAATCGTAGACCTTTATATGGTTTTGGTTAAGCTTTGGAGATATTTGGACATATTGCTCTCTCGTCTTTAAAGATTTGATTAAGATTTGTAGGCACAAACAATTTTAGTCAATTAAACCATTATTTTTTCTTTTTATTACTTTTTCCTAATTTCAATTTTCAGTTAATTCAATTTATTTCATATTAAACATTTGATGACATTTCAACTCTTCTCACCACCAACTAACTAACTCTAATAATTACACCCAAGATGGCGTTACTGATAACACACAACGGAATCAATTACACCAAAAATAAAAATAAACTAAAACAGAAATAATTCGAACATTATATATTACAATTATAACTTACATGCTGGCATTAAACGAAAACGGCCCAATGTTGTTTCTGGCGGACCTTGAGGTTGGGTTGAGGTGACACGAAAGCGACCGCGTCTAGCGGCGGCTACTTCTTCGTAGCCTCCACCACCGGTATTCGGCATTTTGTAAACGTTATTTTAACTGAAATAGAAAAGAAAATTCGTTTAAATTATTAAAGCCTTAAACAAACAGTATTAAAAACATTATTATTATTTTTGGCTGTAAACCAACAAATATTTTCATATAAATACCAAAAGGTCAAACTAACAACGGCATGTCTAAAGCATGTTAATGTCCTTTAAGCATGCAATGCATGAAAGTTAAACAAAGCCCATAGAAACCTGACAACCAACATAATAATAGTAAAAATATATATATAAAAGAGAGCGAGAGAGAGGACCACAAAAAAAAATCAATGATATTTGATACAACGTTGCAATATTTCTAAAATTTATTTTAAAAAAATCCAATAAATTGTAGAGCCACCTTCTTTTACATTGTTTTCATATATTTCACTCTCAAATGTGGTCATATCAGGCGCCCAGTATTATTAGTATGAGCTTTCAAAGTGCCTTATCCTGTGTGTCTATTGCTATCATTCCTAATGATGGATTAATAACTCATAATTGAGTTTATTTTTTTCTTTTTCTCGTTTTCAACTGTTGCTAGATTGTCATCCTCCCACTCAGAAGCCTACCCACGTGTTTGTTTTTTTTTGTATTTGAATCCTTTACATTGTATTTTTTGTTTGGTTATTAGTAAGTGTCATTTTAGTTGGACCAAACAAATTGGCAATCTTTCTTTTTGCGTCACTATGATGGATGGCAGACATATTGCTTAATTTGATATACAATTTATGACATTTTAAAGAATGCTGATTAAGTGGGGGAAAATAATATTTAAATGAACTTAACATTTTGTTAAGTAAATTTAAATAGTTTTTTTACAGTTTATTTAATATCGTTAATAGGTAATAGCAACCTAAAGCGTAAACTTTAATAGTAGGTCTTAATATAGTCTTAATTAAGTTTTAGTTAAGCTGAAATTGTTGGTATTTATATAATCTTAATTAAGCTCCAATTATGGAACAACGTGGCGAGTAATTGGCGCCACTCAATTGCCAATCTCAACAACTAGTTGGAAAAAAATGCATATCTGGAGGCTGCAATCGGTAATCCCGATACCAGAATCGGCTGTGATCGGCTAATCATCAGTTCATCTTAAACTCTCCGGATTACAGAAACCGCAACGAATGAAAACCAAAATGATCCCCAACTGTTGACGACTTTTAGCTTTAAATCAAGGATACGCTTGGGATCATGGAATATTAGAACGCTTCTGGGACCATCAAGATTGTCCCATATATGCAAGGCGTTCAGAAACTATAACCTTATCTTGCACTACCTTTTTATATTCTGACAAGCCAAGTTGACTTCATTGATCGAGCGGAGTAGGTTTCCTTCTTTCTAGAGAGGCCAAGAGCACCTCACTGTACTTAACATTAAATCAGATCCGACTTGAGTACGATTTGCTCAGAGAGAACGCCAATACTATACGTGCACTGAAAAATGGCAAGGCACCAGACGTAGACATCAATCCCGATACCAGAATCGGCTGTGATCGGCTAATCATAGGTTCCTCTTAAACTCTCCGGATTACAGAAACCACAACGAATGAAAACCAAAACGATCCCCAACTGTTGAAGACTTTTAGCTTTAAATCAAGGATACGATTGGGAACATGGAATATTAGAACGCTTCTGGAACCATCAAGATTGGTCCAAATATGCAAGGAATTCAAAAGCTATATCCTTCTCTTTCATTTATATTCTGGCAAGCCAAGTGGGTTTCCTTGATCGAGCGGAGTTTGTTTCCTTCTTTCTAGAGAGGCCAAGATCATCTCACTTTACTTAACATTAAATCTGATTCGACATGAGTATGATTTGCCCAGACGAAACCGAGATTGCCAATGCTTTACGTGCCCAGAAAAATGGCAAGGCACCAGGCCTGGACAACATCTATCCTGAACTGCTTAAGGCTGGTTCGACTCTTAATTAAGCTCCAATTATGGAACAACGTGGCGAGTAATTGGCGCCACTCAATTGCCAATCTCAACAACTAGTTGGAAAAAAATGCATATCTGGAGGCTGCAATCGGTAATCCCGATACCAGAATCGGCTGTGATCGGCTAATCATCAGTTCATCTTAAACTCTCCGGATTACAGAAACCACAACGAATGAAAACCAAAATGACCCCCAACTGTTGACGACTTTTAGCTTTAAATCAAGGATACTATTGGGATCATGGAATATTAGAAAGCTTCTGGCACCATCAAGATTGGTCCAAATATGCAAGGAGTTCAAAAACTACAACCTTCTCTTTCACTACCTTTTTTTATTCCTGCAAGCCAAGTGGACTTCCTTGATCGAGCGGAGTAAGTTTCCTTCTTTCTAGAGAAGCCAAGAGCACCTCACTGTACTTAACATTAAATCAGATCCGACTTGAGTGCGATTTGCTCAGAGGAAACCGAGAGCGCCAATGCTATACGTGCACTGAAAAATGGCAAGGCACCAGACGTAGACAACATCAATCCCGATACCAGAATCGGCTGTGATCGGCTAATCATAGGTTCCTCTTAAACTCTCCGGATGACAGAAACCACAACGAATGAAAAGCAAAATGATTCCCAACTGTTGAAGAATTTTAGCTTTAAATCAAAGATACGATACGGAACATGGAATATTAGAACGCGTCTGGAACCATCAAGATTGGCCCAAATATGCAAGGAATTCCTTGATCGAGCGGAGTAGATTTCCTTCTTTCTAGGGAGGCCAAGATCATCTCACTGTACTTAACATTAAATCTGATTCGACTTGAATATGATTTGCCCAGACGAAACCGAGAGCACCAATGCTATACGTGCACAGAAAAATGGCAAGGCACCAGACGTAGACAATATCAATCCCGATACCAGAATCGGCTACGATCGGCTAATCATCGGTTCATCTTAAACTCTCCAGATGACAGAAACCACAACGAATGAAAAGCAAAATGATCCCCAACTGTTGAAGACTTTTAGCTTTAAATCAAGGATACGATTGGGATCATGGAATATTAGAAAGCTTCTGGAACCATCAAGATTAGCCAAAATATGCAAGGAATTCAGAAACTATAACCTTCTCTTTCACTACCTTTTTATATTCTGACAAGCCAAGTGGACTTTCTCGATCGAGAGGCGTAGATTTCCTTCTTTCTAGAGAGGCCAAGAGCGCCTCAATGTACTTCACATTAAATCAGATCCAACTTGAGTATGATTTGCTCAGAGGAAACCTAGAGGGCCAATGCTATACGTGCACTGAAAAATGGCAAGGCACCAGACGTAGACAACATCAATCCCGATACCAAAATCGGCTGTGATCGGCTAACCATAGGTTCCTCTTAAACTCTCCGGATGACAGAAACCACAACGAATGAAAAGCAAAATGATACCCAACTGTTGAAGACTTTTAGCTTTAAATCAAGGATACGATTCGGAACATGGAATATTAGAACGCTTCTGGAGCCATCAAGATTGGCCCAAATATACAAGGAATTCAAAAGCCTTCTCTTACACTACCTTTTTATATTTTGGCAAGACAAATGGACTTCCTCAATCGAGAGGTTTCCTTCTTTATATAGAGACCAAGAGCGCCTCACTGTACTCAACATTAAATTATATTCGACTTGAGTATGATTTGTCCAGACGAAACCGAGATCGCCAATGCTATACGTGCCCAGAAAAATGGAAAGACACGAGCCCTAGACAACATCTATCCTGAACTGCTTAAGGCTGGTTCGATTCTTAGTGCTGAAATAATAAGACCTATTATAAAATACTTTTGGACATCCCACTCTCTTTCTGCTGAACTAAGTGAAGGACAGATAATTAAACTACCCAAGAAGGCAGACTTAACAGAATGAGAAACCTGGCGGGGTATAACTCTTTTAACCATGATTAATAAGGTGTTAGCGAATATAATCCATGTTAAATTGTCATCATCAATTTCAGCAGATGTTCTAAATGAGCTAGCTGGTTTCAGACCACACCGATCATATAAATATCCTACGTATCATAGTGGTGTCGGTGGAATATGGCGATCTCCACTATATCTGATATTTATAGACTTCTCCAAAGCATTTGATGCCATCTACCATCAGGAAATTTGGCAAGCATTTCGATGCGAGGGAATTCCACCTGAGCTAATCGACCTTATCAAAGCTCTGTATGGCAACTCAACAAGCAGATTACTGCATGAATGCATGTTAAGCAATCCGATTGGTGTAGGCTTTGGTGTAGGACAGGGATGTATCCTATCTTTGCTGTTATTCAATATTGTATTGGACTCAATAATGCAGCAATCATCCCGCATTAGAAGACGCATTACATGGGGTATGAAAGGTCGACTGGAGGAACTTGACTACTCTGATGATATTTGCCTGCTCGCCCATAACTTTACCGATATATCAGCCAAATTGGAACAGAGGTATCAGCTGGAATCTGGTGTTGGTCTTCATATTAATTTCGACAAAACTAAGGTTCTACGTATCAATACAATTAATCTCTCCAAGTTCAGAGTCAACAACAGAGAGCTCGAGGATGTGCAATCGTTTTGCTACTTAGGATGAATCATATCCAACACAGGCTGCTCACGTGATGATATTGCATATCGCATAAGAAAAGCAAACATTCATTTGGTGCATTACAAAAAGTATGGAAGCTCTGCCTTTTCTCCTCAAATGTTCGCACCACCCTGCTATATGGATGTGCGTCCTGGAACTCTACATGCAGTGCCTCTGGCAAACAGTCGAAACACCAATCCGCATAGAAATTGAAAGCGGAAATGGAGTTGGTTTGGTCATATTTTGAGAAGACCTCATGATGATATATCAAAGATGGTAATTGACTGGAAGCCTTAAGGCAGCAGAACAAGAAGTAGACCCGCTAACACTTGGAGAAGGCAACTAGAATCCGAAATTAGCGAAACGGTCGGAGATAAGACTAATATCACAGGACAGATCAAGACGGAAGAATTTCGTTACGGCCCTTTATTCCTACTTGGAACCAAGATATATTTAAAGCTTCACTAAGACTCTACAAACAGCTACGATTGAAGCTTAACTAAGACTTTATAAACAGCTACGATTGCAGCTTCACAATAAAGAGCTACGATTAGAGATTATCAAAGACTTAACTAAAACTTAGTAAATACCTATGATTAAATCTTTACTAAGACAAAGAGCTACAATATAGAGAGTTCTAAGACTATAAATAGCGACCATTGAAGCTTAACTAAAACTATGGAAATACCTACGATTAAAACTTAACTAAGGCTCTATAAAGTTCCAATATTGATGTCTATTAAAGACATAAGATTGAATATTAGTCCCTCAATTGGAGTTTCTGACGAAAATGCTTCATTTATATGTAAATGTATGACTTAAAAATGCAGAATTTACAATAGATGGCGTATGTTTTGATACAGGATTTTGTTTTTGTCATTTTGATGGATACATATCTGTCATTTATTCCCACTTAGTTATTGATCATTACAGTGTAAACAACAAAGTTTCTTTTTGCTTCAAAAATGTCGAATTTTGTGCCAACAAAGCGTCATATGCGGGAAGTTTTGCTTTAGTTATTTAATTTGAATAAAAAGTGCCGCTGAAGCCCACCGATTGCTCACCAAAGCTTATGGTGAATGTTTTGCATCGATTTCAATTTGCGAGAGATGGTTTGTTCGGTTCATAAGTGGTGATCTCGACATGGAAGACAAAGATCGTCCAGGTCAACAAAAAAAAAATTGGAAAACCAAGAATTGTAGGCATTACTCCAAGAAGATTGTTGTCAAACTCAACAAAAACTTGCTAAATCATTGGGAGCTAATCAAGCAGCAATTTCAAAACGTCAAAAAGCTGGGAAATTGGTTACCATAGGAATTGAAGCCGAGATACCTTGATATAGGATTTTGCATGTCCGAAATGATGTTTGAACGCTTTAAAATAAAATCATTTTTGCTCCAAATCATTACTTGCGATGAAAAATGGATGCATTACGATAACCCGAAGCTTAAGAGATCGCATGTGAAGCCCCGCCAATCAGCCAAATCGACACCAAAGCCAAATATCCATGGCGCTAAGCTAATGATCTGTATTTGGTGGTAGCAAAAGAGTCCCAACTATTATGATCTGCTGAAATCCGGCCAGACCATCACACGAATGCTTTATACAAGGTGGCGCAAAAGTAATCCTCCTATCAGAAAATGCTATAAATTTTGCGATTGGCCCCTAATGTCAGTTCTGTTTTGACATTTGTGTAGTAAACACAGGCGAAATACACGTTAATAAACAATGTTACGCTACACTGCTCCAGAACGCGCAATATTGCTGACTATTTATTTGACCTTAATCACCACCAAGAGGAAGATGATTTTTCATCAAAAATAATCATGAGTGATGAGGCGCATTTCCATCTTAGCGGGTACGTAAATATGTAAAATTTACGCTTCTGGGGCACTGAATAACCCACGAAGAGCCATTACACCCGCTCAAAGTCACTGTATGGTGTGCTGTTTTCGCTGGAGGAGTCATCGGACCTTTTTTCTTCGAAGACGTCGCGGGCCAAACGGTTACTGTGAATGGTGAGCGCTACAGAGCAATGATCAACGAGTTCTTTTTGCGGCAACTTGATGAATTGGGATTGGAAAACATGTGGTTCCAACAGGACGGTGCAACGGCACACACTGCACGTGCCACAACCGATATGCTGAAGCATGCATTTCCCGGGCGCCTAATCACCCGTTTTGGTGATTTGCACTGGCCAGCAAGATCGCCTGATTTGACCGATCCAGTCTTCTTTTTGTGGGGCTTTTTGAATTGGCGGGTTTATGTCAACAAGCCTCAGACTATGGCAGCTCTTAAAGACAATATCCGTCAAGAGTGTGAGGTCCTATCGCCGGAAGTTTTGGCCAAAGTGATGGAAAATGCCATAAAAAAGGGCTCAAATGACAATCAACTATGGCGGCGGCCATTTATGACATCATATTCTCGACTTGATGTAAAAAAAATTAAAATAATCCACAAGAAGAATCAAAGTTTTTCATTATTTTTTTAATTACAGCCAAAAAACATTGGAAGTTTACTTTTGCGCCACCTTGTAGAACACAACTGATTCGTTTGAAGTGTTCATTGGCCAAACATGAAACTGTAATCTTCCATCATGACAACACTCGGTCACATGTTGTAATACCTGTTAAAAACTATTTAGAATGAAGAAGTTGGGAAATTTTGCCTCATCCGCTTTATAGTCCAGACCTTGCCCTGTCCAACGACTATTTGTTGCGATCGAAACAGAACGCTCTCTCTGGGATACGCTTCTCCTTAGAACAGAGTATCCGAAATTGACTTGATTCGTTCTTGGCCTCAAAAGATGAGCAGTTCTTTTGGCTCGGCATCCATATGTTGCCAGAAAGATGGGATTGGCCTAACAATGGCCAATACTTTGAATAAATTTATATTGTTTAAATGTTTCAAAATAAAATTTCACATTTTTAAGTCATCTATCCAATATTAAAATCAATGTTTAGCACATGCTAACTTATATAAAAGGATTTTATCCCCCCCAATGCCTTCTATGGGCCTGCAATTTACATTTGTCCTTGACTGTCTAACAAACACCCTCTTTTTTATAATTAAAATTCACCTGAACTCATTAAGAATACAACACTTACCACTCACTCCCTCTCTCTATTCACTTCAAACGAAAAGTAATTTTGACAGTAGTGTTTGGCCAACAAACACAGAAATCAATCAAAATTTCGTACAACTAACGGAAAATGTTGTTAAATTTGAAACGGAAATTAAAGCAAACACTGTTTGTCACTCACAAAACACTAAACAAAATAATGTAAGCGTAAAAAAAGTAATTAAAATTTACAATTAAATAAGAAAATTTGGCAATTGAAATTCTAAAAGAAAATTTTTAATTTAGTTATTAAGGAAATTTATGACACATTTAGTTTTAATATAAATTATTATGTCAACTTATTTGGTATATTATATTAATTGTTTGAGGGTTTGTTGTTATTTTTCTTTTTATTATTTTTTTTTTATTTTTCCACTTTTTCACTATTGACTTTGTAGGGTTTTATGCAATCTTTCTTTTTCTGGTTTCGCTTTTTTTTTTTGCTTTTAAAATAGAAAATTTCTTTTAATCTCTTTTTTTTTAATGCATAAATTTACACACAACTTTTCTTTTAATAATTTTATGCTTTATGTGCATATTTTTTTATTTATATTTTTTTCTTCTTTTTTTTTAATGGTTTTAATAGATTTTGTTTAGTATATTTTAGTACACTTGGTTGAATTGATTGTTGGCTGTTATGGTTATGACCAAATAAACAGTGTTTGCAAAAAAAAATAAATAAAAAACTGTGAAAAACATTCATTCGCTCACTTTAAAACAGGGAAAAATCTTTAAAATAAATAAAACAACAACAATCATACACAACCACACAATGTTGTTGTTAAAATCTCCTATTGTAAAGAAAATTTGGGAGACTTGGTTTTCTCTTGTTGTGGTTTTTTGGTTTTGCGCATGTGTTGGCATTCGCAGAGAGACTACAAAATAGGGAAAATTTCTTCAAGTGTTTGTTTAAAGTGATGACTACTTAAACAATACAAAAAAGCACCAATTACATCCATAACAAGAGTTTAAAGAAAAACAGTAAAATTTCATATAAAATTTGTTATTTTTTTTAAACAATTTAATATTAGCAACTGAAATACTCTTTGTATTAAATTATTTTATTACATATTCTTAATATTATAGCTTAGGCTTGCAAAACAACTGAAAAACTATATTGAACTACAACTAAAACATTAAAATTACCCTTTTGTTTACCATTATTTCCTAATTAAAAATTAAGTTGGCATCACTAGAAATTGCTCTTTTAAAAAAAGAGATACGAAACGTGTTTGTATGTGTTTGTGCGTGGAAAATGGTATTTAACAAAGAGACTAGTGCTAGAAAAGCTTTTTTCCTAAAGAAAATAAAATAACACCAGCTGATTTGAAAACACCTGCAAACATTTAATAATGAATATTTATATAGCGAAATTTTGCCATTTAACGAACTGAAGGTTTAAATTAAAAAAAAAAACTTTAAAAATCAATTAAGATACTCCTAATCTTCAATCTTAGCTATTTTTAAAGACTTAGTTGTAGATCTTTATAGAGTCTTAGTTAAGCTTTAATCGTAGGTATTTACAAAGCTCTAATCGTAGCTCTTTATAGTCATTGTGAAGCTTCAATCGTAGCTGTTTATACAGTTTTAGTTAAGCTTTTTACAGAGCCTTAGTTAAGCTTTAATCGTAGCTCTTTATATTATCTTAGTTAAGCTTTAATCGTACTTATTTGTTTAGTCTTTGTTAAGCTTCAATCGTAGCTGTTTATAGAGTCTTAGTTATGCTTTTTAGAGAGTCTTAGTTAAGCTTCATCGTTGGCCTTTATAGAGCCATAACTCTGCTTCAATTTTTGTTATTTGTTCTTAGTTAAGCCTCAATAGCAGCTATTTATAGAGTCTTAGTTAAGTTTTAATCGTAGCACTTTAAAGAGTTTTTGTTAAGCTTCAGTCTTAAATCTTTATATTGTCTTAGTTAAGCTTTAATCATAGGGATTTACAAAATCTTAATCTTAGCTGTTTATAAAGTGTTAGTTAAGCTTCAATCGTAGTTATGTATTGGGTGTATGACTTAAAGTATTGACCATTGTTAGCTATTATCTTTTCCCATCATTCTGACAACTTATGGATTCCCAGTCAAACAAACTGCTCATATTTTGAGGCCAACAACGAATCAAGCCAATATCGAATACTCTGTTTTACAAAGTGAAGCGTATCCCAGAGAGAGCGTAGAAATAGTCAACGGACGGGGCACGGTCTGGACTATAAAGCGGATGAGGCAAAACTTACCAACCACTTCATTCTAAATACCTTCTAACAGGTATTGCAATATATGGCCGAATGTTGTCATGATGGAAGATTACAGTTTCAAGCCTGGCCGCATATTTTGGGCGTTTTTCGGCCAATGCTCGCTTCAAACGAATCAGTTGCGTTCGGTGCAGATTCCCTGTGCTCAATTGTAGTTATTTAGTCTTTATTAAGCTTCAATTGTAGCTGTTTACATAGTCTTTGTTAAGCTTCAATTGTAGCTTTCTATTTAGTCTTAGTTAAGCTTTATATATATCTCGATTTCTATGGTTCCAAGTAGGAACAAAGAGCCGTAATGAAATTCTTCCCTTGGGATTTGTCCCTTGCCATTAGTCTCATCTGAAACCAAGTTTTTCCTGTTTCAATAATTTCGGATTCAAGTTGCCTTCTCCAAGTGTTAGCGGGTCTACCTCTTCTTCTGCTGCCTTAAGGCTTCCATTCAATTGCCATCTGTGATATATCATCATGATATCTTCTCAAAATATGGCCAACCCAGCTCCATTTCCTCTTTGCAATTTCTATGCGGATTGATGTTTCGTCTGTTCTTTGCCAGAAATTTTCTGTTGGAAACTACGTTCGACCAAAATATTCGTAATATTTTTCGCAAGCTGTGGTTAATAAATACTAGCAGGGATTATGTATCTCTTGTAGCTCATTCCTGGACCCACATCCATATAGCAGGGTGGAGCGAACATTTGAGGAGAATAGGCAGAGCTTAGTTCTTATATGTACTTGTGGTCACTTCCATACTCTTGGTAATGCACCAAATGAGTGTTTTCCTTTTCCTATGCGATATTCAATATCATCACGAGAGCCGCCTGTGTTGGATCGTAAGTAGCAAAACGATTGCACATCCTCTAGCTCTATGTTGTTGACTCTGAACTTGGAGAGATTAGTTGTATTAATACGTAGAACCTTAGTTTTGTCGAATTTAATATGAAGACCAACACCATATGTCAGCTGATGTATCTGTTCCAATTTGGCTGATATATCGGTAAAGTTATGTAATATCATCAGCGTAGTCAAGATCCTCCAGTCGACAGTATATACCCCATATAATTCGTCTTCTAATGCGAGTTGATTGCTGCCTATTTAAGTCCCATACAATATTGAATGACAGCGGAAATAAGATACATCCCTGTCGTACTCCAGTGCTTACATCTATCGGATTGCTTAACCAGCGTTCATACAGTACTCGGCTTGTTGAGTTGCCATACAGATCTCTGATAAGATTGATTAGCTCAGTTAAAATTCGCTTGCTTCGAAGTGCTTGCCAAATTGCCTGATGGTGGATAGTATCAAATGCTTTAGCGAAGTCGATAAATATCAGACATAGTGGTGATCGCCATTCCAACGACTCCATTAAGAATAGTAGGCTATTTACATGATCGGTGTGGTCTGAAATCAGCTTTCTCATTTCGAAGATCTGCTGAAATATATGATGACAGTGTAGCTTGGATTATATTCGCTAATACCTTAATTAATCATGATTAAACATGATTATATCCCGCCAGTTCCTGCATTCTGTTAATTAAACTACCTTTTTGGGTAGTTTAATTATCACTCCTGCACTTAATTCAGCAGGAAGACAGTGGGATGTCCAAAAGTCTCTGAGAAGAGGTGTGATTATTTCAGCGCTAAGACTCGGATCAGCCTTACGCATTTAAGGATTTTTGATGTCTACGCCTGGTGCCTTGCCATTCTTTAGTGCACGTACAGTGGTTGACAAAACAATGGAAACTTTTCAAAATATTTTTTTTTTTTAGTATTTTACTTGTAAAGTTTATTTATATTAATTAACTGAAAAACAAACAACATAATTAATTATATTCTGAAAAAAGGGAACAAAATTTAAAATATTCACAATTTCGCTACTGACAAAACAATGGAAACTTTTAAACCTCTGCAAGAAAGAAGTGTAAAACGAAAATAATATTTAAAAGAACGATGTAAAAAGCATCCTGTTTACAGTTATTTTATTTTTAAATTCTGGTAATTTTTCACAATTTCTTTTTCTAAGTTTTTCGCATAATTGCTTTTTTTCAAAGTTAACGAAAATGGCTAAGTTAAGATTTGTAAAGTTTTAAAAAATAAAATAATTAACGATTTAAAAGCTGGTTTAAAACAAAAAAGTATCTGTGACAAATATTCAATAAATAAATCAGCAGTTTCAAAAATTATAAAGAAATTTCATGAGACCGGTTCTGTAAAAACTCAACATTTAGGTGTAAGACCTCGTAAGACTACTCCTAGACAAGATAAATTTAATAGCGAGAGAGTTCAAGAAATTCCCAAAAATAACTCCTCGAGAGGTTGTTAATAGCCTAAAATTAGAAATAAGTAGCCGAACAGTTAGTCGCAGGACAAATGAGGCTGGCCTGTGAAAAAACCACTCATTTTTAAAAGAACCGTTCTGCTGGTCTACAATTTGCCAGGGATCATTTAAACTGGTCGATACAGAAATGGGAGAACATTTGTAAGACGACCAAAGGGAAAAGATTAGATCCAAAGTACACAAATAAGACTGTAAGGTTTGGCGGAGGCAATATTATGGTATGGAAATGTTTTTCAGGGCAAGGTATAGGCCCAATTCATATTATAAAAGATACCATGACAGGTATAGGATACAGAACCATATTAAACGATGTTATGTATCCATACGCTGAGGAAAATATGCCCCTAGTTTGGAGATTCCAACACGACAACGACGCGAAACACACAACTAGAGTTGTAACCGAGTGGTTACAATCCAACAAGGTACGTGTTTTGAAGTGGCCTGCCCAATCGCCAGATCTCAATCCCATAGAAAATCTATGGGAAATTGTAGATCGTAAAATAAGCACCCAAAATTACACCAGGAAGGAAGATTTATCGGGAGGCGGTTATAAGGGAATGGCAAAATATTTCAAAGGAGACCATTGACTCTTTAATTGGTTCAATGCATTGTCGATGTGTAGCAGTTATAAAAACTAAAGGATACCCAACAAAATATTGAGTTATTGCAAAGTTTAGACCATATTTGTTAAAATAATACTTAAGTTTCCATTGTTTTGTCAATGCCGTAATAAAGTAATCTTTTAATTTTGTTTTCTCATTTTTAGAATTTAATAAAAGTAATAAAGTTAATAAATAAGTTAATAAAAGTATACAAATAAAATACTACAAAAATGTTAAAATTTTTTAAAAAATTATTTCAGATTTCAGGCCACTAATGAAATATTTGGAAAAGTTTCCATTGTTTTGTCAACCACTGTATATCAACGGCGATCTCGGTTTAGTTAAGCTTCATTCGTAGTTATTTATTTAGTCTTAGTTAAGCTGCCATCGTAGTTATTTATTTATCCGGTTATTTAGTCTTAGTTAAGCTCCAATCGTAGTTATTTATTTAGTCTCATTTAAGCTTTAATATAGACCCAATTATCGAGAAGAAAGACAATATTTATCACTAAGCGTATGATCGATTAATTTTTAAAATCAATAACAATCATACGCTTGCTGTTTTCGGGATCTTTTGAACTTCGTAATTTTAATCACATAGGACTAGAGTTGTCAAATATTCGACATATTCTAAAACCCAGTTTTCGAAAAATTCGAAAAAGCATAATTTTTAAAAACCGGTTCGAAATTATTTTTCCCCAAAAAAGATTTTTTAAAAATAAAAAATTAAAAAAAAAAAAAATGGAAAAAACTTTTTTTAAAAAAAATAAAAAAATATTTTTAAGTATGTGAAGAGTATATAAGATTCGGCACAACCGAATATAGCTCTCTTACTTGTTGTATTAAAATTATTAAAAATAATAGCATAAAATCTTAAAATAAATTTTAAAAAATATTCGATTTTGTCGAATAATTCGAAACCGGTTTGTCGAATAACTCGAAAACCGTCCTTTTGTAAAAACCGGATTAAAAAAAACGGAAAATTTAAAAAAAAAACCGGTTTTTCGAATAATTCGAAAACCGGTTTGACAACTCACATAGGACACACAATTTATTACTTTTTTAACATATTCCCAAAATCTTTTTTAAAAACATTCCCAAAATTGTAAAAATTTTCTACAAAATAACAAACGGTTATTAAATAATTTAAATTTTTTTGTATTTTAACTCCTAATTCCTAAACCTTTTATAAATTTAAAAATTGTTTATGCATATGGCGGTAAGTTTATTAAAAATTATTTGTAAAATTTTATTTTATAGGTCTTTTTTATAAAGTTAAAAATTAATTATGAATATAAGAGTTAATTTTCATTAAAATAAAAAACAATTTCCAAAAAAATTACCTTCAAAATGTTTCCTAGAAAAGAAAACGCCTTAAGTGATTTTGAAAAAAATATCTAAAATAACGGTTATTTTCTTTACTCTCTAACCGCACTTTCTATAATTTCCTTAAGAAAAGCTTTTATTATTTTTACGGCAGTAAATTACCCTAAAAGCTCTAAAAACAAGAAAAGAGATTATAAAAACAAACACAAGGAGTATAATAAACAGAAAAACAGTATTAAAAAGTAAATAATAAAAACAAGTAAGAAAGTATGGTCGGTCAAGCCCGACCATATAATACCCTACACCAAGTAAATGAGTAAAAATATTTTTCTTTTAAAATATCAATAATTTACATTTTTGAGTGATTTTCGGAAGTGGGCCTTATATGGGAGCTATGGCCAATTATGGACCGATCACCATAAAATTAGGTCGTGTGATTTATGTCTATATTAAAGTTAACTATGTTGAATTTTGTGTGTATACCAACATTTTTAAGCGATTTATGCACGTTAAAGTGATTTTCGGAAGCGGGTCTATATGGGAGCTATGACTAATTATGGACCGATCGTAACAAAATTTGGTGACATGAATTTTGTATATATAAAACTTATTTGGAGCGAAATTTGTGTAGATACATAGATAAATTAAACGTTTATGACCGATAAAGTCCAATTTCGAGGGGACATTTGTATGGGGGCTAGGTGAAATAATGGACCGATTTCAGCCAGTTTCAATAGGCTTGGTCCTTGGGCCGAAAAAGTAATATGTACCAAATTTGATCGAAATATCTTCAAAATTGCGACCTGTACTCTGCGCACAAGGTTTACATGGACAGCCAGCCAGCCAGCCAGCCAGCCAGCCAGCCAACCAGACGGACGGACGGACGGACGGACGGACGGACATCGTTTAATCGACTCAGAAAGTGATTCTAAGTCGATCGGTATACTTTAAGGTGGGTGTTAGACTAATATTTTTGGGCGTTACAAACATCTGCACAAACGCATAATACCCTCCCCACTATGGTGGTGTAGGGTATAAAAATATGCCGCAAAATATACTATAGAAAACAGGCATGTATAAAAAAGTATTAAAAATAAAACAACAAAAGAAAATAAACATTTTCTGCATATAAAGAAAACAATGTGGCACATGTTATACTCAATTAACAAAACAAACAGAAAAAGACAGACAGCTAGCAAAGAAAAACATAAACAAAAATGGACACTCGTAGTTTGAAATGCAACAAAACAAAAACTGCATGTAGGTAAAAACAAAAGAAAAACTAAATAAATAATAAACAACAAAAAACGAATAATGCATGGGAGTGTGTGTGTGTGTATGTATTCATTTGAGTTAAATAATAAACACGTGAATTTTATTAAAGCATCATCATCATAATTTTTGCTCTGTTTCTTTTACACTCATTTTAACGGTAAACATGCAATCATAAACATACAGTATGTATGCATGGGTTTGTGTGAATGTGCATGTTTGTTTTCTAAAGAGTAAGAGAGAGAGAGCGAGAAGGTTTTTCTTGGGTAAAGAGCTTGCATTTGCATTTTACAGTTATTTTAAATAAGTAAAGGGTTTTTTGGGTGTTTTTCCTCCCATTTTAAGGATTTTAATAACAATGATTCATCATTGTTAGTAAATTTTCATAATTTTCTAAATAGAAATTTAAATTTTTTTGCATTTTTTCAATGCTTTAAAAGGGAATGAACTTTGTAATGCCTACAAACACTCACATCATATTATGAAATATTCTTATCAATTCAATAATTGAAATGTAGGATGCCACCAACATGTACTACAGCAACAACTGACTGCCAGTGATGATGATGAGTGTATTTCTGTTTAATGCAATGTGTCTGCTTGTTTATGCCTGTGTTTATTTATAAAAATAGATTAATCAGAAACAATAACGAATCAAAAAATATTCATATATACAAATACACAACACATCAAGTACATTTTATTTTTATTTATTATTGTTTATAGTTTGCGAAAAAAAAGAATATAAAATAAGAACAAAATTTTTTTGTGAAAACGCAATTGAAAAGACACAATTATTTTATACAGTGGTTGACAAAACAATGGAAACTTTTCCAAATATTTCATTAGTGGCATAAAATCTGAAATAATTTTTTAAAAAATTTTAACATTTTTGTTTTATTAACTTAATTTAACAAAAAACAAAGGATATAATTAATTAAATTCTAAAAAATGAGAAAACAAAATTAAAAGATTTCTTTATTACGGCATTGACAAAACAATGGAAACTTGGTTATTATTTTAACAAATATGGTCTAAACTGTGCAATAACTCAATATTTTGTTGGGTATCCCTTATTTTTTATAACTCAATGGTCTCCTTTGAAATATTTTGCCATTCCCTTATAACCGCCTCCGATGAATCTTCTTTCTTGGTGTAATTTTGGCTCCTTATTTTACGATCTACAATTTCCCATAGATTTTCTATGGGATTGAGATCTGGCGATTGGGCAGGCCACTTCAAAACACGTACCTTGTTGGATTGTAACCACTCGGTTACAACCCTAGAGGTGTGTTTCGGGTCATTGTCGTGTTGGAATCTCCAAACTAGGGGCATATTTTCCTCAGCGTATGGATACATAACATCGTTTAATATGGTTCTGTATCCTATACCTGTCATGGTATCTTTTATAATATGAATTGGGCCCATATCTTGCCCTGAAAAACATCCCCATACCATAATATTGCCACCGCCAAACTTTACAGTCTTATTTGTGTACTTTGGATCTAATCTTTTTCCCTTTGGTCGTCTTACAAATGTTCTCCCATCACTGCCTCTTAAATTGTATTTGGATTCGTCGGAAAAGAGGACAGTATTCCATTTCTGTATCGACCAGTTTAAATGATCCCTGGCAAATTGTAGACGAGCAGAACGGTTCTTTTTAGAAATGAGTGGTTTTTTCACAGGACGATAGCAACCAAAACCAGCCACATTTGCCCAGCGACTAACTGTTCGGCTACTTATTTCTAATTTTAGACTATTAACAACCTCTCGAGGAGTTATTTTTGTGAATTTCTTGAACTCTCTCGCTATTAAATTATCTTGTCTAGGAGTAGTCTTACGAGGTCTTCCACCTAAATGTTGAGTTTTTACAGAACCGGTCTCACAAAATCTCTTTATAATTTTTGAAACTGCTGATTTATTTATTGAATATTTGTCACAGATACTATTTTGTTTTAAACCAGCTTTAAAATCGTTAATTATTTTATTTTTTAAGTCTTTACAAATCTTAACTTTAGCCATTTTCGTTAACTTTGAAAAAAAGCAATTATGCGAAAAACTTAGAAAAAGAAATTGTGAAAAATTACCAGAATTTAAAAATAAAATAAAATAACTGTAAACAGGATGCTTTTTACATACATCGTTCTTTTAAATATTATTTTCGTTTTACACTTCTTTCTTGCAGAAGTTTAAAAGTTTCCATTGTTTTGTCAGTAGCGAAATAGTGAATATTTTTAATTTGGTTCCCTTTTTTCAGAATATAATTAATTATGTTGTTTGTTTTTCAGTTAATTTATATAAATAAAACTGTAAAATACTAAAAAAAAAAATTTTTTTTTAAAAAATATTTTAAATTTTGGTCTACATATGGAATATTTGGAAAAGTTTCCATTGTTTTGTCAACCACTGTATGTATGGATGTATTTCAATTGATGATGAAATGTATAGAATTGTAGAATTTTGAAAAGTGAAAAGAATCATCCTTCAATTCCATTATAAACATTTGCTATATCAATTGAAATGTGTAATAAATTAAAAAAAAAAAAAGTAAAAGTGTGTTTTTTCAATTAAATTTCAATATTTTAATAACACTATTGAAAAGGGCTCCCGGCTAAAAACTGGGGTTTTAATGAAAATATCTAGTTTTATAGAAATTGAATTTCATTTTAAATTTATTATAAATTCTGTTTAAATTTCCTTGGAAATTGTACTTGTCATAGGTATTTTATTTTTATTTTTTTTCTAAATAAATCTATACTGACCTTTCTCTATACAATAATAATAAATTTCATTTAATCATTTTGTCATAATCATGAAAACTCGCATAGTTGCTAATCATGAGGGTGTCTTTGAATAAACACCAACAAATAAATTATTTATAATATTCAAACAATCGAAAAATAAAGATAAGCCAGAGGTACAAAAGCAAAAAAATATGTATCACAAATCTATAAAATAAAATCATAAATTAGATTCCCTATATTAAATAAATATAAACTATAGTTTTATTTTAAATAACAACCAACAATAGTTTCATTAAACTAATTTATTAACAAGTAAGAGAACTATATTCGGCTGTTCCGAATCTTATATACCCTTCACCAAAGTAAAAAAAAATTATTTTTTTCAAAATTTAAAAAAAAAATTTTGTTTTAATTTTTTACAAAATATTTTTTTTTTTAAATTTATCAGTGAAAAAAAATGTATGACAAAAAATTTTTTTTTTTTAAAAAAAATTTGGTTTAAAAAATATTTTTCCCGATTTTGATCTATTGCAGGTCCAAATTACTATAGCATTATATACATCGTTGCAATGGACTTTAAAATATCTATAATTAGCTATCCATATTGTCTATATTAATTACTTAGTAATCCAGATATAGATCAAATAAGCTTCATAAATTACAACAAATTTTTTTTAAAAAATAAAAAAAAAATTTAAATTTAAAAAAAAATTTAAAATTTTTTTTAACTTTTAGTAATCCAGGTATAGATCAAATAAGTAAGCTTCATAAATTTAAAAAAATTTAAAAAAAAAATTTTAAATTTTTTTTACTTTTTTAAAAAAAAAATTTTAATTTATTAGTGAAAAAAAATGTATGACAAAGACATTTTTTTATAAAATTTGGCTTAAAAAATATTGTTCCCGATATTGATCCATTGTAGGTCCAAATTACTGGCATATACATCGTTGCAATGGACTTTGAAATATCTATCATTAGATATCTATGTTAATCACTTAGTAATCCAGATATAGATAAAAAATAGGCCAAAAATCGATGATTTCCCGATTTTTCCTTATATCTCAGCCATTTGTGGGCCGATTTTCTCGATTTTAAATAGCAATCGAGTCAGAAGAATTGCCGATATATTGATGTATCAATTATGTTTGTAAGTTATTTGGGGGCTACGGAAAGTTGATTTCAACATACTGACGGAAAGAAGGACATGGATATATCGACTTCGCTATCTATAACGATCCAGAATATATATACTTTATACAGTAGCAAATGAAAAATGTAGAAATTACAAACGGAATGACAAACTTATATATACCCCAGCCACTCATGCTGAAGGCTATAAAAAATCATATTTGTAAATTAACCTTCTTATCATTTGGCGCAAAAATGTTGATTTTATTAAAAATGTTCAGGCTAATGCCCAGTTTTTGACTTGTTATTTAAATACGTATTTAGTTAATTTTAACTTAAAATTAAGTTGTATTTAAATACAGTTTGAGTTTTTCAGTGCTACATAATTTGTCTTATTTAAATAAGATAAAAGTATGGTAGCACTACTAAATATCAAAAATTTATCGATAGTTTTGCTTAAAACAGCTGTTCAACCAAAACAAAAATTGATACATTTTGCCCAATAAGAAATAAAAGTTTATTAAACAATAAAATTATTGGTAGGAAAATGCACAAAAGAAGCTCCAATTGCCCAGCATCGGAATTGTAGTTTTTGCAAGACGCTTTTTTTAGCAAGACGCTGTTGTTTGTTTTTTTTTTTACTACAATAGAGTGAAAAAAAACCAAACAACAAAAGTCAGCTGTCAAAAACTTATGATAGTTTATGAAACTTAAATAGAATTTAAATGACCAACGTCGGCCATTTAAGTATCATTTAAAAAAGCACTGAGAAACTCATTTTCGCATTTAAATAGAACTTAAATATAATTCATATTTAAATACGAAGTCAAAAACTGGCTCTAAGTGATTTATGAATTAAGCAAAAAAAAACAATGCTTTCTTATTTAGTACAATGAAATAAATAAATCTAAAATGAGATAAGTAAACAATGAACAATAGGATTGACACTCAAACAAGTGAAATGTATATAAAATAAGCAGCCCACATTACGTCGATGCTCCAGCGAATCACTACTACTGCCACCAATAATCACCTTCGCCCTTTCCTGTACGCTATAGACTTTCAAGCATTGGCCCATACATTTTCGTAAGTTTCCTCAAAATCGGCCCAAAAATAAATAACATTTCTATATCTTTAAATTAGAAATTCCAAATATTGAAAAATTTGATCTTTGACCTTCACGATTTAAGGTTTAACGTTTTCAAATTTTAGTAAAACTTTCAGAGTATAGTATATTTAGAATTATCTGGACTATAATATTCTGAATAGGTTTTACTTAAAATTTATAACAGCAAGGAAATAGAGCTCATTTGCCAAAAAAAATGGCCAAATAATCGAAATTTAAATCGCAGGTACGGAAAAACTGTAGCCTTGAGATATCTCAATAGGTCATTAAGTCTAGTCCCGGATAACTCACCAAGGATGGATTATTAATTATGACAGTTAGGGCTGGACATCCGCAGAGAAGTTGGAATTTTCTTATCATTGCAACTACGACAGTGGTCCTTGAAGGGTAGTCCTAGTACCCAGTGCCCCGTTTATATATCTCTTATATACCTGGATATATAGGGGCACATTAACTTGACCACCCTCCATGTATCTAAATTACGCTATCTATTTTCAGCCTTTTGAAGAAAGCATCTGAGGATGTTGAAACCGATTTGGGGATATTAAAAGCAGAACTCTTTCTTGCTAACTGAAACTAGACCCAAACTAATTAATGTCAGTTAAAATACCCAGCCTAGCAACTCAATGAGAGAAGTGCCGCCTGACTGTCAAAGGTACCATGATTGGAAATTTTTCAGCCTGAAACACTACATTCATTGGGAAGAGTTTGGGAGATATCCCAAGTTCGTCACAGAATACACCAGATCCAAGACCACAGTTCCTTTCTGAAACTTCTGTCTATATTCTGGCGTCATATTTCGAGCTTACTCCTGGAAGTGGAAGGTAACCGTGTGTGGAGTAATATCGTTAGAAGGTTGGCAATAGGTCCAAAAACCTCGCGTGGCCATATGTTCACAATAGTTCACGAGTAGTATATCGTTGGTTAAAGGACTGATATTTGGGCTAGTGACAAATTTCGTATCTTACGCCTCAAGGGAAAATATGGGGCGAAACTGGAGCTCCAAGGTGCTCAGTCTTGGTAAGAATTTGATTGTTTAACTTCACAGCTGACTAGAAACTTTATGTAGAACCACGGGGATCCATTGAGCTCCAGCACTTGTGTTGTTGGATCGATCGTCAGGTCACTTCGGTAAACACGTGATGGCTGTGGTTTAAACCCTTAAAGCTAGTAGAATATCGTTGGTTAAAGGACTGATATTTGGGCTAGTGACAAATTTCGTATCTTACGCCTCAAGGCAAAATATGTGGCGAAACTGGAGCTCCGAGGTGCTCAGTCTTGGTAAGAATTTGATTGTTTAACTTCGCAGCTGACTAGAAACTTTATGTAGAGCCACGGGGATCCATTGAGCTCCAGCACTTGTCATGTTGGATCGATCGTCAGGTCACTTCGGTGAACACGTGGTGGTTGTGGTTTAAACCCTTAAAGCGAGTAGAATATCGTTGGTTAAAGGACTGATATTTGGGCTAGTGACAAATTTCGTATCTTACAAGAACAAGACTTGAAGTCGGACTGGATTGCCAGGATTGTTTGCTAACTAGCAATGATGGCGGGGATGATATAGCTCGAGCTCACGAGCAAGGGTTTGTGCATTGATCTGTGTGTTCCTTGCAAGTCTTAAGAGCTCCGAGAGATTGAGCCGTCAAGGAAGGTATCAACTATAATCTGTCGGTCGCTCTAGCAGTTTAGATCTGCATATTTCTTCATGTTGTTTGGTAGCTAGGATTGAATATCATGTGTCCTCAAAGAGGGCCAATAATTGGCTATAATTGATTGGACCACGGGGATTTATTGAGCTCCAGCACTTGTCCTGTTGGATCGATTGTGAGGTCACTTCGATGAACACGTGGTGGTTGTGGTTTAAACCCATTGATGCATTGATCTGTGTGTTCCTTGCAAGTCTTAAGAGCACCGTGAGATTGAGCCGTCAATGAAGGTATCAACTATAATCTGTCGGTCGCTCTAGCAGTTTAGAACACGTGGTGGCTGTGGTTTAAACCCCAAAGCATTGGTTAAAGGACTGATATTTGAGCTAGTGACAAATTTCGTATCTTACTATCTTAAAAGTAGCAGACTTGAAGTCGGACTGGATTACCGGGCCGGATGTTGCTGCTTTGATAATTATCGTGGGCTTTGCCGTTTGCTAACTAGCAATGATGGCGGGGATGATATAGCTCGAGCTCACGATCTGGGTGTTCCTTGCAAGCCACACAATGGCGGTGATAGACGCATTGATTCTATCCAGTCTCAAGAGCACCGTGAGGTTGAGCCGTCAAGGAAGGTATCAACTATACTCTAATACCCCGGTTTGCGTTCGCTTCGTTCTGCGTCGGTTTCCAAGTTGCGTCTTTTAAAATTTCTGTGATTTCGAAGTTGCGTCGCTTTTGTTCCAGTTTGCGTTGCATGGCTTCGAAGTTGCGTCGTTAGTGCTTCGATTTGCATAGTTTTTGTTGCATTTTGCGTCGCATGGCTTCGAAGTTGGGGCGTTAATATGAAAATGTTTGTATTGAAAAATCTATGTATTTTTTCAGCAAAAATTATGAATCTAGGAACCAATTAAATGAAAATCAATACAAATGTATGGAAAATCGTGCTTCGTTTTGAGTCCAGGCCCAATTAGCGACGCAAACCGGGGTATTAGTGTAATCGGTCGGTCGCTCTAGTAGTTTAGATCTATTTCTTCAGGTTGTTTGGTAGCTAGGATTGAATATCATGTGTCCTTAAAGAGGGCCTATAATTGATAAGGAATATTCTTAAATTATTCATTTAGGGACAACCTGAACCCCTTTTGTGGCTATATCTTTCCATTTCACTAATGTTTTCCGTTTTTATCCCCTTCAATTAGTAGGATTATGTCATAAAGCCTGTTGATTTTTATCCATCTCATTTTAGAGTCTGCAACCTTTGGAATTTTTATTCAATTTTCTATGAACCATTTAATGGCGTTTTTCCATTTTATTTATGATTTATGCAAATGGTCATTAAAACCAAAACAAATATTGATTTTTTTTTTTTATTTTGACGTAGTTGTTGTTGGTTGCTGCTACATATTAATTTTATTTTCAATGTTTAACGGTCTAGAGGATTTTTTCTTTAGCTGCTTAAACAGAAAAAAAGATGAAAACCTACAGCACAGCAAAAAAAACAACGAAAACAAGTGATTATTTATAGAATTTTGTTGGTTGACGATTTTTATTTCTATTTTTTTTTGTATTTGTATTGACCAAAACATGTGACAGATGACATCACTGTGATGGTGTTTAATGGTCTGGTATAGTGACAGTTTAGCAGCAACAACAGAACAGCAGTAACAGCAACAAAATAATAATAATATGTTTAACAAAAAACCTACATAAAAAAAAAACTATTAAAGAAAAAGAGGGTGGATTTGTTTGAAATTTTGTTTATGCAAACAAAATTATTTCATAGCTGATGACTGATTTTGTTTAGCTTAGTTTTCAATGACATTTTGTTTTTTTTTTTGGTTTTTAAAGAGCCAAGGGGAAGAAGAACTTTCTCTCTCTTTCTCATGCTCTCTATGAGAGAAAAAAATGTGCAATTTACATTTAAAAATACTACAAAATTTGGTTGCTTTCCTCTGTAAATCTAATGTCAAATGCGTTTATTGGCCTTTTTTCTGTTAGATTTTTTTTTTTTCAATTTTTTTTATTAGAATTATTTAAAGAATTTAATGAAATCTTTTTTAAAGCAAAAATAAATCATGTGAAGATCTAAATGGCTGACTAACTGACGTTATTTTGTGTACATGTGTGGGTTTTTCTTTTGTATGTTTTATTATTAAATGTTCTTTTGCAAATATTTGGTTTTTTTTGTAAGTTTTTTACTAAGAAGACAAGGTTAATCATAGAGCGTTGTAAAAAAGTAATTACTTTGTAATAAAAATTAATTGTTTTTATCAATATTTTGCAATTTAATTGTTTATTTACAGCAATTGTAAAAATTGCATTAGACAAAAGAAATGCTATAGTTAAACAAGTTTTTGGTTTAGAAAAATAAATAATATTAAAAAAGAAATGTTTTTTATGAACTTAAAGTTTCGTTAAGTTTTTTTCAACAACAAACATGAGAAAAATTTATTTATTTTTATAATATTTTATATTCTTTAAACGAATATAAAAATATTTTATTATAAATATTAATCGTTAAAGAAATAAAGTTTCGTTAAGTTTTTTAAATTCCCCAAAATAAGAAGAAAGTTTTGTTTTGAATAAACTTTAATGTATATTAAATGAAAATAGTAAAAAACTGATTCAACTATTTTGGGTTGAAAAAATAAAGTTTCGTTAAGTTTTTTATTCAACAAAAATTGTTAAATTATTTTTCATTTTAATAGTATTTCATCTCAGTTATAAGAAAATGGCAAAATTTTCGTCCAAATATTTTTCGTTAAAAAAATAAAGTTTCGTTAAGTTTTTTAAATAACCCAAATTAAGAAAATGTTCCTTATTTAAATAAAATTTAATGTTTAATAAACAAATATAGCTATGAAATTTTTCCATTACTTTTAGTTTAGAAAATAAAGTTTCGTTAAGTTTTTTTAAATTTCTAAAATTTAAAAATTTCTTTAAATTTAAAAACAACATTGTCTAATTAAAACGAATATGCAAACAAATATTTTCTAGCTAAAACGGTTTCCAAAATAAAGTTTCGTTAAGTTTTTTAAATTCCCTAAAATAAGAAAATTTTCTTAATTTGATTAGTATTTAATAAGTAATAAATTAATATATTAAAAAAAGTTTTCTAGTACTTTTAGTTTAGAAAATAAAGTTTCGTTAAGTTTTTTAAATTTCTAAAAATTAAAAATTTCTTTATATTTAAAAATAACATTGTCTAATTGAAACGAATATGCAAAAAAAAAAACTTTTAGCTAAACCGGTTTCCAAAATAAAGTTTCGTTAAGTTTCTTAAATTCTCTAATATAAGAAAATTTTCTTGATTTGATTAGCATTTAATAAGTAATAAATTAATATATTAAAAAAAGTTTTCCAAAACTTTTAGTTTAGAAAATAAAGTTTCGTTAAGTTTTTTATATTTCTAAAATTAAAAATATTCTTTAAATTAAAAAATAACTTTGTCTAATTAAGACGAATATGCAAACAAATATTTTCTAGCTAAAACGGTTTCCAAAATAAAGTTTCGTTAAGTTTTTTAAATTCCCTAAAATAAGAAAATTTTCTTGATTTGTTTAGCATTTAATAAGTAATAAATAAATATATTAAAAAAAGTTTTCCAGTACTTTTAGTTTAGAAAATAAAGTTTCGTTAAGTTTTTTAAATTTTTAAAAATTATAAATTTCTTTAAATTAAAAAATAACTTTGTCTAATTAAAAATAATATGCAAATAAATGTTTTCTAGCTAAACCGGTTTCCAAAATAAAGTTTCGTTAAGTTTTTTAAATTATCTAAAATAAGAAAATTTTCTTAGTTTGATTAGTAATTAATAAGTAATAAATTAATATATTAAAAAAAGTTTTCTAGTACTTTTAGTTTAGAAAATAAAGTTTCGTTAAGTTTTTTAAATTTCTAAAAATTAAAAATTTCTTTAAATTAAAAAACAACTTTGTCTAATTAAAACGAATATGCAAACAAATATTTTCTAGCTTAAATGGTTTCCAAAATAAAGTTTCGTTAAGTTTTTTAAATTCTCTAAAATAAGAAAATTTTCTTAATTTGATTAGTATTTAATAAGTAATAAATTAATATATTAAACAAAGTTTTCCAATGCTTTTAGTTTAGAAAATAAAGTTTCGTTAAGTTTTATAAATTTATAAAATTTAAAAATTTCTTTAAATCTAGAAACAACATTGTCTAATTAGAACGAATATGCAAACAAATATTTTCTAGCTAAACCGGTTTCCAAAATAAAGTTTCGTTAAGTTTCTTAAATTGTCTAAAATAGGAAAATTTTTTGATTTGTTTAGCATTTAATAAGTAATAAAATAATATATTAAAAAAAGTTTTCCAATACTTTTAGTTTAGAAAATAAAGTTTCGTTAAGTTTTTTAAATTTATAAAATTTAAAGATTTCTTTAAATTAAAAAACAACTTTGTCTAATTAAAACGAATATGCAAACAAATATTTTCAAGCTAAAGCGGTTTCCAAAATAAAGTTTCGTTAAGTTTTTTAAATTCCCTAAAATAAGAAAATTTTCTTGATTTGATTAGTATTTAATAAGTAATATATTAAAAAAAGTTTTGCAACACTTTTAGTTTAGAAAATAAAGTTTCGTTAAGTTTTTTTAATCAACAAAAATTAAATGTTTTTATTGATTTGAATAGAATTTAATGATCAATACAGGAATATACTAAAGAAATTTTTCCAGTGTTTTTGGTTTAAAAAATAACGTTTCGTTAAGTTTTTTAAATTTACAAATTTTACAATTTTTTTTAGATTTAAAAACCTGTTTATCTAAGTAAAATACGTATACAAAAATATAGTTTTTAACTAGTAGGGTTTCAAAAATAAAGTTTCGTTAAGTTTTTTTAATCAACAAAAATTAAATCTTTTTATTGATTTGAATAGTATTTAATGCACAATAAATTAATATAATAAAGAAATGTTTTAAATATTTTTCGTTTAAAAAATAAAGTTTCGTTAAGTTTTTTAAATTTCCAAAATTTTAAAATTTCTTTTAATTTAAGAATAAATTTATTTAACTATAACAAATATGCATACAAATACTTTCTAGCTAGTATGGTTTCCAAAATAAAGTTTCGTTAAGTTTTTTAAATCAACAAAAATTTAAATTTTGTATTTGTTTGAATAGTATTTAATTTGTAATAGATGAATAACAGAATAAAATGTTTCAAATAGTTTTGGTATAAAAAATAATGTTTCGTTAAGTTTTTTGAATTTAGAAAATTTAAAAATTACATTGAATTTAAAAATAACTATGTATATTTAACTAAAACAATTATGCAAACAAATATTTTCTAGCTAGTATGGTTTCCAAAATAAAGTTTCGTTAAGTTTTTTAAAATTTTGAAAAATAAGAAAATCTTCCAGAATTAAATTAAAATTAATGCGCATTAAAGGATTATAGTAAAAAATCTACAGAAATACTTTTATTTTTAAAAAAAAGTTTCGTTAAATTTTTTAAAATTTCCAAAATTAATTTTTTTTTCTAGATTCATAAATAAAATTAATTAACGAAAAAGTGTAAACAAACAAATAATTTTTATCTAGTATGGTTTTCAAAATAGAGTTTCGTTAAGTTTTTTTAAATTAACAAAAATCAAAAATTTGTATTTGTTTTAATAGAATTTTAAGTTAATTTAATAAAGAAAAAGTTGTATTTAAGTGTGTTTGCTTTAGAAAATAATATTTCGTTAAGTTTTTTAAATTAACAAAAATTTTAAATGTTGTATAATTTCTATAATAGAGGACTACATTAAATGAGGCTTGCCTCAAATTTATTGAATTGCTTTTGGTTTCAAATATAAAGTTTCGTTAAGTACCTATTTTAAATGACCTAAAATCAAATTTTATTTTGGTATTAAAAATAAGCTTGTTTAGGTAAAACAATTAAGACAAAAAATAACTTTTTATCCATGTTAAAATAATATACTTAGCTTCAAATGCATTTAAACTTTGTTAGTTTTCAAAATAAAGTTTCGTTAAGTTCTAAAGGAAGTTAAAAACACAACTACTTAAGAAAATTTACAGTTTTACAACAATAAAACTGTTATAATTAATCTAAACTCTCTTTCTCGCCCCTATAAATTACACAAACAACCGGCATTTATTAATCCGTATGTAAAATGGCATGTGTTTGTGTGTATATTTCCTTCTCATTTAATCATACTTCCATAAATTTACTGTTATAAATTCCCAGATTGTACAGTGTATTGTTATCACAATTGTTTATAGTGTGACCACAGTCGCCCCTTTGTTTTAAAAATAAATTTATTACTATTATTTTTAACAATATATCTATCTATATTACCGAAATGTTGTTGTTTTCTGATAAAAATCAATTATTGTCGTTAAGAATTTGCAGGTTAAAAGAAAATACCGACCAAAACACAAAACAGCTGAGCAAGCAAGCAAACAACAACAACAACAGCTACATCATGCACGTCATAATGACCATCATCATCATGGAGTATGATGGTAAATATGTATGTGCGAGAGAGAGTGTGTAAGGAAAAGGAGAAATACAAATGTTGTTTGTAGGCTTAACAGGAGAATGCATAACAAAGCAGACAGGGGGTGGTAGTTGAACTAAAAAGGAAAAAGTTGAAAGAAAAATTGTATGTGTCCCTTTTAAGGTTTTAAAATACATGACGAATCTTAACAAAAACAATTTAATGATTTTTAGCCAAAAAGTAATGAAAAAAACTATTTGTACTTACTTTAACTCTTTAAACGGATGATATAAATTTTGTTTAAACAAAATTTATTTTCTTTTTTGTTGCACAAAACACTTGCCTTTTAAAACACACACACACACACTTTAATTAAACAGCGCTACTACTGCTGCACTTATTTTAAACAAATTATTTTTGTTAATTTTTTTTTTTGCTGGCAAAAATTTTGTTGTTGTTTAGCTTTTAAAAGTTATTTTTAAACAAATATTTTAAAACTTTTTAATAAAAATAAACAGGTTTTAGACTTTTTTCTGTAAAATACTTAAAATTTTTTTCATTTACACCACTTTTTCTGTAAAGTAAAGGATTTTCATTGCTATTTTTTTCTCACTGCAACTTTTCAATTTTCCTTCTTTTTAACTTAACAAACAAAAATTGCTTTTTTTAAATAGTAACAAACACTTCTTATTAGCTTTTTTAATTTATTTTCAATCAGAAAACCTTAGTTTTCTTTTTATAAAGGATATTTTTCTTTCTTCTTTTAAATTTTATCTGTTTTATAACAAATTTCTTTTGTACTAGTACACAATTTAACACAACGACCGTAGTAGACGAGCATAAATTCACGACTTCTACTGTGCAAAATTCATTCATATTTTCGTTTACTTTGTTGTTGTGCAGCTAGAATTGTTCTTGCTCTCTCTCTGTGTGTTTTTTTTTCTCAGTTCCTGTTTGTTGTTTTAATATAGCTAACAGAGTTGCCTTAACACAGCAGTTAAATGTTCTTATAAGAATGACAATGCTGCAATATATACCAAAGCTCATGATTGTTAATTAATGGCGGGAAATTTCTTTATGGTTGTTGTTTTTGTCTTACATCCGTCAGTTTCTTCTTTTACATTTGCTTGATTAGTTGATTTTAACATAGGAATTTTTACTTTTAACTTAATAATTAGTTTAAATTGAAAATTAAATACAATTTAATAGTTTATTGATAAAATATGTTATAAAGTTTGTGAATATATAAAAATATTGTTGGCAACGTATTTTTTTAAGTAAATAAATTAGCAAATAAAAACAGCTCAAATTGCTGGCAATTTTAAGCTCAAAAAATTCGTTAAGTTAAATGAAAAATCGTATTAGTTTTATATTATAAGCCGGAAAAATAAATTTAGTTAATGTGATAAATGTTTATTAAAAAATTACAAGGAAATAGAAATTGATTACAAAAATTTAAAGAAATTAAATAAAAATCAGCAGTAATTGAATGATTACTAAACAAATTAAAAAAAGATTTAAATGAAAAATTAAATAAAAGTGAAATGAAATCTTAAAGAAAAGTTTAAATTAAAAAATGAGTGAAATACAAAATTTAAAAATATTCAATATCAAAGAAAATATATTTTTAAATAAAATTAAATAAAAAATATTCAAAAATGTGTGTCAATTAAAAAATCGGTATCGATACTATTACCTAAAATTTAGTATAACAAAAAACTTTGACTGCTCAACATAAAGATGTGTATATTTTGTATTTTTTCATAAAAATATTAAGATTTCTTAAACTCCATTGCTGATTTCTTCCTGATAAAAGGTAAGTTCTTTCAATATATGTTTGTAGCTTTGACTTTAAAACTAGATTTCACTCAAATACTCATGACGGACCATTTTCATTAAAAAGTTAAAAAATCTTGAAGGTGACAACTTTTTCTATAGAAAATCTTGTTGACGACAACTTTTTCTATAGAAAATCTTGTTGACGACAACTTTTTCTATAGAAAATCTTGTTGGCGACAACTTTTTCTATAGAAAATCTTGTTGACGACAACTTTTTCTATGGAAAATCTTGTTGACGACAACTTTTTCTATGGAAAATCTTGTTGACGACAACTTTTTCTATAGAAAATCTTGTTGACGACAACTTTTTCTATAGACAATCTTGTTGACGACAACTTTTTCTATAGAAAATCTGGTTGACGACAACTTTTTCTATAGAAAATCTTGTTGACGACAACTTTTTCTATAGAAAATCTTGTTGACGACAACTTTTTCTATAGAAAATCTTGTTGACGACAACTTTTTCTATAGAAAATCTTGTTGACGACAACTTTTTCTATAGAAAATCTTGTTGACGACAACTTTTTCTATAGAAAATCTTGTTGACGACAACTTTTTCTATAGAAAATCTTGTTGACGACAACTTTTTCTATAGAAAATCTTGTTGACGACAACTTTTTCTATAGAAAATCTTGTTGACGACAACTTTTTCTATAGAAAATCTTGTTGACGACAACTTTTTCTATAGAAAATCTTGTTGACGACAACTTTTTCTATAGAAAATCTTGTTGACGACAACTTTTTCTATAGAAAATCTTGTTGACGACAACTTTTTCTATAGAAAATCTTGTTGACGACAACTTTTTCTATAGAAAATCTTGTTGACGACAACTTTTTCTATAGAAAATCTTGTTGACGACAACTTTTTCTATAGAAAATCTTGTTGACGACAACTTTTTCTATAGAAAATCTTGTTGACGACAACTTTTTCTATAGAAAATCTTGTTGACGACAACTTTTTCTATAGAAAATCTTGTTGACGACAACTTTTTCTATAGAAAATCTTGTTGACGACAACTTTTTCTATAGAAAATCTTGTTGACGACAACTTTTTCTATAGAAAATCTTGTTGACGACAACTTTTTCTATAGAAAATCTTGTTGACGACAACTTTTTCTATAGAAAATCTTGTTGACGACAACTTTTTCTATAGAAAATCTTGTTGACGACAACTTTTTCTATAGAAAATCTTGTTGACGACAACTTTTTCTATAGAAAATCTTGTTGGCGACAACTTTTTCTATAGAAAATCTTGTTGGCGACAACTTTTTCTATAGAAAATCTTGTTGGCGACAACATCATCAGATTTCCTATAGAAAATATTGTCGCCCACAACAAGATTTCTTGTGGGCGACCATCTTTTCTATGAAAACTTTTTATCTATTAAACAAAAATGCAAATTTCTTTATTCTTTTATTATTTAGTTTAGTTTAATTTTATTGCAGTACTATCTTATTGTTAATTTTTACAATAATTACACTACATTTTTAAAGTCAACTGATGTTGCAGCAATTGCACAACATTATCAACAAATTTTTCTACAAATATGTTTGGTCTTTAGTTTAGAAATGATTTTCTTTAATAAAATTTTCCATTAAAGTGTGAAACAAATTGAGCTAATTTCTAATTTCTTTTAAAATTTCACTAATAATTTAAAGAAATTAATTTGTAAGCAAACTTTATTATTATGAAGTTTAGTCGGTGAATTTTTGACACATTTTAGTAGTCTTTCTAATTTAGTATAATTTAAAATTAAAAATAATTGTCTATTATATTTTAAAAATATAAATTCTTGAGTTAACTTAAATGGCCAAAGAAAACATGCTTTAATTTGGCCAAGTAAAGTGTAACAGCTGTGGACTACTTTATGATTTTTATGTTGATTTTACTAATTTGCACTGTTAGAAATCATAATTTAATTTAAATTATTCATTTCTTTTGAAATAATTATTATTTTGTATAAAAATTTAAATAAAAAAACTTTAAGCCTGTCAACCACAAAATCCGAAAAGTCGACTTTAACAGCAATTTACTTTAAAATGTCTTTTGTGGTTAGGCTGTTTGTCTATGGAATAAAATTACACTGTAATCTTATATGGTTGTAAAGGAGCTGCTGCAGTTTGTGGCAACGGCACCAATTTCTAGGATGACAATTTCTTTTTCTCCTCATAATCTTTGTCTTTCACTGCAGTGGCTTTTTTGCCGGCTGCTGATGTGTTTTTGCCATAAAACATATCGGCAAAAAGACCGGCAAACACGAGTACAGCACCAAACCATTGACGTGCTATCAAAACGTTGCCAAACAAAACAACCGAGCACAAGACGGTAAAGAATTTACGGGTGGTAGTGACGACGGAGCAGGCGAGTGGGCCAAACCCAGCCACCATTAGGAAGATGAACAATTGGCCCAAGCAGCCACAGAGCGCCAGCAAACCTAAATGGCTCCAGAGTTCGGGGTGACGGCTGGCAAAGTGTATGAACTCTATGCCTTCACCTAAAGAAACAATAACAGTTATGATTAAACGAAAAGCTAAAGAGTCATTGAATTTTATTTACCTGAGACTATCAAGGCAACAGCCAACATTATGGAACTCCAAAAGTTCATGGCCAACATCATTTGCTGACCCGAGGGTGCACTTGATGATCGCAAACGATCCTGTACAGCACCCGTCAAACCATCCATAGACAGACTCAAGATCAACAACAGCTGACCCAAGACGGCGTTACTGTCATATGACTCGACCGTAGAGGCCTTGCCCTCTTTATACATAAACAACACAACGCCCAATACAATGACAGTCACACAGGCATAACGTGTCACGGAATACACCTTACGGCCAATTAGAACACCCAAAATCATAACTGGTATAGGTTTGGCAGATTTGCCCACAACTTGGGTGGGATAAGGAACCCAACGCAAGGCCATATTAGAGGAGACCATGCCCAGCAAATAAGTAAGAGCATTGACAGCATAGTAACCCGAATGTGTTGTGTCTTCTTTTTGTGGTCTTACGGTTAATAAACCTGTTAATGATAAAAGACTAGAATGCATCAAAACTTATTATCCCTTGAATTACACACTCACCTTTGGCAAAGAGATAATTGCAGAAACATTGCACCCACACTAGAGCCAGTGCATAGGAGAATCTCTCGCCTATGCTACCATCTTCATTGGTTTGTTGGCCATAGCGTCCACGCGTTATTTTCTCTTGCAGAATCCCATACAAGAAATAACAAAAGAATATGCCCAAAGCAAATACAAGAAAGCGGCTTTTTTCCGGTATCATCATAGTGAGTAAAAAAAAATTGAAAACCTTTAACTCAACACAATTAAACACTTGTTAGTTTATATTAAAAAATCCTTGTTTTATTGAATATTTTCTTTTAATTTTGTTAGATATTCATGTCACAGTTATTAGACGAGCTAGAATTTCTTTTTTTACACGTCAGTTAATTTTTGTTATATTTTTCTTCGAGTTGTTGCTGTTTGTGTATGCAGTGTGTGTTTATGTGTTGGTATGTTTTTGAAAGTTACAACCAAGGCGAATTAATACAAGGTGGTGTTAGTTCTACAAAAACAATGATTGGTCTTAACAAATGTCAAAAAACCAAAATGAAAAATTTAACAAATAAGTATTTAAACTTAATATAGTGTAGATAATTGAATAGTGAGGGCTTTACTTGTTTATGTAAACAATAAATATTTTGTTAATAAGCTTAGAATATGTAGATATTTAAATATAAAAACAAGATTTGACAATTGTTAGAACCAAAAAGCGAAAAAAAAAATTATCAGCTGTTTGACTGACTCCACCTTGTATAAATTCGCCTTGGTTACAACAATAAGAACAAAAATATGCAAATGATAGGTGGTTGTTGTCAAATGCACAGCTGTATGTAAAGCAGAGTTGTATTACAGCAATCATTCACTAAGGAATGGTAACTTGCAAAATATTATTAGCATGCTACAGTATGACCGTTATAATTTAAATTTTGTTGATTTTATATTAAAAATCAAAAGTTGATGTTAATTTCATGAAATTTTATTAATTTGTCTTAAATAATTAATGATTCTCTAAGGTTCAATTGTAAATTAGGAAAAATATAAAATATATCTCAAATTATTGTATAAAAAAACAGTTTAAATTGAAAAATTTATTTTAAGATTCTGCATTTGTTGTAATAACAATAGCAATGTTTGTGCAAATTAGTGGTTTTTGTTGTCAAATAAACAGCTGTGTATGTACTGTTTGCAGAAAGCTGTGTTTATTAGAACAAGAATGAAAACTGTTTGTGCAAATGAGTTGTTGCCAAATAAATAGTAGACACCTGTGCCGACAACTGTGTTTAACAGGGTTGTATTAAGGCATTCACTGTGGAATGGGGTTTCACAAAATGGTTAATATTTTGGTTCTATACATCAGTGATGTTCATCCCACACAACAATTGTTTAAAAATTTTAAACACATTTGTTACGCTCTTTTAAAGAGCGTAATAAATGTCTCATTTTTTCAGAAATTCAATAAGCATTGTTGTTGGTTGGTTTTTGGATGAAGCATAGCAAACACACGCGTTTCAATTACAATTGAACACAAAAAAACAAAGTTAAAAATAAATAAAAAATTTGAGAGTATTTCGGCCGTATAATGTATATTCTTTCATTTCCTTAAAATTTAAATTATATTCATTTAATAAATTGGTTTTATTTGACAAAAATTCTAAATTTAAACTTTCTTCATTTTGTTATTATTTTAAGTGTTTGACATTATGTTTGCTGGGTAGCTCTCTCACCAAATATCTTCATTTTTATTTTTGAACATCACTGCTATACATGATACAATAATTGTAGAAGGTAGAATCACTAGGGAGAGTTTTCAATATTTAGCCCTATAACGTCAAACTTTGATTTTGATTTTTTTTTTTCATATTTTCCTTTGTTTGACGTTACAAGAAATGTTGTCGCCAACACGATTTTCTATAAAAAATGTTGTCGCCAACACGATTTTCTATAAAAAATGTTGTCGCCAACACGATTTTCTATAAAAAATGTTGTCGCCAACAAGATTTTCTATAGAAAATGTTGTCGCCAACAAGATTTTCTATAGAAAATGTTGTCGCCAACAAGATTTTCTATAGAAAATGTTGTCGCCAACAAGATTTTCTATAGAAAATGTTGTCGCCAACAAGATTTTCTATAGAAAATGTTGTCGCCAACAAGATTTTCTATAGAAAATGTTGTCGCCAACAAGATTTTCTATAGAAAATGTTGGGGACATCAAGATTTTCTATAGAAAATGTTGGGGACATCAAGATTTTCTATAGAAAATGTTGTCGCCAACAAGATTTTCTATAGAAAATGTTGTCGCCAACAAGATTTTCTATAGAAAATGTTGTCGCCAACAAGATTTTCTATAGAAAATGTTGTCGCCAACAAGATTTTCTATAGAAAATGTTGTCGCCAACAAGATTTTCTATAGAAAATGTTGTCGCCAACAAGATTTTCTATAGAAAATGTTGTCGCCAACAAGATTTTCTATAGAAAATGTTGTCGCCAACAAGATTTTCTATAGAAAATGTTGTCGCCAACAAGATTTTCTATAGAAAATGTTGTCGCCAACAAGATTTTCTATAGAAAATGTTGTCGCCAACAAGATTTTCTATAGAAAATGTTGTCGCCAACAAGATTTTCTATAGAAAATGTTGTCGCCAACAAGATTTTCTATAGAAAATGTTGTCGCCAACAAGATTTTCTATAGAAAATGTTGTCGCCAACAAGATTTTCTATAGAAAATGTTGTCGCCAACAAGATTTTCTATAGAAAATGTTGTCGCCAACAAGATTTTCTATAGAAAATGTTGTCGCCAACAAGATTTTCTATAGAAAATGTTGTCGCCAACAAGATTTTCTATAGAAAATGTTGTCGCCAACAAGATTTTCTATAGAAAATGTTGTCGCCAACAAGATTTTCTATAGAAAATGTTGTCGCCAACAAGATTTTCTATAGAAAATGTTGTCGCCAACAAGATTTTCTATAGAAAATGTTGTCGCCAACAAGATTTTCTATAGAAAATGTTGTCGCCAACAAGATTTTCTATAGAAAATGTTGTCGCCAACATGATTTTCTATAGAAAATGTTGTCGCCAACATGATTTTCTATAGAAAATGTTGTCGCCAACATGATTTTCTATAGAAAATGTTGTCGCCAACATGATTTTCTATAGAAAATGTTGTCGCCAACATGATTTTCTATAGAAAATGTTGTCGCCAACAAGATTTTCTATAGAAAATGTTGTCGCCAACAAGATTTTCTATGGAAAACCTTGTCGCCAACAAGATTTTCTATGGAAAACCTTGTCGCCAACAAGATTTTCTATGGAAAACCTTGTCGCCAACAAGATTTTCTATAGAAAATGATGTCGCCAACAAGATTTTCTATAGAAAATGATGTCGCCAACAAGATTTTCTATAGAAAATGTTGTCGCCAACAAGATTTTCTATAGAAAATGATGTCGCCAACAAGATTTTCTATAGAAAATGATGTCGCCAACAAGATTTTCTATAGAAAATCATGTCGCCAACAAGATTTTCTATAGAAAATGATGTCGCCAACAAGATTTTCTATAGAAAATGATGTCGCCAACAAGACTTTCTATAGAAAATGTTGTCGCCAACAAGCTTGCAAACGTTTTGAATTTGATGATTGAGTAGCTCTTAAAACTTAAAACATTTGTTATAACATTCACCACAAAAATTAATCATTTTCTAACTGAAACCGTTACAATTTTTTAAAATCTCATAATCATTTTTCATTTTAATTATTTTCTTTCAAATTTCCCTGAAATAGTTTAGTTTTTTAACCCAAAATGTTAGAATTTTTCTAAAATCTTTAACTAATTGTTTTTTAACACCAAATATTTAACGGCTGACTGGGTTTAGTAAAGCATTTACACATCCTTATCATCCTTTTCAAGGTCTACTATAAAAAAAAATAAAAAATAGAACAATTGTTTGGCAATTTAAAAGCGGAAATAATTTTCTAGTTTTGAGTTATTTTGTAAAAATTAATGTGCGTGTTTTAGTTATTTTATGTTTTTTTCAGAAAACTAGGGTCAATTTGTTGGGTATTTTACACCCACATAAAACAACTCACCCCCTTTTTTGCTTTAGCCTCAACACAACACATGATTTGTATTCGATATCATTTTTTACACATCATATTATTTTGTTATTGTGTTATTTCATAAATCCAGGTGTTCAATAAATAATTCTTGTTTGTCTATATTTCTATGTTTTTTAATAATTGATAAAGAAATTTGTTAGAAAATGAATGAATATTCGTGTTCGGGTTTTTTTTTATGTTTGACAAATGATTATGTTTTTAACCCTTATTGACATTTAACATGTGTAAAATGATAAATGTTTCGTTATAATTTACTTGTTTTATTATATTTTAAGCTACAAGTGCAATAAAGAGCTTTAGATAGTCGCATAAATGAATGAATAATAGATTTGGATATTGGAAATTTAGCTTTAAACTCAAAAAGTAATAAAGTTTGAGGGTTTATAAAAAATATATTATTGAATATTTTTTTACTATTTTTAATATAAATGGAAGTTTGTGTAGTGGTCTATCAAATAAGACAAAAATATTATAAAATTTTTAAAAATTAAAATATTTTTTCTAACAATTTATTTTAGATTAGTTTCTTTAATGGAAAAAAATAGGAACATTGAGTAAGAATAGCTGTCATCTGAAAAAGTCAATAAATCTGAGTTCCCTTATACCTTTAAACAAAAATCGTTTTATTTTTTATTTTTTCTCTCCATTTCCATCTTGATAAAAATCATTATTTGTACTCGTGCTTATATTTTAATTATACGCCGGGTGGTGGCTAACTTTAATTAAACAAAAAAACCCTATATAAATGTTGTTTTTATGATATAATCAGTTTATAAATCTTATCAGAATTTTGAAATCTTCGAGGACAGCTGTCAAAAGATGAAATTATTACCATAAACCAGGGGAGAGTTAATAAAATAAACAACTTAATTGATAAACCATTTTAGTACTCAAATATAATTGTTTATACATACTTTTATAACATACTAGGCACAGGTGTGATTTTAATGGAGTTTTAAAAGATCAGAATAATGCTAAAGAAGATCTTAGCACTCCTGACAACGTGTTATTTCAAAATTCTGAATATCATTTAAGTTCTAATCGAATAGGACCTAGGACTAGAACAAGTATTTGAATAACGTTATGAAATGTATGCTTACTCCCCTAACCATTTAAAGTAATGGACCTACACCGCTTAGGCAGGAAAAATTAAGATCAATGTTTGGACATTCTCTTCTGTATAGTGAGGTATTTTCATAAAAATTATCTAACAAGTAAAACACCGTTTTTCCTATGACAATCTACAAGAAATAGCTAAATTTGTATGACAGCGCTAGAGTTTTAGGTTAAAATAAATATCTTCACCAAATTATACCCTTCACCATGACAGAATCAACCAGGTACAATTATTAGGGAGAGTTGTCAATATTTACCCCTACAACGTCAAACTATGGATATTATCATGATACAACAACATAAGGTACACCCAGTAGAAAATAAATTCTCAATTATACAATTCTTGTAACGTCAAACAAAAGAAAATATAAAAAAATATGAAAAAAATCAAAATCAAAGTTTGACGTTATAGGCAAAATATTGAAAACTCTCCCTAGTGATTCTACCTTCTACAGTTATTGTATAATGGATGTTATCACTTTATGTTCTCATTTGATTTGTGCACGTTTTTAGAAATTTTTTGCGTTAAACTTTAATTTTTTAAATTTTTATTTCATAAAACTATTTTTTTTTCACACATAAACTTTTCAAATTGATTTTTTTCAACAAAACCGGAATTTAATTTATTTATTTTAGACATTCCATTTTGATATTTTTCAGTTTTGTTTGACATTTTAGGGAAATTACCTGGTTGATTCTGGCATGCCCTTCACCAAATTATACTTCGAAATAAAAATTTTAAATATTAAACAAAATTTATTTTTTAATTTTTTGTAAAAAATTTTTTTTTTAAATTTTAAAAATTTTTATTTTTTTTAAATTTTTTTGTTTTTTAAATTTTTTGTTTTTAATATTTAGCGAAAAAAATCTTTTGGTGAAAAAAAAATTCTGGTTTAAAAAATATTTTTCCCGATTTTGACCTAATCCAGATACATATATGTCAAAAATCAAGGTTGTCCTGGTTTTTTCCTTATATCTCACCCATTTGTGACCGATTTTCTCAATTTTAAGTAGCAAAGTTGTTTTTAAAAAATTTTTTTTTCGAATTGATTTTTAAAATTTTTATTTTTTTAAATTTAAATTTTTATTTGAAATTTTTTTCGAATTTATTTTTTTTTAATATTAGCGAAAAAAACTTTTGGTGAAAAAAAATTCGGGTTAAAAATTTTTTTTCCCTATTTTGACCTATTGTAGGTCCAACGTACTATGGTTATATACGTCATTGCAAAGGTCTTTGAAATATCTATCATTAGATATCCATATTGTCTATAGTAATGACTTAGTAATCCAGATATATGTAAAAAATAGGTCAAAAATCAAGGTTGTCCTGGTTTTTTCCTTATATTTCAGCCATTTGTGGTCCGATTTTCACAATTTTAAATAACAAAGTTGGTTTTTAATTATTTGGAAAAAAAAAATTTTGAATTGATTTTTAAAATTTTAAGTTTTTTAAATTTAAATTTTTTCGAATTGATTTTTTAAATTTTTTTTTGTTTTTTTAATTTTTTTTTTAATATTTTGCGAAAAAAAATTTTGGTAAAAAAAAAAAAATCGGGTTAAAAAATATTTTGCCCGATTTTGACCTATTGTAGGTCCAACTTACTTCTTATATACGTCATTAATGAATTAGTAATCCAGATATAGGTAAAAAAAATAGGTCAAAAATCGAGGTTGTCCTGGTTTTTTCCTTATATCTCAGCCATTTGTGGACCGATTTTCTCAATTTTAAATAGCAAAGTTGTTTTTTAATTTTTCGAATCGATTTCTTATTTTTTTTTTTAAATTTTAAAGATTTTTATTTTTTTAAATTTAAATTTTTTCGAATTGATAGGTAAAAAAATCGAGGTTGTCCTGGGGTTTTCCTTCCGATTTTAAATAGCAACCGAGACGAAAGAATTCCGGAGATATTGATGTATTTTGTATGTAAGTTATTTGGGGGCTTCGGAAAGTTGATTTCAACCCACAGACAGACGGACATGGCTTATAGGATCCAGAATATATTGTTACGAAATTGTACTTGAATTCAAATATAACGATTTTAAGGGCTGATTTAAAAGTAGCATAATGCTTTCAAATAACAGTGCTGTAATAACAAACTGTAACATATCTGTGGGCATTATTAAATAAAAGCTTTCAGTTGACCATTGATCGTAAGATGGCAACGCTGTATTCGAATTCGAATATTCAGTTAAAAAAACATTGTAGAAATAGAGCTTTCTAGATGGTTATGTAGTGTTATAAATAGTGGCAGAGGTTGCAGTCGTGAGTGAGTTTATCAGAGACGCTTTTCGAATAAACATCAACTGAGTGCCTTAAAGTGTGTTGTGTTTTTCAAGTAAATTCGTGTACATTATAAATTGTGTCTGTATTTCAGAGAATTTATAAACGTGTATAAAAAACATTGAGTGGCTATTTAATTATGTGGTTGTTGTACACTTTGAATAAATAAAGAGTTGTTACAATTTTTAAACTACTAAACGGCTTTTATTTGCAATCAAAAGTATCCGGTTTATTTAAAGGAAATAAACCAACGTTTTGAAAAGGTTAAAACGTAACAATATATACTTTATAGGGTTGGAAATGAAAAATTTAGAAATTACAAACGGAATGACAAAATTATATATACCCTTCTCTCGAAGGTGAAGGAATCCTCGACCCCAAAAACAGTAAGATACCACAACTTTCCAGGATAATAAAAATAAATAAGTTTTATTTTATCAAAGCATTCCAAACCAACATCAAATGCCTATAAAAAACTAAAAAAAAGCCTTGAGGGTTTTGTTGTGGAAAACGTCAGCTTTCACTTGCTTTTGGTTTTATCCCATTCCGATTCGGAAAGTTCGATTTTGTTTCACTGTGTTATACCATTCAGAAGATATACTTCGGTCTATAGATAAAATATCAACCATCATTGAAGAGATTAATGCATTAAACACATTCAAGACAACAGGCTACACGACTACACGAACACAAATTCTGCTGGTTACAGTTGTAGTCGTGTGGCAGCTACTGAATTATTTTAAAGACGACAGCTACAAAGTAAACAGCTGATTAATAATTCAGTGGTGCCACTTTAATAAAAAATAACCGTACAAAATTCCAAAGTAATTAAGACTGAAACAATTATTTTGAGTAAAAATATATATATGGTTATAATTAATTATGTACCTGTTATTAATTTATTTCAATATGGTTATCAGAAACTTCTCTTAATTAAGTAAAAAAAATATATTTTTTTAAGCACTAATTTGATTTACATTTTTTTATTATATTAGCAACACTATTTCTGTTTTGTAGTTGACAAAAATAGAAATTAGCCTAATTCGGCTACATCGGCATGAGTAGTCGTGTGGCCGTGTAGCTGTGCTGTCGTTAAAATAATCGTCTCCATATAAACGTGTGCATTTTATTTTTGACAGATTGAAGTTCGTAGCCTGCTGTCTTGAATGTGTTTAATGCATAAGACACGAATTGCGAAACAAATGAATAACAAAATCGCTTTGGATTTTTGGAGATATTTATAAAAAATGTGAGAACCGATATGGCGTGTAATTTTGCTAATTAAGCGTAAAGGGCTCTATTTACAACTTTTGTGTCTTTGGTGACCCCCAATGAAATTTTACGGCAAAAAAGTTCGTAGAATATTTTAATCCTTAAGTGTCCTTTTCAAAAGGACTTTTTTCGATTTTCTCAAAAAAGGGGTCAATTTGACCCCTAAAAATAGGAGATAGGGGGTTAAGATCTTCCACAAAAATGATCCCCATAAAATTTCACAATATAACTCTGACAATAAGAATTCTCTCAGATATTAACTTACAAAATTTGTTTCAGTTAGTATAATGCTACCTTTGATCAAAAAATTAAAACTTTGACCCACTGTAAAAAAGAATTAAGATCAGCTGGACTATAAGTTTATTCTACAAAAATTATCTACTCAACATGCCCTTTCAGAATTATAGGGTCGCTGTTCTGTTCCAATCAAAAAGTCTCAATTTGTTGGAATTTTATATAACATTCTCCTGTTTATTTTAATACAAACCTACATGAATTGAATAACCTGTTTTTAATCTAAAGTAAGGAGTGAGATCGAAAAATTCTTAACATACATATATGTTTATAAAAAAGAAACCACTAAACTTACAGCTTTAATTTTTTTTTTATTTGATTGAAATTATTATTACAATTTACAAAAAAAATTATTTTTATAGTTTTAATCACTAGTGATGAAATTTTGAACCTTTTTCGGAAACCCTTCCATTAACGTTTTTATAGTGCTTTCTGTCACTTTGCTCGAACATGTAGTCCATCTCCGTTTAAAATCTACCACACTTTTGGACACCTTTTTTGTACTCTTCAATTCTCTTTTAACAAGAGCCCAATATCTCTCCACTGGCCTTAGCTCCGGGCAGTTTGGAGGATTTGCCTCTCTTGGTACAAATACCACATTATTGTTCTTGTACCACTCAAGGGCTTGTTTGCCATAGTGACAGGATGCCAAGTCAGGCCAAAAATAAGTGGACACATTATGAAGTCTTATGAATGGAAGCAGCCTTTTTTGTAAACATTCCTTGATGTAAATTTCGGTATTTATAGAGCCCGTTGTAACAAATGAGTGGCTTCTTTTGCCGCAACTGCATATTGCTTGCCATACCAAGAACTTTCTGGGAAATTTTGTCTGCTTTTGGGTCCTAAACTTTTCTTCAACATTCCCTCGAGCATCAGCAACATAAAATTTTTGACCTGGAAGTTGCGAAAAATCTGCCAGAACATACGTTTCGTCATCCATTATGCAGCAAGAATATTTTTTTATAAAACTTGACTTCAATTTCCGTGCTCTGTTTTTGGCCTCTAAATTTTTAGTAGCGTTCCTGTCAGGAACTTTTTGAGCCTTGTATGTTTTTAAACCTGCATTAGCTTTAACTTTTCGTACCAAATAGTCCGAGCACTGAGCTAACCGGGCTGCTTTCCTACCGGATGTGTTGGGAGCTCTTTTGAAAATGCGTTCTATTTTTTTGGCTTTAGAAACATCATGTGGACCATTCCTTCTACCTGAACCAGGTTTTCTATCAACTGACAAGTTCTCCCGGTACTGTTTAATAACATTGGAAACAGTTTGACGGCAGACCTTTGTATGCTTGGCCAACTTTTTGTAAGACCAAGTTGGGTTTTGTTGAAAATATTTAATAATTTCAGTACGCACTTTTTTCTGGTCACTCATTTTAATCAGATTAACAAAAAAATTAATATAATTGACATTACACATAATAACTGACATGTTTTTCAAAGGTAACTTGATCAAAAAAAAATTCAAATAATACTTGGGTTAAAAAATGTAATGAAAAACGTGTGTTAAGAATTTTTCGATCTCACTCCTTATCTGTTAAAGTTCACAAATTATTAAAAACAATAATGTTTATTTTATTGTATTTCTTTATTAATATTAAATAAATCCTATAACTTATTACTAAAAGAAATTAATTTAAAAAAAAATAAAAATCAATAGTTTATCATATTTTTACAAATTATAAAACTTAACTTAAAATGTATACCACAGAATAGTTTTCATATAATTTTGAATTTCATTGTTTGGTTTCTTTTTAGAATCATGATCTGATTCTTTCTAACATTAACATACCTAATAAATTTTTATAAATAATGACTAGTAGTTAATTGTAAGTAGACTAGGATGTTTTCCATGTTTTTTTTTTAAGACTAGAGTTTGGTTGTTAAAGAGAAAGGCTGGAGAAAAAAATCTGAAATAAATATTATAAATTAGGCAGAAAATTGACTAAAATGTAAACTTATTCTTTAAAGTGTTAAAGAGGCAAGGAAACTTTGTGACAGCTGATCAACTAGATCAAGAAGAAAACTTAAACATCAAGTTGGGTTCTCCAACATCATAGAGTTTCTGAAGCTAATCGACTAAGAAAATAATCAGTGTTTTGCTAGACCTGGAGCCATTAATTAATTACCTCATCAAGTAACTTGTGTTGGGTTGTAGCTGTTGGTAGTAGGAAGGCAATCAAATCATTTGACGGATAAAACCGATGAGAGAAGTTTAATCTTCATATCTGCAAATACCTTATCATTCATTTAGATAGACGTCTTACTTGGCGTCGGCACATAGAAGCCAAGCGGTTCCACATGAAACTTAAAGCTTCTAATTTACACTGGCTAATCCACCACCAATCGAAATTAAGCCTTAACTGCAAAGTCATCCTGTATAAGACAGTCTTAAAACCAATTTGGACATACGGAATCCAATTATGGAGAACAGCAAGCAATACCAGTATAGATCTTATACAGAGGGCACAATCCAAAATTCTTAGAACCATGACGGGAGCTCCATGGTACTTAAGAAACGAGAACATCCACAGAGACTTAGATATACCCATGGTCAAAGATGAATTCAGAAAAACTCGTGAAGCTTATTTATCAAAATTACATCATCATCCGAACCCGCTCGCAAGGCTACTTACAGTAACTCAAGACAGCTCGAGGCTGCGTAGAGCTGATTTACCACTCACCTAATTTTGCAAATATGATTCTCCACTGAGAGAACAATAATTGTTTAGTTTTAAGATTTAATTACATATTGTAAGGCCTAGAAATTAAAGTCAGGAATAATATAAAAAAAAAATATCTGCAAATATCTCAATGTTGATAGTATGCTGTTATTAACATTGTTTATAAGTATGACAACATTAACTGTTAAAGCTGATAACATTAACATTGTGGAACTAAAACATCACAGTTTTTTCCGTTAGATAATTCATGAAACTACTAGAAGATGGCACTGTGTACTGTTTAGATAAATAAAACGGTAATATAACTGCCTAGCTCCCCAATCAAATCAATTTCGAAACTAGACTTTGAAAGAGACAATCGAGTTGAGTTCTCTAACACAATATAGTGTGTAATGGAAACTTGATGTTATTAAAGTTAAACGACTTTAAAAATTATCAAGATTTTATAGGATTTGAAGACCTACGGTACAATGATTACTGTAGAAGCTGTCATAATGAAGAAGAGCAAGAGACTGTGTATCACCTTATCTGCCAAAGCCCGGCTCTGACATTACAACTGCCTAGCTCCCCAATCAAATCAATTTCGAAACTAGACTTTGGAAGAGACAATAGGGTTGAGTTCTCTAACACAATATAGTGTGTAATGGATACTTGATGCTATTAAAGTTAATCGACTTTAAAAATTATCCAAGATTTTATAGGATTTGAAGGCCTACGGTACAATGATTACTGTAGAAGCTGTCATAATGAAGAAGAGCAAGAGACTGTGTATCAGCTTATCTGCCAAAGCCCGGCTCTGACAAACTTAAGAGAACGTATTCTCGGACTTCCATTCCTAACATTGCTTGGACGAGCTATCAAGGATAAATCTCAGACGAATCTATGGCTTCATCCGGGAATCTGGTTGTTTTAATATGGAGTCATCGGACGTATTGTAAATACCCTGCTGTCTACCCCTTGGGTATCACAATGGGATCAGATTTGAATGGATCCAAGAGGAGCGGCTGCCCATGGAACCTAACCTAGGATTTGAAAGAGATACGATCACATAATAGACACTAACGTTAACAGTTATTGAAGCTCTTGAATTCAGAGATAATTTAGAAATTAGTCAAAGAAAGAATGAACGAAGTTTAATCTTAATCTCTTCGTAAACTTAGGTTGGAAGAGATTAAGTTTTTAAGGAAAATTTCCTTTTATGATATTATTCCAGATTTTCTCATAGCCCTGCTAATAATTGCACACATAATTTAAACATCCAGGATGTTTGCCCCCCTAATTTATAAAGCATTTTGCTGATGCATTTCATTGAAGAGATCATGACATGTCTGGGTGGTAGATGCTGCCGTTGTGGCAGACGTATCATTAGCTGAAGAGTTGTCTATGGCGGAATCGGAGGAATGATTGGAATTATTAGAATTGTAGCAGCGTGTAAGCGGTAATTGTGTGGAGGCCTGCTGCTGGCTTAGAGGAGCATGTTGCTGCTGCTGCTGCTGATGATGCGAATGATGACTGTGATGAGATCTAGGATCTTCAGGAGTCCAGGTACGTGCATATAGTTTGCTACCCGGATAACGATCACCTCGGCGATACCAAGACAAGGAATGTGAAATGCCACCAGCTGTAAAAATAAATAAAAAGAAAAAAATTACAAAAAAGCCTTGTTAGAGTCTTGTTTAATTAAGTATTAGAAAATTAATTTTAAAATTAAAAAATATTTTTTAAGCTGTTTATCCTTATTAAATCCTTTCAAACAATGAAAAAGGGGTTTTTAAGGCTTACGAAAAAAAACTTTTCCTATTTAAAATTGTTCAAAAATGAGCCTGTCCTTTTTGTGTTCAATACTCGTTTGCTTGCTTAAATATTTGCTATTTGATTAAATAACACTTGAGAAAACATTAGTGTCTACATTACAATGCCATTAGTGGTAAAAATAAAAATGACGTTTGAAGTGTCAAAGATTTTGTTTCGTTTCGTTAAATAAGGGCGGTTTTATGTTGCCGAAATAAAAAATCCTTTTTAAACACAAAACAATTGTTATTGCAGCTGCATGCTGAGAATTTAATTGTCTGTTAAAACAACATACATACACAGGCTTCCAACTTCCAATCAGAATGTTGGGCTTATCATTTTCTTCTTTGAAAAAAAAAAAAAAAAAAAAAAAAAAAAACAGGGTGGTGTTTGTTTCTCCCATTAACCTTCTTTACATTCCTTCCTTAAACACTTGTTTGTTGCTTTTTTTTTATTGCTCAAATTTGTTCGAGATGTCCTTAAAATCAACAGCTCTCAAAATGCGGGTGTGTTAAATTTTGTGGTCTTTTGCTCAAGTGCTTGATTAAGTGTTGCTAATTTTTTGTAGCAAAATAAAAGCCTCCCCAGCAATTAGCTGAAACTTGTAGTCATGGGAAATGTTCAAGATGTTTTCTTAGTGCGAGAGGTTAAGGCAACAACTGACTACTATTTGCATTACCAGTATTCCGTTCCATTCCAATGAAAATGGCTAAAGTTAAGATTTGTGAAGACTTAAAAAATAAAACAAAAAAGTATCTGTGACAAATATTCAATAAATAAATCAGCAGTTTCAAAAAATTTTAAAGAAATTTCGTGAGACCGGTTCTGGAAAAACTCAACATTTAGGTGGAAGACCTCGTAAGACTACTCCTAGACAAGATAATTTAATAGCGAGAGAGTTCAAGAAATTCCCAAAAATAACTCCTCGAGAGGTTGTTAATAGCCTAAAATTAGAAATAAGTACCCGAACAGTTAGTCGCAGGGCAAATAAGGCTGGTCTTGGTTGCTATCGTCCTGTGAAAAAACCACTCATTTCTAAAAAGAACCGTTCTGCTCGTCTACAATTTGCCAGGGATCATTTAAACTGGTCGACACAGAAATGGAATACTGTCCTCTTTTCCGACGAATCCAAATACAATTTAAGAGGCAGTGATGGCAGAACATTTGTAAGACGAACAAAGGGAAAAATATTAGATCTAAAGTACACAAATAAGACTGTAAAGTTTGGCGGTGGCAATATTATGGTATGGGGATGTTTTTCAGGGCAAGATATGGGCCCAATTCATATTATAAAAGATACCATGACAGGTATAGGATACAGAACCATATTAAACGATATTATGTATCCATACGCTGAAGAAAATATGCCCCTAGTTTGGAGATTCCAACACGAAAACGACCCGAAACACGCCCTCTCTGGGATACGCTTCACTTCAGAACAGAGTATCCGAAATTGGATTGATTCATTCCTGGTCTCATACATAGTTTTTAACAGGTATTGCAACCGAAATTTTATTGATGGCCTCATTCCTTGACTCGGAATCCATATGTTGGCAGAAAGATGGGAAAATGTCATAGCTAACAATGGCCATTACTATAAATAAATTTATATTGTGAAAGTTAACTGAAAAGACACTAACAATCTCATTCGGGGAGGAGTTATTTATTCAAGAAAATTTCCAAATCTATCCATTTCATTCAAGATTTGCAACTGAATTCAGAAACTTAAATTTCGTTGATATAACAGAAGGCTAAGATCAGTCGCAGGCAATTGTAGGAGTTCTTTCTTTGAGGAAATAGTCAAGTTTGTGACAACTGGTTATACTTAGCTGTTAACTAAAAATCTGATTGTATACTTTCAGTTGTGATACCTTTGTCTTTAGCCTGTATTTTCCATCAAGATTCTGTTTGGAGTATAAATTCTGTTTGGTGTATAAATTTGTACATTAAACTATTTTGTTCGGTAGATAAAGTTTTTAATTATGGATTTAATACATCTTCTTTTTAAATATTCTTTAGATTTTTAAGGATATTTGCAATAAAGAAGTTTCAATGACTAGAAGAGTGTTGGAGATTTTTATGTACTTCATTTTCCTTTACAGTTTCCCCTATAAATAAACTTATTTGCATTTTCCTTTCAACATTTAATCTATGATGGCCAAATATCAGGGATACACTTAACACTCCTCCCATTTTGCTCTCGAATCACTTCTCTCTTTTACCACATCATCATCATGTTACTTTAACATCCATCATCCTCTGAACTTGTACTCATTTGTTTTTTCTTTAACATCCATGTTTTTCCATCATTATTAACAATTCCTCATCTTGTCTACTTTTCTTTATCAAATGGTGTGAACAATTGCCAGGCGTGCAGTTGGCAGGATTAAATTTTACACAGAACGATAGAATCCTTAATGTATTTTTTTTGGGGGGGGGGGGAGCTTTATATTATTCAATACATTGCGTGTTTTTCAACACACACAAAACCCCTCTAGTAGATAATTTCTTTGTAGAATGTTTTCCCTGCCTTATAGACTACAATATAAACTTGCTACATTTATACTTATTTTGTTTGTAGTTGGGTTTTGCTACAAATTCCAGCTGTCAAAGCTTTAGATAGTTCCCACAATTGTAATTATTTGGATGTCAGTGAAATCATTATTTTGTATATGCGAAGGTGTATTATTATATTGTATGTTTTATATTTAATATAATATATGATATCAAGGTAAATTTTCTATCTATTCATTTTATCTCAATGAATAATCATAAATATTTTGCTATTGAGGGGGAAAAGGAGGGATGGTATACATTTTGCTTTAGATAAACAGCCTTAGATTTTGCAGAGCAACTATTGGTTGGAAATAATCTGGTAGAGTTCTTTAAGTTGGAACATCTCAAGGGTTTGCAACTAAATAGAAATTGAGAGCAAACTGTTTAATGTTATTGACAGCTCGACAGCCCAGTGGTGTGGCATAATTAAACAAATTTTACAGAACTTTTGCTTCAGTTGGACCAGAATGCTAACTAATGCATCAGAAAGCAAATAAAAATCCTAATTTAAAGTTTTAAATTGACTATAAAACTTTGCTTTATTAAAGCTTTCAACTGACTATAAAACAATCCTCTATTAAAGCTTTTAATTGACTATCAAACGATCTTCTATTAAAGCTTTAAATTGACTATAAAAAGATCTAGGATTAAAGCTTTAAATTGATTACAAAAACATCCAGGAATATTGCTTTAAATTGACTATAAAAAGATCTCGGATTAAGGGTTTAAATTGTCGATAACAAATTCTACGATTAAAGCTTTAAATTGACTATAAGAAGATCCACGATTAAAGCTTTAAATTTATATAAAAGGATCCCCTATTAAAGCTTTAAATTGACTAAAAAAAGATCCACGATTAAAGCTTTAAATTGACTATAAAAATATCCCCTATTAAAGCTTTAAATTTATATAAAAGGATCCCCTATTAAAGCTTTAAATTGACTATAAAAAGATCCACTATTAAAGCTTTAAATTTATATTAAAGGATCCCCTATTAAAGCTTTAAATTGACTAGAAAAAGATCCACGATTAAAGCTTTAAATTGACTATAAAAAGATCCACGATTAAGGCTTTAAACTGACTCTATAAAGATTCACGATTAAGGCATTAAATTGATTCTATAAAGATCCACGATTAAGGTTTTAAACTGACTCTATAAAGATTCACGATTAAGGCTTTAAACTAACTCTACAGAGATCCACGATTAAGGCTTTAAATTGACTCTATAAAGATTCACTGTTAAGGCTTTAAACTAACTCTACAGAGATCCACGATTAAGGCTTTAAATTGACTCTATAAAGATTCACGATTAAGGCTTTAAACTTACTCTATAAAGATCCACGATTAAGGCTTTAAACTGACTCTATAAAGATTCACGATTAAGGCATTAAACTGATTCTATAAAGATCCACGATTAAGGTTTTAAACTGACTCTATAAAGATTCACGATTAAGGCTTTAAACTAACTCTACAGCGATCCACGATTAAGGCTTTAAATTGACTCTATAAAGATTCACGGTTAAGGCTTTAAACTAACTATACAGAGATCCACGATTAAGGCTTTAAATTGACTCTATAAAGATTCACGATTAAGGCTTTAAACTTACTCTATAAAGATCCACGATTAAGGCTTTAAATTGACTCTATAAAGATCCACGATTAAGGCTTTAAACTGACTCAATAAAGAACCACGATTAAGGCTTTAAACTGACTCTATGAAGATCCACGATTAAGGCTTTAAACTGACTATAAAAAGATCCACGATTAAGACATTAAACTGACTCTACAAAGACCCACGATTAAGGCATTAAACTGACTCTGCAAAGATCCACGATCAAGGTATTAAACTGACTCTACAAAGATCCACGATTAAGGCATTAAACTGATTCTACAAAGATCCACGATTAAGGCATTAAACTGACTCTGCAAAGATCAACGATTAAGGTCTGAAACTGACTCTACAAAGATCCACGATTAAGGCATTAAACTGATTCTACAAAGATCCACGATTAAGGCATTAAACTGACTCTGCAAAGATCAACGATTAAGGTCTGAAACTGACTCTACAAAGATCCACGATTAAGGCATTAAACTTACTCTATAAAGATCCACGATTAAGGCATTAAACTGACTCTACAAAGATCCACGATTAAGGCATTAAACTGACTCTGCAAAGATCCACGATTAAGGCATTAAACTGATTCTATAAAGATCCACGATTAAGGCTTTAAACTAACTCCATAAAGAACCACGATTAAGGCTTTAAACTGACTCTGTAAAAATCCACGATTAAGGCATTAAACTGACTATAAAAAAAAAGCTTTAAACTCACTATAAAAATATCTAGGTTTTTCATTCACTTTAAATGTACTTGAGAAAACAATCTAATTGCTCTTCTACCGTCCTTATTGTGGCTATATATTCTCTCTCAGCGGCAAATCAAAGCGACAACAATCTCTCAAATCACAATATTTAAATTTTAAAGGTTTTTATTCGAAAAAACCGGTCCTATATTTCACTAACCACTTAAATTTGAATATTTTAAAACAAATTATACCTAAATTGAGCTCAAATTTATATCTGTTTTGACTTTTCTAAATGATACCTCCAAAAAAAAAACACAAATTTTTTTAAATTTTCTCTAAAAAAAATTACCCTAAAAAACTTTACCCCTTTTTTCTCTCATTCAAAACTATGTATTTCCTTTTTCCATTTCTGTTATAAAATAATACAAAATTTTACAGCTTTCCTCTTAATCCTTAAACGTCATGTCATACATTTTGTATAGAAAAATTATTAACCAAAAAACCGTAACGAAATTGTTTCAAATTTATTAGCCATTTATTCAATACGAAAATCTTCAACTGCAACAAATTAAAGCACATATCTCTCCCTCTCGGCTCCCAGTGTTATAAAACAAATTATTTTAAATGGTTTTTATAGCAGCTACAGGATACAAACTGTTAGACAGGGATACAAAAGTGTGAAAATTTTAATTAGTTCCAGACAGACGTGGTGCTATATCATGAAAACTCTGGATTTCATTAGAACTCAATATTGTTTTATAAAACAACAACAACACCACTACTAATACACATTATAGTTGTTGTTTTTGTGGTATCATGTCTCGCTATAACTTTACCGCAACCACAACAACCACCATTCTGGTTTAGATGGGAGATGCAAAAACAAAAGTATCAGCATTTAAGATAAGGATCTTTTTATGCCCAAAAAAATCCCAAATCCATATGGTCTTTATTAACTAATCGTAATCACAAAAACGGGAATAAATAACTCAATGAATGCATCAATGAATGAATATTAAAGCATTTGACATTGATGGAAGATCTGATGATGATTACGTGTTCATTTATTTTATTTTTAGCAAACTAATCGTTCAGTGAAAATATTTTCATAAACTTTATTTGAATATTTAAAAGATCGTTTATCGCTTTCCTATAAAAACATACTATAGCAAATGAGTTTTGATTGCCTTATTGTGTGTTAATTATTTTATAGTTTCAAGAGTTTTTGTAAAACAGCTGCTGCTGCCGCTTTGGTGGGCGTTATTGAACACGCAAGTTTTTCCCTGTTCCTGTTTTATGAGACATGGTCAGTTTGTAGGTTATGATTAGTATGATTACTAGTAACAATTTTGTCATGCTTGATTTGCTAACCATACAAAGTTGAAGTGTGAGAAAAGTTTCATATTTAAATGAATTAATTTTAGGAAATTTAAATTTACTACATGTATAAAGATTGTGAATCTATAAAGATCCACGATTAAGGCATTAAACTGCCTCAATAAAGATCCAAGATTAAGGCTTTAAACTGACTCTATAAATATCCACGATTAAGGCTTTAAACTGACTCTATAAAGATTAAGGCTTTAAACTGACTCTATAAAGAACCACGATTAAGGCTTAAAATTGAATATATAAAGATCCAAGAATAAGGCTTTAAACTGACTCTATAAAGAACCACTATGAGGGATTTAAACTGACTCTATAAAGATCCACGTTTAAGGCATCAAACTGACTCTATAAAGATCAACGATTAAGGCTTTAAACTGATTCTATAAAGAACCATGATTAAGGCTTTAAACTCACTCCACAAAGATCCTCGATTAAGGCTTTAAACTCACTCTACAAAGATCCACGATTAAGGCTTTAAACTGATTCTATAAAGAACCACGATTAAGGCTTTAAACTGATTCTATAAAGATCCACGATCAAGTCTTTAAATTGACTCTATAAAGATCCACGATTAAGGCTTTAAACTGATTCTATAAAAAACCACGTTTAAGGCTTTAAACTGACTCTATAAAGAACCACGATTAAGGCTTAAAATTGAATATATAAAGATCCAAGATTAAGGCTATAAAGTGACTCTATAAAGTTCCACGATTAAGGCTTGAAACTGACTATAAAGATTCACAATTAAGGCTTCAAATTGACGATATACAGATCCACGATTAAGGCTTTAAACTGACTCTATAAAGATCAACGATTAAGTTTTTAAACTGACTCTATAAAGAACCACGATTAAGGCTTTAAACTGACTCTATAAAGATCCAAGACTAAGAATTAAAACTGACTCTATAAAGATCCACGATCAGGGCTTTAATCTGACTCTATAAAGATCCACGATTAAGGCTTTAATCTGACTCTATAAAGATCCATGATTAAGGCTTTAAACTGACTCTAGAAATATCCACGATTAAGGCTTTAAACTGACTCTATAAAGAACCACGATTAAGGCTTTAAACTGACTCTATTAAGGCTTAAAATTGAATATATAAATATCCAATATTAAGACTTTAAACTGACTCTATAAAGAACCACGATTAAGGCTATAAACTGACTTTATAAAGATCCACGATTAAGGCTTTAAACTGACTGTATAAAGATCCACGATTAATGATTTAAACTGACTCTATAAAGATCCTCGATTAAGACTTTAAATTTACTCTATACAGATCCAGGATTAAGGCTTTTGAATTGGACTCTATAAACATCCAGGCTTAAGGCTTTAAACTGACTCTATAAAGATCCACGATTAAGGCTTTAAATTTACTCTATATAGATCCAGGATTAAGGCTTTAAATTGACTCTATAAAGAACCACGATTGAGGCTTTAAACTGACTCTATAAAGAACCACGATTAAGGCTTAAAATTGAATATATAAATATCCAATATTAAGACTTTAAACTGACTCTATAAAGATCCACGATTAAGGCGTTAAACTAACTGTATAAAGAACCACGATTAAGGCTATAAACTGACTTTATAAAGATCCACGATTAAGATTTTTAATGACTCTATAAAGAACCAGGATTAAGGCTTTAAACTGACTCTATGTATATCCACGATTAAGGCTTTAAACTGACTTCGATTAAGGCTTTGAATTTACTCTATGCAGATCCAGGATTAAGGCTTTAAATTGACGAGATGAAGATCCAGGATTAAGGATTTAAATTGACGAGATAAAGATCCAAGATTAAGGCTTTAAACTGACTGTAAACTGACTCTATAAAGATCCATAATTAAGTCTTTAAACTGACTATAAAGATCCACGATTAAGGCTTTAAAGTGACTATATAAAGATCCACGATCAGGGCTTTTAACTGACTCTATAAAGATCCACGATCAGGGCTTTTAACTGACTCTATAAAGATCCACGATTAAGGCTTTAAACTGACTCTATAAAGATCCACAATTAAGGCTTTAAACTGACTCTATAAAGATCCACGATTAAGGCTTTAAACTGACTCTACAAAGATCCACGATTAAGGCATTAAACTGACTCAATAAAGATCCAAGATTAAGGCTTTAAACTGACTCTATAAAGATCCACGATTAAGGCTTTAAACTAACCCTGTAAAGATTCACAAGGATTATCCCAGTATGCAATATTTCGAGTCAGTTCTTTTTATCGAACTTATTTCGAATTAAAATCGAAAATATGAATTTATTATGATGCTCTATCTAATCTACATTTTTTAGAATATCGTATTTTAATATTTTATAGAAATGGCGAATAATGTTCGAATTTTTTTTTTAATGTCAAATTTTATTTTTGCACAAATTGACAAATTCATATACATTCATATTATTCTTTTGTCAATTTGTGAGAAAATAAAATTTTATTTCTTATCCTAACAATAACATATTCATAAAAATATAGTTTAATACGAAAAATGGATCAAAGACGTCTTAAAAGAAAAGCGCAGCCAATTATTGATGTCGTTTTTGACAATTCGAATCTCATAATCAGCAAACATCAGAAATATGTGCAGAGTTTATTGCATTTGAAAATGAAAACACATCTAACGAAACATTATTGGATAATAATAAAGGTATTGAATACGCATTATTTCAAGAAGAAATTGCCCAATGGTATAAAGTATACGAAATTGTTCATATATTTAATCGAAATCGAATCAATTTAGAACATTTTTAATACCGAAAAAGGTATAGTATATCGATAAAAATTAGAATCAGAATAATAAATAATTTTCGACTCTTTATCGCTCTGCACTCTACTTAGGAAAACACGCACATTCTCGACATTATATCGAAGTCGATATCGATAAAATTTTACGAAAAAATGATTCATTTTCGACATAACTTCGAATCATTTTGCATACTGGGATCTTACCAGTAAATTAAATAGTTTGCTAAATAATTAGGTTTTTGTTTATGTTTGATTATTCGAAGGGAATGTGTAAGCGGATATTTAACAGATCAAGACTTGAACATTAGAAATCTCTCAATTTTATATGTGAAACAATCCGCTGACTTTGACAGTCCTAGAACCGACGGAATCGCAATTCCATTTCAACCACTTTTTCATTGTGTCGGCTACTTTGCTTTAATTGTTGGTTAAATCATTCTATAAGTTCAGAAAATATTTAAATTGAAAGTCTATTCAGGAGAAAATACCCCACACTCTAAGCAGACTGTTTACAGTTTGGATAGTTAAAAATCACTAAATTGATAACGATAATTTCGATTTCAACTCATTCGAATGGAGGACCTTGATGAAAACTTTCCGTGTTCGAGTCATCAAGGACGGACAAGATTGAAGTTCTATTAGCGGGTAAAAAAAATCTGATCCAATGAATCAGTTTTGGGTTATATTGTGAGTAATAAGTGTTTTCTGGGATCCACGTGTTATTAATGGTAATATTTATTGAATATGTCAATGATTGACATGACATTGACATCATGGAAGAAACGACTTAATTTAAAGAAGACATCAAAATGTCTTTAATTATGAAAGATGTCAATGCAATTCATAAAAAACCTATGACCTTCCAGAATAAATGAGAAGCCCTAAATAAGAAATTTCAGATTAAATAAATTGAAAAATTTTACAATTTTTTGCAATTTGAACGACGAGGTTATAACTTTTTTTTAGTCTCTCTGTCAATGCTTCAAGTTATTCCAAAACATAAAGGGTAGTTTTTCATTAAATTTGAATTAGAATAACTCAAGTTAAGATGTTTTAAACTGGAGGACAACAATTAGAAAACATTGTCTTGTTATGAAAATAAAACTAATTAAATTTCGTCTAATTCAGATGGTCAATTCCAAATAAAATTTTACAATAAAGAGAGCGGCCAACTGGCTCAGATATTACAATTAAATCCCAGATAGGTGTTTATACAACATCAATTACAGTTCAGGAATGCCGGGCGTCCTTAAATGAGAGACATTCAATAGTTTTACTCATTTGGGTACGTGGACACAGGGATAATGAAGGCAATTGTATTGCTGATAACTTGGCGAAAAGAGGCGCCTTGATATCTGAAGATGAAATGGACTTCCTATGTGACATTCCGTTGTAAACGTGTAAACAACGAATAAATAATGTCTATTATGAACTTGTTCAGACAAGATGGGAGAATGAATCCCATTGTGCTATTACGAGGATGATCTATACGTGCTATCTCCTTGGTTCAATTTCCAACACTTAATTCTTTCATTCTCATAAGTTGACAGTTTAAAAAATAGTGTTAATTTTAAAGAAAGTCTCTTTATACTCACTTCTATCCTTCAAAATAATCTTCTTTGGCGGCTCTTTCTGATAATTTCGCTTCAAACTTAAGCCCGGCTCATTGCCATTCTTATCCTTCTTCACCATTTCACTTAGAAACGTTATATAGCTAATGGCCAGCTTCAAAGTATCCACTTTACTCAAACGCTTCTCATAGGGCAGCGTCGGTATATGCGAGCGCAGACCCTCAAATGCCTCATTAATACTCTGCATGCGGCGACGTTCTCGTAAATTGGCGGCCTGGCGCTGTTGTGCCACCTGTGAGGCACATTTCAGGCGGCGTTTATGTGAACGTCTGCTTTTAGAGGGAGACAGAAAACATTTGAAAATACTACTAGATTAAATGGGGTCATGGTATAAAGATTATTTTGTAAAAGAAAACCTACGTCTTTTCATTGTTCTCTTGGTCACTGTTAAAGCCACTGCTGTAGGCATCATCATCATCCGTATCAGAGCTATTGTCATCGCCAAAGAAAAACTCCGAGCTGGAGGAAGAAGAGCCATTGGTGGCCTGAGAGCCTTCGAAGAAATGGCGGGCCATTGTTGATTCCAAATCGAAATTATCCATGGAGAACATGATGAAAATTTTTTTTAAATTAATTTGAGGTTTGTTGCAGGACACGTGTGGCCACTTAGACAAGTGTCTGAGTACAATAGTAAGGGGGCTTTGACTTTAACAACTTTTGTTTGTTATCTATCCACTGTTCACTATTATTTTTCACTTGTTTGCCATTATTATATTGTAAATATGTTTACACTTTTATGTTTTGGAAGAGATTAGATTACACAATATTTATGTATGTAGATTTTATTAAAACACTGTAAGGTTTTATAAAAAAACACCTCTTTTTACTTGTATTTACAAATTTATTTATTTGAAATCTTTATTTCTTTAAAAATTTCCACTTAATTCCTGAAACGTGCCTGCAATTAATTGACACATGCATGCCTTTGTTTGTTTATGTTTTATTTTATGCTCTTTTTATTATTATTTGTTGTTGTTGTTCTTTTGAGAGCAAGTGAGTGAGTTTGTGTGTAAAACTAACACTTGTTAATTGACCCGTTAATCGTTACACTACAAAAATTTGTTCAAATTATTTATTCCTTCCGTTTTTAAGGTCTTTTCACTTCCGTTTTTCGTTAACGTTTAAATATTGTATAGAATTGAAAACATATCCTGGCGCTATCACAAACAAAAAAATAAATATGAAATCAGTGGTGGGCCCTTATAATAAAGGGTGGTTTTCCTGATAACAACAACTACCCAAACAACAAACATTTATATCTTTTTCATGGCTGTCGGCAGACTTGAAAGACAAGGGGCGTTGCCTAATTCAATTTCATATAGCCAATCACAGGCTAGTAATTTTTTTGTTAAAGCATTAAATGCTTACAAGAATAAATATAATGAAATGGAAAAATAATTTATAAGTTTTTATCAAAAAATAAAAAAACGAATTAATTTTAATTGTAAAATTTAAGAAAACATTTTAATTGCCAACACAATTTAAGCAGAACATGTGAAATTTATGGGTTTTTGGCACGCAACAACAGTGTGAAAGGAAACAATACAGTAAACAGACTAAATATCTACTTTGTGCCAATAAATTAATTAATAAATTTTCGAATATGAAATTTTCAGTTTTCGAAATTAATTTCGAATTTTCGAACATAGTCCAAAAAGTAGAAATTTTGGAAATAGCTGTGAAAACATTAATAAAAATAATAAAATTTTAAATTTAACTCAAAATTTCTTAAGTTCGAATTTTTTAAATCAAAGGATATACCAAAAAATTAAAATTTTATATAATTTTTATAATTATTAAAGCAAAACCAACATTTTGGCATAAATTGTAAATTTTCGAAATTAAGTTCGAATTTTCGAACATAGGCCAACAAGTAGAAATTTCGAAAATAGCTTTTAAAATATTAATAAAAAGAATAAAATTTTAAATTTAACTCAAAATTTCTAAAGTTCGAATTTTATAAATCAAAGGATATACAAACAAATTTAAAATTTTTATAATTATTAAAGCAAAACCAACATTTTGGCATAAATTTAAAATTTTCGAAATTAAGTTCGAATTTTCGAACATAGTCCAAAAAGTATAAATTTCGAAAATAGCTTTTAAAACATTAATAAAAATAATAAAAATTTAAATTTATCACAATATTTCTTAAGTTCGAATTTTTTAAATCAAAGGATATACCAAAAAATTAAAATTTTATTAAATTTTTATAATAATTAAAGCAAAACCAACATTTTGACATACATTTTAAATTTTCGAAATTAAGTTCGAATTTTCGAACATTTTAAATTTTCGAAAATTTTAAATTTTTCCCAAAAATTTCTTAACTTCGAATTTTTTAAATCAAAGGACATACAAAAAAATTAAAATTTTATTACATTTTTATAATAATTAAAGCAAAACCAACATTTTGGCATAAATTTAAAATTTTCGAAATTAAGTTCGAATTTTCGAACAGAGTCCGAAAAGTAGAAATTTCGAAAATAGCTTTTAAAACATTTAAAAAAATAATAAAATTTTAAATTTAAGTCAAAATTTCTAAAGTTCGAATTTTTTAAATCAAAGGATATACAAAAAAATTTAAATTTTATTAAATTTTTGTAATAATTAAAGCAAAACCAACATTTTGGCATAAATTTAAAATTTTCGAAATTAAGTTCGAATTTTCGAACATAGTCCAAAAAGTAGAAATTTCGGAAATAGCTTTTAAAACATTAATAAAAATAATAAAATTTTAAATTTTACACAAAATTTCTTAAGTTCGAATTTTTTAATTGAAAGGTTATTCAAAAAAAATATAATTTTATTGAGTTTTTATAATTTTTTAAAGCAAAACCAACATTTTGGCATAAATTTTAAATTTTCGAAATTAAGTTCGAATTTTCGAACATAGTCCAAAAAGTAGAAATTTCGTAAATAGCTTTTAAAATATTAATAAAAATAATAAAATTTTAAATTTATCTCAAAATTTCTTAACTTCGAATTTTTTAAATCAAAGGTTATTCAAAAAAATTAAAATTTTATTAAATTTTTATAATAATTAAAGTAAAACAAACATTTTGGTATAAATTTTGAATTTTCGAAATTAAGTTCGAATTTTCGAACATTGTCCAAAAAGTAGAAATTTCGGTAATAGCTTTTAAAACATTTAAAAAAATAATAAAATTTTAAATTTAACTCAAAATTTCTTAAGTTCGAATTTTTTAAATCAAAGGATATACAAAAAAATTAAAATTTTATTAAATTTTTATAATTATTAAAGCAAAACAAACATTTTCGCATAAATTTTAAATTTTCGAAATTAAGTTCGAATTTTCGAACATAGTCCAAAAAGTAGAAATTTCGGTAATAGCTTTTAAAACATTATTATAAATAATAAAATTTAAAATTATTTTCGAAATTAAGTTCGAATTTTCGAACATTTTAAATTTTCGAAAATTTTAAATTTTTCCCAAAAATTTCTTAACTTCGAATTTTTTAAATCAAAGGACATACAAAAAAATTAAAATTTTATTACATTTTTATAATAATTAAAGCAAAACCAACATTTTGGCATAAATTTAAAATTTTCGAAATTAAGTTCGAATTTTCGAACAGAGTCCGAAAAGTAGAAATTTCGAAAATAGCTTTTAAAACATTTAAAAAAATAATAAAATTTTAAATTTAAGTCAAAATTTCTAAAGTTCGAATTTTTTAAATCAAAGGATATACAAAAAAATTTAAATTTTATTAAATTTTTGTAATAATTAAAGCAAAACCAACATTTTGGCATAAATTTAAAATTTTCGAAATTAAGTTCGAATTTTCGAACATAGTCCAAAAAGTAGAAATTTCGGAAATAGCTTTTAAAACATTAATAAAAATAATAAAATTTTAAATTTTACACAAAATTTCTTAAGTTCGAATTTTTTAATTGAAAGGTTATTCAAAAAAAATATAATTTTATTGAGTTTTTATAATTATTAAAGCAAAACCAACATTTTGGCATAAATTTTAAATTTTCGAAATTAAGTTCGAATTTTCGAACATAGTCCAAAAAGTAGAAATTTCGTAAATAGCTTTTAAAATATTAATAAAAATAATAAAATTTTAAATTTATCTCAAAATTTCTTAACTTCGAATTTTTTAAATCAAAGGTTATTCAAAAAAATTAAAATTTTATTAAATTTTTATAATAATTAAAGTAAAACAAACATTTTGGTATAAATTTTGAATTTTCGAAATTAAGTTCGAATTTTCGAACATTGTCCAAAAAGTAGAAATTTCGGTAATAGCTTTTAAAACATTTAAAAAAATAATAAAATTTTAAATTTAACTCAAAATTTCTTAAGTTCGAATTTTTTAAATCAAAGGATATACAAAAAAATTAAAATTTTATTAAATTTTTATAATTATTAAAGCAAAACAAACATTTTCGCATAAATTTTAAATTTTCGAAATTAAGTTCGAATTTTCGAACATAGTCCAAAAAGTAGAAATTTCGGTAATAGCTTTTAAAACATTATTATAAATAATAAAATTTAAAATTTTTCTTAAAATTTCTTAAGTTCGAATTTTTTAAATCAAAACAAACATTTTGGCTTACATTTTGAATTTTCGAAATTAAGTTCGAATTTTCGAACATAGTCCAAAAAGTAGAAATTTCGTAAATAGATTTTAAAACATTGATAAAAATAATAAAATTTAAAATTTTTCACAAAATGTCTTAAGTTCGAATTTTTGAAATCAAAGAATATACCAAAAAATTTAAATTTTATATAATTTTTATAATAATTAAAGCAAAACCAACATTTTGGCATAATTTACGAAATTAAGTTCGAATTTTCGAACATAGTCCAAAAAGTAGAAATTTTGGAAATAGCTTTTAAAGCATTTAAAAAAACAATAAAATTTAAAATTTAACTCAAAATTTCTTAAGTTCGAATTTCTTAAATCAAAGGATATACGAAAAATTTAAAATTTTATTAAATTTTTATAATAATTAAAGTAAAACCAATATTTTGCCATAAATTTAAAATTTTCGAAATTAAGTTCGAATTTTCGAACATAGGCAAAAAAGTACAAATTTCGGAAATAGCTTTTAAAACATTAATAAAAATAATAAAATTTTAAATTTTTCTCAAAATTTCTTAAGTTCGAATTTTTTAATTGAAAGGTTATTCAAAAAAAATATAATTTTATTGAGTTTTTATAATTATTAAAGCAAAACCAACATTTTGGCATAAATTAAAATTTTCGAAATTAAGTTCGAATTTTCGAACATTGTCCAAAAAGTTGAAATTTCGTAAATAGCTTTTAAAACATTAATAAAAATAATAAAATTTTAAATTTTACACAAAATTTCTTAAGTTCGAATTTTTTAATTGAAAGGTTATTCAAAAAAAATATAATTTTATTGAGTTTTTATAATTATTAAAGCAAAACCAACATTTTGGCATAAATTTAAAATTTTCGAAATTAAGTTCGAATTTTCGAACATTGTCCAAAAAGTAGAAATTTCGGTAATAGCTTTTAAAACATTAATAAAAATAATAAAATTTTAAATTTTACTCAAAATTTCTTAAGTTCGAATTTTTTAAATCAAAGGATATACACAAAAATTTTAATTTAATTAAATTTTTATAATAATTAAAGTAAAACCAACATTTTGCCATAAATTTAAAATTTTCGAAATTAAGTTCGAATTTTCGAACATAGGCAAAAAAGTACAAATTTCGGGAATAGCTTTTAAAACATTAATAAAAATAATAAAATTTTAAATTTAACTCAAAATTTCTTAAGTTCGAATGTTTTAAATCAAAGGATATACCAAAAAATTAAAATTTTATATAATTTTTATAATAATTAAAGCAAAACCACATTTTGGCATAAATTTAAAATTTTCGAAATTAAGTTCGAATTTTCGAACAGAGTCCAAAAAGTATAAATTTTGGAAATAGCTTTTAAAACATTATCGTTGGAATGAACTAATTGAGAAATTTCGGAAATAGCTTTTAACATTAATAAAAATAATACAATTTTAAATTTTTCACAAAATTTCTTAACTTCGAATTTTTTAAATCAAAGGATATACAAAAAAAATTCAAATTTTATTAAATTTTTATAATAATTAAAACAAAACCAACATTTTGGCATAAATTTAAAATTTTCGAAATTAAGTTCGAATTTTCGAACATAGTCCAAAAAGTTGAAATTTCGAAAATAGCTTTTAAAACATTATCGATTGAACTAATTGGAATATTACAAACAAATAAAAGCCATTATTGACTCCCAATCGAAATGTTATATGGAAAACATATTATTATTTGTTGTCGTATCAAATCAAGATCAACATTTGTTAAACTATTGTAATTTGTAGTAAATACTAGCTGACGGCGCGTGCTCTAAGTTGTAAGCCACGTGTGGCCACTTAAAATCACAACAAGTTTTTGAAAACAAGAGGATACTGTTAATAAATCATAAGGGGATTGTTTTATTTTGACTTTTACAACTTGTTTTGTTATCTACGATATTCAATTAGGAGATTATACAATGTAATGTTGTTATGAAGTACGAAGGTTTATATAGATGATTCAAAGAAAGAAATTGCCACAACATTCCTTAAGAAACCAACACATAACTGATAACATTCCTTGACTGGTGGGGGAACAGGTACCAGTTATTAATAAAGTACATTAATAAATAAATAGTTTGAAAAAGATTAAGTTATAAAAAGTTAGTTTATGTTAAACTTCGTGTTTTTTAATGAATGTTGAAAGCATCCGTTACAGTTACGAAATTCAAATTGATAATGTAATTTCCCCCCACTTAAGTCTGTTCGTACCGAATAGTCAGAGATTCACCTTTCCCATAGCCAGCTAATCGTTCTAGACGTACGACCTTCATTTTAGATCTCGTGCTCTTATATTTCTGTAGACCAAGTCGTTTAATTTCTTAATCATCATGTTTGGTTCATACCAATGGGTTTGTAGTTTGGAAGACATTCCTTTCTTATGATGTGGGTTATACAATAGTACAAGCTGGCCTTCGTTAAGTCCTTCAGAATTCGCTGCTCGATCATATCTAGCTTTCATTATGTCCCTCGTCATTTTTATTCGTCTGCATATGAATTCATGGAATTCGTTTAGGTGCTCTTCGTCCTGGTTAGAATTTTCATTTTCTTCATTTATTGCTGAGGGTTTAATATCAAATTATAAATCGCCAGGCCATTTCAGCTCGGTTCCAACGACAATTTTTGCTGGTGTTCAAGAGTCATGAACAGCTGATCTGTACGTCAGTCCTTTTTATGTGAACTCACTATTTTTCTTAAAAATTTCTCCAGAGTACGATTAAATCTTTCGATCATCAGATTGAGGATGAAGCGGAGTTTTTCTGGTTTTTCTTATTCCGTAGACTTTGCAGATTCAAAATTTCTACCCCGGTTCAAATCTTTCCGGTGCTCTGAAGCCGCTCTATCCAACGAGACAGTTGCCCTTCAGGTTGTTTAAATTGCTGCAGCCACTTGAGGACAGAATCATCGGTTCTCAGTTGGAATTGTTGACCATACAGATAGTTGTGGTAATGAATCTAAAGCTGTTCAATCCAACGAGCCAGTTGTCCTTCAGCTTGTTCAAATTGCAGCAACTATATGAGGTCAAAATGATCGGTTCTCAGTTCACGTTGCTCACGTCGCGTTACACAGTAGTTTCGCTAAGGCTTTGGAAGTATTCGGCTGTAATAGCCTAAGATCAGCGTTGATCACCTGTGAAAGCACAACGTCTATTCCGTATTCGCTCGCACTTCCTTTAGCAGCTGGAATGTCAATTCTTGTATTTCACTCCACTGAAATAGTCGACATTTCTTGGTTAGCTAATGTAATCTTTCGGCTACACTGTTAAAATTCGGTACAAATCGTCGGTAATGAAGACTTTTCGGACAAGACTAGTCCTTTACAGCTTGTATTTTATCTTCATCTGGGGATATTCCGTCTGTTGTTACACGATACCCCAAATACTTAACTTCTTTATGGAACGATACACATTTCTTTACACTAAGTTTGAGTCCTGCGTTTGAAGACATGATATTCGGCTTTTGGGACGAATATCGAATATCTTTTGGGACGAATTGCAGTCCTTTGCAGCTCGAATTGTATCTTCATCTGTTGATATTCCCTCTGCTGTTACGCGATGTCCAAAATACTTAACTTCTTTCTGGAACAATGCACATTTCATTACAATAAGTTTGAGTCCAGCCTTTGATATTCGTTTAAGGACATCTTCAAGGTTTTTCATACGTTTCCCACGAAAATAATGTCACCAAACATGTCTTCCAGTAAAGTCCTTTCAAAACACTCCTTTAATTAAACGCTCAAATGTGGCTGGTGCATTGCAGAGTCCAAATGGCATCACTTTAAACTGTCATAACCCATCACTCGTTCTAAAGGCTGTTTACTCTTTGTCTTTGTCCGAAATCTGTAACCACTTTGCAAGTCCAATGTGGAGAACCATTTTGTTTCATCTAGCATGCCTAGGGTGTCAATTATTGGTAGCGAGTCCTTTTTGGTGACGTCGTTCAACTTATTTTATGTTTTACAATTACCTTTCTACCTTGGCCTTGACCTTTTAAGGCGGCTGTCTATAATTGAAGCAGAAAGCAGAATCGTGTGTTGCCATCCCTCTTCTTAACTTAAACCACGGGTGAATTCCAAGGATTTGAAGCTGCTTCACTTCGCTTCGTTTTGCTAGAGGAATACTTCTGTTCGCCTACTTAATTGGCCTCGCTTCTCTTCTATTTGATGTTTTACAATTACCAAATTAAGGCATATACGGTGGCATGTTTCTTCAGAAGCTGTTTGGAATTATTTTTATCGAGAAGCTTTAATACGAGAAGGAATACTTCTGTTCGCCTACTTAATTGGCCTCGCTTCTCTTCTATTTGATGTTTTATAATTGCCATATTAAGGCAAATTCAGAAGCTGTTTGGAATTATTTTTATCGGGAAGCGTTAATCCTTCTAGCCATTTCCCTACATATTCCGTCAGTAGCTCGTATTCTTTTCGTCAATTCTTGGTAGCTAGTAGCTATCCTTCTTGGTGACATCGTGTAGTTTTCTTTAATTGAAGCAGAATCATGTGATGCCTTCTTTCTGCTTAACTTAAACCACGGGAGAGCCCCAAGGACTTGAAGATGGAGCGATAAGTCCATTCCGCTCCAGCCAGCTTCTTCATCTCTCTTCTTCACGTCGTTGGCTAGAGGAATACTTCTGGGCACTTGCTTAATTGGCCTCGCTTCGCTTCTATTTGATGTTTTACAATTGCCGTCCTACCTTGGCTTTGACTTTTTAAGACAAAGATGGAGGCATGTTTCTACCTCTTCACCAACAAGTTCCGTATAGGCAACACTGAACTAGAAGAAGTCTCGTCATTTTGTTACCTGTCATTAATCGCACGAGCCAACCAAGCATTCGGTACCCTTCGGTCAGTATGGAAATCTTCTACCATATCCAAGAACACCAAGATCGTTATATTTAACTCTTGTGTCAAGTCTGTTCTCCTCTATGCATGCGAGACGTGGAATACGACAGAACACTACGTAAACTTCCTACAAGTGTTTGTTAATAGATGTCTCCGAAGAATATTAAAAGTTTTCTGGCCTAACACCATATGTAACACGGAACTCTGGAGACAAACACATCAGCGGCCAGTCCATATTGATATCTTGAACCTCAAATGGCGCTGGATTGGTCAAACGATGCGCAGGCCTTCAGATGACACAGCTAAAATTACCATTGACTGGAACACACAGGGTAGGACACGAAGAGTAGGTAGATCGTTACACTCATGGCGTCGGCAACTGAACATCGAAGTCAGCCGTAGTGATCTAAGCTGGAGAGAAGTAAAACAACTATCATCGAACCGAATCGAATGGAATAGATTCGTTGTGGCCCTTTGTTCCCAATAGCATATAGCTGTAATAGCTGTTGACCTTATTTTTATGCGGAAGCGTTAATCCTTCTAGCAATTTCCCTACATATTCCTCTAGTAGCTCGTATTCTTATGAAAATGATCCGCTCTGGATTATAAATCCCCAAAAGAAGAACAATTTCTAGCTAAATTATTAAAGCGTTTGACTGCGATATTTAAGACGAAATATGAACAAGATTAATATGCTAATTCTGTAAATTTTTAGGTCCAAGTAGATAGTTGGGTAACTAGTGTGTCAAGGAACTATCTCCTAGAGTTATAGGGAAGTTAAATGGACAAGGACGCTCTTGGAGTTCATTCGTCTTCAGCTGATTTTAAGGAAATTTATTAAAATGAATGCATAACACAATTTCCCTGAATTTCTTTTTAAATGTCAATGCCCGCCCAAATATTGAAATTATTGTTTTGACTAATTTCCAAACATAAAACAACATTTCCTTTTTTTCTTTTGCTTTCCAACAATTCCATCAAAATCTATATTATTTTGATGAGTGCCAAAAAAACAATAATTTGTTTATACAGCTGCCTCAGAAAAAAATAATACCAACAACAACAGCAAATGTCTATTTTTTCCTGCTCAAGTAAACAAAATAACAAATTTGTTTATTATGGTAACCTTAGTAGGAATTGATTTAGAACAACAAAACAACAAAGTGAAATAGAAACAACAAAAAAAAAGCACAACATCATCAAAATACACATGAACACACACTCACTCTCCCAAAATAAAGACAAAAAAGGACATCAAACATTGAAGACATCGATGACGAAAATCATTCAATTTAACCCTCATGCGATGAGAGTGTTTAACGGTGCAAGGCGAACGATGACGATGGTGATGAGTAAAAATGAAAAATTATATTTTGACACTCAAACCATTAAAAAATGAACACCCTCTTCTGATGTTTTTTAAAAGAACCCGGTAGTTTTGAAGATAACAATTCTCAAGTTTGCTTTACATATATGCCATCAAATGAACACCCTGCTTTAGTAATTTCTAAAGTAAATTGTTGATTCAAAGTGTCATTTAACCCCTTGGCATTCACAGGCAGTTATTCAATTCGCCAATTAAAAGCCTTGCAAGTAGATAGCAGGGTAACTAATGTTGCATAGTTTTTTTTATGCTGCAGGGTTTTTAATATTGTTTTATTTGCTTTAACATTTTTGTTTATTTTAAGTATTTGAACTAAAAACGTGGCAAATTATGCTGGTTGGTTGATGACAAAATTCTTTAATAAAATTTGTAGTTTTTAAATGGATTTTTAATTATTACAAATTGCTAATGTTTAAGGATTAATAAAACTGAAAAAGGATTAAATTGTATTGCTTTATAATTGTTGCGATGAAATCTATAACAATTGTTAACCATTAATCAAGTTGAGAGGAGAAAAATAGGTGATTTAGTAAAATAATCCTTTAAAATGTAGAGCAGAAATCATTAATTAATATTCAACATCCTTTCTATGGCTTCTGAATTTAAAATATTTTTAAATAACCTTAATCTTACCCCCATTTTCTCAATCTCTGGTTATTTTTTATCGTGACGATAAACTGACAGTTCTCATACAAAAAAAAAATGTTAATTGGAGGTTTATCGTTACGAAAAACGATAACCAGATATTGAGAAAATGGGGGTTAATCTTGCAAGTTAAATGGAATTTTTTTTCACAATGCGGATTCACAACAATAACTTATAATAACTTATATGTCATTTTGAAGGGTACATATCTGTCATTTATTTTCACTTAGTTATTGAACATTATAGTTTAAACAACAAAGTTTATTTTTGCTTCGAAAATGTTGAATTTTGTACCAGCAAAGCGTCATCTGCGGGAAGTTTAGCTTTACTTCTTTAATTTGAAAAAAAGTACCACTGAAGCCCACCGATTGCTCACCGAAGCTTATGGTGAATGTATTCCATCGGTTTCAACTTGCGAGAGATGGTTTGTGTGGTTCAGAAGTGGAGATTTTGACATGGAATACAAAGATCGCCCAGGCCAGCCAAAAACCTGTTTGAAGACCAAGAATTGGAGGCAATACTCCATGAAGATTCTTGTCAAACTCAATCATAGTTTGCAAATCAAGCCGTTTGGGTACCATACGAATTGAAGCCGAGATACCTTGAAAGGCGAATTTTTTGTTTAACAGACACAAACTTTTACTTGTCTGCAGATACACCCAGAGTCTCTGGAGGTTGCGAACCCGCAACCCCCAGATTGATAGTCCAACACACTAACGTCTAGTCTATCGGGGCACCAATCATGAATTTGTATGTCTGAAATGCAGCTTGAACTCTATAAAAGAAAATCATTTTGCACCGAATCATTACTTGAGATGAAAAATGGACACATTACAGTAACCCGAAGCGTCAGAGATCGTATTTGGAGCCAGGCCAACCAGCCGAATCGACAACAAAGCCAAATATCCATGGCCCTAAGGTAATTTTCTGTAATTGGTGGAAGTAAAAGGGTCCTATCTTTTATGAGCTGCTGATATCTAGTCAGACGATCACAGGGAACCTGTACCGAATGCAACTGATTCGTTTGAAGCGAGCATTTGCCGAAAGACGTCCAGAATATGCGGCCAGACATGAAACCGTAATCATGACAACGCACGGCCACATGTTGCAATACCTTTTAAAAACTATTTAGAAGGAAGTGATTGGGAAGTTTTGCCTCACCCGCATTATAGACCAGAGCTTGCCGCGTTCGACTACTATTTGTTTCCATCGATGCAGAACGCTCTCTTTTGGATACGCTTCACTTTGGAACAGACTATCCGAAATTGGCTTGATTCATTTTTGGGTCAGAATCAATAACCCGAAGCGTATGTGAAGCCCGATCAACAAGCCGAATTGATACAAAAGCCAAATATCCATGAGGCTAAGGTAATGCTCTGAATTTGGTGGTAGCAAAAGCTTCCTATCTATTATGAGTTACTGAAATCTACACAGACCATTACAGGGAACCCGTCCTGAGCACAACTGATTCGTTTGAAGCGAGTATTGGCCGAAAAACGCCCATAATATGTGGCCAGACATGAAACCTTATTATTCAATCATGACAACGCTCGGCCACATGTTGCAATACCTGTTAAAAAGTATTTAGAATGAAGTGGTTGGGAAGTTTTACCTAACACGCTTTATAGTCCAGATCGTGCCCCGCTTCACTTTGGAACAGACTATCCGAAATTGGTCCGATTCGTTCTTGGCCTCAAAAGATGAGCATTTCTTTTGGTTCGCAATCCATGTCAAATCGCAAGACCTTAGAGGTCAATTGACAGATCCATTTCATGAAATCTAGTTATCGCCAAATTTTTATTTTAATAATGGTTGCGGTCGATGCATAGCGCCATCGTGTTGAAACCACATCTCACCCGGATCATGATGCAGTAACGATCTCCAATGAACGTAACTCATTGGACCGTTCATTTTTGAAGATGTAAGGTCCAATGATGCCAACAGCGTGTAAACTGGATGTAATGGAGTCTGTATTGGCTATTGTGGATTGATCTCATTCCATATACGGCATTTTTGTTTATTAACAAACCCGTTAAACCAAAAATTATCCTCATCATGAATGCAATTTAAAAAAACAATCGTCTATAAGTTGAGCGAATCGATGACTGATTTTCAAAGTAAATTTGGATCATTTTGTAGCTTTGTTCAATCATCATCATTATATTCATGATGGTTACTGATCATAAATGTCAAAAAGTGGGCGCAGTATGACAGTTAACCCATTCGTAAGTTCTATCGGACTTTATTTTTGACGATTTTCAGCAAAGTCCCACAAATTACAGCAAAATTTTCCAAACGTTGAAGTTGCTTCAAGAATATTCCTTTCCTTAATGATTTTAAATTGTAGTAGAGAGTGTTCACTTTCATAGCTTAAGAGAATAACGAATTACGAACAATTATGTTACAAGCAAGGCGTATTAACAAGGTGAGTGCATAAAATCAGCTGTTTCTTAATTCGCTGTGGTTTTATGTACACTATATGTCAAACTTTGTTTATGTTTACATTTGTTATTGTAAATAATATAGTAATATTTTAATTCGCCTTGATTTTGACATTTACCGTACATTTTAACAAAAACAAATTTGCCTGTTGTTTTTGCATTGTTGTATTTGTTGCCGGGACGCACTCACCTTTTTAATACGCCTTGGTTACAAGAATGACAATGTAACTTGTCAATTATGTGCATTCAGAGTGATATTCTTAAAAAATTTGACTTTAAGGATGTAATAGAAGAATATCGTAACCAATTCAAATCCAGAGCATTTTATTTTGTGACTTACCATTCTAATTACATCAAACAGTTAAAAGATACCCAAAGAGGGCCTTATGAATGCTTCAAAATTTGAAATCCTGATACCATCTTTTTACTTTTTGAATTTCCCGGCTGAATGGGCAACACTGCTCCTGTCAACAGACATCTGTCAGTTGACTCCTGTCAGAATTTAAACAGGCTGCTGCAGTTGCTTCAGTTTGAGTCACAAAGTATACAGAGGCGTCACGAGACAGAAAATAATCTCGTTTTCTATTTGTCTCTTTCTTTATAAACTGCCCTTTTCATCATATTCGCGTTGTGTATAGCGTTTTGCTTTAACACATCACTGATATTGTAGCACAAAATATTTGCTATCCCTTTTTAAGAGAACTCCCTATCATCTGATTTTGAATTTTTGAAACGTCAAATTTGACATCTCTGTATACTTTGTGGTTTGAGTTTGACAACCATTGATAGCAGGTGACTTGAGGAGAAATTTGGAAAAAAGTGAATTTCATCAGCTGATTAAGCATTGGTTTTTGGGGAAAAAAAAACATCACTCAAATAATAGCTAAGCTTGATAAATACTATGCGAACTCTGCACCATTAATTTAAATGGTAAAAAAGTGGTTTACTGAATTTCATTGTGGCCGTACAAGCAGGAAAAATGCCAAACGTTCTGGACGCCCAGTTGAGGTCTCTACACCCGAAACAATTGAAAAAATTCACTATTGGCCGATCGGAGATTGAAAGTGCGGTAGATTGTGGAAGCCATAGGCATCTTACATGGCTCAGTGGTTTCAATTTTGAAGGATCACTTGAGTATTAGATAGCTTACCACAAAATGGCTCCCGCATTTGCTCACAATCGTGTGCACAAAAGGGTACACAAATGTGCAGTTTCCATTGCAAAAATCCATGTATTAGGCTACGAAATGCACTCTCTACCGCCCTATTCTCCGGATTTAAACCCGAGTGACTATTTATTGTTTATAAACATGAAGAAAAGTCTCGACGGAAAGAGATTTGACTCAAACAATGAAATCATTTCAGAAAAAAATAGAGCTCCAAGGAGACTATGTTGAAAAATAAAATTATTAATTAGACTTTTACTATTTCGCTCATCTTGTAATGAAGTGGAGGCATTTTTCTGGTTGTCAAAGAATGTTTATAAAAGTGCACACTAACTGAGTTTGAAATAAGTCTAGCTGCAGGACTTTGTCGCCCATCTTGTCGTCAACAGAGTGGATAGAATATAATATTAAAATTCTGTATCTTATCTTGTCGTCAAAAGATAAAGACAAAATTCTAGAATATCTCGTCGATCAAGTGGGTTTTATAGAAGGCAATTTGTTGCTGATCTTGTCGTACTGCAATACCTTCCCATGAATGAGCTCCCATTTAACAGCTGTGTTAATGGATAAATACAAATTTAAATACACTGTTTTTATTTATTTTGTATAATTAATGAACTAACAATTATAAATTTTATCTAATTAATAACAAATTTTCCTTATTTATTCTATAATGAGTAAAATACAAGTTATGGAAATCATTGAAATCAACCATAACCAGCTCAATATTTATCTAAATACTTAGAAATATTCAAATAGCAAACTATGTATTTATAATATTAGAATTTACAAATAAAATAATTAATAATTATTTTAGAAATTTGTTAAGATAATAAATATTGAATAATCTAAACTAAATTAGAAAGGGAAATTTAACATCCCTGGTGACTTAAACACCTGCATTCATCATATAATAAAAAGTGTTGCCAACCTTTGAATTTCTTAGGCCCGTTTTCTCAATGTATCGACAAACTGCCTGTTACCAAATGTCGACATAAATTTATTAGGCCGATAAATTGTCCTTTAACAATTTTGGTTTTCTCAATATACCGACAAAAAACATTATTTTCAGATGGCAGTACCTCTCAAAATAGATGTGAAAGTTGGGAACCCTGCCTTCAAGTGACAACATGTTTACATAAATCAGCTGTTTAATGTGGCCATCGACAACCGGCCACATTGAGAAAACGGCCCTTAAACTTGTCAGATAGAATAAGCAGGTTGCCAATAGCACGGAACTGTCTTAAAAATGTGTATTTTTTTTTTCAAATTTTTAGCTTTTATTTTGAAACATTTGTACAATATCAATTTATTCTAAGTATTGTCCATTGTTAGCTATGACCTTTTCCCATCTTTCTGGCAACATATGGATTTCGAGCCAAAAGAACTGCTCATATTTTGAGGCCAAGAACGAATCAAGCCAATATCGGATACTCTGTTCCAAAGTGAAGCGTATCTCAGAGAGAGCGTTCTGCATCGATCGAAACAAATAGTAATCGGACGGGACACGGTCTGCTCTATAATGTGGGTGAGGCAAAACTTTCCAAACACTTCATTCTAAATACTTTATAAAAGGTATTGTAATATGCCGAGTGTTGTCGTGATAGAATATTACGGTTTCATGTCTAACTACCCGCATATTCTGGGCGCTTCAGTTACGTTCGGTACAAGTTCCCTGTACAGAGGGATTTTGGTGTCAAAAAGTCAATTTTTCAAACACTCAATTTCAAAAATCAAATGATGCAGTTTTGTAGAGAAATGCTTAAAGATGAAATGTACACTTATAGTTTTAAGAAAAATTTAATTTTATTTTTAAAAAATTTAAGTAATGTCCATGCAAAAAATTACTTATATTTTCACGCAATTCAGTGGTTTATATATGTATAATTTTGCTAATAATACCATTTACCTTTAACATATTTGAAAAATATAACATTTCTCCATAAATAAAAAAAAGAAAAATATTGGGATATCATAAACCGTTAAAGCTACGTTTCCGCATACACCGTAATCGGCACCAAAAACGAAATTCCATACATTTGCAACGAAAAAAAGTTCGTTTCAAAAATCGGCAACGAAACGGCACCGATCAGTAACGAAAAACCGGTCATTTGGGGCCGGAACGAAAACAACTACAAGTAGGTTGTTTTCGGTGCTGTAGGAACGAAATTATTTTAATTATTTTTTTATTTAAAATTTAAAGAAAATCGAAATGAATAAAAAAAAAAAATTTCTTTATTGAAAGAAGAAAATATAATAGATTTTGTCAAAAATAGTGAAATTATATTTAATGTGCGATTTCGTTTCTGTTTTATGCCGCAACGCATCCAACTGAAACTAAAACAATTCAGCAACGAGACGGTTACGAACACCAACGTTTTTCAGTTTCAGTTTTCGTTATCGGCGCCGATTACGGTGTATGCGGAAACCCAGCTTAAGAAGATATGCCCAAATCTATAAGTCTCTAAAAATTATTTTATTTTTGATTTTCCATGGAAAAAAAAATGTAGCCCCACTTTCCCCCAAGCTGTTTTTTTTAATAAAATGAAAGGTGGGAGTGTCTTGTTTCGATTAAAAAAAATAGTTTTCGGAACAGGATGAAAACTTAACATTTTTTGTCGAATAATAAACGAAATATCAAACAAATTCTTATCTATGTATGGGTTTCGTGGGCGGTGGGCGTGACCGATTTTATTGAAACTCGGCATGCGTTCCTTTTTTGTTTCAATAAATGAATGTACTAGACTTTTGCTTGGATATAAAAAATCAATTTGGATTGTATGGACAGTGGGCGTTGAGCGTGGACGATTTTGATAAAATTAAATATTTTTTCTTAATTTAGTCCATATAATTCTCGGTGCCAAATTTCAATGCTCTACGAACACTCCTTATAATTTGGATTGCATGGGCGGTATGCGGTGGGCATGGCTGATTTTAATAAAACTTAGCATACGTTCTTCTTTTGTACCAAATTTCTAGACTTTTACTTGGATAGGAAATATTTTATGCGAAAAAATCTATTTAGATTGTATGGGCAGTGGGCGTGGTCAATTTTGATAAAATTTTATTTTTTTCTTAGTTTGGTCCATATACTTTTCGGTGATCTACAACCATTCTTTATAATTTCTGCTAAAAAATGTATGAAGCCATCCCTCTGAGTGATGGTCTGGCCAGATTTTAGCAGCTCATAATAGATAGGATCCTTTTGCTCCAACCAAATACAGAGAATTACCTTAAATCCATGGATATTTGGCTTTGGGCTTGACCGGGCTTCACATACGATCTCTTACGCTTCGGGTTATAGTAATGGATCCATTTTGCATTGCAAGTAATGATTCGGTGCAAAAATTATTTTCTTTTATATCGTTCACGCATCATTTCAGACATGCAAAGTCGTGTTTCAATGTCTCTTGGCTTCAATTTGTATGGTACCCAATTTTCCTGATTTTGGATCAATCCTCCCGCTTGTAAACGTTTTGAAATTGCTGCTTGAGTAGCTCCCAATGATTTTGCAAGCTCTTGTTGAGTTTGACAACAATCTTCATGGAGTAATGCCTCCAATTCTTGGTCTTTAAACTTTTTTGGTTGGCCTGGACAATCTGTGTCTTCCGTATCAAAATCACCACTTCTGAAAAGTAAAAAAAACATTCACCATTAGCTTCGGTGAGCAATCGGTGTGCTTCATTCAGTCTTATTTAATAAATTTCCCATAAAATTTCAATTTCAAATATTTATCTCATTCAAACTCTATATAATTATAAACTCAAATATAAAATTAAAATATTTTTTTTTAATAAAGGTTTCATAACCTAAAAAAAATTCCTATTAATTGAAAACAATCAACCATAACCTCCTTTTTTCAAAATTTTGTTGTCAATTTTTCAATTAAACTCTAAGGATATCATTACACACAATTGCACTCTACTATTCTATATTATTTAACGCTACACACAACACACATGTAAAAATACATACTTTAACACAAAAGGATCAAAAACTCAATTGTTTAACAAGGGGGTTAGTTAATACATTTCCCAAAAAATCTGCTTTTGTAAATTGAAATAAAATAATTGTGTGCTTTATCCCTTACACAAATTTTAAAACGAAAAAACGGTACTTAAAGGATCAACAATAAGCTTATCTCACTTATAGATTTCTCTTTGTAACTCTCTCTCTCTCTCGATGTAACGGTCTTTAAAACAGTGATGCCAACTAAGAAAATTATTAATTGTTTGGTTATAAAGAACTAATATTTTTTTTTAATATTTTATTACAATTTTAAATTACATACAAACAATAAATCACAATCTCTTAGCCGCAAATATAGAATACTTGTGTATGGCATCTATTTTTTCCGCAAACGTCTTGCCCTCAAACGAAAACATTGTATTCTCCTCCTTAAACAAAGTTTCAAAACCCAACTTCTCGCCCACTATTTGCGAATAGCGTGAAGTTAAAGCCGATATTATAGCTTTAGGTTTTTGTCCCCTTAAATGTTTCGGCAACTGTTGTGACTCCTCTCCCTCGCCCTCTTTCAACTTAGCAGCATATTCAAGCAGATATTTGGCCAAAGATAAAGCAATACCACGTCTACCATAATCGATGCGGGTGGAAAGGAAAAGCAACTCAATGACACAATCAATTTGCCACTCTTTGAAAATGTCATAAGTGCATTCAACAGTGTCCAGATATTCAACCACTGTCTGCATATTGGGGGTTTTAAAGGAGGCAAAAAGTTCATCTAAAGTTATTTGAGCGGAGGGATTCTAAAAAGTTGAATTAATTTTGTTTAATATAGAGACTTTTTTGTTTAAATGTTATCTAAGCCCACCATTAATTGATTGATACACATGCCCACCAGTTCTTTGGTTTTAACATCTCTGGCGGCAAAGGAGATATTGTCTTTTAATGTGGCTTTCATTAGCAGCATCATTTCGTTACTGGCTTCAGGGGTGTCCAACAGATTGCAGGCGTTGCAGACATTTTCATATTTCATGAAATAATTGCGAAATAACTGAAAGTACAATATGAATAATAAAGTGTTAGGGGGTTAGAATATTTAAAGCAAATATAATTAGGGATTAGAAATTTAGCTGTATATTTATAATATTGGTTGTATAACATAAAAATGCGGGATTTACAATAGATGGCGTATCTTTTGAACGCGATTTTTGTTTTCAATAACTTAAATGTCATTTTGAAGGGTCCATATCCTTGATTTATTTTCACTTAGTTATTGAACATTATAGTTTAAACAACAAAGTTTTTTTTTTTGCTTCGAAAATGTCATATTTTGTACCAACAAAGCGTCATCTGCGGGAAGTTTAGCTTTACTTCTTTAATTTGAAAAAAAGTACCGCTGAATTACAACGATTGTTCACCAGAGCTTATGGAGAATGTGTTTCATCGTTTTCAACTTGCGAGAGATAGTTTGTATGATTCAGAAGTACTGATTTTGAGACTGAAGACAAAGATCGTCCAGGCCAATCAAAAAAGTTTGAAGACCAAGAATTGGGGGCATTACTGAATGAAGATTGTTGTCAAACTCAACAAGAGCTTGCAGGGAAATTGGGTACCATACGAATTGAAGCCGAGAGACCTTGAAAGACGAATTTTTTTTTAACAAACTTTTACTTGTCTGCAAATACAAGAGGCTCTGGCGGGAATTGAACCCGCAACCTCCAGATTGATAGTCCAGCACACTATCGTCTAGTCTATCGGGGCACCAATCATGAATTTGTATGTCTGAAATGCAGCTTGAACTCTATAAAAGAAAATCATTTTGCACCGAATCATTACTTGAGATGAAAAATGGATACATTACAGTAACCCGAAGCGTAAGAGATCGTATTTGGAGACAGGCCAACCAGCCGAATCTACACCAAAGCCAAATATCCATGGCCCTAAGGTAATGCTCTGTAATTGGTGAAAGTAAAAGGGTCCTATCTATTATGAGCTGCTGAAATCTAGTCAGACCATCACAGGGAACCTATACCGAACGCAACTGATTCGTTTGAAACGAGCATTGGCCGAAAAACGCCCAGAATATGCAGCCAGACATGAAACCGTAATATTTCATCATGACAACGCACGGCCACATGTTGCAATACCTTTTAAAAACTATTTAGAAGGAAGTGATTGGGAAGTTTTGCCTCACCCGCATTATAGACCAGACCTTGCCGCGTTCGACTACTATTTGTTTTGATCGATGCAGAACGCTCTCTCTGGGATACGCTACACTTTGGAACAGAGTATCCGATGTTGGCTTGATTCATTCTTGGCCTCATTTTTATACTAAAAATTTTTTTTATACTAAAAAACAGTTTTTGTACCAAAAAACTATTTTTGTACTAAAAAACTGTTTTTGAACTAAAAAACTGTTTTTGTACTAAAAAACTGTTGTACCAAAAAACTATTTTTGTACTAAAAAAGTTTTTTTGTATTAAAAAACAGTTTTTATACTAAAAAACAGATTTTATACTAAAAAAAAGTTTTTATACTAAAAACCAGTTTTTATACTAAAAACCAGTTTTTATACTAAAAACCAGTTTTTATACTAAAAACCAGTTTTTATACTAAAAACCAGTTTTTATACTAAAAACCAGTTTTTATACTAAAAACCAGTTTTTATACTAAAAACCAGTTTTTATACTAAAAACCAGTTTTTATACTAAAAACCAGTTTTTATACTAAAAACCAGTTTTTATACTAAAAACCAGTTTTTATACTAAAAACCAGTTTTTATACTAAAAACCAGTTTTTATACTAAAAACCAGTTTTTATACTAAAAACCAGTTTTTATACTAAAACCAGTTTTTATACTAAAAACCAGTTTTTATACTAAAAACCAGTTTTTATACTAAAAACCAGTTTTTATACTAAAAACCAGTTTTTATACTAAAAACCAGTTTTTATACTAAAAACCAGTTTTTATACTAAAAACCAGTTTTTATACTAAAAACCAGTTTTTATACTAAAAACCAGTTTTTATACTAAAAACCAGTTTTTATACTAAAAACCAGTTTTTATACTAAAAACCAGTTTTTATACTAAAAACCAGTTTTTATACTAAAAACCAGTTTTTATACTAAAAACCAGTTTTTATACTAAAACCAGTTTTTATACTAAAAACCAGTTTTTATACTAAAAACCAGTTTTTATACTAAAAACCAGTTTTTATACTAAAAACCAGTTTTTATACTAAAAACCAGTTTTTATACTAAAAACCAGTTTTTATACTAAAAACCAGTTTTTATACTAAAAACCAGTTTTTATACTAAAAACCAGTTTTTATACTAAAAACCAGTTTTTATACTAAAAACCAGTTTTTATACTAAAAACCAGTTTTTATACTAAAAACCAGTTTTTATACTAAAACCAGTTTTTATACTAAAAACCAGTTTTTATACTAAAAACCAGTTTTTATACTAAAAACCAGTTTTTATACTAAAACCAGTTTTTATACTAAAAACCAGTTTTTATACTAAAAACCAGTTTTTATACTAAAAACCAGTTTTTATACTAAAAACCAGTTTTTATACTAAAAACCAGTTTTTATACTAAAAACCAGTTTTTATACTAAAAACCAGTTTTTATACTAAAAACCAGTTTTTATACTAAAAACCAGTTTTTATACTAAAAACCAGTTTTTATACTAAAAACCAGTTTTTATACTAAAAACCAGTTTTTATACTAAAACCAGTTTTTATACTAAAAACCAGTTTTTATACTAAAAACCAGTTTTTATACTAAAAAACAGTTTTTGTACTAATAAAACTGTTTTTGTATCAAAAAAACTGTTTCTATACTAAAAAAAAGTTTTTGTACTAAAAAACTGTTTTTATACCAAAAACTATTTTTGTTCTAAAAAAACTGTTTTTATTCTATTGAAATATATATTTTAAAATCTGTATTTTTATTTAAACTTTTCAGTATTTAACACTAAATTATAATTAATACTTTACCTCTAAGGCAGCATCATGTAAATCCTCTGTTATTTTTACAATTTCCACTTGACCTGAAAATTCACATTACAAAAATGCCAAACATTAAATCTAAAATAATTTATTAATTTTCAAAATTAATAAATACCATCACAAATTAACTGCAAACATTCGGAATGCATTTTATTATCAAATATTACTTATTTTAAATCTGAAACTTTTAAAATTCAATGACCGTTTAGCAACCCTTTAGATTTTATGTAAAACTTTATATTATTCTTAAGAAAACCGTTCTTCCTTTTAAACATTTGTTTGATATTAAACTTTATTTATAAAAAATAAGTCTTTAAGTACTTAATTTTAAAACTAAACTAAATAGTACACATACATATCTCTTATTAATTTTCTTATCACGGCACGTGTTAATTATGTCTGCCACGCGTTGTAGAAGGTTTGTTTATTATTAATTTTAAGAATAGATAAATCAAATAAATCAATATAAATACAATATTTTACTATTAAGATGCTAGAGATTATTTTAAAGAATAACAAATCATAACATTAAAATAAATATCTGTATAAGTTCACACAAAGATATTTAATATACTTTGTACTTGAGCCACTTGAACTAATTTATAAACAAAAGTGTAAAATTGGGTTTTTTTCTAGTATAAAAACGTCATTGAGTCATTATTAGTTTTAAATTATTGCCAAATGCATGTTTTGTCCTGTTGACATTTGAGCATAATCATGAGAAATTCACGTGGTAGGTGAAACCTTTATGTAACATAGAGACGATACGTTATTTTCAAAAACCTAAATGACTACAAATGCCGCTAGCAACAATTGTCGCCGTGTAGTCAACTGCTTAATTATTTTGAAAACGGCAGCAACTGACATTGTTGTTGTATCAGACATATGCAGCCCAATTATGAATAATTAAGAAAAATAACAGAGAAATCATCAGCCCAATTATGAATAAAAAATTCCGCGGGAGTTTGTTCCCCGGGAGTCTTTTCCCATTGAATTTAAATAGGAAAAATGAGAAAAGGGAAAAAACTCCCGGGGAATTTTTTATTCATAATTGGGCTGATGATTTCTCTGTTATTTTTCTTTGACAGAACCGAGTGTCTCGTGAAACATTCAGTTTATTTTTTTATTGGGTGTATGACTTAAAAATGAGGGATTTTTTTTATAATTGTTAGCTTTTATTTTGAAACATTTGTACAATATAAACGTATTCAAAGTATTGTCCATTGTTTGCTATGTCCTTTTCCCATCTCTCTGTCACATATGGATTCCGCGGCAAAATAACTGCTCATCTTTTGAAGCCAAGAACGAATCAAGCCAATTTCGGATACTCTGTTCTGAAGTGTATCCCAGAGAGAGCGTTTTGCAGCTATCGAAACAAATAGTAGTCGGACGGGCCACGGTCTGGACTATAAGGCGGTGAGGCAAAGCTTTCCAATTACTTCCTTCTAAATACTTTTTAACAGCCGCATATTCTGGTCAGTTTTCAGGCAATGCTCTCTTCAAACTAATCAGTTGAGTTCGGAACAGGATCCCTGTGATATTCTGGTCAGATTTCAACAGCTTATAATAGATAGGACCCTTTTGATCCCACCAAATACAGATTATTTCTCCAAAGCCATGGATATTTGGCTTTGGTGTTGATTCGGCTGGTTGGCCGGGCTTCACATACGATCTCTTATGCTTCGAGTTATCGTAAGGGATCCATTTTTCATACCAAGTAATGATTCGGTGTAAAAATGATTTTATTTTATCATTTCCCAATTTCCCTGCTTTTGGATGAATCCTGCTGCTTGCAAATGCTTTGAAATTGTTGATTGAGTAGCTCCCAATGATTTTGCAAGCTCTTGTTGAGTTTGATAACAATCTTCATGGAGTAATGCCTCCAATTCTTGGTCTTCAAACTTTTTTGGCTGGCCTGGGCGATCTTTGTCTTCATTGTCAAAATCACCAGTACTGAACCGCACAAACCATTTATCGCAAGTTGAAAATGATGAAACTCATTCATCTTAAGCTTTGGGGAGCAGTCGGTATGCTTCAGCGGCACTTTTTTCAAATTAAAGAAGTAAAGCAAAATTTCCCGCATGAAGCTTTGTTATCACAAAATTCGATAGTCAATTTCTCAATAAACCTCTAAGGATATCAATACACACAATTGCACTCTAGTATTCCATATTATTTAACTCTACACACATGAAAAAACACATGCTTTAACACAAAAGGATAAAAAAAAAATAAAAGCCCGCAACAATCCCTTATATAAATTTTAAAATTCAATTTACAATCTAAAAAACGGTACTTAAAGAATCAACAATAAGCTTATCTCTCTTTGTAATTCTCTCTCTCTCTCTATAACTGACTTTTAAACAGTAAGGCCAACTATTAATAACCAAAAAAAAAAACGCAGAGCAGCATTAATTAATTATTTCTTTTAAGATCTTTGTTTATAAAGAATTAAAGATACAAAGTTTTTATTTTTCTTATTAAAATATTAAATTACATACAACAGCAATCACAATCTCTTGGCCGCAAATATCGAATACTTGTGTATGGCATCTATTTTTTCCGCAAATGTCTTGCCCTCAAATGAAAAATTAGCATTCTCTTCCTTAAATAAAGTTTCAAAACCCAACTTCTCGCCCACTATCTGCGAGTAGCGTGAGGTTAAAGCCGATATTATAGCTTTAGGTTTTTGTCCCCTTAAATGTTCCGGCAACTGTTGTGACTCCTCTCCATTTCCCTCTTTCAACTTAGCAGCATATTCAAGCAGATATTTGGCCAAAGATAAGGCAATACCACGTCTACCATAATCTGTGCGGGTGGAGAGGAAACTCAACTCAATGACACAATCAATTTGCCATTCTTGAAAGATGTCATATGTGTATTCAATGGTGTGCAGATATTTACCCACTGTCTGCATATTGGGGGTTTGGAAGGAGGCGAAAACTTCATCTAAGGTTATTTGAGCGGAGGGATTCTAAACAATTAAATTAAAGAAAGGTTTTAATTGAGAGATTTTAATTAATTTACGAATATGCCTACCAGTAATTTATTGATGCATATGGCCACCAGTTCTTGTGTTTTAACATCTCTGGCAGCAAAGGAGATATTGTCTTTTAATATCGACTTTATTAGCAGCATCATTTCGCTATTTGTTTCGGGAGAGTCGGCCAGATTACAGGCTATGCTGACATTTTCATATTTCATAAAGTAATTGCGAAATAACTGAAAGTAAATAATAAAGTTAAAGGTGGGAATATTTAAAGAAATCCGTTTTTTTAGTATAAAAACAGGTTTTTAGTATAAAAACGGGTTTTTTAGTATAAAAACGGGGTTTTTAGTATAAAAACGGGGTTTTTAGTATAAAAACGGGGTTTTTAGTATAAAAACGGGGTTTTTAGTATAAAAACGGGGTTTTTAGTATAAAAACGGGGTTTTTAGTATAAAAACGGGGTTTTTAGTATAAAAACGGGGTTTTTAGTATAAAAACGGGGTTTTTAGTATAAAAACGGGGTTTTTAGTATAAAAACGGGGTTTTTAGTATAAAAACGGGGTTTTTAGTATAAAAACGGGGTTTTTAGTATAAAAACGGGTTTTTAGTATAAAAACGGGGTTTTTAGTATAAAAACGGGGTTTTTAGTATAAAAACGGGTTTTTAGTATAAAAACGGGTTTTTAGTATAAAAACGGGGTTTTTAGTATAAAAACGGTTTTTTAGTATAAAAACAGTTTCTTAGTATAAAAACAGTTTTTTAGTATAAAAACGGGTTTTTAGTATAAAAACGGGTTTTTAGTATAAAAACAGTTTTTTAGTATAAAAACGGGTTTTTAGTATAAAAACAGTTTTTTAGTATAAAAACAGTTTTTTAGTATAAAAACAGTTTTTTAGTATAAAAACAGTTTTTTAGTATAAAAACAGTTTTTTAGTATAAAAACAGTTTTTAGTATAAAAACAGTTTTTTAGTATAAAAACAGTTTTTTAGTATAAAAACAGTTTTTTAGTATAAAAACAGTTTTTTAGTATAAAAACAGTTTTTTAGTATAAAAACCGTTTTTTAGTATAAAAACAGTTTTTTAGTATAAAAACCGTTTTTTAGTATAAAATCAGTTTTTTAAGTATAAAAACAGTTTTTTAAGTATAAAAACAGTTTTTTAAGTATAAAAACAGTTTTTTAAGTATAAAAACAGTTTTTTAAGTATAAAAACAGTTTCTTAAGTATAAAAACAGTTTTTTAAGTATAAAAACAGTTTTTTAGTATAAAAAATGTTTTTTAGTATAAAAAATGTTTTTTAGTATAAAAAATGTTTTTTAGTATAAAAAATGTTTTTTAGTATAAAACCAGTTTTTTAGTATAAAAACAGTTTTTTAGTATAAAAACAGTTTTTTATTATAAAAACTGTTTTTAGGGTAAAAACGGTTTTTTATTTTATAACAAAATTTTTTTTGTATAAAATTAAAATTTTTATTTTTAAGAAAATACTTTACCTCTATGGCAGCATCATATAAATCCTCAGTTATTTTTACAATTTCCACTTGACCTAAAAAATTCACATTACAATAAATAAAAAAACACAGCACAATTAATCAAAAATAATTCAACTTTATCGTCTCAAAATTTAAATAAATACCATCACAAATTAACTGCAAACATTGGGAATGCATTTTTATTACACTTTTTCTTTATTTTAAATATGAAACTTGTGTACAGTTTTAAAATTCAATGACCGTTTAGCAACCCTTAAGATTTTATACTAAAACTTAAATACAACAATTTTCATATTATTCATATGAAAATCCCAACAATTGCAAATAAAGTACTTAAACGAGTACGTACTATAACAAAAGAATTTTTCCAGTCTCAATTTTTTCAAATCATGTGCACACAGATATTTAATAGATCTTTAAATAATGAGCAAACAATTTAACAAAAGAGAGGAGAGATGAATTAAAATAAACTTTAATTAAATATATCACTCATATCATCTCTACAAACATTTGTCAGATCTATTAGAGTGAGAGAGATTCTATTATAAATGAAAACGACAACATTGTGTTTGACCCATATAATGAATGATATTTCCTTTATTTAATAGAAAAGTCTTTAATATTAATTGAATTGAAGACACAAAAAAAAGTGGGATAGAAAAATGGGAACAAACCAATTGATAGATGTATGTATATTTACAATAGTTTAAATTCTATTAAGAATTTTGCCACATGAATGGATGACACTTTTAAATTGTTCTATTTTAAAACGTGTCTTCGTCAATGAACAAAAAATATTTAGTGTAAAATTGAAATAAATTGCAATGACTAAACAATTTTAGAATGACCTTTCAAGAAAAGCTTGTTTTAAAAATAACTTTTTGTTGAACTCTGAGCTTGATAATAAAAGAGAAATAAAGCTAATTTATTCTAAAAAAAATACTTTTTCGAGATGATAAACTACTTAAACAATTTCCAAAAGTATAATAAAGGATTACTGCCGACATGTTCAAGCATGATTCAAGTGAATTTTCAAGCAAAAACCTATAATAAAAAACTGATTTTTACAAAAAAACGGGTTTTTAGAATAAAAACTGGTTTTTAGTATAAAAACTGGTTTTTAGTATAAAAACTGGTTTTTAGTATAAAAACGGGTTTTTGGTATAAAAACGGGTTTTTGGTATAAAAACGGGTTTTTGGTATAAAAACTGGTTTTTAGTATAAAAACGTGTTTTTAGTATAAAAACTGGTTTTTAGTATAAAAACGTGTTTTTAGTATAAAAACGTGTTTTTAGTATAAAAACGTGTTTTTAGTATAAAAACGTGTTTTTAGTATAAAAACGTGTTTTTAGTATAAAAACGTGTTTTTAGTATAAAAACGTGTTTTTAGTATAAAAACGTGTTTTTAGTATAAAAACGTGTTTTTAGTATAAAAACGTGTTTTTAGTATAAAAACGGGTTTTTAGTATAAAAACGGGTTTTTAGTATAAAAACGGGTTTTTAGTATAAAAACTCGTTTTTAATATAAAAACTCGTTTTTAATATAAAAACTCGTTTTTAATATAAAAACTGGTTTCAAGTTTTAACATAGAACTCCTTAAAATATTTTTCTGATTTTTTGTTGAGTGAATTATACTTTAGTTTTATTATTATTTTATACTTTTTTCTATTTTTTATTAAAATTCTTACTTTTTTACACTAGCCACCTTATTCTTAATAAATTTCATTATGAATAAATGTAAAAATATTTATCTAATTTTAAAATCTATTGGTTTTACAAAAACTCATCTTTATCCGAAAAAGAAAAATGTGGTCTATCCTTTAAATCAAATACACCGCATGATCACAACCCTTATGCAAGGGATCCACACGCTGATCATACGTTTTACCCTCAAACGAAAACTGGGTATAGGGCACCGTATTCACCACCTCAAAACCCGCAGCTTTGCCAACTTTTTGCGAAAACATCGAGGTAAATATGGCGGTAACGGCTTGTGGTATACGTGATCTCAGCGAAGACCTTTGCCGTTTTTCAGCTCTTTCGCCAGCTCGATGGTGTATTTGGTTAGAGCTTTGGCAATGCCTTTGCGTTCCCATTGCGGTAGAGTGGCCAAGAACATAAGCTCACAGGTGCAATCTATGTTGAATTTTTCAAAGACATCGTATTGGGCATCGACCGATGCCATGAAGTCCATGAGAGATTGAGCATTGGGAGATTTGGCGTTTTCTTTGCGGAATTTAAGAAAGAAGACTTCTTCGCCGTTGTCGGGTATGAACTGGAAAGAGGGGATAGAGAATTGGAGAGGTTAGATTTATGAATTTATATTAAGAAAGGAAGGACTTGATACTTTGGCTTCAACTGCAACTGACAGTTTAAGCAATCATTGCATTGGCAACACTTCAAGACAAATATAACCCAATGGTTCAGGCTCAGGTTCGTTGAACTGTAGCCATCAGAAGCAATTGTAGCGAAAGTATTTTGCATGTTTCCGTACTAGTCAGATTTACAGGTTTTAGTCAGAATTAAACAGTAATTTGGCAAGTACTGAAACTTCATATTTGTCTGTAGTTGCGCGTCTAGATTTTTCGTTTTTCATACTCACTTGCATTTTATTGAAAGCCACTGCTATTGGCTTTCCTGTGGATTTTTCCAAAGCAATTAGCGATACACCATCATCGGCCGTTACACGCGACAGTTCGCGTAAATCTTTGCGACCTTGTACATTTTCAGGTAAATTTATTTTGGTGGCTACAGCAACGGATTCATATAAAAAGAAAGAACCTTCTAAAACCTGAAAAATATAGAAAATATGATTTAGAATATAATGTTTAGTATAAAAAGGGTTTTTTAGTACTGGTTTTTAGAATAAAAACGGGGTTTTAGTATAAAAACGGTGTTTTTAGTATAAAAACGGGTTTTTAGTATAAAAACGGGTTTTTAGTATAAAAACGGGGTTTTTAGTATAAAAACGGGGTTTTTAGTATAAAAACGGGGTTTTTAGTATAAAAACGGGGTTTTTAGTATAAAAACGGGGTTTTTAGTATAAAAACGGGGTTTTTAGTATAAAAACGGGGTTTTTAGTATAAAAACGGGTTTTTAGTATAAAAACGGGTTTTTAGTATAAAAACTGGTTTTTAGTATAAAAACGGGTTTTTAGTATAAAAACTGGTTTTTAGTATAAAAACGGGTTTTTAGTATAAAAACTGGTTTTTAGTATAAAAACTGGTTTTTAGTATAAAAACGTGTTTTTAGTATAAAAACTGGTTTTTAGTATAAAAACGTGTTTTTAGTATAAAAACGTGTTTTTAGTATAAAAACGTGTTTTTAGTATAAAAACGTGTTTTTAGTATAAAAACGTGTTTTTAGTATAAAAACGTATTTTTAGTATAAAAACGGGTTTTTAGTATAAAAACGGGTTTTTAGTATAAAAACGGGTTTTTAGTATAAAAACGGGTTTTTAGTATAAAAACGGGTTTTTAGTATAAAAACGGGTTTTTTAGTATAAAAACGGGTTTTTTAGTATAAAAACTGGTTTTTTAGTATAAAAACTGGTTTTTTAGTATAAAAACTGGTTTTTTAGTATAAAAACTGGTTTTTTAGTATAAAAACTGGTTTTTAGTATAAAAACTGATTTTTAGAATAAAAACTGGTTTTTAGAATAAAAACTGGTTTTTAGAATAAAAACTGGTCTTTAGAATAAAAACTGGTTTTTATAATAATAACATTTAGTATAAAACAGGTTTTTAGCATAAAAACAGGTTTTTAGTATAAAAACAATTTTTTTTAGTATAAAAACTGTTTTTTTAGTATAAAAATAGTTTTTTTAGTATAAAAACAATTTTTTTTAGTATAAAACTGTTTTTTTTTAGTATAAAAACTGTTTTTTTTAGTATAAAACCCGTTTTTAGTATAAAACCCGTTCTTAGCATGAAAACCGTTTTTTAGGATAAAATCCTTTTTTTAGTATAAAAACCGTTTTAGTGTAACAGTTTTTAATTTTCTCACTCTTAAGAATGTCAGACTCCAGGTAAAAAAAAAAATGATGAAATAGCTTTTCCTCTACGTATTTACGTAAAATCTATTTGAATTTGAAACAAGTACATAAGATTTCAACTAATCCCGTTCTTAAAGCATAAAGTTCTGAATAAATGTTCTTCTGAATTAAAAATTTTGCATTTTTAAACTTACATCCAAAGATTCTTCCAGTTTGTCCTCGGTCAATGAACGTATCTCAATTTGATCTGTAATTTAACCAAAGATATTGCTTAATACACTTTTGTTTTCAATAAAAATTTCTAACTTTCAACTTACCCTCACAAATTGTGGCCCAAAGTCTGCCATTATTGGGTTTCATTTTAATAATTTTTGGCTTATTTGTATTTTAAATTACTTTAACTTTTCTGTAGCAAAGTCTAGCCAGCAATGATTAAGTATTAATTTAAAAATAATATAAAAACAACCTCGTTGGTGGTTGCTGATTTTACCGACGTCTAGCTGGTACACTTGGCAATTAACTGATAAAATTTTTTTAAAAAATTCAAATCTATAAAGATTTGTTTTTATGTTAAGCATAAATGTTTAAATGTATGAAAGAGTAAAAATCATCATGACGTCATATATAGAGCCAATGGGAAATTTTGAGATAATAGACCTATTTTGGTTTTAAAAAGTTTAATGACCATTGTCGATTAATAAATTGGTTTAATTTGTGTTTAAAGTAAATTATAACAAATTAATTTTATTATAAATTTGCTTGACAATAATAGAACTCATATATTTGTTCAAATATCAGTATTCAGTCAATATTACAGGAATGTAGTAATATAAAAATATTAATACAACAACAATTAGATCTATGTTCCGGAACCACCCGAACCTCTCTGGGGCAAAGATTCTCAACTCAGCGATAGCTATATTAACAGAAACTTTTTTCCTCAGGAAAGAACTCTCGACAACCAATTAAACTTTGCTGATATTTTAACAAATATATGAGAAAGTCAGAAGTAATGTCAACCGAGCTATGAACTATAGTTAATTTAAATGCTGTTTCTATTATTTTAGAATCATTTGTACCATTTTTCTCCTTACTGAACACTTTTGACAAATTTGTTCTTACTTTTTTTAATGTTTATCAAATTCGACCTAACCCTAAATTTTTTTTAAATAATTTTACTCATATCTTTTTAATTGTATGTGCGTGATAATTGTTAATCGCGTTTGTTTTTAATGCAAGACAGTTTTATTACTAATTGACTTATTATGATTAGAAAATTGGAAATAAAAATTGGCACAGAGCTCTCAATCGATGTGTAATTTGATAAGTTAAATAATATTATAATGTCACTAACAAATGCGGTTAAAAAGTGTGTGTTTACTAAAATTCTAATAGCAAATATTTAAATTATATACTATTATAAGTTATTACTATAATTTATTGTAGACATGAATGTCTAAAAATAAATTTTCTCTATTATTAAATGAGATAGTTTTACTTACGATCACATGATCTCACGCACAGTGGTAGATGAATAGAAATAGCAAAATAAAATATGATGAAAAGTTGAATTAAAGGAATATAGAAAACTAAAATTAGCTCTTCTTGTTGTTAACTTTAAAGTGAAACACTACAGTAATAAGGGGATTGTTCATCCATTATTCATAGTTGAAGCTAAACTTTTAAGTCAGTCTTAAAACTCCGCTTTGAGCTTTTTTATGTTGAGCAATTAAATAATATTTGTAACATACTCTCCCAAGTTAAATTAATTAATCGTCCGATGGAAAGCAATAAAATCGAATTCTTGCTGGTGATATCCTAGCCAAAATAGATTTTCTTTCATTTTTATAAAATTCTCTATTTTTAAATGAACTTTTTAATTTTTTTTAGTTAAATAACAAAAAGTGTGTCCTATCGTCTGTCGCTTGTAGTCAGCGGTCTCAATTGTAAAAAAGCATAAGCTAATAGTTGGCAACACTATATATATATGAAGGATGATTCGTAAGTAAACATAACCCTTCGTCTACACGTGCAAATTTTTTGTCTTAACATAAAAAATAACATTGACAGAATAAGGGAACTTTATTTCTAACTTTGAGTTAAGGTTTAAGGCGTAGAGAATACAAATACATGTAATTTATGTTTGTAACTTGTTATTTTTATGATTATTGTTATGTATTTCTTGATTTTAGTGCTTAATTCAAACACTTACAAACACTTCCAGCCTTTGGATACCTCGCGGTACAGCATTCCATTTTTCACAGCCATTGTGTTGAATATTTTAAGATTCACACGACGAGAACGATAGTTCGAAAGCTCCAGACGGATTTCAGCATATTGGATTGTCTGGCTTTTGTGACCAGTCATTATTATAATGCTACCCAAGTAACTGAAGGAGTCAACATCGTCCAGTTCAAGGTTTTTAATGCAGAACTTCATTAACACGTAATTATTTCGTTATGCTGATATTTATTCGCAGACCTCTGTAATATTTGTTACCCAGCGGGAAAAATATGCAGTAAAGAGGCCTTTTAGAAGGCCTACAATCTGAAGTCTTATAATTTTTCCCTCTGGGTAGTTTCTGCAGCTTGGCTGTCGTATCGTTGAAACTGTCATTTGTTCATTTCTATCTGTGTGTTACAACCTCTGAGATTCGTTTGGTGATATTTGCTATTTCCAGCGCGAAAAATGTAAAGAGGCCTTCCTAAATGCCTCATTTTGTAGACACAAGGATGGCAAAGTCATTTCAATTTTACACGGCGTGTCATTGCGAGCCATGGCCTTGCATACTCGCTGCTGTTAGAGGGCTGAGAGAAGGCCTACTTATGATGGGCTGCTGGTAGTCAACAAGCAATTTATTTTTGACGTGAGCCAAGATAGCGTCGACGAGATAGCGTCGATTTTGGGAATTTAAAAAACCGGGAAGTCGAAATACCCAATTTATGGGAATTAAGAAAATCGGGAAGTAAAAATACCCAATTATATAGTAATATTAATGCAAATGGAAATAAAAGCAAAAAACATAAAACCTAAGAAATACTAGAAAACTATAATTTAATTTTAACAAAAATTACTAGTTGGAATTTAGGTATAAGAAGGTTAATCAAAAATGGCAAAAAAAATCGTTGCTGATCTACCACGGGAAATATGGGAAGTGGCTCGGTACAAGCCATATATATTATGAAAGTAGACAGTTTTTGGAACATAATGAGACAATCGTGCTAAAAATCGTGTGAGTGGTTCCATAGAAAAATGACTTCCTCCAAAATGGCCAAAAAAAATCGTTGCTGATTTATTATGGGAAATGTGGGAAGTGGCTCGGTAAAAGCCATATATATTATGAAAGAAGACAGTTTTTGGAACATAATGAGACAATCGTGCTAAAAATCGTGTGAATGGTTCCAGAGAAAAATAGGTTCCTCCAAAATGGCCAAAAAAAATCGTTGCTGATTTATTACGGGAAATGTGGGAAGTGGCTCGGTACAAGCCATATATATTATGAAAGAAGACAGTTTTTGGAACATAATGAGACAATCGTGCTAAAAATCGTGTGAATGGTTCCAGAGAAAAATAGGTTCCTCCAAAATGGCCAAAAAAAATCGTTGCTGATTTATTACGGGACACATGGGTAGTGGCTCGGTACAAGCCACATATATTATGAAAGTAGAGGGTTTTTGGAACCAAATGAGCCAATCGTGCTAAAAATCATGTGAATGGTTCCAGAGAAAAATAGGTGCCTCCAAAATGACCAAAAAAATCGTTGCTGATTTATAACGGGACACATGGGAAGTGGCTCTGTACAAGCCATATATAATATGAAAGTAGAGGGTTTTTGGAACAAAATGAACCAATCGTGCTAAAAATCGTGTGAATGGTTCCAGAGAAAAATAGGTTCCTCCAAAATGGCCAAAAAAAATCGTTGCTGATTTATTATGGGAAATGTGGGAAGTGGCTCGGTACAAGCCATATATATTATGAAAGTAGACAGTTTTTGGAACATAATGAGACAATCGTGCTAAAAATCGTGTGAATGGTTCCATAGAAAAATGACTTCCTCCAAAATGGCCAAAAAAAATCGTTGCTGATTTATTATGGGAAATGTGGGAAGTGGCTCGGTACAAGCCATATATATTATGAAAGTAGACAGTTTTTGGAACATAATGAGACAATCGTGCTAAAAATCGTGTGAGTGGTTCCAGAGAAAAATAGGTTCCTCCAAAATGGCCAAAAAAAATCGTTGCTGATTTATTACGGGACACATGGGAAGTGGCTCGGTACAAGCCATATATAATATGAATGTAGAGGGTTTTTGGAACAAAATGAGCCAATCGTGCTAAAAATCGTGTGAATGGTTCCAGAGAAAAATAGGTTCCTCCAAAATGGCCAAAAAAAATCGTTGCTGATTTATTATGGGAAATGTGGGAAGTGGCTCGGTACAAGCCATATATATTATGAAAGAAGACAGTTTTTGGAACATAATGAGCCAATCGTGCTAAAAATCGTGTGAATGGTTCCAGAGAAAAATGACTTCCTCCAAAATGGCCAAAAAAAATCGTTGCTGATTTATTACGGGACACATGGGAAGTGGCTCGGTACAAGCCATATATAATATTAATGTAGAGGGTTTTTGGAACAAAATGAGCCAATCGTGCTAAAAATCGTGTGAATGGTTCCAGAGAAAAATAGGTTCCTCCAAAATGGCCAAAAAAAATCGTTGCTGATTTATTACGGGACACATGGGAAGTGGCTCGGTACAAGCCATATATAATATGAATGTAGAGGGTTTTTGGAACAAAATGAGCCAATCGTGCTAAAAATCGTGTGAATGGTTCCAGAGAAAAATAGGTTCCTCCAAAATGGCCAAAAAAAATCGTTGCTGATTTATTATGGGAAATGTGGGAAGTGGCTCGGTACAAGCCATATATATTATGAAAGAAGACAGTTTTTGGAACATAATGAGCCAATCGTGCTAAAAATCGTGTGAATGGTTCCAGAGAAAAATGACTTCCTCCAAAATGGCCAAAAAAAATCGTTGCTGATTTATTACGGGACACATGGGAAGTGGCTCGGTACAAGCCATATATAATATGAAAGTAGGGGGTTTTTGGAACAAAATGAGCCAATCGTGCTAAAAATCGTGTGAATGGTTCCAGAGAAAAATAGGTTCCTCCAAAATGGCCAAAAAAAATCGTTGCTGATTTATTACGGGACACATGGGAAGTGGCTCGGTACAAGCCATATATAATATGAATGTAGACAGTTTTTGGAACAAAATGAGCCAATCGTGCTAAAAATCGTGTGAATGGTTCCAGAGAAAAATAGGTTCCTCCAAAATGGCCAAAAAAAATCGTTGCTGATTTATTATGGGAAATGTGGGAAGTGGCTCGGTACAAGCCATATATAATATGAATGTAGAGGGTTTTTGGAACAAAATGAGCCAATCGTGCTAAAAATCGTGTGAGTGGTTCCATAGAAAAATGACTTCCTCCAAAATGGCCAAAAAAAATCGTTGCTGATTTATTATGGGAAATGTGGGTAGTGGCTCGGTACAAGCCATATATATTATGAAAGTAGACAGTTTTTGGAACATAATGAGACAATCGTGCTAAAAATCGTGTGAATGGTTCCATAGAAAAATGACTTCCTCCAAAATGGCCAAAAAAAATCGTTGCTGATTTATTATGGGAAATGTGGGAAGTGGCTCGGTACAAGCCATATATATTATGAAAGTAGACAGTTTTTGGAACATAATGAGACAATCGTGCTAAAAATCGTGTGAGTGGTTCCAGAGAAAAATAGGTTCCTCCAAAATGGCCAAAAAAAATCGTTGCTGATTTATTACGGGACACATGGGAAGTGGCTCGGTACAAGCCATATATAATATGAATGTAGAGGGTTTTTGGAACAAAATGAGCTAATCGTGCTAAAAATCGTGTGAGTGGTTCCAGAGAAAAATAGGTTCCTCCAAAATGGCCAAAAAAAATCGTTGCTGATTTATTATGGGAAATGTGGGAAGTGGCTCGGTACAAGCCAAATATATTATGAAAGTAGACAGTTTTTGGAACATAATGAGACAATCGTGCTAAAAATCGTGTGAGTGGTTCCAGAGAAAAATAGGTTCCTCCAAAATGGCCAAAAAAAATCGTTGCTGATTTATTACGGGACACATGGGAAGTGGCTCGGTACAAGCCATATATAATATGAATGTAGACAGTTTTTGGAACAAAATGAGCCAATCGTGCTAAAAATCGTGTGAATGGTTCCAGAGAAAAATAGGTTCCTCCAAAATGGCCAAAAAAAATCGTTGCTGATTTATTATGGGAAATGTGGGAAGTGGCTCGGTACAAGCCATATATATTATGAAAGAAGACAGTTTTTGGAACATAATGAGACAATCGTGCTAAAAATCGTGTGAATGGTTCCAGAGAAAAATGACTTCCTCCAAAATGGCCAAAAAAAATCGTTGCTGATTTATTACGGGACACATGGGAAGTGGCTCGGTACAAGCCATATATAATATGAAAGTAGGGGGTTTTTGGAACAAAATGAGCCAATCGTGCTAAAAATCGTGTGAATGGTTCCAGAGAAAAATAGGTTCCTCCAAAATGGCCAAAAAAAATCGTTGCTGATTTATTACGGGAAATGTGGGAAGTGGCTCGGTACAAGCCATATATATTATGAAAGAAGACAGTTTTTGGAACATAATGAGACAATCGTGCTAAAAATCGTGTGAATGGTTCCAGAGAAAAATAGGTTCCTCCAAAATGGCCAAAAAAAATCGTTGCTGATTTATTACGGGACACATGGGTAGTGGCTCGGTACAAGCCACATATATTATGAAAGTAGAGGGTTTTTGGAACCAAATGAGCCAATCGTGCTAAAAATCATGTGAATGGTTCCAGAGAAAAATAGGTGCCTCCAAAATGACCAAAAAAATCGTTGCTGATTTATAACGGGACACATGGGAAGTGGCTCGGTACAAGCCATATATAATATGAAAGTAGGGGGTTTTTGGAACAAAATGAGCCAATCGTGCTAAAAATCGTGTGAATGGTTCCAGAGAAAAATAGGTTCCTCCAAAATGGCCAAAAAAAATCGTTGCTGATTTATTACGGGACACATGGGAAGTGGCTCGGTACAAGCTATATATAATATGAATGTAGACAGTTTTTGGAACAAAATGAGCCAATCGTGCTAAAAATCGTGTGAATGGTTCCAGAGAAAAATAGGTTCCTCCAAAATGGCCAAAAAAAATCGTTGCTGATTTATTATGGGAAATGTGGGAAGTGGCTCGGTACAAGCCATATATAATATGAATGTAGAGGGTTTTTGGAACAAAATGAGCCAATCGTGCTAAAAATCGTGTGAATGGTTCCAGAGAAAAATGACTTCCTCCAAAATGGCCAAAAAAAATCGTTGCTGATTTATTACGGGACACATGGGAAGTGGCTCGGTACAAGCCATATATAATATGAAAGTAGGGGGTTTTTGGAACAAAATGAGCCAATCGTGCTAAAAATCGTGTGAATGGTTCCAGAGAAAAATAGGTTCCTCCAAAATGGCCAAAAAAAATCGTTGCTGATTCAATTTCTGCATTGTAAAAGGGGACTTACCAAAGTGAAATACATATAAACCGTGAGTTAGTTTATTGCAAATCCTTCTTATTAGCGAATATGCTACGTATAAACTAGGGATCTATAGTTGAATCAAAAAGTCGACTTTACGACCTTTCGACTTTTTCCGATTTTCAAAAAGTCGACTTTTCGACCTTTAGACTTTTTCCGTTTTTCAAAAAGTCGACCTAGTAATTTATGAAAAGTCGACTTTTCGTACTTTCGACTTTTTACTTTAAACGACTTTTTTGACTCCGACTATTTTCAGCAACGATTTTTTTTGGCCATTTTGGAGGAAGTCATTTTTTTCTCGGACCAATCACACGATTGGCTCATTATGTTCCAAAAACTGTCTACTTTCATGTAATATATGACTTGTACCAAGCCACTTCCCATGTTTCCCGTAAAAAATAAGCAACGATTTTTTTTGGCCATTTTGGAGGAAGTAATTTTTCTCTGGAACCATTCACACGATTTTTAGCACGATTGGCTCATTTTGTTCCAAAAACCCTCTACATTCATATTATATATGGCTTGTACCGAGCCACTTCCCATGTTTCCCGTAATAAATCAGCAACGATTTTTTTTGGCCATTTTGGAGGAACCTATTTTTCTCTGGAACCATTCACACGATTTTTAGCACGATTGGTTCATTTTGTTCCAAAAACCCTCTACTTTCATATTATATATGGCTTGTACCGAGCCACTTCCCATGTGTCCCGTAATAAATCAGCAACGATTTTTTTTGGCCATTTTGGAGGAAGTCATTTCTCTATGGAACCACTCACACGATATTTAGCACGATTGTCTCATTATGTTCCAAAAACTGTCTACTTTCATAATATATATGGCTTGTACCGAGCCACTACCCACATTTCCCATAATAAATCAGCAACGATTTTTTTTGGCCATTTTGGAGGAAGTCTTTTTTCTTTGGAACCACTCACACGATTTTTAGCACGATTGGCTCATTTTGTTCCAAAAACCCTCTACATTCATATTATATATGGCTTGTACCGAGCCACTTCCCACATTTCCCATAATAAATCAGCAACGATTTTTTTTGGCCATTTTGGAGGAACCTATTTTTCTCTGGAACCATTCACACGATTTTTAGCACGATTGGCTCATTTTGTTCCAAAAACTGTCTACATTCATATTATATATGGCTTGTACCGAGCCACTTCCCATGTGTCCCGTAATAAATCAGCAACGATTTTTTTTGGCCATTTTGGAGGAACCTATTTTTCTCTGGAACCATTCACACGATTTTTAGCACGATTGGCTCATTTTGTTCCAAAAACCCCCTACTTTCATATTATATATGGCTTGTACCGAGCCACTTCCCATGTGTCCCGTAATAAATCAGCAACGATTTTTTTTGGCCATTTTGGAGGAAGTCATTTTTCTCTGGAACCATTCACACGATTTTTAGCACGATTGTCTCATTATGTTCCAAAAACTGTCTTCTTTCATAATATATATGGCTTGTACCGAGCCACTTCCCATGTGTCCCGTAATAAATCAGCAACGATTTTTTTTGGCCATTTTGGAGGAACCTATTTTTCTCTGGAACCACTCACACGATTTTTAGCACGATTGTCTCATTATGTTCCAAAAACTGTCTACTTTCATAATATATATGGCTTGTACCGAGCCACTTCCCACATTTCCCATAATAAATCAGCAACGATTTTTTTTGGCCATTTTGGAGGAACCTATTTTTCTCTGGAACCATTCACACGATTTTTAGCACGATTGGTTCATTTTGTTCCAAAAACCCTCTACTTTCATATTATATATGGCTTGTACCGAGCCACTTCCCATGTGTCCCGTAATAAATCAGCAACGATTTTTTTTGGCCATTTTGGAGGAAGTCATTTCTCTATGGAACCACTCACACGATATTTAGCACGATTGTCTCATTATGTTCCAAAAACTGTCTACTTTCATAATATATATGGCTTGTACCGAGCCACTACCCACATTTCCCATAATAAATCAGCAACGATTTTTTTTGGCCATTTTGGAGGAAGTCTTTTTTCTTTGGAACCACTCACACGATTTTTAGCACGATTGGCTCATTTTGTTCCAAAAACCCTCTACATTCATATTATATATGGCTTGTACCGAGCCACTTCCCACATTTCCCATAATAAATCAGCAACGATTTTTTTTGGCCATTTTGGAGGAACCTATTTTTCTCTGGAACCATTCACACGATTTTTAGCACGATTGGCTCATTTTGTTCCAAAAACTGTCTACATTCATATTATATATGGCTTGTACCGAGCCACTTCCCATGTGTCCCGTAATAAATCAGCAACGATTTTTTTTGGCCATTTTGGAGGAACCTATTTTTCTCTGGAACCATTCACACGATTTTTAGCACGATTGGCTCATTTTGTTCCAAAAACCCCCTACTTTCATATTATATATGGCTTGTACCGAGCCACTTCCCATGTGTCCCGTAATAAATCAGCAACGATTTTTTTTGGCCATTTTGGAGGAAGTCATTTTTCTCTGGAACCATTCACACGATTTTTAGCACGATTGTCTCATTATGTTCCAAAAACTGTCTTCTTTCATAATATATATGGCTTGTACCGAGCCACTTCCCATGTGTCCCGTAATAAATCAGCAACGATTTTTTTTGGCCATTTTGGAGGAACCTATTTTTCTCTGGAACCACTCACACGATTTTTAGCACGATTGTCTCATTATGTTCCAAAAACTGTCTACTTTCATAATATATATGGCTTGTACCGAGCCACTTCCCACATTTCCCATAATAAATCAGCAACGATTTTTTTTGGCCATTTTGGAGGAACCTATTTTTCTCTGGAACCATTCACACGATTTTTAGCACGATTGGTTCATTTTGTTCCAAAAACCCTCTACTTTCATATTATATATGGCTTGTACCGAGCCACTTCCCATGTGTCCCGTTATAAATCAGCAACGATTTTTTTGGTCATTTTGGAGGCACCTATTTTTCTCTGGAACCATTCACATGATTTTTAGCACGATTGGCTCATTTGGTTCCAAAAACCCTCTACTTTCATATTATATATGGCTTGTACCGAGCCACTTCCCATGTGTCCCGTAATAAATCAGCAACGATTTTTTTTGGCCATTTTGGAGGAAGTCATTTTTCTCTGGAACCATTCACACGATTTTTAGCACGATTGTCTCATTATGTTCCAAAAACTGTCTTCTTTCATAATATATATGGCTTGTACCGAGCCACTTCCCACATTTCCCATAATAAATCAGCAACGATTTTTTTTGGCCATTTTGGAGGAACCTATTTTTCTCTGGAACCATTCACACGATTTTTAGCACGATTGGCTCATTTTGTTCCAAAAACTGTCTACATTCATATTATATATGGCTTGTACCGAGCCACTTCCCATGTGTCCCGTAATAAATCAGCAACGATTTTTTTTGGCCATTTTGGAGGAACCTATTTTTCTCTGGAACCATTCACACGATTTTTAGCACGATTGGCTCATTTTGTTCCAAAAACCCCCTACTTTCATATTATATATGGCTTGTACCGAGCCACTTCCCATGTGTCCCGTTATAAATCAGCAACGATTTTTTTGGTCATTTTGGAGGCACCTATTTTTCTCTGGAACCATTCACATGATTTTTAGCACGATTGGCTCATTTGGTTCCAAAAACCCTCTACTTTCATAATATATGTGGCTTGTACCGAGCCACTACCCATGTGTCCCGTAATAAATCAGCAACGATTTTTTTTGGCCATTTTGGAGGAACCTATTTTTCTCTGGAACCATTCACACGATTTTTAGCACGATTGTCTCATTATGTTCCAAAAACTGTCTTCTTTCATAATATATATGGCTTGTACCGAGCCACTTCCCACATTTCCCGTAATAAATCAGCAACGATTTTTTTTGGCCATTTTGGAGGAACCTATTTTTCTCTGGAACCATTCACACGATTTTTAGCACGATTGGCTCATTTTGTTCCAAAAACCCACTACTTTCATATTATATATGGCTTGTACCGAGCCACTTCCCATGTGTCCCGTAATAAATCAGCAACGATTTTTTTGGCCATTTTGGAGGAAGTAATTTTTCTCTGCAACCATTCACACGATTTTTAGCACGATTGTCTCATTATGTTCCAAAAACTGTCTTCTTTCATAATATATATGGCTTGTACCGAGCCACTTCCCATGTGTCCCGTAATAAATCATCAACGATTTTTTTTGGCCATTTTGGAGGAACCTATTTTTCTCTGGAACCATTCACACGATTTTTAGCACGATTGGCTCATTTTGTTCCAAAAACCCCCTACTTTCATATTATATATGGCTTGTACCGAGCCACTTCCCATGTGTCCCGTAATAAATCAGCAACGATTTTTTTTGGCCATTTTGGAGGAACCTATTTTTCTCTGGAACCATTCACACGATTTTTAGCACGATTGGCTCATTTTGTTCCAAAAACCCTCTACATTAATATTATATATGGCTTGTACCGAGCCACTTCCCATGTGTCCCGTAATAAATCAGCAACGATTTTTTTTGGCCATTTTGGAGGAAGTCATTTTTCTCTGGAACCATTCACACGATTTTTAGCACGATTGGCTCATTATGTTCCAAAAACTGTCTTCTTTCATAATATATATGGCTTGTACCGAGCCACTTCCCACATTTCCCATAATAAATCAGCAACGATTTTTTTTGGCCATTTTGGAGGAACCTATTTTTCTCTGGAACCATTCACACGATTTTTAGCACGATTGGCTCATTTTGTTCCAAAAACCCTCTACATTCATATTATATATGGCTTGTACCGAGCCACTTCCCATGTGTCCCGTAATAAATCAGCAACGATTTTTTTTGGCCATTTTGGAGGAACCTATTTTTCTCTGGAACCATTCACACGATTTTTAGCACGATTGTCTCATTATGTTCCAAAAACTGTCTTCTTTCATAATATATATGGCTTGTACCGAGCCACTTCCCATATTTCCCGTGGTAGATCAGCAACGATTTTTTTTGCCATTTTTGATTAACCTTCTTATACCTAAATTCCAACTAGTAATTTTTGTTAAAATTAAATTATAGTTTTCTAGTATTTCTTAGGTTTTATGTTTTTTGCTTTTATTTCCATTTGCATTAATATTACTATATAATTGGGTATTTTTACTTCCCGATTTTCTTAATTCCCATGAATTGGGTATTTCGACTTCCCGGTTTTTTAAATTCCCAAAATCGACGCTATCTCGTCGACGCTATCTTGGCTCACGTTTATTTTTGTAAATTTGTAAAGAGAGTTAATCAAAGAGTGGCAGAGTATTTTATTTTTTGATGTAGACTATTTTCATTTACTTACTTGTTATTAGAAGGGGATTCATATCGGATCTTTTAGAATGAGTATGTCTTCTAGAAGGCCTACAAACTGAAGTCCTATCATTTTTCCCGCTGGGTTATTTTATTAATCATGCTGAGAAGTGTTACATTCGGGATTTTGAAAATAACCCCTTCTTTAAGTTCACTGGGTAGTGACTCCGTTTCCCAGAAGTCTGCGATGAGGAGAAAGATTATTTGAGCTCGAGCGAATACCATCTAATCCTGGTGATTTCCTGTTCTTAAGAGAACTTATCACATTAACAACCTCGGATAAAATAGGGCATGTTGTTTCGATGTTGAAGTTTTCTTTGTCCCTGCTAGGTGCAAGCAAATCAGAGTAATACCAGTTGATCGTTCACAGAGGTAATTAAGTCGACATTGTTATTTTTAGAGGTTTTATTGTTGCAGTATAGCTGTGGGACAGTTTCTTAACAGCTCTATATAAGTCACTAGAGTTGTGGGTGGTCAGGTGCCTACAATGCAATTTCGTTAGTTTAGATAAATCAATAATTATTTTACTCAAGAATCAAATAGAAATTTTTATTTAATTTTCAGTAGGTCTTGTAAAATAACACATTAAAAGGAAAAGTTAATTGTTGCAACTTTTTATTAAAATATTGGCCTTGGATTTACCAATTAAAGTATGATTCTTTTTAATAAATTAAGGAATGAGCAATTGAGAAAATGAAAATATATAAAAAATCAACTAAATATTAATATTATTACTATAATAATGTAGTTTATTTATTAAAAATAACAAAAACAACATTATTAAGCTATAAATGTCTAATCTTTTAATTTTTCCTAATTTCTTTTAATAATAACTAATTTCTGATAGTGTACACAAGTACCGTTACCAAACACTGATAGAACATTTGTTTATAGTTGGCAACTCGAGCATAAGCAAATATACCAACAACAACTGCAATTGACAGCTGTTCCATACAAACAATGTTTTTTGTTGTTGTCATGGTTGTTTTTGCAAGAAAAAACAGTAGAATTTTTAAGCGAATCAAACGATGTAATAACATTTTCTAATTATTTCATAAATTTAAACAAGCCAATATTTAAACAAATAGTTTATACAAGAAATTAAAAAACAAAAGTTTAATAATTAAAAACACTAACTACTAAAAGAAAATCAATAAGACTTTAATTAACGTCCATGGTAATTTAAGTGATGAAATATATATTCTAAAATCCCTCAAGTGACTTATGGGAGTAACTATGACAACATTGTGCATTGGTGGGTGTCATAAATAATAGCAATTTTCTACTTAAATCCATTATTTTGGCTAGCTAAATGATATAAACTCGTTAAGACAACGACAGCACACAACAGAATCTCAAAATGTTATTTTTAGACAAAGTTTTACCTCTAATATTTGTGTATATCAGGCCATTTATCAAATGGTTCCTGCACACCTTTACCCGCTTATGTGAACTGCAGCGTATCTGCTATGGAGCCCAAGCTGGTGCTAGCCGCACCAAACAGGTGGAGAGATCTTTATTGCTCTCCAAAAAATTGGAAATTAAACAAATGCTGAGAGAATTAGATGAAGCTGCCGAACATTGTATTGAGGAGGAATTGAGACGTTTTCCTTCGCAAGCCATAGCTGTGGTGCAGAGAGTAAAACATATTAAATCGCGCATACATCCAGATTTTAGTGCCTTATTTGGAGCTTGTGTTTTGCAAATATGGAGCTATAAGCATTTAATGCATGAAGTAGAGCGTTTGAGATCCGAACCCTACGATTCGGATAATTTGGATCACGAGCAAAAGTTGCTGGAACTGTGGAAAAATCTTATGCCGGAACAGCCTTTGGATGGTAGGATTTCGAAACAGTGGCAGGAAATCGGATTTCAGGTGAGTGTTTTTTTAAGAATGGTTTAAAAACATAATAATTTGCCCTTATCTAATCATAGGGCGACGATCCCAAAACCGATTTCCGTGGCATGGGCATGTTGGGTCTCGAAAATCTCCTGTATTTTGCCCGTGAATACAAAGAAGCCGCCCAGCATGTTTTATTGCACTCCATGCATCCCACATTGGGCTATACATTTGCCATTGTAGGCATAAATCTCACTGCTATGGCATATCGTCTACTCAAAAACGGCGATGCCAAAACCCATTTTTACAATGTGGCCCAATCGACCAAAAAACCCTGCTCTCTGGTCCATTTCCACAAATTCTATTGTTACTTATTGTTCGAATTCGATCGTTTTTGGTTGGAATCGGAGCCAGCGGATATTATGGATTTCCGTGAAATCTACCAAAGTTTTGAAATCACAATTATGGAGGCTTTACAACGAGATAACACATTGTTTAAAACCAATCTGGTGGTGGAGGAGGTTTAGTATAATACGTTATACTTTGTATAATACAAAGTAAATTGAAATTTTAATTGTAAAATAAAAAAAAAATTGAAAATTGAGTGAATTAAAAGCAATTGTGTAAAGTAATTAGTAAAGTGAATATTTTGTATAATAGATTTTTTTGCTAATATAAATTGATAAAAGATAAATGAATTAATGTAATATTTTGAATATTTTAATAAAATTAGAAAAAGAATAAAATAAGCTTTATGTCTAAAAATATAATTATTGAAAAATTTTGAATAAAAATGCACTCTGTGTTAATTAGAAATGTAATAAAATGGGGTTTCTTTCTTTAAATATAGGATAATATAGAGATAGTTAAATATATATAGAGCAAAAACTAGATAAATATCGTACAAATGAAATACTGAAAATAATTCTTTTCACATTCGGAAACTCTCCTGTTAAAGACCTAACTTAGTTGTCAAAATCCGAAGTTTGATTTTTTTCTCTATGACTTTGAAAACTGAGTTAGGTCTTTGAGAGGTGAGTTTCCGCTCTATGTTTTTATATTTCTCTATTGGCTAGTTGTCCAAAGTATTTCACAAAACCATGTTAATAAGAACAAGTTTTATAAATTGTATTGTTTCAAGATTCAAGTTTTTATCAAAAATAACATCGACTTTGAACATAAATACCTACTCAAAATGAGTTCATCTCCAGAATCTATGATCTAAAATATTTAATAATTGGTCTGGAGTCGCCAGTCCACTGAAAGCATACAAAATGCCCTTCTTAAAATACTCCATGATTCTCGGACAAGAATTTTTTTTGTTGATTTTTGTGTTTTCTTGCAATCATATTGGGAGTGTATAAGAAATTAATTTTTATTAGGAGTTGCTGTTGGACATTTTGTGAATTTTTTTTAATGAGCATTGAGAAAGGTTTTATAAATAAGAAAAAGTCCTTGCTTGCAACCAAAATTATCAAAGTGACCAGAAATAATAAAGGTTCCATACCTGCGAGAACAAAATTTATTTTCAACTTGAATTTCTCAGCCTACAGCAAAATAAGTTTGGTTGACCAGTAAAACAAATACTTGAAAAAATAGGTCAAACGCCGGTTCATTAAGTAGTTGAATTTAGGTGAATCATTCAAAATGAATTCCGTTAGTGTCCAGCCACCTCAAGCTACGTCATCGGCCAATGTAAGATTATAACAACAATTGCTATTGTGCAAGCCCAATTGGCAAATGACCAAAACAACCCAAAAATAACCGAAGATTCCTAACAGTATTGGAAAAAATATACCGACGTCGTGAAAACACGACGCCTATCTGAGTAATATACAGTTACGTACCTATTTTTGATCAAAATCAATAGCTATTGACATTCAACGTAAACATTGTGATGACTGGCCTACATTTTTCTATGCCACAAGATTTTAAAATAAAAAATAAATTTTGAGATTGCAGAATATTTTGTAAGCCCCTGTCTATACCTGATAATTTTTTATCATGATAAACGTCTAAATGGTTATCAAGATAAAAAATTATCAGGTATAGTCTCCATTTATTAGTATTATTGCTTCATTATGACAAAATTGTTCACACTGGGTCTACAACTGGCATTAAATGCTTAACATTAACACTAACATGGTGTTAGTGTTAGGTATAGACCCATCATGTTAGCATTTTTTCAATGTTTTAACACGGTTGTTAAACCATGTGTTTTAACAACTCTTTTATAACCCCCTGGTTATACCTGATAAATTTTTATCATGATAAACTTCAAAATGGTTGTCTAGTTAAAAAATTATCAGGTATAGTCTATATTTTTCGTGGTACCCCAGGTAAAGCCTCTACTATACAAGTGGCGAACTCAAGTGTGAATATCACGAGATGATATATGTCATAATATTTGACGCGACAGCTATGGGACACACTATCGCCCCAATATCTTGACAAGATGAGTAACCTTTAGTTAATACGCTCCTTTGAAGTCGCGACCTCCTTTGCGAAAGTGCCAGGAGAACATGCTCAATCACAAAGGAGGTCTAGACCACAGAGTGTATATAAGCCCTCGCATCGCTTCAAGATCGTTACCCAGGCGAAGTAAAAAAAGCCGAAAATTAAAATGTTTTTATTTTTAAATTTTATAAACTGAGTAAAAAAGAAAGAGTTAAAAATAGTCGACTCTTAAAAAAATTTAAAGTTGAAAACTCGACTTTTTGTTTCAACTATAGAACCCAAGTCGTGGCACAATCAGTTATTGAGCAATTAAAATTCTAATACAGTCATCCTGAACTTCTTATCGGTTGCTACAGATGAAGGGAATTATTTTTTCTTATAAGAATATCGTGATCTTATTAAATGCAGATTATTAATGTTAAAACTTATAAAAGTATCTTAAAAGAGTTGCTCAAATAACTTCCGGATCAGTTTAGTTTAAAAAATTCTACCAAATATTTATTTGGTACCGATTACCTCAAGTAGTAAGAAAATAATCCATTACTCGAAAGTAAGTAAATATGACATCTCTATTAGGAGAATAAAGAAGAATGTCAGTTGGCGGCAAAAATTTTGTCGATAAAAATTTGAATGCATTTCGCAAATAATATAAAATAATTAAAAAGAATACAATAAATAATTCAGGTTTCCATAGTCGTTGTTCTATAACAGCATGATCGCGAGTGGAATTGGTCGACTATATTAGTTTTAAATAAAAAACTAAAATCGTTGTGGAAAATTGGGAAACCTCTTCATCTTAAAATATATTACATAAATATACCAACTACCATCCTAAGGATAATTTACCAGAAGCTAGGCGACCATAATTACAAACGTAATCAGACAAGGCAACACAAATCCTACTGTTTGAAGTATAACTTGAAAGAAACAATGGAAATTCTTAAATTTAAAACAAAAATGAGACTTCAAATTTCTGGAAAAACATTTTATAGCTCATTTGCAGTATTTGGTGTGAAAAAACCGTCAAAAATATGGAAAAATAAGAATAATGTCCCCAAGGGATGATTGCTAATGAAATTTGAAACACGGAAGGGGACTATGAGATTTATACTAAACGAATTCAAAACTTTATATCCTAAAGTTTACAGAAACATGGAAATGACATGATTAAAATGAATAATGTGGTTCGACATAAGGAAGTTATGTGTTAACCTAGCTATTCAACATCTAAATCGAAAGATAATCGATTTCAGGACAAATTGTGACTCAATAAATAAACTTTCCTTTTATCTCTAAAAAACCTCAGTCATATATTTGACTAAGGGCAGCAGAAAAAGATTCCGACCAGGATTGATAACAGCAACATCACAGGTAAATAAATTAATTTACAATTCAGAGCTCACTGCATAGGTATTGACAATGATAATTTACATCAGAAAATTTATAATACGCTTGAAAATTAAGTAACGTGTTCGCAAGAAGTGAAGATTATAGTCCTGTTTCGGTTGAAATTTAAAATCCAGAAAATCTAAACACAAACATCTGAGTTATAAGCTAATTTTTCATCTAAACCTACCTTTCTTGTATGTGGTAGTTCGGTGTAATTGATCAGTCTAGTATACCTTCTGAAACTTCGGAACAGGGTGACAACTTTAGACTTCGGTATTTCACCCTTAAATGTGTTCCCATGTAGGGACGAGTGGTATGGATCGGGACAGCTGGAATGAAATCTGGCTGGCACTGGAGCCAGAGTCATACAGACTCCCAGACGAATGCAGCCTCTTCCTAGCGATCTGGAAATGGCAATGTAATGACAATTTATGTAGTCAGGCAGCACTGAGGGCTTTGAAATGCATGTGTTATTGGAACTATCAGATTGTATCGTTTAACAGGGCACTGTAACATACAGGGAAATGGGATATCAGATGAACTGGCCAGATAGGATTCGGCTCTGGACTATATTAATAGGGACTGGGAGGTTAAACCTCATATATGCCATAACTATAAGTTGATCTTTGAAATATTCTGGGGATCTACGAACCAATCCTGGTATATTAGGACGGATTGCCGGGTGTCGAGGGCTATTTGGCCAAAGAATACTAATTGGGTTGGATAGGAAAAGTCTTAGGTCTTTAGTAGGAGTGATAACCGGGCACTGCTCAATTGGAGCCTACATTGGTAAATGGGATATAGGCGCACAAGACACAGAAGTAGGATGAGCGAGGATATTGAGAAACCAGTGTGACATATTTTGTGTAACTGTCCTAGATTACAGGATCTCAGGCAAAAATGACTGGGGGTTATAGCTAAATATGATCTAGCTAATCTGTTAGGCTTTATCAGGGCAATATGCTGGCTATTTTAGGTAACAGGACTCTGAGAATCCCTGTCCTTTTTTTCATTTTATTTCTCTTTATATTACTTGAGTTTTTATACCCTTCACCATGAGTGGCAAGGTTTGTCATTTCGTTTGTAATTTCCACATTTTTTTTGCGTCCCCACAAAGTATATATCGTTACCTTACCTTTTAATACCCTTCACCTTCGTGAGAAGAGTATATATGAGTTTGTCATTCCGTTTATAATTTCCACAATATAATTTTCCGACCCTATAAAGTATATACATATATTCTGGATGCTTATAGATAGCGGAGTCGATTAAGCCATGTCCGTCTGTCTGTCTGTCTGTTGAAATCAACTTTCCGAAGCCCCCAAATAACTTACATACACGATTCATACATCAATATCTCCGGAATTTTTCCGTCTCGTTTGCTATTTAAAATCGAGAAAATCGGTATTTGACCTATTTTTGATTACTAATGTGCTGTTTTTCTATAGCGAATGGGGGTTTTGAGTGGACGTTTACATGTATTTTGTTTTTGTTACAATAACAAAACTCATGTTAAATTTCCACTCAAAGTACTCGTTCGCTATAGAAAAACAGCACATAAGTCATTAACAGGGAAACCGGAAATATGCTCTAAAAAAAGCGTTTTAAGCGCTTTAAATATGCAGTAAAAACTTTAAAATATGCTCTTAAAATTTAAAAAATATGCTCTTAAAAAACAAACTTTTACATAATTTTTAACCCAAAAATATACTTTTATCTAAAAAAATTAATACAATTCATTTCTAAAAAGGTAAAGTAATATAAAATAAACAAAATAACATGAACTAAAACAAGTATAACATAAAAACAATAGGAACTTAAGCTATGAAAAGGCCTCGAGAGGTATTTTTTGATGATATTTTATATAAATATAAAGTCACTTCTTCAATTAAGGTTATTATTGCAATAAATTACAAAATATTGACTTAAATTTTCAAATAAAAATCGTTGTCTATTGGATCTGAAAACATTTTTATACATAGAAAATATTCTTTCGAAATCAACTGATATTATAGGAGCAAATTTAAAGACAATATGTTTTTAACACTTTGAACGGTTAAGTTTGAATTAGAACTAAAATTTTATATTTAGATAGCGCTATTATTAAAATAGTGCTTATTTTATATTAAAAAAAAAGGCATCTATTTTTCAATTTTGAATTTTAAACAAAGGAAGTAAAAACCGGTAACACAACAGCGAAAAATAAGTAAGACAAAATTTGTTTTTGATAAAGTCAAAATATGTTATTAAACAGTAAAATATGCTCTAAAAACGCAAAAATATGACATAAATATGCTCTTAAAACAAATATATGCAAAAATATGCATTTAGGGGTAAAATATGCAAAAATATGCACTAACAAATCGATGCCAAAATTCTTAAATTGTTCTGAAACGTGTAAATATCTTATCCATGTGCTCATTAGACTCACCAGAAAAAACATGCATTTGCATATTTTGGTTTCCCTGGTCATTAATATAGATAATATGGATATCTAATGATAGATATTTCACAGAACTTTGCAACAACGTTTATAAGACCATGGTGAGTTGGACCTACAATGGGTCAAAATCGGAAAACAATTTTTTTAACCCGAATTTTTTCACCAAGTTTTTTTTTCGCTAAATATTAAAAAAAAATTGAAAAAAAAATTTTAAATTTAAAAAAATAAATTTTGTTTACTTAAATTTAAAATTTTTATTTTGAAGTATAATTTGGTGAAGGGTATATAACATTCGACACTGGCGAATGTAGCTCTCTTATTTGTTTAAGTCGAGAATTGTTGGCTAAATATGATATATGAGCGGACCACACGAGTTAGGGTCTTTCTATATTAAGGATCGTTGCAGATAGCTTAGTCGATATATCCATAAATGTTGAACTTACCGTAGCCCCCAAATAACTTATATATGATTTATACATCAATATATCCGCTATAAACCCGGTTCGGTTGGTATTTAAAATCGAGAAAATCGATGAGATATAATCTCGATTTTTGATATATTTTTTTATCTATATCTGGATTACTAAGTCATTAATATATACAATATGGACTCAGGTCGGGGTCCTGTCGCCACTCCTGTTTAACTTCTACCTCTCTAAACTCCCAGTGCCCCCACAGGGTGTGGATGTTATCACCTATGCGGACGACTGCACCATCTTTGCGACAGGTCACAACGTTGATGAGCTTTGCGGTTTGGTAAATGGTTATCTCAACGAAATTCACAATTTCTTCACTACACGTAACCTGCAGCTATCACTTAGGCATCATAGTCGACGGCGTACAAATTCCGACAGTGAACCACCCGAAAATCTTGGGTGTCACTTTTGATAGCCTTTTTACATCCTCAGGACAAACTGCGAAATAGGAACAAGGTCCAAAAGGCACTAGCCGGCAGCACTTGGGGTATGGACAAAGAAACCTTGCTAGCAACCTACAAGACAATTGGCCGGTCAGTCGTTAACTATGATGCTCCAGTGTGGTCGCCTTCGTTAAGTGATACTCAGTGGAGAAATATTCAAAGCTGTCAAAATGCAGCTTTAAGGACCGTTACAGGCTGCCTCCAAATTACCTCCGAACACCACCTTCATGAGGAAACTAAGGTTCTACCGGTTTCTTCTGGGATGTCACCGGAGGGGAGTCATCCAAACTTCAACATCACACAGTTGGAGTCTCCCCCGAGGCATGTCAGACAGGACCTTACAGAGGTATGTGCAGGATCCATTGGATCGTAGCTCGTATATGACAGCTTTGAACGACATTCATAGAGACGCCATCAATTCCGCTGAAAACAAGAGTCGTTCTGGCACAACTGTGCTCAGGATGGAGCAACAGGTTTAATTCCTTCTGGTCCCGCATAGACCGTGACGTCCTCAACTTATGCCCAGCATGTGGTCAGGGTACTCATGATACCCTCCACATTTTCAACTGTCCAGCCAGCCCTACTTCACTACGTCCAGTAGATTTATGGACCCATCCACCTGAAGTAGCACAATTTCTTGGACTTGATATTGCAGAATCCCCAGATTAAATATTGTAAAATTGTTGAAGCTACGACACCAATTGTGAATTGGGCAAATATGGATATCGAATAATAGAAATTTCAAAGACCTTTGTAACGGCGTATATAAGGCCAAAGAAAGTCGGAAGTACAATGGGTCAACATCGAGAAAAATATAACCCGAATTTTTTTTTTTTTTTTCAACAAAAAAATTTTTTTTGTTCTACAATTTTTTCACTAATAAATTTAAAAAAAAATTTCCCAACTTTTTTTTAAAAAATAAAATTTGGAAATTTTTTTTTTAATTTTCACCTAAAAATATTTAAATTTTTTTTAAGTATAATCTAGTGAAGGGTATATAAGATATAACTCTCTTTTTTTGTTTTTGTTGCGCCAAAGAGAAATATACATAGAGCGGAAACTCTCCTGTCAAAGACCTAACTCTGTTGTCAAAACCCTAAGTGGTGAGAATGTATTGGTAAAAAAAAATCTATGTGAAAACAAAAACAACACTCGTATGTGTGATTATTTTGAGTAAAATTTTTGTTTGAGTTTTTTTCTAGTTTCCACTCTAGTTGTTGCTCTATGGTTGCGACATTCTTCCTTAAAGAAATGTAAAAGCTTCCATGGTTTTGCCAATGCCAAGTAGTAGGCATAGCCACATTCTATAAATGTATATTTGAATAGAAAACATAGTCAATTTGAATTTATCTTAGAAATTTACATATTTATGTGGTAAAAGATAATATTTATTATATTACCAGAAGGGAGTGATAAATTCTCTGTTTAGCAAATTAAAAAAGGTGAAGTTAACCCCTATAAGAACTCAATTCCCACCCTGATAGAAAATTAATTAAAAATAACCATTTCTTCCACAGAAGTCTTTAATTTAAGCTTTATTTAATAGAAGTAAGTAAGTAAGTAGTAAGAAACAGAATCACAACGGATATTTACTTAAAAAAAAAAATCTTGCAGACTATGACTAGAAGGAAAACAACAAACAAACAAAGTATAAAAAATGCATTTAAATATTTATTGAATTTATTTAACTGTTTATTTACTTTGTTTTTGATGCGTTTATTTTAATTTGCAATGTTTTTTGTTTTTTTTTAGAAAGAAGTGAATTAAGTATTTTTTTTATTTGTTTTAAATGTGTTTCGTTTTTGGTTTTTTCTTGATTTTTTTTAATTTAATTTTTTTGCTTACTGTTTCTATTGATTTTAAACTCTGCTTATATATTTTTTGTTTATTGAATTTTGCAATATTCGATTTTTCGTACTGTCATTTGTTTTTTTTTTAAATATAATTTAATTAATTAATGTTTTTTACTAACATAATATTAATCATAGAGAACTATACATAGAGCGGAAACTAGAAGACAAAAAAACAAAAAACTCAAGCTAAAAATAAATAAAAAAAAATTTACTCAAAAACAAATTACTCATATGAGTGTGAGTGAGTGTTTGTTTTATTTTTACTAATTTATTTTTACCATTTAGGTTTCGGACAGCAAGCTCTCGCTTCCGCTCTATGCAATTCTCTAGGGCTACTAACTGTATACTTTATTTTGATTCACACAGTACATATATATGTTGTATATATTAAATAATTTTATTCGAAAATACATAAATTAATCTACATTATGTCTATAACGTCTTAAACGTGCTGTATTTTCTATTTTGGGTGCACCAGGTGGTGGCGTAATATCATTAGGTATTGCGGTTGTTGTTGCTGCGGTAGCTGTAGCCGTTGCTGTCGAATTTTCGATTTTCCCAAAATCTTTAAGCAAATTATAAAGTAGCATCTCGTTTTCGGTACAACCATTGGGGGATTCAATTTGTTCAGTACCAACACCAACACCGCCACCACTTGACCCCAACGACTTTGCACTCGATCTCATAGAGGACTTTCTACGACTGCTACCACTACCACCACCAGTTTGCTGCTGATCATCGGATGTATCTGTGGAGTTATCATCGAATTGCCCCAACAAAGCGGTAGGCACTCCTCGTGTCCGACTGCTGTTGCGGGAACATGGACGAGCAAAGCGTAATTGTAATTGCGAAGGATCTGTTATATATTTATCCGTTGAGTCACGGCGTCGCCTTACACTGTCAGACTTTTCGTTAACATTTGGTTTGGTGTTGCCGGCGGTAGTGGAAGATGGCAAGGCTTCATTAAACTGATTTGCATCAGCTGGAGCAGCTGCATTAAACGTTTGTCTACCCTGGCTACTGTTGCGGCTAAGATGTGTTTGGTTGACTTGTGGCTGCGAGGTCAACTCACCACCGGCCCACGAAGCGCATTTAGCTTGACGGAGATTCGATTGCAATATGGGTATTTTGCTTATAGCAGTGGGACCTACCAGTCCTCCTGCCGTATTTAAATCATTGGGATTATGTGTGTTGTTCTTTAGCTCATTTCTTTCTTCCTCATCTACAAAATCCCTAGAGGTTTTACCCTCCTCATTGGCTATTTCGTGTGTATCTTCACAAGTTACCGTTTTAATATCTTTTGGTTTAATTTCTCCATCAGCATCATCATCATTTCGTATGGCATTTACCAGTATAACCTGTTGACTGGGTGATCTTTGGATGGTAGTCGAACCATAGTAGATCAATTCATTTGGCAAAGTTGATTCTTTGGGAATCACACGTATTTCCAAACGTCCGCTAATGCAACTCTCGTCTTGTTGTGGCCCAAAGTCCACCTCCAAATTGGATTTCTGTAGAGGTTGTTGTTCTTGAACATCTTTGTTTGAATTGACTGCATATTGTATTAGGTTGTAGCTAGAAGGTAATGCCGTTGTTTTATTCTGGCATTTTTGAGTATTATCCATAGGTTTCTGGTCGCCACCACCGCCCAACACACTTAAAAGATTGGGCATTGCTACATTAGGTAAACTATTGCGTCGCTTAGTAATGGCCCTATTGGCCAAACTAGTGAGATCATTGTTAGCCCCGGCCAGAGCATTATCCACTCCATTAGTTTGTCTACCAGAGGAATTATTCAATAATTGGGTTTCGTTAGGCGGCAAGGCAGCGGCCTCTGCCTGCACTTGCCGCACACAAACATTGCGTGTTATATCCATACGATAAACAATGTTGTCGAAGGCTGCCTGCTGCACAATGGGCGGCTCTAGGTCTCGGCGCAAGGCATTACCTATGGCCGGTTCGGACCAACATTGTGGTATGGAGGCCTGCACTTGGGCATAGTTTTCTATGCCGGCTATATTTAAATTGTACTTCTTGGGGTTATAACATGGAGCTATATTAGGAGGACTAGGAGATTTAACAGCTGCCTTAAGTTTAACAGCCGAGCAGGAAGATTTAATTTGTGTAGCCTGCTCGTTAGCGTGTTTAGTTTCATCTGTGCCGGTTTTTTTAATAACAGCAGCTACAGCTACAGCTTCGCTTTGGTTTTGAGTTGGTAGTCGTGTCGAGTTATCCAAACAATACTGTTGCTGTTCATTTAGATGTTGTATTAAGGATGCTTCGGATAAATTTGGATGCGACAAAGAGATGAAACTTAATTTGGCTTTTTGTACCGGATTCTGGGCTTCCTGTTTCCACTCGTTATCGGTGGTGTCTTCGGAATCATCGAAATGACTTTTCCACTGGCTGTCCAAAGTAACGGCCCCTCCCCCCTTGGTGACCTGCTGCAGGGCAGACACATTCTCATCATCTATGAGCGCAAACTGGGTAACGGAATGATCACCGCCGCCGCCACTGCCTCTTGTTGTGTTGCTGATGGTGCCTGCAGCACACACACTACTGTTGAGACGTTGTGTTGAACCGGCCACTGAGGAGGGCCTCAGATTGGTGGAGGTTTTGGAACGACGGGCAGGTGGTGGAGCAGGAACTGTAGCCGGAGCTGTAGTAGCCACCGAATTGTTGATTTCCATAGCACAATGGTTTTTACTTACCGACGAAGGCTGCGAATTGCGATTGGCCACCTCTAGCGAAAATGCCGTGGGCTCGTATTCCGATTCAAAAGCACAATTCGATTCATTGCCGCCGCCGCCTCCTTCCTGTTGTTGATTCAATAGGTTAGTGGTTTTTTGCAAGCGACTGGAGAATACACTTTTGCTCTCATCGCCCGCCGCCGCCGCTGCTGCCACATTGCTATTGGACGAACAGCAGCGTTTATTCAAAATGGTTGAAGACGATTTTACAACACATTGACCCTCCCGACCGATGCCACCACTAGGAATTTGTGTAGTTTTTTTTAAATGTGTAGCCTCTAAATTCAAGGAATTGCCCGCCCCAGCATGCTCATTGTTTTGCTGCTCCTCACCAAAGCTAATGTTGGCCGATTTCATATCATCAGCTGCCATAGCACTGGCGGCTACAATATTAACTTTTCGCAAACGGCCACCACCATTGAGTGAAGTAGATGTTGTGCCCTCCTCAGCCTTCAACATGGCATCTATAACATTTTGACTGCTAATGTGATGTACAGGAGCCGAGTTGTTCTGGTTTAGGGGAGAAGTTACTGTCTTTTTTGCGTTTAAAACTGTTTGTTGCGGCACTGCATGTTTGTTTTGAAATATATTATGTGTTGGTTTATTGGGCTCTGTCCTGTAGCTGGTGGCCATGACGTTGCTTTTCAGTAAGACCGGTGTAACGCCAGCATGTTGGGTCATCATGCCCTTTTCACTTTGGCCATGTATTATCATCATTTGACTGGGTGTTTGCTGCGGCGGCGGTTCATTCATATTGATATTACGCACACCCGTGGTTATAGCTGCCGTCTTATTGGAGTTATTCTGATTATTACTATTAAGATTTTGGAAATTATTCTCCAATTGCGGTGAGTTGTTGTTGCAATTTTTATGGCCCACCTTATCCTTGGCATGTTGTAAGAGTTCGGCACTGGCCACAGTGGCTGTATCAACATCATTACGTTTACGCAAATATTCCGTGCCACTGGCATTGGACGCCACCACGGTCATTTGTGTTATGTTGCCATGAACATATTCATTCTTCACCTGGGCATGGTTAATCTGATTGGATTGACTGCAAGTGATGTTGGTGGCTGTGGCTGTATTGCCCGTGGCATCCACCTTTTCCCAGTCATAGGGATCGGACTCTTTGACACCACGCCGTTTCATACAGCGCTCAAATAAACCAATTAACATGGCATAATCGGGGCGATCGGCATAGGTTAAGGACTGTATGTGTTCCAAAAATTGTTTTAAATCGGAAGGCAAATGTTTCAGTAAGATACGATGATCGTATTTCTCCTTGGTGAGGCCCACCTGTTCCTTGTCTTTGATTTTTCGCCAAGGCAATTGGCCATTAACAAATTCCACCAGCATATAAAACAAAGACCACAGATCATCATGTCTGCCCATTTCACGATTTCTGTGGGCATTAATTGAGGCATAACGCACCGTACCGCGAAAACCAGCCGCCACACGTGGACACCGTACCTCACCGGTGCCCGTTGTATATTGGCGGGCCAAACCAAAGTCCAGCATATAGACACGCCTGCAATTGTAGGGCAAACGGCCAATGGAGAAGTTGCTAGGCTTAATATCACGATGCAAAAATCCCACAGAATGTATAGACTCTATTGCTTTTAGTATCTGCAGACCCAGTCTTAAAGTAGTGCTCAAAGAAAATGCTCCCCTAGGCTGGGCACGTCTTAACTCGGCCAGGTTTTTACCTTGCAACTGCATTACCACATAATTGAAACGATCATTGCGACCACAGCCTATAAAACGACACACATGTTCTTTACCTTGTAATTTCTTAAGTACGGCCACCTCCATTTTCAAAACCTGCTTGGGCTGACGAGCCGATTCCACTTTTAAAGCCACTTGTTCGCGTGTTATAAGATCTTGGCCTTCATAGATCTCACCAAAACCACCACCACCTATCTTACGCACCACCTTCCATCTCTCCTTGACAACATGTCCCGGCTGTAATAGATCTTCCGAAGTCATTTCAACCACTAAACACAAATTCACACACAATTATCAACTCTCTATACGTTACTTTCTATATATTTATATATTGTTTGATTGACTGACCGTTTTTATTAATTTTTCAAAGCTTTTTATCGTATCAATCTCTAATAAGGATGTTTGTTGTGTGTTAAAAATCAATAATTTTTTCGATTTAGTTGTTGCCTGCAACTGTGGTTCTTCGGCCCTCTAAAAGTGGCACAATATCGGTCTGTTGTTTATTGCGGTAAACTTGCAGATCTCTTAAATGCATTTGATTTATTTTCACTACCAGCTTGTTGTGGCAATATTCATTCTTCAGCATAATGTGTGGGAGGGTCTCTCTTTTCTGCTGCTGCTGCTGTCGAGTCATTAGCACTCTCATCATATACTCATGTATAGATATATATATAAATTATTTATGTAATATTTTCACGAAATATTTTCAGAAAACTTAATTTTTTAATAACAACCACCAAGGCGATATCATCATAGTAGTAAATTCGCCTTGTAACGACTTATTTTATTTAATTTATAAAAATTATTCAGCACATTAGACAAGCCCAAAAAATCAATATTTATTAGTGTCTAAAAATAAGTAATAACCAGAAGAAACTAAATACTCGCTGTCAGAAAATGACCTTTGCCGAGGGTTGCCACATCGAAATCGATATGATGTGGAGTAAAACAGTACATAGAGAAAAAAAAATAAAGAAAAGAAGAATAAAATCAACAGTAACGGTACATTGAGAATAAAAGAAAGGAAATGGAAATAAGAAAAAAAAGCACCAAATTCGAAGCAGAGACCGAGTTACTTGTTCATTTAAACAAAATTCTCAAATTGTGATTTTTATATCTATTTTGTAATAATAAAATAAATCACTCAAAATAACAGTTTATAAGTTTTTGTGGTTTTTATTAGAGTTTCCAAAAAACCGAAGAATTTCCAAACCGCTGTTTCGATTTCAAAAAATTTAAATCCGATCGGTTTCGGTTTTATTTCGGTTATGTGATAATTTGTTAAATATTAATGTTATAGAAACAAAATCAGTTAATAATATAGGAAATGCTATACAAATTAAAAATTCAAGTGGATAATGGAAAATTGGTACTCTTTCTTTTAATGGTACTTTTTTAATATGTACAGTGGTTGACAAAACAATGGAAACTTTTCCAAATATTTCATTAGTGGCCTAAAATCTGAAATTTTTTTTAAAAAAAATTTTAACATTTTTGTATTATTTTATTTGTATACTTTTATTAACTTAATTTAACAAAAAACAAAGGACATAATTAATTAAATTCTAAAAATGAGAAAACAAAATTAAAAGATTTCTTTATTACGGCATTGACAAAACAATGGATACTTAGGTATTATTTTAACAAATATGGTCTAAACTTTGCTATAACTCAATATTTTGTTGGGTTCCCCTTATTTTTTATAACTGCTACACATCGACGATGCATTGAACCAATTAAAGAGTCAATGGTCTCCTTTGAAATATTTTGCCATTTCCTTATAACCGCCTCCGATAAATCTTCCTTCCTGGTATAATTTTGGGTCCTTATTTTACGATCTACAATTTCCCATTTCAAAACACATACCTCGTTGGATTGTAACCAATCGGTTACAAGCCTAGAGGTGTGTTTCGGGTCGTTGTCGTGTTGGAATCTCCAAACTAGGGGCATATTTTCCTCAGCGTATGGATACATAACATCGTTTAAAATGGTTCTGTATCCTATACCTGTCATGGTATCTTTTATAATATGAATTGGGCCCATATCTTGCCCTGAAAAACATCCTCATACCATAATATTGCCACCGCCAAACTTTACAGTCTTATTTGTGTACTTTGGATCTAATCTTTTTCCCTTTGGTCGTCTTACAAATGTTCTCCCATCACTGCATCTTAAATTGTATTTGGATTCGTCGGAAAAGAGGACTGTATTACATTTCGGTATCGACCAGTTTAAATGATCCCTGGAAAATTGTAGACGAGCAGAACGGTTCTTTTTAGAAATAAGTGGTTTTTTCACAGGACGATAGCAACCAAGACCAGCCTTATTTGCCCTGCGACTAACTGTTCGGGTACTTATTTCTAATTTAGGCTATTAACAACCTCTCGAGGAGTTATTTTTGGTAATTTCTTGAACTCTTGTCTAGGAGTAGTCTTACGAGGTATTCCACCTAAATGTTGAGTTTTTACAGAACCGGTCTCACGAAATTTCTTTATAATTTTTGAAACCTCTGATTTATTTATTGAATATTTGTCACAGAAACTTTTTTGTTTTAAACCGTTTAAAAGCATTAAAATCGTTAATTATTTTATTTTTTAAGTCTTCACAAATCTTAACTTTAGCTATTTTCGTTAACTTTGAAAAAAACCAATTATGCGAAAAACTTAGAAAAAGAAATTGTGAAAAATTACCCGAATTTAAAAATAAAATAACTTTAAACAGCATGCTTTTTACCTCGTTCTTTTAAATATTATTTTCGTTTTACACTTCTTTCTTGCAGAAGTTTAAAAGTTTCCATTGTTTTGTCAGTAGCGAAATAGTGAATATTTTTAATTTTGTTCCCTTTTTTCAGAATATAATGAATTATGTTGTTTGTTTTCTAGTTAATTTATATAAATAAAACTATACAAGTAAAATATTAAAAAAAAAAAATTTATTTTAAACAAAATATTTTAAATTGTGGGTTACATATGGAATATTTGGAAAAGTTTCCATTGTTTTGTCAACTACTGTACATTAACGTTGCCTAATATGCTTCTCAGTAAAGAAATAATCAAGAATTGGAGGCTCAATGATATTATGATACCAAAAAAGGAGAACTAAACCAAACTAAGAAGTTTTGTTCTTAAAATTATATTTTTTGAACTCACAGGTACTGTTCTCCAACTAATAATACTTTTTGACTATTTTATAATAATAAACCGAAAATGATTCTGAAAGAGTTAGAATTCACAAAATGTGACTTTAGTGGTACATTTCTTTAGATTTATCTATAATAGTGGTCCCAGAATCATGATGCTGAATGGGAATACAAAATGTGGATATTTATGGTACTTTTTTATTCTAAGAATACGTTATAAATGGGATGGAACTTTACAATGAATCAATTAACATGAAACTAGAGACATGCTATCCTGAATTAGTATTAATTAAAAGTAAAAAACCGCGGTTTCGGTTAAAATCTAACACGAAACTCTAGTTTTTATAGAAATAATTTGATGAATATGAATTAATGCAGTTTTGAGATGGGTCGAAAAAGTATCAGAATTGCGAAATTCTTCAATTTTAATTGTGGAATTAATGATTTTTAAAAAAATTATGATTTTTTTTTTAAGTTTATGTTAAAAAATTTATGATTTTTTGAATAATATTCTATTGTTTGCAAAATTTGTGATTTTTTTTTAAATAATCGAAATTTTTTTAAAATTTTACATTCAGAAAGAATGTGATGAATATGAATCATTGTTGTGGTTTGAAAAAGTATTAGAATTGTGATTTTTTTTTTAAATTTTAATTGTGAAATTAACGATTTATAAATTTTTTTTGTACTGTTGTAGATTTTTTTGTAAAATTTACGATTTTTTAAAAAATTTATTAATTGTAAAATTGTGGATTTGTGGTTCGAAAAAGTTATCAAAATTGTAATTTTTGAATTTTAAAAAATTTTTTAAAAAATTTATTAATTTAAAAATTGTGGATTTTTGGACAAATTTATATTTATATTTTTTTGCAAAACTTGTGATATTTTTTTAAATTTTCGGAATTTTTTTGAATTTTAAAATTTTACATTCAATTAATTTAATATTTAAACCTTGATTTTTATTTGGAGGCAATGATATTTTCAATTATTTCAGTAACTGTATTTTGATATCAGTTATTTTGGTAACTATATTTTTAGGGTAACGTTGGCATAGCAGTAACTACGGTTATTAGCGGTAACTATTAACAACTTATTCATAAAATGTTTGGAGATACCTATGTATGATTAAAAACTTAAAATTTTTTAAATTTTCATAAATCAGCTGTGAAATTATGTTACATGCACATTGCAAGAACCGTAGCATTCAAATCACTTGCATTTGGAGTTTTCTGTACTAAACAAGATTTCTAATTGGAAGATTAATTTCCTTATTTAATTTTTTCTAACAGAAAATCCAATTCAATGCGAAATTAACAAGAAATTTAGGCGAATTCATTAATTTGTATATACCATTACCATTACATTATTTGGATTCTTTTGTTGCCTTTCGTTTAATATATAATTTTATAAATGCTTTTTTGTGTACATAGTTTACCAAATATTTTACAAAATTGGGTAATTTCAATTAATTGAGTTAATTTAATGAAATATTTAGAGCATTCTTTAAACAGGAAAACTGCTAAATTGTTTTAATAATTTAAAACCATGACACAAATATACAGTGGTTGCAAAACAATGGAAACTTTTCCAAATATTCCATATGTAACCCAAAATTTAAAATATTTTTTTAAAATAAATTTTTTTTTTTAGTATTTTACTTGTATAGTTTTATTTATATAAATTAACTGAAAAACAAACAACATAATTAATTATAAATATTCACTATTTCGCTACTAACAAAACAATGGAAACTTTCAAACTTCTGCAAGAAAGAGGTGTAAAACGAAAATAATATTTAAAAGAACGATGTATGTAAAAAGCATCCTATTTACAGTTATTTTATTTTTAAATTCTGGTAATTTTTTACAATTTCTTTTTCTAAGTTTTTCGCATAATTGCTTTTTTTCAAAGTTAACAAAAATGGCTAAAGTTAAGATTTGTGAAATTTAAAAATAAAATAATTAACGATTTTAAAGCTGGATTAAAACAAAAAAGTATCTGTGACAAATATTCAATAAATAAATCAGCAGTTTCAAAAATTATAAAGAAATTTCGTGAGACCGGTTCTGTAAAAACTCAACATTTAGGTGGAAGACCTCGTAAGACTACTCCTAGACAAGATAATTTAATAGCGAGAGAGTTCAAGAAATTCCCAAAAATAACTCCTCGGGAGGTTGTTAATAGCCTAAAATAATAAGAAATAAGTACCCGAACAGTTAGTCGCAGGATAAATGAGGCTGGTCTTGGTTGCTATCGTCCTGTGAAAAAAACCACTCATTTCTAAAAAGAACCGTCCCGCTCGTCTACAATTTGCCAGGGATCATTTAAACTGGTCGATACAGAAATAGAATACTGTCCTCTTTTCCGACGAAATACAATTTAAGAGGCAGTGAGGAGAACCTTTGTAAGCCGACCAAAGGGAAAAATATTAGATCCAAAGTACACAAATAAGACTGTGAAGTTTGGCGGTGACAATATTATGGTATGGGGATGTTTTTCAGGGCAAGGTATGGGCCCAATTCATATTATAAAAGATACCATGACAGGTATAGGATACAGAACCATATTAAACGATGTTATGTATCCATACGCTGAGGAAAATATGCCCCTAGTTTGGAGATTCCAACACGACGTTGTCATGTCGGGTCGTTGACCCGAAACACACCTCTAGGGTTGTAACCGTTTGAAAAAATTTCAAACAAAGAAATTACTCAAAATAGTTTTATTTTCACATAGTTTTTTTTACTAATACATTCTAACCACTTAAATTGTTGACAACTGAGTTAGGTGTTTGACAGGAGAGTTTTCGATCTATGCGTTTTTATCTGTGATTAAAACTATACATGAGAAACATTTAATGAGTTAGTTCAAAAAAAGTTTTAAAATATTTATTCACAGAAATTACAACACTGAAAAAATAACCTAATCAAAAATAATAAAATTATCAATTAAAATAATAATAAATTTAAACTATGACTAGAAAAGTATTTACTTAAATAAATATTTTAATCTACTATTAAAATTATAGGTACTTAATTTATTAAACTTTGTTATTGATTCAAGGAGGAATAAATCAAAAATTAATAAATGATTTCCGTAACAAAAAAGTTTTTTATAATTAGAATAACAACCATTCTAAATGTAAAAGTTGAATGAAAAATAGCTATAAATTAAAAATTATAAATTTTTTTCACTATATTTTATCATAATCCTGAATTGACCTCCAGTACAATTAAGTAAAGAAAAACTTAAGTGAGCTGCTGAAAACCGTAAGTCTGGCAATAATTTTAAAATCGCGCTTGCGTTTTTGCAAACAAATTGACCAAATTTGTGGCATCACTGCATTAAAACAGCTTTGACGTAAAGCAGTGATGCCAAATAGTCTTTTTTGAATAACAACCCCCATATTCGAATACGATTATTACTGTTATCAAATGTTTACAATAGGAAAAAGTGCTTAATTAGTATACCAGTCTTTGCTGAGTTGTCAGCCGTTGGCCGAGTGAACTCGGCCCTCCATCAAATTATACTTCAAAATAAAAATTTTAAATATTTTTAGGTAAACAAAATTTATTTTTTTTGCAGTTTTTTCATTTTTTGGAAAAAAATTTTTTGAATTGTTTTTTAAAACATTTTTTTTCAATTTAAAAATTTTTTTTTTAATATTTAGCGAAAAAAACTTTTGTTGAAAAAATCGGGTTAAAAAATATTTTTCCGAATTTGACCCATTAGACCTACAATGGTTTTCTATACGTCATTGCAAATGTCTTTGAAATATCTATCATTAGATATCCATATTGTCTATAGACTTAGTAATCCAGATATAGGCAAAAAATCGAGGTTGTCCTGGTTTTTTTTTCGTATCTCAGCCATTTGTGAACCGATTTTGCTGATTTTAAATAGCAAACTTCTCGAAAGCATGTCTGACTAAATTATTGAAGATTTGGGTCCCGAAGATATCTGGGGTCTTCAGAAAATTGATTTCAACAGACAGACGGATATGGCTTAATCGACTCCGCTATCGGGTCGGAAATGAAAAAGGTAGAAATTACAAACGGAATGACAAACATATATACCCTTCTCACGAAGGTGAAGGGTATAAAAATGGGACAAATGTGAAATAGATTTCAATAAACTCAATTAAGCTGCCCACACACGGGTGATTTGTGAGTGCGATTTGTTCGTGTTCGACTTGTTAATGGGGCTGTGCGCGCACAAAATCACAAGTAATTGAAAATTTTCAATCACAAATCAGTCTTTACGGAAAACAAATGGGATAACGGTATTTTAAATTATTTCAGTAATAATATTTCAGCTATAACGTTATTAGAATTGACGGCAGCTTAGCGTTAACGGTATGTAGCCAATTTTGAATATTAGCGATTTTTATGAAAATTTCTTGCTGTCTTGCAGTATTTTTTTAACATTTGTGAAATTGTGATTTATTTTAAATTAACACATTTTATTTCTTGCTTTTCGTTTTTTTTTTTGTAAAATAAGCAATTTCTTATTTTTGTGAACCACATTTTATAATGGAAAATTCTTTATGTGTAAACAAATTTTTTTCAATGTAAAATGAAAATGGGAAATTCCCATATATAAAATATGGTAGCACGAATTTAACAGAAAACGTCAACATCCTTCAGTATGTCACAAAGAGAATTTCCAAAAGAAATATAGAGAGAATAAAAAAAACTACCTTCTTTTTTCATATCATGGATTATTACTATAGATTTTTTTATGAACTTCTTGTATATATGTATGTATACATGCATATTTTTCTTTTATGTGTATATATGTATGTATATAATGTAGTTTTTTTTTGAGTAGAGTATGAATCATAACTTGCCTAACCCTATAAACAAAATTTTCCAAAAATTATTCGAAATAACATAAAATGATTATTGCGACAATCAATTCTTATTGCGAAAGATATCCGGTAGATTGTATGAGGGAGGCCATGCCTCATAACTGATTATCATCTGTGCGAAATATATGAAATATCGTTAAACATATTTTTTTTTTTTACGAAAAATCGATTTTTGTTGATAAAACGGTTTTATAGCTGTATATATACTTTACAAAATTTACGATTTTCTTCCAAATTATAACAAGATATTGTGTAATTATCTTCTGTTATAGATATCTATCCAATTTATGAAATAAATATACTACAGATATAGATTAGCTTATGTCGTCATAAGGACGAATTGATAATGAAAAAGATTTTCAGTAGAAAATGTGTCAAATCTTCTATATTTTCCAATACTTTTTTTTAAAACTTGTACCTTTGAAGTCTAATAAATTCAATATCAATATGTTAAGTTACAGATTTTTTGTAGAAATAATAAAAATTATACAAAATTGGGAACATGTACTTCATTCTCCAGTAAAAAGGAAACATACACAAATTCTAGTCATATGTTTTTTGCGGAAGTTTAAAACAATTATGTATATTTGCATTCAAATCAAATTCCAACAAAATTTTCAAGTGCTTGAATTTTTGGGGATATATTAAGATGAATTGTCAAATTTTCAATGGTGATTATCTAAAAAGGTTGTATGTAGTGGTTATGATAGATAGAGTGATACAAAATTTATTATTTTTAATTCACAATAAATGTTCACTACAATTTCATTAAATTTTTTAAATTTTACATTAACAAAGATTCTTATTTTAATTATGAAATGAAAAAAACTTTTGCTTTGAAAACTAGAATGTCCAAAAAACCGCCAAATAACCGAAAAAGTGTGTTTTTAAAAAAACGGTTTTGATTATTGTGTTTTAAAAAAACCGTTAAACGGTTTCGGTTTTTGTCTTCAAAAAAACCGGTTAACCGGTTTATATTAAATTTTTATTTAATACGAAAAAGGTCTCTGTCTAAATTAGCATAATGCATTTTATTTTTATTAATGAATTGTATGAATTGAATTACATATATGAATTAAATTGTATAAATTATTAATTAGTTATAAGCAGAGATCGAAAATAACTCGTCCATATATCAAAAAACCCAAATTGTGATTTATATTTTTGTGATAAAAATAAATCACTGAAAATAACAGTTATAAAATGATTTCTATTTAAATGGTTTGGTATTCATTTGTTCTTGTTCTTAATAACTGTTACTTTCTTTTTTATTTACATACAATAACATATTTGCCCAATTCACAATTGGTGTCGTAATTTTTTTTATTCATGTTTTGTTTTTGTTTCGAAAAATTTGTTTGAAAAATATTTATGACATACAATGCTACACACTACGACATCAATTGTGAATTGGGCAATTATTAGTAATTTTTAAAAAATTATGGAAAAAAAAATTCTCATTTCTGTTACTCAGATTTCATTACTTCTTATTTATCACATTGAAGTAATGAAGTCTGAGTAACAGAAATGAGAATTTTTTTTAATTTGTTATTAATCAGTTGATAAATTTTATCGTAGGTCTGCTTTTACACAGGGCAAGTTTACTTGAAGCAAGTCTCGTCGATTCCCTTTTAAACTTGCTCGTCTGTTTACACACAGCAATTCTGTGAGCAATTTTGTATGTCAAAACCTAATAGACGCCATATTGAAAATGAGAAAACAAAAGAGAATTGAAGAGACTTGCCAGTACAAGCAAGTGTGTACCCCTCTTCTTTCTTCTTGCCTCTCTCTCCTATAAACTCTAGACTTGCGCAAGAAAAATTGCCCTGTGTAAAAGCAGACTAGGGATTTTAAAAGAAAAACAAAAAAAACGACATGATTTTAAATCAAAGTGTAAATGCCACCATAAAATTAAATTTCAATACATCATCCAGAGGGTAAGCATCTCTTGCTAAAATAAAATCTCTTTTTTTAAAACTAATTCCTTTGGTTTTTATTTCTTATTTTCTTTTTCCAAAGCACCAAATCCTCAACTTATAATTTCTCAGTTGCAAAAATATTTATTTATAATTAAATAAATATTTAATTAAACAATTTCCCCAAATGTACATGGTCCTTCGAACCGGATCTGAACCAGTGACCTAAATTTATTTTTATTTGTGGACGCTAATGAGAAATCCGTTAAGAATTATGTACTAAATCTTCGGTAATTTTGAATTTTTAATTCTTAAGCCTCTATCTGTATGCAATTATTTTATATCTTTTACGAAATATCGTGAAATGCTATAATTTGCTATAAAATAAATCAATATTTTTAAAAATTGTATCAAAGCTACTCATAAATATATTTGAATGAGCTTTAGAAAATATATTTCATTAAAATTGGTTAACCGACTTACAAAATCCGATTTGTCAAAAAACCGAAACCGGTGGAGTTTACAAAGATAAAAAAACCGGTTGACCGGATTTTGGTTTTGGATACTTTAGTGGAAACCCTCTGTCACTTTTCAAAGACAGACATTTTTCTCACTCTCTTTAACCTAAATCTGTGTACTACACACTCTACCTCTTCAATCCCTCGCCAACAAACCTCGTCTGTTTGCCTTTCAGTTTCTGCACGTAAAATTATACAGCTATAGACACATAGATCGGTAACTCTCCTGTCAAAGACCTAACTCAGTTGCCAAAAATCATAGAGAAATAGACATAGAGCCGAAACTAAAAAAAAATTACTCAAAATCAGCACACATACGAGTGGAGTTTGTGAATAAAAAATCCGCGGGAGTTTTTTTTCTTTTCCCATTTTAAACACTGAATTTGAATAGGAAAAATGGGGATTTTTATTTATGATTTTGCTGATAGTGTTTTTACTAATACATATATTCTCAACACTTAAGTTTTTGATAGTTGAGTTAAGTATTTGACAGGACCCAGATAATCTGGATCGTTATAGATAGCGGAGTCAATATAGCTATGTGCGTCTATCCGTCTGTATGTTGATATCAACTTTTCGTAGCCCCCAAATAACTTACAGTGCACTCGCGATAATATGAACACCCCAAAATATGAACAGTTTTTACTTCCATAGGGTACTCTAAAATATGAACTTAGTGAACTAAGCTGTTCATATTTTAAAGTTTTTTAAAATATGAATTTTTGTTTTTTTAACGTATTGGCTAAATTCTAATTCAACTGCTTAATTATTTTTGAACTTCCCTAGCTGTTGATGGGAATTAGATGCCATTCGCAAATATGAACAATCTTGCAAAAGTGAACTGTCCTGGTTTTAATTAGTTCATATTATCGCAAGTGCACTGTATATACAGTGCCGGACTTAAATATTCACACAGCATACAGATTTATCTTTAATCTTCCATATTTTTTAAACGAAAGCCACAACTTTCGTATGGGTTTCCAAAAAATATTTATTTACATATAACTTATGGAAATATATGGAAAAACTAAACATAAATTGGCACATTTTAGAAAAAAAAAGTAAGAGAGCTATATTCGGCTGTGCCGAATCTTATATACCCTTCACCAAATTATACTTTAAAATAAAATAATTTTTTTTTAATATTTTTAGGTAAACAAAATTTAAGTTTTTTTTGTTTTCAATTTTTTTTTTTTGAAATTGTTTTTTAATTTTTTTTAAAAAGAGTTTTTTTTTTCCAAATTTTTTTTTAATTTAAATAAAATGTATGACAAAAAAAATTTTTTGATGAAAAAAAATTCGGGTTAAAAAATATTTTTCCCGAATTTGACCCATTGTAGGTCCAACTTAATATAACCTTATCTACATCGTTGCAATGGACTTTGAAATATCTATCATTAGATATCCATATTGTCTATATTAATGACTTAGTAATCCAGATATAGATAAAAAATAAGTAAAAAATCGAGGTTGTCCCGATTTTTTGCTCATATCTCCGTTACTTATGGACCGATTTTGCTGATTTTAAATAGCAAACTTCTCGAAAGCATGTCTGACAGAATTATTGAAGATTTGGATCCCGAAGATATCTGGGGTCTTCAGAAAATTGATTTCAACAGACAGACGGACATGGCTTAATCGACTCCGCTATCTATAAGGATCCAGAATATATATACTTTATAGGGTCGGAAATGAAAAATGTAGAAATTACAAACGGAATGACAAACTTATACATATATACCCTTCTCACGAAGGTGAAGGGTATAAAAATGAACTAATGTTTCGAAGTTCGATTTTAAGGGGTCAAAAATATTCACACAGTTTCTAATTTTTAATAGGAAAATCGTTTTTTTTAATAGTTTAATATTTAGTGGAGTAGCCTATCTTTTTAATGACTTCTTTTAATCGTCTTGGCATTGAATCGACCAATTTTTGGTGACGTCAGCTCCAATATTTTGCCATTCTTGTGACAGGACTTCTTTAAGTTGAGTCTTACTAATAATACGGTGCTTTCCTTCACGTCCGCCTAATTTATCCCGCAGATGTTCTATGGGATTCATGTCAGGTGATTGTGGAGGAGTCGAGAGCATGTGGGGAACATGATGCACTATCCATATTCGGACGTCATGGGCTGTGTGTTTGGGGCCATTGTACTGTTGAAAATAGAAATGTTAAGGTACACTGTTTTGTCCATTGAACCGTCGATGAAAACTAAGATGCACCCATACAACCCCACAACATGACACCTCCTCCACCATTTTTGACAGTGTTTACTACATTGTTATTTTCCAATTCAGTGTTTGGCCTTCTCTAAACTGTTACTCTGCTGTCCGTTACTATTTATCCCGTAAAAAACGGGATAAATATTTTTTTTTTTTAAATTTAATTTTAGTTTTCTCCAAAAAATGTTTTATTTACCCCACAATTTGTTTCAACCAATATAATATTTTCATCAAAAAATTTCTTTGTTATCAAAAAATATTTTCCATCTTTATCTTAAATTATACATATGTTGGTGAAGAGTATAAAACATTTTAATATGTTAATTAAAAATAAAAAAAAAATAATAATTACAAGACGTATTAATCAGGTGAGAGAAAAACACATAGCGGAAAAACTCAAACAACAACAAAAATACTAAAAATCATCACACATACGAGTGTTGTTTTTGTTTTCAAATATTTGTTTTTTTTTATTCTAAAAATAGTCATAATTGAGAAGAAAATCGTCAAATTTGTCACAAAGATTTCAAAAAATCATCACGACTCATAATCATGTTATATTATTTCATTAATTATGTACATATGTACATATATGTATATTTTTAAAGGTAAATAAACAATTCAGCCGTCTTTAATCAGTAAAACACTAAAAACATCGAATTCAATAAAGATAAATTAAATTAACAGTATTTGTGTAAGTACGTTAATATAATTCTGATTAGAGTTTTGTGTTACTAAATTTTTAATATTTTTTTTAAATATTCTTTTGATAATAAAATCGCATACATTCGGAAACGCTGGTTTTTTGATAATTGTATACAAGTTACGATAAATCGTACAAGTATGAAATTAAAGAGTGAGTCAGAAAAAACTTATACACACTATTCCAGCCAAAACTTATCCTTGGTCCAACGAATTGTTAATTTTTTAATCAAGTTAGCTTTTAAAAATATTAAAAAATGGGCGGCGGAAAAAAGTACGTGAAAAAATATTTAAAACTTTTCAAACAAATCCAATATGGACTTTTAAAAAAATACTAAAAAAAATCTGAACATTCATCGTCACACTGTTTCAAAAGCCATTAAACAGTATAAGGAAAACTTAAACATTGAAAGAACATCTGGATCAGGAAGAAAAATAGGTCCAACAGATATTGCTAAGGCAAAAGAAGTCGTACAACTTTTTCGAAGAGCACCGAACACTTCTATCAGAAAAGCAACTCCTAAAGTTAAATGCCTTAAATCCTTTTGGCGCAGAGCCAAAGCTAATACTGGGTTGAAGTCGTATAAAGTTCCAAATCGTAATGCGCTAAAGAACTTAGAAGCAAAAGAACGAGCAATATATTGTTACGTTTTAACCTTTTCAAAACGTTGGTTTATTTCCTTTAAATAAACCGGATACTTTTGATTGTTATATAACCAATTTATCCAATACTTATGCTGGTTATTGCAGCGGTTAAGATTTAAACATTGTAAATTTATTAAAAGAAAGTTTCAATAAAGAAAAATAAAATGAAAAATAATTCCATTGCCTGTAGCGTTCGCCATTCACGGTAATGTTGACACCGGTTTCGGATGATACCTTCGGCATGTAAACCACACCAAATATTGGGATGGAGATAGTATATCCCCCTGGGGGTGCCTCTTTTGGCATATCTAGATATTGTAGTCGTTCAAATTTTAGAGCGAATGATCCTTTAATTCAGAAGGTATCTAATGAACATAACAATGGATTGGTCAAGTCCTAAGGAGCAATAGCGCTGATATTATGATTGCAGATTTCACATTATTAAAGGCTCCATTAGGCGAGTGTTAAAATTGCTGAATTCGATAGATCTCTCGATGTGATAGATCTCTAATGAGTGAAGTGCCGTCTCTACTAGGGTATTCAATCGATTAACCGTTAATCGGTTAACCGATTAATTTTGGACGGTTAACTGTTCGAATAATTTAAAATTGCCGATTTTCAAATAACAAATAAACCGATTAATTTGTGTCGATTAACCGATTAACCGAAATTCCTTTTCTTGAACTTTAAAAAATTGTTTTGTATTTAGTTTTCCCTTTAAATTCAAATACAAATTTCAAATTAAAATTAGATATTTTTTGAACATCCAATAAACATGATTAGTGAGTATGTATAACAACTGACATATTTAATTTACATGTCTTTGAAACTTTGTATTTACATGTATAGATGAAACTTTTTTTTTAAATGAGTCTTTTATCATAACTAAACGAAACTATTAAATTAATTAAAATCTAAAACAATCCAAAAAGGAATATTCTTTATCATGCTTTTGATTTTTCCAATATATACAATCAGCGAAAGAGTTTTTTTCCAAGAAAAGTTTTATTAAATCTAAAGAAAAAATTATTAAATTATATTCTTTTTATAAAAAAATTATTTCAGAAGATCTCACTAAAACCCTAAACAACTCATTTGATGCAACAACGTCATAATTAAAAAAAAGTCGTTTCGAGAAAAACGTCTTTGAATGTTTTATGACATTTTACTATTTCTTAAATAAATTTCAAGAAATCATGCGATTTCAGAAATTTAAATAGTAGATGTTAATATCTTTCTAATATGTATTTAACCCAAATTTTTACTTATCAAATATACGAGAAAACATGGATTTTAATTTTGATGTTTTTTGAAAACTGATAAAACTATATGAAAGGTTATATTACTCAGTTCAAAAAACATGGATTTTTTAGTTATGACGTTGTTGCAGCAAATAGGCGATATGTTTACAAAAATGATCTCAAATACCTTATTTGCTGTTTTTTATGTTTTTGTACACAAAATTCGTTGTTGTATTTTCAATTTAAAATTAAAATAGAAATTATTCGGTTAATCGAATAATTTTAAATTAACCGATTATTAACCGAATAAATCTAAACCCGATTAATTATTTGCTCGATTAACCGATTAAACCAGAACCCCGATTAATTGAATACCCTATTATATACCCTTCACCAAATTATACTTTTAAATAAAAATTTTAATTATTTTTAGGTAACAAAATTTATTATACCCTTCAGCTTCGTGAGAAGGGTATATATAAGTTTGTCATTCCGTTTGTAATTTCTACATTTTTCATTTCCGACCCTATAAAGTATATATATTCTGGATCCTTATAGATAGCGGAGTCGATTAAGCCATGTCCGTCTGTCTGTCTGTCTGTCTGTCTGTCTGTCTGTCTGTCTGTCTGTCTGTCTGTCTGTCTGTCTGTCTGTCTGTCTGTCTGTCTGTCTGTCTGTCTGTCTGTCTGTCTGTCTGTCTGTCTGTCTGTCTGTCTGTCTGTCTGTCTGTCTGTCTGTCTGTCTGTCTGTCTGTCTGTCTGTCCGTCTGTCTGTCTGTCTGTTGAAATCAATTTTCTGAAGGCCCCAGATATCTCCGGGATCCAAATCTTCAACAATTCTGTCAGACATACTTTCGAGAATTTTGCTATTTAAAATCAGCAAAATCCGTCCATAAATAACGGAGATATGAGCAAAAATCCGAGACAACCTCTGAAAATTTCATCAAAAAACACAATGTATTCCATGCTTTGACAAAAAAACAACAAAACGTATGGTTGGATGGGCAAGCTTTGCGTATTTTGTTTTTTTGTGTTTTGTTTCTTTTGGCGTTGTTGTTGTTTTTTATACAACTAAACTTTTGTTTGGTTGTGTGTTGGTTTTTTTTACAAAAAATCAACAAATCGTATGTTTGAATGTGCATGCTTTGCGTATTTTGTTTCTTTTGGCGTTTTTGTTGTTTTTTATACAATTAAACGTATGTTTGGATGTGTGTTGGTTTCATTGCCTTGCGTATTTTGTTTTTTCTTTTGGTGTTTTGTTTCGTTTGGCGTTGTTGTTGTTTTTTGTGTTCTTGATAAATTTAGGATGCTGTACGCTGAAAGTGGGCAATGTACATACATACCTATATACTAATTATAAAAAATAATAATGCATCCACAACAAAGGTGAAGGGTATATAAGATTCGGCATAGCCGAATATAGCACTCTTACTTGTTTTTTTTTCAGTTGTTTTTTTTAATTTTTTTATTTTTTTTTTTTTAAATTTAAAATTTTTTTTTGTTTTTTCAATTTTCTTTTCAATATTCAGCCAAAAAGAAAATTCGGGTTAAAAAATATTTTTTTCCGATTTTGACCCACATCTTATTTTGACCCATATCCAACTATATCTTATATACGTCGTTGCAAAGGTCTTTGAAATATCTATCATTAGATATCCATATATTAATGACTTAGAGCTAGTTTCTGGAATAGAGATAATCTACATTCTTCGCTTAAACCTAAATTAAACTAAAAATTGTGTTTCTCACTTATTGTTTATATGCTATATAATCTAGGTTTAACTGAGCATCATTGGTGAGTTAAACCTAAGTATAAAATGCCAAAGCACAAACAGATGGAAAATAAAATAAACAATTCAGCACAGCAGCTCTTTGTTTTTATTTGCTTTATTAACATCAATATAATTTGTAATATACACATCTGCTCAAAATAATAGATACACCAAAATTTATTTTTTAAAAACGAAAAAAAATAATGGTATATTGTAAAATTATAAAAAAAATTCAGTCGATTTTTATTTATAGTTAAAAGGAGAGTAAAAAACAAAAACAAAATATTGCATAATTAATAATAAATATTATAAAGTAAATTAAATTTCTTAAATTTCGAAAAATTTGGTGCTCATAATAATAGATACATTTTTAAAAATTCTTATTAAACAAAAGCTAATAAATTTTATCTTAAAAAAATTAGTTTATTATTAAAGTAAAGCTAGTATCCAGTATATCCACCTTTGTTTTGTAAAACTTTCTCCACTCTTCTGGGCATACTGGATATCAAGTTCTGACACTTCTCCAATGGAATCTCGTACCATATTTTTTGCGTTTTCTCCCATAAATCGTCTTTATTTTTGAAAACTTCCTTCGAAAGCCTTATCTTTAATTCACTCCACAAGTTTTCTATTGGGTTTAAATCAGGGGATTGGCTGGGCCAGCTTAAAACAGGTACGTTATTCTCCAAGAACCAGTTTTTAACTAATCTTGAACTATGTTTTGGGTCGTTGTCCAGCTGGAATGTCCATATTAATGGCATATTTTCCGATGCATATGGAAGCATTACGTTTTCCAATATGTCTCTATACCCACTAGCATTCATGGTATCTTCTATTCGGAATATCGGACCAACACCATTCCATGAAAAGCAACCCCAAACCATTATGTTTCCCCCGCCATGTTTTACCGTCTTTTTTGTAAATTTAACGTGGAATTCTTTTCCTTTTGGTCGGCGTACATTTCTTTGGCAGTCGTTTCCAAACAAATTTATTTTTGTTTCGTCGCTCCATAAAATATTTCTCCATTTTTTTTCGCCTTCACACCCGGACCATTGTAAGTGCTCTTTAGCAAATTCTAATCTTGTCTTGATATTTTTTTGGCGCATTAGTGGCACTTTTCTGGCAATTCTTCCCGGCAATTTAGCTTGTAAAAGACGACGACGAACTGTTTGTGGACTGATTTCGTTACATAGCTCCGCAGAAATAGCTTTCGATGATATGAAAGGGTCTTTTTTAACCATAAGGACGATCCGCCTATCTGTTTCTGGACTGGTTTTCTTTGGTCTACCGCGAGTTTCTCTTTTTTGTTTTTTAGATAAAGCATTTTGGACAAAATGTAAAGATCTTCCTATGCTCTTTGCTATTTCCCGTAATGATTTTCCTTGATTTCTCATCGTTTGAACAATTTTTTTCTCATCTTCGGTACAATGATGATTTCGTCCCATTTTCTTCAAAAGAGTCCTATTTTTTATAAAATTGTTGCTAAAATTTAAATTATACTTACTGTTTCACGTAAATAGGAACAAAAAATTGCACAAAAAAAAAATTGTATATAAACAAATTACAAATTACTGATGTGTATCTATTTTTATGAGCAAATAATTTTTTGTAATTCAAATAAATTCGTTTTTAAAAATCAAGATGAAAGCAAATAGTTGCCAGATTTTTGACTGACATGACATTGCCAGATAGAAATTTTAATAATATGATGTATTCTTAACGCTTGCGAGGAAATTTTCAATGTTACCGCCATTTAAATTTTTTCCAATTAGGTGTATCTATTATTTTGAGCAGATGTGTACATTTTATATACTTTTATGTCGCTTTTTCTTTTAGAAAGTTAAAATTTACAAAAAAAGTTATGTAACGCGGTTGCTTTTTCTTATAAAATGTATAGTATTGCCATATTTATATGAAAAAATTTGAAGAATAAACATGTGATTTGACTGAAAAGTATGGCAATGCTAACAAAATTAATCCACTAGTGAGAAACACAATCATTGGTTAAATTCCGGCAAAATATGTTTCAAGATTAATATAACAGCGTGTTAAGCTGAGTTTAACTGATAAGTAAGAAACTAGCTCTTAGTAATCCAGATATACAGTGGTTGACAAAACAATGGAAACTTTTCCAAATATTTCATTAGTGGCCTAAAATCTGAAATAATTTTTTAAAAAATTTTAAAATTTTTGTAGTATTTTATTTGTATACTTTTATTAACTTAACTTAACAAAAAACAAAGGACATAATTAATTAAATTCTAAAAATGAGAAAACAAAATTAAAAGATTTCTTTATTACGGCATTTGAATATTTTAACAAATATGGTCGAAACTTTGCAATAACACTCAATATTTTGTTGGGTATCCCTTATTTTTTATAACTGCTACACATCGACGATGCATTGAACCAATTAAAGAGTCAATGGTCGCCTTTGAAATATTTTTCCATTCCCTTATAACCGCCTCCGATAAATCTTCCTTCCTGTTGTAATTTTGGGTCCTTATTTTACGATCTACAATTTCCCATAGATTTTCTATGGGTTTGAGATCTGGCGATTGGGCAGGCCACTTCAAAACACGTACCTCGTTGGATTGTAGCCACTTGGTTACAACCCTAGAGGTGTGTTTCGGGTCGTTGTCGTGTTGGAATCTCCAAACTAGGGGCATATTTTCCTCAGCGTTTAATACGGTTCTGTATCCTATACCTGTCATGGTATCTTTTATAATATGAATTGGTCCCATACCTTGCCCTGAAAAACATCCCCATACCATAATATTGCCACCGCCAAACTTTACAGTCTTATTTGTGTACTTACAAATATTCTCCCATCACTGCCTCTTAAATTGTATTTGGATTCGTCGGAAAAGAGGACAGTATTCCATTTCTGTATCGACCAGTTTAAATGATCCCTGGCAAATTGTAGACGATTCTTTTTTTCCGTCTACGATTGTAGACGGTTCTTTTTAGAAATTAGTGGTTTTTTCACAGGACGAAGCAACCAAGACCAGCCTCATTTGCCCTGCGACTAACTGTTCGGGTACTTATTTCTAATTTTAGGCTATTAACAACCTCTCGAGGAGTTATTTTTGGGAATTTCTTGTACTCTCTTGCTATTAAATTATCTTGTCTAGGAGTAGTCTTACGAGGTCTTCCACTTAAATCTTGAGTTTTTACAGAACCGGTCTCATGAAATTTCTTTATAATTTTTGAAACTGCTGATTTATTTATTGAATATTTGTCACAGATACTTTTTTAAACCAGCTTTAAAATCGTTAATTATTTTATTTTTTAAGTCTTCACAAATCTTAACTTTAGCCATTTTCGTTAACTTTGAAAAAAAGCAATTATGCGAAAAACTTAGAAAAAGAAATTGTGAAAAATTACCAGAATTTAAAAATAAAATAAAATAACTGTAAACAGGATGCTTTTTACATACATCGTTCTTTTAAATATTATTTTCGTTTTACACTTCTTTCTTGCAGAAGTTTAAAAGTTTCCATTGTTTTGTCAGTAGCGAAATAGTGAATATTTTTAATTTTGTTCCCTTTTTTCAGAATATAATTAATTATGTTGTTTGTTTTTCAGTTAATTTATTTATATAAATAAAACTATACAAGTAAAATACTAAAAAAAAAATTTTATTTTAAAAAAATATTTTAAATTTTGGGAACATATGGAATATTTGGAAAAGTTTCCATTGTTTTGTCAACCATTGTAGGTCAAAAATCGAGGTTTTCCTGGTTTTTTCCTTATATCTCAGCCATTTGTGGACCGATTTTCTCGATTTTAAATAGCATTCGAGCCGGAAGAATTCCGGAGATATTTATGTATGATTCTTGTATGTAAGTTATTTGGGGGCTTCGGAAAGTTGATTTCAACAGACTGACAGACGGACATGGCTTAATCGACTCCGCTATCATTCCAATTATGAAAAAAAATCCAGGGGAGTTTTTTCCCTTTTCTTTTTTTTAACATAGAATTTGAATATGAAAAATGAGAAAAAACTCCCGGGGAATTTTTTTTCATAATTGGGCTGTATAAGGATCCAGAATATATATATACGTTATAGGGTCGGAAAATTATATTGTGGAAATTACAAACGGAATGACAAACTTATATTTACCCTTCTCACGAAGGATACTTATTCTTGGTGAAAATAAATGTATGTTTTTTCAAATTTAAGGGGCTTAGAAACATACAATTTGCCATATTAGTTCCTAAATGAAGTTAAAAACAACAAATGGTACTTTTTCGCTCTTCTGCCATTATAAAAAGAAAATCTCTCCTTATTTTTTTATTTGCTTTATCGTTTTTAAGTTTTTATTATTTTTTTTCGGAATTATTTTCGGTTTTACATTGTGGGTTTATTTTTATATATAGTAGTTAAATATATATAAATATGTATCTGCGTTATATGTTTAGTTGTCATATAAATATTTATGCACTTGTTGTTTGTCGAATACTCTGTTACATTAAAACGTATTGAAATAAATATGAATTATTTTTAAGAGTTATAGAGAGACAAATACAAAATTTTGATGCGTTTAAAGTTTTAAATATTTGTATATAATAATAATAAAAAAAAAACATAAAAAATAAATAAAATTAATTATAAAGAGTTTTACAAATTAATACTTTGATATTTTAAAGGAAACATAAGATTGAGCGGCCATTTTGTAGAAAGTTGCTCTCTCTACGCACTGAGTTTTAAAAATAAGTCTTTTATTTACTATTAAAATTAATTAAAATTAAAAATCATAAAATTTTTCAAATGAGGAATGTTTGTTTTCAGTAAAATAATTGGCATTTTAAAAATTAAATTAAATTCGTTTTTTTTTTTTAAAAATCACTGTTAAATGCAAGAAATTTACATTTTTTTTCTATAAAATAAAACAAAAACAAACTGAAAATTAATAAAAAATATATATGTAAATAAAATATCACTTTAAATGAGATTTATAATAAATCAATAATTATTACTTAAACAAAACTAAAAAAAAATAAACAAGATCAGACCAAAAAGAAAGCTTAAGCTTGATTTTTCAACAAGTCTTTCAATAATTATTACTTGTTACTTAAATACTAAATAGATTTCATATTTTTTTTGTTATTTTTTAGCAGCAAGCTTGTGTTTTCAGAGACGAGGATAATCGTAAAAATGTTTTCGTTTTCAAATATAAAAAAATCTTTTTTTTTGTTTTTTCAATCAGCATCACATTATTTCCTTTTAGCTTAAAGACTTACGTCTTCAATTTAACGATAGAATTTTACCTCAGCTTCTACACAATCCTTCATCAATTCATCCAATTCCTCATTGACTTCGGGATGTTCCGCCAAATAGGCGGCTACTTCTTCAACACAAGCGGCCTCTAAAGCTTTCAAATGCTCCAGAGAGGCCGGCTTACGTTGTCCATGCAGTTTGTGCAATAATGTTATTTCATTATCAGCTGGCACTTTAGTGAGTGGTGATATTTTGGGTTGTGGTGCAAATACGAACGGTTTAAATACCGATTCGCTGGCATTGGGTGTTGCGGTGAACCAGTGACATGAAATGCCATTATTGCACAACACAAAAACACTGGCCGAACGTGAGGTGGCCGCATTGGCGGCAGAGCGTAAAGTCTCGAACATGCTGGTTAGCGAATAGGAGCCGTCGTCGGAGGGTTCATCGCCACTCCAGTCGGTGGAGGAGTTGGGAGAACATTCGAAACAGGCAGCAAAGTTGAGGTCGCCCTAGACACGGAAGAGAAAATGTAAATTGTTAGTAAAAGAAATATATATTTATGGGAAAGACATAGTTTTATTTAAGGTTTCTTGTAAAAAGCTTTTATTATGTGAAAAAGTTCATTTTAAAAGCTTTTTTGTGAAGAGCTTTTATATGAAAAAAGCTTTTTAAACAAAACTTAATAGTGTGTAAATTTTGCAAATTTTTCAAAACTTTTTGTTAGAAGCTTTTTCGGAAAAATTAGTAAAACGAAATTTTTTTGTTGGAAATTTTTTCTAAAAAATCAATTTTGAAAACAAAAGTTTCATTTTATTTAAAATTTTACTGTAGAAGTCATTTTTAAAAAAAAAAAATTTGTTAGAAGCTTTTCTTAGAAATTTTTTTTGAAGTTTTTGTGAGAAGCTTTTTTTGTTTTAAAATCATTTTATGAAAAAAACTATTTACAAGAAATATTGAAATATCAATTTAGCAATTTTTTTTTTTTTTGTAATTTTACTTCATTATTTAATTGTAAAAATATTGTATTAATCGTAAATGGCCCAATGAGCTCGATTATTTAAATAAATTTTGAAATGAAAAGCTTATGTATTGGAAAATTTTTTTGTTGGAAGCTTTTTCTGAAAAGTCTTTTCAGAAGTTTTTTTAAATACAAAAGCTTTTTGAAAAAAGTTTTATGTGAAGTTTTGTTTGAAATTTTAGTGTAAAGCTATTTTTTTAAGCTTTTTCTGAAATTAATTGTTGAAGTGTTTTTATAAGCTTAACAAAGCTTAATTAATAAGATATTTTACTGTAAAACACAATTTTTTAAATTTTTTTGTGAATTTTACATAAAAGCTTTATGAAAAAGCTTAATTTTATGTGAAATAATTCTTGAAAATATGTATGTATGTTGTTAGAAAGAAGCTTTTTCTAAAAAATCAATTTTGAAAACATGTTTTGGATATTTTTTGTTGGAAGCTTTGTTGAAAAATCTTTTATGAAGATTTTTTTTGAAAAAAGAAAGCTTTTTGGAAGTTTTTTTGAAAAATCTTTTTTAAAGTTTTACGTGAATTTTAAATAAAAACCATTTTGTTTAAGTTTCAGAAAACTAAAAATTTTAAATTTTTTTTTGTAAAAATAAAACAAAAGCTTTGTGAAAGCTTAATTTTATGTGAAGTTCTGTTTGAAATTTGACTGTAAAAATTAACTTTTGCAATATTTTTAAAAAGCTTTTTCTGAAAATCAATTATTTAAGAATTTTATATATAAGCTTTGTGACTAATTGTAATTTTATGTACATATATAAAATTTTACTGTAAAGCTAATTTTTTAAAAAATTTTGTTAGAAGTTTTATTGAAAGAAACTTTTATTAAAATCTTTATGTGAATTTAAATAAAATATTAATTTTATGTCAAAATTTGTTTAAATTTTTACCGTATTTTAATTTTTTTTTTATAATTTTTGAAAATTTTTTTTTATAATTTTTGAAAAAAATTAATTTTGAAAACATTAAAGCCTGTTTTGGATTTTTTTGAAAAAAGAAAGCTTTTTGGAAGTTTCTTTTAAAAAAAAATTTTTAAGTTTTATGTGAAATTTGACTGTAAAAATTAACTTTTGCAATTTTTTTTTAAAAAGCTTTTTCTGAAAATCATTTTTTTTTTATATATATAAGCTTTGTTACAAATTTTAATTTTATATAAAATTTTACTGTAAAGCTAATTTTTTAAAAAATTTTGTTAGAAGTTTTTTGTGAAAGAAAATTTTATTAAAATCTTTATGTGAATTTAAATAAAATATTAATTTTATGTAAAATTTTAAATAAATTTTTACCGAAAAATCAAATTTTGAAATTTTTTAGTTTTTTTTTTTTGTATAATTTTTGAAAATTTTTTCTGAAAAAATCGAAATTTTAAATATTTTTTTTGGGTAAATTTTAATTTTATAATTTTTTTAAATTTTTTTAAAGTTTATTGTGAATTTTAAATTAAAACTTTGTGAAATAGCTTAATTTTTTTATGAAGTTTTTTTAAAAATTTTGTTGAAAGCCTTTTCGAAAAATATATTTTTGAGTTTTTAGAAAAAACATAAAAATAAAAAAAAAAAATTTTTAATGTTTTTTTAAATTTAAGGAAAATATTTTGGTGAAAAAAAATTCGTGTTAAATTTGCGGGCTACGGTAAGTTGATTTCAACATACAGACGGACATGACTATCGTCCGCGATCTATAACGATCCAACATATTATTACGAAGTTGCACTAACGACTTGACTTTAACGTTCTGTAACGGCTGCTTACAACATTCATTTATAAACATTTCCAGTGCTCACAACTTCTACTTATCAACAATTTTGATAACATTGTTTGTTGGTATGACAGCATTAACTGTTAAAGCTGTTAAAAGCTCTAGAAATATAACATTATTAACAAAAAAAGTTGTATTTTTTTTTGTGGCTTCTTGTTCATGTGTTTGTTGTGTAAAAGTGTAAAAAAATCAGAGTAGAATTTTCCATTGTTTTACAGTTTTGTCTGTTAGATAGATAATTCATGAAACTACTAGAATATGACACTGTGTATATAAATAGTAACAGAAAATTGCGCTGTTAGACTTAACATCAACTGTATTCTTGTACATATATTATAACGTGTATGTAATGCTAGGTATACACGTTACGATAAGTCGTACGATAAATCGTATAAGTATGAAATTAGTAACGTGTATCATGTTGTCGTACTAACGATGTATGAAAATCAAAAATGTTTGATTTTTGTGATATTTTTATTACTTGTCATTTTTTTCAAAGGAAATAGTACGATTTGTAGTAACGTCTATCACAAAATCGTACTTCAACTCATACTACGATTAGTAGTATGAGTTAATTACCATAAAAAATTAATTTTTCAAAATTCTTAAAAATAATTGTCAATCTTTATGACCTCTTTAACTATATAACGTTCCCCATTAAGCTTTTTAGCAGTTGTCTGTAAATATAACATATTTCTGTTATAAACCTAACACTACTCTGTTAACTTAACATGGACAACTCAGCAGACATCAATATTAATTATCTCTTACTGCCACAACTTACCTCACCATCCCAGCATCCCAAAGTCTTCAAGGCATCAGCCAACCCCTCAATAGATTTGTCAATAGTTTTGGTCACCGCCAAACCATCACTGGGCAAATGATGATAGCCCGTGGTTAATTGCTGGGCAGCCCACAATTTGCCAGCACAACTAATCAGCCAGACTTTTGAAGGATCACAGATAATTAAACTGAATTTAGTGTCGTCGTTGCCATGATGGGCCACTAAATCTCCTACACGATCCACAGCCGAATCAGCAGAATCGGCAGTGGCCAAAGATAAACGTACTACATCGAATGCCGTCAAGTCACATTCAGCATCATTACTCCAAGTGATGGCCACACTGACATTACGCTCATTAGAGCCACAGTCACCACCCCAAACTCCAGGCTGGGGTTTTTGCAATATAACCCTCAAGGCATCAGCTTCGCCTACCAACTCATTCTATGAAAAATAAATTATATCATTTCCAAGGCTTTTGAAATATTAAACACACACTCACCTTTCCCTCTAGAGACTCGGAATTATCATAAAAGCAGACTTCTTGGGCCACACCCACCAAACTTTCATTTTCGGCATTACGTCCCAAGATGACGGTGTCTGTGGCACAATTTGGTGGCATGACAACAAAACAATTACCTTGAGAACTCATTTTTGTTTAATAATATTTGATTGCAGCAAAAGTAATCAAAGCAAAAAAACTTCCGCAGAAAATTGATTTTTCTCAATCAGCAGCTGCCAACGTCAACGACCCAACAATAATATCACACACACACACAGTGACAAGCTCGCCAATAACAGACAGGAAATGCTTAAAAAATTTACGAATTTTTAGCCAAATAAATGGTAATTTCTGTTAATTATAAAAGAAAATTTTTTATAATTTACTTTGCTATTCTTTAGTTTGTTAATTAATTATTCTGTGGGCAATTCACTTCACCTTTTCTTGTATGCGTCTGGGTATATGACAAATTTTTTACTTTCAAATATGCGGAAGGGTGATTTGTAGTGTTGCAAAGCCAATGTACGATTGAAATTATTTTGTCAAACTGTCATTTAGTAGTGAAGGGGGCTAAAAAGTACTTTATTATTGCCCCCTGTTTTTGGTACAACAATCAACTCTGTTATTTAATGTAAACACAGGGTTGCTGAGCTTAAGCAATGTTGTTAATTTAGCGTGTTTTTAGGGGGGAGATTTGATTTCATGAATAAATCTTTAATGAAGAAAATATATGAATAGAACGAAAAATTTTATAATTTCAGGTTGGATTGGCTTGGATTAAATTTTTAATTCCGATTCTAATTTCTGTAATATTTATTTATGTATAAATTATGGATACTGATATATTGGACAGTGGATTTAATGATGAACGTCTTACTACATGTCTGTTTATTGGCTGAATTATGTTTTTCAAAGCCTCCATATAACATAAATAAGTCTAAAAATACGTTCTTGATTAATGTTTTATCGCACTGAACCATTCCATGAAATTTATAATTTTTCTGAAAAAACAATTATCAAGTGACGATTTATGAACCATAAAAACGCTTCATAGTCACTACTCTTTCATTGAAACAGAGCAGAGATGGAAAGTGTTATTCGATTAAAACCAGAGACCGAAAATAACGGGTGCACTTTCATTTCAATGGTAAATTTTTTTGTGTTATAGCACTAAAATAATAAATTTATAAATCATTGAATCAGAAAATATCAAACATTTTAACTAAAAATCATAAAAAATATCACTTTTACAAAAATCATAAATATTGCAAAAAATCATAATTTTTTATTAACAGCTTAAATTAAAATTAGCAATTTTGTTACTTTTTCGAACCATCTCGGCCCTGCATTATCTCATTTTCATTATATTCTTTCTATAATTTCTTAAAAATGTTAACAGTTATTAAGATCAACCACAATTGAAAAACTTATAAAGGTCATAAAAAAACCATGTAAAAATAAAAGCTTTTATATCTATTTATTTTTTATAGGAAAATTTTAATCACGATGTGTATATTTTGATAACCCCACGTGTTGAGCAATAAATTTTTTCACTTAGCGAACAATTTCTTGCCCACACATGAATTTGTCGCGTTTGGATACCACTTGTTAATGTTATGTTCATGTCCACACTAATAAAATGATAGATTTTCAAGACGGGACAAGTAATTTTAGAGACATGTGTAGTCAAAATTATGTTAAACATATAAAACACTTCAAATTTAAATAAGATGAAAACGCTGAGCGATATCAACCAAGACCATCCTAAATTGCACTGCTGCAACAGATTATTGATAATTTGAGTTTCTTACTTAACTGTCCTGCTATTAAATTATCTTCTCTTGGAGTAGTTTTAGGAGGTCTTACTTCCAAATGTTCAGTTTTTACAGTACATTTCTAATGTTATTTTTATAATCTTTAAAATAGCTGTTTTATTAATTGAAAATTTATTTGCTTCAAATTTTGATGGCCGCACACAAATATTACCAACCTATCAACTTTTCCAACCCTGAATACACAGCCAAAGAGAAACAACAAATAGTTTTTATTTCTCCCAATCGAATAAAGTGCGTTGTGAAAATGGTGCAAAGAAATTTTTACAAATATTTCTAGAAAACATAACAATTTAAACCAAAAAAACATAGCAGAAATATAGTATAAATATTAATTTCTAATAACAAATTAAAATAGGCGAAAGCTAAATTGTATTTATGCTTAAAAACACTAAAAAAGATACTAATTTAGCCAGAAAGAAAAAAAAAGTATTTCTTGTCTATTGGTAAAAGGGTACGTTCAGTTACAGCCATTGTTTTTTTGTCATATTTGTTTTGATGGCAACTACAGCCATCTCTTTCTCGCCCACATTAAATCCAATAAGAATACTGAAATTATGAAAACAAGTCAAAATAAAGTGTTGGTGTGTGCGTGTGTCCATGTGAAAATGCAAAGTGTATTTTTTTCGAATTGTTTTTGATTACAGTTTTTTTTTGTCTTCTTTCGTTTTCTCTTCTACTTCTATATGATATTCTTAACGTCTACGTAGAAAAAAAGAATTTTAAGAACATTGACGTTAGTGAGTGCTGGTTTTAAAATAAAAGGGATATTTATTAAAATAAACCAAACAATTTAGTGAAATTTTTATAGAAAATTATTAAAACCAATAATTGGAATCTAACGAAATATAATATAAATTATAAAAATATGGAATTTAAAAGCAAATTAATGAATTTAAAAAAATAAAAAAAAAGTGTAGAGAACAAGTGAAAATTGACTAAACTCTGCCTTTAAGTTTGTAAAGAGTGTGTGTGCGTGTGTTTGGTGTTAAGAAAACCTGGAGAAAATCAATAAAGTTTTTAAGAAATATTTAGGACAAAGTGAGTTTTTGTATTTAAATGTAAAATAATTGAGATTATTTGTTTAATGGTTGTTATAAAATTCTTGAAATATTTTATATAAAATTGGTAAAAATGCAAAACAAGTTTTACACACTTGGGTGCTTTTTTCGTAAAGGCGTGTTACGTTTTTTTTTTTATTTTTTATTTTCTTGTCTTTTCTTCATTTACCCGCTAAGTATTCAGCCAAAGACCACTTTTTTTAACTTAAAGCGTTGTTTGACCACTTTAGCTGTAGTGAAAAGTTATGTTTACGCGCTTTTTTGTGATTTTATTCATAAATTTATTTAGTTTTATGGAACCCAAAAATTGTTTGCATATATTTTTACTTTTTTTTATTTTTACAAAAAAAAATCAATAGATTTTTAGTATACCAGAAAATTTTTCAAATCTTTTTTTTTTTCATATACTTTAGAGAAAAAAAGCGCCCTTTTTTATTATCATCATCACCATCACATCAGTTTCATTGCATATTTGTGTGTAACGACCACAACAACAGCTTTCCTTGAGCTTACTTACATCAACCTACCCCCTCTTTGCTTCCCCCCTTAATTTTACTTACAAGCTTTTTTTTTTGCATTTTGTTGTTGTTTTCTTGTGCTAACTATTCACAGTTACTTGTAATGTAGTAGCGTAGCGTAGTTAACCATCTTTATCTTCCAATCAAACATCATCCATCCTCCCTCATTTATAGTTTATTTCTTATTTGTTTGAGATTTTGTTTTCCGTGCTTCTTTTTGTTCTCTTTTATTTTGTTTTATTATTGCTATTTTCTAATTGTCATTACTTTTCTTTTATTTACATATTTATTTTTACACCTATTGTATAGTTGTCATTCGTTTCTTTTATATTTTCCTATTCATATTTATTTGTGAATATTTATGTGAAGCTGTTTGTGTGTGTGCATTTTAATGTTATGTCAGCATTTTTTGTTTACAAATAAAAAAAAGAAAAAGAAGCAGCAGAGAAGTCAGAAAAAATATGCTGTGTCCTCATTTTTCTACTGTTTTGTTTGTAAATTTTTATAGCATGAAAATGTTAAATTGGGGTGCATGCGTTGTGTTTGTGTAAAATGTAGAATTTAGAGAATTTTAAAGTAAATTCAGGTTTTTTCATATTAAGTTTATTAAATCATACGTGAAGAAAAGTATAATTGAATTTATTTTTGTTATGTGCACTATGGGCTTAAGGTGTGATAAATCTTATACCTAATTTTTAATTTTCTAATTGGAGCGAGATGAAATTAAATTCATTTCTGTAGATTTTAATAAATTATATGAATAGATTTCCATTAAAAAGATTATATCAATGGCTTAATATAGAAAGGTCGTATATCAACTTTTAGTTATGTACTTTACAGGAGAAGGAAAAAACTCAATAATATCTGAAAGTGAAATTGAAAAAAAACTACTAAAAATTTGTAATAAAGTGGTTGACAAAACAATGTAAACTTTTCCAAATATTTCATTAGTGGCCTAAAATCTGAAATATTTTTTTAAAAAATTTTAACATTTTTGTAGTATTTTATTTGTATACTTTTATTAACTTAATTTAACAAAAAACAAAGGACATAATTAATTAAATTCTAAAAATGAGAAAACAAAATTAAAAGATTTCATTATTACGGCATTGACAAAACAATGAAAACTTAGGTATTATTTTAACAAATATGGTCTAAACTTAGCAATAACTCAATATTTTATTGGGTATCCCTTATTTTTATAACTGCTACACATCGACGATGCATTGAACCAATTAAAGAGTCAATGGTCTCATTTGAAATATTTTGCCATTCCCTTATAACCGCCTCCGATAAATCTTCCTTCATGGTGTAATTTTGAGTCCTTATTTTACGATCTACAATTTCCCATAGATTTTCTATGGGATTGAGATCTGGCGATTGGGCAGGCCACTTCAAAACACGTACCTCGTTGGAATGTAACCACTCGGTTACAACCCTAGAGGTGTGTTTCGGGTCGTTATCTCCAAACTAGGGGCATATTTTCCTCAGCGTATGGATACATAACATCGTTTAATATGGTTCTGTATCCTATACCGGTCATGGTATCTTTTATAATATGAATTGGACCCATACCTTGCCCTGAAAAACATCCCCATACCATAATATTGCCACCGCCAAACTTTACAGTCTTATTTGTGTACTTTGGATCTAATCTTTTTTCCTTTGGTCGCCATACAAATGTCCTCCGATCACTGCTTCTTAAATTGTATTTGGATTCGTCGGAAAAGATGACAGTATTCCATTTCTGTATCGACCAGTTTAAATGATCCCTGGCAAATTGTAGACGAGCAGAACGGTTCTTTTTAGAAATGAGTGGTTTTTTCACAGGTCGATAGCAACCAAGACCAGCCTCATTTGCCCTGCGACTAACTGTTCGGGTACTTATTTCTAATTTTAGGCTATTAACAACCTCTCGAGGAGTTATTTTTGTGAATTTCTTGAACTCTCTCGCTATTAAATTATCTTGTCTAGAAGTAGTCTTACGAGGTCTTCCACCTAAATGTTGAGTTTTTACAGAACCGGTCTCACGAAATTTCTTTATAATTTTTGAAACTGCTGATTTATTTATTGAATATTTGTCACAGATACTTTTTTTGTTTTAAACCAACTTTAAAATCGTTAATTATTTTATTTTGTAAGTTTTCACAAATCTTAACTTTAGCCATTTTCGTTAACTTTGAAAAAAAGCAATTATGCGAAAAACTTAGAAAAAGAAATTGTGAAAAATTACCAGAATTTAAAAATAAAATAAAAAAACTGTAAACAGGATGCTTTTTTTTACATCGTTCTTTTAAATATTATTTTCGTTTTACACTTCTTTCTTGCAGAAGTTTAAAAGTTTCCATTGTTTTGTTTGTAGCGAAATAGTGAATATTTTTAATTTTGTTACCTTTTTTCAGAATATAATTAATTATGTTGTTTGTTTTTCAGTTAATTTATATTAATAAAACTATACCGAAAAAAAAAAAAATTATTTTAAAAAAATATTTTAAATTTTGGACTACATATGGAATATTTGGAAAAGTTTCCATTGTTTTGTCAACCACTGTATATTCTGGATCCTTATAGATAGCCATGTCCGTCTGTTGAAATCAATTTTCTGAAGACCGCAGATATCTTCGGGATCCAAATTTTCAATAATTCTGTCACATGTTTTCGAGAAGTTTCCTATTTAAAATCAGCAAAATCGGTCCACAAATGGCTGAGATATGAGGAAAAAACCAGGACAACCTCGATTTTTGACCTATATCTGGATTACTAATTCATTAATATAGACAATATGGATATCTAATGATAGATATTTCAAAGACCTTTGCAATGACGTATATAAGACCATAGTAAGTTGGACCTACAATAGGCCAAATCGGGAAAAATATTTTTTTAACCCGAATTATTTTTTTCACCAAAAAAAAATTAAAAAACAAAAAAAAAATTTTTTAAATTTAAAAAAAAAATTAAATAATTCCAAAAAATTTTAAAAAAAACTTTGGAAAAAAATATTTTTTGTTTACCTAAAAATATTTAAAATTTGTATTTGGTGAAGGGTATATAAGATTCGGTACAGCCGAATATAGCTCTCTTATTTGTTTTCTATAAATTTGATCGTATTACAGTTTTTTACGAAAAATTCTTCTATAGAATATTTTTTTATGGAAAATTTAGTGTATTACAGTTTCTTCAATGGAAATTTTCTTCTAAAGAAATTTTATAAATGTTTCTAAAAATATATAACATATGTATAACACTTTTTTTGTAGAAAATTTTTTGTATAACAGTTTTTCTATAGAAAAATTGGTCTATTACGATTTTATTTAAAGAAAATTTTTTGTATAACAGTTTCTTCTATAAAACATTTTGTGTATAACAGTTTTTCTGTACAAAATTTTGCGTATAAATTTGATATGGAAAGTTTTTTCTAAAGAATTTTTTTATAACAGTTTCTTCTATAAAATATGTGTATAATATTTTTTTCTATAGAAACATTGGTCTATTACGGTTTTCTGTAAAGAAAATTTTTTGTATGACAGTTTTTTATTATAGATAGTTGTGTGTATAAGAGTTTTTCCCTATAAATTTGATTGTATTACAGTTTCTTCTATGGAAATATTTTTCTGTAGAATTTTTTATAAGTTTTTCCTATAAAAATGTTTGTGTATAACAGTTTTTTTTTAAAGAAACATTGGTCTATTACGGTTTTTTAAAGAAAATTTTACGTATAACAGTTTTTTATATAAAAACATTTTTGTATAAAATTTTTTTTCTGTAAAAATGTAGTGTATAACAGATTTTCTATAGAAAATTTTGTGTATACCTAGCAGTTTTTTTTTCTATAGACAAATTTGTTTATAACTATGTTTTTCTATAAATGCATAATAGATTTTTTCTGTAGAAAATATTTTGAATAAAAAATCTTCTATAGTACATTTTATGTATAACAGTTTTCTTATAGAAAATGTAGTATAAAATAGTTTTTTTTAAAAATTTTTTTGTATACAGTTTTTTCGATGGAAATTGTGGATAAGTTTTCTTAAAGAAAATGTTGTGTATAACAGTTTTTTATTTAGAATATTTTGTGTATAACAGTTTTTCTATATAAAAATTTAGTTTACAACTGTTTTTCTATAGAAAAAGTAAAGTACACTATTTTGATGGCGAACTAAAGTTTAATTTTATATCACTATTGCTCAGATTAATACATATTCCATGTTTACGCTATGCCGATTAATGCATAAGACGGTAGTCACAAATTATACTGATATGAATCAGCTTGTTTCAGAAATATGACAATAAAAACCAAACAAAAGAAAATGTCACAATGGTTGTGGTTTGAAAAGAATGACAAATATGTATCACATGCGTTGCCTATTGAAAAATTTATTTTTGCTCTCGTTCTGAAAACCACAATCATTGAAAAGTGGTTGCAGAACATCAAAATCAACATACGGTTTGATATTACTTGTTTGACAACTGTCATTTGTTGCAAATCTGTAATAATGACGTCTTTTTTCATTACGGAGGTGAAATTATGAGCATAATCATATAGTGTGATTATATTTCTATATTCAGACTCCCTATCTTAAACTCATACTAGTAAATTCTTATAGCAAGGCTACAGGTCTTGATGAATCCTGCCAATAGGACCTATGAGTCAGGATTCTATCTTATTTAAAACTAGTTGATCGCCTCGTCTTCGCCCGGTAGCATTTACTAATGTTAGTTCTTCAAGTTTCTCCAACCCACGCTCACCAGCCTGTTCTTATTTATTTGCAAATAAAATATCTAAATTTGTACTGCATACTTTAGGGAGCATTTTTTATTACAGTTGACTGGACTCACAAAAAAAATAATTTCCGAGTTTTAATTGGAATTTTTGAAGTTTTTCTTCTTTACAAACCATCTACTGAAAATTTCGATTCGAATAAAAAAAATCAGCCAAATCGCTCCAGCCGTTCTCACGTGATGACATTACATACATGGACCATTTCATTTTTATATATATAGAAGATAAATTTATAATTGTTTTTGGGAGATTGAAAGATTAAAAAAAATGTTATCCTTTTAAAATCAAAATTATTTTATATTAAACTTGCTTGCTTTGTACAACACCAATTCTCCTGTACTTGCAGACATTTCCGTCATAAAAATAAATCTCCATTTGAAAATAAATCTTCTTTGTAGCTTCCACAGTCATCATTATCTTCTAAAACACATTTCTCAATTGAACTGAAAATTACTACATAAGTTTTTTTATATTTATTTATTTATGTTAAAATTTACTTCACTTTTGATGCAGCTTGTTTACATATTCTTTTTGCTGTCTATGCTCTTTAATATTTTGGTTAGATTTGATTTCTGTTCCATGATTCTCTTTTGTATTGAACATACCGGCTGTTATTTTGAATTTGAAATTAGAAAATGTTTTATTTTTGTTTTTTCTCTCCCAACATATTCCGTTTGTCTTGTTGGTTTCTTCTTTGTATACTGTTTGTTTATTTCTTATATGAATTTGGTATATAATTTTTGTGATTTCTTTAAAAGGTCATTCAACTTGTAAGATTTATTTGATGTGCACATTTTTGGAGTATCACTACAAATCAAAATGTATAAATTTAAACCGATTTTTAAACAAAAATTTGTGGGTATTTTTTTTTTGAATTAAAGTGTATTTAAGAATGCTAAATTATATTAATTGTTAAACATTACATTTTTTTTATTCCGTAAATTTATTATGCATTTTAATGCATTATTTGTAGTTTCGAGTAGTCGTTGGAATTGAAAATGTAACCTTGACATTGTAGAATATTTGCTGTGTGTTTTTTGTTGTATTATTTATTCTAATGTTATTTGTAATTTATTGCCAACAAACATCATATGATTTTAAGTTGTTTGACATTCAGTTAAATAAACATGACAGTATAAAGGGGGAAAGAGAGATGTCAAAAAAGAGGAATTTATTATTTGAATGATTAAATAAATATAGGGCTCACATACTTCCAAACTGTCCTTCCAGATTTGGCTGATTTTTTTTAATCGATTTGAAATTTTCAGGAAATGGTTTGTAAAGAAAAAAATTCAAAAATTCCGGGTAAAACTCGGAATATTTTTTTTTCAGTCCAGTCAACTGTAATAGTAAATGCCCCCAAAGTATGCAGTACAAATTTAGATATTTTATTTGCAAATAAATTAGAACAGGCAGGTGAATGTGGGTTTGAGAAACTTTACATTAGTACATAAATAGCGGTCAACTAGTGTTCAATAAAAATGAGATAAATGTTATTTAAAAACAAAAACCGCATTCAAAAGATCCGCCATCTTTTTTAAATCCCGCATTTTTAAGTCATATACCCAAAACTGTTATACACAAAATATTTGTATAGAATTAACTGTTATGCTGAAAATTTTCGATGGAAAACATTTTTATATACAACATTTTCTATAAAAAAAACTGTTATACACAAAATATTTCTGTATAAAAAACTGTTATACATATCTTTGACAAACTGTTATACCCAACATTTGCTATGGAAAAAGTGTTTTACACAAAATTGTCCATAGAAAAAAACTGTTATACTCAATATTTTCATTATAAAAAACTGTTATATACAATATTTATTATAGAAAACTGCTATACATACTATCTTTGAAAAACAGTTATTCTCAACATTCCCTATAGAAGAAACTGCAATACACAACAAGTTCTAAAGAAACAAGTAAGAGAGCTATATAAATACCCTTCACCAAATTATACTTCAAAATAAAAATTTTAAATATTTTTAGGTAAACAAAATAATTTTTTTTTTTCAAAATTTAAAAAAAAATTAGATTTTTTTTATTTTAAAAAAATATTTTTTTTTAAATTTTTTTTGTAATTTAAAAATTTTTTTTTTAATTTTTCAAAAAATTATTTTTTTTTAATTAGCGAAAAATAAGTTATGATAAGTTTTTTGGGTAAAAAAAAAATTCGGTTTAAAAAATATATTTCCCGATTTTGACCCATTGTAGGTCCAAATTATTCTAGCCTTATATACATCGTTGCAATGGACTTTGAAATATCTATCATTTTATATCCATGTTGTCTATATTAATGACTTAGTAATCCAGATATAGATCAGAAATAGGCCAAAAATCGAGGTTGTCTCGGGCCGAAAGCAACCGAGCTGGGAGAATTCGCGATATATTGATTTGGTATGGTTTCAACATACAGACGGACATGGTTATATCGACTTTGCTATTTATAACGTTCCAGAATATACAGTAATTGTTTTTTTTTTAGTATTTTACTTGTATAGTTTTATTTATATAAATTAACTGAAAAACAAACAACATAATTAATTATATTCTGAAAAAAGGAAACAAAAATAAAAATATTCACTATTTCGCTACAAGCAAAACAATGGAAACTTTTAAACTTCTGCAAGAAAGAAGTGTAAAACGAAAAAATAATATTTAAAAGAACGATGTAAAAAGCATCCTGTTTACAGTTATTTTATTTTTAAATTCAGCTTTTTTCAAAGTTAACGAAAATGGCTAAAGTTAAGATTTGTGAAGACTTAAAAAATAAAATAATTAACGATTTCAAAGCTGGTTTAAAACAAAAAAGTATCTGTGACAAATATTCAATAAATAAATCAGCAGTTTAAAAAATTATAAAGCAATTTCGTGAGACCGGTTCTGTAAAAAATCAACATTTAGGTGGAAGACCTCGTAAGACAAGATAATTTAATAGCGAGAGAGTTCAAGAAATTCCCAAAAATAACTGCTCGAGAGGTTGTTAATAGCCTAAAATTAGAAATAAGTACCCGAACAGTTAGTCGCAGGGCAAATGAGGCTGGTCTTGGTTGCTATCGTCCTGTGAAAAAAACCCTCATTTCTAAAAAGAACCGTTCTGCTCTTCTACAATTTGCCAGGGATCATTTAAACTGGTCGATACAGAAATGAAATACTGTCCTCTTTTCCGACGAATCCAAATACAATTTAAGAGGCAGTCATGGGAGAACATTACAAAGACGACCAAAGGGAAAAAGATTAGATCCAAAGTACACAAATAAGACTGTAAAGTTTGGCGGTGGCAATATTATGGCATGGGGATGTTTTTCAGGGCAAGGTATGGGCCCAATTCATATTACAAAAGATACCATGACAGGTATAGGATACAGAACCATATTAAACGATGTTATGTATCCATACGCTGAGGAAAATATGCCCCTAGTTTGGAGATTCCAACGACCCGAAACACACCTCTAGGGGTGAAGTGGCCTGCCAAATCGCCAGATCTCAATTCCATAGAAAATCTATGGGAAATTGTAGATCGTAAAATAAGGACCCAAAATTACACCAGGAAGGAAGATTTATCGGAGGCGCTTATAAGGGTATGGCAAAATATTTCAAAGGAGACCATTGACTCTTTAATTGGTTCAATGCATCGTCGATGTGTAGCAGTTATAAAAAATAAGGGATACCCAACAAAATATTGAGTTATTGCTAAGTTTAGACCATATTTGTTAAAATAATACCTAAGTTTCCATTGTTTTGTCAATGCCGTAATAAAGAAATCTTTTAATTAATTATGTCCTTTGCCCTTTGTTTTTTGTTAAATTAAGTTAATAAAAGTATACAAATAAAATACTACAAAAATGTTAAAATTTTTTAAAAAATTATTTCAGATTTTAGGCCACTAATGGAATATTTGGAAAAGTTTCCATTGTTTTGTCAACCACTGTATAAATACCCTTCACCAAATTATACTTCAAAATAAAAATAATTTTAAGTAAACAAAATTAAACTTTTTTTCAAAATTAAAAAAAAGAATTTTCTATTTTTTTTTTTAATTTTAAAAATTTTTTTTTGGTAATTTTGATTTTTTTTTTAATTTTTAAAAAAATTTATTTTTTTTAATTTATTAGTGGAAAAAATGTATGTCAAACAAATTGTTTGGGTAAAAAAAATTCGGTTTAAAAAATATATTTATCGATTTTGACCCATTGTAGGTCCATATTACTATAGCCTTATATACATCGTTGCAATGGACTTTGAAATATCTATCATTTTATATCCATATTGTCTATACATATGTATTATTAATGACTTAGTAATCCAGATATAGTAGATCGAAAATAGGCCAAAAATCGAGGTTGTCCCGGTTTTAAATCTCAGCCATTTGTGGGTCGATAGCAACCGAGCTGGGAGAATTCGCGATATATTAATGTATCAATCATGTTTGTAAGTTATTTGGTTTCAACATACAGACGGACATGGTTATATCGACTTCGCTATTTATAACGATCCAGAATATATAATTTGTGGGTTTGCAAATGAAAAATGTAGAAATTACAAACGTAATGACAAACTGTTATAGACAATATTATCTATAGAATAAACTGTTATACAAAAAAAATTTCTATAGAAAAAACCGAACATTTCTTATAGAAAAGGCTGTTATACAAAAAATCTTTTGTAGCAAAAACTTTCTATGGAAAAATTGTTCTACAAAAATGTTGTATAGAAAAAAGGGTTATACACAAAGGCCCATAATCATAGTCAAACACTAAAGTCGGTTCTTTTTAGAAACAACTTTAAAATAAAAACCTGCTTTTAATTATTTTGCAACTATGTATAGTCAAAATTAAAGTATGTTTTAAATTGAATCGACTTTAACTGGGTGCCACCGCAAATGTAGAAAATGTTTTCATACAATATACAACAAAATACAGACAAGTGGCAACGCTGAAAAGCTGACATACAAAATTAAAAAAAAAACAAAAAAGGTAAACAATAAAAGTAAAAGGGACAACTAAAGAAAAAAAGTTGTTTGTTGTGGAAAAATGAAATATATAAGAAGAATATAATAATTATAATATTTTGGTACTAATTTTATTGATAACTGTTCAATAATTGCAAAATCTCTACCAATATCTTGTAACTTAAACATTTTTTACTTTCTGCCGAACTTTTTTACTTGGTGAAGAACAGCTGATGCTGTTGTTAAACGAGTTAATAACAGCTTCAGCTAGTTTTATATTTAAAGTCGACTTCAACGTCAGAAGTATACTTAAACTTGTCTATGATAGACCTAAAGTCCACTCTTGAGTAAAGTCGAGTTTAATTCTCTTAAAGTATTCTTTATTTCTGACTATGATTATGGGCCAAAGATTTTTATATAAATAACTGTTATACCGAAAATTTTCTATAGAAAAACCAGAACATTTTTATAGAAAACATTGTTAAACAGAAAATGTTCTGTAAAAATAGAAAAATTTCTATAGAAAAACTGTTCTACAAAAAATGTTATATAGAAAAAAGTTTGTTCACAAACATTTTTGTAGAAATATTTGTTATACCAAATATTTTCTATAGAAAACAAAGATAAACACAAAGATTTTTATATAAAAATTTGTTATACCGAAAATTTTCTATAGAAAAAAACGGTTATACTCAAAATTAATTATCTGTTATACACAATTTTATAAACAAAACTGCAATACTCGAAATGATCTATAATAGACTGTTATACAGAACATTTTTTGTAGATAATACTGTTCTACACAAACATTTTTATAGAAAATGATGTCAGCCTTTCACAATTTTCCCAGATTGCTGTCTTATACTGAGTCTAAACTCTTATACGAAGTCCTATACTAACCCTAACATCATATACCAGCATATGTTTTACTCAAAATAATTCAGATTAAAAATTTTCTAAAATTAAAACTTAAATCTGAAAAATTACTTTAATAAATTCTTTCCTTTTCAATATTCTTACAGATAATTAAACTCAAATTTAAACTCCAGTCCTTTCCAAAATCAACGGCATCAACAACTCAACTTTAAATAATTAAATCTACATAATTTTTAACTCCGGTTGTGTTATGAAGCATTTTTGCAAAAATAGATTCACGCAAGCGTAAAAGGTTCATACAGACCACAATGAAGGAGATGGTCGGCGGATGTTGTGTATGTTCAGATGAGCGTGGTTGGCCAGAAAACCCGCTCGTATATTGTGATGGCCAAAACTGTACCGTTGCTGTGCATCAAGCTTGTTATGGAATCGTAACCGTGCCCACGGGGCCATGGTTTTGTCGTAAATGTGAAAGTCAGGAGCGTTCAACGCGTGTGCGTTGTGAGCTGTGTCCCTCACGGGATGGGGCGCTGAAGAAGACCGATAATCAAGGTTGGGCTCATGTGGTGTGTGCGCTGTATATACCGGAAGTGAGATTCGGTAATGTAACCACCATGGAACCCATAATACTGCAATTGATACCTCAGGAGAGGTATGGCAAAAGTAAGTTTAGATTATTATCACTTGGAAATGTTAGATTTAATTGCCTTTTTTTCACTTCTAGATTGTTATATATGCCAGGAATTGGGTAAACCACATCGCGCCACTGTAGGCGCCTGTATGCAGTGCAATAAATCCAATTGTAAGCAACAATTCCATGTCACTTGTGCCCAAAGCTTGGGCTTGCTGTGTGAGGAGGCGGGCAATTATTTGGACAATGTCAAATATTGCGGCTACTGTCAGCATCACTACAGCAAATTGAAGAAAGGCGGCAATGTTAAAACCATACCGCCCTATAAACCCATAGCCCATGATACATCATCCGATTCAGGGTCTTCACCGGAAAAGGAAATTGACTCGACCATGAGCACAACAGCATCCTCGACATCGGCCACCAGCATTAAAATCACCACCAATCTAACGTCAGCGTCATCTTCATCATCGAAACAACGAAAATCTTCGAATGCCACCAAACAGTCTTCATCATCATCTAGTTCCAATTTGAATGTGGGAAATCTCACCTCATCCTCAAACTCTGTACATAATCTTAGCAATACAACAGCGGCAGGTTTGACAGGATCAGCTACAGCTAATCCTAATCATTCTAATCCAACTAATTCCACATCATCTTCTACAGGTTTTAGTGGTAGTAACTCATTACCAGCCACCGGTGCGGGCACCAACACATCATCATCATCATCAGCAAATCTGAAATCTTCAACGGGCAGTTCTTCGAGTAGTTACAAGGATGGCAAGGATGGTGGTAAACATAGTAAAAATATGAATAAAATCTCCAGTTCCAGTAAGGATTCTTCATTTTCATCACGCGACTCGCGTGAAAAATCCTCCAAGTCATCCAAGAATAAGGACAACAGTTCCCTGCTTAATTCTTCTAATTCTCTGATCAACAGCAGTAGTCTAGGAGCCACAATATCCTCATCATCTCTAACCGCTTCAAATCCCTTTGCTCTCGATCACTCGTCTGGTGTGCAAAATCTATCCACCCACCACAGTTCGAATAGTATGCCATTTTCACAAACCAGTTCAGCGGCAAATTTACACGGAAATATTTCCTCATCTAGCAGTGTTAAGGATACAATGAAAAATCCCTTTTCAGCGGCTACAAATCAAGCACAATCTTCAAATTTTCTTAGTGAACTGCACTCAGATGGTACTAATCTAACACCTACACCCATGGATATAATTTCAACTGGCAATAATAATAATACAACTGCTGGAACACATTTGGGTTCCAGTTTTAATAAAAATTCAAATAACTCACAATCTTCCTTGCCGGCTAATAGCAGCAGCAGCAACAACAACAATAACTCCAGCTCAAATTTGCACTTAAATAACAACACATCAAACTCGTCATCATCATCATTTGCCAAGAAACGCAAAAATGAGGCCAAATTGAGTGCAACGGATGAAGTGAATAGGTGGGTTTTTACTTTTGCAGGGTTTAGTTTTGGTTTTTAGTTTTAATTGTGATTTATTTTGTTTTTTCTTTTTCAAGTCCTTTCCGCGATATTATTAAAGATGTTACGGTAACCTTAACGCCTTTGACGGATTTTGAAAAGGAAATTGAAAAGAGCTCGAAAAAGGTAGGTGTAAAAGTTTTTTTTTTTAAAAATTTATTTAATAGAAGTATAAAAAGAAGAATCATTTAAAAACAAATGATGTTAACTCCTGAAGGACATTTAAATGTTTTATGTTATAAGAAATCCAGTCTGAAAAGTTTCGTAGAAGATATAACAAATTTTATTAACAAGGTTACTCGGGTAATGGGTACTCGTTAAGAAAATTAAAAAAATAATAAAAACAATGCATTTTTATTTAATTTTAATTTGTGTATAGAAATATAAACTGAAACTTATTATTTTACTAAAAAAAGGTACCCGAATAATGGGTACTCGTTAGACAAATTAATCAAAAATATGAGAAAATTTAAATTTTAAGTTTTTTTTTACTTCAAAAGCGATTAAAATGAAAAAAATTAACGTATTGTTACGTTTTAACCTTTTAAAAACGCTGGTTTATTTCCTTTAAATAAACCGGATACTTTTGATTGCAAATAAAAGCCGTTTAGTAGTTTAAAAATTGTAACAACTCTTTATTTATTTAAAAATGTACAACAACAGAATTAAATAGTCACTCAATGTTTTTTTATACACGTTTGTAAATTCGCAGAAATACAGACACACTTTATAATGTACACGAATTTACTTGAAAAACACAACACACTTTAAGGCACTCAGTTGATGTTTATTCGAAAAGCGTCTCTGATAAACTGACTCTTTATGTATTGGCGAACGAACTGCCATCTCATCTTAGATCGGTCTATCTTGCGTCCAAGGAGCTTTTAAAGGTTGCGTGTTATAACCCGTCTCTTATGGATTTGATTAGAGCGGCACCCTCATATCTAAAGAACAGTTACTCTTTTGCCTACGGGAAATACAAGGATATTTTTGACTCGATTCCGTCACTTGGTGAATGTGGCACTAGTAACAAGATTAGGATTATTATTGAGTCATCCTTTAACAGGAACAGAGGTATGTCGAAGGAGGTCCTTGGTGCTCACTATCGTTCGTCGGTTGATTTCTATAAAATGAGAAATTTTACTTTGTTTGATACTGACTCCTCGATTATGAACAATGGATCCAGTGCCATTGTTCATAATCGAGGAGTGCTGTTTTTAATCTTCTCACTGGACGTTTCTTTTTGTACAGTTCACGTGAGAGATTTTCATCACTGTCTGGAGATTTAATTGCCATTAAAAGGGCTGTTGATATAGCCATTGAGGATAATAACTCGCGTCTTGTTATTTACACTGATAGTAGAAATGCGTGTATTTTGTTGGGACGTGCTAGTTCGAGGAACTTTATAGTATCGGATATTATTAATTCTATAGTTGATTCTCATATCCTTGAGGTACATATAGTATGGGTTCCTGCCCATGTTGGAGTTTGGTTCAATGAGAGGGTAGATTACCTGGCCAAAGAGGCCGTTTCTCTTGGCGCTCCCTTAGAGGTAAGACTTTCGTATGGGGATGCTCTTGTGAGGATAAGGAATTCTCTTAATCAAGAGTGGCTAGATTTTTACAGGACCAGATCTCAAGTGTCTGGACGATTCTTCTTCTCTCTTTTCAATGAAATACCTGCAAGACCTTGGCACAGGGGTGTTGGTTGGGATCCAATTGACATCAAGATTATTAATAGGCTCTTATGTGGCCACTGTTATAGTGGCGTTTACCTTCACATGATACGTAAGAGATCGTCTGATGTTTGTGATTTTTGTAACATGATCGACAATTCTGAGCATCTTATCTTTCACTGTTCTGAATTCAATGATATTAGAATTTAACACCAATTATTTCGTAAATTCACTAATCTTTTTGACTTATTAAATTCTCATGACATCGGTATATACTCTCAGTTAATTAGTTTCATTAAGGAAGCTAACATACGAGATCGTTTTTAAGTTTTAGGAAATAATCAACCGTTAGTCACTAACAGCGTTATACTAGAGGAAGTAGGCATTTTTCAATGCCCAACGTTTTCCCGTGTTTTTTTCCTTTGTGTGGGATATCCTGGCTTTTTGCGTTTTGCTTTGCCATCAGGTATTTTTATTAAAAAAAAAAAATTAACTGACTCACGACTGCAACCTCTGCCACTATTTATAACACTGCATTACCATCTAGAAAGCTCAATTTCTACAATGTTCTTTAACTGAATATTCGAATTCGAATATACGGTCGCAGCAAACAGCGTTGCCAACTTACGGTCAATGGTCAACTGAAAGCTTTTATTTAATAATGCCCACAGATATGTTACAGTTTGCTATTACAGCACTGTTATTTGAAAGCATTATGCTACTTTTAAATCAGCCCTTAAAATCGTTATATTTGAATTCAAGTACAATTTCGTAACAGTATTGTTTTGCCCAGATACTTAATAAAGTATAATTTATGAATTTTAAATGTTGTGGTTACTTAAAGAATTTTAATGGTTACTTAATTAACCGTTTACGAATTGTTATAATTTCTAAAAAAATGTTTAAGGTAATTAGCAACAAAAACGATACTGAATTCTGAAAATAATATAGTGGTTACTTGAGTAACGAGTACTCGATTAAGGGTTTTAATATTAAAAGTACATAATTATTTATTTAAATTTTATTTTTATTTATTTATTTAATTATCAATTTTAATTACAATTAAAATTATAATTAAAAAAAAGCTCTAGCAACTAAGGCTTTCGGCTTCATTTAAGTTTTAAAATTACATCAAATATAAGAGAGCTATATTCGGCTGTGCCGAAGCTTATACAGTGACGGACAATACAATAGAATCACTACATATGAATTCGATTAAAGAGGTAAAACTACAAAATTTGATTTCAAAATTTAAAATTTGTTCATTATATATTAATGCTCATAACGTAAACAATAAATAGAAAAAAATAACACATTCTTATGTTAAAAACGATGTCAAATCTAAAAGACTAAATAAAATATTCGACATACAAATAGAATCAATCAGTCTTAAAATGATTAAAAATAAAAAATCATCATAAGAATTCGTTGTTTTCTTAATATTTTGTTGCATATCAATTATTTCTAATAACAGCATCAAATCTTTTGGGGATTGAATTTAACAGACTTTCGCATGTAGATCGGGAAATTGCATACCATATTTCCTGAATTTTCTGCCAAAGTTCTTCCTTGTTTTTCAATTTTTCAGGTCCGAGTTTTGTTACTGTACAATTAATAACAAAATATTGTACTTTAATTGAAAACAACTTGTATTATAAAATCATAGAAACATTATTGTAAACTGTTTGTTGAATGAAAAAATATTGAAATATAATTTTTCATTACCTCAAATAAATTGAATACAATTAAACGATTTTTATAAAACCACTGCGTGTTTTAATAACTTAGATTAACAATAAGTTTGTCTTTTACTATTTTCCATAGGATTTAAGTCTGGTTATTGAGACGGCCATTCCATAACATGAATTTTGTTATATAAAAACCTTTTTTTGGCAAGACCTGATGTGTGCTTTGGGTCATTATCTTGCTGGAAGAGCCATTTTAAGGGCATATTCCATTCTGCATGTGGCTTTATAACATTCTCCAAAATATTTACATACAAGTGCTTATCCATATTTTCTTTAATGCAATAAATTGGACCAACGCAATACCAAGAAAAGCATCCCCATATAATAATATTTCCCCAACCATGTTTAAACGTTTTTGGTTTTTGCCATTTTTTGGACGTCTAACCCATGTCTTATCATCACTACCAATTAAATGAATGGTCGTTTCGTCTGTCCACAACACATTTTGCCACTTTTTTATATTTTCTGGCCCACACCAATCCTTATGATTGCTCCTGGTTTTAAATGAAATATTGGTAGTGATTCTATTGTAATGTCCGTCACTGTATACCCTCACCAAATTATACTTCAAAATAAAATTTTTAAATATTTTTAGGTAAAAAAAAAAAAAAATCCAAATTGTTTTTGGAAAAAAAAATTTCGAATTGTTTTTTTAATAATATTTAGCGGAAAAAAAACTTTTGGTGAAAAAAAAAAATTCGGGTTAAAAAATATTTTTCCGATTTTGACCCATTGTAGGTCCAACTTACTATGGTCTTATATACGTCGTTGCAAAGGTCTTTGAAATATCTATCATTAGATAGAATATGGATATATTGTCTATATTAATGACTTAGTAATCCAGATATATGTAGGTCAAAAATAGGTCAAAAATCTATGTTGTCTTGGTTTTTTCCTTATATCTCAGCTATTTGTGGACGATTTTTTATCGATTTTAAGAAAATTCCGGTGAATTTGATGTATGAATCGTGTATATAAGTTATTTAGGGGCTTCGGAAAGTTGATTTCAACAGACTGACATCGACTCCGCTATCTATAAGGATACAGAATATACAGTGGTTGACAAAACAATGGAAACTTTTCCAAATATTTCTTAGTGGCCTAAAATCTGAAATAATTTTTTAAAAAATTTAACATTTTTGTAGTATTTTATTTGTATACTTTTATTAACTTAATTTAACATAAAAAACAAAGGAAAGCTGTGTGAAGGGGGGAAAGGCTGGATAATTGGAAGAGATGTTCAAACTCTCTGAGCCGAAACAAAATTGTTCAGATTTTGTTACTCAAAACAATTGGACAAATGAATATGGAAAATAGAAATAAATAAAACCAAGTAATTAGTATATTTTCGAATTATTTATTCAATTGCTTGAAGGATGGATTCTTACCAAGTAGAAGAAGTAGGAGTAATACAGCGATGTGAACAGGTTAGAGTTAGATTTGTATCTCTCGCAAAGAGAAGTATTTACGACCCTTGACGTTTAATTTAGTACGTAATGACAAGTGGAATTATACTGCAACACATAGCATTCTGCATTAGTATATATTGAGGAAAATAGGAATTGCAGGGAAATTAGGAAAATTAGGAAATCGCTAAGTGTTGTTTTTGGCGTAAACAGACATAATTAATTAAATTCTAAAAATGAGAAAACAAAATTAAAAGATTTCTTTATTACGGCATTGACAAAACAATGGAAACTTAGGTATTATTTTAACAAATATGATCTAAACTTTGCAATAACTCAATATTTTGTTGGGTATCCCTTATTTTTTATATCTGCTACATTGAAACAATTAAAGAGTCAATGGTCTCCTTTGAAATATTTTGCCATTCCCTTATAACCGCCTCCAATAAATCTTCCTTCCTGGTGTTATTTTTATGTCCTTATTTTACGATCTATAATTTCCCATAGATTTTCTATGGGATTGAGATCTGGCGGTTGGGCAGGCCACTTCAAAACACGTACTTCGTTGGATTGTAACCACTCGGTTACAACCCTAGAGGTGTGTTTCGGGTCGTTGTCGTGTTGGAATCTCCAAACTAGGGGCATATTTTCCTCAGCGTATGGATACATAACATCGTTTAATTTGGTTCTGTATCCTATACCTGTCATGGTTGGTATCTTTTATAATATGAATTGGGCCCATACCTTGTCCTGAAAAACATCCCCATACCATTTGTGTACTTTGGATCTAATATTTTTTCCTTTGGTCGTCTTACAAATGTTCTCAGATCACTGCCTCTTAAATTGTATTTGGATTCGTAGGAAAAGAGGAGAGTATTCCATTTCTGTATCGACCAGTTTAAATGATCCCTGGCAAATTGTAGACGAGCAGAATGGTTCTTTTTAGAAATGAGTGTTTTTTTTCACAGGGCGATAGCAACCAAGACCAGCCTCATTTGCCCTGCGACTAACTGTACGGGTACTTATTTCTAATTTTAGGCTATTAACAACCTCTCGAGTAGTTATTTTTGGGAATTTCCTGAACTCTCTCGCTATTAAATTATCTTGTCTAGGAGTAGTCTTACGAGGTCTTCTACCTAAATGTTGAGTTTTTACAGAACCGGTCTCACGAAATTTCTTTATAATTTTTGAAACTGCTGATTTATTTATTGAATATTTGTCACAGATACTTTTTTGTTTTAAACCAGCTTTAAAATCGTTAATTATTTTATTTTTATTTTTAAGTCTTCACAAATCTTAAATTTAGCCATTTTCGTTAATTTTGAAAAAAAGCAATTATGCGAAAAACTTTGAAAAAGAAATTGTGAAAAATTACCAGAATTTAAAAATAAAATAAAACAAAATAACTGTAAACAGGATGCGTTTTATCTCGTTATTTTAAATATTATTTTCGTTTTACACTTCTTTCTTGCAGAAGTTTAAAAGTTTTTAATGTTTTGTCAGTAGCGAAATAGTGAATATTTTTAATTTTGTTCCCTTTTTTCAGAATATAATTAATTATGTTGTTTGTTTTTCAGTTAATTTATATAAATAAAACTATACAAGTAAAATAATAAAAAAAAAAATTTATTTTAAAAAAATATTTTAAATGTTGGGCTACATATGGAATATTTGGAAAAGATTCCATTGTTTTGTCGACCACTGTATGTTTCTATCCCTTTGGATTTAATGTGATTGCAAGCCTATTCCAAAGAATCAAGTAGTTTTGAAAAATTTTGCTTAAACAAAAAGTTCTTTATGCTTCGTCATACAATTAATACAACTTTATTATTAAGCTCAACAAATTTGTTCGAACTTTAAATTCAAATAATCCCTGCATTACACTCCATCTGTCTGTCTAGCTAGCTGTCTACATAACCATTAACAAATCCAAATCGTTTTGTTAGCTATAATATTAATAATTCTTAAATGTTATCTCAGCAAAACTAATAACTAGGTATTATGCTGCTGCTGCTCATATTATGTGGCTTTAGTGGTAATAAAAACTAACAAGAAAACTCAAGTGGTGCAGTGCAACATAACTTTGTATCACCCACTGGGTTGGTGTATTGCAAAATTGTAACCCTGCCGTTTTATTATGTATTTGTCGTGTGGCAATGCACATCAACGTTGGCGAAACTAATAATTTTGTACATTTTTAAAAGGCCATTGTAAATAACCTTGAAAGCAAAACGAATCTATTTGAAAATCCATACATCATCATCATCCTTTTTGTTCTTTCTCATTTTTATTTCCTTTTTTATAAAACTCCTTTTATTATTGTTTTTTGACAACTACTGTGACACCTTAATTTAGTGCTGTTTCATTTGAGAAATAGATTTCATTAGATTTTTGGCTTTGTTTAGTGTTTTTTTTTAATATTTTTTTTGTTGGACATTTATGACTGTCATAAATATCATGAGTATTGTTTTGTATTTTGTTGTTGTTTTGGAAACTCATTACAAAACGGCAGGATGTCGTTTTTTAGCACGTGTTGGGTTTTTTTTATGACATTTAGCAAACTGTTTTAGACAAATTTATTTTTGTAATGGAGAGAATAATTGTTTAAAGATGGTAGAAGAGGGGGAGGGGGAAGGTACTTTTTAAAAATAAGTAAATGTAAGGTTAATTTTAGTGAATGAATATAAAGTTTTCCTGAGCTGAAGGGGGAAATATTGTATTTACAGTGATTGACAAAACAATGGAAACTTTTCCAAATATTCCATATGTAGCCCAAAATTTAAAATATTTTTTTTAAAAAAAAATTTTTTTTAGTATTTTACTTGTATAGTTTTATTTATATAAATTAACTGAAAAACAAACAACATAATTAATTATATTCTGAAAAAAGGGAACAAAATTAAAAATATTCACTATTTCGCTACAAACAAAACAATGGAAACTTTTAAACTTCTGCAAGAAAGAATTGTAAAACGAAAATATTTAAAAGAACGATGTAAAAAGCATCCTGTTTACAGTTATTTTATTTTTAAATTGTGGTAATTTTTCACAACTTTTTTTTCTAACTTTTTCGCATAATTGTTTTTTTTTTCAAAGTTAACGAAAATGGCTAAAGTTAAGATTTGTGAAGACTTAAAAATAAAAATAAAATAATTAACGATTTTAAAGCTGGTTTAAAACAAAAAAAGTATCTGTGACAAATATTCAATAAATAAATCAGCAGTTTCAAAAATTATAAAGAAATTTCGTGTGACCGGTTCTGTAAAAACTCACGGCCGTATCTATAACGAAAAATTAGCCACTGTGTATACATCGCACACAACGATCTGCTAACTAGCAGACCGATTAAGCTTAGCAGAAAGTTAGCAAAGAGTTTATTTATGATGCTCTTTTGTCTGTCAATAATTTATATGAAAATCAACTCTGAAAAGTGTGATGTATTGCCAACTATTTAAAAAAAAAAATGAAAAAAATCAACTCTGATGTATTTCTTGACATTTATATTTAACTTGTTTCCCTCAAATTTTGAAATTTGAATGTAAATTTTTTTTTAACCGACGTTGGGTTTCACCTCTTAAGAACTCTAAATTGTCTAATTGGTCAAGAGTTTGCATCATTTTTAAATAATTTAATTTTTTCCCACACAAAACTTTTATATGTTTATTTACAAATTTACTTTGACACAAAACAGCTGTTGATTAAAGACTTAGCAAGTCTTTGATCGCTCGTTAACATGCGTTTAGCGAGTGGATAAGAAATACATTATAAATAACTTGTATGTTAAATCCATGCTAAATTTTGGTTATAAATACGGCTGTCAACATTTAGGTGGAAGACCTCGTAAGACTACTCCTAGACAAGATAATTTAATAGCGAGAGAGTTCAAGAAATTCCCAAAAATAACTCCTCGAGAGGTTGTTAATAGCCTAAAATTAGAAATAAGTACCGGATCAGTTAGTCGCAGGGCAAATGAGGCTGGTCTTGGTTGCTATCGTTCTGTGAAAAAACCACTCATTTATAAAAACAACCGTTCTGCTCGTCTACAATTTGCCAGGGATCATTTAAACTGGTCGATACAGAAATGGAATACTGTCCTCTTTTCCGATGAATCCAAATACAATTTAAGAGGCAGTGATGGGAGAACGACCAAAGGGAAAAAGATTAGATCCAAAGTACACAAATAAGACTGTAAAGTTTGGCGGTGGCAATATTATGGTATGGGGATGTTTTTCAGGGCAAGGTATGGGCCCAATTCATATTATCAAAGATACCATGACAGGTATAGGATACAGAACCATATTAAACCATGTTATGTATCCATACGCTGAGGAAAATATGCCCCTGGTTTGGAGATTCCAATACGACAACGCACCGAAACACACCTCCAGGGTTGTAACCGAGTGGTTACAATCCAACGGGGTATGTGTTTTGAAGTGGCCTGCCCAATCGCCAGATCTCAATACCATAGAAAATCTATGGGAAATTGTAGATCGTAAAATAAGGACCCAAAATTACACCAGGAAGGAAGATTTATCGGAGGCGGCTATAAGGGAATTGCAAAATATTTCAAAGGAGACCATTGACTCTTTAATTAGTTCAATGCATCATCGATGTAGCAGTTATAAAAAATAAGGGATACCCAACAAAATATTGAGTTATTGCAAAGTTTAGACCATATTTGCTAAAATAATACCTAAGTTTCCATTGTTTTGTCAATGCCGTAATAAAGAAATCTTTTAATTTTGTTTTCTCATTTTTGGAATTTAATTAATTATGTCCTTTATTTTTTGTTAAATTAATTTACAAATAAAATACTACAAAAATTTTAAAATTTTTTAAAAAATTATTTCAGATTTTAGGCCACTAATGAAATATTAGGAAAAGTTTCCATTGTTTTGTTAACCACTGTATATCAAGATTAGTTATAGAAATATGGCTAAACTGTTTTTGATGTAATAATTCTGCTGTCTTCGAAGGTTTTTCAATGGAGAAACAACTTCCGGATGTCTCACAAAATATTTTGGGTCTAGTGATAACCGATCGTGAGCTTTACAATTTTCAAAATATTTTTTTTAGTTTTTTTTGAAAACATGTATTTTCTCCCAAAACAACACATATAATATCGGGTATAAATTGAAACGGCTCTTCCTTTGATTGTAACCACTCGGTTACTCCCCCAGGGGTGTGTTTGTGGTCATTGTCGTGCTGGAAACTTCAAACTAGGATTGTAACCACGCGGTTACACCCCAGGGGTGTGTTTGTGGTCATTGTCGTGCTGGAAACTTCAAACTAGAGACATGTTTTCCTCATTGTATGGATACATAACATCGTTTGAAATAAATCTGTATCCAATTCCAGTCATAGTATCTTTTATAATATGAATTGGACCCATAACTTGCACTGAACAACAGGCCTTGACAGTCTTATTTGTGTACTTAGGGTCCGGTCTCTTTTACTTCGACCGTCTTACAAATGCTCTTCCATCACTGCCTCATATTGTTGAGGTTACATCTGTGGAATTGGCTGTCATTTTGTTCAATTAGCTTTGCCAAATTACAATGGACGGATATATCGTTCAACGACACGTGCAAATAATAAAATTGTTTTACCAAAATGGACTCTAGAACAGTTGGAAACTGACTTTAAGTTTCATTAAAAATATAATTTTTGGCGATGATGCCCATTTCTGGATGAATTGGAACGTCAACAAACAAAATTGTTCAATTTGTTAGGATACCAATCCACATGAGATCAAAGAGCGTCCAATGTATCCCGAAAAAGTCACAGTTTGATGTGGATTATGGGCTGGCGATATCATCGGGCCATATTTCTTTTAGAATATCGTTGGCTAGGTCATCACCGTCAACGGCTAGCGCTATAGGTCAATGATTAGCAAATTATTTTGACCTGAATTGGATGGTATAGACACCAACGACATTTGGTTTCAACAGACAATACGACATTGGACATTCTGCACGAACGATTTGAGGGCATTGTCATCTCACATGTCTATGTGAATAAGCCACAAAACACAGCAGCCCTCAATGCCAACATAACCCATACCATCGCTCACATTCAGCCTGATTTATGAGCCAGAGTCATGGAAAATTTGACATTTCGGATTCGCTCCATCCAGAGGACATTTGCACGATGTTATATTCCATAGATAATGGCATCGATAGGCCTTTCATATTAAGAAACAATTTCGATGATATCTCACAAACACCTTGGTTTATTTAAATTTAAAGGCAGGAACGCCTTTTAAATGTAATTGTATCGTTTTTTTATAGAACTAAGGTTTTTTTCGCAAGGCGATAGCTATTAAGACCAGCTACATTTGCCCTGCGACAAACAATTGGAGAACAAACCTTCCGGGACGTCATTTTATGGAATTTTGTAATCTCTCTTGCTATTAAATTATCTTATCTTGGAGTATTTTACAAATGTCGAGTATTTGAAGTCCATGTCTCTCGAGATTCTTTTATACAAATACGGGTCAATGAGTTCGTTACTTTTAGAATTTCCCTCCTCGTAACCGAAAGGGGCAACACTGCTCCTGTCGACAGGCATTTATCAGTTGGCTCCTGTCAAAATTTGAACAAGCTGCGTCATTTAGTTTATGTTTGACAGCCATTGATAGCAGACTACCACAGTGTGAATTAAGGAGAAAATTTGTTTGCGAAAAACCAAGGCTAAGCTCGATAAATACTATGGGATAAATTTCAATGGTAAAAAAGTGGTTTACCGAATTTCGTTGTGGTCGTAAAAGCAGATGCCGAATGCTCTGGAAGCACAGTTGAGGTATCTACACCCGAAACAATTGACAATTGATATAAGGTTGCCTATAAGAGATTGTGGAAGCACAAACGTAATCGTATGACAACTTCGCAGGAGTGTTTGCCGTTGTTCAATCGCAATATGGACGAGTTTTTGCGTCGTTTTGGAACCGTGAACGAAACGTGGATCCACCACAATGCAACAGGGACCAAACAGCAGTCGAAACATTGAGTTTCTAGGGGTAATCGCCGCCAAAGACTGACGGATAAGGTGACTTTGTCAGCCGACCATTTTTTGGAATCAATCAATTGCTAATATTATGCCAAGTTATTGCGTCTATTTAATGAGTATAAAAATGTTCTTTTTCATCAGGGTAATGCAAGGGTGCATAAATGTGCAGTTTCCATGGCAAAAAAACCCTGAATTAGGCTACGAATTGCTCCCTCATACGCCCTATTCTCCAGATTTAGCACCAAGTGATTTTCTTATATTTTACTGGCAAAGAAGAAGAAAACAAATAATAATATCCGTACCGCTTCATTTAATTTGCATTTTCCCTGAGAAGCGGAATCCGCATTAAAATCCGCAAGCTTGTGTTTCTACACTCCGGCATCTCTGCTTCTATTTTCTCCATTTTGTGTAAACAAAATTCCCCCAGTTCTACCAACAAAACAATACCTATTTCCCCTTTTTTGAATGCAAAACCAATTTGGGAATAAGTCAGCTAATGCTAACAGCAAACAGCTTTGACGAATTGTATTAATCTAAAAAGGTATTGAACTTTAACCAAATTATGTATAAGTAGTTTTTATTTTTTTTTTACTTTGCTTGCTTTATTTTGATTTAATTAATCAAAAAATATTCATACATAATTATCCCAACAAAATTGTTAAAATATTCTTTTAGCGTTCTTTTACAAATACCGTTAATTTGCTGTCATAATTTGCATAATGCACATGTTTTTTTCTTTTTCTTATTGTTGTACATTAATTTATTGTATACATAAGTAGTTGTTGTTGTTGTTTGTCTCAGATATTATTGCCGACATAATCACGTGTCTGGCAATGCAGGCAACAACAACAACATGTTTATTTAATTTACAAACACACTCATACTGCAAACACTGACTCTGCCTGAAATGTTTTTTGTTGTTGTTGTTTTTATTTTTACCTCAATTGTTTGTTTTAGACTTTTTCTTAACATTAACAAAACGCCCTCCTTAAACACTTAACTTTTATATATTTTCTACACTAATTTTATTTGGTTTCGTTTGGTATTTATTTTGTTGCCTCTTCTTCTTCTTGTTATTATTTTTTAGTTGTTGCTGTTTCTATATGTGTCTACGGTGTGTGTGTGTTTGTGTTATCAACTATCACCGCCATCAATCATTGTTGCCAGATTTGACTTATAGTTGAAAGTAAATAAAATTGACGACTTTTTTTTAGGTCAAAAGCGGTGTTTTAATGATTATTGTTTGGAATATGATGGTTATTTTAACTAAATGATATAAATTAGGGGTTCTTTAATAGGTTTGTGATAATTAAATGAACAAACATTAATTTTATGATATAAATAATGAATGGCGGTAACGAGTTGGCTTTGACCAAGAACAAGTTGTATTCAGCTGTACTGAATTGTATAAAATCGGTTTTAAAATTGATGTCGAATTACAAACTAATTGCGATATTTATCAGAGAATTAGGCGTGATTTTTAGAAGTGTTCTTAATATGAGGACTATGATCAAATATGTACCGAGAGAGTTTAAGATACTCCCAAAAATTACGCTCCGGCAGGTTATCAATAAATATAATATTCACCCCTATCGCGAATCAATATTTCACATGAAATATGTTCCCATTTTTCTTTCATAAACTTGGTTCACGTGAAAAAATTCCCCATGTTGTGAAATTTTTAGATGAAATTTTGTAAACAATAAACAGCTGCTACGAACAGAATCAACTATTGTGAATGAAAAGTTTAAGGGAATATCACGATAGCAATTTTCCCTTCGAGGGAAATAAATATTTCATGGGAACATAAATTTCACATGTTTTTCACAATAGGGGTGATTGAAAATTAGTTCTCGAATTGCTAGCAGCAGGTCAAATAAGGCTAGTATTGGTTGCAAACGCCTCGAGAAAAAACTTCATATTTCTAAAAATAACGTGCTGCTTGTAATAAAATGGGATATTCGGAATTCTAGGATTTTCTGTTAATGGTGTAACAAAAGTCTTAATTTATTTAAAATCAGCAATTTCCCAAAATGGCAAAACTATACAACAATTTTTAGAGTTTCCCATAAATTCCCAAAATGGAGGTTTGTCTATAACAAATATAGGAATTGCTAAAAGTTAAATAAACTTACTATGCTATTGAAAATCTGTTATAAAAATAAATAATTTGCAATTTTTAGACATTCCCAGAAATTTCCAGAGGGGGATATTCCACAACTCATTTGGGAATCCTGGGATTTAGCATAAACATTTAATATTTTCAATAATTTATTTAAATATAAATATAATAAAAACTAATAATCAGTTGTTTTTAATGTTTCCCCCAAATTCCTAAAATGGGGGATTTTTCATAACCAAAATAGGAATTTAAAAAAATTAAAAAAATGTATTAAATTATCTAAAGTCGGTTAGAAAAATCAATAATCTGAAATTTTTAGAGTTTCCCAGAAATTTCCAAATGGGGGATTTTCCATAACTAAAATGGGAATCTTGGGATTTTGGCTGAAAGTTGAATATTTTCAATAATTTATTTAAATTATATAATAAAAACAAATAATCAGTCGTTTTTTAATGTTTCCCCCAAATTCCTAAAATGGGGGATTTTTCATAACCAAAATAGGAATTTTAAAAAAGGAAAAAATGTGTTAAATTATCCAAAGTCGGTTAGAAAAATCAATAATCTGAAAATTTTGGAGTTTCCCAGAAATTCCCAGACGAGGGATTTTCCATAACTAAAATGGGAATCCTGGGATTTTGGCTGAAAGTTGAATATTTTCAATAATGTATTTAAATTATATAATAAAAACAAATAATCAGTCGTTTTTTAATGTTTTCCGCAAATTCCTAAAATGGGAATTTTTCAGAATTTCAAAAAATTAAAAAAATTTATTAAATTATCTAAAGTCTGTTTGAAAAATCAATAATCCGCAATTTTGGGAGTTTCCCAGAAATTCGCAGATGGGGGATTTTTCATAACTAATATGGGAATCCTGGGGTTTTGTCTAAAAGTTGAATATTTTCACTAATTTATTTAAATTGTGTAATAAAAACTAATAATAAGTCGTTCTTTAATGTTTCCCCAAATTCCTAAAATGGGAGATTTTTCATAACCAAAATAGGAATTTCAAAAAATTAAAAAAACATGTTAATTTATCTAAATTCTTTTTGAAAAATCATTAATCTGCAATTTTTGGAGTTTCCCAGAAATTTCCAGTTGGGGGATTTTTCATAACTAAATTGGGAATCCTGGGATTTTGACTGAAAGTTGAATATTTTCACTAATTTATTTAAATTATGTACTAAAAACTAATAATCGGCTGTTTTCAAGGTTTCCCTCAAATTCCTAAAATGGGGGATTTTTCAGAACTAAAATAGGAATTTTGAAAAATTAAAAAAATGTATTAAATTATCTAAATTCTGTTAGGAAAATTAATAATGTGCATTTTTTTGAGTTGTCCAGAAATCCAGGTGGGCGATTTTCCATAACTAAATTGTAAATCCTGGGATTTTGTATTTAAAACTAATAATCGGCAAATGTCTAAAATTGGGGATTTCGGTAAAACTTTTTATCCGAGAATATTAAGTGCTGCATTTGAATATTAATTTTATTTGTTTGTAAAATTAAAAAGATTTTCTTTATCTGGCAACTGAGTCAATGTAACAATAACTACAACCAGTACTGATAGAGATTCAAACAAAATATAAAAATCACGTATGCACCTCAAGCCCCGCCACACACAGACACAATCACTCATACCACAACTCCACACATAAGCCAAATCAAGCATTCAGCCTGCCAGACTGACAGACGGACAAACTAGCCATTTAAACAATCAACCAACCAACCAGCCAGTCAACCCAAACTAAACAAATTATAACCTTTTTATACTTTTACGTACACCACTCTGCTTTAGCTTATTTTTACATTTATTTATATTTAAATTGCTACTTCTTCTACATCTACCTTTTAAACAGAAGAAAAAAATATTCAAAATTCTAAAACAATATACATAACATACAATTCCCTTCTTGTTGTTCTTTAAGAAAAACTAATTTAAAGTTAAGAGTGTGTTGTCTGATATTTGACAAGACAATTTTCTAACTCCTGTGCCCCCTTATAACTTCTTGCTTGCTGCAAAAGTTATAGGTATTTTGAACCGAAAACCCAAAATATTATAATTTTACCTTTATTTTGAAATACAATTTTGTGCAATTTTGTGTTTTTTTTTTCTTTTATTTATAATAAACGCCCATCCTTTCCCACTTTTTATTGTAGCCGTGTTTTTTTTATGCCTTATCATCCCTTGGTTTTGCTTTTTTTGTTTTCGCTTAGGCCATTCAAATGTCTGGCAATGTGTCTGGCTGGTTTTTGGTCTGGTCTGGTTTGTTGTTGGCTTGTTGCTATTATATCCTGCTCTCACTCCTTTGTCTTGTGTTCATGGGTTTGTCAGTGTATCTTAGTTAACTGAGAGTCAGATTTGTTATTATGTTTGTTGTTGTTATTAAACTTGCATCATTTTCATAAACTTTGATGTTGTTTTTGTTGTAACAACATAAACTTTGGTGTGTGATTGGTGTTGCCAACTCTAGATTTTGTGTAATATGTAAAGAATCGCAAAGTTTTGCAAAAATTAGTATTTTTTTTTTTGGTAATTTTTTTACATTTTTAACAAGAACGTTTTTATTATATAAAAATTAAAGACAATAATAGAAGAAAAAAATGCAACAGTTTTCGTCCGCACTATCAGTAAAATGGTATTACAAGGATGACGCTAGAGTGGAATCCTCAAGGCTTCTAAACCCAAGAACACAAATAGTTCAGTGTTTGATGCTTATGGTCATGCGAAAGTGTAAATGCAAAATTGTAAAGGTTTTTGTGTGTATTTTGTTATTGGATTACGGTAAAATTAGCACTTAATAGTGAACTCCGCTAATGTAATCTTACGTGGAGATGCTTTGTGGAAGCCATAGGAAGCTGCCAAGAGTTGTGGAGAAAAAAATAATAAAAATCAATATTCTGCAATTTTTGGAGTTCCCCTGGAATTCCCAAATGTGGGAATTTTCCATAACTAAATTGGGAATTCTTGAATTTTTGCTAAAATTCTATAATTTTCACTTATTTATTTATATTATGCAATAAAAACTAATAATCAGAAGTTTTTAATGATTTCCCCAAATTCATAAAATGGGGGATTTCTCAAAACGAAAATAGGAATTTCTAAAATTTAAAAAAATATCTTAAATTAACTAAAATCTTGTTGGACAATCAATAATTTGCAATTTTTACAGTTTCCCAGAAATTACCAAATGGGGGATTTTCCATAACTAAATTGGGAATACTGGGCAGAAAACCGAGTAAGATGGAAATGCAGAAGCCATAAGCTTCTAAGAGGTGTGGAAAAAACATTAAAATCAATAATCTGAAATTTTTTGAGTTCCCCAGAAATTTCCACTTGAGAGACTTTCCATAACTAAATTGGGAATTCTGGGATTTTTGCTAAAAGTTGAATATTTCCATTAATTTATTTAATTACATAATAAAAGCTAATAATCAGCAGTTTTTAATGATTCCTCCAAATTCCTAAAATGGGGAATTTCTCATAACCAAAATAGGAATTTCTAAATTTTAAAAAAATATCTTAAATTAACTAAAATCTGTTAGAAAAGTCAATAATTTGCAATTTCTACAGTTACCCAGAAATTTTCAAATGGGGGATTTTCACTAACTAAATTGGGAATACTGGGCAGGAAACCGAGTAAGATAGAGATGATTTGTAGAATTCATATGCTTCCAAGAGGCGTGGAGAAAAAACATAAAAATCAATATTCTGCAATTTTTGTAGTTCCCCTGAAATTTCCACTTGGGAGATTTTCCATAACTTAATTGAGAATTCTGGATTTTTTATTAAAAGTGGAATATTTTTCTAGTTTTCTATTTATGACCAATGATGTTGACAATTTTAGTTTTTAAGATTCCAATCTTACGGGCTATTTATGGTCAATCATTTGTTACCAAATGTGTAAATAAAAATCAAAGTATTTTCATTTTTATTATTATTTACCCAACGTTTCGTTTGCTTGTTTCAAACTTCTTCAGGGGTTTTTCTTTTATTGTTGAATTGAAATTCTATTGTTTACATTGTCAATTAACTTATTATTTAAAAAACTGGACTTCACGACACAGAATTAATAAATAAATAAATAATCATTACAACACAAACATATACTATAAGTCAAACTTAATACTAATATCACAGAACTTCAACTCTTTTCATTTATTTATTTAATTATATAATAAACGCAAGCTGTTTTTAATGTTTCACCTCAAATTCCTAAAATGGGGGATTTTTCATAACCAAAATAGGAATTTCAAAAAATTAAAAAAATGTATTAAATTATCTAAAGTCGGTTAGAAAAATCAATAATAAATTGGGAATTCTGGGATTTTTGCTAAAAGTTGAATATTTTCACTAATTTATTTAAATTATATAATAATAATAATAAGACGTTTTTAATGATTCCCCCAAATTCCTAAATGGGGGATTTCTCATAATCAAAATAGGAATTTCTAAAATTTAAAAAACTGTCTTGAATTATCTAAAATCTTTTTGGAAAATCAATAATTTGAAATTTTTACAGTTTCCCAGAAATTACCAAATGGGGGGATTTTCCGAGAACCGAGTAAAAAGGAGATGCTTTGTGGAAGCCATATGCTGCAGGAGTTGTGGAGAAAAAAAAAATAATAGAAATCAATATTCTGCAATTTTTGGAGTTCCCCTGAAATTCCCACTTGGGAGATTTTCCATAACTTAATTGGGAATTCTGGGATTTTTATTAAAAGTTGAATATTTTCATTAATTTATTTAATTATATAATAAAAACTAATAATCAGCAATTTCTAATGTTTCTCCTCAAATTCCTAAAATGGGGGATTTCTCAATACCAAAATAGGAATTTCTAAAATTTAAAAATATGTCTTAAATTAACTAAAATCTGTTAGAAAAATCAATAATTTGCAATTTTTATAGTTTCCCAGAAATATCCAAATGGGGGATTTTCACTAACTAAATTCGGAATTCTGGGATTTTTGCTAAAAGTTGAATATTTCCATTAATTTATTTTATTATATAATAAAAACTAATAATTAGCAGTTTTTAATGTTTCCCCCAAATTCCTAAAATAAGGGATTTCTCATAACCAAAATAGGAATTTCTAAAATTTAAAAATATGTCTTAAATTAACTAAAACCTTTGAAAAACTTTAATAATTTGAAATTTTTACAGTTTCCCAGAAATTCCCAAGTGTAGAATTATTGATTTGTTTCAGTAATTTTATTTGAATTTCAGATTTGTTTCTTACGAAGCAATTTTTAGCAAGTAATGATTTCTTTTAAATGTTACTAAATAACTCGAGTCATATCCGCTTGTTATCAATTTAATCATTAATAACACATTTGTTTCAATTAAAAAGGGATTTTCCCTTTATTTGACATTGCTAAATGTGTAAGAATATTAATGAAATTTTTAACGGAATTTATACTACAGAAATTCCCTTTTAAATCAATATAAATAATATTTTAGGGGTTTTCCATTTGATCTAATGCAACTTGCTTGTCCTCTCCCCATAATAAATATTTAATTAGCTGGCACTGATCTCATGGAGTTTACTACTCTTAAATACAAAATATTTTAATAATTGTATAAACGCGTGTTGTTTTGTAGCTATTTGGAACATTTTTCTAATAACTTATTGCGAAATATTGTACGTGAGTGAATTAAAATGAAAATTCCCCCCGTTCAAATTACTCTCAAACACTAGGAAATTACCTAAAGATCAGTTACTCAGCCAATTCATTCACTTAAAATTCACACACTCTCTCACCTTAATAAGAAATTGTATTACACAAACAAATACAACAGTGGGTATGAATCAGGCCTGGATAAGTAACAATTCCCAATGGTACCGAAAATATTATTTCCAAAACCTAAACTGTTTTTCGAAATATTGCCTGATATTACAGTTTTAAAGTTTCCAATTAGGTATTATGATTTAATTTGTTGTTTGGGCTATTAAAGCAGAGTTTTAAATGTTTAAAATACGGAAAAGTACAAATGCAATTGTACTTTTTCCATCCCTGCTGTGAATAATACACCTGGTGTGGTAAAGTGAGCGTAATTGTGACGACAATTATGATGACGATAAGATTTTTTTAATAAAAATACAACAATAAACTGCATTTGAGTAATGGATAATAAGAAGCAGCACTATTAAGTAATAATAACACACTCTCTCTCTGTATCTCTCTCTCTATTCTTTCTATGCAATTGTTCTGCTACTCTGGCAGCACAATGACACTACTACTACATGGCCATGTTTATAAACAAAACGGAAATTATATAAAAAAAACACAACTAAAAATAGTTAAAACAACTAATAACCAACAAAATACAATGTTTTTTTAAATAATAAATACAATCTCTTAAGGCCTAAGACAAAAAAAAAAACAAGCAGCAACAACAACAATGTGTTAAAAACTCAGTAGCAGAATCTAAATAACAGCAAAAATAGCAATAAGTAGTAGCTGGCTGCTACAGACAAACAGCATTATTATTAACAATAATAACAACAACAACAACAGAATGAACAAATATAGAAGAAACCGAAAAGGGCACTGACATTGGGCCTTACACACAATCATACTTACAAATGTGTATGATTTGTACTTCTTTTTTATATTTTTTTTTATATTTGTTGTTGTGTTTTGGTTTTTATTTATTTTTTTTTTTAGTTTCAAACACAATTGTAAGTAGTTTTCTGTCTGTGTTCTAATTTAGTGTTTATTTATTTATTTGTGTTTCTTTTCCAACATTTTTCTTGCTTAATTTACACAAGTTTTTTTTTTGTTATAACTTCCTGTCGTAATCTTGATTTTAGTCAAAAGTATTTAGTTAACGATAAGATTTGATTGTTTCTTACTTTAAATAACTAAACTAAATGTTATTTATTTAAAGTTAAAACAAAACTTTAGTTACCACTATTAAGATATTGTTGTCTTGTTGCTTGCTCTTTTTCAGTTAGTGTCACCTTAACAATATTACTCTCTTTTTATCATTGCTCTTTTTAGTACTTGTTACTATTACTCTCTCCTCTACTATTGTTATTGATATTGTTGCGGGTTTAATTAAGGCTTGCCAGATTTGTTTAAACTGATAAAACTAAGTTTTATGATGATTATAAGGATTTATTTCACTGATATTGTATTTTTGAACCCAATATTAATATTTATAACACACTATTTATTAAAAATGTATAGCAAACAAGTTTTATAAGTTAATTAGAATTGATATAACCGAAATTGAGACATTTTTTTTATCAATAATTTCTATATTTGTCGAATCAGGCCAGATGACATTTTCTCAGTGTTAATACAACATGAGATATCAGCCTAATGGCTTATTAGAATCTTTAGAGGCTGCCTACAGTCGGGATATAATCTTAAAGAAAGTAGAGAGGTTGCAGTGGTATTCCAAAAGCGAAAAAGAAATTCCACAACACCGCCAAGGATTATAGACCAATCAGTCTGGACATGATGTCAGCGCCATTATGAGCAGGATAATCAGTATCATTAAGTAGCAGTCTTGATGAAATTCCACAACATCGCCAAGGATTATAGACCAATCCGCCTGGACATGATGTCAGCGCCATCATGAGCTGGCTAAATCTGAATTATTAGGATGCAGTCTTGAAGAAATTCCACAACACCGCTTAGGATTATACCAATCCGCCTGGACATGATGTCAGCGCCATTATGAGCATGATAATCAAAATCATTAGGGAGCAGTCTTGATGAAATTCCACAACATCGTCAAGGATTATAGATCAATCAGTCTGAGTATGATGTTAGCGCCATCATGAGCAGGATAATCAATATCATTAGGGAGCAGTATTGAAGAAATTCCACAACATCGCCAAGGATTATAAGCCAAATAGTCTAAACATGAAGTCAGCGCCATCATGAGCAGGATAATTAGAATCATTAGGGAGCAGTCTTGAAGAAATTCCACAGCACCGCCTAGGATTAAGTCCAGGCAGATGGACTTAATCACCCCTATCGCGAATCAATATTTCACATGAAATATGTTCCCGTTTCCTATTTTTCGTTCATAAACTTTGTTCACGTGAAAAAATCCCCCATGTTGTGAAATTTTTAGATGAAATTTTGTAAACAATAAACAGCTGTTACAAACAAAATCCAGGGGAATATGACGATAGCAATTTTCCCTTCGAGGGAAATGGACATTTCATGGGAACATATTGTTTATTGTCACATGTTTTTCACGATAGGCGTGAATGTCAGCGCCATCGTGACCAGGATAATCAGAATCATTAGGGGCAGTCTCGAATCGGGGTACATTCCTAAAGAGTAAATGGAGTTGACAGTGGCATTTATTCCAAAAGCGGCAGAGAACAATGCAAAGGAATGTACATCGATCAGTCTGTCGTCGTTCTTATTTAAAACACTGCTTGACTTCCATGTCAAAAGTATCCTCTCAGCGAGTAACTGCTAAAAGCCACAACACGCTTACTTGCAAGGAACGTCAGTGTCAACTGCATTGCATGAACTATCGATAAGGAAGACATCAATTGGATACATCATTGTTGGATATTGAAGATGCATTAAACAATGTTGATACATTTCATCAATTTTTGAAGTCCTGAGCTGCTTAGAGAATGAATGAACGAATAATGGACTGGATGGGGGAAAATTCCCATGAGCAGGACCAAAATGCGAGTGCAGTATTGAGTAGTACAATGAAGTTTGTGAGAAGAAGCATTCCGCAAGTTGGTGTTATATCGCTAATCTTTGGAAACCTTGTCGTAAATGCAATCCTGTTCACTTTGAAAGGCACCAAGGTAGTTGCATATGCTGATGACCTCGTGTTCCTTATAGAAGGTAAATTTCTTCCCACCATAAGTAAACTAATGGAATCAGCTTTGAGCTTCAATACGCTACATTTTTACCAGTATTTCCGGCCTCTTCGATTGGATGGCATTACTTTGGAATTCTCAAAAGAAGTCAAATATCTGTCGAGCTGAGAGTTGTATCCGAAAGGCTCATTATGCAATTTACACAGGTAGAAAGACGTTTGGGAAAAGATGGGCACTCAAACAATACATTTTACATTGAGTGTACACACAGACCCATCCTGGATTATGTTGGACTTGTTTGTTGGAGGATGGTGAAGACCAAAACACATCTCTGTACTCTATACGAAGTACAGAGACTAACTAGTCTTGCGATCAATGGGGTCGATGAGCTCTACTCCTCAAACAATCCAGTGTTAAGGCGATGCTGAACATACTTCTCCTATATATTTTCATTAGAAACACTTTTGTTAAGTTGGCTCTAAGACTTAAATAGTCTGGCGGACTGAAGCAAGACTGTACTGGTCATAGTACCACCTTACAAAGCATGAGCAGGTCAATATGGTGTCGGTAATCAGATTATGGGCTACCCCACTTCGAATTTTGATAGAATACCGACCGACCAGTGAAGGCTGGGACGCAAACACAGTCATTTGGGATACAATTTTAATATACACTGTTGTTTCAATGACAAAAACGGGGTCTCATTCGGTAATTTTCTCTGATGATCTTGATCTTTGAGTATCTTTCAGACTGTCCAGTAACTGCACCGATGTTCAATTTACGTCATAGCTTTGGCTGATAGAATTTTACAGAAACTCAATCTTCGACCATTGTTATCTACGTTGACATTCAGGTGTCTCTTAGACTGATAGGCACCGTTATCCAAGCGGAAATTTATACAGGAATTCAAACAAAAGTCTTCGAACATTAATGTCTACTTTGCAGTCCTGAAGCATTCAAAGCTCTCCCTTTCAACATTTTCAAATGTCTACTGGATTGTATACATCCACAAACCCAGCTTGGACTCCAGAATGAGATGGGGTATCGGATCATGAAAGGATCTGTGTGAATGATTCTTGGTATTTTAAGACGAGAATATCCAGCAGAGAAGACTGAACCGCTAACTATGTACTTTGGAATTATGCAATCTCAATCTACACTGATAGTTCAAAGGCGGAAACGTTTAGAGGTTCGAAATGATCGGATATCTCTCAGACTGCACAATAAAGGTTCCAAGCTTTAGTTTACTTTATAGCGAACAGGAATTCATTTAAGAGTCGTCGACCATTTATAACTGCTCGGACAGTCCTTTACCAACCAAGGCTCTCAGTTCCATCATGGTGAAGTTGAAATGGATTGTATATATTCCCTAACCCAGTTTGGATACCACCATGTCGATAGGTCCAGAGTCATGAGCCGAGAATACCGACCAAAGAAGACTGGATGGCAAACTCTATCCTTCCTTATTATGAGATCTCAATCTACACTGATGCTTCAAAGACTCAAGAATTTTCGCTGATGGTCTTGACTACTGTCGAGCTAAGATGTGTACAATAAGAGGCTCGTCATTGGACGAATCTTTTTCGCGATGCGACATTCACATCGTGGCGATTCCGAACATGATCGATGAATGGCCATTTTGTAGAAGTCCTTTTTGGCAAAGGAGAGGACCAAAACTCTTGTAGGTACTCGATCCGACTGCTTATAGGTATAGAAAATTAATGAATTCCGTTGAATTAGCCCGTATTCACCACTGCTCGTACCTTGTTTAAATTCGACTAGCCTAAAACGAAGTTTGGAATATAAAATAATCTATAGTGAAGATATTTTTTAACGTCCTCCAAACCTCTAATCAAGTGACCAACTTTTATATTATCATGACGATTATATCGTTAATCCATGTGGCAACTACATAACATTTGGGGGGGATATTTTTCATTTGTATTTATTTTTAGTACATTTCTTACCACAACTGTACAACAAGACTTTGTTATTGTTGCTGTTGCTTTCATTGTTATTTCTTTTTTTTTTTGTTCCTATACACAACGCAACACATCGCAGTGTTTAAGAATAACAAAAGGTATTGAGGGAAAAATATTGTGCCTACGTGCAGATTGTAGAAACCGGCAATGTCTATGTTGAGTCCGTGTGTTTTTTTTATTTCTTTTTTTGTCTGTTTTTCATACAATTTTATTTGATTTGAACTTTTTTGTATGAGTATTATTAATTTTTTTGCTTTTCTTTATTGGCCATGCTTATGGGAAAATTTTGTAATAGTACAATGTTGGGAGAGAAGAGAGATAGAGTGACTGAGAATATAAGCAAAATTGTTAAGGTAGTTTTGTGCAAGAGCGAGATTGTTTCATGCACGTGTATGCGTGACCAGTGTAGCCAGATGTGGGGATTTGTCCCCAATTTGGGGATTTCAAGATTTTTTTGTGGACAGAATTTCGTGGGGAGGGATTTGGGGATTTTAACAAAATTTGGGGATTTACATCCATTTTTGGGGATTTTACATTTTTAGACATTAACGGTATTCACAATGTAGAGTACTTGGCCTAGTAATAAAGCAGAAGAGCTATTTATTGACAAACATTTCAATTTCTAATCTATTTGGTTTTATATTTTGTTTAAATAATCATATTTTATTTCTTTCATTTCTTCAGAATTTGATGAAAAACACAAAAATTTTAGATTTTTCGTTTCCAGGACACTATTTTGATAATAAAAAAATTAAAAAAGGATTTCATCAAAAGTTCACAGATATTAAATTGTTTTAAATTCTTGCTAAACACAGAAAGCTGAATCATTCTCTAGGAGCCAATTTTTGACTTCGTATTTAAATGTTAATTACACTGTGCGAAAGTGAAAAAAATGTCAAAAAATTTCAAAAAACATCCTCAAATTCAGAATTTATTCAAAAAAAAAAGTTTTCAATGATGTTCTTCAACTTATCGTCGACCTGTAACTTAAGCTGGCCACACACGGTTGATTTGTGATTATGATTTGGTCGTGTTCGACATCTTGTTACTTGTTAATGGGGATGTGCGCGATAAAAATCACAAGTAATTGAAAATTTTCAATCACAAATCAGGCGAACAAATCATTCCGTGTGGGCCAGCTTTAGTCAGTTTTTGTCCGACTTTATATTTTTAAACGGGTTTGGAAAGAAAACTGATTACGTTTTAAAATACCGTGCATCTTTTGATACATTTGTAAGTTATAAGTATTGTTTTTGTTAAGAATATCTAAAAAAAACAAAATTTGATTTTAATAGCATTTCAATACTTATTTTGATATGAAAGCTTATACCAATGCATTGATATACATTTTTATTGCAATGTATAAAGAAAATTTAGTTCTTAACATGTCTTCTGTATATGTATATGAAAACTATTTGTGTTGAATTTTATTTGAGTTTGAAATATTTTTAAGAAATCTATACTCATTAAAATAATTTTCGGATGTGGGCATTATATGGTAAATTTGGTGAGGCAGGTTCGGCATATATAAAACTTATTTTTGCTGAATTTGTTTTTTATATCTATATAACTAAGATATTTATGACAGCTTAACTATTTTCAGATAGGGCAATCGTATGGGGGCTATGAGAAATGATGTACCCATTCCAATCAAATTCAATAGGCTTCGTCCTTGGGGCAATACAAGAGCTTGTACCAAATTATCTTTGAAATTACGACCTGTAGTTTGATTACAAGGTTTACATGGACGGACGGACATCGCAAAATCGACTCAGAAAGTGATCCAGAACATATTGGTATTCTTTAAGGTGGGTATTGGGACAATATTTTTGCACGTTGCAAACATCAGCTCTAACTCAATATACCCTTCTTTGGAACTTTTTTCGAAAAAGTTTAATAACTTTTGCAAATATAAACCGATTTCGACAAGTAATGTTTATTTCTATATATTCTATTGTCTTTAAAACACTGTGTAAAAAATAGGTTTTCATAGAAAAAAATTAAAATAACTTTGTTGAATTTGAAAAACGACGAAAAAAATATGCAAAATGTGTGAGTTAGAGGTACTAAGTACTACTTAAAACAGTTTTTTTCAAAATAACTCAAAATTTTGAGGAAGTTTCAAAATCTTTGAAAACGGTTTTAGTATTCCCTCACCTAGGTCTACAACCACCATTGGGTCGCTTTTCAAGTTCTGACAAAAAGTTTTATTTTGCAGCAGAGTGTTATCTTTAAGTTCTATTTTAATACGACAATGAGTTTTTCAATGCTTTTTTTAAATTATATTTAAATGGATTCCACTTCCGATGCGGTGAAATTATGGCTTATTTTGTCCATTTTTTACAAAATATACTTTCTTTTTCTGGAATAAAAAATCGAATATTATAAAGCTCTTGATTTCTCAAGGAGTTATAAAAACTAATTCATACAAAAATCGGATAAACATCAAGAATTCTTTGGCAGGTTTCAAAGTAAAATGACATCTTCCAAACAACTTGTTCCAAAATCGATGAATCAACATTTTGAAAACTGACAATGAGGTAAATAGATGTAAAAATGCTTGTCGTATGTTATTATGCCAGATTGCAACTTTAGTTTGTTAAACTCAACATAGTAAAATTTAGTATTAACAATATAATTTAATTTTTTTTATGGTGACAAAATTGGGGATTTCAAATGGGGATTTTTTGGGGACATCGACTTTCAGATTGGGGACATAAGGTAAACTTTGTCTGGCAACACTGTGCGTGACTGCAATCTAGAACAAAAGAGATTTTTCTAAAATAATATTTAACCACTCTCCCTCTCTCTCTCTCATCACTTAAAAGCAACCACCAACAAATTCAGTTTTTTTTTTTCTTGGTTAATTTATTTGCACACACGTTTGGAACAAGAAATGCAGTTTTATTATTGGGTGTTGCAGTTATGGCGCTTTTTTTAAAGAGATTTTGGCGGTCGAGCAATTTTGAGGATTACAAGAATTCTATTTGGCTTTTTTAGGGTATTAATTATATAAAAAGCTTATTTCCATTTTAAAAAAATTATATTTTAATCTTTTAACCTATAAATATAGTAATATGCAAAAATATATCAATAATTTTAGTAGTTTTCGTATTATTTATTTTAAAATATTTCCATTTCTGAATTTTTCGACTATAAAAAGGAGATTTTATTATATTTTAAAAGTATTTTAATTATCAATGAAACATTTAAATTTGTCCTCCAAAAATTTGATTTTTGAACTTTTAGTTTCATTTGTAATTCTTGTGATGTAATAACTCTTTATGGATTGTTTTCCCTTTTTACAAGTTTAAGTAAAAAAATGTGTTTAAACATTTTTATTTAATGCAATTTAGCGATTTTGTTCGTTTTGTTTTGCCATTTGAAAATACCCAACCCTGTTAATTAAATGTGTGTGTTCTCTATTACGTTCTCTCTTCCTCTCTCTTAATGCAATGTTGCCGTAGATGCCAGATCCAATGGTTAATACATTTAATTTCTTAAAAAATTAAAGTTTAGATTACTTAGAGACACTTAAGTGATAATTGTCTTCACGCTAGATTATTTGGGATGTTTAAAGTAACCAATTGTCTTCTCTCTGCACTACAAAGAGCACATACCTAACAAATGACCCAACATATATAAATTGGAGTCAGACAAGTGATCAGATGTTAGTGACAATTACTGTCTATAAGGAAAACATTCACCCCTATCGCGAATCAACATTTCACATGAAATATTTTCCCTTTTCCTTTTTTCGTTCATCAACTTTGTTCACGTGAAAAAAATTTCCCTTGTTGTGAAATTTTTAGATGGAATTTTGTAAACAATAAACAGCTGCTACGAACAAAATCAACTATTGTGAATGTAAAGTTCATCATGATATTCCCGATAGCAATTTTCCCTTCGAGGGAAATGGATATTTCATGGGAACAAAATTTCACATGTTATTGCCGATAGGGGTGATTAACTGCTTGGAAATACGACAGTTTGGATCAACTAATCTTCCCACTAGTATTGAGTCTTGATCTAGTTTCTAAATCTCATTGAGTAGTGTGACCCAATAGGGACTCTCGAACTTTGACAGTTGATAGCGGCCATATTGTTGAAGCTACATTTGCTGTCGAATTGGCTGTCATTATTTAAGTTTTTTCCTTAAATGAAACTGTTATTTCAACATGGTATTATTTCTGATAAAAAGTAAATATCAGAAAAACAAGGCAAAATGCACTGAATAGTCGGACAAAGACTGGAAACGAGTTTTATGGTCAGATGAGACGAAAATAAACAGATTTAATTTTTATATTCATATAGCATTTAAACATGAATTGCCAAGCAAGTCTAAGAAGTGGTTCCATAATTGTTAGGGGATGTTTCTTCTACTTTAGTGTTGGTCCACTGGTACAAATCAATGGCATCAATACGTAAAGAAAATTACCCTGGCTGAAAACATACGTGATGCAGTGGGACTGTTAAATAAACTTGTCCAAAGATGAAAACCCATGTTTTATATTATTAAGTGGCCAGCACAAAGTCCAAGTTTAAACCCCATTGATAAATTGTGGCCCAGGTTGAAAAGAAAAGTGTAATTAAACTTTGGGATAAAATACACCACATTTGAAATGAGATTGATATCTCTCATTGTGAAAAGATTGTTGATTGAATGCATCGGCGTATTAAGGAACATTGTTGTTGTGTAAAGATAAGTTTTTTTTTTTTTGCTTCAAAAATATCGAATTTTGTGCCAACGCAGGAAGTTTAGCTTTACTTCTTTAATTTAAAAAAAAAGTGCCGTCTAAGCACACCGTTTGCTCACCAAAGCTTATGGTGAATGTATTCTTTCGGTTTCAACATTCGAGAGTTGGAAGGAAGACAAAGATCGAAAAGGCCAACCAAAAAAATTTGAAGACCAAGAATTGGAGTCATTACTCCATGAAGATTGTTGTCAAACTCAACAAGAGCTTACAAAATCATTGGGAGCTACTCAATCAGCAATTTCAAAACATTAGCAAGCTGCATGATTCATCCAAAAGCAGGGAAATTATGAGACCTTGAAAGTTGGATCCATTGTGATAACTCGAAGCGTAAGAAGTCATATGTGAAGCCCGGCCAACCAGCCGAATCGACACCAAAGCCAAATATCCATGCTTAGCGTAATTCTCTTTGTTTGGTGGAAGCAAATTATTATGAGCTCCTGAAATCTGGTCAGATCATCACAGGGAACCTGTACCGAACGCAATTGATTCGTTTGAAGCGAGCATTGAATATGCAGCCAGACATTAAACCGTAACATTCCATCATGACATCGCTCGATCATATGTTTCAATATAAAATGAGTGATTAGAAAAAATGCGTACTAAAATTATTAAATATTTTCAACAAAACCGAACTTGGTCCTACAAAAAGTTGGCCAAACAATCAAAGGTCGGCCGTCAAACTGATTTAAATGTTATTAAACAGTATCGGGAGAACTTGTCCGTTGATAGAAAATCTGGTTTAGGTATAAGGAATGGTCCTCATCATGTTTCTAAAGCCAATAAATAGAAATCATTTTCAAAAGAGCTCCCAACACATCCGGTAGGAAAGCAGTCCGGTTAGCTCAGTACTCAGACTATTTAGTACGAAAAGTTAAAGCCAATGCAGTTTTAAAAACATACAAGGCGCAAAAAGTTCACGAAAGGAACGATGCTAAAAATTTAGAGGCCAAAGACAGAGCACGGAAATTGAAATCAAATTTTATGAAAAAAAATATATACCTGATGTATAATGGAGGACGAAACGTATGTTCTGGAAAATTTGTCGCAGCTTCCGGGTCAATATTATTTTTTAGGACCCAAAAGCTGAACATTTTCCATAAAAGTTCTTGGTAGGGCAAGCAATATGCAGTTGCGGCAAAAGTAGCCAAACAATTGTTACAAAGGTCTCTATAAATACCGAAATTTACATCCAGGAATGTTTACAAAAGAGGATGCTTCGATTCATAAGACTTCTTAATGTGACCACTTATTTTTGGTCTGATTTGGCATCCTGTCGCTATGGTAAGAAAGGTCTTGAGTGGTACAAGAACAATCACCCCTATCGTGAAAAACATGTGAAATTTATGTTCCCATGAAATATCCATTTCCCTCGAAGGGAAAATTGCTATCGTGATATTCCCCTAAACTTTTCATTCACAATAGTGGATTTTGTTCGTAGCAGCTGTTTATTGTTTACAAAATTTCATCTAAAAATTTCACAACATGGGAAATTTTTTCACATGAACAAAGTTTATGAACAAAAAATGGGAAATGGGAACATATTTCATGTGAAATAATGATTCGCGATAGGGGTGAATAATGTGGAATTTGTACCAAGATAGGCAAATCCTCCAAACTGCCTGGAGCTAAGGCCAGTGGAGAGATTTTGGGCTCTTGTTAAAAGAGAATTGAAGAGCACAAAATAGGTGTCCAAAAGTGTGATAGATTTTAAACGGAGATAAAGTGAAAGAAAGCTCTATAAAAAAACTTAATGAAAGTGTTCCGGAAATGGTTCATAAATTTATCACTATTGATCCCTATAGCGAATCAATATTTCACATGAAATACAGTGGTTGACAAAACAATGGAAACTTTTTTAAATATTTCATTAGTGGCCTAAAATCTGAAATAATTATTTAAAAAATGTTAACATTTTTGTAGTATTTTATTTGTATACTTTTATTAACTTAATTTAACAAAAAACAAAGGACATAATTAATTAAATTCTAAAAATGAGAAAACAAAATTAAAAGATTTCTTTATTACGGCATTGACAAAACTATGGAAACTTAAATATTATTTTAACAAATATGGTCTAAACTTTGCAATAACTCAATATTTGGTTGGGTATCCCTTATTTTTTTATAACTGCTACACATCGACGATGCATTGAACCAATTAAAGAGTCAATGGTCTTCATTGAAATATTTTGCCATTTCCTTATAAGCGCTTCCATTCCCTTCCTTCCTGGTGTAATTTTGGGTCCTTATTTTACAATCTACAATTTCCCATAGACTTTCTATGGGATTGAGAACTGGCGATTGGGCAGGCCACTTCAAAACACGTACCTCGTTGGATTGTAACCACTCGGTTACAACCCTAGAGGTGTGTTTGGAATCGTTGTCGTGTTGGAATCTCCAAACTAGGGGCATATTTTCCTCAGCGTATGGATACATAACATCGTTTAATATGGTTATGTATCCGATACCTGTCATGGTATATTTTATAATATGAATTGGGCCCACACCTTGCCCTGAAAAACATCCCCATACCATAATATTGCCACCGCCAAACTTTACAGTCTTATTTGTGTACTTTGGATCTAATCTATTTCAATTTGGTCGTCTTACAAATGTTCTCCCATCACTGCCTCTTAAATTGTATTTGGATTAGTCGGAAAAGAGAACAGTATTCCATTTCTGTATCGACCAGTTTAAATGATCCCTGGCAAATTGTAGACTAGCAGAACGGTTCTTTTTAGAAATGAGTGGTTTTTTCACAGGAAGATAGCAACCAAGACCAGCCTCATTTGCCCTGCTACCAACTGTTCGGGTACTTATTTCTAATTTTAGGCTATTAACAACCTCTCGAGGAGTTATTTTTGGGAATTTCTTGAACTCTCTCGCTATTAAATTAAATTATCTTGTCTAGGAGTAGTCTTACGAGGTCTTCCACCTAAATGTTGAGTTTTTACAGAACCGGTCTCATGAAATTTCTTTATAATTTTTGAAACTGCTGATTTATTTATTGAATATTTGTCACAGATACTTTTTTGTTTTAAACCAGCTTTAAAATCGTTAATTATTTTATTTTAATTTTTAAGTCTTCACAAATCTTAACTTTAGCCACCTTCGTTAACTTTGAAAAAAAGCAATTATGCGAAAAACTTGGAAAAAAAAATTGTGAAAAATTAGCAGAATTTAAAAATAAAATAACTGTCATCGTTCTTTTAAATATTATTTTCGTTTTACACTTCTTTCTTGCACAAGTTTAAAAGTTTCCATTGTTTTGTTTGTTTTGTCAGTAGCGAAATAGTGAATATTTTTAATTTTGTTCCCTTTTTTTCAGAATATAATTAATTATGTTGTTTGTTTTTTCAGTTAATTTATATATATAAAACTATACAAGTAAAATACTAAAAAAAAAAATTTATTTTTAAAAAATATTTTAAATTTTGGGCTACATATGGAATATTTGGAAAAGTTTCCATTGTTTTGTCAACCATTGTATGTTCCCTTTTCCCATTTTTCGTTCATAAAATTTGTTCACGTGAAAAAATTGCCTCATGTTGTGAAACTTTTAGATGGAATTTTGTAAACAATAAATAGCTGTTACGAACAAAATCAGCTATTGTGAATGAAAAGTTCAGGGGAATATCACGATAGCAATTTTCCCTTCGAGGGAAATGGATATTTCATGGGAGATGATTGATTAGAACTATAAAACTAATATTTTTTGTAAATTGTAATGATAATTTCAATCAAATTAAAAAAAATTTTCGATCTCAGTCCTTATTCTGTTATTTAACACTTCTGCGTCTAATAATAACAAGAAAAATCTCAAAATTATGAAAGCTGGCTTGAAGTCTCAAAAAACGTCTAAATCTGGCAGCATTGCTTTTAACTCACTGCTTAATTTTAGGTTAATAAACGGCTAGTAGTAGGCTGTTGTTGTTTTTGTTATTATTTTTACTTATACAAATGTTTGTTGTTTTCTGTTTACCTTTTTGATGAGTGTGTGTCTGTGAGTAAAGAGTGTAAGTGGAAACAACAAAAAAAAAGAAGAGAGAGCATAAAAAGCATATTTGTGTGTGGAAGTGTGTGTGATATCATGATATTTTTCTATGGCTGTGTAGAATTAACCAACCAACCAATTCAACTGTCAGTCAGTCGTTTAGCCACAGACGCAGCATTAAAACGTTGGATTTTTATTTTGTATAAACGCGCGTTCGCCACTAAATGTTTTAATTGTTTTTTTTTTATGATAAAACAAAAACAATTTTTTTTAAAAAATAAAAACTCGTGTGTGTGTTTTTTGTTGTTTTTACTCAATTATTATTATTTTTTGATCTCCTTCTCGTCATTATTGTGGGTTTTAAGTTTTTTTAACCAAAAAAAATTAAATAAAATACAACAAAAATATATTTTTCTTGAGTAATGGCTGTGATTTTTGGAGTTTTTCTTTCAAAGTGATTTTCGTTTATGCTGTTGGCACCAAAACTACTGACGTTTGATTATTTTGTGTGTTTTATGCTGCTGCTTCTTCATTATTGCCAACATAAAAACTCAACGTCAATTGTCTCAATTTTGTATTTTATTTTATTTTGTATAATATTATGAATGTGTGAGTGTTTTAAAGTTATTATTGTTGTTGTTGTTGGTGGATACCTCTGCTCCATAATCATTTAAAGGCCATTGAATTGTATATAGTTGTTGTTTGTTGCTGTTATTGTGTTTAAACCTAAAATATCAACGTCGCCAACCTAAAAAAAAAAAATAAATGTAAAAGAAAAATACAAGAGAAAAATATATATATAAATGTTGTACAACAACAATAATACAACAAAAAAAAATACAGCAAAAAGAACAACAACAACACAAGCAGCAGCAGCATTATTTACTAGACCAGACATCACAGATTCTTCTTTGATTTGATGTTTAATGTTGCTGTTACCAATAATACAATAACAACAAAAAAAAAGAATAAAAGAAATAAAAGAAAAATAAATAATGGTGGTAAAGTGTAATGGTGGTAGTAGTTAAAACAGTGCTGCCTATAAATATAAAAAAGAAAATTTAATAAGAAACCCTATAATTTATAAAAAAAAAATCAATTAAACTTATTTAATAATAAAAAATTAAATAAAATAAAACAAAACAAAATGAATGCACGTTTAAGTATATTTTTAAGAATCATTTTAATATCTCTTACACTGTAAAAAACAAAAGAGAAGCAAAACAAAATACTAAAAAAAAGAGTAAAAAAAAATAAATTAAAATTACAAAAAAATAACTGTGATATTTTTTTAAACTAAAACAACAAAAAATAATACAAAAAAAATTAAAGTTCAACAACTAAACTCCACCCACCACCACCACCGCCTACTTCAAAATGATGATGATGGATACTGCGGTGGATCCATCCAATCCCAAAACTGCCAACCTAGTAACTGGCATAACAGCCATGGATACAACACCGCCGCACGATGAAAACGATCAATTAGCACCACCACCACCCTCCACACAAGCAGCGGGCACCACCATAGAGGCTGCCTTTACCGTAGTCTCCATGGAATCGAATAATAACAATATCGAAATGATGGACTACAAGGAGAGCCGCAAACACAAGAAAAAGAAGCGTGAAAAACGCGAAAAAGACAAAAAGCATCGTGAACATCGCGAACATCGTGATAAAGATCATGATCGTGAGCATAGAAGTGATCGTCACAGCAAGGAGCATCGAGAACATCGTGATAAGGAACGCGAGAGGGAACGTGAACATCATCAGCACAATCATCAGCACCAGCATCATAATCATCAGCACACCTCTGCCTCGTCATCGCCTTCGTCGCTGTCAACGATATCGGCTTCGGCCTCACCGGCCTCGTGTTCCTCGTCATCGGCGGGCATTTGTGTGACGGGTGCAACGGCCACTGCGTATCCGCATAATTTGAAAATACGTTTCCTATTGTCTGGGGTAAATATTTATAATTAGTTTTTGCAACTTATTTTAAGATTTTCTCAAAATTGTATTTGAACTACACAGAGAAACCAGGATTTGTAGTTAATTGAAACAATCAGTCTTAATAACCGAATTTTTCTGTTGGGGTAACAAAAATTCGGAAATTTCATTCGTAATTCTTCGTTCTCAACTAGGGGATTGTTTTTCAACTACACAGAGAAACCAGGTTTTGTAGCTAATTGAATAAATCAATCTTAATAAACGAATTTTCCTTTTGTGGCAGACAAATTTAAGTTGGCATGACAAAAATTCGGAAATTTCATTCGTAATTCTTCGTTCTCAACTGGGGAATGACCGAATTTTCCTTTTGTGGCAGACAAATTCAAGTTGGGGTGACAAAAATTCGGAAATTTCATTCGTAATTCTTCGTTCTCAACTGGGGGATTGTTTTTCAACTTCACAGAGAAACAGGTTTTGTAGCTAATTGAATAAATCAGTCTTAATAACCGAATTTTCCTTTTGTGGCAGAGAAATTTAAGTTGGGGTGACAAAATTTCGGAAATTTCGTTCGTAATTCTTTATTCTCAACTGGGGAATGACCGAATTTTCCTTTTGTGGCAGACAAATTTAGGTTGGGGTGACATAAATTCGGAAATTTCATTCGTAATTCTTCGTTCTCAACTGGGGGATTGTTTTTCAACTACAAAGAGAAACAGGTTTTGTAGCTAATTGAATAAATCAGTCTTAATAACCGAATTTTCCTTTTGTGGCAGACAAATTTAGGTTGGGGTGACATAAATTCGGAAATTTCATTCGTAATTCTTCGTTCTCAACTGGTGAATGATCGAATTTTCCTTTTGTGGCAGACAAATTTAAGTTGGGGTGACAAAAATTCGGAAATTTCATTGGTAATTCTTCGTTCTCTACTGGGGGATTGTTTTTCAACTACACATACGAAACAGGTTTTGTAGCTAGTTGAATAAATCAGTCTTAATAACCGAATTTTCCTTTTGTGGCAGACAAATTTACGTTGGGGTGACAAAATTTCGGAAATTTCATTCGTAATTCTTCGTTCTCAACTGGGGAATGACCGTATTTTCCTTTTGTGGCATACAAATTTAGGTTGGGGTGACATAAATTCGGCAGACAAATTTAAGTTGGGATGACAAAAATTCGGAAATTTCATTCGTAATTCTTCGATCTCAACAGGGGGGTTACTTCCTAATTCGATTCGAAATTAAATCCTTTCGAATTTCAATATATTTAGCACACAATTTCGAACATTTCCGTTTTCGGATTGAGTTACTCAGTAAACCCCCTGAGTTTATTAAGCTAGAAACCAAAAAATCTGTGAATATTTTGGTCCATCACAACAAATCTGGGGGAGTAACCCCCCTAATTCGATTCAAAAGGAATTCGTTTCGAATTTCAATATATTTAGCACACAATTTCGAACATTTTCGTTTTCGGATTGAGTTACACAGTAACCGGCCTGTTCGGGCTTGTCTTAGAATCCAATCATTGTCGGAATCGGTTTTGAAAACGACAGAAAAAGAACATTAGTCTCGTGAACTCGAAAGTTATGGGTTTTATATTCAATCTAGAATTAAATTCTTTATCGATTAAACAAAAAAAATTTATAGAATTTCATAAGTGAAGTGTATCTTTTTTATCGTTTTCCAAAACGATTCCCCGACAATGATTGGATTCTATGACAAACCCGAACCGGGGTCTATTCCAAAATAACAGTTTCGTCAAGAGCTGGAAGATTTGTTTTTGACTATAAATCAGATTTGTCACAATGAATCGATTATCTTTTCCTAACTTGATGTGGAACAAATTTAATCTTCTTTCAACAACATGAATTAGAGCTTAAAATTCGCTTGAATTAATCTGGAACATTCGATTGGTAATCATTTTATCTGATCTTTCGTTGCGGACCCTCAACATGTACTTTTTCAGAGCCTAACTGACCGCTTGAATGATTGTCTTTCAAATAGTTAAAAAATTTACAATACTTTTTTTGAAATAAATTTAATTAGACATTTTTATCACTCTCACACCCAAGAAAACCAACTATTCCAATTAGAATTTTACCACAATTGAGGCAACACATCTGTTCCTGTTTCAATAACCGGCCATCTGTTTCAAAACAAATTTACACTCTTCTTTTTTATGTTCTGTTTTGTTATTTGGTGGTGATAAAATTAAATCAAACTCTAATCCTAAACATAATAATTTCGAAACAGAAATAAAAGAAATAAAAATGGTCAAAATTAAATCATGCCAGATTGCATCATCATCATGGCAAGAAAATGAAATGCAATTCTACTCGTAATCTCTATGGGAATTGGATTTGTTAAACCATAAACAAAATTAGAGCAATGTTATCAATTGCCGAAAACAAAACAAATGAACAACAAGCCTAAAGCTTAAGAAAAAATTGATAATTTAAATAATAAAAGTGAAATGTAATGTTTAGAAGAAATATTTAAAAAAAAAAACTTTATTTAAGTAGGTCAATCCTAAGAAAAGAGTATTATAAGAAAATATTAAAACTTGGAGAACTTCAAATTGATCATTGATGTCCTATATATAAAACTAACATGATATATTCCCTTCCCTATGTTTGGTTTCACACTTGAGACCAAGTATTAGTCGGAACATTGAACATTCTCCAGGTGGAAAAGTAAGGAAGAAAGCCAAGATGGGTTTATGGATCAACTAGGCCAAGGTGACTGGGTTAAACCCAGCAAAATTCATCTTGATAATCCTCCATCTAAAGATTTCCACCTGCAATTGAAATGAGTCTTCGTACCAGTTCTCAAACGTGAGACATAAATGGAGCCAACACAACACACTTGAGATCAATGCACAGTGAAAACTATTTAATTATCCAAATGGAATAGAAACAAAGTCTTCGAGTCAAGTTAGGCTGTTTGTCAACAAGGTCAACTTTGGCTTGACTTTTGTGGTTAAACCCGAAATAATTCACTTTGATGGCCTTGTAAAGAAGAAATACAAATATCATACTCCTCCATCTAACGCATTTCCACCTGCAATTGGAATGAGTCTTTGACTTGAATCCTTTTTAATTCATATAGATCATCTTGAAAAGGGTGAAACCAATCCGCAGAAAATATTACTCAAGGATTTGCAAATGGAAAATGATTGTAATGGCCCTTAAAACATCATACTCTTCATGTGGCTAATTAGGCAAATGCAAACCTAACTCGAATGGGATTTTGTATCATTTAGATCACTCAAGGCAATAATAGAGCTATTTCATGGCACCAGAGATAAAAAGATAGAATCTACCTGGAACATAAAGAACACTAAGTTGGGTCTGCCAACCAACAAAGCCATAATGACTGCTGTTGGCCTAAAAACATCAGATCAGTTTCTGCAAACCCAAAGCAATTGCGACCGTAATTCGAACAAGTTTTAATTCCTTTTCTTAAACGTAAGACAATCATGGAACTAGTACAACATGGCTGAGTTCAAGAAGCTATCGAAAGGATAGATTTTTGTAGAAGGAAAGGAGTCAAATAAGCTTTTGCTTCATCTCGTAATTGTAAACCAATTATTACACCTATGACCAAGGAACTATCGAAACGATAGATTATTCCAGGAGGATTGGTACCGAACAAGTCTAAAAACATAGTTTTCTTCCGTCTGCCATGGTAGACGCCTTGACAAATGGCTCATAGTAAGCTACTGTGTAACTGTTTCTTGTTTTAGAATCTAATAAAAAGACTTGTTGAAACGAAACATTGCAGCCATTTATGAAAGAAGAACAAAAATGTTTAATGAGACAATGTTAATTAGCCAAGGACTTATGATTCACAATCGAAGAGATATTTCGAAGCTGATGTCAGTGTTAACATGTCATTGAACGATCGGTGAACATGAAACTATTTTCCCAGCTTCCGGATCTTGAGAAAAATAATTCTTTCAGTAAATGTCCCACACATTTTGTATCTATGCAAAGAGAACAAAGATAGTTGGGGAACATTGGGCGAACAAATTAATCTCTCCTAATTGGAGAGATATTTCGAGGCTGATGTCTGTGTTAACAAGTCATTGGACGATCGGTAAACATGAGAGTAGACTCCACTTTAATGACTCTTATCGCAACTACCGGGATCTTGTCAAAAATTTTCTTTAATTTTTTTCTGTGAACATCCGACTCATCAAAATAGTTGGTCAAACATTGGACGAACAAATAAATGAGACAAATCTGAGAGACATTTCTTGGCTGATGACATTGTTAACGGATTATATGATAGGACGGAACGGATTATATGAAAATTCCCCGGGAGTTTTTTCTCATTTTTCCTATTCAAATTCAATGGGAAAAAATCCCGGGGAACAAACTCCCGCGGAATTTTTTATTCATAATTAGGCTGATATTCTTTGAACGTCCAAATTACTCTTCATCTATGAAAAGAGAATAATTATAGTTCGGAAAACATTAAGCTAACGATTTTTATATTTGGGACAATCATGAACAAATAGCAGCCATGAAACTATGAATCGTAATCGAGGAGAAATTTCTAGGCGAATGGACGATCGGTAACCAAGCGAATACACAAGGACTCTCTTCCAGTGGCTATTGTCGCTGCTGCCGGGATCTTAAAGAATCTGCTTGGCATCTCATTATGAAGCAACTGTTGGGTTCTTGGAATGCAGTCTTTCATCTTTTCTGTGAGTGTCCAAATCATTATGCATCTATGAAAAGAAAACGAAGATATTTGATTAAATATTAGGCGAATGAATTTACGAGTTTAATGAGACAATGTTAAACAAATAGCAGACAAGACATTTCTAAGCTAAAGACAGATTGTTGGAAGATCAATGAACATTGAGAGTAGACTCCCTTTCATGGACTATTGTCGCAGCTGGTATAAAGAAGACATTCCTTCATCTTTTCTGTAAATGTCTAGATCCTACCGACTCTACTATCATTATAGAGACATTTCTAAGCTGATGGTATACCATTGGAAGATCGGTGAACATGAGAGTAGACTCTTTTTCATTGAGTATTATCGCAGTTGGTTAAATCTTTCCTGCAAACGTCCATCTCACCAAAAGAAATGTTGTAGGCTGAAGACAGTATTAACGGATCATTGGATGATCGGTAAACAAGCGGATACCTTCAGGCTGTTAATTCAATGGCTGTTGTGGTGATCTTGGATACCTAAACAGGTTATCATTATGGAACTAGAAATAGAGTCCTATACATAGTATAGTCCTATCGGCACTACTATCAAGTAAAACCACTAACCAACCGAAACATACAAGAGGATTTCTCAAAGTGGATTCGAGGATCCATCAAGGAATTTCAAAAACATCACATTCTAGTCTAGGAAAATAAGTCATTAATTGGACATTCTTATAATTATTGGGTCCCTCAGTATATATTTTCTCTTCACGGAAGGAGATATAAGCAAATATTACAGTACTTTACCTATAAATATACCATATTCCACGAATTAAGCCATTGATTGGACATTTTCAAGATCTTTGGCTTGACTTTTGGTTAAACCCGACATAATTCACTTTGATAGCCTTGTAAAGAAGAAATATAAATATCATACTCCGGGTTAAACCCCACATAATTCACTTTGATAGCCTTGTAAAGAAGAAAAACAAACATACTCCTCCATCTAACGCATTTCCACCCGCAATTGGAATGAGTCTTTGTACTAGTTCCGAAACGTGAGACATAAATGGAGCCAACACAACACATTTGAGACACTTGCACAGTGAAAATCGTTTCATTATCCAGATGGAATAGAAACGAAGACGTCAAGTCAATTTAGGATCAAGCGAGTAATAGTTGGAATATTGGCATTCTCCAGGGTTGCAAAAGAAATAAAGAAAGCCATGTTAGGTCCATTGATAAACTTAGCCAAGATGACTGGTTTGACTTTGGGTTAAACCCCACATAATTCAATTTGATAGCCCTGTAAAGAAAAAAAACAAACAGCATACTCCTCCATCTAACGCATTTCGACCCGCAATTGGAATGAGTCTTTGTTCTAGTTCCTAATCGTGAGGCATAATTATCCAGATGGAATAGAAACAAAGTCGTAAAGTGAGTCTGTTGACCAACAAGTCCAAGGTGGCAACTATTAACCAACCGAAAAAAAGACAAGAGGATTTCTCATAGTGGATTCGAGGATCCATCAAGGAATTTCAAAAACATCACATTCTAGTCTAGGGAAAGTAAGTCATTAATTGGACATTCTTAAAATTATTGGGTGACTCAGTGTATGTTTTCTCTTCACGGAAGGAGATATAAGCAATTATTACAATACTTTACCTATAAATATACCAAATTCCACGAATTAAGCCAATGATTGGACATTCTTAAGATCTTTGGGACCCCCAGTGGCTAAATTCTCTTTTGGCGGAAGGAGATTTAAACAAATAGTTGCATTACAAATTTATTTGCATAGATTTCAAGGACAACACCGGAAATAAATTTCCTGTTTCATATAACCCATTGTTTGGAAAGACAGCTGGCCCAAAGGAAGATACCAACCCTATATCAATTTCCTATTTAAATATGTATACTCAAAGTGGATTAAGCATCTTAGGATAATAATGTAGTGTACAATTATAATTTACATATATTATTGACTTAAGCCCTTTCTTTCGAATACCTTAAAAAAATAACATTAGATTAAATTTCATTTAAAAAACAAAAAACAAATTTTAACGACAATCCTGTCACTCAAACTACATGTGTGAACTATATATTTATTAATGATATTCAAATCCTAAAAAGAATCCTTTACAAAAAAAACCTAAGCAGCTGTAAGGAAAGGAGGAATATTCTTAAAAAATTCTGGAAAAAAAGGAACAATAAAAACGTTAGCAAATGCCTAAACAACATCTGCTTAAAAAAAAACACTAGAAAGATCTAGTTATATAACTGATCTTATTGTTAAACACACATACACATCATACCTATGCCAGCATATCCTGTAGCTGGTTTAAGAATAAAAAAAAGGATAATAGCACACATTTACACAATAAAAAAAAAGAGAGAGAGAGAAACAAGCAAATAAACTACAGCTGTTTTCTTAAATTTATTTTTACTGCCTGTATCTACAGCTTGTTCCTTTTCTTTGGTTTTCTTGATGATGATTCCCTTAAGAAAATTGAAACAATGTTGTTGTAACATTTATTTAATGTACATTTGTTATCGATGTTGTAAAGGCTGCACTTTTAAATTTCTATCAATTTAATAAATAATCACCCATCATCTTTTTATTTTGTTTGTGAATTTTGTTATGTCCAATATGTCTGCCATCTCATTGCACATGTTTTGTAATTTTTATATTTTTCTGTTTTTCTTTTTGTTTAAATATGTATTTATTTTATTGTAAATGAGGGCTGTACAATTTGCTGTTTTTGTTTTGAAGCAGGTGTTTACAATTGCTTTTTATTCCTTTGGCATCTTTAAAAATACTTTGTGTTTTTAAAACATTTATTTATGTTATTTATGCTTTAAGAACGTTTGCTTAAGGATTTGAAATTAATATTTTGAGAAACCGCTAAAACGTGGAGAAAAAACAGCTACAGAAACAAACACAAATTGACAGTTATGTCAATTTTAACGGTTGTACTGTTATAAACATATGGCAGCTGACTGAAAATTACTTTAAAAATGTGCGGAAAATTATCAAAATTTTTTGATGCTTTAGAAATCTTTTCCCAATTTGTTTCCCACTTTTGGGATCTTTTAGCTCCAGCTTAATATCAATCAGGAGTCAAATACGTTTTTCCACCATTTAGTGATCTTAAATCAATTGTGAAACCATTGCAACACACCAGTGACTCGGGACGGACCTGACGAAACGATAGAATTTTTCAGGATATTCGGAACTGAAGACGTCCAGAATTTTATAAATTCCCTGTTGACAGTTTTAAAACCACATCAAATTTCTTATTGACTAGAATCTGAGCTCGAACATTGAGAGAGAAATTTTGAAGCTGATGACTTTTGTGGAGATCTTGGAAGACATTATTTTATATTTTCTGTGAATCTCTCTATCAAAAATATTTGTGGATACATTGGGCGAACAATATAACGAGTTAAATTAGCCACAATATTATAATTCATAATTGAAGAGAGATTTCGAAGATGATGGCAAAGTTAACAGGTCATTGGACGATCAGTAAACATGAGACTAGAGATCTTGGGAAAAAAGGAGACAGTATTTCGTGGTTTTATGAGAATATTCGAAGAGAACAAAGATAGTTGAGGAAACATTGGGCGGACGAGTGAACGATGTTGGACAAATAGCAGCCAAGAGCCTATGAATCCTAATCGAATAGACATTTCTTGGCTGACGACAGTGTTAATGGCTCATTGGGCGAGCGGTAAACATGAGAGTAGACTCCCTTTCAATGACTCTTGACAGTCTTCCATCGTTTCTGTGAATGACCGGCTCATCAAAATAGTTGGGGAAACATGGGGCAAATGAACCTATTAATCGTAATTAGAAAGATATTTCTAGGCTGAAGACAATGTTAAACGGATCATTGGAAGATTAGTAAACCATATTACGATTGTTCAGCGTCTATCAGACGAGAGAAACCAACGATTTTGAATGTTGCTTGTTATCAAGAGGATTACAAAGAATTAATCTATTATGGCGTGCATTTTTTTTAAAATAAGCCTCGTGGATCCTAAAATAGCTATGACCATTGGCCGCATTGGTCTAACAGCTCGGCGAAAGCAACTGTTTTGAATGTTCCTTGATCTCATGAATTCATTAATCGCTCACAGCATGATTATGTCCTAATTGGAGAAAAAATCCAACTAAGTGTTCTTCAGCTTGAATTTCCTTCCCTTGATCTGTAGATTTTTATTGTAACTGGACAAATTTTACGAAAAGTCACGAACATGTCCAAACATGTCTAAATTGAGGTTTAACATTGCCAAACCTTCGAAGCTGTCAAACGATTCATTATGTAGTTAATTCTTATAAAACAAGAGAGCAGAGCTTCTACGCGATAATATCGGATCTTTGCAAAGAACAAACACGTGCAGTTGAACCCATTGAACGGAAATTGTAAAACACACTCTTTCGATGTTGTCTCTCGATAGATATTGAAAGCGATATTAGAACTTTCACATGATCTATCAGTCTTCAGTCTTTCTTTTGAAACTTCCGGTCATTAAAATGGAAATCAATCTCTCAATATGCTTCAAAATTTGATATCTTTTTAATGACAGAGGAAATTTTTCAAAAAGCGTAATTTTCAGTTTGACCTCCTACGTTAATGTATGGTTTACACAATTTCACACTCATATTTCTGCAGGCCATATGAAAAATGCAGAAAAAAATGTTTTTTTTTTATTTAAAAAAAGTGTGAAAACAAGAATAACACCTGTTGTTTAGCCATAATTTTATACATCTAATTGTAAGAGATGGAATATTTTAATGCTGACAATAATATAATAAACTCAAACGTAAATTGTAAATTGTAAATATAGATTTCTTAACTGTTTAAATAATTTATTAATGACAAGTCAAACTAGCTGTCAAAGTCACATAGCAAATGACAGAAATGACAAAATGTCAAAGATGTTAGATAAATTGTATGGAATACAGATGGAATACGTAGGAAATAAAAGTGAACTATTTTATTTCTTTAAAATCTTTAGTAATAAAGGAAATAATCTGATTTTAGTTAAATATTGTTTTAAAGAATATTTGGAAATAAAATCGATACAAATACTGGTTCATCTGTATAATTTGAATCAGTTAATATTGAAATAATTCTTTAAAATTATCAAATATCTTAAACTTACACATCTCTGATGTTTTTAATAGTATAGACTTTTAGTTTTTTGCCGAACTTTTTAGAAATTTGTAAAAAAAATTCTGATAAATTTGAAAACTGTCTAAATGTTTTGAATATTTTGAAATAATTCATTAAAATTATCAAATATTATGAATTTGCACCTTTTTTAATATAATCGAGACTCAAGTATTGATTAATCAGCAGAAATTAGTGAATTATTTTTCTGAATAACGTGAATACGAGTCATAAACTGTCAAAATGTTGAAATAATTATTTAAAATTATATAATATCTTGAATTTGCATATTTAAGACATTTCCAAATAGAATCGAGTCTCAAATATCGATCAATCAGTAGAAATTTGTGAAAATTTTTCTTAAAATTGTCAATACGGGAAATGAACTGTCAAAAAAATCAATCAAATGTTCAGAAAATTTTGAAATAATTCATTAATATGATCAAATATTTTGAATCAGTACATTTTTGACGTTTCCAAATAGAATAATTCTTTAAAATATAAAAAATCTTCAATATGCATATTTTTGACGTTTCCTAATAGATTCGAGAATCAAATATCGATTAATCAGTAGAAATTTGTGAAATATTTGAATACGGGACATGAACTGTCAAAAAATTAGTAAAAATGTTCAGAAAATCTTGAAACAATTCTTTAAAATTATAAAATATCTGGAATTTGTACATTTTTGACGTTTCCAAATAGAATAATTCTTTAAAATTAAAAAAAATCTTGAATTTGCATATTTTTGACGTGTCCTAATAGATTCGAGAGTCAAATATCGATTAATCAGTAGAAATTTGTGAAATATTTGAATACGGGACATGAACTGTCAAAAAATTAATAAAATGTTTAGATAATTTTGAAATCATTCTTAAAAATTAAAAAATTTGTATCTTGAATCTGCACATTTTTGATGTTTCCTAATACAATCCAGATTTAAATATCGATTAATAAGCCAAAATTTGTGAAATAGTTGCTTGAAATTATGAATACCGGACATGAACTGTCAAAATCAGTAAATGTTTGAAATAATTCTTTAAAATTATTAAATATCTTGAATTTGCATATTTTTGACGTTTCCTAATACAATCCAGTTTCAAATATTGATTAATCAGTAGAAATTTGTGAAATATTTGCTGAAATATTTGAATACGGGACATGAACTGTCAAAAAATTAATAAAATGTTTAGAAAATTTTGAAATCATTCTTAAAAATTATAAAATTTGTATCTTGAATCTACACATTTTTATTGTTTCCTAATACAATCCAGATTTAAATATCGATTAATAAGCCAAAATTTGTGAAATAGTTGCATGAAAATGTGAATACCGGACATGAACTGTCAAAAAATCAGTAAATGTTTGAAATAATTCTTTAAAATTATTAAATATCTTGAATTTGCATATTTTTGACGTTTCCTAATACAATCCAGTTTCAAATATTGATTAATCAGTAGAAATTTGTGAAATATTTGAATACGGGACACGAACTGTCAAAAAATTAATAAAATGTTTAGAAAATTTTGAAATCATTATTAAAAATTATAAAATTTGTATCTTGAATCTGCACATTTTTGACGTTTCCTAATACAATCCAGATTTAAATATCGATTAATAAGACAAAATTTGTGAAATAGTTGCTTGAAATTGTGAATACCGGACATGAACTGTCAAAAAATCAGTAAATGTTTGAAATAATTCTTTAAAATTATTAAATATCTTGAATCTGCACATTTTTGATGATTCCTAATAAAGTCGACTTAAAGTTTTTAACCAAATATTGGTTAATCAGTAGAAATTTGTAAAAACTATTCTTACCCACATTAACACGAAGCCTGGTTATGCCTTAACTAATAGTTATACTGCCGGTTAAAATTATTTTTGAATGAAAACTGTCAGTGTAACTATTAGTTAACACATAACCAGACTTCGTGTTACTGGAGGTTAAAAATATAAATACGTTCCGTATCTGTCAAAAAAACTTAAAATACTGAAATAATTCTTCAACATCAAATCAAAGTTTTACCCAACTATCTGTTATTTTGTAGAAATTTTCTTAAAATTGTGAATACTGGGGCCGAATTACCGCATTCGATATCGAGTAAATTCGATCGTAATTTTCTGATTTGAGATTACGGCACTCGATATCGAGCATGAAATTTAGTACATTTTGTTATAATTGCGATATCGAAATCATTTTTCGATACGATAGTTCATTCGATCACGAGTGCGGTAATTCGGCCCCTGGACGTAAACTGTCAAAAAATCTGTAAATGTTCAGAAAATATTGAAATAATTCTCGAATCTGTACATTTTTGACGTTTTCTAATACAAACAACTTTTAATTTTAACAAAATATCGGTTAATTAGTAAAAAATTGTGAAACATTTTCTTAAAATTGTAAATACGAGATATAAACTGTCAAAAAAATATAAAAAATTATCAAATATATAGAAAATCTACACATTTTTGATCTGCAAATCTGAATCTGTACATTTTTGACGTTTTCTAATATAAACAACTTTTAATTTTAACAAAATATCGGTAAATTAGTAGAAATTTGTTAAACATTTTCTTAAAATTGTAAACACGTGACATAAACTGTCAAAAAAATAAAAAAAAATAGTCAAATATGTAGAAAATCTTTTGATCCTAAATTCTCAAATTACAGTTATTTTTTTGCTGTTTCTTTTAAAGTAAATTCTCTATTTCATAATGATTCATTTCCTTTGACAGGACTTAAATTTAATAAAATTTGATTTTTATTTTAAACTTAAAAATCTGCTCCTAAATATCCTTCAAAAACTTTATATTTTTCCTTTATACACTTTATGACAACTTCCTCTACTTTTGGCGTACATAATAAAATCATCATAAATATTTGATTGAAACAAGAAATAACAAACACACAAACAGTATACAAATTCTGCGCAGATGTTGTTAAAGTCACGTAGACCCCCAAAAAAAAAATAAATAAATATATAACATCACAATAGTCGAAATAATTCTGACAAACAATTGAAGTTGAAGTAGGCAATGTAAAACAACAACTACAATCTAAAAAGGACATATGCCAACAATAAATGTACGGTAAAGAGTTGTTAAGTCTGTAAAACAAAACAAAAAAACAAGTGACCAAACAAAACAAAACATACACACACATGAAAGAACATTACTGAAACAAAAAAAAACAACAACTAAGGATTTCTTTATAAAAACCGGGCAAGAGATTTAAAAAAAATCCTGAAACTAAAAGAGACAGAGTGTGAGAGAGAGAGAGTAGAAAGCATAAAAGAGGGTGCAAAACAAAACAAAATAACTGCCAGCTTATTACAATGTATGCAATCACAAGCAATGTTGCCAGAATTGGCGATTTTCAGACGCTTTTTAATTGAAATGTTATAATGACACTATTATCGTTTATATAGGCTGCCTTATTATATTAATTACAATTGTAATTGTTTTATGGAGTTTGAACTGGTTAATGTGTTATAGGAAATTAATAAATTAAATACTTGGTAACTGAAATAGGTTTTATTTAAATAAAATAAAATTTGTGTCTAGTTTTTGATTTGTTAAATTTTACGATTGTGGCAACATTTGCTTTAAATGAAGTTACAAGTAGTTGTGGCAGTTACCGTTGTTTTTTTTGTCATTAAATTCATTCCAATTTTTTCCCCCCGTCATGATGATATTGTAATATAATAATGTTTAACAACCCTTGAACGTCTGTTATAAATTATTTATACAAATAAAAATTCAATAAAAAAACCAACACCAGAAAAGGGGATTGACATTCCAAATGCAAACCTAACCTCAATATTTTATTTATACTTTACTTTTGATGTTTTGTTCATTTTTTTTTGTGTTTCCTAATGATTTAAAAGGGTTGGAATCTAACAAACATTAGCTGAAATGGTAGTACATAGTTTAATTGTTCCCATGAAAAAAATAATTCGGAAAATTAATTTAATAGTTTTCAGTAATAAATATCGTATTTCCTTTAAAGGAAACAAACATAACTAAATGTTTTTTATTAAGGGTTATATAAAATTGAGTAATATTGTGAAATTGGAAGGAAAAATATTAAAACAAAGGGCGGATAAGCTTAAAAGTATTTTTAGGAAATTAAATATTTTTTTGCAAATTTTTGGAAATATAAAGCTCATTTCAGGATGGACTTATTATTTATAAATAAAAAAATTGGTTTTGAAAAAGGAAACTCATCAAGAGCTTTATCTGCCGTTTTGGTCACTATCTTTACTGCAGATATCTCTTATTGAATATAAGCCCTTGACATAATTTTAATACAAATATTGGAGCGGCACCATTTGTTTACTTAAATTCCTTGTTATTATTTTATTTTTGCGTGGGAATTATTTTTTATCTTTAATATTTGCATATTTAGCTTTCAAATTTATCTAAAAACCTCAAACAATCAGTTATTTTTAAACAATTTCTATTAAAAAGTTTTTTAATCAGCCCTATTCGATAAAAAGTACAATTTAAAATTACGATTACGACAAAAGCTAAAGTTTTCAAGTTTAAAACTGTTTTGATTTCAATTTTTTATTACGAAAAGTTTAATATTGAAGACATATTAAGTGTAAGTCAAACTAAACGTTTTTAAATTTATCGAAAAACCACAAGCAAACATTTATTTTTAAACAATTTCAATGGCAACGTTTTTTAATCAGCCCTATTCTGTAAATCATACGATTTAAAGACAAGTGTAGCTAATGTTTTCAAGTATTAAACAGTTTTGAAGTTTTTTTTTTTGTTCGAAAATATTTAAATGTAAAGCAAACATTTTAAAAAATTTATCTAAAACCACAAGCAAACATTAATTTTAAACAATTTCAATGAAAAAGTTTCTTTAATCCGCCCTATTCTATAAAACTAATATATTCGTCTGAGCCAAATCATGATAAATATTGAAAAATTTTTTGGTGAAAAAAAATTATTGAAAAATCTCCCATTTGAGGGCGGATTTTAATAGAAAACAAACTATGTTTCAAAGTTATGTGGGGGCTTCTTATACATATATACAGTATTGCAGGGGTAAAAAACTATAATAAACGATTTTACATTATTTTACAAATAAGAAGCTTCGTTTTTAGATTTTCTACAATGGAAGTCCTTAGGACACTCCCGTGTGATACTCCAACAGTAATCTGCCATTATATGTTCATCTTTGCGATCTTATCTATCTTCCATCACTTTTAAATCTTGATTTAAACGGTTCTTCTCTATACGATCCAAGATTTTCAGGAAACTTGTCCAAATCACAGATAGTGTACTTTCATGTTCATAATACATCCACGATTTTTAAAGCTAAATCAATTTCTATAACTAATTTTTTGTAATTTTCAGCCTTTTCAATTCCTAAGACATTTTTCACAACGGCAATAAAAGATTTCCAAGCAGCTTCTTCTAAATCATTCATTCACCTCTATCGCGAATCAATATTTCACATGAAATATGTTCGCTTTTCCAATTTTTCGTTCATCAACATTGTTCACGTAAAAAATTCCCCATGTAGTGAAATTTTTTGTTGGAATTTTGTAAACAATAAACAGCTGTTACGAACAAAATCCACTATTGTGAATGAAAAGTTCGTGGGAACATAAATTCCACATGTTATTGCCGATAGGGGTGATCACATCCACAATTTTTAAAGCTAATTAAAAGTTCTATAAATAATTCCTTGTAATTTTCAGTCTTTAGCTGAAGGCTTCTTCCTTTAATTTCGCAATATACACAGCTGCATGCTTATTACCAATATCTCGAAAAACACATTGTAAACTTCCCTTTGAATCTTCAATCACCAGATTTGAGAGTCCCATTTTTGTTAAAAGGCTACAAAAGACTACATAATTTTCTTTTTCGCAACCTCGAGTTAAAATATTTCTATCTTTGAGTCTAGATCTATGGTAGGCGTTCATATTGTTCAGGTTACGATGATTTTCGTCAAACAACCCGAATGTGAACAAAAGAGCGTAATAGAGCGTAAAAATACACACAATTCATACAGTTTCTTGATGTTGTTGTGGATATTTTATTTTTTACCCAAAAGAGCACACAAATTAAATGCCTCTTTTTGCCTACCAATGGTCTAGATGCTAGCAGCTCAGATCTCTCTCTTTTGATAGGACACTTAAGACATCAAAATCGCTATATTTTTCTTCCAAAAAAAAACTTCCACCATCTCTGTGTCCGACAAATCTACAGGAAATGGTACTTTGTCTGAGTACATTAGAGGCCTTTTAAGCGACAGTAAATCAGGATATGTAATTTTCCTTTTATTCCTACCATGTAATTTAACAACACAATCCATTCGTAAATGCAGTAATATTATATCAATGCTGCATAGAAAATCAGTGTTCGACAAACGCTTTGTTGGCATCACTGCTTTACGTCAAGCCATCTTTATTTGTCACAATTAACTTCAAAATCGTTGTTAAGAGAACAAATTATCAGGTATAGACTCCATCGTTATGACAAAATGTTTAGAGCTTCAGCTCAATCAACATTGTCTTGACAGCAAACTTCATTAATTGTTATGATAAATATTTGTCAAGTATAGACAAGGGGTTAATGCCATACATTTGTGCAATCATCACATCATATTATTTACAATTAAAACAAATTGCAAAACTCTATAATACTAAAGCAATAATTTAATAAATTTTAAAGAATTTATGTAAAATTTAATAAGTTTTATAGCTACATTAATCATGATTAAAACTTACCAACTCTAAATGAAAACCTTTTATTAAACCTACTTAAAATATCACAATAATAATTATTAATAATCACCTTTTATTAAAATTACAAATTTGCAACAATCAACATGTTGACTGACTGACCACCACAACCAATAACAACTGTTGTTGTTTTTATTGGAAATTAACCCCCTAAACATTATTCATAATTCTGCCGGCCATTTCATATGGCTGACGATGACACAAACATGTTGTGAATATTACAACGCTCTGCACTACACTCTAATTAAATATCGATTTGCAAAACTAAAATAATAAGAAAAAACTAGCTAGCGAAACATGCAATTTCTTTGTAACCGCAAACATCCAACCACCGCTCAATCAATAAATATGCGTCATCTGGTCTGGTTACTTACTTATTTATAAAGGTACCTACACAGTTATTATAAATGATCCTTTATTTTGTATGATTGTTAAAACACATCTTACTTGACCGCATCCTGTTTGTTAAAAAAAAGCTACAATATATTGGCCAATTTTTAGTTAGTTTGTTCTGTTTCTTTAAAATGCAATTATTTGCTTATTTTTGTTTTCATTTTCTTGCTTTTATTTCCGATAACTTTTAAACTGTCATTCTCTCTAAACCACAAACAATAAAACACACAACTGCATACAACTTATCGAAATTGTACCAATTGTTGCTAAACACCAACAATAACAGCAACAACAAGAAAAGTTTGCTGCTGCTCAGCGGGTGTTGTTGGTTGACTGCATTTTTATGTGGTGCGTAACTTTAGCCATCCGTTGGTTTAGTTTCTTTTAATTTTTTTGTTGCTGTTGTTATTTCTGTTTCTTTCTTGTTGTTGCTTGACTTGTATGATGATTTTTGTGTTGTTTTTTTTTTTTTGAGGAACATAAAACTGGAAACAGAAACAATAAAATCATTTCATTTTCTATGTGTGTCTTTATTATGTGCTTTTTATTTCTGTGATTTTTTTTCTGTTAGTTGTTTTAACTTGTTTAGAATGTTTTTAAGTGAGATGAGGGAAAAAGGTTTTTCCTTTTAAATTAACAACATAATTATTTTATTATTAGGCTCTTTAATAAATGATTTAGTAATTTCTTTTATTTTTGACGATGCTATCCACTAAATGTGTGTTTAATAAATTCTAGTAACTTAAATTTGTTTGATTTGGTCATTCACAATGAATGTCAATTTCGAGGAAGAAGAAGAACATTCACAATAAATTAAATGTGCTGTGATGACTACGTAGGTTCGTCGGAATCTGATTATTCATGATGATGCAAAATCGCAACTGCAGGTTATACAATTAGGTAGGACCTCCAAATGACAAAAACTGTATTAACGTAGATGTGTATTTGGGAGATTATTAGCTTCAAACCTCAGGGTTAATCTGGAGATGACTTATTTTCTTAAAACGGAAGTATCGTTCCTAGGATATATAGTCTCCGGCGATGGGATACGAGCAGACCCAAGTAAGGTGGAGGTCATCCAAAATTTAGCTCCTCCTACAACACTTAAAGACTTGAATAGTTTTCTCGGTATTACATCTTATAGAAAATTTATAAGAGACTACGCGAAGGTTGCTAAACCCTTGACGAATCTCACAAGAGGTGATGATAACCCACAAATCAAGGCAAACATGTCCAGAAAAGTAGCTATTACTCTTATGGAAGAGGCATTACAAGCTTTTAATGAACTAAAAACTTTGTTAACTGAAGTGTCTGAAGTGTTCTTGCATTCCCTGATTTTGATCAGCCTCATTTTGAATACTTAGTCATTAATATAGATAATATGGATATCCAATGATATATATTTCAAAGTTGGACCTACAATGGGTCAAAATCGGGTAAAATATTTTTTAACCCACATTTTTTTTTTAACCAAAAAAATTTGTTGTCATGAACATTTTTTCAATAAAAATTAAAAAAAAAAATTTAAAAAAACATTTTTAAAATAAATTAAAAAACAATTTCGAAAAAAAATTAAGTTTTGTTTACTTAAAAATATTTTATTTTAAAGTATAATTTGGTGAAGGTTATACAAAATTCGGCACACACGAATATGTATAGCTCTCTTACTTGTTCTATTTGCATCGGAAACAATTTATCATATTTTACTTCAGGTGTCAATTAATGGCAGATAAATGAATTGTTTTGGAATGAAATTATTGATATGATATGTGTTATTAACTGGTCCAGTATCCAACTTACAGACGTTTTGGTGTTTTTCAAAATCCATGGATTTCTAAATAGAAAAAATGTTTCAATGTTTTTAAACTAAAAGGTACATATTTACGGTTTTTGGACTTTTTAAACAGAAAACAATTTTTAGATTATTCTAAATTAAAAATACAGAAAAATAAAACCATCAAACTCAAATAAAAGCTGTAAAAAGTGCGAACATTAATATTTCAAACATCTTTACATAAAATACTTTAAAACTACCACATAAATACATGGATGTAATTCCTAAAGAAAATTGCATATTTAAAAAAAAAAAAAAATAAGAAATAATTAAATCCACCTTTTCCTGGTGTACTTTTTTGATATATACCTACCTACGAAATAACTAATTCCCTTAACCAATCATATCTGTCATATTCAATTATTATTTATACACAAATATTTATCTAAAAATAATTTTTGTTTGGAAAATCTAAACAAAAACACTTCCTTATTTCAAATTATACCTACATACATAACGAGAAAAATGCACAAAATAAACAAAAATTCTAAAATAATTTATTTTTAGAATTTAGTATAAGCTTTCTAATCACAATGTTTTTGTTTATTCTTTTGGTTTTTGTTAAGCTTTAATCACCCTCCCGCTGGGTTGTGAAAGAAAATTATTATTTTGTTTAAAAAAAAATAAATAAATTCGTCATCATTCACACAAATATTATTGACTAAATGAAATATGTGCGTGTATGTATTTGTGTGCGTCTGTGTTTATATTTTTATTCTTGACAACAACCTCCACCTATAACACCCTCTTTCTCTCTTGTCTCCTCTTTTGTTTTGCTTTTTTTTTGTTTCTATTTCTTGTTTGTCATTTCCTTGTATGCAGATGCTTGTTCGTTTTTTTTTCTTTTTCATTGTTGTTGTTGGTTTTTGGGGTCTTAGTACATTCAACCTGTCGCTCTAATGCATTTTTATGTTTATTATTCATGTTTTTTGTTGTTGTTGTTGTTTTTGTGTGTTTAATTTTTGTTCAGTTTGTCTATACATATCAACAGCAAATACTAACTAACGATGACGTTTTATATTGCAACATTGACTTTTGTTGCCGTTGTTGCTTTATTTCCCCATTTTTCTTTTCTCAGTTTTTCCCATATTGTATTTGATTTTTGTTGTTGCTTTAACAATTGTGTCTTCGTCATATTTGTTTACAATTCTTCTTTTGTTTGTCGTGATTTTTTTTTTTGATTCGCTCTTAAAAATATGGATTTTTATTCTCTTTCATTTTGTGTAAAATTCTTTTACTTAATTATAGTGATATTTAGGTACTTGTTGTGTTTGAAGTTTATGCAATGCATTATTCATTTCATTTATTTATCTCTAACACACACTATTTGCAATTTCCCAGTAAAGCGGAAGTGTGCATTTTAGTTGGAAAAACATACAGAGAGAAAAAACACTCAATAATTAACCCAAATTAGTTTAGACTCTTAAATGAAGGAACATTGTTGGGTTACGAGGGTTGTGTGGTAATTTAATGATTTTTTTTCGTAAGTTTACAGACATTTTCAGGATAAAATATCTTGTAAAATTACTCTATCTTGTGTTTTTTATACAAAAATCCCCAAAGGTTTAAAAATACAGTAGTGGAGCAAGAATTTTGTACCGAATAACCCAATTCTTCCTCCAGATAGATCTCAATCAGTTTCTAATATTTTAAAAAAAAATGTTCAAAGTTTTCAAAAAGCTGAAGACTTTTTTTCAAAAATGGGCATAATAGTTTGCCACACCCTTTTAATGTGGGCGTGGCTATTTTTAATACAAAGAAACAAGCTCTTGTGAGGTAATGGTTTAATGTTACCCGCCATTAATAATATAACTTGTATTTATTAAATCATTTTATTTTAAATCAAATATAACCTCGCTGTCTTTATAATTAATTAATCCATTCCTTTGCCTTTTTTGTCTCTCTTTTTAGCAAAAAACCGAATTAAGTCCCCCCACACATCAATCATTAATCAATGCCGAAACATCATCACAAAATAGTCGAGATGCCGTTTTAATATCAACAACATCAAACACACACTCATCCGCCTCCTCGAATCCAGCCGGCAACAATCAATCGTCGGCGTCTCATCATAAAACGAATGCAAATGAGGGCAAACTTACAACAGGTTCGTCGTCATCATCGGCGACAACAGGGCATAAGTCGGCATCATCATCATCAAGTTCTATAACGGCCAAAGAAAGAGAAGAACGTTATGCCGCTGCACAGGCAGCCATAGCAGCAGCAAATGGTGGTAATGTAACGACGACAACATCAACAGCTGGCTCAGCAGCAACTACAACAGCGCCGGGCAGCACGGCCAGCAATGCACCAAGTTTATATGTTTCCGTGCCACTATCAACAGCGAATGTACCTGGAATAAATATACCCACAAATACAGCGACCACAGGAGGTAATCATCAATTTAATGAATTTTTATTAAATTCCAAATTATAATTATTACGAAATTATTTTTCCTTGTTTTTAGAACATACAGCCGCACAAAATACCCGCTCAACTAGTCAGCTACAACAGCAATCATCTGCCGCCTCCTTATCATCATCTTCATCCGCTGCAGCCAATACTTTAGATCGTCAATCACCTTTTAATGCTACAGCTTCATCTACCACCTCAATACCTTCTCCTGCCGCTCCTCAACAACATGGTGTCATTTATCAAAGTGGTAAATCACCTAATCCCACAGCGTCTTCAGCCAACAACTCCTCCTCTGCTACATCGGCGGGCATTAATTTAACGGCTTCAACCACTGAAACGGGCAATTTAAAGATCAGCTATGAAAAACAATCCTCCAGAGTTAGTCAAATACAAGAACAAGAGTCAGCTCCTATACGTAGATCAAGGTTAGTAGTTGGTTTCTTTTATTTTTTATTAAAATACAATTTTACACTTTTACACACGATTTTTTTTTAAACACACATTAACACCATTATTTTTGTTGAGTTTTTAAGTTATTTAAAGAGTTTATTTTGTAAAAGAAAAGGTTTTGAGTTTATTTCGAAATAATTTGAATATTTCAAAACTTTTTGTTTTACAGAATAAGTTTTTTGTAGATGTATAAACAGAAGAGAGAGAGGTGTAGGGGTAGAATGTAGATATATTTTCTCTAGATTCTGGAGGAGTTTTCTAACGAAATTTTCTGTAGAATCTAGAGAAATATTTTAAAAAATTCTTTTCTAAATTCGATAGAGTTTTTTAAAGAAATTTTCTCTTGAATCTAGAGGAGTTTTTTTAAAGAAATTTTTTCGGGAATCAAGAGAAAATTTCATTTCAAATTTAGAGAATTATTCTAAAGAATATTATCTATATTCGGGAAAAGTTGTCTAAAGAAATTTTCTCTAGAATCTAGAGAAAATTCTAAAGAAATTTTCTATAGAATGTAAAGAATTTTTCTAAAGAAATTTTCTCAACAATCAAGAGAAGTTTTCTAAAAAAAATTGCCAAAGAAATTTGAACTAGAATCTAAAGAATTTGTCTCTAGAACCTAGAGGAGTTTTCTCAATATTCGAGAAGTTTCTAAAAAAATTTTGTTTAGAATAAAGAATTTAGATAAATTTTCTCTAGAAAAATTTTCCAACGAAATTTTCTCTAGAATCTAGAGAAATATTCTAAAGAATTATTTTCTAGAATCTCAAGAAGTTTTCTAAAGAAATTGTCTCTACAACCTAGAGGAGTTTTCTCTATATTCAAGAGGTTTCTAAAGAAATTTTGTTTAGAGTCAAGAGAATCTAAAGAAGTTTTCCTCTCTCTTAATCCGTTTATACATTACTCTTAATTATGCATGCTTTTTTTATATTTTGTTTTATCTATTTTTTAAGATATCTTTAATTAATTTCTTTTTCCTTAAACATCTGTCTCACAAAAAGTCTTTGGTTATTATTGGACTGTAATTATTTTTCTTGCTTTTATTAAAAAAAAATTGTTTAAACAAACGCTATTGATAAAATTTTTTGTTATTAAAACAAAAACAAAATTTGTTTTCTCCCCGCAAAATTGTTATTACTGGTTGCTGTTCGAAATTTTAACAAAAAATTGCTAATTTGTATATAAGAAAAAGAAATAAATGTATATAAATTTATACTAAACTTAAGAGAAACATAATTAACTCTCCCTTATCATCCATTTCCTAACTCTGTCTGAAAGAAATGTCTTATGGTTTTGTGTTAGGGCTTCCTTTCTTCCTATAATTTACGTTGTTTACCCTCATGGATTGTTTTCCACACAAAAGTTATTTCTACCTATATTGCACTAGCAATATAATTTTTTCTAGTGCAAAATTCATAGAAATTACATGTGTGTGGAAAACCACACACACCAGGAAAACAACGTAATTTTATTTTTCTACCTATTTTATACTACCAATATTATTTTTTCTGTAGTCAACATCACATTTAAAGAAAAAATGGTGTTTCTAGTGCAAAATACATGGAAATTACATGTGTGTGGAAAACCACACAACAGCGTAATTTTAATTTTCTACCTATTTTACACTACCAATATTATGTTTTCTGTAGTCAACATCACATTTAAAGAAAAAATGCTGTTTCTAGTGCAAAATACATGGAAATTACATGTGTGTGGAAAACCACACAACAGGGATAGCAACGTAATTTTTAGTTTTTAAAATATCTCGTTATCAAAAAATTTCTGAATCCATTTTCTGTGCTTAATTGAAATTTTATTGACATCGTTAACAGATTTTTTGAAAATTTTTTTAAAAAAAAAGATAAATTTTGTGTGGTTTCCTACACAAGTGTAAGATGAAGGTTAAATATTGAATGAATATGTCTTAAGATTACAATTAATAAGGGTTCATTCAGTATCTTCAGAGGGTTTAATGCTTTCTTATCTGCCTTTTCAAATCTCCCTAGATACTAAATTAATATTTCCTAATACGGCCTCAACATAGCCAGGGGTTAATGGGTATGTTTGATAATATTAATGGATTATTCGCTTCTAAAGTTGATATTTTAGGGTTCCATTTTTAATTGAATATTTGAAAATGATATCCGCAGCATAAGTTCCAAGTTCATAGTTTTAAATAAATCTATAGTTGTCCTTCCCCATAATAATTTAGGAGGACCTCCCCTCCTCCCTTTAATAAGCTTTAATTTCCTTAATAATTTCAATTGTTTTGTGTTGTATATCATTTCATTGCAATTAAACCATTTAATTTTCCCCGCCCTGCATTTAAATTTTTTTTATGATTTTATGTGTTTTGTTTTATTTTTTTTTTTGGAAAAAAAGAAAAAAATTCAATTAAATAAGTTTTTTGTTGTTGTTATTTTCATTTCCACATCTTCTCTCCCCCGCCTCCCAACAACTCACACAAACATAATTTTTTTTTGTACACACACACATATTAATCATTAAAAACAAAGATTTTCTCTTTCATTTTTAATAAGAAATGTCAAAAAAACAAAAACCAAAGGAAATATAAATTTTATTTCTATTTTTTCTCTCAATGTTTTTTTATTCTCTTTCCACAAAAAACAATTTGTTTAAAATTAAAAAAATACAAAAAACAACAATGCAATTTTTCCGTATTATTATAATTTAATGATAAATTATATGTAAAAAACAAATAAATAAACTTCACCATGACACTATTATTGAACAAAACAAAAACAAATACAAAAAAACGATTGGATTAAAATAGATCACGCTCAGGTGAAAGTAGTATGTTGCAAGCACAACAACAGCAGCAACAACAACAGCAACAGAATGCTAATCAAAAGTCTACCTCAAGATCGGGCAAAAAACGGGCAGCCTCTAATAAATCACAAATTAGCTCTAATAACGACAGCGCTTCTAATCCACCCCAAGAGAAAGTAACAAAAACAGCGGCAGCTAGCTCTACAACAGTGGCCAACTCATCATCCTCATCACCAGTACCCCAACAACAGCAACAACATTATCATAATGATTTGACTACAGCCACACCATCACCTAAAGCTCCCTCACCTTTATCATTACCGCCGCCCAGCAGCACACCAACACCCTCAACACGTAATTCAACACCCTCTAACACACCAACGGCCACACCATCAGCCTCACCGGTGGTAATGTTGCAAAGTTCTAGCAGCAGCAATACTAGTAATGAAACTACGACATCTAGTGCTGCTGTAACCAGACAACAGGCAGCAGCATCATCCTCCTCATCATCATCAGCTTCTCCCTCAACTACTGCAGCGCTTAGAAGAAAAAGTAATACAAACTCACCATTGCCAGCCGCCGCCGGATCAAGTGGTGTTTCAGCTGCTACTACTACCACTAATAACAACACAGCAACCAATTTAACGAATTCGTCTAGCAATAATAGCAACAAAAATAATAACAACAGCCACAATGACCAAAGCATTTCCTCCTCCTCTTCTTCTTCTACTACTTATACTAAAAACTCTAGCAGTAGCAATAATAATTCTATTAATAATAATGCAACAAACTCAACAGCAGCTACCACAGCAGCAAATAGTCTTATTAGTAGCAGTAGTCATAGTTCACAAAATAGTAGTAGCAATAGCAGTACTAGTAGTAGTAGTAAAAATCATAATAACCACAGTAGTAGCAATACAAATGTCACAGCTATCACAGCGCCAACACCACCTACTACAACCACAACAACATCGACTAACAGCAATAAACCTTTGAATAAGAAAATGCTAAGAGCCCAACAGAATCATTTGCAACAGCAAATGGCTGCTGCAGCTCAAGCCAATACTTCAAACAGCAAGCAACAACAGCAGCCACAACAACATGTATCGCCTGAGCGTTTGACCAAAACAAACAACAGCAACAGCAATAATAACAATAAATCTAATACCAATAATAACAATTCCGCTTTTACCAACACCACTAATGCTTCTGCCACATCATCAACTTCTTCAACCGCTTCTTCATCTCTGACTAAAACCAATACTTCTTCTGCTACTGCCAGTACTTCTAACTCTTCCCAAAATCTAAATCCTAGCTCTGCTATTGCAACAACTAACTCCTCTTCCCATGCTTCTTCATCCTCTACCTCCTCTTCTACTACAACTACTTCTACTATTACTACTACTACTAATGCTTCAACTAATAATAAACTAAATCAACAGCAGCAACAAATGCAACATTCACAAAATGTTGCTGCTAATAAAACTGATAATAATAATGATATTTTAGAAATTTTGCCATTAACCACAATTTCTACAAATTCTCTTTCTTCTTCTACTACCCTGCCTATAACTACAACAACAACAATATCTACCACCAACAACACCACCACTACTACTTCTACTACTTTAAATGGCAACCAACAAAATAACCATAACAATAATAATAATCCACCAACAAATGCCAACAACATTCCCCACAATCAACCAAACACTAATAATAATAATAATCACAACACTACCGCTACTACTACTATCACCAACTCCACCACCACCAACACAAATTCCAATAAACTTAACAACAATAATAATAACAACAACTCAACGTCATCATCAACAAAATCCCACAAAACATTGACATCATCAACTACTGCTGCTGCAACTACCACTACATCTTCCTCCTCCTCTACTTCCAACATCAGAACTCCTGATAGTGGTGTCTTCTCTTCTTCCTCGTTTAACATCAGCAATGCCAGCACCGCCAGTTCTTGTTCCTCCTCTTCGCTGCTAAGTGGCGGCGGTGGCTTGAAATTCTCCTATGAACCCCAACCAGGTGCCACAAATCTACCCAGCAGTATTGATACAAATCCAGCTGTAGCAGCCTCAAATACCATTAAAGATTCACCACCCAGTTCACCGGGCTCAGAGGCTGGTTCTCAGCGTAAACGTGGCCGCAAGGCTAAGGATTCTACAGCTGCCAGCACCACCACCACCACCACAAATGTAGCCTCAAATGATCTCAAAGATATTAAAATATTCCAAAATGGTGGTGGTGCCACAGCCGCCACCACTTCAGCAAGTGCCGCCATAGCAGCTACAGCAGCAGCCGCTGTCTCCTCTTTAGCACCGGCTGCCACCACCACAACCTCTTCGACGATAAATGTTTCTGCCGCCGCTCATATGTTGGGCAATCAATTAAATCCAAATAGTAGTGTGGCCCAGAAGTTATCCGATCAATTGAGTATGGAGATACAGGATCATAGTGTTTACAGTGCTGATCCGCAGGCGCCACAATTTGTGGGTGTGCCGTTTCCGGGGAAAATGGTAAGTGTACTTTAATGTTATACATTTTAATTATTAAATTTTATGTTAGAGCTGGTTCACATACTTCAAGTTTAAGGAAAAAATCTTTCCAATCTTGTCTCCTGTTTCATCTGGAAACTCAAGCCTTGCGCAAGTAAATTTGATGTGGGTAAAACAGCACTTAGAATTCATTTTTAGTTCAATGAGTTGAATAGTGAAGACCAATGTAAAGTCACAGACTACATGTTAGGGCCTTAATTGTAGACTACAATACTGGCAACTGAACTAACAGGCTGGCTTTATTGTTATTTGCTTGGAACAGGCCTTTAATTAAATTAGGTTGACTTTTGTATTTAATTCCATTCGAAATTTAAACAAGACATTTGAATCAGTAATTTTTTTTTTTTGTAATAAACAACTTTCCATTTCCTCGAAACATATTCAGCCCAATTATGAATAAAAATTCCCCGGGAGTTGTTTCCTTTTCTCATTTTTCCTATTCAAATTCATTGGAAAAAAATCTCCCGGGGAACAAACTCCCGGACAATTTTTTATTCATAATTGGGCTGATTGCCTTTGCTTGGATCATCTTGCGATCTCATCAACAATAGAGCAGGCAAATGTTTCGGAATCTAGATCATTGATAGTGTGTTTCCCTTCATCTTCTTAACTACAAAATGCCAGCTATCTTTCTACGAAATTTTCATTGCGAATGATGATTCCTCAAATTAGATAAAACCGTGAAACTCTCATCTACGATCGTGTGGGCAAATGTTTCGGACTCTAGATCCTTGAAAGTGTGTTTTCCTCGAACTTCTAAACTACAAAATGAAATTTCTACGAAATAATGAGAATTTCCTTACGAATGATGATTCCTCAAATTAGATAATACCTTGCAACTTTTTTATACGATCTCATCTAGAATCGTGTAGGCGAATGTTTCGGACTGTGTGAAAGTGTGTTTTCCTCGATCTTCTTAACTGTAAAATGACAGCTATCTTCCTAAGAAATAATGAGATTTTACTTACGAATGATGATTCCACAAATTAGATAATTCCTTAAAACTTCCTTGTACGATCTCATCTACGATCATGTGGGCAAATGTATCGGACTCTAGATCCTGGAAAGTGTGTTTTTTCGAACTGCTAAACTACTGAATATCAGCATCTTCCTACGAAATAATGAGATTTTCCTTACGAAAATTCGATAATTCCTTAAAACTTCCTTGTACGATCTCATCTACGATCATGTGTTCAAATGTTTCGGACTCTGGATCCTTGAATTGTGTTTTTTTTTTATCGAACTGCTTAACTACTGAATGGCAACTATCTTCCTACGTTATAATGAGGTTTCCCTTTGAAATTATGATTTCTTTAATTAGATAATCCTTTGCATCTTCCTTGCTCAATCTCATCTACGATCGTGTAGCTAAATGTTTCGGACTCTAGATCTTGGAAAAAGCAATCTTCCTTTAGATTTTTACTTGTTCTGTCACCTCACCCAAATTTAATATCTAATAAGCGAACTGCACAATTGTGAATGTCCTTTTGTGGCTTGAGAATTTAGCCTAGGAAAGTACCTAGAAGTGAGGAGACTGGTGTGGAGGTAAAGCTAGCCCAATAAGCACCAAAGCCCCAAAAATTCAAACACTTGAACCTTTTGTTGGAATTTGATTTGAATGCAAATGTAATTGTTTTAAAACTGAAAAAATTAAATATTTTTCAAACAAAAAACATTTGGCTTGAATTTATGATTCCATTTTACTGGAGAATGCTATTGAAATAAAGTGTAATACAACAGTAATTCAATTGCTTGACTATAATTCAAGGTTTGAATTACACTTTCAACTTGAATTTCAGTAAAAATACTTGTCAGACTTCCAACTCTATATTTGGGTAAATTGATTCGAAATCACCCTGCCATCTGCAAAAGCAGAGGGTACTTACTTGATTAGAACTTTAGCATCCTTAGAGGCAATTGGTTTCGTAGAACCAAACTACCGAGTTTAGTTTGCCAGCCGGCTGATTAGCTTCTCGATTATGAAAATTGGAGCATTCATCCCTTGGATGCACATAATTTTTCCTCCTTTGACATTTATTTTGTACAAACTTGGGAAATTTTAACCATGAAATGTTACTCTCTTGAACAACGAATTTTAATTGTGAAAATTTATTAACCAAATGGTGAACATTTTACTGTATCACTTTCTAAAATTCGACCAGCTTTTCAGACTTTTTCAGTGATCACTGGGCGTAATTCAATCGCTAAATTCGAGACTTATGGTACTGCAGCTGACGATGGACCACAACAATAGGCTCGTAGTGGCCGTAAGGATTCAATTGTTGCATGAGAAACTTTCCCGGTCGCGTAATTTCTAGATTTGGTCATGACGTTCTTGTTATTTAAAGCCACTGGACTATTCACCCCTATCGCGAATCAATAGTTCACATGAAATGTGTTCCCTTTTCCCATTTTTCATTCATCAACTTTGTTCACGTGAAAAAAATTTCCCATTTGTGAAATTTTTAAATGGAATTTTGTAAACAATAAACAGCTGTTACGAACAAAATCAACTATTGTGAATGAAAAGGAATATCACGATAGCAATTTTTCCTTCGAGGGAAATGGATATTTCATGGGAACAGAAATTTCGCTTGTTATTGCCGATAGGGGTGATTATCTCTGGGGCCATTTGAAACCACAACAACTGATGCTCTGAAATATGGAATTCGCCGCTAGATTGGAGAAATAAGCAAGGCGTTTTTGAACAATATGGTTCAAAGATATTACCACCCTCTGACATACTAGAGTTGGACATATTTGCCTCATACTTTGACATCATATTTCAATATTAATTCTCATATTTCTCTTCTACATTGGTAGCAATACACTTGAATTTGTCCAAAACAAACTTTGTTTTTAAGCTATTTTACTTTATAACCTCAAATTTGACCAACCTTTAGCTAAAAAGTCCGCAAAACCTTGAATCGACTTTACCACAGTTGGGTTTCCAGAAATTACTTTTCATTTAGACATTTATTCATTTGCTGCTTTCATTTGGTCAAGAAGACAAATCTGTCTCTATTATTTAAAATTAGTGATACATTTGAACATTAGCAATGAAAGTCCCTGAAATCAAGTCACACTACTCCATCCCTTAGTCCCCTTTTACATTGCAGAAATTGAAAAGCAGACAGACGAAGTTTGTGGACGAGGGGTTCAAGAGGTAGTGTGTATTACACAGGTCTGCCTTTCAATTTCTACATTTGAACTTAGATCCATAAGTCCCCTTTTACAATGCAGAAATTGAAAGGCAGACCTGTGTAATACACACTCTACCTCTTGAACCCCTCGTCCACAAACTTCGTCTGTCTGCCTTTCAATTTCTGCATTGTAAAAGGGGACTAAGGGATGGAGTAGTGTGACTTGATTTCAGGGAATTTCATTGCTAATGTTCAAATGCTTTCACTAACTGTAAATAATAGAGACAGATTTAAAGCAAAACATTTTCCGCTGACATTTAAGGCTTAATTTTTCTTAGTTTTCTCTAGGTCTTACTCACTTGCACTGAATTTGAAAAGGTTTTTGTCTGGGATAAACTAAATAAAACATTGAAACTTTAAAATATAATAATTTCTTACAATTTAAAGCCTTAATTAATACTCAATTTAATGTATTCTTAATTTTTTTTTACTGTAGCGCAATACTGCAACCACACCAGCTGTCCCCACAACAACTGTGGCTGCCACCGGTCCCAGTCCTTTGGCTTCAATGTTTGGCAGCGGAGCAAATGGTAATCTGGCAATACCCCAGAGTCTGGAACAGCTATTAGAAAGGCAATGGGAACAAGGATCACAATTTCTAATGGAGCAAGCCCAACACTTTGACAGTAAGTTCAATTTCTAAAACAAAATCTTTTTATATATTAAAAAAATCTAAAAATTTGTCTTACAGTTGCCTCTCTCCTATCCTGTTTACATCAATTGCAAACGGAAAATGTGCGATTAGAGGAACATGTGTCCAGTTTAATAGCAAGACGTGACCATTTATTAGCTGTTAATGCTAGATTAGCTATACCCTTAAATACAAACACAACACAGAGTCAAGGTAAGTAGGAAACAGAAAACAAGAAATTTACAACTTGTCTTGTTGTTTGTCCCTTAATTAGAAACACTAGAGAATAAAGGGATAATTGAAAACTAAACTCTGTGTCTGTTTAAAAAAAAAGCAAAGAATGCAACCAAAATATTTGTTCTCTCACAAAACCTGGCTCTTAAACAAAGAATAAAAAGCGTACAAAACAAATATAATTTATATTAATTAAAAGAAACTAACAAAAAAAAAAAAACTTTTAAATTATATTCAAATAAAAGCTACATTTAATTATAAGTTTATCATTAAAAAAACTACTATATTTTTTTATATATTATAATAAACTATTAAAGAAAATAAGTTATTTTATCTTTATAATTCTTTAAATGCAAATATTTTAACATATTTTCTGTTTCCAATTAATTCATACATTTTAAATTTATAACTGGATATTGTGTATTTTTTTTTTAATTTTAATTTCTCTTTCACTTAATATTTTTTGTATATATAGTTTAAATTTTTCTCACACAAAACACACTCACTCTTACCTTTCCAATTATACATATATTTTGAATACTTAATACAACTTTTAAATATGTATTATATAATTTAAATTGTGTATGTATATTTTTCATTTTTTAAGCTTAATTCAATCAAATATCAAACCTTCAAATTAATACAATTTCCTTTTTTTTTAATTTAATTTTTTTTTACTTGTGTGTAATAATTTGTAATTAATTCTTAAATATTATACATACTTAATTAAAACTTTACCTTATAAAAACGTGTTTTATTTAAACTAATTTTAAATAAAAAATTTACTACATTTATTATCATTATTATTATTATTTCTTTTTTAGGCTTATTGTAATTCTCTTTTTTAAATAAGTTATTTTTCTTAAATTTTATTTGTTTAAAAAATAAATAAAAGTTAATCTATTCTATTAATTACAAAACAAAAATCAATTCAATAAAGAATAATTCTTTTTTTAAACAACAAACAAACAAAATCAAAAAGCTTTTTTGCTTTTCTAAATATTTTTATTTATTTTTTAATATGGTGGCGCATGTTTTGTTTTATATTCATATTCATATATACTCCCTTTTTATTGTTGTAATTTCTTCTACAATGGCTTCTTCTCCTGGTTATTGGATCCATACTCAAAATTTCTCATACATTTTCACACTTTTTATGCAATAAAAAAATATATAGATTTATATTTATGCACTTTTATAATTTTAATCACTTGTTAGTACATACAGGGAATTTAGTTGTACTTTTATTATAACAAATGTTATTTAAATACTAATTTATTGTTTCAATTGCAATTACACAAATCGTGAGATAATTATCTATTTGTAAATTGTATCTTAAAATTAAGAATAACTGCCACAGAAACTGGATATGACTTAAAAATGCGGGATTTACAATAGATGTCGAAACTGTTGAACACGATTTTTGTTTTTAATAATTATGTCATTTTGAAGGGTACATATCATAAACAAAGTTTTTTTTTGCTTCGAAAATGTCGAATTTTGTGCCAACAAAGCATCATATGCGAAATGTTTTACTTTACTTCTTTAATTTAAAAAAAAAAGTGCCGCTGAAGCAAGAATTAGAGGCAATACTCCATGAAGATTGTTGTCAAACTCAACAAGAAGTTACAAAACCATTCGGAGCTACTCAATCAGCAATTTTAAAATGTTTGCAAGCTGCAGGATTAATCAAAAGGCAGGGAAATTGGGTACCATACGAATTGAAGCTGAGAGACCTTGAAAGATGATTTTATATATCTGAAAAACTGCTGAATCATTAATTGTGATGAAAAACGTATGCATTACGATAACCCGAAGCCCGGCTAATCAGCCGAATCGACACCAAAGCCATATATCCATGGCGCTAAGGTAATTTTCTGCAATTGGTGGGAGCAAAAGGGTCCTATCTATTATGAGCTGCTGAAATCTGGACAGACCATCACAGGGAACCTGTACCGATCACAACGGATTCGTTTTAAGCAAGTATTTGCCGAAAAACGTCCAGCATATGCGGACAGACATGAAACCGTTATATTCCATTATGACATTAGGCCACATGTTACAATACCTCTTAAAAAGTATTTAGAATAAAGTGGTTTTGTCTCACTCGCCTTATAGTCCACACCTTGCCCTGTCCGATTACAATTTTTTTCGATCGATGCAGAACGCCCTATTTGGGATATGCTACACTTTGCAACAGAGAAATTGGTTTGATTCGTTCTTGGCCTCCAAAGAGTTCTTTTTGCTCGGAATCCATCAAGCCTGTCACAGAATTTTATTCCGATCGTATTTTGCTTCTTCAGTTTTCAAAGTGGAATTGATATTTCTTTGTAATTATATGTTTTTCTAAAATTTTGAATCAGTTTCTGTACTAAAAACTTCACTTTTGCTTTAAAGTGCCCTGGAGACGATCAAATAAACCCGTCAATCAGTGCATATGTGTGAGTGTCGTATGCTTGAAGCTTTAAAGAAGACGTACAAATAAATACGTCAATCATCATTTGTATTTGGACGCACTTTTCCATTATTACCAAAAATCTCGAAGTAACTGAGTTTTTTTTTGTTAATCAGAGACGTAAAATACATAATATGAATATTTTTTTTCATCCGTGAACGGCAAACGCAAAGAAAACGAAATTTGATTGTCAATCACAACAAATCAAAACTTTTTGATTTTCATCAATCATTGCCGATAACGTGTACGTATAGCCGAAAAAGAACGACTACACGCACACAACTATGTGATTGATGTGTTTATTTGATCGTCTCCAGGGCACTTAATATCATAAACGCTGTCAAATTAAAATCAGAAATACAGAATTAATAAATTGCATTTTTAAGTCATACAACCAATATTAATTTGAAGTATAACGTTACGAAAATCGATAACCAGAGATTGAGAAAATGGCACTAAGAAATGAATACAGAATGCCAATAATTTCATGAAAAAAACATGAAAGCTTATGTTTTAAATACGAAAGTTCTTAACTTTTCGAGCATCCAACTGTCACTGTTGTTCGTTATTCTATCAATATCGAGAATGTACAGGACATAGGGTACAACTAGAGGCACAACTGAGAGTAACAATAATTCCTCTCTTCACACGTACTTGATCAAGGTTGCCAATTTAGCCATTTTTCGGCTAGATCTAGCGATTTTATTTTCATTTAGCCATAAAAAAATGGCTAGATTTAATCTAGCCGGAAGATCTAGCCATTTTATTCTGTCGTAGCCTTTTTTATTTTAAACTTTTCTTGAAATTTTTTTAAAAATAAAACAATATTTTTCATCAAATGACAAAGAAAAAATCGTATATAGAGGATTTGATGAGAACAGGCTGCGAAATTGTTTCCAAAGCAAACACATCAGTCATATTCAAAAATCAATTTTGCATTTATTTAATGGATCCGATTTTGTTTATAAGTGCCCAGAAATTTGTTTAATTTATCAAAAAGGAACCAATTTTTGTTGATATTACAATATTTTAATCTGCTAAGAAATGTAATATTCTACATACTAGTAAAGTCGATCTCACTAAATAAAAAGACAATATTTATGAATTTGTATTCAGTTATTTTGGGTTTTAGCCATTTCTAGCCATTTTTAATTCTAAATCTAGCCATTTTCTGAGCTGAAGAGTTGGCAACCTTGCTTGTGATATGTGAATTCAACATACTTGTGAGAGAAATTAACACATCAAAATACTTGAAATTTTACCTTTGATTTTCCGACTAAATACAGACCGAACCACTTTATTACACTTTTATACACTATTTTATGATTTTTTTTTAACAATTTACAGCACATTTTATTTCCGAAACACGTTAATTTTGCTCAAACGAAAAAAAAATATTTTTTATTAATTTTTGACACTTAATTTTATTTCTGGTGGAATTTAATTTATTGAACAGAGTTTCAATTTTTGGTATTGAAAATAGAAGAAAATTTACATAAATTAAAATTTAAACATTTTTATACAACTCAGTGTGTCTGGTGAAAATTAAAAAGGCACCAACACAATCTCAAAACTTTGTACTAATACATTCTCACGACTTAGGTTTTTGACAACAGACTTAGGTTTTTTCCCTCTCAGTAACGCTTCTATGGATATATTATTCTATGATACAGGATATGCAAGGCTGTCAAATGATGAAATGTCAAGAACTGAGCTGTCATCCTTTGACATTTATTTAGAACAAATTTGAAAAGTTTGAACCATAGAGGGCTTTTTACCGAAGTGCTAGAGGTGGACACTTGCTCGAAATCATATCCCATTATTAATTCCCATATTTTTTCTTTAGATTTGGAGACAATAAAACTGAATTGTCAAAAAAAAGTGTGTTTTTAAGCCTGTTTACTTTTTAACCTCAAATTTGCCCACCCAGTCGCAAATGAAAATAGCGAACATTATAATTTTGTGAAGGAAAAAGTCAATCGCTTTTTGAATGTGTTTTCAGTTGTTGCAAAAATTATACAGGAATCCTATTTAATGCATAGGAGAATTCAGCACGGAGGTTAGGTCCAATTTATTATTCCACACAAAAATTAAAAAAAAAACAAATAGAGGCAACTTATTTTTAAAATAAAAACAATAAAAAAATGTATCAATGTTTTTGGATTTTTTTTACAAATTTTACAACTCATCTACAGATTGTTCCGTTTTCTTTAAATTACCTTTGATAAGTGACCATATTCCTCTATTACCCTTAACTTAGCGTATTGTACAAAATCTAGAACGTTTTGTCTAGACCTTTTAAGTGGCAATTAACGTTTGTAATTTAACTCTGGGCTCTCTTAACTCTGAATGTTCCCTCAAAAAACAATTTTTTCTGTTTAAAATGGAATAACAAGATTAATGGAGTGCACAATGTAAAGTGAATGCTTTGGAAATTAATATTATGAAAAATTTTGGTATGTTTCGAACAAGAATAATGATTTCTTGTTGGAATAATCAGTCCAATTATGAATAAAAATTCAGCGAGAAAAAACTCCCGGGGAACAAACTCCCGCGGAATTTTTTATTCATAATTGGGCTGAATATGTTCATTTCAGTTCTGTTTTTGCCTATAAACCTGTTTCGTTAGGACTCTAGCGTTACACTTAAAAAAAATCGCAATCTCTTTATTCTCACTAAATTAAAAAAAAAAATCCTTAAAAATCCAACAAAAATATACGATTAAAATCGTTTATTACAGTTACAACGTCAGGCGGTAATAGTAGCACAACAACCTCCTCCATTCAAGCCCCAACATCCACCATAAACTCTACACCCACTCTAACATCATCGTCGGCTGCTACAGCGGCTTCATTAGCAACAGCAGCAACAACCTCTATATCGGGTACTACATCATCGAGTACCTCCAGAGGTGGCTCAGGGGTGGCACCAGCAGTTGGAAATGACAGAATGGGTCGTTTAACATCAGCATCTTCAACGTCAATGGGAGGCAGTAATATAGAGAATGGTTTAGATTTTAGACAAAGCTCTAATAGTTCTTCGACCATGAGTGCTGGCACAATGCCACACTCAGCTATGAGGTAAGTTTGTTTTTGTTATTACAATTTTGATTAATTTTATACGCCATCTTAACGTCAATGATAAAAATTAAGTTGTAACCGGCACTTTATAATATTTATTTAATCCCTTTTGATTAGCAATTTTTATTTATCGTGTCTTGTTTTTTAACTTTCCCTTTTAGTCCTTTTTTTGTATAAAATTTAAACAACGCGCTATTTAACTGAGTAATAATTTGCGAATTAGAAAAAAAATAATAATACTCTCTCGTTTTTATATGTGTGTGCGCTTTAAATTATTAAAACCAAAATTTTATTTATAATTTTATGCCATAAATGATTGTGTTGTCTTTAGTAGACATCCTGCTTCAACATCAGCGGCCTCACAACTAGCACCAACTAGTACAGCTGTAGCACATAACAACAGCAGCGGCAGCAGCAGTAATAATATGGTCAATATGCTGCCTGCTTTGTCGTCATCATCTGCTTCATTAGCATCATCGTCAATAGTGCACGCAGCTACGGCTTCATCAACAATGCCACCAACAGCAGCAGTCTCTGCAAATCGTTTGCAGCAGCATCAGCAACAGCACCAGCATCAACAACTTCATCATATGCATCATCAGCACCAGCAACAGCAGCAGCAACAACAACATTCCCAGCAACATCATCATATGCAACATGTTGCTTCTGCAATGCACCAACCTCCTCCTTCCCAGCAACAGCAACAACAGCATCATCACACGCACTTATCGTCTCATCCAACAGCACATGCCACTCATGCAATACACCATGAACCTCATCCAATGACCACATCGCGTATTGGAGGTAATGTAACATTAAATACTACCAACACAGCTGGCAATCGTTTAGGTGGTTATTCCTCGTCCTCCTCCTCTGCATCATCGTCGGCCTTACTAAATGAGACGGACCTTAAACAGACGGCTGGTGGTAGTAGTGTTGTTCATGCACCCTCTACCACTACTTCCCACACTGCCAACTCTATTATGGCATCGTCTGCTTCTTGTATCCAAGGTGGTGGTGTTGGTGGTCTTAGTTTAACAAAATCTTGTCTAAATGACCTAAACAATACGACTAGTAACAGTAACATTGGTGGCGGCGGTGTTGGTGCTAACACCTCTTCTTCTACTTCTGCGGCCGTCAATTATCCAGGGCCCTATAAACCTCATCTTCAGGTAGTTTGTCAAAAAAAAATAAAATCGAAAGCGCCTCTTTTATACTTATGTGTACAAACAAACAAAAAAATACCAATAGAAGCAAAAAAAAACAAAAAAAAAAACACATTTTATGTTAAAACTCATCTCATTCATTCATAATGCTTGTTTGTTTTTCTTTTTTGTAATCAATACAACATACAACAAAAAAATGTCTAGCAACATTGTGGCGCAACATTTTTACAAGCGAGAGAGTTTTTGTTTTGGTTATGTTGCTAAAGACCGAACAACCAGACAGACATACCCAAACCAGAAAGAAAGAGAGATAACATAAATAATGAATAACTCTCCTGGCGCGTTTCTTTTTTTTTTGTAATCAAATTCAACTCATCACTTCATGTGTATATAAAAACGAAATATAAAAAAATCTACATCAATATATTTGGCAAATAATTAAATGTGTTAGTTGTTACTCTTATTGTTTTTGTTTTCATTTTGATATCTCAAAATTTTACATTCATCATCACCACCAAACCTCAACCGCTAAAAAAAATAATTATAATAAATATCAACAACACCCAACCAAGTACCAACCCCTCTTATATTTTCCCTACCTAAAACACCCCCACCCCCAGCAACATATTTGTTTGATGTGTTTCATAGATTTTTTATCATAGCTAGATTTTAATCAATAACTATTTCATACTTTTTCATATAATGCTTATAAACGTAGGCAAATTGTTTGCAACATTTTGAGAGTTGCTATACATTGCCTAGCATGATTTTAATGAATTTTCCGAAAATTTGTCAACAATGTAATAAAATTTGTTGCAATCAAAGTTCCGAAAGAATTAATTATTCCAGTTTCGAAATCAAAATTAAGTTTATCTCATAACCATTCCATTAATGAATTAATTCGTAGGCCTAATTTAAAATGTATTGAATTCATTCCTTATTCAAAGTTCATTGAATTCTAATCAATTTCAAAGTTTAAAAATGTATTGAATTATTTAATTTTTCTTCAATTCATATCTATTACAAAAATGCTCAATTTTTCAATTCATTAAAAGCTAAACAAAAACAAAATTCGATAAAGAACAAATATTTTAATTCAAAAATTTATTCATTCAAAGGTTGAATGAATTTTGTTATGAATTAATTCACCGATAAAATGAATGAAACTAAATAATTAGATGTTGGAAATGGATTTATGAAATGAAGAGCTGATATTTTTAATTCCGTATTAAGATTTTGTGAATTAAACTAAAATTTAATTAATTAATTCGAAACTCTGGTTCAAATATACCTATGTAACTAAATGTTGTCGACAAATTTTGCTTAACGTTTTATTATAAATATAGTTTTAAGCTAAATACGAATCTCTTAAGTAATTGAATTTTTAAAATTTGTTTTGATACATCTCCCAAAACACGGATGTAATCAATTATTACATAACCACAAAAAAAGTTTACTGAATTATAAAGGTACCAATACTTTAAATTTGTCATGAGATTTTCATTTAGATTTTTCGCAGCCAAATTTTTAACGTTTTCTCTATCAGCCCAATTATGAATAAAAATTCCGCGGGAGTTTTTCTCATTTTGCTATTCAAATTCAATGGGAAAAAACTCCCGGGGAACAAACTCCCGCTGAATTTTTATTCATAATTGGGCAGTATATTAAAACAATATTCAAGTTTTTGGTAAAGAAATTGAATAAAAATTTGAGAATTGATATCTCTAGCGTAGTGTACAAACGTATGTGGTGATAGTTTTAAAAATTCAATATATTATTAAAGTGATTTTGTAGTGTTTATACATACTTATTAAGTAAGACTTTAAATCCAGTCAAAACAATCATTTAAAATTGCATTCAAATTAAAGCAGTAATGAATTAGTTGATATTTTAGTGTTTTGTAGTGTTTATACATACTTATTAAGTAAGACTTTAAATCCAGTCAAAACAATCATTTAAAATTGCATTCAAATTAAAGCAGTAATGAATTAGTTGATATTTTTATGGAGTATTGAAAATTTTAATATAAAAATTCGTTTTTACAAAAAATAATTTTTGCAAAAAAAATAATGGGTCGATTTTGGGTGGCAACCGGACTTCAGTTGCGTTGTCAGAGGGCAATCACAAATTTTTGTTTGCCAATTTGGCAACACTGACTACTTGCTTAACGGCTGGAACTTGTTGTTTGATTTTTTACAGTTTCCGCTGTGTATTATTAGCTCAATGAGTTTGTGAGTTTCGTCTCTATGTATATTTCTATTTTATTTAATTAAACAAAATTACTCACTTTTCACACATATTGGTGATACAATAACAAAATACATTCTCATCAATTAGATTTTTGACAACAGAATTATGTTTTTGGCTCCCAGTTACCTAACTGTCAGAGAAACCAACATACTGTCGTATTTTCAATTGTTCATTACTGCTATAATAAAAATGTTTAATGTAAAGTTAATATTTCATCATGTTTTTCGTTACTAGATTAAAGTCAACATCTGTATGTATATTTATTAATTATATTTTCTAAAAGTGCAGTGAATTTTAGTTATGGAAAAGATTTGAGACATGTTTAATTTTGTAAACATAATGTTCAGAGTGTTCTGTAAACCGAATTCTTATTTTAGTGTTCTGAAAATCTATACACATGATTTATTTCAATAATTCGTTATTGAAATCACTCGATTATTCGATTTTGTATTGTTCTTTGCATTACATATAGGTTAACAGATAACCGTCCAGCTCACGTGGGTCCATTTGACTGTTCCCTTTATGTTAAATATTTTGGTTTTCTGTAAATCGATTCCATGTTTACTTACTCCTTCTACTTTCGAGTTAATAAACCAGTTTCAATCGAATTTTCAATTGAATTAATTCTTTATTCGATTTTCTAAATCAAATTAAATACAATATATTATCTTAACAGTTATACTAAAGCATTCAGCACGAATTAATTCGTTGTCTTAACTCCTTAGTACTCCAAACGTATCGAATTCATTCCTTATTGAATCACTCAAGTATTCTTTAATTCAAATCCATTAAAAAACAAGTACGAGAGCTATATTCGGCTGTGCCGAATCTTATATACCCTTCACCAAATTATACTTCAAAATACAAATTTTAAATATTTTTAGGTAAAACTAAATTTTTTGTTCCAAAGTTATTTTTTTTTGTTTTCGAAATTTTAATTTTTTTTTAAAAAATTTTAAAATTTGTTGGACATTTAAAATTTTTTTTTAAATTTAAAAAAAAAAATATTTTGGTGAAAATAAAATTTCGGTTTAAAAAATATTTTTTCCGATTTTGACCCATTGAAGGTCCAACTTCCTATGGTCTTATATTCGTCGTTGCAAACGTCTTTGAAATATCAATCATTAGATATCCATATTGTCTATATTAATGACTTAGTTATCCAGATATAGGTCAAAAATTGAGGTTGTCCTGGTTTTTTCCTCATATCTCAGCCATTTGTGGACCGATTTTGCTGATTTCAACAAACAGACGGACGGACAAATCGACTCCGCTATCTATAGGGTCTGAAAATTATATTGTGGAAATTACAAACGGAGGTGAAGGGTATAACTTATTACAATTTTTTGGTTGTTTCAACTTTTCATCAATTCAAATCTATTTTTCAATTAATAAGATTTTAGTGAATTAGGCCCAAATTGGTAAATGAAGTTTTTATTTCAGAACATCAATTTATCAACTATTCATTTTTAAAATCACTCGAGTTACAGAACAAAGTCAATATATCCGAGATTAATATTTTATATTTAACTTTTCTCTAATCAAAAAATTTAACTAAAATTCACTGTAATCACATTTGAATATGTCTTCTAGTTTAAATAACTATGAAAAACATTTACTAAACAACTAATTATTAACAAAAAATTTAATTTTATTTTCAATTTTCCCCCCCACCAACAGTCACAACTAAGGCGAAACGATAACATACCAAAGGCCAGCTGAAATTTATATTCACTTGAAGAGCAGCCAACGAAATCCACCAAGAAATCCAATACAAAACAAAATAATCACAATAAAGATGGCAACAAAAGTATTAAAACAAAATCTATAAAATCAACAGTAGAAGCAACAATAAAAGCAAATGATTTAAAACCCCAAGAAATCATAGCATTATCTTCAGACGATGAGTATGAGGAAGCAAAAGGAGTTAAAAAAGCCGCAACATCTAAAGCTGCTACAGATGAGGCTAAAAAATTAGAGGATAATCCAAAAATTACCACTACCACCTTAATCATCAATGACAGTGAAGAGAGCGATTCCCTGCAGTCACAATCCTCGTCCCAGCACTCTGAAAACTATGAAGCCGAAGATGAAAATGAAACGGAAATGAAAGCCAAACAGCAACAGCAATTAATGGCCACATCCTCAGCCCAAACTCAACAACAGTTGCAACAAGTCCAAAGATTTTTAAAAAGTTTTGATGCCAACAATCTGGAAATGGAAAAAACCGCCAACACGCTAAATGAATTGAGAAATTTTCGTCAGGCACCCAAAACGGGCAAATTTAATATATCCACAAAGTTTTTACGTAAACCGCGTAATAAAATGAAAACTCAGCATCAAGTAACGTCGACAACAACAGCAGCAAACACACAATTAAATACAAATACAGGTTATAATAAATTAAACAGCAACAACAATAACCGAAACAACTGCAGCAGCAGTAGTAGTAGCAGCAACAATAACATTCAAATAAATAATAATAATAATATAAATAATAACAATGACGAGTCTATAGCCAAGTTGAAAGATTTTTCCATAGACTCCTTATTGAATCATTAAAGGAAAATACAATAAATAATAATAATAAAATAATAGTGAGGTAGTCAATCACACATATTAACATTTTTAACTCTGGTGAAATTGAAAACTTTCGCTCTAATCCAAAAGTTTTTAATTTCGCCATGATAAAACAAAGTGAAGTGAATTTACCTTATTTATAGTTTATAATAGGAGTAGTAAATATGTATACATATGTATAATTAACAATTTGTTAATTAATTTAAACAATTTCTTAAAATCATAAAAGTAGAGTTTTATTTATATCAGCAAAAAAGTACGTTTTATGTACTTAACCGAAAGATGATAGATTTTGTGCATACATTTTTGTTTAAAGTTGTATTTTGAAAGAATGTTTTCGAATATTGTTTTATTTTTTTTAAATTAATTAATATTATAGTAATACAAAACCAATTCCTGTGTATTCATTATTTTAACCAAACATCCAACCAACCAACCATTCAACCAACCACCTTAAACCTAAACTCTCAATCCTATTTTGTTTATAAAATAACCATAATACAAATAATTACAAATTAATCTATTATATTACAATATACAAAAGTAGTGTTAAATGAATAATTAAAATATTATTAATATTGTAACAATGTTTAAATACTTGTAATTGTACTATTATTAAATTGATTAGTTGTATTATTATTTGTTTAACTTAGAATTCCCTCTTTCGAGTGTACGAAACGAAATTTTATTTAGTTTAACATGTATAAAAAATATATAAAAATTTTAATATTGTAAAATAATAAAATTTAAAGGATTATATAAAAAAAACATCAAACATGTCTATTATTTTGTGTAAACTGTACTCAAAAGGTAATTATTTCTTTCTGACCGATTCAACACGGCTCAGCTCAAACGCATAAAGATAGAAATATGAAATTTGGACCAAACGTTACCCTCTCCTTATCCAGGGAAGGGAGTTTTGAAAATTCGATTTTTTCTGTAGTAAATGACTCAAATATCTTGTTAATACTTAATCTGGCTAATACTGCCATTATAAGGAATCTAGGCTCAATCTGTGATCACTCATATTTTATACCAGAAATCGATTTTTAGTATAAAATAACTCGAATATCTTAAATCGTTAATAACTTGGTTAATGCAGCGATTTCACTTTCTATAGCGAAATAGTACTTTGAGTGGAAATTTAACATGTGTTTTGTTATTGTAACAAAAACAAAATACATGTAAAACGTCCACTCAAAGCACACGTTCGCTATAGAAAAACAGAACATTAAATCGTTAATAACTTGGTTAATATTGCGATTTTAAGGAAAATAAGCTCAATCTGTGATCACTCATATTTTATACCAAAAATCGTTTTTTAGTATAAAAAACTCAAATATCATAAATCGTTAATAACTGGGTTAATACTGGGATTTAAAGGAATCTAGGCTTAATCTGTGATCACTCATATTTTTAGTATATATAAGTAAGAGAGCTATATTTGGCTGTGCCGAATCTTATATACCCTTCACCAAATTATACTTCAAAATACAAATTTTAAATATTTTTAGCCATGATAATATAGAAGGTAGTTCCAATAAATTTTTTTTTTTTAAATAAGGTTTTTTGAAGTTTCCTTTATTTGTGATCAATATAAAAAGCGTTGCCACATTCCTAAAAATTATTTTTATTTTCGTGAAATTTTTTATAAAAAAATGTGTAATTTACAATTTAGAATTTAAATAAAAATGTATTAGCGGTATTCACAATCTTGTAGAAATGGTATAGCATCATTGCAAATGCAAAATTGTATAGGTTTTTGTGTGTATTTTGTTATTGGATTACTGTAAAATTTTGCATTTGCAATGATGCTAGACCATTTCCACAAGATTGTGAATACCGCTATTATGTAGTGTTGGATGTTATTTATTCAATTCCTTACATATATTCAGCCACTTTTGTCGTTTGTTGGGTAATTTATTGACTTTAAACTAATTTATGTTTGAATTGTTGCAAAAATATTTTGTATTTTCGCAGTTGGGGAAAATGGAACTCATGCTTGTTAATTCTTAAAATAATGTTCACAAATTAGCATTGTTCTTAGCTCAATTTGAAAGTAATTTTTTTTTATATTTTTCAAAGAATATAGAATTTGAAAAAATAAAGAGAGAATGAAACTACCTTCTATTTTTCTACTATGTTTTTAGGCATGATGTAATATGTAAGGTGAGAGCGTTTCGACAACAAACACAATACTTCTTGCTGACAAGTGCATAAGTTTTATCAAATAAAAAATAAACAAATTTTATTTTGGCATCTTTTAGATTTTTTTAATGGGATGTTTATTTTTTAAGTTCAATTTTATTGATACTCACCTGATTATTTTGTATTTTTTATTTATTATTTTTATTAACGTTGATTTTAGCAAAATTTTGCTTCAAAATTAAAGAGATTTTAATTTTTGTTAGAATTTTTAAAATTATTATTTTTTATGTCAACACACAATGTAAATAATCTTTGACAAAACCATTACTAATGTAAACACAAAGCTTTTGTTATTTATGCATATTAACTAAAAAACGGCCGTTAAATTATAGTTGAAAAAGAACAACGGTTTAATAGTGCTTTATCCAATATTTTTCATTCATGTTTTTTGATTTAAACATTTTTTTCTTTGAAAATAAAATTTATAAATTTTTCAAAATAAATTCAGTTTGACAAAACTCAAGCACTTTCAAAATAGATAAATAAAAATCAGCTGTGTTGTTGATTTCACCTTACTTAGTGCATCCTCATTTTTAGGTAAAAAAAATATTTTTTTTCAAAGTTGTTTTTTTAATTTTTTTGGAAAAATTGTTATTTTAAATTTTTTTTTTTTAAATTTAAAATTTTTTTTTGTGAAAAAAAAAATCGGGTTAAAAAATATTTTTTCCGATTTTGACCCATTGTAGGTCCAACTTACTGTGGTCTTATATAGGTCGTTGCAAAGGTCTTTGAAATATCTATCATTAGATATCCATATTGTCTATATTAATGACTTAGTAATACAGATATAGATCAAAAATAGGTAAAAATCGAGGTTGTCCTCATATCTTCGCCATTTGTGGACCGATTTTGCTGATTTTAAATAGCAAACTTCTCGAAAGCATGTCTGACAGAATTATTGAAGATTTGGATCCCGAAGATATATGGGGTCTTCAGAAAATTGATTTCAACAGACAGACAGACGGACATGGCTTAATCGACTCCGCTATCTATAAGAATCCAGAATATATATACTTTATAGGGTCGGAAAATTATATTGTGGAAATTACAAACGGAATGACAAATTTATAATAACGTGAAGGGTATAAAAACTAAAACATCTTAAATCGTTAATAACTTTGTTAATACTGCGATTTAAGGAAAAATAAACTCAATCTGTGATCACTCATATTTTATACCAAAAATCTATTTTTATTATTAAAACTCTTGTATAAAATCCATAATTTTTCAACAAACCTAAAATTTATCAACTTCCATAAAATTAACGGAAATGACATAAGCTTTATCAATGAAAGCATTTCCCAGATCAAAATTGTTCTCGCATTGACATTTGCGTCAAGTTAAATAACAAAGAGGAATATTTGAATGATTACAAATATGACCTTAAAATAGAAATCAAAATATTGTGATAAACTATAATATCTGAATATGAATAATAATTATTAAGATACACATGTCGTTAACTCATCTATCGCTGTACTCCGACCGAACCGACTAGATCAATCTTAAATATCAATGACTATTATTGCTTGTTGTTTTCAATAATTATTCATCGAAAAGAGGGAAAAACTTCTTGAAAATAATGATAACAACCGCTCATATCTTTCACTTTTGTGTTTTTTTTATTATTATTACACGGTAATTATAAGTTAACAGAAATAAATCAAATGAAAGGTAGACAACCAACTGACTGACTGACTCCTCAAGAAACAAATTGCGGCGGTAGATTTAAATTTGTAATATTAGTTGAAATAGAACCGTACCACAGAAAAGAGTCATGGACAAATATCGGTTATTTATTGTGATATTAAGCATAGTCATATTAGATGTAAAGCAAGGTACTTATTACGGTTTATTTGTTATTGGTGTTAAGAGTTTAAAAAAAAATAATTGTTTTTTTTTTTGCAAGTTTATGCAAATCGTCCTTCAACGCGCTTTGATGAAATACGTAAATTATTTCCAAAAATTGCGACAGTTGGCGAAGCCCGCTACTGGCGTATGGCCCGCAGTGATAATCTACAAGATCATCCCTGCAAACGGGAATGTGTGGCCAATCAACAAATGACCTGTTACTATTATATGGTGGTGCATTATGATGAAACTATGGGTCCGGGGTGTTCACGTTATTTAGATGCTAAAAATCGTTATAAATACGGCAATCGGGAATATGTAAATGCATATAATTTCCAAGGTTCAAGTTTTGATGATTGCAAATATGCTGATGGTACGCGAACTGAGGTAATGGTGGTGAATGGTCAACTGCCAGGTGAGTAGTGAAGTTAAAGCGGGAAATCAAACAATTTTTAAACTATATTCATGTAAAAGATCTGATGAAACATTTTGACTTTCTCATGAATTAAATGAATAAATTTTATCAAATGTCAGCAGTATAAAATCAGTAGGAAATGTCTGTGAGGACCCTTAAATTATTAGGAGAAAGTCTGGGAGTATTTAAAAAATCCGAAATAAGAGTTTTCTAAAAATATTTTCCCTCCCTGTTAATATAAAAAATTAATTGACAAATTGAAGTTCTTTAAATCACACGATTTTGTGCATTGAAAGTAAAACGATTCGATTTACTAACCACCAAAATGTAAGAATTCGTTTAAAAGCGAAAACTTAAGGTCATACTAAAATTACGCAGTACAAAAAATGGCATTTTTGTCCATATTCTATAACCATGAATTTTATTAAAATCGGACTATCCGTTTAGAAATTAGAGATTTATTTCCACTATTTTTTGAAAAATCAGAGGAGGCGTGAAATTTCCAAGTCCTTTTATATATTGCTTTCTTCTATTTTCTTGTATTCCCTTCAAACTTTAGGTCTGGTGATTGAAGCTTGCAATGGCGATACCATTGTGGCCGATATAATCAATAGTATGCATGAAACAACCACCATACATTGGCATGGTATGCATCAGACATCAAATCCCCATATGGATGGTGTACCACATGTAACCCAGTATCCCATAGAACCGGGTCAAGCTTATCGCTATCGTTTTGAGATCGATCATGCCGGAACTCACTGGTGGCATAGTCATACAGATCATCAAAGAGCATTTGGTTTGGCCGGTGGTATGGTGGTGCGTCAACCGCGCAAAGATAATATGCATGCAAAATTATATGATTTCGATTATACGGAACATATTATAATGCTGCAAGATTGGATGAAAGATTTGGATGAAACGGTACCCAAGAGTATACTAATCAATGGTCTGGGTCGCAATTTAAAGGATCCTACAAAGCCTATACTATATTCCAAATTCTCTGTGGCTCGTGGCGGTCGTTATAGATTTCGTGTAATATTCAATGGCGTTACCAATTGTCCGGTTAGTTTAAGCATCGATCAGCATGATTTGGTGGTAATATCAAGTGATGGCAATGATATTGAACCCGTAGTTGTGCAAAAAATTACCTTCCATGGTGGCGAACGTTTTGATTTTGTATTGAATGCTAATCGCGCGGTGGACAACTATTGGATACGTATCAAAGGTTATACATTTTGTGAAATTAATAAATTACATCAAGAAGCTGTTTTACACTATTTGGGTGCTGATCGTCTGGCTATGCCCAAAGGAGCTGCACCCAATTATTCCTATGAGCCACCCAATGCTGTGGAAATGAATGGTTTAGATATTAGTACATCGGCAAGTCGTAAACGTTTTGGTTTTAATGATGTCAAAGCTTTACTATTCAAAAATAAACCAACTCAAAGTCCCGATATGACATTATATACTAGTATGAATGTGGTTATACGTGGGGGTGCCTTTCTCTTTCAAATGGATGATATTACCTTTACTATGCCCAGAGTATCGCTATTGCAAACACGTAATTTAGGCATTGGCAAACTGTTTTGTAATCGTACTCAGCAATTAGGGTTGGGCTTTAATTGTTTGAAGCGGCATTGCAAGTGCTCGAATGTTTTACAAGTTCCGGCTTTTAAACACATAGAAATCGTGATATCGGGAAAATCGAATACTGCACATCCAGTACATTTACACGGCTATACATTTCGTGTTGTGGGTATGGGTGTGTTGGGCGAAGATAAAATAGATAAGGTAAATATATTTCTGTTTTCTCTCTATTTTTCTAAAAACAAATACATATACATTTGTAGGGGTTTAAGTGCAAAAAATCGTAGTAATGAAGATTTGCCAACAAAAATTCTATGAAAAACAAGTCTGTATACATATTTTTCTTAATTACATATTATTAAGGCATCACTTTAAATGATTAAAAGCTATTTTCAATCGGTGAAAACAAAATTCGGTTAAAAAATATTTTTTCCCAATTTGGCCGATTGTTGGTCCGAATTTCTACTTCGTTGGAAAGGACTTTCAAATGTCTATCATTAGATATCCATATTTTAGATTATGAAATGAAACATGTCATTTTAAAATCTCATTAAATTTAAGAAACAAATAGTTTTGGTGTAGAAATCGAATCGATTATTTGAGGAAAGATATTGCTAATTATTAATTATACATTTTAAACTTTATATTATTAATTTCAGATTGAACAAATCGATCGCCGTACTCCACTACCACGACGTCTTACCAAGGCTCCCCTTAAAGATACTGTGCAAGTACCCGCCTATGGCTATACAATTATACGTTTCTATGCCAATAATCCCGGCTATTGGATTTTCCATTGTCACATATCTACACATGCGGAAAATGGCATGGCGGCTGTGCTGCGTGTGGGTGAAGATACTCAAATGAAAATGTGTCCCGTTAGTAATTGTGGTTTATGCAATTCAGTGTCTTAAATAAATTTATTTAATGGACATTTTTTTAAAAGAAAATAATTGTTTAATTTATTTTTTGTATACAATAGTTAAGTTATAAATTATGCTACAAGTCTATGCCCTCTTGGGCAGCTAATATGGCCTTGATTTTCATGAGTAATTCTTTTTTGACAGCATCTGGTACAATGGCTCGTGCTTTAGGTGTAACTTCGGTTATTAGTTGTTCCACTTTGACATTGTTGCCTTTGTCTTTGATAATGGTGCGGCACATTAGACGCACCTCATCACGCCAACCACATTCAGCCAAACGATTGCAAAGTAAATCTTTAAGTCTGTGCGAAAGTGGTAGAGCTATTGTAGAGAATTCTTGGCAGGAATTTTGATATTCAAAACTTACTTGGATCTATCTCCACTTAAAATCGTCATTTGATCTACGGTTTTTGTTAAAGTCATTTTATTTCGTAATGGACTTATGTTGGCTGCTGTATTGTATAATGAAAAATACCGTTAATATTGAATAAAATCTAGTTTTGTAGAGGCTTCTTTCACAATTTCACCAAAAATATTTGTTGTTTGTTTACATTTGGTAAACGGCATTATCGACTTCATTGTTAAACATAACAGAGTTGTTTTAGAATCAACAGTAATGCCAACTTTAAAAATAGCACGGCATTATCGACTTTAACATTCCAATTTAAATTTTACTAACATTTTAGTATTCGAGATAAAATTGTTTGTATTTTCATATGAAAAATATGTCAGATTACTGCACATACCACTGGGAACAAATTATAATTTTAAATGAAATTTCCCATGGCCATAGAGGTGTTGTTGAGTTTAAGATTTGAATTTGGACTCCCAATGGGGAGCGGAGTCGCAAGAAAACAAAGTGGGCAACTTTTTGTTATCGTTATCTATACCTGATAAATTTTTATAATGATAAACATCAAAATGGTTGTCAAGATATAAAATTATTAGGTATAGTCTCCATTTATTAGTATTATTGCTTCGTTATGACAAAATTGTTAGTGCTTTTGCTCAGACAACTTTGTCTTGACAACAAACGTCATTGTTATGATAAATATTTGTCAAGTATAGACAGGGGGTTACAATTTTCCGATACACACATTTATTTACACTTTTTATTTACACTTTCTACTCTAGGGTATATCGAACGACTTCCCTAAAAATATTTGTTCGGTATATCGACATTTTCTTAAGTACTGTCATAGAATTCAATATGTAGTTTTGGTTCACAATATATATTGTGCTCTATTCTATAACAGATGAAAATAATTTTGAAGCATTATTCAATGATACCGTATTTGTTCAGATAATTCATTAATTATAGCAGATATCAACTATTTTATATGATTTTAAAATCCCAAAACTCCTAAAAAAAATTTAACGATTTTATACTTATAATTAAGATTTTCTATCAACAAAAAAATACTAAAATCCAAACTGTTGTTTTTTTAAATACACAATTTAAATTATTTATGAAAAACACGATTTATTGTGGATTAAGTTTATGTAACAGATGTTTTTTCTCAGAAAACAAATTCCCTATTGATACAACAGTCACAAAGCTAACAATCTATGGTCGAAGATTTGAATAAAAAAATTAAATTATGCTTTTGCACAAAATAGTTTTGTTATGAAAACTGCCAAACTGATCATTTAAAAATGAGGTTGTAAAATCAGAGGCAGGGAGTGTCATGTCTTTACAATAAAAACATTTGCCATGTTGCATTTACCAGTTGGTTTACACTTCATATATTTCCACAAAGTTATCTAATTGAAACAAACAAAACATTTGATAAACTTAATTCAGTTGAAATGAATTTTGCACAACATTTTTACATATTTGTACCACTTTATAATTACAAATGAAAATAATGTCTCACTATGTGGCAGCTTCTTTAAACAAACACAAAACGGTTTAATACTGATTTAAATACCAATAAAAATGTTGAACTTACCTTCAAACAATGTTAAAAAAGGTGCACATTAAGATCAACAGCAATTAATTGTTAAATGATACCAATTTAATTATTTTTTAAACTAAATACTTCACCAAATTCAAATCACACTATAAAACTGTTTTATCCATTTTACTTAATAAACTATTACAGCTTAGCCAACATTTAAAATACGTCACAGTGCTGCCAATTTTTGTAACAATTATACCAACTAAACACAGCTCGGCAGTGCTGGCAACATTGAAATGCACTGCAATTATGCGAAATCAATGAAACGAAGTAGGCGTCGTCTGTATTTGTTGAAAAGCGTATAAATACAAGTGTAGTCCAAAATTTGAATCATTCGATATCAGTTTGGTAAGCTTCATAGCCGGCATCTCCGAACTTAACGTCAAGACAACAAATAAACTTTTGAATTTATTCTCCTTGTGTGTAAAAAGAAAACTAATTTATCAAAATGGTAAGTTTTTAAAAGATTGATAAAAGAAAAACAAATTGTTTACAAAAAAAAACTAATGAAATTGGTTAAATTAGCAGAAAAAACAGTGTAGTAGTAAAATAATGTACAAAAAAATCAATAACATTAAAAAAAATGATCTAGAATTTCGCCATGTGTGTTGGACGTTATTGTGTATTATATATAAAATTCTTCAAATTTTTGTGAAAATGAATGAAATGCAAAACAATTGAAAAAAGAAAAACAAATTTCACCGGTTATTATATTGTTTAAAAGAAAAAGTATACATACATTTTCTTGTGCAAATTTTCTCTACCTCTTGAAGCCGGCCGCACCCATGCATTAATAATAGAAAGGGGGAAAAATAGAGAAGAGAAAAAAAAGTTGACGTCATGTTTTTTTCTGCTAATTAACTAACGTCATTATGCCAAAATAGTTTCACCAATTTAAATATTGCAATCGTTTTTAACACATTGTTTTCTGTTTTATCTTTTTCATTATAGCGTGAATGTATCTCTATCCATGTCGGTCAAGCTGGTGTACAAATCGGTAACGCCTGCTGGGAATTGTACTGCTTGGAACACGGTATCCAGCCTGATGGCCAGATGCCTTCTGATAAGACTGTCGGCGGTGGTGATGATTCTTTCAACACCTTCTTCAGCGAAACCGGTGCTGGCAAGCATGTGCCCCGTGCCGTATTCGTCGATTTGGAACCCACTGTAGTCGATGAAGTACGTACCGGTACCTACCGTCAATTGTTCCATCCCGAACAATTGATCACTGGTAAGGAAGATGCCGCCAACAACTACGCTCGTGGTCACTACACCATTGGCAAGGAAATTGTTGACTTGGTCCTCGATCGCATCCGTAAATTGGCCGATCAATGTACTGGTCTCCAAGGTTTCTTGATCTTCCACTCCTTCGGTGGTGGTACCGGCTCCGGTTTCACTTCCTTGTTGATGGAACGTTTGTCTGTCGATTATGGCAAGAAATCCAAATTGGAATTCGCCATCTATCCCGCTCCCCAAGTCTCCACAGCTGTTGTAGAACCCTACAACTCCATTTTGACCACCCACACTACCTTGGAACACTCTGACTGCGCCTTCATGGTCGACAATGAAGCCATCTACGACATTTGCCGTCGTAACTTGGACATTGAGCGTCCCACTTACACTAACTTGAATCGTTTGATTGGCCAAATCGTATCCTCCATCACCGCCTCGTTGCGTTTCGATGGTGCCCTCAATGTTGATTTGACTGAATTCCAAACTAACTTGGTGCCCTACCCACGTATCCATTTCCCCTTGGTAACCTACGCTCCCGTCATCTCAGCCGAGAAGGCCTACCACGAGCAATTGTCGGTCGCCGAGATCACCAATGCCTGTTTCGAACCCGCCAACCAGATGGTTAAGTGCGATCCTCGTCACGGCAAGTACATGGCCTGTTGCATGTTGTACCGTGGTGATGTTGTGCCCAAGGATGTCAATGCCGCCATTGCCACCATCAAGACCAAGCGCACCATTCAATTCGTTGACTGGTGTCCCACTGGCTTCAAGGTCGGTATTAACTACCAACCACCCACTGTTGTGCCCGGTGGTGATTTGGCTAAGGTACAACGTGCCGTCTGCATGTTGTCCAACACCACCGCCATTGCCGAGGCTTGGGCTCGTCTCGATCACAAGTTCGATTTGATGTACGCCAAGCGTGCTTTCGTCCATTGGTACGTCGGTGAGGGTATGGAAGAAGGTGAATTCTCCGAGGCCCGTGAAGATTTGGCTGCCCTCGAAAAGGATTACGAGGAAGTCGGTATGGACTCCGGTGACGGTGAGGGCGAAGGTGCTGAAGAATATTAAGCAGCCAAACCCATCATCATCCTCGAAAAAGACAAAGAAGAAGCGTGTATTGAAAAAATTCTCGACCTCTTTAGCTGAAACCCAACTAAACATTCAATATACTTACAAAACTCTTAATGATAACGAATCCTTTACCCCTTGTAAATTTTTTATTTTCAAATTTAAAAAAAGAACTAAAAAAAAATTAAAGAAATGCACTTTAAACACGAAAAAAAAGCTATACTATGAAAAAAACATAATAAATGAATGGCTTAAGCTGCATTGAATGAAAAATTCCAAAACATAAATTTTATTGTTTTTTTATTAAAAGAAAAATGGGAAAAGATTTCCACTAGAAGAAACTAAAAATAGTTTTATCTAGTTGGAAGAATTTGTGGGAAATGTTAGCAAAAGGCAGATGGGAATAGAAAATGGGCTTGTTGAAATGACTGTTTCAAGTTTAATGAACTTGTGGGTATTTTTGTATTCGTTTTTGTTTTTTCGTAAAAATAAATCGGTGGAAACTAAAAATGCATGGTGCATAAACAGCACTTGTGTGTGTATAAGCGGAAGACATAACTAATTTAAAAATAGACAACTTGAAATAAAAGAAATGGCTGAACTCAAGACAAAAATGTTTGAAAAATTACTTTAGAGATAATGAACAACATTACTTCCGTAATTCTCAGACTTCTTTAGCTATGACTCATTCATTAATGAATCGTCGTTGTTATTTATGATTTTTCATATCTTCCCCTCCTGCCAAGTACAGTTTTTTTTAAACATTCTATATTCTCAGCGTTCTATTTGTTGCTAGCAACTGCTCAGCCAGCTGCCTTTAATATCTTTTGTTGCTGTGTGTTGGTCTTTATTATAAAGAGTTTTATGTGGTGGGTTTTTATTATAACTATTTTTGTATAGAGTTTTTTCTATTTGTAACTCACACACATTGCCTTTTATGGTCATATGAATGAATAATAATAATTTTATCTGTTATGATGATTTCATTTACATTTTATTTAGAGTTACATACATTTGAAACATGACTAAATTTGGATGAAATCACTGCCCACAAAGATATTAAGTTGTTTGATTTACTTTATTTGTTTAAACAAAGTAGTAAACGTAGTAAGCAGAGGCCCTATAAGTATAATTTATTTAAAATTGTTTAGTTTATTATAAATGTTAGTTAGTAGCCGCTAAGTTCAAAGTATATTTGCTTTAGCATTGAAATGAATCTATCGATTTACACTACTCAACAAAAATTGAACATGATTGAAGCTAAATTAAATAATTTTATTATAAACGGTTCTGGAAATAACTTTTGTTCCTCTGAACTAAATTCTATAATCATATAATATTTTAAGTATGAAAATCTTTGCAGATAAATTGAATAATATTAAATCTTGGCATTACAAGGATGTTAGAAATTAGCATATTTTTAATTCAGTATTTAGCATTTTATACATTTAATTAAACTAGATAATCCTAAATGAAAGAAAAAAATATCCAGCGTTCAAAATTCTTTAGTTTTATTAATCTACGTTATAAGTTAATTGTAAAAAAAATAGTCTTTACGTTATCTGAGTGTTCCAAATCAATCTAAATTGTTAGAGTTCCATTTACTCTGTATTTGGGCAGCTTTTTTGAATTAGATTATACCTAGATAGTATATTCCCTGAAGAAATTCATTCGAATTTGTCTGCTTTTTACATTGCATTTCGAAAACGCTTTCTTTCGCATCAAATTGCACAATAACCGCCCGTGAAATGATATATTATCTAGCAAAGACAGAAATATTTAATTCAAAATTAGCAGCAAGTGGCATATTTGCTGTTCTTCGAAGTTGTATATTTTGCTAATGTTGCTACCTCGTATCGGTCTAATGATGTTGACTTTGGCAATTCTTATGGATCTTTTTCTTTTAGGAGCATAACTGAGGATGAGTTATGGCTAGCTCTTTGTAAGGTTAAGTCTAGGTCAGTGGGAACTGATGGCATTCCCATTCGCTTTCTTAAGATTATATTTCCTTACATTTCTTGTTTTTTGATTTTCCATGTTAACTCTATATTGACTACTTATACATTTCCATCTTCATGGAAAGTAGCTCGGATTGTTCCTATCCCTAAATCCAGAGTTGTCCGTGGTTTGGGGGATTTTAGACCAATTTCAATACTTCCGGCGCTTTCGAAGGTGGATTCTTAAAGATCAAATTTTTGTATTTGTTGATAGGGACATTGTCCCATCTCAATATGGTTTTCGACGTGGACACAATACTACTTCTTTTTTATTAAATTTAACAGATTTAATTCGGGATAATCTAAATAGGAATAGATTGACCACGTTGCTTTCTCTAGATTTAAGCAAGACATTCAATTCAATTAATTACTCTGTACTGATTAACAAATTAGGTGGTATTTTCGAATTTTCAAGTTCTGCTTATAGGCTGGTGTATTCGTATCTGTCTGATAGGCATCAGTTTGTTGATATCGGTGGGGTATATCCAGGGATACTTCCCCTTTTTTGCAGGTGTTCCACAGGGCTCAGTTTTGGAACCACTTCTTTTTATACTATACGTTAATGATCCCCCCAAACCATTACACTATCACAGTCGTGTGGCACGTAGAAAACCTTTTATTTCTGAAAATAAGCCTTACGAGTTCTGGGAGCGTGTTTTATTTTCCGATGAAAGTAAGTTCTACATATTTGGGATCAAGGGTAGAAAAATATTGTGGCCACTTTTGAAAAATACAATCTGTTGCCAATAGTAAACCATAGTCCTAGACGAATCTACTCTTTCATCAGAGAATCTGGTTGGTTTAGCCTGGAAACAACGGACGTATAATTAATACCAAGATGTTTACCCCCTGGGTATCACAATGGGATCAGTTTTGAATGGACCCAAGTGAGCTGCTTGAAGAGTGGCTACCCATGGAAAAAAAAAAAAAACCATGGTGTTGGTGGTGTAATGGTTTGGGGGTGTATGGTCGCTAGTGGTGTTGGTAATATATCATTTATTGAGTCCACAATGGAACAGATTGGATAAATGATCAAATCCAAATATGTTATGTGTTTTCATTAATATTTTTTTTCACATAAAACTTAGAATTTTAAATCATGGACTGATATTGCCCAGTCCAAGAGAGTATTTGTGAAAAAATCTTTTTTGATGGTGGTATTAATAGCAGTATCGATTTTTATTTATCGCCTGTCGCATCATTTTAAGTTTTCAGCATGTAAATTTCTGTCGCCTGTCGTTTAACGTTGCCATTGCAGTTTTAGTGACAGTTTTGTAAGCGCCAAAATCACAACGTATTGAAAATTTTTTGTAAAATATTAAAGTTATGTTTGTTGGTGTTTTTTAAGATAAAATTGTAAAAAGTGATAAGAAAAAGAAAATTGTAAATGGGTTTTAAAATCTATATAAAGAAATAGTAATTAATTTGTGTAAAATTGATCGAAAAATCTTGAGAGAGTGATTAAAACAAATGGTTCAACTTGTGCAATCAAATATGCAGCGCCTAGAACTGGGTGAGTTGCTAATTAATTTGTAATTTTATAATTTTCTTAAAAAAAACTACTATTTGAAGTTAACAAAGTTCTATATAAACTATGGCTAGTTAAAGTTCCTTCTCAGGAGGTGAACAAATTTCCGACTATTTATACCAGCGAAGCAAAAAACTTCCGGCTGCTGTCATGTTAAAGAAAAAATCTTCTTGTAGTTAGAATTCTATTCTGAAACATGGCCTGTTTCAGAATAAATATTCAAAGATTATCTTCCAGTCGATTGTCCAAACTGTTGAAAAATGTTTAATTGTTTGAATAAAACCTGTTCCACACACGGAATATGGGTGATTTGCAAATGGGACATATTGTGCCTAAGGGAAAAAACTCCGGCTCCTGATATTCTAAAGATACAAGTTAGCTGGTTATTAGATTTTTGACAGTTTTTCATTAGTTATGTAAAACCTGGACATTTACAAAATTATCGTCAAATCGATTGAAAAATGTGATCTTGTGTGAGTGATAGTGTTCCATTGAGGACTCGTTAATAAGACAGTATCTAGGTTTTGTTTTCACATTTGTGGTGGCCCAAAGTTTAGATAATGGACTATGTATATAATGCAAATGGAAGTGCCTCTCTGAAAGTGTAACAAATTTCATAACAAGGTCTTAAAAACCTAGCACTCACAATTTAGGAGTTACACAACTTTAAATAAACCAGGGTCACAAGAAAATCTTTTCGATTTACAATGCATTTAGCACACATTTTCGAACATTTTCGTATTCGGATTAAGTTACGCAGTAACCCCCCAGTATGATGATAAATCGATCATATTGAGAATTCCATGACATTTTAGTATGGTTATTAAACTGAAACTTCGACATCCGAAATCTCAATTTGCATTATTTAAAATTATTCTGTTTCAGTGTGGAGCATAAAACTATTTGGAAGGAAAACTGAAATTAAAAAAAAATAGCTTAAAATGCTGTTATTAAAAAGTCATTTAATTGTTTTAATTAGCATGAAATGCATTTACATTTAATGAAAAATGCTTTAAAACTTCATAAGAACGCTTAGTCTCTGAAGCGGAAAAACCCACACGAAATATTTAATGGTTTTATTTTAGAAAATTTCTACCTGCTTTATTTTCTAAAAACTCACACCAACTGCCTAAATTTATTATTTAAACGGAAATTTCTCTGTCTCTATTATTATTATAAGTACAGACATATTTAGAATGCAGTGGAATAGTGTATAAATTACATTACAGACTTACATTTTGGCAGCCATCTGCCAACCACTCCTTAAAAACTTATCGACAAAACAGAATGTGTCATTCTATGTACATACTTTCATTTTATATACTACATAGGAATACATACATATTTGTATGCATGTTGTATGTATGTATATATTTTAGTTATGTATTACCATGGATGTGTTTAAAATTATCGATTTTCTTCTTGTGCCATGTTTGTGTGTACATAAGAAAACAATATGTAGTCCTTTTTTGAGCACCAGCAACTGATGAGTCATTAATGCGGCATGTTTTTCATAGCCATATAAGGAATTTTGTTTAAAGGTCAGTAAAGGGAAGATGGAAAATTGTAAAATTGTTTTATTATTTAATAAGAAAATAGGAAAAGGTGTTTGTTTTGTTTAAGATTACGTGGCAGGTGAAAGAAGATTGTTTTTTATCATTCTAGATAAAAATATGTAATTATATAAGGAAGTTTTATTACAAAATTTCTTTTCATACCCATGACAGGCGGTTCTATGAAACTCTTCTGCCAATGGAGAAAGTCTGTCGAATTTCGTTAGAATCGGTCCATTATTTCTTTTACCCCTTTACAACTGTCCCATTTAAAAATAGTTAAGCTCTCACAAATATCTTTATTATATAGATATCCAAACCAAATTCAACACAAAGAAGTTTTATATAAGCTAAACTCTCACTACCAAATTTAGAACCGATGGTCTATAATTTACCATAGCTGCCTTATAAGGAGTACTCTCGAAACTTTCATTAATGAGCATTAATCTCTGAAATATGTTAGAATCCAAATAAAATTCAACACGAATAAGTTTCATATATGGATACATGTCAAGTGAACCAACTTTTGAAATCAATATCTTCCGATCGGGATGAAATTTGTACCAAGGTTAGACCTATTGGATTGTAATTCAGACACAATTTTTCAACAAAATCGGTCAAGAATGTCAAATGTCAAAATTTGACATTTTGGTCAAACATGTGTTTTTTCTCATCCATGTAACTTATTACCAGGGAAACCAAAATATGCAAATGCATGTTTTTTCTGGTGAGTCTAATGAGCACATGGATAAGATATTTACACGTTTCAGAACTATTTAAGAATTTTGGCATCGATTTGTTAGTGCATATTTTTGCATATTTTACCCATAAATACATATTTTTGCATATATTTGTTTTAAGAGCATATTTATGTCATATTTTGCGTTTTTAGAGCATATTTTACTGTTTAATAGCATATTTTGAGTTTATCAAAAACAAATATTGTCTTACTTATTTTTCGCTGTTGTGTTACAGGTTTTTACTTCCTTTGTTTAAAATTCAAAATTGAAAAATATATGGCTTTTCACCAAAAAAAAAAATTAAAAAACAGAAATTTTTTTAAAATTTAAAATAACAATTCAAAAAATTTTTTTATCCAAAAAATGAAAAAACTGAAAAAAATGTTTGTTCACCTAAAAATATTTAAATTTTTTATTTTGAAGTATAATTAGGTGAAGGGTATATAAGATTCGGCAGAGCCGAATAAAGCTCTCTTACTTGTTTTAATATAAAATAAGCACTATTTTAATAATAGCTCCATCTAAATATCAAATTTTAGTTCTAATTCAAACTTAACCGTTCTAAGTGTTAAAGAAATATTGTCTTTTAAATTTGCTCCTGTAATATCAGTTGATGTCGAAAGAACATTTTCTATGTTTAAAAATGTTTTCAGATCCAATAGACAACGATTTTTATTTGAAAATTTAAGTAAATTTTTTTTGGTTAAAAATTTTGTAAAAGATTGTTTTTTTAAGAGCATATTTTTTAAATTTTAAGAGCATATTTTAAAGTTTTTACTGCATATTTAAAGCGCCTAAAACGCTTTTTTTAGAGCATATTTCCGGTTTCCCTGCTTATTACCTATTAATTTTTGGCAAAATGTGTCCCAAATAGTTTAGATAGCTGTTTCTTCAATCTTTCGAAAAAAAATTTTTTTTCCGATTTTTTTTTAAATGGGTCCTTTTTTTTCAAAAGAAAGCTTAGATATTTTCCTTGAAGACCTTAGTGGGTGCGAGTTCGATATCTAGCAAAATAAATGTTTTGCAATTCTAAACATAAAATGTTTGACTTTTTTTGCATAATCAAAAACATTTAATTTTTTTTTTTGCTCAAAAGAAAGCTTATTTTTTTTCCTTGAAGAGCTATTTGGTCGCTTAGTGGGATGCAAGTGGGATATCTATCAAAATAAATATTTTGTAACTCAAGACGTACAATTTTTGACTTTTTTTTTTGGAAAATCTATCTTTTTTTTCCAAAATGTGCCCTTTTTGCTCAAAAGAAAGTTTAGGTTCATTCCTTTAAGAGGATTTTAGTTGCTTAGTGGGATGCGGGTGGGATATATATCAAAATAAATGTTCTGTAACTCAAGACATACAATTTTTGACTTATTTTGCTTACCACTTAAAACTTATTGTTTATTTACTTTATAATCTAGGTTTAACTGAGCATCTTCGACCAGTTAAACCTATGTTACAACTGCCAAAACAAAAACTGTTGTAAAAATAAAGTAAGAGTTCAGAACAATCCACCAAGTTTGTTACTTATCAAATTTTTTTTTTTTTAACAAACAATTTTTTTCACCTAAAATTTTTATAACCAAACTTTTTTTCCAAAAATTTGTTTTTCACTTAAACATTTTGCTACCAAATTATTTTTTTATATATTTGAATATAAGGGTATTATAAGATTCGGCACAGCCAAATATATTTTAAAATTTTGCATTTTCACAGAAAAGTTTGATATACTCATATGAAACCGAAATATTAAACAAAATTTGGCCTATTTAACTAATTATTGCTAAAAATTTTGATTTTACCGAAATCTGCGAAATTCAAACTGCAGCTTCATTAAGCTAAACAAGGAATTTACATTAACTTAACCTAAAAAGGAACTCAAATAATAATTGAGGAGCCGCAGAACAAAAGGTACTTTTTCGCATCTTATCAAACATTTTATAATCACCCTTATCGTGGTTGGCGTAAACTTCATACGCCTACGACAGTTTCGTACTAGATTAAAGAAACAGTTTGCATTTTATCTTTAATCTAGTACGAAACAGTCGTAAGAGTGAATATATTTTTTATTTTTTAAAAAATGTATTTAATTTCAATATGTAATTTGTTTATATACTAGATCAGGATTAAAAACATTCATTTAAAATATTATCGTTAAAAAAAACTCCTAAAAAACATACTTTTTAATTTTGTTTTTAACAAAACGTACTTTTTTTATTTTTTAACAAAAGGTTATTTTTCCGATATTAAAATGGTTTTATATCAAACATCCTTAACATTTAATGTGGTGACTTATGGCAGTTAGATGTATCTATTGATATTGATAAGTAAGAAACATTTTCAGGTTCATGCAGTTTTTTAAGGGGGCGAAATAAATAAAATTCATTTTCCCAAAAATTTGAAATGTGCGAAAAATTAACTTTTGTTCTGCGACTCCTCAATTATAATTTGTTTTACAAAATTTTAAAATAAATTTTTTTAAGACAGAAAGATTTATTTACATATTCCAAAAATTTTACTATAAAAATAAGCAATTTTATCTAAAAATTCATATGAAACCGAAAACGATTTATTGAAATAGTGTTATTCTTTGGAAATAGTAACAAAATTTAGCCTATTAGATAAATTATTACTAAAAATTATTGATTTTCTGGTATCTGCGGAATTCAAATTGCGGCCACCTCAAGTTAAACAAGGAATTTATTTAAATTTATTGTCTTGCATTAACTTAACCTAAAAAGGAACTCGAAAAATATTTATAATTTGTTTTACAAAATTTTAAAATTGGAGTTTCTGAAGATAGTTAAATATCTTAAACATTTTATTATAGTTAACTACTTTTACCTAAATTAATTACTCAATAGCTCTAAACCTTCATTTTATACCTACAAAAGTTTTAATGAAATTGAAAATAAAAAGGTTTGTTTTTTGTTTCAAAACTCGTAACGAACAACAACAGAAACCCACACATTAAACTAAATGAATCTTAAATCTAAAAAAAAGTAGTTTCTTTTCTAAACATCACAATGTAGGCGAGTTTTAAATCGAAGTAAAATCTTTGTAAATGGCTCAAGTTGTCTGCTAACACTCTTCTATATACTACACCTACATTACTATCACTTTGAATTTATACAATATTTTCAAATAATTTTGTTTTTATATGCTCTCCCAGGTATGGCGTCTTAAATCACGCTGTCACACTGTTATTATTGTCGCTATAAACAAGTGCCTTAATTTGGCAAAACACAGTCATACTTTATTTATTTATTTCAAAAAAAAAAAAGCTAAAGAAAAGAGAACAGCACGTCATATTAGGCAAATAGTTAAAACTGGTTTCCCATTATCACCATTAACTACTCTTGTATTACCAGATATAAAATAGCTTTTGGAATTTCTCTTCTTTTTCTACAGGCTAGAGATGGGAATATTTTGAAGAAATGTTTTAATAAAACATAATTTCACTTAAGCTACTTTTAATTGCCATGGAAATTAAAGTAATTTTCAAAAATTACTTAAAAGTTTCCTGTACAAATAAAACCAGATGCTAGATTGAAGTGTTACAACCAACACAGAAAACCAAACCAAAAATACAAAAATTCTCTCAATTCAAGTATTTATTTACTTAATTGGGTGGTTTAGAGGTCACAATTTAAAACAGTAATGAAATCATGAAATGGGATATGACATAATGCATAATACAATTCTTGGGTATACCTATAATGAATGAAAAATACATAGATTTTTCTTTAAATTGAAATATAATAGGGGTACTAGGTGCTATTATATTGTTATTTTGGCTTTATATTGCAAAACTGTTAAATAAAATTAAATAAGTTAATAATGTGACAAAATATTTTACATAAATTCAAGCAATTGAAACCAAATATGGCTACTCATGTAGCCATATTTCATATTTATTTTTATAAAATTTACGAATTTCTAAACGAACAATTTGTTTATTTCTTATGTTAAATTTGCAAAATAAAATTCTTTTAATAAAGTGGAAAACATAATTCCTTATGTTACTGTGAAGAATTAAATGAGCTAAATGTTTAATAAAAACATAGGGTTACATAAATTAAAAATATTGTTATTTTAAAGTTACTTTTATTAGTTATAGGTTTTTGCATTAAAATGTTTGCTACTTATTGTATTTTCATCTAATATATATACATATATCTATCTAGTTTTACTACATCTACATTTATTTTAATTTTTACATATATTTATTGATTTCCGCTTTTTGTTTATCATTTAATTTTGTTTGGCAGCCTCTTTTTCAACCTAATATTCAACTCTGGCAATGCTTTTCTTGTGTTATGATATTTAAATGTTGGTAGCACTGCGCAGTGTGAACGGTGTTACCATATTTATATGTATACTAAACACAGTTTTGACCGTTAAGCAGATAATAAAAAAAACGTTTGTTTATTTGTTTTTAAATTTACCGACAGTATTCACAAAACGTTAATTAATGGTAATAAAACGTTATTTTTATCCAAATTGTTATGAAAATACAAAAGGAAACATTTTTTTTATTTATTTAAAAAATTAATACTGCATAGTTGTTATTTGTGATTCTATTTAAGTCAATTTTATTTTTTATAGAAAAATTTAAAAATTCTACTTTTTTAATTAAATAACTATTATGTAATTACTTTTATGAATTGAGATTATACAAATTTAATGTTATGTAATATTATAACTTTTCTCTGGTACATTTCCTAGGATTTCCTTAAAAAAATATCCATTTTAATGATAATGCAGTTTTATTTTTAGCACGATTTTCGTTGACAAGTTAAATTTGATTTTAATCAATTTATTTTTTTCAAAAAAAATTTTATACACAGGATTTTCTATAGCAAATACTGTTAGAAACGTGTTTGTCTATAGAAAATCCAGTTATAGTGATTCTATTTTCGATAGAAATTCTGCGAATGAAGATAATGTTTTACACAAGATTTTCTATAGAAAATACTGTTATTCAATATATTTTCTATAGAAAATACTGATAATAAAAAGATTTTCTATACAAAATACTGTTAACACAATATTTTGTATTGAAAATCAATTATTAACTAAATTTTGTACAGAAAATACTGTTATTCAAAATATTTTCTATAGAAAATACTGTTATAAACTAGATATCCTATAGAAAATATTCTTACAAACAGGATTTTCTATAGAAAATGCTGCTATACTGAAGATTTTTTATAGAAAATACTATTATACTGATAGATAATTATTTTTTCTGATGTTTTTCTATAGAAAATTCAACAATACATCCGATTATTTTAGGGAAAACGCTATTATACTGAAGATTTTCTGTTATAATGAAGATTTTTTATATAAAATACTGTTATACATCATGTTTTCTATATAAAATACTTTAGCTATAGCAGAAAATCATTCAGAGTCTACAGGAATACAGTTTGATAGTATCAAATGAGCAAAAGTATATACTAGGATATTTTGAATATGTAATAGTACTTAAAAAAATTAAAATCATGTCAACTAGCCTACACATCTCGTTAACAAACAAAAAAATCGCAGCAATTTATGGCTGGGTAAATCGCCAATGTTGATAGATTTTAACTGTATTGCCGGCATGAGCACTGTTTTATCCTACAACTTATCGTATCCACTTGTCCATCACTTCTCTACACATCTAGTCAACAAACAAAAAAATCGCAGCAATTTATCGCTGGAAAAATCGCCAATGTCGATATATTGTAACTGTATTACCGACATGAACACTGTTTTATCCAAAACTAGTTTTTCACCATAAAAATCAACAATTTTCCAATTTGACATAAATAAAATCAGGCAATTTTATAAAACAAATAAAAAAAAATTTCTTTTGATTTACCAAAATGTTCTAAACCATAGGGTAACATAGAGACGAGACGTAATTGTCAGAAACCTAAGTCTGTTGTCAAAAACCTATCTCTGGCAACAACAAAATACATGCTAGTCAATGTATTTTGTTTTTGTATCAGACATATGAGTTGTTGTATTTTTGTTTGACAAATCGGAGTGTCTCGTCTCTATGAATAATTCTCTATGTTCTAAACTAATGACTATTTGAACTATGTTTATGTTTTGTTATAAAATAATACTTTTTTGTTTACAACACAACAACAACTATTATAATATAATAGGACATTATGACAATATGACTAATAGCAGGCCGTGTGAATACCCCAAATGTGTATTTTAGAAATTTTTAAATAATTTTTTATTCAATGTGGGACTTTTTTTTCAAAATGTTTTTAAATTTTGTTGGAATTCGAATAATCGCTTTTTAATATCACTAATACTAATAATATTGATGAATAAAATATTTTTTTTGTAAAAAATTGCCTTAATTTTTTTGTTCTTATTATTTTTCTAAATGCAAAATCAGTCTTCTTTGTTGCTGTTGTTGTTGTTGTTTTTATCATAAATTCTATTAAGGTTATAAATCAATTACACATGCATAACTTGCATTGACACTCCTTGTTTTTTTTTATTTTTCTTCTTCGCTCTCTTACTGTTCTATAATAATCTTTCAACTACACACACACACCTCCTTCTTCTTGGCCTTACATTTTACAGCAATAATAACAACAGCAATCAACCAACTATCTTGTCAATATTACAACAAAATGCGGCAGAAATCAAAAGGAGCCGCGTTTGACGCTTGACCGCATTTTAAATCAATTTTCGCAAATTGTGAACAAAAAAAAAACGAAAATGCTAAAAAAAACAACAACCAAACTGAATTGATAGAAATCCTAACATTTGCGTGTAGTCATGAAATTAAAATCACATAAAATAGAAAAACGCCAATGAGAATATGAATTTATATAGCAAAAATGCCACACACATTCACAAAGCTACCACAACCTAGAAGAAATGAGTTAATTTCTTTAAAGTAATGTATTCCCTAGTAAGATGATATCAAAAAAGATCAAAACTTTTGTGCTAAACAAATATAGACTCAGAATGATTTTCAGCTTTAGCTAAAGTATTTTCTATAGAAAAGTAACATATTGTTACGTTTTAACCTTTTCAAAACGTTGGTTTATTGCCTTTAAATAAACCGGATACATTTGATTGCGAATAAAAGCCGTTTAGTAGTTTCAAAATTGTAACAACTCTTTATTTATTTAAAATGTACAACAACAGAATTAAATAGTCACTCAGTGTTTTTTTTACACTTTTATAAATTCGCAGAAATACAGACACAATTTATAATGTACACGAATTCACTTGAAAAATACAACACACTTTAAGGCACTCAGTTGATGTTTATTCGAAAAGCGTCTCTGATAAACTCACTAACGACTGCAACCTCTGCCACTATTTATAACACTGCCATCTGCACTCTAGATTTCTCTTTAACTGTCTAGAGCTTTCTAATACATACGCCAACTGTGGTGTACTTACTACAATGTTCTTTAACTGAATATTCGAATTCGAATATACGGTCGCAGCAAACAGCGTGGCCAACTTACGATCAATGGTCAACTGAAAGCTTTTATTCAATGTTAATAATGCCCACAGATATGTTACAGTTTGCTATTACAGCACTGATATTTGAAAGCATTAGGCTACTTTTAAATCAGCCGTTAAAATCGTTATATTTGAATTCAAGTACAATTTCGTAACAATATGTATTCCAGACCACAAGAACTGCTCATCTTATGAGGCCAAGAACGAATCAAGCTAATATCGGATACTCTGTTCCAATATTGAAACGTATCCCAGAGAGAGAGAGTTCTGCATCGATCGAAGCAAATAGTAGTCGGACGGCACAGGGTCTGGACTATAAAGTGGGCCGATCTTCCGATATGATCTCTTTCGCTTCGGATTATTGTAGTGGATCCATTTTTAATCTCAAGTAATAATTCGGTGAAAAAATGATTTTCTTTTATATCGTTCAAGCATCATTTCTGACATGCAAAATCGTATTTCAAGGTCTCTAGGCTTCTATTCGTGTGGTTCCAAATTTTCCTGCTTTTGGATGAATCCTGCTGCTCGCAAACTTTTTAAAGTTGCTGCTTGAGTAGCTCCCAATGATTTTGCAAAATCTTAATGATTTTTACAACAATCTACAATCTTTTTTGGCTGGTCTGGGCGATCTTTGTCTTCCGTGTCAAAATCGCCACTTATGAACCGAACAAACAATCTCTTGCCCGTTGAAACTGATGGAACACATTCACCATAAACTTCGGTGTGCTTCAGCCGCCTTTCCCTTTGGCCGTCTTTTTAATTCCTCTGCTCATTACTGAGTATAAGAGACAAATTCCCCTTGCAATGGAAATCCGAGAGAGCAAGAGGCTGGGAATTACTTCTTTTAAACTTCTGTTTAATATGGAAAATTGCCTGTAAATTATATGAAAGTATAAATGGAGGAAAATTGATGATAATGTTTGAAGGCGGAAGTTTAGTGAAACAATGTTTGCGCTCGCTCCCATACAAACAGGAAATGGTAAAGAGAAGCGTCATTCTATCACACAAGAACAAACATTAATTTTAACGGGTTTTTGTTTTATTTTTTTTGGCAAATTTTGTTTTAGCAAATTATTTTACATATTTATAGGCAAACACATGTAGCTATTTAAATAAACAGAAAAAAGGTGAATGAAAACAAATTATATAAACAATTGGAGCATAAAGTGTAAAAGAAATACTCAAATATTAAACAAAACTAAAGTACAAACAAATATATTAATGACACGTATAACATAAACAAATAATAGTTTTTGTTGTTTCCCACTTTATAGCCGTAATACACAGCCCCCATATAATGAAAAACATTAAAAAAAACTTAAAAAAAACTACTGCTACTACTTGTACAACAACTACCAGTCTATTCAACCATATTTGAAGCACATGTCTAAATGTAGGGGGAAAATACGAAATATTTTTGTAATGAAAAAACTAGCATCAACAGTGGAAACATAAACTATTTGTTGGTGAGGAGAGAGAAAGAGAGAGAGGTCATATTGGATCATATTCGCTAATATCTGTTAGTCTAGAATATTTCAAATATGTTTTGCGTTTTATTTCTCTATTAAAAAAACTGGCAAGAATAACAGCCAAAGACTGTTAATTAGAAATGTAACACAATACAGTGAGTGACGAGACAAATAATTTAGGCTATAAGATGAATCGTTGTCGTTTACTTCGATTTGTTAGCACTGTTACTTCGCAAATAAATGCTTCTGAGGAAAGCCTTTAAAAGTAGATACAATTTTGCTTAGGTTTAGAGTCAGTTTAAGCTGAACTCTGAAAAATAATGTCGAACATTTCCAAATAGAAAATGTTTCACACAGGATTGTGTACTATCACCCACATTATTTCTAATCCTGCTGTCCAAATTGTCCAAAAATATGATGAAAAGAATTGTGATAAGGAGTACAAGTGATCACATATGCAGACGACTGTATTATCATGTCATTGATAATACTGTTCACCACATGAATTAAGGAGGTAAAATTCAATACCCCATAATCAAAATTAACAAAAAAGCAATGGATCTTTCGGCCAGGGATCATAATATTGTTACGTTTTAACTTTTTTAAAACGCTTGTTTATTTCCTTTAAATAAACCGGATACTTTTGATTGCAAATAAAAGCCGTTTAGTAGTTTAAAAACTGTATCAACTCTTTATTTATTTAAAAATGTACAACTACAGAATTGAATAGTCACTCAATGTTTTTTTATACACCTTTATAAATTCGCAGAAATACAGACACACTTTATAATGTACACGAATTCACTTGAAAAATACAACACACTTTAAGGCACTCAGTTGATGTTTATTCGAAAAGCGTCTCTGATAAACTCACTAATGACTGCAACCTCTGCCACTATTTATAACACTGCCATCTGCACTCTAGATTTCTCTTTAACTGTCTAGAGCTTTCTAATACATACGCCATCTGTGGTGTACTTCCTACAATGTTCTTTAACTGAATATTCGAATTCGAATATACGGTCGCAGCAAACAGCGTTGCCAACTTACGATCAATGGTCAACTGAAAGCTTTTATTCAATGTTAATAATGCCCACAGATATGTTAAAGTTTGGGCACTGCTATTTGAAAGCATTATGCAACTTTAAATCAGGCGTTAAAATCGTTATATTTGAATTCATGTACAATTTCGTAACAATATCATGATTACAAAACAGTTCCTCCTAGGAACTTCCCCTAGAATTCTCACTCACTTAGGATCATATTTGCTAAATTTCATGTTTCTAAGTCCATTGTAATAGAAAATTCAAAAAGTACCATTAGAAGAATGAAAAAGTACTTATAGTTCAGTTCTCAGATTTTGGTACCTAAATATAATCCCTTATTTCTAACACTAACTTCACTCAGATACATATCAGCTAACTTTAATGTTGATAAGTGAAATAATTTAAAATATTAAAAAGGTACCATTAGGAGAAAAGTACCAATTTCCCTTTTCCTCCTTGAACACCCCTCAAGTTTGAAATTTAAAAATATTCCATTTTGCAAAAGTTGTTTATGCTACAGACATGTCTCAATCGATTAAAAACTGTGTTAATGTGCCCAATAATAAATATGTTTTAAAAAAAGTACCAAATTGTTTACCCGGATTTGGCCAAATATACACACTCGCACTTGAGTTCCAAATAACAACCTGTTAGTTAATTTTTGTACGAATCCAGGAACCAATGTTAAAAACATTATCAAAATCGGCTTAATAATTTGTAATAAAATGTACTTTCCTGATTTTATCCCCTTTTTGGTACCTTTTTTATCCCCATTGCGTTGGTAAAATATTATTAAAATAATTTTCTGTATCGTGGTGGGAGCTCGTAGTAAAATATTCGAAAAACATATTTTATGAAGAAGTACCAAAAATAAACACAATTTTTATCCCTTAAGGGTTCGAATTTCCAAAAAGTACCAAACTTGTATTTTTTATTTTTTGATAAGTAAAGAATGCTATTTAAATTTTGTTTCTATGTTTATTGGTTTAAAAGATACATAGGGTGCCAAAAAATTACCAAAATACAGTTTTTACCCGTTTTCTCCCCTAAAAGGTTCGAATTTCGAAAAAGTACGAAACACCTGTCAGCTTATTTTTTAAATGGAGTAACATGCAATTTCAAGTTTTTTTTGTATCTTTATTAGTTTTGAAGATATAAGATTACCGGATTTATCCGTTTTTACCCTTTTTACCCCCTAAACGTTCGAATTTCCAAAAATCCCTTCTTAGTGGATCGTTTTGGGGAGGGAAGAACCCACAGTTAAAATTTCATGATTCTAGCTTCAGTCGTTTGGGCTGTGGGATGATGAATCAGTCAGTCATTCAGTCAGTCAGTCAGTAACGTTACTCTTTTATATATATATAGATAAACGTACATAATTATGTCTTTACAATTGAAAGTAAATTTTTTATTTAGCAATTAATTTTTATTAGACAGTAAAAAGCATACTATTTCATCTATAGTTTCGTCTGCCATTCTGGAACGAATTTTGTTTCAGACATATGCTGCTGCCGAAAAACATCTTTCATATTGGCAAAACCGTTTGCAAATACTTATAACAAATCTGCAAGTATTTTCCTCTTGTTCCTACAGAAATAAAGTGATCTATTTCTTTTGCAAGTTGCAAATCTACATTATAACTTGGTTTCGTTATTGTTATATGGGTTTTTTACATTTATTAATAATATCATTTAGCCTTTGAGCAATCAAAATATTTTCATTTTGTTCGAGCTCCTCATCTGAGATAAAATCAATTTCGTTTGAAGAGGATTTAAATTGAGTTTTGTTAGATAACTTACAAAAAAATGTGAAGAATTGATTTTCCAGAGAACCACTCTAGGAAAACCAAAAATACCGCTTTCCTTTATTAACTATGTTGTAGCAGGAGTTGAGCATAACAACTTTGCTGAACATCACTTTGCGATATTCGGGCATTTAGAATGTCAAAATGCATAAAAAAGGCACACAGAAATGACAATTTCCCCAATTTATTTATGAAAACCGGGATTTGATATTAAAAAATCCCGGGCTTCGGGGTTTAAGAAATCCCGAAAACCGCGGGATTTTCGGGTACGGGATTCCCCGTTTGGCATCTCTACTCACAAGTTCCACTTCCTACAGTTCAAACTGTCCAACAATAAGAAGCTTGACTATGTCAATCGTCCAAAAAGAGGAATATCACCAGGACGGTATCCCCGGTATACTCCTACCTCTATAAACTCCGCGAAACTTCACAAGGAGTGCAACTGATCTCATATGCTGACTGCCGCACTATCATGACGGATTATATGCTCTCTGTTAAAAATTTCATTTGCTTAGTCCATCATCCATCTGGACACCTTCGAAGAAAAACTAAAATATGTCGAAAACGTAGAAATCCGGAATGTGAACAAGTGGAAGAGACAAACCTTCCTTGCAATGGAAATCCAAAAGTTCAAGTGGATGATAATTACCTGCAGTTATCACAAAACAGTTCCAACATTATCCTGATGATGATTATCAGGATGATGTTGGAATCGATGACGTCGAAACACCGATTGTGAAAAACAATGATTTAAGAAGTTTCCATTTATCCACCTCATGCCATTTCAATTAAGCGCAAATTGTGAAGTAAAGGGGATTCAATAAGGACCGGTTGATGTTGCAAGGTCATGTATGCCAGCATCTGAAAAATCCAATATTACATCAATGAGTTGGAGACGTTCACTTTAGATAAATATAGTTGTCCATCAATACAGATTAACAATATCAGGATTTCAAAATAAAACCATGTATGGTAACTTGGTATCCATCTTGACCTACCATATGGAATCCAAAGTGACCCATATAGAACTAATGTCTACTGAAATGCACTGGCTCATCGGTTCTCGTTCAGCTCTAAACATAAACTACAGGATATTCTTGTATATGGCCGTTGTAAAATTAATATGGTCATATAGAATTCTGTCATGTGGAACAGCCTCTTTATCTAATATTAAAAAATTGCAAAGAATACAATTATTACTTTTGGGAATAATGACGAGCGCTCCATAGTACTTTCAGAATCGTTCCCCGAAAGATTAGGATAAAAAATACATATGTAATCACATTTAGAAGAATCTCAATGTCAAGAGAAATAGTACATATTAACTACAGCTACTATCATTTGAGAAACACCAATTTTCATTGACTCTGCCGTATAGATTCAGTAGAATATGAGCGATCTCCTGGATTATATTGATTTTGAGGGCACCTGTCGATTATGGCTTATTGGCATAGATCTGCAAGTTCAGAAAACCTCCCAGAGAAAAAGTCTAGCGGGCTCAAATTGCTGAATCTTGGTGGCCAATTTATGACACATACACGAGAGAACCATATCATCAAACCTTTCAGACAGACTGTCCATTGCACAGTTTGCTTTGTATAATTCTTCTAGAACCACATGTTGTCCACGTCCATATGGTTTAATGCTGCCCAAAATAAATTGTTTACCATAGATCTGTAGCGCTCGCCATTGACGAAAGATGTTCTCACCAACGTTGTTTTCCAACAATTACTTACCTCACCAAACAGTAACTTTTTGTGGGTGCATTACCACCTACTGAACCTCTTGCAGGTTGACGTTTTCTCATATACCCCAATTTCCGGTGAAGATAAAGACGTTTTGCACTACCGAACAAATTATATGCACAGCCTCAAAAGTGAGTAAACAACCGCGAATTTTATGATTTTTTTAGGATCATGAAAATTATTATAGTCCGACTTAAATCTTTTTTTCACAACCGAATCTATTATTCAACTCAATCTCCAACAAACCGAAATATTAAAATTTTAATCGATGAATAAATTTTAGGATTTTCATTATCTTAAAAAATATCAAATATTTTTTTGGTGTATACTCACTTTTGAGGCTCACTGTATGTGATAATAAAGTTTCCACTGTGATTTGGCATCATTGACAGAATTATAAAGAATAGATTTGACAGACGCTGCGAAAAGAAACATGGACGCCTCAGAATGGCAACATTGATCGGCCCTTATTGGTAAATACTGCAGAAACAAGATCCTCCAAATGCTCTTGGACCTTAGATAAAGAAACTTTGTTGACTAAATACAAGACGATTGCCAGGTTAGTTGTTGCAAAAGGTGCTGTCGTCGAAAATTCTTCACCGATGAAAAAACATCCATTTGATACAGATATCGCTGAGTTGACAAACTATTGCCGAGACTCGAGTCGTTTCGGAGCGAAGTTCCAAGAATCGTAGGCAGGTTGTGGAGGTCTTGGAGTGATGAAATATACAAAGCTGCCAACAAGCAGGCTTATGGATCATTACAGACTGACTGGTCTTATTATGACTTCGAATTTACTCTCAAGATATGTGAGACATGATCTTTCGGTGTATGATGAGAATATAAAATGTATATATTTGATAATATTCGGTGTATGACTTAAAAATGCGGGATTTACAATAGATGGCGTATCTTTTGAACGCGGTTTTTTTTATTTTCACTTAGTTATTGAACATTATAGTGTAGTAAACATTTTTTTTTGCTTCGGAAATGTCGAATTTTGTACTAACGAAGCGTCGTATGCGGGAAGTTTTGCTTTAATTCTTTAATTTGAAAAAAAATGTGGCGCTGAAGCACTCCAATTGCTCACTAAAGCTTATGGTGAATGTGTTCCATCGGTTTGAACGTGCGAGAGATGTTTTATGCGGTTTAGAAGTGGTGAATTTGACATATATCGCCCAGGCCAGACAAAAAAGTTTAAAGACCAAGAATTGGAGGCATTTCTCCATGAAGATTGTTGTAAAACTCGCAGAATTCATCGAAAAGCAGAGAAATTGAGTACCATACGAATTGAAGCCGAGATAATGTCTGAAATGACGCTTGAAGAAAATCATTTCTGTACCGAATCATTACTTGCGATGAAAATTGGATCCATTACAATAACCCGAAGCGTAAGAGATCGTAAGTGAAGACCCGCCAACCAGCCGAATCGACACCAATGCCAAATATCCATGGTAATTCTCTGTATTTGGTGGGTGCAGAAGGGTCCTATCGATTATGAGCTGATGAAATCTGACCAGACCATCACAGGGAACTTGTACAGAATGTAACTGATTCGTTTTAAGATCGAACATTGGCCGAAAAACGCCCAGAACATGAATATAAAACTGTAATATTCCATCATGACTACGCTCCGGCACATGATGCAATAACTGTTAAAAACTATTTAGAATGAAGTGGTTGGGAAGTTTTGTCTCACCCGCTTTATAGTCCAGACCATTCCCCGTCCGACTACTATTTGTTTCGATCCATGCAGAACTCTCTCTCTCTCTGGGAAGCGCTTCACTTTGGAACAGAGTATCCGATATTGGCTTGATTCATTCTTGACCTCAAAAGATAAGCAGTTCTTTTGGCTCGGAATCCATATGTTGCCAGAAAGATGAGAAAAGGTCATAGATAACAATGGTCAATACTTTGAATTAATATATATTCTACAAATCTTTCTGTAAGGATGGTGACAAATCAAGCACGAAATCCAAATCTGCATTCATCTAGTCCACGAGACAAAGATTCTGAATGTCAGATATAAAATGTCATGGTGATACAACAGTTGAGATGCCATTGAAGTCGCCTTCTAGACATATCAGGCAGGATCAGATCATGTATACGAACAGAATTTGCATGAAATATTCAAATGGAGTTTCTGCATAATGACATAGTTTCATAAAATAAATGCGTTGTTCAATAGGGATATACTACAGTGGTTGACAAAACAATGGAAACTTTTCCAAATATTTCATTAGTGGCCTAAAATCTGAAATAATTTTTTAAAAAATTTTAACATTTTTGTAATATTAAAGGACATAATGAAATTCTAAAAATGAGAAAACAAAATTAAAAGATTTCTTTATTACGGCATTGACAAAACAATGGAAACTTAGGTATTATTTTAACAAATATGGTCTAAACTTTGCAATAACTCAATATTTTTTTGGGTATCCCTTATTTTTTATAACTGCTACACATTGACGATGCATTGAATCAGTTAAAGAGTCAATGGTCTCCTTTGAAATATTTTGCCATTCCCTTATAACCGCCTCCGATAAATCTTCCTTCCTGGTGTAATTTTGGGTCCTTATTTTACGATCTACAATTTCCCATAGACTTTCTATGGGATTGAGATCTGGCGATTGGGCAGGTCGCTTCAAAACACGTACCTCGTTGAATTGTAACCACTCGGTTACAACCCTAGAGGTGTTTTTCGGGTCGTTGTCGTGTTGGAATCTCCAAACTAGGGGCATATTTTCCTCAGCGTATGGATACATAACATCGTTTAATATGGTTCTGTATCCTATACCTGTCATGGTATCTTTTATAATATGAATTGGGCCCATACCTTGCCCTGAAAAACATCCCCATACCATAATATTGCCACCGCCAAACTTTAAAGTCTTATTTGTGTACTTTGGATCTAATATTTTTCTCTTTGGTCGTCTTACAAATGTTCTCCCATCACTGCCTTTTAAATTGTATTTGGATTCGTCGGAAAAGAGGACAGTATTCCATTTCTGTATCGACCAGTTTAAATGATCCCTGGCAAATTGTAGACAAGCAGAACGGTTCTTTTTAGAAATGAGTGGTTTTTTCACAGGACGATAGCAACCAAGACCAGCCTCATTTGCCCTGCGACTAACTGTTCGGCTACTTATTTCTAATTTTAGGCTATTAACAACCTCTCGAGGAGTTATTTTTGGGAATTTCTTGAACTCTCTCGCTATTAAATTATCTCGACTAGGAGTAGTCTTACGAGGTCTTCCTCCTAAATGTTGAGTTTTTACAGAACCGGTCTCACGAAATTTCTTTATAATTTTTGAAACTGCTGATTTATTTATTGAATATTTGTCACAGATACTTTTTTGTTTTAAACCAGCTTTAAAATCGTTAATTATTTTATTTTTTAAGTCTTCACAAATCTTAACTTTAGCCATTTTCGTTAATTTTGAAAAAATCAATTATGCGAACAACTTAGAAAAAGAAATTGTGAAAGATTACCAGAATTTAAAAATAAAATAAAATAACTGTAAACAGGATGCTTTTTACATCGTTCTTTTAAATATTATTTTCGTTTTAGAATTCTTTCTTGCAGAAGTTTAAAAGTTTCCATTGTTTTGTCAGTAACGATATAGTGAATATTTTTAATTTTGTTCCCTTTTTTCAGAATATAATTAATTATGTTGTTTGTTTTTCAGTTAATTTATATAAATAAAACTATACAAGTAAAATACTAAAAAAAATATTTTAAATTTTGGGCTACATATGGAATATTTGGAAAAGTTTCCATTGTTTTGTCAACCACTGTACTTTAAGGAGGAACTCCACTCTTCTTGCTATAAAAAGAGTCTCAGTGAAATTGAAACTGGTCAATTTTACATATCAAGCAAGAAAAGTATGCCGAGAACATTTTTTACTTAGCTAGTGTCGAGTAATTTTAAGACCATCTTCGTATTTATTAAACAAATTATGTTAATTTAATAACTTAATACCCCTATTATTAATTAAATTATAATTGGTAGCTAAATTTACAAAATACATCAACCAAATATTCAAAATTAATTAAATTTCATTTATTAAAATATCCAAAAGAAAAATCGTATAACTTTAATAACAAAACTTTGGAAACATGAAGCATTAACTGCGGCTAAATATTTAAATGTCAACAAATCTGACAATTACTAGTATTCATGTCACATTCTATGTAAATTTGATTTAAATGTCAGTATAAACATCCGTAGATGTCATTAATTATAAAATACACAAATACTCAACAAATATTAATAATTTGTAATTCATTCAAAATAATATCACAGCTAAAAAAAAATTTAAAAATGAATGAAACTACAAACATTTAAGAATAAATTACATTTTAATTACATGATGACTATAGGCCATTTTGGAATTTGTAATTCAAATGAGCTAAACACTTTTTTTGCAACTCACTGTATAACACAAACAATTTTTGTCTTGTTAAGTGAACAATTTTGATCTTTTTTTTTTAAGCGAAAGTGAGAGCAACCATCAAAATGTTTTTTTTTTTTTTTTTTTGCAATTTATCATGTGTGAGAATGTGAGACATCTTCAAGTGAGTAGTGTGTGGGGCCAGTCTTAGCGACATAACACACAAAATGACGTTAAACCTTAAAAATTTGGATGTATAAACAACAGATGTTCGCTTATAAAGGTAAACAACAACAACGTCAACAACAACAACAAAACCATAACAAACATAGCGATCGACATGACTCGAAAAAAAATTATTTAAGAAATTATAACGCAAAGCCTTACAATTTCGACTTCAGTTGACATTGAGAGTCAGTCACATAGTTAAATGTAAATAAATCAATTTTATATACATACACGAACTCTAACACATTCACATACAATAAGCAATTAAAACGAGAAAGAGAGCTAGAGAAAGAGTAACATGGAGGCTCTTTCTCCTTCTCCCCTTTTATGCAAGTTTGTATGTATAACCGTGTGGCTAACTTAGAGGTTTTAATACAGTTTTAGTGTTTTATTTTATTTCGAGATGAAATATTTGTATTCCAAGGTGACTCGGTGGACTAGACTCAAAATAGATTTTGGAATTGAATCTCTCTATTATTGACTGGTTCTCAATAGGATTGAGATCGGGAGATTGACCAGGCCAATGAAGAACTTGAATCTTATTGCTCTGTAGCCAAGTCTTACAAACTTTGAAGGGGTGCTTAGGATCGTTATCCTGTTGGAAGCTCCCTATAATTGGCATCTCTTCACTGGCATAAGGCAACATTACAGCTTTCAATACATCACGGTACATGAACTGATCCATAATCTTATAAATTTTATGATTTGGCCCAAATCCTTGACCAGAAAAGCAACCCCAGACCATTACATTGCCACCTCCATGTTTAATTGTTCCTTTGCAATACTTAGGATTCAGTCTTTCTCCTTTTGGTCTGCGTACACGCCTTATTCCAGCGGAACTTTTTAAGTTGTATTTGGATTCGTCAGGGAACAGTACTGTCTTTCATTTTTGGATGTGGGCTTTGGCAAATTTCAGTCTAGCTTTCTTGTTCTTAACTGATAGAAATGTTTTTTTGCTGGTTGACAGCTGAATAATCGGGCTTCTACTACTCTTCTTAAGTTTTGACACACTCCCTCCAGAAGCTGCGCTAGGATCCAAAGTAGAATTCGAATACACCTCTGTTACGTCTGTGTGATATTGCATAGTCCCCTTTTACAATGCAGAAATTGAAAGTCAGACAGACGAAGTTTGTAGGCGAGGGGTTCAAGAGGTAGAGTGTGTTTTACACAGGTTTAGGTTAGTTCAAAAGAGAATTAGAAAAATGTCTGCCTTTCAATTTCTGCATTGTAAAAGGGGACATACCAGTCATTGATTCTGTCCCAAAGAAACTGTTTTTTTTCAAGAAAGATCTCTATTCTAGTTCGTGGATAGAATACGAAAGAACTACTGCAGCTAATCTTTCAATCGAAATCATTACATTCGTCTTGAAAGTTCAGTTCAGTGAGATTGTTGCTGTGCGTCCAGAAACATGAATTCAGCAAAGTACTTCAGTGAAGTAGAATCCACATATTTTGTAAATTAATTGCCCAGTTCCTATTGCCTGGTTAAGTTTTTTTGCACAGACACTCCTGGATCTATACCAATGGCTTCCCAAATTAGGGTTTGAATACACTACTGCTTCAATTCTGTGAAATTTCATGTTAAACATTGATTCTATTCCAAGGAAGTCTTCTACAGAATCTTTACACGAAACATTAACCTAATGTTCGTCTACAGCAATGAAAGTTCGTGAATAGATTATGGAAATACAAGTAGATGTCTTGAAAACTCCTTGAAAATTCCGAAAACACTGAGAGTTAGGCTCTGCAAGGAGTCCTAATAGGAGAAAATCAAAATAAATTGGATATAAACCGGTAATTTCTTATTGACTGCTTAAGGTGCTTCGCAATGGAGTCTCAATAATTAAGATTTTGAGAAATTTCATGTAAATATTGATTCAGAACTCAACCATTTACAGAATCTGCTTACGATAGATTCAACTACTGACAATTGATTATGATTGAACACTTCCACTTGTTATTCCATAATCTATTCACAAATTTTCTTTACTGTCAGTTGTCAGTAGGTGAATCATTCATGAGTAGATTCTTTAAATGGTTGAGTTCTGAATCAAGATTTTGGTTCATTATTAAAATTGTAGAATGTGGGATTTAGAAAACATTTTAGTGAAGTGATCCTCAAGTGACCTCAATTGAATGGATATATAAATCCATTGAACGAATGCTTTGGTGGCGAAGTGAAAATATAAGGATTTTCAATAGGACACCATCATGAACTCTGTTGTGCCGGAATGGCTTTTGTTTTCCACGGTAGAATCTTTTTGGCATCTGGCGATGGGCAGCTTCATGTCTCGAGGTAGCGGCCATTGAACGAATTGAAGTGGGCTTTTCAAGAGGACATTGACCACAAGCTTTATTTTTTGTGTAACCAGAAGGCATTAGGCAGTTGTTCCATCCTAAACCCTGTTGTGCCAGAACGGCACCGCTTTAGAATCTTCAGTATATTTAGCCTCTAAGTGCGACGTTCATATGATATCCAGCTGGGCTTCTCTATACCATTCGTTCCTGTCTTACATGTCTCGAGGTACTCACCAACTCAGGAATGTCAAAGTTTGGATGTGTAGTGGTGATGGGCAGCCTCTCTATACATCTCGATCCTGTCTTACATACCTCTAGGTAGCCATTGAACGAATTGAAGTAGGCTTTTTGTGTAACCAGTCGGCATTAGGCTGTTGCTCCATCCTGAACTCTGTTGTGTCAGAATGGCTTTTGTTTTCCGCGGTAGCATCTTTTCGGCATCTGGTGTTGGGATGCCGAAATACAATATCGTGCTGGGATTCTCTATACCTCTAGATCCTGTGATACATGTCTCGAGGTAGCTATCAACTCAGGAATGTCCAAGTTTGAATGTATAGTCCGATGATATACCAGAAGGAATTGATGTGTCAGCATGACTTTGTGTTCTTTGACTGATAGAACTGTTGTCTCCTCTAAGGGATATCCTGCATGGCTTCTCTATACATCTCGATCATGTCTTACATGCCAGCATTGAACTTGAGGTAGGCTTTGCTGGCGAATTGAAAATATAAGGATTTTCAAGAGGACACTGATCACAAGCTTTATTTCTTCAGAAGGCATTAAGCAGTTGCTTCATCCTGAACTCTGTTATGCCAGAATGGATCTGGATTAGGCAGCCTCATACGAGATTATTTTAAAGCTTTGAAGATTTCTTCACTGGATATCACTCAACAAATGTCACCTCACTCGTAGAAGTTAATAGTTTTGTAATTAGCTAACAAGGTTTTTCTTTATCCATAATCCAAGTGCTGCCGGTTAGCACAATTTTGTGTGTGATTACAGAGGTGCCTTCGTGACATTGTAAATTGCATGTTATCAATATGTTTGACTTGTGATTTAAACAAGCCACATGCAATACAGCCCGCGAAGCAATACAATTAATGCATGACTTCTGCATTAATTCATTACTATGTAATTTTTTGTTCTGGCGATCAGAGTTGGCAATTTTAGTCTCTGTTATAGGGGCACTTTGTTTTAGATCATCTAGATATTTGTTTGCGTCTACCTCCTTGAAATATGTGGGAATAATGTTCTTTGTGGAGATCGCCTCCAAAGTTGTTGTATATTTGGCCGCATTTTACAGTATTTGTCATATCTCTCATCAATACAATTTCTCTTCTCAATACTATGAGCTATTTATTTATTATATTCTTTTTTGATGTTTTTTTGGGGCTGAGATCGACGAAGCAAAGAAAGGAGGATGCATCAGCCTTCTTCTTTGGATATTTTAAGTAATTAGTTGACAGGGAAAACTCATGCTCAAAATGTTGATCGTTGCTTGAAATATTGATCGTTAAACGATTCTGTTTGTGATCAACTCAACTTAGTATGTTAATTTCGACACTCCTTGGCCTCTTTTGATATCAATACGCCCAAGAGAACTCTCGGTTTCCACAGTTATTTCATCTTTGGCATGTTAGGAACTTTATCCAAAACTTATTTAAAGTTGTGAAACGTTTGTTTTTGTGGTCGTGCAAGCCACATGCTCAATAGTTTGTCGCCGTTTACACATGCAGATTTTCCTCGCATGAAAGTTTACTTTATAGGCAAGAGAGGCAAGAGGAATAGAAACGGGTACACATTCTGATGTACTTGCAATTCGTTTTGTGTTTTCGTTCGTAATACTTACATACACACACATTAATGTGCAAACTGTCTGAAATAAAATCTTACAGTGTAAATGGGGACTTCGGATTGCTGCTGGATCCAAATTTAATCAAAACCAATTTATAAGATTTCGCCCACAGGAATCTTTTAAACCTGGTTTGGTAGTTCCTACTAATCTGAAGCAACAGTGTTGCCGGCGAAAACCTAAAAAAAAATACACGCTAAACACCGAATAGGCGACTTTGAAAGCTTGCAATAATCTTCTTTTTTGGAGAATTTTCATTGACTTAAAAGCTTAATGATGGGAATTAGCTTCATTATTTAGGAAATTATATATTTTATTAGTCCCTCCATTGACGGCTGTATATATTGTTACGTTTTAACCTTTTCAAAACGCTGGTTTATTTCCTTTAAATAAACCGGATACTTTTGATTGCAAATAAAAGCCGTTTAGTAGTTTGAAAATTGTAACAACTCTTTATTTAAAATGTACAACAACAACAACAGAATTAAATAGCCACTCAATGTTTTTTATACACTTTTATAAATTCTCAGAATTACAGACACAATTTATAATGTACACGAATTTACTTGAAAAACACAACACACTTTAAGGCACTCAGATGATGTTTATTCGAAAAGCGTCTCTGATCAACTCACTAACGACTGCAACCTCTGCCACTATTTATAACACTGCATTACCATCTAGAAAGCTCTTTAACTGTCAAAGTTCGAATATTCTAGATCATACGCCATCTGTGGTGTACTTTCTACAATGTTCTTTAACGGATTATTCGCAATCGAATACAGCGTTGCCAACTTACAATCAAATCAACTGAAAGCTTTTATTTAATAATGCCCACAGATATGTTACAGTTTGCTATTACAGCACTGTTATTTGAAAGCATTATGCTACTTTTAAATCAGCCCTTAAAAACGTTATATTTTAATTCAAGTACAATTTCGTAACAATATTGTCTTCGCAAAAGGCCAAATTTACAGTGACAAATGAAGTTATTTGTAATATTAGTAAAAGCATTTGAAATAGGATCATTAGTTCGCCGATACCGTGTACTATATATAAAGTGGGAAATAACACAAAACTGCTACCATAACAATAAACACCAGGTTTACAACAAAGTATTTCAATCTTTGTGCTTTTTAAAATTCCAACATTGACCACACCGAACGTAAGCATATATGTTTGTGCAAGTATGTATCTAAATGTATGATATTAACATATTTTGCGTGGAGGCGACCAAATGTCAAAACCACAAATATGTTTATGTCAATAAAAGGTAAAATCGCATATTTTCATTCATACGACATACAACAGAGTTTTTACAAATTACAGCGCAGCAGCAAACCAATAAATACAACAACAACAACAGAAAACTAAAGATGATGTACAAGAAGATGAACAAGGAGGAGGAGGAGGAAAAAAAGCTACAATACGGCATTTTAGACATAATGAATGGTTTCACTCATTAATTATAGACGATCGTTAGATTAACAACAATGACTATAAAAAAACAACAAACATATAGACAAACAGACAGACACAAACAAAAATATTTGCCAACCAACTACAACAACAATGTGAAACCCACAAAAACAAAGAAAACTTTTCTTAATTCAAACGAATGGATGCTGCTGATGATGAGCGCATCAATTGGTGTAAGAGGGCTGGATAAAAAGTTGGTTGAAAATAAGAGAGAAATACTTAATTTTGGGTTAAACTTTTTAATTTAATTAACCCTGCTAGGAATTTGTGTCACGCAATAGTCACATGGGAAAAGAGGACTAATCATTTGTCCAATTATGAGAGAGAACTAGAAAAGGACCCTCTTCTCGAAGAACCAATAATGGGAACAGTTCTGTAACGGTTTTCTAGGGAAGTTTTCTTCACTTCGTTTAATAATTCTGCAATTTCATGATGGCTTTAAAATAACACGATTTGTTAAACTCTTCCAAACACACATTTGTTTTCACAATGACCTTAAATCGACAGAAAACTACAACAGGGAACTAAAACTTGGAACGAATTACCGCATTCGTGATCGAATGATTTGAAATTATATTAATGTCATAATCTGAAATAAGAAAATACTATAAATTTCACTCGATATCGAGGTACCCTGGATATATGGATTTGGCAACAATTCGTAACTCAATTCATGATGTTTGGAAAGAAATTGACTGCACAAGTGTGTATCATCTACACCATTTTTCATTGAAATTGAGAAAATTCCAAATGAAATTGAGAAATTCAAAAAATTACAAATGAAATTGGGAAAATTCCAAGTGAAATTGGGAAAATTCTCAATAAAATTTAAAAAACTTTTATATAAATTATTTTAAATTAAAAAAAAACAAAATTAACGATTATATCAGATATGGAAAGATGTGGTGGCCTGGATAGATAAACCAATTTCAATTTATTTTGTCGTAGAAAACATGGTTGGTCTGGTGTTGGATCCCGAACAGTTCTTTCGATACCTACTTCCACCTGATAGGTGCGATTGGTACCGCTGGCATTATTCAAATTGATGCCGAAAGCGCAAACGAATGGGTCAAAAGAGTTTATAGCAAGAGTTGGGTAATCAGTTATCTGAACTCGTTCTGGTATGAGACAATGCTCCTTGCCACAGTCGTTTACGTGAAATTTTCGACAACTCTCCAGGAACAATTTTACGATTGAGTTCCTATTTACCAATGCTTAACCCTATTAAGATAATTTGGTCCAAAATCAAAAGTATTGTGAAGTCAAAAATGAATATACCAACCGTAAATCCTCCTAAAGTAGGAGAGCAGAGGATTTTATATATTCAAGAATTAATTAACGATTCCAAGTCCTGTATAACTACTGGATATTGCAGTAGAGCTATACAACATAATTCCACCAAATTTCAATTGAAAATTCTCAATTTCATTTGGAATTTTCCCAATTTGAAATGGAGTTTCTCAATTTTATTTGGAATTTTCTCAATTTAAAATGGAAATTCTCAATTTCATTTGGAATTTTCTCAATTTAAAATGGAAATTCTCAATTTCAATTGGAATTTTCTCAATTTAAAATGGAAATTCTCAATTTAATTTGGAATTTTCTCAAGACATAACAAACATATTATTTATCCAAATATGTTTGTTATGTCTTCAAAGCCTCATTGAAATAGCTTCAATGTTCAAAAATGTTTCCAAGTAATTATACCTCGCACATCCCAAATAAATGACCTTCAAAATCTTGTTGATTATCAGGCACTCTAATGCGGATTTCGGCGTCAATATGTCCAGAAATACCCATGATTTTGACAGCTCCTTGATCTTTGTTGGGTTTTAAGAAGTTCAAGTTCAATATTTCCATAGAAATCCTGAAGTTTGACAGTTCCTTGATCTATGGTGCGTTGTAAGAAGTTCACATTCCGATACTCTTTAAAACTATTAAACAATTTAGTAAGTTAATTGAAGCACTCCTTGGCCTTTAGGATTTTGAATGTGTCTTGATCTTTGATGTGTTGTGAGCAATTTAAGTTTAATATGTTTAGAGAAACCTAGAATTTTGAAAGTTTCTCAATTTTTGATGTGTTGTAAGAAGTTCAAGTTCAATGTGTCCAGAGATACCTAGGTTTTGACAAAACTTCTTTAAAGCTATTGAACGATTGTGACACTCATTGGTTGCTTTTGACATCGACGTAGGATTTGTGTGGCAGCATGCCGCGACATGGTGTAGTGGTTAAAATGCTTACCTATAAAACTCAGCACCCCAGGTTCGATCCCTGGCAGAGGACGAATAATTTAAATCATGGTTTTCGAGTTTTTAAAAATTAACCTCCCTCTAAACAATCCATCCAAGAAGCCCCCTGACCACTCCTACACCTGGAAAATAGGATAACATAACATCATGGAAAAAGAAAATGTCAGGCAGCCCGCCACCCCCTGGAAGAAAAAAGGTAGGAATCAAAGATCAGCAAGGTTCCCCAACACTACACCAAATACACAGAGGGCGTTGTTTCTAGGCAACGACAGATGGCAGCACCATTACCCTAGACCAGCTACAGCAGACCAATCATCTACTTAGCTGGAACAACAATTGATTAACTAAACTGGCACAAGGTAATAATAACAATCATTTGAATCCTTATGGCAACATCATACATGTATCCGAGGACTCGAAGATAGCAGACCAATCATCTACTTAGCTGGAACAACAACCGTTTAAGCTGATACAAATAATAACAATGGACAAATGGCAACATCGTACGATACTTCAATAATTAGGACAGTGCAATCTACATGGGAAATACGCGAAAAACAACTGCAACAATTCGTATAAGATGGAGATGCTTTGTGGAAGCCATGCCCCCAAGTGGGGTAATGGAGAAAAAAACACCTAGGATTTGTACAGTTCCTTGATCTTTGCTGTGTGGTTCAAGTCCAGAGAAACCCAGAATTTTGACAGTTCCTTAATCTATGATGTGTTGTAAGAAGTTCACGTACCGTACAAAATATTTGCTAAACTTCTTCAAAACTATTAAACAATTTAGATACTCCTTGGCCTCTTTTGGAATAAATACGCCTAAGATTTTGAAAATTTATTGATCTTTGGTGTCTAGTAAGAAGTTCAAGTTGAATTTTTCAAGAGAAACCCAGAATTTTGACTGTTACTTGATATCTGCGAGTTTTGTAAGATAACGGTTCCGTCCATCTTAACGAAATAGTTGCAAAACTTCTTGAAAACTGTTAAACAATTGTAGTTGTGGTCAACTCAATTTAGTAAGTTATTTTAGACTCTCCTTAGCCTATTTTGACTTCAATATGCTTAGGATTTTGACAATTCCTTGATCTTTGCTGTGTTTTAAAAAGTTCACATACAATATGTCCAGAGAAACCCACAAAGTATGAAGTTCTAGTTCAATATATCCATAGAAATCCAATATATCCAGAGAAACCGTGATCTTTGGTTTGTTGTGAAATATTTACGTTTCGTCCAGCTTTTCAAAATATATGCAAAACTTTGTAAGTTAATTTAGTCACTCCTTGACCACTTTGGACATCAATAAGCCTAGGAGTTTGACAGTTCCTAAATATTTGGTGAGTTGTAAGAACTTTAAGTTCAATATGTACAGAGAAAGCAGGATTTTGAAGGTTCCTTGATCTGAGGTTTGTTGGAAGAAGCAGATCAACGAAATATATCCAAAACTTCATGTTGAAAAATTGTGTTTAAATTTAGACACTCCTAGGCATCTTTTGACATCAATATGTCCAGGAGAACTCATGGTGTCGATTGTTCCTAGATCGTTGGCAAGTTGTAAAAGTCCATTGTTAAGAAATAGATCCTAAACTTCTTTAAAGTAGTTAAACGATTGTATTTAAGGTGGAGTTGAGGCAAATGAGCCATTAATTAGAGGATATCCCCAATTTTCGTGTGGTTAGACACTCCTTGGCAGCTTTTGATATCAATTGTCAAGGAGAACTCATGGTGTCGATCGTTCCTACATCGTTGGCATGTTGTAAAAGTCCATTGTTAAGAAATAGATCCTAAACTTCTTCAAAGTAGTTAAACGATTGTATTTAAGGTGGAATTGAGACAAATGAGCCATTAATTAGACGATATCCCCAATTTTCGTGTGGTTAGACACTCCTTGGTAGCTTTTGACATCAATATGTCCAGGAGAACTCATGGTGTTAATCATTCCTAGATCGTTGGCAAGTTGTAAAAGTCCATTGTTATGAAATAGATCCTAAACTTCTTCATAGTAGTTAAACGATTGTATTTAAGATGGAATTAAGGCAAATGAGCCATTAATTAGAGGATATCCCCATTTTTGGTGTGGTTAGACACTCCTTGGCAGCTTTTGACATCATTATGTCCAGGAGAACTCATGGTGTCGATCGTTTCTAGATCGTTGGCAAGTTGTTAAAGTCCATTGTTAAGAAATAGATCCTAAACTTCTTCAAAGTAGTTAAACGATTATATTTAAGGTGGAATTGAGGCAAATGAGCCATTTATTAGAGGATATCCCCAATTTTCGTGTGGTTAGACACTTCTTGGCAGCTTTTGACATCAATATGTCCAGGAGAACTCATGGTGTCGATCGTTTCTAGATCATTGGCAAGTTGTAAAAGTCCATTGTTAAGAAATAGATCCTAAACTTCTTCAAAGTAGTTAAACGATTGTATTTAAGGTGGAATTAAGGCAAGTTAGTCATTAATTAGAGGATATCCCCAATTTTCGTGTGGTTAGACACTCCTAGGCATCCTTTGACATCAATATGTCCAGGAGAACTCATGGTGTCGATAGTTCCTACATCGTTGGCAAGTTGTAAAAGTCCATTGTTAAGAAATAGATCCTAAACTTCTTCATAGTAGTTAAACGATTGTATTTAAAGTGGAATTTAGGCAAATTAGTCATTAATTAGAGGATATCCTCAATTTTCGTGTGGGATATTTGCAATTCAACATCATTTTGGTGAATAAAGACAACTTGGCAACTTATTAATTTTGTTAATCTTTTCTCTAGATGCTAGCTCAGTTGGTGGCTCCAGAAAACGTATCTTTTGAAAGACCTCTACAGATTTCCCTCGTATTAAATACATATATATATGTATATGAGTACTATATGAATTTGCAACAAAACCAATAACAACAGCAACTGCAAAATTGAAACACAGATATAAACAAACAACAATCTTGAACAGAGCAACAACAAATCAGTTTATAAAAAAAGGAAACACCGACGCCATAAGATCACTCAGACAATGAACAAAAAATTTTGCAAAAATAAAAAAAAAACAAGCTGACAAAATATTGTTCGCCTCAAACAAATAGTAATAAATACGACTATAAGGAAAACTCTTAAAGAAAAAGAGTAGTACTAACTGCTCTCTGGCTGCTCATGGAGTGCGGGTACTCGTACAAGTACCAGTACATCTTACTCGCATTATTTGCCTTAATAAATTGTTGTTGTTGTAGTGTAGTGTATGTTTGTATGTATGATGTTTTTAAAGTATCTTATTGTTGGTGTTATATGAGCCGCACACATCACTTAAACAAGTTTAAAAAACAACTTGTGCCGGATGACATCACTAGCGAAAAAAATAACAAAAATTTTGTTTTTTTCTTTACGTAGAAAATACAAACAAACCCATACAAATGGATGGCAGCAAAAAAAAATATATATATTCAAGCAATACCAATAAACCAATAGAGCTGTTTATCTTATACACCTTTGCAAAAGTTACACACACTTCTGCAATGATAATGTCTTAACTTTGGCTGGGAGCATTGAGAATCAGACGGCTCTCATAATCTAGTGGCTCTCTATGTGAGTGAGTTGGGCCCCTACTCAATTTGAAATGTTTACAATATCATCGTAAAGAGAATGATATCAATAAAGGCGTATTGTGCCAGAAGGGTTGTGTTATTGGGGGAGAGAGGGATATATAGTTCCCCTAGAAATATTTTAAAATATGGAAAGCTCACTGGTGGCATTACATTGGGTTCAAATCCAATATATTCAATATGCCTTTATTGAAATCATTCTCTTTATTGAAAACTTTTCAAATATATCACAACATCCATACCTAAAATAGGACAGCAATCGAAACAATGCGGTCCGCTGCGGTTCCATTGCAGTATTCCATAGGAGCCGCAATATGTTGAAAAATCACAACATATCAGAATTGAGAAATCAATCGAAGCGAAACAGTCCTTGGGTAGCTAAGCAAAAATACTGTATTTCAGTATATAAATAGTCGTTTATTTATATTCTTCAGATGTAGCTCCTTACGATTTATTCCAGAACAATTGATTGGTTTTGTCACAAAAATTCGTATCACATTATTTTGATCATTGAGATGGTAAACATTAAACTCTCATGATCATTTGAAGGTGACTTTGTTGAATATTAGAATAAGCTTATTTCCTAAAGTTAAGAATACATATCTTAGGTAGAAAAAGAACTTCCAGCTGTTGCAGTATTGGGTAAATTGACTATATTTGGTCCTTTTAAGTTATCAACAATAACAAAACACCTAATTGGCTGTTGCTGAATTTCCTTCGGAAATAGTCGATGTGTTGAAACTGTTTTGATGAGCTTCCGATGTGAAGATTCATTGGTCATGGAAATGGTATATTCCCTGATGGAGCCTGAAACAAAACTCTAGATCTAAATTCGATCAATATATCCCAAGAAATGAATAGATATTGACTATGCAGTTGATAGATAGATTTGAAGGGGTACACTTCCATTTTGACCTGTAGTCTAGGACAGTTACACAGAATATGTTCCACTGTTTCTAGTTCCTCAATATCCTCGCACAACCTACAGAAGTCCTTCTAATTATCGGCTCTTTTGGATTCCCTTGTCCTCGTCGGTGGGAGGTGATCCCTCTGCCTTCTAACTGTTAGTAGATATCACAGTGATATCTAGCTCCTCGTCAGAGAGCAGAGTCAACTCCTCGAACCATAGAGAATAGACATAGAGCGGAAACTCTCCTGTTAAAGACCTAACTCAGTTGTCAGAAACCTAAGTAGTGAGAATGTATTAGTAGAAAAAACTATGTGAAAACAAAAACAACACTCGTATGTGTGATTATTTTGAGTTATTTTTTTGTTTGAGTTTTTTTCTAGTTTCCGCTCTATGTTTCTCTATGCCTCGAACTTTTGAATGACACTCGATTCACCAATAGAGTCACTCGACAATCTCAGAAGTCCGTCCACATCCAGAACCCTAATCTATCCATCATGCTCCATTATCCTGGCATGAACCTTCGTTACCACAATAAGATCCAGAACCATTAAATGTGTGAAAGAGAGCTCTCGGTGTAGCCAATTCATACTTTTTATTTCCAAAAATAATCAAAACACTCAGTGTTCTCCGAATTTCTCTCTGGAAAGCTGTAAGACCTGTCTACTTTGGCACAGACTGCATTCTCGAAAATGTGTGACAGTTTTCAAACCATCCATATAATATTATAATCTTAGTAAAACCAACTTTCTTCCTAATTCTCCTATCAGAAATGCTGACTTTCTTCATTACCATTTATTAATATAATTTCCTTATTAAACCTCTTCCTATGACAAGGAGAAGTAATGAAAATGGAATTAACTAAATTTTAAAAATTCTTAAACAAAGTTGCAGGATATTTCCTAACCACAAATTGTATATCGCTAGCTGACGTACTTTAATCAAAGGAAGCAAGATGAGCATAAAAGATTGGATGGTATGGCTAAAAAAGAAGATTGGGTTTGTTGCTTCAAAAAGAGAAGAAGTAGTTCAAGCAAGAGTCAACTGAGCAGGCAACTCCAAAATCATTATCAAAGGGAAATTGTCAATGGACTTATCTAAGTGAGAGGATCCCAAGACAACAACACAAATAAAACTAAACATGAAACTTTATTTTAATGCGAAGTCATGTACTCAAAATGTACTATATTAGAAAGACGGAAATTCAAATTGTCAGGCTACCTAACTATACATTGTAAAACATGAAGATTTTAACCCAAAAAATATGTTGAAACACGGATCTTAAATCCGCTAGGGAAAGAGAAGGATGCCTGAAATAATCCCATTTAATGCAAACATCTTTAAAGGACTCTTTGAACAAAGACAGTCACAAGCAAGATAACAATAAACCCTGAATCAATGACAGATTTATAAACTCGGTCCAAATTATATGTTGGAGCATGCTGTGGAGATGACAAACGAATACTCTATATGATTTTCGAAACGTCTAGTTCCATGTTACTCCTTCAGTTATTATAAGGAGCATAGGGCCACAACAAAAGATTTCCTGTCGTTTCTGTTTGATGCTGAGTTCCTAATTTTATGCCAGCCTTTTTCCTGCTCGCGAAGCCTAACTAACTATCTTCGCCAAGTGTGGGCAGGCCGTCCTCTCCTTCTGCTACCTTGCGAATTCCAGTCAACAACATTACGGGTTACATCCAATCCATTGCCATTTCTTTCTCAAAACTTCGGAATGTATTTGGCTTTGATGTGTGACTCTAGAGAGGTATGTGTTCGATATCTTGTTGGACCAGTAGATTTTTAATATTCTTCTTGGGCATTTGTTGGTGAAAACTTTTAAAGTGTTTACGTCTCTAGCAGCCATATTCCACGTTCCACAGCCATAGAGGAGCACAGACTTAACCCACAAATTGAAAATTATTTCCTAGTGTGGGTGGAGATTGATGGTGATTTCCACACTGTGTTTAGTTGGCCGAAAGCTTGACGAGCTCTCATGGTGCGATTTGAGACATCATCAGAAGAGCTTTCAGTCGATGTTATGATGCTACCCGAGTAGCAAAAGAGGTGCAATTTTAGGTGGATGTTTTGGATAGCGAATGACCGGTTGGATGTTGCATTTATTCGCATTACCTTTGTCTTATTTATATTTATTCTGAGTCCTGCATTTGAGGCTTCTGTGTCTACCATTTGAAGGCTTTGCACAATGTCAGAGTGACTGTGTGTTAGAAGGCATATGTCGTCGGCATAGTCAAGATCGGTCAGGTGGCCGCTTAAACCCCATGTAATGCCTCTGTTGTTGCTAGTGGCATTTCTCATGACAATGTTAGTAAAGGCGACAAGATGAAGCCTTGTCGTACACCAGCTTTAATAGAAACCTTATCGCTATCTGAGTTTTATTGAAGTATACGACAATTTTCGTTTCTCTATAGCTCTTGGATAATCCCTATTATTTTCCTAGTTACGCCTTTACATGTGAGTGCTTTCCAAATGGTAAGTGTGGACAAGTGTGTCGAAAGATTTTTCAAAGTCGATGAAGACCAGATATAGGGGGGATCTGCTTTTCATTGATTCCTCAATTATTATGCGAAGGCTGATTATGTGGTCTACACAGGATTTTTGAGCTTTGAATCTAGCCTGTTCGCAAACGAAACTCTTTGTCGAGGAAGTTAGCAAGTCTCATATTGATAATGTTTGCGATTACTTTGTTTATCATGCTTAGTTTTTGCACTCCTTGCGATCACCTTTCTTAGGAATGATCAAACCCTCTTTCCGTTCGTCGGAAAGTTCCTTAATATTCCAAAAGTCTTTGCACCATAATCTGATGCAGGAAGGCACTTGTTTGGGAGTCTGCTCATACGAATTGAAGCACTGAAATGTTTAAGGTGCAGCCTGTAATATTTTATGGCTGTTCTGTTGCGATACCGAATCTTTAACAGGCGAATAATCCACACAAAATATGTTCTACCCACTACATCCACTTCCATACAGGTCAACTTTAAGGTTACGCAAGTGGACATTACCCTAACTAATAACATACGCTAGAAGTCTGCAAACACTACACAGCCGATATTATATAAATTTGTGCCATAGATCCCGATCATCATCTTTGTGGACATGCAGGAGTATGTATGATAATGATACTCCTGCCGTTAAGAAATCCATTTTCATCTTTGTTGTTCCACGTTTGGCCAGCTCAAAGGATTACCAGTGTCATATATTGATTTGGTCATAAAACAACCTATTTCCGCTATTGTATCGTTTGTTAACAAAACACTTCAATGTTTAAGTTCAGATTGAAATATGATTAGACAGTTTCAAGGTCAGCTTTACAGTTTTAAAAACCAAATGTCAGAGAAGCTTTCTGTAAACTATTCAAGGAGATTATGAATATAGTTTTGAATCAGAGGTCTATCAGTTAAATTGGCTTTCCCATTAGCATTGCTTATTACATAGTAAAGCCCTAGAACATTATAATCTAATTGGAATTTAAAGAAATAATTTGCTCCCCAATAGCTACATCACTGTTTCTTTATGTATTTGTGAGATACAAATAACACATCTATTTAGACCGACACTCTCAAAACACAGATACCCTCACTCCCAAATGGTTGCTTGTGCTCACTGCTCACTGCCATGTAAATAAATTGTTTCTACTCACCAATTTAGATTTGGCTAAATGAATGAATAGCAAGCAAAGCACAGCACAGATACAGATACGTGTTTGTTGATAGATAGAGATACACCTAAATATTAATATATACGTGCATGCATACATACATACATACGTATCGATATGACACTTATGAACTGAAAGTTGTTGGAGAATTGAGCAGCATATGGCAGGCAGTCTTGAAAATATTCGCGAACTATGCGGTCGCATTACGATGATTTCGCTGCTGGCGAAACAAATAAATTGAGTAGTAGTTTTGCTACAACAAATTATAACAATAATAGTGTTAGTCTAAATAACAATAATAATAATAGTAATAGTAACAACAATAATAGTAATGGTGCGATACCATATCACGCCCGTGAAAATTCGCTGCCATTCAGTTACGGACAGATTAGTAAAACATCAACGCCATTGAGGCCAACACATACAAACGCTACATTGTCGTCGTCGTCGTTGACGTCTACGGTATCACGTAATTATTCTAACAATAATAATAAAAACGGTAACGAATATGATTTCGATTTTGATTTCGATTTTGGTTTAAACTCTACAGGTCGTTCGCATACAGCACTCGGTTTGGATTACGGTTACGGTAAAACCACAAATAATCAGAATAGTGTTTTAAATGGGAGTGGTGGTGGTGGTGTTGGTGGTGTCAAAGATGTCAATTTTAATCTATTGACACACAATGATCGCGATCGTGAACGTAATAATTTTTACGCTGGTTTAAATAGTGACAAATATTTGAATGAAACTTGTTCACAAACAGTGAAATATAATAATCAAAGTTATAATAATAATAATTGTAACAATAATAACAGTGGTTTGAATAATAGTTTTAATAATTTAATAAAAACGGTGGATGAAACAGATGCCAGCATGATCAAATCCCAACCACGTCTTACTAGTCCTTTGCTGGTGCGTAAAACTCTTAGTAATGGCAGCAACAACAACAGTAGATCACCTACGCGTTCCACAACCAACACTATTGCAAATACCTACCACTACAATTTTGGTAATGGCAACAATAGCAACAACAGCAACAAGAACGGCAGCTTTATTGGAGACAACAACTTTGACAAGTTTGGCGTAAATGGCAATATCAACAGTAACAACGATAACTATGGCCACAAAACAATGTACGGCAGTGGTATTGGAACTGGTGGTGTTGGTGGTGACACACTAACAACAAAAACACCAGCTCGACATGATTTTGATGAATTGCTACGTGAGCGTCGTGAGAAGGTTTTCAACGAATATCGCACCACTTCAACAACAACATATGATCTGGGCAGCTCACCAAAGGCCTCACCAGTGCCACCGCCCAGACGTATTTCCCACGGCGTCGTACAGTTGCCCTCAACATTACCGCCTGCCCTCAGCTCTCAGAAGTCGTCGTCATTGTATCCTCCACAAATACCCAATCGTAGTCAGAGTCAAAATAGCAAATACAATTACGATATTGAATTCAATCTAAATGTGAACGATCGCTATTATGAACGCGATGAGGTTGATAATGTTGATTTAATGCGGCGACGCACCAATACCATAGATAGTGCACCGCAACGTCAGCTGCAACAGCAACAGCAACCACAGCATTATGTGCAACAGCAGAAACAGCAGTTGTATCAAACGCGCGACATTCCATTGGCGTCACCGTATGTAGAACGTAATTATCACACAATTAGTTCATCATCAGCATCGTCCACACATGCCAAGAACAGTAACAGCAACAACTACAACAGAGAAACTTTAAGTCCAACCTCAATGCTTGACATTTATTCAACGCCTTATGATGAGCGCAGTGGTGCCACAAACAAGCAACGTTCAAATACGATGACGATGATGACGATGCAGCCTTTGGAGGCCACCACAGCAACATCAAAATCAACAACAACATCAACTTTACAACGTACACAGCGTTCAACTGACTATGCCACATATGGCAATGGCAACTTGTATGGTCATGAGCACACCAATCTTGGTCAAACAATGACGGATAGAGAATCGTCACCTATTTATGCCACCAGCACGAAAAAGGTAACATCATCATCTCTAGCTACAGCTGCTGCATCGGCACCAGCAACGCCATCATATCGCCACAACAACAACAATAATAATGCAACAATTTCTGCAACTTCAACCACAACTATGAGTGTGGCGGATTATCCCTCACCAACCTCACAACGCCCCGAAACACCAGCATTTCCTGTTACGCCGCGTACACCATTTGCTGGCGGCAGCAATGGCTATGCCGCCTCACAAACCAACACACTTAACACTAAACAAATAAATGGCAGCTATCAGCAACATCATTATCTGCAACAGCAGCAGACGCAGCAACTCCAGCAACAACAACAACATTATCAGCCCGCTGTAGAGCACAACTACTCGACGGAAACAATCTATGGCACCAACTATAGACCGCGCCTTAATTCTAGTCTATCTATGGCCAACAGTGAGCCACAAGAGGTGGCTGCTCATTTAGTGAAATTTGCTAAAGATTCTTCGAAATTCTGGTACAAACCAAACTTGTCACGCGACGAAGCCATTTCTCTGCTAATCAATGCTAATCCCGGCACTTTTGTTGTTCGCGATTCAACCACCTATAAAAATGCCTATGGTTTGGTATTGCGTGTTTCGCAGCCGCCACCCGGTTCGACCGCCACCGGCAAACCCGATGAATTGGTCAGACACTTCCTCATCGAACCCACTACACGGGGTGTACGCCTAAAGGGTTGTGCCAACGAACCCGTCTTCACTTCCCTCTCGGCCTTGGTCTATGAACACTCCATAAACCAGCTGGCCTTGCCCTGTCTGTTGCATATACCCGAACGTGATCTAGTGCCACCACTAGTCGAGCATACACCAGCCCAAAAACAACTCTTAACCCAAGGTGCAGCCTGCAATGTTCTATGGCTGTTCTCTTGCGATACCGAATCTCTAACGGGCGAAGAAGCCATACGCAAAGCCATACGCCAAATGTATGCTCTAGCCTCGCCACCCACTCCCACAGAGGTCCACTTTAAGGTCACCCAACAAGGCATTACCCTAACCGATAACACACGCAAGAAGTTCTTCCGCAAACACTATACAGCCGATATTATATCATTTTGTGCCATCGATCCCGATCATCGTCTGTGGACCATGCAGGAGCATGGCAACGATAATACCACCGTGGTCGGGGCTTTGAAGAAAACCATTTTCGCCTTTGTGGCTCGTAGTTCGCCCAGCTCGAAGGATAACCAGTGTCATATATTCTGTGATTTGGCCATAAATCAACCTGCCTCGGCTATTGTCTCGTTTGTCAACAAAACTCTGCCCACAGAGAAGCAAAAGAACTATGTTCTCTGAGAAGAGGATGTGCTAGATTTCATAAAAATTGGTAATAGGAATCGTTTAAAAAAAGTAGGGCAGCAGGAAATAGAGGAAGTTGGTAAAGAAAAAGAAAAATCAAAGAAAACGGCGGCGATGACGTTGAAAAAGAAGCATGTAACCTTTAAATTATAAAAAAAAAACTAAATTTAAAAATTTTGACAAATTCTTGATATCGCGGAATTAATATGGATATGAAATCCTGCTAGCAGTTCGGCATTAATTTAGGTTTTTTAGTTAACTAGCAGTTTTTAAAAGTAATAACCCCCAGTAACACGAAGTCTGGTTATGTGTTAACTAATAGTTATACTGACAGTTTTCATACAAAAATAATTTTAACCGACAGTATAACTATTAATTAACGCTTAACCAGGTTTCGTGTTAATGGGGGTAACTGTGATTAATTTTTTATTCTAAACGGGATTTAGTGTAATTGCAATTAAGGGCTTTTAAAGTTTCAATTAATATATTTTTTATATTTCTATTTAATATTCTGTAGTAGTATTTGTGTAGTGTCTCACCTTTGAAAAATTAATCTAATACTCGTCGTATTCATGTTAAATATTCTGCATGTTCGGCTGTCATTGAATTTTAATTTAACTAAATTCTAATTTTAGTTTATTCAATGATCAAACTTGGGTTTTTCCTGTAATTAAGCTTCCCATATTTTCTTATAATATTTGCATACAACAAATTTGCACAGAAAAACTAACAATTTAATTGACAAAAGTTATTCATTAACAAGTCCTATTTTCTTTAAATTTTGAGTTCAAATATATTTGTTTTGTCCTAATAAACGATTGAAACTTATTTGTGGAAAAATACTTATGACTCAATAGTTTTATAGCACAAATAATAGTATTATTGTATAGAAAGTAAATGGATTTAGAATTAAGATTTATTAAAGTTTTGAAATTGACTTTTCCCCACTTATATTTCAAGTTCGAATGTCAAATAAACAGTAAATAACTGTAATATAAATGGAGTGAATTTTTTACCAGAACGAAAATCATTTTAAAGCGATGGATAACTATGTAATACGCGTTTCGGAATGATCCTTACAAATAAATTTATTCCGAATATTTTTTCAATATTTCGATCTATTTTTAGTATTTGTTTGGCTTTGATTTCAAAGAAAACCTGGAAATGATTCAACATTTAAAGTCAATTGAAGCGAATTTTAAAAAACTTCAATAATATTTCGAAGATATAAAAATGATGATAAAAATATTGAAAATTTTAATTGAAAGAAGTTTTTTTAAATTTTATGAATCAAAAGTAAAGAAATTTTAAGTTTTTTTAAGCGAATTTAAAAAAGATTCTGAAAAATATTTCGAAGTGTTGAAAGCATCATATAAAAAACAGAGATTTTTTTCTCAAAATATTAGAAATTTGAAATTCTGAATTTAATAGATTATGACAGACAAAAAAATAATTAATAATATTTAAAAATATTGAAAAGAAAATATAAGATTTATTGAAAAAAATTTGAAAATTTTATACAAAAATAAGATAATTTTTAAACCCAGCCAAATTTCAATTTTCAATGAGAACCAAAAGATTTGTCAAAGATTTAAAATTTTACAAAATTTCGAATTTTATTAAAATGCATTAATATTCAACAACAATTCTGTGCGACAACCAATTTTGTTTCTAAATCGGAAAATTTTGATTCCGTTTTCTATGAGTTTATAATTTTTTTTATTTAAAATTCCTTAAAGAGTTGAATTTGAGCTACAACACTTCACATATTCAAAATTTTCAACCATAAATCATGTGACAGCTAATAAAATGGTAAACGTCTAGTAAAATACATCCATTTTATTATTTCCAAAATTTCGTTGCTGAATTGAAAAATTTTGGTTCCGTTTTTTATAAATTTATAATTTTTTTATTCCTTAAAGAGCTGAATGTGAGCCACAACACTTCACAGAATCAAAAATTTCAACCATAAATCATATGACAGCTAATCAAGGGCGGAGTAATAGAAACGGACTTAAGCTATTTATTCAAAGACACCCATTTTATTATTTCCAACAATTTTGTTGCTTAATCGGAATATTTTGGATCCGTTTTCTATAAATTGATAATCTTTTTATTCCTTCACAGAATCAAAATTGCCAACCATAAATCATGTGGCAGCTATTAAAATGGCGGCGTATAAAAACAGCGTTGCCAATTTGAAGTTGTATTATTACCAAAAATTAAGAGTTTTTCTTTAAAATGTTATAAAACTTGTTAAATTTTGAGTAGATTTTAAGACACATAAATAAGTTTGATTAATCGAGATTTAAGTTAAATTTTTTCGAATTGGTAATTCGGAATTTTTCAATAAATCCCAATAGATTTTAATAAGTGTTTGAATTGTAAGAAAAATTTTACAAATGTCTTAAAAAAAACTTAAACTTTAAGAATTTTAAAATCTCAGAAAAATTGTTTAGATTTTTCTATTACTTTTAGTTAGTGTTCAAACTTTGTTATCAAAATTAAATTAAATTGAAATCAGAAATTTTAAATTTCTGTTAAAATTAAAATGATGATTAGTATTTCACATTCTTCAAATTTCTTTTACTTTGTTTGTTATTGTATGCAAATTAAATTAAGGAAGCTTTAAACACTAAATTATGAGGGAATTTAAATTTATATTAAAAACAAACAAAACAAAAACATTTAAACGAGAAAGTTTTTTTTTTTGTTAGCGCTTTGTTTGCTTTAGCTAGGTATAATTGACGTCATCGCCGGCCGACCCCATTGTAGTTTTGCCTCTTGAGTTAATTACAAAGATGAACAAATAAACAAATAAAAATAAAAAAATAGTTGTAGTAGTGAGTAAGCAAGAAGAAAAGTGTTTTAGAAATTAAAATGGTCTTTGTTTTATTATTATTATAATTTTTACGATTTTTAGCTATAAATTTTAACAACAAAACTAAAATATTTGCAAACAATTACAATGTCAGGTTTTAACATACAAACACACACACGCACACATATATATTTAGCACAGACAGACGTTACGTCGCGTTGCCATATTGTAAACTCTCTATAAATAATAATAACTGTTCAATCACATTGACAGCAACAACAACAATAATAATAATAATAACAGAAATAAACTTTACTCTCGTATTTACCTTTGTTGTTTTGTTTTTGCTTTGGCAGAAGCTAATTTACACATGTATGGCTTTTAATTTTAGGTATTTCGTATTTTTATTATTATTATTTTGTTTATAGTAATTTTCACCTGATAACAAATCAATTTGTTTAAACTTTAAACTATTTGTGTTATTTTTTGTTGTTTTGCTTTGCTTGTTTTTATGTGTATGAACAAAATACAAAAAGTAATAATCGTAAATTCTCCCGTTCGTTTATAAATTCAATAATGTTTGAAGTATGAGTCATTTTTATTAATGATTTAATCAATTATATATTTCTTTTTCTATAACTAACTAACTTTACACACACCTTTGTATAAATTAATATATATTTAAAAGTATCTATAAAACCATTAATATTATAACAATATTTTTTTTTTATAAATTTTAATAGTTTTAAGGTGCAAAGGAAGTTCAAGGTCAGTTAAAGTATTTTTGAATTTAATAATGGTTTAAAATAGAAAAGCCGTTACATTTCTTTGTTTGCTTATATTTTAAATGATTTTTTATGTTGTTTATTTTTCATTTTTTAACCTTAAGTTTGTTTTTCTTTTCTATATTTTTTTTTAACAAAAATATATACAAATGTATTTTAATGTATTTGAGAAGAAAAAATATACACATTTAACTGATCTTGAGCGTGAGCAAAAATCTTTTTTTAAGCATTATTAAATACACACTAATCTACATATATTCAACAAAAAACACACACGCGCGCATATTTATAATATTTAGTATAGTGAGCGACATAAAAAATAAAACGCCGACCCAAAATATAAATTTGGTAATAAAAAAACAAACAAAAAAATAATAAAACTTGTATCGATAAAAATGTAAATAAAACAAAATTCTTTCATTACTTGGCTACGACAATATTGTCAAATTGTTAATTTGTAAAAAGAAACTGGTGGGTATACGACTAATATTGAAACATATGAATTGAAATCTCAGTAAGGTGGAGGTGTCCACCTTAAAAAAAACATGTAAACTGCCCACATAGTTTTAGTTAATGCAATTAAATGCTCTAATTTAGGTTTTAATTAGCATTTCCTTACTATCTGTAGCTACCTGTTACTTCAGCGCCCAGTCCAGCCAAAAAAGTTTGAAGACCAAGAATTGAAGGCATTAAGCTTATTGTCAAACTCAACAAGAGCTTGCAAAATCATTTGGAGCTACTTAAGCAGCTATTTTAAGACGTTAGTAAGTCCCGGTCCACACTGTGAAGTTTTTGCTTTTCAGTTTTTGACATTTCTGTACAGAACTAATGAGAACGAATAAATGTGGATGACATACTCAACAGAGTACCCTTTTTCATTCCTCTTTTCCCTGTCATCAACAAACTTAAATGTTTTGCAGCAAATGTTTCACAGTCTGGATGGGGACTAAGCTGCAGGATTCATCCAAAAGTAGGGAAATTGGGTAACATACTGTTACGTTTTAACATTTTCAAAACGTTTGGTTTATTTCCTTTAAATAAACCGAATACTTTTGATTGCAAATAAAAGCCGTTTAGTAGTTTGAAAATTGTAACAACTCTTTATTTATTTGAAATGTACAACAACAGAATTAAATAGCCACTCAATATTTTTTATACACGTTTATAAATTCTCAGAAATACAGACACAATTTATAATGTACACGAATTTACTTGAAAAACACAACACACTTTAAGGCACTCAGTTGATGTTTATTCGAAAAGCGTCTCTGATAAACTCAATCACGACTGCAACCTCTGCCACTATTTATAACACTGCCATCTGCACTCTAGATTTCTCTTTTTAACTGTCAAAGTTCGAATATTCTAGATCATACGCCATCTGTGGTGTACTTTCTACAATGTTCTTTAACTGAATATTGGAATTCAAACAGCGTTGCCAACTTACAATCAATGGTCAACTGAAAGCTTTTATTTAATAATGTCCACAGATATGTTACAGTTTGCTATTACAGCACTGTTATTTGAAAGCATTATGCTACTTTTAAATCAGCCCTTAAAATCGTTATATTTGAATTCAAGTACAATTTCGTAACGATACGAATTGAAGCCGAGAGACCTTGAAACACGATTTTGCATATCCGAAATGATGTTTGAACGCTAAAAAAGATAATAATTTTTGCACCGAATCATTACTTGAGATGAAAAATAGATCCATTACAATAACCCGAAGCGTAAGAGATCGTAAGTGAAGCCCGGCCAACCAGCCGAATTGACACCAAAACCAAATTTCCTTGGCGCTAAGGTAATGCTTTGTATTTGGTGGGAGCAAAAGGGTCTTATATATTATGGCAGGCGCGGATCCATAGGGGGTAAATAGGAAGAAAAAGAAAAACAAATTTTAATTCCCCCCCGCAAAGGTTTAACCGGGATCCGCGCCTGATTATGAGCTACTGAAATCTGGTCAGACCGAACACAACTGATTCATTGGAAGTGAGAATTGGCCGAAAAACGCCAAGAATATGCGGCCAGACATGAAACTCGAATATTCCATCATGACATCCCTCGGCCACATTATGCAATGACTGTTAAAAGTATTAAAAATTAAGTGGTTGGGAAGATTTGCCTCACCCGCTTTATAGTCCAGACCGACTAATATGTATTTGTTTCGCTTTCTCTGGGATACACTTCACCTTAAAACAGAGTATTCGGAATTGGTTTGATTCGTTCTTGGTCTCAAAAGATGAGCATTTTTTTTGGCTCGGAATCCATATGTTGCCAGAAAAATTGATACATCAACACATCGGGTATAGTCCTCGTTCGGTTGCTATTTAAAAAATCGTTGATGACCAAAAATAGTTTTAAATTTGGTGTTTTATGGTTTCTAAAGGGTTCGTTGGTAAGTGCAGTAAATTTGAGCATCACTGATGCTGATGGTGGCAAAAATATGAGGCATCATTGGCAACCATTTGCATAACCTTCTGTCTATACTTGACAAATATTTATCATGACAATTAATGACGTTTGTTGTCAAGACAAAGTTATCTGAGCAAATGCACTAACAATTGTGGTCATAACGAAGCAATAATACTAATAAATGGAGACTATACCGGATAATTTTTTATCTTGACAACCATTTTGTCATTTATCATGATAAAAATGTATCAGGTATAGATGGGTAAATAATTGTTGACGTAAAGCAGTGCTGCCAAATATGCTTTTCCGTACGAGTGCTGCAATATGTTTGCATTTACCAAAGGCTAATAGAACAATATGAGATATTAAAAATTCGCTATGATTTTGATTTAACAAAATAAATTCCAAGTAAATGTATGGATTCCAAGAATGAAAATCTCATTTATTATGAAAAAAAAATGGTTTAAAGGGAATCAAAAACATTTTCAACATTTTGTTGCTCATTTTAATTTAGTGTTAATAACTTCAAAAATGTTAAATATTTCCCAGAAATATGTTTATAAATATTTAAAAAAAAAACACAATTCGTAAGCAAAAATACAAATTGGGTCATTAACATCAAAAGCCATTTAATTGAAATATTCAATATTTCTCCCTTTTTTTTAGAGGGAGACATCCAACAACTGTATTAACTTTAATATGAAATGTAAACATGTGTGTCTGTCTGTCCTATACCTCTGAAATCAAGAAAACAACAAAAGGAATCTTCAATTTAAATATAATCTTCTAACTGCGTTTCTTTTTCAATTTAATGCGCCTGTTTTTGTTTTGAATTATTCTTATTCTTTACGCAGAAGAAAAACATTTTAAATGTTTATATTATTTTGTGTGCTGCTCGCCTCGGCTGATGATGCTTCATAATTTGTTATTCCAAATGTGAAATTTATTTAGGCTAAAAATATACAATATGCTTGCTGTGGCATCATCATCATCATCATTCGTTTGCAGCGTCCAAAACAATACCTTTCAATATACTCATCGTACACCACAAAGTGAGTGAGTGGTGGCGGCGCTTTCGTTGCTTACGCGACCAGTAGCTAAAAACAGCAGATTGCTTCATTTTTTTTTTTGTTTGTGTTCACTTTTTTATACTTAATATTTCCCAAAAATTGAATACACGATTATTGAAAGAAATTATTTCAATTTGTGTTTCTTCTGCTATTATTTAAACAATTTAAGACGAGAAAGGGGCAGAAAAAAAGGGGTGAACAAATGATAAATTTAGTTTATTTTGGGTACAAAATACTAATTTTTTGAGATTATTAAACGAATAAAGATTATTCGATTAATTTATAAAATAACCAAAGTTTAATAATTTGAGAGTAATTTACAAAAAATCTTCAATCAACTTAATTAATACTGTTACGAAATTGTACTTGAATTCAAATATAACGATTTTAAGGGCTGATTTAAAAGTAGCATAATGCTTTCAAATAACAATGCTGTAATAGCAAACTGTAACATATCTGTGGGCATTATTAAATAAAAGCTTTCAGTTGATTTGATCGTAAGTTGGCAACGCTGTATTCGAATTCGAATATTCAGTTAATGTGGATGAAATACTCAACAAAAACTTTATGTACATGAAACAAAGTTCAAATGTTTTGCAGCAAATGTTTCACAGTGTGGACCGGGACTAAAGAGCAATCTAGAATGCAGATGGCAGTGTTATAAATAGTGGCAGAGGTTGCAGTCGTGATTGAGTTTATCAGAGACGCTTTTCGAATAAACATCAACTGAGTGCCTTAAAGTGTGTTGTGTTTTTCAAGTAAATTCGTGTACATTATAAATTGTGTCTGTTTTTCTGAGAATTTATAAACGTGTATAAAAAAACACTGATTGACTATTTAATTCAGTTGTTGTACATTTTAAATAAATAAAGATTTGTTACAATTTTCAAACTACTAAACGGCTTTTATTTGCAATCAAAAGAATCCGGTTTATTTAAATGAAATAAACCAATCGTTTTGAAAAGGTTAAAACGTAACAATATTTAACTATATATTTGTAAATAATTCCCAAATAGTTCATAAGAAAAGCATGAACAAGTGAAGCTAGAATCGAAGTCCCGATCTTCTTATACTTTGCTCCCAGGTAATAAAGCATAATTAGACGAGGCCATAATTCTTACTTCGTAATAATACTGTAGTTAGCCGACCGACCGGCAGAAGTTCTCTACTGTCAAAGTTTGGAAGTCATATTTTTTTTTTTAAATACTCAAATAATTGTTCACCCTAATCTAGGCATACTCTCAAAACAATTTAAATATTTCTTTACACTTTTTTATTGTTTTGCCATTGAAATATTTTTCTCGTTATAATTTTTCTTATTTTTAACCAAATTCAAATGTATTTCATTATTATTTATGTATTTTATTATGAGTTCAATATGGTATGAGTAAAATAATTTAGTTTTATTTTTTTTTTACAAGTACAATTACGTTGAATATGCTTGATTTTAAAAATAGACAAAAATATGTGCCCCCATATTTTCAAAGCAAAAAAAAAAATAATAACTACACTTCAATTATACTTAGAAAATGGTCAACATGCAAACATTGAACTCCCTTCAACTCCCCCTAACAAAATCAAATAACATATATGTTAATGTCATGGTACAATTTCATTTCATTGTATTTTTTTTTATAAAAGTATTTATATTTTTGTTTGTTATGAATTATTAAATATTGTGATTTATTACACGTAATTATGGCTATTTTAATGCTGTTTTCCATTAATATTTTATGTAAATTATTGTTGATAAAAGTAATAATGAATTAAGCACGTTTTTTTAATCAATTTTGTCCAAAGGGTTTTTTTCATTATTTGTAATAAATAATAAATTACTGGTATGTCATAGGTTTTATATGAAAGTATATTGGTTTTGTACGTGGTAATTTGTAATATTACAGTTTTGATTATTCCGCTTTCGTATGAATACCTAAACACTTACTTCCCAGGCTTTACGGATCTTGCTACGGAGATTATTAGTTAGATATACAGCCCAATTATGAATAAAAAATTCAGCGGGAGTTTGTTCCCCGGGAATTTTTTCGCATTGAATTTGAATAGGAAAAATGAGAAAAGGGAAAAAACTCCCGGGGAATTTTTATTCATAACTGGGCTGATAATGACTATCCAGAATCGATGAAAACATCTCCTTTTCCCCCTTAAAGGCCACTGGGCCTGCAATGGATGCTTCACAGAATAATGAATGACGTTCTGACATTCTTTTAACCCTGTTCCGGCCAACAGGAGGAGGGTTAACATCACTTTTATTTCCAAAATCCTTAGAAGAAGTCATGAGAATGCGAGTTTCGGCAGCTATCCAAGCGTGGGTCCCGTTGTGATATCTTGTGTCCATCTCATGTTCGTCCTATGTTTCTTGTCCGCCGTCATTATCCAGACAACCTTTTTCTTTAATGGATTTTACCTAAATCACTTCTTGATAGGGAGGTTTTGTCGATAAGTGTTTATTGCCCAAGAACTCTTCGACTCAATTTATCAAATGGGTTTCCTGAGGTTCCTTAGATGAGTTCTAGGCAGATTTATCGCAAATTGGGCAGATTTATATGGTTCCTTTTAACAATTGGGTTCTCTTTCTAATATTTTCTTTGACATTTAAATGAAGTTTGTAGGAGACCGGTTCTTTACCCCTCAAAAAAGAAACGTCAATATCACATCTGAATTCATTTGAATTTATGGTTTTCGGAAGTGTCCGTGTCCATACGATAACTGTTTCGCTATCTTCTCTAGAGACACCCGACAGTCATGGACAATTTTTGATATGATGCACAGACTTTCTAGGGATGTAATGTCTGCTTTGCTATCAGTAAATATGTGAATATTCCTATTCCATATCCCTTGATACTGTTACGTTTTAACCTTTTCAAAACGCTGGTTTATTTCCTTTAAATAAACCGGATACTTTTGATTGCAAATAAATGCCGTTTAGTAGTTTGAAAATTGTAACAATTCTTTATTTATTTAAAATGTACAACAACAGAATTAAATATTCACTCAATGTTTTTTTTATACACGTTTATAACTTCTCAGAAATACAGATACTTTATAATGTATACGAATTCACTTGAAAAATACAGCACACTTTAAGGCACTCAGTTGATGTTTATTCAAATAGCGTCTCTGATAAACTCACTAATGATTGCAACCTCTGTCGCTATTTATAACACTGCCATCTGCACTCTAGATTGTTCTTTAACTGTCAAAATTCGAATATTCTAGATTTTACTAATACATACGCCATCTGTGGTGTACTTTCTACAATGTTCTTTAAGTGAATATTCGAATTCGAATACAGCGTTGCCAACTTACTATCAAATCAACTGAAAGCTTTTATTTAATAATGCCCACATATATGTTACAGTTTGCTATTACAGCACTGTTATTTGAAAGCATTATGCTACCTTTAAATCAGCCCTTAAAATCGTTATATTTGAATTCAAGTACAATTTCGTAACAATACTTTATTTGTTCCGCGGCTACTCAAACTTTAAAAAGACTCATATAAGGCAACGACTGACAGACAGACAAGCGGCTTTCAAGTAGTTAAAACGTCAATCATAAAGGTCGCTCTCTATGGAAAAAGTTCTACTCGAGGTTGTAAGAGCTATAGATAGATCTCTCGAATTTAATGTGTAAGCTTTTGACAACATGGCTACTCTTACAATTCAACTAGTTCTTATTAACTTGGATGTTGAGGAGTAGATCAGCAACTAGTTTATATCCATGATGATATCGAGAACCATGTTACCTCAAGTCTTGGCAACAGCGTTAAGTCCAAGCAAGTTGGACGTGGAACATCTCGTTGCATATGCGGACAATATAGTGATACTAGTATCGAGATTGTTTCCGGATGTGATAACTCCAATGATTTGGGGTTACTCAACAACTGGACAACTAAAAGCCTGGTAAGTAGATCACCCAGTGCCGGCCAATTACAAAAGAAGTGTAGGATGGTGTCTTCCTCATTCTGACAACTTTTGCAGAAGTCGTGATAAGGTAACCAAGTCTTGCGTCATGAGTACCGAAAGTGCAATGCCCGGTGATCACCGCCACTATCTCACGGAGTCGTTTTCGTTGTAGTCGAAGTAGATACGACGTGCGTTTACAGTCCAACGCAGGCCATATCATCCTCGAAATGACACAGGTGGATTCATTACCCCAGCTTGCTTGGGCAAGTTCGTAATATGCGTCATGTATCAGTTCCTTGCAAGTAGACCACGGGATTCCACAAAGGAAGTCTATTTTGTCTTCCGACATCAAGGCTCCTATTTCCGCCAAGTAATCTGGAATACAATTTCCCTCATTGTCCCTGTATCCACGTACCCATGTGAGTACAACCGTCGAATGGCTCGTCATCTCATTTAAGGATGTTCGGCATTCATGGATCATATTCGATGCTGTATAAATACCTACCAGGGATTTAATTTTTTCGATTATGTCCCTGTGCATAGATCCAGAATGGGACCTGCTTAAAATATCTGTATCTGTACTGATATTATTAACGGGTCACTGGGTACTAGGTAAGTATGCAAGTCGACTCGGTCTTCCCTTCGACAATGAAAACAAGGAAACGATTTTCTAACTTCTCTACGATTGCACGGCCCTAACTGTCAAGAGACAAAGATTCCTAAGGAATTAAATAATATCTAAGCGTGGTGTGTTGTCTTGGTCCCGACTTAATGACCAACTGGAATATAGCACGCCTTCTGGTTGCATTTAGAACCTTCCCCATTTGCATCCCTAATGATCTAGGGAATATTACATTTGACGAGTGGTCTGACTCTATTCTTGATAGATCCCTTGCTCTTTAGACCTAGAAATTCAATCAGGGAGCAGAGGTGATTGTCTTAGACAGACATTAGTGGGACACTATTAATCAGATAATGATTTTTTTTAATAGTATCGGAAGTAAGCTCGATCGAACGTTACGCGTTGATGGTGCTCATTCGACCGTAACAAAATTCTCTATAGCTCTTTTGAATCGTAATATAAAATAGTCCAAATTACTCACACACTCGTTTTTATATAAATGTCAACCTTTAATCACATGTTAAAACAAAAAGAAATGCTAAATTTTGTGTTGTAGATCATAGATTGTTAAAATTGGTGTTAAACATTTGAAGTATTTAGAGATTTCTTAAAACAACAATGATTTATGTATTTTTTTAGTTTAACAAATAAGAATTCAGGAGAAGGAAATCGGATTATTAAGAAGAGAAGACTTGGCTGCAAACTCTGACCTTCGGAAGTTAAAGGACAGAAACGAACACTGAATCGAAAATGTTCTCTGATGATTTTAAGCTTAGGGTATCTTTCAGACCGCCTAATATCTGCACCGTTTTCCAAGCGGAAATTCACGCCATATCCGAAGTTTCCGAAGCGAAAATTATACAGAAATCCGGGAAAACCGGCTTTGTACGTGCATTTAAAGGCACATTTTTTTTTTTAATTTTCATTGTTTATTTTATGTTATGAAGCTTCTGAACCTTAAAGCGTCAGCTGATAAAAGAAGTTTCTTTCTCGTGGTTTAATTGTATATTAGGAATTTACTTTCCGAAATAAAAATTAAATTTTCCCAAAAAAAAAAAAAAAATCCGGCGCTATCTGGGCTAATATGGTTCACCGGATGAAAATGCTGATGAGTGTGCAAAAAACGGGTATACCTCACAAGAACCATTGGAGCGTAACGGCATTCGCATCCATTTAGCGGCGATATCGAATATGATCAATGAATGGGCATTCAGAGAGTCACATGTAGAATATCCAGATTGTTCAGTTGATTCTTAGCAAAGAAAGGGACCAATACTCTTTTGGGATCTCGATCAGACTTTGTCTAGGTATATATAAGATTAGACGTATATCCAAAGGAGGAAGAATCCGTTCTCTGGCGCTTAGCAACATTCGCATCTCTCTAATGGAGATATAAAATGTGTGGCATCACTGCCAAACATTTGCAATTGGCATCACTACCTTCTGACGTAAGACAGTGATGCCAAATATGCATCTTCAAACATTAAACTTTTATTATGCAGCAGTGATGCAACAATATTGCTGCATTTACAAACATACGCTAAACTTTGCAAAATATTGCTTGCACATGCATCAAGTTTAAACATTTATAGAGTGAGTCATAGTGTGACAAAATTGATTACCACAACTGATCTTAAGCCTTCAATGTTTCTTTTTAATTTTTAAATAAATAGAAAATCGATTTCTAGTGAAAATACGCCAAGTCTAGACATTCCTTGTCAAATTTCATAAAAACCAAAAATAAAGTCATGTTGCAAACATAATTTGTTGCCCAAAAATAAATTAAATAAAGAAACTCCAATCCACTCCATCCATCCAGCCAGCCACTTCAATCAAAATATTTGAACATTTGGCGTGTTTGCACTTTTGTGTTGTTATTTCTTGAGTTTTGTTTCATTTAATTTTTTTTTTGTCTTTTTCAATTCCAACTTGTTGATAGATGTTTAAACATTAAATGCCCACTTTGATGGACATTTAGTAGTACAAGTATTTTATTTTCAAACGATAATTGTTTTAATTTCTTAATAAAAACAAACAAAACGTTGAACGTTCAAGCGAACATGTTGGTTGGTTGGTGTCTTTTGGGTGATGTAATAAATAATTAAACTGGTCATAGAATTTGTTCAATGTGTTGGAAATATTAAACAAAAAAATATATAGTTTTTTTTTTCATATATAAACACGTATACAAAAGCTTAGATAACTCCTACGAGAATTGTTTATCTTATAAAAATAACCTAGAAAAACATTTTGTATAAATAAAACTAAATTGTACAATACTGCTACTTGTTCGTTTTATAAACATTGAGCACTAATTAAATGTTGTTGGAAAATATTGTTATAATACATTTATTTTTGTTTTGTATTTTTTTTCTCCATTCTAATTCATTTGTTTTGTTTGCAAATTATCGTAAATTTTCCGTTTAAAACGCAGATGATTTTTTTTATTTTTGTGTTTCATTTGATCTAAATTGTTTTGAAATTACAGACATACAAGGAAAGATTATTTTTTAAACAATTAAAAGTAGTTGAAGATGTTGTGTAATATAAAATGTTGAGGGAGGCCTGGGGAGGTTAGATAATGAGAGATGCTTGATTTTCAGTTATGGCGAAAGTCGTCATGGAAAATCGTTTGCGGTACCAGACAATATTATAAAACGGAACCAAAAGGTTAGATCAAAAACTCATGACTAAGAAATACGGAGGCATTTTTAAAACGTTAAAGGACTCTGGGTGCAACAAAGTTTCATAAATTTATTCCATAAATAAAAACTTTTTGTTTCTTTTAGGGAAAATCCTCTAAAAAAAAATGTTGCGATTGCGGGTTACTCTTAATCGTGAATATTTTCCCGTCATGTTTTTAAGATTATCGATGTGTTTTAATCAAATCGTCACTCTCTATTATCAAGGTGTTTCGCCGATTTTACGAATTATATTGACTTAGAACGAAACTCCTGAAGATCGTCCAAAATCATGAAACTAAACTTAAGACTACGGACGGAATTTTGCATCGATATTATGAAACAAAGACTCTTCTGGGAAACAGCGCTAAGGAACTGTTGCGTTAGACGGTAATGTGGAATCAATCAGGAACAGTATCCATGATGTCTATTAAATCTTCATTACCGAATTTCCCAAATATCGCCCAAAGTACACAGAGAAAACAGATTCGTGATAGCAACCGAATTTGTTTCCAATGGAATGATTCTGCATTAGTGATCGAATTTTACAGTTGTGGCTACAATATTTTAGAAAGGGTAACAAAAGTTTGGTTGCTTCAACCGAAATTCTTCTTTGTCAACTGACTTTCTGTTGTTAGAACCGAAAAATTCTATGTGTGCAACCGAATCATTCGATTGACAACAAATTCGGTTGCTATCACGAATCTATATATGTTTTCTCTGTGTATGTATGAAACAAAGACTTTGGGAAAGTGCGCCAAAGAACTGTTGCGTGTGACGTCAAATTAATGTGGAATCAATCAGGAACAGTATCCATCATGTCTATCAAATCTTCATTACCGAATTTCCTTCATATCGGCCAAAGTAAGTTGTTGTCCAGATGTCCAAATTATTGATTTCTTCAGAGAAGGAGCTCCGAAGAACTGTTGCATTTGACGGTAAATGAATGATTCAAAGAGAAACTTAAATTAAATCATAAATGTATTGATTGTGAATCATTCTGGTACAGTGTCTTTGATGCCAATCAAATCTTCATTATCGAATTTGCTCAATGTCGTCCAAACTAGATAGTTATTCCAGAGAATATCGATACTAGACTATGGAACAAACAAAGATGTTTCACTATGTTCCAGAAGTCGGAACTGTTTCGTTCTTAGAACAATTCATCTCGTTTAAAAACTGTAATTATATTATATATACTTCGATATGGAAAGGACAACACTACTCCTATCAACAGGCATCAGTCAGCTGACTCCTGTCAAAATTTGAACAAGCTGCTTCATTTAGTTTATGTTTAACGTTCATTGATAGCTACTTCGTGACTTATGGAGAAATTGGAAAAAAGTGAATTTCGTCTGCATTAACGTTGGCCAAAGTGCATAGAGCTCAAAGGAGACTATGTCGAAAAATAAAATAATTTTTTTATCCAAAAACCTGTGTTTCATTCAAAAAGGCGAGGACTTTTTATACTCACCCTCGTAGTATATGAATATGTGACCATTAAAAACATTTCTATGCATTTGATGCCAGATATTATATCAGCTGCCGACCGGACTCAACTATGTTGTTTTTCATTCGGCGGGACGCTGATTCTTAATGAGATGTAGTTATATCTCAATATCATTCCGGGGAATGATCATTGCAAGTAAAGGTGGAAAATTCTTGATTGCTACTCACTTGGGAGCGATCAGGAATGATTCCTTTGTTGTAATGTCTCACGAACTTCGGCTTTAGGCCAGGTATTCCCTGGGAAATGGCTATAGAACAACGTCTCAGGTCAGTAGGAGATAACTATCTGTGAAACTTATTTTTTTTTACCAACAGAGTGCCCTGAATGGCTTGATTAGCGTCTCAGGAAGTAGTAGGAAGCAGAATATACCCTTCGATAAACTCATATTCAACGCCTGCCTGGAAGGCAGTTGGCAGCACCAGTATCGGATGCGGAAGCCTAATAAGCTACTTCGTCTTAAAATTAAATGTTTAACAAAACCGAAACAAATGAAACAACTCGATCTGATTTACTGATGACGACCTTTAGCATGAAAACCCGGACAAGATTTGGAACATGGAATGTTAGAACGTTAATGGAACCATCGAGTCTGGCTTAACTTTGCAAGGACGAACTAATGCCAAATTTAAGGAAACAACAAGTCATAACAAGTCGTGTGTGGACCATATAAACTCATTAAGAGTAATCGTAGAGCAGTTAGTTGAATGGAGGTCTCCTCTGTACCTTATCTTTATTGATTTCGAGAAGGCATTTGACACCCTGGCCCATAACGTCATATGGAATGCTCTCGAATGTAAAGGGGTACCACTTAAACTCAACCAATTAATAAAAAGTATGTACTCCGGGGCAAGCTGTAGAATTCTACATGATGGTACGCTTAGTCGTAAGATTGAGGTTGGCACTGGCGTTCGCCAAGGGTGTATGATGTCCCCACTGTTATTCAATATAGTGCTGGATAGTGTGATGAACCAGGCAATGATGGAAAACCGCGGGATCGTATGGGGGCTGAACGAAAGGTTGGAGGACCTCGAATATACAGACGATATATGCCTTCTCTCTCATAGCTATTCTGATATGGCCGCACAACTAAGGTGTCTCACCTACATATCATATAAAGCCGGGCTGAAAATCAATATACACAGAGAAAACAGATTCGTGTTCACAACCGAATTTGGTGCCAATCGAATGATTCTGCCGAATTTTACAGTTGTGGCTATAAAATTTTAGAAGTGGCAACAAAAGTTTGGTTGCTTCAATCGAAATTCTTCTCTGTCTACTGATTTTCTGTTACTAAAACCGAAAAATTCTATATGTACAACCGAATCATTCGATTGACAACAAATTCGGTTGCTATTACGAATCTGTTTTCTGTGTGTAAAAAAGACCAAAGTTATGAGAATAAACTCTGTAAACTGGAATCCATTTCTAATAAATAATGAAATATTAGAAGAAGTTGAAACATTCAGTTACCTCGGAGCTGTTATAAACCGAACTGGGGGATCTAGTAAAGACATTGCAAGCCGAATGAAAAAAGCCACACAAACTTTTGGCCAGCTCAGCAAAGTATCAACACCAACGTAAAATCAACACTGTTATATGGCTGTGAAACTTGGAACGCTGCCTCCCGAGACATTAACAGTTTGCAAGTTTTCGTGAATAATTGTCTCCGAAGAGTTCTACGAATCTTCTGGCCACGAACTATCTCTAACAACAATCTGTGGGTTGAAACACGTCAAATACCGTTGTGTGTAGAAATACAGAGAATAAAGTGGAACTGGATAGGACACACACTCCGTAAGCCATTATCCGATATTGCCAGGAATACCATCGAATGGAACCCTCAGGGGAGTCGCAGAAGAGGCCGACCAGAACATACATGGCGAAGGCAAATTGAAATGGAAGCTAGTAAAATGCATAAAAGCTGGAGTGAAGTAAAAACTATTGCGGTGACCAGATCTGACTGGAAGAAGTTTGTTGAGGCCCTATGCTCCTTATAGGATCGAGGGGAATATATATATATATCATACCGACTATGCCGATTCAAGAGCATGTCAACTTTCTTTTAAATGCTCTCCATTTAATGTTGAAGAAATTTCACTCTAAGCCTTAGATCTGAATAATTGAGAGGGGTCGCTTTTCTACTTTATCATACCGCTTCATTCTGCAAAGGCGTGTACGTTTTGCGGCGATATCACATGTAGACAAGGTTTTCTCTTATTGGAGTATAGAAGGATTGAAACATCGGCGTACTATGTCCGGTAGTATGCTGAGATTTCAATACAATGCTTTCGTTTTTTCAGATTGTACAGACTACCTCTTACTTGCACTGTATTATCTGATCTCATTCGTTCTTACATTGGGTTGTTTTCTTCATCTGGATCTGGGAAGCTAATAATTTGAAAAATTCTTAATTCCAAATTCTCTACATACACTTTTGTAGGTTGTTTAACTCTCTATCTCCTCGCATTGTAGTTTTTCCCGTTCTTCTTTCTTTTAAATATACGTTTTTTCCTTCCTTCTCAACTATCGATACTGCTTCATAAGGGATGTTTGGTGACTTTACATTCCTCGTCATACAATTGAATTTTTTGTTGCCATTTTTGATAACCACATTTTTTTCGGCGGCTTTTACCATGGAATCTGTAACCGAATACCGGAAACGGTATTAACAAAAGAGAACTGAAGTAAGTTTTAGGTATTCCCCTCTTCTTTCCTATCTCTCCTATAAACTCAGACTTGCTTCAAGAAAAATTTATGTGTTTAGGACACTGCTACACGTTCAAACTGTTACTCTGCCTTCCGATTGAAAAATACTTACAAACAATCTTATAAAAATTTATCTGAAGATTTCTGGAACGGAATACTATTCATAGATAATATATTTCTGCCGTCCGATTAGGCAGAGTAACAGTTTGGAGAAGGCCAAACACTGAATTGGAAAAGAACAATGTAGTAAACACTGTCAAACATGGTGGAGGAGGTGTCATGTTGTGGGGTTGTATGGCTGAATCTGGTGTAGGAAACTTAGTTTTCATCGACGGTTCAATGGACAAAACAGTGTACCTTAATATTTTAAAAGAAAACCTACTACAATGCGCTCTAAAGTAAAAGCTAGGGAACATTTCTACTTTCAACAGTACAATGACTCCAAACACACAGCCCATGAGGTCCGAATATGGATAGTGCATCATGTTCCCCACATTCTCCCGACTCCTCCGAAATCCTGTCACAAGAATGGCAAAATATTGGAGCTGACGTCACCAAAAATTGGTCAATTCAATGCCAAGACGATTAAATGAAGTCATAAAAAAGATAGGCTACTCCACAAAATATTAAACTATTAAAAAAAAACTATTTTCTTATAAAAATAAGAAACTGTGTGAATATTTTTGTCCCCTTAAAATCGAACTTCGAAACATTAGTTAATTTTTTTTTCTGAAATGTGCCAACTTATGTTTAGTTTTTCACATATATTTCAATAAGTTATATGTAAATAAATATTTTTTTGAAACCCGTACGAAAGTTGTGGGCTTCGTTTAAAAAATATGGAAGATTAAAGATAAATCTGTATGCAGTGTGAATATTTAAATCCGGCACTGTATATTGTGATATTTGGATAGCGATCCATTGTAATGGATCACGCAAAATTAGGTTATTCTGCTATTTGGATCACGATCCATCAACACTGCATGCTACACGTTCAGTAAATATCGCGATATTGAATCGCGGTCAATATAGCAGTGTCCCAAAAACAGACTTTGTTCAATACTGCAAGTTTTTCCTTTAATTGCAAAAATTTGTGCCATCATTGCCAACCATTTAATATTTAACGTTTTTGCAAACACGTTTGACATAAACCAGTGATGCCAAATATGCGGTTTCGAAAGCTATACTCGTACTAAACAGCAGTGATGTCATTTCGGTGCATTTACGAAAGCTGAATTAATGTTCATGATAAATATTTGTTATTAGTTTGTTTTTGTTTATAAAAAAAAACTTTAGAATGCATAACATTGATAAACATTTTTCAAATATTTTTGAAAACATAATTTGGCATAAAAACCCATATTTCTTAATTTAGATACATGTTTCAGTGGGTGTGTATATAAATTAAAAATTCTATCATGATTTTTTTTATTTTAAATACTACAAATAAACAATTTCCGAAAGAATTTGAAAAAAAAACTCATTAAAAATTCATTTATTCCTACATATTTCAAATGAATGCAACAATAATTAAATGCATTAATGTAATTGTAGCAAATACATAAATTAAATAAATTTACATTGAATTGTCAAATTACTAAATGAGAATTTCAACACATTTAATTTTCTTTAATTATTTACTTATGCCGGCAAATAATGTGTACAAAATATTCAATATTTAATTCATAACTAGCCAGTTGTCACTGTAACTACCCTTGTCTATGGAAATAAACAAATATGTACTTATGAACATGTTGGGCATTTTTATTTTTATTTTTTATTTTTAATTAATTCTAGAATAAATAACAAATAGATTTTATGTATACTAATGTATATATTTCATTATTTATTTAAATTTTACAGACGTTTAAATATTTAATTAAGCTCTTGAATTAATAGTAAATTAATATGCAAATATCTATTATACTTTAGACAATATGAAAAAAAAACATTTGCTCTCCTTTAATCTCTGTAGATCAGTCACTCACTCTCACTCTTTAGTTTATTTTGCATACACATTTAAGTACATGTGTACGAAGGCAGGCGAAAAAGTTTTGACAATTGACGCACTTATTATGTTTCTAATAAATAACAACTGTCATTGGAGTGTTGCCAAATTGTTGGCGACGAATTAGGTCAAGGAAAGTGGGCCGCCCAAGGAGGTCAAGGTGACCGATTGAATCAAATGATAATACTTCTCACTTGATCATGACTTTGAAAATTGTTATTGCGATCGCATCTATACCAAATTATTTTTGACAAAGTTTCTTGAATGAATTTAGAACAGTTCGCAAAAGTTTCCTTAGAAGTAGGAGTTATTTTTGAAAGACTTTTCATGCTAACCTGCTATATATAAATAGATGATCATGTACACACAAATATTTTTTTCTTATAAACAAAACTCTTTATAATAGTTTTTTTTTTGTTGAATTTTGATATGAATTTAATTCAAAGTGAAATAGAAAAAAAAACAGAAATAATAAAGTAGAAAATGAGAGCGCTTATTCGTCTACTGTGGCTAATAAATCATCATTTGAAATTTAATCTTATCTTTGGAAAACTGAAAACGAAACAAAATTATGTGAAAAAAAGTTTTAATAATAGCAAAACATCAGCAACAAAAACTATATTACTTATAGCAGTAGTATAAACGTAATTAAAATGGAACTTAAACTGTCGCTGCTGTGTCGTAACTAATTGCAAAAAAAATATATTATTGTATGTACAAAATGACAAATAATATATTGTATGTTGTTTGCAGTTGCATAAAGGAATTAAGTGAAGGCATGAACATAAAAGTACTGGCTCAGTAACTAAAAACTGCACTTTGCGATCTTGCGTAAAAATATGAGTGATCACAGATCGAGCTCCTTTTCTCGATTAAACGCTTATTTACAATGTTATTAAGGATTTTAGATTTTTGGGTTTTTTCATATGAAAAATTGATTTTTGGTCAGAAATATGAGTGATCACAGATCGAGCTTCTTTTCTCGATTAAACGCTTATTTACAATGTTATGAAGGATTTTAGATTTTTTGGTTTTTTCACATAAAAAATTGATTTTTGGTCAGAAATATGAGTGATCACAGTCGAGCTTGTTTTCTCGATTAAACGCTTATTTACAATGCTATGAAGGATTTTAGATTTTTCGTTCTTTTAATATGAAAAATTGATTTTTGGTCAGAAATATAAGTGATCACAGATCGAGCTGCTTTTCTCGATTAAACGCTTATTTACAATGTTATGAAGGATTTTAGATTTTTGAGTTTTTTCATATGAAAATAGATTTTTGTCACAAAATGTGGGTGATCACAGATCGAGCTCCTTTTCTCGATTCAACGCTTATTTACAATGTTATTAAGGATTTTAGATTTTTGAGTTTTTTCATATAAAAAATCTATTTTTGGTCAAAAATATGAGTGATCACAGATCAAGCTCCTTTTCTCGATTTAACGCTTATTTACACTGTTATGAAGGATTTTAGATTTTTTGGTTTTTTCATGTGAAAATTTGATTTTTGGACAAAATGTGGGTGATCACAGATCGAGCTCCTTTTTTCGATTAAACGCTTATTTACAATGTTATTAAGGATTTTAGATTTTTTGGTTTTTTCATATCGAAAATTGATTTTGATCGAGCTCCTTTTCTCGATTAAACGCTTATTTACAGTGTTATGAAGGTTTTAGATTTTTGAGTTTTTTCATATAAAAAATCGATTTTTGGTTAGAAATATGAGTGATCACAGATCAAGCTCCTTTTCTCGATTAAACGCTTATTTCCAATGTTATGCAGGATTTTAGATTTTTTGGTTTTTTTAATATGAAAAATCGATTTTTAGTCAAAAATATGAGTGATCACAGATCGAGCTCCTTTTGTCGATTAAACGCTTATTTACACTGTTATTAAGGATTTTAGATTTTTTGGTTTTTTCATATGAAAAATTAATTTTTAGTCGGTGATCACAGATCGATGAGTGATCACAGATCGAGCTCCTTTTCTCGATTAAACGCTTATTTACGATGTTATGATGTATCGATTTTTGGTCAGAAATATGAGTGATTACAAATCGAGCTCCTTTTCTCGATTAAACGCTTATTTACAATGTTATTAAGTATTTTAGATTTTTTGGTTTTTTCATATTAAAAATCGATTTTAGGTCAAAAATATGAGTGATCACAGATCGTGCTCCTTTTCTCGATTAAACGCTTATTTACAATGTTATTAAGGATTTTAATTTTTTTTGGTTTTTTCATATGAAAAATTGATTTTTGGTCAGCAATATGAGTGATCACAGATCGAGCTCCTTTTCTCGATTAAACGCTTATTTACAATGTTATTAAGGATTTTAGATTTTTGGGTTTTTTTAATATGAAAAATCGATTTTTAGTCAAAAATATGAGTGATCACAGATCGAGCTCCTTTTGTCGATTAAACGCTTATTTACACTGTTATTAAAGATTTTAGATTTTTTGGTTTTTTCATATGAAAAATTAATTTTTAGTCGGTGATCACAGATCGAGCCCCTTTTCTCGATTAAACGCTTATTTACAATGTTATGAAGGATTTTAGATTTTTTGGTTTTTTCATATCAAAAATCGATTTTTGGTTAGAAATATGAGTGATCACAGATCGAGCTCCTTTTCTCGATTAAACGCTTATATACAATGTTATTAAGGATTTTAGATATTTTCGATTTTTCATATGAAAATCGATTTTTGGTCAAAAATACGAGTGATCACAGATCGAGCTCCTTTTCTCGATTAAACGCTTATTTTGATTTTTGGTCAGAAATATGAGTGATCACAGATCGAGCTGCTTTTCTCGATTAAACGCTTATTTACAATGTTATGAAGGATTTTAGATTTTTGAGTTTTTTCATATAAAAAATAGATTTTTGGTCAGAAATATAAGTGATCACAGATCGAGCCCCTTTTCTCGATTAAACGCTTATTTACAATGTTATGAAGGATTTTAGATTTTTTGGTTTTTTCATATCAAAAATCGATTTTTGGTTAGAAATATGAGTGATCACAGATCGAGCTTCTTTTCTCGATTCAACGCTTATTTACAATGTTATTAAGGATTTTAGATTTTTTGGTTTTTTCATATAAAAAATCGATTTTAGGTCAAAAATATGAGTGATCACAGATCGAGCTCCTTTTCTCGGTTAAACGCTTATTTACAATGTTCTTAAGGATTTTAGATTTTTGAGTTTTTTCATATCAATAATCGATTTTTGGTTAGAAATATGTGTGATCACAGATCGAGCTCCTTTTCTCGATTAAACGCTTATTTACAATGTTATGAAGGATTTTAGATTTTTTGGTTTTTTCATATGAAAAATCGATTTTTGGTTAGAAATATGAGTGATCACAGATCGAGCTCCTTTTCTCGATTAAACGCTTATTTACAATGTTATTAAGGATTTTAGATTTTTGAGTTTTTTCATATGAAAATCGATTTTTGGTCAAAAATATGAGTGATCACAGATCGAGCTCCTTTTCTCGATTTACAATGTTATTAAGGATTTTAGATTTTTTGTTTTTTTCATATAAAAAATCAATTTTTGATCAGAAATATGAGTGATCACAGATCGCTCTCCTTTTCTCGATTAAACGCTTATTTACAATGTTATTAAGGATTTTAGATTTTTTGGTGTTTTCATATAAAAAATCTATTTTTGGTTAGAAATATGAGTGATCACAGATCTAGCTCCTTTTCTCGATTAAACGCTTATTTACAATGTTATTAAGGATTTTAGATTTTTTGGTTTTTTTCATTTGAAAAATTGATTTTTGGTATTTGGTGAGAAATATCGATTTTTAGTCAGAAATATGAGTGATCACAGATCGAGCTCCTTTTCTCGATTAAACGCTCTTTTATATGAAAATTCATTTTTGGTCAGAAATATGAGTGATCACAGATCAAGCTCCGTTTCTCGATTAAACGCTTATTTACAATGTTATTAGGATTTTAGATTTTTTGGTTTTTTCATATCAAAAATTGATTTTTGGACAAAAATGTGGGTGATCACAGATCGCGCTCCTTTTCTCGATTAAACGCTTATTTACAGTGTTATGAAGGATTTTAAATTTTTTGGTTTATTAATATGAAAAATCGATTTTTGGTCAAAAATATGAGTGATCACAGATCGAGCTTCTTTTCTCGATTAAACGCTTATTTACAATGTTATTAAGGATTTTAGATTTTTTGGTTTTTTCGTCAGAAATATGAGTGATCACAGATCTAGCTTCTTTTCTCGATTCAACGCTTATTTACAAGGTTATTAAGGATTTTAGATTTTTTAATTTTTTTAACATAAAAATTGATTTTTGGTTAGAAATATGAGTGATCACAGATCGCGCTCCTTTAAGCTCGATTAAACGCTTATTTACAATGTTATTAAGGATTTTAGATTTTTTCATATCGAAAATCGATTATTGGTTAGAAATATGAGTGATCACAGATCGAGCTCCTTTTCTCGATTAAACGCTTATTTACAATGTTATGAAGGATTTTAAATTTTTGGTTTTTTCATATTAAAAATCGATTTTAGGTAAAAATATGAGTGTCACAGATGGTGCTCCTTTTCTCGATTAAACGCTTATTTACAATGTTATGAAGGATTTTAGATTTTTGGGTTTTTTTCATATGAAAATTTATTGATATGAGTGATCACAGATCGAGCTTCTTTTCTCGGTTAAACGCTTATTTACAATGTTATTAAGGATTTTAGATTTTTTGGTTTTTTCATATGAAAAATTGATTTTTGGTCAAAAATATTAGTGATCACAGATCGAGCTCCTTTTCTCGATTAAACGCTTATTTACAATGTTATGAAGGATTTTAGATTTTTTGGTTTTTTCATATGAAAAATGGATTTTTGGTCAAAAATATGAGTGATCACAGATCGAGCTTCTTTTCTCGATTAAACGCTTATTTACAATGTTTTTAAGGATTTTAGATTTTTTGGTTTTTTCATATAAAAAATCGATTTTTGTCAGAAATATGAGTACAGATCAAGCTCCTTTTCTCGATTAAACGCTTATTTACAATGTTATTAAGGATTTTAGATTTTTTGGTTTTTTCATATTAAAAATCGATTTTAGGTCAAAAATATGAGTGATCACAGATCGAGCTCCTTTTTTCGATTAAACGGTTATTTACAATGTTATTAAGGATTTTAGATTTTTGAGTTTTTTCATATAAAAAATCGATTTTTGGTCAAAAATGTGGGTGATCACAGATCAAGCTCCTCCTAACCAATTGATTTTTGGTTAGAAATATGAGTGACTAGCTGACCCGGTGCGCTTCGCCACCCCAATTAGAAGAAAGAAATAGTACTATCAAGTCTCACTTTGTGAATCTAATTGTAAATGTCTAATTTCATATTTCTGGGTCCATTATTATAGAAAATGCAAAATGTGTTCCTATTTTTAAATTTTTATGTTTATTATTATAAAATATTCAAAAAGTACCATTGCAATAAGGAAATAGTACCATTGATTATCACTTTTAAATTCGCATTCACTAAACCATAACCCGTCAAGCTTGAATTTTAGATTTGTATATCATTTTCTATATTATCAACTAATTTTGTTTCTATAATACTTAAGATTTAATAAATTATCACAAAACCGATCGGTTTTTAAGTTTTTAAAACCGAAACCGCGGTTTTGAAATTCTTCGATTTTTTTGGAAAGTCTAGGTCCATTATTATAGGAAATTCAATAAAAGTACCATTAGAATATATAAAAAGTACCAAAAATCCGCCACTTGTGGTTTCCCACTCACTCGGGTCCATATAAGCTTAATTTCATGGCTTTAGGTTCATTGGTGTAGAAATTACAAAAAGTACCATTCGAATAAAGAAAAAGTACCAAAAAGTCTTCCCTAGAATTCTAACTCACTTAGGACCATATACGCTTAATTTCATATTTCTAGGTCCATTATGTTATAGAAAATTCAAAAAGTACCATTAGAATATAGAAAAAGTACCAAAAAGCACCCACTTGTAGTTGCTCACCCACTCGGGTCCGTATAACCTTTATTTAATGTTTCTAGGTTCATTGGTGAAGAAATTACAAAAAGTACCATTTGAATAAAGAATAAGTACCAAAAATTCTCCCCCTAGACTTCTCACTCACTTAGGACCATATACATATGTTTAATTTCGTGTTTCTAAGTCCATTGTTATAGAAAATTCAAAAAAGTACCATTATAATATAGAAAAAGTACTAAAAAGTATACACTTGCGGATTCCCACTCACTCTGGTCCATACAACCTTTATTTTATATTTCAAGGTTCATTGGTGAAGAAATTACAAAAAGTACCATTCGAATAAAGAAAAAGTACCAAAAAGTCTCCCCTAGAATTCTAACTCACTTAGGACCATGTACGCTCAATTTCATGTTTTTAAGTCCATTGCTATAGAAAATTAAAAAAAGTACCATTAGAATAAACAAAAGGTACCATGAGGTATCCGCTTGAATTTTCAATCACTTAGGACCATATACGCTTAGTTTCATATTTAGGTCCATTATATTATAGAAAATTCAAAAAGTACCATTAGAATATAGAAAAAGTACCAAAAACAACCCACTTGTAGTTTCCCACTCACTCGGTTCCATATAAGCTTTATTTCATGTTTCTAGGTTCATTGGTGAAGAAATTACAAAAAGTACCAATCGAATAAAGAAAAAGTACCACAAAGTCTCCCCATAGAATTCTCACTTACTTAGGACCATATATGCTTAATTTCATGTTTCTAAGTTCATTGTTATAGAAAATTCAAAAAAGTACTATTAGAATAAACAAAAAGTACCAAAAAGTCTCCCCCTAGAATTCTCACTCACTTAGGACCATATATGCTTAACTTCATATTTCTATGTCCATTATTACAGAAAATACAAAAAGTACCATTCGAATATAGAAAAAGTACCAAAAAGCAGTCACTTGTAGATTCCCACTCACTCCGGTCTTAATTTCATGTTTTTAGGTTCATTGGTGAAGAAATTACAAAAAGTACCATTCGAATAAAGAAAAAGTACCAAAAAGTCTCCCCCTAGAATTCTCACTCACTTAGGACCATATATGCTTAATTCCATGTTTCTAAGTCCATAGTTATAGAAAATTCAAAAAAGTACCATTAGAATATAGAAAAAGTACCAAAAAACCCACACTTGTGGTTTTCCACTCACTCGGTTTATATATAAGCTTTATTTCATGTTTCTAGGTTCATTGGTGAAGAAATTACAAAAAGTACCATTCCAATAAAGAAAAAGTACCAAAAAGTCCCCCGCTAGAATCTCACTCACTTAGGACCATATATGTTTAATTTCATGTTTCTAAGTCCATTATTATAGAAATTTCAAAAAAGTACCATTAGATGAACAAAAAAGTACCTATAGTTCAGTTCACACATTTTGGTACCTAAATATTATCCCCTATTCCTAACACTAACTTCACTCAAATAAATATCAGCTAACTTTAATGTCGATAACTGAAATAATTTAAAATTTTAAAAAAGTACCATTAGGAGAAAAGTACCAATTTCCCTTTTCTTACTTGAACACCCCTCAAGTTTGAAATTTAAAAATATTCCATTTTGCCAAAATTGTTTATGCTATAGGCATGTATCAAAATATTAAAATCTGTGTTAATGTGCCCAAGAATAAATATGTTTTAAAAAAAGTACCAAACTGTTTACCTGGATTTGGCCCAATATACACCTTGGTACTCGAGTTGCAAATAACACGCTGTTAGTTAATTTTTGTATGAATCCAGGAACCAACGTTAAAAAAATTATCAAAATTGGCTTAATAATTTCAAATATAATGTATTTTCCCGATTTTATCCCCTTTTTGGTACCTTTTTTATCCCCATTGAGGTGGTACAATTTCATTCAAATAAATTTCTGTAACGTGGTGGGAGCTCATAATAAAATATTCGTATGTCTATGTCAAATTATAGAAAAACATATTTTATGAAAAAGTACCAAAAATTAACACAATTTTTATCCCTTAAAGGTTCGAATTTCCAAAAAGTACCAAACTTATATTTTTTATTTTTTGTTAATTAAAGAATACGATTTAAAATTTGTTTCTATGTTTATTGGTTTAAAAGATACATAGGGTGCAAAAAAAGTACCAAAATACAGTTTTTACCCGTTTTCTCCCCTAAAAGTTTCGAATTTCCAAAAAGTACGAAACACCTGTCAGCTTATTTTTTAAATGGAGTAACATGCTATTTTAAGTTTTTTTGTATCTTTATTAGTTTTGAAGATATAAGGTTACCGAATTTACCCGTTTTTACCCTTTTTTACCCCCTAAACGTTCGAATTTCCAAAAATCCCTTCTTATCGGATCGTTTTGGAGAGGGAGGAACCCACAGTTAAAATTTCGTGATTCTAGCTTCAGCCGTTTGGGCTGTGCGATGATGAATCAGTCAGTCAGTCAGTCAGTCAGTCAGTCAGTCAGTAACGTTACTCTTTTATATATATAGATCACAGATCGAGCTACTTTTCTCGATTAAACGCTTATTTACAATGTTAATAAGGATTTTAGATTTTTTGGATTTTCCATATAAAAAATCGATTTTTGGTCAAAAATATGAGTGATCACAGATCGCGCTCCTTTTCTCGATTAAACGCTTATTTACAATGTTATGGGTAGAAATATGACTGATCACAGATCGAGCTTCTTTTCTCGATTAAACGCTTATTTACAATGTTATTAAGGAATTTAGATTTTTTGGTTTTTTCATATGAAAAATTGATTTTTGGTTAGAAATATGAGTGATCACAGATCGAGCTTCTTTTCTCGATTAAACGCTTATTTACAATGTTAATAAGGATTTTAGATTTTTTGAGTTTTTCATATGAAAATCGATTTTTGGTTAAAAATATGAGTGATCACAGATCAAGCTCCTTTTATCGATTAAACGCTTATTTACAATGTTAATAAGGATTTTAGATTTTTTGGTTTTTTCATATGAAAAATTGATTTTTGGTCAAAAATATGAGTGATCACAGATCGAGCTCCATTTCTCGATTAAACGCTTATTTACAATGTTATGAAGGATTTTAGATTTTTGAGTTTTTTCATATGAAAATTGAATTTTGGTCACAAAATATGACTGATCACAGATCGCGCTCCTTTTCTCGATTAAACGCTTATTTACAACTAGCATAACCCGGTTCACTTCGCTACCCCTACCCTAGTAAAATTAAAAAAATATGAATGGAAATACGAAAATAACACATATAAAATTTGAGAATCTCTCAACTACAATTCACTTGATAGTCGAAAATAACTAACTAATTTTGTATGGGAGATACCACTCCACTGCTCTGATCCCACCCATTTTTAAACCTTTTATGTAAATATCAAGCTTTACTTTAACTTTTCTTTATAAGGGAGGGGTCAATCCTAATAAGCCGATCATGCTTAGCTAAACTTCGAACAGGGATCAGGAATAAATTCGTTTTTAGCTAACCTCCTTAAAATGGTAATAAATTGATTGATACAGAGTTTAAATTCTTTTAGAATTATAGTTCTCCAGATATTAAAAATTATTTACTTTGCGCCATAACCACTAATGCAATCCCGACCATTTTCAGCCAATCTGTGTAAAATGGTAAGAGATCTATGCGGACAATGTTTGAAGAACCTTGCAATTATTACTTTGTATGGGAGGTGACTCACATCCTTTTCCGACCTCTCCCATTTTGGGTGCTATGCCCTCTAATCTAATTCCGTCTATATTCAGCTAAACTCCGCACAGTAATAAGATATTAATTCGCTAAAAGTTTAAACACTTTTACAATTATAGTTCTACAGATATTCGAAATTAATTATATACTTTGTATAGGGTGTGCCACGCCCACTATTCCAATCCCGAACAATTTCAGCGAAATTATGAAAATTTATAAAAGAGCCATTTAGACTAAGTTTGAAGAATCTTGCAATTATATTTCACAAAATATTTAGAAATAACTATTTACTTTGTATGGGAGGCTCACCATTTCTTCCGACCCGTCCCAATTTTGATTAAACTTCATGCAGTGATAAACCGTTGAAAATCGTCACAATTATAAAATAACTATTTACTTATCTACAATTATATATTTACCCCCATATGCATAAACAGTTTTTTTAAATTTGTCAAAGGTTTATAAAATAAATTTTGTTTATAAACCTTTGATAAATTTAAAAATTGTTTATGCATATGGGAGTTAGAAAATAAAAAAAAAACACCTTCCAAATATATTTATTAAAGCGAATTTAAATTACTAAATTCTGTTTTCACTTAAAACAGAGCGAAATCAATACTGTTTAATTCTTTCTCCTATTTATTTACAACAACAAATTGAACAAACACGCAATGTTTTGTTTACTTTTTAGCTTAAGGTTCACATGTACACGTTTTTGCATATGTGTTAGTAGCATATTTAAACGCTTATAACTCCTAAAAAACTGAACCGATTTTAATAAAATATATATTCTGCACTTCTGTGAATAAATCCCTTTAAAATGGTATATTTCTTGCCCAAATTAAATGTATGAGAGTAAAAGGGGTCTAAAGAAATCGACTTGCCTATTAATATTATGATGTTATGATCGATTTTGAGTTTTTTCATATGAAAAATTGATTTTTGGTTAGAAATATGAGTGAGCACAGATCGCGCTCCATTTCTCGATTAAACGCTTATTTACAATGTTATTGAGGATTTTAAATTTTTTGGTTTTTTCATATGAAAAATCGATTTTTGGTCAAAAATATGAGTGATCACAGATCGAGCTCCTTTTCTCGATTAAACGCTTATTTGCAATGTTATTAAGGATTTTAGATTTTTTGGTTTTTTCATATCAGATCGCGCTCCTTTTCTCGATTAAACGCTTATTTACAATGCTATTAAGGATTTTAGATTTTTGGGTTTTTTCATATGAAAAATTGATTTTTGGTTAGAAATATGAGTGATCACAGATCGAGCTACTTTCTCGATTAAACGCTTATTTACAATGTTATGAAGGATTTTAGATTTTTGAGTTTTTTCATATGAAAATAGATATTTATTTAGTTACAATGTTATTAAGGATTATAGATTTTTGGGTTTTTTGGTTAGAAATCGATTTTTGGTTAGAAATATGAGTGATCACAGATCGAGCTCCTTTTCTCGATTAAACGCTTATTTACAATGTTATTAAGGATTTTATATTTTTTGGTTTTTTCATATAAAAAATTGATTTTTGGTCAAAAATATGAGTGATCACAGATCGCGCTCCTTTTCTCGATTAAACGCTTATTTACAATGTTATTAAGGATTTTAGATTTTTGAGTTTTTTTATGTGAAAAATCGATTTTTGGTTAGAAATTTAAGTGATCACAGATCGAGCTCCTTTTCTCGATTTAACGTTTTTTTACAATGTTATGAAGGATTTTAGATTTTTGAGTTTTTTCATATGAAAAATCGATTTTTGGTCAAAAATATGAGTGATCACAGATCGATTAAACGCTTATTTACAATGTTATTAAGGATTTTAGATTTTTTGGTTTTTTCATGTGAAAAATTGATTTTTAGACAAAAATGTGGGTGATCACAGATCGAGCTCCTTTTCTCGATTAAACGCTTATTTACAATGTTATTAAGGATTTTAAATTTTTCGTTTTTTTAATATGAAAAATTGATTTTTGGTCGGAAATATGAGTGATCACAGATCGAGCTCCTTTTCTCGATTGAACGCTTATTTACAATGTTATTAAGGATTTTAGATTTTTCCTTTTTTTCATATGATAATTGATTTTTGGTCAAAAATATGAGTGATCACCAGGGAAACCAAAATATGCAAATGCATGTTTTTTCTGGTGAGTCTAATGAGCACATGGATAAGATATTTATATTTACACGTTTCAGAACTATTTAAGAATTTTGGCATTGATTTGTTAGTGCATATTTTTGCATATTTTACCCTTAAATGCATATTTTTGCATATATTTGTGTTGTGTTGTCAGTGTTGTATATAGTGATCACAGATCGAGCTCCTTTTCTCGATTAAACGCTTATTAACAATGTTATTAAGGATTTTAGATTTTTTGAGTTTTTTCATATCAAAAATTGATTTTTGGTGAAAAATATGAGTCACAGATCGCGCTCCTTTTCTCGATTAAACGCTTATTTACAATGTTATTAAGGATTTTAGATTTTTCGTTTTTTTAATATGAAAAATCGATTTTTGGTCAGAAATATGAGTGATCACAGATCGAGCTCCTTTTCTCGATTTAACGCTTATTTCCAATGTTATTAAGGATTTTAAATTTTTCGTTTTTTTAATATGAAAAACAGATCGAGCTCCTTTTCTCGATTAAACGCTAATTTACAATGTTATTAAGTATTTTAGATTTTTTGGTTTTTTCATATTAAAAATCGATTTTTGTCAGAAATATGAGTGATCACAGATCGTGCTCCTTTTCTCGATTAAACGTTTATTTACGATGTTATGAAAGATTTTAGATTTTTTGGTTTTTTCATATAAAAAATCGATTTTTGTCAGAAATATGAGTGATCACAGATCGAGCTTTTTTTTCTCTATTCATATAAAAAATCGATTTTTGGTTAGAAATATCACAGATCGCGCTCCTTTTCTCGATTAAACGCTTATTTACAATGTTATTAAGGATTTTAGATTTTTTGGTTTTTTCATATTAAAAATCGATTTTAGGTCAAAAATATGAGTGATCACAGATCGTGCTCCTTTTCTCGATTAAACGCTTATTTACAATGTTATTAAGGATTTTAGATTTTTTGGTTTTTTCATATGAAAAATCGGTTTTTGGTCAGATAAAAAATCGATTTCTTATAATGATTACAGTTCTTAACAGTTCTGCTAAAAAAAAACCAAATTAAATTGGTTACTTACTACTAGCCACTGGGCTGGTTGTACGTCGTATTAAATGTAACAAACAATTGAAATTAAATAACTCGTACATAGTTCAACAACAAAAAAAACTTTATAATAAAAGTAACAAAAATAGAAAAATTAAACAATTTAGTTGTTGTTTATTTAATGTTTGATTGTTTATTGTACTGTATTGCGATGGTGTTGGGAAAGTGTGCTTTTCTTTTCTTTTGCCTTATTATGTTTTTTTTTTCTATTTTTTTTAATATTGGTGTGGAAACTATTATGTAGAGTATCACTATTTATAAATACGTTTGTTGTTATTTTCGCTGACATCTGTCACACTGACACTTGTTGTTTGTTATTGTTGCTTTATGTTTGTTGTCATTCACACATGCCTAAATAAGTTGTATGTGTGTGAATTTATGAGTCTATTACAAACTATATAAGTCAGCAGTGATAAATTACCAAAAAAATGAAATAAAATGAAAAATTCCAAAAATACATAATTAGAAAATTTTGACATACTACAGTGGCACAACACAAAACTTAATATAATAATTATGTTAACTTTGCGCAAAAAAAAATCTAACAAATTGTAGCTACATATACATATGATCTAAATACATCTAATTATTTTGTGTTTTTTTTTATTTTCCAAAACAAACCGTTATATTAGCATTTTTTGACATTAAGCCATAGTTTACATACTAATTTTGTATGGCCGGCTTATTACACTTAAAACAAGTAAGAAAGTATGGTCGGTCAAGCCCGACCATATAACACCCTACACTAAGTAAAAGAGCAAAAACATTTTTCTTTTAAAATTTCAATAATTTATATTTTTGAGTGATTTTCGGAAGTGGGCCTTATATGGGGGCTATGACCAATTATGGACCGTTCACCATGAAATTAGGTCGTTTGATTTATGTCTATATGAAAGTTTACTATGTTGAATTTTGTGTATATACCATAATTTTTAAGAGATTTATGCACTTTAAAGTGATTTTCGGAAGCGGGTCTTATATGGGAGCTATGACTAATTATGGACCGATATATAAAACTTATTTGGAGCGCAATTTGTTGAGATACATTTATAAATTAAACATTTATGACCGATAAAGTCCAATTTCGGAAGGACATTTGTATGGGGGCTAGGTGAAATAATGGACCGATTTCAGCCAGTTTCAATAGGCGTGGTCCTTGGACCGAAAAAATAATATGTACCAAATTTGATCGAAATATCTCCAAAACCTGTACTCTGCGCACAAGGTTTACATGGACAGCTAGTCAACCAGACTGAGGGACGGACGGACATCGTTTAATCGACTCAGAAAGTGATTCTAAGTCGATCGGTATACTTTAAGGTGGGTGTTACACTAATATTTTTGGGCGTTACAAACATTTATTTATTTGAATGTTTACAAACAGCTTCTTATCAAGTGGATAAAAATTCTAAATTTCTTAGATAAATATGACTTAAGACACTTGAAGTCTTTAAAGGGTTAATGTTAAATGTCGCCAAGTTAGAAATAAAAAAATCGTATGTACTTAAAATCAAATAAATATAATACATACATACATACATACATACATACATACTCTTTTCATTTCGTTTTCATTAAGTGAAAAATTATTCAAGTGTTCTCTCCACTTTACTTTATTTAAATTATTAAATTGAATTTATTTTGTTAAATGAAATTTATTTATTTTTTCCTATGCATAAGAATATATTAATAAACAAATAAGCAATAAACACTCAGCACAATAGAAATTACAAATTGTTTATATGCCATTTACCAGTAACAGACAGAGACCAGTCAAATTTTTGTTGATTATTTAGAAAACTCTAAGAATTTTTTCATTTTAATAGGGAAGAAATTAAACTGTCTTAATTTTGTTTACAAATAAGTCAAATTGAAACAGAGGAGGCTGTACATTATGATAATTTTCACAAAATAGTGCAGTATAAAATAAACGTTTAAAGTGACTACACTCTAGATTACTTAGAGACACTTAAGTAACAATTGTCTTCATGCTAGATTACATGGGTTGTATAAAGTAACCAATTGACTTCAATCTGCACTACAAAGAGCACATACGTGTCAAATAACCAAAAATATATAAATTGGAGTCAGCAAAGTGGTCAGACATTAGTAACAATTGCTGGCTATAAGGGATACATTGACTATAGAGTATCCAAACCGGTAGAGTATCATCTTTGTAAACTCCATCGGTTTCGGTTTTTTTAACTTTTCGGTTTTTTGACAAACCGGGTTTTTCTAAAGCTCATTGAAACATATTTATGAAAAACTTTGAAATCATTTTTTAAAAATATTGATTTATTTTTTGGAAAATTATAGCAATTGACAATATTTCGTAAAATATATAAAGCAATTGCATAAAGAGAGTCTTAAGAATTCAAAAAAAGCTAAATTTCCAAAGATTTAGTACACAATTCTTAACACATTCCCCATTAGCGTCCACAAATAAAAATAAATTTAAGGATAACTTATTTATATTAAATAAAAATTTAATATAAACCGGTTGTTTTGAAGACAAAAGCAGAAACCGTTTAACCGGTTTTTAAAAGACAATAATCAAAACCGGTTTTTTCAAAAACACACTTTTTCGGTTAAACGGGAAACCGGTAGCAATATTTATTGCTCCAATTGACAAATTTGATTGCGTCAATGAAATTTGCGAGTGTAGACGGCAAATTGCCATATGTAGCAATCTATTGCGCAATGATTGCTCTACTGATTGCCTGAGAAATTATCCCCTGTCTATACATGATAAATTTGTATCATGATAAACGTCAATATGGTTGTCAAGATACAAAATTATCAGGTATAGTCACCATATATTAGTATTATTGCTTCGTTATGACAAAATTGTTAGTGCTTTTGCTCAGACTACTTTGTCTTGACAACAAATGTCATTTATTGTTATGATGAATATTTGTCTAGTATAGACAGAGGGTTATTGCTAAGCAATAAGCTGTCAGTTCAGTTGTCATTAATGTAAAATTTCTTCTTTCTATGATTCGGTGCGAAAAATTCATACATATTTAATTTATTTAAGTACCAAAAATAAAAAAAAACAAAGAAATTAGTGAAAAAAATCATTCAACACAAAATATAAGTAAAATACACCTCAGTTTTTCATAGAACTTCTCGTGTTGAAAATTTTGTATTTGTGACAACGTTTTCTCCACCTAAAGCAATCAGCAATCGCTCTGCTGTTGTTCTGCCGACGTTATTGCTTGTGCTTAGCAATAAAAATTGCTACGTTGAGACCTAGAGTAACAGCTGCGACAGTATAGATGTCGTAACCATGCATTTTCTCTGCGTGTATTTATACGAGTTTTTAAAATTTTTTACAGTTGAGATCAGCAATTTATTTCGATAGCCACATTTTAATATCTCGTAATTTATAATTATGCCACACAACATTCTATATAATGAAGGAATCTAATGTCATCATCTCATGTTGAGAAAAATCTACAGATTTGAGCTGTCAACGATTTATTACCCATAATTTTTAATCACATCCAATAATACGGCTTTTTCAAGTTTGACTTATCTCGCACCTCACACCCAGTACACGACACTTAATCAAGTTTTAAAAGCTTTAAATAAGTTGTGATTTTTTTTTTTGCCACAATATCTACATCTATTTTGTTTAAATATTCCTCGTATAGAACGTTGTGTATTATAATTAATGGTTTGATGGTTTTAACTCAAACTTGTTTGTTTAGAATATTAGAACTTATAACTACTTACATATTTAACTCTTTCTTTTTTTAATTTAATTGATATATTTACGTAGTTTTTATATAAGTACATATGCATATATTTATTTATTTATTGAAATACTTTTCTTGTCTTTATACCAAATCTATTATTTATATTTAATAATGAAATATTTATCATGAATTTATCATGGGTATGTGGGTCTTAAATAAGTCTAACATTTTGGCTGGTGTTATTCGTCTATCGCAAGTTGGTGGTAGCATAAACAAAATGAAAAGGAAATTAAATTCAAAATTAAAATTATATCTAGCAAAAACAAAATTATGTTTATAATTAGCTTTATTTATTTGTATGTATGCCCAATTTGGTGAATTGTTTAATTTAAATTATTTCATTTCATTTTGCTGAATGATTTGAATGTGAAATCGTATGTTAGTTTTTGGCAGTGTTAATGGTGTAAGACCCTTTTTTTGTAGCTTTAGGTATGATTTTCTTGATATACGAGTAAAAGTATTGTAATATGACCCCTAACTCCCGGGCTTCAAATACGATCTCTTACGCTTCGGGTTATCGTAATGGATCCATTTTTCATCTCAAGTAATGATTCGGTGCAGAAATGATTTTCTTTTATAGCGTTCAAGCAGTATTTCAGACATACAAAATCGTCTTTCAAGATCTCTCGGCTTCAATTCGTATGGTACCCAATTTCCCTGCTTTTGGGGACTACCCAAACGTTTTGAAATTGCTGCTTGTTTAGCTCCCAAATATTTTGCTAACTCAAGTTGAGTTCTTGGCCTTCAACTTGTTTGCTTCTTGGTCTTCAAACTTGTTTGGCTGGCCTGGGTGATCTCTCGAACATTGAAACCAATGGAACACATTCACCATTAGCTTTGGTGAGCAATCTGTGTGCTTCAGCGGCACTTTTTGTTCAGATTAAAGAAGTAAAGCATAAGTTTCCGCATATGACGCTTTGTTGGCGACATTTTCGAAGCAAAAACTAACTTTGTGTCAATAACTAAGTGAGAATAAATGACAGATATGTACCCTTCAAACATATAAAACGCCATAAAATTATTTTTTAACCAGATTTTCTTTTATTTATATTTTTTCAGAAATTTTTTACCAAATTTTTTTCTTCACCAAAATTTGTTTCCCCAAAAAAAGTATGTAGCTCTCTTAGGCCCTAATTTTGTAAATCACGTCGCGAAAGTGATATTTATATGGAAAGCAAAAACAAAATTTAAAAAATTTTAAAAATTTGTTTTTGTTTTATATACAAAATTTTCAAATTATGAAAGGCAAATCAACGCTTGAATTTTGGTGCGTTTGTTCTGTTAAGAATTTGTATATAAAACAAAAACAAATTTTTAAAATTTTTGAAATTTTGTTTTTGCTTTCCATATAAATATCACTAATATTTTAAGAACGAAAATGCATGGTAAAAATAAGTCACTACTTTTGCGTTCATTTTACAATAAATAGACGAAAAAAGCTTTAAATAACAATTATAACTCACCTTAATTATAACCAATTAAAAATTTACCGTTAAAAATCAAACAAAATTATTTTAAAATCTCTATCGTTGCCAATATCTTTATATTTTTGCAAATGAAACTAATTTCAAGTTGGCAAAGCGAAGCGAATGTGTCATCACTAAACAGATGTTGTGTATGTGAAAGAAGTGGCAACCTTTTAATTGGCCACATTGCGGTATTTGTTGTTGCTTTCCGTACATTGTTGCAGGCCGAAATAAAATAATTTCATCAGCAGGCACATTCTTTTGTAATTTAAACTATTATTTACACAATTTACGACTTAAGCACAGGTATTTCCATAATGATTCTTATCTATAAAATAAATAACAAGCATATTTCCCTTTAGTCTAGTGGAAAAATGACTGAAGAATTGGTGGTTAAATTTCAAGCTCTTGGCATGAGCGAACAAAAAGCCAAAGAGACGGCTAAAAATGCAAATGTTAGTAAAAATCTACAATTGGCCTTGGACCATTGCAAAGATGCTGTATTGGGAGAAGGTGTAGGTATGCTGCTGTACCATATGGCAACTAAAATTAAACCACAAAGTGCCGAACATTTACCTTTGCTGGTAAATTATATTGTGGAGAAAAAATTGGATTCTACCATGAGAGTGGATGCTGCTTTGGAGTATTTACTCAAGCAAGTGCAGAAGAAGGGACAAGCTATTAATTTGAAAGAATTGGATAAGGAGTGTGGCGTAGGTGTTGTGGTGACACCCGAAGAAATTGAGAAGATAGTACAGCAACAGGTGGCGAAATATAAGGATGCGTTGCTGGAACAACGTTATCATTTCAATGCCTTCAAAATCATGCAAGAGGTGAGAGAACAATTAAAATGGGCTGATGCTAAGAGTGTTAAGGCAGCTATAGATGTGGAAATTTTTGATTTGTTGGGTCCCAAAACTGAAGAAGATATGAAACCATTAGCTAAGGGTGATAAGAAAAAGGAAAAACCCAAAGCAGCTGAAAAACAAGACAATAAGTCGGCCAATAGCAAAAAGGAAGAAGCAAGCACTGATGGAGCTCAGACCATAGCTGAATTAATGAAAACTAAAGTTCATTTTCATGCCCCAGGTGAGAATTATAAGACAGATGGCTATGTGGTCACCGACAACACCGAACGTTTACTTAAGGAACATTTGAAGGCAACTGGAGCTAGAGTACACACACGTTTTCCTCCAGAACCTAATGGCATTTTGCATATTGGTCATGCCAAGGCCATTAATATCAATTTCGGTTATGCTGCCGCCCACAATGGCGTCTGTTATTTGCGTTACGATGATACTAATCCCGAAAAGGAGGAGGAAAAGTTCTTCGTGGGCATTAGAGACATGGTAGAATGGTTGGGCTACAAACCTTACAAAATCACTCACTCTTCCGATAATTTCCAACAATTATATGAATGGGCTGTAGTATTGATACGCAAAGGTTTGGCCTATGTATGCCATCAGACAGCTGATGAAATGAAGGGTTTCAATCCCAAACCTAGTGAGTGGCGCGATCGTCCTATCGAAGAGTCCTTGCAACTTTTCGAAGACATGAAAAATGGTAAAATTGATGAAGGTGCAGCTACCTTGAGATTAAAAGTAACCTTAGAAGAGGGTAAAGTAGACCCCGTAGCTTATCGCATTAAATTTATACCTCATCATCGTACAGGCAACAAATGGTGTATATACCCCACCTACGATTACACTCACTGTCTGTGTGATTCCTTGGAAAATATTACACATTCTTTGTGTACCAAAGAATTCCAGTCGAGAAGATCTTCCTACTATTGGCTGTGCAATGCCTTGGATATCTACTGTCCGGTACAGTGGGAATACGGTCGCTTGAATATGAATTATGCTCTGGTATCAAAGCGTAAAATTGCTAAATTGATTACCGAGAAAATTGTTAATGACTGGGATGATCCTCGTTTGTTTACCTTGACCGCTTTAAGAAGACGTGGTTTCCCCGCCGAAGCAATCAACAATTTCTGTGCTCAAATGGGTGTTACTGGCGCACAAATTTCTGTGGATCCTACTATGTTGGAAGCGTCCGTAAGAGATGTTCTTAATGTGAGTGCCCCCCGTAGATTGGTGGTATTGGAACCTTTAAAAATAACCCTAGAAAATTATCCTCATGCTGGTCCGGTAGAAATTGAAGTACCTAATTTCCCACAAAATCCTGAATTGGGTAGTCACAAAATCACCTTAGATCGTGTGGTGTACATAGAACAAAGTGATTTTAAACAGGAATCAGAAAAGGGCTACCGTCGTTTGGCTCCTGGCCAGACTGTTGGCTTGAGACATGCCAATCTCGTATTGTCTCTGAAAGAAGTTAAAAAGGATGCTGCCGGTCATGTAACCGAACTTGTTTGCGAATGCCAGTCTACGGATACGGCTGAAAAACCAAAAGCCTTTATACAATGGGTGTCTCAGCCCATACAAATCGAAGTCCGCCTATATGAATTGCTATTTAAACACAAAAACCCTGAAGATCCTAACGAAGTGCCTGCAGGCTTTTTATCAGACATTAAATCGGACTCTAAAACTGTATTACAATCGTATGCTGATCGCTCTTTGTTGGAGTGCAAAGTATACGATAAATTCCAGTTTGAGCGTATTGGTTTCTTCTCGGTAGATCCGGATACTACTAAGGAAAAGGTGGTTTTTAACCGTACAGTGGGTCTGAAGGAAGATGCTGGTAAGAAGTAAACAATTAAATTGTTTACTTATCCTCAAGAAGCAACATATGATGAACGAATTGTTGAGAAACAAAAAAAGCTTTAGCGTTAAAATTAGTGTTGAATAACTTTACACACATTTTTATAACGAATAAACATTTGATATATTAATTGGAATTTGCAATGTTTCAGTTCATTTAGATGCTGTGTTAGTGTTTGATATACAGTGTAATGGACAGTGAAAAATTTGGGTAATTAATCTTTGTTCTCAATAAATTAATATTAAAGGATTGATATTTTACAATATATACAGTGGTTTCCACCAATTTAAGTCAAATACTTGAATTTTTTTCATCAACTGAATTTTAAGTGCAATAGAGCCAAAATAAAAGGACCTCTAAGGGTATGAAATTTATTATTGTTTCTAGTTTCTGAAAAATGTTTGAAAAAATCGGTAAAACATATATGGACAAAGTTTTGTGGAAATACGTTGACCCACCTCAGCGAACATCTGCTGTTAATAACATGATATGACCGAAACTAATGGAACTAAAAATACGAAATTTGGTCCGAATATTTTAAAATAGTCCTCATGCATACATACATATGTATTTGTGGAAATATTTTTGTCTTAAATTCCTGGCCACCACTCTACATATCGAAAGATCGTATCTCGTTTTTTCTTTCCAAATCGGGTTTTTTACATATTCTGGTAGACAAAACTCAAATAGACCGCCCTTATTAGATTCTATGTATGAGCATGGCTCTTTTTATACCCTTCGCCATAAGAATCCTAAAATTTCTTTTTACAAAAACTGTTTTCAATCTGAACGAAATGTATAATTTGGTGAAGGTTATATAAGATTCGGCACAACAGTGTATAGCTCTCCTGTTATATCCACATATCTGATTTGTTACAGATTATAATACATTTAAAAGAAACGTTATTTTCATTAAAACCTCTTATTTTTATTTTATACACTCAAAACGTTTATAACAAAACAATTCCTTATTTCTTAGATTTTTGGCTTGTAATTTAAATACTAATATTACACATAGGAAGCACATTTCCTACCAGTCAACCTTCGTCGCTAGCCACCACCTCTAATAAATTGCCATTCATTTGTACTGTATTCAGTTTTAAAGCATTTAGTTGTCCTAGTATTAATATTTCATCTATGGCTTTTTTAGCAAAAAGTTTTTGTTGTGGACTTAATTTACGAAAACCACATGCCCATGATTGGCCATAAATTGCTGCTTCATCTGTTGGTATAGGTGATACTAAACAATTTCTGAAGAGTTTTCTATTGTTAAGATCTACAGATTTAACACGTAATTTTGATTTTTTGTTTAGATTGGAACGTTGTATTCTAGGCGTAGATGTTCTTTGCAATTTAATCGTTTCTTCCAAGTCTTCTGATTGTTTTAAGTTAATTTCATGTGGAACCGAACTTTGAGGTTCTTCTATAGACATGGGACGTAAAGGGCTACATGGTTCTGATAAATGCTCAATTAAGGGAGTATAGTCAATTATAGGTTTTTGTTCTGGCTCTAAAAATTTGCTTGTATTGTTCCTTTTAAATCCTGAACGTGTCATTGATTTATTCGGTATTAATTTTTCATAGCTTGTTTTCTGATCATGATTTGACATATCCATTTCTTCTTGATTTATAGATACTTCATGCATTGTTTCATTTTCATCCATGTTTTCACTTTTGGCTGTAGTCAGACCCTGTAATTTTAAAATAATAACGGTTAAAAAATGATTGAGGTTACTCGTCATGCATGAATAATTCGTTTGAATTAAACGAAAAAAAACTCTTACCATCAATGTCATGCCTTCGTCATAGTGGCCACTACCAATATTATATTTTTCTTGATTCAACAGAAATGATAAATGATCAAAATACCATAACGTGGGATTGTATACTTCTGTGGGCTGTTCTTTTTGTGTTTGTCTTATTTTCCGTACCTCCCGATTGAAATTCGAACGGAATGTATTAATTTTCCGTTTTACAGAATCTTGATTGGCATCTGGTTCAACTTCTTGCAGTTTTTCCACCAATTTATACCACGACAACGAACGACTTTCACGATTATTATAGTTTTCATCTTTTGTATTCCACAGGCTGGGTAGACTGTGATAGATATCAATGAATTCAGTCCAGAATTTTTTATTTGCTGTGATTGCCATGATCAAAATATTTTAAATTTTACTTTAGCTACTCTAAAAACAGCCACAGCACAATCATAACCAAAATATACTTTGAGTCATACAGCATGCATTATGGCCGACTGAAGAAAGCATGACACAATAATAATAACAAATATATATAGTTGTACTATTCTGGCAAAAGAGAAAGCATTGAGGCTATAGATTACTAGTGTAACAGCTGACTTGTGTTTACATTCAATTTGCTGTGAAATGCAATTTTAATAAATTATAAAAAATTTATTTATTTGGCTAATAATAATTAAGATTTTGTTAAACAATTTAACTTGGCAGTACAGAAGCCGTTTTTATATTTGAATAATCCTTTTCCGTTGAGCTTTATTACAAAAGTGTTTCTTATTTCAATAATTATAAAAAAAATTCGTAATTACTTTAACTATTTCCTATTTTTTGCCTTCTACCATTATAATATGGTAACCAAATTTAGTTTTGATTGGCGGATCAGTGTACACGGGATTATTGACAGTCGAAATGGGTAAAGCAAAGGCAGCATCTTGAAATGGTCCCACCATGGCGCCACGTATCTGCCAACCCAAATCACCACCTGAACGTGCTTTGTCTTCACTATAGGCGGCTGCTACTTCAGGGAACTTTTGACCGGCTTTTATTTTTTCCATGGCCTCCATAATTTTACCTTGTTTTTCGCATAAAATATGTCTCACCTTAACAGCATTGCCTCCTTTCTTTTCTTTGCCTACAAGCAAATGTAAACAAAACTTAAACAATGTTATTTATAAGGTATTGAAGCAAACCTTTGTCTTCTGCAGCTGCTCCTCCCTTCTTGCCGCCGGCAGCACCTTTGTTGTCTTTACCCTTGTTATCCTTTTTGGGAGGCATTTTTAATTACTTTATTAATATTCTATATATTGGTTTCTTAAAAAATAATTATAAAATGTGAGGTTAGGTTGTCATACAATATGTCAAATGTCCCAAGTGCTGCCAAGTTAAATTTTATCATAAATTTCATGCTGGCAATGCTGTAAATACCTTGTGCGATTTTTTTTATATCATCATTACCAGCATGACAAACCTTATAAACTATAGCCATCTCTTTTCTGCTAATGGCGTTTTAATGCAAGCTCTTTTGACATTTCATAGCCTTTATAAAATGTGTATTGCCTTCCCTCTTTTCTGTCACAGAACTGAACATATAAAGTTCATCAGGCATTTTGTCGTAAGTGAAAATTTCATTAAAAATAATTAAATTCCATATTAATAATTGAAAATTTTGTTTGATTTCATAAAATTGTGTGCGTAGATTCGATATTTGTTGCAAGAAACCTCAGTAAACCGCAAACACAATGCCTAAAAATAAGGGAAAAGGTGGCAAAAATCGTCGTCGTGGTAAGAACGAAAATGAATTCGAGAAACGTGAATTGATTTTCAAAGAAGATCAGCAAGAATATGCACAAGTTACAAAAATGTTGGGAAATGGCCGTCTGGAGGCAATGTGCTTTGATGGTGTCAAACGTCTGTGTCATATTCGGGGGAAACTAAGAAAGAAGGTAAAGATCACAATTATATTAATTTTGTTTTAGTTTTATTTAAAGAAAAGGAATAGAATAATTATTTTTCTTTATGTGAAAGTGAATTTAATATTGAAGAGGTATGAGTGTGCAAATGCTGGCAATTGTTTTTGTACAAAACATCCATTTTTGTTTGAGGGTGTGTATGTGTGTGTGTGCAAAAATTGTTTTGCGATGTGGATTTTTTTTATTTTTGAAGGAGACAATAAACTGTTTAAACCCCCCTTTGTAGTGGGTTTGTCAGATATTTATTATGACGTTAAATGTTTATAAAAAGTCAAACAAGGTTGTGCAAATCACAGATATAATAGTGCAAATTTCAAAAACATTTAGTTTAAATAACTATAAAAATACAAGGAATTTTGTAATTATATTAAAGAAAGTAGTTGAAATTCGTGGTGGGAATTATTTATATTTTTTTACACTAGGAAAGTTTGTAAATTCTGTATAAATATAGAGATAACCTTATCGTTATTATTAAATATAACTAGCGAATAGTCAAGCCCATGACCATCCCACTTTAATAAATAAGTAAACATATTGTATTTTTCAATATTTTTTAAACAAAAAAATAAATACTCAAAATCAGTCCAGCTCTTCGTCTTGAGTTTAAAACCTTCCTTTGAAAAACTTTCGATTTTGGCTTAAATATATGACTAAACGGCTGCGTCCTAATCTCTTGACTAAGAATAACAAACGTCGTTTTTTGCATCAGTCGGAGATGAAAATGTCTCCGGAGGTAAAACCTTTCGTCTTGAGTTTAAAATCTTCCTTTGAAAAACTTTGGATTTTAGCTTAAATATACGACTTTAAACGGCTACGTCCTACTCTCTTTTCACTAAGAAGTTATACAGTAACAAACGTCGTTTTTTGCATCAGTTGGAGATGACGTCTTTATTCGCCCAAAAACCATTTAGACTTCGCTTCTCCATATACCCCGGAGAATTTATCCGCCGCAAGGCCGATAACCGACTACTCCGAAAAAAAATTTAACAACGATTTGTTAAAAAATGTACATGAAAACTGTTTTCAGAAAAAAATATCTATCCTAATTGGCATCTAAAGCCCTTTTAAATGATATCAAAACATTTGAGATCAAGTAATTATTTTAGAAGATATTCAAGATTTTAGTAATTTACGGATGTAAATGAGTTACTCGATTTTTTTTAATTATTGAATTTTAGTTTATTATCTATATCCTTAAAGTTTAAAGAAATAACTAATTAATATAAATTAGTAGATTTTTGAGACACTTAGAAAGAAAATATACTGGTCAAAGCCCATTTTTTTCATTATCCGAAATACCTATTTGTTTAATTTAAAAATTTGGTTCGCTTTTTATGGACCAATAAAATGTTATGTTGATGAAAAGAATTTGTTTTTCTTTTAGATATAAAAATTTGGTTTAAAAATCTCCAGTTTCGAAGTTACCCCCTTAATAGTTTTAATAAAATTTCACAATATTTCGATTTCTTAACGAAATATTTCTATAAACAAATTATACCAAGTCATTCTTGTATTTTTTTTTTATTATAGATATGATTGCTTCTTTTTATTGATAATACAAACATTTATTTGCGTTCTTTAATTTATATAATTGTAATTGTTTGTTTTAATTAGAAGTAGCAATGTAAAATTTTCCCCAAAAGGTAAACATGTATTTTGTCTAAATATAAATGAGTATTTATTACGTCGTTGTTTCTTAGAAAATATCTGTCTACTTAAGAGAAATTTCTTTGTTTCAAGTGCAGATATTTATTTTATGATATGGGGAGCTTAGTTCAACTCGAATCTTTAGAAAAGTAACGCTAAATGCTGATTATTTAGTTTGTAATACTTTTGTTTAAAAGTTCTTTTATTTTTATAACATTTAAAGGAAATCTAATCTATTATGCAAATAACACTTTCTCGTGAAATTACTATCTAACAAATAACACCAGGAGCAGTCTTTGCCCTCAGAAAAAAAAAAGTATCACACGATTTATAATCAATCCTCTCTAGCAATTTAAGGCCATAAATATTTACCTTGAATTTTGCATTTGCTCAAATTGCAATGAAAAGATTAAAAACTTTAACTTTAAATGCTATAAACCTTTTATTTTATATTAAAAAACAATTTAATACTAACTAAACAAATAAGCCAATTGTTTGACGACTGTCATTTATTTGCAATTTACGTGCTGCTCAAACACAAAAACAATAAATACATACTTATCTAATCAAAATAAATATTTAACCAAATCATACTTACCATACAATAATTTGCAAAATACATTTACTTTAAATTCCAATCATGTCTGGCGCATTTGTAGTGTTCGCGTTTTTTTTTAATCCACCATTAATAATACACGTGTATTAAGATGATTTTGTTGCGAAATCATTAAATTTTTCATCTTGTTAGATAATTTAATTTTTCATCTTGTTAGATAATTTTTATTATTGAAGATTAAAATAAGATAAAAGGCTGACATTTTACTGTTACTATTTATTAAAATAAAACGTAATACTGAGAATTCAAAAGTTAAATTTAAATATTTAAAAATATGCAATAAAGCTTCTTAATATTTAAAAAAGTGTCAAGGTTGTTAAAAAAAAATTTCAGTTCTCAGAATTGTTTTGCGTCTAGTTAGTTTTTAGAGATAAATTATTTTTATTTATTTTAAAAAATTTATTAAATTTTCCACATAATGAATTTTTGAAATTATCTTTGAAGATTTTGAATTACTTAATTATTTTAAGTCAATTTTCACAGTTTTGAATAATTTTTTTAAAAAAGTTTTAAATTTTCGAAAATTCTAAATTACTTAGAAAAATTTGAACTTTGAAAACCATATATTTTGCTAAACATGATTTTTTATATTTTCGAAAAATTTTTTTTTGCAAATTTTGAAATATCGATAATAAAATATTTTTTTTTTAGAATTTATTTAGAAAATTTCAAACTTATTTGAAAACCTTAACAATTTGCTGAAATATTTTATAAATTTTTTTTACATATTTTCAAAATTTCAAAACTAACTGAAAGTTTTGAATTTAAAATCCAAAATTTCGAACATGACTGCAAACAAGTTTAAGTCATTTTGTTTTAAATTTTCGAATATTCTAAATTCATTGAAAAAATTTTGGATATTTTTGATATATGGATTCTTTATTTTCGAAAATTAGAAATTTACATCGAAATATACATTTCGAAAAATACGTTTTAAAAATTATTTTTTTATTTCGAATACTTCGGCAATATCGATAATTTTTTTTTTTTTAATTGTCGAAAATTTTAAATTCTTTGGTTTTGAACATATTGGCAAAAATAAGTTTTAAACATGATTTTTTTATATTTTCGAAAATTCAAAATTTATTTCGAATAGGTACATTTGCAAATTTTAAACATCGATAAAAAAATTTTTTTAACAAGTTTATAAATTTTTTTTATTTTCGAAAATTCAAAACTAATAGAAAATTTCAAATGTGATTCTCAACTTAAAATCTTGGTAGAATATATAATTTTAAATAAATTTTGGTAAATTTTAAGTAACATATTTAATTTTTTAAAATTCAAAATTTATTTCGAATATAGAATTCAACGTTAAAATCTCAATAAAACATTTGGGGAATTCAAATGTTCTGCAAATTAAGTCATATTGTCTAATGTCCTAAAATATTATTTTAGTAAAAAAAATGTTTGTTACAACAACAATTTGTTTAAACTAAAAAAATTATTAGGACATTATGAAATAATAGCAGACCGTTTGATTCCCCCAATTATTTTAATTAATTAATTAATATTAAATAATTTTCTATTTTTCGAATATTCAAAATTAACTTCGAAAATTTTTAAAATTTCGAAAATGTTTCCAATATGAAATTTTGATAAAAAAAATAGTTTTAAATAAAATTGGAACAATTTCTACTACTTTTCTAATTTTCGAAAATTCAAAATTCCTTTCAAAATTATCGTTGATGATTGAAAACTAGGAATTTCCTGTTAAATGTTCTGTACACAATGTATCAAGACAATTTTTATTTCTGAAAACTCAAATGTTCTTAGCATAGGGTAACATAGAGACGAGACGTAATTGTCAATAACCTAAGTCTGTGATCAAAAACCTATCTCTGGCAACAACAAAATACATGCTAGTCAATGTATTTTGTTGTTGTATCCGACATATGATTTGTTGTATTTTTGTTTGACAAATCGGAGTGTCTCGTCTCTATGTATAATTCTCTATGGTTCTTAGTTTTCTAAAAATTCGAAAATTTCAAAAATTATTGTAAACTTTCGAAAGTAACGAAGATGATGCAAAAATAAAATCTTGCCAAATTGCATTAAATTTTTTTAATTTTCGAAAATTCAAAATTAATTTGGAACATGATTATATACATGTACAACCAACAACTACCAGAATCGCTCCATCAGTTGCTAATTAAATATCTTGGCAACAAATTTAGGAAATGTTTTAAACATCTGCAAATATGTCAAATATTGTGTTAGCACTTGTCTTAATCAAAACATGTATCAGTTAAAAAGCGATAAAGCATTATTTTTGGTGGATGTTAGACTTTGAACTTCATCACGACAACAATTTTGTGCTTTTTTTGTTATTTTTGGAAATCCACATTCTTTAAGAGAGGAAGAAGGTGTAGAGGTATTAACACTTGCCGCCGTCTACTTGTTTAGATTTGAATGAGTAATTTCTTGTTAAAATTTCACCATAATTATTTTTTTTTTTGCTTACTTTTCTATATTTGTGTAGCTAATCATGAATTAGATTATTTAAATGGAAATAAAAAGTCTGGTATGATTTTTTTTTAGATAAAATAAATAAATTTTTTATTAAATAAATATAAATTTTTTTGAGATTTAAATTTTTTTTAACATTTTTTATCTTACAATGTAATGAGATTTCTTTGGTTTTATACAGTTAAACTTAATTTTACAAACTTAATTCGAGTTGTTTTTTTTTAATTGGCTGAGGAGTTTTTATTTGTTTTTGTTTTCAATACTTATTCAAAATGTGTAGCTGTGGTAATGATTTGTTGTATCCACTCAGTAAACGCCGACACTCGTACAAACACCGAAGGGGCATTCTTTTGGCCACAAGGCATTTTACCCCAGGATACTATACCGATTATGGTCTGTTGTTCTTGACCATACATATCGTAGTCAGTTTGTATTAAAGGTCCTCCCGAATCAGCGGTACATATGCTAACACCTCCTGTCAAAGGACCCGTACATAAATTTGTTTCATGCAACTGCATGCCGGAGGCAGCCAATACTTCCTCGCACAATTCCATATCCAATATGGGCATATTTGCCTGCTGCAATTTATGAGGAAATTGAGGTACAATTGTCATCGAAACATTACCCCAGCCATACAGAGTGCCATATCCTTGGGGCAAAACATCGGGTTCAGGTAAATTTACCGGCTGCACATACTGATCAAATACCAAGGGTTCTTTGGTGTAGATGAGGGCTATGTCATAGGGATTTACGCCACCCAAATACAATTCATGCCTAACGTAATAGTCTATATGGCGCAGTTGTACATGCTGAGATTCACTGCGGGCATGAATGTCATGACAACCCGCCACTATTACCGAATTTGCCACCATTTGAGGATTGGTTAGGCAATGGGCAGCAGTTAGTATCCAATGTTCATTGATAACTGTTCCCGCACAATAGTGTACCAGACCCTCTTCGGGGGTCATTAGTTGTATGGACACCACATGGGGCGCTGAATGTGGTTCTGCCTCACGCTTGGCCAAAAACTTTTTACTCCACAAAGTTTGTTGGGTTTCCAAGGAGGCTATACGATTTTCTAAAAAGCCATATGCTAAGCGGGTGGTTGATGATAATCCTTGTATGCGTAGACCACCACCGCCGCCGCCGCCACCTTTTCTTACTGGCAATAACTGTGAGTTGCTGGCTACGACTACCATTGGTAATAGTGTGGTTATTAGGAGCACATAAATATAGTTGACACAAGTAGTCATAATTTCTTCTTCTATAACGTTTAAACACGTTGAGCACGTTAATAAATCCGTTTTGATTTGTTTTTATCAATATCATAGAATAAATTTATAAAAAATTTTATTTTCAAACACTTGTCTTTTCTTTTTAATGTTTCTTGTAGCTTTTCTTGTTTTAAATTAACTTGCCTACTAAAAATGAGTGTTGTATTTATAACTAAATTGTTAATTAAAAATGAAACTTACTCTCTTTTTTACCAAAAACGAAACTTACACGAAGAAAAACGATTTTCTAGCCAGTTAAACACGAGTGGTTATCGGTTAACATTAGACGATCTTTATAATCACTTAACTAACGTGCTCATTTTCCTTATCAATTTAACACTCTCTGTCTCTCTTTAAACAACTATTGTTAAATTGTTAAACACACCTCCTCCTGCCTCTTATTTAGAATTTTTTTTTTTAATTTTCTACCACCTGTGTAGATTAATTATAGAAAAAAATTATTCGCTTCGTTTTTTTAAATATAGTCTTGTAAAGAAATTCCTTTATTATGACTCAAACTTAATATATAAAAGCAATTAATAATTTTAAAGAGCCACTACACACTGCTCTGGTTTTCCTCAATTATTTTTAGTACATACATAAATATTTTAACAAAATATTGTTAAAATATTGCCTAAACATGGTTTTAACTGTAAATTCTTTTAATTAATATAATTGTCATGTTCTTTTTTGTTGGGAAGCACCTTTTATTATTTACTCATACTTACCATACCATATATTTTTTTATTACTTCATAGCTATAGTAAAATTATTTTCGTCATAAAACATTTCTTATCTTTCGTTGGCTTCTTTTTGGCTGCCTTATCTCTTCAACTAAAAGATTCATGCGTTCAGCACAGTTTTTTTTATAATTTATCAATTATTTTCAACACTTTCCCAGTCACACGTCCATGTTTATCAATTATTAGTTTAGATTTAATTTGAATTTTCCAAATATACTAAATAGTTTTAGGACGATTATAAATGCGTGACATTCACACCATGCACGAGATCTTTATGTTAAATCTATAATTTTATGTAATTAATTACTTAAATTTGTTGCTTGCTATCTATTGGTTTTCCATTAGGGTTTTTTTAGTTAAATGGGAATTGTTTAAGAAGCTTTATGAAATTGTTATGGGAAATTTGTATGACATTTTAATTAATCCTAATTGTTATTTGTTTAAATTTTAGAAATCCATTAATTTTTAAACAAATAATTTAATTATATTCGGTTAAAGGGTAATATTTTTATTTAGTTTGAAAGTTATTGCATGTTTTACAAGTTATTGAATTGATTTTGTTTAAATCCAACTAATATTTTATGACTCCTTTGCTGGATAAGTACTAAACAATTGGTGTCGTGGCCATAAACTGTTGGTTAATGCAATTTAATATGTCGTTGCTGTTATTTATATTTTAGGAAAGTTTTCCAACAAATCATGAAATTATGAAATAATGTACAAAATTTAAAAAAATTCGAAATTAACTTTAATTTCAAACTATACATTTCTCAAGAACTATAAATTTTGTTAAAATATACTTTACACAATGATTAAAAAGCTAAATATTTCATTTTCTAAAAATTTAAATTAATTTCGAACATGTTTGAAAACTACAAGTTTTATTTGTATAATATCTTTATCTAAAAAATGTTGGCAAATGTTTCCTGAAATTCGAAATTAACTTTAATTTCAAAATATACATTTCTCAAGAACTATAAATTTTGTTAAAATATACTTTACACAATGATTGAAAAACAAAATATTTCATTTTCAAAAAATTGAAATTAATTTTCGAAAATTCGAAATTAATTTTCGAAAATTCGAAATTAATTTTCGAAAATGCATGTTTTGAAACATGTTTAATACTGCAAGTTTTGTTTGTATAAAGACTTTGGGAAAAGCTTTTTTGATGATATGACTTAAGCAACCATTGATCAATTTTAATTCACCAATTTCAGTGAATTTATCAATATGTTATTAAATTGGAAATTTAGCACACGAAGGGCCATTATTACAACTTGCCTTTATAGTTAAAGTTAACTTCAAGGGTACCTTTTTCTATTACTTAAAGTTACCTTTTACTGTAAAGGCAAGTTGTAATAATGGCCGTAAAACTAAATCTAATTAAAATCATTGGCCCATAATCATAGTCAAACACTAAAGTCGGTTCTTTTTAAAAACAACTTTAAAATAAAAACCAGCTTTTAATTATTTTGCAACTATAGTCAAAATGAAAGTATGTTTTAAATTGAACCGACTCTAACTGGTTGCAACCTCAAATGTAGAAGAAGTTTTCATACAATATACAACAAAATACAAACAAGTGGCACCGCTGAACAGCTGACAGAAAATTTAAAAAAAAAAAATCAAAAAATTTAAACAATAAAAGTAACCGGGACAACTAAAGAAAAAAAGTTGTTTGTGGTGGAAAACTGTAAAAGAAAAGATTAATATCATATTTAGGATATTTTGGTACTAATTTTATTGATTACTGTTCAATAATTGCAAAATCTCTGCCAATATCTTGTAACCAAAACATTTTTGACTTTTTGTCGAACTTTTTTACTTAGCGAAGAACAGCTGATGCTGTTGTTAAATGAGTTAAAAACAACTTCAGCTGGTTTTATATTTACAGTCGACTTTAACGTCAAAAGTATACTTTAACTTGTCTATGGTAGACCTAAAGTCCACTCTTAGGTAAAGACGACTTTATTTCTCTTAAAATATACTTTATTTTTGACTATGATTATGGGCCATTGTTAACAATAAATGTTGATAAGAAAAGTTATTTGTAAGTAAATTTAAAATTTTCGAAAATTCGAAATTAACTTAAATTTCGAACTATACATTTCACTAGAATATTTATGACGATTTCAATTTTCGAAAATTTGTAATTTAACTTTTAACATAAATTGTAAACGTAATTGAAAGTCAAATTTTTGAAAATTCGAAATTTATTTTGTACATGCATTTCTCTAACGGATTATTTAATGGGTAGATTATGGATGCCAACCGAGCTTCAGTTGCGTTGTCGATCCATAATAATGATTTAAATTTTCGAAAATAATTCCTAATACATTTCGAATATGATTTAAAAGTATACATTTTATCAAAATGTTTTTTACATAATTATTTAAAATCGATATTCTACTTTCGAAAATTCGAAATTAACTTTGAAATGTTTGAAAACCATATTTTTAATCATGTTCGAAAATTTCGAAAACTATAAGGCTTTTTTTTTCATATTACTATGAATAAAATAAAAAAAAATAAATGTCTTAATGTGTATATTTATATAAAGAATTCGAAAATTTTAAAATCTTTCGAAAATTATCAAATTATGATTGTGTAAAGAATTTGAAAATTTCAAACTAGATTTCAAACGATTATAATAAATAAATTTTTAATTTTCGCAAATTCGAAATTGAAAATTATACATTTCTCTCACAGATTCTCAAATAATGATTTTTAATTTTCGAAATTTACTTCGAAAAGTTCAAATACTTTATACAAGCATGAAAACTATGCATTTCTCTCAGAGATTCCCAAACAATGATTTTTAAATTTCGAAATTAAATTCGAAAATTTCAAATATTAAGAAATTTTATAGCTTTCGAAACATTGTTAAAAACTATGCATTTATCAAGAGATTATTTAATCTGAAAATACGAAATTAATAATAATTAATGTTGATATTCTAATTTCGAAATAAACTGAAAATTTTGGAAAATCATGTTTTTAAGTATCGAAACTAATCAAAAGATAAATCGTCATTAAAGCTCTTGTACACAAGATATGAATCTAATTTTTAGTGTTGTAAAATTCGAAAGTAAAATAGAAAATTTCGAACATGCTCAGATTCCTTAACAATGATTTTTAATTTTCGAAATTAATTTTGAAAATGCTTGAATATAATTTACATAATGATATTTAGCCAATTAATATTTTTCGAAAATTCGAAATTAACTTCGAAAATGTTTGAAATGTTTGCAAACGATAAGCGATCTTTTAAAATTTTCGAAAAATTTAATTAATTTTGAACATTAAAAATTAAATATTTAAAAATTATACATTTTCGTCTGAGATTCTAAAACAAAGATTTTATATTTTCGAAACTAACTTGCAAAATTGTAAATTTTTCGAAAAATTTAAAGTATTTAATTTCGAACATATAAATGTTTGAAAACTATACATTTCTCTCTGGGATCCTAAAACAAAGATTTTATATTTTCGAAATTAACTTGGAAAATTGTTTAAAATTAATTTATTATTCATTTACAAAATCAGAATTTTGTTAAAATCTACTTTACATAAAAATATTAAGCAAATTAATAAGCTTAACGATATTAAACCAATAAGTTTAAGATCAATATATTTCAAAGTCTTTTTCTCATTTTAGATTTGTTAAACAAACATGTTTGTCTTATAATATTGTGAAATTATTTTGCCCTCATTAGTTTGATACAAATTTAATGTGACAACTTTAAAACAAGCAAGTGCATATGTTTGGCATTATATCTAAACTATTTTCTCAACTGGAGGAATTAGTTGTATGTAGACGATAACTTATCAGTCCTTATAAGGATTTGATTTTTTTACAAATAACAAAGTGCAATTCAATTTCTTATCAATTAACTATCACCCACTCGAAACATGGCATATGGCTGTAAAATACGCAGCAACAAATCATAATTTTTTTTATTTCTAAAATTCATAAAATTTTTCACACACTCACACTTGAAAATTATCAAGCGTGATCAATTATTAGATTCCTATATAGTGAGCAATTTCTTTGATATGCGCCAGTGCATATAGTATACATATATTTATTTTCAAGATTACAGTGGGTATCAATTGAAATGGAAATATTTCTTAATTTGATTGATTGTCATGGGTTTCATGAGAAATAGGAAATTCGTTTATTTTAAATGGTAACATAAGGTTATGCTCTTCAAAGATAAGGTTATGGAATTTTAATAGCATACAAATTTGTATGATATTATCTACACATGGAAACATTGACGAAAGTAAAAAATTTCATTCTTTTTGGAAATTTGATTTAGACATTTTGGCAAACAATTTTAATGAATCTGAAGCCAAATTACAGCATTCGATAATGAGTAAAATTTTATCTCAATTTTCAACAGAAGCGTTTATAAATGGGAGAAATATAAACGAAAATTTTACAAAATTTATTTATGGAAGTCGGTCCTCCGTTAACTTTCGATTCCATGTATTTGGAAAGACCAGTCAGATATAAATGTTTGGTTTAAAAATGGAAAAAACCTTGTTTAAGATTTTTTTTCACAAAAAATTTTTCTCGAGATCCAGCCATTACTTTATTGTTACTTACAGTATGTAAGTTAAATTAAATATATTTTTTTTAAATGAATAGAATATGACAAGTTCAATTTCTATAAAATTCCAAAAAATTTTCGTATATGATTAATGTGTAACACAAAGTCCATGTCTTGTTTATAAAAATATTTACAATTGACACTCATAAATCAAAAAACAAAATACAATTGGCCAGTAGACGTCCTCCCTCAACTCTCTCTCTTAAAATAATAAAATAAATTTTAATATTTTAACTTCCTGAAAGTGTGCGTAAAAAGTTTACGTCATATTCTATTCTATGAAAATTTATGATTTTTATAGCATTAATAAGTATAGTGTCGCCTGCCTTACGGTCTTACTGATAATTTGTTAACGAATAGTGATTGGCCTTTGGCAAATGACACTTTTTGTTTTATTAGTAATTATGTCACTTTAGGTATTTAGGGAAATATTATATTATGATGACCATATTTCATATTATTTTCCCCCCAATCTAAACGGAAATTCTTTAAGACTTTGCAAAATACTTTCGGAAGTATTTAACTGTGATTGCAAAAGGCGCAGGGCATTGAAATTTAAGTCTCTTTATTACATTCGTAAATGATTCGCAAATTAGTCATATAGATAATACTGATTGTTTATATACAATCTTAAGGCAGGTCTTTCCTTTTTCTATTAAACCTAATGACGTCCAAAAATTTGTTTATTTGTTTGTTGTCTAACTTTATCTCATCATCTGGAAAGTGATAAAGTTGAGCTAATGCGACAGTTATTTCTAATGAATTAACTAACTACGTTAATAAATAAAAAAAAGCATAAATTTATTATTGTTATGATTTTAAAAGAATGATAAAAAAAAACACATTCGCTGCCCACACGAATTTTTCCCGTCATGTCATGTGCACCATCGGTGGGTCACACTTAATATAAACCTTTGAACAAAAAATATTTTTGGCACACTGGTAAAAGCCGTTTTTGTAGACACTTCTTAATATATATTTCTGTGTTTATCGTGTCTGATGTCACAAATGATTGGCTGCTTTTGCCACAACTGCAAATGGCTTGCCACACAAGAAACTTCTTGAGGAATTTTGTTTGTTTTTTGTCCGGTATTGTTCTTGAACATTACCTCGTCCATCAGCCACATGAAAATCTTGACCCGAAAGTTGTGAAAAGACTGCCAGTGCATAAGTTTCATCCATCACACAACAGGTGTAAGTTTGTCATTCCGTTTGTAATTTCCACAATACAATTTTCCAACCCTATAAAGTATATATATTCTGGATCCTTGTAGATTAAGCCATGTCCGTCTGTCTGTTGAAATCAACTTTCCGAAGCCCCCAAATAACTTACACGATTGATACATCAATATCTCCGTGCTATTTAAAATAGAGAAAATCGTCCACAAATGGCTGAGATATAAGGAAAAAACCAGGACAACATCGATTTATGACCTATATCTGGACTACTAAGTAATTAATATAGACAATATGGATATCTAATTATAGATATTTCAATATTTGCAACGACGTATATAAGATCATAGTAAATTTTTTTTATTCCACGAAGTTTTTTTTTCGTTTCATATTAAAAAAAAAAATTTAAATTTGAAAAAACAATTCGAAATTTTTTTTTTCCAAAAATGATGTTTTTTATAAAATTTTACCTCATTTCAAGTTCTTTACCGCGATCTGGAACTTTCTGAACTTATACGACTTCAATAATTTCTTGGACCAAGGATAAGTTTTGGCTGGATAGTGTCTATAAGTTTTTTTTTGACTCACTCTTTATATCTAGATTACTAAGTCATTAATAGTCAATATGGATATCTAATGATAGACATTTCAAGGACCTTTCCAACGACATACAGTGGTTAACAAAACAATGGAAACTTTTCCAAATATTCCATATGTAGCCCAAAATTTAAAATATTTTTTAAAATAAAATTTTTTTTTTTCATAATTAATTATATTCTGAAAAAAGGGAACAAAATTAAAAATATTCACTATTTCGCTACTGACAGAACAATGGAAACTTTTAAACTTCTGCAAGAAAGAAGTGTAAAACGAAAATAATATTTAAAAGAACGATGTAAAAAGCATCCTGTTTATAGTTCTTTTATTTTATTTTTAAATTCTGGTAATTTTTCACAATTTCTTTTTCTAAGTTTTACGCATAATTGCTTTTTTTCATAGTTAACGAAAATTGCTAAAGTTAAGATTTGCGAAGACTTAAAAAATAAAATAATTAACGATTTTAAAGCTGGTTTAAAACAAAAAAGTATCTCTGACAAATATTCAATAAATAAATCAGCAGTTTCAAAAATTATAAAGAAATTTCGTGAGACCGGTTCTGTAAAAACTCAACATTTAGGAGGAAGACCTCGTAAGACTACTCCTAGACAAGATAATTTAATAGCGAGAGAGTTCAAGAAATTCCCAAAAATAACTCCTCGAGAGATTGTTAATAGCCTAAAATTAGAAATAAGTACCCGAACAGTTAGTCGCAGGGCAAATTAGGCTGGTCTTGGTTGCTATCGTCCTGTGAAAAAACCACTCATTTCTAAAAAGAACCGTTCTGCTCGTCTACAATTTGCCAGGGATAATTTAAACTGGTCGATACAGAAATGGAATACTGTCCTCTTTTTCGACGAATCCAAATACAATTTAAGAGGCAGTGATGGGAGAACATTTGTAAGACGACCAAAGGGAAAAAGATTAGATCCAAAGTACACAAATAAGACTGTAAAGTTTGGCGGTGGCAATATTATGGTATGGGGATGTTTTTCAGGACAGGGTTATATTATAAAAGATACCATGACAGGTATAGGATACAGAACCATATTAAACGATGTTATGTATCCATACGCTGAGGAAAATATGCCTCTAGTTTGGAGATTCCAACACGACAACGACCCGAAACACACCTCTAGGGTTGTAATCGAGTGGTTACAATCCAACGAGGTACGTGTTTTGAAGTGGCCTGCCCAATCGCCAGATCTCAATCCCATAGAAAATGTATGGGAAATTGTAGATCGTAAAATAAGGACCCAAAATTACACCAGGAAGGAAGATTTATCGGAGGCGGTTATAAGGGAATGGCAAAATATTTCAAAGGAGACCATTGACTCTTTAATTGGTTCAATTCGTCGATGTGTAGCAGTTTTAAAGAATAAGGGATACCCAACAAAATAATTAGACCATATTTGTTAAAATAATACCTAAGTTTCCATTGTTTTGTCAATGCCGTAATAAAGAAATCTTTTCATTTTGTTTTCTCATTTTTAGAATTTAATTATGTCCTTTGTTTTTTGTTAAATTAAGTTAATAAAAGTATACAAATAAAATACTACAAAAATGTTAAAATTTTTTAAAAATTTATTTCAGATTTTAGGCCACTAATGAAATATTTGGAAAAGTTTCCATTGTTTTGTCAACAATCAATGGGTCAAAATCGGGAAAAATATTTTTTAACCAGATTTTTTTTCCCCATAAAAATTTTTTTTATCGCAAAAAAATACACAAACATTTTTTTTAACAAAATTGTTATTTTTTTTTAACCAAAAGTATACTTTGCCATCAAAACTAATTAAATTTTTCTTTACTTTCTGTTCACTTCCAGGTGTGGATCAATCAAGGTGACATCATTTTGGTTGGTCTTCGTGACTATCAAGACTCAAAGGCCGATGTTATTCTTAAGTACACATCCGACGAAGCTAGAAATCTGAAAACCTATGGTGAATTCCCCGAATCTGTGCGTATCAACGATACAGTCACCTTTGTGGAAGACGGTTTGGATGAAGATATTGAATTTGGTGATGAAATCAGTTCTGATGATGATGCCGACTCTGTGGACAATATCTGATTAAGCGCTAAAACTAAGAGAGACATAAATAATCAAACAGCAGCAGCCGCAACAACAACAACAGAAGAGGAAGAATTGAACAAAGTGAAAAATTGAAAAGAAAACTAAAGAACTAAATTAACAAAATTAAAGTAAAACAAGGAAGTGAAGAACAGCAACAACAACTATTAAGAGAATTAAAGAAAAAGTTTTAAAAATTATTTTAAACACAGATTTATTGTCCACAGAGTAACGAAAAGCAAACAACATCATTTTAAACAAAAAGGCAAAAGAGCACGTTTTATATTACCCGTAAAAGCGGGGCAAAAAATATAAAGAAATAAAAAAACCATCAAAAGAACAACCAACCAACTAACCTTTTATATATACATTTAAAATTGCAAAGACACCACGTCAAACGTACTCTCTTATATACTTATATAAACAAACAAATAAAATTCAAAATTTAAACAATTATAATTCTATATAATAAATAAATATACAATTAAATTAAAAACAAAAATTATTAAAACAAAACCCTATATATATTATATTTAATTAATTAAATTTAAAGAAGAAAGAAAAACCAATATATTCAACTACAAAAGAAAAAAGAACTAAATACATATTTAAAGAAAGAAAATAATAAAACAACAAAACCAATCCATACACATTAATAACTAACTAAATTATATAGATTTTAGAATTTTATTATTTAAATGAACTTAATTCTTAAAGTTAAAAACTCAATAAAAACTTTACATAAAAACAACAACAACAACTTTAAAACCAAAACCAATAACATCTTTGCAAAAACCTGAAGTTTAATTTGAATTCTCTTGAGTAGCGCCCTTTCTCTTTATTTATTTGTTAACTTATCTAGAATCTTTAAATTCTTGTAATTTTCTTTAATAATATTGTCTGTGGTTTAGTTTAATTTGCTTTAATATTTTCCTTTTTTGAACAAAAAAATAAAGTGTTCCTTTCCACCATTTTTATTTGATAATTTTTTTTTTTTAATAATTTCTTTAAGAAATCTTTTGTTTTTTTTGTAAATTATTATTATTTAGAAACAAATATGTTATTAAATCTTTGTAAAAGGATGCAAATCAATAGTTTATTTAAGAAAACAATAAAATGTGAAAGGAAGACGCCTAAAATGTAAACTGATTTTTTATTTTAAATTGAGGAATATTTAAAGGGTTAAAAGTTTCGGTTTGTTGGAGATAGTGTTGAATAATAGATTCCGTTTTGAAATAAAAAATATTTAAGTCGGACTATAATGATTTTCATGATCTTCACTGGTGTTTACTCAATTTTGAGCCTGGGTGTATCTTATAAAAGTTATCGAAAACTTTACTTTTCTATAGAAAAGTTATCGATAACTTTACTTTTCTATAGAAAAGTTATCGATAACTTTACTTTTCTATAGAAAAGTTATCGATAACTTTACTTTTCTATAGAAAAGTTATCGATAACTTTACTTTTCTATAGAAAAGTTATCGATAACTTTACTTTTCTATAGAAAAGTTATCGATAACTTTACTTTTCTATAGAAAAGTTATCGATAACTTTACTTTTCTATAGAAAAGTTATCGATAACTTTACTTTTCTATAGAAAAGTTATCGATAACTTTACTTTTCTATAGAAAAGTTATCGATAACTTTACTTTTCTATAGAAAAGTTATCGATAACTTTACTTTTCTATAGAAAAGTTATCGATAACTTTACTTTTCTATAGAAAAGTTATCGATAACTTTACTTTTCTATAGAAAAGTTATCGATAACTTTACTTTTCTATAGAAAAGTTATCGATAACTTTACTTTTCTATAGAAAAGTTATCGATAACTTTACTTTTCTATAGAAAAGTTATCGATAACTTTACTTTTCTATAGAAAAGTTATCGATAACTTTACTTTTCTATAGAAAAGTTATCGATAACTTTACTTTTCTATAGAAAAGTTATCGATAACTTTACTTTTCTATAGAAAAGTTATCGATAACTTTACTTTTCTATAGAAAAGTTATCGATAACTTTACTTTTCTATAGAAAAGTTATCGATAACTTTACTTTTCTATAGAAAAGTTATCGATAACTTTACTTTTCTATAGAAAAGTTATCGATAACTTTACTTTTCTATAGAAAAGTTATCGATAACTTTACTTTTCTATAGAAAAGTTATCGATAACTTTACTTTTCTATAGAAAAGTTATCGATAACTTTACTTTTCTATAGAAAAGTTATCGATAACTTTACTTTTCTATAGAAAAGTTATCGATAACTTTACTTTTCTATAGAAAAGTTATCGATAACTTTACTTTTCTCTAGAAAAGTTATCGATAACTTTACTTTTCTCTAGAAAAGTTATCGATAACTTTACTTTTCTCTAGAAAAGTTATCGATAACTTTACTTTTCTCTAGAAAAGTTATCGATAACTTTACTTTTCTTTCTAGAAAAGTTATCGATAACTTTACATTTCTTTCTAGAAAAGTTATCGATAACTTTACTTTTCTCTAGAAAAGATATCGATAACTTTACTTTTCTCTAGAAAAGTTATCGATAACTTTACTTTTCTCTAGAAAAGTTATCGATAACTTTACTTTTCTCTAGAAAAGTTATCGATAACTTTACTTTTCTCTAGAAAAGTTATCGATAACTTTACTTTTCTCTAGAAAAGTTATCGATAGCTTTACTTTTCTATAGAAAAGTTAGCGATAACTTTACTTTTCTTTAGAAAAGTTAGCGATATCTTTGATGTGATGTGGCCATTTCACATCACCTCCATGTGAGATTAAGCAATTTATATGAAGAATACTGAAGAATAGGTTTGAAAGTTGAATATTTCTATACAGTTTCTCAAACGTTTGACGTTATGGTTCATAAAATCTGGCCCTAAGTAAAGGGTTTTTAAGCCCGATAGAACTTACGAAAGAGTTAACAGAAATACTGCGCTCACTTTTTGACATTTATGATCAGTATACTCTGGCAAATCATCATGAATAGATTGACGCTTGAACAACGCTACTAAATTATCCCAATTTACTTTCAAAATCAGTCATTGATTCGCGCAACTTGTAGACGACTTCTTGATTTCTATGGCGCACATAATCGTCCATCTAAGCAAGCCATCCGTAGAACTGTGGATAGATTTCATACCACTCTCTAAATGATGCAATAACACCAATACTTCGAAGGACTGTGCATACTGAAGAGAATATCGCCGCTGTAATGTGTGTAAGAAGATCCAAATTTATCGATTCGTCGCAGATCGCAGGAATTGGGGATCAGTTCGTCCAGTACGACAACATTTCTATTGGAGATTATGGCACTCGATATCGAGCCATAAATTTAGTACATTTTTTGTAAAAATCAATCGATAGATTTTTCTACACTATTATAGCTCATTCGATCACGAATGCAGTAATTCGGTCCCAGTTTAAGTTTTGTACTAATTCAACTTAACTATTGTTTTGTTATAAGTTTTGTACTAATTCTACCTAACTAATTCAGCCATAAAAACTATAACGCCTAGAATTGTATGTCAAATGTAAATTTCAAGCAATTTGTTTTCAAATATTTCGAACACCAAATTCTGTAGAATTTTTTTTCGGTTGTGCATTTGTCAATTTGTATAATTTCTGTGATTTCTTGTTAAAAATTTATCAAAATTTATAACTTCCAACTAAAAACGCAGGAATATTAAGAAGAAAATTTCCAACAAAACCAAATAGAGACAAGAAATAACAAAATTATGTGTGAGTAAGTAAATTCACATTAAAAATTCATCTAAAAAAAACGCCTTTAAACAATTTATTCAAATCCTTGCCAGTCAAGTTATATGTGAAGTTCCCGAAGAATGCACTCTAAATGCAAATCCCTGCGATGCTGCAGTTGCTGCTGGCAACTATTGCGGCGACTTTTGCCCCCCTCGTTGTGAACCTTGTCAAGCTCCTTTGGAATATCCGTCGTGTCCTCCGGTAGGTGAATATAATTCAAGATGTGATTGTGGCGACTATGCGGGATGTTGTTATCAACAACCCTCTAGAACTTTACCCATAAAACCACAAACCTGTATTATGCGTGCCACCGAACCTCTAGAAACCGAAACTATTTACAAACGTTCTTATCCCGGCAATTATGGTGATACCTTCAAAGCAAAACCTGTTAAGCCATACAATAATATTTCCTCAATTAAGGAACCCATGGAAAAATGCACCATACAAAAATTGTCGTATATGCCTCACCCGTGTGTGGCTCGTGTTGAACCCATAAGGCCCCGAGATAATTGTTTAAATTTTACAGGTCCTTTATATGCCATAACCTCACAGAAACATGATTTTATGCCCAAGGGTTATTGTAGAAGAGAACCCATTAAGCCTAGTAATGGCATATGGAAGTCGTGTGATCCTTTAGAACATTGCACAGTCAATAGACTTTCCTATATGCCCGTGGATGTGTGCAAGAACCCACCTCCTAGACCTATAGTACAAACATATAATTATATACGTCCTACTGCACCCGGAGAACAGTGTACTATACAAAAGTTGAGTTATTTGCCAGTGTGTTTGCCTGCCAAGGAACCCATGCCTTGGGCAGAAAAATCTCGTTGTCCACCACCTAAATATGAAAATCTAGTCAGTACCTACAATTTGAGTTACATACCGAATTGTAATAGCCATCGTATAGCGCCCATAATGCCTATGAACGGCCTCAAGTTCCTGGGCACAGACTGTAACGATGGAAATACCGTTTACAAACTTAGTTATATTGGCAACGATGCCCGTTGCTGTCGTCCTGCTCCCATTCTACCCCTAAATAGCCTACATATGCCCACCGGTCCTATGGAGAAGTGTACAGTACAGAAATTATCATATCAACCAAACTATTGTACTGGTCGCACTGCTGCCATAAGACCGCGTGAGAACTGTATAAAACCTTCGGGACCCATGTACTTTATGACAACCCAAAAACATGATTTTGTTCCGAAACCAATTTGTCGTCGTGGCACTATTAAACCGCCTTCCTTAATTTGCCGTCCTTCGGGTGGTTTGGAGAAGTGTACTGTTAATAAATTATCCTATATGCCGGTTAATGTTTGTGAACATCGTCGTCCTGCGCCTGTAAAACCACCAACAGGTATTTGTCGTCCTCAGGGGTCAATGGAAAAGTGTACTACCTATAAATTGAGTTATATACCGAATTGCATAGGACCTAAGGAACCATTACCATGGGCCAGAGCCTCAAGTTATGTTAAGCCAACAGCACCGATAGAAAAATGCACCATACAGAAATTGAGTTATGGTCCTCCGGGAACGTTTAACAGATGTGGAGGTAGGAATAATTTTAATAGAAAAATTGTAAATTTCTAAGTTACTAAAATATTTTCAAGTTATCGATACAATTTCAATAGAAATTTTGGGATATTGATAAATTGTCTACGGATATTTCAAAGTAGAGATAAATTTCCTATGGAAAATTCGATAAGTTTTCTATAGAAAATTCAAATTATCGACAATTTTTCTATAGAAAATTCAAGTTATCGACAATTTTTCTATAGAAAATTCAAGTTATCGACGATTTTTCTATAGAAAATTCAAATTATCGACAATTTTTCTATTAATTTCGATAAATTATCGATAACTTTTCTATAGAAAAGTAAAGTTATCGATAACTTTTCTATAGAAAAGTAAAGTTATCGATAACTTTTCTATAGAAAAGTAAAGTTATCGATAACTTTTCTATAGAAAAGTAAAGTTATCGATAACTTTTCTATAGAAAAGTAAAGTTATCGATAACTTTTCTATAGAAAAGTAAAGTTATCGATAACTTTTCTATAGAAAAGTAAAGTTATCGATAACTTTTCTATAGAAAAGTAAAGTTATCGATAACTTTTCTATAGAAAAGTAAAGTTATCGATAACTTTTCTATAGAAAAGTAAAGTTATCGATAACTTTTCTATAGAAAAGTAAAGTTATCGATAACTTTTCTATAGAAAAGTAAAGTTATCGATAACTTTTCTATAGAAAAGTAAAGTTATCGATAACTTTTCTATAGAAAAGTAAAGTTATCGATAACTTTTCTATAGAAAAGTAAAGTTATCGATAACTTTTCTATAGAAAAGTAAAGTTATCGATAACTTTTCTATAGAAAAGTAAAGTTATCGATAACTTTTCTATAGAAAAGTAAAGTTATCGATAACTTTTCTATAGAAAAGTAAAGTTATCGATAACTTTTCTATAGAAAAGTAAAGTTATCGATAACTAGTTATTTTTTAACCTGAAGTTGTACTGACAGTTTTCATGCAAAAAATATTTTAACATACATTATAACTATAAGTTAAGGAATAGAAACTAATAAAATGGAGGTTATAGTTAAATTGTATATAGAAAAATCCAAGTTATCGATAATTTGCTATACAAATGTTAAATTATAGATTCAAGTAATAGAAAATTCAAGCTATTTATAAATTTTTCTTCAAAAATTTAAGTAATATAATATTTTTTTCTTTTTTTAGCTTGTTGTAATCAAAACAATAATAACTCCAGATTTCCTAAGGCGGGTATTTGTTAAAAGAAGCAAGAATTTCTTGAACTTATTTTTTTAAATAGCTGTATTTTTCCCCAACCTTTGAAACAGTAAATAAATTTGTCCAAAACTATATATTTTGTAATAAATGTTTTATAATGTTACATTATATACATTTTAGTAAATTTTATTAATTTTTTGAATTTCATATCAACTTAAAAACATACATATTATATTAGAAACAAACTAAAAAATCAAGCCATTTGTATAAGTTGTCTTTTAATACCCTCACGACGTTTCTTATCACGCTTCTTGCGTTCTTGAGTGGCTTCACGGAATAGTTCTACACCTTCACGTTCTTCTATATCATGTTGTATGAGCGCCAAACCATGCAGATTTAAGCCAATAACATCTCTTAAGGAATACACATCTTTCTTCAAAGCCTTGACCAGGGTTTGTAACAAAGGTTTCATGTGTTTGGCTCCAATGATGGGTTTCATATGGACTCTAAACAAAAACATGGTAACTTTGGCCAATAATTCAATTTCATCTGGACGTTCTTCCAAAATGCCTGGTAATTTTTCTAGCAGTTCGCAGACATTAGAAAATGGCAGTATAAGTAAAGCTTCTTCCAAATCTGAAGCCCGAATACGTGCTAAAGTAGCCAGCACAAAGTCATTGGGATTTTTCACATCTAAAGCACGCATTAAGGGATGTAAATCGGGTTTTTCATCGTCCTCCACATCGTATTGCTTGCATATTTCCAAACACTCTAATATAGATTCAGCAGCCTTTTCAGAACCCACAGTTTTGCGTGAGGCTAGTTTTAGGCCAGGCAGCAAGGGAACCGTGTGATCTTCTCCAGTAGCCAATTGTTGATTTTCCATTTCTTCGCGTTCTTCTTCTTGGACATCTTGTAAAACTATGGGCTCTTCGGTGCGCTCAAATAAACGTAAACAGCGATCAGAACCACAGGTTACCAGGAAACGTCCATTGGGACTAATGGCTAAATTATAGGCCTCTCCCAAATGACCTGGTAATGTAAGAATTTTGTCAAATGTATCAGCGTCCCATTGTTTAATCTTGCCATCTTTGCCACAGGTGAAGAACATGTGGGTTTTGGGTATAAACTGTAAGCCCATGACAGAATCATCATGGGCAAACAAAGATCTATGACAATCACCAAAATCTAAACCCCATATCTTGACATTACGATCAGCAGAGCCGGTAGCTATTAAAGTGCCATCATGCGATATATCCATACACAAAACAGGTAACTTGTGGCCATACAGCGATAGATAAAACTTAAAGGTGTCTAAAAAGAAAACTTTGACAGTAGAATCCAAAAGACCCACAGCCAAATATTTCATATCAGGACTGACTTTAACACACAAAACAGTTTCTTCCAATTTCAAAGTGTTTTTGTGTAAAAGAGACAAAACCTTGCCTTGTTGGAGTTGATCTCCACCGTCCACTTCCATAGAGTCATCTTGGGCACTATCAATTAACTCAAAGGTCCAGATTTTTACCGTAGAATCACTGCTGCCGGTAACACAACCCTTCTGATCGGGCAACAAAGCAATTGACCACAGTTCACTGTCATGAGCTGGAATTTCTTCTACCACATCTGCAGAGCCCACATCTATAATCAGCAATTTACCCGACTTAAGACCCAATAAAACATAGCGATCTCCGGGTACAAATTGTGAACAAAGGACATAATCACTGGATACAGTTCTTAAACATTGCATGGAATCTCTATTCCAGAACTTAAACGATTCTGCAGAACCGGAACCAATAGCTAGAGAATCCGAAGAAAAACAAACACTGCGCACTTCTGACTGATGGCCCTGTCTATTGAGGGATCTCAACAGTTTTACAGTTTCCTCGTGTCCCGTCTTCTTGAAGGCAGCCTCCATGCTGTACAATAGCAAAGTGTTGTTGGCCAAACTAACCAAAACTCTTAGTTCGTCTTTAGCTCCCAACAAAACATCTATAGATTTAATCTTTTGTTTTACTTTAATACTCTCCAGTCTTTTTATTTCATCTGACAGGGATAAATCTTTGGAAATATCTTCGTTTTCAGCTAATTCACCTGACTTTTTAGACTTCTTTAATCTTTTTTGTAAACGCTTTTTGGCCTCTTCTTCTGTACAAATATAGAAATTTTCTATTAAATCATTTGTACCATGACACGAGACAATTCTTTCAGAAGCATCTGCCACCAAATTCACACAACGCCCTTTGCCAGCTCTCTGTATAACACCAGAATTTAACACCGATATAGGACTTATGGTATCCTCATCGTCAATGGACAGACCTTCGACAGCAGATTCCAGATTGTGACTTACGGTTTGTGTGGGATCTCTAGGTTTCAAGCGATACACATTCATGGTGGACTCTCCGCAACCGGCAATCATGAGGTCATTTACAAACGCCAAAGCCCAGACTTCTGTACGATTATCAACAATAGTTTTAAAGCAGAATTGGGTCTCCAGATTCCAGAATTTTATTTGCGTATCCTTGGAACAACTCACCACTATGTTTTGTTCTTTGAATTTCTCCATAAAGTGGGCATCAGTGACGGGAGCATTGTGGCCTATAAGACGTTGACTACCAGCCTGTTCTATAACATCTACCACCGTTAATTCACAATCCAAACTACCGCAAACCAAACGTATGCCCTGCTCATCGTAACGCAATATGGAAACGGCCGTTTTATGTAGAGCCAAAGAACATACAGCTACCTCGGGGTTAGATAAATCGAAAATTTCCACTACACCATCATTGTAGCCTACGGCAATGTGTAAACGATCGGGTGATACTCTGAGGGCGGTTACCTCCTGTTTGTCTCGTCTAAAGGTTACAACACGTTCGCCTAATCTGTTGTTCATAGAAGGGAAATGGAAAATTGGAGATATTTCTTTATTAAAAAAAAAATTTGAAGATCTTAAACCAACTTAATCTATTTTTAAGGATAAGTATGAAATTATGAATGGAAAGTGATGATTGAATGAACTAAAAAACATTTGGATGAGAATCATAAAAAATCATGGTAAAATATACATAGACCGGACACTAGAAAACAATAGAAACAAAACAATTACTTAAAAAAAAAACAAGTAAGAGTGCTATATTCGGCTATGCCGAATCTTATATACCCTTCACCTTTGTTGTGGATGCATTATTATTTTTTATAATTAGTATATATGTATGTACAGTGCCCACTTTCAGCGTACAGAATCCTAAATTTATCAAGAACACAAAAAACAACAACAATGCCAAACGAAACAAAACACCAAAAGAAAAAACAAAATACGCAAGCCAATGAAACCAACACACATCCAAACATACGTTTAATTGTATAAAAAACAACAACAACGCCAAAAGAAACAAAACACAAAAAAAACAAAATACGCAAAGCCTGCACATCCAAGCCTACGTTTTGTTGCTTTTTTGTAAAAAAAAACCAACACACAACCAAACAACCGTTTAGTTGTATAAAAAACAACAACAACGCCAAAAGAAACAAAACACAAAAAAAAAAACAAAATACACAAAACTTGCACATCCAAACATACGTTTTGTTGTTTTTTTGTCAAAGCATGCAATACATTGTGTTTTTTGATGAAATTTTCAGAGGTTGTCTCGGATTTTTGCTCATATCTCCGTTATTTATGGACGGATTTTGCTGATTTTAAATAGCAAAATTCTCGAAAGTATGTCTGACAGAATTGTTGAAGATTTGGATCCCGGAGATATCTGGGGCCTTCAGAAAATTGATTTCAACAGACAGACAGACAGACAGACAGACAGACGGACAGACAGACAGACAGACGGACATGGCTTAATCGACTCCGCTATCTATAAGGATCCAGAATATATATACTTTATAGGGTCGGAAATGAAAAATGTAGAAATTACAAACGGAATGACAAACTTATATATACCCTTCTCACTAAGCTGAAGGGTATAATAACACATACGAGTGTATCTGTTTTTATGTAGTTTTTTTTGATAATACATTCTCATCAGTTAGGTTTTTGACAACTGAGTTAGGTCTTTGACAGTAAATTTCTCGATCTATGGTTAAAAAATGTCCAATTATTAACCAATTTCAGGTTGTCAATGAATATTGTATTAAGAATCTTAGTTTATTACATTTTTTATAGAAAAATCATCATAATCGATAGATTTTTATAAAAAAAATTTATAATAAATAAATTCTCTTTAGAATATCCATGTAATTGTGAAATGTTTATTATAATCGATAAATAAACGATAAATTGTCATCAGAATATTCGAGTAATAACTACATTTTCTAAAAAAAAATCAAGAATTCTATAAATTTTCTGTATAATATTCGAGTAATCGATACATTAAGTATATAATATTATAGTAATCGATTAAATGTATATAGAATATTCGAGTAATCGACAATTTTTTTATAGAATACTCAAGTAATTTATAAATTTTCTTAAAAATCTATAAATTTCATATAGTAAATTTAACTAATCGATACATTTTATTGAGAATATTCAATAATTTTTCTATAAAATATTAGAGTAATCGATAGAATTTCTATAGAATATTCTAGTAATCTATAAATTGTCTATAAAGTATTTAAGTTATAGATAATGTCAACAGAATATTTGAGTAATCGATAAATTTTCTATAGAATATTCAAAGAATCGATATTATTTTTTTTCTTAATCTCGAATACGATACATTTTATACAGAATATTGGAGTAATTTATGTATTTTTATATATAGAAAATATAAAATAAAAAAAATAGTTATCGATAAATTTTCAATATAAAATTCATGTTATCTATACATTTAGTATGGAAAATTTAAGTTATCGATTTATTTCTAGAGAAAATTCTAGTTATCGATACATTTTCTATGGAATTTTCATGTTAATGACATATTGTTCATGTTATCGATAAATTTTTTATAGAAAATTCTTGTTATCGATAAATTTTATTTAGAAAATTCTTTTATCGATAAATTTTTAGTAGAAAATTATTGTTATCGATTAATTTTATTTTGTTATCGATAAATTCTCATTAGAAAATTATTGTTATCGATCAATTTTATACACAAAATTAAAGTTATTGAAGAATTTTCTTTAAATTTTTATGGAAAATTCGAGTTATTAATAAATTTTTAATATAAACCGAGTAACTAATTGATGTTTTATATAATAGAAAATTAATGTTGTCCATAATTTTTTTTACAGAAATCTCATGTAGTAGATACAATTTTCTTCACATTGAAATACATATTTGGTATTAAAAATTTAATATTATCATCTTGTGATCAGATTTTTTAAATTAATGCAATGGTTTAATTATGATTTTAATATCTAAAATTATACAATGTTCTAAAATTAAATCCTTTCTTTTCATAAAAATTTATAAACTTTTTTTGGGACACCGTTTGAACAAATAAACACCCATATTCATTAACAGTTTTTAAATTCGTCAAAGGTTTAGAAAACAAATTTTGTATGGAAATTTTGTTTTATAACCCTCTTATCAATTTAAAAAATGTTTATGAAGTACATAATTTAATGAAAGCACAAACCTATTCCAAGAATTCTAGAAGAGGTTTCCAAAACAACAATTAAGAATTAATGAAGACACGACTTTAGAAGCAGATGCAAAATGTCCCACAATGGGATATGGTGAAAGTTGGAACATGAATAACCCTGATTATTTTTATTTCATTACTTATTTGTTAACTTTTGTGCACATTTTTATTTACTTTACAAAGTATCTTAAACTATAATTTAGAACATTTTCGAACTCACCTTAAATCCCAAATAATAACATTTTCAGCTGCAGCCGCCACCACATAACGACCCTCTATTTTGTTATAAATAACAAAATTCACATTACTGCGACCACTGGCAATTATATTAAAACTGTCTATAGCTCTATAAGCTAAATATTGTTTAGTTAAACCCATTTCAAATTAGATTTTTTCAATATTTTTTCTTTAAATTAATAATTTTACACAAAGAAACACACTATACCACTACTCTGCACGTGTTTGAATGAGTTGTATACAAATAACATAATGAAACAAGTTCGACAATGTTTAGAAAAATATAAATAAAGCAAATGTCAAAAAATATGAAAGATGCCATACTAATAGCTTGCAATAATACCACACACAATGATATGGCAATATCTATAAAAAAAATTCGACGGAGCAAGCGCATAAAATGCTGCATACTTTAAGGCGGTTACTGGCAACATGGTGTATTAAAAACCAACAAATGGCAACACCCTATGAGCCGATATGAGTTCTTCTGGCAACACCGGTGGCAACACCGCGGCTGAGGTCAGCGGCTGAAGTCAACCAAACCATTGTTTTATATGAAGTTTTTACGATTTAGATTTGGGGGGTTCATGAGCCAAAATTCCCATAAGAAAATTCCCATGTAGCATGTGAGCCAAATTGGCAGATGTCAGCCGGAGCATCCGGAGTATAAAGTTACCAGATGGATTAAAATAGAACAATTTACTTTTTTTATTATTTACTATTGACACGAATTTGAGGTTATTATATTGAATCAACAAAAAAATAGTTTAAAAATATATGAACTGAATTATATATTTGTTGGCATTTTTATGTGCAGTTTTATCACTTGAAAATCAGTTATTTTTTTCTAAATTTGAAAAGTTTTTGAAAAAAATATGGCAACGCTGGATGTAAGCCAGATGAGCCGCAGGAGTATAAAGTTGCCAGATTGGCAGCATTTTATTATTTCTGCCAAGTATACTAGTCGCACAAAAAAAAGGAACATAGAAGAGGTCCTTGCAGGAAGAGATATACATATAAGCAGCAGCATCCCTTAGCAAAAAATATATAAGAAAAAAAACAGAAAATTTGCAAAAATATAATAAATTTTTACTTAAATATATAATGGACTATCAAAATTTTCCTGGAGCTGGAGGTATTTACTGTTTAAATGTTATTTAACTTTAAATTTTAAAATTTTTTGTGTTTCTTTAAAGATGATTCAAATAATGAATCCGTAGAAGTTTTACGTGAACGTTTAAATACCATGAAACGTTTAATGGCTGAACGCACAGCCCAGCAACAAAAGAATCCTGCTAGCACCGAAGAAATCTGGTCTACACACCGCCCACATAGGCCGCCTAGCATGATAAATGGGAACATTTTAGGCATGTGTTTTGCTGGTGCTTTACTGGTTATTATCTCAGTTTCTGTATACGCTTTTTATAGTCTTTATACGGCTGTTTTAAGAAAATTCCCCTCTAATCATGAGGAATTATAAATGGTCACAAATAAGAGTAATTAGCTTTTAAGACGAAATGATTCTTATAGAATAAAATTAATAAATAAATAAAATATTACATTGCCATTAAAGGTTTTTAAATGTTATTGAACGATTTTAGTTTCATGTGTAGAGGAGGGTATTAAAGATGTTCGAAAGGTGGTTGAATTTTTGTTTCATTGTAGTATTTTCTTCCATTTTTAAATTTTCGTGTTATTTTTTAAAAAAAAAAAACAAACTCCGAAGCGTTTTGCTTGTCTGCAGATACACCTAGAGTCTCTGTCGGGAATCGAACCCGCAATCCTCAGATTAGTAGTTTAGCACAGTCTATCGTTGAATTTAAAGAACATTTTCATTAAAGAAGTGTTTCATGCCCATTTTTTAGAGTTAATCAAAATTCTGTTTTTATATACTTCGCCATGAGTGGCAAAGGTATATATAAGTTTGTCATTCCGTTTGTAATTTATACATTTTTCATTTGCGACCCCACAAAGTTTAAATATTCTGGATCGTTATAGATAGCGAAGTCAATATAGCCATATCCGTCTGTTATGGCTGAGATATAATGAAAAAACCGGGACAACCTCGATTTTTTACCTATTTTTGATCTATATCTAGATTACTAAGTCATTAATATAGGCAATGGACTTTGAAATATCTATCATTAGATATCCAATGATAGATATTTCAAAGTCCATTGCAACGATGCATATAAAGCTATAGTAATTTGGACCTACAATGAGTCAAAATCGGGAAAAATATTTTTAACCTGATTTTTTTTTACAAAAAAAAATTTTTAATTTAAAAAAAAATTTCGAAAAAAAATTTTTTTTTAAATTTTAAAAAAAAAATTACTTTTTTTTAAATTTTGTTTAGCTAAAAATATTTAAAATTTGTATTTTAAAGTATAATTATATGAAGGGTATATAAGATTCGGCACAGCCGAATATAGCTCTCTTACTTGTTTGATATAATTTTTTTTCTGGAAATTTTTAAAAATATTTTATTTGGAGGACTTCACAATTTTAAAACTTTAAATCTTTTCAAATTAAAACAATATTTTTTTTTCAAGTTTTTTTTGCAAAATTTTATTAGGCTTTATTTTTTTCGTTTATTTGTTTTTAAGCTATTTTTTTTGTTTATAAATATTAAAAGAAAAACGCACAATTCTTAAAGAAAAAAGTTTGCAAACAAAAATACAATTTTTCAAAATTCTTACTTTTAACAAAACTTTAACATTTGCGGCTATCCAATACAAAACTAAAAATTAAAATGGGCACACAATAGAATCAATTATCAAAAAAAAGTACTATGTTTTATAACCAATACAAACTTAATTTAATAATTATAAAAAAATATATTTAATAAAGAGAAGAACTTTTCACAAAATTTATATACATTTTACAAGGAGTTTGTTTTTATTTTTCTGTTTGCTTATTAATTAATAATGATAGCAGGGGGAATATTTTAGTAAATACATAATAAACACTTAACAATTAGAATTGTGACTTTTGTTGTTAATTAATTATTTAATTTAATAATACAATACAAGTTGAGAGTATAATATGGGAAAATACAAATAAAAAAAGATTTCGTTTATCAAAAAGATATCGATTTGAAATGTGTATAATTTTATTATTTTTTTTATAATTTTCTTTAAATAAATTTAATGTAAATTGTTGTTTGTTGTATTCTTAATTTTCATATAAAGTGTAGGGTGTATAGGAAAATAATCATATCAATAGTAATTTCTTTTAAATATTCAATTTCAAATGTAAAATTAATATCTTTTCATACATTTCTATATAACTACTGCATATTAATATTTAGGAATTATTCAAGTTTATGTGTAAATATATAATTAGTTTAAAACTTAAGGCATTGGTATATTAGAGGGCACATATTCAAGAAAATTAGCTGGAAACTGACCCTGTCGACCGTTTACTTCGCCATACAACCAGTCTTCATTTATTCTATGCAATATTGTTATTAAATCATTTTCCTAAAACACGAAATGAAATATTTAAAAAAAATCCTTTAAAAAAAATCATTTCAATAGACTTACTTTCAATTCCAAATCACCCTCAACTTCGGCTGGGAAATTATATAAAGAACGAATTTTCAAATTTTGACTATTTGCAGTTGCGGCTTGTTGATATGTTGGTGTTGTCGAGGCAGACGATGATTGTGTTGAGTTTTCACTCGATAGAGTTTTGCTGGGAAGTGGCACTTTGATTTCTATGTAATTTACGGGGAAAATACCTTCACAGCCGGATCGTGTGCGTCCCTTATACCATTCTTCACTTACTTGTTCTATTAAATAGATTTTTTCATTCTCCTGAAAATAACAAGAAAATAAAATATATTTTAAAACAATAAAATTACATTCCTATGAGCTAGAAAATTTATCGATAACTTGAATTTTTCTATAGAAAATTTATCGATAATTTGAATTTTGTATAAAAAATTGATCGGTAACTTGAATTTTCTATAAAAATTTATCGATAACATGAATTTTCTATTAAAAATTTATCGAAATTGAATTTTCTTTAAAAAATTTATCGATAACTTGAATTTTCTATAGAAAATTTATCGATAACTTGAATTTTCTATAGAAAATTTATCGATAACTTGAATTTTCTATAGAAAATTGATCGATAACTTGAATTTTCTATAGAAAATTTATCGATAACTTGAATTTTCTATAGAAAATTTATCGATAACATGAATTTTCTATAGAAAATTTATCGATAACTTGAATTTTCTATAGAAAATTTATCGATAACTTGAATTTTCTATAGAAAATTTATCGATAACTTGAATTTTCTATAGAAAATTTATCGATAACTTGAATTTTCTATAGAAAATTTATCGATAACTTGAATTTTCTATAGAAAATTTATCGATAACTTGAATTTTCTATAGAAAATTTATCAATAACTTGAATTTTCTATAGAAAATTTATCAATAACTTGAATTTTCTATAGAAAATTTATCGATAACTTGAATTTTCTATAGGAAATTTATCGATAACTTGAATTTTCTATAGAAAATTTATCGATAACTTGAATTTTCTATAGGAAATTTATCGATAACTTGAATTTTCTATAGAAAATTTATCGATAACTTGAATTTTCTATAGAAAATTTATCGATAACTTGAATTTTCTATAGAAAATTTATCGATAACTTGAATTTTCTATAGAAAATTTATCGATAACTTGAATTTTCTATAGAAAATTTATCGATAACGTGAATTTTCTATAGAAAATTTATCGATAACGTGAATTTTCTATAGAAAATTTATCGATAACTTGAATTTTCTATAGAAAATTTATCGATAACTTAATTTTCTATAGAAGATTTATCGACATTTTTTTTAAAAAAATTTATCGATAAATTAAATTTTCTATAACAAATTTATCGATAATTTTCTATAAAAAATTTATCTGTACCTTGAATTTTCTATAAAAAATGTATCGATAACCTGATTTTTTCTATAGAAAATTTATCGATAACCTGAATTTTTCTATAGAAAATTTATCGATAACTTGAATTTTCTTTAAACAATTTATCGATAACTTGAATTTTTCTATAAATTGAATTTTCAATAACAAATTTATCGTTAATTTGAATTTGCAATAAAAAATTTATCGGTAACTTGAATTTTCTATAAAAAAATTATCGATAACTTGAATTTTATATTAAAAATTTATCGATAACTTTAATTTTCTATAAAAAATTTATCGATAACTTGAATTTTCTATACAAAATATAGCGATAACTTGAACTTTCTTAAAAAATTTATCGATAATTTTAATTTTCTATAGAACATTTATCGACAAAATTTTTTTTTTTATAAAAAAATAATCGAACTCAATTTTCCTATAGAAAATTTTCGTTAACTCAGATTTTCTCTAAGAACGTTTCATTTTGAATTTTGTATCACTGTTTACTACTCACCCTAAAACATAAATCTCCTTCCTCCGTGCTATCAAAATCGTACAGCGTTATGCCATGTGGCGGCTCCAAAGGTTCACTATCATATTCATCCATTCCCCCAGAACTCAATTGCAAGGCATCGACTTTGCCGGTAATAACATCTAAAATCGAAAATGTGGGCTTTTGCGAGGTGCCCACGGCTGCCGATGATGAGGCTGCAAAAGATGACGTTATGGCTGATGTGGGTGGTAGTGGAGGAGGTGCACATTGTGGCATAGGCGGAGAGGGTGGTGTGATTAAATTATCGGAATAAATTGATGAGGAACCAAATGATGTGGGTTTAGCTAATAGTGGTGGTTTGGGTGCTTTAGGTTTCTGAGAGATTTTCGGTTTTATAATTGTGGGCATATTGAGCGCGGGTGATGGTGGTAAGAGACTTTTACCGTTGCATAAAGGATTATCACCATTGGTTTGTATACGTGTATTTATTGTGCTGAGATTTCTTACGGGCGCAGTACCAATACTGCCGTAACGAGGTTGTGTAGTTGTTGTTGTTGCTCCTGTATTGTCCGGATGGCCAAAGGCATCAAGGGCCTCCCAAGGATCCAGGGGACTGGTTGTAGCTGGTCTAGAACGTCCGGCTGTGGCTGAAAAATCATCTTCAAAACCGCTTTCTGGTTGCGAAACACTGCCATTGTTGGGCGAACTAAAATTGGAATCCGAACTGAAACTGTCCACGCTCAAGCAATCGCTGTTGGATTTTTGCGTAAATGTTGGAGAACTTGGAGGAGAATCAAAACTGATCAATTGAGCTTCTGTGGTAGCAGTTTGATGCATTGTTTGCATAGACGAAGAGTTGAAATTGCCAGTATTGTTCCAAGCACTATTCCAATCAGTGCTCAACGAACTGGTGTTGCTAAAACCATTGTTTTGCAGTGATGTCGTTGTAGTTTTTGAAGACATTGAGGAGGTTGTAGTACCGTACGTGGCCGAGCCATACATACGCGATGAGGCATTGTTGGCTGTTGCCGCCCTGGACGATTTTTTCTTAAGATGGAATATATTTGTTAAAATATTGGTAGATTGTTGTACTGGTGGAGTGGGAGCAGCACCCTTTTTCGGTTGCACTTTAGGTGGTGGAGGTCTGGGTGGTGGTTGTTTTTTATAATTACCATTTGTTGTGGGCTGAGTTTGGCTTTTCGTGGCCGCCACCCCTCCACCAAATCCTGTGTTGCCGGCTAAAATATCAAAGGGTGAATCATCCCAATCGGTAGCAGGTGCATAACGTGCTTGGGGAAATTTTCGCGTGATTGAACCCGTATTGTTGTTATTAATTGAACCACCATTGTGTGCATTTGTGGACATCGGCTGTTTGGGTGGGGGTGGCAATTTGATTGTTAACTTTGGTACGGTGACATTTTGATGTTGTTGTTGGCTGCGCTGTTGTAATTGTTGCTGTTGTTGTAATTGTAAACGTAACTGTTCTAGACTAGCGTTAGCATTCGCCGCTGCATTTTGTGCTCGTGATCCAGGTGGTGCCGGTGCTGGACGTGTTGGTAAGGTCATAGTTTATTGTAATAAAACAGTCTGAAGCCTTTCCTCTACAACTGAATACTGAAAACATGAAATGAGACAAGGAAGAATAAAAACAAAGAAATGTTAGAAAAATTCGTTTATTTTTTTATAGAACTATGTAGTATGTACTTATGTATTTGCATTTTGTTTGCATAACTATTCTAATTGGTATGACAATTTTAATTAACATAAACACGAAAATTAGGAATGTTACAAAATTTAATAGTTTTTATAATGTTCCATAATATAGAGATGTGAATTCTAATACATATTTAACTAAAATGTTTATAAAACTAGTTCCTATATTTTTTAACTAAACAAATTTCCGATAACTAGAATTTTCTAATAAAAATTTAACCATAACATGATTTTTTTAGAGAAAATTTCTCGATAACTTAAATTTTATTTTTAAAATTTATCGATAATTATATTTTTTAGAGGAAATTTATCGATAACTTGAATAGCCACAGAAAATGTTTTGATAACTTAATATTCTTTAGCAAATGTATCGATAACTTGAACTTTCTCTAGACAAGATATAAGTTATCGATATATTCCATAAAAAATGATCGATATGTTATCGATAACTGGATTTTTTTTATAGAAAACTTATCGATAACTTAAATTTTCTTAAGAAATTATCGATAATTAATTTTTAATTTTTTAAAGAAAATTTTTCGATTACTTGTTTTTTCTATAGAAAATTAATAATAACTTTACTTTTCTCTAGCGAATTTATCGATAACATAAATTTTGTATAGAAAATCGATTAATTTTTTTTATAAAAATTTATCAAAATCTTTAATTTTCTACAAAAATAGTATTGATCATTTTTTTATTAAATATTTATTGATAACTTGAAATTTCTATTGAAAATTTGTAGATAATTTGAATTTTCTATAGAAAATTTTTTCCCATGCGCTGTAATCAATTAAATCTCTACCCCAAACACACAAAAACCAACCCCAAGTACTTTTTCGCTACAAATGCAATTGTAATAAGTTAAACCTGAAAGTGAAATCAATTTAATAGCTGCTTTCTATCATTTGATAACTAGACTTTAATTTGTTTTCATTTTAATTATATATTTTCTGTGTTTTGTCATTTTGTTGAATTTTTTTTAATGACTCATATAGTCGCGTGTGTTTTAGGGGATTTCAAATAAAAGTTGATTGCCTTTTTGCCGAATTGTTTCTTTCTTGTGGTTGTGGACATTTTATTTTATTGTTGAAACGTTTTGTGGCGATAATTTGTTAAACTTTTAATAGTCTTTGATAGTAGAGTCTTTAAGTACTTTAAGCGATTAGAATATGTTTGATTGGAATTTTTTTCAGTCTTGTATGTGAAGTGTGAATGAACAGTAAAATATGTATGAGTTATAATTTACTCGTAATAATAACTATTGTTTAAGATTATATTAAGTTACTTACATAAAAGATATTAAATATTTATGTGGTAAATAAAAATTTAACACCATATTCATTATAACAAGTTTTTTTCAGTTTTGTTTTCAATCTAATATAAATCATTATATTAAAGAGAAATGTTCATAAAAGTAATAAACACTTTGGACATTTTAAGAAATTAACATTTGTTTGTTGTTATCAGTTTGCTAATTACTTATGTCTCTAGTTAGAGAAAATTTTAAAATTAACGGAAATGGTGTAAACCTGTACATTACTAGGTTATTTAATATTTGCAATATATAATAGTGTTTGATTGAATAAATTGACGACCTTGAGGTTTTGTATTGTTGTTTTTTTTTACAATAAGTTTTTTTCAAGAAAACTAATGTACTTTTTCAAACAATTGTTTATTATGGTTAAAATATAAAATAAACAATAAATAAATAGCTAGCACTGTTTATTCAAACATTAATGGTTGGTTAACTTTATTTGTTTGTCATAAAATAAATTCATTTTATAGAAAAAAGTATTTTTCTTTTATAACCATTTTAAAAAATTGTTTATTCATTAAAAATTGTATATAAATTGCAGTTTATTTAAAGTGCATTTATTTACAAACACACATACATACAAATTGCAAATTTTAGGTCTGTCAATAAGTTGGTAACTCGTTAGTTGTTTGTTTACTTTTGCTCAATTGTTCAATACTACCGTTATTCTTGTCACTCAGCATTCAGAGATGGAAAATTAAGTAATTTATAGAAATGAAATTATTTTTTTTTAATTTCACAAATTCTTTTAAATTTTAACGGTTTTACAAATATGTATTTATTGTAAAAAAGTCTAAAAATTTAAACTATAAAAATATGCAATTAATTTGTTATTGTTTTAATTAACCAATATAGGTAGGTATTAAAAAAATAAAAACAACTCATTTGCACTCCCCTTAAAGTTTTTTATATGTATCACTCATTATTGCTATTAAACACACAATGATTATGATTTTCATAAACACCCATAAGTAGAAAAATGTATGTAGTTCAATAAACTTGATTATTACTTACATTTCAAATCAAATACGACTCTGAAATGTATTACAAAAAAAAGAGAAAAAAGTGTAGGGAAAAAATGCAAAAGAAAAAAATCAAATTAATAAACCATTTTGTATGGATTTTATTGTGATTTGAAACTGGAACACATTTTAAATAGTAAGTTAAATATTTTTTCTTTTTTTTTTGTTTAGTGTGTGCTACTGCAAAATCTTATTAATGTTTTTTGTTTCTTCTTATCAGCATTTCTTTATTTATTTTATATTTTATTAATATTTTCAAGCAAAAATGTTTTTAATTTAAATCTGTTTAATTTTATCATGTGGTAGAAAAGAAATATTTCCATTATACTCTTGGTACGGTGTGATTTAAAATAAGGCATATGTTTTAAGAAGAAAATAGAAAGAAAATTAAATGAGACTGATAAAAATTAAATACACTGAATACATTTGAAAATATTTCAAGAACAAACCCATATTTATTTATGGTCATCTGTTCAGTGATATTGAAAAAATTAAATGTTTCACAAAAATAGAATAGAAAAATTTATTGGTAACTTGAATTTTCTATAGAAAATTTATCGAAAATTTGAATTTTCAAAAAAAAAAAATCACTTGAATTTTCAAAAAAAAAAAAAAAATCACTTGAATTTTCAAAAAAAAAAAAATCACTTGAATTTTCAAAAAAAAAATCACTTGAATTTTCTATAGAAAATTTTTAGATAACATGAACTTTCAACAGAATAATTATCGATAACTTGGATTTTCTATAAAAAATTTATCGATAACTTGAAATTTCTATAAAAAAAATTATCGATAACTTGGATTTTCTATAAAAAATTTATCGATAACTTGCATTTTCCTTAAAAAACTTATCGATAACTTGAATTTTATATAAACAAATTTTCGATAGCTTCGATTTTCTATAAAAAATTATCGATAACTTGAATTTTCTTTAGAAAACTTATAGATAACTTGGATTTTCTATAAAAAAGTTATAGATAACTTGAATTTTCTATAATAAAATTATCAATAACTTGAATTCTCTAAAAAAAAAAATTTATCGATAACTTCAATTTTCTTTAGAAACATTTTCGATAACTTAAATTATCGATAGAAAGTTCTTCGATAATTTTATTTCTCTATAGAAAATTTATCGATAACTTGAATTTTCTATAAAAAAATTTATTGATAATTTTAATTTTCTATAAAAAATACATAAACAGAAAAAATTAAATGTTTCACAAAAAAAAAAACGGTTTATACAAAATGTATCAATAACTTGAATTTTCTATAGGAAATTTGTCGATAACTTATATTTTTTATTGAAGATTTATAGATAACTTGAATTTTTTTATAGAAAAATTTTGATAACTTGAATTTTCTATAGAAAATGTATCGAAAACTTGAATTTTCAAAAAAAAAAATCACTTGAATTTTCTATACAAAATTTGTAGATAACATGAATTTTCATCAGAAAAATTATCGATAACTTTGATTTTCTATAAAAAAATTATCGATAACTTGGATTTTCTATAAAAAATTTATCGATAACAGAAAAATTATCGATAACTTGGATTTTCTATAAAAAATTATCGATAACTTGAGTTTTCTAAAAAAAAATGATCGATAACTTGGATTTTCTATAAAAAATTTATCGATTACTTGCATTTTCTTTATAAAATTTATCGATAACATGGATTTTCTATAAAAAGTTATCGATAACTTGAATTTTATATAATAAAATTATCAATAACTTGAATTTTCTAAAAAAAAAAATTATCGATAACTTGAATTTTCTTTAGAAACATTTACGACAACTTAAATTATCGGTAGAAAGTTCTACGATAATTTTATTTCTCTATAGAAAATTTATCGATAACTTGAATTTTCTTTAAAAAAATTATCGATAACTTGAATTTTCTATTAAAAATTTATCGATAATTTGAATTTTCTATAAAAAATACATAAACAGAATTTTTATAAAAACAAACGTAATTTCCAAAACGCCTTTATACGATACTTAAAATATTATTCCAATTAATAACGCCTTTTTATTTAATTTTTAGTTTTATGTGTATTATTTCATATTTATTTACTTATTTTTTATCTCAAATTAATATGAGTCATTTATAAACTTTAGTTTTAAACACTGTCTTTCAATACTATTTTCTAAAAATAATCACAATTCCTTTAGAAAAACTTACAACTACTTTACTTGACTTTTAAAATTATTGTACATATTATTTTATCTGTAGTTCGGTGCAAATAACAATTAAATTTTTCTTTTTGCATTATACAATGCCTGCAACTATAAATATTTGCCATAACTTAAACATTATCGATGTGGGCACCACTCAAATTAATTACTTTCTAACAAATTTATATACGAGTAAACAAATTGAATAAAAGCCTTAATGAAATACACCACACGGGCGCCATATGCAGAAAATAGCAAAAACAAATGGACGAGAACTTTCTTACACAACAATTATTTAATTAATTTATATTTTGACCAAGTGTGGCAGTAGAAAAAACACTGCTACTTTTTTCCCCCCACTACAAACAAATAATAAAACGTTTGCCCACCTCTGTACTTCCTTTATACTCACGCTCTTTGATAAATTAAATAATAAAGAAATATACACATGCAAACATAATTGCTCGTGTTGCAATTTTCTTATAATTAAATTCACCTTTATTTGTTGATCAATAGATGGGGCAAAAAAAAATGTTGACGAAATAAAAGCTTAAACATATAAAAAACCTGCATTTAGCAAATCATTAAAAACGCATGAACACAATGAGGAAGAAAGTTGGCAATGCAGTTGTTTGTTTACGCACCTTACACAAGTTAATATTAAATACATGCTGTTGAAGCATGAAGCAGCAGTATAGCACAGTCGGTGCTCTAACTTTTGCATAAAGTATCACTTTGGCTGTGACGTTTTTATTGTTTATCTTGTTTTATAATTTACTGCCAAAAACAAATTGCTAATTTTATGTCGGTCATTAATTTGGTAACTCGGGTAAAGTTGTTTGTTTATTTTTGCTCTATTGCTGAATAGAAAGATTGTTGGCAACGCAGTAATTTGTTTATGTTATTTACGCATCTAAACGGCTCTAGCCTATACAAAACTTTACGCGTGCGCTAACTTTTGCGTAAAGTATCACTTTGGCTGTGGCGTTTTTATTGTTTGTCTTCGTTTTATAATTTACTGCCAGAAAATGCTTAATGGGAGCCATATATTCGTAAAAACCCACTTTATGTATATGTTACCGGCATTTTAAACACCAGAAAACATTAAAACAAATTCCTACAAGAATAAAATTACATATTTTAATACTACCTATATACTTAGGTAGCATGTATTACATTTTTATTTTATTTATTAAATGTGGGAGTGTTGTCGTTTGAAAATAAACTGCAATAATGCACAGTTGTAGTTAATTTATATTCAAGACAGGTTTTAATTTTGTTTATTTTAAAGCAAGTATTTAATAATAATTTAAATAGTTATGTTTTAAATAAGGCTTTCTATTTCTTTCATTTCTTTTTATATACATATCTATAAGAAATTATGCAAATTTTTTGTGTTTTTTTTTTTGTTAATAATCAATTGATCTTTGTTGAACATATTTTCCATACAGAAGAACCAACAAAAATTTTGAATAAACAAAAAGAAATCTTTAGAGAGAAAATAATTGTCAATGAAAAGCAGACAATACAATAAAATAAATACAGTTTAGTTTGATTAAATAAATAGTTAAATGACCTGTATAAGAACAAGTTAGGTTGATATATTCGACTGAGTCGAATCTTATTTACCATTCACCTTAGTATATATAGCTTTTTTTAAATTAAAAAATAATAATTCTCATTCATTCTATAGTTTTTATTTGTATAATATCTTTGGCTTTACTAAAGCCTTTTGAGAAAATGTTTCCTGATGATCTGGCCTAAGCAACCAGTGAAATACGCATAGAAACTAGTTTATCCCCAAACAATAAATTTCACGGAATTTATCAATAATTGGGAATTTAGCACATGAAAACTAAATCTTACCAAAATATTAATTTTATATTCTCGTAATAACTTTTTAATAATCATTTTTGTTTTATGAATTTTATGATATTGCAACAACAAGAGGTCCTACTGGAGGATAATTTTAAATTTTTCGATAATTTTCCTAAAAAAATACATTATTTCTTTACAGCCAATATTGTCATAGAGTGCGTTTAAAGATACAGTAAATTTGTAAGTCATTGATGCAGAATTCTGAAATATAGTATTTTATTAATTGTTTTATTACCAAACAAAAATTCTACTTTCCATCCCTGAATGGTATATCAATTTATACTGAATGCCAATTTATAAAAAAGAAGCAAAAATAGCTTATGAAAAGGTAAATAACCTAAAAACGTTAGTTTAAATAATATTGAACTATAATTTGGCATTAAACGAAATTATTCTTTAAAGACACTGCTCAAAACATTATTTTATAAGAAAAAGCAATTAAAGCCAAACACAATTTAATTTAATATTTCTACATAATTGACTTTTTGCAAGAAATAACTTAAGAAAGACAAAGTCTTTGTTCTGTAAAAAATAACAAAAACAAAAAAGTTTAGTTGCCGAGGTTAAAGGTTGTTTATTTTATTTCATAATAAATGCATGATACAATAATAAATTGCTATTATTTAATTCAAAAATATGTAATAATACAAAATAAAATTTGTTGTTATCAATTTTAAACGGAAGTAAAAAAAAACAAATGTTGTTAATATTATAATTATTTAAATAAATTAAAAAATTTTACAAAAAAAGTAAAAAAAAACTGAGTCGAAACAATTTGTATAAGAATAGTTCGAAAAAATTTTAATTTTCAATATTTACTTTCATAAGTCCACCTTTTTAAATTTTGTTCAGGCATGTTAAATCGTTTCAGATATGAATAGATATATTTTTAATTAATTTACAATTTTTAGTTTTAAGATTATTTCCTTTAAATTATCATAAAATTATTATCCATTTAAACTTCAGAAAAAAAATGCAATTTTTGTTATACTATATAACTGTTCATACTCAAATTCCCAGCGTTCATATCCACTAAATTCAAGAATTAATTAAATTTAACAGCTTAATGACCGCATTTTCAAATCTTTTTTGCAATATTTTTTTTATCAACCTAGCTTTGCTTTACACTCGTAACACACTGAAATGAGTAGCAACAGAAAACAGAAATTAGCAAAAGGTTAAAGAACTTTTTAAACACACCAAAAATGGAGATAAATGTGAATCAAATTTAAAATGTTTCTGGTGTCTATTAGCAAAAATAAAAATGTTATACACAAAATTTTACAGTAGGTGTGTTTTAATGTGAATAATTAAACATTGAACCCAAATAAGAGTTCAATATCTGCTACAAATGATTAAATAATAAATGGCATGTTTGTACCATGACTGGGAATATAAAGTTGGGGAAAAAATACTCTCTAGGGATACATTTTTCAGCGAAAAAAGGAAATAATATAACGTCAAATAAACATAAATTCTATAGCTTGCAAAATTCAATAACCTTTGCCGAAAATTCCCGATAATTGTTGTTCAAAATCATCTGGCCGGCCTATTTGGTTTAATGACTTGTTATACGGGATTCACAAGATGACTTTTTTGTGACTTTAAGTCATGATTTTATGAGTTTGTTGGCAAGAGGGGTGGAATTGAGAGAATTGCTAAAGTCATCTTGTGAATCCCGTATTACTTTTACTTGATGTCTTTGAAAACGCACCGTTACAATTCTGTTTACACTTCAGCGTGAAAAGACTTAAATTCATTTTACTTGTTTTAACTTATACCTATTTTAAAAGTCTTACGACATTTGGCCCAGCCCGAATCTTGTGTTTAAAATACTGTTAATTGTTTTATTTTTTTGTTATATTTAATTTTTGCAAAAAAGTATGTAGGTAAACAACTGTTTTATTATTTTTTTTGTTTGTTTTTTCACTTTGTTGGTCTTACTCATACATTGAAGTGTTAGTTTTTTTGTTTTATTTTTGTAAAGTAATATTTTAACATCATTTACACATGTGCCGTATCACCTGTTCTAGTTTATGAGTATGTCAACAATATGCTACGTTTCATTTTATCTGTTTTGAAACCATAAAATTCTTTACAACAATTTTTGAGCCGAAATTCTACACAATAAATATAACTACATACAAAGAGATATACATACATATGTTACTTACAATACATACTTTACCCACATACTTTACGTATATGAAAATAAAAACAAAACGTTAAATAAAAAGAAAATCGATTGACTCACCTCAATCATTGAGCATGAGAGTGAGAGTACTTAGTGATGTGTCAAGTGAACTATAACATTATTTGATTACATACATATGTACACACTTACAAACATACAATTAATTTATGTATATGGTGTAGATGCATGATGTAAACAAAAAAAAATACAATTAACGTCATAATGCAAAAAGTTATTTTATCCATAGTGTGATATGTTTATCATATTATTAAAATGTTATACAAAATAATTAAAGAAATTCTGTTTAAAAATGTTTTCATTTCACTATCATTTTAAATTAATTTAAATTAAAAAAAATAATCTCAATTTAATTCTGGCGAAAAATTTAAACAATCTAAAAAGTTTAATTTGCTTAAAAACAAATAAAAAATTCTTGGAATTTGATAAAAACATAAAACATTTTTCGAATTTAAGAAAAAAAAAAAACATAATATAATTTTCAGATCTTAAACAATTAATCTCTTTCTACCAACAAACACACATATTTCTAAATCTATGCTATTAATTTAACAAATTTAAGCTTTTGAAAACTTTATCGACATTAAACAAAAAATCTACAATTCTACTGTGTGAATGTGTAATTGTACTTGTTGAAATCAGTTTTACGAAGCATATCAACTTTGACCTAGTTAATTTTTTTAGTTAAGGTTTTACACAGAATTCCGAATTGTAAAAAAAATAAAATTGTATCGCTCATTTGCTACAAGTTGGTCATAACTCAAATTTTCGGTTATTTAAACGCTTAAAGCTTTTACTAAAAATTCTATTATTTTGGAAGTGAGTTATCATGAACGTCAAAATTAAAAGACAGGTTTTTACATAAAATTTAGTTGCAAATTAATCAAAAAATATACAAAACTCTTCTTTTTTAAAAAAACAAACACAAACTGCGAAGCTTTTTGCTTGTCTGCAGATACACCCAGAGTCTCTGGCGGGAATCGAACCCGCAACCCTCAGATTGATAGCCCAGCACTCTATCTAGTCTAGTCTATCGAGCACATTTTTTACATGTTTTATTTTTACAAACAAACGATTTGTTTGTTATAAACCATTCACCAAAGTATACATTACGATAATTTTGGTGAACATTTTTTTTAGTGGTAACAAAAAAAGTTGTCAAAAAGGAATCTAAATTCTGTTTATTTTCTGAAAAGTATTAAAGGCACTATAGGTCCATTTTTGGCACGTTTTAGACATAAATTTATCACTAAATATAAATATTAAAATCCCATCACTGATGCCGACCACTGTTTAAAATATTCAATGACATTTTACTCGATACTATGTTATTTTGAGTTATGTCGCTTTTGTCGCAAATGAGCGTTATTATTATTAAAACTAATACACAAATGAGTTATTGTTAAAATAAGTATGCGTGAATGTAAACATGTGAATGTACAGTACAATTGTGTGAAAAATAAGTAAGTGACAAACAATTTTGTTTAACAGATTTGGTCGCAGTTTTAGGTGAAGGCTGTCAATATAATTTTCAAAATGTAGTAATGGGCAGTTTTCCGTAAGTTATGCATATTACTAGCTAGGAGAAGATTATTTAAGATTCAGGTGAAGAACAACACAGGTTAATTTAGAGATAAAATAATGAGAAACTGTCTAAACCGGTGCCCGGCACTCATATAACCACTAGGGGCATCAAAAACTGAATCAGAAAATTCGTTTTATGCTACATTAACACACATTTAAAGTTTGGGTTGTTTTGCAACAATAGGGGTTTGAGAGCTTCACTTGATTGACACGACAATAAATATAAAGGGTATACACGAAATTGTTCCTCAACTAAATTCAAAACAGATTTGTCTGGGCATTGTATCATTCAAAAAAAAAACATCGCATCGTCTGTTGAAATCCACTTTCCGAAGCTCCCAAATAACTTTGATTGATACATCAATATATCCGATATAATAATGTTTCGGTCGGACCTACTGTGGGTCAAAATCGGGAAAAATATTTTTAACCCGAATTTTTTTTTTCACAAAAACAAATTTTTTTGGTATAAATTGTTTTTACTAATAAATTAAAAAAAAAAATTTTACAAAATTAAAAAAGAAATTTTATAAAATTTTTTCCCATAAAAAAAATTGTCAGTAGTAAAACAACATTTTAAATTTTGTTTACCTAATAATATTTAAATTTTTTATTTTAAAGTATAATTTCGTATATAAGCTTTCTTACTGGTTTTTTATCTATATCTGGATTACTAAGTCATTAACATATACCATATGGATATCTAATGATAGACATTTCAAGAAAAATATTTTTTAACCCGATTTTATTAAATTAAAAAAAAAACTAAAATTCTTATTTTTATACCCTTCAGCTTCGTGAGAAGGGTATATATAAGTTTGTCATTCCGTTTGTAATTTCTACATTTTTCATTTCCGACCCTATAAAGTATATCTGGATCCTTATAGATAGCGGAGTCGATTAAGCCATGTCTGTCTGTCTGTCTGTCTGTCTGTCTGTCTGTTGAAATCAATTTTCTAAAGGCCCCAGATATTTTGTTTTTTTTTGTGTTTTGTTTCTTTTGGCGTTGTTGTTGTTTTTTATACAACTAAACGTTTGTTTGGTTGTGTGTTGGTTTTTTTGACAAAAAAAACAACAAATCGTATGTTTGGATGTGCAAGCTTTGCGTATTTTGTTTTTTTTTGTGTTTTGTTTCTTTTGGCGTTGTTGTTGTTGTTTTTTGTACAATTAAACGTATGTTTGGATGTGTGTTGGTTTCATTGCGTATTTTGTTTTTGTTTTTTCTTTTGGTGTTCTGTTTCGTTTGGCGTTGTTGTAGTTTTTTGTGTTCTTGATAAATTTAGGATGCTGTACGCTGAAAGTGGGCAATGTACATACATATATACTAATTATAAAAAATAATAATGCATCCACAACAAAGGTGAAGGGTATATAAGATTCGGCATAGCCGAATATTGCACTCTTACTTGTTTTTTATTTATTTCTGTTTTATAGTAATACAAAGCCATCAAGGCCAAAAAACGTATTACAAAGATCAAATATTCTGAGTAAATATCAATAAAATAACAATATAATAATATTTATATATCATAATCATTTAAGGGCTGGCTCCCCAGCCATTTATAATTGAATTTAATTAAATTTAATTGTAATTAAAAATTTTTTTTTGATGATTTTTTAAAATTTAAAAAAAAAATTAAAATAACAATTCAAAATAAAATTTTTCCAAAAAATTAACGATTGGAAAAAAATTAAATTTTGTTTACCTAAAAATATTTCAAATTTGTTATTGAAGTATAATTTGGTGAATGGAATATAGCTCTCTTACTTGTTTTCTATGTTTTTGTTCTTTTTAAAATACTTAAATAAGAACACAAAACCGATTAATTATTTGCTCGATTAACCGATTAAACCAGAAACCCGATTAATTGAATATCCTAATTGTTATACACAGTATATGAAATTATTTATTTCATTCCACTCTTACTTGTTTTTAAGTCATTTATTTAACTAGTATAAAATAATAATACTAATAATAATATTGACAATATTTACGTTTTAAAATTAAAACCACATAAATGATAATAATACTTTTTTTTGTTCCTTTATTCTTTAAGCCATTACAGCTACAAAATAAAAATAACCACCTACTTTTTTTTTCATACACAATTTGTTTCCCAAAACATCACTGATAACAATAAAAAAAGTATAAATATATAAATGTTTTCCTATAAAAAATCGAACGCCATAAATTAATGGAAATGCCCTATGACTATTAAAATCCGCTTGTACCAAGTACAAAATGGTATTTATGTATGAGTAGAGTATTATAAAATAATAACAATTACAATAATATACTTTTCAATGAAATCTCACTCTCAGGGGTAATGGAAATCTAAGCGAGCGAGAGAGAGAGAGTGAGGGATTTAAAAGAGTTGAGTGATAATAAACAATAAATAGAACAATTACAATGATGGCTGGCTGTTGTATAGGAAATTTACAGTGATAAGAAATGGCGCTATTATTACAATTAAATCGCATTTAAATGTATGTTTTTTTTAATTTTTTGCTCTCATACATTTGATTTTCTATTCACAAACTAAGTATTTGTGTAATAATTGAAATTGAACGTGACTATTAGAGAAATTGGGGTTTTTATTTTTTTGGTTGACAATTGACGTAGTCAGAAAATTTTGCAAAAATACAAGAAAATAAACAAAACAACAAAAAAAATGGCAGGCGTAAACAAAAAGGGGAGGTTATGTAAAAAACCAAAATGAAATACAAAGAAATAAACAACATGACAATAGTAAACAAGAAATAAACACGTCAAATAGTAAAATAAATTTATTAAAAAAAAATAAAGAAATGTGTTTTTTTATAACACTATGATAAAAAAAAAACATGAAAAGAATAAATAAATGTAGGTAGAATTAGTAATAAACTAAATATACTATAGGTACATGGAAGTAATTTAATTTAAAAAAACTTTGTCATTAGATAATTAGAGCTAAGATGAGCAGTTTAACCACATCATAGCTGTTTTTTTTAGACAAATTCATATACTGGCCTTTTGAGGGTTAAACACTTGGGAAAAGCGGAAGTTAATTGACCCTTAGCCAATTAAATAATTACATTAGTTTAATTAAAACACAATGTATATTCCTATGCAGTTTATTTTAGTTGAATTATTTGTTGTAAAATTTATTTAAAACAAAATTCTTCTGTCTGGGTTTTAACAAAACACGGGCGACCTTGGGTTTTGTTTTCAAGAAAAATTATCACCACTCTTAACAATTTTAAATTGTTATCTAAAGTAAAATTGTTTTAATGATAAGACTACCTATGCAAACACTGAAAATACTTAGGTAAATGAATTGAAAAATAAACAGTAAAAGTAAAAAACACACAAAACATACAAATTAATGAAACATACTGCTAAATAAATACATACCTTTCTCAAATAGGTACTTTCTTTCTGATGATTTCTTCGAATTTAAAACACTTGTGCACGGCCACCGACGCAATGTGGGAGAGTATTTAAATTATATTTTTATAAATGTTTCCAAACACAACAAGATATGTTTAATTTGTGTGGGTATTTATATTTTAAGCACTAAAAAAAAACATAATAAAAAAAATTTAAATTACTTTAGATAAAATTTTTAGATTTTAAAAAATTTTAATTTTAAACTAAGCTAATTTTAAATTTTTCAATCAAGAATTCATATAATTTATTTGCATGTTTTTATTTTAATTAACCGACACTTTTTTCCCATCATAAGTAATTTTTGTTTAATTATTTTTTATTTTATTTAAATTAATATTTATTTTCTATATCTTTATTAATTAACACCACTGTGTATTTTGTTTTTGTTTGTTCCCTTCTACTTTTGTTTTTGCCTTTTTCATCAGTCTCATTCCAGGTGAGTTAGTAGATGATGTTATTGTAATATTAGTATGAAGTTGTATTGTGTGGAAGAAAGAATCGTTTCGTGTTAAAAATGACAATTGCGAGAAACAGACAACAACAAAAAACAAATAAAGATGACCTCCCGTTTGCACATAACCCGCGCGCGCTCTTCTAGTATTTATATTAAAAACAGCAGCAACAACAATGACAAAAAAACAAAACTAAAAACACACTCATACCAATGTAAGGCAGACAAATGAATAATAAGAAAAAACAACAACAATAATCATTCATACATTTTAGGGTGGCTGTTAGATATTTTAAAGACAATCCTAAAGTATTGACTGGAAATCTCCAAAATTACATAAAATATAAGAGAAAAACTATGTATTTTTATTAATTTTGCAATTTTTGTTTAAAGGTAGATATTTTTTTTAATTTTTAGCATGGTTTATTCCCATTTTAAATATTGGAGATAAATTCACTGACATTTATTTTTGGAAGATAAGCTAGCTAGTCCCTTGCATTTTTAGCAATTTGTTTTGTATATACATATATCTATAGAAATAATTAGATATACGTCATAACTCAAAATCCGGGTGTTTTGAACTGAGTAATACAATATGCGCCGTTTTTTAGTATTTCATATAGTTTTATCAGTTTTAAAATAAGTCAATTATTTTTTGTATGTGTGTGTTTTTTTGTTATAAACGTCAAAATGAAAATTCATATTTTCTCGTATATTTGACAGGTAAACATTTGGGTTAAATACAAATTAGAAAGATATTAATAGCTACTATTTAAATCAGGTTTTATTTCAGAAATCGCATGATTTGTTGAACATTTATTTAAGAAGAAGTAAAATGACATAAAACATTCAATGTCGTTTTTCTCGAAAAGATTTTTTTTTAATTATGACGTTGTTGCAGCAAATGAGCGATATATATTTTTTTCTATTAAATACAATGAAACATTTTATTTTTAAAGAGAGTATTCAGGAAATATAAATTTTTTTAGAAAAACCTGTTTCGGATTATTCGAAAAATTCCTTTTTCTTAAAAAATCGGTTAACGGGGTTTTCATTATATGCGGTTCAATATCAGTTTTTCTTTATTTTGATTAGAAAAAAATCGATTGTAAATAATGTGTAATTTTTTTTACAAATAATGACCATTTTAAAGAAAATCAAACAAAAAATACATCAAAAACTGAATTATTTTTTAATAAACAATTAAACTGTTCACTAAAGAGCGTTAGATTTATTCCAGATCAGTAAAATGTGTCAAAAGTATATCCAAGTATAAAATATTATTAAAATTAAGATTTTTTGGTGACCTCAAAAGACATCTGAATATTCTTAATAACATTGCTTTATAAAAGAAAATACTTTATGTCGTAATCAAATGAAATCGGTCATGGAACCGAGACCATTTTGTTACTGGGGCCAAATAACCAACATGGCAAATAAAAAAAATATATACATCATATATTTTACAATACTTTGTACAAAAAAGGAATTAGTTTTTGATACACTTCAGAAATTAAAATTGTTTGCATAGAATTGTTAGAATATATTTTCGGATAAGATGCATACTTTTGCATATTTATTCTATAGGTAAATATGCAACATTTAATGATGCATATTTAAGGCTTGATATCATGTTGTGTCATAATACACTTTGGTTGCTATTTTTTACTAAGTATGTCTACAAATAGTAAACAAAATATTGAAAAATAGTAAAACTTGCGTTCAAATGATCGGACTTTTAATGTATATTTTGCTATTTCAATAAATTTTTTTTTGTGCAAAAAATAAACCTTGAAAAACGATAAAAATTAATTCACTCTAACTCAGTATTAAAAACTCCTGTTTTTCATTCCATAAACCATTCAGAAGCTACTAATAATTTAGCTTCATGCTAAGATTTTATTAAAATTAAATTTTTAATTGTATTTGATACAATGAGCTTGAAATTACTTAATTCTTAATTCTAAAAAAATGTCAGAAATTCATTGCAATTAAACATTCTCAAAAAATCAAATTCATTCATTGAAATAAATTAATTAATTAAATTCTTGCAAACTTTAAATTGTTAAATGTTTTTAATATTATTTCTTTATTCAATTTATTTTCATTTGACTTGCAATAATTTACAAAATAAATTGGAAAAAATATCTAAAGCCTATTTGCAATAATTTTAAATTGAAGAAAAATTCAATCATTCAATACATTAAGCTATTTTGAAATGGATTTGAATTAAAGAAAACTTGAATGACTCAATAAGGAATACATTTTCAAAGGAATCAATGCAATGATTTTGAAGTACTAAGGAACTGGACCTATTATTTAAATTGTAATGAATTGGTTAAGATATAAAATTTAATTTGATTGTGAAAATTTTATTAAAAATTAATTTTATTGAATCTTTGGCTACTAACAAAAATGTCGATATTAAAAATTTAATGAAACTTGTAATAATGTAGCTGAAGCCTGTCTGCCGTTGTTGGTCCTAATAAACTGTAATGAAACGATTATCATACTCCAGGGAAGTAAAAAAAACGTATATAATATAATTTAGAGAAAATATCTCCCAAAAGATTAATTCGATCTCAAATGTTTTAATATTTTTTAAAATGGTTTGAATTCGCAAATACAATAGATATTAGGGTGGGTAAAATATTCTGCGACAAAGGCGCATCGCGATTATTGTTCTATGGGTCATTCCAAGAAACTTTGCCGAAGAAACCATAGCTCAAAATTGAATTTCGAGCCCCGGATTTTTTAAAATAGGTATTCTTCCAAAATATTCAATAATCGAATTCTAAGAAAATGTTATTTCCTATAGCCAAATGTGTATGTTTCGGTTTTATCTTTGATTAACCCCAGATGGGGTTTATTTTTTTTATTTATTGCTTGATTTTGGGGAAAATTTACGAAATTGTTGTGAAAATTTACCAGTTTTTTACTTTCTTATAATGACATCCGGGAGCTCGAAATTCATTTTTGAGATATAGTTTCTTGGAATGACCCTAATGGATATATATTTCTTTTTCGGAAAAATATATCAAATTTTTACACCTACAATATGGATTAATTAGTCGTCGAAAATTATTTTTCTGAGTAGAAGGCCTTTGCATAATAATTTTTCTCAAACTATCCCGCTTTTAGCATGACAAAGGCGTTTAAATATTTGACACTTGCAAAAAAGAACGCTGTATAACTTTTAAGCCAAATGTCATATATTTAATCCTAGGAGTAATAAGATATTAATAAAAAAAACGTGTTGCGAAGCCGATTTTTGATAACTTTTTTTCTGTTAATATTCATATGTTCTGTATTGCCGGCTTTAGGCCCGGCAAATGGACTTTATACTCTGGGGTGTATCGATCACCGGCTTCGCTAAAATCACTTTTTCTGTATATCAAAATTGTCTGAAGTACTGTTATATAAATTCAAATAGGAATTTTTGGTTCACAATGTTAATTAACAGTACCATATTACCACTATTAAAGTATATATACCCATAATCTTCTGATTGTTTTCTAAATATAAATTCCTAGAACCCCACAGCAGGCGAAAATTTAACGTTTTAGTGCTTATAATTATGAGAGCTATCAACCCCAAAAAGAATTGTTAAAATTAAATCTATTTCGACGATCCTGATTTATGCTTTTATCTATTTTTTAATCCCAAACACTTTCCTATTCACTAATGATCCATAAGTACAAAAACCACCCCTGGCATCTTGCTATTCATCAATCCCGTAAATTGTCATTGAACAAATGTCTGGACAACTCTACTCTTATTAAGGCATTTAAGTAGTGAGCAGCTGCCTGTCTCTCTACGAAAAGACAAAAGGAAATTTTAAAATAACTTCCTTTTTGCAGCAATTTTTGTTAGTTATTCACGTTTTCGTTAACCATGTTTTAATAACTTGTTACTTTTTATTAAGTTATAGTTTAGTTTTTTTTTATATTTCCAAATAAATTGATATTAAATAACTTGTTTAACCACTTTTGTTGAGTATTCTCTCAAAATTACGTTATATTGCTAACCTTTTTTTATTATTAGGAAACACTATATTTTTTTAACTTTATATTTCGTCACTAAATTTATTTTTACTTATTTGATTTGATTATTTTTAATTAGATTTAAGCATACGAAGAAATTTCACTTTTATTACGTTTTTAGCGTATTTAATACTTTTGCGAGCCGTTTTATTTTGTTTACACGTATTTACTTTTTATATATTTGTTAAACAAAGAACAGTAATATTCGCATTAATAAATGTTATTTGACAAGAATAATAAGAATAAAACAAATTAATTTAAAGCACACACAATTATATTCTGCTCTTTACTGGTTGAAATATCAGCACAAATTACGACAAATAGAGTTGCTAAACGTAGGGTTATGTGAGTGTATGAGTAGCTGAGTATTTGGTACTTAAATAACTCGGTTACTGTTAAGTTTCAGAGTGAGTAATTGTTTACATGGAAGATAGTTGGCAATGCGTTTAAGTAATAATGGGATATTTATGTTTGAATGGAATAATTAATAAAAGGAAACGTATTTGCTTTTTTTTTAAATATATGCAACAGTAAATAAACTATATAGAAAAAATCCACTGTTGAATAAGTATTAATATGCTTATGACTGCGCAATATTTGTAAAAAGAGTATAAATTTGTCTGTATGTATTTAACTGATTTTAATAGTAATAATCTAAAAAGGTTATTCATATTGTAAATTTTTATAAACATTTATTTAAACTATTATTAGTTTTAAAGATTATACGAAAAATATACATACAAACTGATCATTAATTTCTTTGATTTTCTTTCATGTATCGTAAATAAATTGATATTTCTTTGTAATTATTTGTTTTTCTAAAATTTTTAATCAATTTCTGTACCAAAAACTTTACTTTTGTTTTAATATAAAAAAACTATGTTAAATTAAAATTAGAAATACATACAGAATTATTAAATATTTTTGGAATTAATATATTATACGGAATCTAAAGAACCTAAAACGAACTAAGTGACAAAATAATGGAAACTTTTCCAAATATTCCATACGTAGCCCAAAATTTAAAATATTTATTTAAAATAAAATTTTTTTTTTTTAGTATTTTACTTGTATAGTTTTATTTATATAAATTAACTGAAAAACAAACAATATAATTAATTATATTCTGAAAAAAGGGAACAAAATTAAAACTATTCACTATTTCGCTACTGACAAAACAATGGAAACTTTTAAACTTCTGCAAGAAAGAAGTGTATAACCAAAATAATATTTAAAAGAATGGGGATCTTTTTTAGGGCAAGGTATGGGCCCAATTCATATTATAACAGAACCATATTAAACGATGTTATGTATCCATACGCTGAGGAAAATATGCCCCTAGTTTGGAGATTCCAACACGACAACGACCCGAAACACACCTCTAGGGTTGTAACCGAGTGGTTACAATCCAACGAGGTACGTGTTTTGAAGTGGCCTGCCCAATCGCCAGATCTCAATCCTATAGAAAATCTATGGGAAATTGTAGATCGTAAAATAAGGACCCAAAATTACATCAGGAAGGAAGATTTATCGGAGGCGGTTATAAGGGAATGGCAAAATATTTCAAAGGAGACCATTGACTCTTTAATTGGTTCAGTTATATATAGCAGTTATAAAAAATAAGGGATACCCAACAAAATATTGAGTTATTGCAAAGATTAGACCATATTTGTTAAAATAAATACTTAAGTTTCCATTGTTTTGTCAATGCCGTAATAAAGAAATCTTTTAATTTTGTTTTCTCATTTTTAGAATTTAATTAATTATGTCCTTTGTTTTTTGTTAAATTAAGTTAATAAAAGTATACAAATAAAATACTACAAAAATTTTAAAATTTTTTAAAAAATTATTTGATTTTAGGCCACTAATGAAATATATGGAAAAGTTTCCATTGTTTTGTCAACCACTGTATATTACGTCATATTAAGTCGGTTCAAAATCGGAACAAATATTTTTTAATCCGATTTTTTTTCAACAAAAAATAATTTTTTGTCATCAAATTTTTTTGCAAAAAATTAAAAAAAATTTTGACATAAAATTTTTTTTTACAAAAAAATTATTTCATCAAAATGAGACCGATTTCTGGATGAATGGGTACGTCAGCAAAAAAAATTGGCGATACCAATCCACATGAGATCCAAAAGCGTCCAATGCATCTCGAAAATTTCAGTTTATTGTGGATTTTCGGCTGCAATGACAGCGGTCCATATTTCTTTGAGAACGGCGTTGACAGGCCATGACCATCAACAGTGAGCGTATATGTTTATACCAACCATTTTTCATACCCAAATTCAAAAGTAATTTATTTGTGTTTTGTTTTTATATAGATTTTTTATTGATAATTTGTTTACTTAAAAACATAAATTCCATTTCTATAAACATTTTTTTTGTGTGTTTTTTTTTGTAAATACAACAGATAAAAATTAATTTCAAAAAATATTTTTTTAATTTGTTTTGATTTTTGTGTGTGTATGTGTTCTGAAACATGGTACAATCAGTTACCAGGTACAATTATTAGAGAGAGTTTCCAATGTTCACCCCCAAAACGTCAAACTATGTATTTATTCACTTAACTTTTTTTAATTTGTTACCGCGATATTATATAAATTTGTAACGTTTTAACTAAAACTTACACACTTATTTAATATTTTATTAGTTTTTCTGCAATTGTTAGTAAATTAATGTTTGAAATTTAATTTTTTCGTAACAAAAATTTAAATTCAATTATTTTTTTTTTGACATTTCCTTTTGATATTTTTTAATTTTCTTTTGTTTGACGTTATAGGGAATGTATAATAGAGAACATACTTTCTAGTAATTGTACCTTGCTTGTTCTGCCATGTTCTGAAATAGAATTTTGTTTAACAAAAGAAGTAATTAAATTAAAAAGTAAAAGTAAAAATTGTTGCAGCCAAAAGCTTATATTGCATTATTAATAAAAAGTAGAGTTGTTTTTTTTTTTTTTTGTTTTGTAAAGAAAAATTTAACTAAAACTGTTTAAATAAAAGAAAATGAAAATTAATTGCTACTTAGGCATTGCTTAAATTTAAATATTTTGTTTTTTTATATCGTTTTTTTGTTTGTTTTGTATGGATTTTTTCTATTATTAACTAAATATTAAAAAAAAAATGAAAGTTTAGGGAAATTATTTTAAAAAAAGGTTTTAAACTATAAAAAAAGTAAAATCTTATTATGAAATATATATATAAAATAAAAACAGTATATGTATCATTTTCTTGTTGTTGTTGGTTGTTCAATTAATTGGTTTTGTATTATTATTATTATAATTTGTTACTTGTTGTTATTTTTTGTTTTTATTTTTTTTTAATGGTACGACGACAAGTTGTGACTTTTAAGCTAAGCTTAAAATGACTCACGAAATTACACAGCTGCTCTTCTCTTGAGGATTACCATTTTCATTTTCAATTAACAACAACAGCTGATGGAATATATCAGCAACAGACTAAAAACAAACAAAAATCATTTAAATTAAAGTATATTTTATATATTGTAAGCATTAAAAATGAATACCCAGATTTAGAAATACGATTGGAAAACAATTTTCAAATTAATTTATTGAAAATCATTCAATTTTAAAATGTTTCATTGTTTCCCAGTCGTAGTTCTAAATCATTCCCTTAAGCTTACCTCATTTTGTTTAGCCGAAGTTTCTAAAAATGCCGCACGCCACGATTCCGCTAATTTTCTACCCTCTTCCGTGGAAACTGTGCGTTCCTGATGTAAATCTGTTTTATTACCTACCAATACCACAGGTACACTAGACACAACAAGTTTTCATTATTAGTTTCAATTAATAATTTGTTAAAATCGTGTTAAAAACTTACTATTTTTTGCCCATAACATCTAATAATTTCTCATATATAATTTTTATAACTTCAAAAGATTTTTGACTGGTAATAGAATAGACCAAAACATAACCATGAAAATCCATACTGTATTGTACTGGAAATATACTATATTCATCCTGTCCAGCTGTATCCACCAATTTGACACCATAGTCTTGAGAGTTTACTCGTGTTACTTTTGTAAATGCTGGAAAAAAAAGGAAGAAAATTAATTTAAGGAAAATTGTTAATACAAGAAAAAACAAACAAGTAAGAGTGCCATATTCGTCTAAGCCATATCTTATATTCTCTTCATCAAAGTATACTTTAAGATAAAGATTGAAAACTATTTTTCGATTATTGGTCTAAAAATTTTGTTTTGGTGAAAAATTTTTTTATTTAAAAACCAATTTTAGTTAAAAATAAGTAAGAGAGCTATATTCGGCTGTGCCGAATCTTATATACCCTTCACCAAATTATACTTTAAAATAAATTTTTTTAAAATTTTTTTTTTCGTATTGTTTTTTAATTTTTTTTAAAAAAAGTTTTTTTTAAATTTTTTTAAAAATTTTTTGATGAAAAAAAATTCGGGTCAAAAAATATTTTTCCCGATTTTGACCCATTGTAGGTCCAACTTACTATAGTTTTATCTACATAGTTGCAATGGACTTTGAAATATCTATCATTAGATATCCATATTGTCTATATTAATGACTTAGTAATCCAGATATAGATCAAAAATAGGTCAAAAATCGAGGTTGTCCCGGTTTTTTGCTCATATCTCCGTTATTTATGGACCGATTTTGCTGATTTTAAATAGCAAACTTCTCGAAAGCATGTCTGACAGAATTATTGAAGATTTGGATCCCGAAGATATCTGGGGTCTTCAGAAAATTGATTTCAGCAGACAGACGGACATGGCTTAATCGACTCCGCTTCTATAAGGATCCAGAATATATATACTTTATAGGGTCGGAAATGAAAAATGTAGAAATTACAAACGGAATGACAAACTTATATATACCCTTCTCACGAAGGGTATAAAAATATTTCTTGAACAAAAAAATTTGGTGAAAAAATAATTGTTGATTTGAATTTACTTGGTTAATCAGTATATTACAAACATGACGTAAGTATATGTCGCGTGACAAATCAAACTAAAGGTTGTAAAACAAAAACCTATTAATAGCTCTCAATTAATTTAATTTAAATCAAGATTGTTATATTATACTTTTAATAAAAATTTAAAATGTTTATGGTAAAATTTTTTTATCAAAATTTAAAAAAAAAAATAAAATTTTTTATTAAAAAATGTTTGTTTTTAAATTTGTTAGAGAAACAAATTTTATGATATTTTTTTTCAAAATGTAAAAAATTTAATTTTATTAGTGAAAAAAATTTTATGAAAAAAAATATTTTTCCCGTTTTTGACTAGACTTACTATGGCGTTATACCCGCCATTGCAAAGGTGTTTGAAATATCTATCATTAGATATCCATATTGTCTATATTAATGACTTGTTAATCCAGATATACAGTGGTTGACAAAACAATGGAAACTTTTCCATTTTTCAAATATTTTTTTAAAATCATTTTTTTTTTAGTATTTTACTTGTATAGTTTTAATTATATAAATTAACTGAAAAACAAACAACATAATTAATTATATTCTGAAAAAAGGCAACAAAATTAAAACTATTCACTATTTCGCTACTGACAAAACAATGGAAACTTTTAAAATTCTGCAAGAAAGAAGTGTAAAACGAAAATAATTTTTAAAAGAACGATGTAAAAAGCATCCTGTTTACAGTTATTTTATTTTATTTTTAAATTCTAGTACTTTTTCACAATTTATTTTTCTAAGTTTTTCGCATAATTGCTTTTTTTCAAAGCTAACGAAAATGGCTAAAGTTAAGATTTGTGAAGACTTAAAAAATAAAATAATTAACTATATTAAAGCTGGTTTAAAACAAAAAAGTACCTGTGACAAATATTCAATAAATAAATCATCAGTTTCAAAAATTATAAAGAAATTTCGTGAGACCGGTTCTGTAAAAACTCAACATTTAGGTGGAAGACCTCGTAAGACTACTCCTAGACAAGATAATTTAATAGCGAGAGAGTTCAAGAAATTCCCAAAAATAACTCCTCGAGAGGTTGTTAATAGTCTAAAATTAGTAATAAGTACCCGAACAGTTAGTCGCAGGGCAAATGAGAATGGTCTTGGTTGCTATCGTCCTATGAAAAAACCACTCATTTCTAAAAAGAACCGTTCTGCTCGTCTACAATTTGCCAGGGATCATTTAAACTGGTCGATACAGAAATGGAATACTGTCCTCTTTTCCGACGAATCCAAATACAATTTAAAAGGCAGTGATGGGAGAACATTTGTAAGACGACCAAAGGGAAAAAGATTAGATCCAAAGTACACAAATAAGACTGTAAAGTTTGGCGGTGGCAATATTATGGTATGGGGATGTTTTTCAGGACAAGGTATGGGCCCAATTCATATTATAAAAGATACCATGACAGGTATAGGATAGAGAACCATATTAAACGATGTTATGTATCCATACGCTGAGGAAAATATGCCCCTAGTTTGAAGATTCCAACACGACAACGACCCGAAACACACATCTAGGGTTGTAACCGAGTGGTTACAATCCAACGAGGTACGTGTTTTGAAGTGGCCTGCCCAATCGCCAGATCTCAATCCCATAGAAAATCTATGGGAAATTGTAGATCGTAAAATAGGGACCCAAAATTACACCAGGAAGGAAGATTTATCTGAGGTGGTTATAAGGAAATGGCAAAATATTTCAAAGGAGACCATTGACTCTTTAATTGGTTCAATGCATCGCCGATGTGTAGCAGTTATAAAAAATAAGGGATACCCAACCAAATATTGAGTTATTGCAAAGTTTAGACCATATTTGTTAAAATAATACCTAAGTTTCCATTGTTTTGTCAATGCCGTAATAAAGAAATCTTTTAATTTTGTTTTCTTATTTTTAGAATTTAATTAATTATGTCCTTTGTTTTTTGTTAAATTAAGTTAATAAAAGTATACAAATAAAATACTTCAAAAATGTTAAAATTTTTTAAAAAATTATTTCAGATTTTAGGCCACTAATGAAATATTTGGAAAAGTTTCCATTGTTTTGTCAACCACTGTAGATCAAAAATAGGAAACAAAAATAGAGGTTGTCCTGGCGTACGAATGTCGCGTTCGGGACCATGAAAATGCCCATATACTTTATAGGGTCGCAAAAGAAAAGTGTAGAAATTACAATTAAATTTTAACATATTATAGAATTAAAAATTGTGCATTATTTTTCCTTATAAAGAAATAAATAAAATAGGTATAATCCATATTATTAATTCAATTTGTTTGTATCATTCTTAAATGGAAGGTTTCCAAATAGTTTAGAATGCTTCTTGTCTAGCCTACGAAAGGTAGCATGCAGGAATCTATAGCTGGATAAAAAATAATTTTATTTTTCTGCATAATCTACTTTGTCCAACGTTTCTCCAATTTTATTAACCATCAAAAAATTATATTTGTCGAGGTCATTAAAGTAGTTATTCGTTTGTGAGATGATTTCATCGCTTCCACCAAACCATTTCTTCAGTTTTGGCAACAAGAAATTTTAAACCAGGTCTACATCCGGTGAATAGGGCGTTTTTTTCAAATCCTCATTAAATCGACCCAATAAGTTGGCATAATAAGTTCGTCATTGACTGTTTCACTCTTTTGAAGGCAGTCAATGTGAATTATAACGCATGCATCCCAAAAAACGGTCCCATGACATTATTGACCTTCTTTGCCGCCGATTTATCTCGATAAATCTACTATTTTGAATGCAGTTTGGTCTCTGGTGTGTTCTGATGGATCCACGTTTCGTCCGCGCTTAAGAAATGGCGCATAATCTCATACATATTGCTGTTGAACATAGCCAAAAAAAACTCCAGCGATGTTGTCACACGATTGCGTTTGTGGTCGGTTGAAAGCAAACGCGCCACCCATCTTGCGGAAAGCTTTCTCATACCCAAGTAATCATTCTAAATTGATCATATGAGATGCTTATGGCTTCGACAATCTCTTGAACTTTCAATCTCAGATCGGCCAACACCATATCATACATTTTTCAAGCGTTTTGGGTATAGAGACCTCACCGCGGCTCCCATATTGCGGAAAGCTTTCTCATACCCATGTGATCATTCAAAATTGATCATGTGAGATGCCTATGGCTTCCATAATCTCTTGAACGTTCAATCTCCGATCGGCCAACACCATATCGTGAATTTTTTTCAAGTGTTTAAGGTATACCTCAACTAGGCTGGTTTTGGTTTCTTTCCGCAAAAAATAATGCTAAATGAGCACACGAAATTCATTTTTATCCACTTACTTCTCAAGTCCCGCGGTAGTCTGCTATCAATGGCTGACAAATACAAACTAAATGACGCAGCTTAGTGAATGGTAAATCGATTACGATTATGGTCGAAAATCGATTTTCAGGGTCTAAAAACGATTATATACTCCGATTTTTATGCTGAAATCGATTTTTGATAACGATTAATCGAAATAGAAATAAAATTCCGGAATTTTTAGTATTTTCTACGTTTATTTTTGCTTTTATTAAAATTTGCAATATATTAATCTTCAGCTGACATCGGAAAATATTCAAGGAGGACCTAATTTTTTCCATAAAATTGTTGTCAAATGTTTGCCGTTACCGTTTATAAAATGAGCATCTCAACATAAAGGAGTTATAATACTCTTCCAAAATATGATTTTAATCCGTAATTATAGCGTATATGGGTCATTTTAAAACCGATTATTGGGTTCGATTAATCAACTGTAAAAATCGAAATGAAAATGGTTGATCGAAACGCAGCTTTTTCATATTTTGACAGGAGTCAACTGACAGATGCCTGTTGACAGGAGCAGTGTATCCCTTTCAGTTAAGAGTCGTGAAATTTAAAAAGTCGCGGATTTATTAATCTGTCCTCGTACTTTTATTTTATTTTTTCACCTCAGGTGTTATTACTATGTAATATGTATTGTTAGTTGGGCCATTTAGGCTTACTATTAAAGAAAAAATTAAGGTTTCGACCAAATATATCAGAGAGATGGAGGAAAACACAATGGAATTAAAATTTCCAAGTGATATGTTCTAGGAACACAAAGTATTTCTAGTTAATATTAATTTTTCCATTATAATTTTATTAAAAACTGATAAAACTTTAGCCAATACTAACAATTATTATCTCCCCCTCTTCCTAGACGTTGATAGATACGAAAAATATGTACAGACAATTAACCTTGACATAAAACATTAAACGAATATTGAAAAAATTAAAAAGAAAGTAGGTTAAACTGGACTAGTAGTATAGAAATTGCATACAAATAATAAAGCAATATACAATATAGAATTTTTGTCTGAACTCAATATAAACTACGCAGTTTTGCAAAAACAAAAAAAACCTTAGTTAAATTAAACTATATGCGTTCTACTAAACAAAAAAAAAACTACAAACAATCAATATGTTGTTGTTAATCAAGCTACCAAGTAACCTTTCTCATAACAAAACCTTTAAATAATTATATCTGGAATAAAATTATAGGCAAATACGAACACACATATTAGGTACTTACTATTTTCTATTGTTGGATCATATGAATCGACAAATTGTCCCTCAACAAATTGTATACTCAAAGAGGATTTGCCTGCAAGTAAATAATAAACAAAAAAAAACGTAAATATTACATGGAATTTTTCCATATAAAATAAGCAAACAACAACAAAAATACCAGCAACATATAAATAAATAAAACGCAAAAAAAAGTAAGAAATAATAATAGTGTAAGAAAAAAATTTAAATAAAAAGACACACAAAAGAGAATTAAAAGAAAGAAAAAAATATTTAAGAACAACCAATCGACCAACCAACAACTTACCCACACTTCTGTAGCCCATCATGGCAATATTACGTTCTTTTGGTGGCATCTTATTAATTGCTTTTTTTATTCTCTACTGCACAATTATTGTCACTTAATACTTAATTAATGATATTTTCTATAAATTTATATTTTATTTATTGGTTGCAAGTTAAAATTGGGATTTTTTCCTAAATACCACAGCGAATTATATGAACCTCACCTAAAATCAGTGCTGTCACTATTTTTTCAGACCTCAGGCCCGGTTAATGTTTTCGTATCGCCAAAAAACCTCAACATTATATTACTAATGCCCACTGGGATTTATATCGTAGCCATAGGGATAACATAGAACCGAGATGTTATTATTAAAAACCTAACTCTTGCAAAAACAAAATACATGTTATTTATTCATTGTATTTTGTTGTTGTTTCAGACAAATAAAGCTTTGTTGTATTTTTATTGAACCATAGCGTAACATTGAGACGTCATTGTCAAATACCTAAGTCTGTTGTCAAAAACCTAACTCTGTATTTTGTTGTTGTATGAGACATATAATTTTTTGTATTTTTTTTTGACAAATCTGAGTGTCTCGTCTCTATGTAAAATTCTCTATGATCGGAGTACCGATCCTCATAAAATTTGTTAGTATGATTTAGGTAATTTATATAAAATCATTTGAGTTATGGTATGAAAATCGAATAATCAATTCTAAAAATCATTTTTTTTTATTAATCGATGGGTGAATTCCAAAATGTTTGTATGCAATGCAACCTTTAAAAGTCGAGCGATTCTTAACGCAACCGTGTAAACTTTGATAATATTTCATATCGCAAAATGTAGGAAAAAGTAAAAAACAGGTAGTATGAAAGTTTTTTTTAGATTTTAACTACGCGTTTGCATGCTTTGTCTTGATAAAGATATGGCTGCATTGCATATATACATTTCGGAATTCACCCCATCTGTATTTCAGGGATCCATAGTAAATGGCCTCTATTTGGGGATAAATCCATTAAACTGGCAAACCCTGCCTAAAATGTCTTTTTGTTATTAACATTATGGCGTTGCCAATACTTTGAAAAATCTATACTGAAGTTTTTAAAACAGATATAATAGAGAAATATACATAGATCGGAAACTTGAAAGAAAAAACTGAAATAAAAAAAATGCCTCTAAATAATAACACATACGAGTGTTGTTTTTGTTTTCACATAGTTATTTTTTTTCTAATACATTCTCACAACTGAGTTAGGTCTTTGACAGCAGAGTTTTCAATCTATATGTATTTATCTATAACATATATTTTAGATTTAATTATTAAAAAATTAATTACTTTAAAGTTGAGAAAATTATAATTTATTTGTGTATAAATTAAAAATGTAAACATTTAAAGTTAGAATTAAGAAACTGTGGCATCCTTAGTATACATATGTTAAATATATATTAGTTGTCTCTTTCTAACCAACTGTATGAAATAGAAGTAAACAGCTGGCCATTTTAATAGAGTGGCCAGCTCTTAATATAATTATTTCTTATAGGAGTTTTTAATGCAATAAGAAAATGTAAATAAAACTATTAAGGAAATATTGCAAATTTTATAACATTAAAAAATATATATATAGAAAAAAAGAAAAGTTCGAATAATTACCAAAAATCTATAAATATAAAAAACACATTTAACAATTGTTTTTAATTAATTTGTATTAAGTTTCAATCAAGGTTGGCTACCGATTCGAAACGGTTAAAAGATATTAGTAATATTAATTTGAATTTGTTAACGGTACTTTAGTGTTAATGGTATTTTGGCATATTTCGATAACGGTATTTTAGCGGTAATGGAGTTGCTGTTATTTCGATAACGGTATTTGAGCGGTTTAAAATATTTAATCAGAGGGTTCTGCAAATCCAAGGAATTGTGCTACTTCGACAGGATGAGTTCATAAATCCGCAGAACGTAGTGAAGTAGGTTAGTTTTTCCACTGAGTATCACTCAGCGAAGGTGAGCATAGTTGACCACTGACGGACCAATTGTCTTGAAGGTAGTTTTCAAGGTTTCTTTGTACATACCCCAAGTGCGGCTAGTGCTTTGAGACCCTGTTCCTATTTTGCAATAACAATTACAAACGCATGAGTTTAAGTATATTAGAAAACAAAGAATAACATACTCCTGCAATCTGGTAACGGGTTTAAAAAAAATTACATCAAAGAACCAAATTATTATCATTCAAACATTTTTTGTACCCACTGTTAAATTTACACGTTTTTACACCAACGAATCTAACGATCAAAACAAGAACCACCAATTATTGCAGTGCTGCCATATCTATACTAAACATATGTTTGTTGTTTTTTTGTTTTTTGACATACATTGACATTCGTATTGATTTTTAATTCTACTTGTAAAACAGAAAAATACAATTTTTTTGTTAGTAAATTAAATTTCTTTCGTGAAGGATTTTCGACGTTTAACTCTGGACCATGTCTTTGTCTATGAGACTATTTACGGCTTCACGCAATGGTAAAAGGAATTATAAATAAAACATTACAACATATTGTTGAAATAATAAAGAAATTAGTGTTTTTTTTAAATTGAGGTTATGGTCACTTATGTCATCAAAAGTGCAAACAATTGAATTTTAACAAGGAATTTAAGTGCAATTTGTGTTTAAACGCGGATTTTACTATGGATGAGATCTTTGAGAGGTTGAATACATGATAAATCTAAAATAAATATGTTGGGGCGTGTAAAAGTCGGTATTTAAGTGGTAGAAACAAGTGTTGTGAGTGGTAAGGGAAAGAAATAAAGTGTGCCGCAAAATTTTAACAATTTATACTATGAGTGTAAAATATTTAAGTCGTAGAAATATAATGGAATATACTAGTTAAAAACAAATGGTTTTAGTCAGAATTTTACCCCAAATACAGACAAAATTATAAAGGTTTCAAATACCAGAATACTTCGGATACTTATTAATAACTATATATTTAAGAAAAATCTTAATTTCTATTTGCTAAATGGTATTTATGCATTTATTTTTTCAGGCCAGCGCATGTTTGCTGCTAGTCCTCGTTTGATGAGCAGCACACCACAAGAAGCCAAAGACATTGTCCATGTTCCGGCTGGTTATAAATATGTCAACAACAAAGAGGAAAGCATGGATTTGAAGGATGTCACTGATAGAGCTGCCTCTACCATCTTCCTCAGTGAATTGATGCGCGGTTTTGGTGTTACATTGGCTCACATTTTCAAAGAGCCAGCCACCATCAACTACCCCTTTGAAAAGGGACCTTTATCGCCCAGATTCCGTGGTGAACATGCTTTGCGTCGTTATCCCAGTGGTGAGGAACGTTGCATTGCCTGCAAATTGTGCGAAGCCATTTGCCCAGCTCAAGCCATTACCATTGAGGCTGAGGAACGTGCTGATGGCAGCAGAAGAACAACACGTTACGATATTGATATGACTAAGTGTATCTATTGTGGTTTCTGTCAGGTAAGTTTCAAACAAATTCTATATTGAGAACAATGATTAATTGCATTTCTACAATTTTAGGAAGCCTGTCCCGTTGATGCTATTGTGGAAGGACCTAATTTTGAATTCTCCACTGAAACTCATGAAGAATTATTGTACAATAAGGAAAAGCTGTTGAGCAATGGTGATAAATGGGAATCTGAGATTGCCTCCAATTTGCAAGCCGATCATTTGTATCGTTAAGTTTTTCCAAAGATCAGTAGAAGAAGAGCAAGTGTTTCCTCTAAGGATAGTAATGAATTAGCTAAAAATAAATATAACAAAAACTGTGTATAAATGTGTTAACCATTTTAAATGTTTAAATAATCTTTCTTCGTTAGTTAAAAACTTAAACAAAAAAAAACAACAAAAGCTTTTTTTTAAAGTCAACACTTTTATCCAAATAGTAAGAAATAGTTAAACAATAACAGCAAGTGCCGTTTGTGTAGGTATATAATGCCCTTTTTATAAATGGAAGTCTTATCTTTTAAAATTGATTGATAATTATTGATTTATTGGCCAGGTCCAGATAATGATTTTTCCATGAACTTCTTTTTGGCAAAACAAATCCACCATTTGTTGGGTTTACCATCTTCCGTATTGAAGACCTTCTCCAACACACGATTGCCGGTTTCATGGCGCAATTGTAGCAAATACTGTCTCATTAATTCTAAAATAATTTGTTTTTTTTTTTTGTTAATTGATTTATCACTTTTGAATATAATTTATATTTACCCGAGTCTTGTGCTGACGGTGTTTTGGCATAGACAGCATTTAAGGGAAACCCAGCCTCTCCGGGTAAATCAAATTTGGATATAGCTAAACTATACATTTCCTGCTGGCCTTGATTTTTGTTGGAACAGCGTTGAAGCTTCTTCAAACATTCCGTTATATATAAAGTAATATAAATTAAAGTACGATCCACCTCCGACTAAAAAAAATTTATATTTTTATTTTAATTATCTGTTATTTTTTTGTGTTTATCATTTTTGTTTTATACCTTTACTTCATAGGTGCGAAAGAATACATTTGCCTTAAAGTAGTAAAGTGACTCATCAATGATATCGTTATCATTACTCATTTGTGATGGAGCTGGTCCCCGGTATTGGGTTCTCAATGGCAATATAGCCATATTACCTACCATTGAGGGAAACTCTTTAATGGTGGAATGATAAGCCTTTGATATGTTACCAAAAAGTAAAAGAAAATTGTGTTTATATTTATGTAGAATACCAGCTATAAAACCTTTGTTGTTTTTCAACCCCACCCTTGGGCAAGACAATCTTTTCGAGGCTTCAGCATATTTTTGTTATAATTTCTGTTTTATGTTGAAAATTTAACTTACCGGCATTTTATTTGCTGTTTTTATTGCTTGAAATGATTTCAATTAATAATATTTTATATTTTTCACAATGAAAACAAATTTTTACACAAAATTTTTCAACTTTTTGAGAACTGTCAAATGATAATACTGCAATGACAGGGATGGTTAAAATTGTAAGTGTCAAATATATATTTGCCTTTTATAGGGTTGTCGTTATCTCCTTTATATTTATGAATGAAGGCAGAGATTTTAGCGATCTGGAAAGCCGAGGACTTGATAAGGGCAAACGTCACAATGGGATCTGAAGTGACTATTTATGTATGTGGCATAGTATATTCTAGGATAGTGGTGGACTGCAAGAAAGCTCTAGAAGCGTTATTCGAACTATACACAGTCAGGTTGTGTTGGGTACCAGGGTACTGTAACATACAGGTTCAGATCTGGACCAAGGTAGTGGGTACTGGAAATTTATATCATATATAAATTGATATTTTTAAATGACGTACCAAATCGGATAAAAAACAACAAATATACAACATATCCATTATTCGAACTTTGGAGGCCCATCAGGAATTTAAGACTGGATTTAAAAACTATATCGTAATGTTCAAAATAAATAGATGTACCTCTAGTAAAAATTTGGTAATGATCCTGATTGGCGCCCATAAATTAGAGTTTAGCCAGCATATGTACATATATTTGTATACCTTGGCATCTCTGTTCTACTACAACAGAGTTGCTCACACATCCAATTCAGCAATCTTTGCTTTGTCTGACAAAATTTTGACAAGTAAACAAACAAATTGTCCTAGAGAGAAAAATACAGCGCAAAATTTTAAATTTTCCTTATATTTTAATAAAAACTTTTCTATGTAGAAAATTCAAACAGTATTGCAATTAATAACTAACAACCAACAATAGAACAAAAATTAAATGTTGAAAAATGTTACAAACCGAATTAGCAACAAACTCGACGAATAATACGGCCGTAAACAGTGTTTTAGCCAAAACGGATAAGCAGGCAGATATAGTGAAAAGACTGGAAGAGTTAAGCAAATGGCAAGAGGAACAGAAAAAGTTACTGGAAGCCAGACAAACTATGCAGAGACAAATGTTGGGCATGGAACAGCAGACCATGTATCAAATGTTGGGCTTACAAAGCTCAAGTGAATTGAGTGTGTTAGAGGACATAGAAAAAGTTGTAAGAGAAGAACGTTTTTTGACTAACCAGGCTGAAAATTTAGAGGAATATGAGGATCAAAGTACTGAGGAAAGTTTGGAAACCTCACAATTGGAGGGGGAAGAAGAGTCAGATGAAAGCGAACAACTAAAGGATGTAGAACCAGCATCCTTTAAGACTTTAACTTCAGGCTATGAGACTGAACATGGCTTGGAAGTGCCACAAAATAAGCCTAAAAGACCATTTTTGAAAAGGGGAGAGGGTCTCAAACAGCGCTTTAAAATTGATCCTAATGAATTCAGACTAAATAATTTGCCCAAATATAAATATGCAAATGCCCATCCCACATTAAGTTTAAAGCCGTCTAATAAATTAAATAAAGTTAAGGAAATAAATACAAAGGCCTTAAAACAAGTAAATTTTACAAATAAAAATACAAAATCTGTAGTTAAGCTTGCAGCATTAGATGCCCAAGAGCAGCGTTTTCAGAATTTGTTAATTTCCTCACAAAATACTTGCAGTTCTACACCGGATACAAAATTATCATATGCAGCTAATAAAAAATTAACGGCGACTACCAATAATGCAGCAAAAGTAAAATTTTTGGAAGATAAATCAAATATACCACTTAAAATACAGGATGATGGTCCTAAAACTCAAACTGTTATTGGACCCGTGGTGGCTTGGTCGAAAATTTTAGATCCTTTAGAAATAGAACCTTTGCAAGTGCCCAGAAATCGCATACAATCTCTACCCCACACGGAGGAAAGTATATTTGAACTTTTGGAACAAAAGGCTATAAATGGTAGCTTTGATATGGATTCCACATGCCTTAAACAATTTATGCAACGCAGAATTACGGAAAAACTAAATGAAACTGATGATAATATACCGGTGCAGGAGGAGCTGAGAAATAAGCGTTTGGAACCAGTGGTTTTAACAAAGAAGGCAGAAGAACAGTATTCCAACTCATCAGAGGATGTGGAAGAGGAGGAGTCTCAACTGACAGAGCAAGTAGAAACTACTGAATCTGATGACACAACACACAAAACCATAGAAACCACCAACTCTTCGTATCCCCAACATACACCACAAGTTAGAGTAAGATTTTCCGATTCAAATGAGACACATGAATATGAGGAAGAACCAGAAAGTACTTTAAATGATAGCTCAAGACTTTCAGCCGGCGCTACAGAGCAAGATGGTCAGGGTGATAATAGCAACAATGAAATGTTCGAACAATTCAAACATGCCTTATTTGCAGCTCTACAAATTAAAGCCGACCAACATCTGGCCAATGACACCACCATAAACTCAAGTGATACCACTTTAACTCCAAAAGATTCAATTTCCGTTACTAACAACAACAACAACAATTCCATTTATTCACCCGCCTGCCAAGACCTACAACAAAAAACCGACATGATTAAGATACGTCTGGCTGAATTGGAAAAAGAAATACAAAATTTCAAAGACAATAACGTTCTGCTGATGAAGGCTAAACAGGAGCATGAATTGCAAAAATCCCTACATGCCCAAGAACATCTTGAGGCAATGGAACGTGTTAAAGATGAAAAAATACAAATGGAAATCTATTTACACGATGAGCGTGTGAAGTTGGAGGATGAGAAGCGTTTGTTCGAACAAAACATGAAAATGAAGACTCAAGGTTCAATTGCCAAAGAGCGCAAGGAGTGTGAACGTTTAAGGGAACAGGTGTCCCAACTGGAAATGCAATTGAAATCGAAAGACGCGAATCATACCTCGGCTCAAGCTAGACTAAGAACACAAATACGTAATTTGGAAAGGGAACAGAATAAGTTGCACGAACAAATAGAGCATTTATTGAGAGAGAACAAACGTTTGGAGAATGAGAATTTGAAGATCAGCCGAGAGCAAAATAATAAAATACTGCTGGAGATTAATAGAAATATAGCGAAATTGGCACCCAAACAGGTATGTTAGAAGCCTCAATATAACTTACAAACATGATTGATTCATTAATATATTCAATTGTTTGTTTTTTAATAAAAATCTATATAATTTAGCAAATTTTAACTTTCCATTTTTATATAACAGATCCAACATTCCTCCACCTCTATGCCTGAAGAGGGTCCCCCGACATTGGGCGCCTCTAGGACTGTGTCCAAATGTATAGTGGCAGCAGCTACGGCTAATAAAAATGCGGGTAAAGCTTATAAAACCACAAGTACTAGATATTCCAATAGCAAACTAGTAACAAATAAAAAATCAACACCTCCATCATCACCCGAGCCTGATAGGACAACAGAAAACAGATTTAAACCAGAAAAACAACCACAACAACATCAACAGCAATCCACAAAATATTTCACGGACCCTGATGACGATGAGGACATGTTAAAAGAATTTCAAATGACACCGGCCAAGAGTAACTCTAATGCTAACAAATCTCTCCATCCAACTCAAGAACCACAACCGCCACCTCCTTCACCACGAGCAACAGCAGCCCAACATAATGACACAACCACCAACAACTTGAAACGTGAAATAGTTAATGCTGACGGCAGCAAAGACATCTGGTATCCAAATGGTAATCTAAAGAAAATCTCTGCTGACGGCATGGTTATACGCATGTTGTACTACAACAAAGACATTAAAGAGACCAACATCAATGAGGGCACCGTTAAATACTATTATGCCGAAACAAATACTTGGCACACCACCTATTTGGATGGTTTGGAAATTCTGGAATTTCCCAATGGCCAAGTGGAACATCGCCATAAAACTGGTGTGGTCGAAGTGCACTATCCCAATAATTCGGTTAAAATAATGGATCCTAAAGATGAGCATAAACAAGAAGAGTGGCGTTTTGTGGATGGCACTCATTTGGTGCAAATGCGTAATGGTGATAAAATACTTTCGCTGCCCAATGGCCAGAAAGAGATACACAATAAACTGCACAAAAGAAGGGAATATCCGGATGGCACTGTCAAAATTGTATATCCAGATGGTAGTACCGAAACGCGCTATTCAAATGGTCGTGTTAGACTTAAAGACAAGGAGGGTAAATTGGTAATGGATACAGATATGGCTAAGTGATTTAAAGTTGGTGTTTTTTTAGGTTTGTGAAAATATTATTTTTGTAAATTTCTTTGTAATCTTTTAGATATTTATGTATTTTGTTTTATTTTTTAAATGAAAATTTGTCTGTGTGTGTTTTTGCTACGCTTTGTTTTAGTTTAGGTATTATTATTTTTAATAAAACTTTATTTATATATAAAAAAAAATCAACTTACTTTTATGTCTATATTTTTAAAAAATTTTCTTTATTTTACATTATTTTAAGTAAACATATTTTCATTATTGTCGTTTTCCTCTTCCTCTGGCGGATCAAAATCATGTACTTTAACATCGGCATCTTCGCCATACTGTATAACATTGTCGATTTGCATTAATAGATCTTGTATACTTTCCTCATCGTCTACATTCATGGGCACGAAACGGACTAAGCTGAAAGATTTTAAAGAAATATGTAGAATTGCATAAAAGGAAAAGAAATATAATAAACTTTAACATTACTGGATTAATCTTTACAAAAAATCAATAGTTTTATTAAATAAATTAGACAAAAATTGCTTAAATCTATAAGTTCACTTTATAAAAAAAAGCTATTTTCCATAAAAACGTTGTTTATACGTTTTCATACATTTTTCTACAAGGTTTCGAACGACTTCCAAATTTATTGAAATTTGGAACACGGAAATTTATTGTAGTATTCGCAACAACAAACACTAGTGAATTTGACAGTTTGAGCCTCCAAACAAGTTTTAAAATTTTTAATATTTTTAGGTAAACAAAATTAAATTTTTTCCATTGTTTTTTTCATTTTTTGGAAAAAAAATTTTTTCGATTGTAATTTAAAACTTTTTTTAAATTTTAATTTTTTTTTTTGTTTTTAAAATTTTTTTTTGTGAAAAAAAAGAATTCGGATTAAATTTTTTTCCGATTTTGACCCATTGTAGGTCCATCCTACTATGGTCTTATATACGTCGTTGCAAATGTCTTTGAAATATCTATCATTAGATATCCATATTGTCTATATTAATGTCTTAGTAATCCAGATATAGGTCAAAAATCGAGGTTGTCTCGGTTTTTTCCTCATATCTCAGCCATTTGTGGACCAATTTTGCTGATTTTAAATAGCAAAATTCTCGAAAGCATGCCTGACAGAATTATTGAAGATGTGGATCCCGAAGATATCTGGGGTCTTCAGAAAATTGATTTCAACAGACAGACGGACATGGCTTAATCGACTCCGCTATCTATAAGGATCCAGAATATAAATACTTTATAGGGTCGGAAATGAAAAATGTAGAAATTACAAACGGAATGACAAACTTATATATACCCTTCTCACGAAGGTGAAGGGTATAAAAACAAGTAAGAGAGTTCTATTACTCGGCAGTGGCGAATCTTTTATACCCTTCACCAAACTAAACTTAAAATTTTTTTCAAAAAATTTGAAATTTTTTTTTTCAAAATTTTTAATTTTTTTTATTTTTTTAAAATCCCGATTTTGACCTATTGGAAGTCCAACTTACTATAGACTTACAGTGGTTGACAAAACAATGGAAACTTTTCCAAATATTTCATTAGTGGCATAAAATCTGAAATAATTTTTTAAAAAATTTTAACATTTTTGTAGTATTTTATTTGTATAGTTTTATTAACTTAATTTAACAAAAAACAAAGGACATAATTAATTAAATTCTAAAAATGAGAAAACAAAATTAAAAGATTTCTTTATTACGGCATTGACAAAACAATGGAAACTTAGGTTTTATTTTATCAAATATGGTCTAAACTTTGCAATAACTCAATATTTTGTTGGGTATCCCTTATTTTTTATAACTGCTACACATCAACGATGCATTGAACCAATTAAAGAGTCAATTGGTCCCTTATAACCGCCTCCGATAAATCTTCCTTCCTGGTGTAATTTCGGGTCCTTATTTTACGATCTACAATTTCCCATAGATTTTCTATGGGATTGAGATCTGGCGATTGGGCAGGCCACTTCAAAACACGTACCTCGTTGGATTGTAACCACTCGGTTACAACCCTAGAGGTGTGTTTCGGGTCGTTGGAATCTCCAAACTAGGGGCATATTTACCTCAGCGTATGGATACATAACATCGTTAAATATGGTTCTATATCCTATACCTGTCATGGTATCTTTTATAATATGAATTGGGCCCATACCTTGCCCTGAAAAACATCCCACAGTCTTATTTGTGTACTTTGGATCTAATCTTTTTCCCTTTGGTCGTCTTACAAATGTTCTCCCATCACTGCCTATTAAATTGTATTTGGATTCGTCGGAAAAGAGGACAGTATTCCATTTCTGTATCAACCAGTTTAAATGATCCCTGGCAAATTGTAGACGAGCAGTAAGAACGGTTCTTTTTAGAAATTAGTGTTTTTTTCACAGGACGATAGCAACCAAGATCAGCCTCATTTGCCCTGCGACTAACTGTTCGGTACTTATTTCTAATTTTAGGCTATTAACAACATCTCGAGGAGTTATTTTTAGGAATTTCTTGAATTCTCTCGCTATTAAATTATCTTGTCTAGGAGTAGTCTTACGAGGACTTCCACCTAAATGTTGAGTTTTTACAGAACCGGTCTCACGAAATTTCTTTATAATTTTTAAAACTGCTGATTTATTTATTGAATATTTGTCACAGATACTTTTTTTGTTTTAAACCAGCTTTAAAATCGTTAATTATTTTATTTTTTAAGTCTTCACAAATCTTAACTTTAGCAATTTTCGTTAACTTCGTAAAAAAAAGCAATTATGCGAAAAACTTAGAAAAAGAAATTGTGAAAAATTACCAGAATTTAAGAATAAAATAAAATAACTGTAAACAGGATGCTTTTTACATCGCTCTTTTAAATATTATTTTCGTTTTACACTTCTTTCTTGCAGAAGTTTAAAAGTTTCCATTGTTTTGTCAGTAGCGAAATAGTGAATATTTTTAATTTTGTTCCCTTTTTTCAGAATATAATTAATTATGTTGTTTGTTTTTCAGTTAATTTATATAAATAAAACTATTCAAGTAAAATACTAAAAAAACAAATTTTATTTAAAAAAAAAAATTTTAATTTTGGGCTACATATGGAATATTTGGAAAAGTTTCCATTGTTTTGTCAACCTCTGTATATACATACAGCAGACCTTTTTAACACCAATTGTCCTTCCCACGGAACGACCCGATTCCCAATCGGTCAAAGATTGTCAACTCAGCAACAGCTGTATCAACCGGAAGTTTCTTTTCCCAGGGTAGAACTTCCAACAACAACAACCCAACAAGCATTTTTACTGGAATTCAATTTGAAAGCAAGTGCAATTCAAGCCTTGAATATATATTACACTTTCAATAGCATTCTCCAGTAAAAAGCAAACTAAAATTCAAGCCATATGTTTTTTGTTTGAAAAATATTTAATTTTTCAAATATTTTTCAAGTTTAAAACATAATTTTACATTTGTATTCAAGTAAAATTCCAACAAAATATTCAAGTGCTTGAATTTTTTTGGGACTTTGGTGCTTATTGGGAACTAATTAAAAATAAAACCAATTTTTATTTTCATACATTTCACTAATTTACTATTTCCCCTTTATTTTCTAATTATGTATAACTAAATTCATATTTTTCTTGTTTCAAATTTCTTAAACTTAACGTTTTGTCATTCTCCAGCAAACTCTTGGCATACGACAGCTGGGCCACATCGGCTGAGACAACGGGGGCATATTGATAAAGCCACAAGCTTTCCTGCTCAATTTCGGTTCGTTGTTTAATAAACAAATTAATTTTGTTATTCATTTCGATTAATTCCTGTAAGCCGGCATTATCATTGATAATTTTATTGAATTTTTCAATGAAATCGGGGCGTTCAGAGGCCTGTATGTTTGTTCTTATAATATCAATGGTAGCGAGACTTTCATTTAGATTTAAGTCTCTAGTTTTTAGTTTTGTTATAGCTTCAAAAAGACTTTCAAAGTGTTGATTAATATAAATTAAATCGTTTTCGAGTGAAGTAGTTTGTATTAATTGTTTAGCTTGTTTAAGACATTCAACATCTTCGTCCTCGTCTAGCATAAGTAAAAGGGTTTTGATTTCATTAAAGTTATTTCTATAGTAAATAGCGGCTTTTAACCAGGTGCCGGGGGTAGCTGTGGTGTCGGTGGTTGAGGGCAGCTTTAGGTAGTGGTACTTAGAGCGCATTATATGCTGGCGGTGAGGAGACTAGTAGATTTAAAAAAATATTTTTAAAGAGTTTTTAAAATATGAACATTTTGGTTTTACCTTTAAAAACACAGCCTCACAATTGGTAATAAAATTGTTTACTTGTTTGAAATGCACTTGTATATATTCCACCATTCTGTGATAGGATTGTAGCAAACAATTGGCATAAATCATATTGGGATATAAAACTTTAAGTGATTGTAGAGCAGTTACCATATAAGGAATTTTATCGGTTATTACCAATAAAACATTTTCATAACGGATGCCTAAATGAAATTAAAAATTAAATATTTTTTTTTTTTTTAAAACGGATGTTAAAATAATAACTTACCATCCGGCCATAGAATTTGCAAAGAATTATTAATAAAAGCGGCCAATGAACTGGCATTTGCCCGTTCTAGACGAGCCATATTTAACAAATAAGATTTACCCTTTTCATCTTCTTCCATTAAACCAAACACAAAATTCGCCACTAATTGCTGTTCACTATCGATTGTTTCCGCTATCGATAACCAAATTTGTTTATTTTCCGCTTTATGTTGTAATTTTTGTATATATTTCTCATACAGGGCCGGTACATAATTCGTCCTTAGCATTGCCTCAGCGGGTAAGGCTCGTTTTGTGTACTTTCGTAAAAACATTTGAATGGCTGTATTGTCAACTGTTTCCAACGGTATATTGGCCTCTAGAAATGTGGTGCATAAATCCAAACTAAAAGTTTCTAATTTGATGTGCACAACTGGCTGCTGTATTAATAACTTCCGGCTTTCAGCTGCTTCAAACATAGGCATCTCCAGGGCATTCTGCTGAGCAGCTTGATGTTTTAACGTGCGAAAATGTTGCTGTACACTAAAGACCTTAGTGCCATTGATATTGCAAAGACACAGTTTGCAAAATAGTATAGACGATTCAATGTCCAAGACATTTGGAAACTTTTGAACCATGCGATCATTAAACTTTTGTATCGATTCCCTAGAAATCTTGGGCATTTTTCGTTCGTTTATTTTTAATATTTAATCTAGAACAAATTACTTTCGTTAATTTAGTTTATTGTAGATTACAATAAAATTTTTGCTTGAATAGTGAAAAAATTAGCAAAAAAAAGTAAAAGTATGTGGGAAAAAATGTAAATATATACATTTAATGCAAATTAAAGAAAAATATGCTAAAAAAAGCTTTTTATGCAAAAAAAATTAGAGTTGCCATACAATATGCTATGTGTAGTGATCATATAGTTTAATGCTAGGTATACACGTTACGATAAGCCGTACGATAAATCGTATAAGTATGAAATTAGTAACGTGTACCATGTTGTCGTACTAACGAAGTACTTGTCATTTTTTTCTAAGGAAATAGTACGATTTGTAGTAACTTCTATCACAAAATCGTACTTCAACTCATACTACGATTAGTACGAAAAATAGTATCGTGTATACCCAGCATAAGATATTAGTGACGTTAAAAGGTCGGCTTACTTTTTTTTTGGTCGATATGTTTTCGGACTTCTATATCTAGTTTGTTTACATTGGCTTGTTAATTTAACTCCTGTCTATACTTAACAAATATTCATCATAACAATAAATGACATTCAAATCTATTTCCTGTCCTATTTGGACTGGGATGTTTTTCACTTTATTTCTCTTTACATCACCTGGTTACTTTCCTCTTCAATTTCATTTATTCTCGTCACATCTAGTTCATACCTAGTTCATATTTCTAAATGATATCACATTGGATTCTTTGGGTCTCCCAGTGGATGTATACTTCTTACTGTACACCTCTTCAAATCTATCTAAAGAAAACCGAAGCACCAGAACGAACCAGTTCTTACTCGGCCATAGATTGTCCGTTTTTTTATTTTTCTAATTGTTTAGCTTTTATTCTCTTTTTTTAAATAAATTTCGTTTATATTTTAGTTATTTTATTCATATTTTTAATTTTAAGCATATTTTTGCATATCAGCATATCAATGAAAATACGCCCCCAAAATAAGACATGGATAATTTTAATGGTGGCAAGCGTTTTGTAAAAAAAACAAATATATTACAATTATTATGAATTTTGCACTCGATTAAATTTATATATTATTTTTTATTAAAACCTTTTTAATTAACTTTTTTCTGATTTTTTTAATTATATTCTTATAAAATAAATGCATACGTAAAAGCAATAATATACTAAATACCCGGCAACTCTGTGTTTCAACAAAAACAATAACAAATATAAACAACACATTCTTATACAGGGCTACCATATTAATCGAAAATTGTGATATTTCATTATTTGCGGAGATGAGTTTATTTTTTGGGATTACGGTTCATAAATTCCCTAAGTTTAAGTTTTGACTTTGTTCAATTTTATTTATAATATTTATTTAATTTATATCATAATTATTTAATTTATTTTATATTTAAATTTTTTAATGTAAACTATTTTTTTAAGTAGAAATTTATAACCGATTATGGCCAATAGGCTAGGTTGTTGAAAATAAATAATAATAAAAAAAAAAAAAAATAATAAAAAAAAATTGGTTTCAATAAGAAATCTCTTCATTCCCTGGAATTTTTTAAAACCAGTAATTTTTTATAAAATCCTCGCTAAAATTTTCCCGATTAGGAACCCTAGATTGGATGTTAAAATACTGTTTAAACGGAAGTTTTGATATTTAGCTTTTTCATATTAATATAGTAATTTAAAAATTAATGTACTTCAATTAACCCATATCAAAAATTTTAGAAATATGTATTAAATAATGTGGTTGTTATTAGGATTATATTTAAAAAAAATATATATTTTTCATAGCTTTCAATTAGCTATGAAAAATTTTACACATCTGGCAACAGATAAATTTCCATAACATTGTGGATTTTTTATCTCTCAGAAATTTCCCTTTTATACATATGCATTTGGATATTAAAAAAAAATATTTATAAATTTTGTTATATCGAAAACAAAAATAGTTGAAAATCCTATTGGAATTTTTCAACATTTCCCCCATAATCTTGCAATAAACTCTTAAGCGGCAGCTCATTAAACAGAGAAACATGCCACATTGTAAAAAAAAAACAAAATAAAAAAACCTGAAAAATTACCCATAACATTAGGGATTTTTTTATCTTTCACAAAATTCCCTTTTATACACATGCATATTCAACTAAAATTCCCCTTTTAGTGGCAGCTCAACATTTACACCAACTAACATTTTCTACACAAATATATACCAGACTATAGCTGTCTCTTTCATTTCCCCACAATACCCAAATGGGCTAGAAATTAAAATAATCCCATCGTGTTAGCCAGCAATACCAATACCCACATACAAAATACCTCAGAAAAAGTACAGAAAAAAAACTGGAAATGACATAAAGAAGCCACATCAAATTGAGGAAATTACTGAAAAAAGTGCAGAGTGTTAAGGCAAAAATATATTTTTGAGGGAATTATCAAGATAAAAGTGGAAATAATTCCTTATTGTTTTTGAAAAAAATAATAATTTACCCCACATAGGAATTGTGGGATACATGTACGTTCAGCAATTACACAATTATTAAGAGTGGTTTTTGATTTTTGGGAAGAATATTTACTTGTTAGTTTTGGTGCGTGCTTGGAAAACCCTTAAAAATGGCGGAAGAATCCCCCAAAGTAGAAATGTTGCGATCCGTTAAGGGCAAGGATATGTTATTGGTGGGAGATTATCTCTACCATTATGATGATAGAACCAGCAAAGCCTATAGATGGGTGTGCAGTCGCCGCAAAGACAAAACACCTTGCCGGGTGCGTATGTATACATCGTTAATAGATGAATGGGATTTGACGCGCCATAAACTTGAAAACATTGTGGGCGAACATCCCCATGGCCCGGCCGAACAAGATGCCATTATCAGGGCCCGGGAAAAGAAACGTCAGGCAGATGCTGAAGGCTTGCCCTGTACATTGGGTAATAAATCGCTGAAAAGGCGCTTTCAAAAGCAAGAGTTGGTTAAGAAACTTAATGCTAAGAAAATGAAATTGGGTGATGATAGCGATGATGAAAACAACACCAGTAAAGATAGATTTGACACCAGCGATGATGAGCTTGGCGATTTGGTAGAAAGTTTGGGCATAACAGCACCAAAACAACAGCCCAAAGTGAAAAAGTTATTAATGCTCAAGACCACCAAGGGTCATCATATGGTGGCTGTAGATGGCTGTGTCTATAGATTGGATGGTAAATCTATGATAAGTACCACCTACCGTTGGAAGTGTTTCAGATCCAAGGACTTGCAATGTTCGGGCAAAATCTATACCGAGTGTTTGGCGAATGGGCAACATCGTTTCAAGCCCATACGTTTAGAGGAAAATACCCATAATCACCAGCCGTACAGTGAGGTCAAAATAGAAGCTTTGATTCGAAGGAACAACATTAAAGTGTTGCAGGGTAAGGAGGAGAAATCCTCATTCAAAGTATTCGATAGTTTGGCTCCCAGCCCGGAAAAAAAGGTCAAGGCTGAGAAAAAAATTAGACCAATAACCATACCTTTGTCCGTAGCAAAAGGTGGTGGTAACGTTTTGTCCATATCCAGCAGTTTCGATGTGAGTCCGAAACCAGATATCAGACGAATAAGAGCCGAAGCCACCTCCAAACTGTACCGCCAGGTAGACGATATCATGGACGCTCTTGAAAGTCCCAAAGATGGAGAAATAACCAAGTTTACCTTTTTGCCTTCGTTGAAAGGAAACCGCATACTCATAATGGATAGCATGATATTTCATTATGACTCCAGAGGCTCCCAGAACGATAGGGCCTATTGGACCTGTTTGTATCGGCGGGATAAGGTGCACAAATGCAATTCGCGTTTAACCACGGAGGGTGTAGGCAAAGACATGAAAATTATGAAAGTCTCCGGTGAACACAAGCATGCTATTAATCATCGTGAGCATATTTTAAAGAGAATAAACCAAAATCTAAAAATAAAAGACAAATCATTCCCTTCACAAAAAGTGGAAATGTTTTCGTCGGAGAGTGAAGACGACAATGATGACAATGATCACATGGGTGATTTTAATGATACCCAAGACAATGCTGTAAACCATACAAGCTTTTCTCGTGAAAACTCTCCTGACATTTCCGATTTCATACGCATGAAACAACCCAAAACTGAAAGAGTACTTGAAACTACCCATGAAATGTTGGAGAGCACTTTAGATGAAAATGCTCATGCTTCTATAGTAGAATATAAAAATGAAATTGAAGTGGATCCGTTTCATGAAACACTGCCCGTCATCGAATACATAGAAATGGAAAGAATAAATACATCAACCTACCGTTCGGATTCGGAGGTCGAACCCGAATATAAACCACGTGCCACAAAGTCACGAGCACGCAAAAGCGCCGCCAATGAAGCTGATGACGAAGGCGACGAGGATTACAAGCCCAGTACTAGGGGCGGCCGCAAACCCCAGTCGTTATTGAAAAAATATTCGAGCAACACACGAGTTGCCTCCTACAATCCCGACAACATCGATACCAGCAAGATAACAAAATTACGTTCGGCCAAAGGCGGCGAACTGCTATGCGTTGATGGTTATATTTATCACTTGAAAAGCATTTCACCCACTACACGCACCTATTGGGCATGCATCAAGTCCAAAGATCGCATTTTAAAATGCCCGGCACGTGTCACAACTGTCTCGGATGCAGATAATAAATTGAGTGTTGTTCACTTGAGCAACTCACACACGCATCCCATTTCGGAGGATGACATTAAGAAACGTTTGTTTAACGAATTCTCCAAGTCGGTGGTTAATGCGGATATAAAAACAAAAGACATTATGGAGAAATCATTGAGTGAATTAAATCCGGAATTTGCTCATTTGTTGGGAAATCATCAAGCGGTGAAGAGGGAGACATTCAAGTAAGTTGTTAGATATGAGATGTAGATGAATTTTTTATTATTGATATAGAAAAAATGTTATGTAGAAAATTGTGTTATACATAAGATTACTTTAACCATCTCTAATTCTTTACTATGGAATCAAATAAGTCATAAGGGAGTGATACGATACTTTTTATTATTATCCAAAAAAGGTGATCGTATCAACATGATTGGTGTTAACTAATGATTGTGCTGTATTTTTATCAAAAACACTCAACCAAATCTTGCTGGATTATTATGCAATTATTTGTATTATATCATGTTCTTCTTCAGAACACGTCTTATACAGAGTTGCTCTCGCAAAGCTTATATTGTGTCTATAGTTGTTTGTGCTTAATTTTTCCAAATGCAGCCACCCGAATATCGTTTGCTTAATTAACTTAATTTTTTTCATATCATAAATTTGCAAAATAATAAGAATATTTCTAGGACAATTAAAATGGCAGCACAACAAGAAAAATAACGGTAACTACAGTGTTGCCGCTGGTTATTTTAATAATCACACGGTTTCCGTTATATTCCGTGCTACCAGAGAATTTTAAAATAAAATTGGAAATTTTAACGATTTTTACAAACTAAATAAAATAAAAATTTCAATGATTTTTTTAAAATCTAAATAAAACTAATAACTAACCTTCCATAGTTAGTTGCCTGAAGCTATATATTCTTAATGGAGTCACATTTATACCCTTCACCATGAGTTTGCAATTCCGTCAAACAAATTTGTGCTAAAAAAGTGGTTACGCTTAGTAAATATTTGCCATGTGTGACCATACCTTTAATATAAACTTTTAGTTCAGAAGGTCACAATCTGTACTAATGATGGACATTTCAAATACCTTTCCAACATCGTATATAACGCCATATAAATTCTGATCGACAATGAGTCAAAATTAAAAAAAAAAAAATTTTTAACCCGACATTTTTTACAACAAGAATTGCTTTTCATCCAAAAAAAAATTTCATCTAAAATAGTTTGTTCTCCAAAAAATTAAATTTTCTCAAAAAAATTTTTTTTAAAATAATTTTTTTTGCAAATTTCAGCACAAACGCAATATAGCATCCCACTATGGTAGTGTAGAATATAAAAATTATGCTCAACCAACCGCTGACTTCTGGCACAGACAAATTGATTGATACGATTTTACTTTTATCGATACTATTTTGTATTCAAAAGTACCGTGGCACTCTCTTAAACAATTTGATACCCTAAGGAGTAACTAGATTCGAAAGTATGTATACATACATATTTTTAGGTTGAAAAATAATACTGAAATACACAAAAATTTCAGTTATATTTTTAAAAAAATTTCTTTAAAAAAAATTGTTGATTAAAAAAATTTCAAATGAAAAAAAATTTGTTGGTGAAAAACTAATATTGATTAAAAAAAAATCTAAAAAAACAATAGTATTTTCAATAGGAAACAACAGTATTTTCTATAGAAAAAACAACAGTATTTTCTATAGAAAAAACAACAGTATTTTCTATAGAAAAAACAACAGTATTTTCTATAGAAAAAACAACAGTATTTTCTATAGAAAAAACAACAGTATTTTCAATAGAAAAAACAACAGTATTTTCAATAGAAAACAAAAGTATTTTCAATAGAAAACAACAGTATTTTCTATAGAAAACAACAGTATTTTCTATAGAAAACAACAGTATTTTCTATAGAAAACAACAGTATTTTCTATAGAAAACAACAGTATTTTCTATAGAAAACAACAGTATTTTCTATAGAAAACAACAGTATTTTCTATAGAAAACAACAGTATTTTCTATAGAAAACAACAGTATTTTCTATAGAAAACAACAGTATTTTCTATAGAAAACAACAGTATTTTCTATAGAAAACAACAGTATTTTCTATAGAAAACAACAGTATTTTCTATAGAAAACAAAAGTTTTTTATATAAAAAAACACAGTTTTTCTATACAACATTTTGATTTTTTAATCAAAAAATGGGTTTTCATTCACCAAACTATTTTTTTTATCTGAAATTTTTTAATCAAAAATTTTTTTTCAAAATTAAAAAATATATTTTTCTCCAAAAATATTTTTGGATTTTGAAAAAAAGATTTTAAAAATTTTTCTTAAATTTTTTTACCCAAAAATTTCTTTAAATATTTTATCATCCAAGGCTTTATCTTAAAGTATATTGTGGTTAAGGGTATTTAAGATTCGGCAATGCCGAATATAGCTCTCTTGTTAATATGCATTTTTTAAATGCCGTTAAAAACTCCTAAGATTTTTATAAAATCGAATAAAAATGTCCCTAATTAGTTGCCTGTAAATGTATATTCTTAATGGTGACTCCATTGACAAATTTTTCGGTTGTTTTTTTTCTTTTTCTTTTTTTGTAGGTGGCAATTAAAATTCATATTTGTTTATAATGCACAATAATAATACAAGTTATTAAGCTTTGTGCTGGTCATTAATTCAGTTAACTTAACAATTTTAAGCTTTTATAGAAAAACAATAACACAAGCTTTTTTTTTGATTTTTTTTGGACCACAACTAAAATAACTTGTTTTGAAATTAAATACATTAATCATTTGCCGCATAAGCAGCTAAGAGTTAAGACGTAGTCGTCATCACCTTACACAGAAAAAAGTAAAAGTAAGAAATAATTTAAATTGTGGATAGAGCAAGTTTTAGAAAGTGAAATTATAAAATTTGTAAAGAAAAAACAATGAAAATTTTAAAATTACTAGAAAATTTGTTAGATTTTCTTTTTAAATTTAAACTTATAAACTGTTTAAAAATAATTTTTGTATGAAAACTGCCAGTATATTATTATTGTGATAATGGGGGTTAATGTAATAAATAATTCATTAATTTTAAGTAATTTTCCGGTGACAACCTTGAATTCATTAATAATTACATTATTGCGTGTACTCTAAAAAAAAGAAACCGATTAAAAATAAATTTTGGGCTAAAATTTGTGTAATTATTTGTTTTTTCTTTCTTTCAATAGATTCAATATGAAATTGTACTCAGTATCCGATGGCCCACCATCTTTGGCCGTGCGTATGTGTTTAAAGGCTTTAAACATTCCCTTTGAATTGCATAATGTGGATTATGTAGCCTCCGAGCATTTGAGCGAGGATTATGCTAAGGTAAGTTTTTTTTTTTAAATATCCAAAACATAAATGAAAAATATTTATTTTTCTTTTGTTAAATACTAGATTAATCCCCAAAAAGAGATACCCGTTTTGGACGATGATGGTTTCTATCTGTCTGAAAGTATTGCCATTATGCAGTATTTATGCGATAGATATGGCGGAGAAAACGTTTTATATCCCAAGTCGCCCAAGGAACGTGCCTTAGTCAATCATCGTCTTTGTTTCAATATGTCTTTCTATTATTCCAGCATTGGATCCTACAGTATGGCACCCATATTCTTTGATTACGAACGTACCGAAATGGGCTTGAAAAAGGTTAACAATGCCTTGTCGGTGTTTGAAACTTATTTGCAACGTTTGGGCACTAAATATGCTGCCAGCAATAATCTAACTATTGCTGATTTTGCTCTGGTCTCGGCTACTTTATGCTTGGAAGCTATATCATTTGATATCTCTGAATATCCACTCATCACTAAATGGTATAACACTTTCAAAAAGGAACATGCCGATTTATGGTCAATTGCCTATGGTGGCATGCAGGAAATAACCGAATTCGAACATAATCGTCCGGATTTGTCGCATATGAATCATCCTTTCCATCCGACACGTAAAAATGTTTCTTCATAAGTTCATTTGGAAGGCAATTCAATTGTTGCAAATTATTTTTCTTTATATATTTCTTTTAGTTTTTAGGACAAAAAGTAGTTTGTCATTATTTTCTTAATTTTAATAATATGTTGAATGTTTTAAACACTTATACACCCCACAACGGGTTAAAAATTTGCATAAAAATATAATAAAATATATACAATACAAATACATGCATATGTATAAAAAAAAATCTGTTGGTTTTTTTCTAGTACTACACAAAAATTTACAGGTTTTGGACAGAAGTAGTTAGATTAATCAGAAAGGTAGGTAACATTTATAGTAGGAGAACGATTCACTTTAAAACTGGCAAATCTGGCTAATAGTGGAATAAGTTTTGTATTTAAATAGTGTGGAAAATAACAAAAGTTTGGTGAAAAGTTTATTCAATATATTAGTGAAAGTTTGTTTTTTGAAGACCTGCTTTTTGCTACCATTATTGTTGAGTGTTTTAAAGTAAAAACAAGTAAGAGTGCTATATTCGGCTATGCCGAATCTTATATACCCTTCACCTTTGTTGTGGATGCATTATTATTTTTTATAATTAGTATATATGTATGTACATTGCCCATTTTCAGCGTACAGCATCCTAAATTTATCAAGAACACAAAAAACAACAACAACGCCAAACGAAACAAAACACCAAAAGAAAAAACAAAAACAAAATACGCAAGGCAATGAAACCAACACACATCCAAACATACGTTTAATTGTATAAAAAACAACAACAACGCCAAAAGAAACAAAACACAAAAGAAAAACCAACACACAACCAAACAAAAGTTTAGTTGTATAAAAAACAACAACAACGCCAAAAGAAACAAAACTCAAAAAAAAACAAAATACACAAAGCTTGCACATCCAAACATACGTTTTGTTGTTTTTTTTGTAAAAAAAACCAACACACAACCAAACAAACGTTTAGTTGTATAAAAAACAACAACAACGCCAAAAGAAACAAAACACAAGAAAAAACAAAATACACAAAACTTGCGCATAGAAACATACGTTTTGTTGTTTTTTTGTCAAAGCATGCAACATTGTGTTTTTTGATGAAATTTTCAGAGGTTGTCTCGGATTTTTGCTCATATCTCCGTTATTTATGGACGGATTTTGCTGATTTTAAATAGCAAAATTCTCGAAAGTATATCTGACAGAATTGTTGAAGATTTGGATCCCGGAGATATCTGGGGCCTTCAGAAAATTGATTTCAACAGACAGACAGACGGACAGACAGACAGACAGACAGACAGACAGACAGACAGACAGACAGACAGACAGACAGACAGACAGACAGACAGACAGACAGACAGACAGACGGACATGGCTTAATCGACTCCGCTATCTATAAGGATCCAGAATATATATACTTTATAGGGTCGGAAATGAAAAATGTAGAAATTACAAACGGAATGACAAACTTATATATACCCTTCTCACGAAGCTGAAGGGTATAAAAACAAAATACGCAAGGCAATGAAACCAACACACATCCAAACATACGTTTAATTGTATAAAAAACAACAACAACGCCAAAAGAAACAAAATACGCAAAGCATGCACATTCAAACATACGATTTGTTGATTTTTTGTCAAAAAAACCAACACACAACCAAACAAACGTTTAGTTGTATAAAAAACAACAACAACGCCAAAAGAAACAAAACACAAAAAAAAACAAAATACGCAAAGCATGCACATCCAAAAACATACGTTTTGTTGCTTTTTTGTCAAAAAAACCAACACACAACCAAACAAACGTTTAGTTGTATAAAAAACAACAACAATGCCAAAAGAAACAAAAAACAAAAAAAAAACCAAATACACAAAGCTTGCACACCCAAGCATACGTTTTGTTGTTTTTTTGTCAAAGCATGCAATCAATACATTGTGTTTTTTGATGAAATTTTCAGAGGTTGTCTCGGATTTTTGCTCATATCTCCGTTATTTATGGACGGATTTTGCTGATTTTAAATAGCAAAATTCTCGAAAGTATGTCTGACAGAATTGTTGAAGATTTGGATCCCGGAGATATCTGGGGCCTTCAGAAAATTGATTTCAACAGACAGACAGACAGACAGACAGACAGACAGACAGACAGACAGACAGACGGACATGGCTTAATCGACTCCGCTATCTATAAGAATCCAGAATATATATACTTTATAGGGTCGGAAATGAAAAATGTAGAAATTACAAACGGAATGACAAACTTATATATACCCTTCTCACGAAGCTGAAGGGTATAATAAAAATCTACACTGACTGGGAATGAATTGTTATTTTAGCGTTAGTTTGTTATGTTAATTTTCTAAAAATGAGAGTCATTAGAACGCCATACACATACCCTAGAAGTTAAACCAATGAATTAACAGAATTTTCTAATCGATATAAAATTGAATGTTAATACCAAACGAATTTTATCAAACCATAATACAAAAAATCATATTTGTGATATAACTACCAAATACATTGACTATGTAACACTATGGTTAGTCCCATGTTCGGAAACTCTCCTGTCAAAGACCTAACTCAGTTGTGAAAAACATAATTTTGTAATGCAAATCGATATAAAATTAAATGTTAATACCATAGATATACACATAGATTGGAAACTCTTCTGTTAAAAACCTAACTCAGTTGTCAAAAACAGACTTAGGTTTTTACAACAGACTAGGTTTTTAACAATTACGTCTCATCTCTATGTTACCCTATGGTTAGTCCCATAGATCGGAAACTCTCCTGTCAACGACCTAACTCAGTTGTGAAAAATAGAATTTTCTAATGCAAATCGATATAAAATTAAATGTTAGTATCATAGATATTCACATAGATTGGAAACTCTTCTGTTAAAAACCTAACTCAGTTGTCAAAAACAGACTTAGGGTTTTACAACAGACTAGGTTTTTGACAATTACGTCTCGTCTCTATGTTACTCTATGGTTAGTCCCATAGATCGGAAACTCTTCTGTCAACGACCTAACTCAGTTGTGAAAAACATAATTTTCTAATGCAAATCGATATAAAATTAAATGTTAGTATCGTAGATATACACATAGATTGGAAACTCTTCTGTTAAAAACCTAACTCAGTTGTCAAAAACAGACTCACGTTTTTACAACAGACTAGACAGACTAGGTTTTTGACAATTACGTCTCGTCTCTATGTTACCCTATGGTTAGACCCATAGATCGGAAACTCTGCTGTCAAAGACCTAACTCAGTTGTGAAAAACAGAATTTTCTAATGAAAATCGATGTAAACTTAAATGTTAGTACCATAGAAATACACATAGACTGGAAACTCTTCTGTTAAAGACCTAACTCAGTTGTCAAAATACAATAGACTAAACAACAGACTTACGTTTTTGAAAGTTACGTCTCGTCACTATGTTACATATGGTTAGTCCCATAGATTGAAAATTCTTCTGTTAAAGACCTAAAATTAGTAAACAAAAATGTGAAAACATAAACACTCGTATGGTGTTTATTTGTTTGAATTTGTTTCTAGTTTCCGAACCATAGAATAAACGCATATAACGCAAGGAGAGAGAAATATCAATGGAAAAATTACCAAAAATCCCACTATTAGTTACCCTACTTCGAACACTTTTTCCAATACTTTTTTTTAATAATTTCGAATTATTTCTGCGCAATATTATGAATTTTTGTTGATAATACTGAAAAAATTATTTAAATTATCCAAAAATATTGACACTTATTATAAGTTTTTAATTAATAGTCTCACAAATGCAAAGCGCATTATCTCAAATAGAGCAAAATATTTTGTAACACATTTAATTTATTTAAATCTTCCTCTTTCACTTACCTAAAATCTTCTATTAACGCTCCAATGGCTTCTGACAGCTTCCGATGTGTTCTACCCCATGCCGACTCCTGGGTTATATCGCCCAGCAATGCCCTGGGATCAGGATCCAAATATTTATCCAATTGTTTACGCGCCGTCTTACTTAACAAATCCATTTTTGTCAAAACATTTACATGAGGCATTTCCAAATTGGCCATAACACTCAAGGCGGCCATGGTGCCGGACAAAAACTTGGCACCATCAATCATAAACTGTGAATCCACCAAGAATACCGTGCATATACGAAAATTCCAAGACTCCAAAAGCTCTACCAATTTTTTGCCCATATCTAAATGTGTAAACAACTCAATTTGTCCGGGCATATCGAATAAAATATAATCATCATCAGGTTCCACATTTATGCCATCCTCTTCTTCATCACCCCCACCGCAAAGTTGAGTTTTTAGCCATTCCTGATTCTCTATGAGAAATTCTAGACAAAACACCAAGCCACCATTGGGCCCATAATGTAATTCCTCATCGTCCATGGCATCATCTAGCTGTATAAGGTCACGTATATCCACTAAGGGTTGATAGTCAAAGTGTTCGGCCGCTGGATCTAAGTTAACCACCTCAATAACACGTTTGGAGTCTTGAGCATGCCGTTGCATGAACGAGCAGTAGGTGGACTAAAAGTTGTTGGGAATTTGTTTTTATTTGCTTTTTTTTATAGGATTTCTTATAAAACTTACTTTACCACTGCCGGCTGGTCCTATTACCACCTGGGCATAACGCATTTTATTAATTATTTATTAATATTTACACAATTATTTCGTGGGCTAATAAAAAAAAAACTGTTTTGTTATTTTTGTTTAATTTCACATGAGTTTTTTATTTTTCCCATAAGCGGTTTTAATGCAAAGCTGCCAGCTTGTTTATGTTTTGAAGAAAATTTCCCTTTTGTAAACAGTTGACAGCAACTGCCGGTATTTTGCAATGTGTATTAACCCCTGCAGGGATTGTGTAGGGTATTTGGCAAAGTTAAAGGGAAATTAATTATGAGAATAAAAGCAATTAATTTGTTATATTAATAAAGTTTTTAGATGTAATTATCATAAAAATAAGTAATTAAATAGGTTTTTGTTATTGTTTTTATTAAATTTGCCAGATTATGGTTTTGTAATATTTCTTGTAAAATGGCAATCAACAGGTGTTTTTTTCATTAACCCCTTTTGGGAATATTTGTCCGTTTTTGGCAAATTGCAAGGGAAGTTGTATTTTCTTGTTGGAATAGGACGATACATCTATAAATGTTCTATATGTATCAGTCGTAGAACGAATATGATTTGAAGAACAACTGACGCTTCATTGTTATTATCTCTAAGGATGGTTAGGCCGAATTTTGTTGTATGGCTTTCCAGAGTTTTGAGTTATTGGCATTGATTTTATTCATCGCATAACTGTTATCATAGTTTGAGTCGTTTATGTTAATCTATGCGTTCATTTTGTTTCAACCTTGATTTGAGGTTATGATAGAACACAGTTGATATACGCATTTTTTGAAAAGTGAAGCACCATTCAAAACTCATTGGAGGAGACCCATTAAAACTTAATTGAAGAGATTCTTGAGGAGGACCACATAAAACTCATTTTATCGGAAAACTGTTCGATTGCACCTTCTCCTAGCTCTTTTTTATGCTTTTAAGAAAATTTCTTCACGCTCCCTAAGCACCTCAAAGTAAACTACCAGTTTCTTACAATGATCTGTACTTTGGGACTGCCTTTTTACGCCAGGGTCTTTCATCCCGATTCCCTCGAAAAGATCCTGCAATGGCTTAGATGTTCCTTCCATCAAAGCATCAAGTTCCTCGGTGGGGGAATTTATCTTCAGCACATAATTTTCTTAGTCCTCAGTGTTCAGAGGGAGTAACGGAGACAGTGCAATGGGTTCTTCCATTTCTAACCGTTTATTAAACATGTAATTTTTCGAAAGTGGAGCAAGAGGAAATGGTGACGGTGGAGGTGTAAGCTGTCGGTTCTCCCAAAACGTACGGGCGTAAGTGTTAGCTACCGTATCCCCAGATCGGGCCAACGTAACGCTTGAAATTTTGGGTTTGAGTCGTTATTTTGTTTACTCGGGTTTAGAATGGTGGAATATACTGCTTCATTTTGGTTGTCATACGAGTATTTTTTTAGGTATTTTTTATGTGGCCGGGAGCTAGAGATCTTTTGGGTTTGCATTCCATCTTGAGATAGATAATAAACTGAATTTTGTGGGGCTATTTATAGTGTGCCGGCAGGATGAAGTAATTAATTGTATTTTATTTTAATTAGTTCGTTCTAGAAAGAGTTTAATGTCTTGTATATGAACTTTCTGTTTTTTTTTTATTTCTTATTTGAACATTTAGGATATTTTGTTGATGCTTTTTCCATTCATAAGAGGTAAATCCACCCAACGAATGCTTCTGAAGGGTATACGAATTTCCAAGACTTCTATGGTGGTTATTTGGTAGTTGTGTACATCGCTTTTCCACTAGATTTGAGTATGGAGTCCGGTAACCGCTCAGGCGCCATTTGTGATGCAATTTTTGTGAAATTTTCTATTACATTTGTTCTTGATCAATTATGGGGAATCAATTAAGCGAAAACTATTGTACCAACTTCTTATAAAAGTTACTTTGTTTTGTTTTTAACCCCTGTCTATACTTGACAAATATTTATCGTAACAATTAATGACATTTATTGTCAAGACAAAGTTGTCTGAGCAAAAGCACTAACAATTTTGTCATAACAAAATAATAATACTAATAAATAGAGACTATACCTGATAATTTTTTATCTTGACAACCATTTTCACGAGTATCATGATAAAAATTGATCAGGTATAGACAGGGGGTTATGTTTAAGTAAAATTAAATTTTCTTTTAGATTTTTTTTTTTTCAAAAAATAACAATATTCCATTTTATTTATGATTCTTTTTGTTTTCTTTACTTATAATTTATAATATGACAAATTATAAGAATGTATATATAGAGTAAAATAGATAATAATATGAATTAAATAAAATATATGGTTATTCATTAAATGTTTTTTTTTTTTAATAATATATATTTTAAATATATTTATATAAGTAATTTATGTTTTCTTTAAATTTGTTTTTTTAAATTTTAATTAATTATAAACAGTAAGTCTTAATTGAGTTATTGGAATTATAATTTAAAGAGATTTGTTATAAATGGTAAACAAATATTTATACAAAGTTAAAGCAAGCTAAAAAATATTTTTTTTAAAAAAAAAAAGAAAAATCAAAGTTTTAAAAACTTAAAATTGGAATTGCTTTTTTATATTATTTTCTTTAAATTTATTAAAGAAAATATATAAAATATTTTAGGTATGTAAATTGTAAATATTAAAAAATAAAAATTTGTTTAAAACTATTAACAAGCAACAATTAAAAAATAAATTTGTATGTATTGTATATATGTATATTTTAAGATAAACAACAGATAAAATAATCTAAAAAATAAAATAAAAGAAAATTCATTAATTATATTTTGAATAATTCTTTTTTTTTAAGGCAAATTTCTATTATAGACTAGATGTAGTAGTGTAGTTTTACATTAAAAGAAACCCAAACCAAAACGTATTAGTAATGTTAAACGTTTGCATTAGAGACGACAGGTTTGCGATATATATTGCGAGGGTTGTAAACGTGTATAAAATAATATATAAGCAGCACTCGATACTACATTCGATGCGTCCAATGGCGTAACTACTTGATCGTCATATTTAAACCATCGGCCATAAGTGCCACTCTTACAAAATGCTGTATAATGACCACTTTCCATGGAACCATAATGATTGGAGACGGCATATAGTTCATAGGATTTTGTGGTGTTGCGTCTGGACTCGGAGATGGTAATGTAGGGTGAGGTGTCGAGATTCTCTAGGGGAAAACGTAAATAGTTTTGTTTCTTTTTGTAGGAGGGTGTTATGGAGTCTGTGTCAGCATAAAATCTGGAAAATAAAGAATTCAAGTTTGAATTGAGATCTAAATATCCCTCAGTTACAACACCCACCTTTTCAAATGTATCACCAACACCGGCGGCAGTTTCGATATATTCAGCTTTTTGATAGCCTCCCGTTTCTGCTTGCAGCCGGGACAATTCCAGCCGTGTATGCGTTCACCGCTAAAATACATATCCAAACATTGTGACAAGTGACATACGTTATTGTTTTCGGGCAGTTCTAAACTGAGATTTGAGAAACACTCGTACGTGGCCGACTCCTTATCGCAGGTGGTGCACTTAACGATACTCTTGATTTGGCCATAAAATAAATGCAAAATTAAACTTTCTTTCGATTTGGTAAAATCCAACCAGGCCTTATCCGAGGCCGTCATAGGTTCACGCAGGTATTCAGGTTGGGTTAGCGTCTGTAAATCCGAATGTAACCAATCCATTAGAATAGTAAGAAATTCATGTGAATCCTGCTGTTCGATGCCACGAAACATTTTCTGATATTGACCAATAACATACTACAAACATAATAATAATTATAAATTTAAAATATGTAAAACTATAAACAAATTAATTAATTGTTTTCTGTTAATGTCTCACTTACACGCAAATCCTTGCTGGCTACACATTTGTAGTTGCCATTCCATAGAACTTTAATTAGTGCGGCGACTTCTTCGACAATTTGTCCTTTTGTTTTATTGTTGCGACTAATGTAGTTTTTGTATTTGTCCGTTATACAGTATTCGGCCAGTTGGGGCGTATTGCTAAGACACTGTATTATGCTGTTCATGTAACATGTGTTTCCTAGATTTTTTAAGCCCGTTAAACCGCGACCCTTGAATAAATAAACAAAAGATAAATTTGAAATTTTTTGTTTCTTTTTTTGTTTGTTTTTTGTTGTTGTTGAATTAGTGAAAGTAAGAAGGGTGTGTTTTGTTGTTTTTTTTTTGTTGCTAAATATTTAATGTAATAAACGTTAAATTTGAGTATGGAACGTACGACGGATTAAATATTAATATTGTCTAAATAGAAACACATGCATTCATACTACACATGTACAAATGTCAAGTTCAATTTATTAGAAATATTAAGTTTTAAGTATTCTTTGTTTGAAATATATAGGGGGTCAATATTAATTTTAAAAGAAGTAGACGGAATGACATCCTTTTAAAATTTTAATTTAACAACAGATTTAGTCGATAATTTATATTCTAGTGTCATATATAGTCTCGTCTAAAGATCCGTTCATAGCCTATTCTATATTTCCATAAATTGTCTCATCTATAATCTAGTCTATAGTCTGGTCTAAAGTCTCCTTCATTATCTAGCAAATAGTGTCGGCCATAGTCTCGTCTATAATCTAGTCTCCTCTGTAGTCTGGTCTGTAGTCTGGTTTTTTGACAAACCGGTTAAACGGTTTTAATGAAATATATTTTCTAAAGCTCATTCAAACATATTTATAAAAAACTTTGATATAATTTTTAAAAAATATTGATTTGTTTTATAGAAAATTGTAGCATTTGACAACATTTCGTAAAAGATGTAAAATAATTGCATAAAGAATTCAAAAATGCTAAATTTCCATTAAATAAAAATTTAATATAATTTAATATATCGAAACCGCTTAACCGGTTGTTTTAAAAGACAATAATCGAAACAGGTTTTTTTCAAAAACACACTCTAGTATATACAGTGGTTGACAAAACAATGGAAACTTTTCCAAATATTCCATATGTAGCCCAAAATTTAAAATCACCCCTATCGCAAATTAATATTTCACATGAAATGTGTTCCCTTTTCCCATTTTTCGTTCATGAACTTTGTTCACGTGAAAAAATTCCCCATGTTGGGAAATTTTTAGATGAAATTTTGTAAACAAAAAACAGCTGTTACGAACAAAATCAGCTATTGTGAATGAAAAGTTCAGGGGAATATCACGATAGCAATTTTCCCTTCGAGGGAAATGGATATTTCATGGGAACATAAATTTCACATGTTTTTCACGATAGGGGTGAATATTTTTTTAAAATAAATTTTTTTTTTTTAGTATTTTACTTGTATAGTTTTATTTATATAAATTAACTGAAAAACAAACAACATAATTAATTATATTCTGAAAAAAGGGAACAAAACTAAAAATATTCACTATTTCGCTACTGACAAAACAATGGAAACTAATAAACTTCTGCAAGAAAGAAGTGTAAAACGAAAATAATATTTAAAAGAACGGTGTAAAAAGCATCCTGTTACAGTTATTTTATTTTATTTTTAAATTCTGGTAATTTTTCACAATTTCTTTTTCTAAGTTTTTCGCATAATTGCTTTTTTTCAAAGTTAACGAAAATGGCTAAAGTTAAGATTTGTGAAGACTTAAAAAATAAAATAATTAACGATTTTAAAGCTGGTCTATTCAATAAATAAATCAGCAGTATCAAAAATTATAAAGAAATTTCGTGAGACCGGTTCTGTAAAAACTCAACATTTAGGTGGAAGACCTCGTAAGACTACTCCTAAACAAGATAATTTAATAGCGAGAGAGTTCAAGAAATTCCCAAAAATAACTCCTCGAGAGGTTGTTAATAGCCTAAAATTAGAAATAAGTACCCAGACAGATAGTCGCATGGCAAATGAGGCTGGTCGTGGTTGTTATCGTCCTATGAAAAAACCACTCATTTCTAAAAAGAACCGTTCTGCTCGTCTACAATTTGCCAGGGATCATTTAAACTGGTCGATACAGAAATGGAATACTGTCCTCTTTTCCGACGAATCCAAATACAATTTAAGAGGCAGTGATGGGAGAACATTTGTAAGACGACCAAAGGGAAAAAGATTATGGTATGGGGATGTTTTCAGGGCAAGGTATGGGCCCAATTCATATTATAAAAGATACCAACCATGACAGGTATAGGATACATAACCATATTAAACGATGTTATGTATCCATACGCTGAGGAAAATATGCCCTTAGTTTGGAGATTCCAACACGACAACGACCCGAAACACACCTCTAGGGTTGCAACCGAGTGGTTACAATCCAACGAGGTACGTGTACGAAGTGGCCTGCCCAATCGCCAGATCTCAATCCCATAGAAAATCTATGGGAAATTGTAGATCGTAAAATAAGGACCCAAAGTTACACCAGGAAGGAAGATTTATCGGAGGCAGTTATAAGAGAATGGCAAAATATTTCAAAAGAGACCATTGACTCTTTAAAATATAAGGGATACCCAACAAAATATTGAGTTATTGCAAAATTTAGACCATATTTGTTAAAATAACACCTAAGTTTCCACTGTATATTCTGGATCCTTATAGATAGCGTAGTTGATTAACCCATGTCCGTCTGTCAGTCTGTTGAAATCAACTGTCCGAAGCCCCCAAATAACTTACATACACGATTCATACATCAATATCTCCTAAATTCTCCCGGCTCGGTTGCTATTTCAAATCGAGAAAATCGGTCCACAAATGGGTGAGATATAAGGATAAAACCAGGACAACCTCGATTTCTGACTTATTTTTGACCTATATCTGGATTACTAAGTCATTAATATAGACAATATGGATATCTAATGATAGATATTTCAAAGACCTTTGCAACGACGTATATAAGACCATAGTAAGTTGGACCTACAATGGGACAAAATCGGAAAACATATTTTTTAACCCGAATTTTTTTTCACCAAAAGTTTTTTTCGCTAAATATTAATAAAAAAATTTTTAAATTTAAAAAAAAAATTTAAAAAATTCAAAAAAAAAATTTTTTTTAAAAATAACTGTAAAAAAATGTTTAACATTTTTATTTTGAAGTATAATTTGGTGAAGAGTACATAAGATTCGGCACAGCTGAATATAGCTCTCTTACTTGTTGTCTATATTCTCGTCTATAGTAATTATTAATTATCTAGTCTATTTTTGGTATAATCTAGCCTAATATTTTATCTTGTCTATATTATGGTCTAATTTCTCCTGTCTCGCCCATAACTTGGGAAATTTAAACTTGTAGCGGGATTTTAAAGATCTTTACCACATGCTTAACTTAAGTTTATCTCGTCTATAGTCTCGTCAATAATTCTGTCTAGTCTATATTTTGGTCTTTAATATCTATTATCCAGTATATTTTCTTGTCTATAGTTTTATCTATTGACTCGTCTTCTATAGTAATAATATTGTTGCGAATTTGTATTAGCGATTTGAATTTAACGTTCTGTAACAGCTGCTTGCAACATTCGTCATGTTTATAAACATGTCCATCAGTAGAAGCTTCTACTTATCAACAACACTAACATTGAAGCTGTTAAAAGCTCTAGAATTCGTATATTCTAGTTTTGTCCGTTTAGAACATTGCAGAAGCTACTCGAAGGAAGATGGCGCTGCGTATAAATAGTGGCTGCTGTTGCAGTCGTTAGTCAATGCTATCATAGGCTGTTTTATAGTTAACATCAACTGAATTCTTGTACATTATAAAGTGTAATTTAAGTGAATAAATTGAATAAATAAAGAGTTGTTACAATTTTAAACTACTAATCTACATTCATTTGCAAACAAAAGAATCCGGTTTATTTAAAGGACATAAACCAGCGTTTTTAAAATGTAAAAACGTAACAATTGGTGTCAGAAGAAATTAATAAGCATAAAGTTTGAAGAGCTTAAAGTGTAACAACTCAAGAGAGAATTGTGTAAGTTGAAGTTTGCCGAAAGCAGGTTTTACAAAAGAGGCTGATATATGAATTCAAGCGGCTTGATATTGACATCAGAGCCTACGAATTCGAGTATAAAGAGGAAATCAATGAGTATAAATGAAGCAGCAGGGATTTAAGCACAATGTTCGTGGCTATGATGGAAAAAATGGAAACAACCAACGAGAAACTTCTAGTTGAAGTTTAAGAAAATTGTAGAGAAGTTCAAGAAATTTTTAAAGTCAACAACGCGAAGCTTTTGATTGAAATGGAAGCGAAATTTCAGGAAAGTTCTGAAGCTACAAACGAGAAACTTCAAGAAATTTGTGTGGTTATAACGAAAAACTTCTAGTTGAAGTTCAAGAAAATTCTAGAGAAGTTCAAAAAAATTTCTAAAGCCAACAACGAGAAACTGTTGATTGAGATGAAAGCGAAATTTCAGGAAAGTTCTAAAGCTACAGACGAGTAACTTCAAGAAACATAGTGGATTCCATTGACAAAAAAGTGCCCAACTTAGAGAACGGCCTAGAAAAACAATCCTACGATGTTGATAATAAATTGCTCGATCTGGAAATGAAAGATTATTAACTTCAATGCCAAGATGGAAGTTCGCCAAGAGAAATGTATAAAACAATTAAGTTGCTACATAGTTGATTTTGACCTTGATGGGAAGAGCAGCAGAAGTTCTGGAATGCCTGCTCTGCAACGTCAGTATGGTCGCGAGCACAAGAAAGAAATATACCGACTGGAATTACGTGGTAGAGTGCAAAAAGCTAATGAGACGTTGCAGGACTTCGCGATGGATATTGGACGTTTGGTACACATGTCTTATAGAGGCGAAAACCATCCGTCATGATCTTGACCGAAGAAGCCATCGTTTGCAGAAACCGTCTCACTGACACAAGAAACCGCCAAGATAATCTCTACACAGAAAAGATGCGAGAAGAGGAGAAATATGGTGAGCGCAGTTATGAAGGCATAGCAGGGCTTGAATCAATTGTTATAACTGCGGTAAAGTCGCATCCAGCGTAACTACAAAGCTCCAATTAAGCGAAAACGGAAAGGAGGTCATGGTCATATTGACATGCTCTCAAGGCCTTGCAACCAAGAGGACAAACAGTGGATAAAGGTCGAAGAAAAGCGTCATTAATGTTCGACTGATGAGTGCCGATTCCAGTAACGATTAGTGTGTGGCGCAAAGAAATGACCCCGTACTGGCAAGAATAATACCTGCAAAAGAACAAAACTAAAGGCCTTGCCGCTATGAAATCTCAGGTGAAGCCACTCAAGCAGCAATTGCTAAACATTTGCATGCAGCAGGATTCTCTGTATTCGGTGAGCTGCTGAAATTTGACCAGACGATCACAGGGAACCTGTACCAAACGCATCTAATTCGTTTGAAGCGAGCATTGGCCGAAAAACGCCCAGACATGAAATCGTAATATTCCATCATGACAACGCTCGGCCACCTGTTAAAAACTATTTAGAAAAAAGTGGTTGGGAAGTTTTGCCTCAACCGCTTTATAGCCCAGTCCTACTACTAATTGTTTCGATCGCTTATCCCAGAGAGCGAGCAGCTCTTTCTAGAATACGCTTCACTTTGGAACAGAGTATCCGATATTGGTTTGATTCGATCTTGGCCTCAAAAGATGAGCAGTTCTTTTGGCTCGGAATCCATATGTTGCCAGAAAGATGGGAAACTGTCACAGCATGGATCGATCGCAAGTTGGTTTTTCAAAAAGGGAAATATTAAACAAACCCTCTGGGGGCTTTTGACCAGTCTTCCGAGGATATTTCAATGCCAGTTCATTCTCTCTCATTTAATCTGTTTTTATACCAAAAATTTATCTTATAATCATTTTTCCCAAAACTATAAATGTTAAACTGCCCACTCTATTGGTTTAAATGTCTTTATTTTCTTCTTTAACTGCTCAACATTTTCTTTTGTAATGAGTTTGCCAAAAACAGAAAGAATCTATTTGCTTTAACGATTAAATCAAAAACAATTAATTTACTTTGCACACACCTAAAAATGAATAAAAGAACACAAATTCATTTGGATGTTTATACATACAAGCCAGACGCCATGGCATTAGATATTTATGGCTTAAGATAAAGAAAGGAACAAGAAAAAAAAACAAACCAAAGCCAAGGTGATTTTTTTTGAAATCGACAACATAAAATGAAAGTAATGTTGAGAGAAAAATATAGACATAAAATGCTATAAAAAGGAAGAAATGGTTTCAAAGTAGGCTACAAATATAGTAAATAAATTCGTAAAGATAAATCTGTAAGGAATGATACTACAAACGAGGGTGGTGTCAATAAGTCCGCGACTTTTTTAATTTCCCGGCTCTCAACTGAAGGAACCCTCCGGCCAAGAGGCATCTGTCAGTTAACTCCTGCCAAAATATGAACAAGCTGCGTCATTTAGTTTGTGTTTGTCAGCCATTGTTAGCAGACTATCTCGTCAGTTGAGGAGAAATTGGAAAAAAGAGAATTTCGTCTGCTAAGGTTCGTCAAATAAATATTAAGCTTGATAAATATTATGGAAACTCTGCACCATCAATTTCAATGGTAAAAAAGTGGTTTACTGTATTTCGTTGTGGCTGTACAAGCACTTAAGAACTTCATACCCGAAACGATTGATTAAATCATCGATATGATGTTGGCCGATCGGAGATTGAAAGTGCGAGAGATTGTGGTAGCCATAGGAATAGTGGTTTCAATTTTGAATTATCACTTGGGTATGAGTTTGTACACATATATGCAGTTTCCATGGCAAAAATCCATGAATTAGGATACGAAATGCACCCTCTTCCGCCCTATTCTCCATATTTATCCCTGTCGTCGTGTAATTTTTTGCTGGGAAGAGATAGATCGTGATGTTTTGAAGAGATGCTGGATTTCTCTATCCTTTTTAACTTTTACAATATAATCTTCCTGCGATTGCACAAGGAGTTAAAGCGTTTTTAAAAATAATCGTATTTTTCAACATAAATAAGCTCAGGTTATTATTAAAAAATACTAGTTTTTACAAATAAAAAAAAATTTTAAAAACACTGATTATTCACAAATAAAATATTTTGTTTTTTAATTTTTCAAAATTTTTTGTATAATTTTTTCAAAATTGTTTTTTAATTTATTAGTAAAAAAAATGTATAACAAAAAAAAAATTTTTTTATTACTAATTAAAAAAAAAAAAATTTTTCTAAATTTTGAAAAAAAAAAATTTTTAAATTTTGTTTACCTAATAATATTTAAAATTTATGTTTTGTCATACATTTTTTAAAATTTGGAAAAAAATTAAAAAAACAATTTCGAAAATATTTTTTTTTTTTAAATTTTTCAAAATTTTTGTATAATTTTTTCAAAATTGTTTTTTAAAATTTTTTTTTGTAATTTATTAGTAAAAAAAAATGTATAACAAAAAATTTTTTTTATTTCTACTAATTTAAAAAAAATTTAAATTTTGAAAAAAATATATTTTTTTAAAATTTTGTTTACCTGAAAATATTTAAAATTTGTATTTTGTCATAAATTTTTTTCATACTAAATTTTAATTTTTTAAAATTTGGAAAAAATTAAAAAACAATTTCGAAAAAAAAATTATAAAAACACTGATTTTTCACAAATAAACTTAATTTATTTTTTAAATTTTTCAAAAATTTTTTTAATTTATTACTAAAATAAAATGTATGACTAAAATTTTTTTTTAAATATTTTTTTTTTAATTTTGTTTACCTGAAAATATTTAAAATTTGTAATCTATATACAGTGGTTGACAAAACAATAGAAACTTTTCCAAATATTCCATATGTAGCCCAAAATTTAAAATATTTTTTTAAAATAATAATTTTTTTTTTAGTATTTTACTTGTATAGTTTTAATTATATAAATTAACTGAAAAACAAACAACATAATTATATTCTGAAAAAAGGGAACAAAATTAAAAATATTCACTATTTCGCTACTGACAAAACAATGGAAACTTTTAAACTTCTGCAAGAAAGAAGTGTAAAACGAAAATAATATTTAAAAGAACGATGTAAAAAGCATCCTGTTTACAGTTATTTTATTTTTAAATTCTGGTAATTTTTCACAATTTCTTTTTCTAAGTATTATAAAAGATACCATGGCAGGTATAGAGGATACAGAACCATATTAAACGATGTTATGTATCCATACGTTGAGGAAAATATGCCCCTAGTTTGGAGATTCCAACACGACAACGACCCGAAACACACCTCTAGGGTTGTAACCGAGTGGTTACAATCCAACGAGGTACGTGTTTTGAAGTGGCCTGCCCAATCGCCAGATCTCAATTCCATAGAAAATCTATAAGAAATTGTAGATCGTAAAATAAGGACCCAAAATTACACCAGGAAGGAAGATTAACCGGAGGCGGTTATAAGGAAATGGCAAAATATTTCAAAGAAGACCATTGACTCTTTAATTGGTTCAATGCATCGTCGATGTGTAGCAGTTATAAAAAATAAGGGATACCCAAAAAAATATTGAGTTATTGCAAAGTTTAGACCAGATTTGTTAAAATAATACCCAAGTTTAAATTGTTTTGTCAATGCCGTAATAAAGAAATCTTTTAATTTTGTTTTCTCATTTTTAGAATTTAATTAATTATGTCCTTTGTTTTTTGTTAAATTAAGTTAATAAAAGTATACAAATAAAATACTACAAAAATGTTAAAATTTTTTAAAAACTTATTTCAGATTTTAGGCCACTAATGAAATATTTGGAAAAGTTTCCATTGTTTTGTTAACCACTGTATATAAAAATGAAATGGTCCTTGTATGTAATGACATCACGTGAGAACGGCTGGAGCGATTTGGCTGATTTTTTTTTATTCGATTCGAAATTTTCAGGAGATGGTTTCTAAAAAAAAATTCAAAAAGTTTTTGAGTGCAGTCAACTGTAATAAAAAAGCTCCCTAAATTATGCAGTACAAATTTAGATATTTTATTTGCAAATAAATAAGAACAGACAGGTGTATGTGGGTTGGAGAAACTTGAAGAACTAACATTAGTAAAGGGTATATGAGATTCGGCACAGCCGAATATAGCCGAATTTAATATTCGACCAAAAAATCAATATTCGACTTAATTCGAAATAAACCAAAACTTTTCTAATGTTCCAACCCAATTGTAAAATAATTATTAATTTGGAATTCCAAATATATAGCCGAATTTAATATTCGACCAAAAAATCAATATTCGACTTAATTCAAAATAAACCGAAACTTTTCTAATATTCCAACCAATTCCAAAATAAGTTAATTAACTTTGTTTCAGATCTCAGTTTTTAGTTGTGCTTTACATGGTGGACTTCTATTCCATTTCGCCTTGCATCTAAATTTTGAACAGTTTTCCAGTTTTTTTTTTTTAAACATCAATTAGTTTTCTTAGTAATTTTACAATAAAATATGTCCTTACAAGTCCTTGGATTTAAGTTATAGTATTGTTTATCCTTTAAACTCTATTATTTATGCTTTCTCTTCATAAAATTATTGGTATTCGACCAATATTTTCCCGATTACTGACTGAAACCCGATTTTTAGCCTAAATCGAAAATACGGTCGAAATCTTTTAATTATACTTATTTATGTCACTATTTATGGAGAAATAAAAAAACAAATTTAAATTTTTTTGGAAAAAAATGTTAAAGAAAATTAATCACATTTTCATAATTATAGATGGAATAAGATGAACAAATAAAAAATTATAATACATGTTCAATATCAAGACTTTTTGCATACAGAATAATGAATTTTGGTTCAATTTCAAAACAAAATTGTTTAAAGTACTTGAAAAGTTTTTTCAACAAGACATATTAATTGAATACACCTTGCAATATATAGAAAAAATTTTATAATTGTCAGTATGTAGATGTTTCTTTATCCAAATCTCTTAATTTAAGGATACTATATACAAAATTGCGTTTATATTAGAGGCATTTTGTATAGTAAATAGATTTTTTTGAGCAACTAAATGTGTTTTATTGCACAATGTAGGTCATTTGAAAAGATTAAACACGTTTTTTAAGAGCTTTTCACAAATTCTTTTATAGATTTTTTTCTTTAAGAAAAATGTTCCATGAAATGTTTAAATTTGTAAAAAAAAACATTTTAAACATTTTTCATGTGGTCTTACAAATTAAGCACCTAAAAGTAGGCTACATTTTATAATATACAACTTTAATTTCCCCATTTATTTTTTAGTTGCCCCTAAAAGTATGCAATTTTTAATGTTTTGCTTTGTTTTAAGCAAAATTATCTCACACCTTTTTAATTGGACGTAACGAGGCTGTGTAGCGATATGTTGAGGTTGGTAATTGAATTTTAACACCGCCAATAATCATCTTAAGAGACAAAACGAAGTTGTAAAAAATTTAAGATTTTTTAGTAATTGAAAATTCCGCAAACTTGTTAAACTTAGCGACATTCTTTGTTAAAACACCGTATAAAACTAAAATCTTAGTTTGGCTGTGAAAAACTACAACACAAAAACAAAAAACATACTATAAACGAAAACTAAAAACAACAAAATAAAGAATGGATAGAAGGAAATGAAAACAAGCAAGAAAATAAAGAAATTAAGGCGCATTTTCCCAACATGCGTAAAAGACATTTTCCAAAGAGACTCATCGTTAACAAAATAAAACAAGAAATCCAAAACTATGATAAACTTTTTTAACAAACATGTGCTCTGGACTACAGACATTTATTTATGTATTTGTTTGTTTGTTTGCTTTTTTTTTTTGTTTTTAAGATTTTGGTGGTCATGGTTTTCTTTAAAGTATAAATTTTAAATTGTTTCCTATTTAAGCAAACCAAAGTTAAAAATAATCCATCTAACCATTTGTTAAACAAAACAAAAATTGCAATTTTGTTTACTCGACCACCAAATTGTATGAACGTAGAAGAGTATGATTGAATGTATAGAATGGTTGCTTTTTAAACGTGACCTTTTTAAAAGGGAAAAGATTTTTTCGATTATTGATTTAAAATTTGTTTAAATTTTCTTTGTTTTTTAGTTAAATGATGACGTCTTCTTTTCTTTTTGGTTAGGAGGGAGACACTTAACTGTTGCTGTGTGTTAGACTTAAAGGTAGTTGAATGGATGTATGGTTTAAATTAATCTTTGAAAAAAAACGTGAAATTTAAACTATTTTTAAAAAATAATTTTAAATACTAAAAATAAGTATGAGCATAGGCATGCATTACATTTAAATTAAGAGTGACAAGCGTACTTAAATGTGAAGCATTGGAAAAATCCAATTTAAATAAAATTGACCTGGATCGAAATGAAAATCACTAGTTTTAGAACGAGTATATTTTGAAGTATTCAATAATATCCTTCCAACTATTGATACCGGAAGCACGTCTAGAACCAGTTCTGTGGAACTAAATAGTGATTCCAAAGAGCTTCCATAGAGTTTCTAGTATTAATGGTTTTATAGATAGGGCACTGACTCTCTAACGCTTCTGTATAACGTCTTTAGGTGACAAATTCTAACAAAAAATCCCTAAAGCGGCTACTGGATATATGCTAATTGTGGAACAAATGTATTCCAAAATTGTATAGTTTTTATTTCAATTTAAAAAATGTTTGATTAGTTGACGATTAATTGTTTTCATTATAATAAAGAATGTTAAACAATTGTAGTTTAAGCTACGTTTAACTACTCTCTTCATCTCTCTCTACAAACCATACTCTCGTCCATCAAATTCTCTATAGAATTAATTCTATATTGAATCATTTAATTTCTCTATAATTCAAATGCATTACAAAATAGCTTAAACAAAATTATTGAATGATTAAATTTCTTTCACTTCAAATTCTTTTACAAAAAATCTTTTCAATTAATTTTGTAGACAATTAAAAGTAAAACAAAACTGATTGAAGAAAAAATAGTTTCATTCAGTTTGTATTAGAATTTGTGAATTAATTCCAAAATGAATGAATTCTAAGCATTCAAATAAAAGCATTTGAATGAAGACATATAACTTGTTATGTTGGAAATGGCTTTATGGAATGATTTGCTGAAATTCTGAATTAAGCTTAAATTTAATAATTAATTCGAAGCTCTGGTTGAGACTGAAGAAAATATCTGGAGATTTAAATTTCTCTATTTCTCCATATTTAAATTTCTCTATAGATAATTAGTGGAGACTTAAATTTTCTCGTTAGAAAATTAGTGGAGATTTAATTTTCTCTATAGAAAATTAGTGGAGACTTAATTTTTTCTATAGAAAACTAGTTTTTAACTTAATTTTCTTAATAGAAAACTATTGAAATAATTTGTTTTTAGAAAATTTGTGGAGACTTAATTTTCTCTATAGAAAACTAGTGGAAACTTAATTTCCTTCTATAGAAAACTAGTGGAGGCTTAATTTTCTCAATTGAAAACTAGTAGAGACTTAATTTCCTCAATAGATAATTAGTGGAGAAAGCGTTGTGGACACCAAGTTTTCTATATAGAAAAGTTGTGGATAACAAGTTTTCTATATAGAAAAGTTGTGGATAACAAGTTTTCTATATAGAAAAGTTGTGGATAACAAGTTTTCTATATAGAAAAGTTGTGGATAACAAGTTTTCTATATAGAAAAGTTGTGGATAACAAGTTTTCTATATAGAATAGTTGTGGATAACAAGTTTTCTATATAGAAAAGTTGTGTATAACAAGTTTTCTATATAGAAAAGTTGTGTAAAACAAGTTTTCTATATAGAAAAGTTGTGGATAACAAGTTTTCTATATAGAAAAGTTGTGGATAATAAGTTTTCTATATAGAAAAGTTGTGGATAATAAGTTTTCTATATAGAAAAGTTGTGGATAACAAGTTTTCTATATAGAAAAGTTGTGGATAACAAGTTTTCTATATAGAAAAGTTGTGGATAACAAGTTTTCTATATAGAAAAGTTGTGGATAACAAGTTTTCTATATAGAAAAGTTGTGGATAACAAGTTTTCTATATAGAAAAGTTGTGGATAACAAGTTTTCTATATAGAAAAGTTGTGGATAACAAGTTTTCTATATAGAAAAGTTGTGGATAACAAGTTTTCTATATAGAAAAGTTGTGGATAACAAGTTTTCTATATAGAAAAGTTGTGGATAACAAGTTTTCTATATAGAAAAGTTGTGGATAACAAGTTTTCTATATAGGAAAGTTGTGGATAACATGTTTTCTATATAGAAAAGTTGTGGATAACAAGTTTTCTATATAGAAAAGTTTTCTATATAAATTTCATGAAAACCAAGCTTAAATATAGGCAATTTGCGTTGACTAAATATTTTCCTCAGTAACTTACCGTTGTTCCCGAAACTGGTGAAAAATCACGTTGTCTTTGTAAAGCATAGATATTAGGCGATTGTGGCGGTGAAACGCGGGCGGTCAGTTGAGGCTTAACAGAACGATCAAATTGTGGTATGTTAGGTTTTGGTATAAACTTTTCAGGCTCCTCTAATGGCTTGTCCTCCAACTCATAATCGCTATTATCGAACTCTACCTCAAGTTCGGTATGACGTTTTTCTGCCTCAATAAGTTTGGCATTTAAATGGCGTTTATTTTCTCTAGCTATAGCCAATTGTAAGGCACGTTGTTGTTTCTCTCGCTCCAATTTTTCATCTAAACGTTGGCGTTCCTCAATCTTAGCTTCAATTTCTTTGGTGGTCTTTTCTACCTCTACCTTAAGTTGTGGTGGTATGTTAACTTTTTCCTCTTTCTCGCGCCGTTTGTATTCTTCTAGTTCTTCGCGTAAGCGCATGTTTTCTAGTTTCTAGAAAAACATAAAAAGAGTAATAAATTATGTAAACAAATTATTTCTTTAAAAAAAAATACTTACAAAATCTTCTGCTGCACTTTCCAACTGCATCATATTGTACAGCAATTGTTGTTCCGAGGCCGTTAATTGTTTTTTATCATAAATATTATCCAACTGTTTGGCCACCTTCTGCAATTCCTCATCATTTTCCTTGGCCTTTTCCAACAGAGTCGTCTGATCTTTAACTATTTCAACAATGTCCTTCTGCTTATCATCATAGGTTTTTATAGCCGCCTGTTTGCTGGCTCTATCAATTACCGGTCTGCTTATCATGGGTGGCGGTGATTTTGCGGCATTTGTTGTATCACTGATATTCAGTATTATCTCATCTTTCATTTGTATATCGAATACTGAGGGATATTCTATATCGTCTATGAGATTAAGATCATTTTGCGGTACAGATGGTGCCTGCACCATGGGATTCGTACAGCAGGTGGGATACATTAGGAGAAAATACTCATAGCCACCCTCGAGAATTTTAATGGATGAACGATATGTTACGTCAGGATCCCACTGTAAGAAAATAGTGTTTAAATTTCAAACCAAACTACAAACAAAATGTGATAACAAAATTTCTATATAGAAAAGTTGTGGATAACAAGTTTTCTATATAGAAAAGTTTTGGATAACAAGTTTTCTATATAGAAAAGTTGTGGATAACAAGTTTTCTATATAGAAAAGTTGTGGATAACAAGTTTTCTATATAGAAAAGTTGTGGATAACAAGTTTTCTATATAGAAAAGTTGTGGATAACAAGTTTTCTATATAGAAAAGTTGTGGATAACAAGTTTTCTATATAGAAAAGTTGTGGATAACAAGTTTTCTATATAGAAAAGTTGTGGATAACAAGTTTTCTATATAGAAAAGTTTTGGATAACAAGTTTTCTATATAGAAAAGTTGTGGATAACAAGTTTTCTATATAGAAAAGTTGTGGATAACAAGTTTTCTATATAGAAAAGTTGTGGATAACAAGTTTTCTATATAGAAAAGTTGTGGATAACAAGTTTTCTATATAGAAAAGTTGTGGATAACAAGTTTTCTATATAGAAAAGTTGTGGATAACAAGTTTTCTATATAGAAAAGTTGTGGATAACAAGTTTTCTATATAGAAAAGTTGTGGATTACAAGTTTTCTATATAGAAAAGTTGTGGATAACAAGTTTTCTATATAGAAAAGTTGTGGATAACAAGTTTTCTATATAGAAAAGTTGTGGATAACAAGTTTTCTATATAGAAAAGTTGTGGATAACAAGTTTTCTATATAGAAAAGTTGTGGATAACAAGTTTTCTATATAGAAAAGTTGTGGATAACAAGTTTTCTATATAGAAAAGTTGTGGATAACAAGTTTTCTATATAGAAAAGTTGTGGATAACAAGTTTTCTATATAGAAAAGTTGTGGATAACAAGTTTTCTATATAGAAAAGTTGTGGATAACAAGTTTTCTATATAGAAAAGTTGTGGATAACAAGTTTTCTATATAGAAAAGTTGTGGATAACAAGTTTTCTATATAGAAAAGTTGTGGATAACAAGTTTTCTATATAGAAAAGTTGTGGATAACAAGTTTTCTATATAGAAAAGTTGTGGATAACAAGTTTTCTATATAGAAAAGTTGTGGATAACAAGTTTTCTATATAGAAAAGTTGTGGATAACAAGTTTTCTATATAGAAAAGTTGTGGATAACAAGTTTTCTATATAGAAAAGTTGTGGATAACAAGTTTTCTATATAGAAAAGTTGTGGATAACAAGTTTTCTGTATAGAAAAGTTGTGGATAACAAGTTTTCTGTATAGAAAAGTTGTGGATAACAAGTTTTCTTTATAGAAAAGTTGTGGATAACAAGTTTTCTTTATAGAAAAACAAGTTTTCTATATAGAAAAGTTATGGACAGCATGATTTCTTCATAGAAAAGCATTATTTGCAACTTACATTTTGTAAAATATCCAATAATATTGCAATTGGTCTATCTTCCGATGGATTCGGTTCAGAGCAATTCCAATCTATTAGCACAACCTCATTTTTAACCGCTCTAGCTGACCACAATTTCTTGGATTCATTGTCCAATTTATCTTGCAGTTTACCAGCCGACATGCTAGAAATTTAAAATAATTTACTTTAAAAAGCATGTACGTTACTTTAAATATTAAAGGGGAAAAATTACCCAGCTTGAATTATTTCCTCTGGTATGTTTAGCGTCAAATTATACTGTAAATGTGACGATTTATAATCTTCCGCTGAACGACAATCTATTACTAAGACATTTTGCAGTTTCATTGACTCAAATAATTGCTGACAAGACATTAAACGCATAAAGGCAATGTCTATATTTGAGATTTTAGGAGAATTTGAACGAGAACGATCATTTGACACCATTGCATACTGTTCATTAGACGATGGTGGTGTTGCTGATTTAGCTACAGTTTTTGCTTTAAGCTTGGCATTTAAACATTCATAACGTTCGTTTAGTGACATAGTTAAGGCCTCCAAACGATCCATAGTCATTTTATTGGAGCGATTATCGCCCAACATTTGTCTTATCAAGGGTTTATTTTCCTGATAGTCGGGTTTCTTGTATATGCTGTTGAGTAGATTAAAATATTTTGTGTAGAAAACATAGGCCAACTCCTCGTCACCTTTGCGATAATATTTCTCAGCTTCAGCATTAAGTTTTTTTGCTGTCTCCAGTAAACTTAATTAGAAATAGAATTAAAAAAAAGATTAGAATGAAAACTTGTTGTTGGCTTGCTGCATCTTTATAAAACTGTACTACTACTTACTAATGCATTTTACGTTGTCTGACATCAGGAATCTCGGAACACTTTTCCAGGTCATCGATGTTTTTGCAGTAATATAGATCTTTCTTTATAGACATTTTTCGTTGTTATTTATTATTACTTTTATAATGAAATTATAGTTTAAATTAATGGATTTGTCTACTAATTGCACTTTTTTTATTGTTATTATTGTTGCTTTGCTGTTTTTGTAAATTCTGCTGGTTCTCTTTTTTGCTTTAGGGAGCCGCTTTTCTTTCAATGACTAATTTGCTAAAGTTGCTTAAGCAATTTTGTTTTTTTTTAATTATTAAAAATTACAAAACTTTTTTGTTAAACATTTCATGTTATTTTATAGTTTAATTACACCGCATCCAAATAAAACATATAAAATAGCCAATATTTTTGTTATTTTTGCAGATTTTTTAACATAAATAAAATTTTTTCTTCTCCAATCAGTCGTCAAATGACGTTTTACAATGAAGAGAAATAAATGACATAAGTGATGCCATATGGATTTCATTCTATATGAGAGATAGAGTAGCCATACCATTTTTTATAAACAAATACCCCAAAATGGGTAATATATATAGAGTTACCAGAGGTGTGTGATAATTAAGCTAAATAGTTATCTAATTCACAAACCCTATTGAGCAAAGTACCGTTATTTTCAAATGTAGAATTTTGTTTGTTGTGGTGAAGAAGAAACATGATGAATATAAAGAAATTCACCACAAATTCTGGTGTCTTAAATTGTTCAAGCTATTTTTATACCCTTCACCATCGTGAGAAGGGTATATATTAGTTTGTCATTCCGTTTGTAATTTCCACAATATAATTTTCCGACCCTATAAAGTATATACATATATTCTGGATCCTTACAGATAGCGGAGTCGATTAAGCCATGTCCGTCTGTCTGTTGAAATCAATTTTCTGAAGACCCCTGATATCTTCGGGATTCAAATCTTCAATAATTCTGTCAGACATGCTTTCTAGAAGATTCCTATTTAAAATCAGCATAATCGGAACACAAATGGCTGAGATATAAGGAAAAAACCAGGACTACCTCGATTTTTTAACTATATCTGGATTACTAAGTCATTAATATAGACAATATGGATATCTAATGATAGATATTTCAAAGACCTTTACAACGAAGTATATAAGACCATAGTAAGTTGGCCCTACAATGGGTCAAAATCGGAAAAAATATTTTTTAACCCGAATTCGGGATTAGAAAAAAAAAATTAAATTTAAAAAAAAAAAATTAATTTTAAAATAATTCGAAAAAAATTGTTCCAAAAAATAAAAACAAACAACTTTGGAAAAAAAATAAATTTTTTGTTTATATTTAAAATTTGTATTTTGAAGTATAATTTGGTGAAGGGTATATAAGATTTGGTAAAGCCGGATATAGTTCTCTTACTTGTTTTTAAGAAATTTATTAAGATTTTTGCAATCTTAAAATTTTTTTATTTTATTTTCTTATAAAAGCCATAAATTTTATTCTATTCATTATTTAACTTAATAAACAATTTAGCCATGTCAACAAATTTGTAAATTTATAAAATATTTCTTATTTTATTAGCTGTTCTTTTACAAAAATTTCTATTTCAATTTCCAGTAATAATAGTTTTTTTTGTCTTCTGTAAAACCATAAATTGCTAAATAGTTTTCAAATACAAAATGTGGAGAGCAGTTGATGTTGTTGTTGTTGTAATTTTCATTATCACATACTCATCGTATACAAAATGAACAGCAAAATATAATACATACATTCATACATATTAAGTATAGCAGCAACACCAGCAGCAATGGTCTGCAATAAACATTGCATATTTTTGGGCTCATAAATTATCCATTATATGAGAATTTAAATAGAAGTCATGCAGTGAATATGTGTTTGGGGAAAGTGTGTGAGTGAAGAATGAATATGCAAAATAGAATGTATATACATATAACCCATGTTTTTGAGTATGTGTGCAAATTGTTCCTTTTTAACTAATTGTTATATTATGTCTATTGTTGTAAAAATAACAAACAAATATCTACTAATATCCTCACTGAATGAATATTCATTCCTTTAGCCGAGTTGTAAAGAAAATGTGACCAACATTAGGCTCTAAAAGTGCACTAAATCAAAGAAATTATAAAATTAATAAGAATTCATTTAAAAGGGAAGTATTTAGCCTAGACAACAACCTCCTTTTCACTATCTCTCTCTTTCCATTACTGCAAAGCTATTAGGGTACTCTGTTGGTTAACAGAATACTATGTTAGTTAGCTGTACTCTGTGTGGACAAATAATGTTGCATATTTTAGTGTGTTTTATTTAGTTTTAAGGTTATATTAGGTGATTTTTTTAATTTTCGTTTGTTTTGCTTTGGTTGGTGGTGTTATTCCCTATTCATTATTCAGTGTTGGTGCTTCTGCCATGTGTTTTATTCTTTTCAGCGAATCTACAAATAAAAACGTAAATTTCATGCAAGGAATTTTAACGATGTAGACATTTTTCATAGAAAACTATTTCTGAAAGCCATAACAACCAAAAAAAGAATTAACGCCTTTGTGACAAATTAATAGCTATTTTTATAGAATTTTTTTTTTTTGCAAAAAAGTTTAGAAAGTACAAAGTGAACACAAAGTAAAAAGCTTTTGATAGTAGATAAACATGTTCATATTTTCTTTTTGTAATAAATTGTATAGACTGGCTTTAATTTTTTTGTAACACAAAAACTATAAAGGAAAAAACTGCTTAGTTGTTTTATTAAAACCTATAAATATGCTGTAGAAATATCTAATAGTATGCAAATACGACATAAAAACTTACAGCCCAATTATGAATAAAAAATTCCCCGGGAGTTTTTCCCATTGAATTTGAATAAGAAAAAAATTCGAAATAACTCCTAGGAAATTTTTTTCATAATTAGGTTGATAATTGTTATTGTAAAATTGAGTGGTATAGTGGTAATGCTGATATTTCAAGATATTACGTTTTTACCTTTTAAAAATGTTGGTTTAATTTCTTTAAACAAACCGAATCGATAAGTAGCTTAAAATTTGTAAAAACTCTTTATTTATTTAAATTTACACGCAGTTTAAATAGTCACTCTCTTTTCATACACACACTGGTAATATGGTTGATGTTAACTGCACCAACGTTATACTGACTCACTCACAACTCTCTGTTACAATTTATATAATCAGCGCTATCTTCTAGTAGTTTCATGAATTATCTAACGAACCAAACTAGAATGTTCTATTTCTAGTGCTTTTAGCAGCTTTAATGTTAATTTTAGCAGCTTTAACAGATTATAAGTATAACAATGTTAATAACAGTGTGTTATCAACATTGATGATAAGTAGATGATTCTACAGATGGAAATGTCCATTAAATATAAATCTTTTTAATTTTTTTGAAAAAAATTTCAAGATTTTAAAATTAATTTCTTAAATTTCCTACATATTTTTTAATTTTATTCAACTACTAAAACTATGTTTCAGTTAACATGTAAATACGATTTTCTTTAATTTATATAAATAACTAACTATAACTATGGCTAGTCCTTGTCTTGTTTTCTATATAAATTTCTACATAAAAAAGGCGTTTTCTAAAGATTTCTCATTCTGACCACTCATTGTCTCTTGACCATTTCAACAACTCTCCAGCTATTTAGTTATTTTTTTTTTGCCTGATAAATAATAGAAATCAGTAACTTATGACCTAATCATCACATGCACAATAATACACTGAAATAGACACTACAAATTAAACCTCCACCTCATGCTACACATTACCCACCCACAACAACTCAACAACACATTCTCAGCTACACTGCTATACAACAAAATGACTTGTAGTATTGTGTTGATGTTGTTGTTGTTGTACGGTTTTGTGGTTTACCACTCGAACACTAAGAAGTCATTAAAATACACACAAATTGTCTTAGACACAAACTATATATCGTATAAATACCTCTCTCTCCCAAAAAAAAATTAAACTATTGTCCTTTAATACACAAGACACAAGGAATTATTTACCACATCCTCCAAAATAAGCCCACTGTACATGACACTCTTGTTAAGCTGTTTTATCCAAAGGGCCCACAGACAATTGTACTCTGGTAAACTAATATTTCTTGGGGGAATATAAATCAAAGTTGTAATGGTTGGAGAATGTATGTAGTATGTAGTTTAAGACCAATGGGAGGGAGGTGTAGGTCCTGCAATTGTTACAAATTGAAATTGTTGATTGTCATTAGGAAATTAATTACAGGTGTGACAATATCTAAGGTGAATAACAATAAATAAAATTGTTAGTTTAAGGTTAGAGGAATTTGGTTTGGAGGTTGTTTGTTTAAGAGTTAAGGTAGTGGGGAATTTTAAAGTTTAATTGAGGAATAATTAATATAAAAATTAGCTATAATTTAATACAATACAGAAAATACAAAACAGTTAAAAATGTAAAGAAATTTCCATAAAATTTATATTTTTCAAAGAAAAACTACAAATTTACATCAAAGCTAAATGTTATATCTCTAAATTAACATGATTTCACTGTACTAGAAAATGTAAACTAAATGGAAGCTGTTAATCATCTCTGTAAACATGGCTCACTTCTAAATTAACATTAACACGGCAATTAAAAAGTATAATTTTCAAACTTACATTAAACACAGAAAAGGCTACATTTTAATTAAGAAATTTATACCAACATAAACTATAATATCTCTAAATTATTTCTGTATAAAAATATATTAATTAACAAGTTTATATATTACCAAAAATTGTTAAAAGCGACAAAAAACAATTTCCAAAATTCACTTGTACTAGAAAATGTTAACATTAACAGAACCCATTAGAAATTTGATGTTATTGTTTTTGCATAAACAAACCATTGAACAACGAACATTCACACAAACACCTACAAAGAGGCTCTATGTTAAACTCTTGTTTACATTAACTCCCTTTCAATTAGTTCTCACCTAAACATCAGCCTACAAACATGTAAATAAAATAAAGAATAGTGCAATTTTAAATTGTTAATAACTTAAAGAAATAGTAACATTTGTTTTATAAATTTTATATTAAAATAAAGTAAAATATCTGTAGAATTAGTAAATGTAAAAATATTTTACAAAAAAATTGTAATTAATGGCCAAAATTGTTAGTAAAGTTGAAAGCAATTTCTAAAAAACATTGTGACAACAGACAGAAACAGAGAAAAATAGTGCAATTTTAAATGGTTTTTGTTTAAAGAAAAAGTGTTAATTATTAAAAAAAAAATTATATAAAAATAAACTATAATACCTCTAGCATATTTGTCTATAAAAATATTTTACAAAATTTAAGTATAATTAATAGAAAATGCTGTTAAAGTTAAAAAAATTTCTGATGAAAAAAAAATGGCAGCAAGAAAATATTGCCATCATAATTATTAGTTGTTGTTATTGTTGTTAGTAGAGAGAGAGCTATGTTTCAAAGCTCTTCTTTACATTCCTCATTTTAATTCGTACTCTTGCATAAAGAACATCAGTCATTGTAACAATATGTAAAAAGTGAAAATAGTGTAATTTTAAATCATTAATTAATTAAAGAAAAAGTGTTATTTATTTAAAAAAATTTATATCAAAATGAAGAAAAATATCTGGAGCAAAAGTGTGTGTAAAAATATTTAACAAAATCAGTAATATTAATAACCAAAATTGTTAGTAAAGTGGAAGCAATTTGTGAAAAACTGTCAGACAATTAGAGCAAAAGAAAAATAGTATAATTTTAAATTGTTAATAACTTAAAGAAAAATAAAACTTTATTTAATAAATTTTATATCAAAATAAAGTAAATTAAGTGTACAATAAGTGTGTTAAAAAATAGTTTACCATATCATAGTTATAACTAGAAAAAAATGAAAGTAAAGTTAAAGAAATTTGTGAAAAAATTAGCTGCAAGAAAATTTTGCGGCATCATGCTTAGTTGCTGTTGTTGTTATTGTAGGTGAAGAAAGTAAACAAAACTAACAACAACAAATTGGTATTTAGTGATGCCAATTGATGGAAAAAACGCTAGTTATAAAGTGGTTACTTAAGGTAAGTAATTTTTGGTAATTAAATGTGTAAATAAAACGTTTTAATATTATAAATTGTAAAATATTTTTATAAATGTAAAAAAAGCTTTATATTTTAATGAAAATGTATATGATTATTTATATTATTAGCAAAAAACTGGTTTTAAAAAACTTTCTTATGAGATAAATTAAAAAAAATATATAAAATGGTAAAAAAAAAACATTTTAAATTAAGAATGAATAATATTTTTTATAAAACATATATCTTGCTTACAAATTTTGGACATTCTTAATTTTTTAAAATCAAAAATATTTCTTTAAAAATTAAAAAATTCCAATAAAATTTATTTAAAAAACTGCTATTGACTGTTAAACTTTATGATATGTTTTAAAAATGTCTGAATTTAAAAATGACTATAAAATGAGCATATAAAAGGTTTTATTATAATGTTATTTATACAAATATTCACAATTATACATCATGATTGCTTATACGATAAATTTCAATTAAACTTCCTTTTTTCATGTGCTTTAGATTATCCTTTTTAGGATTTCATAAATGTTTGTGCAAACAACTTTTTAAATATAAGTAATTTTCTATTAAAAAACCATTTAGATTTTTTGTTGATTACAATCCTTTCATTTAAATATTTCATTTTACTGAGTAATGAATACTAGATAGAGTGTTTTTTTAATACCGCAAAAAACTTTTATAATTTCCTTTGGTTATATAAAAAAAACATATGTCGGAATGAATAACTCACTCGTACGCTCCTCTTACTAAACACTTAACACCTGCTTGCATTTTTTCATTTCATAAAATATTAATAATAAAAAACAGCTACCTACATACCCGCACAAATAACAACAATGAAAACTAACAAATTAAAATTACAAAAAAAAACTCCAGGAATATAAAACAAAGTGTTTACACTAACTTGAGCTTTTTAATCAGACAAATGAAACTACACACAAAGCCAAAGGGCAACACTATAAAACAAACAATGCCACACTACTCAAACCTCCAACAAAACGCCATTTTTTCTATCAACTGACGCTTCAATAAATTAACTGTATGTTGGTAAAGGGAAATTTAAATTTAACAAAAAAATATTTAAAAGAAATTAAGATTTAAAGAATGCTTCTTGTTTATTTTTTCTGTTTTTAATGACCCTTTTATGTTTTTTTCTCCTTTAATATGGCATTTTGCCAATAATATGTTTTTCCGAAAACCCACTCAAAATTAAATGTTTAGTGTTACACTGAAATTTATATATTCGTAATGGAAAAGAAAGAATGAAAAAAGCTGTGTTTTCTGGCTGGCGTCATAATGTAACGAAATGTAACAAAAACAGAGAAAAACTGCTAATTAACAACTGTCAAAAACACTATAAATGTAACATAAACAGTGTAGTAGTTTTTGTGTGTATGTGTTTTCAACTGTTAATTGTATTAAATGGCAAATAAAATTGGTTTTAATTCATACATACCCAGTAAAGTAATTAAGTGTTACAGCTTTATGTCCTTTATTATAGCATTAAATTAAAAGGATGCTAAATTTCCGGGAAGTAAATAAGAGACAAATATGGCAACTCCGGTGAAGTTAAACCTCAGTTAAGATAAGTTTAACTAAAATTAAATAAAAGGTCACGATTAAAGCTTATTTTAAACTATATAAAGAACCACGATTAAAGCTTATTTTAAACTACGATTAAAGCTATCTTTAAACTATATAAAGATCTAGGATTAAAGCTTATTTTAAACTCTATAACGATCTAGGATTAAAGCTTATTTTAAACAATATAAAGAACCACGATTAAAGCTTATTTTAAACTATATAAATAACCACGATTAAAGCTTATTTTAAACTATATAAAGAACCACGATTAAAGCTTAACTTAAACCATATAACGATCCAGGATTTAAGCTTATTTTCAACTATATAAAGAACCACGATTAAAGCTTATTTTAAACTATGTAAAGAACCACGATTAAAGCTTATTTTAAACCATATAAAGAACCACGATTAAAGCTTATTTTAAACTATATAAAGATCTAGGATTAAAGCTTATTTTAAACTCTATAACGATCTAGGATTAAAGCTTATTTTAAACAATATAAAGAACCACGATTAAAGCTTATTTTAAACTATATAAATAACCACGATTAAAGCTTATTTTAAACTATATAAAGAACCACGATTAAAGCTTAACTTAAACCATATAACGATCCAGGATTTAAGCTTATTTTCAACTATATAAAGAACCACGATTAAAGCTTATTTTAAACTATATAAAGAACCACGATTAAAGCTTATTTTAAACTATATAAAGATCTAGGATTAAAGCTTATTTTAAACTATATAAAGATCTAGGATTAAAGCTTATTTTAAACTCTATAACGATCTAGGATTAAAGCTTATTTTAAACTATATAAAGAACCACGATTAAAGCTTATTTTAAACTATATAAAGAACCACGATTAAAGCTTATTTTAAACTAGATAAAGAACCACGATTAAAGCTTATTTTAAACTATATAAAGAACCACGATTAATGCTTATTTTAAACTATATAAAGATCCAGGATTAAAGCTTATTTTAAACTATATAAAGAACCACGATTAAAGCTTATTTTAATCTATGTAAAGAACCACGATTAAAGCTTATTTTAAACCATATAATGAACCACGATTAAAGCTTATTTTAAACTAGATAAAGAACCACGATTAAAGCTTATTTTAAACTATATAAAGAACCACGATTAAAGCTTATTTTAAACTATATAAAGATCTAGGATTAAAGCTTATTTTAAACTCTATAACGATCTAGGATTAAAGCTTATTTTAAACTATATAAAGAACCACGATTAAAGCTTATTTTAAACTATATAAAGAACCACGATTAAAGCTTATTTTAAACTAGATAAAGAACCACGATTAAAGCTTATTTTAAACTATATAAAGAACCACGATTAAAGCTTATTTTAAACTAGATAAAGAACCACGATTAATGCTTATTTTAAACTATATAAAGATCCAGGATTAAAGCTTATTTTAAACTATATAAAGAACCACGATTAAAGCTTATTTTAAACTATATAAAGAACCACGATTAAAGCTTAAGAAAGCCTATGGAATGGTCCAGCATATATGCTAAAATAATTGAAGCTTAACATAGACCAGTTTCTTTGTGAAACGAGGTCGTGGAAGATGTGGAAAACCCTTAAGAATATATTTATGCCCATTTCCTTATTATTCCAACACTCTACTTATTTAGCATACAAAGCCATTCATGCCATTAAGCCAGTTCCGTGTTTGTTTCCTCTATTTGCAAAAATTAAACCAAATCATCAAACATCATTCCAACTTGTGTTTGTTTTTATCTTAAATTGCCATAATTTAGTGCCTCGTTTTCTTTTCTTGTTTTTTTTTTTTTGTAAATATTTGCAAAATATTCTCATTTCATAATCCTCCCTTACATGACTGTTGTTTTCATTTTTTCTTTTTCTTCTTTTGTTTAGATTCCATAAACCATGACATTTAATCGAATATTTCTGTTTTTAATCGTTTTTGTCTTGCCACTTTATAGCTGTTTATATTATGTGTGTTCCGTTTGTTCCTACGTTATGGTTTCTGTTACGAGTACATTTTCCTTGTCAGTTTTATATGCAAGTCAATTGTTTCTGGCTAATAAAAAACAATCATAATTTTGTTTCATAATATATGCACTTGAACGGTGGGAAAAAAATAATTTTCTTCCCTTTTAAATGTCCACATTAATCATGAAGCTGTTATGATCACGCCTACAGGCTTGGGGTTTGCAATTGTGGTCGCTGTTTGATCTAGAACAAGTTAAATCGATTAAATTATACATAAATATTTGCAAATTCAAAATTCTTTAGAAAATCTGACTTGTGTTCTCTATTTACTAGCTATACCAGAACACTTTGAAGAATTAAACAAATCAATCGCCAAAAACTGAACCGACATTGCAAGCTCCACAGGTCAACTATGTCATTCGACTCTTTCTGAGAACTCAAAACACTGACATCCTTAGTAGTTCCGATATAGGACTTCATGACTTTATAGCAACCTCTATGTTAAGAGTGGCTGTGGGGTAAATGACCTCTTTTGGTCGCCTTGCGATCACGACCTCAACTCGGTAGGATCTATACCCTATGTTAGGGCGGCTATCGAGTCTCTCACTATCTGCATATTTTGATGTCGGTCTGGGACTGGGGTTTGGGTTACCTAGGCAACATAACCGTACTTTCTAGCGTCTGACTCACATTGAGCAACATCCTGGTCTGCGTCTGACTCCAGAGAAGTGGCAGTGTATGTTCTTACCTATGGAGAATCTGGAAATGAAATGTCAAACAGAAAAGATGGCAAAAGGCCTTGGTCGAGAGTGCTAAAATCTCCAAGGGTAACGTGAGTACTCAGGCGGTTTGGAAGTCGGTGATCTTACTGGGGTAAACAAATTGGATACATTTCTGACCAGACAGGAAATATTGACTTTGGGCTATGACAACAACCTGTCGGGTCTGAAAGGTTGAGGAGGACTTGCTCATGGTTCCTCTGAGCCGCTAAAAATGAATGACGACAGACAAATTCCGCAGGTTAATGACCATGCAAATGGAGACCCAGGACCGAAAAACAAAGAACAGGACGAGCGGAAAAGGTTGGCGGGCTACAAGCGCTGTTTCCGGTATATCAGGACGTTGGACTCACGAGATCCTGTGTCCTTGATCACTAGGGAAACGACCATATACAGAAGTATGATGCTATGCTAAATACTACTTTTGTGGAGGTCAGGTAGCCCAGACTGCACCCGAACCAAACAAGAGCAGGCATGTGATCACATCTAAACTTGTAAACCATGTCAGCACTGAACCGAATACGATCACTGTCTCGGAGAATCTTGTCGTACGCCCATCTACATCAAAGAGATCCTCATCGGGACCAAAGTGAAGACCAAAGCGGCATGACAAAGACTTCTAGTACAACAGCCAAGATGCTGTCCGCAATCTCCTCCACTTGAGGAACAGCGACGGTTACAAAAGGTCCAGCATGCAGACCTAGTATTAAGCGGCAAATGTTAGGTGTCGGAACATATGGGTTCTCCACGTTAAAGCTATTGTAGAAGTTCTCCATTGGGTTTAAGTCCGGACTACAAGCCGGCCAGTCCAACAGAGATTTCGATTGCTTAGAAACATGGATTGTAGCATTATCTTATTGGAATATGCAATCTTCATCCATTTTTTCATCCATAAATGGGAGAAGAGCATCTTCCAATGGTTCTTTATAAATCGCACTATTCATTTTTGTCGGAACAAAACATATTTTCGACTTGTCAACTGCAGAAAACGCTGTCCAAACCATAACACTGCCTCCACCGAAATTACGTTTTGACATCCGAACATCGCTTGATCTCAAATCGTGCCAATAGCATGAGTATGAGTCAGGACCGTCTAAATTAAATTTTTTTCGTCAGAGAAAATTACTTTTTTCTACTCATCTGTCCATTTCATATATTTTCTTGCGAATTTTAGACGATTTTCTTAATGGTGCTTTTTTAGCATTGGTTTACATTTCGGCTTTTTCCATTTTATGTTTTCATCGTTTCGTAAAATGTGTGCAACGTGTTTGGAAGTCACTGGAAGATTCAATTTATTCATTATTTGTGTGGAATTCAATTTGTTGCGGGTTGCTTCTTGTTTTATTAGATTAAGTTGTCTTCTTGTTAGTTTTGTATTTCCATCTACGTTGTTTATGGACCGATTTTGCTGATTTTAAATAGCAAACTTTTCGAAAGCATGTCTGACAGAATTATTGAAGATTTGGATCCTGAAGATATCTGGGGTCTTCAGAAAATTGATTTCAACAGACAGACGGACAGACAGACGGACGGACATGGCTTAAGCGACTCCGCTATCTATAAGGATCCAGAATATATATACTTTATAGGGTCGGAAATGAAAAATGTAGAAATTACAAACGGAATGACAATCTTATATACATATGTATACCCTTCTCACGAAGGTGAAGGGTATAAAAATTAAGTGAGTTTATAGGAATATGCACCAGTGTACATGATGAGGAGGAAGAATCCCATTTTTATGATCTGGACTGACTCAGAGATCTTTATACAGTATTAGTTAACATTTAATCGTGGAAATTTATACAGTCCTAGTTAATTATTAATCGTCGATCTTTATACAGTCCTAGTTAATCTTTAATCCAGGATCTTTATATAGTCTTAGTTAATCCTTAATCGTGGATATTTATACAGTTTTAGTTAGTCTTTAATCCTGGATCTTTATACAGTCTTAGTTAATCATTAAGTCTTTAATCCTGGATCTTTATACAGTCTTAGTTAAAGTTTAATCCTGGATCTTAAAGTCTTAGTTAATCTTTAAGCGTGTATCTTTATTCAGTCCCAGTTAATTTTTAATCGTGGATCTTTATACAGTCCTAGTTAATATTTAATCCTGGATCTTTTTACAGTCGATTTTCTTAATGGTGCTTTTTTAGCATTGGTTTACATTTCGGCTTTTTCCATTTTATGTTTTCATCGTTTCGTAAAATGTGTGCAACGTGTTTGGAAGTCACTGGAAGATTCAATTTATTCATTATTTGTGTGGAATTCAATTTGTTGCGGGTTGCTTCTTGTTTTATTAGATTAAGTTGTCTTCTTGTTAGTTTTGTATTTCCCTTTGTAGGTTTGCGAACTCCATAATTTTGAACTTTCTTCAAGAAATTTCGCACCACACTTTCCGAACGATAGATTTTATGTTCAATTTCTCTATTTGAACATCCTTGGTCGTGAAAAAAATTTAATTTGAATCTTTTCTTGATCGGACAAATAAGTTTCCTTGGGCATCTTTAAAAGTGTTGAAATTTATTTATTGATTCAAATAGAAAAAGTTGCAGTTAATTGAGATGTTACTATTAGAAACGTATCTTTGCACTGTGGTTCCAATCAAAATCTAGGTGGACAAATTTATTTGGCGATCTTTTTATATAGAATTGGTATCTCCGATTCCAAAAAAAATTTTTAAAATATCAATATAAACTTTTTTTCAAGTTACAGTAGGGTCTAGATATATAAAAATCAATAATAAATAAAGAAATATTTCTAAAAATTCCATTCCGTAAAAATTAAAAAAAAGTATTTCGGCGGGTAGCTGGCGGCTACAATTTTTTTACAAAGACATTCCCCAGAAGTTTCTTTAAATTATGTATATAGGCATTAAAGGACTATAACAGGAAAATGGAGAGTCCCATAAATATAAGATATACATTTAATAAAAGCCTATATCAATGTTTATCTATGTTTTGAAGTATGAATTTCTATATGGTAAAACCATTGAGATAATTTAGTAAAGCAGAACTTCTGGCGCTTCTGTCGAGAAAACGAAATGTCCAATTGAAAAACCCATTTGTATTGGACGAGAGCAGATTGTCAGCTTCCGAAAAAACTTAGTTTTTCCAAATTCTGAAGATACCGATTTTCATAATCTTGTCCACCTAGATTTTGATTTGGAACCACAGTGCTTTGGTTGAAAAAAAAATAAAAATTTTGGTAACTTTTTAAAAACAAATCTGCGTTTATACGAATCTTTTACTTAAAATAGCACCAAGAACATTTGATAGCATAATTAAGGCAAACAAGAATAAGAAAAACAAGTAAGAGAGCTATATTCGGCTGTGCCGAATCTTATATACCCTTCACCAAATTATACTTTAAAATAAATTGTTTTAAATATTTTTAGGTAAACAAAATTTATTTTTTTTTAATTGTTTTTCAAAATTTGTTTTTTTTAAATTGTTTTTTAAAAAAAGTTTTTTCCAAATTTTTTTAAAAATTTTTTTTTTGAAAAAAAAATGTATGACAAAAAAAATTTTTTGATTAAAAAATTTTTTTTTTTTCCCGATTTTGACCCATTGTAGGTCCAACTTACTATAACCTTATCTACATCGTTGCAATGGACTTTGAAATATCTATCATTAGATATTCATATTGTCTATATTAATGACTTAGTAATCCAGATATAGATAAAAAATAGGTCAAAAATCGAGGTTGTCCCAGTTTTTTGCTCATATCTACGTTGTTTATGGACCGATTTTGCTGATTTTAAATAGCAAACTTTTCGAAAGCATGTCTGACAGAATTATTGAAGATTTGGATCCTGAAGATATCTGGGGTCTTCAGAAAATTGATTTCAACAGACAGACGGACAGACAGACGGACGGACATGGCTTAATCGACTCCGCTATCTATAAGGATCCAGAATATATATACTTTATAGGGTCGGAAATGAAAAATGTAGAAATTACAAACGGAATGACAAACTTATATATACCCTTCTCACGAAGGTGAAGGGTATAAAAATTAAGTGCGTTTATTGGAATATGCACCAGTGTACATGATGAGGAGGAAGAATCCCATTTTCATGATCTGGACTGTCTCAGAGATCTTTATACAGTTAACATTTAATCGTGGAAATTTATACAGTCCTAGTTAATCATTAATCGTGGATCATTATACAGTCCTAGTTAATCTTTAATCCAGGATCTTTATATAGTCTTAGTTAATCTTTAATCCTGGATCTTTATACAGTCTTAGTTAATCATTAATCGTGGATATTTATACAGTCTTAGTTTATGATAAATCCTGGATCTTTATACAGATTTAGTTAGTATTTAAGCCTGGATCTTTATACAGTCTTAGTTAAAGTTTAATCCTGGAAATTTATACAGTAATCTTTAACCATGTATGTTTATTCAGTCCTAGTTAATCTTTAATCCTGGATCTTTTTACAGTTTTAGTCAATCATTAATCGTGGATATTTATAAAGTCTGAGTTTATCACTAATCCTGGATCTTTATCCAGATTTAGTTAGTATTTAATCCTGGATCTTTATATAGACTTAGTTAAACTTTAATCCTGGATCTTTATACGGTCTTAGTTAATCTTTATACATTCCCAGTTAATCATTAATCGTGGATCTTGTACAGTCTTAAGTAATCATTAATTGTGGATATTTATACAGTCCTAGTTAATCTTTAATCCTGGGTCTTTATATAGTCTTAGTTTATCTTTAGTCATGGATCTATATCCAGTTTTAGTTAGTATTTAATCCTGGATCTTTATATAGACTTAGTTAAACTTAAATCCTGAATCTTTATACAGTCTTAGTTAATCTTTATACAGTCCTAGTTATTCATTAATCGTGGATTTTTATACAGTCCCAGTGTTAGTTAATCTTTAATCGTTGATATTTATACAGTATTAGTTAATATTTAATCCTGGATCTTTATACAATCTTAGTTAATCTTTAAAGGAGTAGACAAAGTTCTTTGCAAATTTTTTCCAAATAATTCATGGAGATTATCATAAAATAATTATAGTTTGACAAAATTTATTATTTTGATCTCTTAATTAGAAATACAGTTCTATAGTCCTCTGGCTCCACCGTTTTGATCATCCTCACTTTCTCTTTCATATTTACGATGTCATTTTTATTTCCATTTTTATGACTTCCACGCTCGTGGTAGTTATGTTTGTATCTATGTCTATTTTGCAAATTGTGTTTATTGTTTTTCCTTCTCATCTCATCATATCATCTTCCTTTTGGATTTTTTTTCAGTAAATCACTGTGTGATAAAAGACTTTTAAATGCCTGTAAACTGCTCATTGAAGTGGAAATACTTAATGGTTTTGTACAAACTTTGCTGCTGCTGCTGTTTATTTTTTTATCATTTGTAATGTTAAACTAAAGATTACAAAGGTTTCCATTTTATTTTCAAAAACAAAAAAAATTAAAAATCATTTATTAAACAGTTTAACAAGAAAAGGAAATTAACTAATAGAATGCTAAAGAAAAAAGTAGATTTTGTAATATTTAAATGAAAACAGAAAGAAAATTAAACGCCTTTAACAATGACATTTGAAAAATACTGTAAAATATCCAGGTATGACATGTAAGTACTGGTAGTCACACAAAATGGGCAGTTTGTAGCATTTATTGTTAATGTTTGCTCTACAATGACCCCTAAACGAAGAAAAAAACAAAAGGACGAACGGTAGTAATATGTCGGTACATTCACTATCAGTAACACTTATGACTGACTGACTGCATTAAATTTGTTGTTTTTCCATCATCATCATCAACATTATCATCACTCCGCCTTTGCATCACAGTCCACCCATTTGTGATGCTCATGTTATTGTTTGATGGGTGGTGTGAGTATTTGAGTTTTTATTAGTGGTTTCTCTTGTTTTGTTATTACGTTTTTACTGTTATTTTTAACGCAATCTTTATTTACACGTGGTTTGGCATTTACCAATACATCCTCGTAACAAACTCACATCAACACGGCTTCATGTTCCACCGTATGTATGTTTGTGTGTATGTATGTGCCTGTCATTTACAATGGTTGCCATAAACCATCATCATTGTTAAAATCACCGTATGCTAGACTTGCCATACTAGTTTTTTTTGTTCATCTGTGTTTACGGCATGTTTCAATGAATTCAAGACAAAACATGCAAACAAAAAAAAAATGTCACATACATTAATGAAATTTAAACCAATGATAAATGATGTTTCTATGAGAGACATGCTTTTGCAGGATTTCGTAAAAAAGGAGGAGTTGGTATGGTTTAATTAGTAAGATCATTTGTAATCTGTGGTGATTGTTTTTAATGCCAACGGCATATGATAATCTCTCTGTAAACAAGTTATAGAAGGCAGTTTATTCGCAAGTCATAGTGAAATATATTTTTGTGCTTAGGGAAATATTCAATTATTTAATATCGAAAATTTATACATATTTAAGCTTTAATTATGGATCTTTTTATACCCTTATTCTAGCTCAGTTGCTATTTAAAATCGACAAAATTGGCCCACAAATGTCTGAGATATAAGGAAAAAACCGCGAAAACCTCGATTTTTGGCATATTTTTGATCTACACTGGTGCATATTCCTATAAACGCACTTAATTTGTTTCTGTATTTTTGTTATATCTTTGTTGTTCTCATCCAAAATGCAAAATTTAACTTTTTTAATGAGAGACAACTTAACGGTACTTTTTGAAAGTAATTAAGTTTCTTTCTTATTCTTGTTGTTTGCCTTAACTATGCGATCAAATGTTCTTGGTGCTATTTTAAGTGGAAGATTAGTATAAACGCAGACGTAAAATTTGTTTTTAAAAAAGTTACCAAAAATAAAATATTTTCAATATTTCTAATAGTAACATCTCAATGTACTGCAACTTTTTTTATTTGAATCAATAAATTTCATCACTTTTAAAGATGCCCAAGGGAACTTTTTTGTCCGATCAAGAAAAGATTCAAATTAAATTTTTTCACGACCAAGGATGTTCCAATAAAGAAATTTGACATAAAATCGATCGTTCGGAAAGTGTGGTGCGAAATTTCTTGAAGAAAGGTCAAAATTATGGAGTTCGCAAACCTACAAAGGGAAATACAAAACTAACAAGAACTAACAAATTGAATTCCACACAAATAAAGAATAAATTGAATCTTCCAATGACTTCTAAACACGTTGCACACATTTTACGAAACGATGAAAACATAAAATGGCACCATAAAGAAAATCGTCTAAAATTCGCAAGAAAATATATGAAATGGACAGATGAGTGGAAAAAGGTAATTTCCTCTGACGAAAAAAGTTTAATTCTCATACTCATGCTATTGGCACGATTTGAGATCAAACGATGTTTGGATGTCAAAACGTAATTTCGGTGGTGGCAGTGTTATAGTTGGTCAGCTTTTCCTGCAGTTGGCAAGTCGAAAATATGTTTTGTTCCGACAAAAATGAATAATGCGATTTATAACGAACTGTTGGAAGATGCTCTTCTCTCATTTATGGATGAAAAAATGGATGAAGATTGCATATTCCAACAAGATAATGATGCAATCCATGTTTCTAAGCAATCGAAATCTTGGTTTAATGAACATAGCATTCATCTGTTGGACTGGCCGGCTTGTAGTCCGGACTTAAACCCAATGGAGAACTTGTGGGGATACATTGCCCGTAAAGTTTATGCAAATAATGTCCAGAATGACAGAATAATGACTGTGACAGAGCTGAAACTAAGAATTAAACAAGTCTGGGAGGAAATTGATTCCAATCTGCTTAAAAACTTAGTGGAATCAATGCCAGGCTGTATTTTTGAAACAATCCATAACAAAGGATCATCCACACATTATTAATAATGCTACAGTGGCCCATAAATTGAAGTGCGTTTATAGGAAAATACCCTTAAAAATGGCTGTTAATCCCGAAATTTATGTAAAAAAAAATAAATAAAGTACAAATGATTTTTTTTGTAAACAATATTTTAAGTGAAGTCTTAACTAATTTAATACACAAATTTGTAGCCCCCTAAATATGTTCATGTTTAATTTTTACAATCTTTTTAAAAAAAAGTAGTGTGCACCAGTGTATATCTGGATTACTAAGTCATTAATATGGACAATATGGATATCTAATGATAGATATTTTAAAGTCCATTGCCACGATGTATATAAAGCTATAGTAAGTTGGACCTACAATGGGTCAAAATCGGGAAAAATATTTTTTAACCGGAATTTTTTTCATCAAATATTTTTTTTGTAATAAATTATTTTTTCAAAAAAAAACTTTTTAAAAATTAAAAAAAAAAATTTGGAAAAAACTTTTTAAAAAAAAAAATTAAAAAACTATTTCGAAAAGAAAAAATGTTAAAAAAAAATTTTTAAAAAAAAAATTTAAATTTTCTTTACCTAAAAATATTTTAAAAAAAAGTATAATTTTGGTGAAGGGTATCTAAGATTCGGCACAGCCGAAGAAAGTTAAGCTTTCTTCTTCTTTATAAATATTTATAATATGGATCTTAAGCCTTACGTAAAATAGATTTCCAAGAGTTTCGATCTTCAGAGCTTCTTCTCCAGTTTCGCACACCGAGTTCCGATAGATGTTCCTCTACTTGAGCTTTCCTCCGGAGATTTGGTCGCCTTCTTCTGCATGTTCCCTCCGGGACTTATTCAAAGGATTTTTTTTGCTGGATCATTCCCACATTCGGTGATTCCTTATTAATTCTCGTAAATAAGTACTGCAGTAATCTCTAGAAATGTTCGACCAATAATATCGAACATTTGCGAGAATATTCCCAATATGAGCGTGCCCTGTGTGTTCCATTTTAATACTGCTTGTGGGATATCATCAGTATTTGTTCTCAATGTATATCCTAACCAGCTATATTTATCCAGTTATTTTCAATACATTGACGATGCTGATAGTACGAGAATGTAACGTAGACCTCTATTGATGAAGGTTTGTAAATTGTTCGTTAATTCATTTGATACAAATCATGTCTCGCAGCCGTACAAGAGAGTTAATTTAACAAATGAATCAAAAAGTCTAATTTTATTTAGGATGTCAATTGAGTTGGACAGCCAGATAAATCGTCCGTAGCATTGGAAAACTGTCCTTAGCCTTTTTCAAAGGGTTTTCCACATCGCTTTTTGTAGCACCTTTCACATCGATAACACTTTCAAGGTATTCAGAAGTTGTTATATTATCTATTTCCTCTGCATATATTGTAGGTTTTGAGGTATGCTGTGTATTCAGCATCATTACCTTCGTTCGCTATGTTAGCCTTTAATCCAACTTTTATTGACTCGTCGGTTAGGTTTGTTAAGAGAACAATAAATGCTTTCTCATAATCAACAAAGCTTAGATACATTGTCGCGTTAAACTCAGAACACTTTTTAAAGAGTCCGATATTCGATCTAGAATAATATTTAGAATAGAATTATTGCAATTATTTTTGTCTCCTTTTGATGATGATTGTCTTCTTACATGCACAATTCTTGCTATTGTCAATGGGTCCATCTTAAAACATTCGTTTGGTAGTCCATCATTGCCAGCAGCTTCACCGGATTTTAGGGTTCGTATTGCTGTGCAAATTTTCTCAATATCTGGGGGATTGGGATTTATCTCGGTATCCATGAATAATTGCCTATTAATTCACTGTGAACTATATTTAGAATTCTTTTGATGCTACAATTTCCCCGCTAGTTTCATCCAGAACCGGTGAGGTATCATTTATATTTCTAGTTGCCAAGTTCCTTGTGATCCTACTTATAAAGTTCTTTAAAAATTTCAAAATAGTTTCTCTTATTAATCCTTATCTAATTCTAATATCCTCCCATAAAGAATCCAGCAATGTATTGGAGTCGACGTTAATGATTGTGATGTTATTGATGGCATCAACAAATCTTTCCTTTATGTGAGTTATTCAGGCAGTCGTCCTTTCGTCTTGTACAGCTCACTTGGGTCAAATGATTGTTCCCTTTGTGATACCTAAGGAAATAGAAGATAAAGGCAAGAAGAAAGATAAGTAAAAGAAGAGAGAAATCTGTGTTGAGTGAGAGTAAACTTAGCAAGAGAAAATATAGTTGGGAATTGGAGGAGTTAGAGGAGAGAAGAATTTAAGAATTCAAATAGCGCAGACCATCAAGCGACAGTTGCTAAGTCTCTAAGAGGTGCAATTTGCATGCTTGGTCTTATCAACCAACTGCTTTCCCCAAGAAAGGCATCTATGTACATTAATTCCTTCTCAGATATCCCGGCGAGATTACTAAAGGATCGCTCGCCTAAAAGCTTGGCACGCAGATCACGCAATAGAAGTGAAAGATGGTCTCTTCCTTCTCCTTATTCTGACAACTCCTGAAAAAGTCGTGGTGAGGCAGCCCAAATCTTGCAGCATGGGTACCGAAAGTGCAATGCCCGGTGATCATCGCAACCATGTTGCTAAGTCGTATTCGTTGTAAGCGAAGTAGATACGACGTGCGTTTACAGTAATGGCACCCACCTTATTTGGTTAATTTCATAATATGCATTATTTATCCGCTGCTTACATGTCGACAGCGGAATGCCACATCGGAAGTCTATTTCATCTTCCGAAATCTTGGCTCCTATTCCCGCCAATTTATAAACAATACAATTTCATTCGTTATCAAGGAGGCAATTGTATCTTTTCTTTACTGGATCTCAGTTCAGTGTATTTTAAGCTCTTCTACTCTTAACCTTTGTAAAATGTAACAATTAGTCGCTACTACAAGTATGTGTCTGATGGCGACTACCTGGAGATTTTCATGTTGTGGGAATAACGATCCCTCAATTCTGAGATCATTGTTCAGGCATAGCTCCCCATTTTCGCTACATACTCCTTATACTTAACATATCATCAGTGATGTGTTACGGCACTTCGACTTTCCAGCTCATGAGGTTGGTGTTTGCTTCTAACATATACAGCAATTCCTCGTATGTGTGGATCAATATTATTTGGCATACCTGAGACTTGAATTATTTAAGTTTCAGGTTACCGCTGCAGATTATACTGCAGGCCCTAGTTTGGTGGTAGGGCTACTACCTTAAATAGTAATTGTAATTGTATTCATTGAAACATATTGTGTTGGAATTTCCTCCAGACATTGAGGTGAACAGCCGATGGTTAATTGATAACATTTATCACAAAATAATAGAAATAGAAATAACACTGTAGAGTTTAGGTTGGGTTTAAGCTTTAATCGTTAATATTTATTTAGATTTGATTAAGCTTAATCCTTGATCTTTATATAGTTTTAGTTAAGCTTTAATCGTGGATCTTTTTAAAGTCTTTGTTAAGCTTTAATCATGGACATTTTTAAAGTCCTAGTTAGTTAAGCTTTAATTGTAAATAAAGTCTAGTTAGTTAAGCTTTAATCGTGGATCGTGGATAAAGTCCTAGTTAGTTAAGCTTTTATCGTGGCTGTGGATAAAGTCTTAGTTAGTTAAGCTTTAATTGTGGATGTGGATAAAGTCTAGTTTGTTAAGCTTTAATCGTGGATATTTGTAAAGTCCTAGTTAGTTAAGCTTTAATCGTGGCTGTGGATAAAGTCCTAGTTAGTTAAGCTTTAATCGTGGATATTTCTAAATTCCTAGTTAGTTAAGCTTTAATCGTGGATGTGGATAAAGTCCCAGTTAGTTTTGCTTTAATCTTGGATGTGGATAAAGTCTTAGTTAGTTAAGTTTTAATCGTGGAAGTGGATAAAGTCCTAGTTCAGTTTTAATCGTGGATAAAGTCCTAGTCTTAGTTAAGCTTTAATCGTGGCTGTGGATAAAGTAATAGTCTTAGTTAGTTAAGCTTTAATCGTGGATGTGGATAAAGTCCTAGTTAAGCTTTAATCGTGGCTGTGGATAAACTCCAGTTAGTTAAGGTTTAATCGTGGCTGTGGATAAAGTCCTAGTTAGTTAAGCTTTAATCGTGGATAAAGTCCTAGTTAGTTAAGCTTTAATAGTGGATCGTGGATAAAGTCCTTGTTAGTTAAGCTTTAATCGTGGATCGTGGATAAAGTGCAGTTAGTTAAGCTTTAAGCGTGGATGTGTATGAAGTCCTAGTTAGTTAAGCTTTAATCGTGGATGTGGATAAAGTACTAGTTAGTTAAGATTTAATGGTGGCTGTGGATAAAGTCTTAGTTAGTTAAGCTTTAATCGTAGATATTTCGAAAGTCCTAGTTAGTTAAGCTTTAATCATAGATATTTCTAAAGTCCTAGTTAAGCTTTAATCGTGGATGTGGATAAAGTCCTAGTTAGTTAAGCTTTAATCGTGGATGTGGATAAAGTACTAGTTAGTTAAGCTTTAATCGTGAATAAAGTCCTAGTTAGTTAAGCTTTTATCGTGCATCTTTTTAAAGTCCAGTTAGTTAAGCTTTAATCGTGGCTGTGGATAATGTCTTAGTTAGTTAAGCTTTAATCGTGGATCTTTTTAAAGTCCAGTTAGTTAAGCTTTAATCGTGGCTGTGGATAATGTCTTAGTTAGTTAAGCTTTAATCGTGGATAAAGTCCTTGTTAGTTAAGCTTTAATCGTGGATCGTGGATAAAGTCCAGTTAGTTAAGCTTAAAGCGTGGATGTGGATGAAGTCCTAGTTAAGCTTTAATCGTGGATATTTTTAAAGTCTTTTTAATGATAGTTAAGCTTTAATCATGGATGTGGATAGTTAGTTAAGCTTTACTCATGGCTTCTTTTATAGTCTTAGTTAAAGTTCAATATTGTCTTTAAAAATAAATTTTTACACCTGACCTTTTCGATTTTTTTTGCCTCTTTTGCCACTTTTTATTCTTTTTTTTTTTGATTTAGGACCAAGAAAAATAACAAAATTTACATTAACATGTTTTCTATCCAATAAAATCTCTACAAATACTTCATACATATGTATTTTTAGAAACTTTGCTTCAGTTTTTTTGACAAGTTCATGTTTGCAGTGACTTGTTGTTTTTAATGGCAAACGAACATGTATGAAGAGAAAAACTAAACATCACTGAAGTTTAGAATGAAAAACAATGTAACTTGGTAAAAAACTATTGTGAAATACAGTGGCATATTTAAAAAAAAACCATCATGAGTTGTTTTTTGTTGAACTAAGACGACTTACATGTCAAAAACAACAAGCTTTTTTTGCATTTTCTTGTTAGCAGGGAGGAGGAAAAAAAAGGTGAAATACTCTTGACTGAACGGTTTTGAGTTGAATAAAAAGTGAGTGACAAGTAACTTTCAGTAACAATTTGTTGTTGTAGGTAAAATAACAAATTAATGCAATTATACTTGTACTTGTTCTGCTTCTCAAAACAAAAACAAAAAATAGTAATAACGTTATTGAAAAGAAAAAGTTTTCGAACGATTTTATAAAGAGGAATGAAAATTCTGCATAAAAGAAAATTTAATTTTATGGAGGTTTTTGTGGTGTAAACTGTAGAAATTAGTAAAGCCAATCATTTTCTAGCTCAGTAACCAGCACTGGCAACAAAGGAAAGTGGAAATGTTAAAAATTTGGGGGAAAAAAGGAAATTCGGAGTTTTTTTCTTATTATAGCATTTAAAGAATTTATGTCTATTATTAATATTTTATTTTTATTCTATAACTATCTAAAAAAGTGTTCACAAATTCCTTTAAACCCAAACAAATTTTCACTACCGTTTTACCATCATCATCCCCACTTAAGGGTTGACATTAAAAACCATAAATCTTGCAAATATTTTTATACAAATCACAAACAGAACACAATTTAAGGTAATAAAATAAAAGAAGTACCAAACAAAAAGTAATAACCAGCAAGAGACAGAACAAAAAAAAAAAGACAACAACATAACATCGTCGTCCCCTTAAGCAAATAGATAAATTACCAGCACAACAAAACAAAAAAGTGTCAAAAACACAATACACAGGATTAACAAATGGACTGCACAGACTAAAAACTCCTCATACTTTATAGTTGTACTCGCAATAGGACTTAAGTATTGAAAAAAGAAGTTAAATGCCACAAATTACTGACACTAATACTCGCACCGCAAAACTGACACCAAAAAATCAACCGAAATGAAAATGTTCAAAGAAGTAAGCAGGAAAGTGTAGGAATAGAAAGAAGATTATTATAATGACAGTTTTCGTTTAATGAAAGCAAGCAGCAGGAGTAAGTAGCATCAAAAGAATGAAGTGAAGTGGTGTTAGCAATGGACTATTAAAGGAAATGTTTAATACTTACGCACCCCCATTAAATTAGAGCAGGTATTTGAAGGGATACGTTCTTTAAATATTGAAAATAGTAAGTAATCGTGGATCTTTATATAGTTAAAAAAGCTATAATCGTGAAACTTTATATAGTTTAAAATAAGCTTTAACCGTCTATCTTTATATACTTTATATACTTTACTTTAATCGTGGATGTTTATATGGTTTAACTTAAGCTTTAATCGTGGAGCTTTATATAGTTTAAAATAAGCTTTAATCGTGGATCTTTATTAAGTCTTAGTTAAGCTAATCGTGGATCTTTATATATTTTAAAATAAGCTTTAATATTGGATCTTTATTAAGTCTTAGTTAAGCTTTAATCGTGGATTTTTATATAGTTTAAATTAAGCTATAATCTTGGATCTTTATTAAGTCTTAGTTAAGCTTTAATCTTGGATCTTTATTAAGTCTTAGTTAAGCTTTAATCTTGGATCTTTATATAATTTAAATTAAGCTTTAATCGTGGATCTTTATTAAGTCTTAGTTAAGCTTTAATCTTGGATCTTTATATAGTTTAAATTAAGCTTTAATCGTGGATCTTTATTAAGTCTTAGTTAAGCTTTAATCTTGGATCTTTATATAATTTAAATTAAGCTTTAATCGTGGATCTTTATTAAGTCTTAGTTAAGCTTTAATCTTGGATCTTTATTAAGTCTTAGTTAAGCTTTAATCTTGGATCTTTATTAAGTCTTAGTTAAGCTTTAATCTTGGATCTTTATTAAGTCTTAGTTAAGCTTTAATCTTGGATCTTTATATAATTTAAATTAAGCTTTAATCGTGGATCTTTATTAAGTCTTAGTTAAGCTTTAATCTTGGATCTTTATTAAGTCTTAGTTAAGCTTTAATCTTGGATCTTTATTAAGTCTTAGTTAAGCTTTAATCTTGGATCTTTATATAGTTTAAATTAAGCTTTAATCGTGGATCTTTATTAAGTCTTAGTTAAGCTTTAATCTTGGATCTTTATATAATTTAAATTGAGCTTTAATCTTGGATCTTTATTAAGTCTTAGTTAAGCTTTAATCTTGGATCTTTATATAATTTAAATTAAGCTTTAATCGTGGATCTTTATTAAGTCTTAGTTAAGCTTTAATCTTGGATCTTTATATAGTTTAAATTAAGCTTTAATCGTGGATCTTTATTAAGTCTTAGTTAAGCTTTAATCTTGGATCTTTATATAGTTTAAATTAAGCTTTAATCGTGGATCTTTATTAAGTCTTAGTTAAGCTTTAATCTTGGATCTTTATATAATTTAAATTGAGCTTTAATCTTGGATCTTTATTAAGTCTTAGTTAAGCTTTAATCTTGGATCTTTATTAAGTCTTAGTTAAGCTTTAATCTTGGATCTTTATTAAGTCTTAGTTAAGCTTTAATCTTGGATCTTTCTATAGTTTAAATTAAGCTTTAATCGTGGATCTTTATTAAGTCTTACTTAAGCTTTAATCTTGGATCTTTATATAGTTTAAATTAAACTTTATTCGTGGATCTTTATATAGTTTAAATTAAGCTTTAATCGTGGGTCTTTATATAGTTTAAATTAAGCTTTAATCGTTTAAAATCGTTTATATAGTTTAAAATAAGCTTTAATCCAAGGTTAAGAAAAACTTTAATCGTGGATCTTTATTTAATTTAAGAAAAGCTTTAATCTTGGATCTTTATTAAGTCTTAGTTAAGCTTTAATCGTGGATCTTTATATAGTTTAAATTAAGCTTTAATCGTGGGTCTTTATATAGTTTAAATTAAACTTTAATTGTGGATCTTTATATAGTTTAAAATAAGCTTTAATCTTGGATCTTTATATAGTTTAACATAAGCTTTAATCTTGGATCTTTATTAAGTCATAGCTAAGCTTTAATCGTGGAGCCTTATATAGTTTAAAATAAGCTTTGATCGTGGAGCTTTATATAGTTTAAAATAAGCTTTGATCATGGAGCTTTATATAGTGTAAAATAAGCTTTAATCGTGGATCTTTATATAGTTTAAAATAAGCTTTAATCCTAGATTAAGAAAAGCTTTAATCGTGGATCTTTATATAGTTTAAGAAAAGCTTTAATCGTCTAGTCCAGCTTAGGTATCGATTCTTTCTTTAGCCCAGTTTTTTCTTCAATCGCAGTTCTTGAATGAATTCATACCTTTAACCAGCAGATTCCAATTCAGTCTAATAAATTGATTATGCGGTTAAGGGTTAATAATTCCATTACAAAGGCATATAATAAGACGAAAAAAGGACCTTTCAAATCTCAAAAAAAGAAAGGACAAAGGAAAATAACCATAAAAAATACAAAAGACACAGAATAGAAAAGAAAAAAAGAATAATGAAAGAAATGAACTAAATAGTTAAGTCAATGAGAAAAAATTAAGAATGAAAATAAGAAAGATTTTTATGTGACAAACAGCAAACAAATTTATACACACATGGGGAGCATAAGTGTAACAATAAAGGAAGTGTTAATGTTTAACAGGATTTAAACTACTTTAAGGACTAAAGAAGGCAAATCCTCAACAATGTAAATCAATTGGCTGCAATGGTAAACATTAAACTGTCAACAAAAAGCCTACATATTATTAACCATGATCCCCTCTATTTAAGGGAAAAGAAGCTGACTTGGACCAATTTGATTAAATTTCATTTTCAATTTCCACAATATTTTTATCATAAATTTAAAATTCTTTTCATTTGAAATGTGCCAATTTTCAATTTATATTCTTTAGATAATGTTTTGCTAAAATGTCATATTTTTCTTTTTGCTCTCTCTTTTTACTTCTGTAGTTTCGTCTGTATTTTGGCACTAGTTACAATGACGTTGTTTTGAAAACATTAACAGTTCAGTTTTTCTGCAATTTTTTTTTTTATAAATAATACAAAAAGTAGTTGTATTTAGTTAATAGAAAATGTAGCTTTTTTATGCAAATATAAATGCTGTTGCAACCTAAAAAAGTGGGAAAATATTAATAATGAAAATAGTGTGCCTAAATAAAGATAACGGGGGACATGTTTTTTTTGCGCCAACTTACAAAAATATAAGGCAGCTAAAAGTAAAAAGAGAAAGAGGAAAAACTAAAAGGAAATCATATGAAAAACAGTGGTTTTGAAAGATTAAAATTTTTTGGTTAAACATCGAGATGTTCAACTTTGACTGACTGTAGCTTATGTTGTATTTAAACAATTTCTTTATAAATTATATTTACTGAAAGCCTGGCTTCTACTCTATGATTCCTTAATGCATAATTTTTTTATGGGGCTAAAAGTTTAGAAGATTTAGATTTAGTAAGATTTTTTTAATAAACGAGGTCAAAGTTCAATGTTTTTTTTTTTTAAATTCCATTGAGTATTTTGCCAGATTTTAAAGAAATTTAAGAAAAATGTAACGTCATGTGGCTAATTTTAGTAAAATTGCTTAAAATTTATTTTTTTTTGAAATTTTCTCACATTTGAGGTTTTCAACTTTGACACCCTATAGCTCACACTGTATTCAAATAGGATGATTGCAACTTATATTTCCTGAAAGCCTAGATCCTTCTGTATAATTGCCCTATACATAACTTTTGAATCGAACTGTTAGTTTAGTATTTTTAGAAAAAAGGTCAAAGTTCAAATTTTAAATTTTTTTGGAATTTTGCTTAAATATTTTTTATTTTAAAACAGACTATTATGAAACTTAATAAAATATAGTTCTTGAAATTTAAAATCAATATTGGACAAAAAAATAATCGAAATTACGCCTTTTGATTTAAAACTTTTAAATAAAAAGGAGGTTTATAACTTTTAATATCTGAAAGCATAGGCCCTCCTCTATAGTTTAGCTTTACATCATATTTTAATTGGACTCCTAATTTATATGATAAATATATTTTTACAAAAGGTCAAAGGTCATATTTTAAAATTCTACGAAATTTCTATCTGGTTTTAAACTAATTGTAATAGAACTTATTGAAATTAGTTTCCTAAATTTAAAATTGATATTCGAACAAAAAAAATTGAATTGAAAATATTTCGTTATTTCCAATATGTTGCACATAATCACCTTGTAGCTACCTCTGTATTCAAGCAGGATGTTTACAACTGTCAATTTCTGAAAGCTTTGGTCCTTCTCTCTTATTTTGACAACTTGTGGCTCACCCTGTATTCAAACAGGTTGGTTATAACTTTAAATTTTTGAAAGCTTAACTCCTTCTCTATAATTTTACCATACATCAGTTTTCAATCAGACTGTTAGTTTTGAAAATATACATATTTTTAACAACTGAGGTCAAAGGTCAAATTTCTAATTTCTTTGAAATTTCCTTTATTTTTCCTGTATTTTCAAACAGATTTTGATAAAACTTAAAACAATCACTGCCTGAAGTCTAAAATATGAGTCCACATTTTTAAAACGCAACTAGTTTAGCTTTAATGGTTATTTTAAGATGATTTCGAAAAAAAGAAAATTTTTTTTTTTCAAAATTCAATTAAAATTTTTTTTGGAAATTTTGTTCAATATCAGTTATTTTTCAAAATTTTACCCCTGAGGTCACACTTTTGAAAGTTTCAGATTTTTCACGAAATATAAATTTGTTGAAAATCTTTAATTTCTCCAACTTTTATCACTGAGGTCAAAGGTCATATTTTTCACATTTAAGATTTTTCGCGAAATATTCTGAATTATGCGGAAGATTATGATGAAACTTATCACTGATCATAGGTATTATTAAAATTTATGACAAATTTGTTGAAAATCTTTAATTTCTCCAAGTTTTATCACTGAGGTCAAAGGTCATATTTTTTAATATTTAAGATTTTTCACCAAATATTTTAAATTATTTGAAGGATTATGATAGAACATGACTCTCATTATATCAAGTATTAAAATTTATTCAAAACCAGTTATTTTTCAAACTTTTAATGCTGAGGTCAAAGGTCAAATTTAGACAAATATAAGATTTTTAACGAAATATTGTGAATTATTGGAAAATTATAATGAAAGTAGTAAAATATGTTTGCTTAGTTATCAAAATGTCTATTAGAGCCAATGATTGGTTATTTTTCGAATTTTTATCCAAGAGGTCAAACTTATGAAAATTTTATATTTTTCATATTTTCAGTTTTTGTGTGGATTTCAATGATATTTGAAATAAGTAAAACCATGAAATGATATTTTGAGAAGAGAAGATAAGGATTTGAATTTAACCCTAGCTCTTTGGGTTCAAAATGAACAGAAATGTTTAAATATCTTGCAACAGTATTTCAATCCAAATATTTAGAGAATTATGACTGTGATCATGGTAATTTCATTTAATATTTTTTAGGAATTTGACTAAAAAAACTTCCATTTTTCATACATTTACAGCAGGGGTCAAAGGTCACATTTTTGAATATTTTTAATTTTTCACAAAATAATTTAAATTTTTGCAGTTTTTGATATAAATTGAAGAAAAATATGTGTAAAATAAGAAATTCATATTTAAAGCGCTGAAGAATTCGAACTAACCCTTTAATGCTTTTGAGGTCAACAATACCAGAATCTTTGAAAGCTCTAAAAACTTTAAATTCATTATTAAAACAATGAATTTAAGAATGAACTTTTTAGTGATTAAAATCTAGATATTAAATTATTTATGCTGTGAGGTCAAAGGTCACATTTTTGAAAACGCTAAAATTACTATGTAAATTAATTATTAGCATAATAAATTCAAGAAATTACATTATTATGGTTAAAACACTGGAAATTAACCAGTTTTTGCAGAGAGGTCAAAGGTCAGTTTTCAAAAATATAAGATTTTTCACAAAATATTTTTAATTTTTGCTTGGATTTTAATGCCAAAAAATGAATTTTGAATTAATTTTTTAGGTTTTGAAACCTTTAAGCTGTGGGGTCAAAGGTCACATTTTTTAAAAGGCTAAAAATCAATATAAAAATTAATTATTAGCACAATACATTGAAGAGACTACATTATTATGATTGAAAATCCAGGAAATTAACCAGTTTTTGCAGAAAGGTCAAATTTTAAAAATTTAAGATTTTTCACAAAATATTTTGAAATTTTGTGTGGATTTGGAAGAAATATATAAAGGAGTTCATTTATAATTATTGTCTCTAAAAAAAACAGGGTCTCCTAAGTTAATTTTTTATATTTTGAAATCTTTAAGCCGTGGGGTCAAAGGTCACATTTTTTTAAACGCTAAAAATCAATTTAAAAATTAATTATTAGCATAATACATTCAAGAAATTTCATATGTATGATTAAAATCCAGGAAATTAACCAGTTTTTGCAGAGAGGTCAAAGGTAAAATTTTAAAAATTTAAGATTTTTTACAAAATATTTTGAAATTTTGTGTGGATTTGGAAGAAATATAAAAAGGAGTTCATTTATAATTATTGTCTCTAAAAAAAACAGTGTCTCCTGAATTAATTTTTTATATATTGAAACCTTTAAGCTGTGAGGTCAAAGGTCACATTTTTTAAAACGCTAAAAATCAATATAAAAATTAATTATTAGCATAATACATTCAAGAGACTACATTATTATGATTAAAAATCTGGAAATTAACCATTTTTTACACAGAGGTCAAAGGTCAAATTTTAAAAATTTAAGATTTTTCACAAAATATTTTGAAATTTTGTGTGGATTTTATCCCAAAAAATTAATTTTGAATTAATTTTTTATGTTTTGAAACCTTTAAGCTGTGAGGTCAAAGGTCACATTTTTTAAAACGCTAAAAATTACTATGTAAATTAATTATTAGTTTAATACATTAAAAAAATACATTATTATGATTAAAAACCTGGAAAATAACCATTTTTTACACAGAGGTCAAAGGTCAAATTTTAAAAACTTAAGATTTTTCACAAAATATTTTGAAATTTTGTGTGGATTTGGAACAAATATATAAAGGAGTTCATTTATAATTATTGTCTCTAAAAAAACAGTGATTCCTGAATTAATTTTTTATATTTTGAAACCTTTAAGCTGTGTGGTCAAAGGTCACATTTTTTAAAACGCTAAAAATCAATATAAAAATTAATTATTAGCATAATAAATTCAAGAAATTACATTATTATGATTAAAATCCTGGAAAATAATTATTTTTTACACAGAGGTCAAAGGTCAAATTTTAAAAATTTAAGATTTTTCACAAAATATTTTGAAATTTTGTGTGGATTTGGAAGAAATATAAAAAGGAGTTCATTTATAATTATTATCTCTAAAAAAAACAGTGTCTCCTGAATTAATTTTTTATGTTTTGAAACCTTTAAGCTGTGAGGTCAAAGGTCACATCTTTTTAAACGCTAAAAATCAATATGAAAATTAATTATTAGCTTAATACATTCAAGAGACTACATTATTATGATTAAAATCCTGGAAATTAACCAGTTTTTGTAGAGAGGTCAAGGGTCAAATTTTAAAAAATTTAAGATTTTTCACAAAATATTTTGAAATTTTGTGTGGATTTGGAAGAAATATAAAAAGGAGTTTATTTATAATTATTATCCCTAAAAAAACACTGTCTCCTGGCAAATAATAACAAAGTCGTGCTGATGACTAAAGGAAAATTAGGGAGGCATAAGCAGGAATACAAACCTTTTTTCTCGTTACTTAAAAAATCATAATAATAAAAATATATTTACAATAGTTTTGTTTCACAAATAAACGAAAAAGGAAAATAATATTTGGCCTAAAGCAAATGTAGTTTGCAGTGTAAATAATTTATTTTAAACATTTCTTTTAGCATTTAGCAAGAAAAATTAAAGAAAAGAAAATTAAATTTATGTTAAATTGTGGTAACATATGTTATTTTTTTAACATTAAAATTTTTAACACTTCATTTAATGTTAAAGAGATATTAAACATTTTGCAACAATAAATTTATAACGTTTTTTTTATAAATCAACTTCCAAATGTCAATTTGAATGTTTGTGACAGATTTTAGCGATTTGTCAAATGTTTTTTTGTTGTTAACAAATCCTAACAGTTTATGTATGTTTCAGACATATTTTCTTCCTTTCGTTACACATATTAAATTGTTTAATACGCACGATTTAACAAACAATTTTTGCTTTTTGGTTTTCATTTATTTAATTTCAAAATGGAATAAATGTAATAAGAAATCAGGCAGTGAAACTTTCTCTCTCTCTCTCGCCTTTACTCAGCATGTGTCAGAAAGTCAAACAATTGTTGGTTTCAGCTCCTATTTTTTTCATTCACAATACTTCAAATGTTGTTTATTTGCTAAGTTTTTAAACTACCCACCCATTCAAACACTTTATCCACTTATTTCTCTCAAAATAAGTCACACACCACTCTAGTGAAATTATTCGCAACTGAATAAACAATGCCGGCTCTTAAATACAGACATATTTTTTTCACACACGTGATTTGGTTAAATAAATTAAATCTGAAATGAAATTAATAGTCTGCAAATTATAATCTGACCATAAACTATAAACAGCAGAGCGAACAATGGTAATGAAATTGTATCGCACTCTTACTGCTTGTTTTAAGTAGGAGTATAATTTGGTCAGCGATAAATGAGGCATGAAAAAATTGCAATTCGTATGATTGAAATAAAAATAAGGAAAAAAAGCCTGGGAATGGAAAAGATTTGCTTAAGAAATACATTAATATTTACTTTGTTAATGTGTTAGAAAATTAAGAAAAAATAAAATTTCGCCATAATGAATTTAAAAATTATCTTATTATGAATTAAGTATAGAAATTAGCCCTATTTTTGCACTGAGGTCAGAGTTCACATTTTGAAAAACTTTAAAAGATCTTACTTAAATTAAGTATTTCTATAAGAAAAATTCAGAATTGTAGATTTGAAACATGATAATTAAGAATTTTAGGCGCTGAGGTCAAAGGTCATATAGGGGTCAAATTTCTAAACATGTTTTAAAACGCCAAAAAAACACTGTATAAATTATATTTCGTCATAATGAATTTAAAAATTATCTTTTTATGAATTAAACATAGAATTTAACACTTTTTTGCACTGAGGTCACAAAGGTCAAATTTTGAAAAACTTTAAAAATCCAACTTAAATTAATTATTTGATAAAAAAAGTTGAGAATTACATTATAATGACTTTAAAATATGATAATTAACAATTTTAAGCCCTGAGGTCAAAGGTCATATTTTGGAAAATTTAAGATTTTTCACTAAATCTTAAAAATTTTTAGGAAATTGTAAAAACAAGTTTTAAAAAAATGTTTAATATCGAATTTTAAGATTTTAAAGGGTTAATTTAAAAGTTTCAATCCATAATATGATCAGTTTTAAATTTTGTGTTTATTAAATATTATTCGCGATAAAGTTTTCATTCTCAGACATTGTTTAATATTGAGCTTAGATAGAGTTGTGTAACGTTTTTAAAAATCTGACCTTTGACCTTAGGGCATTATAGAGGTAATTACAACATTTTAATCCTTATAGGATCATTTTTTAATCTTTATCAAAATCTGCAAAAAAATTCAAATATTTTATGAAAAATCCAAAATTTTTCAAAATATGACCTTTGACCTTTGGTCATAAAAGTGTTAGTTATCCTGTTTTAAGTTCAAAATAAGTTCATTCTTACATTAATAAGGTAATAATTAATTGAGACCATGAAAAATTAAGAATTGTAGATTTGAAACATGATAATTAAGAATTTTAGGCGCTGAGGTCAAAGGTCATATTTTGGAAAAATTGGATTTTTCACTAAATCTTTAAAACTTTTAGAAAAAGGTTTGAAAAAAGCTATTTTTACTAAGAAAATTCCTCCTATATATTCGTTTTAAAATTATTTTTCCAGGTTTTGCCTAAACCAGAAACCAATTTATGTGAACTCTAAATTGAAAAATCTAAAATTCTTTATTGCACTTAGGGGTCAAATTTGAAAACTTGTTTGAAAACTTCAAAAAACACTGTATAAATTATATATCGCCATAATTAATTTAAAAATTATGATTAAACATAGAAATTAACACTTTTTTCCATTGAGGTCACAAAGGTCACATTTTGAAAAACTTTAAAAATACAACTTAAATTAAGAATTATTTAAAAAAAGTTAAGAATTAAATTATAATGACTTTTAAACATGATAATTAACAATTTTAAGCCATGAGGTCAAAGGTCATATTTTGGAAAATTTAAGATTTTTCACTAAATCTTTAAAATTTTTAGGAAATTGTAAAAACTAGTTTTAAAGAAAATGTTTAATATTGAATTTAGATAGTGTTTTGTGGCGTTCTTAAAAAATGAGACCTTTGACCTTAAGATTTTAAAGGGTTAATTTAAAAGTTTTAATCCATAATATGATCAGTTGTAAATTTTGTTTTTATTAAATATTATTCGCTATAAAGTTTTCATTCTCAGACATTGTTTAATATTGAGTTTAGATAGTGTTGTGTAACGTTTTTAAAAATCTGACCTTTGACCTTAGTGCATTATAGAGGTAATTACAACAATTTTAATCCATTATATCATAATTTTTTAATCTTTATCAAAATCTGCCAAAAAAAAATTCAAATATTTTATGAAAAATCCAAAATTTTTCAAAATATGACCTTTGACCTCATGGCATAATAACTTTAATTTACTTGTTTTAACACCAAAATTAATATAACTTATTCGTTATGCTAATAATTAATTAAGACAAGGTTGTTTTTTGCTTTTTTTTTAAATGTGAACTTTGACCTCAGTACATACAAAATAGAATTTTCTGATTTTAAATCCAAATTATTATCATTCTTATAGTATTACGGTAATAATTAATTTTACAAACGATTTGTTTAGTGTTAGAAAACCAAAAATTTCAAATATTTAGTGAAAAATCGTAAATTTTACAAAATATGACCTTTGACCTTTGGTCATAAAAGTGTTAGTTATGCTGTTTTAAGTTCAAAATAAGTTCATTCTTACATTAATAAGGTAATAATTAATTAAGACCATGTTTTTAAGCTTCTTTTAAATATGACCTTTGACCTCTAGGCATACAAAATATATTTTTCATAATTTAAACCCATATTATTATCATGTATTACGTAATAATTAATTTTAGCAATGATTTGTTTAGCCCTTTAAACTTATTTAATTATTTTGACAAACATTTTTGCGAGTTCCATCAAAATCTGTAACAAATACTTAAGCAAATAGAGAGACCTAAGGTTCAAAACTTAAATTTTTGGCACTTAATATATTAATTGAGAACTTCAATTGTATTTTCTTTAAGTTCCATCAAAATATTCCAACAAATTTTAATTATTTAGTGAAAAATCTTGAATTATAAAAAATATGACCTTTGACCTTAGGTCATAAAATGCTTAATTATCATATTTGCTTAATTATCATATTTAAGTTTTAAAAACAGTTTTTGTTTGTAAAAAAAGACTAGTGCTATGAAAACTTTTTTGGAAAATTCTTTTAAAATTAAATAATAATAACATTCTATGGCAAACTTTGTGTTGAATGCTTTCCTATTATTTTATTCTATTAACAAATTTATATGTGTTAATTTAATTATTTGTATTGTAATTCCCCTGACATTTGATATAAAAATTGTATAAACCTCATAAATACATTGTAATTTACATTATGTATTTCAATTGCATACAATTCTTTTTTTTATTTAAAAAACCAAGAAAATCATCATAAACAACTACAGAACACATAAAGTTAAACCTAAAAGAGACATCATACACATTCATTGTGTTTAACATGTGATAATTAAATGTCACTGCAACTCATTACATTTTTAAACATCACTGAACAGACACACACATTTCTTTCAACGAAGGCCTTGCAACATCCCTATACTGCCTGTCACAACCACCCGAAAAAAGAAATATAACGGGAAAATTAAAAAAATCAACATTAAACACAAAATACTCACGTTGACTAATGGGACATATCACTTATCACATGTTAAATACATTGAGAGCGATAGAGAGAGAGAGAGTGAAATAATCACACATTCGTAAAACGTTTAATGAAAATTCTCTTTCATACAGATAAATTTAATTGTGTACAAATGTAATTGAAATTTTCATTTAATTTTCAGTTTTTATACCCTTCATCATGAGTGTGCAAGGTTGGGTATATATAAGTTTATCATTCCGTTTGTAATTTCCACATTTTTCATTATTATTCTGGATCGTTATAGATAGCGGAGTCGGTATAGCCATATCCGTCTGTTTGTATGTATGTTGAAATCAACTGTCCGTAGCCCCCAAATTAGTTACATACATGATTCATACATCAATATATTCGCTATAGTCTCGAATCGGTTGCTATTGTTATATCGAGAAAATCGGCCCACAAATGGCTGAGATATAAGCAAAAACCCAAGACTACCTCTATTTTTTACCTATTAATCTATATTTAGAATAATATTTCATTAATATAGACAATATTGGTATCTAATCATAGATATTTAAAAAACCTTTACAACGACGTATATAATTCGGACCTACAGTGGGTCGAAATCAGGAAAAATATTTTTTAAGCCAAGTCCCTCTATCCGTATGTATGTTGAAATCAACTGTCTGTAGCCCCCAAACAACTTACATTCATAATTCATACATCAATATAACCGCTATAGTAGCGGATCGTTTGCTATTAAAAATCAAGAAAATCGGACCACAAATGCCTGAGATATAAGCAAAAACCCAAGACTGCCTCGATTTTTGACCTATTTAACCTATTGATCTATATTCGGATTACTATGTCATTAATATAGACAATATTGGTATCTAATTATAGATATTTCAAAGTCCTTTCCAACGATGTATATAATTTGGACCTACAGTGGGTCCAAATTATATACATCAAAAAAATTTTTTTATAATAATTTTTTTTACAATTAATTTGTTTCCAGTGTTGTTTTTTCACTAATAAAATTATTTTCGGGAAAAAAAATTTAAAAAAAAAAATTTTTTGTTCGAATAAAATTTATACGATTATTCGAATAAAAATTTCAACGTTACTCGATTCACAATTTTTATTCAGTGTTTGTTTCCAGTGTTGTTTTTTCCGCTAATAAAACTATTTTCGGCAAAAAAATTAAAAAAAAAATTTTTCTTCGAATAAAATTAAAACGATTATTCGAATAAAAATTTCAACGTTACTCGATTCACAATTTTTTATCCAGTGTTTGTTTCCATTGATGTTTTTTTCACCAATAAAATTATTTTCGGCAAAAAAAAGTAAAAAAAAAAATTTTTATTCGAATAAAATTAAAACGATATTCGAATAAAAATTTCAACGTTACTCGATTCACAATTTTTTATCCAGTGTTTGTTTCCAGTGTTGTTTTTTTCCGCTAATTAAATTATTTTCGTCAAAAAAAATAAAAAAAAAAAATTTTGTCTTCGAATAAAATTAAAACGATTATTCGAATAAAAATTTCAACGTCACTCGATTCACAATTTTTTTTGTATTTGTTCTCAAATAAACAGTTTTTTTTATTTGCATAAAATTTTTATTCGAATAAAAACACAGACTTTAAAATTATTCGTAAAGCTGGAATCCGGGTTTGAAATTTAGATACAATTTTTTTTTTTGGGTGAATTACTTATTTCATTAATAACATAAGTTTTTAGGGTATATTTTTGTTGAAATATTTTGATTTTGTACTTTGCAATACAAATACTTTGTTATTTAATTTTTGAATTTATTTATGTTTTTTAAATCAATGTAGTCTGGTTTCATACTTTAATATGAAAATTATTATTTGTCACTTACTGAAAATTATTTGTTGAATAAAGAACACACTTTTGTAAAAAATCTAGAAAATAGATTGTGGTTGTGTATTTATTTGGCCTTATAAAAAGATAGACTTCCAACAATTTTAAAATAAATTATTCGAATAAAAATTAAAATGATTATTCGAATAAAAATTTCCATATTAATCTATTATTAAAAACTGTACATATTTATTCTCAAATAAAGATTTCTTTATTTTCATACATTTGTTATTCGAATAAAATAGCCGGGTTTTAAAATTATTCGATTTTAATTTAAGACACAATTTTTTTCGGGAAATAACTTATTCCATTAATAACATAAGTTTTTATGGTATATTTTAAAATAAATTATTCGAATAAAAATTAAAACGATTATTCGAATAAAAATCTCAACATTAATCTATTAAATAAAAACCTTATTGTTCATATTTATTCCTAAATAATCTACTTTTTTATATCTATAAAATTTTGATTCGAATAAAAAACCGGGTTTTAAAATTATTCGATTAACCAAAAACCGGGTTTTAATTTAAGACTCAAATTTTTTGTTGGAGAAATCAATAATTTTTCCAATAGCTTTAACTTTTGTTATATATTTTGAGATTGATTACACGAATAAAAATTTAATCGTTTATTCGAATAAAAATCTTTAACATTACAGCATTGTTAAAACCCCATTTTTTAATAATTATACTTAAAAATTTTTATTTTGCATTTTTTAATCGATTAAAATTATTCGAATAAAAATGTCAACATTAATTTATTAAATAACAACCTTATTTTTCATATTTATTCAGAAATAAATTACTTTTTTATATCTATAAAATTTTTATTCGAATAAAAAACCGGGTTTGAAAATTATTCAAAACCCGGGTTGGAATTTTAGGCACAATTTATTTTTGGGGAAATCACTTATTCCATTAATAACATAAGTTTTTATGGTATATTTTAAAATAAATTATTCGAATAAAAATTAAAACGATTATTCGAATAAAAATCTCAACATTAATCGATTAAATAAAAACCTTATTGTTCATATTTATTCCTAAATAAACTACTTTTTTATATCTATAAAATTTTGATTCGAATAAAAAACCGGGTTTTAAAATTATTCGATTAACCAAAAACCGGGTTTTAATTTATTTATTTTTTCTTTGTGGAAATCAATAGCTTTAACTTTTGTTATATATTTTGATATTGATTACACGAATAAAAATTTAATCGTTTATTCGATTAATAATCTCAATATAACATCATTGGAAAAAACCCAATTTTTAATAACTATACATACTTAAAAATTTTAATTTTGCATTTTTTTAATCGATTAAAATTATTCGAATAAAAATGTCAACATTAATTTTTTGAAAAAAACCTTATTTTTCATATTTATTCTCAACTAAACAACGTTTTCATTTCTATAAAAATTATTATTCGAATAAAAAACCTGGTTTTAAAATGATTCACAAATGGCTACCGAAGACTACCTCGATTTTTGACCTATTTAACCTATTGATCTACATATATCCGGATTACTAAGTCATTAATATGGACAATATCTAATCATATTTCAAAGACCTTTCCAACGACGTTTACAATTATTAAGACGAGATTTTTTTCAAGAATTTTTTTTTTCGAAATTTTTTTTTTTACAATATATTTGTTTCCAACTTTGTTTTTTTTTCACTAATAAAATTAAAAAAAAAAATGTTCACCAAAAAATATTTTCAATCTTTCTCTTAGGTGAAGGGTATATAAGATTCCGCACAGCCGAATATAGCTCTCTTAATTGTTTTGTGTTGTTTTTGCTATTTTATTACAATTTGAGTGCAATGACGAGGATGGTGATGATTTGGAAACAGAATGTGTGTGAACACAGTTTGTTCATTATTATTATTATTATGGTTGTAAAGTGGAAAATGTTTTAAATCTTGGGCTGGTATTTTTCTTTGTTAATGATGAAAAAGTTTATGAAGAATTTCAAATGGAAAATTTTCAATTACAAAGCTGGTTTATTAAAAAACATAAATTTGTTACTAAAGCTTGTTTCCCCTCTTCACTCTCTCTCTATCACTCTCTTGCTAGAATGAAATTAAACTAAACTGTCATTGTGTATTTGACATCAGGTGTTTTTTCCTACGTATAGCTATCAAATAAATATTTTCTAAATTTAGTTTAATCCCACTTTAACTGCAGTTTATTATTATTTAAATCGTTAGTTTATTATTTGCTTCAAAACTCCAGTTTGTTATTTAACTTAAAATTGTAAAACTGTAGTTTAATGTTTGTAATCTTAACATTATTAAACTGTTGATTAATTTAAATCCTTAAATATCATTTTAATTTAATTTTCCTAAATATTCCCCAAACAAATCTCTTTTTAAATCATGTTATATTTAATGACATTTCATAATATAATTTTTTTTTTTCATTTATGAAATATGTGACCAGTTTTTGTCCTTAAACATTTGTGTTCATTTTTATTATGTTACTTCTGTTCTGTTCGTCCATTTGTATTAAATGTTGTTGGCTTATCTTTGTACTTCCGCATCATTTAATAATTTTATCATTTACATTATTTTCACTTTCTTTCACACGCTCGCTCTTGCTTTCTCTCTCTATTAAAACTGTGAACGCTGATGCTGCACTCTCATAGTTCTTGGTTAAATTAACAGTAAAGATATATCATCTGATTTGCCTAATGGTTAATTTATTAAATGTCATACCAATCGTTTTGGCAGGGATACAAAAGATGGGAAAGTTTGACGTTAGTTTTTGCTCAACTAGAAAAAGCGACAAAAAAAATACTCGTAAAGGAAAATTTAAATCAGGATTCTTATTTAAATAAAATTTCTGGCAGAATAAATCACACAAAGATATGAATTCGCTTTACAGTTTTAATACTCAGATAATATTTAATATTGAATTTAGATAGTGTTCTGTGGCGTTTTTAAAAATCTGACCTTTGACCTTAGTGCATTATAGAGGTAATTACAACATTTTAATCCATTATAGGATCATTTTTAAATCTTTATCAAAATCTGCCCCAAAAAATACAAATATTTTATGAAAAATCCAAAATTTTTCAAAATATGACCTTTGACCTCATGGCATAATAAGTTTAATTTACTTGTTTTAACACCAAAATGAATATAACTAATTCGTTATGCTAATAATTAATTAAAACAAGGTTGTTTTTTGCGTTTTTTTTTAAATGTGACCTTTGACCTCAGTACATTTTCAGGTTTTAAATCCAAATTATTATCATTCTTATAGGTTTTATGCTAATAATTAACTTTGCAAACGATTTGTTTAGTGTTTTAAACCCAAAAATTTCAAATATTTAGTGAAAAATCTTAAATTTTACAAAATATGACCTTTGACCTTTGGCCATAAAAGTGTTAGTTATCATGTTTTAAGTCCAAAATAAATTCATTATTACATTAAATAGGTAATAATTAATTAAGACCATGTTTTTAAGCTTCTTTTAAATATGACCTTTGACCTCTAGGCATACAAAATATATTTTTCATGATTTAAACCCATATTATTATCATGTATTATGCTAATAATTAATTTTAGCAATGATTTGTTTAGCCCTTTAAACTTATTTAATAATTTTGACAAACATTTTTGCGAGTTCCATCAAAATCTGTAACAAATACTTAAGTGAATAAATAGAACTAAGATTCAAAGCTTCAATTTTTGGCACTTAAAATATTAATTGAGAACTTCAACTGTATTTTCTTTAAGTTCCATCAAAATATTCCAACAAATTTTAATTATTTAGTGAAAATCTTGAATTATATAAAATATGACATTTGACCTCAGGTCATAAATGCTTAATTATCATATTTTATACTCATAATAAGTATATTCTTACATATATTGTTCTAAAGGTCAATCTAGATAGATTTTTTAAGCATATTTAAAAATGTGACCTTTGACCTCAGGTCATAAAATATTTAGTTTCCATATTTTAGTATTTCACAAAAAATTTAGTTTAAAGTTTCATAAACATCTGTGAAAATTTAATGAATATTGAGATTTTTACTCGAATAAAAGATTAATTTTTTTATTCGAATAATTAATAATATCAATAAATCAAATAAATATTAACATAATGAATTTAAGCATAAACTGTGGCTTAAAATATTGAAAATTTTAAATTTTTAAAAATTATTTGTAAAACTAAAACTCGGGTTGGAAATAAAAATAATTATTTTTAAAAATTAAAATTTTGCTTAATTTTTTATTCGATTAAAATTATTCGAATAAAAATTTCAATATTAATCTATTATTAAACACCTTATTGTTCAACTAAAAAACTTTTTTTATTACTACAAAATTGTTATACGAATAAAAACCCGGGTTTTAAAATTATTAGTAAAACTAATACCCGTGTTTTAATTTACGACACGAATAAAAATTTAATCGTTTATTCGATTTAAAATCTCCCATTGTATAAAAAGGCATTTTTAATAATTATAATTCAAAATTTAAATTTTGCTTAATTTTTTTATTCGATTAAAATTATTCGAATAAAAATGTTAACATTAATTTATTAAATAAAAACGTTATTTTTCATATTTATTCTCAACTAAACAACTTTTTCATTTCTACAAAATTGTTATTCCAATAAAAACCGGGTTTTAAAATTATTCGATTAACCAAAACCCGGGTTTTAATTTTAGACACAATTTTTTTTTGTGGAAATCACTTATTCCATTAATAACATAAGTTTTTAAGGTGTATTTTAAAATAAATTATTCGAATAAAAGTTAAAACAATTATTCGAATAAAAATCTCAACATTAATCTAGTAAATAAAAACCTTATTGTTCATATTTATTGCTAAATAAACTACTTTTTTATATCTATAAAATTTTGATTCGAATAAAAAACCGGGTTTTAAAATTATTTGATTAACTAAAAACCGAGTTTTAATTTAATTTTTTTTTGGGGAAATCAATAGTTTTTCCAATAGCTTTAACTTTTGTATTACACGAATAAAAATTTAATCGTTTATTCGAATAAAAATCTTTAATATTACAGCATTGTTAAAAACAGATTTTTTTTATATTTTTTAATAATTATAATTCAAAATTAAAATTTTGCTAAATTTTTTTATTCGATTAAAATTATTCGAATAAAAATATCAACATTAATTTATTAATTAAAAACCTTATTGTTCATATTTATTCCTAAATAAACTACTTTTTTATATCTATAAAATTTTGATTCGAATAAAAAACCGGGTTTTAAAAATTATTCGATAAACCAAAAACCGGGTTTAAATTTATTTTTTTTTTTTGGGAAATCAATAGTTTTTCCAATAGCTATAACTTTAGTTATATATTTAGAGATTGATTACACGAATAAAAATTTAATCGTTTATTCGAATAAAATTTTTTAATATTACAGCATTGTTGAAAACCGTTTTTTTATATTTTTTAATAATTATACTTCAAAATTAAAATTTTGCAAATTTTTTTTATTCGATTAAAATTATTCGAATAAAAATGTCAACATTAATTTATTAAATAAAAACCTTATTTTTCATATTTATTCCTAAATAAACAACTTTTATCATATCTATAAAATTGTTATTCGAATAAAAAACCGGGTTTTAAAAATTATTCGATTAACCAAAAACCGGGTTTTAATTTTAGACACAATTTTTTTTGTGGAAATCACTTATTCCATTAATAACATAAGTTTTATGGTGTATTTTAAAATAAATTATTCGAATAAAAATTAAAACGATTATTCGAATAAAAATCTCAACATTAATCTAGTAAATAAAAACCTTATTGTTCATATTTATTGCTAAATAAACTACTTTTTTATATCTATAAAATTTTGATTCGAATAAAAAAACCGGGTTTTAAAATTATTTGATTAACCAAAATCCGGGTTTTAATTTATTTTTTTTTTTTGGGAAATCAATAGTTTTTCCAATAGCTTTAACTTTTGTTATATATTTTGAGATTGATTACACGAATAAAAATTTAATCGTTTATTCGAATAAAAATCTTAATATTACAGCATTGTTAAAAACCGATTTATTTTATATTTTTTAAGAATTATAATTCAAAATTAAATTTTTGCAAATTTTTTTTATTCGATTAAAATTATTCGAATAAAAATATCAACATTAATTTATTAAATAAAAACTTTATTATTCATATTTATTCCTAAATAAACAAATTTTTTCATATCTATAAAATTGTTATTCGAATAAAAAACCGGGTTTTAAAAATTATTCGATTAACCAAAAACCGGGTTTTAATTTAAAATACAATTTTTTTTCAGGAAATAACTTATTCCATTAATAACATAAGTTTTTAGGGTATATTTAAAAATAAATTATTCGAATAAAAATTAAAACGATTATTCGAATAAAAATCTCAACATTAATCTATTAAATAAAAACCTTATTATCCATATTTATTCCTAAATAAACTACTTTTTAATATCTATAAAATTTTGATTCGAATAAAAAACCGGTTTTTAAAATTATTTGATTAACCAAAAACCGGGTTTAAATTTATTTTTTTTTTTTGAGAAATCAATAGTTTTTCCAATAGCTTTAACTTTTGTTATATATTTTGAGATTGATTAGACGAATACAAATTCAATCGTTTATTTGAATAAGAATCTTAATATTAAAGCATTGTTGAAAACCGATTTTTTTTATATTTTTTTAATAATTATACTTCAAAATTAAAATTTTGCTTAATTTTTTTATTCGATTAAAATTATTCGAATAAAAATGTTAACATTAATTTATTAATAAAAACTTTATTTTTCCTATTTATTCTCAACTAAACAAATTTTTCATTTCTACAAAATTGTTATTCGAATAAAAAACCGGGTTTTAAAAATTATTCGATAAACCAAAAACCGGATTTTAATTTTAGTCACAATTTTTTTTGTGGAAATTACTTACTCCATTAATAACATAAGTTTTTAGGGTATATTTTAAAATAAATTATTCGAATAAAATTTAAAACGATTATTCGAATAAAAATTTTAACATTAATCTATTAAATAAAAACCTTATTGTTCATATTTATTCCTAAATAAACTACTTTTTTATATCTATAAAATTTTGATTCGAATAAAAAACCGGGTTTTAAAATTATTTGATTAACCAAAAACCGGGTTTTAATTTATTTTTTTTACAGCATTGTTAAAAACCGATGTTTTTATATTTTTTAATAATTATAATTCAAAATTAAAATTTTGCAAAATTTTTTTATTCGATTAATATTATTCGAATAAAAATGTCAACATTAATTTATTAAGTAAAAACCTTATTTTTCATATTTATTCCTAAATAAACAACTTTTATCATATCTATAAAATTGTTATTCTAATAAAAAACCGGGTTTTAAAAATTATTCGATAACCAAAAACCGGGTTTTAATTTTAGACACAATTTTTTTTGTGGAAATCACTTATTCCATTAATAACATAAGTTTTTATGGTGTATTTTAAAATAAATTATTCGAATAAAAGTTAAAACAATTATTCGAATAAAAATCTCAACATTGATCTATTAAATAAAAACCTTATTATCCATATTTATTCCTAAATAATCTACTTTTTTATATCTATAAAATTTTGATTCGAAATTATTCGATTAACCAAAACCCGGGTTTTAATTTAAGACTCAAATTTTTTAGATATTTTGAGATTGATTACACGAATAGAAGTTTAATCGGTTATTCGAATAAGAATCTTAATATTAAAGCATTGTAAAAAACAAAATTTTTAATAATTTCAATTCAAAAGTTTAATTTTGAATTTTTTTAATCGATTAAAATTATACGAATAAAAATGTCAACATTAATTTATTAAATAAAAACCTTATTGTTCATATTTATTCCTAAATAAACTACTTTTTTATATCTATAAAATTTTGATTCGAATAAAAAACCGGGTTTTAAAATTATTTGATTAACCAAAACCCGGGTTTTAATTTTAGACACAATTTTTTTTTGTGGAAATCACTTATTCCATTAATAATATAAGTTTTTATGGTGTATTTTAAAATAAATTATTCGAATAAAAATTAAAACATTAATCTAGTAAATAAAAACCTTATTGTTCATATTTATTGCTAAATAAACTACTTTTTTATATCTATAAAATTTTGATTCGAATAAAAAAACCGGGTTTTAAAAATTATTTGATTAACCAAAAACCGGGTTTTAATTTAATTTTTTTTGGGGAAATCAATAGTTTTTCCAATAGCTTTAACTTTTGTTATATATTTTGAGATTGATTACACGAATAAAAATTTAATCGTTTATTCGAATAAAAACCTAATTTTTGATAATTATTCATCAAAATACAGCTCTTTAATTTTATTATTCGATTAAAAAACCGGGTTTAAAAATTATTCGATTAATAAAAACCGGGTTAGAATTGAAGACATTATAATTTTTTGTAACTATACTTCCAAATATAGCTTTTTAATTTTGTTCAATTTTATTATTCGATTAAAAAACCGGTTTTAAAAATTATTCGATTAATAAAAAAACCGGGTTTGGTGAAATTCTTATTTCTAAATACAGCTCTTTAATTTTGTTTAATTTTATTATTCGATTAAAAAAACCGGTTTTAAAAATTATTCGATTAATAAAAAACCCGGGTTTGGTGAAATTCGTATAAATTTAGTTGTGCAATTAATTAATGGATTAAAAATTTAATCGTTTAAATTTTTGTTTTTTTATTTGTCTCAATTTACCTATAGGTATACAAGTTTTCTTGCTTTTTTTAAAAAAATTGTTTTCCCACAACAATTATCAAGTTAAATATGTTTGCTGCCACCATAAAACACTCTATAGTATAGTTTCTATACAAATTTGTAACTGAATAAAATTCAAAACTTTTCCTAAAGGCGAAAAAAATCAGTATTTTTATACGAAAAACCAAACAACTACATCATGCGACTACATTGTACGTGTGCGCTGGCAAATTAAACACAGTTTTCAATAAACCACAAAATAAATTAATTAAAAACAATAGAACAACAGCTACAACTACAAACAACAAATTTTATTATTTACTAATTGTTAAACAACTAAAAACACAACAACAAAAAATAAAACAGATTTAAAGCAAAACATAACATGTTTAAACGTGTCTGTCTACCTTTATGCATGTTTATTAGGGTGCTGCACAAAAGAAAGTAGGATCTTCTATGACATTTTAACAGCCATATACTCTCCATTACAAAGGAGAGAGAGAGAGAAAGAGTAGATCAGTGGTCGGCACTCAAAACTACAAGAGGCCGAACATACACGAATGCCAACGAAGTTCCTAAAAATGGTCAAATGAGAAACAACAATCACAATCAGCAGCTGGCCAGATTAAAACTGAGAGAAACTACATGTGTTCTCTGTATGCCGAACGCTGCTTTAAATTATATCAGTGTTGTCGTATTTTGCTACAATATTCTTGTAGAAAATCTTGGTTAAGCCTTCATGCACCAAATTTGCCTTTAAAATCTTTCAGTTAACCCGTTACCCACCTAATATACCTCTGGGATCGAAAGGTTATGGCATGATAATAAAAACTATATTCATATACACAGATATTTGTAGCATCATGTAAAGTTGTCAAACGGAAAGGTTAAAAAATATTTTGAAAACCATAATTTCATTAAAAAGTACCAGAGAAAGGGAAAGGGTTGTTATTCCTTGCACATACATATGTAGCTCCCATTAAAAGACACAACAGATAGAATAAATATGAAATCAAACGATAGATGATGATGATGGCACCTACACACTGGCAGCAACGACTCGTACTCGATGTCCGTCACTCTACATGGTTACCAAGTAACATTGTTAAATTCAAATACTGCAATTGTTAGAGTTCATAGAGAATGATGGCATGCACAAGCATGCATGTTGCAACATGTGTTCTGTATGTTTGGGTTGTGGTCTCGTATTTTATCAATATGATAACTTGCAGCATGGAACCTACTACACACAGGCATACACAATTTTAAAGCAACATTTACATACATTTTACACTTTATGTAAAACTAAAACAAAAGCAACCTACATCTGCTACACAATCTCTTGTATATAAATACAAGCTTGAAATGTTTGAGGTTTCAAATTTGACCCCCTTTTTTTGAGTAAAAAAAAAAAAACTAAAAATATGTTGTATATTTCTGTCCTAAGCCTACAACCCATTGCAGAAAGCAACCAACGCTTTTATATTAACATGTCAAGTCTACATTCTATTTTTTGAAAATTTTTTTGTTAGTTGAAAAATAAAAATCTTTTTATACCCTTCAGCTTCGTGAGAAGGGTATATATAAGTTTGTCATTCCGTTTGTAATTTCTACATTTTTCATTTCCGACCCTATAAAGTATATATATTCTGGATCCTTATAGATAGCGGAGTCGATTAAGCCATGTCCGTCTGTCTGTCTGTCCGTCTGTCTGTCTGTCTGTCTGTTGAAATCAATTTTCTGAAGGCCCCAGATATCTCCGGGATCCAAATCTTCAACAATTCTGTCAGACATACTTTCGAGAATTTTGCTATTTAAAATCAGCAAAATCCGTCCATAAATAACGGAGATATGAGCAAAAATCCGAGACAACCTCTGAAAATTTCATCAAAAAACACAATGTATTGCATGCTTTGACAAAAAAACAACAAAACGTATGGTTGGATGTGCAAGCTATGCGTATTTTGTTTTTCTTTTGTGTTTTGTTTCTTTTGGCGTTGTTGTTGTTTTTTATACAATTAAACGTATGTTTGGATGTGTGTTGGTTTCATTGCCTTGCGTATTTTGTTTTTGTTTTTTCTTTTGGTGTTCTGTTTCGTTTGGCGTTGTTGTTGTTTTTTGTGTTCTTGATAAATTTAGGATGCTGTACGCTGAAAGTGGGCAATGTACATACATATATACTAATTATAAAAAATAATAATGCATCCACAACAAAGGTGAAGGGTATATAAGATTCGGCATAGCCGAATATAGCACTCTTACTTGTTTTCTCTAAGAATGAACAGCATACATACATTATGGCCTTAACATGGACAAACAAAGTTGACACTTGTAATATAATCCAACAAATAGAGGAGGAGTCTAAAGGAAACAAAGGCATTAGACAAAAAATACCATTTTTTTCATAGGAAAATATCAAAGAAACTTCGGATTTTATTCGAATAATTTGGAAACTGGATTTTTATTTGATTAATAAGTTTAAATCGTTATAAAATACTTATATTTCAAGCTAATTAGGAAAAATAGTGTTAATACAAACCCGGGTTTTTTAATCGAATAATTTTTAAAACCGGTTTTTTATTCGATTAATAAATTTAAATCAATAGCTTATTTGTTTAAGATATTAATGCAATTTTTTCATGCAACATTCAAAATTTTTATTCGAAAATGTCAAACAATGTTAGGATTGATTCGAATACATAATTTAAAAAAACGGGTTATTATATGAATAACATGTTTATAACAACAAAAGCTTTATATTTGAGGCTAGTTGTGTATAATTGTGTAAAATGAAATTTTTATTCGAATAAATAAAAAAAAAATTTTATTCGAATAAATAAAAAAAAAATTTTATTCGAATAATTTATTTCCAAAAACATTATGAAAACAAATTTTATTAAAAAAAATTATGGTTTTTGTGTGTTTTTTTAATCGAATAAAATTATTTTTTTTATTCGATTAATAAAATTAATTTAAAAATGTAAAAATTCGATTTTTTAATAAAACTTATGAAAAATTTGGTTTTTGTAACATTGACATTCTTATCCGAATAAATGATTAAATTTTTATTCGAATAATTTTGTTCAAAATATATAATGAAAATAAATATTATTTAAGAAATAATTTTACCAAAACAATGTTATGATGTTTATACAAACCCGGGCTTTTTTAATCGAATAAATTTTTTTATTCGAATAAATGAAAAAAATGTTATTAAAGATTTCCAAAAAAAAATATGAATTTTGTACAAAACAGGGTTTTTTAATCGAATAATTTATAAATTTTTTTATTAATCGAATAATTTTTAAAACCGGTTTTTTTATTCGATTAATAAATTTAAATAAATAGCTATTTTTTAAAGACATTAATGAAAAAAATGCTATTTTTTCATGCAACATTTAAAATTTTTATTCGAAAATATCAAACAAATTAAGGATTTGATTCGACTAATGAAAAAACCGGATTATTATACGAATAACAAGTTTATAACAACAAAAGCTTTATATTTGAGGCTAGTTGTTTACAATTGCGTAAAATGAAATTTTTATTCGAATAAATTTATATCCAAAAACATTATGAAAAATGTATATCCAATGTTATTAAAAAATATAGTGCTTTCCCAAAAAAATTTTGTGTGTTTTTTAATCGAATAAAATTATTTTTTTTTTATTCGATTAATAAAATAAATTTAAAAATTAAAAAAAATCTGATTCTTTAATGAAACTTATGAAAAAATTGGTTTTTGTAACATTGACATTTTTATTCGAATAAACGATAAAATTTAATTAAAAATAAATATTTTTTAAAGAAAACTATTTTCTTTTCCAAAAAAAATGATGGTTTTTGAACAAACCCGGATTTTTAATCGAATAATTTTTAAAACCGGTTTTTTATTCGGTTAATAAAATTAATTTAACAATGAAAAAAGCTGATTTTTTAAGGATAGTTATGAAAAATTTGGATTTTCTAACACTGACATGACATAAACGATTAAATTTTTATTCGAATAATTCATTCTTAATAGTAATATTCCCCAAAAAAATTAATCCAATTTCTTAATCGAATAAAAAGTATAAATAATAAAAAATATGTCTGTTTAAGGATAATAGCAAAACATTTGTTTTTAATAATCGTCTCGGATTAAAATTTTTATTTGGATAACGATTAAATTTTTATTCGAATGATTTTTTTTCAAAATATATATGTAATAGAAATTTATAAGGTCACAAAATTTATGGTTTTTATATAAACCCAGGTTTAAATTAATCGAATAATTTTTGAACCGGTTTTTTATACATATTCGTTTAAAAAAATTAAACATTATTAAAAATATCTATTTTAAAGTATAGTATGATTAATTTAAATATTTAATCGAATAATTAATTGCAAAACTTAAAATAAAAACAAATGAATTAAAATTCAATCCAAAATTCAATCAAATTAATCGAATCATTTTTAAACTCGTATTTTTAATTCGGATATTTAAATTAAACAAAATTAAAAAGCTATATTTTCAAGGCTAGTTATGAAAATTGCGGTTTTTTCAATCGTATAATATTGAGATTTTTATTCGATTAAACAATTTAATTTTTATTCAATCAATCTCAAAATATATAATAAATGATGATGCTATTGAAGTAAACAAATTATTTCGCCAATAAATTGTATGTCAAACCGGGTTTTTTTTATTCAAACCCGGGTTTTTATTAATCGAATAATATATAAACCCGGGTTTTTATTCGAATAAGAAGTTAAAAAAAATTACTTTTTAATTGTAGATATAAAAATCTTGTTTTTGATAATTGTGTTAGATTGAAATTTTTATTCGAATAAACGATTAAATTTTTATTCGTATAAATAATTTCAAAATATATAATAAAAATTATTGTTACTAAAAGAAATAGTAATTTTGCAAAAAAAAAAAATAATGTCTTAAATTCAAAACCGGATTTTTATTATTCGAATAATTTTTAAAACCGGGTTTTTTTATTCGAATAACAAGTTCAAAAAATGTAAAAAATTTACAAAGTGAGTGCAAATAAGAAATTTTTTTTTTTTGTATAAATGTAAGAATACGTTTTTTTCGAATAATCGTTTTGATTTTATTCGAATAATAAATTTCAAAATATATAATAACACTAATGTTATTAAAAGAATTCTTATAAAGTTTATACAAACATAAAAAGCTGTATATTTGAGACTAAATATGAAAACTTGAGTTTTTTATTCTTATTCGAATAATCGATTAAATATTTATTCGAATTATTAATTTTGAAATATATAATTAAATTAAATTTTATTAATGAAATTGGTAATTTCTCATAAAAAATTAATGTGTTAAATTCATATCGGGTTTTTATTAATCGAATAATTTTTAAACCCGGTTTTTTTATTCGAATAATAAGTTTGTATTAAAAATAAAGAACTGTTTGTTTTAAGCTGGTTATAAAAATACTGTTTTTTAAAAAAGTGTAAAAACAAGATTTTAATTCAAATAATCGTTTTGATTTTGTACGAATAATCAATTTCAACCAATATTTTAATCGAATAATAAATTTATTGAAACACAAGAAGCAGTATATTTGAGAATAAATTTTAAAAATTGTGTTTTTCAAAATTTTTATTCGAATAATCGATTAAATTTTTTATTCGAATAATTATTTTAAAATGCATAATAAAATATTTGTTATTAAAAGAAAAAGTAATGTAAAAAAAATGTTTTAAATTCAAACTCGAATTTATTATTCGAATAATTTTTAGACCCGGTTTTTCATTCGAATAACAAAATTAAAAATAATGAAAATAATTGGTTATAAAAGGATTTAAGGGAAATTTTACTTTAAAACCAGGTTTTTTTAATCGAATAATCGATTAAATTTTTATTCGAATAATTATTTTGAAATACGAATATAATAAAAATGTTTATTATTAAAGGAAATGGTGATTTAAATTCAAACACGGATCTATGATTCGATTAATTTGTAACCCGGTTTTTTTTATTCGAATAACAAAATTAAACAAAAATTAAAATAATTGGTTATAAATGAATTAAAGGAAATTTTTTATTCGAATAATCGATTAAATTTTTATTCGAATAATTATTTTGAAATGCAAATGTAATAAAAATGATTATTATTAAAGGAAATGGTGATTTAAAAAAAATGTTTTAAATTCAAAAACGAATCTATGATTCGATTAATTTGTAACCCGGTTTTTTTATTCGAATAACAAAAATGAAAATAATTGGTTATAAATGAATTTAAGAAAATTTTTTATTCGATTAATCGATTCAATTTTTATTCGAATATTTATTTTTAAATACAAATATAATAAAATAGTAAATTTTTTTTAAAAAAAATTTAAATTCAAAAAAAATTAAATTTTTATTCGAATAATTTTTGAACCCGGTTTTTTATTCGAATAACAAAATTAAAATTAATGAAAATAATTGGTTATAAATGGATTTAAGGGAAATTTTAATTTAAAACCAGTTTTTTTTTATTCGAATAATCGATTAAATTTTTTTGAAATACAAATATAATAAAAAAGTTTTTTATTAAAGGAAATGGCGATGTTTTATATGTTTTAAATTCAAACATGGATCTATGATTCGAAAAATTAAAATAATTGGTTATAAATGGATACAAGGGAATTTTTTATTCGAAGAATCGATTAAATTTTTATTCGAATATTTATTTTTAAATACAAATATAATAAAATATAAATATAATAGTGAATTTTTTTTAAAAAAATTTTAAATTCAAAAAAAATTAATTTTTATTCGAATAATTTTTGAACCCGGTTTTTTATTCGAATAACAAAATTAAACAAAAATTAAAAGCTGTTTATTTAAAGCTAGTTATAATTAATTAATTTTTTTTAAAAACCTATAAAAATAAAATTTTTATTCGAATAATTGCTTAAAATTTTTGGTGATTTTTATGTTTCCCTCTGATTTTCAAAAGCCATTAGCCAGAATTCTTTATACTATCGCCTTTATCATGATGGTTAAAACCAAATTTTAATATTTCCAAAACGTTTTACTCATATTCCCACTAAAATATTTTTTTCAAATAGAAAATCTTAGCCAACAATGATGCTACAGGATTTTTGAAATTTTTTTATTATTTCACCACAAAGTGGCACATTGTCTCATTTATGGCTTTTTCTACAGTTTTGGTCATTTTGGCCACAAAAAACCATAAAATATTTTTCACTATTGCTATTTTTTTGCAAAGCCACAAAAATATTTTTTATTAGTAGATGAAAATAGGAAAAAAAATAAACCTTGAAAAATCTTTCTAAGATGATTTGTGTAATATTTATGTAAATTACAAACGGTAACAGGTGTTGCAAGAGCAATTAGTTTTTTACAGCCAACAAGAACAAAAAGCTAGAATGAAAAGGTTGTAAAAAATTAAAAAAAGCTGATAGAAATATTATATAAATAAATTTTTAATTCAATCTTTAGTAGATCTAAAGATTTTATTATTTTTTCTATTTAATGGATGGGGATCTTAACTCTTGTTTTCCTGGTCATTTACTAAGTTCGTCAAACAATCATTAAATTTTCATTCACATCAACTTACCCACGCTCGTTTTAACTCTATTACACAGTTACAGTTTTAATTTAAGACTCTTAATTCATAGACACCCTCCACTAACGGCTGCTGTTTAAAAAAAACACAACACCCCACTTAAGTGGGTGGTGGTGGTCACAATTGTAGTCATCGCCCACGCTGTCGTCACTCGGTTTATTTTTGCAGTTTTTGGTCAACGCCAACCGTTTGGCCAACCAACTGACTGACCAACGAGCCGGCCAGAACACAACACGACAGGTGTTGATGATTTATGATGTATTTTGTGCAAAAACCTACATGAGTTCTTGTATGAGGCAGCCAGCAAGCAAGCAGTCAAGTCTGGCGGAACATTTTCTGCTTAAATTTGAATTTTCGCCGAAATTTGGCTTAAGTGTTGATTGTATTTGATTTGGCCACTTTTCGCCAGTGGGATGAGATTAAATAAATACGGCAGGCGTTTAAATCAACCTTGATTTGGAAAATGTTAAGTTTATTATAAAATTGTAAATTACCAGAACTTTTAAACGAATAATCGATTGGATTATTATGAAAAACAAAAATAATAAAGAAAATAGTTGGTTATAAATGGATTTAAGGGGAATGGGGAGTCGCAGAACAAAAGGTACTTTTTTGAAAATTTAAAAATTTTGGGAAATTGATTTTTTTAGAAGATTTCAACCAAAATATTATAAAAATACCAAAAAAAATAAATTTATAAAAAAATTCTAAAAAGTACCTTTTGTTCTGCAGCTCCTCAATTAAAATTTAAAATCAAGTTTTTTTTATTCGAATAATTTCAAATAATCGATTAAATTTTTTTATTCGAATAATTAATTTCAAAATAAATAATAAAAAATTTTTGTTATTAAGGAAAACAGTGATTTCACAAAAAAAATTATTTCATAAATTTTAAACCCGGTTTTTTATTCGAATAATTTTCAAATCCGGTTTTTTTATTCGAACAAAAAAATATGAAAAAAAGTATTATTTGATAAATTAAAACTTAAAATTTTTTATTCGAATAATCGATTGAGTTTTTATTCGAATAATTTCAAACTCGGTTTTTTTACCGAATAACGGCAAAGAAAATGTTTTGAAATCCAAAAAATAAATTAATTTGTTACAATATTTTGAAAATTTTGCATTCGCACGGATTATTCGAATAATTTGAAACCCGGATTTTTATTCGAATAACCGAAATTTTATAAAATAAATCATTTTCATAAATTTTAATTTATAAATTGCAGTGCTTTTTATTTTTTTATACGAAACTCGGTTTTTATTATTCGAATAATTTTTAATCGGGTTTTTAATCGACTAACCGCTAAGAAAATGTTGAGAATTCAATAAATAAATAAATTTTTCACAATATTTTGCAAAATTTAGCATTCGTATTTATTATTCGAATAATTCGGAAACAGGTTTTTATTATTTGAATAATTTCAAACCCCAAAACCTAAAAATTTAATAAAATTTATAAATTGTAGTGATTGTAATTAGTTTATTCGATAACCGGTTTATGTTATTCGAATAATTTTTTTTTAATCGAATAACGGCAAAGAAAATTTTTTGAAATTCAAAAAATTAATTAATTTGTTTCAGTATTTTGAAAATTTTGCATTCGCACGAATTATTCGAATAATTTAGTGCTTTTTATTTTTTTATACGAAACTCGGTTTTTATTATTCGAATAATTTGAAACCCGGATTTTTATTCGAATAACTGAAAAAAAAATAAAATAAATAATTCTTTTAATTTCTTTATACGAAACCCGGTTTTTTTATTAGAATAATTTTAAATCGGTTTTTTAATCGATTAAGAAAATGATGAGAATTCAATAAATAAATATTTTCCAATATTTAGCATTCGTATCATTATTCGAATAATTCGGAAACAAGTTTTTATTATTCGAATAATTTCAAACCCGGTTTATATAAAATGATTGATAAAATGTTGATAAATTCTAGAAATAAATTAATTTGTTCTAATATTTCGGAAATTATTCGAATAATTTGAAACCCGGATTTTTATTCGAATAACCAAAAAATTATAAAATAAATAATCCTCATAATTTTGAATTTATAAATTGTAATGCTTTTAATTTCTTTATACGAAAACCGGTTTTTATTATTCGAATGATTTTTAATCGGGCTTTTTAATCGATTAACCGCTAAGAAAATGTTGAGAATTCAATAAATAAATAAATTTTTTCCAATATTCAGAAATTTTATTATTCGAATAAATCGAAAACCGGTTTTTATTATTCGAATAATTTCAAACCCGGTTTGTTTTATTTAATAATGATTGATAAAATGTTGAAAAATTCTAGAAATAAATTAACTTGTTCTAATATTTCGAAAATTATTCGAATAATTTGAAACCCGAATTTTTATTCGAATTACCGAAAAATAAAATAAATAATTCTCATATTATTAATTTATAAATTGTAGTGATTTTAATTTTTTTTATACGAAAACCGGTTTTTATTATTCGAATAATTTTTAATCGGGTTTTTAATCGATTAGAAACCTAAGAAAATGTTGAGAATTCAATAAATAAATTTTTTCCGATATTTTGAAATTTTAGCATTCGTGTTTTTTATTCGAATAATTCGTAAACATTTTTTTATTATTCGAATAATTTCAAAACCGTTTTTTTATTTAATAATGATTGATAAAATGTTGATAAATTCTAGAAAAAAATTAATTTGTTCTAATATTTCGAAAATTATTCAAATAATTTGAAACCCGGATTTTTATTCGAATAACCGAAAAATTAAATAATTAATTTTCTTAACTTTGAATTTATAAATTGTAGTGCTTTTAATTTCTTTATACGAAAACCGGTTTTTATTATTCGAATAATTTTAAATTGGGTTTTTAATCGATTAGAAACCTAAGGAAATGTTGAGAATTCAATAAATAAATTAATTTTTTCCGATATTTTGAAATTTTAGCATTCGTATTTATTATTCGTATAAATCGAAAACCGGTTTTTATTATTCGAATAATTTCAAACCCGGTTTATATAAAATGATTGATAAAATGTTGATAAATTCTAGAAATAAATTAATTTGTTCTAATATTTCGAAAATTATTCGAATAATTTGAAACCCGGATTTTTATTCAAATAACCGAATAATAATAAAATAAATAATTCTCATAATTTTGAATTTATAAATTGTAGTGATTTTAATTTTTTTATACGAAAACCGGTTTTTTTTTATTCGAATAATTTTTAATCGATTTTGTAATCGATTAACTGCTAAGAAAATGTTGAGAATTCAATAAATAAATAAATTTTTTCCAATATTCAGAAATTTTATTATTCGAATAATTCGAAAATAGGTTTTTATTATTCGAATAATTTCAAACCCGTTTTTTTTTGTTTAATAATGATTGATAAAATGTTGAAAAATTCAATAAATATTCTAATATTTCGAAAATTATTCGAATAATTTGAAACCCGGATTTTTATTCGAATAGCCGAAAATTTATAAAATAAATAATTCTCATATTTTGAATTTATAAATTGTAGTGATTTTAATTTTTTTATACGAAAACCGGTTTTTATTATTCGAATAATTTTTAATCGGGTTTTTAATCGATTAACCACTAAGAAAATGTTGAGAATTCAATAAATAAATAAATTTTTTCCAATATTCAGAAATTTTATTATTCGAATAAATCGAAAACCGGTTTTTATTATTCGAATAATTTCAAACCCGGTTTGTTTTATTTAATAATGATTGATAAAATGTTGAAAAATTCTAGAAATAAATTAATTTGTTCTAATATGTATTTCGAAAATTATTCGAATAATTTGAAACCCGGATTTTTATTCAAGTAAACGAAAAATTATAAAATGAATAAATAAATCTCATAATTTTGAATATAAAAATTGTAGTGCTTTTAATTTTTTTATTCGAAAACCGAATAATTTTTAATCGATTAACCGCTAAGAAAATGTTAAGAATTCAATAAATAAATAATTTTTTCTAATATTGAGAAATTTTATTATTCGAATAAATCGAAAACAGGTTTTTATTATTCGAATAATAAAAATATTCGAATAAATTAATTTGTTCTAATATTTCGAAAATTATTCGAATAATTTGAAACCCGGATTTTTATTCGAATAAACGAAAAATAAAATAAATTATTTTCTAAGCTTAATTTTCATTTTTTTTATACGAAAATCGGTTTTTATTATTCGAATAATTTCAAACCCTATTTTTTATTTAATAATGATACATAAAATGTTGAAAAATTCAATAAATTTATTAATTTGTTCTAATATTCGAATTTATTCGAAAAACCGAAAATCTATAAAATAAATAAAGCATTTTCATAAATTTGAATTTATTAATTGTAGTGCTTTTAATTTTTTTTGCGAAAACCGGTTGTTATTATTCGAATAATTTGAAACCCGGATTTTTATTCGAATAACCGAAAAATAATAAAATAAATAATTCTCATAATTTTGAATTTATAAATTGTAGGATTTTTATTTTTTTTATATACGAAACCCGGTTTTTATTATTCGAATAATTTTAAATCGGTTTTAATCGAATAAATAATTTTTTTTTTAATTTTTTTTAAATTTTAGCATTCGAATAATTCGGTAACTGGTTCTTTTTATTCGAATAATTTCAAATCTGATTTCTTTTATATAATAATGATTGAAAAATGCTGAAAAATTCAATAAATATTCTAATATTTCGAAAATTATAAGAATAATTTGAATAACCGAAAATTTATAAAATAAATAATTTTCATAAATTTGAATTTATAAATTGTAGAGCTTTTTTTTTCTTTATACGAAAACCGGTTTTTTTTATTCGAATAATTTTTAATCGATTAACCGCCAAGAAAATGTGGATAATTCAATAAATAAATAAATTTTTTCCAATATTCAGAAATTTTATTATTCGAATAATTCGGAAACAGGTTTTTATTATTCGAATAATTTCAAACTCGTTTTTTTTTGTTTAATAATGATTCATAAAATTAATTAATTTCAATATTGTGAAAATTGTATATAACCACGTATTATTCGAATAATTTTAAACCCAGATTTTTATTCGAATAACCGAAAAATTATAAAATCAATTCACATAACTTTGAATTTATAAATTGCATTGTGTTATTTTAATGCATTCGAATATTCGGGTTATTTTTTTCAACATCCGTATTCTAAATTGTATGACAGTTATAAAAATATTGAAAATTTTAAAAGTTTAGTATGTAAATTGTTTGAAAATTGTTTAATTTAGCCGATTAATGTGATCTTTTTTTTCTCTTGTTATTTTCTTAAAATAACTTTTGTCTGCTAGACAGTTTTGTCAAATCCTTGAAATTTCGTCTGCCTCTAAGCTAAACCATCAAAAGTTTTTTTTATTACTTCACAAGTCTCTAGACTAACGTTACATTAACTTTAACCATGAAAATTCTAAAACACAAGAAACTAATTTTGATTTTCAACCAAAATAAATATCTTTAGCCAACAAATAGCGAAACACAGAACCAACCAGATTTAAAATTACACCATTATTCCCCCCAAAAACAAGCAACCATAAATAACCTAACAAAATTTCCATACGAATTTCGCCAAAATATCACAAGTATTGAAAAGAAAATAAATCTTTTTAAACCCTCCAAACTAATTCTGTAAAATTTTTTCCATATTTTTTTGTTCTTTTTTTATGTTTGAGTTCATTTAGAAAGCTGCTAAATGTTGGCTTTTACTTCACAGAATTGGAAATTTGAACTTGAATGTAAATAAATGTTTGTTAACAATATTCGACAGTTCTTTTCTTTTCAAATTTGCTGGATTTTTTTTTGTTTGGTTGTTGGTTGGGTATTTTGCTAATATTGTACTGTAACTGTTAACAATAAACGTTGTAAACATATTACTTTTGCTTTACAAAAATATTTATAGCAGCAACAGGGCTAAATAAAGAACGGAGTAAGAGAAGAGAAGTTAAAACGAATCTAAAGGATACGCTACGTAAAAAACTTCTACCTATCAACAATGTTGATAACATGCTGTTATTAACATTGTTTATAGGTATGACAACATTAACTGAGAAGCAGCTTTAAAAGCTGCATTCAAGTTTTTCTGTTAGATTATTCATGAAACTTCTAGAAGATGGCGCTGGGTATAAAAATAGTAAAAGTAAAAGGGAAATTAAAATTATTACTAGATTTACCAAACATCTTAATCAATTTAAAATACTAACTACTTCAGTGTACTGTTTATGCTACTCTTAGGAACGTGAAAATCATATTGTGCTCTCCTCATATACATAAATATCTACAAATTGAGCTGCTCCCTGCTTCGAGTACTTTTGCCATGTTGTAGTAAATAGTCTTGAGTCTTGAACCACATTATAAACAGTCAACGAAAAATCAATTGGCAACAAACGACTGCAATAAATATAATAAATTTCTTGAATTTTTTTTTACTACTTCGATTTGTTGCTTTGTGGCTGGTTCAAGATCTTCAGGAATAAAAAAAAAATAACAAAATAACAGCTCCTACAGCAAATATACTTGTAGTATTTGCCAAATACTCCTCATACATATTGAACTGCAAGTATTTATATGATTTTTATGGTTATTTTCTTTAGCTAAAGGTTGGGGGTTGTTGTTTATGGTTTAGTTACGTTGGTGATGATGATGACGACCGATGACGACGTCTAAGACGTTGAGGTTTAAAGATTGTTTTCATGCTGTTGGTTGGGTGTATATTAACTTGAAATTTCTTGCAATTTATGATACAATTTGTTATACAAATGATTTTTTCTTTCTTGCTTTTTTAGAAATTATTTTACAAATACACACAAAATACTTTGTGGTATGAAACGAGAGCTGGGTATTGAGTTTGAATATTTTGTATTGCTTGCTCCCTTTTGAGTGCGAATTATGTAGAACGAATGAACCTCTTGGTATTTTGAAAGATGATAGCTGAATTATATTTATTTAAATATGTATAGTATATGCATTATATAATGGTTATGGCCATGAGTTTAAGGTTTTTATAAAAAGTATTTATTTTTTTCTTTAAGAGCTCCCATTAGGTCATTCAATTTTATGGTCGTTTTTATTTTTTTGTTTAAAGGGAGGACCATATTTCTTAAAAAAAGAGATGTATTATTCAATAATGTACAATTTTTATTATAAATATTGATATAAAACACTGAATTTTTTAATTATAACATAAAAAATTCGGGTTTTATTATTCGAATAATACAAAAACCCGTGTTTTTTATTCGAATAATTTCAAAGCTGTGACATTTTTTGGAAATTAATTTCAGTAAAACCTTTTTAACTAAATCCTGATTTCTTTTAATCGAATAATTTTGAACCCAGTTATTTTATTCGAATAATTTACATTAATTTATTAGGAAATTTTAACAAAAATCAGAATAATTTTGAAATTTTATAGTTTTTATAAAAAAACCGGTTTTTTTATTCGAATATTTTTAAACCCGGGTTAATTATTCGAATAATTTCAAATCCGTGAATTTTTTTTTAATAAATTTAAGTAAAAGTTGATTTCTTAGAAAATAGTAGTTTGTAAGTAAATCCGTTTTTTTTATTCGAATAATTTCAAACCCAGATATTTTATTCGAATAATTTACATTAATTTATTAGGAAATTTTAACAAAAATCAGAATAATTTTGAAATTTGATAGTTTTTATAAAAAAAACCGGTATTTTTATTCGAATAATTTTAAAATCCGGGTTAATTATTCGAATAATTCATAAAAAAAAATTAGAAAAACTACATTATTTAAAGATTTTTGAAATTAAATTTTTCATTACACTGAAAATTGTACTTTTTATACGAATAATTTTATAACCCGGTTCAATTATTCGAATAATTAATAAATATTAATAATGAAATTTAAAAAAAAAATATTATTCAAGGACTTTTTATTATAATTTTTATTAAATACAAAACCCGGTTTTTTTATTCGAATAATTCAAAAACCCGGGTTAATTATTCGAATAATTTCAAATCTGTGAAATTTTTTAAAAATTAATTTAAGTAAATCTTGTTTTCTTAGAAAATAGCAGTTTTTAACTAAATCCTGATTTTTTTTAATCGAATAATTTTATACCCAGTTATTTTATTCGAATAATTTACATTAATTTATTAATTTATTTTAACAAAAATCAGAATAATTTTATAATTTGATAGTTTTTATAAAAAATCGGTTTTTTTTATTCGAATAATTTTGAAAACCCGGTTTAATTGTTCGAATAATTCATAACGAAATTTTAGAAAAATTACATTATTTAAGGATTTTTGAAATGAAATATTTTATTACACAGAAAATTGTACTTTTTATACGAATAATTTTATAACCCGGTTCAATTATTCGAATAATTAATAAATATTAATAATGAAATTTAAAAAAAAAAAAAAATATCATTCAAGGAATTTTTATAATCATTTTTATTCAATGGAAAACCCGGTTTTTTATACGAATAAATTTAAACCCGGCTTAATTATTCGAATAATTTCAAAACCGTGTCCTGTGATTAAAAAATTAATTTCAATAAAACTTGTTTTCTTAGAAAATAGCAGTTTTTAACTAAATCATGATTTCTTTTAATCGAATAATTTTTAACCCAGTTATTTTATTCGAATAATTTACATTAATTTATTAGGAAATTTTTACAAAAATCAGAATAATTTTGAAATTTGATAGTTTTTATAAAAAACCTGTTTTTTTATTCGAATAATTTTAAAATCCGGGTTAATTATTCGAATAATTCATAACGAAATTTTAGTATAAATTTTGTTTTCTTAGAAAATAGCAGTTTTTAACTAAATCCTGATTTTTTTTAATCGAATAATTTTGAACCCATTTATTTTATTCGAATAATTTACATTAATTTATTAGGACATTTTAACAAAAATCAGAATAATTTTGAAATTTAATAATTTTTATAAAAAAACGGGTTTTTTATTCGAATACTTTTAAAATTCGGGTTAATTATTCGAATAATTCATAACGAAATTTTAGAAAAATTATATTATTTAAGGATTTTTGAAATTAAATTTTTTATTACACAGACATTTTTTTTATACGAATAATGTTATAACCCGGTTCAATTATTCGAATAATTAATAAATATTAATAATGAAATTTAGAAAAAAAAAATATATTATTCAAGGAATTTTTATTATCATTTTTATTTAATACAAAAGCCGTTTTTTTATTCGAATAATTCAAAAACCCGGGTTATTTATTCGAATAATTTTTTAAATTATTTTAAGTAAAACTTGATTTCTAAGAAAATAGTAGTTTTTAACTAAATTTATTTTTTTTATTCGAATAATTTCGAACCCAAATATTTTATTCGAATAAATTACATCCATTTAATAGGAAATTTTAACAAACATAAGTATAATTTAGAAATTTGATATTTTTAATATACAAATTACCGGTTTTTTATTCGAATAATTTTAAAATCCGGGTTAATTATTCGAATAATTCATAAAGAAATTTTAGAAAAATTATATTAAAACTAGTTTTCTTAGAAAATAGCAGTTTTTAAGTAAATTCGGTTTTTTTATTCGAATAATTTTGAACCCAAATATTTTATTCGAATAATTTAGTTCAATTTATTAGGAAATTTTATCAAACATAAGCATAATTTAGAAATTTGATATTTTTAATATACAAATTACAGGTTTTTTATTCGAATAATTTTGCAAACCCGGTTTAATTATTCGAATAATTCATAAGGAAATTTAAGAAAAATTATATGTATTTATGGATTTTTTAAATTACATTTTTTATTTCACAGAAAATTGTTCTTTTTATACGAATAATTTTATAACCCGGTTCAATTATTCGAATAATTAATATATGGGGAATTTCATGTCAGAGAACCAACTTTTGAAATCGATGTCTTCCGATCGGTTTGAAATTAGCACCAATGTTAGTTCTATTGGATAATTCAGGCACAATTTTTGAACAAAATCGGTGGAGAACTCTCTGAGTTAGATTTTGACCAAGCAGGTGTTTTTTTTCTCATCTCAAATTTTGACCTCCTCTAACTCAGAGAGTTCTTGACCGATCTTGTTGAAATTTTTTTTATCGAATAATTAATTTTCTTTTAGAGCTAGTTTCTTTGTTCGAACATTTGTATTTTTATTCGAATAATTTAATTTTTTTTATCGAATTATAAAATTTTACTTTTGTTTTTAATGCATTTTAGAATTATAAGATTTTTTATTCAAAATTTTTATTTTTTTTTAGCGGTAAATATGGTTTTTTGTTCGAATAATTAATTTTTTTTAACGAATAATTGAATTTTTAGCTTTTGCATTTGCATTCGAATAATTATTCGATTTTTTATTCAAAATTTTTATTTTTTTTAGAGCTAAACATAGTTTTTTTTCGAATAATTGCATTTTTATTCGAATAATTTTTTTTTGATCGAATAATTGAATTTTTATCTTTTGTTTTAGAGAAAACCCTGGTTTTTATTCGCATAATTTTACTTTTTATCCAATAAATGGATTTTTTTTTCAAATATTTGAGAACTAAATCTTGATTTGTATTCGAATAAATTAATTTTTCATTCGAATATTTTAATCTTTATTCTGATAATAAATTTTTTAAAAAAAATTTAATTCTTAGGTTATTTCTTGATATTTTAACTTAATTTATAGAAGAAAAGTTTAAAAATAATTCAAACAAAACCAATCTGGTCACTCTAATACCATTTAAAGAATTACCTCATATTTTACCACTGAACTATAGAAAAGTGCCTTTTACCTGACCTCAAATTATTGACAATAAATTTCGTTAGATTTGCTTAAGAACCTCTCACTCACAACAACAACTGAAACATGAACCAAATTGAACAGCATAACAAAAATTAATTGATTTAATGGCCTTTAATAATCCAAGTTTAATCATTACAAGATTTATAACAAAATATTCTTGCGTCAATAATTCAAATTATGTATGTATGTATTTCAATAAATATTATTCCCAGGAGTATAATTATTGTGGTACTACAATAAATAAAGACTTTGTGGGAATGCAAAGGCAAAAAAAAAAATCAACTGTTTTTTTGAAGTCCTTTCATTTGATACAATTAATCAAATCCCTATCATTTGCAAAGATTTTTCATACACACAAACACATACTCTCTTACATAATGTGGCAAATGTGAAGTGTGTGAGTGAGTATTCAGAAAGTCATCCACATGTGTGACCAACAAAAAGGACAACAATTCGTCTACAGCAGTTTCAGTTTGTTAAAAAAAAAAACAGCAACAAACCCCACTCACCAAAAACATGATAACACTTACATACACAAATATTCATACTCAACTCACACTGCTGTCTGCAACAAGGACACAAAAACAAAAACAACAGCATCACATGCCCGGCTGACTGGTCAGTAAAATCATAAACATCAAAATTCATATGTCAACACCATGCAATCGTGGAACACACACAGTTACAAACGAATGCATGCATGTAAATAACAACAACAGCAGCAGTAACCTTCTCTCGAGTACTGCTCTCACCCAGAGTGCGTGTGAAAGTTTAACTGTAAATATAACAGTGAATGTGAGTGCGTGAGTTTGTTTGTCCTTAGATTTGTTTACTGTTTTAAAGCTTTATAACAGGGTTGGGAAAACTCAACTGGGCTTACAATAGCGTGAATTTAAGATAATAAAGGAAATTATTAGTTTTTGTTGAACAAAATAAAGGCTTTCTTATAAATATTTGTTTAAAAGCAATAAGTTACTAATTAAATCAGCATTTTTTTAATTTTATAAACGATTTATAATAGAAAAATAATTTATTTTTGGACGATTTAAAAACTTAACGAAACTTTATTTTCTAAACCAAAGATATTTGAATAAAGATTTTTATATATTTGTTTAATATGCATAAAATACTATTCAAATCAATTAAAATATTTAAATTTTTAGAATTTAAAAAACTTAACGAAACTTTATTTTTAAAACCGAAACATGTAAGAAAATTTTGTTTGCATATTCCTCATATTTAGAGAAATAACTTCTTATTTGAAGTAAAATTTTCTATTTAGAAATTTTTTGAAAAACTTAACGAAACTTAATTTTCAGATGCAAAGTTATTTGAATAAAGATTTTTATATATTTGTCTAATATGCATAAAATACTATTTAAATCAAGAAAAATATTATATTTTGGGTGATTTAAAAAACTTAACGAAACTTTATTTTTGAAACCGAAACATGTAATAAAATTTGGTTTGCATATTTTTTGTATCTACATAAAAATCTTTAAATTCCAAATAAAATTTTCTATTTAACAATTTTTTGAGAAACTTAACGAAACTTTATTTTCTGAAAAAAAAGTTTTTTGAATAAAGATTTTTATATATTCGTTTAATATACATAAAATAATCTTTAAATCAATAAAAACATTTAATTTTTTAGAATTTAAAAAACTTAACGAAACTTTATTTTTGAAACTGGAACATGTAATAAAATTTTGTTTTCGTATTTTTTGTATCTACATAAAAATCTTTAAATTCCAAGTAAAATTTTGTATTTCTAAGTTTTTTTAAAAACTTAACGAAACTTTATTTTCTGAACCAAAGCTATTTAAATAAAGATTTTTATATATTTGTCTAACATACATAAAATATTACTTAAATCAAGAAAAATATTTTATTTTGGATGATTTAAAAAACTTAACGAAACTTTATTTTCTAAATTAAAATTTGTGAAATTAAAATTTTACTATTTTTGTTAAATATACATGATATTTATACAAATCTATAATTTTTTTTTAGTTTTGACGATTTTGGGAAACTTAACGAAACTTTATTTTTGAAACCAAAATAATTGAAATTAATTTTTTGGCTTATTTAAGTTGCTTATCTAAGTTTCTTTGCATTTTAATAAAAAATTTTCATTTAGCAATTTTTTTAAAAACTTAACGAAACTTTATTTTCTAAACCAAAATTAGTAAAATTTAATTTTTATTATTTTTGCTAAATATACATGATATGTTATCTAAATCTATAAAAATTTCTTATTTTTGATGATTTAGCAAACTTAACGAAACTTTATTTTTGAAACCAAAATAATTGAAAAATATTTGTTTGCTTATTAAATGTATTTACCTAAGTTGCTTTGTATTTGAAGCAAAATTTTCTACTTAACAATGTTTTGAAAAACTTAACGAAACTTTATTTTTTAAACCAAAAGTACTTCAATGAAAATTTTAATATTTTTTTTGAACATACGTGATTATTCAGCTTAATCTATAAAAATTTCTAAGTTTTGAAGATTTAGCAAACTTAACGAAACTATAAATTTTTAACAAAATTTACTAAACGTCTAGTTTTATATTTATTTGAACTAACAAAATTTTATTTTTTACATCTGTGTTTTTATCATATTTATTTAAATACTTTAAGTGATTTTTTTTATTATTTATAAATAAGACATATAATTTCAATTGAGCTTTATTTCCCATCTCTGTCTGGTACCATTAATAAACAGAGAATATAACTGTTTTGTTTTATGTATTTGAGCAAAAAGTTGTGAGTTTTTTTTAATAAATATTCTCCTGTCTTTTGCATAGTTTATGTAGATGCGTTCATGTGTTAAAGAAAATTGAAACAAAAAACCGGATAATTCCTACACTTAGAAAGTGAATTGAGATTATTTAATATTTTTTTTTCTAAAATGATGGTAAACAAGGCATTTAATGTAAAAAAATTTAAACATTTTACAATTTTATAAGTAAATTTCTAAAAAAAAAGAAGCAATTTTTTAATTCTACCAAAAAACCATGTTTGGTTTTAAAAACCGAAATTTTTCCTTAACATTTCTAAAGAAAACTGTTTAAACTACTTGAATCTGCAAAAAAAATTAAAAATTGGTTAATATATATTTTTTTGAAATAGCCTTAAACATGGAATAGATTTGTACAGAAAAATTAACATAATTTGTTGAGTGTAATTTCGTTTGTTCTCTTCCCACATAAGAGAATACTCATGCATACATGTTGTTGTTGTTAGTGGTAACACGACTCGGTTCGTGTTTCTCTGTACGTGTGTACTTGATGTTTGGAAGTGTGTGCTTGTTGTGGATTGAAACCATAAATAGCAAAAAACCGTTATGGGGCTATTGGTTGTGGTTAGACTTTTTATATCTTTTGTGGCAAATTGGTAAAAGTTGAATGGGATTTTTTTTACAAGAGAATGTGTGTGTTAAAGAAAAGAGTTTAGGAGTGCGTTTTTTCTAGGAAATTTTATAGTTTTACGAGTAAAAGTGGGTAAATGTAGCATAGTGTGTGGCTTAAAAATCTTTTACTTTCAAAGATGCTGATAAAAACAAATAAATTCTATAAAATAAATACATTTTCAAATTAAAAAAATATGTATAAACTTGTAAGAAGATAGTAAAAATAATAATGAAGGCATTTAGTAAATTAAAGTTAAGGGGGAAGTTGAGAAAAAAATAACACATATTTTTGACTATTTATAAAACTTAAAGAAAATTTATAATTTAGATTCAGACTATTTTTATCATATTTGTTGTATTTACAATAATGTGTTTTTATTTCTAAGATTTTTTTTATTTAACGAAACTTTAGATTTTAAACAAAGGCTATCTAAATAAAGATTTAGATATATTCATTTAATATTGGAAAAATACTATTTAAATTTAAAAAAATGATTTATTTTTGTTAATTTAAAAAACTTAACGAAACTTTATTTTCTTAACAAAAGGTATTAGAAAATAAGTTTTTATATATTCATTTAATATAACTATGATTGTATTTATAACGCAAAAAATTTAATATTTTTGTCAATTTAAAAAACTTAACGAAACTTTATTTTCTAAATAAAAGGTATTTGAATAGAGATTTTTATATATAAGTTTAATATACATAAAATGCTATTTAAACCAGGAACAATATTATATTTTGGATGATTTAAAAAACTTAACGAAACTTTATTTTCTAAACGAAAGCCATTTAAATAAATATTGTTGTATAATCATTTAACATTAATAAAATGCTATTGAAACCAAGAAAAATATTTTATTTTTGATGATTTAAAAAACTTAACGAAACTTTATTTTCTAAACAAAAAGATCTTAAAAAAAGATTTTTATACATTCGTTTAATATAAATCAAATTCGATTTAAACCAGGAAAAATATTTTATTTTGGATGATTTAAAAACTTAACGAAACTTTATTTTCTAAACGAAAGCTATTTAAATATATATTGTTGTATAATCATTTAACATTAATAAAATGCTATTGAAACCAAGAAAAATATTTTATTTTGGATGATTTAAAAAACTTAACGAAACTTTATTTTCTAAACGAAAGGATCTTAAAAAAAGATTTTTATACATTCGTTTAATATAAATAAACTGCTATTTAAACCTGGAAAAATATTTTATTTTGGATAAGTAAAAAAACTTAACGAAACTTTATATTCTAAAAGAAAGCCACTTAAATAAATATTGTTGTATAATCATTCAACATTAATAAAATGCTATTGAAACCAAGAAAAATATTTTATTCTTGATGATTTAAAAAACTTAACGAAACTTTATTTTGGAAACTTAGCCGATTTGTAATGGTTTCTTTGCATATTTGTTGTTTTTAAATTAATATAATTTAATTTTAAGGAAAATTTAGATTTTAATGAACTTTTGAAAAACTTAACGAAACTTTATTTTCTAAACGAACAAGATTTAAACAAAGATTGCTATATATTCTTGTAATTCTCATAACATAAAAAATAAATTAGGAAAAATATTTAATTTTTGGAAATTTAAAAAACTTAACGAAACTTTATTTTCTAAACGAAAGGTTTGTAAATAAAGATTTTGATATATTCGTTTAGTACTCATTACATGCTATGTAAATCCAGAAAACAAATGTATTTTGCGCGATTTAAAAAACTTAACGAAACTTTATTTTGCAAACGAAAGCTACTTGAACAAATATATTTATATATTCTTTTAATATACATAAAATTAAATTTAAATCACAAAAAATATTTAATTTTTGTTAATTTAAAAAACTTAACGAAACTTTATTTTTCAAACGAAAGTTATTTGACGAAAAATATTTATATATTCATTTAATATACATAAAAAAAAAATTTAAATTACAAAAAATATTTAATTTTTGTTAATTTAAAAAACTTAACGAAACTTTATTTTTCAAACGAAAGTTATTTGACGAAAAATATTTGTATATTCATTTAATATACATAAAATTAAATTTAAATTACAAAAAATATTTAATTTGTGTTAATTTAATAAACTTAACGAAACTTTATTTTTGAAATAGAGACAACTGGGCAGAATTGTCATGCATTTTTATTGTTAGTACACTAATTGAATACTATTTTGAGTAACATTTTATACTTAAGGATGTATTGAAAAACTTAACGAAACTTTATTTTCGAAACGAAACATACTTGAAAATTTATTTTAGCTGAATTTTTTATATTATTTTAAAAGAATATGCTTCAAATTGATTTTATAACAAAAACATGTTTATTTTTATTGGAAGCAAGAATTGGTTTCTATTATTTTTTTGTTTTCTTTTAAGTTTACAATATTTATAATGATTATTGCTAAATGTTTTATATTTTTTAAAAGAATATGCTATAATTAGCTTTTTATTGCAAATAAATCTCTTTATTTTTATTGTCTTTTATTCCTTTAGTTTTATTATTTTTTTGATAGAAAAATATTAATTACATATTGCTAAATTTTAATTGCTTTTTTATGCTAGAAAAATCTATGCATTTTTTGTTATTTGAAGCTAATATTGTTTCCTTCACAATCAGTTTTCCTTTAATTTTATTATTTTTTTTTTAGAAAATATTGAAATTTTTTTTAAAATAAATTTTTTTTAGTGGAAAAAAACCTTTATTTTTTATTTACAGCAAATATTGTTTCTTTTATCTTTAATTTTTATTTATATTTGCTTTAAAATCTTTTATTTTTAACAAATTAATTAAATTTCATACATTTTGCTTTCAATTTATTTAATTTTCATTGTTTGAAACAACTCTGTTTTAGTGAAAATCTCTAGAAAATAATAAACATTTGAAAAATCAGCGGAAATACAGTTTTATATATAATTTTTTAACAGATAGAAAGCAACAACTATATAATTCAATGTAAAATATCAAGCCTTCCCTTTTTTACTTATATTTTAAGCTAAATAACAACAAAAACCTGAAATTTAGCGTCTTTTGAGAGTATTCGCCGTAAACTGAGCACTAAAATCCAATAAGAATCTCACTTACTCTCATTAAAACCCATATTAAACTCTTGCTCTATCTCTCTCTAGCACCCACACTCAATACAAAACCAAACACAAAAACACACTCAGCAAACTCAATGTTTACTTGTTATTGTTGTTGTTGCTCACTGAGATGTTTTTGCATCATTTTTGCAATAACAAAAACAACAAAAGCACCACTAAACAGCAACTAACAAAAAGAAACCAAAGCAGCAGCAGCGAATTGAAGGGGGGGATAAAACCAAAGTAACTTTTTCATGTTACTAGCATCCACTCAGTTTTTTACTAGAACTTCACTAAACAGCATTACGGTAGCCAAATAAAAAAACAGTTTTTAAACGTTTTAATACAAAATAAATACAAAAATCTAACTAAAAATATTAAAAATAATAGCAAAACACTGCCATTATTTGTTTAAACATTAAAGTATCAGTTAATTTCTTAAAACAAAATAAACAAAAAACCCCATAACAATTCAATTAGTTTTGCCTTTAAAACTGTAAGTTTTTTTCCACAAATAATTCAGCGTGAAAATTTTAAAGAAAGCAAGAAAAAAATGTAAGTGTTTTGTTTTAATTAATCAAAAAAGTTTCAAACGAGTTTTAAATTTAAGTTTTGTTTAAAGAAGAATTTGTTTAATCAAAGGAAAAAAAGATCATAATCAAAATCCCCCAAAAAAAATCATGTAAAAAAGTGTGTTTGTTTGTTTTTGTATTTTGTGTATAGTAGTGTAAAAATAATATAGAATCCCATGTAAAAGAAAATGTAAGAAAACATTGAACGAATTAAAACAATAAAGAAAAAAGAAATACTAATATTCTACTACAAGAAAACAAATAAGACAAAAACAAATTCAAAGCAAACAAACCAACCAACAAAAATAATAAAGAAACATGCTTAAGCGGCGAAATTAAAGCAAAAGTATAACATAAGAAGAATAAGAAAAAGCATAAAAACAACAAACACAACAAATACAAAAGTAAATGCAGAAATTTTGTTTGTTGGCAAGTGTGTAGCCAGATTGTGGGATATGGGGAAATGAAAGTGGGAATTTAGATTGTTACAAAGGAAGTAACTTGAAGTTTATAATACATTATTTTAAGAAAGAAAGGAAGCTAAAACAAATAGAATCTGTTATTTCATTATTTATTTATTGGATGTATGACTTAAAAATAAGAGATTTACAATAGATGGTGTATCTTTTTGAAGGCGGTTTATTGTCTCTATAATAACTAATATGTCATTTTGAAGGGTACATATCTGTCATTTGTTCCTACTTAGTTATTGAAAATTATAATGAAAACAACGAAGTTTTTTTTGCTTCGAAAATGGGAAATTTTGTGCCAACAAAGCGTCATATCCAGCCCAATTAAAAATCCATGGAATACTTTATAGAAAAATATGACAAAAAATGTTTTTTATTGAATATTTGCATAGATAAAAATTTTTCGAATTGAAATTAAATTTTTATTTATAAAAAGTTTTTAATGAAATTTCACAGTTATGTAGATTTTTCTATTTAAAATGGAAAAATAAAAACGAATTTTGAAATTTATTATCAGCAATCCCGCAATTCCCAAAAAAGTGTCGAAAAATTCTAAAAAATTAAATTTTTAGTTTTTTGGCTATAATATCCATACCAGGATCGGGGTTATCGGGACCCTTTACAAAATAATTAGAATCATATTGAGCCACCTATAAGCGGTTATTATATTTTGATATCGGATACACGATTTGAGAATTTTTGCCCTAAAACTTTATTTTACATAAAAAATACGTGTTTTTTGAAAGGACCTGGTCCCCTCGGTAACAACAATTTTGAAATTAGTTTTCCTTTAAAATATTTTTTTCCTTATACATCCTCTTAGAAATTTTTTGCTATAACTCAAAAAGAAAAAAAGTTCTTTTTGCCCAAAAAATTAGCGAAAATCGCCTTTTTAAAATTTTTTTAATTCAAATGCATATAACTTTGGACTTAGTCATTACTTTTAAACAATTATTTTTCCATTTGACACATACATGTGTTGTTAGTCAAATAAAGGAAAACTGGAGAAAATCGGGAAATATTTGGATACGCTGTTATCAATAAACTGGAGTAGGGTGGGTAAAAATGTTGAAAATTTAATTTTCAAATGCGAATATCTCCTAAGCTATAATAGATAATTGATAGCTACGACAAGGTTTTCTGTAGTGCTCGATGAGGAGATTCCATATGTATAATTTGGAAATCGGAACTCAAACCAAGAAATAATATCGCTTTAAAAATGTAACATACCCGAGGTGTCCTACGTTGAGGGCCCTTGGTCGCGCCCCTGGTGGGCCCATGAGCTCCACGTTCAAAACTTAAACTCGACAACACTTCTTCTTTGCGCATGTGAAATTTCATTCAAACTAATCTAAACATTTAGAAGTTACAGATTTATTTCCCTCTTATTTTTCTATACCACTGTGTGTCGCTTACGATAAAATCTTACCCCCTATATTTTTGATGTTATTAAAAATTTTAATATTCTGAGAACGCTAAAAAATCAGTCGGTCCATAAAATTTTAATTTCTGCAATAAAACAAAAATTTTAAAAATGACGCTTACGATAATTTGGCGCTAAGGGCTCGATATGCGGGAAGTTTTGCTTTACTTCTTTAATTTCAAAAAAAAAAATATGCTGCTGAAGCACACTGATTTCTCACCAAAGCTGACACGGAAGACAAAAATCGCCCAGGTCAGCCACACAAATTTTGAAGACCAAGAATTGGAGGCATTACTCCATGAAGATTATTGTAAAACTCAAAAAGAGCTTCCAAAATCATTGGGAGCTACACAAGCAGCAATTTTAAAAACCTTGCGAGCAGCAGAATTCATCCAAAAGCAGGGAAATTTGGTACCATAAACCGCACATCTTGCGAAAAGCTTTATCATAACCAAGTGATAATTTAAAATTGAAACCACTGACCCCTATGAGATGCCTATGGCTTCTACAATCTTCCACAAATTCAGTAAACCATTTTTTATACCCTCCACCACCACAAGTGGTGAATGAGGGTATATATTAGTTTGTCATTCCGTGTGTAACATTGAGAAATATTCATCTGAGACCCAACAAAGTATATATTTTCTTGATCGTTATGAAATTCTAAGTCAATTGAGCCATGTCCGTCTGTGTAAAACACGCTCGCATCCAAAATACGCAAACAAAATTGGTAGACTTGCAAAAAGTATGTTTATTGTTGTCCTAAGCAGTTTGGTGTGGAAAATCAGCAAAATCGGTTCAGTAGAACCAGAGCTATGAACCAAAATGTGAGACAACCTAAAAAAAAATTACAATTTTCAAATATTTTTAGTTATTTGTGTAAATATATTGCAGATAATAACATAAAACTTTACACACGTTATTTTTATAATAAAAGGACTAACTATGGTGAAAATTATATGAATCGGTTCATGATTTCTCCTAGCCCCCATACAAATTTCTTACCGAAATATGGTTATATGGTCTATAAATGCCTTCAGAATTGCAGTATCCATACAAAATTCAGCAAAAATAAGTTTCGTGCTAAAATGAATCACAACACTAAATTTTTTGTGGATCGGTCCATATTTGACCATAGCCCCCATATAAAAATCACTTAAATTAGCACAAATATCTTATAAATATCGCTATTAAGTTGAAATTCGTCATAAATAATCCCCATATATACCAATTATAGTCCGATCATCATCTAATTCTATGATGATCGGACTATAATTGGTTATAGCTCCCATATATATCAACCTAAAAAATACTGTTACGTTTTAATCTTTTCAAAACGCTGGTTTATTTCCTTTAAATAAACCGGATACTTTTGATTGCAAATAAAAGCCGTTTAGTAGTTTGAAAATTGTAACAACTCTTTATTTATTTAAAATGTACAACAACCACAGAATTAAATAGCCACTCAATGTTTTTTTTTATACACGTTTATAAATTCGCAGAAATTTACACGAATTTACTTGAAAAACACAACACACTTTAAGGCACTCAGTTGATGTTCATTCGAAAAGCGTCTCTGATAAACTGACTCACTACTGCAACCTCTGCCACTATTTATAACACTGCCATCTGCACTCTAGATTGCTCTTTAACTGTCAAAGTTCGAATATTCTAGATTATACGCCATCTGTGGTGTACTTTCTACAATGTTCTTTAACTGAATATTCGAATTCAAACAGCGTTGCCAACTTACGATCAAATCAACTGAAAGCTTTTATTTAATAATGCCCACAGATATGTTACAGCTTGCCACTACAGCACTGTTATTTGAAAGCATTATGCTACTGTTAAATCAGCCCTTAAAATCGTTATATTTGAATTCAAGTACAATTTCGTAACAATATGTATCCAGGTGGAGGGTATTTAAGATTCGCAAAGCCGAATATACCGTTCTAACTTGTTTATCATTGAAATTGATGTATTTATTAAGCTTCGCCTTGGTTTGAGAAAAGTTCTTTTCGCAAAATAAATTCCAATTTCTCCTCAAGTCACGAGCAATCAATCTGCTATCAAAGGATGTCAAACACAAACTAAATGACGCAGCTTGTTCAAAATTTTAATAGGAGTCAACTGACAGATGCCTATTGACAGGATCAGTTTTGCCATTTCTGTTAAGAGACGGGAAATTAAAAAAATCGCGGACTTACCCACCTTCGAATTAGCGCTTCGTAAAGTGTGTGCAGCCATTATTTAAGCTTTGAGAATTTCGCCCACCAAAAGGACTTTGGTTGAACAGCATATTTTTACCTTAAATTTTGAGATATTTTAAAAAATTTTGCACCACACAAAACAAATGACCTTATTTTCGTAAAATTTTTCGAATCTCCAATCGATATTAGAACAATTATCCAATCTAACTCTTTTACAGTTTAGAAAAATCGTTTTCCTGTCACATTGTATCTCAAATGTAACGAAATAAATTGTTACAATAAAAGTTTTACCAAAATAACAATTATATAGCATTGTACTTTAAAATGCACCTTATCTCATTTTGAGACGCTCCTTATTTTCTCATTGTGAATGAAAAATTACTAAAACAAAATTATTATATGACTTAAAAATGAGAGATTTTTTCAAATTTGTAGCTTATATTTTAAAACATTTGTACAATAATAACTTATTCAAACTATTGGCCATTGTTAGCTCTGGCCTTTTCCCATCTTTATGGCAACTCAGTTCCAAAATGAAGTGTATCCCAAAGAAAGCGTTCTTCGTTGATCGAAACAAATAGTAGTAGGACGGAGCAAGGTCTGGACTATTAAGCGGGTGAGGCAAAACTTACCAACTACTTCATTCGATATACTTTTCAACAGGTATTACAACATGTGGCCGAGTCATGTCATAATGGATTATTACTGTTACATGTCTAGCGGCATATTCTACATTCTCGCTTCCAACGAATCAGTGATGGTCTGACAAAATTTCAGCAGCTCATAATAGATATGTCCCACCAAATACAGAGCATTACCTTAGCGCCATGGATGTGGGCTTTGGTGTCTATTTGGCTGGTTGGCCGGGCTTCACATATATTGTTGTGCCACGAAGAAAACGAAATAATTTTGAGACTTTCTTATTATTTTAAGTATTTATGAAAGAAATTGTTTCAAGATTTTTTTTATTCTGAAATATTAGGACAAGGACTTTGAAAGTGGTATTTGGAATTTTAATTTTATACAATTGAAACAATCAAAAGTTCAATGTTCATCAACTTCAGTGGACTGCATCTTTTTAGCGCTGTGGAGCGCTGTTTAACGAAAGATGTCAAATTATAGCTTGAAGTCTCAGCTAAAAGTTAAAAAAAGTTTCAAAACAAAAATTTGTATCAGGTATGCTGTCCGAGGAAGCTCAGGAACCGAGGAATAAAGACCATAGAGCCTATAGATTACATTATTCGCGAAGAATTGGATGTGTAGCCACCACTGAAGACGTAATGCATAACCTTTTATCGTCTTCAGACCCATTTATAAATAGATTTCGCTCAAAGCTGCAAATCAAAAAATTGGACTACGATAATGATGTTAAAAAATATTAAGACTGCTTAAATTTCTTATTCATAGTTTTTTCTATTCGTTTTTTCTATGGGAGATGGGCGTAAAAGTGGGCGGATCAGGTATATATTTTCAGGAGCCCATTCTACAATTATAATATTTATTTCTTGTGAAAATTTAGTTGATGCATTAAAAATCAAGGGAGTTATGCCCTTTTTTCAATACAAGTTGTATGGTAAGTGGGCGTAAAAGTGGGCGAATATTTTTCAAATTTCACAAAAATTATTCTGAGTGTTTAAAAATGCTATGTCGTAGGTCAAAATTTAATTTTCACTTTGTATGGGAGGTGGGCGTAAAAGTGGGCGGATCATTTTGATTTTTCCAGTTTTTCTTGATTCAAATGAAAAATGCCTATGTGCCAAGTTTCATTGTCCTTCGACAACTTCTTCTATTTTTAGCCGCTCGTTCTATGAACTCCAACCAATGTGCGGCTTATTGTTGAAACCACATTTCGTTTGGTGTCTATATTATCCAATTCAGATCAAAAAAAGTTGGTAACCTTTAGAGCTCACCGTTGAAAGTGATGGCCTGGCCAACGTCCTTCTCAAAATCCCAAAATCCACACCAAACGGCGTTGTCTTTTTCGGGATGCATTGGACGCTCTTGGATCTCATGTGGATTGATATCGTCCCAAATTCCACAATTTTGTTTGTTGGCTTATCGATTCATCAAGTAATGGGCTTCATCGTTGAAAATGATTTTTTTATGAAAATTAGCGGAACGTTGTCCCAGCAGAACTTTGATAAAATTTTGATAAAATAATTTTATAATTTGCAACAGTTATTGACCGCTATATCCGTGCATGGTGATTTAGCAAAAAAAACTGAATAAATGGCAGCCAATTCAACAGATGTAGCTTCAACAATATGGCCGTTATCAACTGTCAAAGTTCGGAAGTACCTATTGGAAGACCTTTTATATATTTGGAATGAAATATTTACGAAATAATTTCGCAAAAGCAGTACTCTGTAGAGTACTAAGCTTATGACAGAAATGTCTTCAGTAATTAAGTTATAAAATAGATATTGTTACGTTTTAACCTTTTCAAAACGTTGGTTTATTTCCTTTAAATAAACCGGATACTTTTGATTGCAAATAAAAGCTGTTTAGTAGTTTGAAAATTGTGACAACTCTTTATTTATTTAAAATGTACAACAACCACAGAATTAAATAGTCACTCAATGTTTTTTATACACGTTTATAAATTCGCAGAAATACTGACACACTTTATAATGTACACAAATTCACTTGAAAAATACAGCACTCAGTTGATGTTTATTCTAAAAGCGTCTCTGATAAACTCACTAACGACTGCAACCGCTGCCACTATTTATAACACTGCCATCTGCATTCTAGATTTCTCTTTAACTGTCTAGAGCTTTCTAATACATACGCCATATGTGGTGTACTTTCTATAATGTTCTTTAACTGAATATTCGAATTCGAATATACGGTCGCAGCAAACAGCGTTGCCAACTTACGATCAATGGTCAACTGAAAGCTTTTATTCAATGTTAATAATGCCCACAGATTGTTTGGGCACTGTTATTTGAAAGCATTATGCAACTTTAAATCAGCCGTTAAAATCGTTATATTTGAATTCAAGTACAATTTCGTAACAATATGAATACTTAACATTGAAAAAAGTTTTTAAAAAATCGGAATTTTGAATAAGTTTTTCGAATATAAAATGGAATATGTTGCAATTCTTTAAACAGTAGTAATTTTAAATGCAGAAAAGTGGTGAATTTGATTTAATTAAAAAAAATATATAAATAAAAGGTAAAATTTTCTAAATTAAAATATTAATTTATGAAAGAGGACATAAACACTTTTCAAATAAAAATTAAATCTAATTTCTGCTTAAATAGATAAGAATACTTAATGTTGCCTTCTTTGTGATATTTATAATTTCAGTAAATTTCGGTTATTTTCTTAGTTGTAATAGGGATTTCTCTGCTTTGTTTACATCTGGCCACATCCGGCCGCTATGTTATACATGTTTTTGTTGTTCGTTTGTTTTGTGTTTGTTGTTTAGTTGGATACAAAAAAAAATCACACAAGAGATAAAAGAGAGTTTATATTTAGTGGAGTTTAATTATTTTGTGAGCGAGAGTGAGAAACTAAGCAATGAAATTTATGCTCCAATTTATTACATTTATTTACACACTCACTCTCTCTCTCTCTCTAATTTGGGGGGCTAATTCACAAACAAAAAAGAGCATGTGAATGAGTGAGAGTGTTTGGGTGAATTTGTTCTTGTTTTGGAGCCTTTTTATTCAATGTGCGTGGAAAACGTAACAATGATTTCTTTTTTTATTTTTTTTTTCTGGTTTTGATTTTGTTTTTGTGTATTGTGTGTGTAAGCAAGCGAGTGATTTGAGTGTGGTTTGACTTTTTTGCATGCAGTGTACTTTTAGTTTAGTGTGTTTTCAGTTTAGTTCGGTACCGACCGTTATTACGTTTACACATTTTAAGCGGGTTACACTATATAACAAAAAATTTTCTTTTTGTTCACCAAAAAAAAAAAGCAAAACGAAATTAAAAATAAAATAAAAAAAGTTCAAAATCAAATCGAGAAAAATTTTGCTGAATTACACAAAAATATAAAAGTATTTTATAGAAAGAAAAAAAAATAATAATTTGAAATTAAAGCAGATTTCAAATTTGGTTACTAAAATATTAAAACGTTGCTAACCTTTTAAACTTGCCGACAAGCAACCGTGTTTGTTAAATCTTTCAGTGACTTGGTGTATTTGTGAATGTTTGATTCAAAGATTGTGCAAGAATAAAGTCATTTAAATTAAATCAATTAAAAAAAAACCAACAGTTTTGTGCTTCAAACCTAAAAACCATAAAAACAGCAAGAAATTAATTTCAGCTCACCTCATCATCATCAGCAGAGACAAGCTATAAAAGGTGTTTTTTTTTTTTTTTAAACAAAATTTTTAATTAATTTTGTTTTTTTTTTATTTATATTTTTATGATTATTAAATTTAAAGTAATTTTTTATGATTATATTTAGCAGCTGAATTTAATTTACATACAAATTTATTTAGTGAATGTGTATCAGTTTTTATTATTTTATTGAAAAAACAAAAAAACAAAACAGCAAAAACTTATTTTATTTTTTTTTCATTTTTAACATTGAAACGGAAGCTGCATGTTGTTGTTGGCTGTTAGTTTGAGTGCAAAAATTTCATGTCGTTCGTTTCAAACTCAACTTGTGTTGTTGCGTTCTTCTTCTTCTGCTTCTGCTGTTATGTATTTCTATACATTTGTTTTGTTGTTGTCGCTGTGTTTTAATTCCGTTTTTAAGCTTCATCCGTTGTTGTTGTAGTTGTCTGTCCCTCTAACTGTCTGTCCCTACTTTCTGACTGCCATTTAAGTTTTTGTTTATTTGTTTTTCTTGTTCTCGCTTTGCTTTAGTTGTTGTTGCTGTTTTTTGCATAACAAAAATGTCGGTTCTTATTTGAATATTGTGCTGGATTTGGTCTGCTCTTTTTGTCTCTGGCTTTGGCTGTGTGTTTGTCGGAATTTTAGATTTAGTTTCAGTTCAGTTTTCTTTTAATTTTATGCTTCTTTACATATTTATTTATTTTGTTTAAATATTTATGCTTCATAAATTTTTCTGTTTGTTCTTAAAGTGTTTAGGTTTAAAGCGAAAAATATATGACAGTTTAAACAGAGCACAATACAAATAAAGCCCTAATTTAGAACTTTATAGAAGATTTCGTATGATACAACTGTAGGTAGCTGTAAAATTTTTTATAAAAAATTATTGAAAGTTGAGGAAAAGTTAAAAAAAAGCAGGCCTACGAATTTGATTTATTTAAAATTGAATAATTTTGTGTGTTTGAAAGATTTTTAGGAAATATTTCCATAATTAAACTGAAATCTTGAAAATCCAATACTTTCTGCCAAAGTTTGATCAAAACCTACTAAAGTTACTGTGAAAATTTTCGCGAGTTTTTCAAAATCGAAAAAAATTCAAAAATATTTCAATGGCTTTCATTTTAAACAGTTGTAGGTGCGAGAAAATTAAACAAAAATGCTTGAGAATTTAAGGAAAAGGAATTTGGTAAAGCAAATTGGAATCTAGTGAAATAAAATTTCATATAATTTTGAAAAAAAAAAAATATTTTTAACAATTTTATGAATCATAAAAGAAAATAATTTAGAAAATTATTTGGTAAAGACTTTAAATTACATGTGAAAGAAGACATAAAAAGCTTTCAAATACTATTTAAATCAATCAAATCCGATAACCACTTAAACAGCTATGAATATTTAAAGTTGTAAACTTTGTAAATGTTTAAGACAGTTTTTTGAAACTAAAAAAAACACTGACAGATCCGTATCAATGAATCTAAAATTATTCAGTTGAGGGATTGTAGTTAGAGAAAATGTTTTAAATTTGTGAAAATGGAATTTAAAAAATCCAATTGAATTTTTAGTTGAATAAAATTTTATAATTTTGTGGGTTTAAATAAAAAATTTTAATATTGAAATGAAATCTTAAAGAAAGTGTTACAATAATTGAGTTACAAATTAAATCTTCGTCGGTATTACACCTTAAAATAGCTTCTTAAATCAATAAAATCCGACTTCAACTTCAAGAGCTATGAATAATTAATGTTACACATTTTGAGAATTTTTTCGAGAGTTTTTCGAATCCAAAAAAAAAAAAAAAAAAAAAAACGGAAATGTCTCAATCTGACATCGATCTGATATTTTTCAGTTGAACGTAAGTGGCTGAAATTAATGGAATTTGTCGCAATAAATCATGCAGTATTTCAGTAATAACCCGTCGAATATTCCCATCCAAGTGCTCTATCGTTTCTGGTTTATTTGCATAGAACTGGGTCTTTACATATTCCCAGAGAAAATAATCGAATGGCGTCAAATCACACGACGAGGTGGCCAGTTAACCAGGGCCATCTCTGGAAACTATTCGCCAAATGTATCTCTAAGTAAATTGATTGTAACGCGCGCTGTGTGACCTGTGGCATCATCCTGCTGAAACCACATGTCTGCAATACTAATGCCTTCCAATTGAGGCACTAACAAGTTACTAAGAATGTCTCTAAACCGCCAACCGTTGACTGTTAACGTTTTGTGAAGCGCACCAAACAGTAAATCTTTCTGGATGTAATGGCGTTTCAACCTCCAGGTACCCACATGTACGTGTTGGCCTGTTTTATTTAAATTTAATGTTGTCCTCCTCTTTATGCAACTGAAATCTGAAAAATGGTGTCATGATGCCTGTCGGAGACATAGACTCTTCCTATGCGGGTTTCCGTTATCTAATTGCAAGCAGCAAATTAGTAATTTTTACTACGAGCTCGCACAGATAAGATGGGGAGGTGAATCCACTTGTACGATTACCAGAATGATAGTGCAATGTAGTGGCGGTGATAACCTGACACTGCACATTTGGCAATCATGCCCTATAATGACTTCTGTAGAAGTTGTCAAAATGAAGAGGAGGATGAAACCAGATTTCTGGGACATCGTTCCTTAAATAGTCTTTCTATCGGAAATGAAGTTAGAATGCATCAACACCTTTATTAGGAATAGCAATTGGCTACTCAAACCAGACATTGAAATCTCCACGGAGTGACCCGGTATCCATCAAAAGTCTTGTGTATACTATCCTCCTCACTTCTCCTCTTCTGACCACCTTCCTCTTTATTTCTTCTACTCCTTATTCTATCTGACTTTCCCCTTCTCTTTTCATCTCTATCTGGCCTGGCCCTCTTCTATTTATATTTTCAGGTTACACAAAGCTGCGCTCTTTCCTGTCTTTACCATGTCTGTTAATCTAACCTTCTCCTCCTCTATACAAAAAAAAAACTTTATTTCAAATACTTATGAAAAAACAGCTTCAGCTTACTCTCTCCTTAAACAAATTCGATAAAATCAACAAAATCATTCAATAATAAAGATCCAATTAGAGTCTTTCGCTACCCGGAAACTTAGAGCAGTTCATTCGCATCTTTAAAAGTCCAGCGAATATCGAAGGTATTCAACTGAATTTGACAACCCTTTACCGCGCATCTCGAGTCATTCCCGAGCATAGAATTGGCTGTCATTATCAATTATACCGCATACAAGTTTCACTTGTTTCCTTCTATGCGATAAACACACCGGGAAAACCAAAACGCTCAACTATATAAAGAGATTTCCAATAGGATCACCCCAACTTTAACAGTTGATACCAGCCATATTGTTGAAGCTACATCTATCGAATTTGCTGGTCATTTATTCAGCAAATGATCATCTTCATCAAAAAATCATCTTCATCAGAAGATGCCCATTTCTGAATGAATTCTCGAATTTCAGACGGTATCAATCAACATGAGATCCAAGAGCTTCCAATACATCCAGAAAAAGTCACTGTTTGGAGTGGATATTTCTTTGAGGGTGCCCCGATTGTCTGCATCTACAGACAAGCAAAATGCTTTGCATGGACATGGAGTTTCAACATACCGGCGCAACGTGCCACAAAGCTCGAGCTACATTGAACATTACACGTTGAGGTTGTTGTTGTAGCAGCAGTGTTTGCTGAGTTGACAGCCCTTGGACGAGTGAACTCGGGTCATTCCGGTGCGTAGAACCGGCTGTCGTGGGAATGTTGAGGTAATGCGAACTGGTTACCAACATCGTGCAATTTGACGCTGTTAGTTTTTTTCTTGTGCGGTTTTCGTAAGTCTCAGGTCTATGAATATGGATGACATGTGGTTGCAGAAGGACTTCGCTAAGTGCTATACAGCTAACGTCACAAGGGACACATTGATATGACTGATTTGAGGGTATGGCTAGCTCTAAGGGATGCATGGTGAATTGTAAACCAAAATCGATCTCTTCAGACCTCTTCTGGGATTCTCTGAAGTCGCAGGCCACACATAATGACAGAGTCCTTGAAAATTATACATCTCTAGGATCCGATCTAGCGTGTGAAGCCCCAGCGGACATTAAAAGGATGTCATATTCCATACATACATCTATATATGGGCCTTTCAGCTAAATAATTATATTCCAGCATCGAAGCTCCCTTTATGCAGGAAATCCCTTTAGTTCTAGCTCTATAACAACCAATAATGTTTTCATAAAACAAGGGAGTTTATTAATTCAAAGAACATTCAAGCAATATAATTATGGCTTCTTTAGATTAGGTACAGATTATACCCCTGTGCTGTAAATCGAAACCACATGATTTAATCGTTTAACCAACGAAGTCATCGGCCACAATCATTACCACCTGGACGAAGGGGGTAAAACTGAACTGAACGTTAAATTCCGACAGTGAACCACCCGAAAATCTCCTTTTTTAGCTTCTCAGCACACGCCACTGCAATCACACATAAATCACAAAACACTAGACGGCATTACTTGCGGTATGAACAAAGACGATTGGTCGGTCAGTGGTCAACTATGCAGCTCGAGGGTGGTGGCCTTCGTTGAGTAATAATCAGTGGACAAATATTCAAAGCTGTCAAAACGCAACCTTAATGACCGTAACAGGCAGCCTTCAAATTACCACCTTCACAAGGAATCCAAGGTTCTATCGGTCAAGGAACACAACGTCATGTTGACGCAACAGTTCCATCTGGGATGTTACCGGAGGAGTCAGCCAAACTTCAACATCACACAGTTGGAGTCTCCCCCGAGGCATTCAAAGCTGTCAAAACGCAACCTTAAGGACCGTAACAGGCTGCCTTCAAATTACCACCTTCACAAGGAAACCAAGGTTCTATCGGTCAAGGAACACAACGTCATGTTGACGCAACAGTTCCATCTGGGATGTCACCGGAGGAGTCATCCAAACATCAACAGCACACAGTTGGAGTCTCCCCCGACGCATGTCAGACAGGACCTACGGAAATACGAGGAGAGCATACAGAGGTATGTACAGGATTCATTTAATTGCCGGTCGTATACAACAGCTTTGCACAACATTCACAGAGATGCCATAAATTACGCGGTAGCAGGATATCGTATGAATGTCGAACTTGAAGGTCGCCCACCACCGATAGCAGACGCCGAGAGGATTATGTCGCATAAAACTGGCATAACTTAGATCTGGATGGAGCAACAGACTTAATGACTTTTGGTCCTGCATAGACCGTGCCATCCTCAACTTATGCCCAGCATGTCCTCATGACACCCTCCACATATTTAACTGTTCAAACCTATGGATTGATGGACTCATCCGGCTGAAGTTGCAGAATTACTTGGACTTGAACAACATGCAGAAAACATCCAGATTGAATATTGAAAATTGTTTATGCTGCTACAACAACATCGTTTTACTCTCGAGTAACACAAAATCATGCGATTTGCCGAACATTAATTTGTCAATTACACTAATACCCCGGTTTGTGTCGCTTATGTCAGTGTCGTTTCAAAGTTGCGTCTTTTTGAAATTTCTGTGATTTTGAAGTTGCGTCGATTTTGTTTCAGTTAGCTTCGAAGTTGCGTAGTTTGTACTTCCACCTGAGTCGTTAATATGAAAATGTTTGTATCGAAAAATCTTTTTTTTTAGCTAAAATTATTGCCCAATTCACAATTGGTGTCGTAGCATTGTATCATTGTATGTCGTAATTTTTTTTATTAATATTTTGTTTCGAAAAATTAGTTTGAAAAATATTTATGACATACAATGCTACAACACTACGACATCAAATGTGAATTGGGCATATGAATCTCGGAACCAATTAAATGAAAATCAATACAAATGTATGGAAAATCTTGCTTCGATTGGAAGAAAATACAATTTTCTGAAGACATATTTTGTCATATACCCCTTTAATTCAAGTATTAATAACAAGCCAAAACCAATCGCTTTTAATTTTTTCAAAATCGAATTCGCGGTTTTGATTTTTGTCTATTTTTAGGAATCTCTACTTACATTAGTTTTCGAGTAATGGAAAAGTAATGTATTCTTCAACATTAACCTGAAGTTATACCTACGTAGTTTATAAAATATTACAGAATTTCTTATGTATTTATAAATCAAAACTTAACACGTAATTTCAGTTGAATATCAATGACGAATAAGCACAAGCAAATACAACTCTAAATCGCAAAATACAAAAGAAAACACTCACGAATTCAAAAAGGAACCAGAAAACATAAAAGGAATCAGGTTTTTCAAACGCACACTTACACACATCCTTGCCAGCATAAGAGTATTTTGCCAGAGAAATATTTCAAAAGAAAAAGCAAAAAAGAAAAAAAAACGTTTAAAAACATAAATTTATGTATAGAAAAAAACTCAACATATAAAGGAACTTACAAAACAAATAAAAATCAAAAGGTACTTAAGAAACAAGAAGAAAAATTAACAAAACACTAAACTCAACTTGAAAAAAATAAAACGGAAAGAAGAAAAAAATCAAGAAAACAGACGCACACAAACTTGCATTCATTCTTTGTTAAAATAGTGATTTGATTTATTTTTATCAAACATTTAACGCGTGCACGTTTTTGACAGCCATTCTTCTTCTGCTTTTTATAAGAAGAAGAATTGTATTTCATTTGTGATTTTTCTTTCTTTTTTTGCATTCCTGTATTAATGAGAGGGCGAGTGGGTATGTGCGTGTTAGTGAGTGCTTTGTTTGCTCTTGTGTGTTTTGTTTTGCACTCTTCAGTTATTTATTTGTTTGTTTGTTTTTGTTAAACCAACAACAACAACAGCAGCAATAAATGGACATGAATTCCAATAAGACTTGGAATTGTATTCATAAGAAAATGTTTGTTGTTCTGATGTGTGTGAGCTTGAGAGCAAATATGTGTGTATGGATGAGTGGGTATGTTTTCCTATAAAGGAGCTGCTTTCACACGTGTGTGCAAAAAATTACTGTGTGTTTGAAATAGTGGTTGTTTTTGGTTCTTTGTTTTTTTTTTTGTTTAAAGGGGAGCCATTACTTTGCTCTGGTTATTATATGCAGGAGGTTGGTTGTAGGAGGTTGTAATGCATTATTTAGTTAGTTGTGTAGTTGTTGTTGTTCTGAGTCATATTAGTTTTTTGCCAACTACAATTGCGGGTGTTGGTAATGAAGAGAGTGCAGTGTGTGCCTGAGAGTTTATTTTGTATATACTACTCTCTTTTCCTGTTTGTTTTTAATGTTTTCAAAAGGGATTTTTTTTGTTTGTAGAGAGCAAAGGATTAAGTGTTGGCAATTTAGCGGATTTATGATATACAGTGCTTGACAAAACAATGAAAACTTTTCCATATATTTCATCAGTGGCCTAAAATCTGAAATAATTTTTTTAAAAAATTTTAACATTTTTGTAGTACATATTTTATTTGAATACTTTTATTAACTTAATTTAACAAAAAACAAAGGACATAATTAATTAAATTCTAAAAATGAGAAAACAAATTTAAAAGATTTCTTTATTACGGCATTGACAAAACAATGGAAACTTAGGTATTATTTTAACAAATATGGTCTAAACTTTGCAATAATTCAATATTTTGTTGGGTATCAATTATTTTTTATAACTGCTACACATCGACGATGCATTGAACCAACTAAAGAGTCAATGGTCTTCTTTGAAATATTTTGCCATTCCCTTATAACCGCCTCCGATAAATCTTCCTTCCTGGTGTATATTTGGGCCCTTATTTTACGATCTTCAATTTCCCATAGATTTTCTATGGGATTGAGATCTGGCGATTGGGCAGGCCACTTCAAAACACGTACCTCGTTGGATTGTAACCACTGGGCTACAACCCTAGAGGTGTGTTTCGGGTCGTCGTGTCGGAATCTCCAAACTAGGGACATATTTTCCTCAGCGTATGGATACATAACATCGTTTAATATGGTTCTGTATCCAATACCTGTCATGGTATCTTTTATAATATGAATTGGGCCCATACCTTGCCCTGAAAAACATCCCCATACCATAATATTGCCACCGCCAAACTTTACAGTCTTATTTGTGTACTTTGGATCTAATCTTTTTCCCTTTGGTCGTCTTACAAATGTTCTCCCATCACTGCCTCTTAAATTGTATTTGGATTCGTCGAAATAGAGGACATTATTCCATTTCTGTATCGATAAGTTTAAATGATCCCTGAAAAATTGTAGACGAGCAGAACGGTTCTTTTTAGAAATGAGTGTTTTTTTTACAGGACGATAGCAACCAAGACCAGCCTCATTTTAGAAATGATTGGTTTTTTCACAGGACGATAGCAACCAAGACCAGCCTCATTTGCCCTGCGACTAACTGTTGGGGTACTTATTTCTAATTTTAGGCTATTAACAACCTCTCGAGGAGTTATTTTTGGGAATTTCTTGAACTCTCTCGCTATTAAATTATCTTGTCTACGAGTAGTCTTACGAGGTCTTCCACCTAATTGTTGAGTTTTTACAGAACCGATCTCACGAAATTTCTTTATAATTTTTGAAACTGCTGATTTATTTATTGAATATTTGTCACAGATACTTTTTTGTTTTAAACCAGCTTTAAAATCGTTAATTATTTTATTTTTTAAGTCTTCACAAATCTTAACTTTAGCTATTTTATATTTAATTAATAATGTTCATATAATATTAATTTAGTCAAAGATAATTTTATGAAAAATTAATTTAAAATGATAAATCATATAAAAAGACAAAACTCAACGCAAAAGCACCCTCCTATAAGATGTTTAAAAATTTGACTACGTTGCTGCATATTTGCAAAAATAAAGATAAAGAAAGGAGTAGTGTGCATAATTTAAGTTTTATACAGTTTGGCAAGGAAAAAAGTATTCCAGTGAATTTAAAATAAAAGTTATTGAAGACTGGATAACATGCTTATCACGACATGAATTATATTCAATTAACAGATCAGTTATTTCCAGGCTCATTTCAAAGTTTTTGGAGACTGGTCGCATATCACCGATACATTCTGGAGGTCGTCCGATATTATGATTCCTTGGTCAAAAGAGCAATACAAAAAGATCCTACAGAATCAGCTAATCAAGTACGAACAAGTTTAAGATTATACGTTAGCGAAAGAACAATCCGTAGACGAGCAGTAGATGCCGGATTATTCAGCCGACGACCAGCAAAAAAAACCTTTATATCAGCTAAGAACAACAAGATAGACTGGAATTTGCCAAAGCCCACATCGACTAGAGTGTCCAAAAATAGAAGACAGTACTGTTCTCTGACGAATCCAAATACAACTTAAAAAGTTCCGATGGAATAAGGCGTTTTTGCAGACCAAAAGCAGAAAGACTGAATGAATCCTAAGTATTGCAAAGGAACAATTAAACATGGAGGAGGCAATGTAATGCTATGGGGTTGCTTTTCTCGTCATGGAATTGGGCCAATTCATAAAATTTATGGGATTATGGATCGGTTCATGTACCGTGATATAATGAAAGATGTAATGTTGCCTTATTCCAGTGAAGAGATGCCACTTATAGGAAGCTTCCAACAGGATAACGATCCTAAGATCATTGGACTCCTCAATCTCCCAATCTCAATCCTATTGAGATCTTGAGAGACATTGTTAATATGAAAATAAAACGTGAAAATTGCGGAAATAAGGATCGCAATTTTCTCGATTTATTTCAAGCCGTTGAAATAGCCTGGGGAGGAATATTGCTAGACACCATAAAAAACTTAATGTCTTCTAAGCCTAAGAGATCACATTATATTCCTCAATATTTACAGCATCCATAAATACAGATGAAGCAACATAGTCTGTCGTTCGTTTTTGTGTCAACATGCAACACTGAGTCTTACGTTGAAAGCAACCATATTCGCACGACCCCATTCAGAGATTGTCACAAGGTCCCGATTAAGGCAGTCATTCATGTTTTGACTCATTGCCCCAATCTCCGACAGTCTTGGTCTATAACTGAATGAATATGAATGGAAAATGTTGCTGTCATCTGCATAATAATAGATAGGCTTGGAAGTTTGACGTAGAAGGTCGTTTAGAAAAATAAGGAATAGAGTAGGACAAAGAACGAAGTCTTGCGGTACCCCCCTGAATTTATCTCTGAGAAAGCACGATATAAATCGAGAGAAGTTATTACCGACACGCAATAAGTTTAGCCACACTCTATCGAACGCCTTGGAAATATCTAGAGCCACCACTTTACTTTCGCCAAAACGGTGAATAGAACGACAACATTTTTTCGATAGGAAGGCTAGCCATACTGGTTGGATTTCAAATATTTAACCAAATGGTAGTTTACCATACTTTCCATAACTTTGGAAAGTGCAGAACAAATTGCTATTGGATGGTAATTTTCAGGGTTATTAGCCTCTTCCTTATTAGGAATTGGTGTGACATTAGCAACCTTCCAACATACAGGAAATACGCCGGCACGGTGTGAAATACTGAAAAGGTTAGCTAATGGGCGAGCTAACGTCGAATAGCACTGCTTCAAGACGCTGGTATGTCATCTGGCCCAGGAGACTTATTTTCATTCACTCTATAGTATAAAATCTTAAGCTTTTCTAAAGCCTTTTGCAACCAGTGAAATGCGTTTAGGAACTTGCTTATCCCCCAACAATAAATTTCAGTGAATTTATCCAAATACTATGATTGGAATTGGATACACACCATTTTAAGCGAGGTATCCATATGCTGGGGAAAATATGACACTTGTTTGGGGATTCCATTACCATAAAGACCCCAAAACCTCCATTAGAGATGTAACAGAGTGGTTACAATCCAATGATATAAGTGTTTTGAAGTAGCCTGACCAATCGGCAGATCTCAATAACATAGCAAACCTATTAAAAATTATTGATAGCTAACTACGGACTCAAAATTACACCACGAAGACAGCTTTATCAGATGCGATTATAAGGGAATGACAAAATATTTCAAAGGAGACGATTGAATATTTAATTGGTTCAATCAAGCAGTACTAAATTTTAAGGAATAAACAATAAAGTACTGAGTAACTGAAAGGGCCAGACAAAAAAAAAAATTAAAAATGCTGGACTATCAATCTGAGGGTTGCGGTTTCTATTCTCGCCAGAGAATCTGGGTGTATATGCAGACAAGCAACACGCTACGCAGTTTGTGTTTGTTCTATAAAAAAAATAAAAATTTCTTAAGACTTTTTTGTATACATATTTAAAAAAGTTTCCATTGTATTGTAAACCACTGTAAATGCAAATAAAATACCACTGAACAATAAAGGAAGGAAGTCCAAATACATAGTAATGAAAAGTAGCCATGCAATATTGCTTAAAAATTCTAAAATTTCGTTAAAAAAAAATAAAAACACATGTATTTTTGGGCCCTTTTCATTTGTTTATAAATTCAAAATAAATAAAATTATTAAAATTATTTATAGAATTTTAGAAAGTACATACAATTTGCTTTCAAATGATATAAAATATGTCTAACTTTTCATTTTCACATAATAAATTAATCGTTTTTAACTTCAAGCTGCCTTGCAGTACATTTTGTTGTCCATTTAATTATTTAATAGTTGGTAACACCAACAGGACTAACACAGCTAATTGGCATCACTGTTAAAAGCAAATACCCTAAGAGCGAGAGAGATAGAGAGAGAGAGAGAAAAGTACTTGAGCTGTTTAAAACAAAGAGTGATAGAGTGTTTCTTTTTTGTTTATATTACAGTGATTGTTTTTATTTTTTATTGTATTTCTTTGCTTTAAAAAAACAGGATTTATCACATGTGAATGTGTTTGTTTGTTTTTATTGTTGTTGTTTTTCCTTCATACATAAGATTTCATGTATGTTTTCTAGTTTATTTTTGGCAACACGGCGAATTGCGTTTTAATTTTGCAAATACAATATAGCACTTTGTAAAAAAAGCATAGTTTTTTACGTTTTTCTTTTAGAACCCAACTAGTTTGGCATAAATAGTCATCGATTTAACAAGAAAGTTGTAAAGTTACATAGTAGTATTTTATTTGGTGTTGTTTTTTTTTTTTTATTATTTTTGTGGCTAAAAAAAGGCAGATTTAAAAGAAAGTGGGAAGACATGTTTGGGCAAGTAGGTTTTTTTTTGAAAGAAATTTGAAATATGTAAGGTGAAAAAGAAGGGAATTAAAAGAAATACTTAAAAAAAAATTTAGATGTTTTAGAAAAATTATATAAAAATTTTAAATAAATTTAATTAAAAACCATTTATGGTATTTTTTTATAAATTTCAAAGTTTTGTAATTTGTTTGATAATTGTTTGAAATTATGAAAGTATAAATTTGAAATAAACTAAAAGAAATTAAATTAAAAACCGTTTCTGAGATTTTTTTTTTATTTTTGTAACTAAAAATGTCCATGTTTTGTAATTTGAAATTATAGATTTTGATGGCATTTGACAGCTCTAGGTGTTTGCTAAAAAATTGTAGAATGTTAAATTTTAGCAGCTTAACTCTAACTCAACATATTTCAAATCTTACATTTTGAAAAACCGTTAAAAAATTAACGTTTTGCATATATTTTAAATCATTATAACTTTATTACTATTTAAGCAATATTTTATGAATTGGTCTTATTAGACAGCTTAATGTCTCCATAACAAAAGTGTGAAATATTTAAATGTGATAACTAAACTGTGTTTTAAGTTATTTGATATAAATAAAAAATTATTTATTTTCGCGGTTTTTTTTAATTTTTGTATAAACTTGTAACTTGGTTAATAATAGCTTGATCTTTTAAATATTGATTTCATTTATTTATTTATTTATTTATTTAAAGTCTAGAGAACAATATTCTTTACAGACTAATAAAAAGAGTATAATTATCTTATAATTTATCTTATATAAAAACAAAGATATATAAGTATAAATTTATAGACAAAAAATATAATATTAATTCAAATATTGTAACAAAAAATTTTTAAAATTTATTTTATTATATTATTTATTTTATTATATTATATTATTATTTATATAGCATAAGATTTTTGTTAAAAAATTGTAGAATATTAAATTTTAGTAGCTCAGCTCTAACTTAACATATTTGTAATGTGAAAAGTAATTAAATTTTGAAAAACTATGAACAAAATATTTTTTTTTTATAAATTTCAAAGCTGTATAACTTTGTTAATATTTGATGAATCTTTTAAGAATTGATCTTATTTGAAAGCTTATATTGTCCATAACAAAAGTGTGGAATATTTAAATGTAGTAACTAAACTGTATTTTAAGTTATTTGATATAGAACAAATTTTGTATTTATTTTCGGGATTTTTTTTTTTTTAATTGTATAAATTTCAATTTCTGGTAACTTGGTTGATTATTTTTTGATCGTTTAAATATTGATTTCATTTAATAGCTTAAGATTTGTATTAAAAATTGTAGAATATTAAATTTTAGTAGCTCAGCTCTAACTTAACTTATTTGTAATGAGAAAAGTACTCAAATTTTGAAAAACTATGAACAAAATTTTATTTTTTTATAAATTTCAAAGCTGTATAACTTTGTTAATATTTGATGAATCTTTTATGAATTGATCTTATTTGAAAGCTTATATTGTCCATAACAAAAGTGTGGAATATTTAAATGTGGTAACTAAACTGTATTTAAGTTATTTGATATAGAACACATTTTTTATTTATTTTCGCATTTTTTTTTAATTTTTTAATTTTTTTGTACAAATTTCAATTTGTGGTAACTTGGTATTTAAACGATCAATATTGATTTCATTTGATAGCTTAAGGCTTAATTGTAGAATGTTCAATTTTTGTAACTCATCCCTAAATCAACATATTTTTAATGAGAAAAGTAATTAAATTTTGAAAAACTATAAACAAAATATTTTTTTTTATAAATTTCAAAGCTTTATAACTTTGTTAATATTTTATGAATCTTTTCTGAATTGATCTTATTTGAAAGCTTATAGTGTGTAAACTAAATGTGTTGAATATTTAAATTTAGTAGCTTAATTGTATTTCAAGTTATTTGAAATTTTAGAAAGCTGTAAATGAATTAATTATTTTTTTTTTTAATATTTTAAAAATTTTATTTTTTTTTAGAAATTGTTTTCAATTTTCAAGCCGAATTAAAGTCTAAGATGTTTCCTATAATTTAAAGAAAACTGCAACCAAAAATAATAAAATTTTTCTCAAAATATTTCCAAAAAGTTTTTATTTTTTTTTAAAAATTTTATTAAATTTTTAAGCCGAATTAAAGTAAAAGTGTTTCCTCTAATTTAAAGAAAACTGCAAGCAAAAATTTTAATTTCTTTAAAAGTTGTAGAGTTTTGAATGTTTCTAAAGCAATACCTGGGTGGTTACTCTGTATTGCGATGCAAAAACAAGTTCGATGCGAAAGGTAAATGCGATAAGAATACAACTTAGTACTCTGTATCGTCTACGCAAATGCTTTCCCAAAGTAAGTTGAAAAATAAGCAACACTGGTATCACAAAATAAACAATAGCGAAATGAAATGTCAAAACTTGTAAATAAAAATATTTTAAACACATTTGTTTGCGATGCGAAAACGGAGTAGAGGGTACCAATTGTTCAGTTTTTCTTTCGCATTGCAATAGAGAGTAACCCCCCTGGCTAGGGTTTGTTGCACTGTGCGAAATTTATTGATGTTATAAGCCATTTTTTTTGCATTACAGCAAATTTGAGTTCTAAAAGGCTGTTATTAAATACAATTTACTGAAAGCTTATAGCTACCTATCCTGTTTTATAATTTTCTTATAGTTTTGTTTCCAAACAGTTTGTTTTTTCAAAAGTAAAGACGGTTGTCAGATCTTACAATATTGTCAGACCTAGCTATGTGCTGCTAATGAAAAATTTCGCTAGGATATAAAATTATCTGATCTGAGACAACCGTCTAAACAAAGCTTAACATATTTGAATCGTTTATTTCAAAAACCAGTTAAGCAACAAAAATACAAAATTTTGTTACTGGGCCATTACTGTTTTTTAAAGGTAAATGCATGGTTTAATGCAAACAAAATTAAATACTGCCCCTATTATGGTGAAGCAAAGCCGAGAAATCCGTGTTTAGTGCAGAAATAAGTCAAGTGACAGTAAATGCTGTACGTCTCAATAAATGTTAAAATACATATAAAAGATTTACAAGATCTAAACCCCAACTTGGTTGGATATAAAAAGGGAAAATGGGAATAATGGGAATAAATGGGAATAAATGGGAATATTTTTCAATTTCCTACAACGGAAGCAGAATGTACTGTAGAACGAATAGTTATTTCGTCATCATACTCTTTAAAAAGTTCATTTAACATTTTAATTTTGAAGTTCCTAATAAAATTATAATAACTTTCATAGGAAAAATATCAATTTTGTTTTTTTTTAAGTTTTCGTTGATTTCCTCAAAATCAATAATTTGTTGCTTGACTGGTTTTTGAAATAAACGATTTAATTTATGTGCAATTATTTGGCAATCAGCCTCATGCTGTATAAATTCTTTAAAATATATATTTTTTTTAACAAATTGTGAACTTATATTAATACTTATACATTTTATTTTGTTTTATTTGCAGATTTTAAAACTACAACTTCTAAAATTTTAAAGAAAAGTGTTAAAATATTAAAAACAAAATATTAAAACAAATAAATCTGTATTTTTAACAAGAATATGCTTAAAAATACCATAAATAAATAAAAATTTCAACAAAATTAACTAAAATAACACATAAATTCTTAAGAATCACTTAAAAAAAACGCTTAATAGACAATACACCACAAAAACAACAAACACATGCTTAAAGTGTTTGTGCGTATTTAAAAAAAAACAACAAAAACATTAAAAAATTAAAGGCTCTACTCTTATAAAAAAACAAAACAAGAAACAAAATAAAGTAACCATTAAAACAAAAACAACATTGGTATTATATATTACAATAAAAACAACAACAACAGTGTTTACTTTATATAATTAAAGCATACTTCGTTCGTAATTATTTATCGTAAGTTTGTTTATCATCAGGCCTTCGCCTTCGTCGTCATCATCATCATTATTGTGTTTGTTGTATTGAAACAACGAAGTCTCTTGTTGTCTTCGTTGGTCTCTTTTGTACCGAGCAAAGTACTTGTTTACTTAACAACTCATATACATACCTACATACTTGTATTAAAACTCAACTCGGTTTAATTCTGCCTTGTTGCTTTTCGCCATTTAATACCTAGAGTTGTTTGTGTGTTTTTCTGTAAGCTATGTTTTTGTTGTTTTCAATTCAGCATTAATAACAAAAACTACAAAGCAGAAACAAAAGTAAATAAATACAAAAATACTGCCCGCGTTTTGTTTAAAAAAATCATAAATACAATAAATTCAATACAAAATAAATAAATAACAACAACAAAATATAGAAATCATATTCTTTCCTTTTTTTTATTAAAAAATAAAAAAAAATTGTCGTCTTTAATCTATTTTTGTTGTTGTTTTTGTATATTTGATACATATAAATAATTTTTATCTTTTTCAACAAAAAAAAAATAAAAAAAGTTCAAAGTAAAACGAGAGTAAAAAAAAATTATATAAATTTCTGTGTAAAAAAAATAACATCAACCAACTGTTTTTTCTTGTCGCGTCATTGTGTTGGGTTGAAAGATAAATAAATAAGAAATCTGAAATATATTGAAAATAAAAAAAAATCTCAAGTGTTGGAGTTCAACATAAAATAAATAATAAATCAATGAAAATTTTGTAAAATTATTCAAAAAGAGATAAAAGTTTTAAAAAAGTAAATAAAAAGTGCGTTTGCAGAAAAAGTGTTTGATTTTTTTTTGTAGAAAAAAGCAAATAATACATAATTTATACCGGATTTTTTGCCAAAAAATTCAGCACAATTTTTACGAATATGCTATTTGAAAATCCCGCTGTAGCTGCCAAGCTACCCTTCCCCTACAATGTGCCACCGCCATTACAGGCTGCCGCCGCAGCAGCAGCGGTTCCAAATTTAAGGTAAGTTTAAAAGGAAAATGAAAAAAAGCTTAGTTTAGCATAATTTCATAACTTCATAAATTTGTTGATACTGCATGAATCTTATAAATTCTGATATCATTTAATAGCTCAAGGTTTTTTGAACAAAATTGTAAAATGTTAAATTTTAGTAGCTCAGCTCTATCTCAAAGAGTTTTCTATTTGAAAATTTCTAAAATTTTTAAAACCTCCCAACCAAAAATGTTGTTTTAAAGCTGAAAAACTTTGTTAATATTTGATCTATCTTTTACGATTTGATTTAATTTGAAAGCTTATAGTGTCTACAACAATTATATAGAATACTACATTTTAGTAGCTCAATTATATTTTAAGATATTTAAAAAATATAAAAAAATTTTATTTATTTTTGAGATTTTTTTTTTTAATTTTTTTATAAAATTCAAAGTCTTGTAACTTTGTTGATAATCCTTGTATCATTTAAATTTCTATATTATTTGAAAGCTCATATTTTTTAAAACAATATTGTAGAATGTTAAATTTTAAAAGCTAAGCTCTATCTCAACTTATTTTAAATTTGAAAATTGAAAAAATTTTAAAAATCTCTCAAAAAATATTTTTTTTTTTTTAAATTTAAAGCCTTATAACTTTGGTAATTTTTGAGCAATGTTTTCAGATTTGATATTAATAAATAGCATCAAGTTTTTGCAACAAAACTGCGGAATATATAAATTTAATAGGTCAACTCCCTTTTAAGTTATTAAAAATAAATTTTATTTTTGAAAAAATATTTTTTTTTTTGTAAACTTTTGTATAAATTTCAAAGTCTTCTAATTGTGTTGATAATTTGTTAATCTTTTAAATTTAGATTTCATTTCAAAGCTCAAAGATTTTTGAACAAAATTGTTGAATGTTAAATTTTAAAAACTCAGCTCTAGCTCAACTTATTTTAAATATAAAAGTTAAACAAATTTTAAAAATGTTCCATAAAATATTTGATTTTTTTTTTTTAATTTTAAAGTTGTATAACTTTGATAATATTTGATCAATCTTTTGAGATTTCATTTAGTTTTATAGCTTTTAGTATCTAACATTAAAATTGTAGAATAATTAATTTTGATAGCTCATCTTAGTCTTAGAAAAAGATTTACAGAATTTGTTTTTTCTTTAATTTTGTATAAATTTCAAAGTTTTGTAACTTTGTTAATAAAGCTTGGTAGTTTTAAATTTCGATGTCATTTAAAAGCTCATAGTTTTTACAACAAAATTGTAGAATAATAAAATATAGTAGCTTAGCTCTATCTTAAAGTATTTTCAATATGAAGTTTATGCAAAAACATGCAAGAACATAATTTTTGTTTAAATTTTAAAGCTGTATAACTTTGATAATATTTGAGCAATCTTTTAGGATTTGATTTCATTTGAAAGCTTAAATTATCTTTAACAAAAGTGTGGAATGTTTCATTTTAGTACATCAACTCCATTTTAAGTTATTTGAAAAATAATAAGAATTAAATTTTTTTTGGAGATTTTTTTTTTTTACTTTTTGTATTAATTTTAAAGTCTTGTAACTTTGTTAATAAACTTGGGAACTTTTAAATGTTGGTTTCATTTGAAAGCTCAATGTTTTTAAAAAAATATTTGTAGAATATCAAATTTTAGTAGCTTAGCTCTATGTCAACATATTTTTAAGGTAATAAGTACACAAATTTTGAAAAACCTCCAAAAAAAATATTTTTTTTTTTAAATTTTAAAACTATCTAATTTTGTTAATATTTAATCAATCTTTATAGATTTAATATCATTTGGCAGCTTAGAGTTTTTGCAAGAAATTTGTAGAATATTCCAATTGCATAGCTCATCTCGGTCTTAAGTTATCTGATGTAGAATAAAGTACTAAAGCGCCATCTGGCGCAACTTTTGAAACGTTGAGTTTAATATTCTAAAAGCTTAACTACTATAACTGCTCCTAGTTTAAAAGTAGATCGGAATATAAATTAAAATGTTTTGTTGTTATTTTCAAATAACTAGAGAACTTTTTTTCCCACTTAATGAACCGTATTAAATAACTTTGTTTAGCTTAATGTTTTTTTTTTAAATTGTTAAAACAACGCATAAATTATTAAACCAGCAGTATTACCACCTAAACGTGTGTGATTTGATTCCTACACGGAAATTCACTTAGTTTTAAACAATTATGCAAATATATGCATTTAAATGTAAAGATAGATTTTGTTATAAAACTGCAGACACTAGACGCAGATAAATTTCAAATGTTTTCAACTGAAAGCACTCACTTTCAGGTGTGTGTATTGAATTCGATTTAAATCTTTAATAGAGAAAATAAAGCATTTGAGAGAAAAAAAACCGACTTAAACAAATTGCATGTAATTAACCAACGAAAAGCAACAACAATAAATGGCGACAGCAAAATGTTAAAGAAAAATAATAAAAAAATTCAAATGCTAAAAAAATGTACAAACCTTCATATGAAATTGAAATTAATTTTCTGAACAAGTGAAATATAAGGGAATTTTGGGCTTTTTATATCAGTTTAAAAGGGAAAGTGCACAATTTTAGGTACTTTTTGGGTGATAAGGCTAAAAGTAGCTGGCTGATAAAGGTCTAAGGCTGGAGAAAATAGAGAAACTCAAAGGTTTCTTTAAAAGAAATTGAAACAAATATGTTAGGGAAGGTAAGGGGGGGAATTATGGGCTTTATAGCGAAGTTAATATTGAATATTGGGAGATTTTCTGGTAATTTTGGGGATAAGGCTAAAAGTACCAGGGTGTTAGAACTCTAAGACTAGAGAAAACTGGAAAATTCAAAGTATTTTTCTACTGAAATTTAAACAAATTAGATTGGCTTTATAAAAAAGTTTAAAAAGGGTACTTTTGAGGTACTTTTGGGGGTAAGGCTAAAAGTCCCAGTCTGGAAAGGCTCTGAGGCTAGAGAAAACTAAGAAATTCAAAGTGTTTTTCAAATGCAATTAAAACAAATAAGTTATTCCAGGTACTTTAGGATCAATGGGACAATTTTGTGTAAATTGAGGTACTTTTGGGGGATAAGGCTAAAAGTACCTGGGTCGTCACGCTCTTAGTTTAAAGATTATAGAGAAATTCAAAGTATTTTTCAAATGAAATTAAAACAAATAAGTTATTCCAGGTACTTTAGGATCATTGGGATAATTTTGTGAAATTTTTGGTACTTTTTGGGGGATAAAGCTAAAAGTACCAGGGTCGTGACGCTCTTAGACTAAAGAACATGAAGAAATTCAAATTATTTTTCAAATGGAATTAAAACAAATAAGATATTCCAGGTACTTTAAGACCAATGAGGTAATTGTGTAGGATTTTAGGTACTTTTGGGGGATAAGGCTAAAAGTACCAGGGTCGTGACGCTCTTAGTTTAAAGATTATAGAAAAATGCAAAGTATTTTTTAAATGGACTTAAAACAAACAAGTTATTCCAGATACTTTAGGGTCTGTGGGATAATTTTGTGAATTTTTAGGTACTTTTTGGGGGATAAAGCTAAAAGTACCAGGACAGAACATGGAGAAATTGAAATTATTTCTCAAATGGAATTAAAACAAATAAGTTATTCCAGGTACTTTAGGATCAATGAGGTTATTGTTTGGAATTTGAGGTACTTTTGGGGGATAAACCTAAAAGTACCAGGATCGTCACGCTCTTAGTCTAAAGATTATAGAGAAATTCAAAGTATTTTTCAAATGGAATTAAAGCAAATAAGTTATTCCAGGTACTTTAGGATCCATGGGATAATTTTGTGAATTTTTAGGTTCTTTTTGGGGGATAAACCAAAAAGTACCAGACTCGAAAAGCTGTAAGAGAATAGGGAAATTCAAAGTATTTTTCAAATGAAATTAAAGCAAATAAGTTATTCCAAATACTTTTGCGTCAATAGGGTAATTGTGTGTAAATTGAGGTACTTTTGGGGTATAAAGCTAAAAGTACCAGGCTAAAAGTGAAGTGCAAATTATAAGTTTAAGTAGCTGCTTTTTAGCTGCACTTCATTTGTGAAGTGAAACCCACTACAATTTCCCATTAAACACTTGCACTTGAAGGTAATAACTCTATAATTATTTAATTTATTGCTCATACTTTTAATAATAAATAATAATTTATACAAAAAAAAAACAGATAATAATATTAATAATACACAACATTTATTTAATTTAAAACAAATAAAGACAGAAATAAAACTGCATACAAATCTACTTAAAGGAGACATTGAAAATGTCAGACTTTATTAATACAAAAGCAGTACGTCCGTCCGTCGGTCTGTCTCACTGTGTAAAGGCTGTGGCAGGCCTGGGTAGGTTGGTTGATTGGTTGAGTGGTGGTGGTTGGTTGGTTGTCTCAAACCACTCGACGTTTTAAATATAAAATGAAAGTAATTAATATGCAAACGTAAAACGATTATATGGGTGAAACACATAAAAACAAATCTCAAATAAAATATTAAGTCAGGGTGTGCAAGTTACGAGTTACAATTTCAATTTGTGTTTTTTTACATTTCAGCTTGATTTTGATTAAAAAAAAAAAAATTAACTGTAATTGATATGAAATCAATGTATAAAAGATTGAAATAAAAAAACAATTACAATAACCATTAATTAAGGCAATAATTTAACTGGAATGTTTTGAATACAAAGATAACAAAACTTTTGTTTTTCAATTACAAAAGGAAAACATGTTTAATTTTTGTTAACATTTCAAAGCCTAGTAACTTGCTTGATAATCATTTAATCTGAAACATTTTGATAGCATTTGAAAGCTAGAGGTTTAAGGAACAATAATGTAGAATATAAAATTTTAGTAAATCTGCTGTATATCAATATATTTTGAAGGTGAAAGTTCAATAAATTTTGAAAAACCAAAAGAAAAATTAACTTTTTGTATCAAATTTAAAGCAGTTTAATTTTATTAATACTTTAATTATTTTAAGATATTACCACTCATTTTAATAGCTTATGGTTTTTACAACAATAAACAAGAATATTTCATTTCAAAACAACAATTCTAACTGGAATTATGAGACATTTAAAAATATCCTAAAAAAAAAATTATTTTTGAAAAAAAATTAAATTTTTTTTAATACACTAACTTTGTCTATAATCTTTTGATTTCAACAAATTATACATAATTTGACAGGTTATGGATTTTGGAACAAGAAAGTAGAATATTTTATTTTAGTAGCTCATTACTGTATAAAGTTATTTTGCAAGGAAAAAATTACAAAATTAATGTTTACTTTTTTGAGATGCTAACTTTTTGTGCAATTTTTAAGTTGCCTTAGCAGTTTTAATGTTATCTTAATTTAGGAGGTTTAAGGCTTTTTTGATAGTTTAAGGTGTTTAGAACAAAATTGTGGAAGGTTTCTTTTCAGTAGCTGTAGTCTGTCTTAAGTTATTTTAAAAGTAATATTAACATAAATTTTGAAAAAAAAAATTTGAAAGTACAAATTTTAAAACCTTATAACTTTGTTAATACTTTATCAATCATATAATATTGGATCTGGTTTGACAGCTTATTGCAACTACAATAAAAGTATAGAACATTTCATTTCTATAGCTCTACTGTAACTTAAGTTAATTGAAAATTTTCAAAAAATCATAAATGTAGGAAAAATGCAAGTTGAAAAAATTTTTAATTTTTTGTGACAAGTTTAAAGCTTCATAATTCTCTTAATATTTTCTCAATTTTAGAGATTTTAATCTTGTTTGATAGTTCAAGCTGTTTACTAATAAATTGTAGAATATTTCATTTCAGTAGCTCAACTGTGGCTAAAGTTATATTAAAAGTACAACATGTTTGAGGAAATTTTTGAATTACTTTTTTTTTTTTTTTGGCAAATTTTAAAAGCTTCATATTAATTTTAATATATGCGCAATTTTATAGATTTAAATCAGAGTTGATAGCTCAAGATTTTCAGAACTAAATTGTGGAATGTTTCATTGCAGTAGCTTAAAAGAGTTTGAATTTATTTGTAAAATAAAAATTTAGTTTGGAACAATTTTGGAAAATTTAAAATTTTGGGCAAACTTTAAAGTTTCATAGCTGTTGTAATAGTTGCTTAAATTTATAGATTTAAATCTGATATGAAAGTTTAAGGTGTTTATAACAAAACCCTTGAATATATGATTTTAGTAGCTCAACTCTGTCTCAAGTTATTTTAAAAGTAAAACTGGACATTTTTTTTCAAAATCAACATTTTTTTTCAAACTTTGAATGTTCATAAAAATTTTATTGTTTTCTCGATTTCAAAGATTTAAATGTTGTGTGGCAGTTAAAGATGTTTGGAACAATATTTTAGAATGTTACATTTTAGTAGCTCAACTCTGGCTCAAGTTATTTTAAAAGTAAAATTTTTAATTTTTTTTAAAAACCAATATTTTTGTTCAAACTTTGAATTTCCAGAAATATTTTATTTTTTTCTCGATTTCAAAGATTTAAATGTTGTGTGACAGTTCAAGGTGTTTTGAACAATATTGTAGAATATTTCAATAGCTCAACTCTGGCACAAGTTATTTTGAAAGAAAAAAAGTTAATTTTTTTTCAAAAAACCAACATTTTTGTTCAAACTTTGAATCTCCATAAATATTTCATTGTTTAATGTTGTTTGGAACAATATTATAGAATATTTCATGTTAGTAGCTCAATTCTATCGCAAGTTATTTTAAAAGTAAAATTTAAATTTTTTTTTCAAAACCAACATTTTTGTTCAAACTTTGAATCTCCATAAATATTTTATTTTTTTCTCGATTTTATAGATTTAAATGTTGTCTGATAGTTCAAAGTATTTAAAACTAAATTGTAGAATATTTCATTTCAGTAGCTCGACTCTGGTTCAAGTTATTTTAAAAGTGAAAACTGTTCATTCATAAATATTTGTTTTAAAACATCAAAATTTTTCACCTTATTTTCGTTTAAATAGCGCGGTATTTGTAATTTTACAACCCAAATATAAAACAACTACAAAACATTCCTATAACGTTATAATTTTGTCAATGATGTTGCTATTTTCTCACACTCAACAAGTTTTTTAAAACTCAAAAATAAACAAAATTTTTCAAGCATAAAAACAAATTAAGAATAATAAAAACTAGCAGCAACAAATTCACAACTTAATTGACAATTATAAATGATCACATGTGTGCGTTTCATTCAATTTCTTTTATTTCGTGATCGTTTTTGCGTTTTCTTATTTAGAGATCATCTAGTCAAGAAGAATTATGTAGCGGTGAGTGTAAGTTTTCTTCACGTGTTATTGTTGTTTTGAGATTTTCTTTGTTTTTTTACGTCAGCACTATGATAAGCCCTTTTTAAAACTGAACAAAAAAAAAACATTAACCATTTCCTTCTTTTGAGTTTTGTTGTTGTTTTTTTTTTTTTGTTTTAACCACAACAAAAAAATTTGTTTATTTTTTCAGTTTTTTTTTGCATGTTTGTTGTTAATGCCTGTCTCTTCGAATGAATGATGTTCAGTTCAAGCAGTTTTTTCATGTGTTTGATTGTGTGTGGTGTGACTTGTCAAGCAACGAATTTTGCGGCATAAATTCTGGGAGGGATGTATTGTATTGTATTTTGTGTTTTCCAACATACAGCATGAAAGTATTTTTATTTTCTATTTACTCAACATACATATTATAATGTATTGTTGTTGTCGTTGGACGGCTGCTAATTGTGCGTCAGTTAAACCCATTTGTGTGATAAGTCTTCTAACACACACTATTTAGCTAAGAAAATAACAAATAATAAAGTAAAATTTGTTGTAAATTTTATTAAAATTACACACAAAAAATTAGCAAACTGAGAACAAAATACCAACTCTGCAATAATCCCTTAAATACCATGCTAATTTTAGGATAAAAATACTAGTTTTTGTTAAAACTGAGCAGAGAAGAACAAAAAACTGATCAGAAAACTGTTCTTGCTAATAAAAACAAGAAACATTTTTAAAGTACATTAAATTTTTTAAAAAAAATGGAAAATACTGGTTTAAATTTTTAAAATACTGGTTTTTGAAAACGCAGAATTTTTCTTAATTTTAAATAGTTTAATAATTTGGTTTTAAAAATTTAAAAATACTTGAAATAAGGGGTATATTTAAAAATACTGGTTTTTCGGAAAAAACATTATTTTGTTTAATTGTTGGAAAACATTTAAAAATTACAACAAAATATTAAGATTATTTGTTTAGAATTAAATATAGCATAAAATTTCAAAATAATGGTTTTTGAAAAACCAATATTTTTTTCACATATAAAATACAGGTTAAAATTTTCAAAAATACTGGTTTTAGAAATTAAAATTCTTTTCCAAATTTTATTTAGCTTTATTATATGTTTTTAAATTTTGAAAAATTCTTGAAATTGAGTTGATATTAAAAAATACTGGTTTTTCAAAAACATTATTTTGTAGAAGTATTAGAAATAAGTAGAGAATCTTCATGAAATGTTAAAGTTATTTATTTAGAATTAAATTTTGATGCAAATTTCAAAATACTGGTTTTCAAAAAAACCAGTATATTTTATAATTTTTGTAAAAAAATATTTAAATTTTCAAAAATACTGGTTTTTGAAATTGCAATTCTTTTTAAAATATTATTTAGCATATTATATGTTTTAAAAATTAGCAATATACTTGTAAAAGGGCCCATTTTAAAAAAATACTAGTTTTATTATTTATTAAAAATACAGTATTTTACATAATTGTTAGAACAGAAAGAAGAATCTCTACAAATTGTTCAGGTTATTTATTTAGATTTAAATTTTGTTACAGATTTCAAAATAATGGTTTTTAAAAAACCAGTATATTTTATAAATTTTTTTTAAAAATATTTAAAATTTCAAAAATACTGGTTTTTGAAATTAAAATTCTTTTCCAAATATTAATTAGCATTATTATATGTTTTAAAAATCGGCAAAATACTTGTAAATGGATCCATATTAAAAAATACTAGTTTTTCCAAAAACAGTATTTTACATAATTGTAAGAAAAAATATAGAATCTCTACAAAATGTTGAAGTTATTTATTTAGATTTAAATTTTGTTACAGATTTCAAAATACTGGTTTTTAAAAAACCATTAATTTTATAATTTTTTTTAAAAATATTAAAAATTTTAAAAATACTGGTTTTTGAAATTGCAATTCTTTTACAAATATTAATTAGCATTATTATATGTTTTAAAAATTGGCAAAATACTTGTAAATGGATCCATATTAAAAAATACTAGTTTTTCCAAAAACAGTATTTTACATAATTGTAAGGAAAAAGAGAAGAATCTCTACATAATATTCAGGTTATTTATATAGAATTAAAAACTGCTTAAAATTTTAAAATTGTGGTTTTCGAAAACCCAGTATATTTTAATAAAATTTTTAATAAATAGAAAATACGGGTTTGAATTTTCAAAAATACGGGTTTTTGAAATTGCAAAATTGTTCTTAATTTTATTTAGTATTATTAAATGTTTTCAAATTTTGAAAAATACTTAAAATTGGATATGTATTAAAAAATACTGGTTTTTAGAAAAAACAATATTTTGTATAGTTGTTAGAAAAATGTAGAAACTCATAACAAACTGTTATAGTTATTTATTTAGTATAAAAAACTGCTTGAAATTTCAAAATACTGGTTTTTGAAAAACCAGTATATTTTATAAAATTGTTTAATAAGTGGAAAATACTGGTTTAAATTTTCAAAAATATGGGTTTTTGAGATTGCAAAGTTTTTCTAAATTTTATTTAGTATTATTATACGTTTTCTAAATTTGAAAAATTTGTAATATTGGGTATGTATTAAAAATTACTGGTTGTGAAAAAACCAGTATTTTTTATATTTGTTAGAAAAAGTTAGCAAATCATAACAAAATGTTATAGTTATTTATTGAGAATTAATTAATGGTTCAAATTTCAAAATACTGGTTTTTTAAAAACCAGTATTTTTGAATATTTGCAGTTGGTTGTAAAAAAACCAGTATTTTATATAATTGTTAGAAAAAGGTAGCAAATCATAACAAAATGTTATAGTTATTTATTGAGAATTAAATAATGCTTCAAATTTCAAAATACTGGTTTTTTAAAAACCTGTATTTTTGAATATTTGTAGTAATTTTATAATTTTTTGTATATTATTACAACAAATTGTGTTTTATTTTAAAAATACTGTTTTTTTTTAACATTTTTAATCTCTTCCTTTTAAATTAATAAAATTTAGCAAATTTTTTCAAGAAATAAAAAAATACTGGTTTGTGAAAAAACCCGATTCTTTTGAATTTTCTATTTAGTGGTAATTTGGTACTTAAAAGTACAAATTTATAAGAAAACTGGTTTATGTTTTAGAATAATGATTTAAAAAAAAACAGTATTTTTTATAATTCTTTAAAAAAAGCTAAAATATCTTAAAAAATAAAGAAAATTGTTTAATATAAAGTAATTGTAATTTAAATTTGATTTATGTTGGTTTTTAAAAAACCAGTATTTTTTGTTTATTTTTTTGTTATATTTCTTATACAAAGCTTTAATTTATAATTTTCTTATGACATTTTGTTACATTGTTTTGAGTTCTGTGTTTTCGTCATCTTAAAGTAATTAGCTTTAATTGTTTTCAGCTAATTATATGGTGCTGGTGATGGTGGTGGCTAGCAACCAATAAATTCTCTAGTATTCTTGATGTTGTCGCAAACGTAATGGACAATCTGTGTTTGTGGGTAAAAATAAATTGAAATAAATATAATGTTTTTTTGCTTTCCATAAAAGCAAACAACAAAAAAACAGATGTTCATTATAGTATTTGGTTCACATTATTCTCTAGCTTTTAAATTGAAATAAAAAATGACTAATGTTCTCCTTGTACCATCATCATCATGTGGTCTTTTTATGAGGCAAAATATGGTTTTGAAGGGTAAAAAGATTTTTAAACTCATTTCAATACTTAAATGTTTTATTGAGAAAGATATTTTTTTCTGAGAATTTTTATTAATTTCATAATGAGTTAAAGTTGTTAATAGAACTTGAAAAAAATCTAGGTTTAAATTCTAGCAAACTGAAAACTATAGACAAATTTATATAGAGCGGAATCTTAGAAAAAAATTACTCAAAATATTTAAACAAACGAGTGTGGTTTTTGTTGCACATAGTTATATTTACTAATACATTCTTTTTAGTTAGGTTTTTGACAACTGAGTTAGGTCTTTGACTGCAGAGTTTCTAATCTATGTGTATTTATCTATGTTTTTTAGTGTTTTATTTATTTTTTTTTCAAAATGTTTATTTTCTTTTCTCTCAGGGAGATTTGTTAATGAAATATGAGTATTTTTTTAAGCTGACGCCAACTTATTAATGTTTGACAGACCCTCACTCCCCTTTTGTTTGTGGCTTTGGTCTTAGAATTATTTTTTTAACAACAAACAGCAAATTAATAAAACCACAAATGAATCAAATCAATTGATTGTTCTTTTCATTACAATATTTATAAGACTGTTTCTATTATCAATCATTTTTTCCTAACAACAACAAGTTTTGTTATATTTTTTAATTAATATTTTGTATACAATCGCATGCCTCTACCTATTTATAACTAGAAAATATTGATATCTTAAAAATGAGACCAAAATTCTAACTCACTCATATTTACATGACAACGATATTTTTTTTTGTTGTTTTTCGAATTTTTTATTGGCTGTGTTGTTGCCTCAATTACAGTAGCATTTTATTAATTTGAGAAAAAAAATCTACCTCCGTAAGCAATAAAATGCGATAAAACTTTTGGTCACAGTTTTTTTTTTTCCTAAGTAATACTTTCGTTTGATATTTTTTTTAATTAATAATTTTTTATTGGTTGTTGTTATTTGTTGTATGTACTATTGTAGTTGTTTTTGTTGTTGTCATACAAAACCATTTAAAGATATCAATTGAAATATATTAGAACTAGAACAGCACACAAACAAAAACGGTGTAAAACACTGAGAGAAATATTTAAAATTAAATTTTTAAAAAATTACAAGAATTAAAAATTAAGAATTACAAGAAATACGGGGAAATTTTTTAACATAAATTTTGTAATTTTTTTTTATTAATCGGGAATTATACGAGTTATTATATAAAAATAAATAATTTTAAGAAAATTTTCGAAATTGAAAAACCAGTATTTTTTTTTGATTAATAAAAAACATTACACAAAATTAGCTTTAAATGTAAAAAAAATTTATATTCTAAAGGTCTAATATTAATTGCAATAAAAATTCTAAATTTTGAATTTTTTTTTAAAACTAGTATTTGTTATTAAAACAGAATCAACACAAATACTGGGAAAATAAATAAGCTAAACATTAACAAAATAAAGAGAGAAAATAAAAAAAGACGTTGATAAAATGTTTAAAGAAATGTTTTTCAAAAAATTTAGTAATTTACAAAAAAAACAGTATTTTTTCTAAAAAAATTACATTTAAAAAGTAAAGTTTTTAAACGAAATTTTCTGATATAAAAGTTACTAAAGTATGAAATACTGGTTTTTGGTTTAAAATATGGGTTTTTTAATTAACAGGTTTGTTTAAATTTTATTTAATAACATTATTTGTTTTAAAATTTTTTAAAAATAGTAGTAAATGGGTTTATATTTAAAAATACTGGTTTTTGTAAAGACAGTGTTTTGTACAATTGTTAGAAAAAAGTAAAGAATCACCATAAAATGTTTAAGTTATTTATATAGAATTAAATATTGCATTAAATTTCAAAATACTGGTTTTCAAAAAACCAGTATATTATATTAAATTTTTTAAAAAATAGAAAATACTGGTTTAAATGTAGCAAAATACTGGTTTTTGAAATTGCAAAATTTTTCCAGATTTTTTTTAGTATTATTATATGTTTTTAAATTATCAAAAACATTTCAAATTGGGTGTATATTGAAAAATACTGGTTTTTGGCAAAAAACATTATTTTGTATAATTGTTAGATAAATGTAAAGAATCCCCATAAAATGTCTAAGTTATTTATATGGAATTAAATATTGCATCAAATTTCAAAATACTGGGTTAAAAAAACCAGTATATTAAAAAATACAGGAAAATACAGGTTTAAAAATGCAAAATACTGGTTTTTGAAATTGCAAAATTTTACCAAATTTTATTTAGTATTATTATATGTTTTTAAATTATTAAAAACATTTCAAATTGGGTTAATATTGAAAAATACTGTTTTTTGAAAAAACGGTATAAAACGGTAAAAAATAGAAAAATACTGGTTTTTGAAATTACAAAAATTTTCCAAATTTTATTTAGTGTTATTATATGCTTTAAAATTATTAAAAACATTTAAAATTGGGTCAATATTGAAAAATACTGGTTTTTTAAAAAACTGTATTTTGTATAATTGTTGGAAAAAAGTAAAGAATGACCATGAATGTTTAAGTTATTTATATGGAATTAAATACTGCATCAAATTTCAAAATACTGGTTTTCAAAAAACCAGTATATTATATTAAATTTTTAAAAAATAGAAAAATACTGGTTTTTGAAATTGCAAAATTTGTTCAAATTTTATATAGTGTTATATGCTTTAAAATTATTAAAAACATTTCAAATTGGGTCTATATTGAAAAATACTGGTTTTTTAAAAAACTGTATTTTGTATAATTGTTGGAAAAAAGTAAAGAATGACCATGAAATGTTTAAGTTATTTATATGGAATTAAATACTGCATCAAATTTCAAAATACTGGTTTTCAAAAAACCAGTATATTATATTAAATTTTTAAAAAACAGAAAAATACTGGTTTTTGAAATTGCAAAATTTTTTCAAATTTTATTTAGTATTTATTATATGTTTTGAAATTATTAAAAACATTTCAAATTGGGTCTAATTGAAAAATACTGGTTTTTGGCAAAAAACTGTATTTTGTATAATTGTTAGAAAAAAGTAAAGAATGACCATGAAATGTTTAAGTTATTTATATGGAATTAAATACTGCATCAAATTTCAAAATACTGGTTTTCAAAAAACCAGTATTTTAAAATGTTTGAGCTAATTTACCTCAAATATGGGTTTATATTGAAAATACTGGTTTTTGAAAAAACAGTATTTTAGTTTCATTCTATATATGTTTGATATATTTAACAAAAAATAGTAATTTTTTTTAAAAAAAATGTTTTTGAAAAAAAAAATTTTTTTCTAAATTTTATTTTCAAATGTAATTTAGTTCTTTAAAGTTAATATTTCAAACAAAACTGTTTTTGTTTGAAAATAAAAATTAAAAAAACAGTATTATTGATACAGTTTTTTTTTTTTTTTTGTAAAACCAGTATTGTTGAGCCATTAAATATTGGTTTTGGTGCATAATTCTGATACAGTATTACACTGTGACCTAGGGCATAGAAATTCTTGAGTTTTTATCAACCAAATGAGTTTTTCCTGCTTCTTTCTATGTGTTGTTATTGGAGATTTGTTTATTAAAAACAATATTTTTTATTAAATGAATTTCTTTTTTAACTATTTGCGGTTTTATTATTTATTTACTTGCAATCTCACTCATACAAACTTCCGTCAATACATACCCAGCAAACACGATGCGAAACGTCCGAAAAGTTATACATTTTTCATATGAAAACAAAAGGAATTTCTAAGCTTTCCTGCAATATTGCTGAGAAAGCTATTATTTTTAAAGAAAAGCTCTTCCAATAGGGACTTTCGAACTTTGACAGTTGATAGCGGCCATATTGTTGAAGCTACAGCTGCGGCTGTCATTTATTCAGTTTTTGTTGCCTAATCACTATGGAAGAATATAGCGGTTTGCGGGCATGGCCATCTCACTTGAGGGTGATGTGAACTGGCCACAGATGTGGTGCGATTTGACCCCATTTGACATTTTCTTGTGGGGTTTTCTTAAGTCGCTTTCAAATCTTTCTCAATTTGAGACTGTAACTTTTCTGTTTGCTGGGTTTTACTTAATATTTATTGAATTTTAAGATTTATTTTTTTTTGTTGTATGGCGTAGCCATTCAACATTTTTCAATGCCTAAGTTTTAATTTTTTTCTCTTTATATTTTATTATTCGTTTTGTTCTTAAGTGTTCTAGATATTTGGTGGTTGGGGTTTTTTTTTATTGTATTGTAGATTTCTTTTGAATGATGGCAGCAGAAAACATTATTTTTGTGTTATCACAAATAGTTTTTAAAAGAAATTGTTTTGCTTTCAATATTTTTATCGTCTTGTGGTTTCTGAAATTATGTTTAGAAACATAATTTTAGGATAAAAAGTGAAAAATAATAAATTTAAAGAAACTGGGTTAAAGAGAGATTTTATACAATAATTTTGTAAAATTGAATCAAATTTGATCTGGAATTGTAAGATCGTTGCACTTTTTTCCAAAAGAGAACTTTACTTTAACTTTATATGTATGTAAAAAATTTCATGTAATGAAATGATTTTTACAAATCTTTTTTTTTTTTTATTCTTTTTTGTGTTTTCTGATATTTATTCGAATGAGGTTTTTTTTATGGAAATTTCATTCAACGTTGTATGTAAATCTTGACAATGATGAGAAAAAACATAAGAAAAAAAGAAAAATAAACAAGAAAAGACACAAATACAGTAGAAACACTTAAAGAGAAAGGGCAAAGTTCAAAAAATTTTTGTTTTTTAAAATACGGGATTTAAAATAGATGATGTATTTTTTGATTGCGGCTTTTGTTTTCAATAATTCATATGCCATTTTGAAACGCACATATCTGTCATTTATTCTCACTTAGTTATTGAGCATTATAGTGTAAACAAAAAGGATTTCTGTTGCTGGAAGTTTTGCTTTACTTCTTTAATTTTTTAAAAAAATTACGCTGAAGCACAACGATTGCTTACAGAAGCTTATGGTGATTGCGTTCCATTCGTTTCAACGTGCGAGAGATTTATTTCCACACGGAAGATAAAACAGTTTGAAGACCAGAAATTGAATTGAGGATTTTTTTCAAACTCAACAAGAGCTTCCAAAATCATTGAGAGCTACGCAAGCAACAATTTAAAAACATTTGCGAGCTACAGAATTCATCCAAAAGCAGGAAAATTGGGTACCATACGATTTTCTATGAAATTTTTAATAAATTTAGAAAATTTTTAATATAATTTATTGAATTTATAGAAAAAAATAAATTTTACGTTTTTGATATTATGTAAAATGTGGGTAAACAATGTAAAATTTAGATCTTTATCATAAATTATCAAGTTTATATAGAAATAATGATTAGAATCTTGAATTTTAAATTGTTTACATTGTTGACATTGTGTAAAATTTAGGTAAATAATGTAAAATTTAAATCTCTGTGATAAATTATAAAGTTTTTATAGAAAAAATGATTAATCCCTTTTATTTTCTATTGTTTACATTGTTGACATTGTGTAAAATTTGGGTAAACAATGTAAAATTTAAATCTCTGTGATAAATTGTGAAGTTTATATAGAAATGGTGATTAATAGCTTGAATTTTCAATTGTTTACATTGTGTAAAATTTGGGTAAAATATGTAAAATTGAAAACTTTATCATAAATTATAAAGTTTTTATGGAAATAATGATTAATCCCTTAAATTTTCAATTGTTTACATTGTTGACATTATGTAAAATTTGGGTAAACAATGTAAAATTTATATCTTTATGATAAATTATATAGTTTTTATAGACATAATGATTAATCCCTTGAATTTTCAATTGTTTACGTTGTGTAAAATTTGGGTAAACAATGTAAAATTGAGATCTCTATGATAAATTATTAAGATTAAATAGAAATAAGGATAAATCTCTTGAATTTTCTATTGTTTACATTGTTGACATTAGGTAAAATTAAGGTAAACAATGTAAAATTTACCATTTAATGTTAAATGATCGAAATAAAGAAAAATTACTTACAAAGCACTTAAATTTTCAATTGTTGACATTGTGTAAAATTAAGCTAAACCATGTAAAATTTAGATCTTTATGATAAATTATAAAGTTTTTATAGACATAATGATTAATCCCTTGAATTTTCAATTGTTTACATTGTCGACATTATTTAAAATTTGGGTAAACAATGTAAAATTTAGATCTTTATGATAAATTATAAAGTTTTTATGGAAATAATGATTAATCCCTTGAATTTTCAATTGTTTACATTATGTAAAATTTACGTAAACAATGTAAAATTTATATCTTTATGATAAATTTATAAAGTTTATATAGAAATAATGATTAATCTCCTAAATTTTCAATTGTTTACATTGTTGACATTATGTAAAATTTGGGAAAACAATGTAAAATTTAAACCTTTATATTAAATTATAATGTTTTTATGGAAATCATGATTAATCCCTTAAATTATCAATTGTTTACATTGTTGACATTGTGTAAAATTTAGGTAAACAATGTAAAATTTAGACCTCTGTGATAAATTATTAAGATTATATAAAACTAAGGATAAATCTCTTGAATTTCCAATTGTTTACATTGTTGACATAAGGTAAATATTAGCATTTTGTAAACATTTTTGATAAATTTAACAAATTTTTAAGGGATTTCAAAATTTCATTCGAAATACTGAAATTTTACATTATTGACATTAGGTAAAATTAAGGTAAACAATGTAAAATTTACCATTTAATGTTAAGTTATGGACATAAAGAAAAATTAACTACAAAGTACTTGAATTTTCAATTGTTGACATTGTGTAAAATTTGGGTAAACAATGTAAAATTTAAAACTTTATCATAAATTATAAAGTTTTTATGGAAATAATGATTATTCTCTTGCATTTTCTATTGTTTACATTATTGACATTGTGTAAAATTGGGGTAAACAATGTAAAACTTAGACCTTTATGATAAAATATTTAGTTTATATAGAAGTGGTGATTAATCTCTTGAATTGTCTATTGTTTACATTGTGTAAAATTGAGGTAAACAATGTAAAATTTATATCTCTGTGATAAATTATAAAGTTTTTTTTATAGAAATAATGATTAATCCCTAGAATTTTCAATTGTTTACATTGTTGACATTATGTAAAATTTGGGAAAACAATGTAAAATTTAAACCTTTATATTAAATTATAATGTTTTTATGGAAATAATGATGAATCCCTTGAATTTTCTATTGTTTACATTGTTCACATTATGTAAAATTTGGGTAAACAATGTAAAATTTAAACCTTTATATTAAATTATAATGTTTTTATGGAAATAATGATGAATCCCTTGAATTTTCTATTGTTTACATTGTTCACATTATGTAAAATTTGGGTAAACAATGTAAAATTTAAATCTCTGTGATAAATTATGAAGTTTATATAGAAATAAGGATAAATCTCTTGAATTTTCAATTGTTTACATTGTTGACATTATGTAAAATTTGGGTAAACAATGTAAAATTTAAATCTCTGTGATAAATTATGAAAATAATGATTAATCCCTTGAATTTTCTATTGTTTACATTGTGTAAAATTTGGGTAAACAATGTAAAATTTAGATCTCTATGATAAATTATTAAGTTTTTATAGAAATAGTGATTATTCTCTTAAATTTTCAATTGTTTACTTGGTTGACATTATGTAAAATTTGGGTAAAAAATGTAAAATTTAGTTTAAATCATAGAGTCTTCTTGGCCAAAGAGTTTTCAACACTTTTGTTTATATTTCTAAGCTCTTTACGAACATAAAAAAGAACGCTTTTGGATATGAGAAAAATTGGGCCATTAGCTATTGAGATTTAGAGAAATGAAATCTCTGATTTTTTTAAAAATATAATATAAAACTTTTGTGGTTACTTACTGTTAACCCTAAAGGGGTTAAACTTAACATGTTTGTGTTGTATTCAAAAGTTCATGTATCTGTTTTTTTATGTATGATTTTATTTTCATATTTTTGTGTTTATAAAATGTGAAAATAATAAAGAAATACTGAAAAGAATGCAAGTAAATATGGAACAAAATATGTAGTATATAATATTTAGTTTGTTCTCAAAGAGCCAAAGTCACATTCACTACTATATCATTATGCAAATACAAATGAATACGAATATTTTTTTTTACATGTAAATCTTAACATTTACATATGCAAGTATGTAGGTATTTAGGTATCTGTATGTATGTATAGTATACATATGTATTTTATTTATAGAGTAGGGTAAAACAGAGAGAGAACCAGTGATTTGTTAAGAAGTGCATTTAGTTTTCAAGTGCAACCACTTTAATCATTATAAAAAGTTTATGGAAACAAATATTACTTTTTGTTTTTTGAAAAAATCTAAAATAAAAACTGCAGAATAAGTACATTTTTTTACTTGATCTCAAGTGAAGGCAGTTTTTAAAATATAAAAAATAAAAATAAAGATTGGAAAGTCATATTTGGAAATCTTTTTTTGAAATTTATCTTAAGATCATTATTTCCTGCAGGGTTTTTTGTAAAAATTCAGAATTTTTTTTAGATTGAAAATGAATATTTCATATTCACACATTTTGTTTACCAAAAAGAACAGACATCTAAACATTCATGCAAAGAGTTTTTGTACTTTTTTCCACTTGTTTTTTATGTTACATTATATTTTTTATAATCATTTTAGTTCAAGGCTAAAAAACTACACATAAAAAAAAGAGGTAAAATAATGCAAAAAACTAAATGAGGTTTAAAAAGATAAAGTGGAGCAGACATACCAACAGAAACTATTATTTACATACACTACCTACCCAACTATACAGTATAAAAATTAGAGACTACGACTAAAAAAAATAAAGACATAAAATTTAACATTAGAGGCATAAAAATAATAAATTCAAAAATACAATTTTTTTCATAACTGACCTTAAGTAAAATTTATGTAAATAAAGAAAAGAGATTTAAACAAAAATTTAATAAAAAAAAAATTATTTGTCTTGAAATTTTGCTAGAAAAAACTAAAGTTTACATTGTTGACATTAGGTAAAATTAAGGTAAACAATGTAGAATTTACAACATTTTAACAAAATATACAGTCTAATAGAAATTTCATTCGAAATAGTGGAATTTTACATTGTTGACATAAGGTAAAATTAAGGTAAACAATATAAAATTTACCATTTAATGTTAAATTATCGAAATAAAGAAAAATTACTTACAAAGCACTTTAATTTTCAATTGTTTACATTGTTGACATTGTGTAAAATTTATCTAAACCCTGTAAAATTTAAAACTTTATCATAAATTACAAAGTTTTTATGGAAATAATGATTAATCTTTTGATTTTTCAATTGTTTACATTGTTGACATTGTGTAAAATTTGGGTAAACAATGTAAAATTTAGATCTTTATGGCAAATTATTAAGTTTATACAGAAATAAGTATAAATCTCTTGAATTTTCTATTGTTTACATTTTGTAAAATTTAGGTAAACAATGTAAAATTTAGATCTCTGTGATAAATTATAAAGTTTTTTATAGAAATAATGATTAATCCCTAGAATTTTCAATTGTTTACATTGTTGACATTATGTAAAATTTGGGTAAACAAAGTAAAATTTAGATCTCTGTGATAAATTATTAAGTTTATATGGTAATAAGGATAAATCTCTTGAATTTTCAATTGTTTACATTGTTGACATTACGTAAATTTGGGTAAACAATGTAAAATTTAGATCTCTGTGAAATATTATTATTTAGATTTTTCAATTGTTTACATTGTTGACATTGTGTAAAATTTGGGTAAACAATATAAAATTTAGATCTCTATGATAAATTTTTAAATTTATAAAGAAATAAGGATAAATCTCTTGAATTTTCTATTGTTTACATTGTGTAAAATTTGGGTAAACAATGTAAAATTTAGATCTCTGTGATAAATTATAAAGTTTTTATAGAAATAATGATTAATCCCTTGAATTTACAATTGTTTACATTGTTGACATTATGTAAAATTTGGGTAAACAATGAAAAATTTAGATTTCTATGATAAATTTTTAAATTTATACAGAAATAATGATAAATCTCTTGAATTTTCTATTGTTTACATTGTGTAAAATTTGGGTAAAGAATGTAAAATTTAGATCTCTGTGATAAATTATAAAGTTTTTTATAGAAATAATGATTAATCCCTAGAATTTTCAATTGTTTACTTTGTTGACATTATGTAAAATTTGGGTAAACAAAGTAAAATTTACACCTATTTGCCAAATTATACAGTCTAAATAGAAATAATGATTAATCTCTTAAATTTTCAATTGTTTACATTGTTGACATAAGGTAAATATTATAATTTTGTAAACATTTTTGAGAAATTTACCAAATTTTTAAGGTATTTCAATATTTCATTCGGAACACTGAAATTTTACATTGTTGACATTATGTAAAATTAAGGTAAACAAAATAAAATTTACCATTTAATGTTAAATTATCCAAATAAAGAAAAATTACTTACAAAACACTTTAATTTTCAATTGTTGACATTGTGTAAAATTTGGGTAAACAATGTAAAATTTAGATCTCTATGACAAATTATTAAGTTTATACAGAAATAAGGATAAATCTCTTGAATTTTCTATTGTTTACATTGTGTAAAATTTGTGTAAACAATGTAAAATTTAGATCTCTGTGATAAATTATAAAGTTTTTATAGAAATAATGATTAATTCCTTGAATTTTCAATTGTTTACATTGTTGACATTATGTAAAATTTGGGTAAACAAAGTAAAATTTACACCTATTTGCCAAATTATATAGTCTAAAAAGGAATAAGGATTAATCTCTTAAATTTTACATTGTTGACATTAGGTAAACTTAAGATAAATAATGTAAAATTTACGCATTAATCTTAAACTATAAAGTTGAAATAAGATTGTTAAGAAATCTGCGAAAAATTCCATAGTTTACATTGTTGACATCATGTAAATAATACAAGTTTTTATAGAAACTTTATAATTTTATAAAATATTTTTATAAATTTGTTCATTTTATAGAATTTGCTTAATTTTACATTGTTGACATCATGTAAAAATTTTATTTTACATTGTTGACATCATGTAAAATATCCATTTTAAGCTAATTTTTACAACTTGAATGAAAAAGATGTTTAAATATTGAAAATTTAGAATTGTTTACATTGTTTACCCAAATGTAAACAATATATTTTCTACCAAAATTAAGTAAATTTCTCCAATTTTCTTTGTAAAACTTAAAAATGTCTCTGAAAAATTTAATTTACATTGTTGACATCATGTAAAGTATTAGGTAAATTATGTAAAATTTCCATTTCAAGCCAATTTTTACAAATTAAATGAAAAATATTTAAAATTTATAATAGTTTACACTGTTTAGCCAAATTTTACATTGTTGACATCATGTAAAGAATTGGGTAAATTATGTAAAATATAAATTTTAAGCTAAATTTTACAACTTAAATGAAAAAGATGCATAAATATTGAAAATTTAGAATTGTTTACATTGTTTACCCAAATGTAAACAATAAATTTTCTACCAAAATTAAGTAAATTTCTCCAATTTTCTTTGTAAAACCTAAAAATTTCTCCAAAAAAAATTATTTTACATTGTTGACATCATGTAAAGGATTGGGTAAATAATGAAAAAAATCAATTTAAAGCTAATTTTTACAACTCAAGTAAACAAAAATTTAAATATTAAAATTTTGAATTGTTTACCCAATGTAAACAATATAGTTTCTAACAAAAATATAATCATTTTCTCAAATTTTGTTTGAAAAACCAAAAAAATATCCGAAAATTTATTTTCCTTTGTGTAAAGAAGTATGTAAACAATGTAAATTTTTATTGAATGTTTTGAAAATTATGAATTTTCAGTTGATATTGTAATTTGAAAATGTAAAGTTTTTAATTACATTATTTACTTCATTAAATTTTGTGTTTTTAAAAAACAAAATTAAAAATTCTACTCCATGTTTTGTTGCTCATTTCATAACATATCCTTTTTATTTATATAATTTTGTGTCGATTTTTTTCCCTGGAAATTTACCTGTTGGTCATTTTACCTGCAGAAATAATTTCTGTACCATAAATCATTTGTTGTTGTTTTTTTGTTTTGTTTTCAAAATAAATTATTTATATATTTCAGAGGTTCTTGTTCTGTGTATTTGTTTATTTGTTTGCATTTTGGTAACCAGTTAAAGTTAAAAATCAGCTACATTCGTTTAAATATTTTATAAACAGGAAGTCTACTTTTGTAACCACATTGTGCAATATTGTTACCATACAAGCAACTGTATATATATGCATGTAGATAAACCTTTGTCTGTATAGAAATAAATATTCAGCTCTCTTTTGTGACAAAATATTTATTTATACGATTGATATGGCGATGATGTTGATGAGTTTTGTTTTACTCCTCTAAGCTGATGTTCCGATGTGAGAGATATTCTGTGTTTTTGTTTGTTTTTTTTTTGTTCCCCTGAAAATTGTATATATTTAACGCCACCATGGCAATTGTATATGCCGCTTGCTGTTGCTCTTTGTGGATGCCTGCCCCACACCAAACCACTCAAAAAAAAAAAAACAGCATTACAATGGCTTCAACGCTTCAGGAGTTTTTGTAAAAACCTCTATTTAACTATTGATGTAGTTAGTTTGTAGTGTGTAAGTGTTGGCGTTGGGTTTTCAAGCTTTCCAGCAGTTCTGTCTGACAATGAGACAGTCTTAAAACCGTTTTATTGAAAATTGCTACTAATACCTCCATTAATATAATTGTTGTTTTTAGTTCAATAAGAAATTATTAAAATTAATTGATTTTGAAAATATTATTTTTTTTTTTTAGTTTTAATGAAAATTTTGAAAAATCCCTTCATAACTTTTTAAAATTGCTTTGCAAATGTTAAATAAATCTTATGATGCTATTCCTTAATTTGTTTTCTTGCTATTTGTAGAACATTCCATTGCTCTATTAAGCTTTCTTTCATATGAAAATTAAGTTTTTATAAAAATAGTCAAAATTAATATCAATCATACGCAACCATAAACAATTTTTACAAATTTTCCATTTTCTTTAAAACAACTAGGGAATCTTAAATTTGTATTATAGTTTAGGAATGACTAAAGTCTTTTACATAATTTACAATTTAAAAAATTTCGAATTTATTTTTTCCCAGAGCTGGGAGTGCAAAAGAAAATAAAGAAATATTTTTTTTATTTTAAGTAAAAAGTTTGAAAGCTGCTGCCTAAAGTGGTACATTATGTTCATATAAAACTGCAGGGTTTTGTGTGATTCTTTAGTTTGGGATGTCTGACTGTTTGTGTTGTGGTTCAAATTGTTTAATATGCTAAATTTTATTTATATATCCAATGTTTTGTTTATGTTTTCATGGAAAATATGATTGATCAACACATTTTTGATTTAGAGAACAAAATAAAGTAGTAAAGTTACCATTTATTATGGCAAATGAAGTTGAGGTTTAACTAGACCTTTTCAAAAAGCTCTGAAGAAGAAACTTAAATGTGATTATGATAATTTTTAATCTATAGCAATTGATATTAGTTAAATAATACATTTCGTACCATATATAAGGGAATTCACTCTTTAGCTACCTATTTTTTATGGTTTTCTTGTCTAAATCTCTTGATTTTACTAAAGTTTTTAACAATTATGAATTTTTCTTTTTCTTTTCAGGTAAGCAAGCAAAACTATATTGAAATGTTTTGAAATATAAACATTCATTATGAAAATGTTCAAAAAATTAAAGTAAGTTTTTAGTTATTATTAAATAGTTTTAAAAATTTATTTATTTATTGTTTTAAATACATTTTTCTATATTTAATCTTCAATTATTTTCAATATTATATAAACTGTTTAAATTTTTTTTGAAAAGTTTTTAAATTTTTTTTTAAATTTTTAAAATGTTGATATTTTGGTTCTAAAAATTTTGAAGCTAGCTATTACTCTTAATCCTTATTTTGTTGTTAACATATTTGTAGAACATTATATGGCTCTATTTAACTTGCTTCCCGGTCAAAATTGTAGTTTTATAAAATTAGTCAAAATTAATATTAATCATACGCACCCTTGAACAATTTCACAAATTTGCCATTTTCTTTAAAACGGTTACAGATTTTTAAATTTTGAAAGGGGATTAAGGAAGCCTAAGGTCTTTTACGAGATTTAGTATTTGATTTCATATTATAACTTTATAAAAAACAGAGCTGGGATTGCAAGAAGAAAATAATAAAAATTAATTTTTTATAAATTTTTTTATTTTTTTTCAAAAAAATTGAGAAGAAAACCAGAGGAATAATTTTAAGTAATTAAATAAATTGACAAATATTTCTTAATCTATTTTTAAAAAGATATATTTTTTTTTTAATTTTGTCTAAAATTTAGCATATCTTTGTCTTGATCTTATTATTTATTTAAATTGCCTGGACCCCAAATGAAACACTTGGAGCAGTTTCACATTGTGTGCTAGTTTTTTACAAAATTTCAAAACAAATAATTTCCTCTTCAAAATAATATAGAAATAAAAACCATTTATATGCATTTTTATTTAAATATGTATATTATTAAATACAAAACTAAAAAAAATAATCAGTATGCACAACAAAAATCTTCATTTAATGTGGCCATTAAACCTCATTAAACGGTTGCATAAAATGCTGTTTAAAATGACAACATCATCACGTTTTTCTCCAGCTACATACAACTTTTTTTCTCTCCTCACGACACACATTGGAAAATTTTTGTTTAAAACTAAAATATCAAAACCATACTGGTTCAAAATATTAATATTTGATGCAACAGTCATACGTTTGCACAAGCACTCACTCAATCTTGAATGAAATACAAGAATTTTTGGAATTTTTGACAATTTAAGCTCTTAAATAATGCTCATTATTATTAGTAAAGTTATTAAACTAATGAATGTCTTCTTAAAGCAAATTTAAACTTAAAATTACTTAAGAATACTCAATGAAATTGACACATCAAAAGAACTTTTGCTTGATTTTTGAATTGAAACAATGTTGTTTATTTAAATCCTCAAGTGGTTTTTTTAATAAAAAAAATACAGTTTTAAAATACATTGTATATATTTAAATGACAATTTAAATAGTAGTTAGTTTGCCAAAAGATTTTGATACTGGAATTAGTGAAATCTAAATACTAAGCTAATTGGAAAGGATTGTATTTAAACTGATATAGGAAACAAAGAAAAAATAACAATTTGTTAACAAAGTTTTAAGGGTTTTATTTACATATGTGTATATTTTATAAGAACATTTTTAAATAATAGTTAATTTAAGCTTGTTAACAAAATTTATTTTTAATTTTTTTGGAATTTTTTTTTGGTGAAATTTATTAAAATTTTTTAAAATTGTTCTGTCAATGCTAATTAAATTTGCTGATGATATTCCTTGATTTGTTGTTAACATATTTGTAGAACATTTAATAGCTCTATTTAACTTAATTTTGGGTGAAAATTTCACTTTTATAAAATTAGTCTTAATTAATATTAATCATACGCACCCTTGAACAATTTCACAAATTTTACATTTTCTTTAAAACTAATAAAGATTTTAATATATTGAAAGCGGATTCAGAAAGCCTTAGGTCTGCTAAGTAATTTAGAATTTAAAATGAAAATTAGACCTTCAAAATATGAGAGATGGAGTCAATGACAAAAATATTTAAAAAAAAATTTTTTTTGAATTTAAATTTTTTTTAAAAACTTGGGATAAAAATCATAATTTTTGTATCTAGTAAAAGGAGGGATAAATAAATGAAGTGAAAAGTATTTTTAAATCAGATTTTTTATAGATATTTTTTTGTTTTTCTAGCTAAAATTCTTGTTTAGAAATTTTTGTTCTGAAATTTTAAGGCAAATCTAATTATAAGATTCCAGACATAGTTTTCAATATAATTGTACAACATTTCATTGCTTGAAATACCTAGTTTTCCGCAGAAAAACTTTTTATTTAAAAAAATTTAAATTTTATAGAAATTTCTTGCTAAATCTTTTAGAACTTCTTAAATTTGCTGTGAAAACTTTGAGTATATCTTGTAGCACCTTTCATTTGTAGCACCTTTCATTACTCTAATTGGCTTTTTTCCTGCAGAAAAGTACTCATTTCAAACATATTTTTAATTTTAAAGAAATTTCTTGTGAAATCTTTCAGATCTTTTTAAATTTGCTTTGAAATCATTGAGTAAATCTTGTGATATTAATCTTTGCTTTGTTCTTAACATATTTGTAGCACCTTTCATTACTTTAATTGGCTTTTTTCCTGCAAAAAAAGTTTTAATTTCATACAAATTTTTAATGTTTTAGAAATTTCTTACAAAATATTTCATAACTTTTTAAATTTGTTTAAAAGACTTTAAATAAATCAACCGTTATTAATTTCTACTTTATTGTTAACATATTTGTAGAACATTTCAATGCTCCAAAATCATTTTTTCCTGCAGAAAAAGTAATTTTTTTTTAAAATAATTTTTATATTATTGAAATTTTGTGCTAAATGTGGCATAATTTTGTAAATTTGTTTTGAAATTCAGTGATGTTAATATCTTATCTTATAAAGAACTTCTTTTCCGTTAAAAAACAACTCTTTTTATATTTGTTTTATTATAATAATTGCCTTAAATAACTTGCTTGCGGGTGGAAAAAAAATTATTTTGAAAAATGTTTTTTTTTAATTGTTTATAACTTTTTAAATTTGTTTTGAAAACTTTAAGTAAATAGATTTCTTTTAATCTCTATTTTGTTCTTATTATATTTGTAGAACATTTTGATGGTCTAAAAAACTTCCTTCCCATTGAGAAGTTCAGTTTTATAAAGTTAGTCCAAATTAATATTAATCATACGCACCCCTAACAAATTTTACAAATTTCCCATTTTCATTAAAACTGGGGGAGATATTAAAATTTAATATATATGATAAGAAAGACTAAAATGTTCTTAGGGATCTAGAGATTGAAATCTGATTTATATGTAAATAAAATCAGAGCTGGGATTACAAGAAAAAAAATTAAAATTTTCTAAAATTTTAAAATAATGAAAAATTTTTAAAAAACTCTTATTAATTATTGATTATCATGTAAATATAACAACAACTAAAGACGCGAAACAAATTACCATAAAAATTTAATTAAATTTTGAAAAAAAAAAATTTTTCATTATCGAGTATCAAAAAAATATGATTTAAAATAAGTAAAAGTATATTTTTCAATTAGATTTGATTTATAAAATAACTTCCTACCTTGTTTTTAATATTTTTTTTTTCAAATATTTTTTCGCCTTATTAATTGCTTCATAATCTGGCCTTTATTTCTTAATCTCTAGACATTTATTTCAACTGACAGCTTAAAACTGATTACATTTTTATTTGAGGACAGTGAAAAAAAAAACTAAAATTAAAAATATGTGGGTTTCATATTTGAATTTAATTTAACATAAAACCTAACTAGATCATTTTTGCCAGATAAAATAATAAATAAAATTTGTTTATATACAAATAGCTGGAAAAAAGAATTACAGCATGAAATCAAAACAGTTGGTAACAATTCAAATTTATTTTTTTTTAATTTATGTCTAAACAATGACCTTTAACTATGGGTGTTTAAACATCAAAAAATATCAAACAATACCAGTAATATTTTTTAGTTGTTTCTTTTTTTTGAATTGTATCACACTGACACTTCAAACCCACTATGTTAAACATTCAATTCCTCTTACACTCTAACATGCTATTTTTAAAATTCGTAAGATTTTTTTTTCGGTATTTTTTCTTTAATTGTTCCACCAAATTATTCTTAATTTTTGCGAGAAAAAACTGACCAATTGTTTGTGGTATTTTTTGTTCAAATAATTATGGTTCATTAACCTTTTTTTTGAAAAGATTTAACTGTTTTTGGTCATGTGGCTTTTTCAACCCGGCCTGAGTTGGCTTGTTTGACTTTTAAAAACCTCAAAAACATTACAGCTTGTGTTTGCTGCTTTTGCTTTTGACTTTATTTGGCTTTGTTGTACTTACTTCTTTAAGTAAATTCTTTTTACTTTAATAATTGTTGTTCAACTTTAATTATAGTCAAAAGCGGGAAACAAGCGTAAGAAAACAGTAATAAAATATACTTTATTAGGGGTATTCAGTTGGAAAGGCATGAAATGTTAAATTAGAAAACTATTTACTAAACATTTCTATTATATTTATGCAGAAAAAAAAACTAATTTAAAAAATATTTTTTAATTTTATTAAAATTTTGCAAAACAAAATGTCATAACTTTTTAAATTTGTTTTGAAATCTTTAAGTAAATCCTGTAATATTAATCTCTATTTAGTTTTTTATATTTTTGCAGAACATTTCATTACTCTATTTAATTTGATTCCCGAAGAAAATTTTATTTTCATAAAATTCCTCCAAATTAATATCAATCATACGCACCCTTACGATTTTTATTAATTTTTTAATTTTCTTTAAAACGGTTAAACAAATGAAATTTGTTTAACCTATTTTTAAAAGCTTAAAGTCTAAGCTATTATATAACGAGAATAAATGTTCTGTATTATAAACACAATTGATTTTGAGAACATTAAAACCAATTTAGTATTTTATAAAAAAATTATTTTTTTCAAAACTGTTGATCAAGTAATCAAGGGATATTTATCTTTATTTTCAGTTTAACATATTTGTAGAACATTTTACTGCTTTACGAAACTTTTTTCCTGCTGAAAAAAACTCATTTAAAAAATATTTGTAATTTTTACAAAAATTTCGAGCCAACACTGTCATAACTTTTTAAATTTGTTTCGAAATTATTAAGTTAATCTAGTAATAATAATCTCCATTTTGTTTTTTATATTTTTGTAGAACATTTCATTGCTCTATTTATCCTGCTTTCCGGTAAAAATTTTATTTTTATAAAATTCCTCAAAATTAATATTAATCATACGTACCCTTAAAAGTTTTATTAGTTTTTTAATTTTCTTTAAAACGGTTAAACAAATGAAATTTGTTTTAACTATTTTTAAAAGCTTAAAGTCTTAGCTATTAGATAATACAAATAAATGTTCTGGTTTTTAAACACAACTGATTTTGAGAACATTTAAACCAATTTAGTATTTTATAAAAAAATTAATTTTTTCAAAACTATTGAAATATTTCAATTGTTACTCTGAAAGTTTTGAAGTAATCAAGAGATATTTATCTTTATTTTCAGTTTAACATATTTGTAGAACATTTTACTGCTTTACGTAACCTGTTTCCTGATGAAAAGAACTCATTTAAAAAATATTTTTAATTTTTATGAAAATTTCGAGCCAACACTGTCATAACTTTTTAAATTTGTTTTGAAATTATTAAGTAAATCTAGTAATAATAATCTCCATTTTGTTGTTTATATTTTTGTAGAACATTTCATAGTTCTATTTAACTGGCTTTGCGCAGAAAAAAACTCATTTAACTCATTTTGTAATTTTTACAAAAATTTCGAGCCAAAACTGTCATAACTTTTTAAATTTGTTTTGCAAGCATTGAGTAAATCCAGTGATAATAATCTCTATTTTGTTGTTTATATTTTTGTAGAACATTTCATTGCTTTATTTATGCTGCTTCCCAGTGAAAATTTTATTTTTATAAAATTCCTTCAAATTAATATCAATCATACGCACCCCTAAAATATTTATTAAATTTTAATTTACTTTAAAACTGTTAAGAATTTAAGAATTTTATAAGGAGTTTGGGAAAGTTAAAGCTCTTTAAAAGATTTTGAATTTAAAAAATTTCAGAACTTAATTAAGAACAGAGCTGGGAGTAACTGGAATAAAAGTTAAAAAATTTAATTGGAAAAATTCTAAACATAAGAAATTTTAAGATACTAGTTTTGCTTTAGTGAATACCCTTATTGTTTTTAACAAAAGCAAACTCTAATATAATTGTATATGCGTAGATACGTTACAAGTACGTACTTACTACATTGTTATTATTATTACGTTTTCCCTCTAATGAAACTGTAGTAACGTTATAATAAATTTATATTATTTCATTTTTGTTTTTATACCTACTTCTTCTAATTGTGTCGTCGTTGGTGCTTGGTTCTTGAAAAGAATGAGTCGACAAAAATATGGCAAAAATCTAAGCTTATAAACGTAGCTAAAAGACTATAAATCTTTTGTTTTTTTTTTGTTTTGTGTGCTACGAGCTGGTTAATGTTAAGGTACTTGAATGTTAACAAAAAAAAAACTGCGTATAATTTTTTATATAAAACCTCAACAACTCAGCCTAACGATCAAATAATAATAATAATAATGATGAAGATGATGAGAGCACAAAAAGTCTTACATATTTAAGTTGGGGTGCTTAAAATGTTCAAAATTTTTCAAGCAAAAACTGTTAAAATATTAAAGTGTTTAATTTAGATTTGATGAAAATAAAATATTAGTCATATGTATTTAAAAGAATGATGGTTAAGATTTTGGAATTGTGATAAAAAATTAATTTTTTTTAAGAAAATAAAAATTTTAAAATTTTTTTTTTAAGAAAATCGTTTATAATTCTTAAAATTTGTCTAGAAAAATTTAAGTAAATTGTTTGTTAATAATTGTTATTTTGTTGTTAATAAATTTGTAGAAGATTTTAATGCTTTAGTTAATTTGCTTCCCTTAGAAAATTGTTGAAAAAAATATAAATTTTATTTTTTTTAAGAAAATCGTTTATAATTCTTAAAATTTGTTTAGAAAAATTTGAGTAAATTTATTGTTAATAATTGTTATTTTGTTGTTAATAAATTTGTAGAAGATTTTAGTGCTCTAATTAATTTGCTTCCTGCAGAAAATTAAATTTTTAAAAAATTCCTCAAAATTAATATTAATCATACGTACTGTTACAATTTTTAAAAAATTTTCAATTTTCTTTAAAACTAATGAACGATTTAAAAAAATTAAAGGAGTTTAGGAAAGCTTTAAGTCTAGTAAGTTCTAAATCACTTAAATCAATTTGGTTTTGAATGAGAAATAGAGCTGGGAGCCTGAACAAATAGGACAAATAAATTTTTGTTAAATTTTTAATATTTTTTTTGTGATCGTAAACTGTTTTACTTAGGTTTATTGGATTATAATACGGAATAGTAAATATTGCATTATTTAAAATTTGACTTTCTTATTGTTGTTGGAAAAATATTGAAAAATTTTTAATTTTTCAAAAATCAAAATTTTGTAATAAAGTTTGTGGCTTGATTGAGAAAATACATATATAGTAAGAATTTTAAATAGTTCTACAGTTTTTTTAAAAGCTTAAGTTTAGAGCTATTAAATAATGATAATAAAACATGACTTTTCTGATGATTAATGAATTTTTGAAACATTTGCAAATTATCAAATTTTTTTTTAAAATATAAAAATATAAAATTTTTTAACAAAGTTTGCAGCTTGATTTAAAAAATGTATATTAAGCAATTTGATTAGTTTTACTGTAGCTTAACGTTACATCTATTAAATAATGAAAATAAAAGTTGAGTGTTATGGATACATCTTATTTTAGAAACTTTTAAAGAGATATGTATTTTTCAAAAATTCTGAATTTTTTTAACAAAGTTTGGGGCTTCATTGAAAAAACATATATTCAACAATTTGATAAGTTTTATTGTATTTGAGTAGCTTAAGGTTACAGCTATTAAATAATGAAAATAAAAGTTGAGTGTTATGGACACATCATATTTTAGAAACTTTTTAAGAGATATGTATTTTTTCAAAAATCTAAATTTTTTTAACATAGTTTGGGGCTTGATTAAGAAAATGTATATTAAAATTTTTAAACAGTATTACTTTTATTTAGTAGCTTAAAGTATGATGTATTGAATAGTGAAAATAAAATTTAAGTTTTATAAACACAACTGATTTGGTAACAAAGTTAAAAAAAAGTTGGATGATTGATCAATTTTTAACGATTATTTTCAACAAGATATATAAATTATTTCAATTAGTTTTTTTATTATTTTGGTTTATTATTATATCTACTTTTAAATAATGAAGTTTAATGGAAGTAAAAATTTTTTTTTTTTTTGAAAAAAAATTTCGTCACAAATTTTGATGAAATTTTTAAAAAAAATTTTTTTTGGTTTTTAGTGGTTTATGATTAATTAAAACATAATATAAACAATATTTAAAATTAATAAATTTTAAAATTTTTTTTTGGAAAACCCGAACTAGGCAACTTTTAAGAGGAAAGTTTTTTTTTTCTCAATATTATAGGAAATATATTTAATTAACTGTAGGCGTATGTTAATTTATGTAAAACTATTTACATTTTTTTTTTCATTTTTATTTTTCAATAAGACAATTTTTAGCTTGATAAGATTGAAATCTTTAAAATTTCTTAACAATTTTGAACAGATTTTTAATTACTTTTTCATTTCTTTATGGCTTAAAATTGACTTAAAAACACAACTACAAATAGTTTGTTTATTTTTTTGAATACAATTTAGGTTAATTATGTTAAAACCTTAAAGTTTAAATTAGAGTTAAACTTTAATGTTTTATTAAATTAAAATAAGGCGCCTTTAAATTAGATTTTTTTTTTTTTGGGAAATCGTTAAATAAATTTTAATGAATTATAAAAAAAAACAAACGACCAGATACAAATCAACCCGGATTTTATTTGTATTGGCAATTGGTTTTCATTGTGGTCAATAAGTCAAACTGAATGGGATTTTTTTTTCTCCAATAAAATAAAATAAAGTCTTTGTTTAATAGTTTTAAACTAATTTTGTTTGCATTCGTTACAAATAGCTTAAAATGTTGTTATTGTTTATATCTGATGCTTAGTTAAGACCATAAAAATCAAAATCTGTATTGAATTGATTATTTTAGAAACTAACAAGAACCAGTTTTTTTTTTTTACAAATTTCAATGGGTTTATTGTTTTTGTTTAGGTTTTGTGAGTGTAATTTTACACAAAACCCAGCAGTTTTACTACAATGACTACAATTTGTAGATCATTTTGGGTCATTGGTCTCTTTGTAATGCCAAGAATAGACAATTGTTTACTTTATTTAACCCAGGTAAACTAGAGTGAGGACAATTAACACTTTAGTGTCTCTAAGTAATCAAGAGGGTAGACACTTTCAACTTTTTTTGTACTAGACTTTTGAAAGTTGTTATTTTACCTAGCAGAAATAATTTTTCAGAGACATAATTGTCACCTAAAGACACTTAGCAATTAAGTTTTTAGAAGTAAGAAATTTTACTCTCAACAAAGTCATTTTCATTTCTAACCTTAACATAAATTTGTTTAACAAATTCATTAAATATAAAGAATTTACTAAAGAAAAAATTGTATTTCAATACAAGACACCTTAAATAATAATTTAGTAAAGGATTTGGTTAAAATAATTCTAATGCAAATGCTTAAAAAGGCAGTTAAATTAAAAAATTATATTTAGATTTTTGTTTCTAAAACTCCCAGCTCTGTTAATACATAAATTCCAATTTGATTGTAATTTATAAAACACTTAAAGACTTTAAGTATGCTTAATCATTATTAAAATTTTTAAAATCGGTAACCGTTTTAAAGAAAATTGAAAATTTGTAAACATTTTCAGGGGTACGTATGATTGATATTAATTCAAGCTAATTTTATAAAAACTTAATTTTCATTATTAAGTAAGCTGAATACAGCAATGGAATGTTCTACAAATATGTTAAAAACTAATTAGGGAATATTATGAAGAGATTTGCTTAACATTTACAGAACAATTTTAAAAACTTAGGAACAATTTTTGGAAAATTTTCATTAAAACTTAAAAAAAGTAATTTCAAAATTCATTAATTTTAACAAGTTTCTGCGGGAAATACCAAAGTGGAATGTTCAACAAATATGTTAAAAACTAATTAGGGAATATTATGCAGAGATTTGCTTAACATTTACAGAACAATTTTAAAAACTTGGGAACAATTTTAGCAAAAATGTTAATAAAACTTAAAAAAAGTAATTTCAAAATTCATTAATTTTAACAAGTTTCCTCGGAGAATACAGCAGTGAAATGTTCTACAAATATGTGAAAAACAAATTAAGGATTATCATCAAAAGATTTCCTTTACATTTACAAAATAATTTTAAAAACTTAGGAACAATTTTTGCAAAATGTTCAATAAATCTTAAAAAAAGTTATTTCAAAATTCATTAATTTTAACAAGTTTTTTCGGGGAATACTGCAGTATGTTCTACAAATATGTTAAAAACAAATTAAGGAATATCATTGAAAGATTTCCTTAACATTTACAAAACAATTTTAAAAATTTAGGAGCAATTTTTGCAAAATTTCCAATAAATTTAAAAAAAATTATTTTCAAAATTCATTAGTTTTAACAAGTTTCTTTGGGAAATAAGCAATGAAATGTTCTACAAATATGTTAAAAACAAATTAAGGAATATTATTGAAAGATTTTTTTAACATTTACAAAACTATTTTAAAGACTTATTAACGATTTTGTGAAAAATTTTCAATGAAACCTAAAATCTATAAATTAATTAAACTCCCAATTCTGTTAAAACAAAAATTGCAATTTTATTTTAATTTGTACATCTCGTAAAGACCTTAATTGTGCTTAATCATTATTCAAAATTTTAAAATCTGTAACCGTTTTAAAGAAAATTGAAAATTTGTAAAATTTCTCAGGGGAGCGTATGATTGATATTAATTCAAGCTAATTTTATAAAAACTTAATTTTCACCAGGAAGCAAGCAGAATACAGCAGTGGAATGTTCTGCAAATATGTTAAAAACACATTAAGGATTATAATGAAAAGATTTGCTTAAAATTTACAGAACAATTTTAAAAAGTTATGAACAATTTTTGCAAAATTTTCAATAAAATAAAAAAAAAATATTTTCAAAATTCATTAATTTTAACAAGTTTCTTTTGGAACTTAAAACGATATTTATATAGCTGGGAGTATGATTTAACTGTCCCCAAGCTGTAGTCATTTCGAAAGTTGAATTATGTTTCTAATTAAAGATTAGCAGCCCTATTCATCTCTAATATTATCTCAACAAGTCAATTTCTAGATTACTGTTACCTATTAGAGGTAACAGTAATCTTTGAAAATTAAATTGTTTTATACTTTGTAATGGTGGTAATCCAAAATAAAAGGGACAGTTATTCAGAACTGCTGGGTTAACAAAACCATTTTTAATGAGCAGATAAAATAAGATTGAGTTGAATAACAATAAAAAAAATACAGCAGCTTCATGAATTTTTATGTGAATTTACGGAAAGAAGAAAAAAACACAAAATTAGTGCAAATATTTGACAGCAGACAGGGCTGATAAAGAAAATAACACAAAAAAAAAAAACTGTAACAGATTGAAAGAAGCGATAGATAGTTTTACATATTTTAGGTGAGAAACCTATTTAGCCCTAATAAACGAGAAAACGCAATAAATTTTGAATAAATTAAAAATAAATGCCTTAAATATTTTATAAAAAATTGTGTTTAAAATGTATTTAATAGGCTTTGTTTAGAAAAAACAGAAGCTTACCTAAAACTTTTGTTAAAATTTATACTTGAGGTGAAAATGTTTATAGTTTGTTGGAATATTACAAATCTTAATCAGATAATACTATTTTTAAAAGCTTATTACAGCTACTTTTATACAATAGAAATTTATTTAAAGATTTTTAGTAAGAAAATTTAAATTTTAAAAGTTACCACCTCATAATTTATTATCTGTTATAAAACAAAGTAGTTTTTTTTTCAACAAATATCTTTCCATTAATATCTCAAACTACACCTCCCTATCACTATTAATTACAGTGATTTCAATTCAATATTTTAACTTTGAAATCTGTCTGCAAACATTTTATTACCTGTTTTTTTATTACCTGAGTAAACAAAAATCTGCACAAATGTTTGTTTTTTTTTTGCAAATTTGTAATAAATTTCTTTTGTTAATTTTTATGATTTGTTGTTCACATTGTAAAATTTATGAGTTGTAGGAGTTTCTACTGTTTGTATTTCGAGTTTAAAATGCCATTAAAATCATTGAATTTTAATAGAAATTAATTTTAAATTTTTGCAGCAATAAACCCACAATTAATTGTTTTTTTAAGAAACAAAATTAAGGAGTTTCACACTTTGGTTTTATAACGCGGTGATAAAAAAAGTTACCAAAAATTGGGTCATTTAAGTAAAAGTTTTTAATGGGAATATTTTTAATGTTGCAAAAATATGTTGAAGGAATTTATTTCAAATCGAAGAGACCTAAAGAAGTAATGACTGCCATATATCTTAGCATAATTTAATGGTCTTGATTCAGTTCAGTTTTAGTTATATTCCAGTTGTAGTTCTGTTCTAATTCCAGAACTAGTTCTGTTCTAGTTCTGTTCTAGTTCTGTTCTAGTTCTGTTCTAGTTCTGTTCTAGTTCTGTTCTAGTTCTGTTCTAGTTCTAGTTCTGTTCTAGTTCTGTTCTAGTTCTGTTCTAGTTCTGTTCTAGTTCTGTTCTAGTTCTGTTCTAGTTCTGTTCTAGTTCTGTTCTAGTTCTGTTCTAGTTCTGTTCTAGTTCTGTTCTAGTTCTGTTCTAGTTCTGTTCTAGTTCTGTTCTAGTTCTGTTCTAGTTCTGTTCTAGTTCTGTTCTAGTTCTGTTCTAGTTCTGTTCTAGTTCTGTTCTAGTTCTGTTCTAGTTCTGTTCTAGTTCTGTTCTAGTTCTGTTCTAGTTCTGTTCTAGTTCTGTTCTAGTTCTGTTCTAGTTCTGTTCTAGTTCTGTTCTAGTTCTGTTCTAGTTCTGTTCTAGTTCTGTTCTGTTCTAGTTCTGTTCTAGTTCTGTTCTAGTTCTGTTCTGTTCTAGTTCTGTTCTAGTTCTGTTCTAGTTCTGTTCTAGTTCTGTTCTAGTTCTGTTCTAGTTCTGTTCTAGTTCTGTTCTAGTTCTGTTCTAGTTCTGTTCTAGTTCTGTTCTAGTTCTGTTCTAGTTCTGTTCTAGTTCTGTTCTAGTTCTGTTCTAGTTCTGTTCTAGTTCTGTTCTAGTTCTGTTCTAGTTCTGTTCTAGTTCTGTTCTAGTTCTGTTCTAGTTCTGTTCTAGTTCTGTTCTAGTTCTGTTCTAGTTCTGTTCTAGTTCTGTTCTAGTTCTGTTCTAGTTCTGTTCTAGTTCTGTTCTAGTTCTGTTCTAGTTCTGTTCTAGTTCTGTTCTAGTTCTGTTCTAGTTCTGTTCTAGTTCTGTTCTAGTTCTGTTCTAGTTCTGTTCTAGTTCTGTTCTAGTTCTGTTCTAGTTCTGTTCTAGTTCTGTTCTAGTTCTGTTCTAGTTCTGTTCTAGTTCTGTTCTAGTTCTGTTCTAGTTCTGTTCTAGTTCTGTTCTAGTTCTGTTCTAGTTCTGTTCTAGTTCTGTTCTAGTTCTGTTCTAGTTCTGTTCTAGTTCTGTTCTAGTTCTGTTCTAGTTCTGTTCTAGTTCTGTTCTAGTTCTGTTCTAGTTCTGTTCTAGTTCTGTTCTAGTTCTGTTCTAGTTCTAGTTCTAGTTCTGTTCTAGTTCTGTTCTAGTTCTGTTCTAGTTCTGTTCTAGTTCTGCTCTAGTTCTGCTCTAGTTCTGTTCTAGTTATACTTCGCAATATTTCATTAATTTCCCTATACCATTCTCTGTTATAAATAAATCCATTTAATTTTATAATTTAATTAGTCACAACTACTTAAAATACACAATAATGTTTTTTTGAAATAATAATTTTCTTTTAATTTTCAATTTCATTACGCTCTGTGACCATTTCGGGCATCATGTAGAGCCCCCTACACACAATTTGTTGAATATTTTTTTGCATTTGTTTTGAAATTCATAAAACAGCAATTCATGTGACAATTGCAATTGGCAAAATCATAAATGTTGACATTTATAGTTTTTTTGTTCGTTTTGTTTTTGTTTTCATGCATATTTGTTTAGATGCTTTTATGGCTGGCATCTGGTTTAGTGCAACAGATGAATTGAATTTTCATTTTATTTGAAATATTTTGATGGCTTTATAGAGATTTGGATTTTCTGTTTTGCCTGGGAACTTTATTTAAAAGCAAATAATAATTGAATTAGCAAAACGGTCTTAAAAATCTGTTAAAATAGAATTTCTAAATTTACAGTGGCAAAGAAATGTTCATTGATGCTTTAGATAACAAACTGATGTCACAGCTTCTCTTCCTGCAAGACTTCTTTGTATGTTAATTTAAATTATTCCTCTACCCATTTTAAAAAATTAACTTTCAATTAGTTTCTAATCCAACTAATATTTTTCTGATAATTTCAATAAAATTTAAAAAATCTTGAAAATTAACTTAATTACCAAGATTGTGTTTAAATCTAAACTTTATTTTTTTCTATTGAAATGTCAAGTTTATGATTAAAATTTATTACAAACGCATTATTTGTGTGTTATTTATTCGCTTATGTTAACAAAACATGTTAAACTTGGAACAGACATGTCAGCTACGTAACAAATGACATGAACAAACGCACTGCCAGAGCTTATGAAAACTGTAATTGAACATTTTAAAAATTAAATAACAACAAATTATTAGATGTTTTTTTTTGTAGTCATTTGAACAACAAATTATTGTTTATAAAGTTTATGTTAACATGTTTATAATTATGTAATATTTATCAATAAAAATATTAATTTCTTTAAATTATTAAAAAATTATTAAAAAAAAGCAAAACAAAATGTCAAGGTTTTAAATTGAAAAAATAAACACAAAAATTTAATGATTTTAAATAATTAATTGAACATGTGTTCAATTAGGAGCCTTAAGATATAAAAAACACTTAACTGAACTAGTTCTTGAACTAGAACAGAACTCGAACAGAACAGAACTAGAACAGAACAGAACTAGAACTAGAACAGAACTAGAACAGAACTAGAACAGAACTAGAACAGAACTAGAACAGAACTAGAACAGAACTAGAACAGAACTAGAACAGAACTAGAACAGAACTAGAACAGAACTAGAACAGAACTAGAACAGAACTAGAACAGAACTAGAACAGAACTAGAACAGAACTAGAACAGAACAAGAACAGAACAAGAACAGAACTAGAACAGAACTAGAACAGAACTAGAACAGAACTAGAACAGAACTAGAACAGAACTAGAACAGAACTAGAACAGAACTAGAACAGAACTAGAACAGAACTAGAACAGAACTAGAACAGAACTAGAACAGAACTAGAACAGAACAAGAACAGAACTAGAACAGAACTAGAACAGAACTAGAACAGAACTAGAACAGAACTAGAACAGAACTAGAACAGAACTAGAACAGAACTAGAACAGAACTAGAACAGAACTAGAACAGAACTAGAACAGAACAAGAACAGAACTAGAACAGAACTAGAACAGAACTAGAACAGAACTAGAACAGAACTAGAACAGAACTAGAACAGAACTAGAACAGAACTAGAACAGAACTAGAACAGAACTAGAACAGAACTAGAACAGAACTAGAACAGAACTAGAACAGAACTAGAACAGAACTAGAACAGAACTAGAACAGAACTAGAACAGAACTAGAACAGAACTAGAACAGAACTAGAACAGAACAGAACTAGAACAGAACTAGAACAGAACTAGAACAGAACTAGAACAGAACTAGAACAGAACTAGAACAGAACTAGAACAGAACTAGAACAGAACTAGAACAGAACTAGAACAGAACTAGAACAGAACTAGAACAGAACTAGAACAGAACTAGAACAGAACTAGAACAGAACTAGAACAGAACTAGAACAGAACTAGAACAGAACTAGAACAGAACTAGAACAGAACTAGAACAGAACTAGAACAGAACTAGAACAGAACTAGAACAGAACTAGAACAGAACTAGAACAGAACTAGAACAGAACTAGAACAGAACTAGAACAGAACTAGAACAGAACTAGAACAGAACTAGAACTAGAACAGAACTAGAACAGAACTAGAACAGAACTAGAACAGAACTAGAACAGAACTAGAACAGAACTAGAACAGAACTAGAACAGAACTAGAACAGAACTAGAACAGAACTAGAACAGAACTAGAACAGAACTAGAACAGAACTAGAACAGAACTAGAACAGAACTAGAACAGAACTAGAACAGAACTAGAACAGAACTAGAACAGAACTAGAACAGAACTAGAACAGAACTAGAACAGAACTAGAACAGAACTAGAACAGAACTAGAACAGAACTAGAACAGAACTAGAACAGAACTAGAACAGAACTAGAACAGAACTAGAACAGAACTAGAACAGAACTAGAACAGAACTAGAACAGAACTAGAACAGAACTAGAACAGAACTAGAACAGAACTAGAACAGAACTAGAACAGAACTAGAACAGAACTAGAACAGAACTAGAACAGAACTAGAACAGAACTAGAACAGAACTAGAACAGAACTAGAACAGAACTAGAACTAGAACAGAACTAGAACAGAACTAGAACAGAACTAGAACAGAACTAGAACAGAACTAGAACAGAACTAGAACAGAACTAGAACAGAACTAGAACAGAACTAGAACAGAACTAGAACAGAACTAGAACAGAACTAGAACAGAACTAGAACAGAACTAGAACAGAACTAGAACAGACCTAGAACAGAACTAGAACAGAACTAGAACAGAACTAGAACAGAACTAGAACAGAACTAGAACAGAACTAGAACAGAACTAGAACAGAACTAGAACAGACCTAGAACAGAACTAGAACAGAACTAGAACAGAACTAGAACAGAACTAGAACAGAACTAGAACAGAACTAGAACAGAACTAGAACAGAACTAGAACAGAACTAGAACAGAACTAGAACAGAACTAGAACAGAACTAGAACAGAACTAGAACAGAACTAGAACAGAACTAGAACAGAACTAGAACAGAACTAGAACAGAACTAGAACAGAACTAGAACAGAACAGAACTAGAACAGAACTAGAACAGAACTAGAACAGAACAGAACTAGAACAGAACTAGAACAGAACTAGAACAGAACTAGAACAGAACTAGAACAGAACTAGAACAGAACTAGAACAGAACTAGAACAGAACTAGAACAGAACTAGAACAGAACTAGAACAGAACTAGAACAGAACTAGAACAGAACTAGAACAGAACTAGAACAGAACTAGAACAGAACTAGAACAGAACTAGAACAGAACTAGAACAGAACTAGAACAGAACTAGAACAGAACTAGAACAGAACTAGAACAGAACTAGAACAGAACTAGAACAGAACTAGAACTAGAACAGAACTAGAACAGAACTAGAACTAGAACAGAACTAGAACTAGAACAGAACTAGAACTAGAACAGAACTAGAACAGAACTAGAACAGAACTAGAACAGAACTAGAACAGAACTAGAACAGACCTAGAACAGACCTAGAACAGAACTAGAACAGAACTAGAACAGAACTAGAACAGAACTAGAACAGAACTAGAACAGAACTAGAACAGAACTAGAACAGAACTAGAACAGAACTAGAACAGAACTAGAACAGAACTAGAACAGAACTAGAACAGAACTAGAACAGAACTAGAACAGAACTAGAACAGAACTAGAACAGAACTAGAACAGAACTAGAACAGAACTAGAACAGAACTAGAACAGAACTAGAACAGAACTAGAACAGAACTAGAACAGAACTAGAACAGAACTAGAACAGAACTAGAACAGAACTAGAACAGAACTAGAACTAGAACAGAACTAGAACAGAACTAGAACAGAACTAGAACAGAACTAGAACAGAACTAGAACAGAACTAGAACAGACCTAGAACAGAACTAGAACAGAACTAGAACAGAACTAGAACAGAACTAGAACAGAACTAGAACAGAACTAGAACAGAACTAGAACAGAACTAGAACAGAACTAGAACAGAACTAGAACAGAACTAGAACAGAACTAGAACAGAACTAGAACAGAACTAGAACAGAACTAGAACAGAACTAGAACAGAACTAGAACAGAACTAGAACAGAACTAGAACAGAACTAGAACAGAACTAGAACAGAACTAGAACAGAACTAGAACAGAACTAGAACAGAACTAGAACAGAACTAGAACAGAACTAGAACAGAACTAGAACAGAACTAGAACAGAACTAGAACAGAACTAGAACAGAACTAGAACAGAACTAGAACAGAACTAGAACAGAACTAGAACAGAACTAGAACAGAACTAGAACAGAACTAGAACAGAACTAGAACAGAACTAGAACAGAACTAGAACAGAACTAGAACAGAACTAGAACAGAACTAGAACAGAACTAGAACAGAACTAGAACAGAACTAGAACAGAACTAGAACAGAACTAGAACAGAACTAGAACAGAACTAGAACAGAACTAGAACAGAACTAGAACAGAACTAGAACTCCACTGGAACTGATACTGAAATATAAACAAGTTTTTGAAAAAAAATATTTAAATATTTTAAAAATATGAAATATTTTCTTAATTTTAATTAGCTTTTAATGTTATTTAACAACTTATAGCACAAAATCGTAAAGTTTTTAATCAAAAATAAAAAAAAAATTATATTTTTTTTGTAGAATTTTTGAAATTGAAAAAAATTAATTTTTTATTTTTTAAAAAAAAATCTGGGATTTTTTCAAATTTGTACAATAAATTAATTCAAAGTATTGGCCATTGGTTAGCTATGACCTTTTACCATCTTTCTGGCAACATATGGATAGCGAGTCAACAGAGCTGCTCATCTTTTGAGGGCAATAAGGAATCAAGCCTTTTTCGGATGCTCTGTTCTAAAGTGCAGCCTATCCCAGAGAGACAGTTCTTCATCGATCTAAACAAATAGTAGTCGGAAGAGACAAGTTCTGGACTATAAGGCAGGTGAGGCTTCTTTCTAAATAGTTTCTAACATGTAGTGCAAAATGTGGCGGAGTGTTGTCATGATGGAATATTACGGTTTCATGTCTGTCCGCATATTCTGGGCGTTTCGGGAAATGATCTCTTCAAACGAATCAGTTGCAATTGTTACAGGTTCTCTGTGATGTTCTGGTCAGATTTCAGCTCATACAGTGCATTACCTTAGCTATAATTTAACAGAATATTGCATAAACATTTTTAACAAAAACTTTTTTTATTTTTACTAAAATTTACTTCAAGTTATATAAATTTACTTTAGTAACCATATGAAGCACCCAGATAAAACCAAATGACTTGGCTTTATTTATTATTTTTTTATTGGAAATTTTTTGCAATTTATGAAATAATTACATGGACTTGAAAATAACATTTTATTACTTTTTGGAATAAAAAAAATTTAAACATTTAAATATTTTTTGCCAAATCATGCTAAAAGTTATTTTTTTAATAAACATTATACTAAACAAATGCAATGACTGTTAAAAAAAACTAAGACAAACTTGTTGATTTTTGAATGGCAGTCGGTTTTTTACCGCTGAAGACCTTAGACCTTAATTTTTACATGATTTTTGTCTGCAACTAAGTATTAAAGACATGGAGAAAAAAAATAAAAAAAACACTTGTTTAAAATTTTAAAATATTTTACTTTGTAATAGAAACAAAAAATAAAATAATAAAAGTAAACATTTTTTTCTAATAAATTATTTTTTTTCTTTTCCTAATTTTTTATAAAACAATTTTATTATTAATGTTTTAAGTTGTGATCTTCATTAAGTCAAAATTTATTATTTAATTTTAATGTAAAAGAAACAATATCTTTTTAATTTTTTGTTTTTAGAAACTAGAAATTTTTGAAAATAAATTCCTCCAAAATATAATATTTTGTTGGTCAGCTGCTGAAATATTTCATTTCATATTTTTGGCTAATGTGTAAATAATGGCAAAAAACCAAAAATAATAACAATTTACCGCATAAAAATTAATGCCAGCATGTGTCACTCTCAATGTTCACAACAACAACATTCATTTACTCATATTTACAAAAACATACAGAGAGTCTGGTTTATGGTCGTTTTAAATTTTGTTTCGAATTTGTTTTATTTTGGTTATAAAAACAATAAAAATCAGCGGCTATTGTTTGCTTTGAAGTGCAGGAAACAGTGGGGCTGAATGCTAGAAAATTAAGGCTAAAAAATGAGATGTTGTATTTTGATTAAAATTTATGTTTAAAGGCTTTTTATACCCTTCACCATAGCAAGGGTAAATATTTATAGTCCTATTCCTCTGTCCGTCTGTGTATTGAAATCAACTTTCCGTAGCCCCCAAATAACTTACACACATTCATGCATCAAAATATCCGCTATAGATAGAACGCTTCGGATGCTATTTAAAATCAGCAAAATCGTTCCACAGGAAAAAACCAGGACAACCTCGATTTTTGACCTATATCTGAATTACAAAGTCATTGATGTAGAAAATACAGCGATATATATGACGTAAGTCGGACTTATAATGGGTCAAAATCGGGAAAAAATATTTTTTAATCCGATTTTTTTTTCATGAAAAAAATTTTTTAATCATAAATTAAAAAAATAATTATTTTAAAAAATTTTGAAAATAATTTTTTTTTTAAATTTATGAAATTTAAATTAAAAAAAAGTAATTTTGAAAATTGAATTGAAAATTAAAAAAAAAGTTTTAATAAAATTAAAAAAATTAATTTTGAAACGACAATTAAAAAAATAAATTTTAAAAATTAAAAAAAAGTGAAAATAAAAAAAAAAATTGAATTTAAAATTAAAAAAAAATTTTGAAATGAAAATATTTTTTTAAATGAAAATTACAAAATAAAATTTTGAATTGAAAATTTAAAAAAAAAATTTGAAATTAAAATTTTTTTAAATTGAAAATTAAAAAAAAAATTAAATTGAAAATTAAAACAAAAGTTTTAAATGAAAATTAAAAAAAAAGTAATTTTTAAAATTGAATTGAAAATTAAAAAAAAAATTTGAATTGAAAATTTAAAAAAAAAATTTTGAAAATTAAAAAAAGTTTGGAATGAAAATTAAAAAAAAAATGAATTTAAAATTAAAAAAAAAAAATTTGAAATGAAAGTTAATAAAAAAATGAGAATTGAAATTTAAAAAAAAATTTTGAAATTAAAATTATTTTAAATTAAAATTAAAAACAAAATTTTGAATTGAAAATTAAACAAAGGGTTTTAAATGAAAAATAAAATTTGAATTGAAAATTAAAAAAAGCTTTTAAATGGAAAATTAAAAAAATTAATTTTGAAACAAAAATTAAAAAAATAAATTTTAAAAATTAAAAAAAAGTTTGAAATGAAAATTAAAAAATTGAATTTAAAATTAAAAAAAAAATTTTGAAATGAAAATTTTTTTTTAAATGAAAATTACAAAAAATTTAATTTGAATGAAAATTTAAAAAAAAAAATTTGAAATGAAAAGTTTTTTTAAATTGAAAATGAAAAAAAAAATAATTAAATTGAAAATTAAAACAAAAGTTTTAAATGAAAATTAAAAAAAAAGTAATTTTGAAAATTGAATTGAAAATTAAAAAAAAATTTTGAATTGAAAATTTAAAAAAAAAATTTTGAAAATAAAAAAAAGTTTGGAATGAAAATTAAAAAAAATTAATTTAAAATTAAAAAAAAAAAATTGAAATGAAAGTTAATAAAAAAAATGAGAATTGAAAATTTAAAAAAAAAATTTGAAATTCAAATTTTTTTAAATTAAAATTAAAAACAAAATTTTGAATTGAAAATTAAACAAAAGGTTTTAAAATGAAAAATAAAATTTGAATTGAAAATTAAAAAAAGTTTTTAAATGGAAAATTAAAAAAAAAAATTTTGAAACGAAAATTAAAAAAATAAATTTTAAAAATTAAAAAAAAGTTTGAAATGAAAATTAAAAAAAAAATTGAATTTAAAATTAAAAAAAAATTTTGAAATGAAAATTTTTTTTTAAATGAAAATTACAAAATAAAATTTTGAATAGAAAATTAAAAAATAAAATTTTGAATAGAAAATTAAAAAAAAAAAATTTGAAATGAAAAGTTTTTTTAAATGAAAATTACAAAAAAAAAAATTTTGAATTGAAAATATAAAAAAAAAATTTGAAATTAAAATTTTTTTAAATTGAAAATTAAAAAAAAATTAAATTGAAAATTAAAACAAAAGTTTTAAATGAAATTTAAAAAAAAAGTAATTTTGAAAATTGAATTGAAAATTAAAAAAATTTTGAATTGAAAATTAAAACAAAATTTTGAATTGAAAATTTAAAAAAAAAATTTTGAAAATTAAAAAAAGTTTGGAATGAAAATTAAAAAAAAATGAATTTAAAATTAAAAAAAAAAATTGAAATGAAAATTAATACAAAAAATGAGAATTGAAAATTTAAAAAAAAAAAATTTTGAAATTAAAATTTTTTAAATTAAAATTAAAAACAAAATTTTGAATTGAAAATTAAACAAAAGGTTTTAAAATGAAAAATAAAATTTGAATTGAAAATTAAAAAAAGTTTTTAAATGGAAAATTAATTTTGAAACGAAAATTAAAAAAATAAATTTTAAAAATTAAAAAAAAGTTTGAAATGAAAATTAAAATTAAAAAAAAAATTTTTTTTTAAATGAAAATTACAAAAAAAATTTTGAATTAAAAATTTAAAAAAAAAAATTTTAAATGAAAAGTTTTTTTTATATGAAAATCAAAAAAAAAGATTTTGAATTGAAAATTAATTTAAAATTAAAAAAAATTTTGAAATGAAAATTACAAAAAAAAAATTTTGAAATTAATTTTTTTTATTTTTGTTTATCTACTTGTTTAAACTACCATTATATAAAACTTATTTCTAATTTTTTTTTCTTAATTTTTATCTCTTTCTAGGTAAGCTTGTCAAGGGTATTAGAATTTAGAATTTTGTTCAAACTAAATCGTAAGTAAATATAAAGAGTTGTTTTAATTTCATCGGATATTGGGTTTTTAGGAAGGAAAAGAAATGAAATAAATTTCAAATTTCCTATTTAAATTTTCTTTAAATCTATTGAAAAAAAAATCATATATTTTTTATTTCCTTTTTGGCTCAACATCAACGTACAACTTTGCCAATTAACCTTGTAATCAAGAGTTTATTACTACATTTTTTAATAACAATAACAACAACAACAACTACTTGAAAACTTAATACAACAACAAAATCACAGTCATGTAGCGGCAAAAATTTATAACTTTAGTTTTCTTTATGTTAAAACTTGGATGTTTTTTTTTTATTATTTCCCGCAGCTACTTAAATTAAATGAGCTCCAGTTTAGTTTTAGTTTTCTTGCGTTTAACGCAAGTAAAAGGAAAAGTATCTCATTATTGTAAATACTTACTTGTACTTGTAGATCTTTCGTGTTAAATAAATTACTTACTCTATATTGGAACAAAAAACACAGAACTTAGTTAAATGAACGTGTATTTAAGTTTATTTTTTTCTTTTCTGATATATCTTTTGATACTAGTGCGCCTTTGTGGGTATCTATAAAGTACTACACCTTAATTAACTAGACCTGAGAAGAATTTTTAATAAGTCTTGGTTATAATTGTGTGTTGCTGTTGTTGATTTTTACAATAGTTGGTGCATGTAGTAGGAAAGATAAGACAAAATTGATATCCAAATAGGAAATTTTAGCATGTTTAGCAAGATTTTATCAATTTCAATTAATTTGAAAAGCTTATAACGTAGGTTATTAGATGTAGAGAAAAAAGTTTTAGTTTTAAATTAACATGATTGATTTTTTATAAAATTCAAAATTTTTGGAAAAAATATTTCCTTAAATTTTGAAAAATTTAATGCATTTTTAAAGAAATATATATTCAAGAAATCAAACGCTTTTACTCTTTATTGAAAGTTCCTAATATTATATTTTAAATAATGTAAACTAACCTTGAGTTTTAAGTTAAAATGTGAATTTTATTTAATTTTGAAAATTTGGGTTTTAGGACAAAAATTATACAAAATTTAATTATGAAAATTTTGTTTTTTGATAAAAAAAATGTTCCAGCAACATCAGCTAGAGTTAGTCATTATTTATAAGCTTTATCAAAAATTTTGAAATCTCTAGTTGTTTTAAAGAAAATTTAAAATTTGTAAAATTGTTTATGGTTGCGTATGATTAATATTAATTTGGACTAGTTTTATAAAAACTCAATTATGTATTGGAACCAAGTTAAATAGAGCAATGAAATGTTCTACAAATATGTTAAGAAGAGAATAAGGATTAATATTAGTAGACTTGTTTAACATGTACCAAATAATTTTAAAATTTTATGAACATTAGTTTCGAAATTTTCAAAAAAAACCTAAAAATTCTTAAGGTTTTATTTGATATCTTTAATATGATAGGCAACATCTTAAGCTAGAGGTAGTCATTATTAATTAACTTTATTAAAAAATTTGAAATCTCTATTTGTTTTAAAGAAAATTTGTAAAATTGTTTATGGGTGCGTATGATTAATATTAATTTGAACTTAATTTATAAAAACTTAATTTTCTCTACAAATGAGGTTAAATAGAGCAATGAAATGTTCTACAAATATATTAAGAAGAGAAAAAGGATTAATATTAGTAGATTTGCTTAACGTTTACAGAACAATTTTCAAATTTTATAAACGTATGTTTCAAAATTTTCAAAAAAAAACTAAAAACTTCTTTGCTTTTATTTGATATCTTTAGCTACTTCATCTTAAGCTACTAACAAAGTTAGTCATTATTAATTAAATGTATTAAAAAGTTGGAAATCTCTAACCGTTTTAAAGAAAATTGAAAATTTGTAAAATTGTTTATGGGTGCGTATGATTGATATTAATTTTGACTAGTTTTATAAAAACGCAATTTTCTGTAGGAATCAAGTTAAATAGAACAATGAAATGCTCTACAAATATGTTAACAAGAGAAAAAGGATTAATATTAGTAGATTTGTTTAACATTTGTCAAACAATTTTAAAATTTTATGAACATTTGTTTCGAAATTTTCCAAAATTTTTTTTAGGTTTTATTTGATATCTTTTATATGATAGGCAACATCTTAAGCTAGAGTTAGTTATTATTAATAAACTTTACTAAAAATTTTGAAATCTCTAGTTGTTTTAAAGAAAATTTAAAATTTGTAAAATTGTTTATGGGTGCGTATGATTGATATTAATTTTGACTAGTTTTATAAAAAAGCAATTTTCTGTAGGAATAAAGTTAAATAGAGCAATGAAATGTTCTACAAATATGTTAACAAGACAAAAAGGATTAATATTAGTAGATTTTTTTTAACATTTTCTAAGCAATTTAAAATTTTATGAACGTTTGTTTCGAAATTTTCAAAAAAACCTAAAAACTTCTTAGCTTTTATTTGATATCTTTTATATGATAGGCAACATCTTAAGCTAGAGTTAGCCATTAGTAATAAACTTTATTAAAAAATCTGAAGTCCCTATTTTATTTAAAGAAAATTTAAAATTTGTGAAATTGTTTATGGGTGCGTATGATTAATATTAATTTGGACTAGTTTTATAAAATTGCAATTTTCTATAGGAATCAAGTTAAATAGAGCAATGAAATGTTCTACAAATATGTTAAGAAGAGAATAAGGATTAATATTAGTAGATTTGTTTAACATTTACTAAACAATTTTAAAATTTTATGAACATTTGTTTCGAAATTTTCAATAACACCTAAATTTTTTTTAGCTTTTATTTGAAGTATTTTATATGATAGGCCACATCTTATGCTAGAATCAGTCATTATTAATTAAATGTATTGAAAATTTTGAAATCTCTATTTGTTTTAAAGAAAATTGAAAATTTGTAAAATTATTCAAGGGTGCGTATGATTAATATTAATTTGGATAGTTTTATAAAAAATGCAATTTTCTCTATGAATCGAATTAAATAGAGTAATGAAATGTTCTACAAATATGTTAACTAGAGAAAAGGGATTATTATTTGTGGATTTGTTTAACAGTTACAAAACAATTTTAAAATTTTATAAACATTTGTTTCGAAATTTTCAAAAAAAAAAAAAAAAACCTAAAGACTTCATAGCTTTTATTTGATATCCTTGGTGGTATCAAATATTTTCATATTTTAATAGCTCTTGAAATTAGCTTTTAAATCTTGGAAACTAATTTGAAGTTTTCGCTTTATAAACTATTTTTTATATTAAATAATTTGTTTTTTTTTAAAACTCTCTCTATTACTTTTTAATGTTTAATAACGACTCCATTCATACTTTAATGAGTTTAAACATTATTTACAATTTAAATTGTCTTAATGTCTTTTAATTTTTTTTCTTGATTGCTTGATTTTCCTAATGGGTTTTGTTTTTCTCTTGACAACGTTTTTTTTTTTGTGGGGAAAATGTTTGCCTGCTTTTTTTTGCAACAATGGGGAAATTTTCATGGCTTTGTTTTCTTTTTTTTGTTTGTTATTGTTAGGAAAATTCACTGAATTTATATTACACATTTCACTTTCACATAATTACGTATTGATTTATAAACAAAAACAGAAACAAAACAAACAAAATAAAAAAAAATACTAGCAGAAAACCAGCTAAAGAAGTAGGTTTGTAAAACTACTTCTGTGATACACATGCAGCTTCACAAACTTACTAAAAGATACTCACACACAGATGATTTAATAACCCATCTGACCAGAGTATTAAACAATTTGTATTAACATCCAACGTTATGCCTGCGTTTGCTATACAAACATTGGAGAATGGCTTTGAGATATGTTCAATTATTGATCTGTTTATCTAAGGTTTGAGAACGATTAGCAATAACGATCGAGATTTGTTAACTATTACAAAGATTGCTATTTTTTTAATTCAAAAAATTATCGAGAATTATTCGCGAACTTTCATATTTTTCAAAATTCCCAATAATTTTAAAACTCATAACTTTTCTACTGTTTGGTTGAATGGGATATTAAGTTCGAACTTGTTTAAAATATTCACTTTTTTTATAGTTGTGTGCAAAAATGCTTTAAGACCAACTACCACCTCGAGTCATACTGCTGCTGGTAGTCATTCCTTTATTTGCTAAAAGTCTGGTTTTGAAATATTTTCACGTGGGGTTTCTTCTGTATGTGACGACTGCTTTTGCTTTTGGCCAAGTTATGCCACCACAACAACATTTACAACAATGGGTTGAAACACTACAAAAAATACAAATCGTACAAAATAAATGTGTTATACATATAAATATGTATAAAAGAGTGGTATTTTATAGTTCACTAAGCAGCAAAAGCTGGCAGTAAAAAAAACCGGCTTCCGCTGCCCACATTTGTTTAAGCAAAACTCCTGATACATTCGCTGCTATGTTACTAGTTACTCTGGCTTGTGTTTTATTTATGTTATAGCTTTTCATGAAATTAAAGGCAGCAACAAAAAGAAGAAAAAAACAGGCCAAAGTTACAAAAACTAGACAGGGAATTTTACAGAATAAACACAGACCCAAGAGGAGAGCTATTTAGTAATTTAGGAAAAATTAAAAAAAAAATTTCCCGCAAAATTATTTTCTTTTATATGATAGACAAACACCATAAACTGTTAAAATCTTTAAACATTTTAAATTTATCTTAAAAGACTTTAGTAATTCCTAAACTTTATAAAGAATTTTAAAATCTCTAACAGTTTTAGAGAAAATTAAAAAAATGTAAAATTTTGTATGGAGGCGTATGATTGATATTAATTGGGAATAATTTTATAAAAACGCAATTTTCACTGGGATGGAAGATAAATAAAGCAATGGAATGTTCTACAAATATGTTAAGAACAAATTAAGGAATATCAGCAAAAGATTTGCTTAACATTTGCAAAACAATTTTTAAAACTTATGAAACATTTTTTAAAAAGTTTTAAAAATTTTCTTCTGATTCTAAAAAAACAAGCTGTTGTAATTTCGAAAGTTCAATTATATCTCTAAAAAACAGCCTCTGCTGGTGAAGAAGCTGATTAGAAACATGTACGACACTTTGTTTTTGAAAATTTTTGAAAAAAATTGGCTATTACAATTAGAAAAAGTATTTTTTTTTTCTTTTTTATGATTACTTACCTATAAAAGAGAGTTGGAATCAATTGGAACGCTTAATATATATTTTTTCTTAAATTTTGGAAAAATATAATTTTTTTAAATTTTTCTAAAAATTTCAAAATAATTTTTTTTTTATTCAATATAATATTTCAAAAAGGTTTACTAATTTAAAAGACACCTAAAATACTTTGGCCTTTCTAAACCATTATTAAAAATCTCAAAAGGTATAACTGTTTTAAAGAAAATTATGGGTGCGTATGATTGATATTAATTTCGACTAATTTCAGAAAAACTCAATTTTCACTGGGATGCAAGTTAAATACAGCCATGGAATGTTCTAGAAATATGTAAAGAACTAATTAAGGACTATCATCCAACGATTTGTTTAACATGTACAAGATAATTTTTAAAACTTATGAGCATTTGTTTCAACATTTTTTTATAAATCCTAAAAAATATTTTCAATATTAATTAATTAATTAATTTAACAATTTCTTTTCGGATTGTAAAACAATATTTACATTGCAGGTGTATTCAACTGCTAAAACTAAATTGTTAAAGTTGTTAAAATAAATTTAATAAAAAATTTATTTCGTACTTTTTTCCTGCACTCCCAGCTCTGTTAATAATTAATTTCCAATTTTATTTGAAAATTTAAATCACTTAAAAGACTTTACATATTCTTAAACTTTCTTAAAAATTGTATCTCCATTTGTTTCAAAGAAAATTGAAAATTTGTAAATATTTGTATGGGTGCGTATGATTGATATTAATTAAAGCTAATTTTATAAAAATACAATTTTCACTGGGATGTAAGTTAAATAGAGCAACACAATGTTCTACAAATATGTAAGGAACAAATTAAAGATTAATATCAGTAAATTTTTTGAACATTTACAAAACAATTTAAAAAATGTATGATAGATTTTTTAAAATTTTTCTAGAAACCTAAAAAAATATTTCCAAGTTTTTCACAGTTACAAATCTTGTATTAAAACTTAAGTTTACAACTGTAGTCTACCTTCCAACTAAGACTCCCAACTGTGTTAATAGTAAAATAAAAATCCAGATATAAAAAACCAAGCAACTACAATATTATCTTGACTACTTGCCATGAAAAGAGAAGCTGTGCTGTGGCACTAGCAATATTTTGCTGACTGCAACAGCTGCATAGTAATCACAGATTTTCTTACTCTGCTTTTTTCCAACTATTGAAATGTATTTGTAACAGCTATGTTTTATCATCATAAATAAAATTTATTTAGTTTTGTTGTGTAAGATGGAAAAAAACGTTGAAATTAACTTAAAAAAAAAAATAATTCTCAAGTGTTAAATATAAATGTTGTTCAAAAATGTTTTTTTCTTTCATCCACAAAAAGCAAAAGAAATGGCAAATTAAAATGGTTTTTAAACAGAAAAGGTCTTGAGCAAAAGTTTTAAAGGGAAATTTAAAAAAAAAACTAAACAAAAGTAAAAAAAAAACAGAAATATGAGATTTCAAGTTTGAGTGTCTTTTAAAACAAATTTATTAAAATGTTTTTTAAAAAGTTTAATTGTAAATCACTTAAAAGACTTTACACATTCTTAAACTATAATAGAAATTCTAAAATTGCCATTAGTTTTAAAGAAAATTAGAAATTTGTAAAATTGTGTATGGGTGCGTATGATTGATATTAATTCGGAGTTACTTTATAAAAATGCAATTTTCACCGGGATGCAAGTTAAATAGAGCAACAGAATGTTCTACAAATATGTTAAGAATAGAAAATGGATTAACTTCAGCAGATTTGTTCAACATTTACAGAAGAATTTTAAAAACTTTTGAATGATTTTTTTCAAAATTTTCAAAAAAACCTAAAAAATATTTTCGAATTTAAATATAAACTCTTATATATTAAACATTGTAATAGATATTTAACTTTCTTGATAGTCCATGAAGTTCTTTACAATATAAGAGAAAAATAATTTGGGTTTTTGGATTTTCACAAAATTTTTGAGGTATTTGAAAAAAGTGCTGAAAACTATGAAAAAATACAATTTTCTACAAAAAGTGAAATTGTAAATCACTTAAGTGTCTTCAAATATTCTTAAACTATAATAAAAATTCTAAAATTATCATTTGATTTAATGAAAATGAGAAATTTGTAAAATTGTCTATGGGTGCGTATGATTAATATTAATTCGGAGTTACTTTATAAAAAGGCAATTTTCACTGGGATGCAAGTCAAATAGAGCAATGAAATGTTCTACAAATATGTTAAGAACAGAAAATGGATTAACATCAGCAGATTTGTTCAACATTTACAGAAGAATTTTAAGAACTTTTGATTGATTTTCTTCAACTGTTTCAATAAAATCAAAAAGTTTTTTTTTCCAAAATTTATTAATTTTAACAAGTTTCTTCTCAATTTAAGGCAAACTGAATTGGGAACATCCCTTATTATTGTTGTAATAACCCTTATTTGTAATATTTAGAAATTTTCTTTATTTTAAATATTATAAATTTCTGTCTGTATGAATCTAATGTTTTTTGTTAACAAATATTTACTTAATTTAAATGTTTGCTAAATAGTTTACTTTGGAAACTATTTTAAAAGGCATTTGTTTATATTTAACAACAATAAACTAAATTCTTAAATAAATAAAATAATAATTTAAATTGTAAAATAACAATACTACAAATGAACTAGTTCATTGCTAATTGAGAGGGTATTTCACCTAAAAGGACATTTACATATAAATTGTTATCAAAATGATTGGCAGGTTGCAACTACAACATCTGTGAAAACTTAGATACAAACTTTGAAAACTTCAACCCCAGGTATGCATGACACATGATGAAAGACATATGAAACCAAAAAAAGTAGTTATTTTCTATTGGTTTCATTTAACATTTATTTATCCTTACATTTACTTTACTAAAATGTCTAACAAATTGAGTTTAATTTAAAAGGTAGCTTAAAGTATTGAGCAGACAAAACATGCATGTTTTCTGCCAATATCTCAGCCCTCTCTGCTGTTTCCTTTATTCGTTTTTTTTACCACTTATTTGTATCAATAAACAAATATCGGTTTTTCTGTGTTCCAAATTTGTGGTTAAACGTATGAAGGTTGATTGTATGTAATAAGAAAGAATGACATGATTTCAATTCTATATAAATTTGTGCTTGCACAAACAATCTCGCTCTTCTATACATTTGAAAGTTGCACGCAAATCGACTGTCACAAAAATGCCAATAAATATTTTTTAGCTATAAGATCCCAGTAGTGCTTGTAACGAACTAATGATTGTTTTTAAGTTCAAAAGAAACTTGTTAAAATTTAATAATTTTGAAAATATTTTTTAGGTTTTTTGGAAAATTTTACAAAAATCTTTTATAACATTTTAATATTGTTTTGTAGATGTTAAACAAATGTTTCTGTGTTATACCCTAATCTGTTGTTAATATTTATGTAGAATATTTCATTGCTCTATTTAACTTGCATCCTAGGGAAAATTGTGTTTTTATATAATTAGTCCGAATTAATATTAATCATACGCACCCTTGAACAATTTTACAAATTTTGAATTTTCTTTAAAACTAATGGATGTATTAACATTTTTAATATAGATCAAGCATGACTAATGTTTGTTAAAGCTAAACTAAACTGATAATTGACTACTCGCTAGATTACCTGGGATGTATAAAGTAATCAATTGCGTTAAAAAGATCATTAAAGAATATTTCAATCTAAAATACATTACTAATTGCAGGGCATTTGTGACATGTGTTTGTGTGTGTGCCTGTGAATTTGCAAATGTTATTGTGTTTTTTTTATATATGTTCATAAATAAATAAAAAAAGAAGATATTGTTTATTTATTTCTTTATTAAAATGCAATTTTATTTGTATTTATTTATAAGAATATTTGTATACATGTTGTATTTTCTTGAGGAAATTATTTATTAAAAATCCATATATACAGTGGAATCTTGAATAATACAGTTTAAATAAAACTTTAAACAAATTTTCTTAATTTTAAAAATACTGGAACCTTTTCCCTCCTTTTTTAGGAAGTTATAAACCTTTTAAAAAAGGTACTTTTCTAATAATATGTTTTTTATCATCGTTTTAAACCCGGTTTGTGCTGTTTTTAAAGAATCATCCAAAATAAGAGTTATTAAAATAGTAGTAGAAAAAGTACTTTTTTGAAAAAAGTAGTAAGACCTGAAATGGGTCTTAATTTCCTAATTTTAAACAGATTTAGCATATACATTTTTCAAATTAATGTTAAGATTATATTTTTATACGATTTTCAAAAAGTAGTAGAAAAAGTACTTTTTGAAAAAGTTGATCAAAATTTTATTTTCTAAAAATTTTTGATTTTTAAATAAACTTAAAGCGTAATAACAATATGTTTTGCAAAAATCTCCAAAAATATGAGGTTTTAAAAAAGTAGTAAAAAAGTACTGTTTTAAAAAAGTAGTAAAACCTCAAAATAGTTCTATATTTTACTATTTTTTAGCAAGTTTATCCTTCATAAATCTATTTTATTAAAATTTACGTTGAGATTATATTTTTATATGATTTTCAAAAAGTAGTAGGAAAAAGTACTTTTTGAAAAAGTTGATCTAAATTTTTATTTTCTAAAAATGTTTGATTTTTAAATAAACTCAAAGCTAAATAACAATATATTTTGCAAAAATCTCCAAAAATATGGTATATTAAAAAAGTAGTAAAAAAGTACTTTTTTCAAAAAGTGGTAAAACCTCAAAATAGTTCTACATTTTGCTGTTTATAAACATGTTTAAACATTAATTTTAAATAATTAATATTAAAATTTACATTTTTATAGTTTTTTGAAAAAGTAGTAAAAAAGTACTTTTTTCAAAAAGTAGTAAAACCTTAAAATAGTTCTAAATTTAGCTATTTTTAAGCAAGTTAATCCTTCATAAATATATTTTATTAAAATTTATGTTGAGATTATATTTTTATATGATTTTCAAAAAGTAGTAGAAAAGGTAGTTTTTGAAAAAGTTGATCAAAATTGGTATTTTCTAAACATTTTTGATTTTTAAATAAACTCAAAGCTAAATAACAATATATTTTGCAAAAATCTACAAAAAATATGGGGTATTAAAAAAGTAGTAAAAAAGTACTTTTTTCAAAAAGTAGTAAAACCTCTAAATAGTTCTAAATTTTGCTATTTTTAAGCAAGATTATCATTTATTTCATATAATCAATTTTAAAAATTTATTTTTTATAGTTTTTTAAAAAGGTAGTAGAAAAAGTAGTTTTTTAAAAGTTGAAATTTTGTATTCTTTTTATTTAAATTTATGATTTTTGAGTTAATTCAATGCTAAATAACAATATTTGTTGGCAAAATATCCAAAAAATAATTTTTTTTAAAAAAGTACTTTGTTGAAAGAGCAGCGAAATCTCTAAAAAAAATCTAAAAAAGTACTTTTTTTAAAGTATTAAAACAAAGCTCTTGATTGATTTCTTCTATCAGAAAGTAAAATATTTTTATCTTAAGATATATGTAAAAAATTCCATTACCATTTTCAGAATAATCTGTCGTATAATATTTACTCCCCTGTGTGCTTAACTATTATAGTCCAAGTACGAGAACATACTTCAATTGGCATTTAACTTTGATATTTTGTAGCAAATATACAGGTACTCTGCTCATATTGTTCAAATTAACAACAGCTACTTGTTTGTATCAGACCGTCTGTCCGTCCATCTGTCTGTCTTTCTAGGTTTATAAAGAAGAAATTTTTTTTTTATATAGAAAAAAAGTTGCATGTGAAAACGTTTGAATTTCATTTAAAATTGTATATTTTTTTTATCGGAATTGGAATGAATGGATAAATGTTTTGTTGTTGTTTTCTTGTTGTTGTACTAGCATGTGCATGCATTTAATGTTGTTGATGTTATTGTTGTCTCATCGACAACCCAGCAGTTTTAAAAGTACACAATGGAACTGAAAACCCTCCAATTTTTATATTTTTGATTAATTTGTCAAGCTCTTTGAAATATAAAGAGTAGACAATTGGTTACTTTATACATATCTACCAAGTAGTCTAAGGTGATGACAATCATAAAATACTAAACTTTACTTAAAACTTTACTAAACTTGTCTCATTAAACAAATCATATTGTTGTTTTTCCTGGCCCTCCCAGCTCTGTTAGTAGTTAAATTCATATCTTATTTTATAAATCACTTAAAAGTCTTTAACCAATCATAAACTTTATTAAAAATTTTAAAGTCTCCTATAGTTTTAAAGAAAATGGCAAATTTGTAAAATTTTTCATGGGTGCGTATGATTGATATTAATTTGGACTAATTTTATAAAAACGCAATTTTCACTGTGATGCGAATTAAATACAGCAATGAAATATTCTACAAATATGTTAACAAAAAATTAAGGATTAATATCAAAAGATTTCTTTATTAGTTACCAAACAATTTTAAAAATTTATAAATGATTTTCTGAAAATTTTTTAATAGAACCAAAAAAAAAAATTTTTTCAAATTAATTAAATTTTAAATATGTTACTAATTATTTTCCGCTACAGTCAACCAGAACTGCTGGGTACTAATAGTACAAAACCGTTGTCGTATGTTATTTTATTACATACTTTCGTACTATAATTTACGGACCTTTAGTTACTGAATTTGTGGAAAATTTATAACAAGTTTGATTACAATTTTATTTTGTTGCAGTTGTTTTTTTATATATATTTATTTTCTTTTTGCTTTTTAAATACGTGTGTATATATTTAAAATATTTTAGTTTGTTTATTTATTTATGTTTTTATTTGCTGTTTTTCAACAAACTGAAATATATGGGGGTCAAAGAAAAAGTTTTTTTTTGAGAAAAAAAAAATTAGAAATATTTTGTTTTATAATAGAAATTTGTTTAAAAACTACAAGGAACATTGGCTGAAAAATATTTTTGGGAAAAAGATTAATTGTTAAAGAAAGTGAATTGTTTGATTAGATTGGAAATTTTAGAAGAATTTTTATTTAAAGTTGAAAAAGTTAAAATTTTATTGTTTTATTCTGAAACTAAAAATTAATTTAATTTAATAAATTTACAAATATAATAATTTATAGAATTTAAAAAATTTTACAAAAAAATTTTTTTTCCTTTTTTAGGAAACCTCCAGCTCAATTAGTAGTTAAATTTCGATTTTACTTTAAATTGTAAATCACTTACAATTCTTTAGTTATTCTTAATCATTATTCAAAATTTTAAAATCTCTATTTGTTTTAAAGAAAATTCAAAATTTGTAAAATTTTTCAAGGGTGCGTATGATTAATATTAATTAAAGCTTATTTTATAAAAACTCAATTTTCACCTAGAAGCAATTTAAATGGAGCATTGAAAAGTTCTACAAATATGTTAAGAACAAAATAAGCATTAATATTAGCATATTTGTTTAATTTCTGCAAAACAATTTTAAAAACTTATAAATGATTTTTTTAAAATCTTCAATGAAACCTAACATATTTTTATTAATTAAGCTCCTACCTCGGTCTGAAGTTAAATTGCAATTGTAGTTGAAATTTTATAATGTTTGAACATTATTAAAGTTTTCAAATCTCTACTTGTTGTAAAGAAAATTAGAAATTTAAAAAAATTTTCATGGTAGCGTATGATTAATATTAATTCTCGATAATTTTATAAGAATGGAATTTTCTCCGAGAATTAAGTTAAATAGAGCAATAGAATGTTCTACAAATATGTAAAGAACAAAATAAGGATTAATATTAGAAGATTTGTTTAACTTTTGCAAACCAATTTTAAAAAGTTATGAATGATATTTTCAAAATGTTCAATGAAATTTAAAATATTTTTATTAATTAAACTGCCAGTTCTGTTTGTAGTTAAATTCCAATTGTATTAGCAATTGTTTAATGTTTGAACATTATTAAAATTTTCAAATCTCTATTTGTTTTCAAGAAAATCAGATATTTTTAAAAATTTTCATTGTAGCGTATGATTAATACTAATTTTGGCTAATTTTATAAAAATGCATTTTTCACTTGGAACGAAGTTAAATAGAGCAATGGCATGTTCTAGAAATATGTTAAGAACATAATAAGGATTAATATCAGTAGATTTGTTTAACTTTTGTTAACCAATTTTAAAAAATTTATAAATGATTTTTTAAAAATTTTCAATGAAACCTAAAATATTTTTGTTAATTAAACTGCCAGTTCTGTTTGTTGTTAAGTTCCAACTGTATTTGCAATTGTTTAATGTTTGAACATTATTAAAATGTTCAAATTTCCATTTATTTTAAAGAAAATTGGATATTTGTAACATTTTTCAATGGTGCGTATGATTAATATTAATTTTGGCTAATTTTATAAAAATGAAATTTTCACCAGGAACTAAGTTAAATACAATAATGGAATGTTCTACATATGGGTTTAGAACAAATTAAGCTACCAAAAAATTTATTTTTTTTTAATTTTTTAATATAAAAATGTTATAAATTTTTTAATATTTAACAAAATTTGTCTCTGAATCGCTATATTTGTCGTAACACTTTTAAAATTTTGTAATTGAATGTGTAGGAGTTTTCCTTTAGCTTATATTTCCAATTTACCAATAATTTCTGGTTTAAATCTAGCACACAATTTTATTTTAATTGATTATACCTTGTAATTTCATCGAAAATAATTGCATGTTGTTAATAGTTGTTTTTCTTTTTTCCTTAAAATCCATGTCAAGACAAGTGCCAACAACGAAGATAAACATTTGAGGAAATATTTCATGAATGTGTTGCCTTAGTTTAGCTTTTGGAAAGATTGGTGACAGGAAATCAATGATTTTTCTTAAGGCAAAAACATTAATTTTGAAAAAAAAAATAAAAAAACACATCAGATGATTTGCTTGAAATCGTTTAAATATTGACAGCAACTGTTGCAAATTTATTTAAAATTTTCAAGGGAGAGGGGGGAATATCAATGTGAAATAGACCACAACATTTTGAAAAGTTGCATGTTAATGATGGAAGGAAGGTAACAAAAACACTCAACTAAACATTAATAAGAGATACTCACTCATATGTACAGACATGTACTCTTAGCAAAGAGAGAGGGAGTACAGTTGGTGACAAATACACTACATTTATAAATTATTTAGGTATCTGAATAGATCTTTGTATAAGTATATACAAAAAAATATCTAAATTTAGTTTAAAAATATTTCATTCTGGTATTAAAATGATATATTGTCTATGGCCTGTCATTGCTGTGCTGTTGTTGTTGCTATTTATTCTTGATGATAAGTGTCACTTGGTTTATGTCAAAAAAAAACAAAACTACCAAATATTAAGCAAAAGAAAACAACCTTAGAACATTTTGATGTTTTTGAAGCAAATGTTTTTCAATTGATTTGAAAATTGATTATGTAGAAATTTCAAAAATGAAATGAAAACAAAAAGAACTGACAATATACATACATATTAAGTAAAGCTAAATTTATATTTGACAATTTGTTGTTGAAAAGTAAAAATTCATAAAAAATAATTCTATAAAAAAATTTTTTTTTTTTTTTTAATCTAGCACTCCCAGCTGTTACTAATTAAATTTTAGTTTCATTTTAAATTGCAAATCACTTAAAACACTTTAGTTATACTTAAACTGTATTAAAAATGTTAATAACTCTATTTGTTTTAAAGATATTTCGAAATTTGTAAAATTGTTCAAGGGTGCGTATGATTAATATTAATTTGGGTATTTTTATATAAATGCCATTTTCACCATGATGCAAGCTAAATAGAGCAATGGAATATTCTAGAAATATGTTAAGAACTGAAGAAGGTTTATTATCAAAAGATTTTTTTTACATTTACAAAACATTTTTAAAAAGTTATGAACGATTTTTGGCAAATTTTAAGTTCGTAGTTGATATTCAATTTTATTTTAAACTGTAAATTACTTAGAAGGCTTTCGTTATTCTTGAACTTTATTAAAAAAATTAAAATCGCCATTAGTTTTAAAGAAATTTGTAAAAAATTTCAAGGGTGCGTATGATTAATAATAATTTGGGGATTTTTATAAAAATGCAATTTTAACCAGGATGCAAGTTAAATACAGCAATGAAATGTTCTACAAATATGTTAAGAACTGAAAAAGGTTTATTATCAAAAGATTTGTTTTACATTTACAAAACATTTTTAAAAACTTATAAACGATTATTTACAATTTTTTATGAAAACATAAAAAATATTTTTAAAAATAAACCTTCAGGTTTGTTAATAGCTAAACTTCAATGTTATTTTAAATTGTAAATCACTTGAAAGACTTTTGTGATTCTTAAACTTTATTAATATTTTTAATATCTCCATTTGTTTTAAAAGAAAATTGGAAATTTGTAAAATTCTTCAAAGGTGCGTATGATTAATATTAATTTGGAACGATTTTATAAAAACGCAGTTTTTACCAGGATGCAAGATAAATAGAGCAATGAAATGTTCCAGAAATATGTTAAGAACAGAAAAAGGTTTATTATCAAAAGAATTGTTTAACATTTTCAAAATAAGTTTAAAAACTTATGAACGAATTTTTTAACATTTTTAATAAAATCGAAAAAAAAATATTTTGAAAATTAAATTATCAGCTCTTTACTAATAACATTCCAGTTTTATTTTATATTCTAAATCACTTAAAAGTCTTAAGTTATTTCTGAACTATATTAAAAATTTGAATAACTCCAATTGTTTTCAAGAAATTTGCAAATTTGTAAAATTTTTCAGGGGTACGTATGATTAATATTAATTTGGGTATTTTTATGAAAACGAAATTTTCACCAGGATGCAAGTTAAATAGAACAATGGAATGTTCTACAAATGTGTTAAGAACAAATTAAAGATTATTAATGGTAGATTTGTTTAACACTTACAAAATAATTTTAAATACTTATAAATGATTTTTTAAAAATTTTCAGGAAAACCTAGATAAATATTTAAAAGATTCATGTTTAATTGTGGTTTGTTCTTAAATTTGAAGTTTATTTTTAATTTGTTAAACACTTAAACTAAAGACTAGTTATTTATGAACTTCATTAAAAAATTTAAATCTCAATTTTTTAGACAGAAATTTGGAAATTTTGTAAAATTGTTTAAGGATGCATAGGGAATAGAACTATGGAATGTTCTACAAATATGTTAAGGAAAGAAAAAGGATTAACATCAATGGATTGGTTTAGTATTTACAAAACAAATTTAAAAACTTATAAACAAATTTTTCCAAAATTTTTCAAAAAATCTAAAAAATATTTTTCTGCTCTGTTAAAAGATAACATTCAATGTTATTTTATATTGTTAATCACTTAAGAGACTTAAGTTATTCTAGAACTTTACTAAACATTTTAAAATCGCCCTTAGTTTTAAAGATATTTCGAAATTTGTAAAATTGTTCAAGGGTGCGTATGATTAATATTAAATATTAATAATTTTATAAAAACCCAATTTTCAGTGGGAAGCAATAAAATTACAGCAATGAAATGTTCTACAAATATGTTAACAACAGATTAAGGAATATAATCACTAAATTTGTTTAACATTTGCAAAACAATTTTAAAAAGTTGTAAACTTAAATATTCAATAAAATAATATTTTCAAAAATAATTTATGCTAACAAGTTTCTTTTGAACTCAAAACATTTTTAATATTGCCTAGACAATAAAATCATTTTAAGTATTTAATATCTTAACAAAACTGTTCCAGTTTCTGTACAATATATTTCTTATTCTTTGTTTATTTAATTCATTTAACTAAAGCAAAGTTTTCTTAAGAAAAGCAAAAACTTTGCAATTAATTTGAGTTGTATAATACTTTCCTAGTTCTTTCATTACTTACTTTAGCAAGAAAATGCAAAAAAAAAAAAAATAAATAAAAAACAACCAACAATTATTTTTGCCAACATTATAACAAAAGAACTGGGCTAGCAAGCACGTTGTTTGCCAGGGTTTTCTTCAGGTTTTTTTTTTTATATTTTTTTGCAACAATATTAACAATCATTTTGTTGTTATTTTTATATATATTTTGTCTCTCTTCTTCAAGGTCTTTATAATGACAGCGTAATGTCAATAAATCGATAAACATTTAATAAAATAAAAACCAATTTTGTCTCATACACCACAGCAATGAAGGCAGTTTGTCTGTAATATAAAAATTTATTTTTATATAAACAAAAAAAAGGTGCAGTTTTTCCACTAACTGATTTTTTTTTGTTAAGTTTAAGAAATTGTCATTGTCATCATTATCATAAAATAAATTTTAAATAAAATTTACATAAAATCTTATTACTAAGATAAGAGAGTGAAAAAAAACGAATTAAAAACAAATTATGTTTAAGTGTTTAAAAAGACAAAGTGTGAAAAAAAGGCAGGAGCAATTAAAATGATAATTTATGAACTTTTAAATAAATTGAAGGGGTAAATAACTGGAAAATACTGATATACACAAAATGTTTTATAGAAAAAACTGTTAAACCAACAATTTGCTTTAGAAAACTATGTAAATTTAATTATAGTTTTACTAAAAATAATAATTTTGTTGTTTAAAAAAAAATTCTAAAAACCATTTTTTTTCTTACACTCTCAGCGCTGCTAGTAGTGAAATTCCAATTTAATTTTAAATTATAAATCACTTAAAATACTTTAGTTATACTTAAACCGTGTTAATCATATTAAAATCTCTGTTCGTTTTAGAGAAAATTGCAATTTTGTAAAATTTTCCATGGGTGCGTATGATTGATATTAATTTGGACTTGTTTTATAAAAATAAAATTTTCACCGAGATGCAAGTTAAATAGATTAATGAAATGTTCCACAAATATGTTAAGAACAAATTAAGGAATATTAGCTGTAGATTTATTTAACTTTTATAAAGCAATTTTAAAAACTTATGAACAATTTTTTCAAACATTTCTATAAAAAACTTAAAAAATATTTTGAAAACTAATTAGTATTTAAATTATAATTGTTTTTCAAGTTCTAAACCATCTATTAGACTTCTGTTTTGCTGAGGTTTATTTTAAATTTTAAAATCTTCAATAGTTTTCAAGAAAATTGGAAATTTGTAAACAATTTCATGGTTGCGTATGATTAATATTAATTTGGACTTGTTTTATAAAAATGCAATTTGCCATAGGAATTAAACTAAATAGAACCCTGGAATGTTCTAAAAATATGTTAAGAACAAATAAAGGATTAACATTGGTAGATTTGTTTAACATTTACAAAGCAATTTTAAAAACTTCTAAAAGATTTTTTAAAAAAATTTAAAAAAAACTTACAAAATGTTTTGAAAACTATTTAGTACTTATATTGTCATTGTTTTGTAAGTTCTAAACCATCTATTAGACTTCTGTCTTGCTGAGATTTATTTTAAATTTTAAAATCTTCATTAGTTTTCAAGAAAATTGGAAATTTGTAAAAAAAATTCATGGTTGCGTATGATTAATATTAATTTGGACTTGTTTTATAAAAATGCAATTTGCCATAGGAATTAAACTAATTAGAACCCTGGAATGTTCTAAAAATATGTTAAGAACAAATAAAGGATTAACATTGGTAGATTTGTTTAACATTTACCGAATAATTTAAAAAAAATTTTAGATGATTTTTTCCAAAATTAAAAAAAAAAATTAAATTTATTATTTTTAACAAGTTTTTTCTCAACTTAAAGCCCAACGTAACTCTATTGTGGGGACCGATGCTTTGATTAAATTCCATCACTACCATAACTTGTTAATTTAGGTTTTTTTTAAATATTTCATTTATTTTTGAACAAACTTAACTTTTTCTAATTTCTTTTTTCCATTTTTCCCTACATTAACCATTTCCTTTGAAAAGAATTTTGATATTTGTATTTTGTATTCTCTAAAACTTGTTTGCCAAAATACCTCTTCTATAATTAAGAAAACATTCAGCCAATTTTTGGGCTTTTGTTGCCAGCCTCATTTGTCTAACGCCTTTTGTGCACCTCCAGCCAATAGTTACAATTTTGGATTTGTTTTACTTTACAACATACCAATTTGAGGGTGTTTGCAAAAGTATGCATACATTGATTGGACTCATTTTGTTTACTCTGCATCACAGGTCGGCATGAAGAGTATATGTTTAATAATAATATGTTATGAAAGATTCTAACTCTGTGGTATTTCAACCACCAAATTAATGGGATTTTTTATTTAACAATTTTTATAAACAAATAAAAAATATATTTTGTTCCTACCCTATGGCCTAAAAGAGCCGACCGCTGGCTCTACTTTAAGATCTAATGTGTTCAAAATGGTATAGTTTTTTTCTTCTAAAAACAACATTAAAGTTATTTACATGTTACGGAGTGATACTTTGGTCTGTTTGTAATTCCTACCTCCTCCCTCTGCTGGGTTTTAGATTTTGTTTTTTTTTGTTTCAATGTTGTCTGGTTTTGGATTGCAGTCAGTCAGTCCATTACAATGCAGTAGTAGATGTAAAACTGCAACAAATTACAATAAAACATCTACATCTATCAACAAAATTGTTGGTATTGCAAAAAGAAAAAAGCTACAAAATGAATGTAACACTACCCAGCAGTTTAAAAGTGATAATTTAAATAATACCACTCTAAAGACTTTAGTTTTGCTTAACAATAATTTTAAAATATTTAACAGTTTAAAAGAAAATTGAAAATTTGTAAAATTATTTATGGGTGCGTATGATTAATATTAATTGTGAATAATTTTATAAAAACGAAATTTTCACCTAGATGCAAGTTAAATAGCGTATTGAAATGTTCTACAAATATGTTAAGAACAAAATAATGGTTAAGATCGGTAGATTTTTTTAACATGTGCAGAACATTTTTAAAAACTTATGAAATATTTTTTGCAAAATTTCCAAAAAATTATTTTCATAATTATTACATTTTAACAAATTGCTTTTTAGTTTAAAACCACATTTATGGAGGAAAATGTATTATCATTTGAATATATCTTGATTTACCAGGGTTTAGTACCGTTTTCTTACACTGTAAATCACTTAAAATACTTTAGTCATGCTTACACTTCTTACACTGCCAAATCTGTTAATAGTTAACATTCCATCATATTTTAAATTGTAAATCAGTTAAAATACTTTAGTTATGCTTAAACTTTTTTAATAAATTTAAAGTCTCCATTTGTTTTAACGATAATTTGAAATTTGTAAAATTGTTAATGGATGCGTATGATTGATATTAATAGGGAATACTTTTATAAGAATGCAATTTTCACTGGGATACAAGTGAAATAGATTAATGGAATGTTCTAGAAATATGTTAAGAACAAATTAAGCCTTAACATCAATTAATTTGTTTATTATTTCCAAAACAATTTAAAAAAAAAAATGTGGAACCTTCAGCAGTTTTGAAGAAAATTGCAAATTTGTAAAATTTTTCATGGGTACGTATGATTAATATTAATTGAAGCTAATTTAATAAAAACGCCATTTTCACTGTGAACCAATTTAAATAGAGCGGTGAAATGTTCTACAAATATTTTAAGAACAAATTAAGGATTAACATTACTCGACTTTTTTATCATTTACAAAAACAATTTTAAAAATTTTCCATAAAACGTAAAAAAATATTTTCAAAATTATTTAATTTTAACAAGTTTCTTGTAATTATTAGCTAAGAACATAACCAGTTTGTCTTTTATTTAATAGACATTACTATTTGCTGCTAAAAATAGCAAAATTCTATTAACATTTTTAATATATGTATATTTTATAAAAATATCAGCAAAATCTGCCAAAATTGTAATTTTTTTTTTTTCAAATTTATCAGAAATTTTGTTAAATAAGAAAACGCAAAATGATTTCCTTTTATATGATAGAAAACATCTTAATTTACTAAAAGCCTTAAAAATCTATTAAAATGCTTGATTTATTTATTTTATAGATGTAAACAAATTCTGCTAAAAATAACCGCAAAATATTTTAAATAGTAAATATATTTTTAATTTATTGATGATGGTTAATAGTAATTAGAATTTAAAATATTTTTTTTTTTTTTTTTTTTTTGGAAAATTTTGCAAAAGTCATTCATAAGTTTTTAAAATTGTTTTGGTAATGTTAAACAAATGGTTTGATATTAATTCTTAATTTGTTCTTAACATATTTGTGGAACATTCCATTGGTCTGTTTAACTTGCATCCCACAGAAAATTGAGTTTTCATAAAATTTGCTTAAATTAATATTAATCATACGCACCCAAGAACAATTTTTTTAAATTTTCAATTTTCTTTAAAACAAAAGGAGATTTTAAATTTTTTTAAAAAGTTTAAGTATAACTAAAGTCTTTAAAGTGATTTACAATTTAAAATAAAATTGAAATTCAATTACTAACAGAGCTGGGAGTGCTAACAAAAAGTGCAAATTATAAATTTTTGTAAAACCTTATCCAGAACTGCTGGTTTGTTTTTGCTCAACATTAGTAATATTTCTGTTTTGTTTCCTATTTGACATTTTCAATTTTTCAAAATTCAAATTGAAATTCCATAGGAAATACATAGATAGTATTTTGCTTTTCATTTTAATTATAGATTTATTATTTATACTAAAAATTTCCTTTTTAAATTACAAACAGAATCAGGTCATTGTATTCTTTGCTGTATGTTTCTCTTCCGACTGTTTATAATTTAAAATGTCATAAATGTTTGCTGTCACAGTGTTTGAATAATTGAAAAGCATTTAGTATTTTTGTCATTTCGAAATTAGAAAAATTGTTCTTGGAATATTAAAAATATTTTACTGATGTATTAAAAGGATTGAGATTTGTTTTAGTATTTGATTTGTCAAAAAAAGAAGAAATCTAATTTTTTTTTTTGAAGTAAAGGGTTACCAAAAATTCACTACAAATTGGAATTTGTTGTCATTTGTTTAGTAAAGAGTTGTCAAGCAAAGAGCTAATAAACAGTTTGACAGCTGACAGTTTATACGAGAGCACTATTTTAAGCAGCAGGCTGCAAAGTTCCTGAATATACATTACACTTTGCTATGTTGCATCATTTTTTGATTTTTTTTTACAAAATAATCTTTAATTTTTAATGTCTATATTTAAACTAATAAATCAATAGAATATTTAAATGCATCTGTTGCATTTATTTATTCATGTTTTTGTAGTTTTCCTCAACGTATTTTCTCTCTATTTGCTTCATTGGCTTCACAAACAAACTAAATTGCTTACGGATGATTTCAAATGTTCACTCATTGCAGTCATAGCAGTGAGTGAGAGAGTGGAATGAATGGTTGAATTGGTTAAATTTTGATAATAGAATTGAATATTTGAAATATTTAATAGTGTGGGAAAGTTTTTTTTTTGTTGGTTTGAAATCAATTCTGCTTGATTGATTAAGTTGGTTGAACAAAAAAAAAATTGGAAATTTTAATTTAATGAAATATTAATAGAAAAATATTGATTTAATTTAAACAAATTTAATTTCATTTTGAAGCAGCTATTTATGAGTCAATCAAAAAAATTTTGTAATAAAAATTTTAAAACTAACAAAGTTTGTGGAAACTTTATAAAAAAATATATTAATTTTTTTAATATATTTTTGCTCTTATTAAAAGCTTTTGGTAGTAGCTATCATTTAAAGAAAGAATAGTTTCGGTTTTTTATTTTCAACATAAAGTTTTATAAATAATAAGTTTTGTTAAAGTTTTTTTATAAAACTCAAAATTGCCAAAGTTTGTTTTAATTTTATTAAAATATAAACAAATATTTTTGAATTATTTTTAAATATCTTGGAAACTAATGCTATTAGCTATAAAATTGTTTAAAAAAATTTAGCTTATTTTGAAAAAACTTAAATAAATTTTGAATTTTTATAAATCGTAATAAAAGTTAAACTTAAATTTAGATTTAATACTATACAAATATATAATATTTAATGGTATTAGCTTTAAAACTTAAATAAATTAAAATTTTAATGGTACTAATACATTTTCCTAAAAGTACCAAAATAGTACTTTTTACCAAAATCTAGTAATTTTACAAATTTGCATAAAATATTTTATTTTTCCGCTAAAACTTAACATTTTTATTTAATTTTGATCAGTTTTGTTGGTTTTGCAAGATCTTTGAAAAGGTACCAAAAAAGTACTTTTTCCAAAATCATGAATTTTTATAAAATGATTTATTTTTCCCTAAAACTTAACCTTTTATCTTAACTGTGATAAGTTTTGTTGATTTTGCAATATCTTTGAAAAAGTACCAAAAAAGTACTTTTTTCCAAAATCAAGTATTTTTAGAAATTTGGATAAAATAACTCTTTTTTCACTGAAAACTTAACAGTTTTCCATAAATGTGATTAGTTTTTTTGGTTTTGTAAATTTTCCTAAAAGTACCAAAATAGTACTTTTTACCAAAATCTAGTAATTTTACAAATTTGCATAAAATAACTTATTTTTCCGCTAAAACTTAACATTTTTATTTAATTTTGATCAGTTTTGTTGGTTTTGTAACATCTTTGAAAAAGTACCAATAAAGTACTTTTTCCAAAATCATGAATTTTTAAAAATTTTTATAAAATGATTTATTTTCCCCTAAAACTTAACCTTTTATCTTAACTGTGATAAGTTTTGTTAGTTTTGCAACATTTTTAAATAAGTACCAAAATAGTATTTTTTTCCAAAATCAAAAATTTTCTAAAAATTACCTGAAAAAGTACTTTTTAGCAAACTCATTTATTTTCATGTTTTAATAAGTTTTATTACAATTTTTGATCAAATAACTTTTTTTGATCAATTTTGTTAATATGGGTACTTTTTTCCGAAAGTACCAAAAAAGTACTTTTTTCCAAAATCAAGTATTTTTACAAATTTTGTTAAAATAACTTATTTTTCTCCTAAAACATAAACTTTTTCCTTAATTGTGATTAGTTTTGTTGGTTTTGCAACATTTTCGAAAAAGTACCAGAAAAGTACTTTTTCCAAAATCATTTATTTTCAATAAGTTTTTCCAACAATTTTGTTGAAATTAATTTTATTTCCCTTTAAATTAATAGCTTTAACATAATTTTAATCGTTTTGTTGTCTGTGATACTTTTCCCAAAAAGTACGTAAAAAAGTACTTTTTAGCAAACTCGTTGATTTTCATGTTTTAATAAGTTTTATTACAGTTTCTGATGAAATAACTTTTATTGTCCTTCAAATTTATTAAATTCCTTTACTTTTGATCAATATTGTTAATATGGGTACTTTTTTCAAAAAGTACCAAAAAAGTACTTTTTTCCAGAATCGTTTATTTTCAACATTTAAACAGTTTTTTGTATATTTTCTTTATAATTTTCTTGTTTTTTCTTATTAATTTCCCTTAATTTTGTTGCTTTTGCAACATGTTTGAAAAAGTACCAAAATAGTATTTTTTTCCAAAATCATTTAATTTTCCAAAGTTTTTCCAAAAATGTTGTTGAAATTAATTTTATTTTCCTTTAAATTAATAGCTTTAACATAATTTTAATCAGTTTTGTTGGTTGTGATACTTTTTCTAAAAAGTACCTGAAAAAGTACTTTTTAGCAAACTCATTTATTTTCATGTTATAATAAGTTTTATCAAAATTTTTCAACAAATAACTTTTATAGATCAATTTTGTTAATATGGGTACTTCCGAAAGTACCAAAAAAGTACTTTTTCCAAAATCAAGTATTTTTAAAAATTTTGTTAAAATAACTTATTAACTTAACCTTTTACCTTAATTGTGATCAGTTTTATTGGTTTTGCAACATTTTCGAAAAAGTACCAAAATAGTACTTTTTTCCAAAATCATATATTTTCCATAAGTTGTTCCAAAAATTTTGTTGAAATTAATTTTATTTTCCTTTAAATTAATAGCTTTAACATAATTTTAATAAGTTTTTTGGTTGCGATACTTTTTTTAAAAAGTACCTGAAAAGGTACTTTTTAGCAAACTCGTTGATTTTCATGTTTTAATAAGTTTTATTACAATTTCTGATGAAATAACTTTTATTGTCCTTCAAATTTATTAATTTCCCTAACTTTTGATCAATTTTGTTAATGTGGGTACTTTTTTCAAAAAGTACCAAAAAAGTACTTTTTTCCAGAATCGCTTATTTTCAAAATTTAAACAGTTTTTGATTAATTTTGTGTATTTTCTTTAATTTTTTTTTGTTTTTCATTAATTTTTTTATGATTTATTCCTTCATATTTGCATTTTTATTTAAAAAATAAAAGAATTATCAATTTTTCTTTCAATACTATAAAAATTTATAGGAATATTTTCGATTTATTGTTACATATTGTAGTAATAAAAGCTATTAGCTATAAAATTATTACAAAATATTTAGCTTTTTTTAAAAAAAAAAAAAAATTGGAAAAATTTTCAACTTCCAAAATTGAGCAAAGTTTGTTCAATCCTAATAAAAATATATATTAAATTTATTTACAGATTTTTGCTTTTATTAAAAGCTTTTGGTATTAGCTATCATATAAAGAAAACAAAGTTTCGGTTTTTTATTTCCAACATAAAATTGTACAAATAATAAGTTTTGCTCAAATTTTTTAGTAAAACTCAAAATTATCAAAGTTTTCTTTAATATTAAAAAGATATTTTTGAATTACTTTTAAAAATTTAAGTAGTTTATTAATATTTTTCTTAATTTTTAAGATGAATTTTGATTTTTTTTTGAAAATTTTTTTTTTATGATTTAATTGCTTTTTGTAGCTTCAAATCTTTTTTGCCTTAAAAAAACTCACTGTGAATCAAAACATTTGTTATTTTTATTACCCAAAATCTTATTTTTTTTCTTAACTCTTCTTTTCATTTTATTGCCAACATATGTTTGACCAATAAAATTACAAAACAAATACATTAAAGGCATAATCGCAATAAGCCATAAAACTCATTGACTTGTGTAACATTTAATTACGAAATTTTGTGTCATAAAAACACCTAAAAATCCTTGAGAGAATATTTAATTACTCCAGCACTAGCAAAATAAAATACAAAAACCAACCAACAAGATGAACACAAATTCTCCATAAAAAAATTAATACAAACAGGACTCTGTAATACTTGGATAAACATAAAAATGTCTTATAATAAACCTTATTAAAAAGGATAAAATTCATCCCCCAAAAACCAAAAAAAAAAAACACAAGAGTTAAGTGGTGAAAGGTGTGTTAGGAAATAGACATACTCAAACAAGTTGTGTTTAAGTTAACCAGCAGTTCAGGGAGATTTTAACGAACTTTCGAAATGACTAAAAAAAATACAGTAAAATTTTAATGCCCCATTTTCTTAATCTCTGGTTATCATTTTTCGTAACGAAATACTTCGAATTTATATAATTTTGATATGAGAACTATCAATATATTGTCACGATTGAGAAAATAGGCCTTAGCAATATAACTGCTGTTTTAAGTTGTTAAACTGAATTAATTTTAAAAATATTTTTTTTTTATTTTTTAGAAAATTTTCTTAAAAATAGTTTAAAACTTTTTAAAATTGTTTTGTGGATAACAAAAAAATCAACTGATATTAAACCTTAATTTGTGCTTAACATATTTGTACAACATTTCATTGCTCTATTTAATTTGATTCCTAAAGAAAATTGCATTTTTCTAAAATTAGCTAGAATTATTATTAATCATACGACACCGTAAAAATTTTTACAAATTGTAAATTTTCTTTAAAACAAAGAGCGACATAAAAAGTTTTGATATTGTTTAAGATGGGATAAGGTCTTTTACATGATTTGCAATTGAAAATTAAATTATAACTTTAAATTAACACAGCTGGGAGTAAGAGAAAAAAAGAGGAAATTATTTTTGTTTTAAAAAGAAAACGGAATTATTAGTAAAACGTTTACAAAACTGCTGGGCAATTCTTTAAGTATATTTTTGTAAATAGAAGGGAGTATGATATAGAGAAGGGGAAGATAGCGTGTGTTTTTTTGGTAAACACAAACAAACTTTTCTTAGATTTAACTTTGATTGTAATTAAGGTCAAAATCTCTAAGGATATTCTTGTGTTTTTTGAGGATTTTGCCAAAAGAAAATCAGTTAAGCTTAGAACAGGTGTAATTAACATTAAAGACACTGAACGTAGAGGAAAAAAAAACAACACATGCACTCTAATTTCAATAAAGTAGTTGGCCAAAAGGAAACACTTTCCAATTATGTTTGGTTTGTTTTTTTTTTGTGAAAAAGATAATGAATGATGATGGATAACCATTTAGCTTTAATTTTGTTGCAGAATGTTTTTGGCTGAAAAAAAAGCAGATGGGAGAAGACTTAACTAAATTTTAGACTTTTCTTAAATTTTCAATATCTTAAACTTGGCTAATTTTATTTAAACTAACATTTTTTTTCAAACAAAAAAATATAAAACTAAAATGTATTTTTTCTTCTTTCTTTTTAGGTAAATATCAACAAATAAATTTAAATATTTTATTGCATAAAATTAACAACAGAAGCGCCAACCTACCTACCTACCAAACACCATAAAATGACTCCTCCTTCACCCACCAAGAAGTAACATTTAACAAAACCAGAACTGACATTTAAATTCGAACTCAATGTATAAATGAGTCAATAATCGTATATTTTTTTAAGGTGAAAAAAAAACAAAAAAAAAAATAAGACTGAAAAAACCAACAAAATTAAACGGGTAAAATATCAGCAGTTAATAAAAATTTATTCATAATTTTATTAATAATAATTTGCAAAACCAACCATCATTTACAGCACTTCATACTGCAGTATGCATGCTGTAATATGAGTAACTCGTAACTTGCACCTAAATGAATACTCAATCGCATATGAGCAGATAAAAGCTTTAAGGTCATTTAACACATTTAGCTGATAGCAGCCAACACTAAAGCAGTGTAGCTCAGCTCCTTAAACAAAAACCCAGCAGTTTTAAAAAACACAATATAAGACATTTAGACACTAATTCGTCTTCTTAAGAAAAATGTAATCCATTGGCTACTTTATACACTCTTGGTAATCTATTAAGGAGACAATTGTCTCTCTAGTGTCTCCTGGTAATCTAGAAAGTAGGAATAAGTCATCTTAGTTACAACCTAGTATATATTGCTAGTTTGTGGCTGTGATTTCTACCATTAACATAAGTTTGTTTAACAAATTCTTTAAAATATAAAGAGTTTACTATAAAATATTTCAAAGAAAAATTTCAAGTAGAAACCAAAAATAAAAATTAATAGTTTTTCTTGTGAAAATCGATCATATAATAATCATTTCATAAATGTTTTACTAAAAAATAATAATTCCGTGGCTTAAAAACAAAAACTACAATAAACTAATTATTTTGTCTATTTTTACTTGCACTCCCAGCTCTGTTAGTAGTTGAATTAAAATTTTTCTTTAAATTGTAAATCGTGACAAATGCTTCAGTAATACTTTAACTTTATTCAAAAATTTTAAATCTTTAGCCGCTTTAAAGAAAATTGCAAATTTTTAAAATTTTCCTAGGGTGCGTATGATTGATATTAATTAAAAATAATTTTATAAAAACCTAATTTTCACCGAGAATCATGCTAAATAGAGCAATGGAATGTTCTACAAATATGTTAAGAACAAATTCAGGATTATTTGCAGTAGATTTGTTTAACATGTACAGAAGAATTTTAAAAATTTATGAAACATTTTTCGCAAACTTTTAATAAAACCTAAAAAAATAATTTAAAATTTAATAAACTTTAACAAGTTTCTGCTGAAGTTAAACAAATTTGTATTTTACAAATATGTTAAGAACAAATTCAGGATTGTTGGCAGTAGATTTGTTTAAGATTTACAAAATTATTTTAAAAAATTATGCAAAAATTTAAAAAAAAATTTCACTTAGGTAATGCTGAAACCCTAAAGTGACCTTAAATTATGGGTAAACTCACTAGTGAGGGACAATCAGCCAGAACTGCTGGGGACTAATAACATGCATGTGTACAAATTTACTTGTGTATGTTTTCGCCTGAAAAAGTGTCTGTGTAATGCAGGTTACTAAAGGTATGAAATTTAATAATAAATTTTGGATTTTTTTTTTTAAGTTTGAGGATTTATTTAAAACCTATATATTAATGGCTTTTGATAAAAATTATTTTTTTTGCTACATCATGATGTGGTCTTTCAGAACATGGTAAATAATTGTGTGTTTTTTGTGGTTTTATTTAAAATTTTTATGAAATTGTTAAAGTACTATATTTGGTATTTTGCCTTTTTTCATGCACTCCCAGCTCTGTGAGTAGTTAAATTAAAATTTTGGTTTAACTGGAAAATCACTTAACAGACTTTGGTTATACTTGAACTTTATTACAAATTTTAAAATCTCCTTTTGTTTTAAAGAAAATTTAAAATTTGTAAAATTATTTATGGGAGCGTATGATTGATATTAATTTTGTAAAATTTTATAAAAATTTAAATTTTACAGGGAAAAAGTTTCTTTACAGCATTGAAATGTTCTACAAATGTGATAAGAACAAATTAAAGATTAATATCAAAAGATTTACTTCTAGATTTCAAAGCAAATTTAAAAAGTTACGAATAATTTGGCAGCTAATTTCAATATAATAAAAAAAATAATTTAAAATTAGATCTTTTTCAGTAGGAAGCTAGTTATTTAAGGCATTGAAATGTATTACAAATGTGTTAAGAACAAAGTGTCACAAGTTTTCAAAAATAATTTAAAAAGTTATAAGAGATTTTACACGAAATTTCAACAAAATGAAAAATATTTTATAAAAGACTTTATTTTCTGCGGGAAGCAAGTCAAATAGAGCTATACAATGTTGTACAAATATGTTAAAAACAATGTCAGGAATATTGCTAGAGGATTTGTTTCAAGTTTTCAAAACAAAACTTGCAAAATTTTGCACAATTTTGAAATTATTGTTTTATTAAAATTCGGAAATACCAGTAAAAATTAGATTCAAAAATGATTTTCATGTATTTAATCATTGTTTAACTAAATATAATAATATTTATTTGTATAGCATGTTTTTAGGAAAAATTTGATTTTTTTTAATTTTTTCTTTCACTCCCATCTCTGTTATTTTTTAGGTTTCAATTTCATTTAAAATTCTTAATTACTTAGAAGTCTTAAGACTTTATTAATCTCTTTTTAGAATTTAAAATACTCTATTTGTTTTAAAGAAAATTAAAAATTTGTTAAATTTTTTATGGGTGCGTATGATTTATATTAATTCGGTCTTACTTTATAAAAACACAATTTTCACTGGGATGCAAGTTAAATAGCGCAATGGAATGTTCTACAAATATGTTAAGAACAAATTAGCGATTAAAATCAGTCGATTTTTTAAACCTTTACAAAACAATTTTCAAAAAATATAAACGATTTTTTAAAATTTTTTTTATAAAAATTATGTTTTTATTGTTTTAAAGTTCTGCTTTTAACTCCCAAGTTCTATAATAATTCGATTGCCAAGCGCAAAAATATGAATTACAAAAAGAGCAATGAATTTTTGTTTTTTTATACAAACCATAACGAAAGCGAAACGTAAAGTAAAATAAAACTGCATAAGAAAGCAAAAAAATAAACACAATATAAACAGTGGAGACTAGAAATGAAAGACAGAGCTAATTGTTCATAATAATTTTTAAAAACAGACATTTAGCTTTGCTTGAAAACTTACAGTGACATTATTTATGTTCTCTTTTTGTTCAAGTCTCCCCTGTCTTTACAGTTGATAACTTTATTTTATTTTTCTTTTTCATTTCATTTTATTTATTCATATTTGGTTTCATTTTATTTTCTGTGTTATTATTATTATTTATTTTATCGAATTTGTTTATTTATTTATGACTGCATATTACGAGCGTTTTGTTGTCATTGGCATTGAGGGAATTTTAAATGCATTTTGTTAAAAATAACGCAAAATAAAAGCGTAAAATATCATCAGAAATCGCATGAATATTGGAGAAAAAATATTTATTCATTCATTCAATGGTTTTATTTTTCAACAAAAATAACAAATAAATAATAGTGGAAATTATTGACGGAGCCACACGCATATCATGTTTTAAGTGGGTTTTATATGAAACCTGAATAATGAAAGCAGAGACAGTTAATAAGAGCGTCATGTCGTCAGAAGTTTAGAATATATATATTGTAAACAACTGATTTTTGGAATACCAAAGTAGTTGACTCTTAAATACTAAACAATTAGCTATATTAGCTATAAAATAAAATTATAATACAATCTGTTATATAAATATTGTTTTAAGTTCCTCAGAAACTTGTTAAAATTAATTAATTTTAAAAATATTTTTGGATTTTATTGAAAATTTCGTAACAAACGTTCATAAGTTTTTAAAATTATTTGGTAAACGTTAAACAAATATGTTAATAATATTCCCTAATTTGTTCTTAACATATTTCTAGAACACTCCATTAATCTATTTATCTTGCATCCCAGTGAAAATTGAGTTTTTCTAAAATTAGTCCAAATTAATATCAATCATACGCACCCCTAAACAATTTTACAAATTTGCTATTTTCTTAAAAACAACCGGAGATTTTAAAATTTTAAATACAGCTCATGTATAACTAAAGACTTTAGAGTGTTTTAAAATTAAAAAGTAAATTGTAATGTAATTACTAACAGAGCTGGGAGTGCAAGAAAAAAGTACAAAAAATTCACTGACATTGGGGTATACGTTTTAAAAACTCGGTTTTCAAAACACAAAAAGAGACAGTAAATTTATAAAGCAACCTGTAATCTAAATGTTGTTTTAAGTTCTTTAGAAACTTAATTTTAAAAATATTTTTTTTAATTTTTATTGAAAATTTTTTAACAAACACTCATAAGTTTTTAAAAATATTTTGTATAACTTAAATAAATCTTTTAATGATATACCTTAATATGTTCTTTACATATTTCTAGAAGATTCTGTTAATGTATTTAACTTGAATCCCAGTGAAAATTGAGTTTTTATAAAATTAGTTCAAATTAATATCAATCATACGCACCCCTGAACAATTTTACAAATTTGCAATTTTCTTTAAAACAACTAGGGATTTTAAAATCTTTAATAAAGTTTAAGAATAACTTAAGTCTTTCAAGTCATTTACAATTTAAAATAAATTTGTAGTGTAATTACTAACAGAGCTGGGAGTGCAAGAGAAAATAAAAAAATATTTTTTTTTTAACAAATATTGCTTTTAGTAAAATATATATTAAGATTGAGTTTGTGTCTCCAAAAGATTACTTTTAAATACTTTCTAAAGTTTGGTACACAAAAAACTATAAAGTGTCTACACTTTACATTACTTAGAGCCACTAAACTGAAAACTGACTTCACACTAGATTTGATTGTCACCTTAATTCTGCTTGAAATGTTAAAACCCCTAATCATTGCTACTGTTTTTTATTGATCTGTTTCTTTAGCCAGTGTTTAAAAACTTTAATGTTTTATTTTTATCATGATTCATTACAATTTCAGCTATAAACAGACATTAATTACTAGTTTCAGTTTTTTTTTATTTACTTTTTTTCAAAGTTTCATTTCATTTGTTTTTATCAAGTTTCTTTTGTGAACAGATAAAGAAATAAATTTTTGTAATTGACAGCTGGAGAACACAGCAATAACAACTTTAAAATACACTCCTCTTTTTTGTTTCTTTTGATTTTGTATTGTATAATTATGGGTGTTTAATGGCATTTCGTTTGACTTGCTGTCTCTTGTATTTAAGTTTTATTTAACAGTTTAATCTTAATAGTTTTTATTACTAAAACTAGCAATTAATACAAAATTTGTAAAGAAATTTTAAGTGATTTTAGTTTAAGGAAATATTTTTTGAAAAAATTTTAAAATTATAACGGAATAATGAGAGGAAAAGTGTTTAATTTTCACTTAAATTCTAAGATTTTTTGAAAAAATCGTTCATAGTATTTAAAACTTGTTTTGAAAACTGTGAAAATATTTATTGATAATAATCTTTACTTAGTACTTAACATATTTGTAGAACATCATATTGCTGTATTAAACTTGCTTCCTGATAAAAATTAAGTTTTTATAAAATTTTTCAAAAAAATTAACGAAAATAATTTTTCTGACACTCCCAGCTCTGTTATTGTTTTAGTTCAAAATTTATTTATAATTCTTGATTATTTAAAATACCATAGGCTTTTATAAACTGCCTTAAAATTTAGAAAATTTCCAACAGTTTTAAGGGAAATTTAAATTTTGTTAAAAATTTCAAGGGGGCGTATGATTAATATTAATTTTGAACAATTTTATAAAAATTTAATTTTCACCGGGAAGCAAGTTAAATAGAGCAATAGAATGTTCTACAAATATGTTAAGAACTAATTAAAGATTATTAGTAGTACATTTTTTCACAGTTTTCAAAACAATTTTTAAAAACTATGAAAGATTTTTCCAAAAATTTTAATAAAATTAAAAATATTTTTAAGATTTTCATACTTTTTATAAAGTATTTCTCTATTAATTTTCATTATTTAATAAAAATTGTATACTAGCTAAGATCTTAGCTTCAAATGGTTGAAAATTTGAGTAAAAAATCTGAGGAATCTATTGGAAATCTGTAGGCTTTAGTAATGTTTTCTAAAATAAAATCTATTTTGTTTTGTATTACTTAGAATTATTTAATTTGTTTCCCCAACAGCTGCGTTTTTTTGCTTTCTCTTAAATCTTTAATTAATTCATCATAATATCAGTTTTCTCTATTAACTATAATTTGTTTTGCTATTATTATAGCTGTTACAATTAAATGTAATTATTGTTTTTCATTTCAATTATTTGTTTATTGTAAACAAAACGTCTGTTTACGGTTTATGAGAACAAAAAATCCATAGCTGTCATAGCAATAAATCATTGTCAACGGCTCATTGCACAATAAATAAATTACCCCTTTTAAATATGAAGATATTTGGTTTCATGAATATTTAACTAATTTGTATTTTATATAAAGTCTTGCTAAACCTCCTAGAGGATGGTTTAGGAAGCCTTTAGGGGGTTTAAATAAAGCTAAATGAAGACTTAAACAATATAGAAAAATGTTTTTCACAGAGTAATAGCTTTGAATTGGCATAATTAAGATAATTATTAAGTTTTTTCTATCATTTAGAACTTGGTTGTCATTTTTCTTAAAAAGAAACATGTTTTAATAGAGAAATTGCTGAAAACTAGCCAAATCTTAGCTCTTCTTTGTTGTAAAATGCTTGATTGTCTATTTTTCTTGCATTTATGCAAAAACTATAGCATATTTTTAGGCATGAAAAAAATTTTTGGAATTATTATGCTGATCATAAAACAATTATATTTTATCACACAACTTCTATAAAATTCTTCCGATCTGTATGAAACTTGCAACATTGATAGAAGAGCAGCTGGGCTTTTCATATATTATCTTCATTAATGTTAAATTTAGGCATAAAAGGGCGCTACCTTAGGCCAAAGTTGACCATCTCAGGTGAGAGAAAATTATTAAAAATAAATAATGAATACACAACTTCTTATTTACCAGTTCGATTTATATGAAACTTTGAATATCGATAGAGGAGGAGATACTCTTTGCAAATATTAACCGCAAAATGGTTGAATTTAAATATGAAGACTGTTGCACTGGTGCAAAGTTGGCCACCTAGATAACGAATACTTGATCGGAAAACCTCATTTTGCATTCCACTATGAACATTTAAATAGCCTTAGTTATACAATTCTGCATAGTATAAACAATTTCCTAGCCATTGATATACAATATGTCTATATTATTTATATAATAAGTCAAATAAATGTTTCCCAAAAAATATGTAAAAAAACCTAACTAATTTTTTGGACTTTTTTAAAAATTTTTTTTTAAGATTTGTTAATAATTAAATTATTTGTATATTTTTGAAAAGTAAGCACAATTTGCTTTACATTGATATATAATATTTCTATCTTATGTTTTCTAACTGATAAATGCTAAGAAATAAGTTTAAAAGTTTTCACTTTTTTACAAAATCCTTCAATGATTTTTCAAATAAGCAAATTTGCAATATATTTTTTAAAACTACAAACAATTTCCTTTTCAATGATATATAATAATTATAACTAAATTTTTCTTAGACTCCAATTGTTTTTTAAAAAGTAATATGCTTTTGTACAATTATTTAATTTGTTCTCTTTTGTTCTACAAAAGTCTTTTGTAAATTTGTTAATAATGAAATCTTGTATACATTTTTAAAAACTAGACACAATTTCCTTTTCAATGATATACATTATGTCTACCTTAACTATTCCTTGTATCTTAGTAAGGTCTGCTAATAAAAAAATCAGAAAATAAAATTTTCACTTTTTTTTATTTTTTAGCCAAAAGTGTTTTACGGATTTTTAAATAATTTAATTTTTTATACATTTTCGAAAAGTAGATATAAATTCCTTTAAAATGATGTATAAAATGTCTAGCTCATTATGTTCATAGTTGTCCTTTTGGTTTGAGCAAAGCAATATTCTTATGTATCCTACTTTTCACTTTTTTTTACCATTTTCCACCAAAGTCTTTTATTCATTTTTAAATATTAAGATTTTTTATACATTTTTGAAAAGTAAACTCAATTACCTTTACAATGATATAGAATATGTCCTCCTAGTCTATTTTAATGAGTGTAATTGATGTATGCAAAGTAATATAAGCCTAAAAATTTATTTGGAATATTTTGTTTTTATGATAAAAGTGTTTTAGAATTTTTAAATATTTAAATTTTTTATACATTTTTAAATAGGGGACAGAATTATCTATTTATTGATATACAATATATCTACCTGGTTTTTTCTATGTGTAAAACTAGTAATTTTAAAATAATTTTCTGAAAATTTATTTTAATTTTTTTTGGATTTTTTTATCACAAGTTTTTTAAGAATTTTTCAATACTTAGATTTTTCATACATTTTTGAAAATTAGACAAAATTTCCTTTACAATGATATATAATATGACTATCATAAATGATTTTTGCTGTCCAATTGATTGACAAAAAGTAATAAGTTCAAAAACCTTTACTTTAATTTTTTTGTCTTTTTTCTACAAAAGTGTTTTATAAATTTTGAAGTAATTTAATTTTATAAATATTTTTGAAAAGTATATACAATTACCTTTTCAATGATATATAATATAATTAACTAATCTAGTCCTTGTATCATATTAATGAGTTTTTAAGTAAAATGTTCCCATATTATGGTTCAAATTTTTTTGGAATTTTTTACAAAAAAATATTTTATGAATTTGTAAATAATTCAACTTGTTATATATTTTTGTAAAGCAAACATAATTGCCTTTCCAATGATATACAATATAACTAACTAATCTAGTGCTTTTTATCTTATTAATGGGTTTTAAATAAAATATTCTGAAATTATAGTATTCACTTTTTGTTAATTTTTGAGCAAAAGTCTTTTATGAATCTTGAAATAATAAAAATGTTTATATAGTACTGAAAAGTAGACAGAATATCCTTTTTAATGATATATAATAATGCTGTTTTTACCTTTTCCTTGAGTAAAATTTTTGTATCTCAAGTAATATATTGATGAAACTTAATTTTCAATGTTTTTCTTTTTTTTACAAAAGTGTTTTATGAATTTTTAAATAATTAATTTTTCTTTACATTTTTGAAAAGTAGATAGAATTTCCTTTTTAATGATATATAATATGTCCAACTAAACTAGTCTTTATATCTTTTTAATGGGTTTTAAAAACCATATTCAAAAATTACAGTATTCCGTTTTTGTTAATTTTCGAGGAAAAGTCTTCTATGAATTTTAAAATAATAAATTTTGTTATATAGTTTTGAAAAGTAGATACAATTTCCTTTCCAATGATATATAATAATGCTGATTTTTCCTTTTCATTGAGTAAAATATTTGTATCTCAAGTAATATTTTCATAAAACATATTTTGAAATGTTTTTATGTTTTTTTACAATAATTATTTTATGAATTTGTAAATTATTCAACTTTTTATACATTTTTGTAAAGCAAACTAAATTGCCTTTCCAATGATATACAATATAACTAACTAATCTAGTGCTTTTTATCTTATTAATGGGTTTTAAATAAAATATTCCGAAATTTTGGTATTCAGTTTTGTTAATTTTTGAACAAAAGTCTTCTATGAATTTTAAAATAATAAAATTTATTATATTTTTTCGAAAAGTGGATACAATTTCCTATTCAATGATATATAAAAAGGCTTTTTTTACCTTTTGGTTGATTAACATTTTTGTATCTCAAATAATATATTCATGAAAATTTTTTTCAATGTTTTTCTTTCTTTTTACAAAAGTGTTTTAGGAACTTTTAAATAATTAATTTTTCTTAACATTTTTGAAAAGTAAATAGAATTTCCTTCTTAATGATATACAATATGTCTATTTATTTTCAAAATTTCCACTTAAATTTGTCTGGTTTTGAAATGAATTTGGTTTATTTTAAATGTATTTCTGCTGCTTTGAATAACAACCCCCTTATTTAGATTTTGGGTACTTTTTATGATGAAATTAATATAAATATTTAATGTAATGAATATAAACAATATTTAACCTTAACCCCTTTTTTCCACAAAACTTTTTTCTTAAAAAAAAATCAATTGTTTTTATTTTCCTAATGAAAACAAAACAATCAAACTCCATTGACATGCTTGATATTTTATTATAAGAAATACGGGTTATTAGTTTATATAAAGTAATAAAGTTGGTAAATTATGTTAAAATATGTTTTTTTTATTTAGAAATCATAAATACCAGGCGACAACTGTTACCGGCAATATTTTCAAGCATAACAATCAGAAATTTGTGCGATTAGAATAAACTGACATTGTTTGGTAGAGGGGGGAGGAAGTAAGGTTACAACCCCATTACTTGTTAGTTATAAAGGTCTTTAAAAACTTTTCTCCTTTTGCTACTTACTTTACTACGTCTTATACTTTTAACATTTTGCCCACAAACCACCCACTTGAGTGAAATACCAGGAAAGCCACCAAAAGAAAGTTGCAAACTTTCTTGTTTTTGAAAATTGTTTGTGGGTTTTTGTAACTCAATGTCTAGAAGGGAATGAAAGAGATTTGTAAATCAAATGGAGAAGAGAAAGAGAAAGAAAAAGAAAAGAGTAAGAAAAAACGGCTAGTCCACAAACGACTTTATTAAGGGACTATTTTTCTCCAGCTATGATAACTTTAGAAAAGATATGATAACTTTAGAAATTTTTCAAAAAGAGGCCAACTTTAAGATCAGATTTTTGTCATAAGTAAATGAGCAAATTAGACATATTATATATCAATTAATAGGTAAATGTGTCTAATTTTCAAAAAGGTATACAAAATTTAAATATTTCAAAATTGATAGAAGACTTTTGCAGAAAAATGGAAAAATAAAGAAAAATATATTTTTAAAAATATTAAAATCTATTGTTATTTTTGTTGGATTTAGAGTAAATGAAATGATGGAAGTTGATTTGAATTTCTCACTTTACGACTAAATATACATACATATATAAAAATCTTTCTAAAAAAATTCGCTGAACCAAAGTTATATGCAACAAATTTTCAAGTGATTTTTTTTTCCAAAAAGCTGAATTTTGGCTGCTTCAATTTGCCATTGTAAAAACTATAAGTTACACAAATTATATATCGTTAAAAAGGAAATTGTAGCTACTTTTCAAAATTGTAAAAAGATTTAGAGAAACCAAGGCAGAATACTGGAAAGTATAATTCAAAAGATATAACTTTGCCTACATTATGTAGACATAAGCACAAAGCAAGTTAAATAAATTATATATCATAAAATAAGAAATTGTAGCAGCTTTCCAAAAATCTATAAAAATAAAAATTATAAAATTCATAGAAGACTTAAAAGAAAAAAAGCACAAAAAAATTTAAATTATTATTTCATGAATATCTTACTTTCAGTACAGTTATTTGATCCAAAGAAATCAAAAAGTAGATATATTGTATATCATTGTTTAGGTAATAGGGTCCACTTTCCAAAAATATATACAAAATTTAATTATTTGAAAATTCATTAAATACTTTTGTGGAAAATATACAAAAAATGTAAAAGTATGATTCAAAAACAAGGTACTTTGCAAGCAGCTCTAAGACACTTAGACAGCAAAAATTAAACAAATTATATAGTGTTTTAAAGGGAATTGTATCTACTTTTCAAAAATGTATAAATCATTAAATTATTTAAAAATTCTTGAAAGACTTGAGAAAAAAATTAAGAAATAAAAGAAATTGTTTGGGAAAATTTTACCTTGCAGCTTTCTATTGTTGTGTAAGAATAATTAAATTAGACATATTGTATATTACTGTATAGCTTTAAGTGTCTTCTATCCAAAAATGTATAAAACATTTTATTATTTCAAAATTCATATAACAATTTTCCAACAAAAAAAAAATAATTTTTTTAATTTTTTTTTTTTTGAACATTTTACTTTGCACACATCAATTAAACTCATGGAAAAGACAAAGTGTGACATATTGCATATCATTTTAAAGGAAATTGTAACTACTTTCTCAAAATGTATAACTATTTTCATTATATAAAAATTCATTGTGAAAAAATAAAAATTACTTTGATTTTATTGTGGAAAATCTAATGGACTGTTAAAAAAAAATTAGACTTATTATATATCATTGAATAGGTTATAGTGTCTACTTTTCAAAAATGTGTAATAATATTAATCAGTTTAAAATCCATAAAAGACTTTTGTGAGAAAAGACATGAAACTTAAAAATTTGTGTCATGATCTAATGTACAAGTTTGCATATATAAATTTGAGAACTAGGAAGAGATAAGTAACACATATTGTATATCGTTAAATAGGAAATTGTGTCTACTTTTTAAAAATGTATAACATTTTTATATATTTGAAAATTCCCAAAAGTCTTTTGTGAAAATAAACAAAAAATTATTTAAATTTTTTTTAACATTTTTCAGTTATGCATTAGTGTTTTTTAATAAAGATAAAACACACATATTTAATATTACTGTATAGGTTATTGTGTGTTCTTTCTAAAAATGTATACAAAATTTAATTATTCCCAAGTTCATCAAACAATTTTGTGAAAAAAAACAAGAGAATGAAAAATTTGTATTACTTTGCATATATCAATTGGTGATATAGAAAAGATTAGAAAGTCATATTGTATATCATTGTAAAGGAAATTGTTTTTACTTTTCAAAAATATGTAACAACTTTATCTAGTTAAAAATTCATTAAAGACTTTTGTTAAAAAGATTCAAAAAATTTATTTAATTTGTTTAACATTTTTAATTTGTCTATAAGTGAACTCTAAGAAGTTATAAATTAGTCTTATTGTATATCACTGTATTGGTTATGATGTCTGCTTTTCAAAAATGTATAAACATATCAATTATTTAAATATCCATAAAAGAGTTTTTGTGAATACATGCAAAGAAAAGGAAATTATGGAAACTATTACTTTGCACATGTCAGTGAGTCTCATGAAAAAATTTAAGCTAGTTTTGTTGTATATCATTGTAAAGCTTGTTTTGTTTGCTTTTCAGAAATATATACAAATTTTATTTATTTGTTTTAATAAAAAAACTTTTGTGAAAATAATACCAAACATTTATTTTAATATGTTTTAATGACCTATTGCAAATTTAGCTTTCTGTAAACTTAACATTTCTCTTAATATTTTGCATAGATCGTGCTAAAATTCTAAAAAATTTACACATTTTTATTTTAACTTATTTTGAAATATTTTTTTTTTTAATTTTTTCCTTGCTTTTAATATTTCATATTAAATTTTAATTAATTTTGTTAAATCCTCTCTAATTCGTTTTTTCCTTGGGGCCATAAGTACAAAAATAAAATGTGAAACATGAAACTATTTTTGTTTTTAGTTATTTTTTTTTATTATTTATTTATTAAACACAAACTATAGTAAAAACACGTGGTTTTTCCTTTTAATATACAGCATGAAAATGTTTTTACTAACAAATTATACATGAAAGTAGTTAAATACACAAACAAAATCACAAACAACTTTGAAAGGAACTTGCAACTAAACTAGGAAGGATTTTATTTTTTGTATATAAAAGTCCTAGAATAATATGATGTCACTGCTTTTATATATGTTTGTAGCTATTGTTTACTAAATACCCATGTAGATATATACATTTGTATATATAAATATGTTTGGCCATTTCTATAATTGAGAGAACAATACCTAAAATATGTACAGTGAGCCGCAAAAGTGAGTATACACCAAAAATTATTGGATATTTTTTAAGATAATGAAAATTCTAAAATTTATCCATGATTAAAATTTTAAAGTTTCGGTTTGATAGAGATTGGCTTGAATAATATCTTTGGTTGTGAAAAATATAGATTTAAGTCGGACTATAATGATTTTCATGATCTTAAAAAATCAAAAAATTCGCTGCTGTTTACTCACTTTTGAGGCTCACTGTATATGCAGAGACAGACATTTATATATATATATAGGTTTGTGTACCTAGTTTAGCATATAAGGAGAAAAAAGCCTAGTTTATTATAAAAACAGCTATAATACAACAACAAAAATACTACAAAGAATAAAGACAGAGAAAAAAACTAAAATATTAATGTAAAACTTTAGTTATCTTAACAACAACATCAATAAAATCTTTTACCGTTACAAATAAACATACTACTCTCTCTCTCCTCCCACTCCCACTCTTTAACATTCATACACACAGCTACTGTTACTCACTCTGCTTCTTCTTCTTCAATTGTTAACAACACACATGTTTGTGTGTTTCTGTGCCAATGTTTACATTTTCATAGCAGAGAAGAGTTAACCACCCAACACCACCCCCTTCTCACACAATTGATAATGCTTGTTCTTTATGTTTCCTTTATATGAGAGTATAAACAGTGGAAATGTAAGGTAAAATAAGTAGTAATTAATAATATTATTATAATTTCTAAACTAATAAAGGGATTTAAATGAAAATTGGTATAAATATAGAAAAGAAGTGGAGGTTTAAGAATATTGTTAAATTTATATAAAAAAAGGGGGATTAAGGTAGCAAAATTGATTTGTTAGAGTGAAATATTAACTAAATTTATTTCTATTTCTATATTTAGTTTTTTTAGGTCCCACTGTTTAGTGTAGGAAGAGAGTGTATGTGTCATTCATTGTTGTTTTCTTTTATATCATGTTCTTTTTATCCTTTTAAACTAAATGTGACTGACGTCTATGTGTAGGTTTTTGTTAGTGTTATTGTAAAACAAATTTTATTTCCTTTTTTTTATATATATTTTGTTGTAAAGGTTTATATTTCTTTTTTTATCTTTTTTTCCTGCATAATAATCATAAAAAAGAACAAAAAGTACTAAATTAACAAATTGTACCAAAGAAATTGGAAATTTAGTACTTTTTTTTGCTTTAAGTAGAAAAGTTTTTAAAAATGCAGATGAATTGTATGACAGGGATCAGCAATTTTTGAACAATTTTGGTTAAACCCCGAAATTTTCATAAATTAGATGCAATAATAGCAAAAAAGTCTTCAACATTTCCCTGTTAAATACTACAATAGTCCCTAGAAAAGTACTATTGTGATAAAAATTATCAAACAGGGATATATTAGCTTTAAAAAGTCTTTCCTTTAGGTATCTTGAAGTATTTGAATGTGTATTAATGTTTGTTATATCATGAGTTTCTATTTCCTAAAGCCTGGCAGACGTCCAGACTTATTGGCGTCATTGTTATCGTAAATGTTTTTGAACACTGGAAATATATAAGGGAAATTATGAAAAAACAGTAAAACAAAATTCTCTAACTTGTTTTTATTTATAGACAAAGACAAAAAACACGGTATGTTTGCTATCTTTGTATTTGAAAGAATTTGTTGAGGGAGGTTATTTGCTTTTTTATAAATTTTTTAAGAGACTATGCGGGATATTCTTTTTATTCAGTGAATGTAATTGTGATTTTATAGGGCCATAATATAAATAGTTGTTAAAATAAACAGGATTAATTTTAAAAAAATTAACTTTAAAACAGACATTTTTAAAGGGAAAATATAAAAATATTTTTTGGAAAATCTTAAAAATTTTAAATGGTTTAAAAATTAGTTTGTTAAAGGAAAAATTTAAGATTTTTTTCAGTTTCAAAGAGAAGACATCTAAATTTTTTATATATTTTTTTTTATTTTAACAAAAATCTTTATAAATTTTTATAAGCAAATAATGAAAATTTCAATTGTTTCAAACTTTTAGTTAGAAATATAAAAAGTTTTAGTTTTTGTTATTATTGTATAGAAGACTTCAAAGGCTATCAGAAAATTATTTAAATGATCAAAAATTTTTATAGATATTTTTTTAAATTTAAAACAAATTTTGTTGATTTTGAAAAAAAATTATATATACTTTTTTAATTTGATAACAAATTTTGTTGATTTTGAAAAAAAAAAATAATTTTTTTGCAAAATTCATTTGTTTCAAAAATGTTGTTAATAAAATAAAATGTAAAATTTTTTCTCATTATAATATAGAAGATATCATGAGCTATTAGAAAATGCTTGAATAGATAAAATTTTTTTATATATATTTTTTTTAAATTGACAACAAATATTGTTAATTTTAAATTAAAATTAATTTTTAGTTTCCCTACAAATTGATGTAAATCTTTCGTTATTGATAAAAAATTTACAGTTTTTACTCACTATCACAAAGAAGACGTTTTAAACTATGAGAATATGTTGAAAAAAATCAATTTTTTTAATATATATTGCTTTAATTTGGCAACAAATGTTAGTAAATTTTGAAAAAAAAAATAAAATTTTGAAACATTTAAAATTTTTGTTAAACTATGAAAAGAATAATTTTTTCTCTTTATTATATAAAAGACATCATGTTGTATTAAGATATATTTGAAAAAATCGAAATGTTTTTTTAATTTTCAAAAAATTTTGGTAAATTTTAATACCCAAAAAGTAAAATTTTCAAATGTTTCACAAATTTCGTTAATATTTTAAAATGTATAATTTTATATTTTTAATGTATAGACAACATTCTAAAGTAGCATAAAATTATTGAATTGATCAAAAATGTTTATATATATTTTTTTAATTATGAAGCAAATTTTGTTAAAAATTAAAAAAAAAATTTATGTTTAAAGAAATCTTCAGATGTTCTAGAAATTTTGTTAAAACTATAAAATTTACAATATTTTGCCATTATTGTATAGCAAACATCTTAAGCTTTCACAAAATTATTGAATTGATTAAATATTTTTATATATATTTTTTTAATTTAGCAACAAATTTTGTTAATTTTTAAAAAACTATAAAAATTTTAAAGCTATTTTCAATTGTTCCAAAATGTTTGTTAGAAGTAGAAAAACAAAAAAATTATCTTTTTAAAATATAGAAAAAATCTCAAACTATTGAAAAATTCCGGAATTTATTTAAATATTTTATATAAATTGTTTATATTTTTTTAATTTGTTAAAAATTTTGGTGAATTTTGATACCCAAAAATATTAATTTTCATAAATTTTGTTTAAACTAGAAAATGTTACATATTTTCTCTTTATTGTATAGCAGACATCTTGAGCTTTCACAAAATTATTGAATTGATCAAAAAATTTTATATAATTATTTTTAAATTGACAACAAATTTTTTTTTTTTTTTTAAAAAAATAAATTTTTTTAAAGTAATTTTCAAATGTTCCACAAATTTTGTTAAAACTATAAATAGTAATATATTTTCTCCTTATTGTATAGCAGACATTTTGAGCTTTCAGAAAATTTTTGAATTTATAAAAAATGTTTTATATATTTTTTTTAATTTGTCAAAAAATGTTGTTAATTTTTTAAGAAACCAAAATTTTTAATGAAATTTTCAAATGTTCCAAAAATTTTGTTAAAACTATAAAATGTAAAATATTTTTTCTTTATTGTATAGCAGACATTTTGAGCTTTCAGAAAATTATTTAATTTTTAAAAATATGTTATATATATTTTATTAATTTAGCAAAAAATGTTGTTAATTTTTTAAAAACTAAAATTTTTAATGAAATTTTCAAATGTTCCACAAATTTTGTTAAAACTATAAAAAGTAATATATTTTCTCCTTATTGCATAGCAGACATTTTGAGCTTTCAGACAATTATTTAATTTTTAAAAATATGTTATATATATTTTTTTAATTTAGCAACAAATTTTGTTAATTTTTTTAAAAAAAATAAAAATTTTAAAGTAATTTTCAAATGTTCCACAAATTTTGTTAAAACTATAAAACGTAAACAATTTTTTCTTTATTTTATAGTAGACATCTTGAGCTTTCACAAAATTATTGAATTGATCAAAAAATTGACAACAAAAATTTGTTAATTTAAAAAAAAAAAATTATAGTAATTTTCAAATGTTCCACAAATTTTGTTAAAACTATTAAAAGTATTAAATTTTTTCCTTATCATATAGCAGATATCTTGAGCTTTCAGAAAATTATTGAATTGCTAAAAATATTTTATATATATTTTTTTAATTTATCAATTAATTTTGCTAATTTGTTAAAAAACTAAAATTTTTAAAGCAATTTTCAGAAGATCCAAAAATTAAGTTAGAAGTAGAAAAACAACAATTTTTTCTCACTAATGTATAAAAAACATCTTAAACTATTAGAAAATTTTTAAATTCTTGAATATATTTTATATATATTTTTTCAAATTTTCAAACAAATTTTTAATAATTTTGAGAAAAAAACAATTTTTAAAAAGTGGCAAAAATTAAGTTTGGGATTAAAAAATAGCTTAGTTTTTATGCTTATCAAATAGAAAACACATTAAACTATTAATATATATTTCAATATATCGACATTTTTTTATATGTATTTGTTTAATTTTCAATTAAACTCTATATTCTTTTTCCCATACAAATTAATATCAATCATACGTTTAGGTGTTTCCTTTAATTAATATCAATCATACGTTAAGTGGTTCTAAATAGAAATTTAATTACAAACTAATCGCTGTTAACTCAATTTCCCTGTCAACAGGTTGCTAATTCATACACTTTCACAATAAATTTATTAAATTAATTTAATTTATCTATTAATCTCTGTAGTTTATTTGTTTTGATTTTTTTTTTTGTATAGCAATTATAGTTTTTTTATGTAAAAAAGGTGTTTGTTTTTTTTTTCTGTAATAAACTTGTCAAGCTTAATCTACTACAATTTAAAAGCTCATTTGACTTTAATGATTTTTAAATGGAGTAGAAACTAAATAAACTTTATAATACTTATAGACAATTATAGTTAATATTTGTTTTGTAATTGTTTATTAGCAAATAGTATTTAGCTCTTCATTATTTAATTACCCTACTGTTGAGTTTAATTGTTTAAATATTTATTGAGTTTATTTTGTTTGTTTGTTGTCAGCAAGTGTATCTAATGGTTAGACATTTAGTTTGTTAATTGAAGTATTTAAAAGTGTTAGATTGTTTGCTTTGGGTTGCTGTTGTTCTATGTTCAAATATTTAGATTGAATATTAAATTGTGTTGGCAGGGAGACTAAGTGACAGTTAGAGTAAATAATTTGAATTGTTTTAAGATTTATTAGAAATATTTTACTAAATTAAAGGGAATTTAGTTTCAAATCCCTCAATTTTTGAAAAAAAATATAAAATTTAAAAGCATTTTTTGGTTTAAAATATATTTTATTTTAAAATTTAGTTTTTTTTCTTCTTTTTTTGAATATTTAACCTCTTTCCCCTGACACTTACTTAGTTTTATAGCCAATCACGTTTTATTCACACCCATCCAATATTAAAAAAACACAATATCATCAAAGACAGCGGAATATGAAATTGAATAAAATAAAAAAAGTCAAAATCGTGCTTCATAAAATTCCTATAATTCGTTAAACAATGGCATACAAATGAATTGCAAAAATACAAAAATAAAACAGAAAAACAGCAAAACTTTTCTAGCTACATGAAATTATAAATAATTGTATAATAATAGCACACAAAAGCCCTACCCCCCCCCCCCTTCATTATTATGATGAAATTACATTATCAATAGAAAATAACAGAATTTTTTTTTTTAAAACCTTAGAAAAAGACTTAAAATATGACTGGCTGAGACAATTCAAAGCAAGAAGTGTTTATGAAATTATTGTATGATAAATTAAGCAAAAATCAAGATAAAGAAAGTGCAACGAATCAAAAATAATCTAAACTGTATGAAATTAACTTTAGAGCAGTGGTTGGCAGGCAAAGCCAACAGGAGAAAAATAATGATTGAAAACAAATCGAGAGAAACCATAAGTAAGAAAGCTATATTCGATTGGGCGGAATCTTAAATAATCTTCAACAAATTATATGTTAAAATAAAAAATTAAAAAAAATTTTTGGTGAAAAAAAAATTCAGGCTAAAAATGTTTTTTCCCGATTTTGACCCATTGTATGTTCGACTCACTATGGCGTTATATATGTCGTTGGAAAGGTCTTTGAAATATCTATCATTTGATATCCATATTGTCTATATTAATAACTTAATTTAAAAAAAAAATATTTTTTTTTTCAAAATTTAATTTTAAAATTTTTTTTTTTTAAATTTTTTTTAATTTATTCATGAAAAAAAAAATTAAAAAAATTTTTTTTGTTAAAAAAACTCGGATTAAAAATGTTTTTTCCCGATTTTGACTCATTGTAGATTCGACTCACTATGACGTTCTATATGTCTTTGGAAAGGCCTTTGAAATATCTATCATTTTAATGAGTTAGTTAAAAATTTTTTTTTTTTTTTTTTAAATTTAATTAAAATTTTTTTTTTAAATTTAATTTTTTTTCTTAATTTATTAATGGAAAAATAATTATGACAAATAAATATATTTTTTTTTCAAAATTTAATTTTTACTTTTGTTTTAAATTTTAAATTTTAAAATTTTTGGTCAATCTTATTAGTGAAAATAATTTAACGACAAAACTTTTTTTTTGGTTAAAAAAAATCGGGTTAAAAATTGCTTTTCCCGATTTTGACCCATTGTAGGACCGAATTGCTATTGCTTCATATACATCGTTGGAAAGGTATTTGAAATATCTATCATTTGATATCCATATTGTCTATATTAATTACTTAATTTTAAAAAAATATATATTTTTTTCAAAATTTAATTTTTACTTTTTTTTTAAATTTAATTTTTTTTTTTTAAATTTAATTTTTTTTTTTTAAATTTTATTAGTGAAAATAATTTTACAACAAAACTTTTTTTTTGGTTGAAAAATAAAACGGGTTAAAAATTGTTTTTCCCGATTTTGACCCATTATAGGTCCGAATTGCTATTGCTTTATATACGTCGTTGGAAAGGTTTTTGAAATATCTATCATTTGATATCCATATTGTTTATATTAATGACATAATTAACAAAAAAATTTTTTTTTTTTAAATTTTAAATTTTTTTGTGAAAATTTTAAAATTTTTTGTGAAAATTTTACAACAAAAAAAAATTTTTAATTTTTTTTTAAATTCTAAAAGTTTATGTTAATTTTATTAGTGAAAATAATTTTACGACAAAACTTTTTTTTTGGTTAAAACAAAATTTGGGTTAAAAATTATTTTTCCCGATTTTGGCCCATTGCAGGTCCAAATTACTTTGGCGTTATATACATCATTGGAAAGGTTTTTGAAATATCTATCATTTGATGTCCATATTGTCTATATTAATGACTTAGTCATTAAGATATAAATTAAAATAGGTCAATCGAGGTAGTCTTGGTTTTCGGCTTATATCTAAGCCAGTTATGGACCGATTTTCTTGATTTTAAATAGCACCCTAAGTTAAACTATAGCCGATATATTGATGTATCAATCATGTGTAAAAGTTATTTGGGGGCTATGGAAACTTGATTTCAACATACAAACCAAAAAAAAAAAATACAGTCAAACACATGAACATGGCTATATTGACACGGATATCTATAGCAATCCAAAATATATATAATTTTGAAAGTACAAACGGAATCACAAACTTGTAAATACCCCAGCCTTCCTAATTTGAAGGATATAATCAGAATAAATAGCAAATTAGGAAACACCAAAGACAGGAATTTTAAATTAGAATTTGTTCTCTTTATGCCTACCACTGCTTTATTTACCTGAATTAGCAAATGATGCTAAATAAATCTTTCTATCTGTCTGTCTCGCTACTCGTTTTACTGTCTGGCAAAAAAAACATGAGAATTGTTTTAAAAATCTTGGAAAATCTTGCCAAAAACTTTTGCTTCTACAAATAGTTTTTTTTTTATATTGTTGTAATAGGATACAATTAAAACAAATTTCTACAGTCTGCTAATTTTTTGTGATAAAAACAACACTATAAAACATCTTCATCAGCATTAAATCCCTGGTAATACAAGCTAAATATGTGATTTACATGTGTTTTTCTTTATTTGTAACAAAGTTTTTTTTAACATAAAAAATAAAAAATAAAGAAATTTAAGCCAAAACTTATTTGGAGACAAAGAAAATTTGTTGAAATTCCCACAGACTCCAGCCAGCAGTATCGAAAAACATTAAACTATTAAGTTACTTAAGAAGACTACTAGTAAATACGAAAAATAATAAAAGTAATTGGAAGCTGGATTAACAACTAAAATATAAGTTGTAGATAGATTTAAGGTAATTTTGTTAAAACACTTATAGAAAAGGAAATAAGCGTTTTAGCAAGTTTAAAACTAAAAATACAATTAATTTTTGAAGTCATAAATGCAAGTTTATTTATATTTTCTATAAAAGTTTTCAAGAACTTACCAAAAATGGAAAATGTAACTAAATTCGTATATTTTTTTTCTTAAATTTTGACTCAAACTTTTGTTCAAATTTTGGAAAAAAATTTAATTTATAGGTTTGATTACACTTTTACTGTATTTTCTTTGCTTTATCTAAATGCTAAGACTACAAGCTATTAGAATATTGAAAAGTCTAGCGAATTTGTCAATATATATTTCTATAATATCCCCACAAACTTAGTGCAGTTTAGCACAAATTTGGCACAAATGTATGAAATAATAAATTTTTTTTAACTTCAAAATAATTTTTTTTATTCATTCAATTCCTTATAAATAATACTTTTTAAAATAATACGGACAAATTTGTTCTTAAATATTGATCATTCTAGGCCTAAAGTGCCAAAAATACACAAACAAATATTTAGAATTGCCATGTGTTACACACTCAAAGATCACATCATCTATTTTTTTGTTGTGTGTATAAAATCATTTCCTAACATATCTCTTTATGATCCAAACAAATCATAATTTATTTTTTAATTAATTAATTTTATTACCCATTTAGCATTTTTGATTAAATTATGTTTCAACAAAAATATTTATTTTAAACAAACTTATTTATGAAATAAATATTTTTGGCAAATATTTATTTATTATTAGAATTATGTACGTATAAATAAATTAATATTGTATGTATTTATTAGCCTAAAACATGTAGGCGTTGATAGACGGTCGGTCTATTATGATTGTGACAACAAAGAATTCGTATTATCGTGTGTTAATTTGTGAAATAATTCAACAGTAGCCATCACACACCTAATAATAATGTCGACTGTTTAAAATATTGTATTATTATTAGCAGCAATAACTAAAAATATTAGACACTCACTTAATAAACTTGATTAAAATATGAATGTGTGATTTTCAAATTAAATTAAAATAGACAAAAAAAAAACAATAGTTGTTTTAAACCGGTCGTTAGAAAACAATTGTGGGTGCCTTTTATAAACCAATATGCATTGTTAATTTGCCAATAATAAATAAATAACTATGAAAATAATAAAACGAAATTTTTAAACCATAAAACTAGTTCAAAATCAACATGTTTTGTATTTGCAAAATCTTGCACAAAATCAATACTTTGTAAAGTGAAATACCTAAAATTTAAGATATTTAAACAGTGAGAAAGAATAGTATAGTTTTTATTAGAACATAATGAAATTTAAAGTTCTATACCAAATTTTTCTAATAATATTTTTCATTTTATTGAAATTTTTTACAAAAATCTTAAATATTTCATATAATTTGTTCCGTACACTTTGAGTTATTTAATTTATAATAATTTGTACTCTGTTCTTAACATATTTGTAGAACATTTTATAGTTCCATTTATCATGCTTCTGGGTGAAAATTGGGTTTTTATTAAGTTACTCAAAATTAATATTAATCATACGCACCCCTTAAATTTTTAACAATTTTTAATTTTCTGTAAAACCGTAGGACAGTTTGCAAATTTTTAAGTAGTTTAGGAAAGCTTATGGTCTTTTAAATAATTCAGAATTTTAAATAAATTTTAAACTTAACCCGTAACAGTTTTGGGAGTGTCAGAAGGAAAGTTAAAAAAAAAAATTAAATTCTGATATTTTTTGCAGTTAAATTGCTGCCATTGAAGTAGTTTAATTTAAATACTAGACAGCCATTTAAAAAAAACAGGTTTTAGGAAGATTTAAAAAAAATTTTAGATTTTAAAAATTTATTACTTTGTGATCAAAAAATATATATTGTGGATTTTAAACTTAAAAACTGGTCTATTAAATTATGAAAAATATAGTTGTTGTAACTAGAGAAAAACACTTTATAAAAGAAGAATATTAATATTTTTTCATTTTATAGAAATTTTGTTGAAAACTCATTCATATTATTTATAACTTGTTAAGAAATTTTTGAATAAATTTACTAATAATAATCCTTAATTTGTTCTTAACATATTTGTAGAACATTCTAAAGCTCCATTTAACTTGCTTCTCGGTGAAAATTGAGTTTTTATAAAGTTACTCAAAATTAATATTAATCATACGCCCCCTTTAGATTTTTAACAAATTTATAATTTTCTTTAAAACTGTACAACATTTTTAAAATTTGGAAGTAGTTTATTAAGCTTATGATCTTTCAAATAATTTAGAATTTTAAATAAATTTTAAGATTAACCAGAAACAGAGTTGGGAGTAACAGACGAAAAGCTAAAAAAAATTTGTTTAAATTTTAATATTAGTGGTTTAAATTTTGGAATATAAATTATGGAAAACCATTGTTCGAACATATGAATTAGGGTTTTATGAAACTCAATCAATATTTATCATTTCATAGAAATTTTCTTGAAAAGTCATTCATATTTCATATAAATTGTTAAGAAATCTTTAAATAAATTTACTAATTATAATCTTTACTTTGTTTTTAAAATATTTGTAGAACATTCTAAAGCTCTATTTAACTTGCTTCTCGGTGAAAATTGAGTTTTTATAAAGTTACTTAAAATTAATATTAATCATACGCCCCCCTTTAGATTTTTAACAAATTTATAATTTTCTTTAAAACTGTAAAACATTTTTCAAAATTTGGAAGTAGTTTCGAAAGCTTATGGTCTTTAAAATAATTTAGAATTTTAAATAAATTTGAAGATTAACCAAAAACAGAGATGGGAGTGTCAAACGAAAAGTTCCAAAAAAATTAAAATTTTTTTTTTTTTTTGTTTTCTTGTTTAAGTTTTTAACATAAATATTGAAAAACCATTGTTCTAACTTATGAATTAGCGTATCACAGAGAGAGCGTTATGCATCGATCAAAACAATTACAAGACAGACGGTCTGGACTATAAAGCGGATGAGTCAAAACATCCCAACCACTTTATTCTCAATACTTTTTAAAAGGTATTGCAAATCCCGTATTTTTAAGTCATGACTATTACGTTTGTTGGTTCTCAAAGTTCATTTAAGTGATGCATTAGGTAAATTTTCTTAGAATTTTAATCCCAAAAAAACATGCCAAAAATATTAAAATGATTTAAACATAATTCCCTTTTAAAATACCGCTTAGATTTTTGTGATAAATTTTTCAAATAAAACAAAAATGTTTTTTAAAAAAAACAAGATTTACAAATTCAACAATTAAATAAAAATTTATGGAACCACCAGCATCATTATCATCATCATCAGCAGCAGCAAAAAGAGTTTGGCTACCAGTAGTTTTTATGCTTTAAAATAAGCAAAGAATTAAAAGATGAAGATGATGACTGAATGAATGAATAAATAATTAAATTAATGAATGACTGACTGACTGAATAAATGAAAACCCGAATATCTAAATAACAGACTGCCTGAATACATATGTACATATGTATAAATGAGTTTGAATGATGTGAATTCGACATGAAATATTGTTTTAAGCAATTGTGTCTCTGCGTATTTTATTATTTTGTATTTGATTTCAAAATTATTTTGAAATTTTCAGCTATCAGTCTTCTGTCTGTCTAATGCTGTTTTGCCAACATTATTAAGCGTATTGTTTTGTGTAAATCTCGCAACATTTGACATTTTCTTATTAAAAAAATATTTTAAAATTTTTGTTTTTTTACACATCTTTTGTGTGAATCTCCTTTTGGCTTACATGCAATTTATTTTCAAATATATATATTTTTTTTAACAAGATTTGTTTAATTTAACGTCAAATTGTTTGCGGTTTTTATTTTAGTTTGTTTTTGATTTTTTGAAGAAAAATTACTTAAAAATCATTGACCATTTCATAGCGATTTGCGTTGCGTGCTGGCGCTTTTTGTATGATTAATGGCTGCTAATTAAAAAAGGTTAATGAAAATTTAAATTTTTAATCAAATCAAATAAATACTGTGTGGTTTTTTGGTTATTTAATATTATGTTTATTAAATGTTTAAAAGTTTATTTAATTATATATTAAATATAATTAAGATTAGTTGATTTCCTTAAAACAAACAGTAGCTAAGTAAACAAAAAAAAAAATATATAAAAGAACTGCACTGAGAAAAATTAAGTTACTTAAATAAATTTTAAGAATATGGATATCAAATGATAGATATTTCAAATACCTTTCCAACGACGTATATAACGCTATAGTAACTCTGACCTAATATGGGTCAAAATCGAGAAAAATATATTTTTTTTTTACATTTTTTTTATTTTTTTTTTAAATTTTTGCCAAAAATATTTTAAATTTTCGGCTTAGCCAAATATAATTCTCTTACTTGTTTTTTTCTAACTCAATATTGTACAATTTTGAAAACATTTTCATTGAATACCCTGAATACACAACATAATTGTAGACATTTTATAGCTATTATACATTATTTAAAACGTGTTGAGAATAAATTGATTTAATTTTAATACTCGTATGATTTTATTTTTCTATTTCTATTATTTAACAAAAAAGTGATTGTTATAAGGTGTTAGTTAGAAAGCAAAAATACTATGGCTACATAGAAAAAAAACACACACACAAAATTATGCTAAAATAAACTTGACATTCATTAATTTGAAAAAAAAAAGAAATAGAAATAAATAACAATAATATTAAACATACATTTCTTTCACAAAAACCATACAATGCCAACTACTAGTTTTTTTTTTGTTAGAGAAATAAAAAGCCAAATTGACACACGCCCACGTACGTGTTATAAATTTGTATTGTATTTTTTATTTATTTTTTTTGTTTTGTATTTAAAAAAAAGAAGTTTAAAATGGGTTTCATTTCTTCTTTTTTTCCATATAAAAATTCTAACAAATAAATTTATCCAAAAAAAAAAGTTGGTTTTTTTGATACAATTTTTATTTCTGAATAAAGTTATTCATCAGTTTTGTTGTTATTATTTTCAGGTGATCAATTGTATTTTTAATAAAATCTGACACAATATTTGACACATTACATGATTTGGTTTGACTTTTGTTTTTTTGTTTTTATTGTTATGAATATGTCACACACCACAGACTTTTTTTGGGAGAAATAAATTTATATATGCTAAAATATTCAAACCATATACAGAAGAAAAAAACAGTTAAAACTGTTGTTAGGCATTTAGGGTAAAAGTATTTCATACAGGTTTATATGTAAAAAATATAGAAAAAAATGAACAAAATATTTCTGAATATACAAAAGATATTTTAGTAGCAAATGTAAAAACTGAGAAATTTTTAAATTGAAATAGCAACATATTTGGATGTATAAGAGCAAAATATGTGTTAGAGAATTTAGGTAACTTAAGGTTTTTTCAACAAACTATTCAATTAAATAAAGGGTCTTTCATTAAGCGTTTTCTATCTTTACCATACGCCATTCAGTTGAAGGCACAGTTCAGTTGGTGTTCATATCATCCAATTCAGTCAAAAAGAAGTTGGTAATCTTTGCCCTATAGTGCTCGCTGTTGATGGTGCTTGCCTGACCAACTTCTTTTTCAAAAAAATATGGACCGATGACACCGTGAGTCCAAAATACACACCAAATAGTGACTTTTTCAGGATGCATTTGAGGCTCTTGGATCTCAAGTAGATTGGTATCATCCCAAATTCTACAATTTTGTTTGTTGACCTACCCATTCATTCAGAAATAGCTCTCATCGCTGAAGATGTTTTTTTCGATAAAAATGGGCTCAAGGCCCCATTAATATCAGTAACTTTTATTTAATATTACTAAACAATTTTATGATTTTTTCGAAATTTTTAATGAAATTTTATACTTTTTTAAATTGAAAATCACTTAAAGACCTTTAGTTATGCTTAAACATTATTAAACATGCGAAAATCTCCATTTATTTTGAAGAAAATTGAAAATTTGTAAAATTGTTCATGGTTACGTATGATTAATATTAATTTAAGCTCATTTTATGAAAACACAATTTTCACCAGGATGCAAGTCAAATAAAGCAATGAAATGTTCTACAAATATGTTAAGCACAAATTAAGCATTAACATCAACAGTTTTGTTTAAGATTTGCAAAACTATTTTTAAAAGTTATAAAACATTTTAGAAAAATTTTCAATTAAACCTAAAAAATATTTTCAAAACTAATTAATTTTATTTAGTTTTCCAAACTTATTTTAAATTGTAAATCACTTATAAGTGTTTGGCTATGTTTAAGCATTATTAAAAATATTAAAATATTCATTTGTTTTAACGAAATTTGGAAGTTTTAAAAATTATTAAAGGGAGCGTATGATTATTATTAGTTTAAGCTAATTTTATGAAAACACAATTTTCACTTAGATGCAAGTTAAATAAAGCAATGGAATATTCTACAAAAATGTTAAGAACAAATTAAGCATTAATATCAATAGGTTTGTTTAATATTTACAGAACAATTTTAAAAAGTTATACAAGTTATACAACATTTTCTATTAATCTTAAAAACATTTTTTTAAAACAAATTAATGTTAAACAAGTTTTCCGAACTTATTTTATATTTTAAATCACTTATAAGCCTTTAGCTATGCTTACGCATTATTAAAAATGTTAAAATATCCATTTGCTTTAAAGAAATTAGGAAATTTGTAAAATTTTTCATGGATGCGTATGATTAATATCAATTTAAACTAATCTTATGAAACTTCAATTTTCAGCTATATGTAAGTTAAATAGAGCAATGGAATATTCTACAAATATGTTAAGAACAAATTAAGCATTAACTACAATAGATTTGTTTAACATTTACAAAACAATTTTAAAAAGTAACACAAGAATTTCTAGAAAAGACCTAAAATATATTTTCAAAACTAATTAATTTTAACAAGTTTTCCAATCTTCTTTTAAACTGTAAATCACTTTAATAATGATTAGTATAGCATTTAGCTATACTTAAGCATTAATTTACAAAAGAATTTTAAAAAGTTATGCACGATTTTTTCAAAATTTTCAATTAATCCTAAAAAATATTTTTAAGAATTAATTAGTTTTAACAAGCTTTCTTATATTATTTTAAATCGTAATACTTGAAATACTTTACTTATTCGTGAGTGTTAATTTGCAATTGAAATTCTTTATCTGTTTTAAAGAAAATGTTAAATTTGTAAAATTATTCATGGTTACGTATGATTAATATTAATTTAGACTAATTTTAGAAAAATTAAGTTTTCACCTAGATGCAAGTTAAATAGAGCACTCAAATGTTCTACAAATATGTTTAGAACAAATTAGGGATTAAGATCAGTTGAATTTTTTTAACATTTACAGAACAATTTAAAAAAAAATATGTTCGATTTAAAATTTTTTTTTCCAAATTTTTAATTATAAAAAATACTTTTCAAAAATTTCTTAATTTTAACAAGCTTTCCAATCTCATTTTAAATTGTAAATCACTTGAAATACTTCATGCATTCTTAAAAGTTATTTTAGAATCGAATATTTTTATTGAGTTTAAAGAAAATGTCAAATTAGTAAATAATTTTATGGGTACGTATGATTAATATTAATTTAGACTAGTTTTATAAAAACTCGATTTTCATCGGGTTGCATGTTAAATAGAGCACTGAAATGTTCTACAAATATGTTTAGAACAAATTAGGGATTAAGATCAGTTGATTTTTTAAACATTTACAGAACAATTTTAAAATGTTATGCTTGATTTTTTTCAACATTTCCAAAAAAAAAATTTTAAAAATTAATTCATTTTAACAAATCCTTTGTGAAGTCTGTAGACATTTCGAAAATTTATTTTATATTTCAATTAACTCACTACTAGTTTTATCACAAGTCAATTTCCATATTATTATCAAGATCAAAAAAGCTTTGATCTTGCTTTGTTTCTTTTTACCTGAATACATCTACTGTTGCTTATGTTAACTTACTGTTTAACGATTATTTTCTGTTTCTAAGAAAAGCCTACAAAATGTTTATGAAAACTTAATCGCCTTATATAAACTTGAATTATATGTTAATAAAGTAGGCAGCTTCTACAGCAACTGACAGCAATATAATGATTTTCAGCTAAATCATTATTTACTACTAACCTCTTATCTGCTTCGAAGTTTTTGTTTTTTTTTTTGTATCAAAAACCTACTAAAAGTAATTTTTGCCATATGTCTTTGTGGTATTAAAGGGTTGGTTGTTTTTTCTAGCCAAGTGTGTTAACATTTCAGTTGTTTGCTTTTTATTATTATTATTGTTTTATTTCAGTCTACTGAGATACTTTTTAAGATTATTTAGGATTTGTTTTCGACTCTTGAAAGACCAGGTGAATTTATTGTTATTTGTTGTGTTGGACAGATGTCAATGTCGTCAGTATTGAAAGTTGACCCAATGACCAGTCAAGCAATAAGGCTGTATAACCGATAGACAATAAGTTAAGAAAAAAGGGTGGCAAAAAGACAACATTAACAGGTTTAATAGCTAAAGCCTTAAGAGACTTTGTGAGCTGAAGTATTTTTATGTTTTTGCCAAAAATAAACTATAGATTCAGCTTTAATTGAAACCAAATAATTGTAATAATCTGAGGTTTTCCTTAAATAATTTTTGAATTTTATTAAAATCTATTTGTCTTTAAGTTATAACTTTTTATTGTCTTTTAATTAAATTTATTTTTTGGTTACTAATTTGTTTACGTTTTTTATTTGATACGTTTTATTTTTAAACAAAATTTATTTGCTCAACAGTTCATTACACTTGTTTTTGTGACGAAATTTTCGTTGTTTTCAATGAATTAAAAATTCTAAAAACGTTTTCACAGCGGTTTATTGTCAAGGCGGTTTATTTTTGTGTGTATTTTAGCCTTAATTTCGTTTCAACAAATTAAACTGATTTATTAGAGTTAAGGGGGCAAAATAAGTTAAAAACAAGGGAATAAATTAAAAAAAAAAAATAAGAATGATAACAACAAATTCAAAAAAAATAGAAAGAGTTTAAAATTCGAAATTTTTTTGATAGATTCTTAGAGACAACAATAATATGTACTAGAAGCTAAACAAATTATCCAAATTTGTTAATATTATATTTTTTAAAACTTCCTCAAACTTTGAAATTTTTTTTAGGGGATTTTAAAATTAGCAAATTTTAAAAATTTAAAAAAATATATTTCTATTAAAAAAAATCAAAATAATTTTCCATTATTTAATAGTTAATATAATAAACTTTTAAAATAATTTAAAATTTTTAAATTTAATTAATATATATTTTTTTAATTTAACCTCAAACTTTGCACAAATTTGATATGCACAATTTTCGTAACCTAAAAGTATGCTTTAATTTTTTGTATTATTAATTAAAATTTTCTCTTTTTTCATATTAAGTAAGATTCTTTGTTATTTCCCTTAACGATTTTTTTTATTTTTAAATAATTTTTTATGCAGTCTTAATCGCTTTGAATATCATAAACTATAAATGTTTTTTTATTTGTTTTCTGTTATTTTCAATTCAATGCTAATAGAATTTATTGTTATTTTATTTATATACCTACCATTAGCTGGTATTTTGTTTCCTTAGAAAATAAAACAAATCGTGTTTAAAGATACATAATTCAAAGAAATACTCACATATAGACGACGTAAATTCTTAAACGGAATTTGAAAATTTGTTACAGTTTTATTTATGTAACGAAATGAAAATTTGCTTAAGACGTAAAACGAGTACTTTGTACGTCTTCTCTTTTTTTTTTTGGTTTGGTTTATTGATGTAACAAGGAGATTTTTTTACGTACATATGGATTTGCGTGTTACTTTAGAATAATACCCAGCAGTTTTTAGAGACTTGCTAGAAGCTAATTGGACAGATAAATAAACTTAATCAAACATGATATAGTAACATGATAATATACTTATTATAAATGATGTCTTAAGTTTAGAAGAAATTTTGTTAAAATGAATTCATTTCGAAAATATTTTTTTTTATTTTTTTGGAAATATTGATAAAAAATCTTTCATAACTGTTTAAAATTGTTTTATAAATATCAAAAAAATCTACTAGAAATATTCCTTAATTTGTTCTTTACATATTTGTAGAACATTTCATTGCTGTATTTACTTTGTTTCCTGATGAAAATTGAGTTTTCATAAAATTATCGGAAATTAATATTAATCATACGCCACCTTGAATAATTTTACAAATTTCCTATTTTCATTAAAACCAATGGATATTTTGAACCTTTTACTAAGGTTTAAGCATAGCTAAATGCTTTTACGTTATTTGTGAATTAAAAAAAGTTTGGAAAACTTGTTAAAATTAATTAATTTTTAAAATATTTTTTGGGTTTAATAGAAATTTTTAAAAAATCTGGTATAACTTTTTAAAATTGTTTTGTAAGTGTTAAATAAATCTATCTGAGGTTAATGCCTGATTTGTTGTTAACGTTTTTCTATAATATTTTATTGCTCTATTTAACTTGCATCTAGCTGAAAATTGTAGTTTCATAAAATTAGATAAAATTAATATTAATCATACGCAACCTTAAATAATTTTACAAATTTCAAAATTTCTTTAAAACCAATGGATATTTTGAATCTTTTACTAAGGTTTAAGTATAGCAAATGCTTCTAAGTTATTTGTGAATTAAAATAAGTTTGCAAAACTTGTTAAAATTAATTAATTTTGAAAATATTTGTAAGGCTTTTTACAAAATTTTTAAAAAATCGTTTATAACTTTTTAAAATTGTTTTGTAAATGTTTAACAAACTAACTGCTGGTATTCCTTAATATGTTCTTAACTTATGTGTAGAACCTGCCATTGCTCTATTAATTTTTCATACCACTGAAAATTGCGTTTTCATAAAATTATTCCCAATTAATAACAATCATACGCTTTCTACAACTTTTAAACAAATTAGCAATTTTCTTTAAAACAAATGGAATGTTTTAACTTTTTTAAAAAGTTTTCGAATGAGTGAGGACTTTTAGCAGATTATAAAATTAAAATAAGATTGTGAAACTTGTTAAATGAATTAATTTTGAAAATATTTTTAAGGCTTTTTGAAAAATTTTAAAAATAATCGTTCTTAACTTTTTAAACTTGTTTTGTAAATGTTAAACAAATAAACTGTTAATAATCCCTAGTTTGTTCTTTACATATTTGTATAACATTCCATTGCCCTATTTAACTTGCATCGTGGTGAAAATTTAGTTTTAATAAAAACATTCTAAATTAATATCCAACCAATAATTTTAAAAATTTCCAGTTTTCCTTAAAACAAATGAATAATTTAACATTTTTAATAATCTTTAAGCATTGCTAAATGCATTTAAGAGATTTTCAATTTAAAATAAGTTTGGAAAACTTGTTAAAATTAATTTATTTTGGAAATATTTTTTTAGATTTAATAAAAAAATTTTAAAAAATCTTGTATAACTTTTTAAAATTGTTCTTTAAATATTAAACAAATCTATTGATATTAATGCCTAATTTGTTCTTAACATTTTTGTAGAACATTTCATTGCTCTATATAAATAACTTGCATCGTGGTGAAAATTTAGTTTTAATAAAATCATTCCAAATTAATATCCAACCAATATTTTTAAAAATTTCCAGTTTTCCTTAAAACAAATGAATATTCTAACATTTTTAATAATCTTTAAGCATAGCTAAATGCTTTTAAGTGATTTACAATATAAAATAAGTTTGAAAAACTTGTTAAAATTAATTTAATTTGGAAATATTTTTTTTGATTTCATAGAAGATTTCTAAAAAATCTTGTATAACTTTTTAAAATTGTTATGTAAATGTTAAACAAATCTATTTGTATTAATGCCTAATTTGTTGTTAACATTTTTGTAGAATATTTCATTGCTCTATATAACTTGCATCTGGGTGAAAATTGTCTTTTCATAAAATTAGCTTAAATTAATATTAATCATACGCAATCTTAAATAATTTTACAAATTTCTTAATTTCTTTAAAACAAATGAATTTTTTAACATTTTTAAAAATGCTTAAGTATATCTTAATGCTTTTAAGTGACTTGAAATTTAAAATAACTTTGGAAAACTTGTTAAAATTAATTTTAAAAATATTTTTTTTTAAGATTAATAAAAAATTTCTAAAAAATCTTATATAACTTTTTAAAATTGTTCTGTAAATGTTAAACAAATCGATGGATATTAATGCCTAATTTGTTCTTAAAATTTTTGTAGAACATTTCAATGCTCTATATAACTTGCATCTGGGTGAAAATTGTGCTTTCATAAAATTAGCTTAAATTAATATTAATCATACGAACCCTTAAATAATTTTACAAATTTCCTAATTTCTTTAAAACCAATAGAGATTTTAAAATTTTTCAAAATGCTTAAGTATATCTTAATGCTTTTAAGTGACTTGGAATTTAAAATAAGTTTGAAAAACTTGTTAAAATTAATTTTAAAAATATTTTTTTTAAGATTGATAAAAAATTTCTAAAAAATCTTGTATAAATTTTCAAAATTGTTCCGTAAATGTTAAACAAATCTGTTGATATTAATGCTTAATATGTTCTTAACATTTTTGTAGAACATTTCATTGCTCTATTTGACTTGCATCTGGTTGAAAATTGTGTTTTCATAAAATTAGCTTAAATTAATATTAATCATACGCCCTCTTCAATAATTTTACAAATTTCACATTTTCTTTAAATCTCTTAAAGATTTAACATTTTTTAATAATGTTTAAGCATAGGTTATGTGTTTTAAGTGATTTAAAATTGAAAATGAAATTGGAATTGAATTGCGAACAGAGCTGGGAGAGCAAGAAGAAATTACGAAAATATTTTTTTTTAAGTAAAAGTTTAATTAGATGATTATTATGTTTAAAGTATCTACGCAGTAGGTTATTTGGGGACATTTAACTTTAGTTAAGATTCAGAGGGAAGTATAAAGTAACCAAAATAATTATAATAGCATTTCAAAGATAAATCATGCAAAAATATATAAATTGTGGTCTACTTGTAAAACTGCTGGGTATATTTATATTGGATTTAAGCAGCCTATATGGTGGTTTCCACGATTATAAATAAATGATTTTAATATTTGTAATTTATAAAATCAATTTTAACAAAATTAGAAGAAAAACTGTGAGTATTTGAGTGAAACTTATTTTAATTATAATAATTCAAAATAAATTTGTGTTCTCTAATAAATGTGGAAACCCCCTTATATTGTGTTATTTGTTTCTGGAAATTCGTTATTTTTTTTTTATTGTCTGCATGTTGTTGAAAGAAACTTTGTACGTGTTTTTATTTGTTCTTCCATTATTTCATGCTCCTTTATTTCCACTTCCATTTCCTGGCATTTGAATGTCAAATATATGCTACCGTCTTATTAAATAGTACGTGAAGATTTTTCCTAAAAAGGATTTCGTTACATAGTACCTTTATTTGCTAACACTTGCTTTACTTGGCCTGCGTCTGAGCAAGTCTTAAGTGCGTAATACCTTATGACTCCCATAATAGATTATGGCTACATCCCTTCAATAAGCCACCAACCCTCATCCTTATATGAAAAAAACAACATAACCTCTTAAGGAATTCTTTATAACATAATTTCATGTAACTTCTGTGAATGTATGTAAGTATGTTAAAGTATTTACTTTATTGTTGCTTTTAGCTTTGCATTCGTAGAATATGTATAATATGTTGATAAATATTATTGTTTAATATTTGATATTGTATTACAAATACATTTATTTACCTGTACGAAAAACAAACTGAATTAAATTAAGTACACAAGACACGTTATTAGTTTTTAGGTCGTAAAGGGTTTTAGAAAATTACTCCCCCTCAAAAAAATTTACAAACCTATTGAATTACTCCAACAAAATGTATTCAATCATTAAAATGTTATTGATATTTTGTAAAATACTTTAAGCTATAATAAAGTAAAGCTGACAAGGCATGATTTGGCTAGAAATAATAAACCAAAAAAAATGTTTCAATAAAAAAATTATTTTGTGCTTTTTTTCATGCATTCCCAGCTCTGTTAGTTTCTAAATTCCAATTTTATTTTAAATTTCAAATCACTTAAAAGACTTTAGCTATGCTTAAACATTATTAAAAAAAATTGTAAATATCTAACAGTTTTAATGAAAACTTGAATTTTGTAAAATTATCAAAGGGTGCGTATGATTAATATTAATTCAAGCTAATTTTATTAAAATGTTATTTTCACCAAGATGCAACATAAATAGAGCAACTAAATGTTCTACAAATATGTTAAGAACATATTAGGGATTATTAGCAGTAGATTTGTTTAACATGGGCAAAATATTTTTTAAAAGTTATGGGACGATATTTTAAAAATTTTCCAAAAAAATATAAATTTTTTCAAAAACTAAAATAAACAAGTTTTCTTAAATTATAAATCACTTAAGAGTCTTCACTGATTCTTGAAATTTATTAGAAATATTAAAATCGCCATTAGTTTTAAGGAAATTTTGAAAATTTTTACAATTATTATTCATAGTAATAATTTGGAATGATTTTATAAAAGCAAAATTTTCACCGGGATGCATGTTTAATAGAACAATAATATAGTATACAAATATGTTAAGAACAAATTAGGGATTAATATCTGTATATTTGTTTAGCAATTACAAAACAATTTTAGAAAGATATGAACAGATTTTTTTAAAAATTTTAGAAAAAACATAAAAAAAAATTTAAAAATAAAAATTATTTTAAAATTTTCACATGTTTTCAAATCTTAATTTATACTTTAAATCACTTATAAGACATCACTCATTTCAGAACTTTTTTAAAAAGTTAAAACTATCCCTTTGTTTTAAAGAAAATTATAAATTTGTATTAGTGTTGATGAGTGCGTATGATTATTATTAATTGGAGTTAATTTTATGAAAACGCAATTTTCACTGTGATGAAAATTAAATAGAACAATGGTATGTTCTACACATATGTTTAGAACAAATTAAGGATTATCAGCAGTTAGTTTGTTAAACATTTATTAAACAATTTTAAAAAGTTATAAAAAGTTTTTTTAAAAAATTTCAAAAAAACCTAAAAAATTATTTTATTTTTGAGAAGCTTTCTAATCTTATTTTAAATTAAGATCAACTTAAAAGACTTTACACATACTTAGAATTTATTTAAAACTTAAAACTAACAATTTGTTTTAAAGAAAATTGGAAATATGTAAAATTGTTCATGGGTGGGTATGATTGATATTAATTTAAGCTAATTTTATAAAAACAATTTTTGCAAAATTTTCAATAAAACTTAAATTTTTTTTTTTCAAAATTCATTAATTTTAACAAGTTTCTTTGGTGAATACAGCAATGAAATGTTCTATAAATATGTTAAGAATACATTAAGGATAAACATTGGAAGATTTGTGTAATAGTTACTGAACAAATTTAAAAAGTTGTGAAATTTTTTTAAAAAATTTCAAAAAAAAACTGAACAAAATTTCCAATTTATTTCATTTTCAGAAGTTTTCCAAACTTATTTTAAATTGTATAGACTTAAGCTAAGCTTAAACATTATTCAACATTTCAAAATCTCTATTTGTTTGAAAGAAAATTGGAAATTTGTAAAATTATTTTAGGGTGCGTATGATTAATATTAATTTGCTATGATTTTAGAAAAACTTAATTTACAATGGGATGTAAGTTAAATAGAGCAATGGAATATTCCACAAATTTGTTAAGAACATAGTAAAGATTATTAGCAAAAGATTTGTTTAATTCCTACAATGCAATATTAAAAAGTTATGATTTATTTTTCCAAATTTTCAAAAAAACCTAAACAATATTTTAAAAAATTTTTGCTTTTAAAAAGCTTTTCAATCTTATTTTAAATTGTAAGTTATTTAAGAGTCTTTACACATTCTGGAGCTATATTCAGAATGTTAAAATATCCTATTGTTTTAAAGAAAATTGCAAATTTATAAAATTTTTAAGGGTTGCGTATGATTAATATTAATTTTGACTAATTTTATAAATATAAAATTTTCAATGGAAAGCAAGTTAAATAGATTGATGGAATGTTCCACAAATATGTTAAAAACAAATAAGGGAATATCATTTAAAGATTTGTTTAACATTTACTAAACAATTTAAACAAATTATGGGGTATTTTGTATGAATTTTCAATAATCTTCAAAATACTTTTCAAAAATTTATTAATTTTAACAAGCTTTTCAATGGTATTTTAAGGTGTTTTTTTATTTTTTCAATGTTATTTGGAAGTTATTTAAGGGTCTTCACACATTCTTGAACTATATTTAAAATTTTAAAATATTTTTTTGTTTTAAAGAAAATTGCAAATTTATAAAATTTTTAATGAATGCGTATGATTAATATTAATTTAGACTAATTTAATGAATATGAAATTTTCAATGGAAAGCAAGTTCAATAGAGTGATGGAATGTTCTACAAATATGTTGAAAACAAATTAGGGAATATAATTTAAAGATTTGTTTAACATGAACAAAACAATTTTAATAAATTATGAAGGATTTTTTATAAATTTTTAATAAAACCTTAAAAATACTTTTAAAATTTTATTAATTTTAACAAACTTTTCAATATTATTTTAAATTGTAAATCACTTAAAATACTTCATGCATTCTTAAACTTTATTTTAGAATTGAATATTTTTAATGGGTTTAAAGAAAATATCATATTTGTGAAATTTTTCTTGGGTACGTATGATTGTTATTAATTTGGACTAGTTTTATAAAAACATTTTTTTCACCGGGAATTAAGTAAAATAGAACAATGGAATGTTCTAGAAATATATTAAGAACAAATTAAGGATTAAGTTTAATAGATTTATATAATATTTACGGAGAAAATTTTAAAAGTTATGAAAGATTTATTCCAACATTTTTTATAAAACTTAAAAAAATATTTTCAAAACTAATTCATTTGAAGAAGTTTTTTCTAAAATAACATTGATATGGCTGGGTGTATTGCTTTTAAATTGTGAGACACCCTTTATAAATAAATATTTGCTTTAATAGATCAAAAAGTTTATAAATTCCAGCTTTTTATTTAAATTTTTTGAAATGCTTTGAAAGCTTTATTACTTAACAATTCAATTAGTTAATTATTTAAAAGATTCTCATAAAATTGAACCAGTTTTTTTTTTTTAAAAAAAAAATTTAATTGATTTTTAAGTCTATTTAAACTTTGGTTGATAATTTTATTAATTCTTGTGTGTTTTCTATTGTTTTGTCTTTTTAGGTAAGCTATGCTGAACAAGTCATTAAAAATACTAAATAACATGTCCAATCGTAAGTCAAAATTATCATAAATTAATAACAACAACAGTCTTAGTTTAACCATCAACTCGAAATAAATTAGTTAAAAGCGAAAGTGATCTAATTTTTATGGAGATTTGAGCATTCTTGTTTACAAATTGAGAGATGGAAGACAATAAATTATATTATTAAGTTAACAAATATAAATATTCAAATTTGCGGAAGGTAAGCGGGTTTTTCTGCGATTTGATTTTTTTAATACTAACGAGTTTGTTAGTTTTTTTATCATAAATTTTTAATTTATTTTTATGACTTTATATTAAAATTCCTAGTTGAAATAGCGAAACTAAATAACCAAAAATTATTTATAGTTGAAATGGTTTTGAGTTGAAAATTTTTAAGTAATTACGTTTTAATCTCAGAATTTTAGTATTTAGAATTTATTATAACAAAATTTAAACACGTGTTTTTGTTTAAGGTTTTTTCTTTCTATTTACCTGCATTCATTTAATTTATTATTTTAATTTATGCTTTGTTTTTAAATCATAATAATTGAAATTGAAATTCTTTTTCAAGTTAAAACGTTGTTTGTGCTGCTGCTGCTGCTCATAGTTTTTTTTTTAGAATTTTACGTGAGTGAGTGTCAGTGTCTGTGTCAGTGTATGAATTACAAAACTAGTTTAACTAGTTTTAATTAAACTAAAAAATAACAACAATCAGCAAATAATAAATTTGTATTGTTACAAGTAAAAAGTTGAAAATTCAAGAAACTACAAAAAAGACAAAATAAATAGCACCAAATAACCAAAAAAAATTAAACAAAAATTGGAAAATGGAAACTATTTTTCATTGGCATGAAAGTAGACAACATAAGCTTTTAAATAAGGAAACAAATTATTAAAAATTTTAATATATATTTTTTTAATTTAAACTCAAACTTAGGAATTTTTTTAATTTTTTCGAATATTTTCTTTTTCTTTCAAAATCCAAAAATATTTAAAAATAAATTAGAAAACGTAAAATAGTTTGCTTTAGAATGAATCATGATAACATAAGCTTTTTAATGAATTATGAAATAAATAAAAATTTCAATACATATTTTTTTAATTTAAACTCAAACAAAATAATTTAATTGTCATAAATTTTTTGGAGGAACTAATTTTCGATTTCAAAAATATTTCAATAAAATTTTAAAAACGTAAAATATTTTTATTTTACATGAAAGCTGATAATATGAGCTTTCAATTGTATTAAAAGTTAAATAATACCGTTAATATATATTTATTTAATTTCTACTCAAAATTAGAGATTTTTTAAATTTTTTCTATTATTTTCTTTTGCTTTCAAAAACCAAAAATATTTAAACAAAATTTGGAAAACGCCAAATATTTTTCATTAGAATGAAAGCTGATAACATAAGCTTTCAACTGAATTGTAAATTAAATAAAAATCTTAATATATATTTTTTTAATTTCAACTTAAAATTACAGAATTTTTTAATTTTTTCTATTATTTTGATATGCTTTCAAAAACCAAAAATTATTTAAACAAAAATTAAAAAACTCCAAATATTTTTCATTAGAATGAAAGCTGACAGCATAAGCTTTTAATTCAAGAATAAAATTAATACAAAATTTAATATATAGTTTTATAATTTAAACTCAAACATAGAAGATTTTTTTTTTAATTTGTCTTAAAATTTTTTATAGCAACAAATTTTAGTTTGATTTAAAATATCAATGTCGTGTTTCATTTTACATGCATCCATAAAAATATTATTTAAATTCTGCAGAATTTTGTTGATTCAATTTTGAAAATATTTTTTTTGAATTTTTGGAAAATTTTTAAAAAATCTTGTTTAACTTTTAAAAATTGTTTTGAAAATGTTAAACAAATTTACCAATAATGTTCCTTAAAATGTTGTTAACCTATTTGTAGAACATTTCATTGCTGTATTTAATAAGCTTCCTGGTGAAAATTGAGTTTTTAAAAAATTAGAAATAATTAATATTAATCATACGCACCCTTGAATAATTTTACAAATTTTCAATTTTCTTTAAAACGGTTAGAGAGTTTAAAATTGTTTATAATGTTTAAGCATAGCAAAAGACTTTCAAGTGATTTACAATTTAAAATAAAATAAAAAATAATCTTTAAAATCCAAAATTTCTATTATTTTCTTTTGCTTTCAAAAACCAAAAATATTTAAACAAAAATTAAAAAACTCCAAATATTTTTCATTAGAATGAAAGCTGACAGCATAAGCTTTTAATTCAAGAATAAAATTAATACAAAATTTAATATATATTTTTATAATTTAAACTCAAACATAGAAGATTTTTCTTAATTTGTTACACAATTTTTTATAGGAACAAATATTAGTTTGATTTAAAAAAGCAATGTCGTGTTTCATTTTACATCCAGCCATAAAAATATTATTTAAATTCAGCAGAATTTTGTTAATATGATTAAATTTTGAAAATATTTTTTTTGGAATTTTTGGAAAATTTTGAAAAAATCTTGTTTAACTTTTAAAAATTGTTTTGAAAATGTTAAACAAATTTACCAATAATATTCCTTAAATTGTTGTTAATCTATTTGTAGAACATTTCATTGCTGTATTTAATAAGCTTCCTGGTGGAAATTGAGTTTTTAAAAAATTTGACCTAATTAATATTAATCATACGCACCCTTGAATAATTTTACAAATTTTAATTTTTCTTTAAAACGGATAGAGAGTTTAAAATTGTTTATAATGTTTAAGCATAGCAAAAGACTTTCAAGTGATTTACAATTTAAAATAAAATTGGAATATAAATTCTCACAGAGCTGGGAGTGAAAGAAAAAATTACCAAAACAAATTATGAATTAAATATTTGCCTTAAGCACAAAATTCTCAACAAATAGTGACACTGTACATGCATTTGTTTGTCGACGATTAAATGAGGTGTCTTTAAATTACAAAAGCAAACTTTTTTTCAATAATATCATGGTATCGCCTAAAGTTCGGAATAATAAAAATAAATTTAAAGAAATTTTTATAAATAATTTTGTTTGTTACAAATTACAAAACCCGAAAATATTGTTGAACTAGCTTTTCCTTAAATTACTAAATACTGAAAAAATCTTTGAAAATATTGTTGCTTAAACTTTCTTAATTTCTGCCAAAGTTGCTTACAAAATAACTTTATTTCCTAGCTTAATTGTGCTAATTTTTTCAACTTAACTAAAATGATATTTAATATTTTATATTTTTGTTGTTATTGTTGTTTGTGTTTTCATGTGGTTTTTGGTTGGTCTTTTGTTGTTATTTTTATTAATAACTACTCGTATTAACAATAATTAACAATTGTGTTTTTTTTTTTGTTTTGTCTGTGTGGTTTTTATACTTCATCTCTTGTAGATAAACTATAAACCCAGCAGTTTTGGGCGACTACAGTTAAAACTAACAAGGGTTAGTAAAATTATATAAATATTGTTTTAAGTTCTGAAGAAACTAAATAAAATTAAATAATTTTGAAAATATTTTTTTTTTAAATTTTTTGAAAATTTAAAAAAATATCGATCATAACTTTTTAAAATTGTTTGGTAAAGGTTTAACAAATCTTTTGATATTAATCCTTAATTTGTTGTTAACATATTTTCAGAACATTTTACTGGTCTATGTAACTTAGTTCCTGCTAAAAATTGAGTTTTTCTAAATTTAAAGAAAATTAATATTAATCATACGCAGCCATGAACAATTTTACAAAATTTCAATTTTCTTTAAAACATGAGGATCTATTAACATTTTTAATAATGTTTAAGCATAACTAAAGTCGTGCAAGTGATTTATAATTTAAAATGAAATTTGAATTTAGCAACTAACAGAGCTGGGAGTACAAGAAAAAAGAACGAAATAATGTTTTTTTATTTTTTTCAATTCTAAAACTGCTGGGTAGCTGTTGTTTCTATAATTGTACTTTTTGTGTTGTTGTTTTCTGTTTAAAAATTGTTAAGAAAACAATTTAAAAAATTGTAACACACCAAACATTATGCAACTCTACTTCAACATATTGTTATTGCTCTGGGTTGCTTGCTACATATTGTATTGTAGGTAGGTATTTAACATTGAATTAATGTTAAACCCACATACTTGTTTGGTTTTGTTTTTGTATTTTATGTGTTTTCTTTAAACGAGTGGCAAGTTTGTGTTTCTTTTATTTCGGTGGCAGTGTGTTGTTGCACGTAAGCAACAAAAAAAATAAAAGCAAAAGTTGTTGCTTTAAAGATCTTTTTTTTTTTTTTTGGGTTGATAATTGTACAAAGAAGCAACTGTAAGAGACAGAGAAAAATTGGAAACAATTTTCTGCTTGTTGAGTTTCAATGTGAGTGGTTTTTTTTCGTAGAAGCTACTACACTTAGTGATTGGAGGGAAGAAAGGGGTTATCATGGCGATTTGATGCTTGGTTTAATCGATAAGATTTTGTGAGGAAATTTATAAAAATTAAAGGAAATTTAAAGAAAATATAGTAGATTTTGTCCAACATTTTAAAAAAGTACTTTTTTAAGTACTAAATACAGAAAATAATATTATTAAATTTGTATATTTGATGTAAATTGTTTGAATTTTAAGAAAATTACATTTATGTTAAATTTTTTAAAAAAATTGCAAAAAGTACTTTTTTGCGGTACTAACATTTTAAGTACTAAATACAAAAAATAGTATTTAATAAAATTTCTATATATTTAAATCCACATAGTTTTAATAATAACCAAGAAAGTACTTTTTTTGGGCAATTTTTTTTAAAATATTAAAAAGTACTTTTTCAAAGTACTAAAAATTTAGGTACCAATTTAAAAATAAATTACTTAAATATCTTTAATTGTATAAAATTAAAAAAATTTTACTGTAATACTAAAAAGTACTTTTTAAAGTACTAAAAATGAAAGTACCAAATACAAAAAATAGTACTTAATTAAATTTATATAGACTTAAATTGGTTTCGTTTTAATAAGAATGCAAAAAAGTACTTTTTTGGTAAATTTTTGTTAAAATTTTAAAAAGTACTTTAGGTACCAATTTAAAAAAAAAAATACTTAAATATGTATGTTGAATTGTATAAAATTATCAAACTTTTACCCAAATACTAAAAAGTGCTTTTTAAGGTACTAAAAATTTAAGTACCAAATACAAAAAATGTACTTAAAAATTGGTTTAGTTTTAATTAAAATGCAAAAAAGTATTTTTTACTAAATTTTTGCGAAAAATTTAAAAAAGTACTTTTTGAAGGTACCAAAAAATTTAAGTACCAAATACAAAAAATAATACTTAATTAAATTTGTATACATTTAAATTGGTTTAGCTTTAATAAAAATACAAAATCGTACATTTTTGCAAAAATATGAAAAAGTACTTTTTGAAGGTACCAAAAATTTAGGTACCAATTTAAAAAAATTGACTTAAATATGTTTAATTGTATGAAACTTTCAAACTTTTAGTCGAATACTAAAAAGTACTTTTTAAGGTACTAAAAATTTAAGTACCACAAACAAAAAAGGTACTTAATTAAAGTTGTATAAATTTAAATTGGTTTAGTTTTAATAAAAAAGCAAAAAAGTACTTTTGGGTGAATTTTTGAAAAATTTTAAAAAGTACTTAAAAAAGTACTTTTTATTATTAGGGTAAAAGTTTGATAATTTTATACAACTCAACATACATATTTAAGTAATTTTTTTTTTTAAATTAGTACCTAAATTTTTAGTACCTTAAAAAAGTACTTTTTGGGATAATTTTTTAAAAATGTTTGAAAAGTACTTTTTTAGGTACTAAAAATTAAGGTACCAATTTAAAAATTAATTTTTTTTTCATTTTTTGAAAAATTTTTTTTTTTTTTTAAATTTAAAATTTTTTTATTTTAAATTTAATTTTTTTTTTCTCACGAAGGTGAAGGGTATAAAAATACAAAAACTACTTTTGTTCGTGAATTTTTGCTAAAATATTAAAAAGTACTTTTTTAAGGTACTAAACACTTTTGTACCTAGTACAAAAAAATAATTAAAAATGATAGATTGTTTAAAATTAGGGAAATTTTAACCAAAATATTAAAAAGTACTTTTTAAGAATTAAGTACTTAAGGCAAAAGTACCTAATTTTAAGAAATTTTTAAAAATTTACTAAAAAAGACTTTCTTAAGTTACCAAGTTTAACAAAAGTACTTTTTCGCCTTAAACCTCTTCTCTCAAGAGAGAGACTCTTTACACTTGACACTTTCCCACGACTCTTTCCAATCACTTGAGGGCTTGAAATTTCATTTCATTAAAAAAATATTTTCATATTTGTATGATTATTTTTTTTGTTTAAACAATTAAAACAACATATTTAATAACAACAAAAACCAGCATCATGCAGTTAAATTAATAATAGCCCAACATATTTCTTCTATAGCCAGGAAAAAGGGGAGCATGAAAAAGTAACTCCCTCTCAGCTGTTGCTGGCATTCATTTTTCATGTTTTTTAAACTGTAGTGGAGGAGGAAGAGCAGGAAACACAACAAAAATCAACCGAAGAAATACTGAAAATATTGAATGCTGAAACAGGACGCCCTCTAGTAAAATGTACAAATTCAAAAAAAAACATCAGAAAAAGAGGGAGAAAACCACAAACGACAAAAACAAACAAATCGAAAAAAATAAAAAAATTAAATTAAATTAATTTTTTTTAAACACAAATACAGAAGCAGGAAAAATGCATGGAAAATACAATATTTTTGTGCGTAATATTTTATATTCTACAAAAAAGTACGCAGGATATAAGTACTTTTTTTAAAGTACTAAAATTTAAGTACAAATTTCTACAAAAGTATCAAAAAAGATACTAAATAAAAACAAGTAAGAGAGCTGTATTCGGCTGTGCCAAATCTTATATAGCCTTCATCAAATTGTACTTTAAAATAAAAATTAAAAATATTTTTATGTAAAAAAATTAAAAAGAAAAATTTTTTTTTTAAAAAATTTATTAGTGAAAAAATTTTATTTTTTTTTTAAATTTTATAGTGAAAAAAATTTTATAAAAAAAATTTTTTTTTCTGAAAAAAAATTCGGAGTAAAAAATATTTTTTCCGATTTTGGCCCATTTCAGGTCCGACTTACTTTGGCCTTATATACGCTATTGCAAAGGTCTTTGAAATATCTATTATTAGATATACATATTGTCTATATTAGTAATCCAGATATAGATCAAAATATCCGCTATATACCCTGTTTGGTTGCTATTTAAAATCGAGAAAATCGGTCGAAAAATGTCTGAGAAAACACCAGGACAATCTAGATTTTTGACCCATTTTGTATCTATATTTGGAATACTAAGTCATTAACATAAAAAATATGGATATCTAATGATAGATATTTCAAAGACATTTGTAACTAGGTATATAACGCGATTGTAAGTCGGACCTACAATGGTCAGAATAGGGAAAAATACATATATATTTTTTAATCCGAATTTTTTCACCAAAAAATTTTTTGTCATAAAATTTTCTTCACTTAAAAAATAAAAAAATTTTGAAATTATTAAAAAAAAAAATTTTAAAAATATGAAAAAAAAATTCAAAAAAATTAACAATGAAATTTTGAAAAAAAAAATTTTGGAAATAAAATTTTTTTCACTTAAAAAATAAAAAAAAATTTGAAATATACTAACAAAAAAAATAACAATGAAATTTTGAAAAAAAAATTGTTGGTCATAAAATTTTATACCAAAAAATTTTTTCAAAATATGAACAAAAAATTTTGAAAAAAAAAATCAAAAAAATAACAATTAAATTTTGAACATAAAATTTTTTTCACTTAAAAAAATGTTAAATAAATTAAGAAAAAAATTTTAAAAATATCCAAAAAAAAATTAATGAAATTTTGAAAAAAAAAATTTTGAAAAAAAAAATTTTGGAAATAAAATTTTTTTCACTTAAAAAATAAAAAAAAATTTGAAATATATTAACAAAACAACCTGTACTCTGCGCACAAGGTTTACATGGACAGCCAGCCAGCCGACCAGATGGACGGACGGACATCGTTTAATCGACTCAGAAAGTGATTCTAAGTCGATCGGTATACTTTAAGGTGGGTGATAGACTAATATTTTTGGGCGTTACAAACATCTGCACAAACGCATAATACCCTCCCCACTATGGTGATGTAGGGTATAAATATCCAAAAAAAATTCCAAAAAATTAACAATGAAATTTTGGACATAAATTTTTTTCAACAAAAAAATTTTTTAAAATATCCCCAAAAAAATTTTAAAAATATAAAAAAAAATTTTAAAAAAATTAACAATGAAATTTTGAAAAATTTTTGGACATAAAATTTTTTTCACTTAAAATATAAAAAAATGTTGAAATATATTAACAAAAAAATTTTAGAAATATCCAAAAAAAAATTTTGAAAAATATGAAAAAAATAAATTTGAAAAAAATTTAAAAAAATTAACAATGAAATTTTGGACATACAATTTTTTTCACTTAAAAAATGTTAAAAAAAATATCCAAAAAAATTTTGAAAAATATAAAAAAAAAATTTTGAAAAAAATTTCAAAATATTAAAAAAAAATTAACAATGAAATTTTAAAGAAATAAATTTAAAAAATAATTTTTTTTAACTAAAAATATTTGAAATTTTTATTTTAAAGTATAACTTGCTGCAGGGTATATAAAAGGTAGCTTTCTTAGTTGTTAAAAATGATTTTTAATCAAAATCATTATGATAAATGTCATCAAAAGTATTTATTTATTTTTTAAAGATTTTTGTTTGTTTTTTTTTGTTCATGCTCATTAAAAAAAACACACATTAAATATTTTTGATATTGAAATTTTTAGCGCTGAGCAGCCAACCTCAAATAAAATGAATAATTTCCAACCACATGCTGTTAGTTTTAAAATTATTTAATATTTGTTTGTTTTCGTTGATTTCTTACGACAATTTGTTTAATATGTTGTCTTAACATGTCAACTGACAAAATGTTTTCTTGTTAAACAATTTTGTTGAAATAAATTTTTTGGCGCAATGCATTTTAATAAAAAAGCTAAAAAGTAAATTTTTTTATTTAAGAAATTTTTAAGATAAATGTAGAGATAATTAATAATATCTCAAGAAATTTCTACAAAAACTATTTTTCATTATAGAAATTATTAAAAAAAAACAAGTTGAAATATCTTGTCTAAAGTCAGCAAAATGTTAACTATTTCCCATAAATTTTGTTAAAATTATAACACTCAATATAAATAAAGTACATAAATTCAATTTATGTTCAGCTGACATTTTGTAACCAATATGCCATGTCATTATTAAAAATACCAGCATAAAAATACTAATTTTATTACATTGAAAATCATTCATTATATTAACTATTTGCGTGACTTTGTAAGATTTTCCGCAATGAATTTTTTTCTTTTTTTTTCATTTCAAAGACCCATAGAGTCATAAATTTCCCAGTAATGAAACAGCAAATAAAGTAAATGCCTTCCTACATATCGTGTGCAATTTCTAATTAATAAAAATCATAACCAACTCCCTCCCCCTCTCCCTTACTCACTTCTAAAACGGCCAACGAGTGTCTTAATGAATGACAGTTACTGACTGACAGTTAGAATTCTGATGGACGCATACACAATATTGAAAGTGTTATTAAATGTTCAATAAATGAATGGAGCTAAAGAAGATAGAAAGAAATATTTGTAACAAATACCAAATAGTGAAATGACTTAATCATAAACAATATGAATTATTAAGAAGATAAATAAGAGGAGAGTTAAAATAATAAAGTAAAGGCCATGGGGAATAAATGGCATATGCAATAGAAAGACTAGAGATGACCAATTTATAAATACAGTGATGTGAAAGAATTTAGTTATATTTTAATCTTTTCCTTTTTTTGAAAGGCATAGCATTGGATTTTTTTTTAAATTAGAAAATCATAATCCATAGTCTAGTCCATTGTCTACTACATATTCTAAACCAAAGTCAAACCTCAAATAAAATTAATAATTTCCAACCACATGCTGTTAGTTTTACACAGTCTTGTTCACAGTTTTAGCCTTACTATATTCCATAGATTAATCCGTAGTTTAGTCCATAACCTCTTCGATAGTCAAGTTCATAGACTGGTTCATATTCTGGTTTATAGTCTAGTTAATAGTCTGGTTCATAACCTGTTTCATAGTTAGGTTCATAGTCTGGTCCATGGTCTACTTAGTTAATAGTCTGCTTTATAGTCTGGTTCATACCCTATTTCATAGTCTGACTTATAGTCTGGTTCATAGTCCGGTTCATAGTCTAGTTCATTGTCTAGATAATACTTAGTCTGGTTCATAACCCGATTCATAGTCTAGTTAATAGTTTAGTTAATAGTCTAGTTCATAACCTGATTCATAGTCTGCCTAATAGTCTGGTTCATAGTCTGGCTTAAAGCCTGGTTCATATTCGGGTTCATAGTCTAGTTAATAGTCATGTTAATAACCTGATTCATAGTCTGGTTCATAACCTGATTTATATTCTGGTTCATGGTCTTGCTAATAGTTTAGTTCACTTTCTAATTAATAGCCTGGTTAATAACCTGATTCGTAGTCTGGTTCATAATCTGTTTTATTACCTGAATCATAGTCTGGTTCATAGTCAGTTAATAGTCAGGGCCATAACCTGATTCATAATCTGGCTCATAGTCAGGTTCATACTTTGGTCCATAGTCAGGTTCATAACCTGACTCATAGTCTGAAACACAGTCTGGATCATAGTCTGGTTCAGAGTCTTCATCATAGTCTAGTTCGTAGTCTAGTTTATAGTTTAGTTAATAGTCTGGTTCACAGTCTAGTTAATAGTCTAGTTCATAACCGTATTTTGGCTCATAGACTGGGTAATAGTCTAGTTAATAGTCTAGTTCATAACCTTATTCATAGTCTGCCTAATAGTCTGGTTCATAGTCTGGCTTAAAGCCTGGTTCATATTCGGGTTCATAGTCTAGTTAATAGTCAGGTTAATAACATGATTCATAGTCTGGTTCATAACCTGATTCATATTCTGGTTCATGGTCTTGCTAATAGTTTAGTTCACTGTCTAGTTAATAGCCTGGTTAATAACCTGATTCATAGTCTGGTTCATAATCTGGTTTATTACCTGAATCATAGTCTGGTTCATAGTCAGTTAATAGTTAGGTTAATAACCTGATTCATAGTCTGGCTTGTCTGGTTCATAGTTTGGTCCATAGTCAGGTTTATAATCTGATTCATAGTCTGAAACACAGTTTGGATCATAGTCTGGTTCAGAGTCTTCATCATAGTCTTGTTCGTAGTCTAGTTCATAGTTTAGTTAATAGTCTGGTTCACAGTCTAGTTAATAGTCTAGTTCATAACCGTATTTTGGCGCATAGTCTGGTTCATAGCCTGGTTAATAGTCTAGTTAATAGTCCGGTTCGTATACTGATTCTTAGTCTTGTTAATGGTCTGGTTCATAGTCTGAAGCATAACCTGATTCATAGTCTAGTTAATAGTCTGGTTCATAGTTAGGTTCATAGTCTGCTTTATAATCTGGTTCATAATCTGATTCGTAGTCTGGTTCATAGTCCGGTTCATAGTCTGGTTCATAGTCTTGATAATAGTCTGGTTCATAACCTGCTTCTGGTTCATAGTCTAGTTAATAGTCAGGTTCATAACCTGATTCATAGACTGGCTCATAGTCTGGCTCATAGTCTGGTTCATAGCTTAGTTAATAGCCTGGCTCATAGCTTAGTTAATAGTCTAGTTAATAGTCTGGTTCTTAACCTGATTCATAGTCTGGTTCATAGCCCGGTTCATAGTTTTGATAGTAGTCTGGTTCATAACCTGATTCTGGTTCATAGTCAGGTTCGTTGTCTAGTTAATAGTCAGGTTAATATCCTGATTCATAGTCTGGATTCTGGTCTGGTTCAGAATCGTGTTCATAGTCTAGTTAATAGTCTGGTTCATACTTTGGTTCATAGTCAATTAATAGTCTGGTTCAAAGTCTAGTTAATAGTCTAGTTCATAACCTGATTCAGGCTCATAGTCTGATTCATAGTCTAGTTAATAGTCAGGTTCATAGCCCGGTTCATAGTCTGGTTCATAGTCTTGATAATAGTTTGGTTCATAACCTGATTCTGGTTCATAGTCAGGTTCATAGTCTAGTTAATAGTCAGGTTAATATCCTGATTCATAGTCTGGATTCTTTTCTGGTTCAGAATCGTGTTCATAGTCTAGTTCATAGTCTATATAATAGTCTGGTTCATAACCTAATTCTGGTTCATAGTCAGCTTCATATTTAATAGTCAGGTTAATAGCCTGATTCATAGTCTGGATTCTGGTCTGGTTCAGAATCGTGTTCATAGTCTAGTTAATAGTCTGGTTCATAACCTGATTCTGGTTCATAGTTTGGTTCATAGTCAATTAATAGTCTGGTTCAAAGTCTAGTTAATAGTCTAGTTCGTAACCTGATTCTGGCTCATAGACTGGTTCATAGTCTAGTTAATAGTCAGGTTCATAACCTGATTCATAGTCTGGTTCATAGTATATTGCATAGTCAAGTCCATAGTCTAGTCCATAGTCTAGTTCATAGTCTATTCCATAGAATTATTTATAGTACAGGCCATAGTTATTGTATATATTTCAATATATTCTACTGTCTAGTCCATAGTCTAGCCACTAGTATGTTTTAAAATCGTATCTATGACATGTGCTTCGACATTAACATAAATATTCTAGACATAACCCACATTATTTAAAATGTTAAATGTGTTTAATAACACGAATCATTTCTTGACCATAATTTTCTTAAAAGCATCAATATTTTCATAATTCAAACTTATTTTTTTTCTTGGTTTTTGAATTAAAATGATGGCTCTTAAATGAAAATCGTTGCCATTGTTATCTGTATTATTGGCCAATAAAAACAACAACTAGAAACCAAAAACAATAAGATTATTATGAAATGCATTGCCAAATACAGCCAATTGTCTTGTCTAAAACAAATTTTTGTATTTTATGTTTCCTTGACTAAAACAGTAGTCGTTGCTGCAGCAGCATCAGCAGATATAGAAAATTGTAAATTTTTCTGCGTCTGTTACATCTTGTTTAACATCTTTTAAATGCGGACGTATTTTCCTCTGTATCTGCTTGGTTTTTTATTTTAATTTTTGTTGTTTTGTTTTGTCTTTCATCTACTGGTAAATATTATACGGTCATAAATACATACAAATACATACAACTGCATGCATGCATGCAACATTCATATTCATGACTGAGAAGAAAGAAAAAAAAACTGCTACATATTCATAGTCAGCCATAGTCCTCTTAGAAGATACATTTGTACAAGTACAAGTACTTGGGAAGCAACCAACCAACCAACCAACCCAACATTCAGAGACATACTTAATATGGCATGACATGCCATGGCAAATGCCATTTATTTCCAACTAAGACATTTTTTTCAATGTTTTTTTTCTGTGTTTTTATGAAACATCTGCATAATACACACACTTCAATGAATATGTTCATATATACATAGTTTTAATGTACATAAATGAAATGAAAAAAAAGTCTGACATGCGTAAGTCGTATCAGTTTTTACTCTACGTTTATTTGTATTTCATCGTTTTTATGCATTTATTTATTTATATAGACTCAACAGAGTAAACAAGTAATTGATGCAATTTTCATTTTCAATTCTTTGGTTTCAAAATTTTATTTTTTTTTTGTTTCTATTGCTGCCAATTGTGCTTAATATTCACACACTCTTATACCGACATTCATAGATACGCAGTCAGTTAGACAGACAGACATTTATAGATACAAATTCATACATATCTACATATGTATGTATGAATGAATGTATTTTAACTAGTTGAGTTTTGTGTTTTTTTTTTGTATCTTTTGGTAAAATAAGTTGCAAATATGCCAACAACTTTTTGTTTTTGTTATTGTAGTTATTTGTTTGTTTGTTTTTATTTGTATCTTTTATCTGTTTTTGTTTCAATATCCATCTTTATAGTTGTGGTTTTTCTTTAATAGTTTTCCTCTACTAGTCCGTCTGTATGTCTGTCTGTATGTCTTGTTGTGAGCTGGATAAATGAAGATTGATTGTAAAATATTTAATAAATGATTTATGAGTTTTAAAATTTGTTTATACATAGTTTTATGCAAAAAAAATAAACTTAAAAAGCTAAAATTCTTAAGGAAAGTATTGTAGAAACTGAAAGTTTTAGGAATAATTTGTAAAATGATTGAGGAATAAAATGTTGGATGGTTAGTTGCATCAATAAGTATTTAGGGAATTTATGGGATGTGGTTATGATCATGATTATGACAATTTACTATGGAATAAACTATGGCATATACTGCTGATTAAAAACTAGAGTATGACCTAGTCTATGAAGCTGACTATAAAATTTACTGGAACTGGACTATGAAATGACTATGAAAGGCTATGAACTAGACTATGAACTAGACTATGAACTGGACTATGAACTAGACTATGAACTAAACTATGAACTGGACTATGAACTGGTCTATGAACTAGACTATGAACTAGACTATGAACTAGACTATGAACTAGACTGTGAACTATGAAAACACTATGAACTAGACTATGAACTAGACTATGAACTAGACTATGAACTGGACTATGAACTAGACTATGAACTAGACTATGAGCTAGACTGTGAACTAGACTATGAACTAGACTATGAACTAGACTATGAACTAGACTATGAACTAGACTATGAACTGGACTATGAACTGGACTATGAACTGGACTATGAACTAGACTATGAACTAGACTATGAGCTAGACTATGAACTGGACTATGAACTGGACTATGACCTAGACTATGAACTAGACTATGAACTAGACTGTGAACTATGAAAACACTATAAACTAGACTATGAACTGGACTATGAACTGGACTATGAACTGGACTATGAACTAGACTATGAACTAGACTATGAGTTAGACTGTGAACTAGACTATGAACTAGACTATGAACTGGACTATGAACTGGACTATGAACTAGACTATGAACTAGACTATGAACTAGACTGTGAACTAGACTATGAACTAGACTATGGACTAGACTATGAAAAGACTATGAACTAGACTATGAACTTGACTATGAACTAGACTATGAACTAGACTATGAACTAGACTATGAACTGGACTATGAACTGGACTATGAACTAGACTATGAACTAGACTATGAACTAGACTGTGAACTAGACTATGAACTAGACTATGAACTAGACTATGGACTAGACTATGAAAAGACTATGAAAACACTATGAACTAGACTATGAACTGGACTATGAACTGGACTATGAACTGGACTATGAACTAGACTATGAACTAGACTATGAGCTAGACTGTGAACTAGACTATGAACTAGACTATGAACTGGACTATGAACTGGACTATGAACTGGACTATGAACTAGACTATGAACTAGACTATGAGCTAGACTATGAACTGGACTATGAACTGGACTATGACCTAGACTATGAACTAGACTATGAACTAGACTGTGAACTATGAAAACACTATAAACTAGACTATGAACTGGACTATGAACTGGACTATGAACTGGACTATGAACTAGACTATGAAAAGACTATGAAGAGACTATGAAAAGACTATGAACTGGACTATGAACTGGACTATGAACTGGACTATGAACTAGACTATGAACTAGACTATGAGCTAGACTGTGAACTAGACTATGAACTAGACTATGAACTGGACTATGAACTGGACTATGAACTGGACTATGAACTAGACTATGAACTAGACTATGAGCTAGACTATGAACTGGACTATGAACTGGACTATGACCTAGACTATGAACTAGACTATGAACTAGACTGTGAACTATGAAAACACTATAAACTAGACTATGAACTGGACTATGAACTGGACTATGAACTGGACTATGAACTAGACTATGAAAAGACTATGAAGAGACTATGAAAAGACTATGAACTGGACTATGAACTGGACTATGAACTGGACTATGAACTAGACTATGAACTAGACTATGAGCTAGACTGTGAACTAGACTATGAACTAGACTATGAACTGGACTATGAACTGGACTATGAACTAGACTGTGAACTAGACTATGAACTAGACTATGGACTAGACTATGAAAACACTATGAACAAGACTATGAACTAGACTATGAAAAGACTATGAAGAGACTATGAAAAGACTATGAACTAGACTATGAACTTGACTATGAACTAGACTATGAACTAGACTATAAACTAGACTATGAACTGGACTATGAACTGGACTATGAACTAGACTATGAACTAGACTATGAACTAGACTGTGAACTAGACTATGAACTAGACTATGGACTAGACTATGAACTAGACTATGAACTGGACTATGAACTAGACTATGGACTAGACTATGAAAACACTATGAACTAGACTATGAAAAGACAATGAACTAGACTTTGAACTTGACTATTGAAAAAGACTATGAACTAGACTATGGACTAGACTATGAACTAGACTATGAAAAGACTATGAAAACACTATGAACTAGACTATGAAAAGACAATGAACTAGACTTTGAACTTGACTATTGAAAAAGACTATGAACTAGACTATGATCTAGACTATGGACTAGACTATGAAAAGACTATGAATTAGACTATGAACTAGACTGTGAACTAGACTATGAAAAGACTATGAACTAGACTATGAACTTGACTTTGAAAAGACTATGAAAAGACTATGAACTAGACAATGAAAAGACTATGAAAACAATATGAACTAGACTATGAACTAGACTATGAAAAGACAATGAACTAGACTTTGAATTTGACTATTCAAAAAGACTATGAACTAGACTATGAAAATACTATGAAAAGACTATGAAAAGACTATGAAAAGACTATGAACTGGACTATGAACTAGACTATGAACTAGACTATGAACTAGACTATTTAATAGACTGTGGACTACAATATGGAAAAGAGCTTGGAGTTGATTATGGACTAGCATTTGGACTAGACTATATACTAGGCTACGAAGTAGATTATGGATTAGATTATGGGTTAGACTGTGGACTAGACTATGAATTACAATCTGAAACAGACTGTGGACTGGACTACGAGCTAGACTATAGACGCCACTATGAATAAGATTATTGAGTAGGCTATGAATTAGACTAAGAGCCTGATTCAGAAACTCGACCTGAAAATAATATTCAAATGTTTATATGAAAGTCAAGCAGTTTTTAAACAAATTTCAGTGATTGTCATATAAAAAGTGTTAAAGCTGTTTTACCGTCCTGTTTCTGAATCAGTCCCCAAGACTTTTGAATCAATTATTGTCCGAACTATGAACTGACTCTGTCTTGTATTTTAAAAGTTTCCTGTCAAATTTCTTTACCACAACATTAAATTACGACCTCAATTTTAAACAGGAAGTTCAATTTCAGCTTAATTCAAAAAAGCAATAAATATTTATTTAACTTTCTGCTATAATTTTCACAAAACTTAATTTTAAATTTTTTTAATGTAAAATTTACTTTGAAGTAACTTAAGTTTTTTTTTCGTATCTTTTACCACCTGTTGTGTTATTTTATGCTGTTGAGTTTATGTTTTTCTTTGAATTTTGCTGTACAGGAGAGTCATTTACTACGTGCTTCAATTAATTTTGAAAATAAATTTTACATTGAAATGAAAACAAAAAAAAAAAAATAAATAAAAAATACTAAACTTCAGTTAGCGCATCAGGAGTTTTTGTATTTTGTTTTGTAGCTGGTTTTTTTTCTACCTTGAACTTAAAATTGAACTGTTTGTGGTAAGTGTCCCTGTAGAAATATGGAGTCAGTCATTTAGATGGCAAAAAAAGATTTTGAGGTTTTCAAAAAAAAGTGTTATTTTTTCAGTTTTATGACTGGTCTGATGACGTTATTCCTCAAATCAACCAGCATAACAATATTTCAAATGTCAACCCTTCTCTTTATATTTTTATTTTAAAAGAAAGAACTCATATGTAATAAAAAATTATGTTAAATAAATTATAAATAATGCAGTTCTTTTTTCTCAAATATTTGGTTTCAATAATTTCTTAAGCAAACAGAATAATGGCGTCAGCTGCACTTGAAACTGGAATGCGGCAAGACACACAACACATTTTTCGATTCCCTCTTTTTTTGTTTTTGTAGAGGTCTTATTTTAAGAACAACAAAATTATTAATTGAAATGGTTCATTTATTAAAAAAAAAAACAGATAAAAATAAACAATCCCACAACAACAAAAAAATCTACCAAATCGTAACAAATCAATTTAACAAATGCGGAAGTTTTTGTGGTTGACTAAAACTCAAATTGATAAAGAGGATTAAATTTCACACAGAAACAGAAACGCATATCTGTCTAAATATCATCAAAACAGCATATGCTTGTCTTCAAGATTTCAATTTATATGTTGAAGATTGTTTAGAGTTGAGATACAACTATGTTTTTAAAAAAAATGAAATATTTATGTTTATTAATAAATGAGAAATGAATGAGGATTCATTGTATTCGAGTTAATGGTTTTTATGTTTTCTGTTTGTTTCTGCTATTTTATTAATAATATTTGTTTTAATAATTTTCTATTAAACCCACATCAATAGAAATGAAGAGAAGTTACTGACAATGAGTTCTTTAAATAAAGATTTTATGAATGAATTAGTGTTAGCCATAAAAAGCTGTCAAGGGAGCTTCGAATCAAGGAAGAATAATTTCAGTGTACTCAAGACTAGACTATGGAAGAGGCTGTGACGGAAACTATGGAACAAAAGATCAATCAGTCTATGAAATGAATTATAAACCAGGCTAGGCACTATACAAAAGGTCAGAGCATGACCTAGACTACAGCAGACTATGCTAGACTATGACCTCGACTGTTTTTTTTTTAGTAGACTATGAAATTGACTATAGACAGTGGACAAGATTAAGGACTAGACTATGGACTGATCTACGGACTTGACTAAGAACTAGACTATGGACTAGACGATGGACTAGACGATGGACCAGACTATGGACTTAACTGCGGACTAAACTGAGGACTAGACTATGGAATAGACTATGGACTAGACTATGGAATAGACTATGGACTTCACTACAGACTAGACTATGGACTAGACTATGGACTAGACTATGGACTAGACTATGGAATAGACTATGGAATAGACTACGGACTAGACTGTGGACTAGCCTATGGACTAGACTATGGACTAGCCGATGGACCAGACTATGGACTTAACTGCGGACTAAACTGAGGACTAGACTATGGAATAGACTATGGACTAGACTATGGACTAGACTATGGAATAGACTATGGACTTCACTACAGACTAGACTATGGACTAGACTATGGACTAGACTATGGAATAGACTATGGAATAGACTACGGACTAGACTATGGACTAGACTATGGACTGGACTAGACTACGACTAGACTATGGACTACACTACAGACTAGACTATGACTTAGACTATGGACTGGACTATGGACTAGACTACGACTAGATCGTGGACAATATTATTGACTACAATATTGACTAGACGATGTATTTGACTATGGACTAAACTAAACAAGACTATGGACTTAACTATGGATTAGACTGTGGACTAGACTATGGACTAGACTATAAACTAGACTATGGACTACACTATGGACTAGACTATGGACTTCACTAAAGACTAGACTATGAATTAGACTATGGATTAGAATATGGACTAGACTATGGAATAGACTATGGAATAGACTATGGAATAGACTACGGACTAGACTATGGATTTGAATATGGACTATACTATGGACTAGACTATGGACTTCACTACAGACTAGACTCTTAATTATACTATGGATTAGAATATGGACTAGACTATGGACTGATCTACGGACTTGACTATGAACTAGACTATGGACTAGATTATGGACTAGACGATGGACCAGACTATGGACTTAACTGCGGACTAAACTGTGGACTAGACTATGGAATAGACTATGGACTTCACTACAGACTAGACTATGGACTAGACTATGGACTAGACTATGGAATAGACTATGGAATAGACTACGGACTAGACTGTGGACTAGCCTATGGACTAGACTATGGACTTCACTACAGACTAGACTATGAATTGGAATATGGACTACACTATGGACTAGACTATGGACTAGACAATGGACTAGACTGGACTAGACTATGGAATAGACTATGGACTAGACTATGGACCAGACTACGGACTAGACTGTGAACTAGACTATGAACTTCACTACAGACTAGACTATGAATTAGAATATGGACTAGACTAGACTATGAACTTGACTGTGGGCTAGACTACGGACTAGACTATGGACTACACTACAGACTAGACTATGACTTAGACTATGGACTAGACTACGACTAGATCGTGGACAATATTATTGACTACAATATTGACTAGACGATGCATTTGACTATGGACTAAACTAAACAAGACTATGGACTTAACTATGGATTAGACTGTGGACTAGACTATGGACTGGACTATGAACTAGACTATGGACTACATTATGGACTAGACTATGGACTTCACTAAAAACTAGACTATGAACTAGACTATGGACTAGACTATGGACTTAACTATGGACTAGACTACGGACTAGACTATGGAATAGACTATGGAATAGACTACGGACTAGGCTATGGACTTCACTACAGACTACACTATTAATTAGACTATGGATTTGAATATGGACTGTACTAGACTATGGACTAGACTATGGACTACACTACAGACTAGACTATAACTTAGACTATGGACTAGACTACGACTAGATCGTGGACGATATTATTGACTACAATATTGACTAGACGATGCATTTGACTATGGACTAAACTAAAAAAGACTATGGACTTAACTATGGACTAGACTATAGACTAGACTATGGACTAGACTAGACTATGGACTAGACTAGACTATGGACTAGACTAGACTATGGACTAGACTCTGAATTGACTATGGACTGTACTATGGACTAGACTATGAACTAGACTGTAGACTAGACTATGGACTAGACTATGGACTACACTACAGACTAGACTATGAATTTGACTATGGATTAGAATATGGACTGGACTATGGACTGAAGTATGGAGTAGAGTATGACCTTGACTATTGACAAGACTATGCACTAGACTATGGACTAGACTATAAACTTGACTATGGAAAATACTGTGGACTAGACTATGGACTTAACTACGGAATATACTATGGATTAGACTATAGACTAGACTGTGGACTAGAGTATGAACTAGACTATTAGCAAGACTATTTACTAGTATATGAAATATACTATGGTTTCGACTGTGTACTATACCATGGATTTGGACTAGACTGTGGGCTATACAAGGGACTAGACTATGGACGAGACTTTTGACAAGTCTATGGATAAGACATTAATAAGACAATTGACTTAATGTATTTACAAGACTATGCACCAGACTATGTAGAAAACTACTGACAATAACTAGACTTTAGACTATCGCGAAATGCCGCTGCTACTATAACTAAATGATTTAGTTTTAAACTGCAATATTTTTTTTAAAAAAAACCAACTACCGTAACGGAAAATAACCATTTGCAATTAGTTAAATTTATTGAAAAACCACATTTAATTATTTATATTGAGTTAATAAATGTTTCTATTGTTTTAAATGACATTCCTAAATTACACAACAGTTAATCACTAATCAATTTCATTTAATCTCACCAGATCTTGTCTTTTAATTATCAAATTTAAATACTAATCAGTTGAAATATAGAGTGTTTTTTTGATTTTAAACGGTTAGAAACTTTACGTCACACTAAATATTCAAACAGCATGAAATAATACCGCATTGTTTTTATGTAAATCAGTTATTATTTTTTGTATTTGTTTGTTTGTTTCAAATTTGATCTGGTTTTGTTTTAAAAAAAACGTCTGTTTTCTAGCGATCAGCTTAAAATTGGGTTAATTGTGTTCAAGAAATGTTAAGTTTAAGCTGTAGCCAACAGACTCAGACATGAAACCGGTTATGTTTTTCTTTGTGCCATAAAAGTTTTACTTTCAAACTGAGCTTGAATAAGTGTTACATTTGAGGCCTACATTTGTGGGATTCCAGCAGCTCTTAGTTAAGCTTGATTGATTTTATGGTTAGAAACATATTTATGAAAACTTAAAAGACCTGTTTCTTTTAGCTTCATATTCATCCATCCATACGTCCGTCCGTCTGTCCATGTGGTATTCTGTCTTTCTTTCTTTCTTCTGTTGTCTGGCGCTGTCTTCATTTCTTTTCACTTTTTGTTTTATTAGCAAATTTACACTTCATTTTTTTTTGTTTCTTTCATATAGATTTCGCTTTCAATTGAATTTTTTTTTTCCTTCAATTTATTTGTTGTTGTTTGGCATACAACCGTTAAAAAAAGTTTAATAAATTTACATAATTTTTGAATAGATTTCTTGAACAAAACGTATTTAACGCTAAATAAAGTAAAACGTCTATTAATATATTCTTCGTCTAAATAAAAAAACTCAATGAATATTAACATATTTTTCATGTTTATTATTATTTAAAGACGCTTTCAGCTATCGGTCCAAATTGCCCGTATATTTTGATATTGCTTTTGTTGTTGTTTGTGTTTTTTCTAAAATTTTGATTTATTTTCATAATTTAAAACTTAATCTTGCCATTAAACTTTTTTGTCCAAATAAGTCAGACAACAAAAAAAAACAAAGAAAGAAATAAACAAATATTTATAATATTATCGTTAATAAAATATAATTTTTTTTTATTTTTTGGTTTGTGTTTATTTGTTTTCAAATCATTTGAAAAAGATTATCTTAAAATTTGTTTATTTTTTTCTATCAAAATTATGATAAATGATCAGTATCAGTGTTTGTTATGTGTTTTTATTTGTTTGAAAAGAAAATTGTATCACATTTTATTTAAAAATAATAGTGTTTTAACAAATTCACTCACACCCCATGTCATGATTAATTATATTGTGTTACGAACATAATAATAAATAAATAAATCTTGGGAAAAAACTATGTTTGTTAGTGGAATTTTTAATTCAAATTTTATAGTGGTTTCGTTTGCTTGATGTCACCGTTAGTCATTGCAAGTGTTATCGTTTATTTCCAAATATTGATAGTAAAAGTGCCAAAGACCTTGCCAAATGTAGAGTAAGTTTTGGGGTCAAACTGTTGTTGACAAGGTCTTGCAAATAAACTTAAAATCGGGATTTCCCAGTAATGTTTATACACAAAAATGTTATTAGTAGTTCCGTCTATTATCAATTCCGTGTTCTAGTTTCTAATATTGTTCACAGTCTAACTCATAGTCTATTACAGAACCTAATCCATAGTCTAGTTCATCAATTTGTCCATAGTATAGTTATTAATTCCGTCTATTCCGTAGCCTTTTCCATAGTCAATTCCATAGTCTAGTTCTTAGTCTAGTCCATAGTCTAGTCCGTAGTCTATTCTATAGTATATTTAATAATCTAGTCTGTAGTCTATTCCGTAGTCTATTACATAGTCTAGACCGTAGTCCATTCCGTAGTCTATTCCAAAGTCTAGTCCATAGTCTAGTCCATAGTCTAGTCCACAGTCTAATCCATAGTTAAGTCCATAGTCTTGTTTAGTTTAGTCCATAGTCAAATGCATCGTCTAGTCAATATTGTAGTCAATAATATCGTCCACGAGCTAGTCGTAGTCTAGTCCATAGTCCATAGTCTAAAGGTAGGGTCACACACGGCAAATATTTACTCAAAAAAGCGTAACCACTTTTTTTAGCACAAATTTGTTTGACGTGTTTACTCTTACAAGTGTTTTGTAAGATCAAACAGCATCAAATAAAATAAAACCAAGTGTTTTGATTTGAATCATCTTAAGTAAAATACATTTTTGAAATAAATAAATGAATTCAAATATATTTTATTTAGTGGTTACGTCTTTTTCGTCAAATATTTGCCATGTGTGACCCTACCTTAAGTCATAGTCTAGTCTGTAGTGTAGTCCATAGTCTAGTCCATAGTCTAGTCCGTAGTCTAGCCCACAGTCAAGTCCATAGTCTAGTCCAGTCCATATTCAAATCCATAGTCTAATTAATAGTCTAGTCTGTAGTGAAGTCCATAGTCTAGTCCACAGTCAATTCCATAGTCTAGTCCATAGTCTAGTCCGTAGTCTAGTCCACAGTCAAGTCAATATTCAAATCCATAGTCTAATTAATAGTCTAGTCTGTAGTGAAGTCCATAGTCTAGTCCATAGTCTAGTCCATAGTATAGTCCATAGTCTAGTCCATAGTCTAGTCCATATTCTAATCCATAGTCTAATTCATAGTCTAGTCTATAGTGAAGAACATAGTCTAGTCCATAGTCTAGTCCGTAGTCTAGTCCATAGTCTAATCCATAGTCTAGTCCGTAGTCTAGTCCACAGTCAAGTCCATATTCAAATCCATAGTCTAATTAATAGTCTAGTCTGTAGTGAAGTCCATAGTCTAGTCCATACTCTAATCCATAGTCTAGTAGATAGTCTCGACCATAGTCTAGTCAGTCCATAGTCTCGACCATAGTCTAATCCATAATCTAGTCCCTAGTCTCTTCCGTAGTCTTTTCCATAGTCTATTCCATAGTCTAGTCCGTAGTCTATTCTATAGTATTTTCCATAGTCAATTTCATAGTCTAGTTCATAGTCAAGTCCATAATCTAGTCCGTAGTCTATTCAATAGTCTTTTCTATAGTCAAGTTCATTGTCTAGTCCATAGTCTAGTTCATAGTATATTCCATGATCTAGTCCGTAGTCTATTCCATAGTCTAGTCCGTAGTCTATTCCATAGTCTTTTCTATAGTCAAGTTCATAGTCTAGTCCATAGTCTAGTCCGTAGTCTAATCCATAGTCTTTTCATAGTCAAGTTCATAGTCTAGTCCATAGTCTAGTTCATAGTATATTCCATGATCTAGTCCATAGTCTATTCCATAGTCTAGTCCGTAGTCTATTCCATAGTCTTTCCATAGTCAAGTTCATAGTCTAGTTCATAGTCTATTCCATAGTCTTTTCATAGTCAAGTTCATAGTCTAGTCCATAGTCTAGTTCATAGTATATTCCATGATCTAGTCCGTAGTCTATTCCATTGTCTTTTCATAGTCAAGTTAATAGTATTTTCTATAGTTTATTCCATAGTCTTTTTATAATCAAGTTCATAGTCTATTCCACAGTCAAGTCCATAGTCTAGTCCGCAGTCTATTCCATAGTCTATTTCATAGTCAAGTTCATAGTCTAGTCCGTAGTCTAGTCCATAGTCTATTCCATAGTTTATTCAAGGTCTAGTCATATTATTATTATTATTATTATGAAACCCCTTCCCTTTAAAAACAAATATTTATTAAGTTGCCTTTTAAACTGTTTAATATATTTATTATGTTATATTATACTTTTAATTACAAAAATGCCTTTGGTAAATGTACGCCTAAATGTAGACACTACTTAATTACACACAATTTTTCAATGTCGAAAATTCCAGCAGGATTTTTTCTTTTCTGTCTCAAATTTCCTTAATTTCCTTATAATTAACTCGTTTACAGAAAAGACACAAACATACTAAACCCCCAAAAAAAAACAAAAACCTTTTAGGTGGTCTACGCAAATTATGTTCAAAAGCAACACCTAAAGGTATGCTTGATTTAGCAAACCAATTAAAAATAAAGAAATGTTAAGGAATATAAGCAATAAATAATTACAAAAGAAGTAAACACAATAATAAAGAAAAAGGAAACACAAAAAATGTGTGAGATAAATATATAAATTATAATAAGGGCCTAAAATAAAATAATATATACCTTAGAAGAGTTATAAATAATATTTAATTCAAACAAATGCAACAAATAATTAAATTATCAAAATGTCAGCTGTTTTTTTGTTTCATATTTCAGTTTTCTTAATTATTTAAGATCCCTTAGGATAGACTATAGATATTAAATTAGTTGGAAAATGTATGTATGTTTATTTAAAAACCTAATAATAAATTGTTTTGTTTTCTAAATAAAAGTTACACAGAAAAGGTGAAAATGAAATAATTTAAGGGAAAAATTCTCAAACACCCACAGTAAATGTAAGAAAAACAAAGAATAATCCCTTAAGGTAGACAATGGAAAATGAAAAATTAAATTAGTTAGAAAGACTAAAGTATACTACATAATTTTCTCATAAAGTTAGGGATAAAAAATAAATTCAGATCATAAAATTAGAAAATAAAATATGCAGCCAAGATTGTTGCTCAATTTGGTGTTTAAAATACCAAAAAAAAAATCAGCAGTTTCTTTAACCTATAAATCTTGAACTTGTGGTTTATTTATTTATACAGCTGTAGCAAAAAAGAAGCTATTGCTGCTGTAGCAGCAGCCACCATCAAGAGGCGTTAAAGATGCATGTGGCGTAGAAATCCAGCAGAGCTGCGTTGCAAATACAAACAAAGCAAATAGCTAAAGCCAACAACAATAAAAAACCAGAACATGTTGAGAAATTTGTTGACAATTTTTAGCTGTTTGTGCAATTTGTAGATGATTTTTTCAGCCAGAGCAAAAGGCCGGGCGATATCGCAACAAGTGGCATTAGAGTTTAATAGTCATTTTACACTTCACACAATGTGTGACATATGAAAGTGTTTGCAAAGATTTTATGGCTTAAATGTCATGCAGTGTTAGAAGAATGGGATGGATTGTAAATGAATGGGAAGAGTGAGTGAGTTAATTTTTTTGTAAATAATAGACTTCAATTGATTTTGTTAATAAAATTCTAAAACATTTAAAGCTTTTGACAAACAAATTAAACATTTCATTTAAAGATGAACAACAACAGTTATTCATTTTTCAAAATTTATTTTAATTTTATTTGTTTTATTCCTGCTAATTAAATGTCTCTTGCTCTCAGCTTAAAGCAAAAAATGTGTGACAGATTTAATTTATCAAGAATTTTGAAATTTAAGACAGCAGACGTTTTTTTTTGTTTTGTTTTTAAGCTGATGACAAACGATGATGAGACATGTGAATGAGATTTTTGTTTTTTTTTTTTTTTTTTACTGGAAGTTTAATGAACGACAGTTAATGTAGGCATCTATAGCAAAAGACGTTGACACAAAAATTTCATCGTTTTTGTGTTTTCAATTTTATTTATGATCGTATTATATTCAATGCAATTAAAAACCTTAAAACAATTTATGAAAAATATATTTTATTTTTTTTATTGTATAAACCAACAACAAAATATTTAATTTAAATTCAAGTATTGTATCCATTTACAAGTATTAAAAAGTGCAATTAAAACACATTTTTGTAGCTTCGAAATGCAACAAAAAAATATATTTTTTTTGTATTGAAAACATTTCAATTTCAATTATTATGAGAGCATTTCAGGCAAACAAACAACAACATCAAGTAAATATAGAACAAAATTTATGGAAATATTTTAGTGGATTTACACAAAAAAAATTGTACCAAATAAATATTAACCAAGCACTTGATTAAGTCATTGAACTAAAGGATTCAATTACTCAATAACAACAAAAAATAATGCTAACTAAAGGTATGAGTGATGATCACACATGGAAAATATTTACTTAAAAAAAGTGTAACCACTTTTATTTTGTTTACTTTTACAAGTGCTTTGTAAGATCAAACAGCATCAAAGAAAATAAAACTAAATATTTGTTTTAAATCATCAGAAGTAAAATAAGTTTTTGAAATAATTAAAACAATTCAAAGGTATTTTTCGTCAAATATTTGCCATTTGTGACCCTAACTTAAGTAAATGAAAAGATGATAATTAAATTAAATCAGCCTAAAAGTAGGCAATATGGTGGACTATGTACTAAACTACGACTACACGATCCACTAGATTATGAACTAGACTATGTATTAAAATATAGACAAGACCGTGGACTGGGTTATGGACTACACTATTGACAAGACTATGAATTAGACTACAGCCTAGACTATGGATAAGACTACGGATTAGACTATGGACTAAACTATGTACTGACGTATGTACCTAACAATATAGCGGACTATGGGCTAGACTTTGGAATAGATTACGGACTAGACTACGGACTAGACTATGAACTAGACTATGAACTAGGCTATGAACTAGACTATGGACTAGACTATGGATTAGATTATGGACTAGACTATAGACTGCGGACTAGACTATGGACTAGACTATGGACTAGACTATGGACTAGACTATGGAGTAGACTATGGACTATACTATGGTCTATTCTATGGACTAAACTATTGATTAGATTATAGACTAGACTATGGACTAGAGCATGGACTAGACTTTGGACTTGACTATGGACTAGACTATGAAGTAGACTATCGGCTGTGGACTAGACTATGGACTGAATATGGACTCGACTATGGACTCGACTATGGACTAGACTATGGACTGACTATGGACTAGACTGTGGAATAACTGTGTACTGACTATGGACTAGACTATGGATTTGACTATGGACTCGACTATGGACTCGACTATGGACTAGACTATGGATTTGACTATGGACTAACTATGGACTAGACTATGGACCAGACTATGAACTAACTATGGACTAGACTATGGACTAACTATGGATTAGACTATGGACTACAGTACGGACTAGACTATGGACTAGACTATGGACTGACTATGGACTCGACTATGGACTAAACTATTTATTAGACTATGGACTAGACTTTGGACTAGACTATGGACTAGACTATGGATTTGACTATGGACTAGACTATGGAATAACTGTGGACTCGACTATGGACTAGACTATGGACTAGACTATGGACTCGACTATGGACTAGACTATGGACTAGACTATGGACTAGACTATGGACTAGACTATGGACTAGACTATGGACTAGACTATGGACTAGACTATGGACTAGACTATGGACTACAGTATGGACTAGACTATGGACTGACTATGGACTCGACTATGGACTCGACTATGGACTAGACTATGGACTAGACTATGGAATAACTGTGGACTCGACTATGGACTAGACTATGGACTAGACTATGGACTAGACTATGGACAAGACTATGGACTCGACTATGGACTAGACTATGGACTAACTATGGACGAGACTATGGACTACAGTATGGACTAGACTATGGACTGACTATGGACTCGACTATGGACTCGACTATGGACTAAACTATTTATTAGACTATGGACTAGACTTTGGACTAGACTATGGACTAGACTATGGATTTGACTATGGACTAGACTATGGAATAACTGTGGACTCGACTATGGACTAGACTATGAACTAGACTATGGACTCGACTATGGACTCGACTATGGACTAGACTATGGACTAGACTATGGACTAGACTATGGACTAACTATGGACTAGACTATGGACTACAGTATGGACTAGACTATGGACTGACTATGGACTCGACTATGGACTCGACTATGGACTCGACTATGGACTAAACTATTCGACTATGGACTAGACTGGACTAGACAATGGATTTGACTATGGAGTAGACTATGGACTGACTATGGACTAACTATGGACTAACTATGGACTAGACTATGGACTAACTATGAACTAGACTATGGACTAGAGTATGGACTAGACTATTGACTGACTATGGACTAACTATGGACTAAACTATGGATTAGACTATGGACTAGACTATGGCCTAGACTATGGACTAACTATGGACTAGACTATGGACTAGTGTATGGACTAGTGTATGGACTAGACTATGGACTGACCATGGACTAGACTATGGACTAACTATGGACTCGACTATGGACTCGACTATGGACTAGACTATGGACTAACTATGGACTACAGTATGGACTAGACTATGGATTGACTATGGACGAGACTATGGACTACAGTATGGACTAGACCATGGACTGACTATGGACTCGACTATGGACTCGACTATGGACTCGACTATGGACTAACTATGGACTAACTATGGACTAACTATGGACTACAGTATGGACTAGACTATGGATTGACTATGGACGAGACTATGGACTACAGTATGGACTAGACTATGGACTGACTATGGACTCGACTATGGACTCGACTATGGACTCGACTATGGACTAGACTATGGACTAACTATGGACTAGACTATGGACTACAGTATGGACTAGACTATGGACTAGACTATGGACTAGACTATGGGCTAGACTATGGACTAGACTATGGACTAGACTATGGAGTAGACTATGAACTAGACTATGGACTAGACTATGGACTAACTATGGACTAGACTATGGACTACAGTATGGACTAGACTATGGACTGACTATGGACTCGACTATGGACTCGACTATGGACTAGACTATGTACTAGACTATGGACTAACTATGGACGATACTATGGACTAGACTATGGACTGACTATGGACTCGACTATGGACTCGACTATGGACTAGACTATGGAGTAGACATTGGATTTGACTATGGAGTAGACTATGGACTGACTATGGACTAACTATGGACTAGACTATGGACTAACTATGAACTAGACTATGGACTAGAGTATGGACTAGACTATGGACTGACCATGGACTAGACTATGGACTAACTATGGACTCGACTATGGACTCGACTATGGACTAGACTATGGACTAACTATGGACGAGACTATGGACTACAGTATGGGCTAGACTATGGACTGACTATGGACTCGACTATGGACTCGACTATGGACTAGACTATGGACTAGACAATGGATTTGACTATGGACTAGACTATGGACTAACTATGAACTAGAGTATGGAGTAGACTATGGACTAGACTATGGACTAACTATGGACTAACTATGGACTAGACTATGGACTGACCATGGACTAGACTATGGACTAACTATGGACTAAACTATGGATTAGACTATGGACTAGACTATGGACTGACTATGGACTAGACTATGGACTGATGTATAGAGTAGACTATGGCCTTGACTATTGACAAGACTATGCACTAGACATTGGGCTGTAGGTGGATGGAAGCAAACTATGTACTAACGTATTGTATATACTGTAAAATACATAAAATATTTTAACCATTCAGTTTATTTCTATTTCAAATTTTTATAAATTGGCCCCACTGTCATATATAAAATTGTTTATTAGATGTTCCTTATTAAATGCTAATATCATTTTCACAAATATTTTTCTTAATATTTATTTTTATTGCTGTTATATTATTTCCTCTGTTCCTCCCTCTTTTGTACACAAATATTGGCTTTAAATGTCAAAAATATTTACCACAAATAAATTCAGCCAACGAAACTAAAAAAAAAAAACTACCAAATTTATATTTTAAATTGAAAACGTGCTGTGAATTATGAAATTTATTTGGATTTTTTTTTGGAAACAAACTAAAAATTTGTTGTGATGTTTTAGTTGTTTTACACAAACATAAAATGTTTGAGATGAGAAACTATAATAAACAAACTGTCCTGTTGGTGGATATGCAATGACAAGTAATATATACAAAGACACATTAAATATCTATTGTATTTTGCCAAAAAAAAAAGAAATGTGTGTGAAAATTCTTGAAAGAATTTTTTTAAATGCACACGTATTTGAAAAGCTAGAAAAAGTGTCAATTTTGTGGAGGCCAAAGAAACTAAATTAAAATTGTCATTTTCTTGATAACGATTTGGGTTGGCAGTAATGATGTAGAGAAAATTTTACTTTAAATATTTTTAAATTTAAATATTTTATATAAAATTAGTTTACAAATAAATTATATTAATTCCTTTTTTTTTTTTTATTTCATTTCAGGTATGTCTCTGAAGTAATCCCTGTAATAATGTTAATTTTGGCAAAAAGAGTAAGATAATTCAATTTTAATATCTATAGGCCATTATTTAAAACAAAAAAAAAAAAATAAAGAGCCCCCTAACAACTTGTCTATTTAAAATCCATCAATATTTATAATTAATGAGCAGCTGTTTAAAAAACCATCATTATCTACTTCACTACATTAATAACACCATGGCCTACATAATGTGTTTAAACCTCCTACTCTGCTGCCTCATGTTGCTGCCCCAAATTTATAATAAAATCTACTCTATGCAACTACCACTACATAGTTCTTGTTATAGTCATCCAGTCAGTGTAGTTTGTGTATTTTTAATAAGTATTTTAAAAACCCATTAAACAAATTGTTTGTTGTCAAATCTAATGTTAACAAAAATCTATGGCGGCAGAAAAAAGAATAGAAGAACTAGACAAAATCCCATTTAAAGGCTTTCTACTTACACTCAAAATCATACACACACAGACTGATGTTTCGAGGAAGGAACACGAACAAAAGTACAAAAAATGGAAAAAAAATAATTTAGAAAATAATATATAAAATAATGACAGGAAATTTTAGAATGTTTTACAAATTCTAAGAGACATGAAGTAGAAAAAAAAACAAACGCGCTTGTCTATTGCAGCATGAATCGTAAAGTATTTAAAATATATTTAATGTTACTACTTAGTTAGTTTGGAGCAGAGACAACCAAAAAAAAATATTTTAAAAGATAACCCAACAGTTCTGGGGTTTATAGTACATCCAGCTATATAAATGCTGTTTTAAGTTCGTTAGAAACTTTTTAACATTAATTAATTTTGTAAAAAAATTTTTTTTTTCAAAATTTTTGGAAAAAATCATGCATAAAATTGTAAAATTGTTCTATAAATATTCAACAAATCTTTTGATAATATTCCTTAATTTGTTCTTAATATATATGTAGAACATTCTATTGCTCTATTTAACTTGCTTCCTAGTGAAAATTTTCATTTTGTAAAATAAGTCCAAATTAATATTAATCATACGCACCCATACAAAATTTTACAAATTTCACATTTTCTTTAAAACTAATGAAGATTGTAAAATCTTTAATAATGATTAAGCATAGCTAAAGACTTTTAAATTAATTACAATTTAAAATAAGATTTAAAATTAACTTTTAACAGAGCTGGGAGTCAAAATTTAATTGGAGTGTTACTGATTAAAATGGGTTTCTATTTTGAGCTTTTTGTTGGCACAAGTGTTTATGCAAAAAGCCGACTAATATTCGAGCAGCAGGGCTGTGTTCAACTTTATTCGAATAATAAACCCGGTTTTGAAATTATTCGTTAAAAAAATTTGCACAAATTCTTATATAACTAAGATTTATTCTAAATTTTATTTATAATTATTCGAATAATAAAATCGGGTTTTAAATTATTCGAATAAAAACCGGTTTAGTTATATACAAATTGATACATTGTAAAATAATTAGAAAATTGTATAATAAAAATTTATTTATTCGAATAATTTAACCGGGTTTAAATTTAATCGAATAATAAAAACCGGGTTTTTACAAAAAAAAATTAAATTTTTTAGCATTTTGTTGTATTTTAAATTTTCTTTCTAGTTACTTTAAATTTTATTGAAAACATGTACTTTATTATTCGAATAATTAAACCCGGGTTTCAAATTATTCGAATAAAAAATGGGAATATTTGTCAAATAAGTATATTAAAATTTGCCCAGTTGTTATATAACTTAAATTTATTCTAAATTTCGTTAATTAATAAACTGAGTTATTCGAATAATAAAACCGGGTTTTAAATTATTCGATTAAAAACCAGTTTAGTTGTATACAAATTGATACGTTGTAAAATAATTAGAAAATTGTATAATAAAAATTAATTCATTCGAATAATTTAGCCGGGTTTAAGATTAATCGAATAATAAAAACCGGTTTTTTACAAAAAAAAAATTAAAATTTTTAGCATTTTGTTGTATTTTAAATTTTCTTTCTAGTTATTTTAAATTTTGTTGAAAACATGTACTTTATTATTCGAATAATAAAACCCGGGTTTCAAATTATTCGAATAAAAAATCGGAATATTTGTCAAATAAGTATATTAAAATTCGCCCAGTTGTAATATAACTTAAATTTATTCTAAATTTCGTTAATTAATAAACTGAGTTATTCGAATAATAAAATCGGGTTTTAAATTATTCGAATAAAAACCGGTTTAGTTATATAAAATTGATACATTGTAAAATAATTAGAAAATTGTATAATAAAATTTTATTTATTCGAATAATTTAGCCGGGTTTAAGATTAATCGAATAACAAAAACAGGTTTTTTACAAAAAAAAAATAAAATTTTAGCAGTTTGATATAATGTTTCGAGTTTTTTTTAAACCGGTTTTCATTAAATTGGTTTTAATTAAATCGGTTTATAAATTAAAGTAAAGATTATAAAAAAAAAATTAATTTAATAATAATTTATTTATTCGAATAATTTATTCGATTACTTAAAACCGATACTAATTTCTTAAGTTTAAAAAAAAGTTTGCTTAACTCTTATAAAACTTTCATATATTCCAAATTTCGTAAATATTTAAATTGAGTTATTCGAATAATAAATTCGTGTTTAAAATTATTCGAATAAAAACCGTTCAAAAAACCGGCTTAGTTATATAAAAGTTGATATATAATAAAATAATTTGAAATTTTGAAAATTAAAATTTAATTATTCGAATAATTTAACCGGGTTTAAGATTAATCGAATAATAAAAACAGGATTTTGTTTTTATAAATTACAAAATTTTAGCATTTTAATATAATCTTTAGAGTTTTTATTAAATTTTGTTGAAAAAATGTACAAATTATTCGAAAAATAAAAACCCGGGTTTCAAATTATTCGAATAAAAATTCGGAATATTTTTTAAATGTATGGAAAAATTTGCCCAGTTGTTATATAACTTTGATGTATTCCAAATTTCGTTAATAATTAATTTGAGTTAATCGAATAATAAAATCGGGTTTAAATTATTCGAATAAAAACCGTTTAAAAAAACCGGTTTAATTATACACAAATGGCTACATTGTAAAATTATTACGAAAATGTATTTAAAAATTTATTTATTCGAATAATTTACCCGGGTTTAAGATTAATCGAATAACAAAAACTGATTTTTGTTTTCATAAATTACAAAATTTTAGCATTTAATCGGGTTTAAGATTAAATGAATAATAAAAACCGGTTTTTGTTTTCATAAATTACAAAATTTTAGCATTTTGATATAATCTTTCGAGTTTTTATTAAATTTTGTCAAAAACATGTACTTTATTATTCGAATAATAAAACCCGGGTTTCAAATTATTCGAATAAAAATTCGGAATATTTGCCCAATTCTTCTATAACTTTGATATATTCCAAATTTCGTTAATAATTAAACTGAGTTAATCGAATAATAAAATCGGGTTTTAAATTATTCGAATAAAAACAGTTTAAAAATCGAGTTTAGTTGATACATTGTAAAATAATTAGAAAATTGTATAATAACAATTTATTCATTCGAATAATTTAACCGGGTTTAAGATTAATCTAATAATAAAAACCTGTTTTTGTTGTCATAAATTATAAAATCATAGCATTTTTATATACTTTGTACTTCATTATTCGAATAATAAAATCCGGTTTTCAAATTATTCGAATAAAAATTCGGAATATTTGTGAAATTAGTATATTAAAATTTGCCAAATGCTTCTATAACTTTGATATATTCCAAATTTCATTAATAATTAAACTGAGTTAATCGAATAATAAAATCGGGTTTTAAATTATTCGAATAAAAACCGTTTAAAAAAACCGGTTTAGTTATACACAAGTGGCTACATTGTAAAATTATTAGAAAAATGTATAAAAAAATTTATTTATTCGAATAATTTACCCGGATTTTTGTTTTCATAAATTACAAAATTTTAGCATTTTGACATTCGAGTTTTCATTTAGTATCCGTTTGTATGTTAATTATTTGTTTCTCTGGTAAAATAAATTATAGCAAGCAGTAATTATTTTAAGTAAATAATATTTGTAGCATTTACAAATATGTATATAAAAAAAGGAAGTACAGAAAAAAAGACAACATTAATAACAACTACATTAACAACAATAAAGCTGAAAATGAATAATAGTTTTTTTAACAAAAAAAAGAAGGGAAGTATAATATTAAACAAAGACTAAAGGAAATATAATATTTTGCAAAAGGATGTTACAAAACAAAGCAAATTCTTTTGCTCTCTTTTCATAAAAACGACTATCTTTGTAATTTATATATAAAAACCGCCTAAAAGTATGCTTTGTTAAATGAGTTTAAACAAAGGCCTAAAAGTAGGCAACCAAATACATACAAATTAAGTTAAACATTTTAATTTCTTTTGTTTTAAAAGCAAAAAAAGATGTATTATTAAATATATTTATTTTATATATATAAAATTTCTTAATGTTTTACCAATATTTATTTATATATTATAAACATTTTCTGTTATATAGTATATGATTTTGACACACTTCTGTTTGTTTCCCTTATTAAGTCTTAGCTTTTATTGTTTTTTTTTTCTTTTGCTGGGCCATTTTCATCTTGAAAATCCATTTAAAATGAAGCTGAATTGTTACGTTTTTTTTACATTATTTCCTTTTGTTGTTATTTCTTTTATATTATTGTTGAAATATATATTTTTCCATTATTTTTCTTATATTATATAGTATTATAATATTTTTTAATGGTTATAAATGAGTATAATGGATTTTTTCCATCAACGCCATCATTTGCAGTTTGTTTTCTATAAGAGAGAGATGTACAATGGTTTTTACAAACGGAAATCCATTGCATACTTTTAGGTAAAATCATTTCACATATATGTGAACAGTATCATATATATTCCAGCAGTTCTGGGTGACTGACCAACCATAGATTACAAAGATATTGGCTAATAGCTATTCCAAAGTAGTCAAGTTTGAAAGTATTTTTTAGGTTTCATTGCAAATTCTGATCATAAGTTTTTAAAATTATATTGTAAATGTTAAACAAATGTACTGATGGTAATCCTTAATTTGTTCTTAACATATTTATAGAACATTCCATTGCTCTATTTTACTTTTATTCAGGTGAAAATTAAGTTTTTATAAAATTAGTCCCAATTATTATTAATCATACGCACCCATGAAAAATTTTACAAATTTTCAATTTTCTTTAAAATTGTTAGAAATTTTAAAAATTTCAATACAGTATAAGTATAGATAAAGTCTTCTAAGTGATTTACAAATGAAAATAAGATTGGAATTCGATAACTTACAGAGCTGGGTTGCAAGAAAAAAATTACAAAATAATTTCTTTATTGGATTTGTTGTTTTAAACAAAAGAATTATTATTATATTTACTAAAAGCTTATTATATTGTCTTTTAGCAGATAATTTTTTTTTTTTTTTAAATTTTATAGAAAAAACTTCAATTATTTTTTTATTTTTTTTTTTTAAAGAAGTAATATTTTTAGTAAAAAGTTTCTTAAATGCATATTATATGGTTGTTTTTACAAGAAAATCTAAGAATTTTTAATTTTTCTTTCAAATTAAAATTTTTCTTTGAAATAATTTTCGTAAAAATCTTCATATTTAATGAATTTGTTGAACAGATGTATCTGAATGTTATAAATCCAAAAGCAGCATGATAATAGCCCCACCAATATAGACTTTGTAGTGAGTAAAATTGATTTTTAAAATATTTTTTTAGATTTTATTAGAAATTTTGGAAAAAATCGTTTATAACTTTTTAAAATTGTTTTGAAAATATTAAACAAATCTTATCTGGATATTCCTTAATTTGTTCTTCACATATTTGTAAAACATTTCATTGCTCTATTGAACTTGGTTCCGAGAGTAAATTGTGTTTTTCTAAAACTAGTCTAAATTAATATTAATCATACGCAACCATGACCCATTTTACAAATTTAAAATTTTCTTTTAAACTAATGGAGATATTGAAATGTTTAATAAAGTTCGAGTATAACTAAAGTCCTTCAAGTGATTTACAATTTAAAACAAAATTGGAATAAAATTATTAACAGAGCTGGGAGTGTTAAAATCATTTTTTTTTTGTAAAATATCGCCATTATTCAGTTTTAAAGAAAAGTTTCTTTAATTTAAATCAAACTTGCTTTGAATCTTCTTTTATATTATTTTTATTTTGAAATCATTTAAACAATTAATTTCTGATTAATCCCTGGTTTAATATGTCGGTATCTCTGTATCAATATTTAATTAACAAAACTCAACATTCTGTTTAGAATTTAAATCCTTCAAATCTGTTTAAAACTTAATTCACTTAGAAACAGAAAAAATAAACGAAAACAAAAGTATAGTAAATCCCCAATGCTGAAGTCCAAATTAACCCCACACTTTAATATTTGCCAAAAAGAAAGCAACACAAAAAGCAACAATTTCAAAAAAATATAAAACATCTGTGAATGGTTTTAAGTTGTTGGTTGCTGTTGCTAACAAAATGAAAAAAAATATGCGAAAATATGTACAATTTTGGACCAACTGTAGATAGCTACAGTAAGACTAAATAAGCTTAAGCTTAAATAAATATACTCTCTGAGAGATACACACAACAATACGGAATTACACACTGTGTCTCACTTATGCTGTTATATACATACAGATTTAAACAAAATATCCTTTTTGGGTATGTGTTGTCATTTTCATTTAAATTGGGTGAGAGAAATTCTCTTTTAAGTTTCTACACTTTTAACAAACCAATCACATTTCTAGCAAAGACAAGAGGATCCTGGGAATTCAGAAGAAACTTGCTAAAAATGAATTCATTTTAAAAATATATATTTTTTTTCAATATTGTTCCAAAATTTTTAAAAATTATTTGGAGAATGTTAAACAAATCCATTTATGTTAATGCTTACTTTGTTTTTAACATATTTGTAGAACATTCCATTGCTCTATTTATCTTCCTTCCTGGAGAAAATTATCTTTTTATGCAATTTGCTTAAATTAATATCAATCATACGCCCTAATGAAAATTTTTACAAATTTACAATTTTCTTTAAAACAAATGGATAATTTTAACTTTTTATTAAAGTTATCGAATGAGGGTAGCATTTTAAGTGATTTAAAATTATAAATTAGATGGGAAAACTTGTTAAAATTAATTGAATGTGAAAATTTTTTATGAAAATTTTGAAAAAAATTTTTCATAACTTTTAAAGATTTGTTTGTAATTGCTAAACAAATCTACTATTAATAATAACTAATATGTTCTTAACATATTTGTAGAACATTCCATTGCCCTATCTAACTTGCATCCCATTGAAAATAGCATTTTTTTAAAATTAGTGCAAATTAATATCAATCATACGCCATCATGAAATTTTAAATTTTCTTTAAAACAAATGGATAGTTTTAAGTTTTTAATAAAGTTCTCGCATGAATTAGGCTATTTAAGTAATTTAAAATGTAAAATAAGACTGGAAAACTTGTTAAAATTAATAGATTTTGAAATATTATTTTAGTTTTATAACAAATTTTTAAAAAAATCGTTCATAACTTTTTAAAATTGTTTTGTACTTGCTAAAGAAATATACTATTATTAAGTCTTAATTTGTTTTTAACATATTTGTAGAACATTCGATTGCTCTTTTTAACTTGATTCCTGAAGAAAACTGCATTTTTATGAAAATTAGTCGATCATGAAAAATTTTACAAATATCGAATTTTCTTTAAAACATATGGATAGATACAGTTCTAGAATGTGTTAGGTCTTTTAAGTGATTTCTAATTTAAAATAAGATTGGAAAACTTGTTAAAATTAATTGATTTTGAAAAAATATTTAGGTTTTATACAAAATTTTAATAAAATATTTCATAACTGGTAAAAATTGTTTTGTAATTGCTAAGCAAATATACTATTATTAAGCTTTAATTTGTTTTTAACATATTTGTAGAACATTCCATTGCTCTATCTAGCTTGCATCCCATTGAAAATTGCGTTTTTATAAAATTAGTGCAAATTAATATTAATCATACGCACTCATGAACAATTTTACAAATTTTCAATTTTCTTCAAAACTGTTGCTGATTTTGAAATATTTAATGAAGTTCAATCATAGCTAAAGGCTGTTGAATAATTTACCATTTGAAATAAATTTACAACTTGAATTGTCACAGAGCTGGGAGTAAATGTAAAAAAAATAAAATTTCATATAGGTCTTTACAACCTTCAGTATGACAATGTAACTAAGTAATTAAAATCTAGTTGTTATTCTAAAAGTAATTTTACAGGTTAATGATTTCAAAAATAAAGTATTGAAATTTCTCTCGAAATTTATTTTTAACTCACCCAAAATTCAGACTATATTTACTATATGTTTGTATGTATATTGTACTGTTTGCCTTACTTTTTTTCTTTACAGTTCAGTTTATTTTTGCTGTTGTTAGCAGTGGCCCATTGTTGCTTGGCGCCCACTTGGGAAACATTTGTCAAGTATACAGTAAATACCATTTTGACTTATGAGTCGCGCGTAACACCCCGGGTGGGTAGTGTGGTGTGGTGTTAATATTTATACATTTAAACACTTTCACATACATACATATGTATATGTGTGTGTTTCTTTGCTTTTATTGTGGTTTTATCTTTATTTGTTGTTGGCTTTCTTTCTTCTTTTTTCCACCTCAAGTACCCTACTTCCGTGTTAAGATTGTTGTAAATATTTATTTACCAGAAAAAGAAACTCTTTTCTTTTTTTTTGTTGAAAAAACAAAGAGTGTAGGATTTTCATTTTAATTTACTTTTTTAATTTACTACATTAAAATGGCTATAATGACCAAAAGAAACATATGGCTTAGGAACAGGTAAACTATGTAATTATATTTTATGCATATGCCATAAATTTTGTTATAAATATACAGTCATTAAGAAAAGTTAAGCGACATATAATAAATTAATACAATTTTATAATCTTAAAGGATAGAAAAGGATTGCGGGTCACAAAACTTAAGTTTTTGATATATAAACTGTTACAAAACCGTTTAGTAAGCGGGTTTTTTATTTTTTAGTTTTATTTGGTCTCAGAATAAAAACTTGTTTAGAATTAATCGAATAATTTAAACCCGAATAATATAATAACATTTATAAACTTTTTGGAAAACATTACTGATTTCATTACTATTTTATTCGTAAAATTATGAACCCCGGTTTTTTATTAATCGAATAATTTTAATTTTATTCGAATAAAAATTAAAATATGTTAAATTGTTAGAAAATCTCACAGATTACTAAAAAATTCTTTAATTTTATTATTTATTATTTATAAAAACCGTTTTTAATTAATCGATTAATTTTAACCCGGTTTTTTAATCGAAAACATAAAAATCCACTTTTTATTATACGAGTAATTAAAATCAGGTTTTTTATTAATCGAATAATTTTAATTTTATTCGAATAAAGAATAAAATTTTAAATTGTTAGAAAACACAACATATTATCAGCAAATTCTTTATTTTTATTTATATTGGTATATAAAAACCGATTTTTTAATTTTTAATCGAATAATGACATTTTATTACATAGAAATTTCTTTTTATTAAAAGCAAGTTTTTTATAATATCGAATAATTTTAATTTAAATCGAATAAACAATAAAATTTGTTAGAAAACACTACATATTATAAACAACTTCTTTAATTTTATTAATCTTTGAATATAAAAACCGAGTTTAATTAATCGATTAATTTTAAGCCGGCTTTTTAATCTAATAATGAAATTTAATTTCATAAAAATTTGTTTTATTCGAGTAATTATAACCCGGGTTTTATTCGAATGAAATTTGAATTTTATTCGAATAAAAAATAAAATTTGTTAAATTGTTAGAAAACAATACATATTAAATAATATTCTTTAATTTTATTATTTTTGTATATAAAAAACCGGTTTTAATTATTCGAATAATTTTAACCCGCATTTTTAATCGAATAATGAAATTCAATTTTATACAAATTTCTTCTAATTCTTATTAACGAAACATAAAAAGAGAATTTTTGTTATTCGAATAATTGAAACCCGGGTTTTTTATTAATCGATTAATATTAATATTATTCGAATAAAAAATAAAATTTGTTAAATTGTTAGAAAACATTACATATTATAAATAAATTCTTTAATTTCATTATTTTGGTATATAAAAACCGGTTTTAATTTATCGAATAATTTTAAACCGGATTTTTAATCGAATAATGAAATTATATTTCATAGAAATCTCTTCTAATTATTATTAACAAACCATAAAAAGCGATTTTTTTTTATTCGAATAATTAAAACTCGGATTTTATATTAATCGAATAATTTTATATTTATTCGAATAAAAAACAAAATTTGTTAAATTGTAAGAAAACTTTGCATATTATAAACAAATTCTTTAATTTTATTATTTTTGGTATGTAAAAACCGGTTTTAATTAATCGAATAATTTTAACCCAGATTTTTAATCGAATAATCAAATTTATTTTCACAGAAATTTCTTCTAATTTTATTAACGATACATTAAAAGCGAATTTTTGTTATTTGAATAATTGAAACCCGGGTTTTTTTATTAATCGAATAATATTAATTTTATTCGAATAAAAAATTAAATATGTTAAATTATTAGAAAACATTACATATTATAAAAAAATTCTTTAATTTCATTATTTTTGGTATATAAAAACCGGTTTTAATTAATCGAATAATTTTAAACCGGATTTTTAATCGAATAACGAAATTTAATTTCATACAAATTTCTTCTAATTTTTAATAACGAAACATAAAAAGCGAATTTTTGTTATTCGAATAATTGAGACCCGGGTTTTTTATTTATCGAATAATTTTAATTTTATTCGAATAAAAAAATAAAATTTGTTAAATTGTTAGAAAACTTTACATATTATAAAAAAATTCTTTAATTTTATTAATCTCGCAATATAAAAACCGGTTTCAATTAATCGAATAATTAAAACCCGGATTTTTATTAATCGAATAATTTTAATTTTATTAAAAGGTAGAATAAAATTTGTTAAATTGTTAGAAAACATTACATATTATAAACAAATTCTTTAATTTTATATTTTTTGTATATAAAAACCGGTTTTAATTATTCGAATAATTTTAACCCGGTTTTTTAATCGAATAATCAAATTTATTTTCACAGAAATTTCTTCTAATTTTATTAACGAAACATTAAAAGCGAATTTTTGTTTTTTGAATAATTGAAACCCGGGTTTTTTTATTAATCGAATAATATTAATTTTATTCGAATAAAAAATTAAATATGTTAAATTATTAGAAAACATTACATATTATAAAAAAATTCTTTAATTTCATTATTTTTGGTATATAAAAACCGGTTTTAATTAATCGAATAATTTTAAACCGGATTTTTAATCGAATAACGAAATTTAATTTCATACAAATTTCTTCTAATTTTTAATAACGAAACATAAAAAGCGAATTTTTGTTATTCGAATAATTGAAACCCGGGTTTTTTATTTATCGAATAATTTTAATTTTATTCGAATAAAAAAATAAAATTTGTTAAATTGTTAGAAAACTTTATATGTTATATAAAATTCTTTAATATAAAAACCGGTTTCAATTAATCGAATAATTAAAACCCGGTTTTTTACTTGTCGAATAATTTTATTCGAATAAAGAATAAAAGTTGTTAAATTGTTATGAAAACATTACATATTACAAACAAATTCTGTAGTTTTATTTATTTCGAAGTATAAAAACCGGTATTAATTAATCAAATAATTTTAGCCCAGATTTGTAATCGAATAATGAAATTTGATTTCTATACAAATTCTTACTTTTCATATAATTTTCTTCTAATTATTATTAACGAAACATAAAAAACGAATTTTCATTATTCGAATAATTAAAAACCGGGTTTTTTTATTAATCGAAATATATTAATTTAATTCGAATAAAAAAAATAAAATTTGTTAAATTGTTAGAAAACATTACATATTATAAAAAAATTCTTTAATTTTATTATTTTTGGTATGTAAAAACCGGTTTTAATTAATCGAATAATTTTAGCTCGAATTGTTAATCGAGTAATGAAATTTAATTTCATAGAAATCTCTTCTAATTATTATTAACGAAACATAAAAAGCGAATTTTTGTTATTCGAATAATTACAAACCGGGTTTTTTATTATTCGAATAATATTAATTTTATTCGAATAAAAAATAAAATTTGTTAAATTGTTACAAAACTTTACATATTATAAAAAAATTCTTTAATTTTATTAATCTCGCAATATAAAAACCGGTTTCAATTAATCGAATAATTAAAACCAGGTTTTTTACTTATCGAATAATTTTAATTTTATTCGAAATAAGAAAAAAAGTTGTTAAATTGTTAGAAAGCATTACATATTACAAACAAATTCTGTAATTTTATTTATTTCTAAGTATAAAAACCGGTATTAATTAATCAAACAATTTTAACCCGGATTTGTAATCGAATAATGAAATTTAATTTCTATACAAATTCTTACTTATCATATAATTTTCTTCTAATTATTATTAATGAAACATAAAAAACGAATTTTCATTATTCGAATAATTAAAAACCTGGATTTTATATTAATCGAATAATTTTAATTTTTTTCGAATAAAAAATAAAATATTTTAAATTATTGGAAAACATTACATGTTATTAAAAAATTCTTTAATTTTATTATTATTGTAATATAAAAACCGGTTTTAATTAATCGAATAATTTTAGCTCGAATTTTTAATCGAGTAATGAAATTTAATTTCATAAAACTATCTTCTAATTATTATTAACAAAACATAAAAAGCGAATTTTTTTATTCGAATAATTAGAACTCGGTTTTATATTAATCGAATAATTTTAATTTTATTCGAATAAAAAATAAAATTTGTTAAATTGTAAGAAAACTTTACATATTATAAACAAATTCTTTAATATTATTTATTTTGGTATATAATTTTTTTTTTAATTAATCGAATAATTTTAACCCAGATTTTTAATCGAAAAATAAAAAAAAAATTCTAAGTTTTCATAAAAAAAATGTTTTAATTAGTATTAACGAAACATAAAAATATAATTTTTCGTATTCGAATAATTAAAACCCGGTTTTTTATTAATCGAATAATTTAAATTTTATTCGAATAACTAATAAAATTTGTTAAATTGTTAGAAAACATTACAGATTATTAAAAAATTATTTCATTGTATTCGAGTTATGCGATAAATTACATTGAAGTTACGAATAATTGAAAACCCGGCTATTTTATTCGAATAACCTGTTAGGACTTCTTATGAACATTATTTGAATATACTACTTTAAATTGATTTATGTAATTATTTCTCTTATATTAAAAGAATCGGGTTTGGATTATTCGTATAATTTGAAATCAAGGAATTTTATTCGAATAACCGTATTCTGTTTTTTAATAAAAAAAAACTTTTTCTATACATTTGTTATCATTCTCATACAACGTTACATTTTTAGTAAAGAATTTCATTTCAAATTCATTTCAATTTATAATTGAAATAATCGGGAAAATGTTGCAGCCAAAATTCATAATTCTTAAAGTTGCGACCCTCAACATACTCGATATTGTCATTGATCAGGGCATAAGAATGGGGATAGGGTTTGGCCTTAACATCAGAAAGTTTCCTAAAAAAAGATATTAAATAGAAAATATTTACTTTAACACCATTGAGTCCGACTAACTTACCCATTTTTAACAAAATCGTAAATAAATCCTGTATACAGCTGTACAATATGTTTTTGCCTTTCCGTGTCATGTTTACGTCCGGGCCAATTGAATAAATACTGTAAGTCGATCATGTGTTCGCAGCGAGCTGAAGTTTTGTTTAAAATATATAAATAAATTTGTTGTAAAATGTCAAGGTCAGCTAGAATGATGAGTAATTTAAATAAATACAAATTTAAGGCATACTTTGAGGCTAAAGAAAAAAACTATATTCTTTAGCATACTTTTAGGTTAGAATTAACAAAAGTTTTAATCATATTTAGAAAATTTGTTGTACCTTTTTTACCCGGAAATACCGCCTCCTTGCCTGTATAATCCTCCATAAAGGAAAATTCATAAAAATACACTAAACCCTCATGTTGTGACAAGAAATCCGCCAATTTGTGCGAACCAAAACGTATAATACTATCCGAGAATAGATCACATATAGCATCATAATCTTTGTCAGAAAAATCCGTAGAATTATTAAAATATTTTTTTATTAGTTCCTCCGTTATCAGCTCCCTTTTGGGATGTCTCTCATACATGAAAGTGCGCGGAGCCAAGGTCCTAAATTCTTCAGAAAATTTCTTTTTCGTAGATTTTACTTCCAAAATATCTTTAGCAGATAAACACAGTTCACCATTTGTATAGCCTATCAGTAGATTTTTGCGTGCTACCTCTAAATCTTCGCTGAGAAAACGTTCCTGCTTGAAATCATTTTCCAAAACAGGCAGCCATAGTATAATGGGATTATCTTTGCCAAAATCAAACATTGATCTTAACTCCTTGCCTAAGACGGAGCCATTATGTTGATTTAGACACTCTAAGATGTCTTGATTTTCTATATCTTCATAGTCTGAAAATTTGTGGTCCACACCATAAGGTATCTCTTCTTCTAGGGTCTGGAATTTTTCACATTTCAAACTTTTGGCCAAACGTACCGCCAAATACCTCTGTTGTCCCTGGGGCAAATAGGTCTGAGGAGCTACCGAACCACTCATTAAAATGGCCTTGTGAAAGAGTTGCTTACTCATGGCTGATACTAAATGTACCTGAACACTTAGTGCCCCAGCACTGTAGCCCATTAGGGTGACATCTTGGGGATTGCCCCCAAAGTTGGCTATAAACTTTTGTACCCATCTTAAGGCGTAAACTTGATCTTTAAATCCTGCATTACCGGGTATGTCGGGAGTTCCCAAGTTCAGAAAACCCAAAGAACCCAAACGATGATTAAATGTTACTACCACCCAGTCTTGGGTCATCTGTGGCCAGGTCTCATGTAATAACTAGCGCCACTACCTACATACAAACCACCTGGGTGAATCAGCACTACTACTGGAAGTAGTTTGGTGGGGTTTAACTAGGGGGAATAAAATACAATGTAATAGAGATCTTTGGTAAACAAATTGGATTTACCTGTTTTGTGTAGACGTTTAAATTCAAACAATCTTCCGAGCCATTGCGAGCTGTTTCGGAATGACATTCAAAACCATCCTGAGTGGCATCTAAAATGCCCTCAAATTTGTCCAGTTTCTGGGGGTCCTGGAAAAATTAAGAAAATTTAGCAGAAGAGCTTTATAACCTTATAAATTTATAACTTTATAACTTTACAACATTATAACTTTATAACTTTATAACTTTATAACTTTATAACTTTATAACTTTATAACTTTATAACTTTATAACTTTATAACTTTATAACTTTATAACTTTATAACTTTATAACTTTATAACTTTATAACTTTATAACTTTATAACTTTATAACTTTATAACTTTATAACTTTATAACTTTATAACTTTATAACTTTATAACTTTATAACTTTATAACTTTATAACTTTATAACTTTATAACTTTATAACTTTATAACTTTATAACTTTATAACTTTATAACTTTATAACTTTATAACTTTATAACTTTATAACTTTATAACTTTATAACTTTATAACTTTAAAACTTTATAACTTTATAACTTTATAACTTTATAACTTTATAACTTTATAACTTTATAACTTTACAACTTTATAACTTTATAACGTTATAACTTTATAACTTTATAACTTTATAACTTTATAACTTTATAACTTTATAACTTTATAACCTTATAACTTTATAACTTTAAAAATTATTCGATTTAAAACCGGTTTTTATATTTCGTCGTTAATAAAAATAAAGAATTTGTTTATAATCTGTGATGTTTTCTAACAAATATGCGAATTTTTTCATTATTCGAATAAAAATTATTCGATTAATAAAAAGCCGAGTTTTAATTATTCGAATAAAAATTTAAATTTCATTATTCGATTAAAAATGCGGGTTAAAATTATTCGATTAATTAAATTTGAGATTAATAGAATTAAAAAATTTGTTTGTTTTCTAACAATTTAACAAATTTTTTTATTTATTCGAATAAAATTAAAATTATTCGATTAAAAATCCGGGTTAAAATTATTCGATTAATTATTATTTTTATATTTCGAGATTAATAAAATTATAGTATTTGTTTGTTTTCTAACAATTTAATAAATTTTATTATTTATTCGAATAAAATTAAAATTATTCGAATAAAAATCCGGGTTAATATTATTCGATTAAGTAAAATTTTTATATTTCGAGATTAATAAAATTAAAGATGTCTGTTTTCTAACAATTTAACAAATTTTATTATTTATTCGAATAAAATTAAAATAATTCCATTAATAAAAACCGGCTTTTAATTATTCGAATACTAAAAAATCGCTTTTTATGTTACGTTAATAATAATTAGAAGAAATTTCTATAAAATCTTAGAATTTTTTTTAAATTAAATTTCATTATTCGATTAAAAATCCCGGTCAAAATTATTCGATTAATTAATATTTTTATATTTCGAGATTAATAAAATTAAAGAATTTATTTATAATCTGTTATGTTTTCTAACAAATACGCAAATTTTATTCATTATTCGAATAAAAATTACTCGATTAAAAAAACCGAGTTTTAATTATTCGAATAAAAATTCGCTTTTTGTGTTTCGTTAATAATATTTAGTAGAAATTTCTATGAAATCACAAATTTTTTCAGAAATTAAATTTCATTATTCGATTAAAAATCCGGGTTAAAATTATTCGATTAATTAAATTCGAGATTAATGAAATTAAAGAATTTGTTTGTTTTCTAACAATTTAACAAATTTTATTATTAATTCGAATAAAATTAAAATTATTCGATTAATAAAAAACCGGATTTTAATTATTCGAATAATAAAAAATCGCTTCTTATGTTTCGTTAATAATAATTAGAAATTTCTATGAAATCTTAGAATTTTTTTTAAATTAAATTTCATTATTCGAATAAAAACCCCAGTTAAAATTATTCGATTAATTAAAAATGGTTATTATATTTCAAGTTTAATAAAAACGAAGCTGAAGGGTATAATAAAAATTAAAAAGAGTGCTTATTAAAAATTCCGGTTAAAATTATTCGATTAATTAAAACTGGTTATGATATTTTGCAAGATTAATAAAATTAAAAAGTTTGCTTATAATATGTATGTAAATTTCATTATTCGATTAAAAATCCGGGTTAAAATTATTCGATTAATTAAAATTTTTATATTTCGAGATTAATAAAATTAAAGAATTTATTTATAATCTCTTATGTTTTCTAACAAATATGCAAATTTTATTCATTATTCGATTAAAAAAAGTGGAGTTTTTATTATTCGAACAAAAATTTCCTTTTTTTTGTTTCGTTAATAATATCTTCTAAATAATTGTGATTTCTATGAAATCACAAATTATTATAGAAATTAAATTATTCGCTTAAAAATCCGGGTTAAAATTATTCGAATAATAAAAAATCGCTTTTTATGTTTCGTTAATAATAATTAGAAGAAATTTGTATGAAATCTTAGAATTTTTTTTAAATGAAATTTCATTATTCGATTAAAAATTCCGGTTAAAATTATTCGATTAATTAAAATTTTTATATTTCGAGATTAATAAAATTAAAGAATTTGTTTATAATCTGTTATGTTTTCTAACAAATATGCAAATTTTATTCATTATTCGAATAAAAACTATTCGATTAAAAAAAAGCGTAGTTTTAATTATTCGAATAAAAATTCGCTTTTTGTGTTTCGTTAATAATATTTAGAAGAAATTTCTATGAAATCATTTCAGATATTAAATTGCATTATTCGATTAATTAAATTCGAGATTAATGAAATTAAAGAATTTGTTTGTTTTCTAACAATTTAACAAATTTTATTATTAATTCGAATAAAATTAAAATTATTCGATTAATAAAAAACCGAGTTTTAATTATTAGAATAATGAAAATTAATTATTCGAATACAACAAATTTTTTTTATAACTTTACAACCTTAAAACCTAAACTATTGTTTTACTTACCTTAAATCTCCTGTCTCCTACCGGTGGCTTGGCATATGGTATTCCACGAAATCCCATATACTCGACGTTTGAATCTTGGAATTGTTTGCCTTTAATTGAACCTTTGAATTCATCATTATCTATGTAAATGCGGGCTGTATCATCAGAGTCACATGTCGATGAATGTAAACAATTTAAAAACAATAAAATAGACAAAGATTGGAAAAATTTTAAAAACATTTCTTTATGACTGTTTTGTCTAAACCTCAAACAAAGACTGACTATAATTTCAATGTAGAACATTTAAATTCTAGCTCTTGTCAGAGATTAAGAGATAGAACGCAATCGAAAACAATTAAGCTGAGAACAAAAGCGTTTAGTTGGTAGACAGATTTGAGATTAATGATATTTAGTGAGAAGATTAGGTCACATTTGGGGGTAAATGTAAATAAGACAGACCTACAGACCATTATCTATATATGAAATGGTAGAGTATACGAAATTTTTCCTTCTTCAATGATTTCAAATTCCATTTTTAATATTTTCTGTTCAAATATTTCCCTTTTTTTTTGTTGATTTATTACGAACCAATTCAATAATATTTTTGTACGTAACATTTTAATTACATTGTATGCATTGAAATTCACCGCCCACTACCCTTCTCCTGCTGCTGGCTTACACTTTGTTTAATATTCTTTAGAAATTTATTTACAAAATGTTCAAAATGTTTATAAAATCCTACAAATTGGCTAAATTTGTTAAAGCAAGAATATATGAAATTATAATTAGCTCAAAATGCTGTCAAACATAATTTCAAATATTAAATTATATTTTCAAATACCATCTACAACAGCAGCAGCAGCAGCTACAGCCACATCACAGTGTTGGGGGAAAGGGGGACAATTAGAGAAGGATGGGAAGGGGAAATCTACTTGTGTGTAAACATAAATACATTTAAATTTACATACATTAAGTACATCAAATAATTCTAAATGTGAAAATTAGTGGCACACATAAAACACATGCAACCATGGCACATTTGCAACCGATAGCGCCGTCACTATAAATTGCAAAGAAAAAAAGAGCAATACACAAAATGTGTGTGACTGAGTTTGGTTTGAAAGGCAAAACCCAATAAACATAAATTTAAGGGCGTTATAAAGTTATAAGAGAATTTTTTGTATTCGACTATTTAAAAACCTGTTTTTTTGTTAATCGAATAATTTTAATTTTATTCGAATAAAGAATAAAATGTCATAAATTGTAAGAAAATATTACATATTATAAATCAATTTTTTAATTTTATTAATCTCGTATTATAAATACCGTTTTTAATTAATCGAATAATTTTAACCCGGATTTTTAATCGAATAATGAAATTAAAATTCATACAAATTTCTTCTAATTATTGTTAACGAAATATTAAAAGCACATTTTCGGTTATTCGAATAATTGAAACCCGGTTTTTTATTAATCGAATAATTTTAATTTTATTCGAATAAATAATAAAATTTGTTAAATTGTTAGAAAACAGACAAATTCTTTAATTTTATTAATCTCGAAATATAAAAATTTTAATTAATCGACTAATTTTAACCCATATTTTTAATCGAATAATGAAATTTGCATATTATAAACGAACTTTTTAATTTTATTAATATTGGAATATAATAAACAGTTTGAATTAATCGAACAATTTTAACCGGGATTTTTAGTCGAATAATGAAATTTAATTTAAAAAAAATTCTAAGATTTCATATAAATTTCTTCTAATTATTATTAACGAAACATAAAAAGCGATTTTTTATTATTCGAATAATTAAAAGTCGGTTTTTATTAATCGAATAATTTTATTAGAATAAATAATAAAATTTGTTAAATTGTTAGAAAACAAACAAATTCTTTAATTTTATTAATCTCGAATTTAATTAATCGAATAATATTAACCCGGATTTTTAATCGAATAATGAAATTAATTTCATACAAATCCCTTCTAATTATTATTAACGAAACATTAAAAGCATATTTTTGTTATTCTAATAATTGAAACCCGGTTTTTTTTATTAATCGAATAATTTTAATTTTATTCGAATAAATAATAAAATTTTTTAAATTGTTAGAAAACAAACAAATTCTTTAATTTTATTAATCTCGAAATATAAAAATTTTAATTAATCCAGTAATATTAACCCGGATTTTTAATCGAATAATGAAATTCAATTTCATACAAATTTCTTCTAATTTTTATTAACGAAACAATTTCAATTAAAAGCATAATTTTGTTTTTCGAATAATTTTATTAATCGAATAATTTTAATTTTATTCGAATAAATAATAAAATTTGGTAAACTGTTAGAAAACAAACAAATTCTTTAATTTTATTAATCTCGAAATATAAAAATTTTAATTAATCGAATAATTTTAACCCGGATTTTTAATCGAATAACGAAATTTACATTTCATAGAATTTTCTTCTAATTATTACTAGCGAAACATAAAAGCGATTTTTTTTGTATTCGAATAATTAAAAGCCGGTTTTTTATTAAGCGAATAATTTTAATTTTATTCGAATAAATAATAAAATTTGTTAAATTGTTAGAAACAAACAAATTCTTTAATTTTATTAATCTCGAATTTAATTATTCGAATAATTTTAATCCGAATTTTTGATCGAATAATGAAATTTAATTTAAAAAAAAATTCTAAGATTTCACAGAAATTTCATCTAATTATTATTAACGAAACATAAAAAGCGATTTTTTATTATTCGAATAATTAAAAACCGGTTTTTTATTAATCGAATAACTTTAATTTTATTCGAATAAATAATAAAATTTATTAAATTTTTAGAAAACAAACAAATTCTTTAATTTTATTAATCTCGAAATATAAAAATTTTAATTAATCGAATAATTTTAACGCGGATTTTTAATCGAATAATGAAATTCAATTTCATACAAATTTCTTCTAATTATTATTAAAGAAACATTAAAAGCATATTTTTGTTATTCGAATAATTAAAAGCCGGTTTTTTATTAATCGAATAATTTTAATTTTATTCGAATAAATAATAAAATTTCTTAAATTGTTAGAAAACAAACAAATTCTTCAATTTTATTAATCTCGATTTTAATTAATCGAATAATTTTAATCCGGATTATTAATCGAATAATGAAATTTAATTTAAAAAAAATTCTAAGATTTCATAGAAATTTCTTCTAATTATTAATAACGAAACATAAAAAGCGATTTTTTATTATTCGAATAATTAAAAGTCGGTTTTTTTAATCGAATGATTTTTATTTTATTCGAATAAATAATAAAATTTGTTAAATTGTTAGAAAACAAACAAATTCTTTAATTTTATTAATCTCGAATTTAATTAATCGACTAATTTCAAACCCAGATTTTTAATCGAATAATGAAATTTGCATATTATAAGCACTCTTTTTAATTTTTTTTAAACTTGGAATATAATAACCAGTTTTAATTAATCGAATAATTTTAACCGGGATTTTTAATCGAATAATGAAATTTAATTTAAAAAAAAATTCTAAGATTTCATAGAATTTTCTTCTAATTATTACTAGCGAAACATAAAAAGCGATTTTTTTTTGTATTCGAATAATTAAAAGCCGGTTTTTTATTAATCGAATAATTTTAATTTTATTCGAATAAATAATAAAATTTCTTAAATTGTTAGAAAACAAACAAATTCTTCAATTTTATTAATCTCGATTTTAATTAATCGAATAATTTTAACCGGGATTTTTAATCGAATAATGAAATTTAATTAAAAAAATTCTAAGATTTCATAGAAATTTCTTCTAATCATAATTAACGAAACATAAAAAGCGATTTTTTATTATTCGAATAATTAAAAACCGGTTTTTTTAATCGAATAATTTTAATTTTATTCTAATAAATAATACAATATGTTAAATTGTTAGAAAACAAACAAATTCTTTAATTTTATTAATCTCGAATTTAATTAATCGAATAATTTTAAGCCGGATTTTTAATTGAATAATGAAATTTAATTTAAAAAAAATTTTTAAGATTTCATAGAAATTTCTTCTTATTATTATTAACGAAACATAAAAAGCGATTTTTTATTATTCGAATAATTGAAACCCGGTTTTTTTATTAATCGAATAATTTTAATTTTATTCGAATAAATAATAAAATTTCTTAAATTGTTAGAAAACAAACAAATTCATTAATTTTAGTAATCACGAATTTAATTAATCGAATAATTTTAATCCGAATTTTTAATCGAATAATGAAATTTATTTTTAAAAAAATTCTAAGATTTCATAGAAATTTCTTCTAAATATAATTAACGAAACACAAAAAACGAATTTTTATTCGAATAATTAAAACTCCGCTTTTTATTAATCGAATAATTTTTATTCGAATAATGAATAAAATTTGCATATTTATTAGATTTCTTTCTAAATATTATTAACGAAACACAGAAAACGAATTTTTATTCGAATAATTAAACTCGGCTTTTATTAATCGAATAATTTTATATTTATTCGAATAAATAATAAAATATGTTAAATTGTTAGAAAACAAACAAATTCTTTAATTTTATTAATCTCGAATTTAATTAATCGAATAATTTTAATCCGGATTTTTAATCGAATAATGAAATTTACTTTCTAAAATAATTTAAGATTTCATAGAAATTTCTTCTAATTATTAACGAAACATAAGAAGCGATTTTTTATTATTCGAATAATTGAAACCCGGTTTTTTTATTAATCGAATAATTTTAATTTTATTCGAATAAATAATAAAATTTCTTAAATTGTTAGAAAACAAACAAATTCATTAATTTTAGTAATCACGAATTTAATTAATCGAATAATTTTAATCCGGATTTTTAATCGAATAATGAAATTTATTTTTAAAAAAATTCTAAGATTTCATAGAAATTTCTTCTAAATATAATTAACGAAACACAAAAAACGAATTTTTATTCGAATAATTATAACTCCGCTTTTTATTAATCGAATAATTTTTATTCGAATAATGAATAAAATTTGCATATTTATTAGAAAACATCACAGATTATAAACAAATTCTTTATTTTATTAATGTTGGGATATAAAAACCGGTTTTAAATCGAATACTTTTAACCCGGATTTTTAAAGTTATAATGTTCTAAAGTTATAAAGTTGTAAAGTTATGCAAATTTCATATTTTCCCAAAAACCTTATTGTTTATCATGCTTTCTTAAATTTTCCTATGTAGACTTTATTTTTTCCAGTCATTTAAGAAAATCTTTAAAGCATTTCTCTGATTCTAATCTTGTCAATCTGTGGTTTTCTTATTATTATTTTCTTCCTTATAAAAAAAAACCTGACACATTTTTCTGGTTAATTTATGAAATAGTAAGAATGTGTTATTTATTTAAAGTATTTTTTTTTCTTTTCTTGTTATTTTTTCGAAATATGACTACAAAAGTCTACTACAATCTTTACATTTATCTAAATAAAACCTTAAAGGAAAGCCTTCAAAATCATGTACAAATATAAGCAATTCTTATGTAGGTACATTGTATTCCTTGTATAAAACAAATATTGATTTGATTCTTATTATTATTTCTTATTTTTTTGTCAGTTTGTTTGTGGTTTATTTAGTTTATAAGTCTTTGATTATCTTTACAAAGAAATCTTATAAAAATCTGTTACAGGCAAACAAAAAAAAAATGCAGATACAATGACATCAAATTTGTATCATATTTGTAGTTGAAAGAAATGTAATTGATATAAAGTAGTATATAGAGAGCTTAGAAGAATATTTGTGGGTTTGGTGGAAAAAAAACAGATATTCAAGTTGTGGTAAAGATGTGTAGGATTTTTGTATAAAAATGTTTATGAAAAAAAAACAAGGAAGTAAAGTACCAGAATGTTGCGAGATAAAAACCTTTAATACTATTTCTATTATGAAGAAAATTTTGAGGAGAAATATTTTCATATTTAAGATTTTCGAAAAGGCTAGAGCAGAAACGTTTTAGTTTTTTTTTTTGGTGGCAATTTACAATATTGAAATATGGTCCTTCGAACCATGTTTTGTTTATTATAATTTTGTTATATAAATAATTCACAGTGACTAAAATTATTTGAACCAAATTCTGCTGAATTAAACTTTTAAAGAAAGGTCCTTCTATATAGCACAGGATTAAAAATTCAATAAATTCAAGGTTCGAAGGACCTTTTTTTTATATACTTAATGTAATAATCATGATGTTTAAGATATTCTAAAAGGCAAGAATAGAAAGGTTTATGTTTTTATTTGGTGGCAATTTACAATATTGAAATATGGTCCTTCGAACCATGTTTTGTTAATTATAACTTTGTTATATAATAATTCATAGTGACTACAATTGTTTAAACCAAATTCTGCTGAATTGAACTATTAATGAAAGGTCCTTCTATACAGAACATGATTAAAAATTCAATAAATTCAAGGTTCGAAGGACCATTTTTTTAATTACTTAATAAACATTATGTTTAAACAATGACACTATTTTGTCTTTAACAATTTAAAGTTAGCTATTTAAGGAAATTATCTGCAACTAAATCTGCTTAAAAACTTTCTTTTAATTTGAGGAATTTTTCCATTAAAAATTCTATGGAAATTGATTTAATAGCAATTTTGGAAATTTCTGAGAATTTTAAGAATTCAAGGAGTGTCCTTCTTCATTTTATCTTTCGGTGAGTGTAAATGTACAAAGTTTCTATTACCTAAATACGTTTTTTGCTATAAACATGTTCGATATTCTTTAAAGGCTAATGGCTTTAAAAGATTTTCAATACAAGATTGCAGTACCACTACAAAATGATACACACCCACACATGAAACTCAGCCCAGCTGTTTAACAAGTACCCAGCAGTTCAAAAATACACTAAGTGACTACTGATTATCTAATGGATTACTTGTGATACGTTAAGTAACTACTTTCTAGTTTAAAGTGACTACACTCTGGACTACTAAGAGACACTTAAGTAATAATTGACTTCAAGGGATTAACAATGGACACTAAGTAACAATTGACACTCCAATAGATTACCTGGGATGCATAAAGTAACCAATTGCCTACTATTTGCATTACAAAGAGATTAAACTTGAGAAATTACCCAAAGCGTTATAAATTTAGCTATTACAGATTAATTCAGGATTAAAACTGCTGGGTAATATTAGTTTCTACACCAAAACTAGCTACCACATACGAACTTTTATAACAAAATCGTACCTTTTGTAGGAGTTTAATGGAAAAATAACCATTTAAAATGGACAAAAGCAGAAAATTACCTAAATAGACAAATAACTACACAGACAAGAAAATCACGTAAACTTTTGATAATAAAACCAAGGATTTTTTAAAATTTTAAATTAAACTTTTTCCACTCAAATTAGAAAATTAAAAATTTCACTAAAAATTTTGGATTTAAAATTTTTTGGAAAATTTTTTAGTCATAATTTTTTTTTTTCAATAAATTTAAAAGAAAAATTTTAAAAATTAAAAGAATTTTTTCCCGATTTTGACCAATTGTAGTTCCAACATCCTTGCAATGGACTTTGAAATATCTATTGGATAACCACATTGTCTATATTAATGTCTTAGTAATCCAGATATATATCAAAAATCGAGGTTAACTCGTTTTTTATATCTCTAAACCCTTAGTCCGCTTTTACATGCGCAATGAAGAAGTGCTGTCGGGTTAAGTTTTAGTTTTGTCAGGGAATGCAAAAGTAGGACACCTCGGGTATGTTCAATTTTTAAAACGATACTATTATCTTGGTTTGTTTTAACCTTGTCGTAGCTATAAATTATCTCTTATAATTTAGGATATTCGAATTTGAAAATTAAATTTTAAAAATTTCTAGCCATCCTACTCCGGTTTTTTCATAACAGCGGGTCCAAATATTTTCCGATTTTCATTTCAAACTTGTTGATGCAAAATTTTTACTTCAAACATGTTGCTTCAAACACGTTGCATCAAACATGTTGCATCAAACATGTTGCTACAAACAAGGTGCATCCAACATGTTGCTACAAACATGGTACATCAAACATGTAAAAGTTTTAAAGTTATAAAGTTATAAAGTTATAAAGTTATAAAGTTATAAAGTTATAAAGTTATAAAGTTATAAAGTTATAAAGTTATAAAGTTATAAAGTTATAAAGTTATAAAGTTATAAAGTTATAAAGTTATAAAGTTATAAAGTTATAAAGTTATAAAGTTATAAAGTTATAAAGTTATAAAGTTATAAAGTTATAAAGTTATAAAGTTATAAAGTTATAAAGTTATAAAGTTATAAAGTTATAAAGTTATAAAGTTATAAAGTTATAAAGTTATAAAGTTATAAAGTTATAAAGTTATAAAGTTATAAAGTTATAAAGTTATAAAGTTATAAAGTTATAAAGTTATAAAGTTATAAAGTTATAAGGTTATAAAGTTTTAATGTTTTATAGTTATAATGTTATAAAATTAAACAAACTTCATATTTTCCCAAAAATCTTATTGTTTGTCTTATTTTCTTAAATTTTCCTATGTATTCTTTATTTTTTCCAGTCATTTAAGAAAATCTTTGAAGCATTTACCTGATTCTAATGTTATCCACAAATGTCTACTACAATCTTTAGATTTGTCTAAATAAAACTATAAAAGAAAGCCTTCAAAATGTTGCATCAAACATGTTGCTACAAACATGGTGCTTGAACATTTTTACTTCAAACATGTTGCATCAAACCTACCACACTTTTGGACTACTTTTTTGTGCTCTTCACTTTCTCTTTTAACATGAGCCCAATATCTCTAAACTGGCCTTAGTTAGCTTCAGGCAGATTGGAGGATTTGCCTCTCTTGGTACAAATACCACATTATTGTTCTTGTATCACTCAAGACCATGCTTACCCATTTGAAAGTTCGGAAGTCCCAATTGAATGACCCTGTATAATTTTCTATGACCGAAAGAATTTCTATTTCTAAGAAAATTTCATATCTTGAACAAATTATCAAAAAATTTTATTAATTTTTCTCCATCAAGTAGGCTATACTATAAACTACTAAAAATGTTTTATTATTTTCAAAAGCCACCTACGTACTTCCCTTTACTTTTTTTTTTAAATCATTTGCTTTTTGTTGAATTGTTTTGCAAAAATTCATGGCAAATTATCATTATTAATAGCAGTAGTTAGTAGTTGTCCCATTTATAATATAAATTACTATCGATTACTTTCTAGCCAGCTCAAATTGCAGCTGCAGCTATAAAGTCAACAACAGCAACTACATTCAACAGCATTTAAAAGCAAAATATTGTGCAATTTTATAGAGCAAAAAAAAAAACAACTAAAAAAAAAATAATCGCCTACGAAATTGTTTCATTTGAATTTTTAAAACTGATAATGAAAACAGAAATTATTACCTCGTTGACATAGGGGTTGGGGAAAAACATTGGGGGAAGATAAACTGGGGGTAAAACAGGGTTAACCAGGGGAATAATTAAAACAATATATTCACAAATTCCAGAAATTTGCTGAATTTTGAACTTAACCTTCACCATGCACTGCAATGCATTTCTGGATTTTTCATTTGAGACTCATTGTAGTATCGTTATAGTTAGAGGAGACGATTTAGCCATGTCCGTCTATCTTTCTGTATGTTGAAATCAACTTTACGTAGCCCATAAACAACTTCTATACATGATTATTACATCAATATGTCCGCTATAGTCTAACTTATATTGTTATTTAATATCAAGAAAATCGGCCCACAAATGGCTGAGATATAAGCAAAAAACCACGACTACCTCGATTTTGACCTATTTTTGATCTATATCTGGATTACTAAGTCATTAATATAGACAATATGGATATCTAATGATAGCTATTTCAAAGACCTTTCCAAATACGTTTATAAAGCCATAGTAATTCGGACCTACAATTGGTCAAAATCGGGAAATTAATTTTTAACTCGAATTTCTTTTTATTTTGAAAAAATTCAAAAAAAAACAAAAATAAATTTTGAAAAAATTTTAGAAAAAAGATCAAATATAATTTTTGAAAAAATTCAAAAAAAAAAATTTTTGATACCAAAAAATTTTTTTTCACTAATAAAATAAAAAAGAAATTTGAAAAAATTCATAAATAATTTTTGAAAAAATTCCAAAAAATTTTTTAAAAAAAATAAAAAATAAATTTTGAAAAAATTAAAAAAAAAAATGTTGAAAAAATCAAAAATAAATTTTGAAAAAAAAAATAGTTTGATACCAAAAAAAATTTTTTCACTAATAAAATAAAAAAAGAAATTTGAAAAAATTCCAAAAAAAACAAATATAAATTTGAAAAAATTTGAATAAAATTCAAAAAAAAACAAAAAATAATTTTTGAAAAAATTCCAAAAAAAATTAATTTTGAAAAAAAAATCAAAAATAAATTTTGAAAAAAAATTAGTTTGATACCAAAAAAAAATTTTTTTCACTAATAAAATAAAAAAAGAAATTTGAAAAAATTCAAAAATAAATTTTGAAAAAATTCAAAAATAAATTTTGAAAAAATTCAAAAATAAATTTTGAAAAAATTCAAAAATAAATTTTGAAAAAATTCAAAAATAAATTTTGAAAAAATTCAAAAATAAATTTTGAAAAAATTCCAAAAAAAATCAAAAATAAATTTGAAAAAATTCCAAAAAAAAAATTAGTTTGATATAATTTTTTTCATTTAATTTTTTTTTTTTAATTTTTTTTACTTAAAAATATTTAAAATTTTTATTTGAAAGTATAATTTGGTGAGCACAGCCGAATATTGATCTTTTACTTGTTATAATTTTCTTACTTTCATAAAATTCAGAATCCTGTGGTTAGTTTAAACATTCAATCTTCAAAACTTTATATTTATTGATATTTAAACTTAAGGTGTGATGGAGATTTTTATCAGTTTCCCTTCCACTTCTTCTTTTAATTGTATGGTGGAAACTCTCGTTACTCTTATCACTTAATTTGTTAGCGCTAAAAACAACAATTTTATTGAACAAAAAAAAAATAGTTTCGGCTTCGTTTATTCAAAGTGGTTTTCTGTGTTCTTTTTTTTAAATTAAACAAAAAAAAAATAAAAACAGAAAGTAAATTTTGTGTTTAAATTTTCCCCTGATTATTTATTGATTTATTTTTATCTTTTATAAAAATCAGTTAATAAATATGTTTGCTAAATGAAATTCTAACACATTTGTTGATTTATTTATTATTTGCAAAATTGAAAGTAAATAAATTTGACTAAAATACATTCTAAAATATACAACATGGCTCTTTGAAAATAATTAAATAATTGATTGACAGCTGTTTTCTTTTTTCAAAACAAAAACCCCAGCTGTTTAATGTACAGAGTTGTTTTGTTTTATCACTTTGTTTTGGGTGGTGGATTTTTTTTGTTAATGAATGAAGGTGAATTTAATAAATGGGTGAAAGAGAGAGAAAGAAAGAGCGAGAATTAGAACTCATTAGAATTGTTTACATAAAACTATATCTTTTTTTTAAAGAGAATATAGAAATTTCTGTGTGAAATTTTTGGATATTTTTAATTTTTTAAAAAGCATAATAGTTTATTTTCGGTTTATTTTTATTTTCTTAATACTGAATTTAGTTTTTAAAACATATAAATCATTTTTCTAATAAGTAATTTGTTCAAATCAAATGGCCTTAAAAGTTCAAGGTCATAAAAAGTAACAATAAAATGTTAAAATATCTAAAAACTACATGTATAACAGTTTTTATCTACCAAATATATTTTTTCTACAGAAAATTTCGTGTAACAGTATTTTCTACATCAAAATAGAAGTAAATTTCTGGTACAACAGTTTTTATACCCTACACCACCATAGTGGGGAGGGTATTATGCGTTTGTGCAGATGTTTGTAACTTAGAATCACTTTCTGAGTCGATTAAACGATGTCCGTCCGTCTGGTTGGCTGGTCGGCTGTCCATGTAAACCTTGTGAGCAGAGTACAGGTCGCAATTTTGAAGATATTTCGATCAAATTTTGTGCACATAATTTTTTAGGCCAAGGACGAAGCCTATTGAAACTGGCTGAAATCGGTCCATTATTTCACCTAGCCCCCATACAAATGTCCTTCCGAAATTGGACTTTATCGGTCATAAATGTTTAATTTATAAATGTATCTCCACAAATTCCGCTCCAAATAAGTTTTATATATACAAAGTTCATGTTACCAAATTTTGTTACGATCGGTCCATAATTAGTTATAGCTCCCATATAGACCCGCTTCCGAAATTCACTTAAACGTGCACAAATCGCTTAAAAATATTGGTATACACACAAAATTCAACATAGTAAACTTTCATATAGACATAAATCACACGACCTAATTTCATGGTGATCGGTCCATAATTGGTCATAGCCCCCATATAAGGCCCACTTCTGAAAATCATTCAAAAATATAAATTATTGAAATTTTAAAAGAAAAATGTTTTTGCTCTTTTACTTAGTATGGGGTATTTTATATGGTCGGGCTTGACCGACCATACTTTCTTACTTGTTTCTGTAATAAATTTGTGTTTTATAACAATTTTATATATAGAAAATTTTTGTATAAATTTTTTTTTATAAAAAAATTTGTGTATAACAGTTTTTGCAATAGAAATTTTTGGGTATTTTGTGTATTATATTTTTTTTATAGAAAAAGTTGTGTATAACAATTTTTCCAATAGAAAAATTTGTGTATAACAGTTTTTTTTTCTATAGAATTTGTGTGTATAACAGTTTTATATAAAGAAAATTTTTTAGTATAACAGTTTTTTATAGAAATTTTTGTATATAACAGTTTTTCATATAGAAAAAGTTGTGTATAACAGTTTTTTTTCTATAGAAAATTTGTGTATAACAGTTTTTGCTATAGAAATGTTTGCGTATAACAGTATTTACAGAAAATTTTTGTGTATTATATTTTTTCTATAGAAAAGTTTGTGTACGATGTTTTTTTATATAGAAAATTTTGTATATAACTGTTTTTCATATAGAAAAAGTTGTGTATAACAGTTGTTTGTTTCTATAGAAAATTTATGTATAACAGTTGTTGCTATAACAATATTTACAATATTTTTTATAGACAATTTTGTGTATAATATTTTATCAATAGAAAAAGTTGTGTATAACAGTTTTTGCTATAGAAATGTTTGCGTATAACAATATTTACAGTATTATTTACAAACAATTTTTGTGTATAATATTTTTTCTATAGAAAAAGTGGCGTGTAACCGGTTTTCCTATAGAAAAGTTTGTGTATAACAGTTTTTTTTCTATAGAAAATTTGTGTGCGACGTTTTTTTATATAGAAAATTTTGCCTAAAACATTTATTTCTATAGAATTTTTGTGTATAACAGTTTTATATATAGAAAATTTTTAGTATAACTGTTTTTTTATAGAAAATTTTGTATATAACTATTTTTCATATAGAACAAATTGTGTATAACAGTTTTTTCTCTATAGAAAATTTGTGTATAACAGTTTTTGCTATAACAATATTTACAATATTTTTTATAGAAAATTTTGCGAATAATATTTTGTCTATAGACAAAGTTGTGGATAACAGTTTTTGCTATAGAAATGTTTGCGTATAACAATATTTACAGTATTATTTACAGAAAATTGTTGTGTTTTATATTTTTTTCTATAGAAAAAGTTGCGTGTAACAGTTTTTTCCTATAGAAAGTTTGTGTATAACAGTTTTTTTTTTCTTTAGAAAATTTGTGTACGACTTTTTTTTATATAGAAAATTTTGTCTAAAACATTTATTTCTATAGAATTTTTGTGTATAACAGTTTTATATATAGACAATTTTTAGTATATTTTTTTTATAGAAATGTTTGTATATAACAGTTTTTGATATCGAAAAAGTTGTGTATAACAGTTTTTTTCTATAGAAAATTTGTGTATGAAAGTTTTTGCTATAGAAATGTTTGCGTATAACAGTATTTACAGTATTATTTACAGACAATTTTTGTGTATTATATTTTTTCTATAGAAAAATTTGCGTGTAACAAATTTTCCTATAGAAAAGTTTGTGTATAACAGTTTTTTTTCTATAGAAAATTTGTGTACGACGTTTTTTTATATAGAAAATTTTGTCCGAAACATTTATTTCTATAGAATTTTTGTGTATAACAGTTTTATATATAGAAAATTGTTAGTATAACATTTTTTTTATAGAAATTTTTGTATATAACAGTTTTTCATATAGAAAAAGTTGTGCATAACAGTTTTTTTCTATAGAAAATTTGTGTATAACAGTTTTTTTTCTATAGAAAATTTGTGTATAACAGTTTTTGCTATAAAAATGTTTTCGTATAACAGTATTTAAGTATTTTTTATCGAAAATTTTGGATATTAAATTTTTTCTAAAGGAAAAGTTGTATATAACAGTTGTTTTCTATTAAAAATTTGTGTATAACAGTTTTTGCTAAAGAGAATTTTGTGTGTGACGTTTTCTAATGTAGAAAATTTTGTGTAAAACATTTATTTCTATAGAATTTTTGTGTATAACAGATTTTTTCTATTGAAAATTTCGAGTATAACAGTATTTTTTATAGAAAATTTTGTTTATAATATTTTTTCTATAGTAAAAGTTGTGTATAACAGTTTTTCCTATAGAAAAAGTTTTGTATAACAGTTTTTTTTTATACAAAATTTGTGTATAACAGTTTTTGATATATAAATGTTTGAGTTTAACAGTTGGTTTTATAGAAAATGTCAAGTATAACAGTTATTTTAAAGATAACATTTCTTGTATAGTTGTTTTTTCCATAGACATTTTAGTTTATAACAGTTTTGTAGTGTCAATCTACTATTTTAATAAACAAACAGCTTCCATCCCTGATTAGTTTCATTTGTTTTCAAATGATCTGTTTTTCTTCTCTATTTAAAGTGGTTGTTGCTCTTACTCTCACTCTCTTATTTGGTCTCTCTAAACAAAATCCACTATTTTTGCTATCAACAAAGAATGGGGGTGTTTCATAAGAGGGTGTTTTGTTCAAATTCATTTTCTCATTTCAAAACAATTTCTTATAATTCTATTTTTATTAAAAAAAAATACTCTGCGTGAGCTGAAAGAGTATTCAACCCACAACAAATTATATATTTTTTAAACAAATTATTGTAGTTTTGTTAAATTGTTGTTGTGATAATAATGTTGACAAACAACCACAATATTATGGCCAGATATTTATTCATTTATACTAACAGTCAGTTAGTGGATGGCTGAGTTAGAGAGCGGTTCTTAAGCATTTATTTATAAAACAAAAAGAAAATTATTAAAATAAAATGGACACTACTAAAGTGACGGGTTTGAAAAAGGCTGATTTACCAGAAACCATACAACTCTACAAAGATTTGGGTGAGTTCTCTAAATGAAACTACTTGTAGAGAAATCAAATTGTAATTATTTTAATTTTACTTATAAACAGATGTCTCCGTTAAAGAATTATTGAAATCGGCCAACAAGGTGCGCCTTAATGCCTATGTGCCCTATAGTAATTTCAAAGTTGGTGCTGCTTTTCGCTCTAAATGTGGCCGCATTTTTAATGGCTGCAATGTAGAGAATGCCGCATTCAGCCCTTCCTCCTGTGCCGAACGCACTGCCATTTGCAAGGCTGTAAGTGAGGGAGTACGTGAATTCACAGCCGCTGCCGTGGTGGCCTATCAGGAAGATGCCTTCACCACACCCTGTGGTGTATGTCGACAATTTATTATGGAATTTGCTCATGGTGATATTCCTCTATATGTGGCAAAAGCGGTGCAAACTAATGCAGAAGATCTCAAGGAGTTGGAGGGAGATTTGGAAAATCTGTCCACCGACAATGTTTTATGTACCTCCATCTATAATTTACTGCCAAATGGTTTTCGTAATTTTAAGAAAATTGTGAATTAGTTTAGGTTTGTAATGTGGGGATTTCTCCAATTTGAAATTTACTGTATTTTTATATGTGTTTTTTTTTATAATAATAGCAGCTGCAATAAAGATTATTTGTGCTGATATTGAAAAAAAGTTATTTTTTATATTAATAGCTGTTTATATGATGACGTTTAGAACTGATTAAATAATAAAAAAAACGTGATTAAAAGCAAGCTGTTTAAATTTAAACAGAACTGATTAACTATACAAAAAGGGGAAATGCAAGCAAACACTGGGAGAAACAGTTTAACAATGACAGAATTATAGCGGAAATGAAAATGTGAAAAACTGTTATAAGCAAATAATTTGCCATATTATTACAGTTATACTTGAAACTTTCTATAGAAAGAACTGTTATACACAACATTTCTGTGATACACTGTTCCATATAAAAGTTTTTTTTTTAGTTTTGTATAAAAGAGACTGTTTTTTATAAAGCCATTCTGTATAAAAAAGTGTTATTAGAAAAAACTTTTATACCCAAAAAATTAATATTAAAAAAAACTGTTGTACAACAAATTTTCTATAGAAATTATAGTAATATACAAAATTTTCTATCACAAAAATGTGTTATTCACAACACTTTCTATAAAAAAATTGTTATACTCGAAATTTTCTATAGAAAAAACTGTTATACATATAAATATCTGTAAAAAAATAGTCTTATACATAAAATTTTCTATAGAAAAAATAGTCATAAACAAAATATTCTATAAAAAAAACTAATATTTCTACAAAAAACTGTTATACACTGTTCAGTATAACAGTTTTTTTATACAAAACTGTTATACACATAATTTTTTCTGATTAAATGTTCTGCACAAAATGTGTTATACACTATAGAAAAAACTGATATACCTACAATGTTCAATAGAAAAAACTGTTATACAGAAACCATTCTGAAGACAAAATTGTTGCAAACAAAATTGTTCAAAAAAACTTTTATAAAAGAAATTCTCTATGGAAAAAATGTCTATAAAAATACTGTTATACACAAAATTGTGTATAGAAAAAATCTGTTATACACAACACTTTCTATAAAAAAATGTTATACTAGAAATTTTCTATAGAAAAAACTGTTATACACAAAAATTTTATAGAACTAAAAGTTTTACATACAATTTTCTACAGAAAAAAATATTGTAACAACAATATGCTTTAGCAAAAACTGTTATACACAAATTTTCTATACAAAAAAAAATAAACTGTTATACAAAACTTTTTCTATATGAAAACCAAAAATTTCTATAAAAAACTGTTATAATAAAATGTTTCTATATATAAAACTGTTATACACAAAAATTCTATAGAAATAAATGTTTTAGACAAAATTTTCTATATAAAAAAACTATTATACACAAATTTTCTATATAAATAAAACTGTTATACACAAACATTTCTATAGGAAAAACTGTTACACGCAAATTTGTCTATAGAAAAAATATAATACACAAAAAGTGTCTGTAAATAATACTGTAAATACTGTTATGCGCAAACATTTCTATAGCTAAAAACTGTAATACACAAATTTTCTATAGAAAAAAAACTGTTAGACACAACTTTTTCAATAGACAAAATATTATACAGAAAATTTTCTATATAAAATATTGTCAATATTGTTATAGCTAAAACTGGTCTACACAACTTTTTCTATATGAAAAACTGTTATATACAAAGTTTTCTATAAAAAAACTGTTATACTTAAAATTTTCTATATATAAAACTGTTATACACAAAAATTATATAGAAATAAATGTTTTAGACACAATTTTCTATATAAAAAAACGTCGTACACAAATCTTCTATAGAATATAGAAACTTTTCTATAGGAACTTTTCTATAGGAAAAACTGTTACACGCAACTTTTTCTATTGAAAAAATATACATAATTCACAAATATTGTCTATAAATAATACTGTAAATACTGTAAATACTGTTATACGCAAACATTTCTATAGCAGAAACTGTTATACACAAGTTTTTCTATAGACAAAATATACAAACAATTTTCTATAAAAAATATTGTTATAGCAAAAACTGTTATACACAAATTTTCTATAGAAAAAAAACTGTTATACACAACTTTTTCTATATGGAAAACTGTTATATACAAAATTTTATATAAAAAAACAGTTATACTAAAAATTGTCTATATATAAAACTGTTATACACACAAATTCTATAGAAATAAATGTTTTAGACAAAAATAAAAACACGTCGTACATAAATTTTCTATAGAAAAAAAACTGTTATACACAAACCTTTTTATAGAAAAAATATAATACACAAAAATTTTCTGTAAATAATACTGTAAATACTGTTATACGCAAACATTTCTATAGCAATAACTGTTATACACAAATTTTCTATAGAAAAAAATTGTTATAAGCAACTTTATCTATAGAAAAAATATAATACACAAAATTTTCTATAAAAAATACTGTAAATACTGTTATACGAAAAAAATTCTATTGCAAAAACTGTTATACACAAATTTTCTATAGAAAAAAAATGTTATAAGAAATTTTTCTATATGAAAAACTGTTACACACAACTTTTTCTATAGAAAAAATCTGTTATACCTAACACTTTCTATAAAAAACTGTTATACTCGAAATTTTCTATAGAAAAAAATCTGTTATACACAAAAGTTCTATACAAATAAAGGTTTTACACAAAAATTTCTACATAAAAAACATCATACACAAAATTTTCTTTAGCTAAAACTGTTATACACAAATTTTTCTATACAAAAAAAAACTTTTTCTATAGAAAAAATATAATACACAAAATTTTCTATAAAAAATACTGTTATACGCAAAAATTTCTATTGCAAAAACTATTATACAAAAATTTTCTATAGAAAAAAATTGTTATACTGAAATTGTTCTATATGATAAACTGTTATACACAAGTTTTTCTATAGAAAAAATCTGTTATACACAACACTTTCTATAAAAAAACTGTTATACTCGAAATTTTCTATAGAAAAAATCTGTTATACACAAAAGTTCTATACAAATAAAGGATTTACACAAAAATTTCTACATGAAAAAACATCATACACAAAATTTTCTTTAGCTAAAACTGTTATACACAAATTTTCTATAGAAAAAAAACTGTAATGCACAAATTTTTCTATAGGAAAAACTGTTATACATAACTTTTCTATAGAAAAAATATTATATAAAAAATTTTCTATAAAATATACTGTAAATACTGTTATACACAAATTTTCTATAAAAGAAACTGTTATACTAAAATTTTCTATATATAAAATTGTTATACAAATAAATGTTTTACACAAAATGTTCTACATTTCTATAGAAAAAACTGTTATACACAAATTTTTTTACAGAAAAATACAGTTTACTAGACATTTTCTATAGAAAATGCTTGTATACAAATATTTTTTTTACAGAAAATCTTGAATACTTGATTTTTTATGTAGATAATTCTGTTACACGAAATTTTCTGTACAAAAAATGTCAAAATCGGAAAAAATATTTTTTAACGCAAATTTTTTTTCACAAAAAAAAAATTTAAAAAACCAAAAAAAAAATTTTTAAAATTTAAAAAAAAAAAATTTTGTTTACCTAAAAATATTTAAAATTTTTTGACCTATATCTGGATTACTAAGACATTAATATAGACAATATGGATATCTAATGATAGATATTGCAAAGACATTTGCAACGACGTATATAAGACCATAGTAAGTTGGACCTACAATGGGTCAAAATCGGAAAAAAAATTTAACCCGAATTTTTTTTTCAAAAAAAAAATTAAAAAAACAAAAAAAAAATTTTAAATTTAAAAAAAAAATTTAAAATAACAATCGAAAAATTTTTTTCCAAAAAATGAAAAAAACAACTGGAAAAAAAATTAAATTTTGTTTACCTAAAAATATTTAATATTTTGAAGAATAATTTGGTGAAGGGTATATAAGATTCGGCACAGCCGAATATAGCCCTCTTACTTGTTTTTCATTTCATCTTGTTTATATCCTTAATTTATCCCCTTAATTTTCAGCATCACAAACTAATTTCCATTTTATCTCTTTCTTCTCTTTGCAGGTAAATTTCTCTCAGCTTTAAATTGCAATCTTATACAAAATGTTAACTGTTTTGGTAATTGAGTTGGTTTAAGGTTTGTGTTGCTGTTGTTGTGGTGTGGTGTAGTTATGAGTTTCTTTTTCATGTGGTTGTAGACATCTCATCTCTCTGCCTCTCGCTCTCTCTCACTCATTCGATACATATATTTAAATAAACGAAAATGTAAATCAACAACTAATTAAGCTGTGGAAACAGGTGTTTGCATAAAATTATCATACGAAATTAAAACATACTTAACGAATGCAATATTTTAAACAAATTTCATAATATAATAAAATAAATTAGATATTTTAAACATAAAATTATTAACATTTTTAAAGCAAAAAATTATTTTTTTCAACATGAATTGATTTTTATTTATTGTGTTTCTAATATTGTTTTTGCTAGTTTATAATGATTTGGAAAACAATCCTCATCATCATCATTCAAATCAAATAGTCATTGGTTTTCCAACGGAAATTAAAAATGTTTGAAAAAATTTATATTTTTATTTGTAATTTTTTGCATGTTTTGTTAGATTTTATTGTTTTTTTTGCATTGTGTGCGGTTAAAGACAAATTTGAATTTGGAATACATTTGGAGTGGATTTTGTCAACAATTTTTAGCTGTTAGCCGGCAAACTAAAAGCAGGAAAAGGAAAATGCGAATTAATTTCCGTTTAAAATATAGAATTTTGTAAACAGCTAATTATTTATAAGGAATTTACTTATTAAATGTTAAATTAAGAGATAAAAATAAATTTGTAGAAATATATTTTAAGGGCTTTACATTATTTTAGAGGTTTATGATTTTAGCTATTGCAAAAATGAAAAAAATAGAAATACATTTTTTTAAATTCGATTTTTTAGATTTTTTTTAACAAATTTATGTAAATTTTTTATTTACTTTTTTTTAAATAAAAAATTACACAAGTTTAACTGAAATTTTATAAAATATATATGAAGCAATATTAATTTTTTTTAAATTTTTTTGATAGTCAAAGTGTTAATCTATTGATTTATGAAAAAATATTTTGCGATTTTTAATAAAACATTAAAAATTTAGCATTTTGTAAACAGAGACTTTTTGTGGTATTTAAATAAAAATTTAGTAAAGTTTGGCTAAAAATTATAGAAATATATATTACACGAATCAATTAATTTTACATTTTCCTGATAGTTTATGATCTTAGCTATTGGATTGGGAAACAAAATTTTGCGAAATTGGAAAAAAAAATTTCAAATTTTTATATTTTTGAAAATGCCTCTGTTTTAGATTTTTTTTATAACAAAAATTAACCAAGTTTGACTGAAATTTTATAAAATATATATGAAACGAAACAAACAATATTGGTATTTTTCATAAGTTCCTGTGTTCAACTATTGATTACTGAAGGAAAATTTAGATTTTTGGCAAAAATTTCTAAATTATTTAATTTAGAAAATTTAAATTTTTTTCTTATTTTAAAGGAAATTTACCAAAGTTTGGCTAAAAATTATAGAAATATATATTAAGCCAATCTGTTAATTTTACATTTTCCTGGTAGTTTATGATCTTAGCTATTGGATTGGGAAACAAAATTTTGCGAAATTGAAAAAAAAGTTTTAAATTTTTATATTTTTGAAAATGTCTCTTTTTTAGATTTTTTTTTTATATCAAAAATCAACCAAGTTTGACTGAAATTTTAAAATATATATATGAATCGAAACAAACAATTTAGGTATTTTTCAAAAGTTCCTGTGTACAACTATTAATTACTGAAGGAAAATTTAAGTTTTTGGCAAAAATTTTAAAATTATTTAATTTAGAAAATTTTAATTTTTTTCTTATTTTAAAGGAAATCTACCAAAGTTTAGCTAAAAATTATAGAAATATATATTAAGCCAATCTGTTAATTTTACATTTTCCTGGTAGTTTATGATCTTAGCTATTGGATTGTGAAACAAAATTTTGCGAAAGTGGAAAAAAAGTTTAAAATTTTTATATTTTTGAAAATGTCTCTTTTTTTAAATTTTTTTTATATCTAAAATTTACCAAGTTTGACTGAAATTTTAAAAAATATGTATGAATAGAAAGGAATAATTTAGGAATTTTTTAAAAGTTCCTGTGTTCAACTATTACAAAATTATTTAATTTAGAAAATTTTAATTTGTTTCTTATTTGAAAAGAAATCTACCAAAGTTTGGCTAAAAATTATAGAAATATATATTAAGCCAATCTGTTAATTTTACATTTTCCTGATAGCTTATGATCTTAGCTATTGGATTGGGAAACAAAATTTTGCGAAGTTGGAAAAAAAGTTTAAAATTTTTATATTTTTCAAAATGTCTCTTTTTTAAATTTTTTTTATATCTAAAATTAACCAAGTTTGACTGAAATTTTAAAAAATATGTATGAATAAAAAGGAATAATTTAGGAATTTTTTAAAAGTTCCTGTGTTCAACTATTGGTTACTGAAGGAAAATTTAGGTTTTTGGCAAAAATTACAAAATTATTTAATTTAGAAAATTTTAATTTGTTTCTTATTTTAAAGGAAATCTACCAAAGTTTGGCTAAAAATTATAGAAACATATATTAAGTCAATCTGTTAATTTTACATTTTCCTGGTAGTATATGATCTTAGCTAATAGATTGTGAAAAAAAGTTTTGCGAAATTGGAAAAAAAAATTAAAATTTTTATATTTTTGAAAGGGTATATTTTTTTGATTTTTTTTTATAACAAAAATCAACCAAGTTTGACAGAAATTTTAGAAAATATATATGAATAAAAGGGATTTTTTAAAAGTTCCTGAGTTCAACTATTGATTATTACTGGAAGAATATTTTGGCAAAAATTTCAAAATTATTTAATTTAGAAAATTTTATTTTTTATCTTATTTTAAAGGAAATCTGCCAAAGTTTGGCTAAAAATTATAGAATATATATTAAGCCAATCTGTTAATTTTACATTTTCCTGGTAGTATATGATCTGAGCTATTGGATTGTGAAAAAAAGTTTTGCGAAATTGGAAAAAAAAATTAAAATTTTTATATTTTTGAAAAGTTCTATTTTTTTGATATTTTTTATAACAAAAATCAACCAAGTTTGACTGAAATTTTAGAAAATATGTATGAAACGAGTTCAACTATTGATTACTGGAAGAAAATTTTGGTTTTTGGCAAAAATTTTCAAATTTATTTAATTTAGAAAATTTTAATTTTTTTCTTATTTTAAAGAAAATTTACCAAAGTTTGGCTAAAAATTATAGAAATATATATTAAGCCAATCTGTTAATTTTACATTTTCCTGGTAGTTTATGATCTTAGCTATTGGATTGTGAAAAAAAAATTTGCGAAATTGGAAAAAAACTTTAAAATTTTTATATTTTTGAAAAGTTCTATTTTTTTGGATTTTTTTTATAACAAAAATTACCCAAGTTAGGCTGAAATTTTAAAAAATATATATGAATCGAAACAAACAATTTAGGTATTTTTCAAAAGCTGCTGAGTTCAACTATTGATTACTGAAGAAAAACTTAGGTTTTTGGCAAAAATTACAAAATTATTTAATTTAGAAAATTTTAATTTGTTTCTTATTTTAAAGGAAATCTACCAAAGTTTGGCTAAAAATTATAGAAATATATATTAAGCCAATCTGTTAATTTTACATTTTCCTGGTAGTATATGATCTTAGCTATTGGATTGTGAAAAAAAGTTTGGCGAAATTGAAAAAAAAATTTAAAATTTTTATATTTTTGAAAAGTTCTATTTTTTTTTGATTTTTTTTATAACAAAAATCAACCAAGTTTGACTGAAATTTTAGAAAATATATATGAATAAAAACGAATAATTTAGGTATTTTTCAAAAGTTCCTGAGTTCAACTATTGATTACTGGAAGAAAATTTTGGTTTTTGGCAAAAATTTAAAATTTATTTAATTTAGAAAATTTTAATTTTTTTCTTATTTTAAAGGAAATCTACCAAAGTTTGGCTAAAAATTATAGAAATTTATATTAAGCCAATCTGTAAATTTTACATTTTTCTGGTAGTATATGATCTTAGCTATTGGATTGTGAAAAAAAGTTTGGCGAAATTGGAAAAAAAATTTAAAATTTTTATATTTTTGAAAATGTCTCTTTTTTTGATTTTTCTTTATATCAAAAATGAACCAAGTTTGACTGAAATTTTAGAAAATATATATGAATAAAAACGAACCATTTAGGAAATTTTTAAAAGATCCTGTGTTAAGCTATTGTTCATTGGAAAGAAATTTTGCGTTTTTGGCAAAAATTTCAAATTTATTTAATTTAGAAAATTTTAATTTTTTTCTTATTTTAAAGAAAATTTACCAAAGTTTGGCTAAAAATTATAGAAATATATATTAAGCCAATCTGTTAATTTTACATTTTCCTGGTAGTTTATGATCTTAGCTATTGAATTTTGAAAAAAAAATTTGCGAAATTGGAAAAAAAGTTTAAAATTTTTATATTTTTGAAAAGTTCTATTTTTTTGATTTTTTTTATAACAAAACTTACCAAAGTTTGACTGAAATTTTAAAAAATATCTATGAATAAAAACGAAACATTTAGGAATTTTTTAAAAGATCCTGTGTTAAGGTATTGTTTACTGGAAAAAAATTTTGCGTTTTTGGAAAAAATTACAAAATTGTTTAATTTTGAAAATTTTAATTTTTTTCTTATTTAAAACAAAATTTACCAAAGTTTGATACAAATTAATAGAAATATATATTAAGCCAATCTGTTAATTTTATATTTCCCTGGTAGTACTTGATTTTAGCTATTGGATAGTGAAAAAAAGTTTTCGAAATAGAAAAATTGTTTAATATAAAAATATGTTTGAAAATTTCTCTTTTTTTGTTTTTTCTTTATATCAAAAATTACCCAAGTTTGGCTGAAATTTTAGAAAATATATATAAATCAAAAAAAACAATTTAGGAATTATTTAAAAGACCATGTATTAACCTATTGATTACTGCAAAAAAAATTTGGTTTTTGGCAAGAAGTTCAAAGTTGTTTAGTTTTGAAAATTTGATTTTTTTCTTATTTTAAAGGAAATTTATCAAAGTTTGGCAAAATTAATAAAAATATATATTAAACGAAAGTCTTAATTTTAAGTACTCTTGATAGAACGTGTGTTAAGTTATAAGATTTTGCAAGAAAATTTTGCGATTTTGAATATAATGATTTGAAATTTTTAATTTAAAAAAATTCATATAAAAAAAAATACCAAATTTGATAGAGATTTTTAAAACAATTTATATTAAACAAAACTTTTAGCTTTACACTATTTTTGTAGATCGTGATTTTAGCTCTTGGCTTGTAAAAGAAAATTTTGCGATTTAAGAAAAAAAATTTAAAAAATTAACAATTTGAAAAATTATTAATTTTTTCTTACTTAAAAAAAATTTTACTAAAGTTTGGCCATTACATTCATGAAATAATATATTAAGAGAAGCAGTTATAACATTTCTTTGATAGACCCTGTGTTAACCTTTAGGATTTTAAGATTTTGGAAAAAAAAAATTGACGTGTCATTTTTGCAAAAAAGTGATAATTTTCTCAGGCTCATATCTTGCCAACAGTTCGGAATTTTGATTTAATTTCTGAGGCAAAGTTGTAGCCCTTGTCATAAAGAACAAAAATTGTCAACATATAAAATCAAAAAAACTTCATCTTCAAGATGAAAATCACAACCCCATAATAGTTATAGATAGCGGCCATGTCCGTCTGTATGTTGAAATCAACTTTCCGTAGCCCTCAAATAACTTTCATACATGACTGATACATTAATATATTCGCTATAGTAATACTTAGGTTGCTATTTAAGAATAAAGAAAATCGGCCCACAAATACCTGAGATATAAGCAAAAAACTGCGACTACCTCGATTTTTTAAAATTATTTTTTTACCAAAATTTTTTTTATACAATTTATCTTATAGTTTATTTTGGTGAAGGTTATGTAAATTATTCATCAGAAAAAATATTGTGCGATTTTTTTTATAAATTTTTAATTTTCCAACCCTTAACCTCTCTTATTTTGTTTTCCTTTTAATTAATTAGTTGATTTAATTTTATTGTCATAAATTTTTCATCTGTTGCCAAACCAAAAGTGTCATTTTCAATTATATATTTAAATAATCTATGTTTTTTTTACTCTTTTTTTATTTGGTAGTCATAAATATTTGTTTCTCTTTTTTTCCAGTAATAATAAATAAAATCAATAGTTTTATTGGGAAAAATAAACAAAATTAAACTTTAACCGATTTTTATATGTTTCGCTTTATTTATTTGTAAAATTACAATTAATAAATTTTATTAAAAACCACAGCATGTGTTTTTTTTTCTGTTATTATTTTATAGTATTTTATCTGTGTTGTCAGTTTATTTTCACTTCAGGAAAAAAAAACAACCTCAACATATAAACTGATTAAAGAATTGTGTAATTTTTATCATAAAGTTATAATTAAATTTAAATATTTAATGTTAATAATAAATACAGAAATATAGCAATTATTTTAAAAGGTAAATTTGAAATATTTTTTTTTTTAATTTGAAAGTTTTCGTATTTATTTTTGTGTTTAAAATTCTTAATTTTCTATAAAATTGCTGGATTTTAATGATATTTTAAACTATTATTTGTGTACTGATGTTTTAATTTAACAAGTTTAACCAGAATTTGTTAAAAAAGTCAAAGAAATCTTTAAAAAAAGGAATTCTTTTCATGGAAATATAACCATATAAGGACACCACTACGTGGTAAAAGACCAAAAAAAGAAAAAGACCCGTGTCTCCCAGTTTTGCCCAAAGTCATGCACTTTTTTTTGCAAAAAAGTGATAAATTTCTCAGTTTCATATCTTGCAAACGGTTCGGAATTTTGATTTATTCTGTGAGGGAAAGTTGTAGCCCTTGTCATAAAGAACAAAAATTGTGAACATATTAAATCAAAAAAACTTCATCTTCAAGATCAAAATCGCAAAAAACTAAACTAAAACAAGTAAAAGAGCTATATTCGGCTGTGCCGAATCTTATACCCTTCACCAAATTATACTTCAAAATACAAATTTTAAATTTAGGTAAACAAAATTTATTTTTTTTTCCAAAGTAGTTTTTTTCATTTTTTGGGAAAAAATTTTTCTAATTCTTATTTTAAATTTTTTTTTTTTTTTAAATTTAAAATTTTTTTTTTTTTTAAATTTAAAATTTTTTTTTTTTAAATTTAAAAATTTTTTTTTTTGGTGAAAAAAAAAATTCGGGTTCAAAATTTTTTTTCCGATTTTGACCCATTGTAGGTCCAACTTACTATGGTTTTATATACGTCATTGCAAAGGTCTTAGAAATATCTATCATTAGATATTCATATTGTCTATATTAATGACATAGTAATCCAGATATAGGTCAAAAATCGAGGTTGTCCTGGTTTTTTCCTCATATCTCAGCCATTCGTGGACCGATTTTGCTGATTTTAAATAGCAAACTTCTCGAAAGCATGTCTGACAGAATTATGGAAGATTTGGATAACGAAGATATCTGGGGTCTTCAGAAAATTGATTTCAACAGACAGACGGACGGACAGACAGACGGACATGGCTTAATCGACTCCGCTATCTATAATGATCCAGAATATATATACTTTATAGGGTCGGAAATGAAAAATGTAGAAATTACAAACGGAATGACAAACATATATATAGCCTTCTCACGAAGGTGAAGAGTATAAAAAGACGAAACAAATTTTTTTAAAGCTGCCTAAAAGTATGCTTTAGTTTATAATAATTTATGGCCCAAAACACTTAATTTTTCTTACTAACTTATATGACCTACCTAAACTGTGTTAAGAATCATTCCTAGGAAGTTCATATGTTCTAGAAAGTTGTTTATTGAGATCTTAGCTACATTTTTCTAGTTGATTGTTTTCTTGAATTTTGAACGGTTTGAACCTGAACAAGGGGAAAAAGGTAAAAAAATGGAATTTTTTAAAGTTTTTTGCGATTTTTATTCTGAAGATGAAGTTGTTTTGATTTTATATGTTCACAATTTTTGTTCTTTATGACAAGGGCTACAACTTTTCCTCAGAGAGTAAATCAAAATTCCAAACTGTTTGCAAGATATGAGCCCGAGAAAATGATCAATTTTTTGCAAAAATGACAACGAGGGAACAAATATTTGGGGGCCCATAAAAAAAGTGCATAACTTTGGGCAAAACTTTTTGGTCTCTTATCACGAAGAGGTGTCCGTATATGGTTATATTTCCATGAATCAAAAAATTAGACACAGTGAAAGTCAAAGAAATCTTCTAAAAAGGAACTTTTTTTTTATAATCAAATTAAGTGGTCCCCTTATTATCACAACCCTTTATTAAAAATATTTCTGTTTTAAATCTAGGCCTTTGTTTAATTTTAATATTATTTTTAGTGTGTATTTTGGTTTGTGGTGGTTTTTTTTTAATGGAAATTTATTTGTAAATATTGTATTTTTTTTATAACTATTTTATTTAGTTTAATGTCATTATCTTTTTTTTGCCATGGTTGACCATATCTCTACTATTAAATCATTAATTAATTAATATATTAAATATAAATTGTCATTGTGTGTGCATTTTATTATTAAATTATAAAGTATATTTTTTGTTTTTTTATTTTGTATAAATTATTTATAGTTGTTAGGCTGTAATTTATATTGCTTTTTTCTCTCTATAATATATTGTTATTAAATATATGAAAGTGTGAAATAAATTTATTTATAAATAATTGAAATAATAATTAAAGTAAGATTATTGAATAATATTAACATAAATTTGTTAAAAATATTATTATACAGAGTTTTTTGTTTTGTGCAATTTAAGGAAATATTATGAAAAATAAAGAGAGAGAGGATAATTGATGTAGACAGTTGTAAGGAGAGAAAAATTATGGAAAAATATTTTAGAGTTTTGGAGTTATTTTAAATCAATTTGAATTAATGAATTAATCAAGAATTTGGTTTAAAAAATTATTACATATTAAATTATATAACATCCATTACCAAACTACTTCCAAGTAATGCAAACGGTATTAAGTAGTTAATGAAAAGTAACTGGTTTAGCAATTGCATGACATTACCATGTTTTGTATGGGCAGTTTAGATCTATTTAATTATGGAAAATATTATTTTGGAGATTTAAGAAATTTCCTGAAAATTTGAAAAATCGTTTTTTTTTTCTTCTAAAAAAATTTAATTTGTCAAAATATTTAAAAAATATATATTATGTAATATAATTGATTTCAACATTTTCTAAAAGCTTTTAATTTTATCTTTCGAAGTATAAAAAAATATTTTCAGATTTTTCTAAAAATTTTCCAATTTTTAAAACATTAGAAAATCACCTTTTTTTACAAAAAAAAAATATTTTTGAATTTTAGTGGCTTATTAAAAAAATATATATTAAACGAATTTATTTATTTCAGCATTTTCTAAAAGTTCTTAATTTTATCTTTCGAAATATGAAAAAATATTTTCGGATTTTTGTAAAATATCAATTTTTTTATAAATTGAAAAATCACTTTTTTCCAAAAAAAAAAAAAAAAAAAAAATCAAAAAATTTTTGGAAAATTTGAGCCAATATAAAACAAATATATATTAAGCGAAATTGTTTATTTCACTTTTTTTTAATAGGTCATGATTTTATTTATCGATTTATGAAAAAATGTTTTACGATTTGGTTCAAAAATAATACAATTTTGAAAATTTTCAGAATTTGAAAAATTGCTGTTTTACTCATTACGATATTGTTAATTTCTCTTAATTTTGTTTACAGTTTCAAAAACAAATATTTCAATATTTCTGGAAAATTTCAAAGTGTTTAATAATTTGAAATTTCACTTTTCTACTAATTTTTTTCACCAATAATTTCTTGATTTTGCATATTTAAAGACATTTCTATGAACTAGATCTAAATTAACTTAACATTATCTATCTATATATATAAAAATGAATTGGTCTATGTATGTAATGTCATCACCTGAGAACGACTGGAGCGATTTAGCTGATTTTTTTTTATTCGATTCGAAATTTTCAGGAGATGGTTTGTAAAGAAAAAAATTCATAAATTCCGGGTAAAACTCTTATTTGTGAGTACAGTCAACTGTAATAAAAAAGCTCCCTAAAGTATGCAGTAAAAATTTAGATATTTTATTTGCAAATAAATAAGAACAGACAGGTGTATGTGGGTTGGAGAAATTTGAAGAACTTAGTAAATGCTACCAGGCGAAGCTGGGGCGATCAACTAGTTTGAAATAAAATGGAGTCATATATTTGCTTTTTTATTAAAAATTATATTAAGCATTAATACATTTATTTTTAGCTTTCTGGCATTTTTTATAACTTTAAATCACTTTTGTTTTGGAAACATCTTTCTTAAACATAATTTAGCCTTAATTCTTTCTTTCAACCAACCTTGACATTAAACCTTTGACTTTAATTACTTTATAAATAAAATTATAACAATTCGTTCCAATTTCTATTTCAAACTCACATCCCCAACCTTTATTTATTGTGCGCTTTTTTTCTATCAAATGATTTCCCTCCCTCTACTTAAACAGCTGTGTTTAAGTAGTTTCTTTACTTTATCCTTAAAACTGTCATAAATTTGGCAAATAATTTTTAAAGGCTGCTTTTCAAAACACAACTGAAATATAATAAAAAAAAAGAACATTAAACAGTAACTTAATCAGCTTTATATTTCTTTAGTAATTAAAAAAAATATGTTTTTTTTTATTTTATAAATCATATTGAAGGATGTAAAGCAGTGGTCGGCTTAAAGAGTATATGAAATCTAGATTATAATTACTTCGCTGTTGTAATCCAACCAGCCATTGAAGTTAATAATACAAATAATTTAAATGCAAATTTGTTTTTTAAAATTAATACAAATTTGTATAATAAATAAAATAAAACAATGTTTGATTATACCTCGTCAAAGTGTGTTTAAAACACTCTCACAAGAAAAATACAAAACCGATATTAATAAAATTTATGAAAAACTTTTCATTAATATCCTAAATAGTTTGGTATTAAAAACCATCTAAATCCTGCCAGTAGAAAGAAAGTTATAAATAAATATAAAGAAAACTGATTTTCAAAGGATATTTTAGCAGAATCTCAAAAGGACTTTAGAGAGATTTCATGGCAGCATTTTAGGGGAAAAACTTATAGCTACATTTATCTCTTCTATAAGATTATTTTTCTAGAACTGAATGACATAAGTAGTATTTTCAGTTGGTAGAGAAGTGATTTTCCTTTTCAAATTGCAATTAAAAAACTCTGTATAATAAAATTTTTAATATAAAAATTAATAAAAATATATATAAAAAAATAATCACTTGCCTGCTTACAATACAAAAGTTTTGTCATATTAATTAAATATTTACTTATCTTTGATTTAATTAAAACTATAAAATATTTATAATAAAATTTGTAATCAAATCATTTTATATTTTAATTTAAAATATTTAGAACATTTTAAAGTAACTTTTATAGAGACCACAAACCAACAATTTTCTCTTTTCTCTGATTTTTATTATTGCAGGTTTCAGACACCCATAAAAGCATTCGCCTGCCTAACAACGCCCAGGTGAGTGAATTTTGAATCCATTAATAAAAGAAAAGAAAACTGTTTTTTTATAACTTTATAACTTTACAATCGTACAACTTTATATCATTATACAAATTATTCGATTAAAAAAACCGGGTTTTAATTATTCGAATAAAAATTCGATTTTTGTGTTTCGTTAATAATATTTAGATGAAATTTATTATTTCAGAAATTAAATTTCATTATGCGATTAAAAATCCGGGTTAGAATTATTCGATTAATTAAATTCGAGATTAATAAATAAAGAATTTGTTTGTTTTCTAAAAAATTAACAAATTTATTTATTATTTATTCGAATAAAATTAAAATTATTCGAATAATAAAAAATCGCTTCTTATGTTTCGTTAATAATAATTAAAAGAAATTTATATGAAATCTTAGAATTCTTTTAAATTAAATTTCATTATTCGTTTAAAAACCCCGGTTAAAATTAATGAAAATAAAAACTTTTCTTATAATATGTAAATTTCATTATTCGATTAAAAATCCGGGTTAAAATTATTCGATTAATTAAAATTTTTATATTTCGAGATTAATAAAATTAAAGAATTTGTTTGTTTTCTAACTATTTAACAAATTTTATTATTAATTCGAATGAAATTGAAATTAAACGATTAATAAAAAACCGGATTTCAATTATTCGAATAACAAAAATATCCTTTTAATGTTTCGTTAATAATAATTAGAGGAAATTTTTATGAAATTAAATTTCATTATTCGATTAAAAATCCGGGTTAAAATTATTCGATTAATTAAAAACGGTATTTATATTACGTATCAATAAAATTAAAGAATTTGTTTATAATATGTAATGTTTTCTAACAATTCAACAAATTTTATTCTTTATTCGAATAAAATTCAAATTTTTCAATTAACAAAAAACCAGGTTTTAATTATCGAATACAAAAAATTCTGTTATAACTTTACAAATTTATAATTTTATAACTTTACAATCGTACAACTTTATAACTTAATAACTTTACAACTTTATAACTTTATAACTTTATAACGTTATAACGTTATAACTTTATAACTTTATAACTTTATAACTTTATAACTTTATAACTTTATAACTTTATAACTTTATAACTTTATAACTTTATAACTTTATAACTTTATAACTTTATAACTTTATAACTTTATAACTTTATAACTTTATAACTTTATAACTTTATAACTTTATAACTTTATAACTTTATAACTTTATAACTTTATAACTTTATAACTTTATAACTTTATAACTTTATAACTTTATAACTTTATAACTTTATAACTTTATAACTTTATAACTTTATAACTTTATAACTTTATAACTTTATAACTTTATAACTTTATAACTTTATAACTTTATAACTTTATAACTTTATAACTTTATAACTTTATAACTTTATAACTTTATAACTTTATAACTTTATAACTTTATAACTTTATAACTTTATAACTTTATAACTTTATAACTTTATAACTTTATAACTTTATAACTTTATAACTTTATAACTTTATAACTTTATAACTTTATAACTTTATAACTTTATAACTTTATAACTTTATAACTTTATAACTTTATAACTTTATAACTTTATAACTTTATAACTTTATAACTTTATAACTTTATAACTTTATAACTTTATAACTTTATAACTTTATAACTTTATAACTTTATAACTTTATAACTTTATAACTTTATAACTTTATAACTTTATAACTTTATAACTTTATAACTTTATAACTTTATAACTTTATAACTTTATAACTTTATAACTTTATAACTTTATAACTTTATAACTTTATAACTTTATAACTTTATAACTTTATAACTTTATAACTTTATAACTTTATAACTTTATAACTTTATAACTTTATAACTTTATAACTTTATAACTTTATAACTTTATAACTTTATAACTTTATAACTTTATAACTTTATAACTTTATAACTTTATAACTTTATAACTTTATAACTTTATAACTTTATAACTTTATAACTTTATAACTTTATAACTTTATAACTTTATAACTTTATATCTTTATAACTTTATAACTTTATAACTTTATAACTTTATAACTTTATAACTTTATAACTTTATAACTTTATAACTTTATAACTTTATAACTTTATAACTTTATAACTTTATAACTTTATAACTTTATAACTTTATAACTTTATAACTTTATAACTTTATAACTTTATAACTTTATAACTTTATAACTTTATAACTTTATAACTTTATAACTTTATAACTTTATAACTTTATAACTTTATAACTTTATAACTTTATAACTTTATAACTTTATAACTTTATAACTTTATAACTTTATAACTTTATAACTTTATAACTTTATAACTTTATAACTTTATAACTTTATAACTTTATAACTTTATAACTTTATAACTTTATAACTTTATAACTTTATAACTTTATAACTTTATAACTTTATAACTTTATAACTTTATAACTTTATAACTTTATAACTTTATAACTTTATAACTTTATAACTTTATAACTTTATAACTTTATAACTTTATAACTTTATAACTTTATAACTTTATAACTTTATAACTTTATAACTTTATAACTTTATAACTTTATAACTTTATAACTTTATAACTTTATAACTTTATAACTTTATAACTTTATAACTTTATAACTTTATAACTTTATAACTTTATAACTTTATAACTTTATAACTTTATAACTTTATAACTTTATAACTTTATAACTTTATAACTTTATAACTTTATAACTTTATAACTTTATAACTTTATAACTTTATAACTTTATAACTTTATAACTTTATAACTTTATAACCTTTTTAAATTAAGCAAAACAATTTATTTTCAGAGTTTTGAATAGTTTATGTTTTAGAGTCTGCTTAATTTGACAGTCTAAATTTTAGACTGTCAAATTAAGCAGCTGCATGCTTCAATAAAACTTTAAAAAATTCGAAATAAATTTAGAAATTTTTAAAGCTGCCTAAAATTATGCTTTAGCTTATAATAATTTAATAGTTGGTCCAAAACACTTAATTCCTTTAGTTTTTTCTTACTAACTTATATTGACCTACCTAAACGGTGTTAAGAATCATTCCTAGGAAGTTCATATGTTCTAGAAAGTTGTTTATTGAGATCTTAGGTGCATTTTTGTAGTTGATTGTTTTCGTGAATTTCGAACGGTTTGCTACCTATGGACCTGAACAGGGGAAAAAGGTAAAAAAATGGATTTTTAAAAGTTTTTTGATATTGATCTTGAAGATAAAGTTTTTTTGATTTTATATGTTCACAATTTTTGTTCTTTATGATAAGGGCTACAACCGAACTGTTTGCAAGATATGAAACTGAGAAAATTATAAATTTTTTTGAAAAAATTACACCGAGGCCCCAAATCTTTTGGGGGCCCATAAAAAGTGCATGACTTTGGGCAAAACTGTTTTTTTTGGTCTTTGATCACGTAATGGTGTCCTTATATGGTTATTTTTTTTCCTGTAGCACTGTGTTATTTACTCAACTGTTTTTACATCCAATATCTATCGATTTATAAAGTTTTTTTTTCTCCTTTTTGCTAATTTTTTATTTATTTTCTAAGTTTTTTTTTTCGCTTTTGCACTCTATAATAAAAATTTGTGGCCATTAAAAGAAATTTTGATTCACAGTATGATTATGGCAGTTATTTTTGCTACTGCTGTTCCAAAACGGAAGTTGTTAAAATTACTGCTATACATGCACTTGTATGTTGTATAACTTGGAGCTGCTACTGCTACTCCTTCTCTGCCTTCTTCCTGTTTTCGCAGGTTCTAGATTGCGTGTTTAAATGTTGACTCGTGGTGTTTTGTTTCCAAAATATACTATGGATGTATATAGAAATTTCCTGTCTTGAAAGCAACTGGATAGGAAAACTGGTGGTGTGGAGGAAGTTGTTGTTCTTACCAGCTGGGATTTCTAGGCATTTGTGTGTGCAGAAAGAGAAGACAGATAAATATGAGAGTGAAATTAAAAGGTCCCTTTTGCGGATTTAAAAGCCAAAATACTTAAGAAATATATGTTTGCAGAAGTGTAGAAGAGAAGCCATAAAAATGAAAATAAAACACACGCCACTGACTGACTGACACACAAAAAAAAATCCTTAACAAAATTTCCATTTACTTCACCTTCTACACCTTTTAAATGTTTGCGGGTTTTCCTCTCTTTTCTACACTTAGTGGGCAAGACAGACGTTTTGGCAAATAAAAAAAAAAACAGAAAAATTAAAAACAAGCCATAAAAGCTATTGAATGTACGTACAACCAGCAAATAAAACCAACTGCAGCATGACTCAACATTGTGTAACATTTTCCAAGTCTAAAAAAAACCAAAAAAAAACTGGCAAAAAAATTTACCAAAATTGCTTTTTGTAGTTGGTTTATATTCCAGTTTGGCCACCAAATGCGGTCAATTTTCCATAAGGGAACGTTATTTAAAAGATAAAAAATAGCAAAAATAGACAACAAAAATTGCGTTTTTTTATACGCAGCCAAAAACTATGCCATAAAATTCATTAAAATCGAACACCTTAATGTGGGCTTTAAAATTTTACGACTTTATTACAACACACACAAATTTACTATAAACACAACATGGCCAAAACTAGGTTATAATTGTTTTCAAACTAGCTTTTTTTGTATTTTATAAAACACCTAAATGTATGCTTTAATTTACTTACAAAAAAACTATTTCTATCATTATAAACAGCAGCCAATTTTATACTGTAATATTTTTTTCTTGCCATTTTATACGTTTTTCTCTGTTTTCTTTTTACAAATAGCCTAAGTATGTCTCTCTTACCGCCAATAAGTTGTGTCAACTTTTGTAATTTATATAACCTAATGATGCTTTTAAATGCAAATTATTTATATTTATAGCCTGCGTTTAAAGTGTGTAGCTACAATAAATGTAGTGAAAAGTCTAAGGGAAACAAATATATTGTGTGATTTAAATAAAAATACCATTTTTTGAATTTTATAGCCCCTTAAAGTATGCAGCAATTATTTAAATTTCTTAACGCCTTATTTGCTATAAATATTTATGGAGTTCTTTCTTTAACTGGATTATAATTATTTTATAAACAAACAAATTTAAGAAAATGTTTCCCTTAAAGAAAACTGATTTTTTACTTTTTCAAACATCTGCCTGTATGTTGAAATCAACTTTACGTATCCCCAAAATAACTTACATACATGATTGATACATTAATATATTCGCTGAAGTGTAACTTAGATTACCATTTAAAATCGAGCATAATCGGCCCACAAATGGCTGAGATATAAGCAAAATACTACGACTACCTCGATATTGACCTGATTTTGTTCTATATCTGGATTTCGAAGTCATTAATATAGACAATATGGATATCTAATGATAGATATTTCAAAGAACTTTCCAATGACGTTTATAACGCCATAGCAATGTGGACCTTCAATGGGTCAAAATCGGGAAAAATATTTTTGAATGCAATTTTTTTTTTAATTAAAATTTTTTTTTTTTTAATTTTATGGTTCAAAATTGGGAAAAATATTTGTTTTACCATAAAATTGTTTCGTTCACTAATAAAATTTTTTAACAAAAAAAATATTTCCACCAAAAAATATGTTTAATCTTTTTCTTTAAGTATTATTCGGATGATGGGTAAATAACACAAAGCAACACGAAAAAAATAATCACTACGTGATAAAAGACCAAAAAAAATATACCCGTGTCTGCCAGTTTTGCCCAAAGTCATGCACTTTTTTTATGGGCCCCCAAAGATTTGGGGCTTCGGTGAAATTTTTTCATAAAAAAGTGATAATTTTCTCAAGCTCATATCTTGCAAACAGTTTGGAATTTTGATTTACTCTCTGAGGCAAAGTTGTAGCCCTTGCCATAAATAACAAAAATTGTGAACATATTAAATCAAAAAAACTTCATCTTCAAGATCAAAATCTCAAAAAACTTTAAAAAAATTCGATATTTTTTACTTTTTTTCCCCTGTTCAGGTTCATAGGTAGCAAACCGTTCAAAATTCAAAGAAACAATCAACTACAAAAATGTACCTTAGATCTCAATAAACAACTTTCTAGAACATTTGAACTTCCTAGGAAAGATTCTTAACACCGTTTAGGTAGTAAGAAAAAACTAAAGGAATTAAGTGTTATAAATTATTATAAAATAAAGCATACTTTTAGGCAGCTTTAAAAAAAATTATTTCTAAATTTATTTTTTGAAGTTTTTTTGCGATTTTGATCTTGTAGATGAAGTTTTTTGGATTTTATATGTCACAATTTGTGTTCTTTATGACAAGGGCTATAACTTTGCCTCACAGAGTAAATCAAAATTGTGAACTGTTGCAAGATATGAGCCTGAGGAAATGATCACTTTTTTGCATCGAGGCCCCAAATCTTTGGGGCAAAACTGGAAGACACGGGCCTTTTTTTATTTTTTATCACGTAGTGGTGTCCGTATATGGTTATATAAATCTCTTATTTGCTTTAAATTCATTTTGAATGTTTATTATACCCTACACCAACATAGTGGGGAGTGTATTATGCGTTTGTGCAGATGTTTGTAACGCCCAAAAATATTAGTCTAACACCCACCTTAAAGTATACCGATCGACTTAGAATCACTTTCTGAGTCGATTAAGCGATGTCCGTCCGTCCGTCTGGTCGGCTGGCTGGCTGGATGTCCATGTAAACCTTGTGCGCAGAGTACAGGTCGCAATTTTGAAGATATTTCGATCAAATTTGGTACATTTCGGCCCAAGGACCAAGCCTACTGAAACTGGCTGAAATGGGTCCATTATTTCACCTAGCCCCCATACAAATGTCCTCCCGAAATTGGACTTCATCGGTCATAAATGTTTAATTTATATATGTATCTCCACAAATTCCGCTCCAAATAAGTTTTATATACACAAAATTCATGTCACGAAATTTTGTTACGATCGGTCCATAATTAGTCATAGCTCCCATATAGACCCGCTTCCGAAAATCACTTTAACGTGCATAAATCGCTTAAAAATGTTGGTAAACACACAAAATTCAACATAGTTAACTTTAATATAGACATAAATCACACGACCGAATTTCATGGTGATCGGTCCATAATTGGTCATAGCCCCCATATAAGGCCCACTTCCAAAAATCACTCAAAAATATAAATTATTGAAATTTTAAAAGAAACATTTTTTTGCTCTTTTACTTAGTGTAGGGTATTATATGTCGGGCTTGACCGACCATACTTTCTTACTTGTTTTTATATATTTTTTTATTTTATATTTTGAAATTTATTTTCAATTAATCCATTTATACCTTGAGGTTGTTTTCCATCTTCATAAATCGTTGAAATACATTTCAGCCACATTTAATTAAACTGTATTTGATGAATTTATTTATTTAAATATTCACATATTTTATTTACAACTCCTAAAGGTATGCTTTACATTTTACACTTTTTGCTCCAGCCATATATTTATACTCAATTATTCTGTTTACACCTCATAATTTAAAGTTCTGTTTTTTATTTTGTATTGCATGTTCTTTAACACGTTTGCAGTTTTTTTCCACTCTACTATTAACATATTAATCCCGATAAAAATCTATAAAAAAAACAACATACACACACAACATATAAATACACATATAATTCACTTAAATGCGTTTAATTTAAATAAAGTGAAACAAAAAAAAAATAATATTTAAATAGTTTTTTGTCCTCCAAGCCATGGGAAATGAAAAGTATTTCAAGCCATATACAAGCTTAACAACTTCATTGTATTTTTACAGCCAGTCGGTCTGTAGTGGTGACAACGACATTGTGTACTTATTATAAGCTAAATGCCGTGTGAAATGTGTTACAAATTGCCAATAAAAATATTAAATGAAATTATCGTTGTATGCAGTTGTGTTATTAATATTCCCCAGACACGCCTACTATCAGCACGCATATTTTAAGTTAATATGAGTGAGATAAAATGCTGGCAAAATGGCATTTAAAATACATAGATATAAATAGCAAAGAGTTAATTGGTAAATGAAAATTAATGAGTAAAATAGAAAAATTATCAAAAAACAATAGCCTACTTTAAGGCTTAATTTATAATTCACTCTTTCTCCTTTAACTAAGCTTGAAAACTTAATATTTTCAAACGTAATTTAATTACAAAACATTTGTAAATTATAATTAAAGAATTCTTATTAAATTAAAGTAAATATGAAATACATTTTAACATATTTTTCAGCAAGCTTTCCTTAATTGTTGTTTGTGTGTATGTTTTTCAAAATATAATTGCATACTTAAATGTTACAACACGCATGTATACATGAAAACATTTTGTATTTCTACAATTGTATACAATTTTTAGCAAATAAAGTGTTAAAATAAAAAATAATTGCAGCATACTTTAGGGTAATGTATGATATTATTTTAATACATGGCCTACATTAAGGCTGAATTTAAGGAAAAAACAATTCAATTAAACATATGTATATTAAAATTGTAGCTTGTTTAAATATTTAATATTGTTATAATTGAAATTATTAAGAAATAATTTTATATACAATTTATGCTCAAAATATTTTAGTATTTTTTTTTTATAAAATAAACTAAAAACAAGTAAGAAAGTATGGTCGGTCAAGCCCGATCATATAATACCCTACACTAAGTAAAAGAGCAAAAACATTTTTCTTTTAAAATTTCAATAATTTATATTTTTGAGTGATTTTCGGAAGTGGGCCTTATATGGGGGCTATGACCAATTATTGACCGATCACCATGAAATTAGGTGGTGTGATTTGTGTCTATATGAAAGTTTACTATGTTGAATTTAGTGAGTATACCAACATTTTTAAGCGATTTATGTACGTTAAAGTGATTTTCGGAAGCGGGTCTATATGGGAGCTATGACTAATTATGGACCGATCGTAACAAAATTTGGTGACATGAATTTTGTATATATAAAACTTATTTGGAGCGAAATTTGTGGAGATACATTTATAAATTAAACATTTATGAGCGAAGGACATTTGTATGGGGGCTAGGTGAAATAATGGACCGATTTCAGCCAGTTTCAATAGGCTTGGTCCTTGGGTCAAAAAAATAATATGTACCAAATTTGATCGAAATATCTTCAAAATTGCGACCTGTACTCTGCGCACAAGGTTTACATGGACAGCCAGCCAGACGAACGGACGGACGGACATCGTTTAATCGACTCAGAAAGTGATTCTAAGTCGATTGGTATACTTTAAGTATGGGTGTTAGACTAATATTTTTGGGCATTACAAACATCTGCACAAACGCATAATACCCTCCCCACTATGGTGGTGTAGGGTATAATTAGAGAAGTTTGTTGCAAGATTAAAAAAATATATATGGAATTTTTGTATTTATTTTTACATTTTCTGAAAGCTTATGTCATTAGCTATCATTTGATGACAAAATACTTGCTAGTTATACTCAATAAATAAAGTTTTATACAATATAACATTAAGGGTTTTTTTGAAATAACCTAAAAATTTATAGGAATTTGAAGGATCATTAAAAAAATATAAATTGAAATCGTTTAAATATTTTTACTTTTTTCAATAGCTAATGTTGTTAGCTATTACATAAGAAAGAAAAATTTCATATTTATATGTTGTAAATAAAATATTAAGTCAAAATAATTTGTGTTTTTTTGGTGCAATAACCTTAAAAGTTTATTGAAATATTAAAACAAATATATACAAAATTATTGTATTTATTTTTATTATAACTGAAAGCTTATGTTATTGGCTTTGAGATAATGAAAAAATATTTTGCTAATTTTATTAAATATATAAAATTAGTGGCAAAAGAAAATTTAGGTTTTTTTCGAAATAACCTAAAAAAATTTTAGGAATTTGAAGGATCTTTAAAAAAATATAAATTGAAATAGTTTATATATTTTTACTTTTTTTAATAGCTAATGTTATTAGCTATCAGATAAGAAAGAAAAATTTTCATATTTATATTTTTTTATAGAAAATGTAAGCTTCAAATAATTTGTGTTTTTTTTTTCGGTGAAATAATACAAATTTTTGAAGTTTCTTGAAATATTAAAAAAATATATTCAAAATTATTGTTTTTATTTTTGTTTTAACTGAAAGCTTATGTTATTAGCTATCCAAAAATATCGAAATATTTTGCTATTTTCAAGGAATATATAAAATTTGTAATAAAAATCAAGTGAAGTATTTTTTCGAAATATTCTAAAAAATTATAGAATTTTGATAGATCATAAAAAATATATTTATTAAATTTTTTTATATATTTTTTAATTTTTTCGTATATAATGTTGTTAACTATTAACTAATAAAGAAATAATTTCATATTTATAATTTTTATATAAAATTTGTGCCCAAAATATTTTGCTATTTTTTTCCTCTAGATAACCTAAAATTTGTTAAAAGTTTAGGGGAATATTAAAAGAACTTATATTAATTGTTTGTATTTATTCTTACATTTTCGGAAAGCTTATGTCATTAGCTATCATATGATGACAAAATAGTTTGCTAGTTTTAGTAAATATATAAAGTTTCATGCAAAATAAAATTTAGGTTTATTTTGAAATAACCCAAAAATGTTTAAGAATTTCAAGGATCATTAAAAAAATATATATCGAAATTGTTTATATATTTTTATTTTTTTCAATAGCTAATGTTGTTAGCTATCACATAAGAAAGAAAAAATTTCATATTTATATTTTGTATATAAAATATTAGGTCAAAATAATTTGTGTTTTTTTGGTGAATAACCTTAAAAGTTTGTTGAAATATTAAAACAAATATATACAAAATTATTGTATTTATTTTTATTATAACTGAAAGCTTGTGTTATTGGCTTTGAGATAATGAAAAAATATTTAGCTAATTTTATTAAATATATAAAATTAGAGGCAAAAGAAAATTTAGGTTTTTTTCGAAATAACCTAAAAAATGTATAGGAATTTGAAGGATCATTAAAAAAATATAAATTGAAATAGTTTATATATTTTTACTTTTTTTAATAGCTAATGTTGTTATTTATTAGATAAGGAAGAAAAAAATTCATATTTATTTTTTTTATAGAAAATGTAAACTACAAATAATTTGTGGTTTTTTCGGTGAAATAATACAAATTTTTGAAGTTTGTTGAAATATTAAAAAAATATATTCAAAATTATTGTATTTATTTGTATTATAACTGAAAGCTTATGTTATTAGCTATCCAAAAATATCGAAATATTTTGCTATTTCAACAGAATATATAAAATTTGTAATAAAAATCAAGTGAAGTATTTTTTCGAATAAAATATTAGGTCAAAATAATTTGTGTTTTTTTGGTGAATAACCTTAAAAGTTTGTTGAAATATTAAAACAAATATATACAAAATTATTGTATTTATTTTTATTATAACTGAAAGCTTGTGTTATTGGCTTTGAGATAATGAAAAAATATTTAGCTAATTTTATTAAATATATAAAATTAGAGGCAAAAGAAAATTTAGGTTTTTTTCGAAATAACCTAAAAAATGTATAGGAATTTGAAGGATCATTAAAAAAATATAAATTGAAATAGTTTATATATTTTTACTTTTTTTAATAGCTAATGTTGTTATTTATTAGATAAGGAAGAAAAAAATTCATATTTATTTTTTTTATAGAAAATGTAAACTACAAATAATTTGTGGTTTTTTCGGTGAAATAATACAAATTTTTGAAGTTTGTTGAAATATTAAAAAAATATATTCAAAATTATTGTATTTATTTGTATTATAACTGAAAGCTTATGTTATTAGCTATCCAAAAATATCGAAATATTTTGCTATTTCAACAGAATATATAAAATTTGTAATAAAAATCAAGTGAAGTATTTTTTCGAATAAAATATTAGGTCAAAATAATTTGTGTTTTTTTGGTGAATAACCTTAAAAGTTTGTTGAAATATTAAAACAAATATATACAAAATTATTGTATTTATTTTTATTATAACTGAAAGCTTGTGTTATTGGCTTTGAGATAATGAAAAAATATTTAGCTAATTTTATTAAATATATAAAATTAGAGGCAAAAGAAAATTTAGGTTTTTTTCGAAATAACCTAAAAAATGTATAGGAATTTGAAGGATCATTAAAAAAATATAAATTGAAATAGTTTATATATTTTTACTTTTTTTAATAGCTAATGTTGTTATTTATTAGATAAGGAAGAAAAAAATTCATATTTATTTTTTTTATAGAAAATGTAAACTACAAATAATTTGTGGTTTTTTCGGTGAAATAATACAAATTTTTGAAGTTTGTTGAAATATTAAAAAAATATATTCAAAATTATTGTATTTATTTGTATTATAACTGAAAGCTTATGTTATTAGCTATCCAAAAATATCGAAATATTTTGCTATTTCAACAGAATATATAAAATTTGTAATAAAAATCAAGTGAAGTATTTTTTCGAAATATTCTAAAAAATTATAGAATTTTGATAGATCATAAAAAATATATTTATTAAAATTTTATATATATTTTTTAATTTTTTCGTATATAATATTGTTAGCTATTACCTAATAAAGAAATAATTTCATATTTATAATTTTTAGATAAATTTTGTGACCAAAATATTTTGAGACTTTTTCCTTGAAATATTTTCAAAAATTCTAAAAATTCAGGGGAATATTAAAAAAATATATAACAAATTTTTAAATTAAATTTTACATTTTCTAAAAGCTTATGTTATTGGCTTTAAGATAATTAAAAAATATTTTTTTATTTTCATTAAAAATATAAAATTAGAGGCCAAAGAAAATGTTGGTTTTTTGTGGAAATATGCCTAAAAATTAAGGAAATTTGTTGGCTTATTAAACAAATATGTATTAATTTTTATTAGTTGTTTATACTTTTCCTAGTAGCTTATAATGTTATTTGTCAATTTAGGAAAAAATATTTAATATTCTTTTATATATTATTATTTTTTGTTAAATTTATTATGTAACCCTGTTTTAAAGATTTTAATATTTAATTTTCCTATTTAATCCCATTAACTAGTTTATGTGTATAAATTCTTTGTTGATTTTATTTCACCTTTTAACAATTTGCTATGTTCCTAAACTGATTATCATAAAAATACAAACTTTTCAAAACTACTGCTGGTTGCTATAGTTTAATTTTGTAATGCCATCCTGCGCTTAATAATACTCTCTCATGGCTATAACAACCATAAATAGAAATAAAATATTCCAACCCATCCTCTAGAGAAAAACCAATGAATGTTTAGCCAATAGCCACAAATTTTAAAACTGTTTACTAGGAAATGCTGACTGTGTGTGTGTGTGTTTTTTTTTTCAAACCACAAATAAAAAATGAAAAAAAGAAAATTTTATAAATTTTTGCAACTTCATATCCTCTCAACCTTTAACCCGGTTGTTTTCTATTCGCATGATTTATGCATTCAGGTGTTAAAAAGTTTAAAAGGATTAAAACGTTTGCAAAACCATTGCATTGTGTGTGTGTTTAAGTTTAGACAACATTTGACTTTTTACTGTGAAGAGTGTTTTTAGGGGCTGGGAGCAAAAGTAGAGAGAAAGTGCATAAATTATGGCGCAAACATATAAAATGGATCAAGGGTTTTAGATAAGTTGGTCAGTGTACAATTATGTGTTGCCTATATTAAGGCTGTTTTTTATTTTAACAAATAAATGGGTTTTTTTTCACAGAATTGATATAATTTTTAAATTTTGTTTGATATCACGAAAATAAATAACCATATAAGGACACCACTAGGTGATAAAAGACCAAAAAAAAGTCTCGTGTCTCCCAGTTTTGTCCAAAGTCATGTACTTTTTTTATGGGACCCCAAAGATTTGGGACCTCGGTGTCATTTTTGCAAAAAAAGTGATAATTTTCTCAGTTTCATATTTTGCAAACAATTCGGAATTTTGATTTACTCTCTGAGGCAAAGTTGTAGCCCTTGTCATAAAAATTCTTATTCAAGATCAAAACCGCAAAAAACTTAAAAAAATTCAAAATAAATTTTTGTATAGCTGCCTAAAAGTATGCTTTAGTTTATAATAATTTAGTTTTTTCTTACATCACTTATATTGACCTACCTAAACGTTATTAATAATCATTGCTAGGATGTTCATATGTTCTAGAAAGTTGTTTATTGAGATCTTAGCTACATTTTTGTAGTTGATTGTTTCCTTGAATTTTAAACGGATTGCTACCTATGAACCTGAACAGGGGAAAAAAGGTAATAAAAAATCGATTTTTTTAAGTTTTTTGTAAATTTTATCTGGAAGATGAAGTTTTTTTGATTTTATATGTTCACTATTTTTGTTCTTTATGACAAGAGCTACAACTTTGCCTCAGAGAGTAAATCAAAATTCTTAACCCTTGCCAATGGTCAAGTTCAGCCAGAGTCATGTACATTTGCACAATGTTCTAATCCATACATAATGGCATCGATAGGCCTTTGTTTAAATTAAATTTAATGATATGAAGGTTTAATGAAATAAACTTTAAATAATAACTTTAGCTATTAAATAGTTTTGATTGTTAGCTTTTAAAGACAAGTTTTACTTAATTTACACTTTTTAGCAAATAATTACAACTGGTTAAAAACTTACGCCCCCCAAAGTATGCTTTAGAAAGTGACAACATTAAAATCTTTAAATTACTCAATCTCAAATTCCATGGCCTAAAATAATAACTTTAACAGCTAAATAGTTTAAATGTTGTCTGTTTTAAATATTTTAACAAATGATTACAACTTGTTAAAAAACATCCATCCCCCCTAAAGTATGCTTTAGAAAGTGACAACATTAAAATCCCTAAAATACTCTTCAAATTCCAAAGCCTAAAATATAAAAAACCATCAAAACATAGCTAAATCTTATCAAAATAAACAATATTAAGCAAATATTTGTGGGTAATTAAAGAGAGCATATAAATTCAAGCTTAACAGCAAATATTTATGGTCACTGGCATTTAGCTGGGCCACCATAAAACGGCATTTAATAGCACCACAATTATTTCTATAATTAGTAAGTTATTAAAGCCTAAAATTAGGCAACACTTAATGAACTTATTAATTAACCAAATTGTTATGCAGGAAATAATATTTAAATATAGAAAATAATAAGAATCAATAACCATAACAACAGTTTAATATTTTTTTTTCAATATTTGAATGTTTTTGAAAGGAAAATATGATTATTGTGATATTTTCTTTTTCATAGCGTGTTTTCCTTTAATATTTATTAACTATGAAATGACCAGTTTATAGCTATTTTTTTTTACATCCAAAACATGCCAGAACATGCTTGTTTGTATAAATAAACAACCATGTTTTTTTTTCTAAATTTCATAAACACTTCATCACTTGTTAGTTTGTTACACTATATAAAAAAAAGGGAAAACTTGATTTGCAATCTTATTTAGGGGTAATCAATGAAGGCAACTAAAAAGGGAAAAATATTGAAAATTTATTTTAAGAAGGGACAATATTTTTTATTGGTTTATAGTAAAAAATATTGTTTAAATTTTAAAATATTAAGAAATTTGATTTTAAGTGATTACCCCTATTATTTGTAGTTATCGTGTGCTAACAACTCATTTGTAATGGTAACACTTTGGCAAGAAAAACAACCACAATATAAAATTCTTACACATGGTGATATCGTCTATAAACCCTGACATATGGACACATGGTTTTCTTATATAGAAACAGAGAGACAGACAGTCAGACTGACTGTCAGACATTTTCAAGTGTAAATAAAGTTTATTATTTATTCTGTTGTTCATTTTGTTTAAAATGCAGCACATTTAAAAGAAAATATGGATTTGTGTTAAATGAAATGTTAAGAAAAAGTGACAGCATAAATTATAATTTATTTCAAAAACAGTGAGTACCAACTAAAACCACATGAAAGTAAAACTATTTAACTTGAAAAATAAATTATACAAATATGATCCAAAATATATCAAATGAAAGCTACTTAACAATACTTTCCTGGAGTATTTATACTTTATAATATTTGCAATCAATCATTTGTTTAAAGCTGACGAAACAAAACTTTAGAAATTATTTCTATATCACTTTAAGGCTTTAAATAAATTCTCTTTATTAACAAATATTCTATTCTAATTTACCATAAATCTAGTTTATTGTTTATTTCGTGCCATTATTGTCCTATAAATAAAACAATATGAAAACATTGTAATCAACTGTGTTTTTTTTTTGTTGTGGCTGTGATTCTAATAATAAATAAAAAAAACTTGTATAGAACTAAAGAAATTGTAGTGGAAATAATGAAAATATAAACATTAAAATTACATACATTTCCTTATTAATTAATTATTATGCAACATGGTGTATTAACTTTACATTACAAATTCATTACACATACAAAACCAAACAGACAAACATACCGCGCATACAATCAGGCACTCACTCACTCATTTAATAAACCCAGCAGTTCTGGCAAACTAATCCAGAACAAATGATTTCTTAGTATAACAGATTCAATTATTTTAGAAAATATTTTTTGGAAATTTTTATGAAAAATTGTTTATAAGTTTTTAAAATTGTTTTACAAAAGTTAAACAAATCTACTGATAATATTCCTTAATTTGTTGTTAACATATTTGTAGAATATTGTTTTAATCTATATAACTTGCTTCTTGGTGAAAATTGCATTTTTATAAAATTAGTCAAAATTAATATTAATCATACGCACCCTTGAACAATTTTAGAAATTTTAAATTTTCTTTAATACCAATAGAGATTTTAAAATGTTTATTAATGTTTAAGTATAGCTTAGGGGTTTTCAATGATTTGAGTATTAAAAAAAATTTTAAATATAAATAATAGCAGAGCTGGGACTACAATAAATTGAGATAAAATAATTTTTTTATTTAATTTTTATAGAAAACTTTAACTTGATCTAACCGGACACAGTATAATGATAATAAATCTAGCAATATAAATGCTGTTTTAAGTTTATAAAAAAATTTGTTAAAATGAAATAATTTTAAAATTTTTTTTTTGATTTTTTTAAAACTTTTGAAAAAATCTTTTATAAGTTTTTAAAATTGTTTTGTAAATGCTGAACAAACCTATTCATGATATTTCTTGATTTGTTTTCATCATATTAGCAGAATATTCCATTGCTCTATTTAACTTGCATCCCATTGAAAATTGAGTTTTTATAAAATTAGTTTTAATTAATATTACTCATACGCAGCCATGAACGATTTTAAAAATTTTGAATTTTCTTTTAAACAAATGGAGATTTTTAAGTTATTAACAAAGTTTATGCAAGGCTAAAGTCTTTTAAGTGATTTATGATTTAAAATTAAATTGGAATTTAACTACTAACAGAGCTGGGAGTGCAAGAAAAAAGGACAAAATTGTTTGTTTATAAAATTTTTTATTGCAGACCTTAGTTTGGTCTAACACGGCACATTATAATGGTATAAAAATGCATTTTATATAGGTGTTATTTTAGATTCACAAGAAACTTGTTAAAATTTTATATATTTTGAAAATGTTTTTTTTTTTAAAAAAATATATGAAAAAATTTGTTAAAAATCATTCATAAGTTTTAAAATTTTTTTTGGAAGTGTTAAACAAATCTTCTAATGACATTCTTTAATGTGTTTTTAACATATTTGTAAAACATTTCACTGCTCTATTTAACTTGCATCCCGTTGAAAATTGCGTTTTTATAAAATTAGTTTTAATTAATATTACTCATACGCAGCCAAATTTACAAATTTTAAATTTTCATTTAAACAAATGACAATTTAAAGGTTTTTAACAAAGCTTAAGCATGACTAAAGTCTTTGAAATGATTTACAATTTAAAAGAAGATTTTTTTAAAAAAAACACACACAAAATAATTTTTTTCTTAAATTTATATTGCAGACTTTAGTTTTATCTAACAAGACATGGTAAAAAGATAATACAGCCAGCAATATAATCTGTGTTTTAAGTTCAAAAAAGGCTTGCTAAAATTAATGAATTTTGATATATTTGTTGGAGAATTTTAAAATTTTTCACAAAATCTTTAATAAGTTTTTTAAATTGTTTTGTAAATATTAAACAAATCTAAAGATGATATTCCTTAATATGTTTTTAACATTTTTGTAGAACATTTCATAAGTCTCTTTAACTTGCTTCCTGGTTAAAATTTAGTTTTTATAAAATTAGTCCAAATTAATATCAATCATACGCACCCATGAACAATTTTACAAATTATCAATTTTCTTTAAAACAAAGGGCGACTTAAGAATTTTGAATACAGTTCAAGAAAGGCTTATGACTTTCAAGTAATTTACAATTGAAAATAAAAAAGTAATTTATCTACTAACAGAGCTGGGAGTGAATAAAAAAAAACACAAAATTTTTTTGATTTTTTTTAACAACAGTATTAATATTTTTGTTTGACTTTTACAGACAATTGACTACATGATAGATTACCTGGGTTGAATAAAGTAACCAATTGTCTACTCTTTGCATTACAAAGGGCTTATACTTGACAAATGAAATACGACATTAGTGAAAATTACTATTTAAAAGGCAAACATTGAATGCTTTCAAAACTGCTGGGTCACTGTACTGCTCTTGCTTCCTATGTATGAGTACTGCTGGGTAATATGTTCCTGTATTATTGCAAGTGTGTGAATAAAATAAATATTTTTCATTTATTTCCCTGTAAAAAAAATGCCAACAAGCCAACAAATGTGAACATACATTGAAATTCACAATGCAATTTTTTATTATATATTTTTTTCTTGCTGCTGTTGTTTAATCAATGGTTGCAGCAACAAGGCAGCAACAGCACCAGCAACATTTAACAAATAATAAAAACGTACAAACACACAAAAAATTGTTTTAAAAAACCCAACCCACATTTATATAGAATGCTTGGAATAAAATAAATATTTCAAGGTTGAAATGTTCTCTGTGTTTAAAAAAATATATATAAATAATAAAAAAAAACAACAACAGCAAAACGTTTTAATTAATATTTAAAAGAGCAAAATTATTATTGTTCATTTGATAGAAATAGCAATAATATTGAAAATTGAAAACAATTGAGTTTTGATTTTTATTGAAATTAAAGGCCAACAAGAAAGTTAATAATGTGAAATTAATTTGTAATTAAAATGAGGACTTATTTAAATAATTAAGTGCAGTTAGTGCTGGTTCACACACATCATGTTTACTAGAGGAAGTCTTGAGTTTATAGAAGCGAGAGAGGAAAATCTTCCCAATCTGCTCTCCTTTCTCTTCTATAAACTCCAGACTTGCTCAAGTAAACTTTACTTTTACATTTTAAATGATATTAGTTTTTCTCTCAAAATAACTTACAAATTATCAAGATTTCGTTACATAATTTCCTTGTTTTAATAGTTAATACTATTTATTATTATGTTAGTTTACAAATAAATTTATGCCATTAAATCTTGTAGAAATTTTTTAATATTTTTTAAATTAAACTCTCAACTAAATACAATTTACACCACATTTCACATATTTCTAATAAAGGATTTCTTTCTCATTATAAAATGTAATCATGTTGCTTTTTTTGCACACAAAACATTATTATATTTTACTTATAATAACAACATCATCATTATCGTCATCATTAAAACACATCCACAGCCAAAAGTACACAGAAATTCCAATACATTTCCCAGCTGTTTTAAAAGTAGTCAATAATTGTCTTTTAGTTAATAATTTTCACGAATGTGTAATTTCTTCATATAAGCTACTTATAATGCATAGAGTAGATAATTGTTGGAGTAGTAAATTGTCACTTTAGTGTCTCTAAGTAATCTTTAGAGTAGTCATTGTATGATATTCACTTAATAAACCTTTTGCTAAAACTAATAATTCAGTTCTTTAAAAAAAAAAAATTATAAAAAATAATTTTCTTGTTTTTACTTGCACTCCCAGCTCTGCAAGTACTTAAATTCCAATTCTATTTTAAATTGTAAATCACTTTAAAGACTTTAGCCATGCTTAAACATTGATTAAAACTATACAATCTGTAGTAGTATTAAACAAAATTCGAAATTAGTAAAATTGTTCATGGGTGCGTATGATTAATATTAATTTGGACTAATTTTATAAAAACGCAATTTTCTCCAGGATGCAGGTTAACTAGAGCAATGTAATGTTCTACAAATAAGATAAGAACATATCAATAAATATCATCGGTAGCTTTGTTTTATACTGACAAAGTAATTTTTAAAACATATCAACGATTTTTTAAAGAATTTAAAATTTTTCAATTTAACAAATTTCTTCTGAACTGAAAACAGCACTATATTGCTGAGTGTATTATCATTGTAATATCCATTGCTAAATCAAGATGTATCCATTACGAAAAAAAAATCAATTTGGAAATTATATTGTCCTTTTTTATAGAACTCCAAGCTCTTTTTGAACTTAAATTCCAATTATATTTTAAGTTGTAAATCACTTTAAAGGCTTTAGCCAAGCGTAAACATTGATTAAAACTATAAAATCTCTAGTAGTATTAAAGAAAATAGGAAATTTGTAAAAATTTCAATGGGTGCGTATGATTAATATTAATTTGGACTAATTTTATATTAACGCAATTTTCATTGGGATGCTAGTTAAATAGAGCAATGTAATGTTCTACAAATATGTTAAGAAAAAATCAAAGAATATCATCGGTGGATTTTTTTCATACTGACAAAATAATTTTAAAAATTTATGAAAGATTTTTTAAAAATTTTCAATAAATTGTAAAAAATATTTTCAAAATTAATTAATTTTAACAAGATATTTCTGAACTAAGAACAACATGCATAATGCTGATTGTACTGTTTTTTTTTAGATCAAGGGATAGTCTTTCCGAAAAAAATCAATCAACAAAATATATTGTACTCTTTTATTGAACTCCCAGCTCTGTTAGTACTTCAATTCCAATTCTATTTTAAATTGTAAATCGCTTTACAGACTTTAGCCATGCTTAAACAATGATTAAAACTATAAAATATCTAGTAGTATTAAAGAAAATAAAAAAATTTTGTAAAATTGTCCATGGGTGCGTATGATTAATATTAATTTGGACTAATTTTATAAAAACATAATTTTCATTGGGATGTAAGTTAAATAGAGCAATGAAATATTCTACAAATATGTTAAGAACAAAACAAAGAATATCCTCCGCAGATTTGTTTCATACTGACAAAGTAATTTTAAAAACATAAAAATTTTCAATAAATTGTAAAAAATATTTTCAAAATTAATTAATTTTAACATGATCTTTCTGAACTGAAAACAACATTTATATTGTTAAATGTATTATCATTGTACTGTCCTTTGTTATAACAAATTTTAGTCTTTCTGCAGTCATTTGTTATATCAAATTGTAGTCATTCGGAAAAAATTCAATAAACAAATTATATTGTACTTTTTTATTAAACTCCCAGCTCTGTTAGTAATTAAATTCCAATCTAATTTTAAACTGTTAATCACTTTAAAGACTTTAGCCATGCTTAAACATTGATCAAAACTATAAAATCTCTAGTAGTACTAAAGAAAATTGGAAATTTATAAAATTGTCCATGGGTGCGTATGACTGATATTAATTTGGACTAATTTTATAAAACTGAAATTTTCACTGGAATGCAAGCTAAATAGAGCCATGAAATGTTCTACAAATATGTTAAGAACTAATTAAGGATTAATATCAGTAGAATTGTTTAATGTTTCCAAAACAATTTTAAAAATTTTATGAACGATTTTTTCAAAATTTCTAATGAAACCTAAGATATATTTATAAATCAAAATCCTAGTTATGTTAGTAATAGAAATCCAATTTTATTTTAAATAAAAAATCTTTTAAAACATCTTAGCTATGCTTGAATATTATTATTATTTCAAAATCTCTTCTTAAAAAAAATCAATAAAAAAATTGTTCGTTTTTCTTGCACTCCCAGCTCTGTTATTACTTAAATTCCAATTATATTTTAAATTGTAAATTACGCTAAAGTCTCAAGCGTGCTTAAACAATGATTAAATTTATAAAATCTGTATTAGTATTAAAGAAAATTTAAAATTTGTAAAATTTTCCATGGGTGCGTATGATTGATATTAATTTGGAGCAATTTTATAAAATTGAAATTTTCACAAAGATGCAAGCTAAATAGAGCCATGAAATGTTCTACAAATATATTAAGAACTAATTAAGGATTAATATCAGTTGAAATGCTTAATATTTCCAAAACAATTTTAAAAACTTATGAACGATTTTTTAAAAAATTTTAGATAAAATTTTTAGTTTCTTAGAACTGCTGGGGAAATCCTTACAAATGCTTCGCACACTCACATCATACCGAGTCATTATAAACAACTTAAAGCAATAACAACATTAGTAATAGCAACAATAATAACAACAGCAACATAATGCAAAACACAACTGCTACTAACAACAACAGCCAGTGTAGCAACAACATCCATTTGCAGCAGCATTTGGTTGTTGTTGATGCTGTTCGTTAGAAGGAGAAAAAAATTATATATTAAAACATCAATAAACATCATAAATACTTAAAATGCATTTATAACATTATAATGATACTTTACAGACACTTGTAAACACATACCCTCACACATATTTATATATAGGAAAAACCTCTCACTTATACATACAGATTTGTTTACAAATAACAGTAACAACTATAAATGAGAGCATAAATGCAGAAATATGGCAGTGAGTGAGTGTGTATGAATATAAATGCACTTGAAAAATTAAATTATATTGAAGCAGCAGTTTTGCATTCACTCACTCACTACGTCTCTCGGTATTTACCATCACCTCTCTCTTTACTTTTTGAAGAACTCAGATCGTTATAAACGATTTTATATGTATTGTATGGTGTTTATAATTGTAATTGTATTAACTTGTATAATTTGTATTTTCCTTTTAAGGATTGGTGTTTTATTTTCTTAATAAAATACAGAAATTTGTTATAAGAATTGTAAAATTGATTTATAAGAAGCCAACATCTTAATGTATGATATTTAGTAAATAAAATATTAGAAATTCAATTAAAAAAGTATAGTCTAAAGTGTGTGATGAAGAAAACATAGAAAATATGCCCTAAAGTATACTACAGTTATTAAGAAAAGTGAATAAAAATTTCCCTTAAACTTTGATCATTTTTGAGGTTGTCGTTTAATAGTAAAATCTTATCTTTTTTTCAAAAATAGTTTTGGGTTAAGGTAATACTATTCTTAATCTTTCTTTTGTTATATAAATTTTAAAATGTTTTCTTTAAATTCCTCAAATCATCTCCTGGCCTTAGTTGCTCACAATTCTCACAAATCATTGCCTACATTTAGGCGCTCTATATTATTTTCTTTTAAAGGTTTACCTTGTTTCTTTTATATTCTTTCTTTTAAATCAAATTTCATTTGTCTAACAAACAAACACTTTATTTCTTTTATTTATAAACTTTGTTTGAAATAGATTGCTGTTTATATAGTTATATAAAGCTATAGAAAATACTTTAACAAAATCATTTTGACCAGTCAAGGTAAATGAAGCTCATTGTTTTCTTTTCATAAAATCAATTTTCCTTTTATTCTTCCATTTGAAAGGTGTAATTTTGTTTCTACTTATGGGTGGGGAAAATAATATGGAAAGCATTGTAATAGACAAGCAAAACCTTTTGTTATAGAGGTTATACAATAATAAATAAAAGATATTTGTTTTTTATGGAAATTATATTGAAATAGTAATAACAAAAAAAAGCGTATAAAAAAAAAGTATACTTAAATTAAAAACTTACTTAATGTGTATTTTAAAGCAGAAATTTTTAAATAAATGATAAAATAGATTTTAGTTTTTAAATTTTACCAGCAATTCAAAATTAAATATTTGAATAACTGAAATAATTTTTTAAATTGATTCAACTTGCAGAAACTATTTAAATGATTATCAATATCAAACTACTAAGGACATTTATACATACTTTAAATGATTTTGATTAATATCAGCTTTGTATTTTTTTCCAAATCTTTAGGATATTGCTAAATCGTTATAAAAATATTCCTAAAAGTCTTCTCAGTTCTTGATTTTTATAAAATTCTAAGTATTTCATTCACTCTTATAAATATAAAAATATTTTTTTTTTATTATATTAAAAATTTTTAAAAAATTGTTTATAAGTTTTTAAAATTGTTCTGAAAATTTAAAAAAAATATACTAGTATTATGGCCTAGTGTGTTCTTAACATATTTGTAGAACATTCCATTGCTCTATTTAACTTGTATCCTGTTGAAAATTGCATTTCTATAAAATTAGTCCAAATTAATATCAATCATACGTACCCGTGAACAATTTTACAAATTTCTAATTATCTTGAAAACAAATGAAAATTTAGAAATTATTAATACTTTTTAGGCATAGCTAAAGTCTTTTAAAAGATTTATACTTGAAAATAAAATTGTAATTAAAATATTAACATAGCAGGGATTGCATGAAAAGAACAAAATAATTTGTTAATAGAATTTTTAGAAATTACTAAAGCTGGGTCTAGTTAGGGACTGTAAAATTTTAATACACCAATCTTAATAAATGTAGTTTTAAGTTCAAAAGAAAATTATACGAATTAGTTAATTTTCATACTTTTTTTTCATTTAAAAAAAAATAAAAAATCGTTTTAAAATTTTTTTATTTTAATGTCAATATATTCCTTGGTTTGATCTTAACATATATTCCTTGGTTTGATCTTAACATATTTGTAGAATGTGTACCACTGCTGTATTTGCTTCTCAAATAATAATTTTAGTAGTTTTTCCATATTAGTACAATAATCCATACCCATAAATTTATAAATTTAGCATTTTCTTCAAAACAAATAGAGATTTTTTTTATTTTTTTGTAATGCGTAAGCATATCGAAAGTCGTTTAAGTGATTTACAATTTAAAATAGAAGTGGACAACTTGTTAAAATTATTTAATTTAGAGAATATTTTTTTTTTTAGTTTTATTGAAAATTTTTCAAAAAAATCATTCATAAGTTTTTAAAATTGCTTTAGCAATGTTAAACAAACCTACTAAGGATATTGCTTAATTTGTTCTTAGCATATTTGTAGAATATACCATTTCTCTATTTAACTTGGTTCATGGTGAAAATTGAGCTTTCACAAAATTATTCTTAATTAATATTAATCATACGCAACCATGGAAAATTTAACAAATTTTTAAATTTCTTCAAAGCGGTTAGAGATTTTTTAATTATTAAAGGAGATTAATTTAGCCAAAGGAATTCTTAGTAATTTAGAGGTGCAAATGAAATTCAAAACTAACAAAATACCAAAGAAGGAGGTCGGTTCATGAATGAAATTAATAAAAAAAAAATTTGTTTAAATTTAATTTGTGCAAAAAATATGAGAAAGAAATCATAATTATTACATTTAGTAAACTATTGAAGAAATAAATTAACTGAAAAATATTTATTAATCTTTAATTATTTTTTTTGGATTTTTTTTGTCGAGTTTAATTGAAATAGTTGAAATTTTTATAGTTTTGTTCCGAAATCGTTCAAGTAATATAAGGCAGTTAATCTTTACTTTGTTAGTAACATATTTGTAAAACCTTTTGCAGCTGTAATTCCTTTAGAATATAAATTAATTTCAAAAATAATTTTTTTTTTATAGAAATTTTTTTCTAAATCTTTCATAACTTTTCAAATTTGTTTAGAAAACTTTGAGTAAATCTTGTAATGTTAATCTCCACTTTGTTCTGAACATATTTGTAGAACACTGCATTGCTTCCTTTAACTGGCTTCTGGGTGAAAATTGTGTTTTTTTATAAAATTAGTCCAAATTAATATCAATCATACGTTGCGATGAACAATTTTACAAATTTTCAATTTTATTGCAAAGCTATTGAGAAGTTAATATTTTTAACAATGTTTAAGCATTACTTAAGACTTTTAATTAATTTACAATACAAAATAAAATTGGAATTTTACTACAACCAGAGCTGGGAGTCTTAAAAAAATAAATATTTTATTTATTGATTTTTTTCCACTAAATGCCAAACTAATATTTTGATGTTAATCCTTAATTTTGCTTGTGTTCTTAAAGCTTAATTTATTTCACAATTAAAGAACTTTAATGTCAAATAACAAACTGCCTGAATTTTTTTTTGTCGAGTTTAATTGAAATAGTTGAAATTTTTATAGTTTTGTTCCGAAATCGTTCAAGTAATATAAGGCAGTTAATCTTTACTTTGTTAGTAACATATTTGTAAAACCTTTTGCAGCTGTAATTCCTTTAAAAAATAAACTAATTTCAAAAATATTTTTAATTTTATAAAAATTTCTTGTTAAATCTTTCATAACTTTTCATATTTGTTTAGAAGACTTTGACTTAATCTTGTAGTATTAGTCTCTAATTTGTTCTGAATATATTTGTAGAACATTCCATTGCTCTATTTAACTTACTTGCCGGTGAAAATTGTGTTTTTATAAAATTAGTCCAAATTAATATCAATCATACGTAGCGATGAACAATTTTACAAATTTCCAATTTTATTTAAAACCAATAGAGAAGTTGAAATTTTTAACAATGTTTAAGCATTACTTAAGACTTTTAATTAATTTCCAATACAAAATAAAATTGGAATTTTACTACAACCAGAGCTGGAAGTCTTAAAAAAATAAATATTTTATTTATTGATTTTTTTCCACTAAATGCCAAACTAATATTTTGATGTTAATCATTAATTTGATTTTAATATATTTATGCATTCTTAAAGGTTAATTTCTTTCAAATAACAAATTTCCTACATTACCTTTCAAACATTTAATCATTTACACTTTAAAGTAATGCTCAATTTTAGCAGCTGAGGTTTACTTCTTACAAAATTTTTGAATTATTTTTTTTGTTTTTTGTTGTGTTTAAAAACTTTCATAAGCTTATTTTTGCTGTTATTTATTCGTTATCCCACTCTTAACAAACTTTATTTATCTAATACAACATTTATGAGAAAACTATAGCATACATTTCAGCAGTTTCAATAAACTTTTATGTAAGGATATAATATTAAGAAAAGCATACTTCTGGGTAAGTGTTTATGTAATTTAAGCTGTAACAGTTATTTATATGCTCCATATTTCTAAAAAGGAAAAATAAATAAATATAAATTATAACAAGAAAAAAAAGCAGGGTTTACCTTTACACCATCCAGTTTATTTATAAAAAGAGCTTATATATATGAATATAAGAAAAAAATATATAAAATTATGTTTGTAAAGATTCTGGGTAAAATGAAAATTTCACATTATATTAATATTAAACTCAAGACCTTGTTATCATCATCAACAAGATTATCAACTTCATCAACATTTGAATTAAATCTTAAGATTTGTGGAAGGATAAAAACGTAGAAATAGGCAACCTTCATTCAACACAAGTGATTAGGGTAAGAATGAGTTAAATGGCATTAAATTTAATGGAATATTATTAAATAGATATTAAATTTATGAATTTGTTTTATAATTTTTTAATAGCTTATGATTTTAGCTATAAGAAACTAAAGAAATATTTTGCATTTTTTTGTTCTTTGTTAGAAATTGTGAAGTACAATTTTATGTAACTTTTATCAAATTCAAAAACATTTCTTATTTTTTCTTGCAAATGCTGTGCTGTGTTTTCTTTAATTCCTTAAATCTTCGCTTTGATTTAGTTCTTTTTGAGATCTACTCTGTTGTAGAAATCATTGCCTAGTTTAAGGCGTTTATTGGTTTGCAAGTCTTTAGGGTAAGAAAAAGTTAAAAAACCTTAAATTTTGTTGGAATATTATAAAAATGTATATTAAATTTATTGATTTTCTAATAGCTCAGGCTTTAAGTTTTATGAAACAAAATAAATTTTCACTCTTTGAAAGAAATTTTTTTTTTAATTTTTTCAAACATAAAAACATTTCATAATTTCACTCCAATAATACTATTGTTAGTTTCCGCTTTCTTCACTTCCTGAAAATATCGCCTTGAATAAGTTTTTTTAACTTAAATTCGAGTTCACAAATTGTTGCCTATTTTTAGGCTCTTTTATAGATGAAACTATAATTTCCCCCAAAATCAGCAGAAAACTTGAAATATATTCATTGAAGTAAATTATATTTTCTGCTTCACAATTTCCTCAAACACAGAAATGAATTATTAAACATTACTAACACAGATTTTAGTAAAAATATATCAAAGGATTATTATTATAGGCAGCCTAAAAGTAGGCTTTAATTTTCTAATTTTCTTTAGTTTCCTTATGATTGATGTTTTTCTATTTAACATTTATAATAACAAAACAGTTACTTACTGTTTTTAAGCCCAAAGAGATTTGAAATATGTTGTGATGTATCAAAGTAGCAAGAACACATAAAACAAATGCCAGGAAATTGACATACAAAACAATAATTGACACCTAAAAGTAGGCAACACATATTTGCTAAAATACTTACATGATGGAATTTTTACATTTATGTTAGTTAGTAGTGAGTATGAATGAATAAAAACAACTTAATTTGCTAGATTGCTTTGTATACTCAGAATTAATGTATGCTAATGTGGAATTTTTCCGTTTTAATATCCTGCACAAACAGGACTCTCATTTTAGCAACATGGAATTTTTGAAATTCGTATGAAATCGTAATGCTAAGGACATAAACGAATAGAAATAACAGTGTTTATTCAAATACGGAGATTTGTCAAAGGATTGGTTTTCAGAAAACTGCTACAGAAAGGGATTTATAGAAATCTGTAGTATTTTTTTAAATTTAAAAAAAAGTCAAGGAAACTTAAAGTAAACACACAAATAAAAACACATATTTGTTCATAAATTATAACAGCAATTTTTTATTTATTAAAAAAAAAACTATTTTTTCGTAATTGCCTTTTCTTATTTTGATTTATAACTTTTTTTCTGTAGAAACGATTTAACTGATTTTCAATACCAAACCAATTACTACATTGATAAACAGTTTAGAAGAATTTTATTAATAAAGATTTAAAATTTTGGTCCTGAGAGTATTGTGCACATACCTTAAATATGGCTACAGCTAAATCGTTTTAATAATATTCATATAAGTCCTTCTTATAACATTCGGAACGTTGTTAAAATTAATTAATTTTGAAAATATTTTTTTCAATTTATTGAAAATTTTTAAAAAATCTTCCACTTTTCATTTCAAATCTTTTTAAAATTTCTTTAACAGTCTGAATCAAATCTACTGATGATATTATCTGACTTGTTCTTCACATATTTGTAGAACATTTAATTGCTCTATTCAACTTGGTTCCCAATGAAAATTGCGTTTTTATAAAATTACTCCAAATTAATATTAATCATACGCACCCAACAAAAATTTTACAAATTTTAAATTTTCGTTAATACAAATGGTAATTTCAAAATTTTTAATGAAGTTTAAACACAATAGAAGCCTTTAAAGTGATTTAGAATTAGAAATAAAATTGGAATTTAATTATTAACATAGCTTATAGTTCTATAAAAAAATGACAATATAATTTCTTGATTGAAGTTTTTTCGAAATGGCTATATCTTGATTCAACAACGGACACTACAATGATACACCCAGCAAGTTCTGTTCCTTCTTTAAATTAATTAATTTTTACAATTTATTGAACATTATTAAAAAATCTTTCATAAGTTTCTAAAATTACTTTGTCAGTCTGAAACAAATTTACTGATGCTATTCTCTGATTTGTTCTTAACATATTTGTAGAACATTTCATTGCTCTATTCAACTTGGTTCCCAACGAGAATTGCATTTTTATAAAATTACTCCAAATTAATATTAATCATACGCACCCATCAAAAATTTTACAAATTTTCAATTTTCTTTAAAACAAATGAAGATTTCAAAATTTTCAATAGTATTTAAATAAAGCATAAGTCTTTTAAGTAATTTAGTTTTAAAAAAATTTGGAATTTAACTACTAACAGTTCCTGGGGGAGTGCAAGAAATAAGTACTAAATAATTTCAATATTTTTTAGACTCGTTTTTTGTCCTTAAATACTTTCTTCTGTCTCAATGTAACCCAAGTAAGTGTGTATAGTCCACACTTATGTTTTATCTTATATTTTATTTTCTTAAGATAGATAAATTATTTGTAATAATTTTAAAAGTTTATACTGATATCTTGCTAATGGAATAAAAAATTTTGTTACCAAATTTTTCAAGTTTTTAGATTATTAAAGTATTTACTGTACAGCCTTATATAACTAAAGCCAATCTATCATAAATTCCTTATGCCATCTCATGTACAAACAATCTCTGTTGTATTGCATTCCCTTCCTCTATTTTGCCAATGATAAACACTCTATCAATGTGATTTTCATTTCCTATCAAATGTTCACTGCCAAAATGGTGGCTTATTAAATGACACATTAAGTCCTTCCATTATAACTAACATACTGAAACAATTGCTCATATGGTGTATATCAATGACTACCCAGCAGTTATGGGTGACTGTCCCAAACTAACTAATAGAACTATAAATTGAAATAAATACAACTTGACTTAACCAGTTACAGTTTAATGATAATACAGCCATTAATATAAATATGGTTTGAGTTACAGCAGAAACTAGTTAAAATTAATAAAATTTTGAAAATATATGTTTAGGTTTCCTTGTTAATTTTGAAAAAATCGATCATAACTTTTAAAAATTGTTTTGTAAATGTCAAGAAAATTTTCTAATGATATTCCTTAATGTGTTTTTAACATATTTGCAGAACATTTCATTACTCTATTTATCTTGCATTCCGGTGAAAATTGCGTTTTTATAAAATTAGTCTAAATTAATATTAATCATACGCACCCATGATAAATTTTACAAATTTTAAATTTTCTTTAAAACAACTGAAGATTTTAGAATTTTGAATAAAGTTTAATCACAGCTAAAGTCTTTTACAAGATTTACAATTTAAAAACATTGAAAAACTTCATAAAATTAATTAATTTTTTAAATATATTTTTCGGTTTTATAGAACATTTTCATAAAATCTTTCAAAAGTTTTTTAAATATGTTTTGTAAATGTTAAACAAATCTACTTATGATATTCTCAGCTTTGTTTTTAACATATTTGTAGAACATTTCAGTGCTCTGTTTAATTTGAATCCCAGTGGAAACTACGCTTTTATAAAATTACTCCAAATTAATATTAATCATGAAATTTTTTAGAAATTTACAATTTTCTTTAAAACAAATGGAGATTTTAAAATTTTGAATGAAGTTTAAACACAATAGACGTCTTTAAAGTGATTTAGAATTTGAAATAAAATTGGAATTAAACTATTAAGATAGCTGGGAGTTCCATAAAAAAGGACAATATAATTTCCTGATTGATTTTTTTCGCAATGGCTATGTTTTGATCTAACAAAGGACAGTACAATGATACACCCAGTAATATAAATGTTGTTTTCAGTTCAGAGAGAACTTCTTAAAATTAATAAATTGTTTAAAATTTATTGAAATTTTTTTTAAAAATCGTTCATAAGTTTCTAAAATTACTTTGTCAGTATGAAACAAATCTACTGATGATATTGTCTGATTTGTTCTTAACAGATTTGTAGAACATTTTATTGCTCTATTTAACTTGTTTCCCAATGAAAATGGCGTTTTTATAAAATTACTCCAAATTAATATTAATCATACGCACCCATGAATAATTTTACAAATTTTAAATTTTCTTTAATACAGATGGAGATTTCAAAATTGTAATAATGTTTAAGCATAGCTTAATACTTTTAAGTGATTTACAGTTTAAAAAATGGGATTTAACTACTAACAGGGCTGGGAGTGCGAGAAAAAAATTACTAAATTTTTTCAATATTTTTTTTAGAGTGGTTTTATTATCGAAAGTAGCGCAAGTAAGTGTACATACGGTTTAAAAGCTATACATTGTCTACTTTTAAAACTGCTGGATATATATGAATGACTATTTATTTCTATGTATTTGTGTAGGTTTTGCAAAATGACTTGATATGATTTGCTTTAGTACTTAAAATGACATGTTGTGTTTTGCACAAATATTTTTTGATTAATGGCCTGGGAATTATATCAAATTCTGTACCTTACTATTTGCAAATATGTATAATTTCTTGTTATTTTCCAAGATATTAGAAAAAATAAGAAATATTTTCTATATATTTGTATATTATCTAAAGCTTTTAATATAATTATTTCAATGCCTTCATTGTTGGCATTGTTTTGTAATAAAAATAATACAAATCATACTAAAAACAAAAGCAAAGTTATAAAAAAAATGCAATCAAAGCACATCATTTTTATATTAATGACACACATTTATCTATTTTTTTTATTTATTTTAAAGCTTTTAAGAATATTACAATATATTTGTACATTTGCAGCAATAAGTGGAAGTAGAAAAAAAATCTATAAAACTGATGGAAATCTATAAAAAAGGGAAGACTTGTATATTATTGAAATAACAAATGATTTATTTTAAAGAAATAATATTTGTTTACACTTGAATGATAAGAGATTTGAAATACATGAAGATTCAGGGTCGTAGGGGCTAAACACAGGAGAGTTGTAAATAAAAATAAAGCATACTTTAAGGCTTAAATAAAGATTAAGATATTTTGCATAATTTAAACTGTTTTTAATTTACAGAAATAATGAAAATTTAGTGGAAATCCTGATATGGTTTGATATAGAAAATTCTGACCTTCCCACTGTCCCTGTTTTGTAATCATATTTTTCAAAACATCGTTTGTTTTCTTATTTTTTGCCCCAAATTCTTCCTCATTATTGTTGATTGATTTTTTCTATTTCTCTTGCTGAAAATTCAATTAATCAAATCTATATAAATTAATTTCATAATTGTCTTGATAATTTATTTAACACACAAGAGTTTGAGGGTGGTGTGTCCTATATTTCATTCATAATCTTATTAAACAAAACAAATTTCTATAAATTACGTGTAATTATATGATACATTTTGGCATGTAATTAAATATCTATGGATATGATCATGTAATTAATTTTATAATTAAGAAGGAAGTGCACAAACAAATATGGTAAAACAATAATACACCCGGTAATTCAAATGTTGTTTTACGTTCAGAAATCTTTTAAAATGGTATTAGTTTTGAATCAAATAACTGATATTAATCATTAATTTGATCTTAACATATTTTTAAATTAATTTGCGCTAATTAATTTATAGAAAAAAATTTTAAGTTTTCATAACTTTTTAAAAATACTTTGTCAATATGAAATAAATCTTAGGGGTCCCTTCGACTCTACTTGATTGTTCGCACGTAGTGAACTACCACGTAAACCATGAAATAAATCTACGGATGATATTCTCTGATTTGTTCTTAACATATTTGTAGAACATTTCATTGCTCTATTTTAATTGGTTCCTAATGAAAATTTAATTTTTATAAAAATACTCCAAATTAATATTAATCATACGCACCAATGAACAATTTTAAAAATTTACAATTTTCTTTAATACAAATGGAAATTTAAAAATGTTTAATGCTTAGCATAGTTAAAGTCTTTTAAGTGAACTACAGGTTAAAAAAAATGGGATTTAGCAACTAACAGTGCTGGAAGTGCTAGAAAAAAGTACTAAAAAATTTCAATATTTGTTTTAGGAATTAAGGACATTTTAGTAAAATTCTATTTTGAACTAAATTTTCATAATTTTTTACATTTATTTATTATATGAATTGGTTAAACAATTTGCTAAAAAATTATAAATTTCCTTTTAATGAAAAATTTCCTTTAGAGGGAAATTTTGGATTTAACTAATTTTTCATAATTTTTTATTAATAGTGTCCATTTCTAAATCAAAATGTGCTAAAAATTTATAAATTTCCCTTTAAAAAAAAATTTCGCCTTAAGGGAAATTTTAGTTTGAACCAAATTTTCACAATTTTGTATATTTTTAATAATTATTTTAATTGCAGAAGCAAAATTTTTAAAAAATTTATAAATTTCCCTTAAAATGAAAAATTTCCCTTTAAGGGAAATTTTAGTTTGAACTCAATTTTTATAATTTCTTGTACATTTAATAATTATATGAATTGGTATTCAAAAATTTGCTAAAAATTTATTAATTTCCCTTTAAATAAAAAATTTCCTTTAGAGGGAAATTTTGGATTTAACTAATTTGTCATTATTTTTGGTATTTTATTAATTGTGTCAATTTTTAAATCAATATTTGCTAAAAATTTATAAATTTCCATTAAAATAAAAAATTTCCCTTTAAGGGAAATTTTAGTTTGAACCAAATTTTCATAATTTTGTATATTTTTAATAATTATTTTAATTGCAGAAACAAAATTTTTGAAAAATTTATAAATTTCCTTTAGAATTAAAAATTTCCCTTTAAGGGAAATTTTAATTTGAACTCAATTTTTATAATTTTTTGTACATTTAATAATTATATAAATTGGTATTAAAAAATTAGCTAAAAATTTATAAATTTCCCTTTATATATAAAATTTCCCTTAGAGGGAAATTTTGGATGTAACTAATTTTTCATAATTTTTTGTAGTTTTATTAATTTTGTCAATTTTTAAATCAAAATTTGCTAAAAATTTATAAATTTCCCTTAAAATAAAAAATTTCCCCTTAAGGGAAATTTCAGTTTGAACAAAATACAGTACGGGCTCGATTTGCGCAACCGAAAGGAAATCGAGGTTGTTGCGATATTCGAAATGTTGCAATAAGCAACCACTATATATGCTATTATTTTTTATTCTTTTTTTTATAAAAACATGCAACTTAATTAACAAAAATTAATTAATTCATATATTAAACAAAACAAAGTAAAAATAAATGGTGTAAATAAATCTTTTAATAAAAAATAACTGAATAAACAGCCAAAATTCTTTATGAGAGCAGTGTCGTCGTGAAAGTATTTTTTAGGTGCCTATGATTTAGCAAATAGTTTTGAATTACGCTTCTGATTAAAAAAACAACCAGAATAAATAGAGAAGAGAATAGAATAACTTCTGAATAATATTACATATGAAAAAAAATAAAGTTGCACTTATCGCGTCTGTTTTTTGAAAAAAGTTGCAGTTATAAAGAATCTAATGTTAAAAAATAGGCTGTTGCGCTAATCGGTCAGTTGCAATAATAGGTAGTTGCACAAATCGAGCCCGTACTGTATTCATAATTTTGTATGCAAAATTTTTGAAAAATTTATAAATTTTCCTTAGAGTAATAAATTTCCCTTTAAGTGAAATTTTATTTTGAATAAAATTTTTATAATTTTTTACATTTTATAATTATATGAATTGGTATTAAAAAATTAGCTAAAAATTTATAAATTTCCCTTTAAATAAAAAATTTCCTTTAGAGGGAAATTTTGGATTTAACTAATTTTTTGTATTTTTATTAATTGGTCAGTTTTTAAATCAAAATTTGCTGAAAAAGGAAAAATTTCCCTTAAAATAAAAAATTTCCCCTTAAGGGAAATTTCAGTTTGAACCAAATTTTCATAATTATGTATATTTTTAATAATTATTTTAATTGCAGAAACAAAATTTTTTAAAAATTTATAAATTTCTCTTTAAATAAAAAAATTCCCTTAAAGGGAAATTCTATTTTGAACTAAATTTTCATATTTTTTACATTTAATAATTATATGAATTGTTAATCAAAAATTTGCTAAAAATTTATAAATTTCCCTTTAAATAAAAAAATTTCCTTTAGAGGGAAATTTTGGATTTAACTAATTTTTCATAATATTTTGTATTTTTATTAATTTTGTCAATTTTTAAATCAAAATTTGCTAAAAGTTTAAAAACTTCCCTTAAAATAAAAAATTTCCCTTTAAGGGAAATTTTAGTTTGAACCAAATTTTCATATTTTTGTATATTTTTAATAATTATTTTAATTGCAGAAACAAAATTTTTTAAAAATTTATAAATTTCCCTTAAAATAAAAAATTTCCCTTTAAGGGAAATTTTAGTTTTTATAATTTTTTGTACATTTAATAATTATATAAATTGGTATTCAAAAATTAGATAAAAATTTATAAATTACCCTTTATATAAAAAATTTCCCTTAAAGGAAAATTTTTGGATTTAACTAATTTTTCATAATTTTTTGTATTTTTATTAATTGTGTCAGTTTTAAATCAAAATTTGCTAAAAAAAATTATAAATCTTCTATTGTGCAAAAAATTTCCCTCAAAGGGAAATTTTAGTTTTAAGCAAATTTTTAAAAATTTATAAATTTGTGTTAAAATAAAAAATTTCCCTACAAGGAAAATTTTAGTATGAACAAAATTTTCATAATTTGTTTAAATTTTTAATCCAAAATTTGCTAAATATTTATATATTTCCCTAAGGATAAAAAAATTTCCCCTTTAGGGAAATTTAATTTGAACTAAATATTCCAAATTTTCATATTTTTTAAAAATTTTAAAGAATTTTTACATCAAATTTGCTAAAAATTTATAAATTTTCCCTTGTATCAGTAATTTTCCTTAAAGGGAATTTCTAATTTTAACCAATTATTTTTAAAATTTTTAATTTTTCATAACTACTTGAATTGTTCATACAAAATTTGTTAAAAAATTGATAAATGTCGCTTAATATATATAAAAAATAGTGTATTTTTCATAGTTTCTCTTAGAAGAGGTAAATTAAAATTTTTTCTCATTTCTTTTTAACTTTACACTGTATAATTTACATAAAAGTAGAATAGTTTTTTTAGAACATCATTTATTACTCTTATTTTCTGTTGAAAAAAAAACTTTCCAGACTTTTTTTTTTGTATATCGTTCAAGTTTATTAGTTTTGTTCCGGCCATGGTATCAAATACACAACTAATGGCTAAAAGCATGTTAACAATAAAATACTTCTTTCTAACATGTCTTCAACATAAAATGGCCAAATTACAAAAAACAAAATCAAACAAACAAAGGAAAACAACCATTAAATTTTGATAGAGAAAAAAAAAACTGAAACACGAAAACAGCAGCAGCATAAAACTTATGTTTAGCATGTTCCGTTTATTTAGATTTTATTTTTAAAGCATACTTTCTAGGGCCACCCATAACAAATTCAAAACGGTCATTCCACTCTTAAGGGAGGAGATGAAAGAGTAGGAGTTAAACAACAAAAAAACTGATGAAGAAATGAAGTTGAAATGAAAGAAAAGAAGAAATGTAACAATATTTGGTAAAAAAAATAAGCAATACAATAAACATCTAAGCCTAAAAGTACTGTATAGAGAAATGCAAAAAATAGTTCTAAAATAAATGGAAAATGTAAAAAATATGTTTTTGCTGCATTATATTTGTTAGTTTAGTTTTATTTTGAGACATTTGTCTTGAAATTTTTGTATTTTTTTTGTAGTAAAGTATTTGTAAATTTAGTCTACAATAGGTTCTTTTTGTTGCAGTTTTTTTGTAGTTGTTTTGCATTAATTTGGTGTGTTTAGTCTAAAGATAAGAATATTACTGTCTCTATTGTCAAAGTTTGTTATGACAGTATAAACTATTCATAGTTTCTTGTATTTCCTTTTATTTGTTTCTTTTTTAAGAACGAATATTGTCTTTTTGCATTAAATACAAAATTGATATTAATATTTAAAGCATACTTTTAGGGGTCAATGAGTTGGGGAAATATTATTGGCTTTAAAATCTTCGCTTTTTGTTAAAAATCATAAAAATTACAATTATTTTGTGAAAACTAAAAATTTCCTTAAAGGACATTTTTCTATATTAAGGGAAATTATTAATTTTTTTTTAGCAAATTTAAAAAAAAACTTTTAAACTTAAACATAATCAAGAAAATTTTATTAAAAATAAAATTTCCCCAAAAGGGAAATTTTTTATACAAATGTTTATTAATTTCCCCTTGTACAAAAAATGTCCCTAGTATGGAAATTTTAGTTTTAAGTAAATTTTTATAAAATTTTCTAAAAAATTATAAATTTTCCTTAAGGGAAATTTTGGTTTTCAAAAATTTATAAATTTTCCATAAAACAAATAAATTTATTTTAAGGAAAATTAAAGTTTGAACTAAATTTTTTCAATTATTATTATTTTTATTAACGACTAGAATTATTAATACGAAATTTGCTAAAAAATTATAAATTTCCCTTAAAATAAAAAAATCCTTTTAAGGGAAATTTTAGTTTTTACTTAACTTTCATAATTTTTTACACTTTTAATAATTTTATGACTTGTTAATCCAAAATTTTCTAAAAGTTTTTAAATTTCCCATAAAATAAAAAAAATTCCTTTAAGGGAAATTTTAGTTTGAATTAAGGTTTTCCAATTTTTACTATTTTTATTAACGACTAATATTATTCATCCGAAATTTGCTAAAAAGTAATAAATTACCTTTAAAATAAAAATTTCCCAAAAAGGGAAATTTTTTCTACTAGGGGAAATTTTTAAAATTAAATAAAATTTAAAATTACTAATTGAAAACATTAAGGGGAATACTAAAAATTTCTTTAATTTATGTAAAATTTCCCTTTTTTTACTAACAAACATAATAACATTTAATAACCCCCCAATGTAGGCTATACAAAAATAGTTTTGCAACTTAAACATAAACACGAACATTTAAAAAACCTACTAAATGTTTATTTACAAAATGAAATGCCATTTATTAATTGTGCTTAAACAAAAATTATATAAAAGACACGTTTACAAAATCACAATAATTTCACAGAGAAATAAAACAGTCAGTTAAGGGGAATCTCAAAATATATTCTTCTTGCTCTGAACAACACAAAATAAAGCAAAAAAAAGAATAATGAAATTGTTAAAAAATACAGAACAACATACAGCTTGATACATATGTACATATATAGGGAAGTTAATGCAACTGCTGCTGTAGCAAGAGGCTGGCTGCCACTGTTACCATTTGTTTTGCGCTGGCACGTTGTCTTGTTTATATGCAAAACCCATTATTTGTTTTAAAAGCCTTAAAGGCTTTTATAGTTTTTTCCCACACTTTTGCTGCTGCTAGTTGGCATCATCTGAGCTATTATAGCAAGACAATAATTTGGATTTGTTAAAGGATATGTAACAAGAAAATTGTGACTCCAACTAAATTTTCCATAGCAACTGTGGTCACAAACTTATTTTTTAATAGAAAAATTTGACCCAAGCTAATTTTTCTATAGAAAAGTATGTCCCAAACTAATTTAACTGTAGAAAAGTTAGTCACAAACTAATTTTTCTATAGAAAAGTTTGTCCCAAACTAATTTTTCTATAGAAAAGTTTGTCCCAAACTAACTTTTCTATAGAAAAGTTTGTCCCAAACTAATTTTTCTATAGAAAAGTTTGTCCCAAACTAATTTTTCTATAGAAAAGTTTGTCCCAATCTAATTTTTCTATAGAAAAGTTTGTCCCAAACTAATTTTTCTATAGAAAAGTTTGTCCCAAACTTATTGTTGTATAGAAAAGTTTGTGTCAAACTAAATTTTCTATAGAAAAGTTTGTGTCAAACTAAATTTTCTATAGAAAAGTTTGTGTCAAACTAAATTTTCTATAGAAAGTTTGTCCCAAACTAATTTTTCTATAGAAAAGTTTGTCCCAAACTAATTTTTCTATAGGAAAGTTTGTCCCAAACTAATTTTTCTATAGAAAAGTTTGTCCCAAACTAATTTTTCTATAGAAAAGTTTGTCCCAAACATAATTTTCTATAGAAAAGTTTGTCCCAAACATAATTTTCTATAAAAAAGTTTGTCCCAAACATAATTTTCTATAAAAAAGTTTGTCCCAAACATAATTTTCTCTAGAAAAGTTTGTCCCAAACATAATTTTCTATAGAAAAGTTTGTCCCAAACATAATTTTCTATAGAAAAGTTTGTCCAAAACATAATTTTCTATAGAAAAGTTTGTCCCAAACATAATTTTCTATAGAAAAGTTTGTCCCAAACATAATTTTCTATAGAAAAGTTTGTCCCAAACTGATTATTTGATAGAACATTTTTTCCCAAACTAATTTTTCTTTAGAAAGTGTGTGTCAAACTAAATTTTCTATTGAAAATTTTGTCCCAAACTAATTTTTCTGTAGAAAAGTTTGTAACAAACTAATTTTTCTATAAAAAAGTTAGTCCCAAACATAATATTCCATAGAAAACTTTGTTCCAGACATAATTTTCTATAGAAAAGTTTGTCCCAAACTGATTATTTGATAGAAAATTTTGTCCCAAAATAATTTTTCGATAGAAAATTTTTTACCAAAATAATTTTTCGATAGAAAAGTTTGTCTCAAACTAATTTTTCTATAGAATAGATTGTCCCAAATATACAACAACCTTGTAGGTGTACCTATAATTATTAATTTATATTATATCAAGCCTAGTTAATTGTTGAAGTCTATATTGCATACAAATTAATAAAAAATTTTCTTTTAAATTTTAATTTTAATCCAAAAATAATAAGTGTACCTATAATTTAATTCAGCACTGTATTTCAAATTTTTATTGGTTTAAATATTTATTATTAGAATCTTTCATTAGAACCTTCAATTATGTTGATATTTGTCTAAATTTAGTATATTTTCTTAAATTTTATCACATTGCGTATGATTAATATTAATTCTGGAAATTTTTCCTAAATTTTAAATATTTCAAAAACTATAAAAGATTTTCGAAAAATTTTAAATGCTTGCAATAGAAAACAAAATTGACTTAATTTTATATAAAAAATCTTATTAAACTTTGGAAATTTTTGGAATAAAATTTAATCTTAAAGTAGGAAATCTTTTTCAATGAAAAATATTTTTATACAAATTTTTTTACAAACACAAATTTCCTCCGAAAACTTTTTTCTAAGCTAATTTTTCTATTGAAAAGTTGATCGCAAACTCAATTTTCTTTGAAAGTTTGTCCAAATATAATTTTTTTATTGAAAAGTTGGTCCCATATTCAATTTTCTTTTCAAAAGTTTGTCCAAAACCCTATTTTCTTTAGAAAAGTTTGTCCCAAACAAAATTTTTATTGAAATGTTAGACCAAAACTCAATTTTATTTTGAAAAGTTTGTCCCAAACTTTATTTTCTTTAGAAAAGTTTGTCCCAAACTTATTTTTTTTATTAAAATGTTGGTCCCAAACTCAATTTTCATTTGAAAAGTTTGTCCCCAACTTTATTTTCTTTAAAAAAAGTTTGTCTCAAAGACATTTTTTTATTAAAATGTTGGTCCCTCATGTTTCTTTTTGTTTGTTTGTCCCAAACTCAATATTCTTTAGAAAATGTTGTCCCAAACACAATTTTTCTATAGAAAAGATTGTCCCAAACATAAAGATTTAAAATAGTCTACCACAAATTCGTCTTCCAACTATTAAACACACTTGTATTTATACTTCTTGTTTCATATATAGAGAGGGTTTTGCAAAATACAACAACAATAATAATGAAATGAAAGGAAAAAATCACAGAAACTAAAGCTAAAGATGATGACGAGGACGAGGACTCTGATGAAGAGGCCTACGATAGTTGATGTTGAAATACACATTCACAATCACTCAGAAAAAAATAAAAAGCAACAGCCTTGTTTGAATATGCTCATTTTGCTAAAAACAAAAACGTAGAAAGCCAAATAGATGTGAGAGAGAGAAGAAAAATAAAACAACGTGCTTGAAAAGGCCTTGTAAAAAACACGAAACAAAATAGTGTTGCATATTTATAGGCGCTTTTTCATTTTCAACATTATACACACTTTATGACACACTGTTTGGCACTGCTGCTGATGCTCATATTTAAAAACAAAGCTATCACACACACCCACACTTATGACAAAAAACACTATTTGAATGCATGTGTGTGCATGCATTTTATAAAGTTAAGTAGTGAAAAAAATATAATCGGTCTTGTAATTAAAACTGGGAAAAAATTGCAAACAAAATAAAAAACGTTATTTTTTAACAAATATTATTTATTCTTAAAACAGCGCAAAAACATTTGCTTGTAGGGATTTTGCTGCTTTCAAGCTGTAGTTTTAAAATGTGTTGCCTGCTTTTAGGCATAAAAAAACCAGAAATTATTAATGATATTTAAAAAGAACGACAATTTTGCATGCTTGGCAGTGTAAGAGTGTGTGTTTAATCAAATTTTAATTTAAAATATAAATTGTTTTAATGATGGGACTTTTTATGGAAAAAATTAAAAAAAAACAAAAAAAAATAAATTTAAATTTTATACGTGAAATTAATATCAGACTTTCATAGGAAATTTGGTTGTCGAACAAGATTTTCTACAGAAAATTGTGTGTCCCAACATGGTTTTCTATAGAAAATCTTGTTTACTTAGAAGCACATATAAAATTTGAGGTTAAACATGACAGAAACAAAAATTAGAAATTTAATTTAAATTAAATGTCTTACTTTAACTTTGAATTTTATTCAAAAATTTTATTAACTATATAATGACTTTTATTGCAACATAAAGCTAATTTTGTTTGCGAATAGATGGCATTTAAAATTTTGCAATATATATTATAGTTTTGGAAATATTTAAAATTTTGTAAAATGTGCCTGAATTAATATTAATCATACGCAGTGTGATACATTTAAAGAAAATATTAAAAATTTAGGCAAATTTCAACAAAATTTAAGGGTTACTATAATAAATAGTTGGACAATTATAAATTTTAAAACACTGTGGTAAATAAATATTGGTACATTAAAGAAATTAATTTTTGAAAATTTTATTTTTTTAATTTTTAAAATATTTCGTTAAACATTTGGTGTAATTACATTTAATAGTTTTTATATATGTAATAAATTCTGTTTATATTAAAATTTATTTTATGTATTTTCCCCATAATCTATATTATGATTTTTTTTTTATATTTAGGCCATAGCTCTTCACAATTAATAAGTATTTCTCATTTTTATGCTTACAACAAAGTCAACATACATGCTTGAAATATAAGAAATAATAATAATTTTCCATTAAAAAAATGTGTATAAAGCCTGTGTAAGCACAAAATATTACAAAAGGGATCTAGAGAGGCTGCACAAGTATGTTTCCCCACTTATTTTGATTTTTTGTTACAAATAAAAAATATCAGCAAAATCCTTAGATATGAAAAAACATAAAACAAACAAATAATTCGTGAGTATCTAAAAACGACATACCTATGTATTATATATAAGCTGTGTATATTGTAGCGAAATGTACAATATAATGCCTCTAGAGTTTTTAATGACAATGATGTTTCAGTTTTGCACAAACAACAAGTTTGTTCGATAATAGAACTGGTAACAAATGATCCCAAAGCAGGCAAATCTTTTATGGAAAATCAATAAACTGGCATATTATAAACAAGTTAAATAAAATCTACATACATTCTATACATGTATTTAAACATACTTACTTACATATTGTTTTTCCAGAACACAAAATCACATGTTTGCACACGCACAGTGACACATGTTAAGTTAAAGTCTAACAAAAACTTATAATGGGTGCCGCCTGTTTATTGGCTTAGGAGATTTAGTTTGTTATTTCTATAATTTAAAAAACTTATTCCAAAAAAAAATTTTAAAATAAAATTGTTTGTCTTTTATTTTTATTAAATAAAATTTAAAATTGTTTTTCAAAAGTTACTTTATATTATAGTAAATTTTGTTTGTTTTAAGATGGCTTTTAAATTTATACAAAGTCTTGTTTAGATTTTGAGTTATTGTAATTTTAGTAAAATTATCCATAATTAATATTAATCATACGCAGTGTGGCATATTTTTATAAAATAGTAAAAGAAAGATTAATATAAAAGGATTTTAAAGGTTGTATTCGTATAATAAATTGTTTGGGCAAAATATAATTTTTATTAAAGTGCTGAAAATAATTATATATACACTTAAATTTGTTAAATAAACTTTAAATATAATTAAAAAAAAATTAAAATGAATTTTAGCTAAGCTTTTAAGCCCTCTAAAAAATCGTATTTTAAATATAAATAAAATTATAGTTTCACTTGCAATTGCTACCATATAAAAAAAAATATTTTATTTAAATTAATTTTTTTTCTTAAATTTTTATTAAAGAAATTTTAAAATTGTTTTGCAAAAGTTATTTTATATTACAGTACATTTTGTTTGTTTTAATATGGCTTTTAAATTTATGCAAAACCTTGTTTAGTTTTTGAATTATTGCAATTTTAGTAAAATTATCCAAAATTAATATTAATCATACGCAATGTGGTATATTTTTATAAAATCTTAAAAATAAGCTTAATATTAAAGGATTTTTAAGGTTGTAAGATTGTAATGATATAATAAATTATTTGGGGAAAATAAATTTTAATTAAAGTGCTGAAAATAATTATAGGTACACTCAAATTTTGTTATATAAAATTTTATATATTTCAAAAAAAAAAAAGTAAATTTGATTTTAGCTTAACTTTAAATAAAATTATAGATACACTTGCAATTATATAATTTATTCAAACTTATATAAATTGTTTTCAATTCCCAGTTTGTCTTAAGGACCCTTTATTCGTATCTACGTAATTTGTTTAAATACGTATTATAAAGTAACGTATTTATGGAACATCAAATACATTGAGAGGGTGAACACAAATTTAATGATTTTGTGACAAACACACAGTATTTGTGTGTGTATAAGTGTATTTATATATTTATCAATGTAAGTATAACAATGTGTGTTAAAGGATTTGTGTTGCCTTTTTGGGTGTGTGAGTGTACTTCGTTAAAAGTTAAATCAAGTTGAACAAATGAGACCAATTAACTCTTTACGTATTAACATTTTTTTATTTTCTGTTGTTTTTGTTGTTGGATTTTATAATACCATATTAATGCTAATTTTTTAAGCATTGGCAAAAAAAAAACGTAAATTTTATTAAAACAATTTAGCAACATTTTGTTATGCTTAGTCATTTACAACAAAGTTTCTATTTAACTAATAAAAAAAATAGAAAAAACTTTTTACCCTAAAAGTATACTTTTTATTTATGCTATTATATACAAAAAAAGTTGTTTATTATAGTAAATTAATTCGTTAATGGTCTAAATGTTTTAAAGTTAAAAACATAAATAAACAAAAGAAAAAAATAGAAAATTATTTCAATACAATATAGACTAAAAACTAATTTCTGAATTAAATTGCATTAAATGTTATTATATTTATACAAAAACTTTTACGAGTATTTATATATTTAAGTTTATATAAAAGTAAAGCATAGTTGTTTGTTTAAGTAAATATTTAATATAAAGAAATACAAATTTCCATTACAAATAACATTTAAATTTAAAAAAAATAAGTATACCTATCATGATTACCAGCACTGTACTTATAATTTTTATTGATTTAAAAATGTATTTTGATAATCCATCATAAAAACTTTTAGTTATAAAGAAATAAGCCTTCATTTTGTATATTTAATTTAAATTGGACACACTGCGTATGATTAATATTAATTATGAGAAATTTTACAAAATTTTAAATATTTCCCAAACTATAAAAGATTTTTAAAAAATTTCAATGCCATGTAATAAAAAACCAAATAAGCTTTATTTTTAGGCAGAATTCGTAATAAATTTTGTAAATTTCTTGAATTAAATTTTAACTTAAAGTAAGAAATTTTTTTTAATAAAATATTTTTTACATTTTTATAAGAAAAATAAATAATTTTTAATTGTAGGGCTTTACTATTAAAAGAATATAAAATAAATTTTTAGAATAAAAAAATATTTTAAGAAAATTTATACAAAAAAAATTAAGTGTACTTATAATTATTTTTTTATATTTAACTCAAAACTAGTTAATTGTTTATTGCAGTATTTATTTAAAATATTAAAAAAAATTCCTTAAAAATACCATTAAAGTTAAAAAATTTAAGTGTACCTATAATGATTTGCAGCACTTTACATAAAATTTATATTTGTTTAACAGTGTATTATTGTAATCCTTCATTAAAACCTTTACATATATACAAATTAGCCAAAATATTGCATATTTGCTTTAAATTTACCATACTGCGTATGATTAATATTAATTCTGACATATTTTACAAAATTCAAAATATTTCAAAAACTATAAAATTTTTTGGAAAAATTTAAATTGCATCTAATATAAAACAGAATTAGCTTTATTTTTAATTAAAATTTGTAACAAAATTTCTAAATTTCTTTAATAAAATTTTAAAATCAAAAATATTTTTTTAAGTAAAATATTTTTTTTATTCTACAATTTTTATTTAAACTTATATATTTCCTTGATTTTAAATTTACTTAGCTAAATAGATTTTTAATTACTTAAAAATGTATCTTACTTGTTTCATATAATATATTTGATATGCTTTATCCTTTTTGTTGCAAAATCAAGCCTTGAAATTTTTTACTTACTTGTTTTTTGTGTTATGTTTTCAGTTTCAGCAAAATGTTTAACATCAAATTTTATATGTATTGCTTAAGTTTGCCAAGAAATTTCAAAGCTCTTTATAATAATTTATCATTTTCGAACAAAAAACACAATATACATACCATATAAAATAATTACTTTAACTAGTTTGCAGCAAAAACTATACCCCTCAGCTAGAGAGGGAGATAGAGAACAGAAACAAAATTTTTGGCACTGTGGTGCATGTCTGCATTTTAATTAGCCTTAAATTAGTAAAAGTGATTTCGAATTGTCAGTTCTCCAATGGAAAATGCAAAACAGTAGTTGTATATTTTGCCCTGTTTATCTCATTTTGGGTTCTATGAAGTGAAAGGCAGTTCAGCAGGTTATGATGAAAGAAAATTAATAAACAGATTGAATAGATAATAATGGCAAACATAAATGTAAAACACTGCAGTGTAAGTAGTTTGTAAAGATTAGTTGATATAAATTAAAGACTTAATAGCATAATTTAGCTAAATAGGAAACATTTTTTTAAATTTTGTTCTTAGAAATGATTAAAAATTTAAAAATTCTTTAATTATATTTATAGTATTTCTGTTTAAATTAAAAACATTTATTTTAAATTCTGGAATTTTGGATTTCTTATGTAATTTTTGTAATTTTTCAAATCTGTGTTATACTTGACGTATGATTAATATTAATTTTTTGACCTTTTTTGCGAAATTAGCTATAACCTTTTAATTAAAAGCAACATTTGAATAAAATTTAAACGAAGTAAAAGCCAAATCTTTAAGCTTTAAGAACACAATTCAATTTTGTTGACATATTAATCAGAAACTAAAAAAATTTCTTTAACAAAACTCAAAATTATTAAAAAAAAAAATTCTTGACTTTTTAATAAAAATACATTTTCTTTAATTTCTGTTTACTTTTAACTTAAATTTATTACTTACATGAAAATATTTTCATTTTATTTTTCTAAATTTTTCAATAAAAAATCAATTAATTTTAGTCTACATATTTTTACTTTAATTTATTGTTTTCCCATGTCTAGGTTTTTGTTTTTTTAGCAGTTTAACTATTATATTTTATTATCTTTTAATCTGTTTGTATGTTTTTCTATTCTTAGTTTATTTCTTTCTTTCATTCACATTATGTGCCACAAACTAAATCTTTGCTAAGAAGAATTTACACTTAAACTTTTCAATGTGGCCTTAAGAGTGCTTAGTTAGCAGCCCAGCAATAAGAGCCGATGATAATGATGATAATGAATTTATTTATAACAAATTTTGTAAATAAATATGTATAAGCTGGTGTAAATGGAATTAAATTTGTGTAAATATATAGAGGGAAGACTAAAAATAAAATTGATTTGATTAAATTCTCTGGGGTAAAAAGCCAAGAACATATTTTTAAAGTGTTTTGTAAATGAAAGGAATATAACGAGTATTGTATTGTGAAAATATTTGTAGAACATTTTGTTGCTGTAGCTCATTTGCTTCCGGGTAAAAATGAGCATTTTGAAACATTTTCCAAAATTAATATTAATCATACGCCTTAGAGTAATTTCACTAAATACCTAATAACTTTTCAACTGTGTAAGTTTTTGGAAAAGTGACAATGGCATATGAAAGCTAACGAAATTGGGTTTCACATCAAATATCAAAAATAAAACATTTCGACTTTTAAAAAAAAATTTGTTTCAAAATATTTTGGAAATTTTTGTGTTAAAATTTTTTGGAAAATTTTTTGAAAAAATTTGAATTCTATAATTTTACAAAGTTTAATAGTTATAAATTTAGTTTGAGGCAAGTAAATGAAATTTTTTTTAATTTTTTCAAAAATATTTAAATTCTGTGAGAAAATTTAAAACAAAAATATTTCTTCAAATGCAAAAAAAATAAAGAAATCATATGAATTATATTTTGTATTCACTAATTTAGCTTTAAATCCCATAATTTCTATAAAATTCATAAAAATCAAATTATTTGATCCATGACGTATGATTAATATTAATTAGGAGTAATTTCACTAAAATGCTAATAACCTTAAAACCATGTAAGACTTCTAAAAACCAATGATAGCAAATTAAAGCCAACAGATTTAGCTTTAAAATGCATTTACCAAAACAAAACATTTCCAATATTTATATAACAAAAATATCTGTTTTAAAATAAAATATTTTTTAAAAAAAACTGTTTTTATGTTTTCACAAAAACTACAACTATTTTCCAATTGTTTTACAAAATTTCCAATAAATTTACTTAATTCTCTATTTGTAATTGCTTAAAAAAATAATAAAATGTTCAGTTTCGCTAACAAAAGCATTGTTACATTTAAACGAAAAACAATGAATTTTAAATGTATTTATTTAACCTTTACACATACAATGCAATAAATGCACCTTTATTAAATAAACAGTACAATACACTTTACCATTCGCATACAATACATTTACTGGCTATTAAAACAAATATTTAACTACACTGACCCTTTATACTTTGCCCTGAAAATGCTACACTTGTTGCTGGTTTTCACTTCGCCCTACTCCACTATTTTTATTTTATTGTTTTTTTTTTGCTTTTTGTGCTCAGAGTTTATTTCCAAGTACTTAAATCCTTTTTGAAACAATTTTAATTGAAATAGTTTTTTTTTCTTTCTTTTAACGAAATATTTAGCATATTTTAAAAGCTATTTAATGAAAAATTTGCAAATTTGTTTATGAATTAAAGTGAAATAATGAAATTTGTAACATGTTTAACGAATTAAAGTTAAACTGGCAAATTTTAGTTTATAATTTAAATAATGCAATTTTTGAATTTATTTGTTATAATGGATAATTAAGTATTTAAAATAATAGCTTTTATTATATAGTAAGGATTTTAAACAAAAACATTTTAAATTCATTGTTAACTTTACAAATATTAACATTTTTGAAATTTATAATTCCATGGCGTATGATTGATATTTAATTTGGTTAATTTTACTAAAATGTTCATAATTTCTTATACAAGAGATTTTTTTTAAAAATAATTATGGTAAATGTGAGCCAATAAAATAGACTTTTAAAAGTTATGAATAAAATTTTAGTCTTCAAAAATTTCTTTAACGAAATTTTCACCAAAATAATTTTTTTAAATAATTTTAAGTCAATTAGAAATTTTATTTAATAAATTTTATAAATGTTTTATGTTTGTAGTTGCATTTGAAAGCCAATTTTGTTTGCTTTCATATGACATTATCTCTCTTTTAAAGACTTTAACGGTTTAAAAGTTATTTGCATTTTAGTGAAATTAAACCAGAGACGTTTGATTAATATTTATTTGGAGTAATTTTACTAAAATTTGCCTAATTTTAAAATTATAAGAATTTTTGAAGAACAAATGATGTTAACTATGAGCCAATAAAATGGACTTTTAAAAGCCTGGAAGAAAATGCTATTCTAGAAAAATTTCTTTAATAAAATTTTTCACAAAAAATAGTTTTTTAATAATTTTCATAAAATTAAAAATTTTATTTAATTGATTTTTCAAATGTTTTATTTTTTTACTTGCATTATAATGCCATTTTTTTAGCATTCATGTGATATTATTTCCGTTTTGAAGTCTTAAATGGTTTAAAAGTTATTTGCATTTTAGTGAAATTAAACCAGGGGCGTATGATTAATATTTAATTGGAGTAATTTTACTAAAATGTGCCTAATTTTAAAATTATAAGAGTTTTGGAAAAAGTAAAGATGGTAAATTTGAGCCAATAAAATGGACTTTTAAAAGCCTCGAAGAAAATGTTATTTTACAAAAATTTCTTTAATAAAAATTGTTAACAAAAAAAAAAAATTATTTTTTTTTTAAAATTTTATTTTTTATTTTAATATCGGTTCTTGAAAAACTTCCTTACTTGTTCCTTTTTTATTATTTAATATTTATAAATCCTTGTTGTTTGCTGCCGTCTTGTAAAAACTGTCATTTTCTACATCAGCTTGTTTTTAATTCTTTCAAAATATATAATTCTATATTTCATGAAAAACCTGCTCCATCTTGTATTGATTTTTGTTTCCTCTTTACTTTTCATTTCTTCTTAGATATGTTGGAAAAGCGTAGAAAAGTTTCCCCTATTGTATTGACTTATTTGTAATAACTTTACTTTTTATCTTTATATAAGTATATATATAAAAAAAAAGCTTAGAAGTGTTTTTAATGTCACCAGGAAACTGCAAAACAATATATTATTAATAAAACTCAAGGAGAGCACTTAAATATTTACTACAGGGTTCAACTAACTCTTTGTTATATTAAATTTAAATATAAATTTATTTCAAAAATTTATAACGTAAATTTTTCAGAGAAAAATGGCTTTAGATAGAACATATCATATTAGAGTCTTTAAAGTAAATGAGGATTCATATAGATTTATATGTTTTGAACAGATTTCTAGAACATTTTGTTGTTCTAAATCCTTTGCTTTTGGAAGAAAAATTTAATTTTCTGAAAATTGTCGAAATTAATATTAATCATACGCCTCCATATAATATTTTGTAAAAATTTTAATTTCTCTTAAGTTAATAAATATTTGGATTAGTTTGTTAATGTTTAATAAACTGGAGATATTTAGCTGCAAATAAATAATAAAATCAGGTGCGTACATTTACTTAACCAGAGCTGGAAATGCAATTTAAATATTTAATTACCTTCTTATTTTATTTTTTTTTTTAATTTAGTTTGTAATTAATTTTTCTTTATTTAGGCTTATATCTAATAAATATATGATTTAAATTTATTTCACTATTCCTTATTTTCGGCTACTGATATTCGAGGGCGAAGTTAAATTGTCACTTAAGTGCAAACTTATTTAGGTGTAGTTTAATATAAAGTAATGGAAACAATTTTTAATTAAAAATTTGTTGTTAAAGAAACTAAGTTTAATAGGAAAATATTTTTTTATTTGTTTTTTTAGTTCTTGGTAAAGAAATTATTTTATGGGAGGCTAGGCTATTAATTACTTTAAGATTGTTAATCACAAATATTGCGTGTAATATTGTGAACATATTTGTAGAATATTATGTTGCTCTAGCTCCTCTGCTTCCCATTAAAAAATTATGTTTTATAAAAATGCTCATAATAAATATTAATCATACGCCTAAGTATAATATTTTAGAAAAATTTAAATATCTCAAAAGTTAATTAATATTTTGATGAGCTTGATAAGTTTTAAGAAACTAGAAATATTTTACTACAAGTTAATATTGAAATAAATTGGCAGCATGTTCTCTGCCAGAGATGGCAGTGGGTTAGAATGGGTTCTACTGGTCATTCTTTGTATATAAATTTTAGTTTTTATTAAAAACTTTTATTTAGTACTACTATTGATTGTTATACATTCAGTTCTGCGTGTTTTTTGTACAAAACCAATGAAACTTTAACCCTTAAGCAAAAACTTATCTGTGCTTCAATAAAAAGTAAAGGGAAAAACAAATTTATAATTAAAATAGAGGTGTTAAAGTTGTCACAAGGACACTAAGAACAAAAATTATTAATAACATGAAAGAAGAGCAGATAAGTTTCATTTCAAACTCTTGGCTATATTAAAAATTCTTCTTTGATTAAAGTTTCTGATCAATTGCAAAAGAAAAACAATTTCCATAATAAATTTTCTTTTAAATCTCATCAGAAAACTGGCTTTAAATTAAGAAAATCTAGCAAATGAATAAAGTTATATAAAGCTTGTTAAGTTAAGCAAATAGTTGTAAAACATTTCAAAGCCCTAGCTTTGGCTGGTATACGTGAAAAAAATTATTTAAAAATTTGCTTCAAATTAATATTAATCATACGTCTGAAATTTTTTTTTGGAAAAATTTAATTTTCAGTTATAAAATTTAAATTCTTTAACATTAAACAGCTGTAATTATTCTCTTTTATGGTTACTCATATATTGTGTGCTTAATTTCCCTTAAGAAAAGTTTATTTTCTTTGAGTTTAAGTCTGTAAATTTAATGTGCTATATTATGTTAATCTTATGAAAACTTTACTGCTTTAACAATGTTCACTAATTTCTCTGTATTTTTCTCTTTTGCTTGCAGGTAAATAATCATTAACTGGATTAAATTGAATTAAGTATTCAATGAATTCAACAACAATAATAACAAGCAGGTGTTTGTATAAAATTTAAATATATTTTTGTGTTAAAAAAAGTAAGAAATATTTAAAAAAGAAGGAAAAAATACTTAAACAAAATTTGCGGAGAAAAAATATATTTTTTTTGAAAGCTAAAAGTTTTTCATACAAAGCAGCTTAACATTTAAATAGAACTAGGAACATATTTTTTAACGAAATTTTTAAAATAAAATTTTTTTATTTCTAATTTTTTTTTTAATTTTTTAAATTTCCAAAAAAAAATTATTTTTTTCCCATTTTTTAGTTACTGAGGTCCTGTTATGTAATATACCTTAAAGAAATTTTTATATTTTCTATTTGAAAGACTTGAAAACGCATTAGCTCTATTTTAATTCTTCTAGGCGTATGATTAATATTAATTAAGAGTAATTTAACATAAATCTCTATATATTCCAAACTGCTAGGGATACAAACAAAATTTAAACGGTTTTTGAAAGCTAACAAATCCAGTCATAATCCATTTAATACTAGAGTTCAAACAAATAACTAAATCCTTGAAATTGTATCATTAAATCACCATCATAATAATTAGATTTTCCTTACATGTTTACAACTTAGTTGTTTGCTTTAAATATGATAGGCTTATTGCAGCTAAAGCCTATAAAGTAACATTGTTGTAATCCTTTAGCGTTTTGTTATCTTTTGTCATATTTAGAATCGAATTAATGCAGCATTTAAGACCTTACCAAAAAATGCTCTTTTTCAAATTGTTAATAGCTTTTCATGTGCAGCAGGGTATTTTTTTTCTTTTAGTTTATAATCTGGTTGTTTCAATGATTTATGACTTTTTGCGCGAGTACAACTGCAAGACAAAACAAAAAACCTTTAATTCTATGCCACTTTTTTTGTTTTGTAAGCTTAAAGCAAAAAAAAAAAAAAAACGAAAGAATAGTCAAAAGCATTTAAGCCACTGTTGACCTAATTTCGAAGAACAATTTTTAAAATCATATATGCTTATACTTGAATGGTAGGTTTTAAGGGGGAAGAAAACTAAGATTTTTCTATTATTTTATTTGGTTAAAATCACAAAAGATTTTCCTCTTATATCTGGCTTTAGTTGGTTTTGAGAAAAAATTCACATCATTGTTAAGTTTCTTGCGTACTTGAGTGTCTGTAATTACAAAAAGATTTAGATATAAAAGATGTTTTTATTGCACAAGATTTTTTACGACAACAATAGCAGCAGTATTAACAACTAATTTGAGTACGAGGATTGTGAAAAGAAATTCAGGGATGTCTGAACATTTTAAAAGCTTGAAATTTTTTTTTCTTAACAGAAAAATGTCTCTAAATGAAGAAAATTTTTTGAACTTTTTGAAATAAATTCATACGTATATAGCTTATTGTATTGTGAATAGATATCTAGAACATTTCATTTCTCTAGCTCCTTTGCTCCCCACTCAAAAATTATATTTTATAAAAATGTTCGAAATAAATATTAATCATACGCCTCAGTACAATATTTTTTTAAATTTAAAATTTCTCATAAGTTAATATATATATTAATCAGATTAATAGGGTTTAAGAAACTATAAATATATTACTACAGGATGATAATAAAATCAGCTTGAAGCATATCATTTGGCAGAGCTGGTAGTGAAATTTAAAAGTGTCATTATCTGGGATTAAAATTTAAATAAGTCTTTTCAATCTCTTTAATTTCTTCAATACATTTACTCTTTACTTTATGTACATTACTTTTTTTCTCTATTTTATTTGAGTGATCATAATAGCAAGATCTATAAATCAAGGAAAATGTAATATTTTCTAATTAAAATTAATTTCTTAGTTTTGCATTAAAAATTACTTCCAATAAAGAAACTTCCTATTAAAGTCTTTAAGCTAGTATTTGTCAAATATTGCTGATTATGTTATGAACATATTTGTAGAACATTTTGTTCTACTAGCTACTTTGCTTCCCATTCAAAAATTATATTTTATAAAAATCCTCGAAATAAATATTAATCATACGACTCAGTACAATAATTTGAAGAAAATTAAAATATCTCAAAACTTAATAAATAAATTAATAATATTAATATTGCATAAGAAGCTATACATATTGATTACTAATTGGGAATAAAAATATATTTTCTTTTGTTCATTTATTTCAAATGATTTGCCATTGATATGTATGTAATTTATTTTTCTGTAGTAATGTTCGAAAGCAAAGAAAAGTTAAAACTTAAGTATAAACTTTTTGGCAATAACGAAAGGTAAACAACTATTTTCATTTAAAACTAAGGTGTTAAAGGTGTCTTAAGGATACCAAGAACAATAAATTATCAGTAAACAAAAAGTAGAGGAGATAAGTTAAGCATTAAAAGTTCAATTAAGTTTTTGATTTATTAAAAATTCACTTATATCAAAGAAATTTTTAAAAAAAAATTGTTTTTCCAATAAAAAGGCCTTTAAATGAAGAAAATTTTATAAAAATATTTAAAGTATTTGAAAATATATATTGCCTGAAATGTTTTCAACAGATTTGTAAAACATTGAGTTGCTCTAGCTGCTTTATTTTCATGTGAAAAATAACCTTTACTGATTTAAGCCAAATATAATATTAATCATACGCCTTAGATTTATTTCAGAAAAAATTAAATTTTTAGACCAACAATATGAACCCATTAAATTTAATCTTCTATTTTCTTTATATATTCCATGCTTATTTGTTTTTACAAATGTTTTATACAAATTTAAATTTTTTTTTTTTAAAAATTTTAAAATTTTTTTTTTCCAATTTCATACTCAGAGACTAGATAAATAAAGGAAGTCTTTAAGTATGAAATTTAAAACTTCGTACTGCAGATTTGTAATATTATCAGTTTTTATGATCCGATTTCCTTTATTAAAGGCATTGAAATTTATAAATTCAGTTTAACATGTTAAAAACGTATGATTAATATCAATTAGTGAAAGAAAAATTTCACAAATATATCAAGACTTATTTGTATCAAAATTCTATAATTTTCTTTAGAATTTCAAAAGACTTTTCCCATTTTAGTTTGGATACTTCAAAGATTTATAATATTAACTGATAAAATATTCCAATTTCCTTTCATTAAGGCTAAATTTTTAAATTTGGTTCAAGTCTTACAGGACGTATGATTAATATTAATTGAATGTTATTTTACAAATTTTGTCATATTTTCCATAATAGTAAAGTTAGCAACATAATTTCAAATAATAATGAAAGCTGACAGTAAAGGCTATATTTGCTGTTACCTAAATGAGTTGTCAAAATATTGGAAATCATAAAATTTTTAAATTAAAAAATATATTGGTAAAAATTTAATTTCATAAACTGTTTTATAAGTTTATTAAACTGAAGAAAAATAAATGAATTTTTCATAATAAGCAATATTTGACAAATACTAGCTTAAAGACTTTAATAGGAAGTTTCTTTATTGAAAGTAATTTTTTATGGAGAACTAAAAAATTAATTTTAATAAGAAAATATTGCATTTTCCTTGATTTCTAGATCTTGCTATTATGATCACTCAAAGAAAATAAAGAAAAAAAGTAATGTTCATAAAGTAAAGAGTAAATGTATTGAAGAAATTGAAAAAACTTATTTAAATTTTAATACCAGATAATGACGTTTTTAAATTTCACTACCAGCTCTGCCATATGATATGCTTCAAGCTGACTTTATTATCATCCTGTAGTAATATATTTCTAGTTTCTTAAACCCTATTAATCTGATTAAAATATATATTAACTTATGAGAAATTTAAAATTTTAAAAAATATTATACTGAGGCGTATGATTAATATTTATTTCGAGTATTTTTATAAAATATAATTTTTGAGTGGGAAGCAAAGGAGCTAGAGAAATGAAATGTTCTAGATATCTATTCACAATACAATAAGCTATATACGTATGAATTTATTTAAAAAATTTCAATAATAATTTCTTCATTTAGAGACATTTTTTTCCTTTATTAAAGTCATTGAAATTTATATATTCAGTTTAACATGTTAAATACGTATGATTAATATTTATTAGCGAAAAAAAATTTCACAAATATATCAAGACTTATTTGTATCAAAATTCTATCACTTTCTTTAGAATATCAAAAGACTTTTCCCATTTTAGTTTGGATACTTCAAAGATTTATAATATTAACTGATAAAATATTCCAAATTCCTTTCATTAAGGCTAAAAAATTTTTAAATTTGGTTCAAGTCTTACAGGACGTATGATTAATATTAATTGAATGTTATTTTACAAATTTTGTCATATTTTCCATAATAGTAAAGTTAGCAACATAATTTCAAATAATAATGAAAGCTGACAGTAAAGGCTATATTAGCTGTTACCTAAATGAGTTGTCAAAATATTGGAAATCATAAAATTTTTAAATTAAAAAATATATTGGTAAAAATTTAATTTCAAAAACTGTTTTATAAGTTTATTAAACAGAAGAAAAATAAATGCATTTTTCAACAATTAAAAATTTTAGTTAATTTTTAACAATTATATATTTTTTTCCAAATTTTTTTTTAACATTTTTTTATAATTTTAAATTCTAGAATTTATCTTTGAAATTCTTTTTATTTTTCATCTCCACAATAAGAATACTATAAAATTATATTACAAAATATTCCGATTACGGCTTTAAAACTACTAAATCCTTTAAATTATATTGAAAACTAATATGACGTATGATTAATATTAATTAAGACTTAATTTTGTTATATTTCGATATTTCACAAAATACTAAACTTAAAAACTAAATTTAAAATGGTAATGCAAGCTAACAAAACAGGCTAAATTAGCAAATACTTAAACAAGTTATAGATATATTCAAATTCATAAAATGTTTAGATATAAAGTATAACTATAAAAAATTAAATTGAACAAAATTAAAAATATTTACCACAATATATATTTAACCAATATTTCGGTTAATTTTGAACAATTGGAAACAATATTTTTTTTCAATTCTAAATATTTTTCCAAAAATTAAATTTTTAAAATTTGTATGACAATATAAATCTTTAAAAATTTTTGTTTATTTAAATTGTTAAAATCATTTAAAACATTAAAAACAATATAATTTTTTTTCTTCAAAATTTGATTTTTTCCAAAAATTTTAATTTTCCCTTTAAAATTATTATTTATTTTAATATTTTTATTTCTATAGTATGAAAACCTTTAAATTCTATTATATTTTTTAATAAATTATAACAATTTCCTACATAAAATGTAGTTAATCCTTAAAATTATCTGAAAGTCCTACATGACGTATGATTAATATTAATTAAAAGTAATTTTAGTAATTTCTTCATAACTATTAAACCAATAAAGATAAAAACCACAATTAAACTGCAAATAAAAGCCAACAATTCTAGTTACATTTTACCTTAATACGACTTAGAATATAGGGAAACCCTTTAAATAAATTTCCAACAAAAACCTCGTATGTTTGTGTGCAGAAAAAATAAATGTCATGTTTTTTTATAAAGCAACATAACAAAACTTATACATTTTATTTGTATTTATCTTTTGTCTCACAATAAAGACAAAAAACAAACTCACTCTTATATCAGGCAAAAAAAAACTTAGTTAAAGTGCAGTTTTAGCTCAAACAACAACCCTTACCTACCAATGTATACATTCATTCATTCATTTATTTAGATGTTTTTGTGTGTGCGGAATTTCGCTGTTTGTTTTTGTATGCATTTAAATGTTAAAATTTACTATTTGATTTACCATGTTTTTAGTTGCTTTCATTTATATTTATTTAGTTACTGTTTGTTTGTATGTTCCCTCACTTATTCTTAACATTTTGCAACATTTCAATGGCTTCTTTTATATCCAGCCCTAAAAAAAAGCATTTATGCTCGTCAATAGTTTGCTGCTAAAGGTTTTTTTTATATTTTGCTGCGTGTAAACCTGCCTTAAAGTGGAATAAAAAATAAACGTAAAAGTGCAAACAGAAAAAACCAACAAAAAAGGGGTATTGAATTTGCTAGCAATTCATCAGTCATTTTTAAAACGGACGTGGTGTTAAAAACAAGTGTATACTATAATTTGTTTAATTCGAAAAAAAACAACTAGTTAACAGAGGAACAAAAGTAAACAATTTAAATAAACTTTAAACGTTTCTCTGAATAAAAGGAAAATTAAACAAAATTTTTAAATTTTGTAAAAAAAACATAAAATTCTTTAACATATTTGCTTAATTTCTTTAATCAATATGAATTATTTGGAAGCTATTAGATGGTAAGTGCTTTATTTGTATGGTTTATTTAAAATTCCTCAATAATTTGTTGAGAAATGTCTAAGGTTTCTTGGAAATTTGAAATTTTGTGATATTTGCTCACCATGACGTATGATTAATATTAATTTTTGTTAAATTTAATTAAATCTGCTGAAACTTTAAGTAAATTAGTGTTATAAAGTTGTTTTTGATATGAAAAGAAGCCTTAGAAATGCAGGTTTAAGACTGTATAAAAAGTTGTGTAAGAAAGTTTAAAGAAATGTCTGCATCATATAAAAACTTAAGGAAAACTGAATAATTTCAATAAAAATTTTTACAAAATTAAAGTTTTATAAATGTTAAAATTATGATAAACTGTTTAAATTTAAAACAAATTGCTTATTAAAGACTTTATACAGATTTTTTGAAATTAAATTTCTGTTTTTTTCAATTACCATTAACCTTTTACACTTATTTTCATTGTGTCTACTGCAAACTACTTTTCTTTATAAATACTTGCAACATTTTTCATTTAAGTTCTCGACATTTTCCCATTAACAATTACTATTCTCCAGTAAGTGTTGTTTGTTTGCTCTCCAAACACATTAACATTTCTTTACAAAAACAAGAAAATAAAAAATAGAGAAAAATGCCCTGCCATCCAGCTATTTAAACTCTGTGTAATTTAAATGTGCAAAATATAACTTCCTTTTTCCTTAATAAAAACCAACAAAACAATACACAACAACAAAAAAAGTTGTCTTTATAATTAAAATCACTCTTACGTCTAGAGTGTCATAAAAGAAGTTGTTTTAATAACACACACAAAAAACTTCATATTTTTTTCTATTTCTATATTGCCAGCTTTAACAAACAAAAGAAAATAACATGAAAATGTGTAAAAATAGGTTACTATGTATGCAAGAATTTTTACGACATATTAAACTTGCACAAAAACCAAATAGAACTCTCTCACAAACGGCATAAATGTATGAAACATATTTTTAATGTTGAAACATTAAAAACTGCCAGCCAACTGAAAGCTTTAGATTTAATTTGTATGGAAATTATAATTCCTGGTATTTGTTAAAGAGCTGAGGCAAAAAGCAAAAATTTTAAATTGCTTTAGTTTAAGCAAAATTAAAAAATTTCTGAAAAAGTTGTTCCGGACGTATGATTGATATTAATTGAGAGGTTAATGGACATTTTCAGCAATTTCTTGGAAAGTATGAAAGCTAGAGACATAATTTAAATGGCTTTGGAAAGCTGAAAGAATTTACTTTAATCTCACAAGCAATATTAAGGAATTATAATAAAATTCTTAACTGAAATTTAAGGAATTCAAATTTTTTTTTTAAATAATTTAATAATTTTCAGTATAATGAAATAGCTGGGAATTTTATTAAGTATTGAAAGTGTTTAGCGTTATTTAAAGCTGGAGTCAGAAATCAAATTTAAATATATTGTTTTTTCTTTTTGAATTATAAATTTTTAGGAAGATGAAAACTTTAGTTTTTATTTGTATTGTAATTCCTGGTATTTGTTAAAGAGCTGAGGGAAAAAGCAAAAATTTTAAATTGCTTTAGTTTAAGAAAAAATTAAAAATTTCTTTAAAATGTTGTTCTGGACGTATGATTGATATTAATTGAGAGGTTAATGGACATTTTCAACAATTTCTTGGAAAGTATTAAAGTTAGAGGCATAATTTAAATTACATTAGAAAGCTAACAGAATTTACTTTAATATAACTAACAATCTTAGGGAATAATAATAAAATTCTTAATAAAAATTATGAGAATTTAAAAAAAATTAGATAAATTATCAACTTAATGTCATCAATATTACTTTCAATGAAAAATAATTAAGAATTTTTATAATTATTGAAATTATAGAGCATTATTCACTCCTTTGAATTCAATAAAATTCAGAATAAATTTACAATTTATCAAAATTATCTGAATTTTTTCTTTTTAAAATTATAAATTTTCATGGTGATGAAAACTTTATTTTTTGTATAATAATTCCTGGTCTTTGTTAAAAATCTAAAACAAAAACGAAATATTTTGAATTGTTTTAATTTCAGCAAAATCAAAAAATTCTTAAGAAATTGCTCCAGGCGTATGATTAATATTAATTGAGGGGTTAATTGACATTTTAAAAAATTTCTTGGAAAGCATTAAAGCTAGTGAAATAATTTACACTGCATAGGAAAGCTGAGAAAATTTACTTTAATTGTCCAAAAAAATTTAGGATATATTAGTAAAATTCTTGAACAATATTTTGGGAATTTATTTTTGTTATTAGAAATTTCCATGGAGCTGAAACCTTTATTTTTTATATCTATGCATATAATAATTTCTGGTATATGTTAAACCCCTAAGAAAAATATTTAAATTTGCTGTAGTTTAAGAACAATTGATATTAATTACAAGGTAGATAAACAAATTTAACAATTACTCAGAAACTAGTACAGCTAACAACACAATTAATATAGCTTTAGAAAGCCAACAAAATTAGCTTTAATACAATTAAAAAATCCAATAAATTTTATGTACTTTATAAAAGAACATTTTTAGTTATTTGGAAAAAATAATTTTTTTTCAAAATAATTTTTTTAAAGAAATCTAAATTATTTGTAATTTTAGTTGCACAATTAACTATTGTACATTTATTTTTCATATATCCTAAATGTAAACTTCCCTCAAAATTATTTTTTTTTGAAGAAAATTAAATGCTGACAAAATGTAGTTTACTTTTACAATAAATCTTCCAGTATTGAAATATTGCAAATTTAAATTTTTTGATAAATGTTGGTTTTACTTTTTATTATTAATAATTTTCATGGAGCTGAAACCTTTATTATTTATTTGTATGGATAAAATAATTCCTGGCAATTGTTAAACCCCTAAACCATAAATAAAATATTTAAATTTGCTGTAGTTTAAGAATAATTAAACAAATTGCTTAAAAAATAATACAGGACGTATGATTAATATTAATTACAAGGTAGATAAACAAATTTAACAATTACTCAGAAACTAGTACAGCTAGCAACACAATTAATATAGCGTTAGAAAGCTAACGAAATTTGCTTTAACACAGTCAAAAAATCGAATATACTTTATAAAAGAAAATTTTTAGTTATTTGAAAAAAAAAAAATTTTTAAAATAATTTTTTTAAAAATTTTTTTATAGTTTTAGTTTCACAATTAACTATTGTACATTTATCTTTCATATTTCCTAAATGTTAACTTTTCCCTTATTCAATTAAACCTGCTCTTTAGCTAAATCACATTATATTACTGCTTAACATTTCTTAAGAAAAACTTGATTTAACAAATTTAAACGTACAAAATAATAATTAAAAAACTCAAATCATAATGAGGAAATGATTACTTTTTTTTGGAATTTTTTCCACCAACATTTTAATGTCATCACAAGAGCAGCAGCATACAAAACAAAAAAAAAAAGATCATTCTTATAAAAAATTATGAAAAAAAAATCTCACATTTACACTACTAACATACACAAAACGAAATAATAGCAAATGAGTAGTAGGGGAAAAACACAACCACTCAGGAGAAAGGAAATACCCAAACACACACTTGCTTAGACAGCCACAAATCGTGCACACATATACCCACTTCAGTGTTAATATTAATGCATAAACACACTCTCCCACACACACATGCTCATAATTAGTATTCATGGTGAACTTAATCTAACGATGTGTTGTGTATATGTATATAACTATATGTGTGTGTAACTAATACCTGCTTACAACAAATAATACTTTAGTATGTATTCGTATGCCAGTTATTGTATGCCTCTAAAGGTTTTTTAGGTTGATATTTGTCTAAACATGTGTGTGCATATTTGTAGTTGTGTGTTAGTATTTTATGGGTATATATTTATGGAGACATACACTTGCAAAATTTTCATTATTTAAGTAAACTGCAAAAAAAATTAATTTTCATTAAGAATAAAAATTATGAAAATTTTTTATAAAAAAAATTTTTTTAAGAAAAATCGAGGCAGATAAAAAATTCATTTTAAATAACAAAGCTTTATTTATTATTTCTTCAAATCTATTTAAATTTTTTTAATTTTCCGGTTCGAAATATTAAAAAAACTTATTTTTTTAAATTTTCTCCAACAGTACGTATGATTAATATTAATTGTAAGTTATTTTACAAAATTCGCTGTAACTGGAGTTTTATAAAAGCTACAAATTAAATGTTAGCATATTCTGATGGAAGACACTCTAGGCTATAGTAAATATTATTTAAGTATTCCAATCTTTGTTATTCATTTAACTAAAATAACCAGCAAAACCATAATTTTAAAATTAAAAATTTTATTTAAATAATTTTAATAAAATTTTGTATTTATTTTGAACAAATCCTCTTAAAGCTAAAACATATTAAATAATACAGTGAACTGTATAATATTGATCATGAATAAGAGGAAAATAGTGGTATTCCAAAAAAAAATATTTTTTTATTTTAACTAAAACTTAAGCTGATTCATAAATAACTAAATTCTTGTTTTAATTAATCTAAATTTATTTTAAATTTTGTTAATTTTCTTAATGAAAATATCAAAAAATTTAATTATTTTATTTTTCTGAAACAGTGCGTATGATTAATATTAATTCAAGATTATTTTACTAAAATCTTTGTAACTTGGGTTTTATAAAAGCTAGAAACAAAATTTTAACAAGTTATAATAAAAGACACTTAAGGTTGTTATGTAGTACTAGCGTCGACATTCAGTTACCTAAAATAACAAACAAAACTATAATTTTAATAAAAAATTTAATAAAATTAAATACTACTAAATGGGTAAAATTTAGCCTGAAAGCCAAAATTTTTCCCAAAAAAATATTTTGTGTTCTGAGAAAAATTAACTGATCTCTCAATTCTTCACAAATTTCTAATTTTAATTAATCTGAATTTATTTTAAACTTGTTAATTTTATGTTTTAAACTATCATAAAAACTTAAGTTTGGGTTTTTGTTAAACGTTCGTATGATTAATATTAATTCGAGATGTCTTAACAAAAATCGCTATAACTTAAGTGTTAACATAGCTATTAACAAGATTGCAACAAAAGCTGATAAAAGACGTATAAAACAATAAAAAATATTATATATAAAATACCAAAAATTGCATCAAAATGTCATTTAAATTTAAAAATAAAATTATGTAAATTTTAAAACTTCTTAAAAAAAATATTTTTTTAATAAAAATTTAAGCTAGTTTGTTGTCCATATTTCAGTTAATCCAAATTTATTTTAAATTTCTTCAATTTGCTGCTAAAACTAGCTAATATCTGAAATTTTTATTTTTGACAAACAGTGCGTATGATTAATATTAATTAGTGCTTAATTGATAAAAATCTGCATAACTTTAGAACTAGAACAGTTAGCAACAAATTTGAAAATAATACAGAAACAAGACAAATCAGGCTATGAAATATTATTAAACTAAGAACAACAGCCTTCATTTGTTTAACTAAAAATAACCAATAAAATTTTTAAAAAATTTATAAATATTTTTTTTTTTTTATTTTTAATAAAATTCGTTAAAATTCTTTTACATTTTAAAAAACACTAAATAGTCTATAAAACTGTATCAAAATTTCATTTAAATTTAAAAATAGAATTATGTAAATTTTAAAATTTTTTTTAATAAAAATTTAAGCGATTTTGTTGTTCATATTTCAGTTAATACAAATTTATTTAAAAATTTCTTCATTTTGCTATTAAAAATAGCAAATAACTGATTTTTTTAATTTTGACTAACAGTACGTATGATTAATATTAATTAGAGCTTAATTGACATAAATCGCCATAACTTTAGAAGTAGAACAGTTAGCAGACAAGTTTAAACTAATACAGAAACAAGACAAATCAGGCTATGCAATATTATTAAACTAAGAACTACAGTCATCATTTGTTTAAGTAAAAATAACACAAAAAAATTTATTCTTAAAAAAATATTTTCCTTTTTTTTCCATAATTTAAACAAACTCCTACTAATTCTATTACCATGTTTTCTAAACTTATTAAAACACTTGCTATTATTAAAAAATCAACAGTTTAAAATTCACATGCCTACAATCGATAACAATTTTCCTTGCATATATAATTTTTGTTCTATAATATCTTAAGTTGCTTTAAGTGTATCTTGAACAATAAGCAAATACATTCCCATTTAACATTGTATACATTTAATAGGTACTAACATATGTTAGTTTACATATAAAAACATACAAAAATACTCACACTTAAACATACGTAGAAGTTCATACATTTTATAGTAAATATTTTTTACGATTTTTTTTTTTTGTAATACATCTTTTGCTCTCTCTCTCTCTCTACTACCCCTTTTTCTACTACTACATACTTACTATTCTTTTTCACAAATTTGTAAAGGATTTTGTTGTTTGTTCGTTTTACAATAACTACAAAAATATAAGCACATGAACATGAAAATGTTCAAAATTAAAAAAGGCTGTCATGTGTAAAATATTCTACTGAAAAAAATATGTATGTACATATATACTCATACAAAAACTATACAAATAAACAAAAAATATTGTAGAAAAGTGAACAGTACTGAGTGAAAAAAAAAAATCATAAAGTTTTTAATAGAAATGACTTTTTAAATAAAATACAAAGAACTACTCATACATGTAAACACAAGTGTACTACTTGTGGAAATATGTACCAAAATTTCTATGTATATATTATTACAACATTTTGCTAAAATGGTTCTTGTTTTATTTATTTTATTTTTATGTAAAATTTTATACATTCTTAGAAATAGATTTTAACAAAAAATTCATTTAATTCTCATTCGAATGCCTCAATTTGTTATTATTCCCTGTGGGTTTTTTGGAAATTGTTACTTGTTTGTGGTATCAATTATTTGGTAATAAAATCAAAAAACATATGTATACGAGGGTTTACAAAAAATTTTTTTTATGGAATTGAAAATAAAAAAAAAATATTATTTTTTGTTTGTTATTTTAGCTAAATTTGTAAAGAACCTCGTATTTAGTAATGTAATACTGTATAGCCTAATTTATCTATTTTCTATATTACATTAAAATTTTATTCTAGCTTTATTATTATCAAAGTTATACAGTTATTTGTAAAATTAACTCTAATTAATATTAATCATACGTACTGTCGGAAGAAAATTTTAATTTTAAATTTTTTGATATATTAAATAAATTTAAAATCAATTCGTATTAAATGGAATTAGAGCCTTGTTTATAAAACATAATCCACTATCACGCTTAAATTTTTCTTGGAAGAAAATAAATTTTTAGGAAATTTTCATAATTTTTTTTTAATGTTTACAATAATTCTCACAAGCCTCTTTGTGTGCTTTATGCGATATTTTACAAGTTTCTTCTAGATCTTCTATTTCGAAACTTATATTGATTTTTGGTAAAACAAGCTTAAATTAATATTAATCATATGTACGTTTTTAAAAAATTTTAAATTTAAGTTTTTTGTTATTTCAAACCAGATAATGAGAAAATTTTAAATAAATTCCTTATAATAGGAAATAGAACTTTGTTTCTAAATAAGAATTAACCATCTTGCTTAACGTTTTTTTAAAACAAAAACAATTTTTATGGAATTTTAAAATTTTCATAATTTCTGTTCAATGGTTACATGATTGTAAAAGAATTGGTAATAATGTTACACTAATATTTGATAGCCTTATTTGTCTACTTTCGATATCACATAAACAAGTTAATGTAGCTTTTCTATTTCCAATGTTATAGTGATTTTAGTAAAATAAGCTTTAATTAATATTAATCATAAGTACTGTTTGAAAAAATAAAAATTTAAGTTTTTTGTTATTTCGAATCAGAAAATTTACAAATTTAAAATAAATTCCTTGTAATGGGAAATAGAACTTTGTTTCTAAAATCATTAGGCTATCAGATTTACACTTTTCTTTGAAATTAAAAATTTTCAATTTTAATAAGTTCTAGTTATTAATTATACTATTTCTAGTTTAATGAATTAAAGAATTAATAGTAATTAGTGCAGTAATATTATATAGCCTGATTTATCTACATTATATTTTACTTTAAAAACTTACTCTAGCTTATCTATTTCCAAAGTTATAGTGATTTTTGCAAAATTAACTCTAATTAATATTAATCATACGTAGTGTTTGAAAAATATTAAAAATTTAAGTTTTTTTGTTATTTCGTTTGAATAGTACTAAAATAGTACCATTAGAATAGTACTAAAATAGTACCATTTGACTAGTACTAAAATAGTACCATTTGACTAGTACTGAAATAGTACCATTTGAATAGTAGTAAAATAGTACCATTTGACTAGTACTGAAATAGTACCATTTGAATAGTAGTAAAATAGTACCATTTAAATAGTAATAAAATAGTACCATTTAAATAGTACTAAAATAGTACCATTTAAATAGTACTAAAATAGTACCATTTAAATAGTACTAAAATAGTACCATTTAAATAGTACTAAAATAGTACCATTTAAATAGTACTAAAATAGTAAGATTTAAATAGTACTAAAATAGTACCATTTAAATAGTACTAAAATAGTACCATTTAAATAGTACTAAAATAGTACCATTTAAATAGTACTAAAATAGTACCATTTAAATAGTACTAAAATAGTACCATTTAAATAGTACTAAAATAGTACCATTTAAATAGTACTAAAATAGTACCATTTAAATAGTACTAAAATAGTACCATTTAAATAGTACTAAAATAGTACCATTTAAATAGTACTAAAATAGTACCATTTAAATAGTACTAAAATAGTACCATTTAAATAGTACTAAAATAGTACTAAAATAGTACCATTTAAATAGTACTAAAATAGTACCATTTAAATAGTACTAAAATAGTACCATTTAAATAGTACCATTTAAATAGTACTAAAATAGTACCATTTAAATAGTACTAAAATAGTACCATTTAAATAGTACTAAAATAGTACCATTTAAATAGTACTAAAATAGTACCATTTAAATAGTACTAAAATAGTACCATTTTATTTTTTAACTTTTAAAGCAACTTATAAATTTATTAATTTATTTAAAAAATTTAAAATTTATTTATTTATAATAAAATTTTATTTAAAAAATATTGCTACCTAAAAATCCTTATCAAATTTTACAAAATTTTCTACACCAAATTTATCACCCCACCTTGAACGGCGGCTGAGCATTAGTATTCACATAATACAAACCCCTTCTCAAAGCCACCTCAGCACCCCTCATACCCTCCACACCCAGCCGCAAACTGTTACCCATACCCCTCAAACATCTCTTATGTTTAATCAAGTCTAACCACAAGTCCCCGGAACATTCCAAGCCCTCCAAAAATTCATTAGCTATACTTTGGGCAAACACCTGAAAAGCTCTAAAATGGGAGCATTCATTGAAAAAGCAACCCGGCTGATTGTAACCATAGTTAACATAGAAATCCACATGACCCAAAGGATGATCATAGCCATAGGAACCTACACTGGTGTGCACCACCTCCACATACTCAGCATCTCTAACATCAAGTCTTTCGTTTACATTTTCATAGCGAAAGAGAGGCAAAGCCGGATCTAGACCATAGATTACCGGTAGTCTGCCGGTCTGTACAAATTTCCCTGCTATGCCGGCTATATGGGCGCCCATGCTGAAGCCAATAACTTGTATGTTTTCAAAGGGAATGCCGGATTCTTGGTGCAGGAAGTCGATGAATTTGGCCACCACCATTCCTACGGGTTTCACACGATAACTGGCTGTTATATAGTCGGCTATGGCACCTTTGCCCCAGTCAACGGTGATGATGTTGTAGTTGCCCTGTTGCAGTTTGAAGTATTCGGGTACTAAAGTGTTGTAGATGCCGGCATGCGAACCGCCCAGCCAGCCATGTATGAGAATTCTGGAAGAGAGAGTTAGAATAAATTAAATTTTGGACTTTTATAGTTCTTTAACTTTTGTCAAAAGCTTTTGAAATGTAGCTTTCTTGTCAAAAATGTTTAAGCAAAAATCTTTCACAATAAATGGTTTTTACATACAACTATTAAATTGAAAACCTTTAAGCTTTATAGGTTAAATAAAAGCTTTTAATTTTAAAAAGCTTCATTGTATTCATTTAAAAGCTTAAAATGAAACGTTAATTGCTTACTAAGTAAAAGCTTAAAGTTTTTTTATTGAAAGCTTAAAGTATTTTGAACCTTAAAGCTCTCAATTTGTTTTAAGTCTTAAAATATTTGTACTTTATAAGCCTTTAGTTTTTTAACTTTTAAACTTAAAGCGTTTATGTTGAAAGTTTAAACCTCTTTAATTCAAAAGCAACTTTTAGGTAAAAATTTTTTTTAAGTTTATTAATTTTTTATCACAAGCTTTAAACTTTTATAAATATAAAGTTTATTTTAGTTAAAAATGTTCAACTTTTTGAAGTAAAATTTTTTTTTTTAAATTTGAAAGCTTAATAATCTGAGAATGAAAGATTAATTAATTAATGCAAAATGTTAAAATTGTTTGTGCTCAAAAGTCAAAAGCTTTAAAATTATTAAAACTTTTTAAGGCTTTTTAGGTTCAACAATGAAAGCTTTTTAAACCCAAATCTTAAAGCAGTTTAAGTCAAAAGTGGTTTAATGTTAGAAAAGTAAAGCATTTTTAGATCTTATGCTGAAAGCTTTTAAATTCAGAACCTTAAAGTTTTCCTCAAAATGTTTACCCAAAAGCTTACAAATTTTTAAACAAATATTCTTAAAGCTAATTTTTAAATAAAATTTAGTTTTAATTTGAAAAAATAAAGCTTTTTTACGGCTTAGACTGAAAGCTTTTAAATTCAAAAACCTAAAAGCTTTTTAAATCAATCGTTAAAACATAAGGAATTTTTGCAAAAGTATCATATTCTTTTATATTCTTAAAATATTTAAAACTTTTTTGTTACTAATAATGAAAGCTTAGATCTTATGTCGAAAGCTTTTAAATTTCGAACCTTAAAGCTTTTTAAGTCAGTAGTTTAGAGAGTAATGATGTTTTCCACAAAATGTTTATCCAAAAGCTTACAAATTCTTAAAAGAATTTCCTTAAAGCTTTTTTATATTTATTAGCGAAAGCTTTTAAGGTCAAAAGCTAAAATATTTTTAAATAAAATATTGTTTTAATTTTAAAAACTAAAGCTTTTTTAGCGCTTAAGCTCAAAGCTTTTAAATTCAAAAGCTTAAAGTTTTTTAAGTGAATCATTTAAAGCTAAATGAATTTTTGCAAAAGTATCATAATTTTTAAACAAACGACAAAGTATTTTGTTGGTACGAATAATGAAAGCTTTAAAACTCGTGACTTAGATCTTATTTTGAATGTTTTTAAATTTAGAACCTTAAAGCTTTTTAAGTCAATAGTTATTATTAGTGGAAGCTTTTTAGGTCAAAAGTTAAAAGATTTTTATATAAATGTGAACTTAAATAGGAAACATGAAACTTTTTTTGCTATTAGGCCGAAAGCTTTAAAATTCAATTTTCAAAAGCATCATAATTTTAAAACAAAATTCAAAATTTTTAATATTTTTACGATATTTAAAGCTTTTTTTACCCAAAAACTTACAAATGCTTAAATTCCCTTAAAGCTTTTTTATATTTATTATTGGAAGCTTTTTAGGTAAAAAGTTAAAAGAGTTTTAAATGAAATGTGATTTTAAGTTACCAATAATAAAGTTTTTTTAGCTCTTGGGCTCAAAGCTTTATATGCAATACCTTAAAGTTTTGCAACAAAATTTTTAACAAAATTCAAAGAAGTTTTTTTTTAAAAAGTTTTGATTTTCAGTAAAAAGTTAAAAGAGTTTTAAAAGAAATGTGGTTTTAAGTTACAAATAATAAAGCATTTTTAGCTCTTGGGCTCAAAGCTTTAAATGCAATACCTTAAAGTTTTTCAACAAAATTTTTAACAAAATTCAAAGAAGTTTTTTTTGAATGTATTGAAACTTTTCTAGTTAAAAGCTTAAAATTTCATAAAATATTTAAAATCCAAATAATAAAGCTTTTGGAAAAATAAAACTTTTTCATCTCTAAGGCTCAAAGCTTTTAAATTAAAACCTTAAAGATATTTAAGTCAAGCATTTAAAGCTAAATGTATTTTCTCTGCTTAAAATTTGTTAACAAAAAACAAAATCTTTAATATTTTTAAAGCTTTTAAAGCTTTTTTTATGGTATTAATTACAAAAGCTTTAAAAGCCAAGGCTTAAAGCTTTTAAGTTAATAGTTTAAGGGTATTCAACAAATTCTGTTTTCTTAGATCTAATGCTGAAAGCTTAAAGCTTTTTGAGTCAATAGTTTAAAGCTTAGTGAACTTTTTTTTAAAAATTTAAATTTTTAGTAACCGATATTGGAAATCTAAATATTGAGGATTTGCTAGTCAAAATTTCTAGTTTAAAATCAAAATTATAAAGCTTTTTAAACCAAACTAAAGGGAAAATACTCGAAAGCTTAATATCAAGTGCCCTTAAATTTTCCTTAATTCCTTAATTAAATTGATTTTCAATTCAAGCATTTTATTTCATAATAAAAAGCATATAATTAAGATTGAAAAATTCAATAAATATTGAAAAAATCATTTTAAAATTAAAGCTTTTATTTGAGCCAGCTTAAGTATTCAAATTTTTTTCTATTTTTTGTTTACCACAACTTTGTAATTTATATTGATTTATTTAGTAAAATGTTTGCTACAACAAAACTGCTGCAATTGTACTAATTTGTTTTAATATTTCATGCGATAAGCTTTTAAAAACATTAAAACATTCCTTAATATTAAATTGCTTAAATTCCGGCTGCACTTAAATATTTGCACATACATATGTACATATTTTATTTATGCCACATTGCCACATACATATCATATAGTACATTAAGTGGCAAGCAATGCAAACAACCTGCATTTTTAAATGTGTCAATTTGAAAGGCAAATCAAGTGTAAAAAGCTTTTTATGGTACAAAAATTGAAAACGTTTTACCACAAGAAACTACTTTAACGTTCAAAACAATTTGCAACAAACTACTTAAAACTATGCTAATGCTGGTTTACATTTATTTATGAGCATTTTTCAACAGACCTCTCTCTCCCCTTCACTTCACTCGCTTCAATATGATGTTCATTATGTTTGTTATTTATACAGTTTCGTTTTACTTACCTACAAGGATTGAAAGGATTAAACCTTGATTGTCTTAATGACAGCCCATTATACAATTCTAGTTCTTCAATATGAATGCCCTGAATGCCAGCAACAGGCCGAGTATTTACACCAAATACAGCACCAATTGTATCGGTAACAACATTTAAAACTCTTGGATTTGTTAAATTTACCATTGTCTCCTCCTCCATTTCCATCTCATCATTGTCATCATTATTGTACTCATTATCATTGTCATCATCTTCATCATAATAGTTGTAGTAGTCATCATCATCATCATCGTAAATAATCTGAGCAACATCTTGCTTAAATGATGCTAAAGTTGCAGTAGTTGCTGCTGCTGCCTCTTTTGTGGCAACAGCAACATAATCTTGTTGTTGTTGAGTTAAAGTGTGTAGATAGAAGTTGGTATGACGTTCGGCATTAAACAGAAAACGATAATCGGATAAATGATGATACTCCTGTGGCAACAATGAGGCTGCTGCTGCTGAAGACGATTGTTCTTGTTGCAGTTGTGGCTGTTGCAAAAATAATTGCAGTTGTTGTGGCTGTAGTTGAATTTGTGGCAATTGTCCAAGCCAGCCATTGCTCAAACTATTAGTTGGTACATAATATTTTGCTTGATATTTCTCATTCAGATTGTCATCATTTTCCACCATCTTTTGCTTCTCCTTCTCCTCCTCCTGGCCAGCCGGTTCTCCATTATCCTCATTATAAGCATTTTGTTTGGTTTCTTTGGCATCTTTTTCCTTTTCAGCTTCAGTTATTGTCTTTAATTTATTGTTTAAATTGAAATTATCATGATTATTTTCATTATTTTCATTATTTCTCTTATTCAATTTGAATTTGAGTGTTGTGTTGTAATGCTGCTGATGAAAATGATTTGAATTTGAATTTCGATTATGTTGATGATCCTTTGGCTCTAGTTGTTTTACTTTGTTTTCATTATTCACTAGTTTTTGATTTGTTGTCAAATATTTACTGCTGCTATTTGTCGTTGCTGTTGTATTTAATAATAATAATAATAATGATGATTTTCCATTTCCTTTTGCCATTTCACTCTGTGTAATTGGGTCATCTTTAGCATCTTTGTAATGCCAGGTATTATTTAATGTAATTTTGGTTTGATTAAAAGTGTCCAAGGATTTGTTTGTGGTATTCGATGAATTTAAATTGAATTCTGCAGATGTTACATAAATCAATACGAGTACAACTGGTATGTAGAGGAAAAATAGAAAACAATGAAAAGGAAATTTAATTAGAATTGTATTACAGGGTGGCAGAAAAGGGAAAAATATTATTTCTAATTAAGCGTTATTAAATCAAATTGTATAATTATGTTAAGCTTTTAAATATTTAAAATAATGAGCTTGAAACTTCTTTTAATTAAAATCAAGTAACTTTTCATATTAAAAGCTTAAAGCTTAGGAAATCAGAACTTTTTTAACCAAAGCTTTTTATGTCAAACACCCTAAGCTTTTTTATTCAAAAGCTTAACGCTAAAATTTTAATCAGCAGCAAAAAGCTTTTAATGTTTTAACCATTTTTAAATCAAAAGCTCAAATATTCTTTAATAGTTCAAAGCTTTTTTAAACAAACTATACAAAATTGGAGCTTCTTAAGTGAAATTATTGAAACTTTTTAAATCAGAACACAAAGCTTTTAAAGTTAAATCTAGTTTTAAGTCTAAAGCTTAAATCTTAATTAATGAATAGTTGAAAGCTTTTTTAATCAAACTATAAAAACTTGAAGCTGTTTAAGTGGAATGCTTGAAACCTTTATTGATTAAGAAATGCAAGGCCTTTGAAAGTAAAACGCATTTTGGGTCAAAAGCTTAAATCTTCATGATGTAATAGTTCAAAGCTTTTCTAATCAAACTATACAAAATTAGAGCTTCTTAAATGAAATTATTGAAACTTTTTAAATCAGTAACACAAAGCTTTAATAGTTAGAACGAGTTTTAAGTCAAAAGCTTAAATCTTCATTAATGAATAGTTGAAAGCTTTTTTTAATCAAACTATAAAAACTTGAAGCTGTTTAAGTGGAATGCTTGAAACTTTTTTAATTAAGAAATACTAGGCCTTTGAAGGTAAAACGCATTTTGAGTCAAAAGTTCAAATCTTCATGATGGAATAGTTCAAAGCTTTTCTAATCAAACTATACAAAATTGGAGCTTCTTAGGTGAAATTATTGAAACTTTTTAAATCAGTAACACAAAGCTTTAATAGTTAGAACGAGTTTTAAGTCTAAAGCTTAAATCTTCATTAATGAATAGTTGAAAGCTTTTTTAATCAAACTATAAAAACTTGAAGCTGTTTAAGTGGAATGCCTGATACTTTTTAAATCAGTACACAAGGCATTTGAAGTTAAAACGAATTTTAAGTCAAAAGCTTAAATATTCTTTTTTCAAAGCTTTTTTAATCAAAAACACAAGAAGTTTGAAGCTAAAACGAATTTTAGGTCTAAAGCTTAAATCTTTATTAATGAATAGTTCAAAGCTTTTTTAATCAAACTATTCACATTTGGAGCTTTTTAAGTGAAATTATTGAAACTTTTTAAATTAGAAAAACAAAGCCATTAAAGTTAAAACGAATTTTAAGTCGAAAGATTTAATCTTCATTAATGAATAGTTGAAAGCTTTTAAATCAACCTATAAAAACTTAAAGCTGTTTAAGTGGAACGCCTGATACTTTCTAAATCAGTAACACAAAGCTTTAATAGTTAGAATGAGTTTTAAGTCAAAAGCTTAAATACTCTTTAATAAATAGTTAAAGCTTTTTTTAATCAAAAACACAAGGAGTTTGAAGCTAAAACTAATTTTAGGTCAAAAGCTTAAATCTTTATTAATGAATAGTTGAAAGCTTTTTTAATCAAACTGTACAAAATTGGAGCTTTTTAAGTGAAATTATTGAAACTTTTTAAATTAGAAAAGTTAAACGAATTAAAGTTAAAACTAATTTTAAGTCGAAAGCTTTAATCTTCATAAATGAATAGTTCAAAGCTTTTTTAATCAACCTATAAAACATGAAGCTGTTTAAGTGGATCGCCTGATACATTTTAAATCAGAAACACTAGGCCTTTGAAGTTAAAACGAATTTTAAGTCGAAAACTTTAATCTTAATAAATGAATAGTTCAAAGCTTTTTTAATCCTACTCAAAAGTCAAAAGCTGAAAGCTTCGTTAATATATAATTCAAAACCTTTTTAATCAAATGGTAAAAACTTTAACCTTTTTTTAATGAAAGCTCTTGAAAGCTTTTAAGGCAATTTTTTAAACTTTCTTAAATGAGAACATTTAAATTGCTTTGTAGGTTGTGTCTACAAAACTATAAGAAGTTGAAAGATATATGAGACAAAAGCTTAAAGCTTTCTATAATTTCAAATATAAAGCTATTTAAATCAAAGACCAATAATATTTGATTTGGAAGCATAATACATGTGATATAGAATGTCTTTTGAGCTCAAGACTTGTTAGTTAAGTTAAATGCTTAAAAATAATCAAAACAAAGCTTAAAGCTTTTTAAATAAAATATTTTAATAGCAAAACCATTTGAAATTAAAAACGTTTCACTTAAAAGCTTTTCCATTGAAAAGATATTGAAATAAAAAATAAAATAAAAGATCTTTTATATTTTAAAATTTGTTTCTTTAAAAGTAAAAAAGCTTTTTCAACTGAAAGCTTTAAAATTAAAAGATTTTAAAATATAAACTAGCTGACTAGCATTTTAAAGTTTTGAATTTGTAAATTTAAAAGCCTTTTATATCAAAGCTTTTAAAATGAAAAGCATTTTGACACAAAGCTTTTAAGATTAAATGCATTTTGACTCAAAGAATTTAAAAATCGTTCAATATTAAAAGCTTTTTAATGCAAAAGCTTAAATGATTAAGCTGAAGTAAAATTATTTAAAACTACAAGCTGTTAACTGCAAAAGTTTTAAAACTAAATTATTATAAAATTAAAACCTTTTTTAAATTTGAACTATTTAAAACATTTTAGTTTAAAAATTAAAGCTTTTAAACTCTAAACATTTTAAATAAAACGCTTTTAACCTAAAGATTTTTAAATGCAAAGCTTTTTAAAGATTTAAATTTATCATTAAATGACTTTTAATACAAATGTTTTAAAACTATATTATTTTTCTCAAAACTAAAATCTTTTCAAAATTTAATTATTTTATTCTAAATCTTTTAAATTCAATTCAAAGCTTTTTAAAGCTTTAACTCAAAAAATTAATACGTTTAAAGTTAAAGCTATTTAAAACTACTTTTAGTTTATATAATTAAATATTTTATGACTTTTTAAGACAACAATCTGAAATCTAATTTCTGGAAGATTAATTGTGATGAAATCCATTTTGTATTTGTTCCAAACAGGGAATATTATTGTATAGAAGAAAATTTCACTTGTAAACCAATAATTTTTGTATTAGTTATGGACACTTTCCATATTAATTGTTTAATACTTATAGACTTATAGATGAGATTGTAAAATTTTAACTAAATAAATTTAAATTTTGTAATCAAAAAAACATGTTCGATCATACATTTCACTTAATTCCTCATTACTATCTCTTAAAATGAGTAAATTCATAAATTTATTTTTTTGCAAACAGTCTTTCTCTTTGTCCATTACTTTTCATTTACAAATATTGTAAGTTGTAATGATTCTTATTCCTTTAAAATTCACCTTTTATTACTAAAATTTTATAAAAATTCATTTTATTCACTTGTTTTCTATTTAAAACAATTATTTTTCAGTTTTTATTTTCATCAAATTCACTTGTTAACCTCTTTAAATCATTTTAACTACTAAAGATCAATTTATTACCAACTTGTTAAAACTAATTGCATTTCTCCAATTCAATGATTAAAATAAATTATTTGCCCTTAATAACAGCTTATCTATCTCTACATTTCTAATGTTTAAACAAAATGTACCAAGAGTCTTCTTAATAAGAAACAAAATTAGATATTAAAGTGTTAATAAATTATTTAAATAAACAGATTTTAGAGCGAATGAGAGAGAGTTAAACAAAAAACTTATTAAATATGGGGGTATTTCGTATATAAACATATATACGAAAAAATATCGCTATCCAATTTACATCAATTTTTTAAAAGAAATTGTCAGTGAGTTTTTTAATTTTAATAATTTCTATAGGTTTTCAGATGTTTATAGGGAGTTTTATATAAATAACAAAAGTCTTACGGGGTATTTCACATTAAAAAATTAGCTTTAGAATAACCTTACATATGAAAAAGGAGGCACATAATATAGTTTATTTGGCATGACGGTACACATGTCGGACAAATTTAAAAAAAAAATTATTTAAAAAAGTACTAAAATACTACTTTTTTTAAAAAAAATAGTAAAATTTGTTTAAATTATCATATATATTCAAATTGCCTCAAAATTTAAAAATTTCTGTAATTTTCCACTCTTTTTAAAAAAGTACCAAAAATACTACTTTTTTAAAATTCTACCTAAAATACAAATTTCTTATAATTTTAATTTAAATGTCATTAAAAATTAAAAACAGTAGTGAATTTTGAACATTTTTTAAAAAAGTAGTAAAATACTACTTTTTTTAAAATAGTTCTTAAAACTAAAATTTACTTTAAAAATAGCTAAAAACATAATATATTTACACGAAAGTGCCAAAAAAAATTAAAAATAGTAGTATTTTTAAAATTTTTAGAAAAATTTCAAAAAGTATCAAAAATACTACTTTTTTAAATTGTGAAAAAAAATATAAAATCTCAATAATATTAAGAAAATTCAAGGTTTTAGAGAATTATTGTATTTTATTTTTTTATATGATTGATGTCCAAATTTTTTTAAATTGCCTTAAAATTTAGAAATAAATTTTATAATTTTCCAAAATTTTTTTTAAAAAGTAATAAAAAGTAATTTCTTTTGAAAATTTTCATAAATTTATAATTTTTAACAATTTTGAAAAAAGTACTAAAAATACTACTATTTTTAAAATGTACTTTAAACATTAATTTCTTTTAAAATTAGCTTAAATATGCCTTAATATTGAATAATTTTAGTAATTTTAAATTTTTTTTAATGAAGTAGTATTTTACTTTTTTTCAAAAACTATCAAAAATACCCGACCTTAAATTTCATTTAAAATATGCATTAACCTGCAAAAGTTATTTAAATTGGCTTCAAATTAAAAAAGAATTAAACTAATAGATTTTAACAATTTTTAAAAAAGTAGCAAAAATACTACTTTTTTAAAAAGATAACTAACCTTACAATTTCTTTAAGAATGAGCTTAAACTTGCAAAATTTATTTAAATTTACTTAAAATTAAAAATAAATTAGTAGTTTTAAACATTTTTTGAAAAAAGTAACAAAACTACTACTTTTTAAAAACGTACGTACCACTTAAAAAAGCAAAATTTATTTAAAATGGCTTAAAATTTAAAAAAAAAATAGTAGTTTCACAATTTTTTAAAAAAGTATCAAAAATACTACTTTTTTAAAAAGGTACCTTACCGTAAAATTTGCTTAAATTTGCCAAATTTATTAAAATGACTTAAAATTTTTTAAAAAATTGTAGTTTTTAAAATTTTTAAAATGTACCAAAAATACTACTTTTTTAAAAACATACTTAAAACTAAAGATTCATTTAAATGTGCTTAAACTTGCAAAATTTATTTAAATTAACCTTAAATTTTTAAATAAATAGTAGTTTTCAAAGGTTTTTGAAAAAGTACCAAAATACTACTTTTTTAAAAAAGTACTTAAAACTAAAATTTCATTTAAAAGCTGCTAAATTTACTTAAAATTTAAAAAAAAATTTCTGGTTTTCAAATTTTTTTAAAAAAAGTGCCAAAAATACTACTTTTTTAAAAAATAGTTCAAACCTAAAATTTAATTTAAAATATGCTTAAATTCGCAAAATATCTTTAAATTGACTTAAAATTTTAAAAAAATTAATAGTTTTTAAAGGTTTTTGAAAAAGTACCAAAATACTACTTTTTTAAAAAAGTACTTAAAACTAAAATATCATTTAAAATGTGCTTAAATCTGCAACATTTATTTAAATTTTAATAGTTTTAAAAATTTTTCTAAAAGTACCAAAAATACTACATTTTTAAAAAAGTACTTAAAACTAAAATTTCATTTAAATGTGCTTAAACTTGCAAAATTTATTTAAATTGACCTTAAATTTTAAAAAAATTTGTAGTTTTCAAAGGTTTTTGAAAAAGTACCAAATACTACTTTTTTAAAAAAGTACTTAAAACTGAAATTTCATTTAAAACCTGCTAAGTTTAATTAAAATTTAAAAAAAATTGTGGTTTTAAATTTTTTTTTAAATAAAGTGCCAAAAATACTACTTTTTTTAAAAAGGTACCAAACCTAAAATTTAATTTAAAATATGCTTAAATTCGCAAAATATCTCTAAATTGACTTAAAATTTTAAAAAAAATTGTGGTTTTCAAAGGTTTTTGAAAAAGTACCAAAATACTACTTTTTTAAAAAAGTACTTAAAACTAAAATTTCATTTAAAATGTGCTTAAATCAGCAACATTTATTTAAATTTTAATAGTTTTAACAATTTTTCTAAAAGTACCAAAAATACTACTTTTTTTAAAAAGGTACCAAACTTAAAATTTAATTTAAAATATGCTTAAATTCGCAAAATATCTTTAAATTGACTTAAAATTTTAAAAAATTAGTAGTTTTCAAGGTTTTTGAAAAAGTACCAAAATACTACTTTTTTAAAAAAGTACTTAAAACAAAAATTTCATTTAAAAAGTGCTTAAATCTGCCACATTTATTTAAATTTTAATAGTTTTAGCAATTTTTCTAAAAGTACCAAAAATACTACTTTTTTAAAAAAAGTGAAAAAATATAAAATCTCAATAATATTAAAAATAAATGTATGTTTTAGTGAAATTTTTATCAGATTAATGTTTTTCTTTTGAAAAAATTCAAAATTCTATTCAATAAATAAATCGTTTTAAACCTTGATGATTTTCAAAGTTTATCATTAAAGTAACAGCTGTTTTCTAACAGCAACAAATCTTGACCTATTTTACTTTATAGAGAGATAAATTTCACTTATATTTTTTTTTTTTTTGTACAATAATTTCTAGTTTTTTATTAAATTTTTTGTTCAACCAGTTTTGAGTTTTATTTGAGGGTGTTAATTATTTAAATAAATAAAAACAGATATACAAACGAGAGTAAAAATGTGAGAATAAATGTGGGATAGGTCATTGATTTACGTTCAAGATTTGTTGGTTATTGAAATATTATACTTTGCAGGGATGGGAAATTCCATACAATAAAGAAAATAGTTCAAGATTTTCTTAATGTTTCTTGATAATAAATTGTTGACTGTTTAAAAAATCTTTTAAATTTTAAATGAATATATTAATTAATTATTTACATTTTTCAATTAAACTGTTTTTATAATTTTCCATTTTCTTTCTTCTTCTCTTTACAGGTATGTAGTACACGAATCCCACACTCTTCATGTCTGTTTTTTCACCCCAAACCTTCACTCATGAATACGAAATGACTGGACAATTAAACAAACGAAATTGAAAACAAACAAACAAAAAAATAAAACTGTATAGTGGTAAGTTCCGGTTTTAAGAAATGTGCATATCCGGTTAACACTGTAAGCAAGTCGAAGGGATAATAAAAAACAATAACAGACGTACATTAATTTCCTTCACTAGGGGTTTTTTTAAAAAAAAAATAATAATGGAAGAGTTTTCTTTTATACATAATTTAATTCAATTTTTGCATTAACCTGTTAAAAGACAAAACAACTAACTTTAGTATGGCAGTTAAATTTTCAACTATTTCATAAAATAGTTTATAATTACTAATATAGTCTACTTTGTCTTGGCATTGACAATTTTAGCAATATTTCTTATTTTATGAAGGAAGAAATAAAATATTTTAAAAATAATTTTTTTTTTAAAAAAAAGTTTTTTCATTTAATTTTGTTAAAGTTTCCTATATATATCTCAAATCAAATAAGGTATGTTCTTATGAAATCTTTAGAATTTTGTTAGCTTTCAAAATCTGTTTACATTTGATCTCTAACTCTAAAATCAACTGAGATATATAAGATTTTCTAAAACAACTTCTTAATTAATATTAATCATACGTACCCTTAAACAGAAATTAATAAATTGAAAATATTAAACAATTGAAATAGAAATAAGTAACAAAAATAGTAAAAATGGATAAAACTAATACAAATTAATATATTTAAAAACCTTTCGTTTAAAATATTGATCATCAAACTAAATTATACAAATTACAAGTTTAAGAGAAAATTAATTTTCCAAAAAAAAAAAAAAAAATTCTAATGGACTTTATACTTTTTTCGAACACTGTATATATATTTTATATATTACCTCATTTTATTACATGAACCTATCGCCTAAACTACAAATACAAAGTACTTCGAGTTCACTACCCTAGATTAAACTGCTTACACAGACAGCTTAAACCTCAAGTATTGAGTTTAAGCTTCATCAAAGCTTTTCATTTAAATCTACACACAAATGCATACAACATACACTTAAACTCTTAGGTAGCTAAACGTTTATAAAACTGATTGATTGAAAATTTATGCTGACATGATGATAAAATTACCATAAAAAATACTTGAGAACTATGTACTCAGCAGCAGCTAAAACAGCAACTCTCACACTTCATGACACTGTCATCACTGTAGTAAGAACCACAAGGAACACAAACATTTGAGCAACTTTGGGAGGAGTGTGACTCTGCTTATCAATATTGTCAGCATTTAGTTAGAACAACATGAATTTTTTTTTTTTTTTGTTCTGATACAGATAAAAATCTATAATAAAATACAATAAGGAGTAGGTAGGAACAGGAACAACAACTACATGCATGGATAATGCCGCAAAGGCAGTAAGAGCAACAACATCATTGAAAATATATTTGAAAAAAAAAAAATTGAAGACGAGCATTATAAACTCCCATTGTCGTTTATAAGCATGTCTGAGTACTTTATGCAACATAGCTACATAAAAAGTACTAAAAACATATAAACAGTAGAATCAGGCTAAAATGAAGGGAACAATAGAACAATAGGAAATAAAAAAATAGTAGTAAACGATCGTCATATGATTAGTTGGTAGTATTTTTGGTACTTTTTGCAAAAATAAATAAGTTTAAGCTTGTTTACAAAAAAAATTTAAGTTTTAAATACTTTTTTAAAAAAGTAGTATTTTTGGTACTTTTTGAAAATTAATATTTTTTAAAAATTTCAAAGAAATATTATAAGTTTAAGTATATTTTTAGATAAATTAACTTTTTACTACTTTTTAAAAAAGTAGTATATTTGGTACTTTTTGCAAGTACTACTATTTTGAAATTTTAAAGCAATTTAAATAAATCTTTAAAAGTTAAACATGTTTTCAAAATCAATCTATGTTATAAATACTTTTTTGAAAAGTAGTAGTTTTGGTACTTTTTGAAATTTTATGGAAAATACTACTATTTATAAATTTCATTGATTTTTAAAGAAATAGTGTTAGTTTAAGCTCAATTTAAACGAAATTTTACGTTTTACTACATTTTTAAAAAAGTAGTATATTTAGAACTTTTTGAAAAATTAACAAATTACTACTAATTTTTGATTTCAAGACAATTTAAATAAATATTGTAAATTTTTTAACGAAATTTAAATTTTTTTAAAAAGTAGTAGTTTTGATACCTTTTGAAAATTTTTTTAAAATACTACTATTTATAAATTTCATTGATTTTTAAAGAAATATTGTTAGTTTAAGCTCAATTTGAACGAAATTTTACGTTTTACTAAATTTTTAAAAAAGTAGTATTTTTAGTACTTTTTGAAAATATAACAAATTACTACTAATTTTTGATTTCAAGTCAATTTAAATAAATATTGCAAATTTTTTAACGAAATTTCAATTTTTTTAAAAAGTAGTAGTTTTGATACCTTTTGAAAAATTTTGGAAAACACTACTATTTAAAATTTTTATTGATTTTTAAAGAAATATTGTTAGCTTAAGCTCAATTTAAAAGAAATTTTACTTTTTACTACATTTTTTAAAAAAGTAGTATTTTTAGTACTTTTTGAAAATGTAACAAACAACTAATTTTTGATTTCAAGGCAATTTAAATAAATATTCAAAACTTAAGCACATTTTTAACGAAATTTAAATTTTTTAAAAAAAGTAGTAGTTTTGATACCTTTTGAAAAATTTTGGAAAATACTACTATTTAAAAATTTCATTGATTTTTAAAGAAATTGTGTTAGTTTAAGCTCAATTTAAACGAAATTTTACGTTTTACTTCATTTTTAAAAAAGTAGTATTTTTAGTACTTTTTGAAAAATGTAACAAATTACTACTAATTTTTATAATCAAAAAGTGTAATTTTAATTATATTTTTTTACAGATATTTAAAAAACATATTTAAGTAATATTTTAAAAAGTAGTATTTTTTGCACTTTTTAGAAAATGTTAATAAAATTTAATTTTGAAGCAATATTTTATTAAGTTAAGTTTTTTCATATTTTTTATAAATATTGAAAATTTTTTGTAATTTTGAATTTTTTTTCAAATGTTGCAAAAATACTACTTTTTAAAAAAGTACTTAAAACTAAAATTTCTTTAAAAATCCGCCTGACCCTACTAAAATTAAGAAAATATAGTAGTATTAAATTTTTTTTTCGAAAAATAAGTTTGAAATTTGATTTTACTACTTTTTTTAAAAAAGTAGTATTTTTAGTACTTTTTGAAAAATTTTAAAAATTACTACTATTTTTACTTTTTAAGCAATTTAATGCTTAAGTAGTACATTTGAAACAATTTTAGCATTTAAAAAAAGTAGTATTTTTAGGTACTTTTTAAAAATTTTGGAAAATTATAACCTTTTTCAAAATCTCAAACATATTTAAATGAATATTGCAAGCTTAAATACATATATATATTTTAAAATAAATTTTTCTATTTAGTACTATTTTAAAAAAGTAGTTTTGGTACTTTTGGAAAAATGTGAAAAATTTATTGCTATTTTTTACTTTTAAAGCAATTTAAACATATGCAAAAGAAGAAGAATTTAACATTTTAAAAAAAGTAGTATTTTTAAGAACTTTTTAAAAAAGTACTTAAAACTTTAGTTTTTTTTTCTTTAAAAATCCGCCCAAACCTACTAAAATTAAGAAAATTTAGTAGTAATAAATTTTTTTTCGAAAAATAAGTTTGAAATTTAATTTTACTACTTTTTTTAAAAAAGTAGTATTTTTAATACTTTTTGAAAAATGTTAAGAATTACTACTTTTTTACTTTTTAAGCAATTTAAAGTTTAATTAGTACATTTGAAACAATTTTAGCATTTAAAAAAAAGTAGTATTTTTAGGTACTTTTTAAAAATTTTGGAAAATTAGTACCTTTTTCAAAATTTCAAACATATTTAAATGAATGCAAGTTTAAATATACATATGTATTTTAAAATAAATTTTTCTATTCTGTACTATTTTAAAAAAAGTAGTATTTTTGGTACTTTTGGAAAAATGTGAAAAATTTATTGCTATTTTTTACTTTTAAAGCAATTTAAACATTTTCAAAAGAAGAATTTAAGATTTATATTATTTTTAAAAAAGTAGTATTTTTAAAATTTTAGGTTTTTATTCTTTAAAAATCCGCCCAAATATATTAAAATTAAGAAAATTTAATTAGTATTAATTTAATTAGTATTTGAAATTTAATTTTACTACTTTTTTTAAAAAAGTAGTATTTTAGTACTTTTTGAAAAATGTTAAAATGACTGCTATTATTTACTTTTTAAGCAATATAAAGTTTAAGTAGTACATTTGAAACAATTTTAGCATTTAAAAAAAAGTAGTATTTTTAGGTACTTTTTAAAATTTTTGGAAAATTAGTACTTTTTTCAAAATTTCAAACATATTTAAATAAATATAAGTTTAAATATACATATTTTAAGATTCATTTTTCTATTAAGTACTATTTTAAAAAAGTAGTATTTTTTGGTACTTTTTAAAAAATGTTTGGAAACTTATTTTTTTTTATATTTCACAGATAATTATAGTTGTATAATAATTTCAAGCTCAATTTAAAATTAATTTTAGTTGTAAGTAGTTTTGTAAAGTAGTAGTATTTTTAGTACTTTACTTCTCATCTTAAGACTGTGAATAAATTTTGTAAATAAAAATTTATTTTCTGCAATTTTTTTTGATACTCATTTTTCTGTTTATAACAATTCGTTTTATATAACACTCTACTGTCTGCCTTTAGCTATACATGATTTTTTTATATGTATTTTTACAACATTTGCTGTTTTTTTTGGTGTTAAGGGGCATAAAACACTTTGTTTCTATAGACATATCCATACTTTTTTCCTCAGATATAAGTATGTAGTATATATTTATAAATTTTGCTACATCTTTGTTTTTGTGTGTAGTGCAAACAACAATAATGCAAAAAGGGAAAAAAATTGCGCATTTTAAAAAATTTTTTTAAATTTATATTTACTAACATGAAAATAACAACACAATCATCAGCAAACTCACATTCATACACAAACAAATGTTTACATGTAGTTGTTTAAATATTGTAGATGCATATTTTTCTGTAGAATACTTTTAGGCTTTTTATGCTGTGCAACAAACAGCAGCAGGAGAAAAGCCACTTGAAAAAATAACAATCTTTTAGCTCAAACAAACAAACGGGCGCATAATAAACTACAAAAAGCAAGTGTGAGAGTGTGATAGTAAACAATATTTTGTTAAAATATATATTATTTTGTAAAACATTGTTTAGCAATAACAAAAAAAAACGAAAATTTTGCAACAAATATAAAATATGCATATTTTAGCATGATTTAGATAATGTGGTGTTACGTTGTTTTTTCATGCAAATTTTACTAACAAAAAGAGAAAAGATTTCAAGATACAGCAGACATAAAATGTGGCTTTTGCTATAATAAAAATCATATAAAATTTGTAGTGTTATGTTCACAAGACAGGATGTAAGATTTTGTTTTTTTATAAAAGGCAAGTTGAAAGTATCATTTTACCTTTTGTTTTCTTTTTTAACAATATATTCTATTTTTCAATACTTTGTCACGTATTGGTTTCATTGTTTTAGTGATTGAGGACAGGGAAATAATTTTTGAAGATTTCCGGTTTATGGAATCACCCTCCTTTATAAATAAAACAAAATTAGTAATTTTGTTGGTACAAAAATGTTTGGAAATAAATATTTATTTAAGAGTTTGTTTAGTATTTTTTAAGATAAAGGGCTTTAAATCATTGAAATATATTAATTTGTAGTTGTTTTTTCCTTTTTTAGAATTTTTGTTAGGGTTTTCTATCTGTATTCTAGAAAATTTTGAATTTTAAAATTTCTTGTTTAAGGGTGCGTATGATTAATATTAATTAAAAGGTGGTTTTAGAAAAACTAAAATTTCTCAGTTGTTTTTAAAGCTAGAGAATTAAGGTAAACTGATTTTGAAAGCCAACAAAATTTCAAAGATTTCACAATAATCTTCTTTATTTGAAATAAGTCTATACACCGGAAAATTTAACTAAAAAAAAACGACAATTCGAAAATTTCCTAAAAAAAATTAAATAACTTGTCAGTGTTGTTTAATGTTTTAAATATATTAATTTATATTATTTTTATCCATTTCTACTATTTTTGTTTTGCAGTTCTAAGTAGTTTCTAGGAAATTTTGAATTTATTTTTTTCTTGTTAGAGTGCGTATGATTAATATTAATTAAAAGGTTGTTTTAGGAAAACTTAAATTTCTCAGTTGGTTTGGAAGTTAGAGCACTAGTGTAAATAGATTTTGAAAGCTAACAAAATTTCAAAGATTTCACAATAAAAATCTTTATATGAAATAAGTTTATAAACGGAAAATTTAACAAAAAAACCGAATTCCAAAATTTCTTTAAAAAAATTAAGCACATTTTCATGCTTGTTTAATGTTTTAAATATATTAATATGTATTGTTTTTATCCATTTTGAATATTTTTGTTTAGATTTTCTAACTCGTTTCTAGAAAATTTTGAATTTAATATTTTCATGTTTAAGGGTGCGTATGATTAATATTAATTAAGAGGATGTTTTACAAAAACTTAGATTTCTCGGTGGGGTTTAAAGTTAGAGCACTAAATTAAACAGATTTTGAAAGCTAACAAAATTTCAAAGATTTCACAATAAAAATCATTATTTGAAATAAGTTTATACGACGGAAAATTTATCATTAAAAGACGACAATTCGAAAATTTTTAAAAAAAAATTTATCACATTTTAAGGCTTTTTTAATGTTTTAAATATATTAATATGTATTATTTTTATCCATTTTGACTATTTTTGTTTTGGTTTTCTAACTCGTTTCTAGAAAATTTTGAGTTTATTATTTTTTGGTTTAAGGGTGCGTATGATTAATATTAATTTAAAGGTTGTTTTACAAAAAATTAGATTTCTCGGTGGGGTTTAAAGTTAGAGCTATAAATTAAACAGATTTTGAAAGCTAACTAAATTTCAAAGAAATCACAAGGAAAGACTTTATTTGAAATAAGTTTATACAACGGAAAATTTAACTAAAAAAAGGCGAATTCCAAAATTTCGTTAAAAAAAATTAAGCACATTTTCATGATTGTTTAATGTATTAAATATATTAATATGTATTGGTTCTATCCATTTTGACTATTTTTGTTTAGATTTTCTAACTCGTTTCTATAAAATTTTGATTTTATTATTTTTTGGTTTAAGGGTGCGTATGATTAATATTAATTAAAATGTTGTTTTAGAAAAACTAAAATTTCTCAGTTGTTTTTAAAGCTAGAGAATTAAAGTAAACAGATTTTGAAAGCCAACAAAATTTCAAAGATTTAACAATAAAAATAATTATTTGAAATAAGTTTATACAACGGAAAATTTATGATAAAAATGTGATAGTTCAAAATTTTCGTTAAAAAAAAAAAATTTATCACATTTTAAGGCTTGTTTAATGTATTAAATATATTAATATGTATTGTTTTTATCTATTTTGACTATTTTTGTTTGGATTTTCTAACTCGTTTCTATAAAATTTTGATTTTATTATTTTCTTGTTAGAGTGCGTATGATTAATATTAATTAAAAGGTGGTGTTTAAAGTTAGAGCACTAAATTAAACAGATTTGGAAAGCTAACTAAATTTCAAAGATTTCACAATAAAAATCTTTATATGAAATAAGTTTATACAACGGAAAATTTAACAAAAAAAAGGCGAATTCCAAAATTTCGTTAAAAAAAATTAAGCACAGTTTCAAGCTTGTTTAATGTTTTAAATATATTAATATGTATTATTTTTATCCATTTTGACTATTTTTGTTTTGGTTTTCTAAATCGTTTCTAGAAAATTTTGAGTTTATTATTTTTTGGTTTAAGGGTGCGTATGATTAATATTAATTAAGAGGTAGTTTTACAAGAACTTAGATTTCTCGGTTTGTTTTGAAGTTAGACAACTAAATTAAACAGATTTGGAAAGTTAACTAAATTTCAAGGAAATCACAAGAAAATACTTTATTTGAATTAAGTATACACCTTAATATTTAACAAAAGAAAACAAAAAAAAATCAACAACAGATTGAAAATTTCATACCAAAACAAAATTAAGCTTTTTTTTAAACTGTATCACTTTCTTATGAGTTTAAATATGTTAATTTGTATTATTGTTATCCATTTTTATTATTCTTGTTAGCGTTTTCCATCTCATTTCTAGAGAATATTGAATTTATTTTCCAATTTCTTGTTTTTGGCAAGGTTTGTGAGTCCCCTGAAAGGCATTATTTACAACTTTAGAACTTTGGGACTAACATTTGATAGCAAAAACTGTTTGCGATACATTTTTAGAATTTTATTTAACATAAACACTTGAAATTCCATGATGGTTTAAGATATCGTAATAAAATTTGGTACTTATATAGTACGAAAGGTTTTTAATCAATTATTCGATCAAAAATTATTTTTTTTTTTATTTATTAAAAAGATACTCATACATGTTATCATAGTTTTTGTAGCTTTTTTCAATTCGTATCTAAATATTCTGAACATTCGGATAAGAACTGAATTTTTAGTGATTTCTTCGAGGTAAGCAAATTTGGGAACGGCTACCACTACACCCCATTTGAATTATGAACCCATGTAAATACAATTCAACTTAGAAATACCTCTGCACATACCATGTGAAATTTCATTAATTTATCAACAATCGTTAATGAGCTATCGAATGTTTTCCAAAATAAAAAGTTTCTTAACCACTGGGGCGTATGATTAATATTAATTAAGAGATTGTTTTAGAAAAACTGAAATTTCTCGGTAAGTTTTCAAGTTAGAGAACTAAAGTAAAAAGATTTTGATAGCTAACATTTTAATGATTTCACAGGCAAAAACTTTACTTAAAAAAAATGTTATACAACAAAAAAATTTAACAAAATAAAACAACACAATTTTGAATGAGATTAAAAAAACACAAAAAAATTGTCATTAATATTTTTCAATAACTATTTATATACATAAAATTAAAAGTAAAATGAAATTGACATTAAATAAAATTTATAAATTAAAATCTAGAACAGGTAGAATCCCCACAAGATATAAAAAATTGTTTTAAAAGGCTGTTAAAAGCTGTCTAAAGGCTGCTTTAAAATTCATGCAAGATTTTATAATGATATAGATAATAATTTAGGTAAAAAACAGTCTGACAGTTCAGGGTTAAAATTGAGCTATATTTATTACTTTATTACTTCCTTCTTCACATCATCCTTAAACTACTAAATCACCTATTAATTCGTTTATACAAACTGTTTAAAAAGAAAAACCTTAACCGAACTGAATAAGACAAACTTTGCCATAAAACAAAAATTATTAAAAACATATTTTCCTCTTGAGTACAACATTAATACTTTAATATATCCATTAAACACAACTATCTCCATATGGTCCTTCTTACCCGCCATAACTTGAGAAACATGTAACCCAATTCAATTGATCAAAGGAAGAGCAGATAAAATAACCAAGATACAAGACCCAAAAAGAAGCTACAGTACAAAAATTTTTCATTTTTTAAACATTTTCTTCAAGCTAAAAGTAAAGATGAGCAGCAAGCAAACGGCAGCCGCAGCAAAAGTTAAACTCCACAGGATATTAAGTTTATAGCACTCAGCACACTCTTGTGTTAGTTATGTGAGAAGAGTTTTTAAATAAAAAATAAATTATTACAGGAAAAAAAGCAAGGAAAGGAAAGAGGCAAGCCAAGAACATGATGATTTAACAAAAGTTTGCAGCTACATACTATAGATAGTATTAAGAGGACTTGATACTAAAGGACTTGTTTAGTATTAAACCATCAGCATTTTCAATAGCATTTGAATAACAATTGTTTGTTAAGGGAGGACAAATCTAAAAAAAAAACCCTTCAACATGGAAGGAAAGCTTATTCATGCAGGTCCTCTTGAGTAAAAACTGCTGACACATGAAAAGTCTCGCAAAAGTACTTGAAACAAAATATCAATATTGTTATGGAATTCCTTTTATTTTATTGAATACTTTGCACACAACAACAAAAAAAACAAAGTTTTATTGTTTTAAACAAAAGAGCGAAAAAGGTTCACACTGTCAATGTCCTTTTTATAATAATCCTCTGCCTTGTCTCGTTTTTTTTCTTTTTCTACATTTACGTTATCTCGTATATAATTTACGTTATTAAAGTTACTCACCTTGGAGTTTTTTTATTCACCATTGATGTTGAGAATAAGGTTTTAAACTCCACTATAAAAGGCGCCATCTAACGGCAAAACGGTGAAGTTTTTGATTAAGTCAATCTCTAAACCTTTTTAAAAGGGAAATTTTGTAGAGCTGCCATTTAAAGTTATACAAAAAAGATTGCCATTTTCAAGTAATTTAAGCACAAAATCAGCTTGAAAAAATTTCAATTTAGACAATTAAGTCCCGGTCCACACTGTGAAAAATTTGCTGCAAAACATTTTTAAATTCTCTTTTGAAACTGCATTCGTGTCCACACAGTGAAGTTTTTGCTTTTCAGTTTTTGACATTTCTGTACAGTACGAATACGAACGAATAAATGTGGATGACATACTCAACAAAAACTTCATGTACATGAAACAAAGTTCCCTTTTTCATTCCTCTTTCCCCTTTCATCAACAAACTCAAATGTTTTGCAGCAAATGTTTCACAGTGTGGACCGGGACTAATAGTAGTAAGTAAAATAATAAGCTCCTAATATTAAATCTACCCAGCAAAAACTCGACTTATCTAGTAAGCCAGCATGTAATATTGGAGATAAGTGAAAACCATTTATTATTTGACTGAAACACTAATTATTTTTGTTCGGGATTTGAAAAATGTCATGCGTCCTGCTTACAAACATACTTACATTCACCTCAAGTATATGTAGCTAAAAAAAAAGAAAGTCAAAATTGCCTTGTGTGAGAATCGAACCGACATGATGATTAATTTTTATACCCTACACCACCATAGTGGGGAAGGTATAATGCGTTTGTGCAGATGTTTGTAACGCCCAAAACTATTGGTCTAACACCCACCTTAAAGTATACCGATCGACTTAATTTCTGAGTCGATTAAACGATGTCCGTCCTTCCGTCTGGCTGGCTGGTCGGCTGGCTGTCCATGTAAACCTTGTGCGCAGAGTACAGGTCGCAATTTTGAAGATATTTCGATCAAATTTGCTGCATATTATTTTTTCGGCGCAAGGACGAAGCCTATTGAAACTGGCTGAAATCGGTGCATTATTTCACTTAGCCCCCATACAAATGTCCTTCCGAAATTGGACATTATCGGTCATAAATGTTTAATTTATATATGTATCTCCACAAATTTGGCTCCAAATAAGTTTTATATATACAAAATTCATGTCACCAAATTTTGTTACGATCGGTCCATAATTAGTCATAGCTCCCATATAGACCCGCTTCCGAAAATTATTGATATTTTAAAAGAAAAATCTTTTTGCTCATTTAATTGGTGTAGGGTATTATATGTTTGATGGGTATATAAGTGTTTGAAATCGAATTCACTTTTGTCTACTAAAGGTTAATCCAAAACTCGAATGTTGAATACAAAATTATTTTCAAACACGTTTTAGATATAATTTCCAGTTAGAAGAAATATAATTAAACTTTTGAAATGACTAGATCTTGCTGTGACAAGGGATAGTTAAATAATAAACTCGCATTCATATAAATATTTTTTCACGTTTTGCAGAAATCTGTTGAAATAAATTAATTTTGAAATTTTTTTTTCCAGAAATTTATTGAAAAAATCTTGCAAAAAATCCAAACATTTTTTTGTAGCTAATAAAAAAAACTCCACTCATGATATTCCTTAATTTGTTGTTCAAATATTTGTAGAACATTCCATGGCTCTATTTAATTTACATCCCAGTGAAAATTGCATTTTTATAAAATTACTCCAAATTAATATTAATCATACGTAACCATGAGAAATTTTATAAATTTTCAATTTTCTTCAAAACAAATGGAATTCTAAAAAAATTTAATTAAGCTAATGAATGTATTGGGTCTTTGAAGTGATTTACAATTGAAATTAAGATTGGAAAACTTGCTAAAATCAATAAATTTTGAATTTTATTGTATTTTATTGAATATTTTTCAAAAAATCGTTTTTAACTTTTTAAAATTCCTTTGTAAGGGTTAAACAAATCCCAATATGATATTCTTTAATTTGTTTTAAACACATTTGTAGAACATTCCAGTGCTTAATTTAATTTGCATGCCGGGGAGAATTTAGTTTTTATAAAATTTTCCAAATTAATAGCAATCATACGCACTCATGCAGAATTTTACAAATTGTCAATTTTCTTTAAAACAAACGGAGATTTAAACATTTTTAAGTAAGCTAAAGAATATCGTAAAACTTTTAAGTGATTTACAATTGAAAATAATATTGAAACCCCTTCTAAAATATATTAATTTTGAAAATTATTTTTTAGGTTTTATGGAAAATTTAGCAAAAATCTTGCCTAACATTTTAAAATTATTATGTATATGTTAAACAAATCTACTGATAAAACTCCTTAATTTGTTCTTAACACAAATGTAGAACACTCCATTGCTCTATTTAATTTGCATCTCGGTGAAAATTACGTTTTCTTAACATCAGTCCAAATTAATATCAATCATACGCAGCCACGAAGAATTTTACAAATTTAAAATTTTTTTTAAAACAAATTAAGTTTTTAACATTTTTAATTAAGCTGAAAATAACATTGAAAAAACTTTTAAAATATAGAAATTTTGAAAATAATTTTTTAGGATTTATGGAAAAAAAAAAAAAAAATTTTGCAACAATCGTGCAGAACATTTAAAATTATTATGTAAATATTAAACAAATCTTCTGATGATATTCCTTAATTTGTTTTTAACACAAATGTAGAACATTCCATTGCTCTATTTAATTTGCATCCCAGGAAAATTACGTTTTCATAACATTAGTCCACATTAATATCAATCATACGCAACAATTTTAAAAATTTGCAATTTTCTTTAAAACAAAAGAAGCTTTGAACATTTTTAATTATGCTAAAGAATAGAATAAGTCATTTAAGTGATTTATAATTGCAAATAATACTAAAACCCCTTTTAAAATATAGTAATTTTGAAAATATTTTTTACATTTCATTGAAATTTTTGAAAAAAATCGTTCAGTACATTTTTAAATTATTCTGTAAATATTAAACAAATCTACTGTTAATATTCCTTAATTTGTTGTTAACATATTTGTAGAACAATCCATTGCTCTATTTTACTTGCCTCCCATTGAAAATTGCATTTTTATAAAATTACCGCGAATTAATATCAATCATACGTAACCACTAAAAATTTTACAAATTTCCAATTTTCTTTAAAACTGTTAAAGATTTTAAAAATTTTAATAATGTTTAAGAATAGCCAAGGTCTTTTAAATGATTTAATATTTAAAAAAATTATAATTTGATTTAACTAAGCTTAGAGCGCAAAGAAAAAGGATAAAAAAATTTATTTTTTTTAAGCTGTATTTTTATTCATAATTTTTAGGTAATAAAGAAAAATTTTGCCACAATTAACTTATTCTATAAAATTTTCATAAACTGTATACACTCAGGTCTCGTTTTATGCGGATTCAAATTTATGCGGTTTTTAAATTAACAATTTTTTTTGGAATTTTAACTTTGAACTTTTAAATTTGAATTTATGCGGTTTTTCAGAATTTTGGAACGAATCCTTCTTCAAAGTACGGCGGTTTGTGGCCTTGTTAGCATTGAGCTTTCACTTCAAATAGCACCATAAAAAGAAATTCAATGGCTGATCACCGAAAGAAGAGAATACATGACTTGGTTATAACTCAAATAGTATTTGAATTGTTTCACGAGCTATTGAAACCACTTGTCCTTCACCTCAATAATATTCAATTTAGGCAGAAAGAACTCTGTTATCATTAAAAGCTATTCTTAATATTAAAAATTAAAAAATCTCCATTTGTATTAAAGATAATTTGAAATTTGTAAAATTGTTCATGGGTGCCTATGATTGATATTAATTTGGACTAATTTTATAAAAGCTCAATTTTTAACGGGATGCAAGTTAAATAGAGCAATGGAATGTTCTACAAATATGTTAAGAACAAATTAAAGAATATCATTAGCAGATTTGTTTAACATTTTCATAAACATTTGTAAAACTTATGAAGGATTTTTTCACAAAATTTTAAATAAAATCGAAAAAAAAAAATATTTTTGCGATATTGAGCTCTGGTAACTGTCAGGAATGGACCAGCATTATGCCTCAGAAACAAATTGTGCACCAGACAGTTTTTGTGGGTTTACTATTAAGAAAGCCATCAAGTTAAAAATGCTTCATTAATGATTTGGTACGAAAAATTTTTTAAAAAAAATGTTTAAAACTGTGGCCGTCAAACATTCATTATTTTTGAAATATTGTTCAGCAATGAAAACTCTTTATTGTCTTCTGTATTGCTTCATATTTACCAAACATAAACTATCAGCTGTCAAACTTTTTTTTTATTTTTTTTTTATATGCAACACTTTAGTTCACAAATGGCTGCAAATTTATATATATTTCATGAATTTTGGAACATCCTTTACTGGTACTAGTTAAAATTTGCTTTCATCCTTAGTGTAGACACTTCAAAAACGACTTTAGAGAAGGAAAATTGTCATATCTATGTTATGGCAACTCTATCTTCTAAAAGCTTTTCCTCTTTCATCTAACCTAAAAAGCTTTATTTTTAAAAAGCTTTCGTTTAAGAAAAATCCTTTTTGCTACTTTACAGACTTCATTCATGTAAGTGATAATATTTATTGCTTTTTGTTGTTGTGTTGTATTAGTAGTTGTTGTTGTTATTAGCCACTTGTATGTTGGTACCACCTCCACTTGTCAAGCACTTGTGTTTCCAAGTGAATAATGTGTCAGTGAGTAGAACAAAAAAATAAAAAAAACAGCAAGAACAACCAACAACTAGCTATTCTTTTATTTCTTTTGAACCAAGTGGGAGAATATGAGTTTTTTTTTTCTCAACTTTAAAGTGGCTGCAGTAGTTGTACAACTGCTACTTCATGCAATACTCAAACATAGCTATATTACAGAGTAGAAAGAGGATGCACACACAACTACACCCCCTACACCTACATAAAGAGTAATAGAAAAATTCTGTTAAAGAAATGTTTAAAACAAACTAAAGCATACTTTAAGGTTTAGAAAAACAGTAAAAGCTTTTGAAAAGGGAGACCAAAATAAAGCTATGTTAAGATTGATGCAATATTTGACTAAAAATACAGAATTTTTCTAATTTAAACATAAAATTTAATAAAAAAATTTATTTTTTTGTTAAAAATCTAATAAAATTCATTAAAAAAGCTTTTATGCTAAAGCTTTTATTGCTTAATTTAACTAATAAATGTATATTTCTTCCCTTAAAGCTTTCACTGTCTATCATGTGTTTAGCGGCACTTGGTCCTGTGTCTCAACCATTTTTTTTTATTTTTTTTTAAAAAGCTTTGTGTTAACAACATTTCCGTTAGATTTACACATACAAACAAACGTGGCGTTGCTACTTTCTAGCTGTAATTTTTTTCTAAACGTTATTTCCGTTGCACTTTTTTCTTTTTTTGGTTGTGACTTGTTGGCTTCATATACACACATAATTCTGTGGGGTACTTTTCCAAGTTTTAAGTACTCTACTGGTGAGTTCTTGTTTTTTTTTTAACTAGCTATTTTACATGTTGCTCTTTTTTTCTGTACAAAAAACAACATAAATTTAAATTCAAGAATGATTTTTTTTCTAAGAAGAAAAGAAACCCTGAAAAGTCTGTAGCAAAACATGATTAGGAAAGGAAATAAAAGTTTGGTACAACATTTAAAAATTTATATATTAACAGATTTTATAATTACTTATATTTCCGAAAAAGCTAATAATAAAAACTAATAAATAATACAAACATATTCAGCCCATTTATGAATAAAAATTCCCCAGGAGTTTTTTCCTTTTCCCATTTTTCCTATTCAAATTTAATGGGAAAACAAGTAAGAAAGTATGGTCGGTCATGCCCGACCATATAATACCCTACACTAAGTAAAAGAGCAAAAACATGTTTCTTTTAAAATTTCAATAATTTATATTTTTGAGTGATTTTCAGAAGTGGGCCTTATATGGGAGCTATGACTAATTATGGACCGATCGTAACAAAATTTGGTGACATGAATTTTGTATAAATAAAACTTATTTGGAGCGCAATTTGTGGAGATACATTTATAAATTAAACATTTATGACCGATAAAGTCCAAATTCGGAAGGACATTTGTATGGGGGCTAGGTGAAATAATGCACCGATTTTAGCCAGTTTCAATAGGCTTGGTCCTTGAGCCGAAAAAATAATATGTACCAAATTTGATCGAATTGTCTTCAAAATTGCGACCTGTACTCTGCGCACAAGGTTTACATGGACAGCCAGCCAACCAGACGGACGGACGGACATCGTTTAATCGAGTGATTCTAAGTCGATCGGTATACTTTAAGGTGGGTGTAGGGTATAAAAACTCCCGGGGAATTTTTAATAATAATTTGGATGTTTATTAACTTTTATAAAACGAGAAAAGTTGAGAATGATTTTTTTACCTAAAATTTATATTCCAAAACTGAGTAAAGTTTGTGCTCAAATTAAGAAAATATTTATTAAACAATTTTATCAAATAAACATTATTTTAAAATATTATGTAGTTACCTATTTAATTAAGCGATTTTTTTTTGGTTTTAAAAAGGGTATATTTAAAACTATTTGTGTAAAATTTGTGGGTAAATAAAAAAAATATATATTAAAACATTTAATTTATTGTGGCTTATAGTATTGGCTTTTTAATAAAACAAAAATATTAACCATTTTTTTAATTAAAATTACAAATTTTGATAAAATTTTCAATATAACTCATTTTTAAGCCTTTCCGAAATTTGTGCAAAGTTTGTGGGTAAATTAAAAAAATATATATTAAAATAATGAATTTATTTTTCCTATACTTGAAAGCTTATTGCATTAGCTTTAAAATGCTACCAAAATATTAACCACTTTCCTATTAAAAATAAAATTATTTTTTAAATTTTTAATATTAAAAATTTGTATGTTTTATTCAAAATTTGAGCTAAGTTTGAGCGCAATTTTTAAAAGTATGTAGTAAACTATTAAATTTATTTATATTGTATTTGAAAGCTTATTGTGTTAGCTTTTAAAAAATGCTAAAATATTAACCAAATTCCTATTAAAACTAAAAATAATAAGTTATTCTATAGATACAATTTTTAGGTCATATACAAATTTGTGAAAAGTTTGCGTGTAAATTTAAAAAATATTTATTAAAATATTGAATTTATTTTTCTTTTATTTGAAAGCTTATAGCATTAGCTTTAAAATCATACCAAAATATTAACCACTTTCCTATTAAAACTAAAATAATTTTTAAAATTTTTATGTTTTACACAAATTTGAGCTAAGTTTGAGCGCAATTTTTAAAAGTATGTAGTAAAATATTAAATTTATTTATATTTTATTTGAAAGCTTATTGTGCTAGCTTTTAAAAAATGCTAAAATATTAACCAAATTCCTATTAAAACTAAAAATAATAAATTCTTCTATAGAAACAATTTTTAGGTCATATCCAAATTTGTGCAAAGTTTGTGGGTAAATTAAAAAAATATATATTAAAATATTGAATTTATTTTTCTTTTATTTGAAAGCTTATAGCATTAGCTTTAAAATCATAGCAAAATATTAACCACTTTCCTATTAAAACTAAAATTATTTTTAGAATTTTTAATATTAAAAATTTTTATGTTTTATTCAAAATTTGAGCTAAGTTCGAGCTTAATTTTTAAAAATATGTAGTAACATATTAAATTTATTTATATTTTATTTGAAAGCTTATAGTGCTAGCTTTTAAAATATGCTAAAATATTAACCACATTCCTATTAAAACTAAAAATAATAAATTCTTCTATAGCAACAATTTTTAGGTCATATCCAAATTTGTGCAAAGTTTGTGGGTAAATTAAAAAAATATTTATTAAAATATTGAATTTATTTTTTCTTTATTTGAAAGCTTATAGCATTAGCTTTAAAATCATAGCAAAATATTAATCTCTTTCCTATTAAAACTAATTTTTTTTAAAAAATTTTTAATATTAAAAATTTTTATGTTTTACACAAATTTGAGCTAAGTTTGAGCTCAATTTTTAAAAATATATAGTAAAATATTAAATTTATTTTTCCTTTATTTGAAAACTTATTGTGTTAGCTTTTAAAAAATGCTAAAATATTCACAAAATTCCTATTAAAACTAAAAATAATAAATTATTCTATAGAAACAATTTTTAGGTCATATACAAATTTGTGCAAAGTTTGTGGGTAAATTAAAAAAATATTTATTAAAATATTGAATTTATTTTTCTTTTATTTCAAAGCTTATAGCATTAGCTTTAAAATCATACCAAAATATTAACCACTTTCCTATTAAAAATAAAATTATTTTTTAAATTTTTAATATTAAAAATTTTTATGTTTTAATCAAAATTTGAGCTAAGTTTGAGCGCAATTTTTAAAAGTATGTAGTAACATATTAAATTTATTTATATTTTATTTAAAAGCTAACTTTCAAATAAAACTATTAAACATCATATTTTGGAGAAAATTTTTGATATAACAATATTTTTGGCTATAACCCTAATTTGAGCAAAGTTTGAGTGAATTTTTATAAAAATATATATTAAAACATTAAATTTATTTTTCATTTATTTGAAAGCTTATAATGTTAGCTTTTAAATAATACTAAAATATTAACCCCATTCTTTTTAGAACAAAGAATTTTGTGAAATTTTCAATATAACAGATTTTTTGACTATACTGAAATTTGAACAATGTTTGAGTAAATTTTAAAAAATATTCTATTAAATTATTAAATTTATTTTTACTTTATTTGAAAGCTTATGGTGCTAGCTTTAAAATAATAGTAATATATTAACAAACTTCCTTTTGAAATCGTAAATTTTGTTGAAATCTTCAATATACAAATTTATTTGGCGATACTGAAATTTGTACAAAGTTTGAGTGAATTTAAAAAAATATTTATATTAAAATATTAAATTTATTTTTTCTTTATTTGAAAGCTTATAGCGTTAGCTTTTATATATTAAAAAAATATTAACCGTATTACAATTAAAACAAAAATTTTTGTTGAAATCTTCAATATACAAATTTTTTTTTTCTATTTTGAAATTTGAGCAAAGTTTGAGTTAATTTTAAAAAATATACATATTATAATATTAAATTTATTTTTACTTTATTTGAAAGTTTATAGTGTTAGCTTTTAAGTAATACTCAAATTTTAACCACATTTCTATTAAAACAACAAATTTTATTGAAATCTTTAATATAACAAATTTTTCGACTATACCCAAATTTGAGCAAAGTTTGAGCGAATTTCAAAATAGTTTATATTAAAATATGAAATTTATTTTTCCTTCATTTAAAAGCTTATTCAACAACATTTAATAACTTTTTGCAGTTTTTAAAAGCTTATTCTAATAACTACTGGATCATAAAAAATATTAATGCTTTTTAGCAATTCAACATAACAATTTTAGCTCTAAAGATTTTGCAATCATTTTTGTTGTAACCTTTCTCTTTTTCGTACTTTACTAAAAGAATGTCTATAAAATAATTCATCAATAATTTAACTCTTTTATGTAGGTTTCAAATTCACCTCAAATTATATTCAATTAAAACTTTTTTCTGTTACATCACATACACACCTTTAAATATTACCTCATAAAATATTACAAATTCATTGGATACACATTAATTTTTATATATTAAAACAAATAAAAATAATTTTATTCGTAGAAATATTTTTAAATAGCCCAGCAGTTTTACAAGTTCACAATGCATCCTTTTTAGACAGTAATTTTGTCTTATTTATATATTTTTGCAAATGCCAAAAGTATGCCAAGTATGAACTCTTTGTAATGCAAAGAGTAGACAATTGTCACTTTAGTGACTCTACATTATTGTTTGTACTGCTCTTTAGAAAGTACTTATTTGACTTATCGGAAGTAATATATTGCAGACTCAATTTTCATTTAGTGTTCCTTTTGTAATCTTCAAAAAAAAATTAATAAACAAATATTTTTTTTTTCAAGCACTCCCAGCTCTGTTAGTAATGACATTTCAAATATATTTTGAATTGTAAATCTCTTGAAAGACTTCAGCTATGCCTAAACAATATTAAAAATTCTGAAACCTTCTTTTGTTTTAAAGAAAATTGAAAATTTGTAAAAATGTTCATGGTGGCGTATGATTAATATTAATTTGCTCGAATTTTATAAAAACTCAATTTTCACCAGGAAGCATGTTAAATACAGCAATGGAATGTTCTACAAATATGTTAACAACAAATTAAGGCATATCATCACTTGATTTGTTTAATATTTACAAAAGAATTTTAAAAAGTTATAGACGATTTTTTAAAAATTTTCAATAAAACTTGAAAAATATTTTCATAATTAATTACTTGCTACAAGTTTCTTGTGAACTAAAAAGACATTTTTTATTGCTGGTTGTATGTTATTGTTTAGCCAAAATTGCTGGGATATTATTCACAGCTGCAGAAATATAATACTGTGTTTTATACTCTCTTTTCTGTATGTGTATAAGCAAATAATGACGTCAAAGTCTAAATGTGTATCTGTAGATTGTTAACAATAACAATTTCAGCTAAATAAATAGACAAATTAAAATAATAGTAGAATGAAAAATAAAACAGGGAGCGAAGTAAACCCAAAATAAAAAATAAAACCTCACCAGAGACTAAAGTTTGGGCACAAGGCACCAGCGTAATTATGTAGGACTATACAGTGCAGGTGAATAATATAAGAAAACTTTAAATTAAAACAAATTCACAATTAAGGAAAGTACAATCACTAAATAAAAGATAAAGATGGTAACAATACAAATTTAATAATGAAAGTAACACAAAATTCTTATACAAATAGGATTCACAGGATGTAATGGAGTCTTTTAAACCCAAAAAATATTTTCAATATTTATTTTAAAATATAATTTGGTGAAGGGTATAAAAGATTCGTCACAGCCGAATATGGCTCTCTTACTTGATTACTTTTTTAAATTCTTTTAAAATTTAGTCCTTTTAAATTTTTTTTTCAAAAATAGTAATTTTTAAATTTAACAAAAATGTATAATTTTATAAAAATATCAAAATTATTTTCTTATATCTAATAGACTATAGAATGAACTTTCAAATTATGTAAAAAAAATTTAAATATTATATTTTTTTTTATTAAATATTCCATCAAGTTTTTGCATTAATTATAAGTTTTTCCCAAAATATAGACTTTTCAAATTTAACAAAATTTTATGATTTTTTAAAAAAAACTGAAAATTATTTTTCATTTTCTAATACACCATTTTAGGAGCTATTAAAAACTATAAAAAACTTTTTAAATCTTTTAATATATTATTTTTTAAAACTCCTCTAAAGTTTAGTCCTTAAAAGAATTTTTGCTTAAAATAGTGTTTTTTTTTTACTTAACCAAAATTTATGATTTTTTTAATAAAAATAAAAATTATTTTCTATTATCTAATAGGTCTTAGTAGGAGCTATTAAAAAATAAAAAAATTATTGAAATATTTAAATATATATTTTTTTAATATAACTTTAAATTTCAAATATTCTTCAGTTTACAATTAAGTTTTTTTATATAATAATTGTATTTCCTAAAATTTTTAATAAAATATACTTTTCTTATGTTAAACGGAAAATTAAGAAAGTTTTTTATGTCTTTTATTATTGTTCTCTTCAAAAAAATATAAAAATATTCAAACAAGTTCCTTTAACTATTTCCCTTACTGTAGCTATTTGTATAAATTTGCGATAAAATGTTGGCTGCAATAACAATAAAAACTAAATAATATTTTAACATAACAACAACAAGAACAGAAAATATGATAATTTTAAGACAATAACAACAAAAAAAAAATAAAGTAGAAATACACAAAATACTAAGTTGATTGCCATATAATTTTATTAATTAAAAGGTGTGTCCTTTTTACAAAACTCACACTCGCATACTTCTCAAACTCATACTTCCCTAAACACACCTATACAAGGTAAAAACTGTTGCTTTTTTGAGAACCAGCAGTTCTGGGAGACTGTCCCGAATGATACCTATAATTTATGGTGGCAACTAGCTATTTTAACGCGTGCCTATCCTAAACAGGGGGTCAATTGACCCTTTTTTTTGTTTACTGAGAGACTGTCTGCTAGATAGTTCAAAGTAGTCAATGCAATGGATTCACATACCGGTTACATGGAATCAGTTACCTTACTAGCTACCAAACTGGTTACTTGATCAGCTAAATAACTCATTATTTTAAAATGTACGGGTGCAAGCGGAAGCCAATTGAAAAAGTAAGTTAAAAACAAGTAAGAGAGCTATATTCGGCTGTGCCGAATCTTATATACCCTTCACCAAATTATACTTTAAAATAATTTTTTTTAAACAAAATTTAATTTTTTTTTTAATTGTTTTCAAAATTTTTTTTTTTCGAAATTGACAAAAAAAATTTGTTGATGAAAAAAAATTCGGGTCAAAAAATATTTTTCCCGATTTTGACCCATTGTAGGTCCAACTTACTACATCTATCTTATCGTTGCATCGTTACCTTATCTACATCGTTGCAATGGACTTTGAAAAATCTATCATTAGATATCCATATTGTCTATATTAATGACTTAGTAATCCAGATATGGATCAAAAATAGGTCAAAAATCGAGGTTGTCCCGGTTTTTTGTTCATATCTCCGTTATTTATGAACCGATTTTGCTGATTTTGAATAGCAAACTTCTCGAAAGCATGTCTGACAGAATTATTGAAGATTTGGATACCGAAGATATCTGTCGTCTTCAGAAAATTGATTTCAACAGACAGGCAGACGGACGGACATGGCTTCATCGACTCCGCTATCTATAATGATCCAGAATATATATACTTTATAGGGTCGGAAATGAAAAATGTAGAAATTACAAAGGAATTACAAACTTATATATACCCTTCTCACGAAGTTGAAGGGTATAATAAATCAAAACATAAAAAAACCAACCTATTCCAAGGTTTTGTGTGGCCTGAGGTGGTTAGTTTATTAACCACCTTTTGCGGCCAATAACGAATCAAGCCAATTTCGGATACACTGTTGTAAGGTGAAGCGTATCCCAGAGAGATCGTTCGGCATCGACCGAAACAAATAGTAGTCGGGCGGGGCAAGGTCTTGACTATAAGGCGGTTGAGGCAAAACTTTCCAACCACTTCATTCTAAATGGTTTTTAAAAGGTATTGCAACATGTAGCCGAGCGTTGTCATGATGGAATATTACGGTTTCATATTCTGGGAGTTTTTCTGAAAATGCTCGCTTCAAACTAATTAGTTGTGTTCGTTACAGATTAACTATGATAGTCTGGTAAGATTTCAGCAGCTCTTAATAGATAGGACCCTTTTGCTCCCACCAAATTCAGAGAATTACCTTAGCGCCATTGATGTCGATTCGGCTGGTTTCTCAAGCCTCATACGATCTCTTACACTTCGGTTTAATGTAATGGATCTATTTTTCATTGCAATGAATCGATGCAAAAAAGATTTTCTTTTATAGCGTTCAAACATTATTTCGGACATGCAAAATCATGTTTCAAGCTTCAATTTGTATGGTAAACAATTTCCCTGCTTTTGGATGAATGCTGATGCTTGCAAATGCCTTATAGTCAGACGGGGTAAAGTCTGGACTATAAGGCGGATGGATCAAAACTTTGCAACCTCTTCATTTTAAATACTTTTTCGTCGTGATGGAAAATTACGGTTTCATGACTGGCACAAATTCTGGCGAATGCTCGCTTTACACGAATATGTTGTGTTCGGTACAGATTTTCTGTGATGGTCTGGCAAGATTTCAGCAGATCATAATAGGACCTTTTTGCTCCCACCAAATACAGAGCATTACCTAAGCCCCATGGATATTTGGCTTTGTTGATGATTCGGCTGGTTGGTCGGGCTTCACATACGATCTCTTACGCTTCGGGTTATCATAATGGACCGATTTTGCTGATTTTAAATAGGAAACTTCTCGAAAGCATGTCTGACGGAATTATTGAAGATTTGGTTCCCGATATCTGGGGTCTTCAGAAAATTGATTTCAACAGACAGACGGACATACAGACAGAAGGACATGGCTAAATCGACTCCGCTATCTATAAAGATCCAGAATATATACAAACGGAATGACAAACTTATATACCCTTCTCACGAAGGTGAAGGGTATAATAATATCTCATAGCCAGTCCAATAACCGATTGCTTTGTAGACAAACCTTCCTCTGACAACTCTCCAATAAATTAGTGCTGAAGGCAAAATTAACTACCTTCTTAAGTGCAGTACAAAATAAACATTTAAACTAACTACACTCTAAATTACTTTGGGACACTTAAGTGGCAATTGTCTACACGCTAGATTACCGGGGATGTATAAAGTGAAGTGATCAGACATTAGTGACAATTACTGTCTATAAGGGATACATTGACTATTTGCTTAACTGAGCTGAGTAGTTTCAACGAATTACTCACAAAACGTTGAAAGTGACTACACTCTAGATTACTTAGAGACACTTAAGTGACAATTGACTTCACTCTAGATTACCAGGGAAGTATAAAGTAACCAATTGACTTCCATCTGCACTACAAAGAGGAAATACGTGTCAAATGAGCGAAAATATATCTATTGGAATCAGCCAAGCGACCAGACAGTAGTGACAATTACTGTCTAAAAGGGATGTATTTTGTGCTTGAAACTGTTGGGGTGTGTTAATAGAAATGTGTGATAAAACACACATTAAATGAAGAAACTTCATTAACTGGGCAGTTTATACGAATTGCTAACAAAACGATTAAAGTGGCTACACTGTAGATTACTGAGAGATAATTAAGTGACAATTGACTTCAAGCTAGATTACCGGGGATTTATAGAGTAACCAATTGTGTTATCTCTGCACTACAAAGAGCACATACGTGTCAAATGAGCTAAAATATATCAATTGGAGTTGACTACTGCTTAACTGGCTACACTATAGATTACCTAGAGACACTTAAGTGACAATTGACTTCACGCCAGATTACCGGGGATGTATAAAGTAACCAATTAACTAACCAATTCACTAGAATATCAAATGACCCAAAATATATCAATTGGAGTTAGCCAGCCGATCAGACATTAGCGACAATTACTGTCTAAATGGCGACATACATTGTGTAATTGTAAAACTGCTGGGATGTATTTAATACAAATGTGTGAAAAAACACACAATAAATAAAGAAACTTGCTTAAGTGTTGGGCAGTTTGTACGAATTACTCACAAAACGATTAAAGTGGCTACACTGTAGATTACTTAGAGATACCTAAGTGACAATTGACTTCCCACTAGATTACCGGGGATGTATAAAGTAACCAATTGACTAACTAATTCACTACAAAGACCAGGCATTAGCTACAATTACTAACTAAAAGTGATACATTTTGTACTTGTAAAACTGCTGGGCTGTGTTAATACAAATGTGTGATAAAACACACACTAAATGAAGAAACGACCCGTTTCTAAGCCGGTCACAACAACAACTATCTTGTCATATTGCATGTCATCCTGGCAGTGAAATTTCAGGTGTTTTAGCAGCTAATGTTTGAAATTTCTTTTCTTCCATTTATAGCTGCTGTTGTTTGTTGCTGTTTTTATTTGTTTGCTCTACAAATTATCATTTTTCTAATACCATTCAAATACCTGGCTGTACATAGAACATTCTGTTGAAACGGTTTCAAATTTCAAAGTTTTCAGTTGAAAAATGTTGCAAAAATTTTTCCTTAGGGTTGGGTGAAATACTAAGGGAGCGTGTTTATTATTATTTTTTTCTACTTGAATGGCAAAAGTAAGTTGTTTAGTTTTTTTTTTCACTGTGTTGGAGTAGTTTGTTTGAAAATACTCTAGAGTGTTTAAAATGTAGATTTCTGTGTGCTGTTATGTCTTCCTTGTTTATCATTGGTTTGGGCTTCTTTGCTGCTGCTGCTGCTTGCTGCCCTTTGCGCTAACGAGGTTTAAAGTGTTGGAAAATGTTGAATACTAGAAAAATACCAGGGAACTTTGGAAGATATAAATGAAAATGTTGGGTAAGAGAATAAATAAGATTCTTGTAAAATTTGTGCAATAAACAAGTAAGAGAGCTATATTCGGCTGTGCCGAATATTATATACCCTTCACCAAATTATACTTTAAAATAAATTTGTGTAAATATTTTTAGGTAAACAAAATTTAATTTTTTTTTTAATTGTTTTTCAAATTTTTTTTAAAATTTTTTTTAGAAAAGTTTTTTCCAAATTTTTTTAATTTTTTTTTTAAAAAAAATTTATGACAAAAAAAATTTTTGATGAAAAAAAAATTCGGGTTAAAAAATATTTTTCCAGATTTTGACCCATTGTAGGTCCAACTTAATATAGCCTTATCTACATCGTTGCAATGGACTTTGAAATATCTATCATTAGATATCCGTATTGTCTATATTAATGACTTAGTAATCCAGATATAGATCAAAAATAGGTCAAAAATCGAGGTTGTCCCGGATTTTAAATAGCAAACTTCTCGAAGCATGTCTGACAGAATTGTTGAAGATGTGGATCCCGAAGATATCTGGGGTCTTCAGAAAATTGATTTCAACAGACAGACAGACGGACATGGCTTAATCGACTCCGCTATCTATAAGGATCCAGAATATATGTACTTTATAGGGTCGGAAATGAAAAATGTAGAAATTACAAACGGAATGACAAACTTATATATACCCTTCTCACGAAGGTGAATGGTATAAAAAATGTTCCCTAAAGTAGAGATTTTTTTTTGAAATTAATAATAATTTATGACTTTAAACAAACAAGCCAAATTTTGGATACTCATGACATTTTCAGATTCTCTGTTCCAAAGTGAAGCATATCCCAGAGAGAGCGTTCTGCATCGATGGATACAAATAGTAGTCAGACGGGGCAAAGTCTGGACTATAAGGCGGATGGATCAAAACTTCTCAACCTCTTCATCTATATATATATATAGATAGATATCCCACTCGCATCCCACTAAGCGACCTAAGCTTTCTTAAAAAGACCTAAGCTTTCTTAAAAAAATAAAAAAAAAAGGGCCCATTTTGAAAAAAAAGTCAAAAATATTTGTGATTTAAAAAAAAAAAAATCAAAAATATTTTATTAAATTTTTTTAATTTTTTTTTTCGAAAGATTGCATAAATAGCTATCTAAACTATTTGGGACACATTTTGCTAAGAACAATAGGTAATAAGTTATATGGATAAAAAAAAACACCTGTTTGGCCAAAATGTCAAATTTTGACCTCCTATAACTCAGAGAGTTCTTGACCGATCTTGTTGAAAAATGGTGTCCGAATTACTATCCAATAGAACTAACATTGGTGCAATTTCATCGCGATCGGAAGACATCGATTTCAAAAGTTGGTTCACTTGACGTGAAATGCCCCATATATAAAAATGAAATGGTCCATGCATGTAATGTCATCACGTGAGAACGGCTGGAGCGATTTGGCTATTTTTTTCGATTCGAAATTTTCAGGAGATGGTTTGTAAAGAAAAAAATGCAAAAATTCCGGATAAAACTCGGATTTTTTTTTTTTTTTGAGTCCAGTCAATTTTACTAAAATAGCTCCCTAAAGTATGCAGTACAAATTTAGATATTTTATTTGCAAATAAATAAGAACAGGCAGGTGTATGTGGGTTGGAGAAACTTGAAAAACTAACATTAGTAAATGCTACCGGGCGAAGCCGGGCGGGTCAACTAGTTTTAAATATTTTTTCTTCGTAATGGAAAATTACGGTTTCATGTCTGGCACAAATTCTGGACGTTTTTCTGCCAATGCTCGCTTTAAACGAATATGTTGCGTTCGGGTTCAGGTTTTCTGTGATGGTCTGGCAAGATTTCAGCAGATCATAATAGATAGGACCTTTTTGCTCCTACCAAATACAGAGCATTACTTAAGCGCCATGGATATTTGGCTTTGTTAACGATTCGGCTGGTTGGTCGGGCTTCACATATGATCTCTTACGCTTCGGGTTATCCTAATGCAGCCATTTTTCATCGCAAGTAATGATACGATGCAAAAATTATTTTCTTTTATAGCGTTAAAGCATCATTTCGGACATGCGAAATCTTCTTTCAAGGTCTCTCGGCTTCAATTCGTATGGTAACTAATTTCCCTGCTTTTGGATGAATCCTGCTGCTCGCAAAAGTTTTGAAATTGCTGTTTGAGTAGCTCCCAATGATTTTGCAATCTGTTGTTGAGTTTTACAACAATCTTCATGGAATAATGCCTACAATTCTTGGTCTTTTTGGCTGGCGTGGGCGATATTTGTCAAAATCGCCACTTCTGAAACCGATGAAACACATTCACCATTAGCTTTGGTGACCAATCGGTGAGCTTCAGTGGCACTTTTTTAATACCCTTCACCTTCGTGAGAAGGGTATATATAAGTTTGTCATTCCGTTTGTAATTTCTACATTTTTCATTTCCGACCCTATAAAGTATATATATTCTGGAAACTTATAGATAGCGGAGTCGATTAAGCCATGTCCGTCCATCTGTCTGTTGAAATCAACTTTCCCCCAAATAACTTATATACACGATTCATACATCAATATCTCCAATCTTCCGGCTCGGTTGCTATTTAAAATCGAGAAAATCGGTCCACAAATGGAAAAAACCAGGATAACCTCGATTTTTGACCTATTTTTTTACCTATATCTGGATTACTAAGTCATTAATACAGACAATATGGACATCTAATGATAGATATTTCAAAGACCTTTGCAATTACTTATATAAGAAAATAGTAAGTTGGACCTACAATGGGCCCGAATTTTTTTTTCACAAAAAGTTTTTTTTTGCTAAATATAAAAACAAAAAATTTTAAATTTGAAAAAAACAATTCGAAAATTTTTTTTCCAAAAAAATGAAAAAAACAACTTTGGAAAAAAATTAATTTCGTAAATTAAAAAAAAAATAAAAAAACAATTCGAAAATTTTTTTTCCAAAAAATTAAAAGAAAAACTTTCTAAAAAGTACTTTAAAAAAGTACTTTTTAAAGTACGTTCTAAAAAGAACTTTTTAAAGTACTTTCTAAAAAGTACTTTTTAAAGTACATTCTAAAAAGTGTTTTTTAAAGTACTTTCTAAAAAGTACTTTTTAAAGTACTTTTTAAAATAAAAAATACTTTTTTACCTCAGTCTCTTCTCCTATTGTTTTCGTAACAAAAAAAGTACTTTTTAAAATAAAAAATACTTTTTTACCTCAGTCTCTTTTCCTATTGTTTCCTTAACAAAAAAAAAAATAAATACGGAAATATTATATTGCCTCAAACCAATATCATCTATCTAGTTAAAGCTTTTAGCCCACCCACTGTGTTAAATGTGTAACTAAACGTTGTTTGAACGAGTACCCTTCTTTGTTGATTTTGAAATTGTATCTAGAACGTTAAGTTTGTATAAACTTTTTCTACTCCTACTGCTAGAATTTTTGCAATCTTCTTGTTGGATTTTTTTTTCTGTTTTGTCAGTTTATTTTGTTTGTTATTTTTGTGCCGCATTCAACAAGAGTGACAACATGAAAAAATGCTGTCATCAAACCATTAAACGGGTTAAAAACGCATATTTCATGACACAAAAAGGCGTGAGAGTTACTAACTGATGTGTGTTTTTGTTGCGTACTTCTCTCTGCTTTTATGTTTTGTTTGATAATTGTTGTTGTTGCTGTTGTAACTAACGGGGTAAATAACACATGTATAAAAGGGGGAAGGTATGCTCTAACATTAAAATATATGATTGTTTACCAGGTGCGAAGGACCATTTTAAAATAATTTTCCAAAGAGAATTTCAATATTTCAGAATATACGTATTTAGAATTTGATGGTATATTAAAAATATACATAATTGGTCAATTCACAAGGTCTCTTATTATGTCATATTGTCATAATGTCCTAATATTACAAAATGTTGTTATTGCTTTTCAAGCCAAAAATGTCGTAAAATAATACTACTCTGTATGGTATGTTTATTGTGTTATCGTAACCAGCCAGCAAAGACCTGCGCCGAACGCCTAAGGACATTATGACAATATGACATGATAAGAGACCTTGTGAATTGATCAATTGTTACGTTTTTACCTTTTAAAATCGATGGTTTATTTCCTTTAAATTAACCGGATACTTTTGATTGCAAATAACAGCATTTTAGTAGTTTAAAATTGTAACAACTCTTTATTTGTTCAAATGTATACAACAATTTAAATAATCACTATTTTAATACACGTTTTAAAAACACACTTTATAATGTACCAGAATACACAGCTAATGCAGTTGATGTTTACTCTAACAGCGCCTATGATAAACGAAACTGACTGCAATTTGCTGTACATATTTATACACACAGCGCCACATTCTAGAAGCTACATGAATTCCAACAATTTTTTTTTGCTTCGAAAATGTCGAATTTTGTACCAACCAAGCGTCATATGCGGGAAGTTTTACTTCATTAATTTCGATAAAAGTACACCAAAGCTTATGGTGAATGTATTATATCGTTTTCAACGTGCGAGAGATGTTTTGTTCGATTCAGAAGTGGTGATTTTGATACGGACAAAGATTGCCCAGGTCAGCCCAAAAAGTTTGAAGATCAAGAATTGGAGTCTTTACTACATGAAGATTGTTGTAAACCTCATGAAGATTTTGCAAAATCATTGGTAGCTGCTCAAGCAAACGTTTGGGTACCATACGAATTGAAGCCGAGAGACCTTGAAAGACCATTTTGGATGTCCGAAATGATGCTTGAATGTTATAAAAGAACATAAGTTTTTTACCGAATCCTTACTAGAGATGAAAAAATGGATCCATTACGTTAACCCGAAGTGTAAGAGATAGTATATGAGGCTTGAGAAACCAGCCGAATCGACACAAAAGCCAATTATCCATAGCGGTAAGGTAATTCTCTGAATTTGGTGGGAGCAAAAGGGTCCTATCTATTAAGAGCTGCTGAAATCTTACCAGACTATCATACCTGTACCGAACACAACTGATTGGTTTGAAGCGAGTATTTTCTGGAAAACTACCAGAATATGAAACCGTAATATTCCATCATGACAACGCTCGGCCACATGTTGCAATACCTTTTAAAAACCATTTAGAATGAAGTGGTTGGAAAGTTTTGCCTCAACCGCCTTATAGTGCAGACCATGCCCCGCCCGACTTCTACTTGTTTCGGTCGATGCAGAACGATCTCTCTGGGATATGCTTCACCAGCTTGATTCGTTCTTGACCTCAAAAGATGGGCAGTTCTTTTGGCCAATAATTTGAATAAATTTATATTGTTTAAATGTTTCAAAATAATAGTTAAAAATTTGAAAAAATACCGCATTTATAAATTATATGACCAATAGCTTATAGTATGGTCTATTAGAAAGTGAAAAACTATGTTAATATTTCCTTTTAACTCTTTTCGGTGTAGTGGTCACTTTACTAACCACCCTTTCTATAGTATTTAAAACATAGTTTATGGGCATCTACTGGCATTTTGCTAAACAATTACATTTTTTGAAGTCATCGTTTATGGTTTTTTGCAAAACTTTGCCGTCAGGCTGCTCTGCTTAGATAAATATATTAATTTGAAAATATTGTAAACCGCAGTTTTTCTCAGAGACTTTCACGCATTCAACAAAAAATGCATTGTATTGTTCATCGAATTCAGTGTTACTTTTCTATTTGGTCAGAAAGTTTTGTCAAAATGATTAGATTTCAAAAAAATTTGTATTATAATTAATTTTAATGCCACGGTGGTTAATAAACTAACCACCTCAAGCCACACAAAACCTTGGAATGGGGTGGTTTTTTTTATGTTTTGGTTTATTATACCCTTCACCTTCGTGAGAAGGGTATACTATATAAGTTTGTCATTCCGTTTGTAATTTCTACATTTTTCATTTCCGACCCTATAAAGTATATATATTCTGGATCCTTATAGATAGCGGAGTCGATTTAGCCATGTCTATATGTCCGTCTGTCTGTTGAAATCAATTTTCTGAAGACCCCAGATATCTTCGGTTTCCAAATCTTCAATAATTCTGTCAGACATGCTTTCAAGAAGTTTGCTATTTTAAATCAGCAAAATCGGTCCACAAATGGCTGAGATATGAGGAAAAAATCAGGACAACATAGATTTTTGACCTATTTTTGACCTATATCTGGATTACTAAGTCATTAATATAGATAATATGGATATCTAATGATAGATATTTCAAAGGCCTTTGCAGCGACGTGTATAATACCATAGTAAGTTGGACCTATAATGGGTGAAAATCGGAAAAAATATTTTTTAACCCGAATTTTTTTTTTTCACCAAAAAAAATTAAAAACAAAAAATTTTTTTTTTAAATTAAAATAACAATTCAAAAGAAAAATTTTAACAAAAAATGAAAAAAACAACTTTGGAAAAAAAATAAATTTTGTTTACATAAAAATATTTAAAATTTTGTATTTTGAAGTATAATTTGGTGAAGGGTATATAAGATTAAAGGACGTAAATGGTCCTGGCTTGGACTTACACTACGAAAACCACAAGATGATGTAACGAGACAAGGTACCGAATGGCTTCCTCAAGGAAGCCGAAGGAGGGGTCGTCCATCCAAAACCTGGCGCATACTAGTGGAAAAGCAGCAGAGGCTAATGTATCCTGGAGCGAAATAAAACACATTGCTAACGACAAACCCAGTTGGAAAACCTTTGTTGAGGCCCTATGCTCCTAAAAGGAACTACGGGAAATTATATATAAGATTCGGCACAGCCGAATAGAATATAGCTCTCTTACTTGTTTTTTCTTATTTTTTTATAATAAACTAACCTTGATTAAAGTAAAAATGCAATTGTTTTGATTTTAAACTTATACACATGGCTGAAATTTTTATTAAATACTAGCTGACAGCCCCGGCTTCGCCCGGTAGCTATTTACTAATGTTAGTTCTTCAAATTTCTCCAACCCACATACACCTGCCTGTTCTTATTTATTTGCAAATAAAATATCTAAATTTGTACTGCATACTTTAGGGGGCTATTTTTATTACAGTTGACTGGACTCCAAAAAAAAATTGCGAGTACAATATCTCCTGAAAATTTCAAATCCATTACATACATGGACCATTACATACATGGACCATTTCATTTGTATTATAGATAAAAAAATCCAAATTTGCCTATTAGCTTTCTATCCCCTTTTTGACTGACAAGCTTAAAATTGTCTATGTGCTTTGTGCACAATATTTTTTTTGCTCGCTTCTCTCTCTCTCTCTTTTATTGCTAAGTGTCATCATCCATATAAGTAAATTGTGTTTGAAAAACACAAATGTTTTGATATGCATATTTCTACATTTACTCTATCTCCCAACGCCCACTTCCTGACTAGCTGCTTACTTTTTAAAGCTGATATCTAGAAGTTATATTCTCTTCCCTCCCTTCCTCTTAACAAAAAAAATAAAAAATTGCCGACTTTGTGCAAAAAAATGTGAAATAAAATAGAAAAAAGTAAATGTATACAAGATTACGCATTGAGTACCGGAAAAAAGTACTTGTTTAAGTTTTCCTTTGTACAGTTAAGGCCACAATATCTCACTCTCTATCCCACTCTCTCTCTCTCCAACTTTAGCAGGATATAAATATAGATAAGAGGAGATAGAAAAGGAGATGCAAAAAAAAAGGTTTGTGTGGGTTAAAAAATAAACAGTAGTAGAAGAGTACTTTTGTTTTATATTTTATAACACTTGAAGAGATATGTTACGAGATAGTATTGAGTGAATGAATGAATGAATGTATGACATTATCTTTAATGACAAAATGATAATTGTGTCATATAAAATAAACAAGTAAATGGAAATAAAATAAATGACTGAAAAGTGTTAAAATTTTAGAGCGAAATTATTGGGTTTTTAAAGATCAGCCGCTATTGATAAAGAAATATTTGGTTAGTCTAAAAAGAAAGTTACAGATAAAAAGCTAAGAATTTGTATTAAAAGAAAAATAATTTAAAAAATTATGAAATTATTATTCTTTTTCTATAACAAAACAAACTATAAGCTAAAAAAAAAACTGGAAAATCCTAATAAATCCTTAAATATCTTGAGTGTATAACTTGAAAATGCGGTATTTTTTCAAATTTTTAGCTTTTATTTTGAAACATTTGTAAAATATAAAATTATTTAAAGGATTGGCCATCTTTCTGGCACAATATGGATTCCGGGCCAAAAGAACTGCTCATCATTTGAGGCCACAAACTCTCTTTAAAAGTGAAGCGTGTCCCAGAGAGAGCGTTCTGCATCGATCGAAACAAATATTAGTCGAACGCTGCAAGGTCTGGACTATTAAGCAAAACTTCACAACCACTTCATTCTAAATAGTAAGTTCATGTTGAGTTTTACAACAATCTTCATGGAATCAAGCCTTCAATTCTGGGTCTTCATACTTTTTTCACTGACTTGAGCCATCTTTGTCTTCCGTGTTAAAATCAGCACTTCTGAATCGAACAAACCATCTATCACACGTTGAAATCGATGGAGCATATTCACCATAAACTTTGGTGAGCTTTAGCTGCTTTTTATCTCAAATTAAAGAAGTAAAGCAAAACTTCTTGCATATAACGCTTTGTTGTTACAAAATTCGACATTTTTGAAGGAAAAAGAAACTTTTTTAAAGTTTATGCTAATAGCTCTCAGATAATAAAGAAAATCTGTCACAATTTTAATTTTTATTTAAAAATTTTATGAAAAATATTTTGAGCGGAAACTCTGCTGTCAAAGACCTAACTCAGTTGTCAGAAACCTAAGTGGTGAGAATGTATTAGTAGAAAAAACTATGTAAAAACAAAAACAACACTCGTATGTGTGATTATTTTGAGTAATTTTTATACCCTTCACCTTCGTGAGAAGGGTATATATAAGTTTGTCATTCCGTTTGTAATTTCTACATTTTTCATTTCCGACCCTATAAAGTATATATATTCTGGATCCTTATAGATAGCGGAGTCGATTAAGCCATGTCCGTCTGTCTGTCTGTCCGTCTGTCTGTTGAAATCAATTTTCTGAAGACCCCAGATATCTTCGGGATCCAAATCTTCAATAATTCTGTCAGACATGCTTTCGAGAATTTTGCTATTTAAAATAAGCAAAATCGATCCACAAATGGCTGAGATATGAGGAAAAAACCAAGACAACCTCGATTTTTGACCTATATCTGGATTACTAAGACATTAATATAGACAATATGGATATCTAATGATAGATATTTCAAAGACCTTTGCAACGACGTATATAAGATCATAGTAAGTTGGACCTACAATGGGTTAAAATCGGAAAAAAAAAAAACAAAAAAATTTTTTTTTGTTTTTTCAATTTTTTAAAATTTTTAAAAAAAAAAAAATTTTTAAATTTAAAAAAAAAATTAAAATAACAATCGAAAATTTTTTTTTCCAAAAAATTAAAAAACCACTGGAAAAAAATTAAATTTTGTACTTAAAAATATTTAAAATTTTGAAGTAAATTTTTGGTGAACGGTATATAAGATTCGGCACAGCCGAATATAGCACTCTTACTTGTTTTGTTTGAGTTTTTTTCTAGTATCCGCTCTATGTTTCTCTATGCTTTTTACTATAACCTCAAAAACTAACAAATTTTGAGTTAATATATTAAAAATATATAGTGATACAGTACAATCGTTTTTGATTTTTCTAATATTTAATGCTAATAGCTATTAGATTAGGAAAAAAGTTGTGCTAAAATTTACTCATTCTACAAAATTTCCATTTCATTGTTCACATTTTTCCTTAACCTCTAAATTATTAAATTTTGCACAGCATTTAAAAAATAATTATATATTTATAAATTTAAATAAATTCTACTTTTTCTAATAACTTATGCTAGTATCTATTAGAAAGTGAAGAAACATTTTGCCAATTTAACTTTTTTACTTAAATTTTTGAGTTTAATAATCTCAATAATGTTCAAATTTTGAGGTCATATTATAAAAATATGTATTGATGAAATTGATTAGATTTTTATTTTATTAATAGCTAATGCTACTAGCTATTAGATTCCGAAGAAAAATTGTGCTGAAATTTACTGATACTATAAAATTTTCATAAAAATGCATATGGAGTCAAAATGTACCCCATTTCTATTAATCTGTAAAATTAATCGACTTTGGAGAGCATTTAAAAATATATATATTGATGAATTGAATTCGTTTTTAATTTTTCTAATAACTTATGCTTTTTTTAGAAAATAACAAAAAGTGCTACTGAGTTTAATAATCTCAATAATGTTCAAATTTTGAGATCATATTATAAAAATATATATTGATAAAATTGATTAGATTTTTATTTTATTAGTAGGTAATGCTACTAGCTATCAGATTCCGAAGAAAAATTGTGCTGAAATATATTGATTTTATAAAATGTTCACAAAAATGTATATCTAGCCAAAATGTACCTCATTTTTCATTAATCTGTCAAATTAATCGAATTTGGAGAGCAGTTAGAAATATATATATTGATGAATTGAATTCGTTTTTAATTTTTCTAATAACTTATGCTTACTTGTTAGATAGTGAAGAAATATTTTGCCAATTTAACATTTTATTTACATTTTTGTAGAAAATAAAAAAAGTTATAATGAAAGCAATAATCTCAATAATGTTCTAATTTTGAGGTCATATTATAAAAATATATGTTGATGAAATTGATTAGATTTTTATTTTACTAATAGCTAATGCTACTAGGTATTAGATTCCGAAGAAAAATTGTGCTGAAATATACTGATACTATAAAATTTTCATAAAAATGCATATGGAGTCAAAATGTACCCCATTTTTATTAATCTGTAAAATGTTCGAATTTGGAGAGCATTTAAAAATATATTTATTGATAAATTGAATTCAATTCTACTTTTTATAAGAACTTATGCTTTTAACTGTTAGATAGTGAAAAATATTTTGCGAAATTTACAAATATTTTATAGAAAATTATAAAATTTTAAAGAAAAAATTTATTATAAAAAATTAATATCTAAATTTTGCATTAAAAAAAAATATATTTATTTTAACATATTCGAATAGCCTTTGGTGTGGTCTAATAAAAACATAAAAATAAATTACAGTTTTTAAAAATTTATAAAATTTTTTTCTAAAATCAAAAAAAGAAAATCTAAATAAAAAATTTTTTTATAAGAATTAATTATAATAGTCTATTAAATACAAAAATATATATTTTTTTTTTAAATCTAAAGTTTTTCAACATTGAAAACAACTGCCTTTTTCATATAGACACAATTTACAAAATATTGAAGACAACAAATTTAATTGCTATTTTTTAACCAAACAAATTTTCAATATTTCTTATATTTCAATTTTTTTATAAAAATTTCACTGAAAAAAAATTCTAAAACACTTTTTATTTAACAGCTGCTTGTTACACTTTAATCCTTGTTGATTTTCTATTCAATACTTCAATTTCAAAATTGCATTGTTCTCTCTCTATGGATTACAAAACAGCAATAATCTGAGTGTAACCCACAATGCAAAATCAATTTCGAAGTAATATTTTCCACCACCACCACCATTCAACACACTTTCACAAAATATTAAATTATTAATTTATTTTCTTTTTTATATTTTAAGTAGTTAAATGTTTTATTAAGGTTTTAATTATTACTATTATTATTTTTTTACACAATCTCGGTCATAAATTTGCTGTTCTCTATTAATTAAAAAACAAGACAAATGAGTAGTGGCAAGCAAAAACACGTAGATGAACGAACGAATGAACGCAGATGAAAATGCTGTAGAAATAAGGATAAAATGAAATTAAATAAAAACAACCCTCTAGTTATTTGTACATGATCCTGCTTGTTGTTAATGGATTTTTTAAGGACTCTACAGCAATGTTTTATACTTGATTAATAATTAAACAAAAGGGGTGATTATCAATTGTCAATGAGAGTGTGTGTGTGTGTAAGTCTGTCTGCCAGTGGGATTGTGAGTGTGTTTGTAGGTATGTCCATCCCGACATGTAGTAAAAGAACAAAGAATATTAAAAACAACAACTACAAAAACTGAAGAAATAACAAAAGATTTTTTCAATAACAGCACAATTTGTTCTTAAAACCGTGAGGCGTAATAAAGGGATTTAAAATTTGAAAAATTAAAAAAAAATATTTAATATTATTTAAAAATTTAGTTGTATTCATTTAAATTTTTATTAATTTACTTTATCTTATATACCCTAGCATAAATTGCTAAAATTTACACAAATATATAAAATCAAAAGATTACCTCTAAAAAATCGCATTAATACATAAAAATCATTGAATAATAAGCACTACATTGCTATACTCTACTGCACTTCCTCTTTCTCTCTCTCTTTCTCTCACTCTCTCCTACTTGCAATGCAAAAAACTCAAAAGGGAAATCAAAATTTCATCAATTAAATGTACTTGAATAACAACAACAACAAAACTAAAGGTATGCAAAGCAAGCAGCATACACAGTGTATTGTTGTTGCTGTTATTTTATCCCTGTGCATTTGCCTTCATTTGGTTGTTGTGTTTTGCTTGTTTCCTTTATTAACATTGTTGTTATTGTTAAATTACCGTTTACACATTTTACATTCAACTCAATACTCTTCATTCTAGTGCTGTGTGCACTCACATTTTTGCATTTTTAAAAGAGCTGATGATAAAATAACGTCTCGGTCACTAAATCTGCTGCAGCAGCTGCTAATTTTGCTGCTGCTGTGATTTATTATGATTATGATGATGATGCATGCCAACAACCTAAATATTGTTTGTGTTCTTGGGTTCTATTGTTTGAGTATGGATTTTTAAATGATGAATACCTTTCATTTAAGTATATGTTAAAACGGGATTTTCTTAGAATGAGAATTCTAGGTTTTGTGCAAGGATTAGTTTCATTTTTGTTTAGGAGACAGGGTTGGAAAATAAAAAGGGATTAGCTAAATTGAATCCACAAAAATCTTTAAAAATAAACATTTTCAAAAACTTAACTCAACGTTATTTTCTTAACTAAAGAATTTTCTATAAAATATTTGCTATATTTGTTTAGCATAGATAAGCTTCTAGAATAATATAGAAAATTTTATTAATTTCAGCAAATTTTAAAACTTAACGAAACTTTATTATTTAAACGTTATGCAATATAGTGGAATTTAGTTTCTATTTGTTAAAAATATATAAGTTTCTTTTTAAAGGAAATTAAATTTTTTCTTAACGAACTTTTAAAAAACTTGACGAAACTTTATTTTGTAAACTAAAGGGATTTGAATATAAATAATGCTATAATCGTTTACCTTAGCTAAAATAGTATTTAAAACTACAAAAATTTCTTAATTTTATTGATTTAGAAAACTTAACGAAACTTTATATTCTAAACTAGAAATACTGAAATAAAATGTTTGTTATATTTGCTTAGCACAGTTAAGCTTTTATGGAAATTTGAAAAATTTTCTTATTTTTGGAAATTTTAAAAACTTAACGAAACTTTATTTTCTAAATCAAAAGCATTTCAATAAAAGTTTTTATATAGTCGTTTAACATGGTAAAGCAACTAGTGAATTCTGATAAAAAAAATAATTTTTAGATATTTAAAAAACTTAACGAAACTTTATTTTCTAAACTAAAAATATTCCAATAAAATGTTTGTTATATATGTTTAGCGTGGTTAAGGTTATTTGGAAATCTAGAATATTTTCTTATTTTTGGAAATTAAAAAAACTTAACGAAACTTTATTTTCTAAACTAATAATATTTCAGAAGAATTTCCGGTATATTTAATTAGCATAGTTAAGGTAATATTAAATTCTGGGGAAAAAATTTAATTTTTAAAAATTTTTAAAACTTAACGAAACTTTATTTTTTAAACTACAAATATTTCAAAACAAATGTTATAGTGGGCGTAATATATGTTAAAGATGCTACTGAAAACTAAAAAAATTACGAAATTTTGGAAATTTAAAAAACTTAACGAAACCTTATTTCGTAAACTAAAAAGATTTAAATGAAATGCTGAGTATATTCGTTTAACATAACTAAAGATTTATTGAAATCTAGAAAAAATTCTTATTTTGTGAAATTTTTAAAACTTAACGAAACTTTATTTTCTAAACCAAACATTTTTGAATATTATTTTAGTTATATTATTTTAACATAATTAAAATACTATTGAAATCTGAAATAATTATTAATTTTTGATCATTTAAAAAACTTAACGAAACTTTATTTTCCAAACTAAAAATATTTCCATAAAAATTTTCCTTTATCCTTTTAGTACAGATAATATTTTATTAAAATCAAGTTAACATTTTTATTTTTGAAAATTTTTAAATCTTAACGAAACTTTATTTTCTAAACCAAAAATATTTGAATAGAAATTTTATTATATTATTCTAACATGATAAATGTATTTTTGAAATGTAAAAAAATTTTTCATTTTTGAAAATCTAAAAAACTTAACGAAACTTTATTTTCTAAACCCAACCAACTGGGAACTATTTTTTTTATATATTTGTTTAACTGGGTTTATTATCATTTTAATTTAAAGCAAATTTCTTACTTAAAGCTTATATGAAAAACTTAACGAAATACTATTTTTTAAACTAAAGTCATGTAAATAAAATTTGTTCTATAATCGTTTATTAGAAGTTAAATACTATTTAACTGTAGCAGAATATTTAAATTTTAACAATTTATAATATTTAACGAATGTTTAATTTTTCAACCAAAATTGTTATAGAAGTTTTCTTTGCATATTTGTTTAATTTTAATAAATTTCTTTTTAATTCAATAAAAATTATTCACTTAAAGATGTTTTGAAAAACTTAACGAAAATTTATTTTCATAACTAAAAACATTTTGAATTAATTTTTCCTATATTCTTTTACCATCAATAAAATACTAATAAGTAAACTTAAAATTTTAACGATTCATAAAACTTAACAAAACTTTGTTTTCAAAACCATAAAGATTTAAATATAATTTTTTTCATTTTCATTTAATTCATATTTAGACGTATTTAAATCTGTAAAAATTTCGGTTTTTTATTAATTTTCAAAAGTTAACGAAACTATATTACTTTTGCTACATCCTCTACAGCCGATTTTCTTTCTTAATTGTTGATTTTATTTAAACATCTTCTCATTCTAATCGAAATTTCCAACTTAACAAAGTTTTAAAGAACTTAACGAAACTTTATTTCTCAAACCTCACCTACTACAACTGATTTGCTTTCATATTTTTCAAACTTATTTAAATATCGTTTTATTCTAATCTAATTTTTTTACTTGACGAAACTTTTATTCAAACAATTCTTCATTAACATTTAATTTTGTCACTGTTTTTTGCAGTCTTTACCTTTAAATTGGTTAACTCTCTTAACAACATATTAAAAGCCAAATTTCTTGTCTATTTATAAACCAAGTTTCGTACAGATCACTGCAATAGTTTACTAGTTCTATGCAAATCCCTACAAACATATTTATTACCTTTTACATTTTGAAAATTGTACCAATTTCTTGCAACCCTGCTTTGATTTGTTTAAACGACACATTTCGTATGCTTTCAACGAAGTTCGTTCATTTATATTCGTTCGGTCATTCGTATTTAAATTGCATATTGACAACAACAACTACAACAATAACAACATCCCTCTTTTGTTATACACACTTCCTTTTAAAACGGTTTTTATTGTTGTTTGTTTTGTGTGCTCTATATCATGCTCAGCTATTAAGAGCGATTCATTCGTTGTTGTTGTTGGTTTATTTTACAAACCACCCTTTTATGCTGGCTTCATTTGCTATGGCCTGACCTGGCATGGCAAGGATGCTGTTTAAGCCGAGGGGATTATATGCTCTTTATACCAAAAAGGATTTGTAATATTTAAACTTTTTTTGTACAAAAGGGCCACACAATATAATATAATGTGAATGCCGTGTGCTGTGTGCATAAAATAATGGGTAGTGGCTATAAAACTAAGGATTTTTTTGTCGATGTTTTGTTTCAAACTTCATCTTAAATTTCCCTATCACAGATAAACCATCATGTAACATAATAAGGGTATAGATAAAAATCTTTTAGAGCAAAATACAAAAAAAAAAAAAAGAAAACAACATAAAACGTAACTCAACAAAGAGAAAGAGAGCAGAAATTCTACAAATTCTGTATATGGGAAAATCATAATGATGTTAAAAAACATCCATTTACAGCTTTCACGATGATGATGATGATGAGCAGCACAGGACTAGCAGTTTGTTGGTAATGTAAACTGAGAACATATTTTATAAATATTTTTCCAAATAGGTAAAGTGTAGCATAGATTTCTTAATGATGAACATGATAATGATGATGTTGATGATGATGCTGCAGCATATAACAAAAGGGAGTGGCAAATAATTAGTTTTTGTTTTGTGTGCTGGAGTTCTGCTTGTAAAGTAAATTATAAAATTTTATTAAACAGGAAATTTGAAATTATTAAATGGTAGAGAAATTAATAAAACAATTTGCTGCTAGTTGGGTGTTTAAATGTGCATAAATGGGAATAGTTAATGAAGATGAAACATAAAGGAATTGAAACATTTGAAAGGAGATGGGAAAGTAAAAATTTAATAAACATGAAATTAAAGCTAAATATTTAAATATTTTCTTAACAAATATTAGAATATTTTCTTTAAAAAAAGTTAGAGAACATAACTTAAAAGAAACAAAATGGAATTGAAATTAAGTATTGAATTAAGTTCTCTAAAAAAATGTTAAAGGGAATGGTATGGAAATGAAATCTAAACCTTATTCTACAAATTACTTGAAAACTTAAAAATTTTAGTTATTGCAACCAACTGAAATTTTGTTAAACAATATTTTAAAATATAAAAATCTTAGATTTGCCTTAAAATTGTTTTTAAAGAATCAAATTGTAATAAAAACTTTTGCTTGAATTTTCTTCAAAATAAAGAAATACTTAAAAAAATCTGAAAAAATAATTATTTTCCTTTAAAGGAACAACACGCAACTGAAACATTTTTTCTATTTCTTTGAAAATATTGAAATTTAATTCAAATACATATTTGCCCAATTCACAATTGGTGTCGTAGAGTTTTATCGTTGTATGTCGTAATTTTTTTTATTTCTTAAAATTAGTTTGAAAAATATTTATGACATACAATGCTACAACACTACGACATCAATTGTGAATTGGGCAATTGAGTTTTTATATAAATTGGGTAAAGAAATCAAATTAAATGTGGAAATGAAATTGAATTTTGAAATTGGGTATAGAAATTAAATTAAATTTGGGTAAAGATATGAAATTAAATGTGGAAATGAAATTAAATTTTGAAGTAAATTTTTTTAAGAAAAAAAATTTAAATTTCAAAAATATCTTAATTTTTAAAAGGAATATAACGGAATTGAAACTATTTTTTTAAATGTTCTTGAAATTAACTATAAATAAATATAAATATGGAATGTTTTCATATAAAAATTGGTTATATAATGTTACAATATCTCTAAATTATATAAAAAATTTAAATTTTAACAATAAAAGAAATTAAATTAAATTTGGGTAAAGAAATCAAATTAAATGTGGAAATGAAATGAAATTAAATTTTGAAATTGGATATTGAAACCCAACTTTTACTTGAATTTGCTTATAAAAAATATTGCAAATAAAAAAATTCTTAAAAAAGCGTTTAAATTCTTTATATTTATTTAAAGGAACAAAACGGAATTGAAACATTTTCTCAATTTTCATGAAAACTTTCAAATATTGAGTTTTTTTTATATAAATTAGTTATGGGAATGTTAAATTATAAAATAAATTAAATTTTTTTTTAAAAATTAATATTTTTCTAAATATCAAAATTTTTCAAAAGGGAACAAAATGGAATTGAAACTTTGTTTTCCATTTTCCTTTTAAAAACTTTGTAAATAAGAACTACTTTATAAAACCTAAAAATTTCCAAATTTTTTCTTAAAGGAACAAAACGGAATTGAAACATTTTCTTAATTTTCATGAAAAGTTTCAAAAGAAACGCTGAAAATTTATGTATTTATTTAAAGGAACAACACAGAATTGCAACATTTTCTCCATTATCATTAAAACTTTCACATTTAATTGAATTACTGAGTTTTTTCAAAATTTTTTTAAGGGAACAAAATGGAAATGAAACTTTGTTTTGGATTTTCTGTTTAAAAACATTGTAAATAAAAAATACTTTATAAAATCAAAAAAATTTAAAAATTTTTTCATAAAGGAACAAAATGGAATTGAAACAATTTTTCAATTTTTTTGAAAACTTTCAAATTTAATTCAAATTAATAAAAATCGATGTATTTATTTAAAGGAATTGAGTTCTTTATATGTTAAATGGTTGAATATTAAATTATTCCAAAATTATAAAAAAAAATTTAAAAAAAAAAGATTTTTCAAAATTTTCCTTAAGGGAACATAATGGAAATGGAAATGAAACTTTGTTTTGAATTTCCTTTTTAAAGTATTGCAAATAAAAAATAGTTTATAAAACTAAAAAAAATCAAAATTTTTTCTTAAGGGAACAAATTGGAATTGAGAACATTTCTCAATTTCCTTAAAAACTATAATTTAACTCAAAATTTTTGAAACTTTGCTTTGAATTTCCTTCTAAAAACATTGTAAATAAAAAAATACTTAATAAATCTTAAATATTTAAAATTTTTTTTTTAAAGAAACAAAATGGAATTGAAAAATTTTCTCAATTTTCTAGAAAACTTACTAATTTAATTCAAAATTCTTAAAGAAGCATTAAAAATCTATGTATTTATTTAAAGGAACAACACAGAATTGAAACATTTTCTCCATTATCTTTAAAACTTCCAAATTTAATTAAATTATTGAGTTTTTTTTCTGAAATTTCCTTAAGGGAACAAAATGGAAATGAAACTTTGTTTTGGATTTTCTGTTTAAAAACATTGTAAATAAAAAATACTTTATAAAATCAAAAAAATTTCAAAATTTTTTCATAAAGAAACAAAATGGAATGAAACAATTTTTCAATTTTGTTGAAAACTTTCAAATTTAATTCAAATTAATAAAAATCGATGTATTTATTTAAAGGAATTGAGTTCTTTATATGTTAAATGGTTGAATATTAAATTATTCCAAAATTATAAAAAAAAATTAAAATTTTGTGGTAAAAAATTAATGAATTTTTTAAAATTTAAAAATTTTTCAAAAGGGAACAAAATGGAAATGAAAATTTGCTTTAAATTTCCTTTTTAAAGTATTGCAAATAAAAAAATAGTTTATAAAACTAAAAAAAAATCAAAATTTTTTCTTAAGGGAACAAATTGGAATTGAAAACATTTTCTCAATTTTCTTAAAAACTTCCAAATTTAACTCAAAATTTTTGAAACTTTGCATTGAATTTCCTTTTAAAAACATTGTAAATAAAAAAATACTTAATAAAACTTAAAACTTAAAAATTTTTAAATTTGTTTTAAAGAAACAAAATGGAATTGAAAAATTTTCTCAATTTTCTAGAAAACTTACAAATTTAATTCAAAATTCTTAAAGATGCATTAAAAATCTATGTATTTATTTAAAGAAACAACTCAGAATTGAAACATTTTCTCAATTATCTTGTAAACTTCCAAATTTAATAGAATTTTTGAGTTTTTTTTTTAATTTTCCTTAAGGGAACAAAATGGAATTGAAACTTTGTTTTGGATTTTCTTTTTAAAAATATTTGAAATAAAAAATACTTAATAAAACTTAAAAATTTTTTAATTTTTTCATAAAGGAACAAAAAGGAATTGAAACATTTTCTGATATTCTTGAAAACTTCCAAATTTAATTAAAAATTTTTGAAATTTTATTTTGAATTTCCTTTTAAAAACATTGCAAATAAAAAATACTTAATAAAACTTCAAAATGTTTTTAAAGGAACAAAATGGAATTGAAACATTTTCTCAATTTTCTTGAAAACTTCCAGCTTTAATTTAATTTAAAATTTTAAAAAAAAGTTTAAAGTTTGGTGTATTTATTAGAGGAACAAAACGGAATTGAAACATTTTCATGAAATCTTCCAAATTTAAGCAAAGTTTTTAAAAAAAAACATTAAAATCTATTTTTTATTTAAAGAAACAAAACGGAATTGAAACATTTTTTCAATTTTCTTAAAAACTTCCAGCTTTAATTGAAATATTTACTAGAATTTTCAAAAGGAAACAAAATGGAAATAAAATTTATTTTAAATAAACTTTTAAAAACATTGGAAATAAAAAATACTTTATAAAACTTAAAAATTTATAAATTCTGTCTCAAAGGAACAAAATGGAATTGAAACATTTTCATGAAAACTTCCAAATTTAATCAAAGTTTTTAAAAAAACATTAAAATCTATTCTATAAAGAAACAAAACATTTTTTCAATTTTCTTAAAAACTTCCAGCTTTAATTGAAATATTTACTAGAATTTTCAAAATTTTCAAAAGGAAACAAAATGGAAATGAAATTTATTTTAAATAATCTTTTAAAAACATTTGAAATAAAAAATACTTCATAAAACTTATAAATTTATAAATTCTGTCTCAAAGGAACAAAATGGAATTGAAAAATTTTCTCAATTTTCATGAAAACTTTCAAAATTAATTCAATTATTGAGTATTTTTATGTGTCTTTCGGCAAGGAATATGAAATGGGTTAAAAATTTGTTCTGGGGAATGCTATGGAATTGAAATTTTCTTTTAAACTTGCTTTTGTTTGATAGTTTGTAACATATAAAATAGAAATTTCGTGACTTTTTAAAAGAAAAAAAAATAAATTTGTTATTTTCGGGACAAAATTTTAATTCTTTGGAATTGAAATTTTTCATTTTTATCCAAATAAAAAAAAAATTTTTCTTATTTTTCTCTGTTTTTTGCTCTTTCAATTCAGGGTGTTGTTTTGTATGATGATGATACATTTTCTAGTTGTTGTTGTTGCTGTTTTAAGTTTATCCTGTATATCTCTGTATACCATTTTCTAGGTTAAGGGACGGTCATTGTAAGAAAAGGGGGTTGATTTTTTTTTATTAAAGCTGCTGCTGTCGCTGCTGCTTTTGCCATTTAACATTAATATATTACTACACTTTAGATTTCTTTGATATTGTTTCCTTTTTTTTTGTATTACAATGAAGGAAAATAAAGAAAGAAGCCCAAAGTTTAAGCAACCTTTTCAAGCAAAATTATTGATTTTTCGCAGAAATTGAAAAGTTATCAATTAAATTTTAGCGCTTATTTATAAGATAAATGTAGCATTTCAATTATTTTAAGTTTAATTGGTTTTAGGGGGTTTTCAGTTTGTATAACACTTGTAAAATGTTGGTTTTTTTCTCCTTTTTGTAGTGAAAAAAAGTATCCATCTCTATTTATCTTTAACAGAAATTTCAAAAGCATCCTTAGTTTTTTGGGAGATTTTTTTTAAATGCCAAACAAATAAAAAAAATATTACAAGCCGAAAGTTAAGAGGAACTGACTGTAGTTCAAAAATATCCTTTTTTGTGTTACTAACAAAACATGTATGAAAGTGTATATGTATGTGTGTGTGTACACATTAATATGTGTGTATGAGTGCTGCAAATAACGTCAACGCATTAGTTACAATATTTAGGGCTGCTGCTGGTATTTTTTCATACTAAATTTTTTGCTCCTTTTTGCTGTAAAAGCTTTTTGTTTGGTCCCTACTACAGCCTGAGCCTCTGTGTTTAAGTGTGTAAGTATGTGTATGTGTGGCTTATACATGTGCGTGTATTGGTTTGTGTGTGTAAGTAGATGTGTGAGTGAGTGTTTGTGTTCAAATACAAAAGAGGCAAAGAGGGCTTGTATTAAGCATGGAAAATTGATTTTTCCTGCTTAGTGCCGTATACCGGAAATTTTTCAATAATCTCCTGGCAAATTATACCAAAGACTTTTGAAAATTGTGTGGTTACATTTTTCATTCATTCTTTTGTTTTTTTGATAGGAAATTTTGTAATTTTCTTAAATTATCCTTTTTTTGTTTAAATTTGTTGATGATTTTGTATGACCAACAATGTTAATGCCCCGTTTCAGCAGTAAAATATTTGAAAAAAACATACTGCTGTGACAGGACAATATCATTGGCAATCATTTCGGTTTTCTTGAACTTTTTAAGTAAATTTTTTTTTTTTTGTAAATTTTCTTTTAAAGAACTTGTCTCAATTTTCTTTTTTTAATAAAACTTTAACTTTTTAATTTCGTTTTTTTAATGGTTTATTTATCACCATTTTATTTGTATTAATTTCCAAAATTTTTCAATTTTTCTGTGTAGTATTACAATTAGAAAAGAAATATTAGGTTTTTGGAAACAGTCAAATGTTGGTTCGGTTTATTTTTGTTGGCTTAAGCTAAAGAGAAATTGCACGTACGAAATCCAAATGGTAACTGAATGGCAGACCATTAAAATTGTGTCGTGTGAGGGTAGATTCCTTACACGATTGCCAACGTTACCAACATTACAGACATCCCAACTAATGAACAGAGCAGCAGTACATGGAAGTACAGCAGAAAAATAATCTTAAAAACCACCAACCAACCATTTATTCAACACAACACAAAATCGCTCTCTCGACTGCCTACATTAGAATATGTACATGACAATTCCAGTATGTAGAAAAAAGTGGTGGGAGATTCTATTATTCAATAGCGCATAATCCATTATGAAGAGACAAAAATCCTTCTCTCTATATTCAATTTAATAAGGAAATATTAATATATTCTTATTTCCTTTAAATCTTTTTTTTAATTTTTTTAATTTTCTCAAAAAAAATTATTAAATTTCCTTTTATTACTTTTAAAATTTATTTAAAAATCCTTTTAATTTATATAAAAAATTTCTTTCAGTGTTTCAGTTATTCCCTTTTAAAGCATCCATCCCCTTTTGGTATACACAATTTATTAATAACAAAAAAAAACAACAACTCTCTATTATGATTAATATCTCTGTATTACTAATATTTCTCTATTATTAATTACCACTCTTTGGCTCTTGATAACACATTCGCTCTCTCTCAGACAATTAAATTTGATTCATTATTCCATTGATTTTTGTTGTTGCTCAATTTCCCTTTTTGCCGTTATATATCCATTTACACATCCATATAAATGTGTTGTTGTTGTTGTAAATCTTTTAAAAGGGTGGGTGGGTGTTTATGTTTTTAGGCTCTCTCTCTCGCTCTGTTTCTTTGGTTTATTTATCTATTTGCCAATTTTGTCTCTATTGCGTTTGCTTCCATTTTGTCAATGAAAACAGTTAAATATGATAATTTAATTGGAATAGATTTTTGTATGAAAGCAAGTGTGTGTGTGTGAGAGAGAGATTTTGCTACCCCTGTAAATAAATCTCTATTCCAAGAGAGTAATCTATATATTTCTGATTTTTTTAGGTATGAATATGTGTGTGTTTGTGTGTTTTTAGGAGTATATTGCTCCTCAATAATCATAATAAAAACAAAGTTAAAGGAAGAGGCAACATAATGTAATTATAATTCATTTTATCAAGCATATATTTTCAATTACTCACCCTGTATTTTTGTATGATTTTTGTTGTTGTTTCTATAATTGTTGTTTTTGTAGAGTTGTCAAAAGGTCTATGATTTAACCCACATTTTTTTCTTCTTGTATTGCGTACATACATTTTTACTTACAACACAATACAATACATATGTGTATATTGTTTTCTTTATGGAATAATATGGAATTGAAACATCTGGGAAGTAGGCAATAGGTTTTAGCTTTAAAAAAATATGCTGCACATTGAAATGAAATCCAAAAAATTAACAAGCAATTTGCCCATAACTTAAATGAAGCAATGAATTTCCAAAAAATATTTTTAATCTTAAAATTTTAAAAATATTATTTAAAACAAAACTATGCAATATCTCTGAAAACTTTAAATATTTTCAATAATAAAGATTTTATTAAATATTTTTCACCAAAAAAATATTCAGCAAATTTTATTGGGGTATGACTTAAAAAAGTAGGATTAACAATAGATGGTGTATTAAGAGTACCAACAAAAAAAAACGTCCCAAAGTCATGCACTTTTTTTATGGGCCCCCAAAGATTTGGTGCCTCTGTGTCATTTTTGCCAAAAAGTGATAATTTTCTCAGGTTCATATCTTGCAAACAGTTCGGAATTTTGATTTACTCTCTGAGGCAAAGTTGTAGCCCTTGTCATAAAGAACAAAAACTGTGAACATATAAAATCAAAAAAACCTCATCTTCAAGATCAAAATCGCAAAAAACTTCGAAATAAATTTAGAAATTATTTTTTTTTAAGCTGCCTAAAAGTATGCTTAGTTTATAATAATTTAATAGCTTAAATCCTTTAGTTTTTTCTTACTAACTTATATTGACCTAACTAAAAGGTGTTAAGAATCGTTCCTAGGTAGTTCATTTAATCTAGAAAGTTGTTTATTGAGATCTTAGGTACATTTTTGTAGTTGATTGTTTCCATGAATTTTGAACGGTTTGCTACCTATGGACCTGAACAGGGGAAAAAAGATCCATAAGAAAAGAAGTAGTTGGGTAGTTTTGCCTCATCCGCTTTATAGTCCAGACCTTGTCCCGTTTAAACTACTATTTCTTTAGATCCCTGCAAAACGCTCTCTCTGGCATACTTATCATTCTTGGCCTTAAGAGATGAGCAGTTCTTTTGGCTCGGAATCCATAGTTTGTCTGAAAGAAGGAAAAATTTCATAGCTAACAACGGCCAATACTTTAAATAAATTTGTATTGTACAAATGTTTCAAAATAAAAGCTATAAATTTTGAAAAGAAAACTGTTTATAATCATATACATACTCAGTGTAGGGTATCATATGGTCGAACTTGACCGACTTTCTGTCTTGTTTCTGTTTTATATTGCTAAGTAGAATTTTAAAGCTCCGGTGTAGCTCTAAACTAACTAAGACTGTAAAAAGATCCATAATTAAAGATTAACTAAGATTGTCTAAAGATCTTCGATTAAAGATTAACAGAGCCTGTATAAACATCCTGGATTAACGATTAACTAAGACTGTATAAAGATCTACGATTAAAGATTGACAGATACTGTATAAAGATCCTGGACTGTGTAAAGATCCGCGATTAACTAAGACTGCATAAAGATTAAAGATTGACAGAGACTGTATAAACATCCACGATTAACTAAGACTGCATAAAGATCCATTATTAAATATTAACTTGGACTGAATAATGATCCAGGATTAATGATTAACTAAGACTGTCTAAAGATCCACGATTAAACATTAACAAGGACTGTAAAAAGATCCAAGATTAAATATTAAATAAGACTGAATAAAGATCCAGGATAAAATATTAACTAAAACGCTGTGTTTAAACGATTTACGACTTCAAACATTATTTTGAAAGTTTATCTCTTTTTCTATTGATCGGTACTGATCGGTTCATCGGTTCAACAAATTTAAAAGTTGTATAGTTATCAACATTTATATTCTTTTTCTGTCGAAAAAGAGAACTTTAGAACACTGCAGCGTCCTTCACCATAAGGGGCAAAAATATGTATAAGTTTGTCATTCCGTTTGTAATTTCGCCATTATTATACCCTTCACCATGAGTGGCAAGGGTATATATAAGTTTGTCATTCCGTTTGTAATTTCTACATTTTTCATTTGCGACCCCACAAAGTATATATATTCTGAATCGTTATAGATAGCGGAGTCGATATAGCCATGTCCGTCTGTCCGTCTGTATGTTGAAATCAACTTTCTGAAGCCCCCAAATAACTTACATACACGAATGACACATCAATATCTCCGAAATTCTTCCGGCTCGGTTGCTATTTAAAATCGGTCCACAAATGGCTGAGATATAAGGAATAAGCCAGGACAACCTCGATTTTTTACCTATTTTTGACCCATATCTGGATTACTTAATCATTAATATAGACAATATGGATATCTAATGATAGATATTTCAAAGACCATAGTAAGATGGACCTACAATGGGTCAAAATCGGAAAAAATATTTTTTAACCCGAATTTTTTTTTTCACCAAAATATTTTTCACTAAATATTAAAAAAAAAAATTAAAAACTAAAAAAAAAAATTTTTTAAACTAAAAAAAAAATTTAAAATTTAAAAAAAAAAATTTTAAAAACAATTTCGAAGAAACAACTGGAAAAAAAATAAATTTTGTTTACCTAAAAATATTTAAAATTTTTATTTTAAAGTATATTTTGGTGAAGGGTATATAAATAGCTCTCTTACTTGTTTTATATATTCTGGATCGTGTGTAGCCATTATAGTGATCGATATAGCCATGTCAGTCTGTTCGTTTGTATGTTGAAATCAGCTTTCCCTAGCCAACAAATAACTTACATACATGATTCATACATCAATATATCGGGAATTCTCCCAGCTTGGTTACTATTTAAAATCGAGAAAATAGCCTACAAATGGCTGAGATATAAGGAAAAAGCCGGGTCAACCTCGATTTTTTGCCTATTTTTGATCTATATTTGGATTACTAAGTTATTAATATAGACAATACGGATATGTAATGATAGATATTTCAAAGTCAATAGTAAGTTGGACCTACAATGGGTCAAAATCGGGAAAAATATTTTTTAACCCGAATTTATTTTTTCCAACAAAAAAAATTTTTTTGTCTTAAATTTTTTTTCACTTATAAATTAAAAAAAATTTAAATTAAAAAAAAAGTGAAATTTTTTTTTTTTTTAAATTTTCAAAAACAATTTTGAAATTTTTTTAATTTTTTTTTAATTTTGTTTCCCTAAAAATTTTAAAAAATTGTGTTTTAAAGTATAATTTGGTGAAGGGTATTCGGCACAGCCGAATCTAGGACCAGGCGCAGATGCAGAGGGGGTGAAATAAGAATTTTGAATAATAAATTTTCAAAAAAATTAAAAAAAACTATTTTGAACAATTGTTTTTTAAAAAAATGAACAAAATAGTTTGAATTTTTTTTTAAATTAAAACAAAACTATTTTGAACAATTTTTTTTTTTAAAATGAACAAAATAGTTTGAATTTTTTTTTAATTTAAAAAAAACATTTTGAAAAAAAATTAAAATTTTGTTACCTAAAAATATTTAAAATGTTTCTCTTAAGCTGGGTTTCCGCATACACCGTAATCGGCGCCGATAACGAAAACTGAAACTGAAAAACGTTGGTGTTCGCCACCGTCTCGTTTCTGAATTGTTCTCGTTTCAGTTAGGTGCCAATTAGAAATTAAATAGAATTTGATTATTTTTGACAAAATAATAAAGCAAATTTATTTTTTTTATTCATTTTGATTTTCATTAAATTTGAAATAAAAAAGTTATTAAAATAATTTCGTTCCTACAGCACCGAAAACAACCTACTTGAAGTTGTTTTCGTTCCGGACCCAAATGACAGGATTTCCGTTACTGATCGGTGCCGTTTCGTTCCCAATTTTCGTTGCCGATTTCCGAAACGAACTTTTTTTTATGGAATTTCGAACTTTTTTTTATATGGAATTTCGTTTTCGGTAGCTTTACTTGTTATTTTTTAAATTTTTTTTTTTTTAAAAAATATTTTCAATCTTTCTTTAAAATTATACTTTGTCTAAGGTATTATAAGATTCGTCACAGCCGAATATAGCTCTCTTTTTTGTTTCACTCGATTTCTCTATGGCTTTAGACAGCTTTGATAATGATATAGCTATAGCGATCACTAGTTTAAATTTCAAGCCTATCTCTTACTCTCTTTATATTACAAGTATCGGTATAATAGTTTCAAAGGTCTATAGTTATCAAAATTTATAATTTTTATGGCTCGAGCCATTAACAGGCTGGGGAACCTTACATTTCTGATAGTAGCAAAGAGAGAGAGAGAACATTTTACATGCCTCTCTGCAGTAATTATAATTTACGATCTTTTCAATTTTATTTCATAAATTAACTCTTGTCAGTTTTGTAAATAAGCTAAAACAAAATCTTTCTTATTTTTGCTAAAGTTTTCTGCCCTTCCCCATCCCTCTTCCTCCATTTTTAAAGATGTTCGCTCCCTTAACAGGTTTTCTATAAATTAAATACACCTTCTCCTGTTTCCTTCCGCTTTCCCATCCCCCTTATGCGGCCATAAAATAAATAATTGTTACTTGACGGTTACAGACGTGACTTACATTTGAAAAGAGACTTTCAGCAGGTCTAGTATGAGACACCCAAGGAAATTTAATAAGAATCAGGCAGCAAATGCTAAAGCAAGACCTGTATTTGAAGGGGGGGGGTTTGAATTTATTTGCTTATGCTACAAATATTTGCTGGTTTTCCAAGGAAAACAAAGAAACACAAATATTGTTAACAAATATTTTCGTTTAATTTTTTTGTTGATGGATAAAAAATAAACATAAATTCGTGTTGTTAGGTCTTTATTAAATATTAAAGTAGTAGTACTTGGTATTTGATACAATGGACCACTTTGACATCGCCATGGTTCAATTACAAAGACTTGAGAGTTAAAAAAAAAAACAGAAATAACAAACCAACAAACCCCATAAAGGAGACATTTAAAAGCCACACAGGACATTCGCTACGAGAACAAAAAAAACACTCTTTAGCAAATGTCTTTAGCTTGTAAGAAAAGGAGGAGTGAGAGAAAAGAGAGTCTATTTAACTATATTTCGTTTATAGTAAACTATAGGTTAATGTAAACTGATATTTCCCTTTAATAATGATGCTCTGTTGATGATAATGATGTTGAAGTTTCAGCCTTCTGTCTTGCTAAACTGTCACAGCCGGCCGAAATTTTGTGATGAAATGAAATTCAGCACAATTAAATTGTTTCTTTATGTTCTTCTCTGCTATTTCTATTTTCACAAAATGACAATGCATTTCTTTTTTTTTTATTTTCATTTCATTTTATTCTATTTTTTTTATTTTTGTTGGTTTTTTTCCTATGTATCTTTTTACTTTGATGAGATTTATTGGTTTTAGTTGAATTTATTTCCTTTTCGTCCTTTTTGTTGTTTTTCTACTTGGAGTATATTTTGTACATTAAACATGTTCATGGATTTAGATGGATGATTTTTTGTTGCTGTTGCTGTTTTGTTGTGTTTTTTTCTTCTATTTGTATCTTTCATTTGGTTTGGTATAGGAAAATCAATTTATTAAGGACATGATTTATTATGTTTTCATTAAGGCCAGCGATTTTTGCAACAACAAAATAATATAAAAGAGGATGTAAAATGCAGGGATAATAAAAAGTTAGGAGAAAAAGGATATAAACAGTTTAAGTCATAGTCCTTATTTAAATAGTAACAGAAAATAGTTTTAAATTAAAATTTTAGCTAAATACATCTGTATGTTAGTGTAAATCATGATGTGGACCAAAATACCTAATTAAAATTAATGATATTAATATAGAATGTTCCTCATTAACCTAAGCAATTTGCTATTGAAAATCAGCAAAATCCATACATTGCATAAAAAGTTATGGAACAATATATAAGACAACTTCGATCAAATTCAGATTTTTCAATAAAAATCAATTACAACTTGCTTACTTGTTTTTGTAATGGTTATTTGAGTTTAATTTACATTCAAATTTGGTTAGCAATAAAAATCTTTTATTTCTGTTAGTGTAAATCACGCTCACGTCCAAACTACCAAATATAAATTAATGAATTTAACCCAGAATGTCCATAATTATACTAAGAATTTTGCTATGGAAAATCAGAAAATCAAAATTGGTTAGCAACAGAAAATATTTTTATTAGTGTAAATCACGCTCATGTCTAAAATACAAAGTCAAAAATAATGATATTAACCCAGAATGTTCTTCATTGTCCTAAGCAGTTTGCTATTGAGAATCAGTTTAAGTTAAGCCTTAATCTTAGGTCTTTATCTAGTCTAGGTTATGTTTCAATCTACTTGAAGTTAAACATCAATATTAGGTCTTTATATAGTCTAAGTTAAGCCTAAATCTAGGCAAAGGAGAGCTTCAATCGTAAGTCGTTATCTAGTGGAAGATGAGCTTCAATCGTAGTGGAAGTTGAGCTTCAATCGTAGGTCATCATCTGGAGGACGTTGAGCATCAATCGTAGGTCTTCATCTGGAGGAAGTTTAGCTTCAATCGTAGGTCTTCATCTGGAGGAAGCTTAGCTTCAATAGTAGGTCTTTATCTAGTGGAAGTTGAGCTTCATCCGTAGGTCTTTATCTAGTAAAATTTTAGCTTCTATCATAAGTCTTTATCTAGTGGAAGTTGAGCTTCAATCATAGGTCTTTATCTAGTAAAATTTGAGCCTCAATCTAGTCAAAGTTAAGCATTATCCTTCGGTCTTTATCTAGTTGAAGTTGAGCTTCAATCCCAGGTCTTCATCTAGAGGTCTTTGAGCATCAATCGCAGGTCCTTATCTAGTCTAAGTTGAGATTCAATCGCAGGTCCACATCTGGAGGACGTTGAGCATCAATCGTAGGTCTTTATTTAATGGAAGTTGAGCCTCATTCTAGTCAAAGTTGAGCATCAATCGTAAGTCTTTATCTAGTAGAAGTTGAGTCTCAATCTAGTCAAAGTTCAGCTTCAATCGTTGGTCTTTATCTAGTGGAAGTTAAGCTTCATTCGTAGGTCTTTATCTAGTGGAAGTTGATCTTCAATCGTAGGTCTTCATCTCGAGGAAGTTAAGCTTCTGTCGTTGGTCTTTATCTAGTCGAAGTTGAGCTTCAATCGTGGGTCTTTATCTAGTGGAAATTGAGCTTCAATCGTAGGTCTTCATCTCGAGGAAGTTAAGCTTCAGTCGTTGGTATTTACCTAGTGGAAGTTGAGCTTCAATCGTAGATCTTTTTCTAGTGGAAGTTGAGTCTCAATCTAGTCAAAGTTCAGTTTCAATCGTTGGTCTTTATCTAGTGGAAGTTGAGCTTCAATCGTAGGTCTTCATCTCGAGGAAGTTAAGCTTCAGTCATTAGTCTTTATTTAGTGGAAGTTGAGCTTCAATCGTTGGTCTTTATCTAGTGGAAGTTGAGCTTCATTCGTAGGACTTTATCTAGTGGAAGTTGAGCTTCAATCGTAGGTCTTCATCTGGAGGAAGTTAAGCTTCTGTCGTTGGTCTTTATCTAGTCGAAGTTGAGCTTCAATCGTGGGTCTTTATCTAGTGGAAATTGAGCTTCAATCGTAGGTCTTCATCTCGAGGAAGTTAAGCTTCAGTCATTTGTCTTTATTTAGTGGAAGTTGAGCTTCAATCGTTGGTCTTTATCTAGTGGAAGTTAAACTTCAATCGTAGGTCTTCATCTGGAGGAAGTTTAGCTTCAATCGTAGGTCTTTATCTAGTGGAAGTTGAGCTTCAATCGTAGGTCTTCATCTCGAGGAAGTTAAGCTTCAGTCATTTGTCTTTATTTAGTGGAAGTTGAGCTTCAATCGTTGTTCTTTATCTAGTGGAAGTTAAACTTCAATCGTAAGTCTTTATCTAGTAGAAGTTGAGCTTCAATCGTAGGTCTTTATCTAGTGGAAATTGAGCTTCAATCGTAGGTCTTCATCTCGAGGAAGTTAAGCTTCAGTCGTTGGTCTTTATCTAGTGGAAGTTGAGCTTCGATCGTAGGTCTTTATCTAGTGGAAGTTGAGCTTCAATCGTAGGTCTTCATCTGGAGGAAGTTAAGCTTCTGTCGTTAGTCTTTATCTAGTGGAAATTGAGCCTCATTCTAGTCAAAGTTGAGCTTCAATCGTAGGTCTTCATCTGGAAGAAGTAAAGCTTCTGTCGTTGGTCTTTATCTAGTGGAAATTGAGCTTCAATCGTAAGTCTTTATCTAGTGGGAGTTGAGCTTCAATCGTAGGTCTTCATCTGGAGGAAGTTAAGCTTCAGTCGTTGGTCTTTATCTAGTGGAAGTTGAGCTTCGATCGTAGGTCTTTATCTAGTGGAAGTTGAGTCTCAATCTAGTCAAAGCTCAGCTTCAATCCTTGGTCTTTATCTAGTGGAAGTTAAACTTCATTCTTAGGTCTTTATCTAGTGGAAGTTGAGCTTCAATCGTAGGTCTTCATCTGGAGGAAGTTAAGCTTCTGTCGTTGGTCTTTATCTAGTGGAAATTGAGCTTCAATCGTAGGTCTTTATCTAGTGGAAGTTGAGCTTCAATCGTAGGTCCTCATCTGGAGGAAGTTAAGCTTCTGTCGTTAGTCTTTATCTAGTGGAAATTGAGCCTCATTCTAGTCAAAGTTGAGCTTCAATCGTAGGTCTTCATCTGGAAGAAGTAAAGCTTCTGTCGTTGGTCTTTATCTAGTGGAAATTGAGCTTCAATCGTAAGTCTTTATCTTGTGGGAGTTGAGCTTCAATCGTAGGTCTTCATCTGGAGGAAGTTAAGCTTCAGTCGTTGGTCTTTATCTAGTGGAAGTTGAGCTTCAATCGTAGGTCTTCATTTGGAGGAAGTTAAGCTTCTGTCGTTGGTCTTTATCTAGCGGAAATTGAGCTTCAATCGTAGGTCTTCATCTCGAGGAAGTTAAGCTTCAGTCATTGGTCTTTATTTAGTGGAAGTTGAGCTTCAATCGTAGGTCTTTATCTAGTGGAAGTTGAGTCTCAATCTAGTCAAAGTTCAGCTTCAATCGTTGGTCTTTATCTAGTGGAAATTGAGCTTCAATCGTAGGACTTCATCTCGAGGAAGTTAAGCTTCAGTCGTTGGTCTTTATCTAGTGTAAGTTGAGTCTCAATCTAGTCAAAGTTCAGCTTCAATCGTTGGTCTTTATCTAGTGGAAGTTAAACTTCATTCGTAGGACTTTATCTAGTGGAAGTTGAGCTTCAATCGCAGGTCTTCATCTGGAGGTCGTTGAGCAGCAATCGTAGGTCCTTATCTAGTCTAAGTTGAGCTTCAATCGCAAGTCCACATCTAGAGGACGTTGAGCATCAATCGTAGGTCTTTATCTAGTGGAAGTTGAGCCTCATTCTAGTCAATGTTGAGCTTCAATCGTAAGTCTTTATCTAGTGGAAGTTGAGCTTCAATCGTAGGTCTTTATCTAGTGGGAGTTGAGCTTCAATCGTAGGTCTTCATATGGAGGAAGTTAAGCTTCTGTCGTTGGTCTTTATCTAGTGGAAGTTAAGCTTCAGTCGTTGGTCTTTATCTAGTGGAAGTTGAGCTTCAATCGTAGATCTTTATCTAGTGGAAGTTGAGCTTCATTCGTAGGTCTTTATCTAGAGGAAGTTGAGAGTATTTTTCTAGTCGAATTTTAGCTCCAATTTTAGGTATTTTTCTGGTAGAAGTTGAGTTCTAATTTTAGGTTTTTTTTCTGGTCGAAGTTGAGCTTTAGTTTAGTCTAATTTCAACTTCAACCGTAGGTCGTTATGTTGAGCTTCAATTGTTGGTCGTGATATAATCGAATTAAATCGTGGTAATAAAAATAATTTATTACTGTTAGTGTAAATCACGCCCACGTCTAAAATACCAAATCGAAATTAATGATATTTACCCAAAATGTTCACCATAATACTAAGAAGTTTCTTATTGAAAATCACATAATTCAGTTTATTATATAAAAAGTTATGAAACGAAATATAACACAACTTTGGAACAATTTGAAGCAATTTGAGTTGAGTTTAATTGTGTAATTCTAGTTCTAGCTGCAGAGTATTTTTGAATCATTGCAACCGAATATTTATAGTATTCTCTTATGTACATTTAATTTATTTTTTTTTTGTTTTAGTCCTGATTTCCATTAATAATTTCCAAATATTTTGTAATTTTACACTCCCCACCAAAAATAAACATTTAACATCCTTTCTCCTCCTCAAAAGCTAAATAAATTATAACAAGTTGCTTTTCCTTTTTTTCGATATTTTTTTTTATAGAAAAAAGCTAAAAACCATAAAAAATTTAGCAACTAAATTGTCTTACCACCACCACAACACATTACATTCTACACATACTTTAACTCATACAATTGTACTTGTACTTGTGTGTTTGTATTTGTAATACAAATATTTTTATTGCTGTATATGTGGTTGCAAATTACATGTACAACCCTCTATCCCCTGCCTCCAGTCGATTTTACAATTCAATACACATATGTATGTACACAGCCAATGCTCGTATATTTAAACTTCTGAAACCCTGCTGTGCGCCAAGCTAAATCCGCAACTTTGAATTTCTCAACTAGTTACCCTTACAACCACTCACAAGGTCTTTGACTGGCGATTTTAATAGGGGAATGTATAGTCACCTTTTGCACTACCAAAGTTATGTAGAGGGTTCTTTTAGTACTGCCGGGTTCCTACATTCTTGATTTTTTTTGTTTTAGTATTTGTTAAATTATTTTTTAAATTGAATTGTAAAGTTTTCCTTTTTTTTTGTGTGGAATACTGTTAAAAATATACTCAACACAACGTATACAAATATTGGCACATATTCATACATATGTGTACGTGTACGTGTACACACATACATTTATATTTAAAGGGAAACAGGATGAAACATGTTTTAGGTAGCAAAATTAATTTATTGCAAAAATAAATGTATATATCTGCCAAGCTACAGAATCGATGGCAAAACAATGTATGTAAGAATCATAGAAGAAGATCTAAGCTTTCAGAAAATGAAAGCTTTAAGCTTTCCATTTGAATACACTATACATACATCTATAGGGTAGCTTTTGAAGCTCACAAATGTCAATTGGTTATTTTTGTGATCTCAGTTGATCTTCTCTAGTTTAGTAGACGATGTTGAACTTCAATCGTAGGTCATTATCTAGTCCAAGTTGGGAATCAATCTAGACGAAGTTGAGCTTTAATCGTAGGACGAAGTTGGGGTTCAATGTAGACGAGGTTCAACTTCATTATTCGGTCATTATATAGTGGAAGATGGGGTTCAATCTACACGAAGATAAGCTTCAATCGTAGGTCGTACTTGGGATTCATTCTGTAGTCTAAGTAGAGCTCCAATCGTAAGTGTTCATTTTGTTGAAGTTGAGCTTCCATTGTTGGTCTTTATGAAGTCTAATCTTAACGCCATTCGTAGATGTTTATCTTATTGAAGTTGATCTTCAATCATAGGAATTTATGTAGTGGAAGTCGAACTTCAATCGTAGGTCTTTGTTTAGCCAATCGTTGGTTTTTATGTAGTGGAGTTGAGCTCCAATCGTTCATGTTTATTATGTCGAAGTTGAGCTTCTTTATGTAGTGGAAGTTGGGCGCTACTCGCAGGTCTTTATCTAGTGGAAGTTGAGCTTCAATCACAGATCTTTATCTAGTCTAAGTTAAGCTTCAATCGTAGGTCATTATCTAATGGATATTGAGCTTCAATCGTAGATTTTTATTTAGTGGAGTTGACATTAAATCGTTCTTGTTTATTAGGTCGAAGTTGAGCTTCAATAGTAGGTCTTTATGTAGTGGAAGTTGGACGCCAATCTTAGAAGTTTATCCTCAATAGTTGTTAATTTTCTAGTCGAAGTTTAACTTCATTAATAGGTCTTTATCTAGTGGAAGTTGAGCCTCAATCTAGTCAAAGTTAAGCATTAATCGTAGGTCTTAATCCAGTTGAATTTGAGCTTCAATCGCAGATCTTTATCTAGTCTTAGTAGAGCTTCAATCGAAGGTCTTTATCTGGTGGAAGTTGAGCTTCAATCGTAGGTCTTTATCTAGTCTAAGTTGAGCTTCAATCGTTGGTCTTTATCTAATCGAAGTTATGCTTCAATCATAGGTCTTTAACTACTGGAATTTGAGCCAAAATCTAGTCAAAGTTAAGCCCTAATCGTAGGTCTCTATCTAGTGGAAGTTGAGCTTCAATCGCAGGTCATTTTCTAGTGGAATTTTAGCTTCAATCGTAGGTCTTAATCTAGTCTAAGTTAAGCTTCAATCGTTGGCCTTTATCTGGTGGAATTTTAGCTTCAATCGTAGGTCTTAATCTAGTCTAAGTTGAGCTTCAATCGTAGAACTTTATCTAGTGGAATATTAGCTTCAATCGTTGGTCTTTATATTCTAAGTTGAGCTGCAATCATAGGTCTTTAACTACTGGAATTTGAACCTAAATCTAGTCAAAGTTAAGCTCTAATCGTAGGTCTTTATCTAGTGGATGTTGAACTTTAATCGCAGGTCTTTATCTAATGAAAGTTGAGCTTCAATCGTAGGACTTTTTCTAGTGGAATTTTAGCTTCAATCGTAGGTCTTAATCTAGACTAAGTTGAGCTTCAATCGTAGATCTTTATCTAGTGGAGTTCTAGCTTCAATCTTTGGTCTTTATCTTCTAAGTTGAGATTCAATCGTAGGTCTTTATCTAGTCGAAGTTGAGCTTCAATCGTAGGTCTTCAGCTGGTGGAATTTGAGCCTCAATCTAGTCAAAGTTAAGCATTAATTGTAGGTCTTTATGTAGTGGATTTTTAGCTTCAATCGCGATCTTTATCTAGTCAGAGTTTACCTTCAAATCTTTATCTAGTTGAAGTTGAGCTTCTATCGTAGGTCTTTATCTAATCGAAATTGAGCTCCAACCATAGGAATTATTTCTAATCAAAGTTGAGCTGCTATCGTTGATCTTTATCAAGTCGATGTTGAATACAAATTGAACTTTAATATACAAACATCTTTAAGCAGTCTAAGTTAAGCTCCATTCGCAGGACTTTATCTAGTCTATGACGATCTGCAACTATTATTATTTTTATAACATTTTTCATTAACCCACCATTTGCCAACCTACTTGTTAAATGCATAGTTTTAGGCGTTAACTCTTTATCTCTGCAAAACAGCAATTATATCCTGTTAAAAAGTTAGTTTTTTTCTCTGACTTCAATTAACTTAAATACAATTAAATAGTTTTTGTCTACTTTTTTTTTGAAATAACCCTAAAAAAGCCCCTAAAGGCATGTTTTGCTCCACCCTCTCTAATAAAAATTAGAAAAAAAAATCCTCAAAAAAAGTATAAGAAAAATGTACCAAAATTACATCAAAAAAAGAAGAAAAGTTTTGTTTAATGAATTGTTAATGGTTGTAAATTCCCAAATGCATTAAAATGTACTCTGATGTCACCAAAATTAATTAAAAGAATGCCACACATACATACATGCATACTTACACATACATACACTCCCACCAACACACACCCACAAACATTTTTAGCATAAATTTACCCAAATAAAGATGACTAAATAAACTAGACAAGACAAGTCAAATTAAATGTAAATAGTTAATAATGTTTAAGAAAACCCAAAGTTTTTGGCTGTAACAGGAATTTTATATACAAAGCCTTACAAGTATTCTTTTTGTTTTGTAATTTCTCCAAGTGTATTTCTTTTGTCCTTAAACAAAAACTATTTCCTAGAACTTTTGCTATTTAGATATTTTGTTATTGCTAATCATGTAACAACTAATTCTTATTGTTTTGTATGGTTTGGGTTAATTGTTGCTGGCTGATAACCCAGCAAAAATAGGAGTTTGAAATTAAACTTTTTTATGTTTGAAAAAGATAAAACTTCAATATATTACAACTTTGGAAATACTAAAGCTTTTTTGCTTAAGATTTGGATTAATTATAAAGAGTGACTTAAGCTTTTATAATTTTGTTTATTATTATAATTAATTGAAACTCAAGAGGAGTTACAGTAGGCCAAAGTTGAGGATTTTGTGAGCTAGCAGTTTTTTGGAAGTTGATTATACGATTGTATAAAACTTCTGAAGTACTAAACAGATTTGTACATAACTTGGAACATTAATAGAACAAGACATAAGCTTTCAGTATATGTTTTAGAAATATTAAATATATTAGTCTAACGAGCGCTACAGTAAGTCAAAGTTAAGTATTTCCTGTGACCAGTTTTTTTTGGAAATTTAACTTTTGAGTGTAAAAAACTTTTAAATTATCCAATCGATTTGCATAAAACTTGGAACACTAATAGAGCATATCATAAGCTTTCAGTATCGGGATTAATAATATTCTAAATTTCAATATAAGGGTGCTACAGCACAGCCAAAGTTAAGTGCATCGATTGTGGATTTTTTTTTTGGAAATCTTGATTTTATCAAATATTTTTAAATAGAATGCATAATTTCTATCTATTGATATAAAATATGGGTAGCATTTCTTTCCCAAATGACAAAAAAAGTGCTAAAAAATGGTACCGTAAACATTTTGCAGTAAATTCAATTTAAAACTTTTCATTTATCAAAAATAGATTTGTTTAATTAGCTAATTAATAACAAAGTAACTAAATCTCAGTCTTACCTCAGTTATTTAATAAATATTCCTAAAAATTTACCCAGCTTACCATCAATTACATACATGCCAACGTTTCAATTCCTTATATTTCATTTCTCCAATTTAACATAATATTCTTAAATACGAAATAAATATGTACTTTGTTACTCTTACATATAAAAAATAACCGAAAAATCTTTTCAAATTAATCAAATATCCTTAAGGATATTAAATTAATACATTTGATTTAGATAAGAAAAAAAAAGTCAGCTAAAACTTCTTCTCTACTCCATCTACACTTCAAATCAATATTAAAGCCATATTTCTCTATCAAAACTGAATTTATGACATTTACACACAGGATGAAGAAAGAAACAACAAACAGCAACAACACAATGCTCTCACACACAAATACAAATATTTGTTGCTTTTCTAGCATGAAAAAAAACATAATATTACTCTCCTTAAAGAGCATCTGACTAACCAACATTTTTTTTTATTATTAAATTATATTTATTTCTTTTAAAGAAATGTAAAACTAAGCAGGCGCATTGGAAATTTTTAATTTCCCCTTTTTTATTTAATAGAAAAGTGTGTGTGGGATATTTATTTCAAAATGGCAATGCTGTTGTATTTTGTAATTGCCTTAACAATAACTCTCAAACTATTTACAGTTTGAGTATGCTTGCTGTTGCTGTTATTTTTACAGGAAATGTTAAATTACAGCAATCTCTATTGACATTTCCGTTATGCCAAACAACAAATACACAATGCTTTTTGAAAGTTGAATGTCAAAGTTAAAACAGGGAAATATACAGCAGAGTTGCATTTTTGTGGTGGGGTTGTTTTGTTAATTCATACAGTAGTGGTTAAATAAGATAACAACTAAGAATTTAATGGAAAATTACTGGAAATAACATAAATTTTAAAGGCCGTATTAATAAACAATTTGTAAATTTAAACAACGTTTTAAAATCAAATTTTGTATAGAAATTTTGCTTTAAAACATTGTTTAAATTTAAAATTTGTTCATGAATATGGGGGTAAATGTTCTAGTTAATTTCAAGAAAACTAAAAAAATGCGTTTTGAAATAATAAGGGTCATTATTACAACTTGTCTTTATATTCGTAAAAGTAAAAGGTAACTTTAAGTAATAGAAAAAGGTAACTTTAAGTAATAGAAAAAGGTACCCTTTAAAGTTAACTTTTACTATTACGAACATAAAGGCAAGTTGTAATAATGTCTCTAAATTTTATACAAATGAAAATAGTATGTAATAAACAACTAAATAAAATGTCTAGCAAAATTTGTGAAAAATTAATGTCGTTTACATGAACACAATTTGAAAACGATTGAACATCAATTGGAGCTTAAACAAAAACAATACCTAAGATTGAAGCTCAATTTAAAATACATAAAGACCTATTACAGAAGCTTAATTTAGACTATATAAATATCTAAGATTGGAGCTCAATTTAGACTAAATAAAGATCTAATATTGGAGTTCAATATAGACTAAATAAAGATTTAAGATTGGAGTTCAATTTAGACTAAATAAAGATCTAAGATTGAAGCTCAATTTAGACTAAATAAAGACAACCGATTGAAGCTCAACTTCCACTAAACAAAGACCGACGATTGAAGCTCAACTTCCACTAGATAAAGAACTACGATTGAAGATAAAATTCGGCTAAATAAACACAACCGATTGAAGCTCAACTTCCACTAAATAAAGACCTATGATTGAAGCTCAACTTCCACTAGATAAAGACCTACGATTTAAGCTCAACTTCCACTAGATAAAGACCGACGATTGAAGCTCAACTTCCACTAGATAAAGACCTACGATTGAAGATAAAATTCGGCTAAATAAACACAACCGATTGAAGCTCAACTTCCACTAAATAAAGACCTATGATTGAAGCTCAACTTCCACTAGATAAAGACCTACGATTTAAGCTCAACTTCCACTAGATAAAGACCTACGATTGAAGCTCAACTTCCACTAGATAAAGACCTATGATTGAAGTTCATCTTCCACTATTTAGACGATTAAAGCTCAACTTCCTAGATAAAGTCCTATGATTGAAGCTCAACTTCCACTAGATAAAGACCTACGATTGAAGCTCAACTTCCACTAGATAAAGACCTACGATTGAAGTTCATCTTCCACTATTTAGACGATTAAAGCTCAACTTCCTAGATAAAGTCCTACGATTGAAGCTCAACTTCCACTATAATAAAGACCTACGATTGAAGCTCATCTTCAACTAGATAAAGACCTACAATTGAAGCTCAACTTCCACTAGATAAAGACCTACGATTGAAGCTTAACTTTCACTAGTCAAAGACCTACGATTGAAGGTCATCTTCCACTAGATAAAGACCAACGATTGAAGCTCAACTTCCACTAGATAAAGACCTACGATTGAAGCTCAACTTCCACTAGATAAAGACCTACGATTGAAGCTCAACTTCTACTAGACAAAGACCTACGATTGAAGCTCAACTTCTACTAGTCAAAGACCTACGATTGAAGGTCATCTTCCACTAGATAAAGACAAACGATTGAAGCTCAACTTCCACTAGATAAAGACCTACGATTGAAGCTCAACTTACGCTACCGAATGGAGCTCAACGTAGACTACGGTTGAAGTTCAACTTAAACTACGTAAAGAACTATGTTTCAAGCTTGTCATAGACTACAATTGGAGCTCAATTCAGTCTACATAAAGACCCACGATTGAAGTTCACCTTTAACTACCTTCGACTTCATAAAGACCTAGGATTGAAGTTCATCTTCAACTACATAATGACATACGATCGAAGTTCATCTTCGACTACATATGACCTACGATTGAAGTTCTTCTTCGACTACATAAATACATACGATTGGAGCTCATCTTCGACTACATAAAGTCCTACGATTGAAGTTCATCTTCGACTAAATAAACTTATACGATTAAAGTTTAACTGTTTATCGTCGACTACAAGAAGACCTGCGATTGTAGTTTATCTTCGACTACATAAAGACCTATAGAATTCATAAGAAATCCTAATTAACTTATTGATAGGAAACTAAAATACCTTTACAATATACAAACATTCAATTCAAATTCCCCCCTCAATTTGCTACAATACCTAAACCAGTTTGTTACGTTAATTTAATTATTAAATTTATAAAAAATAACTACTTCCTTGTATGGCAGTTTTTTCCTACTTTATTTAAAAAGTAAATGAAAATATCACATTACAACGCATAAATACAATTGTATATGCTTCAGTTATACATGTGTGACCTTATTTCTTGGTTTACTTCTACATGGTCTTTACCTTCCAGGAAATATGTTGTATGACAATGTTGAAATGTTTCCCTCTTTTAAAGAACCCCAAAGACAAAACACACAAAATGCACCAGAAAGGCTCATATAACTGCGGGATGTGTTTTGAAGAAATATCCTTTAGTAACCGAGACAATATTAAGTTTTGTTGGGTTTCCAAAAACCACTGCGTTACTAAAAGTTTGTGGATGGATATAGTGGTTTTGGTGCCCTAATGTCTCATATTTTATTGATTAGATGTCATATGATATTTTAAATTGCATAGTTATAGTGAAAATTGGATTAAAAGTAATAATTTTGTTTAAAGAAAAATAAACAAAATTAGATAATTTTATAGTTTATTAGTAATTTTTTATTTAAATACTTTTTATTTTAAATTTTTATTGAGAATTAATATCATTCCTCTTCCGCTGTTTGTATGGCCGCTATTACACCTTTAGGATTTTCATATTTCTGATTATAAACCCTGAATTTTCTTTGAGGCGGCGGATACATGGGTCCAACTCTAGTCTCCACTTGTTCACAGGCCATTTGTTTATTGAGAAATCTAAAAATTATTTATAATTAAAATCAAATAATACTTAAAATTCTTATTGTTTTTACCTCACATCATCACGGGTAAACGCTAATCTTATGGTCCATAGAACTTCACAAGTGAAACCCACCACTGTTATAAAGGCTATGGGTATAACCTAAAAATAGAATTGGAATTTATTATAAAACCATTATTAATGGATTGTTTATAAAATCGTAATATTTTTGGGATTTCAAGTATTTCAAGTGGCCCTCTTTGAAAATTTAGTTAAATTTTCTTCAAGTGGTTTGTTTTAAGTGTCACAGAGAAAACCGTGTCGAGTTTGCTACATAAATTTGTTTGACAAATTATCATGACATTTATGTTTAATTGCTTTCTGACACAAAATGTGACAAGTAGTATTTCATAGAAGTGTAATGAATGGGTTTTTAAGAAAATATTATAATTTTGGAAACGAATAATGTTTATAGAGCTAAAGAATGTTGTTTGTTTTTGAAATTAAATTGTAGTTTTTAAATATTTTTCATTCAGAGAATGGTATTAAAATTGTAGCATAAATTAAATTTAGACAGCCTCTTAATCTGTTGAATTTTATTAAAATAGTTTAATATTATTTAGTAATTTTATAGAAAATGCCAAACTTGTAATATTTTGGTTTGTTTTAAGGGTCTAGAGATAAATTATTTGTCAAATTACCATGACATTTATGTTTAATTGCATTGAAATGTTATGAATGTGATTTTAAGAAAATTGTTTCTGAAAGTATTTAAAGTAATTTTATATTTAAAATTATTTTTTTAATTGTGTATTAATTAGTGATATTCAGATTATTTAAACTCACATTTTCTTAGTTTAATCAAAGTTTAAAAAGTGTAAGTTTTTTTTGAAATTAACCAAAAATAAACTAAAGCTGAGTCTAGTTTCTTATTTTAAAATTTGTTTATTTAAGTTTTGCTATAAAAATGTATTTTTTGATTAGCCTTTCCTTAGTGTGCACTCAGTTTTTGCCTTTTTTATTTCCTATTACATGAAAACTATATTTCACTTTCATCTTTATCTCTTTATATAATTTGTTTATTGACCCCAAAGTAAACTATTACATTTCTGTCATGAAATCACAGAAAATAACTAAAACTTGTGATTGTAGGTATTTCTTTAGATTTTTTAGTTCAAATAAATTAAAAAAGCTAAAGAAAATATTTGAATTTTAATGGAAATATTAAATATATATGCTAATAGTATCTAATAATGAAATACCCACTTGAATTATCTTCAAACAATACCTATTTCATTACAATTTAACGCCTGCGTTTGATTTCTCTGACAAATTTCACATTCCCATACATTACTGTTTTAGCGCCCTTAAAAATACAACCCTGCTGAATACAAACCCAATATATGCAACCCTGTTTGGTGTTGTTTATAAAAAAAACAAAAACACTCAATTGTTTTTGAGTAATTTACGCTTGCGCTCCTCTCATTTCATGTTTTGAAAATCATTCGTTAATTTACGCTCAAGGAATAAGGACTGATAAAAATACATATTAAAGCAAAATAAAAAGTGTTTAAATAAAAAAATAATTTATTTATTTAAAGAACATTAATAATTTTTTAAAATTGTTTATAAAAAGAGCAAAAACTTTTAAAGAATACAAGAGTTTAAAAACTACTGCAAAAACAATAACAGTTACAAAATTGGCAAAACAAACGTGATTTTTCTTTACTTTTTTTTAACTTATTAATCTGTTACTAAGCAACCACAATATTAAGTTTGTTAATAGTGTTGAAATCTAAAGCGCGTAGTTAATGTTTATTTGAACTTTCTAACAAAAAACCAAGGAAATTTGTTGCTATAAATTGCCAAGACATTGTAGTGCAGCAAAAAAAAGGACTAAAATCTCTTAGTAAAAATAAAACAAAGTGAATCATAACCCTACTTTAAAAACTAACGGACATATCGCACTTGATCAACAAGAGGGTATTAACTCAAACTTTTGAAAATTTCACTTTTTTCAAGAAATCAACTAACAACATCAATATCTATCTACTGTAAAAATTTCAACGTATTCCGATTACTCTTTCATCTCGAAAACAACATTTGAGACTATTTTCGTGATAACGTAGTGACTACTTTCATATCAACAAAAAGGCATTATTTTGAGTTAATACAAAAGTTGAAATAGAAATGCATAGTATATTTTCATAAAAAAGGTATTATTTTGAGTTGAGCCTTTATTCCAGTTAAAAATAATCATATTGTTTTATTTATATTTGGTTGTATTTTGAGTTGATACTGTTTTGTTGATAAAACTTGTTTTACTTTATGATTTTAATTCGAAATGTGACTCTTTTTATAATAAAGTTGTTCACATTTTTTCAGAAAAATGGTATTAACTCAAAAAACAGATTTTTTTTGCAATAATTGGAAAAATTTAAAAGAAAAACAATGTAATTATATTTTTAAATAGAATTTACATACTATGATGTATTCAGATTTTCAAATTCTCTTAAAATATAACCGCAAACAGTTTTTATCCTCTACTGAAAATTTTAAAATTTTGAGTTAATACCCTCTTGTTGATCAAGTGCGATATATTTTTTTAATTTCCCTGAGAAATTTGTGAAAACTAGAATTTTATTTTAATAATAAAAATCATTATAATGATAGAAGGAGCTACCATGTTACATCATCCCACCTCATTACCACCACCACCCATTGCAACACGCATTAAAGATGAGAATTCCAACAATAAATTTTTCTATCCCCACAGCAATCCCATTGACAACGCTGCAGCTGCTGCCGCCGCTGCTGCTGCTGGTCTCATTGATCCACACAATCGGGATTTGCGTAATGCTCTGGTAGCCTCCATGAATGGCAATGTGGCTGCGGCCACCATTAATGGTTCTTTGACAACAGCGGCTGTGTTAAAAAGTGCCTCCGCAGCTGCCGCCGTAGCTGCTGCTCAGCAACAACAACAACAGCAGCAACAGCAACAACAAACAAATGCAAATAATGCCTCACAGCAACAACAGCAGCAGCAACAAACTTTAAATACCACAAATAACAGCGCAGTTTCCCAGCAGCAGCAACAACAACAACATACACAAGCCCAACAATCTGCCCTGGCCATTTTAAATAGTGCCGCCCCCAACAGTAACAACAATCAAACAGATGTTGCCATCAAAACTTCGCTATCGGGACGTTCAACACCCAGTAACAGTGTTAGTGGGGCGGCAGGAACCGATCCCGCACCCGGCAAACTATTCGTAGGCGGCCTTAGCTGGCAAACATCATCCGAAAAACTTAAGGAATATTTTAATATGTTCGGTGCCGTCACAGATGTGCTCATTATGAAGGATCCTCTCACTCAGGTAAGCACAGACAGCTCTTAGTCTTTGGCTTGTTAATATTATTATTATTTACTTTAAATGGCTTTATATTTATTATTTATTTATTTCTTTGATTTATTACCCAACCAACCAACCAAATGTGTTTTTCGAGCCTGATGTGTGCTACACATTTCTTTATTTATTCTTGTTTTCTTTTCTTAACCTTATTTTGAGGTTTTATAGGTATTTTCGGCGTTTCTTAGGTTTCTCTTCTTTATTGTCTTGTTTACATTTTCATTTTAACCTTAAATACCAACAAAACAAACAAACAAACTCTACGAACTGCATCTGCTGTTCTTTACTTTTGTTGTCAATATGTCATGTCTTTTATAATGATCATCATCATCACCATCATCTGGACTTTTACTTGGTGATACCTTTTGTTTCTTAATCTCATTTTGTTGTTGTTTTGGCTGTTCTGTTCTATAGTTTCATTTTATTTTACTATCATTCTTGCTGTTTACCTGTCTATTTGCCTTAATGGAAAGACCCAACTTAAAGACACACACACCAATTTTGCTTTTTTGCTTTGTTAATTTTGAAGAAATTTCTTTGTGTGTTTAAATGATGAGCTAAAATATTCAATTTTAAATTTGAAACAGCAAAAAATACACATACATACTTTGAAAAATGTATCTAGTCTTATCTTTTGCTCATTTGTTTTGAAAATTTTAAGTTGCAATTTGTTGTAACAGTTCCTGTTGAGAACCTTTTAGTTAATACAGCAATTTGTCCTTTGGTTTACTTAGAATTGTTTAACAATTTTTATAAAACGAAACTCTAAGAAATCTTTAGTAGGTATTTAATATATAATCCCCATGATTATTTATTTGTAATCCCAGTTCTGTTTAATCTTACACACTTTTCATGTTTATTTTATACATATTCAAAAGAGGGGATTAATGATTTAAAACTATATATATTCAAAGTTGCACGGAAAATGCAACATACATCTTCATCATGTGTTATTTGTTAATCCTGTATCCTAATATTTTTAAAAGCAAGTAATTGTTGAAATAATCAGCCCTATTAGGGAATTTCCTTACTCTACATTATAAAAATAAAACTATGTATATCAGAAAACGTGAATCACATTTTTGACACTTTAAATTACTTAATAACTCTTAAAATATGATTGCATTGAAATAATTAAGAATTAAAAACGACAAGTTCGAACATAATTTAATAGCATTTTTCAGCGAAATGCTATTCCCGACATATGGAAACATGATGTAATTGATTCTACATATTTAGAAAGATTTATTTGTTTATAATTTCCGATTTATTCTCTTCGTACTTAACATTAGTATTTAAACAACAAATTATAAACGTATTATTTATTGTTGGAGCAATATATGTATATATAAATTTATCTTTTTCAAATGAGTAATTTTCTAGCAAGCTATCCTGCCAGTGCCTATCTTGCGCAGATTTCTCAAGATAAAATTTTGAATTCCTCTAGATTTTAAATATTTTATTGGGAATTCAATGATTATCGGTCAAATTAATCTAAAATATTTGATATTATTACCAAACATTTTTCACCTTGAACTCTGCTAGACTTAAAATCTTTTGTTAAGAACAGATCAGTTAAATATACCCAAAAGTCATGAAACAAAAATTCTAATAGTTTATTCAAAAATAAAAATTTTCACTATATTTTTAGAAATTTAATATTCGAATAAAAATTCAAAGAAAAATATTCAATCGTAAAACAATATTCGGATTTTTTGTTTTGTTTTGACTTATTATTCGATTGAAAAATCAGGGTTTAAAAATTTTGCTACAAATAAAAACCTGATATTTGAAAACAATAATTTTCCAAATCATTTATTCGAATAAAAATTTTATCGTTCAAAATTCACATTTTTTTTCAAAACTAGCTTGAAATAAACATTTTATTCGAATAATAAAAACCGGGTTTAAAAATTATTCGAATAATAAAAACCGGGTTTAAAAATTATTCGCATCATCAAAACCTGGATTTTAATTTAAAACATTAAATTTTTTGGAAAATAGAGGTAGTTCTTTTAATAAAAAAAACATTTTTAATAGATTTTTTGAATTCGAATAAAAATTTAATTGTTTTTCTCTATGGAATTTCAATATTACACGATTATTAAACACAATATTTCTTAAAACTACAAGCAAATTTTAAATTGTTTATGTTTATATGTATAAACAATGAACTGTTTATTCGATTAAAAAAACCAGGTTTAAAAATTAATCAAATAATAAAAAACCGGATTTGAATTTAAAAAATGTTTAGTTGGGAAAATGTCGCAATTTCTTTTAATAACAAAAACATTTTTAATAATTTTTTTTTAATTATTTAACTTTTTTACTTATTTATTATTTCAATAATAATTATTTAATAGAAATTTATTTTTTACACGATTATAAAAAAAACAGAATTATCCATAACTGACTCAAAAATACAGGTTTTATATTTGTATAAACTTGTTATTCGATTAAAATAACCGTGTTTTAAAATTATTCGAATAAGACAGGAGCCGAATTACCGCATTCGATATCGAATAAAATCGATCGTAATTTCCTTATTTGAGATTAAGGCATTTCGAGCATAAAATTTATTAAATTTTGTTATAATTACGATATCGAAATTATTTTTCGATACGATAGTTCATTCGATCACGAGTGCGGTAATTCGGTCTTAGCATTTTTGTTGCGGATATCGTTATCGTAATACAAATAAAAAAGGAATCGTTTATTCTTTTTAGTTTTGTTTAAGCTTGTTACTCGATTTTAAAATCCCGGATTTAAAAATTATTCGTGTAATAAATAACCGGGTTTTACTTAAAATTATTTTTTTTTGTGGAAATCAAAAATTTTTACTTTATTTTGTTGAAATTATTTAATCGAATAAAAATTTAATTTATTATTCGATTAAATACTTCAATAAAACCCGAGTTATTAATAACTATTTCTAAAGAGGCAAGTTTTTAGCTTCGCCTAAACTTGTTATTCGAATAATAAAAACCGGTTTTAAAAATTATTCGTGTAATAAAAAACCGATTTTGACTTGAAATTAAAATTTTTGGCAGAAATTACTTTAACAAATTAATAACAAAAATTTTTAATTTAATTTTTTGAAATTATTTAAGCGAATAAAGATTTAATTTATTATTTGATTAAAAACTCGATTTAAAAAACCGATTTTGACTTGAAATTAAAATTTTTGGTGGAAATTACTATAACAAATTAAATAACAAAATTTTTTAATTTAATTTTTTGAAATTATTTAAGCGAATAAAGATTTAATTTATTATTCGATTAAATACTTCAATAAAACTCGATTAAAACCCGAGTTTTTAATAACTATTTCTAAAGAGGCATGTTTTAGCATTTCCTAAGCTTGTTATTCGAATAATAAAAACCGGGTTTAAAAATTATTCGAATAATAAAAACCCGGGTTTGACTTTAAGTTATTAAATCTATGTGAAAATCACAATTTCATTTAATAACTACAAGTTTTATTATAACATATTTTGAAATGAATTGTGTATTCGAATAAAAATTTAATCCGCTTAGAAATTTTTAATGCTAAGTCATTATAAACAACCTCAATTTTCAAAACTATCATCAAATTCGATTAAAATTTTATTTGAAAAATTAAAATCCGGAATTAAATGTATTTTTTTGTTTTTGTATTCTGAATTTTATGATTTTTTTTCGCAAAAATATTGTAATTCCTATGTTTAATTCATTACTCTTGATACTAGTTTTCTGCACTTCCGAATAGAACATCTAGCAAATTATTATAAAGTGTAAGGGTTTGTTTTTTCTAGAAATTATCTGAAAATTTCTTTACTTCATTAAGAATTTCCAGTCTTTTGTTGTTATTAACAAACAAATTGATCCTTTATTTTAAAACTACAACATAAGTTTAATAAAATTTACCCTTTTTTATTATTTTCCTTATTTAAAGTAAGACCGTCTTTACAAAAACCCTTTGCCACAACAGGTGACTTCCACAAAACTGCTATTTTATTACTTTATATTTATTATTTAAACGCGCTATTAAGCACGAGCTAAATAACAACTAAAAACTCCAACTGTTTTTCTCTAAAAAAAATATACAAAAACTAATTCACTAATACTTCTTGTTCCCTAAACATTAAAGTAACCAACCACCAATACATAATATTAAATTGAATTGAGCGAGAAAAAAAGAAACAACTCGAAATTCTTTGTTTTCAACAAGCGAAACAGCAGCTGTTTAATAATTTTCAATAAATTTCATACGCTTTAGAATTGAATAGTTAAATATCCTGAAAGGCCTATGTACAACCTAAAATGTATGTACGTACTTATTTGTAGGGCGAGAATAATTTCAAGTTTTTGTAAATGTGTGTGTTTAGAGTTTAGAGGAAGAAAAATACACATCTGTTCATATTTGTACCTTTTCAGCTACTGCTCACTCGTTATTTGTTCATTATTGTATTGAAAGGAACACACCAGGCTCATGACATTTAGTTTTATTTTTTTTTTGTTCCTTTTGTTGATAAATTGACAAAGGTAAGGAGAGCGAATGATCATTGCAGTTAAGTTTGTTTTATTGCTTGATGGGAATGAATGTATTACTACTATGTGACCCATTAAACGAAATGTAAAACAATGAACGGGATCTCTAACAAGACTTTAAAGAAGAGTTTGCCAAAACTGTTAGGGGATAGTTTTATTTTTGTTCCTTTTGTTTTTTATAACAGGATTGTTTTATTTAATTTTTTTTTGGGTTTTTGCTTAAGCTATTTTATATGATTTCAAAAGTTTTCTAACGGATTTTATTGTTTTTTTTAAAGATTTTTATGAATTTATTTTATCCTTTTTTTGTGAGAAACAGCGGTTTCTTATGAAGAATTTTTGGTATATTATACGTATTTTATAGTTATTAAGGCAGTTTATTTAAAGGAATGAATTCATTAGGGAGGAAATATTTTAATTAATGTGGAATAGATGATAAATTGGCAGCAACAGTTTTACATAAATGCAAGACTTATTTTTAATTACCCAAGTTTCTGATAAAGGTACTTTTTTGAAAATAAAAAAAGATACTTGTTTAAAAGCAAAAGCTCGAAAGAATTCATCAATGACTTCATTATGAATTAATTCATAGGCTTAATTCATTTGTACTTTAAATGTATTGAATTTATTCCTTTGAGAATTTATTGTTTATAGAATTAATTCCTTATTGAATCATTAAAATTTTCTTGAATTCAAAGCCATTACAAAATAGCTTTGAACATTTTCAATGAGGATAAAATATGTTAATTCTATTTGTATTAGATTTGAATTAACAAAAAAAATACTCATTCAAAGGTTATGAATTAATTCAACAATGAAATAATTCTATTTAAACAAATAATTAAGATTTTAGTGAATTAAGCTCCAATTGAATTAATTAATTCGAAGCTCTGCTTAAAAGGAAAATTACAAAGAAATATAGATTCAAAATATCTTCAAACCCCATTTTCACAATATCTAGTTATGGTTTAACCTAAAGTTATACTAACCAGACATCGAGAAAGAGTACTTTGTTAACAAATATAGTTTTCACAAGATACATTCATAAACAGGAATTATTTCAAGTTTTTTCTAAAAAAGTAGATTTTTTAAATCAAAGTACCTTTTGTAAAAAAAGTACCTTTTGTAAATAAAAGTACTTTTTTTAAATAAAAGTACCTTGTTTTTAATAAAAGTAAATTTTTTAAATATAAAAGTACCTTTTTTAAATAAAAGTACCTTTTTAAATAAAAGTACCTTTTTTTAAATAAAAGTACTTTCTTAAACAGAAACTATTTCAAAAAGTATTATCTAAAAAAGTGCCTTTTTAAATTAAAGTACCTTTTTTAAATAAAAGTACCTTTTTTAAATAAAAGTACCTTTTTTAAATAAAAGTACCTTTTTTTAAATAAAAGTACCTTTTTTAAATAAAAGTACCTTTTTTTTAATAAAAGTACCTTTTTTTAATAAAAGTACCTTTTTTAAATAAAAGTACCTTTTTTAAATAAAAGTACCTTTTTTAAATAAAAGTACCTTTTTTAAATAAAAGTACCTTTTTTAAATAAAAGTACCTTTTTTAAATAAAAGTACCTTTTTTAAATAAAAGTACCTTTTTTAAATAAAAGTACCTTTTTTAAATAAAAGTACCTTTCTTTAATAAAAGTACCTATTTTAAATAAAAGTACCTTTTTTAAATAAAAGTACCTTTAAAAAATAAAAGTAAGTTTTACAGAAAATGTACATTTTACAAAACAAAAGTACATAATGAAATTTTAAAAAATTCAGTAAAAAATCGTTTTTGCTCCATTTTGAATTCATTCCTCCTATCTTTAGCATTTACCACAAATTTTTGCTAGGTTTTCATGTTCTTAAGTCTTCAAAAATTTAAGTCTCTTTCCATAAACAATAATAACCTTTTAAGAAAATTTCCAAAATAACAAAAAAAATAAATAAAACCGAAAAGTAGCGCAACTAGTTTTTAAAAATAAAATTTACTCTATACAAATATTTGTCTGTAAACTTAAGTATGTATAAATATTTAACAAAAAAATAAAAAGAAATAAAATATATTTGTAACCCTAACAATACACATTAAAAAGAAAACAAAGATCAAACCAACTGGCAAATAAAAACAACGATCTACAATATATTCTAACAGTTTTTTTTATATATATACCCAACTACTACAACTACCGCTCAACTACCTGGTTTTAAAGACTGGATAAGGAAGGAAGGATAACAAATAAACAAAAGGCAGGCTCGGCATAAACGTAAAGAATAATGTTTAATTCATAAGCCATGGCACGTTATTTGTTGTTGAAGTAAGAAGGCAGCTGCATTTCAACGTTTGTTTTTTTTTTTTATTTCCCTATAAAAGTTGAATTATTGTTGTTAATTGTACAAAAAATAAGCAACACAAAAGGATGCAAACTACCAATATGCAACAGGACTTGTATGTGGAAATATTGAAAACAAAAAATTATGCAAGCTGGCTGCATTTTTACATGAAGTAAACAACCCAAACTACTTTGCTCTATTAGCACTAGAAACCCGAAATGGCAAAAAAAGCAAAAATTGAAAGCTGACTGCTTGTGAACAAGGACTATTGTTATAGCGTATCCTGTATACGACGGCAACTATAATTTTCTTCATTATTTTTACCTAGCCTCGTGTACAATATTAACATTAAACGTTACTCCGTTCATTAAATGATTCATAGGTACTACACTCTTCTTTGTTTTTGTTTGTTACTCTGTATAATTATTGTTTTGTTTTTTAAATTTTACCTTAAACTTCTTTAACTAAATAGTTTTCAAACAAATATTTAATTTCCTTTTTAATTTTTTTAGTATGTAAAACGTAAATATGTAATATCGCATAACTTCAACATACTACCTTTAAAATGTAATAACTACTCTGGTTTATTTGTATTGAAAAAAAAAATAACTAAAATATCAAATATTAAAAAAACATACTATGTATCTCTCAATAATTAATATCTATACATATTTGTTGGCCATACGTTTGATGATTTGTACTACCACTACTACTACTTACCACCTCAAAGTCAATCAGTCAGTCACCATTCTCTCTCTACTTTTCGTATCATTCTTAAAATCAAGAAATATCTTTTTTTTATGTTTACATACTCTTATTATTGTTAGTTTTTCTTGTAAATCGTCTACTAAATTTCAGAAAAAGTATATTTGTTTAAAGTGTATAACACCAAAATATAAATTTAATGTATAAAGTTATGTATAAAATAACTTCTTCTAGCAAAAACCAAAGACATCAATCAAATTTATTGTATATTATTAATTAAACTTTTGTAAATTTTATCTTATTATAACCAAAAACAAATATGTTGAGTTAAAGAGATGTTATCATATTAGTAGTTAATTCTTAAACAATTGATTATGTAGTTTCGAAATACGCTTAATATGTGTTTAGCACAATAATTTGTCCTTTGCTTGACCGTAATTTAGAAACATTTAAAGGAAAACAACATTATTAGAATTTTAGAAAAGAAATCTATCTATATTTCTTAGAATCCTTGTAATATTTAGATTATCTTAATATTGTTATAAATCAGACAGATCGTTTAAATTCAATGCAATGTTTTCCAAAAAAAAAACCGTTATTATGATCACAATAGAACATAAATATATTCACCTTTATCGTGGTTGGCTTAAACGTCTTACGCCTACGACAGTTTAGTAATAGATTAAAGAAACAGTTTGTATTTTATTTTTAATCTAGTACGAAACTGTCGTAGGCATAAGATATTTACGCCAACCACGATAAGGGTGATTAAAAAATGTTTTCATTCTCGGGAATTTTTAATAATAAATTTCTAGAATTCGCTTATTTCGATCTTAATTTTAATTCTTCTTTGTCAACTGACTTTCTGTTGATAGAAACGATTGGCAGCAAATCTGTCTTGTCTGAGCAGAAATAATACTGAACATTTTATAAATAAAAATGTATAAAGAAATTTCCGAAAGTCCTGACAAAATTTTACATTTTTATCGATCGTCTCTTCTGACCCCTGACACTTGCATCAACCTCGAAAAATCTATCTTGTTTTCGATTCAAAAGTTGTAAATGGCATTTTTGAAAAAAAAAGTACGTCGAGTTACTGTTTACCGATCGAATTATCACACCTGACAGAGGTCTCTTGTATCGGCCTGTCCTTCCAGCTTGTAAAGAGCGATTTTAATTTCCCAACCTTTAAAAATCAGTTCGTAAAAGTACATCTTCGAAGAAATAAAATACCGCAAAAAAATCTTTTTATAATAATCTTTGACTTTCTGAACACTCCCAAAATAGAACCTTTTTGAAATTTTTTTTAAAATAGTCCTAATAGCTGCAACACAGCCAAAATGTACCTTTTTGAAAAATCTTTTAAATAAAACGGACTTTTTAAAATAAAAGTACATATTTTTTTAAATTAAAAGTACCATTTTTAAATAAAAAGTACCATTTAAAATAAAAAAAAGTACTTTTTTAAATAAAAAGTACTTTTTTAAATAAAAAGTACCTTTTTGGATAAAAATACCTTTTTAAACAAAAAGTACCTTTTCAAATAAAAAAGTATTTTTTTAGAAATAAAAGTACATTTTTAAATAAAAAGAACCTTGTTAAATAAAAAGTACATTTTTAAATAAAAAGTACCTTTTTAAATAAAAAGTACCTTTTTAAATAAAATGTACCTTTTAGAAATAAAACTACATTTTTAAATAAAAAGTACCTTTTTAAATAAAAAGTACCTTTTTGAATAAAAAGTACCATTTTGATTAAAAGTATCTTTTTGGATAAAACTACATTTTGAAACAAAAAGTACCTTTTCAAATAAAAAGTACCTTTAAGAAATAAAAGTACATTTTTAAATAAAAAGAACCTTGTTAAATAAAAAGTACCTTGTTAATAAAAAGTACAATTTTAAATAAAAAGTACATTTTTAAATAAAAAGTTACTTTTTAAATAAAAAGTACCTTTTTGAGTAAAAAGTACCTTTTTGAATAAATAGTACATTTTTAAATAAAAAGTACCATTTTGAATAAAAAGTACCTTTTTGGATAAAAACAACTTTTTAAACAAAAAGTACCTTTTTAAATAAAAAGTACCTTTTAAATAAAAAGTACCTTTTAGAAATTAAAGTGCATTTTTAAATAAAAATAACCTTGTTAAATAAAAAGTACCATTTAAAATAAAAAGTACCTTTTTAAATAAAAAGTACCTTTTTAAATAAAAAGTACGTTTTTAAATAAAAAGTACCTTTTTTTATAAAAAGTACATTTTTAAAAAAAGTACCTTTTTAAAAAAAGTACCTTTTTAAATATAAAGTACCTTTTTAAATAAAAAGTACCTTTTAGAAATAAAACTACATTTTTTTAAATAAAAAGAACCTTGTTAAATATAAAGTACCATTTAAAATAAAAAGTACCTTTTTAAATAAAAAGTACTTTTTTTCATAAAAAGTACCTTTTTGAATAAAAAGTACCTTTTTGAATAAATAGTACCTTTATGATTAAATAGTACCTTTATGATTAAAAAGTACGATTTTGAATAAAAATAACTCTTTAAACAAAAAGTACCTTTTTAAATAAAAAGTACCTTTTTAATTAAAAAGTACATTTTTAAATAAAAAGAACCTTGTTAAATAAATAGTACCATTTAAAATAAAAAGTACCTTTTTTAAAAAAAGTTCCTTTTTAAATAAAAAGTACCTTTTTGAATAAAAAGTACCTTTATGGATAAAAATACCTTTTTAAACAAAAAGTACTTTTTTAAATAAAAAGTACATTTTTACAAAATACCTTATTTAAAATTGTAGTTTTTACATAGATTTTTCCCATCTCTTTCACTCAACATATTTGTGTATTTAGTCTGTTTAGTAATAAATTTAAAATATATGAAAAAACTTGTCATATTGACTAAAAACAAGTAAAGATGCAAAATAAAATGTTAGTGTTAGTTTATATTTCATTGTCCTCTAAATGTATTTTTTGGTTTTAATAGAAAACTTTCTTCCCTCTTAGAAAATGTTAAAGGACACCTTAGTATTTCTAAACTAAATTTTATAAGTATGTACTAAAAAGCTAGAATTTGTGATTAAGGAACTTTATTCGAAAACAATTACAAATTTCGATCCTTAATATTAAAGTTTATAGTTTTCATGTTTTGTAGATATTTTTTCAATATCTTAAGGATTTCTTGTATCATTTTTTTTAAACGTTTACTAATAATATGCAAAATCTTAACAGAAATCTTTATATAACAAATATAGTTAGTCAAAACTTTAGAGCCCATATTCATAATTAATTTTTAAATTTATAAAAGTTGTAGAAAACATAATTTGTTTTGATAAATTTAAAAATTGATTATGAATAAGACCTTAAATAAGCATTAATGCTTTTTGTTTTATGAAACTTTTTGAAAATAAAACTATTAAAAACTAGAAATTTAAGACGAATTTTATAGAAATTGTTTTGTAATTAATAATAATAAATATGAAAAATACATACGATAGTTTTAAAACACTACTACTTTAGTAGTAAGTTTGAATTACATGAAATGTGTAGAGAAAACATTTCAAATACAAGTAAATAATTGCAATTTTTTAAATAATTTAATTCCTAATGTTAAAAATCTATATATTGGTGTGTTCGAAAATCATATTAAATACAAATAAATGATTTTCTAAATCAAAATATTTTCGTATATTAATGTTTTTGTAGCTTCAGTCCCCCCGACCATTTTGATATCCTGATTGAAATTTTTAAACTTGTAAATATTTTGTCTAATTTTTCTTTGGTATGTTTTTAGGCTCTCGTTCATTTAAGTATTGTTTACAATATTTTATGGTAGTTTCGAGGAATAATATTTTATAGAAAATTTAGTGGTAATTAAAAAAAACAAATATCTTGTAATATTTAAGAGAAAACTGTTAAAATAATACGTGGGACTTTGAAAAAGAGATTTTTATACAGCTTTTATGTAATATTTTAAACTAGCAATTAATTTTAATAGAACATGTTTTTATAGAATATTTTGTGCCGGCATTAAATTTGTAGAAAATTTTGTGACGACGTAAAATGCTTTTACGTAATATTTTCAGCCAGCAATCAGTTTTTATAGAACATTTTGAACTGGCTAGACATTTTTATAGAATATTTTGTGCAGGCGTCAAATTTTTATAAAAATTTGTATGACGGCGTTAAATTTTTGTAGTAAATATAAAGCTTTTACGTAATATTTTCAATTTTTATCGAACATTTTGAGCCTCGCCGGCTCTCTTATCATGTCATATTGTCATAAAATATTTCACATTTGAAGCAAAAAATTTTCTAAAATAATACTACTCTGTATGCTATGTTTATTGTGTTGTCGTAACCAACCAGCACAGACCTGCGTCGAACGCCTAAGAGTCTGTTAAGCCGAGCCGCCGAGTCGTGAAATATTAGGACATTATGACAATATGACTGATAAGAAACCTTGTGAATTGATCAAATATTTTGCATCGGAGTTAAATTTTTAAATAACATTTTGTGACGGCGTAAAATTTTTTTTAGAAAATTTTGTGCCGGCGTTAAATTTTTATTAAAAAAATTTGTGTTGACGTCAATTTTTTTTTAGAACATTTTGTGTTAAATTTTTATTAAAACTTTTTGAGTTGACATTAATTTTTTAGGACATTTTTTGACGGCGTTACATTTTGAAAGTTTGTGCCGGCTTAAAATATTTTTTTTGGAAAATTTTGTGCCGGCTTTAAATTTGTATTAAAAAATTTTAAGTTGACGTTAAATTTGTCAACTTTTTAAAGAAAATTTTGTGCCGGCGTTAAATTTTTATTAAAAAATTTTGAGTTGACGTTTAATTTTTTTTTAGAACATTTCGTGAGGGCGTTAAATTTTTATTAAAACTTTTTGAGTTGACCTTAATTTTTTTTAGGAAATTTTTTGACGTCGTTACATTTTATTGAAAGTTTGTGCCGGCTTTAAATATTTTTTTTGGAAAATTGTGTGCCGGCGTTAAATTTTTATAGAAAATATTGTGCCGGCGTTAAATTTTTATAGACATTTTTGCGCCGGTCATAATTTTTTATAGAATATTTTGTGACTGCGTTAAATTCTTATAGAGAATTTTGAGCCGGAATTAAATTTTGTGTGCTGACGTTAAATTTGTGTAAAAAAGTGTATAGAAAACGTTGAACAGTTGAAAATTGTCTTAATTAAAGCTAATAAATCTCTCTCTCTAAGTCCCATGTAACAACTAACTGCTTTGCAGTTTTGTTTGTGGAGGTATTTAAATAAAAACTAATTGTAATTAAACAATATTTTAAAGTCTACAACTATATTTATACATATTTAGATTCATACATTTTTACATAAAAACATACGCTACTAAATAAACAAATATATTGCAGAAATATTTTAGATTTTAGTTGTAATATATAAATACTAGACATTAAGTTTAATATAAGTTTGTAATTTAAAATAAAACAAAAGCAAATAACTATTATGTAATCTACTAGTTGCGTTCCTTAAATAATTGAGCAAAAAAAAAAGAAACTATACTTAATTTAAATTTAGTTCTACCAAATTGTGTGTAATATTTTGAAAGTATTTAAATGAAAATTAAATATTAAAAACTTTAATATTTATTACTATTTAATAATAACTTGCCAGTTAGAGATTTCATGATCGTGAAAGCAAACTGATGGCACTCTCTTTTAGTTTGGCAAACATTTGGTGAAATGATAAAATGAATATAATCATTAAATGTTTTAGACATTTGAGCAAATGTCATAGTATAAATTACCTACTATTGCTTCCTAGAACCTGCTGATATTTGAACTAATGTTTGTTAAATTCGAGAGTGTCTTCTTAAGGTTTTTGTATTCATTGGGCAAGTGAAATTTATTATTGAATCATTTATTTAGTGTAAGAATTTTTTTTATAGGAAAAACAGTTTAATTATTGTTTTATTTTTGTATTTGGATTGTTTTCCTTATTAAAAACAAATTATTTACCAACCCCCTACATATTAATTTTGTTTATGTTTCATTAGCAAAATAGTTAACCAAATAATAGTGTAAACTTTCTTTTACATTTTTAATTACATATATTTTTAGATATTGTTTTTGTGTTTTTAACAAACAACCGAAATTATTAGCTATTTTGAACAAAACAAAACTACACAATGGCAATAATAAAAGTAAAATACATTTCTAACAGGTCCTGATTAAATCCTTAAAAACAAACTAAAAACTCAAAACATTTGACACGCCACCACCGCCATTACCATTAAACAAGTTGTTAATTTGACTTTGTTGAGAAATATTTGTGAAATTTTGTGTGTGTAAATAATAATATCAAGTTGAGAATTACGAGTATTTAAAATTGAATTAAAATTACACTGCTTTTTTTAGTACAAATTTTTTTGTAGCTTATAAAACATTGAACAAAAAAAAAACTTAACATGTATACAAACATTTTCTAAATAAGTAGTTTGATCAAAAAACCAAACATTTTTTAGCCAAAAAAAAACTCTTGCCTTTAAAATAATTGTATTGAATTTTATAGGTCCAGTTTAATAAGAGTAAATAAAATACCTACATACGTTTAATTTATGTTGTTGGTAACTAATTCTTAAACCTAAAAGGCTTGGTAGCTTTGAAATATTACAAGAAAACTCAAAACCAAGTTATTCTTTTTCTAATTTCTAATTATTTGATTTTGGAATTATTTTAATTTTGTTTCGAAATTGTTTAACATAAAACTTTGAAATTGTTACCAATTGGTTTTTTTTTATGAACGTATCTCTCTCTACTATTTATTTTTATAAATAAAATTATAAATATTTATTTAAAAACAAAAACTTTATTAACTTTAGGCAGTAATTTTGTTTGAATAAAACTTAGTTTAAAACAATTTGTTCAATTTGCAAACGGTATCATCATTATTTTATTCTACATATTTATTATTACTACAATTATTATTATTATTACATATTTACTATAAATTTAGTTAGTAAAATTTTGTATAAAACATAAACAATAACATGTCTTAGTTAATTTCTTTTTTTTCTACTTAATTTTTGAAAATTCACACAACTAATAATTTAAACTATTTCTTTCCCTTAATTCTTCCCTCTCCCACCCAAAATATTTTCTTAAAATGAAAATTTCCACTAAACAGCGTAGTCGTGGTTTTGGTTTTATCACCTTCAAAGATCCCTGCAGTGTGGACAAGGTCTTGCAAGTGCCCATACATACTTTGGATGGCAAGAAGATTGATCCCAAACATGCCACGCCCAAGAACAGGCCACGCAATTCCAGCAAAACCAAGAAAATCTTTGTGGGCGGTGTAGCCCAAGACACCACGGCCGAAGAGGTCAAGGCCTATTTCAATCAGTTCGGCACTGTAGGCGAAACTGTCATGCTAATGGATCAGCAGACCAAACGTCATCGTGGTTTTGGTTTTGTCACCTTCGAGAATGAGGATGTGGTAGATCGTGTGTGTGAGATACACTTCCATACCATTAAGAACAAAAAGGTGGAATGTAAAAAGGCTCAACCCAAAGAGGCCGTCACACCAGCCGCTCAGCTCTTACAGAAACGCATTATGTTGGGCACATTGGCGCCCGGTCAGCTGTTGGGTGCTGCCCCCGGACAATTGTTGGGCGCCCGCACCGCCGCCGGTCTCACAGCCATGAATCCATTGGCTATGCTACAGAATCATCAGGGTCAATTACAGTTTCATGCCACCACACACCAGGCCGCCTCTGCTGCCCAGCAAGCCGCCTTGATTTCACAAAATCCTTTCCAAGTACAAAATGCTGCAGCCGCCGCTGCTGTAGCCGCTAATCCAAGTGGTTTTGGTAAATTATTAACTACATATCCTCAAGCAGCATTACACAGTGTTCGGTGAGTGGAAATAAATAAATTGCAACTTGAAATGTTTAAAAAGTACCTTTTTTTTAAAATAAAAGTACCTTTTTTAATAAAAGAAAATTTTTTAAATAAAAGTGCCTTTTTTAAATAAAAGTACCTTTTTTAAATAAAAGTACCTTTTTTAAACAAAAGTACCTTTTTTAAACAAAAGTACCTTTTTTAAACAAAAGTACCTTTTTTCAATAAAAGAACCTTTTTTCAATAAAAGTACCTTTTTTAAATAAAAGTACCTTTTTTAAATAAAAGTATTTTTTTTTTAAATAAAAGTACCTTTTTTAAATAAAAGTACCTTTTTTCAATAAAAGAACCTTTTTTCAATAAAAGTACCTTTTTTAAATAAAAGTACCTTTTTTAAATAAAAGTATTTTTTTTTTAAATAAAAGTACCTTTTTTTAAATAAAAGTACCTTTTTTAAATAAAAGTACCTTTTTTTAAATGAAAGTACCTTTTTTAAATAAAAGTACCTTTTTTAAACAAAAGTAACTTTTTTAAATAATTTTTTTTTCAAGTACTTTTTTTTCAAAGATTTCGTTAAATTTCTCATGAACTGTTAAATAAGGTTTCCTTTTTCTTACAGTTATGCTCCCTACCCCATACCCGCCACAGCAGCAGCCGCCAATGCTTTTGCTCAAGCCCAACAACAACAGCAACAACAAGTTGCCAATGCTCATGCTCATCATCATCAACAACAACAGAATGCCGTAGCAGCGGCACAACAACATACAGCTGCTCAAAACTCAGCCGCAGCAGCGGCAGCAACACAAGCCCACAATGCCGCAGCCTTAGCTGCAGCTGGCTCAACAAATGCCAACGGTGCTCATGCAGGTTCGGCTGTAACAAATCCCTTGGCTGCCGCTGCTGCGCAACAAGCAGCCTTAGTGGCTTCGAATAACTTAAACGCCGCCACAAATCCATATCAAAGTTATGCCTTAGCAAATGTGGATATGTCGAGTTTTCAAGGAGTCGACTGGAGTTCAGTGTATGGCATGGGAATGTATGTTTAAATAAAATCTGAAAATCTTCCTCTAACAAAAATACTCTAATCTAAAAGAAAACAAAAAACCCAACCCAGAAAGCCTTAAAAGAACAACAATTAAACGACAACAAAGGTAATGTTTGTTGTGTGTTGCTTCATTTTTAAACAAACATATTTACATTTTGTGTAAAGCGGCTTTTTATTAAGGTATTTTGCAAAAACAAAAAAGAAATACAAAAAAACTTTGTTGAATGTTTATTACTTTACTCTATTATTCTCTTTATTTTCACTACTTCATTTTCCTTTTAATATTATTTACTATTTAATTTTTAATATTAAAAAAATGAAGAAAAAACAAAAATGTTGTAAATTATATTAAAAACAAAACAAAACTCCCCCTTATACCCTAAAAGCAACAAATCCCTTAAACATTATTATTAAATTAAGTTTCATTTAGTTGTTAAGTCGTGTCATGCTTAAGCATTTTAGTTGAAATAAAAGCAAAACAAATTAAGCATACAAAATCATAAAAAAAAACACTATTACCTTATAAAAACATTAAAAAAAACTCGAATTGTTATGTATTAAAGAAGAAAAAAAAATCGAAAAAAGCAAAACAAACGAAAAAAGACAATGATTTCAAAAAACACAAAAAGAGAATAATTTATATTTAAACAAAAAAATATTTTATTTTCAAAATATTATGCTAAATACATATATATACACATACACACACACCTAAACATTTTTAATATTTAAGAAAGAAAACCCTTAAAATCCTGAATTCAATTACATACACTTTTATTTAAGTCTAAAAATATATTGAATTAAAAACTGAGAAAATTAAAAATAAAAAAAAATCACAAAAAAAAACAAAATTACACTTAAAAAACAACAACATGAATTTTTAATTAATATTAATTAAATATTAAATTAATAAAAGAAAGTTATTTATTAATATTGAAAGTAAAATGAAATAAGAAAAATAATCTTCTAAAACCACCGATTGTGATTGCGTTTAATTTTAACAAAATTATTCTCCCTAAAAATTTTAAAAAAAAACATATAAATAACAAAATGTGTTTTAAAACAAATGAAATTGAAATTTAATAAAAAAAGAAAGTTTTAAAACTTTTTTTGAAAACAAATTTCTTTCATAAATTACATACTTTTCTAAACTTATTTTGTTATAATTTTAGTTTCATTTCATTTTTTTTTTTTTGATAAAAATTATTAAATAAATTTTTCTTTTCATAATTGAAATGGAGTATATTTGATATGGAAACCTTTTTTTAGCAAAATTAGAAGGGATATTTAAATTGACAGACTTTATAAATGGCAAAATCATTTAATATAATTTGTATCAAGTAATAGGCAAGCTTAATGCGGCAGAAGGAAAATGTTAAATAACTTTTTTTCTTTAAAACTGTATAACTTATAAACTAAAATAGATAACGTGCTGTAACTTAATGCATTTTGTAGATAAGAACTTCTGGCATATTATAGGAGACATTTTCAATGCCCACTGCCACGCCCACTTTGATAAATTTAAACAATTATTATTAAAGTGCGTATAATTACTTACGAAAGGGGTGTGGCTGTTTTTTAATTTCATCAATGAATGACCCATTTCATTCTCTACACTCATGCCAAATTTCACAAAAATTCTGTTCCAACTGCCGGAGTTATTCCATGAAAACTAAAATTGTTTTCGAACCGCATATTTTCCAAAACGAAATTTCCTTTTTTTGTCAAGTAATAGGTGAACAGAATTTAGTGGAAGGTGTTTGACAAATAATTTTTTTCTTTTAAACCTTATAACTCCTAAAGTAGAAGAGATATTAGAAAGAAATTAAAGGCATATGATAGAATAAAATTCCAGCTACATTGTGGACATATTTTTCTCCACCCACTACCACGCCCACTTGGTTAAATTAGCAAGTTTTAGATAAAAGTGCCTATAATTCAGTAATGAGGAAGGATGGCAGGTTTTAGACTTCACAAATGAAAACTTTGTTTCATTCTCCACACTTATGCCAAGTTTCAAGGGAATTGGTAATTAAATGTGAAAAATATTCAAAGATAACTCGAAAGCGTTTTTAACCAGAAAATATTTCATAATGACAAAAAATCAATTGAACTCTTTTCAAAATATCTTTTAAACTAAAAGAGATATTCACCTGAAACTTGAACTAACTAGTAAATTGAAAACTTGGCTATTTTGTGATAATATTTCGCACCTCCCGCTGCCACGCACACTAGATACAATTTGCTGATTAAGTTTAAAAGTGCAAATAATTGTGAAAATAGTGGGCGTGGCAATTTTTCAATTTCAACAGTGAATTCTCCATTTTATTATCTATAATCCAGCCAAATTTCTTAGCAATTGCTTTCCATTTGGTGGAGATATTCAAGGAAAACTAAAATAATTTTTCAACCATAAAAATTACAAAAATCAAAATTCAAGTTTTTTGTCAGGTAATAGGTGAACAGAATTTAGTAGAAGGTGATTGGCAAATATTGTTTTTCTTTTAAACCTTATAACTCCTAAACTAGAAGAGATTATGAAACGAAATGTAAGGCATAGAATAGAATGAAATTCCAGCTACATTGTGGACATATTTTTCTCCGCCCACTGCCACGCCTACTTGGTTAAATTTGCCGGTTTTGTATAAAAGTGCATATAATTCAGTAATAAGGAAGGATGACAGGTTTTTGATTTCACCAATGAAAACCAAGTTTCCTTAACCACTCTTATGCCAAGTTTCAAGGGTATTGGTAACTAAATGTACAAACTATTCGAAAATAACTCGAAAGCGTTTTTAACCAGAAAATATTTCATAATGACAAAAAAAATTAATTGAACTCTTTTTAAAATAACTTTTAATCTAAAACAGATATCCACATGAAACTTGAATCAACTGGTAAATTGAAAACTTGGCTATTTTGTGAACATATTTTGCACCTCCCACTGCCACGCCCACTAGATACAATTTGCTGATTAAGTTTGAATGTGTAAATAATTGAGAAACAAGTGGGCGTGGCAATTTTTCAAATTCAGATATAAATTCTCCATTTTATTATCTATAATCCAGCCAAATTTCTTAGAAATTGCTTTCCATTTGGTGGATATATTCAAGGAAAACTAAAATAATTTTTCAACCATAAAAATTACAAAAATCAAAATTCAACTTTTTTGTCAAGTAATAGGTGAACAGAATTTAGTAGAAGGTGATTGTCAAATAATGTTTTTCTTTTAAACCTTATAACTCCTAAACTAGAAAAGATTATGAAACGAAATGTAAGGCATAGGATAGAATGGAATTCCAGCTACATTATGAACATATTTTTCTCCGCCCACTGCCACGCCCATTTGGTTAAATTAGCAAGTTTTGGATAAAAGTGCCTATAATTCAGTAATGAGGAAAGATGGCAGGTTTTAGACTTTACAAATGAAAACTTTGTTTCCTTCTCCACACTTCTGTCAAGTTTCAAGGGAATTGGTAATTAAATGTGCAAAATATTCAAAGATAACTCGAAAGCGTTTTTAACCAAAAAATATTTCATAATGACAAAAAATCAAATGAACTCTTTTTAAAATATCTTTTAAACTAAAAGAGATATTAACCTGAAACTTGAACCAACTAGTAAATTGAAAGCTTGGCTATTTTGTGAACATATTTTGCACATCCCGCTGTCACGCCCACTAGATACAATTTGCTGATTAAGTTTAAAAGTGCAAATAATTGTGAAAAGAGTGGGCGTGGCAATTTTTCAAATTCAGATATAAATTCTCCACTTTATTATCTATAATCCAGCCAAATTTCTTAGAAATTGCTTTCCATTTGGTGGAGATATCCAAGGAAAACTAAAATAATTTTTCAACCATAAAAATTACAAAAATCAAAATTCAACTTTTTTGTCAGGTAATAGGTGAACAGAATTTAGTAGATGGTGATTGTCAAATATTATTTTTCTTTTAAACCTTATAACTCCTAAACTAGAAGAGATTATGGAACGAAATGTAAGGCATAGGATAGAATGGAATTCCAGCTACATTATGGACATATTTTTCTCCGCCCACTGCCACGCCTACTTGGTTAAATTTGCCGGTTTTGTATAAAAGTGCATATAATTCAGTAATAAGGAAGGATGGCAGGTTTTTGATTTCACCAATGAAAACTTTGTTTCCTTCTCCACACTTATGCCAAGTTTCAAGGGAATTGGTAACTAAATGTGCAAAATATTCAAAGATAACTCGAAAGCGTTTTTAACCAGAAAATATTTCATAATGACAAAAAATCAATTGAACTCTTTTTAAAATATCTTTTTAACTAAAAGAGATATCCGCCTGAAACTTAAGCCAACTAAAAGATTGAAACCTTAGCTATTTTGCGAATATATCTTGTACAGCCCATTGCCACGCCCACTAGATACAATTTACTGATTAAATTTGAATGTGTAAATAATTGTGAAACGAGTGGGCGTGGCAATTTTTCAAATTCAGATATAAATTCTCCATTTTATTATCTATAATCCACCCAAATTTCTTAGCAATTGCTTTCTATTTGGTGGAGATATTCAAGGAAAACTAAAATAATTTTTCAACCATAAAAATTGCAAAAATCAAAATTCAACTTTTTTGTCAGGTAATAGGTGAACAGAATTTAGTAGAAGGTGATTGTCAAATAATCGTTTTCTTGTAAACCGTATAACTCCTAAACTAGAAGAGATTATAAAACGAAATGTTAGGCTTAGGATAGAATGGAATTCCAGCTAGATTATGGACATATTTTTCTCCGCCCACTGCCACGCCTACTTGGTTAAATTTGCCAGTTTTGTATAAAAGTGCATATAATTCAGTAATGAGCAAGGATGGCAGGTTTTTGATTTCACCAATGAAAACAAAGTTTCCTTATCCACACTTATGCCAAGTTTCAAGGGTATTGGTAACTAAATGTGCAAAATATTCAGAGATAACTAGAAAGCGTTTTTAACCAGAAAATATTTCATTATGACATATATCAAGTGAACTCTTTTTAAAATATCTTTTAAACTAAAAGAGATATCCACATGAAACTTGAACCAACTGGTAAATTGAAAACTTGGCTATTTTGTGAACATATTTTACACCTCCCGCTGCCACGCCCACTAGATACAATTTGTTAATTAAGTATTCAAGTGCAAATAATTGAATAGTTTTTCAAGTTATAGTTATAAATTTGCCTCAAAGTTATTGCAATCTTTTTTCCAAACCAACAAAGTTTCCATATCATTTATTTAAACCATTTTTCTTCAATTTTAATTTAATTTATTGCAACAAAACCCCCAAAAAACTTGCCATTTACACTTTTTAAAACTCCCCCCAAGATACTCAACATTTTACCCAAAACAAAATATTCAAACAATAATTTTGCCACTCTATATTAAAACCACAATTAAATGAAATCACAAAACACATCTCCATATTAACATATTATAATTTTCTAACACACTTTTTCAAACAACTTCTTTTTGTTACAAAAAGAAATCAGCACTTTTAAAGCATCATTGTATTACTTACATACTTAATTTGTTTTTCTCTTAAAGCTGTATTGAATTTTTACTTAAATTTAATTAAAAAAAAAAAGAAGTATATTGAAAATAAATATTGTAATTTAGTTTGAATTATAATTAATTTGCTTAGTGGTAAACATTTAAACGTAAACATACATACAATAGAATGTAGCATTAACAAATGAATTTCTTTTTCCATTATTTTAATTCTTATTATTAGTTATTATTGTATTATTATTAAATCAGAAATACTTAAATTTAACTTTTAATCTCCACACCCCCCAAAAAAACAAATGAAAACAAAAACTTTCCTATAAACTTAACGAATTTAATTCATTTAGTTTGTTTAATGTTAATTTGTAATTTATTAAATATAAGTTATTTGTTTTAGTTTTTCTGTTTTGTATTAGATTTTAGTTAATAATTTTATGTTTAGAAATTGAATTGAACTTGGCTAATTTTGTAATTATGATTTCTGAAATATTTTGTATTAATTTGAGTTTGTACTTAAAAAATTTGATTCGAATTTAAACACTTTCGTCTAACAAAGTATTAAGCATTTGAATTTGAAAGTTTTTCTTTTCGTATCACATTTTATTTACCCCTTGAATTTTTTTAATATAAAATCTTTTATTTTCTTCTTTAAATCTATATGAATTTATGTATATATTATTTGTGTATTTCATCTGAACTTATTATTATTATTATTATTACTATTACAATTTTGTGTTTCATTAGAAGTTTGTATTCATTTTATTTTTCTTAATTTCTAATCTCTGCATAAACATCATATATTTCTATTCTCAATATCTTTTTTTTAATTCTTTCTTTAAACATTTTATATGGCTTTTTCTTAATACACTTTATTATTGACATCATTTATAGTTTTTTTTTATTTCTTTTGAAGTACTCGTAGCATTAGTTGATTTGAATTTTATTTTTTTTTAAATAACTTTCTAATTGTATTTCAGTTTATTTTTTAACATCACTTAAACACATTCCTATAAAAGGAAACAAATTGAAATATAAAACATTGTATTTAAGTAAACAAATACAAAATCATTTGAATTGCCAGACAAATCAGTTAGTTTCTTTATTTTAAGTTTTTAGTTTAAACTTGCATACAAAACATATTTTAATTTTAATTTTTATTTTTTTTTTTTTTTTTTGTTCTTTAAGTTCATTAGTATCATTAGAATTTAGTTTAAGGAGCAACAAAAAATGGTAATAACATTCAAAATCGTTGATACTTTGTTAAGAGTTTAAATTGAGCAGAGGAGAGAGCAACACGTTTATCGTTTAGCATCACTTAATATAAAGTTATATCATTAGTAATTCTAAAGATTGTGAACAAAATTCATTAAAAAAAACACGTTTAAAATCAACACATGTTTTCATATGAATTCGAGTTAGATTACTCCTCCCACTGCCACGCCTAATTTTTAACTTTGCAAAGGAATTTCATTCTAATTGACGGAAATATTCTGAGAATTTTAGAAAAGTTTTTTTTTTAATTACAAACATTTTAGGTTTTTGGGAAAATAAGGGCGTGGCAGTTTTTAATATATTAAATGGCACAAATATTTACTCTAAAAGTAAATTTAAAAGCAAAACAAGTTGCTAATGATGTTGCCACGACGACACAGCATATGGGATATGGAACAATATTTCACAAACAATCTTCTCGTCTCGTTATTCGTTGCTGAGTCAATTGGTCTTTGTAAACATACCCCGCCCTTGTCACATAATTCCACTATAGATCGAAATTGGAAATAATTCCACTTCGTTAGAATAAGTGAAACGAAAATTTGTTTCGGAATGAAACCACTGTCACTTTTCTAAGTGCAAGTTTTAAATAATTTCTTTTAAATACTAGATTTTTGTTTTGTTATACAAAACATTGCCAAATTAAATTCGCAAGAATTTGGGAATTAAAAAATCAAACGGAATCTGAAGAGCGGAATAATAACTACGGAATTGAAAACATTTCAAACAATCTTTCAGTAATAGATTCACGAACTGTTAAACATAGTGACCGGGGGAAGAATTCAATCTATTTTCAAGTAAACAAAAAAACATCAACAAAAATGAGGATATGAGGAAAAATTTATTTTATTAAAAATGGTACTTTTATTTTAAAAAAATATACTTTTATACTTTTATAAAATACTTTCATTGAGAACAACTTTTTTAAAAAATGACTTACAAAATAAAATAGTACTTTTAAAAAGATGCTTTTTCGAATGGGCACTTAAAAAAATTCTAGATTTATTTAAAAAGGTATTTTTTATTTAAAAAGGTACTTTTATTTAAAAAGGTACTTTTATCTAAAAAAAAGTACTTTTGTTTAAAAAGGTACTTTTATTTAAAAAAGGTACTTTTATTTAAAAAAGGTACTTTTATTTAAAAAAGGTACTTTTATTTAAAAAAGGTACTTTTATTTAAAAAAGGTACTTTTATTTAAAAAAGGTACTTTTATTTAAAAAATGTACTTTTATTTAAAAAAGGTACTTTTATTTAAAAAAGGTACTTTTGTTTAAAAAAGGTACTTTTATTTTAAAAAAGGTACTTTTATTTAAAAAAGGTACTTTTTTAGATAATACTTTTTGAAATAGTTCCTGTTTAAGAAAGTACTTTTATTTAAAAAAGGTACTTTTATTTAAAATGGTACTTTTATTTAAAAAAGGCACTTTTATTTAAAAAAGTTACTTTTATTTAAAAAAGTTACTTTTATTTAAAAAATGTACTTTTATTTAAAAAAGATACTTTTATTTAAAAAAGGTACTTTTATTTAAAAAAGGTACTTTTATTTAAAAAAGGTACTTTTATTTTAAAAAAGGTACTTTTATTTTAAAAAAGGTACTTTTATTTAAAAAAGGTACTTTTTTAGATAATACTTTTTGAAATAGTTCCTGTTTAAGAAAGTACTTTTATTTAAAAAAGGTACTTTTATTTAAAATGGTACTTTTATTTAAAAAAGGCACTTTTATTTAAAAAAGTTACTTTTATTTAAAAAATGTACTTTTATTTAAAAAAGGTACTTTTATTAAAAAAAGGTATTTTTTATTTAAAAAGGTACTTTTATCTAAAAAAAAGTACTTTTGTTTAAAAAGGTACTTTTATTTAAAAAAGGTACTTTTATTTAAAAAAAGGTATTTTTATTTAAAGAAGATACTTTTATTTAAAAAAGGTAGTTTTATTTAAAGAAGGTACTTTTATTTGAAAAAGGTACTTTTATTTAAAAAAGGTACTTTTGTTTAAAAAAGTTACTTTTATTTAAAAAAAGTACTTTTATTAAAAAAGGTACTTTTATTTAAGAAATGTACTTTAATTTAAAAAGGTACTTTTTTAGATAATACTTTTTGAAATAGTTCCTGTTTAAGAAAGTACTTTTATTTAAAAAAGGTACTTTTATTTAAAATGGTACTTTTATTTAAAAAAGGTACTTTTATTTAAAATGGTACTTTTGTTTAAAAAAGGTACTTTTACTTAAAAAAGGTAATTTTATTTAAAAAAGGTACTTTTATTTAAAAAAGGTACTTTTATTTAAAAAAGGTACTTTTATTTAAAACAGGTACTTTTATTTAAAAAAGGTACTTTTATTTAAAAAAGGTACTTTTATTTAAAAAAGGTACTTTTATTTAAAAAAGGTACTTTTGTTTAAAAAAGGAACTTTTATTTAAAAAAGGTACTTTTACTTAAAAAAGGTACTTTTGTTTAAAAAAAGGTACTTTTACTTAAAAAAGGTACTTTTGTTTAAAAAAAGGTACTTTTATTTAAAAAAGGTATTTCTATTTAAAAAAGGTATTTCTATTTAAAAAAAGGTACTTTTATTTAAAAAAGGTACTTTTATTTAAAAAAGGTATTTCTATTTAAAAAAAGGTACTTTTATTTAAAAATGTTTTTATTTAAAAACGGTACTTTATTTAAAAAATGGTATTTTTATAAAATACTTTCATTGAAATATACTTTTTTTAAAAATTACTTTAAGAAGGTACTTTTATAAAAAGTAGTTTCATTGAAAGATAATTTTTTAGAAAATTAAGTACTTTTATGTAAAAAAAATATTTTAAAAAGGTACTTTTATTTAAAAAAGTCACTTTCTTTAAAAAAATACTTATTACAAAAGTACTTTTTTAAAAAAAGTAATTTTGATTAAAAGGTTCGTTTTTGTAAAAAAGGTATTTTTTTAATTAATTTTTAAAAAAGGTACATTTATTTAAAAAATCTACTTTTATTAAAAGAAGGTACTGCTTTTATTGAAAGGTACTTTTTTAAAAAGAAAATGGAAATTTTATGATTTTTTTTTTAAATTGTCATTAAAAAAGTACCTTTATTTGAAAAAGCTACCTTTTTTAAAGACTTACTTTTTGAGACAATTTTTTTTTAAATTGACGTTAATAAATAAAGTACTCTTTCTAAGAAGGTTAATTTTTGAAGTCGTATTTGAAAAAAATACTGTTATTAAGCATTTCTCTCCCTCTCTTCTCCGTTCCTTTAACAAGTTTAGAATTCATAATTGTTTTCACGATTCATAGAATGTTATTTATTAGTAGATGTACAAATTAACAAGAAAATAATTTACATTCAAGGGACATTTAGCAGAAGTATTATTATTATATAGTTAAATAAATAAAAACACACCCACACTCTCATAAACATTTACATCCATTACCATGCATACAAACATAAATATATTAATTAAATACATACATATATATTCTCTGTCTGTCTCTTAAAATGCTGAATCATTATTATTCACTTTTATAATCATTTGTATTAAAGTTTATACATATTTTTTTTGTGTTAATTACATAATTAATTTTTAAAACAAAATGTTCTCATGTTTATTAATAATTACACCATTTTTAAATTTACTTTACTTAACAATAACATATTTTTTGTTTAATTAGTAACAAGTACTTACTTATTATTCACTTTATCAATCAATATTCTACATATTATTATTAAACAAACAAACATTTAATATATATATAAAATAAAGTAGTATATAATATAAAGAACGCTCTCTAGTAATTTTTTAATTAAACATTTAACTATAACAAGTAGTTTTTTATTTTTTAGTAGTTTTAAACTTGAATTTATATTTTTTTCGCCCCCTTTTTAGTTTTATAAACATTTATTTTTAAAATTTAGTTTGTAAAATTGAATTTATTTTTTTTTGTTCATTATTATTTTAACAAATAAACATTTTATGAAAAGGAAAAACAAAACCAAACCTTTGTGCATGTTTTTTTTTTAAATTATTTTATTTAGTAATTCTTTGTAAAGTAAAAAAGAAAAACTATTTTTTTAAAAAATTTTCATTTTCTTATTATTTTTTTGTTCTTTTTTGTGTAAATAAAATTATTTTCAAAATTATCATAATTGTGTTTTTTTATTTAAGGTGTTTAAATGTTTCAATGTTAAATTAACATTATTCTTTATGTTAAGGTAACAGTTAACTTAACAGTTATTTGTTAACTTAACATAATAGAATCTATACATTTTAACATTGTGAAACTGAGCCTAAATGTTATTATTTTAGTTACTTTCTTTGTTTAATGTTGTTGTATTTACAAAAAAAAAAATGTAGTAGATTGTTTTGTATTTCAGTTGTTTTATAATTTATTTAGTATTTTGTTTGTAACCATTTGATTTGAAATAAAAAGGTAAGTTTTGAGTGGTAATCATTATAATTATTTGATGAATAAAATTCGTACTTAATTTTGTTGTTAAATTGATTAAACTAAATTTGTAGTCTACTTTTTTTTTAGTTACAATATTATTATTATTAACCTTTATTTTAATTTATTTTCCTTTGGCTGCTAATGTATGATATAATTTTGTATATTTCTTTTGAATATATTTTTATTATTAGCTTGAATTAATTAGTGAACAAAAACTGTACTTACATGTTTAAGTTTAATTTATTTTAAAACATTTCTATTTAATTAATGTATCCTTATATTTTTTTACCCATTTTGAAATTTTTTATTAATTTTGTTTTGATTTGAAGAGAATTAGGGCCTAAATCACTAAATGCGAACGAACATTTTCTTTCTTATTTTATATTGAAAACAATAAAAAAATTCAAATTTATTTGTTGTCTTCAATATAAAATAAGAAAGGAAATGTTCATTCGCATTTAGTGAGCCAGGCCCTAAATTTCGATTTAGTCGTGTTTGAGACTCTAATGGGATTTCGAGAGATCAGAAATATGTTTTCTCCATTTTGTAACATTTAAGCAAAAAGAATGCAAAATTTTCTATAAATATATTTATACTAGTTGATCGCCCCGGCTTCGCCCGAAAGCATTTACTAATGTTTGTTCGTCAAGTTTCTCCAACCCTGCCTGTTCTTATTTATTTGCAAATAAAATGTCTAAATTTGTACTGCATACATTAGGGGCTTTTTTATTACAGTTGACTGGACTCAAAAACGCCGGTTTTAGCCGTAATTTTTTTCGAATCGAATAAAAAAAAAATCAGCCAAATCGCTCCAGCCGTTCTCACGTGATGACATTACATACATGGACCATTTCATTTTTATATTATTTATATAAATACGAGGGCTAGTCCGTGACTTTTTGTATCCCAAAAAATAAGATTTGCCAAGGTCATCAAAAATAGATTTGTGAGATGATTTCATCGTTTGGAAACAAGAAATAGTCACACGGGGCTAAATCCGAAGAATAGGGCGGATGAGGGAGAAATTCGTTGCCTAATTCATGGATTTTTGCCATGAGAACTGCACATTTGTGTTCCCTATTTGTGCACCCGATTGTGAGCAAACGCGAAAACCTTTCTCATACTCAAGTGATCATTCAAAATTGAAACTACTGAGATATGTGAGCTGCCTATGGCTTCCACAATCTCCAATCGGCCGAAACCATATCAGAATTTTTATCAATTGTTTCGGCTGTAGAGACACCAACTGGGCGTCCAGAACATTCGGCATCTTCCGTGCTTATACGGCCTCAACGAAATTCAGTAAACCTCCTTTTTACCATTAATTTGGAGCGAAATCCGGAGAATAGAGCGGATGAGGGAACAATTTGTAGCCTAATTCATGGAAACTATACATGTGTGCACCAGCGTTTTGTGTACCCGACTGTGAGCAGAAAGATTTCTCATGCACAAGTGATCAATGAAAAATTAAACCACTCAGCCATATGAGATGCCCATGGTTTCCACTCGTTTGTGGCAGACAATCTATGTTCTATGTTCTCTTTGTGTTAATCACTGCCATACAAAGGTTTGAAAGAATTTACTCTTAATTCCATTTCAGAACTCAATCTTAACTATTCTATGAATTTATTTATAATGAAAGCATTAATCATTTACAAAATGAATAGAAAAAAATTTACTTAAGCTTTTTTATAATAGTGAATATGAATTCAAGAAATTTTGAATGATTCAATAAGGAATTAATTCTATAAAGAATGAATTCAATGAATATGAAGAACAAAGGATATAATCAACCCAATTATGAATAAAAAATTCCGCGGGAGTTTGTTCCCCGGGAGTTTTTTCCCATTGAATTTGAATAGGAAAAAACTTTAGGGGAATTTTTATAATTGGGCTGAATGTGAATTAATTCATAATGACATGACGTTAGTGTTGTGTAAAAAGCATGTTAAAATTCGAGGCGGCACTGTGTTGGTTCCCTTCACTAAATCAGTGGTCGGCATACATAGCCACCAAGGGGCCGAGCATAGTTAGTTATTTACCTATAAACCAAACGAATATCAATGAAGTTCATAAAAATATAAAAAATCTCAATAAATAGCTGATCAGTTGTTATATATAATCCATATTCCAAGATCTCTTCAAGTCGACCACTGCTCTAAATAAACAAATATTAAAGAAAAATTAATAAAAAAAGGGTTGAGGACTAATGAACATCATGTAATTCACATACTTAGATTCATCCCTATCGCGAATCAATCACCCCTATCGCGAATCAATATTTCACATGAGATATGTTCCCATTTTTCGTTCATAAACTTTGTTCACGTGAAAAAATTCCCCATGTTGTGAAATTTTTAGATGAAATTTTGTAAACAATAAACAGCTGCTACGAATAAAATTAACTATTGTGAATGAAAAGTTTAGTGGAATATCACGATAGCAATTTTCCCTTCGAGGGAAATGGAACACAAATTTCACATGTTTTTCACGAAGGATTATTTCGGATAACTATATCGGTACATGCTGTACAAAAAAAAATCTATCCAATCTCCTGTCTTATCTACTAATTCAAGACTTGCGCAGGTAAACTTGACGTGTGTGAACCAGAACTAAGAGTTTTTGTATTTCAACCTAGGTGGGCTTTTTGACATACGTTCAAATGTAAAAAAGACAGATTGAAAATCGAAATTTAATAAAATTTTTGAATTGTTTCCTTTTAATTTTAAGATATAAATTAGCAGCTTTGAATCTATGAATATACATACATAAATTATGATTTATTTACTTAATATTTTTTATATTTTATTTTATATAATTTAAGTTTATTTACCAAAGAGTTTTTATACCTAAAACTTTAAATTATGACTTGTTTATTTTAATTGTAAACAATTATTAACTAACATTCCTTATAATAGAGTGCCATCCTTTGTTATTATAAAAATTTATGCTAATTCCATTAAAGAACATTAATTTATTTTATAATTTTTTTAAGCCAAATACTAATTTTTAAGAGATCTCAATGACATTTTTTTTTTATATAAAAAACAAATTACAATGAAAATATATAAGATTTTTATTTCTTAATTTCAATAAATATTTTTTTATTATTTAAACGAAAATTTTTAGTGTTTTTTTTTTAATTTGAAACGAAAATTTTTATAGTTTTCGTAGATTTTTATTTGAATATATAGAAAGTTTTACTTAATATGGTGTAATTTTTATGATTTAATTTCCTTAAATTGTACTAGAATGTGTAAATTTTTATTTATTATTACTGCTTTAGCTTTTAGCCAAAAATAAAACATATAAAAACCTTGAAGAAAAAAAACCAAAATACTTAGAAAAAAAAAGTCAAATGCTCCGTTTTATTTAGCTTTTAAATTGAAAACTTATTTTATGTTTATATAGCAGCTTATATTTTACTGGTTTCAAAACTTATTTAAATACCGTAACTATTTGTTTAATTACCCTTAATAATATTTAGCTTTTGTGGTATAAAAAGAAATCAATAAACAAAACTAAAACCAAAAAAAAAACTTAGTAAACATAGTAAATTAAACTATATATATTTAAACAATATAAACCTCATTGATTTGTGTATGTTTTTCTTGAATTTCTTTAGAATCGAGTAGTCAAAATCGTATTTAAATTGAAAATTATTTCAAAATATTCTTATTATTATGTATTAAAACTCAATTAATTATTGAATATTTACTATATATTTCTTACACACTGTTTAATTTGTTTTTGAAAACAATTTTCAATATTCTACATATAAATATTCGTATTGATATCGTGTATCATGAAAATTTGATTTAATTTTAGAGATATTAGTTTGTATAATGTAATTTTTTTTAAAATAGTTTCTGTTTCATTTTTTTCTTTAACAAAAAATATTAATTACTACAAAAAATAATAATTAAATATGTATTTATGAACTCCGTATTATAAATATTTGTTATGTGTATTTTTCCATCATTTTATAGTATTATTAAATCCAAAATTTTTAGCTTGATTTTTAAATTGAAAACATTTTAGAAAAGTCAACCATAAATAATAAGGAAAAAAAGAATATTTTCAGCATTTATAAAAAACAAACTATTTCGAACTTAGTTGTTCGAATCATTTAAACCCGGGTTTAAATTATTAAAACAAAAATAACCGGTTTTTGAATACTCGTAATAATTTTGTTTCAAATTTTCTTATTAATGAAAATAGAAACTGAGAAAAATTATTCAAAAAAAAAAAATATTCGAATAAAAACTGTCGAATTTTTGTATTCTCTGAATACATTTTTTTACAAAATTTAAAATAACCTTAGTTATTCGAATAATGAACCCGGGTTTTAAATTATTCGAATAACAATAACCGGTTTTTGTAAATTCTTATTGATTTTTTTGTAATTTGAACACAAACTTATTTGAATCATTAAATTGAATTTATATTTTCCTTTTTTTTAATTCAAAATAATAATATTTCTTTTGAATTATTCGAATAAAACCCGGTTTTTGTAAATTTTTAGGAAATTTTTTTTTTTTTTGAAAACGAACTTATTTTATTTGAATCATTGAATTATATTTAAAATTAATCGAATAAAAACCGGTTTTTGTATTTTCCAAATAATGGAATTTAATCGGTTTTTTAATTCAAAATAAACTTATTTGTTTTAAATTATTGGAATAAAAAACCCGTCTTTGTAAATTCTTAATGATTTTTTTGGTATTTAATTTGAACACGAACTAATCTTATTTGAATCATTCACCCTTATCGTGGTTGGCGTAAACGTCTTACGCCTACGACTGTTTCGTACTAGATTAAAGCTAAAATGCAAACTGTTTCTTTAATCTAGTACGAAACTGTCGTAGGCGTATGATGTTTACGCCAACCACTATAAGGGTGATTAAATTGGATTAAAAATTTTTCGAATAAAAACCGGCATTTGTATTTTCCGAATAATGGAACCGGTTTAAAAATTATTCAAATAATTAACAGTTGTTTATTTCATAAAAAAATATTAATTAAAATCCAAAAAATTTTAAAAAATTATTCGAATAATAATAACCGATTAATTTATAGAATTGTTATCCATGTTTAAAATGATCCGAATAAAATCTGCAGATTTTCATATTCTCTGAATAAAATTTTTTATAACTTATTACATAATCTTAGTTATTCGAATAATGAACCCGAGTTTAAGTTATTCGAATAAAAATTACCGTTTTTTAAAATATGTAAAAAATTATATAAATTTATATAAATATAAAAAAATATTAATTAAAATCAAAAATCTTTTAAAAATTTATTTGAATAATAACCGATGAATTTATACATTTAAATTTTAAAAAATACTGCAGATTTTCGTATTCGATTAACGAATCCGGGTTTAAAGTTACTGGAATAACCGATTTTGTTAAAAAATATTTTGAAAATTATAGAAATTTCTATACTCTGAATAACATTTTGCTGAAATTTCAAATAGTCCTAGTTATTCAAATTATGAACCCGAGTATAAAATTATTTGAATACAAATAATTAATTTGTTTTAATACTAATACATTTTAACACTGAAACCGGGTTTTAAAATTATTATTGGAATAAAAATAATCAGTTGTTGTATTCTCCCAATAATTGAATTTAATTAGACGCCATAAAATTTAGACGTATAATGAAATTTAAAATTATTCGAATAAAAATCGAATTTCTGTATTTTACGAACAATATTTAAAATTGATGAAACATTAAAATTTTAACTTATTCATTCGAATCATTAACATGGGACAAAAATTATTCGAATAATAACCGGTTTTTTACTCTGAATAATAAACAAATGGGTTTAATTAAAATAATTTTATTGAAATTTGAAACATGATCGATCCAGTTAATCGTATCTTAAAATCGAGTTTAAATTATTCGAACAAAAAACGGTTTTTGCATAATCTGAATAATTTTATTGTAATTTGGAGACGAATTTGTCTTATTAGTTATTGAAATTAATCGAATCAAAAACCCGGGTGTAAACTATTCGGATAAAACCAAGTTTTGGCATAATCGGAAAATTTTTCTCAATTTGAAGATGGGTTTTTTTATTGGAATCATTCACACGGGTTTTGAAATTATTCGAATAATAACCGTTTTTTTATTCTGAATAATAAAATTTAAAAGGGGTTTAAATTAAAATAATTTTATTTAAATTTTAAACATGATCCAGTTAATCGAATCATAAAACCGAGTTTAAATTATTCGAATAAAAAACGGTTTTTCCATAATCTTAATTTTAATAACTTCAAAAAACCTAGATACAATTGAAATTATTTTAATAAATAATATTTTATTTATTGAAATTAATCGAATCAAAAACCCGGGTGTAAACTATTCGGATAAAACCAAGTTTTGGCATAATCGGACAATTTTTCTCAATTTTAACATGCGGTTTTTTTATTGGAATCATTCACACGGATTTTGAAATTATTCGAATAATAACCGGTTTTGGATTTTCCGAAAAAACACCGGATTTTGTATAATCAGATTTTTTTCCAACACAAGCATTTTTTGTAGATTTCATTCGCTCGGGTTTTGTAGTTATTCGAATAAGAACCGGTTTTTGTATATTCCGAATGATGATTTTAAGGATTTGAATTAATGCATATCTGAATAAAAAATATTAAAATTTTACCGAATAAGAAAATTTAAATTATGTATTCGAATAAAAACCGGTTTTTATATTTTCAAAATTATTCGAAAATTTTTTTTATTATTAAATCTCTAACTTATTTGCATTATAAAAGCGAAACAAACAAATAAATCAAATAATTATACGAATAATAAGTGGTTTTTAAGCTAAATAATAAAATCACCCCTATCGCGAATCAATATTTCACATGAAATATTTTCCTTTTTTCGTTCATCAACTTTGTTCACTTGAAAAAATTCCCCTTGTTGTGAAATTTTTAGATGGTATTTTGTAAACAATAAACAGCTGTTACGAACAAAATTAACTATTGTGAATGAAAAGTTAATGGGAATATCACGATAGCAATTTTCTCTTCGAGGGAAATTGATATTTCATGGGAACAAAATTTCGCATTTTATTGCCGATAGGGGTGAATGTAACCGGTATTTATAATTATGTATTCGAATACTAATTGCTGAATTATCTATTGTATGAATATAATATTTTATACAGCCCAATTATGAATAAAAATTCCCCGGAAGTTTTTCCTATTCAAATTCAATGGGAAAAAACACACGGGAACAAACTCCCGCGGAATTTTGTGTTCATAATTGGGCTGATAGAAATTGTTTCTTTTATAAAAAAATTTTTTGGAGGAAATTTCAATAAATGATGAAACCGAATTTTAAATTATTAGAAAAAATTTTTTTTTTTTGATTTTCCGAATTGAAAATATTGTCTAAAGAAAAACACTTAACCTTGATTTTAAATTACATATTCGATTTTTGTTATACTCTAATAAGATTAAGGTTATTCGAATAATTTAGGTTTTTTGTATACTAAATATTATTTCGTTGAAATGTAAACCCAAGTTTTTCGAATTATAATAACCGGTTCTCCAAAAAAAACAAAATTATTCAAATATTAACCGCTTTTTTATTCTGCGAATAATAACATTTAATCTGAATTTTGTATTCAATAAATGATTACCGGTTCTATGAATAATTTAACCCAGGTTTGAAATCATTTCAATTCAAATTAATTATTGTTTCTTATTATAAAGAAAATTTAAGACGCCCTTAAAATTATTCGATTATTAAAAAAATTATTCGAATATTTGTTTTATTCTCTAAATAAAATATGTAATTGACTAATTGAAAACAATTACATTTTTTATTCGATAAATAAAAAAATTATTCGAATAATTTTTCTGAATAAAAAATGTCATTAACTAATTAATAACAAATGGTTTGTTTATGTTTTCTGAAAATAAATATAAACTGATTTTAAAACTATTCGAATAATAATGGTTTTTTGTATTTAAACAAAATTCGAATCTAATTTCTCCTTACTTTCAACATTGAACATTTTTAGAGACCGAATGTTGAAATTAGAGCATTTCGAATATCCATTCAAATGTTAATATAACGAAATTAATTTATTACAATTTTATTTTAAACTTTCTAGTTGGATAATACGAAATATTATACAACTAGAAATATTTGAATTTGTATTAAAATATCTTGAATTGTATTGTATGTATTAAAATGTTGCTTTGTATAAAATACTGCTGCTGAAAATATTCTTTTAACTTATAACAATTTATCTTAAATAAATCAAGTATGCTTTAAAAATTTCTTAATTAGTTAATTGTCTCATACATTTTGTTAGAAGTAAGTGGGGAAGTTATTGTAAAATATAAAAACAAAAGAAAAACATTTCGAATAAAATTATATTCGTTATATTTTCCTTTTGTTGCGAATTAAACAATAACCCCCCATATATTTATACTCGTATTTAATTAAATAAAACTTCATAGTTAATATTTTATATTGAGTGTTTTTGTAGTCCTTAGTTTCATTCTTTTAAATAATACTCGTACATCAATATTTTTTCGATATAAATAAAAAAATAAAAAATAAAACCAACATATAGAGCAAATATATAAAAATAAAACACCCTACCATCACCAGTTTGAAATAAATGCCATTTTTTATATAACCAACATTATTATCATTTTGAAAATAGTTAAAAATAAAATTGAAATATTTTACCATTTTCATTTTAGTTTAGTTTTTTTATCACTTGTGTTTTGAATCATTTTAAAAAAGTGTTTTTTTTTTAGTTTTTGTAAATATGTAATAGATATTTTAGTTATTAAACATACAAAATGGCGTACAAGAAATATTTATTATTTAGCTAATCGTAACAATGAAATTTCTGGATAAAAATAATTATTAATCAATGTCAGGGCAGTTAAGGGTAAGAATAAGTCAAGAAAATAAAAAAAAAAATAATAATAATAATAAACTAAAGGGATGAACAAATTGAGAATTATATATAAATCCATAAAGTGCCGATTAAATTCTCCCCCAAATTGTTCGATATTTTGCATAATAATATCGTGCAAATGTAAGTCGCGGCTTTGCTGAGTGGACAAAGACATTCGATTTTAGAAACTTCTATAAGAAAAAGGTTTAACAGAGTTCAATCGCATGATATCGGTGACCAGTATACATCACCTACACGTGAGATAACCATCACCTCAAATCGTTCGAGCAATGTCGATCTCAAAGAAATATGGACCGAAATATGCACCCCTATCGTGAAAAACACGTGAAATTTATGTTCCCATGAAATATTCATTTCCCTCGAAGGGAAAATTGCTATCCTGATATTCCCCTAAACTTTTCATTCACAATAGTTGATTTTGTTCGTAGCAGCTGTTTATTGTTTACAAAATTTCATGTAAAAATTTCACAACATGGGGAATTTTTTTCACGTGAACAAAGTTTATGAACGAAAAATGGGAAATGGGTACATATTTCATGTGAAATATTGATTTGCGATAGGGGTGATGGCCAGCCCAAAATCTACACCAAACATTGACTTCTTCGGGATGCATTTGAAGCTCACGGATCTCATGTGAATTGGTATCGTCCCAAATTCAATAATTTTGATTGTTGAAGTACCCAGAAATGGGCCTCAGATGATTTTTTGATGAAAATTAGAGTCAGTTTCCAAAATTAGGTTGTTTACCTTCAAGGTTAGTTCAATTTTGTACGGGTACATTTCCAAGTCACGACGCAAAATTCGCCAGGTTGTGGTCTGCGAAAGGCTGAGTTCTTGTGAATGACGCGAAATCGATTGTTTCTCCTGCACACTCTAACATACTGTGGCGATGTTTTCGGCACATTTTATTTTTAGTCGTCGTACGGGTTGGTTTACTGAAACATTGGACTATACTGCGAATAGTCCTCACGGGCAAAGCACGCGTAACATTGCCTGAAAAGAACATCCATTTCGATTAACGCTATATCCGTACATGGTGTTTTGGCGATCCACAATTTGTACTCCTTTCGAAAAGAAATTCATTCGAATTTGTATGTTTTCCACGTTGTATTTCGAAAGTGTTTCGTTTCGAATCGAATTACATAATAACCCCCTAAAGGTTGCCAGAAGGCCAGGTTTGCGTCTTTTAGCCATTTAGTTCATGGCTTCACAATAGCTACCAAAAACTTGGTAAACTCTGGTCTATATTTTGACCCCTAGTTCACAAAAATGTAAGTCAGTGACCCCATCGTAAGAGACACCTGAATGATGAACATTTTCGACCCGTGGGACTAGCTAGAGGATTCTTTAGATGACCTATTTTTTTAAAGCTGCAGTAAACAAATGTCTGGTATGTACGACGTTTGAAAGGCCTCAAATACCAAGTCTTATTAATAATTCGACCCATTAACTTTTCCATGATGTATTCATCTCACGTGACACGATTTTCTGTTTCCGGAGAGGATTTCGCTGAACTCGTTGATTTGAAGGCTTTGGGGACTTGCTGTGTTCGAACTGTATGTGGGCAACCCGACCGGGGACGGTCTTCTAATATGCAGTTTCCTCAAAAACGCTCTGACCACTCCATGGTGAAAGTTGATACAGACTAATGCTATAGAGGTTAGCTGTCATAAACCACAAAAGGGTATTATGCTCAATTCTGCTATTATAATGGGTATATCTAATGTAACACGATCAATGTTGGCTACCAAGGCGTCAATTCTTTCGTGCTCATCAGCATAAACCAGAGACTTCAAGTGGCCCCATAGGAAATAATCGAGATGTGTCATTATGTAAACCTTACGAAGCATTTTTCTGGATGTAATGAGGGAAATAGTCACCCCTATCGCAGAAAAATTCCCCAACATAGGAAATTTTTAGATGGAATTTTGTAAACAATAAACAGCTGTTACGAACAAATTCAACTATTGTGAATGAAAAGTTCAGGGGAATATCACGATAGCAATTTTTCCTTCGAGGGAAATGAATATTTCATGGTAACATAAATTTCACATGTTTTTCACGATAGGAATGAGTATGTGTGATGATAGTATCCGATCATTTCCCAACAGTTCTATGAGACTGTCCCGAACTATCGATTTTACCTACAATTTAGGGTGACAACTAGTTATATATAAGCTACGTGACTAGTGGTTTTAAAACTTGCATGTCCCAAGCAGGGTGTAAATTGAAACTTTTGGATTACAATGACACTATCTGGTAGCTGGTCCAACGTATTGGATTCACATAACGGTTACATAGAGTCAGTTACCTTACTAGCTACCTAACTGGTTACTTTATCCATTACATAACTTGTTATTTTAACATGTACGTGTTCTAATTGACCTCAAATAGACAGTCCAATAGCCGATTGCTTGTAAACAAACATTCCTCTGACAACTCTCCAATAAAAATTACTTCTGGCGGATAAAATAACTACTTTCTAAAAAAAACAAATGTTTAAATTGTCTACACTCTAGGTAACTTAGAGACACTAAAGTGGCAATTAACTTCACGCTAGGTTATATGGGATGTCAATTTACTTAAACACCAGTTACTCACAGAAAAGTGTAGTACAAAATAAACGTTTAAAGTGACTACACTCTAGATTACTTAGAGACACTTAAGTGAACCTTAGATTACCTGGGATGTATAAAGTAACCAATAGACTTATCTCTGCACATACGTGTCAAATGACACAAAATATATTAATTGGAGTTAGTCAAGCGATCAGACATTAGTGACAATTACTGTCTATAAGGAATACATTGACTACTTGCTTAACTGCTGCGTCGTTAAAGCGAAATATTCTCAAAACAAAAAGATTTAGATATATAAAATCCCAATAAGCATCAAAGCCCCAAAAATTCAAGCACTTGAACATTTTTTTTTTTTGGAATTTGACTTAAATGCAAATGTAATTATGTTTTAAACTTGCAAAATATTTTAAAAAATAAATATTTTCAAACTAAATACATAGTATGGCTTCAATTTATGTTTCCTTTTTACTGGAGAATGCTATTGAAATAAAGTGTAATACATCCGGATTACACTTGCTTTTAACTTGAATTACAGTTAAAATGCTTATTGGTATAAATATAGCTTCCAGAATGACATACAGATCTGTGAAGTTGTGCTGAGAATATAATTTTCGTAATTATAATTATTCTACTAATATATTCATATATTCTGTTACAAACAAAATGAACTATTGTGAATGTAAAGTTCATCATGATATTCCCGATAGCAATTTTCCCTTCGTGGGAAATAAATATTTCATGTGAACATAAATTTCACATGTTTTTCACGATATTGGTGAATATTTCACATGAAATATGTTCCATTTTCCCATTTTTCGTTCATGAACTTTGTTCACGTGAAAAAAATTCCCCAACATGGGAAATTTTTAGATGGAATTTTGTAAACAATAAACAGTTGTTACAACTATTGTGAATGAAAAGTTCAGGGGAATATCAGGATAGCAATTTTCCCTTCGAGGGAAATGGATATTTCATGGGAACATAAATTTCACATGTTGTTCACGATAGGGGTGAATAGCGAAGAATGACAAAATTAAATGTCAAAACTTGTAAATAAAAACATTTTAAACTAATTTTTTGTGCGATGCGAAAACGCAATAAAGGGTACCAATTGTACCATTTCGCATCGCAATAGAGAGTAACACCCCAGGATTATAAGGTTTTGAAAACATTTTTAATTGAGTAATTTTACTTTCTCTTTTTAAGGAAATTATTACATTTTTAGGGAGGTAAAATGATTAAGCTTTCCTGTGGTATAGATTTTGAAATTTCCTAAATATGCATTTTAGAATTTTTTGCCCAAAAACGCAGTCATTTATTAAAAAAAAAAAAAACTAATTATTTTAGAAGAACAATTATAAAACAGTATTATTAAATAAATAAACGAAAAAAAGGATAAATTAACAACAATATAATAATTAAATTATGTGCTCTTATTAGTTAATAGTGCATTAAACACAAAAAATACACTAAATAAAAATTAAGATTTAAGGCTTTTTTTAAGGTCTAAATTAAAACAAACACTTAAACACAAATAACAATAATTAAAAGAAAGAAATATTGAAAATTAAAAAAAAACTATACTACAAAGTTAATTAAAAGGATTTAGAAGGAAAGGCTTTTGAGAGTAAATAAATTCCAGGATTTTGTAGTTTAGATTTTAAAGCAATAAATAAATAAATTTTCTAGAATTGTATGACAATAAAAAACCAAAAAATAAACATTAAACTAAACAAAAATATATATACTATACATAAATACATACATACATATTTAATAAAACGAGTTTCAAATTTTTAATAAATTTATGGTATTTTTTAACAGAAATAATAATTGAAACTAAATTTTTTTTTGCAAAAAAAAGAAATAAAGAAAAACAGTGATAATTATATACACTTTAACTAAAAACAAATATTTAAAAAACTAAATAATAAATTAAATTTAAAACCATAATATACTACTATAAGTACAAACTTATATCTCTAAAATTGAAATTAAACCCTAAAATCATATCGTATTTTATCGTTTAAATTTTAAATAAACGATAAAATCATAAAACGAATACATATAAATTCAAAAAACCAGAGTTGTGTCAAAAAAAACAAGAAATGAAATTTATATCAAAGTAGACTTTTTGTAAGAAATATATACACAGATTTTTTCCCCCCTTTTTCTAAATATTTTATGTAAAAATAAAAACTCAAAAAATTAGCAAGTATTTTATAGTGAATTTATACAAACAATTTAAAAAGACTTATAGAAAACAACGATAATTAAAAGATTTATGGTTTTTATTTTATTTAAAATACTAAAGTATTTAAAACAAATTTCTAGTTTAGTTTTGTGTTATTAGAAAAAAAACTAGACTTTTAATTAAAATCAAAGAATAACAAAAAGAGCAAGGCAGTTAAAAAATAACCTAACTCAACATTGTAGGCCTTCTAGAGACAAGTTAACTCTCTCTCACACAAGTTTATTGAATTCACATAGTACTTGCATGTGAGAAGAGAGAAAAGTTGTTGTTAAAAACTTCTTCTCTTCTTGTTATTCTTTTGACCAAAAGTCTTCCTAAGTAGTGTTATTTATTTATTTAAGTAACCGAATTACTAATCATTCCAAGTAGTTTATTTATATAAAAGTTTCTTTTAATTTTTAAGATTTTAACAATGAGGACCAAAACTATATATAGCCCCTTGTTTTAAGTAAAAGTTTCTTTAGAAAAAAAAGTATTAAAGAAAAACCGAGCATTTGGCTTTTTATTTTATAGTTCTAGTATTATATAAAACTAATTAAAATTCACAACTAGTTTATCTTATAATTTACTAATTTTAGTTACTAGTTTAATTTTTTGTATATTCATCTCTTGATATATTTAATAGTTTTTATAGTTGGTATTTTTTTTTTTTGTTCTTAAGTTTTGATAACAAAAGTTATTATAATTTAAATGTAAAACCCTATACTAGTCAATTATCTAACAGAAAAATAAATGCAATATTTAACTGAATTAAAAAAAATGTATCTAAAACCAATAATAAATTAACAAATTCATATATAAATACATAAAACATATTAAAAACAAAAAGCATACACCAAGACAAATAACAAAAAAAATAGTATTAATAGATATTAATTAAGTTTAAAATTTCATTAATGAAATAATGATAAAAAATAATATATAATAGTAATTTATATGATAAAGTGTTTAAAGTAAATGGCTCCCTAATTTCAATAACTTAAGATAGCGTTAAAGACAATTCCTAACCATAACTTGTCATAGGAAATGATTTTTTTTAAAACTTTAAAACAAATCATGCAAACCCGGTTCGCTTCACCGATCATAATAAAACTATGATAGGATTTTTTAACAAAAAATTATTTTATCGAAAGTGCCATCGAAAGTTTACAAATATTTGCCTACGATTAACTAATAACAAATAATCGATAAACAGTTATGATGTCAAATAAAAAATGGCGAAACACTAATTGTTCTGATCTTCCTTTTTAGACTGGGAATTCGAAAAAACAGACATCTGAAAGTCTTAATGTAAATTGCGCTTTCCCTTCGAGGGAAATGGATATTTCATGGGTATGTCACGTACGATATTAAATTTTATTTATTATAAAATTATCCAAAGATTGTTTTTATTTAAATATGACGGATTGTAAAGCAAAAATATTTCGTTTAGTGTAAGAAATTAAAAGAAAACATAACGTCTCTCACTATTCGAATATTTTCGCATATTTCTATATGTACCTTAAAATGAGTTCCGTTTTACGTCACGTATGAGTTTTACGTCACGTATGATATACCCTTATTCGCTCAATATTTTGGACAACAATATTTCGAAAGAACTTTTTATTATTTTAAAATATAGTACCCTCTGAATGGAGCATAAAGACCAAATTATTTTTCAGATACTCCTATTTTTGCAATATCTATACCACTCTATAGGCGTACAAATGTCACGTACGATAATATGGAATTTCCAATATGTTTGATTCTAACTTCATTCTAATGTACATCAGCTAACTTTTATGACGATAAGTTTAATAATTTTAAATATTAAAAAAAAGTACCATTAAGTAAAAAAGTACCAATTTCCCTTTTTTACTCTTGAACACACGTCAAGTTTGAATTTTCAAAATACTCCATTTTGCGGATATTTATATACCCTTCACCATGAGTTTGTCATTCCGTTTGTAATTTCCCACAAAGTATAAATGTATATTCTGGATCGTTATAGATAGCGAAGTCGATATAGCCATGTCCGTCTGTATGTTGAAATGAACTTTACGTAGCCCCCAAATAACGTACATACATGATTCATACATCAATATATCGGGAATTCTTCTGGCTCGGTTTCTATTTAAAATCGACCCACAAATGGCTGAGATATAAGGAAAAAACCGGGATCTATATCTGGATTAGTAAGTCATTAATATAGAATCTAATGATAAATATTTCAAAGGCCATTGCAGCAATGTATATAAGGCTATAAGTAAGTTGGTCCTACAACGGGTCAAAATCGGGAAAAAAAAAATTTGAAAAAAAAACTATTTCGAAAAAAAAAATTTTTTTAAATTTTCAAAAACAATTTAAACAAAAAAATAAATTTTGTTTACTTAAAAATACCAAGCTGTTTACACATGGAAGGTCCAATCTTTCACCTTCCACCTACCAAATAACATCTGTTAGTTAATTCTATGACTGCAGGAACCAATGTCTAAAATTTTATAAAAATTGATTTTGAATTTTTACCTCTTTTTTGTTACTTTTTTTTGTCCCCAATGATTTTATTTAAATAAATTTCAGTAGCGGTCATAATGAAATCTTCATATCGAGCCCTTAGCGCGAAATTATCGTAAGCGACATTTTTCAAAATTTTTTTTATTGCAGAAATTAAAATTTTATGGACCGACTGATGTTTTAGCGTTCTCAGAATATCAAAATTGTTAATAACTTTAAAAATATAGGGGGTACGATTTTATCGTAAGTCAATGTTTATATTTTACAGTAAACAAATTTTATCGTAAGCGACACACAGTGGTATAGAAAAAAAGAGGGAAATAAATCTGTAACTTCTAAATGGTTAGATTGTTTTGAAAGAAATTACACATGCGCAAAGAAGAAGTGTTGTCGAGTTTAAGTTCTGAACGTGGACCGCGTGGGCCCACCAGGGGCGCGACCAAGAGCCCTCAAAGTAGGACACCTCGGGTATGTTACATTTTTAAAACGATATTATTTCTTGGTTTGAGTTCCGATTTCAAAAAAATTACACATATAGAATCTTCTCATCGAGCACTACAAAAAACCTCGTCGAAGCTATCTATTACCTCTTATTGCTTTATTCGCATATGAAAATTAAATTTTCAACATTTTTACCCTCCCTACTCCAGTTTTTTGATATAGCGTATCCAAATATTTCCCGATTTCCTCCAGTTTTCCTTTATTGGACTAACAACACATGTATGTGTCAAATAGAAAAAATAAAATTTTAAAAAGGCGATTTTTCGCTAATTTTTTTTGGGAAAAAATAACTTTTTTTCTTTTTAAGTTATCGCAAAAAATTTCTAAGAGGATGTATAAGGAATTTCTACTTTCTGAAATCTAAGTTTTCATAAAATATTTTAAAGGAAAACAAATTTCTAAATTGTTGTTACCGAGGGGACCAGTTCCTTTCAAAAAACACCTATTTTTTATGTAAAATAAAATTTTAGGGCAAAAACTCTCAAATCGCATATTCGATATCAAAATATAGTAACCGATTTTAGGATGCCCAATATGTTTCTAATTACTTTGTAAAGGATCCCGATAACCCCGACCCTGTTATGGATATTATAGCCAAAAAACAAAAAATTCCCATTTTTGGAATTTTTCAACACTTTTCTGGGAATTATGGGATTGCTGATAATAAATTTCAAAATTCGTTTTTATTTTTCCATTTTAAATAGAAAAATCTACATAACTGTGAAATTTCATTGAAAACTATTTTTGTATCTGTGCAAAAATTCAATAAAAAACATTTTTTGTCATATTTTTCAATAAAGTATCCATGAATTTTTAATTGTCAAAAGTTATAAATATTTTAACATTTCATAACATATCATAACATTTTTAATTCTATGTATAAATTTCAAAATAATCAAAAAAAACCTTATCCTGTAAAATATGTGTTTTATCGCTTACGATAATTTGGCACTAAGGGCTCGATATGTCTGTCAATTTATAGAAAAACATATTTTATGAAAAAAGTACCAAAAACAAATAAAATTTTTACCATTTAATTGTTCGAATTTTCCAAAAAGTACCAAACTTGTTATTATTAGTTATTTTTTTTATAAGTAAAGAATACGATTTGAAATTTATTTCCAAGTTTATTGATTTAAAAGATACATGGGGTAACAAAAAGCTACCAAAATAAAGTTTTTACCCGTTTTCTCTGCTAAGACGCTCGATCTTCAAAAAAAGTACCAAATCCCTGTCTTGCAATTTTTTTAAGTAGATAAAGACTAATTTTAAATTTTGTTTATATCTGTATTAATTTAGAAGATATAAGGTAACCGAATTCACACTTTAGAATTTTGAAAAAATTCACTTCTTATTCACTTCTACATTCGGCCAAAGGAACCTATAGTCCAAATTTCATGTCTCTACCTTTTGGTCTATGAGCTGGGCGATGTTGAATCAGACAGTCACGCATAACGAAATCAATCACCAATATATTGTTGTCGAAAATGTTTCTTGATACTTAAATGATAATTTATAATAGCTATAGAGACAATTTTTTAATTTGGTGATCCATCGTAAATATTTCAAATTTTAAATATAATCAAAATATTTTTATTGTGCTCTTGAGTTAAAATCGATTCATTTCGATCCATTAATAATATCAAATAGGCAAAGATTTACATAATGTACAACTTTGAAAAAAAATTTAATAGATCTGCATATGAAAATCATCATTAAATAATCATAGTAATCTTTGTAATTTCCACAATATAGTTTTCCGACCCTATAAAGTATATCTATTCTGGATCCTTATAAATAGCGGAGTCGATTAAGCCATATCCGTCTGTCTGTCTGTTGAAATCAATTTTCTGAAGACCCCAGATAACTTCAGGATCCAAATCTACAATAATTCTGTCAGACATGCTTTCGAGAAGTTTGCTATTTAAAATCAGCAAAATCGGTCCACAAATGGCAGAGATATGAGGAAAAAACCTGGACAAGCTCGATTTTTGACCTATATCTGGATTACTAAGTCATTAATATAGACAATATGGATATCTAATGATAGATATTTCAAAGACCTTTGCAATGACGTATGTAAGACCATGGACCTACAATGGGTCAAAATCGGGAAAAATATTTTTTAACCCGAATTTTTTTTTTCACCAAAATTTTTTTTTTGAAATTCAAATAAAAAAAATTTTAAAATTTAAAAACAATTTGAAAAATTTTTTTTCCAAAAAATTAAAAAAAAAACTGAAATAAATAAATTTTGTTTACCTAAAAATATTTAAAATTTGTATTTTGAAGTTAAATTTGGTGAAGGGTATATAAGATTCGGCACAGCCGAATTAGCTCTCTTACTTGTTTTAATCATGATTTGCTATAAAAATTTCTCGTTCAATATTGAATATTCGAGAATATTCGGACGAACTCCATTTTTAAGCCTTCAATAATTTAATTTACAGGAGTTATTATTATTTAAATGACATGAAATTCAAAAAGTCATTTATTTAGTTAAGTTTAGGAGTCATTTACTTTAAAAACTATTAATAAACTACAAAAAATGGCGAATAATATTAACATATATCAATTTATTTTAACCCTTGAAAACCTATAAAATAATTACACTTATTAAGACATATAAAAATGAAATTAAAAAAGCAATTCTTTTCTTTGAAAAATAAAACAAAAACAAAAATTATAAATCATATATATAAATATATAATAAAATGTTAAGTATTTGAAAAAAAAAACAATTAATATTAAGGAATTATTAAGACATAAAAGAAAATTATGCTGAATAATAAATAATATACATTATATTTACATTAAAAAAATAAAAATTGAAATATAAAAAAAAAATCATAAAAATTATACATTAAAAAAACCTCTATATTATAGAAAATGTAAGGTAATTATTAAAAAAATAAAAATAAAAAAAAATAATTTGCTTTGTTCGATTATAATTAAAAACTTATATTAATCCAAGACAAGAAAATAAAACCAAAAAAATTATATAATCATTATAATAAAAAGAAAAAAATATAACAAAAAGAAAAACTTAAAAATTTATGTTCGTTTATATTTAACGTGTGGCTATTAATGATTATTAAGAAAACCAAAAAAACAAACGTTAAAATAAAATTAAAAAAAAAACCAAAATCAAGATGTTTCAAATAATATTTGTTGTCTCGAATGTATTAAACTCAAAACCAAAAATTGTGTATGTATGTTGTGAGTTTAATTATAATAATAAAAAAATAATAATCTCTAAACATATATTTATGGTATTTAACTAAAAAAAAAGAAAAATAATAAATAAAACCAAATAATATTTATAATAAAACTTTTCAAGATAATATTATTATTAGTGTTATTTTTTTTTTCTTTTTGAAAATCCTTTTCGAATCAGGAAAATTTCATTAGGCCTTTTACAGACTCATATTACCGAATTTCGGGATTTAATTAATAGAAAGTTTGAAGGTTTAAGGAAAATAAAAATTTGGAAACATTTTCCGAAATTTGCACAAATTTAAAATTGTTAGAAATCTATACAGATTTGTCTATTATTTAAAGAAATTTGTGCAAATCTATATGAAATTTGTATTTGTTCTAATTTGAACATGAATGTTTTTATATTTATTGTAGTTTTATAGAAATTTGAGTAAATTTGTGCAAACATTTTATACATTTTCAAAAATCACAAATAATTTTGCAGAAATTTGCAAGAATTATTGCAACTATTTACTAACTATTTAATGGAAATTTTTGCTAATTTAGGAAAATGTTTGAGAGAGTCATACAAATTTGGAAACATCGAAATTTGCACAAATTTAAAATTGTTAGAAATCTAAACAGATTTGTCTATTATTTAAAGAAAATTGTGCAAATCTATATGAAATTTGTATTTGTTCTAATTTGAACATGAATGTTTTTATATTTATTATAGTTTTATAGAAATTTGTGCAAACATTTTATACATTTTTAAAAATCACAAATAATTTTGCAAGAATTATTGCAACTATTTACTAACTATTTAATGGAAATTTTTGCTAATTTAGGAAAATGTTTGAGAGAGTCATACAAATTTGAAAACATTATCCGAAATTTGCACAAATTTTTTGAAATTTTTAGAAATCTATTCAGATTTTTAAATTATTTAAAGAAATATGAGCAAACATTTTCAGAAATTTGCACAAATTTGTTCATTTAATAAAAAGAAATAATTTCATAATTTTTTTTTTCTTTTTTAAAAATTTAAGCAAATTTGAAAGACATTTGTGCCAAATTAATGGAAATTTGTGCAGGTTTTAAGAAATTTTTTAAAGAAATCTGTGTAAATTTATGGAAATTTGAGTAAATTTCAGCAATTTGTACAAATTTTATAGAAATTTGTGCAAATCTAAAAGAATTTTTAAACTTTTTTTAAGATTTTGTAGACATTTGTGCCAAATTAATAGAAATTTGCGCAGATTTAAAGAATTTTTTTAAAGAAATCTGTGTAAATTTATAGAAATTTGAGTAAATTTCAGCAATTTGTGCAAATTTTATAGAAATTTGAGCAAATCTAAAAGAATTTTTAAGTTTTTTTAAGATTTTGTGGACATTTGTGCCAAATTAATAGAAATTTGTGCAGGTTTAAAGAAATTTTTTAAAGAAATCTGTGTAAATTTATAGAAATTTGAGTTAATTTCAGCAATTTGTGCAAATTTTACAGAAATTTGAGCAAATCTAAAAGAATTTTTAAATGTTTTTTTAAGATTTTGTAGACATTTGTGCCAAATTAATAGAAATTTGCGCAGATTTAAAGAATTTTTTTAAAGAAATTTGTGTAAATTTATAGAAATTTGAGTAAATTTCAGCAATTTGTGCAAATTTTATAGAAATTTGAGCAAATCTAAAAGATTTTTAAACTTTTTTTAAGATTTTGTGGACATTTGTGCCAAATTAATAGAAATTTGAGCAGATTTAAAGAATTTTTTTAAAGAAATCTGTTTAAATTTACAGAAATTTGAGTAAATTTGAGCAATTTGTGCAAATTTTATAGAAATTTGTGCAAATCTAAAAGAAATTTTAAACGTTTTTTTAAGATTTTGTGGACATTTGTGCCAAATTAATAGAAATTTGCGCAAATTTAAAGAATTTTTTTAAAGAAATCTGTGTAAATTTATAGAAATTTGAGTAAATTTGTGCAAATTTTATAGAAATTTGAGCAAATCTAAAAGAATTTTTAATCTTTTTTTTAAGATTTTGTGGACATTTGTGCCAAATTAATAGAAATTTGCGCAAATTTAAAGAATTTTTTTAAAGAAATCTGTGTAAATTTATAGAAATTTGAGTAAATTTCAGCAATTTGTGCAAATTTTATAGAAATTTGAGCAAATCTAAAAGAATTTTTAAACTTTTTTTAAGATTTTGTAGAATCTAATACTATTTTGGTAAAACTTTTAGAAATTGAAGTGAAAATAATTTCTTATACAGAGAAATTGTTGAAAATTTTATCAATAAAACAAAAATAGTTCTTTTTAATTGAAATTTGTGAAATTTTATGCAAATTTTAAAGAAATTTTTAATAATTAGTAAAAATTATCGCTGGTTATCAGAAATGTTCACAGAGAAATTGTTGAAAATTTTATCAATAAAACGAAAATTGTTGAAATTTGAGTCAATTAAAAATATTTTTATGCAAATTTTAAAGACATTTGTAACAATAGTAAACATTTTTCGGCGTTTAACAGAAATTTTTGCATTTTTGTTGCGTTTAAATAGAAATTTGCGCAAATCTGAAATATGTTTATATAGAAATTTGTTCAAATTTTGAAGTCATTTGAGCAGGCTTACAGAAACTTAATGCAATTTAGCAGAAATTTCTGTAAATTTATAGAAATTTGATTAAATTTGTGCAATTTTATAGAAATTTAAGCAAATCTTAAAACATTTTTAATTTTTTTTTAGAATTTGTTAGAAGCTAGCGAGAGTTTATATAAATTTAAAAATAGTTTCCGAGTTTGTAAAGGAAAAACAATTTCGTATAGAAAGATATTGTTGCAAGTTTTCTTAATAAAAAGAAAATTGTGAAAGCTAAGATGAGTTAAAAGCAATTTCAGAAATTGAAAGAGAAAAACAATTTCCTATTGAGGGAAAATTAAATTTGTTCTTGTATGGAGAAATTTGAGGCAAATGAAAATTTGGCAAGATTTTCCTAATATTTATAGAAATTTGTGCAAATTTTGAAAACAATTGTGGCAATTAATAGAAATTTGAGCAGATTTACAGGATTTTTTGTGTAATATTATAGAAATTTGACTAAATTTGTGCAAATTTTATAGAAAATTGTGGTCAAAATTGTATCAAATAATTAGAATTTTGTACAAATTTTAAAGACAATTGTGCGAATATTTTGAAGAAGCTGAGAGTGATTTAATAGAGATTTGTGCAAATCTTAATGAGTTTCATCATAAATCATAAAGAATTTTGAAAACATTTATGAAATTTGGAAGACTTTATAAATATTTTGTTAGATATTCGCAATATTTATAGAAATTTGTACAAATTTTTAAAAAAATTGTGCAAACTAATAGAAATTTGTGCTAGTTTACAGCAATGTTTGCATATATAATGCAATTTAATACAAATTTGTGTGAAATTCATAGAAAACTTGTGCAAATTTTATATTATAAACTATTTGCAATATATTTATAGAAATTTGTGCAAATTTTGAAGACATTTGACCGCAAAATTTTTTGCGTATTTGTGTAATATTATATAAATTTGACTAAATTTGTGCAAACTTTATAGAAAATTGTTTCAGCAAGGCCAAAATTGTATCAAATAATGAGAATTTTGTGCAAATTTTTAAGTCAATTGTGCGTATATTTTGTAGAAGCTAGGATGAGGGTGATTTGTGCAAATCTTAAAGAATTTTGTAGAGATCATAAAGAATTTTGAAAACCATTCATGAAATTTGGTAGATTTAATAAAATTTTTTTTAGATTTTAACAATATTTATAGAAATTTGTGCAAATTTTAAAGACTTGTGCAAACTAATAGAAATTTGTGCAAGTTTACAGCAATTTTTGCATATTTAATGCAATTTAATAGAAATTTGTGCAAAATTTCAAAGAAAATTAAGAAAATTATTTCTGTATGTTGGAATTTGTATAATAGAAATTTATACCGGTTAACAGACATTTCAGAACAGTTATTACGTTTAAATAAAGATTTGTGCAAATCTTGAAGAGTTTTGTAGAAAATTACAAAACGTAAAATTTTTAGAAATTTGGAAGAGTTCATAAAAATTTGGTAAGATTTGCACAATATTTATAAAAATTTTTGTCGGTTTACAGGAAGTTTGCATAATTAAAGCGAATTAATAAAATTTGTGCAAATTTTATAGAGATATGTGCAAATTTTATAAGACAATACAGAAATTTGTGTAAATTTTTGTACCAACTAAAAGAAATTTGTGCAGATTTACAGGAATGTTTACATATTTAATTCTATGTAATAGAAATTTGTGCAAAATGTTTGAAAATTTTATAGAAATTTGTGAAATTTCATCAAAAATTGTGTCGTCTAACAGAAATTTTATCATAATTATGTTAATAGATATTTGTTCAAATCTTAAAGAGTTTTGTAGAGATAAAGAATTTTGCAAAATTTTAAGTATTGCTTAAGGTTTGTGCAATTTATTGTAATTTGTGCAAATTTTTAAACATTTGTGCAGGTTTACAGCATTGTTTGCTGCAATTTAATAGAAATTTGTTCAAAATGTTTGAAATTTGTATAGAAATTTGTGCAAAATTTCATAAAAAATTTGCAATATTTATAGACATTTCTGACAACTAAAAAATTCTGTTAGTTTACATTAATGTTTGCTTATTTAATGCAATTAAATAGAAATTTGTGCAAATTTCATAGAAAATTGTGAAAATTATTTCTGTAAGTTGAAATTTTTGTGTCAAATAATAAAAATTTGTGCCGGTTAACAAAAATTTTAGCATAGTTATGGCGTTGTCATAAAGATTTGTGCAATTATTAAGGAGTTTTGTAGAAATTATAAAAAGTTTTGTAAAATTTTTAGAAATTTGGAAGAGTTCATAAAAATTTGGTAAGATTTGCGCAATATTTATAGAAATTTGTGCAAATTTTGAAGAATATAAATTTGGAATGTTTGCATATTTGAGAAATTTGTGCAAATTTTACAAGACAAATTAGTGCAAATTTCATAGAAAATTTGCGCAATATTTACAGAAATTTGTGAAAACTAATAGAAATTTGTGCAGGTTGACAGAAATTGTGCAAATTTTAAAGACATTTGTGCCAACTAATAGAAATTTGTGCTAGTTTACATCAATGTTTGCATATACATATAATGCAATTTAATATAAATTTGTGCAAAATTCAAAGAAAATTTGTGCAAATTTGAAAGACGTTTTTGCCAACTAATAGAAATTTGTGCTAGTTTACAGTTATCTGAATATTTAATGCAATTTATTAGAAATTTGTGCAAATTTCATAAAAATTTGTACCAGTTCACATCAATGTTTACATATGATTTATGAAATTTGGAAGATTTAATAAAAATTTTGTTAGATTTTCACAATATTTATAGAAATTTGTGCAAATTTTAAAGACTTTTGTGCACACTAATAGAAATTTGTGCAAGTTTACAGCAATGTTTGCATATTTAATGCAATTTAATAGAAATTTGTGCAAAATTTCATAGAAAATTAAGAAAATTATTTCTGTAAGGTGGAATTTGTGTCAAATAATAGAAATTTATACCGGTTAACAGAAATTTCACAACAGTTATTACGTTTAAATAAAGATTTGTGCAAATCTTAAAGAGTTTTGTAGAAATCATAAATAGTTTTGTAAATTTTTTAGAAATTTGGAAGAGTTCATAAAAATTTGCTAAGATTTGTACAATATTTATAGAAATTTGTGGAAAATTTTGAAGACACATGTGCCAAAAAATATAAATTTGGAATGTTTGCATATTTGAGAAACTTGTGCAAATTTTACAAGACAAATAATTGCAAATTTCATAGAAAATTTGTGCAATATTTACAGACATTTTTGAAAATTTTATAGACATTTGTGCTAACTAATAGAAATTTGTGCAGGTTGACAGAAATTGTGCAAATTTTAAAGACATTTGTGCCAACTAATAGAAATTTGTGCTAGTTTACATCAATGTATAATGAAATTTAACATAAATTTGTGCAAAATTCATAGAAAACTTGTGCAAATTTCATATAAATTTGACAACTAATAGAAATTTGTGCTAGTTTACAGTTATCTGAATATTTAATGCAATTTATTAGAAATTTGTGCAAATTTCATAGAAATTTGTGCAAATTTCATAGAAATTTGTGTCAGTTTACATCAATGTTTACATATTTAATAGAAATTTATTTAAATTTCACTGAAAATTTGTGGAAATTTCATAGAAAATTGTGAAAATTAATTCGATAAGATGAAATTTGTGTCAAATAATAATTTTATAGAAATTTGTGCAAATTTTAAAGACGTTTGTGCTAGTTTACAGTTATCTGAATATTTAATGCAATTTCATAGAAATTTGTGCAAATTTCATAGAAATTTGTATCAGTTTATATCAATGATTACATATTTAATACAATTTAATAGAAATTTGTGCAAATTTCATAGAAAATTTGTGCAAATTTTATAGAAAATTGTGAAAATTAATTCGATAAGGTGAAATTTGTGTCAAATAATAATTATTATTAACAAATTCGTGCAAATTAGAAGAAACATGTGCCGGTTAAGAGAAATGTTTGCATATTTACTGCGATTTAATAGAAATTTGTATTAATTTATACAAATGTTTGCAAATTTATACATTTTTGAAAAGAAGACACAAACTATGTTATACAAAAATTAGAGAAATCAATATGGAAAATAAATAAAAATATTATCTTGAAAATGATAAACAATCTAACGATTTTAGTTCAAAGGAAACACATAAAATATATAATAATAAAAATTAAAAAAATAAAAAACAAATGGAATTCTCAAGGATATTTATGCTCATAAATGTATAAAATATATAAAAATTTTAATGTGGACTACAACAAAGGCATTATAACTTCAAAATAAATATTAATAAAATCTTGTGTGTGTAAAAAAAAAATAAAAAATTAACAACATATCAAACATAAATTAAATATTTAACAGGTCAAGACAACAAACAATTACTTTCATAAAACATTTAAAATATTAAAAAAACAAACATAAATTTTAATAAAACGAAACTCAAGAGTGACGCTATTTTAAAACCCGAAGTAAAATGAAAAGTTTTAAAGAATTTTGTTGAGTATTTAAAAACAAACTTGAAATTCTTTAATTTTAAACTCTAAATAAAATAAGAAAAATAAACAATAAAACCATAAAAAGGTGAGTCAAATTTTTGTATAAAATATTTAATGCATTAAATTAAATAATAAAAACTTAGAACTAGTCTTCCATAATAATCTATTATTTCCTAAACTTAAAACGAATATTTATAAAAAAAACAACAAATATAACTAAACTATACTACTCTACACTAAACACTCTACTTTTAAACAAAATGTGAAAGATTTCAAAAAATAAATGGAAATTTTCGCATTTAAAAACTGTTTACGCTGGATTTCTAAGCAAGTTATTTTAATAATTTACAGTTTAAACTATAGTAAACTTGGGTTCAAGTAGCTAAGTTTTAACTAAACTATAGTTTAAACTTGTTATTTTCTTAGTTTAATTATTAGTTTAACTTTGGTTAACTTGTTTAAACAGTAAGTTAAAAATAAACAAGATTAACTGTAATAAATTTAACAGATAATTTTAGTTTATTTTTAAAACAAAGTTAAACTTATTTAAACATTACTATTTACCAGCTAAACCCTACACTTGCTAGACTACATTTTAGTAGATATTTATACAAAACGTTCCCTTAATTTTAGTTTTCATTTTAACTAAGCAACGATACTTGTAAATTTTACACAAGGAATTTCAAATTTAATTAGTTTGGAAAATCATTTAGTACAAGTTCTTGCAACGAGAAACCCCAAATTATTGTATTATATGTTTTTTTTTTAATTTGTAAATTATGTATAAAGAATTTCACAGGGGACTATGAAAATGATTTGAATTTAAACTGAAAATATTGATTGAAAATACAAATTTAATGAAATGGACTGGACTGGTCAAAGGAATACAGTTGATGTTAAAGTCTAACGGCGCCTACGATATACTGACTGCTCTGTAACTCGCTGTTACTATTTATATACACAGTGCCATTTTCTAGTAGTTTCATGAATTATCTTACGGACAAAACTAGAATGTTCCATTTCCACAATGATTACTTAAAGCTTTAACAGTTGATGTTATCATACTTATAAACAATGTTATCAACATTGTTGATAAGTAGAAGTTTCTGGATGATGAATGTTGCAAGCAGCCGTTAAATTCAAATTGATAATATTATTTCGTAACAATACATTTTATTTGCCAAAATATATTTCAATAAAGTGTTTACAGTTATAATGGCATTAAATTTAAACTTAAATTGAAAAGTCTAAGACTTGTTCAAAGGTCTAGTTCAACAAGCCCACAACAGCACATTAAGGGAGGAAATTCAATTCTGCATCAAAATTTTTCAATATTTATTCAAAATTAATTCACAGTGTCCCTATTATATTTTGAACTAAGGAAGTGTGTACAGTGAGCTAGGTCGAAGGCATAATTATCCCTACAGTACAAAAATTCGGGGCAGACTTCGAAAGACTCCTCACTTTACTCATAATTGTGGCGACATATGGGCGAATTTTCTTTTCAATTTCGCACATAAGAGATCGGGACCAGTCCTGTGTTTAAACTGTCAAGAATATGGTCATACTAGGGCATATTGCAAACTACCCCCTGTTTGCGTGGTGTGTGGAGAATTGCACGGTTCTACCCAATTCGATAAATCCAAAAACGACTCAAAAGTAAAAAAATGCAGCAAATCACACAGCAAATTACAGAGGATGCCCAGTATATTCTATAGTTAAAAGAACATTAACACAGAAACCCGGTATTTATCCTGTGCAATCAAAGAACCTAGTTGATACCCATTATCCCCAAATCTCGCAAACCATGAATAATAAAGGTTCATACGCTAGTGTTCTAAAAACGAATCCAACTTTTGCTCAAAACCCACCAATAGGAAAAGAAAATAACCCTAATATCAATGTGGAATTTACAGAACAACATCCCACTTCTAATTTTAGTCGACTGGAAGCTACAATAGAGACCCTAGTGAAATCGGTTAACAATTTTACCAACTCTATGAGTAATATGATGCAGGAAATGCTTAAAATGCAATCCATGTTATTACAAGCTATCCTAAATAAGCCATGAACTGTTTGAAAATATGTTTCTGGAATGCAAACGGCATACGCCAACACAAAAACGAACTCGAATATTTTTTAAGAAACCAACAAATTGATATAATGCTGGTTTCTGAAACTCATTTGACGTCCAGAAGTTCATTTCGAATAAATCGATACGTAATATATGATACCAAAGATCCCAGAGGTAGAGCATGCGGAGGCTCGGCAATTTTAATAAAAGCTCGAATCAAACACTACTTAATGTGTGATCTTTGCGAAGATTATCTTCAAGCTACTACAATCTGTCTTGAAGATTTTCATCGAAACTTAGTGATTTCATCGATATACTCACCCCCTAGATTTTCAATTACAGAAAGTCAATATAATAGATTTTTTAAATCACTAGGCCCCCTTTTCCTGGCTGCTGGCGATTATAATGCTAAGCACACATTCTGGGGATCACGACTGATTACCCCTAAAGGTCGTGTTTTGTTTGATACAATTTCTAAAATGGGTTTGAATGTGATTTCGAGCGGCCAACCTACCTACTGGCCTACTGACCCACGAAAAAAACCGGATGTTATTGATTTTAGCGTGATGAAAAATATCCCTGGAGAAATGATTCAAGTTGAATCCTCGATGGAACTATCTTCAGATCACTTACCCACTATTGTTACTTTATTGAGCCCCCGAGAAATTGTATCCCCGACTGGTACTTTAGCGATGACAGGCACAAGAATTGATTGGCTCAAATATAAGAAATACCTCAGTACACATTGCTCGGAAAACATACCGCTAAGAACACCAGAAAACATCGATCACTCTCTTATCAATTTCGATAAAAATCTCAAACTGGCTGCTCAACATGCTACCCAAACCCCCCGACAAATCAGATATAATAGAATTTATTCTGCAGATGTCGAACGGCTCTTAAATGAAAAAAGAAGAGTTCGAAGAGAGTGGCAATTGCACAGATCCCCCCAACTCAAATCGAAGCTTAAAGATTGTATAAAAAGACTTAAAAAGCTCTTGGAATTTCGAAAAATGGAATCATTGAATAAATATTTAGAAAGCCTGGACGCAACCCCGCAATCGGATTACTCATTATGGCGAGCAACAAAAAGTCTTAAAAGACCTGTCATATGTAAGCCCCCCTTGCGAAATTCAAGTGGTGGTTGGGCAAGAAATGATACTGAAAAAGGGAATCTGTTTGTTAATCATTTGAAAAACGTATTTACACCGAACACATCAAATGAAGCAATTGAGTTGCCACCTGTTGTACCCCATTTTGGAGCAGTCGTACCCCTACGTTTTGAGATTCGAGAGATCGAAAAGGCTATTGTTGATTTAAACTCCAAGAAAGCACCTGGTATTGATAAAATCAGTAACAAGATGCTTATGGAGCTACCCCGGATAGCAATAAAAATAATTCTTTTTATTTTTAATGCTATATTACGCCTTGAATATTATCCTCCAGAATGGAAGGTTTCACTGATTACCATGATACCTAAGCCGGGAAAAGATCACACAAAAGTAGAATCATACAGACTAATAAGCCTATTGTCCAATATATGAAAGCTATTTGAGAAGATACTTATGAACAAGTTGCACCCGATGTTAATTGAAAACAATTGTATTCCGAATCATCAATTTGGTTTTAGAAGAAAACACAGTACTATCGAACAAACCCATAGACTTGTAAATATTGTAAGAAAAGCGTTTGAGGAAAAGAAATATTGTTCCGCTCTCTTTATTGACATTTCTCAAGCATTTGATAAAGTATGGCATGATGGTTTAATATACAAACTGAGTCAAAATTTACCCGCAAACACACATAAGCTATTGGAAAGCTATTTAACTGGTCGAACATTTAAGGTTAAAGAAGGAGACTTTTTAAGTAGTCCCCAACCCATTGAAGCTGGAGTCCCACAAGGCAGTATCCTGGGACCCTTTTTATATTTGATATATTCGTCTGATATGCCAACTAACAATCGTACTCATACATCAACATTTGCTGATGATACTGCTATTCTAAGCATTCATGAAAACCCTCAAGAAGCATCTCGTTACTTACAAAATCACATATTTGAATTCGAAAAATGGTTAAAACAATGGAAAATTAAAGTCAATGAGCAAAAATGTACCCATATAACATTTACATTGCGTAGAGAATCATGCCCTCCTATTCATATCAATAACCAAACAATAATTCAACAATCGGAAGTGAAATACCTCGGAATACATCTCGATCGTCGCCTTACATGGAAAAAGTCATATAGATGCAAAGTTGATTCAAATGAAATTGAAGTCAATTCAAATTAATTGGCTTATTGGTAGAAACTCTACGCTTAGTTTAGATTGTAAACTTCTACTTTACAACATGATCATAAAACCGATATGGTGTTATGGCATACAGCTATGGGGCACGGCCTCAGCGTCAAATGTTGAAAAGATCCAAAGACGCCAAAACAAGTTTTTAAGAATGATCACAGTTGCCCCCTGGTATATCAAAAATGCGAATATACACAAAGATCTAAACGTGCCCCTTGTAAAAACTGAGATCACGAAAAATGCAGAAAAATATTTAAAAAAACTTGAAATTCACCCAAACCCACTGGCCCGCAACATATTAAATAACCGTGACCACACTCGGTTAAGAAGGAGGGTCACAGCAGACCTAATCCAAAGAATAGAAGGAAGAATGCCAATTTAATAAAAGCTAAATGAATAAACAATTTTTCGTCCGGCACTGGCTGGACTAATTAAATTATAATTATTAGATATAAGATTTGAAGTACTTGTTGTTAGTTCATGAATGAAGATACAATAAAATAAAAATAAAATTGAAAAAAAAAAAAATTTCGCTGCTCCAATGTAGATCCGAAGAATACTAATATAAATAAACACAACCAGATGATGAATGAGAGGAGGAAAAATTGAAGGCCAAAATAATGTCGATATTTTAGTGTGTGTCATTCAAATAACTATACTTTTGTATAAGATTTTAAGCCAGTCATTACTTAATTACTTCTAAGTAATTCATAAGTAATTAGTAGTCATTACAAAGTATGTTATTCGGTAATGACCTCTAATTATTATGTTTTTTACTTATTAGCTCTTTTCATATTAATCTTCTGCTGTTCCCCTGTGAAGTTTTCTTTTAGTTTTTGAATGTAATTAAAATTGATTGTATTTTTGAACCAAAAAAAAGTTGAATTAAAAAACAAAAGTGCATTATATTTGAAAACTATGTATGTAGTCAACACAACTAAATATTTCTATTGTATTTAAATTGTATTGTATTATTTGTAAAACAAAAAAAAACAACAAACTTTTTAAAACTAAACTAAATTAGAAAGTTTAGTATTAAATGTATAAAAAAAAACTTGGAAACCTACAAAAATTAATGAAACAAAAAATTTTAATATGTTTTGAGGGCTTGAAAAAATCCTTGAAAAAAGAAATTCACAAACCAAAAGGGGCTACTTATAAGTCCTTTTTTACCACAAAAATCAACAACATTTACCCTTGTTTCCCAAGTTCTGGTTATTTTTTTCATATTGTTTGGAAAAAGCTAACCAGATATTCTGGAAACCGAGTTTGAAATTTCTTTTAGTATTTTTTTCTAATTTAAAGAAATCTTATAAAAACATAATAAATTTGTATTTAAGAAATTATTTATTAAAACAAAACAAAACTAGCAATTAATATATTAAAAAAAAATGTGGTGATTTTAATAATTGTTTATATATACATATAAACTAGTATATACTACTTATATATCTTGAAAAATATATATATATATTTATAACTATATATACACCTCCTCCCCCATACTATAATATACTATATATATCTATTGTATATTCTCTTTAGATCAAATATATATATAAATATATACAACCATGCCTATATACTCGAAATGTTTTGCTTTTTTCCTTTTTAAAAATGAAATCCTTTGAAACTATATATTTTAATTCCTTTATAATAATTTCAAACAAACAAACAAAAAAAAAAATTATAAAAATTGAAAAACAATAAAATTTTAAAGAAAAAGAAAATGATTTTCTTTTAATTACAAAAAACAAAAAACAAGTGTATTTTACTTTAAATTAATTTTGGAAATGATGTGTAAATGCTGTAAACCTAAGTTAAGTACAAGTATTGTATTGTATTCAAACATTTTAATGTAAATTGTTTAAAATTATATTAAACAATTTGTAGTTTAGTTGTTGCACTTGTAATATTTAGTTATAGTATTGTATCAATAATAAATTAGTTTGGTATTATATTTATTTGTAATTTAAGTAATGGCGAAATTGTAATTATTGTAATGGCTTTAGATTTATGATTTTAAATTTTGGTAGTTTTTTTGAAGATTTTATAATTTCGTAGCTATTAAAGTTGTAATTATTTAGTTTTTATTTTGTAATATTTCAAGTAACAAAAGAGAGTTTTTCTTAATACATAATAAAGCAGTTTTAATCAACTGTATCGAGAGATGAAAAATATAAATTTTAAATACAATAAAGGGAATCTATATATCCCAAATTGTTCACTAATTAATTAATAATTGACTGACTCTAATTCATATATAATTTGGTTCATTTAACAGTTATGTGTATTTCGTAATGCAAAGAGGAGACACTATCCTATTGTGTCTCAAGTAATCTAATCGAAAGTTTAGAATACATATTTGAATTAAAAAAAAAAATTGGCTATAGCATGAATTTCTTTAATTGACTATAAATAGTATCAATTTGGAAAATTTACTTTAAATATGTAGTAAAATTTCGAATATTTACTAAAAATAGCAAGAATTTCGAAAATTGAATACAATAGAAGGATTTTGAAAATCTACTATAAATAGTAATAATTTCAAAATTTGACTAAAAATAGCAAGAATTTCGAAAATCGAAAAAATCTACTATAAATAGTTATAATTTCGAAAATTTAATAAAAGTAGCAAGAATTTCGAAAATCTACTTAAAATAGTAAAATTTATCGAAAATAGGAATGATTTCGAAAATTGACTAAAAATAGCAAGAATTTCGAAAATCTACTATAAATAGTTATAATTTCGAAAATTGACAAAAAATAGCAAGAATTTCGAAAATTTAATAAAATCTACTTCAAATAGTAAAATTGCTAAAATTTACTAAAAAATAGCAAGAATTTCGAAAATTTGCTACAATTTTAAGGATTTCGAAAATCTACTATAATAGTAATAATTTTGGAAATTGACTAAAAATATCAAGAATTTCGAATACTGAATAAATTATCAAGGATTTCAAAAATTTACTATAAATGTAAAAATTTGGAAAAATTTCGAAACTTTAATAAATAGCAAGGATTTCGATAATCTACTATAAATAGTGAAATTTCGAAAATTGACTAAAAATAGCAAGAACTTCGAAAATTTACTAAAATAGAAGATTTTCGAAAATTTATTATAAATAGTAGAAACTTCGTAAATTTGCTATAAATAATAAGAACTCCATAAATTTACTACAATTAGAAGAATATCGAAAATTAAATATATATCAAGAATTTCGAAAATCTACTTTAAATAGCAAAATTTCGAAAATTGACTAAAAATAGCAAGAATTTCGAAATTTTAATAAATAGGTAGAATTTCGAAAATCTACTGTAAATAGTTATAATTTCGAAAATTGACTAAAAATAGCAAGAATTTCGAAAATCTATTATAAATAGTTACAATTTCGAAAATTTACTAAAAATAGCAAGAATTTTGAAAATTTGCTATAAATAGCAAGAATTTTGAAAATCTACTTAAAATAGAAAAATTTCGAAAATTCACTAAAAATAGCAAGAATTTCAAAAATTTAATAAATAGGTGAATTTCGAAAATCTACTATAGTTATAATTTCGAAAATTTACTAAAAATAGCAAGAGTTTCGAAAATCTACTTTAAATAGTTATAATTTCGAAAATTGACATAAATAGTAGGAATTTCGAAATTTTACTATAAATGCAAAAATTTCGAAAATTGAATAGAAGAAGAATTTCGAAAATCTATTATAAATAGTTATAATTTCGAAAATTGACTTAAATAGTAGGAATTTCGAAAATCTACTTTAAATAGTATAATTTATCTAAAATAGGAATGATTTCGAAAATTGAATAAAAATAGCAAGAATTTCGAAAATCTACTTTAAATAGTAAAATTTCGAAAATTGACTAAAAATAGCAAGAATTTCTATAAACAGTTATAATTTAAAAAATTTACTAAAATTAGCAAGAGTTTCGCAAATCTATTATAAATAGTTATAATTTCGAAAATTGACTTAAATAGTAGGAATTTCAAAATTTTACTATAAATGCAAAAATTTCGAAAATTGACTAGAAGTAGCAAGAATTTCGAAAATCTACTATAAATAGTTATAATTTCGAAAATTGACTAAAAATAGCAAGAATTTCGAAAATTTACCAAAAATAGCAAGAGTTTCGAAAATCTACTATAGTTATAATTTCGAAAATTGACTAAAAATAGCAAGGATTTCGAAAATCTACTTTAAATAGTAAAATTTTGAAAATTTACTAAAAATAGCAAGAATTTCGAAAATTTAATAAATAGGAAAAATTTCGAAAATCTACTATAAACAGTTATAATTTCGAAAATTTACTAAAATTAGCAAGAGTTTCGAAAATCTACTATAAATAGATATAATTTCGAAAATTGACTTAAATAGTAGAAATTTCGAAATTTAACTGAAAATGCAAAAATTTCGAAAATTGACTAGAAGTAGCAAGAATTTCGAAAATCTACTATAAATAGTTATAATTTCGAAAATTTAATAAAAGTAGCAAAAATTTCGAAAATTGAATAAAAATAGCAAGAATTTCGAAAATCTACTTTAAATAGTACAATTTATCAAAAATAGGAATGATTTCGAAAATGGAATAAAAATAGCAAGAATTTCGAAAATCTTTAAATAGAAAAATTTCCTAAAAATAGCAAGAATTTCGAAAATTTAATAAATAGGTAGAATATCGAAAATCTACTATAAACAGTTATAATTTCGAAAATAAACTAAAAATACCAAGAATTTCGAAAATTTTATAAAATCTACTTCAAATAGTAAAATTGCTAAAATTTACTAAAAATAGCAAGAATTTCGAAAATTTGCTACAATTTTAAGGATTTCGAAATCTGCTATAAATAGTAATAATTTCGGAAATTAATTAAAAGTATCAAGAATTTCGAATACTGAATAAATTTGCAAGGATTTCGATAATCTACTATAAATAGTGAAATTTCGAAAATTTACTAAAAATAGCAAGAACTTCGAAAATTTACTAAAACAGAAGATTTTCGAAAATATTCTTCGTAAATTTGCTATAAATAATAAGAATTACAATTAGAAGAATTTCGAAAATTAAATAAATATCAAGAATTTCGAAAATCTACTTTAAATAGTAAAATTTCGAAAATCTACTGTAAACAGTTATAATTTCGAAAATTTACTAAAATTAGCAAGAATTTCGAAAATCTACTTTAAATAGTCCAATTTATCCAAAATAGGAATGATTTCGAAAATTGAATAAAAATTGCAAGAATTTCGAAAATATACTTTAAAGAGTAAAATATCGAAAATTGACTAAAAATAGCAAGAATTTCGAAAATTTAATAAATAGGTAAAATTTCGAAAATCTACTATAAACAGTTATAATTTCGAAAATTTACTAAAATTAGCAAGAGTTTCGAAAATCGACTATAAATATATATAATTTCGAAAATTGACTTAAATAGTAGGAATTTCGAAATTTTACTATAAATGCAAAAATTTCGAAAATTGACTAGAAGTAGCAAGAATTTCGAAAATCTACTATAAATAGTTATAATTTCGAAAATTTAATAAAAGTAGCCATAAACAGTTATAATTTCGAAAATTGAATAAAAATAGCAAGAATTTCGAAAATCTACTTTAAATAGTAAAATTTCGAAAATTGACTAAAAATAGCAAGAATTTCTATAAACAGTTATAATTTCAAAAATTTACTAAAATTAGCAAGAGTTTCGAAAATCTATTATAAATAGTTATAATTTCGAAAATTGACTTAAATAGTAGGAATTTCGAAATTTTACTATAAATGCAAAAATTTCGAAAATTGACTAGAAGTATCAAGAATTTCGAAAATCTACTATAAATAGTTATAATTTCGAAAATTTAATAAAAGTAGCAAGAATTTCGAAAATTTAAAAAAATAGCAAGAATTTCGAAAATCTATTTAAATGGTACAATTTATCCAAAATAATAAAAATGAATAAAAATAGCAAGAATTTCAAAAATCTACTTTAAGTAAAATTTCGAAAATTGACTAAAAATAGCAACAATTTCGAAAATTTAATAAATAGGCAGAATTTCGAAATTCTACTATAAACAGTTATAATTTCGAAAATTTACTAAAATTAGCAAGAGTTTCGAAAATCTACTACAAATAGATATAATTTCGAAAATTGACTTAAATAGTAGGAATTTCGAAATTTTACTATAAATGCAAAAATTTCGAAAATTGACTAGAAGTAGCAAGAATTTCGAAAATCTACTATAAATAGTTATAATTTCAAAAATTTAATAAAAGTAGCAAGAATTTCGAAAATTTAATAAATAACTAGAATTTCGAAAATCTACTATAGTTACTAATAGTTATAATTTCGAAAATTTACTAAAAATAGCAAGAGTTTCGAAAATGTACTATAAATAGTTATAATTTTGAAAATTGACTAAAAATAGCAAAGATTTCGAAAATCTTCTTAAATGCAAAAATTTCGAAGCTTTACAAAATAGCAAGGATTTCGGAAATCTATTAAAAATAGTTATAATTTCGAAAAGTGACTAAAAATAGCTAGAATTTTGAAAATTTAATAGCAAGGATTTCGAAAATTGACTTAGGAATTTTGAAATTTTACAATAAATGGAAAATTTTCGAAAATTGACTAAAAGTAGCAAGAATTTCGAAAATCGACTTTAAATAGTAAAATTTCAAAAATTTTCTAAAAATAGCAAGAATTTCGAAAATTGAATAAATGGCAAGAATTTCGAAAATCTCCTATAAATAGTAAGAATTTCGAAAATTTAATAAATGGCAAGAATTTCGAAAATCTCCTATAAATAGTTATAATTTCGAAAATTTACTAAAAATAGCAAGAATTTCAAAAATTTAATAAATTTACTATAAATAGTTACAATTTCGAAAATTGGCTAAAAATAGCAAGAAAATCGAAAATTTAATAAATAGCAAGGATTTCGAAAATCTACTATAAAATTTACTAAATTTCGAAAATTTACTAAAAATAGCAAGATTTCGAAAATTCGATTTCGAAAATCTACTATAAATAGTTATAATTTCGAAAATTGATTAAAAATTGCAAGAATTTTGAAAATTTAATAACTAGCAAGGATTTCGAAGATCTACTGTAAATAATTATAATTTCGAAAGTTGACTATAATTATTAACATTTGCTAATGTTAGTTCTTCAAGTTTCTCTAACCCACGCACACCAGCCTGTTCTTATTTATACTGCAAATAAAATATCTAAATTTATACCGCATACATTAGGGAGCTTTTTTATTACAGTTGACTGGACTCACAAAAAAAGAATTTCCGAGTTTTTACCCGGAATTTTTTTTTTATAAATAATCTGAAAATTTCGAAAAAAAATTAAAAAAAAAATCTGCCAAATCGCTTTAGCCGTTCTCACGTGATGACATTACATACATGGACCTTTTTTATATATATAGATTTCGATAAATTTTCAAACTTAACTTAAAATTTCATAAATTCGAAAATTGACTGCAAATAGAAATTCTTGCTATTTATAGGAAATTAGCAAAAATTTCGAAAATTTACTATGAATACTATAGGGAAAAATTACCATTAAAAGTTTGTCAGAAAAAATTGGTTATGGTCTAGATCAGAGAAAGTTATTTTTGTGAAAATTTAATTTGAATATTCCCATTATGACAGTGATATTGAAAATATACTTTCAATTTCTCATCCTTTGTCACAATTTTTAACTTAAAAAAAAAAAGCGAAAAAATAATATCGATGTAGCAATTAAATGTCATTAAACGTCAAATCACAATTAACACAAAATCCCCAAGAAAAACCTTAAATAATCTACAAAATGTTAACAATTCTAAACAATATAAATATGAAAAACTAAATGAAAAAAAAATATATATAAATAGAAAAAGAAAGTATTTGAAACGATATCACCAATTAAAAATGCCTTTTTAAGAAAATATTTAAACAAAATATTTAAAAATAAACAATTTTAAACCCAATATAACCTTACAAAGAAGAAAAAAGAAAACCAATTAAAACCTTATTCTATATTTAAATAAAACAAATTACACACAGACACAACAAATAAAAACGGACAATATCTTCTTAACTGGAAAATAAACTTAAATTAAATAAAAAAAATATAATAATAGATGTAGTTGGTTTTTCAAATATAAATATAAATAAATAAAATACAATGAAGTAAAAAAGCAATATTAAAAGAAAATTTAACAAAAAATAAAAAGAAATTCATTACAACTAACTCTCATATTCAAAACATTTATAAATGTCGACACATTAAATTAAATTTATGCTTGTTATGCGAAAAAAACCAGAAAACAATTTGATGTTATTTCAAAATAGTTATATTTCTAATGAAAATATTATTAAACTTTAAAGGAAAATATTATATTAAAGTAGTTTTGTGTTGCTGTTTAAACTTTAAATTACCATTAACCTAAAACACACACACTTTAAACAAAATATTAAAAAACAAAAGTATTGAGAAAAACAGTTATAAAGTTATAAAAGTTCATAATTAAACAATTTTAAATAGTTTGCTCTAACTTAATTACTTATAAAAACCTAATAACCAAATATGTCTTTAATTAAAAGAAAAAAACCCAGCTTTTTATGCCTTTAAAAGCTAATTTTTGATTTTCTTTTAATTTCTTTGTTTTTTGGCAGTTTGAAAATTATTTTATTTTAGTTTTAGTTTTGAAATTAGTTGTTAGTTAAACTCTATATTCTATATAAAAAACAAAACGTAATAATTAAATGTAGTATTTGCTAAAAGACCTAAATAAATATTTATATATTAATGATTAATGATTATAGTAATTCTTAAAAAAACAACAAAACAACCAACCAACCAACCCCAGCAGTATACTTATTAAAAAAATATGTATTTCATGAAAATATATTGAAAATTATTAATAAAATAATGTAATTTATTGATTTGTAGTTTGATTTTATCTAGTATTATTAACTATAGCTAACAAATCTCACCAGTAGTCGAATTTTAGTTACAACCAGAAAGTAGCGTAACAAATTTATTTTCATTTTAATTTGTATACCAACAATTTTGAAACATTTGCACTTATTATTTGAATTTTCTTTTATTTCAGTGTAATATTTATTTATTTTTTATTTATTTATATTGTAGTAGTAAATAATGTGTAGAGTACAGTAGACTCAATAGAAATTTTTTAAAAAAATAATAAATTTTTTATAATGTAGTGAAAATGCTGTGTGTGAATCAACATTGTAAGTATTTGAAAAAAACAAACCAAATGATATAAAATTTCTTGCTCAGATAAGCAGTAAGAATTTTCGGCTGTGCCGAATCTTATTACCCTTCACCAAATTATACTTCAAAATTTTAAATATTTTTAGGTAAACAAAATTAAATTTTTTTCCAGTTGTTTTTTTCATTTTTTGGAAAAAAAATTTTTTCGATTGTTATTTTAATTTTTTTTTAAATTAAAATTTTAATTTTTTTTTTTTTAATTTTAAAATTTTTTTTTTGTTTTTTCAATATTTTTTTTTTTAAATTTTAAATTCGGGTTAAAATTTTTTTTTTCGATTTTGACCCATTGTAGGTCCAACTTACTATGGTCTTATAAAAGTCGTTGCAAATGTCTTTGAAATATCTATCATTAGATATCCATATTGTCTATATTAATGACTTAGTAATCCAGATATAGGTCAAAAATCGAGGTTGTCTTGGTTTTTTCCTCATATCTCAGCCATTTGTGGACCGATTTTGCTGAATTTAAATAGCAAAATTCTCGAAAGCATGTCTGACAGAATTATTGAAGATTTAGATCCTGAAGATATCTGGGGTCTTCCGAAAATTGATTTCAACAGAAAGACAGACAGACGGACATGGGTTAATCGACTCCGCTATCTATAAGGATCCAGAGTATATATACTTTATAGGGTCGGAAATGAGAAATGTAGAAATGTATAAACTTATATATACCCTTCTCACGAAGGTGAAGGGTATAATGAACTATAAATAGTAAGAATTTCAAAAATTTACTATAAATAGTAAAAATTTATTATAAATTGATCTTACTTACGAACATTTACTATAAAGAAGGAATTACGAAAGAAAATAATAAGAATTTCGAAAATTTATTATAAACTAAAAATGCTTGTGTTCGATTTGTGAATTTGTGAGAAGCGGTTTGAAAGGGGTAAAAATAGTTAAAAAGAAAAAAAAACGTAATATTGAATGATAATTTTTATTAGCATAACCCGGTGCACTTCGCTACCCCTACCCTAGTAAAATTAAAAAAATATGAATGGAAATACGAAAATAACACATATAAAATTTGAGAATCTCTCAACTACAATTCACTTGATAGTCGAAAATAACTAACTAATTTTGTATGGGAGATACCACTCCACTGCTCTGATCCCACACATTTTTAAACCTTTTATATAAATATCAAGTTTTACTTTAACTTTCCTTTATAAGGGAGGGGTCATTCCTACTAAGCCGATCATGCTTAGCTAATCTTCGAACAGGGATCAGGAATAAATTCGTTTTTAGCTAACCTCCTTAGAATGGTAATAAATTGATTGATACAGAGTTTAAATTCTTTTATAATTATAGTTCTCCAGATATTCAAAATTAATTATTTACTTTGCGCCATAACCACTAATCCAATCCCGACCATTTTCAGCCAATCTGTGTAAAATTGTAAGAGAGCTATGCGGACAAAGTTTGAAGAACCTTCCAATTATTACTTTGTATGGGAGGTGACTCACATCCTTTTCCGACCTCTCCCATTTTGGGTGATATGCCCTCTAATCTAAATCAGTCTATATTCAGCTAAACTCCGCACAGTAATAAGAAATTAATTCGCTATAAGTTTAAACACTTTTACAATACAGTTCTACAGATATTCAAAATTAATTATATACTTTGTATAGGGTGTGCCACGCCCACTATTCCAATCCCGAACAATTTCAGCGAAATTATGAAAATTTATAAAAGAACCATTTAGACTTAGCTTGAAGAATCTTGCAATAATAGTTCAGAAAATATTTAGAAATAACTATTTACTTTGTATGGAAGGCTCACCATTTCTTCCGACCCGTCCCAATTTTGATTAAACTTCATGCAGTGATAAACCGTTGAAAATCGTCACAATTATAAAATAACTATTTACTTATCTACAATTATATATTTACCCCCATATGCATAAACAGTTTTTTTTTAAATTTGTCAATTTTTAAATTTATCAAAGGTTTATAAAATAAAATTAATTTTATAAACCTTTGATAAATTTAAAAATTGTTTATGCATATGGGAGTTAGAAAATAAAAAAACACCTTCAAAATATATTTATTAAAGCGAATTTAAATTACTAAATTCTTCTTCTTTGTTTTCTATAACAACTCTCACTTAAAACAGAGCGAAATCAATACTGTTTAATTGTTTCTCTTATTTACAACAACAAATTAGACAAACATGCATTGCTTTGTTTACTTTTTAGCTTAAAGTTCACATGTACACGTTTTTTCATATGTGTTAGTAGTATCTTTAAACGCTTATAACTCCTAAAAAACTGAACCGATTTTAACAAAATATATATTCTGCACTTCTGTGAATAAATCCCTTTAAAATGGTATATTTCTTGCCCAAATTAAATGTATAATGTGAGAGTAAAAGGGGTGTAAAGAAATCGACTTGCCTATTAATATTATGATCAGGGCAACCAAAAATATGCTCTAAAAAAAGTGTTTTATGCGCATAAAATATGCACTTAAAAACGAAAAATATGCTCTTAAAATATAAAAAATATGCACTTAAAAATAGTTGGTTATTGTTTGATTTCAATGTTTTATTAAAAATAATATAAGAAGTAAATAAAAGTTTGTTTAGTAATTAGTTGCATAATATTGAAGGGAGAGGATATCAAGAATTTCTTTAAAATTTACTTTATTATCCTTTGAATTATGTTTCGAAATCACTATAGAGAGCGTTTGTAATTGTTTGGTAAAAAATTGCATTGGATTTTGGAGCATTCATCATAACATCTAAATTTGATTTCCAAAATTTAAACAGAATTATCAAAAAGCCTTACAATAGTGAAATGATATGTTTTCTTTAAAACTGCCGAAAAATAAAAAAACCTTTTTTGCATTTTTATTACTGGAACTCAAAATTCCGTGACATTTTCTATGTTTTTTCCTTTCTCATCAATTGATTGTTTTTTAATGATTTCATAATATCTTTGTTACAATTTGTGTAAATCTATCAACGTGCTTTGAACGTGATATTTTCGATGGATCTTAATATTCTGAACATTTGCTGAAAAGTTGTTTAATTCTGCATTAGTGGTAAACTGTTAATACCCAACCATAACTGTATCAAGCCACCTTAAGTTTTTTTAAATGTATCCAACATTTTGTTAAGAAGTTGCCCATTTTCTTTTCTTTTAATTTTTTATGTATTTTTTACTATTTGTTAAATTTTGATATTTGTGTGTGAATATTTTTAATTTAATTCAAATATATTGAAACTAAGATCCCTTAAGTCAATGAAAATTTAATGAAGTTAAGTCGATTATTTTCGACTAATTTTTTCTTTAAGTAGCTTAAGCAAATTATCATTGGACCTTAACAAATTGTAAAATATAGAAATGAAAAAGTACAATACAAGCAATAAAATTATATTTACCCCCAGTAACACGAAACCTGGTTATGTTTTATGCTGACAGTTTTCATACAAAAATAATTTTAACCGACAGTATAACTATTAGTTAAGGCATAACCAGGCTTCGTGTTAATGGGGGTTAGAAAACAAAATAATGGAAATAAAGAAAATATGCCACAAAAATATGCAGTTATCAGTTAAATATGCAAAAATATGCTATAAAACGCAATATATGCAAAAATATGCAGTAAATAGCAAAATATGCAAAAATATGCACTAACAAATCGATGCCAAAATTCTTATAATTGTCTGAAACGGATAAATAACTAACTCATATGTTTATACGATGCACAGCAAAAAATATGATATTGCATGTTTTTGGTTGCCCTGATTATGATGATTCATATATGACCGAATAAAATATACATAGAATCGCTACTGAGAGATAAAGAACCTATGTTTATTGTCAAAAACCTAAGTCTTGCAACAACAGAATACATGTAAATCAATGTACATATTTTGAGTTTTTAAATAAGTAATCGAATTTTGGTATGAAAAAGGAGTGATCACAGATCGAGCTCCTTTTCATGATTAAACGCTTATTGGTGAAGATATTAGCGAATTTAGATATCTTGAGTTTTTATATAAAAAAAATCGAACGGAATCGAGCTCTTTTTCTTGATAAAACGCTTACTGGCCAAGTTATTAGCGAATTTAGATATTTTGAGTTTTTGAATAAAAAATTGATTTTTGGTCAGAAATATGAGTGATCACAGATCGAGCTCTTTTTCTTGATTAAACGCTTATTGGCCAAGTTATTAGCGAATTTAGATATTTTGGGTTTTTATATAAAAAATCGATTTTTGTTAAGAAATATGAGTGATCACAGATCTAGCTCCTTTTCTTGATTCAACGCTTATTGGCCAAGTTATTAGCGAATTTAGATATTTTGAGTTTTTGAATAAAAAATCGATTTTTGGTTAGAAATATGAGTGATCACAGATCGCGCTCCTTTTTTTCAATTAAAGGCTTATTTTAGATATTTTGAGTTTTTGAATAAAAAATTGATTTTTGGTCAGAAATATGAGTGATCAGGGATCGAGCTGCTTTTCTTGATTAAACGCTTATTGGCCAAGTTATTAGTGAATTTAGATATTTTGGGTTTTTATATAAAAAATCGATTTTTGTCAGAAATGAGTGATCACAGATCAAGCTCTTTTTCTTGATTAAACGCTTATTGGCCAAGTTATTAGCGAATTTAGATATTTTTGGTTTTTATATAAAAAATCGATTTTTGATAGGAAATATGAGTGATAGCAGATCGAGCTCCTTTTCTTGATTAAACGCTTATTGGCCAAGTTATTAGCGAATTTTGATATTTTGAGTTTTTATACAAAAAAATCGATTTTTGGTCAGAAATATGAGTGATCACAGATCTAGCTCCTTTTCTTGATTCAACGCTTATTGGCCAAGTTATTATCGATTTAAGCTATTGTGATGTATTTAATCAGGGACATAACTGTTATAACCAATATTGGAAAAAATCCTGAAATAATTGTTTATCAAGAATTTTTTAAAAATGATCTCTGAACAGTTAAAAATAACCAATATTATTTTGGTCTTTGATAACCATTATAAACGATTTTTATTTTATTTGGTCTTCAATAACCATTATGAAATTTTTTTATTTTTTTAGGTCTTTGATAACTATTATAAAAGATTTTTATTTTTTTTTGGTCTTCCGTAAACATTATGAATACCAACAAAGCTTTTTGGTCGCATGAACCTGGTTTTCTTGTATTTTAAAATAGACAGAGAAAGATAAATCGGTTCAGAATTTAATAAGAATCAAGAATATTTATGATTATAAACAGTTTTCTTTTAAAATGTGCAATATGTGCGAGCTATGACTAATTATGGACCAATCGGCATAAAATTAAGTGACATATCTTCTGTATATATGAAAGTTATTTGTGCTAAATTTTATTTAAATACCAACTTTTTTAAGAAACCTATACTCGTTAAAATGGTTTCGGAAGTGGGCCTTGTATGAGAGCTATGACTAATTATGGACCAATCGTCACAAAATTTAGTAGTGAGAGTTCGACTTACATAAAACTTATTTGTGCTGAATTTGGTTTGAATATCTATATAACTAAGATATTTATGAGGGATTATCTATTTTCAGATAGGACAATCGTATGGGGGCTAGGAAAAATAATAGACCGATTCTAACCAAAATCAATAGACTTCGTCCTTGGGGCACTATACGCTATATCACTATGGTGGTGTAGTGTATAAATATTTGTAATGGCTGTAGTCTATCGAAGACCAAAAAACTAAAATTTTTTTATAATGGTTATCAAAGACCAAAAAAATAAAATTCATTCATAATGGTTATTGAAGACCAAAAAAAATAAAAATCTTTCATAATGGTTATCAGAGACCGAAATAAATAAAAATCTTTCATAATGATTATTAAAGACCGAAAAAAATAAAAATCTTTCATAATGGTTATCAAAGACCTAAAAATATTAAAATTTTTCATAATGGTTATTATAGACTAAAATTTGTTTGAGTTATTTATAATTGTTATTACGAGACCTATTTTTTTGCAGTTATTTATTCTATAACCAATTGCTTATTTAAAAAAAAATAAGTTATTTCGGGTCCCTGTATTTAATAATTTGACGTTTAATGGACGTGGACAATTTATATTTATGTAAAAACTTTTGCGGACTATGTATTGCGAACATTAAAAAAAATTAGTTAAATCGGCCCAGGCGTCCTGCGATTTTAGATATATCGAAAAAAATTGGCGTAGTCAATTTTTCTTTCAGTAAATACTTAAATTGGATTACTATAAACAAAAAATTATCCAAATCGGTGTAGCCGTTTTCCCATTTTAGATAAATCGTGGTTAATTTTTCATTCCGTAAAAACCTAAGATGGGCTATGACCAACATTTAAAAAAACAAGTAAGAGAGCTATATTCAACTGTGCCGAATCATATATACCCTTTAGCAAATTATATTTCAAAATAAAAAATTTAAATATTTTTAGGTGAACAAAATATTTTTTTCAGTTTTTTTAATTTTTTGAAAAAAAAAATTTCGGATTGTTTCTTTTAAATTTAAATTTTTTTTGGTGAAAAAAAATTCGGGTTAAAAAATATATTTTTCGTTGCGAAGGTCTTTGAAATATCTATCATTAGATATCCATATTGTCTATATTAATGACTTAGTAATCCAGATTTTGCTGATTTTAAATAGCAAACTTCTCGTAAGCATGTCTGACAGAATTATTGAAGATTTGGATCCCGAAGATATCAGGGGTCTTCAGAAAATTGATTTCAACAGACAGACGGACATGGCTTAATCGACTCCGCTATCTATAAGGATCCAGAATATATATACAGTGAATGTCACTTAAAATCGTACACCATCGTAGTCAAATTTTATTCATTAGTTTTAGAAAGTTGATGTTTTGGAAATATTTTAAAATGCTATTTTTATATTGTGTGTGCTATTACCTATCAGAAAATTGGGTATAATTTTAATTGCCCTTATCCACAAATAAAAAAATTGGGTAAGACTGTCAGTGCCCAGAATATCATCGCTTCATTTAAAATCGTAAAGGCACTAAAAAATAGCAAATGATACTCTACAAAGTATTAGGATTATTTAATATTAACATTTTTTTAATTTTTAAAGTTTTAATTATAATTTAATATAATTGTACGAATTTAAGTGAAATATGAATTTTGTGATGTTCTTTAATTTTCATCAATTTTTTTTTTAACGAATTGAGGTTTTGTTAACTTTTTTGTTGAAAAACATATTTTTTGTTCCAATTAATAAACTTACTTTTAATTTTTTATATAATCACCTATTATTGCCTTTATAATTTCATAATATTTAAAAAAAAAAATATGTTGTACGATTTTGACTGACACTCACTGTACTTTATAGGGTCGGAAATGAAAAATGTAGAAATCACAAAGGGAATGACAAACTTATATATACCCTTCTCACGAAGGTGAAGGGTATACAAATTGTCTAAATCGGTCCGGCTGTTTTCTACTGATGCAATTACCAACGAACGACATTTGATTTTTATTTATATAGATTCTATAAATAAAGAATTCTCAAAGGATTTTTTTCAATACATTTGAAATACAAAGGAATTAAGCTTATCAGCCCAATTATGAATAAAAATTCCGCGGGAGTTTTTTCCCTTTTCTCATTTTTCCTATTCAATTTCAATGAGAAAAAACTCCCGGGGAACAAACTCCCGCGGAATTTTTTATTCATAATTGAGCTGTATGAATCTATTTCTAATGAATACATTAACGGAATGTTTAAGAGGTACAACTTAAATCGATTTCGAAAATGGAATTAAAAAATAATTTTTTCGAACCTTTGATATGAAAAATAAAAACCAATTTTTCTTAAAATTGTGACGTTAAATATATTTAATAAACGAAAAGTACGTAATCAAGTATCACAGCTTTTCTCAAAAATATGAATTACCCAAATACGTAGTATATTTTGTAAAACAATTGCTTTAAATAGTAAATTCTTTCAAGATCAAATTTAAACATGGCAATCAGAGGGAATTATATTCCATAATTTAAAGTTTTCTTTTCCACAACAAATGTTGGATCACTTTAATGATATTTTACATATAATATAAATATCAAATTTGAAATATATACTACTAATATCTTAAAATTTTATCAAACATATGAATAAAAAATTTTCTTCACTTACCTCAGCATGTTTTAAAATATTCTTTGGATGAAATAATAAACTTTTTGGTTTCTCTAGCCAACCAGCAATGGGTGCTACACAAAACAAAAATCCCAAAATAAAATCACCACTTTCAACCAGTTATAAACTTGATGCAATTAAACTTACTAAAATGTGATCTGTGGCGCTGCAGTCTCTGAATAATAAAATAAAAAGATAAATAAATGAAATTAAAATTAAAACTTTTAAAAACAAAAAAAAAATAAAATACAACTTACCCGAAAAGGTTTTATTTGTAACAAAAAAGGTTTATATAAAGAATTTGAAAAGCGAGCCATAGTTAGAGGTAAAGCCATGATTTCTAAAGAAATAATGAAAATAATAAATAAAATGAATAATTTAATATTACAGATTTTTAATTCTTAGAAAATATGAAAGAAAATAAATAAAATTGTTACAAAAATGGTTCTACGAACTAATGATTTTTTCAAAACATCTAATTTCTGCTTTTTTTTTGGTCAAAAATAGATTTTTTTTTTATGAAATTAGTTTGAAAAAGTTCATAATTCTGTACATATTACATTGTTTGAGAAAATATACTCAAGTTGGCATCATTAATCACTTCTTCACCAAATGTTTTCAAAAACAATTCATTTTCAAACACGAATTATTGACAAATTGATGTTCGGAAAATCACAATTTTCTCAAACTTCCAATGGATATTCATTGTCGCGTTATACTTTTTGAAAAACTTACCAATTTTGTATAAATTACTTCTTTACAAAAATATACAATAATTTACAAATATTAACAAACAAGAAAATCGACAAAAATATTTCTAAAATTCACTTTTTCAAAAATTAAAATAATAACAAACTAATGACAATTAATTGATAAAAACGAAACGGTAAACTTGGTAAATATCGAAGCAAGTTTGAAAAGTAACAAAAACTATAGTGGTTTTGAAATAGAATAATTTGTTGAAATTGTTTAAACAAAACCCGATTTTTCGTTAGAAATTAAAAAATTCATAGTAAGCATAGAGAATAGACATAGAGCGGAAACTCTCCTGTCAAAGACCTAACTCAGTTGTCAGAAACCAAATTGGTGTATATTGATGTATTAGTAGAAAAAACTATGTGAAAACAAAAACAACAACTCGTATGTGTAATTATTTTGAGTATTTTTTTTTTTGAGTTTTTTTCTAGTTTCCGCTCTATGTTTCTCTATGGTCAATACTTGAAAATTATTGAGTAATTTCAACTATTGGGAATACAAATTCGTACATTTTATTTTATGTTTTTTTAAAATTTAATTAAACATGAAATCAATCAATATTTTTTGGAAATATTTTAAAAAATATTTAATTAAATTTATGAAAATTCAGTTGAAATGCAATTTTATAAATAATTTAGTTAAATTTTTAAATTTTATTTTACAAACTTACAGGTTTCAGGTATCGCTTTTTGCAGTCGTGGTTGATGAATTTTATTTAGCTCCAGTTTTTCTTTAGATTTTTTTTCAGTTTATTTCATTTTATTTATGAATTTGTATAATTCCAGGAATAAAAAAGCACCAACATCTAAAAGGTAGAAAGCCTATTCATCCATAAAAAATTTAACTTTGTAATGAGACACTTTAGAGTCGCCTAATCTACAGCGGTTGACAAAACAATGGAAACTTTCATTGGTGGCCTAAAATCTGAAATCATTTTTTAAAAAATTTTAACATTTTTGTAGTATTTTATTTGTATACTTTTATTAACTTAATTTAACAAAAAACAAAGCACATAATTAATTAAATTCTAAAAATGAGAAAACAAAATTAAAAGATTTCTTTATTACGGCATTAACAAAACAATGGAAACTTAGGTATTATTTTAATAAATATGGTCTAAACTTTGCAATAACTCAATATTTTGTTGGGTATCCCTTATTTTTTATAACTGCTACACATCGACGCTGCATTGAACCAATTAAAGAGTCAATGGTCTCCTTTGAAATATTTCGCCATTCCCTTATAACCGCCTCCGATAAATCTTCCTTCCTGGTGTAATTTTCCTTATTTTACGATCTAAAATTTCCTATAGATTTTCTATGGGATTGAGATCTGGCGATTGGGCAGGCCACTCGGTTACAACTCTAGAGGTGTGTTTCGGGTCGTTGTCGTGTTGGAATCTCCAAACTAGGGGCATATTTTCCTCAGCGTATGGATACATAAAATCGTTTAATATAGTTCTGTATCCTATACCTGTCATGGTATCTTTTATAATATGAATTGGACCCATACCTTGCCCTGAAAGACATCCCCATACCATAATATTGCCACCGCCAAACTTTACAGTCTTATTTGTGTACTTTGTATCTAATCTTTTTCCCTTTGGTCGTCTTACAAATGTTCTCCCATCACTGGCTCTTAAATTGTATTTGGATTCGTCGGAAAAGATGACAGTATTCCATTTCTGTATCGACCAGTTTAAATGATCCCTGGCATATTGTAGACGAGCAGAACGGTTCTTTTTAGAAATGAATGGTTTTTTCACAGGACTATAGCAACCAAGACCAGCCTCATTTGCCCTGCGACTAAATGTTCGGGTACTTATTTCTAATTTTAGGCTATTAACAACCTCTCGAGGAGTTATTTTTGGGAATTTCCTGAACTCTCTCGCTATTAAATTATCTTGTCTAGAAGTAGTCTTACGAGGTCTTCCACCTAAATGTGGAGTTTTTACAGAACCGGTCTCACGAAATTTCTTTATAATTTTTGAAACTGCTGATTTATTTATTGAATATTTGTCACAGATACTTTTTTGTTTTAAATCAGCTTTAAAATCGTTAATTATTTTATTTTTTAAGTCTTCACAAATCTTAACTTTAGCCATTTTCGTTAACTTTGAAAAAAAAAACAATTATGCGAAAAACTTAGAAAAAGAAATTGTGAAAAATTACCAGAATTTAAAAATAAAATAACTGTAAACAGGATGCTTTTTACATCGTTCTTTTAAATATTATTTTCGTTTTACTCTTCTTTCTTGCAGAAGTTTAAAAGTTTCCATTGTTTTGTCAGTAGCAAAGAAATAGTGAATATTTTTAATTTTGTCGCTTTTTTCAGAATATAATTAATTATGTTGTTTGTTTTTCAGTAAAAAAAAAAAATTTATTTTAAAAAAATATTTTAAATTTTGGGCTACATATGGAATATTTGGAAAAGTTTCCATTGTTTTGTCAACCACTGTATATTTCTTTAGAGCTTAATTAAGTAAATTTTCTAGAGATTCTGTTTTAGAACCGATACAGGGTAATGCTGAATGAAGCCAACAGGAAACTATAGCAGTTTTAACTCTTTCAATCACATTTCTTTGGTGTACAAGTTTAAAATCCAAAAGAATTGCATTTTTACTTTAATCAAGGTTAGTTTATTAGAAAACTTAAGAAAAAGTTAATCAAAATCAGTGTTTAAAAAGCTACGATAACTAACAAATTTTTAACTGTTGCTACAACTACTGCTTCAAAAAAGTGTATGTAGCGGTAGCAGTAGCAGTAGCATTTGTCTTTTTTCGTTTTCTTGTTTTTTTTAAAACTACTGCTACCTTCAAAATATAAAACTCTTAACAGAGCAGTAGTAATAAAACATGAATTGTAAATGGAGTAGAAGCATAAAAATACAAATCATTGCTACTGCTCTATATCGAGTTTTAATTTTTAAGGTAGCAGTAAAGTAGCAGTTGATGCAGCAGATAAGGTAGCAATAAAAGTAGTCAAAAAAGAAAATCTTCAATCATAACACCAAAATTGACAGAATTAAACACTGTGTGTTGTTTTTGTTTTGAGAGAGTTTGAAAGAATTATTCGATTTTATTCGTCTCAGATGTTCGTGTTGCTAACAGAAATATCGTGTTTTCTGTGTGTATAACAAAAAAGCCGAACTTACACAAATATACATTCACAACAACAACAACGCATAATATAATTTTTTGGCTGAAGATTTTTATTTTTGACTTATTTTATTGCTACCTCAACTGCTACTTAGCTGCTACTTCAACTGCTACTTCTTCTACTACCTCAACTGCTACTTCTATTACTACTAAATTTTAAAAGTAGCAGAATTAATAAAAAACTAATGACTGCTACATCAAAACTTTTTCTTTTTTAAGGTAGCAATAGAAAATAAATTACTCTGCTACTTTTAAATTTTTCTTTTATTAGTACTACTACAACTACTGCTACCAAAATGTGAAGGTAGCAGTAGTAGTAGTAATTATTGACTCCGAGTTTTTATTAATTTTTTAACTAGACTACTTGTGTTTTTTCGTTGCTACTGCTACTTGTAGTCTAGTTTTTTAAACACTGATCAAAATATAAACAGAACCACGCCATTCCAAGGTTTTTTGTGGAGTGGGGTGGTTACTTTACTAACCACCTTGGCGGTTGCTATTAAACATAATTATGATTTTCGTTTCGTAAAAATTTTTTTTGGAAATCGAATATTTTTGACTAAATTTTCTGAGCAAATAAACGAAATAGCAAAGTAACACTGAATTCGATGAACAATAAGAACTCTGTGACTTTTTTTATTAAATGCGTGATAGTCTCTTAAAAAAAATGGCACCTTACATCAAAGTTTTGCAGAAAACATAAACGATGATTTCAAAAAATATAATTGTTTAGCAAAATGCCAATAGATGCCAAAAAAAACTATGTTTTAAAGACTATAGAAAAGGTGGTTAGTAAAGTGACCACCAAACCGCAAAGAGTTAAATGTAATGTGAGGCGTTTTCAGGTTAGTGAATGATCCTAAACTTTTGAAAAAGTTGTTTTAGAACAGATACAAGGAGGAGCGATAAAGAATTTGAAGTTATACCTACAGAAAACTAAATCAGCTTAGGCGGTAAAGTAAATCTATTTCAGGCTGGTGAATGAAACTAAATTCTACTTCTTTTAAACTACCAAGGATGATCTTTTTCTGAAGAAGTTGTTTTAGAACTCAAACAGGGTAATGCTGAACGAAGCTATGAAGAATACAAACTAATGCCAACAGGAAACTAAAGCAGCTTTTACTGTAAAGCAAGTCATTTTCAGTTTGGTAAATGAATCTAAATTCTACTTCCTTTAAACTACCAAGGAAGTTCTACAATTAAAAACAAACAAACAGCCCCCTAATATTATTAAAACAATAAAATAGTGAGAAATTTCTGTTTTGATGTCGTAGTACAAATCCCATCCTTAAGTATTTATTTATTTATTATTTTTGTATTCATTTAATTGTACATAAATATTGACTGTTCTTTTAAAACCCATGTTTAACTTGTAATTTTTTGTTTTAAACAATTAAACAAATGAAAAATGATTAGGAGAGGAGTAGTAAAAGAAAATAAAACCAAAACAATAAACAACAAATGACATCTGGGGGAAAAGAAAAACAGGTCTTGGTAAAGAACAGAAATTATAAATTGTGTAACATGTAGGTCTGAAGCACATATTTTGTTTAAAGGTTTTGTTTTTTTGTTTTTTTATTGGGGATATTTTTAAGGGTTTGAGAGAACACGTTTAATTTCCTTTTATTTTACTTCTAGATTGTTTTGATGCAAACCAAACCAAACGTTTATCTGGGTAGAGAGCAGATTTCGCAAGAGGTCAGTTCGCCACGATTAATAAAAGTGCAATGATTACAAGTCCAAGTGGCTGATTCGGTAACAGCATTCTCATGAGCCGAACCGGAATTGCCGCCACCAGCGGCTGCCCTAATAGCGGCAGATGATGAAGGATAACTGGTAGTGCCGCTAATTAAAAGAAATTATTAAGATTTTTATAACATTAAAAGAATCAAAGGTAACACATAATGGAAAAAACTGCAACTCACCCACTACCCGATGAACTGGCCTGTATTAGTGATTCTAATAGCTTCCATACATCCTCCTTTTTGAAGGCAAACGCCATATTTGGATTCTTATTGCGTACCGCCTCTAGCAAGGGCTGCATATGCTGACGCAATGGCAACATGTCCATTTTGAATAGATACACCAGCAAATGAAAATCTGAAATGGCTTCGAGAAACTCCTCATCCTCCCACTGCGACAAATACGTGCTCAAGGCATTAAAGTCTTGCAAATGACCATCCAAATAACGATTCTCCACAGGGAATGGTGTTCTCTTGTCGTACTGGGTGAAGGTGTATTGCGGTTGTAGCGGTGTTGAGGCTGGCACATCCACCAACAAATATTCAACAGGAAGTGGACGTGCTAACCGTTGTACTTCATTGCCATATTGGTCTTTTTCCTGAAAGCAAACAACAACATAAAGAAAATATTAAATAAATAAAGATAAATATAAATAATAATAATAATAAATTGAATTGTTTTTTTAATTTAAATAGAAGGTGAGTTTAAATACCATAAAAATAAAACTAATTTCAAAAAGTTTAGCACCAAACAGGTGTTTATGTTCCAATTATATAAATAAATTCATTTGCTATTTCAAGTTCGCCTCCCATATAAAGTTCAGGGTTAAAAACCAGCCTCATTAGAATTATTAGAAGAATGACATGGACAAATGTACACAAAACATTTTTCTTTTTTATTTTAAGGTTAACCGGCTTGTAGCGAGTTCTCAGTGAGATGCTTAAATAGGAGATTCATATGGAAACTGGGTCACCTATTTCATTGTTATTTATTGTTGTTTTGTGTGATTCCATTGAAAATTGTTTGCAGAGCTTTCAAGTTCATATGCCATGTTACAGGCAGCATGTTAAAGGGAAGATGCAAAAGAAAAGCTTTTTGGACTACTATATCTCATGTTTTGCTATATACAATCTGAAACACTCACATAAATAGTATATTGTGGGGAAAGGGGGTGTTTGGTGATGATGATGCTGCTGTTGATTGTTTTTTTTTTTAAACAAGGCTAAATTAAATAAGTACAGTCAGTCAGTATGTGTGCAAGGAAATATTTGGTGAGGAGAAAAAGTATTATCTCATTATTAGGCTGATCCTGTCAAGCAAATAATCTATATTAAATTTCACCACAGAATGAATTAATAACGAATTAAATTAGAATTTTACGAAAGGCTAGACCGAATTTGTAATAGTCTCCACTAAAAACTAATCAGTAGTTTTACAAGTAGTCAAAGTATAGACAATCATTTTTATTAATGATCACTAGAGTGTCCCTTAGATTTAAATTTTTTGAAATGTTGAAACGGTAACCGCTGAAAACTTTCGTAATGACCTAAAATACCACCAAAAATTTTTTAGCTTGTTCTAAGAAGGGCAACCCGTGCCGACTTTCGATTTATGGCGTTTTCTTTTCCGGCATAAATGATGCCTTTATTCTACCTTTTACCCTTTTCTGTGTTCTTTTCTAAAAAAAAATGTAGTTTGGTAAGGGTATAACGTGTTCTTTTCAAATAATGTTGCCCTAAAACCCCGAAGATATGCTACACGTTTCACCCTCAATTTTATCAAAGGGTTAGAAATGCAGCACTTTTTTAAACAGCAAAATGTATAATTTTACAACATTTAGAAGGTACATAAAAGAAAACTGCATAAATGGTAATGGTTTTTTTCTATTGTGATCGTTAAAAATGTAAAACATTATGAGGGTATGGGTAATATTTAATAAATGGTACAAAATATGTTGGCAACATTTTGTGTCAGAAAAGAAAACGCCATTAGTTTTGAGGTGCATTTACAAGGGGAAAAGTGCATTTTTTAGTGTTTTTTTTTAAATTTTTGCCATTAAATAATTACTTTTGCATTTTAATTTAAAATAATCGACATGTGTACCTAATTGTCGTTCTAATGAGTGCCTCAGGCCACTAGAACAAGAAATGTAGGAACAAAATTAACATATTTTGAGAAATATTAAAACAAAAGTTTATTCTTACTTAAAATATATCCATATTTACTTGTGTATGAGTTTTTATCTTCATAGGATACAGTTAACCTATTCGCAGGTATAACCAAAAAAAAATATTTTTTTTTAACGGCAGTTTCAAAACTCCCATTTCAAATTTTTAAACATTTTGTTAAACAAATTTCAGAATTTTTTGATCATCACATGGGGATTTATTGACAACATAATAGGGAATAAAAATGTGAAAAAAGTATGTCAATACCTCCTATAGTTTTCCCGTACCTGCGATTTAAATTTTGTGATTTTCGAGAAAAACTAATTTTTTGGCCATATTTTATCGAATAAGCCGAATTTCCTTACTGTTATGATTTTTATGTAAAATATATTCAGACTGGACTATCCAGGTCAATTTAAATATTGTCTGAATGTTTTACTAAAATCGGAAAACCCTAACTAAGCCTTAAATCTTGAGGGTCAAAGGTCAAATTTTTCAATATTTGGAATTTTTCATGGAGAGATAGCGAAATATTATATATTTTTGTGCCGATTTTGATGACATTTAAAAAAAAATATAAAATGAAGTCTAGTATTTACAATAACAGCATAAAAATGGAAATTAACCCTTAAGAGCACTTGAGGTCCAAATGACCCAGAACTTTTAAAATCACGAAAAACACAGTCATTTTGACCCCAAGTGCTCTTAAGGGTTAATTTCCATTTTTATGCTGTTATTGTAAATACTAGACTTCATTTTATATTTTTTTTAAATGTCATCAAAATCGGCACAAAAATATTTAATATTTCGCTATCTGTCCATTAGAAATTCCAAATATTGAAAATTTTGACCTTTGACCTTCACCATTTAATGTTTAACGTTTTCCGATTTTAGGAAAACTTCCAGACTATATTTAAAATTACCTGGACTATAATATTCTGAACAGATTTTACTTAAAATTAATAACAGTAAGGAAATTGGGCTCATTCGGCAAAATATGGCCAAAAAATAAGTTTTTCTGGAAAATCGCAGAATTTATATCGCAGGTACGGAAACACTATAAGAGGTATTGACATACTTTTTTCACATTTTTATTCGCTATTATGTTGTCAATAAATCCCCATGTGATGATCAAAAAATTTTGAAATTTGTTTAACAAAATTTTTCAAAAATTGAAATTGGAGTTTTGAAAATGCCGTTAAAAAAATATTTTTTTTGGTAATACCTTCGAATAGGTTAACTGTATCCTATGAAGATAAAAACTCATACTCAAGTAAATATGGATATATTTTAAGTAAGAGTAAACTTTTGATTTAATATTTCTCAAAATATGTTAATTTTGTTCCTACATTTCTTGTTCTAGTGGCCTGAGACACGTTAATGGCCTGGCGATTTTTTAATAACTTTAACATTTTTTAACCAATTTTTGTGTTTTATATTCCATTAGAACGACAATTACGTACATATTCTGATTCTTTTAAATTAAATTGCAAAAGTAATTATTTAATATCAAAAATTTAAAAAAAAAAACTGAAAAAAATGTATTTTTTCCCCTTGTAAATGCACCTCAAAACTAAATCGAAAGTCGGCACAGGTTGCCCTTTTTAGAACAAAAAATTTAATTCTAAGGGACACTCTTATCACTCTGATCACTTGGCTGACACCAATTTATATATTTTGGGTTATTTGTGCTCTTTGTAGAGCAGATTTAATTCAATTGACTACTTTATACATCCCTGGTAATCAAACGTGAAGTCAATTGTCATTTAAGTAACTCTAATTAATCTAAAAGTGTAGTTTTAAACGTTTATTTTGTACTACTCTTTAGAAATTATTTGTTTAGACACCAGAAAAAAGCAATATATTGGAGGATTAATTGTCACTTAGTTACCCTTAGTAATCTAAAGTGTAGTGTGTTTAATTTTTTTTATTTTCATTACTTTTTATTTTCATTACTTAGGGATAAGATTTTACTCATTACAATGTATAGGTATGCAATGTCAGCTGTTTATCATTTAAGTCATTTAAAAAAATCTAATTATATTTCTATTTAAAGTAACCGTCTCCTTGTAACTAATACATGTGTTCCCAGAGAAAAAGAGTCAACTACAAAAAACACAACATTTTACAATAAATTTTTTATCAAAAAATAGGGTGTTTATAAAAATCTATAATAAAACAAGTAAGAGAGCAATATTAAGCTGTGCCGAATCTTATATACCCTTCACCGTATTATACTTCAAAAAAAAAATTTTAAATATTTTTAAACGTGAGTCGCGATTGATCAGTGTAAGTGACCAGACGTATTCTGTGCGCTTGATATTATTCCTCAGTTTAAAAAAAATTATAAGTTTCAAAAATTAAAACATTAATATTTACCAAAAACAATTACATTGCGTTTACGCATTGAAAAATAAACTCGTTTTTAAAAAAGCAAAAACAAAAATTAACACATTTATTTGCTAACAAAAACAATTCAATTCGAATTGCAAAAAACAAGTAAAGCAATATACATAGAATGAATTCTGAAAGTGATAGCAGTGAAGACAGTGTTATGAACTGGCAAGTGATGAATAGCAGTAAACGTAAGAAAACAACAATTAGCTTAGACATGCAAAAGAAGCCAAGACATGAAGAACCTAGTACTTCTAACAACAAATTTGATGCACTTGATGAAGAACCTGAAGCCCAACCACCAGAGGAAAGAACCCCAAAACCACCACCTATATTTATACCATGTGTAGATAATATAAGTAAAATGATGCTTTGTTTTGCTAGTGTTATTCCTAATAGAGATTTTAATTACAAATCCTTACGAGATGGTCAAATAAAACTTTTAGTTAAAACAATAGAGTCCTATAGGAAACTTATAAAGTATTTAGATACTAACAAAATTTGTTTTCATACTTATCAGCTTAAGAATGAACGTGCTTATAGAGTAGTTCTCAAAGGTCTTCACCATACAACATCGACTGCAGATATTAAAGCTGATCTCTTAACTTTGGGTCATCAAGTCAGATGCGTTACTAATGTTAGAAGCCGAGTAACAAAACAACCATTACCAATGTTTTTCGTCGATTTGGATCCTTCCCCAGACAATAATAAAATATATGAAGTAAGATATATTAATAATGCTGTTGTTAAAATAGAGCCTCAACGCAAAACAAATGACATTGTACAATGCCACCGTTGTCAAGAATTTGGTCATACAAAATCGTACTGTAAAAAACCATTTGTTTGTGTAAAATGCGGAATGGATCATCCAACCGCCGAATGCCAAAAATCTAAAGATGCATCACCCAAATGTGTCCATTGCCTGCAAAATCACACCGCTAACTATAAAGGATGCCAAGTGTATAAGTCGTTAAGACAAAAAATAAATAACAATATTCGAAATTATCGCCAACCACATTTCGTCACCAACTCGCCGGAATTTCAACAGACTAATTCTCAAAGAAATTATAATAATATCCCTGCAAATGCAACATATTCTGAAGTATTACAGCAAAATAATAAAACACAGGAAAATGAAACAACTGCATTAAAAAATATTGAAAATATGTTTAGCCAACTCATGAATATGTTGTCCCTTTTAATAAGCAAATTATGCAAATAAACATTAGAATAGCAGTATGGAATGCCAACGGTATTTCTCAAAAATTTAATGAAATTGAACATTTTCTTAAAACAAAATATATCGATATATTTTTAATTTCCGAAAGCCATCTAAACAAAAAATCACATTTTAAAATTAGAGGATATGATTTAATTACAGCAAATCATCCTGATGAAAGATGTCACGCTGGAGCAGCTATACTTATCAAAACAACCATTCGTTATGAAATAGCTGAAGAGATTAGAAAACCATTTATTCAAGCAGCAGGTGTTAAAATAAATTGCAACAACAATATTATACCTATATATTCAATATATATTCCGCCCAGGCATAATGTTAAATGTCAAGATTTTGAAAACTTTTTTAACCAAATTGGTCATCGTTTTTTAGTGGCTGGAGATTTCAATGCTAAACATCCCTGGTGGGGTTCTAGGTTAACAAATCCGAAAGGTCGAGAACTGTATAAATGTATTTCAAAAAATCGTTTTTCCATATTATCGTCAGGCAGACCTACGTACTGGCCATCTGATCCCAATAAAATTCCAGATCTCTTGGATTTCGCTGTATTTAATGGCATTTCAAGAACATCGTTAGATATACTGAATGATGATGACCTTGACTCAGATCATACAGCGTTGGTAATAAATCTTAATTCAGTAGTTGAAATTGTTGATAAAAATGTTAAATTATTATCACCTAAAACAGACTTAAAATCTTTCTGTTATTGGATTGAGAAAAATCTTAATTTGGGAGTTTCAATTAAAACTCCTGAGGAATTAGAGAGTTCTGTTGAAAACTTTACTAATTTAATTCATGAGTCTGCATATATGTCACAACCATCTCCTATACCAAATATATCTAATGGGTCCAATGTATACGTTTCCCACGAGATAAGGGATCTCATCAGAAAGAAGAGGCAACTACGACGAATATGGCAGCGTTCCCGAAATCCGAGAGATAAAACAATTCTCAACTTAGCAACTAAACTTTTGAAGGAAAGACTATCCGAGCACAAAAACAAAGAAATTGGAAATTATCTAAATAAATTAAAAGTAAATGCACAAAAAAGTGAACATAACCTTTGGAGGGCAACTAAATACCTAAAACGACCTGTTAAACGAAATATTCCAATCAAAGATATAAACGGGCACTGGAATAGAACAGACAAGGATAAGGCCACAGCTTTTTCAACCCATTTAGAAAACACATTCAAACCTTTTCAGTTTAACCAAAATGATACGCAAATTAAGTCATTTTTGGATGTTGCTTGTCAAATGCACTTGCCAATAAAACACTATTCACCGTCGGAAGTAAGGCAGGAAATTGCGAAGCTAAATAATAAAAAATCAGCAGGATATGATAAAATTGATCCTTTTGTACTAAAAAATTTACCAAAAAAAGGAATTATTTTTCTGACGCTAATATTCAATTCTATCTTGAGGCTTCAGCATTTCCCTATTCAATGGAAATGTGCCGAAATTATTATGATACATAAAACACATAAACCTGAGAATTGCGTGACATCATACAGACCTATAAGTCTACTATCAACATTTTCAAAAATATTTGAGAAATTATTCCTTAAACGGTTATTGCCCATCTTAGAAAAAAAATCTATAATACCTGATCACCAGTTTGGCTTTCGCCACAAACACGGTACACCGGAACAGTGTCACCGACTGGTAAATGAAATTATGAAAGCACTGGAGGAAAAAAAGTACTGTTCAGCTGTATTTTTAGATATACAACAGGCATTTGACAGAGTCTGGCACTATGGGTTGCTTTATAAAATTAAAACAATTTTGCCAGCACCATACTATTTAGTACTGAAATCATTTTTAGATCAACGTTACTTTTATGTTAAAGTAAACAATGAAATTTCAAATTTTTGCAAAATCGAAGCCGGAATACCTCAAGGAAGTGTACTAGGTCCGATGTTGTATACCATATTTACTTCTGATATGCCTTGTATGGATGAAGTAACGGTGGCTACTTATGCTGACGATACCGCTTTCTTAGCAATAAGTCCGTCGACAACAGAAGCATCAAATTTAATTCAAACCCAGATTGACGAACTGCAGACGTGGTTAAATAATTGGAATATAAAAGTAAATGAGCAAAAGTCTACCCATGTAACTTTCACCCTAAGACGTGATGATTGCCCAGCAATACTTATGAATGGGACTCAAATTCCAAAAAGTAACCATGCTAAATATTTAGGAATGCATTTAGATAGGCGGCTGACGTGGAGGGAGCACGTAAAATCTAAACGATCTCAATTAGATAAGAAAATTAAGAAAATGTATTGGCTTTTTGGTCCAAAATCTGAACTTAGTCTAGAGAATAAATTACTTCTTTATAAATGTATTATAAAACCGATATGGACGTATGGTATTCAACTCTGGGGTACAACAAGTAACTCAAATATAGAAATTTTACAGAGATTTCAATCAAAAACACTTCGAATGATTGTCGCAGCGCCATGGTATATTACAAACAACGCAATACACAAAGATTTAGATATTCCATACATTAATGAAGAAATAAAAAAAATTAGTAACAGATATCTTCAAAGGTTAAGTGATCACGTTAATCCATTGGCCATCTCATTGTTAGATGAAAGTGATAGTATTAGAAGATTAAGAAGAGTTCATATTTTAGATCTCCCATTTAGATAATAAACTATATTAATGTATATATTTGTACATATGTATATATTTACTTAAATACTTTTTTATATTATTTACTTTATAACATACATTTTTATTTATGTAAATACATGTAAAATTCATACATGTATAGATAATGCTATTGATTACACTGGTAATCAATAACTTATGTGAATTTAATTATACCCATCAAATTTGCTTAATGTTCTAGGATAGATTGCAAATAAAGAAATTGATTTAAAAAAAAAAAAAAAAAAAAAAAATATTTTTAAGTAAACAAAATTTATTTTTTTTTCAAAGTTAATTTTTTAATTTTTTGGAAAAATTTTTTTTCGAATTGTTATTTAAAATTAATTTTTTTTTTTTAAATTTAAAAAAAAATTTTGGTTTTTAAATTTTTTTTGTGAAAAATAAATTCGGGTTAAAAAATATTTTTTCCTATTTTGACCCATTGTAGATCCAACTTACTATGGTCTTATATACGTCGTTGCAAAGGTCTTTGAAATATCTATCATTAGATACCCATATTGTCTATATTGATGACTTAGTAATTCAGATATAGATCAAAACAAGTAAGAAAGTATGGTCGGTCATATAATACCCTACACTAAGTAAAAGTGCAAAAACATTTTTCTTTTAAAATTTCAATAATTTATATTTTTGAGTGATTTTCGGAAGTGGACCTTATATGGGGGCTATGACCAATTATGGACCGATCACCATGAAATTAGGTCGTGTGATTTATGTCTATATGAAAGTTTACTATCAGGTATGTTCTGTAATCCACGTGATTTCAAATCACATACCGTTTTAAAATCACACGTGTGATTTGTGCCTGTTCTGTAAATCACACTGTTATTGTATTTTTCGGTGTGATTTTAAATTTTCGAAAGCACAAGAAAACAGCTGATTCGTTTATTTTAAATGTTTTGTTTTGCAAATAATTTTGTAGAAATATTAAAGTGAAAATAAAAAAATGCCTGGAGCTTCTGTTATATCTTTAATTGAATTAAAAAGAATGGAATTACATTTTATAAACATTTTGCAAAAACTATGGCGCAAGCTCAACCACTATGTCAAAAAGAAAACAAAACAGCAAAGCTGCCACAGTACACAATTGCTTTTGGTTACCACTTGCTTCAACTTTGTTGCATTTTTTTTTCCAATTTGCGCAAAAAACTTAACGCATATTGATAACTTATAATATAATCTAACAAATATTATAAATTTTATGACGAATTCTATAATTAATTTAAAGATATTGAACATATTTTAGACAGACATTAAAAAATTTTAGTCTGGCAAGCTTCCATGTATTTTCGAAAATCATAAACAGCTGACAACTGAAAACAAACCTGAAACCACAAAAGAAATCACAAAAGCAAATAAACTTTTTACAGCAGAAAAGGTGTCTCTAGATTTTTATTAAATTTTAAGTGTTTTTTTAATAAAACAAGTAATTCTATAAGAAAATTAATAACGGACATATTGTTTAATTTATTTAAATAATTTATTTTAATATTTTCCATGCAATAGCCGCAGAAATAACCAAGTGATTTGAAAACATTAGTGACTTTGTTGAACGTTTTAAAATCACAAAATTATGTGCTCAGAACACCTTTTATGTGATTTCAAACCACTTTTATAAAATGTGATTTGCAGAACATACCTGTATGTTGAATTTTGTGAGTATACCAACATTTTTAAGCTATTTATGCATGTTAAAGTGATTTTCGGAAGCTATGACTAATTATGAACCGATCGTAACAAAATTTGGTGACATGAATTTTGTATATATAAAACTTAGAAAGTGATTCTAAGTCGATCGGTATACTTTAAGGTGGGTGTTAGACTAATATATTTGGGCGTTACAAACATCTGCACAAACGCATAATAACCTCCCCACTATGGTGGTGTAGGGTATACAAAATAGTCCAAAAATCAAGGTTTTTTCCTCAAATCATCGCATGCTATCAGTACTCCTCGATCGTTCTAATCAATGGGCTGACAAATATAATTCAACTAACTAAAAAAACTAACAATGTCTGTCACGTTTGTTATCGTAAGTGTATTTTTTCAAAAACAAGTATTACTTTAACATTTTAAAAGATGTGTAGAAAGAAGAAGGGATGCAACAATGTGTTAAATAAATTACAATAAAGCAGCTGTGAAATCGCCGTGAATATCAATGGAAATTGACATCAACAAAAGGCAGAAAAGTATAGAAAAAAATAATGCTGAAGAAAAATAGAACTTTGTGTGTTATATTACATGCAAACAAACATAGAAAGCGGTAAAGAAGGCAAAACAAATGTATTAACTCTGAATCATAAGTGATGTAAAAAAAGTGTAAAAGAAATTGCTGTTCATCATATGTGATGCACAGGACCGGGAAAAGGTTAATACGATAGTGAAATAAATAATATGTCGCGTGCTAAATCATAAAAACTAATGCAAATATTACAACATCGTCAAATCCATCGTATCGAACAAAGTCTAGCACATAATCACGCCCAAAGTCTAAATCATAGTCTAGTAACTAGTTTCGACCATAATCTTATATCTACTACATTATTAAATAAATGATTAATAATAAAAGTTTGGCAGTTAATGCAGTTTTTAATTGAAATTACTTGAACTAATCATTATTACATAATTGACGGGAAAAAAATGTCGCGTGCTAAATCAATAGTATAGAACATAGTCTAGGCCATAGTATTGTTCACAGTATCGACCATAGTCATCTCCATAGTTTTGTTCATAGTCTAGCCAATAGTCTTGCTCACAATCTGGTTCATAGTATTGTTCATAGTCTTGCCAATAGTATTGTTCCAATCTTGTCCACAGTCATTCTTATCCATAGCCTTGTTCATAGTCTGGTTCAAAATCTTGTTCAAATTTGTGTAAATAGTCTAGTATATAATCTTGCCCAGAGTATGATCTAGACTATGATCTACTAGTCCATAGTTTACTATCTACTATATCTACAAAGTTTTGGTAGTTAATGCAATTCTGAATTTAAATTACTTGAACTAATCCTTATTACTAACGTGACGGGAAAATATGTCGCGTGCTAAATCATAAAAAAAGGGATGCAAATATTGCAACATTGTCAAGTACATAGTATCGAGCATAGTCTAGTACATAGTATAGTTCAGAGTCTCGACCACAGTCTACTATCTAGAGTACAGCCTAGTCCATAGTCTACACCATTTCCAATTGTATTTCAGAAATGTCTAATTATATTAAAGAAATTTCCAATTGAATTTCAGAAATTTCCAATTCAGAATTTTCTAATTGTATTTCAGAATAATCCAATTATATTTCAGAAGATTCCTAATTGTATTTCAGAATTTTTAATTTATACTTAAAAAATTTTTCAGAAATTTCTATTTGTATTTCAGAAATTTCCATTGGTATTGCTATTAGAAATTTCTAAAATTGAATTAGAAAATTCTGAAATATAAATGGAAAATTCTCAAATACAATTGGAAATTTCTGAAAAAAAGTATATATATTCTGGATCCTTATAGATAGCGGAGTCGATTAACCCATTAAAAACCAAGACCATTTAAAATGAAAAATTTTTAAATTCATTTATTTATTTAAACTAAAATACGGTCAAAGAACATAGAAAATTAAAAAAAAATTAAAAAAAATTTTAGGAAACGTGTTTTTGGGGCTGTACCTGAATGGGTACAATGGCGTAAAGTGTATGCTATTTTTATAATGTGTGAAAATTTTTAAAACATTACTTTTTCAACACAACGCAATATCGCATTGTTCAGACAACCATCTTATTCTGTTATGACATTCACCCAATCGTAGGGGATTTTTTATCCTCTAAGGAAATTGGTTTCCAGGAGTAGTTGCGACACCAGAAGCCAGTGTAATTTGTATATGGGTCTCACCTTGTCAGTAGCATCTAAATTAGTGTTATCAGCCAAATTAACAAAACGTTTTATTTCATTGAATCTGTTCCGTGATATAATTTCGGAAATTTTGGAGTGCGAGTATCATCGCAGAGCACCCAATACATATCTTCCTTTGGCATAGAGCGAAATCCACTGTAAAGCAAAATACTCAAGAATATATTCAAATCTTCTACGTTGAAGAATAAATTGTGTTTATTAGCTTGCGATGTATAAATGCAAGTCTGCTAAATGGTTAAACTAATAACCTTTTCCCATTCAAGTATGAAATAATATTGAACTCATTGTCCAAAAAAATAGTTTGAGACATTTGAATAGACCATGCGATGGTCTATTATCCAAATAGAATTTGTTTTGCTTGATCTTGAGGGCATTATTTTCTGTCAGAAGATCTCAAGTGGAACATCATCGTCGCTATCACTGTCACAAAATACTTATAATTCACCTGGTACATGCGATCTCTAACAAAGTCGTCAGCAACACCTTCATCTTCATCCATATTACAATCCGGATCTGATAAAATAATAGCTATCAAAATTGTGGTGCTCATATTTTTCCAAAAAATCTAGTTTTTTAAACATTTGTATTAAAAACTTCACGTTTTGATGGTCTGAAATTCTATTTTAGCGTAAGAAAAATCTTAAAAAAAATAATACATATCAAGCCATTGTACCCAATTGGGTACACCGATTTTCCTAATCACACAACTTTTTCCCAAAAAATTATTTTTCTTATGCATTTTTATAAAATGTACACATAATCACTCTACTTCACAAAATTATAAAAAACTCTTGCTTTCGTAAAACTGTATAAAAACAAGACAAACTATACCTTAAGGGTATTATTTTTTTAAAATTTTTATGTGTGTTGTTTAAAAGCACAGTGTGTTGAATGCAAAATTACAAAAAAAGTTGTCAAATTTATCTTGTTAAAAAATTTATGAGTATTTGAATATTGCCTTTTTTCTGTACTCAAGCAGGTACAATGGCTGGGAATGGGTTAAGCCATGTCCGTCTGTCTGTTGAAATCAATTTTCAGAAGACCCCAGATATCTTGGGGATCCAAATCTTCAATAATTCTGTCTGACATGCTTTCGAGAAGTTTCCTATTTAAAATTAGCAAAATGGGTCCACAAATGGCTGAGATATGAGGAAAAACCAGGACAACCTCGATTTTTGACCTATTTCTAGATTACTAAGTCATTAATTAGACAATATGGATATCTAATGATAGATATTTCAAAGACCTTTGCAACGACGTATATAAGACCATAGTTAGTTGGACATACAATGGGTCAAAATCGGAAAAAATATTTTTTAACCTGAACTTTTTTTTACCAAAAACTATTTTTTTTAAAATTTAAAAAAAAAATTTTAAATTTAAATAATTTTAAAAAAAAGTTCAAAAAAAAAAATTTCGAAGAAATTAAAAAAATAACTTGGAAAAAAAATAAATTTTATTTACCTAAAAATATTTAAAATTTGTATTTTGAAGTATAATTTGGTGAAGGGTATATAAGATTCGGCACAGCCGAATATAGCTCTCTTACTTGTTTTCACTTTAAAGGTGTACAAATGTCGCGTTCTTGACCTACAAATAAAACTAAATAAATATCTTTTACACTAAACTTATTGCTACTAAAACGCTGTTTTTTTAAATTTAAAAAAAAAATTAAATTTAAATAATTTAAAAAAAAAAATTAAAAAAAAAAAAAAAATTTAGAAATTAAAAAAACACTTGGAAAAAAATTAAATAAATTTTATTTACCTAAAATATTTAAAACTTGTATTTTGAAGTATAATTTGGTGAAGGGTATATAAGATTCGGCTCAACCGAATAAAGCTCTCTTACTTGTTTTCACTTTAAATGAGTACAAATGTCACGTTCTTGACCGACAAATAAAACTAAAAAAATATCTTTTACCTTTGCAACGACGTACATATATAATACCATATTATGTTGGACCTACAATGGGTCAAAATCGGAAAAATTATTTTTTAACCCAAATTTTTTTTCACCAAAAAAAAAATTTAAAAACCAAAAAAAAAATTTTAAAATTTAAAAAAAAAAAAAATTAATTTAACTTAGTGCTACTAAAATGTCTGTCGAAAAATGAAAACAAAAACAAAACTTAAGATTTCTTTATTTTTTCGCCTTAACGGTGAATGAATGTCGCGTTCTTGACCCGGAAAATGCCAATATCTATGATATCTATTTTAAAAAAGTATCACGATTTTAAAATTATATTTTTAAAACACATATTGAAAAAGAAAGAATCTTCTTTTAAAAAAAGTACTTTAAAAATTATTTAAAATAAACAAAAGAACTCATTTGCGTTTTTAAAATTCTTTATAAATTTTTGTTTCAAATATAACCAATGATTAAATTGTTGGTTATGTGAGAGAAATTGCCGGCGAAAAGCTGCTAGATTCATAAAAAGAAATATTAGTATTCATAAACTCAAACATACTTTTTATGATTGTATTTGAGTTTTATAGTTTACGATTTAAATGCTTTAACATTTTCAAGAGCATTTCGCAAAGGACCCTGAGTGCAGCAGTATACATATGCATTCCAAATACAGAATCTCTTGGTTAAAAAAAAAAAACAAATGTACGAATGTGAAAATATCCTTCCTATGGTGGTGACTATAAAAAGAATTCGTAGAATTTTATTAAAGCTTTTATTTGACAAACTATAGTGCAACTAAGAAAATCAAAACAGGAAAATGTATTTCAAAAAAAGCTTTTAAAATTTCTAAGGAAAACAAGAAATTAGAGGAAAACTAAAGCCTTGCAATTTGAATAATTATTTTCGCACAACAAAATTTAAACAATTAAGTTTTTTTGTTGAAAGAAACAGAAAGCTTTTTTTGAAAACCCGCCAGTTACTCCAGCCAGCATCAAGTAGAATAAGGAGGAAATATCATTGACATTGCACTTGTTTGATGTTGGATGCTACTGAAAACCTTGGACTTGTTTGCTTTCCTTTTGCTATTTGATTTAATGTTTTTCTTTTACTGTTTTGCTCTGTTTGGTGGCCATGTGCTTACACAGTAAAATACTCGTACTAGGGTTATTTTAAGGCATAAGAGCACAGGATGCTGTTTAAAGAGAGCGGGAGAGAGAAAGAGAGAGAGAAAGTAAAGATAAAATGCAACTGCCAGTAATACAAAAAAGCTTTATTTTTTGCATTTTTACGTTTAATTGAAGCAAGAAAAGAATATTTCAATGAAAACATTTACAATTTAGTTGTTCAACGATACGGTTATAGAAAAAACTTAAAAAAATAACTATTTTATCTTAAAAACAAAACAAAATTTAAATAGAAAAATACACATAATATTTAGCAAAGCAAACGTAAAGTAAAGTTTTATTTCAAATCGTTTTAAAACCAAAAACACATTTAAATTTTTAACTAATTTTATCATAAGAAAATTTCTCTTTTTAAAAACCAATTAATTTATACAATTATTACGTATCTAAACAAAACGTCTTGTTGGAAAAAAGAAAATTGTATTAAAAATACAATTTAATAAAAACCAAAAAAAATAAAAAAGTTCCTAAACAAAAGTTGCCAACAACAGCTGAGTGGTTAGTTATTGAATTGGTGCAAGTTTAGCAACATGTTTCGTTATTAACTGTTGCTTGTTTTTTTTAACAAAAATAAATTAACAAAAAAAATAAATAAAAAAAACACCCCAACGATTTTAAAACAATAACAATATTTCCTTGTCTTTTTCAATTTAAAACTCTAACAAAAAGTTTCCCTTAAACGTTCGTTCGTTCGTTAACAAACAAATTTTAAAGCCGTCTATAATTAAATGCAAAATTTCATGATTTTATCACCTGTGATTTAAACCAGAAAAAAAAACTAGCAAAATCCTCTTTAAAAGGGTAAGTAAATAATTGTATTAATGGCTGCTGCCATTGATGCTGCTACTGGCTCCATCCATAAATGATTAGATTAAAAAAAAATGTTGCAATATTTTAAATTCAAAAGCTACAGGCAAGTAAATCTAAACCTTTAAATGTTTGCAAGGGTCTTTTAAGGCCCCCCAGAGTTTGTAGTGTATTTTAGAAAACTCAAGGTCAAGGTAATTTTGTTATCACTTTGAATCATTCATCTTCATTTACAAGCAACAATTTGCCACTTTTAGTGTAGGTTTGTAGGGAAAAATTGTAATATTATTTCAAGGAAATGTCATTGAGAAAAGTTACAACAATTACAAGAATAAAGGATGCTGCAAAATTACATGAGTTTTTTCTCTCTATGAAGAATGTTAACACAAAAATACATTTTAAAGAACTACTCATATGTTAACCACAGAATAGCCATAGTCTCGACCATAGTCCTATTAATAATCTGGTTAATAGTCTTGTCAATAGTCTTGTCAATAGTCTCATCCATAATTTTATCCATAGTTTAGCCCATAGTTTTCTTCATAGTTTACTTCCTAGTCTAACCAATAATCTAGTCTGGTTCATAGTCTAGTCCGTAGTCTTGTTACTAGTCTTGTCCATATCTGGTTCATAGTCTTGTACATAATCTTGTCCATAGCTTTCTCAAAGCCTAGTATATAGTTAGACAGTTCATAGTCTAGTAGATAGTCTCGACCATAGTCCATTCCATAGTCTAGTCCAAACTGGAGTCCATAGTCTAGTCCATACTCTAGTCATTCCATAGTCTAGTCCATAGTCTAGTCCATAGTCTAGCCCATAGTCTAGTCCATACTCTAGTCAGTCCATAGTCTAGTCCATACCATTGACAATAGTCTTCAACATAGTCTTGTCCATAGTCTCGACCATAGTCCAGTTCACAGTCTAGTCCAAACGGTAGTCCATAGCCTTGACCATAGTCTAGTCCATAGTCTCGACCATAGTCTAGTCCATAGTCTAGTCCATACTCTAGTCCATATTCCAGTCCATAGTCTAGTCCATAGTCTAATCCATAGTCTAGTCCATAGTCTAGTCCATAGTCTAGTCCATAGTCTAATCCTAGACTATGGATTAGTCTCGACCATAGTCTAGTCATGACCATAGTCTAGTCCATAGTCTAATCCATAGTCTAGTCCATAGTCTAGTGCATAGTCTAGTCCATAGTCTATACACAGTCTAGTCCATAGTCTAGTCCATAGTCTAATCCATAGTCTAATCCATAGTCTAATCCATAGTCTAGTCCATAGTCTATACACAGTCTAGTCCATAGTCTAGTCCATAGTCTAATCCATAGTCTAATCCATAGTCTAATCCATAGTCTAGTCCATAGTCTATACACAGTCTAGTCCATAGTCTAAAGCATAGTCTAGTCCATAGTCTAATCCATAGTCTAATCCATAGTCTAGTCCATAGTCTATACACAGTCTAGTCCATAGTCTAGTGCATAGTCTAGTCCATAGTCTAATCCATAGTCTAATCCATAGTCTAGTCCATAGTCTATACACAGTCTAGTCCATAGTCTAGTCCATAGTCTAATCCATAGTCTAATCTATAGTCTAATCCATAGTCTAGTCCATAGTCTATACACAGTCTAGTCCATAGTCTAGTGCATAGTCTAGTCCATAGTCTAATCCATAGTCTAATCCATAGTCTAGTCCATAGTCTATACACAGTCTAGTCCATAGTCTAGTGCATAGTCTAGTCCATAGTCTAATCCATAGTCTAATCCATAGTCTAGTCCATAGTCTATACACAGTCTAGTCCATAGTCTAGTCCATAGTCTCGACCATAGTCTAGTCTCGACCATAGTCTAGTCTTGACCATAGTCTAGTGCATAGTCTAATCCATAGTCTAGTCCATAGTCTATCCACAGTCTAGTCCATAGTCTAGTCCATAGTCTCGACCATAGTCTAGTCTCGACCATAGTCTAGTCTTGACCATAGTCTAGTGCATAATCTAATCCATAGTCTAATCCATAGTCTAATCCATAGTCTAGTCCATAGTCTATCCACAGTCTAGTCCATAGTCTAGTCCATAGTTTCGACCATAGTCTAGTCCATAGTCTCGACCATAGTCTAGTCCATAGTCTAGTCCATAGTCTTGACCATAGTCTAGTCCATAGTCTAATCCATAGTCTAGTCCATAGTCTAGTCCATAGTATCGACCATAGTCTAGTCTTGACCATAGTCTAGTCCATAGTCCTATCCATAGTCTAATCCATTGTGTATCCAAAGTCTAGTCCATAGTCTAATCCATAGTCTAGTCCATAGTATATCCATAGTCTTGTCCATAGTCTAGTCCATAGTCTAGTCCATAGTCTTGACCATAGTCTAGTCCATAGTCTTGACCATAGTCTAGTCCAGTCTAATACATAGTCTAGTGCATAGTCTAATCCATAGTCTAGTCCATAGTCTATCCATAGTCTAATCCATAGTCTAGTCCATAGTCTATCCACAGTCTAGTACATAGTCTAGTCCATAGTCTCGACCATAGTCTAGTATTGACCATAGTCTAGTGCATAGTCTAGTCCATAGTCTATCCACAGTCTAGTCCATAGTCTAGTCTTGACCATAGTCTAGTCCATAGTCTATCCATAGTCTAATCCATAGTCTAATCCATAGTCTAGTCCATAGTCTCGACCATAGTCTAGTCTTGACCATAGTCTAGTCCATAGTCTTATCCATAGTCTAGTCCATAGTTTAGTCCATAGTCTAATCCATAGTCTAGTCCATAGTCTCGACCATAGTCTAGTCTTGACCATAGTCTAGTCCATAGTCTAATCCATAGTCTAGTCCATAGTCTAATCCATAGTGTAGTCCATAGTATATTCCATAGTCTAGTCCATAGTCTAATCCATAGTCTTGTAAATAGTCTCGACCATAGTCCAGTCCATACTCTAGTCCATAGTATCGACCATATCCCAGTCCATAGTCTAGTCCATAGTCTAATCCATGGTTAGTCCATAGTCTAGTCCATAGTCTCGACCATAGTCCAGTCCATAGTCTAGTCCATAGTCTTGCCCATAGTCTAATCCATAGTCTAGACCATACTCCAGTTCATAGTCTAGTCCATAGTCTCGACCATAGCCTAGTCTAAAGCCTAGTTCATAGTGTCGACCATAGTATACTCCATAGTCTAGTCCAAAGTCTTAACCATGGTCTAATCCACAGTCTATTTCATAGTCTCTATACTTTCATTACTTCCGTTTTGGCAATTTTACTTGGTTTTCACTTTAATTTGAAGTTATTTGCTTGCTAGGTTTCAAATTCAAGTACAAAACTTATTAATAACACTAAACGCTCATTAAATGAAACCTTTTGCTGCTAAACTATTGATAAATACAAACAACACATAAATATGTATTTACGTATGTATACATATATATATTTTTAACTTAAAAGGCAGGAAATTATAATGTAATCCTAGTTAGAAGTAAAGATTATTAACTATTTTTTTCTTCTTAACACGCTCAAGGTGAAGGTTAATAAACACAAAACAACAGCAAAAAAACAACAACAAAAACACACACACAAAAAAACAATAATAAAAACAAAAATAAACTACACAAAAAAAGCTTCAACTTATAAGGACACTAAGGATTCAATATCAAGGTTAGCTATGAGAAATGTAGGTTTCTCTACATGCAAATAAAATGGCTCTCTTAAAATATTCCCAAATGAAGGAAAAGAGAAAACTGTGTAGCTAAGAGATAGTTTTATTTTGTTGTTGTTGTTTACCACAATGTTTTTTGTATTGTGTGAATGAAAATAAAAGAAATATCCTTCGTATAATGGGAGTTAAGCAACTCACAGCAGCAGTTCATGCTGGCTTTAACTGCATACAGGTGTTTGGCAGCAGATAAAAATAGATTAATTGCAAACGTCAACGATAAAGGATGCAGCAAGTCGTAATAAAATCATAAAAAAAACAGTTAACGAAAAAAAAAAGAAACTCACACAAATTGGCGGTTAAATATAATTGTGCTAAAATATATATAAAAAAAGGTGTTCAAATTGAAATAAAACAATTTAATTTTTATGTATTACTAGAAAAGAAAATTTATGAAAAATTAATAAGTATTGAAAGAAATTAATAAAAAACCATGTAGTTTGAAGCAAAACATTTTAATTAAAAAGTCTATTAATACAGCAGTTATTTATAAACTTGATGAATAAAAAAAAATAAAATTTTCAAACAATGAAATGTTGAAAACCTTAGAAAAAAATAAATTTTTTGCATCAATAAAATATTTTCAAGAAATTTTAAATGTCTGCTTTAATTTAATAGAAACTTTATTAAAATCCTTTAATATATTGTTCGTTTTCTAGCTAAATCAGAAAAATCATTTGTAAAAAATCGTAATTAATGTTAATCATACGTCATGATGAATAAAAAATAATTATTTTTGCATTTATTAACTTATCGAGTATTTGGTTAAGTATGAAATGAAATAAATAAACAAGTAGGGAAGGGTGTTAACACTGAGTATATGAGCAAAATATTTCAGTAATTTTTTTCCTGAGTATTTTCGGAAGTGGGCCTTATATGGGTGCTATTATAACCAATTATGGGCCGATCATACTGAAATTAGTTCGCGTTTTTTTGTTTCTATATAAAACTGGTTCATAGTCTTGTTCATATTCTACTCCATAGTCGTGTCCCTAGTCTTGTCCATAGTCATGTTCACACTGTGGCCCAAGTTTTGTCAATAGTCTACTTTATATACTTATTCATAGTCTTGTACATAATATTGTCAATAGCCTTGTCAATAGCCTTGTCAATAGCCTTGTTCATAGTCTTGATCATAGTCTGGTTCATAGTCTGGTCTATAGTCTTGTTCTCATTGTGTAATTTTTTTTCAATATTCTTGTTCATAGTTTTGTCAATATTCTTGTTCATAGTGTAGTCCATGGTCTTGTTCATATTCTTGTTAATAGTCTTCTAAATAGTCTAGTCAATAGTCTTTTTAATAGTATAATCCATAGCCTTGTCCACAGTTTTGTTAATAGTCTTGTTCAGATGACAGCTTGTTTTTTTTTAAACGATTCCTGAATAGGGCTCTTTGGAAAATTGAATTTAAAGGGGAAAAATTACTAGTCCATAGTCCAGTCCAAACTGTAGTCCATAGTCTAGTCCATAGTCTTGACCATAGTCTAGTCCATAGTCTCGACCATAGTCTCGACCATAGTCCAGTCCATAGTCTAGTCCATAGTCCAGTCCATAGTCTAGTCCATAGTCTCGACCATATTAAAGTCCATAGTCTAGTCCATAGTCTAGTCCACAGTTTAGTCCATAGTCTAGTCCATAGTCTAGTCCATAGTCTAGTCCATAGTCTAGTCCATAGTCTAGTCCATAGTCTAGTCCATAGTCTAGTCCATAGTCTAGTCAGTCCATAGTCTAGTCCATAGTCTAGTCAGTCCATAGTCTAGTCAGTCCATAGTCTCGACCATATTCCAGTCCATAGTCTAGTCCATAATCTAGTGAGTCCATAGTCTAGTCCAGCGAAATGCAATGAGCTCTCAAATGAGCTCTCTTGTTTTTATTTTCACATGTACGCAAGCACACACAACAGTCAGTCTCGCATGAGCATTGATAGAAGCAGGTTGTGTTACGCTTTTATGCTTGTTTATTTCATTATTTCAGCTAGTTGTTTTTGTTTTTGCCAGAGAATAATTCTCAACTCATACAACTACAATATCTAAAAACTGTAGTGGTGTGAGTTTGCATTTCGCTGGTCTAGTCCATAGTCTCGACCATATTCTAGTCTTGATCATAGTCTAGTCCATAGTCTTGACCGTAGTCTTGACCATAGACTAGTCCAAACCCTAGTTAATAGTCTAGTCCATAGTCTAGTTCATAGTCTCGATCATAGTCTAGTCCATAGTCTTGTTCATAGTCTAGTCCATAGTCTAGTCCAAAGGCTAGTCCATAGTCTAGTCCATAGACTCCATCATAGCCTAGTCCATAGTCTTGACCGCAGTCTTGACCATAGTCTAGTCCAAACTCTAGTTCATAGTCTTGTCCATATTCGAGTTCATAGTCTAGTCCATAGTCTAGTCCAAACTCTAGTTTATAGTCTAGTTCATAGTATTGCCCGTAGTCTTGACCATAGTCTAGTCTAAAGGGGAAAAATTACTTCGAAGATGTCTACCTAAAAGACGAAAGTATGGAGAACTTAAAAGGCTATGTTTTGAAAGCAATGGGTGCCCCGATAGACCAGTCGATAGTGTGCTGAACTATTACTCTGAGGGTTGCTCTGGTTCGATTCCCACCAGAGACTCTGTGTGTATCTGCAGACAAGCAAATATCTAGGGAATTCGTTATAAAAATTTACTGCCTGTCGAAAGAAAAATTAGTCGAACAAATTTGTAAGAAAAACACTCAATTTTTAAAATTCTTTCGAATAGTTTTCATACAAATTTTATCGAATCATTTTTCTTTAGACATCGTGGAACAGGCAGTTACATTTTTCTATACCATCGAGAATTTTGCAATTGCTAAAGAACAATTGGTTCTTATGCTTGTAATTTTTACTATTTTTACTAGTTTTGGAAATTTTCAAAACAAGAAGTAACCAAAATAAATAGTAAAACTAGCAGGCAAACGAAGTCCTCAGCAAATTGAACCAAATATGATGGATGAGGTTTAAGTGATTTTGTTATGAATGCATAAAAATTACATAAAAAAGTTTTCGTTTAAAAAGAAACTTTTACAAAATCAGTGTATATGCATATAAATGTATCAGTATGAATGTATATAAAAAGCTTTTTGAAGAACAGCTTTATAATTTTTTTATAGAAAATTAAATAAAAAATTATAAATTAGCTTTTATTGAGAATAACAAAAATATATTTTATTTCAAAAAGAGAATAATTTTTTTTTTTAAAAAACTTTTTTAAAAAGGATTTAATTCAGTAAAAGCAAAATTTGGATCCTAAAAATTTTTTTTCATAAAAATGTTTTTTTTTGCAAAGGATTTTGAAGAAGAAATTGGGTTTTAATACTTTTTAGAGAAAAAGGCTTTTTACCAAAAATAAAAGTTTTAAAAATGTGTTTTAAGAAAAATATGATAAAAAAAGCTTTATTCAGCAAAATGTTTTTTTTCTAGTAAAATTGTGGCTAGATTTTTTCATAGATAAAAGTATTTTTCAAGAATGTTTTTTTTAGTGTTTTTTTTGGGAAAAAATCTGATGTTATTATATATCTTCGAAAAAGGCTTTTTCTTATAAAAGAAATAATTTTCGAAAAAAAAGCTTTTTTTATAAAAAAAATATTTTTATATGGTTTTTGTAAAAAAAAAATAAGCTTTTTTATATTTTTCTAAAAAATTTTTAGTTTTTCAGAAAATTTATTTTGTTTTTTTTTTTAATTTTCTTTAAGAATTGTTTTTTACAAAAATAAGAAAAACATTTTCTAAAAAAAGCTTTTAAGGAAAAACCATGTTGTTGTTTGAACATTTTTATATAAAAATAAGCTTTTTCACAAAATTCAAATTTCTTTGTTAAATTCTTAAATTTTTTTTGTTGTTTTGGTGAAAATGCTATTAATGAAAAAGCTTTTAAAAAATACAATATCTTTTGAAATTTTTATTTATATCAAATTAAGCTTTTTCACAAAAAGGAAAGTATTTCGTTCTGAAAAAAGTGAGAATAAAGCTTTTTCTTATAAAAGAAAAATTTTCGAAAAAAGCTTTTCTTATAGAAAAGACATTTTTATATGGTTTTTGTAAAAAAAGCTTTTTTTATTTTTCTGAAAAAATATTAGTTTTTCAGCAAATTTGTTTTGTTTTTTTTTAAATTTTCTTTAAGAATTGTTTTTTACAAAAATAAGAAAAACATTTTCTAAAAAAAAGCTTTTAAGGAAAAAACACATGTATTTGAAAATTTTTATATAAAAAATAAGCTTTTTCACAAAAGGAAAATTAACATTTCTTTCTTGAAAAAGTTTTGTTTTTTAATAAATATGCAAGAAAAAAGCTTTTTTCTATAAAAAAAAATTCTAAAATTTTTTTAATGAAAAAGCTTTAAAAAAATACAATATTTTTTTAAATTTTTATTTATATCAAATTAAGCATTTTCACAAAAAGAAAAATATTTCGTTCTGGAAAAAGTGAGAATAAAGCTTATTTCTATAAAATAAAACTTTTTCAGAAAAAAGCTTTTTTGCTTACAAAAAAAATGTGTTTTATAGGAAAAAGCTCTTATCGAAAAAACCATTTCAGAAAATATGTTTATTTTAGAAACAGTTTTATAGAAATAAGACTTCTATCATAGAATAATAAAAGCTTTTTTTCTATATATTCTTGTGAGAAAAAAGCTTATTTCTATAAAATAAATATTTTGCTAAAAAAAAGAAAACATTCTTCACCATAAAAATATATATGTATGTATAGAAAAAAAAACTTAAAAAAAGCTTTTATAGGAAAAAGCTTTTATCGAAATTTCATTTCAGAAAATATTTTTCTTTTAGAAAGTTTTATAAAAATAAGATTTTGCTCATAGATTAGCAAAGCTTTTTCACAAATAATAAAAATTATTTGAAAAAATTTAATTTTTTAAAAAAAACTTTTTTTAAAAAAAAAAATTTTTTACAAAAAAAATTATTCGAAAAAAAATTCTTTTTCTTAGACTAAGACTTTTCTCATGGAATAAAAAATGGTTTTTCACAAATAATATAAAGGATTTGAAAAAATTACGTTTTCTGAAAAAAGCTTTTTTAAACACTCAATATTTTTTATGGGAAAAACCTTAACATTTAAAAAAATTATTTTTCATAGAAAAAATCCTGTAGATCTTAATAAATTTTTAAAACTATTTTCAAAACTTTTTAAAATTTTTCAGAATAAAAAAACCCATTTCTCTCTTCCAGACCTACAAAACCACATACAAAAACAAATAAAACAACATGGCTGTGTCTCACAAAACAAATAATTTAATCAACTGTAATCGATGCCATTTACCATTTAATTTTAAAAATACCGCGCCAAAAATGTTATCGTGTAAACATTGGTATTGTTTCAATTGTCTGGAACATTTATTGCACAACAACAACAATAATAATAACAACAACAACAACATCACAGCCAAAGTTAGCGAACAATTTCTCGACTGTTTACAATGTCAAAGGTCAATTGACATGCTGGGCTTGGGCTTGCAACAATCGGGAGAACAAATTGTACAAAATTATGAAAAAACGAAACTACAAATTAATAATAATCATCATCATCATCATTATATTAATCATAATAATATTAACAATATCAATAATCTTAAAAGTGATAATAATAATATGACAACATTTGGTTGTGAAGATGAATTTGCTCAAAGGGATTTTGAATTGGAAAATGGTAATAAAACAAGATCGGCTTCATTAAATTCAGAGAATTCTGCTGGCAGCTTTGTGTATTTTACCAACAATAACAACCATAATAATGCAGCTAATGATCTGGAGGTTAATTTGCATTTAAGAAATCGTAATACGAATACAGCCTCCAATGGAACAGAGAAAATGCTGCCCGGAGAAAATTGCTTCATACACGGCATGCCCAACACTTTATGGTGTCAAACATGTCTGACGGTTTTGTGCAGAGGTTGTAATGCTGGCTTAGAGCATAAAGATCACAAGGTGGAAAATCAATTGGAGGCCAAAGAATTCTATCAGAATAGAGTCAAGCAGGAGTTTCTGCAAATCCAGCACAGTGTGGAGGAAATGGAAAATTTAAAACTTTTACAAAAGGGCTTCTTATTAAAGCTATTGGAAACTTGCTGCACTTTGAAGTTGCAAATCGAACATGAGCTGGTAAACACCTCGAATACAGCGGACACCGATGAAATGAAGGATACCATGAAGAATTTACAATTATGTTTTGGTTTATTGGGCAAACAAACGCCCCACGAAATCTTGAGACTCTACAAAGTCATCAAAGATGAAAATTGCAAATTTAAGCTGAAGCACAAACAAATGTTGCAGCAATGCAAGATGCAGCAGCTTTTAACTAAAAGTCAAAAGATTTTTGATTTCGAATTGCTGAAAGAGATTTTACAGAAAATCGATGCCAGCAACTCAAACACGGCCGATCTAAATAAAATGTCCGAGAGTTTGTTTAATGAGCAGGAGGCTGGTACACGTGATAGTAATTCCGTAATGATTTTAACCAACTATTGCATTTATCGTTTGTACATGTCCTACATGAAGCAGCAGCAGCAGTTTATCGAGCAACAATTCATGCGTTATCAACAATATCATCAGGAACAGAAACAGAACTTAATCAAACAGTTTAAAATGTTGCAGCAACATACAGCTGCAGCAGCTGCAGCAACATCTGTGGCCACACATCAACAGCAAGACTCAATGGCCGCAAACACCAATGAATTTACCACCTTCTACAGCCAGGATAAGGACAAACCAAAAACTTATGCCGAAATAGCCACCCTACAAAATGCCCACCAATTTGATGCTGGCGATAACTCAAATGGTTTTGAACTCATACCCACCTCTAATAATTTCCAGCCGTACAAGAAACCTTTAACTAAAGCCTATGAAGAGCCTCGTAAAACTGTTCAACTTCTCTTTAATCCCATCAACAATGAAAATAATCAAATTTATTTCTTTGATTTCGAACGTAATGGCCTGCATTTGGGTCGTGTGCTGATTAAGGTATTTGCCGATATTGCTCCCAAAATGTCGTATAATTTCCATGCTTTGGCCACCCATGAAAAGGGTTTCGGTTATACCGGCTGCAAGGTATTCGAATGTCATCCCAACGAAAGCATCATAACCGGAGACATTGAACAAAATACCGGCTATAGCAGTCGTTCTATCTATGAAGATGTCCAATTCATACCCGATGATACAAATATAGCTCCGTTTCCAGGAGCTGTGGGCATGCGCAGAGCCAAGAAGAAATTCGATTCTCAAGGTTTAGTGGGTTCTCAGTTTCGTATTATTTTAACAGAATTGGGTTTTACAGCCATCTTTGGTTGTGTTATTGAAGGTTTAGAGGTGGTCAAGAAAATTTCACAAACTTTAGTGCAAAATGATAAGCTACATGGAGGGGCTGCTGCTGGTGGCGCTGCTGCTAATCCCACGGTGAATGGCAATGGTGTGGCGGGGCCACCATCTGGTGTTGGCTCTGTGGCTGGTATATTTATAGCCCAGTGTGGTTTGTATGAATTTGTGAAACGTGATTTAATGTGTGGTATTTAAATTGAAGAACTTTTTTAGTTTCTTTGTAAATTTACATGACTTGTAGGTATGGAAAAAAGACTTTTTTTAAAAAAAACTTATGGTCCAAAATGTAAGAAAAGATTATAAATTTAAAATAAAGAGTCGTTAGCACTTATTTGGCCAATAAATTGTAAAAGAAAATCATAAATTATTTGAAAAAATTATATATAAAAAAGATAAGTTGGTTACTGTTGAAATTAAAATTTAAAAAAAAAAAATAGAACCAAAATGTTTCAGAACATGCCGAAAAAAACCTATTTTATAACGAAATTTAAATTTGAATTAATCTGTTTTTAATCACAAATCTTGGATTTCCAAAAATTTCCTTTTTTTTAAAAAGGTACTTTTTTTAAAAAGGAACTTTTTTTAAAAAGGTACTTTTTTTAAAAAGGTACTTTTTTAAAAAGGTACTTTTTTTAAAAAAGGTACTTTTTTAAAAAAGGTACTTTTTCAGCCAGACAAAATAAATATTCAGTGCATTATCTAGTAATTCCCCGAAAAAATTATAAAGTACTTTTTTACAAAGGTATTTTTTTCAAAAATTTGCTTTTTTAAAAATAATATTTTCGAAAATCTAGTACTTTTCTAGTATATTTTTAACTTTTTGAAAATAACTTTTTATACCCTTCACCTTCGTGAGAAGGGTATATAAAGTTTGTCATTCCGTTTGTAATTTCTACATTTTTCATTTCCGACCCTATAAAGTATATATATTCTGGATCCTTGTAGATAGCGGAGTCGATTAAGCCATTTCCGTCTGTCTGTCTGTTGAAATCAATTTTCTGAAGATCCCAGATATCTTCGGGATCCAAATCTTCAATAATTCTGTCAGACATGCTTTCGAGAAGTTTCCTAGTTAAAATTAACCAAATCGGTCCACAAATTGCTGAGATATGAGGAAAAAAAACAGGATACCTCGATTTTTTACCTATATCCGGATTACGAAGTCATTAATATAGACAATCAGCCCAATTATGAATAAAAATTCCCCTTTTTTAATTTTTCCTATTCAAATTCAATGGGAAAAAACTCCCGGGGAACAAACTCTCGCGGAATTTTTTATTCATAATTGGGCTGAATATGGATATCTAATGATAGATATTTCAAAGACCTTTGCAACGACGCACAGTGGCTCAACTCTGTAACTTTTGAACCGATAGAGATATTTTAGAATTTTTTTTTTGTGGACAGATAATTTCTTGAATTTTTCTCCAGTTTTAATTTCATTAAAATCGGTTCAGCAGTTGTTGCGCAATTTAAGGTTAAAGTTGAACTTTTAATTTTTGTATAGCATTTAGTATGAAAATGCTAATTTTTTTGTTTTTTGAATCAGCTATACTTATTAAAAAAGTTATCAGCAGATAAAAACAAGTAAGGAAGTATGCTCGGCCAAGCTCGACTATATAATACCCTACACTATAATTTATTTTCGTGATTGATTTTCGGAAGAGATCATTATTTGGGAGCTATGACTAATTATGGACCTATTGCCATGAAATTAGGTCGAGTGATTTATGTCTATATGGAAGTTATTTCTGTTGAATTTTATGTTTATACCAACATTTTTAAGAGATTTATGCTCGTTAAAGTGATTTTCGGAAGGGGGTTTTATATGGGAGCTATGACTAATAATGGACCGATCATCATAAAATTAGGTGACATTAATTCAGTTTATATAAAAATTATTTGGAGCAAAATTTGTGTAGATATATATATAAATTAACCATTTACGACCGATAAAGTATAATTTCGGGAGAACATTTGTATGGGTGATATGTGAAATAGTGGACCGATTTCAGTAATTTTCAATAGACTTCGTACTCTCGCAATATCTTCAAAATTGCGAATTGTACTTTGCGCCAGTCATATGAACAAGTAAAATAACAAGTAAGAGTGCTATATTCGGCTGTGCCGAATCTTATATACCCTTCACCAAATTATACTTCAAAATTTTAAATATTTTTAGGTAAACAAAATTAAATTTTTTTTCCCGTTGTTTTTTTCATTTTTTGGAAAAAATTTTTTTCGATTGTTATTTAAAATTTATTTTTTGTTTTTTCAATTTTTTTTTGTAAAAAAAAAAAATCGGGTTAAAATTTTTTTTTCCGAGTTTGACCCATTGTAAGTCCAACTATAGTCTTATATACGTCGTTGCAAATGTCGTTGAAATATCTATCATTAGATATCCATATTGTCTATATTATTGTCTTAGTAATCCAGATATAGGTCAAAAATAGGTCAAAAATCGAGGTCTGTTAAATTTTCAGTTTTGACGAATTAGGTGGCAATGTTTATACCAACTGGACGGCGAATTCCTTTATTCAAAATAATCAAAACTTAGCCTTCAATGACGGGCCTACAACGAATATTATAACTAGTTCGGGAATATATTCCTGATGATCTTGAACTTATGATATCTGTCAGATTACCTAACACTTTTAGGTGGAGATTCATGCTTTAAACATAGCCGAATTGTAATTTATTAAGGCGATAATAGGGGTCGAATTCAAGAAAATTCAGGTGAATTAATTAACTTTTTATAAATGGAGACATACCAGGACGGATTATTGTATGTGTGGAGTTTGACATCTCACCGAACAAATTATTTAATCACCTTACTAAATACAACTTGTTAGACGTTTATATAAAGTTTGATTGCGATTAAGACTCCCAATTCTTATGCATTCTATTAGCATGATGGGTACTGGTATGGTTACTGGAAAATGAGAGCCATCGAAGAAACGAAATTAATGACGAGAGAGCGAGAGAAACAGTCAGATTGATTTAAATTAATTGAATTGTTTATTTCAAAAACCAGTCAAACAACAAAAAATCCAAAATTAATTTATTGCATCGTTTAATGCAAATAAAAATAAATACTGCCCCCCTATAATGGCGTAATAGAGACGAGAAATCCGTGTTTAGTGCAGAAAGAAGTCAAGAGACAGTTTTTTTATTCATAAATGTGAAAAAATAAAGGTTTTACAAGCTCTAAAACTCTACTTGGTTGGATATGAAGAGTTTTAAGGAAATTGTTTTCCTATAACGCCAGAAATATTGAAAGAAATATTGTTTTTTTTCAGAAACCAAGTCAAGTGAAAACTTTTTTAAATACATGTTGATATAGATAACAAGAGTTTGATGTTTATCCTACAGTTACACAAATGAAAAACTTTCATAATATCAATTTTGTAAAAGTAATTTTTAGGTTTAGGAAGTTTTCTTTGATTTACTCAAAATCAATAATTTGTTGCTTGACTGGTTTTTGAAATAAACGATTCAATTCAGAAGAGGAAACGCATAAGGTCTATGATTAACAATAAAGACCTGTTTTGTTTATAGAGGCTACGAGAAATAATGGAGCGATTGCAACCAGTTTCATTGTTTTTATACCCTTCACCTTCTTGAGAAGGGTATATACATATAAGTTTGTCATTCCGTTTTTAATTTCTACATTTTTCATTTCCGACCCTATAAAGTATATATATATTCTGGATCCTTATAGATAGCGGAGTCGATTAAGCCATGTCCGTCTGTCTGTCTGTTGAAATCAAATTTCTGAAGACCCCAGATATCTTTGGGATCCAAATCTTCAATAATTCTGTCAGACATGCTTTCGAGAAGTTTGCTATTTAAAATCACTACAATGCCAAACATACATATTGGGGTTCGCGATTGGTAAATCCCAGAGGTAGACAGCTGTATAAAGCTCTAGTTGATCGCAAAAATTGCTTAGATTTTGTGTCTCCTGGACACCCAACTTATTGGCCAACTGATCCTAGAAAAATTCCTGATCTAATAGACTTCGCCATATGCAGAAATATTATTCGGAATGCAATATCCACAGAAATATCCTATGATCTATCTTCTGACCACTCTCCTGTAATTATTGATTATTGTGAGAGACCCAACACCCCAAGATTTCCTAAGGACTCTTTGTATTTTAAGACAAATTGGCTAAAATATAGGAAATATATCAGCAGTCATATCCACACAAATCCTAATTTACAGTGTGAGGAAGACATAGATAGGACCGTTAATGACTTCACGTCACTGATTGTTTCGGCTCTGGAACACTCTAGGTGCCAGATCCCTCCAAAAACTAATACGCCTATTTCAAGTTCGGATATTGAAGGACTTCTTCTCGAAAAGAGAAGACTCAGAAGAGAATGGCAACATAATAGATCACCTGCTGCAAAGCAGAGGCTGTCCGCAGCAGTACGAAAACTGAAAAGAGCCCTTCATTTAGAGGAGGATCGCATAAACGAAAAATATATTAAAAGTTTGACGAGTACAAAATACACAAATTTCTCTCTTTGGAAGGCAACGAGGAACATTAAGCCACCGGTAGAGGCACAAAGCGCTTTAAGAAAAGCTGACGGAACCTGGGCACGAAGTGCTATAGAAAAAGCCTCAGTATTTGCTGAACATTTAAGTGAAGTATTTCAGCCCAACTCCACGGCAAATGAGTTTGAACTAGAAGAACTGCCAGCTTCAACAATGGCTAATGCAGCCCAATTCGATATTAGTCCTGAGGATGTTAATAGAGTAATTAAAAATAAATTAGACTTGAAAAAATCACCGGGATATGATTTAATAACGCCATCAATGATTAAGAACCTACCAAATGTGGCAATAATTGTGCTATCTATATTGTTTAATGCGATCTTGAAACTAGGAATTTATCCAAAAAATTGGAAAATTTCTCAAATAATAATGATACCTAAACCGGGTAAAGATTTAACCCTGCCATCTTCTTATAGACCTATTAGCCTACTCCCTTGTTTGTCGAAGTTATTCGAAAAAATATTCCAGGAAAAGATAATACCTTTTTTGAATGATGGAAACATTATCCCAGTACACCAATTTGGTTTCCGTGAACATCATGGCACCATTGAACAGGTCAATCGTTTAACTGGAGAGATTCGAAAATCTTTTGAATTAAAGAAATATTGTTCTGCCATCTTTTTAGACGTTGCTCAGGCTTTTGACAAGGTATGGCATAAGGGTCTAATACATAAAATCAAATGTCTACTACCACTATGTACTCATAAATTGCTGGAGTCTTATTTATCGAATAGACTTTTCAGAGTTAAGTACAATGATTATGTGACGAGAGAATGCAAGATTGGAGCTGGCGTTCCACAGGGAAGTGTACTAGGACCTACGCTATATTTGATTTACACCTCCGACCTCCCTACGTGCGATAAACTAACAATTTCAACATTTGCTGATGATACCGCCATTATTAGCTCAGACGAAAACCCACTCATGGCATCTAGTCAATTACAGAATTACCTCGTACGTGTGGAGTCATGGTTGAAAAACTGGCGAATAAAGGTAAATGAGCTGAAAAGTAAACATGTTACGTTCGCTCTAAGGAGAGGAAATTGCCCACCTGTCACACTCAACAACGTTAATATACCGCAGTCTGATTATGTCACCTACCTTGGTATTCATCTAGATAGACGGCTTACTTGGCGCCGACACATAGAAACCAAGAGACTTCACATGAAGTTAAAAGCCTCTAGCTTTCATTGGTTAATCAGTGACCAATCAAAATTAAGCCTTGAATATAAAGTCATCCTGTATAAGACCGTTTTAAAACCAATTTGGACATATGGAATTCAATTATGGGGAATGGCTAGCAACACCAGTATTGATCTTATACAGAGGGCCCAATCTAAAATTCTTAGGACCATGACGGGAGCACCATGGTACATAAGAAATGAAAACATCCACAGAGACTTAGAAGTGACATTGGTAAAGGAAGAGTTCGAGAAAGTCCGTGAGAAATATATTGTGAAGCTGCGAAACCATCCCAATTCCCTTGCAAGACAACTTGTGCAGACCCAAACCCGATCCAGGCTCCGTAGAGCAGATCTACCACCCCGCTAAGATGAGTGACAGTTTACCATAATGGCTCTCTTGCTGAAGAGCAAATAGTTTTAATTTTAGTTATAAGATTTAAATACTTATTGTAAGGTCAAAATAGACAGATTCAATAAATCAATAAAACGTTAAAAAAAAAAAAAAAAAAAAAATTTAAAATCAGCAAAATCGGTCCATAAATAACGTAGATATGAGCAAAAAACCGGGACAACCTCGATTTTTGACCTATTTTTGATCTATATCTGGATTAATATAGATAATATGGATATCTAATGATAGATATTTCAAAGTCCATTGCAACGATGTAGATAAGGCTAAGGATAAGGCTGGACCTACAATGGGTCAAAATCGGAAAAAATATTTTTTAACCCGAATTTTTTTTTCATCAAAAAATTTTTTTTGTCGTAAATTTTTTTTCCAAAAAATTAAAAACTAAAAAAAAAAATTTTAAAAAAATTTGGAAAAAACTTTTTTTAAAAAAAATTGAAAAACAATTAAAAAAAAAATTGAAAAACAATTAAAAAAAATTAAATTTTGTTTACCAAAAAATATTAAAAAAAAATTATTTTAAAGTATAATTTGGTGAAGGGTATATAAGATTCGGCACAGCCGAAAATTGCGACTCACAGTCGACTGAAATGTTTAGGAAGTTTCAAACATCAAGCTCAAAAGCATCGCCTTTATAGTTGTCTAAGATATATGACAATTTTGTTATAAATAAATTTCAAAAGTAACCAGCTTAAATATCTAAATTTTAAACGAAATATCTTTAGCTAAACAAAAAATTTAAAATTCAAAATTTAGAAAAAAAAAATCTTGAAAAAATTTAACTTAAACTTCGCACTGTTAGAATATTTGGAAAATTTTACACTAAACACTAAAATTAAGACGAAAATTTCAAAAATAAAAAAAAATTAAAAATACACGTTAAACGAAATTTAAGATAATAAAACTGAAAAATAACTAATAGAAATACAAAATACATATATATATAGAATATAAAATGTTAACTGTCTTTAAAAAAAACAAAAACTAAAATAAACGTACAACTAACATTTTGGAAACAAAATATTCAACATTCAAAAAAAGTAAAAAAAAAACATAAATGTTGTTAAAAACTAACCTACTTATTTATAATTAACTTTTAAATTTATAAAATGTTTAAAAATTAAATATAAATAAGAGGATTTAAGGATAAAACTAGATAAATATTTTATAAAAAAAAATTAAATGAAATTGTGTTTAGGGAATTTGAATAATGTTATAAACAACAACAAATAAACAACATAAATAATTAATAATAATAACAAGAATTTTTAACACTAGCGCTACCAAGATACCTGTTGAAAACAATTAAAAAAATAAAAAACAAATTAACGAAAAACTTTACAATAAAATGAAAGAAAACTTTGTTAAAATTTAAAGAAAATATTAAAAAATAATCCGTTCCATAAGACGTATATAAATAAAATAACAAAATAAACTTAAATAAATTAATGGCTCAATAGCCAAATAGATTAACTCAGTTAAAAATTAAAAAATAGGGAAGAAATAAAACAGATTACATCCTCTGAATTTGAATTATTTTTTAAAACAAACTTTTATCATTTTAAATGAAATTATTTTTTCAAAATAAAATTTACAAAGCTTAGTTAATCTATTTGACCTAATGAGTTATCAATCAATTGTCATTATCTTGCTTAAAAGCTGTTAATTATATTTAAAAAAAATATTGCCAAATAGTATCTGTTTTCTAAAACTCTATCGGACTGAAGCAAACGTTTTGTTGTAGCAAAATATGCTTCTTATTAGCATTTGAAAATCTATAAAAATAATTGGCCTACAGTTCAATTATTTATGTTTTAAATTAATTATGTACAATATTGGATAGATTATATTATAAATAAACAAATTGAATATTAAGAAATTATAAAACTATTTATGTCAAAAATATAATGTTAAATGTTGCTTAAAATATTGTATATGTTTGCTTGAATGTATGTTTTACCAAAAAAAAAAAATAATAATCACAATAATTAAGAAGAAAAAAAATCGTATAAAATATCAAAAAATAAAATATATTCGAAATATTAATTGAATTTAAAATTAATCGGACAAAGTGGACAAACTGGAGTTGTAAAATCTTGTATCTAAAGAATAGAAATGTTGAATAAAATTAATGTTAAATCTTGAAAGGAGAGACAATGCTACCCAGCAAAAAGTTGTAAATTCTTTTTTAAGGTACTTTCAACTGATTACCTTCTGAATTACTTGGAAGTGGTTTAGTAATGACTGCCTTTCAAGCTAATGTATACGAAATTGTACATTTTTGATATCTGAAAGGTTACTCCGTAATTCGTTTCGCATAGAAACACTTTCATTTTACAATATATTTAGAATAGTGGTCGTCATAATGAGAACATGGATTATTATACCAAGCTATGAACTTGATTTCTCTGATTGTTTCTTATTTGATAATTTTTATGAACTTTGTTGACATTCGTGTTGTTTACACATTAAATAATCAACCATATTCGCCTCCTGGTGACTATGAGTGCCGACCACTGATTTAGTATACAAATTCGAAACTGTGCATTCGAACTTTTCATTCAAGTTATGGAGTTAGACCCCAACAGTAGTATATAGGAGTGAAGAGTCATTCTATTTAATCGAATTTTAAACCTTAGCCGGTAATGTACATTTTTGTTGGAAAAAAAATTTTAAAATATCGAAATCAGAATATTTTTGCGAATAGTAAGAAAATGCAAAAGGGTATAAAGTTTTTGAATTAAATGCCAAACGAGAATATTTTATGAGTAATGTTTTTGAAGTCAAACAACATATTTTTAGAAACTATTTAAAAATAAACTGCCTACGAATTCAAAAAAGAAAAAATCATTCTTGTGTTCATGTCTAGAAAACACATAAACGATCAGTATTAAAATTTGGATTTAATTCACAACAAATACAAAATCGGTTTATATTCAAAAAATTTTAAGTCATTTATTTTTAAAAAAAATTTTAAAATTTTCTATAAAAAAACTGAAAAAATTATAAAATAAAATTGTAGTAATTTTTTTTAAAAATTTGAAAATTTTATAAAAAAAATTCTCGAATAAAAAATTTAAAAAAAAAAAATTTATAAAAAAAATAATTTTTGGAAATTTTTAAAAACTATAAAAAAAAAATCTTTTTTGTTGAAACTATATTTTGAAAAAATTATCGAATTTGTAACAATCCATTCACCATTACACCTGGCCGTTTAGAGGTTGATTGTGATTATGGTTAATTATGCGGCACCATTTGGCTTCGCACCACTTGTTGCTGAAGCCAAATGAAAACTCTGTCACTGAAAATTTTGTTGGCACAAATTAAGATCTGGATAGAGCAACACACTTAATATACTTACTCGATCTGTGATCACTAATATTGCTGACAAAAATCGATTTTTTTATATAAAAACTCAAAATATCAAAATTCGCTAATAACTTGGCCAATAAGCGTTTAATCAAAAAAAGGAGCTCGATCTGTGATCACTTATATTTCTGTCCAAAATTCGATTTTTTATATAAAAACTCAAAATATCTAAATTCGCTAATAACTTGGCCATTAAGCGTTTAATCAAGAAAAGGAGCTCGATCAGTGATCACTCATATTTATGACCAAAAATCTTTTTTTTATATAAAAACTCAAAATATCAAAATTCGCTAATAACTTGGCCAATAAGCGTTTAATCAAGAAAAGGAGCTCGATCTGTGATCACTTATATTTGTCTTCACAATTTGAAGACATATTGGCTTTGATTCAACAATGCAGAACCCGCCAGATCCAGAATTATGATCGTAGACTTGACCTTTATGCCTCGGTATTGGAAGGACATGATAAATCCTATCAGTTGTTATGACAACATCTACAGACAGACTTGTCTGAGGATTTGACCCCAACTTGACCTTATTAATTGTGTCTGTACTTGGAAGATATCTATCTATATATATAACAAGTAAGATAGCTATATTCGGCTGTGCCGAATCTTATATACCCTTCACCAAATTATACTTTAAAATAATTTTTTTTTAAATATTTTTAGGTAAACAAAATTTAATTTTTTTTAATTTTTTTTTTTTTTTTTAAAAAAGTTTTTTCCAAATTTTTTTAAAATTTTTTTTTTTTAGTTTTCAAATTTTTTTTTTTTTTGGAAAAAAATGTATGACAAAAAAAATTTTTTGATGAAAAAAAATTCGGGTTAAAAAATATTTATTCCCGATTTTGACCCATTGTAGGTCCAACTTACTATAGACTTATGTACATCGTTGCAATGGACTTTGAAATATCTATCATTAGATATCCATATTGTCTATATTAATGACTTAGTAATCCAGATATATGTAGATCAAAAATAGGTCAAAAATCGATGTTGTCCCCGTTTTTTGCTCATATCTCCGTTATTTATGGACCGATTTTGCTGAATTTAAATAGCAAACTTCTCGAAAGCATGTCTGACAGAATTATTGAAGATTTGGATCCCGAAGATATCTGGGGTCTTCAGAAAATTGATTTCAACAGACAGACAGACAGACGGACATGGCTTAATCGACTCCGCTATTTATAAGGATCCAGAATATATATACTTTATAGGGTCGGAAATGAAAAATGTAGAAATTGCAAACGCAATGACAAACTTATATATACCCTTCTCACGAAGGTGAAGGGTATAAAAATGAAATGGTCCGTGTATGTAATGGCATCACGTGAGAACGGCTAGAGCGATTTTGCTGATTTTTTTTTATTCGATTCGAATTTTTCAGGAGATGTTTTGTAAAGAAAAAAAAATTCTAAAATTCCGGGTAAAATTTTTTTTTGAGTCCAGTCAACTGTAATAAAAAAAGCTCCCTAAAGTATGCAGTACAAATTTAGATATTTTATTTGCAAATAAATAAGAACAGGCAGGTGCAGGTGGGTTGGAGTAACTTGAAGAACTAACATTAGTAAATGCTACCGGGCGAAGCCGGGGCGATCAACTAGTAGTGAATAAAAACCAGACTGACTTTAATCATGGCCACACTTAGAAAACAAAGGGCTATACTTCTAAGCGACTTGAGTCATCAGCTGAAATCTAAAATAATTCGATTGATTGATTTAATGGTCATCTATCTATCAGTTACATGAATGGTCTATATAAATGGTCTTTCAAACTTTGACAGTTGATAGCGTTCATATTGTTGAAGCTGCATCTGTCGAATTGGCTGTCTTTTATTTAGTTTGTTTTGCCAAATCATTATGGACGGATATAGATAGCGTGCGTTCAACAATACGTGCAAATTTAAAAATTGTTCAACTATTTTACTAACAAAATTGTCGAATTTGGAACGATACCAATCCACATGAGATCCAAAAGCGTCCAATGCATCCCTGGAAAGTCAATGTTTGGTTTGGATTTTGAGCTGATGGCGTTATCGGTCCATATTTCTTTCAGAACGACGTTGGGCTGACCATCACCGTCAATGGGGAGCGCTATAGCTCAATGATTACCAACTTATTTTTGCCCGAATTGGATGATATGAACACCAATGACAGACATGTGGTTTCACACGGCGCTTATGCCACATTGGACATTCTGCACGAGAGATTTGAGAGCGAGGAGGTGAACTGGCCGCCCATATCGGGCGATTTGACCCCGTCAGACTTTTTCTTGTGGGGTTATCTTAAGTCGAATGTCTATATGTATAAGCACAAACTACAGCGGATCTCAACGTTACCCATGTTATGGACATTTCGGATGCTCGTATCCCCGCGAATCCGCGCGCAGACATTTACACAATGTTATATTCCATACATAATGGCATCGATAGGCCTTTCAAACGAATAAAAATATAGAAAGCGCTTAATGGAATACCCTTTATTAGATATAACATGAGCCAGATCAGAGCAAACCTTAGCCTAAACCTGATTGACATTCTCAATAGAAGCAAATCCTATTGATGAGAAGATAATAGATAAATACATATAGATCGGAAACTCTCCTGCCAAAGACCTAACTCAGTTGGCTAAGTGGCGAGAATGTATTTCAATTTTGTATAAAAACCACTTCAAAATTTTATAAAATCAGAATGATTTTCACAAATTGTTAAAATAAATGTTGCGTCCGTGTTTCTGTTATAGTAACTGCTATTTAATTTAACTATATTTTCTCTCAAAATGGCTTAAATATTTTTGATAATGGGTCGATTATGGATGGCGACCAAACTTCAGTTATTTAAAAAATATTACAAATGGCAACTGGCATCTATCATTTCTGTTGCCAAATTGTTAACCAGAAATTTGTGTTTGCCCTCGGTTGCCACCATAATCGAACCATTAAAATCTTGAAAAAAAAAATTCTTAAAAAAATCAAAACTTTCTACTTTTTGAATATAAACCGTTTCTAAACAAAGTATTTGCAGAATTATTCTTAAACTGCCAAATTGTTTTTCATCACAAAACAAAACAAAAAATAAGAATACAACAAATATCATACATACATATACAAAACGATTTGTATTTGTACAATTTTAAATAAAAATATATAAAATAATTATAAATAAATAAAATCTTAATTTATAAACGAAATTAAATCTGTTTGAAAATTAATTAAATCTATGTATATTTTAGTTAATAAGAATTAATGTCAAAGAAGTATTATAACATTATATAAACAATTCGTAAAATTATGAAAATCTCAAAATATGTATATTTTAAATACTCTCGTACTTATTACGAAACCTACATACATACAATGTATATAATTTTAACGTAAACTATATGTATTTACATTAAATGTAATAATTCCAATTGAAATTAACTGTAACTTATTAAGTGATTTTAAAATGATTTTCAAAACATATTAGGGCCTGATTCAGATATACCGGTGAAACATTTTTATAGAAATCACTCAATTTTACAAGGGCGGGTCAATACGTCCCCGACATTGTCCAATGTTTATCCCTTCCAAAAAATAAGATTTGTCGAGGTCATCGTTTTACATTGTTTGACTCAAATCTCTTGCCATTCTTTAGGATTGGAAACAGAAAATAATAACTCGGGGCTAAATCCGAAGCATAGGGCTTAATTCAAGGTCTGTATGTTAAAATCAACATTCCGTAGCCCCCAAATAATTTACATACATGATTCAGAAATCAATATATCGGCTATAGAATCGGTTCGGTTACTATTTAAAATCGAGAAAATCGGACCACAAATGGCTGAGATATAAGGAATAAACCAGGACAACCTCGATTTAGGATCTATTTTTTATCTATATCTGGTTTGGATGTATAATGCTAGCTATTTCAAAGACCTTTGCAACGACGTATATAACGTCAATCGGTCTTACAATAGGTCAAAATCGAGAAAAATATTTTTTAAGCCGATTTTTTTTTTCATAAAAAAAGCCGTTTTTTTTCATAAAAAAAATTTTTTTGTCAATAAATTGTTTTACTAATAAATTTAAAAAAAAAATTCTTTACAGGAGTCTAAAGAGTTTTTCTATAGAAAAGTTCTTTAGAGGAGTCTAAAGAGTTTTTCTATAGAAAATTTCTTTAGAGGAGTCTAAAGAATTTTTCTATAGAAAAGTTCTTTAGAGGAGTCTAAAGAGTTTTTCTATAGAAAAGTTCTTTATTTAAGTCTAAAGAGTTTTTCTATAGAAAATTTCTTTAGAGGAGTCTAAAGACTTTTTCTATACAAAATTTCTTTAGAGGAGTCTAAAGAGTTTTTCTATAGAAAAGTTCTTTAGAGGAGCCTAAAGAGTTTTTCTATAGAAAAGTTCTTTAGAGGAGTCTAAAGAGGTTTTCTATAGAAAAGTTCTTTACAGGAGTCTAAAGAGTTTTTCTATAGAAAAGTTCTTTACAGGAGTCTAAAGAGTTTTTCTATGGAAAAGTTCTTTAGAGCCGTCTAAAGAGTTTTTCTATAGAAAAATTCTTTAGAGTCTAAAGAATTTTTCTATGGAAAAGTTCTTTAGAGCAGTCTAATGAGTTTTTCTATGGAAAAGTTCTTTAGAGCAGTCTAAAGAATTTTTCTATGGAAAAGTTCTTTAGAGCAGTCTAAAGAATTTTTCTATGGAAAAGTTCTTTAGAGCAGTCTAAAGAATTTTTCTATAGAAAAGTTCTTTAGAGGAGTCTAAAGAGTTTTTCTATAGTTTTTCTATAGAAAAGTTCTTTAGAGGAGTCTAAAGAGATTTTCTATAGAAACGTTCTTTAGAGGAGTCTAAAGAGTTTTTCTATAGAAAAGTTCTTAAAAAAATAATTGGAAAATTTTTTTTTCCATAAAATTTTTTCAGTAATAAATTAACACAAACTAATTGACACATATTGTTCAAATTTTGACATGAGTTAACTGACAGATGCCTGTTGAAAGAAGCAATGTTGCCCTTTTAGTTAAGAGGAGATAATGCAAACAGTCAAGGACTTATTGACCCGCTCTCGTAAAATATTTCCTGAGTGTTTTTCATGAAAAGTTTTTAAAATAATTTTCTGTTCATCATCCTATCAGGGTGTACAATATTTTATTTGAAACTGAATTTATTTAAAGAAAACTTGCAGTATTTCTAAAGAACTGCTTGTAATACATATACTGAACGAAAAAACCCAAGCCTACGAAATAATCTGGGTTATTCCTGTTACTATTGAGTAAAACAATTGAAACATGATCCAAATATTCTCAATTTTAAACTACTAATACAGAGCTGTGTATATAATCTTGTATGAAAAATATTTCGCCAACAATTTTATCTTTATAATAAGATTTCATCCACAAATTTTGATATACCTAATCCCAAAAATAATTTCAATTAAAACTAATTTTCTTTATAAAAAAAAATTCAAATAAAAAAATCGAAAATCTAGAAAAATAAACACGAAATATTTATAAAACAAAAAACTGTGACTAAAAAGATGTGTTTGCAGCATCTTTAAAAAAATAAAATAATTTAAAATAAAAAGGTGCTAAAAGTACTAAAAAGTAAATTTATTAAAAAAAAAAAAAACATTTGTTAGAAACAAAAGTAAAATATTTAAAAACTGGGAAAACTCCTACAACTTTAACTAAACAGAATTTAATGGAAACAATTCAAAAATATCAAATAAATGTAAGAAATATAACAAATAATGTTACTAAATGTCTATGTTAACTAAATAAATCAAAATAAATAAACACACAACAAAACAAAGGAAAATAAATAAAAGAAATCAAATGCTGAAATTATTTATTGTAAAAAAACCCTGAGTAAAACCAAAACGTAATAAATTAAACACCCAAAATAGCAAGTAAATAAGAAATATTTTACTTTAAATTGTTCTAAACGTCTACTACTATAAAAATAAAACACCAGCCAAATGCTGAAATTATTTAAAAATACACCTAAATCTATTCGTCTACTATAAAACTTAAAACTTGTTCTCTTAACAAATTGTCTAAAGGACTTTAAACGTTTAATTTTCGATCTTTTTAAACAATATTTTCTATTAACGTATGTATAACAAATCTAAAAAACCTTAAATTCTTTAAACAAAATCATGTTTTTTATTAAAATACAAAACAGAAATTTGCATGAATTACAAACCATTTTACATAAGCATAAATGTAATGTTTAATTATTGTTGTTGTATATCAATGAAACTAAACAACAATGCAAATCTGTAAAACTATCTATCTACAATAACAAATTAATAAATGGTCAATGGATGTAAACAATTTAAAGCCTTGTTTCTTTGTTTTTTAATTTTTGCCAACAAAAGGCAGCTACATAAAAAAGGTTTGTATGAATATTTAATTGAAATGTTAGGCTATTTTTAAAATAAATATAAAAGCCAGTAGGTTTATTTTTGTTACGAGAATAAATGAGCACACACAAACTGTTAAAATTAATAGTTGCGTTAAACAAATATTTGTCTAATAAAGAAATTTAAATTTCTGTTAGAAAATTCTTTGTATAATTCTCGGTTATAAAATATGTTTATTTTAAATGTATTTAGCACTTACCTTATAATAAACATCTGGAACATATTGTTTATCAGTCGATTCGCGAACATAACCCAATTCGGGTGCATCTTTAGTTGGTATTAAACAATCATCACGCACTAAAGCCATGCATTGGGCTGAAACACCATAGCCCTCCATATGAACCTGTTTGGTATTGTCGCCTGAAAATGAAAATAGAAGTTATAAGTACCTTCAGACAAAATTCTATAGATTTCACTAAATAACTTTTCTAGAGAAAAACTCTTTAAACTTCTTTAAAGAATTTTTCTATAGACAAACTCTTTAGACTCCTTTAAAGAACTTTTCTATAGAAAAACTCTTTAGACTCCTCTAAAGAACTTTTCTATAGAAAAACTCTTTAGACTCATCTAAAGAAATTTTCTATAGAAAAACCCTTTAGACTCATCTAAAGAAATTTTCTATAGAAAAACTCTTTAGACTCATCTAAAGAAATTTTCTATAGAAAAACTCTTTAGACTCATCTAAAGATATTTTCTATAGAAAAACTCTTTAGACTCCTCTAAACAACTTTTCTACAGAAAAACTCTTTAGACTCCTCTAAAGAACTTTTCTATAGAAAAACTCTTTAGACTCCTCTAAAGAACTTTTCTATAGAAAAACTCTTTAGACTCCTCCAAAATACTTTTCCATAGAAAAACTCTTTAGACTCTTCAGAACTATTCTAGAAAAAAATTATTTAGAATTCTCCAATGAAATTAACAAAATATCTTACCTGTAACACAGACGGTAACAAATTTCGAGCCAAATACCCCATTCGAGGCATATTTGCAAGGATTAGGATGACGATTTTGCAATTCGCCCGCCATTATACATTCCTGGGCGGTTAAGAAATGGGTCTCAATGCCGCGTAACTGTTTAACAGTGCCAGCAGCCGGATCATCAGTGATTAAATCAGTAAAAATCCAACCAATCTTTAAGAAACGAAACATAAATATCATAAAATTTCTATAAAATAGACTCATTTCTGCTAACAAAATCCAACCAACCCACCTTTCTCAAACCCAAAGCCTTGGCCACTTCTTCAATATCATCAGCTGCTTCGTCCTCCAATAGCTTAATCGAGTCTCTAGTCGATTCCTGGGGAGGCTCATAAATTGCCGCTACTGTGGCTCTGATACCCAACGGTACATCTGTGTTCACCTCATAGGTGCCATACAGGAAACCCATTCTTTGGTGCCCAGTGGTGCGCCAATAATTCAAAAATCTCTCAACAATTGTGGTATTTTCAAACATGACATTGTCCACATGACGATAGATCTGACGATTTAAAGTAATAGCCGAGGGTTGACACTTTGAACAGATGCCCTTGGGCCATGGTGGATGTTCACGGCAACCGGTCTTAATGCGACAATTAATATCATCGAATACCATGTACTTGCCGCGATCAATGCCCGACGTTTGTTTGCGTATGTACGAATGAAATGAAAGATGTTTAATTTTCTGCTCCTTTAAATACGTTTCATTGTAGGGTTCGAGGGGTGAACAGTTGACACAGCAGCCGTTGGCTTGGTGACGGCATCTGTAATAAAGAAAATTTGTAATAAAACTCATTGGCTATACGTTTTCTTTACTTACAATTTACTATCTCTATCCCTTTTAATGAGACCATCTTCCTTTGCCAATAATTGATCAACATCATCTTCGACCACTCTTGCGGTGGGTTTAAAATCATTATTAGTTACTGTCTCTGGTTTTAAATCAAATTGATCTATAGCTGTGGTACTAGTGCGCTGCAATCATGATATTGGATTTAAAATAAAATGTTTTTTATATGAATAGTTGCGAAAACTTACTCTTGCAGACGTGCCAGCCAATTGCTTAAGATACACCATATCGCCATGTTTGAGTAGAGTGCCTATTTGTTGTGATGAATTGGCATAAAGCTGGGAAAGAAGCGAATTGATTACTTTTAAGAGTCAAACTAATTTTACTCTAGAAAACTTTTGAGGAGCTTAAAGAAACTTTCTTCCTAGAAAAGGTCTTTAAAGTCTAAAAAAGTTGTATCTATAAAAGTAGTTTAAAGGAGTCTAAATAAATTGTTCTAGTTCTTTAGAGCAGCCTAAATAATTCTTCTAATGAAAAGTTCTTGAGAGGAGTCTAAACAATTCTTATCGAGAAAAATTCTTTTGAGGAGGCAAAAGAATTCTTCTCTAAAAAAGTTATTCCTTAGAGGAGTTTAAAAAATTCCTCATTGGTGGATAATAATGAATTTTGGAGGAGTCTAAAGAATTCTTCTCTTCTAAAAAAATTCCTTAGACGAATCCAAAAAATTCTTCTTTAGAAAAATTCCTTAGATGAGTCTAAATAATTCATCGCTATGAAGATTTTTTATATTGAAAATTTTCTTAGAACTCGAAAAATATATTCTCTGGAATAGCTCTTTAGTGGAATCTAAAGAAATTTAGAAAAAATCATTAAAGCAGTCTAAACAATTCTTCTGTAGAAAAGTTCTTTAGAGGAGTCCGAAGAATATTTCTCTGCAAAAGTTCCTTTCAGGAGTCTAAAGAATTATTCTCCTGAAAATTGACATTGAGAATTTGTTCTTTAAATTTGGAATTTTCCTTACTAAATTGAAATTGATCGAGTTTACAATCAATTTCAAATGTCAAAGACCTAACTCAGTTGTTTTTATACCCTTCATCATACATGGCAATATAAGTTTGTCATTTGCGACTCCACAAAGTGTATATATTCTCGATCGTTATAGATAGCGATCATGTATGTTGAAATCAACTGAGATATGGCTGAGATATAAGAAACAAATCAGGGCAACCTCAATTTTTTACCTATTTTTGATCTACATATATCTGGATTACTTAGTAATTAATAGATATTTCAAAGACCTTTGCAAAGACGTATACATATAACGCCATGGTAAGTCGGACCCAGTGGGTCATAATCCGGAAAAATATTTTTTAACCAGTTTTTTTTCAGCAAAAAAAGTTCTTTACAAGAGTCTAAAGAGTTTTTCTATAGAAAAGTTCTTTAGAGGTGTTTAAAGAGTTTTTCTATAGAAAAGTTCTTTAGAGGAGTCTAAAGAGTTTTTCTATAGAAAAGTTCTTTAGAGGAGTCTAAAGAGGTTTTCTATAGAAAAGTTCTTTAAAGGGGTTTAAAGAGTTTTTCTATCGTTTTTCTATCGGACCCAGTGGGTCATAATCCGGAAAAATATTTTTTAACCAGTTTTTTTTCAGCAAAAAAAGTTCTTTACAAGAGTCTAAAGAGTTTTTCTATAGAAAAGTTCTTTAGAGGAGTCTAAAGAGTTTTTCTATAGAAAAGTTCTTTAGAGGGGTTTAAAGAGTTTTTCTATAGAAACGTTTTTCAGACGAATCTAAAAAGGTTTTCTATAGAAAAGTTCTTTAGAGAAGTCTAAAGAGTTTTTCTATAGAAAAGTTCTTTAGAGGAGTCTAAAGAGTTTTTCTATAGAAAAGTTCTTTAGAGGAGTCTAAAGAGATTTTCTATAGAAAAGTTCTTTAGAGGAGTTTTTCTGTAGAAAAGTTCTTTAGAGGAGTCTAAAGAGTTTTTCTATAGAAAAGTTCTTTAGAGGAGTCTAAAGAGTTTTTCTATAGAAAAGTTCTTTAGAGTAGTCTAAAGAGATTTTCTATAGAAAAGTTCTTTAGAGGAGTTTTTCTATAGAAAAGTTCTTTAGAGGAGTCTAAAGAGTTTTTCTATAGAAAAGTTTTTCAGACGAATCTAAAAAGGTTTTCTATAGAAAAGTTCTTTAGAGAAGTCTAAAGAGTTTTTCTATAGAAAAGTTCTTTAGAGGAGTCTAAAGAGTTTTTCTATAGAAAAGTTCTTTAGAGGAGTCTAAAGAGATTTTCTATAGAAAAGTTCTTTAGAGGAGTTTTTCTGTAGAAAAGTTCTTTAGAGGAGTCTAAAGAGTTTTTCTATAGAAAAGTTCTTTAGAGGAGTCTAAAGAGTTTTTCTATAGAAAAGTTCTTCAGAGGAGTCTAAAGAGTTTTTCTATAGAAAAGTTCTCTAGGAGTCTAAAGAAAAGTTCTTTAAATGAGTCTAAAGAAAAGTTCTTTAGAGGAGTCTAAAGAATTTTTCTATAGAAAAGTTCTTCAGAGGAGTCTAAAGAATTTTTCTATAGAAAAGTTCTTCAGAGGAGTCTAAAGAATTTTTCTATAGAAATGTTCTTCAGAGGAGTCTAAAGAGTTTTTCTATAGAAAAGTTCTTTAGAGGAGTCTAAAGAGTTTTTCTATAGAAAAGTTCTTTAGAGGAGTCGAAAGAGTTTTTCTATAGAAAAGTTCTTCAGAGGAGTCTAAAGTGTTTTTTTACCACTTTTTTTAATTTTTCAAATCTTTTTAAAATTTATTAGTGAAACAAATTTTATTTCAAAATAATTTTTTTGGTAAAAAAAAACTGGTTAAAAAATTGTTAAACAATTTTTATTTTAAAGTATTATTTGGTAAGAGTTTAAATAGGTTCCCAGTGCGCTTACAGTCAAGTAGATTCGAAAGAACCCCGTTTTGTAATTTTTCTAAAGTTTTTGCTATTGGCTAGTTTTTTATTCGATCATAAAGAATTTTTTGTTATTTCTTCTATTCATTATTAAAATTTTGTGCCGGTATTTTGTTACAGTTTTTGAAAGAAAATTTTTGATTTCGCTTTCTATTTGTTTACATTCTAACACCTAAAGGAAAGTGGAAATATTTTTGTTACATTTTCTTTTCTAAGTTTGTGTATTTATCTTCTCAACACCTTATTTCTTTATTAGTTACTTACCTCTTTAGTAAAATTCCTTTCCTTAAACAAACCAAATCCATCAACTTTCAAAGCATTTTGCACAGACTCATAAAGTTCCTTAAGATTGACCTTCGGTGAAATTTCAATACGTTTTATGCCCTCAGGAGATTGTATGCGAATTAACTGCAGAAAAAAAATAGAAAAACCAATTAGAAAATAAATAAATCTAAAACACAAGCAACAATTAGAAAAATAAAAGCAAAAACTAAATGCTTAACAAAAATTCAATTAAAAATAATTATTTTTTCATCTATTTTTATTTCAATTGTTTATAAACATAGTGTGGGGGAGACTAATGACGTTGTTAAAGATCTTTTATTAAGACTTTTACACAATTATAGACAAATGCCAAAAAAAAAAAATAAAAAAAATCTTCAAGTTCATGATCATAACAAAAACAAATGCTTAGAAATTACAAGAATTTTTATTCAAATTGAAATAATTAATATGTATTGTAATAATTTAGATTACAATATTAATAAAATCTTCACTTCCTTTTTATTTATTAGCCGGCATTATCATATTTTGATATTTGTTTGATATTGTTTCATTTCCTTACCGATTGTTTGCATAACAACATAAAACGATGGCGCACAAAGGCATAGACTATATTACGTTTTCTATAGAAAAGATTTTCCAATTCCATGGTAGCCATTTTGAGGTAGTTGGTTAGAGTTTAGCCAATTTCTTTTTTTTATAAAATTCTTTTTGTTGTTTTTTAAGTTTGTTCAAACTTTTGCAGCATTAATTGCTACCGTTTGGCCTTGGGGGCCCAGCTTAATCACCACACTTCTATTCACCTTCTACTTTCACAACAAACTGAACCCACAAAAAAATGCATTTCCGCTAAGAGAGCAGAAAATAATGCGCATTATTTTGTGTTTTCCTCTAAATTATTTTTAATTAAAAATGACTTTTCTTTCAAAAAAAATAAATAAAAAGAAAGATACAATTAGAAAAAAACGAATAGAAGAATAAAATTATCTCATAGAAAAATGTTTGCTGTGGAAAGATGTAACCAAAACAAAAGAAGATTTTCAACAAATTGAAAGGGGGCATTAAACTTTTTATTGTTTTTATAATATGTACTTAGTATATTAAAGAATTTTTCTTTAGCAAAGTCCTAAAGTCCAAAGAATTTTTCTGTAAAAAATGTCTTAAAAATAGACTATAGAATTTTTCTGTAGAAATCATATGAGGAAAGAGTTTAAATAATTTTTTCTCGAGAAAAGTTCTTCAGATGAGTATAAAGAATTTTTCTGTAGAAAATTATCGAATGAATTTGTATCGAGAAAAGTTCTTTACAAAGATTTTTTTCTAAAAAAAGTTCTTTAGAAGAGTTTAAAGAGTTTTTCTGTAGAAATCATCTTCAGAGAGTCTAAAGAATTTTTTCTAGAGAAAAGTTCTTTAGAAGTGTCTAAAGAACTTTTCTGTAGAACTCATCTTCAGAGTGTCTAAAGAATATTTTCTCGAGAAAAGTTCTTTAGTCTAAAGAATTGTACTCGAGAAATATTCCTTAAAATGTTTCTCAAAAAAAGTTTTCTAAAAAAAAAGTTCTTTAGGAGAGTTTTTTTAAAAACTCTTAAGAATTTGCTTCTACAAAAGTTCCTTAATATATTCTACAGAATTTTTCTTTTGAAAAGTTCTTCAGCAGAGCCTTAAAACTGTTTTGTCTAGAAAAGGTTGGCCAAGAAAGAATCAAGGCAATATCGGATCGAAAGATATAGTATCTGGAAGGGGCAAGGTCTAGACTATAAGGCGGGTGCGGCAAAACATCCCAACTACTTCTTATTAAACTCTAAATCCTCGCTTCGGGATTCTGGTTCCCTGTGATGTTCTGGTCGGATTTCAGCAACTCTTAATAAATAGTACCCTTTTGCATCCACCAAATACAGAGCATTACCTTAGTGCCATGGATATTTGGCTTTGTTGTCGATTCGGCTAGTTGGCCGGGCTTCACATACGATCTCTTACTATAAAGAATTTATCTGAAGGAAAGTTCTTTAGGAAAGTCTTAAGCATTTTATTCTTGAAATGTTTCTTAAAAGTTTCTAAAGAATTTTTATATTTGTATCAAGTTCCTCACAAGTCTGAAGAATTGTTATTTTAAAAAGTTGCTTTGAAGAATAGAAAGAATTTTTATCTAGTAAAGTTCTATATACAAGGTGGCGCAAAAGTAATCCTCCTATCAGAAAATGCTATAAATTTTGCGATTGGCCCCTAATGTCAGTTCTGTTTTGACATTTGTGTAGTAAACACATGCGAAATACACGTTAATAAACACTGTTACGCTACACTGCTCCAGAACGCAGAATATTGCCATCCTTAATCACCACCAGAGCAAGATGATTTTTCATCAAAAATAATCATGAGTGATGAGGCCCATTTCCATCTTAGCGGGTACGTAGATAAGCAAAATTTACGCTTATGGGGCACTGAAAATCCGCGTGTAACCCATGAAGAGCCATTACACCCGCTCAAAGTCACTGTATGGTGTGCTGTTTTCGCTGGAGGAGTCATCGGACCTTTTTTCTTCGAAGACATCGCGGACCAAACGGTTACTGTGAATGGTGAGCGCTACAGAGCAATGATCAACGAGTTCTTTTTGCCGCAACTTGATGAATTGGGATTGGAAAACATGTGGTTCCAACAGGACGGTGCAACGGCACACACTGCACGTGCCACAACCGATATGCTGAAGGATGCATTTCCCGGGCGCCTAATCTCCCATTTTGGCGATTTGCACTGGCCAGCAAGATCGCCTGATTTGACCGCTCCAGAGTTCTTTTTGTGGGGCTTTTTGAAGTCGCGGGTTTATGTCAACAAACCTCAGACTCTTGCAGCTCTTAAAGACAATATCCGTCAAGAATGTGACTACCTATCGCCGGAAGTTTTGGCCAAAGTGATGGAAAATGCCATAAAAAGGGCTCAAATGACAATCAACTGTGGCGGCGGCTATTTACATGACATCATATTCTCGACTTGATGTAAAAAAAATTAAAAGACCAAATAAAAATAATCCACAAGAAGAATCAAGGTTTCTCATTTTTTTTTTTAATTACAGCTAAAAAACATCGGAAGTTTACTTTTGCGCCACCTTGTACTATTCTAAAAGTTCCTTAGAAGAGTAAAAATTAATTATTCTATAGAAAATAGTCTAGAGTTTTCTTTTTAAAAATTCTTTGGAGGAGTCCAAAGAATTATGTATTCTGCAGAATAATTCTTTTGAAGGGTATACATAATTTTTCCATTGAAATGTTTTTTAGAAGAACCTGAAGAATTTTAATTTTTAAAAATTCTGTGGTGGAGTCTAAAGAATTATACTGTAGTATAGTTCTTTTTAGCAGTATAAATAATGTGTATTTTGGAAAGTTCTTTAGAAGAGTCTTAAGAATTTTATTCTAGAAAAGTTTCTTAAGAGTCTAAAGAGTTTTTATTTAAAAAAGTTCATCAGAAGAGACAAAACTTGTTATTTTAAAAAGTTCGTTAGAAGAGTCTAAAGAATTTGTATATAAAAAAGATTCTTACAAGAATAGAAAGAACAGTCTAACGATTTTTTTCTCTAGAAAAGTTCCGTAATATAGTCTAAAGACTTTGTCATTTTAAAAGTCCTTTGAGGAGTCTAAAGAATTATTCTGTAGAAAAGTTATTTTTAGCAGTATAAAGAATGTGTCTGTAGGAAAGTTCTGTAGAAGAGTCTTAAGAATTTTATTCTAGAAAAGTTTCTTAAGAGTCTAAAGAATTTTTCTCTAAAAAAGATAGAAGAGTTCTTTAAAAGAGTCTAAAGAATTTTTCTGTAGCAAAGTTATTTTAAAATGTCTAAAGTCATATGCATAGATTATTACAGATATGAAACAAATGACAGTTGTCAAATGGTTGTGATTTGTAGAGTGAGAGAAAAAATACAATATTCAATAGGCAACTACTGTGAAATATATTTGTCCTTTTTTCAAAACACAACCATTTTGACATTTTCATTTGTTATTTTTCTATTGAAACCAGCTGATTCATATCTGTATAATTTGTGGTGATATGCATAAACAGTTTTTAAATTTATCAAAGATTTATAAAAATTGTTTATGCATATGGAAAAGTTCATCAAAATAGTCTAAAGGATTTTTCTCTACAAAAGTCCTTAAGAATACTAAAGAATGATTCTTTAAAAGATTCCAAATATTTGTTTAAAGAACAGAAACGTTTTTTAGAAGAGTCCTATAGATAAAACATTTTATGCAGAACATATATAAATAACAAATTCTTATTGCCATAGGTCAGGACAAAAGAAAAATAATTTTGCAAAACCAAAAGAAAAATTATTTTTTTTTTATTTAATAATTTCATCAGATGACAAAAATCCCTGGCAGACATAGAGTAGACAAGGTAATTTTCCAATAGAAACAGGAAAAAAAATAAAAGAAAGATAAACATTTAACATGTACGTGTTATTTAGATGAACAAAGGCAAAGGCAATGACTTGTCAAAATAAAGACTTGACATTTTGGGGGGTAGTGACTGATTAATTTGCACTAAAAAATCTATGAGAAAAACAAATGAATCCACATAATCAAAGAATAATTAAAACAATAGGAAAATTAAGAATACCTATAAAACAATCAGTATTACAAATATTAAAAGTATGTTTTCTTATATTTTAATAAAGCAACAACTATATTACAGAAATACAAATACAACCGGCAAAATTACAATTGTCTATAGTTTTTTTATTGTTTTATTTGTCAGTTGTGGCTACGCGCATGCAGCAGCAGCCACAATGCAATAATGGCTGGCTAAGAAAATCCAATTCAAAAAAATTATAAAAATGCCGGCTATTTATATTAAGTTAATTTAATAAAACTTTACACTTTTATTTCCTTAGTTTTAGGGCACAACTTACAATATTTTTAGCAGGTTGCGACATATTTGCAAAATTGCACCAGCTTTCTTCCACACCAAGCCAAGTTGCTTTCTTTGCTAGCTTTAGCTTTTTAAACGAAACTCTTGAAGTTTCTTTTTGTAAACTTAAATAGTTTTTAAGCAACACTTGTCAACAAGTGTTTAGGCAGTTAAAGAGTGTTATGGTTTTTAAGTGTTATTCAAATAAATAAACGAAAATATTAGCGAAAAAAAAGTTACAAAAATTCAATTGCAACTTTTTAATAGACAATTGGAAAAAAATCGCAAATTCACTTAAATGTCAAAACAAACTATTTGAAGGCAGAGCCAGCACAGTTGTTAAATAAGGTACTATTTTGTGAGATATATATACAAGCTAAGGGTTGTGAAAATGTAAGAGTGTATAGATTGCCATATATTTCAGGGTTGAAATCTTAAATATTTAAAACAGCCATTTAGCAGTGTTATTAACCTATTTAGTGAAGTTGGCAACACCGCGGCTGACATGAGCGGTTTGCACAAGTTGTAGTGGCAACACCGCGGCTGACAACAGTGGCTGACGTCAGCCAAACCATTTTTTTTATATGAAGTTTTTACGATTTAGATTTGGGGGGTCTATCAGCCAAAAAATCCCATAAGAATTACACAGGCGTGAGCATGTGAGCCGCTGATGTCAGCCGGAGCAGGAGTATAAAGTTGCCAGATTGATTAAAATATAACAATTTTTTTTTTTATTTTCTTTTCTTGACACAACAATTTTCTATTAAAATCATATGTTTTGATGTTTTCTTTTTGTTTGAGACAAAAAATTATTGATTTCGTTAATCTATAGAAATTTTAACATTGCTTGAGGAATTCTTTTTCAATGGTGTTATGCATGGCAAACGCCGCTTGGAATATCCAAACGGTAAAATGTACTCAGGTGATGTTATACACGGAATTATTGAGGGGTATGGTACAATGTTTTTACCCAAGGTTGGCCTATACAAGGGCAATTTTAAAAACGGTAAATTCTGGGGTCACGGCACCTTGATCATAAACGAAAAAGAGCTGTATGAGGGTAATTTTCGTTACATGATGTTGAAGAAATTAGTTGAATTTACAACCCTTTCATTAAATATTTTATTATTGTTGTTGTTATATCAAAGCTTTATGTTGTGAAATTACAAGCAAATGTTAACTAATATTTTAGTTATGTTTTAATTTTGTACGAGATCGGTTGTTATTATTATATTTGTATGAAAATTACAATATTTGTGTGCCGGAAAAACTTATAATTTAACTGGTTTAGCTAAAAAGCATATAATTAAAAATTCTAAGTACGTCTTTGAAACCAAATGATTTAGCAAGTAGTGAAAAAAGTGAAAGCAAGTAAAAATCTAAATTTTGAATTCAAAGAGATTCTTATTAAACTTGTAGATCTGTAGATTGTATATTGCCGGAGGTAATATTTTGTGAGCCTTATTATAAATATTATGGGCTAAACGAATAAATGTAAAAAAAACAAGTAAGAGTCTTATATACCCTTAATTTTAATAGAAATAAGTAAGAAAACCGTTTTATGTCAAACATTTTTTTGGTGAAAAAAAAAACTCGGTTTAAGTGGATTAGAACATTAATTCGAGAAATATCCGTTACACACAAACTATTGTTGCACCTTGTTGTAGTGATTACACTTACAGGTGAACGGACCAACAGTTAACAAGTAACAACAGAGTATGTATGATCATTTCTGCTTGTTCGACAACATAATAATAACATACCAGTGTTTTCGGAATCTACACTACCTAAGTACATTCTTAATAACTGAAACAACAAATGTTTTTTAATGGAATTTTTGAGATTATTAAATCAAAAGGTTACTACAATTAATTATGTTTTTTGTTTGAAAATAAATTTATACAATTTGAGGTCTAGTGCGTACTTAATAACTTTGTTATTTAAATGAGTTTGAGAAACTTCACCACGAATTATTTACAGTACAAAAGGTTCAAATTCGTACAGCCATCTTTTCATTGTACTAGATTTCAATTAGATTTTCCATACAAAACAAAATCTAGTTTTTAATAGGATTTTGCCAAAATCTATTTAAATTTTATTAGATTTTTCCAATTATCGTTAAATTTCAAAATACAATAGTGTGTTTTTTCAGTGTGTTAATAAGATACACCCATGTATGTTTTAAATAAAAATTAATTTTGTGTATAAATAATAATATTGAAATTAATAAAATTAAACAAAAATCCAATTTAATTCAAAATAAAAATGCGTATAAAATTTAAAAAAAAAGTATTTAGTGATGCGTTCGAGTTACCGAAATATCCAAATTAACATTAAATAACCGTTTCCAATCGGTAATCAACCTTGGTTTAGACTAGTTCTTATTCAATTTAAAATAGTTTTGTCTGCTTAGCAAAGTCACTCAACCATGGTAATACAGTTTTCTTTAGTGTTTACCGTAGTTTAAGACCCCATGATAATGCCGTGTAATGCGAGTGCTAAAGCAGTTTATTATTGTTTATTGTTACATATAAAAGATATTTGCTGCGAAATCACAAAAATGTAAACAAAAATTTAGTTTTGTGATAATTTTATTTCTGATCGGTGATGTTTTAGTAAAATAAAAGAAAAGCAGACAGAAAATTGTACCTAAAATTAGATTATACATAATATTCATATTGTTTATAAATTAAAAGTGGTGATTATATACAAAATTAAAGAAAATAGTGAAAATTATGGCTACTACTTTAGTTGACAAGAAATTAATGGCGGTTAGTAGGAATTATTAATTTGTATGGAATTTAAACAGAAATCTGTAAATTTATCGACTTCTTAGTGATTTGTAAGGTATTAAAAAGAGTTTGATTGTGAGAGGGTCTCTTCCAGTTGTAAATTGCCAAAAAGCAAAAGGTTTACACAGCACACTGTTTGTGGCGGCTCTTGTTGGCGTTTCTGTTTTAAAACAGGAAATGTAATCTGGCCGGAAAAAAAAACAATTTATGAATTGTGGAATAATTATCAACAGTGAATACTTCATTGCTGACTAAATCCATTTTTATAGTTATGCCATCGGTTTTCACCTGTCCAGTTCATTCGAAGCAAATAGAGTGTGCTGTCTTTCAAGACTACATATATAGGACAAAAAGAGCATAGGTATTTAAATTCTTCATGCTATTTTTAATGTAGAATCGTTATATTCATACTTGTTTTATGCATTTACATAAATTGTATTAGTTATTATTGTAGTTTATCAATTTATGTCTTTGCATAAATCACAACATTTACGTGTCCTCTTTAAGGTGTGAATTTCAAGGACAATTGCCAATGATTTTGCAGATAAAATGAGACATAAAAATAGGGACAAACATGTTTTTAATAACAATTCATGAATGCAAATATGATATATACAATAATAGGGGTATTCAATTTCTATAAAAAACTAAAGTTATCGATAACTTTTCTATGGAAATGAAAAGCTAACGACAACTTTTTTATAGACAATTAAAGTTATCGGTATCTTTTCTATAGAAAAGTAAATTTATGGATATCTTTTCTCTAGAAAAGTAAAGTAATCGATAAGATATTGAAAATTTTCTATAGAAAAGTAAATTATCGATAACTTTTTCTACAGAAAAGTAAAGATATTGAACATTTTCTATAGAAAAGTTAAGTTATCGATAACTTTTCTATAGAAAAGTTAAGTTATCGATAACTTTTCTATAGAAAAGTTAAGTTATCGATAATTTTTCTATAGAAAAGTTAAGTTATCGATAACTTTTCTATAGAAAAGTAAAGTTATCGATAACTTTTCTATAGAAAAGTTAAGTTATCGATAATTTTTCTATAGAAAAGTTAAGTTATCGATAACTTTTCTATAGAAAAGTAAAGTTATCGATAACTTTTCTATAGAAAAGTAAAGTTATCGATAACTTTTCTATAGAAAAGTAAAGTTATCGATAACTTTTCTATAGAAAAGTAAAGTTATCGATAACTTTTCTATAGAAAAGTAAAGTTATCGATAACTTATCTGTAGAAAAGTAAAGTTATCGATAACTTATCTGTAGAAAAGTAAAGTTATCGATAACTTATCTGTAGAAAAGTAAAGTTATCGATAACTTATCTGTAGAAAAGTAAAGTTATCGATAACTTTTCTATAGAAAAGTAAAGTTATCGATAAATTTTCTATAGAAAAGTAAAGTTATCGATAACTTTTCTATAGAAAAGTCAAGTTATCGATAACTTTTCTATAGAAAAGTCAAGTTATCGATAACTTTTCTATAGAAAAGTCAAGTTATCGATAACTTTTCTATAGAAATGTCAAGTTATCGATAACTTTTCTATAGAAATGTCAAGTTATCGATAACTTTTCTATAGAAAAGTAAAGTTATCGATAACTTTTCTATAGAAAAGTAAAGTTATCGATAACTTTTCTATAGAAAAGTAAAGTTATCGATAACTTTTCTATAGAAAAGTAAAGTTATCGATAACTTTTCTATAGAAAAGTAAAGTTATCGATAACTTTTCTATAGAAAAGTAAAGTTATCGGTAACTTTTCTATAGAAAAGTAAAGTTATCGATAACTTTTCTATAGAAAAGTAAAGTTATTGATAACTTTTCTATAGAAAAGTAAAGTCATCGATAACTTTTCTATAGAAAAGTAAAGTTATCGATAACTTTTCTATAGAAAAGTAAAGTTATCGATAACTTTTCTATAGAAAAGCAAAGTTATCGATAACTTTTCTATAGAAAAGCAAAGTTGTCGATAACTTTTCTATAGAAAGGTAAAGTTATCGATAACTTTTCTATAGAAAGGTAAAGTTATCGATAACTTTTCTATAGAAAGGTAAAGTTATCGATATCTTTTCTATAGAAAAGTGAAGTTATCGATAACTTTTCTATAGAAAAGTGAAGTTATCGATAACTTTTCTATAGAAAAGTAAAGTTATCGATAACTTTTCTATAGAAAAGTAAAGTTATCGATAACTTTTCTATAGAAAAGTAAAGTTATCGATAACTTTTCTATAGAAAAGTAAAGTTATCGATAACTTTTCTATAGAAAAGTAAAGTTATCGATAACTTTTCTATAGAAAAGTAAAGTTATCGATAACTTTTCTATAGAAAAGTAAAGTTATCGATAACTTTTCTGTAGAAAAGTAAAGTTATCGATAACTTTTCTATAGAAAAGTAAAGTTATCGATAACTTTTCTATAGAAAAGTAAAGTTATCGATAACTTTTCTATAGAAAAGTAAAGTTATCGATAACTTTTCTATAGAAAAGTAAAGTTATCGATAACTTTTCTATAGAAAAGTAAAGTTATCGATAACTTTTCTATAGAAAAGTAAAGTTATCGATAACTTTTCTATAGAAAAGTAAAGTTATCGATAACTTTTCTATAGAAAAGTAAAGTTATCGATAACTTTTCTATAGAAAAGTAAAGTTATCGATAACTTTTCTATAGAAAAGTAAAGTTATCGATAACTTTTCTATAGAAAAGTAAAGTTATCGATAACTTTTCTATAGAAAAGTAAAGTTATCGATAACTTTTCTATAGAAAAGTAAAGTTATCGATAACTTTTCTATAGAAAAGTAAAGTTATCGATAACTTTTCTATAGAAAAGTAAAGTTATCGATAACTTTTCTATAGAAAAGTAAAGTTATCGATAACTTTTCTATAGAAAAGTAAAGTTATCGATAACTTTTCTATAGAAAAGTAAAGTTATCGATAACTTTTCTATAGAAAAGTAAAGTTATCGATAACTTTTCTATAGAAAAGTAAAGTTATCGATAACTTTTCTATAGAAAAGTAAAGTTATCGATAACTTTTCTATAGAAAAGTAAAGTTATCGATAACTTTTCTATAGAAAAGTAAAGTTATCAATCTCTTTTCTATAGTATTTTCCAAATAAAAGTCTAATGATCGATTTTCTGTGGAAAATTGAATTTATTGAAGAATTTGAATTTTGTTTCTGTGATTGCCACCAACTCTGCAATATTTTTAATACTTTGCATAAATTCCAAAATAAATTTCTTGGTAGAATTACTGTCTGAAACTGTACAATCATTGATAGTGCACCACCATCCACTCCTCCTTTTGAACTCATTCATATGAGCAATTTATGGAAAATGTCCTTGATAATAGAAAAAGAAGGAAGTTGTAAGAAAAGGAGGTATATTACCATCAAATAATAGAAAACCAATAAGAAAAAATCTCACTTTCAAGTAAATAAAGTTATAATTTCGAAAATATTGATAGTAAATAACATGATTGATTTCAAGCTGTTCAAAATACAAAACAAAACTATTAATCATACAAAAAAAAATTATATTGCATACTTTTAGGACTTATTTATATTTATGAATATAAAGCTGTATTTTAGGTGAGATAATCACTAATTTGGGAAGTAGGTACTTAAAAGCATTAAATAAAAAAATAAAATAAATTTATGTTAATTGTTTTCCAATATATTTTTCAATTCAGTTTTTTTCTTTCTTTTTTTGGGTTTGACCCAATTTCTTTTTGTATTTTCTTTAAAAAACCCATAAGTTTTATGTGGAAAACAGAAGAGTTGACCTTGTTGTTGGTGACATTTTCAATGTTATTTCTTTTTAAAATACTCACAAATAGAAAAACGTTACATGCAAATATTTATTAATTTTCGCTGGTGTTGCTGCTGTTCTTGTCATTTACTCCCTTAAAAAAAATTGCGTGCTCTAAAAGAAGTACACTAAAGAAAGTAATTAAAACATTTATCTACTAGATTCTTGGCAGAATATACAACAAAAAAAAAATTAATTGAAAATAGCAGGGTGGACATTTAGTGTAAATTGAAAAAAAAGTTATAAAAAAACTATTATTTAACCCCTTTATTTTCTTTGGGTGGGGGGTATGGTTAAACACTTCATTAGCCCAATATAATAAATATATATTTTTTTTAATGTTTCGTTGTTTCTAAGGGGTCTACATTTGTTTTGATGTTGTAAAATAATTGTTTTTTTTGGGGTGCAAATTAATGTAAAAAATTGTCTTTAAATTAAAGCAAATTTTTAAAGGAGATATTATACATTAAAATTTTCTAACACATAATCATACTTTTTGTAATAATTGACCAACGACTGAAACATTAACGTTTTTACAACGATAACTTCTATGTTATATACAAATATTATCGTTAACAATACTTTTGTAAAGAAATCTTATTGAAATCTATTATTTTCTAATGAAAAGTTATCGATAACTTTACTTTTATATAGACAAATTATCGATAACTTTATTTTGCTATAGAAAAGTTATCGATTACTTTACTTTTCTATAGAAAAGTTATCGATTACATTACTTTTTTATAGAAAAGTTATCGATTACATTACTTTTCTATAGAAAAGTTATCGATTACATTACTTTTCTATAGAAAAGTTATCGATTACATTACTTTTCTATAGAAAAGTTATCGATAACTTGACTTTTCTATAGAAAAGTTTTTATATAGACAAATTATCGATAACTTTATTTTGCTATAGAAAAGTTATCGATTACATTACTTTTTTATAGAAAAGTTATCGATTACATTACTTTTCTATAGAAAAGTTATCGATTACATTACTTTTCTATAGAAAAGTTATCGATTACATTACTTTTCTATAGAAAAGTTATCGATAACTTTACTTTTCTATAGAAAAGTTATCGATAACTTTACTTTTCTATAGAAAAGTTATCGATAACTTTACTTTTCTATAGAAAAGTTATCGATAACTTTACTTTTCTATAGAAAAGTTATCGATAACTTTACTTTTCTATAGAAAAGTTATCGATAACTTTACTTTTCTATAGAAAAGTTATCGATAACTTTACTTTTCTATAGAAAAGTTATCGATAACTTTACTTTTCTATAGAAAAGTTATCGATAACTTTACTTTTCTATAGAAAAGTTATCGATAACTTTACTTTTCTATAGAAAAGTTATCGATAACTTTACTTTTCTATAGAAAAGTTATCGATAACTTTACTTTTCTATAGAAAAGTTATCGATAACTTTACTTTTCTATAGAAAAGTTATCGATAACTTTACTTTTCTATAGAAAAGTTATCGATAACTTTACTTTTCTATAGAAAAGTTATCGATAACTTTACTTTTCTATAGAAAAGTTATCGATAACTTTACTTTTCTATAGAAAAGTTATCGATAACTTTACTTTTCTATAGAAAAGTTATCGATAACTTTACTTTTCTATAGAAAAGTTATCGATAACTTTACTTTTCTATAGAAAAGTTATCGATAACTTTACTTTTCTATAGAAAAGTTATCGATAACTTTACTTTTCTATAGAAAAGTTATCGATAACTTTACTTTTCTATAGAAAAGTTATCGATAACTTTACTTTTCTATAGAAAAGTTATCGATAACTTTACTTTTCTATAGAAAAGTTATCGATAACTTTACTTTTCTATAGAAAAGTTATCGATAACTTTACTTTTCTATAGAAAAGTTATCGATAACTTTACTTTTCTATAGAAAAGTTATCGATAACTTTACTTTTCTATAGAAAAGTTATCGATAACTTTACTTTTCTATAGAAAAGTTATCGATAACTTTACTTTTCTATAGAAAAGTTATCGATAACTTTACTTTTCTATAGAAAAGTTATCGATAACTTTACTTTTCTATAGAAAAGTTATCGATAACTTTACTTTTCTATAGAAAAGTTATCGATAACTTTACTTTTCTATAGAAAAGTTATCGATAACTTTACTTTTCTATAGACAACTTTACTTTTATATAGAAAAGTTTTGGATAATTTTACTTTAGAAAAGTTATCGATAACTTTACTTTTCTTTAGAAAAATATATCGATAACTTGACTTTACCATAGAAAAGTTATCGATAACTTTACTTTTCTACAGAGAATTTTAATTTGAAAAGGAAAAGTTAACGATTACTTTACTTTGATAGGGAAAATATATCGATAACTTTGATTGTCTATCGAATAGTTGTTGTTGATAACTCTATTTTTCTGTAGATTGTTTTTATTTTCATGAGAACTTCATTAAAACCACCTGTTGCAGCATTTCAATGCTGTTTAAGAAAATAAATTTTTCTTTGAAAATTTCGTTAAATTATGGAAACAATTTAAAGAAACATTCTTTTTTAATTTCCAAACTCGATACACTTTAGTAACGAATCCACCTAAATATTAATTATTTATGCTATTTACTTTTTTAAAAAGCCATTTTAAATCCTCTTATTAATATTTAATTTAATACAAGGAGTTTTTTTTAAATCTAACGTTCTATTTTCCTTATTAAAATTCGAGATAAATCATTTAAAGCGCAGTCTCTTAAAATGCCTTAACATCATGCAAAGATATGTATCAAATAACATACAATACAACAAAACACCGTTACTCGTACTCTCTCTCTGTCTCTCTCTCACAGTGTTAAAGAGCATATGCAGGGAAAACATAAACAAAATAACGGTGATGTGGGAGATAAAACAACAACGTGCTTCAAACAGATGTTTACGAAATTTTCAAACAGCCATGATGAAAACATCCTACTGATGTTGGTTGTTTGGTTTGGTTGTGTTATTGTTTTTTTGTGTGTGAACATGCCAGTGCAAAACTTGGAGGAGTAGTAGTGTTTATCAACAACAACTTAACAGTAGAAATTGAATGATAACAAGCAAAACTCTGTAGGGCAGCTAGACAGCAAAGTGCCGTTAGTTAATGATTTTGTTGTTAAAGCTACTGTTTGATGTTGTTGTTGCTGTTTTTAACATGTTCGTTGTCGTTGACGTCGTCGTGGCCGTCCTCACCGTGGTCGTCTTCGTTGGCGACACTTGAGACAGATGTTTTTGTCTGATTACAAATGAAAAGTTCTTTAGTCTGCATTTGTTGCAAATCCTAAACGGTTGTTTTAGCAGAAATAACAAATCCTTTGCAGTACAAGGGAAAAACGTTTATTTAATTTATATAGAAAAGAAAACTCGCTGTTTATCAAAAGTGTTTGCAAGGGATTACTAGTTTTGTTGTTGGAAATGATAGAAAATGAAAGTAAATAAAGTTTTGCGAAAGAAAGTGCAACTTAAATCTAAGTGTGTGTTGTGGAAGTAACAAAAGGAAGTGTGAAACAAAAGGAAATACTTTTCATTTCCGGTTTAGTTTTGCTTTCGATTAAATAACAAATCTAAATTTTGTGTAACGAATTTAAACCAAACATGTAATAAAATCTTTTACTCTAAAATAAATAAATCATTAAATACTGTAAATAAAAAATAGAAGAAAATTTCATTTAAAAAAAAAATAAGAAATTTTAGTGGCAAAGGAGTGTTGTATTACTGTTATCATAATAAAATAAAATAAAAACATAAATTTATTTCAAAATAATCCTTGTTGAAGGGTAAGTTTTATATTTTAAAGAAATGTTTGTGTTTTATTACACTTTCTTGTTATTTTTTTGAACCATGTTCTTGAATGGTTTTTTCATGATGATGTTTGAAAAGTATAAATTTAAATTTAATCTTTATTTAGCTACAAAAACAACAACCACATTAAGCAAAAAATAAAGGATGAAATTATATAAAATATTCAAAACAAATTGCTTTTTATTAGAGGTTATAAATCATCAGCATAATTCTGGCTATTCTTTTTCCCTCCTCTACAAACAGAGAATCTTAAATAAAAAGGTTTTCTTTCAAACTAATTTATAAAGTAATAAATACATACAAACATATATAAATTGTACCTAAATTATTTTCTTAAGAAATTGTTATTTAAGCACAAAAATTATTTATATATTCTTTTTGGAGGAAAGAAAAAAGGTACACAAAATATTAAAGGTAGAAAGAAGGTATTTAAAGTAAACACGAATTTGCCAAAACTTATAATTACATTACATTTATATTTCAAATAAAATTTGTTTTTATTAAGAAAATTCTTATTGAAGAAAAAGCTATAGGTTGACAAAGAGTGAACTAAATTTTAGAAAATAAGGCCTTAAATCTTCGATCTTTCTTGGTATTTTTTTAGAAATAGTTTTAAAAAATTTGTGAAAATTTATTATTTTATTGATTGAATTTGAATACTATATTAAAAATGCTTAATTTCAAAAAAGTACTTTTTTGGTACTTTTTTATACCCTTCACCTTCGTGAGAAGGGTGTATATAAGTTTGTCATTCCTTTTGTAATTTCTACATTTTTCATTTCCGACCCTATAAAGTATATATATTCTGGATCCTTATAGATAGCGTAGTCGATTAAGCCATGTCCGTCTGTCTGTTGAAATCAATTTTCTGAAGACCCCAGATATCTTCGGGATTCAAATCTTCAATAATTCTGTCAGACATGCTTTCGAGAAGTTTGCTATTTAAAATCAAAAAAATTTTTAAATTTAAATAAAAAATTTTTAAAGTGAAAAAAATTTCAAAATAAAAAATTTTTCCAAAAAATTAAAAAAATAAATTTGGAAAAAAAACATTTTTGTTTTTTATTTCGAAGTATAATTTGGTGATGGGTATATAAGATTCAGCACAGCCGAATATAGCTCTCTTACTTGTTTAGGAACAGATTTTTTAATATCAGTTTATAATTATTATTCTATCCATTAATTTTCAAAAATTTTAAGCACAAATCTTAAATTTTGAAAAAGTACTTTTTTGGTACTTTTTGGTATTTTAAAAATAAAACCAATTTTAATGATAATTTTGACCTTTCAACGTTTTACCATAAAAATAAATTATATTTTTGATGTTTTAAAACGGTAGCAATTTAGTATTAAATTTATATTTCATTTAATTTTGGTTAAAATTTGTACGGAAAATTTAAATTTCAAAAAGTACCTTTTTTGGTACATTTTAGGAACAGATTTTTTTGATATCAGTGAATATTTATTATACTATCCATTAATTTTCAAAAAATTTTAGCACAAATCTTAAATTTTGAAAAAGTACTTTTTTGGTACTTTTTGGTATTTTAAAAATAAAACCAATTTTAATGATAATTTTGACCTTTCAACGTTTTACCATTAAAATAAATTATATTTTTGATGTTTTAAAACGGTAGCAATTTAGTATTAAATTTTTATTTCATTTAATTTTGGATAAAATTTGTACGGAAAAATTAAGAATTTCAAAAAGTACCTTTTTTGTAGGAACAGATTTTTTGATATCAGTGCATTTTTAATATTCTATCCATTCATTGGTAATTTTTTAGGAACAGATTTTTGATATCATTGAATATTTATTACTGCATTTTCATGAATTTTTAGCACAAATCTTAAATTTAGAAAAAGTACTTTTTTGGTACTTTTTGGTATTTTTAAGAAAAAAAATTTTTGGAGTGAATTTCGACATCTCAAGGGGTTACCATTAAAATAAATTATATTTTTGATGTTTTAAAACGGTAGCAATATAGCACTAAATTCATATTTCATTTAATTTTGGGTAAAATTTTTATGAAAAATTAAAAATTTCATAAAGTACCTTTTTTGGTACATTGTAGGAACAGATTTTTTGATATCAGTGCATATTTATTATTCTATCCATTCATTGGTAATTTTTTTGGAACAGATTTTTGATATCAGTGAATATTTATTACTGCATTTTCATGAATTTTTAGCACAAATCTTAAATTTTGAAAAAGTACTTTTTTGGTACTTTTTGGTATTTTTAAGAAAAAAACTATTTTTGGAGTGAATTTCGACATCTCAAGGTCTCACCATTAAAATAAATTATATTTTTGATGTTTTAAAACGGTAGCAATATAGCATTTGGGTAAAATTTGTATGAAAAATTAAAAATTTCAAAAAGTACCTTTTTTGGTATATTGTAGGAACAGATTTTTTGGTAATTTTTTTTACAGATTTTTGATATCAGTGAATATTTATTACTGCATTTTCATGAATTTTTAGCACAAATCTTAAATTTTGAAAAAGTACTTTTTTGGTACTTTTTGCTATTTTTACTAAAAAACATTTTTGGAGTGAATTTCGACATCTCAAGGTCTCACCATTAAAAAAAATTATATTTTTGATGTTTTAAAACGGTAGCAATATAGCACTAAATTCAAATTTCATTTAAATTTTTACGAAAAATTAAAAATTTCAAAAAGTACCTTTTTTGTAGGAACAGATTTTTTGATATCAGTGCATATTTATTATTCATTGGTAATTTTTTAGGAACAGATTTTTGATATCAGTGAATATTTATTACTGCATTTTCATGAATTTTTAGCACAAATCTTAAATTTTGAAAAAAGTACTTTTTTGGTACTTTTTGGTATTTTTACTAAAAAGCACTTTTGTAGTGAATTTCGACATGTCAAGGTCTCACCATTAAAATAAATTATATTTTTGATGTTTTAAAACGGTAGCAATATAGCACTAAATTCATATTTCATTTAATTTTGGGTAAAATTTGTACGGAAAATTAAAATTTTCAAAATAGTACTTTTTTAACGAATTTTGTTTTGAATTCAAAATTGTACATTTTTGAAATAAAAAGTTTTGGAAATGAGGAAATCATTAATTTTGTTAACGATCCGCTATGGATTTCTTATTAAAATTGAAAATTTTCAAAATAGTACTTTTTTGGTACTTTCTTTTAAAATTGATTTTTGAAATGAATTTTTATTTCTCAAAGTCGGACAATTAAAAAAATAAATTTTTTACAATTTTGAAAAAGGTACCAAATTCAAATTACACTAATATTTGCTATCATTTGAATCAAAATAGTAATTTTTTTGGTATTTTTTTTTAGTCATAGATTTGGAAATGGATAAACAGTTATTGATCTAACAAATCTTTAAGAATTTCTAATTAAAAATTTAAATTTTCAAAATAGTTCTTTCTTACGAATTTCTGATGTATTCAAAATGTTTAGTTTTTGAAAATGAGTAAATCATTCATTTTGTTATAGATCCGATATGAATTTCTTATTAAAATTTAAAATTTTCAAAATAGTACTTTTTTGGTACTTTCTTTTAAAAATGATTTTTGAAATGAATTTTTATTTCTCAAAGTCGGACAATTACAAAAATAAATTTTTTACAATTTTGAAAAAGGTACCAAATTCAAATTACACTAATATTTGCAACCATTTGAATCAAAATAGTAATTTTTTTGGTACTTTTTTATAGTCACAGATTTGGAAATGGATAAACAGTTATCTTTAAATTTAATCTTCAAATTTAACTTGTCAAAATAGTTCTTTCTTACGAATTTCTAATGTATTCAAAATGTTTAATTTTTGAAAATGAGTAAATCATTCATTTTGTTAACGATCCGCTATGAATTTCTTATTAAAATTTAAAATTTTCAAAATAGTACTTTTTTATTACTTTCTTTTAAAATTGATTTTTGAAATGAATTTTTACATCTCAAAGTTGAAACAATTAAAAAAATAATTTGTTTACAATTTTGAAAAAGGTACCAAAATAGTACCAAATTCAAATTACACAAATATTTGCTATCATTTAAATCAAAATAGTAATTTTTTTGGTACTATTTTTGTATTTTTTTTAAGGAAATAATTTGGAATTAAATTAAATTTATAACTCTATTAGTTAAAATTGATTTTCTCATCAAAACTTTAAATATACAAAAAAGTACTTTTTTGGTACTTTTTTTAAAAAACGATTATTGTTATAAATTTTTAACTTTAAAAGTCTTACAATTAATAGAGATACAATTTAGCAGTTTAAAAATAGTACCAACTTTTGGTACAATTTAGATTCAAATAGTACCTAACTTCATTTAATTTTAATTTCATATGAAACTAATTTGGGTAATTTTTCAGAAATAGATTTTGTTATTAAAGATTTATTATTCTATCGATTCAGTTGATTTTCTAATCAAACTGTATATCAAATAGTACTTTTTTGCTACTATTTTTCTGTTTTATAAGAATTTAAATTTTTACCTAAGAAATTTAAATTTTAAAACTTATGTACTACATATTGGTTTAAGTTTATTTTATTTTTTGAAAAAAAAAATGTTGTTAGTAAATTTAAATTGTTTTTCCATGAATATATAATTTACATTTTACAATCTGCAAATTGCATGTACTGAACATGTCTAGTAATAACATGACAATATTTGAAACTTTTTTTCAACCAAACCAAACGCCTACTAAATGTAGGTTTGTAATATGAACAATGAGTATTTGAAATTTGTACAATAATATTATGCTAATTTAATAAACTCAATAATAATGAAAATAATGTAAAAGTATAAGCTCGATAACAATAAAGTTATTAACATTTACATAAAATAAAACTTAAATTTTAAATAAACATGATAAAAACAAGGAAATAGTTCTTTAAAGTTGTCCATAGAAATCTAAATAAAACAAGTAAGAAAGTATGGTCGGTCAAGCCCGACCATATAATACCCTACACCAAGTAAATGAGTAAAAATATTTTTCTTTTAAAATATCAATAATTTATATTCATGAGTGATTTTCGGAAATTAGGTCGTGTGATTTATGTCTATATTAAAGTTAACTATGTTGAATTTTGTGTGTATACCAACATTTTTAAGCGATTTATGCACGTTAAATTGATTTTCGGAAGCGGGTCTATATGGGAGCTATGACTAATTATGGACCGATCGTAACAAAATTTGGTGACATGAATTTTGTATATATAAAACTTATTTGGAGCGAAATTTGTGTAGATACATAGATAAATTAAACATTTATGACCGATAAAGACCAATTTCGAGGGGACATTTGTATGGGGGCTAGGTGAAATAATGGACCGATTTCAGCCAGTTTCAATAGGCTTGGTCCTTGGGCCGAAAAAGTAATATGTACCAAATTTGATCGAAATATCTTCAAAATTGCGACCTGTACTCTGCGCACAAGGTTTACATGGACAGCCAGCCAGCCAGCCAGCCAGCCAACCAGACGGACGGACGGACGGACGGACGGACGGACATCTTTTAATCGACTCAGAAAGTGATTCTAAGTCGATCGGTATACTTTAAGGTGGGTGTTAGACTAATATTTTTGGGCGTTACAAACATCTGCACAAACGCATAATACCCTCCCCACTATGGTGGTGTAGGGTATAATGAAAAATTTAAAGGAATATTATAAAATATAAATACTTGCCATTACTATAGAAGCTTCTCAATATGTTCTTGCATATTAATTTATTATTTCAAAAATCATAAAATAATTAATTTTAAATACCTCAAATTCCCTTAAATATTTCCTCATTTCTTTACTATATTAATTTTCTCAGCTTTTATCTTCCTACGAAGAAAAACAACAACTTCTATTTTGCATTAATTTACACTTAATTGTTTACAGTCATTTAACAAGACAATTTTTAATTAAATTCCTTTTAATTTGAAATCTTAGCAGTGAAAAATACCTACCTTAATAAACCATTTAAACCTGTAATTTATTTAAATTTTATTTATAGAATTCATAAAACATAAAAAATAAATAATAAATAAGAAAATTTTGCTAAGCAGCTGATGCTGCTTGAATAAATAGTATGAGTTACGAAAGTAATCATAATTACAGGAAACAGGCTTTTTTTATCCAGCCTAAAAGTAGGCCAGTTATTTTAAAATACAAATTCAATACCAACAAACATATGCTATATTTTAAGAGTATGATGATAATGAGAGAAATGCGAGATTTTTTTTCTCTTTTTAGGTGGATAATTAAAAATTCTTGTTTAAATCTATGAAAAATAGAAATATTTATGAAATTAGAAAGGAATTTTAATAAAATAATATATTAATAAACTAAAATTAATATTAATATTTCAATTAAACAAAATCTATTTGAATTAATTTGTGATAATCAGAATTGTAGAAAATTGTTCAATGTCGGCTTCCGATTAAGAACGTGGACTACTTTAACTAACTAACTAACTAACTAACTAACTAACTAACTAACTAACTAACTAACTAACTAACTAACTAACTAACTAACTAACTAACTAACTAACTAACTAACTAACTAACTAACTAACTAACTAACTAACTAACTAACTAACTAACTAACTAACTAACTAACTAACTAACTAACTAACTAACTAACTAACTAACTAACTAACTAACTAACTAACTAACTAACTAACTAACTAACTAACTAACTAACTAACTAACTAACTAACTAACTAACTAACTAACTAACAATGGGCTAGACTATCGACTTGACAATGGACTAGACTATGGACTTGACTATCGACTTGACTATGGACTAGACTATGGACTAGACTATGGACTAGACTATGGACTAGACTATGGACTAGACTATGAACTAGACTATGGACTAGACTATGGACTTGACTATGGACTAGACTATGGACTAAACTACGGACTAGAATATGGACTAGACTATGGACTACACTATGGACTTGACTAGGGACTAGAATATGGACTACACTATGGTCTAGACTATGGACTAGACTATGGACTAGACTATGAACTATACTATGGACTAGACTATGGACTAGACTATGGACTTGACTATGGACTTGACTATGGACTAGAATATGGACTAGACTATGGACTAGACTATGGACTAGAATATGGACTAGACTATGAACTAGAATATGGACTAGACTATGGACTAGAATATGGACTAGACTATGGACTAGACTATGGACTAGACTATGGACTAGACTATGGACTTGACTATAGACTAGACTATGGACTAGACTATGGACTAGACTATGGACTAGACTATGGACTAGAATATGGACTAGACTATGGACTAGACTATGGACTAGACTATGGACTAGACTATGGACTAGAATATGGACTAGACTATGGACTAGACTTTGGACTAGAATATGGACTAGACTACGGACTAGAATATGGACTAGACTATGGAGTAGACTATGGAGTAGACTATAGACTAGACTATGGACTAGACTATGGACTAGACTATGGACTAGACTACGGACTTGACTATGGACTAGACTATGGACTTGACTATGGACTAGACTATGGACTAGACTATGGAGTAGACTATGGACTAGACTATGGACTAGAATATGGACTAGAATATGGACTAGACTTTGGACTAGAATATGGACTAGAATATGGACTAGACTACGGACTAGAATATGGACTAGACTATGGAGTAGACTATAGACTAGACTATGGACTAGACTATGGACTAGACTATGGACTAGACTACGGACTTGACTATGGACTAGACTATGGACTTGACTATGGACTAGACTATGGACTAGACTATGGAGTAGACTATGGACTAGACTATGGACTAGAATATGGACTAGAATATGGACTAGAGTATGGACTAGACTATGGACTAAACTATGGACTAAACTATGGACTTGACTATGGAGTAGACTATGGACTAGAATATGGACTAGAATATGGACTAGACTATGGACTAGACTATGGACTAGAATATGGACTTGACTATGGACTAGACTATGGACTAGACTATGGACTAGAATATGGACTTGACTATGGACTAGACTATGGACTAGACTATGGACTTGACTATGGAATTGACTATAGACTAGACTATGGACTAGACTATGGACTAGACTATGGACTAGATTATGAACTAGAATATGGACTAGACTATGGACTAGACTATGGACTAGAATATGGACTAGAATATGGACTAGACTATGGACTAGACTATGGACTAGACTATGGACTAGACTATGGACTAAACTATGGACTTGACTATGGAGTAGACTATGGACTTGACTATGGAGTAGACTGTGGACTAGAATATGGACTAGAATATGGACTAGACTATGGACTAGACTATGGACTATACTATGGACTTGACTATGGAATTGACTATAGACTAGACTATGGACTAGACTATGGACTAGACTATGGACTAGACTATGGACTAGACTATGAACTAGAATATGGACTAGACTATGGACTAGACTATGGACTAGAATATGGACTAGAATATGGACTAGACTATGGACTAGACTATGGACTAGACTATGGACTAGACTATGGACTAAACTATGGACTTGACTATGGAGTAGACTATGGACTAGAATATGGACTAGAATATGGACTAGACTATGGACTAGACTATGGACTAGACTATGGACTAGACTATGGACTAGACTATGGACTAAACTATGGACTTGACTATGGAGTAGACTATGGACTAGAATATGGACTAGAATATGGACTAGACTATGGACTAGACTATGAACTTTGTAATATTTTTACTTGGTATATTTTGAACAAAACATTGAAAAATTTAAGTTACCTTTCTAATGAAATATCAATTTAGTTTTGTTTTTGCAAAATTTCCATTTAAATTTATTAAATATTTATGAAAACAGATTTGATTTTTTTCGCACACCCTTAAAAAGCTCTTAAAACCACAAAAGTATGCTGTTTGTTATTGAGAATTTCAATAAATTAAAAACACACACACCAAAACATTTAACTATTTAATAGTTTGGAATAAAGAGATATTTAAAATCACTTAAATTTTAAATTCTTAATAAATATGTATTTAATAGACTTTTTAAAGGAATAAATTTAAAGCCTACATTTAGGGGCCAAATATGTATGTTTGCTTATAGTATATTGAATTTAAAAGGAAAATATTTATTTAAACATTGATTAGGCATAAAAAAGAAGAAAAAAAACTGATAAAATAGAATGTAAAGAATATATAAAATATTTGTTGTTAAGTTTAAAAAAAATAAAGTAAAATCTACAATAAACAGACTATAAAAAGCAAAATATTGTTGTAATTAGGAGTCTACTTTTAGGTGCCTACTACAATAGTGATTTCTTTATCAATCAAAGTATTTAAAGAAGCCTTAGATTTGTAAAAATTTCCCTTATTAAACAAAGTTTTATGTCTTTTTAACTTGTGTCCTACATTAGAACATTTTACTGTCTTTATAACTTATACAAAAATTAGCCTAAACATATGCTAAAACTTTTTTTTCAATTATTAAAGATACATATCAGCAGAAAGTATTATTATTATTATTTGTATATATTGTAACTACAAAATGATACCACATTAATGAAATTCTGGGAATTGTGACCCAGCATAGAAATAAATTTTATAAGCAGGGATGGGATCTAAATGGATATAATGTTGAATATGGTGGTGTATTTTATTTTATAAATTCATTAGTTTTCTAAAAATATCAATTTGTGGCTTTGTTATATTGTTAAAAAAAATCATGACCATAAACTTCATGGTTAAAATGCTCAATCATGCATTGATATGCTGGTTTTTTGGTTAAAACTATTTTGGTAAACGTTTAAACGTTTTAGCTGTAGGAGTTTATCTCTAATGAGGTTGAAGTTTAGTTAAATAAAAAAAAAACGTTACTACTATTGTACAAAAAGTAGTCAATTAAGTTAAATTTTTCATAAAATGTATTTAATATGAAACCGAGATTTCATAATAATATTTTTTTTCAATTTTAAAATAGTAGTAAAAATACTACTCTTTGAAAAAAGTAATAAATTAGATACTATTATTTCACAAAAAGTAGTAAATTTAGTTAAATTTTTCATAGAATTTATTTATTATGAAACGGTGATTTGATAACTATATTTATTTTTTAATTTTAAAAAAAGTAGTAAAAATACTACTTTTTGAAAAATGAATAGAATAATTTACATTTTTGTATTTCAAAAGATTTCTTAATATTTTCACTTTACTGAGATGTAATTTTTATATAAATTTTAAAAAAAAGTAGTAAATTAGTTACTACTATTTAACAAAAAGTAGTGAATTATGTTAAATTTTTCACAGAATTTATTTAATATGAAACGCTGATTTCATAACAATATTTATTTTTCAATTTTAAAATAGTAGTAAAAATACTACTTTTTGAAAAAAGTATGGAAAACATAATTTTTTTATGTAAAAGAAAATTTATAAAAAATTAAACTATAATTGGAGGCCATTTTTTATAAAAATTTTACAAAAAGTAATAAATTAGATACTACTATTTCACAAAAAGTAGTGAATTTAGTTAAATTTTTCATAGAATTTATTTATTATGAAACGCTGATTTCATAACTATATTTATTTTTTAATTTTAAAAAAAGTAGTAAAAATACTACTTTTTGAAAAATGTATTGAATAATTTACATTTTTGTATTTTAAAAGTTTTCTTAAAATTTTAACTTTACTGAGAGGTAATTTTTAAATAAATTTTACAAAAAAGTAGTAAATTAGTTACTACTACTTAACAAAAAGTAGTGAATTAAGTTAAATTTTTCACTGAATTTATTTACTATGAAACACTGATTTCATAACAATATTTATTTTTCAATTTAAAAATAGTAGTAAAAATACTACTTTTTGAAATAAGTATGGAAAACATAATTTTTTTATATAAAAGAAAATTTCTAAAAAATTAAACTATAATTGGAGGCCAGTTTTTATAAAAATTTTACTAAAAGTAATAAATTAGTTACTACTATTTCACAAAAAGTAGTAAATTTAGTTAAATATTTCATAGAATTTATAAAATATGAAACGCTGATTTGATAACTATATTTATTTTTTAATTTTAAAAAAAGTAGTAAAAATACTACTTTTTGAAAAATGTATAAAATAATTTATATTTTTGTATTTTAAAAGATTTCTTAAAATTTTAACTATACTGAGAGGTAATTTTTAAATAAATTTTACAAAAAAGTAGTAAATTAGATACTACTACTTAACAAATAGTAGTGAATTATGTTAAATTTTTCACAGAATTTATTTAATATGAAACGCTGATTTCATAACTATATTTATTTTTCAATTTTAAAATAGTAGTAAAAATACTACTTTTTGAAATAAGTATGGAAAACATAATTTTTTTATATAAAAGAAAATTTCTAAAAAATTAAACTATAATTGGAGGCCATTTTTTATAAAAATTTTAAAAAAAGTAGTAAATTTAGTACTAAATTAATACTAATTTTTTGAAAAATATATGGAATAAATGACTCGTTTGTATAGCAAACGTTTTCTTAAAATTCAATTTTAAAAAGGAGACCATGTTTGATATGAATTTAATAAAAAGTAGTAAATTAGTTACTACTATTTCACGGAAAGTACTCAATTTGGTAATTTTTTTTTAGAGAATTTGTTTAATATGAAATGGTGATTACACAAATGTATTTGTTTTTAAATTTTGAATCACATAGTAGCAAAAATACTAGTTTTTTAAAAATGTATGGAATAAATGACTCTATTGTACATCAAAAGTTTTCTTAAAATTCAATTTTTAAAGAGAGAGATTTTTCATATGAATTAAACAAAAATCGGTAAATTTAGTTACTACTACTTAGCAAAAGGTAGTGAATTATGTTAAATTTTTCACAGAATTTTGAAATAGTAGTAAAAATACTACTTTTTGAAATAAATATGCAAAAAAATTATTTTGTTTATATAACACAGGATTCCTTAAAATTAGAAGCCATTTTAATATATTTTTTAAAAAGAGTAGTAAATTAGTTACTACTATTTCACAAAAAGTGCTTAATTTGCTTAAATTTTTCATACAATTTATTTAATATGAAACGCTGATTTCATAACAATATTTATTTTTCTATTTTGAAATAGTAGTTAAAATACTACTATTTTATAAAAATTTTACAAAAAGTGCTCAATTTGGTTAAATTTGTCATAGAATTTATTTAAATGAAACGCTGATTTCAAAAATATTATTTTTTTTCAATTTTAAAATTGTAGTGAAAATACTACTTTTTGAAAAAAGTATGGAATAAAATACTCTATTTTAAAACAAATGTTTTCTTAAAATTTAAACTTTAAAGAGAGACTATTTTTTATATGAATTTAACAATAAAGTAGTAAATAAGTTACTACTATTTCATAAAATGTAGTAAATTATGCTAAATAGATTATAGAATTTATTTAGTATAAAACGCTGATTTCAAAAATATTATTCTTTTTCAATTTTAAAATTGTAGTGAAAATACTACTTTTTGAAAAAAGTATGGAATAAATGACTCTATTGTATAACAAATGTTTTCTTAAAATTTAAACTTTATATGAATTCAACAAAAAAGTAGTAAATAAGTTACTACTATTTCACAAAATGTAGTAAATTATGCTAAATAGTTTATAGAATTTATTTAGTATTAAACTATAATTTCATAACTATAACTATTTTTTAATTTTAACAATATTTATTTTTCTATTTTGAAATAGTAGTTAAAATACTACTATTTTATAAAAATTTTACAAAAAGTGCTCAATTTGGTTAAATTTTTCATAGAATTTATTTAAACGAAAAGCTGATTTCAAAAATATTATTCTTTTTCAATTTTAAAAAAGTAGTAAAAATACTACTTTTTGAAAAATGTATAGAATAATTTACATTTTTGTATTTTATAAGATTTCTTAAAATTTTAACTTTACTGAGAGGTAATTTTTAAATAAATTTTACAAAAAAGTAGTAAATTAGTTACTACTACTTAACAAAAAGTAGTAAATTATGTTAAATTTTTCACAGAATTTATTTAATGTGAAACGCTGATTTCATAACAATATTTATTTTTCTATTTTAAAATAGTAGTAAAAATACTACTTTTTGAAAAATGTGTAAAATAATTTATATTTTTGTATTTTAAAAGATTTCTTTAAATTTAAACTATACTGAGAGGTAATTTTTAAATAAATTTTACAAAAAAGTAGTAAATTAGTTACTACTACTTAACAAAAAGTAGTGAATTATGTTAAATTTTTCACAGAATTTATTTACTATGAAACACTGATTTATTTCATATCAATATTTATTTTTCAATTTTAAAATAGTAGTAAAAATACTACTTTTTGAAATAAGTATGGAAAACATAATTATTTTATATAACAGAAAATTTATAAAAAATTAAACTATAATTGGAGGCCAGTTTTTATACAAATTTTACTAAAAGTAATAAATTAGTTACTACTATTTCACAAAAAGTAGTCAATTTAGTTAAATTTTTCATAGAATTTATTTAATATGAAACGCTGATTTCATAACTATATTTATTTTTTAATTTTAAAAAAGTATTAAAAATACTACTTTTTGAAAAATGTATAGAATAATTTACATTTTTTGTATTTTAAAAGATTTTTTAAAATTTTAACTTTACAAAGAGGTAATTTTTAAATAAATTTTACAAAAAAGTAGTAAATTAGTTACTACTACTTAACAAAAAGTAGTAAATTATGTTAAATTTTTCACAGAATTTATTTAATGTGAAACGCTGATTTCATAACAATATTTATTTTTCAATTTTAAAATAGTAGTAAAAATACTACTTTTTGAAAAAAGTATGGAAAACATAATTTTTTTATATAAAAGAAATTTATAAAAAAATAAACTATAATTGGAGGCCATTTTTATACAAATTTTACTAAAAGTAATAAATTAGTTACTACTATTTCACAAAAAGTAGTAAATTTAGTTAAATATTTCATAGAATTTATTTAATATGAAACGCTGATTTCATAACTATATTTATTTTTTAATTTTAAAAAAAGTAGTAAAAATACTACTTTTTGAAAAATGTATGGAATAATTTACATTTTTGTATTTTAAAAGATTTCTTAAAATTTTAACTTTACTGAGATGTAATTTTTATATAAATTTTACAAAAAAGTAGTAAATTAGTTACTACTACTTAACAAAAAGTAGTAAATTATGTTAAATTTTTCACAGAATTTATTTAATGTGAAACGCTGATTTCATAACAATATTTATTTTTCAATTTTAAAATAGTAGTAAAAATACTACTTTTTGAAAAAAGTATGGAAAACATAATTTTTTTATGTAAAAGAAAATTTATAAAAAATTAAACTATAATTGGAGGTCAGTTTTTATACAAATTTTACTAAAAGTAATAAATTAGTTACTACTATTTCACAAAAAGTAGTCAATTTAGTTAAATTTTTCAGAGAATTTATTTATTATGAAACGCTGATTTGATAACTATATTTATTTTTTAATTTAAAAAAAGTAGTAAAAATACTACTTTTTGAAAAATGTATAGAATAATTTACATTTTTGTATTTTAAAAGATTTCTTAAAATTTTGACTTTACTGAGAGGTAGTTTTTAAATAAATTTTACAAAAAAGTAGTAAATTAGTTACTACTACTTAACAAAAGGTAGTGAATTTTGTTAAATTTTTCACAGAATTTATTTAATATGAAACGCTGATTTCATAACTATATTTATTTTTCAATTTTAAAATAGTAGTAAAAATACTACTTTTTGAAATAAGTATGGAAAACATAATTTTTTTATATAGAAGAAAATTTATAAAAAATTAAACTATAATTGGAGGCTATTTTTTATAAAAATTTTACAAAAAGTAGTAAATTTAGTACTAAATTAATACTAATTTTTATAATTTAAAAGGAGACCATGTTTGATTTGAATTTAATAAAAAGTAGTAAATTAGTTACTACTATTTCACGGAAAGTACTCAATTTGGTAATTTTTTTTTAGAGAATTTAGTTAATATTAAACGGTGATTACACAAATGTATTTGTTTTTCAATTTTGAATCACATAGTAGCAAAAATACTAGTTTTTTAAAAATGTATGGAATAAATGACTCTATTGTACATCAAAAGTTTTCTTAAAATTCAATCTTTAAAAAGAGAGATTTTTCATATGAATTGAACAAAAAGTGGTAAATTACTTACTACTACTTAACAAAAGGTAGTGAATTATGTTAAATTTTTCACAGAAGTTATTTAATATGAAACCCTGATTTCATAACTATATTTATTTTTAAATTTTGAAATAGTAGTAGAAATACTACTTTTTGAAATAAATATGCCAAAAAATTATTTTGTTTATATAAAACAGGATTCCTTTAAATTAGAAGCCATTTTAATATATTTTTTAGAAAGAGTAGTAAATTAGTTACTACTATTTCACAAAAAGTGCTTAATTTGCTTAAATTTTTCATAGAATTTATTTAATTTGAAACGCTGATTTCATAACAATATTTATTTTTCTATTTTGAAATAGTAGTTAAAATACTACTATTTTATAAAAATTTTACAAAAAGTGCTGAATTTGGTTAAATTTTTCATAGAATTTATTTAAATGAAACGCTGATTTCAAAAATATTATTCTTTTTCAATTTTAAAATAGTAGTGAAAATACTACTTTTTGAAAAAAGTATGGAATAAATGACTTTATTGTATAACAAATGTTTTCTTAAAATTTAAACTTTAAGAGAGACTATTTTTTATATGAATTTAATAAAAAAGTAGTAAATAAGTTACTACTATTTCACAAAATGTAGTAAATTATGCTAAATAGTTTATAGAATTTATTTAGTATGAAACTATGATTTCATAACTATATTTATTTTTAGATTTTAAAATAGTAGTAAAAATACTACTTTTTGAATAAAGTATGCTATACATAAATTGTTTGTATTGTTAAAATCTAAACTTTAATAAGAGCCGATTTTATATAAAAATTTTACAAAAAGTACTAAAATAGTTACTACTATTTCATAAAATTAGTAAATTATTTTAAATTTTTCATCGTATTTATTTAGTTTGCAAAAGTTTTTTCCATAACATTTCTATTTTTAAATTTTAAAATAGTAGTAAAAATACTACTTTTTTAAAAAATTTGAATAATGCTATTTTTGTTAAAAAAAACAAATGTTCTCAGTTTTGTTTCTCCCTCAAAAAAACAACAGTTTTAAAATTTGTACTAAATTTAAATTTCTCTTGGTTTTGGTGAAATTTAACAAGAATTTAAACTTTTCGATTAAAATTGACAGGATTGTAAAAATAACTATTGCAAAAATAAAATCTTGTAGCTCAAAAGTTTTATTTACACCTTAAATTTAAGCAGAAAATCTGATTTAAATCTAAATTCTGTTTAAATTTCCAGCAATTAATATTGTTCATATACCAAATGTACTTCCTCACAGACAAATTCTAGTTAAATACATTTGAAAATAAAATGTTGTAGCAACAAATCTAAAACACAAATTTAAATAAATTATTTTATAATTTTTCTTTATCTTTTGTCACACTTTGTGGCAAAAACACACGCAACATGTACAAGACACAGTGGGGCTGTTAAGAAAATAATAAAAGAAAGAAACCTAAATTTTTAGCAAATTAATTTTTAATTATCGTGTTGAAGTTAATTTTAGATATCGTTAGGAACTTTCCTGGTCTAAAAAGGTACTTTTTGGTACTATTTAGAAATAGATTTTTGTACATTTTTGTTACTCTTTATAAAATTGAATTTTTAAAAACATTCTTAGCGTCTAACGATTGATTTCTTATCAAAAATTTAAAATTTTCAAAAAAGTACTTTTTTGGTACTTTTTTTAAAAAATTTTTTTTTATTAAATTTTAAGAATTTTTTAGAAAATTACAAAAATAGAACCAATTTTTGATAAAATTTCATAAATTACTGTTTTGGTACTTCTTAATAACAATTTTTTTGGATAGAAATTGTTCTAACAATCCAATTTTAAAAAAGTACTTTTTTGGTACTTTTTTAAAAAATCGATTTTATTAAGAAATTTTCACTTTTCAAAGTATCAGATATCAGAAAAAATATACATTTTAAGAAAATTTCATAAAGTACTTTTTTTGGTACTTTTTATTAAAGATATATTTTAAAGTAGAAATTGTTTTAACAATACAATTTGCAATTTTGTAACAAAAAATTAAAATTTTTAAAAAAGTACTTTTTTGGTACTTTTTTTAAAAATCGATTTTATTAAGAAATTTTTAGTTCTCAAAGTAGATATGTATCAGGTTTAAAAATATACATTCTAAGAAATTTCATAAAGTACTTTGTTTGGTACTTTTTATTAAAGAGATATTTTAAAGTAGAAATTGTTTTAACAATACAATTTGCAATTTTGTAACAAAAAATTTAAATTTTTAAAAAAGTACTTTTTTGGTACTTTTTTTAAAAATCGATTTTATTAAGAAATTTTCACTTTTCAAAGTATCAGACTTAAAAATATACATTTTAAGAAAATTTCATAAAGTACTTTTTTTGGTACTTTTTATTAAAGAGATATTTAAAGTAGAAATTGTTTTAACAGTACAATTTGCAATTTTGTAACAAAAAATTCAAATTTTTAAAAAAGTACTTTTTTGGTACTTTTTTTAAAAATCGATTTTATTAAGAAATTTTTAGTTCTCAAAGTAGATATGTATCAGGTTTAAAAATATACATTCTAAGAAATTCCATAAAGTACTTTGTTTGGTACTTTTCATTAAATAGGCATTTGAAAGTAGAAATTGTTTTAATAGTACAATTTGCAAATTTGTAACAAAAAATTAAAATTTTTAAAAAAGTTCTTTTTAAAAATTAGATTGTATTGAGAAATTTTCTCTTTTTAAACTATCAAGCTTAAAAATATACATACATTGTAAGAAATTCTTGTTGGTACTTTTTTTCAATTGACCTTTTTTTGTTGCAAAATGATTCCACTGTGCCACAGGTTGAATGTGCTTTCTTCAGTGTGTGTCGTTTTCCTGCCAGCAGCTTCTGACAAAAAAGAATTTAATTTAATTTTCTTAAATACAGTTTTTTTTTAAATTTCCTTTAAATATACTGTGTTTGGATGTGCAAAGAAAAGTAAAGAAAAATTCAAGAATTTATATTACATTACATATTTTATAGATGTATGCTGCTCATTTATTTCCTATAGTACACATACACATTGTTTTTCGATTTTATTAAAGTGAAAACAAATACACAGGCCAAACCACTTCCTTTCACACATACGCACACACTTTAGCACATCAATATTTTACTCTGCCTTAAGATATAAAAATAAACACATACTTAGACAAAAAGCTTTAAGGACTCGCACACCAACACCCAAAGACACTTTCACATTTTAAGGAACATTCATTATATATTGTTCACAAAAACATACAGTATCACTCAAACATTGATAAATTTTGCTTTAAAAAGCCTCTGTGCTGTGGCTCCCAACAATGAATTGAAAGCAAAACTACATTCTGCTAAAACTTTTGTTACTCATACTCATACACGCTCTGTGATTCCTTCCGGCCTGGTCTCTCTCTCTTCCTCTTTGTGTTTAAATACCAAATAAGTCAGACATACGTGTTTTATATGTGTTGTAATTGTGTCTGTGAGAGTCTATGTTTGTTGTAAGTATGTGATTGTATTTAATGTGGATTTCAATAAAAAATCATATTTATTGCTATGAATTTGAGGGAATACATGTGTTGTAGCATTATTTGCATATACATATGTAGTACCTTTTCTTGGTACTTTTTTAAAAATAATTTTCAAAATCTCGTTTTTATGCAAAAATTTCTCTTTTTTAAGCAAAAATAAAAAAATTTAAAGAAAGTACCAAAAAAGTACTTTTTGGGAATTTGATATTTTTGTCCCAATTTTCAATTATTTTAAATTTTAAGACTTTTAGAACGAACATTTCGTTTAAAAATTTTATTTTAAAAAAGTACCAAAAAAGTACTTTTTGGAAATTTTATATTTTTGTTCCATTTTTCAATACTTTCAAATCTTACGACTTTTAAAACGAGAATTACGTTTAAAAATTGCATTTTAAAAAAGTACCAAAAAAGTACTTTTTGGAAATTTGATATTTTTGTTCCAATTTTCAATTCTTTTAAATCTTAAGACTTTTAGAACGAGAATTCCGTTTAAAAATTGTATTTTAAAAAAGTACCAAAAAAGTACTTTTTGGAAATTTGATATTTTTGTTCCAATTTTCAATTCCTTTAAATCTTAAGACTTTTAGAACGAGAATTCCGTTTAAAAATTGTATTTTAAAAAAGTATCAAAAAAGTACTTTTTGGAAATTTGATATTTTTGTTCCAATTTTTCATACTTTTAAATCTTTAAGAATTTTATTTACAAAAAAGCCCTTTATGGGAATTTGGTATTTTTGTCCCAATTTTCAATACTTGTAAATCTTAAGACTTTTAGAACGAGAATTTCGTTTAATAATTTTATTTTAAAAAAGTAACAAAAAAGTATTTTTTGGAAAATTTGATATTTTTCTCCCAATTTTAACACTTTAAATCTTAAGGCTTCTAGAAAGAGAATTACGTTTAAAAATTTTATAAAAAAGTACTTTTTTGAAATTTGATATGTTTGTCCCAATTTAAATTGTTAAAGTTTATGACTTTTAGAACGAGAATTTCTTTAAAAAATTTACTAAAAAAAGTTCCACAAAAGTACTTTCATTTAATAAGTACTTTTTGGAAATTTGATACTTTTGTGCCAATTTTCCATACTATTAAATCTTAAAATATTTAAAACGAGACTTTCGTTTAAAACTTTTATTTTAAAAAAGTACCAAAAAAGTACTTTTTGGAAATATGATATTTTCGTCCCAATTTTCAGAACTTTTAAATATTAAGACTTTAAACGAGAATTTCGTTTAAAAATTTAATAAAAAAAGTACAAAAATTTTCATTTTAAAATTGTATTTTTAAAAAGTACCATAAAAGTACTTTTTGGAAATATGATATCTTTGTCCCAATTTTCAGTACTTTTAAATCTTAAGACTTTTAGAACGAAAATTTCGTTTAAAAATTTAATAAAAAAACTTTTTAGTTAAAAAAAATTTATATATCAAGAAAAGTACTTTTTTGAAACTAAATATTTTTGTCCCAATTTTTAATAATTTTAAATCCTAAGACTTTTAGAACTAGAATGTCGTTTAAAACTTTTATTTTAAAAAAGTACCAAAAAAGTACTTTTTGGAAATATGATATTTTTGTCCCAATTTTCAGTTCTTTTAAATCTTAAGACTTTTAGAACGAAAATTTCGTTTAAAAATTTAATAAAAAATGTACCAAAAAAGTACTTTTTAGTTAAAAAAAATTTATATATCAAGAAAAGTACTTTTTTGAAACTTAAAATTTTTGTCCCAATTTTTAATAATTTTAAATCCTAAGACTTTTAGAACTAGAATATCGTTTAAAACATTTATTTTAAAAAAGTACCAAAAAAGTACTTTTTGGAAATAAGATATTTTTGTCACAATTTTCAGTACTTTTAAATATTAAGACTTTTAGAACGAGAATTTCGTTTAAAAATTTAATAAAAAAAAGTACCAAAAAAGTAATTTTTAGGTAAGAAAAAATTTATATATCAAAAAGTACCAAAAAAGTACTTTTTTGAGACTTAATATTTTTGTCCCAATTTTTAATAATTATAAATCCTAAGACTTTTAGAGCTAGAATTTCGTTTAAAATTTTTTTTAAGAAAAGTACCAAAAAAGTACTTTTTTGGAAATATGATATTTTTGTCCCAATTTTCAGTACTTTTAAATATTAAGACTTTTAGAACGAGAATTTCGTTTAAAAATTTAATAAAAAAAAGTACTTTTTAGTTAAAAAAAATTTATATATCAAGAAGTATCAAAAAAGTACTTTTTTGAAACTTAATATTTTTGTCCCAATTTTTAATAATTTTAAATCCTAAGACTTTTAGAACTAGAATTTCATTTAAAACTTTTATTTTAAAAAAGTACCAAAAAACTACTTTTTGGAAATATTATATTTTTGTCCCAATTTTCTGTACTTTTAAATATTAAGACTTTTAGAACGAGAATTTCGTTTAAAAATTTAATAAAAAAAGTACTTTTTAGTTAAAAAAATTTTATATATCAAGAAGTATCAAAAAAGTACTTTTTTGAAACTTAATATTTTTGTCCCAATTTTTAATAATTTTAAATTCCAAGACTTTTAGAACTAGAATTTCATTTAAGACTTTTATTTTAAAAAAGTACCAAAAAAGTACTTTTTGGAAATATGATATTTTTGTCCCAATTTTCAGTACTTTTAAATCTTAAGACTTTTAGAACGAAAATTTCGTTTAAAAATTTAATAAAAAAAGTACCAAAAAAGTACTTTTTAGTTAAAAAAATTTATATATCAAGAAAAGTACTTTTTTGAAACTTAATATTTTTGTCCCAATTTTTAATAATTTTAAATCCTAAAGTTTTAGAACTAGAATATTGTTTAAAACTTTTATTTTAAAAAAGTACCAAAAAAGTACTTTTTGGAAATATGATATTTTTTTGTCCCAATTTTCAGTACTTTTAAATATTAAGACTTTTAGAACGAGAATTTCGTTTAAAAATTTAATAAAAAAAAATTCCAAAAAAGAACTTTTTAGGTGAAAAAAAAAATTATTTATGAAAAAGAAGTACCAAGAAAGTACTTTTTGAAATTATATATTTTTGTCACAATTTTCAGTACTTTTAAATCTTAAGACTTTTAGAACTAGAATTTCGTTAGATAGCAGAGTCGCTATCTATAAGGCCATGTTCGTCTGTCTGTCTGTTGAAATCAATTTTTTGAAGACCCCAGATTTTTTCGGGATCCAAATCTTCAATAATTCTGTCAGACATACTTTCGAGAAGTTTCCTATTAAACATCAGCAGAATCGGTCCGCAAATGGCTGAGATATGAGGAAAAAAACAAGACAACCTCGATTTTTGACCTATATCTGGATTACTAAGACATTAAATAGACAATATGGTTATCTAATGATAGATATTTCAAACACCTTTGCAACGACGTATATAAGACCATAGTAAATTGGACATACAATGGGTCAAAATCGGAAAAAATATATTTTTATCCGAATTTTTTTTTTCACCAAAAAAAATGTTTAAAATTTAAAAAAAAAAATTTAAATTTTTAAAAAAAAATTTAAAATTTTAAAAAAAAATTTTAAAATTTTTAAAAAAAATGTAATTTATAAAATTTAAAAAAAAAAATTTTTACCAAAAAATTAAAAAAACAAATTTTTTTTACCTAAAAATATTTAAAATTTGTATTTTTTAGTATAATTTGGTGAAGGGTATATAAGATTCGGCACAGCCGAATATAGCTCTCTTACTTGTTTATTAACAGAGTGTCTTACTCTGATAAATCTCTCATCGTTTAGTTGATATTTATAAAACTTTAATAAATATAATCTGTTATTTAATAGAATTTCCAATGAAGTTTATAACAGTTTTTCAATTTAATTTCCTAAATAAAATTTTGCTTGTAATCTATTTGCGTTCGCGAAAGAAAATTTTCAATTAAAATTCTGTTTTTTTTGTTGTTAGTGTTGTTGAATTTATTAGCCATTGGGTAAGACAAATAACTTGAAAATTGTTTACACTGTTTTTCAAATACTAGTATCTGTATTTTCATTTCCTTCAACGAGCAAAACACACAACCATGGTCATGGCTTTCTTACAAATGTTTACTTTTGAAAAAGTTTTTTTTTCCACTTTTTTCTCAGCCATCAAATCTCGTTTAGCTGGCAATGGACCATTGAGAACGTGATTTTTTTTGCACTTTTTCTTAGACTTGCCTTTATATAATCTTTTGTTTGTGAAACTAACATTGAACCACAAATCCTAAAGCAAGAATTTATATAAAATAAATTTTATATTTTCGATTAAGTGTGAAATAATCTGTGAGCAAAAACTTTAATGTCTTCAAAAAAAAAAAAAGAAACACTCATAAAAACAAACTTTAATGGGGGAGCAGTGTCAACACCTCCTTGTTAGCTATACAAGAACAAATATTCCTATTCCTAGTTTTTATTGCAGTGAAAAAACAAGTGTAAATAATAAAATATAAATAAAACATCATTGATGCTCAACAACAACCTAAACATAAAATGTATTTTAAATTACTTGTGTTTTATTTATAAAATAAGCACCAACAACATAAAATTAAATCAGTTAAGAAACTAACATTGAAGCTTCTTAAAACCGTTAAGATGGTGAATTAACGGTATTTTCATTTAATATATTGTAGTAAGAACAAGACATTCATTCACATTCTTATGAACATTAACTTACTGAAATACTATAGAGATTATGAGACATAGAGAAAGAGGGTGATGAGAGTGGAGAGAGAGATTTAAGGAGAAAATACATACACACACATGTATGTTAAAGCAACAGGATGAAATTCCGTTAGAATTGGTTAACACTACTTTTTACCCCAACCATAAGACTTTAAGAAGTTACATTTTGCGTACTTTTAGGTAATCTTAAAATTTTGCTAACAAATTCAAAGTTGTATTCAAAAATCGATTTTCAAAAAAGTGCTTTTTTAAATTTAAGCAAAACTAGTTGAACAAATGTAACAAATTTTCAAAAACTACTTCTTTGGCACTTTTTCGAAAATTAGATTTTTACATAAATTTTAGTTTTTCCAGTTTTTCTGAGCAAAAAATACTCAATTTTAAATTTTTTTTTGCAAAAATGAGAAATTTTCAAAAACTACTTTTTTTTCAATTTTTCGAAAATTAGATTTTTACATAAATTTTTGTTTTTCCAGTTTTTCTGAGTAAAAAATACTCAATTTTATACAAAATTTTTTTTTGCAAAAATGAGAAATTTTCAAAAAGTACATAAATTTTTGTTTTTTTAATTTTTTCTGAGTAAAAAATACTCAATTTAATTTTTTTTGTGCTAAAGTGAGAAATTTTCAAAAAGTACTTTTTTGTTACTTTTTTGAAAATTAGATTTTTACATAAATTTTTGTTTTTCGAGTTTTTCTGAGTAAAAAATACTCAATTAAAATTTTTTTTGCAAAAATGAGAAATTTTCAAAAACTACTTTTTTTGGCACTTTTTCGAAAATTAGATTTTTAAATAAATTTTTGTTTTTCCAGTTTTTCTGAGTAAAAAATACTCAATTAAAATTTTTTTTGCAAAAATGAGAAATTTTGAAAAACTACTTTTTTTTAGCACTTTTTCGAAAATAAGATTTTTACATAAATTTTTGTTTTTTAAATTTTTCTGAGTAAAAAATACTCAATTTAAATTTTTTTTGCAAAAGTGAAAAATTTTCAAAAAGTACTTTTTTACATCAATTTTTCTTTTTCCAGTTTTTCTGAGTAAAAAATACTCAATTTAATTTTTTTTTTTGCAAAAATGAAAAATTTTCAAAAAGTACTTTTTTGGTACTTTTTCGAAAATTAGATTTTTACATAAATTTTTGTTTTTCCAGTTTTTCTGAGTAAAAAATACTCTATTTAAATTTTTTTTGCAAAAATGAGGAATTTTCAAAAAGTACTTTTTTTTGGCAATTTTCGAAAATTAGATTTTTAGATAAATTTTTGTTTTTTTAAATTTTTCTGAGTAAAAAAAATACTCAATTTAATTTTTTTTTTGCAAAAATGAGAAATTTTCAAAAAGTACTTTTTTGGTACTTTTTCGAAAATCAGATTTTTACATAAATTTTGGTTTTTCCAGTTTTTCTGAGTAAAAAATACTCAATTTAATTTTTTTTTTGCATAAATGAGAAATTTTCAAAAAGTACTTTTTTTTTGGTACTTTTTCGAAAATTAGATTTTAACATACATTTTTGTTTTTCCAGTTTTTCTAAGTAAAAAATACTCAATTTAATTTTTTTTTGCAAAAATGAAAAATTTTCAAAAAGTACTTTTTTGAAAATTAGATTTTTACATAAATTTTGGTTTTTCCAGTTTTTCTGAGTAAAAAATACTCAATTTAATTTTTTTTTGCAAAAATGAGAAATTTTCAAAAGGAGCTTTTTTGGCACTTTTTCGAAAATTAATCTTTACATAAATTTTTGTTTTTCCAATTTTTCTCAGTAAAAAATACTCAATTTAATTTTTTTTGCAAAAATTAGAAATTTTCAAAAAGTCCTTTTTTTGGCACTTTTTCGAAAATTAGATTTTTACATAAATTTTGGTTTTTCCAGTTTTTGCACTTTTTGGTAATTGATTTCGGTAAAGATTTTTTTTTTATAATTTGAAAAAGTACTTTTTGTTATTTTTTTTTTTAATAAATTTTTATTTTTTAATGTTAATTATGTAACAGATTTGCATTTCTGTTTAAAAAAATAGAAAATTTGAAAAAGTACTTTTTTGGTACTTTTTTAAAAATAAGTTTTTTCAATAAATTTTTAAAAATTTCACCAATAGTAATAAATTTTAATAATATTTTTTTTGAAATTGTTTTAGCAAACAAATTTTAACTTCTAGCAATCCTATTTGAAGTTTTTTATGAAGAAAATATCAAAATTAAAAATAGTACTTTTTTGGTACTTTTCTGGAATAGGTTTAAATGAAATGAAATTTCAATATTTATCATCTTATAGTTAGAAAACTGGTTTTATTTAACAAGAATTTTATAAAATTTTGTTGCTTTTAAAATAATCGATCTTTTCTGGAATCACAGCTTAAATCTGCCTTAAATATTTGTTTAACATGCAGATATTGTCTAGTTAATATTCAATTTAAGCTAAATATTCTATACTAATTTAGTTGTTTCCTTGTACAGTAGTGACTTGCATTAATTTTTCAATTTCATTGAAATGATTTTTCATTTTTCAAAATTGTCTATCCTTATCTAGCCTAATAAATTCATTACACTTTAATAAATAATACGATGACAATGATTTCAAGCAAAAAATTAACTATTTATCTAATTTGAACAAATGTTTAAATCATGAAAATCATAATGATTTATTAGAAATACTTAATAATGATCATAATTTATCATTTATCAATGAAAACAAACGATAAATTAAACAAAAGAAATCAGAAACAATGAAATAGAGACAACATGAACAAAAAAAAAAAATCATAATAAACAATTTTATTATTAAATTGACAAATTATTTTTGCAACACGGTATTGCTAGGAAATGAATAAATAAACGAGAGAATGAAAGAGTAAGGGAATGAGAGAGTTAGAAAGAAGTCTGTCTCTGTCAGTCAGTCAGACTGTTACTGGGTGACTGATTGTGAAAATGTAAACGGAAGTGTAATAAATAGAGAGATGTGAGTATTTTTATTTTGATGTATGCGTTTAATACTAATAAATTGTATTACATTTCAAGTGTTAAATAAATAAACACTATGAATAAATAAATGATACGCCAGAGAATAGTTTTGTTTTTTGTTACAAAATCAAAACGTTACATGGCCATGGAAAAAAAAAAACAATATCGATTTCATTTCAGTTATTTCACTGTGATTATTTTGTTAAATGATGGAACACAAAAAATCCAAGAACAAGTAGCAGAAATTCAGAAGCACGTGCGAATTTTACTACATAAAATTAATGGAATTAAAGTGAAATATTTATTTATGCTTAACAATCAGTTTAAACATGAATTTTATATAAAAATTACATAATTTCTTACTCAACACAGCCTAAAAATTGTGTAGCGTCATATTGGGCAGGAAGGGATTGATTGCAGGATGGAGTAAACTGCTGGTCAACAACGAAAAACCAGCCACAATCAAAATTAAAACAAAAGAAAACTAGAAAAGGTTTCATTTCATTGTTGACACCATTTACAGGTTAATTTTTTTTTATTTTATTTCTCCACTTTTGTTTGGCTGTTGATTCTATTTTTAGCAACAAACACCAATCAGCATAATTCCTGATAAAAAAAGTGTTTATGTTTTTATTTTGGCAAAAAACGAGGCCATCTCGAAAAGAAATTCTCCATATATTTAAAATACACAAAAGTTTTCAGTCCATAGTCTAGTTCACAGTCTAGTCAAAGTCTTGTTCATAGTCTAGTCCATTGTCTAGTCCATAGTCTAGTTCATAGTCTAGTCTATAGTCAAGTCCATAGTCTAGTCCATAGTCTAGTCCATAGTCTAGTCCATAGTCTAGTCAAAGTCTATTTCATAGTCTAGTCTATAGTCAAGTCCATAGTCTAGTCCATAGCCTAGTCCATAGTCTAGTCCATAGTCTAGTCCATAGTCTAGTCCATAGTCTAGTCCATAGTCTAGTCCATAGTCTAGTCCATAGTCTAGTCAAAGTCTAGTTCATAGTCTAGTCTATAGTCAAGTCCATAGTCTATTCCATAGTCTAGTCCATAGTCTAGTCCATAGTCTAGTTCATAGTCTAGTCCATAGTCTATTCCATAGTCTAGTTCATAGTCTAGTCCATAGTCTATTCCATAGTCTATTCCATAGTCTAGTCCATAGTCAAGTCCATAGTCTAGTCCATAGTCTAGTCCATAGTCTAGTCTATAGTCAAGTCCATAGTCTAGTCCATAGTCTAGTCCATAGTCTAGTCCATAGTCTAGTCTATAGTCAAGTCCATAGTCTAGTCCATAGTCTAGTTCATAGTCTAGTCCATAGTCTAGTCCATAGTCTAGTCCATAGTCTAGCCCATAGTCTAGTCAAAGTCTAGTTCATAGTCTAGTCTATAGTCAAGTCCATAGTCTATTCCATAGTCTAGTCCATAGTCTAGTCCATAGTCTAGTTCATAGTCTAGTCCATAGTCTAGTCCATAGTCTAGTCCATAGTCCAGTCCATAGTCTAGTCCATAGTCTAGTCCATAGTCTAGTCAAAGTCTAGTTCATAGTCTAGTCTATAGTCAAGTCCATAGTCTATTCCATAGTCTAGTCTATAGTCAAGTCAATAGTCTAGTCCATAGTCTATTCCATAGTCTAGTCCATAGTCTAGTTCATAGTCTAGTCCATAGTCTAGTCCATAGTCAAGTCCATAGTCTATTCCATAGTCTAGTCCATAGTCTAGTCCATAGTCTAGTCAAAGTCTAGTTCATAGTCTAGTCTATAGTCAAGTCCATAGTCTATTCCATAGTCTAGTCCATAGTCTAGTTCATAGTCTAGTCCATAGTCTAGTCCATAGTCTAGTCCATAGTCTAGTCAAAGTCTAGTTCATAGTCTAGTCTATAGTCAAGTCCATAGTCTATTCCATAGTCTAGTCCATAGTCTAGTCCATAGTCTAGTCCATAGTCTAGTCCATAGTCTAGTCCATAGTCTAGTCCATAGTCTAGTCCATAGTCTAGTCCATAGTCTAGTCCATAGTCTAGTCCATAGTCTAGTCCATAGTCTAGTCCATAGTCTAGTCCATAGTCTAGTCCATAGTCTAGTCCATAGTCCAGTCCATAGTCTAGTCCATAGTCTAGTCCATAGTCTAGTCAAAGTCTAGTTCATAGTCTAGTCTATAGTCAAGTCCATAGTCTATTCCATAGTCTAGTCTATAGTCAAGTCAATAGTCTAGTCCATAGTCTATTCCATAGTCTAGTCCATAGTCTAGTTCATAGTCTAGTCCATAGTCTAGTCCATAGTCAAGTCCATAGTCTATTCCATAGTCTAGTCCATAGTCTAGTCCATAGTCTAGTCAAAGTCTAGTTCATAGTCTAGTCTATAGTCAAGTCCATAGTCTATTCCATAGTCTAGTCCATAGTCTAGTTCATAGTCTAGTCCATAGTCTAGTCCATAGTCTAGTCCATAGTCTAGTCAAAGTCTAGTTCATAGTCTAGTCTATAGTCAAGTCCATAGTCTATTCCATAGTCTAGTCCATAGTCTAGTCCATAGTCTAGTCCATAGTCTAGTCCATAGTCTAGTCCATAGTCTAGTCCATAGTCTAGTCCATAGTCTAGTCCATAGTCTAGTCCATAGTCTAGTCCATAGTCTAGTCCATAGTCTAGTCCATAGTCTAGTCAAAGTCTAGTTCATAGTCTAGTTTATAGTCTAGTCCATAGTCTAGTTCATAGTCTAGTTCATAGTCGAGCTCATAGTCTAGTCCATAGTTCATAGTCTAGTCAAAGTCTAGTTCATAGTCTAGTCCATAGTCTTGTCCGTAGTCCATTCCATAGTCTAGTCCATGATCCATAGTCTAGTCAAAGTCTAGTTCATTGTCTAGTCCATAGTCTATTCCATAGTCTAGTCCATACTCTAGTCCATAGTCTAGTCAAAGTCTAGTTCATTGTCTAGTCCATAGTCTAGTTCATAGCCTAGTCCATAGTCTAGTTCATAGTCTAGTTCATAGTCGAGCTCATAGTCTAGTCCATAGTTCATAGTCTAGTCAAAGTCTAGTTCATAGTCTAGTCCATAGTCTTGTCCGTAGTCCATTCCATAGTCTAGTCCATGATCCATAGTCTAGTCAAAGTCTAGTCCATAGTCTAGTCCATATTCTAGTCCATAGTCTAGTCCATAGTCTAGTCCATAGTCTAGTCCATAGTCTAGTCCATAGTCTAGTCCATAGTCTAGTCCATAGTCTAGTCCATAGTCTAGTCCATAGTCTAGTCCATAGTCTAGTCCATAGTCTAGTCCATAGTCTAGTCCATAGTCTAGTTCATAGTCTAGTCCATAGTGTATTCGATAGTCTAGTCCAGAGTCTAGTCTATAGTCAAGTCCAGAGTCTAACCCATAGTCTAGGCCAGAGTCTAGTTCATAGTCTAGTCCATATTCTAGTTCATAGTCTAGTCCATGGTCTAGTATATAGTCTATTCCATAGTCTAGTTCATAGTCTAGTCAATAGTCTAGTCCATAGTCTGGTCCATAGTCTAGTTAATATTCCAGTTGATAGTGTAGTCCATAATCTAGTCTATAGTTTGGTCCATAGTTTAGTCCATAGTGAAGTCCATAGTCTAGTTTATAGTCACATCTATGTTCTATTCCATAGTCTAGTCCATAATCTAATCAATAGTATAGTCCAGAGTCTAGTTCATGGTTTGGTCTATATCCCAGTTAATAGTCTAAAGTATAGTCCATAGTCTCAACCATAATCTAGTCAGTATTCTCGAAAAAGTCTAGTTCATAGTTTGGTCTAAAGTCTAGTCAATAGCCTCGACCAGAGTCTAGTTCATAGTTAAGTTTAAATTTAGTCCATAGCCTAGTTTATAGTCTAATCCATACGAAAGTACATAGTCCTTAGTCTAGAGCATGGTATTATCCACAGTCTAGTCCATAGCCTAGTCCACAGCTTAGTGCATAGTCTTGTCTAGTCATGTCTTATTGCCTTCAATTATCCACTTTATATAAATAATTTTATTAAAACTTCTTGCTCTACTCTCGTAATCTACCTTCGTTATGCTTCTATTGTATTGTTTTATTCCATAAAGTATTCCTTTTTTATTTTTTATTAACAAAAAATACCCTCCCAATAGTATAAATACATTCATATATATGTATATTTTACTAATGTTTGTCTCAATGGCTGGTTGGTGGTTTCCCAAAAAATTTTCATCAGCAACACGTGTTTCATATTCAAAATATTTTAAGTATCATCCAGAGAAATAGTTACCCAGATTTTCCACAAAGAATTTCCCCAAAAAAACCTTATTAAATTTTAAACATTAGTTTAGCCAAAAACTTTTTATGTAATAAACCTTAAATTGTTCCTTTTCTCATCTTAAACAACTTGAAGCTTCTACTCACAGTTTATTTAGGGCTCCTTAGATCTGAACACAAACAAAAACCGTAACATTTCCTTAATTCCTTTTGAGTTTAAATGACATTATTTTTTTGAAAAATGTTACCTGTCTCTGTTAAGTGTATTTAATATCTGGTACTTAGGCCTGCTTTGTAAAACTGACATGTGTAAAATGTACCCAGCAACATAGAAAAATAAACAGATAATGGCTACATACTGGCAGCAGCCTAGAAAAGTATTAGCAAATAAAAAACACACAAACACTTTCCCCCTCTACCACTTACTGACATACTCATTTGAAGGGCCATCATATTGTCATCATCGTTATTTGCCAGTTTGTCAATTAAATCCAGATGTTTGGGGAAGTTGCTGAAACAAGGACAAATTACATTTTATGGAAAATTATGTATGGAAACTTGATATTTAGCTTTTTTATATTTATTAGGTGGCTAAAAATAAAAGGCAATGACTTTAACAGGGACAGGAAATTTTCCATTTAATGACTTTAATATACATATTCGTAAGAAGAACAGATTTTAATTGTCTTGATTATTAATAAATTATTGACTTAACCATACTAGACTTTGAATAAGGCGTTGGACTAGACTTGGACTATCAACTAGACTATGAACTAGAATATGAGATAAACTATGGACCAAACTATGAACTATACGGAATAGACTACGAAATAGACCTGAACTGTAATATGAACTAGACTATGAAATAGACTGAGAACTAGACTATGTACTAGAATATAAACTAAACTACCATCTAGACTATGGATCAGACTATGGAATTGGCTATAGACAAGACTATGGAGTAGACTTTGGACTAGACTTTGGACTAGACTATGAACTAGACTATGGACTAGAATATGGAATAGACTATAGACAAGACTATGGACTAGACTTTGGACTAGACTATGGACCAAACTATGGACTAGACTATGGAGTAGACTTTGGACTAGACTATGGACTAGACTTTGGACTAGACTATGGACCAAACTATAGACTAGACTTTGGACTAGACTATGGACTAGACTTTGGACTAGACTATGGAGTAGACTTTGGACTAGACTATGTACTAGACTATGGACTAGACTTTGGACTTGGCTATGGGCTTGGCTATGAACTGGACTATGAACTAGACTATGGACTAGAATATGGAATAGACTATAGACAAGACTATGGACTAGACTTTGGACTAGAATATGGACTAGACTTTGGACTAGACAATGTACTAGACTATGGAGTAGACTATGGAGTAGACTATGGAGTAGACTTTGGACTAGACTATGGGCTAGACTTTGGGCTTGGCTATGAACTGGACTATGGACTAGACTATGGACTAGAATATGGAATAGACTATAGACAAGACTATGGACTAGACTATGGACTAGACTATGGACTAGACTATGGACTAGACTATGGACTAGACTATGGACTAGATTATGGACCAAACTATAGTCTAAACTATGGAGTAGACTATGGACTAGAATAGGGAATAGACTATAGAATAGACTAGGCTTCGGGTTAGACTATGAACTATACTAGACTATGGAGTAGACTATGGACTGGACTATGAACTAGACTATGGACTAGACTATGAACTAGACTATGGACCAAACTATGGACTAGACTATGGAGTAGACTTTGGACTAGACTATGGACTGAATTATGAACTAGACTTTGACTAGACTATGGACTATACTATGGACTAGATTGACTAGATTATGGACCAGACTATGGACTAAACTATAGACTAGACTATGGACTAGACTATGGACTAGACTAATCTACTGTCTAGATTAGACTATGGAGTAGACTATGAACTAGACTATGTACTAGACTACGATCTAGACTATGGACTATGTCTAGACAATTAACTAGACTTCCTCCTGGACTGTCAACTAAATTATCAACATGACTATGGATAATGCTATGGACTAGAGTATGGACTAGCACGTGTACCAAACTATGAAGTAGACTATCAACTAGACTATGCTAATAGCTTTTTGTCTACTGTCGTTGCTACTATTTAATTTATCACTTTTTAATGGTTTTCCTATAGGTTTAAAAGCTCGATAACGTATCTCACTTTTCTGTCGATTGCATTAATGATTTAAGTAGATAAAAAAGCTATATGGATTGGGGAAAAGGTTTACCAAAAGTCATTGACTCTAAAAGTAAACAATAAAATGTTCACATCATTCAACATAACTTATAATCTGATTGCTAAGTTAAATGAAAATCCTCAGCAGCATTTAAATATTTAAACATTTTACATCTACCACAATTAAATTACAATTTCCTCGCTTAAGTAACAATAAATATGTCAGATTGAAATGCCAACATGTTTAAAACAATTTAAACAAAATAATCAATTAATCTGAAAACTGTCAGAAGTACAAATATTACTTTGCTGGCATTTGCTCACTCTCTCTCTTGCTCGAATGCCTTTAGTGGGTTAAGGTCAATGCCTGGATGGAAGTGATATAAATACAATACTTTTGTATTTTTTTTAGGGCAACCAAATGTTTAAGCAATTTTCTCCTTATTTAAGTATGTCAGTGCAAATTTGCAAAGTATTTTGCTGATTTTTTATTGGTTTGTTTGCTATTTGCAAAATACTTACTTACTTGTTTGAGTATTTATTTAAACACACTTGTCGTTACAATTTATTTCTGATTGAGTTTTTCTGTATTTCTTTTTATTTATAGAGTTGGGGTATTTTTGTGCGTTTCTTATTTTATGGGGATGGGATGTGTCTTAAATTGATGTTTAAGATACTTGTCTATTTCTTTCTTTTCAATATGTGAGTGTTTAACAGATGTGTGGGGGATTTTCTTTCTTGAGTTCTTAGCAAATTGATAGAGACACTTTTATTTTTGTCAGGAAAAATGTAAAGAAAAAGAAACAGACATGACAGAAAATTTCATGCAACTTTCTAAAACACCTGTTGTTAGAGTTTATTTATATGAAAGGCCTTAATACGGTTCATGTATTTGTAGTATTTATGTTTTGGAAATATTATATTTTAAATAGGAAATGAATGAGAAGTCCTGGGTGAGGGTTTAGTTGAGTTTATTTTTATAATGGTTTTACTCAGAAAAAATTCTCAGCTTTGGCCCACTGTAGCTCAGCCCGTGTTTAATTTGGTCATTTAATCGTGTCATAGACTTAAAGTTTAACAGTTATAATATTGATATTGCAAATTTACTGCTGATCGCCTAGATATCTTAAAAGTTACTGTCCTATCTCTCCAGTCGTCTTAAGCATTGAGTCGTATCACATATTTGGTTTGTATCATGTAGCCTGCAGTTAATATTTTTTATATTGTCCCCTTTCACTTGAGCCTTGAAAAAATCAATTACACTTTAGAGTATTTAACAAACAATTGCAAAATTCGTTTAGTAAATAAATAAATTTGTTTGAATTACAAGGTTTTTTTTAAAAAAACTTTTGTCAATAACATTTATTTATTTTATATTTTTTTATTTACTACATTTAATTTCTCTGTGATTTCATTTAATATTTGCAAATGTTTATGACAGGAATCAAAAAAAAAAAACAGCATTAAAACGTGCTAAAGAAAAAGTAAATTTTTTTCAATAAACGTCCTTGTTTTATATTTAAGTTTATTTGTTAACCCTAAATATTGGCTACAGGAAGCTAAGGATTTTCTTTTAAAAATCATTAGCTTCCTTCCTAGTGGAAAATCTAGTTCACAGTCTAGTCCATAGTCTAGTTCACAGTCTAGTACATATTCTAGTTCATACTGTAGTCCATAGTCTAATTAGTTTACATTCTAGTCCATAGTCAAATCCGTAGTCTTGCCAATAGTCTAGTTCATATTCTTATCCATAGACTAGTTCATCGTCTGGCCATAGTAAAGTCCATAGTCTTGTCCATAGTCTACAGACTAGTCCATACTGTGGTCCAAAGCATAGTCCATAGTCTAGTCCATAATATAGTCCATAGTCTATTTAGTCTACAGGCTAGTCCATATTGTGGTCCATAGCATTCTCCATAGTCTAATCCATAGTCTACTCCAAAGTCTAGTCGATAGTCTAGTCCATACTCTATTTAGTCTACAGACTATTCCATATCGTAGTCCATAGTCTAGTCCATAATATAGTCCATAGTCTAGTCCATAGTCTAGTCCGTAGTCTAGTCCAAAGTCTAGTTCATAGTCTAGTTCATAGTCTATTTCATAGTCTAGTTCATAGTCTAGTTTAAAGTCTAGTCGATAGTCTAGTCCATACTCTATTTAGTCTACAGACCAGTCCATATTGTAGTCCATAGTATAGTCATTAGTCTATCCCTTAGTCTAGTCCATAGTCTAGTCCATAGTCTAGTCCATAGTCTAGTCCATATTCTAGTCCATAGTCTAGTCCATAGTCTAGTCCATAGTCTAGTCCATAGTCTAGTCCATAGTCAAGTCCATAGTCTAGTCCATAGTCTAATCCATAGTCTAGTCCACAGTCTAGTCCATAGTCTAGTCGATAGTCTAGTCCATAGTCTAGTCCATAGTCTAGTCCATAGTCTAGTCCACAGTCTAGTCCATAGTCTAGTCCATAGTCTAGTCCATAGTCTAGTCCATAGTATAGTGCATAGTCTAGTCCATAGTCTAGTCCATAGTCTAGTCCATATTCTAGTCCATAATATAGTCCATAGTCTAGTCCACAGTCTAGTCCATAGTCTAGTCCATAGTCTAATCCATAGTCTAGTCCACAGTCTAGTCCATAGTCTAGTCGATAGTCTAGTCCATAGTCTAGTCCATAGTCTAGTCCATAGTATAGTGCATAGTCTAGTCCATAGTCTAGTCGATAGTCTAGTCCATAGTCTAGTCCATAGTCTAGTCCATAGTCTAGTCCATAGTCTAATCCATAGTCTAGTCCACAGTCTAGTCCATAGTCTAGTCGATAGTCTAGTCCATAGTCTAGTCCATAGTCTAGTCCATAGTATAGTGCATAGTCTAGTCCATAGTCTAGTCGATAGTCTAGTCCATAGTCTAGTCGATAGTCTAGTCCATAGTCTAGTCCATAGTCTAGTCCATAGTCTAGTCCATAGTATAGTGCATAGTCTAGTCCATAGTCTAGTCCATAGTCTAGTCCATAGTCTAGTCCATAGTCTAGTCCATAGTCTAGTCCATAGTCTAGTCCATAGTCTAATCCATAGTCTAGTCCACAGTCTAGTCCATAGTCTAGTCGATAGTCTAGTCCATAGTCTAGTCCATAGTCTAGTCCATAGTCTAGTCCATAGTATAGTGCATAGTCTAGTCCATAGTCTAGTCGATAGTCTAGTCCATAGTCTAGTCCATAGTCTAGTCCATAGTCTAGTCCATAGTCTAGTCCATAGTCTAATCCATAGTCTAGTCCACAGTCTAGTCCATAGTCTAGTCCATATTCTAGTCCATAATATAGTCCATAGTCTAGTCCACAGTCTAGTCCATAGTCTAGTCCATAGTCTAGTCCATAGTCTAATCCATAGTCTAGTCCACAGTCTAGTCCATAGTCTAGTCGATAGTCTAGTCCATAGTCTAGTCCATAGTCTAGTCCAGAGTCTAGTCCATAGTCTATTCCATAATATAGTCCATAGTCTAGTCCATAGTCAAGTCCATAGTCTAGTCCATAGTCTATTCCATAATATAGTCCATTGTCTAGTCCATAGTCTATTCCATAATATAGTCCAAAGTCTAGTCCATAGTCTAGTTCATAGTCTAGTTTAAAGTCTAGTCGATAGTCTAGTCCATACTCTATTTAGTCTACAGACTAGTCCATATCGTAGTCCATAGTCTAGTTCATAATATAGTCCATAGTCTAGTCCATAGTCTACTCCGTAGTCTAGTCCATAGTCTAGTCCATAGTCTAGTCCAAAGTCTAGTCCATAATATAGTCCATAGTCTAGTCCATAGTCTAGTTCATAGTCTAGTTCATAGTCTAGTTCATAGTCTATTTCATAGTCTAGTTTAAAGTTTAGTCGATAGTCTAGTCCATACTCTATTTAGTCTACAGACTAGTCCATATCGTAGTCCATAGTCTAGTCCAAAATCCAGTCCATAAATGCTTAAACACCATGTTAAATAAACGCCCTTTTTATACCCTTCACCTTCGTGAGAAGGGTATATATAAGTTTGTCATTCCGTTTGTAATTTCTACATTTTTCATTTCCGACCCTATAAAGTATATATATTCTGGATCCTTATAGATAGCGGAGTCGATTAAGCCATGTCCGTCTGTCTGTCTGTCTGTCTGTTGAAATCAATTTTCTGAAGACCCCAGATATCTTCGGGATCCAAATCTTCAATAATTCTGTCAGACATGCTTTCGAGAATTTTGCTATTTAAAATCAGCAAAATCGGTCCACAAATGGCTGAGAAATGAGGAAAAAACCAAGACAACCTCGATTTTTGACCTATTTTTGACCTATATCTGGATTACTAAGGCATTAATATAGAAATATGGATATCTAATGATAGATATTTCAAAGACATTTGCAACGTATATAAGACCATAGTAAGTTGGACCTACAATGGGTCAAAATCGGAAAAAAAAATGTTTAACCCGAATTTTTTTAAAAAAAAAAAAAAATTTAAAAGACAAAAAAAAAAATTTTTTAAATTTAAAAAAAAAAATTTTTAAATTTAAAATAACAATCGAAAAAATTTTTTTTACGAAAAATTAAAAAATTAAATTTTGTTTACCTAAAAATATTTAAAATTTTAAGGTATAATTTGGTGAAGGGTATATAAGATTCGGCACAGCCGAATATAGCACTCTTACTTCTTTTTATTTAAATTTATATTTTAACCCTAAATATTGGCTACAGTAAGCTAAATACATTATTTTAAAAATCCTTGTACTTTATGATTTTATGTGGCTTTACAATTCCAACCCTTTTAGCTTTTAAACTGATGCTGCTGGGGTTTTGGTTTCCTTTTTTTCATTTCCCAAAAAATATGGAAATTATGTTCTTTCTATGCTTGCATAATTTCCAATATGTGTTGTTAAATTTAAAAGACGTGTTCGAAATTTTGTAAAACAACTCATGTACGAAATTTGTGAAATCTGTTTAAATATTTTGTTTGGTTAATTGAATGGTTTTATTTGTTTGTGCAAAAAGAAAATTTAATCAAAAGTTACACGCATGTATTAACATTTAAAATGCTGTTGTAATCAATACAATACAAGAAGAATTAAATTTTAGAATATTGTTTATTGGAATTTAATTACACAATGAGTCACAGTGGAAAAATTATAATAATTGAAACACAATTGTTATTTGCATACAACCTAGTTGAGCAACTTTCAAACCCTCAAGTTTCAAAGTTTAAACTTGGTTTAAACTTGTTCTTAGTCGCATCTATTGATTTGTCAAGTTTTCTAACAATCGCAGCAGTTAAGTATAGATTAATTAACATTTACCCCAATTAACACGAAGCCTGGTTATGTGTTAACCAATAGTTAAACTGACAGTTTTCATACAAAAATAATTTTAACCGACAGTATAACTATTAGTTAGCACCTAACCAGACTTCGTGTTAATGGCGGTTATTCTATGTTATTTAGTAAATGCCTTAAAGTATGCACCAAAAATTTTGAATCAAAATCATGGTCTACAATTTATGGTAACTTTTTAATATATTTCATACTTTATTTGCAATTCCTATTATGTTATTTTCCTCATTTATCAGTTCAACAGTTCAAATGCCATAAAATGTTTTGGGAAATTTTCCAACAAAAAATCGTAAAACTGCTTAAATATCATGTCAATTTCAAAGACTCGTGCTTAATTTTTTTAATGCTTAAACATGCATATGTTGGCATATAAAACAATATGCGACATACATGTTTAAATAAATACATATACATTAGGGTGGCTGCATTTGTATGAAGAAAAATAAGGTATATCAATATTTCCCAATAAAATTTAAAATTTTAAAAAAAAAAAATTTAATATTTTTGGACTTACGCGAACATTTCTGACACTTCATTGTTTACTTTGAGGGAAACATGAAAAAATATCGTAAAAACCTTAAAAAATAATATTTTTTCCTTTGATCCAGCTCAATACTGACAGCACACAGTGGTGTAAATCTCTAAAAGAAGTGGTAAAAAATCTGAATATTCTAAACTATTGCTTGGATTGCAAAATGATATATGAACGAATCATAGAGAAGGACATAGGCTTTCAGAAAATTAAATCTGTGACCACCCTGTTAAAATACAAGGTGATATACAGGGTGTCAAAGTTGACAACCTAGGATTAGGAAAATTCTGTACGGCTTGTAACTTGTGCAAATATAGACATAATTCCTCTACGATTAGTTTAACTTGCTAGGAATGATTCTTAACACCGTTTAGGTAGGTAAATATAAGTTAGTAGGAAAAAACTAAAGGAATTAAGTGTTTTGGCCCATAAACTATTAAATTCTTATAAACTAAAGCATACTTTTAGGCAGCTTTAATAAAAAATAATTTCTAAATTTATTTCGAAGTTTTTTGCGATTTTGATCTTGAAGATGAAGTTTTTTTGATTTTATATGTTCACAATTTTTGTTCCTTATGACAAGGGCTACAACCTTGCCTCAGAGAGTAAATCAAAATTCCGAATTGTTTGCAAGATATGAGCTTGAGAAAATTACCACTTTTTTGGAAAAATGACATCGATCTTTGGGTGTCCATAAAAAAAGTGCATGACTTTGGGAAAAACTGGGAGACACGGGTCTTTTATCACATAGTGGTGTCCGTATATGGTTATATTTCCATGACACAGTGATTGATATTCATGTATATTTGAGGAGCCGCAGAATAAAAGGTACTTTTTCGAATTTTTTTACAAATTGTTTTTTTTTTGGTATTTCTATAATATTTGGGTTGAAATATTCTAGAAAAAAATCAATTTCCCAAAATTTTCAAAAAGTACCTTTTGTTCTGCGGCTCCTTATTTGTTGTATTGTATTTTAATATGTCTACCCAAATATGTTGTTTTATATTTTACATACAGAACATTTGTGTTGGCTGGCTTCTGTTGTACAGCCATTTTTATTTCCATTTTTCAACATAAATATTATTTGACAACCAATAGCGCAGAAAGATAAAAATGACAACAAAATAAAATACATATTTATTCAACAATATTAAATATTTGTTTTTCAATGAAAATTATATGCAAGAAAAAAATAAATTTAAATTGAGTATAAAAGGGGTCAAATTTAAATAAATTTTTAAATATTTTTATATTTTCAAAAACAAATTATTTTAAATTTTAACATATTTTAGTTAGTTCGTTGTTTAATTTTTGTATTATTAACACAATAATATTTTTATTTATTTCAGCTAATTCATATTCACTAAATATTCCAACAAATGGTAAGTTGTTTTAGGCATTAAAACATTGTTTGGCTTTTTAAGTAGTAGATAATAAACTACTGAAATACTAACACTTTTGAGTCATGGAAATATAACCATATACGGTTATCACTACGTGAGTTTTGCCCAAAGTCATGTACTTTTTTTATAGACCTTTTTTAGGCAGCTAACCGTTAAAAATTCAAGGAAACAATCAACTACAAAAATGTAACTAAATCTCAATTAACAACTTTCTAGATTAGGTCAATATAAGATCAATAGGTCAATATAAGTTAGTAAGAAAAAACTAAAGGAATTAAGCTATTAAATTATTATAAACTAAAGCATACTTTTAGGCAGCTTAAAAAAATTATTTCTAAATTTATTTCGAAGTTTTTTGCGATTTTGATCTTGAAGATGAGATTTTTTTGATTTTATATTTTCACATTTTTTGTTCTTTATGACAAGGGCCACAACTTTTCCTGGCAAAAGCCCCCAAAGATTTGGGGTCTCGGTATAATTTTTGCAAACAAAGTCATCATTTTCTCAGGCTCATATCTGGCAAATAGTTAGGAATTTTAATTTACTCTCTGAGGAAAAGTTGTAGCCCTTGTCATAAAGAACAAAAATTGTGAACATATAAAATCAAAAAAACTTCATCTTCAAGGTCAAAATTCGAAATAAATTTTTTTAAAGCTGCCTAAAAGTATGCTTTAATTTATAATAATTTAATAGTTTAGTTTTTTCTTACTAACTTATATTGACCTACCTAAACGTTGTTAAGAATCATTCCTAGGAAGTTCATATGTTGTAGAAAGTTGTTTATTGATTTCTTAGGTACATTTTTGTAGTTGATTATTTCTTTGAATTTTGAACCTGAACAGGGGAAAAAAGGTAAAAAATTGGATTTATTGTCCTTAAAGTAGCAAATTTATATTTGGTATTTTTTGAGATGTTAAGAATACGATTTAAGATTTATTTCTACATTTGTTGATTTAAAAGATACATAAGTCATCCAAAACAAGTGAAAGAGGTATATTCGGCTGTGCCGAATCTTATATACCCTTCACCAAATTATACTTTAAACTAATTTTTTTTTCAAAATTGTTTTTAATTTTTTTTGAAATTGTTTTTCAATTTTTTTCAAAATTTTTTTTTAAAATTTTTTTAAAAATTTTTTTTTGGGAAAAAGTTTTTATGTCAAAAAAAATTTTTTGATGAAAAAAAATTCGGGTTAAAAAATATTTTTCCCGATTTTGAGCCATTGTAATTCAAAATTTCAATGGACTTCGATATATCTATGATTAGATATCCATATTGTCTATATCAATAACTTAGTAATCCAGATATAGATCAAAAATAGACCAAAAATCGAGGTTGCCCCGGATTTTTCCTAATATCTCAGCCATTTATGGGCTGATTTTGTCGATTTTAAATAGTAACCGAGTGGGAAGAATTCCCGATATATTGATGTATGAATCATGTATGTAAATTTTTTTTTTAATTGTTTTTAAAATTTTTTTTTTCCAAATTGTTTTTTAATTTTTTTAAAAAAAGTTTTTTCCAACTTTTTTTTAAAAATTTTTTATTTAAAAAAAAAAAATTCATAAAAGAATTTATGACAAAAAATTTTTTGATGAAAAAAAAAATTCGGGTAAAAAAATATTTTTCCCGATTTTGACCCATTTTAATTCCAAATTACAATAACCTTATATACATCGTTGCAATGGACTTTGAAATATCTATCATTAGATATCCATATTGTCCTTATTAATGACTTAGTTATCCAGATATAGATAAAAAATAAGCCAAACATCTACGTTTTCCCGTTTTTTCCTTATATCTCAGCCATTTGTTGGCCGATTTTGTCGATTTTAAATAGCAACCGGGCAGGAAGAATTCCCGATATATTGATGTATCAAACATGTTTGTAAGTTATTGGGGGGCTACGGAAAGTTGATTTCAACATGCAGACAGAATTTACAGACAAATCTAGTAATGGTACTCTTCTATATCTATATAGATAATCTATATATGTATATAAAAACAAGTAAGAGTGCTATATTCGGCTGTGCCGAATCTTATATACCCTTCACCAAATTATACTTCAAAATTTTAAATATTTTAAGGTAAACAAAATTTATTTTAAGGTAAACAAAATTTAATTTTTTTCCAGTTGTTTTTTTAATTTTTTGGAAAAAAAAATTTTCGATTGTTATTTTAATTTTTTTAAATTTTAAATTTTTTTTTTTTTAATTTTAAAAATTTTTTTTTTTAAATTTTAAAAAATTTTTTTTTTTAAATTTTAAATTTTTTTTTTGTTTTTTTCAATTTTTTTTTTTGAAAAAAAATTTCGGGTTAAAAATTTTTCCCGATTTTGACCCATTGTAGGTCCAACTTACTATGTTCTTATATACGTCGTTGCAAATGTCTTTGAAATATCTATCATTAGCTATCCATATTGTCTATATTAATGATTTAGTAATCCAGATATACAGTGGTGGCCACCAATTTAAGACAAATACTTGCATTTTTTTCATCAACTGAATTTTAAGTGCGATAGAGCCAAAATAAAAGGACATCTAAGGGTATGAAATTTATTATTAATGTTTCTAGTTTCTGGAAAATGTTTGGAAAAATCGGTAAAACATATATGGACAAAGATATGTGGAAATACGTTGACCCACCTCAGCGAACATCCGCTGTTAATAACATGATATGACCGAAACTAATGGAACTAAAAATACGAAATTTGGTCTGAATATTTTATAATAATAAAAATATAATGATATAAATGTGAGAAAATATGTTTATTTAAAAAAAAATTTTTTGGTCAAGCTGTAGAAAAAGTTTATGTGTTCGTGGTGAATATGTATGAATTAACACAGTCGAATAAAATACACTTGTGTGTTAAAACAGTCCTCATGCATACATATGTGTGGAAATATTTGAACAAATAATTGACAATCACGTGGAATTTAGCAAACTATTTTTGTCTTAAATTCGTGGCCACCACTGTAGGTCAAAAATAGGTAAAAAATCGAGGTTGTCCTGGTTTTTTCCTCATATCTCAGCCATTTGTGGACCGATTTTGCTGATTTTAAATAGCAAACTTCTCGAAAGCATGTCTGACAGAATTATAGAAGATTTGGATCCCGAAGATATCTAGGGTCTTCAGAAAATTGATTTCAACAGACAGACAGACGGACATGGCTTAATCGACTCCGCTATCTATAAGGATCCAGAATATATATACTTTGTGGGGTCGGAAATGAAAAATGTAGAAATTAGAAACGGAATGACAAACTTATATATACCCTTCTCACGAAGGTGAAGGGTATAATGAAATGGTCCATGTATATAATGACATCACGTGAGAACGGCTGGAGCGATTTGGCTGATTTTTATACCCTTCACCATGAGTGGCAAGGGTATATATAAGTTTGTCATTCCGTTTGTAATTTCCACATTTTTCATTTGCGACCCCATAAAGTATATATATTCTGGATCGTTATAGATAGCGGAATCGATATAGCCATGTCCGTCTGTGTGTTGAAATCAACTTTCCGAAGCCCCCAAACAACTTACATACACGATTCATACATAAATATCTCCGAAATTCTTCCGGATCGGTCGCTATTTAAAATCGAGAAAATCGGTCCACAAATAGCTGAGATATAAGGAAAAAACTAGGACAACCTCGATGTTTGACCTATTTTTGACCTATATCTGGATTACTAAGTCATTAATATAGACAATATGGATATCTAATGATAGATATTTTAAAGACCTTTACAACGACGTATGTATATAAGACCATAGTAAATGGGTCAAAATCGGAAAAAAATATTTTTTAACCCGAATTTTTTTTCATCAAAAATTTTTTTTTGTCATAAATTCTTTTTCCAAAAAAATGAATTAAAGAAATTTAAAAAAAAAAATTAAAAAAAAATTTAAAAACAATTTGGAAAAAAAAAATTTTTAAAAAAAATTTAAAACATTAAAAAAAAAAATTTGATTTTGTTTAAATAAAAATATTTAAAAAAAATTATTTTCAAGTATAATTTGGTGAAGGGTATATAAGATTCGGCACAGCCGAATATAGCTCTCTGACTTGTTTTTTATTCGTTTCGAAATTTGCAGGAGATGGTTTCTAAAGAAAATAAAATCAAAAATTCCGGGTAAAACTCGGAATTTTTTTTTTTGAGTCCAGTCAACAGAAATAAAAAATGCCCCCTAAAGTATTTATTACAAATTTACATATTTTATTTGCAAATAAATTAGAACAGGCAGGTGTATGTGGATTTGAGAAACTTGAAGAACTAACATTAGTAAATAGCTACCGGGCGAAGCCGGGGCGGTCAACTAGTTTATTATTAAATTCAGTCAAGATTTGTTAGATTTTGGATATTAATTTTGAGATTTTATATTCATATCTTTAAATTTTCCATTTAATATTCTTATCATTCCTAAATGGCCCAATTACCTTATAAATATTCAATTAAAAATTTAACATCAAAAATTTACCTCTCATTTCATCTCAAAAACCAACAACCATTACCTACCACCTGTTTATTTAAAACCCACAAGGTGCGGTGCGTATACTTAATATTTATTTGGAAATTTCATTGAAAACATCAACAAGTATACGTCAGCGATTCTTTCTAAATAAATATTATTTTTAACACCAACCATTTAAGAAAAATAATAACAGTAACATAAAATTGAAAAGTTAATAACAAAACAAACAAAATTCCTAAATTGTAGTGAAATTTTCTATTAAAAATTCCCACTTGCTTGCTCTAAATTTATTTCAGTTTTTGGGAATAGGAAGAAGGAAACTTTGGTTTAAATATATTAATAACAAAAGTACAGCTTTTTTTCTCTTTACAATATTGTATTTGCATAATGTGGAAATTTAGCTTGATTTTACGTTTAAAGTAATAAAAATTGTTTTTTTTGTATCTTGGTTTAATAAGAAAACAAGTAGAATTCAAAGAATTTAGCTTGGAAAATAGGGGAAGTTGCCATAATAAAGACTTCCACTGTAAGACAAGTAGAAATTATTGAAATTATAAAACCAAAATATATTGCTTTGGAATAAATGATGATATTTTCTAAACCTTAGTTATGTTTATCAGGAGATAATAGTAGGGTTTATAAATAGGTTTCAGAATTAAAAGACATAAAAATGCTGGATGTTTTAAAATTTTTAGCTTTGAAACATTTGTACAATATAAATTTATACAGTGCAACACAAAAAAATTATCCATGTACTGAAACCACTATGTGATAAAAGACAAAAAAAAATCACGTGCCTCCCAGTTTTGCCCAAAGTCATGTAATTTTTTTATGGGCCCCCAAAGATTTGGGGCATAAAATCAAAAAAACTTCATCTTCAAGATCAAAATCACAAAAAAAATTCGATTTTTTTACATTTTTCCCCTGTTCAGGTCCATAGGTTCAAAATTCAAGGAAATTACCAACTACAAAAATGAACCTAAGATCTCAATAAACAACTTTCTAGAACATAAGAACTTCCTAGGAATGATTCTTAACACAGTTTAGTAAGAAAAACTAAAGGAATTAGGTGTTTTGGGCCATTAATTATTTAATTATTATAAACTAAAGCATACTTTTAGGCAGCTTAAAAAAAATTATTTCTAAATTTATTTCGAATTTGCGTTTTTTGCAATTTTGATCTTGAAGATGCGTATTTTTTGATTTTATATGTTCACAGTTTTCATTCTTTATGACAAGGGCTACAACTTTGCCTCAGAGAGTAAATCAAAATTCGGAACTGTTTGCAAGATATGAGCCTGAGAAAATTATCACTTTTTTGCAAAAATTACACCGAGGCCTCAAATTTTTTGTGGGACCCATAAAAAAAGAGCATGACTTTGGGTAAAACTGGGAGACACGGGTCTTTTATCACGTATTGATGTCCGTATATGGTTATATTTCTATGAATTAAAAAATTACACACCGTGTTATTCAAAGTATTGGCCATTGTTAGCTATGACCTTTTTCCATTTTTCTGAGTCAAAATAACTGCTCATTTTTTGAGGTCAAGAATGCCTCAAGCCAATTTTGGATACTCTGTTCTAAAGTGAAGCGTATCCTAGAGAGAAAATTCTGCAATTAGCAAAACAAATAGTACAAGGTGGCGCAAAACTAATCCTCCTATCAGAAAATGCGATTGGCCCCTAATGTCAGTTCTGTTTTGACATTTGTGTAGTAAACACATGCGAAATACACGTTAATAAACAATGTTACGCTACACTGCTCCAGAACGCGGAATATTACTGACTATTTATTTGACCTTAATCACCACCAAGAGGAAGATGATTTTTCATCAAAAATAATCATGAGTGATGAGGCCCATTTCTATCTTAGCGGGTACGTAAATAAGCAAAATTTACGCTTCTGGGGAACTGAAAATCCTCGTGTAACCCACGAAGAGCCATTACACCCGCTCAAAGTCACTTTATGGTGTGCTGTTTTCGCTGGAGGAGTCATTGGACCTTTTTTCTTCGAAGACATCGCGGGCCAAACGGTTAGTGTGAATGGTGTGCGCTACAGAGCAATGATCAACGAGTGCCGCAACTTGATGAATTGCGATTGGAAAACATGTGGTTCCAACAGGACAATGCAACGGCACACACTGCTCTTGCCACAACCGATATGCTGAAGGATGCATTTTCCGGGCGCCCAATCTCCCGTTTTGGCGATTTGCACTGGCCAGCAAGATCGCCTGATTTGACCGCTCCAGACTTCTTTTTGTGGGGCTTTTTCAAGTCGCGGGTTTATGTCAACAAACCTCAGACTCTTGCAGCTCTTAAAGAAAATATCCGTCAAGAATGTGAGGACCTATCGCCGGAAGTTTTGGCCAAAGTGATGGAAAATGCCATAAAAAGGGCTCAAATGACAGTCAACTGTGGCGGCGGCCATTTACATGACATCATATTCTCGACTTGACGTAAAAAAAATAAAAGACCAAATAAAAATAATCCACAAGAAGAATCAAAGTTTTTAATTTTTTTTTTAATTACAGCCAAGAAACATCGGAAGTTTACTTTTGCGCCACCTTGTAGTAGGACGAGGCAGGGTTTAGACTATAAAGCGGTTAAGGCAAAACTTCCCTACCACTTCATTCTAAATAATTTTTAACAGGTATTACAATATGTTATCGAGCATTGTCATGATGGAATATTATGGTTTCATGTCTGGGCGTTTTTCGGCCAATGCTCGTTCCATCGAGAATCAGTTGTATTTTAAACAGGTTCCCTGAGATGGTCTCGCCAGATTTCAGAAGCTCATAATAGATATAACCCCTCTGCCCCCACCACATATCTAGAATTACCTTAGCGCCATGGATATTTGGCTGGCCGGGCTTCAAATACACTCTCTTATGCTTCCAGATATCGTAATGGATCTATTTTTCATCGCATGTAATGATACGATGCAAAAATGATTTTCTTTTATAACGTTCAAGCATTATTTCGGACATGCAATATCCTCTTTCAAGATCTCTCGCCTTCAATTCGTATGGTAGCCACTTTGCTTGCTTTTGGATGAATTCTGCTGCTGGCCAACATTTTGAAATTGCAAGCTCTTGTTGAGTTCGCCAACAATCCTCATGGAAGAATGCCTCCAACTCTTGGTCTTTAAACTTTTTTGACAAGCCTGGGAGATCATTGTCACTCACACGTTGAAACCAGTGAAACACATTCACCAGAAGCATCGATACGCAATCGATGTGCTCTTTTTTCAAATTAAAAAAGTAAAGCAAAACTGCCCGCATATGAAGCTTTGTTGGTACAAAATGCTATATATTGGAAGCAAAAAAAACCTTGTTGTTTACACTATAATCTTCCATAGCTAAGTGAGAAAGAACCCTTAAATGAAAAACAAAAACGGCGTTCAAAAGAAACGTCGCATTTTTTTGGAAAAAATGCTTTGATAAGCCATAAAATTGCTAATTTGTATAACAAGTTCTTACTTTCAAAGCTAAAATCTATAAATTATCTATCATTCAATATTAATTTTATTATAAGAAATGATTTAAGTTCTAAAATACTTTTAATTTAACAAATTGTTGGCTTATTAAAGAAAATGTTACACCACAACGTATGATGAATATTAATTATGAGTAGTTTTACAATTTTGATCATAATTTTCAAACTTTTCAAGGGATTTGAAAAAACTTAAAGGGAAATTAAAACAAACACTTAAGGTTTCACTAAATTAAAACAGTTTTTGGTTTTAAAGATACCTAAGGAATTGTTATATATAGAATGGAAAGGCAAACAACTATTTAAACTTGAAAGATTTTTATGTTTTAGATTTTTTAATTAGCTTTTTATAACAAGTTTTTGCTTCTAATTCTTAATAAGGAAGCTCATCTTTAAACTCCTTATTACTCATTTGTTTTTGTGGCTGCTTTCAAATTTTGTTTTGTTCTTTCTTTTTTTGGTTTTCATCCCCCCAAAATTAGTGGCATGACTTTGAAATATATAAAATAATGATGGTTTTAAAGTTTTCTTTTTCGTATTTTCCTGATTTTATTGTTGCTGTCTTGGTTTTTTTTTTTGGAGGAAAATTAAGTTATTGTTGTCAGAAATATAAAAAAAATTGCCAAGATTTTCAATTTAAATAATAATGATGGACAAGCAAAAGTTTTTCGGTGAAGACCCATAGATACCATTAAAGAAAATCTGACAGAAGGAGTGTTGGTGAACAAACACTTGTAGTTTTTATCTGTGTGAAAGAAAGTAGAAAATTAAAATTGGGGGAAAAAAGTAAGAAAAGTAATAAGGAGTGATATAGTTGTGTAATATATAGTATTTTACAAAGCCTTTAGCTATAGAAATCTCTAGGGAAATTGGAAGCGAAAATATGTTTTTCAAAGAAATTTTAAAAATTTTCTTTTGAGGATAGCTCAGTCAATATTGAATCATTTCCAAAAAATTATTTGAATTATTAAAACCACAAGTGTTAGTAATAATTTCCCTTTAAGTTTTTTCAAATCCCTTGAAAACTTTTAAAATTATGATCAAAAACGTGAAACTACTCATAATTAATATTAATCATACGTTATGGTATACAATTTTTTTAAAAAAAGCAAAAAGCTTTGTTTTCGATTTTCCAATTTATTGGGAATGATACTTATAATGAAAACTGTGTCATTTAGAAGGTAAGAAGTTAAGAAAAATGGAGGGAAAACAAGTAAGAGAGCTATATTCGGCTGTGCCGAATCTTATATACCCTTCACCAAATTATTCTTTAAAATAATTTTTTTTAAATATTTTTAGGTAAACAAAATTGAAGTGTTTTTTTTAATTTTAATTCAAAATTTTTTTTTTTAATTTATTTTAAAAAAAGTTTTTTCAAAATTTTTTAAAAAAAAATTTTAAATTTTTAATTAGTTTTAAATTTTTTTGGTTTTTTGCAAAAAATTTTTTGATGAAAAAAAATTCGGGTTAAAAAATATTTTTCCCGATTTTGACCCATTGTAGGTCCAACTTACTATAGCCTTATCTACATCGTTGCAATGGACTTTGAAATATCTATCATTAGATGTCCATATTGTCTATATTAATGACTTAGTAATCCAGATATAGATCAAAAATAGGTACAAAATCGAGGTTGTTCTGGTTTTTTCGTCATATCTCAGCCATTTGTGGACCGATTTTGCTGATTTTAAATAGGAAACTTCTCGAAAGCATGTCTGACAGAATTATTGAAGATTTGGATCCCAAAGATATCTGGAGTCTTCAGAAAATTGATTTCAAGAGACAGACAGACAGACGGACATGGCTTAATCGACTCCGCTATCTATAAGGATCCAGAATATACATATATACTTTATAGGGTCGGAAATGAAAAATGTAGAAATTACAAACGGAATGACAAACTTATATATACCCTTCTCACGAAGGTGAAGGGTATAATTATGAAGGATCAATCAACAGTGATATATTTGCCTAATATGCATTTCATAAAGCCTTTAGCTATAGCAACCTCTGGAGAAATTGGAAGCAAAAATATTTTTTTGAAAGAAATTTTAAAATTTTCTTTTTAGGACAACTTCGACGATATTAAATCCCAAAATTTGATTTAAATTATTAAAGCCTGAAGTGTTAGTTATAATTTTCTTTATAATTTTTTCAAATCGCTTGAAAACTTTTAAAATTATGATAAAAAACGTGAAACTACTCATAATTAATATTAATCATACGTTAGGGTATACGATTTTTTTTAAATCTGCAAAAAAACTGGTGTTGTAAGAATTTTAAAAAGGAAAATTGGGAGAAAAGTTAAGAAAGATAATGAACACTGATGTATTTGTTTAAAATTGCCATTATAATACCAGTCGCTTTACAAAATTCTGGGGAAATTGAAATGAATAATAGGTTTGTGAAAAAATTTTTAATTTCTTTCTCTATGTATTTAGAGATTCTATTTTATTCTTTGACTATTTGGTTTTGAGGGGGAATTTATTGATTTTGCAAGCTTTAATTGAATGTGATGAATTTTTTACTTTAAGACTCACTTCTCTTAAACTTTTAAGGTTTTTTGTAGATAATGATAACATCAAATTATGAAAAAAAGTTATTTTCTTCAACTTTTAACTTTGAAATATTTGACTTCACACAAAAATATACAACAAAAAAAAAGCCAACAACAAAATACAAAAGAACCCAGCTGTAGTTGGGTATTTTTAATCTCTATAATTGAATGTGATGAATAGATATTCAAATGATTTCCGGTTTCCGCAAATATTCACAGATTATTATACAAGAGAGCAGTGTGTCAGTGGGAGTAAACAAAAGTATGTTTATAGGAGAGAGTGAGCTTGAGTGATTTTTGTTTGTTGTTTATTTATATATAAACTACAGTATATTTCCTGTTAGTGAGAGGAAGAGAGAGGGAGTACCAGAGTTAAAAATAAAATAGTATTTATGTTTGTGTCATGTTTAATCATGCTTAATCATAAGGATTAGATTTGAATGTTATTTATTTGTTTGTTTGTCTATTTGTTGTTGTCTCTAATACAGCAATATATTTGTTATTATTGTTGCCATTGTTATGTATTATCTAAACAACAGTACGTGCACATAAACATGAGAGTGTGTCTGATAAAAATAACTCCATTTCATGCAATTGTTTATGATTTCGATTTGGATACTGTGGGCTGTGGGTGAAATATTGTTAACACATCATCAATTCATGTTTTCATGAATCTAGAACATTGCCTGCACATATGTTGAATGTAGGAGTATTATATTAGTTTATTAAAATCATGATATCACCCATAGAAATCTATTCTGTTCTGTTGTAATGTAATGGAAACTGAGACTACTACAAAGGAACCTCATTAATGTGTGTGAAATACAATATATTTTGTTTGAAGTGGTAGTAATTTTCAGGATATTATGCAAACAGTAGCCGTTTGTTATTTAAAAGACAGTTTTTGTAACTGAAATGGCAATATTATCAAAGCAAATTTTAACAAGTAAAAAACCAGATATTTTTTGAAAGACAGATTTTTTCTTCGAATAAAAATTAGTTGATAAAAACATTTTAAAACAATATATATTTCAATTAAGCCAAATTAAAAAAGTGAGAAATTAAATTTAAACAAAAAATCTGATGAATATTTTTAACAACATTTTATTCTATGAATAAAGCAAAACAAAAAATAAAGTGAGAAATTTAATTTATTAAAAAAAAATTCTGAAGAAAAAAAAAATTCTGAAAATTTTTAAAAAAAATTTTGGCGAGATTTTTTAAAACTTGTTTTTAAATTTTTGTTAAATTTAATATGTATTTCAGTAAAAAAAATTATTTACATTTTAAAAAAATTATATTAAAGCAGGATTTTTTGAATATTTAGTAAAATTGACTACCATAACGTATGATTAATATTAATTTTTAGATATTTTACATTTTCCCTCATAATTTTAACAGGTTTAAATTACTAGACTAGGTAATAAATGAAATCGAAAACCTGCTTTAATAAGAAATCTGCTTTTGTAAAATAATATTTTTGATGAAAGCATTTTATTTCAAAAACATGTTTAACAAAACTTATACAAAAAATTAACTAAAAAAATTAAGTTTTTTTTAGAACGATTTCCACTGGAAAAATTGTTTACATAATTTTATTCTCTGAATAAAGTAAAAATAAAAAATAAAATGAAAAATTAAATTTTTAATAAAAAAATTCTGCTGAAAATTTTTAAAAAAAATTTGCGAAATTTTTTTAAACCCCGTTTTTAAATTTTTGTTTAATTTAATATGGATTTAAGCACAAAAAACAAACGATTTAAATTTTAAAATATTTTTATTAAAGCAGGATTTTTGAATATTTAAGAAAATTGACTACCGTAACGTATGATTAATATTAATTTTTAGATATTTTACGTTTTCCCTCATAATTTTAACAGGTTTAAATTACTAGACTAGGTAATAAAAGAAATCGAAAGCGTGCTTACAAAACTTATTCAAAAAATTAACTAAAAAAATTGGAAATTTTAAGTTTTGTTTAGAACGATTTCCACTAGGAACATTTTTTACATAATTTTAATCTATGAATAAAGCAAAACAAAACATAAAAGTATGAAATTTTATTTAAAAAACAAATTCTGCTGAAAGTTTTTAAAAATTTTTTTGGTCGAATTTTTTTTAAAACTCGTTTTTAAATTTTTTGTTATATTTAATATGTATTTAAGCACAAAAAATCATTAAAGTTCTAAAATATTAATATTAAAGCAGGATTTATTGAATATTTAAGATTTTAATATTAAGATTGACTACCATAACGTATGATTAATATTAATTTTTAGATATTTTAAGTTTTCCCTCATAATTTTAACAGGTTTAAATTACTAGACTAGGTAATAAAAGAAATAGAAAGCCTGCTTTAAGGAGAACATCTGCTTTCGTATAAAAATATTTTTAATGAAAGCATTTTATTTAAAAAACATGTTTAACAAAACTTATACAAAAAATTAACTAAAAAAAATCTTGAAAAATTAAGTTTTTTTTTAAGTGAAAAATCTGAATAAAGTGAAAAATTTATTTTATTAAAAAAAATTCTGCTACAATTTTAAAAAAAAAATTCTGCTGAAAATTTTTAAACATTTTTTGGGCGAAATTTTTTTAAATCTCGTTATTAAATTTTTCTTTAATTTAATACGTATTTAAGCAGAAAAAATCATTTAAGTTTTAAAATATTTATATTACAGCAGGATTTTTTTAATATTTAATAATATTGAATACCGTATCGTATGATTAATATTAATTTTTAGATATTTTATGTTTTCCCTCATAATTTTAACAGTTTTTAATTACTAGAATAGGTGATAAAAGAAATCGAAAGCCAGGTTTAATGAGAAAATCTTCGTTTGTAAAGAAATATTTTTCAAGAAAGCATTTTATTTGAAAAAAACATGTTTAACAAAACTTATACAAAAAATTAACTAAAAAAATCTTGAAAAATTAAGTTTTTTTAGAACGATTTCCACTGGAAAAATTGTTTACATAATTTTATTCTCTGAATAAAGTAAAAATAAAATGAAAAATTAAATTTTTAAAAAAAAAAATTCTGCTGAAAATTTTGAAAAAAATTTTGCGAAATTTTCTTAAACCTCGCTTTTAAATTTTTGTTTAATTTAAAACAAAAAAAACGATTTAAATTTTAAAATATTTTTATTAAAGCAGGATTTTTTGAATATTTAAGAAAATTGACTACCGTAACGTATGATTAATATTAATTTTTAGATATTTTACGTTTTCCCTCATAATTTTAACAGGTTTAAATTACTAGACTAGCTAATAAAAGAAATCGAAAGCGTGCTTTAATAAGAAAAGCTGATTTTGTAAAAAAATATTTTTGATGAAAAAAATTTGAAAAAAACATGTTTAACAAAATTTATAAAAAAAATTAACTAAAAAAATCTTGAAAAATTAAGTTTTTTTTAGAACGATTTCCACTAGGAATATTTTTTTATATAATTTTATTCTCTGAATAAAGCAAAATATAAAAAAAGTGAGAAAATTATTTTATTAAAAAAAAAATCGGATGAAAATTTTTAAAAATTTTTTTGGGCGAAATTTGTTAATTTTTTTTGTTTTTAATTTTTTGTTAAATTTAATATGGATTTAAGGACAAAAAATCATTTCAGTTTTAAAATATTTATATTAAAGCAGGATTTTTTGAATATTTAATAAAATTGCCTACCGTAACGTATGATTAATATTAATTTTTAGATATTTTACGTTTTCCCTCATAATTTTGGCAGTTTCTCCTTACTATACTAAGTAATAAAAGAAATCGAAAGCCTGCTTTAAGGAGAACATCTGCTTTCGTAAACAAATATTTTTGATGAAAGCATTGTTTTTAAAAAAATATGTTTAACAAAACTTATACAAACAATTAACTAAAAAAATCTTGAAAAATTAAGTTTTTTTTAGAACGATTTCCACTAGGAACATTTTTTACATAATTTTATTCTCTGAATAAAGCAAAATATAAAAGAAAGTAAAAAATTTATTTCATCAAAATAAAAAAAAATGTGCTGAAATTTTTTTTGGCGAAATTTTTTTAAAACTGTTTTTTTAATTTTTGTTTAATTTAAGGATTTAAGCACAAAAAAATACGATTTAAATTTTGAAATATTTATATTAAAGCAGGATTTTTGGAATATTTAAGAAAATTGACTACCGTAACGTATGATTAATATTAATTTTTAGATATTTTACGTTTTCCCTCATAATTTTAACAGTTTTAAATTACTACACTAGGTAATTAAAGAAATCGAAAGCCTGTTTTAAGGAGAAAATCTGCTGTAAACAAATATTTTTGACAAAAGCATTTTATTTAAAAAAACATGTTTAACAAAACTTATACAAAAAAATTAACTAAAAAAATCTTTTAAAATTAAGTTTTTTTTAGAACGATTTCCACTAGGAATATTTTTTACATAATTTTATTCTCTGAATAAAGCAAAATATAAAAAAGTAAGAAATTTTATTTAAAAAAAATCTGTTGATAATTTTTTTTTGCGAAATTTTTTAAAAACTCGTTTTTAAATTTTTCTCTAATTTAATACGTATTTAAGCAGAAAAAATCATTTAAATTTTAAAATATTTATATTAAAGCAGGCTTTTTGAATATTTAATAAAATTGACTACCGTAACGTATGAGTAATATTAATTTTTAGATATTTTACATTTTCCCTCATAATTTTAACAGGTTTAAATTACTAGACTAGGTAATAAATGAAATCGAAAACCTGCTTTAATAAGAAATCTGCTTTTGTAAAATAATATTTTTGATGAAAGCATTTTATTTCAAAAACATGTTTAACAAAACTTATACAAAAATTAACTAAAAAAATTTGGAAAATTTAAGTTTTTTTAGAACGATTTTCACTAGGAATATTTTTTTATATAATTTTATTCTCTGAATAAAGCAAAATATAAAAGAAAATAAGAAATTTTATTAAAAAAAAAAAATTGCTGAAAATTTTTAAAAATTTTTTTGGCGAAATTTTTTAAAACTTGTTTTTAAATTTTTGTTAAATTTAATATGTATTTAAGCACGAACAACTATTAAAGTCTTAAAATATTTATATTAAAGCAGGATTTTTTGAATATTTAATAAAATTGCCTACCGTAACGTATGATTAATATTAATTTTTAGATATTTTACGTTTTCCCTCATAATTTTAACAGGTTTAAATTACTAGACTAGGTAATAAAAGAAATCGAAAGCCTGATTTAATAAGAAAATTAACTAAAAAAATTTGGAAAATTTAAGTTTTTTTAGAACGATTTCCACTAGGAAAATTTTTTTACATAATTTTATTCTATGGATAAAGTAAAAATAAAAAATAAAATGAAAAATTTAATTTTTTTAAAAAAAAATTCTGCTGAAAATTTTTAAAAATTTTTTTTGGCGAAATTTTTTAAAACTTGTTTTTAAATTTTTGTTTAATTTAATATGGATTTAAGCACAAAAAATCGATTTAAATTTAAAAATATTTTTATTAAAGCAGGATTTTTTGAATATTTAAGAAAATTGACTACCGTAACGTATGATTAATATTAATTTTTAGATATTTTATGTTTTCCCTCATAATTTTAACAGTTTTTAATTACTAGAATAGGTAATAAAAGAAATCGAAAGCCAGGTTTAATGAGAAAATCTTCGTTTGTAAAGAAATATTTTTCAAGAAAGCATTTTATTTGAAAAAAACATGTTTAACAAAACCTACACAAAAAATTAACTAAAAAAATCTTGAAAAATTAAGTTTTTTTTAGAACGATTTCCACTGGAAAATTTGTTTACCTATTTTTTTCTATGAATAAAGCAAACAAAACATAAAAGTAAGAAATTTTATTTAAAAAAAAATTCTGCTGAAAATTTTTAGACAAATTTTTTTGGCGAAATTTTTTAAAACTTGTTTTTAAATTTTTGTTAAATTTAATATATATTTAAGCACAAAAAAAATTAATTTTAAAAATATTTATATTAAAGCAAGATTTTTTGAATATTTTAGAAAATTGACTACCATAACGTATGATTAATATTAATTTTTAGATATTTTAAGTTTTCCTTCATAATTTTTTCAGGTTCTAATTACTAGACTAGGTAATAAATGAAATCGAAAGCCTGCTTTAATAAGAAAAGCTGCTTTAGTAAAAAAATATTTTTGATGCAAGCATTTTATTTAAAAAAACATGTTTAACAAAACTTATACAAAAAATTAACTAAAGAAATTTGGAAAATTTAAGTTTTTTTAGAACGATTTCCACTAAGAATATTTTTTTATATAATTTTATTCTCTGAATAAAGCAAAATATAAATGAAAATAAGAAATTTTATTAAAAAAAAAATTTGCTGAAAATTTTTAAAATTTTTTTTGGCGAAATTTTTTTAAAACTCTTTTTTAAATTTTTCTCTAATTTAATACGTATTTAAGCACAAAAAATCATTTAAGTTTTAAAATATTTATATTAAAGCAAGATTTTTTGAATATTTAATAAAATTTAATACCGTAACGTATGATTAATATTAATTTTTAGATATTTTTTGCTTTCTTTCATAATTTTAATAGTTTTTAATTACTAGAGTAGTTAAAAAAAAAAATCGAAAGCCAGGTTTAATGAGAAAATCTTTGTTTGTAAAGAAATATTTTTGACGAAAGCATTTTATTTGAAAAAAACATGTTTAACAAAACTTATACAAAAAATAAACTAAAAAAATATTGAAAAATTAAGTTTTTTTAAATAACATTTTTTAAATAATTTTATTCTCTGAATAAAGTCAAAATAAAATGAAAAATTTAATTTTTATAAACAAAAAATTCTGCTGAAAATTTTTAAAAAAAATTTTATGAAATTTTTAAAAATAATTTTACGAAATTTTTTAAACCTCGTTTTTAAATTTTTCTTTAATTTAATACGTATTTAAGCACAAAAACCATTTAAGTTTTAAAATATTTATATTGAAGCAGGATTTTTTGAATATTCAAGAAAATTTACTACCATAACGTATGATTGATATTAATTTTTAGATATTTTAAGTTTTCCCTCATAATTTAAACAGGTTTTAATTACTAGACTAGCTAATAAAAGAAATCGAAAGCCTGATTTAATAAGAAAATCTTGTTTTGTAATAAAATGTTTTAGATGAAAGCATATTATTTGAAAAAACATGTTTAACAAAACTTATATAAAAAATTTACTAAAAAAATTGTGAAAATTAAATTTTTTTTAGAACGATTTCCACTAGGAATATTTTTTTATATAATTTTATTCTATGAAAAAACATGTTTAAAAAAAAATTTTTAAAAAATTATGTATTTTTAGAGGGATTTCCATTAGGAATAAAGTAAACTTAAATGGAACGAAATGATTTTCAATAATAACAAAATTCCCACCTGTATATTTGATTTATAACAATCACTAAGAGGTTTGCCAATAATTCTCTTTAATATCATTTGACATATTTACTGATTGGTATTGAAACATATTAAATACACTGTCCTTGATTTTTCCAAAGAACAGCAACTTCAAAGAAAAATAGAATTATATCGAAACAAATAAGTGACAAATATTAACTTTACACCCAAATAAAATGTCAAATATTTCTCATAGAAACCAAACAAAGAATTTTCACAATTGTTGCTGGTAAACCAATCATCATTCAATGGTTTATTGTTTCAATATTTGTATTTTTTTTCTAGTTAAATTGAATTGTTAAGGAATTCTTATTTGATTTGTTAAAAACAAAGAAAAAAATAAAAAACAAATCACAAAAAAAAGAACATACAAATGTCACACTTGGTGGTAGGCAACAGTTGCTAAAAACAAATCACAGCTTTTAATGCGATTGGGGGCATATTTGAAATTTCTTCGGCTTTTTAGTAATTTAATGGTGTTTTATATTAAAAAAATTAAAAATTGTGTGTTTAATTTTAAATACATTTTATTTAGTTTACTGTTATTATGTACTAAATTGCTTTTCTACAGATTTAAAGATTTTGCAACATAAATTTTTAAGTCAATAAAGTTAATCTTTGCTCAAAAATACTTTGTAGCAACACAAGTAATTCAATATTTCTTATCGCAAAAATAAGAACATTTGAAAAAAGTATGTTTAGCAGACAAAATTTATGAGTAGAAAGTTTCTGCAAACAATCAAAATGTTAAATGTGTTTGCAAAGAATTTAATTCTCTAATCTGTAATACTAAATTTAGATTAAAATAGTTAGAGATATTATACAGTTGAAGTTTGGTTCTAGTTTTGGTTCTGGTCTAGTTCTGTTCTAGTTCTGTTCTAGTTCTGTTCTAGTTCTGTTCTAGTTCTGTTCTAGTTCTGTTCTAGTTCTGTTCTAGTTCTGTTCTAGTTCTGTTCTAGTTCTGTTCTAGTTCTGTTCTAGTTCTGTTCTAGTTCTGTTCTAGTTCTGTTCTAGTTCTGTTCTAGTTCTGTTCTAGTTCTGTTCTAGTTCTGTTCTAGTTCTGTTCTAGTTCTGTTCTAGTTCTGTTCTAGTTCTGTTCATTTAACTCTCGCATGTGATTCATAAAATAATTAATTCCAATTACATGGCAAACGATTAATATTAATTCCTGTACTTATTTATTTACACAGTTGCGTAACAGGGAAAAAGAAGATTACAAATAGTTACTAACAAAATTAAATTTAAGTAATTTAGCTTAAACACATTTCTATAGTGTTAAGGAAAATAAATCAAGCAAAAACTCAAGAAAAAAGTGAACAATATCTTATGAACTTGTACTTGTTTTCTATATTAAGAGTAAATAAAAGTAAGAAAATTCATATAATAAACTTTTTTGTTAAGGATCATTTCTAAACCTTTGGGTTTAAGTTGCTATTTAAGTTTATTTCATTGCCACGTATTTTATTTGTATTTTTTTTGCGAACTAAAACTCAAACTAAACTTTTTGGTTATACTTCTTTAAGTTTTATTTACATTTCATGTATTTGAAATTGAAACTTAACGAGAATTACGATAAATACACATAATACATATGTATGTATATGTACGTGCAAGTGTTCATATGTTTCTTTGTATTTCATTTCCAGTGTGTTGATATGTATTCTCTTGTCTTTGAGCAACATCTTGGCAATCTATCAATTTTGGTCTTATTTCTTTTCAGTTTTTTTTGCCTTTCCGTTTAGAAAACATTTTGCTTTAATCCCTACGTACCAGGAAACTAGTAGCTGCTGAAAAAAGTATAAATAAGCTGCCTGTTTTTCTTTTTTAGAACTTAAACTTAAAGAAAAACAGTAAAAATAAAACTTTTTCTACTTTATTTCTTCTTAAAGATTAAATTTTAATACACAACAAGAACACCAAACAAAACAGAAAAAGAGCAAATGATAAACTTCATTCTTGCTTTTCTTAGTTTCACTCAAAAAACGTACGTAATGTAACGGCAATTTCACGTTTTACAGCAGCATAAAAATGTAACTGTAGTTAAAATGAATGATTGTAAACGTGTGTGTAATTGTTGGGGTGTATGAGTGTGTTCACGAGTGTGTGTATGTGAGGCCTTTATAGAAAATAAACAAACTGAAGTACTTATACATTAATAAACTTGCTCACACTAGCCCCACATTAGATATTAGAAACTTATAAAACATGTTTTAACCGGAAGCTGAGAGACAGACATGCTGCTAAAATATGAGACCTCACCGGAAATGCCTTTAGCAGAACAATATTTTAAGTGTTAGAAAAACACCATGAAAGTATCAAATGTAAAAGTGTTTAAAAAGCATCATGGAATAACAATTTCATCCGAATATTTTATGAACAGAACTAGAACAGAACTAGAACAGAACTAGAACAGAACTAGAACAGAACTAGAACAGAACTAGAACAGAACTAGAACAGAACTAGAACAGAACTAGAACAGAACTAGAACAGAACTAGAACAGAACTAGAACAGAACTAGAACAGAACTAGAACAGAACTAGAACAGAACTAGAACAGAACTAGAACAGAACTAGAACAGAACTAGAACAGAACTAGAACAGAACTAGAACAGAACTAGAACAGAACTAGAACAGAACTAGAACAGAACTAGAACAGAACTAGAACAGAACTAGAACAGAACTAGAACAGAACTAGAACAGAACTAGAACAGAACTAGAACAGAACTAGAACAGAACTAGAACAGAACTAGAACAGAACTAGAACAGAACTAGAACAGAACTAGAACAGAACTAGAACAGAACTAGAACAGAACTAGAACAGAACTAGAACAGAACTAGAACAGAACTAGAACAGAACTAGAACAGAACTAGAACAGAACTAGAACAGAACTAGAACAGAACTAGAACAGAACTAGAACAGAACTAGAACAGAACTAGAACAGAACTAGAACTAGAACTAGAACAGAACTAGAACAGAACTAGAACAGAACTAGAACAGAACTAGAACAGAACTAGAACAGAACTAGAACAGAACTAGAACAGAACTAGAACAGAACTAGAACAGAACTAGAACAGAACTAGAACAGAACTAGAACAGAACTAGAACAGAACTAGAACAGAACTAGAACAGAACTAGAACAGAACTAGAACAGAACTAGAACAGAACTAGAACAGAACTAGAACAGAACTAGAACAGAACTAGAACAGAACTAGAACAGAACTAGAACAGAACTAGAACAGAACTAGAACAGAACTAGAACAGAACTAGAACAGAACTAGAACAGAACTAGAACTAGAACTAGAACAGAACTAGAACAGAACTAGAACAGAACTAGAACAGAACTAGAACAGAACTAGAACAGAACTAGAACAGAACTAGAACAGAACTAGAACAGAACTAGAACAGAACTAGAACAGAACTAGAACAGAACTAGAACAGAACTAGAACAGAACTAGAACAGAACTAGAACAGAACTAGAACTAGAACTAGAACAGAACTAGAACAGAACTAGAACAGAACTAGAACAGAACTAGAACAGAACTAGAACAGAACTAGAACAGAACTAGAACAGAACTAGAACAGAACTAGAACAGAACTAGAACAGAACTAGAACAGAACTAGAACAGAACTAGAACAGAACTAGAACAGAACTAGAACAGAACTAGAACAGAACTAGAACAGAACTAGAATTGAAGTAGAACTGAAAGATTTCATAATTTCCCAAACTTATTGCTATCGTCGCACTTTTATTTATTTCCCTCATACCATAACCATTTAATTAATTTTTACTAAACTTTACTGTTTTAGTTGCCAGTTAAACTTAGTTTATCTAGTGTTAAAGATTTTTCCAGTTCGTTCCTTTTGACAAACACAATTAACTCCATCTAAACAAGCAATTAATTGCTTGTGAAAACTTTTCCACATAAATTGCTAACTGCTAAACATCTTTAAGGACTTTTCTCTAACGCTAAGTATTTATTAAGTAAATAATTTTGCTGCTGTTTATATTAGTTAAAAAATTATTTTTGAGCAAAGATTAACTTTATTGACTTAAAAAATTGTATGCTGCTTTAAAGTATTTAAATAGCAATTAAGTGAAATGACTGAAAATTTTATGGAATTTGAAGTGAAAGTAGGAATAATGTAATTAAATTAAGTGGAATTTCTAACAAGGAGCTTTTTAAAACATGATGACAGGAATAGGAAATCACATTATTACATTATTAATTTTCAATTACTTTAGCACTTCTTTGGAAGTTGTTTTTGGTGTAAGAAAATTTATTGGTGATTGAGTATTACATCTATTTGTATTAAAAATGTGTGGTTATTTCGTAATTACTATTATTTACATGGGTTTTTTGTTCTCTTGTTTTAAATCTTTTGTATACTGTCGGTTATTTTTCACACGTGTAGACTGCATAGTCTCCTTAATTTGTTAAATACCTTCTTTTTATTTGCTTGGTTTTTCTAAAAAGGGTCAGATTTATGTAAAAAAGGTATTTTTTTAAGATTTTCTCACTTTTAAATAAGATTTGTTTTACTTTTGATCTTAAACAAAATTTGTATTTTATGGGGGAAAGAAATTTTTTAATTCAAATAACTGTTGAGTTTATTTACTGGCTGTCATTGACTACTTTGTTGGGAGAGAGCATGCATGAGCCTGCTTCATAAATTGGCTGTTGTGATTTGACCTTTTTTCAATTTGTTTTTGCCCTGTAATAAGATTGTCTGCATGTTTCTGTTGTTTGCAAGATTTTAGGAAAAAAACACCAAAAGTTTTTTTTAAGGATAAGATTTTGTTTTCTTGTTTTTAATGGCTTCCACAAAAATGTACGAGTTGATAATAAAATAAAAATAAGGAAGGAATAAAACACAAACCCCGAAATTGTTTTTAATACTTGAGGATTTAAAAATTCGTAAATATAATACATTGATGTGTTTTGTTTTTGTTACTGGTTTTTTCAAAAACTCTTGGAAATTTTGTAGGTTATAGAAAGAGAAAAGAAGAAAAAAACAAGTAAGAGAGCTATATTCGGCTGTGTCGAATCTTATATACCCTTCACCAAATTATACTTTAAAAGAAATTTTCTGTCTGTCTGTCTGTTGAAATCAATTTTCTGAAGACTCCAGATATCTTCGGGATCCAAATCTTCAATAATTCTGTCAGACATGCTTTCGAGAATTTTGCTATTTAAAATTATCAAAATCGGTCCACAAATGGCTGAGATATGAGGAAAAAACCAAGACAACCTCGATTTTTGACCTATATCTGGATTACTAAGACATTAATATAGACAATATGGATATCTAATGATAGATATTTCAAAGACATTTGCAACGACGTATATAAGACCATAGTAAGATGGACCTACAATGGGTCAAAATCGGAAAAAAAAATTTTAACCCGAATTTTTTTTTCACAAAAAAAATTTAAAAAAAAAAAAAAATTTCAATTTAAAAAAAAAGAAAATTTTAAATTTAAAATAACAATCGAAAAAAATTTTTTTCCAAAAGATTAAAAAAACAACTGGAAAAAAAATTAAATTTTGTTTACCTAAAAATATTTAAAATTTTGAAGTATAATTTAGTGAAGGGTATATAAGATTCGGCACAGACGAATATAGCACTCTTACTTGTTTTTTTAAGATTTTTACATATTTCTGCTTAAAACTTAATCATTTATGATGCAATTTTTATGAAAATTTGAAGCTATAAACTAGAGTCTTTACAAAATGTTTAGAAATTTAAGAAAGTCATTATAAGAAAACACTAATTGGTAAAACATGATATCTTCAGACAACCGGCTGAACAGACAGACGGACGGACACTACAACTCATTTTTTTATAATATAAAAAATCAGATTTTTATTCACTTGTATAAAGTATTATTTGTGAGTATTTAAAATATATATCTTTTACATTTGATACAATAGTATTGTTGAACTTTTCCTACCTCATAAACATGTTGCCTTTAAATTTTATCTCTCAATTTTCTATATCTTTTACATTTTATATTTGTTGCTTGCTCCTGCCTGAAAGTATTGTTCAATTGTGATTTATAAGGATTTAATTTTTCTTTTCTTTCAAAAACCTGTTAGTCTGTCTGACAGACAAATACACAAACAGATAAGTCTAAAAACAGACATTAATCGATTTGGTTTGAAACTCTAAAAAAGTAAAGTGTTGAAAAGAATAAGTTTTCTGTTTGCTTTAGTAATTGTGCTTATTTTATGGAAATTTTTAATTTCAAATCAATCATTTGAAATTTTTTCCCAAAGAACTTTTCACTGTTAGATATGTAAGAACACATGTGTCTAATGCAGAAATAAGTAATGTATGATAAGTTGTTAATGAAATTCAGGTTCATGCAGGAGATTGTACATAAATCTTTAAAAAAAACTAAATACAGTAAAGTAGAAAAGCAAAGTATTGTTTTTTTGAAAAGGAAATAAACAAATATTCCTCTTTATAGGGAACTACACCATTTCCAATTGTATTTCAGAATTTTCTAATTGAATTTCAGAATATTCCAATTATATTTCAGAAGTTTCCATTTATATTTCAGAACTTTCTAATTGTATTTCAGAATTTTCTATTTGTATTTAAGAAATTTCCATCGTTTCAATAGACAACATGGATATCTATCATTAGATATCCATGTTGTCTATATTAATGACTTAGTAATCCAGATATAGATCAAAAATAGGTCAAAAATCGAGGTTGTCCCGGTTTTTTGCTCATATCTCCGTTATTTATGGACCGATTTTGCTGATTTTAAATAGCAAACTTCTCGAAAGCATGTCTGACAGAATTATTGAAGATTTGGATCTGGGGTCTTCAGAAAATTTATTTCAACAGACAGACGGACAGTCAGACAGACAGACGGACAGTCAGGCAGACAGACGGACATGGCTTAATCGACTCCGCTATCTATAAGGATCCAGAATATATATACTTTATAGGGTCGGAAATGACAAATGTGGAAATTACAAACGGAATGACAAACTTATATATACCCTTCTCACGAAGGTGAAGGGTATAATAATAAAATATAGAATTTACATAGTGTAAACAATGTGAAATATTCAAAATATGTCAATTAGTCTAACGAAATATTATTCGTGATTAAAAAATATTAAATTTATATTGTTGACAATATGTAAACAAATCAACGAATGTATAAAAATGTATTATTTTTATTGTTTACATGATGTAAACAATGTGTAAATTATAAGAAATAAGCGAAATGTATAAGAAAAATGTAAAGAAAAAACAATGTGTAAATTTGTTCTGAATTATTTATTGAGATACAAAAATTTAAATATTTACATTGTTGACACATAATAATATTTTTTTCAAATATGTAAAAATTTTACTTAAATATTGTTTCAGGTAAATGAATATAAAATTTACATTGTTGACATCATGTAAACAATGTGTAAATAATATAAAATAATCGAAATATATAATAATCTCAAAAATTTATCCGAATTATTTATTGAGATAAAAAATTACAATATTTTCATTGTTGACATAATGTAAACAATGTGTAAATAATGTTAAATATTGGAAATATATAAAAATTTACTTTAAAATATTAATCAATATTACGAAATAAAAAAGTTACATTGTTGACATCGTGTAAACAATGTGTAAATAGCAAGAAATATTAATTGAAATATGTAAAAAATTATACCAAAACATTGTATGAGTTATAGAAATATAAAATTTACATTGTTGACATCACGTAAACAATGTGTAAATGATATGAAATAATCGAAATATCTCAAAAATTGTTCTGAATTATTTATTGAGATAAAAAATTACAATATTTACATTGTTGACATTATGTAAATAATGTGTAAATAATGTTAAATATTTGAAATATATTAAAAAATACTTTAAACTATTAATCGATCAAAAGAAATCTGAAATTTACATTGTTTACATTATGTAAACAATGTGTAAATAGCTTGAAATATTTAAAATACCTGAAAATGTTTCCCTAAATATTAGTTGTGATAAAAAATTACAATATTTACATTGTTGACATCATGTAAATAATGTGTAAATATTTTAAATATATAACAAATTATACTTAAATATTGTTTTAGATAAATGAATATAAAATTTACATTGTTGACATCATGTAAACAATGTGTAAATGATGTGAAATATTCGAAATATATCAAAAATTGTTCTGAATTATTTATTGAGATACAAAAATTTAAATATTTCCATTGTTGACATCATGTAAACAATGAGTAAATAATGTTAAATATTTGAAATATATAAAAATTTACTTTAAAATATTAATCAATATTACGAAATATAAAATTTACATTGTTGACATTGTGTAAACAATGTGTAAATACCATGAAATATTCATAATACCTAAAATTGTTCCCTCACATAGTAGTTGTGATAACAAATTACAATATTTACATTGTTGACATCATGTAAATAATGTGTAAGTAATGTTAAATATCTTAAATATATAACAAATTATACTTAAATATTGTTTTAGATAAAATAATATAAAATTTACATTGTTGACATCATGTAAAAATGTGTAAATAATATTCGAAATATATCAAAAATTGTTCTGAATTATTTATTGAGATTAAAAAATTACAATATTTACATTGTTGACATCATGTAAACAATGTGTAAATAATGTTAAATATTTGAAATATATAACAAATTATACTTAAATATTAATCAATATTACGAAATATAAAATTTACATTGTTTACATCATGTTAACAATGTGTAAATAGCTTGAAATATTCAAAATACCTAAAAATGTGTCCCCAAATAGTAGTTGTGATAACAAATTACAATATTTACATTGTTGACATCATGTAAATAATGTGTAAATAATGCTAAATATTTGAAATATATAACAAATTATATTTAAATATTGTTTTAGATAAAAAAATATAAAATTTACATTGTTGACATCATGTAAACAATGTGTAAATTATATGAAATAATCTAAATATCTCAAAAATGTATCTGAATTATTTATTGAGATAAAAAATTAGAATATAGTTAGTTGACATCGTGTAAACAATGTGTAAATAGCTTGAAATATTTAAAATACATCAAAAATTTTACCAAAATAGTAATTGTGAGAACAAATTTCAATATTTACATTGTTGACATAATGTAAACATTATGTAAATAACATGAAATAATCGGAATATGTTAAAAAGTATACTTAAATATTGTTGCCATCATGTAAATAATATGTAAATAATGCTAAATATTGGAAATATGTAATAAATTTGACTAAAATATTAATCGATATAAATAAATCTAAATTATTTTTTTAATATTTAATAATTGCTAATTTATAATTGAAAAAGACTGTAATGAAAGAGTCATTTATTTCTGAAATTTCTTAAACTGAAACTTTAATTAATGTTACAAAATGGTATGTTATGTAAAATTTTCCTATAAGGGAGCGTATGATTAATATTATTTATAAAGTTACAGGAGAAATTCCCTAATAAGTTTTTTGTTTATAAAAGAAAATTAAAAATTTTAAAGGATTAGAAACGAAAACAACAGATATTATAATAAAACTATTGCTATAAATAAATTTAAACTATAAACCTTAAATAAATTCTATGAATTCAAGACAACTACCATACGATGAATAAAAAAGTTATTCAGATTTTGCAGAATAAATTGAAAACAATAAAAAAGTTTTTAAATTTATTTTGAAATTCTAAATGAAATAAAATAAATAATATATTTTTTTTGATTTTTTGCATTCATTTCTAATATTTTGAAACATAGGCTGTGTTAAGACATTCAAAAATATTTAAATTTCTACTTAAATATAAGAATTTTTTCTAATTTAAAATTTTGGTATATGAGTACGTATGATTAATATTAATTATGAGGTTTCAAGGGAAATTAATTAATAACTTTTTTCTTTGCAAGAGAAATATATAAATTTCAAAGGATTCTGAAAGAAAACTTATTAAATGTTGTAATATTACTTTCATAAACCAATTTTAAGTGTTTATATTTAAGAAAATTATATTAATTCAAGAAATTTGATTTATTTGTACCTTGAAATAATAGAAAATTAAGTATTAAAAGTTGCTAAAAATCTCATTTATGATCTTAAAACAAGTTTCTTTGCTTTGGTTTGTTTTTTGTTATTTATGAAATTTTCTTTTTTTGTTAGCCACTGTACTCATATGCCTTTGTGTGTAAGAGTTTTCTAACACACATTAATATTTCATGCTCAAACACTTATACAAACATACTTCTACTCTAACATCCACAGACTTCTAGGTTAATGTAACAAAAAAATCTAGTTCTTATAACCAGAAAGAGCTGGAAAAATAAGATTTAAGATGATTACAAAATGTTGCAACTATAAAATGTCATGCAGACAGACAGCTACACATTCTAACATATATATCATCAGATACATTCTAACAGGTATAAAAATGACAACAAATCATTAACATGATAAATATGATGAAAAACATTTCAAGATAATGGTATGAAAAAAAGTCTTCATAAAAATGTTAAAAAATCAAGAAAAAAATAATAATAAAAAGAACAGTTTTATTATTGTTAGAAAGTATGAGAGAGATGTTTTGTAGACTGAGAATTTTAAATTAGTCTGTGTTAGAATAAAGTTGATTTGTTTGGTATTTTTCTGCTCTATTCTATATAAGTATGAGCTTTTTGCATATAAGTTAAATATGAATAATTTATGATGTTATTCTTTGGACCAGCTGTGTTTAAGTTAGAAATTTGTTTAGTAATTAAAATAATAAACTAATGATTTAATTATTATATAAATTTCAATGAAATAAATAATAAAATGCCAGAGTTCAAAACAAATTAGCTTTATTAAACAATAAATGTTTTAAAACATATCAAAATTTTGAAAAATATAACAACTTCTATAGAAATGTGATTTAAAACAGAATTTAATTAAAATCTAGTTTTTCATATATGAGAGCGTATGATTAATATTAATTATGGAGTTGTTAAAGAAAATCTTTAATAACTTTTTAATTATTAAAGGGATTTGGAAAATTCTTAATGATTCTGAAAGAAAACAAATTAGGCTTTATCGACATATAACATTTTTAGCCTTGGAAAAAAATAAACGGTTTAAAAACGATATTTATTTTTTGCAATATTTTTTTTAATTTCAAATTGTGATATTTTGAAATTTCGTTAAGGAAAGGGTTTATAAAAAAATTTCGTTAAGGAAAGGGTTTATAAATTAAAGAAGAATTAAATATAGTAAGTAATCACACATGAAAAGCTGGCTTGAAACTGAAATTTTTACTAGTTTTATTAAAATTAATTTTTTTCTTATATGAGAGCGTATGATTAATATTAATTATGGAGTTGATAAAGAAAATCTCTAATAACTTTTTCATTTTTAATGGGATTTCATAAATTTTAACTGATTAAAAATGAAAACATATCAGACATTAGCAAAATAGAACACTATTTAGCTATGTAAAGTACTAAACGGCTCTGTAAAGAAAAACAAATGCAATTTTAAAATTTTTGGCAAATTTCAAAATTTGATATTTTGAAAACTAACAAATTTTTGTGAAGGAAATGGTTTATAAATTAAAGAAGAATTAAATTTAGTAAGTAATCACACTTGAAAAGCTGGCTTGAAACTGAAATTTTTACTAGTTTTATTAAAATAAATTTTTGCATATATGAGAGCGTATGATTAATATTAATTATAGAATTCTTCAAGAAAATCTTAATAACTTTTTAACTATAAAAGCGATTTGGAAACATCTTACTAATTCTGAAAGAAAACAAATGAGGCTTTATTGAAAAATAACATTGTTCAGTTTTGTAAAAAAATAAACGGCTTAACAATGATATTTATTTTTTTGTACTTTTTTTAATTTCAAATTTCGATATTTTGAATACTAAAAAATTCTCATGAAGGAAAGGGCTTAAAAATTAAAGACTAATTAAATATAGTAGTAAGCACACTTTAAAAACTAGCTTGTAACAAACAATTTTACTCTCTTTATTAAAAACAAAATTTTCTTATATGAGAGCGTATGATTAATATTAATTATTGAGTTTTTAAAGAAAATCTTTTATAACATTTTAATTTTTAAAGGGATTTGGAAAATTCTAAGTAATACTAAAATAAATTATAACAGATTTTATCAAAATGCAAGCATTTCTATAGAATATGCTTTAAAAACGAATTTTATTAAAAACTTGTTTTTCATACATGAAGGCGTATGATTAATATTTCTTATAACTTTTTAATTTTTGAAGGGATTTTAAAATTCTTACAAATTCTTAAAGAAAACATGGCAGATTTTGATAATTTATAACAATTTCTATAGAAATAGGGTTTAAAACCAAGTTTAATTAAAATTTAAATTTTTATATATGAGAGCGTATGATTAATATTTATTATGGAGTATTTAAAGAAAATCTTTAATAACTTTTTAGTTTTTGAAGGTATATGTAAAATTTTAAGTGGTTAGAAAACAAAACATAACAAGTTTTATTAAAATATAAAAATTTCTTTAGAAATATGCCAACAATTTTACCAAAAACTGTCTTAAATAATTATTTCTTATATAAAAATATTTACATAAATTGTTTTAATTTTTGTTTTTTTTTTATTTGAAAACCTGTGTAAAACTGATTGATCTGTTGTATTGTATCAGCAGAAATAATAATCTTTATGCTCAAAAATGTTTTATTTATTTCAGTAAAGGATTTTTTGATACTGCAGGTTTTTATTTGATTTATTTTATACTTTTATTCACTTTTTGTTCGCATTCATTCATAGCTGTTAAATCATTTGTACAGATTTTTTTATGAAACAGTTTTCAGGGTCAGTTAAAGGGGGTAGTGGGTTGATTAATTTCATTTATTTTGTATACAATCTCTTTTTTATTGAAAGTGATGAGGGTAAATATACAATTTACATTTGTAATGTATATCAAATAAATATTTGTGGCAATGTTTACCGAAAATAGCTACTGGTTTTTTAAATTTAGTATGATAGATAGGTGGGAGTAGATAATTGTGCATTCTTTCTATTCGATAAGCAAAAATTTAGATTTAGTAATGTCCGTCGGTCTGTCTGTCTACCACAGTGAATTTCAGAAAAACAATTTTTCATTATTCTCTATAGGTAGTTTTGATTGTAAAAGTCCTGAATAGATATTAAAGAATAGTAAATAAACTATAATTTTCGCTATAATTTTCAAAATAAACCGTTTGACTTAATTCATCTGTGCCGCTTATAGCTCACATTTCACAGCTTTCTTATACTCCTGGATTAATACTTTTGTTAAACTAAAAGTATTCTTTTTTTTAAAAAAAAGTTGTATTGTAATTTAAGCAACAAATGTTTAATAATGTTGCTGAAATTTAATCCTGTTAAAAGGGTTTCAAAAATAACATTTTCTTCCCTTTCTTGTGTAGAGTAAAAGTATTTTTTTTTTGCAGTTGCTGTGACAATTTCTTTTAGGGATCACAATTTTTTTCTTTCCTCAACATTTTCGTGTGGCTTGTTTGGAAAATTGGTCTGTTTTAGTTTGAGAATGAGTATAGGAGTTAAATATTTTACTTTTTATAATAAACCATTTATTTGCATACAATAGCAAATGGAATAGGGGAAAAAAATCTTAAAATAAACAAATAATTTATGTGATATGAGTTACAACAAGGGCTAAGAAAAGGCAAATTGCAAGGTATAACATATAAACAAGATTTTCTTTAGTTTTATCTAAAAAAAATCAAAAAAAAAAAAATTTATAAAAATTTAAAATTTTTATTAACAAATTTAAGGAACATAACTCAATTATTAATGCTTTTTTATATTTAAATAATAAAGCCTGTTATGTTTTCTTCATAAATCTGTAAGAATTTATAAATATACTTTAAAAATACAAAAGTTATAAAGGATTTTGTCTAGCAACTCTTTAATTAATATTAATCATACGCTCCCATTGCCAAACATTTTAAATAGTAATAAAATACAGGTTTTAAGCGGAAATTCAAATTGATTTTATTTTCTATTTATTAAGTTGTTGTACAGTTTAACATATAGTAATTGAAAATAAGATTTATTTTAGCTTGTTTGAATGAAAATTAAAAAATTATTCCAAAAATAAAAATTTTGTTTAAAATAATTTTCGTTTTTACCAGTTTTTTTATTTAAAAAAAAAATGGTTTTACTGCATTTCTTTTAAAATCATATCAAATTTACTTTTGTCATTTAAAAATTTTACAAGTTATTGAGGATTTCAATTGAAATATTTTAAATTCTTTAAATAATATTAATCATACGCCTAGATATACTGTATTTCATTACAATGAATGGAGTTTTTAATAATGTATATGTCATTTTGACATATAATTTAAGTCAAGGGAATATAACCATATACGGACACCACTACGTGATGAAAGACTATAAAAAAGACCCGTGTCTCCCAGTTTTGCCGAAAGTCATGCACTTTTTTTATGCCTCGGTGTAATTTTTGCATAAAAGTGGTCTTTTACTCAGGCTCATATCTTGCAAACAGTTCGGAATTTTGATTTACTCTCTGAGGCAAAGTTGTAGATCTTGTCATAAAGAACAAAAATTTTGAACATATAAAATCAAAAAAACTTCATCTTCAAGATCAAAATCGCCAAAAAAAAGCTGCCTAAAAGTATACTTTAGTTTGTAATAATTATCGCCCTTACTAACTTATATTGACCTACCTAAACGATGTTAAGAATCATTCCTAGGAAGTTCATATATTCTAGAAAGTTGTTTATTGCGATCTTAGGTACATTTTTGTAGTTGATTGTATCCTTGAATTTTGAACGGTTTGTTATCTATGGACCTGAACAGGGGAAAAAAGTAAAAAATGGAATTTTTTAACGGTTTTTGCGATTTTGATCTTGAAGATGAAGGTTTCTTTTTATCTTTTATGACCAGAGCCTGCTAAAAAAGTATGAAAACCAAGAATTGGAGGCATTAATCCTCAAGATTGTTGGCAAAATAATTGGGAGCTATACCAGCAGTAATTTCAAACAGAGCAGCAGGATACATCCAAATGTAGGGAAATTGGGTATGATACGAATTGAAGCTGAGAGACCTTGAAAGACAATTTCGAATGTCCATGTTTGAATGCTATAAATGAAATCATTTTTGCACTGAATTATTACTTGAGATTAATAAAAATTTTCTCAAAAATTTTTTTTATTTTTAAATTTGTCATAAAGAATTTTAATTTTGAAATAGTTTTTAAATAAAATTTGATACACTGTTGTATAGCCTGTAATCTTTTTTTTAAAAGTTGTTGGCAATATTTTATTTTCTAAAATAAATTTAAGAGTTCTTGGGAGTTTTTGTTAAAAACTCCCTAATTAATATTAATCATACGTTCTTTTATGAATGGCTTTATAATGAAAACTCGTGTATGTAGTTTAATTTATCACAGTCCTTATGTTCTTTTTAAACCTTTATTATATATTTACAGCAGCAGGAATTTGTAAGACACATAAACAAAAACATCTGCAGGTCTACAAATCAAATAAAATCAACCTTCTTACGACTTAAGCCTTTTTTTCATAATGGCATGTATGTTTGTCAACCAGCAAGCAATTTTTTATCATTTATTTTTCCATTTGTTCATGTTTGTTGTGCTTCAACACATACTCATACTTCTGCTACTTATTTAAATACATTAGAGGGCCAGAAAATAGTAATTTCTTATAAAAAAATCTTTTATTTCGTTTTCTTGATTTAATTTTAATGCAAACAAATTGAAATTTTCAAGAGTTTTACATTATTTTTCTTTACGTTTTTTGGGTTGAGCTATTAATTTGTTCTTAACTGTGGTGTGAAATAAAAGTTGTTTGTAGAAGTACCCATTGTGTGAGTATATCTCATGTTTACAGGTCGCTCATAAAATAGAACATATTTGGGGTTACAGCAATAACTAAAACCAACATCAACAGAAACAAGCTAACACATACTTTGTGGACAGCCATATACTTATACGGAAGTTGTCTTATTTTTTTCTATTAGGGAGAACAAAAATGTTAAGGAGCTGGAAAAGGTGTTCACTTGTTTCAAAATTGAGTTAAATTGGCTTATTTTTTGATAAAAATTAAATTGGTTTAAGAGCATTATTTAGTTAAAGGCTTTAAGATATTTTAAACCCTTTACCATAGTAATTTTAATAAAAAATTATAAAGATAAGAAAAAAACATTTTTATGAAGAAATTTTTTTTGTTAATCTTAGCAAAATTTTCTATTATTAATAGTTTTTGTTAACAGAATTTTATATTTTATAAAAGCTTGTTTTGTTTTCTTTTAAAATCCCTTTTGAATTTTTCAAATTCTTTAAAAAATAAAAAAGTTATAGATGATTTTCCAAAACAACCTCATAATTAATATTAATCATACGACCTGGTATAAGAAAATTGTTTATAGAAAATAATCTAAGAAATTCGAAGAAATTTTTGTTTTAACAAGAAACAGTGGCAACGTTATAGAGCTTATTTTATAATAATACAAATAATATATTATAAATACCATTTCCTTAGTATTTTTTATAAAATTTATAAAGATAAAGAAAAAAATATTTTTTTTCAAGAATTTTTTTTCAATTTATACTAAAATTTTCAATTATTAATAGTTTTTTGTACAAATCTTTATATTTTTATCAAACTGAATAAGTTTACTATTAAATTCCCCTTTGAATTATTAAAATTTTGTTACAAACAAAAAAGTTATAGAATATATTCTTACACAACCCCATAATTAATATTAATCATACGCCATCATATATGAAAATCTTTCTTAGTGAAATGTTATGAAATTTAAAGAAAATTTCTAAATAGGAATAAAACCATTTATATTTTTGAAACGTATTTTAATATATATTTAATAACTTTTGTGCTGTTTTCATTATCTTAAATTAAGATAAAATAAAATAAATTTTTTATTAAAATAAATAAAAATTTTGGAGAAAATCTTAGTAAAGTTTTCAATTATTAACAGAGTTTGTTTACGGATTTATATTTGATATTAAAGCATGTTTTGTTTTCTTTTAAAATCCTTTCGAAGTTTTTCAAATTCTTTAAAAAATAAAAAAGTTATACACGATTTTCCAAAACAACCTCATAATTAATATTAATTATACGCCCTGGTATAATAAAATCTTTCATAGTAAAAATCTACTAAATTCGAAGAAAAAAATGATTTTAATAAGAAACAATGGCAACGTTTTAGAGCTTACTTTACTAAAATATAATATTATAAACCCCCTTAGCATTTTTGATAACAATTTACTGAGATAAAGAAAATAATTTTTTTTAAATTTTTTTTTAATTTTTACAAACAAATAGCTCCTACCCTAATACACATGTACGTAGCAAAATTTTTAGATAAATATTTACATTTTTTGTACGCAACACCAGATCATATTTATACCAATTACTTTTTATATTACAATCATGTCAAATTTAATAATAAACCTGTTTTATATATATTTTTTTTCATGCAACATGTTTTTCGGCTCTTTTTGGTACTTAAAACACTTAAAAGGTTGCGCTATTAAAATGTTGGTACAGCAAACAAAGTTGGAACACATTCACCAAAAGCCTTGGTGCGCAATTGGTGTGATTCAGCGACTCTTTTTTTCAAATTGAAGATGTTTATCAATTCCATTTTCAATAATATTAAGATAATCCATTAAGAGAAGGCTTGAAATGTTTTCTTTCCGACACTTTTTCAATTCTTCTTATTCTTTTAAAAATAACAAAGTTATAAGGCATTTGCTGTAACAACTACTTAATTAATATTAATCATACGCTCTCATATAAGATTTTTTTCCAAACTGAAATTTTACTATTTTAACAACTAAACTTTAATTTTTTTTTACTTCAAAGTTAAAACTGTTCTATAATTTAAAGCCTTAAAACATTCTTGTTAAGCTTTTGTTATTTATTATTTTACAGGGTTCTTCATTAAAGTCTTCCTATCTTTAAATTTATTTATAACAAAGTGTTTGAAAGATATCATTGAATATTTTAATTCATTTGAAAGGTCTATCGATGCCAATATGTATGGAACATAACATCGTCAAATATCCGCCACTACTTCACTGAGTGGAGCGCATTAGAAATGTATAATTTTCCATGACTCTGTCGCATAAATCAGGCTGAGTTTGACAGATGTTATGGGTTGTGTTGGCCTTGAAGCTGTGACTAAAGAAAACCCTACAAGAAGAAGTCCAACCACGTCAAAACGCACGATCATGCTGAACAGTTCACATCACATATAAATGAGATCACTATGCCCTCAAATATCTCGTGCAGAATGTCCAATGTGGCATGAGCTGTGGGGCACATAACACCTTCCTGTTGTAACCACATGTCGTTGGTGTCCATATTATTCAATTAAGGCCAAAACAAGTTGGTAATCGTGGACCTTTAGAGCTCGTCCTTGTCACTGGTGGACTGGCCAACATCGTTCTCAAAGAGCATCTTAAAATCCACACCAAACAGCGACTTTTTTCGAGTTGCATTGGACACTCTTGGATCTCATCGTTATAAATTCGACAATTTTATTTGTTGACGTAATGTTATTCATCCAGAAATGGGACTCACTAAAAGATCTGTAAAGTGCGCAAAACGTTGCACTAACAAAGCATCCATTTTGATAAAACAATTGAATAAACACTATATCCGTCCAAGATTAGTTTATAAAACAAACTGAATAAATGACAGCCAAGACGACAGGTTTAGCTTCAATATGGCCGCTATCAACTGACAATGTTCGAAAGTCCCTATTGTAAAAACCCTTTACAAATTTTTGTAAAAATTAAAAAAAAAAAAAAAATTCATGAACTTTATTTACTTTTAAATTAAATGTTTAATAATATATTTTGAGCAAATGCTAAATATTATTAAGGCCTTAATTGTTTGCTTTAAAACTGCTTTTAAATTTCCGATTTCTGTTAAAAAATAACCAAGTTATTAAGGATTTACTGCAAAAACTCGCTAATTAATATTAATCATACGCTCTCATATACGAAATTTTTCATTATGAAAATTTTGTATTTTATAGACAAAATTTTAAAGTTTTCTAGCGATATATTTAAAAATGGAATTGTTTTTTATTTAAATGAATTATTTTCATTCGAAATTTCTATTTTATTCCAAACAAAATTTAAATATTAAAATTTAACAAAATATTTTTTTTTTATATTTTCAGTTAAACATTTTATTAACGGTAAGTTATAATGCTTTATTGTAACTTACTTTAAGAAATTGAAAAAGAAGTATTGTTTGTTTTATAATTAAATTAATTAAATAGCCTGAGTACATCTAAAACTAAAGTTATTTTATGTTTAAAACAAAGATTTCAAATATTAAGTAGAGCTGTTTTTGCTTTGTTATTTTTTAGTTTATTACTTTTCTTAAAACCAGCTAGCGGTAGAAATTAATGCAAAGAAATGAAATGAGAATTCAGCTTGAATTCCTTATTTGCAACAGTTTGAACTGGCTAAATACCAGCCAGACACAACCATTTCTTTAAATGTTTATAACCCTCCTTGGAGTAACTGTTGTTGTTTTAATTTCCCTTAAGCTGTCCTTGCAAGGAATTGACTTTCAGTTTGACTGCCTTTCGAAACAGTGCGACTGACTGTTTAGCTGTCTGTTTAACTTTCGTAGTCCGCTTGTCTCTGTTTTATTAAGAATTCCTGCATACCATTTAAATCTGTAACAACTTTTGCACAGATTTACTACAATTTGATTTTATTTCATTTAATAGCATTTCATTTTACATTTCCTTTTCCCTTCCATGTTTAAGTGGCTGCAAGGTTTCTTATAATTTTTTCCATACTTTGGGCTGCTGCTAGCTTTAAGTGAATTTCTTTTACTTTATTGATTTCCTTTTAAACTCCTGCTTAAAATACAGACTATGGTCTTTGCTGTAAAGAAATTTACCTTTATGCTGTTAAAAATACAAGATAAAGAAATAAATTCGCTTATTTATTTACTTAAATGTAATTATTTTCATATTTGTTTTCGTTTATATATTTTTTGGTGGGTGGTTTAAACCTTTAGGGAAAAAGTATTTGCATATTTACAAAGACACAAAGAGTGAGAAGATCGAAAAGTAAGAAACTTTTAATCTATAATACAACAAATTATAAGATAATAACAGTAAAATACTAATAATAACAGTTAAAAGAAACAACAAACAATTGTGTGCAAGAATATTTTAATGAAATTCGATATTTTACGAGTGTAAGCCAAAAGTGTGCGTGTCAGAGCATGAGGGTATTAAATATATTTTTTTTTGTGAAAGTCAAATTAACGTAATGGATTCGTTTTGTAACTGTTACACTATAAGCTGGCTTCTAGACATGAAACCAGCAAAAAAACCAAACATTATTGCTAAAGGTCAATCGTGACAGAGAGTTTTCAATTAATTTTTATAATTTTATTAACCATACTTGAAAGTTTAATTTAATTTTTTGATACATTAACTGTTTAAATTTATTTATTGCCGTTATATGAGTAGCTTTAAAATGTTTTCTTTCACAATCCTTTGGAATTTTTCAAATTCTTTTAAAATTAAAAAAGTGATTAAAAGTTTTCTTAAAAAACTCCATAATTAATATTAATCATACGCCTTCGAGTATGAAAAAGTTAAATCATAAAAATTTTGTAGTTTTAAGCAAAAATTTATATATAAATTTATATATAAATTTATTTATTGTCTTGATATCAGTAGCTTTGTTATGTTTTCTTTCACAGTCCTTTGGAATTTTTCAAATTTTTTTAAAATTAAAAAAGTTATTAAAGATTCTCTTAAAAAACTCCATAATTAATATTAATCATACGCCTTCAAGTATGAAAAAGTTAAATCATGAAAATTTTGTAGTTTCAAGCCAAAATTTAAATTCTTTTTTATAGCATATTACAGCTTTAGATTCCAAGTTCTAGAAAAATTAAAAATAATTAAAAAAAAATATTTTTTTCTAAGAAATTTTTGAATTTAAATTTTTTTTTTTAAAGAAAAAATTTATTTGTTTTATACTTATTTACTCATTCACTATAAGCTTTGCTCGGCAATCGGTGTGCTACTGCGGCACTTTTCTCAAATTAAAGAATTAAAGCAAAACTTCCAGCATAAATTTCCAAACATTATTGCTAAAGGTCAATCGTGACAGAGAGTTTTCAATTAATTTTCATTATTTTATTAACCATACTTGCAAGTTTAATACAATTTTTTTGATCCATTAACTATTAAACTTTATTTATTACCCTGATATGAGTAGCTTTAAAATGTTTTCTTTCACAATCCTTTGGAATTTTTCAAATTCCTTTAAAATTAAAAAAGTTATTAAGATTTTGTTAAACAACTTCATAATTAATATTAATCATACGCCTTCGAGTATGAAAAAGTTAAATCATGAAAATTTTGTAGTTTTATGCTAAAATTAAAATACTTTTTTATTGAATATTACAGCTTTATATTCTATGTTTTAGAAAAGTTAAAAATAATTTAAAAAAAAATATTTTTTTCCAAGAAATTTTTCAATTTGAATTTTTATTTTTTTTTTCTAGAAAAATTTTATTTGTTTTATACTTATTTACTCATTCACACCTTTGCTCAGCAATCGGTGTGCTACTGCGGCACTTTTCTCAAATTAAAGAATTAAAGCAAAAATTCCAGCATAAATTTCCAAACATTATTGCTAAAGTTCAATCGTGACAGAGAGTTTTCAATTAATTTTCATAATTTAATTAACAATTTTTTTGATACATTAACTGTTAAACATTATTTATTGCTCGGATATGAGTAGCTTTAAAATGTTTTCTTTCACAATCCTTTGGGATTTTTCAAATTCTCTTAAATTTAAGAAAGTTATTAAAGATTTTCTTAAAAAACTTTAAGAGATTTTTTTTATTTAAATTTAATATATTTATCTCTAGCTTCTTTGGCTTGAATTTTCATATCCTTGCCTAATAGGTTTCAAAATCTACATTTATTTTAAAATCTACTTAAACAAATTATATATTTTACACTTTCTTCATTGTTTTATGAAATTTTATTGACTGGTAACAGCTTTAGTTTGTTGATAGTATTAGCACTGTAAAGCCTATTATGTTTTGCTTATGTACATTTTGGAAATTGTCAAATCCTATTAAAAACAAAAAAGTTATTAAGGATTTTCTTAAACAACTATTGAATTAATATTAATCATACGCACTCATATATGAAAATTTTAAATAATGCACATTTTCTAGTTTTAAGCAAAAGTTAATATACTTTTGTGAGCCATATTATATCATAAGATTCTTATTTTTAAAAAATCACAAAATAAAGCAAAACTATTTATTTCTAAGGTGTTTTTTTTTAATTAAAAAATATTTTTTAAACCAGCTTTTTTCTTTGATTTAAAGAAGAGCATGATTCAGATTATATTTGTATTATTAATTGATGGACTGTTTATAATTATCTTCAGATCCCTATAAATATTCCTCTTTTTATATCAGTTAAGGGTTCGTATTGTCTTCCTGCTGAATATTATCCAAATAATAGATTTATTAGTTAAATAAATTTATTTTTATAAAAATTTCATAAATGTTTATATTTTATAATTCTTTTTAGTAGTTGTATTTTACAGCCTAATATGTTTTCTTTAAAATTCCTTTGAAATTTGTAAAATATTTCGTATAACAAAAATGTTATGAAGGATTTTCTTAAACAACTTCAAAATTAATATTAATCATACGCACTCATATATGAAAATTTTAAATAATAGAAATTTTCTAGTTTTAAGCAAAAATTTAAATACATTTTTAAGGCATATCAAAACCTTTAGTGGGATGCTTTAAAATTTAATAAAATAACCACAAAAAATTATTTTCCTTAGTGATTTTTTTAACTTTTGAATTAAAATTAGTTTGAAAAATATTATCTATATCACTTAATGGATTTTACTATCTACGAAAATCATTTTACTGCTGAAAATGATTTTAGTAATAATATATTACTAAAACAAAATATTATAAATTTTTTTTCATCGAGAATTTATAAAATTTTTTTATATTTTTATATCTTATATTTCTTTATAGTAATATTTGTAAAAGGCCTTATTTGTTTACTTTCAGAATATTTTGGAATTTGTAAAATTCGATTTTAAACAAAACAGTTATTAAGGATTTGCTTAAAGAACTACATGAACATTTTAAATAACAATATTTTAACACATTTCCGGGGTATATCACTGCTTAAACATCTTTATAATACCTAGAGCTACTTAAGCATTATTAAATCAAAAGTCTTCAAACATTTTTGTCTTCATCTTGAATTTTAAATTATAGAAATTACATACAAATTTCATAGATAAGACAAATTTTTGTTTTTAATTTTTACTTATTCTCCATTGGTTTATAATATTTTATCAAATGTTTTTAATTTATATTTATTTATTGTATGAGTCTTTAGAAGCCTTATATGTTTACTTTTAGAATCCTTTGGAATTTGCTTAAGTCTATTAAAAACAAAAAAGTTATTAAGGATTTGCTTAAACAACACCATAATTAATATTAATCATACGCACTCATATATGAAAATTTTAAATAATAAAATTTAACACATTTGTGTGGTTTATCACAGCTTAAACGTTTTTATATTAGCTTTTGCTTCTTAAGCTTCAGTAAATAAAAAATTTTAAACCATTTTCATCCTCAACTTGAATTTTAAATTCAAAAAATTATTGAGAGATTTCCTTAAATTTTTAGAAATTTTAATTATATCAATAAACATAAAACATTTATTACTAACCCCCAGTAACACGAAGTCTGGTTATATTTTAACTAATAGTTATACTGACAGTTTTCATACAAAAATAATTTAAACCGACAGTATAACTATTAGTTAAGACTTCGTGTTAATGGGGGTAAGACAAATTATAATATTTTTTTTTTCATTTTCGTCATTCTTCTTGGATTTAAAAAAATTTCTCAAATGTTTTTATTTTATATTTATTTCTTGTAATGGTCTGTTAAAGTCTTATATGTTTACTTTCAAAATCCATTGGAATTTGTTAAATTCATTTAAAAACAAAAAAGTTATTAAGGATTTGCTTAAACAACTCCATAATTAATATTAATCATACGCCTTCATATATGAACATTTTAAATATTAAAATTTAACACATTTGGGTGGTTTATCACAGCTTAAACATGTTTATATTAGCTTTTGCTTCTTAAGCTTCAGTAAATAAAAAAATTTAAACCATTTCCATTTCCATCTTCAACTTTAATTTTAAATTCAAAAAATTATTGAGAGATTTCCTTCATTTTTTTTTTTGAAATTTTAATTATATCAATAAACATAAAACATTTATTACTAAGACAAATTGTAATATTTTTTTTATTTTTCCTCATTCGTCTTGGATTTATACAATTTTCTTAAATGTTTTTCTTTTATATTTATTTCTTGTAATAGTATTTAAAAGCCTTATATGTTTACTTTTAGAATCCTTTGGAATTTGTCAAATTATATTACAAACAAAAAAGTTATTAAGGATTTGCCTAAACAACTCCATAATTAATATTACTCATACGCACTCATATATGAAAATTTTAAATAATACAATTTTAACTGTTTCTAACACATTTATAAGGTATAACACATAATTTTATTACCTTTAACTTCTTTTAGCTTCAGTAAATAATAAAAATGTCTTAAACCATCTTTATCTTGTACATGAATTTTAAATTCAAAACATTGCATAGATATTTCATTATTTTTTTTTCAATACAAATTTTCATATTACTGAAGCATTTATTACTAACCCCCAGTAACACAAAGTCTGGTTATGTGTTAACTAATAGTTATACTGACAGTTTTTATACAAAAATAATTTTAACCGACAGTATAACTATTAGTTAAGGCATAACAAGGCTTTGTGTTAATGGGGGTAAGACAAATTGAAATAATTTTTTTTTTATTTTAACTCATTCTTCATATATTTACAATATTTTGTCAAAGCTTTTTAATTTATATTTATTTCTTGTAATAGTCTTTAAAAGCCTTATATGTTTACTTTTAGAATCCTTTGGAATTTGTTAAATTCTTTTAAAAACAAAAAAGTTATTAAGGATTTGCCTAAACAACTCCATAATTAATATTACTCATACGCACTCATATATGAAAATTTTTAAAAATAAAATTTTCTCAGTTTTTAACACATTTATAAGGTATAACACATCTTTTTATTACCTTTAACTTCTTTTAGCTTCAGTAAATAAATAAAAGTCTTAAACCATCTTTATCTTTAGCTTGAATTTTAAATTCCAAAAATTTCCTTAATCCCAAAATATCATCTTTAAATCATCATTTAATTTTATTAATAATTTCTTTCAATTAAAAAAAGTTTTTTAATGCTTTTGGAAAAAAATGAAATAAACTTTATAACCCAAATAAATACACATACTCACATACACTAAATAATAAGTTAAGTTACCCCAAAAAATATGTTGAAATAAATATCTTTGGGAGTATGAATATGTGTTTAAGTAAGCAGACACGTATTTATGTATGTATTTAATAAAACCTCTAGAAACCCACAAAACCAGTAAAAAAAACAAAAGATAAAGTTTAAGCATTTTTATAATGGTTTATAAGTAGACGATGATGATGAAGACGATGGCAATGAAGCTGGTTATGACAATGATGATGGTGTTAAATGCTTTTTTGGAAAGCTAATTTGGTTTGACACATGCGTTTAAATTAGAGGTTTTAAATGAGGCTCTCAAACGCAAACACACATATTTCTAAACACATTAATTTATTTATCTCTTCCACAAAATATGATGCTGTTCACAGCATCATATTGTCTCTCAAACACATAAACACAAATTATAATTCTAGCAGAAAATATGGAAAAATACAAACACATACTCATACTATCTGCCAAATATTTATGCTCATTTTCACATACACATTGTTATTATGTTTCTGTGTATCTATGTATTTTCGTTGCTGTTTATGGTGTGTATAAATAGCTACACGTGATATTTAATACACGTGCTGAAATTGTTTAATAAGGCAAACCACAACAGGCAAGTACAATACTACCACAAATCCTATGAAATATTATTTTCGTTTTAATTTCATATTTTACTTTTTGCGCTTGGTTTCATTAAATTAAGACATTGTGTGGAAATATTAAAAGAGTGCTAAAGATATTGTCAAACATCTTTGCTTTTTGTGGAAATAAGTATTTAATTTCCGGTGAATGGCAAATTATTTCATAATGAAGACATTTTCATGTTATGTGGTTTGTGAGTTAATAATAATTTGTTAAATATGTAAATCATTATGTAGTTAATACAAGCATTAATGAAGTAGTATGTAAAAATCTTTAATTTATAAAAAGAACACAAAAGGAATTTTTTTATAAAACATTTTTTTCCTTAAAACTTCAAAAAAAAAAACTCTTAAGAAGATATTTTTCTATTTATTTAATATATTTTTAAAACATAGAATCCTAAGCTGTAATATGCTCTATAAAAATATTGAATTTTTTATTTAAATCAAGTTAATTTTCATTATTTAAAATTTTTATACATGAGAGCGTATGATTAATATTAATTAAGCAGTTGTTTGAGACAATTCTTAATAACTTTTCGGTTTTCACAAGAATTACAACAATTCCAATGGATTCTAAAAGAAAACATATTCCACCTTGTATATGAATAAAATTAATACATATTAAGGCATATAAAATAATATTATGATACTAGGAAGTATTTGTATTTATGAATTTCTGCTTCCTGAAAAAAAAAATTAAAAAAATTTCTTAAAAAATTAACTTCTAAACCACATTCTATAATGCTATTTTACTTTCTGAGCTTGGTTTCATTAAATTAACACAAAAATTTTGACTTAAAAATTAACAAAAAAAATAATAAAATATTTTTTTCTATTTATTTAATATGTTTTTAAAACATGTTATCTTAAGCTATAATATGCTCTAAAAAAATATTGAAATTTTTATTTAAATCAAGTTAATTTTCACTATTTATAATTTCCATACATGAGAGCGTATGATTAATATTAATTAAGCAGTTGTTTGAGAAAATTCTTAATAACTTTTCGGTTTTCACAAGTATAAGACAAAATCCAAGGGATTCTCAAAGAAAACATACTCCACCTTGTATATGAATAAAATTAAAACATATTAAGACATATAAAATCGTCTTATGAAACTATAAAGAATTTTTATTTATGAATTTCTGCTTCCTGAAAAAAAAAAATTTTAATTTCTTAAAAAACTAACTTGTCTGTATTTTGTAAATTTCTAAACCTCATTATATAATGTTTTTTGCGCTTGGTTTCATTAAATAACACAAAAATTTTGACTTAAAAATTAACAAAAAAAATAAGAAATTTTTTTTTCTATTTATTTAATATATTTTTAAAACATGTTATCTTAAGCTATAATATGCTCTAAAAAAATATTAAATTTTTTATTTAAATCAAGTTAATTTTCATTATTTAAAATTTCTATACATGAGAGCGTATGATTAATATTAATTAAGCAGTTGTTTGAGAAAATTCGTAATAACTTTTTTGTTTTCGCAAGCATAACAACAAATCCAATGGATTCTAAAAGAAAACATACTGCACCTTATATATGAATGAAATTAAAACTGTGACCATATCAAATATTGCTATAAAACCATAAAGAATATTAATTTTTTTTTTAAATTTCTTAAAAAACTAACTTTTCTGCATTTTTTTTTTCATTTCTAAAACTCATTATCTAATGCTGTTAAATAAGTTATTAAAAACAAAATTAGCGTTCAAAAGATAAGCCATCTATTGTCATTCTCGCATTTTAAAGTCATATAGCCAATATTTTAAGTCTAAAGTTTTGTTATTTATACATATTTTAATTTGTTGAAATGCATTTCAATTCATTTCTTATAAATTAAACTAAATCCCTGCAGATTAGTTGTGTCTTATAAAACACGCTATATCTATAAATATGACTTTTAATATTTAAATGTTTCCTTTTAAATAAATGTTAAGTAAAGTTTAACATTTTATTGTTAACTATTCAAATGTAAAGTTGCCAACAAAAGTAGAAAAAACGTTCCAACATTTTTGTTTGACAACTGACTGGTAAAATTTAGCATTAAAAAAATAATGAAACTTTCTTGCCCTCAGCTTTAATTTTTCGTGCCAAATCATTATCAGCAATGAGCACTTGTTCACCTTGATGGTTTGGTTAATTTTGCCGCATTTGTGGTTAAATGAAACCACATGTGATTGTTGACAAACAAATGAATCCATAAAGTGTCACTGTTTATTGCAGATTTTGGGCTAAAAGCATTATTAGAACATACTTTTTCGAAAATGAGGCTGGGCAAGCAGTGACTGTTACTGGTGGTCTGTAACGCTGCACTTTTTGTAAAAAAATAACAGTTGATACACCTACAATCCCTTTAACTAACCCTGAACATTTTATTAAAAAAAATCGGTTGAAATGATTTAACAGTCAACAATGTTTGCAAACAAAAAGTGGACGAATGAATGAAATAAATCAAATTTTCTGTATTAAAATCTGTTTTTTAAATAAATAAAACTGTAATCTTTTCTATTGTATCAGCTAGATTGTTCTTTCGATGTCCGAAACACTTTTACTTTCAAAGATTTTTTATTTTTTTTAATTTCAGATACGAAATTATCTTCTTTGACTGTGTTTAGTTAAAACTGTTACCACATATCCTTAGAAGTTGTTAAATTTTTCTTAAGTTTGATATGTTTTCTTTTCAAATCACTAAGAATTTTCCATATGCCTTCATTAATAAAAAAGTTATTAAAGATTTTCTTTAACAACTCCATAATTAATATTAATCATACGCTCTCATATATGAAAAACTAGATTTCAATAAAATTAGTACAAATTCCAGTTTTAAGCTAGCTTTTGAAGTGTAATTACTTACTTTATTTAATTGTTCCTCAATTTATATAATTTTCTTTTTCGGTTGAAATGATTTAACAGCCAACAATGATTGCAAACAAAAATTTTTTCTATTGTATCAGCAAGATTGTTCTTTCGGACATCAAACACTTTTACTTTTAAAGAATTTTTTTTTTTTCAGATACGAAATTATCTTCTTTGACTGTGTTTAGTTAAAACTGCTAACACATATCCTTAGAAATTCTTAAATTTTGATTAAGTTTGATATGTTTTCTTTTCAAATCACTAAGAATTTTCCATATTCCTTTAATAATAAAAAAGTTATTAAAGATTTTCTTTAACAACTCCATAATTAATATTAATCATACGCTCTCATATATGAAAAACTAGATTTCAATAAAATTAGTAGAATTTTCAGTTTTAAGCCAGCTTTTTAAGTGTAATTACTTACTTTATTTAATTCTACTTCAACTTATATAATTTTCTTCATTATAAATCGGCTGGATTAAAAAATATCACAATTAAAATTTTTATAAAATTGCAAAAATGTCTGCTAAATATTTCTACGAAGCCTTTAATTACTTAAAAAATGCGCTTATCTCTCACAATAAATTTCAGTGAATTTATCATTAAAATAGGGAATTTAGCATATAAATCGTACAAAAATATTTATTTTTCATATTTTTTTAAAAATTTGTTGAGTTTTGTTTAACTATCAGTTACAAATTTTATTAAACCCTTAATTAATTTACCTTCTTAAAACATTTGCTTTCAAATATAATCTTTCGTAAAACTGAAACTGAGTGTCACTGAAATCTTTATTTTTTTTTATTTTATTTTATTTTATGAAACTTTCCCTGAATTATCGTGTTTCAGTTGAGTTCAACACTTAACAACATGAAATAAACATGTTGAAAAAGTGTATGAAAATATAATATTGTATTTTGACATTTAAAACAGTTTCATAGTTTACTTGCCATTAAGTTTATTATTATCTTCATGGCCCCAAACCTAAATTTATGTCAAATTTATCAAAAACACACACTTTTCGAACAAACAATTCAACTGTGGCTCTACAAAAAAAAAATAAATAAAATATAAAAATTCATAGAGCAAAAAAAATCTAACAAAACGGAAGTAAGTCAAATAATAATAACAACAATACACACTCATGCTCACACATTAAAACCACTAGAGAACAGACTCCAGTTGACCTTCAAACATGCATGCAGGTTTTGCTCACACAAAAACATATAAACAAATCAACAAACTTACTCTGTTGCCCACTAAACCCCAAGTACTCTTACTGTTTTTGCCAACACATCGCTTTTTATGTTTATTCATGAGTACAAGGAGGGAGGGGTGATTTCATGCTCACATTAATGTAGGCTCACATACATTCATACACTGATACTCTTGCCCACAGACAGACAGAAAAACATTCATTGAAAACAATCATAGTTTCAAACATTAACATTCCTTTTCACTTACTCTCTGTACTCTCTCTCTTCTTATATATTCATGCATTGCACTCGTAACTATTCGTTTATGCATGAGTTGTTATTAAAAAACAATCGCTATAAAGAGCAGTCATATTTCTCTCATGTTCTCTAGTAACAAAGTATGTAAATTTGTATACAGAGCAGATTCTTTTTTGGAATTACTGGTATTTAAGGCATTTGTGTATGTAAAACTGTATATCGTTACCTTAATATAGAAAGGCCCTAACTCTTGTTATTTTTAAGACGATATTTTTTTGGGATAAATATGGGAGATTTCACGTCAAGTCTATGTCTTCCGACTTAAAAATTAAAAAAAAAAATAAGAAAATATGTTTTTCTATTTATTTAATATATTTTTAAAACATGTTATCTTAAACTATAATATGCTGTAAAAAAACATTAAAATTTGTACTTAAATCGAGTTAATTTTCATTATTTAAAATTTCCATACATAAGAGCGTATGATTAATATTAATTAAGCAGTTGTTTGAGAAAATTCTTAATAACTTTTTTGTTTTTACAAGAATAACAAAAATTCCAATTGATTCTAAAAGAAAAAATACTGCACCTTGTATATGAATAAAATTAAAACTTTGGCCATATCAAATAATGTTATAAAACCATACAGAATATTATTTTTATTTTTTAAATTTCTTTAAAAACTAACTTTTCTGTATTTTTTTTTTCATTTCTAAAACTCATTATCTAATGCTGTTAAATAGGTTATTAAAAACAAAATTAGCGTTCAAAAGATAAGCCACCTATTGTCATTCCCCCATTTTAAAGTCATATACCCAAGTTTTGTTATTTATACATATTTTAATTTGTTCAAATGCATTTCAATCCATTTCTTATAAATTAAACTAAATCCCTGCAGATTAGTTGTGTCTTATAAAACACGCTATATCTATAAATTTGACTTTTAATATTTAAATGTTTCTTTTTAAAGTAAAGTTTAACATTTTATTGTTAACTATACAAATGTATAGTTGCCAACAAAAGTAGAAAAAGCATTTCAACATTTTTGTTTGACAACTGACTGGTAAAATTTAGTATTACACGAGAGCACATTAAAAAAATAATGAAACTTTCTTTCCCTCAGCTTTAATCATTATCAGCGATGTCAAATCATTATCAGCGATGAAGCACATGTTCACCTTGATGGTTTGGTTAATTTTTCCGCATTTGTGGCTGAATAAAACCACATGTGATTGTTTACAAACAAATGAATCCATATCGTGTCACTGTTTATTGCAGATTTTGGGCTAAAATCATCCCATCAGGATGAAATTTACACCAAGGTTAGACCTATTGGATAGTAATTCAGACACAATTTCTCAACAAGATCGGTCCAGAACTCTCTGAGTTAGAGGGGCCCTTTTTTAAATTTTTTTTTTGCTCAAAAGAAAGCTTATGTCTATTCCTTTAAGAGGTTTTTGGTCTCGTAGTGGGATGCGAGTGAAATATCTATCAAAATAAATATTTTGTAAGTCAAGACGTACAATTTTTGTGTTAGAACATTTATTTTGATACTATCCCACTCGCATCCCACTACGAGACCAAAAAGCTCTTAAAAGGAATAGACCTAAGCTTTCTTTTGAGCAAAAATAAAATTTAAAAAAAGGTCCCCTTTTGAAAAAGAGTTCGATTTTGCCAAAAAAAAAAAAAAAAATCGTACATTTTGAGTTACAAAACATTTATTTTGCTATATATCCCACTAAGCGACCAAATAAATCTTAAAGGACTAGACCCAAGCTTTCTTTTGAGCAAAAAAAAAGTTAAAAAAGGGTCCATTTTGAAAAAAAAGTCAACAAAGTTTTTGATTTTTAAAAAAAGGCAAAAATTGCATGTTTTGAGTTAGAAAACATTTTTTTTATAGATATCCCACTCGCATCCCACTAAGCGACCAAATAGGTCTTCAAGGAAAATATCTAAGCTTTATTTTAAGAAAAAAAGTGCCCATTTTGAAAAAAAGTTTTTGATTTCGGAAAAAAATATTAAAAATTTTTTATTATAGAGTAACTTCGGGTAATGTGGACTACCGTTTTGTTTTTTCTAAATTTTGGCCACAATATATATGGATATTAAAAGAGTTGTGAAGCAATAAATTAGCTAATGTATTCTCTAATGGTTTTTGCAGTTGAATATTTTTTCCGTTAAAGGATAAAAAATTTATGTGAAAATATTGTAAGGAACCCAAAAATCAGCATTAAAAAAATTGGAGGGTAATATGGACTAGTATTTAATACATAAAATTCATGAACCAGCTAATCATGAATGATTAAAAAATTTAATTTCAATATATTTTTATTAATACAAACTAAAAAGTCGCGTTCGTGGCTTAGATAGATTGCTTACAAAGTACATAGTTATTGTCGGGTAATATGGACCAGTAGTACATAATCAAGTAATTTAAGTGGTCCACATTACAGGAACTTGGGTTACAGTGGTAAAAAGTTATTTTTACCTAATAATCTAAATGTGCTTAAATTCTTACCAAATATATGCAAAACTACGTGTCCACTTTAACTATATAAAACAACCAAACATTAAATTCTGCCAAGTAACTGTACCAAATTTTGTTTCTTACTTGAGCCGAAAAAAATGTTGAGCTGTCGCATTAATTTCAATACAAGAATAAAAAGTCAACATATCAATAACTCATGAAAGCAAATGTGCAATTGTCGTTTCAAACAAATTGGAAAATGTACGACAAATCAGTTTTATCATACCTTCAATAGTTTCTGAAAAAAGACACTGGTCCACATTAGACGCATAGTCCACAATAACCGAAGTTACTCTACCCTTCAACTTCGTGAGAAGGGTATATATAAGATTGTCATTCCGTTTGTAATTTCTACATTTTTCATTTCCGACCCTATAAAGTATATATATTCTGGATCCTTATAGATAGCGGAGTCGATTAAGGCATGTCCGTCTGTCTGTCTGTCTATCCGTCTGTCTGTTGAAATCAATTTTCTGAAGACCCCAGATATCTTCGGGATCCAAATCTTCAATAATTCTGTCAGACATGCTTTCGAGAAGTTTGCTATTTAAAATCAGCAAAATCGGGGCATAAATAACGGAGATATGAGCAAAAAACCGGGACAACCTCGATTTTTGACCCATTTTTTATCTATATCTGGATTACTAAGTATCTATGATAATGATAGATATTTCTAAGTCCATTGCAACGATGTAGATAAGGCAATAGTAAGTTGGACCTACAATGGGTCAAAATCGGGAAAAATATTTTTTAACCCGAATTTTTTTTTCATCAAAAAAATTTTTTTGTCATACATTTTTTTTCCAAAAAAAAAAAAATTTTTTAAAAATTTCGAAAAAACTTTTTTTTTAAAAAAATTAAAAAAAAATTTATTTTGTTTACCTAAAAATATTTAAAAAAATTTATTTTAAAGTATAACTTGGTGAAGGGTATATAAGATTCGGCACAGCCGAATATAGCTCTCTTACTTGTTTTTTAAATATTTTTTTTGGAAAAATTGAAGAAATTGATATCTAAACTATTTGCAACACATTTTGCTAAGAACAATAGGTAATAAGTTACATGGATGAGAAAAATCACCTGTTTGGCCAAAATGTCAAATTTTGACCCCCTCTAACTCAGAGAGTTCTGGACCGATCTTGTTGAAAAATTGTGCCTGAATTACTATCCAATAGCCTTGGTGTGAATTTCATCTCGATCGGAAGACATCGATTTTAAAAGTTGGTTCACTTGACGTGAACAGAGAGCCTCAGATGTCAGTAAACACCAGTGAATTTTTTTATTTTTTTAAGATCATGAAAATCATTATAGTTCGACTTAAATCAGCCCAGGTTTCAACGAACCGAAACTTTTAAATTTTAATCCATGGATAGATTCTAGGATTTTCATTATATTAAGAAAAAATTAAATAATTTGTGGTGTTTACTCACTTTTAAGGCTGACTGTAGGAGCGGACCATTTATCGTAATTAACGAAAATCTGGGTTTACAAAAAAAAACATGAGTTAGAGCCTTTCTATATTAAGGCATCGATATGCTAGCAACTGCATGTGTACTTATATTTGAAACTACAAGTGCAATTGTTGCAAACTGCTGTTGGTTAAAACTGCATGAAATTGTTCTTTAATTGTGGCTAAGTTGGTTTCTTTTTTCTTTTTTTTTTGTCGTTTTCTAGATAATACTTTTATTCTTTTAAGTTCTTTAAATACCATAGAAAATCAAGTCTTAAATGGTATGCATTTTGTAGTTAACAGCAACAGATTTTTATAAAATATTTTGTTTGGGATTTAAGCAAAAAATTTATGTTTAATTACATTTTAATTTTTGAAGGGATTTGGACAAGTTTAACTGATTCTAAAAGAAAATATATTTAACTTTAGTAAAATTTATTCTATTTTTATACCCTACCCCACCATAGTGGGGAGGGTATAATGCGTTTGTGCAGATGTTTCTAATGCCCAAAAATATTGGTCTAACACCCACCTTAAAGTATACCGATCGACTTAGAATCACGATTAAACGATGTCCGTCCGTCCGTCTGGCTGGCTGTCCATGTAAACCTTGTGCGCAGACTACAGGTCGAAATTTTGAAGATATTTCGATAAAATTTGGTACATATAATTTTTTCGGCCCAAGGACGAAGCCTATTGAAACTGGCTGAAATTTTTTCCATTATTTCACCTAGCCCCCATACAAATGTGCTCTCGATATTGGACTTTGTCGTTCATAAATGTGTAATTTATATATGTATCTATATAAATAAGTTGTATATATACAAAATTCATGTCACCAAATTTTTGTTACGATCGGTCCATAATTAGTCATAGCTCCCATATAGACCCGCTTCCGAAAATCACTTTAACGTGCTTAAATCACTTAAAAACGTTGGTATATACACAAAATTTAACATAAATAACTTTCATATAGACATAAATCACACAACCTAATTTCATGGTGATCGGTCCATAATTGGTCATAGCTCCCATATAAGGCCCACTTCCGAAAATCACTCACGAATATAAATTATTGAAATTTTAAAAGAAAACTATTTTTACTCATTTACTTGATGTAGGGTATTATATGGTCGGGCTTGACCGACCATACTTTCTTACTTGTTTAATATATTAAAGTGTTTGATTATTATTAGTTATGGAGTGGCGCACAGTGGCAACATTAAGTTTTTTCGATCAAAAAATCATAACTTTTGTACTTTAACAAGTAAAAGTGCTATATTCGGCTGTGCCTAATCTTATATACCCTTCACCAAATTATACTTTAAAATACATTTTTTTAAATATTTTTAGGTAAACAAAATTTAATTTTTTTTAATTGTTTTAAAATTTTTTTTTCGAAATTGTTTTTTTATTTTTTTTTAAAAAATTTTTTGATGAAAAAAAAATCGAGTTAAAAAATATTTTTCCCGATTTTGACCCATTGTAGGTCCAACTTACTATAGCCTTATCTACATCGTTGCAATGGACTTTGAAATATCTATCACTAAATATCCATATTGTCTATATTAATGACTTAGTAATCCAGATATAGATCAAAAATAAGTAAAAAATCGAGGTTGTCCCGGTTTTTTGCTCATATCTCCGTTATTTATGGACCGATTTTGCTGATTTTAAATAGCAAACTTCTTGAAAGCATGTCTGATAGAATTATTGAAGATTTGGATCCCGAAGATATCTGGGGTCTTCAGAAAATTGATTTCAACAGACAGACGGACATGGCTTAATCGACTCCGCTATCTATAAGGATCCAGAATATATATACTATATAGGGTCGGAAATGAAAAATGTAGAAATTACAAACGGAATGACAAACTTATATATACTCTTCTCAAGAAGGTGAAGGGTATAAAAGCATATGATAGATAACACCATACAACAAATGAAGACTTTTGGAAAAACACAAGATCATGACAGTATAGGTTCGACTCTATTACCAAAGGGTAGTAAAACCCTACACTTAGTTTGTCCATTTTGGTGACCTATTTTTTTTATGGGCCGCCAAAGTTTCTGAAAATCAGTGGGGCCTCTAAAAAAGGAGTCATCAGTTTTTGGTTAACAACTAATTCAGACTTTGTGATACGGCTTAACTTTATATGGCAATAATATAGCTAAGAGTCCGCCAAATAAATTTTGTTAAAATTTTTTTTCCAAAAAATTGTTTTTTCATGCATTTTTGTTGAAAAAATATAGGAAGAAAATTTTTTTTTTACTTTTTTTAGAATAACTTCCAGGGACTCTTAATTTTTCACTAACAATATTTAGTAAAGTTGTAGCTACGGTAAATCTGAATAACTCTTGTGAATATAGCAATGCAATCTGAACATATTGTTACGTTTTAACCTTTTCAAAACGATGGTTTATTTCCTTTAACAGCCGCTTAGTAGTTTAAAAATTGTAACAACTCTTTATTTATTTAAAATGTACAACAACCACAGAATTAAATAGCCACTCAATGTTTTTTTATACACGTTTATAAATTCTCAGAATTATAGACACAATTTATAATGTACACGAATTTACTTGAAAAACACAACACACTTTAAGGCACTTAGATGATGTTTATTCGAAAAGCGTCTCTGATAAACTCACTCACGACTGCAACCTCTGCCACTATTTATAACACTGCATTACCATCTATAAAGCTCTTTAACTGTCAAAGTTCGAATATTCTAGATCATAAGCCATCTGTGGTGTACTTTCTACAATGTTCTTTAACTGAATATTCGAATACAGCGTTGCCAACTTACGATCAAATCAACTGAAAGCTTTTATTTAACAATGCCCACAGATATGTTACAGTCTGCCATTACAGCACTGTTATTTGAAAGCATTATGCTACTTTTAAATCAGCCCTTAAAATCGTTATATTTGAATTCAAGTACAATTTCGTAACAATATCTAGGCACTCTAAATAGCTGTCAAAAATCACTTTGTAGCTTAAAAATTTTAGTTTTTTACTATTTGTTGACTCTAAAACAAAGAGTTTTTGTTAAAAATGTATGCTATCTATGCGAAGTAAAATAAACTATTTTTTTAAAATTTTGGAATGTTTGTGTTTCTTTTTAAAGACTTTTATGATTTAAAATTATTCCAGAAAATATTAAAAAAAATAATTTTTTGGGTTGGTTTTTCACGGTTATGGGGGATCACAATGGGGGATTTCACGTCAAGTGAACCAACTTTTAAAATCGATGTCTTCCGATCGGGATGAAATTTACACCAAGGTTAGACCTATTGGATAGTAATTCAGACACAACAAGATCGGTCCAGAACTTTCTGAGTTAGAGGGGGTCAAAATTTGGCCAAACATGTGATTTTTCTCATCCATGTAACTTATTACCTATTGTTCTTAGCAAAATAAGTTCCAAATAGTTTAGATAGCTATTTCTTCAATCTTTCGAAAAAAAAATATTTAAAAAAAAAAAAAATTTTAATATTTTTTTTCCGAAATCAAAAACTTTTTTAACTTTTTTTTCAAAATGGGCCCTTTTTTTTCTTCAAATAAAGCTTAGATATTTTCCTCGAAGACCTATTTGGTCGCTTAGTGGGATGAGAGTTTGATATCTATCAAAAAAAATGTTTTGTAACTCAAAACATGCAATTTTTGACTTTTTTTGCAAAATCAAAAACTTTGTTGACTTTTTTTTTCAAAATGGACCCTTTTGTTAATTTTTTTTTGCTCAAAAGAAAGCTTGGATATTTTTCTTTCAGACCTATTTGGTGGCTTAGTAGGATTCGAGTGGGATATCTTTCAAAATAAATGTTTTGTAACTCAAAACATGCAATTTTTCACTACTTTTTTTTTTTTTAAATCGAACCTTTTTTTTCAAAATTGGCCCTTTTTTAAAATTTTTTTTTTTGCTCAAAAGAAAGCATGTGTCTAGTCCTTTAAGATCTATTTGGTCGCTTAGTGTGATGCGAGTGGGATATATAGCAAAAATGTCCCGATCGGAAGACATCGATTTTAAAAGTTGGTTCACTTGACGTGAAATCCCCCATATGTATGTTTGAAACCATGTCTTTTTTCAAAATTTTACCTGTACAAAAAATGGGGCAAGAACGGTCAGCTGGAATTTTTTTTAGGTAAACGAATAGAAGAAGTTATTTTGAAAATATGGCAAATATAGAAATTGATAGTTTTTTTTTATTTTCCATCAATGTTGAGAAATATTGAAAAAAATTTATAGTTAATGATAAATATCGATTTACCTGGACAAAGACAAAGCAAACAACACAATTTTGTTTTATTCTTTTCTTAATAAATAGATAGTTTCAACGTGCAAGAGATGTTAGAAGTTTTGATTTTTACACTGAAGACAAAGTTCGCTCAGGCCAACCAAAACAGTTTGAAGACCAAGAAAAAAAAACTCAATAAGAGCTTGCAAAATCATTAAGTCTCTGATTTATATAGAAATTGTTATATTTTATTAAAGTTTAATATGTTTTATTTTACAATCAGTTAGAATTTTCAAAATCCCTTCAAAAATAAAAAAGTTGTTATAGGTTTTCTTCAGAAATTCCATAATTAATATTAATCATACGCTCTCATACTTAAAAAGACTAGATTTTAATTTAAATAGTAAACAATTTTGGTTTTAACCAGCTTTTTAAGGCAGATTACTTAAGCTATGTTTCCGCATACACCGTAATCGGCACCGAAAACGAATTTCCATACATTTGCACCGAAAAAAAGTTCGTTTCGGAAATCGGCAACTAAAATTGGGAACGAAACGGCAGCGATCAGTAACGAAAAATCTGTTATTTGGGGCCGGAACGAAAACAACTTCAAGTAGGTTGTTTTCGGTGCTGTAGCAACGAAATTATTTTAATTATTTTTTTATTTCAAATTTAAAGAAAATCAAAATGAATAAAAACAAGTAAGAGAGCTATATTCGGCTGTGCCGTATCTTATATACCCTTCACCAAATTATACTTTAAAATAAATTTTTTTAGGAAACAAAATTTATTTTTTTTTAAATTCTTTTTTCGAAATTGTTTTTTAATTTTTTTTAAAAAAAAGTTTTTTCCAAATTTTTTTAAAAAAAATTTTTTTTAGAAAAAAAATTTATGACAAAAAAATTTTTTTGATGAAAAAAAAATTCGGGTTAAAAAATATTTTTCTCGATTTTGACCAATTGTAGGTCCAACTTACTATATCCTTATCTACATCGTTGCAATGGACTTTGAAATATCTATCATTAGATATCCATATTGTCTATATTAATGACTTAGTAATCCAGATATAGATAAAAATAGGTAAAAAATCGAGGTTGTCCCGGTTTTTTGCTCATATCTCCGTTATTTATGACCCGATTTTGCTGATTTTAAATAGCAACCTTCTCGAAAGCATGTCTGACAAAATTATTGAAGATTTGGATCCCGAAGATATCTGGGGTCTTCAGAAAATTGATTTCAACAGACAGACAGATAGACAGGACATGGCTTAATCGACTCCGCTATCTTTAAGGATCCAGAATATATATACTTTATTGGGTCGGAAATGAAAAATGTAGAAATTACAAACGGAATGACAAACTTATATATACCCTTCTCACGAAGGTGAAGGGTATAAAAAAAAAGAAATTTTCTTAATTGGAAGAGGAAAAAATAATTGATTTTGTCAAAAATAATGAAATTCTATTTAATGTGTGACATCCAAAATTAAAAAATATGCCGCAACGCACCCAAATGAAACGCAAACAATTCAGAAACGAGACGGTGATGAACACCAACGTTTCAGTTTTCGTTATCGGCGCTGATTACTGTGTATGCGGACACCCAGCTTTACTATGTTTTCTACAAGCAAACATATTAAACTTTAGCAAAATATATATTGAATTATGATATAAATCCGAGTTTTATTAAAGTTTAATTTTTCTTATATGAGAGCGTATGATTAATATTAATTATTTAGTTGTTAAACAAAATCTTTATTAAATTTTTCTTTGCTTTTCTAAAACAAAATACCTTAAGCTGTGATATGCTATTAAAACTTATTAAAATTTTTATTTCAAACTAGTTAATTTTCATCATTTAATATATTCGTTTATGAGTGCGTATGATTAATATTAATTATGAGGATGTTAGAGGAAATCCTTAATAACTTGTTTGTTGAGTCAAGAATATGAAAAATTTCAAAGGATTGTTAAAGAAAACACATTGGGATTTATAATTGCTGCAATATTCCTAAATTCGTAAGTAAAATATTTGTTGTAAATAAGATATAATTGTGTCTACAAATATTTTTATTTTTTTTTTGTATTTTTTAGTTTTTAGCAACCATAAATATCAAATATTCTGCTTATGTTTGTATGTTTGTGTGTGATTCAATAACTGTCAAACCCAAACCCTTTTAAATGAAAGCCATATCAATACATTTTCAAGTTTGTTACACCTAATCAGATTAATTTTCCCTTAAAACTCATTAGACAAAAAGTATTTTAAATTAGTTGAAAACAAAAAAAAAACAAAATTAAAAATTAAATCCTTTAATTTCTTAAGTAATTAAACCTTTTTAGCTTTTGAAAAACTTGTCAAAATAAATTAAAATGAACTCAACACCTTCCATGTATCTGCTTTTAAAATTGATTTTATAAAAAAAGAGTTTTTAGCCACCCCTGACCCCTGAAATAGAGAAAAATAATTAAAAATAATTGAAATTGCTAAGTGTTTTAATTGAGCCTTTAACAAAATGCTGCTTTAATCTTTTCAATAATTTAGAGGCTGTTTAGGCACGTAACTTTTCGTGTTTTTGCTTTTTGTTCTTCCATTTTTCCACCAAATTTATAACACCATTTGACCTCAATTAGTGAGTGAAAACGAAACCAAAAAAAAAAACCAACAACTGGAACTGAAGAACAACACAAGCAGAAACCATTGAAGGCTTTAACCTTTAATCATTGAACCCTTAACTAAAACATTAAAAGTAAAAGAATTTAAAAAGAATGAAAAAAAAATTACCAACATTTTTTGCAACATAATTTTTGAACACATCAATTATTTATGCTGTTGGCTGCTGTTGAATTGGTATTTTTATACCAAAAACTGATGATTAAAATGTGATGTGACATTGGGTGACCTTTGTGGAATAAGACATTATTATTATTGAATTTATTACAAAAGTAATTGCAAGAAAATTAAAGTAAAAAAAGAAATGTAAATTAGTTAAATGTTTTTGAGGTTAAGAAAGAAATTTACACCAGATTATGTTCCTATTATTGTATTATCTCTAACTTTTTTTAGGAAACTTCATAAATTAATCTTTATTTAAAACCAAACAATGCAAAGTATGAAACCTCTTTAACTATTGTTTAAACATCATTAATAACACAGTGCAACAGGAAAAAAATCACCATATACTGAAACCACTTCGTGATAAAAGACCAAAAAATTCCCGTGTCTCCCAGTTTTGCTCAAAGTCATGCACTTTTGTTTTTATGGACCCCCAAAGATTTGGGGCCTCAATGTAATTTTTGCAAAAAAGTGATCATATTCTCTGGCTCATATCTTGCAAACAGTTCGGAATTTTGATTTACTATCTGAGGCAAAGTTGTAGCCCTTGTCCTAAAGAACAACAATTGTGAACATATAAAATCAAAAAAACTTCATCTTCAAAGTCAAAATCGCAAAAAACTTCGAAATAAATTTAGAAATAATTTTCTTTTTAAATCTGCCTAAAAGTATGCTTTAGTTTATAATAATGTAATAGTTTATGGCCCAAAACACTTAATTTAGTTTTTTCGGTGTTAATAATCATTCCTAGGAAGTTCATATGTTCTAGAAAGTTGTTTATTGTGATGCATTTTGAACGGTTTGCTACCTATGGACCTAAACAGAGGAAAAAAGGGAATTTTTTAAAGTGTTTTGCAATTTTGATCTTGAAGATGAAGTTTTTTTGATTTTATATGTTCACAATTTTTGTTCTTTATGACAAGGGCTACAACTTTGTCTCAAAGAGTAAATCAAAATTCCGAACTGTTTGCAAGTTATGAGCCAGAGAAAATGATCACTTTTTTGCAAAAATTACACCAAGATCCCAAATCTTTGGGGGCCCATAACAAAAAGTGCAAGACTTTGGGCAAAACTGGGAGACATGGGTCTTTTTGTTTTTTGGCTTTTTACACGTAGTAATGTCCATGACTCAAAAAATTACCCACAGTGTAATACAAGTTTAATTCTCCTGCCAAAAATCTTGTTTAATTTTTTTTTATTTCCCCTTAAAAACTAATTGTGGCTTGTCTTTAACAGTTGTTGCTAGCTGTCCCTAACTCTTTTTTCTAACAATTAGTTACATTTTGCTATAATTTCTGTGAAAAGATTTTTTTTGATCCGCTTCTAAATGAAAATGATAAATTAACTTTCGTTTTGTGGTTTTTATTTCAGAAACAAATGAAGCAAAGTTTGGTTTGTTATATAAAAATGAAGAACAAAACAATATTTTGTGGTCGTAACTTATTTTAAATCTCACACAAACACACATCAAATAGAAATCTTTTTTTTCCTTTTTTATAATTTAATTAACTTGATTTCATTTGGTTTTGAGATATTTTTCTTCATTTGTTGCTTGTAAGGATGGGAACAGTAATTAATTAATTTGAACATATTTTGGGTTCTATTCTATTCTTTTTTTTGTTGTTTAAAATTATTTAAGTGTTAAATTTTAGTGGCTATGAGGTTAATTTGTTAAATAGCTGTATTTTATTTAAGAAATAAAGCAATAAACCTTAAGAAAATTATTAAATAATTTTGTTAATGGTTTTTTAAAAGCATCAATAAGTAAACACTCATGGAAAAATGTAAATAAAATTAAAAAACAATTCTTTTTTAACTTTAGAAAATTAATTAAATATTTTAACTATTCAATTATTAATGCAAATTTCATTAAAAATATGTTTTAAAACGTTATTTTTTTTTTATTTTTTAAAATTTTTATTTTCAAAATTGTTTATAAAATTAACATAAAAGTTTTTTTCTTAACTTGTTCGTTAAAGCTATAGCCTAGTATGTTATCTTTGAAATCCCGTTTAAATTTTTTAATATCCTTGGAAAACACAAAAGTTATGTACAATTATCTATAACTACTGCCTTATTAATATTAATCATACGCTCTTATGTACCAAAATGTTTATTAGTGAAATTTTACTAGTTTGTGAAAGAAATTGAAAGGTTTTTTTTTTGTTTACCATATTCTAAAGCCTTAAGTTTTTAATAAGCAAACAATTTCGTTAAAATTTTTATGATTTCAAGAAAAATTTTAAAATTACAAAAAACTTTTATAAATTTGGAATTTTTGAAAAATTGCAGATTGCCTTAAAAAGTGAAATTTAATTAAAAAAGTCAAAATATTTTTCCATTAAGCTCTAGACAAATACATAAACTAATAGAAACATTTAACATTTTTTTAAAGGGTGTCACAAAATTTCAGCAAGATTTGAAATAAATGCAAAACACTGTTCTTTTCTTTAGATAATTATATTTTTTTTTAATAGAATGAATCAGAAATTATACAGGAAAGGCTTGTATATGGAGTAGTATATCAGACAAATGGATTCCTCAACTTTGCTGTTATATACTCCATATATTCCATGATTTAATGGTCATGCACTGTGGCTGAATTTCGTTGATGGGGTTTTGGTCTTCTTGGCATAGATGTCTGACTTCAAATATAAAACCAAATATTAATATCATTCAAATTAGGCAGAAAGAACTCTTGCTTTCTAGTCGAGAAATGGATTATAAGTAACAGTCACTGCTGGAACAGCTTAATTTTCGAAGATCTACAGTATAGGTCATTCGCAATAGTCCCCTATTTTAGAATTGAACCATAAGCTTTAACATTTAGTTAAAATAAAACTTTTAAATCTTAAAAGTCAAACTTATAGATATGGAATGTGTGTTATAAAACAAATATTGCACAAAGATTTTGTTAAATTTTCAAGGAAATTAATTGAAATACTTTTGAATAAATTGAAATGAATGTAAAGAAAAAGTAATTTTAAAAATTAAAAAAAAATATATTTTTAACACACACACTTCAAATTTTTATTAATTATTATAAAGCTTAATGTGTTTTCTTTAACAATCCTTTGGAATTTTTCTTAGTTTTATCTAAACAAAAAAGTTATGTAGGATTTCCTCTAACATCCTCATAATTAATATTAATCATACGCACTCATGAACAAATATATTAAATAATGAAAATTAAATAGTTTTAAGCAAAATATTTAATAAATTTTAACAGAATATGACAGCTTAAGGTAATTTGTTTTAGAAAAGCAAATAAAAATTTAACAACTCCATAATTAATATTAATCATACGCTGACATATAGGAAAAACTAGGTTTCAAGAAACTAGTAAAAATAACGACTTTAAAATAGAATTTCATGTTTGACTACATATTAAATTTAATATTATCTACAATAGTTCTACAAAATTTTTCTCCATGAGTTGCTGTCATTTTCGAAAATATGGCAAAATATTAAAAAAAAATATATAACTTATTTTCAGCTTTTTATAATTGAACATTTATTTATTTGAACCAAGATCCCTAAAAAAATCCCAAAAGACTTTAATAATAAACCAAACCAAACAATTATGTGTTAAATACTTAGAAAAATTATGTATAAAAAAATTCTGCTGAATTTTCAAACACACACTTCCCCTTTTCTTTATAAATTTCTTTTGCCACCTCCATCCCCTCCAAAAAAAGGGATCAAAAAAACAATCTCACACTTATAATTCATGTAAACGTCATTTATTTATTATATTGAACCAAAAGAAAGCCGCAAAAATTCCTACCAAGAATCGAAATGAAACCAATTTATTTATAGAAGTCAGTCACTCACTCACTTCATTCGGTTATTGGTTTATTGTTCAATATAATAATTGTTGAATAACAAGGGTTTGTATGTGTGTAGAGTTTCCTGGAGGGAGGTCTGGCAGAACTTTATGAAACCACTTTTTTCTATAAAATATTACTATGGGTTTTCGTCTGCACTAGGGATTCCCAAAATGTGGGAAAAAGAGCAATTTGTGCTCAAAAGATTTTAAATACAATAAATTCATTTATTTTGTTAATTTTTTGCTAGCACTCTTAACTCTGTTAGTAGTTAAATTCAATATTATATTAAAATAGTAAATCACTTAATAATCATTAGTCTTTGTTAATCATTGCTGAAAATTTTAAAGTCTCTAACAGTTTTAAAGAAAATAGGAAATTTGTAAAATTGTTCAGGGGTGCGTATGATTGATATTAATTTGTAGTAATTTTATAAAATCGTAATTTTCACTGGGATGCTAGGTAAATAGAGCCATGGAATGTTCTACAAATATAATAAGAACAAATTAAGGATTAACAGCAGTAGATTCTTCTAAAACTTATAGAACAATTTTTTTCAAAATTTTCTATAAAACCTAAAAAATATTTTCCAAAATTTCTGCTGAACTTAAAACAACAAGCATATTTCTAAGCAAATGCAACCATTTTACTGTTCCCATATCAGATCAGGCTGTAGTTATTAAATAAAAATATTAAAATTTTCATTTGTTTAAAAGAAAATTGGAAATTTTGTAAAATTGTTCGGCAGTGCGTATGATTGATATCAATTTGTAGTAATAAGTAGATTTTTTTTAATAGTTACAGAATAATTTTGAAAACTTATGAACATTTTTTAAAAATTTTCTAAAAAAAATGAAAAATATTTTCAAACATTTCTGCTGAACTTAAAAAAAAACAATTATATTTCCATATAAATACAACCATTTTATTATTCCCATATTATATCAAGCTGTAGTCATTAAATAAAAATGTTAAGATCTTCATTTGTTTAAAATAAAATTGAAAATTAGTACAACTGTCCGTGGGTGCGTATGATTGATATTAATTTGCAGTACTTCCAGAAAAACGTAATTTTTGCATTGAACCAAGTTATATAGAGTGATGGAATGTTCTATAAATATCTTAAGAACAAATTATGAATTAACATCAGTAGATTTGTTTAATAGTTACAGAATAATTTTGAAAACTTTTTTCAAAATTTTCTTTAAAACCTAAAAAATATTTTTTAAAATTTCTGCTGAACTTAAAATAAGAATCAATTTCTAAGTAAATGTATCCATTTTACTGTTCCCATATCAGATCAGGCTGTAGTCATTAAATAAAAATATTAAAATCTTCATTTGTTTAAAAGAAAATTGCAAATTTGCAAAATTGTTCGGCAGTGCGTATGATAGATATCAATTTGTAGTACTTCTATAAAAACGTAATTTTCGAAGGGAACGAAGTTATATAGAGTCATGGTTTGTTCTACAACTATCTTAAGAACAAATTAAGGATTAACACCAGTAGATTTGTTTAATAGTTACAGAACAATTTTGAAAACTTATAAAGGACTTTTTTAAAATTTTCCATAAAACCTAAAAAAAATATTTTCAAAAATTTTTGCTGAACTTAAAACAACAATCATATTTCTATGTAAATCCATCCATTTTATTGTTCCCATATCAGATCAAGCTGTATTCATTAAATAAAAATGTTAAAATCTTCATTTGTTTAAAAGAAAATTGCAAATTTGTAAAATTGTTCGGCAGTGCGTATGATTGATATCAATTTGTAGTACTTCTATAAAAATTATATTTTCCCTGGCAACCAACTTATGTAGACCCATGGAAAGTTCTACAAATGCCTTAAGAACAAATAAAGGATTAACATCAGTAGATTTTTTTAATAGTTATAGAATAATTTTGAAAACTTATGAACATTTTTTTTTACAAATTTTCTATAAAACGTTAAAAATATTTTCCAAAAATTTTTACTGAACTTAAAACAACAATTATAATTATGTTAAACCAAGCTGTAGTCATTGAATACAAATTTTAAAATCTTCATTAGTTTAAAAAAAATTTAAAATTTGAAAAATTGTTCGGCAGTGCGTATGATTGATATCAATTTGTAGTACCTCTATAATAATGTAATTTTCGCTGTCAACCAAGTGATTTAGAGCCATGGAATGTTCTACATATATCTTAAGAACAAATTAAGAATTAACATATTTCAACAGTGACAGTATTATTTTAAAAACTTATGAGCTATTATTTCAACATTTTCAAAAAAATTTTCAAAATTTCTGCTGAACTTAAACCCACGTTTATATTGGTTCTCTTGGAACCCTAAATGCGGTAATTTTATAACACTTGGAAAGTTTTCTTTCTACATCTTTTTGGAATTTTATTATTTCATTTGAAAACAAAAAAGTTATTTAAGGAAATCTCTGGTTATCTCAAAATTAATATTAATCATACGCTCTGATATCCGAAAATTTTTAATAATAAAAATTTTCTAGTTTTAAGTAAAAAACTTATTCTTTTGTTATGGCATATTACAGCTTAAGATTCTAAATTTTAGAAATTCATAAAATATTTAAAAAAAATATATTTTTTTGTTTTATGAATTTTAAATAATTTTTGAAAATTCCTTTATTAATTTATCAAAGCAAATAGAAAATTACATATTCCATGGCAAATATGATCAAAATAATACATGTATTAGTATTAAGTGCTAAATTTTGAATTTTTTTATTCGTCGTATCACATTTGTCAGTTGAGTTCATAGAATTCCTTTAAGATCCATTGCCTAAATTCATTTGCAACAGTAGTTTTATAAGGTCTGATAGGTTTTCTTTCAGAATCCTTTAAAATTATGCATCTGCTTGTATCGACAAAAAAGTTATTAAAGAATTTCTCATATAACCTCATAATTAATATTAATCATACGCTGTCATATAAGAAAATGTTTAACAATGAAAATTTAATAGTTTTAAATAAAAACTTAATTATGTTTTTATAGCATATCACAGCCCATGTTTCGAGATTTTATAAATTCTCAAAATAATTAAGAAAATAAATATTTTTGATATTATTTTCCGATTTTGAATTTTGAAAAAATTAAAAAAAAATTTTAATGTCTTTAATTTATTGAAGTAACGAAAACATTTTACATATTTCTTTAGAACATTATCCAAATAATAAATTTATTTGGATGTGGGGTAAGTTTTGAATTATTTTTTTTTATTCTCCTTAACACATTTGTCATACGTTCATATAATTTCTTTAAGTTTTATATGTTAAATGTATTGGTAACTATTGTTTTCTAAGGCCTGATATGTTTTATTTCAGAATCCTTTGGAATTTTTATTTTAATTTTGTAAACAAAAAAGTTATTAAAGAATTCCTCTATTAACCTCTTAATTAATATTAATCATACGCCTTCATATAAGACATTTTTCAATAATAAAAATTTAGTAGTTTTAAGTAAAAATTTAAATAGTTTTGTGTAGCTTAACCCACCTTAAGCTTCTAAATTTTAGAAATTATCAAAATTTGTATGAAACATAATTTTTATTTTTTTCACTCTTAAATTTCCAAAAAAAATTTTATACAATTTTTTTAGAAAGATCTTTTATTAAAGTTAGTGAATGATTTAACATATTTTTGCCAAGTATTATCGTAATAATACATGTATTAATAATGATTGGTGTGTTTTAAATAAATTTGATATTCATTAATTATATTTTCTCCATGGATTCTTAGAATTTTCTTAAACATTTGCCTCTACATTTGTTTAAAGTATTAGTGATTATTAAGACCTGTTATGTTATCTTTCAAAATCCTTAAAAATGTTTAAAATTCATTGCCAACTAAAAAAGTTATTAAGGATTTTCCAACCTAACCCCATAATTAATATTAATCATACGCTGCCATATAAGAAAATTTTAAATAATGAAAATTTATTGGTTTTAAATAAAAATGTAATTACTTTGTTATGGCATAGTATAGCTTAGGTTTCGAAGTTTTAAAAATTCTTGTAAAAAATTAAAAAAATAATTAAATTATAATTTTTAATTAAAATTTTCATTTAGAATTCCAAATTTATTTTTTCCAAATTTTCTTATTGTGTTCTATTTTTACCTGTAAGTATAAGATTTTGTTCTCAGCTGTCTAATATTTGTAACTCCCTGCTTTTGAATCATAATGTCTCTCTCTCTTACATTTAATTTGCAAGAAGACACAACAAAAAAAACCTTTAATTAAGGTCACAATTAATACAATTTTCTTGCTTTCATTTATTTTTTCTCCTCTGTCTAAGAACTCGGGCAAACAAACGCCAACTACTTACGTTACTTTGACTGCTTACACTCTGCGTGAGTACATTTCATTCATTTGCAAACGATGCCAATTGAATTGAATTCATTTCAATTTATTTTATACAAGCATAGTTTACTTACACTTTAATAAAGTCTCTTAATTGTATTTATTTTATATTATTTTATTATTAAATATTACTTACAACAATATTAACTATTAAAAGTAGCTAAATGCTGCCGCCTATCCCCTTTCCTAGCCCCTCAATAATGTTTTGAATATAAATAAACATGCAATTTAATTTTGTAACTCCCTGTAGTAAATGATTCCATGACAAACTAAAATTGAACCTTTAAACCTCCAACCGCAATTGTGTTTAAAGGTTTTAGATTAAGTGAATGAAATGAGTGAGTGGTAGGGTGGCTTCATTGGCTTGTTTTGTGTGGCAGTTGGGGGGAGTTTTGATGTTTGTTGCAGGCAACTTTAATTACAATTAAATTGAATTGAATTAAAGTGTTAAATAGTTAAAATTTATACACTTTACTTTGATGAACCCAAGGAATGTAATAAAAATATAATAATAAAAACCACTAGAAATGAAAAAACACACAAAACATATTAAAAACTAATTAAGTGATGGTTAGCTAGTTGCAGTAACTTTTATGTGTAAAACATATAAAAAAGGATTAAAATGCATTTTAATTAAAAATAATTTAATTAGCTCTTGGTAGAGTTAGAATAAATAGTAAAAAACTTAACATATTTATTAGAGCAAATAAAGAATTCTCAAAAAATATTAGTGTTAATAACGATTAATATGTTTTCTTTAAGGATCCTTTAAAATTTCTCATTTTCTTTAAAAAACAAAAAAGTTTTTAAGGATTTCCTTTAACATCCACATAATTAATATTAATCATACGCCATCCTATACGAAAATTTTAAATGATTTAATTTATGTAGTTTTAAGCAAAAATTTTACTAAATTTTTACAGTATATCACAGTTTAAGGTGTTTAGTTCTACACAAACTCAATATAAGCATGTTTTATAAAATTTTTTAATATATTTTTTTTACTTTAGAAAATGTTCATTTCATTTTTATATAAACTAATAGAATTTTCTTAAAACTTTGCATATTAAGTCCTTCTTTCATAATATTTTGGAGATTTTCAATTTGTTTTAAAAGCAAAAAATTTATTCATGATTTTCTCCTACAATTTCGTAATAAATATTAATCATACGCCTGCATATACAAAAATTTTCAATAATGATAATTAAATAGTTTTAAGTCAAAATTCAAATACCTTTTCATGGCTTAATACAAATGAAGATACTTAATTTTAGAATTTTCTAAAATAATTAAGAAAAAATTTTTTTTTTTATTTTTGATTTTGAATTTCAAATAATTTTTAAAAACTTTCTAATTGTCTTTAATTTATCAAAGTAAATTAAAGATTTTACATATTCCAGCACAATATGATCCAAATAATACAAGTTGGATGGTAAGTTTTGAATATTTATTTTATTCTTAAATTATTTTATTCCCCATAACTCAATTTTTATGTATTAATAGTTATTTTTTATAAGGTCCTTAGTTTAAATTCATTCGTAGCCATAGTCTAATAAGGCCTGTTATGTTTTCTTTCAGAATCTTTTGAAATTAAGACACTTCTTTTTTAAACAAAAAAGTTATTAAGTATTTCCTCTAACATCCTCATAATTAATATTAATCATACGCCTTCATATATGAAAATTTTAATTAATGAAATTTATGTATTTTTAAGCAAAACTTTTAAAACATTTTTACAGCTTATCAAAGTTTAAGGTTTTGTGTTTTAGAAAAGCTCAACATAAGCAGATTTTATAAGATTTTTCAATATATTTTTTTAGCTTGAAAAATTTTCAAACCTTAATCATTTTTACAATATAAAGTAATGGAATGTTGTTTTCAGAAGTTTTGTTTTAAGTTTTTATAGTTTTACATTCAAAATCATTTGAAAGTTTTTATATTATTTTAAAAGCAAAAGAGCTATACCTGATTTTCTCCTACAACTTCATAATAAATATTAATCATACGCTGCCCTACACAAAAGTTTTCCGTAATGAAAATTAAATAATTTTAAATCAAAATTTATATAATTTTATATGGCATATCACAGGTTAATTTTCTAAAATTAAGAATTTTAAGAAATAGTTAAGAAAAAAATTATTTTTATTTTTTGTGTTTCGAATTTTAAATAATTTTCAAATCTTTCAAATTAATGGTCTTAAATTTATGGAAGTTATTTTAAGATTTTACATTTTCTTTCATAACATGATCCAAATAATGCAAGTATTAGTGTTCGATGGTAAACTTTTCATTGATTTTTTTATTAGCCAAAACACATTTGTCATGAATTCATAGTTTTTTTTTTCTAAAGTCCTTAATTTAAAATTATTCCTAGCAATAGTCTAATAAGGCCTGTCATGTTTTCATTCAGAATCCTTTAAAATTGTGACACTTCTTTTTTAAACAAAAAAGTTATTGAGGATTTCCTCCTACAACTTCATAATTAATATTAATCATACGCCTTCATATATGAAAATTTTAAATAATGAAATTTATGTAGTTTTAAGCAAAACATTTAAAACATTTTTACAGCTTTTCACAGCTTAAGGTTTCCTGTTTTAGAAAAGTTCAACATAAGCAGATTTTATCAGATTTTTCAATATAATTTTTTAGCTTGAAACATTTTCAAAAAATTATAATTTTCATAAACTTATAGAACGTTTTTAAAACATTTCATGATAAGTTCTTTCGGATGTTTTGTTTAAGTTTTGATAAGTTTTCTTTCAAAATCCTTTGAAATTGTGCCACTTCTTTTGTAAACAAAAAAATTATTAAGGATTTCCCTCTACAACTTCATAATAAATATTAATCATACGCTGTCGCATAAAACAATTTTGAATAATGAAAATTAAATATTTTTAAATCAAAATTGAAATGCTTTTGTATGGCTTATCACTAGTTAAGATTCTAAATTTTAAAAAATAATTAAGAAAACAAAATTTCGCTTTTGAATTTAAAATTATTTTTAAAAATTTTCCAATTGTCTTCCATATATCAAAGTAAATTAAAGATTTTACATATTTCTGTTCTACATGATCCAAATGAAACATGTATCAGTGTTGGGTGGTAAGTTTTAAAATATTTTTTAATTCTCAACATTCTTTTATTCACTATTTACAACACATTTGCCATGGATTCATAGATTTTATCTAATTGTTTCTTCATGATTAGCTATTTGGTAATAAGGCTGGATATGTTTGCTTTCAAACTCCTTTGAAATTGTTGCATTTCTTTTATTAACTAAAAACTTATTAGCAATTTCCTCTAACATCCCCATAATTAATATTAATCATACGCCTTGATATACGAAATTTTTAAATAATGAAATTTATATAGTTTTAAGCAAAAATTTTAATAAATTTTGATAGAATATCATGGCTAAAGATATTTAGTTTTGGAAAATCTTAACATAAGAAATATATAAGATTTTTCAATATATTTTTTTCAAAAAAAAAAAAATAGTTGAAAGAAAATAAATTTTAAATTTTTTTTAAAAGAAATTTAAAAAATGTATGTATTAATATTTTTAAAAGTTATTAGGTTTGTTTAATACATTATATTTTTAGCTTTCAAAATCTGCAAAAGCTTTTTACGATTTTAGAAATGACAATATAATTTTGAAGAATTAAAAAAAATGTGTTCAATTTTGGATAAATTTCAATTTAAAAACAAATCACTTAATATCAGCAAGGCCTTTAAAATTTTTACTTTGGTTCTCTTAACTATGCAGCTAATCAATTATTTAGTTGTTTATAAACCAAACTTATTAACTAGCAACATCATTAGTCACGTACTACTTACAATTTATGCCTCCTTTAACACCCCAAACCTCTAGCAAAATACCAAAAAAAAAAAAAACGACCTCAATTCATTAGTGAGAAAAGAAACTTTCTAGAAACTCCAAACCTCAATTAAACTCTTTGATATCAAGCATCCTGTTTATTTCTATACTTTACACAGTATCCCTTTTTAAAGAAACCTTTTGGTTTTTGTCCTTGGTTAACTAAAAACTAAACCTTAAAGTTTCATACAAAAAAAAAGAAAATCTAAAAGTTTCCATAAATATCCTTAAATACAATGCTACTGGCTAAATATGCTGTTGGAATTTTAATTGACCAGTTCCATCATTTTCAACACAAACACATTCAAGGTCTTTTTAAATTTTTCTCAATATAAAGAAAAATATTTTTCTGTTAAAGTAAGCAGTAATATTTATAAATAGTGGGTGGGTCCAGTTTAGCTTTCTTCGTTTTGGTTTTATTTGAGTTTCCCCAAATTCTAGCTTCCAGCCAAAACAAACAAAAGTTTATAGATCTGTAAGTAGTTAGATGTGTGTAACATTTCTTAGCTGTTGCTTTTATTGTATTGCATGTGTTTTAAATATATTTTAAACATGTCTTCTGTGTCTGGGGATTCCCATATATGTAAGCGTGGGATTCTATTGTCAAAACACAAGACATTTGCCATCCAACAACTTTTATTTTCCTTTTAATGTTCATTTAACCATCCTTTAGACACACACGCACATTCTTACAGAATTTGGCTAAATGTTTCAAGATCTCTAAGGACTCTAGTCAAACAAAAATTAAATTAATAAAAACGAAAAAATCCAATAAAACATTTAATGAAACCTTTAGTGGAAATCAACAAAAAAACATATTGAAATTAATTTTAGTTAAAAAACATACATAAATGAACATAATTGCAATAACTTTTCTATATAACATTAAATTTAAACATTCAATTTCTATAAAAAATTCAAATTTAATATCAAATTTCTCTGGAAAATTAAAATCGACCAGAAATTTCTAATGGAAAGCAAAGTTATCGACCAATTTTCTAGAGACTATTGAAGTTATCTGTGATATGCTGTAAAAATGTATTAAAATTTTTACTTAAAACTACATAAATTTCATTATTTAAAATGTTCATATATGAAGGCGTATGATTAATATTAATTATGAGGATGTTAGAGGAAATCCTTAATAACTATTTTGTTTACAACAGAAGTGGAAGAATTTCAAAGGATATTGAAAGAAAACATAACAAGCCTTATTATACAATTGCTACATATGAATTTACATTAGAAATATTCATCAATATGTAACAAGTTATGGCGAATAAAATAAAGTTTAAGAATAAAAAAAATTATTCAAAACTTTGCACTTAACACTAATACTTGCATTATTTAGAACATGTTGTTCAGCAAAATGTAAAATCTTAATTTTACTTCCATAAATTGAAGACAATTCATTAGAAAGTTTTTAAAAAATTATTAAAAATTCAACATCCAAAAAAAAAAATTTTTTTTCTTAAATATTTCATAAAATTCTGAAATTTAGAATCTAAAACTGTGATATGCCATACAAAATTATTTAAATTTTGATTAAAGATTATTCAATTTTAATTATTGAAAATTTTGACATATGGCGGCGTATGATTAGTATTTATTACGATGTTGTAGGAGAAAATCATGATTAGCTCTTTTGAATCTAAAATAATCTAAAAACTTTTTAAAGATTCTGAAAGAAAACCTTTCAAAACTTACGGAAAAAATTACCATGAAAAGTTTTAAGAAGTAAGAAGAAAGTTTCAATAAGTTTATAAATATGAATAGTGTTCGAAAATGTTTCAAGCTAAAAAATTATATTGAAAAATCTCAGAAAATCTACTTATGTTAAGGTTTTCTAAAGCTAAATGCCTTAAACTGTAGTAAACAATTAAAATTTATTACAATTTTTATTTAAAACTACATAAATTTCATTAATTAAAATTTTCATATATGAAGGCGTATGATTAATATTAATTATGAGGATGTTAGAAGAAATCCTTAATAACTTTTTTGTTTACAACAGAAGTGGAACAATTTCAAAGGATTCTGAAAGAAAACATAACAAACCTATTATACAATTGCTACATATGAATTTCAATTAGAAATATTCATGAATATGTAACAAGTTATGGCGAATAAAATAAATTTTAAGAATAAAAAAATTATTCAAAACTTTGCCCTTAACACTAATACTTGCATTAATTGGATCATGTTGTTCAGGAAAATGCAAAATCTTAATATTACTTCCATAAATTGAAGACAATGCATTAGAAAGTTTTTAAAAATTATTAAAAATTCAAAATCCAAAAAAAAAATATTTTTTTCTTAAATATTTCATAAAATTCTGAAATTAAGAATCTAAAACTGTGATATGCCATACAAAATTATTTAAATTTTTATTTATAATTATTCAATTTTCATTATTGAAAACTTTGACATATGGCGGCGTATGATTAATATTTATTACGATGTTGTAGCAGAAAATCATGATTAGCTCTTTTGAATTTAAAATAATCTGAAAACTTTTTAAAGATTCTGAAAGAAAACCTTTCAAAACTTACGGAAAAAATTACCATGAAAAGTTTTAAGAAGTAAGACGAAAGTTTCAATAAGTTTATAAATATGAATAGTATTCGAAAATATTTCAAGCTAAAAAATTATATTGAAAAATCTCAGAAAATCTACTTATGTTAAGCTTTTCTAAAACTAAATGCCTTAAACTGTAATAAACAATTAAAATTTATTACAATTTTTATTTAAAACTACATACATTTTCATATATGAAGGCGTATGATTAATATTAATTATGAGGACGTTAGAGGAAATCCTTAATAACTATTTTGTTTAAAACAGAAGTGAACAAATTTCAAAGGATTTTGAAAGAAAACATAACTAGCCTTATTATACAATTGCCACATATGAATTTCAATTAGAAATATTCATGAATATGTAACAAGTTATGGCGAATAAAATAAATTTTAAGAATAAAAAAATTATTCAAAACTTTGCACTTAACACTAATACTTGCATTATTTAGAACATGTTGTTCAGAAAAATGTAAAACAATTCATTAGAAAGTTTTTAAAAATTTATTAAAAATTCAAAATCCAAAAAAAAAAAAAAAATATTTTTTTTCTTAAATATTTCATAAAGTTCTGAAATTTAGAATCTTAAACTGTGATATGCCACACAAAATTATTTAAATTTTGATTTAAAATTATTCAATTTTAATTATTGAAAACTTTGACATATGGCGGCGTATGATTAATATTTATTACGATGTTGTAGCAGAAAATCATGATTAGCTCTTTTGAATTTAAAATAATCTAAAAACTTAATTTTAAATAATAAAAATTAAAAATTTTTAAGTCTAAATTTTAATTCTTTTCTACGGTACATCATAGCTAAGGATTCTAAATTTTAGAATTTTATTAAATACTGAACAAGAAAATATTATTTATTTAATTTTTCCTTTTTGAATTTGAAGTAATTTTTAAAAACTTTTAATTTATCGTAGTAAATTGAAGATTTTACATATTTCTGCACCACAAAATCCAAATAATAAGTGAACTAATGTTGGATGGTAAGATTTGAATATTTTGTTGTTCTTAAAATTTATTATATTTGCCTTAAATTGTTTCATATTCATAGAGTTTTTCTAAGGTTATTAATCGTAGCCATATTTTTATAAGGCTCTGTTATGTTTTCTTTCAGAATCCTTTGAAATTATTAAACTTCTGTTGTAAACAAAAAAGTTATTAAGGATTTCCTCTAACATCCTCATAATTAATATTAATCATACGCCTTCATATATGAAAATTTTAATTAATGAAATTTATGTAGTTTTAAATAAAAATTAAATAAATTTTTATTGTTTATTACAGTTTAAGGCATTTAGTTATAGAAAAACTTAACATAAATAGATTTTCTGAGATTTTTCAATATAATTTTTTAGCTTGAAACATTTTCGAACACTATTCATATTTATAAACTTATTGAATGTTCTTAAAACTTTTCATGGTAATCTTTTCAGTAAGTTTTGAAAGGTTTTCTTTCAGAATCTTTAAAAAGTTTTTAGATTATTTTAAATTCAAAAGAGCTAATCATAATTTTCTCCTACAACATCGTAATAAATATTAATCATACGACGCCATATGTAAAAGTTTTCAATAATGAAAATTGAATAATTATAAATCAAAATTTAAATAATTTTGTATGGCATATCACAGTTTTAGATTCTAAATTTGAGAATTTTATGAAATATTTAAGAAAAAAATATTTTTTTTGGATTTTGAATTTTTAATAATTTTTTTAAAAACTTTCTAATGAATTGTCTTCAATTTATGGAAGTAAAATTAAGATTTTACATTTTGCTGAACAACATGTTCAAGTATTAGTGTTAATTGCAAAGTTTTGAATAATTTTTTTATTCTTAAGATTTATTTTATTCGCCATAAATTGTTACATATTCATGGATATTTCTAATTTAAATTCATATGTAGCAATTGTATAATAAGGTTTGTTATGTTTTCTTTCAAATCCTTTGAAATTATTGCACTTCTATTGTAAACAAAAAAGTTATTAAGGATTTCCTCTAACATCCTCATAATTAATATTAATCATACGCCTTCATATAAGAAAATTTTAATTAATGAAATTTATGTAGTTTTAAGCAAAATTTGTAATAAATTTTCATTGTTTATTACAGTTTAAGGCATTAAGTTTTAGAAAAGCTTAACAAAAATAGATTTTATAAGATTTTCCAATATAATTTTTTATCTTGAAGCATTTTCAAACACTAACAATTTGAATGAATGTTGTTAAAATTGTTCATGGTATGGTTTTTTGGGAAGTGAAGATTTAAGTTATGATAGGTTTTCTATCAGATTCTTTTAAAAGTTTTTAGAGTATTTTAAAAGCAAAAGAGCTATTAATGATATTCTCGTACAACTTCATGATAAATATTAATCATACGTTGCCATATACAACAGTATTAAATAATGAAAATTAAATAGTTTTAAATCAAAATTTAAATAATTCACAGCTTAAGTTTTAAAATTTGAGAATCTTATAAAATAAGAAAAAAAAATATTTTTTATATTATTTTTAAATTTTAAATAAGTTTTTAAAACTTTCCAAATAATTGTCTTCAATTTATGTAAGTAAATTAAAGATTTACCTTATTTCTGCACATAATAAATTTTGAATATTTTTTTATTCTTAAAATGTATTTTATATGCCTTAAATTGTTTCATATTCATAGATTACTTCTAAGGTTCTTAATCGTAGCCATATTTTTATAAGGCTCTGTTATGTTTTCTTTCAGAATCCTTTGAAATTATTGCACTTCTGTTGTAAACAAAAAAGTTATTAAGGATTTCCTCTAACATCCTCATAATTAATATTAATCATACGCCTTCATATATGAAAATTTTAATTAATGAAATTTATGTAGTTTTAAGCAAAAATTGTAATAAATTTTTATTGTTTATTACAGTTTAAGGCCTTTAGTTTTAGAAAAGCACAACATAAGCAGATTTTTCAATATAATTTTTTATTTTGAAAAATTTCTAACTTTAATCATTTTTATAAACTAATAGAATCTTCTTAAAACTTTGCGTGGTATGTTTTTTTGCAAGTTTTGTCTTAAGTTTTGATAGGGTTTTTCTCAGAATACTTTGAAACCTTACAGTTTTCTTTTAAATAAAATTATGATCGATAGCGTTCTATAGATACTACTTAGCTATTTAAATAAAAATTCCATTTGTTTGAGTTTGTTTTTTTTGGTGTTTTCAATTGTAATTTTATTACAAAATTTATTTATTTGTTTTTTAATATTATTATTAATAGAATTTTTGGCAGACATGAATTATTTTGTTGTTTTTATTACACAAAAAAATGTTATTTGGTTTTAAATTAAATTTTATAAACTAAATAAATTTAACATTTTCAAATAAATGACAGTTTGTGTTTTATTTATTTAAAATTGTTTTTGTTTTTTGCAATACCACAAACAAAATGATGTTAGTGTAGTAGATGTAATGGTATGCTGTTTTAATAGAGAGAGAGAGTACATTGGAACTTGACAGTGCATTTGACACTTGACATATTTTTTTTTTTCAATAAAATACAAATATTTGTTGTTGTTGGTGTTTGTTTTTTCTTTCTATTTATCGTATACAAAAAGGAACAAGCTTTTAAAAAATTACTTTTTTTACAAACTTAAATGTAAATCATTTTATTATTTTTTTTATACATTTTTTAACATGCTTTTTTTAAATTTTATTTTTTTTTTTAAATACAATATTTTACACAGAAAATAACAAAAGAAAATATAGAAAATTAATAATAAAAAAATAAAAAAAAATATTTTGCGAGAGGTGATGTAAATGACACTTAGGCATTTGTTGTTGTTGTTGTCATGATTTTAATGGTAGTTTTTTGTTGTTGTTTATGATGAGGTTGTGCAGTTTGGAGCGCTTATTTGGAGAGAGAAAGAGTAAAATGTTGGTTTAAAGTTGAAAAAATCTTCTTCGTTTCGAATTTCGCTATTGAGTTGCTTTGTAAGAATCGTTTTTTGTATTGAGGCCTTTTTTTCGTTTTGCTAGGTTTTTTTTTTAGTAAAAACGAAGCTTCACAATTTACAAAAGAGAGCGATGAGCTGGAAAAGTGTTGAAATAAAACAATTAATTAGTTTTTTTTTATAAATAAAAAAAGAACAACACAAATATCAAACTTAAATATAAGAAACTAAATACCAAAAGCTTGTAAATTCTACTACTAAATACTACTTTTTTGCAAACTAAATTTTAATACCAAAACTACTTGTAAGTAAGGTTTGTTTTTAATTTAAAGAAATACAGGAATTTTGGGTAATTTTGTGGATTGTGTGGTGTTTATATACTTTTTAAACATTTTCTAATATTGTTTCTATACAATTTTAAATGTTTGTTTTTCTACTTTCGATTTCTACCACATGCAATTTTTGTATTAAACTTTTCTTACCAATTTTTTTTTTCGTTTGTTTTGTGCATTTTAGTGCTTGGGTTAGTTCTCAAAATTCGTTTTTTTATTTGAAATTTTTTTTATTAATTCGTAGATGAGTTGCTGTAAGTTTTTTTTTTATTTATTTATTTTATTTTTTTGGTGTAGTTCGTTTTTTTTATTACAATTATTAGAGTATTTCTTTTACAGCTCGAAAGTTTTTATTATGAATTTATTCAAATATAGCCTCTTCTTCAGCTGTTGATAAGTGAAATAAGAAATTTTTTCAATAAGAAAAAAATTAGGGTTAAATTTTAATAAACAGAAAGAAACTTAAAATTTATATACTAGTATAACAGTTACGTTTCATACGTTTTTCTTTGTTATACTACTAATTATATACAACTCTGCTTATAATACTAATCTAAATTAAACGACTCTGTAGAAAGCTTTAATTTAAATAAAAGCCGTTTTTACAGCAACTTTGTTTATCAGACAAAAAGCTGAAATAAAACGAAAGCTTTTACTTAATAAAAAATAAATGTTCAGAGAAACTCAAATATAAAGTTATCGGCTACTTTACTATAGAAAAACCCAGCTAAAGATTAAACTTCTATAAAAAACAAAAGCTATAAATAACTTTTCTGTGGAAAAGTCATGATATCGATAACTTTTCTATAGAAAAGTCATGATATCGATAACTTTTCTATAGAAAAGTCATGATATCGATAACTTTTCTATAGAAAAGTCATGATATCGATAACTTTTCTATAGAAAAGTCATGATATCGATAACTTTTCTATAGAAAAGTCATGATATCGATAACTTTTCTATAGAAAAGTCATGATATCGATAACTTTTCTATAGAAAAGTCATGATATCGATAACTTTTCTATAGAAAAGTCATGATATCGATAACTTTTCTATAGAAAAGTCATGATATCGATAACTTTTCTATAGAAAAGTCATGATATCGATAACTTTTCTATAGAAAAGTCATGATATCGATAACTTTTCTATAGAAAAGTCATGATATCGATAACTTTTCTATAGAAAAGTCATGATATCGATAACTTTTCTATAGAAAAGTCATGATATCGATAACTTTTCTATAGAAAAGTCATGATATCGATAACTTTTCTATAGAAAAGCCATGATATCGATAACTTTTCTATAGAAAAGTCATGATATCGATAACTTTTCTATAGAAAAGTCATGATATCGATAACTTTTCTATAGAAAAGTCATGATATCGATAACTTTTCTATAGAAAAGTCATGATATCGATAACTTTTCTATAGAAAAGTCATGATATCGATAACTTTTCTATAGAAAAGTCATGATATCGATAACTTTTCTATAGAAAAGTCATGATATCGATAACTTTTCTATAGAAAAGTCATGATATCGATAACTTTTCTATAGAAAAGTCATGATATCGATAACTTTTCTATAGAAAAGTCATGATATCGATAACTTTTCTATAGAAAAGTCATGATATCGATAACTTTTCTATAGAAAAGTCATGATATCGATAACTTTTCTATAGAAAAGTCATGATATCGATAACTTTTCTATAGAAAAGTCAAGTTATCGATAACTTTTCTATAGAAAAGTCAAGTTATCGATAACTTTTCTATAGAAAAGTCAAGTTATCGATAACTTTTCTATAGAAAAGTCAAGTTATCGATAACTTTTCTATAGAAAAGTCAAGTTATCGATAACTTTTCTATAGAAAAGTCAAGTTATCGATAACTTTTCTATAGAAAAGTCAAGTTATCGATAACTTTTCTATAGAAAAGTCAAGTTATCGATAACTTTTCTATGGAAAATTAAAGTTATCAATAACTTTTCTATAGCTAATTAAAGTTGTCTATTCATTTTCTATTTCATTCTCTATAAATTTAAAAACAATAAACAAGCTTTCATTCTTAGCAAAATTTTAAGCTTTTTACAGAGAATTTAGCTTCAAATTTTAGTCCTGTCTTCATTATTATATTCTTTAGCTTTATACACCTCCTAACTTAAGCATTTCAAGATCTTAAGCTTGAAAACTTTCTGATAGCATAAAAAAAGCTTTATCCCAATTATCACAATGTACAGTTATGTTTTAACTTAAATTTATACTGACATCTTTCCTACAAACATTATTTTAGTCGACAGTATAACCACAAGTTAACATATAACCAGAAATCGTGGTAATGTAGGTAAGACACCTAAATATTTAAACTAAACAAAGTTACAGAACTATTTCGCTTTAAATTTCAAGAGCTTTATCCATAATTCAAATCAAATTTTCAATATTTATAAACATATTCATTGATTTCGTGTAAAAGAATCCATGTATAAAGATTACAAATGTATATTTAATGAATTTAAATTAAATTTGTTTTAGTCACAGCATACAAACAGGACTGTATATTTACACTGGGACCAGTTAATAAAACCCAACTATTGTAAAACTAAAGGTTTTCTAAAAGGGAGGGAATCTTTTTTTTACAAAAATAAATACAATTTATATTACAAAACAAAATTCAAAAAAGAATTTATAATAATAATTCAACAAAAAACTGCAACATTTAATACTTACGAGTCAATGGTCTGACGGGGTGTCTTGTCCACAAGTAACGATTCTTAACGGGCGACAAGAACGAATCCCTGGCAACGGAACCACCGCGTGGCACCGATGTGGCACGGAATGGTGAGTGAGCACGAATGGGAGCTAAATCATCCATATCCCACCAGAAGGGATCACGAGTGAAGGCTGAGATGGGGGCATTTGGGTTGGGTTCCAACATATCCCTGAAGCGGTTTCTGGGATGGAAGATGGGAAGTCCTAGGAAGGGCGAACGTATATAGATGATTTTTTTGGATATTTTTTTTTTCAAATTTTTGTTAATTATTTTTTTTTTTAATTTTGTTTGTTGTTGCAGTTTAACAATAGTGATGTAGGGGGGTACAAAGAAAAATGTTGTGTAATTTTGTTTGTTGTGTTTTAGATGTGATTTTGATTTTGTTTTGATTTTACACTAAAATTTAGTCGTTTAAATGAAGAGAAAAAAACACAGAAAACAAATAAAAAAAACAAAAATAAATTTTGATATTAATCCATGCGTAAATGCTGTTCAAATTGAAATTATTATTTTTTTCTTCTTTAGATCATCAGTTAAAGGTTTGGGATTTAAGATATTTCAAGATTTGGGAAATAATATCAAAAGTTTTCGTTTTTCTTAAGGGATGTAAACAAAAAAAAAACTAAGAGAAGGAAGGAGCAGGAATATAAAGGCGAGCGGGAGAAGGAAATGAAAAGGAGAATGAATATGTGATTGATAGATTTTCTATAGAATAGCAAAGTTATTAATAACTTTTCTATGGAATAGCACAATAATTGATGACTTTTCTATAGAATACCACAGTAATTGATGACTTTTCTATAGAAAAGCAAAGTTTTTGATAACTTTTCTATAGAATAGCAAAGTAATTGATAACTTTTCTATAGAATAGCAAAGTAATTGATCAATTTTCTATGAAATAGCGCAGTTATTGATAACTTTTCTATAGAATAGCAACTTTTCTATGGAATAGCAAAGTTATTGATAACTTTTCTATGGAATAGCAAAGTTATTGATAACTTTTCTATGAAATAGCAAAGTAATTGATAACTTTTCTGTGAAATAGCGCAGTTATTGAAAACTTTTCTATTGAATAGCATCTTTTCTATGGAATAGCAAAGTTATTGATAACTTTTCTATTGAATAGCAAAGTAATTGATAACTTTTCTGTGAAATAGCGCAGTTATTGAAAACTTTTCTATTGAATAGCATCTTTTCTATGGAATAGCAAAGTTTTTGATAACTTTTCTATAGAATAGCAAAGTAATTGATAACTTTTCTATAGAATAGCAAAGTAATTGATCAATTTTCTATGAAATAGCAAAGTAATTGATAACTTTTCTATAGAATAGCAAAGTTATTGATAACTTTTCTATGGAATAGCAAAGTTATTGATAACTTTTCTATGGAATAGCAAAGTTATTGATAACTTTTCTATGAAATAGCAAAGTAATTGATAACTTTTCTGTGAAATAGCGCAGTTATTGAAAACTTTTCTATTGAATAGCATCTTTTCTATGGAATAGCAAAGTTATTGATAACTTTTCTATAGAATGGCAACTTTTCTATGGAATAGCAAAGTTATTGATAACTTTTCTATAGAATAGCAGAGTAATTGATCAATTTTCTATGGAATAGCAAAGTTATTGATAACTTTTCTATAGAATAGCAACTTTTCTATGGAATAGCAAAGTTATTGATAACTTTTCTATAGAATAGCATCTTTTCTATGGAATAGCAAAGTTATTGATAACTTTTCTATAGAATAGCAAAGTAATTGATAACTTTTCTATGAAATAGCATAGTTATTGAAAACTTTTCTATAGAATAGAAACTTTTCTATGGAATAGCAAAGTTATTGATAACTTTTCTATAGAATAGCAGAGTAATTGATCAATTTTCTATCGAATAGCAAAGTTATTGATAACTTTTCTATAGAATAGCAAAGTAATTGATAACTTTTCTATGAAATAGCGCAGTTATTGAAAACTTTTCTATAGAATAGCAACTTTTCTATGGAATAGCAAAGTTATTGATAACTTTTCTATAGAATAGCACAGTTATTGATAACTTTTCTATAGAATAGCAGAGTAATTGATCAATTTTCTATGAAATAGCAAAGTTATTGATAACTTTTCTATAGAATAGCAACTTTTCTATGGAATAGCAAAGTTATTGATAACTTTTCTATGGAATAGCAAAGTTATTGATAACTTTTCTATAGAATAGCAAAGTAATTGATAACTTTTCTATGAAATAGCTCAGTTATTGAAAACTTTTCTATAGAATAGCAACTTTTCTATGGAATAGCAAAGTTATTGATAACTTTTCTATAGAATAGCAAAGTAATTGATAAATTTTCTATGAAATAGCTAAGTTATTGATAACTTTTCTATAGAATAGCAACTTTTCTATGGAATAGCCAAGTAATTGATCAATTTTCTATGAAATAGCAAAGTAATTGATAACTTTTCTATGGAATAGCACAGTTATTGATAACTTTTCTATAGAATAGCAACTTTTCTATGGAATAGCAAAGCAATAACTTTTCTATAAAATAGCTATGTCATCAATAAATTTTCTATAAGTTGCAAATTTGTGACATTATTTTATGAAACTAATAATGGAATGTTAATGAAATGAATATAAATAATAATAAATCAAAGAACATTATCAAATCATCTAGTCATCATACAGAGATTTGGAGAGATAATGGAAATTCAGAAATGTTCTTTACTTTACAAAATCATCCCGTTATAAAAAAGTGATTAAGTTAAAGAACATTTCCACAAAAGCAAGACCAAATAATAAATCAAATTCATAGCTGACACTGGTTCATTTATAGACAATAAAAAAAAAAACGGTTGCCAATCACAATGGGTACAAACTTGCGCTGATGCTTCTGGCCACATTTAAAGACATGTGTGTAAAATAAAAATAAACACTTTTAAAGCCAAATTTCATTTAAATTCAAATTGTGTAACACAAAAAAAAAAGCTTTAAGCAATTTTCTCTACTGGTAAAATTATTTTGAAAATAAATCTCAACATAATTTTACCAGTTACTCTAAACTACGCTTTGAAATTTCAATTCCTATTAGGAACATGAAAAACGAATTAACATAAAAAAAACACATTTAGCATTCCAATATTTTAGAGCAAATTGAAAATATAAAATTTTGAAATTTTGTTTTCATTTGATTGTGAGTGTTTACCATCAGCATCATAGGCAACTTCAGTGGGGCGAGGTCCCCAGCGACCAGCCTTAACGGGAGTGGGACTTGGTGAGCCAGCACGCTCGAATACATTTGGGTTTTCTAACTTACTGGCAAAGAGTTCATCCAAGGGTTCCAATGAACTGGCACGGAACAAGGGTCTGGTGAAGGGAGCCAAGCTGGTGGCACGATCGAATACAGATGGTGCACGATCGAACATAGATGGAGCACGAGCAGCACTGGGAGCACGGTTCAAGTAGGTTGGTGGTGGAACATAGGGTTCACTGCCGGCACGTCTGTAACGTGATGGTGCTGGGGTGGGAGAGCGGCGAGCTGTAAAATGAAAATAAATTTTTAAAAATTATTAATTTTCTTTAACTTTAACTTTCTAGTCTAATGAAATTGTTTATCTTCTTTTTTTGTTTTGGAAACACATTGCAGTTCATAACGTACTTATGTTTGTTTAATTTTTTGTTGAAATGTATGAGAAATTATTGCCAAGTTGTGGTTCATATTTGTGCGTGCAAATAGATAACAACAGTATTTTGCATAATTAAACTGAAACATTTTATTTAAAAAATTCAAATGAAAACATGCGAATTATTTAAATGTGCTTGAATTAATTTGACTTTAATGGTGAAATAATGAAATAAATATGAACGCCAAAGGTCACATAATGTTATCTGCTAGAATTCATGCTGTTGTATATTACAGACATTTGCGGCAAGCTGCAACATGTTGTTGCATATACAAAAAAGTATTCATTCGTTCTGTGTGTGTGGTCATGTGGAAAATTCTATGAAATTTCAATCTCAGCGTTAAAATACATACATATGTGTGCACAAATATTTAAATATCATATTGTTGTTATTTTATATAAAGCTTTTGGCATACTAACTGTTATGGAGACCACGTCACGTATGTGAAATATTTATTGACTTAAATGTTTAACAATTATACGCCACCTAACAATTTAAATATTAGGGCGTCTGAATGATATTAATGTGAAAGTAAAATTTTTATATCTAGAACTAATCTAATTTAAATATTCTTTACAGTTAATCCATGTAATGTGCATTTCAATGATACTGCAGTAAACAGCCTTAAGGTTGGTATTAAAGTTTTGGTGTCGTTTCTTTAAGTCAGTGTCAAATTTAGTACAAATTAAGTTTTGTTTTTAAATTTTAATTAACAAAAGTTATAGAAGTATTAGTACTTACCAACAACGTAACCTCAAAATACAAATCATTAAAGTTATAGAAATTAGTAGACAAATAAAAAGAGTAAAATGTAAAACAATTAACATATAAGGGACTGTTTTAACTGTCATTTGTTTTCACTTTTCGTACAAGTGATTCAATCAACTGAACAAAAATTGTTAAAAACAATTCTCAGAAAATTCCAATTATGGCCTTCAGTTTGGTTGCCACCAAACCGTTTTCAAGTGACGTCATGCATTTAACAAAAATATTCAGCTGTTATTCTCAGAACGGAAGAGTTTTAATGGACATTTCAGCAAAATACTATCTTTAAGGTCATATATGGATTTTTGCTCAAACATTTCAGACATTTTATTGAAAAAAAATGTTTCAATGGAGAAAAAAGGAATCGAAAAATAGTCTATAGCAAATAAAACTTATCGATAACTTTACAAAAGAAAATGAAAGATTTCGAAAACGTTTCTACATAAAACCAAAGCAATCGATACATTTTCTATATAAAAATCAAAATATCAATAAAGTCAAGTAATCGATAATTTGACTTTTCCAAAGAAAACTTTACTTTTCATTGGAAAAGTCATGTTATTAATAACTCTTCTTTGCAAAAGTCAAGATATCGATAACTTTTCTTTGGAAAGGTCAAGTTATCGATAACTTTTCTTTGGAAAGATGAAGTTATCTTAGCAAAAGTCAAGATATCGATAACTTTTTCTTTGGAAAAGTCAGGATATCGATAACTTTTCCTTGGAAAAGTCATGTTATCGATAACTTTTCCTTGGAAAAGTCATGTTATCGATAACTTTTCTATAGAAAAGTCAAGTTATCGATAACTTTTTTTGGAAAGGTCAAGTTATCGATAACTTTTCTATAGAAAAGTCATGTTATCGATAACTTTTCTTTTTAAAAGTCAAGCTATCGATAACTTTTCTTTAAAAAAGTCAGGATATCGATAACTTTTCTTTGGAAAAGTCAGGTTATCGATAACTATTCTTTGTTAAAGTCAAGTTATCGATAACTTTTCTATGGAAAAGTCAAGTTATCGATAACTTTTCTTTGGAAAAGTCAAGTTATCGATAACTTTTCTTTGCAAAAGTAAAATTATCGATAACTTTTCTATGGAAAAGTCATGTTATCAATAACTTTTCTTTGGAAAAGTCATGTTATCGAGAATTTTTCTTCGAAAATACAAGTTATAGATAATTTTTCTATAAAAGTTAAGTTATCGATAACTTTTCTTTGGAAAAGTCCAGTTATCGATAACTTTTCTATGGATAAGTCAAGTTATCAATAACTTTTCTTTGGAAAAGTCAAGTTATCTATAACTTTTCTTTACAAAGGTCAAGATATCGATAACTTCTTTTTGGAAAAATCATGATATCGATAACTTTCTTTTGGAAAAGTCATGTTATCCATAACTTTTCTATGGAAAAGTCAAGTTATCGATAACTTTTTTTTGGAAAAGTCATGTTATCGATAACTTTTCTATAGAAAAGTCATGTTATCGATAACTTTTCTATAGAAAAGTCATGTTATCGATAACTTTTCTTTGGAAAAGTCAGGATATCGATAACTTTTCTTTGGAAAAGTCAAGATATCGATAACTTTTCTTTGGAAAAGTCAGGTTATCGATAACTATTCTTTGTTAAAGTCAAGTTATCGAAAACTTTTCTATAGAAAAGTCAAGTTATCGATAACTTTTCTATAGAAAAGTCAAGTTATCGATAACTTTTCTATAGAAAAGTCAAGTTATCGATAACTTTTCTATAGAAAAGTCAAGTTATCGATAACTTTTCTATAGAAAAGTCAAGTTATAGATTACTTTTCTATGAAAAGGTCAAGTTATCGAGAAGTGTTTTTCGAAAAGACAAGTTATCGATAACTTTTCTTTGGTAAATTCAAGTTATTGATAACTTTTTTTTGCAAAAGTAATATTATCGATAACTTTTCTTTGCAAAAGTCAAGTTCTCGATAACTTTACTTTGCAAAATTCAAGTTATCGATAACTTTTTTTTGGAAAAGTCAAGTTATCGATAACTTTTTTATAGAAAAGTCAAATTATCGATTACTTTTCTTTGGAAATGTCATAATTTCTATAGAAAAGTCAAGATATCGAAAACTTTTTTTTGAAAAGTCAAGTTATCGATAACTTGTCTTTATAAAAGATTGATATCCTTTCTTTAGGAAACTTATCGATAACTTTTCTATAGAAAAGTCGAGTTATCGATATCTTTTCTATAGAAAATTCAAGTTATCGATAACTCTTCTATAGAAAATTCAAGTTATCGATAACTTTTCTTTGGAAAAGTCAAGTTATCGATAACCTTTCTTTGGAAAAGTCAAGTTATCGAAAACTTTTCTTGGCAAAAGTCAAGTTATCGATATCATTAATCTAAAATTGTCAAATTATCGATAAATTTTCTTTAGAAATGTTAAGTTATCGATAGATTTTTCTATAAAAATGTAAAGTTATCGGTTTTTTTATTGAAAAGTCAAGACGACTATAACATTCACTTAACTCTGAAATCTACAGGCCTTGTGCAGAGGTTATTTGGGAGTGGAAAAATTATATTTTTTTAATTTCCGGACTACAGTTGTACAAAAATCCATTGGGTAGTGTTTAAAAATTGATTTACAATCTTATTTTTCTTGAATTACCAATTTTGCGCTGGTATTTTTGTTTTAATATTTTAATTAAGTTTTCATTTGATGTGGAATTTTTGCTGCCATAATATTTAAACAAAGAAAATACAAATTGTAACAATTGACACAATTAATTGATTTACAAATGAAAACAATAAAACTGTAATAAACATGTTACATTTAAAACATACAATTTTACAAAAAGGAATACAGCAACAAAAAAAAAATATAAGAACAATTATAAATTAACAAATAATAATTTCATTTTAATAGACACATTTTTTATATATCATAGTATAATTTCGTTAAATATTTCATTTTTTGTAATGAGTTTTTGGTTGGTTTGAAATGAAGAGTTACAGAGACACAAAATAGCGTTTTTTTATTTGAATTAAGACAGAATGAGTAAAGAAAGACATAGAATAAAGTAATGGCAGTAAATATTTACAACAATTAAAACAAAATTAATTTACATTATTACCACACGCAAAATGTAAGTAAGTACATGAAATTGACAGGAGGTAAAAAAAAACAAGGTAGACAAGTGTTAGAACAAGGTTTTTAGTAAATAAAATAAAATAAAAATGTTTGGTTAGTATTTGTTAAGAACAATAAAAGTTATTAAAATAAACCTTCAAAATTCAAAAATATTCCAAGGTTTCTGTGTTTTAAATGAAACAAAACAACGTTTTTTTTAAGTTTTATTAATAAAAATGAGTATTTATTGAAGTTTTTATATTTTGGTTTTTTTGTACTTAAGTTAAAATTGATAGGGTTTTTTTGGGGGGGAGGTTTTAGTAGTTTGTTTTTTAAATATGTATATATCTCAGAAATATATTTATCCTTTGAAGTGAGAGCTGGCCTTTGGTTGATGTTTTGATTATTGGCTGTTTAATAGTTATTTTATTGAGATTTTTAGTTTAGATTATAGTTTTTTTTTTGTTTTGTACAGTGTAAATAATTTTTGGAGTTCAACAAAAATTATTTTGTTATTAACAGTAATTGAAAAATTAAATTTTAATTTTTTAATAATTTGTATACTCTCCACCTTTTAAATTTGGAAAATGTTTATCTTTCTAACTTATACTGCAAAGTTTATTATTTAAAATTTTTAAAGTCTGTTTTTGTCGTTTTCGTCTGTTATTGTTTAGCATATTTTTATATCTATGGTTGTGTTATAATCTTCTCTATCATATTGCTAAATTTTTTTAAAATCGTTTTATAAATGACAAAGTTGTAAGCATTTCCCTTTAGTAATCTCCGATTCTTTCTATCTAATGTAAACAGGGGAGTGGCTTTTGTTATCTTAAGCCGCCATATTTGTTTACATTTTTGTTGTTGCTTGAGCTAAGCCGCTACTTGTTTAAGTTCATGTGTTTGTTGCTCGCGAGAGTGGCTTTGTTTATTCTAGCTCTCTGTTTATTATTATCAGTTAGTTTGTGTGTAAATGTTCAGTACATTCGTATGGTTGTTTATGTGGTTTGTTTTGCTTACATTCATTCTCTGCTCGACAAGAGTAGTTATATTTGTTTTGTTTACATTTCATTCTCTGCTCGTCAAGAGTAGTTCTGTTTGTTTTGTTATTGTTTTGGTTGTAATGTCGTTTGTTTTGTTTATGTACGATTGTATGTTCGTGATTTGTTTAAGCTTTGCTACTGGTGTTAATTGTTTTTGTTGTATTTTAAAGGTATTCGTGTGTATGTTTGTACGGGGAGTAACAAGTGAAAGTTGTTTTGATTGGCTATTGTCCAAAACATGTGTAATATCTCTATTTGTTTGTAAATTGTTTTATTTACATATCTCTTTTGCTTAACTGTTGTTTAAATTGCTTCTAGCTGCTGTTACAAAGATGGAGAGTATTTTTTTATTATTAAAGAAAAATTTTAATTATTAAAAATATGATTAATGTTAGATTATTTTTCAATTACTGTTAATATTTGGTTTGCTTCTTTCTATACAGCTGTTAAAATTTGGTTTTATTTCTTTTTAAAAAAATAACCATTATATTAGAAAAACAACTTAAGCTTAGAAATTTAGTAAAATAAAAAGATGGTGGATTTTTTGTTTAATAAATGTTATATAAAAATCTTAATTAAAGTTTTTAAATAATTTCCAAATATTTAGCTTGATATTTATACAGCTTATAATTCCAAATGTGTTTAAAAACTTAAAAACTTTAATTAATTTTTTGTTTTGAATTTTAATTTTTGATCATGATAGGTTTTAGATTTATTTAACTAACAAGTTAAAAACTAATTCAATGAAACATTTAACGAATCGGTTTTTTAAAGTTTTTTAGATTTTTTTGAGTGTTTTTTTTTTTGTTTGTTTTAATTTTATTAAATAAATTTACAGAGTAAAATATGTTTAAATTTAAACTATATTTAAAAATTGCACTTAAAGTTTAAAATGACATTAATTAATTAAATATTTATTTAGTTTTTTTTTTTTTTTTGTTTGATAAATATGTTACTTTGCTGTTGTTGTTGCTTGTAAATCAACTATTGTCTAGAAGAAATTTGTTTATTTCGAAATAAAACTTGAGCTATAAACAAAATGGATTTGTTTGTTTATTTTTTTTTTTATTATGGCCTAAGATTTGTAAATAATTTAAGAAAAAATTATTCACAAATCAGACTTTGAAAACTGTAATTAAATAAGAGAATAAGAAAAAAACAAAAAAAAAGATGAAAAAAAATATATAAAAAGAAATTGAGTTTTTTTTTAAATAATTTTGAAAATAAACATAAAACTAAATTTTATTTAAAAAGCTAACAAAATTTAATTTAATTTTTTAAGCCCCTTTATAAAAAAATTTAAAATTTTTTTATAAAAAAATTAAATTAAAATTTTTTTGCTTTCAAAAAAATAGTTTTATTTGTTAAAATTATTTAAAAATCTTTAAATTTCTTTAATATACTTTTTTTTATTTGTAAAGTGTTGGGTTGTTGAGGTGTCATCTTTTTTTATTGTTTTTTTTGATGAATTTGAAAAAATTCTTTTTCGATATTCTTAAGTTATTAACAAATTTCGAGGATAAAAAGCTAATTTTAATCGTTGGTTCTTTAGGCCAGTGAAATGTTTCATATTTTCGATTTTTTTTTTTAAATTATTAATTTAGTTTTTTAATTAAAAATATACTTGCTCGATGTTGTTTATAAATGTATTTTGTAGTTGTTGTTGTTGGGTATTATATTTATGATTGATTTTTATTTGGTTTTGTTTGTGTTCTTATTTAAAAATCCCTCTTACCCTTGTTGAGTTCTTGGAGCAATTTATCTTCTGGCTCATATTCCAAGGGGACCAAAGCGTTGGGAGTGGTGGGCTTGTCCTTAAGATACAAACCGTAACGAGATGGGTATCTGTAAAAGTAGATAGAGAAATAGTGAGCAAAATTGGTTAATATTAAACATAAAAACAAATTTTTTATATAAGAAAATGTATAAATTAAAATATTCTTCATAATTTCTATTGGGAAATGTTAATTTTTCTATCCTATCCTTTAAATCTACAACTTTTCTATTCAAAATTTTTGTTTATAAATAAATAATTTCATTTAATTTTTTAAATTAATTTTTAAAGTCTGTTTTAATCCATTTGGTGTAATATTTTTTAGCTTATTTTTCTTTATATGGATGTGTCATAATCTTCTTTATCATGTTACGAAATTTGTTTAAAATTGCTTTATAAATAACAAAGTTATTAACATTTTCCTTTAGTAATCTCTGATTTTGTCCATAAAATTCAAACAGGGGAATAGTTTTGTTTATTTTTGTTGTTGTTTATTTTAAGCCGCCATATTTGTTTACATTTTTGTTGTTGTTTGAGCTAAGCCTCAACACTTGTTTATATTTTCCCTTTTAAATTAAACGTACGTAGGTTTGTTTACATATTCTCACGAGTAAATGTTCGTGTTAAAATCGTGAGAGTCGTTTTGTTTGTACTTATGCTCTCCATATTGTAGTTCGGTTGTGTGTAAATATCGTTAGCATTGGTGTGTTTGTTTATGTGGTTTGTTTTGTTTACGTTTCTTCTCTGTTTATTGAGAGTAGTTTTAAAGCTTGAATACAGTTGAGACCACAACCACCGACGACAAAGAGTTTAGATATAATTTGTATGAAAAGCAAGAAATCACATGAGGCTGGCTTAAATATTGCCAAAAATAAAGGAAAAATGTACAAAACATTTATTTTATAACTTTCAATTGTCTCTTAAGTTTTAATGCTAACTAATGTTAAACAGTTTGGCTTTTGTTTTCTAAAAACTATAGTTTCTATTTACATGTTTTTTTTTTTTGCTTTAATTACCTGCGTTCAATTTCTTGCATACGCTTCAAATGATCATTCCAGGCCTTCTCTGCATCGTAGTTAGCTGGAACTAAAAAAATAAAAAAAAACAAATTTCCGATTAGCAACAAACTTTACACATTAAAAACAGATTTTTCGCACAAAAACTTACAATTTGAAGCAAGAAAACAAAATTAAAACAACATTTTTGCAAAACTTTTACTCAAGCATCTCGGCAGCAGCAGAAGCATTTTAAAATCAAAAATTATTTAGCAAAAGCAAAAAGATAAAAAGAAAATTTACCATTTTAAAGGCAGGGTGAGGCATAAAGCATTTATTTTTTATTTTTTTGTAGAGAAAAAGCAGTTAAAAGTTTAAAAAAGCAAATAAAAGTAAGATAAAAAAGAAAATATTAGAAAATTTGTAAATAAAAAAACAGCATGAATTAAAAATGTGACAAATAAAAATGCAATAATTGAAAAAAATGAACGAAAAATGCTATAAATGACAAACATCCTAAACATTTAGTAAAAAAAAATATAGAAATCAATTATTTGTTTTTAAAACATTTGAAATAGTTTTTTATTAAACAATTTTTTTTGGCATCAAAAGTATAACAATTTTGTTTTTTAAAACGTTTCAATTTATTTATTGTTGTATTGATACATAATCTTCTATTATTAATTTGTCTGTGTTTAGTTTTTTTATTTATATATCTGGCTATTAAAGATATTTTTTTTCGCTTTCTGATGACCCAAAACTGCTTTGGCACACACTCATATATTACCCACAGATTTTCTTATATAGACACACAGACATATAGATCTTTCTTGACTATTTGATTTATAAATATAGCGTTTTTTTTCTTTAATTTTTCTATATATATATTTTAGTATTCTGCAACATTTTTGTTTTTTTTTTTTTTTTGGTTTTTTGTTTTTGTATAAAAAAGAAAAGAACAAACAAAAAAAATCATATAGTTTATTAATATTTCTGTTTTTAGAAATGGGGAAAAAATATCTATTTGTTTGGGGTTTAGCTGGGCTGTGGGATAAGAGATAGCTAGAGAATATATAGAATATTGTGTGGGTTTTTGAAAATTATAATCCGTTATAAAGGGATATTGATTGGTGTTTTTTGTTGTTGAACAAAAGTATGGAAAATAGTATAATAAGGAATAAGAAAGATTTTCTACCCCATCAGCAACAAAACTGATTATTTTCAGGAATGTTTCAGAGTCCAGAAATTTTCACTATATTATGGTGTAATATTAAAAAACCTATCGAAAATCGGGTTCTATAAAAACAAAGTGTCATAAATAGTACTTAATGAAAAGTGTCAAAAATTTTTGCCGAAAAAGGTGAAATAAAAATTTATATTTAAATGAAAAATCTGTTCAATTAAATAGCAAAACTAAAAAGTACTTTTTAAAAAGTACCAAAAAAGTACTTTGTGAAAAGTACCAAAAATTTACTTTTTGAAAAGTATCAGAATTTTGTATTTGAACGAAAATATCAAAATAAGTACCTCATTTGAATGATTTTCTATACCAATTTATTTATAAATTCAAAGAGTACCAAAAACTGGTTTGGTATTCCAACAATTTTCTATTCAAATTGTCAAATATTCTGTTCAATAAGGAGGAAAACTAAAAAATACCAAAAAAGTACTTTTTGAAAATTATCAAAATTTTATTTTTGAACGATTTTCTTTACGAATTTTTGAAACAGTACGAAAAATGGTACCAAAATAAAGTATTCTATAAAAAGTACCAACAAATATTGTATTAAAATTTTGTATTTAAAAGAATTTCTGTTCATTTAAGGTGCAAAACTAAAAATGCAATAAAATTTTCAAAAAAGTACCAAAAATGGTACCTTATAAAAAGTATAGCAAAGGAACCATTTGGATTTTAAACTCAAAGAGTACCGAAAACTTATTTTGTATTTAAAGAATTTTTTGTTCAAATTGTCAAATATTCCGTTCAATAAAGGTGCAAAACTAAAAAATACCAAAAAAGTACCTTTTGAAAAATACCAAAATTTTGTTTTTGAACAATTTTCTTTTCAAATTGGATTATAATTTTAAAAATAGTACCAAAAATGGTACCTAATAAAAGTACCAAAAAAGTATCCAATAAAAAGTACCAAAAAAATACAAAAAATGGTGCAAAAAATATAAGAAATCAAAATTTAGTTTTTAAAAGAATTTCTGTTCATTTAAGGTACAAAACTAAAAAAAGTACCAAAAAAGTACTTTCTGAAAAGTGCAGTATTTTTGCATTTCCATGATTTTCTATTTAAATTAATCCAAAAAAAAGTAGCTTATTAAAAGTACCAAATTTAGTTCCCCATAAAAAGTACCATAAAAGTACCAAATTTTGCATTTAAAATAATTTCTGTTCATTTAATGTACAAAACTAAAAAAGTACATTTTGAAAAGTACCGACCCTTTTTACCATCCTTTTTGAGTGTTTGTTGTAGATTATTTTATCTGTTTACTCTCTAGATTACCAAGAGACAGTAAAGTGTAGATAATATATTTCAAATTAAGTTCTTTAGCACTTTTGTTGATGCTTTTTCTGATTCACTACAACTTTTATCAGCATTTGTCGTGAACTCAAGTTTCTCACTTTAATAAGAAATATAATTCGGGAGTTTTACAAAACTCATTTCAAAATAAGTTCTTACAAATTCAATATCAATATATAGCAGTTTCGTTGTGTTTGCGATATAAATTTGATGCATTTTCTGATTGACTGCAGCATTTACTATCATTCTTTGTGAGCTTTACTTTCTCACTTTAATCAAAAATATAATTCGGGAGTTTAAAAAAAACTCATTTAAAATTGTATGAGTATTTATGTTCTTACTGTTTAGCAGTCATTATTTAATAGCTTTAAATTATTTGTTTCTTACAATTGAAGCATTCTTCATGCTCTTTGGTTCGCCTCTTTCTTGAGAATAGAATTCAAGAGTTTAAAAAAAAAACTCATTTAATAGTACAGAAGAATTAAATTTCTAACATATTAGTTATCAATATTTAACAGTTTTTGATAAAAATTAATCATGTTAATGAGGATTAGAATTCGGGAGTTTCAAAAAGAACTTAACTGCGTTTTAAAATATTTGCGATTTAAATTTGCAGCTTTCTTCATGCTTCTTGGTTCACCACTTTATTGTGAAATAAAATTCGGGAGTTTTAAAAAATGAGTACGAATTCTAGTTCTAACATATTTAACAGATTCGAAGTGTTTACGATATATCTTTGAAAAATATTCTGATTAGCTCTTATTTTTATCATGAGCTTTTAGAAATAAAATTCGCGAGTTTTATAAAAAATAAAACTCTTAAAAAAATATTTGAGAATTTAAGTTTTAACAGCTAAGCAGACACTATTTTACAGTTTTGAAGTGATTGTGATAACAATTTGAAGCATTTTCTGTTGCTTTATTAACTTTATTTCTGCCTTCATCAGTATGTTGCTTTATTAACTTTATTTCAATGATAAATAAAATTCGGGAGTTTAAAAAAAATAATTTCAATATTTCAGTTCTTACAACTTAGCTTTTACTATAAAGAAGTTCTGAAGTGTTTGAGCTTGAAATTTAAAGCATTATTCCAGAGCTTTGCTTTCTCTGCTTAATAAGAAATAAAATTCCCGAGTTAAAAAAAAAACTCTTCTAAAATTCTGTGAATATTTAAGTTTTTTTTAGATAAGCTGTCATTATTTAACAATTCTGAGGTGTTATGCACTATTTTTGTTTTCAAATTTCTTGCAGTTTAGATTGCTTAAGTTTAAAAGGGAGTTTAAAAAAAAATTATTTTAAATTGAGAAAATATTTAAGTTCTAACAGCTTAGCTTTTATTATTTAGAAGTTCTGAAGAGTTTTTTGTAGAAATTTAAAGCATTTTGTGTAGCCTTTAAGTTCTATTCTTCTGCTTAATAAAAAATAAAATTCCCGAGTTAAAAAAAAAAACTCTTATAAAATTTTGTAAATATTTAATTTCTATTAGTATTATGTGCCTCAAAATTTGAAAACCTATTTCGTTTTCAAATTTCTTGCAGTTTAAACTTCATATTAATAAGAAATAGAATTCGGGAGTTTAAAAAAAAAATAATAATTGAAAATTGTGTAAATATTTAACTTCTAGTGGCTTAGCTTTTATTATTAAGAAATGCTAAAGTGTTTTTACTAGAAATATAAAGCATTTTCTGAAGCCTGCTTTAATTTCTCAGCTTAATAAGAAATAAAATTCCCGAGTTAAAAAAAAAACTCTTTTGAAATCGTAAAACAGTTCTAAAGTATTATGTGCCTCAAAACTTGAAAAGCTATTTTTGTTTTCAAATACTTTTCAGTTTATAAACTTCATTTTAATGAAAAATAGAATTCGGGAGTTTAAAAAAAATTTATTTAAAATTGTGAAAATATTTAAGTTTTAATAGCTTAGCCTTTATTATTTAGAACCTTTGATGTGTTTATGCTGGACATAAAATGCTTTATATCATTTTATGTAGGTTTTTCAGCTTAATAAGAAATAAAATTCCCGAGTTAAAAAAAAAAACTCTTATAAAATTCTGTAAATATTTAAAATCTTTTGGATAATCTGTTATTATTTAATAGTTCTGAAGAATATTTTGCTTTTAAATTTCTTTACAGTTTAGTTGGCTTAATAAACTTCATATTAATGAGTCATAAAATTCGGGAGTTAAAAAAAAATTCAAATTAAGTAAATATTGAAATTGTAACAGCCTAGATTTTATTATTTAGAAAATCTAAAGTGTTTGTGCTAGAAATTTAATGACTACTGCTTAATAAAAAATAAAATTCCCGAGTTAAAAAAAAACTCTTTTGAATATTTAAGTTCTTTTAGATACGCTGTTATTATTTATTAATTATAAAGTGTTTTGTGCCTTAAAATTCGAAAAGCTATTTTTGTTTTTTAAATTCTTTTCAGTTTAGGTGTCATGTTGTTAACACTAACATTGAAAATTATATGCTGTTTATTTTTGTATTTTAACTAAATAAATTTTATTATTTAGTTGTGATGTTTATTAACAAAAAAAAAAAAACAGTTGTTTATTATAGAAACAAGAAAATAGCTCAAGTAACTCAAACCTTGAAAGTAAAAGAATTTATTTTTTGTAGATTTTCAAACGCCCCCACATAATTTGCATTATAAAATTCAAAATATATAAATATTTTTTTTGTTGTTTTTCAGCCATAAATTATTTTGAGTTGAGTGAGTGTATTCTCTATAAACAATTCACTCATAAACTTTGAAAAAAGCTTTTTTTGATATATACAAAAACAATAGAAAACTGATGTATAGATATTGGCATAAACAATAAGCTTGTGTGTGTTTATATATATATAAAACCGATATCTGATATTTTTGCTTAAATATGTGTTTGGGTGTGTGTATGAGTGAAATATTTAAATATTTATTTTGTTTATAATAAAATTAAAAACAAATTTATATGAAAATGTGCAAAATTTTATTTCAATAAATTGAAATTTTATACTGAAGAAAGAAAGCTTTTTCTATTTTAAAAGTTTTTTTTGTTTTTTTTCTTTATAATAAACAAAATTAATATTTTTAAAATTGTATAACAAAAATTATTTAACACTCAAGAAAACAAAACAGATTTTCTTAAATTAGATAATATTTTCATAAAAACACAAACAAAACTGACGTAATATTTAGGTGATTTGAAGACAATAGGAATTTCTAACAAAACATTTAAACAAATTGTAGGGAAATAAATGATAATTGTTGAACTAGGCTACGTTCACATTGCTTTTAGGTCATGTGAAGGGTCCAAAACACTTCTCTAAATAAAGCTAAAAAAATTTTCAAATCCTTTGAATGTTTTTAAAGGCTTCCCTTCTAGAAATCTTTAGCTTTCATCCTAAAAAAAATTCATTGACACAGTGATCGCGACTTTTTGTTTATTTTACTGTATAAACAGCCTAGTTTGCTAAGCAGGTCTAGGTCATTTTCTCTCTCTAGAATAATAATGATGTTTTTAGCTTTATACTGTTTAAAGTAAGCTTAAAGCTCTTACAAACTTTAAGCCCTCCAGGAAAATATCAAAGCAAACGCATCCAATAACGATCTTCACCTATGATCTTGATCTTCTTATAAATATATTTCTACAATCTTAATGATCTTAATGTTTAATGTAAATTTGAAATTAATGTAAAAGCTGTGAATTTTCTATGTTTATGTTTATGAAAAGCTTGAAAGCTGTTTGGAATTTTTTATTATTATTTTTTTTAAAGGATTTTTAAAAAGTAAAGCATTAATTTTGAAAAAAATGGCTGATGAAATGTAAAGGAATTTCATTAACTTACTTGTTCTGCTGTAATGATGATCGTAGATGGCACGTGGTGAGTAGCCATAGGTGTCTCTGCTGACGGGCAAATATCTGTAGCCATGAGACTGTACACGCTCGTTGGCGGTAGCAGGCTCATCATAGATGCTCCTGTATGTGGCAGGGGCATCTAAGTATGAGCTGTAAGGGCGAGAAGCTCTAGGAGTCTCATGGGCACGGATATCCTCAGATCCTAAAATAAAAAGCAAGAGAGAGAGAGAAAATAAGTAACAAAATTAGTTTAAATATAAAAAGAACAAAACTATTTTAGCTCTCTTTTTTTATAATTTCTTAAGAAAACCGAATAGTTTATTTCATTTGAATTTAGTTCATCAGTTGTGTTCCTAATTTAAAACTTATCTGTTGTATATTATAGTTTTAAACGCTAAATTTATTTAAATTTACAAAAAAAAACAACGTCAAACAGGCAGCCACTAAAATTGGGTGACTATTTGATTTACATATCTAGAATTTAGTTTGATAAAAATAGCTGCTACAAACCAGAAAATTAGAAAAAGCAACAACAATATGTGTAACACAGAAAAAAAGAAACTGAATTTAAAGTCACGCTACATTAATATTAATAAACGTAACAAATTTTTATGTACTTTTTAGTCTGTTACTATTTAAAAACCTTTTTTAGATCTTTTTATACCCTTCACCATGAGTGACAAGGGTTTAAATATATAAATTTTTCATTTGTCATTCGCTTCCCTATAAAGTTATATATATTCTGAATCGTTATAGATACCAAAGTTGATATAGCCATGTCCGCTTGTCCATATGTATGTTGAAATCATCATTCCATAGTCCCCAAACAACTTACATATATGATTCATACATTAATATATCCGCTATGGTCCCCGGTTCAATCGCCATTTGAAATCGATAAAATCGGTGTACAATTGGCTTAGATATAAGCAAAAAACCACTAGTACATCTATTTTTTACCTATTTTTTAACTACATCTGGATTACTAAGATTACTGCATTAATATAGACAATATGGATATCTAATGATAGGTATTTCAAAGACCTTTCCAATGATGTATATAACGTCATAGTAATTCGAACCTTCAATGGGTCAAAATCGGGAAAAAGTATTTTTTAATGCGATTTTTTTCCACAAAAAAAATTTTTTTTCTTAAAATTTTTTTTCAATTATAACGTTTTTTCAACGATATTTTTTTCACTAATAAATTTTTTTCAGCTAAAAATTTGTTCTAAGAAAAATATTTGCAATCTTTACTTTTTTAGAAAAAAAAGTTTTTTTTCCCGATTTTGACCCATTGTAGGTCCAAATTACTATGGCATTATATACATCGTTGGAAAGGTCTTTCAAATACCTATCATTAGATATCCATATTATCTATATTAATCCAGTACTTTTAGTAATCTAGATATATATACAAAATAATACAAAAATCGAGGTAGTAGTGGTTATTTGCTTATATCTCAGCCATTTATAGACCGATTTCCACGATTTTAAATAGCAATTGAACCGAGGACTATAGTGGATATACTAATGTATGAATCATTTATGTAAGTTATTTGGGGACTACGGTATGATGATTTCAACATACAGACCATAAAAATTAAAAATATTTTTGGGTGAACATTTTTTTTTAATTTTTTCCCGATTTTAACCCATTTTAGGTCCAAATTACTATGGCATTATATACACCGTTGGAAAGGTCTTTCAAATAAATATCATTAGATATCCATATTGTCTATATTAATGCAGTTTAGTCTTAGTAATCTAGCTATATATCAAAAATAATACAAAAATCGAGGTAGTAGTGGTTATTTGCTTATATCTCAGCCATTTATGGACCGATTTCCACGATTTTAAATAGCAATTGAACCCAGGACTATATCGGATATATTGATGCATGAATTATGTATGTAAGTTATTTGGGTGAAACGGAAAGTTGATTTCAACACACAGACAGAGCAGTTTTAGACCTAGAACTTGCTATGTTACGTAACATATAACTGCTTAACTATAAAAAAAACAAGAAAGAGGCTATATTCGGTTGTGCCGAATCTAATATACCCTTTACCAAAGCATAATTTAAGATAAAAATTTAAAATATTTTTTGCTGAGAAAAATTTTTTTTTATTTTTTTTTTCGATTTTGGCCCATTGTAAGTCCAAACTATTATGATGTTATATACATCGTTGGAAAGGTCTTTGAAATACCTATCATTAGATATCAATATTGTTTGTATTTCTCTTGTAATCTTAGTAATCTAGGTATAATTAAAAAATAGTTTCAAAAATCAAGGTAGTCGTAGTTTGCTTATATCTCAGCCATTCTTAAGCCGATTTTCTCGATTTTAAATAGCAATAGAACCGGGCAATACAGCGCATATATTGATGTATGAATCATGTGTGTAAGTTATTTAAGGGCTGCGGAAAAATGATTTCAACATACAGATGGATAAAGGGACAAGGCTGCATCTACTCTGCTATCCATAACGATGCTGAATATATAATTTATGGGGTCGCCAATGATAATATACTTATATATACCCTTGCCACTCTTAATGAAGGGTATAAAAAATGGTATATGATTTTCCTAAATGCGTCAATCAATTAATTTTTGTTCATTCCTTATTTTTCTGTTACTATTTTCTATATATATTTTAATATGTTTCAAATTGCAACAATTTATTATAAATCTGAAACCCCCCTCCTCCCTAACTACCCTTTACTTTAATTATCAAATATTTGACGTCATAGGTTTTAAATTTTTCAATACGCTTAATTCTTTTGTTTTTGGAATTTATCATTTTCATTTTTTTTTTAACGTTTTTGAAATTGAAACAGATTTTTTTCTGGCTTTCAGCCAAATTATAAAATTTTTTGTATATAATTTTGTTGTTGTTTTTTTCGCATTTGAAAACTGTACTAAATTATGGTTGGTGGAAATTGCAGGAAAATTTAAATTATTTTGTTATGTATTTTATATAAAGTTTTTTTTCTTTTGAAATAAATAAAATTTTCAAATGTTTTCTAGGTTATGGCATACACAATTAAAGTATCAAAAATATTTGCAGCTATATAGTTGATTAACTGGAAATTTAAATGAGGTTTTGAGCGTAAATTTTAATTAAAAAGAATTGCTAATAAATGTGGTAAAATTATTCAATTAAATTAATATTAATAAATTAATTCATTCATTATTTATCAATAATAAACTTCTAAAGAAATGAAATTGATAATAAATTTTTATAGAGAATTCTATCCTGCATTCCTAAATCAATATTGAACCTTGAATCTCTGTTGGTTGTCTTTTTTTTTTAATGTACATAAATTTTCAAACTTACCCTTCAAGGATCTGATGTAGGACTGCCAGAACTTAGCCTTCTTGCTGGGGCTTTCGTTGCGACCAATCATTTCCAAATGGTTCTTGAACATTTTGATCGGTTTGTTGTGTGTGTGTGTTTTAAGCGTAAAAAGTTCGTTTAATTAAGGACTCGTTCGCTGTTAATAATTAAAAAAAAACAGAAAATCATAAATAAAATATTGAAAGAAAATGTAACATAAATCATGAAAATGTATTCGAAACTGTTAAAGGGGAATTTTTGAAATAAAATTACAACAATTTTGATTATTTGAAAATTACTTGGATTTCGCTTTAAATATTATTTTTCAATTACAAATACTTAAGACTTAAAAATATACTTTCAAAAAATTAAATTCTGAGGTATCTGAAACCTCTTAAAGTTGAAAAATTATTACTCTTGTTTATAAAAGCCTTTTAGAAGATTTTTGAACCAAAAAAGTAAAATCAAGTTTAGTTTAGGTAATTTGAGCTTTAAAATATGTTTACGTTTATAAATTCTTTCAAATTTAAACCAAAAACAATTGTAATCATAAAGCTTTAAAGCTTTATTTTAAATTTAAGCTTTTACAGTACAATACAATTGAAATTGTTTTAACGAATAGTAAAATAATGGCAACAATAAAGTTATAAAATGCGTGGCTCAAAATATTGTACTTTAACTAAAGCTTTTAGTATAAAGCTTACTGCTATGTGCAAGTTTTTAAACGACTTTTGAACTTGATATTTTAAATACAGATGTCTTTAAGTTATTTGAATTAAAAATAACCTGAACTTAACAAAAAGCTATAAAATATTATCAGGAAACTTTTTAAATTATGTTTTTCAAAAGCTTTAGCAAATCTTTAGTTTAAATTCAAGCTTTTAGGGTAGTATTTAAAGTTTTAAATAAAAATCTTCAACTAAAGCTTTTAAAAAGCTGCTTAAAGTAACACATTTTTTAATTGTAAAGTAAAAGAGTCTAAAAAAACAAACAACTGTTCAATAAAATTATATAAAAACTTTTTTTAAAACTCCAGTTGAAAGCTTACTAAGCTTTGTTAACAGCTTATTAGACTTTAAAATATTACAATAATGCTTTAAGTAACAAATTTTTAATTATTAAGGGCCATTATTCAACTTACCGTTATAGTTAAAGATAACTTTAAGCAATAGAAAAAGGTACCCTTAAAGTTAACTTTAACTATAACGGCAAGTTGTAATAATGGCCCTAAGTGTTATAGACTTAAAGCCAGGATTTTTTTTTAATAAAACTTTATAAAAGCTTTTTTCTTTAAGCTCAATCTGTTGAGGTTAAAAGTTTATTAAAGTTTTAAGTAATAACTTTTTAAATAAAAAGAGCTAATGCCTTAAAAATAAAGCTTTTGGGCTTTTAATAAGCCTGTTGACTTTTCAAAAAGCTTACTAGATTTCAAAGATAAATTTGTATAATAAAACTTTACAAAAGCTTTTAATTTAAAACAAAGCTTTCGAAACATCAAAATGTGGTATTTAAAAAAAGCTTCCAGAAAGTTTTTAAACAGTTTTGGAAACAATAATTTAAAAAGTTATCGTTAAAGCTTTTAACAGCTGTTTTAAATACAAAGTTTGCGAGTTTAAAAGCCTTTTTAACAATCCCTAAAGCTTTTCTAAAACTCATTTAAACTAACAACTTTTATAAATTGTTGGTGAAAACTATCAAAAAAGCTTTCTTACTAAATGCTTTCAAAAATATTATAGTAACTATTATAGTTTTAAAACCAAGTTTTTGAAAAAAAGCTTTTTATTTGTTTTCAAGAACTGAAAGCTTTACGAAAACAGAGTCTTAATATCATCGGATGCCGTGTCTTTTAGTGATAAAATTTGTTAAATTAATGGGAAATTTATAGTTTGCTTTCAATCTTAATGAATTTGCTGGTAAACCTAAGTTTATAACAATTTCTAGGCTTAAGCTTTCAAAAAGCTTTAAAAAACCTCATAATTTTTCATAATGCTTAGGAACAAGCTAAAATCTTTTCAAAATTTAACTCTTTGAGCCAAAGCTTTCGAAAGGCAATTGCTAAACTTGAGCTTTCAAAAAGCTTTAATAAGTTTGTTGTCAAAATCCTAACAATTTACAGGCTTAAGCTTACATTTTTGCTATAAGTGCTTAGGATTTGTCATAATGCTCTTAAACAATCTAAACGATTTTAAAAATTCATACTTTTAGAGCCAAAGCTTTGATACTTAAGAGTTAAGCTTCAAAAAGCTTTAACAATTTTAAGTCTTCTGTTGTAATCATCAACCAAACAAACAGTATGTCAAAAGCTTTCGGAAAAGCTTTTGAGTAGAAACTGGAGTTTTTACACAAATATAATCCAAAATATATAATAAGTTTTAGTTTGTTGTTTTACAAACAAACTGATTTTCAATATTCAAAGCGAAAGCTTACAAAAGCTGGTCTCACAAAAGTTTCTAAAGACTTTATATTGATTAAAGTATTAATTTATTGTTTTATAACATAAAAAGTTTTCATAAACTTTTTCTTGAAAACTTTTTAAAAGCTATAAAGCATTAAAAGAAATATTAAACACTTCCTGCCTCTCAAAAGTGGTTTTCTTAAGCCTTTTTAACCACAAATTTTGAATAAATAATAAATGTCACTGTTCCTCTCAATCTATAAAGTACAAAGTTCATTGATTATAAATTGTTTGCTTGCAAATTCTTTAGCATTTCCTATTGACCTGCAAAATTGTTTAAAACTAAATTTATCAGGTCCAAAGTTCAATTTAAATTTGTCTTCTTCATGCAATTTGTATTCAATTAATTATTCAATGTATGTATCGTTACAATTGTATTTCAAAATGTCAGCACTTTCACTTGATTCCAAACTGTATTGGTTTTCTTATTTTTTTGCTTCTGAAACTTTTCTACTGAAACATTTTTTGTGTGTGTTCCAATTTTTCACATTTTTGATAAATACATATTATAGTATTTTTATTTTTATTTATTTTTTTTTTGTTAAATTGTTGGTATATTCTTGCATACATTATACACGACAAGATCATGACACTAAAAATAAATTCAAAACGTTTTTTTTTCTTTCTTTTTCACTTGTTTAAACGAAAAATAAATATAAAAATAAATAAAAAAAATTGTTGGTTGTTAATCACTCTTAGGAAAACTCACACGAGCCGTTTAAAAACAAAATAAAATAAATTTATTTAAGAAAATCCACCGAAAAATAATATTCAGCACGATCGATCGATCTTTAACGATGACACAACGACAACTGACGCAATTTCTTGGGTGTATGATAAAGTTGTTCATTTCGAAATCCCATGTATGGGTGAGTAAGTGTCTCTGTCTCTGTGTGTGTGTGTGTGTTTCTATATCTATAGGATATTTTAAGATCTGTGTTGGTGTGAGAGAGCATGAGTTTTCATTTCTTTTTTAGCACAAATATGAAATAGAAATGTCTGAAATTTTGTATTTTTACTATTTTCTTTTTTGTTGTTTTGTTTTTTTCGCACTAGCTTTAGCTAAAAATTTCAGATATTTTTAAATGTCCTTGAGCAGTGTGTAGCGCATGAAACAGCAACAACAACAACAGCTAAAAGAAACAAATAAATATTTAGATACGGTTTGTTTTTTTTATTTATTTTTTGGCTACATACGAAATTAGTTTTGTTGATGGATGATTTATTACAGAATTATGTGGATTTTGGTGTAGAATTCCAAAAAGAAAGAAAAAGCTTTTAATAAAGCTTTCACATTTTCATGTACATACCTATGCTACCTAAAGCTTTTCATAAATGATATTTTGTTTTGAAAATGGGCTATAATTTGAAGAGATTTCCAATATTTTTATAACTATAACTGGATTTGATTGAAAATTGAAAACTAAATTTCAAACAGTGATTCGAATATTTAAACCTTGAAATTTTACAGCTTGAATATTTACAGCAAGTTCAAATATATTTTCATGTTTTCTAATTAAGTTTTTTTATTTATGTTTCGAAATATTTATTTTTCAAATTTAAAACTTCGGTTTCATTATTTTTAAAAACTGTTTATTTTCTTGTAACTTCGAATTCTAAAATTTGTTCGAACATCTTTCAAATATAGTATTTTTTGACTTTTATGGTTATTAATAACAGTTTCAAGGTTTTTAGTTTCAAGATACATTTTTCTTAAACTTCTAATTTTTAATTTTTTTTCGAACATTTTTCGAATATTGATAATTTAGCAATTTACAGTTATAGACAACAATTTATAAGTATTTAACAAAAAAAATTTAAGTTTTTCTAGTTTCTGGTAGCATTTTCTATTAACTTCGAATTTTGAATTTTTTTCGAACATTTTTCGAATATTGAAAATTTTGCAATTTACAGTAATACGCAACAATTTATAAATATTTTACAAAATATTTTAAGTTTTTCAAGTTTCTGGTAGCATTTGAAATTTTGAATATTTTTCGAACATTTTTCGAAAATTAAAATTTTAGCATTTTACAGTTATTTCAAACAATATCTATGAATTTAAGAATATAAATTATGTTTTGCACGATTCAGTGACATTTTTTAATAACTTCGAATTTCGTGTTTTTTCGAACTTCTTTCAAATATCGCAAATTTTAAATTTAAATGTAATTGATGACAATTTTAAAATATCAAGTAGCATTTTTCAAGTTCAGGGAGCATTTTTTCTTAACTTCGAATTTCGATTTTTTTTCGAACACCTTTAAAACATGAACAATTTTAATTTAACGTTTATTGTAACAATTTATGTATATGATTTTAACAACGATCTTCATATTTTTTATGTTTTTTTTTAGCATTTTTTTCCTTTCTGTGAATTTTCAATATTTTTCGAATATAGATATTTAGATATAAAATATGGTTATTAATAAGGATTTTTAAATATTTTAAGAAGTGCTTTTTCTTAACTTTGTATTTTGAAATTTTTTCGAATATTAAACATTTATAATTTAAAGATTTTTAAATACAATTCAAAGAAAATAAAACTCAAAATATTCGAAGTAACGAAATTTTCATTTTAAATTATAAATTTTTAAATCAATTCAAACAATTTCAATATATCAAATGATTTTAAGAGAAAAAATCAAAATCGAAAATTTGAAATAACCCAATTTTAATTTCGAAAATTCAATATTTTCAAAAACAAACTTATTTGTCAATAATTACGAATTTCAAATTTTTTCGAAGATTGAAAATTTTGATAATTTTAAGAAAAAAATCAAAATCGAAAATTTGAAATAACCCAATTTTAATTTCGAAAATTCGATATTTTCAAAAACAAACGAATTTCAAATTTTTTCGAATATTTAAAATTTTGATTTATTGAGGATGAGATAGAAGAGTTATCAAATAAATCGAAGTCTTATATTCGAATACTAAATATTTTATTTCGAAAAGTTAACATTTTCCACTGTTTACATTATTTTTGTATTTTATTGAAAATTTCCCATCAAACGTTTCTTTAAATTGTAATTTCGAATGTTTCAAATATTTGGATTTTATGGTATTCGTTTATAATTTTAAAAAATATCAAATTATAAATAACGGAAATTATTTAAAAAAAAATATCAAAATTCGAAATTTCAAAAAATAAAATTTTTAAAAAATTCGAAATTTCAAAAAAAAAAAAATTTTAAAAATCTTAAAATTCGAATCAAAATTTTATCAAAATTCGGAATTTCAAAAAATAAATTTTTAAAAATTCTCAAAATTGGAATCAAAATTCGAAATTTTAAAAAATAAAATTTTTTTTTTAAATAAAAATTATAAATGTCTAAAAAAATATTGAATTTTATTATCTCAAAATTCGAAATTTCAAAAAATAAAATTTTTTAAAAATTCTCAAAATTCGAAAAATACTGAAAAAATTCAAATTATTTAAAAAAAAAATTCAAAATTCGAAATTTCAAAAAATAAAATTTTTAAAAATTCTCAAAATTCGAATCAAAATTTTATTAAAATTCGAAATTTCAAAAAATAAAATTTTTAAAAATTCTCAAAATTCGAATCAAAATTTTATTAAAATTCGAAATTTCAAAAAATAAAATTTTTAAAAATTCTCAAAATTCGAAATTTTAAAAAATAAAATTTTTTTCGAATCAAAATTTTATCCATTTTTTTTAAATAAAAATTATAAATGTCGAAAAAAATATTGAATTTTATTATTTTATCTCAAAATTCGAAATTTCAAAAAAAAAATTTTTTAAAAATTCTCAAAATTCGAAATTTTAAAAAATAAATTTTTTAAAAATTCTCAAAGTTCGAATCAAAATTTTATCCATTTTTTTAAAAAAATAAAAATTATAAATGTCGTGAAAAATATTGAATTTTATTCAAATCGTATTTCGAATTGTTTCTAAAATTCGAAATTTTAAAAAATAAAATTTTTTAAAAATTCTCAAAATTCGAATCAAATATTTATTTTTTTTAAATAAAAATTATAAATGTCGAAAAAAATATTGAATTTTATTATTATTATCTCAAAATTCGAATCAAAATTTTATCAAAATTCGAAATTTCAAAAACAAAATTTTTTAAAAATTCTCAAAATTCGAAATTTTAAAAATTCTCAAAATTCGAATCAAAATTTTATCCATTTTTTTTAATAAAAATTATAAATATCGAAAAAATATTGAATTTTATTCAAATCGTATTTCGAATTGTTTCTATAATTTCGATTTTTCCTATTAAATTTACTGAAAACTAAGAATTCATTACCTAAAACAAAGCATATCGATTATTTTCGAAAATTCAACAAGTTTCAAAAGCAATTTTCCAAATTGTTTTTTTCACAAATTATTCTGGTTCTCATGGAGAAATTTTGAAATAATAGAAATGCTTAAAATTTAACTGGTTATTTCGAAATGTTACTAGGAATTGCTGTGAAAATATTCCAAAAATGCTTAAATATGATCACAAGATTTTGAATTTTAAAATTGTTTTTAACATAAACTTCAATCCATTTTAAAACCAAAATAAGAAAAACTCTTTGCAAATATGATATTCACTAATTTATTCCAATACCTCAAGTTATTGTATTTTAAAAATTCCAAATTTTAAAGATGTGAGAAATTCCTTAAAAATTTTGAGTTTCATAAATTATAAAAATTTCTTTAATTTCTTATTAATTTAAACTTTCTGCACCAAATTTCAAAGTTTCATAATCTTTAATTTTTATTGCATATTTTTGAAAAAAAAATCAAAGTCTATTTATAAACATGATCATTTGTGTTTTAGTCTTGCTTGTTTGCTACAACAATCAGTCTTTGAGGTTAAATAAAAATATGACACTTTTAGCAAATTCTTTGCTTTTCATAAAATTGATCGATCCATTATGATTACATAACTGTAGAAATGTTCCTTGTTTTTCAAAAATTTTTAAACTTTATTTAGTTTGTTAAACTTTCATTGTTATTTCTTTTTTCATTTTTTGTTTACACTTATAGTTTCTTATTTCTTTCATCTTTATTTTTATTGTATTTACTTTGTAAATTTCTTTTATTTTGAGTCACTTTGTTTTCAAAATTTTGTAAAATTTTTTTTTTTATTTTATTGTTGAAATTTTTTCTTGCAGTATAAAGAAATCAAATAGTTTGTTTCGTTTTAAATTTTAAAAACTTAATAAAAATTCCTTTTAACAGTTTAATTTTAATAATACAATTCCATATAGTTTTGTTGTTGAAAAATTGTCTGCTTACTTTTAATTACTCCCTAAAATATAGCGTTCTATCCTCAACGAAGAATTTTTTCAAACTGCTGATGTTCAAAATTTTGCTTCACCAATATCACTCGCTTTTCTTATAAAAACTCGGCAGAAATATCTGTTCACTCATACACCAACATACAAAAAAACACACACACATTAACCCCTACACATCATACCATACAAGTTTTCCTGTTGGCAAAAGCTTTTTCTTTTCAAAAAACCAAAAAAAAAACGATCATTTCACACAAAATTTGCACCTACACTTACATTTACACACACTTGCACACTTGTTTGCCTGAAAATATGCTTAAATTTGTTTATTATTGTTGTTGCTTCAAACCAGTCTCTCTCTCTAACACTCTCTCTCGCATTGAAAACCATAACGAAACAACAACAAAGATGTGTGTAAAAAAAAGCTTTGGTGTGAGTGTGTATTTGAATTATTGAAAGAAAACAATAAATTTCTTGATTTTTAATAAAAAAATCGGAATAAATTCTTTGAAATACATATACAAAATTGCTAAAAGCATAAAAAAACATTTATTTTCTTTATTAATTCATTATTTTGTCTTGAAGTTAATCAAAAATTTCGTTCATTGTTTCCAACATCCGTTTTTAAGAATTTTTTTTTGAGATTTTTGTTTAAAAAACAACAAAAAAACTATATTATTTTTATTGTATGTGTTCTTGTCATGTTTATTATTTTCAAAATCATCATCATCATCAGCATCACTAGAGCAACCCACCCACACCCACTCGGTTTTTAATATTTTTTTTATTTTTTGTAGCGCAAAAAAAAGCCACAAAAACAATTTTAAATAAATATTTTGAATATTAATTGAGGTTTTCATAACGTTTTTAAAAATAAATTTTCTGTTTATTTTCACTTTTTTTTTTGTCTTGAAATGTTTATCTAATATTTTCTTTTAGTTTTTTTTTTTTTGGTGATAATTTTAAAATTTTCAAAGCAAATCAATAACGATTTTGTAAATAAACCTTTGGCAAAACAAAATAGTTTATTAAATTATGATTAATTTTATATTAAATACAGAATTTATTGATTCCTATTTAAACATCATGACAAATGTCATTAGTTTTAACTAAATATAGCAAATTTTGAATAAAAAAATAAGAAAATATAAACAAAAAATAGGATTCATAATCAAAATATGATTAATTATGGATAAATAAAAGAATATATACATGTTTATAAACAAACAAAAGTTTTAAATAAAATTAAAAAATTAAATTTTTTTTTTTTAAATTCAAAATACAAAAACTTTTTTAAGAAAATTTATTTTCTGTTAATTTTTCATATTTATAAAACTTTGAATCTAAAGCTGTAATATAACTTAAAAAACTATTTAAATTTTTAACTGCCACTACGAAATTTGTATTATTTAAAATATTCGTATAAGGGAGCGTATGATTAATATTAATTAGGGAGTTGTTGAAGAAAATTCTTAATAACTTTTTTGTTTATAAATGAAAATAAACAATTTCAAAGGATTCTGAAGGGAAACACAACAAGCCTTGTAAATATATAACTAAAAACAAATTGGATGTATAGAAATTAAAAAAATTCGATGAATTCATGGCAACTGTGTTAAGACAAATAAACAAAATAATTCGTAACTCATCTCCTAACACTAAAATAGATACTAAGATACTATTTGGATAATTTTCTGAATTTACTGTAATAAATTGAAGACAATTGAAAAGTTTTAAAAAATATTTTGAATTCGAAATAAAAAATATAATAAAACTTTTTTTATTATTTCATAAATTTCTAAAACTTAGAGTCTTTAGCAGTAATATGACTTCAAAAATTATTTAAATTTTTAATTCAAACTACGAAATTTTTATTATTTAACATTTTCATATAAGGGAGCGTATGATTAATATTAATTAGGGAGTTGTTGAAGAAAATTCATAATAACTTTTTTGTTTATAAATGAAAATAAACAATTTCAAAGGATTCTGAAAGAAAACATAACAGGCCTTCTAAATCTAGAACTACAAACAAATTAGAACTATAGAACTTACAAAAATTCTATAAATTATTGGCAAATGTGTTACGGAAAATAAACATAATAATTCTAATCTTATCACCTAACACTAAAATAGATATTATTTGGATAATGTTGTGAAGAAATATGAAAAATCATTAATTTCTAATAATATGCCTTCAAAAATTATTTAAATTTTTAATTAAAACTACGAAATTTTTATTATTTAAAATCTTCATGTAAGGGAGCGTATGATTAATATTAATTAAGGAGTTGTTTAAGAAAATTCCTAATAACTTTTTTGTTTATAAATGAAAATAAACAATTTCAAAGGATTCTGAAAGCAAACATATCAGGCCTTGCATACCTATAACTAAAATCAAATTTAAACTATAGAACTTACAAAAATTCTATAAATTATTGGCAAATGTGTTACGGAAAATAAACATAATAATTCTAATCTTATCACCTAACACTAAAATAGATATTATTTGGATAATGTTGTGAAGAAATATTTAAAATCCTTAAGTTACTGTAATAATTTGAAGACAATTGAAAAGTTATAAAAAATATTTTGAATTCAAAATAAAAAAAAATAATAAAACTTTTTTATTATTTCATAAATTTCTAAAACTTAGAGTCTTTAGAAGTAATATAACTTAAAAAAGTATTCAAATTTTTAATTCAAACACGAAATTTATATTATTTAAAATCTTCATGTAAGGGAGCGTATGATTAATATTAATTAGGGAGTTGTTGAAGAAAATTCCTAATAACTTTTATGTTTATAAATGAAAATAAACAATTTCAAAGGATTCTGAAAGAAAACATATCAGGTCATATAATACTATTGTTACAAATTTATTTAAACTATAAACCCTAAAGAAATTATATGAAGCAATGACAAATGTATTACAAAAAAAAATCAACATTTAATTGCCATCACTAATACATGTATTATTTGGATCATACTTATAAATACCATGATAAATGGGAAACAATTTAAAAGTTTTGAAAAAAAAAAATTTTTATTCAAAAACTAAAAATCAAATAAAAATATTTTTTTCTTATTTATTTCATGAATTTTAAAAATTCAGCATCTTGTGCTGTACTTTAACTTAACAAATATTTAAATTTTTATTTAAAACTATCAACATTTCATTATTAAATATTTTCTTATATGACAGCGTATGATTAATATTAATAGTGAGGTTACTTAAGGAAATTGTTAATAACTTTTTTGTTAATAAAAGAATTTTTAATTTTTATAAATGATTCTGAAACAAAACATATCAGGGCTTATAAAACTATTACTACAAATCAATTTAAACTAAGAACCTTAAGGAAATTCTATGAATCCATGAAAATTTCTTACGACGTATTAAAAAAAATAATTCAAAACTTAATATTCAACACTAATAAATGTATTATTTGGATCATGTTGTGCAGAAATAAGTAAAAGTTTTAATTAACTTTTATAAATTGCAAACGATTTGAAAGTTTAAAAAAATATTTTTTTAATTTAAAAACAAAAAATTAAATAAAAAAAATTTTACTTTTATCATGAATTTCTAAAATTCAGAATCTTAAGCTTTAATATGTCATAAAAAAATTTAAATTTTTACTTCAAATCAAACATATCAGGCCTTGCATACCTATAACTAAAATCAAATTTAAACTATAGAACTTACAAAAATTCTATAAATTATTGGCAAATGTGTTACGGAAAATAAACATAATAATTCTAATCTTATCACCTAACACTAAAATAGATATTATTTGGATAATGTTGTGAAGAAATATTTAAAATCCTTAAGTTACTGTAATAATTTGAAGACAATTGAAAAGTTATAAAAAATATTTTGAATTCAAAATAAAAAAAAATAATAAAACTTTTTTATTATTTCATAAATTTCTAAAACTTAGAGTCTTTAGAAGTAATATAACTTAAAAAAGTATTCAAATTTTTAATTCAAACACGAAATTTATATTATTTAAAATCTTCATGTAAGGGAGCGTATGATTAATATTAATTAGGGAGTTGTTGAAGAAAATTCCTAATAACTTTTATGTTTATAAATGAAAATAAACAATTTCAAAGGATTCTGAAAGAAAACATATCAGGTCATATAATACTATTGTTACAAATTTATTTAAACTATAAACCCTAAAGAAATTATATGAAGCAATGACAAATGTATTACAAAAAAAAATCAACATTTAATTGCCATCACTAATACATGTATTATTTGGATCATACTTATAAATACCATGATAAATGGGAAACAATTTAAAAGTTTTGAAAAAAAAAAATTTTTATTCAAAAACTAAAAATCAAATAAAAATATTTTTTTCTTATTTATTTCATGAATTTTAAAAATTCAGCATCTTGTGCTGTACTTTAACTTAACAAATATTTAAATTTTTATTTAAAACTATCAACATTTCATTATTAAATATTTTCTTATATGACAGCGTATGATTAATATTAATAGTGAGGTTACTTAAGGAAATTGTTAATAACTTTTTTGTTAATAAAAGAATTTTTAATTTTTATAAATGATTCTGAAACAAAACATATCAGGGCTTATAAAACTATTACTACAAATCAATTTAAACTAAGAACCTTAAGGAAATTCTATGAATCCATGAAAATTTCTTACGACGTATTAAAAAAAATAATTCAAAACTTAATATTCAACACTAATAAATGTATTATTTGGATCATGTTGTGCAGAAATAAGTAAAAGTTTTAATTAACTTTTATAAATTGCAAACGATTTGAAAGTTTAAAAAAATATTTTTTTAATTTAAAAACAAAAAATTAAATAAAAAAAATTTTACTTTTATCATGAATTTCTAAAATTCAGAATCTTAAGCTTTAATATGTCATAAAAAAATTTAAATTTTTACTTCAAATTATAAAATTTTTATACTTTAATGAGAGCGTATGATTAATATTAATTTTAAGGTTACCAGAGAATTACTTAAATAACTTTTTTGTTTACATATAATAAAGTAAAATTCCAAAAATATATAGAAAGAAAATATTTTAAGTGTTATAAAATTGCCACATTTAAGGTTCCAAAGTAAACCAATATAAATGTGTGTGCTGAAATTTTGAAAATAGTTCTTAAGTTTTGTTGAAAATCTTAAAAAGTCGTTCATATTTTTTCGAAATTGTTCTGTACCTATTAAACAGAACTACTAATGATAATCCTTAATTTGTTCTTAACATATTTGTAGAACATTGAATGGCTCCATTTAACTTGCATCCCGGTGAAAATTACGTTTTTATAAAATTACTAAAAATTAATATCAATCATACGCACCCTTGAACAATTTTCAGCAAATTTCCAATTTTCTTTTGGACAAATGAAGATTTTAAAAATTTTATTCAATGACTACAGCTTGATATAATAGGTGTATTTACCCAGAAATATAATTGTTGTTTTACGTTCAGCAGAAATTTTACAAAATATTTTTTTAGATTTCATAGAAAATTTTGAAAAAATCCTTCATAAGTTGTCAAAATTATTCAGTAACTATTAAACAAATCCTCTGATGTTAAACCTTAATTCGTTGTTAATATATTTGTAGAACATTTAATGCCTCTACATAACCTGGTTCCTGGCGCAAATTAAGTTTTTTTATAGAATTACTACATAATATCAATCATTCGCACCGTCGAACAATTTCACAAATTTCCAATTTTCTTTTAAACAAATGAAGATTTAAAATTTTTTATTTAGTGACTACAGCTTGTTCTATTAGGGAAACGATAAAATAAATGTATTTATCCAGAAATAGAATTTTTGTTTTAAATTCAGTATAAATTTTGGAAAACAAATTTTAGGTTTCATGGAAATTTTTGGAAAAAAATCCTTCATAAGTTGTCAAAATTATTCTGTAACTATTAAAAAAATCTACTGATATTAATCCCTAATTTGTTCTTAAGATATTTGTAGAACATTCCAGTACTCTAAATAACTTAGTTCCCGGCGAAAATTACGTTTTTCTAGAAGTACTTCAAATTGATATTAATCATACGCACCCCCGAACAATTTTACAAATTTCCAATTTTCTTTTAAACAAATGAAGATTTTAAAATTTTTATTTAATGACTTTTGCTTGATCTAATATGGGAACAGTAAAATGTGGTGCATTTACTTTGAAATAAAATTTTTTTAAGTTCAGCAGCAATTTTGGAAAATATTTTTTTAGGTTTTTTAGAAAATTTTGAAAAATCCTTCATAAGTTGTCAAAATTATTCAGTAACTATTAAAAAAATCTACTGATATTAATCCTTAATTAGTTCTTAAGATATTTGTAGAACATTCCATGACTCTGTATAACTTAGTTCCTGGCGAAAATTACATTTTTATAGAAGTACTTTAAATTGATATTAATCATACGCACCACCGAACAATTTTACAAATTTCCAATATTCTTTTAAACAAATGAAGATTTTAAAATTTTTATTTAATGACTTTTGCTTGATCTAATAGGGGAACAGCAAAATGGGTGCATTTACTTAGAAATAAAATTGTTTTAAGTTCAGCAGCAATTTTGGAAAATATTATTTTAGGTTTTATAGAAAATTTTGAAAAAATCCTTTATAAGTTGTCAAAATTATTATGTAACTATTAAAAAAATCTACTAAAGTTAATCCTTAATTTGTTCTTAAGTTATTTGTAGAACATTCAAATGGTCTATGTAACTTGCTTTTCGGCGAAAATTAAGTTTTTATAAAATTACTATAAATTAATATCAATCATACGCAAAAAAATTTTAAACATATTTCCAAATTCTGTTTAAAAAAAAGAAGATTTGAAAATTTTTAATAAAAGACTATAGCTTGGTCTAATATGGGAATAGTAAAATGTTTGTTGTTTTAAGTTCAGCAGAAATTTTGGAAAATATTTTTTATAGAAAATTTTGTAAAAAAGTTTTCAAAATTATTCTGTAACTGTTAAACAAATCTACAAATGTTAATTCTTAGTTTGTTCTTAAGATATTTGTAGAACATTTAATGGCTCTATTTTATCATTTGCACGTGCTTTTGAAAGCTATACCCTCCATCACATGATTTGCCAAAACAAATTGAGAAAATGATAGCCATTTCTTCATATGTATCTATCAACAATATGGTCGGTGTCAACTGTCAAAGTTCGAAAGTCTCCTTTATAAGGCCTAATATGTTTTCTTACAGAATCCTTTAAAATTTGTAAAATTCCTTTATAAAGAAAAAAGTTATTAAGATTTTTCTCAAGCAACTCCCTAATTAATATTACTCATACGCACTCATATATGAAAATTTTAAATCATCAAAATTTTGTAATTTTAAGCAAAAATTTTAATACTTTTTGAGGCCATATTACAGCTTAGGATGCTAAGTTTTAGAAATTTATGAAACAAACCAAAAAAACTTTTTCTGGAAAGATTTTTTCTTTTCTGAATTGAAAATATTTTCAATACAATTTTTTTATTTCTTATATATTTCTGCAAATAATTTTTAAAATCCTACACGTGTTAACTGTTTTATTTTAAATGTCGTTGCTTCCAATAAATTTTCAAATTTCGCCAATTAATTAAAAAATCGTAAAAAATATTTGACATGAATTTTTTTATTATGCAGCTTAAAACATTATATTTGGCCGCAAACAATAAATATAACGAACATTTACTTGTTTTCACACATATATAATTTTAAAAATAAAATATTATTCATGAAAAAATTGCGTCAAATTTGGTCTTGAACCTAAAGAAATTGAAATTAATTGGGGCACTGAAATGAAAATGTAACACAAATTGGCAAATTATGGAAAATTTTGTTAATTTTTTATAATATATTCAAACAAAAATATTTCAATTTATCTTTTTTGTAATTAAAATTTTATTTTCTTTTTTTACTTTGTAGCAAATTGCTTTATTATTCTTCTTATTCCCCAAATGACTTTAATTGGGTCACCTTTATCAGGCCAACAAAACAAATTTCGAAACGTATTTTCTCTTGGAAACAAACTACAAAACACTTTTCATCCCTTTTTATAAACAAAAATTCATTAAAAATAGAAAATTGTTTTTGAAAAATAGCAAAAATATTTTGCTGTTTTTCAGGGTTATTGTGGTAAACAAAGAAACTTCCTAAACTGTTTATAGTTTTTTAACCTATTAATGGCAGCAAAATGAAAAGTCTTCTTTCTAAAAATACTTAAAATCAAAACAAAGAAAGTAAAAGTCAACAAACAAATCTGTTTTCTTTTGAGTGTCGACTGATTTTTGGCAAAATTAGCTGTTGGCACCGAATCCAATCAGGTAATTTTCTTATTTTTTTACAATAAAACGTAATAATTTCAATTGTTCGATAATAGAAACCCGTGACCAATAAGACGGCTAAACAAAGACTTATTTAAATTAATTAACTTTCTCTCTAATTTGGTTAGTTTTTTTTTAACTAAATCATTGCCAATTTAAATAAAACAGCAGATGTTTAGAGGTACTTTTTTGTTTACTTTAGCAGTCAAAAGTACTTTACTCGATAGACTATAAAATTTTCCATTTAGTTAATAAAAAATACGCAATATTTTAAATAATGCTAAATGTTTTTATGAAAATAATCATGTAAGTTCAAACTTATCTTGTATTGAGACCACTATTATGATTTTTAAAAAACTAATTAAAGATTTTCATAGCTTTAACAATTTTCAAAAGTCTGTTAAATAAAAGAATTTTTATTATAAAGTTAAACTAAAATTTTAGAAAAAAATTTTTTTTTTTTTAATTTTAAACCCATTTTAATAAATTTTCAACAAGTAAAATTACATTATGTAAATGACATTATAATACTTGAAATGTTTTCTTTCAGAATCCTTTGAACATTTTATCTTTCTCTTAAAAACAAAAAAGTTATTTAGGAATTTCTCAAAAAACTCCCTAATTAATATTAATCATACGTACCCATATTCAAAATTTTTAAATAATGAAAATTTAATAGTTCTAAGCAACAATTTTAATACTTTTTTAAGGCATATCATAGCTTAGGATCTTAACTTTTGGAATTTCAATTTGAATTCAAAATATTTAAAAAAAAATTAACTTTATCTCTAATTTGGTTAGTTTAAAAAATAAAAATAAATCATTGCCAATTTAAATCAAACTCCAGATGTTTATTAGTACTTTATTGCTGTTTAAAGTACCTTACTCGATAGACTCGATAGCTTTGAAAACTTTCAAAGAATATTAATTAAAGTTTTTGAAAAAAAATTAAATTTTTTTAAATTTAAAGCCATATTAAAAAAAATACAACAAGTAACATTACATCATATAGATTATATTACAACACTTGACATGTTTTCTTTCAGAATCCTTTGGAATTTTTCTGTTTCCTTTGTAAACAAAAATGTTATTAAAGATTTACTCAAAAAACACCCCAATTAATATTAATCATACGCTCTCATATTAAAAATTTTAAAATAATGAAAATTTAATAGTTTTAAGCAGAAATTTTAATACTTTTCCAAGGCATATCTTAGCTTAGGATTTTAACTTTTAGGAAACTCAATTTGAATTCAAAATATTTTTTTTTAAACCCTATTTTCTTTAATCTACCAAAGAAATTTATAAATTTGTGCACTGCATGGCCCAAATAGTACCTGTATTTTCTTGTAACTTATGTTATTGTCTTTTCGATAATGAAAAATATTTTACTTTATGCAATTTTCTAAAAATACTTATTTTTATCAGTAATTTCTTTTTATTTTTAATTGTTTAAACTTCAAAACTGATGGCAATACATTATTTTAATAATTAAAAACAATATTATTTTCATTACAGCTTACTTTTTCTTAAAAAAGTACTTTATTTTGGCAAGCAATAAAAGTAAGTACTGAAAAGTATTTTGTTATTCAAAAATATCAAATAATGTCAAAAAATTTTATGTTTTTTATTAATTTTTATTTTAAATATTTGATTTTCTTTTATTTTGAGAACCAAACTAAAATTTTAATTAAAATAAAATATCTCTCTAAATACCTTTTTTGTGTGCTAAAAAATTCTTGGTACTTGTTAAAAACAAAAGCTGCTTACAGCAAACATAATCTTTAAAACACGAAAGCAAGTTGTATAGCTTAAAATTTATAATCTTCTGCAAAGAAATTCCATTTTAAATCAACAAAAACGATGATGACGTCAATTGATATTAAATATTAAACTACATAGTAATAAATGTTTATATTTCCTTAAAATAAAAAAAAAAACAAAATTTCTTTTATCAATGACGTTATTTCTTAACAAATTATTTAAGAAACATTTTGTTTAAGAAAAATTTCTTATTATACCCATCACCATGAATGAGAGGCATGAAGTTTGTCATTCCATTTTGTAATTTCCACATTTTTTAATTGAGACCCCCTAAAGTATATATCATTATATATAAAGTATGGATCATTATAGTTAACAGAGTCGTTATAGTCATGTCCATCCGTCCGTCTGTCTGTTGAAATCAACTTTTCGAAGCCCTGTAATAACACTCATATATGATTGTTGCAATATATATCCGCTATAGTCCAACTTAGATTGCTATTTAAAATCGAGCAAATCGGCACATAAATGACTGTGATATAAGCAAAAAACCACGACTACCTCGATTTTTACTACTATTTTTCACCACATTTTTTTCTCGAATTTTCCTAAAATTGTATTTTCTTTAATTCATAAAATTTTCTCATGATTACAAAGTTGTAAATAATTTTATATTTTCTGATAGGTTAGTACTTAAACTATAGGAAAAAGTTTAAATTGTTCGAATCATTTCTATGGTTAGAAAGTTGTAAATAATTTTATATTTTCTGATAGGTTGGTACCTAAATTATAGGAAAAAGGCTTAATTGTTTTAATCATTTAATATATATATATATATATATATATATATATATATATATATATATATTTTAATATTAACTCAAACTTTGCACAATTTTTTTTTTAAATTTTCCTAATATGGTAATTTTCTTTTATTCATAAAATTTTTCTCTTATAACAAAATTGTAAATAATTTTATATTTTCTGACAGGCTAATACATGAGCTATAGGAAAAAGTCTAAATTGTTCAAATCATTTAATATATATTTTTTTGATATTACCACAAACTTTGCATAAATTTTTGTTCGAATTTTCTTAAAATTGTAATTTTCTTTTATTCATAAAATTTTTCTCTTATAACAAAATTGTAAATCATTATATATTTTCTAATAGGTTAGTACTTAAACTATAGGAAAAAGGCTAAACTGTTCAAATCATATGATATATATTGTTTTAATATTAACTCAAACTTTGCACAAATTTATTTTTAATTTTTCTAAAATTAAAATTTTCTTTTATTCATAAAATTTCTCATGATTACAAATTTGTAAATAATTTTATATTTTCTGATAGGCTAATACATAACCTATGGGAAAAAGTCTAAATAGTTCAAATCATTTAATATAAATTTTTGTAAAATTACCTTTTTTTATTTTTCCGCAAATTTTAATTTTCTTTTATTCATAAACTATAGGAAAAAGTATAAATAGTTCAAATCGTTTAATATAAATTTTTGTAAAATTAACTCAAAAATGTTGACAAATTTTTTTTTTTAAATTCCGACAATTTTAATTTTCTTTTATTCATAAAATTTTTTTCTAATAATAAACTTGTAAATCATTGTATATTTTCTGATAGGTTAGTACTTAAACTATAGGAAAATGGCTAAATTGTTCAAATCATTTGATATATATTGTTTTAATATTAACTCAAACTTTGCACAAAATTATTTTTAATTTTCCTAAAATTAAAATTTTCTTTTATTCATAAAATTGCTCATGATTACAAAATTGTAAATAATTGTATATTTTCTACTAGGATAACACTTAAACTATAGGAAAAAGTCTAAATTGTTCAAATCATTTAATATACATCCTTGTAAAATGACCTCAAACTTTTCACAATTTTTTTTTAAATTTCTGAAAATTTTAATTTTCTTTTATTCATAAAATTTTTCTCTTATAACAAAATTGTAAATAATTTATATTTTCTGATAGGTTAGTACTTAAGCTATCGGAAAAAGCCTAAACTGTTCAAATCATATGATATATATTGTTTTAATATTAACTCAAACTTTGCACAAAATTATTTTTATTTTTTCTAAAATTAAAATTTTCTTTTATTCATAAAATTGCTCATGATTAAAAAATTGTAAATAGTTTTATATTTTCTGATAGGCTAATACATAACCTATGGGAAAAAGTCTAAATAGTTCAAATCGTTTAATATATATTTTTGTAAAATTACTTCAAACTTTTCACTTTTTTTTAAAAAAATTTCCGAAAATTTTAATTTTCTTTTATCCATAAAATTTTTCTCTTATAACAAAATTGTAAATCATTTTATATTTTCTGATAGGTTAACACTTAAACTATAGGAAAAAGTCTAAATTGTTCAAATCATTTAATATATGTTTTTGTAAAATAACCTCAAAATTTTCACAATTTTTTTTTTTTTTTATATTTCCGAAAATTTTATTCATAAAATTTTTGTCTAATAATAAACTTGTAAATCATTTTATATTTTCTGATAGGTTAGTACTTAAACTATTGGAAAAAGGCTAAATTGTTCAAATCATTTGATATACATTGTTTTAATATTAACTCAAACTTTGCACAAAATTATTTTTAATTTTCCTAAAATTAAAATTTTCTTTTATTCATAAAATGTTTCTCTAATAATAAAGTTGTAAATAAATTTATATTTTCTGATAGCTTAGTACCTAAACTGTAGGAAAAAGTCTTAATAGTTTTAATCATTTAACATATATTTTTTTAATATTAACTCAAACTTTGCACAAATTTATTTTTAATTATTCTAAAATATACATTTTTTCTATTCAAAAATTGTTTCATGATGGCAAACTCATAAACAATTTTCTATTTTCTGATAGCCTAGCTCATAAACTATTACAAAATGGTAAAAATATTGAAATTCTTTAATATTTATATTTTTTAATATTTCCTCATAATTAATTAAAATTTTCTTTTATTCATAAAATTATTCTATTTTCACAAAACTGTACATTATTTTATATCTCTCGATAGCCAACACATTGTGCTATTGGAAATAGGTAATACTGTTTACATTTTTTAATAAATATTTTTTTAATATTACCTCAAAATTTGCAGAAATTTATTTATAATTTTCTAAAATTGTAAGTTTCTTTCATTCTAAAATTTTTTCAGTGTACACAAAATGGTAAATTTTTTTTCTAATAACAAAATTTTTAATAATTTTATGTTTTCTTATAGCTTTGCCAATAAGCTATTACAAAAATACAAAGTTTTTAAAATCTTTCAAATTTAAGTAAAATCTTGTTAAAGGTAACTTTTTTCTTTTATTTAAAAAAATTTTAATTACCAGCTATTCATTCTAATTTTCTTAGGATTTCAATGTTGTAAATTATTGTATATATTATAATAGCTTAGTACTTAAGCTATTGGAAAATGTTTAAAATATTTAAATCATTTAATATATATTTTTGTAAAATTTGCACAAACTTTAAACAAATTTTGTAATTTTAAAATTTTGCAAAAACTGTAATTTTTTTCATTTATAATCTTGTTTATGATTAAAAAGTTGTACATTTTCTGATTGTTTAGGACTTAAGCTATTGGAAAAAGGTAACATTATTACAATCCTTTAATATATATTTTTGTATATTAAAGGATTGTAATAATTTTACCTTTTTCCAATAGCTTAAGTAATAGTACAAGATGTTGGCTATCGAGAGATATAAAATAATGTTTAATTTTGTAAAAATAGACAAATTTTATGGATAAAAGAAAATTAAAATTAATTATGTGGAAATAATAAAAAATATATATTAAAGAATTTCAATAGTTTTACCATTTTGTAATAGTTTATGGATTTTGCTATCATGAAAACAATTTTTGAATCGAAGAAAATTTATATTTTAGAATAATTAAAAATAAATTTGTGCAAAGTTTGAGTTAATATTAAAACAATATATATTAAATGATTTGAACAATTTATACTTTTTCCTATAGTTTAAGTGTTAACCTATCAGAAAGTATAAAAAATATACAATTTTGTAATCATAGGAAAATTTTATGAATAAAAGAAAATTAAAATTTTTGGAAATTAAAAAAAAAAAATTGTGAAAATTTGTAGGTAATTTTACAAAAATATATATTAAACGATTTGAACAATTTAGACTTTTTCCTATAGTTTAAGTGTTAACCTATCAGAAAGTATAAAATTATTTACAATTTTGTAATCATGAGAAATTTTATGAATAAAAGAAAATTTTAATTTTAGAAAAATTAAAAATAAATTTGTGCAAAGTTTGAGTTAATATTAAAACAATATATATCATATGATTTGAACAGTTTAGGCTTTTTCATAGAGTTTGAGTACTAACCTATCAGAAAATATAAAATGATTTACAATTTTGTTATAAGAGAAAAATTTTATGAATAAAAGATAATTAAAATTTTCGGAAATTTTTTAAAAAAAAATGTGAAAAGTTTGAGGTAATTTTACAAAAATATGTATTAAACGATTTGAACTATTTAGACTTTTTCCCATAGGTTATATATAAACCTAACAGAAAATTTAATATTATTTACAATTTTGTAATCATGAGAAATTTTATGAATAAAAGAAAATTTTAATTTTAGTAAAATTAAAAATAATTTTGTGCAAAGTTTGAGTTAATATTAAAACAATATGTATCAAATGATTTGAACTAACCTATCAGAAAATATATAATGATTTACAATTTTGTTATAAGAGAAAAATTTTATGAATAAAAGAAAATTATCTTTCACAGATTATGGACAAATTTAATTTTTGAAAAATTTGCACAAATTTCGTACAAACTTGATTTTTCATAAAATTTTAAATTTCTTTCATTCAGAAAAGAGATCTCTATGTTGTAAATTATTTTACAGTTTCTGATACTTTTTTTCAGCAACATTTTTTTGTTAAAAAATTAGTTTCACCCAAAATTGTTTAAATTTTTCTTAAAGTCTTCTTTGGTGAAGGGTATTTAAGATTCGCCACAGCCCAATATATCTTTCTTACTTGTTTATTTTATATTTTTTCGAAAAGAATACACAAAATAAAAATTGCCAATATTAATTACATACCATTTTAAAACATAAGATAAAAAAAATAAAATTTTTTCTTCTACCCATGCTTTATGTGGGTTGTATTGTTTATAAACAAATTCTTTTGAGAAAAAAAAAATAATGTTTAAAATAAAACTAAACAGAAAATTCAAATTTATAAACACATTTTCCAAGGAAATCAAATAAAACCGAAATTATGTAAATAAAAACGAAAGAAAGAAAATATTTAAAATAAATATAAATAAAAAAGGGCCACAATTTGAGGCCCACAAATAAGACCTAAAACTAATGTAATAAATTGGTAACATGAGAGGTGTTATAAACAAGAAAATAAAATAAATAAATAATAATTCAAGTGTATTTATAGTTTAGAAAATAATACACCATTGCCTGATGGGTTTAATTTAAAAAAAAATTTAAGAATTTTTCAAAAAGTAACCAAGTTTGAGCGAAAATTTAAAAATATATATATTAAAGAATATAAATAATATAACCCTTTTCTAATAGTTTTAACCCTAGACTACCACAAGATACCAAATAATTTATCATTTTATTATTACAGACAAATTTTATGAATGAAGAAAAATAAAATTTTTGGAAAATTAAAAATCAATTTGTGCAAAGTTTGAGCAAATTTTAAAAATATATATATTAATGGATATAAACAATTCAAATTGTTTCCAATAGTTTAAGTTCTAAGGTATCAGAAAATATAAAAAATTTCAACATTTTAAGTTCACTGAAAAAAATTTTGGAATGAAAAAAATTGAGAATTTTTGGAAAATTAAAAATAAATTTGTGCAAAGTTTGAGCAAATTTTACAGAAATATATATTAAAGGATTTTAATAATTTAACTTTTTTCCAATAGTTTAAGTATCTAGCTATCAGAAAATATTAAATAATTTACGATTTTGTGTTCACTGAAAAAAATTTTGGTATGAAAGAAATGTATAATTTTAGGAAAATAAAAAAAAAAATTGTGCAAAGTTTGAGGAAATTGTACAGAAATATATATTAAAGGATTTTAATAATTTTAACTATTGTTAATAGCTTAAAACTGTAGCTATAAAAAACCATAAAATTATTTACAATTTTGTAATCATAAGAGGATTTCATGAATAAAAGAAATTTTATTCATGAAAAATTTCAAATAAATTTGTGCAAAGTTTGAGGTCATATTAAAAAAATATATATTAATGGATATTAATAATTCCAATTTTTTCTAATAGATTAAATACTAAACTATCAGAAAATATAAAAAAATTCACCATTTTAAGTTCACTGCAAAAATTTTGAAATTAAAGAAATTTACAATTTTAGGAAAATTAAAAATAAATTTGTGCAAAATTTGAGGTAATATTAAAAATATATGTGTTAAACTATTTTCATAATTTTCATATTTTTTAATAGTTTAAAGGCTTAGCTATTAAAAACCATAAAAAATTTTACAGCTTTGTAGTCAAACAAGAATTTTATGAATGAAAGAAAATTAATATTTTTGAAAAATAAAAATCAATTTGTGCAAAGTTTGAGGAAATATTAAAAAAATGTTTATTAATGTTAAGTACTAACCTATCAGAAAATGTAAAATAATTCACCAGTTTGTGTTCACTGAAACAATTTTGGAATAAAAGAAAATTTACAATTTTAGGAAAAATTAAAAATAAATTTGTGCAAATTTTACAAAAATATATATTACAGGATTTTAATAATTTTACATTTTTCCAATAGCTAAAGTCCTAAGCTATTTTAAAATATAAAATAATTTAAATTTTTCTAACCATAGAAACATTTTATGAATGAAAGAATTTTACAATTTTAGGAAAATTTAAAATAAATTTGTGCAAAGTTTGAGCAAATATTTAAAAATATATATATTAAAGAATTTTAATAATTTTACCTTTTTCCAATAGCTTAAGTCCTAAGCTATTAAAAAATATAAAAAAAAACTTACAACTTTAAAAACATTAAAAAAAAATATATTTAAATAAAAAAAATTGCAGTTATTGAAAAATTAAAAAATTAGTTTAAAGTTTGTGCAAATTTTACAAAAATATATATTAAATGATTTAAATAATTTAACGTTTTTCCAATAGCTTAAGTACTAAGCTATTAGAATATATAAAATAACTTACAACATTAATAGGATATGAATATATCCTAGACAAATTAAAAAATAAGAAAAACTTGTTCAAGGTTTGAAGAAATTTTAAAAAAATATATATTAAAGATTTTAAATAGTTTAGAATTTTTGTCATATTCTATAAACTCAGCTATCAGAAAACATTAAATAATTTACAATTTTCTTATTAGAGAAAAATGTTATGAATGAAAGAAAATTTTAGTTTTTGAAAAAATTTAAAATCAATTTGTGCAAAGTTTGAGCAAATATTTAAAAATATATATATTAAAGAATTTCTAAAATTTTACAATATTCAAATAGCTTAAGTCTTAAAATATATAATAATTAACATCTATGTAATCAAAGAAAAATTTTATGAATGAAAGAAAATTATAATTTTATGAAAATAAAAAATAAATTTGAGCAAAGTTTGAGGTAACATTAAAATAATATTTATTAAAAAATTTAAACAGTATTACCTATTTCCAATAGCACAAAGTGTTGGCTATCGCTAGATATAAAATAATGTACTGTTTTGTGAAAATAGAATAATTTTATGAATAAAAGAAAATTTTAATTAATTAAGAGGAAATATTAAAGAATTTCAATATTTTTACCATTTTGTAATAGTTTATGAGCTAAGCTATCAGAAAATATAAAATTGTTTATGATTTTGCTATTATAAAAACAATTTTTGAATGTTAACAAATTTATATTTTAGAATAATTAAAAATAAATTTGTGCAAAGTTTGAGTTAATATTAAAAAAATATATATTAAATGATTAAAACTATTAAGACTTTTTCCTACAGTTTAGGTACTAAGCTATCAGAAAATATAACATTATTTACAATTTTATTATTAGAGAAACACTTTATGAATAAAAGAAAATTACCATATTAGGAAAATTAAAAATAAATTTGTGCAAAGTTTGAGTTAATATTAAAAAAATATATATCAAATGATTTGAACAATTATGCCTTTTTTCTGTAACTTAAGTACTAACCTATCAGAAAATATAAAATCTTTTACAATTTTATTATTATAAAAAAAATTTATGAATAAAAGAAAATTAAAATTTTAGAAAATTTTCAACAAAAAAAAATTGAGCAAAGTTTGAGTTCATATTAAAAAAATATATATTAAATGATTTAAACAATTAAGCTTTTTTCGTGTAATTTAAGTACTAGCCTATCATAAAATATAAAATTATTTACAGATTTGTTATCACGAAAAAATTTAATAAATGAAAGAAAATTACAATTTTAGGAAAATTCCCAAAAAAAAATTTGGGCAAAGTTTGAGTAAAAATTAACTCAAAGCCTGAGCTTTAAGAAAATATTCTGATATTAAAATATCTATTAATTTTTCAAGTTTTATACTTGTCATGCCCATAGTTTACAAAATTATTTCAATTCCAATTGGTTTATATAATTTTTCTGTTATTTTATATAAATCTCTAAAAATTTGTATTGGAATTGGTGTTTCCCTAGAGCCATTTCTTATTGTTTTAACTAACAAATATATAACTAATTATTAGCAACAACAAATTTGTTGTTTATCTTTTAAACTAAGCAAAAACACACAAAAAACATTAAGGAAACAGCTGGACTTGTTTAGGAATTAAATAAATTATTTTATCTCCCCAAAAAATAAAAAAAAAAACACAGCAAGCAACTATCTATGAGTCAGTGAACGCAACAGATGAAAAGCAGGAAGGTCAAATGTTCAAAACACTGAACGCTTTAAAATAAATGGTTTTAACTACAAAAAAAAAACAAAAAATTAGGTTGAAGGGCGAGCATTTCTGTTTAAAGCCAAAGACCTTGAAACATAAAATAAACATGGGAAGATAAAAAAAATAACAATATTTTCATAAGTTTTATAAAGGAATTTAAATAAGTAATTTGTTTTTCTTTTCAAGAAAAAAATTATTTTTAATTGTAGGCTGTTTTAGCTGAATAATTTTTCTTAATTTAAATTTTATTCATAATTGAAATGACGTGATTTAATTTGTTGTGTGGTTTCCTTGTAATTTTTAGCACATGCCTTTAATCAACACCTGTAAATGATGCAAAACCATTCATTTACATTCAAGAATAAGATAAAAGAGGCAAAATTGTTGAATTCTTGTGTTAATAATTTTTAGCACCAAATTAAGCAATGGGCGGCAATGGCAAAAAATATGCAGTACATATTATTTATTACATTAAACGAATTTTAAAACACCCTGTAAAATACGTAATTCTAGAACAGAACTGGAACAGAACTGGAACAGAACTAGAATAGAACTGGAATAGAACTAGAACAGAACTAGAACAGAACTAGAACAGAACTAGAACAGAACTAGAACAGAACTAGAACAGAACTAGAACAGAACTAGAACAGAACTAGAACAGAACTAGAACAGAACTAGAACAGAACTAGAACAGAACTAGAACAGAACTAGAACAGAACTAGAACAGAACTAGAACAGAACTAGAACAGAACTAGAACAGAACTAGAACAGAACTAGAACAGAACTAGAACAGAACTAGAACAGAACTAGAACAGAACTAGAACAGAACTAGAACAGAACTAGAACAGAACTAGAACAGAACTAGAACAGAACTAGAACAGAACTAGAACAGAACTAGAACAGAACTAGAACAGAACTAGAACAGAACTAGAACAGAACTAGAACAGAACTAGAACAGAACTAGAACAGAACTAGAACAGAACTAGAACAGAACTAGAACAGAACTAGAACAGAACTAGAACAGAACTAGAACAGAACTAGAACAGAACTAGAACAGAACTAGAACAGAACTAGAACAGAACTAGAACAGAACTAGAACAGAACTAGAACAGAACTAGAACAGAACTAGAACAGAACTAGAACAGAACTAGAACAGAACTAGAACAGAACTAGAACAGAACTAGAACAGAACTAGAACAGAACTAGAACAGAACTAGAACAGAACTAGAACAGAACTAGAACAGAACTAGAACAGAACTAGAACAGAACTAGAACAGAACTAGAACAGAACTAGAACAGAACTAGAACAGAACTAGAACAGAACTAGAACAGAACTAGAACAGAACTAGAACAGAACTAGAACAGAACTAGAACAGAACTAGAACAGAACTAGAACAGAACTAGAACAGAACTAGAACAGAACTAGAACAGAACTAGAACAGAACTAGAACAGAACTAGAACAGAACTAGAACAGAACTAGAACAGAACTAGAACAGAACTAGAACAGAACTAGAACAGAACTAGAACAGAACTAGAACAGAACTAGAACAGAACTAGAACAGAACTAGAACAGAACTAGAACAGAACTAGAACAGAACTAGAACAGAACTAGAACAGAACTAGAACAGAACTAGAACAGAACTAGAACAGAACTAGAACAGAACTAGAACAGAACTAGAACAGAACTAGAACAGAACTAGAACAGAACTAGAACAGAACTAGAACAGAACTACAACAGAACTAGAACAGAACTACAACAGAACTACAACAGAACTAGAACAGAACTACAACAGAACTACAACAGAACTAGAACAGAACTAGAACTAGAACAGAACTAGAATCTCAACTAGAATCTTAACTAGAATCTCAACTAGAATCTCAACTAGAATCTCAACTAGAATCTCAACTAGAATCTCAACTAGAATCTCAACTAGAATCTGAACTTGAACTGAAATAGAATATGAACTACAATTGAACTAGATTCTCAACTAGAATTGAAATAGAATCTGAACTAGAATTGAAAAAGAATCTGAACTAGAATCTGAACTAGAATTGAAATAGAATCTCAACTAGAATTGAAATAGAATCTCATCTAAAATTTAAATAGAATCTGAACTTAAATTTAAATAGAATCTGAACTAGAATCTGAACTATAATCTCAACTAGAATCTCATCTAGAATCTCAACTAGAATCTGGACTAGAATCTGAACTAGAATCTCAACTAGAATCTCAACTAGAATCTCAACTAGAATCTGAACTAAAATTGAACTAAAATTGAACTAAAATTGAACTAGAATCTCAACTAGAATCTCAACCAGAATCTGAACTAGAATCTGAACTAAAATTGAAATAGAATCTGAACTAGAATTGAAATAGATTCTGAACTAGAATCTCAACTAGAATCTGAACTAGAATTTCAACTAGAATCTCAACTAGAATTGAAATAGAATCTGAACTAAAATTGAAATAGAATCTCAACTAGAATCTGAACTAAAATTGAACTGGAATCTCAACCAGAATCTGAACTAGAATCTCAACTAGAATCTGAACTAAAATTGAACTAAAATTGAACTAAAATTGAACTAAAATTGAACTAGAATCTCAACTAGAATCTCAACTAGAAACTGAACTAGAATTGAAATAGAATCTGAACTAGAATCTGAACTAGAATCTCAACTAGAATCTGAACTAGAATCTCAACTAGAATCTGAACTAAAATTTAACTAAAATTGAACTAAAATTGAACTAAAATTGAACTAGAATCTCAACTAGAATCTCAACCAGAATCTGAACTAGAATCTGAACTATAATCTGAACTAAAATTGAAATAGAATCTGAACTAGAATTGAAATAGAATCTGAACTAGAATCTGAACTAAAATTGAAATTGAATCTCAACTAGAATCTCAACTAAAATTGAAATAGATTCTGAACAAGAATCTCAACCAGAATCTCAACTAGAATCTCAACAAGAATCTCAACTAGAATCTCAACTAGAATCTGAAATAGAATCTGAACTAAAATTGAAATAGAATCTCAACTAGAATCTCAACTAAAATTGAAATAGATTCTGAACTAGAATCTCAACCAGAATCTCAACTAGAATCTTAACTAGAATCTCAACTAGAATCCCAACTAAAATTTAAATAGATTCTGAACTAGAATCTGAACTAAAATTGAAATTGAATCTCAACTAGAATTGAAATATAATCTGAACTAAAATTAAACTTGAATTTGAATTAGAATAGAATTAGAAAATGAACTAGAACTAGAGCAGGAATCTGAACTAGACAGGATTTGAACTAAATCTAGAAAAAGGAAAAGTAAGGACACAATTTGTACATTATTCTTAATTTAACACACCGCCACCAATTGTTCTCATAAAACCAACACCTAAACAAACACATTTGTTTGATACAAAGAAGAAATTTATTTTTAAACACATATTTTTAAAATTATACTTGAATACATATGTAAGTACTCTTGCATATTTTGGGTGATTTTACATATAAGAATATAATAATAATTAATAAGAAAAAATTTTAAAATTTTCGAAAGAAATGATCATGAATAAAATGCATCACTCACAAGCAAAACACCTCTAGTACTTACAACACAAAAACACTAAAGAATCAACAAATTGTTGTTATAGATCATCATCAAAATGTTCATGTTCATGATGATCATCACAATTAAACAATAAATGAAAACAAAAGAATGAAACGAAATTAAATGAATCATTGCCAGGTATTGTATGGTAGTGATTCTGTTTGCTGTTTCTGATTTCACTTCTGCATTTTATGTTTGATATTGAGAAAATTCATCTTATGATAAATTGTATATAAAATAAAAGAAATTCCTTTTGAAACAACAACAGCCAGCATGTAATTGAAGCAATCAAATATTTATATTTTATTGAAATGAAAAAACATTATTTTAATTTGTGTTTACATTTTATGAGAGATATTAAACTTGAACTTCTTTTTTTCTCATGTCTATTTGAAATTTGTTGTTTATTTGAAATTTTATTTTATGTTTTGCCTTGTGTTTAAATTAATTTAGCAACGGTTTCAAGATCTTATAATAAAATATGATTTTACGCCTTGTCTGTGTAAATAAATGATAAATTTATTTCAAGATGTCTCAGTTTTTTTCGATGAAATTAAATTTTTTTTGTGAAATTGAAATTTTACACCAAAACTGCTCAATTCTGGTGACTGTTAAGTCCCACTGTGCTTAAACTTGTTAACTCTTTTAGGAAAATTCTGAAAGCTAAACTTCTCCTCTATTGATGTACCAGATTTTATAGCGAATACTTCAGTGGTTTAGATTCTGTGTTCATAAACATTTTTCTTTCAATATTTGTCGTATGGGGCGTATGATTGATATTAATTTTTTACAAAAATAGGTTTCCACTTATTTTAACATAACTTTATTAAATATTAATGGATTTTAGTGAAATTTGTTTTAAATTAAAGCAAATAAATTAGCATTTAATACAATTTTGTATGAAAACCAAAAAAAAAAAGGCTGAAATTTTTTTTTCAGTTAATAAAATTTTTGAAATTGTGTTTTAATGAAAAAAAAATATTAACAATATTCATATTGTTAATTGATTTTAAATTTGTTAAGTTTTTTTTTATAAAATTTACAATTTTTGTGAAATTGTTTAGTGCTCAACTTTGTTGATCGCTAAGTCCCTCTGTGATGAAACTTTTTAATTTTTTTTAGAAAAATTTTAAAAGCTAAACTCCTTATCTATTGCTGTGCCAAGTTTTGTTCCAATCATTTGATTAGTTTAGATTCTGCATATAGAAACCTTTTTCTTTCAAACTTTTGCCTATGTGGCGTATGATTGATAGTAATTTTATTATAAAAATATGTTTTCACTTAATTTAACATAACTTTGTCAAAAATCTATGGATTTTAGTAAAATATGTCTTAAATTAAAGCTAATATTTCAAAGATTGTAATGCCTATCAAATATTAGCTGCTTTGCTTCATAAATATCTGAATTATGAGCGAAAAACCTCGACTGTCATTTTCATCATAAACATTTTTTTGTTTACAAATATCAACTTTATTAAGATAATGGAAACACTAATCAATAACTTTAAATTGGATTATTTTAGTTTAGATTTAAAATCACTCATTGATTTAAAAACGTATTTCAGTTTGAACTAATAAATAATCCGCACTCATTAAACTGCTGAATATGAAGTATTTTAGCTTTCTGTTTAATAAACTAGAGGCACAAAGGGAATTTGGTTTATTTAGAAAAGGAAAAAGGAAATGTGTCTGTTACAGAGTGTCGGCAAACAACTTCCGGCTCGTCGTCTTAACAACTAAATAAATCCTCTTATGAAAATGGAAACAGAAATAAAATAGAAATTTGAAAAAACAAATAATCAACAAAAGCTGTAAATTAAGTGTTGAAGTATTAAAAACAGGAAAAACTCAAGAAAACTTTAGGACTCACATACAAAAACACGCAATCAAATATATATACATATGTATGCTTTAAATATTTCTTATACATATAAATAAATATTTATTTAATCAAATACATACATTCCTATTTAAACATTTTTCTTTTCAACTCGTATAAGAAAACATTGATAAGTTTTAAGAAAAGCACGAATAGAAGTAAATAATAAAAAATAATGAAGACGCTTAAATAATATTATATACTACATATGTACCTATAAACATATCTGTATATCATTGTATTTTCTTCAATATTATTTTAGTTGCTCTTGTCTTTGCTATTTTAATATGTCAGGCAGTGTTAAAAGCAATTAATTTTCAAGTTCATTTGCGTAGAAAATTCTCAAACACATACCAATGCGAATGTTCATACATACATATGTGTAGAAACACAACTAATACATACTCGCACTCACGCATAATAAATGATCATGAATGTTAAATACAACTTATTACTGTGTTAAAATACACTTACTTATGACTTTGTGTGTGTGATTAAACACACAACACATGTACACTTAAGTATATATAAGAGAGTATAAGAATATATTATTAAAATTTGTGTATTTGCATTTAACATTATACAAATACCTATACACAATTAATAAGGTGAAAAAAAGAAAACTTCTCAATGGAATACGGTGGAACAAAATTATGAAAATTATGTTCTACTACAGTTCTAGTTCAGATTCTAGTTGAGATTCTAGTTCACATTTTAGTTCATATTCTATTTCTGATTCTAGTTATTCTCTAGTTCATATTCTAGTTCAGATTCTAGTTGATATTCAGTTGAGATTCCAATTCAGATTCTAGTTCTGTTCTAGTTCACATTCTAGTTTAAATTCCATTTCACATTTTAGTTCATATTCTAATTCTGATTGTAGTTGAGATTCTAGTTGAGATTCTAGTTGAGATTCTAGTTCACATTTTAGTTCATATTCTAATTCTGATTCTAGTTGAGATTCTAGTTGAGATTCTATTTAAATTTTAGTTCAGATTCTAGTTGAGATTCTAGTTCAGATTTTATTTCAATTCTAGTTCAGATTCTATTTAAATTTTAGACGAGATTCTATTTCAATTCTAGTTGAGATTCTATTTCATTTCTAGTTCAGATTCTATTTCAATTCTAGTTCATATTCTATTTAAATTTTAGTTGAGATTCTAATTCAGATTCTAATTAAATTTTAGACGAGATTCTATTTCAATTGTAGTTGAGATTCTATTTCAATTCTAGTTCAGATTTAATTTCAATTTTAGTTCAGATTCTATTTAAATTTTAGTTCAGATTCTATTTAAATTTTAGTTGATCTAGTTCAGATTCTATTTAAATTTTAGACGAGATTCTATTTCAATTCTACTTGAGATTCTATTTCAATTCTAGTTCAGATTCTATTTAAATTTTAGTTGAGATTCTAGTTTAGATTCTAATTCAGATGCTATTTCAATTTAAACGAGATTCTATTTCAATTCTAGTTGAGATTCTATTTCAATTCTAGTTCAGATTCTATTTCAATTTTAGTTCGGATTCTATTTAAATTTTAGTTGAGATTCTAGTTCAGATTCTATTTCAATTCTAGTTGAGATTCTATTTCAGATTCTATTTCAATTTTAGTTGAAATTCTAGTTTAGATTCTAATTCAGATGCTATTTAAATTTTAGACGAGATTCTATTTCAATTCTAGTTCAGATTCTATTTCAATTCTAGTTCAGATTCTATTTCAATTTTAGACGAGATTCTATTTCAATTGTAGTTGAGATTCTATTTCAATTCTAGTTGAGATTCTATATAAATTTTAGTTCAGACTCTAGTTCAGATTCTATTTCAATTCTAGTTGAGATTCTATTTCAGATTCTATTTCAATTTTAGTTGAAATTCTAGTTTAGATTCTAATTCAGATGCTATTTAAATTTTAGACGAGATTCTATTTCAATTCTAGTTCAGATTCTATTTCAATTCTAGTTCAGATTCTATTTCAATTTTAGACGAGATTCTATTTCAATTGTAGTTGAGATTCTATTTCAATTCTAGTTGAGATTCTATATAAATTTTAGTTCAGACTCTAGTTCAGATTCTATTTCAATTCTAGTTGAGATTCTATTTCAATTCTAGTTCAGATTCTATTTAAATTTTAGTTGAGATTCTAGTTCTGTTCTAGTTCTGTTCTAGTTCTGTTCTAGTTCTGTTCTAGTTCTGTTCTAGTTCTGTTCTAGTTCTGTTCTAGTTCTGTTCTAGTTCTGTTCTAGTTCTGTTCTAGTTCTGTTCTAGTTCTGTTCTAGTTCTGTTCTAGTTCTGTTCTAGTTCTGTTCTAGTTCTGTTCTAGTTCTGTTCTAGTTCTGTTCTAGTTCTGTTCTAGTTCTGTTCTAGTTCTGTTCTAGTTCTGTTCTAGTTCTGTTCTAGTTCTGTTCTAGTTCTGTTCTAGTTCTGTTCTAGTTCTGTTCTAGTTCTGTTCTAGTTCTGTTCTAGTTCTGTTCTAGTTCTGTTCTAGTTCTGTTCTAGTTCTGTTCTAGTTCTGTTCTAGTTCTGTTCTAGTTCTGTTCTAGTTCTGTTCTAGTTCTGTTCTAGTTCTGTTCTAGTTCTGTTCTAGTTCTGTTCTAGTTCTGTTCTAGTTCTGTTCTAGTTCTGTTCTAGTTCTGTTCTAGTTCTGTTCTAGTTCTGTTCTAGTTCTGTTCTAGTTCTGTTCTAGTTCTGTTCTAGTTCTGTTCTAGTTCTGTTCTAGTTCTGTTCTAGTTCTGTTCTAGTTCTGTTCTAGTTCTGTTCTAGTTCTGTTCTAGTTCTGTTCTAGTTCTGTTCTAGTTCTGTTCTAGTTCTGTTCTAGTTCTGTTCTAGTTCTGTTCTAGTTCTGTTCTAGTTCTGTTCTAGTTCTGTTCTAGTTCTGTTCTAGTTCTGTTCTAGTTCTGTTCTAGTTCTGTTCTAGTTCTGTTCTAGTTCTGTTCTAGTTCTGTTCTAGTTCTGTTCTAGTTCTGTTCTAGTTCTGTTCTAGTTCTGTTCTAGTTCTGTTCTAGTTCTGTTCTAGTTCTGTTCTAGTTCTGTTCTAGTTCTGTTCTAGTTCTGTTCTAGTTCTGTTCTAGTTCTGTTCCAGTTCTGTTCTAGTTCTGTTCTAGTTCTGTTCTAGTTCTGTTCTAGTTCTGTTCTAGTTCTGTTCTAGTTCTGTTCTAGTTCTGTTCTAGTTCTGTTCTAGTTCTGTTCTAGTTCTGTTCTAGTTCTGTTCTAGTTCTGTTCTAGTTCTGTTCTAGTTCTGTTCTAGTTCTGTTCTAGTTCTGTTCTAGTTCTGTTCTAGTTCTGTTCTAGTTCTGTTCTAGTTCTGTTCTAGTTCTGTTCTAGTTCTGTTCTAGTTCTGTTCTAGTTCTGTTCTAGTTCTGTTCTAGTTCTGTTCTAGTTCTGTTCTAGTTCTGTTCTAGTTCTGTTCTAGTTCTGTTCTAGTTCTGTTCTAGTTCTGTTCTAGTTCTGTTCTAGTTCTGTTCTAGTTCTGTTCTAGTTCTAGTTCTGTTCTAGTTCTGTTCTAGTTCTGTTCTAGTTCTGTTCTAGTTCTGTTCTAGTTCTGTTCTAGTTCTGTTCTAGTTCTGTTCTAGTTCTGTTCTAGTTCTGTTCTAGTTCTGTTCTAGTTCTGTTCTAGTTCTGTTCTAGTTCTGTTCTAGTTCTGTTCTAGTTCTGTTCCAGTTCTGTTCCAGTTCTGTTCTAGTTCTGTTCTAGTTCTGTTCTAGTTCTGTTCTAGTTCTGTTCTAGTTCTGTTCTAGTTCTGTTCTAGTTCTGTTCTAGTTCTGTTCTAGTTCTGTTCTAGTTCTGTTCTAGTTCTGTTCTAGTTCTGTTCTAGTTCTGTTCTAGTTCTGTTCTAGTTCTGTTCCAGTTCTGTTCTAGTTCTGTTCTAGTTCTGTTCTAGTTCTGTTCTAGTTCTGTTCTAGTTCTGTTCTAGTTCTGTTCTAGTTCTGTTCTAGTTCTGTTCTAGTTCTGTTCTAGTTCTGTTCTAGTTCTGTTCTAGTTCTGTTCTAGTTCTGTTCTAGTTCTGTTCTAGTTCTGTTCTAGTTCTGTTCTAGTTCTGTTCTAGTTCTGTTCTAGTTCTGTTCTAGTTCTGTTCTAGTTCTGTTCTAGTTCTGTTCTAGTTCTGTTCTAGTTCTGTTCTAGTTCTGTTCTAGTTCTGTTCTAGTTCTGTTCTAGTTCTGTTCTAGTTCTGTTCTAGTTCTGTTCTAGTTCTGTTCTAGTTCTGTTCTAGTTCTGTTCTAGTTCTGTTCTAGTTCTGTTCCAGTTCTGTTCTAGTTCTGTTCTAGTTCTGTTCTAGTTCTGTTCTAGTTCTGTTCTAGTTCTGTTCTAGTTCTGTTCTAGTTCTGTTCTAGTTCTGTTCTAGTTCTGTTCTGTTCTAGTTCTGTTCTAGTTCTGTTCTAGTTCTGTTCTAGTTCTGTTCTGTTCTAGTTCTGTTCTAGTTCTGTTCTAGTTCTGTTCTAGTTCTGTTCTAGTTCTGTTCTAGTTCTGTTCTAGTTCTGTTCTAGTTCTGTTCTAGTTCTGTTCTAGTTCTAGTTCTGTTCTAGTTCTGTTCTAGTTCTGTTCTAGTTCTGTTCTAGTTCTGTTCTAGTTCTGTTCTAGTTCTGTTCTAGTTCTGTTCTAGTTCTGTTCTAGTTCTGTTCTAGTTCTGTTCTAGTTCTGTTCTAGTTCTGTTCTAGTTCTGTTCTAGTTCTGTTCTAGTTCTGTTCTAGTTCTGTTCTAGTTCTGTTCTAGTTCTGTTCTAGTTCTGTTCTAGTTCTGTTCTAGTTCTGTTCTAGTTCTGTTCTAGTTCTGTTCTAGTTCTGTTCTAGTTCTGTTCTAGTTCTGTTCTAGTTCTGTTCTAGTTCTGTTCTAGTTCTGTTCTAGTTCTGTTCTAGTTCTGTTCTAGTTCTGTTCTAGTTCTGTTCTAGTTCTGTTCTAGTTCTGTTCTAGTTCTGTTCTAGTTCTGTTCTAGTTCTGTTCTAGTTCTGTTCTAGTTCTGTTCTAGTTCTGTTCTAGTTCTGTTCTAGTTCTGTTCTAGTTCTGTTCTAGTTCTGTTCTAGTTCTGTTCTAGTTCTGTTCTAGTTCTGTTCTAGTTCTGTTCTAGTTCTGTTCTAGTTCTGTTCCAGTTCTGTTCTAGTTCTGTTCTAGTTCTGTTCTAGTTCTGTTCTAGTTCTGTTCTAGTTCTGTTCTAGTTCTGTTCTAGTTCTGTTCTAGTTCTGTTCTAGTTCTGTTCTAGTTCTGTTCTGTTCTAGTTCTGTTCTAGTTCTGTTCTAGTTCTGTTCTAGTTCTGTTCTAGTTCTGTTCTGTTCTAGTTCTGTTCTAGTTCTGTTCTAGTTCTGTTCTAGTTCTGTTCTAGTTCTGTTCTAGTTCTGTTCTAGTTCTGTTCTGTTCTAGTTCTGTTCTAGTTCTGTTCTAGTTCTGTTCTAGTTCTGTTCTAGTTCTGTTCTAGTTCTGTTCTAGTTCTGTTCTAGTTCTGTTCTAGTTCTGTTCTAGTTCTGTTCTAGTTCTGTTCTAGTTCTGTTCTAGTTCTGTTCTAGTTCTGTTCTAGTTCTGTTCTAGTTCTGTTCTAGTTCTGTTCTAGTTCAAATCTAGTTCTAATTTTTAGCAAATTTGTGTTTATGTTTGTGAACACTTATTTTTGTAACAAAATTAATAGGAATCTATACAGAATACATGATCGGTAAAAACATGGTTTAGCTTTCTAAGTATTGATTAAAGAAATGAAATTCAAATAACGAGGGCCTTTTCGTTCACCAAAATTTAACTCTTTTATGCATAATTTTATTTTCCAATGAAAAGTTCTTGAAAAAGTAAGTTTTAGAAAAGTTTCATTGACTGTGTAAAGAAAATCTTTAGTGAATCATGCCCACTGTAAGCTATCGATATATGATTTTGTTTTTATTCATTTGACATGTTCTGTATAAAGCAGCACCGAAAAAAATACATAATTTATTTTTCTCTCATTTAAGTTTTCTGCTTCTCTTTTTAAAAATGTTTAAAAAAGAAGAAAAACATTGGAACTGAATATTTAAAGATTTTCTTAAAGGAAAATAAATTTAATAAAACTGTTTTTCTTTTTGCTTTTGCTTTAAATAATTGTACTGAAAAAGAAGCTTTTAAGTTATTTTCAGTTTATATTTTTTATTCTACATAAGCAAATATGAACACGCAGCAAGCAACAACAATCATGATAATAACAACAACAACAATGAGAACAACAAGTATTTAGAGGCTGAGAGGAAAACAACGTAAAGAATAGTAAATAGATAGAAGTATATGTATGTATGTGTGTTGCTTGTGTGATAACGGGAAATGGAAAAAAGAGTCTTTATGGGAGAACAAAATATGTATGTGCAACTACAACAACTACACACATCATAATCGTCATTATCGTGTCTATCATCGTCATTAACAGGCGAGTGAGTGCGAGTAGCAATGAATAAACAACATGGCTGTTGTTTTTACACATATTCACACTTGCTCACATGCATATGAATACATACAGTTATTGTTGTTGTTGGCTCTCAAAGAAATACAGTCATACATTTTTTTACCCAAATATTTACGTTTCATGGTGGGAGAGATTGGAAAATAATATGTCAGTTCAAAACTACTGAAGAGATCAGTATGAAACTGGGAATAGCGGGGGAAAATAGTCAAAATTTAACTAAACCAAACTGAACTCGTAATACACTGATATGTTTAGAAATTATATTGGCAGTTGCCAATTCCAAATTTTTTTTAGCTTCTCTTAACCCTTTTTAACCACTGTTCTGTTGTTGTTAGTTGTAAGATACACTGATATGTGTTTTTTCTTTATGTGCACTAACATTTTTTTTGAATTCTTTTAATCTCTCTCATAAATTTGAATTGTTTTAGTATGAGTTTCTGTTTTCTTATATTTATATTAAGTAATCTACGTTTTTTATTTTTTCTTCATTATGTCTACTTGTATGTCTATGAATATGAAAATATCTATCTATGTTTTTTTTATATTTTTTGTGTTTATTTTCGTTGTTTAGTTTATGACGAAGGTGAATTTGTGGCTATTTTTTTAGTTTGTTTTTTGATAATTCAAAAAATATTTCATTAAATCATTTTAATTATCAAGATAAAGAGAAAATAGGTTTAAAAAAGATCAAGAGAAAGGGCGATAACATTAAGGTCTATAAAAAAAAATTTTAAATAAATAAAAAGTTTTACAAAAATATTTGGGTTGATAAGGGGGGGGCAAAAATGTACATAAACTTATACAGTTTAAACAAGCAAAATCAGCAAACTTATTTTGTTTAATTAAAACACAATAAATCCATCAGGTAGATGTATTATTATAGCAAAATATTATACTGGAGTGTAAGTAATTGTAAAGATACATGCAACCATTCCAAGTATTTCAATTTACTACACCATAAAGCTTAACTTCTCCTCTATTACTGACCCAAATTTCAAACCGATCGATTGAAAACTTTAGATTCTGTGTCTAAAAACATTTTTGTTGCAAATGTTCACCCCACTTGACGTATGATTAATATTATTTATTTTATAAAAAATAAGTTTTCACATATTTCATCATAACTTTATCAAAAATTAATGGATTTTAATGAAATTTGTTTCAAATAAAAGTAAATATTTCCAGGTTTCATAAAATATTAAATCATTTAACAAAAATTCCCAATTTTTTATTGACAAATTCACTGAAATTTATTCTTGGGGAAAAATTTGTAAAAATATCAAAGCTTAAACAAAACACCAACAATAAAGCGTGATTTTATCTTTTCTTATATTTCCTTACTACAATTGGTTGGTTTCTTGCCGCCACAAACTGTAGTGTCTAATTCAGTAAAGAAAAATAAAAATAATTGCTTTATTTTTTAACTTTTGATTTCTTAAGAAACACTAAAAAAAATCCTATAAAAATTTAAAAAGGACTTAAAAATACCCAACAAGCTTAAATAAAGTTTTATAATTGCAGTAATTTTGTAGCGAAAAATTTAAAGAAACATTAATTTAAACATAATTTGTTTGTTCTTTTTCACACATTAGAAACTAATTGAAAATTTAAGTGTTCAACTTTGGTTTACTATAAGACCTAAAGTGTTGTAACTTCCTTACTCCTTTATAAATCTACTGAAAGTCTACATTTTTCTCTATTACTCAGCCAAATTTCATAATGATAGATTGAAAAGTTTAGCTTTTATGTTAATAAACGTTTTGGTTTGAAACGTTCCCCCTATGAGGCGTATGATTAATATTATTTGTGATATAAATATATGGTATCACTTACTTTACCCTAACTTCATCAAATATTAAGGGATTTTAATGAAATTTATCTTAAATGAACTTCAATATTTCCAGTTTCAATACAATATTAAACTATTAAACAAAAAGGTTCTGATTTTTTAATGAAAACTAGTAAAAATCTGGCAAATAAAAAATTTCGAAATTAAGGTTTATATTTAAGATTTTTAAGCATTGTCCAATAAGATCCTTAACAGTTTGCATATGTATATGACTAAACTGGTTTTAGAGAACATTTTTTTTGAGATTTTTGTTATAAAATGTATAAAAGATGTTCCAATATTTGAAGGACTCCCTTTATAGTAACAAAACTATAGAAATTGCAATAACAGCAGCAATTTTATACAGAAATATTAAAAAATTATAATAATTCAAAACTTATAAAGTTTTTCTTTGTAATTTTTTTTTAATACAGCCCACTGTGCAATTTTAATATTATCGAAATATATTCACAATTGATATGAATTCATCAAGTCTTCTTATAACTAATATTTATATTAGTTTTCTAGCCCAAAATTACTTTCACACTATCAAAGTGTTCCACTTTTCTATACTAAAAGGCCCACTGTGTTGTGATTCATTTGTACTTTTAGCCATTTTGTAAAAGCTTAATTCCTCCTCTATATATAAGCAAAATTGCATTACGATCGGTTTAATACATTAGATTCTGTAATTATAAACATTTTTATTTCAATTATTTGCCCTCCATATCGTATGATTAATATTATTTGTATTAAAAAAAATATGTTTTCACAAATTTTACCATAACTTTATCAAAAATTAATGGATTCTAAAGAAATTTAATTTAAATGAAAGCTAATTCATCCAGTTTTAATAAAATATTATAGAATAAAATAAAAAGTTTTTGATTTTTAAAAAAAATCCAGGCAAAAGTATTACATCTAAAAGTCAACTATTTAATTTTTAAGATATTATATTTAAATATTGTTTTCCTTACCTAAAAAAACCAGAGAAATTTATAAAAACAAATTTTGATTTAAAAAGTGGATATCATGACGTATGATTAATATTTATTTTAAATTTTCTGATATAATTTCATAGTTTTCATTATAACTTGAGCAAATATTTATGGATTCAAATGAAATAAATGGCAAAACAAAGTAAACATTTTATACTTTAATCCTGTATTGTTGCTTAAATAATAAATAGCCTCACTTTTCTATAGATAACTTATAAATAATAGCAATAGAAAATGTATAAATAGAAAAAAATCAAAGGAAAGTATAAGTAATCCACAAGTCTACAGAAATTTTAACAATAGCAAAAACTTTGTAGAGAAAACTTTAAAATAACAATAATTTTCACCATAAAATATTTAAATACCAAATCAGTTGCATTCGATACAGGTTCCCTGTCATGGTCTGGCCAGATTTCAGTAGCTCATAATAGATAGGACTCTTTTGCTCCCACTAAATACAGAGAATTACCTTAGCGCCGTGGATATTTGGCTTTGGTGTTGATTCGGCTGGTTGGCCGGGCTTCATATACGATCTCTTACGCTTCGGGTTATGGTAATGGATACATTTTTCATCGTACGTAATGATTCAGTGCAAAAATTATTTTGTTTTATAACGTTCAAGCATCATTTCGAACATCCAAATCGTCTTTCAAAGTCTCTCAGCTTGACTTCGTATGGCACCCAATTTCCCTGCTTTTGAATGAATCCTGCTGCTCGCAAACTTTTTGAAATTGCTGCCTGAGTAGCTCCCAATGATTTTGCAAGCTCTTGTTGAGTTTTACAACAATCATCATTGAGTATTGCATCCAATTCTTGGTCTTCAAACTATTTTGGCTTTTTTTTAAGTAGCATTTTGAGCAGTAAATTATTATTTTACATTTTTTCAAATTAGCCCACTGTGCAATTTAAATTTTATCGAAAACTGTTCCAACTTAAAATGAATTATTTAATTCCTCTGCTACCAAATATTTAAAGGTTTTTTTTAGCACAAAAACCAAAGAAATTAAAGAAAACTAGTTTTTATTATAAAAGTGGCTATCATGACGTATGATTAATATTTATTTAAAATTCCGGATATCATTTCGTATTTTTTGATATAACTTCAGCAAATATTCATGTATTTGAATGAAATAAATGGCAAAATAATGTAAACAGTTCATACTTTAATGTCTAGAGCTAACTTTATTTAAATTTGAAGCTTAAAATTTAAATTTTTACCAACAAAAATTAAATTTTAAAAATTTAGTTAAAATAATTTTTTAAATAGCTTAATTTTTATTTTACTTCAGCAAATATTCATGTATTTGAATGAAATAAATGGCAGAATAATGTAAACAGTCTATACTTTAATCTGTAAAGTTAACTTTATTTAAATTTGAAACTTAAAATTAAAATTTTTACCAACAAAAATTTATTTTTTTTAAATAAGTTAAAATAATTGTTTAAATAGCTTTAGTTTGCTTAATTTTTATTTGACTTTTGTTTTGTGTGGTACAAATTTAATTAGAATAGATTTATTTAACATGTCACATTTCACTTTTTTTTTAAATTAGCCCACTGTGCAATTTAAATTTTACCGAAAACTGTTCGAACTTAAAATGAATTATTTAATTCCTCTGGTACCTAAATTTAAATTTATATTCGGGCCTAAAAACCAAAAAAAAATTAAAGAAAATATCATGACGTATGATTAATATTTATTTAAAATTTCAGGATATCATTTCGTATTTTTTGATATAACTTCAGCAAATATTCATGCATTTAAATGAAATAAATGGCAAAAATAATGTAAACAGTTCATACTTTAATGTCTAAAGCTAACTTCATTTAAATTTGAAACTTAAAACTAAAATTTTTACTAACAAAATTAAATTTAGTAAAAATAATTTTTTAAATAGCTTAATTTTTATTTTACTTCAGCAAATATTCATGTATTTGAATGAAATAAATAGCAAAATAATGTAAACAGTATATACTTTAATCTGTAAAGCTAACTTTATTTAAATTTGAAACTTAAAATTAAAATTTTTACCAACAAAAATTAATTTTTTTAAATAAGTTAAAATAATTGTTTAAATAGCATTTGTTTGCATCATTTTTATTTGACTTTTTTTTTGTGTGGTACAAATTTAATTAGAATAGATTTATTTAACATGTCACATTTCACTTTTTTTCAAATTAGCCCACTGTGCAATTTAAATTTTACCGAAAACTGTTTGAACTTAAAGTGAATTCTTTAATTCATCTGCTAGCTAATATTTAAAGGGTTTTTTAGTCCAAAAACGAAAGAAATTAAAGAAAACTAGTTTTTATTTTAAAAGTGACGTATGATTAATATTTATTTAAAAATTTTATGATATCTTTTCTTATTTTTTGTTATAACTTAGGCAAATATTTATGTAATTGAATGAAATAAATGACAAAACAATGTTAACAGTCTATACTTTAATTTGTAAAGCTAACTTTATTTAAATTTGATGCTTAAAATTTAAATTTTTACCAACAAAAATTATATTTTAAAAATTTTGTTAAAATAATTGTTTAAATAGCTTCAGTTTGCCTTATTTTTATTTGACTTTTGTTTTGTATACTACAAATTTAATTTGTATATTGTATATATTTCCATTTAAACTAAACTAGTTTCCCCATTGAATGTGCAGCACGTGTCTAAAACTAAATAAAAATAAAAATAAATAAATAATAAAAAATATGATTTAATAGCTAAACAAATTATTTAATTGTTATTAGAATATTGTTTTGTATATTTTGTTAGAAACATTTTTGGACACTTGTTAAAACTATACAATAATAAAACAAAATAAACCAAACCACAAACAGCCTTAATTAATGTTTACTTTCAGATTCATATGCAGTAATAAAATGTGATATTAAAAAGCTATTTGAAAAAAGTGCATTTTGCCATAATTCAAACCATTAAAAATGGAATTTTTGTTTTTAATAAAAGAAAAATAATAAGGAAAGTAATTTAAAATCTCATAAATATATTAAATTTTCAAATTGTTTTTTAAACAACATCTTTAAGCAATTAACATTAAATTAAGATGTCAAAGTTTTTTTCTTCTATTTAATAAAAATTTCTATAATATTTGTGGTCTGCTGTTTTATGTTGTTTTTTGAAATAAATATTTAAATAAAATGAAAATTTTTAAAGAACTAAACGAGTGAAAATAACGACAAGAACAATGTCAATGATTATGAAAATCATGAACAAATATTTTGAACATTTATGAAGTAATAGCTAATAGTATAGAGAAAATATTTATACATTCTATATAAACTAAAAATGTAGATATGTTTATATACATTTGTGTTTTGTATATATTTATATTGGACTAAATTTTGCAAAACAAAAATTCAAACAAACATTCACAAAGGAAAATAAACGATTTTTATAATACCCTATAGATTTTTTATACTTAAGGTTTGTCACTAAAAACAATATTTTAAAACAAACATCCAATTTTATAATTTCAATTTTAAAATTTATTTTTTTCATATCAAAATTTTTATTAATTTAGCCCACTGTGCAACATCAAAATTATCAAAATATAATCAAGCTTAAAGTAAATTCATTAATTAGTCATTATTCAGCTCAAAAAGTCTGGCATACTAAAAATAAACTGAGTTTTATATAAAAATGAACATCATGACGTATGATTAATATTTATTTAAAATTTTTTTATATGGTTTCATAGTTTTAGCTATAACTTTAACAAATATTAATGGATTTGCATAAAATAAATGGCAATACAAAGTAAACATATCAAGCTTTAAGGGTTAATCATTAGAAAATTAATAAATATCCACAATTTTATATAAAAATCATATAAATAAACAGATTTAGAAAAAACTTTTTTCAAATAACTTAACAAAAGCAATTTAAATAAAAGAATTTAAAATAATAATAAATTGTTTAAGAAAAATAATAAATAGCCAATATTTTCTATAAGAAAAATCTACAAATACTTAAATACTTGGGTATATGACTTAAAAATTATGGATTTACAATAGATATATGTGACATATTATCAAAAAATATAAGCAAGCTTAAAACAAATTCTTTAATTAGTCTTTATTTAGCCCAAAATATCTGGCAAATATAAAAGAAAATGATTTTTATTTTAAAAAAAATACATCATGGCTTATGATTAATATTTATTTAAAATTTTATAATATGGTTTTGTAGTTTTTGCTATAACTTCAATAGATATTTATGGTTGTGAATGAAATAAATGGCAATACAAAGTAAACCTTTCAAGCTTTAAGTCCTAATCATTAGAAACGTAATAGATATCCACAATTTAATAAAGATAACATATAAATCAGAAGATTTAGAAAAACTTTTTTACAGATAACTTCAAAAAAGCAATTTAAACAGAATAATTTTAAATAATAATAACTTGTTTAAGAAAAAGAATAAATAGTCTTAATTTTCTATAAAAAAAAGTCTAAAAATACTTAAATACTAAATAAGAAACTGAATTTTTTTCAAAAATTGGACATCATGACGTATGATTAATATTTAATTAAAACTTTTTCATATGATTTTGTAGTTTTTACTATAACTTCAACAAATATTTATGGATTTGAATAAAATAAATGGCAATATAAAGTAAACCTTTCAAGCTTTAAGACCTAATTATTAGAAAATTAATAAACATTCACAATTTTTCATACCTGGTGTATTAAAAATGAGAGATTCACTATAGATGGCATAGGTTTTGAACGCGGTTTTTGTTTTAATAACTTATAAGTAATTTTGAAGGGTACATATCTGTCATTTATTCTCACTTAGGTTTTTTAAATTATAGTCTAAACAACAACGTGGTTTTTGCTTCGACAATGTCAAATTTTGTACAAACAAAGCATCATGTGCGGGAAGTTTGGCTTTACTTTAATTTGAAAAAAAAGTGCAGCTGAAGAACAACGATTGCTCACCAAAGCTTATGGTGAAAGTAATCCATAAGTTTCAACATGCGAGAGATGGTTTTATCGGTTCAGAAGTGGTAATTTTGACATGGAAGAAAAAGATAGCCCAGGCCAGCCAAAAAAGTTTGAAGACCAAGAATTGTAGGCATCACACCATGAAGATTGTTGTCAAGCTCAACAAGAGCTTGCCAAAAGGGTCCTATCTATAATGAGCTGCTGAAATCTAGCTAGACCATCACAGGGAACCTGTAACGAGCACAGCTGATTGGTTTGAAAAGAAAATTGGACGAAAAATGCCCAGAATATGCGACCAGACTATTTAGAAGTGTTTGGGAAGTTTTACCTCACTCGCTTTATAGTCCAGACCTTGCCCCGTCCGACTACTATTAGTTTTGATCGATGTAGAACACTCTCTCAGGAATCCGCTTCACTTTGGAACCCAGTATCCGACTTGATACGTTTTTGGGCTCAAAAGCTGAGTTCTTTTGGTTCAGAATTCATATGTTGCCAGAAAAATGGGAAAAGGTCATAGCTAACAATGCTTGAATTTATTGTTTTAAACCCACCAAATAACGTTTTATTCTGTAAATTTTTAATTTTAAAAATTTTAAAATTTTCTATTTTACTTTTTTTCAATTTAGCCCACTGTGCCAAATCAATTTTATCGTAAACTTCTTCGAACTAAAAGTCAACTCTTTAATTTATCAGTTAACTAATATATATTGTTGTTCTCATAGCCTTAAAACCAGAGAAATTAAAGAAAAAAATGTGTACTTAAAAAAAGCATATCATGACGTATGATTAATATTAATTAAAAAAAATTATTATTATTTCCTATTTTTTGCTATAACTTTAGCATATTTTTATATATTTGAATGAAATAAATAACAAAACAAAGTAAACATTTCAGACTTTAATCTCTAAGGTTAAGATTTTTTAAATTTTAATTTAACAACCAGAATTTTTAGCAACATAAATTAAATTTTAAAAATTTAAAAAAAAAAATTATTTGCCTTTATATAAAACATTCCTTTTAAAATTGTCTAACAAAATAAAACATATCTTTAAAAATAAACAACAACTTTAATTTCCTATAGAAAATTTATATACATTGAAAATATACAAATAGCTCATTTTCTAAAATACTTTTAAAGAAATATAAAAACTGAATGAATTGTCTATAACAAAATCATCACAGACAACTACACACAGTTGTAGGGTACTTGAAATTAAGAAAACAAACAACACTTATTTACACCAACAACAATTTTTAGAAATGACTTAAAAATTCTTCAAATAAAAGTGAAAAACTGGCAAACAATTGTTTGCTTTCAGACAAAATATTTTTTTATTTTTTTTTCAAACTACAAATTATTTTATAATCCGGCTAATAAAGACCATGAGAAAATTGAGTCATTTTCACAATTTAAACAACAACAAAATAAAACTATATACAAATTTAAACGTTTTATTATAAATCAAAATATATAACTATAAGCAACTTATCTGCAACACAAAAAATATATAGAAAAAACAATTAATTTTATTATGAATATGGCAAGTGTCAGGCAAATTAATTAACTTTTGTTTTTATTTTTTTGGTTTTAATGGAAGCAGAAAGGAGGGGCATTGCATTGTAAATAAATGACTTTTGACTAATAATAAACCTTGAAACACAGGCTATATAGACTTGTAATTTTGGTCAAAAACCATCAGACGACAATTAGTTTTTTTTTTACTATATGATAAATGTTTTATGACTAGCAACTGTTTGGGTGATATAATTCTGGAATCCTTACAAGTTGTGGAGGGCATCAACAACTTTATGACTTGTTAGAAAAACATTTGTCATACTGTAATTCACTTTTTGAAATGTCATAAACTTCTGATAAGGGGCAAAAAGAACTGGAAATATTTTATATAAATGTGAAATTATACTAGACCATGGACAAGGCTATATACTAGAGTTTGAACTAGACTGTGAGCAAGACTAAGGACTAGACTATAGACTAAACTATGGACTAGACCATGAACTAGACTATGAACTGGACTAGACTATGAAATAGACTATGGACTGGACTGTGGACTAGACTATGGGGATGACTATCGACTAGACTATGGCCTAGACTATAGACAAGACTTTGGACTAGACTATAAACTAGACTATGGACTAGACTATGGCTAGACTATGGACTAGACTATGAACTAGACTATGGACTAGACTATGACTAGACTATAGACTAGACTATGGACTAAACTATGGACTAGACTATGACTAGACTAGACTATGACTAGACTAGACTATGACTAAATTATGGACTAGACTATGACTAAACTATGGACTAGACTATGGACTAAAATATGACTAGACTACACTATGACTAGACTATGACTATACTATGGACTAGACTATAGACTAGAATATGGACTAAAATATGACTACACTATGGACTAGACTATGGACTAGACTATTGCTAGACTATAGACTAGACTATGAACTAGACTATGGACTAGACTATGAACTAGACTATGAACTAGACTATGGACTAGACTATGGACTAGACTATGGCTAGACTATAGACTAGACTATGAACTAGACTATGGACTAGAATATGACTAGACTATGGACTGGACTATGGACTAGACTATGGACTATACTATGGCTAGACTATAGACTAGACTATGAACTAGACTATGGACTAGACTATGGACTAGACTATGGACTAGACTATGGACTAGACTATGACTAGACTATGGACTAGAATATGACTAGACTATGGACTGGACTATGGACTAGACTATGGACTATGACTAGACTATAGACTAGACTATGGCTAGACTATGGCTAGACTATGGCTAGACTATGGCTAGACTATGGCTAGACTATGGCTAGACTATGGCTAGACTATGGACTAGAATATGACTAGACTATGGTCTAGACTATGACTAGACTATTGACTAGACTATGAATAGACTATGGACTAGACTATGGCTAGACTATAGACTAGACTATGAACTAGATTATGGACTAGACTATGACTAGTCTATGGACTGGAATATGACTAGACTATGGACTGGACTATGGACTAGAATACGACTAGACTATGAACTAGACTATGACTAGACTATGGACTAGACTATGGACTAGACTATGGATTAAACAATGGACTGGACTATGGACTAGACTATGAACTAGACTATGGACTTGACTATGGACTAGACTATAAGCTAGATTAAACAGTGGACTGGACTAGACTATGGATTATAGCATCAATTTTGAATAGAATTTAGAATAGAATAATTAAATAGATTTTATAGAGACAATTTACAAATATAATAACAAAAATCAATTAATAGCATCGGTTTTCTGTTGAAAATTGACATATGTTAAAAAAAAAATATAAATAGCATCAACTTTTTGTAGTAAATATTTAAGTGGTTAAGAAAAGTTAAAAATAGCATTGATTTTCCATAGAAAATTGGCATATATTACAAACAATTAATAAATAGCATCGGATTTCAATAGTAAATTTTTTAGGAGTTATGATAACTTAAAAATAGCCTTTATTTTGAATTGAAAATTATAAAAATAGCATAAATGTTTTATAGCAAATTTACAAGTAATATAGGAAATTAATAAATAGCACCAACTTTCTATAGCAAATCGATTTTCCATAGCAATTTGGCATATATTACAAAGAATAGCATCGGATTTATATAGTATATTTTTGAGACTATGGACTACACTATGGACTTGACTATGGACTAGATTATGGACTATGGGGTAGCCTACGAATAATGTTATCAATAAATCCTCAATTTTCATTAATTGCCATAATGCAAGCTATTGCTTTAATTTGTGTAACTTGACTTTTATTTCTATTCAGTTTTTATACTTGCACTTTCAAATAAATATTTATTTCCTTTTTTCACACATTTTTATTTTCATTCTTCCACTTTCAACCAAAAAGTAATTATTCTATTATATATTTAAAAATAAAAAAAAACTAATTGAGTTAGTTTTTCTTCATCTGAATTCCCTAAAATATATAAAATAGCTGACAGCTGCTGCATTTAATTGACAATCGCATGTAAAACTTAAACTTTAAAATGTAATGAACAAATTCAACACTCTTCATATCTTTTGTTTTTTTTTATATTTTCATTCTTTTCCTTTCTGCTTTCATCATGTCCTGTCATAAATGGTTGCACAAATAAATGTCTTGTATTGTTTTTGTTGCCACCCACATCCGCATCTTAAGCTTAAACCTCGAGCAGTTGAATATGATACTTGAGTCATGGCTGAGCAGCACAATGTGTTTATGTCACTAAGAATTTTATGTTTTACTATTTTTCTTAAAAGAATATTTTTCTTAAATGAAAATGGAAGGAACAGAAAAAGAACAATAAATACATGACAAGGTCGATCAGATAAGAATGCTGGGAGATTTTCATATTTAAAAAATAAAGATAAATGTTTTTTTTTGTGTTATTTATTATCAACAGAATTTAAAGCAAAATTTTTAAGAAAATTTATAAACACTATAGAAATAACAAAAATAGCATCGACTTTCTATAGTAAACTTTTCAGGGGTTAAGAAAATCATTCAATATCATACATTTGTTATTAAAAATTAGTAAATAGCATATATTTTCTATGAAAAATTTACAAATTTTATAGAAAATTAATATATAGCATCAACTATCTATAGCAAATTTTTAATGTATTAAGAAAATTATTAAAACGCAACAATTTTGTATGGAAAATTTATAAATAGCATCGACTTTCTATAGGAAATTAACAAATATTAAAGAAAAATTATAAATAGCATCAAGTTTTTATAGTAAATTTGTAAGTGGATACGAAATGTTATAAATAGCATCGATTTTCCGTAGCATATTGAAATATATTTCAAGCAATTAATAAATAGCATTGTCATTCTATATATAAATTTTTGAGGGGTTATGAAAAATCTTTAAAAAAATTTGTACGAAAAATTAATAATATCATTGATTTTCTATAGACAATTTTAAATTATTATTGAAAATATATAAATAGCACCGACTTTCAATAGCAAATTTTTAACGTCTTAAGAAAATTATTAAAAAGCACCAATTTTGTATGGAAAATTTATAAATAGCATCGATTTTCTATAGGAAATTGACAAACATTAATGAAAAATTATAAATAGCATCAAGTTTTTATAGTAAATTTGTAAATGGATACGAAATGTTATAAATAGCATCGATTTTCCGTAGCATATTGAAATATATATCAAACAATAAATAAATAGCATTGTCATTCTATATATAAATTTTTGAGGGGTTAAGAAAAATCATTAAATAGCATATATTTTGTATGAAAAATTAATAAATAGCATTGATTTTCTATAGACAATTTTAAATTATTATTGAAAATATATAAATAGCACCGACTTTCAATAGCAAATTTTTAACGTCTTAAGAAAATTATTAAAAAGCACTAATTTTGTATGGAAAATTTATAAATAGCATCGATTTTCTATAGGAAATTAACAAATCTTAAAGAAAAATTATAAATAGCATCAAAATTTTTATAGTAAATTTTTAACAGGTTAATAAAATCATTAAATAGAACACATTTTGTAAGAAAAATTAATAAATAGCATCGATTTTCTATAGATTTTCTATTAATAGCACCACTGCCGTATGACAAATTTTTAAATATCACCGATTTTATATAGAAATTTTACAAATGGCATCGATTTTACATAGACAATTGACAAATATTATAAAAAATTTATAAATAGCATCTACTTTTTATAGTAAATTTTTCAGTGATTAAGAAAAGTTATAAATAGCATCGATTTTTTATAGAAAATTGACAAATATTATTCAAAAATTATAAATAGCATTTACTTTTTATAGTAAATTTTTCAGTGATTAAGAAAAGTTATAAATAGCATCGGTTTTTCATAGAAAGTTGACAAATATTATAAAAAAATTATAAATAGCATCTACTTTTTATAGTAAATTTTTCAGTGATTAAGAAAAGCTATAAATAGCATCGGGTTTTTTATAGAAAATTTACGGATATTAAAAAAAATAACAAATAGCATCGACTTTTTATAGTAAAATTTTAAGTGATTAAGAAAAGTTATAAATAGCATCGATTTTTCATAGAAAAATTGCAGATATTGTAAAAAATTTTGAAATAGCATCGAATTTAAATAGTAAATATTAAAGGTCTTAAGAAAATTGTAAAATAGCAGCAAGTTTCTGTATAAAAAATTATAAATACCATTAATTTTCTACTTAACACTTATACAAATTTAATAAATAGCATTAATTTTCTGCTAAACATGCATTAATATCTCTGATTTCCATCTTATCATTAGCATTACTTGTTTATAACAAATATCCTAAAACTATATTTGTCTATCTAAATACTTCCTTCCCTTTCCTTAGAACTCATTTAAATATAATTTGCATTGTTTTATGTGATACACTTAATATAAATTCTATTTTCATTTCTAGTTTATTTACGTCATTGTATCGCTCAAATTAACAAAAACATCCTGTGTTTTTTTTTCTTTTTTGTTATGTCGACAAGAAATATTTAACACAATTTTGTTGTTCGTTTATTTTCATTTAATTTGTTAGTGTAAATGTTGTTTGTCCATAAACAAATAAATGAACACAAAAATTTTATGACCAATTGTGGTTATTTTCATCATCGTCAGCATATTCTCCTCCTCAAATGAGTTTCATTCATTGTAGCAAAATTTTAAATTGTGGTTTTCATTGTTCCAAATGTTGAAAACAAAATATATTTACGTTTTAAAATATTATTTTCGGTTACTACTAGTAAATACATACTAGATAGTATTATTCTAATACTATAATACAAATTATGAAAGAAATCTCAATATCATTGCCAATTTTATGTTTTGATATAATAACAACAAATGTTTGCTATTTCTTTGACAATTTCTACGTGTTAAAATCCTTTTACTTTTTATTTATGTTTAAAAAAAAAAGAGTGGGCGTCTGTAACTTTGTGATATTTATTGTATTTATTTTACGATAAAAAACAAAAGCATTGCCTTACAATAAATTAAATGTATAGAAATGTATTCTTTGTATAAATCCCTTAAATATAATCTTAATGATTACTTGGGAATTTATTAGCTCTTGTTAGCATTTAATGTTAAAACCAAGTCTGTTAGTCTTCCTAGCTTGTGTCATTTGTTCATTTACTTTTCATTCATTTAATTACAATATACGAATTTTATGTTTTCACGTTAATTTAGTCTGTACGATTAATATGCACAACTGTTTGTTTAATGCCTGCCTGCCTGCTGTGACAATCAGGTTTATAAAACAAATTTAGTCTTGGTAGTAAATTAAACTGAAATTCATTTGCACTCTCTTATCGTTAACGAACTATTCATGGTTGGCTGCAAGATAGAAGCCAAACAGCAACACCTTCTTCTATAGTTTATCATCATCTTAAAGACACTCACATAAGACTGCAATGCGTATGAGGAATTTAAACTAAGGATTTGATTAGACAAAATGAACACAGTGGGCAGAAAGATCTAAAATCGAATACTTTATTTTTCTATAGAATAATGCAAAATTCGAAATTTTCTATAGAAAATCGATGCTATTTATAAATTTCTCTTAAAAAATTTATGCTATTTAATAATTTTCTTAATACCTTAAAAATTTACTATAGAAAGTCGATGCTATTTATTATTTTTTTAAAATATTTTTAAATTTTCTATAGAAAATCGATGCTATTTATAAATTTCCATTAAAAACTTGATGCTATTTGATAATTTTCTTTACCCCTTAAAAATTTACTATTGAAAGTCGATGCTATTTATTAATATTTTATAATATTTATAAATTTTCTATAAAAAATCGATGCTATTTAAAAATTTATCTTAAGAAATGTATGCTATTTAATAATTTGCTTAACAACTTTTAAATTTGCTATAGAAAGTCGATGCTATTTATTAATTCGTTTTAATAGTCGTCAATTGTCTATGTAAAATCGATGCTATATATTAATTTCTCATAAATAAAATGTATGCTATTTATTAATATTCGTAGCCCCTTTAAAAATGTATTAAAATAGGTTAATGCTATTTATTAATTTTTTATAATATTTATGAATTTTCTATAGAATAACGTTGCTATTTATAAAATTATTTTAAAAAAATCGATGCTATTTAATAATTTTCTTAATACCTTAAATAAATACTATAGAAATTCGATGCTATTTATTAATTTGTGTTAATATCTGTTAAATGTCTATGTGAAATCGATGCTATAAATAAAAAAAATTATGCTATTTACTAATTTTCTTAACACTTTAAATATTTACTATCGAAAGTCGTTGCTATTTATTAATATTTTATAATATTTATTCATTTTCTATAGAAAATAGATGCTATTTGTAAATTTCCCTTAAAAAATTGATGTTATTTAATAATTTTCTTAACACCTTAAAAATTTACTATAGAAAGACATTGCTATTTATTAATTTGTTTCAGTAGTTGTCAATTGTCTATGTAAAATCGATGCTATAAATAAAAATATTATGCTATTTACTAATTTTCTTAACACCTTAAAAATTTACTATAGAAAGTCTTTGCTATTTATTAATTTTTTTCAGTAGTTGTCAATTGTCTATGAAAAATCGATGCTATAAATAAAAAAAATTATGCTATTTAATAATTTTCTTAACACCTTAAAAATTTACTATAGAAAATCGATGCTATTTATTAATTTGTTGTAATAGTTGTCAATTATCTATGCAAAACCGATGCTATATATTAATTTTTCATAAAAAATGTTTGCTATTAAATAATTTTCTTAACAACTTAAAAATTTATGAAAACAAAATGATGCTATTTATTAATTTTTTATAATATTTATATATTCTCTATAGAAAATCAAAGCTATTTATAAATTTCCTTTAAAAACTTGATGATATTTAAGAATTTTCTTAACATCATAAAATTTTACTATAGAAAGTAAATGCTATTTATTAATTTGTTTCAATAATTAATACTTGTCTATGCAAAACCGATGCTATATATTAATTTCTCTTAAAAAATATATGCTATTTTATAATTTTCTTAACACCTAAAAAATTTACTTTAGCAAGTCAATGCTTTTTATTAATTTGTTTAAATAGTTGTTAATTTACTATGTAAAATCGATGCTATATATACAAAATTTATGCTATTTAATAATTTTCTTAACAACTTAAAAATTTACTATAGAAAGTTGATAATATTTATTAATTTTTTTTAATAGTTGTTAATTGTCTATTTAAAACCGATGCTATATATTAATTTTTCATAAAAAAATGTATGCTATTTAATAATTTTCTTATCCCCTTAAGAATTTATTAAAGCACATTGATACTATTTATTAATTTTTTAAAATTTTTATAAATGTTTTATTGGAAATCGATGCTATTTAAAGATTTCCCTTACAAAAATTTTGCTATTTTATAATTTTGCTTAACCCTTTAAAACTTACTATAGAAAATCTATGCTATTTATTAATTTTCCATAATATTTGTAAAATTTATATAAAAAATCAATGCTATTTATTAACTTGTTAATATATTTAAAAATTTGCAATAGAAAATCAACGCTATTTATAATTTTTTCTTAAAAAAATTTATATTATTTTATAATTTTGTTTAACCCTTAAAGATTTATTATAGAAATTCGATGCTATTTATTAATTTTTTATAATATTTGTAAATTTTCTTTAGAAATTCGATGCTATTCACAAATTTCCCACACAAAATTGTTGCTATTTTATAATTTTCTTAATCTCTTAAAAATGTTCAATAGCAAATCGATGCTATTTATTATTTTTTTTTATAATATTTGTTAATTTTCTATAGAAAATCGTAGCTATTTTATATATTTCTTAAACTCTTAAAAATTTTCTAAGAAAATGATGCTATTTATTAATTTTTTATAATATTTAAAAATTTTCAATAGAAATCCGATGCTATTTATTAATTTTTTAGCGCCTTAGAAATTGTATATATTTTCTATGGAAAATAGTTGCTACTCAATAGTTTTTCATATAAAATATATGCTATTTAATAATTTTCTAAACCCTTATCAATTTACTAGAGAAAGTCAATGCTATATATTAATTTTTCATGTGGAATTTATGATATTTTTTTTTTAATCGCTTAAAAATTTATTAAAAAAACTTCGATGCTATTTATTAATTTCCTATAATAGTTTTTAATTTTCTATAGAAAATCGATGCTATTTATAAATTTTTAACGAAAGTTTATGTTTTATTGAATTTTTCTCTTTTTTATTTGCTCAGCCACTGTTTTCTTTTGTGCTTCAATTTGAAGGACATGATGTTATAAGAACATTTTGATTGAATTTTCCTATAAAATAAACAGACTCAACATTATACGACTACTAGCCTTCATCTATTATGCCAGACACATGGCTGATAGAACACTCAGTATTATTATTGTAAGTGATATATCACACATACCCACATGTATGAAGACAAATACTAAAAACTATAACCATACCCACACACACACACTTCCCTGCTTCATAAAAGTGACAAAGTACTTAAATGTAAATAAAGTACATTTTTCAAAACAAAAAATGAAAATCGAGGAATGAGTTAAAGAAACAAACAAAAAAATACAATAAATTTCATTTTCTTTATATGTGAGATGATTTAATGATGTGAGAGAATGTTAGAAGGCGGAGGCGTATGCGTGTTTTCAAACTTAGAAAATGGATACAACAAGTCAATTACAATTTCTTCAATATCCGGTCTTGTTTGATGGTTTTTCATTTCGGAATAAAAAACAAAACGAAACAAATGAAATATATCAAATGCAACAATATTGCCTTAGAACATCAGGGACATTGTTAAGGCTTCTTAGAGATGAAATATGTATTGACTTACTAACGTAGTGCATCTCTTTGTCTAGAGTTGCAGTCAAATGCATTATGCTCTTGTTTAATGCTAATGGATTGAAATAAGTTCTATAGAGTGGCAGATAGAAATTGTTATTGAATTACTTTACATTTTCAGTAAGTAACAGGACACATTATTAAAATAGAGAATTACTCTACAGTATCCTTTAGAGCTTTGTTTAAAATAGTTGCCAATTTAATGGAAAAATTGTAAGAAATGCTTATGGTATCAAATGAGAGGCGTATACTTAATAAATAATTGCGTTAAACAATAAATATCAAGTATACGTCCCGTTAATTTATTTTTCAATATTTGTCATTTCCCACAGAAAATTTAAGCTATTAATAATCGATACTTTGAAATTTTCTAAAATATTTATGGATTTATTATAGTTAAGTGATGTTATATAATAATTATTTATAATATTTGTAAATTTTTTATAGAAAATCGATGCTATTTGTAAGTTTATCGTATAAGACTTAAGCTATTTTTAATTTTCTTATGCCCTTTAAAAATTTTCTATAGAAAGTCAATGCTATTTATTAATTTTTTATGAGATTTGTAAATTTTTTATAGAAAATCGGTGCTATATGTAAATTTTTCATATATATTTTTTTGCTATTTGAATCATTTTTTTAACGACTACACAATTTAGTATAGAAAATCGATGCTATTTCTTAAGCTTTTATATAATTTGTTAGTATTCTGTAAAAAATCGATGCTATTTATTAGTTTTTCGAACAAAAAATTTGCTATAGAAAGTCGATGCTATTTATTAATTTTTTATAATATTTGTTAATTTTTTATATGAAATCGATGCTATTTCATAACTTTCCATTCTAAATTTATGCTATTTTCTTAATCTTTTAAAAATTTACTATTGAAAGATAATGCTATTTATTAATTTTTTAATATATTTGAAAATTTTCTGCAGAAAAACGATGTTATTTACAAGTTATTCGTACAAAACTGATGCTACATTTAATTTTCTTATCCCCTTTAAAAATTTGCTGTAGAAAGTCGATGCTATTTATTAATTTTTTATAATATTTGAAAATTTTCTATAGGTAACCGATGCTATTTCATAATTTTCCATAAAAAATGTATGCTATTAAAAAATCACTTAAAAATTTACTATTTTTTATAATATTTGCAAATTTTCTATAGGAAAACGATGCTATTTATAATTTTTTCGTATAAAATTTATGCTATTTTTAATTTGGAAAAAATTTTCTATAGAAATTCGATGCTATTTATTAATTTTTTATAATATTTAGAAATTTTCTATAGGAAACAGATGCTATTTCATAATTTTCCATACAAAATTATTGCTATTTTCTTAATCCCTTAAAAATTTAGTATAGAAAATCGTTGCTATTTATTTATTTTTGATTATATTTGTAAATTTTCTGTAAAAAATTGTTGCTATTTATAAGGTTATCGTTTACAATTAAAGCTACAGTGGTGGTCAAAACATATGCAACTAGCATCAGAATTTTACAAAAGTTGTTTAAACTAAGGAGTGAGATCGAAAAATTCTTAACACACGTTTTTCATTACATTTTTTAACCCAAATATTATTTGAATTTTTTTTTGATCAAGTTACCTTTGAAAAACATGTCAGTTATTATGTGTAATGTCAATTATATTAATTTTTTTGTTAATCTGATTAAAATGAGTGACCAGAAAAAAGTGCGTACTGAAATTATTAAATATTTTCAACAAAACCCAACTTGGTCTTACAAAAAGTTGGCCAAGCATACAAAGGTCTGCCGTCAAACTGTTTCCAATGTTATTAAACAGTACCGGGAGAACTTGTCAGTTGATAGAAAACCTGGTTCAGGTAGAAGGAATGGTCCACATGATGTTTCTAAAGCCAAAAAAATAGAACGCATTTTCAAAAGAGCTCCCAACACATCCGGTAGGAAAGCAGCCCGGTTAGCTCAGTGCTCGGACTATTTGGTACGAAAAGTTAAAGCTAATGCAGGTTTAAAAACATACAAGGCTCAAAAAGTTCCTGACAGGAACGCTACTAAAAATTTAGAGGCCAAAAACAGAGCACGGAAATTGAAGTCAAGTTTTATAAAAAAATATTCTTGCTGCATAATGGATGACGAAACGTATGTTCTGGCAGATTTTTCGCAACTTCCAGGTCAAAAATTTTATGTTGCTGATGCTCGAGGGAATGTTGAAGAAAAGTTTAGGACCCAAAAGCAGACAAAATTTCCCAGAAAGTTCTTGGTATGGCAAGCAATATGCAGTTGCGGCAAAAGAAGCCACTCATTTGTTACAACGGGCTCTATAAATACCGAAATTTACATCAAGGAATGTTTACAAAAAAGGCTGCTTCCATTCATAAGACTTCATAATGTGTCCACTTATTTTTGGCCTGACTTGGCATCCTGTCACTATGGCAAACAAGCCCTTGAGTGGTACAAGAACAATAATGTGGTATTTGTACCAAGAGAGGCAAATCCTCCAAACTGCCCGGAGCTAAGGCCAGTGGAGAGATATTGGGCTCTTGTTAAAAGAGAATTGAAGAGTACAAAAAAGGTGTCCAAAAGTGTGGTAGATTTTAAACGGAGATGGACTACATGTTCGAGCAAAGTGACAGAAAGCACTATAAAAACGTTAATGGAAGGGTTTCCGAAAAAGGTTCAAAATTTCATCACTAGTGATTAAAACTATAAAAATAATTTTTTTTGTAAATTGTAATAATAATTTCAATCAAATAAAAAAAAAATTAAAGCTGTAAGTTTAGTGGTTTCTTTTTTATAAACATATATGTATGTTAAGAATTTTTCGATCTCACTCCTTATTTTTAAAGGTAAACAAAAACATTCATTTGCTTATAATATTTTTTTATTAATGCATTAAAAATAAGAATATGAAATTTAATTCAGAATTTTTTGCATTGAAAAGAAAAAAAAATAAAAAAACTACGTATGGGTTGATATTGCAATGGCCAAAACATATGCAACTAATTGTTTCTAAAACATTTATGTCTATAAAACTTAATATTTGGTGGCAAATCCTATATTTTCAATGACGGCCTTACATCGGCAAGGCAGTGAAGCTATCATATTGGCAATAAAATTTGCAGGAATAGCGTTCCAAGCATCTACCAATCCTTGAAACATAATATCTGAATTAGTGCAATTTTCGGGGTCGATTCTTTGATTAACGATTTCCCAAAAGTTCTCAATGGGATTTAAATCCGGTAATTGTGGTGGCCATTCCATTACTGAATCTCTTTCTTGAGCTAACCTCGATTTAACAACATGTGAAGAGTGCTTGGGGTCGTTATCGTACTGAATAACTCATGGAAGAGGTATATTATCCTCAGAATTTGGAAGCATTACTCTTTCCAAGATGTCTCTATAGATAAATCCATCCATTATTTCATTAATTCTGAGTGATGGGCCAACTCCAACAGCTGAAAAACAACTCCCATACCATTACGTTGCATCTTGCATGTTTCACCGACGTTTTTCCTACGCGCAAAAAAAACGCTAATATCAAAACGTAATCAAAAGAAACGTTTAAAGTTAGCTATGGAGCATTTAAATTGGTCAGAAAACAAATGGACGACTGTCCTATTTAGCGACGATTCCGAATTTAATATTATCGGAAGTGATTTCATGTGTTACGTAAGACGACCAGTTAACACGCGGCTTCAAGCACGATATTACAAAAACACAGTGAAACATACAAGACGCAACGTAATGGTATGGGAGTTGTTTTTCAGCTGCTGGAGTTGGCCCATCGCTCAGAATTAATGAAATAATGGATGGATTTATCTATAGAGACATCTTGGAAAGAGTAATGCTTCCAAATTCTGAGGATAATATGCCTCTTCCATGAGTTATTCAGTACGATAACGACCCCAAGCACTCTTCACATGTTAAATCGAGGTTAGCTCAAGAAAGAGATTCAGTAATGGAATGGCCACCACAATTACCGGATTTAAATCCCATTGAGAACTTTTGGGAAATCGTTAATCAAAGAATCGACCCCGAAAATTGCACTAATTCGGATATTATGTTTCAAAGATTGGTAGATGCTTGGAACGCTATTCCTGCAAATTTTATTGCCAATATGATAGCTTCACTGCCTTGCCGATGTAAGGCCGTCATTGAAAATATAGGATTTGCCACCAAATATTAAGTTTTATAGACATAAATGTTTTAGAAGCAATTAGTTGCATATGTTTTGGCCATTGAAATATCAACCCATACGTAGTTTTTTTAATTTTTTTTCTTTTCAATGCAAAAAATTCTGAATTAAATTTCATATTCTTATTTTTAATGCATTAATAAAAAAATATTATAAGCAAATGAATGTTTTTGTTTACCTTTAAAAATAGTTTAAACAACTTTTGTAAAATTCTGTTGCTAGTTGCATATGTTTTGACCACCACTGTATTTAATATGTTTATTAACCCCTTAAATATTTGCTATAGAAAATCAATGCTATTTATTGATTTTTTATATTAATTATTAATTTTATATAGAAAAAAGAAGCTATTTGATAATTTTTGATAAAAAAGTCGATGGTATTTATTAATTTTTGATTATATTTATAAATTATCTGTAAAAAAACAGTGCTATTTATAAGTTTTTCATATAATATTGATGCTATTTAATATTTTTATTAACCCCTTAAATATTTGCTATAGAAAATCGATGCTATTTATTAATTTTTTATAATATTTGTAATTTTTTTATAGAAAAAAGATGCTATTTATTAATTTCCCATACAAAATTAATGCTATTTAAGAATTTTTGTAACCCTCTAAAAAATTTATTGCTATTTAATAATTTTCTAAATCCCATAAAAATTTACTATAGAAAGTTGATGCTATTTATTATTTTTTTATAAAATTTTTAAATTTTCTTTAGAAAATCGATGCTATTTATTAATTTTCTATACTAAATATAAGCTATTTATATGATTTTCTTAAAAAATTTATGCTATTTTACAATTTTCTTAATGCCTTAAAATTTTTTTAAATAATGTCAATGCTATTTATTTATTTTCTATTATAATTGTCAATTTTTTATGGAAAATCAATGTTATAAAATAATTTTCTTTTACATTGTACTTTTTTGTATTTAAAAAACATATCTTTTTCTAAACAAATTCCTTAATTGTTTCAGTTTTTCTTTCACTTGCATATTCTCTTGGCAAATCTAAAAATAATGATCATAATTTACAACTCAAAGTATTTATTATTTCCTTTTGTTTTACATTCATTCATGGTATTTATGTGCGGGCCAAGTTTTCTTCATTAAGAAAAACTAGAGTTTTTTATGTTTTCTAAAAAGCCTTTTTACAATTTATGTCAGTGTTGAAGTAGAATTATGTGTTTGTTAAATTTGCATCTATAATATAAATTCCAAGCAAATATTATCACCATAATATCTAAATAAAGCATAAAACAACTGTTTATATGCTGGTTGCATTTCTAACTATAAAAAGTAACTTAAAGTAAATAGAAAATGCTTCCAGAATATAAAAATAATTTGCCATACTGTCATATAATTGTAATTCTACTCTATGTCTTTTAATTTGTCCCTCCTTCTACTTTTTTTTATAAAACATTTTAGTGCATTTTATTGTTATATTGTTTTTTGTTTTTTCTTTATCTTTCATTTATTTTACTTGGCATAAAATGGCATGAAATTAAAAACAATTGACTATTTTTGCACATAATAAAAAGAGATTTATTTGTTTGTTAATATAACTGAACAAAATAGCACAACTAACAAAGTGTATTTAACTGCCAGAGAGAGTAAGTACATCAAGTGCAAACAAGTACTTTAATGGAATTTTATTTTGAACAATAACAACAGAAAAAGCATCAAGAATTATAATACAATAAAGAAGACCTTTTTTAACAAATGTTGAAAATGTTTTTAATTAAAATTTACAATTACATATTTAAATTCGATAACAAAAAGAACAACGTTACAAGTGGACAAATAATTGGAGTAATTGCAAGAGCAACAAAGCGGATACTTAATTAACAAATAAATGTGAAATAATATTAAGTATACGTACAATCAGGAAACATTAATTTGATGTAGAACAGAACTAAAACAGAACTAGAACAGAACTAGAACAGAACTAGAACAGAACTAGAACAGAACTAGAACAGAACTAGAACAGAACTAGAACAGAACTAGAACAGAACTAGAACAGAACTAGAACAGAACTAGAACAGAACTAGAACAGAACTAGAACAGAACTAGAACAGAACTAGAACAGAACTAGAACAGAACTAGAACAGAACTAGAACAGAACTAGAACAGAACTAGAACAGAACTAGAACAGAACTAGAACAGAACTAGAACAGAACTAGAACAGAACTAGAACAGAACTAGAACAGAACTAGAACAGAACTAGAACAGAACTAGAACAGAACTAGAACAGAACTAGAACAGAACTAGAACAGAACTAGAACAGAACTAGAACAGAACTAGAACAGAACTAGAACAGAACTAGAACAGAACTAGAACAGAACTAGAACAGAACTAGAACAGAACTAGAACAGAACTAGAACAGAACTAGAACAGAACTAGAACAGAACTAGAACAGAACTAGAACAGAACTAGAACAGAACTAGAACAGAACTAGAACAGAACTAGAACAGAACTAGAACAGAACTAGAACAGAACTAGAACAGAACTAGAACAGAACTAGAACAGAACTAGAACAGAACTAGAACAGAACTAGAACAGAACTAGAACAGAACTAGAACAGAACTAGAACAGAACTAGAACAGAACTAGAACAGAACTAGAACAGAACTAGAACAGAACTAGAACAGAACTAGAACAGAACTAGAACAGAACTAGAACAGAACTAGAACAGAACTAGAACAGAACTAGAACAGAACTAGAACAGAACTAGAACAGAACTAGAACAGAACTAGAACAGAACTAGAACAGAACTAGAACAGAACTAGAACAGAACTAGAACAGAACTAGAACAGAACTAGAACAGAACTAGAACAGAACTAGAACAGAACTAGAACAGAACTAGAACAGAACTAGAACAGAACTAGAACAGAACTAGAACAGAACTAGAACAGAACTAGAACAGAACTAGAACAGAACTAGAACAGAACTAGAACAGAACTAGAACAGAACTAGAACAGAACTAGAACAGAACTAGAACAGAACTAGAACAGAACTAGAACAGAACTAGAACAGAACTAGAACAGAACTAGAACAGAACTAGAACAGAACTAGAACAGAACTAGAACAGAACTAGAACAGAACTAGAACAGAACTAGAACAGAACTAGAACAGAACTAGAACAGAACTAGAACAGAACTAGAACAGAACTAGAACAGAACTAGAACAGAACTAGAACAGAACTAGAACAGAACTAGAACAGAACTAGAACAGAACTAGAACAGAACTAGAACAGAACTAGAACAGAACTAGAACAGAACTAGAACAGAACTAGAACAGAACTAGAACAGAACTAGAACAGAACTAGAACAGAACTAGAACAGAACTAGAACAGAACTAGAACAGAACTAGAACAGAACTAGAACAGAACTAGAACAGAACTAGAACAGAACTAGAACAGAACTAGAACAGAACTAGAACAGAACTAGAACAGAACTAGAACAGAACTAGAACAGAACTAGAACAGAACTAGAACAGAACTAGAACAGAACTAGAACAGAACTAGAACAGAACTAGAACAGAACTAGAACAGAACTAGAACAGAACTAGAACAGAACTAGAACAGAACTAGAACAGAACTAGAACAGAACTAGAACAGAACTAGAACAGAACTAGAACAGAACTAGAACAGAACTAGAACAGAACTAGAACAGAACTAGAACAGAACTAGAACAGAACTAGAACAGAACTAGAACAGAACTAGAACAGAACTAGAACAGAACTAGAACAGAACTAGAACAGAACTAGAACAGAACTAGAACAGAACAGAACTAGAACAGAACTACTGAATTAGAAGTATAACGATTTATTATCTTTTATACATTTTAATATTTCATAATTTGTTCGTTTCTTATAACTTTTTGTTTTCAACAAATTTAAGTTGAAATTGTATAAGTTTATTCTTCAAGGAAATGAAATATGCACAACTATTTTAAGTTTCATGAATTTTTGTTTGTTTTTTAAAACTATTATAATTTTTATAATATTTTAAAGTTTTTTACTTTCTTATTAGCGTTAAATTCTTTAAACTCTACTAACATATTTATAGGTGTTTTATAATAATGTTTAAACTTTCTTTTGCCGTTACTAGCATGACTTGGTATCAACTTTTTTTTAACATTATTTTCTTATATTTTACACATGTTGTTGAGCTTTAGGGAATTTAGACAGGCAGCTAACAAACTACAGTTTGACACTTGTTATTATGCCTGAAAGTATGCAACAGTTTTATTTATTATTTTGTTATTTAAAGGATATGAAATGTAATAAATATATTTATCAAGGTTCGCTGCGTATTTCTTATTGCATTTCTTCATTTATTATGATATTTTTTATTTTATATATTAAATCGTCTATAATCTACTAATACGTTGAAATACATTTGCTTTTAATATATTTCCAGTATTGTTTTATTCGTGGTAGAGAGTATTTTTTCAAATTATGTTTTAATGGTTTGTCATAAAAATGAAACCCATTCTAATAATCCTTAAAAGGCATAAATACGAGTATGAAGAAATAAAAAAATATAAATGTAACAAAATAAAATAAAATAAAAATATTGATATATTGATAAATGCTTGTTAAACGAATGTACAAAAAATACCGCAGGAAATAAAAGAAAATCAAATAAATAAACGTCTTATTGGTTACAAAATTTTATGGTTTAAATCTTGATTTGTGAAAAACTTTTATTTCTTTTTTTTATATTTATATATGAATATTACTCTTTAGAGGCCCATTGTACGAGAGACTAAGTTAGAGGAGAAAGAGCGAGTTATATTTATTGTGTGTCATTAAATTATTCTCATGCTGTTTGTTGTTGTGCATTTAAGCCAAATTGTTGAGGTTGTTTTGTATGATTGTGATTTGAATTAAGACTTTATTTGTATTTTTTTTTTAATTTTCAAATGGAAAAAAGCTGTTATACATATTGTAATACATTTGTATTACAATTTCAATAAATAAATATCAATAAATGTCACAAAAATATGGAAAATAAAAAGAAGGATTTTGAGGGTATTAAGATAAATATCGATAAATATAAATAAATTTTAAATTTCACTTTCTTTAAAAACAAATAGTAATAAAAATAAGTGTATAGAACAGTTATCAATGGGTAGGCAAACAAAATTGGTTCAAGTTCTGCTCTAGTTCTGTTCTAGTTCTGTTCTAGTTCTGTTCTAGTTCTGTTCTAGTTCTGTTCTAGTTCTGTTCTAGTTCTGTTCTAGTTCTGTTCTAGTTCTGTTCTAGTTCTGTTCTAGTTCTGTTCTAGTTCTGTTCTAGTTCTGTTCTAGTTCTGTTCTAGTTCTGTTCTAGTTCTGTTCTAGTTCTGTTCTAGTTCTGTTCTAGTTCTGTTCTAGTTCTGTTCTAGTTCTGTTCTAGTTCTGTTCTAGTTCTGTTCTAGTTCTGTTCTAGTTCTGTTCTAGTTCTGTTCTAGTTCTGTTCTAGTTCTGTTCTAGTTCTGTTCTAGTTCTGTTCTAGTTCTGTTCTAGTTCTGTTCTAGTTCTGTTCTAGTTCTGTTCTAGTTCTGTTCTAGTTCTGTTCTAGTTCTGTTCTAGTTCTGTTCTAGTTCTGTTCTAGTTCTGTTCTAGTTCTGTTCTAGTTCTGTTCTAGTTCTGTTCTAGTTCTGTTCTAGTTCTGTTCTAGTTCTGTTCTAGTTCTGTTCTAGTTCTGTTCTAGTTCTGTTCTAGTTCTGTTCTAGTTCTGTTCTAGTTCTGTTCTAGTTCTGTTCTAGTTCTGTTCTAGTTCTGTTCTAGTTCTGTTCTAGTTCTGTTCTAGTTCTGTTCTAGTTCTGTTCTAGTTCTGTTCTAGTTCTGTTCTAGTTCTGTTCTAGTTCTGTTCTAGTTCTGTTCTAGTTCTGTTCTAGTTCTGTTCTAGTTCTGTTCTAGTTCTGTTCTAGTTCTGTTCTAGTTCTGTTCTAGTTCTGTTCTAGTTCTGTTCTAGTTCTGTTCTAGTTCTGTTCTAGTTCTGTTCTAGTTCTGTTCTAGTTCTGTTCTAGTTCTGTTCTAGTTCTGTTCTAGTTCTGTTCTAGTTCTGTTCTAGTTCTGTTCTAGTTCTGTTCTAGTTCTGTTCTAGTTCTGTTCTAGTTCTGTTCTAGTTCTGTTCTAGTTCTGTTCTAGTTCTGTTCTAGTTCTGTTCTAGTTCTGTTCTAGTTCTGTTCTAGTTCTGTTCTAGTTCTGTTCTAGTTCTGTTCTAGTTCTGTTCTAGTTCTGTTCTAGTTCTGTTCTAGTTCTGTTCTAGTTCTGTTCTAGTTCTGTTCTAGTTCTGTTCTAGTTCTGTTCTAGTTCTGTTCTAGTTCTGTTCTAGTTCTGTTCTAGTTCTGTTCTAGTTCTGTTCTAGTTCTGTTCTAGTTCTGTTCTAGTTCTGTTCTAGTTCTGTTCTAGTTCTGTTCTAGTTCTGTTCTAGTTCTGTTCTAGTTCTGTTCTAGTTCTGTTCTAGTTCTGTTCTAGTTCTGTTCTAGTTCTGTTCTAGTTCTGTTCTAGTTCTGTTCTAGTTCTGTTCTAGTTCTGTTCTAGTTCTGTTCTAGTTCTGTTCTAGTTCTGTTCTAGTTCTGTTCTAGTTCTGTTCTAGTTCTGTTCTAGTTCTGTTCTAGTTCTGTTCTAGTTCTGTTCTAGTTCTGTTCTAGTTCTGTTCTAGTTCTGTTCTAGTTCTGTTCTAGTTCTGTTCTAGTTCTGTTCTAGTTCTGTTCTAGTTCTGTTCTAGTTCTGTTCTAGTTCTGTTCTAGTTCTGTTCTAGTTCTGTTCTAGTTCTGTTCTAGTTCTGTTCTAGTTCTGTTCTAGTTCTGTTCTAGTTCTGTTCTAGTTCTGTTCTAGTTCTGTTCTAGTTCTGTTCTAGTTCTGTTCTAGTTCTGTTCTAGTTCTGTTCTAGTTCTGTTCTAGTTCTGTTCTAGTTCTGTTCTAGTTCTGTTCTAGTTCTGTTCTAGTTCTGTTCTAGTTCTGTTCTAGTTCTGTTCTAGTTCTGTTCTAGTTCTGTTCTAGTTCTGTTCTAGTTCTGTTCTAGTTCTGTTCTAGTTCTGTTCTAGTTCTGTTCTAGTTCTGTTCTAGTTCTGTTCTAGTTCTGTTCTAGTTCTGTTCTAGTTCTGTTCTAGTTCTGTTCTAGTTCTGTTCTAGTTCTGTTCTAGTTCTGTTCTAGTTCTGTTCTAGTTCTGTTCTAGTTCTGTTCTAGTTCTGTTCTAGTTCTGTTCTAGTTCTGTTCTAGTTCTGTTCTAGTTCTGTTCTAGTTCTGTTCTAGTTCTGTTCTAGTTCTGTTCTAGTTCTGTTCTAGTTCTGTTCTAGTTCTGTTCTAGTTCTGTTCTAGTTCTGTTCTATTTTAGTTCTAGTTCTGTTCTAGTTCTGTTCTAGTTCTGTTCTAGTTCTGTTCTAGTTCTGTTCTAGTTCTGTTCTAGTTCTGTTCTAGTTCTGTTCTAGTTCTGTTCTAGTTCTGTTCTAGTTCTGTTCTAGTTCTGTTCTAGTTCTGTTCTAGTTCTGTTCTAGTTCTCTTCTAGTTCTGTTCTAGTTCTTTTCTAGTTCTGTTCTAGTTCTATGTACTAGTTCTTCCCTTCACTTTAGCCTTTTTATTAAATTTTGTCCAATGAATGCATGACGTTGTCTTCATTCGTTATGATTAAACATTATTTAGGCTAAACAAAAATTGGTGTCAACTACGACGTCATTAGTTTAAAAGGTCTTTAATTTACTACAAACTGCCTGCATCAAGAGTGCAGGCATTGAAATTTTATTAATTTGTCACAAATTCAACAGTGGAACAAAAACATAAACTTTCACAATAATTATAAAATTGTGGCACCTAAAAGAAATTAATAAAACATGATCGTGCATGCATTGAATTCATGATTTTTAATTGAATTAAATTTTCTTTAGAATTAACAAAATCTTATCAACTGTTGTAGTAATTTTGTAATAAATATGTTTTGAAAGTATCAGTAAATGGAACACATTATCATCCACAAATTTTAATTTTTCACTTTTTACATAAAACTTTACTACTGTCTCATATTTTAAGTGTGTTTTTCCACTATTTTGGAAAATTAAATAAAAAAATATTTCAATATTATATATTGATTTGTTGTGTTTTCGTCTGGAGTTGTTTATCTTTCAAATAAAGACGTTGACAAATTTATGACATTTTTGTAAAATTTATTCCAAAATCTTTTTTTCCTAATAAGTAAGTGGCAAACGTATATTTCGAAATGAAATTTGTGATAGATTTTCTATATTGGAGGGTATTCAATTTAATTGACAAATTATAGAAATTTAGTTAGAAATATTATTTAAAACTTAAAGGTTGTTTTGTTAAATCCAAAGCTTAATTAATAACGAAAATTATATAAATCAAAAAAACAAAAGAATATTCTAAGAATTAAAGCAAACAATAATTAAAATATCCATAAAGAAGGAAAGAGTTTTTATTTTTTGAGTTTATTAAAAAGAAAAATGTGTAACAAAATCCATAATTAAAATATTAAAAAAAAAAGAAAATGTTGAGAAAGTATGTCAAGGTCTCTTTTCATATTTTGTTTTATTTTAACAGTTTGTCTCTTCCTACATAAATTACATAATTTTGTCTTTTAAAATTTTAAATTTGCTTTAATGTTTGTCAAACACAAAAATGTGTTACAATACAAAAATAAAATTTACAAAATAAACGAAACACAGCAACTTTACAGATAAAATTTTCATGTTGCAGCAGCAAGTGTGACCTTGAAAGATGATTTTCCTCTTCCATAATTTAGAGGGATGAAGACAGCTCGAACAAACAACAACAACAAAAAATACTTAAATCAAATTAAATGACAACGAACCAAAATAAAAACTGTCATGTACAATAAAGAGGGACAAATATTTAACAGAAAATAGGAGAAAAAAACAACAAAAATAAACATAAGTAATGGAGGGGCATGATTAATGCTCTATAATAAGGGTATTTACAAAAAAACTACATAATAGGGCTCATTTCCGATAGCCTAATTTATAGATCATTTGAAAATTTTAAATTTCTATAGAAAATTTAGAAATCTAATATTTTATAGAAAAGATAACAATAATGTGCTATTCTATAGAAAAAATAGCAATAACTTTTCTATTTTATAGGAAATGTATCAATAACTTCGCTATTCTATAGCAAAGTTATCAATAACTTAGCTATTTTATAGGAAAGTTATCAATAACATGGCTAATGTAGAGGAAACTTATCAATTCCTTTGCTATTTTATGGATAATATAACAATAACTTTGCTATTCTATAGAAAATGTATCAATAACATTGCTATTCTACAGAAAAGTTTGTTATTCTATAATAAATATATCAAAAACTTTGCTATTTTTTAGGAAACTTATGAGTAACATTGCTATTTTATAGAAAAGTTATCAATAACTTTGCTATTCTATAGAAAAGTTATCAATAACTTTGCTATTTTATAGGAAAGTTGTCAATAAATTTGCTATTCCATAGAAAAGTTATCAATAACTTTGCTATTTTATAGGAAAGTTTTCAAAACTTTGCTATTCTATAGAAAATTTATCAATTACTTTGCTATTCTATAGAAAATTTATCAATTGCATTGCTATTTTATAGGAAATGTATCAATAACTTAGCTATTTTATAGGAAATGTATTAATAACTTTGCTATTTTATAGAAAAGTTATCAATTGCATTGCTATTCTATAGAAAAATTATCAATAACTTTTCTATTTTATAGGAAACTTATCAAAAACTTTGCTATTCCATAGAAAAGTTATCAATAACTTTGCTATTTTATAGAAAAGTTGTCAAAACTTTGCTATTATATAGGAAATGTATCAATAACTTTGCTATTCTATAGAAAAGTTATCAATTGCATTGCTATTATATAGGAAATGTATCAATAACTTTGCTATTCTATAGAAAAGTTATCAATAACTTTGCTATTCTATAGAAAAGTTATCAATTGCATTGCTATTTTATAGGAAATGTATCAATAACTTTGCTATTTTATAGGAAACTTATCAAAAACTTTGCTATTCTATAGAAAATTTATCAATAACTTTGCTATTCTATAGAAAAGTTATCAATTGCATTGCTATTTTATAGGAAATGTATCAATAACTTTGCTATTTTATAGGAAAGTTATCAATTACTTTGCTATTTTATAGAAAAGTTGTCAAAACTTTGCTATTCGATAGAAAAGTTATCAATAACTTTGCTATTCTATAGAAAAGTTATCAATAACTTTGCTATTTTATAGGATAGTTGTCAAAACTTTGCTATTCTATAGAAAAGTTGTCAATAACTTTGCTATTCTATAGAAAAGTTATCAATACTTTGCTATTCTGTAAAAAAGTTATCAATAACTTTGCTATTTTATAGGAAAATTATCAATAACTTTGCTATTCTATAGAAAATCAATAAATAACTTTGCTATTTTATAGGAAATGAATCAATAACTTTGCTATTCTATAGAAAAGTTATCAATAACTTTTCTATTTTATAGGAAAGTTATCAATAACTTTGCTATTCTATAGAAAAGTTATCAATAACAATGCTATTTTATAGAAAAGTTGTCAAAACTTTGCTTTTCTATAGAAAACTTATCAACAACTTTGCTATTCTATAGAAAAGTTATCAATAATTTTGCTATTTTATAGGAAAATTATCAATAACTTTGCTATTCTATAGAAAATCAATCAATAACTTTGCTATTTTATAGGATATGAATCAATAACTTTGCTGTTCTATAGAAAAGTTATCAATAACTTTGCTATTTTATAGGAAAGTTGTCAAAAATTTGCTATTCTATAGAAAACTTATCAATTACGTTGCTATTTTATAGAAAAGTTATCAATAACTTTGCTATTCTACAGAAAAATTATCAATAACTTTGCTATTCTATAGAAAAGTTATCAATAACAATGCTATTTTATAGAAAAGTTTCGAAAATTTGCTATTCTATAGAAATGCTATAAATAACTTTGCTATTTTATAGGAAACTTATCAACAACTTTTATATTCTATAGAAAAATTATAAATAACTTTGCTATTTTATAGGAAAGTTTGCTATTCTACAGAAAAAAAGTCACTAAATTTGCTATTCTATAGTAAAGTCATGGATAGCTTTTCAAGACAAATACAAGTTTAGTTTTATAGTTTTGTGCAATATTTAGTATCTATTCCCTTTACTCCCAGTATAAATAAAAGATAATCTTATGTTATATTACAAATATGCTAAACCAAGTAAAATAACCAATAAACTATAAAAAAATCGACATAAAATTTCACATAAAACTAATAAAATTTATAGTGTGTGTCTCTTATTCATGTGGTCTTCCGTTTTGTAATTTTTTTTCTTTAATAAAACAGCAGAACAGAGACAATAAAAGAAAACGCAAATGAAATAATTTATGGCCAATTATGTCGTAAACTGTTCTTTATAATTTTTTATTAATAAATATTTCAATTTCAAAAGAAAATCATCTGCGACTGAGAGCAAGTATTAAATACAATTTTATTTTTATGAATATAAAATAGACTCACTCTCATTCCCTGCACTCATCGTATTCACGTGTGAAATTAACGATATTTATTTCGAAATTGTGGTGTGGTGGTGAATATTAATGTGTTTAATGTTGAATTTATATGCAAACCCATACTTTATGCAACAGTCACAAGCCATCACAACTTGTGGTGTAATTAATGGGAAAATTATTTCCATTTAAGTATTTATTTGCTTTCAATTTTATTTATTCAATAAATCATTAATATTAAATGCAATTTATCACTTTAATTTTGTAATAATTGAAAAGGATTTGTATAGTGACAGTAAATTAATTTGTTCAACAAACTGTTATTCATTTTATCACTTTTGTGTCATACGAAACAAGTAATTTAGTTAAGTGGCCTAATTACTTAAATAAACTGAAAATATGTAGACTTATTTTCCTTGAATTTCCTTTAAATTATGTAAATAGAAACCATAAATCTAAGTTTATTTTAACATTTTTGTTTATTTGCTTTTTCCCAAAAACCTGAAATCATTTTATGACATTTACTTTTCAATATTTTATCTTTAATGGGATTTAATTACACTCTAGATAACCATAAAATAATAATAAAAAAAAATAAACTTTTATGTCCTTCCCAACTTAACAGGAAGTAAGTTAAGTTTATGACACTTCTATAAGATTAACGTTATTTATTTTGATAGGAATACTGCTATAGAAAACAGATAAAACATCTTAAGAAATGATTGATACCAACATCATGGGTGTTTATACAAAATAAGAGAGAAAAAATATGTCCGGAATTACCAGCAGTTTAACATTATTAACCAAATGACTTTAACGCACTTCTTTTATAAATATAAAGTTCAAGATGTTAAAGAACTAAATACTAAATATGATACTAAATCATAATTATATTAAGAAGTTATTTAGAGACAATGGCACTCACTCTGTTGTACATGTGGAGAGATTACAAAAACTTGCTCCACTAAACGGGGGGTCTAATAAAGAAGATGGCTAATAAATTATATACATAATTATAAACAAAGTTATTAGTAACTTTTCTATAGAATAGCAAAGTCATTGATATATTTTCTATAAAATAGCTAAATTATTAATGACTTTTTTATAGAATAGCAAAGTTATGGATACATTTCCTATAAAATAGCAAGTTATTGATAACTTTTCTATAGAATGGCAAAGTTATTGATTGATTTTCTATGGAATAGCAAAGTTATTGATAGATTTTCTATGGAATAGCAAAGTTATTGATTGATTTTCTATAGAATAGCTAAGTTATTGATAACTTTTATATAGAATAGCAAAATTATTAATGACATTTCTATAGAATAGCAAAGTTATTGATTGCTTTTCTATAGAATAGCAAAGTTATTGATTATTTTTCTATGGAATAGCAAAGTTATTGATTGATTTTCTATGGAATAGCAAAGTTATTGTTATATTTTCTATGGAATAGTAAAGTTATTGATTGATTTTCTATAGAATAGCAAAGTTATTGATTGATTTTCTATGGAATATCAAAGTTTTGTTATATTTTCTATAGAATAGCAAAGTAATTGATTTATTTTCTATGGAATAGCAAAGTTATTGTTATATTTTCTATAGAATAGCAAAGTTAGTGATTGATTTTCTATAGAATAGCAAAGCTATTGATTGATTTTCTATGGAATAGCAAAGTTATTGTTATATTTTCTATGGAATAGTAAAGTTATTGACTGATTTTCTATAGAATAGCAAAGTCATTGATTGATTTTCTATGGAATAGCAAAGTTATTGATTGATTTTCTATGGAATAGCAAATTTATTGATAGATTTTCTATCTAATAGCAAAGTTATTGTTATATTTTCTATAGAATAGCGAAGTTATTGTTTGATTTTCTATGGAATAGTAAAGTTATTGATTGATTTTCTATGGAATAGCAAAGTTACTGTTGTATTTTCTATAGAATAGCAAAGTTATTGATTGCTTTTCTACAGAATAGCAAAGTCATTGATTGATTTTCTATGGAAAAGCAAAGTTATTGATAACTTTTATATAGAATAGCAAAATTATTAATGACTTTTCTATATAATAGCAAAGTTATTGATAACATTTCTATAGAATAGCACGTTATTGATTGTTTTTATTGATATATTTTCTATAAAATAGCTAAATTATTAATGACTTTTCTATAGAATAGCAAAGTTATTGATTGATTTTCTATAGAATACCAAAGTCATTGATTGATTTTCTATGGAATAGCAAAGTTATTGATTGATTTTCTATGGAATAGCATTGATTTTCTATGGAATTGTAAAATTTTTAATGACTTTTCTATATAATAGCAAAGTTATTGATAACCTTTCTATAGAATAGCAATGTTATTGATTGATTTTCTATGGAATAGCAAAGTTATTGTTATATTTTCTATAGAATAGCAAAGCTATTGATTGATTTTCTATGGAATAGCAAAGTTATTGTTATATTTTCTATGGAATAGTAAAGTTATTGACTGATTTTCTATAGAATAGCAAAGTCATTGATTGATTTTCTATGGAATAGCAAAGTTATTGATTGATTTTCTATGGAATAGCAAATTTATTGATAGATTTTCTATCTAATAGCAAAGTTATTGTTATATTTTCTATAGAATAGCGAAGTTATTGTTTGATTTTCTATGGAATAGTAAAGTTATTGATTGATTTTCTATGGAATAGCAAAGTTACTGTTGTATTTTCTATAGAATAGCAAAGTTATTGATTGATTTTCTATGGAATAGTAAAGTTATTGATTGATTTTCTATGGAATAGAAAAGTTATTGATAGATTTTCTATGGAATAGCAAAGTTATTGTTATATTTTCTATAGAATAGCAAAGTTATTGATTGATTTTCTATGGAATAGCAAAATTATTGTTATATTATCTATGGAATAGCAAAGTCATTGATTGATTTTCTATGGAATAGCAAAGTTATTGATTGATTTTCTATGGAATAGCAAAGTTATTGTTATATTTTCTATAGAATAGCGAAGTTATTGTTTGATTTTCTATGGAATAGTAAAGTTATTGATTGATTTTCTATGGAATAGCAAAGTTACTGTTGTATTTTCTATTGAATAGCAAAGTTATTGATTGATTTTCTATGGAATAGTAAAGTTATTGATTGATTTTCTATGGAATAGCAAAGTTATTGATAGATTTTCTATGGAATAGCAAAGTTATTGTTATATTTTCTATAGAATAGCAAAGTTATTGATTGATTTTCTATGGAATAGCAAAGTTATTGTTATATTATCTATGGAATAGCAAAGTGATTTTCCATGGAATAGCAAAGTTATTGATTGATTTTCTATAGAATAGCAAAGTTATGGATTGATTTTCTATGCAATAGCAAAGTTATTGATTGATTTTCTTTAGAATAGCAAAGTCATTGATTGATTTTCTATGGAATAGCAAAGTTATTGTTATATTTTTTATGGAATAGTATAGTTATTGATTGATTTTCTATGGAGTAGCAAAGTTATTGATTGATTTTCTATGGAATAGCAAAGTTATTGTTATATTTTCTATAGAATAGTCAATAACTTTTGGAATAGCAAAGTGATTTTCCATGGAATAGCAAGTTATTGATTGATTTTCTATAGAATAGCAAAGTTATGGATTGATTTTCATGGAATAGTAAAGTTATTGATTGATTTTCTATGGAATAGCAAAGTTATTGATAGATTTTCTATGGAATAGCAAAGTTATTGATAACTTTTATATAGAATAGCAACATTATTAATGACTTTTCTATAGACTAGCAAAGTTATTGATTGATTTTCTATAGAATAGCAAAGTTATTGATAACATTTCTATAGAATAGCAAAGTTATTGATTGCTTTTCTATAGAATAGCAAAGTTTTTGATTGATTTTCTATGGAATAGCAAAGTTATTGTTATATTTTCTATAGAATAGCAAAGTCATTGATTGATTTTCTATGGAATAGCTAAGTTATTGATATATTTTCTACTGAATAGCAAAAGTTATTGATTGCTAAATCTAGATTTTTTAGTTTTTTAAATTGAAAAATTGATTTTTGGTCTGAAATATGAGTGATCACAGATCGAGCTCCTTTTCTTGTTTACAAAGTTTTAAAAAATTATGGATTTTTATGTTTTTCATATGAAACAACGATTTTTGGTAAGAATATGAATGATCACTGATCGTACTCTTTTTCTCGATTAAACGCTTATTTACAAAGTTATTAAGAATTTTAGATTTTGGGTTTTTTTTTATCTGAAAAATCGATTTTTGCTACGAATTTTGAGTGATCACAGATTACGATCCTTTTCTCGATTAAACGCTAATTTACAAAGTTATTAAGGATTTTAGATTTTTGAGTTTTTTTTATATGAAAAATCTATTTTTGGTCACAAATATCAGTGATCACAGATCGAGTTTCTTTTCTCGATTAAATGCTTATTTACAAAGTTATTAACGATTTTAGATTTTTAAGATTTTTTACATGAATTTTTGGTCAGAAATATGGGTGATCACAGATCGGGGTCCTATTCTCGATTAAACGCTTATTTACAAAATTATTAAGGATTACAGATCGAGCTTCTTTTCTCGATTAAATGCTTATTTGGAGTATTTTAATACCCTTCGCCATGAGTGGCAAGGGTATATACATATAAGTTTGTCATTCCGTTTGTATTTTCTACATTTTTCATTTGCGACCCCACAGAGAATATATATACTGGATCGTTATAGATAGCGAAGTCGATATAGTCATGTCCGTCTGTATGTTGAAATCAACTTCCCGTAGCCCCTAAATAACTTCCATACATGATTTATCATACATTAATATGTCGGGAATTCTTCCGGCTCGGTTGCTATGTAAAATATATAAATAAATAAAGCTATAGCAAGTTGGACCTACAATGGGTCAAAATTGGGAAAAATATTTTTTAACCCGATTTTTTTTTTTATCAAAATTTTTTTTTGTCATAAATTATTTTTCCAAAAAAAAATTAAAAAAAAAATTTGGAAAAAAATTTTTTTAAAAAAAATTAAAAAACAATTTCGAAAAGAAAAAAATTAAAAAAAATTTCGAAAAAAAAAAATTTTAATTTATTTTTGTTACGAAATATGAGTGATCACAGATCGATCATCTCCTTTTCTTAATTAAACACTTATTTACAAAGTTATTAAGGATTTTAGATTTTTGAGTTTTTTTTGTCAAAAATATAAGTGATCGCAGATCGTGCTCCTTTTCTCGATTAAACGCTTATTTACAAAGTTATTAAGGATTCTAGATTTTTTAAGTTTTTTTATCATATTTTTATTTTCTATAAAATAGCTAAATTTTCAACATCTATATCTAAAGTTTTATTAGTCCCCTCCTATTTACAAATATTGCTCTTATCTGTTTAATTTATGAATGGCCAACACGTCATTATGAACAAAACTGATTTTGGTTAAACGACAAAGTTTTGTACTCTGACAAACACTGGCGATTAGAACATTAAAACATCCATGATTTAATAACCTCTTTACAAGCCTATGGTCAATAGGCAGTAAAGCATACTTTGCAAAAACACCCACTGAATGAATATTTTCCTAATTTTCTTTTCACTTGCTTTTCTACTTGCAGATGACCATCAGTAGCAGTAGCATCAGCAGCAGCATTAGATACTTCAGCATCATCAAAAACAACAACAGTATGAAAAACACTGATACTTAAAAAGAAATTAATTAAAGTTTGTTAAGGAAAAAAAGTTGACTTGACACCAACTAACAAGCCCGCCCAGCTTTTTGACAGGGGGAAGGACGAAAACGACAGTAAATAACTAAATATTTCCTAAACCTGATTATGCTGCAAAATTATTATCAAATGCCTACAAGTTAAGTCAAGTTTTTCCGTTTGCTCGTTTTTTAACTTGTCTTATCTGTTATTTGTGTGTGTGTGTGAGCGGACAACAACAGGATACAGGAAAAAAGAAATAAAAAAAGGAACAAATTATAATTTGAAACATATTTACTGAATATTGGTATTAAATAAATACAAAAAAAACAAGAACATGTATGGCCTGCTATTGGAAAATCTATCGGAGTATATTAAATCTGTGTACGGTGAGGAGAAATGGGAGGATATACGAAGACAGGCTGGGGTTGATTCACCCTCGTTTAGTGTCCATCAAGTGTATCCGGAGAATTTATTAAATAAATTGGCAAAAAAGGCACAACAGGTATGTAAAAGGAAAACGAACAACTTTATTTTTTACTTTTCTTTTTGTTCAATATGAATTAAGGTCGAATTAAGCAAGAAGTAAACGATAATTGTAGGTGTAAGCTATCTATATGAAATGTAGTATTCGATTATTCATCAACAATATTCATACATTCTATGGCTTTATGAAAGTTATCAACAACTTTAGCCATATGATTTCAAACATTCCTGTTTTGGAAATCGATTACCTTGTTGGCTTTGGTAAATTTCTCGGAAACTTTTGCTATAAAAATTGTTGTCGATAACTTTTCTATGGAAAAGTCCTGTTATCGATAACTTTTCTATGGAAAAGTCCTGTTATCGATAACTTTTCTATGGAAAAGTCCTGTTATCGATAATTTTTCTATGGAAAAGTCCTGTTATCGATAACTTTTCTATGGAAAAGTCCTGTTATCGATAACTTTTCTATGGAAAAGTCCAGTTATCGATAACTTTTCTATGGAAGAGTCCAGTTATCGATAACTTTTCTATGGAAAAGTCAAGTTATCGATAACTTTTCTATGGAAAAGTCAAGTTATCGATAACTTTTCTATAGAAAAGTCAAGTTATCGATAACTTTTCTATAAAAAAGTCAAGTTATCGATAACTTTTCTATAGAAAAGTCAAGTTATCGATAACTTTTCTATAGAAAAGTCAAGTTATCGATAACTTTTCTATAGAAAAGTCAAGTTATCGATAACTTTTCTATAGAAAAGTCAAGTTATCGATAACTTTTCTATAGAAAAGTCAAGTTATCGATAACTTTTCTATAGAAAAGTCAAGTTATCGATAACTTTTCTATAGAAAAGTCAAGTTATCGATAACTTTTCTACAGAAAAGTCAAGTTATCGATAACTTTTCTACAGAAAAGTCAAGTTATCGATAACTTTTCTATAGAAAAGTCAAGTTATCGATAACTTTTCTATAGAAAAGTCAAGTTATCGATAACTTTTCTATAGAAAAGTCAAGTTATCGATAACTTTTCTATAGAAAAGTCAAGTTATCGATAACTTTTCTATAGAAAAGTCAAGTTATCGATAACTTTTCTATAGAAAAGTCAAGTTATCGATAACTTTTCTATAGAAAAGTCAAGTTATCGATAACTTTTCTATAGAAAAGTCAAGTTATCGATAACTTTTCTATAGAAAAGTCAAGTTATCGATAACTTTTCTATAGAAAAGTCAAGTTATCGATAACTTTTCTATAGAAAAGTCAAGTTATCGATAACTTTTCTATAGAAAAGTCAAGTTATCGATAACTTTTCTATAGAAAAGTCAAGTTATCGATAACTTTTCTATAGAAAAGTCAAGTTATCGATAACTTTTCTATAGAAAAGTCAAGTTATCGATAACTTTTCTATAGAAAAGTCAAGTTATCGATAACTTTTCTATAGAAAAGTCAAGTTATCGATAACTTTTCTATAGAAAAGTCAAGTTATCGATAACTTTTCTATAGAAAAGTCAAGTTATCGATAACTTTTCTATAGAAAAGTCAAGTTATCGATAATTTTTCAATAGAAAAGTCAAGTTATCGATAACATTTTTATAGAATAGCAAAGCTATTGATAAATTTTCTATAGAATAGCTAAATTTTTCACATCTTTTCTATAGAATAACAGAAAGAAACATCATAAATACAAAATGAAGTTATCGATAACTTTTCTATAGAAAAGTCAAGTTATCGATAACTTTCCTATATAAAAGTCAAGTTATCGATAACTTTCCTATATAAAAGTCCAGTTATCGATAACTTTCCTATATAAAAGTCCAGTTATCGATAACTTTTCTATAGAAAAGTCAAGTTATCGATAACTTTTCTATAGAAAAGTCAAGTTATCGATAACTTTTCTATAGAAAAGTCAAGTTATCGATAACTTTTCTATAGAAAAGTCAAGTTATCGATAACTTTTCTATAGAAAAGTCAAGTTATCGATAACTTTTCTATAGAAAAGTCAAGTTATCGATAACTTTTCTATAGAAAAGTCAAGTTATCGATAACTTTTCTATAGAAAAGTCAAGTTATCGATAACTTTTCTATAGAAAAGTCAAGTTATCGATAACTTTTCTATAGAAAAGTCAAGTTATCGATAACTTTTCTACAGAAAAGTCAAGTTATCGATAACTTTTCTACAGAAAAGTCAAGTTATCGATAACTTTTCTACAGAAAAGTCAAGTTATCGATAACTTTTCTATAGAAAAGTCAAGTTATCGATAACTTTTCTATAGAAAAGTCAAGTTATCGATAACTTTTCTATAGAAAAGTCAAGTTATCGATAACTTTTCTATAGAAAAGTCAAGTTATCGATAACTTTTCTATAGAAAAGTCAAGTTATCGATAACTTTTCTATAGAAAAGTCAAGTTATCGATAACTTTTCTATAGAAAAGTCAAGTTATCGATAACTTTTCTATAGAAAAGTCAAGTTATCGATAACTTTTCTATAGAAAAGTCAAGTTATCGATAACTTTTCTATAGAAAAGTCAAGTTATCGATAACTTTTCTATAGAAAAGTCAAGTTATCGATAACTTTTCTATAGAAAAGTCAAGTTATCGATAACTTTTCTATAGAAAAGTCAAGTTATCGATAACTTTTCTATAGAAAAGTCAAGTTATCGATAACTTTTCTATAGAAAAGTCAAGTTATCGATAACTTTTCTATAGAAAAGTCAAGTTATCGATAACTTTTCTATAGAAAAGTCAAGTTATCGATAACTTTTCTATAGAAAAGTCAAGTTATCGATAACTTTTCTATAGAAAAGTCAAGTTATCGATAACTTTTCTATAGAAAAGTCAAGTTATCGATAATTTTTCAATAGAAAAGTCAAGTTATCGATAACATTTTTATAGAATAGCAAAGCTATTGATAAATTTTCTATAGAATAGCTAAATTTTTCACATCTTTTCTATAGAATAACAGAAAGAAACATCATAAATACAAAATGAAGTTATCGATAACTTTTCTATAGAAAAGTCAAGTTATCGATAACTTTCCTATATAAAAGTCAAGTTATCGATAACTTTCCTATATAAAAGTCCAGTTATCGATAACTTTCCTATATAAAAGTCCAGTTATCGATAACTTTTCTATAGAAAAGTCAAGTTATCGATAACTTTTCTATAGAAAAGTCAAGTTATCGATAACTTTTCACTAGAAAAGTCAAGTTATCGATAACATTTTTATAGAATAGTAAAGTTATTGATAACTTTTCTATAGAATAACAAAATTTTTTATATCTTTTCTATAGAATATACAGAAAGAAACATCATAAATACAAAATGATCAATCAAATTTTAAACTACTATTTCTTAAATCCTCCATACAGGTCCTAGGAGTCTCCGAACGTGAGTTCATGGATCAAATGGGTGTTTACTTTGTCGGCTTTGTTGGCCAGTACGGCTACGATCGTGTTCTCTCCGTACTCGGTCGTCATATGCGTGATTTTCTCAATGGCCTGGATAATTTACACGAGTATCTTAAATTCTCCTATCCCCGCATGCGTGCCCCCTCCTTTATATGTGAGAATGAAACCAAACAAGGTCTCACCCTGCACTATCGTTCAAAGCGACGCGGTTTTGTCTACTACACCATGGGACAGATACGTGAAGTGGCGCGTTATTTCTATCACAAGGAAATGCATATTGAGCTGGTGCGCGAGGAGATACTGTTCGATACGGTGCATGTAACGTTTCAGTTGACATTCGATAATCGAGCCTTTACGTTGGCCTCGTTGGCCATGACACGCGAGGAGAAACATTTGCCAATTAGTGCACATGTGTTATTTGAGATTTTTCCATTTTGTATTGTGTTTGGGTAAGTGGTTTGCTGGAACAGCTGTACTCGCTAGCAGCACCATCATCACTGTCCTACTCATCCTCATCCACAACCCGCATTCTTATTTATTCATACATTCATACATCAAGGAGTTGTTGGTAGTCACCTCTCATACATTGTTTGTCTTTGTAATACAAAATTTTATTTTTCCATTTTGCTCTATTTTGTGTCTTTGATTGTGTTTATAGTGCTGACATGGTTGTTCGTAGCATTGGAAATTCTTTAATGGTCATATTGCCTGAGTTATTGGGTAAAAAAATCACAGCATGGTTCGATTTAGTTCGTCCTTTAATTGCCTTTAAATTTCAAACGGTAAGTTTTGCAAATACTCATACAAATACACATATACAGTCTCATCTGCACACACATAAACACATATAAACACACCTCTACACAATATCAATTAACAACATCACATCTTAATGTGAAAAACACTGTTTCCTAGAGACATTTACTTATAGAAAACAAAAGTTATCGATAAATTTGCTATAGAAAACAAAAGTTATCGAACATTTTTATGTAGAAAGCAAAAGTTATCGATATCTTTTCTATAGAAAACAAGAGTTATCGATTAACTATTTAAAGGAAAGTCAAGTTATCGTTAACTTTTCTATAGAAAAGTCAATTTATCGATAACTTTTCTAGATAAAAAAGTCAAGTTATCGATAACTTTTCTCGATCAAAAAGTCAAGTTATCGATAACTTTTCTCGATCAAAAAGTCATGATATCGATAACTTTTCTAGATCAAAAAGTCATGATATCGATAACTTTTCTAGATCAGAAAGTCATGATATCGATAACTTTTCTAGAGCAAAAAGTCAAGTTATCGATAACTTTTCTAGATCAAAAAGTCAAGTTATCGATAACTTTTCTATAGAAAAATCAAGTTATCGATAACTTTTTTATAGAAAAGTCAAGTTATCGATAACTTTTCTATAGAAAAGTCAAGTTATCGATAACTTTTCTATAGAAAAGTCAAGTTATCGATAACTTTTTTATAGAAAAGTCAAGTTATCGATAACTTTTTTATAGAAAAGTCAAGTTATCGATAACTTTTCTATAGAAAAGTCAAGTTATCGATAACTTTTCTATAGAAAAGTCAAGTTATCGATAACTTTTCTATAGAAAAGTCAAGTTATCGATAACTTTTCTATAGAAAAGTCAAGTTATCGATAACATTTCTATAGAAAAGTCAAGTTATCGATAACTTTTCTATAGAAAAGTCAGGTTATCGATAACTTTTCTATAGAAAAGTCAAGTTATCGATAACTTTTCTATAGAAAAGTCATGATATCGATAACTTTTCTATAGAAAAGTCATGATATCGATAACTTTTCTATAAAAAAGTCATGATATCGATAACTTTTTTATAGAAAAGTCATGATATCGATAACTTTTCTATAGAAAAGTCATGATATCGATAACTTTTCTATAGAAAAGTCATGATATCGATAACTTTTCTATAGAAAAGTCATGATATCGATAACTTTTCTATAGAAAAGTCATGATATCGATAACTTTTCTATAGAAAAGTCATGATATCGATAACTTTTTTATAGAAAAGTCATGATATCGATAACTTTTCTATAGAAAAGTCATGATATCGATAACTTTTCTATAGAAAAGTCATGATATCGATAACTTTTCTATAGAAAAGTCATGATATCGGTAACTTTTCTATAGAAAAGTCATGATATCGATAACTTTTCTATAGAAAAGTCATGATATCGGTAACTTTTCTATAGAAAAGTCATGATATCGATAACTTTTCTATAGAAAAGTCATGATATCGATAACTTTTCTATAGAAAAGTCATGATATCGATAACTTTTCTATAGAAAAGTCATGATATCGATAACTTTTTTATAGAAAAGTCATGATATCGATAACTTTTTTATAGAAAAGTCATGATATCGATAACTTTTCTATAGAAAAGTCATGATATCGGTAACTTTTCTATAGAAAAGTCATGATATCGATAACTTTTCTATAGAAAAGTCATGATAGCGATAACTTTTCTATAGAAAAGTCATGATATCGATAACTTTTCTATAGAAAAGTCATGATATCGATAACTTTTCTATAGAAAAGTCATGATATCGATAACTTTTCTATAAAAAAGTCAAGTTATCGATAAATTTTCTATAGAAAAGTCATGATATCGATAACTTTTCTATAAAAAAGTCAAGTTATCGATAACTTTTCTATAAAAAAGTCAAGTTATCGATAAATTTTCTATAGAAAAGTCAAGTTATCGATAAATTTTCTATAGAAAAGTCAAGTTATCGATAAATTTTCTATGGAAAAGTCAAGTTATCGATAAATTTTCTATAGAAAAGTCAAGTTATCGATAACTTTTCTATAGAAAAGTCAAGTTATCGATAACTTTTCTATAGAGAAGTCAAGTTATCGATAAAATATATAAAATATAAGTAATCGATAACTTTTCTAATTAAAAGTCTTGTTTGTGGTAAAGTCACGATATCGATAAGTTTTCAAAAACAACTTTTCTATGGAAAAGTCATATTTTCGATAATTTACCTATAGAAAATGATCAACAACTACCAGAAAATCTATAATTTATATTTATTTTCTCTAAAAATTTAATGTTTGTTCTAGAAAACAGTGTTCTTTTCACCCCACTGAACGATAATAACAATGAAACGTGTATTTCTCGATAACAGACAAATGCACAAATTCATCCTAAACAGCCAGCAGCATTCTCTTGCTAATTGGTTTAGTGCTGCTCTAACTTTGTCTCCGTACATTATTGTATTTCAATTCTACATAGTTTTTTGTTCTTTTCACATTCATTGCTGTTTTCATTCCATTCAATGAAAACAATTAATTTGTGTACATAGTTCAGTAAACCTTATTAACGTATTTATGCATTATAGAGCAGTCAACCATAGAGTGAATACACCCACTCGCAAACACTTAAATACATTCCTTTCCTCGTCCTTTCCATGCAACATTATCATTTTACAATTGTAATTGAATTCTTGTCGCATTGTTTTACCATTTTTCCAACATAGATTTTGAACAGAACGAATAATATATTTGAACTGGTAACGGTGGATCCTGTGACCGAACGGGAGGATGAGCAGAAATCAAATGAGATGATGGTGCACGATGACGGTTCAGAGTCGGAGAAATCATTACGGTTGAAAGGTGAGTTAAATTGTTTAACTTCGCTGCCTCTATGGCTATTGATTTAAATGGAAATTGAAATTAATTGTAAAATTTTGCAAATTCTTCACTTTAATTTAGGTCAAATGGTTTATATGGAAAATTGGAGAATGATTATGTTCCTGGGCACTCCAGTTATGCCGGATTTGAATTCGCTCGTAACGACGGGTCTTTACATTAACGATTTGTCCATGCATGATTTCAGCAGGTATTTTAAAGGAGATTAAACTTGCTTTTTCCAAACTTATTTATGTCTAAACGAAACTTTTCAGAGATCTTATGCTGGCGGGTACCCAACAGTCTGTGGAGTTGAAATTGGCCTTAGATCAGGAACAGCAAAAATCAAAGAAGTTAGAGGAATCTATGAGAAAATTGGATGAGGAGATGCGCAGAACTGATGAGTTACTGTATCAGATGATACCGAAACAAGTGGCGGATCGTTTGAGAAGGGGAGAGAATCCCATAGATACGTGTGAGGTGAGAAAAAATACCGATTTTAGAAAATACTGAAGTTAGCACATAAATATTTCCCTTTGTTTGCTTTTAGATTTTCGACTGTGTTTCAATTTTATTTTCGGATGTTGTCACCTTCACTGAAATCTGCAGTCGCATCACACCCATGGAAGTTGTCTCCATGCTAAATGCCATGTATTCCATTTTCGATACTCTGACCGAACGTAATTCCGTCTATAAAGTCGAAACTATTGGCGATGCTTACATGGTTGTGGCTGGAGCTCCCGAAAAAGATCCAAATCATGCTGAGAAAGTATGTGATATGGCCTTGGATATGGTTGATGCCATAACCGATTTAAAAGATCCCTCAACGGGTCAACATTTACGCATACGCGTGGGTGTACATTCCGGTGCTGTGGTGGCTGGTATTGTGGGTCTTAAAATGCCACGCTATTGTTTATTTGGCGACTCGGTCAATACAGCTTCTCGCATGGAGTCGACGAGTATAGCCATGAAAGTGCATGTCTCAGAGTCAACAAAAGAATTTCTAGGACCTAATTATAGACTTACGGAACGTGGAGAAATCGATGTTAAGGGTAAGGGGACCATGAAAACCTATTGGCTGGAGGAAAGAGAACATCGCAAACCCTTGCAATTGTCGATGGCTCAAGTGCATCCGATATCAACGTTTCCGTCGGTAACATCATCAGCTACCACGGCCTTGATAGGGGCCACAAAAGCGGTACCGAAAGCCATAATGCCGGCTCCCAGTCCGGTAGTGGCCAGGGAAAAACCACCAGCCTCAACGGCCATACCGGTGAAAAATTCTTCAGAGCCCAAAGTCGATAATTCCATGAATCCTTCTTCTCTCACAGAAGATCGCACTCGCATTTACTCACCTGTCACTTTCAAAGATGTAGCCCGCCGCAGTGTAGCCAACTCCCCCGTACGTTCGCTTTACGGGGGCAGTAGTATATCACAAGAAAAAGGCCGAGAATCCAGATCAAATTCCACGGGTCATGTATTCATGCGTTCGCCCAGCGATGTCTTCGGTTCGCTCATCTTAGACACCGAAGAGTTCTTGGAAGATTTACAGATATCCCGCAGTTCTTTGGCCAACAACTCACAGTGTCCCTGCAGTCCCATACCACCGTTTCGTATTGGCAGTGCACCGTCCAAACCACGACCCAGCAATCCGGATCAATTTACACCCGAGGAATTGGCCGCCATGGATCAGAGCACTCCACCCTCAACGGCACCAGCTCGTGACAATTACAATATGAAGCCCTCATCGTCGACTACAAGTTTAACGGTGGAGAAGGTGCAGAAAACCAGGTATGATTGCAAGTATAAGGAAGTTTGAAACACTGTATTATTTGGCGAGGTTTATATTGTAGCTAGATTTGAAAATCGGTTTTGAAATCAGAATGAAGTAAGTGAAGTGTGTTTGCAATGAGTTCAGGTTGATTTTAAAGCATGCTTTCTAACCTTTCTTTAAGTTATTTAATAATGTTTTTTAAATTAATTTGCTTTTATGAAATTTAAAACTTTCTTCTTCAATATAAAAGTCGAGTTATCGATAACTTTTTAATAGAAACGTCAAGTTATCGATAACTTTTCTATAAAAATATTAAGTTATCGATAACTTATCTTACCTTTCTGTATGAAAAATATCCATAACTTGACTTTTCTATAGAAAAGTTATCGATAACTTGACTTTTCTATAGAAAAGTTATCGATAACTTGACTTTTCTATAGAAAAGTTATCGATAACTTGACTTTTCTATAGAAAAGTTATCGATAACTTGACTTTTCTATAGAAAAGTTATCGATAACTTGACTTTTCTATAGAAAAGTTATCGATAACTTGACTTTTCTATAGAAAAGTTATCGATAACTTGACTTTTCTATAGAAAAGTTATCGATAACTTGACTTTTCTATAGAAAAGTTATCGATAACTTGACTTTTCTATAGAAAAGTTATCGATAACTTGAGTTTTCTATAGAAAAATTATCGATAACTTGAGTTTTCTATAGAAAAGTTATCGATAACTTGACTTTTCTATAGAAAAGTTATCGATAACTTGACCTTTCTCTGGAAAAGTTATCGATAACATGACTTGTCTATAGAAAAGTTATCGATAACTTGACTTTTCTATAGAAAAGTTATCGATAACTTGACTTTTCTATAGAAAAGTTATCGATAACTTGACTTTTCTATAGAAAAGTTATCGATAACATGACTTTTCTATAGAAAAGTTATCGATAACATGACTTTTCTATAGAAAAGTTATCGATAACTTGACTTTTCTATAGAAAAGTTATCGATAACTTGACTTTTCTATAGAAAAGTTATCGATAGCTTGACTTTTCTATAGAAAAGTTATCGATAACTTGATTTTTCTATTGAAAAAATTTTTCTATTGAAAAGTCAAGTTATCGATAACTTGACTTTTCTATAGAAAAGTTATCGATAACTTGACTTTTCTATAGAAAAGTTATCGATAACATGACTTTTCTATAGAAAAGTTATCGATAACATGACTTTTCTATAGAAAAGTTATCGATAACATGACTTTTCTATAGAAAAGTTATCGATAACTTGACTTTTCTATAGAAAAGTTATCGATAACTTGACTTTTCTATAAAAAAGTTATCGATAACTTGACTTTTCTATAGAAAAGTTATCGATAGCTTGACTTTTCTATAGAAAAGTTATCGATAACTTGATTTTTCTATTGAAAAATTATCGATAACTTGATTTTTCTATTGAAAAATTATCGCTAACTTGATTTTTCTATTGAAAAATTATCGATAACTTGACCTTTCTCTTGGAGAACTTGCGATAGCTTTTGTTTTCTATAGAAAAATAGTTAAAAAGATTTTAAAACTTTTAGATTTTATATAAATATATTAATAATAAATCTTTAGAAAAGTTTTTTAATTATTTATTTAATGCATCCCATTTATATTTTCCTTAAAACTTCCACTTCTTTTTTTATAATTTCTACCCACTCTTTGTGTCTGTCTCTTTCATTAAAACTCATTTTGCATTACTTTCTTTCTCCCGCTCTTTTTCTCTCTTGCCATAATGTCGCTAATTAGAAAAATCACATTTTCGCCTAGGATTACAAATGTCACAACACCGCAGGAAAAAGTGGAGAAAACTCGAGCAACAATCATCTCAAAGGTCCCAGTCCTTGCAGCGCCCTCCTCGAAACAGAAACTACAGCAACAAAAACAACTACAACTACAACAGCAACAGCAACATCAGAAGCAACTGCAACAGCAATGTCAAAAAAATCAAGCATTTACCGAAAGTCGCTCGACATCCAAAGAATCAATATCGATGAACTCACCACCGCCCATACGCTCACTCTCCGCACCCCTACCCATGTCTAAAGCGGCGCGTAAAGCATTTCTGGCGGCCAAACAAACCAAAGCCATCGAGAAGTTAGACAAAATGATCGAAGAGGTGACGGAGAGCGAACATCATCAAATGAAGACATCACATTCCATGAGAATACACGATGTTTTCGGTGATCGGGTACAGGGCCAGGGACATGGTGAAGATGACATGGATATGGAGGGAGGATGTCCATTATTTTTACCACCACCACCACGTCATATGTCTAATTCAATATCAGATTCCAATATATGCAATCATGGGTAAGTTCTTTCTTTTAATATTTTTACCTAAAAGCCACACATTTTAATTTGTGTTTCATTTATAATTCCCAGACACAGTCACGGTCATGCGCCCACTATGCACCATGCCCCCTGTCATCATGTGCATGAACCCTCCTCCTCTAGCAAAATCAGCACAAGTCAAAGTTTCAGTCATGCCCGCCACACGGCCGCCATACATCCCTGCTGTTCGGGCTATACACCGCACTCCTCGAATGGCCGACACTCACATCGTATGCACTCGAATGCCTGCGAAATACTTTAGACTCTTGTCTGGGACTTGTGTATAGTTTCCTTGGGGAACTACTCTATTAAACAAAAGCAATGGTTTTCAAAAGTGGCTTTAACTATCAAGTATGAGGGATTTGTGATTTAAAAAAAAATGGACAAATGGATATTATTTGAATACTCCTCGTATTGTTTAAACTAAACAAAAAATGAACGCTTTAAGTATTTTGTATGTGTAATTTATAGTAAGTATTGTAGGGTACAAATTTAAATTTTAGTATAAATACATAGTTATAAAGAAAATGTAGCAAATACTGGGGATTTAGCTGGATGTGGGAAAGTGAATTTGAAATGATAATGATGAGTTTTCTTTAAGAAATGGACACTGTTTTAAAAAAGCAGTAGAAATTTAGACCAATTTCATAAAATAAGAAATAAAAATGTTGATCATTGAAATAAATTGTTCAGCTATTTCTGAAATACTTTTCAAATTTAAAGGTTTTAATGTGAACATTATTAGTTTTTAATTCTTTTACCATTTCTTCTAATTCTTTAACCCACATCCAGTTTAATTTCCTAAAAAAAAGTCAAATTAATAATGTTTTAAAGTTTCTATATTCTATACAAAAGAAATTAAATATAAAAGAAAAGAAACTATACATTAGTATACCTCTCAAAAGGACAATATATATTTTGGAAAAATTTCTAAAAAAGAAAAACCAAATACATAACTAGATAAAATAATAATTATTTTTGCCTCTATTATATTATAATACTCTTAAAAACAGTACTTAGTTACTTACCTATAATAGTTAGGAATAAAGCATATCCAAAAATTAGTTTAATAAGCAACAGGAGAAGGGTGTTTTTTTTGAATAACTCTAAAGCAGAAGTTAAAATATATTATTTATATTAAATGTTTTTAATTCAATACTCGTTTATATTTTAATATTTAACTAAAAAACTATACATTAAAATCAAATATATATATAGAATTAGTACGCTTTTTAGTACAATTTTTAAATATTTACTACATAATTAACATCTGTTACTACTACTATACACCCTATGAAATCTGCTTGCATAAATTTAATTTTTCTTAGAAACACCCTGTGTTTAGCTGTGACATCTACTACTTAGTCAGGACACTCTTTTACATTGCTAGTCAAAACAACAACCAAAGAACAAGAAAAAACACTGTTTGTCTCTCTCTCTCTTTCTCTCATCTCTAGTCATTTGTTTATTTTCTCTTCTCTAGTCTTAGTTTTTTTTGTAAACAACATCACAGACAAGTAGAAAGAAACTCTAAATAAATTATTGTATTATTATTAACAATTAGCCAGAAATTTAGTTAATTTAAAATAAAAAAAATTGTATTATTATGGTTTTTAGTGTTAAATATTTATTATAGCCTACTTATTTATATATAGTTAAATGTGTAAATGTTTTAAATCATAAAAATCAACAAAGATTAAACTAAAATAAAAGTGGCTTGCCAATTGTTAAATGGAAATAAAATTATAAATACAAATAACAAACAAACAAATTTTGTGATTTAATAAAACTCAATAAAAACATTTTAAGAAGTTAAATATCAAAAGGTAAGTGTTAACACATTCAATTGTCTGTCCTTAATTGCTATAAAGAACTTGGACAAATTAATAAAACGTTCGTGATCATAGAGAAATATACTTTTTATACCCTTCACCTTCGTGAGAAGGGTATATATAAGTTTGTCATTCCGTTTGTAATTTCCACAATATAATTTTCCGATCCTATAAAGTATATATATTCTGGATCCTTATAGATAGCGGAGTCGATTAAGCCATGTCCGTCTGTCTGTCTGTTGAAATAAATTTTCTGAAGACCCTAGATATCTTCGGGATCCAAATCTTCAATAATTCTGTCAAATAATTCTGTCAGAGAAGTTTCCTATTTGAAAATCAGCAAAATTGGTCCACAAATGGCTGAGATATGACGAAAAAACCAGAACATCCTAGATTTTTGGCCTATTATTTCAAAGACCTTTGCAACGACGTATACAAGACCATAGTAAGTTGAACCTACAATGGGTCAAAATCAGAAAAAATATTTTTTAACCCAATTTTTTTTTTTCACCAAAACAAATTTTTTTTTTTTTAAATTAAAAAAAAAAATATTTAATTTTAAATAAAAAAATTTTAAAATAACAATTCGAAAAAAAGAATTGAAAAAAACAACTTTGGAAAAAAAATAAATTTTGTTTACCTAAAAATATTAAAAATTTGTATTTTTAAGTATAATTTGTTGAAGGGTAAACAAGATTCGCCACAGCCGAATATAGCTCTCTTACTTGTTCTAAAGAAAAGTTGTCTGAAACAGAGCAACTTTTTCTAGAGAAAAGTTGTCTGTAACAGAGCAACTCTTTCTAGAGAAAAGTTGTCTGTAACAGAGCAACTCTTTCTAGAGAAAAGTTGTCTGTAACAGAGCAACTCTTTCTAGAGAAAAGTTGTCTGTAACAGAGCAACTCTTTCTAGAGAAAAGTTGTCTGTAACAGAGCAACTCTTTCTAGAGAAAAGTTGTCTGTAACAGAGCAACTCTTTCTAGAGAAAAGTTGTCTGTAACAGAGCAACTCTTTCTAGAGAAAAGTTGTCTGTAACAGAGCAACTCTTTCTAGAGAAAAGTTGTCTGTAACAGAGCAACTTTTTCTAGAGAAAAGTTGTCTGTAACAGAGCAACTTTTTCTAGAGAAAAGTTGTCTGTAACAGAGCAACTTTTTCTAGAGAAAAGTTGTCTGTAACAGAGCAACTTTTTCTAGAGAAAAGTTGTCTGTAACAGAGCAACTTTTTCTAGAGAAAAGTTGTCTGTAACAGAGCAACTTTTTCTAGAGAAAAGTTGTCTGTAACAGAGCAACTTTTTCTAGAGAAAAGTTGTCTGAAACAGAGCAACTTTTTCTAGAGAAAAGTTGTCTGAAACAGAGCAACTTTTTCTAGAGAAAAGTTGTCTGTAACAGAGCAACTTTTTCTAGAGAAAAGTTGTCTGTAACAGAGCAACTTTTTCTAGAGAAAAGTTGTCTGTAACAGAGCAACTTTTTCTAGAGAAAAGTTGTCTAAAACAGACTAACTTTTTCTACAGAAAAGTTGTCTAAAACAGACTAACTTTTTCTAGAGAAAAGTTGTCTAAAACAGACTAACTTTTTCTAGAGAAAAGTTGTCTAAAACAGACTAACTTTTTCTAGAGAAAAGTTGTCTGTCACAAAGCAACTTTTTCTACAGAAAAGTTGTCTGAAACAGAGCAACTTTTTCTAGAGAAAAGTTGTCTGAAACAGAGCAACTTTTTCTAGAGAAAAGTTGTCTGAAACAGAGCAACTTTTTCTAGAGAAAAGTGGTCTGAAACAAAGCAACATTTTCTAGATAAATTGCTTTGCAAAGTTCAGTGAAACAGTTCTAAAACATAATCCTCACAATACTCACCATTTTATCCTTTAAATAACTACAAATTTTACACATATTCGTATGTTCTTTCCAATTTTAACTGGCAGTGGTTTTCTTTTTTTTTATTATTAAAATTTTGTTTTAAAATTGATGTATTACTAAATAATTTAATATAATTTTTCTTCTAATTTTCATTGTTTTAAAAAGCTTTGCAAGCAATTAAATAATAATTAAATATAAATATAGGGGGGTGTATAAATAAATATGCTTTTTCCATTTAATATTCAAAAATTTGTGATTAGAGATCTTTGTGGAGAGAAGATTTTAAGGTTTCAAAGGTGTTGGAAATAAAAAGTATTTACAAACTAAATAAATGCTTTTACTAAATTTAGTTTTCAAAATAATTGTTTTTTTTTTGTGGCCATCACACTAATATCGCTTTTGTAATAAACATTTAAAGCATTTTTAAATAAATTATGAACTAAATAAATAGTTTAACAATTTGTTATCAATATTAATATAAATATGGAATTTGTAATTTGTAATTTGCTCTTTTTTTTCGTTAAAATACTTTATAAATAATTTGTTTGTTTGTTTTTCTCTTGTAATACCAATAACAAAATCTAAAGGCAGTGTAAAAATTTGACTTAAAATATGTTTCTGTTTCTTGCTGGTTGTTAAATATAATTTAATTTTATATATATAAATCTATAAAATATACCTACTATACAATATAGTTTATATGTATATTTGACTAGCATGTTTAAATGTATGAGAGTTACAAGAAGAATTTGTGGAAATTCTTGATGTTAATTGAATTATTTTTATGGTAATTTAAAAGTGGGTGGGTTTAATTGCGAGTTTATGATTCTGTTTCTCTAAAGTGAAAACTGAAATTAATTATAGAGATAAAAGTTAAACTTCAAATAAGGTAGGCGTCTGTATATACTCGGTATTTTCATAAATAATCGTGCCATCTGAGGTCTCTATAGTTTTGATCAAAGTCTTGCAATAGAAACACACTTTCGAATTCATTAGATGTTGCAGAATACAATTGTTGCACGACTGATGTTTGCAGGGATTGAAAACAACAGTTATGGGTTTGGCACAACAGATCGGACAGAGAGAATCTTCGGAAGGCAAAGTTATATCGGAAAGTAAAGATTGTTTGGCCTTAAGCATATCGATGAGGCGTCGTACCCGATCGATTTCATCGACCGTAACATGGGTAGGAACTGCAAAAAAGCAATAAATTAAAAATAATTTATTTTTGAATTTCTATTAAATACTCACAATCAGTTAGTGTAAACTTAAGTATGGGAGGATCAGCTCGTATTCGTTTCGTAGAGGTAGTAGGTTGAGGAACTCTTACATCATTCGTTAATGGATCTATGTGAGGTCTAGTCGATGGATCAAAATTGCCTCTAGGTATCTCACTTTGCTGTAATATGGGTGTTTTTATTTCACCCAAAGCGAACTCTAAATTGGCAAATTGAAAACTGGGATCCGTCAAAAGGGCACGTGTAATGCGGGTTACCTAGAAGAAAATTATTATATTAATAATTGTCTGAAGCAGATCAACTTTTTGTAAAGAAAAGTTGTCTGTCAAAGAGCAACTTTTTCTAGAGAAAAGTTTCCTGAAACAGAGCAACTTTTTGTACAGAAAAGTTGTCTGTCAAAGATAACTTTTTCTACAGAAAAGTTGTCTAAAACAGAGCAACTTTTTTTTTGTCTGTCAAAGATCAACTTTTTCTAGAGAAAAGTTGTCTGTCAAAGAGCAACTTTTTCTAGAGAAAAGTTTCCTGAAACAGAGCAACTTTTTGTACAGAATAGTTGTCTGTCAAAGATAACTTTTTCTACAGAAAAGTTGTCTGAAACAGAGCAACTTTTTTTTGTCTGTCAAAGAGCAACTTTTTCTAGAGAAAAGTTGTCTGTCACAGAGCAACTTTTTCTAGAGAAAAGTTGTCTGTCACAGAGCAACTTTTTCTAGAGAAAAGTTGTCTGTCACAGAGCAACTTTTTCTAGAGAAATGTCTGTCACAGAGCAACTTTTTCTGGAGAAAAGTTGTGTCACAGAGCAATTTTTCTAGAGAAAAGTTGTCTGTCACAGAGCAACTTTTTCTAGAGAAAAGTTGTCTGTCACAGAGCAACTTTTTCTAGAGAAAAGTTGTCTGTCACAGAGCAACTTTTTCTATAAAAAAGTTGTCTGTCACAGAGCAACTTTTTCTATAAAAAAGTTGTCTGTCACAGAGCAACTTTTTCTATAAAAAAGTTGTCTGTCACAGAGCAACTTTTTCTATAAAAAAGTTGTCTGTCACAGAGCAACTTTTTCTATAAAAAAGTTGTCTGTCACAGAGCAACTTTTTCTATAAAAAAGTTGTCTGTCACAGAGCAACTTTTTCTATAAAAAAGTTGTCTGTCACAGAGCAACTTTTTCTATAAAAAAGTTGTCTGTCACAGAGCAACTTTTTCTATAAAAAAGTTGTCTGTCACAGAGCAACTTTTTCTATAAAAAAGTTGTCTGTCACAGAGCAACTTTTTCTATAAAAAAGTTGTCTGTCACAGAGCAACTTTTTCTATAAAAAAGTTGTCTGTCACAGAGCAACTTTTTCTATAAAAAAGTTGTCTGTCACAGAGCAACTTTTTCTATAAAAAAGTTGTCTGTCACAGAGCAAATTTTTCTATAAAAAAGTTGTCTGTCACAGAGCAACTTTTTCTATAAAAAAGTTGTCTGTCACAGAGCAACTTTTTCTATAAAAAAGTTGTCTGTCACAGAGCAACTTTTTCTATAAAAAAGTTGTCTGTCACAGAGCAACTTTTTCTATAAAAAAGTTGTCTGTCACAGAGCAACTTTTTCTATAAAAAAAGTTTTCTGTCACAGAGCATCTTCTTCTAGAGAAAAATTTTCTGTCACAGAGCAACTTCTTCTAGAGAAAAGTTGTCTGTAACAAAGCTACATTTTTAAAAGAAAAGTTGTGGAAACAGAGAAACTTTTTCTTGAGAAAAGTTGTCTGCCACAGAGCAACTTTTTCTGTAAGTCATCTTTAAATTCTCACCTTTGTTGGATTCTTATCATTATCCATTTCATCCTTAAACAAAGCCAACAATATACCCAAAGCTGCTGTTATAATGGGGAAATGTGTGACGGCATTTAGATCAGCCGAACACATATCAACCACAAATTGAAAGCAGCCCGGCGGCACGGTAACACGCGACAACACCTGGCTAATCAGTTGGCAAACACGATTTAATACCAAATCACTATTGGGTCGACATTGATCGTGAAATATATCGGGAGCCACGGAAATAATCATTTCCAAACAACGCATAAGAGATACCGTCAACTCGAAACACATCGAGCAGATTTTCAATTGTTTAGGTTCGAAAACTGTGTTTTCCTGGCGATGGGCGGTGTTTTGTATCTGCAAAGAAACCAATTTATTTTCAGTATATTTTTTATTCACACAATACCAACCTCTTGCAGCAACAATATAAACTCGGAAAAAGCCCAATTCAATTGACTTAAAACGGAATTCAAAAAGGCCGTTGCAAATGGTTCATCTTCTATAAGTTTCGCTCCTATGAGCTGTTGAAAGTGTTTAGAAGGACTGGCGGGCGCTATATTGTGCAGCAGTCCTGTATGCGTTTCATTTTTAGCACGTGAACGACACAAACCAATCTGTAGAGGAGAATTACCACCCTGCCAAACACACGGCTGGCGGGCATCACTATATGCAAAACCATCACCCAACCAAAAACGCAAAAGCAGCCAGTTGCTCTGGCCCCAGGCACGATTTTCATAAGGACGCAATAGGGCTTTAACTAAAGCTAATTGACTGAAAGAAGAAACTAATTATTAAGATGTGAAATGAAGGGTTTTTATTTAGCTTTTTTACCTTTTCTTGGGTGCCTTTTCCAAGGCCTTTATGCCTGATCTATGGCATGTTAGTGTACCCAAAGCTTGCAGCAGAGAATCTTTACATGATGCTAAAATAATGCGAGGGTCAGCAGAGTGTACACTTAAGAAATCAGCCACCATGCTAATGACACATTCCGAATCTTGCACTTCAAATTGTACCACCAAATCGTGATTGCTAAAATCCATTACTGTGTCCAGCAGTATGGGTAATATGTTGATGTAGACTTCGGGTACAAACGAAAACAAATTGCCTTGGTGGGAAGAGGCCTGTTATAGAATTGAAAGGAAATCGATATCAAACTATTTTTTACTACAAAAAGTTGCTCTGTGACAGACAACTTTTCTCTAGAAAAAGTTGCTCTGTTACAGATAACTTTTCTGTAGAAAAAGTTGCTGTTACACTTTTCTTTAGAAAAAGTTGCTCTGTTACAGATAACTTTTCTTTAGAAAAAGTTGCTGTTACACTCAACTTTTCTTTAGAAAAAGTTGCTGTTACACTCAACTTTTCTTTAGAAAAAGTTGCTGTTACACTCAACTTTTCTTTAGAAAAAGTTGCTGTTACACTCAACTTTTCTTTAGAAAAAGATGTTCTGTTACAGTCAACTTTTCTTTAGAAAAAGTTGCTGTGTTACAGTCAATTTTTCTTTAGAAAAAGTTGCTCTGTGACAGACAACTTTTCTTTAGAAAAAGTTGCTCTGTGGCAGACAACTTTTCACTAGAAAAAGTTGCTCTGTGACGGACAATTTTTCTGTAGAAAAAGTTGCTCTGTGACGGACAATTTTTCTGTAGAAAAAGTTGCTCTGTGACGGACAACTTTTCAGTAGAAAAAGTTGCTCTGTTACAGACAACTTTTCTCTAGAAAAAGTGGCTCTGTGACAGACAAGTTTTCTCTAGAAAAAGTTGCTCTGTGACAGACAACTTTTCTCTAGAAAAATTAGCTTTGTTTCAGAAACTTTTCTCTAGAAAAAGCTTCGTTTTAAACAACCTTTGTCTGGAAAAATTTGATCTGTTTCCGAGAATTTGTCTCTACAAAAACTTGCTTTGTTTCATACAAATTTTCTCTGGAAAAAGTTCTCTAGAAAACTTAGATTGGTTTTAAACAGATTTTCCTTCGCAGAAGTTTCAAGGTGTTTTATTAACTCACATTCAATGTCCTTAGAGTTTTTTCCAATAACCAAATTAACAACAAACGTCTCTTTTGACCCAAAGCCACAGCTCTAAACCAGGCCTGCTTACGGGCCAAATCAATAGAACGTTTCTAAAACAAATAGAAATTAATAATAAAACGAATTATGCATTACAAAATTCTATAATAACTACCGCAAAAACATTTTCCCTTTGACTGAACTTGGTTCTCAATTCTGAAACCACATGAGAATGCTGATCATTCATACAAACGCTGGCATGATCTTCCAAAACCTGTAGTTTCTTTTCAACATCTTCACGATAGTATTTAGTTTCCAAAAGAACATCATTTAAAGCGGCGATTTCATCACGAACAGAGGCAATCTACAATGATAATTCAAAACAAAAATAAATAGAAATTTGTAGAAAGATTTGATTGTTTAACTCACCTTAACAATATATTTATGACCCACACAATAATAATATAGAACACATAAATCCAATAATTGAAATAATGAAGACTCTAGCTCACTATTACCCGCCGTTATTTCCAAATTGGTGTTAACCCGGGGATTTATAAAGGAGGTAAAGGTGGCCGAATTGCTAAGTAATAAAGAATTTAGCCAAGCACATGAATAATTGAGAAAATTTCTTAAATAACAAACAACATACCCAGCAGAACGACCAATAATAGAAATATTATTTATAGTATCAGCAGCTAGAATAGAATAATTATATAAATTAAATAAAAATCTAGTTTTTCGAAAGGAGAAATAAGGAAAACCTACTTAATTCAGCTACCCTTACAATGACCCGATCATCTTCTATTAACTCCTGAGTCCTTTCCGTACCCAAATACAGTTGTATTTCATTGCGATGCACTTTACGCAAGTGTGACAATACACCACCCACTCTATCATAGTGTTGATACTCAAAACTGCCATCATAAAAGTATTTGGGTTTGATTTCTATGTCATTGCCAGGCATTTCCTTGTCGAAAGTGGTCTTGCTGACATCAATGAGTATACAAATGAATGCTAAGGCCACGGTATTCTCAATGGGATGTAAAATACTCGATTGCATAAAGAAAAATGAATGAAAAGGCTGCAAGTAAAACCAAATTATTAAAACAAATTTTATATAAATTTGTAACTTAATAAATACCCTTTGTTCCATGGACAAATCCATGACATATCTGCGTAGTTTAGCTAAAAATAGTTTACGTGAGGAGGGCGCCTTGTCATCGCCATCATTGTTGGTGAGTAAAGTTAAAAGCAGCGTTTTTTGTAAGGCATATAAGAAATCTGTGGATTTTGTGATTTTCTCCACCACCGACATATATTTGCTTTTGGGTCCACCAATACCCTCCGTCCAGGCCATATGATTGGGTATTAAATTTTGCATATAATTAAATTCTGGCGGTCGTATGTACATTAACAAAGCCAGGCTATAAAACAAATTTATTTTGAAATTCTAAATCTTTAGTAATATCCCCTACAAACTCACTAATGTTTTTTGAAAAACTTATGTTCCAAATAAGTTTTTCTAGTGCGTGTATGATTACACAGGCATATTAATATCTGTAAGGCATGGCGCTGCTGCTCATAGTCCAAACCCTTATTGGTATGGGTAAAGTCACTAAGCATTGCATTGGCTAGTTTCTTTAAAAGAAATTTCATTTCATCAACTTCCAAATAATTCCAAAAAATATTCAAAAGGGCCCCCAAAATACTTTCTGCATGGCCCGGTAGCACAGCATCAGATTCATTTCTTAAAAGACAAACAAATCTTTACTTTAATTATTACAAAAAAAGATGACAATAAACAACAACACTCACTTCATATTGCACATCTGTCCCATTAAAGGCAACAGCTTGTCCTCGATGACGTACGTGTTAAACAATAGCGGTGTTAGTTTCTCAATTAGCAGTGTACAAAACACCACATACACTGTCTTTTTCGTTGATAGTTTATCATCCTTGGGCCTTTTTCTCATCTCACAATTATGACGCGCCACCACCAAGGACAAATTTTGTAAATATTCCAATAACAAATCCGCTTTTTCTAAACATATTAAAGGCTTGGCCATTAAAGGCATATAACCTGGTACTGGATATTTAAAGGGTGCATTGCCGAAATTAGCCTGAACCCCTTGATTGTAGCCGAGGGATATGGCTGGGAAAAAACTTATATTTGGACCCTTTTCAAGTTTCTCGAATGCTGGACCCATGGATTTGCCATTGCGATAGAATTCAATCAATTCGTTGTCTACATCTATGGTTACACCAATTATATCACCAATTTGCCATTTGTCACCATATCTGGGAAAAAAGGAAATAATTATTTTGATTCTTTTAATATTTATATCCAGATTATACAACAATTTCTAAACTAAAATTTTCTAGAGAAAAGTTGTCTGTAACAGAGCAACTTTTTCTAGAGAAAAGTTGTCTTTCACAGAGCTACTTTTTCTAGAGAAAAGTTGTCTTTCACAGAGCTACTTTTTCTAGAGAAAAGTTGTCTGTAACAGAGCTACTTTTTCTAGAGAAAAGTTGTCTGTAACAGAGCAACTTTTTCTAGAGAAAAGTTGTCTTTCACAGAGCAACTTTTTCTAGAGAAAAGTTATCTTTCACAGAGCAACTTTTTATAGAGAAAAGTTGTCTTTCACAGAGCAACTTTTTATAGAGAAAAGTTGTCTGTCACAGAGCAACTTTTTCTATAAAATAGTTGTCTGTCACAGAGCAACTTTTTCTATAAAAAAGTTGTCTGTCACAGAGCAACTTTTTCTATAAAAAAGTTGTCTGTCACAGAGCAACTTTTTCTATAAAAAAGTTGTCTGTCACAGAGCAACTTTTTCTATAAAAAAGTTGTCTGTCACAGAGCAACTTTTTCTATAAAAAAGTTGTCTGTAACAGAGCAACTTTTTCTATAAAAAAGTTGTCTGTAACAGAGCAACTTTTTCTATAAAAAAGTTGTCTGTAACAGAGCAACTTTTTCTATAAAAAAGTTGTCTGTAACAGAGCAACTTTTTCTATAAAAAAGTTGTCTGTAACAGAGCAACTTTTTCTATAAAAAAGTTGTCTGTAACAGAGCAACTTTTTCTATAAAAAAGTTGTCTGTAACAGAGCAACTTTTTCTATAAAAAGGTTTCTATATAAAAAATGTTTAGCCAAACAATATAAATTTTCATTTAATCTTCCCCACTACTAAATTATCCATATCCTTATTAGTCTTATAATAATATTCACACTACATAAAGCGTAAAATTTAATTCCCAAATCCTTTCACCTTCACTTCACTCAAATGTTTTTATCCACATTGTGTCCTTGAAATGTCTACAATATATAACACAAACAAACCAAAAAAAGAATAGAATAGAAAGTGTCACTTACTTGGTCGTTGCGATGTGCCAACTTTGTTGTTTACTGCCATCATAACCATAACTTAATTTTGAATCACCCACTCCACTGTTCTCATTGAATATACATTTGCTGGAACACCAGCCCACTTGCATCACCCCTTTGCTGTGCAGTTGTAACTAGAAATGAAATACAAAACAAACCCACAAAAAAGACTGAGACACACAGACACAAAACAAACAAAACACAAAAAATAGCTTTAGAACTAAAAGTGAAAGTATTTTCCATTATTGTTTACAACTCATGCCGACAACAACATGCCTTCACACACACACACAGTTTGTCGGCAGTCGTATTAAACGAAAAAGGTCATTGATACTTGTCGTTTTAAAAGGCAGACTGTCTATTGGTCTGGCTGGTTGGCTGCCTGCCTGCTTGTCGTAACACTTATTACCTCATACATCCACCTTCCCCCATAGACGCAAACATTGGCTTTGATGGTGTTGAAACTACCCTGCGACCTGACCGATAATCTATCATTAGCTATGCGCACCGTTGAGGAAAAATCAATATCAAATATGACCAATTCTGGTCCCAGCCTTGACCGCATTTCCAATTGTTGCTTTAACACATCCTCCTTACATTTGACCTCGATGGCATCCAGTTTTTCCTTTAGCCAGGATTTCACCAATACCATTTGCCTGCAAAAGGACAAACGACTTGATTTAAATGCAAATCCATTCATTCTATTGATAGTAAATGGGTTTGTTCACTTATGCCACCCTTTCATTCCCTACTCACTCTGGCAAACACATGTCTTCGGTGCGTGTGGCTGGCTTTTGTGAGGCCGCTGAACTTATGGTGGCCGCATCTGCAGCCCCTGCTTCTAATTCCGCCAGCTTGGGTTCAGCATCCTGTGTTGAAGGCTCCTGCTGTTCCGTTAGCTTTTCGAATATATCTTCAGCAAATATTTTTATAAATAATTTCGCTATAGACATTCTTAAGACCGGTGTCTATGCTCCTCCTGAATTATAACACTGCCGTCGTCGCCGTTTTGGTAGCTGTCGTCGTACAACAGCGTTGAAAAAAAATAACAATTAGAAAAAACTCTCAATTTTTATGGGAAAATTTAATTGATTTTTTCGCGTCGTTCATTGATTTCGTGAATTAAACTATTTGAATTTAAATTTGCACAATGATTTTTAATTTATATAATTTATATTTTTTTATTTAAAATTTATAAATTTTTCACCAAAAAAATGTCTGTTGCTAAAAAGCTGAATTTTTTCCTATCCTTCCATTTGTTGTTGTCTTCAGTTGTTTCTACTTTCAAGTTTTTTGACAAATGCACGAATTAATCATTCACAATAGTGATGGGGGAAGTAACAGTAGGCAGTTTTATGAAATATTGGGGCAAAATTGGAGCAAAAGGAAATTGAATAACGGTAATTTAAAAGAAAACAGCTAAATTAATGATAATAATAAATTAAATTAAGCAAATTTAATTCAAATAATTTATAAGCCACAAATTAATTGGAAATACTTGTTTTGTTTCTTAAAATCTTTAAAATAATGCTAATTTAATATTAAAGGTCCATAATCGAACGTTTTAGGTTATAGAAAAATACATAGAACGGATGGAGAGAGGTTGTCAATGAAAAAAAAAATACTCTTCTCAAACATATGTGTGATACAATAACAAAATACATGATAATACATTAACATCAATTAGGATTTTAGTATTCGGAAGCCGTTATTTAGAAAATGCAGTTTTTCGAATAACCCGAAAACCGGGATTCTAAAAAAGTGGTTTTTGAAAAACTATTCGTTTTTTAATCCTTTCCTGTTCTTCACAAATGAAACGCAAATGCCATTATTCCTGGTTATGTTTTTTACACTAATGATATGTAATACGCGTCTCGTAATCATTCCTACAAATAAATTGGTTACATCCCGAATATTTATTTGAATGTTTGGTTCTATTTGACAAATTTTGCACAAAGGAATCAACGCCTTCTTTTAAAGCATAAAGAATTGTTTAGGATAAGTATAAGTAATATATGTACATACTTACATGTTTTAAAAAGTATAAAAATTAAAAACAAGAAATTTAATTTATAGGTTTATGTTAATTTTATTAAAAATCCTTAAATTAAAGCTTACATTGTAATAAACAAAATATATTTAATTGTTATTAAAAAACTTAATTATTGGAAACATTTTCTGTTTTGGTTTATTTGTTTGGTATTAATACTCAAAATCCATATATATGTATCATCTACTCTGTTTCATCCATTTCATAATCGTCATCGTCATCAACAGAATATCCTACAAATTTTTCCTTATAATGACCCCATGCCAAAGTGTTAATGTTATCATGACATGTATATCGTTTATTATCTAAATAACTCGAAGATATATCCTTGAATAGTGTACAATACAGTGTATGTAATTTTCTACTAAAAGCATTAATAGTTACATAGTGAATTTTTTTGTTATATAAACAGTACTTGTGCTCACTTAAACTTGAATCTTTACAACTATTACTTTTTTCACAATCAACATTTATTGTTTCTTTAAAATTAGCTGATTTAATACAATACATTTTAGATCTTAAAGCCACAAATTCCTTTAACATAACCTTCTTTTTACCCACATCATAGCCAGTATCAGCAAAGCTTAGTTGATCCTTAAAATCTTTATAAACATCCTCAGTTTTTATTGTATAAATAAATGAATTTACATCTATATAATTTAATTCTATATTACTGTTGTATTTTGGCATCATATTATCATAATGAAAATTATACATTTTCCATTTCATTAATTCTAAAATTGTGAATTCTAAGTAAATGGGTTTATAGTATGAATAAATATTATCTAATTCAACACCTACCGTATCCTCATCGAATATATGAATACAGTTAAATTCATGCTTAGCAATTAAAGCTCGAGCTCCCAGTCTTTTACCATCGCTTTCCCATTTGTTAACTAATTTAATTGTTGTACTCTTATCACCTTCTCCCATTGCTCTATCGTATACCGCATAATTCAATATTTTATACACATATTTTCCAAAGGAGTTCAAATTTGTTGCATCTTTTAAAGAAATAAACTTCTTTAACCAATCTTTTTGTTTAAATTTAAGTATGCGATGGATTTTTTTTAGTTTTAAACCATGTTTCAAGCATTGCTGAAGATTTTTATAATAAATCACATACTCGCTTTTGTGGTTCAAATCGAGAACTAATTTCTTTTCTGTGGCTTGAGGAGGAGTTTTCATATCACTGCAAAAGGGTAAACTATTATGCTTGTCGTGTATTTCTTTTGGATATTCAAGATCAACTTCTAATATATAGCCGGTATTTGAATCATTAGGAATTGAATCCAATGAGAAATTTTCAACATTACTTAACCATTTAAAGTCACCCACTGGCAAAGCTTGGGACATGGCCCAATCATACAAGTTATTTGCCTCGTAATGCATTATATATTTAGACGGCAGTTGGTCTTTATAATCGGATAAATATTTATTATTTGCTATGGAATGTCTTTGTGGACATTGCGTTACAGCTCCTCGTATTCCTTTTTGTAAAAATGAAATTATGGATTTATCAGTTAATAAGCATAATTTGATTTTTGTAGTTTTTAACATGGCATCCCATGAGAATCCCGCTGTTGAATAATAGTGACAGGGATCCAAACCGTAAGTACGTTTGCAAATTGATCTAAAGTTTTGAAAAACATCCGTCAGCAATAGAACATCAGTTTTCATGTGTAAGATTAAATAATTTTTCAATGTTTTACATTCAAATTTAGCCCAAATTGCTTCAGCATGTTTATAGTCTTCTAAAGAACATTCAGTTTGTCTTAACTTGTTATAAAATTTATCTCTGCTGGGTAAACAAGTATCTGAAAGCTTCTCAACCGAATCAATGTAGTTATAGGGAAATACTGCCTTTTTAATAAGTAAATTAAACTTGCTTAGATCGTCTGGATACATTGACTTGAATGTATTCAAATCATTTATTGTTAAATGTTTGACTACATCAGCTAATTTTGAGGGTATAAAGCTAAAGGAATCCAAAAACCTTATTTCTAATTTAACGCCTATATCAGAATTAATGGTTTTTGATAAGGATATACATGAATCTTTATTTTTCGGTATAATATTTATAGAACCACTATCAATGTTATTAAACTCATTTACAAATAGCTGGCAATCATAGGCCGAGAAACTTTGAAATATTACTGGAAAAAATGTCAATAATTTTTTATTGAAAATGCAGAAATAATGTGCTGGACCCTTATATTTTCCACTAAACTGACAGTGGTCTTTTACTTTATCATGTTCGGAAATTACTTCAGAACAAACATGACAACTATCGTTTTTCATAAAATCCAAATTTTCTTGTTCCGTTAAGTCTGACGAGATTGGCTTTGATTTGGTAAAATAATTACTATATAAATAATTAACATCTTCGATTAAACTTTTTATAAATTTTTCAGGCGAATTGGGTCCTTTAAAGCAGCGCAACTTATCTAAATCATTATTAAAGCTACATTTTATAAAGTATGAGAAAGCATATGGCTGGGGAATTGTTGTATGATTGCTTTGAAATATGTAGCTAGAATTAGCATAGATGACAAATGGTACATCTGTCGTTTTTTCATTATTCTTAAATTCTAAAATAGACCTATCTTTTTTGGGAACATTCACAGTGTTTCGGCACTCATTTTCAATGTGTTTGTCCAATTCTTCTTTAACAAGGAAATGTTGCAGGCAGTCATCACATATAAACACTTTTCTACGGTGCAAAGTTGTTTGTTGTCTAAGCAATCTGGAACAAAATTGAAATGTATATAATATATAACAAGCCTAAATGGTTTTTAATCTTTAACTTACCTCGACATATTCTTTATGTAAACATAATGTCCATTCGTATTCTCCTGCAGGAACAACAGATTTATATGTTTGGCTTTTTTACCCTTCGTTTTGTAATAAGGTCCAACAACCTTATAATTTTCTGGTTCACAGCCAAATACATTTATACTAATAGTTGGATTATTTTCCTCGAAAATCGCAATATCGTTTAGTTTTAGTGGAAATTGTAAGCCTTTAAAATCCAAACAATAGCCATTACAGTTAATAGTTTTGGAGCATATATTTAATTTGTATGCGGATGTGCGACTGGAATTTCTATTGATGTTAGCAATTGCCGAAAGCACCGCCCATTTGAAACAATAATTATCTTTATTTTTCACATTTAAGCAGGCTTTTTTTAAAAATATTGGCCTAGGTAATGGTATATAACTCGAACCTTTCAATGGTTGATATTTGTTTAAATTCAACTCAACTTTAATTAGTTGCACCAAAGTCCAGCCACTGTCTCTTGTTTGAAATTCCTCAGTATTTTGTATTATTTTGTCGATTTCTGCTGAAAAGGCTTCTTCGAAATCCTTAATGTCAAAAATATCTTTCATTTTTGTTGGGAAAGTCTGAACATGTAGTAAACTCTTTTCTAAATCTTCCATGTCTGGTTTGCCATAAAGGGCATGTAGCTCCAGGTTGAATTTCAAAGCATAATTCACTTTTAAATAAGAGTCGACTTCAGTTTTTAATTGTCCACATGCTTCTTGGAGAAACACTTCAGGCAGAAGGCATTCTTCATTTACATTATCATACGATAGAGTCAACACTCTTTTATTGAAGGCACTTTTCAACATATTCACAGGTCCTTCTCGTGGAGATTGTCCTGCATTAGTTTCTCTTGTTGAATTCGAAGCGTCATGATATTTTTGTAAATTTGTTTTATTGAGATTTTGGTTTTCACATATTTCAGCCATTTATAAATGTACAGATTGGAAACAATTATTTTCCTTTAATCACTTTAGTTCACTTATTAAATATGTCTAGTTTTTATTAATTTATTTTTTAAATATTAGAAGATTTTCAGTGGCTTTAAATAGTTGTTTATACAGAACTGAACAAAGACTATCAGTAATGTTGTGGTCTAGGCGAATTTATAAAAGGTGACTACAGAACTAAAACATATACAAAAATAACAGGTAGTTGGTTTTGTTAAAAGATAATTGGCCTGTCAAAGTTGCCTTTTGTTGTTGTTGATTATGGCCACAACATACACAATTGAATTGACAGTTCAAACAGCTGCTTCTTTGAGGTCACCTTCTTGGTTGTGTTGTTACTGAATGTTGCCAGATAAATTGATATTCCCTTCCCTATTGTGAATGATTTGAGAAGCAGATTAAAAGAGGCTTCGAACAATCGTCTTTTTAGTCAGAAAGAGTCGAACAATAGATTAAGTTCCGATTTACACCATGACTTTTAGGACGTCGTTTTTTCTTAATTCTCTTTTGATATTTTGAGTTTGTTGTTAAGCAACTACAAAAGAGAATTAAGAAAAAACTACGTCTTACAAGTCTACGTCGGCATTAAGTTATCCCAAAAAGTCGATTAACTAAAATGTTTGTTCCAAAAATTTCATAAAATGCTTGTTTTTCATCAATAAATCTAGAAAACAAATATTTTTAATATTAATATAGGATAGAAAGTCGAAATGTCAAAAAAAGTCGAATGTCCATAACTTGTACAAGTCGAAAGTCCACTTTGTAAAAATGGAAAAAGTGTAATTAGCTTTAAGGATCGTTAAAAATAGTGTAGTATTCACCAAATAAGAACAAAATTGTATAATCGAGTTCAATGTGGACCTTTAATGGGGTCACGAATAGGAGATTTATAACTATGGTAGGGTTAGGGCGACTGGAGGAGTTAGAGATTTGATTTAGAGACTTTTTAGTCGTAGGTCAACCAGTCGAATCGACACGAAATCCAAATTTCCATGGCGCTAAGGTAATTTTCTGTATTTATCAGCTGCTGAAATCAGATCTGGCCATCACAGAGATCATGTACAGAATTCAACTGATTCGTTTGAAGCGAGCAGTGGCCGAAAAACGTCCAGAAACCGTAATATATCATCATGACAACACTCGGCCACATGTTGCAATACCTGTTAAAAACTATTTAGAAAGAAGTGGTTGAGAATTTTTAATTACCTCATCCAGACCTTGTCCCGTCCGACTACAAATTAGTTTCGATCGATGCAGAACTCTCACTCTGGGATACGCTCCACTTCGGAGCAAATTATCCGAAGATGGCTTGATTCGAACTTGGCCTTAAAAGTTGAGCAGTCAATTTGGTTCGGAAACCATATGTTGCCTGAAAGATTGACAAAAAGGTCAAAGCAAACAATGGTTAATACTTTGAATACATTTATATTGTACAAATGTTACAAAATAAAAGCTAAACATTTTAAAAAATCTCGCATTTTTAAGTCATACACCCAATATTATATACGTATGCTGAAAATCATGTGATTAAAATGTTCATAAATTTGAAACAGGGTACATTGGTACATCAAATATGATTGGAAACTGACAAATTTATGTGACATTTATTATTGCTTGCTGGAAATTATGTATACAAATTTGGAATTTCTTAGAATACATAAATAGTATTTTAACTTTATATTGATAAGCAATTTGTTTATGAACTGCATGTAATGTATGTTGTTGTGGATTTATGATGTTTTTAGTTTGATGAAATGATCGTGTGTATTACAAAATTCATGTTGATATGTAAGTATTTTTTGGATGAACTGCATGTAGTGTATGTTGTTGTTGTGTTTCAGTATTTTTTTTATGAGCATGTACTTAGAAAGTGTTAAGGTCACCCCGGGGAATTTGTTTATTTTCGAATACAATAATTCTAGTGCTAGAGGGTATGATGTAGAAAGAAAGCCAGACAGAGTGGCAGGTAGAATGACGTGCTGTGCAACCGGCATACAGACAGACAGTCAGTGGAAAAATTTTTAATTTTGTTTATTTTCTAATTCTAGAACTGTGTATATGTGTGTTTGACTATTTGGTTGTGTTTATATTAAATCCTATCTTAATGAAATTCAAACTTTTCTATAAATTGTGAATTTGTTTAACATTAATTCAACATCTTTAAGATTTGTTAGACGGTTTTCAGGGGGCAAATTCTCGTAATCGAAATAAATTTCGAACGCTTAATAGCGTTCGAGTACAATCATTATAATTTTATATACATTTTATTCGATATCAAATAAGATAATCCCAAAAATAAATCTCTCATGTTCGAATAAGTATTCGATCCTGTTCGACTGCGGCAATTAGCCCCCAGATCATACTACGTTGTCAGAAGTCAGCAAACGGTAAATTGTTAGTTCAGACGATTGTAAGGGCACTGCTACACGTTCAATATATATTGTGATATTGGTTATTCTGCGATTTGGATCGCGATCCATCAATACTACATGCTACACGTTCAATAAATATCGCGGTCAATATATATTGAACGTGTAGCTGTGCCCTAAGAAACCCATACAATTTCATTGCCAGACAATAAATTTTTGTGCCAACAAAAATTGGCAGTTGTATGTCGAAAATTAATCCGTTATTAGACATTTCCAGAACTGTCAAATCATTTGAAACTAACAATTTGAAATTGTTCATCAGTGCCTTGGCCTGACTTTTTTCTTCTGAATTTTTTCCAAATTGCATTTGAAAAATGTGCTGAGATTTGGCCATTTTCCTTTGCAATCGTTCAAACTTACTATGCGATCTCTTGCCATAAAATATCTTTGGGATGTTTATACTTAGCGCAACTAAACTTCGCCGTGCCTCAACTCCCTCGATAAGTTTGAAAATATTTTTTTTTTGGGCCTTGATTTTTTACCGCCTTTAGAACCTTGTTGGCGACTGTATAAGAACTTCAACTACTTTTCCCACACTCTATGAAAAAAATTCTTATCAAAATGCATTTTCAAATATACACAATCATTGCAACAAACTAAAACTCAAACCACAACAATATACAAATGCAGCTCACCAAAATCCTTATCAATATAAAGTTCCAAAACTAGTGTACGCTAATTATTCTACAGAAACCTTATCAACATTCCATTCTCAATCTATGAACATTGCAGCACATGATTTACAGCATACAATAATAAATGTCACATAAATTACTTCATTTCCCTCACCCGATTTCTTAGTTTACAATCATATTTGATGGTACAGAAGCTATTAATTCAAGTTGCCGGACTTAATGGCTTTTAAAAAAATTTAATTACCACTTTCATACAAATTCTCTTAAAATTGAATATTTAATTGCTTTTTTTATTGCTTTTTCGTCTTTTTGAGCCAGTTCTCTTATTCACTATTTACTAGTTTCCTATCATATTTGATGAAGCAAAATCCATTATCATTAATTGCTTTTTTTCATGTAAAATCTCTTAAAATGGAATATTTAATTGCTTTTTTTTTATTGCTTTTTCACATTTTTTGAAACCAAACTCTCATTCTCTATTTACTGATTTGGGATGGGATATTAAGTCTAGAAACGTAAATTGGCTAGTTGATACGGTGACTAAGCCCATATTATTCAATGGGGCAATGGACAAGGTTTCAAACTGTATTGTCTTTGAATGGCAATCCTGATAACAGCAGCATTGCATACGACCCCGACTAACTCGCTTTTCATGCTACTGAACTAGATCCCAATTGATCTAATGTCCAGAAGGCTGACATAGAACACGGCCATTTGGCTTAATGCGATAGGCGCATAGAACTATAGATCATATGGATATGCTAGCATTATTGGAAGCATACAAAATCTTAACGACTACATAGATTATTGCAGTCCAAGACCTTTTTTCTCCAGGAACTTCGGTTTCTCAATTCCGGCCAGTGGGGAGTTAGAAGATGGTCTCTCCCCGTTCTATCCATTTATACGGATGGCTCCAAAAAAAAAGGGGATAGAGTTACCGGATGAGTCTACATGTAGGAATTTGGAAGTCCTTTAGAATCACAAATGGTTGAAGTATTTTACAGGCTGAGGTATAACAAAATATCTGGTAGGGACATTTGTATATATACTGACAGCCAATCCCTGACAGGTGTTTATACGTCATCGACATAGAATTTAGTCCAGGAGTGCCGGGCATCTCTGGAGAATGGAGAGACATTCAACAGGCGTACTCTTATGGTTACGTGGACACAATAGCCATAAGAGTACGGCTCGGTTTCTATTTAAAATCGAGAAAAAACCGGGACAACCTCGTTTTAGGCCTATTTTTGATCAATATCTGGATTACTAAGTCATTAATATAGGCAATATGGATATTTAATGATAGATATTTCAAAGTTCATTGCAACGATAAGGCTATAGTAATTTGGACCTGCCATGGGTCAAAATCGGGAAACATATTTTTTAACCCGAATTATTTTTTTACCAACTAAATTTTTTTGTCTTAAATTTTTTTTAATAAATAAATTTAGAAAAAAATTAGAAAAAAATTAAAAAAAAAAAACAATTTTGAAAAAAAGATTTGGAAATTTTTTTTTTTTAATTTTCAAAAACAATTTTGAAAAAAAATATTTTTCTTTTAATTTTGTTTAACTAAAAATATTTAAAATTTGTATTTTAAAGTACATAAATTTAGTGAAGGGTATACAAGATTCGGCACAGCCGAATATAGCTCTCTTACTTGTACTCAAATGAGTTTGGATGGTCCTCAGATTTTTCATAAAAAATTAGTTTTATGTTGTCCTCCATCAGAATTTTTTCAATTGAATTCCAATGTGTTTGGAATGGCTGTGAAATCAGTTGTGACGTATAAAATCAATAGAATAGCGAGATGAGACGCAGAACTCTCGAAAGATAAAAAACAAACATCGGTCTAATCTTCCTTAAGAGATAATGACAATGACTAGATACATGACTAGATTTGGCGATTCGAATCGAAATGCACAATAACCCGTCTGAATACTCTAATCCACATACGAACAATTTAATATTAAATTTTTAAGATATTGACTTCAATAACCTTAAGTTATTTTATGTTTCTAATTTGCATTATAAAATATACTTACCAGTCCATTAAAAAAAAAATCAAAAATATTTTTTTAAATTTTATGATAATTTTATTAAAAATCCTTAAATTTATGGCACATTAGTAATTTAATAATTACTTGATTAATTTTTGGAAACATTTTCTATTTTGGTTTATTTTTTTGGCATTAATACACAAACTCCATACATATCTATATGAAATTTTAAAAATCATCTACTCTGTTTCATCCATTTCAAAATCGTCATCAACATAATATCCCAAACATTTTTCTTTATAATGACCCCATGCCAGGGTGTTAATGTTATCATGACATGTATATCGTTTATTATCTAAATAACTTGAAGCTATATCCTTGAAAAGTTTACAATACAAAGAGTGTAATTTTGTACTAAAATCATTAATAGTTGCATAGTGAATTTTTTTGTTATATAAACACAACTTATAGTCACTTAAACGGATATCTTTACAATCATCTTTTATGGATTCTTTAAAATTAGCTGATTTAACAGAATACATTTTCGATCTTAAAGCCACAAATTCCTTTAACATAATCTTCTTGTTACCCACATCATAGCCAGTATCAGCAAAGCTTAGTTGATCCTTGAAATCTTTATAAACATCCTCAGTTTTTATTGTATAAATAAATGAGTTTACATCTATATAATTTAACTGAATATTACTGTTGTATTTAGGCATCATATGATCATAATGAAAATTATACATTTTCCATTTCATTAATTCCAAAATTGTGAATTCTAAATAAATGGGTTTATAGCTTGAATAAAAATTATAAAATTCAGCTCCTACCGTATCTTTATCAAATATATGAATAGAGTTAAATTCGTGCTTTGCAATAAAAGCTCGAGCTCCCAGTTTTCTACCATCGTTTTCCCATTTCTTAACTAATTTAATTGTTGTAGTTTTATCACCTTTACCCATTGCTCTATCGCATACCGCATTATTTAATATTTCATAGACATATTTTTCAAAAGAGTTCAAATTTGTTGCATCTTTTAAAGAAATAAACTTCTTTAACCAATCTGTTTGTTTAAATTTAAGTATGCGATGGATTTTTGTTAGTTTTAAACCATGTTTCAAGCATTGCTGAAGATTTGTATAATAAATTACATATTCGCTTTTGTGGTTCAAATCGAGAACTAATTTCTTTTCTTTGGCTTGAGCAGGAGTTTTCATATCACTGCAAAAGGGTAAACTATTATGCTTGTCGTGTATTTCTTTTGGATATTCTAGATCAACTTCTAATATATAGCCGGTATTTGAATCATTAGGAATTGAATCCAATGAGAAATTTTCCACATTACTTAACCATTTAAAGTCACCCACTGGCAAAGCTTGGGACATGGCCCAATCATACAAGTTATTTGCCTCGTAATGCATTACATATTTAGACGGCAGCTGGTCATTATAATCGGATAGATATTTATTATTTGCTATGGAATGTCTTTGCGGACATTGCGTTACTGCTCCTCGTATTCCTTTTTGTAAAAATGAAATTATCGTTTTATCAGTTAATAAGCTTAATTTGATTTTTGTAGTTTTTAACATGGCATCCCATGAGAATCCCGCTGTTGAATAATAGTGACAGGGATCCAAACCGTAAGTACGTTTGCAAATTGATCTAAAGTTTTGAAAAACATCCGTCAGCAATAGAACATCAGTTTTCATGTGTAAGATTAAATAATTTTTCAATGTTTTACATTCAAATTTAGCCCAAATTGCTTCAGCATGTTTATAGTCTTCTAAAGAACATTCAGTTTGTCTTAACTTGTTATAAAATTTATCTCTGCTGGGTAAACAAGTTTCTGAAAGTTTCTCCACCGAATCAATGTAGTTATGGGGAAATACTGTTTTTTTAGTAAGTAAATTAAACTTGCTAAGATCGTCTGGGTACATTGACTTGAATGTATTCAAATCATTTATTGTTAAATGTTTGACTACATCAGCTAATTTTGAGGGTATGAAGCCAAAAGAATCCAAAAATCTTATTTCAAGTCTAACTCCTATATCAGATTTAATGGTTTTTGATAAGTATATACATGAATCATTAGATTGTGGTATTATATTTAAAGGACCATCAATATTATTGAACTCGTTTACAAATAACTGGCAATCATAGACCGAGATATTTTGAAATATTACTGGGAAAAATGTCAATAACTTTTTATTAATAATACAGAAATAATGCGCTGGACCCTTATATTTTCCACTTAACTGACAGTGGTCTTTTACTTTATCATGTTCGGAAATTATTCCTGAACACACATGACAACTATCGTTTTTAATAAAATCCAAATTTTCTTGTTCGGTTAAGATGGACAACTTTGGCTTTAAATTGGTTAAATAATTACTATATAAATAATTTATATCTTCGATTAAACTCTTTATAAATTTTTTAGGTGAATTGAGTCCTCTAAAACAACGCAACTTATCTAAATCATTATTAAAGCTACACTTTATAAAATATGAAAAAGCATATGGCTGGGGAATGGCGGTATGAATATTTTGAAATATATAGCTAGAATTAGCATAGATGACAAATGGTACATCTGTCGTTTTTTCATTATTCTTAAATTCAAAAATTGATCTATCTTTTTTGGGAAGATTCACAATGTTTTGGCACTCATTTTCAATATGTTTATCCAATTCTTCTTTAACACGGAAATGTTTCAGGCAGTCATCACATATAAATACTCTTTGATTGTGCAAAGTTGTTTGGGTTCTAAGCAATCTGAAAAATAATTTGAAAGTGTATAGTAAATATGATATATGTACATAAATATAGATAATGGTTTTTTAATCTTTACCTCGACATATTCCTTATGTAAACATAATGCCCATTTGTATTCTCCTGCAGGAACAATAGATTTACATGTTTGACTTTTCTACCCTTCGTTTTGTAATAGGGTCCAACAATCTTATATTTTTCTGGTTCACAACCAAAAACATTTATACTAATAGTTGGATTATTTTCCTCGAATATCGCAATATCGTTTAGTTTTAGTGGAAACTGTAAGCCTTTAAAATCCAAACAATAACCTTTACAGTTAATAGTTGTATCGCATATATTTATTTTGTATGATGTTGTACGACAGGAATTTTTCGTCAGATCAATTGCCGAAATCAGTGCCCATTTGAAACAATAATCATCTTTATTTTGCACATTTATACAGGCTCTTTTTACTAATATTTGCTTAGGTAGTGGTATAAAACTTGAACCTTTCAATGGTTGGTATTTGTTTAAATTCAATTCGACTTTGATCAACTGCACCAAAGTCCAGCCACTGTCTCTTGTTTGAAATTCCTCCATTTTGTGAACTATGCTGTTGATTTCTGTTAAAAAAACTTCTTCGAAATCCTTAATGTAAAAAACATCTTTCATTTTTGTCTGGAATGTCTGAACGTGCAGTAAAATGTTTTCTAAATCCTCCATGTTTGGTTTGCCATAAAGGGTATGTAGCTCAAGGTTGAATTTCAAAGCATAATTCACTTTTAAATAAGAGTCGACTTCAGTTTTTAATTGTCCACATGCTTCTTTGAGAAACACTTCAGGTAACAGGCATTCTTGATTTACATTATCATACGATAGATTCAACACTCTTTTATTGAAGGCAGTTTTCAACATCTTTACAGATCCTTCGCGTGGTGTTTGTCCTTCATAATTCGAAGCATCATGACAGTTTTGCTGAACAGGTAAATTTGTTGTATTGACATTTTGGTTTTCATAACTTTCAGCCATTTTTATGGTATTTATAAATGTACAGAAAATTTAAAATAATTATTTTCCTTAAATCACTTTATTCATTTTTTAAATATTAGCTCGCGTTTTCATGTGTTCAAATAATAGCGCATACTGAACGGAGACTAAAATGTTATTGTTATGATGTTTATTTGTAAAAGAATTTCTGTGTGATGTTGTTGCTTCTGTAAATGTTGCCATATTGTATAATTGTTTTTCATATTGTGAATGATTTTGGAACCAGATAAACATAGACAACAACTAGATAGGTAAAGATGGCCACACATGGTTGATTTGTGAGTATGATTTGTTCGTGTTCGACGTCTTGTTACTTGTTAATTTGGCTGTGCGCGAACAAAATCACAAGTAATTGAAAATTTTCAATCACAAATCAGGCGAACAAATCATACGCGTGTGGCCAGCATAATGAGAGCCAAAAACCTAAGTCTGTTGTCAAGAACCTAATTCATGAGAATGTATTTTGTTTTTGAGAGTAATTTTTTCTTCTCTCCTTCCGTTCTATGCGTTTATTCTATGCAGATACATAAACTAGGATGAATTAGGGTGGTAAAAGTCGATTGTTTACTGCAAAAGTGAAAATAGACTTTTTGTTCGCCAAATATAGCTTTAAGTCTTATCACTAATGGTGAAGGGTATAATAATGGTTTTTCAACAGGGCAGAGATTAGAATTTTTTGTTTAATGTATGTGTCCAAAACTAAGTATGTGTTGTTGTAATTGCTGAAGTTGTTTTATAATTATCATTATCTTGTTGCCTGATTGTTAAAGTGAATGATTTTCTACATAAAATACACAACTAAATTGCAGATTTTTAAATTTAGAATAAAAATCGTTCATTCAAAACAAACAAAATCACCTAATCTGGCATCTGTAACACAACTCAGCTCTATTGTGAATGGTTTTGCAACAGCTGTTTGTACATCCACTTGAAATACAAAACACTTCGCTGGCATTGTTGACGTTACAATTTTGTTGTTGTTGTTTTATATTCTCTTAATAATATTGTGAAGTGTTGGAATTTCTTTTATTTGTACAAGAAATTGCAATATTGAATTAAAAAACATTTAAGAAAATAATAAGCAATATATTAATACCAGCATGTCTACCGATTGGGATGAAGTTAAACGCTTAGCGGCCGATTTTCAAAAGGCACAATTAACATCGACTTTACAAAAGTAAGTAAATATGCAGAATATCTTGGAAGGCTGCAACCACAAAAATATAATTTTTTTTTTTTAATATTTTAGACTCTCAGAACGTAATTGCATAGAAATTGTTACTTTGCTATTGGAAAAGAATTTATTAGAGGTAATATTTACCAATGATGGTAAGGAATACATAACACCTGATCACTTGGAGCGCGAAGTGCAAGATGAGTTGTATGTCAATGGGGGTAGAGTCAATTTGGTGGAAGTTAGTAAAACTTTAAATGTGGATTTGACAAGGGTAAGTTTCCTTTGAAAAAATATTAAGTAAAATTAAATGTTAATGATTTTTTTTTTTTTTTAGATAGAGGATGTGGGAAATAAAATTGCCTTGGAAAATCCCAATGTACATTTTATATTGGGCCAACTTATAGATGAAGACTATATTACCTATATAGCCCAAGAAATCAATGAAAAACTATCACAAAAAGGTGAAATATCTGTTAATGATTTAACCGAACAATTTGATTTGCCTTCGGACTTTTTGCAAACAGATGTTTTGGAAAAACATTTGGGCAAAATCATTAAGGGCAGACAGGATCCCTCAAATCCCAAAATATTCTTTACGCAAGCCTATTTGCAAAGATGTAAGGCGAAAATACGCGGTGCTTTGGCGGCACTCACCAGACCCACAAATGTTTCGGTGATTTTGCAACAGACCAACATACAACAGAAAATCTTTCATACTTTGGTGGACGAAATCAATCCGGCCGGCCATGTAACCTCTAAACAAGCCAATGCACAGTATGTGCCTAATATTTATGCCAAAATGCAAACGGATTGGGTAAATAACTTCTATCGCCAAAATGGTTTCTTGGAATATGAGGCCATTAACAAGTTGGGCATTACGAATGCTAAGCAGTTTATCACGAAACAATTTGCGGAGGAGGAATTATTGTTCTTAAAACGTTGTGCGGTTAGCACAAAACTGGTAGAACTTACAGTGATGCCTGCCTTGATGGCGGCCAAACAATTTATAGATTTGTCATCTCTTTTACCCTCTAATATGTCCTCGTCCGATCGTGAGGAGTTGTTCGAAGCTATAGTGGCCAAAAATCAAGCTTCTTTGTCCAACTTTGTGCTCATAGGCTCTTTGGGTTCTTCGGTAGTTTTCACTCCACAGTATTTGGAGGAATTGACACAACCCTGCCGTGAATTGGCCTTGTCTAAAGCTAAGACAGCGGTGGATAGTGGTACGTATCAACAGCATGTGGCCATTAAACAAATGTCGGCTAAAGGTGGCCAACGTAAGGACTTTGATGATGATGAGGTGCTGGATAAACGTGACGAGCGACGCAAAAAGGCGTCTTCTGGCAAAGCAGGCGGTGGTTCTCAGGGCCGGGAAACAAAAACCAAATCCACCAAGAAACATCAACGTGGTGGTAAGAAGGGCGGTAAAAATGATTTCGATAGTGATGAAGAGGAACAATTTGGAAACAGTGGCGGTAATGCGGGTGGCTCTTCAGCTAGTAAAAAACAATTGGAGTTGATTACTATTGGGGATATTGTTAAAGTTTTGAATAAGGAAACCTCGGCTTTGGGTATTGAGGAGTTGAATGAAGATATAGCTGCCATGTATCATGAGTGAGTAGACTAGACACTGACAATTTTCTTTACAATCGAAATTTTACAATATTTTTCTTAGCCAACTAAATCAACTTGCCTTGGCCAAGGCCCAAGAACTATACGAAATAACTTTGCAAAAAAGTGCCGCTGGCAGTGGTCAAACTCATGCGGGAGTGCAAGAGAAAATCAATACACTTTTGGTCGATTTACGTCTATATGAAAAGGGTCTTAAGGTACGAATTCTTTTATTTTATTCCAGCCATGATGTAACTAAAGATTTTCCCCACCTAAATAGCTTTTCCCTGCCTCTGCTCAAGCGGATTTAATCAAATATCTACTCAAGTCTTTGGGTAATGATATCTGCAATGAATTGATTTCCTATATAGCCCATGAATGTCAAATCGAATTGAAAAATGCCAACTTAAATGTGGATCAACGCAATAAACTGGCTCAAGAATGTGGTAAGTAATTTGTATACCAATCATTCCACTTGTAATTTTCACAGTTTTAATTTGTGGAGTCGATATGTATGTCCGTCTTTCTGTTGAAACCAACTATCAGAAGACCCCCAATTACAAACATGATTGATAAATCAATATATCGGGTATAGTCTTAGTTCGGCTGATATTTAAAATTGAGAAAATTTAAAAACACCCGAAATTTTTTTTCTAACATTTTTTTTACCTAAAATTTGTTTTCATTAGAAATTTTTTTTCCATATTTACCATAACAAATTTCTCTTTAGGTGGAGATTATAAACCAGTTATATTGGAACTAAATAAAGCTCTAAACAAAACCATCGATGAGTTTGTTTTGGCCACCGAATCGGTTTTGAAGACCTGCAGCATGATTGTTAAGAAGGTCGACAAGAAAAAGGATCGCCCATTGATCATACAACATCGTGAGAAACTCTTGGAACAATTACAGCAATGTTCTGAGCCCGCCTTGATCTTGCATTTATCCGCTTTAATCTTATTTACCACCATATCGGGCTGTATTTTACATGCCAGTGGTAAATTTGTCTCACAGATTTTATTATTTATTAATAGTTCTATGACGGATGAACAAAATAAGCTTTTACAACAATATCATGGTGAGTTTTCATTGTTAAACTTAACTATTTATTATTTTATAGCAAATAATTTTTATTTGTAGATTTGGTCATTAGTGTTTTGCGTTTATCGCCCGACTCAGAGGAATATTCCACAGCCAGTTCGGAGTTACAGGAACTGGAACCCAAACTAAAGCAATTGGCTGCTTCAGCTAGTCTTTCTAAATCAGAATAAGAGCATTTCTTTGTTAATATATTATAATTTTGATAGAATTTTAACCATATTAACGGTTGTAAATATAATATTCCATTTTATTCATTGGCATTGTTGCTCATACTAACTAGTTTTTTTCTAATATTTTCTTTTTATGGCAATTTTTTTTAATTATGATTTAAAAATTATAAAGTTTTTGTTATTTTTTTGGTAAATAAACTTTAAACTAGGCAAAAAGCAAAAGAAACTTGGTTTTAATGCTATAATTGTGATAACTTTTCTATACAAAATTGCTCAAGAAAAAGTTATTCTGCTACAGACAACTTTTCTCTAGAAAAAGTTGCTCTGTTACAGACAACTTTTCTCTAGAAAAAGTTGCTCTGTTACAGACAACTTTTCTCTAGAAAAAGTTGCTCTGTTACAGACAACTTTTCTCTAGAAAATGTTGCTCTGTTACAGACAACTTTTCTCTAGAAAATGTTGCTCTGTTACAGACAACTTTTCTCTAGAAAAAGTTGCTCTGTTACAGACAACTTTTCTCTAGAAAAAGTTGCTCTGTTACAGACAACTTTTCTCTAGAAAAAGTTGCTCTGTTACAGACAACTTTTCTCTAGAAAAAGTTGCTCTGTTACAGACAACTTTTCTCTAGAAAAAGTTGCTCTGTTACAGACAACTTTTCTCTAGAAAAAGTTGCTCTGTTACAGACAACTTTTCTCTAGAAAAAGTTGCTCTGTTACAGACAACTTTTCTCTAGAAAAAGTTGCTCTGTTACAGACAACTTTTCTCTAGAAAAAGTTGCTCTGTTACAGACAACTTTTCTCTAGAAAAAGTTGCTCTGTTACAGACAACTTTTCTCTAGAAAAAGTTGCTCTGTAACAGGCAACTTTTCTCTAGAAAATGTTGCTCTGTAACAAGCAACGTTTCTCTAGAAAATGTTGCTCTGTAACAGGCAACTTTTCTCCAGAAAAAAGTTGCTCTGTAACAGGCAACTTTTCTCCAGAAAAAAGTTGCTCTGCTTTAAGACAACTTTTCTCTAGAAAAAGTTGCTTTGTTTTAAGACAACTTTTCTCTAGAAAAAGTTGCTTTGTTTTAAGACAACTTTTCTCTAGAAAAAGTTGCTTTGTTTTAAGACAACTTTTCTCTAGAAAAAGTTGTAACTCCGTTTTAAGATAATAAAAAACAATTAATTAATAGAAAACTTTTATTTTTATGAATTTTTTTTTTAAATATTTACAAGAACAATTTGAAACAACTATTTATGATTGATTTTAATTTGTTTTTTTTTTCCTTTTTAAGTAAAATTAAGTTAAATTTATTTCTCATTTAATGGCGAAAAAATGCAAATATTCATTTTGTTAGTCAACCGATGAATTTTAATTATTACTATGAAGTCTTTGTAAGATTTGTTTGGCCTTATCACTAGTTTGCCTAAAAACAAAAAAGAGAAAACAATCAATTAGAAAAGTTAATTAACTCATTATAAAGATAACTTACATAAATAAGGGATTGTTAGCATCACAGGATTCTAAAGTCTGTTTAATGTAAGTTATAAGTAATTGTAAGTTTTTTAAACATTCAGAATCTGGCTGTAGCCAGACGGTCGGTAAAGTGTTGACAATAATATAAGCTTTGCTTATAGCATCGTTGGGTGTGCAAACCTTAAAAAAGTTTATAAATTATTAATATTATTTGTATCAAATAGTTTTACAAAATAACTTACCCTCATAGCTAATAATAAATAACGATTAAGTAGAGATCCTATAGCCATTTCCCTTAAAGGTGTATCGGCTATAATGCCCTGCCATGATAAAAAGTTACGAAACAGTTTTAAACCACTGCAAAATTGACGCTGAAAGAATGAGGTCTTGTTTTCTTGCACCCTAACAAAACACATATAAAAGTATTAATAACACATTTAATTATATTTTGTAACTATAGTTAAAAACTTACTGTTTGGGAAATATGGGTATGAAAACATCATTCTCCAAGGCCAATTTCATTTTCTCTAAAATGGCATTAAACAATTGTTGCAATGTCTTGCCCTCTTCTTTTAAAGGAAAATCACGACCCAAACGATTTATGAAACCAATCAAACGTAATGATTGTGTAGTGGATAAAGGATCCCAACAATGTGTCACTATATCTAATAGTATGCAAAAATACAAAATTGTTAGCCAGAGTTTTTAAACCATATTTGATTGTGAGTTATGTTTACCTATTAATTTGGGTAGAATTATTTTCTCTAGCAGTGTGGGCACCAAATTAACATCAGGATCTTGTTTAAGCGATTCCTCTGTCTCATCTTCGCTCCAAGCATAAAGCATGGCTGCTGAGTACCAATTCAGTTTCTCGATATCTTTAAAATCGGCCAACAAAGGTGACCATGTCAACATTTCAAGTCGTATCAGAGGTCCAAGAATCTAAAATGTGACATTTTAAATAAAACTATTAGACATTCTCTATTTCAGACAACTTTTCTATAGAAAAACCTGCTCTGTTTCAGACAGCTTTGCTATAGAGAAAGTAATTCTGTTTCAGACAACTTTTCTATGGGAAAAATTTATTTTTCAGTTGCTCTGTTTCAGACAACTTTTCCCTAGAATAAGTTGCTCTGTTTCACACAACATTTCTCTAGGAAAAGTTGCATTGTTCCAGCCAACTTTACTCTAGAAAAAGTTGCTATGTTTCAGACAACTTTTCTCTAGAAAAAGTTGCTCTGTCACAGACAACTTTTCTCCAGAAAAAGTTGCTCTGTTTCAGACAACTTTTCTCCAGAAAAAGTTGCTCTGTTTCAGACAACTTTTCTCTAGAAAAAGTTACTCTGTTTCAGACAACTTTTCTCTAGAAAAAGTTGCTCTGTTTCAGACTTTTCTCCAGAAAAAGTTGCTCTGTCATAGACAACTTTTCTCCAGAAAAAGTTGCTCTGTTTCAGCCAACTTTTCTCTAGAAAAAATTGCTCTGTTTCAGACAACTTTTCTCCAGAAAATGTTGCTTTGTTTCAGCCAATTTTTCTCTAGAAAAAGTTGCTCTGTTTAAGACAAATTTTTTCTAGAAAAAGTTGCTGTTTCAGACAATTTTTTCAAGAAAAAGTTAAACTGTTTCAGACAGCTTTTCTCTAGAAAAAGTTGCTCTGTTTCAGACAACTTTTCTCTAGAAAAAGTTGCTCTGTTTCAGACAACTTTTCTCTAGAAAAAGTTACTCTGTTTCAGACAACTTTTCTCTAGAAAAAGTTGCTCTGTTTCAGACAACTTTTCACTAGAAAAAGTTGCTCTGTTTCAGACTACTTTTCTCTAGAAAAAGTTGCTGTTTCAGACAAATTTTTTCAAGAAAAAGTTAAACTGTTTCAGACAAATTTTTTGCTCTGTTTCAGCCAACTTTTCTCTAGAAAAAGTTGCTCTGTTTCAGACCAATTTTCTCTAGAAAGAGTTGCTCTGTTTCAGACAACTTTTCTCCAGATAAGTTGTTCTGTTTCAGACAACATTTCTCCAGAAAAAGTTGCTCAAATTTTCTTTATGAAAAGCTTCTTAATATATTTAAATATTCCTCGATAGTATAGTGATAGTATCTCAACCAACATTTCTAATTTATATACTTTACCTTTGGCAAACACAAGCTCACAAAAGCATCTTTATAGGAAGGCATATCAGTTTTACGCCAGGCATAGAACTTCGTTAAAATTATATCAATTTTACTAAATTCATCGGTAACATCGTTCATAATTTCCAAGCCCTCCTTAATAAGTTCTTCTATACAAAAAATGAACAAAAAAAATTAAAATAAATACATACAACAAATGTACATTCCAACAAACCTAATTCAGTTTGAAATAATTCTTGATAACGATCGGAAGTTTCCTCATCTGAAGACATGCCATCTAAATGTGAACTTAAAGTATCTTGACGTTCACGTTCACAACGACGTCTAGTACGTCTACCCTCACGTTCGGCAGCACGGCGTACCTGTTCGTCATACTCATCACCACGACGTGTGGAAGAAGGTTCTATGCATAAATAAGTTAGTAATGTGTAGAAATAAATAAACTAAAGTAAACTTACTGGCTGCATCAGCCATTTCCTTGGCCTGATCTCGCACATCCTGTCTTCGGCGATCTATTAAGAAGTGCTGATGTTTGCCAAAGAATTGTAGACAACGTTTCTCCAAATCCACTATTATGGGTGACTTTAAATATAAACAAAAGTTGGTTTAATATTTTAATGAATAGTATTTCTGTAATTTACCTTTTCATTGAGACAGTCTATTAAATCAGTAACATAGCACTTAATTTCTTGATAAAATCTATATTTTGCAGCTGCTGTGGGAGCTTTTTGTTTACAATCCATTTCCTCTAATTTCATGGCTTGCATTTCCCTGTCAATTCTCTCGATATCCTCCAAATGATTTGTATTTAGTTCCTTTAATTTATTCAAACGCTCTCCTATAGCATTACGTATCTCTTGGGGAGATCTCAGAACGGTAGCTTTGGTTTTATCCTTCTTGGGTTTGTTGGCATTTAAGATTTGCTGAGGCTTCTCCAATGTACACTTAGCATAGGCTTGCTCCAGTAAAGAGGATGTAGTCTGGGGTTGTGGAGGACCTTCCAAAGCATTTTCCATAGTCGATTTAATCATGAAACGCGACAAGACCGATTCATGTTGAGCATTAACCAATTGAGCACCTGTTACACCTTTACGAATCTGTTGATTTTCCCATTCATGGGTTTCACAATCTGAGTCTTCCTCAGAATCTAAGAGTTTAGAAAGCATAGTGATAATTAAATCTTTTTTGTAAGTAATATTTTGTGATCTTTTTAAACTAGTTTTTAAAATTAGAGTCACAACTGTGTAACAAACCGTAACCATTTCAATTCAATTACATACAATCTTTTTCAACAGCATAGAATTTTTCACGTCTTTCTTCGCGTTCCTTGATGCCAGTTATAGCATTCATATCCACACGTTCCTCATCATCCGAGTTATCGCCCTCTATATCTTCTCTGGCCAAACGGCTACCCTTTTTAGTTTCCACCTTAGGTTCCTCTATGGTTATGAAATCACCTAAAGTTTTGAGGTTAACATTTTTAGCAAATTAATAATACAATATCAAATTAAATTCGTACCTTGCTCCCTGGCCTTTTGTCTTCTCTTGCGGGCTGCATGTATCATGGCCGCATCGGGTATAGAACCGCTTTCCAACATTTGTTTTAAATGATCTGGTTTTGCAAATCTATGTTTGCTGTCATCACGATCATTATCACTTTGTTCTTGATCTTCATCAGACAAGTCATTGCGGCCAGCACACAGGGCGGCACGACCATTTAAAATTATCTCCGGTTCAGATTTTTTCACCACCAGCTGTGGAACAAGGCGTTAAAAACAATAGATTAGAAAATCTTAAAATGACTCAATTTTAGTTTGAGATTAAAATATTAAAATTGCATCTAGGAAAAAGAAATTAAAAGTGAAAATAATTTATGTAAACCTAAAACTATTTTTCTATTGAAAATGTTGCTCTCTTACAGACAACTTTTCTTTAGAAAAATTTGCTCTGTTACAGACAACTTTTCTCTAGAAAAAGTAACAGAGCAAATCTGTAACAGAGCAACTTTTTCTACTGAGAAATTGTCTGTAACAGAGCAACTTTTTCTACTGAGAAATTGTCTGTAACAGAGCAACTTTTTCTACTGAGAAATTGTCTGTAACAGAGCAACTTTTTCTACTGAGAAATTGTCTGTAACAGAGCAATTTTTTCTACTGAGAAATTGTCTGTAACAGAGCAACTTTTTCTACTGAGAAATTGTCTGTAACAGAGCAACTTTTTCTAGAGAAAAGTTGTCTGTAACAGTGCAACTTTTTCTACAGAAAAGTTGTCTGTAGCAGAGCAACTTTTTCTAGAGAAAAGTTGTCTGTAGCAGATCAACTTTTTCTACAGAAAAGTTGTCTGTAACAGAGCAACTTTTTCTACAGAAAAGTTGTCTGTAACAGAGCAACTTTTTCTAGAGAAAAGTTGTCTGTAACAGAGCAACTTTTTCTGAAAATGTTGCTCTCTTACAGACAACTTTTCTTTAGAAAAATTTTCTCTGTTACAGACAACTTTTCTCTAGAAAAAGTAATAGAGCAAGTCTGTAACAGAGCAACTTTTTCTACTGAGAAATTGTCTGTAACAGAGCAACTTTTTCTAGAGAAAAGTTGTCTGTAACAGAGCAACTTTTTCTAGAGAAAAGTTGTCTGTAACAGAGCAACTTTTTCTAGAGAAAAGTTGTCTGTAACAGAGCAACTTTTTCTAGAGAAAAGTTGTCTGTAACAGAGCAACTTTTTCTAGAGAAAAGTTGTCTGTAACAGAGCAACTTTTTCTAGAGAAAAGTTGTCTGTAACAGAGCAACTTTTTCTAGAGAAAAGTTGTCTGTAACAGAGCAACTTTTTCTAGAGAAAAGTTGTCTGTAACAGTGCAACTTTTTCTAAAGAAAAGTTTTCTGTAACAGTGCAACTTTTTCTAGAGAAAAGTTGTCTGTAACAGATTTTCTAGAGAAAAGTTGTCGTTAGCAGAGCAACTTTTTCTAGAGAAAAGTTGTCTGTAGCAGAGCAACTTTTTCTACAGAAAAGTTGTCTGTAGCAGAGCAACTTTTTCTACAGAAAAGTTGTCTGTAGCAGAGCAACTTTTTCTAGAGAAATGTTGTCTGTAAAGGAGCAACTTTTTCTAGAGAAAAGTCGTCTGTAACAGAGCAACTTTTTGTAGAGAAAAGTTGTTTGTAATAGAGCAACTTTTTCTAGAGAAAATTTGTCTGTAACAGAGCAACTTTTTCCAAAGTAAAGTTGTTTGAAACAGAGCAACTTTTTGCAAAGAAAAGTTGTCTGAAACAGAGCAACTTTTTCCAAAGTAAAGTTGTCTGAATCAGTGCAACCTTTCCAAAGAAAAGTTGTCTGAAACAGAACAACTTTGTTGCGAAAAAAGTTGTCTGAAAAAGAACAGCTTTTTCTGAAGAAAAGAAGCTGACAAAAGTTGTCTGCAACAAATCAGCCTTATCGAGAGAAAAGTTGTCTGAAACAGAAAAACCTTTTCCAAAGAAATGTTGCTAGAAACTGAACAACTTTTCCGAAAAAAAAGTTTCAGACAAAGATTCTCTCGAAAAGCCTGATTTGTTGCAGACCTTTTCTTTGTAGATAAAGTTGCCCAATTACAAGCAAAATTTTTTATACACAAATTTGTTTAATTAAAAGCAACAATTTCATACAAAAATTTGCTTATATTTTTACAGCATTTTTTTAAAAAAGAATATATTTTTAATTAAACCAATTTTTTTATTAGTTTTTTAATACGAATAATTTGAAATTGTTAATAAAATGCATTTGATATACTACATTTCTTGTTTATTTACAGAAAAAGAAAAAATAATACTTTTTTTGGGCACTTGCGTTTTAAATATTATTTTTTCTTTCAAACCAAACACTTGAAATATTTTCAAAATTTGTTTTTGATGGTGCGGTTTTCTTGTTTTATTTTTTATTTTTATTTTTTTTATATTAGAGTTTCAATTTGTAGAAAAATGATAATAATAACCTTACCACAAAGTCGTCTGTGCGTATTTCTGTTTGGATTTTATCACTTTTATTACTTTTACTATGTTCCGAAGAACTAGTTGTATGTGTTGACGTCGAAGATGAACCTAAATTATGAGAATTACTATTACGTGACCCATTTTCACGTTCCCTATTTTGATGGTTACTATGATGGGTGTCATTGGTACTAGTTGTGTTGTTGATATTGCTACTGCTGCTGCTGCTGGAAAAGTTATCAGAACTACGTTCTTCCTTCTTTTTACGTCTACGTTCCTTGTCCAACATACGCATAACTTTTTTGCTGTGTGATGACTTACGAACTTGAAACACTTCGGCATCTTCCTCTGTAATAAAAAAAAATTAAATGATTTTATTAGTTTTTATTTTTAACAGTTTACAATCTGAAAATGTTTATATATATAGAAAAAAACTATCCCAGAAAGGCTAAAAAAGTCAAAGAACAATAATATTTGTTGACCTAATCAGTAATATATAACTCCCGGTGTAACAAACCTGACCTACATTCATATAAAAAAAATCAAATTTTCACCCAAATTAAATTTATATCATAAAATTGCATTTACAATTACTACTGATTGCCTTATAACATTGTTAGACATGCAATGCTGCAGTATATTATTGAATAACTTACCTTCATCTGCAAAACTTAATAGAGCCTTCGTTTTACCCACATCCCCAACACCTCCTCCTCCAACAACTTCTTTTTTGCTTGTAGACGCTTTTGATTTACTATCCTTACTCTTTTTTTTCTCCGATTTTGCTGATATTTGTGGTGGAGGCGGTGCTATAAGATCGCCATTATTATCTACATCCATTTCATCATCATTGGATTTTCGTGAATCTTTGGCAGATGCATTACTGCCACCACCATTGGCGTCCTCATCATCATCCAACGTGCTTGAAAAAACTCGTCTTTGTATTTTTTTGGGTTTGCGAAAAAGCGACATGATTTTCTTGTTTTATTCTACTATTACTGTAATTTTTGATTAATTTTGTTTGTTTTTGGAATTATTAAACAAAATTGAAAAGAAAAAACTATAGAATTGTCTGAATATTTTCCGGTTTTTTCTGTGTGTTTTGCAAAATTGATGTTTTTCTTCTTCACTTTTCTGTAAAATTGCTTCTTCTTATTTTATTGCAGAGTGCAGGAGTTTTCGAAGTTAATCAGGGTTGCCATTATTAATAATAAAAATCCTGTTGCTAATTTTCTTATTTGATTTTCTTTTTATGAAAAATAAAGAAATTTCTTATAGAATTATAATAAATGTATTGAATTATCGAATTCATAAATTGAATTTGTAACAAATCAAGATCCCTACTTTATATTTTCTTGATTTTTATTCTGTTAATATTCACAATATTTCTGTTTCAGAGGAGGAGGTCAGAGAAGAAGAAAATTAATAAGTTGGTAGCCAACTAATATTCCATCCCATTCTTATAAAGACTTTAATGCTTTCCAACTTTATGTCCAATAGTTCAGAAAGACTGTTAAAGGAATGATGTCCTAGAAACCTAATAAGCATAAGTGGTAAATAGTCTCAGGCACTTCGCATGGTTATCACCACCACTACATTGCTTAGACGAAAGCTTTGTAATCCAAGAAGATATATTGTTCACCCTCGGAATGGTATTTTCATTCTGAAAAATATTTTCGTTTTACTTTTTTTGAAGAAACAAAATACAACTTTCGATCGAAATGGAATTCTGTGACAGGCCTATATGTCTCCGTCAGTCATAATGAACCCTATTGTATGTCTATGTCCACATATGCTATTTAAGGATAAACGGCCTTCCTGGACCAGATTAGATGTTGTTTACACACCTATCAGACATTTTATTGAAGCTTGACTATCAGTGTTATAAGTGTGCCAGTTAGCCGTTCTTTTAATACCTGATATTTAAGCTTGAATAATACTAAAACTAATTCAATTTAATCAAATATAATTTATATTTAATTCAAATCAAAAAGCTATAATTCCATATAACAAGTTTTAATATGACAAGAATTTGCAAATATTAAAAAAACAGACACATTTACCTGTAAAACAAAATCTATCGCCAATACTTTAGTTTTAAAGTTTATTGAGTTGATAAAGTATAATAAAGCGTAATTTGGAAGAAATCAACAATTTGGAAAAACATTTTACAAACAAAATAAATATATTTTCATATAGAACGTAATAATTCTGTAACAACTTTTTTCCAAATCAAATAATTTAATCTCTTTAAATTCTGTTTATATTTTTCATATATCTTCTTACAGAAACATTAAAGTTTTATTCTGTCATTTTGAGGACTAACGGTGCGTTTACACATGCAAGTAGATTGAGGAAAGTTGAGAATACGTATTATTATCGAAAATGTCGAAAATACATCGAAATGTCTACAAGTTGCTTGAGCGTTTACACATGCAAGTAAAAGTTCATTTTAAAAATGTCGTCAAAACGTAAACACATTATTATTAAGAGTTGCCTAGGATACCACATACATATATTTGTAGGGAAATAATTGTTATAAATAATTATTATTATTACTTTAATGAGATTAGTGCTCTTAAATTAATTTAATAGCGTTCTTTATTCATATTTGAAGAGAAAAAACTATTTTTTTTACAAATATACATAAAATAAGTTAAAAATATAATAATTATTTTACCACAATCCAGTAATTTTTTTTAAATTTTTTTAGTTAGGCAACTCTGTTTGTGTTTTTGACACTTTATTGCAGTAAGTGTCAAAAAATCACTGTCCATCGAAATTCACTAGGCAGTGAGCTGTAAGTGGCTGCATGTGTGCTTGTGTTAGTGCAAAAGTGTGAATGTATTGTGTTTTTCGAACTGTTACTTGCATGTGTAAACGCTAGGTAAAATCGGCAAATTTCACTTGGCCATTTTTACAATCAAAAATCGACAAAATGCCCTTAAATCTGGCAACAGTGTTTAGTTGTAGTTTTCTGACATTATGTTTTGCAGCCCTGTTCGTACAGAGTCGTATTTTTTGGGAACATTCCCAGACTGGAACGGCAGCGCAAATAAAAACCTGCTTGACAACAAGCAGTCCTTTCAAGCAGCCATATAAATTCCCATAAGAGCTTGAAGGTTACCGATGACCTAGGAAAAGTAATTTTATCATGCAGGTAATGATTACATGTGTTCGTGTGCAGTGACTGTATGAAGTTATGTTCTGTCGCATTTTGTTTTTTTTGGAATGAATTTGCAAACAAAATTATACGACAAAAAGTAGTTGTTACAAGTACGTCGAAGGAAGAAGAAGTGCAAATTTAAAAAAAATAAATAAAATAGCAACTCTGTGTATGTAAAGTTGTGGAAGAAAGTGAAAATATTTTGCACAGTGGTTTATTGTATTGTGATTTGTATTAAAGAACCGACAGTTTAATCAATTGGGCGTGTGTGAAAAGTAAAAGTATTTAGCAAAATTAACTAAATAATTGCAATACAGCAAAGTGTTCAAAACGAATATAGATTAGATCAAAAGAATAATAATAATAAAAAAGAAATCCTATAAATAAAATGGGTCTTAAAGGTTGTGAGGTACAATTGGATAATCCCTGGAATACTTATTATGCTGGTCAAACCATAAATGGACAAGTCAAATTAACATTTGACTCGGCCAAAAAAGTTAGAGGTAAGTGATTATTAATTTTGTGTGTTTGTCATTTAATTTATTAAGAATTTAAATAAAAATGTAAAAGTTTTGCTTTGTTTTTGTTCTCCCTGCACACAAAAACCAGAAAATATTAGTCATTTTTTCCATACTTTAGTTGTATGTATCACATCATCATTATTGGCTATATATTTTATACTAAAATCAAATGTAAAATAAAAGCAAAGCAATTTAAATAAACATCATCATCATTTAATATTCTACTAGCTAATACCAACCTATCTTTACTATACGTCATCCAGATATATATAAAAAAATGAATGAATGTCTGTTTATTTATTTGTTTGTTTGTCTGTAACTTATAGCAGCCTAAATCACTGGACCGATGACTCTTCTATATCTTAAAGAAACAATAGCTTTTATATTTTGAAATTTCAAGTGGGCCTGGCCCTTCCCATAAAAAGTAAATATGTGTCTGGTGAATATAGTGGATAATAATTGGAAAAGCCGTAAAACTTTGCGAAATTTGCTTCGCTACCATTGTGCGGAATTGCAAAAATAGGCGTGGCACAACCCATACCAAGAAAATACTAATTTTCGAATATCTGCAGAACTATAATTGTGACAGTCTTCAAACTTTACACTTATCAGTGCATGACACAAAATAGGACCGATCGGAACAACCCTACCATACAAAGTAATTTTAGAATATCTGGAGAACTATAGTTGTGGAAGTCTTAAAATTTTACCCGAATATCTCCCTTATGATTGTAAATAGTTTGACTGAAAATGGGCGGTATTGTATTAGTAGGCGTGTCACCTCCCATACAATGTAAATCCTTAATTTTGAATATACTATGAAGAACTATTGTCGTAAAAGTATTTGTCACTATACGGAGTTTGGCTAAAAATGGGCGGAATTGTGTTAGTGGGCGTGGCACCTATCATACAACATAAATAGTTATTTTCCAATATCTCGAGAACTATAATTGTGAAAGTCTTAAAATGGAAGCGATCGTAACAGGGCGTGAGTCAACTCCCACACAATGTAAAAAGTTATTTTTACATATTTTAAGAATTAGAATTACGATATTCTTTAAACTTTGTCCGAATAGCTCTCTTATCATTGGATTAGTTGGCGTGACACCATAATATATAGAATACAATAAGACATAGAGTCCAAAATTTGTTTACGTTTATTCTACCATCAATATTTTTATTTAGGACAAGAATAGTAGTCGGGTAGCGAAGCACACCGGGTTTTAGCTAGATATAAATACAATATTTTGTTGTTGTTAAGTTTTTGTTTCTCAATATGAAATATTTTATTTGGATATTGTCTATATATATAAAAGAGTAACGTTACTGACTGACTGACTGACTGACTGACTGACTGACTGACTGATTCATCATCGCACAGCCCAAACGGCTGAAGCTAGAATCACGAAATTTTAACTGTGGGTTCCTCCCTCCCCAAAACGATCCGATAAGAAGGGATTTTTGGAAATTCGAACGTTTAGGGGGTAAAAAAGGGTAAAAACGGGTAAATTCGGTAACCTTATATCTTCAAAACTAATAAAGATATAAAAAAACTTAAAATAGCATGTTACTCCATTTAAAAAATAAGCTGACAGGTGTTTCGTACTTTTTGGAAATTCGAAACTTTTAGGGGAGAAAACGGGTAAAAACTGTATTTTGGTACTTTTTTTGCACCCTATGTATCTTTTAAACCAATAAACATAGAAACAAATTTTAAATCGTATTCTTTAATTAACAAAAAATAAAAAATATAAGTTTGGTACTTTTTGGAAATTCGAACCTTTAAGGGATAAAAATTGTGTTAATTTTTGGTACTTTTTCATAAAATATGTTTTTCTATAATTTGACATAGACATACGAATATTTTATTATGAGCTCCCACCACGTTACAGAAATTTATTTCTATGAAATTGTACCACCTCAATGGGGATAAAAAAGGTACCAAAAAGGGGATAAAATCGGGAAAATACATTATATTTGAAATTATTAAGCCAATTTTGATAATTTTTTTTAACGTTGGTTCCTGGATTCATACAAAAATTAACTAACAGGGTGTTATTTGGAACTCGAGTACCAAGGTGTATATTGGGCCAAATCCGGGTAAACAGTTTGGTACTTTTTTTAAAGCATATTTATTCTTGGGCACATTAACACAGATTTTAATATTTTGATACATGCCTGTAGCATAAACAATTTTGGCAAAATGGAATATTTTTAAATTTCAAACTTGAGGGGTGTTCAAGTAAGAAAAGGGAAATTGGTACTTTTCTCCTAATGGTACTTTTTTAAAATTTAAATTATTTCAGTTATCGACATTAAAGTTAGCTGATATGTATTTGAGTGAAGTTAGTGTTAGGAATAGGGGATAATATTTAGGTACCAAAATGTGTGAACTGTACTATAGGTACTTTTTTGTTCATCTAATGGTACTTTTTTGAAATTTCTATAATAATGGACTTAGAAACATGAAATTAAACATATATGGTCCTAAGTGAGTGAGAATTCTAGGGGGAGACTTTTTGGTACTTTTTCTTTATTGGAATGGTACTTTTTGTAATTTCTTCACCAATGAACCTAGAAACATGAAATAAAGCTTATATATAAACCGAGTGAGTGGGAAACCACAAGTGTGGGTTTTTTGGTACTTTTTCTATATTCTAATGGTACTTTTTTGAATTTTCTATAACTATGGACTTAGAAACATGAAATTAAGCATATATGGTCATAAGTGAGTGAGAATTCTAGGGGGAGACTTTTTGGTACTTTTTCTTTATTCTAATGGTACTTTTTGAATTTTCTATAACTATGGACGTAGAAACATGAAATTAAACATATATGGTCCTAAGTGAGTGAGAATTCTAGGGGGAGACTTTTTGGTACTTTTTCTTTATTCGAATGGTACTTTTTGTAATTTCTTCACCAATGAACCTAAAAACATGAAATTTAGACCGGAGTGAGTGGGAATCTACAAGTGACTGCTTTTTGGTACTTTTTCTATATTCGAATGGTACTTTTTGAATTTTTTGTAATAATGGACATAGAAATATGAAGTTAAGCATATATGGTCCTAAGTGAGTGAGAATTCTAGGGGGAGACTTTTTGGTACTTTTTGTTTATTCTAATAGTACTTTTTTTGAATTTTCTATAACAATGAACTTAGAAACATGAAATTAAGCATATATGGTCCTAAGTAAGTGAGAATTCTATGGGGAGACTTTGTGGTCCTTTTTCTTTATTCGATTGGTACGTTTTGTAATTTCTTCGCCAATGAACCTAGAAACATGAAATAAAGCTTATATGGAACCGAGTGAGTGGGAAACTACAAGTGGGTGCTTTTTGGTACTTTTTCTATATTCTAATGGTACTTTTTGAATTTTCTATAATATAATGGACCTAGAAATATGAAATTAAGCGTATATGGTCCTAAGTGATTGAAAATTCAAGCGGATACTTCATGGTACATTTTGTTTATTCTAATGATACTTTTTTAATTTTCTATAGCAATGGACTTAAAAACATGAAATTAAGCATACATGGTCCTAAGTGAGTTAGAATTCTAGGGGGCCACTTTTTAGTACTTTTTCTTTATTCGAATGGTACTTTTTGTAATTTCTTCACCAATGAACCTAGAATCATGAAATAAAGCTTATATGAACCCGAGTGACTGGAAAACCACAAGTGTATACTTTTTAGTACTTTTTCTATATTCTAATGGTACTTTTTTGAATTTTCTATAACAATGGACTTAGAAACACGAAATTAAACATATATGGTCCTAAGTGAGTGAGAAGTCTAGGGGGAGACTTTTTGGTACTTATTCTTTATTCAAATGGTACTTTTTGTAATTTCTTCACCAATGAACCTAGAAACATTAAATAAAGGTTATACGGACCCGAGTGGGTGAGCAACTACAAGTGGGTGCTTTTTGGTACTTTTTCTATATTCTAATGTTACTTTTTGAATTTTCTATAACATAATGGACCTAGAAATATGAAATTGAGCGTATATGGTCCTAAGTGATTGAAAATTCAAGCGGATACCTCATGGTACCTTTTGTTTATTCTAATGGTACTTTTTTTAATTTTCTATAGCAATGGACTTAAAATCATGAAATTAAGCATACTACATGGTCCTAAGTGAGTTAGAATTCTAGGGAAGACTTATTGGTACTTTTTCTTTATTCGAATGGTACTTTTTGTAATTTCTACACCAATGAACTTTGAAACATGAAATAAAGGTTATATGGACCAGAGTGAGTGGGAAACCACAAGTGGGGGATTTTTAGTACTTTTTATATATTCTAAAGGTACTTTTTTGAATTTCTTATAATAACGGACCTAGAGTTTCCAAAAAATCGAAGAATTTCAAAACCGCGGTTTCGGTTGTAAAAAATTAAAAACCGATCGGTTTCGGTTTTGTGATAATTTATTAAATCTTAAGTATTATAGAAACAAAATTAGTTGATAATATAGGAAATGATATACAAATCTAAAATTCAAACTTGACGGGTTATGGTTTAGTGAATGCGAATTTAAAAGTGATAATCAATGGTACTATTTCCTTATTGCAATGGTACTTTTAGAATATTTTATAATAATAAACATAAAAATTTAAAATTTGGAACACATTTTGCATTTTCTATAATAATGGACCCAGAAATATGAAATTAGACATTTACAATTAGATTCACAAACGGAGACTTAATAGTACTATTTCTTTCTTCTAATTGGGGTGGCGAAGCGCACCGGGTCTGCTAGTATTGTATATTTTAGCATTTTATTAGATTTCTCTACTATTTTTCTTTAGTTTTAACATGCATACTTTGTTTTGTTGCTATTTACTTTAGTAGTTGTCAAAAATCTATCAAACGCAACATTGTTTTTTTTATTATTTTATTTCTATTTACAGCTACAAACTTTTTCCCTTTGTTTTAAGTTGTCTTTGTATATTTTTGGTACCATAGAGCACAAAAAAACACCACCCACTTTGCTACCTCCCTCCCCCTCTCTTTATAAAAATAAAAACCTGCTTAAATACCAACAAACACCACTTGTTTATTTTTGTTTTTTTTTTGTCAGCTTTCTGTTGTTGTTTTTTTTTTTTGGTTAACTGAAGTATGTAGAGGAATTTTTATTTAAAAACAGACCTCATTCTATTTTTTTTTGATTTGTGTTGCCTTTGTGTTTTTGTTGTTGTTGCTGTTTTTGCCAAAAGCCGGTTCTTGTTTTATTTTTAGTTAAGAAATTTTCTTTTCAATACGTATAGTTTTGTTGTGTTGTTGTTCTCTTGTGTTTTTTGTTGCTCTTGTTCGGTTTTTCTTGCTGTTGTTTTTCCAACTGCAAGTGATGCGTTTGTTTTCTTAGTGGGTGGATTTGTTTGAACGCATTGGTTGTTCTTTTCCATTTTTAGAGTGACTGTTTTCTGGTTTGTTTAGTTCACAGTAAATGTAATGATGCAGGGTTGTTGAACTGCAGTTTTGTGTGCAGTCAAATGCAATTGGATGGAAAATTATCTAAAACAAACTCAAAGGCTGCAAAAGAATTTTTCCATGTTTTGTTTGTTTTTACACAAATGTGGCAGAGATTAGGAACAAGACTCCAAATAGAAAATACTGATGGCAATCAAAGCCTGTAGGAAAAGTCGGAGCAACTTTTTCTATAAAAATGTAGTCAGAAGCAAAATTGTCAGAATTTGAGCAACATTTTCTCAGACTCTGATCAACTTTTTTTCTAAAGAAAATTTCTCAGACTCCAAGAAACATTTTCTATAGAAAAGTTGTCAGACTCCGAGCAATTTTTCTATAGAAAAGTTGTCAGACTCTTCTATAGAAAAGTTCTCAGACTCTGAGCAACTTTTTCTATAGAAAAGTTCTCAGACTCTGAGCAACTTTTTCTATAGAAAAGTTCTCAGACTCTGAGCAACTTTTTCTATAGAAAAGTTCTCAGACTCTGAGCAACTTTTTCTATAGAAAAGTTCTCAGACTCTGAGCAACTTTTTCTATAGAAAAGTTCTCAGACTCTGAGCAACTTTTTCTATAGAAAAGTTCTCAGACTCTGAGCAACTTTTTCTATAGAAAAGTTCTCAGACTCTGAGCAACTTTTTCTATAGAAAAGTTCTCAGACTCTGAGCAACTTTTTCTATAGAAAAGTTCTCAGACTCTGAGCAACTTTTTCTATAGAAAAGTTCTCAGACTCTGAGCAACTTTTTCTATAGAAAAGTTCTCAGACTCTGAGCAACTTTTTCTATAGAAAAGTTCTCAGAATAAATACAAAAGTTTTAATAAACAGCCAATTATTGAATTTAAAATATTTCAAAATCTGAGCAATTTTTTTTAATGGAAATTCAAATTTGGAAACAATGCTATTAGTTATTATTTCTATTAAATATTTGCATTAACTTAAACTAATTTATTTATGCTTTTATACATATTTTCTTAATTTTTGTTTGATTTTATTTAAAAAGTAGAAGGGGTTTTCCTTAAGCTTAAAGTACTTGATTAAAATCAATAACACATAAATCAAATTGAGAAAAACAAAACAACCAGCAAGCAATTGACCGAAAAAAGTTCACATAATGAATAAACTCGCATTATATATAAATACATTCATGCCACTATAATTTGTAGAATACGATGATGTCATGCTTTAATATCGCTTAAATTTAAAATTACATTTCATACTTGCTAATAATGCACAGTTCATCTATACACACACACACATTCCAAACTCATTGCACACATTCCAAAATTTAAAAAAACAAATGAATAAAACCCCTGAGTTGTACTCAAACCAACCTCGCAGCTCTATGTTAATTTTAATTGATGAACAACAAATTGTCAAATTTTTCAAGGTATAATCATACGTTTTGTGGGCGAAGCCAATACAGAATGGTCGGAAACACGTAAAGTAACGAGTAGCGAAGGACGTGAAGAAGATGAGACCACCACGTTTAAGGGTCATGAGGAATACTTTCAAATACAATATTATTTGTTGGGTGGAAAAAATAGTGAGTAAAAAATGTATGTAAAATCAGAAGTAAAATAAAAAGATTTAAATTATTTTGTCAAAAAGGTGCTGAAATCGAGTTACCCGCTGGTACTCATACTTATCCATTTACTTGTGCTTTGCCCCCCACTTTACCCTCTTCCTTTGAGGGTGAATTTGGTCATGTACGCTACACAATTAAGGTTACCCTCGATAGACCCTGGAAATTTGATCAGGATATGAAAATGGCATTTACGGTTATTTCACCCGTTGACTTGAATCTCAATCCTCGTGTTAAGGAACCCTTCAAATTGGAATTGGAGAAATCATTCTGTTGTTTCTGTTGCAAGTCGGGCCCATTGTCGGTGATAACCTCTATACCCGTTACGGGTTATGTTTCGGGACAAATAATACCCATAACCTGTGAATGTGATAATGCCAGTAATGTGGGCATAACTGCCGTTAAATTTGTGTTGCGCAAACGTGTAACGTTCAACACCACCCAACCGAGAGCGGAGAAAAAGGAGTCGAAAATCACCATAGCCGAGCTAAGTATTGGCCCGGTAGCGGGTGGAGAATCACGTACATTCTCCCAGCAATTGGAAATACCAGCACTGCCACCCACAAATCTGGTAAATTGTGGCGTTATTGCATTGGATTATGATTTGCATATTGAATGCGATGTCAGTGGACCACATCGCAATCTGTCGGGTAATATTCCTATTACCTTGGGCACCATACCGTTGGCTTCGTTTAAACCACCGGCACCTTATACGGACGTACCAGCTCAGGTGGTACCGCAGCAGCCCACAGATGATCCTTCAATGGCTCCCACCCAGCCGGTTAGTCCAGCTAGTCCACCGGAGGGTCAAGGTGGTGCCATGGGTTGGAATGTGGCCGACAGTGCTGGTGGTCAATTGTATCCAAATATACGTAAGTTTTTTGTTCTTTAAAATGGAATTTACAATAATCTTCATTATACATGTACATAAATTCGGGTATTCTGGTTGTTTGTTCTTATGTAAATCGTTTTACTCTTGTCCGTCTGCCCTTTGCATTGCTGATTTCATAGGTTTTACATAACTTTTTTGCTTATTTGTTTAATGATTTTGAAATTATCCAAAATCGCTATATTAAGGGTTGAGATATGAGAAAACTTTCTGTTGTATAAGTCGCATACATATGTATGTATGTATATCTGTTATACTTTTTAGAGAAGTTGCAACTTTTTCTATAGAAAAGTTGTCAGACTCTGAGCAACTTTTTCTATAGAAAAGTTGTCAGAGCAACTTTTTCTATAGAAAAGCTGTCAGATTCTGAGCAATTTTTTCTATAGAAAAGCTGTCAGACTCTGAGCAATTTTTTCTATAGAAAAGTTGTCAGACTCTGAGCAACTTTTTCTCTATAGAAAAGTTTTCAGACTCTGAGCAACTTTTTCTCTATAGAAAAGTTTTCAGACTCTGAGCAACTTTTTCTCTATAGAAAAGTTGTCAGACTCTGAGCAACTTTTTCTCTATAGAAAAGTTGTCAGACTCTGAGCAACTTTTTCTCTATAGAAAAGTTTTCAGACTCTGAGCAACTTTTTCTCTATAGAAAAGTTTTCAGACTCTGTAAGCAACTTTTCTAATAAAAAAAGTTGCGCAGAGTCTGACAACTTTTTCTATAAAAAAAGTTGCGCAGACTCTGAGTTTTTCTATAAAAAAGTTGTCAGACTCTGCGCAACTTTTTCTATAAAAAAAATTGTCAGACTCTGCGCAACTTTTTCTATAAAAAAAATTGTCAGACTCTGCGCAACTTTTTCTATAAAAAAAATTGTCAGACTCTGAGCCACTTTTTCTATAAAGAAGTTGTCAGACTCTGAGCAACTTTTTCTATAAAGAAGTTGTCAGACTCTGAGCAACTTTTTCTATAAAGAAGTTGTCAGACTCTGAGCAACTTTTTCTATAAAAAAGTTGTCAGACTCTGAAGCAATTTTTTCTATAGAAAAGTTGTCAGACTCTGAGCAATTTTTTCTATAGAAAAGTTGTCAGACTCTGAGCAATTTTTTCTATAGAAAAGTTGTCAGACTCTGAGCAATTTTTTCTATAGAAAAGTTGTCAGTTGAAAACAAAAACCGCCTTCAAAAGATACGCCATTTATTGTAAATCTCGTATTTTTAAGTCACATCAATAGATTATTAAAAATATACATATAAATTCATTAAAAAAAACGATGATTTCACAAAAATTTTAAATAAAAAAAATGGGTAAATCTCTAAAAACGGTATAAATTTTACTACAAATCTACAAAAATCGTTCAAAATTTACAAGAAACCAACAACAAAAAAAAAATATTTTTTCAGAAATTGTTTTTTAAACTAAATTTTTTTCATCCCATATTTTTTTCTACTGATTTTTTTTCACCAATAATTTTCAGAAAAATGTTTCTCAATTTTTTTTAAAAAAAATGTTTCACTCAATCTTTTTTTAAAAAAAATGTTTCACAACAAATTTTTTTCACGAATCTTTTTTTCATAGATTTTTTTTGTTTTAAAAACATTTTTTAAATTTTATTTATTTTCACCAACAATTCTACAAAAATTTCATCAAATTAAAAAAAAATTTTTCAGCTAAAATTTTTTGGAATATTTTTCAAAAAATCACAGCCGATATAGCCTTTTTTCTTAAAAATTCCTCAAATTTTATGTTTTATGTTTTAAAAAGAAAACTTTTCAAAAAATCGATTATTCCGCAGACTACCACAATTTTTTACTGTTTAAAGTGAAGATTATTTAAATAAATTTCGGCCCAGTCGAATTAATGCATTCTATTTTAATTTATAAACATATTATTATTCTCTTTCTAAATTTAGCTCCTCCCCAATTTGTGGAGACTCAATTTAGAGCTCCTAAAATAACTGGTCGTGATGATTCTGAACACACTCAAGTGATAGGTGAAGCTAATTTTTCTCCACGTTATCCCACATTTCAATTTAATCCCTCCGCTCCTCAAATGTAATTGAATATTTTTGTTTTTTTTTTAAATGGACTACATATTTGTTTCCTAATTTCTTCAAAAACTTTTTATAGAATTAATATAAAAACTTGTATTTTTTTCACTAAATGTTTAAATTAGCAAGCATTAAGCTTAAAAGGAATTTGTTGAAAGTAAGAAAAAAAATGTAAACGCACAATTATAAAGGACTTTGTTAAAAGTAAAAAAATAACTATTGTACTAAGTTTAAATTAAAAAAAAAACTAAAAACTCAAGGGTATTTTTGTAAATGATATTAAACAAAAATCAAAGAAATCTCTTAAATATTGATATTTATCTATTATAATTAAAATAAAATTTGGAATTTCCTTAAGTTTCCTTAAAAAACAAAGCATTAAAAGATTTGAAAAAACTAATAACTTTTCAATATTTCTTTTACATATTATTGTTATTTTGATTAGATTTCAATCTACTATTTTTATATGCATTTAGCACCGTCCTATGTCCTATAATTCTTTTATTTTAATATTATTTTTATTTAAATGATTTTATTTTTATTATATTTGTTTTTTTTTTGTGTTTTCCTTAAATAAGTTTTTTTTTACTATTTTTTATATGAATTTCTTTAATTTGTTTGTCAAACATAAATGAGAGTGCCTAAGAAAAGCTTAAAAAGTTTTGAATTTTTAATTAAAATTAGTTTTCTTTTAAAAAAAACTAAAAAAAAAATTATATATAAACAATATTTTTTGTATAAAATATTTCAACCGCTTCCAATTAGTAAAACAAAACTGAAACTAAACTATAAAATATTTAAAATATGCATTAAAATTATTATTAAATTTACAATTTTCTTTAATTTCAAATTGTATTTCTTTTTTGTGTTCTTTAAAACAAAACGTAAAAACAAAATTCTAAATAAATAAAAACTATAATTTTTATAATATAAACACTAACGAGTAAATTATTTATATACAATTTAACAGTGGTTAAGCCTTGAAAGTTTCCTTCTGTCTCTAGCAAGTCTTGCTTCTAGTTTGCCTTTAAGAATTATTATATTTGCCATCTATCTACTGATTTCTTTTTTAATACTTTCCCGGCATATATTGGATGTATGTCTTAAAAATGAGGTATTTTTTAAAATGTTTAGTTTTTGTTTTGAAACATTTCGTTCATCATTTTTTGTTCACGTGAAAAAATTAAGTGTGTCAAGATAGCAACGATATTTAGCAACGCCGGAAATGAAAATGAAAAATTTTATGGGAATTTACAAAAACTAAAATGATATCTTTTGCCATAATTGGACAAATTATCTCTTTCCTCAGACACAGTTTTATCTCATTCGAGAAGGAAACTGGCACAGAACTAGTTATGTGACTGGTTTTTTTTTTGGGGGTATTGATCGGTTCACTTCAAGACGAATTTACTGTACAAGTGGCGTTGATATTACAACAAGTACAACATTGCAAAAACAACATTGTGTTTTATTCAAGGCGAATCTAAACAAATTATATCAGTTTCTTAGTTTGCTTCTGATGAACTTTGAAAATAAATATTGTATGTGACATTTTAATTTTTTCCAAAAACAAAAATCATGTTGTTTTTGTCTTGTTGTATTTGTTGCCGTGGCGCACATTGGTTGAAGAATGACCGAAATTAATTTTTTCCATGTTCGCCGATTTGGATAATTTTTTGGTATTTTGTTGACAGATATCTGAATATTATGATTCCGTAATATTAGGCTGATATATTTATTAGTTGTTTGGACAGACACGATCGAAGTTCGAAGGCATGCAAACTTAGTCCCCATCCATACTATGAAAGATTTGCTGCAAAACATTTGAGTTTGTTGATGAAAGGGGAAAGAGGAATTGAAAAGGGTACTCTGTTTCATGTACATGAAGTTTTTGTTGAGTATGTCATCCACATTTATTCGTTCATATTCGTTCTGGACAGAAATGTCAAAAACCGAAAAGCAAAAACTTCACTGTGTGGACACGAATGCAGTTTCAAAAGAGAATTTCAAAATGTTTTGCAGCAAATGTTTCACAGTGTCGACCGGGACTTACTGTATATTCAATCTTTTGGTACAATCACAGTAAACTTATCATTTGATGAGATTTGCATTAAAAAAAGTTGGAAAAAGTGGCATATAAATTTTCGTAGAACAAAATATAAACATCAAAATTTCAATGTTCATCAACTTCATTAGACTGCATCTTTTTAGCGCTATTTAACGAAAGATGTCAAATTAAAAGTTAAAAAAAAATTCAGCTGCTCCTATCTGCTCCTTTCCAAAAAAAACAGTAAAAACTATAAAGTGATATAGTGATAAAGTAACAATACATGAATTTTCGTTCATGTATGTTGTTGTTGCCATAATTCTTTAGTTGTAGGAAGGAGAAATTTATCTCCTTTCCTGGGTGTTATTTTATTATTTTTTATACTTAAATTATTAAGTAAACCCAAGCCAGTCGATCAACGTCAAATCTGGGTAATACCTTTTATTTATTTGTTTAAAGGGATAAATCGGACTATAAAAGTCTTAATCTTAATCTTTAGTATTATTTTTTATTATTTAAAAAAACGCCGCTTTTTAATTTGGTCAACTTTACCAGTATACAGTTCATAAGCGAATGAATTTTATTTCAAAAAATATTTATAGCTAAGCTTCAAAATAAATCAATAAAATAATACAGGATTAACGGTATTTTAAGAAGTAAATGAGAGTTGAGTGATAACATGAGTTATTACGAAAGTAAAAGAATGAGACAAAGAAAAACAAAAGATTATTGAGCATCAATTGTATATATGTAAACAATACTAATAAAACAATGAGAGTAATGAGTGACAAATAATATAATTATTGAGAAACAATATGTAAATGAGTTTTCTATGGGAGACGGGCGTAAAAGTGAACGGATCAGGTATATATTTTCAGGTGCCCATTCTACAATTATAATATTTATTTTTTGAGAAAATTGAGTTGATGCATTAAAAATCAAGGGAGTTATGAAACTTTTTCAATACAAGTAGTATGGGAAGTGGGCGTAAAAGTGGGCGGATATTTTTCAAATTTCACACAAATGATTCTTAGTGTTTAAAAATGCTATGTTCCTAAAATCAAGGCCGTAGGTCAAAATTTAATTTTCACTTTGTATGGGAGGTGGGCGGTAAGTGGGCGGATCATTTTGATTTTTAAATTTTTTCTTGATTCAAACAAAAAATGCATATGTTCCAAGTTTCATTGTCCTTGGACAACTTCTTCTATTTTTAGCCGCTCGTTGTATGAACTTCAACCAATGTGTGGCGCTGTCACCTTATTAGTTTCGCCTTTTATTTATCATTTTTCCTTATTCAAATGATTCACAGTGTTATTTTCTAATGACATAAACTAATTTATCAACAAATTTTTTTAATTGTTTTTGCTGAGATTAGATGTTAATAGTGTTTTTGTTTATTAAGTATATGAACAGTGTATATAAACTTTTTATAAGAGTAATTTATCTAACCAAATAAAAATAATATTTTTATTTAAAACGAAAACACTACAAAATAGTGCAGCTAATTTTAAATTGATTTATATTTACGTTCATACGTACTTTTACAGAATTGCTATCTAAATATGCGTATTAATAAAAACTATTATTGTAATTTGATAAGGAAATCAAAACATTGATAACCTTTTAAAGGTTTTAAAACTAAAATATTGATGTAGGTACATATATGTATGTATAAAGAAAATATAAATACGTCAATTGTTTCTAATATGGTACAAAGATTAGATAATCTATTATAATGACTGAGATTTTTTATAAAATTAATTAAATCATTAAATTCATCACTTCTTATTTGGCACTGTTTTCCAATTAAATATTGATTAGATTAAATATGACAAGTACAATATAATGATTAGTTTATACAGATTATTCGTGGGATATTTCAAATTGTCAAAATTATGTCAAGTGAAATCTTAATTATACATATACACATCCATTAAATAAATTAAATAACTATTTCGGGAAACTAATTGAAATGTTTATTGTTTAAAAAAATAGGCTGAGAAATGTATTTTTAGTTTTTAATCGATTCAACAGAGTGCAGTATAGAGCTCTCTCTCGATCTGAATACTAAAGACCAATATCTTGAGCTATAATGGTCAGATTGTAGAAATCGATGTTAGAGCTCCCTAAAGTAAACATTTCGAATTCGATCGTGACTCATTTTGAAGTCCATTAGTAGCTTAAATCATAGCTTTATTTAATGTCTTATTTTAGCTTCAATAGTAGTAGCTTTATTTCAAGTTCAATTGTAGATCTTTTTAAGCTCTAATTTTAGCTTCAATCACAGTTATATTTAAAGTCCAAAGTTTGCTTATTTCAAATTCAAATTTTGAGGTATAATGATCAGATTGTAGAAATCGATGTTAGAGCTCCATAAAGTCAACATTTCGGATTCGATCGTGACACTTTTTGAAGTCCATCAGTAGATTAAATCATAGCTTTATTTAATGTCCTATTTTAGCTTCAATCGTAGCTTCATTTCAAGATCAATTGTAGATATTTTTAAGCTCTAATTTTAGCTTCAATCACAGTTATATTTAAAGTCCAAAGTTTGCTTATTTCAAGTCCAATTCTAGCTTCAATCGTAGATCTTTTTAAAGTCCAAAGTTAGCTTTGATCGTAGCTCTTTTTAAAGTACAATTTTAGCTTCAATCGTGGATATTTTTAAAGTTTAATTTTAGCTTAAATTAGAGCTCTGTAATATCTATATTCCAGCTTCGATCGTAGCTCTTTTTGGTGTCCAATGTTAGCTTAACTCATAACTTAATTTATAATATAATTTTGGCTTCAATCGTAGTTTTATTTCAAGTCAAATTCTAGCTTCAACCGTAGGTCTTTTTAAAGTCCAATTTTATCTTTTCTATTTCCAGCTTTTTCAAAGCCCAATATTAGTTTGAATTACACATTATTTAAAGTCTAATATTAGCTTCCATCGTACAATTTTAGCTTCAATCGTGGATATTTTTACAGTTCCACTTTAGCTTCAATCGTAGCTTCAATCACAGTTATATTTAAAGCCCAATGTTAGGTTCAATCGCAGCTTTATTTAAAGTCCAGTATTAGTTTTAATCATAGTCTTTTTATACCCTTCACCTTCGTGAGAAGGGTATATATAAGTTTGTCATTCCGTTTGTAATTTCTACATTTTTCATTTCCGTCCCCATAAAGTATGTATATTCTGGATCCTTATAGATAGCGGAGTCGGTTAAGACATGTCCGTCTGTCTGTTGAAATCAATTTTCTGAAGACCCCAGATATCTTCGGTATCCGAATCTTCAATAATTCTGTCAGACATGCTTACGAGAAGTTTGCTATTTAAAATCAGCAAAATCGGTCCACGAATTGCTGAGATAAGAGGAAAAAATCACGACAACCTCGATTTTTGACCTATATCTGGATTACTAAGTCATTAATATAGACAATATGGATATCTAATGATAGATATTTCAAAGGCCTTTGCAACGACGTATATAAGACCATAGTAAAATGGACCTACAATTTAAACAAAAAAAAAATTTTGAAAACAAAATTTAAAAAAAAAAATTTAAAAAAAAATTTAAAAATAACAAAATTTTTAATTTAAAAAAAAAATTCAAATAACATTTTTAACAAAAAATTAAAAAAAAATTTTGTTTACCTAAAAATATTTAAAATTTGTATTTTGAAGTATAAATTGGCACGGCCGAATATACATAGCTCTCATTTTGTTAAAAGTACAAGTTGATCTTTAATCATGGACATTTTTAAAGTTAAATGTTAGATCCAATTGTAAGTGCATTCGCACTTCCCCGCATGATCATCGGATCTCGCAGGTATCTGCTTCAGAAGTTCAACCCTGACGACCCAAGGATTGCACAGCTGTACCGCGATATCAGCAGGTTGGTAAATGAAGAAAAGCGGGACAGATGGGTGACTCATTTGAAGAACTGCAACTTGAGTTTAAAAGTTAGCAAGTTGGGTCGCGATTAAGTTTACAAATACTACCATTTCCGATGCTCAAAGGGACCCGCTCGCTTTTTTTATTGGGACCAGACCATTAACCATCGATTTTATCCTCTCTGAACGGCGAATTTACATCTAATAAAATAAAGAAGACTGGCACATAACTTCAATGGTCTACTGATACCCTCCAACGTACACGTAATAGAGAGGAAGTTCCACGCTTGTTTCATTACTGCTGGTCGAATATCCTTAGTGCATTCGCACTTCCCCGCATAATCATCAGATCTCGCAGATATCAGGCTAATCTGCGAGTTCCGCTGCTTCCGAAATATCAACCCAGACGACTCAAGGATTGCACAGCTGTACCGCGATATCAGCAGTTTGATAAATGAAGAAAAGCGTGGCAGATGGGAGGATCAGTTGAAGAACTACAACTTTAGTTTCAGAGTTAGCAAGTTAGGTCGCGATTAAGTTTACAAATACCCCCCTTTCGCTTCTTTTTATTAAACACCCAAAAAAGAGACAAGGCAAGAAGAGGTATTGTTTGCTGTCTAAATGATTTTTTCGCCTCGGACACTCCATAATTTTATACTCCAATTAAATATGCAGAATCCACCAAAGGAACTAACGGGTTATCCACGTACCCACGACAATTGGATCTTCGTTCCGGAACGATCCGAGTCTCACTCGGCCAAAGATTGTCAACTCAATGTCGGCTGCAAAAGCCGGAGGTGTTTTCCCCAGGGAAAAACTTTTGACGAAAGCAGTACTGTTACAACAACATCGGACTATCCATGATGACATTGAAACACCTTGGATTCGAGTACCTGGCAACGATGTTGTTAAAACCCAACAAATTCGCAAGTGAGCGACCGATATCTCTCAAGTCATCTGTAGTGAGCGAAGACACTCGAATATCTTCTCATCCTCCAGCTGACCCATCATCTGCAATTTTGAGATATTGATGCTAAAAATCATAAAAATTCACTTTTTTTCGACTGCTGCTCTTTTTTTTTAAGAAAAAATTCTCTTTTTTGGAATTTCACCACTACAGCAATATACGCCATAGTCACTCGGATCTCACTGGGCTAAAACCTGTAGAGGACCGGTTAAAAGACTATTCTAGTGGCACTTCACCTGTCAAAGGCCTTTGACATTGTCAGTCACAGCACACTTTCCCAGGACATCTTGCCGTTCACAATGCCCACTATAAGAAGAGATAGTAGTGACTTATCTGAGTGGCAGCTAGTAGGTCGTGGAGCTTAGAGACAGATGTGTTAAACAAGAAATTCCTCAGGGCGGGATGTTGGTTAGTCCTAAAGTACAAGTACCCTTTCCCTTTCAGAAGACTCACAAACTTTGCCAACTCTCGAAATTTTGATGGCTTTTAAAATTAAATAAATTTTGAATTAAAATTTAGAAACATTTATTTAAATTAAACAAATAATAACAATATTTTGTACAGTACATATTGAAATACTTAAATTTACTACAATACTAAATGCAAAATAAGTTAAAATTTTGTTTTATTATTAGTATCTTTGGGTTGGACATGAATCATAACTTTAATGGCACCGCCCAAGCCTTTGCGGGCCGTCTCAAAGGCCTTATCGGTTTCGGTAATATCGAAATGATGGGTAACCAAACGTTTGGCATTGACCTTGCCGGAGGAGACCAAAGCTAAAGCGGCAGCATAGCTAAAAAAATAAATAAAAGAAAAACATGAAAATGTAAGAAAATTTAATCTATTTTAAGAGGACTCTTACTCATTGCAATAACGGAATACACCTCTAATATCCACTTCACGTGCCAAGGCATTGATCAAGGGAATTTTGGTTTCGGCAGCGCCCATGCCCACAATAACACAACAGCCTCCAGAGCGGGTGGCCTTTAAATATTAAAACATTTAAACTTATAATAAACAAAATATTTAGTAAACAAAAATTTCACAACTTACAAATATGGCCAATCTAATGGTAACTTCAGCGCCACAGCAATCAATCGACTTGTCGGGCATGGAACCCAACATAGTCTCCACCTTTTTGGCAGTTCCTTCGGGCGTATCGCTTGTAGTCATAAGCAGAGTGTGAGTGGCACCCAACTCCTTGGCCACATCCAAACGTTGTTGCACCAAATCGGTAATGATTATCTTAGAGGCACCCATTGCCTTGGCCACCAACAATGTTACCAAGCCTATGGGACCAGCGCCCAAAATTAATACCTCTGAGCCCAAACCAACATTAGCACGACGACAGGCATGCACACCCACCGACAAGGGCTCTAACAGAGCACCCTCTTCCATGGATACATGATCGGGCAGTTTGAAACAAAAATCGGCAGCATGTTTGTAATAGCGTGTAAGATTACCATCGTAGGGGGGAGTGGCACAGAATTTCATTTCCGGACACAAGTTATATTTGCCGGTTTTACAAAATTCACAGATATAACAGGGTACACCGGGTTCGATGGCACAACGATCACCAACTTTCAAGTGTTTAACATTAGCGCCCACTTTGGCTACAATGCCGGCCGCCTCATGACCAATGATCATGGGTTTGGTGACCACAAAATCACCAATGCGGCCATGTACGAGATAGTGAACATCCGAACCACAGATACCAACACAGTCCATGGCCAAGAGAACGTCTGAAAAGTTAATATTTTAATATGAGAATGGTTTTGAAAGGAGAGGATCATAACTTAAAATTTGGGGGTTTTTCAACAGAGTACATTTTTGAGTTATGAGCCTCTTGCAGAGACCTGCGCCGAACGGCTGAGCCAAGCCGCCGATAAATTTTAATTTTCGGAATTTCACTTTTTAAATTTTTAATTATTTAGAATTTGAGTAGCCGCCGCCGTGGAATTTAGTCGGCGCAGGTCCCTGCCAGAGACCTGTGCCGAACGGCTGTAAACCGGCTGAGCCAAGCCGAATATAAATTTTAAAAGCCGCCGACGCCGAAAATTAGTTCGGCTTGAAAATAGCCGCCGTTTTGAAAAAAAGTTCTTTTTAAATTTTTTAATTATTTAGAATTTGAGTAGTTATTCTTTAGTCGGCTGACAGTCGGCTTTGAGCCGCCGCCTATCATTTTTGTAGTCTAACGCCGTGGAATTTAGACGGCGCAGGTCTCTGCCCTCTTGTCGCAAATGAGTTCCCAATTAAAGGGTTAATTTTAAAAACCAAAGGGTTAATTTTAAAAATCAAAATTCTTTAGTCGGCTGACAGCCAGCTTTGAGCCGCCGCCGATCATTTTTGTAGTCTGACGCCGTGGAATTTAGACGACGCAGGTCTCTGCCCTCTTGTCGCAAATGAGTTCCCAATTAAAGGGTTAATTTTAAAAATCAAAATTTTATTCCCAATTTCAGCAAATTTCCTTACCATTGTCGCCAATTTCTGGAATGGGACGTTGTTCCTGAAAGAGAAAAATATGAAAATTATGAATATAATTTGGATTTCTATATGGGTAATTAATTTTCTATAATTATTTAGTCTAACATAAGATAAAGATAAAACTGTCTCTTTGTAGTTGGTATCTGCTATGCTTTAGACTAATTATTAGGGGGTCAATTGGCTTCCGCCTAGAACAGTTACATGTTAAAGTAACTAGTTTTATAGTGAGTCAAGTAACCAGTTTGGTAGCTAGTAATGCAACTATCTCGCTCTATTTAACCCTTAATGGAATTCCTCTGTGTTTACTACTTTGGATTAGCCTATCAGACAGACTCTTTGTAATCTATGTAAGGTCAATAGACTTCCGCTTAGGTCACGCACAATTTAAAAACCTTACAATACATAGTGAAGGGTATACAATCATTGACAGTGTCGTTACCAAGCAGCTGACATTATTAGATATAGAGAAACATAGAGCGAAAACTAGAAAAAAAAACTCAAACAAAAAAATTACTCAAAATAATCACACATACGAGTGTTGTTTTTGTGTTTACATACTTTTTTCTACTAATACATTCTCACCACTTAGGTTTCTGACAACTGAGTTAGGTCTTTGACAGGAGAGTTTCCGCTCTATGCCTATTCTTTATGTTATTAGTTTCGTTAGTACAGAAAGCCTCAAAAGCGAGTAAACACCAGTGAATTTTTTGATTTTTTTTACGATCATGAAAATCATTATAGTCCGACTTAAATCTTATTTTCAGAACCGAATTTATTATTTAGACCAATCTCCAACAAACCAAAAGTTGTTTTTTTCTTTTTTTCGAAATTTTTTTTTGAATTTTAATTTTTTTTTTATTATTTAGCGAAAAAAAACTTTTGGTGAAAAAAAAAAATTCGGGTTAAAAAATATTTTTTCCGATTTTGACCCATTGTAGGTCCAACTTACTATGGTCTTATATACGTCGTTGCAAAGGTCTTTGAAATATCTATCATTAGATATCCATATTGTCTATATTAATGACCTAGTAATCCAGATATAGGTTAAAAATCGAGGTTATCCTGGTTTTTTCCTTATATCTCAGCCATATCACCCTTAGCGCCAAATTATCGTAAGCGACATTTTCAAATTTTTTTTTTTATTGCAAAAATTAAAATGTTATGGACCGACTGATGTTTCAGAGTTTACAGAATATCAAAATTGTTAATAACTTCAAAATTATAGGAGGTAAGATTTTATCGTAAGTCAATGTTTACATTTTACAGTAAACGAATTTTATCGTAAGCGACACATAGTGGTATAGAAAAAAAAGAGGGAAATAAATCTGTAACTTCTAAATGGTTAGATTGGTTTGAATGACATTTCACATGCGCAAGGAAGAAGTGTTGTTGAGTTTAAGTTCTGAACGTGGACCTCATGGGCCCACCAGGGGCGCGAACAAGGCTCCTCAAAGTAGGACACCTCGGCTATTTTACATTTTTAAAACGATCCTATTTCTTCGTTTGTGATCCGATTTCAAAAAAATTACATATATAAAATCTTTTCATCGAAGCTATCAATTATCTCTTATAGCTTAGGAGATATTCGGATTTGAAAATTAAATTTTCAACATTTTTACAAAACCTACTCCAGTTTTTTGATAACACGCGTATCCAAATATTTTCCGATTTTCTCCAGTTTTCCTTCATTAGAATAACAACATATGTATGTGTCAAATAGAAAAAGAACTGTTTAAAAATAATGACAGTCCAAAGTTATAAGCATTCGAATTTAAAAAAATTTTAAAAAGCCGATTTTTCGCTAATTTTTTGGCAAAAAAGAACTTTTTTTCTTTTTAAGTTATCGCAAAAAATTTCTAAAAGGATGTATAAGGAATTTATACTTTCTGAAAGCTAAGTTCTCATAATATATTTTAATTGAAAAAAAAATAAAAATTTTTCTTATCGAGGGGACCTGGTCCATTAAAAAAACACCTATTTTTTATGTAAAATTAAAATTTAGGGCAAAAATTCTCAAATCGCATATTCGATATCAAAATATAGTAACTGATTTTAGATGACCCAATATGCTTTTAATTATTTTGTAAAGGGTTCCGATAGCTTCGACCCTGATGTATGCATCGTGTATGTAAGTTATTTGGGGGCTTCGGAAAGTTGATTTCAACATACGCATAATCTCCGCTATCTATAAGGATTTAGAATATACATATATACTTTATAGGATCGGAAAATTATATTGTGGAAATTACAAACGGAATGACAAACTCATATATACTCATATATATAAAATAATTTGCAGTGTTCACTTACTTTTGAGGCTCTCTGTATATGATTTCTAAAAATAGAGGCAAAACTTGCCGTTAACGACTACGTCATGTTTCTACTAAAGTGGGCTTGTCAGTATTTACCAGCAAATTATTTAATTGTTTACTTATCAACATACACATTTATATTCCAATAGATAGATATAACGAATATACTAATTAACTCTTTCTACCTGGATTTAATGTGGAGATGTTTCCAGGTACATACATATATCTGACGTTGCTCTACAGTCTAGAGTCTAGACATACATATTAACTGATTTTTAACTAAAATAAGTGTCACCAAGTTAATAAAATTTGCAAATATACAAAAGGAAACAAATAAAAAGGTTTTGAAATAATTTTAAAATCTCAGATTTTCGAGCAAAAATTATACATCTGTAAGAGAGCTTTATTCGGCAGTGCCGAACCTTATATACCCTTCACCAAAGTATACTTTAAAATACAATTTTTTTAATATTTTTAGGTTAACAAAATTTAGGATTTTTTTTCAAAATTTAAAAATTTTTTTTTTTAAATTAAAAATTTTTTTATTTTAATTTTCATTTTAAAACAAATTTATTAGGTTAACAAAATTTAGAATTTTTTTTTTTTAAAAAATTAAAATTTTTTTTTTCAAATTTAAAATTATTTTTATTTTCATTTTAAAACAAATTTATTTAGGTTAACAAAATTTTTAAATTTTTTTCTTCAAAATTTAATTTTTCTTATTCAAAATTTTTAGAATTTTTTTTTATTTTTCATTTTAAAATTTGTTTTATAATTTTTTTAAACAAATTTATAAGGAAAACAATTTACGTCAAACATTTTTATTAAATTTTGAGTGGAAAAAATTTTGTTGATGAAAAAAAAGTTCGGTTTAAACATGGCGTTATAAACGTCGCACAGTGGGGCAGAATCAACATTTTTTGTAAATAAATCTGGCATTTCTAAACGGCTGGTCCGATCGGGATAAAATTTGACGTGGGCGTAGCCAAGGAGCATTCGAGTTTAAGATATTAAAATGGGAAATACAAATGGTCCAGGGGCGGCGCTATGGTGCCTCAAAGTAGGGTACCTTCGACATGTAAAATTTTTAAACATGTGCAATTTTTTTGTTTCCTATCTGATTTCAAAGATTTTTATATTTTTGGAAAGGCTTTCCACGCACGTAAAATGCGTGTGCTATTTATCTCTTATAATTTCCGAGTTTTCAAAATTTTGCCATACCTTGGTCCGCTTTTTTAAAATTATGGGTAGTACTTTTGGACCAAATGGAATCGAATTATTTTATTAGTTAGACTACTAAATTACGAATAACATACAAACGATTTCAGAGCAATATTGGATCCAAAAATAAATTTCAATTTAAATATTCAAAAAATAGTTGATTTTTGCTGTTTTTTGGGCTTATCTCTTTTTTAGTTAAAAAAAAAGTTTCTTTACGAACATATAACAATTTTATGTTTATCTGAAGGATATCTTTACGGAGAACATTTTGATATAAAAAACATGTCCTATTCTTCGAATATGTGGCCCCTACGCCCTTCGGAATTTGACCTATTTTTTTTTTTCAAAAATTCAACTTTGGGCCACATGTTCTAATATCCCAAAGCTGGGATCAGAAAACAAAAAGCTGCTTTGGAAACCTTGATGTGTTCCCTATTTATCGCCAAAGTATTTTCCCAGCCCCGAAGGAAATGTGGATCCTATAGGCAAAATTGTAAAAAATACCATATTTGGGATTTTCGTTCCAATTTTTAGGAATTGCGGGATTCCCTTTGACCTTTTGAGTTTTTTACATTTTGTTATTTAGAATGACAAACTTAAAAAGCGTTGAAAATTTCATTGAGTTTCGTTAATAAATAAAGATTTTATTATGCTTTTCAAAAATATTAAAATATTTGAAATCGGATGGAAAACAAAAAATGGCACGTGTTTAAAAATTTTACATGTCGAAGGTACCCTACTTTGAGCCCCCATATCGATGCCCCTGGAGCATTTGTATGGCCAATTTTATTAACTTAAAATCGAATGCTCCTTGGCTACGCCGACGTTAAATTTTATCCCGATCGGACCATCCGTTTAGAAATGCCAGATTTATTTACAAAAAATTTCGATTCTGCCCCACTGTATATCGTTGCAAAGGTCTTTGAAATATCTATCATTAGATATCCATATTTTCTACATGTATTATTGACTTAGTAATCCAGATATAGATCAAAAATAGGTAAATAAAAATTTAGGTTGTCCTGGTTATTTATCTCAGCCATTTGTGGGCCGATTTTCTCGATTTTAAATATCAACCTAGCCGGGTCTATAGCAGATATATTGATGTATGAATCAAATATGTAAGTTATTTTGGGGTTACGGTAAGTTGATTTCAACATAAAGACGGACAGGCGAACTCCTCTATCTATAACGATCCAGAATATATATACTTTGTGGTGTCGCAAATGAAAAATGTTGAAATTACAAACGGAATGACAAACTTATAGTATATACCCTTGCCACTCATGCTGTAGATTATAATTAGTTGCCATTTATTCATTAACATTTATTAAAATATTAGCAATTTGTTATATTTACAATAATTATTTGGTTAACTTTGTGTAGTTAACTAATAAATATAATAAATTACATTTTGTAATATGTAACTGTTGTTTTACAAACAAATTTTAAATAATGCAAGTGTACGTGATATTTTATGATAATAATTAATAAAAGCCTTTCATTTGAATAGAATTCATTCATTGTTGAATTAATTCATAATAAAATTCATTTAAGCTTTGAAGCAAAGGTTCGAAAGAGTTAAATCTTAATTTCATTTTCGAAATCAAAATTCCATTAATACTTCTAATGTATTAAATTCATTTCTTTGAGAATTCATTCTTTATAGAGTTAAGTTCTTATTGAATCTTATAAATTTTCTTGAATTCAAAACCATTACAAAATAGGTTTAAAAATGTATTGAATGATTCAAGTTTTCTTCAATTCAAATCTAGTACAAAAAGACTTAAGTCAATTTATCATAAATTCAAATCTATTGCAAATATTTTTTAAGATAATTTTTTCAATTCATTTTATAAATGATCAAATACAAAACAAAACAAATTTAATGAAGAAAAAATTCAATTTGTATTAGATTTAATAATTCAAAGATTTAATGAATTCTGTTATGAATTAATTCCATTATGAATTAATTCATTGTTGAATAAAATAAAAGCCTTTGAATGAAACTAATGTTGGGAATAGATTAATGAAATAAATGGGTAACATCACCTTCGTGAGAAGGGTATATATAGTTTGTCATTCCGTTTGTAATTTGTACATTTTTCATTTCCGACCCTATAAAGTATATATATTTTGGATCATTATAGAAAGCGGAATCGATTAAGCCATGTCCGTCTGTCTGTCCGCCCGCCTGTGTGTCTGTTGAAATCAATTTTCTGAGGACCCCAGATATCTTCGGGATCCAAATCTTCAATAAATCTGTCAGACATGCTTTCGAGAATTTTTCTATTTAAAATCAGCAAAATCGGTCCACAAATGGCTGAGATATGAGGAAAAAACCAAGACAACCTCGATTTTTGACCTATATCTAAAATTACTAAAAAAAATGTTAACCCGAATGTTTTTTCAGCAAAAAAAATTGAAAAAACAAAAAAAAAAAATTTAAAATTTTAAAAAAAAAAAATTTTAATTTAAAAAAAAAGAAAAATTAAAAATAATCGAAAAAAAAAATTTTCCAAAAAATAAAAAAAACAACTGGAAAAAAAGTTTCGCTATGTTGGAGATTGGGTTGAATAATAGATTCGGTTCTAAAAAAAAAATTTAAGTCGGACTATAATGAACTCCAAAAATTAACTAGTGTTTTTACTCTTTTTAAAAATTTATTTAAATTTATTAGTGAAAATAATTTTATGACGAAAAAATATTTTTGGTGAAAAAAAATTTGGGTTAAAAAATAATTTTCCCAATTTTGACCCATTGTAGGTCCGACTTACTATGGCGTTATATACATCGTTGCAAAGGTCTTTGAAATATCTATCATTAGATATCCATATTGTCTATATTAATGAATTAGTAATCCAGATATAGATCGAAAATCGGTAAATAATCGAGGTTGTCATATCGACTCGGCTATCTATAATGTTCCAGAATATACATACATATATGTATATTTGTGGAGTCACAAATGAAAATGGTGAAGAATGTTTATTTATTCAATAAACCGAATAATAACATTTGACATTTTTGAAATAAACTAATTTTAAGATTCTAAAAATAATTTCGAAATATGCATATTTTTTTATGGATCTACATACTATGTATATATTTTTTTCCATTAATTTAAAGAAGTATTAAGTGGAAAATTTTCAACACACTTTTTCATAAAATTATATTTTTTGAAAACAAATTAAAAAAAAACAATATATGCAAATAAAAGATAAACACAAATAAAATAAGAACAAACAACTTCTCCAAAAATTAATAACAAACAATTAAAATTGCTATATTTTAATTTGTTTGCTTAATTTCAATACCAAATTTTGCATGAATATTTGTATGGGTTCTAGGAGAAATCATGGACCGATTCTTAGCATTTTTGTGCAAAATTTCCATATTTTTAAATAAAATTGCAAAAGAGGTTATCTCACTGGTTCTACTTGACCGATTTTATTCAATTTCAATAAAAACAATATCAACACAGAATATTTGAAGAAAATATCATCCTACTAACTCCTTCCCTACAGGCCCTATCGTGTCTTCAACAGACAGGCAGACGGACGGACATAACGTTTTAGAATTTTATAAGCACCCTGAATACTTTTGTGGGTCTACAATGAATATTTCGATATTTTACAAACGGAATGACAAAAACAATATTATAAAAATTTCCGCCAAATTCTATTAAAAAACAAGTAAGAGAGCTATATTCGGCTGTGCCGAATCTTATATACCCTTCACCAAATTATACTTCAAAATAAATTTTTTTAAATATTTTTAGGTAAACAATATTTAATTTTTTTTTAATTGTTTTTCAAAATTTTTTTTTTTTAAATTGTTTTTTAATTTTTTTTAAAAAAAGTTTTTTAAATTTTTTTTGCAAAAAAAATGTATGACAAAAAAATTTTTTGATGAAAAAAAAATTCGGGTTAAGAAATATTTTTCCCGATTTTGACCCATTGTAGGTCCAACTTAGGCCTTATCTACATCGTTGCAATGGACTTTGAAATATCTATCATTAGATATCCATATTGTCTATATTAATGACTTAGTAATCCAGATATAGATAAAAACAAGTAAGAAAGTATGGTCGGTCAAGCCCGACCATATAATACCCTACACCAAGTAAATGAGTAAAAATATTTTTCTTTAATCAATAATTTATATTCATGAGTGATTTTCGGAAGTGGGCCTTATATGGGAGCTATGACCAATTATGGACCGATCGCCTTGAAATTAGGTCGTGTGATTTATGTCTATATTAAATTTAACTATGTTGAATTTTGTGTGTATACCAACATTTTTAAGCGATTTAAGCACGTTAAAGTGATTTTCGGAAGCAGGTCTATATGGGAGCTATGACTAATTATGAACCGATCGTAACAAAATTTGGTGACATGAATTTTGTGTATATAAAACTTATTTGGAGCGAAATTTGTGCAGATACATAGATAAATTAGACATTTATGACCGATAAAGTACAATTTCAAGGGGACTTTGTATGGGGGCTAGGTGAGATAATGGACCGATTTCAGCCAGTTTCAATAGGCTTGGTCCTTGGGCCGAAAAAGTAATATGTACCAAATTTGATCGAAATATCTTCAAAATTGCGACCTGTACTCTGCGCACAAGGTTTACATGGACAGCCAGCCAGCCAGCCAGCCAGCCAACCAGACGGACGGACGGACGGACGGACATCGTTTAATCGACTCAGAAAGTGATTCTAAGTCGATCGGTATACTTTAAGGTGGGTGTTAGACTAATATTTTTGGGCGTTACAAACATCTGCACAAACGCATAATACCCTCCCCACTATGGTGGTGTAGGGTATAAATAGGTAAAAAATAGAGGTTGTCCCGGTTATTAGCTCATATCTCCGTTATTTATGGACCGATTTTGCTGATTTTAAATAGCAAACTTCTCGAAAGCATGTCTGACAGAATTATTGAAGATTTGGATCCCGAAGGTATCTGCGGTCTTCAGAAAATTGATTTCAACAGACAGACGGACGGACAGACAGACAGACATGGCTTAATCGACTCCGCTATCTATAAGGATCCAGAATATATATACTTTATAGGCACGGAAATGAAAAATGTAGAAATTACAAACGGAATGACAAACTTATATATACCCTTCTCATGATGTGAAGGGTATAACTAGACAAACAAAATGTTAGATATACATACATACATATATCTAAATTCATAATAACATAATAGCAAATATTTGAATTTGTTTATTTTTATTTGTTTTTAAAATATGTAAATAAACATAAAAGTATTTGGAATACAGTATGAATTTTAATGAACACTGTTTTTAATAAACAATTTATAAAACTTGATTTTTTATTTTTTACCATAAATCTCTTCAATCAGCTAATATAGATGAAAAGCGATCAGAATTTATAATACGTATGTTTAGAAATCAAAAAGTGGGTGTGACAGGGCTAAATATATTGCAAGAGATTTTGCCTGTTCTGGTACTAGACACATTTATAGGTTTTAGAGAGAAAATCTCAAAATTTATTATTGAAATTTTGAGAACGACGAAGATTTTCTTCAAGATATGAGGAGCCGCAGAACAAAAGGTAGGTGGTACTTTTTCGAATTTTTTTACAAATTGATTTTTTTTTAGTATTTTTTATAATATTTGGGTTGAATTCTTCTAGAAAAAATCAATTTCTCCAAAATTTTTTAAAATTTCAAAAAAGTACCTACCTTTTGTTCTGCGGCTCCTCATATATGTAAGTGTGACATATTTCAATTAGATGTAATGAATTTATGTAACTTGAATTATTTACGTAAATACTTATGTATGTAGGTATATCACAAAGATCAATACAATGTTCATCTTTATAATTAAAATTCTAAACATGCAACAATTTATTTTATAAATCACTCACTTTGAGAACTTATTTGCATAAATTGTTTTTGTTTTTCAAAAATTTCTATAAAAATATTTTCAAAGTAAGGCGAAGTGTTTTACAAAATATGAATTTTTAATAATTCGAAAATTTTCCTCCCCACTTTCTTACCAATTTCATGTCTTCTACACCATACAGTACGGCTGTTAAATTATCCTTAGCCATTGTATTTGAGTTTTCTTACTAGCGCAACTTTTTTTTAACCAAACTTAAGCAACCTGAGTTACAACCTGAGTGTTGAAATGTTCTAAACAAACTGTTTTGTTTATTAGCCAGTCAGTTATAAAATGCTCTTAAATAATTTTTAATTTCTTTGTATTGATTGTGACAAAATAGAAAAAACAAACAAATCTAAAAATGCCAACACAATGGTTTAAAATCAATTTTGATTTTGGCATAAATTCAATAGAAATATTTTAAGAAATAGTCAATGTATTTTTAAAATGGCAGCACTCCAAGTAATTACGAATTGTAAACTTAAGGGAACAAAACAGCTGATCAATATTGTTTTGCCGAATTTCGAACGAATGGTTCTCTCATAAGGGTAACATAGAGACGAGATGTAATTGTCAAAAACCTAACTCTTGCAACAAAAAAATACCTATTAGTTAATGCATTTTGTTGTTGTATCAGACATATATGTATATGATTTGTTGTATTGAGTGTCTCGTGTTCTCTTTTAATTGTTTACATTTTCTCGAAAAACCTTGGGAAAATATGTGATGACATTTCTTGAGCAGTTTCACCAAGATTTAAGTTATTTGAAAGGAATTCTCAGGGTTATTGGGACCAGGGAAATAAATTAATATTTTTATAAAATACTTTACTGTGATTTTTAGCAGTTTCCTTGCTTAATATTGTAAATATCTCAAAAGTTTGATTTTTTCAATATTTTTTTAAAGTTAGACTGAAATAACTAACCCATATAAGTATCATAACATGAACTAAAACTTTGTAAACACATTCAGCCCAATTATGAATAAAAATTCGCCGTGAGTTTTTTCCTTTTTCTCATTTTTCCTATTCAAATTCAATGGGAAAAAACTCCCGGGGAACAAACTCCCGCGGAATTTTTTTATTCATAATTGGGCTGATTAAGAATGTCCTCACAATGCCCTTTTTGAAATACTGCCAATAAAAACATTGATTTTAAACCCATAGTGCATTAAAAACAAACGTTTTGAAAAGCATTTAAATAAACAGCTGTTTACTGGCACTATTCGTGCAATTATTTGAAAGAGAGAAATTATTTCTCAATGTGTTGTTTTGTGGTAAAAGACCCATGAGGAAATTTTAAGAAAAATATTGTCTTTCATTAGAAAAGTAAAGTTTTCTAAGACGCCTAAAAATACTTGTATATGTATCAAATCGCAGACCCACATTAGTATATGGTGGATTTCACGTCAAGTGAACCAACTTTTAAAATCGATGTCTTCCGATGCACCAAGGTTTGACCTATTGGATAGTAATTCAGACACAATTTTTCAACAAGATCGATCAAGAACTCTCGGAGTTAGAGGGGGTCAAAATTTGACCTTTTGGCCAAACATGTGATTTTTCTCATCCATGTAACTTATTACCTATTGTTCTTAGCAAAATATGTCCCAAATAGTTTACATAGCTATTTCTTCAATCTTTTGAAAAAAAAAATATTAAAAAAAAAATAAATTTTTTTTTTATTTTTTTCAAAATGGGCCTTTTTGTGAGAGTGGGATATCCATTAAAATAAATGTTTTGTAACTCAAAATATTCAATTTTTTACTTTTTTTTTTGCAAAATCTAACTTTTTTTAAAGTGGGCCCTTTTTTATACCCTTCACCTTCGTGAGAAGGTCCGTTTGTAATTTCTACATTTTTCATTTCCGACCCTATAAAGTATATATATATTCTGGATCCTTATAGATAGCGGAGTCGATTAAGTCATGTCCGTCTGTCTGTTGAAATCTATTTTCTGAAGACCCCAGATATCTTCGGGATCCAAATCTTCAATAATTCTGTCAGACATGCTTTCGAGAAGTTTGCTATTTAAAATCAGCAAAATCGGTCCATAAATAACGGAGATATGAGCAAAAAACCGGGACAACCTCGATTTTTTACCAATTTTTGACCTATATCTGGATTACTAAGTCATTAATATAGACAATATGGATATCTAATGATAGATATTTCAAAGTTCATTGCAACGATGTAGATAAGGCTATGGATAAGGTTGGACCTATAATGGGTCAAAATCGGGAAAAATATTTTTTAACCCGAATATTTTTTTCATCAAAAAAAATTTTTCGTCATACATTTTTTTCAAAAAAAAAAAATTAAAAAACATTTTCAAAAAAAAAATTTTGATAAACAATTAAAAAAAAAATAAATTTTGTTTACCTAAAAATATTTAAAAAAATTTATTGTAAAGTATAATTTAGTGAAGGGTATATAAGATTCGGCACAGCCGATTATAGATCTCTTACTTGTTAATTTTTTTTTCCTTTTTTGTGCCTTAAAGGAATGGACCTAAGCTTTCATTTGAGCAAAAAAAAATGTTAAAAAGATGGCCCATTTTGCAAGTTTTTCATAAATTTGTTTGAATGAGCTTTAGAAAATATATTTCATTAAAACCGGTTAACCGTCTTACAAAAACCGGTTTGTCAAAAAACCGAAAAGTTAAAAAAACCGAAACCGGTAGAGTTTACAAAGATGAAAAAACCGGTTTTCAGTTTTGGATACTCTAATTCTGGGACCTCATTATAAGACTGTCTAACTATGTCCGTCCGTCTGTCTGGCTGTTGAAACCACTCTCTGCCGATAAGCTTTGGTATTGAAAATGAGCCATATCGGTCCATGATTTCATCTAGCCCCCATACAAATATCTATCTGGAATACTGTTTGAGCAGTCATAAATATTTTGCCCAAATTAGTTCCAAGTACTCTGAAATTATACTGTAAAAAGTATTGGGAAAATCGTGCAACATTTGTTCATAGTCTCCTTAAAATTTATCTCCAAACCTTTGTATAGGTATAGGTCCATAAATTTGTCATTCCGTTTGTAATTTCCACAGCTTTCATTACCGATACCATAAAGTATATACATACACTCTTGCCCGTCTATTCGCCAGTATCTTGAAATCAGCTAAGCCCCTTAAAGTTAAGGTATTATTTCCGCACTAATAAAACTGTTCCATTCGGACTTTTTGATACTAACTGGCAATAGAAAATCCGTGAACATAGAAGAATTACTATTTAAATAACCTAATTTGTGTTACCTCAAGTAAAATTTCTCAGCCGCAATAGAAGAACTCTGCCATTAGGCTGAGTCATTCGATTAACAATAAATTTGGTTAATACAGCCAAAACTATATCCTCAGTGTGAGAAAAACGGAAAAATGTTTATTTAAAATGGTAAATTATTTTTTCTAGTCGATCGACTTAAAACAAATTTATGTTCTTAAAGGAATTATTAAGATGCTTAACATTAAAACTTCTCAAGTCATGCATATTGAAAGAAAATATTGAAAATAATACTGGCTTAAATTTCCGTAGCCCCCAAATAACTTACAGACATGATTGATACATCATTATATCGGAAATTCTCCCGGCTCGGTTGCTATTTAAAATCGAGAAAATCGGCCCTCAAATGGCTGAGATATAAGGACAACAGGGACAACCACAATTTTTGGCCTATTTTTAATCTGTATCTGGATGATAGTATTTCAAAGTCCATTGCAATGATGTATATAAGGCTATAGTAAGTTGGACCTACAATCGGGAAATATATTTTTTAACCCGATTTTTTTTTTCACCAAAAAAAATTTGTTGGTCATACATTTCTTTTCACTAACAAATTAAAAAAACAATTTTAAAATAATTGAAAAAATTTTACCTGAAAATATTTCAAAATTTAATTTTAAAGTATAATTTTTCAGTGAAGACTGTATCCATAGATAAGCTTAAAGGCTTTGTAATTTGTGTTTGTTTAAACACTAATTTCCTATTTGGTTTCTTTACATTAGTTTGACATTAAATGTCTTTTAATTTATTGCTCTCTACTAAAATTAACTCTCAAATTTATCAGCTGTTTACAACTGTGCTGCCACAATTTAAATATTATTTAAAAACTCCTGCTGGGAGAAAATTATCAAACATCATTCAACATTCATTCCATGAAAGATTTATAATAAAAACAAGTAAGAGTGCTATATTCGGCTGTGCCGAATCTTATATACCCTTCACCAAATTATACTTCAAAATTTTGAATTTTTTTAGGTAAACAAAATTTAATTTTTTTTCCAGTTGTTTTTTTAATTTTTTGGGAAAAATTTTTTTTCGATTATTTAAAATTTTTTTAAATTTATTTTTTTAAATTTTAAAATTTTTTTTTTTTGTTTTTTCAATTTTTTTTTTGTGAAAAAAAAAATTCGGGTTAAAATTTTTTTTTCCGTTTTTGACCCATTGTATGTCAAACTTACTATGGTCTTATATACGTCGTTGCAAATGTCTTTGAAATATCTATCATTAGATATCCATTTTGTCTATATTAATGACTTAGTTAGTAATCCAGATATAGATCAAAAATATGTTAAAAATCGAGGTTGTCCTGGATTTTTCCTCATATCTCAGCCATTTGTGTACCGATTTTGCTGATTTTAAATAGCAAAATTCTCGAAAGCATGTCTGACAGAATTATTGAAGATTTGGATCCCGAAGATATCTGGGGTCTTCAGAAAATTGATTTCAACAGACAGACGGACAGAAAGACAGACGGACATGGTTTAATCGACTCCGCTATCTATAAGGATCCAGAATATATATACTTTATAGGGTCGGAAATGAAAAATGTAGAAATTACAAACGGAATGACAAACTTATATATACACTTCTCACGAAGGTGAAGGGTATAATAAGAAAGTATGTATAATCGGTCAAGTCCGATCACATAATTTTTCTTTTAAAATTTCAATAATTTTTACTCATTAGTAATTTTCGGAAGTGGGTCTTAAATGGGAGCAATGATCAATTATGGGTCGATCGGCATGGTTAAATTTTATTTGGATACCAACATTTTTAAACGACTAATGCTCGTTAAAGTTATTTTCGGAAGAGAGTTAAGAACCACATACATAGGTCCCATATAAGTATGGGACCTATAGTCAATTATGGATTGATCCGCCAACAAATTTTAAATGTGATTTCCTTTTATATAAATCTTAATCTTTTACTCTTTCGTGTTAAAATTTTTGAATCAATTTGTATAAAACTTGCTATACATCTAAATTGTTAATTCCAGAAGTATAAATATAGCCTTTATTAGATCTACATTAGTTGCCACGCCCCTTGTGGTGTAATCTATAAAAAAGGGGACACACAAATTATAGCTCTATAACCCTAATAGTTGTTTATTTATTAATTGATCGATCGCACAATCTTGAATAATATTGTATTTGACATTGAAAACAAAGAAACTTTTTTAAAATTCTAAAAATAATTTCGAAATATGCTGATTTGTCTCTACATTTGTCTATATTTATTCATTAATTTAGAGAAGTATACGTAAATTAAAAAAAGAGGAACACTTTTTTATAAAATGATTTTTTTTTGAAAACAATTTAAAAGAATATGGACAAATAAAAGTCAAACACAAATCAAAAACTTAAATAATAAAAAAAAATTAAAACATATTTTATTTAAAATAATAAATCGTATGAACTGTATGAATTAAACTTATTTAATAAATAATTTCTAAAACTTCTAATAACAAATTTTCGCTAAAATCTTTTAAAACTGAATTAATAATGAAAAAGTTGCTAGTATTTAGCCACTATATGAATTTTATTTAAAAAAATTTTAATAAATAAATTCTAAAACTTGTTTTTTTATCACAATACTCAAAAATAGATAAAAGCGATCATAACGATCATGGTACTTCAAATCAAAAAGTGGGTGTGACACAGCTAAATTCATTGGTTTTATACAGAATATAATTCAGAAAAAGCACACAAATTTATATGGAAATTCAAATCTCACAAATTATTTCCACATTAAAATATTTCACAAACACCTTATCTCCGTTTACTTACCAATTTCATGTCTTCAATTCCATAGAGAACGGCTGTTAAATTATCCTTAGCCATTTTGTTAATGTTTTCTTATTAACGCAATTTTTTTTTAACCGAATTTAAGCGTAACAACTAGCGTGTTTAAAAGTTCTAAACAAACTGTTTTGTATATAAAGTCTATGAGCTATAATAAGTTTAAAACAATTTGTTATTTCTAGCTGTTGATTGTGACAAAAAACTCACACACAAATCTAAAATAAAATTGCAATAATAAAATAGCGTATTTGAGAAACCATATAAAATGAACAGCTGTTTAGAGGTAATATTCGCGCAATTATTTCAAAGAGAGATACAAATTCTCAATGTGTTGTTGTGCGGTAAAAGACCCATGAGGAAATTTTCTGGATTCTATAATCATGTCAGATTGTTAGATATACATATGTTTACAGAGGCAACTAGATAACCTTTGAACCCAGATGTGTTCGCAATATATCAAGTAAAGGGTAGAATTTACGAAAGGGCTAACTGTCATACTCACTTTTGACATGTATGATCAGTATACTTTGGCAAATCATCATGAATCATAATTGACGCTTGAACAGCGCCAACAAATTATCCAAATTTTCTTTGGAAATTAGTCATCGATTCGCGCAACTTATAAACGACTATTTTATCGCAAAATTGTGTTCAACGAGCTTATTAATAAACTAAATTGGACTTCCAGAATACGCTTCGTCAAGATCAGCCGCTGTGGCCATTCCCGAAATCATTTTCAAATGTTAATGCCATGTTATTGATCTTTCGAATAAAACAATTTTTTATAACCTTCACCTTCATGTGTATACATAAGTTTGTAATTTCCACAATATAATTTTTCGACCCTATATATTCTGGTTCTTTATAGATAGCGGAGTAGATTAAGCCATGTCCGTCTGTCTGTCCGTCTGTTGAAATCAATTTTCTGAAGACCCCAGATATCTTCGGGATCCAAATCTTCAATAATTCTGTCAGACATGCTTTCGAGAAGTTCCCTATTTAAAATCAGCAAAATCGGTCCACAAATGGCTGAGATATGAGGAAGAAACCAGGACAACCTCGATTTTTGACCCACATATATCTGGATTACTAAGTCATTATATAGACAATATGGATATCTAATGTTAGATATTTCAAAGACCTTTGCAACGACGTATATAAGACCATAGTAAATTGGACCTAAAATGGACCTACAATGGGTCAAAATCGGAAAAAAAATTTTAACCAGAATTTTTTTCACAAAAAAAATAAAAATTTAAAAAACAAAAAATTTTTTTTTAAAATTTAAAAAAAAAATTTAAATTTAAAAAAAAAAAAATTATATTTAAAACAAGTAAGAGAGCTATATTCGGCTGTGCCGAATATTATATACCCTTCACCAAATTATACTTTAAAATACATTTTTTTAAATATTTTTAAGTAAACAAAATTTAATTTTTTTTTAAATTGTGACAAAAAAATTTTTGGATGAAAAAAAAATTCGGGTCAAAAAATACACAGTACAACACATGATTTTGGGACTCAATTCTGACAATTGCACGTGAAAGTAGCCCCAAAAATAAGAACTTCTGCATCATTAGTTTTGTCTAGTTGGCTGCCATAAAAATGTAATTTCCATACGAATTTTTTTTCCTCGAGGAGGATTTTTATCACTTTTTCTATATTTTAGCACGGTTATATCTCGTATACCGTACGGAATATCTCTTTTGTGGCTGAAGGAAAGTTGTAGATATTGAATAGTAGAAACAAAGTACGGAACATACCTACCCGAAAAAGGTGCATCCAGTGCCTTAAAAATCGCAAAAATGCCCATTTTTTAATTTTTTTTTACCAATTTTTCACCTTTTTTGCTCAATAACTGGATTACAAATCCAATTATGGACCGATCACCATGAAATTAGGTCGTGTGATTTGTTTCTATATGAAAGTTATTTATCATGAATTTTGTATGTATACCATAATTTTTAACAGATTTATGCACTTTAAAGTGATTTTCGGAAGCGTGTCTTATATGGGAGCAATGACTAATTATGGACCGATCATAAAAAAATATGGTACATATAATTTGTTCGGCCCAAAGAAGAAGCCTGTTGAAATTGGCTGAAATCGGTTCATTATTTCACCTAGCCTCCATACAAATGTCCTCCCGAAATTGGACTTTATCGGTCATAAATGTTTAATTTATATATGTATCTACACAAATTTCGCTCCAAATAAGTTTTGTATATACAAAATTCATGTCAAAAATTTTTATTATGATCGGTCCATAATTATTCATAGCTTCCATATAAGACCCGCTTCCGGAAATCACTTTAAAGTGCATAAATCTGTTAAAAATGATGGTATACATACAAAATTCATGACAAATAACTTCCATATAGACACAAATCACGCGACCTAATTTCATGGTGATCGGTCCATAATTGGACTTGTAATCCGGTTATTGAGCAAAAAAGGTGAAAAATTGGTATTTTTTTTAAAAAAATGGGTATTTTTGCGATTTTAAGGCACTGGATGCATCTTTTTCGGGTAGGTGTGTTCCGTACTTTTTTTCTACTATTCAATATCTACAACTTTCCTTCAGCCACAAAAGAGATAGTCCGTACGGTATACGAGATATAACCGTGCTAAAATATAGAAAAAGTGATAAAAATCCACCTTGAGGAATAAAAATTCGTATGGTCATTAAATTATTACGGCAGCCAACTTGACAAAACTAATGATGCAGAAGTTCTTATTTTAGGGTCTACTTTCACGTGCAATTGTCAGAATTGAGTCCCAAAGCAATGAACTGAAAAATGTTGTACTGTGATATTTTTCCCGATTTTGACCCATTGTAGCTATCCTTAGATATCCATATTGTCTATATTAATGACTTAGTAATCCATATATAGATCAAAAATAAGTAAAAAATCTATGTTGTCTCGGTTTTTTGCTCATATCTCCGTTATTTATGGACGGATTTTGCTGATTTTAAATAGCAAACTTCTCGAAAGCATGTCTGACAGAATTATTGAAGATTTGGATCCCGAAGATATCTGGGGCCTTCAGAAAATTGATTTCAACTAACAGACAGACTGACGGACATGGCTTAATCGACTCCGCTATCTATAAGGATCCTGAATATATATACTTTATAGGGTCGGAAATGAAAAATGTAGAAATTACAAACGGAATGACAAACTTATAGTATATACCCTTCTCACGAAGGTGAAGGGTATAAAAAAAAATTTTTAGCATTTTAAAAAAATTTCCAAAAAATGAAAAAACAACTTTGGAAAAAAAAATTTTGTTTACCTAAAAATATTTAAAATTTGTGTTTTGAAGTATAATTTGGTGAAGGGTATGTAAGATTCGGCACAGCCGAATATAGCTCTCTTACTTGTTTTTATTAAAATTTACTTTTTGGTGTTATTTTTTACAAGTTCTGTCGGGCTTAAAAAACTCCCTTTATAATTAAAAATTGGTCCATAGTGTAGAAGATATAAGAAAACTCAATAGTTCCATAAATGGTTACGATTTTCTAAGACCCCTAAATAAATGTCCGCTATAATTTCGAAACTTTTCTGTTCGTTCCGAATAATTTAATAAACATTTTGTATTTCTGTCCCCATTTAATATCACAGAAGAAAAAAAATTTTGGAAATTTTATTAAATTATTTCCACCTACAATTGCTCTTTACAAGGCGAATTTATACAAGGTGGTGTCAGTTCTACAAAAACAACGATTGGTCTTAACAAATGTCAAAAAACCAAAATGAAAAATTAAACAAATAAGTATTTAAACTTAATATAGTGTAGATAATTGAATAGTGAGGGCTTTACTAATTTATGTAAACAATAGATATTTTGTTAATAAGCTTAGAATATGTAGATATTTAAATATAAAAACAAGCTTTAACAGTTGTTAGAACCAAAAAGCGAAAAAAAAAAATTATCAGCTGTTTGACTGACTCCACCTTGTATAAATTCGCCTTGGCTCTTTATGTCTTTAATCTTTTAATAGCAAATTTCCTACTGGGTTTTGTTTACATTAGTTTGACATTAAATGTCTTTTAGTTTATTGCTCTCTACTAAAATTATCTCTCTCGAATTAGTTCGCTGATTACAACGGTGCTGCCACACGTTAAATATTAGTTAAAAAGACCAATGCTGGGGGGAAAATTTTCCAAAATCTCTAAATAACTAATACTGAGGAAATTTTCTGTATTCTTTGTATGAAGAATACTGGGAAAAGGTTTGAAAATAAAATGAGTCTATATGTTTATGACTTAAAAACATCCAAATAAAGTGTGAGCCAAAAAAAAAACTTATACTTGTATTAACTTAAATAAAACTTAAACCGTTCAATATAAAAATTCTACAAAATACATAAATTTATTTATAAATATTGTAAAAAATATAAACTGTTACTGAGATCTTGATTTGTTCCAATAGTTCCAAGTAATTTTTTTTTTATCTCAAAACTCAAAAATATATAAAAGCGATCATAACGATCATGGTAATTCAAATCAAAGGGTTGATGTGACACAGCTAAATACATTGAATAATATTTTGTGTATCATCCAATACTTATACAGGTTTTATACAGAATAATTCAGAAAATGTAAAATCTCACAAATTCTTTCTAACACGATCACTTGAATTTAACTGTATTCCGAATTAACAATTAAAATTCTTTCCACATTAAAATATTTCACAAACACCTTATCTCCGTTTACTTACCAATTTTATGTTTTCAATTCCATATTGTACGGCTGTTAAATTATCCTTAGACATTTTATTAATGTTTTCTTATTAACGCAACTTTTTAAGCGTAACAACTTGCTTGTTTCAAAGTTCTAAACAAACTGTTTTCTATATAAAACTATTTGTAATTTCCAGAAACTCAAAAACAAAAATCTAAATAATAAATATTTGAGAAACCATATACATACATACATATGAAAAATTAACATCCGTTTGGACTCCAAACTTTGGAGGTAATATTCGTTCAATCAAGGCGAATTTATTACAGGTGACGTTAAAAAGCCAGCTGACTATTTTTTGCTCGATATGTTTTTTCACTTCTATCTGTCAAATTCTGTTTATATTTCTTTTGTTAATTTAATATAACGTTTTTGTGTCCTTTAAGAAAAAAATATAAAATACATAGTAACGTGAATAAGTAATCGTTTTAAACAATCTACATATAAACAAATATATATGTAAATAAAATGCATTGATGTACTGCGTTAAAGTAAATTTCATGCTGTTTGACAGCTAGGAAATATTTTTACAAAAACAAAATATATGATGTTTTTTGTAAAGTTGTATTTGTTATAGAATTGGGACTACCTGTAAATAAATTTGCCTTGAGCGCTATTATTTGAAAGATAATACAAATTCTCAATGTGTTGCTGTGCGTTAAAAGACCCATGAGGAAATTTCGGGATTCTATATATAACGGAGACGATTTAATCATGTTAGATTGCTATATACATACATATATGTTTACCGAGGCAACCAGCTAACCTTCGAACCCAACTGCGTTCACAATATATCAGGCAAAGGGTATTTTTTAAGCCCGATAGAACTTATGAAAGGGTTAACTGTCAAACGAGCTGTCATACTACGCTTACTTTTTGACATTTATTATCAGTATATTCTGACAATTCATCACGAATAGATTGATCACATTTACTTTGAAAATCAATCATCGATTCGCGTAACCCCCTGTCTATACCTGATACATTTGTATCATGGTAAACGTCAAAATGGTTGCCAAGATAAAAACTTATCGGGTATAGTCCCCATTTATTAGTATTATTGCTTCGTTATGACAAAATTGTTAGTGCTCAAGGCGAATTTATACAAGGTGGAGTCAGTCAAACAGCTGATAATTTTTTTTTCGCTTTTTGGTTCTAACAACTGTCAAAGCTTGTTTTTATATTTAAATATCTACATATTCTAAGCTTATTAACAAAATATTTATTGTTTACATAAATAAGTAAAGCCCTCACTATTCAATTATCTACACTATATTAAGTTTAAATACTTATTTGTTTAATTTTTCATTTTGGTTTTTTGACATTTGTTAAGACCAATTGTTGTTTTTGTAGAACTGATAGCACCTTGTATGAATTCGCCTTGGAAGAGAGCAGGCTTGGTATCAAAATTTTGGAAATTTTATTAAATTATTTCCACCTAAAATTGCTCTTTATGTCTTTAATCTTTTAATCGCAAATTTCCTACTGGGTTTGTTTGCATTAGTTTGACATTAAATGTCTTTTAGATTAGTGTACACTACTAAAATTATGTCTCTCGAATTAGTTCGCTGATTACAACTGTGCAGCCTCACGTTAAGTATTAGTTACTTGGGGGGGAGAGTTTGTGTGAATTGTCCAAAATCTCTGTATAACAGATACTGACACAATTTTCCATATTCTCTATGTTTATGACACTGAATTGGATCTAAAAATTATCATCAATATATTTATATAAAGGGCTTACCAATCTGATCGCTGTTGGCATTCGTACTTTTTTAAAAACGACATTGCTGTGGTCATCAGTCTCAATAGCAGATCTATAATAACCAAATTTGATAAAACACCAAATAAATGTAGACAGCATGTGGTTCTACTGTTGAGGCTATGATTATTTCTAGCGATGTTGACATGTACTGATCGCCAAGATTTTGCGATTTGAACTCGCAGACTTTTTGTTGTGGGTTTTTCTGAAGTCTCTGAAGGCATCTTCTTATGTTTTCAAAGTCGACATAATCCCGGCATAGCTCAAATTCAATCGGATATATGCGGCAGATTCATTGCAAATTCAACACCTAGTATCAGTGCCACATTGCATACCCACGGCGGACATTTTAATGATGTCATATTCCATACATAATGCCATAACATGGGCTTTTCAATTAAAAAAAAAATGTTATATCTCATACACAGCATGTTTTTTTCCGTTTCAATATCGGACCTCCTTTATTGGAAAATCCTTTATTTTTCATGGTAATAAAACGGTAATACTTTCAAAATCTCTAGTGTTCGACAGTCGTAGCACCAACAATATGGCCGCTATCAACTGTCAAAGTTCGGAAAATCCTTTAATAGTTTATAAGATCCTTCCTTACAAAATTCCTAACATTGGGAAAAAAATCAACAAGTCTGGCAAAACTGTTTTGTAAATCCACTTAAATACTCAAATAATTTATAAATTTGTTTTTGTTTGGCAATTTAATAAGCCTTAAATTAAATAAATAACAATAATTGTATACCCTACATTTATGTAAATCGATTGTAAGAATGTTGAGAATTTTTTTTTAAAAAATTATAGAGAAATATTTGAAAAGTGATTTAACTAAATTAAGGGGCTAGTTGTGAGCATTGGTGGGAACTTTTTTTTTGTTTTGGCGAATTCAAATGCGAATAAAATTTATTAAAAAGAAATCAATTATTGAAATTACTGATGTGATTTTGCGATAGTGATTTGACAACAAAATGAAGTCTATTATTTTGTAGGGCATTATAGAGATCGACTGATAAAGAGTGTAATTCATTTTATTATTGTGTTTTATTATTAAATACAAAAAGAACATTTCTAAACAAAATATCATAAAGCTTGTGTAATGTGTTGATGAGTTTTATGACAGTTTAATATAAATTTAGATTAGAAATAAGTCAACAATGTCATTAACAAGGAAAATTAATAGATACTTACTTACTTACATACGTAGGCTGTGAATATGCCTCAACAAATAAATATTAAACATTAAGGTGGCATTGATTTTAGTGAAAATCTAGGAAATTTTTGAGTATATAGGGTCCTTTATTAAGTATTTTCCATTTTTAAATTAAAACAAATAGGAGAGCTATATTCGGCTGTGCCGAATCTTTTATACCCTTCACCAAATTATACTTCAAAATACAAATTTTAAATGTTTTTAGGTAAACAAAATTTATTTTTTTTTCCAAAGATGTTTTTTTCATTTTTTGGAAAAAAAATTTATTTAAAAATTTTTTAAATTTAAAAAAAAAAAATTTCCGATTTTTACCCATTGTAGGTCCAACTTACTTAAATTTTTTTTTTTAAAAATTTAAAATTTATAAACAAAATTTTTTTAATTTTTTGAAAAAAAATTTAATTTTAAATTTTTTTTTTTTTAAATTTAAAAAAAAAAAATTTTCGATTTTGACCCAACATACTTACTATTAAAAAAAATTTAAAAATTTATAAACAAAATTTTTTTAAATTTTTGAAAAAAAAAATTTTATTTTTTTAAAATTAAAAAAAAAAATTTCTATTTTGATCCATTGTAGGTCCAACTTACTATGGTCTTATATGCGTAAATTTGAAATTTTTAAAATTTATAAGCAAAATTTTCTTTCCAGTTGTTTTTTTCATTTTTTGGAAAAAAAATTTTTATTTAAAAAAAAAAAAAAATTCTATTTTGACCCATTGTAGGTCCAACTTACTAGGGTCTTATATACGTCGTTGCAAATTTAAAAAAAAAAATTTTTTAAAATTTTAAAAATTTATAAACAAAATTTTTTAATTAAAAAATTTTTTTTTTTTTTAAATTTGAAATTTATAAACAACATTTTTGATCCAGTTGTTTTTTTAATTTTTTGGAAAAAAAAATTTTATTTTAAAATTTTTTAATTTAAAAAAAAAATTTTATTTTAAAATTTTTTAAATAAAATTTCTATTTTGACCCATTGTAGGTCCAACTTACTACTTACTATGGTCTTATATACGTCGTTGCAAATTTAAAAAAAAAAAATTTAAAATTTAAAAAATTTGTTTTTAAAATTTAAAATTTTTTTAAAATTTTAAAAATTTATAAACAAACTTTTTTTCATTTTTTGGAAAAAAAAATTTATTTTAAAATTTTTTAATTTAAAAAAATTTTTTTTTTTTAAATTTAAAAAAAAAAATTCCGATTTTGACCCATTCTAGGTCATTACTATACATATACTTATATACGTATCTTATATACGTCGTTGCAAATTTAAAAATTTTTTTTAAAAATATAAAATTTAAATTTTTTTTTTTTTAAATTTTAAAAATTTTTTTCCCGATTTTGACCCATTGTAGGTCCAACTTACTATGGTCTTAAAGGCCTTTAAAATATCTATCATTAGATATCCATATTGTCAATATTAATGACTTAGTTAGTAATCCAGATATAGGTCAAAAATCGAGGTCGTTCTGGTTTTTCCTCATATCTCAGCCATTTATGTACCGATTTTGCTGATTTTAAATAGGAAACTTCTCGAAAGCATGTCTGACAGAATTATTGAAGATTCGGATCCCGAAAATTATATTGTGGAAATTACAAACGGAATGAAAAACTTATATATATCCTTCTCACGAAGGTGAAGGGTGGGTATATTAAAAACAAGGTGAGTGTGAGATATTATTGAAATTTTTTATTCGATGCCATTATGTTTGGAATATAACATCTTGCAAATGTCCGCCGCAGCTTAACTGGGTGGCTCGCATTCGAAGTGTCCAATTTTCCAAGACTCTGGAGCATAAATGAGGCTGAAAAGTCTAACGAGGCTTGTTCATATCACCTCCACTTGAGATGACCATGCCCTCAAATCGCTTGTGCTATATCCTGTATCCATCCGTCTGATGATTTAACAAAACAAACTTAATAAATGACAGCCAACTCGACAGATGTTGCTTCTACAATATAGCCTTTAACAACTGTCAAAGTTCGAAAGTCACTATTGGAAGACCCTTTTACATTTAAAGAATTGCATTTTTTGTCGTTTTTCAACCACAATTCAAAGTACTGTGTTTAAGGGTTATCAGTTCTCAAATAATTTTTAGAGTTTTTCATAAAAAAATATTGAAAATTTCTGGTGAATTTTCTGAATTAGGGAATAAAACCCCCACTTAAAAATTAAATAAAAAATTTACTTCATTTAGATTTAAAAAAATGGTTTATATATATATTTCTTTTTTTTTGGCATTTTTCTTGACATTGATATATAGAAATTTACATATGTTTGTAGGCAATTGTATTTTCGAATAACTTAAATATAAATATAAAAACTTTGATAATTTAAAATTCAGAAATAAATGTCTAAATTTTTTAAATATAAATTGTATACTACAAAACTTTGTTAATTAAGTATAAAATAAATGCTTTATTTTTGTTATTATTTATTAATTTATTATTTTGTTTTCTAAATATCTAAATAAATGCTTAATTTGTTCGTTTAATTTTGGTTTTGTAATGTAATGACTGAGAGATTCTTAAATGGAACATAATTTGGTCTTTGTTAATTAGGAAAAGTTTTTGTAAACAATAAAATTGCAGTAGAAACTTGAAAGAAATTTTTATGAAAGACTAAATAATTGTAGAAAATGTTTTCGAAAAAATTAAATTTGTATGTTAAATAAGAAAAAATATCTTATGATTATAATTTTCTTAGATAATACTTCAGTTTTGATAGTTGACTGATTCCATTTTATATATATTTCACTGTAATTTAACTAAGATAAATCGTTGTTAACTGGTTAATTTACACATTACTGGTAATCTATTGTAGAGTCAATTGCCGCTTTAGTCGTTCTTAGTAACTTTTTGGCAGGTTTAACAGTTATGGTCCTTTGTCATATAAAAAAAAGACAATTGACAGAGTATTTTCCCAAAAAGCTGATAAATTGGTTACTTTATACATCCCTTGTAATCTAGCGAAGAGACAATCGTAATTTTAGTCATCCTAAGTAATTTAGATTGGAGTCAGTTAGATTTTTTTTTGGGCAATCGGACAGTAATGATCTTTTGTTCCGCAAACAAAAATAAGTTACTTAATTTCCAAGTTTTTATATTTATGTAGGAGCCCTTATGATTTTCTTGGCTTTAATGTATTATCCTGATTAGAGTGACCACAAAAAATAGATGGCGGAATTTTGTTCGTCTGGACCCCACAAAACGATTCCCCTTTCCAGATATTGAGATAGCCGAAATATGAGCTCGATTAAACGACGTTAACCTGTGCCGCTCGTCTCTTAGACAAGATATTGAAAATTCATAAGTTTTATAACATTAATCTTTAGAGATTGGCTATTTGTCGCCTTTAGAAATGATTTTAAAATAATTTTTTTGCATTTTATTAAAATTATTGAATGAGATTTCAGAAATTTGCCTAGATTAGAACTAAATTCTTAATTTCTTTCAAGTTTTTACTAAATTTCATTTAACTTATTATATAATAATATACATTTAATGGTTTTTTATACAATAGAAAACTCGTAAATTATTCTGCAGACTTGATAGACATCTGTTTGCTAATATAAACTAACGCCCCTTTAATGTAGGCATGGCATAGTTTATTGGTAAAATTATAAAAAAAGAGCTAAAAATAAATAATTTCGGAGTAAAATTTAGGTAAACAATGTAATATTAACCACTACTTAATAAATTATAGAGTTTAAGTAAATATCTATAAAACTATCTGGAATTTTCCATTGTTTACATTGTTGACACAAGGTAAATAAAGCCATGTGCTAGAAAATCCCGATAAATTTAAGAAATTTGCTATATGATTTAATAATTGCTTGCAAAATATAAATTTTTACATTGTTGACATTAGGTAAAATATGGGTAAACAATGTAAACTTGCCCAGTTTATGTTAAATATAGAGTTTAAGTATTTATTTAAAGAAGTGTCTTGAATTTACAATTGTTTACATTGTTTACATCAGGTAAATAATGTCAAGTTCTAGCAAATCTCTATAAATTTAACAAATTTGTTATTTCATTTAGTATTTTCATGAAAAAAACTAATTTTTACATTGTTGACATTATGTAAAATTTGGGTAAACAATGTAAAATGTCCCACTTTATGTTAAATTTTAGAGTTTAAGTAATTATTTGCAAAAGTGTCTTGAATTTTCAATTGTTTACATTGTTGACATAAGGTAAATAATGTCAAGTGCTATAAAATCTTCATCAATTTAACAAATTTGTTATTTGATTTATTCATTTCTTAGAAAAAAACAATTTTTACATTGTTGACATTAGGTAAAATGAAGGTAAACAATGTAAAATGCCCACTTTATATTTAGTTATAGAGTTTAAGTAATTATTTAGAGAAGTGTCTTGAATTTTTAATTGTTTACATTGTTGACATAAGGTAAATAATGTCATGTACTATAAAATCTTCATCAATTTAACAAATTTGTTATTTGATTTATTAATTTCATAGACAAATTTTATTTTTACATTGTTGACATTATGAAAATTTGGGTAAACAATGTAAAATTTCCTTATTTAAAGAGTTTATGTAAATTTGTTTACAAGGGTCTTTAATTTTCAATTGTTTACATTGTTGACATCAGGTAAATAATGTCAAGTTCTAGCAAATCTCTATAAATTTAACAAATTTGTCATTGGATTATTAATTCTATAGAAAAATTAAATTTTTACATTGTTGACATTGTGTAAAATTTGGGTAAACAATGTAAAATGTCTCACTTTATATTAAGTTATAGAGTTTAAGTAATTATTTGCAGAAGTGTCTTGTATTTTCAATTGTTTACATTGTTGACATAAGGTAAATAATGTCAAATGCTATAAAATCTTCATCAATTTAACAAATTTGTTATTTGATTTATTAATTTCATAGACAAATTTTATTTTTACATTGTTGACATTAACTAAAATTTGTGTATACAATGAACAATTTTCTTATTTAAAGAGTTTATGTAAATTTGTTTACAACGGTCTTTAATTTTCAATTGTTTACATTGTTGACATAAGGTAAATAATGTCAAAAAAATTTTAAATTTGTAAACTTGAAATTTTTAGTTTAAATTAAAGAGGTATCATAAATTGCTATCGTGTAAAGAGGCCTTTAAGGCCTAATATACATTGTCACACAAATTTTGTTTAGTCCTTTAGTCTAATTCATAATTTACGAGTTTTCTTTCTTTTTTTGTAAAAAAAAACCTTTTTAAAACTAGTATAAATTACATATAAATCTTAAAAATTTAACTTAATTTTAAAAAACAGAGTTGTATTTAAGTATTTTTCCTTAATAAAACTTATTAATTTATATACATACATATTATTTTTCATAAGTATTTTGTTTTATTTTGTTTTGTTCATATACATATATCTTAAATGGAAATTGTTTAGCTAAGCTTTCAAATGATATAAGAGAATTTAGAATAAACTCGTTTAGTATTTTTATTTCGTAGATTTTAAAAATATATGTAAATATCTGTAGGTTTTTGTTTTAAGAGAAATATTTCTACATTAATTTCATTGCTATTTAAGGAATTTAAATGTTTTATTTTTTTTTTCTATATTTGTTGTGAATGCTTCTTTTCTTTAAGGATTATGGGAGTTTGTAACAATTTGTTAAGTTCTTTTTAATTTATTTTATTTGTTTCTGGTTATAAGTATTTTGTAATAATTTTTGAAATTTCGGCTATATCACACATTGATTTTTTTTATTTTTTATTTTTTGTATTTTTATTTTAATAGTATATAAAAAAGAAACCGCCCTTGGTATGTAATTTACTTATCATTTTTATATGTCTGTTGCCTGGATTTGTAAGTAAAATTCAAAGAAAACTGAAAACTTAAAAAAATTAAATTAATCACAATTATCACCCCTTGTTTTAAGTACTACAAATACTATATATTGTTGCTTTAATTATGACGGTTATAAATTTACATGGTTTATAACTTTAAATCGATTAATTTAAAGCGTTAATTCCTCATTGGAGGTTTGGATTTCTAAGCGGGCCGGCTGGGTTAGCTCTTCCCTGATATCAGTCAATATCACTACCTCGTAGGGACTGCAATCGGATAGATGTAAAACTGAGCACAGCCAGCCATAGAAGCCCTTCTCTATATCAGCAATTTCATTGCACCAGGCGGAAAACTGTAAACTCAATTGCACAAAACCGGCATAAATACCCAAACCCACACTACTCAACACTATATAAATGGGATATAAAGCCACCAGCAGGGGTGACATTAAAAATCTCATTAGAATGGATTTCTCCTCATGCATATAATTGAATACATTATACCAGGTTATGGTGCCTATGTAGAAGGCATAAATACTGGATATTAAGCTAACAAAGGGTAGACATATCAAGGACCATAAAAATATATGCAAACCTGTATTAAATGAACACTTGCAACATTTTTTATTCTCTTTAGTTTCCATTTTCATGGCCACTGCATTGATTTTCTCCAATTCATCGCGACTGATATTCAATTGTAAATCAAAACTTTGTCCCTTTTTCTTGCCACGCTTTATAGTGCCCGTCATGGTCAAGTAGTTGGGATTTTCCTGCATTTTCTTGGCCTGATATCTTTCCAAAGACTGATCATATGTATTCAAAACACTTGTTTCCCCCGACTCCAAATCCTCATAGTTTGTTTGATCTGGTGAATTGCGTGCACTTCTCAATTGCGCCAGATCGGTGCGTATATTAACTCGTTTCTTGGAGCCCGAACGATTGCTTAAACAATCATGGGATTTACTTAGTTTCACATCCAAACTACTTTCCGAATAGCTAGAGGGTGTTACGGTGGACGATTCATGGCGGTTGGTGGATTTTGTTCCTTGTGATATCGATTCGAAATTGTTGAGCTCATTGTCATCCACATAGATATTGTCCACGGATTGTGCGGATTTGGGGGATTTAACCGATTTGTCATCGGGATGTTTTAGCGGTATTTGAGGCAGTGGTTGTTTGTTCTTCAGCAAAAGTTTTGTGTTTAAGAGATCTTCCTCTAAGACATTGTTGGAGGGTGAGAGTTTTTGGCGATTCTGGAAAAAAGAAACGAAAGAGAAAGATATAAATAAAATGGAATGTTTAAAAATTATTAAAAATAAGGAATAAGAAAACAATTTCTGAAAATTTCGTTTAAAATGAGCTTAGTGACCTTATTACGACAATGAAAGCAATTAAAAATTCAAGAAATTTATAAAATTTCAACTTTAACTCTAGAATCCAACATACATATGTAAATTTTACACAGTTTACCCAAATTTGACACAGTGTAAATAATGTAATAAATTGTATTTTCAATGAAATCAATAAATTAAATAACAACTTAGTTAAATTTAACTAAATATTAAAGAAAATCACATTATTTACCTTATGTCAACAATGTAAACAATACAAAATCCAAGACATTTAACCAAATGTTTACTTAAATTCTATTATTTGACATAAACATTTAAATTTGACATAGTTTACCTAAATTTTACACAATGTCAACAATGTAAAAATTATATTTTTCTATAGAATTAATAAATCCAACAACAAGTTTGTTAAATTTATCAAAATTTTCTCACACATGACATTATTTACCTTATGTCAACAATGTAAACAATTGAAAATTCTATAAAATTATTCAACTAACAACTTAAAACCTGTAATTTAATATAAATCTGTCAATTTTACATTGTTTACCCAGATTTTACATAATGTAAACAATGTAAAAATTAGTTTTAGACACGAAATTAATAATTCAAATAACAAATTTGTTAAATTTATCAAGATTTTGTAATACTTTACATTATTTACCTTATGTCAACAATGTAAACAATTGAATAACCCAGACAGTTATCATGATGTTTACTTAAATTCAATCATTTAATATTAACTTGTAAATTTTACATAGTTTACTTTAATTTTACATAATGTCAACAATGTTAAAATTAGTTTTTTCGATGAAATTACTAAATTAGATAACAAATTTGTTAAATTTATCAAGATTTTCTAGGAACTGACATTATTTACCTTATGTCAACAATGTAAACAATTGAAAATTCAGAAAAGTTATAAAAATATATACTTAAACCTTAAAATTCCGCATATGGAAGTAAATTTTACATTGTTTACCTAAATTTTACATAATGTCAACAATGTAAAACTTTGTATTTTTCAAGAAATTATTAAATCAAATAGCAAATTTGTTAGATTTATCAAGATTATGTAGCATATTACATTATTTACCTTATGTCAACAATGTAAACAATTGAAAATTTTATAAAATTATTCAAAAAATTACTTAGAACCTGTAATTTAATATGAAGCTGTCAATTTTACATTGTTTACCCAGATTTTACATAATGTCAACAATGTAAAAATTTGTTTTTTCTGTGAAATTAATAAATCAAATAACAAATTTGTTTGATTTATCAAGATTTTCTACCACATGTCATTATTTACCTTATGTCAACAATGTAAACAATTGAAAATTCCAGACATTTTTCCAAATGTTTACTTAAACCTTAAAATTCAACATAAGGAAGTAAATTTTATATTATTTACCCATATTTTACATAATGTCAACAATGTAAAAATTTGTATTTTACTAGAAATTATTAAATCAAATAACAAATTTGTTAAATTTTATAAGATTTTGTAGCATTTTACATTATTTACCTTATGTCAATTATTAAGTTTGAAATTTTACATTGTTTACACAAATTTTACATAATGTCAACAATGTAAAAATGTATATTTTTCAAGAAATTATTAAATCAAATAACAAATTTGTTAAATTTATCACTATTTCGTAGCACATTATATTATTTACCATATGTCAACAATGTAAACAATTGAAAATTCCAGACATTTTTCCAAATAATTACTTAAACCTTAAAATTCAGAATATGGAAGTAAATTTTACATTGTTTACCTAAATTTTACATAATGTCAACAATGTAAAAATTTGTATTTTTCAAGAAATTTTTAAATCAAATTGCAAATTTGTTAGATTTATCATGATTTTCCAGCACTTGACATTATTTACCTTATGTAAACAATGTAAACAATTGAAAATTCCAGACATTTAAACAAAAAATTACTTAAACTCTATAATTTATTATTAAGTTTGAAATTTTACATTGTTTACACAAATTTTACATAATGTCAACAATGTAAAAATTAGTATTTTACTAGAAATTATTAAATCAAATAACAAATTTTTTCATTTTTTTAAGATTTTGTAGCATTTGACATTATTTACCTTATGTCAACAATGTAAACAATTGAAAATTCCAGTAATTTTTCCAAATAATTACTTAAATTCTATTATTTATTATTAAGTTTAAAATTTTACATTGTTTACACAAATTTTACATAGTGTCAACAATGTAAAATTAGATTTTTTCTTTGAAATTAATAAATCAGAAACAAATTTGTATAATTTAACAAAACTTCCAAACGCACGATATTATTGAAAAGTGTAAAGGATAATGCTAGTCCCTCAATTCTGACTCTTTTAAAGGATGACCGAACATTCACTGACCCGAGTAATAAAGCTAACCTTTTAGCAGAATTATTCGCAAGTAATTCTTACTTGCGGAAAGTGATCAGCCACTGCCCGAAATTGAAAAAGTTACGAAATTGTACTTGAATTCAAATGTAACGATTTTAACGGCAGATTTAAAAGTAGCATAATGCTTTCAAATAGCAGTGCTGTAATAGCAAACTGTAACATATCTGTGGGCATAATTAACATTGAATAAATGCTTTCAGTTGACCATTGATCGTAAGTATGGCAACGCTGTTTGCTGCGACCGTATATTCGAATTCGAATATTCAGTTAAAGAACATTGTAGAAAGTACACCACAGATGGCATATGTATTAGAAAGCTGTAGAATATACGTAGAATTGACTGTTAAAGAGCAATCTAGAGTGCAGATGGCAGTGTTATAAATAGTGGCAGAGGTTGCAGTCGTTAGTGAGTTTATCAGAGACCCTATTCGAATAAACATCAACTGAGTGCCTTAAAGTGTGCTGTATTTTTTGCAAGTGAATTCGTGTACAATCACCCTTAACGTGGTTGGCGTAAACGTCATACGCCTACGACAGTTTCGTACTAAATTAAAGAAACAGTTTGCATTTTATCTTTTATCTAGTACGAAACAGTCGTAGGCGTAAGACGTTTACGCCAACCACGATAAGGGTGATTATAAAGTGTGTCTGTATTTCTGCGAATTTATAAACGTGTATAAAAAAAACATTGAGTGACTATTTAATTCTGTTGTTGTTGTACATTTTAAATAAATAAAGAGTTGTTACAATTTTTAAACTACTAAACGGCTTGTACTTGCAATCAAAAGTATCCCGTTTATTTAAAGGAAATAAACCAACGTTTTGAAAAGGTTAAAACGTAACAATTAGTTACTATGCCGAATATATTCGTTCCGCTTTCGCAATTGAAAAGGTTTTAGCGGATCTTAATATTAACAAGTCTCCTGGGTCAGATGGCATGCCAGCGCTGGTCTTGAAGCAGTGCACTTCGACGTTAGCTCGTCTATTAGCTAACCTTTTCAGTACTTTATACCTTGCCGACGTAGTTCCTGTATGTTGGACAGTTGCACAGTCTCTCCAATTCCTGGACTTTATTGAGTTATGAAGAGTTTGATTAACTACCATCTTGTGAAATATTTAGAGTCCAACAATTTACTTAATAACCGTTAGTATGGCTTTCCTAGAGCACGCTGTACGGGAGACTTGCTAGCCTTCCTATCGCAAAAATGGTGTCGTTGCATTCTCCATTTTGGCGAAAGTATAGTGGTGGCTCTAGAAATTTCCAAGGCATTAGATATAATGCGGCATGGTGCGCTTTTATCAAAACTTATTGCTTTTGGTGTCGTTATTAACTTCTATCGATTTATATCGATCTTTCTTAAAGATCTCAGAGATTGCTATACGAGTTGTTATAGATACGATCTCATTAAACGAGTTCAATATCAATTCAGGGCTATCATAAGTCTCCGATCTTTCTCCTATTCTATTCCTTATCTTTCTAAACGACCTTCTATGTCAAAATTCCAACCCTATCTATTCTTTTGCTGATGTCAACAACATTTGCCATTCATATTCATTCAGTTATAGACTAAGGCCCGTTTTCTCAATGTATCGACAAACTGCCTGTTATTAAATGTAGACATAAATTTATTAGGCCGATAAACTGTCCGTTAACAATATTGGTTTTCTCAATATACCGACAAAAAACATTATTCTCAGTTGGCAGTATCTCTTAAAATAGATGTGAAAGTTCGGAACCCTGCCTTAAAGTGACAACATCAAGGCGAATTCATTCAAGGTGGTGTCAGTTCTACAAAAACAACGATTGGTCTTAACAATGTCAAAAATGTCAAAAAACCAAAATGAAAAATTAAACAAATAAGTATTTAAACTTAATATAGTGTAGATAATTGAATAGTGAGGGCTTTACTTATTTATGTAAACAATAAATATTTTGTTAATTAGCTTAGAATATGTAGATATTTAAATATAAAAACAAGCTTTGACAGTTGTTAGAACCAAAAAGCGAAAAAAAACAATTATCAGCTGTTTGACTGACTCCACCTTGTATAAATTCGCCTTGGACAACATGTTTACATAAATCAGCTGTTTAACTCCCTGTCTATACCTGATAAATTTTTATCATGATAAACGTCAAAATCGTTGTCAAGATAAAAAATTATCAGGTATAGTCTTCATTTATTAGTATTATTGCTTCGTTACGACAAAATTGTTAGTGCTTTTGCTCAGACAACAAACGTCATTAATTGTTATGATAAATATTTGTCAAGTATAGACAGGGAGTAATGTGACCATCGAAAGCCGGAATCTTTTGAAAAATTCATTATCTGTACGATAAATAATTAATTGGCAGATGAGGTCGGGTTAGCTTTGCGACAGAATAGAAGCAAATGAGACATTGAGAAAACCAAATTTCTTTAATCTTCAGTTTTTCGTTGGGAAAAAAGATAATCACCTAATGAGAATTGGGCAATGAGCCAAAACGTGAATGATTCCCTTAATCGGAACCTTGTGGCAATCTCTGAATGGGGTCTTGTGGATAGGGTTGCTTTCAATGCTCTCAAGACTCAGTGTTGCATGTTGACACAAAAACGAACGACAGATCATGTCGCTTCATCTGTATTTGTGGGTGGTGTAAATATTGTGGAATCAGACGTTCCTGATATTCTGGATATGAGAATACAATGTGATGTCCGCTGGTCTAAACACATTTCTCAAGTGTCGAATGAAGCATTCAAGTGTCTCGGTTTTCTCCTCACTACACAGAAAAAACAAAAATTCAAATCCAATCACAAAATTCATAAAGTCAATTGAATATTTTATTGAAATGGGACCTATCACAAAAATCACAAAATCAAACAACAAAATTTGTAAATATTTTATTGAAAAAAAAATTTTTTTTTCTTATTAAAATATTTTAACTATCAATGAAACATTTATATGAAATTCCACATAAAATCAAACAATATTTTTAATAAAACCATAGAAACAAATAATTGGTTTTGACTAGATATTCAAACAATATTTTTTATTAAATCAATTAAAATATTAATAACATTTAAATTCAAAATCAATAAATATTTTAATTATATATTATAATATAATATTATAAACAATATTTTCTATATAAACTACTGATATACACAATATTTTCTAAAGAAAATACTATTTTACACAATAGTTTCTAAAGAAAATACTGTTATACACAATATTTTCTATATAAAATACTGTTATACACAATATTTTCTATAGAAAAACACTGTTATACACAATAGTTTATAAAGAAAATACTTTATACACACATATTTTCTATATAAAATACTGTTATAGACAATATTTTCTATATAAAAATACTGTTATACACAATATGTTCTAAAGAAAATACTGTTATATACAATATTTTCTAAAGAAAATACTGTTATATATAATAGTTTCTAAAGAAAATACTGTTATACACAATATTTTCTATAGAAAATACTGTCATATAAAATATGAACTAGTTTCTCCCACTTACGGACAATCCAGCAAACGGGAATCCAAGTTATATGGATATTGTTCACCTGTGGGAAGATAAACCAGTTTTCACATTCATCTTAATGAAAATCAATCGTCTTACCAATTATGTCGTATTCTCCCAAATTTCTGTCATAGGAAGCTAACAACGTCTGCAATTATACCGGAATGTTTAACAATGATATAATAAAGAATTTTAAGTTCATACATACTTACCAATCTTGAAACGTGAGGAGTTATTGAGTCCTTGAACTCCTAGTCTGTTTCATGACGACCAAAACTTAAAAATTGTGTACATATGTAAATATTTTTTTTCAAAATATATGTATAATTTATTTTTATTTTACAGCTGTTTGTCAAAATTCACTATAAATTTGTTTTTGTTTCAAAGTAAACAAACATTTTTTCAATAATTTAAAAAATTGTTTGAGTTTATAAAAAAATTCAAACAAAATTTTAATAAAGAAAATATTTTGTTATGTACAAGTGTTGTCTATTATTTTGAATATTATAAAAATGTATCACAAAATGAAAACGTGCTTGATTTTAAGTACATTATGTTAAAATATTTACAAAACAAATAGACGTTTCTCATTATTAAAAAAAGTTGTTAGCATTGTTAACCATCAAATTTAAAACCAACTAAAATATTTATGAAACCAAATAAAATAAATAATAAAATACAAATCTGATTTCAAACATGCATTTGTTTGAAAATATTTTAGTCATAATTTTTTCTGTGTATTTATACCATATATATCCGACAGAAAATTGAATACAACTTCCATGTATGGACCGGTGTTTCAAAGTCTATTTTTTGAGCTTCTCGACCGGGTACAGGAGAGGGCGAATGTGATTATTGGTGACAGTAGAGTATCCAACTCTATTGATTCCCTGGAGCTTCAACGCAATGAATTCTGCGTTTCATTGTTCTATCGTTACTACAATGTAATGAAATTAGGGAACTTGTTCCCGATACCCGCTCAGGAACACATCCCTTTGTGGTCTATGAAATGTCTCGGCGAAAAGATTTTTAACTCAAACGATGAAATCATTTCTATGTCTCTTACATAATTTCCGAAATGTAAAAATTCGTTATTTTTTGCTCAAAATATAAATATTGAACCTAGTAAGAGGAATAATTTATAAAATAACAACAAAATAATGCACAATTTGGTTAAAACCGGTCTAAAATCCTTATAAATTTTCATAAAAATATCTTAAGTCTATAAAAAAAAACAATTTTTTTTATCTAGGACATCGATTAAAGCTATTCCTTACAAGTGAAACCCATTTTATATAAGAAAAATGTTTAAATTGTTTAAAAAATATTCAAGTTTATGCCATTTTTTACAGATTTTCTTAAATGTCCTTCGTTTTTTTTTTTGTAAATTTTAAACTTATTTGAGTATTTTTTTTTTATTATAAATTTCTTAACTAATCGATGCTTACCTGTACATTGGCAATATGATCTACATAATTTTGTGTTCCATTTGTTTTTTTATTCGTTTGACGTTTACGTGGCGGTATAAAAACTGGGCGTTCCTTGACCACATTGATGTCACAACAGTTTTCATCATTTTTGCTAACCATTTTCTTTTATTCTTTTATATTTCTGATATATTTTATTAATATTTACTTTTTAATAACAACAAAGTCGATTTAATTTAATATTTTTTAAAAAAGTTTAACTTGTTAAACAACATTTAAATGCATTTGAACTTAAATTAGGACGTGTTTTTTTTCTTTTATATTTTTAGTTTTATTTTAAATTAGTTAACTACATTTTAATACTGTTTTTTTATTTGCTTGTGCTTTAATTAAACATTATTTTAGTTAATTTATAATAAATTATTTGTGCGAAAACGCCTTGTTTTATTTTATTAGTTAAAATGTTTGTCTGTCTGCTGGAGTTTTTAAAAGCAGAATGAATTTTTCTATTTTTTTTTTGTTCGTTTGTATGTGTTTGTTAGAGAATGCGCTTTGCTATTGATTTTTCACCACTCGCAATTGCATGTCCTTGTAACGTTTTCCTGTTGTTGTTTACATTTCAACTTTTACTTAGTTTCATTCTTTCTTACTCTCTTCCAACAAACTCTCCTTGTGTTTTAATGACAGTTTTGTGTTTACTCTTCTCTCTGTTATGAAAATATGTAGCTGTAAAATGTTTGTGCATGAATTTTTACTAATGATTTGTTGTGAATGTGTTGAATGCAAGGATTATTATTATAGCTTGAGCTTGTTATGAATAAGAAAGGCATAAGGAAAACAACGGTAATTGTCAAATACAATTAAATGTCAAGTGTACTTGTATAACAGTTAGATAAACAATAATAATGAAATCACAATAAAGGCTTAATTGGAATTAATAGTAGTGATGCCAAGGATGTGATTTGTTTTTTTTTTAAATAAATGTTAATAAACTAAAAGACAAATGTAAAGGGACTTATAAAAATCTAAATAGGCTAACAAAAAGTATGTGGCTTCATGATTAAAGTAACTTTGTTAAGTAATCCCGTCTAAAAAAACAAGTAGAGAAGAACAAGAAGAACTAGAAAAAAAAATCATGTTCAATAAGGTGTTACCGATTCGAAATACAACTATATTCAGGATTTGATTACATCTAAAAACATGGCTGACTTCAGTGTCATTCTTAGAGAAGTTGTCATTCCGATTAGAAGTCGCCCACCCTTTATTGTAACACCGAAAGAAACCTGCTGAGGAAACTTAGATTCATACACATCTGAAGTCGGGATATGATAACAATACATTCTGGTTGCACATAAATCGTAATGCTCGTTAATAACTTTAACATATTTTTCGATGTTGAATTCTTGTTATATCTGAAGAAAGATGTCGAAAATCATTTGGATCAAGGAAACTAATTTTGGCTTTGTGGTTTCGTAAATTGGATTTTGCTTGTCTTAATACCTTTACACGATTCGAATTCTCATTTTAAAACTGGTTTGGAGTTCAAACATTTTGTATTGCTTTTCTGAATCTGCTGATGAGAACGTCCTAAAGTTCTTAATGCTCCCCGGTGCAGTAAAAGCTTTTGGTTATTCGTTCCTCAATTCCTACCATTCACTGACCCGGTTTATAAAGCCAACCTTTTGGCTGAACTATTTGCAAATAATTCGAACCTACCAGAATGCAATCAACCACTACCCGAGTTCGAAAGAGCATCAGTAACTTTGCTGACTATATTCGTTTGCGCTCTCGCAGTTAAAAAGTTATCTCAACATCAACATTCCTGGTTCGGATGGTATAACAGCATTGGACTTAAAGCTGGGTTTTTCGATGCTAGATTGTCCATTAGGTAACGCTTTTATCACTTTATACCGAGCCGGTAAATGTGTTGGAATGTTGCTAATGTAACGTCGATTCTTTAAAAGGAGAGGGAAGCAACCCTGAAAATGATCGACCTATAGCAATTTACTCTACACTTTCTAATGTTCTGGAGAGTATGGTAAATTTTCATCATGTTGAATATTTGAAAAGATGGTGTCATTCCATTCACCGCTTTGGCGAAAGTAAACTGGTGTCCTTAGATATTTCGAATGCATTTGATAGAGTCTTCTTGATTTATATCGAATTTTCTTAAAAATCGCACTATACGAGTTGTTAGCTCGAGAACAATTCTGGGGTACCGCAAGGCTCCGTTCTTTCTTCTACTCAATTCCTTATTTTGCTCTACCGCAAACTTCCAAGCATATATTTTCTTTTGCACATGAATAGCAATATTTGCTCTTTATATTTATTCAATTATATACCAAGCCTGACGGAGATTGGGACAATGAGGCAAAACATTACTGATTCACTTAATTTTGAGGCAATTTCGGAATGGGATCGTGCAAATAGAGTAGATTTCAACGCTAGCAAGACTCAGTGGTGAATGTTGACGCAGAATCGCACGACAGAATATGCTACATCAGTATTATATGGGATGTAAATATTGTAGAATCAGGCGCTCTTGATGTTCTGGTCATGAGACAACAGTATGAAGCAGTTTCTGTCGCTTCTAATATAGGAAAATTCAAATCCCAAATACCTATTTCCAACAAAAAACATTGCTTGAGTAGGGGTCATCGACAGAGTGCTGGTCCTCGAAAAAAATCAAATCCGAATCCATTAAGTCTGTATTGGGCCGTTATTTCAGTACAATAGGTGTCGTTAGTATCGAAAAGCTTATGATGGAAAGGAATCGGCTTAAACGGATTAAAAATATTCGGACTCTCAATGGCTGGGCCTCAACCTCGAGAAGGCAGATCATATAAAGGGGAGCGTTTCAAACCCCCAAAAATCGTAGGAATCGAACTTATATTGGCTGGTGAAGAGACATGATTTTGGAGTTTTCCTGGACAGTAAATTACACTGGAGAAGGATACTGTAAGGCTTTGGTAGGCAAATAGAGCATTTAATGTCAACTGAGCAGCTGACTGAAATATTGGTATTTTTACGCTCTATTTTTTACATTCGGGTTGTGTACGTGTGAATTGACGAAAATCCTTGACAATAATGCCTACCAAGACTGTAAAGGGTACTGATTACTGGCTACTACGCTTGCAGGAACTCTACAGGGACAAGTTGGGGATTGCGTCCGAACGTTATTAATTGAATTTACAGATCAGTTGTGAGACCAATTAAAACTTGCTGATGAATGGTGAGAGGCTATGAAAATTGAGGATCAGTATTAAAAGACTCTGGCGAAACAATAATGGGAACAATAAGCTTTTTCTCTGCTGAGGTTAAGTGTAACGGCCCATAAAAAGACCATTTATAAACTTGGGTTCAACTCACCGATGAAAAACAAACACCGGGTCTAATGGCTATATAGTGGAGACAGATAGTTGGATATTTGTTTTACCTTTGGATATATGAAGAGTCTTTCAGGCGGATATCCTGGGACTGTGCTGGAAAGGGACTGGACTGGTGGGAAAATATCATCTGGGATAATAAGTTGACTTTCTACGTAGATATTTCGAGTCAAATCCAAATAAGTGAATGATAAAAATAAATCTTTGAACTGTTTGATGGAACACTCCGAGTTAAGACGATGTTGAGTACTAGATATCCGGAATATCGAGGGCAAGAAGATTGCAAATGAGCTTGCATAGTAGGATAATCCTTGAAAGTGCGTGTGGAATTGGATAAACCAATAACTACCAAGAGTTTTTCTGGAGAAAATCCTGCTCCAGGATGAGCTGATCAGACTAGAGCCTCAAGGGTCTAAGACTAGAAAATAAAGCAACAGCACTCCGGAATTAACGTGCGGCTAAGATTTGAAGTTTTTTAATGTAAAAAAACAGTTTTCATTAAAAAAAATTAAATAATTTTGCATTATTTAAATCATGATTGGCTACCGTTACCGTTAAGCTAGTGTTATCTCTTAAATACCCTTTTGATTCTACTGCCCTAAGCGAAATAACTGCAATTATCGTTACCAATATAATCGTAAATACCGTTACCTAAATAACCTTATCGCTATTCTATAAATAATTTTACATTATGAAAATACAAAATTTTTAATTTTAATAAATAATGGCCTGTTTAACGATGTCGAAAGAAAAATGATTTGAAAACTATACGAAAGAATTTTAAAAACTGAGTGTTTTTCATACAAATTTGTTCGACTGATTTTTCTTTTGACATCGTGGAACAGGCAGTAATCTCAAGAATTTAAAATGTAATAAATACTTTCTATTTATGTCATCTTATTTTTATTTTTGTAAACTTTATTAATTATTTAAGAAAATACCGTTACCGCTAAGCTAACCTCACGAAATAACATTAAATACCGTTACCACTACCTTTACCGAAATAACCGATTTGAATCGGTAGCTAAACTTCATTAAAATCGATTTATTAAGTGTTCAGCTCCAATAATCATCTTTTAATTCTATGGCAATCCTTTTTTTCCCCAAAAAGAGAAAACACCCCAACCAGAGAACACGCAAAAATATTTTCCCCAACCATAAAAGAGAACGCCAAACAATAAAAATTATAAGAGAACTATAAATATTATTGTTGTTATTTTAACAACTGTTGTATTTATTATTTTGGCTACAAACAAACTTAACGGAGCTTTAATATTTTAGTTATCAGTTATTAAGCATTGAAGCAGCACACGCTAATCAAGCGTTAGCACAGACAGACTGGCAAAAAAAAGTGTAAAATATTAAATAAAGAAAAATATTTAGCAATTGTTTGTTAAGGGGTGTGTGTTAAACAGTAGTAGTTGTTTGTAGGCAGATAAAAACTATCCATTAAATAAATTAATAAATATTAAAAAAGGAACAAATAACATAAAAATAAATTCAAGGTTGTTAATTTGTTTTTTAAATAGTGAAGAATAGAAAAAAAATAATAATTTAGTGGAAACACGGGTTGAGTGTACAAAAAGTGAGCGAAAGTGTGTGTGTATTAATAAAAAAGTGGATATTTATTTAAGCAAAAAAACAATAAATTAAACATGGAACGTATTTTGCGTGGTATCATGCGTTATCGAAACACAACACGTGAGCAAATGGTACGAGAATTTCAAAAAGTTCGCGATAACCCAGAGGTGAGTAAATTAATTAAACAAAAATAAACATAAATATTCATAAATTTATGTGCACATTCATACATACATACAAAATAAACATAAATATTCATAAATTTATGTGCACATTCATACATACTTACCTAAACATCGATATTGCAATTCACAATAATGCTTTATGTTTTTATCTACATTTATTTGTTTACATCATTTCATTGTTATTGTTTTTTATGCAAAACATGTTGAATGATTACAAATCACTTTACATTTTTAACTCCCCTTCCATTACCCCTTTCTTAATTAAGCTTTGTTGTTTTTAACACTGATATTGCAATTCACAATAATGCATCATGTTTTTCTCTCTATCTTTATTTGTTTACATCATTTCATTGTTGTTGTTATTTGTTTGCAAAACATGTTAAATGATAGCAAATTTAAGTTTTTTTAAACTGGTTGTTTTGGAATTTTATTATTATTCACTTTCGCTTAATTTATTTTCTTTATTAATTTGTTTTGTTGTTTTTTGTGTGTAATTCTTGATTTATTTGTCATCAATAGGGTTATTTTAATAAATAATATTCTGTTTATTTAACTGTCTCTCTCTTTGAACTCGTTCTCTTACACGTGTTATACCTTTCACTTGATATTTTTATGTCATTTTTAAATTCCTTTTTATTGGTCATAATTTAAATGTTTTATTTATATTTTTTACAAAGAACAGTTGTTTATTTAATTTATTTTTATTTAAACATTTGTTTCTTTTTAAGTTTGTGTTCAAAGTTCGCTAAATACATAATGGAATAACAACTTGAGATTAAATTAAATACAACTTAATAAAATGCGTTTAAATTTTAATTAAATGGCGGCAAACAAAGTTCATTAAACTGATTATAAATGAAATTTATTCAATAATAAACGATAAATTGGATTGTTTTGAAAATTAATAAACTAAATGGAATTACTTAATTAAAGTTAAATTATTTTTTTTTTAATTTATACATAATTTAGCTTTTTTCTATCCATTTTGAACATTTTTCCAATAAATACTTGTTTATGGCACCATATTCCCAATAAACATTAACTCATTTCTCTTTGAGTATGACCTTCAAAAGTTGTTTGAAATCCAAAATCTGTCAATCAAAACACGAATTAAAAAAAAAATTTATCAAAAGGTCATGTTTGTATTGATAACACCCTATATAACAAAATATTTATAAATAAATTTGTGTTTACTATATTTTTTAATTTGTTTATGTTCCAAAAACTCGCCACAGACCTATAAACTTAAGCAGGGTCCGAAAAATATGTTTTCGTTGTACCCTTTTTATAATATCAAGCCTTAAATCCCACAGATTTTGAAAATTTTCTTAAAATTTATACTCGTATAACTTCATGAAGCTATGCATAGATCAAAGCGTGCAGTATATCAAAAAAACGGTTTATAGAATTCCAACTCTATTTTCATCAAAATGTTAGGGGTACCGTGATGAAATTTTAAAAATCGAAAACAATTTTCTTATTTAAGCGGCATCTCGTGCGAATTTTTTATCAAAAATATGGCGCATAATAAAAAACAAACTAATAAATATAATTTTAAATATCATCTCTTTTTATTTCTTTGTTTTTTTTCTACAGCTAATGACCTATCTATTCCATGTTTTGTACAGATTTCCATTTATTTTTGGAAGTCTATCTATATAAATTTGAACATAGAAACTATATTTTCTTAGATAAACATGTTTTTTTGTGTGTTTTTTTAATATATTTTTTATTCATTTAGTTGTTGTTTATGTTTATTAATATTCTGAAAAGTTTATTATTGAAAATTTGCAAAATTTTATTGCCAATAACAACATATGTTAGTAAACTAACCTTGGACATTTGTTAGTTTTCTATTGATGTTAGAAAAACTGAATAAAATTAATAAAAAATATAAAGATTGGTATCATGAACTCCGAAGGCGTAATGATTGCTATGCACTGTAACTTGATAATCATTTTATCTAAGGATTTGTCAATGAGGCAAAATAAACAATATCTGTTGGAATGTTAGATATAAAACATCAAGGAAAGAAAGAAACACTCTTCTAGATAATTTTTATAAATTTCCTTCATAGGAAATTAGAAATATAGACAATTTTCAATAATTTTTTAGCATTTTTTATAAATATACAAATTTTTAAATTCAAATTTCTAATATTTTTAAAAGTTTCCCTTCGTAAAAAAAATTTCCCTCGAAAGATAATTTTTGTTTTTACAAAATTTTCAATAGTTTTAGCATTTTTATACATATTTAAAATTCTAAATACAAATTTGAATTTTTTTTAAAAATATCCCTTCGTTAAAAAATTTTCTTTATTAGGATATTTAAGTATTAACCAAATTTTCAAAACTTTTACCATATTTGGTAAATATTTTAATTGTTAAATACAAATTTGTAAAATTTTTCAAAATTTCCCTTCGTAAAAAAATATCCCTCAAGAGTAAATTTTAGTTTTAACCAAATTTTTAGAACTTGTATAGATTTTTATAAATATTTAAATTTTAAATACAAATTTTAAACTTTTTTTTTACAAATTTCCTTTGGTAAAAAAATTTCCCCCATAAGGAAATTTTTGTTTTAACTAAATTTTCTATAATTTTACAATTTTTTATAAATATTTTTATTGTTAAATACAAATTTGTAAAATTTTTAAAAATTTCCCTTAGTTAAAAAAATTTCCCTCATTAGGAAATTTTAGTTTTAACAAAATTTTGAAAACTTTTAGCAATTTTTATAAATATTTTAATTGTTAAATACAAATTTGTGAAATTTTCCAAAATTTCCCTTCGTAAAAAAATTTCCCTCAATAGGAAATTTTAGTTTTAACAACATTTTCAATAATATTCCAATTTTTTATAAATATTTAAATTTTCAACAATTTTACCATTTTCTATAAATACTTTAATTGTTAAATACAAATTTGTAAAATTTTTAAAAATATCCCTTGGTAAGAAAATTTCCCTCTAAAGGAAATTTTTATTTTAACAAAATTTTTCAATACTTTTACCATTTTTTATTAATATTAAAATTTCTAAATACAAATTTGTTAAATTGTGAAAAATTTCCCTTCGTTAAAAAAATTTCCCTTAATAGGAAATTTTTGTTTTAACAACATTTTTAAAACTTTTAGCGATTTTTATAAATATTTAAATTTTTAAATATAAATTCGTAAATGTTTTAAGAATTTCCCTTGGAAAAAAAAAATTCCCTCTAAAGGAAATTTTTGTTTTAACAAAATTTTCAACAATTTTACCATTTTCTATAAATATTTTAATTGTTAAATACAAATTCGTAAAATTTCCCTTCATAAAAAATTTCCCTCAATAGGAAATTTTTTTTTTAACAAATTTTTTAAAACTTTTAACAATTTTTATAAATATTTTAATTGTTTAATACAAATTCGTAAAATTTTTTAAAATTTCCCTTCATAAAAAAAATTTCCCTCAATAGGAAATTTTTGTTTTAACAAAATTTTGAATAATTTTACCATTTTTTATAAACATTTAAATTATTAAATACAATCTTGTAAAATTTTTAAAAATTTATTTTGGTAAAATAAATTTCCGTCATTAGAAAATTTTTGTTTTAACACAATTTTCAATCATTTTACGATTTTTTATAAATATTAAAATTTTTAAATACAAATTTGTAAAATTTTCAAAAATTTCCCTTCGTAAAAAAATTTCCCTGAAGAGGTAATTTTTGTTTTAACAAGATTTTTAGTGATTTTTATAAATATTTAAAATGACAGATTATTCAGCTTGTGATACCGATGGTATTTAAAGTTCACTAGAAAATTTAGTCGTGTTTTGTACTTCTAAATTAAGAAATTATATAAGATTCATTCAGTATAACAACGTACATATGTATGTATGTAATAATTTAGAAGGTCATACTATAGTCCATTATCAAGTTTCATGCACAAATATTATAATAAAAAGTATTTTATCACCTTTATTTCTTCAAACTGTCGCTTATTTTAATGCCTACTTAACTCATCAATTCATATATTAAATAAGCATTTGGACATTTCCCACTTAATTACAAAACACTATCATATCTTTAGACAAGCTTGTAACCATTTATCATTAGCTTTTCGCAAAACACCCCCCACAATCGCTATCATTTCATTTAATATAATTTATGTTTTGGGAATCCTTATCTATTTTATTGGTTTTTGGCATGGAAACCTTTTAACTATTATTCTAGTTAAATAAATTATTATTTTATCACACTCTCCAATTGATTTGAAATGTTTTTTTTTTTTTTTTGTCATACAATTTATATCTTACAGCCCAAGGCGGTATTTTTCACATGCATGGACAGTCGTATGATACCGACCCGTTACACTGATACTCATGTTGGCGATATGTTTGTGGGTGGGTGTTAAAGAAATTCTAAACTTAAATCTTCTTTTTAATAATTTTTTTTCTGCTCTCATCTCCTCCATTGACTTTGAACGTTTTGCTCTATGTATGAATGATTTATTTGTTTGAAAAACAAACAGTACGTAATGCTGGTAATTTAATACCACATGCCCAACATTTCCAAGACGAACATTATAGCTGTGAACCGGCTGCCTTAGAATTGGGTTGTGTGGTCAATGATATACGTCATATTATTGTGTGCGGCCATAGTGATTGTAAGGCCATGAATTTATTGTATCAATTGAGAGACCCGGAATTTGCCTCCAAGGTAAGTTTTTATTTAATTTGAATTGAATAATAATTTGTTGTTTAACTTTCTTTTGTTTTCTTTCTTTAAACAATTATCCTAATAGCGCAATCGCCGTTTATCACCCTTAAGGGCTTGGCTGTGTACTCATGCCTCTACCAGTTTGGAGAAATTCGAGGAGTGGCAAGAGAATGGCATGAGTGATCCCTTATTGTTTTCCTCAGAAACACCTCTAAGACGTTTTGTGGCCTACATAGATCCTGAAAATAAATTTGCCATTGAGGATAAACTGTCGCAGATAAATACTTTGGAACAAATGTCTAATATAGCTTCGTATGGCTTCTTAAAGGCACGTTTGGAATCTCATGACTTGCACGTGCATGCCTTGTGGTTTGACATTTATACGGGTGACGTTTATTATTTCAGTCGTGGCTCCAAACGTTTCATACCCGTTGATGAGGACAGTGTGGATAAGCTAACCGGTGAAGTAAGACGATTTTATTCGTGAAAGGAAAACCATTAAAAGCTGAAACTATTAATAATTATTAAGGCGAAGTCTGTTGTAAAGACTTGCTAAAAGGCTGGAAAGAAACAAATGAATAACGCCTATCGTTTGAGAGAGACTTGATTGAGAGAAGAGAGGGATTTGATTTCATTTTGCTTAAAATAATTAAATAAAAATCCAGAATTCTCTAAGATTAAGAATTTAGCTCTGGAATTACTCCACTTACCTGTGTCAAACATCATTATTATCTTAACTTCATTAAAAATAAGACCAAACATTGTTAACCATCCTTTTATAAACTTCAAAACTGTGATAATTAGAACAAAATATTTAAACTACAAATGAAAGAAACAAAGTACCAATAAACTATTTATGTAATATTTTAGGAAATTATTTGTATAACGTAAATTTTTGATGTTTTTCATTGTTTTTATCTTTAAGTATAAATGAATATTGTATATAAAATAAATGTTTATATTAAAATATATTTTTGCTAATTAAATGTTGTATTTAAAAATAAAAAAACTAAATAAATAATTAATATATATTGTGAGCTTAAGAGAAGTTTTATTACTAAACAAAAAACGATCACTCTTAAGAAAAACTCTACAAATCAAAATAAACATTTAAAGGCATTTAAAAAAGTCTAAAATTGTAAATAACATAATAACTCTGTAAATGAGCCTTAAAACGAAAAGAAAAGCTTGCTACGGGATCACCCATATTTCTGATCACAAAACGATATTTCACAGGAAACACTTAAAAAACCATAAAATCGTTAATAACTATGCAAAAAAATCTTAAATTGAGAAAATATTAGTGAACACAGATCGAGCTGCTTTTCTGATCGATCGATCATTCAAGAAAACCTTGTAAATAAGCCTTAAATTAGGATAAGGAGGTTGTTCTGTGATCATTTGTATTTCTAACCAAAAATCGACCTTACACAGGAAAAACTAAAAAATCCCTAATACCTTTGTTAAAGAAGCCTTAAAACGAGAAAGTAGCTTCATCTCTGAATACTCATATTTCAAAGCAAAACACTATCATTAAAAGAAAAACTATAAATTTAAAAGAAGGTTTAAATCGGGAAAATGAGCTTCATCTGTGATCACCAGAATGCCGGGAGGTTGTATTAATACGTAAAGTTTTTATCTTTATGACATTTATTTTCAAACCTGCTGATTTCGCAGCCAGCGTTACTCTTCGTTAGTTCGCTGCGAGATCTGAGTAGCTGTAAGCCAAAAGACAAATATCGTCTGCATAATCAAGACCGTTTAGGCCACCCTGCAATACCCACAGTATCCCCCTGCCATTAGCGAAGGCTCTTCCAAGGATCGTGTCCGGATTTATATTAAACTAGTTGACCGCCCCGGCTTCGCCCGGTAGCATTTACTAATGTTAGTTCTTCAAGTTTCTCCAACCCACGCACATCAGCCTGTTCTTATTTATTTGCAAATAAAATATCTAAATTTGTACTGCATACTTTAGGGAGCTGTTTTTATTACAGCTTTTACCCGGAATTTTTAATTTTTTTCTTTACAAACCATCTCCTGAAAATTTCGAATCGAATAAAAAAAAATCAGCCAAATCGCTCCAGCCGTTCTCATGTGATGACATTACATACATGGACCATTTTATTTTTATATATATAGATAGAAGTGGTGACAGGACACATATTTAGGCTGTTTATGTGGTCGATGGTCGACTTAGGGGGACTGACGCCCTCAGTCGATTCGTTGTCGAGATTTTCGCTCTCCCAGAATGTTCGAATTGTTTCGTATTATTTCAGCACTCGTATGTGGGTCGGAATTCAAGAGCTCAGCAGAGATTCCGTCAACACCTTGGGATTTGTTTCCTTTGAGGCTCAATGGAGGGACATGCGTAAACGATGTTTGGGTCATGCAAGTGAGACTCGAGGCCATTCAGCTGTAGTGATCCGCCCATACCTCATTGATTAAGCATTCAAATATTGGCATATTAATATTTATAAATTCATAAATTTGTTCCGGAAATCCTCCCATTAAAGATTTTATAGTTGCTTCCGTTACCTTTTTGGCGTGGTAGTCCACTTACGCTTTAAATCGGACATGTCCTGGGATAAATTTTCTGTGTTCTTTAATTCCTTTTTTATCTTTACACAGGCCTAACTTCTGTGGATTTGTTTGAATACCACTCAAGTGTATTTTTTCCATAGTGCCATGATGCCAAATCGGGCCAGAAATATGAAGGCACTCTGTGTTGTTTTAAGAAAGTTAAAATCCGTAGACACTCCGTAATATATATTTCGGTGTTTATCGTGCCTGATGTCTCAAATGATTGGCTTCTTTTGATACAACTGCAAATGGCTTGTCAAACAATAAACTTCTTGGGGAATTTTGTTTGTTTTTTGTACAGTATTGTTCTTGACCCGGAAGTTGAGACAAGTCTGCCAGTAAATAAGTGTCAGGTGTATATATAAGTTTGTCATTCTGTTTGTAATTTCCACAATATCATTTTCCGACCCTATAAAGTATATATATTCTGAATCCTTATAGATAGCGGGGTCGATTAAGCCATGTCCGCCTGTCTGTTGAAATCAATTTTCTGAAGAACCCAGATATCTTCGGGATCCAAATCTTCAATAATTCTGACAGACATGCTTTCGAGAAGTTTCCAAATCAGCAAAATCTGTCCTCAAATGGCTGAGATATGAGGGAAAAAACCAGGACAATTTTTGACCTATATCTGGATAATCAAGTCATTAATATAGACAATATGGATATCTAATGATAGATATTTCAAAGACCTTTGCAACGACGTATATAAGACCATAGTAAGTTGGACCTGCAATGGGTCAAAATTGGAAAAAAAAATATATTTTTAACCCGAATTTTTGTTCACCAATTTTTTTTTAATTTAAAAAAAAAATTGCGATCTGGAACTTTCTGAACTTTATACAACTTCAACCTAGCATTAGCTCTGGTTCTGCGTACAAAAGAATCAGAGCATTTAACTTTACGAGCTGCTTTTCTGATAGAAGAGTTGTACGACTTCTTTTGCCTTACCAATATCTGTTAGACCTTTTTTTCTTCCTGATCTAGGTTCTCTTTCAATGTTCTAGCCTTCTTTATCCTGTTTAATGGCTTTTAAAAAAATGCGACGATGAACCTTCAGATCTTTTGCGTTTTTATTGAAAGTTCATGTTGGATTGTTTTGAAAAGTTTTAATTATTTTTTTCACGTACTTTTTTTTGTAAAACATAAGTGAAATTTTAGAAAAACAATAACTACAAAGAAATATCAATTCCACTTTGAAAACTGTGATAAATTTTCGTTTTACTTTTTCTGAAGAAGCGAAATACGGAATTAATTCCACTGTCGATAGGAATGGAATTCTGTGATAGGCCTGTAAAGTTCCGCCCATTCCCAGCAAAGACGTGCACAATGGTACCCAAGTAAATTTCCCGAAGTTTTGTGACTTTCACAATTGTTGTTCACCAGATATTCCATAATAACTATTTACTTTGCGAAGTGCCACGCCCACTAGAAATTTCAAAATAAAAAGTATCCTATTGTTCCTTCCATATATACTACATACAGTAGTTTCAAGCGGACAGACAAACAAACTCATGAACTAAAAATTCAAGCACTTGAAAATATTGCTAGAATTTTACTTGAACATTTTAAACTGGAAAAATATATGAAAATTTAAAATATTTTAAAACAAAAAATGTATTTTTTACTGGAGAATACTATTGACATAATGTTTAATACAACAATAGTTCAATTGCTTGATACTGGAAATAAAAAACACAGATTTTTGTGATTTTTTTTCTTTGGTGATTTCAGACCAAATATCTATTATTCACAAGAAAAACTCAAAAATCGTAAATAAGGTTGTAAAATGGAAATAAAATTAAAAAATACAGTGAGCCGCAAAAGTGAGTATACACCAAAAATTATTGGATATTTTTTAAGATAATGAAAATTCTAAAATTTATCCATGATTAAAATTTTAAAGTTTCGGTTTGATAGAGATTGGCTTGAATAATATCTTTGGTTGTGAAAAATATAGATTTAAGTCGGACTATAATGATTTTCATGATCTTAAAAAATCAAAAAATTCGCTGCTGTTTACTCACTTTTGAGGCTCACTGTACTTCATCTATGATCACCCATATTTCCTAAAAATATCTGTTAAATGAAAAAACAATTTTTTTTGTAAGAAAAATTTATAATTTTTGTTTTTTTTATTATTTGTATTGTATATTAATAATATTTTATGCTTATTATGGAAAAAAAGGGAACCTTAGGCCTAACAAAACACGTTTAACAAAAAAACAATTTACACATTACATTTTAATATGCATAAAAGTAGTAAAAAAGGAAAGCATTTTCTTCTTCATTCAACTATTCAAATTTAAACTGCCACTCGTACTCACTGTCATGCTGCACATGTACTCAATGATATTGATGATGATTAACGGCATTACTATTGGGATTCTCCAATTCCTCGAAATATTTTCTAGCATTGCGTATATTAACCAAAGTGGCCTCCGATGGTATGGTGGGATCCGACATGACGACCATAACATAAGTGTTGCTAGTAAAGGTATCTATGAATGCAGCAAAGGCACTATTGCGTACTTCAATCGATAGGAATTTACCACCCAACTTGGAGCAGCTCAATTTAAATTGTTTTATTATATTGGAGACCTTTTCGAAACGATGAGAATCACGATTCTTTTTACTTTGACAATGGGAAATGACCAAGAAGGTGGCCTTTTCGAAGAGTAAAACTTCGTCGGCCTCGATGACATTGGCAAAATGGGTGAGAGAGTTTTCCAAGGCGGCCACATTGGGTATAAGCATGGTAACAATGCTGGACCAGGCTCTGTGAAGGAGAAATTTAAATATAAAATGTATAGAAACATTTTAGTGAAATTTAATCGAAGTGTTTTTCCTACCTGTATAAAGTTTCATCCCATATACTGGTTCTAAAACAGGTGACATTGCCTGGACGACTTAAACGTATTAAATCATCTTCACGATCTTTGAATAAAGTCTCTCGTTGTTCTTCTGCTACCAAATCCATTTTGTGTATTAAACAAAAGATTTTGGCATCAGGAGAATTCTACAAAATTCGAAAATTTTATAATTTTACAATATTATTCCCAATCTAAATTCATTACAATATAATTTTAACAAAAATTAGTAAAAATTTCGCAATTATTAAACAAATGTTAAGGAAATTTTTCGAACATTTATTTAAAACTGATAGATTCTGTTTCAACATACAGATAAATATAACAAATTATTCTCACCTGCAACAAAGCCTCCAAACATGACTGATAGTAGTGTACATCCCTTTCCAATTCACGACTTTCAACATCAAACACATAAATCAATACCTCAACATTGCGAAAGATATTGTCGCGTTGAGAAGCAAAATATTGCTGCATAAAACCCTCCTGACCACCACAATCCCAAAGATTCAACACCAAATTGCCTAAAAATCTGACATGGGAATGCTCCACATCGACTAAAAATCAAAAACAAACATTTTTATTTACAAATTAAACTCAAACATAATTAAAATACTTACTGGTGGCTCCCAAACGAGTGGTATCTCTGGCTATATAGTTGGCAAATATAATGGAACGCATACTGGTCTTACCCGAACCACTTTTGCCCATAAGTAAAACCTACAATAAGTCATACATGTTAAATTTTTTTACTTTAAACTATGGTTTATTGTGTTATTTACCTTCTTCTTCATGTTGTTTGTTTTATTTTAAGGGTTTAGTTAAGGTATTTGTAGTTATTTTAATTAATTTGTTTAAAGTTTTACTGTATTTTCTTTATTCCGACGCCCTTTTTCGATTGATAACAATAATATTTTTATTTGCTCAGCTGTTTTGTTGTTGTTCTTTCTACTTTGACATTTTCTTTTGTTGTCGTCATTCAAGCAGAGTTGTATTTGATTTAATAACGGATTATTTGCATTCACAATAGTGTTTGAGGGTGTTCATATTTAAAAAGACTAAAAAACCGTTACAATTTAAAATTTTTTAACGTAAAACCAGCGTAATACTACAAATATATAGATTATAAATAAGGAGATTATTGGTTTAAGGTAATATCTGTTTATTTGTTCGATTAGGTTAGTAATTAGTTAATAAAAAACTGTTTTGTATTATTTATAAACGTTCGTTATTGTGTAATATTTAACTATTCATTTTCAAATTTATTTTTATTTGCAGGAAATTTTAAATTAGGAACTGGAATTTTTCTCTAAGGTTTCAAAGTAAGTGATCTTATTTGTTATTTGTAGTGTTGAAGTCAAATTTTTAAATAATTTCAGTTATTGCTTCAATTTGTTTACTGTTATTTATTTGTTATTTATCTGAAAATAAAACAAAATATTATTTCAATTTGATTACATGACATTTTATCTGATTCAAATTAAGTTGTTTGTAATAATAAAAAAGTGTCGTGTTTAAAAGCCGTTTCCCAGCGAAATTGTTTAATTAAAGATTTTTAATACATTGATTAATAATTGTGATTTTGTTTTAAGTGTTTTTTTTTAATAAAATTTAAAATTTTTATAAAATAGTGATGTTTTAAATTTGGGTCAGTAATGTTTGCAAGAGAATCCAATAATTTTTTTATTAAGTCAATTATAGACTTTATATTAAATCGTTTTAGAGATTTGCTAAATTAAAAAAAATCATAATTTTCCCCATATTCATTTCCATACAAATTTCATATGGAAATTTTTTATTATAAACTATTGATAACTTTAAAAATTGTTTGCCTATAAATTGAATTGGATCTTAGTCCTAGTATTAAAAATTCGTAATCCAAACTGCCTTCATGTTATATAAACCTTATATTTTAATCTGCTCAAGAGTTTAGAATATATTCAGAAAGATTTGATGAAAAAAATTTTAAGAATTTGAAAAAAAAAATTAAATTTAGCAAGAAATTTTGTTCGCCAAAACTTTCTACATATCTCCATAACTATAGAACAGTTCAAAAAATAATGTAAGTAAATCTTAGAAATAATTTGATTTAGAATTTTTTGATAATTTTTTAAACAAAATCGGACAAATGGTTCTAAAGTTATGTTAAAATATGTGGTACAACCTCCTTAATTTTTTATATTAGACTTTGAACTTCATTAACATACAGTTGTTGAAAATACAATGGAAACTTTTCAAATATTTATTAACCCGGCAATTCCCATACCCTCGCCAAAAGGAGAAACAATTTGTTTTTATAAAAAATAGTAAAAATACGTCTAGTTTACACTATAAATATGTTTAAAATAAAAAAAAATATAGCTAGTTCCGATTTTATAGCGGGGTCACCAATAGGTGACACTGGGCAGAGAAAAAATAATTTTCTAAAAATACTTGCTGATATTGTTAGCCTGAATATCTAACAGTATTTATTAAAATAAATTATTGTGATACTTAACCGTTTGGCATTTTTATAACAACTTATTTATCATAAGACACACACCAGTATGTTAAAATCAAAAACACTGCTTAAAGATTTTTAAAAATCCCCTAGTTAATAAAATTCTAGCGTTGCCAAAATAAAATCAGATATAAAACAGGATCTTGTCTGTACATAAATAATATCAATATTTATCAGTGATATCTGTTTCTATGTTTAAAACTACCGTTAATCTTTGTCACCTGTAGGTGACACTGGGAATTGCCGGGTTAAATAGGTCAAAATCCCGAAAAAATTCTTATGAAATTTGTATTCTTTTAAGGCCTTATTCATACCCTTCACTTTCGTCAGAAGGGTATATATAAGTTTGTCATTCAGTTTGTAATTTCCACAATATAACTTTCCGACCCTATAAAGTATATATATTCTGGATCCTTATAGATAGCGGAGTCGATTAAGCCATGTCCGTCTGTTTCTGAAGACACCAGATATCTTCAAGATCCAAGTCTTCAATAATTCTGTCAGACATGCTTTCGAGAAGTTTCCTATTTAAAATCAGCAAAATCGGCCCACAAATGTGCGAGATATAAGGAAAAAAACCAGGACAACATAGATCTTTGTCCAATTTTTTATCTATATCTGGATTACTAAGACATTAATATATAGAGTATGGATTACTAATGATAGATATTTCAAAGACCTTTGCAACGACCATAGTAAGTTGGACCTACAATGGGTCAAAATAGGAAAAATATTTTTTAACCCGAATTTTTTTTCACCAAAAAAAAAATTTAAAAAACAAACAATTTTTTTTTTCAAATTTAAAATAAAATTTTTTTCAAATTTAAAAAAAAAAAATTTCAAATTTAAAAAAAAAATTAAATTACAATTCGAAAAAACAATTTCACATGGGTTTTCTATGGGAATAAGATCTGGCGATTGAACAGGCCACTTAAAAACATGCACTTTATTGGATTGTAATCACACGGTTGCAACCCTAGAGCTGTGTTTGGTATCATTGATAGAAGAGACTTTTTACGGGGCTATATCAACCAAGACCAGCCTCATTTGCCTTGCGGCTAACAATTGGAGAACTAATTTCCAATTGTGTATTAATGATTATCTACCGGGATGTCATTTCTGGTAATTCCTTGTCTTGCTATTAAATTATCTCGTCTTGGAGTAGTTTTACGAGGTCTTCCTCCCAAATGATGAGTTTTGCATTACCTGTCTGACGAAATTTTGTTTAAAAATTTTGAAACTGCTGATTTTTTAATTGAATATTTGTATTTCTTTTAGTGTTTTGATTTTTAAATTAAAAAATGGTTTAACATTGTCACGAATGTGTTTCTATATTATTAGAAAATAGAAACAGCTGTTCATTTATATTAATTATAGAAAATTTTATTACCACATGAAACTCGTTTTTCTTCTTATCAGCAAAAAAATAAAAATATATCACACAAATATGACAGCATATTTGATTCACTGTTGATGTTTGTACACAATAAAGTTGGAAATGTATTAAAACATGTTTTAAAATAAACTTAATTCTTCTATATTTAACATACACATCATTTTATCATTTATTACTGTTATATTTATTGAAGTTTTATTTCCTATCATTTCATTTACCAAAGTGTTCCTTTTCCATAACGTTTCTCTTTTTCGTGTAAACATTGCATTGAATCAAAACAATAAAATACGGTTATTTCGAAACATAAACAAATAAAAGTAGAAGAGGCATAATGAAATGAAAAGTCAACAACTGATAAACCGGCTTAGAGCCAATTCAACTAAATAAAGCTTGAAAAATACTTGAAAAATTATTCATTATTATACGTATGCAATTGCTTTGTTTCTCTTTCTCTCTTGATGGAATTTAGTTGGTACTTAAATTTCTACATGGGTATGAGTGTTAATGCCCACATCAATGTTAAATGGAAACATAACTATTACGAGGTGGATTAAAAAGAGAGTAATTTCGGCAGATTAACTTTTGTATTTTAAATTTAATAAATTAAAAATAATCATTATTGCATTTCTGTAAAGGAATTTTTTTAGAGCAAGACATTGAAAAATTTTACTTTTGATCCCGGCGAAGCCAGCTAATGTTAATGCCCAATTTCAGTACAATCTTCAATATATATTTTCTATGGATTAAGTAATAATAATGTGAATGTTTTTTCGTTATATCTAAACAACAGTACAAAATAGTGGCATATTGACCAAACTGTTAGCAGTAATTAGGTTTTTCCCGAAATCTTAAAAGTCAAATCGTAGTTAGCTCAAAATTATAAGAGGTATTGAGCTAATTCTATTTAGATTTTGTTCTCGTATGTATCCTTAATAAATTGCTGAAGATATATTCTTAAATCTTTAGAATTTGTTAAACAAAATTTTAAAAACTATGAAATTAGAGAATTACTGGGATTTGTGTATATAGAAGCCATTAATAAGACTAGTGGAAAAGATAAGACAGACAAATTATACAATTTTGAAAGGCCCTATAGATATTTAGTTTAAAAACACTAAATTTTAATTAGATATCACACAGTAAATAACAGCATTGCGGCTTTTTTATAAAATCCACGTTTTAGGAATTTCGGTATTTAAGTGAAGTCAATGGCAAAAGTTATCAATCCATAATACCGTAATGAATACAGATATGAATCAGCTGGTTTCAATAGATAAATAACAAAAGAAAATGTCAAAATGGTTGTGGTTTGAAAAGAGGGACAAATATATTTCAACCTCGTTGAAAACTTTTTTGACAACTGTCATTTGTTGCATATCTGTAATAATCTGTGACTGATTCCTTCACATAAATATGAAGTTAGGGAAACCAAAATCAAATTTATTTCGCTTAGAATACGAACGAAATCTTTTATTGGATATTGTGGATAAAAATATGCCCCATTTTAGATGTAACGAATTTGGATGAGTGTGAATTTCTATAGCGATCAGATGAAACTTGTTTTTATTTTATTTGAAATTCAGAAATATAACGAACAATCGCCCTGGACAAAAACTAACGGGTTGGGTGTAAGCCCATCAAAGACAGAGAGGAGAGTTTCAATTTTCTTTATAGCAAATTATCATGGAAAAAGATACTCAGGAGAGATAAAAGAAGGGCCTTAATGCCTACAATACATGCAGGAACTCCATTGGCAAGAATTGAGGTTTGCGACCAAGTATGGTAAATTGAATCTACATATCTGTTTTTAGGCCTATTATTACTTATAGATGAACAGTGTTTTGGAAGACAATGAGGAAGCGTATTTATAGGATTATATTTAACAAAGATCAAAGGTGTGCTTGTCTAGCTATAACAGGGGTTCGAAGGGGGTGCAGTTTTCACTAATGGATCCAAGATGGACTTGGTTACAGGGGCCGGGGTTTATATGGTCGAACACATTATTAAACAGTCAAATAGACTCTCCTTCCAGGCAGAGATCAGAAGGCAATCTGAAAAGCCACGGAGTTGATAAAAGCACACATCACATAGGGATCAGTAGTGACAATTTATAGGCGGCACTTAAGGCTTTGAAATGTCATTTAATAAATTCCAGCTTAGTGGAAGATTGCAGGAGAGCTCTTATTATGTTATTGTTACACTACTCAATCAGATTGTGTTGGGTACGAGGGCACTGTAGCATGCAGGGAAATGAGGTAGCAAACGAACTGACATGGCTCAGATCTGGACCATGGTACTAGAGAAAGGCGAGTAAGACCTCCTATTTGTCACTACTACAGGATAATATTTGAAAGATTCCGTGACTCCACCAACCAATCCTGGAATAGTAGGACGGATTGTCAAGTTAACAAGGTCTTTTGGCCAAAACTGGATGCACAGGCAACCAAAAGACTAATTGGGTTAATAGCACACATTCTCTATTGAAATAATAGCACACATGATTTTTGCAGGGCGTGTGGGGATGTAGAGGAGTTGGAGACAGTAGAGGAAATTAATGGCTTTCAAAGAGGGGGGATCAGAACATTTGTTGGCACAACCATGTCTGCCATAAAATGTCATCTTCAAACATAAAAAATTACAAAGAAATCGACACGTTTTCCGCACTCACACGAACATGAATAAATTTATGTCAATAAGTCTGGCAATGTTCTCTTCTAGAGCAAACAAAACGATGGCTCGTCAAGACGTGGGGAAATAACACATCTTGTTAAAAGACCCACTAAAATTGAATATCTTTCCAAGTATATATTGTAACATATTCATCATCAACCATGTTAATACTCGTATTTCTGTCTACACTCAGTCACAGTCATCGATTTCGCATTCAATAAAGGTAACAAGCTCAAAAATCGTAACGACTACGGCCGCTGCGACAAACTTAAGTTGACTTCTACAACAAAAACACACACAGTTCTCAACAGTCAACAAAAAAAGAAATCATCCAATGGTCTCCAAAATATTTAAATTTAAATACAATTTTTAATCTGACCATATACTTGGTGAGCGTTAACAGTTCAGTTGAGTCATTTCAGTCCATTTATAAAGTAGAGTGTATGGATAAGCGGATTGAACTAAGCGAACGTTAACACAGAAACTTAAATCGTGCATAAACAATCACAATCACAATAAAATAAAACCAATAACAAACAAAATTGAAATACATTTCAAGAAATAAATTCAATATTAAACAATAAATTGTGTTTTTAACACGGAAAAATTGAGGAAGCTTCAAAATTAAAACACATCAACTTAAAATAAAAGCTAAAGTTAAAGAGTTGTTAATTTTAAAATAGTTTGTTATTTTTAAATTATTCTGAAGCCATCGTTACTAAGTTAAACAACAAAGAAGCAGTTCATTAAAAATAAACTTTAATTGAAAATTAAAATAATAATACAAAAAAAAAAATATGTTTAAACAAACAATTTCTTTGTTGGCCTTAATTTTAGCCTTATTTGCAGTTGTTATTTGTAATGGCCAAAACCCAGTGGAAAAGGTAAGCAATTCTTATTTATTTTAATAATAACAATCTTTTTTATATAAATAAATTTCTCTTTTTCTTTGAAAACACTGCTAAAACAGTTAAAAGTTTTAGTTTTATATGAATCTTTATGCCCGGATAGTGTACGTTTTATGGGCCGTCAGTTGGGTCCCAGCTATGATGAATTAAAGGACTATATTGACATATCGTTAGTGCCATTTGGTAAATCTCAGGTAAGTTTTTTTTTTGTTAATAAATAAGTAATTTTAAAAAAATCCTATTTTTATACAAAATTGCTCCCTATTAACTTTATTTTTTTTTCTTTTTTTTAGTCCAAAAACAATGGCGCCCAATTCTTTTGCCAACATGGTCCTCGTGAGTGCTTTGGCAATCGCCAGCAATCGTGTGTTTTGCAACAAACCAAAGATCAATTGAGTCAAGTTAAATTTGCCGTTTGCCAAATGACCATACCCGATAATTCTAATATTCAATTTGTAAGTAGACTTCTCTCATAATTATCTTATATCGAAAATTACTCACAACGTTACGAAACGAGCCTCTGGTTTAGGTTTTTTGGATTAAGTACTTTGTTTATTCCCTTATTTTTAAAAGCCTTTTATGATTGTTTAAATCCATATGGGGGATTTGACATCAAGTGAACCAACTTTTGAAATCGATGTATTCCGATCGCACCAAGTATTTTGAGATACAAAACATTTATTTTGATATATAATCCACTCGCATCCCACTAAGGGACCAAAATTATCTTAAAGGAATGGACCTAAGTATTCTTTTGAGCAAAAAGGGGCATATTGGAAAAAGGGGCATTTGGAAAAAGGGCCCATATTGGAAAAAAAGTCAAAAAAGTTTTTGATTTTGCCAAAAAAAAAATCAAAAATTGTATATCTTCAGTTACAAAACATTTATTTTGATATTTATTCCACTCGCATCCAACTAAGCGACCAAATAGGACTTAAAGGAAATCAACTAATCTTTCTTTTTGGAAAAAAATAAAACAAGGGACCATTTTGAAAAAAAAAATCGAATTTGCAAAAAAAGGCAATAATTAATTGTATGTCTTGAGTTACAAAACATTTTTTTTGATAGATATCCGACTCACATCCCACTAAGGGACAAAATAGTTCTTAAAGGAAAAGACCTAAGCTTTCCTTTGAGAAAAAAAAAAAATGTTTAAAAAAAGAGCCCATATTGAAAAAAAAAATCGATTTTGCAAAAAATAAAAAATTTTATGTTTTGCATTACAAAATATTTATTTTGATAGATATCCCACTCGCATCCCACTATGTGACCAAATAGGTCTTAAAGGAAAAGACCTAAGCTTTCTTTTGAAAAAAAAAATTATAAAAAAGAGCCCATATTGGAAAAAAATTTCGATTTTGCAAAAAAAATTAAAAAATTGTATGTATTGAGTTACATCCCACTAAGCGACTAAATGTGTCTTCAAGGAAAAAATCAGAGCTTTCTGTTGAGCAAAAAAAATAAAAAATAGGACCCATTTCGGAAAAAAGTCAACAAAGTTTTTAATTTCGGAAAAAAAATATTAAACATTTTTTTTTTTTTATATTTTTTTCGAAAGATTGAAGAAAGAGCTATCGCTATTTGGGACACATTTTGCTAAGAACAATAGGTAATAAGTTACATGGATGAGAAAAAAATATATTTGGTCAAAATTTGACATTTTGGCCATAACTTAGAGTTCTTGACCGATCTTGTTGAAAAATTGTGTCTGTTGTAATTAATTTATTTTTTTATAAAATCCTTTCACAAATTTTATTTTACTACGACAGGGGCAGCGAAGTGGTAGTATATATAAGTATAAAAGAGTAAAGTGACTGATTCATCATCGTCCAGCCTAAACAGTTAAAGCTAGAAACTTCAAATTCAGGTAATGGATTACAAAAAGAATGAAGTTTTTGAAAATTCGATCCTTTTGTACCTTTTAAATGTGCTTGTCTTTAATAATAAAATGAGCAGACAGATGATGTCTGGTACTTTTTGGAAATTTGAAATTAAAATTAATAGCCCTGGAACCCTCTTCTTTCTAGATCAATAAAGAAATATTTTTGGTACTTTTTCAAGTTAGAATTTTTAAGTGTTGAAAATTTTATCTTTTTCGGTATGAGGATGGCTGACTTCATAAATGCATTTTGCAAAGCAACACTGCCATGTATAGTGTTCATAAACGCAATAGATTTTGTTTTGGCAATGTCGCAAGTTCATTATTGTATGGCAATGCTTGTCCATGCGCAGCATCTCTCAAATTTGGGAACTGTTTTTATTTATGATTCTTTACAAAACATTGCCTTGTAATTGCTTTACATTACTGCGTTTATGAAGTCGGCCAAAAAGTCCGTGCGTTTTTGAATGAAACACAGTTTTTTGGATAAAAAATTAATTTATTTTTAAACGTAGTCTCCTTTGAGCTCTATGCACTTATGCCACAAAGTATACAGAGGCGACACGGCAAAAAAAATATATTTGTCTCTTTCGCTCAAAACAATTTCAACTGGTTTGGTTTTGTACTTATTTATATAGTTGTTTGTTTTAACGCACTATCTGTATTAAACCGCAAATTAGTTTTCTCTTTCTATCGAAACAATTTCAAAAAAAGCTGATTTTAGTGTTTTTGAACTGTCAAATTTGACGCCTCTGTATATTTTGTGCTTATGCGTTTCTACAATTTTTTTTTATCCCTTTCAAAAAATAAGATTTGTCGAGGTCATCAAAATAACACCCCTTTCACACTAGGCAATTTAGTTGCGCAAGTCTCTTGCCCAACAACAAAACAGCATGGAAAATTTTCTTCTTCTTAACCCGACATTACAAGAGACTTGCGCAACTAAATTGCCTAGTGTGAAAGGGGTCTAAGTAGTTTTTGGGAGATGATTTCAAATCTCTTTCTGCCGAGATATTTCTTCAGGTTTGGAAACAATAAATAGTCAATCAGGGCTAAATCCGGAGAATAGGGCGGATGAGGGAGTAATTTGTAACCTAATTCATGGATTTTTGCCATGGAAATTGCACTTGTGTGCACCCGATTGTGAGCAAACGCGTCAGCCATCTTGAGGAAAGCTTTCTCATACCCAATTAATCATTCAAAATTGTAACCATTGAACCATAAGAGATGCCTATGGCTTCCAAAAATGTCTCGCACTTTCAATCTCCTATCGGCCAACATCATAATATATTATATTGAATTTGTTCAATTGTTTCGGGTGTGGAGTACTCAACTGGGCGTCCAGAACGCTCAGCATCTTTCGTGCTTATACGGCCACAGCAAAATTCAGTAAACCACTTTTTAACCATTTAAATTGATGGTGCAGATTTCCCATAGTATTTATCAAGCTTAGCCTTTATTTGAGTGATGTTTTACAATTTCTCCTCACGAGGTAGTCTGCTATCAATGGCTGTCAAACACACATTAAATGACGCAGCTTGTGAAAATTTTGACAGGAGTCAACTGACTATCAAAAATTATTCATTCTCACTTGGTTGACTGCGATGACTAAGTTGAGTTTTACTTCCATCGCCCAAGAGATGAGGAGTGTTGACGAAGACATCCTTCGCGACACGACACTACCCTGAGGAACTCGTTGTTTAATTCTACGGGATTTTCAGAACTTGTCTTTAAACTCCATGGACGATTACCGGCCACTAAGCTAATTCACTATCCACCTCTTCGTTTAGTCTTCGACAGGTCAAGTGCTACTGGAATTGTCCGATCGGAAGGCCTCTGCTGGTTAAGCCCTGAGGTAATTGGGGTGGTGCTGTGCATCTTGCAGAGTCCATGCTGAGCGGCTAGTAGTTGACAAGTCAGCTGGGGAAGAAGCAGAGATCGACCTATACGATTGCTTCTCACTTGCGATTTTCTCATGCTTCAGCAACGGCATCAATCGAGCAATTTTCCAGGCTGATAGATTAAAAACCCAATGTTTATAGCATTGGCAGCATTTATTACTTACATATGTTGTATAAAGTTGTGGTCTGTCCGAGACCGGAAGATTTCGCTGTTTGCGAACACTTCTTCTTTTTGCCTTGTCTCTTTCGGGATCCTTAATAAAGAGTAAATTAATAACGATCCCATTATCCTTCTTCTACGTGGGGTTGGGGACAGCCTGAACTCCTGAACTAAAGGTACAGTTATTCAAGTAATCTGGCCAGCGTGCCAAGCTACGTCTGCTTTGTGGTCATCTCTGGTCTTAATTTTAAGGCTTGAGTGATGAAGCAGATGGTGCGAGCTAAAGGACCAAACGGGTAATTCCATTCAACAAAGTGCTAATGTCGGGACGATAGGCTGTAAGACAGTTGCATACTGGCGGATTGTTTTCATTATACTCGGTTTTCTCCAATTTCTCTAGTGTCATGATCAAGATAAAAAGCTCTACTCTTCACAGTGTTTTGTATGAGGAATGCGATTCTTACAAGATTTTATTGCGGATTTTTTTAGAGAAAGTAGTATCCGTTCCAATTTTGTAGACAGGAATTATTGATAAGTTTTGTCTCTCTCTTTCTTTTACGACGTTGTGTTGTCGCATGAATCGGGTTATCTTTGAAATCTTTCCAGTTGAACCATAGGGAGTGGATAGTGGTTGTTGCTGCAGATGTTGTAGGTGCTGCGGTTGTTATTGTGATTGTGGTGAGAAGCATGGAAATTTGGAATAAGATGATGATGCTGATTAGGTTGACGTTGGCAGCAACGTACATTTCAGACCACTCCATAATGGCCGAAAAACACAAAGTAGCGGTAAAAACTATTTCCAGACTTGCTAGCCTCACCAAATTTGTCTTCGCTGTCTAAATATTCCATTTGAGTAAAAATGGGCGGTCCACGCCCCCTTTTTTGTATTGGGCCTCACATAAGGGGAATTTTCGATAAAAATTAATGCTTGCTCTCTAAAACTCCCCCTTTATAATTTGATAGATACATTTCTATACACTTTAAACAAAATTATGAAAGTCGTGTCAGTTTCTTCGTGGGGCTTCCATATGAATTTACCTTTTGCAAAAGTACCATTAAGTCGTCAGTTTGCAATTATTTGCAAACAAATTTAACATGGCATTAAACCTTAGTCTCCCATGAACAACTACATATAGGAAACTCCATTAAAGATTGTTATCCACGGGAGTTCTACTCCACAAAAGACAATAACACTATTCACAATTTCACAAAAAAGATGACCCAGTAAAAACATCAAAATAAGTTCTAAATACAAACATCTACGAAATATCTTTACAACAGTTAAAAATACACACCTCGAGTAATAGAATCCATATTCAAACAATTATTTTATTGAAAGTATATTTTGAAAAACGACGATATGATGTTGGAAAATCGAATTTTTGTCGAACATTTGGAAATTCTGCCATAGTGCACTCTAGAGTTTATAGAAAACCAACTTTTTAAAAAATCCGTTTGTCGATAACCATCCTTGGCAAAATCGTATTTATATTATTCTTCTCTGGAGATGACCATCCAACAATTTGTTCACATAGTGAACAGTTTCTTGTTCGCACATGAATTGGTCTCGTGTGGACAACTCTTCTTGATGTTATGTTCTTGTCTCTTCGATTTACCATTTATACCTTAAAACACTTCAATTATAGAAAGTTTGAACCGGTTAATCGTATAAGAAGAGGAAGGAAAGTCGATTTCCCCTTATATATACTGAGATTTGCCTCTATTCGCAAAATATCTTCAAAAATAATTAAAACAAAAGCCAGCTTATTTATTTAAAAACTCTGCAACAGAGTTGTATGTATTATTTTCTCAATTATTCTGACTTACTAACTAACGATTTACCGTTTTTATTCAGTGCGCTGAATCGGTTGGCCTCTCAAGTGACATTGACACTTGCATGAATACCGAATTGGGAACTTTGCTGCAATTGGAAGCTGAACGCACAACTCACTCATATGGCATAAGTTTTGTGCCCACCATAATATACGATGGCGTAAGTATTCCACTATTATACAATTCAATTTAATCATTAAAATGATAATGAGGATTTATTTATTTATTTATATTGAATTTAATTCATGTTTTTCCCCTTTTCTTACAGGTTTTCGATCAACAATTACAGGACCGCTCGTTACGTGATTTCCGCGGTACAGTTTGTGGTTTGTTACAAAAAAGGGGCACTATTTCCTTCCACGATGCAGTGTGTCAATAACATCTCTTACAATCTGACTGTTTTTTTTTGCAAAAAAACACAACGCAATTTAAGTTAAAATCCAGTTCTCTTTTTTTTGAAGTTTTCTTTTTGTAATTGTTAACACAAAAATAAACAAAAAAAAATTATTTAAGACAAATCTCGTTTAAGCAATATGTTTTATTTTATTTTTTTTACGAGTAAAGTTAGTATGCACTCGTAAAAAATTACCTTTTTTAATGGTTTTTTTAAAAAAAAGTGGGTCAATTTAAAAATTGTTGTCTGGCTAAATTTAAGTTGTCTTTGCTGTCAGGTGCTTGCTGTCTGTTTGCAATAAGTATTTGCCTGGGAATTTGGTCAAGTTTTCAAAAACAAACATTTTAAGTTCTTGATTTGTGTTAGCGATCATACATATTTTAAGGTGTAAGATTAAGTTAACCCTAGTTTAACTACTTTTGTTAAGAACTTTAACTGGATTTTATTTCAATTTCCAAAAAGTTGTATTGATTGTGTTAATTATTGTTTTTTTTTATCTATTAACAAAAATTGTTTAATTTAACTGGTTGTTTGTTTAATTTATTTGGAGGGTGTTTTGCAATGTTAAAAATATTTGGCAGAACGTAAAACGGCGTTACGAAGTGTTAAATAAAATAATTAATGCTGTTTTTTTTGCAATAGCTCAATGACTTTAATCTAAAGTAAACGGGTTTGAAATATTGTAGAAGTTAAGTTAAACTTTGAAAATTTGATTTTGGAGAAAATGTTTGTACTTTAAGACATTATTCAAACTTTAACCCCTATTTAGAAGTATTAAAAACGATTAGTTCAATGCCTCTACTAATTTAGCCGTAGGTACGTTTTATACTCTGCTGATTTCGGGTAAACTGCCATTTGATAAAGCATATTTCGAAAGATTTTCTAAAAAATCATAAGGTAGACTTGTTGTATATTAATTGATAAAGGATTTTGTATATTTTTCAAAAATATATATAACTTTTGACAATTATAAAATTCATTGAATACTTTTTTTTAAAAAAATTTTACAATAAATGTTTTTTATTTAGTTTTTGCAAAGATAAAAATTTTTCAGATTGAAATTCAGCCCAATTATGAATAAAAAAATAGGAAAAATGGGGAAAAGGAGAAAACTCCCGGGGAATTTTTATTCATAATTGGGCTGATATGATTGAACATATTTATGAAAAACTATGATACAATTTTTAAATATTTTATATTTGACAACATTCAAAAATTCTAAATTTCCATTAAATAACAATAAACCGCTCAACCGGTTTTTTTGAAGACAAAAGCCGAAACAGCTTATCCGGTTTTTTCAAAAGACATTTTCCGGTTAAACCGGAAAATGGGTTTTTCAAATTTGCCGGTTTTTTGGACACTCTAGTTATACTCTAGTTTGGACACTCTAGTTATACATCCTCTTAGAAATTCTTTGCGATAACTTGAAAAGAAAACAAGTAAGAGAGCTATATTCGGCTGTGCCGACTCTTATATACCCTTCACCAAATTATACTTCAAAATACAAATTTTAAATATTTTTAGGTAAACAAAATTTATTATTTTTCCAAAGTTGTTTTTTTAATTTTTTGTAAAAAAAGTTTTCGAGTTATTTTAATTTTTTTTTTTTTTTAATTTTAAAAATTTTTTTTTGTTTTTTAATTTTTTTTTTGTTATCAAAAAACTGGAGTAGGGTGTAAAAATTTTGAATATTTAATTTTCAAATGCGAATATATCCTAAGTTATAAGATCCAGTTCATATTTCATAATTAATGCATGATGCTGTACTGTGTAGATAAAAAATCTCTAAAAATGTATTCACTAAATTTTCACATGGTTTACTGTCAGAATCTGTATGTCATCGACTACGATGACTAAGTTGAGTTTCACCTCCTTCGTCCAAGTGATGAAGAGTGCTGCCGTAGACTTTTTCGCCACACGTCACCACTCTGAGGCCCTTCTTGTTTAATTCTACGGGGTTGTCAGCATTTGTCTTTAAACTCCATGGACGACTACCGGCCACTAAGCTAATTCATTATCCATCACTTCGTATAGCCTTCGACAGGACAGAAGGCATCTGGTTTAAGCCCTGAGACTGGTGATGAGCTGCTGGTAGTTGACGTGGGGGAGGAGCAGAGATTCGAGTGTCTACGCTACAGATGACTGGAGGGAAATCGAAATGTACGAGGTTTAAGTGAAAAAACTGATGATCTTTCGGATCATAAGTTTAATCACTTAAACCCGGTCTTTCAAATGGCCCCAGAACAAGAACGTGGCATGTAACAACTGAATTGTTTGACCGAAGATAAATGATGTCAACATTAGTCGATGTTCTAAAGTCACAATTTTCACCATTTTGCTATAGTAAGTTTTCACAATAAAAATTTGTTGTTTACGAGTTTAGCGTTCCATGGTTAAAATTTTCCAAGTTTGCACTAAATAAATACCTAAGGATGACAGCTCTATTGTTGACATTTTCTCATTTGACAGACAATTTACTGTATAACCTTAAATTTGCTTACATTTGAAAATTGTTTATTCAGGGCAATAAACTTAAAGGTTAATCTTCATGTACCCCGCTCTCCTCATTTTTAAGGTCAATCAGGCTGCCACATGCTGATTTACCACAATTACCACAAAAAATATAAAGAAATCAAAAATTGGAAATACCAATAGACAAGGATGCTTTAATTTCAGAAATATAGTATTTTCTCAAAAAATCACTATTTAACAACATATTCTTACTCCATATTCATATTTTAAATTTATAAAAGCTTTATAAAATAAAATTTTTATACAAAATCTGTTTTATAAACCTTTAGTGCTATGAGTTCCGAAAAAACTCATTCAATTATATATTAAATTAGAGTTCAGTAACTAACAGACGTACAGAAGAATTATATAAATAAAGAAGAAGATAATGTTTACAGTATACATTCATGAAACATAAATGGCACGATAATCGTTCTAGGATGCTTGTACCTTTAGTTAAAGCTGAGTTGTTGGTCCATTCCAATTTCAGAGCTAAGATGTGCTAAATTTGTTGAATTTATTACTTCAAATAAAGATTTAATAAAAGCTGATAAAATTGATTAAAAATATAAATTCAAAATTATGGACTGAAATAATTAAACTTTATTAAAGTTTATCGTAGTAAAATAAAAAACATGTGAAAGATTTTATAAACAATTTTTTGAAACAAATTAGATAAAATTATAAAAAATAAATTTTCAGACAAAGTTTGAAAATCTCGCAGTCTTAATTATCCAGATATTTAAAATTGACTATGTACTTTGTATGGAAAGTGCCACACCCACTGTTCCGATCCAGACCATTTTTAGCTAAACTCCGTACAATAATTAGAATTTGATTCATACTTAGTTTAAATACATTACAATTATAGTACTCCAGATATTCGAAATTATGTATTTACTTTGTATGAGAGGTGCCACGCCCACGCCCACTAACACAATACCATATTCACCCAAACTATGTAGAATAGTAAGGGTGATATTAGGGAAAAATTTTAAGACTTCCACTATTCGATAAATAGGGTGCCACACCCCCTATTCCGATCAGTCCCATTTATGGTAAGACTTCATACACAGATAAGAAATTGGCTCGTATAAAGTTGTAAGACTTTCACAGTTATAGTTCTCCAGATATTCAAAAATAACTATTTATTTTGTATGTGTCACGCCCATTTTTAGCACAATTATACCGAAGTAAATTCTGCGAAGTTTTGCGGCTTTCACAGTTATAGTTCATCAGATATTCCATAATAACTATTTACTTTGTATGGGAAGTGCGACGAACACTTGAATTTTTAAAATAGCCTATTGGTCCATCCAGATATAGGGGAACATACATAACAAATTTCAAGACCATCGGTCCAGTGGTTTATTCTGCTATAAGTCACAAACAAATAAACATATTCCTATAATATTAACTATTCCTATTTTATTTACGTTTATGTTTTTTTAAAGTCTAGATTGTTGACTTTAATAAATAATATAGGACAATAATTATAAACGAATTTATTTGAATTTTTCCCAGATCATTTAGTGCTGTCCCGTTTTGGAAATTTCAAAAGGTGGCAAGTCTAGGCCAAGAAAGCATTGGTATTGTAATCATTCAGCCCAATTATGAATAAAAATTCCCCGGGAGTTTTTCCCCTTTTCTCATTTTTCCTATTCAAATTCAATGGGAAAAAAACTCCCGGGTAACAAACTCCCGCGGAATTTTTTATTCATAATCGGGCTGATTGTGTTTGAAAATCTTGTAAAAATCTTCTGAATCATAATTCGTGTCTAACTATTTCTTTGCTTTTTGTGGTTGATTTCAGTCTTTGGCTTCATTTAAAGTCTGTTGTTTCTGTAGTTTTCCACAACATTCACTGACTATCCTAGACACAACTTTTAAGGCTTAATTTGCCAATTCTATCTATTGAATGGCCCCGGCAACAACGTCCTCTGCCTAAAGTCGTCATGGTTTAAATTTCCCAAGTTTGTACTAAATAAATGTCTAAGGATGACAGTTCAATTCTTGACACTTCATCATTTGACAGACAATTTATTTTATAACCTCAAATTTCACCAACCAGATTTTATCACTCCTATAGAAGGTTATAGAAATAACTTTTTTATACTCAATCATGTTGTACAGTAAAAAGTACATAAATTCCTAATGGACTAGTTCTTTTATAAACCTCTCATCACTATATAGCCTCACTTTATATAAAAATAATCCAACAAACTTGTTTCCTTTTTTTATTTATTCTTTATTCATTAAATTTTTTAAAAATTATATCATTTTCAATAAAAATTCTATGCAATAAAACTTATATAAAAAATATAATAATAATAATAGCAATAATAATAATATAATAGAGATACAAGATAATAAATTCATTTACAATAAAACAATGCAAAGAACAAGATAAAATAAACATTCATTATTTATAGAATCATAGGTAGAAGTTATGATAAATATTTTTATTATTATTTTGTGCTAAAAAAGAAGATGAATTAATTATGTAGTTGAAAAGAAATGTAAAGAACAATAATAATAAAAATCATGATGATAATGATAATGGGGATGCAATAAAATCAGTTAAATATACATAATTATAAACAATTATTAAGAATTAACTTAAAGGCGTATAAATTGTATTTAAATCTACTATTATAAAAATAATAAAACAAACAAAAACCAACAAAACATACAAATTACTTAATAATTACAAAATTTTTAATAATAAAATAAAATATTTGTATAAATATATGTAAAATAAAATTGTTTGTTGTAAGTGTAAAATTAAGATTAATTAAAATATTTTCTTTAAACAAATTTAATTAAGGCACTACTCATAAAAAGGCTTTCAAAATTAATAATGAAAATAAAGCACATAAAGACAGATTTTTGATTAAAAAAAAGATAAAACAAATATTTGTTGGTTTTCCCCTAAATAAAATCGTATTTATGACAACATTTCTAAAGAATAACAAGCTAAAAAGTTTATGCAAAATGAATTGTAATAGATTGTAAAAGATTTGAGAAATTGTAAGGTTTTATAACCTTGAAAATTTAATATAAAAATCACATAATTTTGAATTTAAAAAAGTTACTACCCAGGAAAAATGATATTAGTTCCACAACTAATATATAGCCAGTACTCGTTATTGTTTGGCGTTGGGATCAATGATTTTTGTTTGAAATTGTCATCTCCAGAACCTGATTCTAAAGATGTATTGCGGAGCTAGCTGGAACCAGTTCTTTAATCCATGATTTTTGTTTGAAATTGTCAGCCTCTGAACTAGCAGGCAGACACACATTCTTAGAAACAGTTCAAGAACTAGTTCTTCCGTAAGTGATTTTTGTTTGAAACTGTCACGAGAAAGGTTTTGGAATATATGCGTAGAACCACAATAGCGTTCCACAGAACTGGTTCCAGAAGTAAAGCTGTCATTAAAGAATCTAAAGTAGTTCGTTCTAAAACATTTTCCCGGGTACTCTTTAACATCTTTATAATTTGTTTTTGCCAAACAAAAGTTCAACAATATTTTTTTTCTACTGCCGTTGGAAACATCACCCTAAACCGTTGTTGTTGTGGGTATTGTTGCTGTTGTATTATTGTGTATATTGATAAATCTTCGGGGCATAGGTTTTGGTGGTATTTGAGGCTTTGTAGGTAATTGAGGCTTTGGTTGTTCTAACTTATTATTCGTACACTTCTCTCTCTCCTGATACTCCACATAACCCGATTCATCGCTGCACTCTGAATCCGAGTCTAGCTTGACATCACGCTGCCGTCTCGAACGTCTGGGTCGCTGGCTATTATTGATTGATATGGTGCTGTTAGAGGGTGATAGCTTGGGACTATCCTCCGGTAAATTAAGGCCACTTAGAGAGTTAGTGGGGGAAGAGCTCATTTTGAGCGTTATAGAACTGGAACTGCTGAAAGTAGTGGCTGCATCACTGTTATTGCGATTTTGTAAACGTTCAAAGATTTCGTCAGTGGTTAAGGATGGCGAGTCCAAAGAAGAGGGCTGCTCTAAATCGTGTTCCGCTTCATTGTGGTATTGTTGTAGGGTTTGTCTGTATTTTAAAGACAAATCATCTTGATTATTGGTGACCGTGCTGGCAGTTTCACAACCGCTTGAAATGGAACCCTCATCGGCACTGTCGGCGCTAATACGCTTGTTAGCCGCATGTTGGGGTGTGGAAGAAGCCGAGGAGGCTTCAGAAGATATAGAAGACTGTAACTGATGTTTATAACGATGTTCCATTACACCACTGGAGTTGGTTTCCAAGCTACTGCTGCCCTCATCACTGCTTAAAGAAAGATTGGCCATTTTACGCATAGAATGGCGATGCAACATAGTTAAAATAGCCGCCTGTCGGAAATACATATCATCCTCTTCTTCACCCAAAAAATCATCTTCACCATCACTGCTTACGCCGGCCCGTCTCAGGGTAACCATTTGTTCTGGATCTTCTTCGGGATTTTCAATCAAATGATTGGGATTGAAATCATTGAGAGGATCAGCATTGGGATCATTGTTTATGCAGGGCAATAAACTTAAAGGTTCCTCTTCATGTACTCCGCTTTCCTCATCTTTAAGGTCACTCAGGCTGCCGCAGCTATTGCTGATGTTTTTGTTTAGCTGTCTCTCGAAATAGGGCAACAATTCATTGGTCAGGGAAGCATTGGTATCGTAATCATTGTGTTTTAATATCTTCTCAAAATCATCCGAATCATCGGAGCCATAATTGGTGTCTCCCTGTTTTTTCGCCTTCTCTGGTTCTTTTAAATCTTTGGTTTCAATTAAAGACTGCTGCTGTTGTAGTTTGCCACAACAGGGACTGTCCGAGGAGCCACAACTGACAGGTCTTAATTTACCCGTTCTACGTATAGAATGGCCGCGGCGACAACGTCTTCTGCCTAAAGTCATGGCCGGATAAAGAGAGTCCTTTTGACAGCATGGTTTCATTTCAGGTTCATTGGTTTCTTCGACTTCCTCACCCTCCTCCCCAATAGCCTCTTCTATGGCCATTAATTTGGGTGCCGATTTGGATCTCTCCAAAGGCGGGCGATAGTTATTGCTGCCCACACTTAGCAAGATCTTTCGCCGCGGTAAACTGGGATTATCGTAGACGGCGTTTGCAAGACTTAAGCGAGCATTCTGTTTGAGAATTTTCTCACGTTTAAATTCACGCAGAGCACACTCAAGATTGGCCTGGAGAAGTAAAACAAATTTGAAAAAAGAATAAAAGGAATTAGTAACTTTTTAAAAACAAACTTGGGAAGTCATAGAACACAATGGAACTAAGAAGCTCTTCAACTCACCTTTAAAGTATCACAGATTTCTTGCACTTGCTTCTCTTTACTACACAACACCGCATGACATCTCAGCTCGTGTTTTAGTTTACGGCCCTCATGGCGATAGATCCAACAGAAGACTCTGGGATAGTTCTTTGGTGCACAGCAATGTGTGATACGATTGGCCCAATATTCCGTTAGTCCGTGTTGTCTGGTTGTGGCTTTCAAACCAGAGGCACATACTTTCAGGCGCATTATCACATCGGGCTTGTTGTTTTGTGTGTAATTGCGCCACAATGTGTTTAACTGCTTTTCCACACAACCTTCGCCTGGACAAATGAAAAACAAAGAAAGTGTGTTAAACATTTTTCCTAAATTATGTTTTAAAGATTTTTGGAATTAATAACTATGCATATTCAGTACTAAAATGCATTTAGCACCAAAAAGTACTAAAGTATTTTCAGTACAAAAAAATACTAAATTACTTTAGTTCTAAAAACTTCTAAATTATTTTAGTACTAAAAAGTACTTAATTATTTTAGTACTAAACCATTTTTAGTATTAAGAAGAACTTAATTTTAGGACTAAAAAATACTAAATTATTTTAGTACTAAAAATTACTTAATTATTTTAGAACTAAACCATTTTTAGTACTAAAAAGTACTAAATTATTTTAGGACTTTTAGGACTAAAAAGTACTAAATTATTTTAGGACTAAAAACTACTAAATTATTTAAAAAGTACTAAACTAATTTTAGTACTAAAAGTACTAAATTATTTTAGTACTAAAAAGTACTAAATTACTTTAATACTAAAAACTACTAAATTATTTTAGTACTAAAAAGTACTAAATTGTTTTAGTACTAAAAAGTACTAAATTATTTTAATACTAAAAAGTACTAAATTATTTTAGTACCAAAAAATTACTAAATTATTTTAGTACTAAAAAATTATAAATTATTTCAGTACTAAATTACTTTAGTTCTAAAAATTAATTACTAAGAAGTTCTAAATTGTTTTAGTACCAAAAAAATTAATAAATTATTTTAGTATGTACTAAAAAAATATTTATATAATACTAAATTATTTTAGTACTAAAAATTACTAAATTATTTTAGTACTAAGAAGTACTAAATTATTTTTATACCAAAACATTACTACATTATTTTAGTACTAAAAAGTAATAAAATGTAATAATTTTTTTTACAAATAAAACGTACTAAATTATTTCAGTACTAAAAAGTACTAAATTGTTTTAGTACTAAAAAGTACTAAATTATTTTAGTACTAAAAAAATTACTAAATTATTTTAGTACTAAAAAATAATAAATTATTTCAGTACTAAATTACTTTAGTACTAAAAATTAATTACTAAGAAGTACTAAATTGTTTTAGTACCAAAAAAATTACTAAATTATTTTAGTACCAAAAAAATTACTAAATTATTTTAGTACCAAAAAAATTACTAAATTATTTTAGTACCAAAAAAATTACTAAATTATTTTAGTACCAAAAAAATTACTAAATTATTTTAGTATGTACTAAAAAAATATTTATATAATACTAAATTATTTTAGTACTAAATTACTTTAGTACTAAAAATTACTAAATTATTTTAGTACTAAGAAGTACTAAATTATTTTTATAATAAAAAGTACTAAAAATAAAAGGTACCTGGAAATAAAACGTACCAAATTATTTTAGTACCAAAACATTACTACATTATTTTAGTATTAAAAGTAATAAATTTTTTTAGAAATAAAACGTACTAAATTATTTCAGTACTAAAATGTACTAAATTATTTTAGTAAGTACATACTAAAAATCACTAAATTACTTTAGTACTAAAAAGTACTTTAGTGGTAAAAAGTACTTTAGTACTAAAAAGTACTAATTCTTTTAGTACTAAATTATGTTAGTACTAAAGTCTCTTTAATATAGAAAGTACTAAAGTATTTTTAGTACTTAGACGTACTAAATGGTATTTAGTACGAAAAATTACTAAATGATATTTAGAAAAGCACTAAATAAAATTTACTACTAAAAGTACTAAATAATAAAAGTACTTAAGTATTTTTAGTACTAAAAAGTATTAAAGTATATTTTAAATATTTTTTATTTGAAAAAAGCAATGTTATTTAAAAAAAAAAATAACTTATTAACACTTACCCTTCGCCCATCCCGTCAAAACGTTGCCCAAATATGACACCTTAAATTCAGGATCCGGCAAACTTATATCCACACTATGTGTACGTTTCCACCACAGTTTACCCAGACCTCTCGATAACGTACGCATAGCCTTTGAACCCAAATCATCGCTGCGTGATTCATGAAAATGTTCCAAAGTCCACATTTCATCCTGCTTATCCGAACCACATGCACTTGACGTTGTTGACGTCGTCTTTTCGATTAATACGACAGACGCTGCTGTCACATCGGCATCATCTTTGGCATAACGTTTAAATCGTTCCAAATAGGGACCACTCGTACGACGTCGGCCGCCATAAGTATTAAATTTACCCGCTGACATTTTCTTCTCGTCCTTATCGAACTTTTTGGCATTGTAGGTGTTGCCCAGCAAACGTGATATCGATGAGCTTTTAACGAATTTATTGTGACGTGGCGGTGTACCTATGGGCACCGGTGTGGGCTGGCAGGGGAATCCAGAATCTGTGTTAGCTTCCTTTTCTTTTTCCTGTGTCTTGTTGTCTTTTTTCAATTTGTGTTCATCCAGGGATTTGGATTTTTTACTAAATCCAAATATTGTTAAACGTTCCTTTGGCGTTTTGCTGCTGCTGTGCTGCGGTTGGTTGTGATTAATTGGTGTTTTTGGCACTTTGTTTGTTACATTATTTACATTTACATTGTTATTAAGATTATGATTGTTGTTATTATGGGCGACTTTAACAAAATCTACTTCATCTTTGGACATGGTTTCCTGTGCGGCTAAATTTGTTGTATCCATTTTTGAATATTATTTTTGTTTTATTATTTTGTACTGGGTTTTGTTTTGGAGATTTTTTTTGTGAGCGGTTCACACTTCTTTATTTGTTTTCTTGGTTTATAATAAATGTGTGTGTTTGTTGTTACAATTAAATGTTGTAATAGTTATTATTACACACATAATAATTTTGTATAAGTAAAGCGTTAGCAGAAGTATATTTAACAAATTAATGCTGTTTTCAGATTTTCCACAGAACTGCAAAGAGAAGATTTAAAGAAAAATATAAGTTTTTTTTAATATAAACATTAAATTTAATATATTATTGTATTACATATTATGAAAAATTATGGTAATATAGTTAGTTTGTTTAATTTATTCTGTTTATGCTAAAACAATTATTGCTGTCGCCTTTATTGTATTTACCTACTTAAAGGCGACTTCTCCTTTTCTTCCATATTAGAAGGCAACTCTATAGCCAGCCATTTTGTTTGTTTACATTTGTGTTTGTAAACAAACCTAAAACAACAAACACTTGTTTCTGTCAAGTAACCTTGAGTTTAACAATTGCAGTCAAATATTTTGTATATTTAACATAAAATTATACATTTTTAACACTTCAATCAAACTTTTATTCTCACTAACTAAATAAAAAATTATTATTTATATTGTTTAGCCATTATTTGTGAAAAATTTCACAATTTTTAGACATTGAAAGGAATTATTTTTGATTTCACTTGCAGCTTTTCGTAGAAATGAAAATGATTTCATTTAAAATCAGAAAAAAACAATATAATATATTAAAGATACTACATATGTATATAAGAATATATTTTAATTAGTCGTAATATCTACTTATGGATATTTGATAACAAAATTATCCTCAAATACACTCAGTTTCAGAGTTTGATAACGTTCTTTAAAAAGCCTTATTTTCAAAACTCCCCATTCCACTTAGTTTCGACTTGAAGATTGGGGATTAAATTAAGTTTAATCTACGAATATTGTTTTTGGGTCGCCGATAAATTACTCATTGTTTTAATAACAAAATTTTACGTTTTCTGAAGTTTTGTATGCCAATATTAAGAAGTTTAAACTAGATCTAAAAAACAGCAATTTGTTTTAATGTTAGATTCGATTTATTTTTAAGATTAACTAATCTGATTATTAATTGGCATTTGATCTGCAAGTTAAAAATAGAATTTGTCATCAATTTTAAAAGTTTCTTGCATTTGTCATTAAATTTCCATAAATATTTAATTGAAATCATAAGACGATTATTTTAAATCGAATTCGCCATAAATTTGTAATTTTTGTGGCATTTGTCATTAGATTTCCATTGATTTTTTTAGAAAAAGAAATATTTTGTTTCATGTTCTATCTAAATAGATGCATTTTACTAACCATATACATTTGAAATCATTTTGTTTTGAAGCTTTCTAGATTATATGAAGAATAATGTATTTTTTCTTATTTTGTTTACCGACACTGGTTGTTTCCAACTCGGGATATAGTCCAATTTTCAAATGCTATCTGTTTAAATTATCTTAAGCAAAATAAAGGGGGACAAAACCACTTAGAACTCAAAATCCATTGTGAAAAACAATATTCTAGAGAATTGAAAGGTGTGTTTAATCATATCAAATTCGGTTGTCATGTTAAGATAATCGTAAAATGACCAATACAATGAGATGTTTTCAGTTTTAATATTTATGTAAACAAAACAACTTAAAATGAATCATGCGAAAGAAATCAAAATATTTTAAGAAAAGGTGCCATTTTTAAGGCATTAGAAACTTGTTTAAAATATTTCCTAACAATCCTTAATAATTCCATAAATTTATTCTATTTTAAAACATGCCTAAATAGTAAGAATGCTGCCAAATACGGTCAAAATTTGTCTGGCACCTGTCAGTCTTTTTTACAGTGTTACCAAGTTACCAGAGAAACTTGTTAAAACTGATTAGGATGGAAAATAAATTCAAAATCTAATAAATTGTTTTCAAAATCTGCAATATAGTTCTTTTTATTCATAACATTTATTGAAAAACTAACACCGTAACTATGAAAGAAATTTTAAATTTCATTTTTGTTAAAGTCGACTTTATTTTAAAATAGAACTTTGGTTTTTATTTGAAAAAAGCTTCAAAACTTTTTCCAAAATATAAATAAAAAAAAAGAAATTTCAAAAAATTAAAAAAAAGTAACTAACAAAAACCTTTTTGTTTTAATAATAAAACAACATTTTAAATTATATTTGAAATTTTGTTTATGGTACGAAATTTAAAATAATAAAATAATATCAAACTTTTTTCAAATTTTCCAAATACATAATTTCAAATTACCTTCAAGTTATTCTAACAATAGTTTTGTAGATACTCGCACCAACTATTTTAGCCTAACTGGAGAACCATATGCCCGATTTGGTAAAAATAACAGCAAACAATTCTAATTCAAATTGCCTCCAACTAATTCTAACATTATTTTTAAATCTGTAAAAAATTTTAGGAGACATTCCGCAAATTAGTACAAAAAAAAATATTCAGGCAAAATTTTAAAATTAATAAAAAAGAAAAATCGAGAACGATCAAAATTTCATTATATTTTTGAGTGCAGTATTATATTTTCGAAACTACAGAACTTCGAAAATGAAATTTATCTACTTTATAACTTTTATATTCAGAAAAAATTTCAGCAGAAAGTCGGCTGTTTATAAAAAGGTTTTAAGCAAATCCCTTTTCGAGAGTTAAATCCGTTAGCCGCTATTATTTTTTTGCCAAAAAAAATTCCTTAGCAGTCAGACCATAAATTTAAGCACTTTCAAATAATGTCCATATCTTCGCTTTCAGATTTTTATTATTTTTGAGTTAGGAAGCCTCGATTAAATTGAAGAAAAATGTCTATTAAACATTTTTTTTTTTTATAATAAAAAAGAAAAACTTACATTTTTATTTTGTATAAAACTAGTTATATGCCAGGAACTTTGAATTCACTCAAGTTTTAGAAAAATACTTGTTGGTATTTTTTAATTTAAAATGTTTAATGTCAAATATAAACTTTTTGGCGTTTTTTTTATTATTTTTTAAATTTGTTTTTTATTTAAAAATAAATAAATTTTAAGCATTTTTCTATATTTTTTTTATTATTTTCAATAATTATTTTTTTATCTATTAATAAATATATTTTTTTTCAATTATATTAATCACTAATATTTCAATAATATCACAATTTAAATTATTATGTTTTTAATTTAAATTAATTTTTGTTTAGAATTATTTAAATCATGTCACCATTTAGAGAATTGTGTTTTTATTTTAAATTAATGTTTGTAGCTTAGCTGGCTAAACAGCCCTTACTTAACTGGTTGCTGTCAAAATTAGTTTTGAATTTTAATCGTGAACACAAATTGTTTTTAAGGTTCTCACCGCATTGTTAATGAGAAATTTTGTACTTTATTATATTTATTTTTTTTTTGTTTGTTATTTAATCTAGATTTTTCAATTCATTCATTGAATTCCTTGATTTCTTAACCATTTCTCTTCATTCGTTTTTTATTTTATATTTTTATTGCATTATTATTTCAATATTTTTTATGGAATATTTTTTTTTCTTCTTCTGGTTGATTAATTTTTTTATGGTTTTAATACCTTTTTGCTTTCAGCTTTTTTTTTGTGAATTAAATAAATAAATGTTATTTTTAATAAACAACTTTACTAATTGTTTTCAATTAACACTTCACTTTTTTTTAGTTTAAAAAAATCTTTTAGGCAAGAAATTTCACACGATACAAAAATTTACGGCAATGAAATAATAAATATCACATGAAAAGGAGGAAGAATTGAATTAAATTAAATTTGTGTTTGAGTGTTCTAAAATTTCCGTAAAAATGTTCTGCATTGATACATGACTGTTAACTGTCTGTTTTTTTCATTTCTCCAAATAAATATTCAAACCATTGAAAATAACGATTTGTTTTACTCTGGCCCCGTGTTGTGGTGTTATTATTGTGTTTTTGTTGTTGTTGTCGTACTTAGTATTATCTTAGTACAAACGAATGAATGAGTGAGTGCGTATGTATGTATGCATATTAAACGACAATTGTAGTAACGACGAAACGTTAAATTATTTAACATGTCAAACACACAAACACTCACTAGTTATTTCACTACACACAGGCATTCATACAAAAACACAACAAACAAACAGACAAACATTCATAGGTGTTTTCTTTAGTAGGCATTTAGCGGCACATGCAGGGTTGTTTTCTACAGGCTAATCACTGTGTTTATTTATTTGTGTGTTTGTATATATTTATATTTTTGTTTTCCTTAAGAAAAAGTACAACAAATCCGCCAAAATTAAAGCAAGTTTGTGCTAAATAATATCTAAAACATTTTCTAATCAAAATAAACCTAAATGAATAGAAATAAAACCATTAAATCACGAGAGTTTTTAAAGGTATTAAAAAAATTACCCACAATATATAAAAAAAATTAGAAAACACAAGTGTGGCTGTCGGCGATAAGATAAATGTCAACAAAACTCAAAAGAAATTATAATCAAATGTGTTCTGATTTATTTTTTTAACGGTCTATGGTTAATAATACCCAGCCAATCAATAATTATATGTTAACAGGGCAAATATTAATAAAAATATAGGTTTGTATTAAATATCACGTACTAAAGATAAAGTTTTTAAAAAATATATATTTGTAATAAACCGGTTTAAATTAATTTATAATTTAATAAAAGGATTTTGTTAAATAAAATAAATTAAAATCTAGGCATGAGTAAACAAAATCTGTTTAAAGGCTTTTTAAAAAAGTTAATAATTTAGTAATAAAAACCGCTAATTTAAAAGATGGCTACTTAGTGATTATTTAATTTGTTTGTTTTGTTTTTTTAATGTTTACCGCCTATTTCAGGAAATAAACCATAAATAATATCTAATCTGGCTACAAAACAGTATGAAAACCAATTTCTTAACTTTTAATCGTTTAAGGTTTAATATTTTTCGTTATTTACATTATAATTAATACGTATTTAATGGAAATTTCCGGTAAAATTGAAAAACAAAAATTTTTAAATAAAAGTTGAATAAAAGAAAGAACCATAAATACGGCTGTAAAGAGTGATATGATTTGTTTAAACAAAAAAAGAAAAACCCGTATTTATATTAAAAAAAATCAAAATTACCGCATTCGTAAGCTTATGATTTAAGGTTTACGAATTTAAAAAAGGTCACAATAGGCTTCAAAACGGCTCATTTTCAATGATTAAATTTGACATCAAATACATTGAGGGATTATGTTTAACTCGGCCTTCAAACACTTGAACTTGGGCTTCAGACAGGATTTATATCAAATTTACTATATTAAAACATAAAAATTTAGCTTATGAAGTAAAATCGAGGCTTGATATCATCTTACCAGAGAAGAGATGATGAGAAAAGGTTTACGGGTTTGAAATAAGGACGCAATAGGCTTCAAACAGGTCCATTTTCAATGATTCAACTCGACCTTTAAACTCTTAACTTGAGCTTCCAACAGACCATTGTGAATGTACAGTATAATGCACAAATAGGATCTCGATTAATATTCAAATTAATCTTCAAATATATCTTCTACATTTTCTAAATTTTAATTAAATGAACCAAGGTATCAAACAGTACAAGTTGGACTTCAAACAGGATCATTATTAATGTTAAAATTTAATTTTAAATCAATTGAAGATCTATGTTCCACATGAATTCATATTGAATCTAATGGGGCTCTATTTCAGTTCCAAATTTAAGCTAAATTCTGGATCTATTTAGGTTTCAAATTAATGATAGATTCTGGTTCTATTTAGGTTTCAAATTGAAACTAAATTCTGACTGTATTCAAGTTTCAAACTTGTGTGAAATTCTGCCTCTTGACAATTTTTAGTTCAAATTGGGTTTTGGAGTTAACTGATTTGGAGTCGAAAGTATGCTTTGGAAAAAATGATTTCGAAAACCATTTTTTCTCATTAACATAAATTTTAAAAAAATGTCTAAACAATTCCAAGAATTGTGATTCTAAAAAGCATATTCTTTGAAACTAATTGCTGTAGACAAACTAAATGACAGCTAAATTTTAGCACTCGGAATAATAAAAAAATTACCCTTAAGCCACGTGTTCAGTATACAGTGAATGTCACTTAAAATCGTACACCATCGTAGTCAAATTTTATTCATTAGTTTTAGAAAGTTGATGTTTTTTAAAATGCTATTTTTATATTGTGTGTGTGCTATTACCTATCAGAAAATTGGGTATAATTTTAATTGCCCTTATCCACAAATAAAAAAATTGGGTAAGATTGTCAGTGTCCAGAATATCAACGCTTCATTTGAAATCGTAAAGGCACTAAAAAATAGCAAATGATACCCTACATAGTATTACATTTTTTTTAATTTTTAAAGTTTTAATTATAATTTAATATAATTGTACGAATTTAAGTGAAATATGAATTTTGTGATGTTCTTTAATTTTCATCAATATTTTTTTAACGAATTGAGGTTTTGTTAATTTTTTTGTTGAAATACATATTTTTTGTTCCAATTAATAAAATTGCTTTTAATTTTTTATATAATCACCTATTATTGCCTGTATAATTTTATAATATTTAAAAAAAAATATGTTGTACGATTTTGAGTGACACTCACTGTATTTTATTTTAATTATTTTCTCAAAAGTGTGATCTTTATCTTTATTATTTTATATAACTTTTTTTTTGCTAATGACTGCTACATATAATTTAATTTATTTCCAACGAAAATCCTAAAATTCCCCCAAGTTAGTAATGAAAGAAACACTATCCATTTTATATATTTTTTTTATTTATAAAACAATTAGCATATAATTTAGCGATAAATTTTTTAAAAAGGGAATTTATAAATAATGCAAACAGGTTGCTTAAATGAGTTTATTTTTGTCACAAATGAATTTTACCTAGAATTAAAGAATACAATTACAAAATAGCAGCAGTGAAGACGGGAATTATAGATAAAGTCGCACGAAAGTTAATTATGGTCACACTTAAAATTTGTTTTGATATAAAAGAACAAAATTTTAAAAAAAGTACGTCATAAAATTTAAGAACTTAAAGAAGGGGATTTTAAATATGACGTATAAACAAAATTTCTGGTTTATTATAAAAACAACTGGCATAATATGTTTGTTTATTTATATTTTTTTAAAATATTAATAGACATTAAATCATTATTATTTAAAAAAAGACATTTTGATAAGATATTTCACATTGAAAAAAAAAGAAATAAGTTTATCATTAAATCTGTTTTACTATTGTGTTATGTGATTTTGAACTTCACAGCAAATTATCATTATAATTTAACATTTTAAGCTGCTACCAACCAGGTATTTAGATAACGCCTATTTGTATTTGTTTCTATTTATTTTGTAATTTAAATGCTTAACAAAATGTCTAGGTTTTGAATAAATGTTAGATTTTACAATTCAATTTAATACTCAATTTGTTATTTTAATGGTGTTTGACAGTTTATTGAACATGTCATATTGATTAATGTGGACAAAAGTTGTTTGGTTATTTTTTGTTATTAATTATTGGATTATAGAACTATAAACATTAAAGATTAAACGAATAAATTCTTAAGTGTAAACTTCCTAAAGTTGTAAAAGTTTTTAATCAAAATTTTGAAATATTAATTGATTTATGTAGAGAATGCTTAGATTTTTATGATTTGTGGCAATAAGGGTCTTGCAACTGGGACTTCCAGACTTTGACTTTCAAACATCGATAGTTGATAGTGGCCTTATTGTTGAAGCTACATCTGTCAAATTGACTGTCATTTATTCAGTTTGTTTTGGCAAAACACCATGAACAGATATAGCGTTCAAAATAGGTTTCTGTTCGAGCTCTTAGTCTATTTTACAACATGATAACTTTACTTCTTATAGAAAAGTTATCGATAACATTTGTATTCTATAGAAAAGTTATCGATAACTTTACTTTTCTATAGAAAATTTATCGATAACTTTACTTTTCTATAGAAAATTTATCGATAACTTTACTTTTCTATAGAAAATTTATCGATAACTTTACTTTTCTATAGAAAAGTTATCGATAACTTTACTTTTCTATAGAAAAGTTATCGATAACTTTACTTTTCTATAGAAAAGTTATCGATAACTTTACTTTTCTATAGAAAAGTTATCGATAACTTTACTTTTCTATAGAAAAGTTATCGATAACTTTACTTTTCTATAGAAAAGTTATCGATAACTTTACTTTTCTATAGAAAAGTTATCGATAACTTTACTTTTCTATAGAAAAGTTATCGATAACTTTACTTTTCTATAGAAAAGTTATCGATAACTTTACTTTTCTATAGAAAAGTTATCGATAACTTTACTTTTCTATAGAAAAGTTATCGATAACTTTACTTTTCTATAGAAAAGTTATCGATAACTTTACTTTTCTATAGAAAAGTTATCGATAACTTTACTTTTCTATAGAAAAGTTATCGATAACTTTACTTTTCTATAGAAAAGTTATCGATAACTTTACTTTTCTATAGAAAAGTTGTCGATAACTTTACTTTTCTATAGAAAAGTTATCGATAACTTTACTTTTCTATAGAAAAGTTATCGATAACTTTACTTTTCTATAGAAAAGTTATCGATAACTTTACTTTTCTATAGAAAAGTTGTCGATAACTTTACTTTTCTATAGAAAAGTTATCGATAACTTTACTTTTCTATAGAAAAGTTATCGATAACTTTACTTTTCTATAGAAAAGTTGTCGATAACTTTACTTTTCTATAGAAAAGTTATCGATAACTTTACTTTTCTATAGAAAAGTTATCGATAACTTTACTTTTCTATAGAAAAGTTGTCGATAACTTTACTTTTCTATAGAAAAGTTATCGATAACTTTACTTTTCTATAGAAAAGTTATCGATAACTTTACTTTTCTATAGAAAAGTTATCGATAACTTTACTTTTCTATAGAAAAGTTATCGATAACTTTACTTTTCTATAGAAAAGTTGTCGATAACTTTACTTTTCTATAGAAAAGTTATCGATAACTTTACTTTTCTATAGAAAAGTTATCGATAACTTTACTTTTCTATAGAAAAGTTATCGATAACTTTACTTTTCTATAGAAAAGTTATCGATAACTTTACTTTTCTATAGAAAAGTTATCGATAACTTTACTTTTCTATAGAAAAGTTATCGATAACTTTACTTTTCTATAGAAAAGTTATCGATAACTTTACTTTTCTATAGAAAAGTTATCGATAACTTTACTTTTCTATAGAAAAGTTATCGATAACTTTACTTTTCTATAGAAAAGTTATCGATAACTTTACTTTTCTATAGAAAAGTTATCGATAACTTTACTTTTCTATAGAAAAGTTATCGATAACTTTACTTTTCTATAGAAAAGTTATCGATAACTTTACTTTTCTATAGAAAAGTTATCGATAACTTTACTTTTCTATAGAAAAGTTATCGATAACTTTACTTTTCTATAGAAAAGTTATCGATAACTTTACTTTTCTATAGAAAAGTTATCGATAACTTTACTTTTCTATAGAAAAGTTATCGATAACTTTACTTTTCTATAGAAAAGTTATCGATAACTTTACTTTTCTATAGAAAAGTTATCGATAGCTTTACTTTTCTATAGAAAAGTTATCGATAGCTTTACTTTTCTATAGAAAAGTTATCGATAGCTTTACTTTTCTATAGAAAAGTTATCGATAGCTTTACTTTTCTATAGAAAAGTTATCGATAGCTTTACTTTTCTATAGAAAAGTTATCGATAGCTTTACTTTTCTATAGAAAAGTTATCGATAGCTTTACTTTTCTATAGAAAAGTTATCGATAACTTTACTTTTCTATAGAAAAGTTATCGATAGCTTTACTTTTCTATAGAAAAGTTATCGATAGCTTTACTTTTCTATAGAAAAGTTATCGATAACTTTACTTTTCTATAGAAAAGTTATCGATAACTTTACTTTTCTATAGAAAAGTTATCGATAACTTTACTTTTCTATAGAAAAGTTATCCATAACTTTACTTTTCTATAGAAAAGTTATCGATACCTTTACTTTTCTATAGAAAAGTTATCGATAACTTTACTTTTCTATAGAAAAGTTATCGATAACTTTACTTTTCTATAGAAAAGTTATCGATAACTTTACTTTTCTATAGAAAAGTTATCGATAACTTTACTTTTCAATAGAAAAGTTATCGATAATTTTACTTTTCAATAGAAAAGTTATCGATAATTTTACTTTTCAATAGAAAAGTTATCGATAATTTTACTTTTCAATAGAAAAGTTATCGATAACTTTACTTGTATCTTGATTTGAGGACATGGTCATCTCACGAGATCGACTTTTTCCAGGGAATTTTCTTTAAATATCTTTAAAATGTGTTCAATTTATTCATTTGGGATTAAATTCAACCTAATTACACATTCCCCTTTAAATGGTACTATTTTCACGTTTGTATATTCAATTGGTAACACTCGTATAGTTGGCAACACCTTTAAATCCTTTTTGACAGATTCGCTAGTGATGGTCGGTCGCCATTGTTATTGTTATCGTAATCGTTATTTAGCACAAGTAATTGTTTAATTCAACACATAAAGCATTTATATTATTTTTTTATTATTATTTTAATTATAATTAACTAACCACCATTATTAAACACTAATTGCCCAGATCATTGACATGATTCATTAGTCTATTCCTGTTTGGCAATAATCATACACCACACAAATTCTGTTTAATACAAAACTTCAATTAAAATTTATATTGTCTACAATGTCATAAATACACATACAATACATTATTTTTTTCTACTTTCAAGCAAACGTACGTGAAAATCTTACCCAATTATTGTATAACAATATGTATATTGTTTTATTTTTTGTTATTGTCAATAAATACTTTATGCATATGTAAATTTTTCTGTATTTAGTATAACAAGGAAGAATCTTTTATATTTGTATAAAAAATACATGTAGTTTTTTTAAACAAATTGTCATATCAATATCAATAGATTGTCAAGTATGCAGTGATCAATATGCAAGTGCGAATTTAAATAAATAATATTGGAATAAAAAAAAAGTAAAACCTTTATAAAATGAAAGTCATAAATATACAATTTTTATATTGAAAAAAGAAATTCTGTAATACAAACAATAAATAAAAATATGCAGTAGACAGAAAAAGATTTAAAAAATCAATTTTAGTTTTAGTAGAAGGTGAAATAATAACAATAAATATTGATATTTAAGGTGTGATATTTAAACATTTTTTGAATTAATTCTAAGAACTATGGTCAATTAAGAAAACAATTCTTATTAAACATGATTCATAAGGAATGAATTCTCAAAGGAATTAACTCAATACGTTTCAAAACTATGAATTTATTTATTTGTTATTTGTCATTCTTTAATGGAGCGGTTAAGAGATAAAATAAAATTTGATTTTAAGAAAGACTTACGAACCTTGGTTTAAAATATTTTTTAAAGCAAAAGCTATTGTTTTTCTAAATGTTTTTAAAGAAGTGGTTGGGAAGTTTTGCCTCACCCGCTTTATAGTCCAGACCTTGTCAAAAGTCAAAGTAATAATAATATAAACTATTCGATTGAGCAACATTTAAAACTTTTCAGAGCTTTAAGGGATGCTGCTCGGCACGTTTTGTTTATAAATAGTTGTTAACACTGTTAGAATGACAGTTAGGAGAATACCATATCATTGTCTTTTACATCCTTTAAAAGTTGCCATATTTATAAGGGTTTTTTTATCAACAAAACCTGCTAAAAGAATGTGTAAAAAGGTTTCGGATATAAATTTGTTTGAAAATTAAACAGATAACTGTATATCCCAAGTTTTGATAATTCTATAAAATATTACCTTTCACAAGAAATAAATAAATAATTCTGTTTAAATTTCTAAAGTGCTATTATTTACAATACTTTCTGTTTTTTTAATTAGTTTTTATTGCTTAAAGTTCACTTGTTTTATTGTTTATACTCTATGACCTTAAAAAATTAATAAATTATAAAAAGAAATACAAAACAAATACAAGCAATTAAAAAAACATCTTGTTTTCTCGCTCTCTACATTTATTTTTTATTTTTTACATAAACTGAAACTTTTTATTGTACAACTGATGTTCGTTCTTGTGTATGAAAGTTCAGTTAAATTTTATTTACATAATTAAACATGCATTATTCTAGGTAGTTTTCAAAACAAAAGATCATTTATATTAAGTGACATTAAGTAGGGAAATGATCAACCTAAATGAAATGGAAACTAAACGCCTAAATTATTTTAATAAATGAAAGTACGAATACGATCAATCATATTAAATTGCTTTGATTAATTTAACATTTTTTTTAGTTAAATTTTAGTAATTTTCCATAGATAAACGCGTTGTATTTCTTAATACTTCAAAAAAAAAAGTTTGTAAAACTATTTACCGCGTCTTATATTGCTACTCTATTGACATAATTTATTTTATTTCACAAATTAACATTAATTTATTAAAGCGTATTTGTTGCTATTTATAAATAAATATTTTAACACTTGTATTTTAAAAATAGATGCCATTTAAATAAATAAATATTGAAATAAATGCCGGTGTTATTTTCTTAAGAAAGCAAAATGTTCAAATGTTGTGCTTTTGATTCATTAAATTAAAATTCTGGGTTTTATCTCTTTGTCAAAGCAAATTATTAGGAAATTGAAATATTTTTTCTTTTATTTTTAGTATTATTTCTATTTGTTTAATATTTTGTTTATTTTGGAATAAAAAAACACACTCTTATAACAAGTGTTATTATAATTTATCTTTGCAAATTTAAAAAAAAAACTTGAAGGTAGACAAAAAAGGGGCCAAATATTAAGCAGAGGTAACCAACGACTTTTTAGAAGCCCTAACTAAAACACAGTGACAGTTAGTCAGCAAAAGCTTACATATGTCTTGAAATTACTGAATAATTTACTTTCCTATGACTACTTTATACCATTTGTATTACTTAGAAGTAGTTGGGTAATGGCTGACATATAATCTGTTACATAAGTACATGTTTACGAAATTCATAATTAATTTAACCTAATTCAAATCTAATTCAAATTGATTTATTACTGTTAATAGTAATAATTTATTCAAGTCCGTTTTTGTAAGCCAACAAGGTAATGACTTATTTAATAAGTCTCTTTACTTTATTTTTAACAAAAGTATTAAAAACTTTAGTTTTTTCGTTTCTTATTTTGATAAAAAAAAATCCAATTGCAGACAGTCAGATATTACAACACGCAAATATACTTAAGGGCAGACAGTTAAGTATTCTTTATATAGTACATTTATATATATTTTTTTTATTATTTTTAAATTGTTGACACAAGTATTTAATGAAACGTAATTTCGCCTTAAGTACAAAAAAAAAATAATAATAATGGCAAATGAATGAACAAATTATTTATATGGGAAAGTAAACGTTGATAAATCAAAATAAAAAAAAACTACTTAAATTATTATAAGATAATTATATCATACATTAACATTATGAATCAGATTTTAACATCCCAGCAAAACCGGTGATTATAAAGTAATGGATAACTATTTACACATTCTAACAGATTATTTTAACACAAAGACAAGTGCTTGCCTTAAATGGTTACAAAGAGGGAGTTAATAAGTCATTACAGTCTGACATAATTACTTTAAATATTAAGAATCAGATATTAACATCACTGCAAAAACCTACCATTACAAAGCAATGGATTAAATGATAACAAAAAAAACAAGAGAGCTAAATTTAACAATATTAAAATTTTTGGCGATACTTTTGCAGCACTGTTAGAATGACATTTAGGAGAATAACAAAGCTACCATATCTTTTAAAAGTTGCCATATTTTTCTTTATGGGTTTTTAGCAAAATAAAACTGAGAAAAGAACTTGTATCAGAATTTGGTTACAAATTTGTTTGAAAATTAAACAGATAACTTTATATCCCATGTTTTGAGCTCGTATTTTCTTTGATACTTTCACAAGAAATAAATACATAATTCTGTTCAAATTTCTAAAGTGCTATTATTTACTTAATTAAAATGCTAACTTATTTCACTACTTACAAAAGACCAGTACTTGCCTTAAATGGTTTAAAATTTTGAGTTAATAAGTCATTACTGTGATATAATAATTTTAAATATTATGAATCAGATATTAACATATTGCCATGCCGGTCTGTATGTTGAAATCAACTTTCTTTCACTCCCAAATAACTTACATATGTACATGATTCATACATCAATATATCCGCTATAGAACCGATTCGGTTTCTATATAAAATCTAGAAAATCGGAGCACAAATGGCGGAAATATAAGGAGAAACCCAGGACAACCTCAATTTTTTTTTACCTATTTTTGATCTACATACACATCTGCTCAAAATAATAGATACACCTAATTGGAAAAAATTTAAATGGCGGTAACATTGAAAATTTCCTCGCAAGCGTTAAGAATACATCATATTATTAAAATTTCTATCTGGCAATGTCATGTCAGTCAAAAATCTGGCAACTATTTGCTTTCATGTTGATTTTTAAAAACGAATTTATTTGAATTACAAAAAATTATTTGCTCATAAAAATAGATACACATCAGTAATTTGTAATTTGTTTATATACAATTTTTTTTTGTGCAATTTTTTGTTCCTATTTACGTGAAACAGTAAGTATAATTTAAATTTTAGCAACAATTTTATAAAAAATAGGACTCTTTTGAAGAAAATGGGACGAAATCATCATTGTACCGAAGATGAGAAAAAAATTGTTCAAACGATGAGAAATCAAGGAAAATCATTACGGGAAATAGCAAAGAGCATAGGAAGATCTTTACATTTTGTCCAAAATGCTTTATCTAAAAAACAAAAAAGAGAAACTCGCGGTAGACCAAAGAAAACCAGTCCAGAAACAGATAGGCGGATCGTCCTTATGGTTAAAAAAGACCCTTTCATATCATCGAAAGCTATTTCTGCGGAGCTATGTAACGAAATCAGTCCACAAACAGTTCGTCGTCGTCTTTTACAAGCTAAATTGCCGGGAAGAATTGCCAGAAAAGTGCCACTAATGCGCCAAAAAAATATCAAGACAAGATTAGAATTTGCTAAAGAGCACTTACAATGGTCCGGGTGTGAAGGCGAAAAAAAATGGAGAAATATTTTATGGAGCGACGAAACAAAAATAAATTTGTTTGGAAACGACTGCCAAAGAAATGTACGCCGACCAAAAGGAAAAGAATTCCACGTTAAATTTACAAAAAAGACGGTAAAACATGGCGGGGGAAACATAATGGTTTGGGGTTGCTTTTCATGGAATGGTGTTGGTCCGATATTCCGAATAGAAGATACCATGAATGCTAGTGGGTATAGAGACATATTGGAAAACGTAATGCTTCCATATGCATCGGAAAATATGCCATTAATATGGACATTCCAGCAGGACAACGACCCAAAACATAGTTCAAGATTAGTTAAAAACTGGTTCTTGGAGAATAACGTACCTGTTTAAGCTGGCCCAGCCAATCCCCTGATTTAAACCCAATAGAAAACTTGTGGAGTGAATTAAAGATAAGGCTTTCGAAGGAAGTTTTCAAAAATAAAGACGATTTATGGGAGAAAACGCAAAAAATATGGTACGAGATTCCATTGGAGAAGTGTCAGAACTTGATATACAGTATGCCCAGAAGAGTGGAGAAAGTTTTACAAAACAAAGGTGGATATACTGGATACTAGCTTTACTTTAATAATAAACTAATTTTTTTAAGATAAAATTTATTAGCTTTTGTTTAATAAGAATTTTTAAAAATGTATCTATTATTATGAGCACCAAATTTTTCGAAATTTAAGAAATTTAATTTACTTTATAATATTTATTATTAATTATGAAATATTTTGTTTTTGTTTTTTACTCTCCTTTTAACTATAAATAAAAATCGACTGAATTTTTTTTATAATTTTACAATATACCATTATTTTTTTTCGTTTTTAAAAAATAAATTTTGGTGTATCTATTATTTTGAGCAGATGTGTATATCTGGATTACTAAGAGCTAGTTTCTGGGATAGAGATAATCTACATTCTTCGCTTAAACCTAAATTAAATTAAAAATTGTGTTTCTCACTTATTGTTTATATGCTATATAATCTCGGTTTAACTGAGCATCATTGGTGAGTTAAACCTAAGTATAAAATGCCAAAGCACAAACAGATGGAAAATAAAATAAACAATTCAGCACAGCAGCTCTTTGTTTGTATTTGCTTTATTAACATCAATATAATTTTTAATATACATTTTATATACTTTTATGTCGCGGATGCTTTTTCTTATAAAATGTATAGTATTGCCATATTTATATGAAAAATTTGAAGAATAAACATGTGATTTGACTGAAAAGTATGGCAATGCTAACAAAATTAATACACTAGTGAGAAACACAATCATTGGTTAAATTCCGGCAAAATATGTTTCAGGATTAATATAACAGCGTGTTAAACTGAGTTTAACTGACAAGTAAGAAACTAGGTCTAAGTCAATAATATAGACAATATGGATATCTAATGATAGATACGATAGACGACATTTATAAGGCCATAGTAAGTTGGACCTACAATGGGTCAAAATGGGGAAAAATATTTTTGAAACCAAATTTTTTTTCACCAAAAAAATTTTTAACTTAAAATTTTTTTACAAATAAATTTAAATTAAAAAAATTAATTTTTTAAAATTAATTTTTTAAAATTAAAAAATAAATAAAAATGTTTATCTTAAAATTTGTTTACAAATAAATTAAAATTAAAAAAAATAATTTTTTAAAATTAAAAAAAATAATTTTTTAAACTTAAAAAAAATAATTTTTTAAAAAAAAAAATTAAGAAATTTTTTTTAAAAAAAAATTAAGAAATTTTTTTGCATAAAATTATTTTCATTAATAAATTAAAAAAAATAAATAATAATTTAAAAAAAAATAAATTTTTTTTTTCATATTTTGTTACCTAAAAATTTTTATTTTAAAGTATAATTTGCTGAAGGTATATAAGATTCGGCACAGTCGAATATAGCTCTCTTACTGTTTTTTCTTAACTTTAGAACTATTATGTGGCAAAAGCAATGCGTTTAATTCTTGAATAGGGCTGAATATTTTAAAATTTTTAATTTTATATATTTGAAACACAATTTTCAGATTAACCTTGTAATGAAGAACATCTACGTCTTGACAAGCCATCAAATTGTTCATTTAGCGGACAATTTCTTGTGCAAACATGAATTTGTCTCGTGTGGACAGAAACATAACATTGACAATATCTGTCCAAACAAGACAAATTCATGTGCAAACACAAAATTGACTGCTAAGTGAACAAATTTATGTCTAGTCAAGAAAATTGCACAATTTTCTTAAATTTTAGAAAAATATTTGCTAATAAACTGCATATTACAAAAAACCTTAAGTTTTAAAGATTTACTGACACGTGTCTTAAATAACACAGATTATACAATTTAATACACAAATTTAAATCTTCATAGTAAATTTGTGTGTAACATTTTGTTTACAATTTTTTAATTTTCATTCAATTAAATGATTATCATAAACCTTAAACCTTTCTCTTTCTATTTATAAAACTAAGGCATGTGTATTTCAATAATAATAATAAAGAAAAAAAAAATGTCGTGCAATTTAACAAGATTTTTTTGATTTCGAAAATATTTTGTGATGACACGAATGACATCCATTTCTAATCACATGCATTTAATAAACAATAATTCAGAAAATGATGATTAAGTTGTTGAAGACAATAATGATGATGATGAACAAGATGATGATGATGATGATGAAGACAATGATCATAATAATTACAATGACATTCAATGTATACTATAGAAGAGCGTGATTTTTAAGTGGGTGTTTGATTTCCTGACATAACCTTAAACTTGTAATATGTTATATAATTTGTGTAAATAGCAAAATGTCGTGATTCAAATTAAGTTTTCTTTGAATTGTTTGAGCAGTGAATTTATAAATAGAAAAAAGCTCCACAATGTGTTGGTAATAATTTAATTAATTAATTGAATTTTCTAGTTGTTTTCCCATTTGACCCCATAAATAATAATAAAGTTTTACGAAATGTAGGACAAAATTGTTAAAATACTGATATAAATATTCAATGAATGCAGAAAGTATTTCATTTTTACTTCAACACACAGATTACATAAAAAAATACTTAAAATATTTAATAATTTGTTTTGTGTGTTGTTTGCTATTGTCTTTTATTGGATATTTCTTAAATGATATTTTTGACCTATAATAAAATTGTTTCGTTTCCTTTGTTATTTAAAATAAATTAATAAATTTAATTTTAATTACAAATTAAATGCAAATTATTTATTTGTATATTAAAGAAATTAAATACAAAATTGATTTGGCTGTTTTGTATTGTTTAACAACAAAAAAACGTAAACAAAGTTGCTAAAGTTCAAACACGTGATAATTGTTTGGCAAAACTGTTTTTTTTATAATAAAAATTTGCATTTTATTTAAATAACTATTGGCTTTAAAGATAATTTATTTTTTTTATTTAAACTTTTGCTGCAGTTTAATGCTGTGCGGCTGACATTGTGGCTTCATCTTGTTCTTCTTCATCATATGCTGACAACATTGTTTTTGTAAAGAGAATTGCCAGCTGTGAGAGAAGAATGTATGATGTACAAGAATGTCTAATAACATAGTATTGCCATATTTAACATTTAACAATTGCAATTCTATGCAAAAACTGTAAATTATATTTTGTTTGTTATTTTAAGGTTATTAAGATGCCTTTTTAAAGACACGTTTATTTTAAGTTACATTTTCTTAATTCAGGTTTTATTACGAAACTATAATAATAATTTTTAATTAATTATTCCATACAAATATTTGATTGAACAAATGGTGTTGTTAAAAACACTCAAGCGTTATTAAATTAACAATTTATTACTAAAATATTAAATATTTATTAAGTGTAATCATTTATTCTATGCAAATATTAGGTTAAACGTTTTTCCTTGACAAAATTGCAAAATTTATTTTTTAAATAATTATAATTTAATGGTTTTTAAGGAATGTTTATTATTGATTAAGCAATTCATTTAATCAAAAAATACCTATTGGTTTATAAAATTAAACAATTAGTGTTTTAATTGTCAAAAAATAGGCTAACGCAAGCCAAAGGTTATTGATGATTGTAGAAATTAGTACTGTGATGAAAAATATTACAGAGATATAACATATTCTGACCTCTCACAGTCTATTATGAGCTGAAATCTGACCAGAATTCCATATGTTGACATTTGTGGCCCGATTTTGCTTATTTATAGGAAACTTCTCGAAAGCATATCTGACAGAATTATTGAAGATTTGGATCCTGAAGATATCTGGGGTCTTCAGAAACGGAAAGACATACGGACATGTCTTAATCGACCCCGCTATCTATAAGGATCCAGAATATATATACTTTGTAGGGTCTGAAAATTATATATAAAGAGTATAAAAATAATTTTGTTTAAAAAATTTAAAAAAAATAAATTTGAATTTTTTTTTTACAAAAAATTTTTTTTTTTCAAAAAAATATTTTAAATTTTTATCTTAAAGTTTGGATAAAGTTCTCATACTTGTTTTAACAAGAGTTTATCCGAAAAACCAGATGCATTTTAGAATAAGTATTGCCCTGTGTAATCATAAGTTGACAATTTGTAATTGACAACTTAATTACCACTAAAGATTAAAATAACAAATTGCAGCTTATCAAAATGAATATTTCAATATTAATTTCTAGAAGTTTTTGGGAAAAACCCACAAAGAACATAATAATTAAAATTTTTCAAATTAAATTTTTATTATTTGTTAATTACTACAAATAATTACAAAATTTGATAATTAATAAAAATAAATTAATTTTTTGCATTATCATTCTGACAATAAATAAAACAAAATAAAATTTCCTTTATAAAATCAATTAAATTTTACAAATTTTATAATTTTTTTTTTATAATGGCTATTAAAGCTACAATTAAAATATTCAAAATATTTAGAACATACTACAACAACATTTTTCTCACGTAACAATGAGAATTGACTTCTAAACTTTGTGCAGCAGCAGGCAACACTTGTTATTGTGTGTGTCCCCTTCTAAAAATAAAATCTCTAAAATAAAAACACCTTTCAATTGACTTAAATTAATAGACTATAAACATTTTCAATACCTTTTCAAACAAAAAAAAAAACTTTTGTAAAATATGCACCAACCAAACAAATACAAGAAAGAATTTTTAACACAAAATCTATGTATGGCAAAAACCTTGGTTAGTTAGTTAGCATGGTGGCCATTAAATAAATGTACGAGTATCTATGGTCCGTCTGTGTCTAGATTGTAATTCATACAAGTAGTTGCTAATGGCTGCGTTTTTTTTTTCTTCTCTAGATTTCCAAATTCATTGGTTCTGTGTTTGTTTGTTTTTTTCAAGACATACATAATTGCATTTAAGTTAAATTTGAAATAAATTCACAAAAAATCTTTATATATTGTATGTTACGAGTATGTATTTATTTTTATGGCGCTTATGTTCTAGATTTTTTTAATGTTGCCTCTAGATATTTGTCTTATAAGGCAGGTTATTGCTACATTATGTGACATTTTTTTGTTTGTCTGTTTGAATACCCTACAACGCATAAAAGTTGTTTTGTTAATAACAAATTTTAAAAACTCAAAAGTTGTTTTAACTGAAATCTATAATTATAGACTTGTTAACGACATAAGTTCAACTCAATAATGGGTGCTTTTTAAAAGCATACACAGCTGCTTTTAAAAATAAAAACACAATCCTGAGGTTATATACAACTAATTTTTTATTTTTTTTACTCTTTTTAATAATAAAAATCGATTTTAAACATTTTTCAATATTTTTATGTTGTTATTTAAAGCATAATCGCTACATTTGCCAGTAATCGCTGAAAAGAAAATTTTATTTATGTTTAAACATATCGCTAAATTAACATCACTGCATAAAGGACAGGCTTGGAAAAGTAAACCAGGCTTGGAAAAGTTGATATGATTGCACTTTCTTCATAATCCTATGTATAACAGTATAACAATAGAGTATATTTTCTATAGAAAATATTGTTTCCGACATAATTTTCTATATAGAATCTTCTGTTAATAGTATTTTCTATGGAAAATCTTATGTATAACTGTATTTTCTATAGGAAATTTTGTGAATAACTGTATTTCTTATAGAAAATCTTGTGTATAACACAATTTTCTATATAAAATCTTGTGTAAAACACAAATTTCTATAGATAAGTTTGTATATAAAACAATTTTCTATAGAAAATCTTGTCTATAACACAATTTTCTATAGATAATCTTGTGTATAACACAATTTTCTATAGAAAATCTTGTGTATAACACAATTTTCTATAGAAAATCTTGTGTATAACACAATTTTCTATAGAAAATCTTGTGTATAACACAATTTTCTATAGAAAATCTTGTGTATAACACAATTTTCTATAGAAAATCTTGTGTATAACACAATTTTCTATAGAAAATCTTGTGTATAACACAATTTTCTATAGAAAATCTTGTGTATAACACAATTTTCTATAGAAAATCTTGTGTATAACACAATTTTCTATAGAAAATCTTGTGTATAACACAATTTTCTATAGAAAATCTTGTGTATAACACAATTTTCTATAGAAAATCTTGTGTATAACACAATTTTCTATAGAAAATCTTGTGTATAACACAGTTTTCTATAGAAAATCTTTTGTATAACAGTATTTTCTATGGAAAATCTTGCCTATAATAGTATTTTCTATGGAAAATCTTGCCTATAATAGTATTTTCTATAGCAAATCTTGTGTATAACCAAATTTTCTATAGAAAATCTTGAGTATAATAGTATTTTCTATAGAAAATATTGTGTATAACAGTATTTTCTATAGAAAATCTTATGTGCAGCAGTGTTTTCTATAGAAAATATTGTTTCTGATACATTTTTCTATAGCAAATACTGTGTATGACAATATTTCAGAAAGTCTGTCATGGCTGAATGATTGAATTAGTTTTTTTTTTTTGTTTTTCATTGTAATTTTTTGGCAAACCAAAATAAAATTCCATTAATAATTCATAATGTGAAAAATAATTATTCTAAAAACAAATAAACAATGCAATTTTGTTGCCATTTCACTATGTAGTACTTTAAATGGCGGCAAAGTGAAACTTGCAATTTATTTCTTTACATTTTTATTTGTATTTAATTTTTGTAGCATTTTGTATTTATTATTGTTTAAATTATTAACAATCCATAGCAAATTACAATGAATTATTTGTATTTTTCGCATATTTTACTACCAATATGGTGAACATTTTTGTTTAATTCGTTTTTCTGCTTTTTTTTTTGTTTCTTCTTGATTTGTAATTGTGTGGAGGAGGTGTGCCAAGAATTTCAATTTGAGAGTAGAAATAACAACAAAAACAAAGTAACAAACCACAACAACTTCAAAGAGTTGACACATTTGAAATTATAAACAGAGAAGCGTACACAAACACACATTCCCACCTCATGTCATTAAACTTTATAAGGTAAATAAATATATGTAAGTATGTTTGATTGTTTGTTCGTATCCACATGTGTGTAAGTATGTAATGTACTGTTTACATTTATTAAGTACTCAGAGTTAGTTAAATAAGTAGTTAATTTTTTACAGGGGGGAGAGACGAGATTTTCTTCAAATTACATGGAAAATCTAAAACAAATAAACCATTTATTTTAGTTTTTGTGTTTATAGCCTTAGTTTAATGCTATTTAATGCACGTTTTTGTGTTCAATTGTTTAGAATTAATATTCAGTTTACATTAAAAAGTTAATTGTCAACAAGAATGTGTTGGATTTCATGTTTGAGAATTAAAACATTAAGCCTACATACAAGAAGTGTTCGAGCTAAAAAAAGTGTTGTTGAAATAAACGTGAGTGTCTATTAAATAAATAAAAAACATAACATCAAGTCAATAATAAAAACAATACTTTAAATTTGTACATTAACAAATAAAAACCATAATAAGAATTTTCGGCTTCTTATAAAGTTATATTAATGAAATATAATTACGATTAATTGTAGAGAATCTTTTAAGTTTTTATAATTTTCAGCAACTTTTTAGCAAATGAGGTTTAATAATAATAATAATAATAAAAACATTAATTACAATCTACATAAAAATATTTTACCTTTTATTGTTGCACATCTCAGTCAATTGGAAAAGTATCATAAGAATTGCCAAGAGAATCTAAAAATGAAAGAGACAGAACATTAAAAACTTTAAAATATAGGAAATTTTTGAAATTAACCGGTTATTTTTAAAGTAATTTTCTGCTTAAAATCGTTTTATTTCTATAAATTGTGTTCCTTTATGAAAATTAAAACAAAGGTAAAACTTTGACCTACTTGAAAGGACATCAAAACAAATAAGATATTTTTAATAACCTTTTTTTTGTGGCAAAAATTATAAAAATAAAATTCATGTCCCAATTAGAAATTAAGAATAAAAATAAAGAATCAATTGTTTATTTTTTTTCCCCCGAAAATTAGTTTTTGTTCAAGTCAAACCAGTAATAAAGTCATGATGTCAGAAAAATTTTTATATTTTATACTCAAAATGATTTTCTATAATAGCTAAAGTATTTTCTATAGAAAATTGTGTGTATAACATAGTTTTCTATAGAAAATCCTGTGTTAAACAGCATTTCAATACAAAATTGTATGTTAAACTGTATTTTCTATAGAAAATCTTGTGTATAAAAGTATTTTCTATAAAAAACCTTGTGTATAACAATATTTTCTATAGAAAATCTTTTGTATAACAGTATATCCAAAAAAATTTGTGTATAACAGTTTTTTCTATAGAAAATCTTAGTTCTTATAGAATTTTCTGTAGAAAATCTTGTTTATAACAGTATTTTCTATAGAAAATCTTGCGTATAACAGATTTTTTCCATACAAAATCTTATGTATAACAGTATTTACTACAAAAAATCTTGTGTATAACAGTATTTTCTATAGAAAATCTTGTGTATAACAGTATTTTCTATAGAAAATCTTGTGTATAACAGTATTTTCTATAGAAAATCTTGTGTATAACAGTTTTTTTCTATAGAAAATCTTAGTTTTAAAAAAGTTTTCTGTAGAAAATCTTGTTTATAACAATCACCCTTATCGTGGTTGGCGTAAACGTCATACGCCTACGACAGTTTTGTACTAGATTAAAGAAACAGTTTGCATTTTATCTTTAATCTAGTACGAAACAGTCGTAGGCGTATGACGTTTACGCTAACCACGATAAGGGTGAATATTTTCTATAGGAAATCATGCGTATAACAGTTTTTTTCTACAGAAAATCTTGTGTATAACAGTATTTTCTACAGAAAGTCTCGTTTATAAAAGTAGAAAATGCTTTTATATATGGGGCATTTCATGTCAAGTGAACCAACTTTTGAAATCGATGTCTTCCGATCGGGATGAAATTTGCACCAAGGTTAGCTCTATTGGATAGTAACTCAGACACAATTTTTCAACAACATCGGTCGAGAACTCTCTGAGTTATAGGGGGTAAAATTTTGACAATTTGGTCAAACAGGGGTTTTTTCTTATCCATGTAACTTATTACCTATTGTTCTTAGCAAAATGTGTCCCAAATAGTATAGATAGCTATTTCTTCGATCTTTCGAAAAAAAATATTTAAAAAAAAAAATAAAAAATTTTTAATATTTTTTTTCCGAAATCAAAAACTTTTTTGACTTTTTTTTTAAATTTTTTTTTTTTTTTTTTTTTTTTTTTTCTTAAAATAAAGTTTAGATATTTTCCTTGAACACCTACTTGGTCGCTTAGTGGGATGCGAGTGGGATATCTATCAAAATAAATATTTTGTAACTCAAAACATAAAATTTTTGACTTTTTTTTGCAAAATCAAAAACTTTGTTGACTTTTTTTTTCAAAATGGACCCTTTTTTAATCTTTTTTTTTAGGTCAAACAAAAGCTTAGATATTATCCTTGAAGACCCTTTTGGTCGCTTAGTGGGATGCGAGTGGGATATCTATCAAAATAAATATTTTTTAACTCAAGACTTACAATTTTTGACTTTTTTTTTTGCAAATACGATTTTTTTTCCAAATGGGCCCTTTTTTTAAAATTTTTTTTGTATTCAAAAGAAAGCTTAGGTCCATTCCTTTAAGATATTTTTAGTCCCTTAGTGGGATGCGAGTGGGATATCTATCAAAATAAATATTTTGTAACGCAAGACATACAATTTTTTAATTTTTTTTTGCAAAATCAAAATTTTTTTCCAATATGGGCCCTTTTTTAATTTTTTTTTTTGCTCAAAAGAAAGCCTAGGTCCATTCCTTTAAGATATTTTTAGTCCCTTAGTGGGATGCGAGTGGGATATCTATCAAAATAAATATTTTGTAACAATTTTTTAATTTTTTTTTGCAAAATCGAAATTTTTTTCCAATATGGGACTTTTTTTTAAAATTTTTTTTTGCTCAAAAGAAAGCTTAGGTCTTTTCCTTTAAGACCTAAGCTCCAAAAGGGCCCATTTGGAAAAAAAATCGTATTTGCAAAAAAAAAAGTCAAAAATTGTAAGTCTTGAGTTAAAAAATATTTATTTTGATAGATATCCCACTCGCATCCCACTAAGCGACCAAAAGGGTCTTCAAGGATAATATCTAAGCTTTTGTTTGACCTAAAAAAAAAGATTAAAAAAGGGTCCATTTTGAAAAAAAAAAGTCAACAAAGTTTTTGATTTTGCAAAAAAAGTCAAAAATTTTATGTTTTGAGTTACAAAATATTTATTTTGATAGATATCCCACTCGCATCCCACTAAGCGACCAAGTAGGTGTTCAAGGAAAATATCTAAACTTTATTTTAAGAAAAAAAAAAAAATAGCGTATTTTAAAAAAAAGTCAAAAAAGTTTTTGATTTCGGAAAAAAAATATTAAAAATTTTTTATTTGTTTTTTTAAATATTTTTTTTCGAAAGATCGAAGAAATAGCTATCTATACTATTTGGAACACATTTTGCTAAGAACAATAGGTAATAAGTTACATGGATAAGAAAAAACCCCTGTTTGACCAAATTGTCAAAATTTTACCCCCTATAACTCAGAGAGTTCTCGACCGATGTTGTTGAAAAATTGTGTCTGAGTTACTATCCAATAGAGCTAACCTTGGTGCAAATTTCATCCCGATCGGAAGACATCGATTTCAAAAGTTGGTTCACTTGACATGAAATTCCCCATATAAATAATGAATATTTTCAATTTTAAAACTCTGATGAGGAAAAAGTACTATTTGAAAATTATTTTGATACCAAACATTTCAAGGTCCTGAATCTTAGTTAGGTGCGTGTAATTTAATACGATATTTTGACAATTTTCGTTTACATTTAATTTAACGATATTGTATCTGTCAACTAATAACCTTGTTTTGAATAATTTGAAAATAGTGACATCATACATTTTTACAATAATACAAATAAAATAAACAATATTTCTGTAAATGTAGTAGTGAAATTATATAGGAGCCTCACTTTTTTTTGGCAATTTTAATAAATATTATTCTGGAAGCCTGGCAATTAACAAAAACTGGCACCCATTTAAATGATCTGCAATATTTGGTTGATAAAAACCGATAGAATAAAACAATAAAGAATGAGAATAGCAATAAAAAGTACAAGGAGAAACTGATAAAATAGTAAACAAGGAAAGTATTTTAGTGACGTCATATAATAATATGAACTCCTGTTACAATTGTTTTAAACAATAAAGAATGAGCATAGCAATCAGAAGTACAAGGAGAAACAGACAAAATAGTAATCAAGTTGAGTATTTTAGTGACGTCATAAATCAATATGCTAGCCTGTTATTTATATATTTTTTCAGTGAATTTTAATTTAAAATTACTGATTTCACTACATATTTATTTATTTTAATTTTCTTTTTGCTTTTAATTGTATGCTACCAAAATAATATTTTTAATAAATACATTGTTATATTTTCAGATTTCTAAATACATTGAAGATAATTAGGAAGACCTAACGGTGATAAATCCAAAAGTGCTTAAGTAAGACAGTGATGATACACAGAGAAAGAGAGATGAACTAGAAAAATTCATTCAATTTATTATTTTTCTGGATACTTGCTATATATTCTGCTCGACTTTTATAATGAAAATATACAATAATAAAGTGACCTTTTTGACGATTATTTTACAGAATAAACACTTGCTACATTTACTGTTTACCTGGTAGTTTTTAAGAATTTTGACAGTTATTGTTAAACATTTTATAAAAAGTTTTAAAAGATAAATAAATAAGAATTATACTACTACGTTCTGATATTTCTGATTTCTTAGTAATTTTACTATATTTAAAAAAAATCACACCCAAAGGTTTGTGTAAATTTGGTAATATAAACAGTTACAATCACTTACTGCATTTTCTGTTAGGCTGATATTATTATGAAAATTGGAAGCAAAATTGTATTATTTAAACTATTTTTTCATTTCATTTTCATTGATTAAAATAAATGCGCTAAATATTATTACGTTACTGAAATTTCTTTAAAAAAAATTATACTTGTTGAAATTTCTGAGTACCTAATAAATTTTTAGGTCGTCTAGTAATATGAGGACTTAGTTAAAAACATCATTATTAATGACGTCATTTGGTTGTTTAATTTTTTTATTTTTTTAAATACTGTTATTATAAAGAATTTTGAGAGTAATAAAGAAAGTGTTAAGAAAACCAATAAATATAATTAATAGTTGCCTTCTATTATCACTGATCTCCTGGTAATTTTTCATTGATTTTCAAATTAGTTGAAATCAATCAAATTGAGTAACGATTTAATTTCATTATTTTAAATCATACACAATTACTACTAAACAAATTATAAAATCTTAATAAAATTAATAAAAATCCTTATAACATTATTTTGAAAACACCAAAATGTGCTACTACTCTAAAAATTCTTTATTAAATGGAGCCGTTTTATAATAAACATTTATTTTTACCATATTAAGTACATACAAAATATGTTTGTAAACAAAGTACCAAAAAGAGTGATCAATTTGACCCCTTATATGTTCAAATTTAAAAAAAAGTTGCAAAATCTATTTGAAATATTTTTACCACAATTCCATTTAAATTTAATTTCTGGCATATGGGATTCAAAAAAGTACCAACCGTTTTATCCCCATAAAGTACAAAAATCAAAAAGTATCACACACCTGTCCGGAGATGTAGGGATAACGATTTTATCCATGTTTACCCCCTTAAAATTTGAATTACCAAAAATCCCTTATTATTGGATCTACACATCGGGAGAGCTGCCTACATAAACTATTTCAAGACCTAAAAATGTTCAAAAGTTCAAAATTGCGAAAAATTTGTGAATGGTGAAAATCGACCTAATGCAGTGTTTTAGGTTTTTAAAACCATCTTCACGAAATTGCCTTTTTAATGAACCCGGTTTAGTGGTCATCTGTTGGATGATTACAGGTAGACATTTTTTTTGTGTTTTATAGATATATATTACTTGTTGGAATTTATGTTAACTGTTTTTCAGATTGAAATTATGCTGTGCAAGACAGAATGTAAGTTAAAAATCTATTTTATTTAACTTTTTGCATCAAAAAAGATGCGATTGATTACAAAATTTGGACAACATTGCCAACCATATGCATTAAAAACCAATTGACATAAGGCAGTAATGCCAACCATGGATTTTTGTACCCTAAAGTTTTACTATAATTAAAAGAGAGTTAAGAGAAATGATTAAATATGTCTAATTTTATGTTATTATATTTTCACCTAATTTTTGGCAATCGAAAAAGCAAACATTGATATAAAATATTCTAATTTTATTTTTAGAAGTAAAAAACAAACATTGTGCTATTATTATACATATCTTATTTATCTTATAACTTTGTTAAAATTAACCTTAAACCCAAAGCATGTGACAATAAGTGGTAATAAAAAAAGTTATATTTATTAAACAAATATAATAAATACGAGTATTTTTATGCTGTGCAAAGGATTTTATGATTATGTTTATAACATTTATTAAGTTTTTCTCGGTTATAAAAACATTCTTGGAATTTATTTGGTTATAATCAGTTTTTTTATTAAAGCTAATTGTTTGTTATAGTATTAAAAATAAACAAATGCCATTAATTTCTATTAAGTTGTTAGCTGTAAGTTTTTAATATAGAGTTAATGAAAAGAGGCTGCTAATGATTTGGTATAAAAAAATTGGAAAAATAAATAAAGTACATATTTAAAAGTAAATAATAGAATTTAAGGAAAGCCTACTAATAAATATAGTAAGTTTCAGAGGTTTTGAGAATTAAAGTTAAACAAAAATACATTTACATTGGATGTATGACTTAAAAATGCAGGATTTACAATAAAATAAGTTTTTTTATGAATCTAAACTATATTTTTGACATTAATTAACACTTTACACTTAAAAATACAACTGGAACTTCATAAACAGCCATATTTGTTTTCTTTTGTAAGTGTAACAAGAGTTTAATATGGCAACATTGTTAAACAAACAACAACAACAAATACAGGTTAATGAACACTTACATATTGTACAACAACAAACAAACAAATCATTGGCAACGCAAATTAACAAAGACGCCACAAATGACCAATGATACCAATACAATGCAAGATTTTATCACAATAAAAAACGATTTGTTTTAATTGTCTTTATTTTGGTTAAACAAGTCAGTTGTAACCAACCAAAAATACGATAAATGTAACACAAACGGTATATTTTTACTTTATAAAAATGACAAGACATTTTTTTAAAACAAAATTATGACATAAACTGGCTAAATCTTGCATAAAAAAAGTTTGCAAAATAAAAAATTAAAAATAAATTTATTATCAAGCAATGAGGTAAATTTTAAAGGGGATTTTTTTCGGTTTATATATATGGCCTTAAGTTAAATTTTATTTACAATTTTTTTTATTACTTAACGCACTTTTTATAACGGTGTTGCAAATAAAATTTATATAAATTTCAGTTTTATCGACAAAAAATATCTGAAAAAAAATACTTTTCAATTTGTGCTAAAATTTGTTTAATGCAAAAAAAACACTGTTAAATTTTATTAAGCAATTTTTTTTTCTCATTTTGACCATTTACTTTTAAATTTTCATCATAAAGTTGACCAACTTGGTTTTTTTGTTTATATTCATACACCAGCATTATGGGAATTTAACTTTGAACTATGGGTTTCCTTTTGCAGTATTTACACTTGTAGATTTTTGTAGTTTCAGTTGAAACCACATTCCACAAAATGCTTAACAATATTTACCAACATTTGCTGTAGTCTTTGGAAACTTTACATGCAACAAGTGTTGTGGCATGGTTTAAGTTAAGTGTTGCAATGTTTAAAATTTAACTACAACTTTGTTGTTTAATAAATAAAAAATTAAAGGTGTGTTTAAAATTCATTTAATGAAAAACTTAGGTAAAGTATCTAAACAAATAACACATGGTAAATAGATGAAAATTATAGTAATTAAATGTAAATAATAATGTGATAAATGTTTTTTTTCATATCTAGAAATTGTTAATTAAATTTATATATATTTTAATAACAAAACATTTAATTAATACATTTATAACGTTACAATTAATTAGCAACAATAAAGTTTTCCTTTATTTTATTAATAAAAAAACTGTCTACAGCAATTTGTTTAAATTGATTTATATACTATTTCAATTTGCCTTAAATAATTAACTATTTAATGGTGACATTGTTAAAATAACCTAGAATTTATTAAAATTGTTCAATTCACAACAATTGTTCAATTCACAATAATGTTTTGCTGTTCTTACTTTGCTTCTTTTTATAAACAACTATTCACAGTAAATTGATATGCTTTACAGGGCTGGTAATCAGCAAATGCAGGGACATGAAAGTTTAATTTTTGACAAATATATTTTTTAATAAAATTCAAGCTTTTTATATATTTCATTTCATTTTAACATTAGTGACTAATACTCTACCTAATAGCTATTTTATTATTTTCACAAAAAAAAAAAAAATAAAAATCTAGTAATTTCGCTTTAATTGTTCAGTTGACACGAACATTAACAATTATAAATTGAGAAACAAATAACAAAAATATTAAATAATATTTTGTCGTCATTATACAATAATTTAATCATGAATAATAATAAATATTTTCGTAGGAAAATTAAATTTTTTTAAAAAAAAACTAATGTTTAAACAAATGATAATTAATTAAATAGCTAATTAATGGCAACAACAAAGCACAAATAAATTTCACAAACAATTAATAATTTTAAACAGATGATGAACAAAACATTAAAGGGGTTAAATAATAATATTTAAAAAAAAGTGGATAAATTAAAGAGAAAAACAAATATTTATTTTAGATATTTATATATGTGCATATAAAATTTTAAAGCAAAACAATCATTAAATCATTAAAATTCTTAACAAAACATTAAACGATTTAATGATAGAATTTGGAAAAATAACAGCATTCAATTAATTCATTTAATGTGAGGAATATTTTGTATTTTTATATCGAAAATTTTTATTTCATTGAAAAATTCTTCAGATAAAACAAAACTGTAGCTTGATAACTTCTAATAAATAAAAGACTTAAAAAAATAAAAGTTTAAGGATTTGAAAACGATTTCTAAATTAGTTTTGTTGAACATTTTGAATAAGTGGCAAACCTGTAACAAAATCACTATATGGTAACACTAACCTAACGTGCAAGTGCTGCCAAGTCACTGACCGAACGAATTCGCTGTAGATTGTTTGACCTTGAATCAGGGATGTTAAATGAAATAAAAAAAATTATATTTGTTCACAGTTTTTCAGTAAATTTATTTAGAGGTACATATTAGCAAGAATTGCTCAAGCAATCAGTAGAGAAATCATTGCGCAATGGATTGCTACGTGTAGACCTAGGTTAAGGATCACATAAGTGCATATAAAATGCTAGAAATATGCATTTTATTTTGATACTGTACTAAAATCCTAAATTTTTTAGCTTTCCATTTCAACTGATTTCAATCTAACAAAAGATTCCTTGTAAAATTTTTATTAAATTTATTTTAATTTATGTTTTAGCTATTTTTGAACTTCTCATATTTCAGTTATTAGCAATCTTTTCTTAAAAAAAATCTTTCCATTAACAAATTTTTGTATTTTTGCCAGGTAATTTAAATTTTTGCTATGAATATTAAATTAACAAATTAATTTTAAGCCCCAGACATACATGCTTTAGCAAAGGTGATGTTGTTTTTATAAACAAATTAAAGTGTCAAAAAATCATTTGAAGAAACCCCAAATTAAAGTTGAACAAAACCCAACAAATGTTTAGACTTTGTAATTATAAAAATTAAAGCTAGCTTGCTATAGCTATTAGAGGGGAATTACCTTTAACATCTTAACTTAGCTTAACTTGTGCTGTTAATTGTTTTAATATAATTCCTTTTTTTAGCCATTAAATTTAAAGCACTAAAAATAAATCATTTTATTTTAGGAATAAAAAAAACTAAAACTAAAATTAAAAATTTCAAACACGTTAATTAAAGCAATATCAAAGTTTTTATTTTTTTTACTTTAAATAATTGTGCATGCATGTCATCAGCTTTAAAATATTTTTGCTTTTTTTTCATTTAATTCAATTATTTTTTTATTTTTGTCTTTTAATTGTAACCATGACATAAAATGTTGCCAACCACTTTGTTTGCTTCTGCATTGTTTATTTGACGTAGTAGTTGCTGTTGACGTGTGTTGCTGTTTGTGGTTGTTGTTGGTTTATTGTAAAATTTATAATGTATAGAAAATACATTACAAATTTTATTATGGCTGTTATTGTTTTGACAATAAACGGATTTTGTTTATTCATAAAAAAAAGTGTAAAAAATTCATTGAATTTCACTTGGCACGTTTATTTTTTAGTTTATTTTTTGTTTTATTATTCTGTTATTATAGTTTTAATACCTTTTTTAACCAAAGCTTTAATAAAGTAATATATTATAGAAAATATTTGTATAGAGAGAGAGTTTTCAGTAACAAAAATTTATTAAATTAAAGAAAATTTAGATCAAATAGAAATAAATTCTTTTAATAAAGTTTTTAGTACAATATTAACAACGATCCAATAACTTTATTGCTTTAATTGCCATTAACGTTTAATTTTAATTAATTAATTAACGTAAATTTTATAAATTTCAAAATGAAATTATAAAGTAGTGGCTAGAGATAAATGACCACCATTTGCATTTACCCCACGTCTTGACAAGACATCAGCGAGCAATTTCTTTATCTCACATGAACTTGTCTCATGTGGACAACTCTTGTTGATTGATATTCATCCCAATTATGAATAAAAATTCCTCGGGATTTTTTTCCCTTTTCTCATTTTTCCTATTCAAATTCAATGGGAAAAAACACCCAGGGAATTTTTTATTCGTAATTGGGCTGATAATGTTCTTGTTCGCTGACATTTAATGTAATTTTCACACAAAAAATACCACAATTTTTAAAAATTACAAACAAAAGCCAACAGTCCTAATTTCTGATCACTCGGCTAACTCCAATTTATATATTTTGGGTTAAAACGATGGCTTGTCAATATTTGGAGTTAACCCTTTTTTCTTATTTTTAAGATTTTGTTTCTGCCTTAAATCAATTTCATTTATTTTTTTATGAAAAACTTGTAAATATAGCCAATTTGTGTAAACTCTTTTTAATCCACTGCAAAAAAAAATTAAAACCACCATCATTAAAATCAGGTTTATGACAAGTTCAGTTAACTAACTGAAATAAAATTAAACTAAGGTCACACTCAACAAACATCCAGTTAACATTTATATTGTGATTTTTTTTTAAATAAATGAAACTGTTTTAAAACTTGTACTTGTACTTGTTTTATTAAGAGAATTATCTTTAATATCTGTTTTTTTAAGACATTTAATTACATATTAAACTTTAATAATGTGAACACCCTGATCTGTCAAATGTGAAGGACATACATACACAGCTGTCAAGTAAGGAACTAGTTTTAAATCTTTATTTAGAATGTTTTTAAACTTTTGGAGTTCTAAAGTTATAAATTCAATCAGTAGAGTTTAGAAAAATACTTAATTAATATCTAAATTACAAATAAAGAACAAAAATTGGTGCTGAATCGACACCAAAGCCATTTCGCTAAGGCAAGCGCGAATCCAGAGGGGGTGAAATAGGAAATTTAACAGTCAAATACTGGACAGCACTTTTTTCATAACGGTATACATATAAACTTTAAGTGTTACCATTTACGAGATTAATATTAACCTTTATTTTAGCTGACTAAACGTTTTTATAATTGTTTACCCTCAAATAATAAATAATAACTACAAACACGTGTTTGTACAGACTAATTTACATTTCATTAGAAATAACAAGTTTTAAAGAATTTTTACAATTAACATTTAGCCACGAGTTAGTAACTAAACCTGATCTCACGTGTGTAATGAATACAATTAATTGAAATGCAATAATTAATAGCCTGTCTTTAAATCTCCGATTAAAACAATTGCTCAATATTAAATATAAGAAATTCTAAAAAAAATTATTTAGGGTGACAGTAAAAATTAATTTTGTAATTCTGTGTCACACAGGGGGAAAAACTTTGAAAACTTACATTTAAATAAAACCAGCAATTAAATTGTGTGTATAAGTAAATATATATTTTAAACTAGTTGTGCTATCATTCATCAAAGATTATTTGAAGCAATATTTAAAATACGTGACTACTCTATACATACAACAATTAGTCAGAGACTAAAATAAAGTTTTAAACAATTTTAGTGAATTTTAATATTTTGCTTAAAAATGAGAATTTATTGTAAACCTGTTAAATGCAGTAATTTTGCAGAACTGCTGCATATTACAAGTTAAGCATTCGTGAAAACATATCTTTGGCATCAGTGCTTCACGTAAAATGCCAATATGACAACACTTCTGTTTACCGTTAAAAGACAAACCAAAAATTTACTTGGCAGCACTTGCAGAACCTACAGTGCTGCCAAGTACTGATTGCCGTCATTTTAAGTCCAAACCGGCATTTTTATGAAATTTGAGTTAAAAATTGTGTAAATATGATTAATGTGTTTTATATCTAGAGTAAAATAAAAGAATAGAAATAATCACATTTAAAAATTCTGTTTTTTTTTTCTATGATTTTTATTAAAGTGTTATTTTTTAAATAATATTATTTATTGGTAGCCTATTACAAGTTAAGCATTCGTGAAGGCATATATTTGGCATCACTGCTTTATGTCAATTGCAAATGGTATACAGTAATGTCATAACCCCCTGTCTATACCTCTCAAATTTTTATCATGATAAACGTCAAAATCGTTGTCAAGATACAAAATTATCAAGTATATTCTCAATTTATTAGTATTATGGCTTCGTTATGAAAAAATTGTTAATGCTTTTGCACAGACAACATTGCCTTCACAACAAACTTCATTAATTGTTATGATAAATATTTGTCAAGTATAGACAGGGGGTAAATAATGACAAGTTTGTTTTGAAGTTTCCTGAGTTACACGAGTTAAAATTATTGCCTTAAAAACCAGTCATGAAGACCAAAGTGCAAACAAATCTCACATTTATTTTCTTTATTTTAATTTATAGCCACTTAATTATTAATTGCTGGTATTGAGTTGTCTAATTGCCACAATTTCTCAATATGAGCATTATAAATTCTTAAGAATTTATCATTTAGATTAATTTAATTAATTGTTAAGAAATTAATTTGATAGTAATCTATGCAACTCATAGAAAATTATTTAGAATGCTAGATAAAACAGAAAAACCTAACTCATGATAAAAAATTGCTTTAACGTTAGCTTCTATTTACTATTTTTAAGAACAGAAGTTTTAAATTATTTAAATATTCCTTAGTTTTTAATAAAAACTGTTATTAAATAATTTAAGTAAGAAAGTAAGACTTTATTGCAACAGAAATTATATAAAAAAAGGGAAAGTCTATATAACAACAATAATTCTGTAAAATAAAGTGGAAACTTTGGCCATCACAGTCAACGGCGATCACTATATGTCAATGATAACTTACTTCTTTTGGTCTAAATTGGATAATATGGACAACAACGACATGTGGTTTCAACAGATGGCTCTTTGTTTTATGAAACCATTAATAAAGGGAAAATATTTTATTGAAAATTGTTTGTTTTTTTGATATGAACATTTTATTTAATTATTTTTCTAAACTTTGCATTAGAAAAATCTACTATCAATTGTTTCCTTATAAGTATTCTTGTTTAAATAATTCTGTACTTTTTGTTTTCAAAAATATCCTTTTAAACAAAATTATGTTTTACTTAAAATAAGGCAACACTTACTACTTAATGAGATTAGGCAGCACTGTTAACAAAGCAAAACATTAAGTAACGGTAACACACAAAGAGAGCAGAGAACTTGTTGTTAAAGCAATTTTAGCAGGAGATTAAATAAGCAATAGAAAATTATTAAATTTTCAGCTATACTTTTAAGGATTTCAATAAGAAACCAAGAATTCTTAAGTAAAAAAAGCAGTTAAAACATAAAAACTATAACATATTTTAGTTGTTTATTGATATATTTACAAAATCAATTAATTTTAAATGAAGTTTTTTTTATAAATCTTGATAACTTTGTAATAAAATATTAAACTTTAATAAACCCTTGCCCCTTAATCAACAAAAATGTTTAATTAAACTAAAGATTTCTATTAAAATGTTTGTTAAATGTTTGCGGCTTAGATAGATTTAAACAAGTAGAAAAACCCCACAAATCATTTTGCTATAAAATTTACAAAAAAATAAAATAAATTCTATAGAATTAGCAAAATTTAAATATAATTTTTTATGTGTTTTGTGTCTGAAGCCAGTTTAAGTTTTTTGTTCAAGTAAAGAAACCACATTTATAATTTATGCAAAACAAATCTTATCATTTAATAATTTATAGTTTATAAATTATATTTTTTAGACATATTTATATAAAAAAAAAACATTATAACAAAATTAAAAATTAACAGAAGTGTAAATAATAGATATGAACACGTGCTTTTAAATTGAAAATTTTAGTAAAAAAAATTAAAAGCACAAGGGACAACACTGATTCTATTGTAAGACACGGGATTTATTACCCCCCGTCTTGACTAGACATAAATTTGTTCACTCAGCGAACAATTATGTGGGCGCACATGAATATGTCTTGTTAAGCTCATGTCCACAGGAGCCAAATCATGTGTGGACCAGGAATTGTCCGCTAAGTAAACAAATTGATGGCTTGTCATGACGTAGTCAATATTGTTAATTTTTTCGAAATAAAACCTATTTAAAATTCCTGCTTTGGTAGTTTCCTAATTTGAAATATAACAAAATGTTGAACAAATACAAATCACCTACAATTTTTTATTAGTTCATTCATTTTATTTCGAAAGTAAATTGTTTTGATTAAAACTTTTTGAAACACTACAGTTTTTTGATTATATTTTAAATCAATTGTATAAATTTATTTCAATTGCTAATTTGTTTATTTTTAGTTTTATTTTTATGGCTAATTTGTTTTTTCTTGCCAAATACTTGCTTTCAACTACATAAGTACTTTCATTTTGGACTCTGCTTACTAAATATGGATTGCGCAATAACTTTTCCTGTTTTTTTTTCTTTCTTTCTTATATTAAACATAATAACGATGGTATAATTTTTAATTTTTTTCTTTTTTTCTATTGCAATTTTCCTATTAAAACTAATACATTTTATAACAATACAAAAATTAAATAAGCTTTCAAATCAAATAATATGTATACAACTTAAGTAAGGAAAAAAAAATTGCGATTTTTTTGTGAAATAACATAATAATAAAAATAATAGAAAAAAAACGTAATTTGCAATCAAGCTGTGACAACCTAAAACTGCTCGTAACTCAAGCGTAGCAAGCTGGTTTAATGTGTAGAAACGCAAAAAAAAACACACAAACAAAAATATCAATGAAGAAATTAATATTAAGGAATTTAAGTTATTTTTTTTTAAGTATTATTTCAAACAAGTGCTTAAGATAAAAATTAAATATCTATACTTGCTTCAGACACAATTTTAAATTCCGTAATCCAATTCGTTTGTTATTAAATTAAACTTCAAACTAGGTTTTAGCGCCATAACTTCTCTTAAATTGTATACAATAGAAATTCCTGTTTATACCGGCTTTAAATATAAAGTTTTAATGGATTTATACATAATGTTCCTCCTTTATATAGAATAGCATAGAAAACTTTGATTAACTCTTTCATCTGGGTTACACAATAACAATTTTCTTTATTTTTAGGTAAAATATTTCATAAATTATGATTTCTAGTGCAAAAATATATAAAAACTTTCAATATTGTGTAAAATATAAAATATATGTAAGAAAAACGCTTATTACTTAGATTTTAAATGCTAATATGACAACACTTTTGTTTACCGTTAAAAGACAAAGCAAACATTTACTTGGCAGCACTAGCAGAACCTACTGTGCAAGTGCTGCCAAGAACTAATTGCCGTTTTAAGTCCTTTTTCAACATTTTTATAAAAATTTAAGTTAACAATCATTTAAAAATGATTGTTGTAAAGCTTATTTTATATCCAGTGTCAAATAAAAGTGTAGGAATAAAATAATTCAAAATTCTGTTTTTTCAGAAGGCTTTCTTGCTTTCAAACCGTCTTGTTTGTACACAAGCCGGCATTTTTATGAAATTTGAGTTAAAAATTGTGTAAACATGATTAATGTGTTTTATATCTAGTGTAAAATAAATTTAAAAATTCTGTTTTTTTTTTCTATGATTTTTATTAAAGAGTTATTTTTAAAATAATATTATTGACAAGACTTCAGGCTTTCATTTAATGTACATTATGATCAATTTAAACCTATACTTCCCGAGTTATGGCAATCGAAATTTCGATTATTAAATATTAAGAAAGAAATTTGAAGCGAAGCCGGCTTTTGACATAAATGTTATAAACTCTAAATATGTCACTATGTATTTTGTTAAATAATAATTTTGGCAAGACTTCTAGCTTTCATTTATGATATCTTATAAGCAATTTAACCCTGTTCTTGCTGAGTTATGGTCATCCAAATTTTGCACATTAAGTTTTTTCTATGATTTTTGTTAAAATGTTTATAAACTCAGCATATGTCACAATAAAGTTTGGTATTTTTTAAAATAATATTATTGACAAGTGTTTAAGCTTTCATTTAAGATATCTTATGATAAATTAAACCCTTTACTTCCCTAGTTATGGCCATCGTAATTTCGGATATTGAATAATAAGAGACTTTTGAAGCGAAAGCGGCTTTTGACATAAATGTTATAAACTCAGAATATGTCACAATAAATTAGGTATTTTTTAAAATAATATTATTGACAAGACTTCTAGCTTTCATTCAAGGTATCATATATTCAATTTAATCCTGTTCTTCTTGAGGTCATTAAAATTTTGCATATTAAGAAAGATATTTAAAGCGAACAACATTAATATTGCCTTAACAATTTCCATAATAATAGTAATATTGAGGTGCTTTAAACTAGCAATGCTATTTTATTAAGCCTTATTGTTAATTTACATATTTCTCAACAAACTATTGAAATAAAATTCAATAAGTGTTGCACAATAAATTAAATTAATTACCACAATATGATAAAAAAATTTATAGAATAAACGTGATATTTCAAAATGGCCATAAAATAGAAAACATTTATTAATAAAAAAAATTCCATATAACTTACCCTATTTTATTACCGGTATTATTTATTAATTATTAAATGGAAAAAACGTGTCTTCTACATCTGCAATTAGAAAAATACAAAAATAAAGAAAGAAAATTTAAAAAAAATGTATTGTAATAAAAATCAAACATAAAAAGAAAAATTTTAGGTATTAAACTATTAAATTTAATTTATAGCTGGTAAATTGAAAATAAAAAAAAAGCGATCACTTAACAGAAATATCTCCCACCGAGATTATGTTACCATAAATAAAAAATTTATGGAGATTTTGTAACACCCAAAATTAACAAATGATGGGGAAAAATACACATGCCAAGCAATAAAAATAAAAAGAAAAGGTTTGTTTTTATAAAAAAAAACAAGAGAGGCAGGTATATTTATAATTCAATTGATAAATTTAAGATAATTTAAACAAGTTCTTTTAATTTATAAACAAACATAACAAAACAAACAGACTTTATAAAAGAAAGCTACTAAAAAATACAACCTTGCTAAACAATACAACCCTGGGCCTGGGCAGTGTTGCTATTTCTATTAGTATTTTTAGCCGTTTTTTAGCTTTATATTATAATTTTGGGATTTTTTTAAACAAATTCATTTAAATACTTTAATTTATACATTAAGAATTAATTAAGATGCTTAAATATTTAATAATAATTTGTTTATTTTCTTGATTCTTTTTTATTCACAAACTAATGTCTGTACATACATATATTTATAAAATTGTGTCATTATAATAAATCAAATAGTCATCATGACTTTTTATTTTATTAAATGCTTACGTCTTTTAATTAATTTTACATTAATTTTATAATAATTTAATGAAACAAATAAGTAATATCATACTTGCAGCATTATTATTATTAATAATACATTTCTTGACATTCTTGGGATTTTAACAAATTACTTACTAATGCTTTATGAGTAGAGAAAGGTTTATTGTTTTACTTACATACTTTCTTTCATTCTTTCTAAACAATAATTATCTCAAGCTACACAATAATAGTAAAAACAAGTAGTAATTAATAAAACTAAGGAATGAGTAACACAAATTTCTTTTGCCTATAACTTAATACGTATTTCTTAATCGAAATACAGTGCACAGTGAGGCAGAATCAAAATGTTTTGGAAATAAATCTGGCATTTCTAAACGGCTTCTCCGATCTGGATAAAATATGACATGAGCATAGCCAAGGAGTATTCGAGTTTAAGTTATTAAAATGTCCCATTTTATGTGCCATCCGTGTGCTATTTATCTCTTATAATTTCGGAGTTATTGGCATTTCAAAATTGAAATTTTAAAATTTTGCTTTTTTTTAAAAAATATAGGTCGCACTTTAGTTAGTTAGACAACTAAATTATGAATAACATACAAAAGATTTCAGAGCAATATCAATTATGGATCCAAAAATATACAAATTTCAATTTAAATATTAAATTTTTTTTGTAATTTTTGCTGTTTTTTGGGCGAAAAGGTGACTTAACTCTTTTTATACCCTTCACCTTCGTGAGAAGGGTATATATAAGTTTGTCACTCCGTTTGTAATTTCTACATTTTTCATTTCCGACCCTATAAAGTATATATATTCTGGATTATTATAGAAAGCGGAGTCGATTAAGCCATGTCCGTCTGTCTGTCTGTCCGTCTGTTAGTTGAAATCAATTTTCTGAAGACCCCAGATATCTTCGGGATCCAAATCTTCAATAATTCTGTCAGACATGCTTTCCAGAAGTTTGCTATTTAAAATCATAAATCCATAAATCCGTCCATAAATAACGGAGAAATGAGCAAAAAACCGGGACAATCTCGATTTTTGACCTATTTTTGATCTATATATGGATTACTAAGTCATTAATATAGACAGTATGGATATCTAATGATAGATATTTCAAAGTCCATTGCAACGATGTAGATAAGGCTATAGTATGTTGGACCTACAATGGGCCAAAATCGGGAAAAATACTTTTTGACCCGAATTTTTTTTTCATCAACAATTTTTTTTTGTCAAAATTTAAAAAAATTTGAAAAAAACTTTTTTTTAAAAAAAATTAAAAAACAATTTCGGAAAAAAAAATTTTGCAAAACAATTAAAAAAAAAAATTAGATTTTGTTTACCTAAAAATATTTAAAAAAATTTATGTTAAAGTATAATTTTGTGAAGGGTATATAAGATTGGCACAGCCGAATATAGCTCTCTTACTTGTTTTTATTAAAAATAAACTTTCGTTAAGAATATATAACAATTTTATATTTTTCTGTAAGGTATCTTTACAGAGAACCTTTTTGTATAAAAGACATTTCCTATTTTTCGAATACGTCGTCCCTACGCCCTTCGGAATGTGACCTATTTTTTATGAAAATTTCAACTTTGTGCCACATGTTCTAAAATCCAGAAGCTGGGATCAAAAAACGGAAAGCAGCTTTGGAAACCTTGATGTGTTCCCTATTTATCTCCAAAGTATTTTCCCAGCCCATAAGGAAATGTGGACCCCATGAAAATTGTAAAAAATACCATTTTTGGGATTTTCGCTCCAATTTTTAGGAATTGCGAGATTCCCTTTGACCTTTAGAAAATTTTCTTTACACTTTGTTATTTAGAATGACAATTTTAAAAAACGTTGAACATTTCATTGAGTTTTGTTAATAAATAAAGATTTTATTACATATTTATTGAGATTCTGCCACTTTTCCTTTCAAACAGTTGGCATCGCCAGTAAACGTTATGTGTTTTGGCAACACAGCTTTAATATGTTGCAGTGGTAATTTTGTTTTTTTTTTTTGTAAACAAACACACACAACCCAGCCAATATTTAGTAAGGAAAAATAATTCCATCTAAATAATAAGAGAAATTAACATTTCCATATCGTTTTCTATAAAAAGAATTTCAATTTGGGTAATTTATTTAATATATTATTTGTATTTGACCTACTTTTTTTAATTTTAATAAAACGTTTTTTAAAGCACATATATTTTTTATTCACAATAAGGGAACTGTATATAAAAAGGTCAATTAATGTTAAAACTTCCTAAATGTTATTTTTTTATAAATCAATTAATTTAAATAATTTCGTTATAAAAATGTTCCAGTTTTTAATGAAAACTGATTTTGTGTCTTCCTTAATTTTTGTTCTAAAAATTTCTTTGAATTTACTAAAAAAAAGAAACCAGAAAATCATGCATAGATCATGCTATTAAAATGTCATTTCATAATTAGTGTTAATTGCAAACATTAAGCAAGATTAACGAGTGAAAAAAACCCCATACAAATTACAATTTACAAAGCGCCATGTCACTTACAAATGAAGAGTTCTGTTTTTTGTTTCCACTTCTTAATTCATATTCATACTTAATTGTCTCCTCAGACTTGACTTTGATGTTGTAAGTTGCCTAGAAATATAATAAATGTTTGATTACTATATGTGGTCTGACAGCCAGCCAGCCAAACTACAAAAGTAAGTCAAAAAATATTCTCATACATTACTCAAGCTTAATGAAGTTGATAATGATAATCATGATGTATTGTAGCACAATTCATTTTTAGAATAATAATTCCAATGATGATGTAGATGTAGATGATTACTAACAATGATGATGCTGATGATGTTTATCATGTATGACATTTCTTTAATGAATGCCAGTCACCTTTGACCATAAACTCATGTATAAATGAAAAAAGTAATATTGTACAATATATTAAAGACAATTGTGGAAATTTTATTTAAACTACACTGAGAAATCTAAAATGTGTATGTTTTTAAATGAATTTATAGATATTATTGATATAAAACAGAGTTTATAGGTCGAAGGTCAGCTATTAAGAAATATATTAAAAAAAAACATTTTTATTATCTTTTAGCGTTAAAGAAAAACCTTTCAAAAGTATATGAGCTTGTTAGTATTATAACTAACAAATGCCGTTTTGTTTTGTGGCAAAATATGTTGCCCTTTTTCCGCCCTCTATTTCGAATAATCCTTATATGTAAACTAGTGGTTAAACGTTTTCAAAATATATCAGAATAAGTGAAAAATAATGAGAAACATTCACAAATTGTACGTAATTGGTGTTTTCTGTTGAAAAAAATGTTGCCCTTTCTCTGCCATCTTTTTCGAAAAAACCTTTTACGTAAAGTACTGGTTAGACCTGAACATAAAAGGCATCAAATTAAGGGTTTTTCAAGATATATCAGAATAGGTAAGCCTAGTTCAATAAATAATGAAAAATATTCATAAATTGTATATAATTGGTGTTTTCTGTTAAACAAATTTTGCATTTTTTCTGCCCTATTTTACGATAAAAAAATTTACGTAAAGGACAGGATATTATACCAGTTCATATAAGGCATCTAATTAAAGGTATTTTTAAGATATATCAGAATATGTACGACTTATTTCAATAAATATAGTAAAATATTCATAAATTGTACATAATTGGTGTTTTCTGTTAAACAAATGTTGCCCTTTATCTGTCCGGTTCAAATAAGGTATTAAATTAAAGGACTTTATGTATTTCTCTATGGCATTAACATATTTAAATTAAGTCGGGCATGTGGCTACACAGAAAAAACTATTTCTTAAACCGTTTCAATTGAAATATTTGTCACATATTGAACTGGTTTCAATTATTTCATAATTAAATCAAGTATTCATTTGCTCAAAAACAAAATTTCTTGATATTTTCTATTGAATTTTGAGTTTTGAATTTGATTATTTGATGAATTTGATATGAAAACACATTTATGTTATTTTTTGTGTTTCAATTACGAAAATTATCTATTCAATAATTTTTGTATTTGAAATTCAACCAATAACGAAAATTGTTTATTCAAGTGTCAAAATAATCAAATTCAAAACTCAAAATTCAATAGAAAATATCAAGAAATTTTGTTTTTGAGCAAATGAATACTTGATTTAATTATGAAATAATTGAAACCAGTTCAATATGGGATAAATGTTTGAATTGAAATATAATTTTTTCTGTGTACGGCGAGGCTGTTTTTGACGAAGTGTATTCGAGCATTGCTGGCCGTATGTCACGAATAACAAGAACAATGTTGGCCTCGAAGGCGTCAATTGTTGCTGGTTTATCAGTATAAACCAGTGACTTCACGTTGCCCCACAGGAAATAATCGAGATGTGTCAAATCGCACGACCTTGGAGGCCAATGGACAGGTTCATTTCTCAAAATCAAGTTATCGCCAAAATTTTGATTTCAATAAATCGGTGGTTAACCCTTTAATGCATATTGTTGCCAATTGTCTACATTCCAGTTCCACTTAATTTTAGACGAATATAAGCTTGATACTAATTCAGAAAAATCTAATGGAGTACGAAAAGTTTCAGCTAACGAAATTATAAATCAAACTAAAGCTAAATGAAATATAATAAATAAAAATCAACTAAATATTTGATACTTTATAGAAAAATAAAAGTAAAAATCATGCATTTAAGGGTTAATGTCGCCGTTTGTTACATTGCGCCATCCTATTGAAAATACATCTCGTCCGGATCAATGTCATCCACATTTTTCAAACAAAAAATCCTTGATCATGGTAACGATCTGTTGCGAGCTCCGCCTTCCATTTTGAAGAAATAAGGTCCGATGATGCCATTAGCATGTAAACCACACCAAACGGTGCAATTTTTCTAGATGTAATAGAGTCTGTAGGGTCTGTTGTGGATGGACCTCCCTCCATATCTCCCCAGCTGAACACAATTTTCCGATAAAAAGTTACACAAATCGATGACGGATTTTCAAAGTAAATTTCTTTAATTTGGTAGTGTTGTTCAAGCATCAATATATTCATGATGATTCGCCAGAGTATGCTGATTATAAATGTCCAAAAGTGAGCGCAGTATGACAGTTATCCCTTTCGTAAGTTATATCGGGCTAAAAAACACACCCTTTGTAACCATAAATGTGACCAAAATACGATTTTGTAAGCAAAAGAAAGACAATTTTTTTTAGAAAACAAAACGGCAATAATTATTAAGTTGGCAATTCATGTTTATTAGACATTTACACTGAAGTTTGTTGTTGTTGTTTAGAACAACTTGAACAAAATGCAAAGGGCAGGAAAAAGGCATATTATTTTAGAAAACAAAATGGAAATAATCAGTTTATAATACATTTACACTGAAGTTGGTTGTTGTTGTTTAGAGCAATTTGGCAGCTGTCAAACGTTATTAAAGCTAAAGTCATAGGGTAACATAGAGACGAGACGGAATTGTCAAAAACCTAAGTCTGTTGTCAAAAACCTATCTCTTGCAACAACAAAATATATGCTAGACAATGTATTTTGTTGTTGTATCAGAAATATTATTTGTAGTATTTTTGTTTGACAATTCGGAGTGTCTCGTCTCTATGTATAATTCTCTATGGCTAAAGTTTTACAAAGGGCAGAAAAAAATGCAACACTTTTTTGAATAAAACGGCAATATATCAGTAAGTTGGCAATTCATTTTTATCACTTGTTGTTGTTTAGAGCATTTTGGCAGCTGTCAAACGTTATTAAAGCTATGTTTATAAAATTTCTTACAGTGTTTCCTACCATATACAAATTAACTACAATACAAAACTTTTAAATACGCTTTTGAAATGAGAATAATTGTGCAAATAATTGAGACAAGTGAATCAGCTGGCTTTATACTACTACAATTTTGTTTTACATGTTTGAATATTTTTCTTTATTTGTATTTCATATTGTATGTAATTGTTGTTGAAAATTTTTCTTAATAAATTAAAGCTGGCTGGCGGCTGACGTTAAAAAAGGGTTGTCATCTGGTTGGCGACGTTTTCTTGGAACACAATGAATCTGTTTTTAGTTTGTTCGTAATCATTTTTAGTTTGATTCAAGCTATAAATTATAATTTAAAACAAAATAAAGATTGATTGTCAGCGTCATCGTCATCAACAACATCATCATCTTGAATTTCTTTGTTATTTTTATTCGGACTTGTACGTTTTCTTATTTATTCTTTTTTTTATCATTTATTGATCACGTTGTTTTATATTTGAATATAAAACAAGTAGTAAAAAGACAAAACCCTTCCTTTTTTGTTAGAATTTCTCAGGTTATTTAGTGGATGATGGTGGTGTTGCTGTTTGCTTTAATTGTTCATTTTTTTTTTTTTGGTTTGTTTTAATAGTATTATCAAATAATTTAAAAATATCTATCCCCTGTCTACCAGACAATAGAATCTTCCATTATGTATGAGAATTTGTTTTATGTAGCTGAAGACTAGTCTAGCATATTAAATAACAACGACATTCTATCATCAAATACTGGTTGTTTGATCGCTTGGCTGGTTGGTTGGTTGTTTAATTTTTGTATTTTAGATAATTATATATTTTATTATTTGATTTCGAAACTAGTTTTATTAGATTTTTATGTAAAAAATTCCTAGAATTATTATTGTTAGGGGAGGAAGATATCATAATATATCACAAAATTTTGTGATGTACTTGTTTATGTTTTTAATATATTTTCAGAAGATTAGATCATTGTAAAATTTGTGTAAATGTCGTTAGAGATTTGAATTCAGTAGCTACAATAGTTTATAATGAATCATAGAGAATTCAGTTATTTGTTAAATTTGAATAATGTAGATATATCACGTTGTATTCTAGATATTGTGGATACCGGTTTCTGAAATACTTTCTCAAATGTAAAGACGTCATAATAACTATGTTGTTTATTAGGTGTAGGGTTTTAAAATACTTTTGGAATTATTAGTTATAGATGCTTCTTGTCTTTTATGTTTTAAATATTGTTTAATTTTAAGAATTTCTTTAAATTATCTATCTTTACTAAGTGACTGACTGATTCAACATCGTCCATCCAAAACGCCAAAAGGTCAGAGACCTGATATTTGTAACATAGGTTCTCCTCTCCCTATGTAGATCCACTAAGAAGGGATTTTTGAAAATTCGATGATAAAAAAGGGTAAATTTTTGCTACCAAAATCATTTAAAATGCATCTTTATCTACTTAAATAATTAGCAGACAGGTGTTGGTAGTTTTGAACAAACCTTAATCTGCAATAAATGATTTTCTAATTTAAATCTCTCTTAATTTAGTCATAATTGATAAAAGACACCTTATTTAGTACAAAGCTTCTTAATACAAGTGCTCTGTAATAAGAAAATTTTGCATTTCATTCATAATCTCAAGTTCCATAAGTTTTTATCTTCTTCTTAAGCGATTAACAAGGACAAAAGTGAAATGAAATTGGCAACACTTTCAACATCAACAAAAAAGCAACACTGTGCCCTACACACAATCACACACACTCTATGATATGTGTGTGTATGTCAGCCTGCCAAAATGATGTCAATATTAGCAGACATCCAACTTAACTCTAAAAAGAAGAAGCTTTATATTAAATTGATGTTACTTTTTAGATGTTAATATTAGAATAAAAGAAACTACAACAAGTGTGTTATTTAAATGGTTAATGTATAAGTAAAAAAAGTAACATAAAACTATGAGAATTTTCATAGTTTTATTTACTTAAAATGTAAACAAAGCCTTAAGTAAACTTTCTTGATCATTCTTTCTTTTCAATTTCATTTCTACACTTTAATTTAATCTTCAAGAGATCTAAACTACATAGTAGGGAGGGGTGGGGTGGGGGGTCCACAAATACGCATACAATAGAAAACCTAAAGAAATATTTAACAATACCAACAGCATGAATGTATCTGAATGAAAACAATTGTTTAGTTTAGCTTTATTTTCTAATGATTTTTTTCTAGTTGCTTCTTTATAGGGGAACTGATGAAGAAGTTACTACTCATGCTCTTCTATTTGTTATGATTTGTTAGGAAAAAAAAATTGTAATAAAAAAAATTAGTTATGATAAACTTAATGTTTTTATTTTACTTTCTATGTTTAGTTATACTTTACTTTTTCTCTGGTGTTTTGAGGTTAAGGAAATAGAGTTTTAGCAGCAGAAAAATAGATATCAAATCATGTTATTTACAATAGGTACTTGAAGCGTGTAAAAGTAAAAGAAATTTTATAGATAAAAGAAAAGTATGACGGATTGTGAAAGAAACAGAAATGGGTTGTTTAGTAGTTTATATAGGCTACTAAGGAGTGCGACCATAAAAATGAATGAAACATGTTTGGTTTCAGTGAGGAATGCTCTTAAAAATGTTTCGATCGATGCAGAACGCTCTCTCTCACTTTGAAACAGAGTATCCAATATTGACTTGATTCGTTCTTGCCCTCAAAAGATGAAAAGTTATTTTGGCTCGAAATCCATATGTTGCCACCAATCTATCCTCTTTCCAAAGAAAGTAACACTAATATCTGAGTGTAACTTCTCTTTAAAAAAAGTTTCCATTGTTTTGTCAATAACACAATTAGTTACGTTTGTTTTATATTTTCAGAATTTAATAAATTATGTTTTTAGCAAATAAATGTATTTATTAATAAAATATTAAAACAAAACAAATTTCATAAGATTTTTTTCTAGCTTGAATATTAGGAAAAGTTTCCATTGTATCAGCCACTGTGTATTTAGAACAAGAACAGAGAAATGTGTTTTAAATTTGGTTTAATATTAAAAAATACACTTTGTTTACACCTTAAACATTAAATTGTTTTTAAGTAATCAAATATAATAAAAATATATGTATATTGTACATAAATAATTATGAAACAAAAACCTGTTAAATATTACTGGTTCTAAATATAACCAATAATCAATTGATTTATTAAAAAATTCTTAAGATATCTAGTATTTTAAAAATATTTTTTTTTATATAAAAAAAAACAAATATAAATTCTACCTCTATTTAAATATTAACCTTTCTTAATGGGTTTTACATTAATTAATGTTTATGTTTTTTTTCTCTTTTCCTAGAATTCTAACCAGTTTCAGTTTAAATTAAACCATACATTTAATAAGACATTTTGAACGTGTTGAAAAACAGATTTATTCAAATTATTTAACATTTTGCTAGAGTTTTTCTTTATTTATTTTTGTATCTGCTGGCAAACGGGAAGAAGAGAATGTATGCATGTATGAGTCTTTAAAGAACGGAACTCATTTATCTTTTCATTACCTGCCTTAACAAACGGTGGCAAGTTCTGTGCTACCAACAACAACAGTAACAACAATTATACCTTTTTTCATACCCCTTGCTTTTTTATACAAAAACAAATTTAATTGAATACTTAAGAAAACGAAAAGAAAAGGCTAAACTTATAAACATGTAAAAGAAATGATTCTTTAAATAAGAAAAAACATTTAAAAATTTTAATAACAAAAAATTTGATTAAAATTTTCCCTTACTTGATAAGTTTATTGATTGTTTCACTATTTAATGTTATTTAGCACAAATTTCTTATAATTTTAGGAATTTCAATTCATTTTAGCTTATTTACCTATTTCATGAGGTTGGCATCACTGGCAAGCCTGACAATCGGTTTAAAAGTGATGCCAAGTTTTTTACAAACGAAATTCACAGGAGAGTGATGACATCAAATGAAAATTAAACAAAAACCCGATTTTAGTAAATAATATAAACTAAATCAATCAAATTTTATTGATTGTTTCATTATTTAATTTTATTTAGCACAAATTTCTTATAATTTGATGAATTTCAATTCATTTTAGCTTATTTAACGTTTAATTAACAAGGGATTTGCTATCATGAGGTTGGCATCACTGGCAAGCTTGACAATCGGTTTAAAAGTGATGCCAAGTTTTTTACAAACGAAATTCACAGGAGAGTGATGACATCATATTAAAATTAAACAAAAACCTGATTATAGTAAATAATATAAACTAAATCAATCAAATTTTATTGATTGTTTCATTATTTAATTTTATTTAGCACAAATTTCTTATAATTTGATGAATTTCAATTCATTTTAGCTTATTTAACGTTTTATTAAAACGGGATTTACTGTTATGAGGTTGGCATCACTGTCAAGCTTGACAATCGGTTTAGAAGTGCTGCCAAGTTTTTTACAAACGAAATTCACAGGAGAGTGATGACATCAAATGAAAATTAAACAAAAACCTGATTTTAATAAATAATATTATAAACTAAAGCTGTTTTTTATAATAAAACAAATTTAAAATGCTATAAATCTTTGTTAGTTGAAATATTTTAAAATTTCTTTCCCAGAATTTTTTTTTAGAACTTTTAAGCCTCCACTCTTTTAAGCCACTGCACACACCTGCATGATTATAGTTGGTTATAGTCTACTCAAAGTTCATTATAATAAATTTGAAATAAATTTTTTTTCTTAAGTTTATTTTGTAGTAGTTGTTTCTTCAAGAACCTCAATTAGAATTTTTATTATTTTTAATTTAAATGCGAGCATCCGCAGTAAATCCAACAGACAAACAACATACATTTACATAGTTTCTTTTAGCCTTCCCCTTCCGAAACAACATTAGGCAGCCATCAGTTTTTCTTTTGTTTGTTAAATAAATAAATATTCTTCCATACTTTTTGTACCTAACTGGGAACTTTGGAACCACAGAACATAAGAATGAATGAGTGACTGGTTTAAATGGTGGTTGGTAGGTAGGTAGGTAACATATAAGTAATGTGTGAGAGAGTTAAGCATGTGCCAATATTTTTATTTATTTACTACGTAGATTTTGAATGACTCAGCCAGTGACCAGAACGGAAACGCGTTTTAAATGTTAAACCAAACGGAAATGGTAGTAAAAGTATAGATCTTCTTTTGTTTTTCTATTCAGATGTGTACTTATTATTATAAGTGTTTTGGTGGTACACAGAAAGAATTAAATTTCTGATTCAATCAAGAAATTTGCTCAATCAGACAAAATTTTGTTTGAATTAGGACCTATCACAAAATTTGTAAATTCAAACAAGAAATTTTGCAAAAAATGAATTGAAAAAAATCAATATTTTTTCAATTAAAAAAAGTATGATATTAAACAAAAAAGTTGTTTGAATTACAACACAATTTCAAACAAAAATTTGTTTAAAACAGTAAAATTTTTGTTTGATCAAAAAAAATATTTTGAAGCTAAAATGATGTAGAACCAATAAAAAAATGGTAAAAATACTAATATCAGAAAAAAAATAAAAAAAACAACAAAAATAAAGAAGAAAAAAACTACAAATAAGAAAATAAAGAATGAAAAAGCTAAGTAAGGAAAAAAACAAATAAACATCTAAAACAGTATTTAATGTTTTAGATGTTTACCATACGTACATCATACAATTCACATATTTTTGCAAGCCATTGACAAAATCAAAACTACTTATATATAAAATATTTTTAACCAAATGAGAATTATATCCACACATCATAAAAACAAACATGCAAACGAAATTACCCAATGTGACTAATATACACATGATAACAACAAACACACTATTTACTTGCTGGTTTTGTTGTTTTATCCCAATTGTTGTATTAAAATAAAAATCAAACAAAAACATTAATAGAATCTATAAAAATATTTATAGAAAATAAAATTAGTTTCAGACAGGCGATTGTTTGAAAATATTTTAGCAATAATTTTTTCTGTGTAGGCAGAGTTTGTTATTAAAAATATATTACAAATTAAAGAGATTTATGGGTTTTTTCTTTCTATAAAATCAAAAGGTTTTAACTCCTGTTTGCCCACAAAAGCCATAATTTTATTGAAATTCTTATTGTAACATCTAGGAGTCATTAATTATGTGCTTTGACAGCTAAAAAAGTCACTTATTTGAGCTTTTCTCAAGCGTTAACATTTTTATGTTAGTAACTTGTCAAATGTATTTGCTAGCATTTAAAAGTTATGAGTAGACTGCAATTTGAAATTGTCAAATTCTTATGCTGACTTAAAAATCTTACTCTTTGCCATAAATGTTAACCTTCGTAATTGAGCAATAATTTTTAAAACATTAGATGTCAAATTTTGAATTTGTCTTTCAAAAATTTTGACTTTTCTTTGCAAAAATAAAAAAACACAAAAGTAATTCTATAACAAAACATTAATTAAGTAGAAAACTCAACAAGGAACTAAAAATAGTAATAAAAAAAAATTAAATTTTTAAAACATTTTACATTGCTACGTGTTCTCTACCCCTTGGACATAAACATAAAGTTTGAAATAAAGCTTTGTTATTCCTCCGACACTATTGTCTATGTAAAAATAATAACCTTTCTTATAGAAAACTGAAAAGTTTTAATATAAAAAAGGAAAAAAAGACAAATGTAAAATAGATTTTAATTAATTTTCCCCCCAAATGGTTGATTTGGATCCATGCCTGCTCCATCTAAAGACAAATTTTGTATGAATCATGCTGTAAACTACTGTTCTTATTACGCTTCTTTCTATAAATCGACTTTCAAACAATCGCACAAACAACTTTTTCTGAAAAAAGTCGAAATTGTAGTTTTGACTGCAAAAAAGTCGAACAATCGATTACGTTAAAATAAAAATGTTAAAAAACAATCACACAAATGACTTTTTTTTTAAAAAAGTTGAAATCGTCTTTCTGGTCGCAAAAAAGTCGAACAATCTTTATACCAAAAAATCTGACGATAAAAATGTTTGAAATAGGAAAAAAATTTCGCAAAGTCTATTGAAAGGTAAAAAAGACGATTTTCATAAAAAGTCTTAAAGTTGATTTTTTTTTATTTTATTTCAAAACAATCAAAACTATAAAGTGACTTTTAAATAAACGACTTTTGTATGGAAAATGTCAAGATCGTCTGCTTCTTCCCCAAAAAGTTTAAAAGTCGAAAAATTTAAATAAATCATAGTAATTTTTTTTTACATTTTTATTGCCAACATTTCTAAAACACATTTTTGATCAATGATCAATAAATCTAGCGATCAAGAATTTTTGAAAATTAAAATAAAATAAATTTCAAAATCGATTAAAAAAATAAAAGAAATTTGATGAATTTTTATTGCAAAAGTCGAAATTGTCAGTTTAGTCGAAAAATAGTCAAAAGAAAAAGTTGAAAAAAGTCTTAAATTTGATTTTTTTTTTATTTCAAAATTTCGATATCCACAAAATGTCGAAACACTGAAAAAAGTCGTATAGTAAATTTTTTAGAAAATTAAAATAGAAAAAAATCTATTAAAAAGTTCAAAAAATTGCAAAAGTAGGTTTTAATGAAAAAGGCCTCAAAGTCGATTTTTTTATTTTCGAAAAGTCTGAAAAAAGTCGTTAGTAAATTTGTTTTTATAGCAAAATTTTTAAAATTCATTTTTCATTTGGCGATCAAGAATTTTTGAAAATTAAAATGGAAAAAAATCGATTAAAAAAGTAAAAAAATATGACTTTTCATAAATATCAAAGGTTGACAATTCAAAAATGTGATGAATTTTGAATGAAAAAAAGTCGAAATCGTTTATTATCGAAAAAAAAGTTGGAAAGTCGACTAATGAAAAAAGTCTTAAAGTCGATTTTTTTATTTTTATTTAAAAAATTTAATTTTTTTAACAATAAATCTGGCAATCGTATATTTTTATATTAATATAGGATAAACATTTTAAAAAAGTCGACTTTTCATAAAAAATCGAAAAATCGACTATTTGTGCTCTGCTCAATGGTTTTGAAGACATTCACAAATAAACCTACAACAAGTTACATTTTGCCGAATAATGCTTTATATACCCGAAATGTTGAAAAGTCGAAAAACTAAAAAAGTCATAAAGTCAACTTTTTTAAAAAAGTCGTAAAGTCAACATTTTTTTTATCAATTAATCTAGCGATCAAGAAAAAAGTCGTATAGTAAATTTTTTTTATAGCAATCTTTTTAAAATTCATTTTTCATTTGGCCATAAAGAATTTTTGAAAATTAAAATAGAAAAAACTTTAAAAAATTCGTCAAATAGATGACTTTTTATAAATAGCAAAGGTTGACTTCAAAAATGTGATGATTTTTTAATAAAAAAATGTCTTGAAGTCGATTTTTTTATTTTAATTTAAAACATTTTAATTTTTATCAATAAATCTGGCAATCATGTATATTTTAATATTAATATAGGATAAACATTTTAAAAAAGTCGACTTTTTGCTCAATAGTTTTGAAGATATTCACAAATAAACCTACAACAATTGACATTTTGCTGAATAATGCTTTATAACCCCAAAAAATTGAAAAGTCGAAAAACTAAAAAAGTCGTATAGTCAATTTTTTTTATTGAAATATTTTTTTATCAATAAACCTAGCGATCAAGAATTTTTGAAAATTAAAATAGAAAAAATAGCAAATATTAACTTCAAAAATGTGATGAAAAATTTTGAAATCTTCTGTTTAGTCGAAAAGTCGAATAATGAAAAAGCCTTAAGGTCGATTTTTTTATTTTTATTTAAAAAAAATCGTTTTTCTTAGCAATATATCTGACAATCATATATAATTTTATATTAATATAGGATACAAATGTTAAAAATATCAATTAAAAAGGAAAAACTATCGACTTTTCACAAAAAAATGTAAAGTCGACTTTTTGTTTTCTGCTAAATTTTGCAGAATAATGTTTTATATCCATTAAAATTAAAAAAAAAATGTATCAAATACTTTTCACACTTAAAGCACTGCTATGGCAAACTAACAAGATTTAGTTTTTCAAACAAAAAGCCGATTTTTTAGAAAATCAAAAATAAAAAACAACAAATTACTAACACATGTCTTTACTACTTTTTTTTATTAAAAAAAAGAAATATGTAAGAAATCCTGTTCTCTCGTTAACAAAGAAAAAAATCATCCTCTTTGTCAAATCATTCATTTCAAATCTATAATCTAAATTCATCTACTGACACTTATGGAATGTGGCAAAATCATGTTGGCCTGCCTGTTAGTGTTTCTTTCTCTTAATGCTCGTTTGTTGCACTTAATCTTAACAAATAAATCTAATGTTTGAATGCTGTAGTACGGAATACATTTTTGAATTTCTTTTTAACGGCTTATACGTACTACTTTTTTTTGTTTTGTATCCCAAACACTCTAACAAAACCATGTTTGAGGCAAAAACGTAAAAAATAAAAAAATAAAAAAGAAATATTGTAAACTTGACACCGCCGGAAACAATACAAGTTTCAGATGATTGAAAATTAAGAAGACGTGTAGTACGAGTCAACATTATATAGAGGAAAGAAAATCTTTACACGTTAGTTAAAGATTCAAATAAAATAGATAGATAGATACATACATACATAGTTAGATGGATGAATGGAATGGTTGAATGGTTACATGGCTGGATATAAACATATGTGGTAAACTCTAGCTTTAGTTTTTATTATTATTAAGAAGAAGAGGTGGTAATACTATGCATTACAAAGTATTTTGATAACAGAACTTAAGAGAATTAATTATAAATTTAATTAAAGTAATAAAAATCAATTTTTATACTAATAAAGAACTTAGCTTTAAAAAATACAAATAAATAATAAGTTTTAATTATTGTTTTTAATAAAGAACTGAATTTTTTTCAAATATTAAGCTATTTTTAAAACATTAAAGCTGAATTGATGTTTGAGTAACAAAAGGTTGGCATCGCCGCCTGCTTTTCTCACACTTGTATAAAAAAAGAAGAAGAAACTTGTAAACAAAGCAAAATTTCCTAAACAATGAATTAATTCTTTCAACAAACTTCCCAACAACTAAAGTTGTTGCTTCAAATACAAAAAAACTTACATAAAAAAAGAAATAGAAACAAAATATTTGCAACACAATCTAATGGCAACAAAATAATATCACATAACATCAACATAACGAATGTGAAAAGCCACACAAACACAACCGACACAACAAACATAAAATCATATTACTTCCGTGGCTATGAACAGCTGAAACATCAGTTGCAGCAGCATCACCATCCTCCTCATCCCATAAAATCACCAACAGCAACAGCTACAGAAAACATCAACTAACAAAGTCTGTTTTAGAAACAATAACAAAAAAATCTGCAACAAATGTCAGGGGAGGAGTAGATGAGTGAATGAATGAATGAAAAGCCTGACAGTGAATACTTATTATGTTGTAAAACAACAAACAGCACAACCACAACAACATCTCGTTACAATAACACAACAACAATAATAATAACAATAATAACAACAAACTCTTAACCAAGTCATGTCACACAATTTTAAACTTGACTTTCAAAATGAGTTCAACAACAATAACAATTGAGAGTAGTTTAGTGCAGAGGAAGGAGAGTTAGTTGGTTGTTGCATTCAAATCTCTTTTAATATAACGGTTAAAAAATGCTGCCATTTTTTTGTACGCCTTTCCTTTTATCATGGTTGTTTTGTCATTAAAGCTTTAAAACAATTGTTTAAGTTTTTTTTGTTTTGTGAAAAAATAGGAGAGTGAAAGAAAGAAAAAAAAAGTTATTTAATAACAATTATTACGCTTGATTATACACTTATTTATGTACATGTTTATATGGTTTGGTAATATCGTGTTAAATTTGAAAAAAAAAAACTTGTATATAGCTAGTGACAAAAAAGCTTTTTAGGCTTAGTCTAAATCAAAATGAGTATTATTTAGTGCAAACGTCTTCTTATTTAGCAATAAATGGCTTTGTTAACAAATAAATTGCCGTATATGGGACATCTTCAACCCACATGAGGTTCACCAGACATTTGGTTTTTGAGTCGACGATATCATTGCTCCATAGTTCTTCGCAAAATACCTTGTTTAGATCATCTCTCTCAACACCGATCGCTACAGATCAATGATAACCAATTTATTTTAGCCCGAATTGCTGAATGGCGCTACGTGCTAAAACGGTGGTTATCTCTCGAAATATATTGGACACCAAGACCAAGATCGTTTACTTGACCCTGTCAGACTTTTTCTTGTGGGGTTTTCTGAATGCTCAGTTTTATGCCACTAAGCCACAATAAAGCGATTACCTCAATGTTAACATAACCCAGGCCATAGCCCTTATTTAGGCCAATCTTGGAGGCGGAGTGATTGAAAATTCGACCTATCCGAAACGTGTCAACTTTTGAAACCGCGGCAGACATTTGAATGTTGTCATATTCCATATGTAATGACATACATGGGCTTTTGAAATACAAATAGAATTTCGTTAATACTTCACACATAGCACAAACCCGCTCTTATTGGAGTAGGCTCATATCTCGGGGGAGCCTCTAACTATGTGCCTCTAACTATGGTTTGGATGACCGATCCAATGACATCCCAAAATTATATTTTGCATCAACATAAAGTTGTGTTCCTTGACCTTTGTTTCCTTATAAAGAAGGTATTCGGAGGTTATTTGACTTTCGTAGCTTCAAATATCTATCCACCATAACCTTGCTCATGTTTCGAAAATTGTGAGTGCAGTGGCTGAGGTAGCAACCTCGAAATTTTAAAATAGTTCACCGTCGGTTTCTGTACGTCATATACGATGCTTCTGTTGAGTTTTCTTTGCCTAAGTTGGTGATAGCTGCAGTTTAAATGCTGTTAAGAAATTATAGATTTGTTTGGGATAACAATTGCCCATCGCCATGGAGATGCAGTAGTCTGCATATCTAAAGACATCCACATCATATGACAGCGCATTGAACTAATAGAGGTAGCAGTTAAACTGGAGCTCACTGAGGGACTTCTGGTTTCAGCTTTTCTGTCTAAACTCCACGAATTATCATTATCGATTACTTCGTTTTGTGGACTTAAGGAAGAGCTGGACTTGACCGACAGTGTCAAAGTCCTTCGATAGGTAAAGCGTCACGATGATAGAGCATTCACCATGCCTCTACTGGTTCAGGACATGTGAGATCCAAGTGGCTGTGACGTATAAAGCAATGATGGATCTGTTCATCTTGTGGATATCCATGCTGGTAGTTGATAAGCCAGCTTTGGAAGGAGAAAAGCTTCGAGTATAGTCAGGTGACGGCGACTGTTTCGTGGTTATCCCGGACTTAACTCAACCCATTTCCAGACGCTAATAGATTAAATCCCGTTGCCAGGTTCTTGGCTCCCTACACTGCTTCTGATGGGTTCTGTAACATCAGTTGGCGCATAAAGTTGTGACGCTTCCGAGACTGAAAGATTATGCTGTTTACAAACAATACTTCATTTCGCCTTGTCTATCTCGGGTTGCTTGATAAAAAATAAATGGTGGTATTCGCAGACGAAAGTAAATTTTATCAATTCTGGCTCATGTTCATTTTTACTATGTATTAATTCAAATAATACATAGAAAAGTAATTAAGACATTTGGAAATTGTGAGAAGTGCTTCGAGTAGCTTCAGATGATAGGAGGGAATTCGGCCCTTACGATTGTTCATCACACGCGAATATCCCGCACTTAAATCAACCCATCTCCAAGCGCTGGGTTCTTGACTTGTATAATCCGAGTCGATTGCTTCTGCAATAGTCCCTCACTCGCGATTATCCCGGACTTAATTCAACCCATTCCCAAGAGGTGGCTTCTCAACACCCTGCTTCGAGTATAGTCAGGTGACGGCCTGTACGATTGTCCCTGTTTCGTGGCTATCCCGGACTTAACTCAACCCATTTCCAAACGCTGATAGATTAAAACTCATTGACAGGTTATCGGCTCCCTGCACTGCTTCTGATGGCTTCTGCAATTTCAGTTGGCGTATAAACATGTAGTATTTCCAAGACTGAATAATAATGCTCAAGTTTATTTGTACTATGTAATAATTCGATGAATACATTGAAAAGTAAATTAGAAATTTCGCAAATTGAAATGAAAACTCTATTGCGATCCTATGATCCTTATTCATCGAGTTGGAGTGTGACCTCTGCAGACTTCTAGTAATGTCTTCGTTTATCCTGATTTACAAACCTGCTGATATCACTATTCAGTTGGACCATACTTAGGTCGTCTTGGTTGGTAATTCGGTTGCGAGTCTCGCTGTTTCAGTTGGGAAGTGCGTCCGCTTAAGTTATAGTCATTCGAGCAGGATTGAAGCGAGCGACTGCTGAGATGATACTTTTGTGGAACATTCTCTTCGCTTCGTGTACGTTTAAGATCCGAAGCTGTGGCTGTCTGCTATCTATTGGTATTCATAGATGATAAAAAAATTATGGGTAAATTGTCAAATTGAAATCCAAATATAATCGTTATCCTATTAGCCTTCTTCATCGGGTTAGAGAGTTTATCAGACCAGAGATTTCTAGTATTTTTCGCATGTCTTCACTGACCAACATGCTGATTTCACTATTTCAGTTAGTACGGATGGCATCACAACGTTAGTATGCGAGTCTCGCTGCTAACGATAGAAAGTACGGCTGCACAATGAATAGTCGGTCGAGCAGGATAGAAGCCAGCGGCTGTAGCGATGATAGTCGTATGTGCCTATTATGGATGGCAACCGAACTAATGTTGTATTGTCAGTTTCCAAATTGGCTACCAGAAATTAGCTGCCAGATCAATCCATAATCAACCCTTAATTCAACTTCCTCCCAGCTTTACAAACGTTAGAGGTTATCGGAAGATCTTTGAAAATCTAAAGCTTCTGCTATTTTTTGGTTTATATAAATTCGACGTTCAGAGACGATAAAACCGTTAGACCCCTTTCACACTAGGCAATTTAGTTGCGCAAGTCTCTTGTGTTTGTAGATGCCAGAGGTAATGTCGGGTTAAGGAGAAGAAAATGCAGCATGTTGTTTTGTTGTTGGGCAAGAGACTTGCGCAACTAAATTGCCTAGTGTGAAAGGGGTCTTAGGTCTATGCAGACAAATGATTGCGGGAAAGTGGTCTGATCCCAGAGAAACTACTACAAGCCAGATAGTACAGTTAATCAGAACAGGCAATCACTGTGGTGATATCTGGTGATATCAGTGGGAAAGCATTCAGGATACCTTTTTTACCTCCATTAGCCCTCTTGGGAGCATATGGCTTCCATAAAGCATCTCAATCTTATACGATTTCTTGCAGTAGTTTTCGCGTCTTTCCCATGTAAGATTGAATTGTCTTGAGTATCGTGCGTCTCTATATACGATGTTGCCATTAGATCCAGTCTATTGTTATTTTGACTTGTTTGTTTCAGCTAAGTTTCAGTTTCGCAGATGATTGGTCTACTGTAGCAGGTCCTAGGATAAAGCGGCTGCCATCTAGAAACAACGCTCTCTGTGTATTTGATGTAGTGGTGGGGAACCTTGCTAATCATTGATTCCTACCTATACTTCCCAGGGGGTGGCGGTTTCCTGACCTTTGCCATCATATTATCCTCCTTTCAAGAGGGAGGAAAGGTCGGGGGCTTTCTTGGAAAACCATGATGACCATTTTTTTTCATCTGCCAGGGATCGAACCTGGTGTTTTGTAGCCAAGCACTTTAACCATTACATTCAATTAGTTCTGACATTGTCTTAATAATGCAAAAGTTAACAAACGTTTTTTCCTATTTGACTAAATAATTTTCCTTAATTTCTACTAAATAATTAAAAATAAACTAAAATATTTACAGTTACAGTAATTTGACATCAATTTTCCTGACACCAGCTGTATAAACATAGTTGCACTTAACCAGTAAACAAACAGAGTTGTATTAATTAACAAAAACTAAAAAAAAAAGTTACCCAACAGATAACAAAATAACAAACTATAACAACTGCAACATTACCATAAATATTTGAAAATGACTTTTTAAACATTTCCATGTTTGTGGCCATAAAATTATTTAAATAATTACATGGCGGCGGCTACTGACTAGCAGCTAACAAACAAACGAAACAAATATGTAGACAAGTTTTGAAAAGACAACACAACACGATCGAACAAATAAGTAGAGGAAAAGTTACATTATGTACATTTTTGATTATTTTGCTATGATTATTATTTCATTTAATTTTCACATTTCATTTAATAACTTGTGTTAATTATTACATTCACTGTTGGTTAATAACCAGGGTTGGTGTTAAAAATCAAAACAACAACAGCAGCAAGAAGAAGAAGAAGAAACCAGTGTTGCAATAATAACAAAAGAAAATAAACTTCAAGTTGTAAACAATTTCCTTTACATGTTCCTTTTTTTCTTTTTTTTTGTTCACCTAAACCATTAATTATGGTTTAAAAACCTTAGTAAATAGGAAAAGAAAAAAATGTAAATAAAATAAATTGCATATTATATTGGGATTTTATATTGTGCAAAATGAAACGTAACAAAAATAGCTAAACATAAAAAAGAAAGTCATAATTAACAATTTACCCGCAGTGAAATTACTTAATAATGTTGTTTGGTTTTTTTTGCTGGTTGTTTATGGCTTAAATAACTAATTATGTTTGCTTAAATAAAACAAATTAAGTTATTAATGAATGTAAAGCCTAGGGGGGAATTTTGGTGTGCTGTTAAACAAATTTGGTTTTAATTATTTAAGTCTTATGGTTGGCCAAAATGTGAATGAAACTGTTTCAACTCTAAGGAAGGAAGTGTATTTTATAAGAGCAAAAACAAACACTTACATTAATTAAAACAACGCCTGTTGATATAATAGCCTGTAAAGATAATAAAAAAAAAGACAAAAGATTATTAAAAAACTGTTAAACATTTTAAAAAAATTAGTTTGAGAAATATGATCTTAAACACATAAATTTTAATACTTATACAGACAACATACATTAAAAAAAGACTTGAAATATTTAGTAACTAATTGGTTATTAAGTTTAATAATGTTATTATACTATTAAGTGACTTTCTACACAAATATATGGCCATGAATCTTTGTTAGCGTTTTAATTTGTCTCCCCAAAAACTAATGTGGCATCACTGCTTGATGTCAAACGGTTTTTAATGTCAATACTAGACAGTGCTGCCATACATGTTTACAATCTGAGAGCAGGAAACGATGTCCCACCTATTATTAATAATTCAAGTCATCTTCTTATGTTTCAAGTTAAATTTATCATAATAAAGTTAATAAATATTGTCTTTTGTTTAATTAACTTCCTTTGATGTCTGTGTCTTCTTCTAATAGATAAAAGCTTTCAACAAAACGCCTTTTTATTGACATTTTAACGCCACTTAAATCACTATTCTTATCACAAAAAGGCTTTCAATGAAATACTTTAACCCAAAAAACTACCAATCATATTATCTTTTATTTAATATTGTTGCTTATTAAATTTAATTATTGAGAGTATTTTCACAATTTTCTATAAGCATGTAATTAAATATTGACTTATCACTACAAATAATGACAGCGATAAATTTACAAAGGGAGCAAAGAGAGATTTAAAAGAATGAAAACTACACCGGGCGGCAATTTTGTTTATTAACAAATCCGTTAAGGCAAAAATATGTCTCATCGCTGAACACAATATTGCGATAAATCAGCCGTCTATAAGTTGCGAGAAACAATGACTGATTTTCAAAAGAAAATTTGTGTAATTTGGTAGCGTTGTTCAAGCTTCAATCTATTCATGATAATTTGCTAAATTATACTGATCATAAATGTCAAAAAGTGAGCTCAGTATGACAGTTCGTTTGACAGTTAACCCTATCGCGAGTACTCTGGGGCTTAAAAAACACCCTATATGCATCATGTAATAGGTTAAACCAATTGGAAAGGGAACTGTCGCAGAATCTGTCATATATACAACAGGTTCATCGAGGAGAGGGATGACTCTAGTTCTAATATTATGTTTTTTATAAAAGGCACCTGTCACTTTTACATAAACTTGTTGTATGAGAGTTAAATTTACCCCTTTTCGACACTCTAAGTTAGATTACTGAACTAATCTACAAAAACTTGTTCAGTTTTGGTTGTTATAATAATGAACAGTTTAACACTAACCATAATAATCTAATAAAGTATCCATATCTGTCATTTACGGTTCAATATTATGTTATTAAATAAAAGTATGTGGGTAAATATTTACTCAACACTTTTTTTTATCATTTCTACACAAGTACTTTGTTAATTAATTTCGTTGAATTTATAAATGTAATGTAAAATGTGGCAGAAAATAGTGATAGGAAATGGGAGTACAGCAACTAATAAGTGGTTACAATTTATTAATAATTTATTAAATGTACGTACAATGCACTTAGCAATACGATTAATGTATTACAAAAGAAAACTACCATTATTTTCAGGAATAAAAAAAAAACGTTACAAACATGAGTTTGTTTTTTTACACTATGGCAACATGGCCAATGTCATGCACACTTGTTGCGAGTTGCCAACTGGAAAATGTACAGCCAGAGCTGGGGTACCTATTTTTTAAGAGAAAAATATTATTTTCAGTGATATAATACGGACAAGGTAACAGATGAACAAGGCCTCGAAAAATACCTCAAAATTTTTATAAATGTCCAAATTAAAATATAAACTCTGACTTTGATTAAAAAACTAATTAAAATCATACTCTACTTTATTTGAAAAATTGCATGTAAAACAAATATCAAAATTATTACCAAATGTTGTTATATTAAACAATTGGCCTCCATTTTTTTTTTGTTTGTTTATTATGTTATTGTAATAAACATTTGATGATCAGGTTGCTGCTACTAATAACGATGATCTTTGCATAATTCTAAACTCATTTATTTTTTTTTTTAAAAATAAGCTAAAAAGCGACGACATGAGTAATTGAAATTCAAGTTTAAAATTGAATAACAAAGGTGTAACTCTCTATTGAACAAATAACAAAAAAAAAAAATAAACAAAAAAAAATTAATATTGAAATCAGAAACGATCAGTTGTTGAGTAGTGGGAGGTATAATTGTTTAGGGAGTTACATTTTTTAGCAAACAAATATTCTTTTGTAACAAAAATATCAAATAATTTATTGTCATTTTCTGTTGCTGTTGCAGTTTGTTATCGTAACTACCATATTACATGCATTTTATATGCATTACATGTTCTATTATTTGCTGTTTATTATTTTTTTTTACAAAAATTCTACAATGATGATGATGTTGTTGTTGATTTTTTTCGTTTTGTTGAACACAGTGCAAAAAAAAACAAATATTGTTCATTCAACAACATGCATGAAATACAAATTGTGCAAATAAACCATTTTAGAATTGTTTTTTTTTTGTTTTATTATTGTTGTTGTTGCTGTTGTTTAGTTTATTACAAAACGAGAAAAAATTTAATGGAAATAACAGGGTGTAGCAGTATTAATAAAGATTAAAATTAATTTGAAATTAAAATAAAAATCCTGTTATCATTTTTTGGTGAATGACAATTTCAAAGAAGAAGTGGCATTTCTTTTGTTTATCCTAGGTCTCCACGTAGCAATTTTTATTGCTAAGCACAAGCAAAAATAGGCAGCTATGATATATATTGGTCCCTCTTTAAAAGCCACAACCATTTTGACACATGACAAATATATACAGTGGTTGATAATGAAAACTTTTCCAAATAATTCATTAGTGGCCTAAAATCTGAAATAATTTTTTTAAAAAATTTTAGCATTTTTGTAGTATTTTATTTGTATACTTTTATTAACTTAATTTAACAAAAAAACAAAGGACATAATTAATTAAATTCTAAAAATGAGAAAACAAAATTAAAAGATTTCTTTATTACGGCATTGACAAAACAATGGACACTTAGGTATTATTTTAACAAATATGGTCTAATTAACTTTGCAATAACTCAATATTTTGTTGGGTATCCCTTATTTTTTATAACTGCTACACATCGACGATGCATTGAACCAATTAAAGAGTCTATGGTCTCCTTTAAAATATTTTGCCATTCCCTTATAACCGCCTCCGATAAATCTTCCTTCCTGGTGTAATTTTGGTTCCTTATTTTACAATCTACAATTTCCCATAGATTTTCTATGGGATTGAGATCTGGCGATTGGGCAGGCCACTTCAAAACACGTACCTCGTTGGATTGTAACCACTCGGTTACAACCCTAGAGGTGTGTTTCGGGTGGTTGTCGTGTTGGAATCTCCAAACTAAGGGCATATTTTCCTCTGCGTATGGATACATAACATCGTTTAATATGGTTCTGTATCCTATACCTGTCATGGTATCTTTTATAATATGAATTGGGCGCATACCTTGCCCTGAAAAACATCCCCATACCATAATATTGCCACCGCCAAACTTTACAGTCTTATTTGTGTACTTTGGATCTAATCTTTTTCCCTTTGGTCGTCTTACAAATGTTCTCCCATCACTGCCTCTTAAATTGTATTTGGATTCGTCGGAAAAGAGGACAGTATTCCATTTCTGTATCGACCAGTTAAAATGATCCCTGGCAAATTGTAAACGAGCAGAACGGTTCTTTTTACAAATGAGTGGTTTTTTCACAGGACGATAGCAACCAAGACCAGCCTCATTTGCCCTGCGACTAACTGTTCGGGTACTTATTTCTAATTTTAGGCTATTAACAACCTCTCGAGGAGTTATTTTTGGAAATTCCTTGAACTCTCTCGCTATTAAATTATCTTGTCTAGGAATAGTCTTACGAGGTCATCCACCTCACGAAATTTCTTTATAATTTTTGAAACTGCTTTTTTTATTTATTGAATATTTGTCACAGATACTTTTTTGTTTTAAACCAGCTTTAAAATCGTTAATTATTTTATTTTTTAAGTCTTTACAAATCTTAACTTTAGCCATTTTCGTTAACTTTTAAAAAAAAGCAATTATGCGAAAAACTTAGAAAAAGAAATTGTGAAAAATTACCAGAATTTAAAAATAAAATGAAATAAAATTACTGTAAACAGGATGCTTTTCACATCGTTCTTTTAAATATTATTTTCGTTTTACACTTCTTTCTTGCAGAAGTTTAAAAGTTTCCATTGTTTTGTCAGTAGCGAAGAAATAGTGAATATTTTTAATTTTGTTCCCTTTTTTCAGAATATAATTAATTATGTTGTTTGTTTTTCAGTTAATTTATATAAATAAAACTATACAAGTTAAATACTAAAAACAAAAATTTTTATTTTAAAAAATTATTTTAAATTTTGGGCTACATATGGAATATTTGAAAAAGTTTCCATTGTTTTGTCAACCAGTGTATATCATAACAATTAATGACGTATGTTGTCAAATACAAAGTTGTCTGAGAAAAATCGCTAACACTTTTGTCATAACGAAGCATAATACTAATAAATGGAAACTATACCTGAACTTTTTTAACGTGACAACCATTTTGACGTGTCCAAAAATTAACATAATAAAGTTAATAAATTGTGTCTTTTTATTAATTTTGTTTGAAATTTGTGTCTTCTTCTAAATAATAGATAACAGTTTTTGAAATGCTTTTAAACTCCATTTTATTAACATTTTAACGCCACTTAAACAACTATTATTATCATATTCTCATTATTTTTGTATAAATATGTAGGAAAAGGGCCGCAGAAAATATTTTAACCCCGAATACCAATCATATTATCGTTTATTTAATATTGTTGACTATTAATTTAATTTATTGAGAGCATTTTCACAATTTTCTATAAGCATGTAATTAAATATTGGCTTATCACTACAAATAATGATAAGTTTACAGAGGAATCAAAGAGAGAATGAAAACTTCGCAGCTTTATTGCTTTACCCTCTGTCTATACCTGATAAATTTTTGTTCTAATAAACGTCAAAATTGTTGTCATGATAACAAATTAACAGGTATAGTCTCCATTTATTAGTATTATTGCTATGTTATTTCAAAATTGTTAGTGCTTTTGATCAGACAACTTTGTCTTGACAAAAAACCTCCTTAATTGTTATGATAAATATTTTTCAAGTATAGACAGGAGATTATTGCCAACATATTTATTCCTAGTCTAGTCAGAGGGTTAATAACACCCTGTAATCTGCTTTACTCTTTTCATAATATACAACAAATAAGTTTTTAACTAATAAATTGTTGAAATTTTTTTTTTTAGTTTCTACTAGATGTTTGTTTTTATTTGTTGATTTTTTTTTATTATTTTTTCTTTAATTTTAGTAAAACAAAAAGGCGTAGTACTCATGTACCTCATATTTTTGTACACTCAGTCTGTCATTCACTTCAAGAGTCTGTCTGTTTGGTTTATTACTAAACATGTTAAAAAATTTACAAAAAAAAAAAATAAAACCACACATTTATACATTCATTCATTCAGCTATTCAATTGTTATGTTATTGTAAAAGGTCAAGTTTAACAGATTTTTATTTTCATTTATCTTTATAGGTATGAGAAAATATATAATAAAACAATAATAAATCGCAATAAATTAATAAAAGCAAGTGTGGGTGTTGAACAAATTCGTACATACACCTTTTGTTAATGTTTTGTAAACAGTTTTAGTCAAAGAAATATGAAGAACAAGAATTAATTGTAAATAAAACAAATGCGGCTAACAACCCGCTTAAATGTTTCAACAAAACTGAGACAACATTGAAAAATGTAAAGGGCCAACACTTACTTTTGTTCTGAGTTGCCAACTGCAGAATGTTTTGCCAGAGCTGGTTTATGGTATTAAGAAAAACATATGGATTTTCTTGTTTTAAAGAGAAATATCATTATTTTCATGTTTAAAGTGATGCAACATTATAAAATTGGTGTGGCTTGTTGCTTAAATATCTAATTTAAGAGTGGGGCAATATAAAATTTTAAAAATTTAAGCATTCCTTTAAACAATAACGAAATGTTTCGATTTTATGAATAGTTCACAGCTCTATTAAACCCTGTCTATACTTGACAAACATTTATCATAACAATTAATGAAGTTTGTTGTCAAGACAAAGTAGCCTGAGCAAAAGCACTAACAATTTTATCATAACAAAGCAATAATACAAATAAAAGGAGACTATACCTGATAATTTGTTATCTTGACAAAAATGTATCAGTTATAGACATAGGGTAATGTTACATAGACTATTTTCTCGTTTAAAACCTAAGGTAATGGCTTATAGGAACAGATTTGCAGACCACAAGAATGTCATGAATTAAAAACCATAAGAAACATGATACAAAATGTAGATTTACATAAAAATTATGAGCCATAACAAATGTAGATTCCCCAAACAAGCCCTAGCTAAAAAAATTACGACTTTAAAGGACTAATGATATCATTATACTGAATAATATGCAAATTTCTATAGAAATATTTGTATTTCATTGCTGCTAATCGAAATTCCACTTTAATTTCTGGAACAAAATTCTATGCACGATATCAATCATGCATAACAAACACAAATAACTTGAGTTTGAGAAATTCTAATAAATGAATTTTAAACACGCATATGAATTACGATTTTAACAAGTTTTCTTTATATGCAAACAAATTATAGCGTTAATATGCTAAAATCATAGGTTTCGAAAACTAAACAAAAATTTTAATAAGAAAAGTAAAAAAAAACCAAATCAAAACCAAGTAAACAAATTAGATAATAACAAATTTCCTCATCTCAATAATTATTTAAACGAACCAACAAATAATTGAATTAAAAAGTAAATTAATTTATAATAAATAACAAAACACTATTTCAAGCATAGAGAAATACATATAGAACGGAAACTCTTCTGACAAAAACCTAACTCAGTTGTCAAAAACCTAAGTGGTGAGAATAAATTAGTAAAAAAAAACTATGTGAAACACTTATTTTGAGTAATATTTATAGTTTCCTTTCTATTTATATTTCTCTTGCATTCAATATTCAACTTTATTTTGTCACAGTTTTATTTAAAACATTACGATGCCTGTAAACGTAATCATCAATGATCACATCACGTAATAATCACAGATTGAGTAAATGCTTAAACATAATAATATTAAAATAAATACCAAAAAAAAACCCCCAACAAATAGTTAAAACTAAAGGCAACTATACTCGGCTAATAACTCGTTAGCCATGTTTAAACAACAAACAAATACATTTATAATATAAAAAAAATAAAACTAAACAAAACAGGAGTAGGGGGATTTCATAAAACAAGCAAATTAATTTTATTAACACAGAAAAAAACGTTTACGTTTAATTGAAAAAAATTAAATAAAACACATCAGGCTGTTTGTAAACTAACACCATTTAAAAATGTATTTAAAATATTACTTTAAAACAAAAACTATGAAATTTTTAAAATACATATTGAAATAAACTTTCAAACAAATTTAATTTATTATAAATATTATTTTTTAAACACTTTTATGTATTTACACCAATTAATTTAAATCATAATTTGAACACCTGTTAATTTTTTTAACAATTTAATTTTGTTTTTCTATATTTATATTTAAATTGACACAATTTATTATTTTACCACAATGATTTTGAAGTCTTGGTTTAATTTGTTTATGATTGCACAGCATTAATATTAAGATTTCGTTAGCAAAAAAAATGCAACACTGTTAAAGTTAAGAGTATTGCCAACCTTTTAATCATTTATAGAAATTACCGTAATTTTGTTGTTGTTGATGTTTTTGTATGATTTGTAAACAAACACTACAAGCATAGTTGTATTTTTTGGGGTAAATAAAAAAGTGGTTTAATCAAAAACTCTAAAAAGTCTAAAATTAATGGTTTTAAATGTAATTGCAAATTAGAAGTTGCAAAAGAATTGTGCAATTAAAATGCCATAGAATTTATGAAATTTTATTTAAAAAAAAATAGAAAGAAAATTATTTATCGCAATGTAAACTGCCAAAAGCAATGAATTTATGAAATTTCATAATAAACTAGATATAATAGCAAGTTAAACTGTGAATGTCATAAATATTATTTAAAACAATGGATAGAATATTAATTAATAGCAAATTAAACAGAAAAATAATTTGAATTTATGAATTTTTATTAAAAAAAAAAATACATAGAAAATTAATTAATAGCATTTTAACATTATTTTAAATGTAAATCACAAAATAGTAAGACAATCTCAGAATCATCGTAAAATGTTGTGAATTTTGGTAATGGCAACTAGTTACTACATGCATTACTTTATAATGAGTGGACGTTAACCAGCACATTATATTATTTCGTACCGATAGTGTACCGGTAAGTGAAAGTAAACGTGACTCAAGAATTTTCGCAAATCGCTAACAAAAATAACTAGTGTTTCAGTCAAATAATCACCCCTATTACGAATCAATATTTCACATGAAATATATTCCCTTTTCCTTTTTTCGTTCATCAACTTTGTTCACGTGAAAAAATGTCCCTTGTTTTAAAATTTTTAGATGGAATTTTGTAAACAATAAACAGCTGTTACGAACAAAATTAACTATTGTGAATGAAAAGTTCATAGGAATTTCACGAGAGCAATTTTCCCTTCGAGGGAAATGGATATTTCATGGGAACAAAATTTCACATGTTATTGCCGATAGGGGTGAATAATAAGTTCTTCCATAGCTGCAAGAGGTAATTCAAGTTATTGCTGGGAATAATAAGAAAATAAAAATTTCATCAAAAATATGTGAAATGTCAGGAATAAATAATTTTTTCCAGGTTTTGTTCCCGTATATCATTTTACACAGAGTATTTCTTCATACATACGTAACCTAAGAAAATGTTAATATTAACTAAATAGTTTTACAGAGAATAAAAAAATCGCCAAATTGATAAAAAAAAAATTTTACACAAAATCACTAATTAAAAAAACCCTAATTTCACATAATTTTGCTAATTTTACAAGAAAATCACCATATTCCCCAAAATCGCTAAAATGCTAATTTAAAAATAACAAGTAAGAAAGTTATATTCGGCTGTGCCGAATCTTATATACATTTCACCAAATTATACTTAAAAATATATTTATTTAAACAAAATTAATTTTTTTTTTATAAATGTTTTTAAAAAAGTTTTTTTTTTCCAATTTTTTTACTATTATTAATTTTTAAAAAAAAATTTTTCAAAAAAGTTTTTTGATGAAAAAAAAATTCGGTTTAAAATTTTTTTTCCCGATTTTGACCCATTGTAAGTCCAACTTACTATATATAGCCTTATATACATCGTTGCAATGAACTTTGAAATATCTATCATTAGATATCCATATTGTCTATATTAATGACTTAGTAATCCAGATATAAATCAAAAATAGGCCAAAAATCGAGGTTATCCCGGTGTTTTCCTAATATCTCAGCCATTTATGGGCCGATTTTAAATAGCAACCGAGCCGGAAGAATTCCCGATATATTAATGTATGAATCATTTATGTAAGTTATTTGGGGGCTTCGAAAAGTTGATTTCAACATACAGACGGACATGGATATATCGACTACGCTATCTATAACGATCCAGAATATACAGGCAGGCCTGTCACAGAATTCCATTCCGATCGAAAGTGGAATTAATTCCGTATTTTGATTCTTCAGAAAAAGTAAAACGAAAATTACTTTCAGTTGCCAAAGTGGATTTGAAATTTCTTTGTAATTATTTATTTTTCTAAAATTTTTAATCAATTTCTGTACCAAAAACTTTACTTTTGTTTTAATATTAAAAAACGGTGTCAAATTAAAATCCCAAATACAGAATTATTAAACATTTTTGGAATTAATAAATTACACGGAATCTAAAGAACCTAAAACGAAATCGATCGGAATGAAAACTACGGAATTGAAACCATTCCGAACAAATTGTGTGACAGGCATGATATATACTTTGTGGAGTCGCAAATGGAAAATGTAGAAATTACAAACGGAATGACAATATTATATATACCCTTGCCACTCATGGCGAAGGGTATAAAAATCACCAAATTCCAAAAAAAAATCGATAACTTTGAAAAATCACCAATTTTCATAAAATCGCAAATTTTACAGAAAAACGCTAGTTTCACAAAATATCAACAATTCTCAAACAAAAAAAACGCCAATTTAAAAAAAATCGTCAAATTCTTTAAAATCGCAATTTTCTCAAAAAATCTACAACTTCACAAAAATTCGGCAATTATTTAAGTAGAAATTTATGTCCTATTAAGACCGAATTTTATGGAAAATAATAAATAAATAAATAAATTTCACAGAAATCTATAGTCTTACAAAGAATCACCAATTTCACCGATAAAAACCGGTTTTACGAAAAATCATTGCAAACTTTGAAAACAACAACTTTACATATAATCGCTAGTTTCACAAAAAATCACCAATTCTCAAAAAAAAAAAAATTATTTTGAAAAAATCACCAATTTTACACAAAAGTCGCAATTTTACAAAAGATTACGAATTTCCAAAAAAATTTTACTTTTCAAAAAATCACCAATATACATAAAATCACAACTTTCACCGCAAAACGCCAAATCACAAAAAATTATTTAAGTAGAAATTTATGACCGATTATAGCCAATTGCTAGGTTATTGATAAATAATAAATAAATAAATTTCACAAAACATCTCTAGTTTTACAAAAAAAAATCACTAATTCCCAAATAAAATAGCTAACTTTGAAAAAAAATCACCAATTTACATAAAATTAGCAATTTCCCAAAAAATCATCAATTTCACCGAAAAATCACTAATTATCAAAAAAAAAAAAAAACAATAACTTTGAAAAATTAAAAATTTACTCAAAAAACATTACCAATTCTCAAAAAACCGCTAATTTTGAAAATAATCGCTATATATACAAAAAATTAAGTATTTGCAAAAATCACCAATTTACATAAAATCGCCAATTTAACAAAGAAAATCGCTAACTTTTAAAAAATCACCAATTTACATAAAATTAGCAATTTCCCAAAAAAATTATCAATTTCACACAAAAACCCTAATTTTAAAAGAAACAATCACCAATTTACATACTGAAAATCGCCAATTTTACAAAAAAAACATAAACTTCAATTAAAAAAATCCCACATAAAATGGGTATAAAAAAATGTCCAAACAAATTTAACTCAAAACACCAATTTATATAAAATCGTAAAAAAACAATAGTTTTAGAAATTGCGAATTCTCAAAAAATCGCCCAAAAAACCCATTTTATGTGGGATTTTTTTAATTGAAGTTTATGTTTTTTTGTAAAATTGGCGATTTTAAGTATGTAAATTGGTGATTTTTTTCTTTTAAAATTTGGGTTTTTGTGTGAAATTGATAATTTTTTTGGGAAATTGCTAATTTTATGTAAATTGGTGATTTTTTAAAAGTTAGCGATTTTCTTTGTTAAATTGGCGATTTTATGTAAATTGGTGATTTTCTGAAAATTTCCAATTTCACAAAAAAAAACAATATTTTTAGAAACATATCAAATTGTCCAAAAAATTCTAACTTTAAAAAAAAATCTAAAATAAAAAAACAACTCATTGAGAAATGTCAATGAAAAACATAAAACTACTCATTTAAAATCGCCAATATAACATTTTTACAAACATATCCTAAAATCTGCTAATTTTAAAATAATCACTATTACATTTTTTTAAATTAATCAAAAATAAAAAAAACCGCTGAGCAACTTTACGTAAAATCACTAATTTCACAAAATTCGCCAATGTCATAAAAATCCCAAATTTCACACATAAAGATCGATATAAAGGGTAGGCAATATACAACAAACCTATTATATACAACAAAGCACTAAGTATTTCTTTCTACAATTAACCCTTTGACGACCACGGGGACACCGGTGTCCCAACACAAAAATATTGCTTTTATCCAAATAGTCTTATGGTCGTGAAAGTGTTAAAAATACATCAAGCTTAATTGAATTTGTCTAGCATTTCAAAAAACCAGGCAAACAAAAATCATTTCATATTAGTTATTTAAGCGATTTATTTTTTCATAATTAAATACAAGTATGTAGTAATTTGGGTAATTTGAATATGTAGACAAGTTATTTACGGCATCTGATATAAGAATTCTAAATAAATATTTATTCTATATACCATGAAACATAAATATTTATTGGCAAACTTCAATACCAAAAAAAAAATAAAAGAATTGTTTGAATTTATTAAGAAAACTATAGAAAATGAAGACAACAAAATTTAAATATTTCAATAAACCGCAATGTAAATTAAAGGAATATTAAGAAGAAAAAAAAACAATAACAAACAAAACCTACTAAAGGCAAAAAACAACTCTGGCTACACTAACAAAAATAATAACCATAAAATAACAACAAAAAATAACTAGCAACAAGTTGTTGCAAATACCAAAAGTTAAGCAAACTTAACAGCAACAACAACAACAACAAATACTGTTAAGAAGGCAAAAATAACAAAAGCGTACAAAAGTAGACAGCAAACAATAACAAAATTAAAGAAATACCATTTGAAACCGCACGTAAGCAAACAAGATTTCGCACAACACACATACCAGACGGACGGACGAACGGACGGACGGACAGACACTGTTTTAAAAATCTAACAACAACTCTTAAACTCAATACTAAATAGCAACTATTACAACAACAACAATGACGATGTCTAACAATATCATAAACTGCCCTCAATAGTTTTTTTGTTGTTTTTATAGTGTTTGGATATTTCTCGATTTTATATTTTGATATCGATATTGGTTGGGTGGAAAAGTAGTTGTCGCTATTACTACTACCATGTTACTCAACTATGCAGAACAATTTAGTGGCTGCATTGCCAACCAATTGCATTAGGAACAGTTATTGATACCAAATCATGCCTTTACAACTGGTATGAGTGCGGCCATGATGTAGGCAGAAGTGAATTGTGGCAATTTTTAGCCAATTCATGCATTTTGTTTGACATTCACAATAAATTCTGTCAGTTTTAAGAATATCAAACTTCATTTCTAAAGAAATTAATGAATTCGCTCGGATTTGCCAGAATTCGCCACTGCCTCTAACTTGGCCGCACTCTTATCAGTTCTGAAGGGATGAAATGGCATCACTAACGTTTTTTAATGCAAATGGTTGGCAATGTTGCCACTAATTTTTAAATAGTTGCCACAAAATACCTTTTCCCTTACCTTATCCCATTGCAATTCACCTCTAACTACAATCCCCAGTAAAACTCAAACCCAATAATGTTTGATTTTTCGTTTAGAGATTTAAAACAAAAAAAAAACTAAATTAAAATTAAATTACCTTAAATTGTTGTTGGAAAGAAGAAAAAAACTATAAATGTAATTCAAAAAAATTAAATATATTTTTTACACCTCAACTGTTTACTTTTGTTATAAAACGCTTCAGTAGTTTTGTTTGAGTTTGGAATTCATTTAGCCAGAGATTTATTACCATGCATGTTAAGAGTCTGAGAGTCTTACTTACATACTGGCTGGCTGGCTGGTGACTGGCCGTTGCTACTGCTGCTGTCAGGTAATTAACCCATTAATGGAATTTACATCAAAGATAACATGTGTTTGTACAATATATGATGTCTTTTTATGCATTATCATATTTATTTCTTATAATACATATTTTTTTTGTTTTTTGTTTTTATTAATACCCAACAAAAACTAACATTAATCAGTTTAATGAAAATGTTTAGAAGAACACAAAAGAAAGAAGAAAAAAAAACGTTATGTTAATATCTTGATAGATTTATGCAAAACATAAAAAAAAACAGTTTATAAATAAGAAGAAAAAAATCAAATTACTAAATATTAAAGAAAAAAAGTGGAACATGTGAATTTACATTAATAAACAACAACTCCTATAATGTATGAATGCATGAATATGATGAATAAAAAAACGTTAGTTTTTTGTTATACATATTTAAACGTATGTTCATAATAGTATATGAATGGGAATTGGGATAGAAATATAGTAACAAAGTGAATGTAAATGAAATTTTAATTGATTTTTGATTATTTTTTAGTAAAAGAGGTCACTAATTAATTACATCTAATAGAGTAGCTAAATTTGTAATATTATTTATATTATTAAACAAATAATAGGAATCATACAAGCAGTAACAATCTTTGATGATTGGCAACATCTTTAATTATTGATTGGCAACACCTCATTTACAGGGATGTAAACAAGGATTAATACATATAAATAGGAAACTCTGCTGTCACAGGCCTAACTCAGTTGTCAAAAACCTAATGTGTTAATAAACAAAACTCTATGTAAAAACAATACTCGTATGTGTGATTTTTATACCCTTCACCTTCGTGAGAAGTGTATATATAGTTTGTCATTCCGTTTGTAATTTCCACAATATAATTTTCCGACCCTATAAAGTATATATATTCTGGATCCTTATAGATAGCGTTGTCGATTAAGCCATGTCCGTCTGTCTGTCTGTCCGTCTGTTGAAACTTTCCGAAGCCCCCAAATAACTTACATACACGATTAATACATCAATATCACCGGAATTCTTCCGGCTCTGTTGCTATTTAAAATCGAGAAAATCGGTCCAAATGGCTCAGATATATGGAAAAAAAAACCTCGATTTTTGACCTATTTTTTATCTATATCTGGATTACTAAGTCATTAATATAGACAATATGGATATCAATGATAGATATTTCAAAGACCTTTGCAACGACGTATATAAGACTATAGTAAGTTGGACCTACAATGGGTCAAAATCGGAAAAAATAATTTTTAACCCGAATTTTTTTTCCACCAAAAGTTTTTTTCGATAAATATTAAAAAAAAATTAAATTTAAAAAAAAAAACAATTCGAAATTTTTTTTTTTTAAAAATGAAAAAAAAAATTTTTGTTTATTAAAAAAAAAATTAAATTTAAAAAAAACAATTCGAAAAATTTTTTTTTAAAAAAAAGGAAAAAGAAATAAATTTTTGTTTACCCAAAAAATTTTATTTTGAAATATAATTTGGTGAAGGTGCTGGGCATCACTTACTCTTGAGTTTATTGTAATGGATCCATTTTTCGTCACAAGTAATGATTCTTTTATAGCGTCTTTCAAGGTCTCTCGGCTTCAATTCGTATTTCCCAGCTTTTGCATGAATCCTGCTGCTCGCAAACGTTTAGAAATTGCTGATTGAGTAGCTTCAAATAATTTTGCAAGCTCTTGTTGATTTTGGCAATAATCTTCTTGGAGTAATGAATCCAATTCTTGGTCTTCCGTGTCAAAATCACCACTTCAAATAAATTAGGGAAAACTAAACAACTCGCTGATAATTTACCTAACATTGAAATTCATAAAAAAGCATGTTGCCTACATAACAACATTTGTATGAATGTAAATAACAGAGCTAGGTAAATTCTCAGCGAGTTGTTTAGTTTTCCCTAATTTATTTGACACGTAAAAAACATAAGGTAGACATGTTATATATCAATGGATAGAGGATTTTGTCTATTTTTCAAAAATGTATATAACTTTTGACAATTAAAAAATTCATGGAATACTTTTTTGAAAAATATGACAAAAAATGCTTTTTATTGAATTTTGCATAGATACAAATTTTTCAAATTGAAAAAAAATTTTTTATTTATGAATATTTTTTAATGAAATTTCACAGTTATGTAGATTTTTCTATTTAAAATGCAAAAATGAAAACATATTTTGAAATTTGTTATCAAGTATCCCGCAATTCCTAAAAAAATCTTGAAAAATCCCAAAAATGGGATTTTTTCGTTTTTTGGCTATAATATCCATACCAGGGGCGGGGTTATCGGAACCCTTTACAAAATAATTAAGAACTTATTGGGCCATCTAAAATAGGTTACTATATTTTGATATCGAGTATGCGATTTGAGAATTTTTGGCCTAAAGTTGAATTTTACATAAAAAATAGGCATTTTGAATGGACCTGCTCCCGTCGGTATCAAAAATTATAAATGTTTTTTTCATTTAAAATATTTGCAGTAAAGTTAGCTTTTCAAAAAGTACAAATTCATTATACATCCTGTTAGAAATTTTTTAGATAACTTAAAAAGAATAAAAGTACTTTTTTCCCAAAAAAATTCCGAAAAATCGCATTTTTTAATTTTTTTAAATTCAAATGAATATAACTTTGGACTCAGCCATGTTTTTTAAAGACTTCTTTCTTTATTTGATATATAGATCTATTGTTAATCCTATAAAAGAAAATGGATAAAATCGGGGAATATTTGGAACCGCGGTCACCAAAAAACTGGAGTAGGGTGGGTAAAAAAATGTTGAAAATTAAATTTTCAAATGCGAATATCTCCTAAGCTATAATAAATAATTGATAGCTACGAGGAGGTTTTATGTAGTGCTCGACGAGGAGATTCTATATGTGTATTTTTTTTTAAATCGTAACACAAACGAAGAAATAGGATCATTTTAAAAATTGAACATACCCGAGGTGTCCTACTTTGGGAACCACTGGTCCCGCTCCTGGTGGGCTCATGAGGCTCAAATTCAAAACTTAAACTCGACTACACTTCCTCTTTGTGCATGTGAAATTTCATTCAAGTTTAGAAGTTACAGATTTATTTCCCTCTTTTTTTATTCTCATACCACTGTGGGACGTTGAAACCGATGGAACATATTCACCATAAGTTTGGTAAGCAATCGGTGTGCTTCAGCGGCACTTTTTTTCAAATTAAAGAAGTAAAGCAAAACTTCCCTTATATGACGCTTTGTTGGCACAAAATTCGACAGTTTCGAAGCAAAAAAAGAGGGAATTTAAAATGTACACATGTAATTTTGTCACTAAATGGAGACTATACCTAAAACATTTTTTATATTGACAACCATTTTGATGTTTATCAGAACAAAAATGTATCAGGTATAGACTGGGTGACCAGGAGTTATATTGACAACTGAGATTATATTGATCTATCTGGTAGCCCAGAATAAAGTGATGCCATATATCAACCAGAGATTTAAAAGGTACCAACACATGTAATTTTGTCACTAACAAGGCGAATTCATACAAGGTGATGTCAAAAAACCAAAATGAAAAATTTAACAAATAAGTATTTAAACTTAATATAGTGTAGATAATTGAATAGTGAGGGCTTTACTTATTTAAGTAAACAATAAATATTTTGTTAATAAGCTTAGAATATGTAGATATTTAAATATAAAAACAAGCTTTGACAGTTGTTAGAACCAAAAAGCGAAAAAAAAATTATCAGCTGTTTGACTGACTCCACCTTGTATAAATTCGCCTTGGTCACTAACACATATTCAGTGTTAAGCACTGTTGCCAAATAGTCGAACTACTTGTTATTCTTTGCTTCTGATCGTGGAAAATTTCGACAAAAGCTATCATTTGGCCAATCTGTTACTCCATACATAACCCGATCCTGTATATTTAATTTTAGAACAAAATTCACCTCCAAACGTCAAATATATAGACCATGCCCATATTTTTTTTCTCCAATTTTAGCCTTAATTTTTCCTTTTCTCTTTTTCCACAGCTCCCAATATTCCGGCATGTTGCAGCATTAAATTAAAAATACAGTGATCTATTTATTTTAGTTACATATATGTATTGTATATTGTTTATACTTTTAAATAAAACAAATAATATTAAAATTAACGTTTTTTCAAGGTCTCTCATTTACACAAAACATTTTGAGATTTATTGTGCAAAATTCAAAAAAAAAAATCATATGATGCTTTTCATATGTGTATAATTTTTATAGCATTTTAAACTGTAAATATTGCAAAATTTGCATATTATATTGTTTTTGTGAGCCATCCGTTTTTAATTTAATAAAATTTCAAAATGATGACGTTTTTTACCAAAAATAAAAAAAACATTTCTTCATGTGTCATAAAGCGGAGATGTTTTGATGTGTTGTTTTTTTTACAATAAATAATATGAATAAATTTATTATTGTAAAATATACAACATGGATTATTTAACTTTGTTTATTTTGGTAAAAAAAACAATATTAAATTACCATATGGCTTATTGTTTTTATGATTGTTATGGTTTGCTTAAAACTTATATAAACAATTAATCACTCGAAATTACTTAAAAGGGTCAACTAGAGTTTTTTATTAATTCTTGTCCTTACAATGACAACAATAAGGCTACTCTAAGTGGTTAGCTAAAGTTGGCAACGCCTGTATGCATGTACTATGTCATACAGGAGTTGCCAATCTGTGTGCCCATGTTGCCATTTAGCGTTTTTATTGTTTATATAATCTCATTAACACACCGTAATCACAAAATCATCATCATCATATCTTTCTAGTATTAATATTTATCTGAGCGGCATATTAAATTGTTGTTAAACATTATATTTATTTTCATTTTATATTTTCAAGGATAGAGGAATTGTTTTATTGTGGCTTTTTGTTTTAAACAAAAATATTAACGACCTTATTTTTTTTTTGTTCAATATTATTTAAATTGGCAAAAACTTCCATTTGTTATTGTTTTTTCTTTATTTATATTTGTTTTGGCTAAATTATTTATTCTATACGCGTGTTTTCTATTTGTTTTATTGGCTTTACATACTTTTTCTTAACCACCAAAAAATATTAAAAACTACATATAAAAAAGCATTTGTTTGTAAGTAATATTCTTTTTAAGCTTTCAAAAAATTATATTCAAATATTTAAACACATGTGTGGTGTGATGTAGTGTTGTTAGGCCGCTTTATTTATGTTTGGATTTCACTTACTGTACTTTTGCAAAAATATTAAGTTTAATGTTATTTTTTTATTTTTTTTTAATAATATTCATTAATTTTTAGTAGTTCAAGGTTTTCCAGCTATAAATAATAATTATTTTTTTATTATTTTATGTACTCGAAATCTTATTTATTAAGAATTATTTCATTTATTAAATATAACTTGTTTAATTTCAAAATATAAATGACCTTAGTAGGATTATGAAAAAATACGACTTTTAAAAGAACATAAAATGGCAAGGGGGCATATTTTTTAAAAAAAAAAAAAAACATTCTTTATATTTTATTATAATTGTATTAATACAGGTGCATTGAGTTGTTAAGGTTTATCAGCGCATAACAGTTTTAAATTTTGAAAGGATTTTTTTTAAATATTAATTAATTTTATTTTTAAAAGATTTCACTTGTCTAATTATTTTTTTTAATATTATAATTAAAATTCAAGGCTGGGTTTAATTGTTCTGGTATATTAGGTAAAAGGAGATTTTTATTTAAAAACGTTTTAAACCAAAAACCGCAAATCACAAATCAAAATATCTGTTTAATGATAATTGCAATATTATCCCCTGTCTATACTTGACAAATATATATATCATAACAATTAATAGCCTTTGTGTCTTAACAAAGTTGTCTTAGCAAAAACACCAACCATTTTGTCTTAAAGAAGCAATAATACTAATAAATGTAGACTATAAATGATAATTTTTTATCTTGACAACCATTTTGACATTTATCAGGACAAGGAGTTATATTGACAGCTGAGATTATATTAATCTATCTGGTAGCCCAGAATAAAGTGATGCCATATATCCAAGGTTGCCAATTTAGCCATTTTGCGGCTAGATCTAGCGATTTTATTTTCATTTAGCCATAAAAAAATGGCTAGATTTTAATCTAGCCGGAAGATATAGACATTTTATTTTGTACTAGTCTTTTTTATTTTAAACTTTTCTTGAAATTTTTTAAAGAATATACCAATATTTTTAATCAAATTACAAATATGACACATCAGTCATATTCAAAAATCAATTTTCGCATTTATTTAATGGATCCGATTTTGTTTATAAGTGCCCAGAAATTTGTTTAATTTATCAAAAAGGAACCAATTTAATATTTTATGTACTAGTAAAGTCGATCTCACTAAAGGTATTTATAGACGGCAATACTCAGTATTAATATTTGTCAAAAATTCAAGTATCATAATACAATTTTATCGTCTAAAAAAAATTTGTATTAGATTTTCAAAAAATACGAATGATTTTTTTTGATTTACGGTCGGTATTCAAAATTTGTTTAAAACAATTCAAAAACATTTTATTTTCATATGTATCTGGTATGTATTTTGAAATACAAATAAGGCAATCAAAAATGTCAAGAAAATATAAAATAAAAATAAAGTTTTCAGAAAAATATCAATCAACAAAGAAATAAAATATTTGTAATACTATCGTGTAAACAAAAAATGTTTTTTTCGAAACGATTTTTTGAAATACCGAATCATTTCAATAATATTTTAAATTTGATAAGTGTTAATACTCAGTATTGCCGTCTATAAATACCTTAAATAACAAGGCTGTGCCGAATCTTATATACCCATCACCAAATTATACTTCAAAATAAAAATTTTGAAAAACTTTTTTTTTTTTTTTTTTTTGCAGTTTTATAATTTTTTAGAAAAAAAAAAATTTCGAATTGATTTTTTAAAATTATTTTTTTAAATTTAATAATTTTTTTTAAAAATTATATTTTTTTTTTTAAATTTAAAAATTTTTTTGGTTTTTTTTTAATATTTATCGAAAAAAAAACTTTTGGTGAAAAAGAAAAAAAATCGGGTTAAAAAATATATTTTCCGATTTTGATCCATTGTAGGCCCAACTTACTATGGTCTAATATACGTCGTTGCAATGGACTTTGAAATATCTATCATTTGATATCCATATTGTCTATATTAATGACTTAGTAATCCAAAAATAGGTCAAAAATCGAGGTTGTCCTGGTATTTTCCTCATATCTCAGCCATTTGTGGACCGATTTTGCTGATTTTAAATAGCAAACTTCTCGAAAGCATGTCAGACAGAATTATTGAAGATTTGGATTCCGAAGATATCTGGGGTCTTCAGAAAATTGATTTCAACAGACAGACGGAGAGACAGACAGACTGACATGGCTTAATCGACTCCGCTATCTATAAGGATCCAGACTATAAGGATCCAGACTATATATACTTTACTATATATAAGTTTGTCATTCCGTTTGCAATTTCCACATTTTTCATTTGCGACCCCATAAAGTATATACAGTGGTGGCCACCAATTTAAGACAAATACTTGAATTTTTTTCATCAACTGAATTTTAAGAGCGATAGCACCAAAATAAAAGGACCTCTAAGGGTATGAAATTTATTATTAATGTTTCTAGTTTCTGAAAAATATTTGGAAAAATCGGTAAAACCTATATGGACAAAGATATGTGGAAATACGTTGACCCACCTCAGCGAACATCCGCTGTTAATTACATGATATGACCGAAACTAATGGAACTAAAAATACGAAATTTGGTCCGAATATTTTATAATAATAAAAATATAATGATATAAATGTGAGAAAATATGTTTATTTAAAAAAAATTTTTTTTGGTCAAGTTGTAGAAAATTTGTATGTGTTCGTGTGAATATGTTTGAATTGACACAGTCGAATAAAACACACTTGTGTGTTAAAACAGTCCCCATGCATACATACTTGTGGAAATATTTGAAAAACTAATTGACAATCACGTGGAATTTAGCAAACAATTTTTGTCTTAAATTCCTGGCCACGACTGTATATTCTGGATCGTTATAAATAGCGGAATCGATATAGCCATGTACGTCTGTGTGTTGAAATCAACTTTCCGAAGCCCCCAAATAACTTACATACACGATGCATACATCAATATCTCCGAAATTCTTCCGGCTCGGTCGCTATTCGAGAAATCGAGAAAATCGGTCCAGAAATGGCTGAGATATAAGGAAAAAACTATGACAACCTCGATTTTTGACCTATTTTTGACCTATATCTGGATTACTAAGTCATTAATATAGACAATATGGATATCTAATGATAGATATTTCAAAGACCTTTGCAACGACGTATATAAGTTGGACATACAATGGGTCAAAATCGGAAAAAAATATTTTTTAATCCGAATTTTTTTTCTTTAAAAATTTTTTTTTCTTATAAATTCTTTTTCCACAAAAATTAATTAAAGAAATTTAAATAAAAAAAAATTTTGAAAAAACTTTTTTTAAAAAAAATTAAAAAACAATTTGGAAAAAAAAAATTTTTAAAAAAATTTTAAAACATTAAAAAAAAATTTTGATTTTGTTTAAATAAAAATATTTAAAAAAAAAATATTTTTAAGTATAATTTGGTGAAGGGTATATAAGATTCGGCACAGCCGAATATAGCACTCTTACTTGTTAATTCTAAATCCAGCCATTTTCTGAGCTGAAGAGTTGACAACCTTGCATATATCGCAACCTACAACCAGAGTTGCATTTAGACGATACGACTTTACAAAGAGAAAATAAAATGAAAATGCATTCGTGTGCCAACAAATTTTATGAAAGTCGTTTGACTGTTGCTTTTTGCTTTTACAAGAACCATATGAAGCAACCCTATGTCTATACCTGATAAACATTTGTCATGATAAACGTCAAAATGATTGTCAAGATACAAAATTATCAGGTATAGACTCCATTATGGTAATAAATTTATACGTTATAACAAAATTGTTAAAGCTTTTGCTCAGGCAGCGTTGTCTTGACAACATACGTTATTGTTATGATAAATATTTGTCAAGTGTTAATATAACAGCTGTTAGTGTTTTAGCTTTGTTTACATAAAAATTCCAATTTTTTTTTTTTTAAATTTCAAAAAATAAAGAGAAATACGACCACAGAGAATAGACATAGAGTGGAAACTCTCCTGTCAAAGACCTAACTCAGTTGTCAGAAACCTAAGTGTTGAGAATGTATTAGTAGAAAAAACTATGTGAAAACAAAAACAGCACACGTATGTGTGATTATTTTGAGTAATTTTTTTGTTTGAGTTTTTTTTCTAGTTTCCGCTCTATTTTTCTCTATGAATACGACATTAAAATTTTAATCCTTATGATATCCTTACAAATTACATTTAGACGATGCATTAACACAAATTTGACAGATCATATTACTTGTAGGATAGTGTAAACAGAGCTTAATGAGTTGCCAGAATTATTTACTTAATACATTCCAACTATTTACTCCAAATCCAGTTATTTTCCGTTTAAATAGCTTTCTATTCACATTAATTAATAACAGTAAATATTTGTTAACACAAAATTTACAACTTAAATGTAATAATAGCTAAACTATTTACATTTAAAACATATTTAATTTAATAATTAGCTAAACTAAAATACAGCAACTCAGTTAGTTAGGCGCCTTTAAATTAGCTTACCAAATAATTAGCAAAACAAAAAAAATACTTGCTCTCTATACGGTACATTAAAAACGAAAAAAAAAACAAATTAATATTGGACACGAGCCTTTTTTCTATTTGAAATTTTATTACCCATTTTTATGACCACTGTTTACACAGAACAAATTGACGTATAGGTTAAATGTGTAACTGAACAAAGCAATAATGACTAGGTACGAAAATATAAATAAAATATTAATTATTTTTATAAGGTTTGTAATTGAAAATTACAAAATTAAAAAACAAGTATGAAATTGTTAAATTTTAATTGGTAGTGTGTTGAGATCAACACAGGTTTAAAATGGAATGTTTATTGTAAAATAATTATAGAGAAACATAGTTTTATGTTATGAAATGTTATAAAGAAAATTGTGACGTTCTAAAGTTATAACAATTACAAATAAATTATTAAGCAATTAATACAGAACAAAATGCGATTTGCAATAAAAAAAACATAAAATTGAGTAGTGGAGATATAGGAAATTTTATGTCATGACATTTCTGTCATAACATTTTACTACTAATGTGATGGGCGTATTACTTCAAAATGACGTATCTTTTAAATGCGATTTGCAATAAAAAAAATATAAAATTTTTAAAAGCCATAAAATTAATGTGAATAGTTGAGATATAGGAAATTTTATGTCATGACATTTCTGTCATAACATTTCATTACTAATATGATAGGTGTATGACTTTAAAATGGCGTATCTTTTAAACGCGGTTTTTGTTTTTAATAAATTATATGTCATTTTGAAGGCTACATATCTGTCATTTATTCTCACTTATTTATTGATCATTATAGTGAAAACTACAAAGTTATTTTTGCTTCGAAAATTACGAATTTTGTAGCAACAAACGGTCATATAAGGGAAGTTTTGCTTTACTTCTTTAATTTGAAAAAAAGTGCCGCTGAAGCTCACCAAAGCTTATGGTGAATACTTTCTATGGGTTTCAACGTGGGAGAGATGGTTTGTGCGCTTCAGAAGTGGTGATTTTGACACGGAAGATAAAAATATCGCCCAGGCCAGCCAACAAAGTTTGAAGACCAAGAATTGGAGACATTACTCCATGAAGAGTGTTGTCAAAATTATTGGAAGCTACTCTCAAGCAGCAATTTCAAAATGTTTGCGAGCAGCAGGATTCATCCAAAGGCAGAGTGAATTGAAGTCGAGAGACCTGGAAATATGATTTTGCATGTCCGAAATAATGCTTGAAAGCTATAAAAGAACATTTTTGCACCGAATCATTATTTGCGATGAGAAATGGATCCATTACGATAACCCGAAGCGTAAGAGATCGTATGTGAAGCCTTGCCAACCAGTCGAATCGTTTCTTAAGCCAACTATCCATGGCGCCAAGGTAATGCTCTGTATTTGGTGGGAGCAAATCTATTATTTGAACTGCTGAAATCTAGCCAGACAATCACAGGGAATCTGTACCGAACACAACTGATTCGTTTGAAGTGATCATTTTCCATCATGACAAACCCTCAGCCACATGTTGCAATACCTGTTAAAAAGTATTTAGAATGAAGTGGTTGAGAACTTTTGTCTCACCCGCTTTATAGATCTTTCCCCGCTCTCTCTGGGATATGATTCACTTTGGAACAGAGTAGCCGAAATTGGCTTGTTTCGTTATTGGCCTCTCGAAAGATGGGAAAAGATCATGTCTAACAATGGCCAAGACTTTGAATAAATTTATATTCTACAGATGTTTCAAACACACAATATTTTGAGTGATTAATTTTTTAGTTTAAAACTTACTAATAATTTGGGTAAATTTTATAAGTTCAAGAGTTATTTTCGTTAAAAATAATTTTGTTTAACAAAAATATTGAAAATTCTCTTTTATTTTGCTCTCTTTTCTTTCTTTTTATACCCTTCACCTTCGTGAAAAGGGTATAAGTTTGTTATACCGTTTGTAATTTCAACATTTTTCATTTCCGACCCTATAAAGTATATATATTCTGGATCCTTATAGATAGCGGAGTCGATTAAGCCATGCCCGCCTGTCTGTCTGTCTGTCTGTCTGTTGAAATAAATTTTCTGAAGACCCCAGATATCTTCGGGATCCAAATCTTCAATAATTCTGTCAGACATGCTTTCGAGAAGTTTGCTATTTAAAATCAACAAAACCGGTCCATAAATAAAGGAGATATGAGCAAAAATCCGGGACAACCTCGATTTTTTACCTATTTTTGATCTATATCTGGATTACTAAGTCATTAATATAGACAATATGGATATCTAATGATAGATATTTCAAAGTCCATTGCAACGATGTAGATAAGGCTATAGTAAGTTGGACCTACAATGGGTCAAAATCGGGAAAAATATTTTTTAACCCGAATTTTTTTTTTCATCAAAAATTTTTTTGTCATACATTTTTTTTCCAAAAAAAAAAAAATTTGAAAAAAAAAATATTTTAAAAAAAATTAAAAAACAATTTCAAAAAAAAATGTTTGAAAAACAATTAAAAAAAAATTAAATTTTGTTTACCTAAAAATATTTAAAAAAAATTGTTTTAAAGTATAATTTTGTGAAGGGTTTATAAGATTCGGCACAGCCGAATATAGCTCTCTTACTTGTTTATTTTAAAACTAATTAAAAATTTGGGTAAATTTTATAAGTTCAAAAGTTATTTTCGTTAAAGATTTAAAGGATAGTTGGCATAGTAGTTGAAAATAATTTTGTTTAACAAAAATATTGAAAATTCTCTTTTATTTTGCTCTCTTTTCTTTCTTTTTATACCCTTCACCTTCGTGAGAAGGGTATATATAAGTTTGTCATTCCGTTTGTATTTCTACATTTTTCATTTTCGACCCTATAAAGTATATATATTCTGAATCCTTATAGATAGCGGAGTCGATTAAGCCACGTCCGTCTGTCTGCCTGGCTGTTGAAATCAATTTTATGAAGACCCCCTTCGGGATCCAAATCTGCAATAATTCTGTCAGACATGCTTTCGAGAAGTTTCCTATTTAAAATCAAAATCGGTCCACAAATGGCTGAGATATAATGAAAAAACCAGAACAACCTCGATTTTTGACCTATTTTTGACCTATTTTTGACGTATATTTGGATTACTAAGTCATTAATATAGACAATATGGATATCTAATGATAGATATTTCAAAGACCTTTGCAACGACGTATATAAGACTTTAGTAAGTTGGACCTACAATGGGTCAAAATCGGAACAAATATTTTTTAACCTGAATTTTTTTTTCACCAAAAAAATTTGAAAATTTAAAAAAAGAATTGAAACTTAAAAAATTTAAAAAAAAAATATTTTAAAAAAACATTTTTAACTAAAAAAATTAAAAAAACATTTTTGTTTAACTAAATATATTTAAAATTTGTATTTTGAAGTATAATTTGGTGAAGGGTATATAAGATTCGACACAGCCGAATATAGCTCTCTCACTTAACTTATACAAATCTAACCTTTTAATAAACTCAATTAACATTTTTTTATTGTTTTAATTGTTGCTATAATTAGAACTTGCAGAAGGCATGCCAATTATGGCTGACGTCAATAAAAAATAAGCACATATTGGATAACAAAACAATGTTTCTCATGGTTTAATTAAATTATAATTCTAGTTTAAACAAAAAATTAAAAATTTTGTTAAGAAAAGCCAAATTTTGTTTTACCATAAAATCTAAATTTTAAAAGAATTTCTTTCTGAAAACAACCATCTATCAAATTTGTAGCCATAAATATTGAAGAGATGTCCACTACAAATAGCTTTGATTAACTCGATCACATGTATTTAAGAAATGTAGAATATTTTAGTTAGAATTCATTTGTTTATTAAAAACTAAAATGATATTACAAACAAACATTTGGGTCTTTTAAAGATTCTTTAGCTGAATATATGATAAATTTTAATGTAAACAGAAATATTTGCAAAACTAATTGAAATTTGCAGCCAACTTCACTATATAGTAGTTTATTTACAAAATAATATGAGATTGTCTGCTATAAGTTGTCAACACGCTGAATTGGCAACGCTAACATAAATGTCCTTGGCAACGCTAACATAAACATCATGTTCGCCTACCAACTATGAAATACACATAATATTTAGCACATAATTGACCAAATTCCAGATTATTTGTTTAATTATAATTTAAGCCAGTTATATAATACAAAAGCCTTCCATTTAAACCCTGTTGCCTTAATAATAGAAAGATTAACTAACTCCCCTTAAAACTGTAACGTTAACGGCAACGCTTGTTTTTTATCTTTTGCGTTGTGCTAAAAAATAACAGGTTTTTAAAGGGTTAATTATAATAAACAGGAAGCGTTATAACAACTAGTTAGTCAGTTAGTTAGATCTTCATTAAATAACAAACGACTTTTAAATCGACTCTCACAATTGTAGTTTTGAGCACATGTACATATGACGCTTACTAAACAAAACAATCAAACAAACCTACCTTAATGTAAATGAATTGATCATTTTGTTTTGTTATTTATGTAATTATTTATATGGTTATATCATTTATACATATGCGATTAATATTATTTATTTTAAGCAGGTTTTAGCTATAAAAACAAAACCTTTATAAAATTAAGGATTTTGTAAAACAACTATTAAATTTTATTGTAAGTAATAAAATTTTAAGGGTTAAAGTTCTGTAAAATAGTAAACATTTTGAGTGAAATTAATTACAGGGCATAAGACGAGTTCACTGAACACAATAAATAAAAAGTTGCCAGTGCCCTTCAATATTAACAAAAGTATCAAGCTGAATCTCAAGCAGAACCATTGTAAAACAATTTTGGTTTCCTACCGACATATGCCTAGGTCTGCTTCCTTTGAAATTTTCTTATTTACCGAGCTATCTTGTATCTTCGGGATACTATTGGGTTGTTAATGGACAAAGCTTCGAATAGAGAATTCGACGAATTAAACGCTTCGGCTCTCGTTTAGCTAACGAATTATTATGGGAAAATAACACACAAATTATACAGACGCAATCAGAGGAGAGTAATTCTTCAGCTCTCGTCGGCTAAATATGTTTTAGTTAATACTAGCTTATTAATAGGAGGGCGGGTCAATAAGTCCGTGATTTTTTTTAATCAAACTCAGCTTTTTGGATAAAATATCATTTTGTTTTTCAACATAGTCTCCTTTGAGCTCTATACACTTTGTCCAATTTTTCTACAACATGTTTAACACTTCCAAAAACATGTAATCAAAATAGATATGTTGGTGTGAAGACGATTTCATTGTTGGAGTCTAATCTCTTTCCGGCGAGCCATTTCTTCAGGTTTGGCAACAAGAAATAGTCACTCGAGGCTAAGTTCGGAGAATTGGGCGGATGAGGGAGCAATTCGTAGCCTAATTCATGGATTTTTGCAATGGAAACTGCACATGTGGAAACCCTTTCATTGTCCTAGTGAAACCCTTTCATTGTCTTGGCCAAATGCAAAGCGATCTTTTTGAAATCCTGATTAAATCGTCACAATAAGTTGGCATTGTTTTACCCGTTTGAAGTTAGTCAATGTGGATTATACTGCGTGAATCCCAAAAAACGGTTGTCATGTGTTTATTGGCTGTCAAACCCCACCATAGCCTTCTTTGGCGCCGATTAACCCACTGTTTTGATTGCGATTTGGTCTCTGTTGTGTTGTGGTGGATCCATGTTTTGTCCACGTTTACGAAACGGCGCAAAAGTTCGTCCGTATTGCGGTTGAATAACGCCAAACACTCCTGCGAAATTGTCTCACGATTGCGTTTGTGGTCGATTGTGAGCCATCTTGCGGAAAGCTTTCTCATACCCAAATGATCATGCTAAATTAACTGAGCTATCATTGAGCTATGTGAGATGGCTATGGCTTCCACAATCTCTCTGATCGGCCAAGACCATATCGTGAATTAGTTGAATGGTTTCGGGTGTAGAGACCTCAACTGGGCGTCCAGAACGTTCGGAATCTTCCGTGCTTGTACGGCCACAACGAAATTCAGTAAACCACTTTTTTACCATTGAAACTGATGGTGCAGAGTTCCCCTAGAATTTATCAAGCTTAACCTTGATCTGAATGATGGTTATTTCCCGCCAAAAAATAATGCATTTTCTCCTCAAGTCACGAGATAGTCTGCTATCAATGGCTTTCAAACAGAAACTAAATCAGATTATACAAATGTTTGCAGGAGTCAACTGTTGAAAAGAGCACTGTTGTCCTATCAGTTAAAAAGTCACGGACTTATGCTTCATCTCTCGGTCGCCTTATTTTGGGAAAATACGGCTATGGACTAAATCCGAGGAGATAATTTCATCAACTCTCGACGGCTAACTACAACTTACTCTGACTAGTTAATGATTACAATCCCACGAGCTAAATGCTTCGGCTCTCAGTCGGCTAAGGACTAATTATGGGCTAATATAGCTATGGATGCAATCTAAGGAGATAAATGCTTCAACTCTCATACTGGCTACGACTAGCTAATGAATACAATCCCACGAGATAGATGCTTCGGCTCTCGGTAGGCGAACGACTAATTTTGGAAACATACATCCGAGGAGATAAATTCTTCAGCTCTCGTCGGTTAACTACAACTTACTGGCTAAGAATTTTTGCCTTGTCTGGTTATGCTTGCGCAAGTCTTGAGTTTATAGAAGATAGTACCCTAAGCAAAAAGAAACTTGTACTTTTCACGACGAAAACCAAGATTTCAAGCTTCAAACTTCCACGGTTGAGAAACTGCGAAATCCCCCTTTCAAATAATGCAAAATATCTAGGTATCATACTGGACTCTAAATTGTCATGGAGGCTAAATACTCAACATAGGGTAAAAAAGGCAACGGTGGCCTATTATACCTGTCGAAAGATGTTTGGCAGAAAATGGGGACTTAGTCCCAGCATAGTTAAATGGATGTATACGGCTATAGTACGTCCAATTCTTACTTACGGATCTCTCGTATGGTGGACTGCAACTAGAAGGAAGTATGTCGTAGACCACCTATACAAAGTCCAGAGATCAGCCTGCATTGGTATAACCGGCGCACTAAGAACTAGTCCTTCAGAGGCACTGAACAATATATTGCACCTTGTGCCAATAAACCTTCACATAATGGCCACTTCTGTCTGCAGCGCAGCGAGGCTTCAAGCGTCTGGTTGTTGGAGATCGAGAACATATGGCCACGCGGGTATTATGGGCCAGTTGCCTTCGATCGTTCTCCAACCATCTGACTATATTACTCCATACACGGATTTTGGTAGGGTATTCAAGGTCTTAATTCCCTCCAGGAGCGAGTGGTGACATCACGTATCGTCTTCCGAATGAGTGTAGTGTTTTCCAGGCAGAAATTTTTGCAATCATGACAGCTTGTAATACACTACATGATCATAATACCGCGGCAATATAGGTATATTTGTCGACAGTCAGGCGGCACTTCTCTCACTGAATGCCTACAAAATTTCATCTTCACTAGTTAGGTAATGTAGGAATTCTCTGTCAAGGCTAGGTCGTCTATCTGACATTACTTTGGTTTGGGTACCTGCGCACAGGGACCACTACGGTAATGAACATGCAGACGAACTAGCCATAATGGGATCTGCCTTAAGATATCTCCAATGCGGTCTCAGTAGCAATTCCACTGGGGACTATCGAAGGCATCATCTTCAGACATTTTCTTACAAAGGCTGAGTATAGATGGCGTGATTTGGACACATGTAGGGTAGCCAAGCACGCTAATCGCCTGGGACTCCTGTTTAACGACCATTGTCGTAGGATAGGGAAAAAGAGGAAACGATTTTCCACCTTCTTTGCGAATGCCCAGCCCTGAGTGTCAAGAGACATAAATTCATGGGCAACCTTGGGGAGGTAGCCGGGTCAAAACTCAATGACCTACTGAGATATCTCACAGCTACAGGTTGGGTCTAGCAAGCACGAATTTATGTACACATTTTAGTTACATTACGATGTAAACGACATTACATATGACGAGTGGTGTGGTCTTATCAAAACGGGATCCCTTCTACTCTACTTGATTGTTCGCACGTAGTGAACTACCACGTAAACCAACCAAACCAACCAACTCTACCTCACTTCATCCTGTGTATTTATGGACAAACTGGTAGAAGTAAAACAAATCCTTGGACTTGACTTCATTGCAGAACCTCCAGCATACAAAATTGTGTAGTTTTGGTTGTAACAACAATAATTGCGAGTTCTCAACCAAACCATTTCGATGTACAAATGAAGTTATTTACCCTGTTGACATCCAACATCCCTATATCCTTCGGGTTTTGCAAAAATTTCCTAGTGTCCACGATCCTAGTCCTCTCCCTCATCAGATCAAGTGTTACAAAAGTCATAATGTGGAACAACCAGCGTTTCTCTAGACCCTACAGGTGGTATTATATACAGAGAGCACGTTGGGCACTGCAAGATACAGAGAGCCTCAAAAGTGAGTAAACACCAGTGAATTTTTTGATTGTTTTAAGATCATAAAAATCATTATAGTCCGACTTAAATCTTTTTAAATTGTAATCGATGGATAGATTTAAAAAAAATCAAATAATTTATGGAGTTTACTCACTTTTGAGGCTCTCTGTATCTTGCTGTGCCCAACGAGACCAGTGATCAACCAAAATTCCATGACTAATATTTGCTTATTCATCGACGACAATTATAACCAGGTCATAGGAACCTTGCCATCAACCATATAGTCTTAAGGGTCCATCTTGTCTGGCCACAACCGTTGAGTATCTCTTGGACATTAAAAAAAAGTAATTTTATAGGATATTCAATATCCTTACTCCAAGCAAGCAGCAACAAATACCGCAGTTAAACACGCGAAATATTTGCGCAACAGATCATGTTGCTCCATCTGTTTTTATGGGTGGTGTAAATATTAAGGAATCAGAAGCTCTTGATGTTCTAGGCATGAGTATTCAGTGCGATGTCCGCTGGACAAAACACATTTTTCGAGTGTCGAAAGAAGCATTCAAGTGCCTTGGTTTTCTAAAACGGTGTAAGAAATACTTTACTCCATCTGATCTCCTTACTATTTACACCACTTATATCCGACCTAAAATGGAATACAACTCTCATGTGTGGGCCGGTGCTTCGAAGTCTATTTTGGAGTTACTCGACCGCGTACAGGAGAGGGCGAAGATGCTTATCGGTGACAGTAGGGTATCCAGCTCTATTGACTCACTGGAACATCGTCGCAATGTGGGTTGTGTTTCACTGTTCTACCGCTACTACAATGGTATGTGCTCTGCTGTAATTAGGGAACTTGTTCCCGAAACGCAACACACGCTCTTTGGCAAAGGCACATCAATTCGTTGTCGACTGGACAGTAGATCGCACAACACATTACAGGGAAAATTCGTTCTTTAGCCCTACTGTCCGTATGTGGAATAAGCTTCCTCCTGAAGTATTTCCTGTCACTTTCAATATGGGAAAATTCAAATCAAATGTCCACAAACACTATTTCCTCTATCCTCCCTCCCAGAACCTATTTTCCTAGTTCCAACACAATGCTTTGCATGAGTAAGAGACATCCCCTGAGTGCTGGTTCAAGAAAAAAAAAAAAAAAGATAGCGGAGAGGAGATTGGAAAGATTTTCCTCTTCTTGAGTTTCCAGAAGATAGAGGAGAGGAGATTGGAAAGATTTTCCTCTTGTTGAGTTTGTAGAAGATAGCGGAGAGGAGATTGGAAAGATTTTCCTCTTCTTGAGTTTCTAGAAGATAGAGGAGAGGAGATTGGAAAGATTTTCCTCTTCTTGAGTTTGTAGAAGATAGCGGAGAGGAGATTGGAAAGATTTTCCTCTTCTTAAGTTTGTAGAAGATAGCGGAGAGGAAATTGGAAAGATTTTCCTCTTCTTATGCTTCTTCACTCATGTGATTTAGTTTAGTTTTTAATAATTTGTATGAGCTTTGTTGACATTCGTGATATTTACGGATAAGCAACTGATCATGTACGACCAGAGACCTGCGCCGACTAAATTTCACGGCGGCGGCGGCTGACTCCAAAAAAGGTCGGCGGCGGCTAGCCGGCTGTCAGTCGACTAAAGAATAACTACTAAAATTCTAAATAATTAAAAATTTGAAATTTGAAAAAAGTGAAATTCTGAAAATTTTATGAAATTACTAAGGACCTTTTATCAAAAACGGCGGCTATTTTCAAGCCGACTTAAGCCGAAAAAAATACGGCGGCGGCGGCTTTGAAAATTTATCGGCGGCTCGGCTCAGCCGGCTTACAGCCGTTCGGCGCAGGTCTCTGTGTACGACCTCTGGTAGCTATGAATGACGATCACTGCTTTAATTGCACAGTCCTTTCAACACTTTGAAATGATACCTGCAACTTTCTTTGTATAAAAGACTTGGAACTACTATTGAATTGATCATTTCATTCTTCATTTACAAACTTTGTTGATTTTTTCATTCTAATAGAAATGCTTGCAGTAAGTATCTGTCTGCAAAGCAACCCCATTCATAACACACTGTCAAATGAAAACAAGAACGAGCTAGAATTCTATGCTACAAAAATACTATTTTCGAGAATATCTCCAATATACAATAGAAAAAAGTGTTACCCATGTATAATTATTAACATTGTTACTGTTGTTAAGATGCATGTTAAAACTTCGCGTAAATATTCGTTTGTACTGGCAGCCATCACTAAACATCAATGTGAAACTGGCAAGCCAACAGCCCAGCCAGCAAGCCAAAATTAAAGAAAGAAGAAGAAGAAAAAAACAGCAAAGCAACGGTTTAAAGTGTGCGGCTCTTAAACGAGTACATTTGCAAAGCATTTACCTAAAGCGTATTTGCAGCCAAAACTGATGGTGATGACGATGGCAATGATGATGATGATGATGTTGATGATGGTGTTGGTGTTGGTAAAACCGCTTTAAGCCAGTGCAATGATTTTTGCAGTTCGAAATCGAAACACTTGCCAATAAGTCTCCCTCTCCTCGGATGTTTCAAAACACACATAACCATACCTAGAAACTGACTTTTTTTTAGCTGGCTGCCTGCATTCGTTGCATTTAACGCAATACTTACTTACTAACTGGCAAGAGTCCATGATAAAAATAAAATTATATACATACGTATGTAAGTATTTTTTACTTTGGCTAAAAAAAATTGTTTTATATTTTCTTGGCTTTGGTTTTATTTTATTTTTTTCTGTTTCAGTTTGTGTGTTTTTCATTTTTTTTTTTGTGCAAATCTTGTCTTGTATTGAGTGGCACCAGCGACTTGGAAAAATAAGTAGAACTTGGCGGCACAGGGGGAAATTTCTGTTGTTTTTTTTGTTTTATTTTATATATTTTCATTATTTAAGGCAGTTTGTTTTATATAAACTTTTTATGGTTTAACAAAATTTTTGTAAGGCCAAAAAAATATATAAAAGATTTAACAACATCAAGACGAATTTGACATGCCCTGCAAGGTTTCTTATTGAGAGGCTTGTTCAATTGAGATCTTGAGGTTCACCTTTTTCAGTATCTTCAACTTATTAGCTCAAGCCACGGCAAATTACAAAGTAGAAACAAGGTTCCGAAGATGCTAAAGGGCAGTACTTGGGACATAGGATTCATAAGACCTAAATGAATGGTCCCTTAGAGGCCAATTACGCTGCTCCAGTACGATCAGCATTACTGAGTGATACCTACTGAAGAGATATTCAAAGTTGCCTGAAGAAAGTCTTAAGGACCGTCACAGGCTGCAAGCAAATTACCTCAAAACACCAAATACACGAGGAAATTAAAGTTATCCCAATCATGGAACAGTATCTTGAACTCATTAGTTCAAGTCACGGCAAATCACAAAGTAGAAACAAGGTTCCGAAGATGCCAAAGGGCAGTACTTGGGACATAGGATTCATAAGACCTAAATAGTTGGTACCTTAGAGTCCCAATTACGCTGCTCCAGTATGGTCACCTTTATTGAGTTATACCTACTGAAGAGATATTCAAAGTTGCCTGAATAAAGTCTTAAGGACTGTCATTGGCTGCAAGCAAATTACCTCCAAACAACATTTACACGAGGAAATGAAAGTTATTCGAGTGGAACGCTGTCATGTAGACAAAACAACTTCCTTCTTAGGTGTCTTTGGAGAAGTCGTCCTAACTACAACATCATATACATCGAGTCTACAGAAAAAAGAGCTTTGTATGTATGAGAAGAATATACAAGATCCATTGGATCACAGTTCATACATTGCAGTTTTGAAAGACAATTATTCAATGTATTTCGTGGTCCTAATTATCCAAAACAAACACAAAGAAGAACCATTGAGTTCAGGATGTAGCAAAATATTGCAACTCAACCCGCATAGATTATGCCCAATTCATGAGCAGCTTGTGGTCAGAAACCTCATGATACCACAACAAACCCTACTTCAAAAGGATGCAATGCCAACTAATACCGGAACGATCATGACCAATTTATATCCAGCTTGTGCTCCAGAATACCATTAAACTCCAACCGACCCTACTTCACTTCGTCCTGTGTATATATGGACTAACCTGGTATAAGTAAAACAAATCCTAGGACTCGACTTTATTGCAGCACCCTCAGAATACAAAATTGTGTAGTTTTAGATGTTACAACAAGAATTGCGAGTTCTGAACCAAACCATTTCGATTGCACGAATAAAAACATTTACCCTGTTGACATCAAACCTCCCTATATCCGTCGGGTATTGCAAAAGTTTCGTAGTGTCTTGAATTTTCTATCCACGATCCTCCTCCTCTCTCCCTCATCAGTTCAAGTTCTACAAAAGTCATTATGTGGAACAATCAGTACTTCTCTGGACACTACAAGTAATCAACCAAAATTCCATGAAAAATATTTCCTTATTCATCGACGACAATTATAAACAGGTCACAGGAACCTTGCCGTCATACATATAGTCATTAGGGTAGAGAGTAAAGTAGTCGAAGGCATTCGACCGGGTGTGGCATGATGGACTAGTTTCGAAATTGACCTCGTTCGGTGTCGGGGTAAAATTTTCTCGTTTTATTTCTAGTTTCCTTCGTGGTCGTACTATAAGAGTAGTAATAGATGGTATTTATTCCGAGAACTTCATATTGAACTCTGGAGTCCCCCAGGGTTCTGTTCTTTCTCCTTCCCTTTTTTTTTAATTTTCATGAACGATTTACTAACAATCACTTCAAATCCCATTTATTCTTTCGCGGATGACAGTAATATCTGTCACTCATATTCATTCGACCATAGACCTACTATTTCTGAGATTAAACTGTCAAGAATGAATATGGACGACTCGATAAATCGTGACCTTACAACAATCTCCAGATGGGGTGAATTGAACCGAGTTAATTTCAACGCACTCACAACTCAGTGCTGCCTATTGACACATAAACGTCTTGAGAATTCACCAGAATCAATTCTTCGTATGGGTAACACAACTGTTGGTGTTTCAGATAACCTTTTGATTCTAGGTACAAGAATTCAGTGTGACGTCCCTTGGAATCGTCATATATTCGATGTTACGAAGGAAACTTTTAGGTGCTTGGGTTTCTTGAGACGATGTCGGACATATTTCTCTCCTTCCGACCTTCTTCGTATATACACAAGCTTCATTCGTCCAAAAATGGAATATAATTCCCACATATGGGCCGGAGCTGCAAGGTCAAGTCTAGAGCTGCTGGACCGTGTTCAAAGAAGGGCGGTTGATCTTATAGGTGATGAAAATGTTAAAACGGTTTATCGATACTTTAGAACATCATCGGAATGTGGGCAGCTTATCCTTGGGTCCATGAATTGGTCCTTTTATGATACCTTAAAGGATCATGTTCAGGTCATCAATCTGAAAGGGCTTGATGCCAAACTAACCCGACGCACGAATCTAGCTTCCTAACATCCACACTCGATAGATTCGCTAGGACAGGCATGAACAAACTATCAGTGTTCCCGATAGAGCAGGGCAAGGCAGAGGAGATGTTCAACCGTTTCCTTCTGCTCTTCATCATGAAAACTTATACAGAAGTCATTATAAGGAGTTTTCAGTTTCCTAGCACGGCTATCAAAATTCGTAGTCGAGCCCGTGATAGCCCCATTAGGGACATTGACCTATGATGATCATAAATGGCACAAGTAAGCCTCGATATCGAGCAATTTGTCAAACTAGTCCATCAGAGCTGAGCAGACTCAAACAATTTACGCAGTATGAGTGATATACAGCAGATGAGCGGTAAACCGACCAAAAGATCGATTTCTAGTCCAGTATAATTCAACTATATAAAGTCTAGCTTTCTCTTTTAGAAATGCCCAGCGATCAAGGACTAGATTGGATGTCGTATAGACCATGACCATGAGTTCAGGTTTCCTGGCTCTCAGTATAGATCTGAATATCCTCGCCGTATACCATACAAAACAAAACCGTAGAGCAAGATGTGATATCGAACCGTATGGTTATTTTCATGTTCTACAACAATTTTTCACTGTTTGTGGTTTGCAGAGGTTAATATCAATTTTCTCAACCAGTAGTGTTCAATCGATTGCAGTTATAATTAGGAAACTGTCCTTGCAGTCAACCATCTGGTCCGTAGAGTACACTTCATAAGTTATTATAAGGAAGATTCAATCTCCTAACTCGCAATCCGAACAAGCAGGGACGACCAGTGATTTTATATTTTCAAAGCTTACTTTCGATGACCGTTATACCCAGACCCTTGCTATCATTGATTATCTCAGATTGTCTACGCAGTAAATTAGAGTTTCACTTGGAACCCAAGTTTGCAAAATTAATAGGCATCCGATTCCACAATGCAATTGCCGAGTGTATTTTGGTATCTGGGAAGATTCCAATAGAGTGCTACAACAGAATCTCGCCCCATCTCGTTGAGAGATAATGTATATGTTGGAAGTCATAAAGACATTCATAAGATATTTTAAGGCTTTTAAATGTCCTCCCCGAATACCAGAAAAGAACTGTTTGCAGGCCTTTTTATTATAGATATCCCAAATCCGAAGAACGCTGCATTGATCTGGTAGTCTGAAAGACAAAATATGTGCAATATAAAAACCATCACCCATTTTCTCTATCGAACATGACCTCTGATGCTCCCGCTGATTCAGTCATGACCGACAACTTTATGAAGATGTGTATAAGTTATCGTCAAACCGATCGTAGCCACTCACGAAAATCTAAATAAAATAGACTTCCAGGAAACGGTTTAAGGTCGATTCAAACTAATAGGTTTAATCAAACCCATGTCGAAGAACAGTTTGGATGAGCCATAGCCAATGTTGTACGGGAGATCACCAGGACAGTCTGTATACTTGTTAACATAATTTTTGTTGTTGCGAGTAGCAGAGCAAAGTTAATAACAACATCCTTGGCGATAATATCAACTTGCAACCCTTATGTGATGGCAAAAATACCTCTAGATGTCATGGTTCATCAGCTGACTAAACCTAATTTATGAAGATAACAAACCTTAATTCCCATGTCGATGAACAGTTTGGCTGAGCAGAGAGTTCACCAGGACAGTCTGTATATATAATTCTGTTGTTGCGAGTCGCAGATCAGAATTGATCATTGACCATAAGATCAACCTGCAACCCGTATATAATGGCAAAAAGACCTCTAGATGTCATGGTTCATCAGTTGATTAAACCTAATTTATGGAGATATAAAGCCTTAATTCCTATGACGAAGAACAGTTGGTCTGAATAGTAGACGATGTTGTGCGGGAGATCACCAGGAGAGTCTGCATAGTTGCATATCGAAACTACTTTCAATTACACAAGTCTGTTGTTGCGAGTCGCAGAGCAGAATTGATAACAACATCCTTGGCCATAAGATCATCCTGCAGACCTTATATAATGATAAAAAGAGCTCTAAATAGCACCCCAATTGGCTACGTCTTCAAGACATCCTCAACGATAGGTGCTCGACAAAGTATAATCATCGACGATATATGAGGCACCGCTAAAACAAATCGTCAACGACTTTTTCGCACAAATGTCGCAAAAATCTTGGAAGACTAAAAGAGAGACAATGTCGCTCAGTTTATTGTTTACACAATAACAATAAAAAGTTCGGCTATAAGTTTATAGAAGTCCAAATTCAAGACATTGTCTCTCATCTTGTCATCAATTGTGTTTGATTTAAGACATATCTTACATAAATCTTCAAAGACAATGTCGTCTACGACGATTTTTCCAACTGGGATGGTTCATATCACATATATATGTGAGCATCAGTACCATCAGTCCCCAGATGAAAATACATTCAAATAATCCTCCTGGAATCACCTGATGTAGGGCTCAACTGTTTTTTCTTACACTATAAAAACTATAAATTTTTATCATTTAAAGCAAGAGTTTTTTTTTCTTTTGCTGTGCAAAATGATAATTACATTTACCACAATATTTATTTATTTTTTTGTTTGTTTTTGTAGATTACATTCCACACCACCGCCTTCTCTACAACAGCCATTAAAAAATACAGCCTTTCAACTAAATGATCATTAAAGAAATAAACGAGTAATAATGATCATTTACACAAAGTTGTTGGTGGGAATGTTAATTTAGCATGTAAGTGAATTTTTGTTCATAAATTTTTTAAGTAAAAAAATTATAAAACAACACAATTAAACAATTATATTTATTAAAAAAAAAAAGTGCAAAAAAAGATATTTTAGTAAGAGAAACAAACCTCCTTCATAAAAGTGGTAAATTTTTGAGTAGCATGCAACAAGTAGCCAGCTTGTTGAATATTGCGTGTGTATTATCTTTGCCAAATTATTGGAAAACGCTGCTGAGTTTTATTTTCTAAGGTATTTGCAATTTAAAGTGACCAAAAGAAAAACGAGGTTAAATTCTCAATTCTTTTTAGTTTTGGGCGCCAACTAAAACTGTCAAGTTAAAAAGGTAAACAAACTAAGAAACAAGTAAGTAAGGGTTGCAAAATATAGTAGTATTTATTTAGTTAGTAGGAATTTAAAGAGTATTTAGTATTTTTAAATGGTTTTGTGTTTTTAAGCCATTAAATTTACTTGTTCAAAAATCTAGAATTATTTCAAAATATTTGTATTAAAATGCTAGCTTTGTCATTGTATTTTTTCGAGTGGTTTTGGCTGACTGCGTTGCTCCGTCATTAAATTTAAACTTGTTGCCTGTAAAAGCAATTTTTGTTTCTTCTTAGTAATTGCTGCTTGTAACGCAATAATATTTAACCACACAGCTGTTGAGTGAATGAGTGAGTGAGTGACTGACTGTTGGAATGACTGGCTGTTGTTGGATAGAATGAATGAAAATGTTTTCTATTCAAGTGGAGTGTAGTAAAGTGCAAATAACACTTATATTGTATTTACTACGTAGTACAATATTGTGCTTGTTTATTTTCGTTTCTTTTATTTACTACCAACATGTATTTAATTTAAATTTACATAAATAAATATAAAATTAAAGAATAAAAACAAATTACAATTCTACCAACAGGTGTTTCGTTGCCATGGTTGCCATTTAAAGGCGTAATATGGGAACAACAAGGTAGAAACCCAAATATTTTGTGGAATTTTGGATAAATTTTATTAAATAGTAAAATAAAATGTTTGTAGTTCTTTATACAAATTTTACTTTTTTTATTGCTGCACAGAATGATTTGGATCAAATTTTATATTTGGATAAAAAAAAACAAGTAAGAGAGCTATATTCGGCTGTGCCAAATACAAATACAAATTTTAAATATTTTTAGTTAAACAAAATTTAATTTTTTGCCAAATTTTTTTGTTTAATTTTTTGTAAATTTTTTTTTTTTGTTTTTTAAAATTTTGTTTTTTTTTAAATTTAAAAAAAATAGTTTTTTAATTTAAAAAAAAAAAATAAAAAATAGTTTTTTATTTTTTTTTTATGAAAAAAAAATTCGGGTTAAGAAATATTTGTAGGTCCAACTTACTATCTATATATATATAAAAGAGTAAGTCTGATTTTACACAGGGCAATTTTTCTTGCGCAAGTCTAGAGTTTATAGGAGAGAGAGGCAAGAAGAAAGAAGAGGGGTACACACTTGCTTGTACTGGCAAGTCTCTTCAATTCTCTTTTGTTTTCTCATTTTCAATATGGCGTCTATTAGGTTTTGACATACAAAATTGCTCACAGACTTGCTGTGTGTAAACAGACGAGCAAGTTTAAAAGGGAATCGAAGAGACTTGCTTCAAGTAAACTTGCTGTGTGTAAAAGCAGAATAACGTTACTGACTGACTGATTCATCATCGCACAGCCCAAACGGCTGAAGCTAGAATCACGAAATTTTAACTGTGGGTTCCTCCCTCCCCAAAACGATCCGATAAGAAGGGATTTTTGGAAATTTAACCGTTTAGGGGGTAAAAAACTAATAAAGATACAAAAAAACTTAAAATTGCATGTTAATCCATTTAAAAAATAAGCTGACAGGTGTTTCGTACTTTTTCGAAATTCGAACCTTTTAGGGGAGAAAACGGGTAAAAACTGTATTTTGGTACTTTTTTGGCACCCTATGTATCTTTTAAACCAATAAACATAGAAACAAAATTTAAATCATATTCTTTACTTATCAAAAAATAAAAAATATAAGTTTGGTACTTTTTGGAAATTCGAACCCATAAGGGATAAAAATTGTGTTTATTTTTGGTACTTTTTCATAAAATATGTTTTTCTATAATTTGACATAGCCATTACAATATTTTACTATGAACTCCTACCACGATACAGAAATTTATTTGAATAAAATTTTACCACCGCAATGGGGATAAAAAAGGTACCAAAAAGGCGATAAAATCGGGAAAATAAATTTTATTGCAAATTATTAAGCCAATTTTTATAATTTATTTAACATTGGTTCCTGGATTCATAGAAAAATTAACTAACTGGTTGTTATTTGAGGGGATAAAAAAGGTACCAAAAAGGGTAAAATCGGGAAAATACATTTTATTGCAAATTATTAAGCCAATTTTGATAATTTTTTAACATTGGTTCCTCGATTCATAGAAAAATTAACTAACAGGTTGTTATTTGGAACTCGAGTGCCAAGGTCAAATCCGGTTAAACAATTTGGTACTTTTTTTAAAGCATATTTATTCTTGGGCACATTTACACAGATTTTAATCGTTTGAGACATGTCTGCAGCATTAACAATTTTTGCAAAATGGAATATTTTTAAATTTCAAACTTGAGGGCTGTTCAAGGTGGAAAAGGGAAATTTGTACTTTTTTCCTAATGGTACTTTTTTTAATATTTTAAATTAATTCACTTATCGACATTAAAGTTAGCTGATTTGTATCTGAGTGGGGATTATATTTAGGTACCAAAATGAGAGAACTTTTTTATTCTTCTAATGGTACTTTTTGAATTTTCTATAACAACGGACTTAGAAACTTGAAATTAAGCATATATGATCCTAAGTGAGTGAGAATTATAGGGTGAGACTTTTTTTGGTACTTTTTCTTTATTCGAATGGTACTTTTTGTAATGTCTTCATCAATGAACCTAAAAACATGGAAGGAATTAAGCTTATGTGGACCCGAGTGAGTGGAAACCCACTTTTGAATGGTACTTTTTGAATTTTCTGTAGTAATGAACATAGAAATATGAAATTAGGCGTATATGGTCCCAAGTGAGTGGAAATTCAAGGGCATACTTCATGGTACTTTTTCTTTATTTTTGAATTTTCCATAAAATTTTCTATAAAGAGTTTCCAAAAAAAAATCGAAGAATTTCAAAACCTATAATTTATTAAATATTAACCCCCAGTAACACAAAGGCTGGTTATGTATTAACTAATAGTTATACTGACAGTTTTCATACAAAAATAATTTTAAACCGACAGTATAACTATTAGTTAACGCATAACCAGAGTTCGTGTTAATGGGGGTAAGTGTTATAGAAACAAATTTAGTTGATAATATAGGAAATGCTATACAAATTTGAAATTTTAAACATGACGAATTCAAAAGTGATAATCAATTGTATTATTTCTTTATTGCAATGGTACTTTTTGAATATTTTATAATAATAAAGGTAACTTTCTTTTGCATTTTCTATAATAATGGACTCAGAAATATGAAATTAGACATTTACAATTATATTCACAAAGGGAGACTTAATAGTACTATTTTTTGCTTCAAATTGGGGTGGCGAAGCGCACCGGGTCAGCTAGTGTTCTTATATACGAAATATCTATCATTAGATATCCATATTGTCTATATTAGTGAGTTAGTAATCCAGATATAGGTAAAAAATCGAGGTTGTCCTGGTTTTTTCCTCATATCTCAGCCATTTGTAAACCGATTTTGCTGATTTTAAATAGAAAATTTCTCGGAAGCATGTTTCACAGAATTATTGAAGATTTGGATCCCGAAGACCCCAGATAGTCTTCAGAAAATTGATTTCAAAAGACAGACAAACGGACATGGCTTAATCGACTCCGCTATCTATAAGGATCCAAAATATACAGTGGTTGACATAACAATGGAAACTTTTCCAATTATTCCATACGTAGCCCAAAATTTAAAATATTTTTTTTAAATAATTTTTTTTTTCTTAGTATTTTACTTGTATAGTTTTATTTATATAAATTAACTAGAAAACAAACAACATAATTCATTCACCCCTATCGCGAATCAATATCTCTCATGAAATATGTTCCCTTTTCCCATTTCTTGTTCATCAACTTTGTTCACGTGAACATTTTTAGATGGAATTTTGTAAACTATAAGCAGCTGTTACGAACAAAATCAACTATTGTGAATGTAAAGTTCATCATGATATTCCCGATAGCAATTTTCCCTTCGAGGGAAATAAATATTTCATGGGAACAAAATTTCACATGTTATTGCCGATAGGGGTGATTATCTTCTGAAAAAAAGGGAACAAAATGAAAAATATTCACTATTTCTTCGCTACTGACAAAACAATGGAAACTTTTAAACTTCTGCAAGAAAGAAGTGTAAAACGAAAATAATATTTAAAAGAACGATGTAAAAAGCATCCTGTTTACAGTTATTTTATTTTATTTTTAAATTCTGTTAATTTTTCACATTTTCTTTTTCTAAGTTTTTCGCATAATTGCTTTTTTTCAAAGTTAACGAAAATGGCTAAAGTTAAGATTTGTAAAGACTTATAAAATAAAATAATTAACGATTTTAAAGCTGGTTTAAAACAAAAAAGTATCTGTAACAAATATTCAATAAATAAATCAGCAGTTTCAAAAATTATAAAGAAATTTCATGAGATCGGTTCTGTAAAAACTCAACATTTAGGTGGAAGACCTCGTAAGACGACTACTCCTAGACAAGATAATTTAATAGCGAGAGAGTTCAAGAAATTCCCAAAAATAACTCCTCGAGAGGTTGTTAATAGCCTAAAATTAGAAATAAGTATCCGAACAGTTAGTCGCAGGGCAAATGATGCTGGTCTTGGTTGCCATCGTCCTGTGAAAAAACCACTCATTTCTAAAAAGAACCGTTCTGCTCGTCTACAATTTGCCAGGGATCATTTAAACTGGTCGATTCAGAAATGGAATACTGTCCTCTTTTCCGACGAATCCAAATACAATTTAAGAGGCAGTGATGGCAGAACATTTGTAAGACGACCAAAGGGAAAAATATTAGATCCAAAGTACACAAATAAGACTGTAAAGTTTGGCGATGGCAATATTATGGTATGGGGATGTTTTTCAGGGCAAGGTATGGGCCCAATTCATAATATAAAATATACCATAACAGGTATAGGATACATAACCATACTAAACGATGTTATGTTTACATACGCTGAGGAAAATCTGCCCTTAGTTTGGAGATTCCAACACGACAACGACCCGAAACACACCTCTAGGGTTGTAACCGAGTGGTTACAATCCAACGAGGTACGTGTTTTGAAGTGGCCTGCCCAATCGCCAGATCTCAATCCCATAGAAAATCTATGGGAAATTGTAGATCGTAAAATAAGAACCCAAAATTACGCCAGGAAGGAAGATTTATCGGAGGCGGTTATAAGGGAATGGCAAAATATTTCAAAGGAGACCATTAACCCTTTAATTGGTTCAATGCAGCGTCCATGTGTAGCAGTTATAAAAAGTAAGGGATACCCAATAAAATATTGAGTTATTGCAAAGTTTAGACTATATTTGTTAAAATAATACCTAAGTTTCCATTGTTTTGTCAATGCCGTAATAAAGAATTTTTTTAATTTTGTTTTCTCTTTTTTAGAATTTAATTAATTATGTCCTTTCTTGTTTGTTAAATTAAGTTAATAAAAGTATATAAATAAAATACTACAAAAATGTTAAAATTTTTTAAAAAATTTTATCAGATTTTAGGCCGCTAATGAAATATTTGGAAAAGTTTCCATTGTTTTGTCAAGCACTGTATATGAAGGGTATAAAAATTGTAGGACTCCAGTGAATAATCCAAAAAAGTCATTTATTTTGAGAACAATGGAACTGGCTGGCACCTATCATTTCTCTTCCCAAATTTGGCTTTACTGTCCGACTACTTTTTGTTTCGATCGTAACAAAAAGTCAGTAAAATCAGTTTTAGTTTTGGCGGCATCAAAATCATTGCAGACCTTTGTTATTCATTACTCATCGTATAATACAAAATGTAATTTCTAGAGAATTGTTATGAAAGCCCATTTAATGGTATCAATGGGCTACATCTTATATCCTAATAGCTATAAAAATTAGCTATTGCTTTGCCACAGATCAACTACAAATTTCTGGTAGCCAATTTGGCTGCCAGTTGCAATCTCTAAGTTCGGTTGGCATCACATAAATCAAACCTATTGGCAACTCGCATTTCAAAATGGCACAACCGCAACTACAGCAACAGAACCAACAACAACAACAACAACTTAATATTAGAGTAATTATGCATACTACAATAACAATCAACAAAAACAATAAAAACAATAGCTGCAGCCGCCATAACATAAACAACAACATGTTGTTTTTATTTTCTCTATAATTCTCTAAAATACTATTTACATTACGATATTATTAGTTAATTTGAAAAATACAAAGTAATTTATAAATTCTCTACAATAATATTATTAATAAACAATGTAAATACATAAAACAACTTAAAAAAAAATGCCATTATTACCACTAGTTTTTACCGCTTTTAACTGGTAAATTGGAAATTATATTAATGACCTTGTTCTAATAAGAATTATTTATCGATAAATACTTGTACTACTAAAAAAAAAAGTTAATCGATTGGTGTATTAATAATAAAACAACATTATATTCATTCTAAATAAAATAATAACCAACATGTTAATGAATAAAAGAAAAATAAAACAATTTTCTTAATACTTTATAGAGGTAAACTACAAGTAATAAGAAATAATTGTAATATGAATACATATTAATAAAAATTAATTTCAAGTTGACCTATTTTATGGTAGAATACATATTAAAGTGATTACAACGAACTGTTCTTACTCTACACTATATTTGACATATGACAGCTTAGTTATATTTCTTCTTCATCCTCAGAATAGTTCGAATACTCATCAATATCCATATAAATAAATAAATGTCTTTGTAAGTTTGTTTGTTTGTTGGTTTGTTTGAGCATCACGCCTAAACGGCTAAACCGATTTCATTGAAATTTTGAACATAGATAGATCCTTATTTGGAAGCGTCAATAGGCTATATCTTTTTTTAATACTTGGACCAGAAAGATATTTAAAGGGGGGAAAACCCGTAAAATTGATACCTTTAGTTCTTAAACAATCAAGAGTAAACGGCTACACCGATTTGATTGAAATTTGGAACATAGATATTCCTTTACTTGGAAGCAATAATAGACTATATAGTTTTTATTAACTTGGACCACAAAGGGACAAAAGAGGGCAAAATTTGTACCACCCACACAAAAGAACTAAAATTGTGATCTTCAAACTTTATACGAATCAATTTCATATCACTGTTTGAAGTTTAACTAAAAATGTGACGGATCGGAACAGGGGGTGTGACACCTCCCATACAAAGTAAATAGTTATTTTCAAATATATGGTGAACTATAATTGTGGAAGTCTTGAAATTTAGTCCGAATAGCACCCTTATCATTCTACATGGTTTGGCTGAAAATGGGCGGTATTAAATTAGTGGGCGTGGCACCTATCATACAAAGTAAATAGTTATTTTCGAATATCTGGAGAACTGTAAATGGGAAAGGCTTCAAACTTCATATGAGTTAATTTCTTATCAGTGCAAGAAGTTAGTAAAAAAAATGGGAAGGATCGGAACTCGGGGTGAGTCACCTCCCATACAAAGTAATTAGTTATTTCTAAATATCTTGAGATCTATAATTACTAGATTCTTCCACCTTTGTCCGAATAGCTCTCTTATCATTTTACATAGAATAGCTGAAAATGGGCGGGAGTGGATAAGTGGGCGTGGAACTTCCCATACAAAGTATATAGTATTTTCGAATATCTGCAGAACTATTATTGCGACAGCCTTCAAACTTTTTACGGAACAATTTTTTATCAGTACATTAAGTTTATCCAAAAATGGGACGGATGGGAACAAGGGGTGTGGTACCCCTTCTTAATTTCTGGCATAACAGGACACTGGCATCAACGTAATTTACACAAAATTTAAATACTCTTACAATTAGATTCACTTGATATTCGAATATTTGTATATTTTATATTCAATGGTAACAAAATAACTCATTTGAAGCACTTTAACTATTATAATAAATAGCTTTCATATCATTATAAGGAGTCTGACTAAAAATACGCGAATGTCTTAAAAAAAGCTTCAAGATTTTTTAAAATCACAGGATATTTTTATACCTTCAACGGCATAGTATGCAATTAATCACAAACAAGAAATTCCGGTATTAATTATATTCATTTATTTGCTTATAAAATCTTTTCACATTCACCGGGTCAAGCTAGTATTTACATAAATTGCTCACTAAATACCGAAAAAAACAATCATTGAACAATTCGTTCTTTAATTCCTCAGTTTTCCTATTGACTGGCTATTATTTGAAAGTTCTGAGGTTTTAACAAATACATGCCAAGTATTTATTTATAAAATATCCAACCACAACTACAATAAAAATCCAAAATTCCACAGAACAAGGAGAATTTTGCAAATGAACCATGTAGGCCGTGCTGGCAGGTACAACCATACCAGAGGGACTCATGGCGAGCACGTACTAAGAACTACCCTTCCCCTTGTCAAGTAGCGTCTGTATATCCCCACTTCATTCACCTGGCAGCTAAGTATAAAATGCAATTTTTATGTCGGTCCGTCCGATAATGAATGACAACGAACAGAGCCCCATGTATCCGATGGGGGGCCTCATAATCTCCGGAGACCCTATTCCCGCGGCGGAGATTTCATGTCGCGGAGACTCGAGTGTTACTGAGATCCAGGTTAGTTCGGTGGCGACACCGGGATGAGCTAATCTGCGCTCAACAATAAGCAGGAGGAGTTTTAGGGAAACCTAAAGCATCTGAATGCGCGAAAAATGCATCCTCTAAGAAAGGATGCAAAACTAAAAGCTGCGAGGTGCCTCTGAATTTCAACCCAAGCACCTAGAAAGCAGCCTTGGCCCGTACCGACAGAGGATCGTTAAAAACCCCTGTTTCGGGAGCTGCTAGCTTTAAAACTCAGGCTGCAGCTAACCCAGTGCCGATTATGAACAAGGGTACTGCGAACAAGATGTCGGGTAACCAAGCTACTCCTCTCCCCGCCAGTAAAGGAACTGCGAACAAGTTTTCGGGTTCCCAAGCTATGCCTCCTGCCCAACAGGGCGACAAAAACCCCACAAGGCACGTAACACCAGTTAGAAGGGCTTTCTTGAGACGCCACAACGCCGAGAAATTCTTCGACCGGTTAGGTAACAAACCTGCCGAGTCGCTTTCGTCTGATGATTTATCATCACTCAACTGGACAAGGAACATCCTAGCTGACCTGCAGAATCCTCCTCATGCGTCTAAGGACGCGCCTAAACGGCAACATTCCGAGGAGGAGGCGCAATCGCAGAGCCAGCAGCCCGTGACGAAACGTCCTAAGTCTCAAAGATCGTTTGACAGATCCTTCAGCGAGATGGCCAAAGGTCATCTTGTTCGTGCTGTCATCGATCGGAGTGACTCTGACTGCTCCATATCTCATGCAAATTGGGATATGGTGCGCAGAAAACTGATGGGAGTGTTCTGGTGAGTTCTCAAAAAGAACCCTGGAAACCCCCCCTCAGTGTGATGATGCCGGCTGGTATCGTGGTCGGGTTAAACTGATGGCATGTGCAAACGAGCGATCTTTCAAACACTCAATTTTAAAAATCAAATGATGCAGTTTTGTAGAGAAATATTTGGATTGTATGTGCAGTGGGCGTTAGGCGTTTACGATTTTGATAAAACTTAATTTTTTTCTTAATTTATTCCATATAATTCTCGGTGCCAAATTTCAATGCTCTACGACCACTCCTTATAGTTTTTGCACAAAAATGTATTGCATTTGGATTGCATGGGCGGTATGCGGTGGGCATGTCCGATTGTTTCAAAAATATATGTACCAAATTTCTAGACTTTTACTTGGATAGGAAAAATTGTATGCGAAAAAATCTATTTGGTGGGCGCTGGGCGTGGTCGATTTTGATAAATTTTCTCGGTGCCAAATTTCAGCGCTCTAAGACCACGCCTTATAATTTTGTGCAAAAAAATGTATTAAGCCATCCCTCTGTGCATCATCGCACGGGTTTGCCTCGGCTATACACTTCTGTAGGCCTCCTTTTGTAATCTTACTTTGACAAGGGTTTCAAGGTGTCGATCATGACATTAAAAGTGGATATCCTCTTTTGAGCTTCTCTCTGATAAAACAAGTTTAATGTATCTGTCAGACTGCCAGATCAGCGCTGAGTTCTTAACGCTGACATTCCAGCCATAAAAAGCTCTGCAAACTGGAGATAATTTTGAATCATGGATCTTCGAAATAAGCAAAATGAACCAGACTGAGCAAATGTGCAAACTAGAGTAATTTCGGTGCAATTGAATAAATATACAATCGTAATTCAGCTCTGTGTGGAGAAACAACTCGCGCGTCATTGCCATTATCGCTTAAGGGCAATCAGGTCGTACTTTTTTTCGCTGCTTACGAGTGTTTTAAGTTCCACTCTCGTATAAATAATGGTTGGCGTCGTCTAACTGTACCGTGTTATGGTTTCTCCAGGTTTTCGCATTGACCACATGCATTTGTATTGGTTATAATTTATAACCTATAACTTGTCGTGGTGGATAACCAAACAAAACTCAAGTTGGATCTTGGTGGAGACCATAAAACTCAGGAGTTTAGTTAGAGAATTCGAACTAAAGCTCCTTACTTTCACCGTCGCGGTACATTCTCCAAGTATGCATCTCAGCTGGTACTATTTATTTTTAAATTTAAAAGAATGCTTTCAGGAAAATAAATTGTACCTAAATGAAAAAATCGTACTAGAAACGGAGATATATTTTGAAGAGTATAACAAACGAAGAGCACTCACATAAGTTTAATTGTAATAGCTGTAGGTTCAAATAGAACGATTAGAGAAATCCTGGGATACAAGGTTCCTACGGAAACACCCAGTTCTTCCAAGAAAAATCTGTAAGATCTGTTAGGAACGCATACCGAGATATCTTAGTCTGCATTCCTGTAGAACTGGGAATCCACAAACGTGTTAGTTAAGTTAACGCCTCTTGCTCTATGATCAAACAAATTATGTAGTAATCATTATAAGAATGAGCAATAGTTTCAGACATAATGATGTCCTATCCTACAGAGCGACTTGAGGATACCTATCAGTAATGAATATAATATCAAGTGTCATAAGGAACCTAGAGATCTACATTAATTTCATAAATTCCTTCTTCTCGATCATATTTCACAGTTCCAACAAGAGAAAGCGTGCATTCGTACTTGATTTTAGTTCATCCCTAACCGATCTGCTTCTTATAGTAAGTATTGCAAATATTATATCCTTAAATATAGACATTTCTATGGTAATTAATGATGGCAATATCTATATCGGCAAATGTTTATCCAATTTAATGGAAACTGCATCTATAAATCTTAGTCTGAGATATATTTAGACGCCCATTGCAGGGTTAATGGATTAACGGCATAAAAGTGAACAGACCGGACTTCCTATTAATGTCCAGGACTCTGAATTAAAAACATTTTACCCTAGAACTGCATCACAAAATATTGAGATTTATGTGTAATCAAGCTGTACAATATTTCGTAGGAAAAATCTCTTACAGTGTCGCTCATTTAAGCTTATTATTAATTTTCAATCTTCCATCAGAGACAAACGAAGTCCCTATTTATTAAGAAATACATAAATCTTAGTCCAAGAGATATTTAGAAGCTCATAGCAGGTTTAATGGATCAACTGATGATTGCTAGACAAGCAAATCGAATCATATACACTTTCAATATCCATTGATACAGCTGACTGAACTCTAAAACACTTTTCCTTATGTCTATGTGATCTTTAGAAGCTCTTAGCAGAGTTAATGAGTCAACGGACGACTGGTAGACAAGCTAATTGTCAGGAATCCTACAACTAGGATTTGTACAAAGCCTGTAGATTATTGAGGATATACTACAACGGAGAGTAAGGATATTGGCTATTTCACGTTGCTTGAGTTTCAACAGCACTAATGTTAGTTTTTTGGACTCATTATTTGTGAATCTCTTACATTTGTATTGACTAGAATCCCAGCAATTCATTTTTTTACAAAAGCCAGCAAAAAGTTCGCTTTTAATGTTTAGAGCGTTTTTACAGACCCGCTAGATTTGAAGATCTGAAAGACATATTGCAACGAGTCGTTTTCCCGAAGCACTCTTCTATATTTGTAGCAGTAATTCTTTAATTTTGTTTTGCAGAAGTCAAACAGAAGTTCGCTTTTCAGGTTTAGTCATAGTAGTAGGAAACTCTGAACGAGGCTGCCTGTTTTATATAGCCGGTAAATTTAAAGTTCAAAAAGACATATTCCAACGAATTGTGTCATCTGCCAGCAATTTTGGTCTCATTATTGTAAACTTTAATAGAAAATTGAATGTAGCATGAAACCCCTAAGTTGCAATATAATTGAGGTTTCCTCTTGAATATTAATATTAATGAATATAAATTAATTATATTAATGAGTCGTAGTTCAGCTATGAGTGGATAAAGAACTCGTGCGTCATTGTCTTTATAGTTTAAGGGGAGCTATGACGTCCTACTTTTTATTTCAAGAATTTTGCGTTTTATTTTTGAATCGGTTTAAGGTTTAATTTTCACATAGTCTTTCCGAGTTGAGGGTTTACGAGATTTTGCATTTAGCCGCATGCATTTGCTTCATAAATTTTGGGATGTCTGACTTAAAAATGCGGGATTACAATAGTTGGCGTATCTTTTGAACGCGGTTTTTGTTTTTAATAACTTGTATGTCTTTTTGAAGGTTACATATCTGTCATTTATTCTCACTTAGTTATTGAACATTATCGTGTAAACAACATTGTTTTTTTTCAAAATGTCGAATTTGGTACCAACAAAGAGTTATATGCGGGAAGTTTTGCTTTACTCCTTTAATTTGAAAAAAAGAACCGATTGTTCACCAAATCTTATGTGTGTTTCAGAAGTGGTGATTTTGATACGGAAGACATAGATTACCCAGGCCAGAGCATCCAAAATGGTTGGAAGTCCAATAATTGAGCGCATTACTCCATGAAGATTGTTGTAAAACTCAAAAAGAGCTTGCAAAATCATTGGGAGCTACTCAAGCAACAATTTCAAAATGTTTGCCAGAGCAGGATTCATCTAAAAGCAGTTTAATTGGATACTATACGAATTGAAGCCGAGAGACTTTGAAAGACAATTTTGCATGTCCGAAATGATGCTTGAAAGTTATAAACGAAAATCATTTTTGCACCGATTCATTACTTTCGATGAAAAATTTATCCATTTCACTAACCCGAAGTCCGGCCAACCAGCTGAATCGAACCAAAGCCAAATATCCATGGTGCTAAGGTAATTCTTGGTAATTTTATTATGAGCTGCTGAAATCTGACCAGACCATCTCAGGGAACCTGCACCGAACGCAACTGATTCGTTTGAAGCGAACATTGGCCGAAAAACTTCTAGAATAAGCGGCCAGACATGAAACACTCGGCGCCACACGTTGCAATATCTGTTAAAAAGTATTTAGAATGAAGTGGTTGGAATGATTTGTCTCATCCGCTTTATAGCCCAGACCTTGCCCCCTCCGACTACTATTTGTTTCGGTCGAAGAAGAACGCTCTCTCCGGGATACGCTTCACTTTGGAACAGAGTATCCGATATTGGCTGGATTCGTTCTTGGTCTCAAAAGATGAGCAATTCTTTTGGCTTGGAATCCATATGTTGCCAGAAAAATGAGAAAAGATCATAGATTTATAGTTTAAGGCAGTCCTATTTTTGCTTTCAAGTATTTTGCGTCTAATTTTTAAATCAGTTTAAGGTTTAGCTTTCACATAGCCTTACCGAGTTGAGGGTTTACGAGGTTTAGCTTGAGCCACATGCATTTTCTTCATTAATCAAACTTTTAATACTAAGATTCCTGGTGGAGTATCAAATAATGCTTAATTTAGATTTTGGACTAGGAATCAGACTCAGAAGTTAACTTTGGAAGTTCTGGCTTTCTATACGAAGATATATGCACATTGCTTGTAAGCAAAAGTCGTTGTTTTAGCAGGTCTACTGTCGTGGAAATTTCTTCCCTGAGGAAAACACCTTTGGTTGATACAGCTGTTGACATTATTTGGAAAATTGAGATTCGGATCGTTCTGGAGCTAAGATCCAGCTCCCGCGGGAAAGCCCTAATTTGTAACGTCTTAAATTAGTAACTTAAAGTAACTAAACTAATAATATTACTATGAATTTATAATTATACACTTTTAACTACAGAAAAACCAATTAAAAACACTTACCAACAACAAATGACTGGCTCTCAGCAAAATATGGTTGAACTTAAATCCACAACAAATGAATTATTAGAAAAGAATGAAACCAAACAAAATAAAATCTGTTTATCTGGTTTTTTTTAACAAAAACTGATGCTTAACTTTTTTTAAAAGTAATTTCTTTATGTAAAAACACTTGTTGTAAAACAATATTATAAATTTAAACAAAATTTCTAAAATACCGTAGTTGGTTTTTAACGCTTCTTCTTCTTTTTGGAGTTTTTTTTTGTTTTTGTAAATGTTAAATTTTCTGCTTTTACAAGTTTTGTTTTTGTTACTTTGGCCGTAAGGGCCAAATACACACTAGTATTTTTTGTTGTTGTTTTTGTTATTTTTGTAAACACTTTACAATGTTGTTGTATTTTTACATAAATTGAATATGTTGTTTTTTTTTAAATATAATTGCTGTGGTGGTTGTTGTTTTTGGTTTTTTGTTTGTTTCTTTTTGTTTAGATGGTTCGGGATTCGTTCGTTTGTTTGTTTGTTTGGCTTAATGGAATTTATGAACAAGAAAATAAAACCAAAAAAATATATTCGTTTTCGTTGTTGTTGTTGCTAGTACTGTTGTTATGATCGTTGTTTTTGTAGACGAAAGGCGAAAACATACAACATAAAATTGTTGTTGCTGGTATTTTTGTTTAAATTTAATGTTGTTTTATTTTTTGTTTAGAGGAGCAGCTTATAGCCAAGTAACCGGTTTTTTTTTTGATATTTCGTTTGCTCTGTAGGTTTGCAGCATAAACTTTACACTAACAATTTCATTTAAGCAACTCTCTCACACTGTTGGGGAACTACTCTCATGCATAGAAGCACAAAAAAAATGTAGTTTTGATTCAAAACAACAACAAAAAAATCTAATGAGAGAAAAAAACGCACCATTAACAAAATGGAAACAATTTAACAACTCAAAGGGGGGTCTTTTTCCTTAGATTTTCTTAAATTATCCTATAATTCTTTGAATTAGTTGGATTTCCTTTAAATATCTATCACTTTTTAATTATTCTTTAGAAGTTTTGAGTTGAGTTGTATTTCTTTCCTATTTATTTATTTAAATGGCTGCTGCACTTCCTTTATTTTTTTTTTGTTTTAAACATAAGCTTGCACTTTTTCTTATTTTTTATTTAGTGTTTTGTGGTTTTTATTTACTTTATTTATGTTGTTATAAATATTATTCATTCAACTGCACTTTCTGTTATTGTAAAGTATTATTGCATTAAATAAACACTGTTTTTTTTTTTTTGTTTTCTTTTATGTTTAATTTACTTGTATTTAATAATACAACACAACTTTAACTTAACGCGCCGTTATTTGTTCGTAAAGACAACCTCTCACTACGATTACTGTCGTTTGACTGAGTTGGCTCTGTGTTGTGGAATCGCTGCTTAGTTGGTCTTTAAAATATACTCACACTCATGCATGTTGCACTGTGGGGCAAATTAAAAAAAACAGTGGAAATAAATCTGTCACTTCTAAGTGGATAGTCCAATTTTATAAAATTTCCCATGGCTATAAAGGAAGTGTAGTTGAGTTTAAGTTTTGAAACTTTAAACCAAGGCGAATTTATATACAAGGTGGTGTCGGTGGCGAATTCAGGAAAATATGAGCGAATTCATTAATTTTTTATATATTGAGTTTGACATTCAAAACCACTCTCTCATTGTTTCGAATGTCAAACTCCATATATATAAAATGCATGAATTCGCTCGTATTTGTCTGAAATCGGCAGCACAGCTGATTACAGAAATAGTACGCACAAAAGTCAAACTACATATATAAAAAATATTCGCCTGTGAATTCGCCTGTATTTATTTGAATTCGCTACTGCTGTCACCTTGTTAAATACGCCTTGGATACCACCTTGTATATAAATTCGCCTTGCTTTAAACAGTGAGGTTATAATGGAGCCTCAAGACCCCAAAGAGGTACCCTCTGGTATATGACAAATTTAAAACAAGGGCGGGTCAATAAGTCCGTGCCTTTTTGTATGAAACAGGTTTTTTGGTAAAAAAAATCATTTTATTTTTCAACATAGTCTCCTTTGAGCTCTATGCACTTTGTCCAACGTATCTCCAATTTCTTTATTCCTTAAGATTTGTAGAGGTGTTATCAAAATAGATATTTGTTTGTCAGATGATTTCATCGTTAGAGTCAAATCTCTTTCCGCCGAGCAATTTCTTCAGGTTTGGAAACAAGAAATAGTCACTCGGGGCTAAATCCGGAGAATAGGCGGATGAGGGAGCAATTCGTAGTAGGGTTTTTAATTTCCCGACCTTTTTTGATTTCCGGGAATCGGTAAAATTTGTCTCTACATTCTCGGGTACCCGGCTATTCCCGAAATATATAATAATACTGTAAACTATGAATATTATAGCAACATTTCATATAAAAACTTAGTGTTATAATCATTATATATAGAGCTTCGTATTAATTAATTCAATTTAAGCTTAATTCACAAAAATCTTAATCCGTAATTAAAAAATGTCAGCCTTTCATTTCATAAATCCATTCCCAATATCTAATTCTTTAGCTTCCTTCAAAAGCTTGATTTAAATTGAATTAATTTTGAAGTTAATTAATAACAGAATTTATTTAAACTTTGAATGATTAAATTTTTGTTGATTCAAGTCTACTACAAATTGAGTTAAATGTTTTTTTCTTCATTCATTTTTATTTAGCTTTTAATCATTTTCAAAATGAATTTTAAACAAATTTCTTAAGCCTTTTAGTAAAAGGAATGAATTCAATACATTTAACTGAATAGTTAAGAAATAAAATTTATGTTGATCTCGAAAATTTCCAAATTATAAAAGGTGAATTTTTATAATACAGCATCTGCAAAACACACTCATTATAAAGCTGTCATTGTTACCAAAATGGCCAAAATCAATTTTATACTTGAAAATACCAAATGATGTGCCGCCCTCAAAAATAGGGGCTTTTGTTCTACTAGTGTTTTCTGGAATAATTCCCACCGGTCAATTTTGGAATTGAAGATTATTCGGTCTATTATTGCCGAGATATAAACGAAAAATTGTAAAAAAAACTTTTCACTTTTTTTTTAAAAAAATTGTTTTCTTTGTAGTTTCGTCAGTTTTTAATTCCCTAATTAATGGATTTTTGCCATGGAAACTATGCACCCGATTGTGAGCAAAAGTGGCACGATCATGCGGAAAGCTTTATCATGGCTAAGTGATCATTCAAAATTGAAACCACTGAGTCATGTGTCTATGACTTCCACAATCTCTGGCACTTTCAATCTTCGATCGACCAATTTTGTCAATTGTTATGGGTGTAGAGACCTCTACTAGGAATCCAAACGGCCACAACGAAATTCAGTAAACCGCTTGTTTACCATTGAAATTGATGGTGCAGAGTTCCCATAGTATTTATATCAAGCTTAGCCCTGATTTGAGTGATGGCTTCTTCCGCATAAAAGAATGCTTAATGAACACAAGAAATTCACTTTTTTCCATTTTATCCTCAAGTCACGCGGTAGTCTACTATCAATGGGTGTCAAATGACGCAGATTGTTCAAATTTTGACAGGAGTCAACTGACAGATTTCTGTTGACAGTTGCAGTGTTGCCCTTTCACTTAAGAGGCTGTAAATTCAAAAAGTCACGGACTAAATGACGCGCCCTCGACAAAAAATATCTCTTACAGTTTACAGTTCGCATTTGATAATTGAAGTTTCAGTTTTTTTACCTACCTTAGTCTGGTAAATTGTGGATCCAAATCTATCCCGATTTTCTGAAATAAATTAATTTTTGTGAACAACAAATTAGTAAGAGTGTGCAAAAAAGAATTGTTTAAAAAGATTATCGGAGTTAAATTTAAAGTAAAAAATTAAAAAAAGTAGTTTTTCGCCATTTTTTTTTTCAAAAAAATTAGGTACTTAAACAGGGCTGCCAGATGAATTTGGGAAAAAATCGTCAATATCCCGATAAAAAAGAAAAAAATCGTCATTTAGAATTTTAAAAATCGTCAAAAAAAATCGGAAAATTAAAAAGGTCAAGATTTCTAACAGGAATTTTAAATTTCTATTTAAAAAGTGAACGAAAACATAACGTATATCATAAAACATTTCTTAAAATTGAAGTTTATAAATAAGGGATCACTAAAATAAAAAAGTAAAGCTCAATTTAATTATAATATAAGGTTTCATTCAGAAGTTTTTTTTAATTTTAAATAAAACACATAAAATAGAATTTAATGTCTAAATCTTTATTATGACCCGAAAGAACAATCTGACATTATTATTTAAAGATAATCTCATTAAAATATAGCACCACGCTTTAGGTGGTCCATTCGAAAGGTAATAATGCCTGAGATTAAAGAATAAATTCAAGCTTGGCGGCTTCAATTGAATGGGGTAATGTCATTATATTCTGAATAAATTTTGTCAAAATAGAAAAAGTTGCTTTAGATTTTCCCGTTTTATTTCAGTAATTTAATTGACCAAATTCAAAATCTATATATTGCCTTTCATTTTCACCAACAAAATGAGAATATTCTTTAACTATTTCTTAAAATAGTACCATATTTTCATAATGCAGAAAATCGTCATTTTCGAGAAAGAAATCGTCAATTCGTCAAATTGCTATTTTTGAAACCAAAAATCGTCAAAATGACGATAAATCGTCAAATCTGGCAGCTATGTACTTAAATGTATTTTTAGTTCTACAGAGTCGATATAGCCATGAAATCAATTTCACAACCTCGATTTTTTATCTATATCTGGATTACTAAGTCATTAATATAGACAATATGGATATCTAATGATAGATATTTCAAAGGCCTTTGCAAAGACGTACATACAGTGGTTGACAAAACAATGGAAACTTTTCAAATATTTCATTAGTGGCCTAAAAGCTGAAATAATTTTTTAAAAAATTTTAACATTTTTGTTGTGTTTTATTTGTATACTTTTATTAACTTAATTTAACAAAAAACAAAGGACATAATTAATTAAATTCTAAAAATGAGAAAACAAAATTAAAAGATTTCTTTATTACGGCATTGACAAAACAATGGAAACTTAGGTATTATTTCAACAAATATGGTCTAAACTTTTCAATAACTCAATATTTTGTTGGGTATCCCTTATTTTTTATAACTGCTACACATCGACGATGCATTGAACCAATTAAAGAGTCAATGGTCTCCTTATTGTTGCCATTCCCTTATAACCGCCTCCGATAAATCTTCCTTCCTGATGTAATTTTGGGTCCTTATTTTACGATCTACAATTTCCTATAGATTTTCTATGGGATTGAAAACAGGACAGAATTCCATTTCTGTATCGACCAGTTTTAATGATCCCTGGCAAATTGTAGACGAGCAGAACGGATCTTTTTAGAAATGAGTGGCTTTTTCACAGGACGATAGCAACCAAGACCAGCCTCATTTGCCCTGCGACTAACTGTTCGGGTACTTATTTCTAATTTTAGGCTATTAACAACCTCTCGAGGAGTTATTTTTGGGAATTTCTTGAACTCTCTCGCTATTAAATTATCTTGTCTAGGAGTAGTTACAGAACCGGTCTCACGAAATTTCTTTGTAATTTTTGAAACTGCTGATTTATTTATTGAATATTTGTCACAGATACTTTTTTGTTCTAAACCAGCTTTAAAATCGTTAATTATTTTATTTTTTAAGTCTTTACAAATCTTAACTTTAGCCTTTTTCGTTAACTTTGAAAAAAAGCAATTATGCGAAAAACTTAGAAAAAGAAATTGTGAAAAATTACCAGAATTTAAAAATAAAATAACTGCTTTTTACATCGTTCTTTTAAATATTATTTTCGTTTTACACTTCTTTTTTTCTTGCAGAAGTTTAAAAGTTACCATTGTTTTGTCAGTAGCGAAGAAATAGTGAATATTTTTAATTTTGTTCCCTTTTTTCAGAATATAATTAATCATGTTGTTTGTTTTTCAGTTAATTTATATAAAAAAAAAAACTATACAAAAAAAAATATTTTAAATTTTGGGCTACATATGGAATATTTGGAAAAGTTTCCATTGTTTTGTCAACCACTGTATATAACGCCATAGTAAGTCTAACCTACAATGGATCAAAATTTTTTATCATAAAATTTTTTTCACTAATTTCACTAAATTAACAAAAAAATAAAAAAGAAATTTTGGAAAAAAAATTGTTGGCATATTTTTTCACTGAAAAATTAAAAAAAAAAATTCTTTAAAATTTTTATTTTAAAGTATAATTTGGCGAATGGTATATAAGATTCGGCACAGCCGAATGTAGCTCTCTTACATATTTTTGTAAAAAATCGTCTATGAATTTATTAATTTTGAAAATATTTTATACAATTCTCGCTTTAATTAGCTTCATATTGTGGTTATCTCCGATATTTGGTAATGCAGTAGTCGGCAATGCAGTGTCAAAAGACATATTCCAGTAAATTTCCTAAATGTTGTTGATTTGGAATCCATAGCTTGATAAGTGGAACAGATAAGATATAAATGTCTTACATTAAAGTTTGTGTGAGATATCATCGACATTCTTTATTCGTTTGAAAGGCCCATCATTGCCATTATGTATGGTATATAACATCGTACAAATGTCCGCCGCTGGGTGGCAAGCTGCAATTTTCCATGACTCTGGTGCATAAATCAGCCTGAGTTGGACCGATGACATGGGTTATGTTAGCTTTGATGGCCGCTGTGGTTAGTTTCTTATTCGCATAGACCTGAGACTTAAGAAAACCCCACAAAAAAATTCTAACTGGGTCAAATCGCACGATCTCGTTGGCCAGTTCAAATCACCTCCACGTAAGAATTTGTCATCAGTTTTAATTTTTCATATACCCGAGGTGCTCTTCTTTGGTGTCTTGAGGCTCCGCCCCTCAAAACATAAAAACAACTACACCTCCTCTATTTTTTAAAAAATCATACTATCCATTTAAAAATTATAGTCGATTTATTTCCCTTTTTCTATTCAGTTACCCCACTGTACGTTGCAAGTAAATACAGGTTTATTTCTCGTTAATATATGTAATTCCTCTTTATTGTCGGAGTACTTTAGTATCATTGTATCATTGAGTCAATAAAAATTAAAGTGTGTATGTAAGTGTTGTTGTATAGTAATGCTTTGATTTTCTATGTAACCAATGTTTTTTTGTGCGCACTATGCAAACAACACAAAAAAAATAAAAAGTAACAAGTGTATTTTCTTGTAAAACTAAAACACTCTTTTCTCGTAGTTACATATTCTCTCTCTCCACTTTACTCTATTTATTTTCGTAAACATTTTATGAATGAGCTGTGAGAAAGAGAGTGAGTGAGTGTAGTGCAACAAGTTGTGATAATAGTAAATAAAGTGATCACATTTATGTTTTTTTTGTTTAATTCCATTTTACAAATATCAGATAAGAAAAAAGTGGTACATAATGTTGTACTGTTTTAGTACCAACCCTGCGTAAGGTTTATGTCAATTGTTTTAAACCAACTAGTCCAATGATATATGCAAAGGTGACAGACATATTACTTCGCTTGTCCAATTGTGATAAAGAGTATACAATTTATCCATGAATTTTATCTGCTCAAATATATTCAGTTAACAGAATCAGTACTTTTGGATTGGATCCATGACCTGTAACAGAGTCTCTGAAAGGTATCGATGTACCCCTCTTAGGACAAGTCTTTTTTATAAAAGGTCTTAGAACTAGAACAGTTCCCCGTACTCGTGAAATAATCACGGTAGCAGCTCTGTGTCGTTTTCCTATTGTATTCGGTGTTGTCGTACCAGCATTTGAAATGCCTCTACTTTAAAGAAGAAATTCTACTCTAATTCGGATTTCCTAGAGTTTCCAAGGTTGGCTACAAATTCGAAAAGGGCAGGCTGGTTTTAGAGCCCATCGATAACACATTGCGCATAATAGTGGAGCAATCCGTCGCTTCAAGAATGCGTTTGCCACTATGAAACACAATGTAATGTTGAGATCACTAGAATGCAAAGGAGTCCCGAGCAAAATCATCCATCTAATCAAAAGATTGTACGACGGCGCCACCTGCCGAATACAACACGAACAGCAACTATGTAGCAAAAATCCAGTGGAGAACGATGTGCGCCAATCTACATTGCCCGTGTTTTTTAAAATAGAGGAATTACGTGGGAACTACAAGGGAAACTTGGAGATCTAGCATATGACAATGACATCTGCCTTCACGCACATTAACACACGATATGACTGGTATGCTGACCGATATTAAACAGTATGATGCGCTAGAAGGGTTGTCAATAAACATAACTAAAACCAAAATAGTGAGCATAAACTCCCGAACAATTTCCGTAGGTGACAATCCATTAGCCGTAGATGACAATCCAGATGCCGAATTAATAAGGGTCGTGCAGCACTTAGCTCCCTCGAGATACATACAAGTACGACATGACTTGAATATAATTGTCGCCGAACGATTGCTCTAACGAAATTTCCGCAGGCCCAACCGCGGAATCTAGTAGCAGTGATCACTGCTTCTTCGGATTGTTCGTCATGACTTCTGTTAATGCTGACATAATGAGGAAGAGGAGAAGACGATTGAGCATCTTCTATGACACTTTCCTGCCCAAGCGGACCAGAAATTCCTTTATTTCTTTTTGCACGACCTGACAAGTCTGACGAAAATGAACGTCTGAAGGTCTTTCGTACAACTTAATGGTTTGGTTAAGGACTTATTTCGGAAGGAATGCAGTATTGATTCGGCATACCTAACCTCGACCCTTCTTTATCTAGACTCTATCAAAACAGGACCGATGTTAAATTAACTTAAGTCCTTCATTATTTTACATGGCATCCTGTTAACCTAGGAATGATTAGTCCATATTTTTTCGTCAATGAATATGGCATTCATATTGTTACGGTCAATAGCATTGATATCGTGCTGAATGAGTATTTTTGGCCAGAATTGTATGGATTTGGCATCAGTGATATGTGTTTCAAACACATGCGATTTAACACCGAAATGTCAACTGGATTCTCCAACCGAGCTTGGACTTCACAAAAGTGGCTAAATGAATGTCTGAACATTGCTCAACAAACGACTCATCAATAGACTAATCTGTGGCGCGCATGAAAATTCATATTCATAAGTGGTAGCGATAACAAATATGAGATAGAAATAGAGAATTTGCGCATGATTGCTAACCGTATCATATCCTGAATGCTCTGACAGTCTTTAGTAATAGAATGCGACTGAGACATATACATCCTATGCAGGATTCCGTTATATACTAAATGCAAGCAGCGAATTCGTATATTTTACTATGAGCTCGCTCAGACAAGATGTGAACCCACCTATATGATTACCAGAATGGTATGGCCTCGACTAAACCGAGGGCGGACAACATATTTTCTTGGCCTAACACGCTCACAATTAAATAATTCAGTGGCGGTAATAACCGGACACTGTAAATTTAGCAAGCATGCAAGGAAGCTAGGCCAGGTCTGTAATGATTTCTGTCATCTTCTTTGTCACTGCCCGGCATTGGGAGATCTACGCATCAGGTTTCTAGGACATCGTTTTTTCCATAATCTTTCTGAACTCTCGGACATGAAGTTGGAATACATCAACGCCTTTATTAGGAATAGCAATTGGCTATTCACGCCAGACACGGAAATCTCCTCGGGGTGACCTAGTATCTGTCAAATGACTGGAGTATACTAATCTCCTTATTTCTCCTTATCTAACCTCTTCCTCTGTATTTCTTCTACTCCTTTGCTATATCTGACTTTCCTCTTCTCTTTTCATCTCTATTTGACCCTCTTTAAACACAGGGACCCAGTATGAACCCAAGTGAGCTGTATCTTTCCTATTTCTACTTGACGACTACCTGAGAACCTAACCTAAGAGAATGCGCCAAGAAACCCTTGTCTGTCGCTTCCTATTAGTCGATTTACTGGGTACTGTATAATTGGAAGCATTTCGAAACGTATAGATTATCTATGTAAATGTTGTTTTGATCAATATATCATCTTCTATGCGATTCCCTTGCCCCATAAGAATATAGACTAACATACACTGAATCAATTAAGTCTCCGTACAGACATACTTATAATGTAAACTAGCTATTTATGGTCACTTTTCAATACATATTTAAACGTTTTTTTAATTTATTTTATAAAAAAATCTTATAAACTGGAAATCAACATAAAAAAAATACAAACATTTTCATTAAAAACATAAAAATTTACATAAATTCAATAATTGTACGAAAAGTATCACCAAAAAAGTCTCCGTATAGTTAACCGTTTTAAGGCAAGGAATCCCAATATTAATCTTAATTGAATTTAATATGTGGTAGGTCCTCCTTTCTGAGCAATTGCAACATTTTAATGGCTGTGCATGGAATGGACCAGCTTAATTGTTGTCAGGGAATCTATTTTCTACCACTCTTCCATTATAACGGCTTTTAGCTGATCTTTACTCGTTATATTGTACTGCCGAATCTTTCTTTCCAAGTGATCCCATAGATGCTCAATTGGGTTGAGATCAGGTGACTGAGCTGAGCGATTTAAGTACTTAGGAACATTATAAATAAGACATTCCTTTACTAATCTAGAGGTGTGTTTGGGATTGTTGTCTTGTTGGAAGCAATACAAACGTCCCAAGCCTAATTTTTCAGAACTTTGTTTTAAGTTTTCTTTTAATATATTAAGGTATGCATATTTATCCATCGTGTTTTCAACAAAAATAAGATTTCCCACCCAGATGAAGCCATGCAACCCCAAACAATAATGTTACCTCATCCATGCTTTACGGTTAGCGTCAATTACTTCGGATTCATTTTAGTATTTGGCTTTCTCCATAACATTTCTCTTCCATCAGAACATTGTATCCATTTAGTTTAAGAGCGTTTCTTACAGTTTTGGGGTTTACCGTTAATTCATCACTAGTTTTCAAGTTTCCCGTCAGTTCTTTGTTTATTTGCCATTGTTCCGGTTATTTTGAACTGTTGAATAACGTACTGAATGGAAGAGCGTGGTCTTTTTACAATATCCTTGATTTCGGTTAGATTTTTTCCTTCATTTTGCAAGTTAATGATAATTTTCTTTCTATTCCAATCTTAGTTCTGGTTCTTATCCAATCTGGTTTAGGATCTTTACCATATTTTAGAGAGCACAAAAGCTCCTGGATTAGTTTGTGGGTTTTCCTTAATGGCTGGTGACGGTGACGTTATTAAAATATCATTACAATTATAATTACAGCCTATATTAATTAATTGTACCAACATAAATATGTAGTTTGGTACAATCATAGTTGAATTAGTACCTTGTTTTTGGAATTACTTGGGTACAATTTCATTTACCATCTCTTATATAATATAAGTAACTACTAATTTGTGTATGTAAATATGTCTGTGTTGTTTTTTTAAAATACTCGTACATTTCATTCCATCCATGCACATTTCCATCCATCCCTAAATACAATATTATTTGTTTTTAGTGCTAAATTCATTCAGAGTTTCTTATTTAAATGTTTTCGTTTAATTTTGTCTTGTTTTATGTTGATATGCATGTCATATTTGTACACATGTTTCTTTATACGAGTGAGTACTTTTGTTGTTTGAACACGTATTTTACACAAAAAATGTTACAATAATTACACTGGCCTACAAAACGTTTTTCATTTGAAATACTCTTTTTATGTGTTGGTTTTTGGGGGTTTATGCAATTGATATTTCTGTTATCAATAAATTAATGGACTAATGAGACAGACAGGCATTTTATTATTAATTTGAATTATGTGTGTAAGTTTTAAAAATCGCTATTAGTTCCGGCTGAAAAATACACTAGTCACATTGCAAAGATGGTAGGAGTATAAGAAAGAGTCTATCTACACTGTTGATATGTGAGTTCTCTTCCGATTTTAGTTGTTTTGAAATGAATCTGGATTGGGTTGTTTTGTATGCTTTGAATTCTTCCATTAGGGTTTTGTTTAGTTGAAGTATACATATTTGAATATGGGCAATTCCACATCATCGTATGTGACATTTGTACGCCTATAGAGTGGAATAGATTTGGTCTTTATGTTCCATTCAGAGGGTACTTACTATATTTTAAAATAATAAAAACTTCTTTCGAAATATTGTTGTCCAAAATATAGAGCGAAATAAGGGTATATCGTACGTGACATAAAACGGAACTCATTTTGAGGCACATACATTCAGAAATATGCGAAAATATTCGAATCGTGAGAGGCGTTATGTTTTCTTTTAATTTCTTATACTAAACGAAATAGTTTTCCTTTACAATCCGTCATATTTAAATAAAAACAATCTTTGGATGATTTTATAATAAATAAAATTTAATATCGTACGTGACATACCGTACGTGACAGATTTTTCTCTTATAATAAAATAATATATATTCTGTAAATATGTATACAAAAACTAAAAAAGTGAATAGAAAATTCGGTTTCAGTAAACAATTTGACAATAGCAAAAAAACAATCAGAGTCAAATTCATTTCATACTACAAGCTAATTGGGAGCCTAGTTTTCGCGGCAATTTTAGCTTAAAACATACCTAAAACATTAAAAAATTAAATATAATGGCCCATAATCATAGTCAAACACTAAAGTCGGTTCTTTTTAAAAAGAACTTTAAATTAAAAACCCGCTTTATATTATTTCCCAACTATAGTCAAAATTAAAGTATGTTTTAAATTGAACCGACTTTAACTGGGTGCCACCTCAAATGTAGAAAATGTTTCCATACAATATACAACAAAATACAGACAAATGGCACCGCTGAACAGCTGACATAGAAAATTAAAACAAAAACCAAAAAAGGTAAACAAAAAAAATATCCGGAACAACTAAAGAAAAAAAGTTTTTTGTGGTGGAAAAATGGAAAAGATAAAATTAATATCATATTTAGAATATTTTGGTACTAATTTTATTGATAACTGTTCAATAATTGCAAAATTTCTACCAATATCTTGTAACTTAAACATTTTTTACTTTGTGACGAACTTTTTTCTCGGCGAAGAACAGCTGATGCTGTTGTTAAACGAGTTAAAAACAACTTCAACTAGTTTTATATTTAGAGTCGACTTCAGCGTCAGAAGTATACTTTAACTTGTCTATGATAGACATAAAGTCCACTCTTAAGTAAAGTCGAGTTTAATTCTCTTAAACTGTACTTTATTTTTGACTATGATTATGGGCCAATCAGTTTAAACCATTATTTTTGTCTTTAACATGTTGTAATATGATCTAAATACTTTTGCATAGTAACATTTTATTATTTTCTTCTATTTAAATCATCTTGAAAAAAAGTTTCAAGGGTTTTTGTGTTTTCAGTCGTGGTAGCGATTCTCGTGGAATTGCCCATATGTCTCTATATCAGTGATGTTCACGCCATACAACAATTGTTTGAAAAATTTACACACATTTGTTATGCTCTTTTAAAAACGTTTGTTCATTCATCGCTGAGAATGCGAAGAAACCACATGTGACGGACAATCGCAATTTTTTTCACAAATTTATTAAGCATTGTTGTTGGTTGTTTTTGTTTGAAGCATAGCAAGCACACGCGTTTCAATTACAATTGAACACAATAAAACAAAGTAAAAAATAAATACAAAATTTAAGAGAATTTCGGACTTACAATGTATATTTTTTAATTTCCTTAAAATTACATTCATTTAATAAATTGGTTTTATTTGACAAAAATTCTAAATCTAAACTTTCTTCATTTTGTTATTATTTTAAGTGTTTGACATTATGTTTGCTGGGTAGCTCTCTCACCAATACATCTTAATTTTTATTTTTGAACATCACTGCTCTATATGCTCAAGACATGTAATGAAAGGGAGTGAGCGTTGAATTTGTAGTGCAGAGAGAAGTCAATTGGTTACTTTATACATCCCATGTAATTTACCGTGAAGTCAATTGTCACTTTAGTGCCTCTAAGTAACCTTGTGAGTAATCACTTTGAACATTTACTTTATATTGGAGAATAGCCGGAGCAATATTTGATTAAAAGCAATCGGTTATTGGACTGTCTATGTGATGTCGTTTTAACTAACTAATTGAGGTCAATTAGCACCCGTACAAGTTAAAATAACTAATAAAGGATAGGTAAAATCACTATTTCGGGACAGTCTCCCAGAACTGCCCCCTAGAAATACTATATTATTCCGGCTCAAGTAAATTTTATTTTGTAATAATTCAAAGAATACATTGAAAAAGTTATTAAGATATTTTGGCAAATTGGAATGCATTTTCTATCCCGTCACGTTAATTATTAGCAAACTATCGTGGCCAACATCTATTGTATATATCATCTATAATTAATTATTGTGAGCACACCGATTGCTCACCGAAGTGAATGTGTTTCATCAGTTTCAACGTGCGAGAGATGGTTTGTAATGGTGATTTTGACACGGATGACAAAGATTGCTCAGGCCAGCCAAAAAAGTTTGAAGAGCAAGAATTGGAGGAATTACTCCATGAAGAGTGTTGTAAAACTCAACAAGAGCTATTCAAACAGCAATTTCAAAACGTTTGTGTGCAGCAGGATTCATCCAAAGGCACGGAAATTGGGTATCATACGAATTTACATGTCCGAAATGATGCTTGAACGCTATAAGAGTATAATTTTTCAGCGATTCATTGCTTGCAATGAAAAATTTATCCATTACAATAACCCGAAGCGTAAGAGATTGAATCTGAAGACCGGTCAACCAGCCAAATCGACACCAAAGCCAAATATACATGGCGCTAAGGTAATTCTCTGTATTTGTTGGGAGCAGGGAACCTCTACCGAACACAACTGGTTCGTTGGAAGCGATCATTGAGTAAAATATGCGGCCAGACATAAAATCCTAATATTCATAATATGATGAAGTAGATGGGAAGTTTTGCCTCACTTTATAATCCAGACCTTACTCCGTCCAACTACTATTTGTTTCGATCGATGAAGAACGCTCTCTCTGAGATACGCTTCAACTTAAAACATTAAAAAAAAAAGTAGTTTCGAGAAAAATGGCTTTGAATGTTTCATGACATTTTACTATTTCTTCAATAAATTATCAACAAATCATGCGATTTCAGAAATAAAATCTGATTTAAATAGTAGATATTAATATCTTTCTAATCTGTATTTAACCCAAATTTTTAATTGTCAAATATACGAGAAAACATGAATTTTCATTTTGACGTTTACATCGAAAAAACACTCTCATACAAAAAATAATTGACTTTTTTAAAACTGATAAAACGGCAGTGACCGACAAAAGTCTACGTACGACCATTATTTTCGTAACTCGCGGACTTCTAAACCATAATAAGTAAAAGTAATGATGCAGTTTTATTTCAAATTCATTTTTATTAATATAACAAAAAAATATCGCTAAATTTATAATTAATTTAAACTGTTATTCACAAAAAAATTAAAAAAATATGTTGACAAAAGTCTACATACAATCTGTACACTGAATAAACATTTTTCAGCGAATACAAATTTTCATTAAATTCAATATTTCGTTGGGCCACCGCCACCACGGGCATATACAAGCGTCCGGGCATCGAAGTAACTAAATTTTCCAATTCTGTGGACGTTATATTTACCATTCTTCTGGAAGCTTCTCTTTTAACATTGGTTCCCAACTAATAAGATGTTTTCGGATCTTCCGTTGTAGAATTTCCCACACGCGCTCAATAACATTTAAGTCCGGACTTTGAGGTGCTGTGTACAATTGTCGTGGGGCATGGTAGAGGAGCCAATCTTTGACAGTTTGAGACGTATGTTTCGGATCGTTATCTTTCTGAAATATCCAACTTTTACCAAGAGTTAAAATATCAACTGGTGCTGTCAAATTTTGTTCCAAAATGGATTTGTACTGATAACGATCCATACTACCCTCAATAATTACTAACTTTCCCACTTCAGAAGCAGCGACAGTACCCCAAATTCCAAACGAAGTTTATTTATTTACGAAAAACCAACCGAGCCCATAGGGCCATATATAGTTGGTAGACTAGCAAATATATATGTTAAAATAGGCAACTTAAATCAATATTACAGATTATTTCATTAATACATAAGAGGCTGACTACAAAAATGAATTGCTTAAATGTACATAAGTTTGCGATCCGTTCTCTAATTTACGAGGATTTCTGCTTTAATTACCATTATTATTTAAGGTTCTTTGAATTGTTCGTGAATAAACAATATCTTCTGATCTTGTTGCGAGTTCTTCGGCCAATTTTGTGGTATTTAGTTTTGGGTTTTTGTTGACTTCTTTTAAAATAAAGATTAGATCTCTACGATGTAGTTTCTTTGGTCGACCACTTCGCGGCTTGTTTTTAACTGTACCAGTGTTTTCAAAGTAACTGAATATTAATTGATCTGTAGACTTAATAAATTGCATTGCTTATATGTTAGTATTCAAAAAAACAGGACATGCTGTGGTCCTATGTAGACTTTTGACAATTTTTTTTTATTGTTTTTATGAATAATTTTGCAGGTTACATTGCAATAACATTTTTTTTGGTGCATATCAATAAAAATAGATTTTAACAAAACTGCATTATTTTTTTATTTACCGGGTTTTCTCTCATAAAGTGTCAAAATTGTGGTCGTACGTAGACTTATGTCGACCACTGTATATGAATGACTAAAGAACGGCGCATATTTTGTATTACTCAGTTCAAAACACCCGGATTTTGAGTTATGACGTTGTTGCAGCAAATGAGCGATATGTTGCCAGAAAGATGAGAAAAGTTCATAGCTAACAATGGCCAATACTTTGAATAAATTTATGTTGTACAAATGTTTCAAAATAAAAGATAAAAATTTGAAAAAAATCACGCATTTTGAAGTCATACTCCCAATATATTAGCGAATTTTCCTGGAAACCAGGACAATTGGATGGAAATCAGGGTAATTGTATAGCAGATGAATTGGGGTGCGATGATGAATGAAGAGGCGACGATCCCATATCTGGTATTTCCCTTGTTAAATGCAAGATGGTTGTTCAGCAGAAACTATATGAGACTGCACAAAACAGGTGGACGAATGAACGTTCGTTTCGTACCAGCAGGACGAATCTACTTATGGAATACCGTTGTGAACAAATATGGCAATTAGCTCCTTTATTACAGGACACTGTATAATTGGGACACATGCTAGAAGACTGGGTCTACGGTACAACGATTACTGTAGAAGCTGTCATAATGAAGAAGAAGAAACTGTGTATCACCTTTTCTGCCAATGCCCGGCTCTGATAAGCCTGAGGGAACGCATCCTCGGAATCCCATTCCTATCATGCTTGGATTAGCTATCAAGGATGAATCTTAGACGAATCATCTGAGAATCTAGTTGGTTCAACTTGGATCCAACGGACGTATTATAAATATCCTGCTGTTTGTATGAGCAGCTTGAAGAGTGGCTGCCCATGGAACCTAATCTAACTGATGGAATTAAAGTGGACCCCTTATTTAGTTATTAAACCTTAGATCTGCAAATTTGTAACACGAAATTACCTATTTATTACTTTTAAGTTTTTATTTTTAACTCTGACTTAATTGTTAATTTAATTCCGATTAAAATCTTTAAATTATAAATCCTCGGGAACAAAGCCATAATTAGAAGGATTATAAAGCCGCTTTGTTCAATAAAAAAATAAAAAAATAAAACTATAACGATTTCTTACAAACTGTTGAAATATTTTCAAGTTTTTACAGGAGATTCAAAGAAACTTGTTTAACAATTTGCAATAATTTTTATTTAAACACCAAATCTAAATCACAAAATAAATTTAAATTCCTTTAAATATTTAATTAAATTCATAAAAAACCTACCTAAATACCTACAAAAGAAAATTGTAAACCCGGAAATTAAAAAATTTCCTTTTAAAACTAGGTGGGTGTAAGTAAGTATTTTTTCCAACATATTTTCCTTCCTCTATTTCCAAAACAAATTGTCAAACATTATTACTATTTATCAGCTAAATGATTGAACACAACAAACTTATTAATGTCAAGATGCTCAAGACGACTGCATATAATGATAATCTCCAACAAACCCAACTCAAGCATTAAAGTAATTTCAATTGAAGAATGAATTAAATAAAGGAAATAAAGTCAATATACTCGTATAGAGATACATAGATACAAAAATATCAATATGTAGATTTCTTTTTTCTAGTGAAAAAACCACACCACACCACTAGCATCACTTACATATTTCTTTCTACTCTATCAGGAGTTAACAATCTACATTCATACAACATTCATGTATATAATATTTTATTTTCACTTATAACATCTTTAAAAACCATAAAAAACTATGAATCTAGATAGACAAACAGACAGACATTCAGTCAGTCAGACAAAGAAGGGACGGATGGACGGGTGGACAAGCCATAGAATGTCAAAACACACAACAACATGCTAGACAAAGGCTTAATAAGTACACAAAAACATCTTATATGTAGGTATGGTATGGTATGATCGGTTGGTCTATGGAAAAAAAAGGAAAGAAAAAAATAAGACGTCTGAAGACATACGTTTGGTAAAAAGAATGCAGAACAGAATAGAGACAAGTATGTCTGCAATGTGTAGATTAATTAAATGCAACCAACTAAAGAAAAAAAATGGGGAAATGACAAAAGATGTTTGGGCATTCTTAAAAAGAGATTTAGATTCGAGATTTTAAATATTTTTAGGTAAAAAATTTTTTTTTTTATTTTTTTCCAGTTGTTTTTTTTTATTTTTTCGAAAAAAAAATTTTCGAATTGTTTTTTAAATTAAATTTTTTTTTTTTAAATTTAAAAAAAATTTTGTGAAAAAAAAATTCGGGTTAAAAAATATTTTTTCCGATTTTGACCCATTGTAGGTCCAACTTAGTTTGGTCTTATATACGTCGTTGCAAAGGTCTTTGAAATATCTATTATTAGATATCCATATTGTCTATATTAATGACTTAGAAATCCAAATATAGGTCAAAAATCCAGGTTGTCCTGGTTTTTCCTTATATCTCAGCCATTTGTGGACCGATTTTCTCGATTTTAAATAGCAACCGAGCCGGAGATATAGATGTATGAATTGTGTATGTAATAGGGTATTCAATCGATTAACCGTTAATCGGTTAACCGATTAATTTTAGACGGTTAACTGTTCGAATAATTTGAAATTGCCGATTTTCAAATAACAAATAAACCGATTAATTTGTGTCGATTAACCGATTAACCGAAAATCCTTTTTTTTTGCACTTAAAAAAATGCTTTTGTATTTATTTATCCGTTTCAATTCAAATACAAATTTCAAATTAAAATTAGATATTTTTTGAACATCCTATAAACATGATTAGTGAGTTGTATAACAACTGACATATTTAATTTACATGTATTTGAAACTTTGTTTATATTTACATGTATAGACGAAACTTTTTTTGAAATGAGTCTTTTATCATAAATAAACGAAGCTGTTAAATTAATCAAAATCTAAAACAATCCAAAAAGGAATATTTTTTATCATGCTTTTGAGAGTTTTTTTCCAAGAAAAGTTTTATTAAATCTAAAGAAAAAAATCCTTTAAATTATATTCTTTTTATAAAAGATTATTTCAGAAGATCTCACTAAAACCCTAAAAAAACTCACACATCGCTAATTTGCTGCAACAACGTCATAATTCAAAAAAAGTCGTTTCGAGAAAAACGTCTTTGAATATTTTATGACATTTTACTATTTCTTAAATAAATTTTCAACATATCATGCGATTTCAGAAATATACATAAATAGAGATGCTAATATCTTTCTAATCTGTATTTAACCCAAATTTTTACTTATCAAATATACGAGAAAACATGAATTTTGATGTTTACAACAAAAAAACACTCTCCCACAACAAATAATTGACTTCTTTGAAAACTGATAAAACTATATGAAAGATTATAGAACAGCGCATATTTTGTATTACTCAGTTCAAAAAACACAGATTTTGAGTTATGACGTTGCAGCAAGTAGGCGATATATATACAAAAATGATCTCAAATACCTTATTTGGTGTCTTTTATGTTTTTGTTCACAAAATTTGTTGTTGTATTTTCAATTTAAAATTAAAATAGAAATTATTCGGTTAATCGAATAATTTTAAATTAACCGATTATTAACCGAATAAATCTAAACCTCGATTAATTATTTGCTCGATTAACCGATTAAACCAGAAACCCGATTAATTGAATACCCTAGTATGTAAGTTATTTGGGGGCTTCGGAAAGTTGATTTCAACAAACAGACAGTGAAATTTTTGGCAAAAAAAATTGTTGGTGAAAAAATATCATTTTCCCGATTTTAAGCCATTGTCGGTCCGAATTTATATGGCGTTGTATACATTGTTGGAAAGGTCTTTAAAATATCTATCATTAATTAATAACTTAGTAATCCAGATATTGATCAAACCAAGTAAGAGTGCTATATTTTAAAGTGCTAAAAAACCAGTAAGAGAGCTATATTCGAAAATTATACTTCAAAATAAAAATTTTAAATATTTTTAGGTAAACAAAATTTTTTTTTTTGCACTTTTTTCATTTTTTGGAAAAATAAATTTTTCGAATTGTTTTTAAAATTTTTTTTAAATATTAATTTTTTTTTTTAATTTTAAAATTTTTTTTTTTTTGTTTTTCAGTTTTTTTTAATATTTAAAATCGGGTTAAAAAATATTTTTTCCGATTTTGACCCTTACTACGGTTTTATATACGTCATTGCAAAGGTCTTTGAAATATCTATCATTAGATATCCATATTGTCTATATCATTGGTAGGCAAAAGATGCATTTAATTTGTGTGCTTTTTTCGGTAAAAAATAAAATACGCTCTATTGCGCTCATTCGGGTTGTTTGACGAAAATCATCGTAACCTGAACAATATGAACGCCTACCATGGGTCATATTAATGACATAGTAATCCAGATATAGGTCAAAAATAGGTAAAAAATCGAGGTAGTCCTGGTTTTTTCATCATATCTCAGCCATTTGTGGACCGATTTTGATGATTTTAAATAGCAAACTTCTCGAAAGCATGTCTCGAAAATTTGGATCCGTAAGATATCTGGGGTCTTCAGAAATTGATTTCAACAGACAGACGGACATGGCTTAATCGATTCCGCTATATATAAGGATCCAGAATATATATACTTTATAGGGTCGGAAATGAAATATGTAGAAATTACAAACGGAATGACAAACATACAGTGGTTGACAAAATAATGAAAACTTTTAATATTTCATTGTGGCCTAAAATCTGAAATAATTTTTTAAAAAATTTTAACATTTTTACTTTTATTAACTTAATTTAACAACAAACAAAGAACATAATTAAATTCTAAAAAAGAGAAAACAAAATTAAAAGATTGCTTTATTACGGCATTGACAAAACAATAGAAACTTAGGTATTATTTTAACAAATATGGTCTAAACTTTGCAATAACTCAATATTTTATTGGGTATCCCTTATTTTTTATAACTGCTACACATCGACGCTGCATTGAACCAATTAAAGGGTTAATGGTCTCCTTTGAAATATTTTGTCATTCCCTTATAACCGCCTCCGATAAATCTTCCTTATTGGTGTAATTTTGGGTCCTTATTTTACGATCTACAATTTCCCATATATTTTCTATGGGATCGAGATCTGGCGATTGGGTAGGCCACTTCAAAACTCGTACCTCATTGGATTGTAACCACTCGGTTACAACCCTAGAGGTGTGTTTCGGGTCGTTGTCGTGTTGGAATCTCTTTAAACTAGGGGCATATTTTCCTCAGCGTATGTAAACATAACATCGTTTAATATGGTTCTGTATCCTGTCATGGTATCTTTTATAATATGAATTGGGCCCATACATTGCCCTGAAAAACATCCCCATACCATAATATTGCCACCTGCCAAACTTTACAGTCTTATTTGTGTACTTTGGATCTAATATTTTTCCCCTTGGTCGTCTTACAAATGTTCTCCCATCACTGCCTCTTAAATTGTATTTGGATTCGTCGGAAAAGAGGACAGTATTCCATTTCTGTATCGACCAGTTTAAATGATCCCTGGCAAATTGTAGAGGAGCAGAACGGTTCTTTTTAGAAATGAGTGGTTTTTTCACAGGACGATAGCAAGCAAGACCAGCCTCATTTACACTTCGACTAACTGTTCGGATACTTATTTCTAATTTTAGGTTATTAACAACCTCTCGAGGAGTTATTTTTGGGAATTTCTTGAACTCTCTCGCTATTAAATTATCTTGACTAGGAGTAGTCTTACGAGGTCTTCCACCTAAATGTTGAGTTTTTACAGAACCGGTCTCACGAAATTTCTTTATAATTTTTGAAACTGCTGATTTATTTATGGAATATTTGTCACAGATACTTTTTTGTTTTAAACCAGCTTTAAAATCGTTAATTATTTTATTTTTTAAGTCTTCACAAATCTTAACTTTAGCCATTTTCGTTAACATTGAAAAAAAGCAATTATGCGAAAAAATTTCAAAAAGAAAATGTGAAAAATTACCAGAATTTTAAAATAAAATAACTGTAAACAGGATGCTTTTTACATCGTTCTTTTAAATATTATTTTCGTTTTACACTTCTTTCTTGCAGAAGTTTAAAAGTTTCCATTGTTTTGTCAGTAGCGAAGAAATAGTGAATATTTTTAATTTTGTTTCTTTTTTTCAGAATATAATTAATTATGTTGTTTGTTTTCTAGTTAATTTATATAAATAAAACTATACAAGTAAAACCCTTAAAAAAATTTTATTTTAAAAAAATATTTTAAATTTTGGGCTGCATATGGAATATTTGGAAAAGTTTCCATTGTTTTGTTAACCACTGTATTCCCGGAATGACAAATTTAGCTTGAAGGTGGAGGGTATAACAAAACTAGTTGGTTTCCTTTTTATTGGCATGATCATGGCAAAATATTTTTAACCATATAAGTTTGTATATATGTATGTATAATGTTGTTCTAAACCGCCAACTACCACAAGAAATAACAACAAGAATTGAAATTAAAACAACAACAACACACAAAAAATTATAAAAAAAATATAATCAATTGAGTAGTCGAGTAGGACCTACTAACCATCATCCAAAGACCGAATCATTTGAAAGGGTGTGTGAGTTTTCACAAACCAAAAAATGTTCTTTTGAAGATAAACCAGAGATGTAAGAAAAGAAAATGAACGAAATAATGAAAAGCTAAAAAAAAGGGCCAATAATAATAACAATAATAACAACACGATAAAGAATGTAAAACGTTAAAACATCTTATAAACAAGATCAAAAGCGGCATAAGAAACATTTTTCAAATGTACAAGTTTACAAACCAAACCAAACAAAACACAACAGCAGCCAAACAATTTCAGGCTAGAACCACAAGCAGCCGAGCACAGGATAAAGTAATTTTCTCAAATGATTATAAGGAGGAAGAACATAAACACAGACACAGTGAGCCACAACTTTAACAATCACTGGTGGTAGTATTTAACACAGGATGACGAAGATGATGATGATGACGACGATGATATTGGTAATAGTTGTGCTGGTTCTTATTGGCAGTGGTTGGCAGACATGCAGGAAACCTAACAAGTATCATGTATGGCAGTTTATCGTTGCAAAAGAATGAGAAAAACTACAAACAAAAAACAACAAACTTGTTTGATTGTGGGAAAAATATGACTAACAAATGTTTGATATTGTTTTTTTTTTCTTTTTCATTATTATTATTGTTAGTGCTTGGCTGGTTGTTAGTCTTATAAGAATTTACCTTTCAAATCATATATGGTTTATTATTATTATGTATTGTAATAATGAACAACAAAACTAAAAAACACACACAAAATATGAAAAAAAAACTAAACTAAACTTTGAGAGGAAGGAAGAAGCGGTTGAAAAACAAAAAACTTATAATTATAACACAAACTGAACAGCAAAAGTTTATCGGTTTTACAGAAGTTGTTAATGGCCGGTAGAAACATCAACAGCACAGAAATTGGTAAGGCGTTTCTAACTCATTTAAGGAATTATATAGAATTTTTAAAAAATAATAGCTTTACATAGTTACAAGCCGGAAAATAGTTACCCACGGCTAAAAAAAAGCCAAGACTCTTCATTGACTGCCCTGGTTGGTACCTACATGGGAAAATGATGTATGTCTAGTCGACTTCAAAGGCTACACAAATTATTTAAATGTAATAATGCAGCTTACCTTTTAAATAATTTATGTATATTGAGAATAATTTAATGATAATTGTTACAAACACTTTTTTAAAACTTTAATTTTTCACTGTATTGCTGAATAATTTATTTGTTTTTCTTTTTTATGGCGCTTTTTAACTGTATCTAACTCAAGTTGCCAACTATTGTTTTTTCTGTGCAGCTCATTGTGCCACAGTATTGCCAGAGCTAAATAAGTACATCTAATTATGCAATATAAACTGCTTAATTTTGAACAAATACAGTCAATTTTAACAAATGTTTAATAAAACTTTTAATTTGTTTTTAAAAAGTTTTGATATCTATTGTTTATTTATGTTATTAATGATAGTACTATCTGTTGCCAACTTCCGTTTAGTATTAGTATTGCCAAAGCCAACCAATAACAACCTGGCACCCATATAGTGCAAAACTGTCACAACTCAAAATGTACAAACTTGAAATAACAGCTAAACAAGTTATATGACATACTTTGATACAAGGTGGAGTACCAAATTCAATTAGGATTTTTGCTTAAGTCCATGAAACAGATGTTAACTTTGAGAGTTCCAACTATATTTATCTTCCTGTCTATACCTGATAAATTTGTATCATGATAAACTTTAAAATGGTTATCAAGATAAAATATTTAGTCCCCATTTATTTGTATTATTGCTTCGTTATGACAAAATTGTTAGTTCTTTTGCTCAGACAACTTTGTCTTGACAACAAACGTCATTAATTGTTGTAAAAAAATTTGTCAAGTATAGACAGGGGATATGGCACAGCCTTTCACAAATTTCGTTCGGAATGGTTTGAATTCCGTAGTTATTTTTCCAATCGATTTAGTTTTAATTTATTCCAATTTCATTTGATTTTGTTAATTCCCAAAATATTTAATAATTCCGTTTTACGTATTTTAGTTTGACAACGTTTTGTATATTAAAGCAAGAGTAAAGTTTTTGGTTAACAAATTCATATAAAAATGTTCGATTTTGTTCGACAAAATACGGAATTAAATCCACATACATATGCTTTACATCCTATGGGACTATAAAAGTATTACGTTTTGCAAGCCATTTTTATAAAAAAATCCTTATACATGAAAATTCGAAAATGTTTTATTTCGAATCAAACTAAACAAAATGTCAATATATCTTAACTTTTCATTTCTTTCATACATTCATACATACATAAATTTAATAAATCGAAGAGCATTTAACCAGAAAACGGTCAACAAGTCTTGTCTTTGGTTTACAAGACATCAACCAAAAACAAGATAAAATGTTCCTAAACATGTTATGTAAGTTGTTGGACTCAATAAATTAATAGTTTGAATGTCTTCAAAAAGAAATTGCTTTTATTATTAAGAAGTAAAACCGTATCAGCATATTTACTAATCAAATTCAGAATTATGCCTTTAAAATTATTGGGAGTATAACTTAAAAATTAGGGATTTTTTCAGCTTTTATTTTTAATCATTTGTACAATATAAATTTATTTAAAGTATTGGCCATTGTTAGCTATGACCTTTTCCCAGGTTTCTGGAAATATTTTTTATTCCAGAGAGCTTTCTGATCGAACGAAACAAATAGTAGACGGACGTGGCAAGGTCTGAATTATAAAGCGGGTGAGGCAAAACATTGCAACTATTTTTCTCTAAATAGTTTTTAACAGGTATTAGGGCGTTTTTCGGCCAATGCTCGCTTCAAACGAATCAGTTGACCCATTTTGTCCCACCAAATACAGAGCTTTGCCTTAGCGCCATGGATATTTATTTGGCTTTAGAAACGATTCGACTGGTTGGCCAGGCTTCACATACGATCTCTTCAGCTTCGGGTTATTGTAATGACTCAATTTTTAATCACAATTAATGATTCGATGAAAAATTATTTTCTTTTATAGCGTTGAAGCAGCATTTCAGACATACAAGGTCTCTCATCTACAATTCGTATGGTATTCAATTTCAATCTTCATGGAGTAATGCCTCCAATTCTTGGTCTTCAAACATTGTTTGGCTGACCTAGGCGATCTTTTTCTTCCATGTCAAAATCACCACTCTGAACTATAATGTTCAATAACTAATTCAAAAATGACATATAAGTTATTAAAACCAAAAACCTCGTTTAAAAGATACGTCATCATATATTCATTCATAAAGGATTTAATTCATAATAGAGTTCATTAAACATTTGAACGATTGATTTTTTGTTAATTCAAATCCAATAAAAAATTAATTAAAGTAAGGTTCTTCATTCCGTTAAATGCATTTACAAAATGAATTGAAAAAAATGTTACTAAGCCTTTTTGTTACATTCAATACATTTTTAAAGCTATTTTGCAATAAAGAACATTTAAATGAATAAGGAATTAATTCTATAAAAAATCAATTCTCAAAGGAATGTATTCAATACATTTAAAATACAAAGCTATTAAGTCTATGAATTAATTTATAATCAATAATATATTATATATATAATATATTGATTTCGAGAATGGAATTAGAAATTAATTCTTAAAAAACTTTGATTTGAACAAAGTGTGTGACTGATTTTTAACAGTAATAAATTCTTAACGTTGCCAACTTTCTTATAGCTACAGCATTGCCAGAGTGAAGTAAAAACTTACAGTAAAGTATATGGATATTGGGTCATCTATCCATAAAAAAAAATAGCCAAATTAAATAAAAACATTGACATTTACTATCATCTAATTACAGCAATGTAATCATACTGAGAGTCCCTTTACTTATAAATTAATTTTGATGCACTAAAGTCGTTCAACGTTAAAACAATTTATTGGATGAGATACACTAATTTATTTCGGGTATTGTTTTAGTTTTGTTAACCCAATGGACAGGTAGTTTTTATGGAAAGTCATGAAATTAGGAATGGTCTGTCATCAAAGCCGTGGGGAACATTTGAAGAATATTTTATTCCTTAATCGGAATCAGAACTATCTCTAAAAATACGTTTTTATTTTATAACGAAAAAGGGCATTCTTAATGAGACACTTATTATTTGTTTTTCTAAATTATTAATCCTTTAGTTTTGGTACAGCTATGTAAAACCTTTGAATATATAAATAAATAACATTTTGTGGAAAATTATGGGATTTAAATTTGTTGTTTTATTAGTTTAAAAAAAGAGTTGGTTTTTCTTTACATTTAGGTCAAAATAAGTTCTAAAACAACTTAAATTCTGGATGGGTACAACATCTGCAATGAGAAAAAGAAAGATAACAAATTAGTAAATAGACAAAAATAATAAAAATAAAGAGATTCTATATAAAAAATCAACATTCCTTATAGAACTTTCTTAACATTCGAAAATTTTATTTTTTTAATAAAAATTCTTTTTTTTAAAAAAAAAATGATCTCAAAATTATGTAAACATTTTATGTTGACATTAAGAAAAACGTGCTAATTTTTTTTTTTTTAAAAAAAGTAAACAGAATGGTACACTCTATAATAGTTATGTTAAGTTATGTTTATGTTATCAGCAGGTCGATCAGCTGTTCAAATTCAAATTTATAAAACAAAACACTTTAACCATGTGGATGGATTTTTAGAGAAATTAAAAATTTCAAAATTTTTTGGGAATAATTTCGATTTCCAGGAAATAATGACATTTTCCTGGCACACATAATTGAAGGATTTCGACAGATTCTGGGTTTCTGCAGAAATCTGATAACAACACTTAACACATGTAAAATTATCACTTTTATCATTAATCTCTAGATTATAACCAAATTTGGACAAATCCATCACCATTATTGTATTGAAATAATACTTACAATGCGAATACGGTGACCCATGGCGTGACCAGGTAAATTTCTGTTGAAACGGGCACGTACACAACCGCTGTTGCCATGCAAACGGGTTACCTTACCCCAAACGGCGCGGACGCGGGTCTTGCGATCAGGATGTTGTGGTACACACTTCTTGGTTTCAGCTTTGTACACATAAACACAACGTTTGCCAATGTAGAATTTACCGTGTTCCTTTCTGCGGGCACCTTCAATCTAAAACAAACAGAAAATCCATAAAATTAGCATATTTTTTAGGAAAAATTTTACAATTTTATTATTGATTATTTACCTTCAAGATAGCTTGGTTTTCGTGTTGATTTCTCAAACCACGCTTGTAGCCAGTGAAGACAGCCTTGGCAAACAAACGTCCGTGACGCTTGTATTTGGCAGCAGATTTAACATCAGCAGCCTTTTCGGTTTTGGTGGCTTTAACGGCTTTGGTGGCCTTAGCCTTGGGTGCCTTGGCGGGAGCAGCAGCAGGGGCAGCTTGTGTGTCAGCCATAGTTAACTATATAGGCCCAATGTTTAAAAAAGGAAAACAAAAACAATTAATATATAATTCCTTAAACGGCTTACTAGTAAGCAAGAATATATAATATTCAATATGGAATCGGATTTTATCACTAATATGTAAACATTGCTTTAATTTTATAACTCGTATTTTTCATTCAATACATATTCTATTATTCCAAAAAAAATTTAACATCTTTAAACATCTTGCACATTTGTATTTATAAACACTTAATAATATTTAATTACAATAGTTGGTAGCGTAAATTAAGTTTTGCATTATTAATTTAGTTATATTTAAAGCATTATTTAGCATATTTTTATTATTTTTTATAGAAATTCACAAAAATCGCGTACGTACCGGAAACTTGACAAATGGCGAAAGAGAGAAGGCATGACAGAAATGTCATTTCATGAATTTGACAACAAACTTACGATTGGCAGCGCCACCAAGTGTGAGAAATTTGAGGGTTAAATAAAACAGAGATGTCTAGATAGAAAAGAAAAACAACTAGTTGCATTTGTAGGAATTTGTTGACTTCTATGAAAATTTCTGTGATTTTCTTTTTTCCTATTATGGTGAATTATTTAAATTAATTGTTTTATTAAAAAAAATGCGCTATACTTTGTTTTTACTGAAAGAAATCTTAATAAATAACAACAAACATAAACATTTAAAAAAAATTTAAATTTTTCTTATTGGATTCTTTATTCTAATTAAATATTCGATAATCTTGTTAGAAATAGAAGTATTTCTGAATTATTTTTGTACCACAATCTATACGTTTAGAAATTTCAGTTAGAAATTGATTTTGGTTGATGTTAACTTTCAAATTTGTAGTCCTTTTTTTATAGCTTTTACCATGACATGTACTAGATATAAGCAAATTTATACATACAAATTAACTTTTAGAAGCTTCCTCATTACGGATTGAACAGAAAATTCTTAAATCTGTCATAAATACTTTCTAATGAAATAATCATGGAATCGGATCAAACCCGATTTTGAGCAAAAATAGTAAGAATTTACTTCATTGATTTAAATTCTTAATATTTATAATTTCAACAAAACCGAAAACGCTATACATATATTATTCTAACGCTAAACCAAATATCATATAACACCTTTCTCCTAAGTGTTCACGTAGCAATATTTATTGCCGAATTTGTCAAATTTGATTGAGTCCATAAAACTTGTAATGTGTAGACCGCAATTCCCATATGTGGCAATTTATTGCGCAATTATTGTTCTATTGATTGCTTAAGCAATTATTGCTAATCCTAGGTCTTCACGTAGCAATATTTACTGCCGCAGTTATTAAATTTAATTGCATCCATATATTTGCAATGATTGCTATACGGATTGCTTGAGCAATAATCTGTCAGTTCTGTTGTCATTAATGTAAAATTTCTTCTTTCTTAAAGCTATCACCAATCGATGTGCTGTTGTTCTGCCGAAGTTTTGCTTTGTGGTTGAAAATTTTCAATCACTTGTGATTTTGTGCTTGCACAGCTTCATTAACAAGTCGAATACGAACATATCGCACTCACAAATCACCCAATTTAATACACAAAAAGTTTTATTAAAATAATTGAAAAAGCAAATTTTTTTAATAATGAGGAATGTACTGATTACCTAGTGTAAGACCAACCCATTACATTTTCTTCCATAAGGCATCACTATTTCTAAACGTTTATTACTCATTCGTCATACAACTCTGTGTTTATTCGCTTACATTTTTTTCGCTTATAATGAATTCGCCTCGCTTTTTTTGTTGCCAAAATTTTTGAAATTCATTCCAGTTTCTTGCATCGCAAAACGTACAAAACCAGAATTTCTCATAGAAAAATAAGAATTGTGTGACGTTATTTTATGTTCTAAAAGTGTTTGTGTAATAATTGATTTATAACTTTTAAAGTTTAACTACAAATAGAAAACGAAATAAACAATTAAAAAAAATAACAATGGCGGCATTAGAAGCACTCAACAACAAAGAATTAAGACAAAAATGCATTGAATATGGCATGCCCAATGTGCCAGTTACCGATTCGAGTCGTAAAATTCTTATCAGACGCCTAGAGGCGGCAATGTCGGGCAAGCCAGTAGCTACGACGCCTGCCAAGTCGAATCGTCGAGAGACAATGCATGTTTCAAAGCCATCAGAAGTGGCGTCATCACCCAAAATAACTATTAATAACAATAATGCGACAAAAACAGCCACAGCTGCAAGTAATCGACCTTCTCGACGCACCATAGCAGTGCCCGAAAGGCATGTAGCCACCACAACCACGGTTAGCGAACCGGAATATTCGGATGTTTCACCGGATCGGGTAGAGCCCGAGCCAATTAGAGTTAAAACTAAGACACCAGAAAAGCCTCCAACATTATACCCCAAATTACCGGCTAAAGAGCCCTCTCCTAAGCCTCAGCATTTGAGCAAAACTGGTGTTGTTACAACTTCTTACATGCAGGAGACCACCCCAATTAATAAGACTTATGCAGCCCCAGATGAAATTGATTTGGTGGAGGACTTTGTGGTCGCAGCGGAGCCTGTTAAAAAAGCCATGAGCAATCCTCCCAAATTTAGTTATGTACCCGTTTCAGAACCCAAGGTCACCACCACTGCTCCACTAACTGCAAGTCTCAGTTCCAGTACACGTTACAGTTCTTTGGACTCGTATAACTACAAGAAACCAAACTATTTGTCGTCAACTAATGTACGCAAAAGTTATATACCACCTTCTACCAACTACAGCAAACCCTCAATGACCACACAATACGCTCAGTCTTATGATGCTGAAATAGAAGATGATGAGGAGGACGAAGACTATGAAGATGACGAGGAAGATGTGGTTTTGGTGGAGGAATCACCCATTAAGGATGCGGAAACACCTTTTCTTAGCCAATTTGCTCGTAATTTGGAAACTCTCAAGGCCACTCCAATACGCCATTCGGTGGGTCCCACTAAAATCACACCACCCAAACCAACAACTCTACGCAATCGTGATAATGTTTATTCGAGACGCACCATAGGCACCCCATCCAGCAACATTAATCCCAGACGTACCATTAAGTCTGCCCAAAATGCTGAGAATTCTGAATTCCGGCAATTTATTTTGGCCTTGGAGGAGAAATATCATTTGAAACATTCTTTAATCTTAATCTCTATATTTATAATGGCCGTTTTCATTTATGTTTTCTTTATACAAAGTGTTTAAACAGTAATAATATTGTAAGATTGATTTGTGTCGTTTTTTTTGTGAACTTTAAATCTAAGTATTTGTTTAATCTCATATTTTACAAGTTATTTTTTCCCCATTCAATTTGAAATTTTGGTTTAATTTATTGCTAATTTGTTTTTTGTCGCTTTGTATTGTAAGTTTCTTTATGTATTTTATAAAAATCAACTAAAATGTATGCGTTTTAATTACTTTCTTACTTACTGATGTTAAAATGTTATAAAAATAATAAGAATTTCAAAATTAATTTAAATAAAAAGAAAAACTTAACTAAAAAATTAAAGGAATTCGAGTTTCAATCAACAAAAAACAGGCTTAATAAAAAAATTAATTTTGAAAAAAAAAATTTCCATAAAAACTAAAATTTCAAAAAAAAACCTTTCACTAAATTTTTTCAAAAAAGTATTTTTTAAAAATTTTAAAAAAATCACAAAAAAAAACTTCAAAATTTAAAAAAATTTCACAAAAAAACTTTCAAAATTTAAAAAAATCACAAAACTTTCAAAATTTTCATAAAATTGTTCATAAAAATTAATTTTCGATAATAATTTTATCAATAAATAATTTATACAAAGAAGTGTTACAACAGATTTTTCAGCTAAACTTGTTCAAAAAGCTTCTAAACAAAACATATCTAAAAATAATCTATTCAATAAAGCTTACCATAAAGCTTTTACAATTATGCCTTCACAAAGAAAAGGACCCATTTTTTTTTACAACAAATGTCTAAACAAATCCCTTAAAATTTGTTTTCCTATTTTCAGAATAATTTAATTAAGCTCGTCTAATTTACAATAACATTTTTAAATATGAATGAAATAATTAAAGCTTTCTATATAAAAAAGGTCACATATTTTAAAACCACTTTATACGTTTTAATATTTTCAGTTCTTTTATTATTCTTTTTTTTTGTGTTAATAATGTTGCCAATTTAACTTATCAAAAAGTCTTTTTGAATTTAATTTTGTTACTTTTGTTTTACTAATATTAATTCATGGTACAAAATTAAGAAAAGAGGGGCGTAATTCTTGTTAATTATCCAAATAAAAAAAAATCGTATTAAAATTAGTTACCAGCAAAACCTTTTTTTCTTTTTGTATTAATAAATTAGTTTTTTTTTATATATTTTTATTAAAAATAACCTACTATTTACAAAAACAGAAACAAACAAATTACAAGACTGCAGAGGAACAATAAACTAAAAGGAAAATTGGTGTTATGATGGCAAATTTAAGTTTTAAAGAGAAAAATAAGAAAATAATATTTAAACAGCAAGAGGGCATTAGGAAAAATAAAGATTAAACTACAACTATACACGGTTTTGTTTTTTTTTTATAAAAAAAGTAAGAATAAAGCGAAAATTGTTCCAAGTTGTAATAAATGCATTTCATTTTTCATTTGTTAAAAGGTTTATCATTAAACTATCAAGAGTTTCTTTTTTTAGTTTTGTTTTAAGGGAAGGAAAGGAAAAAAAAAGTAAACAAGTTCATATGTATTTTACCTACATGACTATAATGAAAATTAACTTAAATTTTAAACAAACTTGACTAAAACATTAAGCTTAAGATGCCTTTAATTATTTCTGCAAGTTTATGTTAGTTGAAATGGAACTTAAACTGGAACGGTGACCCGTGATGGAAGTTCTGGAAGGGACTACCGCCACGGAAACCATGTCCACCCTGTTGACCCTCCGGATCCAAAGGATCCTGGCCACTGTCGAATTGTCTGCGTTTTTCGGGATCTGTCAGCACTTCTTTGGCGGCGGCAATATCTATGAATTTCTTTTCGGCTATTTTCTTCTCATCATCATGGAAGTTGTCGGGATGCCATTTTTGTGCAGCCCTACGATAGGCTTTCACAATTTCCTGTTTGCTGGCATTGCGCTTCACACCCAAGATCTTATAGTAGTCCCGTCGTTCGGCTTGTTTTTGCAGTCTTTTAGCTTTCTCCATGCCCTCCTTGGCTCTTTGGAGATTCTCATCAAGACCCAAGGCCTCTTGGAAGTCATGTATGGCATCGTCATACATTTCGGAGCCAAGGTATGCCTCGGCACGATCACAGTAAATTTGAGCATCACGCATTATCTCCAAAGCATCCTTGCAGTGGCCCAATGATTTGGCATATTGTTCGTCGCGCATATAGCACGTACACAACAAACGTTTGGCCTCGAATATCACCATGGTTTCCTTCTTCTCATGTTTCAACGCTGATTCAGCGGACGTTATACAGTCTTGGAATTGCTTCTCATCACGTGCCGTCTCAGCACCCGACAAACCCTTTTCCACTTTCCTCAACTTCTTGTAGAAGGGGAAACAGTCTTTGTGCTCGGGATCAAATTTCAAACACTCTCGAATTTCTTTCAGAGCACTGGTAGCATGACCGATTTTATACAACAACATAGCCAGATGGTAGTAGCCCTCTGTACTGTCCTGTGATAATTTGTTGACGGATCTTAAATCCGATATGGCTGCTAAGAGATCATTGATTTCAATATAGGCATCAGCACGTGCCTGACGGAATGTCACAGACCATGGTGAAATCTCGAGAAGTTGTGAGAGCATTTGTATGGCATTACGATGATCACCACGATCGATGAGTTCTTGTACAATTTCCCATTGCTCTTCGGCGGGTCCAATGCGAGAGTAGCTGTCATGGGCAATGTCGTTGTAGGGCTCTTGCTCAAGCTGCAAGTGGTTAGAAAAGAAAATTAAGGGAAATTTTTTAAAATTTCTTGGAGAAAAAAAAAATTAAATTCTTAACGAAAAAATTATCGAATAACTTCAAAAATAAAATGTTCCGAAATAAAATCGATAAATTTTAGAAAAAATTTGTATACAAATTTTCGATTTACATAGATACATATTCAAAACATAATTATTGAGAAAAATTAAAGAAAAAATATTGAATAATGGTCAATAAATCTAGAAATTTTTTTTTAAACATTCTTATTGAAAAAATAAAAATTCAAATCTTTAAAAGATTTCAAATTTTCGATTAAAAACTTTTGAAAATTTTTAAATAAGTTCGAAAAACTCTTTTATAATTTTTGAAAAATTAATTTTTATAATTTATGAAAAATTAATTTTTATAATTTATGAAAAAATAAATTTTTATAATTTTCGAAAAAAAAAATTTAATTTTTTTTTAAAAAATTTAAAAAAAAAATTTGAGTTTCAAAAAATTTTGCATAAATGTTGAAAACGAAATTTCGGTGAAATTTTTTAATTATTTTAAAAAATTAAAATAAATTTATTTTTATTAAAAAGTAATTTTTAAAATTTTCATTGAAAAAAATTCTATACATACTTCTAATAAAAAATGTGAACTTATTTTAAATGAATTTTAATTTTGAAAACAAAATTTAAAAGAAAAAAATCTATCAATTTGAAACAAAATTTTAAATTGTTTAACAAAATGTTTGATCAGCTTCGAAAACGTATATTTTTGTTTAATTTAGGGGAAAATTATAAATATTTCTGGGTTTTTGTTCATATGTCAGCCATTTGTGGGACGATTTTCTCGATTGTAATTAGCACCCGAACAAGGACTATATCCGATGTGAATGTATCAATCATGTTTGTAAGATATCGCCTCAATTGTCGCAAATGAAAAATGTGGAAATTGCAAACTTATATGCCTTACCACTCATGGTGAAGGGTATACAAATATTTACTCTGTCCCCTTAAATAAATTTTACTTCAATTAAATAAATTTTACTTCAATGCATTATAAAACATTTGCAATTATTGATAAAGATTTTGCCACTCCCTACCGCACTTAATATTTAGACAATGAAAAATAAAAGAATATACAAATTTAACTCACCACAACAGCAAAATCTTCTGCAGCCAGATGATATTCCCCGGTCTTCATATAAACTGTGCCACGCTGCAAACGAGCAGCTGTGAAATCAGGTTTCAATTCCAAAACCCGACTAAAGTCCTGTATAGCAAAACGGGTCTTGCCCAAAGCCAAATACACAGTACCGCGTTTGAACAAAGTCAAATAGTTGGTGGGATCACCCTCTGTAAATAAACAAAATATTTAATAAAATATTCCACAACACAATTGGAAGGCTGCTGGTTATACAAACTTACCCACAGCTGCATGGTAGTGTGTTAAAGCATCACTTAATTGATTGTGTGCTAAGAACTGTTTACCCAATTCTAAATGGTTTTCAATATCAGCAGAATTTGGAACTGACTCGGCACCTAATATAGAAAAAGAACAACAATAACAAAACATAGAAATGTAAATAAAGTTTTCTTATTAATTAATAAAACAAGTGTTAATTAAACAAAGACAAATACGTGCATTACTTCAAATTAATAATAAGGTTCAAGGTCATGTTAGTATTTTCTATACATTATTACTTAAATTAAACATTTCTTTATTATTTTTGTTTTTTAAACAGATCACTGACCTTCTAAAAATAGTTCCAATATTAGCAATAGCAAACATGCTGTCAATTTCTTTTCGCCCCCCAGGAGCATTAATTCCGGTAATGACACCACCATATTGGTTTTCTCCACTAATGGCAGCTGTTTTTTATAAACAATTTAACATTAATATAAACCCTTTATAATTATTGTTAAATTCTAGAAATTCCGTTTATAAATCACAAATTTTCTGGTGCAATTGATAGCGTGGCAGGGCAGCTAGAAAAACTTTAACTTTCTATTACTTTTTTATCACTGTTTTTTTTTTTTGTTGGTATTCCCTGTTCTAATTTTTCCGCAAAATTGTTTACAAAATTTTGTTTTTTATTGTTGCTAGTATTAGGATTCTTTGTTTTTATTCTGTTGTTGGGTAATGTGGTTTCTGGTTTTTGTCTTTTTTGTAATTTAACTTATGTGCACTCTTGGATAAATTAATTAATAATGCATTGAAAAGTTTTTATTGCCGAAAATAGTTTGCTTTTTGGGATTTCCTCATTTTCTTATTTTTCAAAACACTGACGTGTGTTCTATCATTTGCTATCACCTTTTATTCTACAGAGTTGTATTCAGTATGTGGTTTTTTCTGATTGGTCAGTTAATTTTGGTAGAAGCAGAACAACAACTGACAGTTGGTGGTAATTTCAATGCAGGGTTGCATGTGTGGAACCGTTATTTTGAGGGGATGTGTTTAGTAGGCATAGGCTCTAAAATGTAATAATACTATAATATTTACTATTCTTTTTCCAATTCAAGCGAACATTAGAGTAATTTAAAAGGCTTGTAAGCATAAAAAGTTTATAATTAGCAAGACAAATAAATCAATCATTAACATTATGAATTCTCATGCTTCTTCCCTGCAGCCAAAGTTTTTAGTATAGAATTTAATGGAGAAACCTAAGTTTGGTTTATTATTTTAGCACGAACAACCAAAAATATAAATGCTTTAAATTCAATTTTAATTAATTGTAAATTGTGTGATTTGTCGTTTTTGTGTTGGAAAAATAATCTTATTTTTGATAACATTAGTTTGATATTTGGAAAAATTATTTTTTATTTTAAGGGAAACGAACCTTAAACAAATAATAAGATTGAATTTCATAAAAAAACTGTTTAATCTAAATAGTTTAAATAATTTGTTAAATGATTTCAGTTAAAACAATTTATCTTTTAAAATACGACAAAATTCAATATAATCACCAAATTTTCAACATAACCTAAAAATGTTTTTTTAAAAACCCAACTAATAGGATTAAATTAAATTATTAATTATTTTAGTATAAAAATATAAATTATTTTAGTATAAAAATTTGATTTTTTCTTTTAAATAAGAAAAAATTAAATTTCAAACATAACCTTAAAATTATTTGCTTATTTTATGACAAATTCTATAAAATTTTGTTGGATTAAAGAGTATAAAGAAATCATTGAATGTTTTAAGTTTAAAACTGGAATATTCCCTTTAAAATAAAAACAATTTCAACATAACCTTAACATTTTCCACATAACCTTAAAAATATTTTTTGAGTTTTAAACAATTCGCCCAAAATAAAATATTTTTAATAGTTTAAAGAAATGTTTAGGTTTAAAAAAAGGAGCTTTTCTTTTGAAAAAATCCAAAAAATCAACATAATCTCAAAATGTTCTATATAACCTCAAACGTATCTTTTTAAAAATCCAACTAATTCCATAAAAATCAGTATTATGCAATAGTTTTAAAATTAAATTATTAACTAAATTAGTCTTAACAATTGGGCATTTCTTTTTAAAATATGACAAATTCAACATAATGACAAAATTTTCAGCATAACCTCAAAAATATTTTTTTTTTAAATCCAACTAATTCTATAAATAACACAAGTATTTTATAGCTTAAAGAAATTATTTTAAGATTTAAGTTAAATAACTTCAAAAAAACTTAATCAAACAGACATAATAAAAAAATGTTCAATATAACCTCAAAAATATATTTTTTATAAACCAATTAATTATATTAAAACAGAAGTATTTTGTAGTTTAAAGAAATAATTTAATGATTTTAAACTTAAAAATGCAAGTTTTCCCAAAAAATATGAAAAAATTGCTCAAAAATATATTTTTTTTATTTATTATTATTCAAAAAAGGGGCCATCTTTTTACCTTTAACCCTAAACCATGTTATAAATCAAACATTTATAGTAAATTTATTAATTAAATTTCTTTATTTATTAATAGTTGGAAAGATTCAACGTAATATTGAGCTTTAAATTGTAGTGTTTATTTTTAAAAAAATATTAAAGTTAAAAAATTTAATAACAATAGTTTCTTACTTAAAGACTGAAAATGATATAATAGTAGTATTCTTACATCTGTAAATATAACATAATAAAGTAATTAAAATACTTTTAGGATTTACATTTTTCTAAAAAACTATATAAAAATTTTCCGTAGGAAATATGATTAATTTTAATAAAAATTGTAATAAATATTTTAACAATAAATAATATATAAAATAAATAAAGCTTTTATACTTAATATTTTTCAGTTAAATTAAAATGGAATTACTACATATATGATTATTTTTCTCTAATAAATGGACAAAATTTAAAGGCCTTTAATTTAAATGTGTTTCTACTTAGGTTTTGTTTAGTTTTGATAAAATGATGTTTGGCTTAAAAGCCTTGGGCTTTTATAATAAATCTCTAAACTTTTAATTTAAAACATTTCAAAATAAATGCATTTTTCTTAAACAAATATACTTTTTTTTGGTATTTGAGCGTTCATTGTTTATCATCTTAAATTAAATTTGGTTTAAATACTTTGTGTGTTTTATTAATCTAAGGTTTAAAATAAAACTACTGGTCAATAGTGCTGTTTAAACTTAAATTAGTTTTTTGTTTCAACAAAGTATTATTGTATTATTTGTGCAATTTGTCAAATGTGTATTTTTGTAAAGTAAACTTGATTTCTTTCGTTTCTTTTTTTTTTGTAAAATATTGTCCTAAAATTGTAAAATTTATTGCTAAGTAATCACAATATTGACCAAATCGTCCAATGGCAGCTCAATGTTAGTTTTGTTTTTATTAGGATTTAAATTTGTAGCAGCCACCTCTTCCTCATCGTGCATTTTTTTCATATGCCCTACAGAGAGAGAGAGAGAGAGAAAAATTATATTCTTAATTCTTTTTAAAACAATCTACTTACATTTAAACTTAATATGTGTCACAAAACTTTCACTGCACAAATCACATTTGTAATAAGTTTTTCCACTGTGTATGCGTTCATGCAGACGCAATGACTTTTCGAAGAGATATGATCTTCCACAGGTGGTGCAAGTAAAGTTCTTCTCTAAAACTATATTTAAACCCATAAAAAATAATTCAAATAAGTAAAGAACTCAAAATAAATACCTTCATGACTTCGGCGATGCTGGGTCAACACATATTTCAAAGCAAATCCCTTGCCACAAACATCACAGATATTGGGTTTCTCGGAGGAATGTGTTTTCAAATGCCACTTCATGTCTTGCGAACGTTTAAAGCGTTTAGGACATTGGGGACAGGCATGAGGTCTAAAAAATTAACAAAAAAACACTTAAATTCTATGCTATATAATCGATTGCTACTCAATTACCTTCCCTCCGTGGAGTGCACCGCCATATGTCTTTCTAAAGCCGATTTCATATTAAATCTTTTATCACATTTTTCACATTGAAATATTCCCGTAAAGCTTTTTGGTTTCTTATTCATTATTACCCGTTTATTGTTGGCTATTTTAACGGCTCCTTTATTTTCCTTGTGATCTTCCAACATGTGATCTTTTAGTACCAGCTCATTGTCGTAACGTTTATGACACAGCATACATTCGGTCTTTTCGATCAACGTTAGATTATCCAAATGATACTCGAGCATGTGTAAACGTTTTTCAAAGTATGAGGTGAAAACTGTAAAAGAATTAAGGAAACTCAGTCGTTATAATAGGAGACATGTTTGTATGGTAAACTTCCTAGCATGTGAGAGAGTTTTTGTCTATAAATCATCTCAGCATGTTGGAGAGTTTACTCAGCATGCGTGTGTCTCAGAATCTGACAACATTTTTATAGAGAAAATTTCTCAGCATCTAAATACATTTTTAAGGGGAAAATTTTTCAACATCTGAGAACATTCTCCTTATGAAAATATCTCTCATCAGAGAACATTCTCCTTATGAAAATTTCTCAGGATCTGAGCACATTTTCCTTTAGAAAATTTCCCCGAATCTGAGACCTTTTTATAGAGAAAAGTTTTCAGCATCTCAATACATTTTCAAGGAGAAAATTTCTCATCATCTATGAACATTTTCCTATAAAAAATTTCTCAACATCTGAGAACATTCTCCTTAAGAAAATATCTCTCATCAGAGAGAACATTTTTCTTTAGAAAATTTCTCAGGATCTGAAAACATTTTTCTATAGAAAATTTCTCAGGATATGAGAACATTTTTCTATAGAAATTTTCTCAGGATATGAGAACATTTTCCTATAGAAAATTTCTCATGATATGAGAACATTTTTCTATAGAAAATATCTCATCATCTCTGAACATTTTTCTATAGAAATTTTCCCAACATCTGAGAACATTCTCCTTTAGAAAATATCTCTCATCAGAGAACATTCTGCTTTTGAAAATTTCTCATAATTTGAGAACATTTTTCTTTTGAAAATTTCTTAGGATCTGAAAAAAATTTCCTATAGAAAATTTCTCAGGATATAAGAACATTTCTCAGCATCTGAGAACATTTTCCTTTAGAAAATTTTTCATCAATTGAGTACATTTTTCTCTAGAAAATTTCTCCGAATCTGACAACATTTTCCCATTAAAATTTTCTCCGAATCTGAGAACATTCTCCTTTTGAAAATTTCTCAGGATATGAGAACCTTTGCCTATAGAAAATTTCATAACATCTGGGAACATTCTCCTTTAGGAAATATATCTCATCAGAGAACATTCTCCTTTTGAAAATATCTCAGCATCTGAGAATAATTTAGTCCAGAAAATCTCTCAGTTTATATCAAAAACCTTACCTTCTGTACATCTGGCACATTTATAAGGTTTTTCACCACCATGCTGACGGTAAATATGCCATCTAAGAGTTTTCAAATGAAAAAAGTCTTAAGAAGAATATAAATTATTAAATTGTTACATTAAAACCCTCAAAAATGTTTGCTAAAATATTGAAAATAATTAAACTAGCCAAACCTTTAACTATTTTCATTATTTTTTATTCCCTCTCCTCAAACTTACTTTTACCACAAAACGAACAAACCTCCTGACTACGAAATCCCGTATGAGTCTCCTCATGACCTTTCAAATGCCGCTGATTGATAAACAAACGATCACAGTAGCTGCACTTTAACTGTTCCTCTGGATTGTGCCATTTCATGTGATAGTTTAGACTTTTGCTTGAACAAAAACTCTTGCCGCACAGGGTACAATCGAAATCCGTACCACTGTGATACTTTTCAACATGATTCTTCAAATTGAATTTATCGGCATATTTTTTACCACACGTCTCACACTCGTACACCTTTTGACTGTGTTCGTCCTTTAAATGTGTTGTCCTAGAAGCAGCATCCATAAACATTTGCTTGCAATAGGGACAATTGTAGGGTTGCTCCGAGCTGTGCCATTTGGTAATGTGGGCCAATAGCTCTTGCTGGGTGAGAAAATTTTCGGCTGCACTATTCTTCCATTTGTAGCAGTATTTACATTCAAATGATATTGTTAAATGATCGTCTAAATGATCATCTTCATTGTCGCTAAAATGGGACATGGTGATATGTGTAGTTGGTATGTTTTCCTCATTTTGCTCCAAGTCGTAATCAAACTCCTCATGCGGCTCTTCTTCATCGGTGATTTCTTCTATGATGTCTAGTTCTTCGATAAGTTCTTCTATAAGATCATTTTCATCTAAATCGTTGGTATCTTCTGGTAGTGTTGTGTTTACGTTATTATTTAAAGTAGTGAGATTACTGGTGGAGGCATCTTCATCATTTGTATTATTGCTGTTATTTTTGTTGTTATTGGTGTTATTATTAATATCATCTTCTTCATCTACTAAAATGTGATTAAAATGTGTTTTATTTTCGTTTGCTAAAACGGCAGTGTCTGGTAATTTGGTTATGGCTCTAAATGAAACCTCGGTGTTGTTATTAGGATTTAGATTTAAAATTTCACTAAAATTGTTGATATTTTCTAAAAAAAAATAAAATAATAAATCGTACACTTTATTAAAGAAAAATCACAAGTGTTTTATATCCATAAACATCTACATATATTTAAGTTCACTGACCTAACTCAACAATAAAGCAATACAAATAATAATGAAAAACAAAAGGACTCTTAATTTTAATGTTTGTTGTTTTGTTTTCCTTTCGTATTGCGCTGTTTTCCTTTTGATTTATTTCTATTATTTGTATTACTCATACTCACCATTGTTTGTATTATTGTTGTTGCTGTTGCTGCTGCTACTATTATTACTGTTTGTGCTCTTTTCTGCTTTTGTCTCTAATGTGTGCTCAATTGACTTTAAATGTTGTACCACTTCTGCTGCTGTCGCTGCTACTGCTGCTTGTGTTGTTGCAATTTTTACCCCACTTAATAGATCGTTATCCTGTTCATTAGCAAAACCCTCGAAAACTTCATCATCCTGTATACTTTGTGTATCGATTTTATCGAATATATTGCTTAATATGGTTTGTGCCTCCAGGCATTGCAGACGAAATGAGGAGACTGTGCAAAATTTCGAAAAACAATCGGTGCAAATTTTTTGTGGCAAACCGTCGTTACATGAAATCTATGGTAAAGAGAAGTGTGTGAGAAGGATGGTAGGAGGGGGTGGAATATTAAATACAATTGAATTGTAAATAAAACAGTTATTTTTAGTAGAGCAGTGTTGTTAATACTTTATGGGTTAGTGACTTTAGTAGTGATTGTAAATGATGTTTAATACAATCTAAATTAAAGTATTATCAATTCGCGGATTTGTTTTGAAAATTTATAGACTTCCTATTGAAAACGTATTAATTTTTCATCTACATACAACCAGCAATCAACGATATACATTCAGGTCTCGTTTTATGTGATAGATGCGTTCCAAAAAAAAAAACTCATAAAATGAATTCGCATAAAACGATACTCTAGCTTCATATAAAATCTGAATCACTAAATAATTGTCTGCATCGTTTTGGAATTGGTTCAACGTCGCTTTCATCACTAGAATTCAACCTTGCGAATTGACCAAATACATTATTATATTCATTCTTATTTGTAGATGCACTGTCTTTCAGCTAGAAATTCTGTCAATTATCTTACCTTTTTATACCCTTCACCATCGTGAGAAGGATATATATAAGTTTGTCATTCCGTTTGTAATTTCCACAATATAATTTTCCGACCCTATAAAGTATATATATCCTTATAAATAGCGGAGTCCATTAAGCCATGTCCGTCTGTCTGTTGAAATCAATTTTCTGAAGACCCCAGATATCTTTGGGATCCAAATCTTCAATGATTCTGTCAGACATGCTTTCGTGATTCTGTCAGACATGCTTTCAACAAAATCGGTCCACAAATAGCTGAGATATGAGGAAAAAACCAGGACAACCTCGATTTTTGACCTATGTCTGGATTACTAAGTAATTAATATAGACAATATGGATATCTAATAATAGATATTTCAAAGACCTTTGCAACGACGTATATAAAACCATAGTAAGTTGGACCTACAATGGGTCAAAATCGGAAACAAATATTTTTTAACAAGAATTATTTTTTCATTAAAAAAAAAATTTAAAAAACAAAAAAATTTTTTTTTTAATTTTTAATCGGAACAAATATTTTATATTTATACCCGAATTTTTTTTCACCAAAAAAAAAAAATTTTAAAAACAAATTTTTTTTTTTAAATTTTAAATTTAATAAAAAAATATAAAAATTTTAAAATAACAAACAATTCGAAAATTTTTTTTTCCAAAAAATTAAAAAAAACTACTTTGGGGAAAAAATAAATTTTGTTTACCTAAACAAAATCGGTCCACAAATAGCTGAGATATGAGGAAAAAACCAGGACAACCTCGATTTTTGACCTATATCTGGATTACTAATTCATTAATATAGACAATATGGATATCTAATGATAGATATTTCATAGACCTTTGCATCGACGTATATACCCTAGTAAGTAGGACCTATAATGGGTCAAAATAGGAAACAAATATTAGTTAACCCGAATTTTTTTTCACAAAAAAAAAAATTTAAAAAACCAAAAAAAAATTTTTAAATTTTTTAAACAAAAATTTAAATTGAAAAAAAAAAATAACAATTCTAAACAAATATGTTTACAAAAAATGAAAAAAACAACTTTGGGGAAAAAAATTAATTTTGTTTACCTAAAAATATTTAAAATTTGTATTTTGAATTATACTTCAAGGTGAAGGGTATATAAGATTCGGCACAGCCGAATATAGCTCTCTTACTTGTTTTCGTTCACATCTCGCGCCTCATTGCCTTTATAAAGGCAATCAGGCCGTCCCTTTTCAGCTGCCTTAATTGTTTAACGTCGTCTAATTGTACCGCGTAACAGTTTTTTAAGGGTTTGCATTTGGCCACATGCAATAATTTTTTGGTTTTCATAACCTAATATTTTAATAAATGGTTTAAGCGTTCCAGCTTCCTATATGAAGATATAGGTCGACTGAGAACTTGAATCGACGTGGAATAACCTGACAATTTGAGAGTTTATAATCCGCCAACAAAATTTAATGTAAAAAAAAATAATATTGACAACACTGTTATATGCAAATTTGAAATTATCTATTCCTAAATTGATTTAAACAAATTACCTTTATTTTCCAAGTATTTAATTCTAAATGTATGCGTTCCGTTTCCAGTTGCCAACGAGGAGCATTAAATAAATCAAACCATTGGGTTTCATTATCAAAATCACATTTGGCACAAGTACGACAAGTTTCCATAATTATGTATTGGATTTTATTGTAAATAAATGTGATTTATTAAATTCAAACACGCACACACACACTTTCTAAAAGGAATTTTCCAAAACTTTACACTTTTTTCTACTTTTTTCTTATTTTTTTCTTGTTTAATAGAAAGAAAGTCCTGTTTGCCTATATTTTTAGCATCTCTTAGGGGTTTTCTCTTATTAGGCTCCAATTGGCAACTGATGTAACTGGCACCTCCTTGTTAATAAAAAAGTCCTTGTTCACTTGTTTGTTTCACAATATTTTTTGTGTATTTCTCCAAACTTTTGTCCTGTTTTTTTTTTTGGTTGGTATTTGTAAAAAATTGTTTGCAAGCTGCAAAGTAACATCAAATTTTCAACTTTGTTTTTTTATTATTTATTTAATACATTTTTTCCTCATTATCCTTTTTGCACAGACACTCACACTCAAAACACTGGCACATTTACTCGTCCTGCATGTATAATAGAGTAGTTGTAGCACAGATTTTTCAGCTTGAAAGCCTCGGTCAAACTAATTTGCTTTGGTGTAGTTTTTAATGGATTTAGTTCAAAATTTAGTTGAGTTCTGTTCTTGCCATGTTGTGTGTGAATGTGTGTATGTATGTCTCTGGGTGTGCAAAGAGTGCGAAATTTTCATGTTCACATACATCCTGCGGGAGCAGCTAAAGAAACAAACCCCCCATGTTTCTGGCTGTGAGTGGAATGGGTGGTGGTTGGATACATACACTTTCTCATTTACACTTGCTCGTTTGGCACACAAAATACGAACGTGAAGGTTTACGAATACAAAAACAAAGCTTTTTATACACTTAACAGACGACCTTCATAATATTTTCAGTTTTCCCTACATTTTCATAAACCAACAACAACAGCAACAACAACACCGACGACCGAGTAGTTGTAGTTTCGTTTCAAGTCAAATGGAATACAAGTGTTTTGCTTGTTGCAGTTGTTATTGTTGTTGCATGTTATTGCATGCTGTGTTTGTTGTTGTACAATTAGAGAGGGTTAAAAACCTGGCCACTTTTCTTCTTCTTCTATTTCATTTCTTTTTTTTCTACGAGTATTTTTATTATTTTCATGTAACACACTTTATTATTTATTTGTGACTATTGTGTGTCGTTTGGCAAAATCTCAGCTGGGTTTCTTACGCCTGTCAAAGTTTTATTTGTTTTTGTTGTGATTTCAACAGGAAAAAGGAGCAGCTTTATTTTTTTTTTGTTTACATTTTCATGTTGTTGTTTTTTTGTTTCACTGTTAGAATTTTTGATTTTGCGCAGTCCCTTAGCTCATGATTATGTAGCACAAATTAAAAGAATAACAACAACAACGTTAAATGAAAAAAAAATGCGCCAATTATTTTATTTATTTACATTAAAAATTCTTAATCATAATGTCATCATAAGTTGTTGACATAATAGATTTTAATTTTGTTGGCTTGTGTTACAGCAATACAAGTGAAGGCATTTTTCGAGTGCATTTTTGAACAGTGGTTTGGGTGTTGGAATTTTTTAGAATTAGTTGTACAAAAATGTTGTACTCGACAGCCAAAACGGTCTCCTAACACAAATATGCAGACATTTTAAACTCGTCAGTCAGTTTTCGAGATATTTACACTATAAACGTGTTTTCCATTTCAGGAACGTGGAGTTTAATTGAAAATTTTAAAAAGTATTTATGGTTTTATAATCTAAGGAAAAGGAAGTAGAGCTGCTAAATGAGTAATTTTTTTTTTAAATATGGGCATTTCCATTTTGGCGTGACGTTACATTTGTAAAAAATTTAAAAAAATTAATGATAAAGACAAATTTGTAAAAAGTTTTTTTTACTTTTGCGAAGTAATTAAGTACCTCTATATTCAGTAAAAATATTACAACAATTGACCATAAGGATTAGTAAAAATATGCGATGGCGTTACGTTACCAAAAACAGAAGTGCGGTTTGAGTTGCATTATAAAATTGCATAACTCTGCGAATTGGGCAAGACTTTTTGTATAAAACCTCTAGTAGTAGGATTTGGAATGATATACATTTATTTTCCAAATTATAAAATTTAAAAACCGTTCCTCGTTTTTTATATTTATTAGCTTTAGTATCTGGCGTTACGTTACTTAAATTTTCATTTGATATATTTTTTGGTTAATAAATAAGAAAGAGATATAAATATAAGAAAATTAAAAAATATATTTATTACAATATATGTATATAATAGTTTTATGTTTTTTTTTAGTTTAATTATATTTGGATTACAACATTTTTAATATATAGATGCTCGTTAAATTGATATTAGGAAGTGAGCCTTATATGGGAGCTATGACCAAATATAAACCGATCGTCACGAAATTAGGTCGAGTGATTTATGTTTACATTAAACTTATTTATGTTGAATTATATGTGGATACCTAATTTTTTAAGAGATTTATGTTCGTTAAAGTGATTTTTGGATGGGAGCTATGACTAATTATGGAGCTATCATTATGAAATTGTGTTATATGACTTCACTATATAGTATAAAACTTATTTGGAGCGAAATTTGTTAAGATACCTATATAAATTAAATATTTATTACCGATAAAGTCATATTTCGAGAGGACATTTGTATGGCAGCTAGGCTTCATCCTTAAATTCCCAAGTTTTGTTTGCATCTGTATTGCTGAGTGCCTTGCGGAATGTCTTCATTATTATTTTGAAAACAAAATTTTTCTTGCCTTTTACGGTTTTTTACACATAATCTGGCGTGACGTTATACACTTTTGAAAATGAATATAAAATTAACAATTTGTTTAATAACGGATTTTTTTTTCTGTAATTAGTTTATTTTATAAACCTTTGTAAAAATACAAAATTTCACGCACTTGCGATCGTCAGCGTAGAGATAAAGAGAATAAACCGTTGTTCGTCTGGCGTGACGTTATCTTAAAGTATCATTAAAAGCAAATCAAAATTTTACCGTTAATTTTTATTTGTTTGCTCTTTTGGATTTATATTACGGTAGCTGTTGTTATGGCAAATGTTTTTCGGTAAGAGTGCTTTAGAACAATTTCTCCTAGAAATATAAATTGTAAAGAGAATATGCCCTTAGAAATAAAACACAACTGACCAAAACGAAGACTTGAACTTTGTGGACCGGTATCTCGCCATCGCAACTCAGGAAAGCCTTGAACTCTTTTATTTAGTTAATTTTGAATATTTATCTTAAATAATACAAGAAAGGAAATACTGTTGGTTAACTTTTAATTTTTTGGTCTGGGTGGACTTTTCGCTGGAAATGCCCATATTTAAGGATGCTAAATCAAAAATTTTCAATTAATTATCATTAGACATTAAAAATTTTGTTTTGAATACCGCTGAAACTAGACAATTTTGCTATTAATATTTTGCATTTATGTATGTAATTTGGAATACGGGGTTTAATTAGTAAAAAACAGGATTTTAATAAAATGGAAACAGATTTTTAATGAAAAAATTTGTTTGACAAAAACATTTGTTTAGTAAAAACCTGTTGTTATTGTGGAAAATACGGGTTTAATGGGTTTTTAACAAGGTTGGCTATCGATTCGAAACGTTTAAAAGGTGACGGTAACACTAATACCCCGGTTTGCGTCGCTAATTGGGCCTGGAGAAAAGCGACGCATTGTAAAAGGCGACAAACATACTACTCTTGAAACTTATACTTATCAACAATGTTGATAACAAGCTGTTATTAACATTGTTTATAAGTATACATAACAACATTAACTGTTAAAGCTGCTAACATTACCATAGTTGCTAAAAGCTGTAGAAATAGAACATTCTAGTTTTGTCCTTTAGATAGATAATTTATAAAACTACTAGAAGATATAACCGAAAATAGCAGTCAGTCAGTTTATCGTAAGCGCTGTTAGGGTTAACATCAATAGCGACTATTTAAATTTCATGGCTCTTAACTGAAAAGGCAACACTGCTCCTGTCAACAGGCATCTGTCAGTTGACTACAGTCGAAATTTGAACAAGCTGGAAAATTCTGATTTCATCCGCATTATTTTTAGCGGATAATAACCATTACTCAAATCAAGCTAAGCTTGATAATACTATGGGAACTCTGCACCATAAATTTCAATGGTAAAGAATGGGTTTGCTGAAATTCGTTGTGGATGATGCCGAACGCCCAGTTGAGGTCTCTACACCCGAAAAAATTTAAAAAAAATCACGTTATTTTGTTGGCCGATCGAAAATTGAAAGTGTGAGAGATTGTCGAAGCCATGGGGATCTCACATGACTTAGATATGAGAAAGCTTGCCGCAAGATGGCTGCCGCGTTTGCTCATAATCGGGTGCACAAAACGGTACAGTTGCCATGGCAAAAATTCATGAATTAGGCTACGAAAAGGTCTCTCTTCCGCCATATTCTCCGGATTTAGCACCGAGTGATTTATCTTGTTTCCAAACCTAAAGAAATGTCTCGGCGGAAAGAGATTTGACTCCAACAAGGAAATCATCTCACAAAAATACCTATTTTGATGATCTCAACAAATCTTATTTTTTGGAAGGAATAAAAAAGTTGGAGAAACGTTGAAAAAAAGTGCATATGAGAAATAAAATAATTTTTTATCCAAAAACCTGTGATTCATTCAAAAATGCTCGGACTTTTGGACTCGTCCACGTACTTTTCATGAAATAAATTGAAATTTTTTTATCAAAAACATCTTTTCGGTGAAAAACGTTTTTAAATCCAAAAATAGTTGTTTATTGAAAAAGGATTTTAAATTGAATACAGTTGTTTTAGCGAAAAACTTTTGTAATAAAACGCTTTTAGGTGAAAACTAATTTTTAAAACATTTTTATACCCTTCACCATGAGTGGCAAGGATAAGTTTGTCATTCCGTTTGTAATTTCTACATTTTTTGTTTGCGATGCCACAAAGTATACACATATATTCTGGATCGTTATAGATAGCTGAGTCGATATAGCCATGTCCGTCTGTCTATTTGTATGTTGAAATCAACTTTCCGTCTCCCCCAAATAACTTATAATTCTTTCATCAATATAATTTTTATAGATCCGGTTCGGTTGCTATTTAAAATCGTGAAAATCGGTGCACAAATGGCTGAGATATAAGGAAAAAACCAGCACAATCTCTAATTTTGGCCGATTTCTGATCTGTATTTGGATTAAGTTATTAATATAGACAATACTAGCTGATCCGGCAAACGTTGTTCTTCCATACAAATTATTTCTAGTGAATATTTTGGTTGTTAAATAAAAAATGACGAATGTATTCTAATTGAATTTGGCATTATAGGTATTTTGATGCCAAATGAAGAGAAATACAAACAAAATTTTTTAGCGAAAATTATTTATCCTAATGTCCTAGCGGTATGAAATATAATATTCTAGTACCTACCAAAAATATATACAAAATTTCATAAAAATAGGTAAATATTGATATTTGGATATTGCTCATACTAAATATTAAAATCTCGGCTAAAAAACGGGTGGGTGAGGGTTGGTTGATGAAAATTTGGGGTTATAGGTATTTTTAATGCCAAATAAATAAAATACAAAAAAAGCTTTTGGTAAAAAAATTGTAAAAATAAATTCTGGATAGGGTCACCCTAATGACCTAGCGGTATGAAATATACTTTACCTCCTGTCTATACCTGATACATTTTTATCATGTTAAACTTCAAAATGGTTGTCAAGATAAAAAATTATCAGATATAGTCTCTATTTATTAGTATTTTTGCTTCGTTATGACAAAATTGTTAGTGCTTTTGCTCAGACAACTTTGTCTTGACAACAAACGTCATTAATTGTTATGATAAATATTTGTGAAGTATAGACAGGGGCTTACGACCTATTCTCATACCTACCAAACATACATAGAAAATTTCATAAAAATCGGTTGAGCCGTTTCGGAGGAGTTCAAACACTAACATTGTGACACGAGATTTTTATATAGACAATATGTATGTCTAATGATAGATATTTCAAAATCCTTTACAACGACATATGTATATAAGGCAATGGCAAGACCTACAATAGGTCAATATTTTTAACCCGAATTTAAAAAAAAAAAAAATTTTTTCATAAATTTTGTTTCACTTAAAATAAAAAAAAATAAATTAATAAATTAAAAAAAAATTATTTTGAAAATAAAAATTTTAAAACAATTTTGAAAAAATTAAAAAAAAAAAAATTTAATTTTGTTTGAATACGGAATCTTCATACATACATATATTCGTGATAAGATCTCAAATGAATATTGTAGAAATGATAATTCCCTTTATGGCAAGCGGTAAACCAAATATTACGAATTGGAAACCCCACGATTAAAACAAAATCTATTGATTTTTAACTAACCCCCATTAAAAATTATAGTTGTTGCCCCTACTACTTAAATATAAACGATATAGAGTAAAACTGATCATAATTTTCATATTCAAGATTATGCCATTAGATATCGAGCAAGAAATGTAGTAATTTCGATATCGAAATCACGATCACGAATGCGGTAATTTGGCCTCTGATCTTCTCCCATTAAAATGCTGCCAAATGCAAAAATACAATTTTTGAAAATAAAAATCCAATACATATCCTTTAAAAACTTATTTAAATGTAGTTTATTTACATTTTATTTAAACATATTAAACTTAAAAATTTTAAGAGATAAAATAAAACTCTATTGATTTAAATATATAACTATATATTTTACAAATAACATACAAAAAAGTCTTAAAGCATTTTAATTGTATTTTTTAGTCATACATATTGCCAGCGGAGTGATATTCTCGGTAGCTTAAGTTAAATAGTATTTATTACCAAATTTACATAAAAAATAAAAATCAATTTTCTTGCGTGTGAGTGGGGTGTGTGTGTGTCTAAATTTTTAATGCTAACACGCTGGCAATATGCCTATTTGCTGTAGACAATGTTTGGCTGCTATCATCTTTGCTTCTTTTTTCGTATTGCAAGCTTTGTCGGGCATAAACGTTTGTCCATTAACCTGTACCGAAAACAGAAACATTTTACTGTGTGACGGTCCCTTTTCGTTGACCAGCGTATATAGGGGTGGTGTCCATTTGCGTTTCGAAGTCAATTCATTGAGTAGACAAACCGGATGTTTTTCTTCTAGATTTTGTTGAGCTAATTGTGTGTGTTGGGAACCACCGCTGCGTTTTTTAGCGGGCATACCTTTGCGATTCAAATCCTCTTGCGCTACCAGGCCACGTTTATCGAGTTTCACATCGAGCAGTAGGGGCTGCAGTGAGCCATTCTTTTCACGTCCCAAACCCTCTCCTGGTTTCCAGCCCATTTTTTGCAATAGATGCATACCCATGCCACCCGTTACCGGCTTTGTGGAGGTTAATTGATCTCGGCGTGCCCACACCTGAGGACCAGAATTTAGTTCGTTTGGTTTGAGAACATTAACGCCAGTACTGCCGGTAAATTGCCCGGGTAAATGTTTAGATGAAGCCCATGAACTCATTTCCCTCTGGGAATTGTACATCATTTTAATGGCTTCCGAGTCCATTGGATTGTCCTGGAGTTAGAATAAATTAAGAAAATAAGGGTATAAAACTTGTAACAAAAATGATTTTTCTAAAAAAAATCTTAAACTAGTTTTTATTTTGCAGAAATGCACCAGTTACCTGTAACCTTCTCATGGCATTAAGTCTTTTGGAAATAATCGATGATACATCTAATGAGGGACATCTTGTTTGAGGAAATACAGAACTGTTTGTGGAAGGTACTGGAACATCGGCCACAAAAGAAGATGCTGTAGCTGGTGTAGCTATGCTGGCATTTGCAGTCGTTGCGGGATCTGGTACACAGGCGGGCGAAGGGGGAACAGCCAAATTGGGTAAAACTGGAGCGGCCACAGGTGTAGGTACTACTGGTGTTGTTACAGCAACTGCAGCATCAGCAGTTGTTAAATTGGCAGGTGTCTCGGGGATAGCTTCGCCATTTGGTGCCGGCACCGCCTTAAAAGCCGGCTCCTGTTCTTCTACCATGGGCAAAGGTTTACCTAAAGCATTTTTAGGTAAATTACTTTTAAATATCGTAGTAGACTGTGAAGCAGTGGGTAAAGCAGGCAAAGGCGCTAAACTATCCTTAGCCTCTACGGGTACCCAATGTTCGGTCATATGATGATGTTGACCCGAAGAAACTGGGAATTGCATGGTTATGGCTTTAGTTTGTTCTTCGGTTTTTGCTAAAATCGGTAGAATGGGTTTCGAGTTGCGTATATGCATGACTATGGGTTCGCGCTCTTTCAACTGGAAGGGATGATGGAAAGCTTTAGTATTGCCTGTCTTGTCAACGTCCGAATCTTCATCGGACGATAGATCAGAGAGATTTTCTCCATTCGATATTTTCTTGCAAAATTCGGTTAAATCTTCGACGGTGCGGCCTCCATAACGCATTTTAAGCAGCACCTTATCCTTGATCTCTTGCGACAAATTATCACAGCCCGGCAAATTACCTCGCTTAAACATGCTAATGGCATTCTTGCGGGCAATTTCCAAAAGACGTTTTTTGTCTATGCCCAAATCTCGGGATCTTGAGCGGGAACGTGATCGTGAATAGTGTGAATGATAATGTCTGGAGAATCCACGGTTACGATAAGAACTATCACGATCGCGATCTCTATCGCGATCTCGATAACGATCTTTACTATGACCTCGATTGCGTTCGGAACGATCCTTATCGTGACTGCGACTACGCTGGGCACCATCGTAAAAGCTGTTGTGCACTTTACGCTTGCTGTAGTCATTACTACGAGTATCCTTTTCTTTCAAATAGGTCTCCTCATCGGACAATGAAATGTCTGAAATTTGTCCATCTTCCGAATATCTACGTGACTTTCTCTCTTTTGGCTCAGTTTTAATTTTAGTCTTATCCTTGTCACTTCGTTCTCGTGAGTGCTCCCGCTCTTTAAAACCATTATAAAAAGAATTTGACTTGCCATCTTTTTCATCTTTCCTTTTACGTTTGCTTGCGGTTTCCGCTCTATTATCTTCCTTGTCGTAATGTCTTTTACGTTCTGTTGAAGATTTTGCTGACTTGTCGTACTTATCCGCAGATTCGACTAACTTTTTGTCTCTATCCTTACTTCTAGCTCTATCTTTACTGCGTGCTCTATCTCTTGATTTATCCAATTCAGATGATCGTTTATCACTTTTTGGTTTTTCCTTTTCTTTATCTTTTGACTTTGCTCTTTCCTTGATTTTATCTTTATCTTTGCTCTTGGTTTTATCTTTTTCCTTATCCTTGTCCTTATCTTTTGATCCATCCTTGTGTTTATGTTTGTGTTTCTTTTTGGACTTTTTGTGTTTGTGTTTTTCTCCACCTGACACTTCACCCTCTTCATCAATCACATTCTCGCCGGCTTCTCCTTTTTGTTTCTTATGCTTCTTTTTCTTTTCCTTTTTTTGCTTCTTGGCCTTTTTAATTAAATTCTTATCGTCCAGCAGTTCCTCGGGTGGAGCTGCATTGAATACTTGAAATAGCTCAGTTAAAATTTCATTGGAACTTTTAACGGGTTCTATATTCTTCTTGTCATCTTCCCCAGTCTCTAAGTCATCGCCATTATCTGGCTCATCATTTTCCTGTGAGCTGCTGTCCGAATCATTTGAATCTTCCTCATCATCATCGGTTTCATCTTGAGAATCTTTATTTTTTGCCTGGCCATTGGTATCTTGTGTTTCGGTGTCATTATTATCGGGCGGCTCGGTTTTTATAGTCTGTTTCAGCAATTGTATCTTATTTTCAATTTCTAGATCAATTTTTTCCTGTTTAATTTTAACCACTGGATTTTGGGGTGCTGCATTAGAACCTTCATCATTGTTGGCCGTTTCTGTGCTATCGTTTGTGGGCGGCTGGGCCATTTTTCCAATAATTTATTGTTTTAAGAAATTATCTCATTTACGTTATATTATTAGTAGTAAATTTTAAGTTTTTCACACTAATTTCCAAAATTTTAATACATTTTAGCATTTTTTTTTAGAGGATTCTAAAAATTTTCTATAATTTGCACCTTTTATGAACTGTCAAAATATTCTAGGTGTGTTTAGTTGGCATAACAAGGCTGTGTATTTTTTTTAGTTGCATCGAGTTGCCGGATGGTTGGCAGTGACTTGTGATAAATGCCTAGATTTTTAATAAATGTCGTGATCTATTATGTTTTTTTTTTTTCAAAAAGCAAAAAACATACCATTATCACTCTTTTTTTAGCGTACTTGAATCGACGTAGGATAATCTTGCGAATTTTGAGAGTCGTTATAAAGCATAAATCAAGATTATCGAAACAGCTTGCATTTTAATAATATTTATTGAATACTAGCTGTCACGCACACGTTGTTCTGCCATAGCTCACACAAAGTTTGAAGACTTCCACTAATGCAATACTAAATTTTTACTTTGTATGGGAGGTGCCATGCCCACTGTTCCTATATAGGTCAATTGTGAATCTAAACCATCCAGGGACCCACACAAATACATACAACAAATTTCATCGAGATCGGCCCAGCCGTTAAGGAGGAGTTTAGTTACTAACACACATACAGAAGAATTATATATATAAAGATTTGAAAAAGTTTCAACTGTATTCTCAACCCCTGTACATAAGACTGTAATAAAGCTTTTGTTCCCATTGTCTTTATGAGAAAACCGGTGGAACAACATTTTTATTTGTAGTTTCTGCAAATGAATATTGTACAAATTACAAATTTACATTTTGTGGTGTAGGGTATAAAATGATTTATGAACCACTCATTATTATATCTGTTTATAAAGATTTGTTTACATAAATATAACGGTAACTAAATTGTTATGGCAACATTTCTATTTGCTGTACGAATAATATGGCAGCACCGTTTTCGATAAATGTTTTTAGTACTAATTATTACAACTCTGTATAAAAGTATATCTAAAGGCAGTGTTGCCGACTAGTAGGTTTTGCTGCTACTATGTAACTCCAATTTACTTATAACGTTAGTGTATAATTTTGGGTTAAAATTAAGTTTCATATATGTAATCATTATCTTGCCTATATTGGCTTTTTGATAATAACTATTAATGAAATATAATTCGGGCATAATAAATATTTAGCTTTTTAAAAAAAATTTATTTTGTTTTAATGTTTTGAAAAGCAATTTGTTAAAAAATGAAGGATTTATTGAAAAATCTGCTTTTTTCAATAAAAAAACTGCGTTTATTTCTCTCGATTTGAGCAGGGCTTTTGAAAATAAAAGAAAGTTGACAACTTTGGTTTCATTTGACAGCCGCGGCAGAGAATTTTAGTTGGATAAAAAAATGAGAAAAATTATATATTAACTTGGCACAATTAATTAAAAAACGACGCGTATTCATTTGTTTATACTAAAATAATTGTGTTATACTTGAAGAAAACATAATATTCTTAGAAATTAACAAAGAAAATTAACGAAAACAATGCAGTGAAATGGAAAAAATAACTACAATAAGAATTTTTTACTAGGGGTGTGGTTGAACGGAGCTCTACACATAACACAGCAACACAAATTATTTTTACGGATTATACAAAAAAAAAAAAACAGAAAAAACGCAAAAAATATTAAAGAAATATACATTTATGGTTTAAGAAAACTAACATTAAAACTATAAATTTGATATCTAACGCAACAACAAATTAAGCAGAAATATGAAAATTTTATTTTAAACCAAAACGTGAATAGAATTAATTAAAATAAAACAAATCGGGGCAAACTGGTATGAAAAGAAAAAAAGAAGTTTTGTGTATTTTTTGTATATGCAAATTAGAAAAGAAGAAAAAAGGAACGTAATTTAGTATTTATACAAAAAAAATTGAGGTGATAACAACAACAAATAAAGTGGTTTTAACAAGAGATGTGAAAGAAGAATTAAAAAACAACAACAAACAAAAACAACAAGAGAGTTAATACAAATGATAATAAATTTAATTTTTTTTTAGAAAAGTTTTGAAAAATTTACAAATCTACATATAATTTTACTTCTTTTTTAAATCTTTGAAAGGAAGTACCAAAATATAGTGTGTGTGATAATTATTTAAACAAAAAACAAAGATTACAAAAAAGGGTTTATTATTTTTAAATTTTGATTTGTTTCATTTTTACCCACAAGTTCGATAAAAAATAACAAAAACGCAGGCAATGCATTAACATCATCAAACAAACTTCCTTATCTTCATACTGGTCATTAGTTTTTGGGTGAGCAATGTCACGGCTTGCAGATTACTTTGTTATTGTGGGCTATGATAATGAAAAAGATCGTAAGTTTTATTATTCTGAAACTGTGTTGAATTTTCTTTTTTTAATTGCTGTTTTTTTCTTTATTTTTCTAATTAGGTACAATTACCGATAACCAATTGTTAACATGTGGCAAGATTATACAACGTTTTCCCGAAAAAGACTGGTCGGATACTCCCTTCATAGAAGGCATAGAATGGGTAAATATTGATAAGATGAGAGAGGAATAGTAATAGATTTAGAAGATTTAAAGATGTAATTCAAATTGAAATTGGCAACAATAATTGTTTGGCTGAAAATGTGTTTAATTCAGTTTGTGAGTTGAAAATTTCAATAGTTTATAGGTATTACACCCCGCTAAGTTAAAGGGTGAGTGAGGGAGATGTTAGACGATTGTAACTATAAATATAATTGCTATGCCAATTGTCTGAATTGTAATTATGCCAGAAAAAAGTTCACACATAGAACCATTAAGCAAATGGCTAAAAGCTTTGGATATGCCCAATAACCAACAGCTGTTAGCGGTCAATAGAATTAATCTCTAAATCCCAAACATTTTCAATCTTTATAATAAAGTATACTTTGGTGAAGGGTAATATGATTTGGCACTGTCAGATATAGCCTATAAATTTTTGTTCTGAAATTGAAAACGAATCATTTTAAAATTTCTGTTTTTTAAAGCTAAACTCTAGAATTGGGTGTAAAAAAGTTTTGCCAAAATTTCTTATTTAACATCTATTACTCCAAAATGTCTGGACAATTCTAATAATTTCATATAGCATTTTTCGAAATTGAAATCTCAAGATATTGAATGATGAAATAACATATTCAATTTTAAAAATCTTCTCTCTTTCTCTCTCTTTCACTCTCTAGTTCTGTCAACCTTTGGGCTGGAATCTATCGTACGAGAAACAAGAACCGAAATTTTTTACCTCCGTTCTTACCGACATCGATGCCAATAAACATTATTGTGCCTGCCTGAGTTTTCACGAAACTCTCGCCATCACACTCAACAAGAAAATCGTCGACGAAGAAGACGAAACCATATCCACCTCAACGAAATATCAAAACTCATCACCACTCAACAACACCATCATCGGCTTACCGACGACAAACAATGGTTGTGCAAATACATCAACATCATCCACAGTCTCCCCCAACACTTCGACATCACTTATATCGCATCATAGTGTTATGTATGCTCCCAAATGTTTAGTTCTAATATCACGTCTCGATTATGGCGAGACATTCAAAAATTGCCTCGGCACCATCTATACGGTGTATATAGAGAATTTACCATATGCCTTGGAGACATTAATTGGTAATATATTGGGTTGTATACAGGTACCACCGGCCGGCGGGCCACAAGTACGATTTTCGATAGGAGCGGGCGATAAGCAGTCGTTGCAGCCGCCGCAATCGTCATCGTTGCCGGGAACGGGCACATCGGTGTATTTTTTATTTAAACAATTGGGTGAGTAAAGCTGTTTACTAAAAATTGTACTTAATTAAAGACTACTCAATGTTTTCTTTAGAAATAATAATATAAAAACATTTTCTAATGAAAAATCAGTTATGCTGAATTGAAAACTGTTATACAAAAGATGTTCTATTGTAAAAAATATTTTCTGTAGAAAAATCTGTCGTACTGAAGTTGTTCTATAGAAGAAACTGTTATACCGAAGTTGTTCTATAGAAAAACCTGTTATACCGAAGTTGTTCTATAGAAAAAACTGTTATACTGAAATTGTTCTATAAAAAAACTGTTATACTGAAGTTTTTCTACTGAAAAAACTGTTATACTGATGCTCTACAGAAAACACTGCTACACTGAAGTTTTTCTACAGAAAAAACTGTTATACTGAAGTGGTTCTATAGAAGAAACTGTTATACTGAAGTTGGTCTGTAGAAAAAACTGTTATACTGAAGTTTTTCATTTAAAAACACTGTTATACTGAATTTTTTCTTGAAGAAAACTGTTATACTAAAGTTGTTCTGTAGAAAAAACAGTTATACTGCAGTTCTATAGAAGAAACTGTTATGCTGAAGTTGTTCTATAGAAAAAAGCTGTTGTACTCAAGTTGTTCTATAGAAGAAACTGTTATACTGAAGTTGTTCTATAGAAAAAACTGTTATACTGAAGTTTTTCTTTTGAAAACACTGTTATACTGAAGTTTTTCTACATAAAAACTGTTATATTGAAGTTGTTCTATGGAAAAAACTGTTATACTGAAGTTTTTCTACTGAAAAAACTGTTATACTGAAGTTGTTCTATAGAAAAAACTGTTATACTGAAATTGTTCTATAAAAAAACTGTTATACTGAAGTAGTTCTACATAAAAAACTGTTATACTGAAGTTTTTCTACTGAAAAACTGTTATACTGAAGTTGGTCTGTAGAAAAAACTGTTAAACTGACGTTTTTCTTTTAAAAACACTGTTATACTGAATTTTTTCTTTAGAAAAAAATGTTATACTGAAGTTTTTCTACAGAAAGGACTGTTGTACTGAAGTTGTTCTATAGAAAAAACTGTTATACTGAAGATTTTGTATAGAAAAAGCTGTTATACCGAAGTTTTTCTACAGAATAAACTGTTATACTTAAGTTTTTCTTTTGAAAACATTGTTATCAAGTTTTTATACAGCAAAAAAAACTGTTATATTGAAGTTGTTCTATAGAAAAGCTTTTATACTGAAGTTTTTCTACAAAAGAACTATTATACTGAAATTGTTCTATAGAGAAAACTGTTATACTGAAGTTTTTCTATAGAGAAAACTGTTATATTGAAGTCGTTCTGTAGAAAAACTGTTATACTGAATTTGTTCTGTGGAAAAAACTGTTATAATGAAGTTTATCTACAGAAAAAAATGTTATAATGACGTTTTTTTTTACAGAAAAACTGTTATACTGAAGTTGTTTTACAAAAAACTGTTATACTGAATTTTTTCTATAGAAAAAACCGGTAAACTGAAGTTGTTCTATAGAAAAAACGCTTATACTGAAGTGCTGTAATAATATTTTCAATAAAAAATAATTTTTTTTTTTTAATTTCTTCCCACTTTTCGTTACAGGTATTAAAAACGTATTAATTTTGCTGTGCGCCGTTATGACTGAAAATAAAATACTCTTTCACTCGAAAAGCTATTCCCACCTAACCGAGAGTTGTAAAGCACTCGTAGCTCTCATGTATCCCTTCCGTTATACCCATGTGTACATTCCCATTTTGCCGGCACCGCTAACGGAAGTGCTCTCAACGCCAACACCCTTCATAATGGGCATTCACAGTTCTTTACAAACTGAAATCACCGATTTATTAGATGTCATTGTTGTCGATTTAGATGGTGGTTTGGTAACGATACCACCAACCCTAACGCCACCCGTACCCGTACTACCCTCACCGTTGTGGGAACAAACTCAGGAATTACTGACAATGATACTATTTCCAAATCTATCACAGTCGGATTTAGCATTTCCATCACAGGAGAAACCTACCAATTATCCCAAAAGCGAAGCTGTAATCGATAAGGAATTGAGAGCTATATTTATGCGTCTGTTTGCTCAACTTTTACAAGGCTATAGATCGTGTTTGACTCTTATACGGATTCATCCCAGACCAGTTATAACGTTTCATAAGGCGGGCTTTTTGGGGGCCAGAGATTTGATAGAAAGTGAGTTTTTATATCGTGTATTGGACAGTATGTTCTTTACGACATTTGTTAATGAGCGCGGACCACCCTGGCGGCCCTCCGATGCTTGGGATGAGCTCTATAGTTCTATGAATGAACTACTGAAATCTGAGGCCAACAATAAAAGTCTCCTGCACATACACATCTCGGAATTGGGTAAGGTATTGTATGAGAATGAAATACCCAATCAACAAATGTATGCGCAAAAAGTATTACGTCCCCCAGAGGGCTCCTCACATCGCATACACCAGCCCGCTTTTCCTCGTCTAAGTTCGGATAAAGTTGAATTGATTATCAATGATGGCATTCGCAAGAATTGCATACAACCCCGGTTAACATCAGCACGCAATCAAAATCGCACCATACCCATGGGACCTCGCTTGCCAGAAGTATTAGATGTTAGACCTAATCTCTCGAATTCAGCCAGACGTTTGGAAGTTTTGAAAACTTGTGTTTCCTATATATTTGAAAATAAAATAGCCGATGCCAGAAAACTGGTACCAGCTGTTACACGCACCCTTAAACATCGTGATGCTCGTCTGATATTTTGCCGTGAACTGTTTGGCTACGTGCATGGCAACAAAGCCGTACTGGATCACCAACAATTCGATTTGGTTATTAAGTTTATGAACAAAACCTTACAGAACTCCTCCGGCATTGATGAGTATACAGTGGCGGCCGCTTTACTACCCATGTCTACAATATTTTGTCGTAAACTTTCAACGGGCATTATACAATTTGCCTACACTTGCATACAGGATCATCCCATATGGAAGAATTTACAATTTTGGGAGTCCACCTTCTATCAAGATGTACAAACTCATATCAAAGCCTTGTATATGCAACATAGACGCGCAAACGAGCACAATAAGGAATCGAATTGTGTGTTGGATGATGTGCCGCTGGAAGAGCCAACAGCTTTAGAAATAACGGCCGAGCAATTGCGTAAATCACCCACTATCGATGAAGCGAAGAAAAATGAATTGGCCCAGTCGGAAGAGTCGACTTTGTACAGTCAGGCCATACACTATTCGAATAGAATGGTTTCGCTGCTCATACCACCGGATGTCAATGCTGTAGGTCATCAGAAGCCCAAGCAAACATTTCGTTTCGATGATAATCAGAGTGTGTCAAATAGGTGAGTACAAATAATAGATTCTTTGGGAAAATAAAATGACAGAGAAGCTACTTAATGTGTAGAAAAGTTGTCTGCAGCAGAGTAACTTTTTGTAGAGAAAAGTGGTCTGCAGCAGAGTAACTTTTTGTAGAGAAAAGTTGTCTGCAGCAGAGTAACTTTTCCTAGAGAAAAGTTGCCTGCAACAGAGCAACTTTTCCTAGAGAAAAGTTGCCTGCAACAGAGCAACTTTTTCTAAAGAAAAGTTGCCTGCAACAGAGCAACTTTTTTTAAAGAAAAGTTGCCTGCAACAGAGCAACTTTTTCTAAAGAAAAGTTGCCTGCAACTTTTTCTCTAGAAAAAGTTTCTCTGTTACAGAGCAACTTTTTTTTTCTAGAAAAAAGTTGTCTGTAACAGAGCAACTTTTTACTAGAGAAAAGTTGTCTGTAACAGAGCAACTTTTTACTAGAGAAAAGTTGTCTGTAACAGAGCAACTTTTTACTAGAGAAAAGTTGTCTGTAACAGAGCAACTTTTTACTAGAGAAAAGTTGTCTGTAACAGAGCAACTTTTTACTAGAGAAAAGTTGTCTGTAACAGAGCAACTTTTTACTAGAGAAAAGTTGTCTGTAACAGAGCAACTTTTTACTAGAGAAAAGTTGTCTGTAACAGAGCAACTTTTTACTAGAGAAAAGTTGTCTGTAACAGAGCAACTTTTTACTAGAGAAAAGTTGTCTGTAACAGAGCAACTTTTTACTAGAGAAAAGTTGTCTGTAACAGAGCAACTTTTTACTAGAGAAAAGTTGTCTGTAACAGAGCAACTTTTTACTAGAGAAAAGTTGTCTGTAACAGAGCAACTTTTTACTAGAGAAAAGTTGTCTGTCACAACTTCGAACATTTTCTAGAAAACAATTTTTGACTAGTTTTTCCATAAAGTTAACATATTCACCTTTATCCTTTCAGCATAATGGGTTCCCACAGCTTAAGTGAACACTCCGATGAGGGTTTCGAAGAGAACGATGCCTCCGAAGTGGGTGTGGCCGTTGGCAAAATTGTATCACGTTTCATAGACCGCGTATGCACGGAAGGCGGCGTTACGTCCGAGCATATACGCAATTTGCACGATATGGTGCCCGGTGTTGTACACATGCATATTGAATCTCTGGAATCTGTTTATTTAGAAGCTAAGCGACATCCTCATGTACAAAAACCAAAAATACAAACACCTTGTTTGTTGCCGGGCGAAGAAATCGTAACGGAACATTTAAGATGCTACCTAATGCCGGACGGGCGTGAAGATGACACACAAAGTTTAATACCAGCCGAAGGAGCTCTATTTCTTACCAACTACCGCATAGTGTTTAAGGGAAATCCCTGTGATCCTTTGGCTTGTGAGCAAACCATCATTCGAGCATTTCCTATTTCGTCGCTGTTGAAGGAGAAGAAAATATCGGTGTTGTATTTGGCCCATTTAGACCAAACTATGCCTGAGGGTCTACAACTGAGATCAAGTACTTTTCAGTTGATGAAAATTGCTTTTGATTTGGAGGTAACACCCGAAATGATTGAATCCTTCCGTAAGATATTGTGTAAGGCCAGACATCCCGTAGATGAATTTGAACATTTTGCTTTTCAATCGTATGGCACAATTATACACGGAGCAGCACCGCTTAAGGCCAAGGAGAAGTACTCCACCTTGAAGGGTTTCGCCAAGAAAACTTTAATGCGCACCGCCAAGAAGGCCGGTCTAAAGCAGAAATTTACTCCCAAACGTAAACTACTAAATCCGGGTATGGATTTTGATACCATGGTGGCCTCGGTGGATGCATTGGAAACACATTCTCAAAACGATGAATTGGAAGATGATGAATTCGAGTGCAATAATGAGACATTACCACGCATAGCCACCGCCAAGGATGTAGAACGTATGCGTGAGAGAAACTATGTAAGGGATTGGAAACGTTTGGGTTTTGAAGACACACAAAGCGGTTTTCGTATAACCGCCGTAAATTCCAACTACAGCATGTGTAGATCATATCCAGCCATCTTTGTGGCTCCCTTACAGGTACACGATGCAGCCTTAACTCATCTGGGGCGTTGCTATAAGAGCCAACGTATACCGGTGCCCACTTGGCGTCATCGCAATGGAGCCATGTTGATAAGAGGTGCCTTGCCGCACAGCAAGTCTGTAGTCATAGGCATGCTGAAGAATCCCACTGGCTCCAATACCATGTCCAATGATATGGCCAATTATCATGAACAGGATAAATATTTCATGTCTCTGATAGACACCATGCCCAAACCTAATATTTCCCTGGCTCAATACAATTTGTCGGGCATAAATTTATCCATGAATTCTTTACTTTTGAATACCTCGGCAGTGGATGATTTGCATTACTTGAATACCTCATTGACACCGGAAGTAACACGCAAAAATAAAGGACTTTCGGCCAGTCATGAGGGTAAACAAAAAGCTGGCACTATTAAAAATTCCTCAGCTGTTTCGAACTCTAACGCCTCGGCTTATCGCAAAATACGTTTGTATGTATTGGGCGAAAAATCTCAGACAAAATCTAGCGTTAATGCTGACATGGGGGCGGAATTTATACCAGTCGACTATCCCGATATAAGGCATTCCCGTATAGCATTTAAGAAACTCATGCGGGCCTGTCTGCCCTCCAACAATACCAACGACACCGATCAAACGTTTGCCAAGAATATCGAACAGTCCGATTGGCTACAACAGATTTCCTCTTTGCTGCAGTTATCCGGAGCTGTTGTCGATCTAATCGATTTACAGGAGGCCTCAGTCATGCTGTCGCTGGAAGATGGCTGGGACATAACCGCACAAATATCAGCCATTGCCCAGTTGTGTTTAGATCCCTTTTACCGTACCATTGATGGTTTTCGGGTGCTGGTGGAAAAGGAATGGATTGCTTTTGGTCATCGTTTTGCCCATCGCAGCAACTTGAAGCCATCACACAATAGTTCAAATATCGCATTTGCTCCCACATTTCTACAGTTCATGGATGCCGTCTATCAGATACAAAAACAATTTCCCATGGCCTTTGAATTCAATGAGTTTTACATACGTTTCTTGGCCTATCATACGGTATCGTGTCGTTTTCGCACATTCCTGTTCGATTGTGAGGTGGAGAGGTTTGATATGGGCATAACATCGGTGGAGGATAAGAGGAGTACATTGTCCACGAAACATTTGATGGGCAATAATAAGGGTAAGATGAAATTTGTTTGTAGAAAAGCAATGGAAAGGAGAGTTTATTTATGAATGAAATTGATAAAATTTATTTTCCGCCAATTCTTTTTGCACCAATTTTTTTTTAACCAAATTTTTTTTTCACCAAAAAAATATTGGTGAAGAGAGATATTTTATTGTATTTATATATGACTCCTCCTTACCCAGGTAACAATGGCTCCGACGACGAATCAAGTATTTATCCCGTCGATATGCGCAGCAAAACTTTGGTCAACTTCAATCGCATCGGTCACTCCATATTCGATTATATCGAACGTCAACATTCGAAATCTCAAATATTTTACAATTTCATTTATTGCCTGCAAGACGATGTCCTACGACCCCAAAGTTGTGCGGCTGCCTTGGATTTGTGGCCTTACTATACCAACGAAGAACTGGCCCAGGGACCACCCTACGATCTGGAGCTAACCAATGCTGACGATGAACTCGATTTATCCGAGTTGAAAGGCAAACGTGTTGTTATATCCGCCGGCTATGATAACGTAGAAAAATCTGATCCCAACACATTCGTTTGTCTGCTCAGTGAAGTTAAACAGGCCGAAACCGAAAGAGGACACTTGCCGCAAAAATGGCAACAAGTATGGTGCGGTCTAGAGGTGCCACGTGTCGAACGGGTAGAACGCAAGTCTTCACTGAGCAGTATTTTCTATCATGGCAAACTACAGCATAAACGCTCTACTTTGGAAATTATCATGAAGGGACGTTTGACGGGCTATCAGGATAAATTTTTCCATCCGCATCGTTTCGAAAAGCATCCATACACTACACCCACCAATTGCAATCATTGCACGAAACTTTTATGGGGCCCAGTGGGTTATCGCTGCATGGATTGTGGCAATTCGTATCACGAACGTTGCACCGAGCTGTCGCTGAAAAATTGCACTAAATACAAGGCTGTCGAGGGAGTGGTACCGCCAAATGTGAATATATCACAGGGTGATACCTCAAGTATTGCATCTAGTGCTGCCACTACCGCACGAACCTCATCCCATCATTTTTATAATCAATTTAGCAGTAATGTGGCAGAAAATCGTACCCACGAAGGGTGAGTAATTGAAAGAAATTATCATTTTGTTTTTAAGTTCTTTAGAACTGATTATTTGAAACTATTTAAAGACATCTTTATAAACGTGGTGCCTTGCTGAAAAACTGGAAACAACGTTGGTTTGTTTTGGATTCCATAAAACATCAATTACGTTATTATGATTCAGAGGACTCGACATGCAAGGGATTTATAGGTAGGAGGACAATAAAGATTGTTACCAGACAACTTTTCAATAGAAAAAGTTGCTGTGTTACGGACAACTTTTCTATAGAAAAAGTTGCTGTGTTACGGACAACTCTTCTATAGATAAAGTTGCTGTGTTACAGACAGTTTTTCTATAGAAAAAGTTGCTCTGTTACAGACAACTTTCCTAAATAAAAAGTTGCAGTGTTACGGACAACTTTCCTATAGAAAAAGTTGCTCTGTTACAGACAACATTCCTATAGAAAAAGTTGCTCTGTTACAGACAACTTTTCACTAGCAAAAGGTTGCTCTGGTACAAACAACTTTTCTCTAAAAAAGTTGCTCTGTTACATACAACTTTTCTCTAGTAAAAAGTTGCTCTGTTACAGACAACTTTTCTCTAGCAAAAAGTTGCTCTGTCACAGACAACTTTTCTCTAGCAAAAAGTTGCTCTGTCACAGACAACTTTTCTATAGAAAAAGTTGCTCTGTCACAGACAACTTTTCTATAGAAAAAGTTGCTCTGTCACAGACAACTTTTCTATAGAAAAAGTTGCTCTGTCACAGACAACTTTTCTATAGAAAAAGTTGCTCTGTCACAGACAACTTTTCTATAGAAAAAGTTGCTCTGTCACAGACAACTTTTCTATAGAAAAAGTTGCTCTGTCACAGACAACTTTTCTATAGAAAAAGTTGCTCTGTCACAGACAACTTTTCTATAGAAAAAGTTGCTCTGTCACAGACAACTTTTCTATAGAAAAAGTTGCTCTGTCACAGACAACTTTTCTATAGAAAAAGTTGCTCTGTTACAGACAACTTTTCTATAGAAAAAGTTGCTCTGTTACAGACAACTTTTCTATAGAAAAAGTTGCTCTGTTACAGAATACTTTTCTCTAGAAAAAGTAGCTGTGTTACAGACAACTTTTCTTTAGAAAAAGTTGCTCTGTTACAGACAACTTTTCTTTAGAAAAAGTTGCTCTGTTACAGACAACTTTTCTTTAGAAAAAGTTGCTCTGTTACAGACAACTTTTCTTTAGAAAAAGTTGCTCTGTTACAGACAACTTTTCTTTAGAAAAAGTTGCTCTGTTACAGACAACTTTTCTTTAGAAAAAGTTGCTCTGTTACAGACAACTTTTCTTTAGAAAAAGTTGCTCTGTTACAGACAACTTTTCTTTAGAAAAAGTTGCTCTGTTACAGACAACTTTTCTTTAGAAAAAGTTGCTCTGTTACAGACAACTTTTCTTTAGAAAAAGTTGCTCTGTTACAGACAACTTTTCTTTAGAAAAAGTTGCTCTGTTACAGACAACTTTTCTTTAGAAAAAGTTGCTCTGTTACAGACAACTTTTCTTTAGAAAAAGTTGCTCTGTTACAGACAACTTTTCTTTAGAAAAAGTTGCTCTGTTACAGACAACTTTTCTTTAGAAAAAGTTGCTCTGTTACAGACTACTGCTCTATAGAAAACTTAAACTTAAAATCCCTTTATAGATTTAGCTGAAGTTCAATCTGTTACGGCCGCACAACCAACACAAATTGGCACAAAACGTGTTGATGAAAAAGGATTCTTTGATGTGAGTCTTTAGTGGATTTCTTTTTCAACACAAATTATATGAAATACTTTGATTACTTTTTTTTTCTTAATGTAGTTAAAAACATGTCGACGCACTTATAATTTATATGCCATGGATGCTAATTTGGCCCAAGAGTGGATCGAAAAGATACAAGCTTGCTTACAGTAAACATGCTTAAACAAAACGCTATTGAGTTATAGTTACGTTTCTTTTTTCGGACTAGTTAATAATTTGTAAATGTAGCCAAGAAGAGGAGTGGAGCGACGAGTATTTTCTATCAATCAAATCAGATTCGATTTTGTTATTGTTTTAAGTGATTTACAAAACAAATTTTGTTTAACAAATATTTTCTGTGTATATAATTTAGAAAACATAAAGGAAAAACAAAGCATTTCAGTTGCAATATGCAAAATATGTATTTATATTCATATTAAATAGTTGGTTTTTTATATTATTACTATTATTATAAGTATTGTTTTGTTAATTGTTTTTTTTTTTTTGTAATACATAACTAAAAATCTTCCACTTTATATAGAATACACTTTTTGTAATTGATATTATTTAATTTAATATTTAAAAAGAAAAAGAAACTAGTTAAGTACAGTGAATTCCCTTTTATCACTTCTATCCCCGCTTGTTGAGTTTTTGTAGTAACCCTTTGAACTTTTTAATTTAACACCTTTTATTTAAGTGAAAAACCTAATAATTGAACGAACCTCCTGATATTGTTTTTTAAAGAAAATATACAAAAAAAAAGCAAACCTACAAATTAAATAAAAATCTACCATGTCTTTAAATGTGATTAATCCTTAAATAAATGAATAAAAATTGTTTAACATACCTAATAAATACATATATATATATAACTAAATATATTTATAATTTAAATGTATCTATCCTTTATATAGTAAAAAATATTTGTCAAACTTTATCTTTTTTTCAAAAAAAAAAACTTTATACTCGATGTTATGCCAAAGAATCGGTTAAAGAAATATAATATATACATACACATATATCATTTAACGTTTTTAGTTTCCTTTTAAGTTGTATTTTTTTTTTAATATTTTACTCTGAATTTAGTAAATTTTGAAAAATAAAAACAGAAATCATTTCTATTTAATGCAAATCAACTGCAGTTTGTTTGTTTTTTTTGTAATAACATTTTTAAAACAAATGTATGTGTTTTTATTATTATTAATAACAAAAAAGTGTGATTCTTTTTACAAATGTCCTTAAATATTACAGAAATGTTGTCCAGTAGACAATGTTTAAGATAAAAAATGAAAATGGAAAAAAGAAACGAGAAAATTTATCAATATATATCGCTGTGGCATGACCATGACAAAATGTATCATATTGTGGTTCAATTATTGATTCACGATGATGATGCTGGAAATAGAAATAAATAATTAAATACAAAATAGGAAAAGTCTGTGTATAACAACATTTTCTAAAGCAAAATTGTCTGTAACAGAGCAACTTTTTCTATAAGAAAGTTGTCTGTAACAGAGCAACTTTTTCTATAAGAAAGTTGTCTGTAACAGAGCAACTTTTTCTAGAGAAAAGTTGTCTGTAACATAGCAACTTTTTCAAAGGAAAAGTCGTTTGTACCGGAGCAACTTTTTTTTTTGGAGAAAAGTCGTCTGTAACAGATCAACTTTTTTTTAGAGAAAAGTTGTCTGTAACAGAGCAACTTTTTCTAGAGAAAAGTTGTCTGTAACAGAGCAACTTTTTCTATAAGAAAGTTGTCTGTAACAGAGCAACTTTTTCTAGAGAAAAGTTGTCTGTAACAGAGCAACTTTTTCTATAAGAAAGTTGTCTGTAACAGAGCAACTTTTTCTAGAGAAAAGTTGTCTCTAACAGAGCAACTTTTTCTAGAGAAAAGTTGTCTGTAACAGAGCAACTTTTTCTAGAGAAAAGTTGTCTATAACAGAGCAACTTTTTCTAGAGAAAAGTTGTCTGTAACAGAGCAACTTTTTCTAGAGAAAAGTTGTCTGTAACAGAGCAACTTTTTCTAGAGAAAAGTTGTCTGTAACAGAGCAACTTTTTCTATAGAAAAGTTGTCTGTAGCAGAGCAACTTTTTCTATAGAAAAGTTGTCTGTAACAGAGCAACTTTTTCTATAGAAAAGTTGTCTGTAACAGAGCAACTTTTTCTATAGAAAAGTTGTCTGTAACAGAGCAACTTTTTCTATAGAAAAGTTGTCTGTAACAGAGCAACTTTTTCTATAGAAAAGTTGTCTGTAACAGAGCAACTTTTTCTATAGAAAAGTTGTCTGTAACAGAGCAACTTTTTCTATAGAAAAGTTGTCTGTAACAGAGCAACTTTTTCTATAGAAAAGTTGTCTGTAACAGAGCAACTTTTTCTATAGAAAAGTTGTCTGTAACAGAGCAACTTTTTCTATAGAAAAGTTGTCTGTAACAGAGCAACTTTTTCTATAGAAAAGTTGTCTGTAACAGAGCAACTTTTTCTATAGAAAAGTTGTCTGCAACAGAGCAACTTTTTCTATAGAAAAGTTGTCTGTAACAGAGCAACTTTTTCTATAGAAAAGTTGTCTGTAACAGAGCAACTTTTTCTATAGAAAAGTTGTCTGTAACAGAGCATCTTTTTCTTGCTTAACCTTGTAAAAAGTTACTTACTTTCAAATCATCCAAATCACTGATATTCTCATCTGAATAACCCTTCATTGCTTTCGTCGCTACCGGCCCCATATAATTGTTGACCAGAGCAAATTCCATCAGAGATAAAAATACAAATACCGAACACGAGGACATCCAAACGTCAATGGCTTTAACATAGGACACAGGTGGCAGTGACTGTTGTGATTGAGTATTTTGTGTGGCCAATGTTAATAGCGAGGTGACGCCCAAGGTGACACGAGCCGGTATAGCTTCCGGTTTAATCCAAAACGAAATCCAGGACATGACAACAATTAAAGCCGACGGTATATAGGTGTGCAGTAAATGGTAACCCAAACGTCGACGTAAATTGAAAACGATGGCTAAACAAGTGAAATTGCCTAGAAAATTGAGCAAGTCAATTGTAAATACAATTAAACAGAAATAGTTTTTAAGAAAATAAATTTCGAAATTTCAAAACTTATTAAACAAAAACCTATTTAAGTTAATTGCGTGAATAAATTGTTTAAAATTTATCAAATTTATTGTTAACCCGTTTGTAGTACAATAGAATAAAACCAAAGACTTAAAGCACAAACGAAAGAGAGTATAAATGAGTGGGAATGAAAGAGAAAGAGAGAGGGTTATTAGGATTATTGGTTTGTTGCTCAAGTCTTTGGTTTGTTGATGATAAATTCATGATGGCGGTTAAAAATTTACCTGTCGAATATTCTATCGTACAATCGGTCGTATAATTATTTGATATATCTAATTGAGGCAATTCAATTTCACTATTCACCACTAAAGGATCCGTCATATTCCAAATAAATACTAAATCCTGCACCGTATGCGACACTTGAATTAAATTAAATGTTCAATGCAATATTTAAATTTTAATTGTCCAACAAGAAAAGACTTACAACTTTCTATCATCATGGAACATATTTGTGTATCATGGGGATATGATTCAAATTTCATGGCACAGGACAAAACCAAGGTAAGTCTATAAATAAATTAAAGTATGTTTCTCAACAATTAAATATAAATCAAATTTTTTATTAAGCTTACTTGGACATATACAGCAGCGTCTTATCATTATATAGCCACAAATAATGATTGGGTATGCTCATCTCATGAAAGGTTACTTTCTTGGCATTTTTAAAAAAACAATCTGGCCGCCATATACTGTGCAGCCAGTCCACATCCAATATACGATATTCTTCACTCATATTTTCAGGTAAACGTAAACGTGGATCACGCCAACTTTGTGCTAAAAATATATCGGTTACATAGGTCTGCAAAAATAAATTATTTGATTATATTAATGGCTCTATTAGTTGGATTTTGCATGTTAAACATACCATTGACTCCTCATTTATGGAATCTAACGATAAAACGGTCACATGAAAATACACCACTGTCGGTTGACCCAGCAATTTGGGTGCTCGATTTTTATCGTATGTTTTGGAGGGTGTGGGCAAAATATCGGGCAATGATAAACTGGTTTCCACATGTGATACCAATTCTGCACTTTCGGTATTATTTCTATAAAAAGAAAGAAAATTATTTTTATAAATATTTTTTATATAAAATCAGTTTTTTATACAAAACATTTCTCTAGTTAAATCTACATTATTATGCAAAATTCTGGTCTGTTTCCAATAAATTTTCTCTAGAAAAAGTAGGTCTAACTCAGATAGAAAATATAGTTTTACATCAGACAACTTTTCTATAGAAAAAGTATCACTACCCCAGACAACTTTTCTATAGAAAATGTAGCTCTAATATAAACAACTTTTCCATAGAAAAATTTGCTCTATTTTAGACAACTTTTCTATAGAAAAGGTAGCTCTAATTCAGACAACTTTTCTATAGAAAAGGTAGCTCTAATTCAGACAACTTTTCAATAGAAAAGGTAGCTCTAATTCAGACAAATTTTCTATAGAAAATGTTGCTCTAATTCAGACAACTTTTCTATAGAAAATGTTGCTCTAATTCAGACAACTTTTCTATAGAAAATGTTGCTCTAATTCAGACAACTTTTCTATAGAAAATGTTGCTCTAATTCAGACAACTTTTCTATAGAAAATGTTGCTCTAATTCAGACAACTTTTCTATAGAAAATGTTGCTCTAATTCAGACAACTTTTCTATAGAAAATGTTGCTCTAATTCAGACAACTTTTCTATAGAAAATGTTGCTCTAATTCAGACAACTTTTCTATAGAAAATGTTGCTCTAATTCAGACAACTTTTCTATAGAAAATGTTGCTCTAATTCAGACAACTTTTCTATAGAAAATGTTGCTCTAATTCAGACAACTTTTCTATAGAAAATGTTGCTCTAATTCAGACAACTTTTCTATAGAAAATGTTGCTCTAATTCAGACAACTTTTCTATAGAAAATGTTGCTCTAATTCAGACAACTTTTCTATAGAAAATGTTGCTCTAATTCTGACAACTTTTCTATAGAAAATGTTGCTCTAATTCTGACAACTTTTCTATAGAAAATGTTGCTCTAATTCTGACAACTTTTCTATAGAAAATGTTGCTCTAATTCAGACAACTTTTCTATAGAAAATGTTGCTCTAATTCAGACAACTTTTCTATAGAAAAAGTTGCTCTAAGTTAGACAACTTTTCTATAGAAAAAGTTGCTCTAATTTAGATAACTTTTCTATAGAAAAAGTTGCTCTAATTTAGACAACTTTTCTATAGAAAAAGTTGCTCTAATTTAGACAACTTTTCTATAGAAAAAGTTGCTCTAATTTAGACAACTTTTCTATAGAAAAAGTTGCTCTAATTTAGACAACTTTTCTATAGAAAAAGTTGCTCTAATTTAGACAACTTTTCTATAGAAAAAGTTGCTCTAATTTAGACAACTTTTCTATAGAAAAAGTTGCTCTAATTTAGACAACTTTTCTATAGAAAAAGTTGCTCTAATTTAGACAACTTTTCTATAGAAAATGTTGCTCTAATTTAGACAACTTTTCTATAGAAAAAGTTGCTCTAATTTAGACAACTTTTCTATAGAAAAAGTTGCTCTAATTTAGACAACCTTTCTATAGAAAAATTTGCTCTAATTTAGACAACTTTTCTATAGAAAAAGTTGCTCTAATTTAGAGAACTTTTCTATAGAAAAAGTTGCTCTAATTTAGACAACTTTTCTATAGAAAAAGTTGCTCTAATTTAGACAACTTTTCTATAGAAAAAGTTGCTCTAATTTAGACAACTTTTCTATAGAAAAAGTTGCTCTAATTTAGACAACTTTTCTATAGAAAAAGTTGCTCTAATTTAGACAACTTTTCTATAGAAAAAGTTGCTCTAATTTAGACAACTTTTCTATAGAAAAAGTTGCTCTAATTTAGACAACTTTTCTATAGAAAAAGTTGCTCTAATTTAGACAACTTTTCTATAGAAAAAGTTGCTCTAATTTAGACAACTTTTCTATAGAAAAAGTTGCTCTAATTTAGACAACTTTTTAATAGAAAAAGTTGCTCTAATTTAGACAACTTTTTAATAGAAAAAGTTGCTCTAATTTAGACAACTTTTTAATAGAAAATTTAGCTTTCTATAGAAAAACAAGTAAGAGTGCTATATTCGGCTATGCCGAATCTTATATACCCTTCACCTTTGTTGTGGATGCATTATTATTTTTTATAATTAGTATATAGGTATGTATGTACATTGCCCACTTTCAGCTTACAGCATCCTAAATTTATCAAGAACACAAAAAACAACAACAACGCCAAACGAAACAGAACACCAAAAGAAAAAACAAAAACAAAATACGCAAGGCAATGAAACCAACACACATCCAAACATACGTTTAATTGTATAAAAAACAACAACAACGCCAAAAGAAACAAAACACAAAAGAAAAACAAAATACGCAAAGCATGCACATTCAAACATACGATTTGTTGATTTTTTGTCAAAAAAAACCAACACACAACCAAACAAAAGTTTAGTTGTAAAAAACAACACGCGCGTGAAGAAATAAAGAAGTGCAAATCAACCGCACTCAAAAAGATTTTTTTAAAAACACGTGCATACTGTATGTTGTTGTTGTTAAAAAAAACACGTGCGTACACAACCATAACAATAAATGTAAATAAAACCTCACAAAAATATAGGTAACTTCCAATATTTGCCACCACGACAACTTTGGACGAATTAAATTTTTTTAAACGGTAATCAACAGTAAAACACTTCAGGAACCTAATTTTGTATTGGTCACTTACGACATTTAACCAATTAATGTAATATTGAACAATGAAATTAGCGATATTGAAAAAGATCAAAATTGCGTGAATGTATTGTTGCGATATAAAAGCTACAAATTAGGCGATGCCTGAATTTTGAAAACTGGAATCAATAGCCCTTAATAATACCTATCGAACACAACAACTGTCATTTTCGAAATATTAAGGGAATATGAGGTACCCCATAAGAAGTAAAATTTGCGTAAATTTCTTGTTGCGATATAAAAGCTACAAATTAGGCGGTGCCTGAATTTTGAAAACTGGAATCAATAGCCCTTAATAATACCTATCGAACACAACAACTGTCATTTTCGAAATATTAAAGGAATATGAGGTACCCCATAAGAAGTAAAATTTGCGTAAATTTCTTGATACGATATAAAAGCTACAAATTAGGCGGTGCCTGAATTTTGAAAACTGGAATCAATAGCCCTTAATAATACCTATCGAACACAAAAACTGTCATTTTCGAAATATTAAGGGAATATGGGGTACCTCACAACAAACTTTGAAAATGATCAAAATTGCGTAAATGTATTGTTGCGATATAAAAGCTACAAATTAGGCGGTGCCTGAATTTTGAAAACTGGAATCAATAGCCCTCAATAGTAGCTATCGAAATCAGTAACTGTCATTTTCGAAATATTAAGGGAATATGGGGTACCCCATAAGAAGTAAAATTTGCGTAAATTTCTTGTTGCGATATAAAAGCTACAAATTAGGCGGTGCCTGAATTTTGAAAACTGGAATCAATAGCCCTTACTAATACCTATCGAACACAACAACTGTCATTTTCGAAATATTAAGGGAATATGGGGTACCTCACAACAAACTTTGAAAATGATCAAAATTGCGTAAATGTATTGTTGCGATATAAAAGCTACAAATTAGGCGGTGCCTGAATTTTGAAAACTGGAATCAATAGCACTTAATAGTAGTTATCGAAATCAGTAACTGTCATTTTCGAAATATTAAGGGAATATGGGGTACCCCATAAGAAGTAAAATTTGCGTAAATGTATTGTTGCGATATAAAAGCTACAAATTAGGCTGTGCCTGAATTTTGAAAACTGGAATCAATAGCCCTTAATAATACCTATCGAACACAACAACTGTCATTTTCGAAATATTAAAGGAATATGAGGTACCCCATAAGAAGTAAAATTTGCGTAAATTCGTTGATGCGATATAAAAGCTACAAATTAGGCGGTGCCTGAATTTTGAAAACTGGAATCAATAGCCCTTAATAATACCTATCGAACACAAAAACTGTCATTTTCGAAATATTAAGGGAATATGGGGTACCTCACAACAAACTTTGAAAATGATCAAAATTGCGTAAATGTATTGTTGCGATATAAAAGCTACAAATTAGGCGGTGTCTGAATTTTGAAAACTGGAATCAATAGCCCTTAATAGTAGTTATCGAAATCAGTAACTGTCATTTTCGAAATATTAAGGGAATATGGGGTACCCCATAAGAAGTAAAATTTGCGTAAATGTATTGTTGCGATATAAATGCTACAAATTAGGCGGTGCCTGAATTTTGAAAACTGGAATCAATAGCCCTTACTAATACCTATCGAACACAACAACTGTCATTTTCGAAATATTAAAGGAATATGAGGTACCCCATAAGAAGTAAAATTTGCGTAAATTCCTTGATGCGATATAAAAGCTACAAATTAGGCGGTGCCTGAATTTTGAAAACTGGAATCAATAGCCCTTAATAATACCTATCGAACACAAAAACTGTCATTTTCGAAATATTAAGGGAATATGGGGTACCTCACAACAAACTTTGAAAATGATCAAAATTGCGTAAATGTATTGTTGCGATATAAAAGCTACAAATTACGCGGTGCCTGAATTTTGAAAACTGGAATCAATAGCCCTTAATAGTAGTTATCGAAATCAGTAACTGTCATTTTCGAAATATTAAGGGAATATGAGGTACCCCATAAGAAGTAAAATTTGCGTAAATTTGTAGCTTTTATATCGCAACAAGAAATTTACGCAAATTTTACTTCTTATGGGGTACCCCATATTCCCTTAATATTTCGAAAATGACAGTTACTGATTTCGATAGCTACTATTGAGGGCTATTGATTCCAGTTTTCAAAATTCAGGCACCGCCTAATTTGTAGCTTTTATATCGCAACAATACATTTACGCAATTTTGATCATTTTCAAAGTTTGTTGTGAGGTACCCCATATTCCCTTAATATTTCGAAAATGACAGTTTTTGTGTTCGATAGGTATTATTAAGGGCTATTGATTCCAGTTTTCAAAATTCAGGCACCGCCTAATTTGTAGCTTTTATATCGCATCAAGGAATTTACGCAAATTTTACTTCTTATGGGGTACCTCATATTCCTTTAATATTTCAAAAATGACAGTTGTTGTGTTCGATAGGTATTATTAAGGGCTATTGATTCCAGTTTTCAAAATTCAGGCACCGCCTAATTTGTAGCTTTTATATCGCAACAAGAAATTTACGCAAATTTTACTTCTTATGGGGTACCCCATATTCCCTTAATATTTCGAAAATGACAGTTACTGATTTCGATAGCTACTATTGAGGGCTATTGATTCCAGTTTTCAAAATTCAGGCACCGCCTAATTTGTAGCTTTTATATCGCAACAAGAAATTTACGCAATTTTGATCATTTTCAAAGTTTGTTGTGAGGTACCCCATATTCCTTTAATATTTAGAAAATGACAGTTGTTGTATTCTATAGCTATTATTATGGGCTATTGATTACAGTTTTTAAATTTTATACACTGGCCGATTTTTAGATTTTAAAGGACCAAAAGTTAAAAACACTATATAAAATATTGATTTTTTTTATTGTTGAATATTTCATTAATTAATTAAAGATCGAAAGTGACTAACAATAAATTAGGGTCCTGAGGTATTGTACTATTCATTGTCGTTAAAAAAAATAAATTTCGTCTATAACTATCGTGTTGGTAAAGCCTCAAACGTACCCATATATTTGTCATTTTTTATTTACATTTATTGTTATGTTTTTACACGCACGTGCTAACAATAATAAAAAAAGTTGTTTACCATGCGGTTGATTTACAAAAACATGAAAAAGTATTGTTAAAAATCTTGTTTTGTTCACGGCGATAAAAACAACAACAACGCCAAAAGAAACAAAACACAAAAAAAAAACAAAATACGCAAAGCTTGCACATTCAAACATACGTTTTGTTGTTTTTTTGTCAAAAAAACCAACACACAACCAAACAAACGTTTAGTTGTATAAAAAACAACAACAACGCCAAAGCAACAACCATGCGTTTTGTTGCTTTTTTGTCAAAGCATGCAATACATTGTGTTTTTTGATGAAATTTTCAGAGGTTGTCTCGGATTTTTGCTCATATCTCCGTTATTTATGGACGGATTTTGCTGATTTTAAATAGCAAAATTGTCGAAAGTATGTCTGACAGAATTGTTGAAGATTTGGATCCCGGAGATATCTGGGGCCTTCAGAAAATTGATTTCAACAGACAGACAGACGGACAGACAGACAGACAGACAGACAGACAGACAGACAGACGGACATGGCTTAATCGGCTCCGCTATCTATAAGGATCCAGAATATATATACCTTATAGGGTCGGAAATGAAAAATGTAGAAATTACAAACGGAATGACAAACTTATATATACCCTTCTCACGAAGCTGAAGGGTATAAAAAAACAATTTGGGCAGTAAATAAAGAACAAATCAAACATTTAAACTAGTTTTAAAACAAATTTTATGTAAACGAAATTACTACACGTGTTTTACATGCTGTTTTTCATTGTGTGCTTTTCATTTTCGCTGTTTTCTTCTAATACTGTATTTATTTTTTCCTCTAATTCTTTCTTTTTCAAAACCTTGTGCAAACAAAATAACATAACATGACAGCTTAAACAAAAAGTAAAACCAAAAAATGTCATTGATACGGCAGTAAAGAATATTTAAATCTCTACCCACTTATTTTATTCATATCTACGAATGAAATATTTTATTTGAATAATAATGAGTTTAACCAAGCTGTCATTAGATTGACAGTGTTTAATGTAAGACATTTTTGACAGGATTTACAATTGATAGGTTTCATTTGTTTTAGCAAGATATTTGGAGGTTAATAAATATGAATAATTAAATATTAGGTATTACAGAATTGTAAATGTCAAAATTTCCTTTAAAAATCTCCTCTAATTTGTATTTTCAATTTATAAAATTAATATGAATGGCAATAAAACTCGCCTATAAACCTATAAAAAAATTTAAAAATCTAAAAATAAATCCAAATAAAGAAGGGTGCATTTGAAACCGATACACCACCAATTGATCAATGAATGAATGCACAAACATGCCTTCATTATGACAAATGCAAAATAACAAATAAACACTTTGATATGTACACATTTTTAGACCATGTTCATACAATAAAAAATTGGCATTACAAAATTTCAACACCTTAAGTGATTTTTAATATAAGAAAATATTGAAAAAAAAAATATTTTTGGAGACATATTACAAGAATATGAGGCGGTAACATACCTGTAAACATGGACACAATCGCACAGCAATATTGATTTTTCAAATATCAGATAAAAATAAAGTGTTATAATTATAAGAAATTTGTGTTGTTGCAATTGATTTGAAATTGAAAACATTTTTTTGTGTATTCAGTATTCTGATGCTGGATGGCAAGTTTTTTCTTTAATATATAGTTGTTCTAAATTTATTTTAAACATTTAACTAAGATTTCGTTGATATATTTGATAAATATTTATTAATTTTTAAATGATTTTTAAAACGAATTTTTTATATATTTTTCTTGTGTTAACATTTGTTTTATTAATATTTATATTCGTTTGTTTTTAAATGCTTTTTTATTTTGTATAAAAATTTTTACTTAGCGTTTAAATATTTTATTAAAATTTTGTCTTCTATTTTATTTCGTTATATTTTCTATCAAGGTATATTTAAATTTGATTTCTAAGGTTTCTTTTTCTAACATTTCTTTTTGGTTTGACACTTACATTTCAAATGTGGTTTTAGTTTAGAAACTGACAATTGTAAATGCAATGTTAATAATAAACAAATGAAAAGAGTAATAAATAATAATGTAGACGTTATTTTATATTTAGTTAGGTAAAATTAAATGATTTAAAAAATCTTGAATTAGAAAACTTTCTTTTATTTTAATAAAGATTACAAATCATCAATGTGACTTTAATCTAAATATTAGAAGTACATTTTTAAATGTATATAAATTCTTTATAAATTATATTTTTAGGCCGAATTGTATGTTAACTATTAAATAACTTATTTTATCAACAATTTTTTTTCTAAACCCTTTTACTTATTAATTTCTTTCATAATTCACAAATTTTCATATTTTTTTTTTCTAACATTTTCATAACAACCGGAAATAGCTAGATTTTCTCAAAAGCAACCCTGTTTCATTGCCAGCCATTTGACACAACACAGTTGTCTTTTCATTTCCTTACTAAACATAAACAACAGCTACTACGCTGTTCATGCAACTGTGCTTATTAACTAGAGTGACATTAAAACTATTTAGTAGCAGCCTCTCTATAATATCGAAGAAAAAATTCTTGTAGTGCTTAAAGAAATATGTAAAATTTAATCAAATATTGCTAATAAATTATTAAAAAAGTGCTTATAATAACTATTAAATATAATTAACATGGATTTTCCCCAACAAATCGAAGGTATTGCAAAATTAAACCGGAAAATGTTGAAACGAAAAATGTATGAAATTTTTTTTCTTGCAAAAGATTTTTCCTTAGTAAAAATCAATTTCCATTTTGCTTTGTATATATGGTGAGCGAGAAAAGAAAAAAGTGGGTGGCAGTCAGGTTGCAATAGAGTGTAATAGCAACAGCAAAAACAAACACCCAACCAACCATCAACAAAAACAAAACAAAAAAAAAGGAAAATACTTGTAAAGTGCATGCAGAAGTTAAAATCAAAGGAAAATTGTTGTTCAGCAGAGAGAGGGGGGTTTCTGGTTGGGGGAATTTATTTTCAAAGGGGTGTGTATGTGTGTTTTGTTGTTTTTTTCCTAATGTTCAATTGAGATTTTATAATATAATAGAATGGGAGTAAAGAGGGGAAGAGTAAATCAAGTGTTTTTATGTTTTTGTTCTTGTTGTTATACTTATATGTACAATGTCTTGTGTTGTTTTTGTTTTAAGCATTGTTCTTGTTATTGTACATTTGACCGGTGTTCCACTCTTTGTTAAAAAATGTACATTCTGCGTTTATTGATTATTTTGAAAAATATGTTTTTTTTTATTGCATTTCAAAAAAGATTTTTTAACCAGCATAATTTCTTTATTTTTTCGATTTTCTTTTAGTGAGTTATTAATATTTTGTTTAACAAATATAGAGATGACGTTATTTAGTTAAAAACAAAAGCTTAACAAAACGCAATTTGCAATTATAGTAAAATTTATTGGAATGACTAATAAGAAAGACAATTAGTGTTGACCAATTGCAGCCAACTAAATTTTGTGTGCAAATTTCTGTGAATTGACAATGAAAAGTGTGAATTTTCATATTTATTGTGTATTTGAATAAAATTTAACGAAACAAAAATTACGATCTTTATGCCTTAACATAATACCTACATTCAAATTATTGGTTTTCTGCATATCCGCATTATAAAAATGAATATACACTACTGATTTTAAAAAAGTGAAATTTTGACGAAACATTATTTTTTCTCGATTTAGAATATTTAACGAATTTTTGATATATAAAAATTAAGACATTTAAAGAAAGTTTTTACTATAGTCGTTTAAAATTCATAAGAGATTTTTTAATAACGACAATTAATTTTAAAAATCAAGGTATTTTAATAAATTTTTTACCACACTCATTCAAGAAGGATATTTTGCAAGTGAAAAATAATTTTTTGATGCATTTATAAAACATAACGAAACTTTATTTTCTAAACGAAATAAATTTGATTTTTTTTTCGCTATATTTGTTTACTATTCGTAAACTTCTAATAAAACCTAGAAAAATTTTAATTTTTGGTTAATTTTTAAAACTTAACGAAACTTTATTTTCTAAAATAAAACTACATAAAAAAAGTTTTTACTATATTCGTTAAGTATTTTTAAGGTGCTATTTAAATCTACAAACAAATGTATTTTTTGTTAATTTTTAAAAATTAACGAAACTTTTTTTTCTTAACCAAAAATATTTGAAACAAGTTTTTGCTATTTTCGTTTAGAATTTTTAAGGTGATATTTAAATATATAACAAATTTAATTTTTGGTTAATTTTTAAAACTTAACGAAACTTTATTTTCTAAACCAAAAATATTTGAAAAAAGTTTTTGCTATTTTAGTTTACTATTTTTAAGGTGATATTTAAATATATAACAAATTTTATTTTTTGTTAATTTTTAAAACTTAACGAAACTTTATTTTCTAAACCAAAGCTACAAAAAAAAAGCGTTTACTATATTCGTTAAGTATTAAAACTTCTATTTAAATCTACCACAAATTTTATTTTTTTGTTAATTTTTAAATCTTAACGAAACTTTATTTTCTAAACCAAAGCTACATAAATAAAGTTTTTACTATATTCGTTAAGTATTTTTTAGGTGATATTTAAATCTACAAACAAATGTATTTTTTGTTAATTTTTAAAACTTAACGAAACTTTTTTTTCTCAATCAAAAATATTTGAAAAATTTTTTGGCTATTTTCGTTTAGAATCTTTAATGTGATATTTAAATCTATAACAAATTTTATTTTTTGTTAATTTTAAAACTTAACGAAACTTTATTTTCTAAACCAAAAATATTTGAAAAAAGTTTTTGCTATTTTCGTTTAGAATTTTTAAGGAGATATTTCAATCTATAAAAAATTAAATTTTTGGTTAATTTTTAAAACTTAACGAAACTTTATTTTCTAAAGGAAATAGATTTGAAAAATGTGTTTGCTATATTCGTTTAGAATTTTTAAGGTGATATTTAAATCTAAAACAAATTTAATTTTTTTTTAATTTTTAAAACTTAACGAAACTTTATTTTCTAAAAGAAATAAATTTTAATTTTTTTTTGCAAATTAATATTTTGGAAATTGCAAACAGAATGACAAACTTATTCATGTGAACCTTTGGAGAAGGGCATTGAAAAGATAATTAGTATATTAATCAACCTTATCAAAATGTATGAGGTGTTTATAAGCGTTATAAAATGTTATCACTGAATCCATTACAGATAATTACTGGGAAATAAGATTATTTGCTAATGTTATTAGAGATAAACAAAAATTAGAATTACTTTTATTCTAAATAACAAATTATGGATAGTTCACACTATTTTGTGAAGATACAATAAATAAAATATTAAAAAAAACAATAGCAAAAAAAATTTACCTAGAAATTGAGTTAGGTTTTTAGCTTAAGCTAAAAAATAATTATTAAGGCAAAATGAAAGGAACTTAAATAAATTAGAAAACTGATTTTGTGACATTGAATTTGAACTAGAATTAGGATATTTTTGCAACAATAGCACATTGAAAACCTGAAATTTCATGATTTAGTGAATCTAATATTAGTATTTAATTACAATCTGAAAAAAATTTGTTAAAGATTTGGGCCTTCGAATCGATATTTGTTTTTTTTTAATTAAACTAGATTGTTTAAGTTTTAGTTAAATAAAACTGCAAAACAATTCTGTTTATTTCTATTATTTGAAAACTGAAAAGGACTAAATAAAGTTTTGCTCCTTCGTATAAATTAAATTAAACAAAATTACATTTAAATTCCTGATTTTTTTATAATTTCATTTTAATTTTATTTCTTTTTGTCGTTTAATTTTATTTTCAGAATCAACCCTATTCTAATACTTTTAACATTTATTCTTTAAGGATAATCATCATTATTTAGCACTACAAAAACACCAAACAATAATCGGCTAAAAATACTCAAAATTAAAAAAAAAAATACAAAAGAAACTGAACAAAAAACCAAAAACCCACATTTTCCCACATCCTTAGAAAAAAGTTTTTGTATAGAAATTAAAACCTTTGTAAATACATAATACAACTACTTTCAATACACAGAGACACTAGTGGAGAGACCACCAACGGCCTATGATGTCGTAATGGAGTCACCGCTTTGTGCGGCCAACCATACGGAACGTATGACAACAACGGCTGCTCTAAATAACAAAACTAACATTGATACGAATAACTGCAGTAATCTTAATTACGTGGACAAAATGTCTACCAGCATGAATAGTACTTTGGAAGATACGACACCCAGTGATTCGGGGGTACAAATGTTAGATTCCGAATCCAGTGAATTAATGGCGGAATCTATAACCTCCCTGGAGTTTGAGGATGCTAAAGTAGCGGCTCCCGGCAAATTGGAAAAGAATAAGGAACCCTTGATAGTGACCCCAGCAGAGGAGACCACTGTTATGGACTCCAATTCGAATATTACCACAGTGTCGGCGGTGCCCTCAACAGTGGTGGAGGAGGCCATGACCACTAGTCAACTGTCCACCTTTGATACTACCGAGAATATAGTGTTTCGCCGTAAAGTGCGCAAAAGTCCCGGTGTAGCTAAGGCTCCCAAGAAACGGGTTTCATTCCATGAAGATATTTTGAAAAATACTCGCACCGACAACATACACATAGAGCATGGTTTTATCACGTACAAGGCGGGCGGAGTACGTAGAATGGCACCGCTAGTGGGTCAGGCGGGACGCTACTCCTGGTGCTCGGAGGGTGATAAACAACATCCCACGGCGATTTCTCAACAACAAGAAGCGGAAGATGGCAATGGTGAGGGTGGAGATGCTACCAAAAATCGTCGACGTGTGGTTTATCGTAATGCCTGTTCGGATGTCTTGGACTATGGCAATTCGGATGTGTATGACATGAATGATAGCGCTGCTCTGCAATACGACAACTCTGGGGTATTTGAGTATATGCCCAAAGAATTAAATGAAGATAAAACGGGCAAATGTGAAGATAAACAGGAAAACAAGCCAGAATTGTATAAATGCTCTTGTTCCAGCTCGAATTCTAGTTTAGATTCCGATGAAAATGATAAAAATTCCAATAGCCAGCAGCAGCAACAGTATGGCCAGGCTAAAAGCAGCTCTTGTGATTGCATTGGAGCGGCCAATAATGCCAATAATAATTTCATAGGTGAGTTCACTAACATAATTTAAAAATCAAATAAAATTATAACAAATGTTTCTTTATAAAACAAACAGGTGAAAATTGCTATTACTCTGAACCCAATATAGACATGAATACAAGTCCTCCCCGGCAAAAATCGGTATGGAACAAAGAAAAGAAACCCAAGTCCAGCTGCTTGAAGAAATCCAAATGCCAAACGAATATTATACACGAACAAGATCTAACAGCCAAAATGAAGAAATTTAATGTACACGACATGAATCAATTGCTGGATAATAGCAGTAAAATGATTTTCGGTTCCTTGAAAAGTATATTCACTATGCCGCTACCCGAACGAGGAGTGCCCGAAGGTTCTGAAGACCTCCAGTCGGTTATAGAATGTGTAGCCGAATTGGAGCAGACACCCGAACACAAAGCCAAAGACGCAGAGAACCAAGATTCGCAACTCTCAGAATCACCACCTCTCAAACAGAAACCTTTTCTTAGCAAAAGTCTAGATGGATCCAAGCAACAGCAGCCCGTTAAAAAATTTGTGCACAACGTCGACGAGCAATTGAGGCGCAATAAAGATGAAGATATCTATGCACCCACAAGACAAAACAGTGATGAAAATAAAAAAGAATCACAGATAACATCGACTAACGCTACACCAACACCACAACTGCAAAGACAACATGAGTTCGATGCCACCGAACTTGATAACAGTTCTTCATCATCGTTGGCGACCTCTGCTGCCAATTCTGCGGCAACCTCTGCTTGTGAGACCTCAGAGCGCACACCATTTCGCAATAAATTCATTATCAACTGTGAGAGCACCGTCTTTGAACATACCGGCGTTTCATATTGCTATGAATCATCTTCATTTAATGATCTCACCAACATGGAAGATTCTCATGGCAGTATTGCTAGTCTAATTGAAAATGATACACCCATTGCTCAACCAGAACCAGATCAATTGCGTTCGGCTTTTATATCGGCTCCCATAGCAAAGACATTTTCAAATTTCTTTCGCAGTTTCAAAGACGCCGGCAAAGAGAAACAACAACAAACCTTACCTAAGAAACTGGCAACTAAAAGTCGGGCTCAAGAGGAGGCTAAACAGCTGCAACAGGCTACAGAAAATTATTTTGGTAAGTTGGAGAGAAGATATTATTATAAGGTGGTTTTCAAATGGTACTGTTTTGATGAAAACTGTATTTTTTAAGAGAAAAGCTGTTTTGAGGATAAAACATTTTGGTGAAAAAAGCTTTTTTGAACAAAAAAGTTTTTAACAGAAAATACATTTTAGTTAAAAAGGCTTTGTTGTTAATAAAAAGTATTTTAAGTAAAAAAATATATAAAAGAAAGCTTTAATGTAAAAGAGTTTTTTTAGAGAAAAATAATTTTAGTTGAAAAAAGCAAGTCGGAATGCTATATTCGGGTGTTCCGATTCTTATATTCATTCACCAAATAATACTTTAAAATAAAAAAATTTAAATATTTTTAGGTAAACAAAATATAAAATCTTTTTTTTTTCTAAATTGTTTTTAAATTTATTAGCAAAAAAATAATTTATGAAAAATTTTTTTTGGTTTATAATTTTTTTTGTCAAAATAGTCAAAAATTCGAGGTTTTCCTGGTTTTTATACCCTTCACCTTCGTGAGAAGGGTATATATAAGTTTGTCATTCCGTTTGTAATTTCTACATTTTTCATTTCCGACCCTATAAAGTATATATATTCTGGATCCTTATAGATAGCGGAGTCGATTATGCCATGTCCGTCTGTCTGTCTGTTGAAATCAATTTTCTGAAGACCCCAGATATCTTCGGGATCCAAATCTTCAATAATTCTGTCAAACATGCTTTCGAGAATTTTGCTATTTAAAATCAGCAAAATCGGTCTACAAATGACTGAGATATGAGGAAAAAACCAGGACAACCTCGTTTTTTGACCTATATCTGGATTACTAAGTCATTAATATAGACAATATGGATATCTAATAATAGATATTTCAAAGACATTTGCAACGACGTATATAAGACCATAGTAAGTTGGACCTACAATGGGTCAAAATCGGAAAAAAAAAATTTTAACCCAATTTTTTTTTCACAAAAAAAAAATTGAAAAACAAAAAAAAAAATTTTAAATTTAAAAAAAAAAATTTTAAATTTAAAAAAAAACTAAAATAAAAATCGAAAAAATTTTGTTCCCAAAAAATAAAAAAACAACTTCGAAATCTCGGTTTTTTGCGAACCGGTTAATTTAAAATGTTGATTTTCGGTTAACCGGTTTATCCGATTTTTATCACTCGGTTAACCGGTTTTTAAAATTAAGGTCTATAATTAGGAAATCTCATGGTTTTGTGCATTTTTTATATTCATTGTACACACATTATTGGTCTGATTTGAAACATAAACCACTTTCCAATACAAACCTATTTAGATTGATATTTTTAAAAATTACAATGATTCAAAATAGTAGAGGATGATGAGTTTATTAAAAACTTTTTCAGAATAAATTGCACATAATGAAACTATTAAAAATTAAATTCCGCATAGTAATGAATCATTATAAACTTAGTGATGATTTTACCAAACGTTAATTTGAATTTGATGTGCATACCTTCTTTCAATCAATTCGTTAGCTTAGTGTACGAAGTCCTTTTCAGAAATATTACAGAAGAGACAAAAAACGTTCTAGTTTTATTATTTACATATTTGATATGATTTATAATGACAAATAAGCACAGCTAAGAAGAAGTGCGTCTGCATCTTATAGGTCCTTTTTTGGGATTTGTAATATTTTCTGTTTCATATCAGAAAGTCGAGGTGATAATAAATTTCAAAATTGTCAAATATTTAATTAAAAAATTAATTTACATTTTTTGGTTGAAATTTAATGAATAAACCAATAATTAAAGCAACTATTATATAGTTGGTAACATATTTCTACTCAATTCCATTTGACTGAGATAATAATTTTGAAATTTTTACAAAATAAAATGGACTTAGCACTTTAGTATATTCATAGTTATTTAATATTAACCATTTCTGACTACTAAAAACTAAAAATTTTAAAGCCGTATATACTTTATTGGACATTTTATGTATTCTACACATATATGACGGTTAACCGGTTTAACCGGGTTTTTCCATGTCGGTTAACCGAAAAACCGGTTTTCTAAAAAAGGCCAATTTTCGGTTAACCGACAAACCGGTTTTGTAAAAAGTCGGTTTTTTATCTCAGGCATTTGAAGGGCAATTTCTCGATTTCAAATAGTAACCAAACCGGGTTTTTTTTAAAAAGGTTAAAAAAAGATTTTTAGTGAAATAGCATTTAATTGAAATAAGCTTTTTCAGAAATAATAATTTTTGTGAAATCATTTTAAGATAATAAAGAATTTTAGAAGTTTAGCAAAAAAACTTTTTGATGGAAGCTTTTAAGTGAAAAACTTTTTTTTTTCTAAAAAGCTTTAATGAAAAAGTTCATTTAAAAAAGCTTTTAAGTGATAAAAGTTCATTTGTTCATTGAAATAGTTCTACAAGACAATTTTTTTTTTATTAAAAAGCTTTAAAATTAAAAAAAATATTTGGATGAAAAAATTCCAAAAATACAAATTTTTGAAATAAATTTTCTTTTATTAAAAAAAATTAAAAAATCACTTAAAAGTGAAAACTGTTTTTTAAAAAGCTTTTTATTGAAAAAAGTTTATTTTTAAAAAGCTTAAAAAGTGATTTTTTATTTTTTTAAGTAAAAAAATACTTTTTTAATTTTTTGGATTTTTTTAGCGAAATTATTTTTTTAATAAAAAAATTATTTCATTAACAAATTTGTCTAGTTTATCCAAGAAAACAAGCTTTTTAGTGACAATAAATTTTTTAGTAAAACAAACTTTTTTGTACAAGAATGAAAGCTTTTTAGTGTAAATTGATTTTACAATAAAAAAATATTTTTAATGAAAAAGAAACTAAGCTATTTCAGTAAACAAAAATAAGAAAGCTTTTTTGTAAAAGCTTTGTTTAACAAAATAAGTAAACAAAATAAGAAAGCTTTTTTTGTAAAAGCTTTGTTTAACACTGTTTTGCGATTTTTGATAAAATAAACCGCTTTTATTGTTAATAAACAAAATAGAAAATGCTATTTTACCAAAAGCTCTGTTTAAGCATTTTTAGTAAAATAAGAAAAAAGCTTTTCAGTGAAAACCTTTTTTATAGTAAAAGAACTTTTTCTTGCAAAATAATATAAGAAAGCTTTTTCAAAGCAAGTTGTAACAAAAAAACTTTTTTAGTAAAAGCTTTTTTTACGATTTTCAGCAAAATAAGAAAAGTTTTTTTAGTAAAAAAGTTTTTTTTGTTTTAATTTTCAGAAAGCTTTTTCAAAAAAGTAATAATCAGGGTTATTCCTGTTCTCAATTTCACCATTCACCTTATTTTTGAAAGCACAATTACAACAAAAGTATCTAATTTTTTCAGAATTTCTTATTAGAAATGTTTACACGTAATTTGTTTAACCTTAATTATATAATTTTCGAAATTTTATTTTATATTATCAGCCCAATTATGAATAAAAAATTCCGCGAGAGTTTGTTCCCCTGGAGTTTTTTCACATTGAATTTGGATAGGAAAAATGAGAAAATTGAAAAAACTCCCGCGGAATTTTTATTCATAATTGGGCTGTATATTGTTGTAATTATGCTTTCAAAAATAGGGTGAATGGTGAAAGTGAGAACAGGAATAGCCATGAATATTTATTATTGAAGAAAGTTTTATGGTAAACCAAGAAAATAATTAGTTTAGTGAAAAAATAAAAAAGCTTTTTATTCAAAATAGCTTTAAAAAAAAACTTAAAAAGATAAACAAAATGTTTATAGGAAGTTAATATAGTTCTTTTAGTGTAAAATAAAGCTTTTTAGTGAAAATAGTTATTTTTTTTTGGTGAAAAGAAATAATTTTTTGCTGAAAAAACGTTTTGTTTACTAAAAAGAATCGTTTTATTGAAAGTTCTTTACTGAAAAAGCTTTTTATTTAAAGCTATTTAGTGAATAGTTATTTTCAGTAAAAAAGCTTTTTTTCTGAAATACAGTTAAAATAAACTACCATTTTAAAAACTCCCAGTAAAAATTCATTTATTCATTACTCTTTTTAATAATTATAATTTTCTTTTTCTTTTAATTTCGTCTTCTTTTTCTCAGCTCTTAAAATGCCCAAAAAACCCAACAACAACATCCCCACACCCTTAGCAAATAGTACTCCAACAAAACTCTCTAAATTCCCAACCACAACATCATCCTCCACCATATCTGAACTAACGACTAATACAAATACTTCCAATTCTAATACACAAGCGATGCTACAACATCAAAAGTCAAATACTTCCCTAACCAGTGGCATAGCCAGCGGCAGTGGTGGCTCCTCCTCCACTGCAACAGCACAAAGAGATAGTCTGGCTATTGGTGCCGATTATCGCACGAATCTGGATAAACAATCACGTCATTTGCCATCACCGCTCAAGAAACGTTTAAGTGGCACCACCGGCTCGAATCTCATACAGCAACAGCAGCAGCCACAACGTTACGGCTGCAGTATGCCGCCTCAAACCGACTACTCTGCTCTGAGTCCTGATATCTACAATAATTATATGGGTGCACGGGGTGGGTGTGGTCGTGATTCTAAGAGTACTATTTTAAGTGAAGAATTCGATGATATTCTGACCATAACCACTGATACGGAACGCAATGAAAGTGATATTGTTATTGTGGACTATCACGATGTCAGTGACCGCCAGAGTGTGGTGGCTGACTATAATAATCTCTTAAAACCACCATCACAACCACCAGCCAAGACATCGCTTATCAATCGCTTCTTGCGCAACGTCACACAAAAGAAAATACTCGAAACCTCAATACGACGCAACAACTTCTTTGCACACAAATTGAAAAACGAACAGAAACTCCTGACGGGCCATCTGTATGTGAAGGGAGCCAAGCCCCGTAATTTGGAATTAATCGATGATTTGAATGCGGAAATTGCCATGGAAATCGAGATGTCTGGCGTTAATTCTCCACGCAAAGAATTGACTAGCTTAGATGCCGATCTGCCAGGTGATTTGTCACGTTTCGAATTGGGTATTGGTGAGATATCGATTGATGTCTTTGCGGGCGTTCAATTGCACATTCTCCGCGATGAGAGCGAACAATTGATGAAGGTGTTTAAATTGTACACGGGCTACAGCAATGAGGGTTACATGACTCCCGTATTGGTATTGTTGACCGATAAGACGTTGTATGTTACCGATTTGGTAAGAAATCGTTTATGCTCAAAATTCGTCTTGGCCTACAAGGATTTGGATGTTATATTGGTAAGTATTAAGGGTAATTAAATACATGATTCTTAGGTTAATAAAATTCTATTTTGTAGATGGGTCCTTATGGCAACACGGTGTTACTTTCGAATAACAACAGGGATATGCAGCAGGTGCTTTTGGCTGGCGGTCCTTATCCTGCTGCTGGTTTAGTGGCTAATCTGGAGTTGTGTGCCAGGCGCAGTGGTTCCATTTTGCCAGCAGTGGGTCAGCTAACACTCGATCATTTGACTCCTTTGCAACGTTTTGTAAGAGAAAATTCGTGTGTGGGCAAATCTGATACCTGGATGTATTATGCCGTGGTTAATGTGCCCGGTTCAGCCATAAATGATCCAGGTGATCAAGAGCCTTTAGGGCCGCATGCCAAAGGTTTCCTAATGCATCGACGCATTAAAGAGCACATGGGTAATTCAAAACAATACTCGTGGAATCCAGGATATTTTCTGTTAAAGTATGTGAATTAATAATATTCAAAGACAATTTTTAAATGTAAACATTTTTTCTATTCACAACTTAGAGCTGGAGTTTTATACATGTTTAATGATTCTACACAAAAGATACCCAGTTGGGCCATGGCTTTGGCCGAATGCCAGGGAGCTAGAAGAGCGGTGAAGGCCCAAAGGCCACATTGTTTTGAAATTATGCTGAAGAATAAAATGCTATTGCAGCTGGCTGCTCCCGATGAGTATGTAGCTTCCGAATGGTTGCAAGCTTTGTTACAATCAGCCAGTGGGGTAAGATTTTCTTTAACGAAATTCATAGAATTTGCAAATAATTTTTAACGACATTTGCAGCTCTTTGAAATGCAAGAAAAACACAAAACCTTGGGCTGTACTTTGGTGGTAACACAGAATCATTTAATAACTCTTAGAGAAGATTTTCTCTCACCCTTGAGAAAAATCACCGAAAAGGAACAGCAAACCCAAGATGAAGAAAATGCTGGCTCCGTATTAAATAAACAGGAAGAAGACTTAAATCCTTATCTTCAAGATACAGGCAGCTTGGTAAGTCAAAAGCTAAAATATTATCTAAACCCTGAGCAATTTTATAAGCTCTTGTCTGTTGTTGTCCCTTTAGTTAAGTTCCGCCATGAGCACTCCCACACGTAACACACAACGTTCATCGTCATCGGTTAATTCGACACCAACCAAACTCTCACAACTATCACGTTCTACCACCACATGTAATACCACCTTAGCTACATCCTCGATAGCTAGCAATGCTACACAATCCTCTATCTCCACCACCACCAATTCGAAACGTACTCAACCCACAAACAACTCCACCAATAATCCCAATGATCTTCAACTGCAGCATCAGCAGCAGCAGAACACACAATCACACCAGCTGTCAACGGCATCACCAGCACCACCACCTTCGTCGTCTGGTCACTCGACCATGAGCAGCGTGTATGGCAAAAATTCCGGTCTGGAGATCTTAACTTGTGCTGATATTAAGGAGATGACAGGCATTAAGATTCCCTCTCTTAATGAAACATGGTGGTGTATTTTGGAATTCTCTTGTCAGGAGGTACGCGAGTGTTCCGATGATTTGGTGATATTTTTTGCCAGCAGCACTGAAATGCAACGATTTTTAAGATTGTTGGAGAAACTATGGCAGGCTAAAAATGTGAGTAACTAACTAGTAAAAGATATTTTTATAAATCAAAATTATCAATAACTTTTCTAGATCGATGTTATCGATAACTTTTCCATAAACAATTAAAGTTATCGTGAACTTTTTTATAGAAAATAAAAGTTATCGATAACTTTTCTACAGAAAATCAAAGTTATCGATAACTTTTCTATAGAAAATCGATAACTTTTCCATAAATAATCAAAAGATGACTTTTCTATAGGAAATCGATAACTTTTCTATAGAAAATCAAAGTTATCGAGAATATTTCTAAAGAAAATCAAAGTTCTCGAGAACTTTTTTATAGAAAATCCAAGTTATCGATAACTTTTTTAAAGAAAATCAAAGTTATCGATATCTTTTCTATAGAAAATCGAAGTTATCCATAACTTTTTTATAGAAAAATCAACTTTTCTACAGAAAATCATTGTTATCGATATATTTTCTATAGAAAATAAAAGTTATCGATAACTTTTCTATAGAAAATAAAAGTTATCAATAACTTTTCTACAGAAAATCAAAGTTATCGATAACTTTTCTATAGAAAATCTATAACTTTTCCATAAATAATTAAAGATAACTTTTCTATAGGAAATTGATAACTTCTATATAGAAAAAGTTATCGAGAACTTTTCTAAAGAAAATCAAAGTTATCTATAACTTTTCTATAGAAAATCAAAGTTGTCGCTAACTTTTTTAAAGAAAATCAAAGTTATCGATAACTTTTCTATAGAAAATCATTTTTATCGATAACTTTTCTAAAAAAATTAAAGTTATCGATAACTTGTCTATACAAAATCAAAGTTATCGATAACTTTTCTATAGAAAATCAAAGTTATCGATAATTTTTCTTTATAAAATCAAAGTTATCGATAACTTTTCTATAAATACTTAAAGTTATCGATATCTTTCCTATAGAAAATGAAAGTTATCGGTAACTATTCTTTAGAAAATTAAAGCTACCGATAACTTTTCTAGAGAAAATCGAAATTATCAAAAAATTGTCTATAAAAAATTAAAGTTATCGGTAAATTTCTAGAAAAAGTAAAAGTTATCGATAATTTATATTTATTATTCTATAAATAACTAGAGTTATCGATAACTTGTCTATAAAAATTCAAAGTTATCGATAACATTTCTATAAATAATTAAAGTTATCGATAACGTTTCTATAAATATTTGATAACTTTTCTATAAAAAATCAAAGATATTGGTTTTCTATAAAAAATCAAAGTTATCGATTTTCTATAAAAAATCAAATCAAAGTTATCGATAACTTTTCTAGAGAAAATCGAAATTATCGATAAATTTTCTATAAAAAAATTAATATTATCGATTACTTTTCCATAAATAATTAAAGTTATCGATAAAAAATTCAAGTAATCGACAACTTCTCCTGAGAAAATCAAAGTTATCGATAACTATTCTATAAATCTGTAAATAATTTAATATCGATAACTTTTCTATAGAAAATCAAAGTTATCAAAAACTTTTCTATAGAAAAACAAATATTCAAAGTTGTCGATAACTTTTCTTTAAAAAATTTAAGTTTTCCTTAAATTGTCTAGAGAAATTAAAAGTTATCGATACATTTATTAGAGAAGTTTTATGCAAAAAACATTTTTAAACATTTTTCTGGAAATTTATATTTAATTTTTTGTGTTTTTATACTTTAGAACGATCTATTTCCTATAACTGTTCTGGACGAAGATGACATTATTGCTGAGCAGTGTACTATGTTATATATGGATATTAATCGTTCATGGGAACCTCTACTATCGGCTGCTTTAGGCTATCCCCTCTAAATTAGCTTGTTAAATAAATTAAAAGAAAATCTACAACAAAACATTTATTAACAAGCAAATATTTTTGCAATATTGAAAAAACAATACAACAAGAATAACTCAAATACTACAACTTAAAAAAAAAACAAACAAATATTTATACCAGCAAACAAAAATATATTCAAAAATGCTTGACAAATATTTTACTCTAAAAACTCGTAAACAAACTTCTTGAAATACAACAAAAATTATAAATTATACTTGAACACGGTAAGAAAGAAGTAGAAGAAAATATGAATATTTGGCAAAAGCAAACAAGCATCAGGATTTAAAAAATTATACATAAATACTTACATACATACATATTCTAAAGGAAATTATTTAAATCAAAATACTAAAAAAGTTTAAATTTCATAAAGAAAATTATTATAAATTTTTCTTAAGTTAAATTAAGGTTCTATTGTAAAGCTATTTTTGTTTTCTCTTTAAAAGTTTCTACAAATGGTGATTTAAACTTTGTTTTTTCTATATACTATTTATATTTAATTTTGATAATTTAAAAATGTGATATTTTTTTCAATTATTTTGAATTTTATTATATTTTATAAATGTTATTTTTATTTTATTTTTTTTTTGTAATTTTTATTAAATATCAATTTTAATTTAAGTTTTTGTTAGGGTAGTGTATATAAATGAAATGAAATTGTAGTTAAATGTGGAAGCTAAAGAATTTTAAATATTTTTTTATTTATATTTTTATTTTAAACATCTCAACATTCTCATAAATGTCTGGTACATATTATTTTATGTCAGGGTATTCCATTTTTTTCTTAAAAAAAACGCAAGATTTCAGAATAAAATTCTGTTTTTCACACCTCATTTTTTTATAAAATAAAAATCAAGCACAAATAAAGGTTTTTCTTTGAAATTTATAATAGTTTGCCAAATTTGTTTTAAAGTTTATAATATTAAGTTTAAAATTAAAGTAATTATGGTTTAATAAATTGAAATAAAACTTAAGTTTTCCCTTTCCTTAAAAGCAATTGTTAATATTGAACAAACCTACAAATTTATATTATTTAGTTTAGATTTTAATTTGCTTTAAAAAATGCTTTATATAATTATAAATTATTTCAAAAATATTAAAATTTAATTAAAAAAAACTTGCCTTATTGTGTTATTTATTTGTGTTAAATACAAATTTCTAATTAAGGTTTAATAACTACTTCAGTGCGCTTCTTTAAATGATGTTTTATTTTTCGGTTTTTTGTCCCAACTTTATACAAACTCAACTCATTAAATAATAATTAAATACTAATCTTTAAAGATAAAATAATACAAACAAAAATGAAAATTTAATTATTAATCTTTATTAAAATATTATTATCAATGAAAAAAAAGATGAAAGGAAATTAATAAATACAAAAGTGATTGTACTACATAAATATACTTAATAAATTAATACCATAAAAACAAATAATAAACAAAAGGATAACAAAATGTGTTTTATTTTAAAAAATTACAACTGGGTTGGAAAATTAACTTTTGTAGAGAAAATCAAAGTTTTCTATAAAAAATCAAAGTTATCGATAACTTTCTATAAAAAATTTAACGATAAATTTTCTATAGAAAAGTAAAGTTATCGATAAATTTTCTATAGCAAAGTAAAGTTATCGATAAATTTTCTATAGCAAAGTAATGTTATCGATAAATTTTCTATAGCAAAGTAATGTTATCGATAAATTTTCTATAGCAAAGTAATGTTATCGATAACTTTTCTATAGTAAAGTTATCGATAACTTTTCTATAGAAAAATAAAGTTATCGATAACTTTTCTATAGTAAAGTTATCGATAACTTTTCTATAGAAAAATAAAGTTATCGATAACTTTTCTATAGAAAAGTAAAGTTATCGATAACTTTTCTATAGAAAAGTAAAGTTATCGATAACTTTTCTATAGAAAAGTAAAGTTATCGATAACTTTTCTATAGAAAAGTAAAGTTATCGATAACTTTTCTATAGAAAAGTAAAGTTATCGATAACTTTTCTATAGAAAAGTAAAGTTATCGATAACTTTTCTATAGAAAAGTAAAGTTATCGATAACTTTTCTATAGAAAAGTAAAGTTATCGATAACTTTTCTATAGAAAAGTAAAGTTATCGATAACTTTTCTATAGAAAAGTAAAGTTATCGATAACTTTTCTATAGAAAAGTAAAGTTATCGATAACTTTTCTATAGAAAAGTAAAGTTATCGATAACTTTTCTATAGAAAAGTAAAGTTATCGATAACTTTTCTATAGAAAAGTAAAGTTATCGATAACTTTTCTATAGAAAAGTAAAGTTATCGATAACTTTTCTATAGAAAAGTAAAGTTATCGATAACTTTTCTATAGAAAAGTAAAGTTATCGATAACTTTTCTATAGAAAAGTAAAGTTATCGATAACTTTTCTATAGAAAAGTAAAGTTATCGATAACTTTTCTATAGAAAAGTAAAGTTATCGATAACTTTTCTATAGAAAAGTAAAGTTATCGATAACTTTTCTATAGAAAAGTAAAGTTATCGATAACTTTTCTATAGAAAAGTAAAGTTATCGATAACTTTTCTATAGAAAAGTAAAGTTATCGATAACTTTTCTATAGAAAAGTAAAGTTATCGATAACTTTTCTATAGAAAAGTAAAGTTATCGATAACTTTTCTATAGAAAAGTAAAGTTATCGATAACTTTTCTATAGAAAAGTAAAGTTATCGATAACTTTTCTATAGAAAAGTAAAGTTGTCGATAACTTTTCTATAGAAAAGTAAAGTTGTCGATAACTTTTCTATAGAAAAGTAAAGTTATCGATAACTTTTCTATAGAAAAGTAAAGTTATCGATAACTTTTCTATAGAAAAGTAAAGTTATCGATAACTTTTCTATAGAAAAGTAAAGTTATCGATAACTTTTCTATAGAAAAGTAAAGTTATCGATAACTTTTCTATAGAAAAGTAAAGTTATCGATAACTTTTCTATAGAAAAGTAAAGTTATCGATAACTTTTCTATAGAAAAGTAAAGTTATCGATAACTTTTCTATAGAAAAGTAAAGTTATCGATAACTTTTCTATAGAAAAGTAAAGTTATCGATAACTTTTCTATAGAAAAGTAAAGTTATCGATAACTTTTCTATAGAAAAGTAAAGTTATCGATAACTTTTCTATAGAAAAGTAAAGTTATCGATAACTTTTCTATAGAAAAGTAAAGTTATCGATAACTTTTCTATAGAAAAGTAAAGTTATCGATAACTTTTCTATAGAAAAGTAAAGTTATCGATAACTTTTCTATAGAAAAGTAAAGTTATCGATAACTTTTCTATAGAAAAGTAAAGTTATCGATAACTTTTCTATAGAAAAGTAAAGTTATCGATAACTTTTCTATAGAAAAGTAAAGTTATCGATAACTTTTCTATAGAAAAGTAAAGTTATCGATAACTTTTCTATAGAAAAGTAAAGTTATCGATAACTTTTCTATAGAAAAGTAAAGTTATCGATAACTTTTCTATAGAAAAGTAAAGTTATCGATAACTTTTCTATAGAAAAGTAAAGTTATCGATAACTTTTCTATAGAAAAGTAAAGTTATCGATAACTTTTCTATAGAAAAGTAAAGTTATCGATAACTTTTCTATAGAAAAGTAAAGTTATCGATAACTTTTCTATAGAAAAGTAAAGTTATCGATAACCTTTCTATAGAAAAGTAAAGTTATCGATAACTTTTCTATAGAAAACTAAAATTATCGATAACTTTTCCACAGAAAACTAAAATTATCGATAACTTTTCTACAGAAAAGTAAAATTATCGATAACTTTTCTACAGAAAAGTAAAGTTATCGATAACTTTTCTATAGAAAATTAAAGTTTTCGATAACTTTTCTAGAGAAAATTAAAGTTTTCGATAACTTTTCTAGAGAAAATCAAAGTTATCGATAACTTTGGTATAGAAAATCAAAGTTATCGATAAGTTTTCTATAGAAAATCAAAGTTATCGATAAGTATTCTATAGAAAATCAAAGTTATCGATAGCTTTTCTATAAAAAATCAAAGTTATTGATAACTTATCTATAAAAAATCAAAGTTACCGATAACTTTTCTAAAACAAATCAAATTTATCGATAACTTTTCTATTGAAAATCATTTCTCTAGAAAATTTTCAAGTTCATCGATATTGTAAATTCGAATTATCGATAACTATTCTAGAAAAATTTAAGTTATCGATCATTTTCATAAAGAAGAATAAAGTAATCGATAACAATTACGTTATCTTACTTGTCTATGAAAGGTTTTCTATACACAAAGTTCTATAAGATCAAAGTTATGAAAGATCTTTCCATGGAAAATCAAAGTTATTGAAAACTTTTCTATAGAAATTGAAAGGTATCGATAACTATAGGATATCGTTACATGAAATACAAGTTAATAATTTGTTTTTTATAGAGATCAAAGTTTGTACTCACCTTTTTTGTTTGATTGTTTGCGAAAAAAAAAACATTTACTCGATTTTGTTTTTATAATCTTTATTGAATTTGAAATGGTTACAATTTAAACGTTTTGTAATAATTTTTGTTTTGGTTTTTAATATAATAATTCATGTCGTGTTTTTTCTTTCTTACTTTTGGATTAAATTAAAATTGTTTAATATAATATATATAATCATTACAAAGTTTATATATATTATATTTATATATAATAAGTATCATTATTATTATTTAATTTATTTGGTTTTGCCTTATATTACAATAATTCAATACTTAAGTGAGTTGTTGGTTTTTCTTTTAATAAATAAAAAAAGAAAAAGTAAGTTTTTATAAATTTATTCTTTTTTTTAATTAAGATTGGTTTGGGGTTTTTTCTTTTTTATAAACAAAAACCTTATTAAATATTGGTTTATTTATTTGGTTTTTAAGTAATATTTAATTTAAAATTGTGTTTTATTTTATTCATATTATTATTATACTGTAATCATCACACTTAATATTTAAAAAAATTTATTATTTATTATTATTATTGTTATTAGTTTTAATGTAATATTAATAATTAATATAAATTTGAGTTTTATAAAAAAATATGTTTTTATAGAAACTAATTTGGGTTCTTCTTTTGTTTAAATTTTAAGAGAAATTAAAATAAATCGATAGGTTTAGTACAAAATATTTAAAAAATAAAAAAAATAAATAAAAATTTATAAATTTATTTCATAATCATGCCATATTTTCAAGACTTCTACATAACCTAACTTCATTATTTTTTTGTTTTCATTAATAATAATTTCTTAAAATTTTTCTTTTTCGTCACATTTTGTTTACCACATTTGTGTTACTACTCTTAAATAATTTAAAATATATTTAGTTTTATTTGTTAAATACTACTTTTGCCTTAAATTCAGTCCTTAACACAATCAATTTGTTCGTTATTTCCTAAACATTTTATAAAAATAAATCAACTAAATAGAAAAATATGTATATTTTCATTTTTATATTTTAGTTTTGAGAAATGAAAATTAAACGAAATACAATAAATTTAAAGATTTCAAAGAAGATTAAAATAATCATTAGAAAATATAAGATATTTCTGTCATTATTAGGGGGCGGATTAATTTATAAATAAATTTATGCGCCTAAAGATAGGCAAGAAATCTGTTAAACATAAATAGTTATTGCAACAAAAAACAACAAAAACAAAATAGATCAATAATCGTTCTGTTTGTTAGTTTTCATGCTTTAATAATTATTTTTTTAATAAAGCATATTCTTAGGCGCATAATTTTATTTATAAATGCATGTAAATCCGCTCCTTACTTATAACTAGGGGGCGGATTTCCATGCATTTATAAATAAAATGATGCGCCTAAGAATATGCTTTATTAAAAAATAATTATTAAAGCATGAAAACAAACAAACAGAACGAGTACTGATCTATTTTGTTTTTGTTGTTTTTCGTTGTAATAACTATTTTGTTTAACAGATTTCTTGCCTATCTTTAGGCGCATAAATTTATTTATAAATGCCTGCAAATCCGCCGCCTACTTATAACTTTTAATCAAAGTTTTCTTTAGATAATTAAAGTTCTTATTAATATTTCTAATAGAAAATATAAATTATGAATAATTTGTTCCTTTGTCAATCATTTTACTTAAACCATAGGCCTAACCCAATTGTCAAAAACCCAAGTGTAAGCCTCAAGGCTAACGACATGCTTGTGTTAAAACAACTAGTTACGTAGCTAGTTATGTAACTAGTTGTCATCCTAAATGAAAGGTAAATTCACCTAGAACTGCTGTAATATATTCTCGTTATTTAGGTTTTTGACAACTGAGTTAGGTCTTTGACAGGAGTGTTTCCGATCTATTTATTCTTCTCTATGATCTAAACATTCTTTAAAATAATATTGATTTTTCCTCCTACAAACCACATTCCAAAATTTTTAAATAAAAATATTTAAAATTAAACAAAAATAAAATAAAAATTTCAATAAATTATTAAAAATATTTAATTTAAATTAGTTTTTTTTTAGAAAATAATAATGCTACTTCTTATCATGTTTCTTTTTAAATGAAATTATTTTCTTTTAAATTCAATAAATGACTTTGTTTTAAACTTTTATCAATATTACAAAAAATGTGTGTGTGTTTGTGCATTTTATTATTTTCATAATTCATTAATAATTTTCAAAAAAATTTAAAATTTCTTTATTAATTTTAGAGTTAATTTTGCATAATTTCTTTGTTTTTTTTTTTTGGTTTTGTTTTGCTCTCGTAATTTATTTGTTTTCAAATATTGCGAAATTTTATTATTATGTTTTTGTTTTGTTTAAATATTTGTTTTTGTTTTAATATTTTGGAGGCATCATCCCTGAGTTTTGAATTGCTAAATTTGTTTTTTACTTCAATATACGTTTTTGTTTAAATACTTTTTCTTTTTGTTTAACCATAATTTATATTTGTTTTTGTTTATAAACTTGTAAATAGTTAATGGGATGATTTGTGAATTTTTTTGTTTGTAACGGTCATGATTGAATTTGTTTTCGAAATTATCAATTAATTGTTTTGGATTTATTTTATTGTGTGTGTGTGTTGTATATTTTAAAAAAGTATTGTAGTTTATGGCAAAAAAACATAAATTGTTTATTTCTTTATTTCTTTAATTATTTAATACTACTATTGTTTGGTTTGTTTTTGTTCTTTTTCTAAGTAATTATGAAAGATTTGTACTTTCTGCAAGTATTTTTGTTTGTATTTATTTGTTCTTATTGTAGTTATTTGTTTGTATTTGTTGTTGTTGTAATCTATAGTAAGTTTGTTTGTTTGTTATTTATTTATATTCTGCAATAGAAGACTATTTAATTTAATTTTAGTAAAAATATTAAGTTTTGTTTTTGTTCAGTTTGTTACACATATTATTTTGTAGTTTAATGACAGAGTTATGTAGTTGAAATACTGGTTTTTAGTAAAACGGAGTTTAAACTCTGGTTCAATATGTTATAAAAAGAGAAGATTAAAAAATAAAAGGGGAAATTTGAATATTTAGAAACTTGTTAAAAACAAATGTTATCGATTACCTTTTTATACTAAAAAAACTTAACGAAATCTTTGATTTTCTATTATATATTATCAAAACTTTGATTTTCTATAGAAAAGATTGATCATTTTTATTTTATGTAGAAAAATTAACGATAACTTTGATATTATCTAGGAAAGTAATAGCTTTGATTTTCTATAGAAAAGTTATCGATTACTTTACTTTTCTATAGAAAATGTATCGATAACTTTAATTTTCTAAAGAAAAGTTATCGATAACTTTAATTTTCTAAAGAAAAGTTATCGATAACTTTAATTTTCTAAAGAAAAATTATCGATAACTTTAATTTTCTAAAGAAAAGTTATCGATAACTTTAATTTTCTAAAGAAAAGTTATCGATAACTTTAATTTTCTAAAGAAAAGTTATCGATAACTTTGATTTTCTAAAGAAAAGTAATCGATTACTGAGAATATCGATATCTTTGATTGTCTATAGAAAAGTTATCGATAACTTTGATTTTCTGTAGAAAACTTATCGATAAATTTAATTAAATCTAGCAAAGAGCAAAAAATATAAATCAATTAAACTTTCTATAAAAAAAGTTGTCGATAACTTAAATTTTCTATAGATTTTTTAAGCTTGATAAATACTAGTTATTGCTTATCATGATTTTCTCTAGAAAATTTATCGATAACTTTGATTTTCTAAAGAAGAGTTATCGATAACTTTGATTTTCTCTGGTAAAGATTCCATAACTTGGATTTTCTATACAAACGTCATCGATAATTTAATTTTTTTTATAGAAAGTTATCGCTTATCATGATTTTCTCTAGAAAATTTAACGATAACTTTGATTTTCAATAGAAAAGTTATCGATAACTTTGATTTCTCATTGAAAAAATATGGATATCTTGGATTTCCTTTAAAAAAGATATGGAATATCGAATTCATCAAGAATAGTTATCGATAACTTGGAATTTCCATAGAAAAGTAAACGAAAACTATAGAATTATTGATACAAGGGTGGGTAAGAAAGTCCCTGCTATTTTGAATGAAACCCAATTTTTTGGATAAAAAGTTATTTTTATTTTTAAAATAGTTTCCTTTGAGCTCTATGCACTTTGTCCAACGTTTCTCCAACATTTATATCCCTTCCAAAAAATAAAAATTGTCGAGGTCATCAAAATAGCTATTTTTTTATGAGATGATTTCTTTGGTGGAGTCAAATCTCTTTCCGCCCAGAAATTTCTTCAGCTTTGGAAACATGAAATAGTCACTCGGGGCTAAACGAAATTCTGTAAACCACTTGTGTACCATAGTATTTATCAAGCCTTTAGTTTTTCCGCAAAAAATAATGATTAATTAATGGGCAGATGAAATTCACTTTTTTTCCAAATTTCTCCTCTAGTCACGAGGTAGTCTGCTATCAATGGCTGTCAAACACAAACTAAATGACGCATTTTGTTCAAATTTTGACAGGAGTCAACTGACAGATGTCTGATGACAGCAGCAGTGTGTCCTTTCAGTTAAGAGCCGGGAAACTCATGATAGACCCTCATAGACAACTTCGAATTTCTATAGAAAAGTTAACGAAAGTTTTTATTTTATAATGAAACTTTGATTTCTATGGTAAAGTTATCAATAATTTGGATTTTCTATACAAAAATTGTCCATAACATTAATTTTATCTAGGAAAGTTTTCGACGACTTTAAATATTTCTAGAAAAATTATCAATCAATTAAATTTTCTATACAGAAGTCATCGATAACTTAAATTTTCTATAGATTTTGTATCGAAAACTTTTATTTTCTATAAGTAATCGATGATCATGATTTTCTCTAAACAATTTATTGATAACTAGTATTTTCTACAGAAAAGTTAACGTTAACTTGGATTTTCTATCGGAAGGTTATCGATAACATTGATTTTCTGTAGAAAAGTTATCGATAACATTGATTTTAATGGAAAAGTTATCGATAACTTGATTTCATTTTGAAAATTTATCGATAACTTAAATTTTATTTAGAAAAAATATGGATATCTTGGATTTCTATTGAACATTTATTTTTCTGGAAAGGTTATCGATAACTTTCACTTGATGAAAGTATATCAATAACTTTGATTTCTATAGAAAAGTCATCGATAACTCAGGTGTTCTAAAGAAAAGTTATAGATAACTTTGATTTCTACAGAAAAGTCATCGATAAATTTGAATTTTTTTAGAAAAATTATCGATTACTTTGATTGTCTGTAGAAAAATGATCGAAAACTGAGATTTTTTATAGAAATGTTATCGATAACTTTGATTTTCTATAGACAAGTTATCGATAAAGATATCAATATCATGGATTTTCTATATAAATTTTAACGATATCTCTGACTTTTTATAAAAAATTAATCGATAACTTTGATTTTCAGTAGAAAAGTTATTGATAACTTTGATTTCTCATGGAAATATTATTGAAAACTTTGATTTTTTTTAGAAAAATTATTTTAATATTGATTTTTTATTGAAAAGTTATTGATAACTACGATTTTCTGTGCAAAATTTAGCGATAACTAAAAAAATTATTTAAATTTTTTACAGAAAAGTAAAATTTTCTCTAGAAAAGTTATCGATAACTTTTATTTTCTAATGAAATTTATCGATAACTTGGATTTTCTATAGAAAAGTCATCGATTATTTTATTTTTTTTTGTAGAAACTTATCGATAGCTTTGATTATCTTTAGAAAAGTTATCGATAACATTGATTTTCCATAAACAATTTATCGACAATTTACATTTTCTATAAAAAAAATATCGAACATTGATTTTAACTAGAAAAGTTATCGATAACATAAAGATATCCATAATATAGATTTTCTATAGAAATATTAACGATATCTCTGATTGTTATAGAAAAGTAATCGATAACTTTAATTTTTCATAGAAATTATCGATTTTTCTATATATAAGTAATTTATAACTTGGTTTTTCTATAGTTATCGATACTTTTTTTTATAGAAAGTTATCGATAGCTTTGATTTTCTATAAAAAAGATATCGAATAATTTATTTTCTCTAGAAAAGCTATCGATAACTCGATGCTGAATATCCAAATTTCACCTTAAAGATTTTACTCATATTTGTCTAAAGGGTAATACTAAAGGATTTGATTGGATTTTGTATTATTAAAGTAGTTTAGTATATTGTATTGTACATTATTCATTTGTATATAAAATTATTAATTTTATATTTCTTTTGTTCAAAAAATTATTATAGCAACTCTATTGACAAATAATCGCAGCAGCGACTGACTGGCTTAAAAATGACATTGATGTGATTGATTATTTATTTATTTTGTTATGGTAAAATATGTTTGTATTTATGGGGGGGAGGGATACTTAAAAATTAATTATTATTTTATTTTTTGTATATTAAGAATGTATTAATTTATTTATTTATGTTTTGAAGTACATATGTATGTTTGTAAGTATGTATATAAATGGAGATTATTGTTATTTAATTTACTTTAATTGTTGTTTTGTAATTTTTGTATATTATTTTTTATGGAATCTTTTTTAATATTAGTAATGCTTCCTTCCTGCTGACATTAGCTTTCATTTTTGTTATACACTTTTGTGTTTGTTTGTATTTTGTAATATTTATTTAAATTTATGTTTTGTTTTATTTTGTATAAATATTGTTTTGTTTTTTGAACTTTAAATTTACCATAATTTTATCTGAGAAGTTTACTTATTTTTTTCCTTTATTTTTCTTTCATTTCTTAAAAATGTAATTTGTTTGCAAGTTTTATTTTCTTTAAAAAAAAAATAAATATTATTATGCTGTTGTCAAAATTTTAGTTTTTTTTAAAAAAAAAATGTTGTAACATTTTGCGATTTGTCATTTGTTTACAAAATATATATGTAAGTAAGTTATTTTCAATTACATATTTGTCATTTTATTTTTGTGTGTTTACTTATTTTGTTTAGTTAAAACTATTTGTTTGTTTACTATATATAAAGTTTTGTCTTTAATAATGTTTTAATTACTGTAATATTTGTATTGATTTATATTGAACATTTTGTTGCAGTTTTCATTTACTTTCTTTATCTTATGTTTGTTTGTCAAAGTTGTTTAATTTGTTAAAAAGTTTTTGTTTTCAGTTTATTTTAGTATTTAAGACAACAAAATAAAAATACTTGACAGTTAGTGGTGACAGTTTTAGTTGTATTTTTTTTTTCGAAATAATAGTTTGTAAATGCATTGAATTTGTTTTTTTTGAAAATTTAATAAAAATATTTGCAAAATTACTATGAGTGTATATTATTGGGATATATTTTTAGTTGGTTTATTCGAGTTGTTTTGTTTGTTAAAAATTTTTTTATTTAGTTGGAATTTAAAATTAAAAAGTAAAATTTTCTTGGTTTTTTGTTTTTCAATTTAAAAACTACTAATATTATATAATAAGTTTATAAGCTTAAATACATAAAGCCTTAAAAGCATTATTACATCTAATTAAATATTTTTTGGTTTTTTTTTTCTTTGGAAAAATTAAAAAAAAATAACAAAATATTGAAAATAAATGATAAATATTGTAATAAAACACTACACTGAAATTGAAAATTAATCGGTTAATTGAAAATTTGATCGATAACTGAACTGTTGTTAAAAGGATATTTTATCGATAGATTTAAATATTAAAATGTTAGCAATTTGTTTTTATAAAAAAAATTTACAGAAAACATTGATTTTCCATAGAAAAGTTATCGATAACTTTTTTAACAAAGAAATGTTATCAATAATTTTTATTTTCTAAAAAAGAATTTCGATAACTTTGATTTTATATAGAAATGTTATCGATAACTTAGATTTTCTAAAAAAAATCAAAGTAAAAATAAAAATAATCGATATGTTTTCCATATTAAATCGAAGTTATTGACAATTTTTGTAGAAAATCATAATTATCGATAAAATTTCTTTGGAAAATCAAAGTAATCAATTAAGTTTCTATTAAAAAAGTAATCGATAACTTCGATCCCTTAATAAATGGTACAAATGGAATGTTGACTTTTATTTAACAACTGACTAGAAAATTTCGTTTATAAAGCTACGATAACATTTCTTTGGAAAATCAAAGTAATCGATTAAGTTTCTATTAAAAAAGTTATCGATAACTTTGATACTTTAATAAATGGTACAAACGGAATATTGTCTTTTATTTAACACCTGACTAGACCATTTCGTGTGTAAAGCTTCGGGTATACGATTGTCAGAAAAATGCTCAGAAAATGGTTAACACAACCATGAGAACTTATATTAAAACATATGGTTGTTAACCATTTATTGAACATTTTACTGACAACTTTGTAAGATACGACAACCGTATATCAGATTATTCCATCGATACATTTGATTTGTTAAACAAACATCTTTGTTACTAGAATAAATTCTATTGCAGACAATAAGTAATTTAAAGCAACACTAAAAAGTTTTTTTATAGAGAGAATTTACTATTAGCTGTTTATAGTATAAAGTGTATACTATAAACAGCTAATGCTACATTTTCGTTTTTAATATAGCTGCAAAATTTTATATTATTTGCTTGACAAAGTAAAACTGCTGCCTTTTTACAATTTGGCTATACTACATTGTCATTTTAAGACTATGTATTAAACATTTGATTAATAAAAGCCCAGATTTTATAATTCTGAAGGAAATTATATTGCCGGGCTAATTGAAGAGGCTCAATCCAAAGTTTACTTTGCCATAAAAATATGTTGCAACTTGTCTGTCCAATGTTTACAAAATTTAGTTTTTGGTTTTTTAATACACATTTATTACAGACAAATTTGGTGGCAAATTAAAGCTAACTATATGACTTGTCCATAAATATGCATATTTTTCTAATATTTTGCTTTAAAATCATGTAAAAATGTTAACTAAATTGTTAAATTCACAACCCAATTTAGAGTTTTATGTTTACCATTGTCATTCACTACGAATTGATATGGCAGGCAGGGATGGAAAATGGAATTTTTGAATGGTATTAGAAAAAATCTTAAAATTGTTGTTGTTTAAGGCAGCTAATAGTAAGCTGTTTATAATATAATTTAATATTATTCGCCCTCAATTTGTTGGGAGAGCTAGCATGTTGCCTTTTTTACAATCTGACTACACTACATTGTCATTTTAAGACTATGTATTAAATATTTGATTTGTTCTTTGCTATTCTCGGGCTAATTGAAGAGGCACAATTAAAAAAAAATGTTACAACTTTCGTAACCAATGTTTAAAAAACATTGTTATTGGTTTTTTAATACACATTTATTGCAGACATATTTGGTAGCAAATTAAAGCTAACTATATGACTTGTCCATAAATATGCATATTTTTCTAATATTTTGCTTTAAAATCATGTAAAAATGTAAATTAAATTGTTCAATTCACATCCGAGTTTAAAGTTGTATTTTTACCAGTTAGCATTCACTATGAATTGATATGAAAGCCTGGGATGGAAAATGTAATTTTTGTTTGGTATTAAAAAAATCTTATACACATTTATTACAGACATATTTGGTAGCAAATTAAAGCTAACTATATGACTTGTCCATAAATATGCATATTTTTCTAATATTTTGCTTAAAAATCATGTAAACATGCAAATTAAATTGTTCCATTCACATCCCAGTTAAGAGTTGTATTTTTACCAGTTAGCATTCACTACGAATTGATATGACAGCCAGGGATGGAAAATGGAATTTTTGTATGGTATTAAAAAAATGTTAAAATTGTTGTTGTTTTAGGCACAGGATTGTAAATCTTGAATGTTTACTTAATTATACATTAAAAAATATAGTTAAAAGTAGTTTTATTAACTAAATAAGTGCAAAAATTTACATAAATATTTTTTTTAGGATTTTCAAAAAACATGGACTAAAAATATATTGTACCGAATATAAAAATAGGAATTATCAATAAGATACAACTCATTTCATAGGTTGTGAATTGAACTTTTATAACTTTGTTAAAGTTGAAATTAAAACCATAGAGAATATACATAGAGTGGAAACTCTCCTGTCAAAGACCTAACTCAGTTGTACGAAACCTAAGTGGTGAGAATGTATTAGTAGAAAAAACTATGTGAAAACAAAAACAACACTCGTATGTGTGATTTTTTGAGTAATTTTTTTGTTTGACTTTTTTTCTAGTTTCCGCTCTATGTTTCTCTATGATTAAAACATTCAAATTGAATTCAAATTAAGACATTTTTGTTAAAAACTAAGGAAAACTTAAAAATTATTGTTTTTTTTTTGTTAAATTAACATTTCTTATTCAGTGTAGTGTGTTTTACTTTTGAAAACGTTTAGAGACGTTCTACTATTACAGATTTAATCAAACTAATTAATAATTTAAGAATTAAAATAAATATCTAAAAAAAACTAAAATTATTTAACAAAATGTGTAAAAGTTATAAAAAAAATATAAATTTTAATAACAAAAAAAATGTATTTAAAAATTAAATAAAAATTGTTTTAAAAAAATTGCACATTTAAATTTTACAAAATATCTATTATTTAATAAATATACACAAATAGTTTATTTTTTTCATTTATAATTATTTTTGTTTTTTTTTTTAGCCAGCAAAGATCACAAATATTTTATTTATAAATGTTTAAACAAAAAACTGTTTTCTGTAAGTTAACTTAACTTGGCTTTTCAGCTGGCAATGTTGGGTTAAGTTTCTTTATTTTTGCTTTATTAATTATTATTAATTGTTGTTGTTTTTTAATTTTATTTTGTAAATATGAATATTTTGTTGTTTTTTGTTTTTGTATATTTTTTTGTACATTTTAATTGCTATCATTTCAGTATTTATTTATTATTTCTTGAAGTATAAAGTTTCAGAAATTTGTTTTTTGAGTTTAACAAATCTTATATTTTTTTTTTGTTAATTTAACATTTTTGTTAGCAAATTTGTGCGTTTTAAAATTAAGTTTTTTTTTAAAAGAAAGAAAAATAAACTTAAAAGTTAAAAAATTTTATTTAAATTAAATTTAAAATGGGGGAGGTTGAGGGGGTTGTTTTTTTTAAATAAAATATAAAAAAAATATGACGCTTAGCAGGACATTTAGTAAATTTTTATAAAATTTCTTAATATTTGAAATCCTTTGCTTAATTAAAGAGAAATTGAAAAGTAATTTCCTGTCCAATTTCTCTTTAAATTGCAATTGATCCCAAACATTTTGTTAGTTTAGAAATTTTATAATAATTTACCAAAAGTCCTTGTACGAACCTCAGGAACCATGTAGAGTGCTGTTCTGATTGTTGGCGTTGTTGTTGTTGTTGGTGCCAGTACCAGTGGTGTTGACATTTTGGGCTGAAACCTCGGATTTAACACGACGAGCGATGTGAGAGCGTGTATGTTTGCGTAAATGATCCTTGCGATAGAAACCTTGGGAGAGAGGGAGAGACAAGACAAATGAGGTTTTAAAAAGGTTTTGAATCCTAAATGTTTTTATAAATTCACTAAGACCAAGAAGAGAAATTAGTTTTGAGTCTATTCCCTTCTCTCTAAGGATACAGGATAAAATCTTTATATTAAAACTACAACTCTTACCTTTTCCACACTCAATGCAAACATGTTTCTTTTCGCCGGAATGTATGACAATGTGTAGAGTTAATTGCTCCTTTCGTTTAAATGATTTCATACAAATCTATTGGAAACAAAGAAAAATTAATAAAATGATCAAAAGATTCCAAAAATCTAAACTTACATTGCACACATGTGGTCTATCCGGTATATGCGACAACTTGTGTCGGGTCAAATGATCCTTACGCTTCAGCGCTGCATTACAGATGTCGCACACAAAACGCCGTTCCACCGCATGCGATATGACATGCTGTTCAATTAAAGAACGATCCGGATAGGCCATTTGACATTCGGGACAACAGTACAAAGTCGAACCATCCAAAGCCTTGGTTTCCCTAATCTCACCAGGTTTTGGTCGGGGTTTCTTCTCCTTTGGGGGCTTCTTCTTCTTACCCTTCTTGCCCTTAGTGGGGGCGGCCGGTGCAGTACCATCCACAGTGACTGCCGTACCATTGGCTGCTGCAGGCGCTGTGCTGGTAACCACTGTATTGCCATTAGCCACACCATTGCCATTGGTGGTAACATTAACATTGCCATTTGTGGGCGGCATTACTTGATTGGCCACCATTTGCTGCTGTTGCTGGGCACTATTGACATCATTCAAATTCGGTATATGCTGCTGATGATCCATGCCCACCAGGCCCGCCGAGCCATTGCCATTATGTGTATGATGATTACCATTCGCCTGGGTTTGACTGGGTGCCAGCGACACCCCGCCCAGTGCCAAACTGGCCAAATTGCTGCCATTCTTGAGCACATCGTTTTTTATGTTAAAGCCCGAAGTCGTATCCAAATTGCTCAAATTCAAATTCCCTGAGTTGATTTGTGAGCCCACAATACCTGAGGATTCCTTTTTAATCGTTTCGGAATATTTGAGGAAGTGTTGTATGGAAATTGGCAGTGTAGCGGAGAGCAAATGCGATGAGTAATCCACGGTATTGGCAGTATTGGCCAATGTTTGCCACGATTGATTGACATTTTGTAAAATCTGTTGATTTAGAACTGCTGAGGTAGCGGAAATAGAATGAAATTGAAAGGGAAAAAAGGGGAATTTTGAGTACAAAGAATAGAATAGTGAGAGTGAGAGTGTAAAAGGTTTTGACCGAAAAGCAAACAGAAAAGGAAAATTTTGAAACGAAAATAATAAATTTTGAAACTAAACCTCATTAACAATTAAGTGTCAACCAGTAGTTAGTACCAAAGTATAACAAGTAGTCCAACTCTTTGACAGCAGTACCTAACTCTATACATGTGTTAGTGAAAAAGTACCTAAGTCTAAATATGTGTTAGTTACAAAAATGTATATGTGTTGGTTCGTTTTGAATTTTCACCATACACACAGAGTTCTAAAAAAATGTTTAAATTTTAATTTATTTAAATTTTGTTCTATTTTCAATACCAAAAATTGAAACTCTGTTCTATATTTTAAAACCTACCACAAACAAAATAAAACGTCAAAATTAATAAAAAAATATTTTTTAGTTTGTGCGAAATGGACTTGCTTCGGAAAAGAAAAAGTGCTAAATGTGTTGAAAAAAATTATAAAATAATGTGTGTTAGTGAATTTACGCGTATCAAACTATATTTATTGGACAATTTATAGATAAAATTTCGAGACTTTTGATGTGTATAATTCTCTCACAAGGGTGTTGAATTTACACAGTACCCGTATATGTGAGAGAGTAAATTTATAAAATAGAGAGTTGGACTACTTGGTATACTTTGGTTAGTACTAACCACAGGTTTTAATATTGAAAATTAGTTGGGAATCACTAGATTGTAATTAAGAAATTAAAAGCCAATTTTTTAGGTTGGCGTTAATTTGGAGTCCATTAATTTGTCAATTGGCAGAGAAAAATTTGACCTATTTTATATCAGCAGAAAGGAAATTGTGTGAACTTTTTAAAAATTTATAAATATGTTTAATATTTCCGGAAAATTTAGAAATATTTACAAAAAAAAGAGACAAATGAAATTTAAATTTTTTGCTTTAAAAACTCTTAATTTTATTTTGCAGATTTTTAAGCTTAAAGCATAATTTCATTGAAAATTTAAGTATTTTCACGAAATCTATTCCGCCGGCCTTGATTTTATTTTCAAAATTATTTCTGATTATTAAAAGGATTGAAAATTAGGAAAGGTGGGAGAGATTTTTTTGTCAGGGCCTGCTAGAAGTAGGGTACATGTCAAGACCTTTTCGTTTAATTTCAAACTAATGTGTTTTTCTATATTAAAAGGATTAAAAAATACAAAAAGCAGACGAGTTTTTTTTTTAATTTCAAACCCTGCAAAGCTATTAATAAAGTTTGAAGTATTTGCGTTCATTTTCAGACATATTTCTTACATATTCTTATATAAAAATTAGAAAAAGTAGACGAGGCTTTTTCAAACATTGCATGTAGCATGCTTCAAAGAATCTTAATAAAATTAAGCTTTTACTAAATTGTGAAGTTTTTTCGTTCATTTCCAACATACATATTTATTTATATTAAAAGGTTTCAAAATTAGAAAAAATACGCAAGACATTTTTGTTATGGTATTTTTAAAATGTATCAATTTCAAAAACTGCTGGGAGTAGGGTACTTATCAAAATCTATATAAAATAAAGTTTTTAATAAATTTTAAAAACTTTTCATTTGTTTCAAACATATTCCTTTATATTCAAAGGTTTCAAAATTAGAAAAATTAGTCGGGCGAAACTTTTTGTTACAGTTAAAAAATTATGAAAATTTTTCAAAATTTTCTTAATTTCAAACATGAACAAATGAAGGATGCTTGACAAAATCTGTAATAAATGTAGATATTAAAAAATTTTGAAGTCTTTTCTAGTGGATTATTTAGAAAAAGTTATAATTTTATAAACAAACATTCGAGAAAATGTTTAAAGAAAATAGTTTGTCTAAAATTCAGCCTCTTTTAGTTAATTTTTCAAAATATTGATTTTGAGAATTTTTCTTCATCACGGAATTAAATTTTTTATATAAATTTTACTTTTTTTCATCTAAAAGTTATTTGCAATAAAGAAAATAATATCAATTTTTAAAATTAAAATAAATATTTATCATGATGAAATGGTTGTCAAGATAAAATTATCCATTTATTAGTATTCAAGGCGTATTAACAAGGTGAGTGCGTCCCGGCAACAAATACAACAATGCAAAAACAACAGGCAATTTGTTTTTGTTAAAATGTACGTTAAATGTCAAAATCAAGGCGAATTAAAATATTACTATGTTATTTACAATAACAAATGTAAACATAAACAATGTTTGACATATAGTGTACATAAAACCACAGCGAATTAAGAAACAGCTGATTTTATGCACTCACCTTGTTAATACGCCTTGTTAGTATTATTACTTTGTTATGATAAAATTGTTAGTGCTTTTGCTTAGACAACTTTGTCTTGACAACAAACGTCAATAATTGTTATGATAAATATTTGTCAAGTATAGACAGGGGGTAATAACTGTAATAAAATATTTGACAAAACTTGGTGTTGTAAGAATATTTTAGTTTTGCATCCATTTTAATTTAAAAAAAAGTATAAATTCAGACAAATCGGTGAACATTTCTAAAAGGCGTACCGTTATGATCAGGTGTACCATTTTGACAGCCTGTATCATATCTTATTAAACAACAGGTTGGGTAAGAGTTATATATTCTTAAAGCTTAAGTCCTTCTCTATAACTTTTAAATACATCATATTTTAATCAGACCAGTAGTTTAAACGATATAGATCTTTTTATGTTTATTACTTCTGTGAGACATCCACCTCACAAGGTGGACCACTTTAATAGTCTGTAGCTCACCTTGCATTTTAATAGAGTTATTTAAAATTATATATTCCTGAAGCTTAAGTTTTTCTCCATTATTTTTGTATACAAAGTTTTTTAATCGGACCAAAAGTTTAGAAGTTACAAGCATAATTTCAATTCACAACTTATTGTAAAGTTGTATGAACACAACTTCTTGTTATAAATTAACATTCACTATAAATTGATATGCCACTCAGGGATGGTAAGTGGAATTTCTATGAAGTATCGAACACATTTTTATACCCTTCACCATCGTGAGAAGGGTATATATATGTTTGTCATTCCGTTTGTAATTTCTACATTTTTCATTTCCGACCCTATAAAGTATATATATTCTGGATCGTTATAGATAGCGGAGTCGATTAAGCCATGTCCGTCTGTCTGTCCGTCCGTCTGTTATTTGAAATCAATTTTCTGAAGACCCCAGATATCTTCGGGATCCAAATCTTCAATAATTCTGTTAGACATGCTTTCGAGAAGTTTGCTATTTAAAATCAGCAAAATCCGTCCATAAATAACGGAGATTAATATAGACAATATGGATATCTAATGATAGATATTTCAAAGTCCATTGCAACGATGTAGATAAGGCTATAGTAAGTTGGAACTACAATGGGTCAAAATCGGAAAAATATTTTTTGACCCGAATTTTTTTTTCATCAAAAAATTTTTTTTGTCAATAATTTTTTTTTCCAAAAAAAAATTTAAAAAAAATTTGGAAAAAAAATTTTTTTTAAAAAAATTAAAAAACAATTTGGAAAAAAAAAATTTTTGAAAAATTTATTTGAAAGTATAATTTGGTGAAGGGTATAAAGATTCGGCACAGCCGAATATAGCTCTCTTACTTGTTTAATTTTAAATATTTTAGCCCGGGGATAGTAAAACTTAATGTTTTATTGAATTATATTAATAATTATGTATTTCTATTTATATTAGTAACAAAATTGGACAATAGTTTTAAAGAAATTTACAAGGTATTTTAAAATGGTAAAATATTCCACTGCTCTTCTTTTTCTACATTGACATTCAATATAAATTTATATAACGGACAGGGATGGAAAGAGTAATTTTCGTACTTGCTGTAAAACTAACATTAATACCTAATTATCTTTATAAATACATTAATAATTATGTTTATTAACTTGCCAAGAAAGGTCAGACTTTTTTAACATATAAAACACCATTAAAGGTGATAAATTGAAGAACCAAACTTAAAATCACTTCAGAAACAGGAAATACTTATAAATACCCATAACAACTTATCATTTCAGCTTGATTTATTTCAAATGAATTATAAGCTATTTCTAAAAATGTTTTCTTTATTAAAACCCCTTAAAATTTCTGACTTATACGAAATGAAATGTATGTCAAAAATATTTGTTTTACTTTAATTTGCTTTAAAGCTAAATCTCTTTAAAGCTGCTTTTTATGTTTTGCAGCTTTAAATTTACCTTTTTTTATAACTTTTATTTTACATCTACATTTTTATTTAATTTTTCCAAGAACCTTAACAAATTCCCCAAAAATAAATCATTATGTACAATATAAAAAGCAAAAGGAACATGAAGGAACCTACTTATTTATAATGTGTATATAAGATTTTTCAAAGCTTTGAAGGAATAAATAAAGACAAAAAAACCTACCCCAATAGAAATCATAGAAGGTATAGAAATGTTTAGAACAAACAAATCGGCAACAGAGAAAATAATGACAGCAGCAGCAATTTACTTCCTACAAATCCCAGGCTCTAAAATACACACATTTTTAGGCTTCTTATAAAAAGTATATGTATGTATATACATTTAAACATATAGATGTATATATATATTATTTATATATATACCTATGTATAATGTTAAATACATATTTACTAAACTCAAGGCCGTACAAATTTTTACATTAGGAACAAACAATATAAAGAAATATCTGTTTTTTTTTTGCTTCTCTTCTGAGAAATATGTCTGGCAAGTGGTGGGGGTTTAGGAGTCTGCTATAGAAACGTCTGGGGGCTGACAGTTATTTTATCAAATAAACAGTAAAAACAACAACAACAAAAGAATCACATAATATGAACAACAAAAGAAAACAAATTATGATGAAATTGTTAGAATAAAAATTACAAAATTTATTAGATTTTATTCAGAAAAAAATTAAAAATAATTAACAAAAATAATGTATAAAACTATAATTTAAAAAAATTAATAAGAATTCTTAAAAAATAACAAAAAATATAAATTTTCTTTGGTTTAGTTAACTTAAAATTATAAATAACATAAAATTTAAATAAAAAGTTTAACAAAAGTTTAAACTATAGTTACATTTTTTTATTATAATAAAATAGAAAAAAAACTGAAAAAATTGTGTGGATTTTTATCAATAATACAAATAGAAGCCGGTCGATTGCAAACTAGATATGAAACTTCCTAATTTTCGGTTCATTTCGATCTGTAAAAGACTTGGTGTAATGCTAAAGAATAAATCTTAATAATGTATCCTTATACATATATAGTGGAATCGATTTAGCAATGCCTCTCTAATAGTATGTTGGTAAAAATGGGTTTTCCGAATGCCCCAGATAACCTAGAGAACCATATCTATATGTCAAATACGAACATTCGAATTTTGCTATTGAAAATCTGCCAAATCGTCACATAAGTAACTGAGATTTGTAAAACTTTTTCACACACAAGGTGGACTTCTTTGACAGCATGTAGCCCACCTTGTATTTCAGTAGAATGTTGAAGAGTTTTCTGCCTGTTCCACGATGTCGAAAGAAAAACGAGTCAAAAAAATTGCATGAAAAACACTCTAGGCCTGTTTCACGATGTCGAAAGAAAATTGATTCGAACAAATTTGTATGAAAACTATTCGAAAGAATTTAAAAAACTGAGTGTTTTTCATACAAATTTGTTCGACTCATTTTTCTTTCAACATCGTGGAACAGGCAGTTAGTTTTTAAAATTCTTTCGAATAGTTTTCATACAAACTTGTTCGAATCATTTTTCTTTCGACATCGTGAAACAGTTCTTTTATATTTTGAAAGCTTAAGTCCTCCTCTTTAACTTCTCTATACAATAATTTACAATCGAATTACAAAAATGTTTTCAATGTTTGTAATTCGATTCAAAACTAAATATATGTATCTCTTAATCATTCCGTTATCAGTGTCAGTCTAAGTGGAAACGAGTTCTATACAAAGATTCGAAACAATTAATTCTTAATTTTATATCTCAACCATTCTATTAATGAATTCATTATGAATTAATTTAAAGGCTTAATTCCTTTGTACTTCAAATGTATTCCTTTAAGAATTCATTCTTTATAGAATCATTAAATTGAATTCAAATTCACTACTTTAATATCTTTAAAAATGTATTGAATGATTAAATTCTTCTTCAATTCAAATCTATTACAAAAAGGCTTAAGTCAATTAAAAGCTTAACAAAAACTGACAGACTGTTTCACAATATCGAATAAAAGATTTCGTTCGCATTCGCGAAAGAAAACTGATTTGAGTTTCCCTAATTGAAAATTTATGTAAAGGAATGAGTTTTCTAGAATGGCATTCAGTATAAACTGATAGCAAGTCAGGAATGTAAAGGCAAACTTATGAACAGCTCAAACCGAATTCATTGCAGATGACCAGCTGACTATTGCTCGAAATGTTTTCTCATTTCTATCAGTCAAAGTTTCTTTAAGAAAAACAAATTAAATTAGTGGAAAAGTTAATAAAGAGTGACTCAAAAAAAACTTATAAAAAATCCATATGGACTTTCAAAAAAATAGCAAAGTATCTGAAGGTTCATCGTCATACTGTTTCCAAGGCCATTAAACAGTATTAGGAAGTAAAAGGAAACCTGGATAAGAAAGCAAAATAGACCTATTGGTAAGGCAAAAGAAGTTGTACCACGGGAAGCAAATCCACCAAACTATCCAGAACTTCGGCCTGTGGATAGATATTCGGCTCTTGTAAAAAAAATAATTAAAGAACACAGGGAAGGCATTCCAGAACATGTCCAATTTTAAACGTAAGGTAACAGAAGCAACTTTAAAATCTTTAATGGAAGGATTTCCGGAAAGATATTTCATTTATGTTTAATGAATTTGTACAATATTTGAATAAATTTACGCATTTTTGAGAATTTGAATATTAACCCCCAGTAACACGAAGTCTGGTTATGTTTTAACTAATAGTTATACTGACAGTTTTCATACAAAAATAATGTTAACGGGCAGTATAACTATTAGTTATGGCATAACCAGACTTCGTGTTAATGGTGGTAAAAAGTTTAAGTTTTATGCAAGTATAAGTTTCTTCGGGTTCACTCTATATACATATGTATGTATATGATTAAAAAAGTTATAAGTTCCAATAACATGGTCCTTTGCAAAGTTCCTAACTTAGACTCACTGTAGAGAGCCTTGTGTTCAAATTTAATAATTCTACTAATATTAATCTAAATGCTTAACTCTTCTTCTATCACTAGAACACGTTTTGTACAGATCGTTCAAACATTATAATTAATTAATATAATGAATTAATCAAGTTTTGATAAACTATAGTTTAGTAAACTATAGTTTAATACAACTTGATTAATTCACAATCTGTTATATGAAATTTAGTTTTCTTCTTTTCATTAATTGGTATTCAGTTTAAATTGATATCCTACCAGGAGTGGAAATTGGATTTTTAAAATGGTTATTTTTTTATACTTCATTATATTTATAATTACTTTTTATTGTTTTTTTAAAACTCGATAGTTTCACCTTTTTTTATTGCTGGTGCTTTCTTTTAAATATTCGTTTCAAATAAGAAGACAGTTTTAAATAAAAATTACCAACAACAATTTTACTACTATTATGAAATCAGACGACATAAAACTCATACTTAAAATTGTGAATTGAGCAAATATTATTTAAATTTTAACAACAATATACAAAAAGAATAAACTGATTTAAAATTAACATAATTTCTATATGTATTCATCTTTTAACTAAATTTATAAAACCAAAAAAAAGAACAATGTCAACATGAAATGTATCAGTTATAACAAGCCTACAATATATAGTATAGTACTCGTACTACTCGTCCGGCTCCTTAAATATACAAAAAAAAAATAATGTAAAAAATTTATAAGCCTCCTCTTCATCGGCTGTTACCAACGGCAGACATACCCATCCACCAAAAAAAAAACTGTTAAAGTAATAAACTTACATACATACACATTTACTATATAGTATACTTTACACAGTTGTGCTTAAAAAAATAGCAAAATTTTGCAATTAATTGTTAGTAAACTTTGACAACTTCTAGCTCACCCTGTAAATTAAATTGGCATTCACTTTAAATTGATGTAACATTCAGGGATGGAAAGTAGATTTTGTTTAAATTAATTTAAAACCGGTTCACACAAATTCTGGTTATGTGTTAACTTATAGTTATATTGTCGGTTAAAATAGGTTAAAACATAACTATACATTGTGATAATGGAGGTTTGTTTTTGTACAGCAATTAATATGATTACTCATATTTTAGTAAAATTTTCAAGTGTTTTAATATGATTTTAAACTCAACTCAAGTATTGCTGTTTTTTAAAAATTTAAAACCGATTACCACAAAAGACTACCGGTTACTCTAGACATTTTTCTCTTTCTAAGATTGTTTCACTTTTGTAAGACTTTATTAAGATATCTTGATGTTTGAAAAGTCAATAGTATGGTTACTCGTTAGAATAAAGGTGGTTACCTTTATGAAAGTTTAAAATACACTCAAGTTTCTCAAATATTTAGTTTTTAGGGAGTTTAAAACTGGTTACTTACAAATGGCTATCGATTACTTGAGAATTTTTTCTATTTTAAGGATTTGAACACTATTGTTAGTCTCAGTAAAGTAATTTTTCAAGAAATATTGGGATTTGTACAGTAAATAATATTTTAACTAGTTAAACTAGAAAGCGGTTACTTTTATAGAAGTATTAAAAGTACAAATTACCATGTATTTTAATATGATTTTAAACTCCAGTTAATAAATTAATTACTATTTGCTAATTTTTAAGAAATTTAAAATCGGTTACTTACAAATGACAACAGGTTAAAGTAATTTTTGAGAAAAAAATATTTTTGTGCAAAAGCGGTTACTTATATCAAAGTGTTTTCTGTTAATATTTTGCTATGATTTTAAAGTCCAGTTAAGTATTTTATTTCCATTTGTTGCTTTTTAAGAAATTTAAACCCGGTTACTTATAAATGAATATCGGTTACTCGAGAAAATTTTTCTATTTTAACGATTTTACATTATTAAATATAAAATTTTTAAGTGTTTTGAGGATTTTATTTTTAAGTTATGAAAATATGCTGTTTTTTAAGAAATTTAAAACTGATTACTTAAAATTGACTACCGGTTACTCAAGATTTTTACACTTTCGTTAGACCCACTAAAGTAATTTTTAAAGAAAAAATAATTTTATGCAGTAAATAATGTGGTTACTCGCTGAATTAAAAAGCGGTTACTTATATAAAAGAACGAAATTTAAATTAATGGGATTATATAGAAATTTGACTATTTTCAAGATTTTTTTTCATCTTTTTAAGACTTTCTAAAGTAATTTTCGATGAAATATTTATTTTTGTAAAAGCGGTTACTTTAAAAAATAATTAAATATACAATTTTGAAGTGTTTTATATGATTTTAAGCTCAAAATTCAGAAATATGCTGTTTTTAAGAAATTTAAAACCGGTTACTTACAAATGACAACCGGTAACTCGAGAAATTTTTTAATACTTATCAACTTATTTTCGAAAAAATATATTTTTTTGTACAATAATTGATATGGTTACTCGATAGACTAAAAGGTGGTTACTTTTACTAAAGTACTAAATTTCATATTGTTAAGTGCTTTAAAAGGATTTGTTTTAAAAATAAGCAGTTTTTTGTGAAATTTAAAACCGGTTACTTACAAATGACTTCCGGTTACTAGAGATTTTTTTTAACTTTTATGATTTGTTCATCCTTATCAGACTTTCTTAAGTAATTTGTGAACAAATATTTATTTTTGTACCTTATTTGAAATGGTTACTCGTGAGACTAAAAAGTGGTTACTTTTACCAAAGCTTAAAATAAAATATTTTTAAGTATTTTAATAGGAATTGAAACTTATGTTTCGAAAATAATCCGTTTTTTATGAAATTTAAAACCGGTTACTTACAAATGATTACCGGTTATTCCAAAAATGTTTATATTTTAAAGATTTTAACACTTTGTTTAGAATTCCTAAAGAAATTTTTTAAGAAATATTGGAGTTTATTATCTGATAATTTTTTCTAAAGTAATTTGTGAATTTTATATGGTTACTCATGATAATAAAAGTGGTTACTTTTACCAAAGTATTAAATGTAATATTTTTAAGTGTTTTAATAGGATTTGAAACTTATGTTTCAAAAATTATCAGTGTTTTATGAAATTTCAAATCGGTTACTTATAATTTATTACCGGTTACTGGAGCAAATGTTATTGTTATTATGATATTTACACTATTATTATTTTGACTACAGTAATTGGTTAAGAAATATTTGTTTTTTCCTCAAATAATATGGTTACTCGTTAAACTAAAAAGTGGCTACTTTTACCAAAGTATTAAATGTTATATTTTTAAATGATTTAATAGGTTTGGAAACTTATGTTTCAAAAATGATCAGTTTTTTATGAAATTTAAAATCGCTTACTTACAAATGACAACCGATTACTCGAGATTTTTTATATTTTTATGATTTTAACACTTTCGTTGGAATTAATAAAGAAATTTTTCAAGATATATTGGATTTTATTTTGTAAATGAAATGGTTACTCGTTAAACAAATACGTGGTTTTTGGTTTACAACTTTTAAATATAACATTTTTAAGAGCTTCAATATGATTTTAAACTCAAATTTTGCCAATATACCATTTTTAAGATATTTAAAACCGGTTACTTATAATTTACTACCGGTTACAGGAGCAAATGTTATTGTTATTATGATATTTACACTTTTTTATACCCTTCAGCTTCGTGAGAAGGGTATATATAAGTTTGTCATTCCGTTTGTAATTTCTACATTTTTCATTTCCGACCCTATAAAGTATATATATTCTGGATCCTTATAGATAGCGGAGTCGATTAAGCCATGTCCGTCTGTCTGTCTGTCTGTCTGTCTGTCTGTCTGTCTGTCTGTCTGTCTGTCTGTCTGTCTGTCTGTCTGTCTGTCTGTCTGTCTGTCTGTCTGTCTGTCTGTCTGTCTGTCTGTCTGTCTGTCTGTCTGTCTGTCTGTCTGTCTGTCTGTCTGTCTGTCTGTCTGTCTGTCTGTCTGTCCGTCTGTCTGTCTGTTGAAATCAGTTTTCTGAAGACCCCAGATATCTTCGGGATCCAAATCTTCAATAATTCGGTCAGACATGCTTTCGAGAATTTTGCTATTTAAAATCAGCAAAATCGGTCCACAAATGGCTGAGATATGAGGAAAAAACCAAGACAACCTCTATTTTTGACCTATTTTTTACCTATATCTGGATTACTAAGACATTAATATAGACAATATGGATATCTAATGATAGATATTTCAAAGACATTTGCAACGACGTATATAAGACCATAGTAAGTTGGACCTACAATGGGTCAAAATCGGGAAAAAAAAATTTTGAACCCGAATTTTTTTTTTAAAAAAAAAAAAAATTGAAAAAACAAAAAAAAAATTTTAAAATTTAAAAAAAAAATTTTAAAATTTAAAAAAAAAAAATTTTTTAAATTTAAAAAAAAAAATTTTTAAATTTAAAAAAAAAAATTGTTTAAAATTTAAAAAAAATAAATTTTAAATTTAAAAAAAAAAAATAATTAAATATAAAATAACAATCGAAAAATTTTTTTTTTCAAAAAATTCAAAAAACAACTGGAAAAAAAATTAAATTTTGTTTACCTAAAAATATTTAAAATTTTGAAGTATAATTTGGTGAAGGGTATATAAGATTCGGCACAGCCGAATATAGCACTCTTACTTGTTTAAATTTATTTAAGTAATTTGTTAAGAAATATTGTTTTTTTTTAAGCAAATAATATGGTTACTCGTTAAACTAAAAAGTGGTTACTTTTACCAAAATATTAAATGTTACATTTTTAAGTGATTTAATAGGATTTGAAACTCATGTCTCGAAAATAAGCTGTTTTTTATGAAATTTAAAACCGGTTACTTACAGATAACTACCGAAATTTGTGTACTTTAAGGATTTTTACACTTTTGTTAGAATTACTAAAAAAGTTTTTCAAGATATATTGGATTTTATTCCGTAAATGAAATGGTTACTCGTTAAACAAATATGTGGTTTTTGGTTTACAACTTTTAAATATAACATTTTTAAGAGCTTTAATATGACTTTAAACTAAAATTTTGGCAATATACTTTTTTTTAAGATTTTTAAAACCGGTTACTTACAAATGACTACCGGTTACTCGAGCCAATGTTATTTTTTATGATATTTACACTTTTGTTAAATTTACTAAATTAATTTGTCAATAAATATTTTTTTCTTTACAGCCTATAATATGGTTACTCGTTAAATTAAAAAGTGGTTACTTTTAGCAAAGTATAATAAAATAACTCGAGCCAATGTTATTTTTTATGATATTTACACTTTTGTTAAATTTACTAAATTAATGTGTCAATAAATATTCTTTTCTTTACAGCAAAATATAGAAAATAAAATTTTTAAGTATTGAAATATGATTTTAAACTCTAGTTAAGCTTCTAAATGCAAGTTTGTACTTTTTAAAACATTTTAAATCGGATTTTTGTAAACGACTACCGGTTACCCAGTATTATTTTTGAAGTTTATCTTTTGTTATTTATATAATTGTGAGTAATTCTGAATATACTTTTAATTTAATATAGGATTTTTTAATAAAACAAGTCTTATCCCCGAAATGGGTGGACTTTGGCACCCTATATCTCAATTTTTGCAAAATTTAATATATGCCACAAATTTTCTGAATGTTTAACTTAATATTTCTTGATATTATTCTTGTATAAACCAGTTTTAAATTACAGTGATTAATGATTAAAGAAATTATGACCTAATTCATTACGAAAAGTAAACTATTTATTATAAACTTCCGGAACATTTCACCATTACTGCTATTTTTAAAAACACAACTGCTTGTAAATAAGTATATATGCATGAATGTAGCAACTATATACTCTATATGTATATACAATTAAGTAAGCGTCCTTGAAACTCTTTTATATATAACAGTTATACATGCCGAAATTATTGTTATAGTTAAAATTATTACAATTTGTAACAGCAGACGACGACGACATAACGGAACGGGAGCTGTGGTCCTGTTGGGTCTTGTACGTTAAGGCGAGAGTATCAGTAGGGTGGTCGGTGGGTTTATCACGATTCATTATAGAGGTGTTATAACTAATTGTATTTCGTTGTATTGAATTAAAATTATAATAATAATTAATGCGATTATTACCTTCTTCCCGATCACGTTCAATTTTTGGATGAATTTTACCTTTATGATCCACGGAGGCGGCAGCATTTAAAAAATTCAAATCAGTTTGGGGTTGAGAATACGGTATGGAAATATTCTGACCATACTGCATGGTATTATTAGCGGCTGAAACTGTAATGGCAAAGAATAAAATAAAACAATAATTAATAGGCTCACATTTAAAACCATTTTGTAATTTTTAAGAATAAAATATTTACACATTATTTATTCCTTATTATATTATTAAAGTTGAGGTATTTATGGAGGTAGTTTGATTTATATATATTATTTTAATTTCTAATATACTCTGGATATAACACAATTTTAACAGAAAAAACTGCCTGCCTACTGCCGTTATTCTTACGTTACGCACTCACTGTATGGCCAACTAGCATTTGCCAACTGAAAAGCGGCTGATTGTTTGAGGTTCATTTTACCCAGCTGACGCCGAAGTATGATGAAGATTTTTCTTTTATTTTCATATTGTTGTTGTTTTGTTGTTTTTTCTTACCATGGTTTTGCCGTTATTTCAAATAATTGTTGGTAAGAGTCAACAGACATCATCTATTTGTATATAAAATGTTTGTACGAGTAACAGCATTAAATCGTGTTCAATTCTGTTGTGTTGTATGTTGTAAACGAATCCTTGAAACGAAACTATACGACGACGCATGGGTAAGATTAACCGGGACAACAATAACAGCAACAACAACAACAGTTGTTACAACACCAGCAACATTAAGTAGGAACATAATGTGAATAACAACAGTAACAATATACTCCTACTTTATCGCAACTAGGGTTACCAGAATTTATGGAGATTTGTAGGTTTCTCGATCTATAAATATCTTCACCAAAGGAGACCAACCTTTGGTGAAGAGATTTACCCCTATTTTTTTTAAAAAAATAACTGAAATTTGAAATTCATAATTGGACCCATTAAAGGAATCTGTTGCTCTATAAATATTTGCCACATTCAGACATGACCTTATTATATTTTGAGTATTTTTAATGATATGTCCAATTATTGAACGATTTCGTTTTGACACCTCAATTTATTGCGAACTGAACAAAACATTGTCAAAATGGTCGAAATCTCGGTCACAGGACATAGTAAATGAATCTGTTGCTCCGGAAATATTTCCAATATTTTGTCAAGACATAAAGAACAAAATATCAATTTTGTCTAATTTTAAAACTATGTCAGAATATTGAAAGATTGACAGATCAAAAGATTCCATTAATGGTTCCGAAAAATTCGATAGTTTTTCTCAATCTAATGTGAACCGAATAAAACATTGTCAGGAAGATCAAAATCTAGGGTCAATAACCATACACAGAACACCATACAAGGAATCTGTTAGAGAGTCTGCTAGATTTATAGATCGATAGATTCCTTTAACGGGTCCCAACATTTCGATGTCGATAGTTTCGTTGTCACAGCACAATTTATTGCAAACCGAATAAAACATTGTCAGATTGGTCTAAATCCGGCTCTATAACATAGCTCTGAATTAAAAAGTATAAAAGTCTAATGATTGAAGGAAGAGCTTCTTAAACACCAACTTTAGTGTTTAAGAAAATAATAAAATACCTAAGATTGAAGTTAAAATTGAGGTGTAAGAAGACATCTATTGAGCTATTAAAAGACATATGCTTGATGTTAAATTTGGAAAGTAAGACTATCAGATTCGTCAAAACTGACGTTTACAAAAGTGTTGTATCAGCTTTATTTCATTTAACCCCATCAAATATAAAGGATAGCGATACATTTTTCATACATATTTGCTATTTCTTTCTTACGTTGGGGTTAAACGTGTGATGCCACTTTGATACATTTTAATACCGTGACGTATCTGTTAAGACTATCACGATTGAAGCTTAAATTGGCGAATATAGAGGTCTATGATTGAAGATAATCTAAGAGTGTAGGAAGTCCTACGCTTGAAACTAAAATTGGAGTGGAAGAATACCTGCGATTGAAGCTAAAATGTTATTAACTTAAGACCTACAATTGGAATATAAGGCGACCTGCGATTAAAGATATTGCGATATTAACAGACCTACGATTGAAGCTAAATTTGAAGAGTAAGAAGATCTACGATTTTGGCTTAAATTGGAGAGTAAGAAGATTTATGAATTTAGCTTATATTGGAGTATAAGAGGACCTTCGATTGAGGCTAAAATGAAGCTAAAATTAGAGAGTAAGAAGGCCAGCAATTGTAGCTCAATTTGTAATATTAAATGGCCTACGATTAAAGCTAAAATTGGGGAGTAAGAAGATCCATAAAATATCAACACACCTACGATTGAAGCTTAAATTGGAGAGTAAGAAGGCCTACGATTGAAGCTAAACTAGGAGTATAAGAAGACCTGCAATTGATGTGTTAAAAGACCTAATATTAAAGCTAAAATTCAAATGTAAGAAGACCTACTATTGAGCTATTAAAAATCCTACGATTGAAGATAAAATTTAAGAGTAAGAAGATCTACGACTTAAGCTTAAATTGGAGAGCAAGAAGATCTACAATTTAAGCTAAACTTGGAGTGAAAGAAAACCTGCAATTGAAGTGTTAAAAGACCTACGACTGAAGCTAAAATTAGAGAGTAAGGAGTCCTGCGATTGAGATATTGAAAGACATACAACTAAAGCTTAAATTGGAGAGTAAGCAGTCCTTTGATTGAAGCTGAACTACGAGTGTAAGAAAACCTAGGATTGGAATTAAACTTGGAGTATAACCTACAATTGAAACAAAAATACTTATTAATAGACCTACAACTGGAGTGCAAGAATAACTATGATTGAGATATTAACAGATCAGATCTACGATTGAAGCTTAAATTGGGTGATAAGAAGGCCTAAAATTGGAGTGTAAGAAGCTCAAATTGGAATACTAGAAGACCTACTATTGAAGCTAAAATGGGAGTGTAAGAAGACCCCCGATTGAGGTATTAACAGACCTACGATTAAAGCTTAACTTGAAGAGTAAGAAGGAGTACGATTGAAGCAATGATGGGAGTACAAGAATACATGCAATTGAGGTGTTAAAAGACCTAAGATTGAAGCTATAATTAGAGTGTAAGAAAGCCTACGATTACAGCATAAATTGGAGCATAAGAAGACCTACCATTCAATTTGAACTAGGAGTGAAAGGAAACCTGCAATTCAGGTATTAGAGTGTAAGAAAACCTGCGATTGAGGTATTCGACTGAGGCTTAAATTGGAGTGTAAGAGGAACTTCGATTGAGGTATTATAAAACCTACGATTGAAGCTACAATAACATTGGAGTGTAAGAAAGCCAGCGACCTAGCATTAAGATATAGGATGTCCTTTGACTGAAGCGTAGATTGGAGTCTATGAAGGCAAATCTGTTATTAAATTATCTATGATTGAAGGTAAAATTGGATTGTAAGAAGCCTTGCGTTTGAAGTATTAAACTATCTACAATTGAAGCTTTAATTGGAGGGTAAGAAGGACTACGGTGGAAGTATTAAATGACCACCGATTGAAGCTTAAATTTTAATATTAAAAACCTACGATTGAGGCTAAGATTGGAGTGTAAAAAGATCTACAATTGAAGCTAAGATTGGAGCACAAGAACAACGATTGAAGCTACGATTGGAATGGAAGAATACCTACGATTGAAGCTAAGATTGGAATATAAGAAGACCTCCGATTGAAGCTTGAATATTTGAATATTAAAACTCCTACGATTAAAGTGTACGCTGATCTGCAATTAAGATAATAAAAGATCTAAGATTGAAGCTTAAATTGGGGAGTAAGAAGACCTACGAATGAAATCTTAAATTGTAGAGTAAGATTGACACTCTTCAACACATTTTTAGGTTAATAATTTTTTCGCAATTCTTTTGTGGATTGGCATTATCTCATGTTGAAAAACATGTCACTTAGGAAGAGTCAACAGGTGACCCCAATATGCGATTAACAATCGAGCTCGAGATCTCAAATATGTAATCCAAAAATTACTATAAATTTAATATTACTAATAAAACTGTCCCATTTCGAAGCTGCCTTGTTGGCAATACCAGCTGGGAAAACAACAGCAGAAAAAAATATATAATTTTGGTTACATTACAAAATCATATGTGCGTACAGCGGCTTTTTCATGCTGTTTGTTTGTTGTTGTTACTTTAACAGACTTTGTTGGATACTTGTTGTTGCTGTCAGACAAAAACATTCACACAAACGATTGAAAATGTAACTGTAAAACCGAACATACGAAGGAGCCTATTCTTGGTCGATGATGTAGTTAATGTGGGTATATAGGAGTATAAAATATATTACCCCAAACAAAAAAATAAACCAGCAGCAGCAACAACAAAACCGAGAAACCTCTATAAATGTTTGTTGTATTAAATTACTCACACCCCGGTCTATGAGTGCCAAGGCCATATTTATATACTATATAGAAATGTCTATTATATATATGTACATGTAGATATGTATGTACAAATGTTCTATATACTTGGGATATTTTTGGGGATTTGAGTGAGTGAGTGTGTGTTTGTTGTAGCCATAGTCTCCTAAAATTATTGCCTCATCTAAATGTACAACACACAACACCAACAGCAATTTATACACAATCCTTCAATTTGGTTTCAATATTTAGGGAGTCTTTGAAATACTGCTGTGCCACATACAATATTTGGGGCACAACAAAATGCCGGTTGTTGTTTTTTTTTCTCTCAATTTTGTTTATTAAATCACTTTGGTTTTTTTTTTTGTTTTGTCGTTTTGTGTTGATTTTACGAGCTGTTGTCAACTGCATTAAAGGTATTTTTTTGGTAGATATTTTTAGATTTTGTTAGAATTAAGTTAAATGGAAAAAAAATTAATAAACATGGTATAGAATGTCTTCCGTATGGATTTAATGAAAATTTCAGAGAAATTTTATTGGAACAGTTCAATGAGATTGTCTATTTAATGTTCAGTGGCACAGGAAGTTTTATTTTGAACAAAAATATTGACCTTTTAAGTGGAATTACTTAAGAAACAATAATAAGAAATACAATTTTGTAATAATGAATGACAATTTTGTAATATTTTTTATTAGGAAAAAGCAAAGTAGTCAGAATGCAATGAATTTAAATGATACAATAGGAAAATATCAATGGATATGTGAATATAATCTGTATTTTTTATGAAAATATGTTAATAGGACTCTTTTACGGATACTGTAAGTCTTAAGTTGATAAAAATAGTAGTAAACTTTACATCTCTGAATGGGACTTTCCATCTCTGAATGGGACATCAATTTAAAGTGAATGTCAATTTACTAGAAGAAAAAGAAGAAAATGCAGCAGGATGCATTCATAGAGAAATATACATAGAGCGGAAACAAAATACATTCTCACCACTTAGGCTTTTGACATTTGCGTTAATTCTTAGACAGGAGAGTTTCCGATCTATGTGAATTTATCTATAATTCCATTGTTTGTATAGAAATAGTAATAACTTCTAAATTTATAGTGCGTTTGCTACAAAATTTGTAATTTTAATGGAGGATAAGTTAAGCTTTCAGATTATGGTTTTATAATTTATCAAATTTAACTACAGTATAAGTAAAATAGAATCAAAGTAAATCTTTTCAAAAGAGAAACAGTTGTCGAAATTTATAACAGTTGCAAGGGGCAAAAAAATTTAAAAACACAAGGGATGGATATTCTTAAAAAGAGGGAGAATTAAACATTAAAGGCCTTATTCATAATTAAAGTTTTAAATTTATTAAAGCTTTATAAAACAAATTTTGTATGGACATTTTGTTGGAATGATTTGTTTTTACTTGGTATTAGTAAATTGAATAAAAATATGTTAATTTTTATTTGTTCCCTCAAGTTTTTAAAATAAATTTGAAAAATTCCCTTAAAGAGAAACTTTATTTTTGACAAAATTTTCAAAACTTACACAATTTTTTATAATAATATTAATTAAAATTTAGCAAAAATTTCATAAATTTCCCTTGGCTTAACAAATTTTCCTTTAAGGGAAATTTTTGTTTTAACAAACTTTTCATAACTTTTTTTTACAAATTTGACAAAATTTTAAAAATTTCCCTTGTTAAGAAAAATTTCCCTTTAGGGGATATTTAGTTTTTATTTATTTTCCATAATTTGCTTCAATTTTTATAATTATTTACACTATTAATTAAAATTTGGTAAAAAAAATAATAAATTTCCCTTGATTAACTATATTTTCTTAACTTTTTCCATTTATCATATTTATTTAAATTGTTAAATATAACTTCGTAAAAATTTCATAAATTTCCCTTTAATAAAAAAATTTCCCATTTAGGGAAATTTTTGTTTAAAAACATTTTTTTTAAATTTTACGGTTTTTTATAACTTTACTAATTGTTAATTAATAAACCGTTAACATTTCATAAATTTCCCTTTAATAAAAAAATTTCCCATTTAGGGAAATTTTTGTTTAAAAACATTTTTTGTAAATTTGACTATTTTTTATAACTTTACTAATTGCTAATTAATAAACCGTAAACATTCATAAATTTCCCTTTAATAAAAAAATTTCCCATTAGGGAAATTTTTGTTTAAACGTTTTTTTTTAAAATTTTACTACTCTTTATAACTTTACTAATTGATAATTAATAAACCGCTAAAATTTCATAAATTTCCCTTTGATAAAAAAATTTCCCATTTAGGGAAATTTTTGTTAAAAAACATTTTTGTAAATTTTACTATTTTTTATAACTTTACTAATTGCTAATTAATAAACCGTTAACATTTCATAAATTTCCCTTTAATAAAAAAAATTTCCCTATTTTTGCTTAAAATAAACCAATAAAATTTCCCTTTGGTAAAAAAATTTCCCTTTTTGGGAAATTTTTGTTTGAAAACATTTTTTGTAAATTTTACTATTTTTTATAACTTTACAAAATGTTAATTAATTAATAAATAAAATTTCCCTTCAATAAAAAAATTTCCCATTTAGGGAAATTTTTGTTTAAAAACATTTTTTAAAAATTTGACTATTTTTTATAACTTTACTAATTGATAATTAATAAACCGCTAAAATTTCATAAATTTCCCTTTGATAAAAAAATTTCCCATTTAGGGAAATTTTTGTTTGAAAACATTTTTTGTAAATTTTACTATTTTTTATAACTTTACAAAATGCTAATTAATTAATAAATAAAATTTCAAAAACTTCCCTTTAATAAAAAAATGTCCCATTTAGGGAAATTTTTGTTTAAAAACATTTTTTAAAAATTTTACTATTTTTTTTAATTTTACTAATTGCTTATTAATAAACCGCTAAAATTTCATAAATTTCCCTTTGATAAAAAAATTCCACTTTTTGGGAAATTTTTGTTTTAACAATTTTTGTAAAAAAATTATTATTTTTAATAACTATTCTAATTATTAATTACAAATAAGCTAAAATTTTTTAAAATTTCCCTTGGTAAAAAATTTGCATTTAAGGGAAATCTTTGTTTTAACAAAATTTCAAATTTTTTATAAGTTAATAAAAAAATAGCATTTTTGTAAAATTTTTATAAATTTCCCTTAATAAAAAAATTTCCCTTCAAGGGAAATTTTTATTTTAAGCTATATTTTCATAAAATTAATTATTTCTAATAAACATTCAAATTGTAATTAAATATTTGTTAAAATTTTGTAAATTTCTCCAGTTTTAAAAATTTCCCTTTTAAGGAAATTTTTGTTTTCAGAAATTTTTTTCATAATTTTTAATATTTCTAATAAATATTTAAATTATAGTGAAAAATTTGTTAACATTTTATAAATTTCCCGCGGTAAAAAAAATTTCCCTTCGAGGGAAATTTTTGTTTTAAAAAATTTCTAATTTTTAATATGTATTTAAATTGTTTACAAATTTGTAAAAATTTTATAAATTTCCCATAATAAAAACTTCCCTTTGAGGGAAATTTCTGTCTTAGCAACTTTTTCATAAATTTTATTATTTCCAACAAACATTTAAATTGTAATTAAATATTTTCCTTTGACATCTTAAATTTGAATACATTTTCCTAATTTTAAAGTCAATTTTCATAATTTTCATTATTTCTTTTAATAATTTGTTCTTAATTTCAAATGTGTTTTCTTATAAAATGCAATAGCCTTGAGATTAACTTTAAAAGTACCAAAAAAAAAAAAAACTCCATCAATCTTAGCTGAAAAGCAAGGCTGGCAAGCATTTGTCAATATTTGATACAAAGCAATTACTGTCAAAAACGCGTCAATGTGCATTAGAGGAATTTGAGTCAAATAATTAATCATGCCGACAAAAGTTTAATGAAAACAGATGGAAGAAAACCTCCCTTGTGCATTAAAGCACATATAAAATATAAGAAATTTAATGTTATCATGATTTTCCAAAGGGACTAAAAATAACGTTAACTAAATTTTATTCTAACGATAGACAGATTTTTTATTTAGCTAGTGTATAATAAATAAGACTAGTTATAAAAATACAGAAACAATTAGAAAAAGTTATCAACAAACCACCAACAAATCAAACATACAAACCTCATATACATAAGTACTAAAGATATACAAAGAAGGGACAACGAAAACTACACGATTACATGGAGAAAATGTGGAAAAGCGAATAGTGGAACACGGCTTTTCACTTTTCACAACAACACATCACTTTCACATGCATGAAAAACAAACATACAACAACAATAAAGCAACAAAAACACAAACATTTCATTTCATTTGCACTCTCTCAGTCTCTTAAACTCTATGACTCTCACTAACTGTAAAATATTTTACCACCATTAAAAAAAGTACTCAAAAGGAAAAAAACAAAAACATACAAAGTGAAAACAAACTAATAGCAACAAAAAAGAGAATGAAAAAAATATAAGCCAAGTTACCAACCAACCTAGAAATTTCATCAGGAATTACAAATTCCTTTTTCATTCAAATAATGTTGAGTCATAAGGAAGATGGAAAAGAAATGTAAAATGTGAACAAAGTGGAGCATGGCATAGTGTCAAAGTCACAATAACAAAAACAACAACAACAACTTCACCAGCATTTACAACAACATTAATAATGAGAAAAAATAATGTTAGTGGTGATAAAGAACCGTTAAAACAAAATGCAACAACAGCAAAACGAGTGATAGATAGACACTCACACATAAATCATTTTATTTTAACCATTGTGATTGTGAAATGAGAAATTGTGGAAAAAGCTCAAACCTAGCAACAGCTACAAACTATTTTAGAGAAAAGCCTACTACAAATAAGCTTAGTTTTTTCTCAAGTGGTGGGGAAGAAGATGGTGAGAAAAATAAATGTGAATTTCTTTCACAAAAGTGGCAGCAAACAAACGAATGTAGGCAAGAAGAGTTAGTTATGTGTGGAATGATGGGAATTGAAATTTATGTTGAGTGTGAGAGAGAGTGTTAACAAAAGAGTGAGTTGTTTGTAATAAAGGGAAGTTTAAAAAGGGTACTAATTAAGTACTTTTTGGAAAAATTTCTCCTTTTTTTTAATAATTTTTGAGCAACAAAACCATTTTATTTAGGGAAAATATTAGTTTTAAATTAAACTGACAAAATCCTTAAATTGTTTATATTGTATTTAAGGATTTTACCTGCTGCTTAAAAATGTATTAGTGTTTGTTTAATAGGTTTTATTGGCATTTATATTTATTTCAAGGAAATATAATCAAAATTGGTGAAATTTAAAAATATCTTTGTAATAATAAAATATCATACAGGGTTATATTCCATATTTTCATCATTATTTAAAATTTTTGAAGGATTTTAATTGTTGATTTTAAGCAAGTGTGCAAGTGTTTGCTAAATATCTTTAAAGGAAATTTTCAAGTTTTAGAGAAATTTAATAATTGTTTATGACTTTTTTATGTGAAACAAAATGGAATACTAAATAAAATTTAGAAATTTTTAATTTAAAGAAAATTTTCATAATTTTTTTATTTGCAATTTTTAAAGTATTCTTGTAAGAAAAAAAATATGTATATTTATGGAAGTTTTTAGGGAAATTTTTTAAAATTTTCTAAATTTCTGAAAACAAAAATTTCTCTTTTGGGGAATTTTTATTTTTTTTTAATTTTTCAAAACCTTTATTGACGATCATCTTTATTTCAAGCCATTATAACAAATTTGATAGAATTTTTAAAATATCTTTGAAATAAAAAATTTCCCTTTTGAGAAAATTTTTATTTTTAAGAAAATATCCATCGAAAATTTTTAATTTTCTAAGGAAATTTGTGGAAACAAAAAAAATTTCTTTTAGGAGAACTTTTACATGTGTTTTGTTTTTGTTACAACAACAAAACACGTAAAATTTCGACTCGCTTTTGTAAGCACATACAATTTTGTGAAAATGAACGAATTCACTTAATTGTGAATAAATTCGAAAAGAATTAATCGATTTTTATGATAAATATATCATTTTGTTCCCATTAAATGTGCCTTTGGGATAAAGCCAAAAATCTTAACAATTTCTGTCGTTTTCGATTTTTCATGATTTTTTTAAAACAAAAAAAAATTATATTTTCACGTAAAAATTATATTTTTTGCTTCAGTTTGCTGTTATAACTCCGAAACTGCTGAGCCGATTGAAACGCCAAATATATGTGAAAATTTTTACATAGCATGGAGAAAATGTTTTCAAAATTTAAACAATCGAAAGAAGAACACAAACTAAATTTTATACATATCAAAAAAAAAAAAAATTTTTTTGTGAAAATTATCGAATTCACTTATTTCAGAATAAATTCTAAAAGACTCCTTCGATTTTTATGATCAATATTTTATTTTGTTGATATTACATGTGACTTTACGATAAAGTAATAAACCTGAACAATTTCTGTCGTTTTCGATTTTTCATGAATTTTTTAAAACAAAAAAATTTTATATTTTCACGTAAAAAATATATTTTTTTCATCAATTTGTTATAATAACTCTGAAACTACTGAGCCAATTAAAACGGAATATATAAACGGATTAAAGGTTATTTAAATTTAAATTTTTCTAAGTTTATTTTAATAATATCGGACTAACAGTTTTTGAATTATCATTAATTATGTGGAGAAACGTCTAAAAAAATTCACAATTTTACTTAAATTTTTTTTTTAAAAATCCTCTCCATAGAATTTAAAATTTGGACCATATTTGTACTTAGGTAGTCATGATGCATCAAATCTATATAGTGGTTATTCAAGCCTTTTTTGGCTGTTGATAGCATTTGTTAAATACATATCTTTGAAATAAAAAAATTACCTTTTGAGAAAATTTCCATAATGTTTATTATATTTGAAAAAATCCTCAAAAATGTTTCTTTAGAGAGTCCTTCATTTTTAAGAAAAGTTTCATACTTTTATAACCAAAATCATTTATTTATTCTTGTAACAAAAATTTTACTGTTAAAGAAAATGTTCATATATTTTATTGCCAATCAATCATCATTATTTCAAGCCGTTAGATCAAATTAATAAGAATTTTTTTAAAAATTTTCTCTTAAATCAATTTTTTAGGTTTTTTTATTTTTCTACCATAATTGTATTCATTACATCAAAACTTTCTAAAATAGATAATTTCTTATAAAGAAACTTTTTAATTTTTAGAGATTTTTCCTAATTTTTATTAGAAAACATAATTATTTTAATCCCTTAAACAATTTTGTTAATATTTTCAAAATATCTTTGAAATAAAAAATTTTAACTTCTTAAAAAATGTCCATGTATTATTATGATACATCTATCATTATTTTTATTAATTTTTACAAATTTTATAATATTTTAAAAAATTTCCCAACATAAAAAAGACAAATTATATTTTTTTTACAGATTTTTCTTATTTTTTAAAATGGTTTTTTTATATTTATTTAAATTGTTTGTTAAAATTTGTTTAGAATTTCCAAATATCCCTGAAACAAGAAATGTTCCGTTTGGTAAAATTTTTAATTTTTAAAATTTTCCTAGTCTTCTGTGAATATTTTATAAATATTTTAATTTTTATTGTTCCAAAATTTGTTAAAATTTAATAAATATCTTTATTACCATAAATATTCCTTTAAAAACAACAAATTTGCTTAACTTTTCACCATTTTCATTAATTATATTCATAACGCCTAAAAATATGCTATTAAATAAAACCAGCAAAGGTACTTTCACCAACAAGACTCGAAAAAATGTCCTTTATAACAGTATGAGTAACACACTCTCGGTATGTAGGCATGTAAACATGTTAACGGATTATTAAGAGAATGAGTGCTAAAAATAAGTGAGAGTGAGTGTTAAGGCGAGTGTGTGTTTGAGTAAACACACACAAATATGCATACATAACGGGTTTTAAAGAGTGAGAGTAATTACAGAACCAACATTGTTGGGGATAGTGGTAAAATGACGATGACTGCAGGATTTTCATTAAGGGAGGGAGTTTAATAACAGAAATAAAATGTTAAATTAAAGTTTTTAAATCAAAATATGTACATAATTAAAAGAAAATGCATTTCTTTAAATAAATATATAAATAAAATAGAGTTTTAGTGTTATAAATTATTAAGAAATTTTTAAAAACTTATTGAAATTTAAAAAAGAAATTAATGAACTTATACTTTTAGTGGATTAAGTTTATTTTTAATTATAAGTTTATTACAAAAAAAAACAACAACATCTAAGTATGTATATAATAGTTGTTGTTAGCTAAAGTACATAACCATGTAAGTACATGGTTTGTATATAAACAAAAAAAATCACTTACTCACACAATATTACTTTTTTTTATATGCTTTTTATAAATGGCGGCATGGCGCTTTATATGCTCTTGCTTATACATATGTATGTACATATGTAAGTACATAATGTATGGATGTATGTATGTACATGTGAGTATTTGTGTAACTACCAGAGTTTGTGTGTTTCAACAATAATAAAACTCCAGTACTCTAGACTTTTATACCCATACAAACTCACTTTTTTTATACATATCACAGTACCCAGCAGTTTTACAAGTAGTCAGTGTATCCTTTAGAGAAAATAATTGTCACTAATGGCTGATCTTTGGATGACTATAATTTATATATTTTGAGTAATTTGACTTGTATGTGCAGAGGAAGGTCCATAGGTTAATTTATACATCCCAGGTAACCTAGCGTGAATTCAATTGCCACTTTAGTGTCTCTAAGTAATCAATAGAGTAGTCACTTTAAATGTTTACTTTGTACTCCTCTTTTAAAAGTAGTAATTTTACCCACCAGAAGTAATGTATTGGAGAGTAGCCGCATGAAGGTGTATTTTAAAAGCAATCGGTTATTGGACTGTCTGGGAGATGAATTTTTAACTCACTATTTATGTCAATTAACGTCCCATTAGCTAATCATGTTAATCAAGTAACTAGTTAGGTAGCTAGTAAGGTAAATGACTATATGCAACCAGTTTGTGAATTCCTTGCGATGATTACTTTGGATCAGCTACCAGACTGTCTCCTTGTAGTCTATATAAGGTCAAATGAGCCCCTGTTTAGCACACGTACATGACAAAATAACTAGTTATTTAACTAGTGGTCACCCTAAATGATAGCTGAAATCAACTAGTTTGGGACAGTCACTCAGAACAGCTGAGTAAATGTGTATGTAGCTGGTACTTACTACTCATACTATAAACATATGATTGTATATTTCTCTATATACATGTTCATATATATATAAGAATATATGTATATGTGAGTGTGTGTGTGTTAAACAACAACTCATACTAAGTAATAGTTAAAAACAAAGCTCTCAGGGGTGGGGGGATGATGGTACTGCATGTATGTGTAGTAGTAGTTGTAATAGTACTTATTTTACACACATACACACACACATGTGTCTGACTGAGAGTAAGAGTTTCTCATACTCAGATTCAATTTATAGTGGGGTTGTTTTGGGGGGATCGATATTTTATAGAAATTACAACAACAACACTACAGCAACTATGAAAAAAGTGGACGTTAAGTAAATTAATGAAGTATTTGTGCTGTCTTTATTGTTCTGGCGCTGGTTGTTAGTGATGAAGTTATCATCAGAAATATCATTCGTAATATTTATAAGATATTTTTTTTTCAGGGGGATGACTAGACAGGGGGTGTTATTTTCTGTTAAAGATATTGTTATAAGTAATTAATCAAGATTTAAGGAAACATACATACATACATAAATAAATAAAGGAAATTCAGTAAAAATATAGAAAAACTATTAAAATATTTAAAACAAGAAAGGAAGATTTTAACAAAATTGTGAAAAATTAAAAAAATCAAACTAGGAAAATTGATTAATTTTTTAGCAATTTTTTAATTACAATTAAATTATTAATCAGAAGTAATAAAAATTATGAAAAAATTGCATAAAACTAAAATTTCCCTTAAAGGGAAATTTTTTGGTATTAGGGAAATTTATTTAATTTTAGCAAATTTTTAATTACAATTAAATTATTAATCAGAAGTAATAAAAATTATGAAAAAATTGCATAAAACTAAAATTTCCCTAAAAGGGAAATTTTTTTTGAATTAAGGAAATTTTTAAAATTTTAGCAAATTTTTAATTGAAATTAAATTATTAATCAGATATAATAAAAATTGCATAAAAATAAAATTTCCCTTAAAGGGAAATTTTTTTGCATTAGGGAAATTTATAAAATTTTTACAAATTTTTAATTAAAATTAAATTATTAATCAGAAGTAATAAAAATTATGAAAAAATTGCATAAAACTAAAATTTCCCTTAAAGGGAAATTTTTTGGTATTAGGGAAATTTATTTAATTTTAACAAATTTTTAATTAAAATTAAATTATTAATCAATATAATAAAAATTATGAAAAAATTGCATAAAACTAAAATTTCCCTTAATGGGAAATTTTTTGGAATAAGGGAAATTTATAAAATTTTAGCAAATTTTTAATTCAAATTAAATTATGAATCAGATATAATAAAAATGATGAAAAAATTGCATAAAAATAAAATTTCCCTTAAAGGGAAATTTTTTTGAATTAGGGAAATTTTTAAAATTTTAGCAAATTTTTAATTAAAATTAAATTATTAATCAGAAGTAATAAAAATTATGAAAAATTGCATAAAACTAAAATTTCCCTTAAAGGGAAATTTTTTGGAATTACGGAAATTTATTTAATTTTAGCAAATTTTTAATTAATATTAAATTATGAATCAAATATAAAAAAATTTATGAAAAAATTGCATAAAAATAAAATTTCCCTTAAAAGGGAAATTTTTTGGAATAAGGGAAATTTATAAAATTTTAGCAAATTTGTAAATAGCAACTAAAAGAGTTATGAAAAATAATAAAGAAATTTAAAAAATCTGCTAAAACTAAAATTTCCCTTAAAGGGAAATTTTTTTAATTAAAGAAATTTATAAAATTTTAGCAAATTTTTAATAAAAATTAAATTATTAATCACAAGTAAGAAAATATGTGAAAAACTAGCTTTAAATAGAATTTTCCTTCAAGGGAAATTTTTTGGAATTAGGGAAATTTATTTAGTTTTAGCAAATTTTTAATTACAATTAAATTATTTATCAGAAACAATAACAGTTATGAAAAAATTTCCCTTGAAGGAAACTTTTTTTGAATTAAGGAAATTTATAAAATTTTATCAAATTTGTAAACAGAAACTAAAATAGTTATGAAAAATAACAAAACAATTTAAAAAATCTGCTAAAAATAAAATTTCCCTTAAAGAGAAATTTTTTTGAACTAGGGAAATTTATAAAATTTTAGCAAGTTTTTCATTACAATTAAATTATTAATCAGAAATAATAAAAATTATGAAAAAATTGCATAAAACCAAAATTTCCCTTAAAGGAAAATTTTTTAGAATTAGGGAAATTTATGAAATTTCATCAAATTTGTAAACAGAAACTAAAATAGTTATGAAAAATAACAAAACAATCTGCTAAAAATAAAATTTCCCTAGCAGGGAAATTTTTTTGAACTGGGGAAATTTATTAAATTTTAGCAAATTTTTAATTACAATTAAATTATTAATCAGAAATAATAAAAATTATGAAAAAATTGCATAAAACTAAAATTTCCCTTAAAGGGAAATTTTTTAGAATTAGGGAAATTTATTTAATTTTAGAAAATTGTTAATTACAATTAAATTATTAATCAGAAATAATAAAAATTATGAAAAAATTGCATAAAACTAAAATCATAATAATAATAGGCAAGTCGATTTCTTTAGACCCCTTTTACGCTCTCATTATACATTCAATTAGGGTAAAAAATATACCATTTTAAAGGGATTTCTACACAGAAGTGCAGAATATATATTTTGTTGAAATCGGTTCAGTTTTTTAGGAGTTATAAGCGTTTAAAGATGTTACTAACACATATGCAAAAACGTGTACATGTGAACCTTAAGCTAAAATGTAAACAAAACAATGCGTGTTTGTCCAATTTGTTGTTGTAAATAAATAAGAGAAACAATTAAACAGTATGGATTTCGCTCTGTTTTAAGTGAGAGTTGTTATAGAAAACAAAGAAGAAGACTTTAGTAATTCAAAGTCACTTAAAAACCTATATTTTGGAGGTGTTTTTTTTTTGTTTTCTAACTCCCATATGTATAAACAATTTTAAAATTTATCAAAGGTTTACAAACTAACAGCCATATGCATAAAAATTTAAAAAAGGTTTATAAACCAATTATAGAAAAATGTCCATAAAGTTGTATTCATAAACGATTGATAGTATTCATAATACCTTTGTTAAACAATTTTTAAATGTACAAATTTTAAAGTAGGTTCGACCCTACTATAAACCTACTTTAAGGATTTATTTTTACTTTTTATCTTAAAAAAGAGGATATTAAAGATAAATTTGGAATAATGGACGTACTATTGCAATTGCTAAACACAATTTCCACTCCGCTGGCGATTAAGTTCCATTATAATAATATATGATTTTGTTTGATATTCCTTCGGCAGTGAACTATATGAGGTTCACAAGTGAGTTTGATTGGCATTTTTGTCATTTACATTTAACCTGCAACGCCATATAGTAATAAAATGTGTAAACATTGTGGAAGAAGGTCCACACAATCTAATATACCCACTTCGGAATTAAAACTATGTGTTTCCGCATAGAAATTCATTAAATTAATAAAACAAATTACAAAACAATTAATGAAAAAAAGAAAATTAAGGAATATTTTATCCTAATTGAAAGCAACACTAACAACAAAACAGGGGAAATAAATGAGAAGCATTGCCAGCTTAGACAAAAATCAGTACATTAGTTATTGTGCCTTTAACAAACGTTTATGAATACAATACTTTTATAAATGATTTTTAAATCTAAAGTGTTCGTTAACAAAATTGTATTTTAAATCTACAATAAGGTTTTTTATGCATATAGCCGTAAATTTCCATTTAAAATTAGTTTTATAAACCTTTGACAAAACTGTTTATGCATATGGTGGTAAATATGTAATTCCCAGTAAGCACCAAAGCCCCAAAAATTCAAGCACTTTAACATTTTGTTGGAATTTGACTTGAATGCAAATGTAATTATATTTTAAACATGAAAAATATTTGAAAGTTTATTTATTTTTCAAACAAAAAACATATGGCTTGAATTTATGTTTCCTTTTTACTGGAGAATGCTATTGAAATAAAGTGTAATACAACTGTATTTCAATTGCTTGACTATAATTCAAGGCTTGAATTACACTTGCTTTCAACTTGAATTCCAGTAAAAATGCTTATTGGGATTGTACATAAGTAAATATTTATTTTATAAATGTACAAAACTATAATTGTGACGGTTTTCAAACTTCATACGAATCAATTTCTTATCACGGCATGAAGTTTAATAAAAAATGGGACGGGTCGGAACAAATGGTGAGTCACTTCCCATACAAATTAAATAGTTATTTCTAAATATTTTGTGAACTATAATTGCAAGATTCTTTAAACTTAGTCTAAATGGCTCATTTATAATTTTGCATAGTTTCGCTGAAATGGTTCGGGATTGGAATAGTGGGCGTGGCCCTATACAAAGTAAATAATTAATTTCGAATATCTGTAGAACTATAATTGTACAAGTGTTTAAACTTTTTACGAATTAATTTGTTATTACTGTGCGGAGTTTAGCTGAATATAGACGGAATTAGATTAGAGGGCGTAGCGCCTCCCATACAGAGTAAATATTGATTTCGAATATCTGGGGAATCAAAATGGGAGGGGTCGGAAAAGGAGGTGAGTCACCTTCCATACAAAGTAATAATTGCAAGGTTATTCAAACTTTATCCGCATAGCTCTCTTACCATTTTACTGAGATTGTCTGAAAATGTTCGGGATTGCAGTAGTAGTCGTGCACAATGTAAATAATTAATTTTGAATATCTCGAGAACTATAATTCTAAAAATATTTAAACTCTGTATCAATCAATTTATTACCATTCTACGGAGGTTAGCTAAAAACTAATTTATTCCTGATCCCTGTACGAAGTTTAGCTAAGCGTGATGAAAGGAAAGTTAAAGTAAAGCTTGATATGAGTTATTTTTTTACACAAAAGATTTAAAAATGGGTGGGATCAGAAGAGTGGAGTGGTATCTCCCATACCAAATTAGTTAGTTATATTTTGCATGTGTTATTTTCGTTCCATTGTAAGGAGTTAGGTTGTATCAGAAATCATTCATATTTTTTAATTTTACTAGGGTAGGGGTAGCGAAGTACACCGGGTTATGCTAGTTTCCATTAAAGGGAAATTTTTTTTGAATTAAGAAAATTTATAAAATTTTATCAAATTTGTAAACAGAAACTAAAATAGTCCGTTAGTAAAATAAAATAGTTATGAAAAATAACAAAACAATTTAAAAAATCTGCTAAAAATAAAATTTCCCTTAAAGAGAAATTTTTTTGAACAGGGAAATTTATAAAATTTTAGCAAGTTTTTCATTACAATTAAATTATTAATCAGAAATAATAAAAATTATGAAAAAATTGCATAAAACTAAAATTTCCCTTAAAGGGAAATTTTTTAGAATTAGGGAAATTTATGAAATTTCATCAAATTTGTAAACAGAAACTAAAATAGTTATGAAAAATAACAAAACAATTTAAAAAATCTGCTAAAAATAAAATTTCCCTAAAAGGGAAATTTTTTTGATGTAAGGAAATTTAAAAAATTTTAGCAAATTTGTAATTAAAATTAAATTATTAATCAGAAATAATAAAAATTATGAAAAAATTGTATAAAACCAAAATTTCCCTAGCAGGGAAATTTTTTTGAACTGGGGAAATTTATTAAATTTTAGCAAATTTTTAATTACAATTAAATTATTAATCAGAAATAATAAAAATTATGAAAAAATTGCATAAAACTAAAATTTCCCTTAAAGGGAAATTTTTTAGAATTAGGGAAATTTATTTAATTTTAGAAAATTGTTAATTACAATTAAATTATTAATCAGAAATAATAAAAATTATGAAAAAATTGCATAAAACTAAAATTTCCATTAAAGGGAAATTTTTTTTGAATTAAGAAAATTTATAAAATTTTATCAAATTTGTAAACAGAAACTAAAATAGTCCGTTAGTAAAATAAAATAGTTATGAAAAATAACAAAACAATTTAAAAAATCTGCTAAAAATAAAATTTCCCTTAAAGAGAAATTTTTTTGAACAGGGAAATTTATAAAATTTTAGCAAGTTTTTCATTACAATTAAATTATTAATCAGAAATAATAAAAATTATGAAAAAATTGCATAAAACTAAAATTTCCCTTAAAGGGAAATTTTTTAGAATTAGGGAAATTTATGAAATTTCATCAAATTTGTAAACAGAAACTAAAATAGTTATGAAAAATAACAAAACAATTTAAAAAATCTGCTAAAAATAAAATTTCCCTAAAAGGGAAATTTTTTTGATGTAAGGAAATTTAAAAAATTTTAGCAAATTTGTAATTAAAATTAAATTATTAATCAGAAATAATAAAAATTATGAAAAAATTGTATAAAACCAAAATTTCCATTAAAGGGAAATTTTTTAGAATTAGGGAAATTTATGAAATTTCATCAAATTTGTAAACAGAAACTAAAATAGTTATGAAAAATAACAAAACAATTTGAAAAATCTGCTAAAAATAAAATTTCCCTAAAAGGGAATTTTTTTTGATGTAAGAAAATTTAAAAATTTTAGCAAATTTTTAATTACAATTAAATTATTAATCAGAAATAATAAAAATAATGAAAAAATTGCATAAAACTAAAATTTCCCTAAAAGGGAAATTTTTTGGAATTAGGGAAATTTAATAAATTTTTGCAAATTTGTAAATAGAAACTGAAATAGTTATGAAAAATAATAATGCAATTTGAAAAATCTGCTTAATTAATTAGAGAAATTTATAAAATTTTAGCAAATTTATAATTACGATTAAAATATTTAATAAAATTTTTGAAAAAAATACTTAAAACCAAAATTTCCATGAAAAATTTGCTTTAATTTAAAATTTTCTTTAAAGATGAATTTTATATTATGTATTTTTTTACTGCTCATTAAACTGTAGTTTAAACTACTATTTAAATATGTATCTTTAAATGCATTTATAACTATATTAAATCTCTTAGCCTTCTCTACCCTTCTCCCTTCCTTAAAAGAGCGAAAAAAATATCCTAACGCCATCTTTAAAAACTCACTACAATTCAAATCCCCTTGGGTCAGCCACAATAAAACAAGTAAAGAAGTGTGGTTTTCCTTGTTTTTTTCTATTTAAATACTTTCTTTACATTCTTATCACAGATTAAATGCACAAACCAGGCAGGCAGGCAACTTTCTATTTTTTTCACATTGTTTTAGTTGTTGCTACTTATCGCGTAATTAATAACTACCCCTAAATGAAGGAAGCTACAGCCCCCATACCACCCCACCCTTTAACAAAAGAAAAAAAAAATTGTATTGAACTTTTGCATTTTTAGGAGCAATGAACTCTGGTAATTTTAAGAGGCAGGAGTTGAATTGAAACACTGCCAGTATTTCAATCATATGAAGCTGTAAAAATATTTATTTATTTTCATTTAATATTGACAACAAATACTCCTCACTTCTTACACTTAATTAAAGAGAGTGTGAGAGCTTTTTTAAGTATAATTTATTATCCTGTACTAAATAAGAAAATCATTAGTAATAAATAAATAAATATAGGATGCATTTTTAAGGAGTGGAGGAGGAATGAGTGCTGCATGTACTTGGTAACTTATCAGCAGGATATTTACATAATATTTTATTTGTTGTGTAGGTGGGTTTACTGCAAAAAAATAAATTATATATGTATAAAAAATAACGTATGTAAAAGATAAGATTTTGTATTTAATTGAAATGTTGTAAAAAAAAGGAAATTTTTCTAATTAAAAATGAAAAACTAAGCAAAAAAAAACAAGCAGAAAGCTCTTTTGTAAAGTGGTTTAGGGTGGCAATGTTTATCTAGAGATATGAAAGCGAAAAAAAACAGTCATTTAAAAAAGTAGACTAACGCTTATTAAATTCAATACGAATCGTATTGATCTTAAAAATGTAAGCAGAATATACAAATAAGGTTAGATAATTTTGCCATCATAAGCTATTGACTTCATCATTCTTGGTGTGACACAAGGTAGATTTTATGTATTTTCACTAAAAAGGGATTTTTGGAAATTGTAAGGTTTAGGTCGTAAAAAAGGGTAAATTCTGTAGCCTTATATCTTATAAACTAATACATATACCAAAAATATTTAAAATTCATCTTTATATACTTAAAAAATTAACAGACAGGTTTCGGGTACTTTTTTGAAATTGGAGCGTTTTAGGGGAGAAAACGGAAAAAAATCCATTTTGGTACTTTTTTGAAACCTATCTATCTTCTAAATTAATACAGATACAAAAAAAATAGTACTTGGTACTTTTTTACACCCTATCTATCTTCTAAACTAATGCAAAATATTAGCGGACAGGTTTTTGGTACCTTTTTCGAATCTTTTAGGGGAGGCAACGGATAAAAACAGTTTTTTTGGTACTTTTTTGCACCCTATCTATCTTCTAAACTAATACAGATACCACAAATATTTAAAATTCATCTTTATATACTTAAAAAATTAGCATACAGGTTTCTGGTACTTTTTGAAATTCCAACGTTTTAGGGGAGAAAACGGAAAAAAATCCATTTTGGTATTTTTTTGAAACCTATCTATCTAAATTAATACAGATATAAAAAATTATTAAAATTCACCTTTATCTGCTTAAAAAATTAGCGAACAGGTGTTTGGTACTTTTTTGAAATTCATCATTTTAGGGGAAAAACGGATAACAACTGAAGTTTGGTACTTTTTACACCCTATCTATCTTCTAAACTAATGCAAAATATTAGCGGACAGGTTTTTGGTACTTTTTTTGAAATTCGAACTTTTTAGGGGAGAAAACGGATAAAACACTTTTTGTACTTTTTTGCACCCTATCTACCTTTTAAACTAATACAGATACCACAAATATTAAAAATTCATCTTTATTTGCTTAAAAAATTAGCGGACAGTTTTCTGGTACTTTTTTGATATTCAATATTTTAGGGGGAAAAATGGGTAAAAACAGTATTTTGGTACTTTTTTGTACCCTATTTATCTTCTAATTTAATACAGATACAAAAAATATTTAAAATTCATCTTTATCTGCTTAAAAAATTAGCGAACAGGTGTTTGGTACTTTTTTGAAATTCAACATTTTAGGGGAAAAAAACGGGTAACAACTGTAGTTTGGTACTTTTTTACACCCTATCTATCTTCTAAACTAATACAAAAAATTAGCGGACAGGTTTTTGGTATTTTTTTTGAAATTCGAATACAGATACCACAAATATTTAAAATGCATCTTCATTTGCTTAAAAAATTAGCGGACAGGTTTCTGGTACTTTTTTGATATTCAATATTTTAGGGGGAGAAAATGGGTAAAAACTGTATTTTGGCACTTTTTTGTACCCTATTTATCTTCTAAACTAATACAGATATCAAAAATAATGAAAATGCATCTTTAACTAATTAAAAAATTAGCGAACAGATGTTTGGTACTTTTTTGAAATTCGAAGGTTTTAGGAGAGAAAACGAGTAAATACTGTAGGTACTTTTTTGCACCCCATTTATCTTCTAAACTAAAACAAGTAAGAGTGCTATATTCGGCTGTGCCGAATCTTATATATCCTTCACCAAATTATACTTCAAAATTTTAAATGTTTTTAGGTAAACAAAATTTAATTTTTTTCCAATTGTTTTGTTCATTTTTTGGAAAATTTTGTTTGCGATTTTTATTTAAATTTTTTTTGGTTTTTTCAATTTTTTTTTGTGAAAAAAAATTCGGGTTAAAATTTTTTTTTCCGATTTTGACCCATTGTAGGTCTTATATACGTCGTTGCAAATGTCTTTGAAATATCTATCATTAGATATCCATATTGTCTATATTAATGTCTTAGTAATCCAGATATAGGTCAAAAATCGAGGTTGTCTTGGTTTTTTTCTCATATCTCAGCCATTTGTGGACCGATTTTGCTTTTTTTTTTTTAGTTCGATAATAAAACTTCTCGAAAGCATGTCTGACAGAATTATTGAAGATTTGGATCCCTAAGATATCTGGGGTCTTCAGAAAATTGATTTCAACAGACAGACAGACTGACATGGCTTAATCGACTCCGTTATCTATAAGGATCGTTTAAACTTGGTACTTTTTGAAAATTCGTACCCTTAAGGGGTAAAAATAGGAAAACGCATTTTCTTAAAAATGAATAAACAATTTTGATAAAATTTCACACATTTGTTCCTAAAGTCATACAAAAATTAACTAGCATGTTTTTTTTTTTGGAACTCGATTATGAAGGTTTTGGGCCAAATCCGGGTAAAAAGTAGGGTACTTTTTTAAAACTTATTTTTTCTTGAGCACATGAATACAGTTTTGAGTCGTTTGAGACTTATCTTTATCACAAAATATTTTGCTAAAATTTCAAACTTTACTTGGGTGTTCAAGAGGGAAAAGGGAAATTTTGGTATTTTATCAGCTAATAGTACTTTTTTTTATTATATTAATTTATCTAAGTTATATACATAAGCTGATATGTTTTTGATTAAAGTAAGAATCAAGAATAGTAGGCTTAATTATATTATGGTACTAAAAAGGAGAACTGGTACTGTTTTGTTTTTCAAATGGTACTTTTTGATTTTTCCATAATTTTGAGCCTAGAATCAGGAAATTACTTAGATATTTAAAAGTTGCTCTTATACAACTGTTCGTAAACTTTTGTACCCTACTATCCATAACAACCTGCAACAAAAGTAAAGTTCATATATATATATTTTTTTAGTTCGATAATAAATAAAATTAATTAGTGAATCTGATACACACATACATATATTAATATTAGGAGTTGTAAATGATTTATGGCATTGATTAATATTTCACATTTAATTAAATTAATGTTGATAACAATTTAGTATATAATTGTTGATATTTAAGGGGAAAAGTAGTGCGCAAAGCATATTAGTGATATATAAGACCACAATGTAATAAATTTTATTCTCAAATAGCTCTTTCCGAGCGAAAGGAACTTTTGAGATTTTTCCCTGTTCAGAATAATGAATAGTTTAGCCTACCTATGTCCAGATAAGTTACACAATTTTCAGACGAATTTCTATTCAACCAAAGGACGGCTTGGCACGCTCACAATTGAGTGCTGTAGTGGCGGTCATATCCGATTTGGCGAAAAAAGGCGTTATGCTATCTGACGGAGACAAAGATTTATTATGTGGGATTCCGTTTGGCAACCAGAAGTTGTCAAAACGAGAAGAATGAGACCATTTTTCATTTATTTGTCACTGTCCCTCATCACAACACAGAGGCTGTTCTGGCCAGTAGAAAAAGGAAGATGGAACAGCTAAACCTAAGAGTAAGTGATAGTACAATAGTGTCATAGCGAACAATTAAATACTTAGAAGCTATGCCAGGCGATCGCTTGAGCTTCAAAATCCACATGGAATATGCATGTAAAAAAACAAGCGGTGTCAAAAATGCCGACAAATATTGGAGGTCCACGACAAAGACGGAGACTGCGACTCTGCCAAAGGAGGCATTATACCCTTCTTCAGAAGAACCTGTCTACGATTATGCAATGAATATCGTACAATATCTCTGTCGAAGCGGCAAGTGTTATCTCTGGAATTGTATCAATAGATATATCAGCTAACCAGCTATCTGTGATATACTACGAGCTAAGTAATAATCCCAGCTTATTGAGAAGAACTTTAAGAAAAACCGAAACAGAAAAGTTTGCAACAAAGGTCCCAACTTTGAAGATGGAGCTATAAAACTAATTCCTAACTTCAATAGTTGGATCAATAGAAGGCATGGGTAGATGAATTACAACCTGACTCGGTTTTAGTCAGTTCATGGAGGTTGCAGAAGTTACAACACACGTTCGAGCTTTATAAGTCAATGTCATCAACTAGAGCTATGTGTTAACCGAAACTGTGAACCACTCGCTAATGCTAGAAGAAAGAAGACGCAAAGCGGAAACAAATAGACTGTCCTGAAATAGTGAGAGTAAAATAAAGAGATTAGCATTTGGCTGGACCTCACGCAAAGTAATACCGAATGCCAGTTCCGAGGGGATGACGTTCCGAAGAATGGGGATGTGGTCTAGTATGTAGGCACATATGTGAATAGTGCAAGTTTTTCAATACAGTATGATTAGATTTATGAAAATTCCACAGAAGATAGAAGAGAAGATTTAATAAATGATCTTATCAGTGCATGAAAAAACCTAAGCATACAAAAAAAAATTGGTTTAAAAACAAGTAATAGAGCTATATTCGGCTGTGCCGAATCTTATATACCCTTCACCAAATTATACTTCAAAATATAAATTTTATATATTTTTAGGTAAACAAAATTTATTTTTTTTTCCAGTTTGAAAATTTTTTTTTTTTTAAATTTTAAAATTTTTTTTTTTTGTTTTTTCATTTTTTTTTAATATTTAGAGAAAAAAACTTTTGGTGAAAAAATTCAGGTTAAACATTTTTTTCCCGATTTTGACCCAGTTCCAACTTATTATGGTCTCATATACAGTGGTTGACAAAACAATGGAAACTTTTCCAAATATTCCATATGTGGCCCAAATTTTAAAATATATTTTTTAAAATAAAATAAATTAACTGAAAAACAAACAACATAATTAATTATATTCTGAAAAAAGGGAACAAAATTGAAAATATTCACTAAACAATGGAAACTTTTAAACTTCTGCAAGAAAGAAGTGTAAAACGAAAATAATATTTAAAAGAACGATGTAAAAAGCATCCTGTTTACAGTTATTTTATTTTTAAATTCTGGTAATTTTTCACAATTTCTTTTTCTAAGTTTTTCGCATAATTGCCTTTTTCAAAGTTAACGAAAATGGCTAAAGTTAAGATTTGTGAAGACTTAAAAAATAAAATAATTAACGATTTTAAAGCTGGTTTAAAACAAAAAAGTATCTGTGACAAATATTCAATAAATAAATCAGCAGTTTCAAAAATTATAAAGAAATTTCGTGAGACTGGTTCTGTAAAAAAAACTCAACATTTAGGTGGAAGACCTCGTAAGACTACTCATAGACAAGATAATTTAATAGCGAGAGAGTTCAAGAAATTCAACAAAATAACACCTCGAGAGGTTGTTAATAGCCGAATATTAGAAATAAGTACCCGAACAGTTAGTCGCAGGGCAAATGAGGCTGGTCTTGGTTGCTATCGTCCTGTGAAAAAACCACTCATTTCTAAAAAGAACCGTTGTGCTCATCTACAATTTGCCAGGGATCATTTAAACTGGTCGATACAGAAATGGAATACTGTCCTCTTTTCCGACGAATCCAAATACAATTTAAGAGGCAGTGATGGGAGAACATTTGTAATACGACCAAAGGGAAAAATATTAGATCCAAAGTAAAGTAGATAAAAATAAGATTGTAAAGTTTGGCGGTGGCAATATTATGGTATGGGGATGTTTTTCAGGGAAAGTTATGGGCCCAATTCATATTATAAGAGATACCAACCATGACAGGTATAGGATACAGAACCATATTAAACGATGTTATGTATCCATACGCTGAGGAAAATATGCCTTTAGTTTGGAGATTCCAATACGACAACGACCCGAAACACACCTCTAGGGTTGTAACCGAGTGGTTACAATCCAACGAGGTACGTGTTTTAAAGTGGCCTGTCCAATCGCCAGATCTCAATCCCATAGAAAATCTATGGGAAATTGTAGATCGTAAAATAAGGACCCAAAATTACACCAGGAAGGAAGATTTATCGGAGGCGGTTATAAGGGAATAGGAAAATATTTCAAAGGAGACCATTCATTGACTCTTTAATTGGTTCAATGCATCGTCGATGTGTAGCAGTTATAAAAAAATAAGGGAAACCCAAAAAAATATTGAGTTATTGCAAAGTTTAGACCATAAATATTTGTTAAAATAATACCTAAGTTTCCATTGTTTTGTCAATGCCGTAATAAAGAAATCTTTTAATTTTGTTTTCTCATTTTTAGAATTTAATTAATTATGTCCTTTGTTTTTTGTTAAATTAAGTTAATAAAAGCATACAAATAAAATACTACAAAAATGTTAAAATTTTTTAAAAAATTATTTCAGATTTTAGGCCACTAATGAAATATTTGGAAAAGTTTCCATTGTTTTGTCAACTACTGTACGTCGTTGCAAAGGTCTTTGAAATATCTATCATTAGATATCCATATTGTCTATATTAACGACTTAGTAATCCAGGTATAGGTCAAAAATCGAGGTTGTCCTGGTTTTTTCCTTATATATCAGTCATTTGTGAACCGATTTTCTCGATTTTAAATAGCAACCGAGCCGGAAGAATTCCGGAGATATTGATGTATGAATCGTGTATGTATGTAAGTTATTTTGGGGCTTCGGGAAGTTGATTTCAACACACAGACGGACATGACTAAATCGACTCCGCTGTCTATAACGATCCAGAATATATGTACTTTGTGGGGTCGCAAATGAAAAATGTAGGTATTACAAACGAATTGGGGTAGTTCAAAGCTGTTTTAAAAGCCAACTTTTATGATCTTGCAGTGCATGAAAAAACCTAAGCATAAAAAATAAAAAAGTAGTTTAGCCATCGAAAAAACCTGTCATTCCAGGTTAGTTTCCAGTTAGTTGAAAAAACAGGACATTTTTATCGGATAAGATGAACAAAATGTAGGTTAATTCATTTATTCATAACGAAATAATCTAAGCATACAAATTATTATTATATAGCTGAATATTCTAGTAATAAAAGGGTAGGTTTTTAAGAACTGCAAGATTCATTAAAATTCTAATATCCCAACAACTTTCTGTGACCAATATTTCAATGTGTTACAAAAAGAAAATGAGACAAACTCACTATTTAGCCATTTTTTAAATGGGGGAGTATATATTTTCCCTGAAAAATCAGCACAGTGTTATAGTTTTCTTTATTTTGGAAAAGATTTTATAACTATTTTTAAAACCATTAAAACCTAGCAATTACTTAAACACAAGGGAGGGTTAAAAGAAAATAAAAATCAGATTTATGTTCGCAAAGCAATAAAATAGTTTAAAACTTGTTTTATTTTTTTTATTTCTACATACAAAATGGTATTATATATTAAGAACTAACATTTGCAAGAGCATAAATTAACAAAGTGTGCGAGTAGCAAGAAATCAACATAAAACTGGAACAATTAAATTCCTTTTAAGGATATCTTCTACCTACCACATCCTTATTCCACACACACATGCATAGGAGCTTTTTTTCTATGTACATTTGTACATTTTTACATTTACATGGGGAGTTTACAGAGAAATCCTATTAATAGGTTGAAATATCAAGATTTCTGTATGTAATTTCATAAAACAATAAGTGAAGGAAAACTTAAAATCAAAAAAAAAAAAAAAAAAAAAAAAAAAACTGTTATGATTAATAACTCACCCTTGAAATTATAAAGCAGAGCATGAAAATCAAGAGAGTAGCTGTAAAAGGCCCTAACACATGAATTTGCATGCAATTACATTAACGGTACATCTTTAATAACTGTAGAGGCAGAGGAACAGCAACAACAAAATTAAAATATACAAATGCATGAAGAATGAATACTCATCAAAACAAGAAAAACTTCTATTTAATCTAACAACAACAACAACAAAAGTGAATGCAGGAGCAAAGAGTGGTAGAAGAAGAAAAAAAAGCACAACAAGAGTTCATTGCATTTTGATGGCAACAACAACAACAACAACGGCAGCACTAGCTACAAAAACAATTGTAGCAGCAACAACAACAGCAGCAGCAGCTTTTTTCCTTGTTGTGTTTTTTTATTCTCTGTTGATTTTTCATGTGAATGTGTGTAAAAACAAGGGTGGGTGGTGTTGTTTGTTGTATGAAGGCTTTTAGAGAAAATAATAGCAAGAACAACAACAACAACAAACAGCGCAAGCAGCAGCAACTTGACATACACACATTAACAATGCACTAACATACATACAATTAACATGTCATGTTTATACGAGGGAGAGATTTATTAAGTTGAGAAAAATAAAGGAAATTAATCTATATATATAAAAGAGTAACGTTACTGACTGACTGATTCATCATCCCACAGCCCAAACGACTGAAGCTAGAATCATGAAATTTTAACTGTGGGTTCCTCCCTCCCCAAAACGATCCACTAAGAAGGGATTTTTGGAAATTCGAACGTTTAGGGGGTAAAAACGGGTAAATCCGGTAATCTTATATCTTCAAAACTAATAAAGATACAAAAAAACTTGAAATTGCATGTTACTCCATTTAAAAAATAAGGTGACAGGTGTTTCGTACTTTTTCGAAATTCGAATCTTTTAGTGGAGAAAACGGGTAAAAACTGTATTTTGGTACTTTTTTGGCACCAATAACCAATAAACAAAATTTAAATCGTATTCTTTACTTATCAAAAAATAAAAAATATAAGTTTGGTACTTTTTGGAAATTCGAACCCATAAGGGATAAAAATTGTGTTTATTTTTGGTACTTTTTCATAAAATATGTTTTTCTATAATTTGACATAGACATTCGAATATTTTACTATGAGCTCCCACCACGATACAGAAAATTATTTTAATAATATTTTACCACCACATTGGGGATAAAAAAGGTACCAAAAAGGGGATAAAATCGGGAAAATACATTTTATTGCAAATTATTAAGCCGATTTTGATAATTTTTTTAACATTGGTTCCTGGATTCATACAAAAATTAACTAACAGGTTGTTATTTGGAACTCTAGTGCCATGGTGTATTTTAGGCCAAATCCGGATAAACAGTTTGGTACTTTTTTTAAAACATATTTTTTCTTTGGCACATTAACACAGATTTTAATCGATTGAGACATGTCTGTAGCATAAACAACTTTTGCAAAATGAAATATTTTTAAATTTCAAACTTGAGGGGTGTTCAAGGAGGAAAAGGGAAATTGGTACTTTTCTCCTAATGGTACCTTTTTAATATTTTAAATTATTTCACTTATCAACATTAAAGTTAGCTGATATGTATCTGAGTGAAGTTAGTGTTAGAAATAAGGGATTATATTTAGGTACCAAAATGTGAGAACTGAACTATAGGTACTTTTTCATTCTTCTAATGGTACTTTTCTGAAATTTCTATTCCAATGAACTTAGAATCATGCATATATGGTCCTAAGTGAGTGAGAATTCTAGGGGAAGACTTTTTGGTACTTTTTCTTTATTCGAATGGTACTTTTTGTAATTTCTTCACCAATGAACCTAGAAACATGAAATAAAGCTTACATGGGCCCGAGTGATTGGGAAACCACAAGTGTGGACTTTCTGGTACTTTTTATATATTCTAATGGTACTTTTTTGAATTTCTATAACAATGGACTTAGAAACATGAGTGAGTGCAAATTCAAGGGGATACTTCATGATACTTTTTCTTTAATCTAATGGTACTTTTTGTAATTTCTTCACCAATGAACCTAGAAACATGAAATAAAGCTTATATGGACCCAAGTGAGTGGGTCCATATAAGCTTTATTTCATGTTTTATTTCATGTTGAGGAGTTCGGCGGCTCCTCAATTACTCCTTGATAGTCCATGCGAAGTATGCCTGTATTCCAAGAAAGTTTTATCTAGAATCGTTTAAAAAAAATTCAAGGCGATCCGACCAATAGTTTAGTTTCTATTGAGATTTAAAATTGTGGGAAGGTTCTGGCACCTTGTACAGAAATTTCAAGAAATTATTAACAAATGCATTTTCTGTTGGCTTGTTTCATTGTTTGAACACATCACAAAAGTGTTTTTTGAATTTTAGTTACTTTTTGGATTATTTTATTGTGGCTTTCCTTGAAAGCATTTGAATCTTTTTGAATCAAAGCTACTGGGGTTGCCAAACAGGACTGGGTTTAACAAATTCCGGGATTCGATATTTTTTCACATATCCCGGGATTTAGAGATTGACATCCCTAGATGCTACATCTGCACACAAAATATGTTGGGCGAGGGACAATCTACACAACAAAATAAAATGGCGTTTTCATACAAATAGACCTTGTGGACCCAGTGGACCTTGTACTTCGTATAAGGGCAACGGATGACTCACACATCGGAGGGTTAATAACTCATTAGGTGTAAAAAATAGGTTTTGGAACAAATTAGAGGATTCGACGAGATAAACGCTAGCTATTTAATACAATCCGACAAGATAAAGGCTTCGGCTCTCGGTCGGCTAATTACTAATTACATATGTATAAATATAGCAATGGATGCGATCCAAGGAGGTAAAAATATAAATAAATAAATCTAAATCCTTGATTTAGTATCTAACTAAATTATGGAACAATTTTGTTTAAATTTTCTGTAAATATTAGAAAATTTTTAGGGTGTGCTATCTATATATTTAAAATTATGTTAAAAATTTACATGAATTTTTGTAAAATCTCTATAAATAATAAATTTTTTTGGGTGTGCTACCTGAAAAATCCAACACTATGGAAACTGTTGAAGTTTTTAGGTGTGCTACTTAGAATTAAATATTCAAGAATTTAATTTTTTTATAAAACTTCTATAAACATTCAATTTTCTCGGGTTGCTACTTGAAAAATCAAACACTATGGAAACTGTTTTTAGATGTGCTACTTGGAAATTCACATAATTTCAGTGAATTTATTTTGTAAAATCTAAGATATAGGATAAACAAATATGATCTAGCAATTCTGTTTAAAATGTCTGCAAATATTAGAAAATTTAAAGGGTGTGCTACTTACATATTTTAAATTATTTCAGAAATTTACCTCAAATTGTATTAAACATCTATAATTAATAAAATTTTTAGGGTGTGCTACTTATAAAAATTAAATAATACTGACAATTTTAATATTTTTGGGTGTGCTACTTAGAAAATCTTTAATATTGACAGTTTTATTTGGATTTCCAACGATATTAAATTATATATTTGTGATATATGGCTTTATTTTTCAAAATTTTTCACTAAAATATAAAAAAAATTTTATTTTTTGGGTGTGCTACCTGCAAATTTAAAAAATCTGGTGGAAAATTATAAAACATTCCATTAATTTATCCAAAACATAATCATTTTTGAATTCTTGTGCTACTCAAAATTTTGGGTGTGCTACTAGAAAATATAAATTATTGAACATTTTATAAACAAATTTCGGCCTTAAATTAAAAAAATAGGGTGTGCTACTTGATTATCCTTTAAATAAGACATAATTTTTTCAATTTATTTTGAAAAATTTACGAAACTTCCAAGCAACCCTCGTATGTTCACTTATATGAAGTGTAACTGTAAGTGTATGTGTAAATGTATTGGGTATGGTGGCGGCATACAAAACTTTAACGGGGGGATATTTTTAATACAACATTTGTTGTGTGTTAAAATATAGTGGTAGTGAGTCGAATGGGGGTAGTGAAGGTAATGAGTCAAAGCCAAACTCACTTACAAAACATATATACACACACTCGTATGCATACATATAGAAATTCAAACACATATAGATACTGAACACAACAAAAAAAATCAATAAAATTATAATTTTAAAGTCGACAACAATTTAGACGACAACTTTACTTTTTTATGCTTTTGTTTTTTTCAACTTGTTCATTCAATGATTTCTTTTCAAAAGCAATAAGAGAACATAAATACATACATATCTACATATAATTAAATGCTTGCATTTATATACAAACACACTCACTTAAAAGTTTTCTTTTTCTAAACTTATCTACGTTTTAGTATAAAATTTCTACTCCTTGGAAAAGTTCGTCAAGTTTTTTAATTTCTCAAAACTGTGCAATACGAGAACATGATTTGCTTTGATCAGGCATGCAAGTATGCCGCCATTTGTATGAAGGCTTAAAAACAACTGCAAATACTCAACAGCAACAATAACAACAAAAACAAATGTCTTTAGGTAAGAAAATAGAAAATTCACCGTTTGAAGTACATTTATATTTATAAATATATCAGGGATCTTGTGTGTGTTTTTGTTTACAAAGCGAAAGTTCATAGAACCTGAAAAGTTCTATGAAATGAAGCAGAGCGAGAAATACTTGGAAAAAAAGCGCAATTTTTAGGGATTTATTAACAAGGAAGAACTGAATTTCAGCATAAAAACGATGAAAGAAAAAAAAATTAATAGAATGACTAAAATTTAAGGAAAAAACTTGATGAAACAGAGCAACTTTTTCTATAGAAAAGTTATCTCAGAGCAGCAACCTTTTCTATAGAAAAGTTACATTTTTGTCTACAGAAAAGTTGCAACCTTTTCTAGAGAAATGTTGTCTGTAACATAGCAACTTTTTCTAGAGAAAAGTTGTCTGCAACAGAGCAACTTTTTCTAGAGAAAAGTTGTCTGCAACAGAGCAACTTTTTCTAGAGAAAAGTTGTCTGCAACAGAGCAACTTTTTCTAGAGAAAAGTTGTCTGCAACAGAGCAACTTTTTCTAGAGAAAAGTTGTCTGCAACAGAGCAACTTTTTCTAGAGAAAAGTTGTCTGCAACAGAGCAACATTTCCTAGAGAAAAGTTGTCTGCAACAGAGCAACTTTTTCTAGAGAAAAGTTGTCTGCAACAGAGCAACTTTTTCTAGAGAAATGTTGTCTGCAACAGAGCAACTTTTTCTAGGGAAAAGTTGTCTGTAACAGAGAAACTTTTTCTAGGGAAAAGTTGTCTGTAACAGAGCAACTTTTTCTAGGGAAAAGTTGTCTGTAACAGAGCAACTTTTTCTAGGGAAAAGTTGTCTGGAACAGGGCAACTTTTTCTATAGAAAAGTTGTCTGCAACAGAGCAACTTTTTCTATAGAAAAGTTGTCAGAGAAACTTTTTCCACAGAAAAGTTGTCTGAAACAGAGCAACTTTTTCCACAGAAAAGTTGTCTGAAACAGAGCAACTTTTTCCACAGAAAAGTTGTCTGAAACAGAGCAACTTTTTCCACAGAAAAGTTGTATGTAACAGAGCAACTTTTTCTAGAGAAAAGTTGTATGTGACAGAGCAACTTTTTCTAGAGAAAAGTTGTCTGTAACAGAGCAACATTTTCTAGAGAAAAGTTGTCTGTAAAGAGCAACATTTTCTAGAGAAAAGTTGTCTGTAACAGAGCAACATTTTCTAGAGAAAAGTTGTCTGTAACAGAGCAACATTTTCTAGAGAAAAGTTGTCTGTAACAGAGCAACTTTTTCTAGAGAAAAGTTGTCTGACACAGAGCAACTTTTTCTAGAGAAAAGTTGTCTGACACAGAGCAACTTTTTCTATAGAAAACTTGTCTGACACAGAGCAACTTTTTCTAGAGAAAAGTTGTCTGACACAGAGCAACTTTTTCTATAGAAAACTTGTCTGACACAGAGCAACTTTTTCTATAGAAAACTTGTCTGACACAGAGCAACTTTTTCTATAGAAAACTTGTCTGACACAGAGCAACTTTTTCTATAGAAAACTTGTCTGACACAGAGCAACTTTTTCTATAGAAAACTTGTCTGACACAGAGCAACTTTTTCTATAGAAAACTTGTCTGACACAGAGCAACTTTTTCTATAGAAAACTTGTCTGACACAGAGCAACTTTTTCTATAGAAAACTTGTCTGACACAGAGCAACTTTTTCTGTAGAAAACTTGTCTGACACAGAGCAACTTTTTCTATAGAAAAGTTGTCTGCAACAGAACAACTTTTTCTATAGAAAAGTTGTCTGCAACAGAGCAACTTTTTCTATAGAAAAGTTGTCTGCAACAGAGAAACTTTTTCTATAGAAAAGTTGTCTGCAACAGAGAAACTTTTTCTATAGAAAAGTTGTCTGCAACAGAGAAACTTTTTCTATAGAAAAGTTGTCTGCAGAGAAACTTTTTCGAAAAGTTGTCTGTAACAGAGCAACTTTTCGTATAGAAAAGTTGTCTGTAACAGAACAACTTTTCGTATAGAAAAGTTGTCTGTAACAGAGCAACTTTTCGTATAGAAAAGTTGTCTGTAACAGAACAACTTTTCGTATAGAAAAGTTGTCTGTAACAGAGCAACTTTTCGTATAGAAAAGTTGTCTGTAACAGAGCAACTTTTCGTATAGAAAAGTTGTCTGTAACAGAGCAACTTTTCGTATAGAAAAGTTGTCTGTAACAGAGCAACTTTTCGTATAGAAAAGTTGTCTGTAACAGAGCAACTTTTCGTATAGAAAAGTTGTCTGAAACAGAGCAACTTTTCGTATAGAAAAGTTGTCTGAAACAGAGCAACTTTTCGTATAGAAAAGTTGTCTGTAACAGAGCAACTTTTCGTATAGAAAAGTTGTCTGTGACAGAGCAACTTTTCGTATAGAAAAGTTGTCTGTAACAGAGCAACTTTTCGTATAGAAAAGTTGTCTGTAACAGAGCAACTTTTCGTATAGAAAAGTTGTCTGTAACAGAGCAACTTTTCCTATAGAAAAGTTGTCTGAAACTGAGCAACTTTTCGTATAGAAAAGTTGTCTGAAACAGAGCAACTTTTCGTATAGAAAAGTTGTCTGTAACAGAGCAACTTTTCGTATAGAAAAGTTGTCTGTAACAGAGCAACTTTTCGTATAGAAAAGTTGTCTGAAACAGAGCAACTTTTCGTATAGAAAAGTTGTCTGTAACAGAGCAACTTTTCGTATAGAAAAGTTGTCTGTAACAGAGCAACTTTTCGTATAGAAAAGTTGTCTGTAACAGAGCAACTTTTCGTATAGAAAAGTTGTCTGTAACAGAGCAACTTTTCGTATAGAAAAGTTGTCTGTAACAGAGCAACTTTTCGTATAGAAAAGTTGTCTGTAACAGAGCAACTTTTCGTATAGAAAAGTTGTCTGTAACAGAGCAACTTTTCGTATAGAAAAGTTGTCTGTAACAGAGCAACTTTTCGTATAGAAAAGTTGTCTGTAACAGAGCAACTTTTCCTATAGAAAAGTTGTCTGAAACAGAGCAACTTTTCGTATAGAAAAGTTGTCTGAAACAGAGCAACTCTGAAACAGAGCAACTTTTCCTATAGAAAAGTTGTCTGAAACAGAGCAACTTTTCCTATAGAAAAGTTGTCTGAAACAGAGCAACTTTTCCTATAGAAAAGTTGTCTGAAACAGAGCAACTTTTCCTATAGAAAAGTTGTCTGAAACAGAGCAACTTTTCGTATAGAAAAGTTGTCTGTAACAGAGCAACTTTTCCTATAGAAAAGTTGTCTGAAACAGAGCAACTTTTCGTATAGAAAAGTTGTCTGAAACAGAGCAACTTTTCGTATAGAAAAGTTGTCTGTAACAGAGCAACTTTTCGTATAGAAAAGTTGTCTGTAACAGAGCAACTTTTCGTATAGAAAAGTTGTCTGTAACAGAGCAACTTTTCGTATAGAAAAGTTGTCTGTAACAGAGCAACTTTTCGTATAGAAAAGTTGTCTGTAACAGAGCAACTTTTCGTATAGAAAAGTTGTCTGTAACAGAGCAACTTTTCGTATAGAAAAGTTGTCTGTAACAGAGCAACTTTTCGTATAGAAAAGTTGTCTGTAACAGAGCAACTTTTCGTATAGAAAAGTTGTCTGTAACAGAGCAACTTTTCCTATAGAAAAGTTGTCTGAAACAGAGCAACTTTTCGTATAGAAAAGTTGTCTGAAACAGAGCAACTCTGAAACAGAGCAACTTTTCCTATAGAAAAGTTGTCTGAAACAGAGCAACTTTTCCTATAGAAAAGTTGTCTGAAACACAGCAACTTTTCCTATAGAAAAGTTGTCTGAAACAGAGCAACTTTTCCTATAGAAAAGTTGTCTCAAACAGAGCAACTTTTTTCTATAGAAAAGTTGTCTGAAACAGAGCAACTTTTTTCTATAGAAAAGTTGTCTGAAACAGAGCAACTTTTTTCTATAGAAAAGATGACTAACGTTCTGGACACCCAGTTAAAAATTCCAGATATGATGTTGGCCGATCGGAGATTGAAATTGTGAGAGATTGTGGAAGCCATTGGCATCTCACATGGCTCAGTGGTTTCAATTTTGAATGATCACTTGGGTATGGGAAGGCTTTCCACAATAGACCACAAACGCAATCGTATGACAACTTCGCAGAGTAACCGTCGGCAAACGTGAATCCACCACAACACACCTGAGACAAAAAAATTAGTCTTCTCTCTCCAGATTTAGCTCCGAGTGACTATTTCTTATTTCCAAACCTGAATAAATGGCTCGGCGGAAAGGGATTTGACCCCAATGATCAAATCATCTCACAAACAAAGGAAGGGATAAAAAAATGTAAGAAACGTTGGACAATGTGCATAGAGCTCAAAGGATACAATGTTGAGAAATAAAATTATACCGGAAGGTGTCGCTAGATTATGCTGGAAACTTCTGGAAGGAAATGCAGTATATATAAGGTGAAAGCGATATTATCAAACATCCAGTCTAATTTGAAGCAGCGTAACAATACATATTTATTAAAATTGTTTAAGACTTGCTGCATTGTGGGTCATATTTAGGAATATAGACAACCTGATGATTGTATTCAGCTAATATTTGCCCCAATATATGACAAAAATCAGGGTTTTGTTAAACAAAATATTAGCAGCCAGTTAAATTTTAAGGTTAACATGAAGTCCTTAATCGTATTCCTATTTTAAAATTAAAGATTTTTCTAAGTCTACCATTCTCACTTACCATTTGGTGTATTCTGCTGAAAATGATTACCATTCGTCTGGTAGCGCTGCACATGATTATCGGCCGCTGTCGGCACATTGCCATTAATGCCCGGCGTGCTAAAGGCACCCGGCGATTGGGTATCATGGCCAAATTTGGCAGCAAACTGATGAATGCCCGAAAAAGGTCCTCCAAAGGCAGAGAAATTCATCATAACACGTTTTATATAAACTTATACACAGTCTAGGTTTTTCTTTATTTTTATTTTTTTAGGGGGTATTTTTTTAAAATTTCTTTTATTAGAATTCAAATTTATTGATCTTTTAATTAACTCACACACAAACACTCACATATGATTTTGGTTTAAAAATAATTTGTTCGTTATACTGAAAAATAGAAGACTTTTGTAGTTGTAGTTGTATTTAGATTTGTAGATTGTTTGTATGTGTAAGTAAATAGAGAATAACTTTCGTTTTCCGTATAGTAGTAGTTGTAGTAATCGTAGTCGACGTAGTCGTCGTCGTGGTTGTCGTCCTCGTAGTAGTATCCTTGTTTAAACACACGCACTCCTAGTTAGCAAAACAGCTCAAACAAATAATAATAATAACAACAACAACAAACCAGGCAGACAACGATGACACCGTCGTCTATATGATGATGGTTATTATGGCTGCTGGCTCCTGGTTGATGATGATGATGATGGTGTTAAAGAAGGATTTGTGGGGTAAAAATGATGTACATTGATGACGAGTCCACCACAAAACAAATTGTTCGCTTTATTTTATTTGTTTTATAGTAAAAATTGTTTGTTAAAATGTTACTAGCGGTGATTTAATCACTTTCTTTTACAATATAAACTCTCTTTTTTTAAACTTACACTCTCTCACTAAAAACAAACGGTATTTGCCACCATCTTGTAGTGGTGTCCGAGCTTAACTACTCGTTTGCACAGTTTCGTATGCAGTATAAATAAACAATACACTTACTACTACTTACTACTTTTTTAAGCTACCATGTACTCTTTTTACCGTTATGGTTATGGTAGTTGTTTACTTTTTTTTGATATTATTATTGGTGTTGCTGTTGTTTTTGTTTATATTTCCTTCTTTGTTCTCACTTTTTCGTTTTACAGTTAACAAACAAACATCCTTATTAAAAGTAATTTTCATTTCACAACAACAACAACTACACCCATACAAAAACACACAATAAGTGAGAGTTGACGTGCTTTTTTACCATAAAACACATTTCACTGTGAGTATAATTACAAAAAATAAAAGAGTACGAGTATGTAAAACATGTATTGAGTGAGTGGAAATATTAAGAGTTTATTTTTGTTTGAGGAAACTTAAGTAAGAGTATGAGTTCAATTACAGGGAGGGTTTAGTTAGTTTATTTTTATACCTCTTTTTATATTAAAACAATTTCATAAACTTAAATGTTATTAGTTATTTTGAACTTTATTTAAATAAATTTCTAAAAAATACTATTAAAAGTATTAAGAAATTCCCAGCTTTATTTTTCATAAAGAGTTGTATGTTTAAAAATACACGGTCATTAACAAAAAAAAACTCTTTTAAAATGGAAAACAATTCAACTTTAAACTACTATTTTTTTTAACACAAACCGAAAATAGCGTGCAAAATAGCGACTAACTAAGCCGAGCGCCGACACCAAACTAATAACTTTCATATAAAACACTTGCTTTTGCTACTTGCCTCATACAATTGTTATAATAATGATGATGATGCCAGCTACAAATACAACACGCTACAACCACCAGACCATTAACCACCCACCACCCTTAAAAGAAAATAAAAACCGGAAACTTCTTGCTCATCTATTCGCCAACTCACATACATACATACCCACTAGGCTGGTTTTACTCATACTCTCTTAATTCTCACATCTCTCTCATTCTCTTACACTCTACTACCTCCTACTCCTTGTTTAACATTACTCAAACTCTAAATGTTAAAATTAAGGTACTTAAATTAAAGGAAAAGTACTATTTTTTGTACTAATTTTATACTATAAACAATTTTGTAGATCCTCCCTTACTAAAATTAAAGTTGGTTTCTTTTTTTTTTGGAGAGAAATTTGTTGTTATTTGGCTACAATTTGTTCAGGCATTGGCGCCATCACTTATGCTGATAGTAATGGCTATTTAGTGCTTTTTTGAAACTAAAAAAATGCGCAAAGAAGTGTTAATAACTACATATATACAGAACTTTTAAAATAAGTCTTCTATTAATACATAGAGGACAGAATAGACCCCATCACTTAGGAAAAGTTTTTACAATACATGAAGAAGGATGACAATACAAACTTTTATAATACTGGAGCAATTAGTACAAAGTTTGTGATGCAGTTTTTGTTTCCAGCAGGGGTATGCTTAGTCTGTCCAGGTTCTTCGAAGGTCTGCTTCCTTTGAAATCTTTACCACAGAGCTGTCTTGGATCTTTGGAATATGTTTGTTAATGGGGGAAGGCTTCTAATAGAGAATTCGACGAGATTTCTAAATACCGTCTAGGAGATAAATTCTTCAGCGCTCGTCGGCTAACGACAACTTATTGACTATGACTAGCTAATGAATACAATCCGACGAGATAAATGCTTCGGCTCTCGGTCGGCTAACTACGGATTTTAACTACGGTATTAGTACGAAGTAAGAATTTATTCCTCGTCTAATTATGCTTTGTTACCCGGGCGCAAAGTATAAGTAGATCGCGACTTCGATTCTAGCCTCTCTTGTTCATGTTTTTCTTAGATGGCTTATATTGGAATTCACATATATATACTGTTTGGGAATTATTGACAAACATATATTGTATTAGTATTGATTATGTTATGTTGATGTATTGATTTTTGTAACTGAACTTTACAAGTTAAAACTTCAAAAAATCAAACGGTCGTTTAAGTTTCAACAATTTTTGTTCTTCACGCTCTAAGTTGATCGCGAGGCAGTAATTTTTTTCTTATTTTAGTGAAAAAGGATAAAAGTATCCTGAATTTGATACTACCATAACTCAGCCATTTACCAGCCAACAATTTTAAAGATTGTTTCGAACAATATATCTATGATGCTTTGAAGTTGTAATTGAAAGGTCATTCTGACTTTCAATAGAAAAATATCCTACAAATATTTCCGTCTTTGGTACCTCATCTTCTGATTCAACCGTTATCACAACTTTCTTCCAAGGTTTCAGGATGGGAATGTGCCAGGTTTAAAAGAGCAGCCTGCAAATTGCGGTTTTATTGAGCCCTTTTTCAACTCAACAAATTTTGTCCAGGACTGCTGCTTGTATAAGTTTCAACTTGTCATCAGATATTTGTCCTCGGGGAGTCTGATGGAAATAGTAAGAGCGTAGTGATATACTGATTAAAACTACGATTGTGGCAATACCGATAAAATGCCACTATTAAATTAGAAACTCTTATAAAGGCTGGACCAACATTGTGCAACCTAATATGTATAGTTATTTTATACTTCTTTTAAAATCCTGGTACAATTATAAGTCCCCATCCATACTGTGAAACATTTACTGCAAAACATTTGAGTTTGTTGATGAAAAGGGAAAGAGGAATGGAAAAGTGTACTCTGTTTCATGTACATGAAGTTTTTGTTGAGTATGTCATCCACATTTATTCTTTCATATTCACCGTGTGGACACGAATGCAGAGAGAAAAAGAGAATTTAAAAATGTTTTGCAGCTAATGTTTCACAGTGTGGACCGGGACTAAGTAAATTTATTCGAAACAAATTTTCTGGTTTTTGGTTTAATTTAGTGTTAAAAAATTTGTAATCCGTTGCACCGTGGCAACGGTATTGGCGGATGTAGAGGATTGCATGTTAGGCGTTAAATCCAGCAAAGCATCTTCCTCATCCGTTGGGATTGATACCCCAGTTGATTCGGGACAAAAGTCCCCCAACACCAATGTATCAATCATTTCTTCTGTAAGATATTTAGGAGCTTGAGATCCTACTACAGGGTAACATACGAATTGTAGCCGAGAGACCTAGAAAAACGATTTTGCATGTCCAAAATGATGTTTGAACGATGTTTAAAGTAAATGCGAGCATTGGCCAAAAATGCCCAGACATGAAAATATAATATTCCATTATGACAATGCTCGGTCATATGTTGCAATACCTGTTAAAAACTATTTAGAAAGAAGTACCTCACCCGCTTTATAGTCCAGACCGTGCTCGGTCCATCCACTATTTGTTTCGATCGATGCAGAATGCTTTCTCTGTGATATGCTTCACTTTGGAACAGAGAATCCGAAATTGTCTTTATTCGTTTTTGGCCTCAAAAGATGAGCAGTTCTTTTGACGCGGAATCCATCCATAGGCCATAGCTAACAATAACCAATACTTTGAATAAATTTATATTATACAAATGTTTCAAAATAAAAGTTAAAAAATGGCCAAAATCCCGCAGTTTTAAGTCATGCACCCAATAATATAGGAATTTGGACTTTAAATACTAGGTGGGAGCCTCAAGACCCCATAGTGGGGTATCTCGGGTATATGAAAAATTAAAAATGATTCTCGATCGCATTTGAAAGATTTGAAGAGATCTACAAAAAAACATTGCTATAAATTATCTCTTATAGTTTACGAGTTATTCGCATTTGAAAATTTTAGTTTTTACCAACCTTACGCCCATTTTCTCAATTTCTGATTATTTTTTATCGTGACGATAAACTGACAATTCTTATACAAAAAAATGTTAATTGGAGGTTTATCGTTACGAAAAACGATAACCAGATATTGAGAAAATGGGGGTTAGTCTGCTTTTTTGCTAATAACGAATTCAAATCCCGATTTTCTTGAAATGTTTTTTTTTTTTTGAATTAACAAATTTATTAATATTTCTTAGGAAGAATTGTTTAAAAACCTAGACTGAGTCAAAGGTTATGTGCATTCAAACTAAATAAAAATAGAAAAAAAGGGCCCATTTTGGAAAAAAAAAGTTAGATTTTGCAAAAAAAAACTCAAAAATTTCATGTTTTGAGTTACAAAACATTTATTTTTATAGATATAGACTCTCATCCTACTACGAGACCAAATAGGTTAGGTTACGTGGGTTGCTCGCAATTTAGCGAGTTCACTCGGAGGCCTTGTGGTCCATTGTGATACCCTTAGAAATACTATTCCCTTATGCTGAAAATTCGTACATAAAGTGAGAATAGTTTCCCTCCCTAATTTCGTTGACTATGTGATTCCTGTGGTCCCCGTGGGAACCAACCGGTACTTCTAATAAACCTGATCATATTTACTAGTGACACATCTCTGAGACAGTCCAGATCATGAAAAAGAGCTCTACCAAGATGTAGTAGTCTATGCTCTTGTAAGGCTGGGCATTCACATAGAAGGTGCTGTACCGATTCCTCCTCTTCTTCGTCTAAACAACTTCTACAGTAGCTATAACGTGGGTAACCCATACGTTCCGACATATGTCCAATCATACAGTGCTCAGTTATTATACCCGTAAGAAGCCTGATCGAATTCCTGCTAAGATACAAAAGATTATTAGTTCTATCCTATGTCAGATTGGGCCAAAGCATTCTGGTTATTCTACAAGTGATGATATTTGACCACCTGAGTTCCGTCTCGCTCAAAGCCCATTCATCTATCAATCTCGATACTGTCACCAGGGGAGTGTGAATATCCCTTTGCACTAGAGATACGTCCAGGGACGACCCGTTGGTTGCGCACTCATCAGATACTTCATTTCCCCGGATGCCCTCGTGTCCTGGAACCCATATCAACTCGACGTGATGTTGTGTCAGTTGTGCCAGTGATTTGATACAATTGAGAAGACATTTCGACCTGATCACGTTGGAGTTAAGAGCCTTGATTAATGCAAGGCGGTCCAAGTAGATATGTATAGTCGAATTTTCGAGATTCAGTTCCCGGATTCTTCTCGCGGCTGTATCGATGGCATAAATCTCTGCCTGGAAAACCGTGCAGGTATCGGGTAATCGAATAGACATCAAAAGGTCCAGTTCATCTGAGAAGATTCCCGAGCCCGTGCCTCTTTCTGTCTTTGAACCATCAGTGTAGATTGAGATCACGTCAATTTCAGAAAAATATTTAAGCTTTTTTTTAGAAAAAAAATTAAAAAAAGGGTCCATTTTGGAAAAAAAAAGTCAACAAAGTTTTTGATTTTGCAAAAAAAGTTAAAAATTGCTTGTTTTGAGTTACAAAATATTTATTTTGATAGATATCCCAATAAGCGACCAAATAGATCTTAAAAGAAAATATCTAAGCTTTATTTTCGGAGAAAAAAAAGGAACATTTTTAAAAAAAGTAAAAAAAATTTTGATTTCGGAAAAAAAAATATAAAAAAAATTTTATTTTTTTTAAATATTTTTTTCGAAAGATTGGAGAAATAGCTATCTAAACTATTTGGGACACATTTTGCTAAGAACAAAAGGTAATAAGTTACATGGATGAGAAAAATCACATGCCCCATCAAAAACCCCATAACTCGACCGATGTTGTTCATCACGATCGGAAGACATCGATTTCAAAAGTTGGTTCACTTGACATGAAATGCCCCATATATAAAAATCTTTCAAAGCCAATCGAGAACAAAAATTTGGCATTATTTTTAATTTTTGACATACTTTAGGTGTCCCACTTTGGGGCATTGTTGCTTGTCACCCCTTTGCTTTTTTAAGCTCAAATTGAAATTTTAAACTTATCAATACCTTCTCTATAGCCATGGAAAATTTTATTAAAATCTGGCTATCCATTTAGAAGTTACAGATTTATTTACACTTTTTTTTTAGTGTGGATACGAGTTGTACATTGCAACGGTACATATTTTGGAGGTTCATTTTACATGTTTGAATCTGACATATTGACAACATTGATTTTAAAGTTAAATGTAAAGAGAGGGAATGGAACTTTTACACCCGGCGACTCTCCCCAACATGTAAATGCAATTTTTTTATTACGATACAAATGCAATGAATAAAAGGGAATGATAAGGACACACATAGATAAACATGTAATGTACATAAATACATACATATGTATGTATTTACATGTAAATATGTATGTACATACATATGTATGTTGTTTTTATTGTAATGCTTTGTTTTAAGCATCCCCCTTTTTAAGAATTTATTTATTAAAGTTGTTGTTAGGTTTTTAATTTAAAAAGCCTGTTTATTATATTTTTAATAGAAAAAAAAATAGTGCATGAACTAATATATATACATACAAACATACTTATATATATATTTATGAATTTATATACATAAATAGCTATGTATATACTTACATACATACATTGTATTTAGGTATGAATATAAGTAGTTATGTATATAAATAAAAAAAAAACTAGTGTATTTATATATGTACCTACCAACTTCTATATACAAAACTCATACGAGTCCTTATTTATGTATAAATTTAGAAGTTGTTGTTGGGGGTCTTTTTTATGGCATATTTTTATTGTTGTATGTGTTGGTATGTATTTGTTGTTTTTAACGATATTATTATTATTGTTGTTGTTGTAATTTCATTTTGTACATAGTATGTCTATAATTGTTGGAGCTTTTTCTTTGCATTCTCCCTTTTGCTTTTGCTTTGTTTGTTTTTTACTTTTTGTTTTGCCTTAGAAGCATGAGTGTAGTTTTGCTTTGCTGTTTTTTCCCCCACAAAATGGAGGAATGAGTGTAATAATAAAATTGAGCACTAAAAAAGAGTGAGTGAGAGTGTTACTACTTCTTCTTCCACTCTTTATATTGTGGTAATGTTGTTGTTAGCAACCAACCAACCAACCGTTATAGGAATAGGATGAATTTTCCTACTTTCTTTTATGTTTTCTATTCGTTGTTACTAAATATAAAGATAGCCAGCCGGCATAATAAATCTATTTATTAAATAAAATACTCGATTATGATGTGTAAATTTACAATAAGTTAAGAAGGTGTCATATTTGTTACATACCAATTTATACTTATGTACATTTTGTATTTGTTTACTCGATATTAGTGAAGTGTTATAAATTGTTGAAAAGTAAGTTGTGTAAAGTCTGTAAAAAATGTATGTAGCAACAACTTAGTAACCTAGTGTTAAAATTGAAAGTAAAATCTACAAAAGAAAAAAGTGGGGTTAGAATTGAAATTAAATGGAGAAAATTCAAAACAAAGAGCAAGTAGCATTGATCATAGAAAGGGAAAGAGAAATGAAAAAAAGGATATTAAAATGAGTGTAAGTAATTGAGTGTAAAGTAAATTCTGATTAGATAAATTGTATTGAAGGTAGAGGAAATGAAACAATGAAATAAAATAGAAAATTAAGAGAAATGTGTTTAATTGATCGTAATGAAACGAAAATAATTAAGGGAATAAATAGAAATAGGGTTAACGTTGTGAAATTTAAAAGTAGTGGAATAAAATTCAAGTTTGGCTACCGATTCTAGAAGGTAAATAGGTAACGAAAACGCTAATTTTCATTATTTCAGTAACGACGATTTAGCGCAAAGGGTTCTTTGGATTATTTCGGTTATAATTTTTGTAAATTTTAGTAATATTTATAAATATTTTTTATTTTAAGTTCTGTAGATTTCAATAAACTCAATTTAGGTAAACAAACATTTTTATTTTCAGTATTTCGGTATATACCTATCTACACACAGCTTCAAAAATTTTTGAGATATTGAAAATCCTAAAGTCTATCCATCGATTAAAATTTAAAAGTTTTGGTTTGTTGGAAATTGGGCTGAGTAATAGATTAGGTTCGGAAAAAAAAGATTAAAGTCGGACTATTTTGACGAATTTTGAACCAACTAATCGTCATATGCGGGAAGTTTTGTTTTACTTCTATAATTTGAAAAAAGTGCCTCAGAAGCACACCGATTGCTCAACAAAGCTTATGGAGAATCTGTTCTATCAGTTTCAACGTGCGAGAGATGGTTTGTTCGGTTCAGAAGTGGTGATTTTGACACGGAAAACAAATATCGCCCAGGCCACTCAAAAAGAAGACCAAGAATTGGTGGCATTACTCCATGAATATTGTTGTCAAACTCAACAAGAGCTTGGAAAATTATTGGGAACTACTTAAGCAGCAATTTCAAAACGTTTGCGAGCCGCAGGATTCATCCAAAAGCTGGGAAATTGGGTACCATACGAATTAAAGTCGATTTGGCATGTCCGAAATGATGTTTGAGTGCTATAAATGAAAATCATTAAAAATGAATCCATTACGATAATCCGAAGCTTGAGAGATCGTCAGGCAAAAAGCCGAATCGACACCAAAGCCAAATATCCATGTCGCTAAGGTAATGCTCTGTATTTGGAGGAACCAAAATGGCCCTATCTATTATGAGCTACTGAAAGCTGACCAGACCATCACAGGGAACCTGTACCGAACGCAACTGATTCCTTTGAAGCGAGCATTGGCCGAAAAACCAGAGCAGAGTATCCGAAATTGGCTTGATTCGTTTTTGGCCTCAAAAGATTAGCAGTTTTATTGGTTTGAAATCCATATGTTGCCGGAAAGATGGGAAAAGGTCATAGCTAACAATGGCCAATACTTTGAATAAATTTATATTGTACAAATGTTTCAAAATAAAAGCTAAAAATTTGCAAAATTCCACATTTTTAAGTCATACACACCCAATAAAATTGTATGTAAAATGTAAAAATAAAATAAAGCGTGGGTAAATTTGAGGTTATAAAGTAAATTGGCTGACAAATGATAAAATGACAAGAATTAAGCTGTCTTCCATTCATATTTATTTAGTACACCCTTCGGAAATTTCATGAATGGGAAGCTAAATTTTTAATTATGCGGTTTAAAAAAAACACAAACAACTGTAGCTGTGAAAGATGAAAGTTATATAAATAATATAAAATTATCCTATCTAGCTGCATACTGCTTAATTTAATATGAATTTCTTTATTATCTAACAATAATTCTTACTAAATCAGTTTTGGGGCCCCCTAGTCTTTAACATTTGCCAACGCTGCACACTTCACATGAACAATAAATGAATGAGAGGCAGAGAACAACAAAAAAACACGTGTTAATATTAAAGGAGATGCCACATCAACAAAACTAACAAACAGTGCCATTTGTTTACATAAAAACTACCATTTGTTGCAGCTCTGTCAACAGTAAAGAGAAAAATTAATTAAACACTTGACAAATTTTTCAACATTCTTCTCTTGACTAGTGAACAGAACACACGGTTGGCGGCTAAAATTATTAAATTTAGGGAAGAAAAAGACGGAAAAGTTTTATAATTAAAAAAAAAAATATAGCAGTAGTAAACACGCGTGGTGCTGACTGCTGGATTTGGCACAAAGAAAATTATAATATTAATTAAATAACAACCACACACACCTACAATAAAAAAGCGGATAAATATTTATCGTGTTATAAAAAAACGCAATAAATCCAAATTAATAAAACACTTGCAAGCTTCCAATTGCAGCCGCCTTACACACGTCTAAATAAATTTTGTATTAATTAAATAAATTTCTCGTCAACATGTTGGATAAAGCTACTGAACAAAGAAAAGCGCTGGCGCTGAAATTTTTCGAAATCAATGCCTTTAAATTCGGTGATTTCAAAATGAAAGTGGGCATCAACTCGCCGGTATATTTTGATTTGCGTGTCATTGTCAGTTATCCAGAAGTGATGGTTAGTATGCTCAACATTATAACTTGTATTAAAGGAATTTAATTAACTCTCCAAATTCTTTATTTGTTTCCAGCAAACCGTATCCAATTTAATCATGGACTACATCAAGGAACACAATTTAAGCGCCAAACATGTCTGCGGCGTACCCTATACCGCTTTGCCTTTGGCCACTTTGGTGTCCGCACAACAAAACATACCCATGTTGGTGAGACGTAAAGAGGCCAAAGCCTATGGCACCAAGAAATTGATTGAGGGCATCTACAGTGCCGGTGACACGTGTCTTATTATTGAGGATATCGTCACTTCCGGTTCCAGTGTTTTGGATACCGTCAAAGATTTGGCTAGTGAGGGTATTGTGGTAAACGATGCCGTTGTTGTGGTCGATCGTGAACAGGGTGGCTCTAAGAATATTGCCGATAAGGGTGTACGCATGCATTCTCTGTTTTCATTGTCTTTCCTGCTCAATACTCTGTTGGAAGCTGGCAAAATTGATCGCACCACTGTGGATTCAGTGGCCAAGTATGTTGCCTCGGTGCAAATCGATGGTGATGGCAAATTTATGAATAACTCAACTGGAATTGGTGAGTGAAAATCTTCAAGATACATTTTTTTTGCTTCCTTTTATTACGATGAAGCTCAATCATGAATAAAAAATTCCGCGGGAGTTTATTCCCCGGGAGTTTTTTCCCATTGAATTTGAATAGGAAAAATGAGAAAAGGGAAAAATCTCACGCGGAATTTTTATTCATAATTGGGCTGAAAGCTAAATTACAGACTCTAAAGTTCTTTTAAATCTGTTTAAAAGTTTTTAACCCATATTCTTAATCAATTTTTAAATTTATCAAAGGCTTTATAAAACAAAATTTCCATACAAAATTTATATTAAAAACCCTATAAAAAGACCTTTTATATTTGATGAAATCTAGAAGTTTTACAAGATTTTTCTTTAAAGAAATATTTATCAGTTTCAAAACACGAATATCATGAACATTGCGGTCACCTAAATGATAGTGATTTATTATGAAAAATATGTTTTATAGAATAAATTTTAATCTTGATAAACACCATAGTTTTGTAAAGTGTGTTTGAAGATAAAAAACAATAAACATTTAAAATCAACAAAATTACTAAAACACATTTCTCAAAGCATGTAGAAAGTAGTGTGTGGCCCTATTAGAGAAAATTGTGTTAAAAAAAATATGTTATCATTTATTGACCTCTAAAAGAAATGGTGTGAATTTTATTTTCTAAAGAATATTTAAGAAATATTTGACATACTTCAAGAATTCAATTCAATATGATGTAAATGATAGGAAAATTAAAACTATCTGAGCTGTTAATATTACTGAAAAACCTAAATTGAAAGAATTTAGCTCTATTCTAGATAATTCAAATTAAAGTAGATATGAAAAAAGTGTTCTCAAATCAAAAGAAAATATTTTAATTTATAAAAAATATCCTTTGAAAAATTCAGTTTTCTAAGTTTGCAACCAAATATTTTTCATTTTCGATAAATGATTTCTGTTTTTAATAATTTATTAGAAATTGTTGTTTAAAACATAGCTGAATATAAGATTTGAGAATAAAGTTATTGCTCCAATCTTATATAAAGTGGTTGACAAAACAATGGAAACTTTTCTAAATATTCCATATGTAGCCCAAAATTTAAAATATTTTTATACCCTTCATTCATTCCGTTTGTAATTTCTACATTTTTCATTTCCGACCCTATAAAGTATGTATATATATTCTGGATCCTTATAGATAGCGGAGTCGATTAAGCCATGTCCGTCTGTCTGTCTGTCTGACCGTCTGTCTGTCTGTTAAAATCAATTTTCTGAAGACCCCAGATATCTTCGGGATCCAAATCTTCAATAATTCTGTCAGACATGCTTTCGAGAATTTTGCTATTTAAAATCAGCAAAATCGGTCCACAAATGGCTGAGATATGAGGAAAAAACCAAGACAACCTCGATTTTTGACCTATTTTTGACCTATATCTGGATTACTAAGGCATTAATATAGACAATATGGATATCTAATGATAGATATTTCAAAGACATTTGCAACGTATATAAGACCATAGTAAGTTGGACCTACAATGGGTCAAAATCGGAAAAAAAAAATTTAACCCGAATTTTTTTTTCAAAAAAAAAAAATTTAAAAGACAAAAAAAATTTAAATTTAAAAAAAAAAATTTTAAAAATTTAAAATAACAATTGAAAAAATTTTTTAAAAAATTAAATTTTGTTTACCTAATAATATTTAAAATTTTTTGAGGTATAATTTGGTGAAGGGTATTTAAGATTCGGCACAGCCGAATATAGCACTCTTTCTTGTTTTAAAATAATTTTTTTTTTAGTATTTTACTTGTATAGTTTTATTTATATAAATTAACTGAAAAACAAACAACATAATTAATTATATTCTGAAAAAAAGGGAACAAAATTAAAAATATTCACTATTTCTGCGCTACTGACAAAACAATGGAAACTTTTAAACATCTGCAAGAAAGAAGTGTAAAACGAAAATAATATTTAAAAGAACGATGTAAAAAGCATCCTGTTTACAGTTATTTTATTTTTAAATTCTGGTAATTTTTCACAATTTCTTTTTCTAAGTTTTTCGCATAATTGCTTTTTTCAAAGTTAACGAAAATGTCTAAGGCTAGGTTTACACCATGATTTTTACAACGTCGTTTTTTCTTAATTCCCTTTTGAAGTTGCTTCCAAAATCATGTTGCGTTTATACGATGAATTTTGGTTTCATGTCTTTTTTTTGCAGCCGGGGTTGATTTTTATTGTTTAATCGGGTTATCTTCTTTATTAAACTTCAATATAAGGAAAAGAATAAAACGGAACAGGAAGAAAAGAACTTAGTATAAAGAGAAATCAGAAAAAAGACACGAAAAATCGAGTCTATTTGTTTACCCCCCAAGCTTCTCTACACCGCTCGCCAACAAACAAAAAGAGACGTTGCAAAAGCAACGTTGTAAAAATCATCATGTAAAAGCAGTGTAAAGTTAAGATTTGTGAAGACTTAAAAAATAATTAACGATTTTAAAGCTGGTTTAAAACAAAAAAGTATCTGTGACAAATATTCGATAAATAAATCAACAGTTTCAAAAATTATAAAGAAATTTCGTGAGACGTTCTGTAAAAACTCAACTTTTAGGTGGAAGACCTCGTAAGACTACTCCTAGACAAGATAATTTAATAGCGAGAGAGCTCAAGAAATTCCCAAAAATAACTCCTCGAGAGTATAATAACCTAAAATTAGAAATAAGTACCCGAACAGTTAGTCGCAGGGCAAATGAGGCTAGTCTTGGTTGCTATCGTCGTGTGAAAAAACCACTCATTTCTAAAAAGAACCGTTCTGCTCGCCTACAATTTGCCAGGGATCATTTAAACTGGTCGATACAGAAATGGAATACTGTCCTCTTTTCCGACAAATCCAAATACAATTTAAGAGGCAGTGATGGGAGAACATTTGTAAGACGACCAAACGGAAAAAGATTAGATCCAAAGTACAAAAATAAGACTGTAAAGTTTGGCGGTGGCAATATTATGGTATGGGGATGTTTTTCAGGGCAAGGTATGGGCCCAATTCATATTATAAAAGATACCAACCATGACAGGTATAGGATACAGAACCATATTAAACGATGTTATGTATCCATACGCTGAGGAAAATATGCCCCTAGTTTGGAGATTCCAACACGACAACGACCCGAAACACACCTCTAGGGTTGTAACCGAGTGGTTACCATTCAACGAGGTACGTGTTTTGAAGTGGCCTGCACAATTGCCAGATCTTAATTCCATAGAAAATCTATGGGAAATTGTAGATCGTAAAATAAGGACCCAAAATTACACCAGGAAGGAAGATTTATCGGAGCCGGTTATAAGGGAATGGCAAAATATTTCAAAGGAGACCCCATTGACTCTTTAATTGGTTCAATGTATCGTCGATGTGTAGCAGTTATAAAAAATAAGGGATACCCAACAAAATATTGAGTTATTGCAAAGTTTAGACCATAAATATTTGTTAAAATAATACCAAAGTTTCCATTGTTTTGTCAATGCCGTAATAAAGAAATCTTTTAATTCTGTTTTCTCATTTTTAGAATTTAATTAATTATGTCCTTTGTTTTTTGTTAAATTAAGTTAATAAAAGTATGTATACAAATAAAATACTACAAAAATGTTAAAATTTTTTAAAAAAATATTTCAGATTTTAGGCCACTAATGAAATATTTGGAAAAGTTTCCACTGTTTTGTCAAGCACTGTAGCTCTCTTACTTGTTTTCATTAAAGCTGTTTTATTCACAAAGCTTTTTTGTCTTGTTAAACAACCAGTTTTGCCATTAAAACTCCTTTTTTTGTGTTTGTCATGGATAAACTGTTTTTGGTGAAAAAGTTTTTACTAATTTTTCACGAATTTTTTAACAAAAAAAAATAATCTTTCATTATAAAAAACATATTTTTGGCAAAAGCTTTTTTTGTTTCAAATGAGTTTAAAAAACAGTTTTTGCTGAAAAAGTTTTTTCCATTTTTTTTTTTTTTTTTCAAAAGTCCTATTTTTTTAACAAAAAGTTCACAAAACGAATTTTTTAACAAAAAAAATATTTGAAAAAAAAATTTTTTTTTAAAGCTTTTTTTTGTGGAAAGCTTTCCCTATTTTTTTTTGTTTTTAATTTACAAACCTAAGTTTTTTGGTATTAAAAGTATGGATACTGTCTTTTTCTATTAAAAAGTTTTTAAATATTTATCAAAACAAAGCTTTCCTTCAAAAAATTTATTTATTCCCTAAAAGTTTTCGTTTGATTACAAGTTTTTTCCGGTTTCTATTACTAAACATTTACAAAACAGTATTTTTTTGTAATTTGTATAATAAAGCTTTTATTACGAAAAAGCTTTTTTTTATCGAAAAAGTTTTAAGCAAATTTTAGACTAAAAATTGAGAAAACCGATTTCCAAAACTCATAGTTTTATTAAAAAAGCTTTTCCATGAAAAAGCTTTTACCATAACAAAAAAATGGTTTCTTCACAAAAGCAGTTTTTTACTAAAATTCATAAAACAAGTCTATTTTGTTAATAGAAAACATTTATTTTTCTATTATTATAATCTTGGAAAGCGGTTTTTACAAAATTTTTAACAAATAAATTTTCAAAATTTTTTTCTTAAAAAAAGCTTTTACCAAATTTTTACTAAAAATTTCAAAATAAGCTTTTCCAATTAATTTAATTTTCACCAACTAATTTTTAACAAATTTGTTCAACAAAAGATAGGTTTTACTCAAAAAAGCTTTTTTTTTAATAAAAATTCAGAAATGAAGACTTTTTTGGTAATAAAAATCTTTTATTTTTTATTATTATCATGGAAAGTTCTTTTAAAAAAAAAATTTAGAAATAAATTTTCAAACACATCCAGCCCAATTACGAATAAAAAATTCCCGGGGTAGTTTTTTCCCATTGAATTTGAATAGGAAAAATGGGAAAAGGGAAAAAACTGCCGGTGAATTTTTATTCAAAATTGGGCTGATCATTTTAAACAAGTTTTTTTAAAAAATTGTCAAAAAGGTTTTTTATGAAGAAGCTTTTTCATAGTAAAAGCTTTTGGCATTTTTTTTATTAAAAATTCGCAAAACTAAAATTCTATGAAAATTGTCAACTTAATTTAATTAATTTCTTTGTTCTTTTTCTAAAAATTTTAATTATAAAAAGTTTTGTTGAAAATTTTAACAAATTCATAAAATTTATTTCACAAATAATACTGGAAATGGTTTAAAATCTTCAATTTATTTAATCAAATTCATAAAAGTGAGAATGTTAGAGAAAATTCTAATTTATTTGATTCATTTATTATAATAAAACGTGTGAGTGATATAAAAAATACACATAGGTACATAAAAGCTTTTTAATTTAATACAAAACAAATCTATGAATTGTAATCAAAAAAATAATAATTTAATTACTTAAAAGAATTCGCTATATATTTTAGCAAACAAACATGTTTAAACATTTATGAAAAACTATTGAAATACATATTAAACAAACAAAAAAAAAACAAGTTTATTTTTGTTGTTCTTTCCTTTTACTAATTGAATTGATTAGGCCTTCCACACATGCCTAAAATATCAAGCTATTTATATAGTAGAAAACAAACAAAACATTAGTATTGTTACTATAGACCAGCCCAGCTATTTATTACGTCTTACTTATCTTTAGTTTCTATACCAGCTATACATACGCACTTTACTCATTCTCTTACTCTCTCTCTCTTATTATATTTATTTTTTTTATTTTTCTTTTTTCCTTTTAGTTAATGACTTTGTACGCACAAAAATCTCTTTCGAAAGTCGTGCTAGTTTGGCCAAATGTGAGCTGGCCAAACAATTGTTCAATTTGATGGTTAGCAAAAAAACCAATCTCTGTTTGGCTGCCGATCTCACTAAGTGTCAAGATGTTTTGGATGCTGCCGACAAATGTGGTCCCTACATCTGTGTTTTGAAGACCCACGTTGATATTTTGGAAGATTTCAATGATCAATTTGTCAGTGATTTACAGGCCTTGGCCAAGAGACACAATTTCCTGTTGATGGAGGATCGTAAATTTGCCGATATCGGCAATACAGTGTCTTTGCAATATGGCAAGGGTCTATATAAGATTTCTAGCTGGGCTGATTTGGTAACAGCTCATACCTTGTCGGGCAGAAGTATATTGCAAGGTTTGAAGGCAGCCCTTAAAGGAGACACCTCCAAACCTCGTGGTGTTTTCCTTTTGGGTGAAATGTCAGCCACTGGCAATTTGATTGATGATAAATACAAGGAGGCCTCTAACAAAATCGCTACTGAGGGTGCCGATGTTGATTTTGTAGCCGGTATGGTGTGTCAGTCTTCCAGCTGTTTTGCCTTCCCCGGTTTAGTGCAATTGACACCCGGTTGCAAGATCGATGAGTCTGCCGATCAATTGGGTCAGCAATACAACACCCCCGAACATGTGATTAAGGAGAAGGGTGCCGATGTGGCTGTGGTGGGCCGTGGCATTTTGGAGGCCAAGTGCATGGAAAAGGCAGCTGCCTTGTATCGTGATCGTTTGTGGGCTGCCTACACTGATCGTGTAGCTAAATAATAATTTAAGTTTAATGCAATGAATTCTTTTTTCTTTTTTTAATTTAATTTTTGTTTAAACATATCTAAAGAAGCTGCGTTATAAGCATTTAATGTAAATTTATTACCACACACACAAAAATTGTACCTTAATGCACAATATATTAACTTACGATTTAAATTGTAACAATTCTTATAAAACAACTTCCAATTTAATTATAATAACAATAATAAAATACATACAAACTACTGTAAACAATATACATAACATAACATACATTTTAAATGACGCATTTATTTCTGCTTGTGTTAAGTTTCTTTTTTTTTTTTTGTCAAATACATTAATTATGTAGATGTTTAAGTAAAATTTTGTTTATGCAAGTTTTCTCTTGTTTTCTTTTCATTTTAATAACTTAGCATTTAATTAAAGTAAATAAAACAAAGATAATAAAATTTACATACATCCATAATATACATAAAATATAACTAAAACTAGTTGTAATATATTAAAGACAACTATCTTGAGAGAGCTAAAGAAATGTTAAGGGGGCAAATTAGTTAAATTATGCGAAATTTAACTGACAGAATACAATAGTTGAGAGTTAACGATGTAGAAACAACGACCCAATTGTAATTTTCACACCATTAGTTTCCTTTAATGTATATTGCATATTGCTTACTTAATGCAAGACTATCACAACTCATAATTTATTTTGAATTATCTATAATAGTCTAGATCATTGGTAGGCAAAAAGAGTCATTTAATTTGGGTGCTCTTTTGGATAAAGAATAAAAGATCCACAACAACATCAAGAAACTGAATGAATTGTGTGTATTTTTACGCTCTATTACGCTCTTTTGATCACATTCGGGTTGTTTGACGAAAATCATCGTAACCTCAACAATATGAACGCCTACCATGGGTCTAGATAATTCAGTAATATTGCTCATTTCTAAAATGTGGAATTAGAATATTTCTCCATATTTCTAATTTGTATTGAAACCATTTAATTAAATGTCTAACTAATGGTTGTAAATGTCATGTATTTAAGGACCTTCCTTGATAACAAATTATCATGGAAGTAGAATACTCAGGAAATGTTAACAAAAAGGGTCACAATCAGAGACCTGCGCCGACCAAATTTCATGGCGGCGTCGGCGACTGACTCCGAAATAGATCGGAGGCGGCTAAAATTCTAAATAATAAAAAGTTTAAAAAATTAAATTCCGAAAATGTTTTGAAATTACTAAGGAACTTTTATCAAAAACGACGGCTATTTTCAAGCCGACTTAAGTCGAAACCTTTCGGCGGCGGCGGCTTTTAAAAATTATCGGCGACTCGACTCAGCAGGCTTACAGCGGTTCGGCGCAGGTCTCTGGTCTCAATGTCTACTACACATATAGGAATTCTATTGGTTAGAACGACTAACTGGATTTAAATATTCACCCGTATCGGCAATAACATGTGAAATTTTGTTTCCATGAAATATCCATTTGCTATCGTGATATTCCCATGAACTTTTCATTCACAATAGTTGATTTTGTTCGTAACAGCTGTTTGTTGTTTACAAAATTCCATATAAAAATTTCACAACATGGTGAATTTTTTCACGTGAACAAAGTTTATGAACGAAAAATGGGAAAAGGGAGCATATTTCATGTGAAATATTGATTCGCGATAGGGGTGATTACTTACGGGTCTATTATGGATGGCAACCGAACTACAGTTGCCTTGTAAGTTTCCAAAATCGTACGGGCATCTATCATTTTCTGTTGCCAACTGCAATGCAACTGAAGTTCGGTTGACATCCATAAGCGACCCATTATGGTTGCACATATTGGTGGGAGGCAATAATAGAAAGTAATTATAGGAACATACTCAGTTAAGTTCAGAGAAGTGCTTCAATTGGCATAACTGCTGCAATTGGTAGCACACCTAAGGCAGCATTGGATATAATACTTAACTTACTGCCAATTGAGAACTATATGACAAGTGTGGCGGCTGGGACTCTGAGTCTTCTCTGGCAAAACAAAAGTGGGTAGGTCACACACAAAATTTTGTATGAGGTAGGTCTAATTGGTCTGGTTAGTATCCCTACTGGGATTTTGGACAATAAACCACGGTATTTCTCCCCCATTGGTATTTCCAAGTAGAGACGAGTGGGTTGGACCTGGACAGTTCTTTTTTAGGCAGGTACAGTTTTCACTGATGGGTCCAATATGGAATCTGGCACTGGAGTTTATTTAGTAGATGAGGACATCAAAGTGTAATTCAATATAAAAATAACCACGATTTAGTACAAAAATTCAGTATAAAAAGAACCACGATTTAGTACAAAAATTGAGTATAAAAATAACCACGATTTAGTACAAAAATTTAGTATAAAAAGAACCACGATTTAGTACAAAAATTGAGTATAAAAATAACCACGATTTAGTACAAAAATTCAGTATAAAAAGAACACGATTTAGTACAAAAATTGAGTATAAAAAGAACCACGATTTAGTACAAAAATTCAATATAAAAAGAACCACGATTTAGTACAAAAATTGAGTATAAAAAGAACCACGATTTAGTATAAAAATTGAGTATAAAAATAACCACGATTTAGTACAAACATGATCTTTTTGGCTTTATTGGGGGGAATATACAAGCTTTTTTTAGGTAAAAGGACTTTGAGAATCCCAGTCTATTCTTATTTCCTGTCCTTTTTGGACTGGATTTTCATTTTATATCACCTGACTTCTTTCTTTTAATTCCAATTTCATTTCTTCTCTTCACACCTAGTTATATTACTAAAGGGTATTAAAATGGATCCAATGGGTCTCCGAGTGGATAGTACACACACCTTCAAATCTATCTATCTATGACCAATGCAGTAATGGAGAAACACAAAGCATTAAAAACTGCCAAGCATTAAATTACCGCGTTTAAGGATTTCTGAATTATTCCTATGAGAATGGTTCAAAATATCTAGGAATTATTCGAAACTAAAGGGTCTTCCAATAGAAACCACCGAATTTTAACAATTGATAGCGGTCATATTATTGAAGCTACATCTCTTATTATCCCTATATCGGACAAATATTGATGGTGGGTGTACAAGATTCGGTACAGCCGAATATACGACTCGTAATTGTTTACATACATTAGTATAGGCACCAAGCCCCACGTCCCCTGGTTCGCCAATCTAAAAATAGTAGCAGTCCCCATAGAAGAAATAATGAATCTTTTGGTCAGAAGTCTTCATATGAAGCAGATAATAGACTGATCGATATCCAGTACGCCCAAAGCCGAAAGGAACGTCTCTAGCGTCACATTGTTAAAGGCCCCTTCAATATGCAGAAAGGCCATAAGTGATTTTTCTACAAATCCCACAAGCGTGTGTGTATGCCGTCTCATCTGATGTGCCCTTCAGGTAGGTATGCTGAGACAAGGAAAGTTGGGTTTGATTAATCGATGAAAGTAGATGCAGATTAATTATACTCTCCATGGTCGTCACCAGCATGGATTCCGTAAAATGCACAGTACCACCACAGCATTATCCGCCATAGTCACTCAGATCTCACAGGGCTTAAACCAGCAGAGGCCTTGTGAACGGACTGTCCTAGTGGCACTTGACCTGTCGAAAGCCTTCGACACTGTCAGTCACGCCACACTCTTCCAGGACATCCTGCAGTCCACAAAGCCCAACAACACAAAGAGATGGATAGTGAACTATCTGAGTGGCAAGCAGTCATTCGTGGAGTTTAGAGACAAATGCTCAAAACCCCGTAGAGTTAAACAAGGAGTCCCTCAGGGCGGGGTCTTATCGCCACTCCTGTTTAACTTCTACCTCTCTAAACTCCCAGTGCCCCCACAGGTCGTAGAGATAATCTCGTATGCGGACGACTGCACTATATTGGCAACAGGTCACAACGTTGATGAGCTTTACGGTATGGTAAATGGTTATCTCAATGAAATCCACAATTTCTTCACTGCACGTAACCTGCAGTTATCACCAACGAAGTCATCGGCAACACTCTTCATCACCTGGACGAAGGAGGTATAACTGAATTTAGGCATCATGGTCGACGGCGTACAAATTTCGACAGTGAACCACCCGAAAATCTTGGGTGTCACTTTTGATAGCCTTTTTACCTCCTCAGCACACGCCACTGCAATCACGCATAAACTGCGAAATAGGAACAAGGTCCTCAAAGCACTAGCCGGCAGTACTTGGGGTTTGGACAAAGAAACCTTGCTTGCTACCTACAAGACGATTGGTCAGTCAGTGGTCAACTATGCTGCTCCAGTGTGGTCGCCTTCGTTGAGTGATATCCAGTGGAGAAATATTCAAAGCTGTCAAAACGCAGCCTTAAGGACTGTCACAGGCTGCCTTCAAATAACCTTCGAACATCACCTTCACGAGGAAACCAAGGTTCTACCGGTCAAGGAACACAGCGTCATGTTGACGCAACAGTTCCTTCTGGGATGTCATCGGAGGAGTCATCCAAACTTCAACATCACACAGTTGGAGTCTCCCCCGAGGCATGTCAGACAGGACCTTCGGAAATACGAGGAGAACATATAGAGGTATGTGCAGGATCCATTTGATCGCCGCTCGTATGAACGACATTCACAGAGACGCCATCATTTTTCGATACGATAGCACATTCGATCACGAATGTGGTAATTTGGCCCCAGTAGTCCAGCTGTCACTTGATGTCTGGATGTAACTCGGATAGCGGTCGAAGATGACAAGATCCTAGTATAATAGGAGCCGATGAACTTTTGGATATAATATTGTAACTTAATGATTAAATAAATAAAAACATGCTGCAACATGTTGCTAATAAAATTTAAATACATTTAAGCCAATTCTTAAACAAATATTTACTTACCTTTTTATTAACTATTAGATTTACAAATCAATTAAGTAAGAGTATTATTATTTTTGTTTTAATGATTTTAAAAATCTCTAAAAATTAGTTACATATTCTGCAAGAAAAAAAAACTAAATAAATTAATTAAAATACTTTAAATACAATTTGGGAAAATATTGAAAAATGTTAAACATTAACAAAATGTTAAAAAAAAACAAATATTAATATGAAGCTAAGGTGGCCAAAACATAGCCGGTGTCACCGTCTAAATCGTCCTGTAAAAGAAAAAAATCAAAAAAAAAAAACAATCTTAATTGAAGGAATTTATTGAAATATGATTGTAGGGCACAAAGAACAAGGATCATAATAATGATGATGATTGAATTTGTGAGTGATAACCTTTGCCAATAATTTAAAATAAAAACACTTTACAAAATAGGATTTATGTTAAAGATTTTTAATATTATTTTGGGAAAATAAAAAACAAAACATTTAACAAATTTATTTGTTTAATATATAAGTAAATAAAAATTTAACATTATTATTAATTTATTGAGATTATAGTTATTATTATTAATTAATAAGAAGCTAAGGCAACCAAAACACGACAATAATCACCAGATAAATCACCCTGCAAAAAGAAATAAAATAGAAAAAGAATTGTTGTAGTTTTCTTTTATTGATAAATTTTAAATAAAACTCCTTTTTTTGTAGTTTAGATATAGGGAAAGTTTTTGTTTTATTTTTGTTTAAAAAAAAAAATTTTGGTTAATTTAAGCTGTAAAAAGGCACTTGATTTTGAACATCATTAAACTAAAAAAAGTACATTAAAGACAATCTTCAAAACCGATTTACAAACAATTACATTTTTAAGGGACATCATAATAAATAAAATACTTGTTTTAATACAATATTGCACACAATTTACTACAAAACATGTAACTAATATTAGCTAATTTGTTTAAAATATGTAGATTTAAATACAACATTCTTTTCGATGGATTTTGGATATCTGTTTTTGTTTTTGGCTTTTTCTTATTTTGTGGAAGCTGTGTTTTGGAGGGGCGTTTTTTTGATTTTTGTTTACCAAGCCACCAGAGTCTCTAACATGTAACCAATATCGGTTTCCAAATCTTCCTGTAAATTTTTATTTGCATGTTTCAAATTTGTTTTTTTTTTAAATGTTTCAAATGAGAAGGAAGAAAAAAAAGAAAAAGGAAAATACACAGTGTTGAATTTTCTAGTGATTATCATGGTTTTTTAAAAATATGTTTCTAAAATATGTCAAACCCCTGGTTATTTAAATTGTGTAGATGTGTTTTGAAGACATGAATTGTTAAAGTAACGAAAACCAAAATTTTGAAATGTTTTTTTTTTTCTAGTTCAGCCAAATTTGATATTTTTAAATGAAATGATTTGGAAACAGTTGTGACAAAAAACATAAATTTGATTTGAAGAGCCAAAGTTAAATAGAAATGGTTTTAGGAAAATTAGTAGAAAAATGTCATCATGGAAGAGTATTAGAAATTAAGGTTATAAAGAAAGGCATGCTTTATTATAAAAAGAAAGATTAAATAAGAAAAACTATTTATATAAAAATATTCATTACTAATAATGTTAACAGATCCTTTTAATTTTGTTTTAGTAAAAGTTTTAATTACAGTTCAGTTAATCTTTAGAAACATTCGCTAGGCAACATGTTGCTAGAAACATGTTTATTGCAGCAACATTAGCAAACTGATTTATGAAACACTTTTTGGTGCCATTTTCTCATGTTCGAAAAATTCATAGTTTTAATAATTTTCTTTAGTGTTTTTTAGCTACAAATTATTACAATTTGGTGAAATTTTTTTTGCATTTTCGAAAAATTCAAAAAAAAAAATTCGAAGTTTTTCGAATTCGAAAAATTGTTTTTACCAATTTTTTATACTTTTTTTAGTGTTTTTTTAAATAAAGCTAAAAATTATTACATTGGTAACATTTTTTCTTGTTCGAAAATTTCGAAAAATATTATCGAAATTGAAAATATTCATAGTTTTATCAATTTTTTATACTTTTCTAAAAATTCTAAAAAACTAGATTTTGAATACTTTTGGAAAATTTATTCACATTTAATCATGAAATTATTAAATTTATAACAATTCTACATGATTTGCTCAAATATTTACATGTTCGAAAAATTCGAAAATAATTTCGAAATTCTACAAAGGTACTTTTTTTTACTATTTTGTTAATTAAAGCTAAAAATTATAAAAATTATTACAATTTGGTGACATTTTTTCATGTTCGAAAAATTCGAAACTGATTTCGAAATTCTAAAAAGCTTGTTTTTGTATACTTTTTGAAAATGTATTCACATTAAATCATGAAAGAACTTAGTTTTTAACAATTCTACATAATTTTCTCAAATATTTACATGTTCGAAAAATTCAAAAATAATTTCGAAATTCTACAAAGCTACTTTTTTTTACTATTTTGTTAATTAAAGCTAAAAATTATCAAAATTATTACAATTTGGTGAAATTTTTTCATGTTAGAAAAATTCGAAATTCTAAAAAGCTAGTTTTTGAATACCTTTTGAAAATTTATTCACATTAAATCATAAAAGTACTTAATTTTTAACAATTCTACATGATTTTCTGAAATATTTACATGTTCGAAAAATTCGAAAATAATTTCGAAGTTCTACAAAGGTATTTTTTTTACTATTTTGTTAATTAAAGCTAAAAATTAAAAAAATTATTAAAATTTGGTGACATTTTTTCATGTTCGAAAAATTCGAAAATAATTTCGAAATTCTAAAAAGCTAGTTTTTGAATACTTTTTGAAAATTTATTCACATTAAATCATAAAAGTACTTAATTTTTAACAATTCTACATGATTTGCTCAAATATTTACATGTTCGAAAAATTCGAAAATAATTTCGAAATTCTTCAAAGGTACTTTTTTTACTGTTTTGCTAATTAAAGTTAAAAATTATCAAAATTATTACAATTTGGTGACATTTTTTCATGTTCGAAAAATTCGAAATTCTAAAAAGCTAGTTTTTGAATACTTTTTGAAATTTTATTCACATTAAATCATGAAAGTACTTAATTTTTAATAACTCTACATGATTTGCTCAAATATTTACATGTTCGAAAAATTCGAAAATAATTTCGAAATTCTACAAGGGTACTTTTTTTACCGTTTTGTTAATTAAAGCTAAAAATTACCAAAATTATTACAATTTGGTGACATTTTTTCATGTTCGAAAAATTCGAAATTGATTTCGAAATTCTAAAAAGCTAGTTTTTGAATACTTTTTGAAAATTTATTCACATTAAATCATGAAAGTACTTAATTTTTAACAATTCTACATGATTTGCTCAAATATTTACATGTTCGAAAAATTCGAAAATAATTTCGAAATTCTACAAAGGTACTTTTTTTACTGTTTTATTAAGTAAAGTTAAAAATTATCAAAATTGATTTTCTCAAATATTTACATGTTCGAAAAATTCAAAAATAATTTCGAAATTCTACAAAGCTACTTTTTTACCGTTTTGTTAATTAAAGCTAAAAATTAGCAAAATTATTACTATTTGGTTAAATTTTTTCATGTTCGAAAAATCGAAATTGATTTCTAAATTCTAAAAAGCTAGTTTTTGAATACTTTTTGAAAATTATTCAATTTATAACAATTCTACATGATTTGCATATGTTCGAAAAATTCGAAGTTAATTTCGAAATTCTAAAAAACCATTTCATGAATACTATTTTTTAATTTTATTCACATTTAATGATGAAAGTACTTAATTTGTATATGATTTGGTGAAATGTTTAAATGTTCGAAGAATTCGAAGTTTATTTCGAAATTCTGAAAAATCAAATTTTCAAATTTTTTATTAATAAATGCCTAAAATTATAAAAATTATCTCAATTTTGTGTGATTTGTGCATGTTCGAAAAATTTTAACATAATTTTTTGTATTAATTTTTCATATATTTTTATACTTTTTTGGTAATTAACGCTAAAAATTATAAAATTTGTCATATTTTGTGAGATTTTTCCATGTTCGAAAAATTCGAACATAATTTCGAAATTCTAAAAACCTACTTTTTTTAATATGTTCTTGAATTTATTGGCATATAATGCTAAAAATTTAAAATTACACCTTTTGCTGAAAATTTTTTATGTTCGAAAAATTCGAAATTCAAAAAAATTCACAATTGTATTAATTTTTCATATATTTTTATACTTTTTGTTAAAAACGCTAAAAATTATAAAATTTATCATATTTTGTGTGATTTTTCCATGTTCGAAAAATTCGAAGTTAATTTCGAAATTCTAAAAACCTACTTTTTTAATATTTTCTTAAATTTATTGGCATATAATGCTAAAAATTATAAATTTTACAATTTTTGCTAAACATTTTTTATGTTCGAAAAATTCCAACAGTATTTCGAAGTTCGAAAAACTCACTTTTTTTTAAATTTTTAAGGCTTTTTTGAATTTTTTGTTAATTAATGCTAGAAATTGTAATATTGTACAACTTTAAGTGTAATTTTTCCATGTTCGAAAAATCAGAAAATAATTTCGAAATTCTGAATTTCATATTTTTTTTGCAATTTTTCACAATTAATGTTTAAAATAAAAATTTTTCAACTTCTATATGATTTGGTAAAATTTTTAAATGTTCGAAAAAATTCGAAAATAATTTCGAAATTGTAAATTTAGTATTTTTCTGAAATTTTTCACAATTAATGTTTAAAATAAAATTTTTTTAACAATTCTATATGATTGGTAAAGTATTTAAATGTTCGAAAAATTCGAAAATAATTTCTAAAAAATCTAAAATTTTGTAAAGAATTTCGAAATTATAAAATTATATTTTTCAATATTTTTTTTTTTTTATTTTTTAAATTCTATTCGAAATTTCATATTTTTTGCAATTTTTCACAATTAATCTTTAAATAACATTTTTTCGACAATTCTATATGATTTGGAAAAATTTTTAAATGTTCGAAAGATTCGAAAATAATTTCGAAATTGTAAATTTAGTATTTTTCTTTAAATAAAATTTTTTCAACAATTCTATATGATTGGTAAAGTATTTAATGTTCGAAAAATTCGAAAATAATTTCGAAATTGTAAATTTAGTATTTTTCTGGAATTTTTTACAATTAATCTTTAAATAAAATTTTTTCAACAATTCTATATGATTGGTAAAGTAGTTAAATGTTCGAAAATAATTTCGAAATTGTAAAATAAGTATTCTAGACATTTGCTACATTCCATGTTTTAAATTTTTGTAAAGAATTTCGAAATTTTTCAATATTTTTTAAAATTTTGGAGGCTAATTTGTCCATGTTCTAAAGATTGCAAGTAAATTCGAAATTTTCAAAATCAAAAATGCTTGATGGGTTTTGGAAATATTATATTAAAATTATTAGAATATTTTTCCATGTTTAAAAATAATTTCGAAATTCTAAAACAAAATTTTTTGAATTTTTCAACATTTAATATTCAAAATTTTACACTTTTCAGTATTTGAAATATTCAAAAATAATTTCAAACTACATATTTACCAAAAACTTATGTTTCAAACACTTTATTTATTTTTGAAGAATTTAAAACCTTTTCCACTTTAACTGCCTGTTCCACGATGTCGAAATAAAAATGAGTCGAACAAATTTGTATGGAAAACAAATCAGTTTTTAAAATTCTTTCGAATAGTTTTCATACAAATTTTTTCGAATCATTTTTCTTTCGACATCGTGAAACAGGCCTTAAGTCTCAAAATTTCTCTATTAATTGAAATGTTTAAAGATCCCAGTTATTTGTGTTCTAGTTTGTGTAATTCGTCTACGTATTGTTCAAACTACTCTGTAAACATTAAAACAATAGTGCTAAACGTTTAGTGTTAAAAATAAAAAAAAATCAAATTCTTACTGTTTTAATAATTTTTGTATTATTTTGTTTTTAGTTTTTTTATGTTTTTATACATATTTTAAAATAATAAAAAAAAAATGTTTAAATAAAATAAAAAATAACAAGATGAATAAAGTGATTACGGAAACAGTAGATAATTAAGATCAAATACTTAATTGCATTACGAAATGAAGTAAATATAAAAAAACTATATATAAAAGTAGTACAATAAAGATATTAAGATACCATTTATATATATTTATATAAAAAACAAATACAACAATAGGAAATATTTAGATATATTTATATATATATATATATATAAAAAAAAAGAAATGTAAGAGATTAACTTTATTCTGTATACATATATAGTTATTATTTAAAAAAAAAAATGTCATTGGGCTTTTTTTGTACAAATATTATTTTGCTTAGTTTGTCATTATTTAGTTTAATGATTAATTTTTTACCCATTAAAAAAAACTTTACAACTATTTATTTATTTAAGTGTTAAAGGAGAAAAAATTTTGTATAAAAAATTGTATTCGATTTGAGAAAAATATGATTTCAGTTGTTTTGAACTTTGCGTTGTTTTTCTTTTCTTTTTTTTTCAAGGCAGATTAAGGTCTTAATTTTAATTTTAGTTGTAGTTGTTTTTTGTTTGTTTTAAATTTAAGTTATTTATCAAAAATAATAATAAATTGTGCAGTTTTTTCTTTTCTGAGATTTTTTGTTATCTTTTTAAGTTTTAGTATCCAACAATCGCCAATAGGGCACGCTTGTAATCGCCAGAAGTATCGCCCTGCAAATAACGAATGAGTTTTTTTTAATTAAACAGTTTTTTTTTTGTTGAAATTTTTTGCAAAAAAATTAAGATTTTTTTTTTAATTGTTTGTAGAAATAGAGAACAAATTAAAAACAGGGCCTGCAAAGTTTTATTAAGTAACCGCACCGTTAAGGAAAAAATATTTTGTTTGTTTTTTATAAAAGAAATTGTAAATGTTTATAAAACATTTTTGTTTTTATTTAAATTTAAAACTATGTATTTAAAGCACATTAAACAACATTGAAATACAAAAAGAAAATAAAATAAAATTTGTTAATGAAGAAAAAAAAAACATTAAAAAGGGCTAAATTGTGCTACATTTAGAAAAAAATAAATCATGGTATTGAAAATCAAACAACTCCCAATAAGCACCAAAGCCCCAAATATTCAAGCACTTGAATTGGAATTTTTGGAATTTTACTTGAATGCAAATGTAATTGTGTTTTAAACTTGAAAAATATTTGAAAAAATTAAATATTTTTCCAACAAAATACATATGGCTTGAATTTATGTTGCCTTGCTATTGAAATAAAGTGTAATACAACTGTAATTCAAGGCTTGAATTGAACTTGCTTTCAACTTGAATTCCAGCGAAAATGCTTATTGGTCTGTATTCTAATATTTGTCTTCAATGAAACTTTTCATAAAAATTTTGTATTAGATCAGGCATATTTCATTTAAGGCCTATGTTAATAAATCCTATCCCCCCAACCTTTTGGCAAATAGAAAACATTTTGAAACCTTTTCAGCAAGTATTTCTTAAGTTAATTCAAAATCGAAAAATTCGAAATGTCAAAATATGATTTTGTTTTCAATATTATTAAAAACGACATTTGTTATTTTAGGTTTATAATGTTCGAAAAATTAATTGTTTTGAAATAAATAAGTAATTTTTATACATTTTGTTCCAAAAATTCGAACATAATTTCGTATATTGAAAATCATGCTATTCAAACCTAGTTTCGAATACAAATTTAAGGTAAATTTTTAATGTTCGAAAAATTCGAACATAATTTTGAGATAGAAATTTAATATTAAAATGAATTGGTAAATTTTATAATTTTTTTGAATGTTCGAAAAATTCGAACTTAATTTCGAAATTAAAAAAAAGAGAAATTGGAACATACATATGTAATTTCGAAATAGAAATTAATTGGTAATTTTTACACTTTTTTTTTGACAATTTTTGAATCTTCGAAAAATTCGAACTTAATTTCGAAATTAAAAAACATGAAGTTTTAGCTATTTTTCGAAAATTCAAAGTAATTTTAAACTGAATTTGTAAATTTTATAATGTTCGAAATATTCGAAATTCGAAAATCAAGCAATTTTAGCGATTTTTTGAAAATTTTAACATAATTTCGAAATAGAAATTTAATTTTAAAACAAATTTGTAATTTTTACACTTTTTAAGGTAATTTTTGAATGTTCGAAAAATTCGAACTTAAGTTCGAAATTCAAAAATCATGCATTTTTAGCTATTTTTCGAAAATTTTTAAAATGAAAATGTAACTTTCTCATTTTTGATATTAATTTTTGAATGTTCGAAAAATTCGAACTTAAGTTCGAAATTCAAAAATCATACATTTTTAGCGATTTTTTGAAAATTTTAACATAATTTCGAAATTATGTTATTATTAATTAAAAATTACTTTTTTAATGTAATTTTTGAATGTTCAAAAATTTGAACTTAATTCCGAAATTTGAAAAACATGCAGTTTTAGCTATTTTTTGAAAATTTTAACATAATTTCGAAATAGAAATTTAATTTTAAAGCAAATTTGTAATTTTTCCACATTTTAAGCTAATTTTTGAATGTTCGAAAAATTCGAACTTAAGTTCTAAATTCAAAAATCTTGCTATTTTTCGAAAATTTCAACATAATTTCGTAATACAAAATAATTTGTAATTTTTCCACATTTTAAGCTAATTTTGGAAAGTTCGAAAAATTCGAACTTAATTTCGAAATTTAAAAACATGAAGTTTTAGCTATTTTTTGAAAATTTTAAAATGAAAATGTAATTTTTACATTTTTGATATAAATTTTTGAATGTTCGAAAAATTCGAACTTAAGTTCGAAATTCGAAAATCAAGCAATTTTAGCTATTTTTCGAAAATTTTAACATAATTTCGTAATACAAAATTAATTCTAAAAAGAATTTGTAATTTTTCCACATTTTAAGCTAATTTTGGAATGTTCGAAAAATTCGAACTTAATTTCGAAATTTAAAAGAAGATTTTTCCAAAGATTTCGACCAAATTTTTAACCGAATTTGGCCTTTTAGCAATTGCAACATTTTTTCAATGCAATTTTATAAGTTCGAAAAATTCGAACTTAATTTCAAAATTTAAAAATCATGTAATTTAAATTATTTTTCGAAATTAAAAAGTGATTTTTACATTTTAACACTTTTCAGTGCTTTTTAATTTTGTTCGAAAAATTCGAACTTAATTTCGAAATTTGAAATGTGTTTTTTCTTAATTTTTTTGTCATAATTTAAGATTTGTACACTTTTTAAGTTTATTTAGAATGTTCGAAAAATTCGAACATAATTTCGAAATTTGAAAATGTGTTATTTGTAAATTAAAAAATAAAAAAATAAGATTGAAATTATTTAAAGTTTTATTTACAATGTTTGAAAAATTCAAACATAATTTCGAAATTTAAAAAATGGATTTTTAATTATTTAAATTTTTTTTTTTAATTTTAAGACCAAATTTCTTTCTTAAAAAATATTTAATATTTATTATGTTATTTTCAAATGAATTTTCAATATTTATATTTTTGTATTCGAATATGATTTCGAATTTTAGAAATATTTAAATAAATTCCAACATCTTTTTAAAGTATTTATCTCAATTTATCCAAGCTTTTTTCTATCATTCTCTTTTTTCGTTTTAAATCATTGATAAAAAGCCCAACTACAGTTAATTTATTAAAGCATGCAATTTGTTTTAATAGAAATTGAAAAAAAAAACATAAATCAGACAAAGGAACATTGGAAACGTACGTTAAATTTGTTCAAAATTAGTATGATATAGAAAAGAATAAGGAAAGAACCAAACACCACAATACCAAATATACATATGTAAATTATAAATGTAGAAGTAGGAAACAAAACAAAACTAAAACTCACCTTAATCCAAGATTCCAAGCTCTTGCCATATTTGTTTTGGAATGCCTCTTTAATATCGCCCAAATCGATTTCCGAACGGCTGACAACGATACGAATTAAAGTCTTATCCTTGGTGCCCAAACCGTGCATGGAATCATACAAACGTTCAGCAAAGTAATCAACTTTGGACTTGCAGCACTTGACAATGGCTAAGAAGCCTTTCTCAACGGCGCCGCTGAATTCACGTTTGATGGCTTTTTCGATATCGTGGCCAGCCAAGTTTTCGTATTCCAAAAAGATTTGGCGTAATTGTTGATAAGAGCGGGTGACTAAAATGGAATTGAATACTGATTCATCGGTGCCCCATTGGCCCTCGCCGGCCTCATGCAATGCCTGGGCATCAGCAACGGCGGCAGCTTCATCGACACCCTTTTTAGTAATTAGAAGAAAAAAAAGGAATTAGTTGCTTTACAATAAATAAAAGAATAATAATTTTACTTACTTGATTTTCATCACGATTACCCTGCACCAAAGACACACACAAACGTTTGAAGTGGCCGGAGGTGTCACCCTTCAAGTCAGACTCTAGGGCTTTGCCAAAGCTTTGTTCATAGAATTGGGCAATGGTCTTGATGCCAAAGTTGGACAGAGTGCAGAGAATTTCAATGATGGCTTCTTCGTCGGTACCCAAACCGGCTACAGCATCGTGTAATTCTTGGGCATAGAATTGTGGCAGGGGTGTCATGAGAGCAATGATAACATCTTCGAATTTGCCACCCAATTCGGATTTCAATTCAGAGATTAAATCCTTGCCGTAGGAGGTCTTGAAGGCTTCGGCGATTTCCAAACGTTGAACAATGCCGCGACGGGCCAAAATTTCAATGATGGCCTTTTCGTCGGTGCCAAAGCCCTTCATGGCCTTGCGCAAAATGCTGGCATCTTCGACGGGATCAAAGGGATCAGCGGGATAGACAGTGGGGGTGCACTAAAGAAAAGCAGAATGGAAAAAGTCAATAAAAGTTTTAAATTTTTGAGAAACTATTTTCATTTAAATTCGAAATTTTTATGAAAATCTTAATATTTTTCTTAGTTTAACATATTTGTTTTAAAATTATCAAGAATTTTTTCTAACTCATTCGATACATTTTATATTTCTATAAAAATAAAACCATTAAAAGTATTATTAAATACTTTTATGATTGATTTAAAACCAAACCCTCAACAACAATTATAAATGCAAACAGTAATATAAATATAAAAATAAACTGTGCACAGAATTATGCACTTGAAATAATTATTTAATATTCTTAACCAGCTCTTAAAAAACATTACTAGGAAACAACAAATATACAGAAATAATTTCGAAAATTCCAACCTCACACTGCCACACAAACATGAATCATACATACATATTTAAATGTTTTTCCCTTTTGCAATGAAGCAATTTATTTAAAAATAACATTCAGCAATAATATCGTAAACTTTTTGTTTGTAAATCAAACATTACTATCTACTTTTATTAATGTTTATTTAATTTGTATTTTTTTTATTTTAGTATTAAATGAAATGTGTTGTTGATGACACAAAGATAAGATGTTTTGAATGATAAAAAATATGTCCAAAAAATTTAGTAGGCCACCTCGGAATGTAATTAAACTCTCATAAAGGAACCAAACAATAAAACAGCTGTAGTAGATACTTGAAAATGATTAAAATGGCTGTTCAATTTAATTATTAATGCGTAGATTTTAATCGTTTAATTATACATTTTAATTAGGGCCACTTCAAAATTGTTTTGTACAAAAATAAAACCTTGAACTTTAAAAAAAGGTTGGTGGCTTTAATTGGTTTGTTATTGTAAGGCAAAGAACAGCAAGAATATAATTAATAAATTACAAAATATCTATTTTTATCTTTGAAAACTATTTTTTAGCAGTTGCCTACTTTTTAAGGTGATTTTGGAATGTTCGAAAAATTCGAACTTAAATTCGAAATTCAAAAAAACCGTTCTTTTTCAGAATTTTGTAATAAATTTAACATTTATAATGTATAATGACCTTATTTTTATATGTTAAAGCTATTTTTGGGTTATTTTCTATATTCGAAAAATTCGAACTTAATTTCGAAATTCCAAAAAACCGTTTTTTTCAGAATTTTGTAATAAGTTTAACATTTATAATGTATAATAACCTTATTTTTATATGTTTGAGCAATTTTTGGGTTATTTTCGTATGTTCGAAAAATTCGAACTTAAATTCGAAATTCAAAAAAATCGTTCTTTTTCACAATTTTGTAATAAATTTAACATTTATATGTTCAAGCTATTTTTGGGTTATTTTCGTATGTTCGAAAAATTCGAACTTAATTTCGAAATTCCAAAAAACCGTTCTTTTTCACAATTTTGTAATAAAATTTAACATTTATAATGTATAATGACCTTATTTTTATATGTTCAAGCTATTTTTGGCTTATTTTCGTATGTTCGAAAAATTCGAACTTAAATTCGAAATTCAAAAAAAAAAACATTCTTTTTCAGAATTTTGTAATAAATTTAACATTTATAATGTTTTTTTCACCTTATTTTTATATGTTCGAGTAACTTTTGCGTTATTTTGTATATTCAAAAATTCGAACATAATTTCGAAATTTGAAAATTGTGTATTTTTTATATTTTTAACAAGAATTTTGAATTTTTAACAACATAAATTTGTTATTTTTATGTTTTACACACTGTTTAAGGTAATTTTGTAATCTTCGAAAAATTCGAATTCAATTTCGAAATTCCAAAAAACAATTATTTTTAGAATTTTTGCATTAAATTTTTTATCTCAAATGTTTTTAAGGTTATTTATGTAAATGTTGGCTTATTTTCGTATGTTCGAAAAATTCTAACATAATTTCGAAATTTGAAAATTGTGTATTTTTGATAGTTTTAACAAGAATTTTTAATTTTTAACAACAATGATTTGTTATTTTTAAGTTTTTCATACTTCTTAAGATACTTTTGGAATGTTCGAAAAATTCGAACTTAATTTCGAAATTCCAAAAAACTATTTTGTAATTTTTGCAATAAATTTGTTATTTGTAATGTTTTTAAGGTAAATTTTGGGTTATTTTGGTATGTTCGAAAAATTCGAACTCAAATTTCGAAATTTAAAAATTCTAGATTTTTGATATTTTGAATGAGAATTTTACAATTTTAGCAAAATAATATGTTGTTTTTAGGAATTATAAGGTTATTTTTGTAAGTTCGAAAAATTCGAACATAATTTCGAAATTTGAAAATTGTGGTTTCTTGATATTTTAACAAAAAAAAATATATTTTAACAAGAAATTTTTTATTTTTAAGAGTTATGCTCTTTTTAAGGTTATTTATGAACGTTCGAAAAATTCGAACTTTATTTCGAAATTTAAAAATGTATAATTTTTGCTATTTACATAATGAGATTAAGATTTTAAGTTATTTTAAGGAATTTTTAAGACATTTTAGTATGTTCGAAAAATTCGAACATAATTTCGAAATTTTAAAATTGTGCAATTTTTCATATTTTTAACCAAAATTTTTAATTTTTAGCAAGAAGGAATTGTTATTTTATGAATTGGCAGTTTTTAAGGTAATTTTTGAATGTTCGAAAAATTCGAACTTAATTTCGAAATTTCAAAAACCAATTTTTTTTTTAGAATTTTTGCAATAAATTTGTTTTTTGTAATGTTTTTAAGATTATTTCTGCATGTTAGAGTAACTTTGGGCTTACTTTCAAATGTTCGAAAAATTCGAACATAATTTCGAAATTTGTAAATAAGGAATTTTGATATTTTTAATACAAATTTTGAATTTTTAGCAAGACGATTTTGTTATTTTTAAGAATTTGCAGTTTTTAAGGTAATTTTGGAATGTTCGAAAAATTCGAACTTAATTTCGAAATTTCAAAAAACTATTTTTTTGGGAATTTTCTTTTAAATCGTTATTTGTAATGTTTTTAAGGTTATTTCTGCATGTTGGAGCAACTTTTGGATTACTTTCAAATGTTCGACAAATTCGAACATAATTTCGAAATTTGTAAATAAGGTATTTTGATATTTTTAACAAGAATTTTAGATTTTTAGCAAAATAATATGTTCTTTTTAGCAATTATACAGTTTTTAAGGTTATTTTTGTTCGAATAATTTCGAAATTTTAAATTGTTTCATTGATTCATTTGAACTTATAGAGATTTCTTAATAATTTCTCAATTAATATTTGAAATATTTTGTCTCACTTTGATTAAATTTTTCATAATACATTTTTTGAGTTTTCATTAATTTGTTTGGAAATATTTTTCAAGTGTTTTACAAAATTACCTCTTAAGTTATAGAAAATTATGTTAAATCTTAAGCTAAAGCTATTTTAATTAACTTTAAATAACAATGATATCATTTAGTTATTTAATTGAATTTTATATGTTTTTTAATATTTACCTTGAATGGATAGTATTCAGCAGAGCTCATTTTGTTTGGTTTGTTTGGGGGGAATTAGTTTTTGGTTTGTTTAAAAAAGATTTAGCTGTAATCAAAAGAAAAGAAAAAAACTTATTAATATTAACTATTATTAATCATATTACTAATACTTAAATAAAATACTTTTAGTATAATAAAAATAAATCTGAGAAAACATTTTAATAAAGTGCCCACATACAATGTTTAAAGTGCCTACAATTACTGTGAGATTGCTCCTAGTCAGCTTGTATCGAATGTATGTAAAATAAATAGTATGTTCATGTATATTTCTATGGTTATTATTAAATTACATCATGATTTTATTTTTGAATGGTTTGGGTGCAAACAAAAAAGAAGGCCTTGAAAACTAACCCTCATAAATTTCATCTTGTTTTAAGTATAATAAACTTTTAGTTGTTTTTTTTTTTAGTTTAAAGGTTTGTTCATGTTTCTTTGCCATAAAATTAAACTAATAGTGTGTTGTCATACATAATGCCAGCGACAATGTCTGTTAGGTTTTAAGGCGCCTCATATTATATCAATTAAACAGGAGCCCACAAAAGTCAATATTCATTAAAATGAAACATGTTTGAAAATGACAGGTCAATTGACATGGCCGAGGAGAAGCAGAGGAAAGTATTAGTTAGAAGTTTCATAGAATAAAATCAATATGCCTAAACTTTAGATCAAAATTTAAGTTAATATAACAACAATTGATACTTAAAATGTATAAAAATTGGAGTTCAAAATTATGTCAAATGGTCATATGTATATTGTTTCTCTTTAAAGATTTTTTTAACATTTTTAATAAAGTTTTTGTACGTTCTAGTCAAGAATTTGTTATTTTTAGAATTGTAGACTTTTTAGGGTTATTTATGTAAGTTCGAAAAATTCGAACTTAATTTCGAAATTTCAAAAATGTAATAAAAAATCATTAAATCATGTTTTTTAAGGATATTTCTGTGTGTTCGACCAATTTTTGGGATATTTTTGTAGTTCGAAAAATTCGAACATAATTTCGAAATTTGAAAATAGTGTATTTTTGTATTTTTAACAAGAATTTTTAATAAGAAGAATTAGATTTTTATAAGAATTTTACACTTTTTAAGGTTTTTTTTTAATGTTCGAAAAATTCGAACTTAATTTCGAAATTTTAAAACTGTGTGTTTTTTTAATTTTAACATCAATTTATAATTTTTAGCAATTGTATAATTTTTAAGGAAATTTTTTAAGTTAAATTAAATATTAAATTTAAATGTTCGAAATTTGACAAAAATTTTTAATTTTTTATAGAAGAATTAGATATTTAGAAGAATTATACACATTTTAAGCTTATTTTTCAATGTTCGAAAAATTCGAACTTAATTTCGAAATTTGAAAAAATGTTTTTTTTTTAGATTTCTTTATTAAATTTGTTATTTCTAATGTTTTTAAGATTATTTGTGTGTGTTCCAGAAATTTTTGGGCTATTTTTGTATGTTCGAAAAAAATTTCGAAATTTGAAAATGTGTATTTTTAACAACTTTTAATTTTTTATAGAAGAATCAGATATTTATAAGAAATATACACATTTTAATATTATTTTTGAATGTTCGAAAAATACAAATATAATTTCGAAATTTGAAAATTGTGTTTTTTGTAATTTTTAATCGGCAATAACATGTGAAATTTTGTTCCCATGAAATATCCATTTCCCTCGAAGGGAAAATGGCAATCGGGAATATCACGATGAACTTTACATTCACAATAGTTGATTTTGTTCGTAACAGCTGTTTATTGTTTACAAAATTCCATCTAAAAATTTCACAACAAGGGGAATTTTTTATTATTTACCAATTGTACACATTTTAAGGAAATCTTTTAAGTTCGAAAAATTCGAACTTAATTTCGAAAAATGTTATTTTTGTAGATTTCTTCATTAAATTTGTCATTTCTGGAGCAATCAAAAAATTCTTAACATAATTTCGAAATTTGAAAATGATGTATTTTTTGATATTTTTAACAAGAATTTATCATTTTTAATAGAAGAATTCGATATTGATAAGAATTATAAAAATTTTAAGGTTATTTCTCAATGTTCGAAAAATTCGAACTTAATTTCGAAATTTGAAAATTGTGTTTTTTTTATATTTTTACATTTACTTTTCTTTTTAAATTAGTTATTTGCAAATTTTTGGGCTTTTTTGTATGTTCGAAAAATTCGAACTTAATTTCGAAATTTGAAAATTGTGTTTTTTTTATTTTAAACAAGAATTTGTTACTTTTTAGCCATTATACACATTTTAAGGCAATTTTTGTAAGTTCGAAAAATTCGAACTTAATTTCGAAATTTCAAAAAATGTGATTTTTTTAGATTTCTTTATTAAATTAGTTATTTGCCATGGTATTAAAATTAATAGCAATTTTTGTACTGTTTTTTGTAATTTTTAACAAGATTTTTTTTATTATTTACCAATTGTACAGTGTAAGGAAATTTTTTAAGTTCGAAAAATTCGAACTTAATTTCGAAAAATTTTATTTTTGTAGATTTCTTCATTAAAATTGTTATTGAGCAATAACAATTGTGTGTTGAGCAATCAAAAAATTCTTAACTTAATTTCGAAATTTGAAAATGATGTATTTTTTGATATTTTTAACAAGAATTTATCATTTCTAATAGATGAATTAGATATTGATAAGAATTATAAAAATTTTAAGGTTATTTTTCAATGTTCGAAAAATTCGAACTTAATTTCGAAATTTCAAAAAATGTGATTTTTTTACTTTTCTTTTTAAATTAGTTATTTGCAATTTTTGGGCTATTTTTGTATGTTCGAAAAATTCGAACTTAATTTCGAAATTTGAAAATTATGTATTTTTTGATATTTTTAACAAGAATTTATCATTTTAAATAGAAGAATTCGATATTGATAAGAATTATAAATATTTTAAGGTTATTTTGGAATGTTCGAAAAATTCGAACTTAATTTCGAAATTTGAAAATTGTGTTTTTTTATATTTTTAACAAGAATTTACACATTTTAAGGCAATTTTTGTAAGTTCGAAAAATTCGAACTTAATTTCTTAATGTGATTTTTTTACTTTTCTTTTTAAATTAGTTATTTGCCATGCTATTAAAATTATTAGCAATTTTTGGGTATGTTCGAAAAATTCGAACATAATTTCGAATTTTCAAAAATGTGTACAATTTATGAAATTTTCAAAAAAATATGTTATTTTTAATGCATTACAAGATTATTTTTATTAATTTGAGCAAATCTAAGTTAATTTCTGTAAGTTCGAAAAATTCGAATTTAATTTCGAAATTTCAAAAACGTAATAATTTGAAATTTTTAAAATAAATTCAGTATTTTCACTCATATTAAGTCATAATAAAACGTATTGGGTTATTTTTGGATGTTCGAAAAATTTTAAAAAAATTATCGAAAAGTTCGAAAATTGTACAAAAAATTTTAAATCTCGAAACTAGATTTTATTTGTTATTTTTAACAAGAATTTTTTATTTTTTAGCAATTGTACACATTTTAAGGTTAATTTTTGTTTTGTTCGAAAAATTCGAACTTAATTTCGAAATTTCAAAAAAGTGTATTTATGCAATTTTTGAAATAAATCTGTTATTTTTAATGCATTACAAGGTTATTTTTATTAATTTGAGCAAATCTAAGTCAATTCCTGTATGTTCGAAATATTCGAACTTAATTTCGAAATTTCAAAAATGTAAATTTTGCAAACTAAATTTACCATTTTAACTTATTATGTATTAATTTGAATATCCGAAATGCTTTTTTTTATGTTCGAAAAATTTGAATAAAATTTTGAGATATTTTCAGATGTTCGAAAATTGAACCAAAAAATTCGAAATTTAAAAACTAGATTTTTTTGTTATTTTTAACAAGAATTTGTTATATTTAGCAATTCTATATATTTTAAGGTTATTTTTGTAAGTTCGAAAAATTCGAACTTAATTTCGAAATTTCAAAAAAAATTGTTTGTTATGTTTTTAAGGTTATTTCTGTATGTTCAATTAATTTTTGGTTTATTTAGCATAATTTCTATGTTCGAAAAATTCTAACATAATTTCGAAATAAAAAAATTTGAATTTTTGGAATTTTCCAAATGAAATTATGATTCTCTTTAAAGGTTTTTAAACTTCAAAAGTTCATTTGAAAATAAACAATTTCAATATAAAATAAGAAAGAAAATGTTCGTTTGCATTTAGAGAAACAGTCAGTAAAGCTATTTATTTCAAACCCTTGAAGTGCTTTGAATAATCCAATAAACTACTTTCATTTCCCTGTCTCTGTTAGTTAACCAATATTATTAATATTTCATTGATTTATGTATTTTAATAGAGATTCATCCGTTGTATGGTTTTATCCAGACACAAAATGAACAAATTCAATATTAAACCATTTAAAAATTTGCATATTTTTGCAAACATGTTTTGCTATATAAACTGTATTTTGAAAGTCAGGTGCTGGTGGTGGTGACGTCTGTCTGTCTTTCTTTCACATTTATGTTGCATTTCTGTGCTCTTGCTCGCTACGGTTTTCTTTTAGAAAGTACATATACACAAGTTCAAGGTATTATTATTCGCTCTATATATAAAAATACTCTCAGTTTAGATGTACTCGCATCTGTTATATACTACTATATACTGTATATACTATATATTTTGGATATATACATAAAATACTCAGTATTAACAACGTGTACATTTGGATATAACTGTAAAGCTAATGAAAGTGAAAGTTTATATACATATATTCATATCTATATACTCGTGCATATACTAAGTTTTTGGTAAAATCACCGAAATATTTCCATGCAGCTGACAGAGACCCTCTCTGCACTTAAAATTGTAAATTGTAAATAAATGTTACAGAAAATATAGTGCGTGCTATGTTGGTGAAAATTTTACTACAGAATTTTAATACTTTTCACTAGTTTCTAGTGGGAGTCATTTTGAATACAATATATTTTATATACCTTGTACATTTTACTATCAAATGTAGACAATTACGTTTTGCTTTTGTTTATATCTATAGCAGTGTAAATATATAAAGAAAGAAGAAAAAAAAATACATAAATTTTTCTTACATGATGATGATGATGACATCATGCAAATACATTTTATGTTTGTTTAGATAAAAGAAACACCATAAAACAATAACAAAAGAACCATGACTGAGAAAAAAAAGAAATCTGACAAATTAAATTTATTATTATGTTTGTTTGTCAGATCCAAGAGAAACTGTAGAAGAACAAGTAAGAGTGCTACATTCGGCTGTGCCGAATCTTATATACCCTTCACCAAATTATACTTCAAAATTTTAAATATTTTTAGGTAAACAAAATTTAATTTTTTTTCCAGTTGTTATTTTAAATTTTTTTTTAAATTTAAAATTTTTTTTTTTAAATTTTAAATTTTTTTTTTTTTAAATTTTAAATTTTTTTTTTTTAAATTTTAAAAAATTTTTTTTTTAAATTTTAAATTTTTTTTTTTTTAAATTTAAAATTTTTTTTTTGTTTTTTCAATTTTAAAAAAAAAAAAAAAATCGGGTTCAAAATTTTTTTCCCGATTTTGACCCATTGTAGGTCCAACTTACTATGGTCTTATATACGTCTTTGCAAATGTCTTTGAAATATCTATCATTAGATATCCATATTGTCTATATTAATGTCTTAGTAATCCAGATATAGGTAAAAAAATAGGTCAAAAATCGAGGTTGTCTTGGTTTTTTCCTCATATCTCAGCCATTTGTGGACCGATTTTGCTGATTTTAAATAGCAAAATTCTCGAAAGCATGTCTGACAGAATTATTGAAGATTTGGATCCCGAAGATATCTGGGGTCTTCAGAAAACTGATTTCAACAGACAGACAGACGGACAGACAGACAGACAGACAGACAGACAGACAGACAGACAGACAGACAGACAGACAGACAGACAGACAGACAGACAGACGGACAGACAGACAGACAGACAGACAGACAGACAGACAGACAGACAGACAGACAGACAGACAGACAGACAGACAGACAGACAGACAGACAGACAGACAGACAGACAGACAGACAGACAGACAGACAGACAGACAGACAGACAGACAGACAGACAGACAGACAGACAGACAGACAGACAGACAGACAGACAGACAGACAGACAGACAGACAGACAGACAGACGGACATGGCTTAATCGACTCCGCTATCTATAAGGATCCAGAATATATATACTTTATAGGGTCGGAAATGAAAAATGTAGAAATTACAAACGGAATGACAAACTTATATATACCCTTCTCACGAAGGTGAAGGGTATAAAAATCTATAAATCGATTTAAATAATGTTTATATTAAAATAAACCAAAAAAAAAAAAACAGATTTTTTCTATAAAATTTTCCTTTACCCCCTGTCTATACTTGACAAATATTAATCATAACAATTAATGACGTTTGTTGTCAAAACAAAGTTGTCTCAGCAAAAGCAGTAACAATTTTGTCATAACGAAGCAATAATAATAATAAATGGAGACTATACCTAATAATTTTTTATCTTGACAACCATTTTGAAGTTTATCATGATAAAAAATTATCAGGTATAGACAGGGGGTTACAGAAAATTGAAATTACAATTGTAACAATCACAACTGATCGTACTGTGGCTGTAAGCGCTTCCATTTGCTCTCCAGCCTCCGAAATTTGGTGAGCTCTCTCTTAAAAACAGGTTTTTGCGTGTTTCGTTCTGTTACTTAACCCTCTAACCTGCAAGAGTGCCTCAAGGCATGCATTACAAAACACACAATTATCTCAAAAAGTAATTATAATTTTTATACCCTTCAGCTTCGTGAGAAGGGTATATATAAGTTTGTCATTCCGTTTGTAATTTCTACATTTTTCATTTCCGACCCTATAAAGTATATATATTCTGGATCCTTATAGATAGCGGAGTCGATTAAGCCATGTCCGTCTGTCTGTCTGTCTGTCTGTTGAAATCAATTTTCTGAAGGCCCCAGATATCTCCGGGATCCAAATCTTCAACAATTCTGTCAGACATACTTTCGAGAATTTTGCTATTTAAAATCAGCAAAATCCGTCCATAAATAACGGAGATATGAGCAAAAATCCGAGACAACCTCTGAAAATTTCATCAAAAAACACAATGCTTTGACAAAAAAACAACAAAACGTATGCTTGGGTGTGCAAGCTTTGTGTATTTGGTTTTTTTTTTGTTTTTTGTTTCTTTTGGCGTTGTTGTTGTTTTTTATACAACTAAACGTTTGTTTGGTTGTGTGTTGGTGTGTTTGGTGTCGATTCAGCTGGTTGGCCGGGCCACACATACGATCTCTTACGCTTCGGTTTATCATAATATAGCCATTTTTCATCGCAATTAATGATTCAGTGCAAAAATGTTTCTCTTTTATAGCGTTCAAGCAGCATTTCAGACATACAAAATCTTATTTCAAGGGCTCTCGGCTTTAACTCTTTCAGCTACGGTTTTTTTGTGTATAAGTTTAAAATCAAAACAATTTTTACTTTAATCAAGGTTAATTTATTATAAAAAGTAAGAAAAAATAAATCAAAATATAAAAAACTCCACCATTCAAATGTTTTTTGTGGAGTGAGGTGGTTAGTTTACTAACCAACGTGGAGGTTGGCCGTAAAAATAATTATTTTCATTATTTTTTTTGAAATCTATTCATTTTGACTAAATTGTATGACCAAACAAACGAAATAGCAAAGCGCCATTGAATTCGATGAACAATAAACACTCTGTGCTTTTTTTTATTGAATGCGTGAAAATCAAATTAATATATTTATCTAATCATAAACAAATCCTTCAAAAAATATAATTCTTTAGCAAAATGGCAATAGATGCCAATAAACTATGTTTTAAAGACTATGGAAAAGGTGGTTAGTAAAGTGACCACTCAACCAGAGCACCCTAAGGGCAAAGTTTTCCAAAGAAAACATAAACTATGACTTCAAAAAACTTTAATTGTTTAACAAAATGCCAATAAAATATTTTTTAAAGACTATAGAAAAGGTGGTTAGTAAAGTGACCACCCAACCGCAAAGAGTTAATTCGTTTGGTAACCAATTTCCCTGCTTTCGGATGAATGCTGGATGCTTGCAAACATTTTGAAATTGCTGATTGAGTAGCTCCCAATGAGTTTGCAAGCTCTTGTTGAGTTTTTTTTTTAATCTTTATGGAGTAATACCTCCAATTTGTGCCGATACAAAACATTCAGCCCATAAGCTTCGGTTAAAAATCGGTCAAATTAAAGAAGAAAAGCAAAACTTCCCGCATTTGAAGCTTTGTTGACACAAAAGTTACGTCAGCTATTGTAAATACCGCAATTTTAAGTCATACACCCAATAATTTAATTGATAGAGGTGGCGCTTGTTCCCACTTTTCACTATTTTAATTTCATTTAAATATTTTAAATAAAAGACATTTTAAAACCCATTTTCTATACAATTAAAATGGAGATTTTGGCGGTACTTAACCAAACACAACTTTAAAAAATTATAAAGAATATTTTTAAAATGACGTGACTCAAAACCAAAAAATACATAGACATTTCAATACTCAAACAACGACAAACCACCAGTTTCACTTGAAATTATTTATAAAACCACACAATTTGTTAAAAATACACTGAAATAAAATTAACTTGTGTAATCAGTCAAATGCTATTGCATGGAGAAAATTAGACTCACATTTCTCTAGATAAAAAATATAAAGAAATAAAATCATGTTTAATTAAAAAAAGTACACAAAATGATAACAAAATTAACAAAAAACAAGTAAGAGAGCTATATTCGGCTGTGCCGAATCTTATATACCCTTCACCAAATTATACTTTAAAATAAATTTTTTTAAATATTTTTAGGTAAACAAAATTTAATTTTTTTTTAATTGTTTTTCAAAATTTTTTTTTTTAAATTATTTTTTAAAAAAAAAAATTTAAAAAAATTTTTTTTTTGGAAAAAAAATGTATGACAAAAAAAATTTTTTGATGAAAAAAAAATTCTGGTTAAAAAATATTTTCCCGATTTTGACCCATTGTAGGTCCAACTTACTATAGCCTTGTCTATATCGTTGCAATGGACTTTGAAATATCTATCATTAGATATCCATATTGTCTATATTAATGACTTAGTAATCCAGATATAGATCAAAAATAGGTCAAAAATCGAGGTTGTCCCGGTTTTTTGCTCATATCTCCGTTATTTATGGACCGATTTTGCTGATTTTAAATAGCAAACTTCTCGAAAGCATGTCTGACAGAATTGGATCCCGAAGATATCTGGGGTCTTCAGAAAATTGATTTCAACAGACAGAGAGACAGACAGACGGTCATGGCTTAATCGACTCCGCTATCTATAAGGATCCAGAATATATATTATTTATAGGGTCGGAAATGAAAAATGTAGAAATTACAAACGGAATGACATACTTATAATACCCTTCTCACGAAGGTGAAGGGTATAAAAACTGTTTTTGAATATTATAATAATGACAATTGCAAAGAGGCAAAAATTTGCATTACTCTCTCTCTCCGAATTTTCCCTTTTTTAAAAAAATTTTCTTAAAATACTAGAAATAATAGCCTTTAGTTGTTAATTTTCAGTAGACCATAACTCAAAAATATGCTAATTCATATGACATAAATATTTTTGTTTGGTAATTTCCAGAATATTTTATACAACTCGTGATTATTATTAATAATATTTCAATTTAACAAAACTCTGTTTATCTAAGTTAAATAAAAATGTTAAAAGAAAAAGACAAGTTAAATACTTTAATATTTAAACAAATTAATGCTAAACACATGAAAGTAAAAAAAAAAAAAAGATTTTAAAACGAAAACATGAATGAGTCATCATAATTCTCATGCAATTGTTTGTTTAACATTAAAATAAAATAGAATGAATAACAGAAAACTATACTAGGAAATAGGTTTATTATAGTTTTTGTTTAAATTATAAACATTTACTAATTGCCGTAAAATGTATAAACAATTTTAGTTTCAAACAAACGTTCATTGTAAAAAAAAATCAATTAAATATTTTGAATGCAGTTTGTTTTATAAAATGAAAATCAGTTTATTTAAATATAATTATATGGAACAAAGTACGCAATAATAAATAAATTTAATTGTTTTAATATTTAGTACTTTCGCCATCCCTTTTTTTACTTAGCTACACAAACAAGCCGCAATTGTTTCAAGATTAATTATTGAAATAAAAATTTCTAACAAAATTCTAACTCAAAAATATTCGATCATTTATTCGAATTTAAAATTTAGTTTAATTTAAGGAATTTTGAGAGGCGAAAAAAAATAGTTAAAAATTTTAAATTTTCAACGAGTTTTATTCGAAGAAAAAGAGTTTTATTTTGAAGTGTTCTCGAAGTAAAAAAAAAAATTATTCCAAATCAGGACTTTACCTCAAAAATATTCGAAAAATTATTAAAATTTACAATGTTTTTTTGAAATTATACAAAGATGAAAACAATTGCAAAGAATACTATTTCAGGAATTTTTTGAATTAGTTATTCGAATGTAATAAAATTCTATTTCGAAACTGTTTGAACATTTATTCAAATTCAAATTTTTTTTTATAAAATTTTCACGTCATTTAACAAAAATTTTAACGAATTTTAATTTGAAATATTCTCGAATTAAAATTTTTTTTTTTTACAAAATTATGAATTTTAATTAAAAAACTTTAGCTTCGCAATAGTCGAAAATTTGTTAAAAAAAAAAAAAAAATTTAAATTTCCAAAAATCTTAAATTTATAAAAAAATGAATTTTTGTTTAAGAATTTGAAATTAATTAGAAGAATTATGTTCGAATTTAAAAATTTTCTAAATATTCTTGGAAATATTGAAATTTTAAGAAAATTTGAGTTGGCCATGAACGGCTCAAGCCAATATCGGTTACTCTAATATATTTTTTAATGTTTTAGCTAGAGTTTTTTAATTGCGAGTAAAAATCGTTTCATAATTCCTAATTTCGTATAATTTTTTTTCAGAATTTCAGAATTCAGGTTTCAAAATTTTATAAAAGTATTTTGAATTTCGTTTAACTTTAAAAGTAAATGTAAACTCAATTAAATTTTCAGGCTATATATTTTTTTAATCATTAAAAAATTCTAATTTCGAATAATTTATTTTAGTTTGATGGTTATCAAACGATAATATCGATAATAACGATATGCGATAGAATCCAATCATTATCGGAATCGGTTTTGAAAACTTTGGTGAAATCGAAAGTTATCGGTTTTGTATTCGATCTAGAATTAAATTCTTTATCGATTAAACAAAAAATTACATTAGATTTCATAAAACAAATTTTTCGTTTTCAAAACCGATTCCGACAACGATTGGATTCTATGACAACCCCGAACATTTCAAAATAAGATAAGTAATCTGAAAGCTAATGATGAAATTCCATTATAATCAATTTATTTTGTTAGAAATTGCTAAGAAAATTTGATGTGGACTTAAATTATTTTGAAATCTTCTCGATTTGAAAAAAAATTCTTCGAAATTAAGAATTTTTAAATATTTAAATCGACATTATAAAAGTAGAAATTAAAAATTTTTGAAATTTATTCGATATTAGAAAAAATATCGATATTTTTTTTTTTATTTTGAAAAATTCTCAATTCTTGATTTTTTTTGTTAGAAATTGCTAAGAAAATTTGACATGGATTTAAATTATTTTGAAATCTTCTCGATTTGAAAAAAAAATTCTTCGAAATTAAGAATTTTTAAATATTTAAATCGACATTATAAAAGTAGAAATTAAAATTTTTTAAATTTATTCGAAATTAGAAAAAATATTTTTTTTTTTTTATTTTGAAAAATTCTCAATTCTTAATTTATTTTGTTAGAAATTGCTAAGAAAATTTGATGTGGACTTAAATTATTTTGAAATCATTCTCAATTCTTAATTTATTTTGTTAGAAATCGTTAAGAAAATTTGGACTTAAATTATTTTGAAATCTTCTCGATTTGAAAAAAAAATTCTTCGAAATTAAGGATTTTTAAATATTTAAATCGACATTATAAAAGTAGAATTCAAAATTTTTGAAATATATTCTAAATTTGATAAAAATATCGATATTTAAAAAAAAATTTTTTTTTATTTTCAAAAATTCTCAATTCTTAATTTATTTTGTTAGAAATTGCTAAGAAAATTTGACATGGACTTAAACTATTTTGAAATCTTCCCGATTTGAATAAAAAAATTCTTCAAAATTAAGAATTTTTAAATATTTGAATCGATATTATAAAAGTAGAAATTAAAAATGTTTGAAATTTATTCGAAATTAGAAAAAATATTTTTTTTTTATTTTGAAAAATTCTCAATTCTTAATTTATTTTGTTAGAAATCGCTAAGAAAATTTGATGTGGACTTAAATTATTTTGAAATCTTCTCGATTTGAAAAAAAATTCTTCGAAATTTAAGAATTTTTAAATATTTAAATCGATTTTATAAAAGTAGAAATTAAAAATTTTTGAAATTTATTCGAAATTAGAAAAAATATCGATATTTAAAATATTTTTTTTTTTTATTTTGAAAAATTCTCAATTTATTTTGTTAGAAATTACTAAAAAAATTTGACGTGGACTTAAATTATTTTGAAATCTTACCGATTTGAATAAAAAATTCTTCAAAATTAAGAATTTTTAAATATTTGAATTGATATTATAAAAGTAGAATTTAAAATTTTTGAAATTTATTCGAAATTAGAAAAAATATCGATATTTAAAATATTTTGTTTTTTTTTATTTTGAAAAATTCTCAATTCTTAATTTATTTTGTTAGAAATTGCTAAGAAAATTTGACATGGACTTAAATTATTTCGAAATCTTCTCGATTTAAAAAAAAACTCTTCGAAATTAAGAATTTTTAAATATTTAAATCGACATTATAAAAGTAGAAATTAAAAATTTTTGAAATTTATTCGAAATTAGAAAAAATATCGATATTTAAAATATTTTTTTTTTTTTATTTTGAAAAATTCTCAATTCTTAATTTATTTTGTTAGAAATTTGCTAAGAAAATTTGACATGGACTTAAATTATTTTGAAATATTCTCGATTTGAAAAAAAAATTCTTTAATATTAGGAATTTTTAAATATTTGAATCAATATTATAAAAGTAGAAATTAAAAATTTTTGAAATTTATTCGAAATTAGAAAAAATATCGATATTTAAAATATATTTTTTTTTTATTTTGAAAAATTCTGAATAAAAAATTTTGAAATTTTGAAATGATTTTTACGAAATTGAAGGTTTTTTTCTTAATTTAGGTTTCAAAATTATATTGATTAACTTGGAAAAGTGATTCATATTTTCAATACTGCCCTTCAATCCAGAAACTCATTGCACTATGGGCTGGGCTTTGTAGGTATAATAAAATGCATTAACTTTTCTTTAATTAGGTCATTTGAGAGAGCAAAAAAAGAGCACAACATATCAAAAAGCTTTTTCAAGCTAAGATTTTAAAAAAGAAACTTTCTAAAGTGACAAAAAAAACGTTGAAAAAATTTGAATTTCTGAAGAAAATTGGGGGAATTTTTTTAAACATTTTATATGGAAATCTCAGATAAAAACAAGTTGGAGCAAATACAAATTGGGTAAGAGTGTGTGGGTAATACAAAAACAAGCCACGAATGTTGTTTTTTTTGTATTATTATTGTTGGCTGCTGTCAGCCAGCCAGCCTGTCACTACAGCTATGTACTAAAACATTGAAATGATGATGTCATCGAAAAATTATACATATTGAAATATAATTTCAATAATTTTCTTAAAAAAAAAAAAATACAAAAAATTTCAAATATATTTTAAATATTTGTTAAAAATATAATTAAAATTCTTGGGAATTTTATTATTTCTCTTTTATTTCATTTTCTTTTTTTTAAAATGCCGCACCCAAAGAAAAAATGTTACGAGTTTTATATATAAAGATCAGTAGTATTTGAATTTTTTTTTTTTTTAAATACTTTTTTTAGCACTTGTTTGTTTGCAGTTTTCTTTCTTTATATTTATAAATTTTTTGCACTTTATGTGTTTTATTCTCACTTTATTGTTAATGTTTTGTTTGAGTTTTATTATTCTCTACACGAAAAACACAATTTATTTGTTTAACAAAAATGTCTTTTCTAAAATCTTTTATTTTTTTTATATATAAAAAAAAACAAAAATCAAATAAAACAGAAATCTATTTACCAGTAAATATCAAATATATACCAGCGATGTGAACGCGTTGAAATTTGCTATAAGACTGAAACGATTTTCTCTGGCACCATGATTTTTATTATTTTTGATAAATTTTAGAGAATGAACGAACTGAGGGCAGCAGCAGTGGAAAAAAAAAACTTGAAATACAAACAATATAATGCCGGCTCTACACTGGATGTATATGAATTTGTTTAATTGTTATGTAGTACAAGTATTGTACCGGTGAGAGTGTGATTGCTGATAAATGACGTCATTAGATTGAGTATCTACATTTGTGCCAGCTCCCCAAAGGGGCCCAACTACAACATTTTCTATACACAAGAGAAGAGCATAAAATTGTTATAATCATCCAAAAAGAGAACTAACTAACAAACTGGTTTGTTTTATTGTTATAATAAATTTTGTGTTTGTTTGTCTTTTAAATGTTTGTTTAAAAATATTTGTTGTATGCTAAAAACTATGTCAAAGTACATAGAACCAAACCCAACCCCCCCCCCCCTATTTTCAAACAGATTTCTTTAGTTTTTATTAGTTATTTATATTCTAACCAAAAGTGAGTCATGTTTTAAGGTTTAGTAGTTGTTTTTTATTTGAACTTTCCTACGTCTTATTTATGTTTCACTTTTGCTCTTAATTTCCAAAAACCCTGCACCATAAATAGCCGCTATAATCATATAACCACAAGCTTTGTAATAAAATAACTTGGAATTAGTCAGAGACTTTATAAATTTATTCTAGATTAATCGAAAATAGACAATTTTCTCATTATAAGCAAAAAGCAAAGGAATATTATTTTGAAATTTTTCAAGATCTAAAAAAATTTACAAGAATTTTAAAATGATTTTCAAAATTTATAGTAATTTAATGGAAAAAAGCCTACGAATTTTGTTTTGAAATTTTCAAGAACTAAAAAAAAATTTCGAATCTTAAATTATTGAAATAATTTTCTAGGAATTAAAAAAACTCGAGAACTTTGTAGTAATATAATGCAAAAAATCCAAAGAATTTTATTTTCAAATATTCTCGAATTAAAAAAAAATTATTCGAATTTTAAAATTTTGAAATGATTTTCTAGGAATTAAAATTAAAATTTTCCCAAATTTCGTATAATTTTTTTTTAAATCAAGAATTTTTTAAAATATCTCGAGATTATTTCAAAATAAAATTCGTTGGCTTTTGTTTTCATTAAATTATTATTATTTCTAGAGTTTTTTTAATTCCTAGAAAATCATTTCAAAATTTTAAAATTCGAATAATTTTTTTTTAATTGACTCGAAATTAAAAAAATTAAAAGTCAATCCTATTTATATTATTCTCGAACTAAAAACAAAAATTATTCGAAATTAGGAATTTTTTAAAGATTGATTCGAAAGCAAAAACTCTAGCTCGAAATTCGTGAAAAAGTTTATTTTTTTATTTATTTTATTTATTTATTTTCAACAACCTAGCCTATTTTTTTTAAATTAAATTAAAAAAAAAATCGAATAAACCGGTTATGGCCAGGTTTATTAAAAAAACAATATTTTTTTTATGTTCACAAATTAAAAAAAAAATTTACTCGAAATTTAAAATTTTTAAATTATTTCTCTAGAAATTAAAAGCCAAAGAATTGTGTTTCAAAATATTCTCGAACTTTTTTAAAAAGTTTTGGAATTATAAAAAATTATTCGAAATTTAGATGTTTTAGGAAATTTTTTTTATTCAATTTATTTAAAATTAAGAAAAATCGTGGTAATTTGATAAAAATGAGAAATGAAATTTGTATATTTTCAAGGACTGACTCGAAATTAAAAACTCAGTAGGAAATTTGTTAATTAAATTTATTCAAAACTATAGCTTTGCCCGGTAGCATTTACTAATATTAGTTCTTCAAGTTTCTCCAACCCAAATAACCCTGCTTGTTCTTATTTATTTGCAAATAAAATATCTTAATTTGTACAGCATACTTTAGGGAGCTTTTTTATTACAGTTGACTGGACTCAAAAAAGCCGGTTTTAGCTGTAATTTTTAAAATTTTTTTTCTTTACAAACCATCTCCTGAAAATTTCGAATCGAATAAAAAAAAATCAGCCAACTCGCTCCAACCGTTCTCACGAGATGACATTACATACATGGACCATTTCATTTTTATATACAATGACGGACATTACAATAGAATCACTACCAATATTTCATTTAAAACCAGGAGCAATCATAAGGATTGGTGTGGGCCAGAAAATATAAAAAATTGGCAAAATGTGTTGTGGACGGACGAAACGACCATTAATTTAATTGGTAGTGATGATAAGACATGGGTTAGACGTCCAAAAAATGGCAAAAACCTAAAACGTTTAAACATGGTTGGGGAAATATTATTATATGGGGATGCTTTTCTTGGTATTGCGTTGGTCCAATTTATTGGATTAAAGAAAATATGAATAAGCACTTGTATGTAAATATTTTGAAGAATGTTATAAAGCCACATGCAGAATGGAATATGCCCTTAAAATGGCTCTTCCAGCAAGATAATGACCCAAAGCACACGTCAGGTCTTGCCAAAAATGGTTTTTATATAACAAAATTCATGTTATGGAATGGCCGTCTCAATAACCAGACTTAAATCCTATGGAAAATAGTAAAAGACAAACTCGGACCTGAAAAATTGAAAAACAAGGAAGAACTTTGGCAGAAAATTCAGGAAATAAGGTATGCAATTTCCCGATCTACATGCGAAACTTTGTTAAATTCAATCCCCAAAAGATTTGATGCTTTATTAGAAATAATTGATATGCAACAAAATATTAAGAAAACAACGAATTCTTATGATGATTTTTTATTTTTAATCATTTAAAGACTGATTGATTCTATTTGAATGTCGCATATTTTATTTAGTCTTTTAGATTTGACATCGTTTTTAACATAAGAATGTGTTATTTTTTTATTTTATTTTTTTCTATTTATTGTTTACGTTATGAGCATTAATATATTTACCGCTTTAATCGAATTTATATTTAGTGATTCAATTGTATTGTCCGTCACTGTATATAGATAGATTTAGATATAATTAAGAAAAATTTCGAAATTTTAAAGAATTTGACACCTTTCACCTTATGTTGTAAGGTCGTGTTAAGAGGAAACAAAATAATCTTATTAAAACTCCAATTATTTTCTCCGCCTCTAGAAAAAAAACCATTTATAACTTCCATTATAAATAGAAGATTGTATATTCATGTAACCACAATATTAGTTGCATCTAAACGAACCCAGCAAAAACTTTGCTTACCTAGTAAGCCAGCAAGTATAATTGGAGCAAAGCGATAACTACTTATTATTTGACTGAAACACTACTTACCGTTGTTCAAGATTTTTAAAAAATTCAGTGGTCAAGCTTACAAATGTACTTACAATCAGTTGAGAAATAAGTAGTAAATTCACAACAAGAATATGTAGCTAAAAAAAAAACACAAAAAATATTGCCTTGTGTGGGAATCGAACAGTCACATTATTTGCTTGTGTTTGATAGTCAAGCTGCTAACTCACTGCTCCATGTACGAGTTATTTTATTGTAAGTTAACAATAGTTTTAACATCAACATATAAATGAATATGATATGAACAAAAAAATTAATGGCTTTGACAGGTGGCGAACCACTAACCTCCCGTTTTCCAGTCAAACACACTAGATAGCTGTGCTAAATGCAAAAGTTCATTACCAGCCTGCATAAAAATAAGTACTTATTCTAGTAAATAAAATAATGAGCTGGGTAACCACCACTCCTTACAAAAGAATGCATGAAATAACTAGTGGTCATTACAAAAATTCACAAAATTTTTCCTGGGAAGGGTTAAAAATAATTGCTTTATTCAAACACTATATACAGTGGTTGACAAAACAATGGAAACTTCATTAGAGGCCTAAAATCTGAAATAATTTTTTAAAAAATTTTAACATTTTGTGTAGTATTTTATTTGTATAGGTACTTTTATTAATTTAATTTAACAAAAAAACAAAGGACATAATTAATTAAATTCTAAAAATGAGAAAACAAAATTAAAAGATTTCTTTATTACCATTCCCATATAACCGCCATCTTCCTTCCTGGTGTAATTTTGGGTTCTTATTTTACGATCTACAATTTCCCATAGATTTTCTATGGTATTGAGATCTGGCGATTGGGCAGGCCACTTCAAAACACGTACCTCGTTGGAATGTAACCACTCGGTTACAACCCTAGAGGTGTGTTTCGGGTTGTTGTCGTGTTGTAATCTCCAAACTAGGGGCATATTTTCCTCAGCTTATGGATATATAACATAGTTTAATATGTTTCTGTATTCTATACCTGTCATGGTTGGTATCTTTTATAATATGAATTGGGCCCATACCATGCACTGAAAAACATCCCCATACCATAATATTGCCACCGCCAAACTTTACAGTCTTATTTGTGTACTTTGGATCTAATCTTTTTCCCTTTGGTCGTCTTACAAATGTTCGCCCATCACTGCCTCTTAAATTGTATTTGGATTCGTCGGAAAAGAGGACAGTATTTCATTTCTGTATCGACCAGTTTAAATGAACGGTTCTTCTTAGAAATGAGTGGTTTTTTTCACATGACGATAGCAACCAAGACCAGCCTCATTTGCCCTGCGACTAACTGTTCGGGTACTTATTTCTAATTTTAGGCTATTAAAAACCTTTCGAGGAGTTATTTTTGGGAATTTCTTGAACTCTCTCGCTATTAAATTATCTTATCTAGGAGTAGTCGTCTTACGAGGTCTTCCACCTAAATGTTGAGTTTTTACAGAACCGATCTCACGAAATTTCTTTATAATTTTTGAAACTGCTGATTTATTTATTGAATATTTGTCACAGATACTTTTTTGTTTTAAACCAGATTTAAAATCGTTAATTATTTTATTTTTTTAAGTCTTCACAAATCTTAACTTTATCCATTTTCGCTAACTTTGAAAAAAATCAATTATGCGAAAACTTACAAAAAGAAATTGTGAAAAATTACCAGAATTTAAAAATAAAATAACTGTAAACAGGATGGATGCTTTTTACATCGTTCTTTTAAATATTTTCGTTTTACACTTCTTTCTTGCTGAAGTTTAAAAGTTTCCATTTTGTCAGTAGCGAAGAAATAGTGAATATTTTTAATTTTGTTCCCTTTTTTCAGAATATAATTAATTATGTTGTTTGTTTTTCACTTAATTTATATAAATAAAACTATACCTACAAGTAAAATATTTTAAATTTTGGGCCACATATGGAATATTTGGAAAAGTTTCCACTGTCAACCACTGTATAAGAATCAAAGAAATACAACAATTTGTTATGATTTTGAAATAGCAAATCTACGCAACCCCCTCTTTAAACTAAAAATTCTTAATAAAATGCAAAAAAGTCTACGGAATACATTCCTAACAAACCTGAATTTAATTACAAATATGAATACTATTTAAGCTAAGCAAAATAAAAAAAACCAAACAATTCTCACATACAAATGATATAATAGTATTAAAATAATTAACAAACTAATTTCACATTATTTGACTTCCTTTTTGAATCACAAATTATGAAATTAAATTCTTAAGCATAGCTACAATGATAAACAAAAAAATTTAAATTGAAATTAAACAGCATCATAAATGAATACAAACGATTTGAGTAATAAGAAAGATACACCTTGGAATATTGATGAATCACAATAAAACAATTATTACACAAACAGTCATATACATATTTACTCGTACAATAAAATAAAAAGAATCAAATAATAAACATGTTAATACGTAGTTAAATAAATAATGACATTGTAGTTGAGGTTTTTTTTTTTTTCTCAACGAAAATTTGAAAATGAGAATACAGAAAACAGATATTGCAATTAGATTTATAAACAATTGTTTTTTCCCCATCTCTCTCTCTATAAACATTATAACAAAATTGTCTGGTCTCCCATTTTGTTTTGCAAATTAATTAGAATTTTCCACTTTAAATCTCATAGAGCAAGGCAGAGTTGTGAGATTGTATATTTGAAAACATCCAGTACAAAGTTGAATGACTACTTACATTCCAGTTTTCTATAAAACACTCTTCATACTCTTTCTTAAAAATAAAAAAAAAACAAAAGAGCAGATTTGCGCGAGAAAAAAGTTTCATTTACAATCACGTGATCATTTATCCAGCATATCATTGGATTTCAATACAATCATAATGCGTCATTAGTGAATAATCAACAATGACGTTTACTACTTACTGGCTACATACTTGTACACTAAACCAGATCAAAATGTATCATTTCGGTTATTTTTATTTTTTTTTATCATAAATTAGTTATTTAAACAACAAAAAACAATCACTCACCCTCCCTCCATCTTATAACTTGTTTGCAATGCCTTACAAATTTAACAATTATTTCAAGATGTTATATACTGCGTATGCCATTTGATGTTATCTAAAGAAATAATGAAAAGATAAAAAGAATTGGTTAATTTCTTTGGAAACAAATAACACTGTGCAACAGGTGGGTAAATGAATCAGAGAAAAATTTGTTTTTTAGATAAAACAAAAGTAGAGTCCTTTTAATAAATATTTTTTCTAAATTTAACAAATTAGCAAAATGATTTATAATGAATGTTCTTAAAGGGTTTTCTTTAAGCGCTTTCTATCTTTAAATTTTAATAAAACAAAGTGTTTGTAAGATATCATCGACATTTTATATTCGTTTGTAAGGCCTATCGATGTCATTATGTAAGGATAGCATGGGTTATGCTATATTGGCTTTGAAGACCGCTGTGGTTTGTGGCTTATTCGCATAGACCTGCGACTTAAAAAACCCCCACATGAAAAAGTCTAACGTGGTCAAATCGAACGATCTCAGTGGCATGTTCACAATGTGAGATGACCATGCCCTCAAATCGAATATGTACCGCCAGCCCAAAATCCACACCAAACAATCACCCTTATCGTAGTTGGCGTTTTTGTGTCGTTTATTGAGCGTTTTTATAAAATGGTATCGTGGTTGGCGAATACGCCAATAAATACGACTATGTATACAAATCTATTACAAACTACCCGTTAAAACGGTATCGTGTTTGGCGTATTTGCCTGTCAAAACAGAAAAAAAAACTGTCGTTAGAAAATTTACTCACGACTAGAGTAGAAAAAGTGAAAACAAGTAACAAATTTTACATAAAATTTTTTTCAGATGATTTTCAAACATTTTAGATTAAAAATTACGATGCAAGCACAATATTTTAAGTTGGTTAAAATAATGGAAAAGAAAACGTATTTGGCTAGAAGCTTTAATAGAGGTTTAAATAAAATAAACATAAAAAAGAGTGGAATGAAATCGAAGACGACCTAAATTGTAATGATTTTTTAGGGATGGTTCATTCTTTACTGAACCAGTAGACTCAAATTTATCCTCCACACTGTGAATAGTCGTTCGGGCGCGGAACCCTGTCCGAACAGAACACCCATTTTTATAAAACAATTTTATCATTTGAAGGTGTTGTTGAACGCTACATACGGCCAGTGATTTGGTAAAACCAACTGAATAAATGACTGCCAATACAACAGATGTAGCTTCAACAAAATGGCCGCTACAACTGTTCGGAAGTCCCCATTTGAAGATCCATTTTATAAGAGCATTTTTTGGATTTGGAGTTTTTGGTGAAACTTGGGTTTTTAATTTTTTTTTAAAGATTGAAAAGTGTACAGGAAGAGGTTTGAAGAAACAAAGAGAGAGGAGATTATTAATAGCTAATGAGTTATTAGGTCACTCTATGGAGATTCTCATGTCTGGTCTGGTTAGTCAATTACTATTCCTTATTAGGGCATTAATGCACTCTAGCCTCATATTCGAGAGCTCAGAAAAACTATTTAGGGAACGATGTCCCAGAAACCTTAAGCGTAGATCTCCTAATGCCGGACAAAGAAGATGAAAAATGCTCCTTCTCCTCGTTTTGACAACGTCTGCAGAAGTCGTTGCCTATTTATAGTGTAAACAAGAAAGTTTTTTTTCACATCGAGAATGTCGAATTTTGTACCAACAAAGCGTCATTTGAGCGAAGTTTTCCTTTACTTCTTTAATTTAGAAAAAAGTAACGCTGAAGCACAGCGATTGCTCACCAAAGCTTATGGTGAATGTGTTTCATCGGTTTCAAAGTGCGAGAGATGGTTTGTTCGGTTCAGAAGTAGTGATTTTGACACGGAAGACACAGATCGCCCAGGCCAGCCAGTCATAAAAAGTTTTAATACCAAGAATTGGAGTCATTACTTCATGAAGATTGTTGTAAAACTCAACAAGAGCTTGCAAAATCATTGGGAGCTACTCAAGCAGCAATTTCATAAGGTTTGCGAGCAGCAGGATTCATCCAAAAGCAGGGAAAATGGCTACCATACGAACTGAAGCTTAAAGACGTTGAAATGATGCTTAAACGCTATAAAAGAAATCATGTTCGCACCGAATTAATACTTCCGATGAAAAATTAATACATTACGATAACCCGAGCGTAAGATATTTTATGTGAAGCCCGGCCAACCAGCCGAATCGTTACTAAAGCCAAATATCCATAACGCTAAGGTAATTCTCTGTATTTGGTGGTAGCAAAATGGTCCTATCTATTATGAGCTGCTGAAATCTGACCAGACCATCAAAGGGAACATGTAGCGAATGCAACCGATTCGTTTGAAGCGACGAAAAACGTCCAGAATATGAGGCTAGGCATGAAACCGTAATATTCCATTATGACAACGTTCGGCCACATGTAGCAATACCAGTTAAAAAGTATTTAGAATGAAGTGGTTGGGAAGTTTTGCCTCACCCGCTTTATAAGCCAGACCGTGCCCTGTCCTATTACTATTTGTTTCGAACGTTGGAGAACGCTTCCTCTGGGATACGCTTCACTTTGGAACAGAGTATCTGAAATTGGCTTGATAAGTTCTTGGCTTCAAAAGATGAGCAGTTCTTTTGGCACGGAATCCATATGGTGCCAGAAAGATGGGAAAAGGTCATAGCTTACAATGGCTAATACTTTGAATAAATTGTTTCAAAATAAAAGCTAAAAAACACCGCATTTTTGAATTTTTGTAAGATTTTGAAGTTGGCGTTTTTTGTAAAGGGTTTTAGCGAAAAAAGGGTTGAAAAATAAAAAAGGAAAATTTTTAATTTTTTAAAAATTTAAAAAAAAAAATTTCCAAAATTGTTTGTTTTTATTTTATTAGTGAAAACTAATTTATACAAAAAATTTTTTTTTTTATGAAAAAAAAATTCGGTTTAAATTTTTTATTTCCTATTCTGACCAAACTTTTCCAAATATTTCATTAGTGGCCTAAAATCTGAAATATTTTTTTTGAAAATTTTATTTTATTTTTTCATTAACTTAATTTAACAAATTAAACAAAGGATATAATTAAATTCTAAAAATGAGAAAACAAAATTAAAAGATTTTTTTATTACACCATTGACAAAACAATGGAAACTTAGGTATTATTTTAACAAATATGGTCTAAACTTTGCAATAACTCAATATTTTATTGGGTATCCCTTAATTTTTATAACTGCTACACATGGACGATGCATTGAACCAATTAAAGAGTCAATGGTATCCTTTGAAATATTTTGCCATTCCTTTATAACCGCCTCCGATAAATCTTCCTTCCTGGTGTAATTTCGGGTCCTTATTTTACGATCTACAATTTCCCATAGATTTTCTATGGGATTGAGATCTGGCGATTGGGCAGGCCACTTCAAAACACGTACCTCGTTGGATTGTGTAACCACTCGGTTACAACCCTAGAGGTGTGTTTCGGGTCGTTGTCGTGTTGGAATCTCCAAACTAGGGGCATATTTTCCTCAGCGTATGGATACATAACATCGTTTAATGTCCTGTACCAGTCATGTTATCTTTTATAATATGAATTGGGCCCATACCTTGCGCTGAAAAACATCCCCATACCATAATATTGCCACCGCCAAACTTTGCAGTCTTATTTGTGTACTTTGGATCTAATCTTTTTCCCTTTGGTCGTCTTACACATGTTCTCCCATCACTGCCTCTTAAATTGTATTTGGATTCGTCGGAAAAGAGGACAGTATTCCATTTCTGTATCGACCAGTTTAAATGATCCCTGGCAAATTGTAGACGAGCAGAACGGTTCTTTTTAGAAATGAGTGGTTTTTTCACAGGACGATAGCAACCAAGACCAGCCAGCCTCATTTGCCCTGCGACTAACTGTTCGGGTACTTATTTCTAATTTTAGGCTATTAACAACCTCTCGAGGAGTTATTTTTGTAAACAGGATGCTTTTTACATCGTTCTTTTAAATATTATTTTCGTTTTACACTTCTTTCTTGCAGAAGTTTAAAAGTTTCCATTGTTTTGTCAGTAGCGAAGAAATAGTGAATATTTTTAATTTTGTTCCCTTTTTTCAGAATATAATTATGTAATTATGTTGTTTGTTTTTCAGTTAATTTATATAAATAAAACTATACAAGTAAAATACTAAAAAATAATTTTTATTTAAAAAAAATATTTGAAATTTTGGGCTACAATGGAATATTTGGAAAAGTTTCCATAGTTTTGTCAACCACTGTAGATCAAAACAAGTAAGAAAGTATGGTCGGTCAAGCCCGACCATATAATACCCTACACTAAGTAAAAGAGCAAAAAATTTTTTTCTTTTAAAATTTCAATAATTTATATTTTTGAGTGATTTTCGGAAGTGGGGTTATATGGGGGCTATGACCAATTATGGACCGATCACCATGAAATTAGGTCGTGTGATTTATGTCTATATTAAAGTTAACTATGTTGAATTTTGTGTGTTTACCAACATTTTTAAGCGATTTATGCACGTTAAAGTGATTTTCGGAAGCGGGTCTATATGGGAGCTATGACTAATTATGGACCGATCGTAACAAAATTTGGTGACATGAATTTTGTATATATAAAACTTATTTGGAGCGGAATTTGTGGAGATACATTTATAAATTAAACATTTATGACCGATAAAGTCCAATTTCGGGAGGACATTTGTATGGGGGCTAGGTGAAATAGTGGACCGATTTCAGCCAGTTTCAATAGGCTTGATCCTTGAGCCGAAATAATAATATGTACCAAATTTGATCGAAATATCTTCAAAATTGCGACCTGTACTCTGCGCACAAGGTTTACATGGACAGCCAGCCAGCCAGCCGACCAGACGGACGGACGGGCGGACATCGCTTAATCGACTCAGAAAGTGATTCTAAGTCGATCGGTATAATTTAAAGTGGGTGTTAGACTAATATTTTTGGGCGTTACAAACATCTGCACAAACGCATAATACCCTCCCCACTATGGTGGTGTAGGGTATAAATAGGCCAAAATCGAGGTTGTACTGGTTTTTACCTTATATCTCGATTTTAAAAATTTAATGATTTCAACATACAGACGGACATAGCCGTATAGACTACGCTAGCTATACACTTTATGGGATTGCAAATAAAAAATGTGGAAATTACAAACGGAATGAAGGCTATAAAAATAAATCGTTTGGTCCCTTAATCTACAAATAATTGCTAAATTTAGTTTTACAGTGTAAAATTCGTCTTACCTTAAAACGTACAGCGATTTTATCACATAAAACCGATTTATCAATCAACACCACACGATGCTCTTTATCAGCTTCCTGAGATAATATCAATCTTTGATTAATTTTATGGGTATGAGAGTCTCCCAGGGCAGGTGCCACAATCCAGTTGTTGTCTATGTGGCGGGTGGTTAATTCATTGGTGATTATGACCTGAAAAAAGAATCAAATTTAATTAAGGGAACAAATCCTTGGATAAATAAAAAAAGAAAGGGTTTTTTTTAATTTAGAACAAAATAATGGAATATCTATCTATCATCTCATCACGTGAGAACGGCTGAAGCGATTTGGCTGATTTTTTTTATTCGATTCGAAATTTAAGGAGATGGTTTGTAAAGGAAAAAAATTAAAAAATTCCGGGTAAAACTTGGAAAAAATTGAGTCCAGTCAACAGCAATAAAAAAAAGATCCCTAAAGTATGCAGTACAAATTTAGATATTTTATTTGCTAATAAATAAGAACAGGCAGTTGTATGTGGGAGAAGCTTGAAGAACTAACATTAGTAAATGCTACCGGGCGAAGCCGGGGCGGTCAACTAGTGATAAAATAAAAAGGAGTCCAAAATTTGTTAGATTTTTTTTTATTTTGAACTGCGTTTATGATGGATTTATGATATGCTATTATCTGTATATTTTTGTATTAAAACTATTAGTTTTAACAACTTTTTCTTGAAATTTTTAATCCTAAAATAACTAAATACCAAAACTATTGAAATTTGTTTATTATCACTATTAAAACAAAATAAATTTACAAATTTCTTGTTATAACCACTTACCGCCACATTGTATTCCACAGCCAGAATCTGTAAATCATTTAAAATTTCATAAATTATACGCGTGCGCAGTTTAACATCATCCAACTGACGTATGCAAAATGAAAACGAATCAATAATGATGAGTTTAAATCTAAGATCTTCTTTGAAAATATTACGAAAATTGTGTATGATGGCCATTAAATCTGTGTAGTTGGTGCAGTAGACATACGAAACATTCTTTAATAAATTGCCGGCTTGAAAATTGTGAATTTGGGAGGATGCTGAGGGTGATGCTATATTGGAGTATAGCTTCTTAAAAGTGTGTTGAAAACGTTGTTCCATGTCTTCAGCTAATTCTGTAGAGGAAAAAATAAAAAAAAATTAAATTTTTTATAAGAATATTGGTTAGGAATCTGATAATAACTTCAATAGCTTTGTTTTCGTAACACTTACTGTCTGGTGCACGATGTCGAAAGAAAAATGAGTCGAATAGTTTCCATACAATTTTTTTCTAATCATTTTTCTTTCGACATCGTGAAATAGGCCTGTATAATTACAGGTTATAGGTATTCAGTAAAGGATCATACGACTTTATAATTCGTTATTATTCTTATTAATTATGACTATATATATAGGAGGGCAACAAAGCCAACATAAACAATTCCGTTGGAGAAAAAAAAAGATGGAAACAAATCAAGATGTATATTTTCTGTATGGACGGCTCTCTGCCGAAATCAAGAACTTTTTACTCGGTATGTATGTCAAACTCCAGCTTCACTGTATTAACATTTCATGAAAATCAGAAATGTCCACTTAAAGGGCCACTTTGACACCAATGGTTTATTAGGGAGATTTAATATAGAGGCGGAGAACTTTAAATTAAAATAAAACACAGAAAAAGATTTTTAATACCCCTCCAATTGGCTTTATACATTAGATAATTTTATAGCATTAATCTTTAAATAAGTCTTCGGGCTTGAGGCAGCCGCGGCTAGCGCTTAAATGGCTTAACCTGGAGGTCCAAATTTCACGCACCGGAAAAACTTTTCATTAATTGGACATAAACAAACATTAAAATTATCAACTTCAAATAACTTTCATATAGAAATTCCCTACCTTTCAAACGATATGGTGAAAAATCCTGATTGGTGTCTATGTAAAAAGCTTTGCCACCCAAACCACCCATTTGTTCCGGAAATTGAACATTTAAACACAGCTGCAAACTGCAAATAGAAAAGCCAAATTAAAACATTTAAATCATTATTTAGCTCACAAAACCTACCAGAATTGTGTTTTACCAGTTCCAGGAGCTCCGCACAATTCTGTGACAATACCCAAAGGTAAACCGCCAGCCAAATTGTCATCCAATTCCTTGATCAATGTAATTAACTTGGGTAATTCCTGTTCATGGCGCCAAACTTCAAAGGCTGTCGTCTTAAACATTTAGCTAAAATTGTATGAAATATATTTTGTATATAAATAAAGTTATATTTTAAAATATATTTTTCCCAAATAAATTTTATTCATAAAAATTATTACAAAAAAAGTAAAAGGCGCCTTTAAGGCTGTAAAAAGTAGTAGTAGACACACTCTGGCTCACTACTAAACACCTTACACATAAAAACCTTGTATTTCTTATGGGACTAATAGGATTCTTCAATCCAGCCAAAGTAAATTAATAAAGTAGACTCAGTAGAACAGCTGACTATTTTTTTACTTTGGTCTGAATTGTCAATTCACTTGTGGTTGTTGTGGCGAAAAATACAACAAGCCCAAAAGCAAAAACAACAACAGGCAACTTTGACAGCTCAGACCTTAAACCAAAAACAAAATTGCTTGTGGTTTTTGTAAATGTTGTATTTGTTGTAGTACTGTCGCTACTTTATTAATTTACTTTGAATCCAGCCATTTATAATTCGGAAAAATATTGAAAAATAGCTTTGCCGATTCGAGAATTTACTAAAAATAGCCTATTTCATTTTACTACTATTTTGTAAACCCTAACCTAAAAATACAACTCTACTCTGTTTTGTTTTTATTTATTTAATGTGGCAGCTTTGTTTTTATTTTTTAGTACAATTCTTTGCAACTCTGTGAAATTACCGTTTTCTTATTCACATCTTTTTACATTTTCTTTTCAGTGATTATTCGTCTTTCTATTAAGTGATTTTATGGAGTTTAGTTAATGTGATTCTTTATTTTTTATTACGGCTACTACTAATTATTAAATAAAGCAAAATAAATTTATATTATTTCGCAAACATAATATAAAAAGTGTGTGAATTTCTTAATACAAATAAAAGAAAAAACTAATTAAGTGATGTTTATTAAAAACAAAAATAAACTATATTAACTACCGCCTTTACCATATCGAATTTATTGCATTTATATTTCCAATTGTCTGTGTGACGACTGATCTCTTCTGAAATTTCCTAAAAAGGCAAGTACCTAAGCATATAATACTATTAGTTAGCTGCTATGTTTATATTATATTCAACTATACATATATATAATAAATTAATACTACATTGAAAGGCATTTAAAAATAAGTGTATTAAGTTAATAATAATTAATGTGGGATTTTTTCTTCGAGTTCTTTCATTTTTTTTTATTTCTTGTGGTAATTATTCATTGTGTTTTTTTCTGCTTTTCTACATTTTGTTGTGAAATGTTTACAAATGAGAATTTATCTTCCTTAATTTCTTTATTATAATAAAATTTGCATAAAAAAAAGCTAAGATCAAGATAGGTGTAAATAAATCTCTTCTTAATTATAGTAGGGGCTTTGGTGTCTATTTTACTTTATTTCCTGTTATTTATTTTTTTGCTTTCTACCATAAATTTATTGTCTACTATAGATTTTTTCAGTTGGATATTTATTCGGTTCCTTATTTTACGAGTTTTAAGCAGTAGCAGCAGTTTCCCTGTATGTTGCTATTTTAAAATTAGGTCATTGTATTTTAAATTATATCGTACTCTCGTATCCCAACATCCAGTTAAAAAGCCACACTACATACTTTTATTCTAGTCGACAAGGAACTTATATTGTAGATTACAAACAAATAAACAACAAAAACATTTGCCCCAACTTAAACAACAACAACAACTTCACTTACTATCATTTATCTACCTCCACTACTTTCTTTTGCATTTGCGCTGTATGTTTTTTGTTATTTTTTTTTTGTCTGTACCGTTACTACCGGTCGGTTTTTTTTGTTTATATTTTTTTTTAAATTTTCTTCGTCTGCCTGTTCGTCTGTCCTTGTATCGGTCATTCATATGGCATTTGATTTTTGTTGTTTTTCGTTTAAATTGTTTTTAAATGTCATTTTGTCCCAATTTCTTTGTAAACTGCAGTAATTATTGTCAATTTCCTCTTTATTTTCAAAATTTTTAGTTTTGTTGGTTTAATATTGTTTAGGATTTCATCAAAATTAATTACTAGCAGTCATTGAAAAGTAATTTATTTGGAAAAAGCGAAATTATTAAATTTTGTTTTTAATGTTTGTTTAAACAGTTAGTTATTTTAACCATCAGCTTGTTGCGAAAGCAAAAGTAAAATTTTGTTAATTACGATGGTTATTTACAAAAAAAAAAGATGTTTTATAACAAATTTAGCACAGTGGAAGGTACCATGTGGGTTTGCAAAGAAATTTTGCACTTTTGCAATTTTTTTTTTGTTTTTTTTGAATTTTATGCATTTTTTGAAATATAAAAAACTGTTTGATTGGACAATACTAATTTAAAGTATAAAACTGATAATATTAATGTTGAAAAATACAGATTGGTGTCATTGTAAAAAGCTTTGCCAACTAAACCACCCACTTATTTGTTCGGAAAATTGCAGATTTCATTCCGAAAAAAATGTTCAACTTCTTCTAAAGAAGCAAAATACAGAATTATCGAAATGAAATTGAGACGATATTAGAGAAAATCTAATTAAAATAAAACAACTATTAAACATTTTGATTGTTATTTTTAAAATTATCGCTTTTTTTTTTAGCGATTTACAGTGGTTGACAAAACAATGGAAACTTTTCAAATATTTCATTAGTGGCATAAAATTTTAAATAATTTTTTAAAAAAGTTTAAAATTTTTGTAGTATTTTATTAGTATAGGTACTTTTATTAACTTAATTTAACAAATTCAACAAAGGACATAATTAATTAAATTCTAAAAATGAGAAAACAAAATTAAAAGGTTTCTTTATTACGGCATTGACAAAACAATGGAAACTTATGTGTTATTTTAACAAATATGGTCTAAACTTTGCAATAACTCAATATTTTGTTGGGTATCCCTTATTTTTTATAACTGCTACACATCGACGTTGCATTGAACCAATTAAAGAGTCAATGGTCTCCTTTGAAATATTTTGCCATTCCCTTATAACCGCCCCCGATAAATCTTCCTTCCTGGTGTAATTTTGGCTACTTATTTTACGATCTACAATTTCCCATAGATTTTCTATGGGATTGAGATCTGGCGATTGGGCAGGCCACTTCAAAACACGTACCTCGTTGGATTGTAACTACTCGATTACAACGGGTCATTGTCGTGTTGGAATCTCCAAACTAGGGGCATATTTTCCTCAGAGTATGGATACATAACATCGTTTAATATTGTTCTGTATCCTATACCTGTCATGGTTGGTATCTTTTATAATATGAATTGGGCCCATATCTTGCCCTGAAAAACATCCCCATACCATAATATTGCCACCGCCAAACTTTACAGTCTTATTTGTGTACTTTGGATCTAATCTTTTTCCCTTTGGTCGTCTTACAAATGTTCTCCCATCACTGCCTCTTATATTGTATTTGGATTCGTCGGAAAAGAGGACAGTATTCCATTTCTGTATCGACCAGTTTAAATGATTCCTGGCAAATTGTAGACGAGCAGGACTTTTTAGAAATGAGTGGTTTTTTCACAGGACGATTGAAAACAAGACCAGCCTCATTTGCCCTGCGACTAACTGTTCGGGTACTTATTTCTAATTTTAGGCTACTAACAACCTCTCGAGGAGTTATTTTTGGGAATTTCTTGAACTCTCTCGCTATTAAATTATCTTGTCTAGGAATAGTCTTACGAGGTCTTCCTCCTAAATGTTGAGTTTTTACAGAACCGGTCTCACGAAATTTCTTTATAGTTTTTGAAACTGCTGATTTATTTATTGAATATTTGTCACAGATACTTTTTTTGTTTTAAACCAGCTTTAAAATCGTTAATTATTTTATTTTTTAAGTCTTCACAAATCTTAACTTTAGCCATTTTCCTTAACTTTAAAAAAAAGCAATTATGCGAAAAACTTAGAAAAAGAAATTGTGAAAAATTACCAGAATTTAAAAATTAAATAAAATAACTGTAAACAGGATGCTTTTTACATCGTTCTTTTAAATATTATTTTCGTTTTACACTTCTTTCTAAAAGTTTCCATTGTTTTGTCAGTAGCGAAGAAATAGTGAATATTTTAATTTTGTTCCCTTTTTTTAGAATATAATTAATTATGTTGTTTGTTTTTCAGTTAATTTATATAAATAAAACTATGCAAGTAAAATACTAAAAAAAAAATTTATTTTAAAAAAATATTTTAAATTTTGGGCTACATATGGAATATTTTGAAAAGTTTCCATTGTTTTGTCAACCACTGTATATACATAATTCTTCTGTACGTGTGTTATTAGTAACTGAACTGCTCCTTAACGGCTGGGACTATTTCGATGAAATTTGTTGTGTGTGTTTGAGTGGGTCCCTGGATGGTTTAGTTTCACTTGACCTATATAGGAACAATCGGCACAGCGGCTCCCATACAAAGTAAAAATTTATTATTGCATATTTGGAGTACTATTATATTGACTTTGTGTGAGCTATGGCAGAACAACGTTTGTCGGGACAGCTAGTATTAAAGAAAATTCAATTCCATGGAAGCTGCTTTTATTCCAAAAAATTTCGTTTACTCTTTGTGAAAAAGTAAAATACTAAAATAATTCCACTTTCGATAGGAATGGAATTCTGTGACAGCCCTGATCATTCACGAGTTTTTGGAATAATTTGAATAATTAACTTTTTATTGGTCTATTTGGGTTAAATTTTTTTAAGCGTATTTAGTAGGGTATTCAATCGATTAACCGTTAATCGGTTAACCGATTAATTTTGGACGGTTAACTGTTCGAATAATTTGAAATTGCCGATTTTCAAATAACAAATAAACCGATTAATTTGTGTCGATTAACCGATTAACCGAAATTCCTTTTTTTGCACTTTAAATTTTATTTTGTATTTATTTTTCCATTTCAATTCAAATACAAATTTCAAATTAAAATTAGATATTTTTTGAACATCCAATAAACATGTTTAGTGAGTATGTATAACAACTGACATATTTAATTTACATGTAAACTTTTTTTTTGAAATGAGTCTTTTATCATAACTGAACGAAACTATTAAATTAATCAATATCTAAAACAATCCAAAAAGGAATATTCTTGATTTCTCCAAAATATACAATCGAGACAGTTTATTCCAAGAAAAGTTTTATTAAATCTAAAGAAAAAATCGTTTAAATTATATTCTTTTTATAAAAGATTATTTCAGAAGATCTCACTAAAACTATAAAAAACTCACACATCGCTCATTTGCTGCAACAACGTCATAATTCAAAAAAAGTCGTTTCGAGAAAAATATCTTTGAATATTTTATGACATTTTACTATTTCTTAAACAAGTCATGCGATTTCAGAAATTTAAATAGGAGATTTTAATATCTTTCTAACCTGATAAAACTATATGAAAGATTATAGAACAGCTCATATTTTGTATTACTCAGTTCAATAAACACGGATTTTGAATAATGATGTTGTTGCAGCAAATAGGCGATATGTTTACAAAAATTATCTCAAATACATACCTTATTTGCCATTTTTTTATGTTTTTGTACCTATACAAAATTCGTTGTTGTATTTTCAATTTGAAATGAAAATATAAATTATTCGGTTAATCGAATAATTTTAAATTAACCGATTATTAACCGATTAAATCTAAACCTCGATTAATTATTTGCTCGATTAACCGATTAAACCTGAAACCCGATTAATTGAATACCGTAGTATTTAGAGAAAGTCAAGTTCAAAAAACATCACATAAAACTAAAGAAAATAATTCCCGAGAATTCTTGCACAATTTTCCGGGTTTTTTTTTGAAATTTTATATTTAAATATTTTACTTGTATAGTTTTATTTATATAAATTAACTGAAAAACAAACAACATAATTAATTATATTCTGAAAAAAGGGAACAAAATTAAAAATATTCACTATTTCTTCGCTACTGACAAAACAATGGAATCTTTTAAACTTCTGCAAGAAAGAAGTGTAAAACGAAAATAATATTTTAAAAAACGATGTAAAAAGCATCCTGTTTACAGTTATTTTATTTTTAAATTCTGGTAATTTTTCACAATTTCTTTTTCTAAGTTTTTCGCATAATTGCTTTTTTCAAAGTTAACGAAAATGGTTAAAGTTAAGATTTGTGAAGACTTAAAAAATAAAATAATTAACGATTTTAAAGCTGGTTTAAAACAAAAAAGTATCTGTGACAAATATTCAATAAATAAATCAGCAGTTTCAAAAATTATAAAGAAATTTCGTGAGACCGGTTCTGTAAAAACTCAACATTTAGGTGGAAGACCTCGTAAGACTACTACTCCTAGACAAGATAATTTAATAGCGAGAGAGTTCAAGAAATTGCCAAAAATAACTCCTCGAGAGGTTGTTAATAGCCTAAAATTAGAAATAAGTACCCGAACAGTTAGTCGCATGGCAAATGAGGCTGGTGTTGGTTGCTAACGTCCTGTGAAAAAGCCACTCATTTCTAAAAAGAACCATTGAACCAGGTCATTTAAACTGGTTGATACAGAAATGGAATATTGCCCTCTTTTCCGACGAATCCAAATACAATTTAAGTGGCAGTGATGGGAGAACATTCGTAAGATGACCAAAGGGAAAAAGATTAGATCCAAAGTACACAAATAAGACTGTAAAGTTTGGCGGTGGCAATATTATGGTATGGGGATGTTTTTCAGGGCAAGGTATGGTCCCAATTATATATTATAAAAGATACCATGACAGGTATAGGATACAGAACATTATTAAACGATGTTATGTATCCATACGCTGAGGAAAATATGCCCCTAGTTTGGAGATTCCAACACGACAACGTCCCGAAACACACCTCTAGGGTTGTAACCGAGTGTTACAATCCAACGAGGTACGTGTTTTGAAGTGGCCTGCCCAATCGCCAGATCTCAATCCCATAGAAAATCTATGGGAAATTGTAGATCGTAAAATAAGGAACCAAAATTACACCAGGAAGGAAGATTTATCGGAGGCGGTTATAAGGGAATGGCAAAATATTTCAAAGGAGACCGACCATTGACTCTTTAATTGGTTCAATGCATCGTCGATGTGTAGCAGTTATAAAAAATAAGGGATACCCAACAAAATATTGACCATATTTGTTAAAATAATACCTAAGTTTCCATTGTTTTGTCAATGCCGTAATAAAGAAAAAATCTTTTAATTTTGTTTTCTCATTTTTAGAATTTAATTAATTATGACCTTTGTTTTTTGTTAAATTAAGTTAATAAAAGTACCTATACAAATAAAATACAACAAAAATGTTAAAATTTTTTAAAAAATTATTTCAGATTTTAGGCCACTAATGAAATATTTGGAAAAGTTTCCATTGTTTTGTCAACCACTGTATGGTCATCGTTATGAATTTCTTCTTTAATGTTAAGTTAAAAAAATCCATTGAACTTTTAAAAGGAGTGAGTGGTCGGTCACCATTATTATTGAACTTCCATTAAAATATCACACTGCATAATACTATCATCAACCAAACCAAACCAAACATAATCCTTAAAACGTATAAAATATAAACTTTGTATGATGAGCAATTGGAAAAGTTTGCGGTAGTGAAACAACGACAAATAAAAATTAAACAAACAAACAAACAACCAACTAAAATAAAATAAAGGTATGGCCTTTTTAAAAATTATTATCGCATCGCTAAGGTGTGTTACACACGCGACTTGGCAATTTCTCTAAAAACATATTATAGTTTATATATCAAGGGGGATTAAAACAAATAAAAAAACAAAAAAAAAACATTAGATTTCGTCTTCATTCCAAATTCAATTCATTTCACTCTACTCGTATCTGTAAGTACTTTGATAAACTATGGAAAAAGCCTTTTAAAACAAATTCCCAACCTCAACTATTCTTACTTACAGATCACCGTACCGAGTAACGATCACACTTAGACAAATATAGGAATAACAGCGCAATTAATTGAGCAAGCATGTCGTCCACAACGAAACCTAGTAATTTCTATGAAATTTTAAATGCCTCTAACACTGCAACGGCTGATGAATTGAAATCAAACTATAAACAATTGATTTTACAATGTCATCCCGACAAATTGCAACAGCAATTGGAAAACACACACAATAAATTAGTAACGAAGAATAGCAATGAGGCAGCTAATAACAACTCGGAATTTGTAGCCATAACGGAGGCCTGGAATTGTTTGAAAGACCCTGTGAAACGTAAACACTATGATGCTGAACAATTGCTGAATAAATTTCAGACGCACAATAATATTTATGCCCACATTAAATTGAGTGAAATGAAAAAGCAACTGAATACGGGAGAGTATTTTCAAGACAATGAAGAAGAACAGAAGGTGATGGTGGAGCCCAAAATAATAAAGGAAAGTGAGGAGGAAAGCGAAACAAAATATCTTTATACATATGATTGCCGTTGTGGCGGTCAATATATTGTGGATGAGTCAGCTGAACAATATTGCGGCTCAGGCAATCATGATCATCATCATCATCATCGTGAAACACAAATCAAAAGCAACGACAACAATGGTGTTGATGATGACGCAGACAGCACCCAAAACAATAAAAACAGCCCCAATAAAGTGGAAAATAATGGTGGTAGTACTGCTGCTGCTGTTGCTGGTAGTGAAGGCGTTGTTTTCGTTCAACACAACCATCATGCTGATGACGATGATGAGCAAGAAGTAGACGACGAAGGCGGCGAATTGATTGTTGAATGCAGTGAATGTTCTTTGGTGATTATATTGAATGGCTGAAACTGCAACTTGTTTTTGTTGTTTTGTAATGAAATGTTAAAGAAATCAATTCTTTAGTTTCGCTTTTTTTTTGTTTGTTTTATTTTAAAAACAAATTCTACAAAAATAATAAAGATTAAGCAATTTCTTGTTGCTTTTTTTGCTGTAATTCCAATAAAAATCAGCATTTTATTACATTTATAAAAAGCATTGCCCACAAATAATGCGTTTGTTTTCTTTTTCTTGCCAAGTTGCGATATTGAAAAAACAAGTTTTAAAAGTAGTAGTGTTTCAAGGAAGTATTTATTTATAAATTTTTTAAATTATTTATTTAAATTAACATAAGTTGTTTCTTGATGTTAAACATTTTGTTAATCTGTTTTGGATTTAATCAGGCTTTAGTTCACCAGTCTTTAGATATTAGACCCCCAGATCCTCTTATGGCATGGAGGAATCTCCATCACAATGATGTTTTTTTTTGGCATCTTCTGTTAAAAAACAAGTAAGAGAGCTATATTAGGCTGTGCCGAATCTTATATACCCCTCACCAGATTATACTTCAAAAAATTTTAAATATTTTTAGGTAAACAAATTTTTTTTTCCAAAGTAGTTTTTTTTCATTTTTTGAAAGAAAAAAATTTTTAATTGGTTTTTTAATTTTTAAAAATTTTTTTTTTATTTAGCGAAAAAAAACTTTTGGTGAAAAAAAAATCGGGTTAAAAAATATTTTTTTCCGATTTTGACCCATTGTAGGTCCAACTTACTATGGTCCTATATACGTCGTTGCAAAGTTCTTTGAAATATCTTTCATTAGATATCCATATTGTATATATTAAAGACTTAGTAATCCAGATATAGGTCAATAATAAAAAAATCGAGGTTGTCCTGTTTTTTTCATTATATCTCAGCCATTTGTGGACTGATTTCGATTTTAAATAGCAACCGAGCCAGAGGAATTCAAGAGATATTGGGGACTTCGGAAAGTTGATTTCAACAGACAGACGGACAGACAGATGGACATGGCTTAATCGACTACGCTATCTATAAGGATCCAGAATATATATACAGTGGTTGACAAAACAATGGAAACTTTTCCAAATATTTCATTAGTGGTCTAAAATCAGAAATAATTTTTTAAAAAATTTTAAAATTTTTGTAGTATTTTATTTGTATAGGTACTTTTATTAACTTAATTTAACATAAAACAAAGGACATAATTAATTAAATTCTAAAAATGAGAATACAAAATTAAAAGATTTCTTTATTACGGCATTGACAAAACAATGGAAACTTAGGTATTATTTTTTTTAACAAATATGGTCTAAACTTTGCAATAACTCAATATTTTGTTGGGTATCCCTTATTTTTTATAACTGCTACACATCGACGATGCATTGAACCAATTAAAGAGTCAATGGTCGCCTTTGAAATATTTAGCCATTCCCTTATAACCGCCTCCGATAAATCTTCCTTCCTGTTCCTTCCTTTTGGGTCCTTATTTTACGATCTACAATTTCCCATATATTTTCTATGGGATTGAGATCTGGCGATTGGGCAGGCCACTTCAAAACACGTACCTCGTTGGATTGTAACCACTCGGTTACAACCCTAGAGGTGTGTTTCGGGTCGTTGTCGTGTTGGAATCTCCAAACTAGGGGCATATTTTCCTCAGCGTATGGATACATAACATCGTTTAATATGGTTCTGTATCCTATACCTGTCATGGTTGGTATCTTTTATAATATGAATTGAATTGGCCCTGAAAAACATCCCCATACCATAATATTGCCACCGCCAAACTTTACAGTCTTATTTGTGTACTTTGGATCTAATCTTTTTCCCTTTGGTTGTCTTACAAATGTTTTGGATTTGTCGGAAAAGAGGACAGTATTCCATTTCTGTATCGACCAGTTTAAATGATCCCTGGCAAATTGTAGACGAGCAGAACGAGAACGGTTCTTTTTAGAAATGAGTGGTTTTTTCACAGGACGATAGCAACCGAGAACAGCCAGCCTCATTTGCCCTGCGACTAACTCTTCGGGTAGTTATTTCTAATTTTAGGCTATTAACAACCTCTTGAGGAGTTGTTTTTGGTAATTTCTTGAACTCTCTCGCTATTAAATTATGTTGTAGTAGTCTAGGAGTAGTCTTACGAGGTCTTCCACCTAAATGTTGAGTTTTTACAGAACCGGTCTCACGAAATTTCTTTATAATTTTTGAAACTGCTGATTTATTTATTGAATATTTGTCACAGATACTTTTTTGTTTTAAACCAGCTTTAAAATCGCAAATTATTTTATTTTTTAAGTCTTCACAAATCTTAACTTTAGCCATTTTCGTTAACTTTGAAAAAAGCAATTATGCGAAAAACTTAGAAAAAGAAATTGTGAAAAATTACCAGAATTTAAAAATAAAATAACTGTAAACAGGATGGATGCTTTTTACATCGTTCTTTTAAATATTATTTTCGTTATGTTGTTTGTTTTTCAGTTAATTTATATAAATAAAACTATACAAGTAAAAAACTAAAAAAAAAAATTTTGTTTTAAAAAAATCTTTTAAATTTTGGGCTACCTTGGTTAACCACTGTATGTACATAAGACCATTGTAAGTTGGACCTACAATGGGTCAAAATCGTTAATTAATTTTTTAAATCGAATTTTTTTTCGCTAAATATTAAAAAAAATTGAAAAAAAAAAAAAAATTTAATTAAAAAAACAATTCGAAATTTTTTTTTCTAAAAAATTAAAAAAACCACTTTGGAAAAAAAAATTTACCCAAAAGTATTCATTTTCCCATAAGTAGCCCAATGGAATATTTGGAAAAGTTTCCATTGTTTTGTCAACCACTGTATACCCTTCTCTCAAAGGTGAATGTTAAATGACATGACCTTGGAGGAAAATTCACAGATACGTAACGGAAAAGTGTCGGAAAGTGGAGACATATTCCATATACGAGTGCGGATCAATAAGAAGGTGACTTTTTGAATTTCCCGCATCTTAACTAGAAGTAGAGCACTGCTTCTGCCAAAGCTAAGCTTGATAAATACTATAGGAACGCCGAACGTTCTGGACACCCAGTTTAGGTCTCTACACGGAAATATCACCGATCGGAGATTGAAAGTGCGAGAGATTGTGAAAGCCATTTTGAATGATCACTTGGGTATGATAAAGCTTTCCGACCACAAACGTACTGTAATGAAATTAAGTACCAAAAGTTTTTCAATAAAATTCATACTTAAAAGTTAAAGTTTTTGAGTTTATTTTCTGGACGATATAACGATATCATTTAACCTAACAAAAATTTCTACAAACATCTCTATATATAAAAATGAAATAGTCCATGTATGTAATGTCATCACGTGAGAACGGCTGGAGCGATTTGGCTGATTTTTTTTTTATTCGATTCGAAATTTTCAGGAGATGGTTTGTAAAGAAGAAAAATTCAAAAATTCCGGATAAAACTCGGAAATTCTTTTTTTTTGCGAGTCCAGTCAACTGTTAAAAAAAGCTCCATAAAATATGCAGTACAAATTTATATATTTTATTTGCAAATAAATAAGAACAGGCTGGTGTGCGTGGGTTGGAGAAACTTGAAGAAGTAACATTAGTAAATGCTACCGGGCGAAGCCGGTGCGATCAACTAGTTTATTATAAATTTATCTCGTCAACTTTAATTTCTAAAATATCACGTAATTATCATTATATTGTGTTTTAAAAATTAACATTTTCTGGCGTTTTATTTTAAGTTGCCCTACATTTAACACGTTTTGATTTGTTAACATGATTGAAAAGTCTTCAATTTTATTGATTATTAAATTCAAATTTTTGATTTCAAATCCATTAAATTGCCACTGCTCAAAGCAAAGTTACTATTTAAAGCAATTTTATATTTTACAAATTCAATTTAATTCAACATGTTGAATACTTTGATTTATAGGTCAAAACTAAAACGATTTTAGGATTTTAATTGACCACTACAATTTCTCACCCAATTTAGCAAAACAAAATTTATTGGAAATTATATAATGCAGCTAAAATATTATAAAATAAAACGATTAAAGAAATTGGCATAATCCCCAACTGGTTAAAGGGCGTGTCTAGATTACTGATGTCAACCTTCTTGTAACCGTCTTTCTTTCTTTCATTCATTCATTCGGGTTTTTTGATGAGAGAAGTCTGTCATAGACCGACATTACAACGACAATTTTTGTATACATTTCGATGTACTTAACAATTTCCGATTGTCTTAAAAGACAAAGAGACAGACAAGACACAGAGTGAGCAGTTAAAATGCTTGTAAACAAGACCTGAATATTTAAATAGTTTAATGAGAGTTTAGACTTGACGGTTCAAGTATTGAAAACAAAAAAAAAAAAAAAAACAATTAAATATAAATAACACGTATTTCAAAAAAACATAACAAATAAATAAAAGAAAATTGAAAATTGAAACAGTGTTTTTAATAAAATGTAGATTAATTTAAACAAAAATAAATAATTTTAAGATTTTTCTTAAAAAAGAGTTAAGAAAAATCAAAATTAAATCTTTGTAGCGGAAGTAATTGCAAGTAATTTAATTACACTTTATCATAGGCTGTAAAATAGAAAGTATTTTGTTATATATTTCACAAATAACAATAAATTTAAAATATTCCTCTGACCGATAAGTATTTGTTCTTTTTTTTTTACTTTACTGCATTTTCATAAATAAATAATAAACACACTTAATTAAACTTTTATTTTTACAATGAAATGATTTATTTCACGTCTTAGATTTCAAATAGATGCTGGCAAATGTAAACTATTAAAACATTTACAGATTTTATTTCAATTGATAAGGTAACAAATATAAAATAGTAATATTGGTAATAAACCAACCAATAAAGAAAGAAATAAATAAATTATTTTTCAAATGAATCATTAACAATTGCAATAAAAACAAGTAAGAGTGCTATATTCGGCTGTGCCGAATCTTATATACCCTTCACCAAATTATACTTCAAAATACAAATTTTTAATATTTTTAGGTAAACAAAATTGAATTTTTTTTAATTGTTTTCCAAACTTTTTATTTGAAATTGTTTTTTAATTTTTTTTAAAAAAAGTTTTTTCCAAATTTTTTTAAATTTTTTTTTTTTGGATAAAAAATTTATGACAAAAAAATTTTTTGATAAAAAAAAAATTCGGGTTAAAAAATAATTTCCCCGATTTGGCCTATTGTAGGTCCAACTTACTATAGCCTTATCTACATCGTTGCAATGGACTTTGAAATATCTATCATTAGATATCCATATTGTCTATTTTAATGACTTAATAATCCAGATATAGATCAAAAATAGGTCAAAAATCGAGGTTGTCCCGGTTTTTTGCTCATATCTCCGTTATTTATGGACCGATTTTGTTGATTTTAAATAGCAAACTTCTCGAAAGCATGTCTGATAGAATTATTGAAGATTTGGATCCCGAAGATATCTGGGGTCTTCAGAAAATTGATTTCAACAGACAGACAGACGGATATGGCTTAACTGACTCCGCAATCTATAAGGATCCAGAATATATATACTTTATAGGGTCGGAAATGAAAAATGTAGACATTACAAACGGAATGACAAACTTATATATACCCTTCTCACGAAGGTATTGTATATAAAACAAAAACAAATTTTTCAAATTTTTGAAATTTTGTTTTTGCTTTCCATATAAATATCACTTTGTGACGTGATTTACAAAATTAGGGCCTTAAAGGGGGGTCAGACGGCATGTATTGCTTGTGTTTTGTGCCATGTATTGGGACATTTTTCCATATGTAAACATATACATACCGTGTGATCCACATGAAACTTTGTGTATGTAAAATACATGTGTATTACTCGTGACATTTTTGGCAATTAGAGCATGTTCTATTTTCGTGTGTATAACAGTGTTGTATTTTCAAATACAACACTGTGTGAGTGCAAAATAAAAAAAACAAAACAAAAGCGAGTAAAGAAAAATCATAATAAAATAAGTTTCATTGCATTAAATATATTTATTGTGATTTAAAAATGTTTTAAATAAATATATTGTTAAAAACAATAAACATATAAACTTATAGAGGTTATGTCACATGCAATTACATATGTACGTTTGAACGTGGAAATTATGAATCGTATGTATAATGTGAATTATGACATACACATGGAATTCCATATGTATCGAATACATGTCCCAATACACAAGCAATACATGCCGTCTGACCCCCCTATTAACAAGGTGTATTCAATAAGGTGAAGTTACTAGCACAGCTGATTTATTGTTTGTTTATTTATATTGAGTTTGAAAGTGTCAAATAGTTGTTTACTCTTTGTGGTTGACATTTATAATATTTAAATTGAAAAAATAAAAAACGAAAAATTATTCAAATAAATTTATGAAAATCAATTAAATAAGTTGTGTATTTTGGATTTGCGAGTATTTTACATATACAGCTTAATGCTTAGAACTCCTTTCGCGAATTAGGTTGTGTATTTTGGACTTGTGAGTATTTTAAACAGACAGACAAAGCTAAATGCTGATTTTCATTACAAACTCCTTACAAGAATTAGTTTGTATATTTTGGACTTGCTACAGTTTTACACAAACAGATGGACACTGTTAAATGGATAGTTAAAAAGTTATATTGTAATCACTAAGCTTTTTATTCACGTTCGACGCATTTATAAAAAATTACCAGTAATTTATTTATTTATTTATTTTTTTAATTTTTCTGTTTTGACATTCTCAATCTCTTGACAAATAAAAAATATTGTCTTTGTTGTGTTTGTTGCCGAGACGCTCTCACCTGATTAATACGCCTTGGGCTTTAATTTAACAAAAGACAAAGGACATAATTAATTAAATTCTAAAAATGAGAAAACAAAATTAAAAGATTTCTTTATTACGGCATTGACAAAACAATGGAGACTTAGGTATTATTTTAACAAATATTTATGGTCTAAACTTTGCAATAACTCAATATTTTATTGGGTATCCCTTATTTTTTATAACTGCTACACATCGACGAAGCATTGAACCAATTAAAGAGTCAATGGTGTCCGTTGAAATATTTTGCCATTCCCTTATAACCGCCTCCGATAAATCTTCCTTACTGGTGTAATTTTGGGTCCTTATTTTACGATCTACAATTTCCCATAGATTTTCTATGGGATTGAGATCTGGCGATTGGGCAGGCCACTTCAAAACACGTACCTCGTTGGATTGTAACCACTCGGTTACAACCCTAGAGGTGTGTTTCGGGTCGTTTGTCGTTGGAATCTCCAAACTAGGGGCATATTTCCTCAGCGTATGGATACATAACATCGTTTAATATGGTTCTGTATCCTATACCTGTCATGGTTGGTATCTTTTATAATATGAATTGGGCCCATACCTTGCCCTGAAAAACATCCCCATACCATAATATTGCCACCGCCAAATTTTACAGTCTTATTTGTGTACTTTGGATCTAATCTTTTTCCCTTTGGTCATCTTACAAATGTTCTGCCATCACTGCCTCTTAAATTGTATTTGGATTCGTCGGAAAAGAGGACAGTATTTCATTTCTATATCGACCAGTTTAAATGATCCCTGGCAAATTGTAGACGAGCAGAACGGTTCTTTTTAGAAATGAGTGGTTTTTTCAGAGGACGATAACAAGCAAGACCACTAACTGTTCGGGTACTTATTTCTTAATTTAGGCTATTAACAACCTCTCGAGGAGTTATTTTTGGGAATTTCTTGAACTCTCTCGCTGTTAAATTATCTTGTCTAGGAGTAGTCTTACGAGGTCTTCCACCTAAATTTTGAGTTTTTGCAGAACCGGTCTCACGAAATTTCTTTATAATTTTTGAAACTGCTGATTTATTTATTGAATATTTGTCACAGATACTTTTTTGTTTTAAACCAGCTTTAAAATCGTTAATTATTTTATTTTTTATCTTCACAAATCTTAACTTTAGCCATTATGCAAAAAACTTAGAAAAAGAAATTGTGAAAAATTACCAGTATTTAAAAATAAAATAACTGTAAACAGGATGCTTTTTAGATCGTTCTTTTAAATATTATTTTCGTTTTATACTTCTTTCTTGCAGAAGTTTAAAAGTTTCCATTGTTTTGTCAGTAGCGAAGAAATAGTGAATATTTTTAATTTTGTTCCCTTTATTCAGAATATAATTAATTATGTTGTTTATTTTTCAGTTAATTTATATAAATAAAACTATACAAGTAAAATACAAAAAAAAAAAAATTTTATTATAAAAAAATATTTTAAATTTTGGGCTACATATGGAATATTTGGAAAAGTTTCCATTGTACCACTGTATGTAGGTATGTATAACGCAAATATATGTATAATAAATATATTATTTTAAATTCATGTATCCAATTAAATCGCGCAGTCTGGTGTCTCGGATGTCTCGGATCATTCAGTTTCTGATCCAAAAATCTCTATCTCAATAAATACCAAGCGATCCCAGCAGTGCTGATAGTAACTTTTATAAGGGAATTTCGAGTCCGTTTAAATAATGTTTAACACATAATCACGGATTTAGTCCAGACATCTTATATAAATGAGTGTGCGATTCAGGGTTAAACGAGTTAAAATGGACACATGACTCCGTTTTTTTTTTTTTTTGAACATGAAGTATTTACCAGGAACTCTTTTTTTATTTAGTTGGTAAATTATTTTATGTACACTTACTTTATTTAAGATTAAATGCACGAATTTTGTATTCAAATTATATCTTTAAAAAGTGATTGTCTTAAAAGCAATGAATAATTTGTGTGATTGCAATCTTAAAATAGTGACAACAAAATTTGTTTTTTTTATTTAAATATTTAAACAACATTTAACAGCCAATAAAGTCTTAATAGACCCATTAAAAGTGTCTTATTGTTAGCAGAACTAGTAAAGCTGCAATAAATAACACATATTTCAGGAAGCTTTTTAAGTGTTATTCTAAATTAAAAAAAAAAAAATTTGGTATTTATAGCTTGGACTGGGATTGCTTAGACATTCCATTCGTAATTTCCATAATTTTCTTTGAAAATCTAAAATAGTTTGAACAAATATTGTGGATCCTACATTGGAAGCTAGATTTTTAGTTATTTTTTTTTATTAGCTTATTGGCATCACTAAATACCAGTTTCCCGTTACTTGATTGATTTGTTTACTTTTTATAAGTGTGTTCACTGAACACACTTACAACAATAACAGCAACTAAGCAAGATGGCCGCCATATTTTGTTGCTAACATCTTTACACAAATTGTTTCAATTTCACAACAATAATAACAACTAAGCAAGATGGCAGTCACATTTTGTTGCTAACATCAAATTACACAAATTGTTTCAATTTTAAAGTTTATTTTCTATAGTTACAACTGTTATTTTGTAAAATATAGTTAAACGCATGTATTTTAGAGATCTATACTTTATTTTGATATACAATTTATAAAAAAAAGTAAGAGAGCTACATACAGTGGTTGAAAAAACAATGGAAACTTTTCCAAATATTTCATTAAATCTGAAATAATTTTTTAAAACATTTTAACATTTTTGTAATATTTTATTTGTATACTTAATTTAACAAAAAACAAAGGACATAATAAATTAAATTCTAAAAATGAGAAAACAAAATTAAAAGATTTCTTTATTACGGCATTGACAAAACAATGGAAACTTAGGTATTATTTTAACAAAAATTTATGGTCTAAACTTTGCAATAACTCAATATTTTGTTGGGTATCCCTTATTTTTTATAACTGCTACACATCGACGATGCATTGAACCAATTAAAGAGTCAATGGTCAAATAGTCAATTGAAATATTTTGCCATTCCCTTATAACCACCTCCGATAAATCTTCCTTTCTGGTGTAATTTTGGGTCCTTATTTTACGATCTACAAATTCCCATAGATTTTCTATGGGATTGAGATCTGGCCACTTCAAAACACGTACCTCGTTGGATTGTAACCACTCGGTTACAACCCTAGAGATGTGTTTCGGGTCGTTGTCGTGTTGGAATCTCCAAACTAGGGGCATATTTTCCTCAGCGTATGGATACATAACATCGTTTAATATGGTTCTGTATCCTATACCTGTCATGGTTGGTATCTTTTATAATATGAATTGGGCCCATACCTTGCCCTGAAAAACATCCCCATACCATAGTATTGCCACCGCCAAACTTTACAGTCTTATTTGTGTACATTGGATCTAATCTTTTTCCCTTTGGTCGTCTTACAAATGTTCTCCCATCAATGCCTCTTAAATTGTTATTTGGATTCGCCGGAAAAGAGGACAGTATTCCATTTCTGTATCGACCAGTTTAAATGATCCCTGGCAAATTGTAGACGAGCAGAACGAGAACTGTTCTTTTTAGAAATGAGTGGTTTTTTCACAGGACGATAGCAACCAAGACCAGCCTCATTTGCCATGCGACTAACTGTTCGGGTACTTATTTCTAATTTTAGGCTATTAACAACCTCTCGAGGAGTTATTTTTGGGAATTTCTTGAACTCTCTCGCTATTAAATTATCTTGTCTAGGAGTAGTCTTACGAGATCTTCCCCCTAAATGTTGAGTTTTTACAGAACCGGTCTCACGAAATTTCTTTATAATTTTTGAAACTGCTGATTTATTTATTGAATATTTGTCACAGATACTTTTTATACCCTTCACCACGAGTGGCAAGGGTATATATAAGTTTGTCATTCCGTTTGTAATTTCCACATTTTTCATTTGCGACCCCATAAAGTATATATATTCTGGATCGTTATAGATAGCGGAATCGGTATAGCCATGTCCGTCTGTGTGTTGAAATCAACTTTCCGAAGCCCCCAAATAACTTACATACACGATCCATACATCAATATATCCGGGATTCTTCCGGCTCGGTTGCTATTTAAAATCGGTCCACAAATGGCTGAGATATAAGGAAAAAACCAGGACAACCTCGATTTTTTACCTATGTTTGACCTTTAACTGGATTACTAAGTCATTAATATAGACAATATGAATATCTAATGATATATATTTCAAACGACGTATGTATATAAGACCATTGTAAGTTGGGTCAAAATCGGGAATTTTTTAAACCGAATTTTTTATTTCACCAAAAGTTTTTTTTCCTAAATATTAAAAAAAAAAATTAAATTTAAAAAAACAATTCGAAAATTTTTTTTTTTATATGAAAAAAACAACTTTGGAAAAAAAATTTGTTGTTACCTAAAAATATTTAAAATTTTTATTTTGAACTATAATTTGGTGAAGGGTATATAAGATTCGGCACAGCCTCTTACTTGTTTCTGACTAATACGGAGATTCATAACTACTATTTAAAAGATTTAGAAGATTTTTTTGTGTAATATCGTTTCCAAAACCCAGTAACATGTGAATATTATAAAAATTAAGACACTTGCAAAATTAATCATTAGGGAAATCACCACATGACTTTTATAAAATGTTACTGTAACTCTAAACTATTACACCATTTTATTAATAGAAAACTTATGTATGTTTAATCATGTCTCAAAGAACCCTTGTAAATTCCTCTACTTCCTCACTTGCTGTATATGATTAAAGTTCCCCTTTAATTACACGCTTAAGAGGATTAAAAGAAAACTTGGAAATTTCCATATTCATACTAGTAAGTGGTACTATGATGTATAGTATTTTTAACCTCACGATTTAACTGAACAGCACAATCATTCTACTCTATTAACCCCTCACGATGAATAAAGCAGACCATTTCATTTTATCCATCCATTCCATTATCTTATTCATTCGTACAAGTTCGTTTAAATTAAAAAGGTAGAAGTAGCAAAAAAATAAAATATAAAAAAAGCAATGAACTTGATATCGGACATGTTTATGATAAAAAAAAACAAAATCATTTCAAAAGAATAATAAATGTTTATTTTTTGTTTAAATACTTTTAAATAAATAATACACAATTTACACAAATACAAATTACATACATACAAAATCAAGGTATTAAATTAACAAGGGAATAAGTAAGAATATTTCAAATATTTTTATTTGATTTTCTTCATTTATAAGTATTTACGATCAAAGGTCAACATGAGCTAATATTTTCCTGGTAATGATCGATGTATTTTAAACATAAATATTTAAAATATATGATGATCAATTTTAGTACTTAATTGTGTAGAAAATAAATAAGAAAATATTTATTCAACTTCAATACACTTATTACAGTATACTTTTTATACCCTATAAGTTTGTCATTCCGTTTGTAATTTCCACAATATAATTTTCCGACCCTATAAAATATATATATTCTGGATCCTTATAGATAGCGGATTCGATTAAGCCATGTCCATCTGTCTGTCCCCAATATCTCCGGAATTCCTCCGGCTCGGTTGCTATTTAAAATCGAGAAAATCAGTCCACAAATAGCTGAGATATAAGGAAAAAACCAGGACAACCTTGATTTTTTACCTACAGTGGTTGACAAAACAATGGAAACTTTTCCAAATATTCCCAAAATTTAAAATATTTTATTAAAATAATTTTTTTTTTTAGTATTTTACTTGTATAGTTTTATTTATATAAATTAACAGTTATTTATATAAATTACTGTAAAACAAACAACATAATTAATTATATTCTGAAAAAAGGGAACAAAATTAAAAATATTCACTATTTCTTCGCTACTGACAAAACAATGGAAACTTTTAAACTTCTGCAAAAAAGAAGTGTAAAACGAAAATAATATTTAAAAGAACGATGTAAAAAGCATCCTCTTTACAGTTATTTTATTTTTAAATTCTAAGTTTTTCGCATAATTGCTTTTTTTCAAAGTTAACGAAAATGGCTAAAGTTAAGATTTGTGAAGACTTAAAAAATAAAACAATTAACGATTTTAAAGCTGGTTTAAAACAAAAAAGTATCTGTGACAAATATTCAATAAATAAATCAGCAGTTTCAAAAATTATAAAGAAATTTCGTGAGACCGGTTCTGTAAAAACTCAACATTTAGGTGGAAGACCTCGTTAGACTACTACTCCTAGACAAGATAATTTAATAGCGAGAGAGTTCAAGAAATTCCCAAAAATAACTGCTCGAGAGGTTGTTAATAGCCTAAAATTAGAAATAAGTACCCGAACAGTTAGTCGCAGGGCAAATGAGGCTGGCTAGTCTTGGTTGCTATCGTCCTGTGAAAAAACCACTCATTTCTAAAAAGAACCGTTCTGCTCGTCTACAATTTGCCAGGGATCATTTAAACTGGTCGATACAGAAATGGAATACTGTCCTCTTTACCGACGAATCCAAATACAATTTAAGAGGCAGTGATGGGAGAACATTTGTAAGACGACCAAAGGGAAAAAGATTAGATCCAAAATACACAAATAAGACCGTAAAGTTTGGCGGTGGCAATATTATGGTATGGGGATGTTTTTCCAAGGCAAGGTATGGGCCCAATTCATATTATAAAAGATACCAACCATACAGAATCATATTAAACGATGTTATGTATCCATACGCTGAGGAAAATATGCCCCTAGTTTGGAGATTCAAACACGACAAACGACCCAAAACACACCTCTAGGGTTATAACCAAGTGGTTACAATCCAACGAGGTACGTGTTTTGAAGTGGCCTACCCAATCGCCACATCTCAATCCAATAGAAAATCTATGGGAAATTGTAGATCGTAAAATAAGGACCCAAAATTACACCAGCAAGGAAGATTTATCGGAGGCGGTTATAAGGGAATGGCTAAATATTTCAAAGGATACCATTGACTCTTTAATGTCGATGTGTAGCAGTTATATAAAATAAGGGATACCCAACAAAATATTGAGTTATTGCAATCACCCCTATCATAAATTAATATTTCACATGAAATGTGTTCCCTTTTCCCATTTTTCGTTCATGAGCTTTGTTGAAGTGAAAAAATTAGAAATTTTTAGATGGAATTTTGTAAACAATAAACAGCTGTTACGAACAAAATCAACTATTGTGAATGAAAAGTTCAGGGGAATATCACGATAGCAATTTTCATTTCGCGGGAAATGGATATTTACATAAATTTCACATGTTTTTCACGATAGGGGTGAATGTTTAGACCATATTTGTTAAAATAATACCTAAGTTTCCATTGTTTTGTCAATGCCGTAATAAAGAAATCTTTTAATTTTGTTTTCTCATTTTTAGAATTTAATTAATTATGTCCTTTGTTTAATTTGTTAAATTAAGTTAATAAAAGTACCTATACAAATAAAATACTACAAAAATGTTAAAATTTTTTAAAAAATTATTTCAGATTTTAGGCCACTAATGAAATATTTGGAAAAGTTTCCATTGTTTTGTCAACCACTGTATATATATTCTGGATCCTTATAGATAGCGGAGTCGATTAAGCCATGTCCATCTGTCTGTCCTTCCGTCTGTTGAAATCAACTTTCCAAAGTCCCCAATAACTCCGGAATTCCTCCTCAGTCCACAAATGGCTGAGATATAATGAAAAAACCAGGACAACCTCGATTTTTTACCTATATCTGGATTACTAAGTCATTAATATAGACAATATGGATATCTATAGATATCTATCTATATATCTATATTATAATGATAGATATTTCAAAGAACTTTGCAACGACGTATATAAGACCATAGTAAGTTGGACCTACACAATGGGTCAAAACCGGAAAAAATATTTTTTAATACAATTTTTTTTTTACCAAAAGTTTTTTTTTCGCTAAATAATAAAAAAAAATTTAAAAAACTAAAAAAATTAAAAAACCAATTCGAAATTTTTTTTTTTCAAAAAATGAAAAAAAAAATTTGTTTACCTAAAAATATTTAAAATTTTTATTTTGGAGTATAATTTGGTGACTCTCTTACTTGTTTAAAACTAAAGAAAGTTTGAAGACTGTCACAATTATAGTTCTGCAGATATTAGATATAAAAATAGCTTTGTATGGATGGTGCCACGCCCTTTTATAAAATCATGCCTATTTTCAGCCAAGCTGCGCACAATGGTATCGAAGTAAATCCAGCGAAATTTCCAGCTTTCACAATTATAGTTCACCAGATATTCCATAACTATTAACTTTGAATGGGAGGCGCCACGCCCATTTGAAATTTCAAAATTGTCTATTGTTCCTTATAGACAATCATTACAGTAGTTTAGGCTCCTATAACGAACAAATAAACAGACATATATAGATTTAAAAGGTTATACTTTGTTTAAAAGTTTATAACAAAAAAGTTCTTGAAATTTTCCTTTATGCGGTTTAACAACTTTCATTTTTAGATTTTTTTTTCTCTTTTCAAAACGTTTAAATTGTAAATGCTTTACTCGTTTACTCTTGATACAATCGTCATTCTCATTATCTTCGCCGTCATCAGCAACATGATCTTCATGATAATCTGTATTTCTACAAGAAATACAAATAAATTTAAAAAATTAAACAAATCAAAAAAACAAAAAACCTACATACAAAACAAAACAAAACTATCAACAATTAGAGCAGAATTCTTAAACATACATTTAATTTAGTTATTGGTGTAGAGAAAAGGTTATTTTCCTGGAAATTGCACAAAAAACTGAAACTTTCTAAATATCAACTATTATTTTATTTTTGTATGGACAATACTCGGGGATTGCTGAAATCGCACTACCTTGGAGCCCTATTGATAGGTCCATTTCTCAAAATCAAGTTATTCATTGACCTAACCTGAGCTTCGGTTTAGTTTTTTGAAGAAATAAGATGCGATGATGCCACCAGCAGCAAACGGTGAATTTTTCAGGATGTAATGGAGTGTGTGGGGTCTATTGTGGATTGGTCTCACTCCATATGCGACAATTTTGTTTTTAACAAAACCTTTAAACCAAAATGGGCCTCATGCTGGACACAATTTTGCGATAAAACAGTCGTCAAACATCAATCTATGCATGATGATTTGCCAGAGTATACTGATCATAAATGTCAAAAAGTGATCGCAGTTTGACAGTTAACCCTTTCGGAAGTTCTATCGGACTTAAAACACCCTTTACACTGGGTCTACAACTGGCATGAAATGTTTAACATTAACACTAACAATGTTTTAACACAATTGTTAAACCATGTGTTTTTTGTACAAATTTGGCAGCTGTCACATACGTTTATTCTGATTATTAAAAATTGAGTGCTTTACGAAAGAACAACGGCGATCATTGCACAAATTATTGTATCATGAACGCGTTATAATTGAGAAAACTTATTACAAAAATTTTGAAAGTTATGCTATGACCGCTCTCAAACCTCGAAAAATTTTCAGTCAAAATGACAAAATGTGTCAATCATTCGAAGAGTGGGAAAATTTTTTGAAGAAACTGGTTCGGTTATGGACAATAAGACTCTTGTGCGTCAACATAGCGGTTGGTCTCTTGATAATATTGCTTCTGTAAACGAGAGTGTCGCCGAAACCCCCAAAACATCAATTCGGCATCGTTCTCAAGAACTTCAAATTTCACGAAGCACCTTTATGCATACAAAATTCATCTTACTCAGGAGCTCAAACCAGCAGACCGTGGAAAGCACCGGCAATTCGTTCAATGGGTAATGGAGAACAGTGAAGTCAATGCCAATTTTTCTCCGATGAAGCGAATTTCCATTTGAATGGCTTCGTGAATACACAAAATTGTCGAATTTAGGTTGGGCCTTACACCTATTTCAGATATAATTTTCAACAAGATCGGTCGGAGGTTAAAATTTTACATTTTGGCTAAACAGGTGTTTCTTCTCATCCATGTAACTTATTAGCTATTGTTCTTAACAAAATTTAGTTTAGATATCTATTTATTCAATATTTCAAAAAGAAAATTTACTTTTTCAAATTGGGCCACTTTTTTCTCAAAATAAAGCTTAGGGTTTTTCTTGAAGAGAGCTTTTTGGTCCAAATAAATGTTTTGTAATTCAAGACATACAAAATGCCAAATTTCAAAAGTATAATCGGTATAATTAGTCATATCTCTCATATAAGACACACTTTCGAAATTAACTTAAAAGAGCATAAATCTCTTAAAAATTTTGGTATCCACATAGAATTCAACAGAAATAAGTTCCATACACACAAAAGACATGCCGTATAAATATTAAAAGAAAACTCTTTGTAAACATATGTACATATTCTCGGTGTAGGGTATGATATGGTCGGGCTTGACCTGAGCTGAAATCCAAGATCAAACGAAAAGATTAATGGCCTGTCATCAGAGTGTGGCGACCATTATGCGGATATTTTATTCCATACTTAATTGAAACATGTCTTCTTTACAATCCACTAAAAAATCACAACTATCTCAAAAAATACGTTTTTTTATTTTACAATGAAAAAGTGCATTCTTTCTCCCATTTTATCAATATCTGGTTATCGTTTTTCGTAACGATATACTTCCAATTAACATTTTTTTTTTTTTTGTATGAGAACTGTCAGTATATCGTCACGATAAACAAGTGAGAGAGCTATATTCAGCTGTACCGAATCTTATATATCCTTCACCAAATTATACTTCAAAATACAAATTTTAAATATTTTTAGGTAAACAACATTTTTTTTCCAAAGTTGTTTTTTTTAATTTTTTGTTAAAAATTATTTTTTTTTAAATTTTTTTTTTTAAATTTTAAAATATTTTTTTTAAATAATTTTTAAAAATTTTTTTTTAGTTTTTTAATTTTTTTTTGGTGGAAAAAAATGTTGACCGATTGTAGGTCCATTTTACTATGGTCTTATATACGTCGTTGCAAAAGTCTTTGAAATTTCTATCATTAGATATCCATATTGTCTATATTAATGACTTAGTAATCCAGATATACAGTGGTGGCCATCAATTTAAGACAAATACTTGAATTTTTTTCATCAACTGAATTTTAAGTGCGATAGAGCCAAAATAAAAGGACCTCTAAGGGTATGAAATTTATTATTAATGTTTCTAGTTTCTGAAAAATGTTTGGAAAAATCGGTAAAACATATATGGACAAAGATATGTGGAAATACGTTGACCCACCTCAGAGAACATCCGCTGTTAATAACATGATATGACCGAAACTAATGCAACTAAAAATACGAAATTTGGTCCGAATATTTTATAATAATAAAATTATAATGATATAAATGTGAGAAAATATGTTTATTTAAAAAAAAAAATTTTTGGTCAAGTTGTAGAAAAATTGTATGTGTTCATGGTGACTATGTATGAATTGACACAGTCGAATAAAACACACTTGTTTGTTAAAACAGTCCTCATGCATACATATTTGTGGAAATATTTGAAAAAATAATTGACAATTACATGGAATTTAGCAAACAATTTTTGTCTTAAATTCATGGCCACCACTGTAGGTCAAAAATCGAGGTTGTCCTGGTTTTTCCTTATATCTCAGCCACTTTTTGTGGACCGATTTTGCTGATTTTAAATAGCAAACTTCTCGAAAGCATGTCTGACAGAATTATTGAAGATTTGAATCGCGAAGATATCTGGGGTCTTCAGAAAATTGATTTCAACAGACAGACGGACATGGCTTAATCGACTCCGCTATCTATAACAATCCATACAGTGGTTGACAAAACAATGGAAACTTTTCTAAATATTCCATATGTAGCCCAAAATTTAAAATATTTTTTTAAAGTAAAATTTTTTTTAGTATTTAACTGAAATTAACTGAAAAACAAACAACATAATTAATTATATTCTGAAAAAAGGGAACAAAATTAAAAATATTCACTATTTCTTCGCTACTGACAAAACAATGGAAACTTTTAAACTTCTGCAAGAAAGAAGTGTAAAACGAAAATAATATTTAAAAGAACCATGTAAAAAGCATCCTGTTTACAGTTATTTTATTTTATTTTTAAATTCTGGTAATTTTTCACAATTTCTTTTTCTGAGTTTTTCGCATAATTGTTTTTTTTCAAAGTTAACGAAAATGGCTAAAGTTAAGATTTGTGAAGACTTAAAAAATAAAATAATTAACGATTTTAAAGCTGGTTTAAAACAAAAAAAGTATCTGTGACAAATATTCAATAAATAAATCAGCAGTTTCAAAAATTATAAAGAAATTTCGTGAGACCGGTTCTGTAAAACCTCAACATTTAGGTGGAAGACCTCGTAAGACGACTACTCCTAGACAAGATAATTTAATAGCGAGAGAGTTCAAGAAATTCCCAAAACTAACTCTTCGAGAGGTTGTTAATAGCCTAAAATTAGAAATAAGTACCCGAACAGTTAGTCGCAGGGCAAATGAGGCTGGCTGGTCTTGGTTGCTATCGTCCTGTGAAAAAACCACTCATTTCTAAACAGAACCGTTCTCGTTCTGCTCGTCTACAATTTGCCAGGGATCATTTAAACTAGTCGATACAAAAATGGAATACTGTCCTCTTTTCCGACGAAACCAAATAACAATTTAAGAGGCAGTGATGCCTCTTAAATTGACGCCAAAGGGAAAAAGATTAGAACTAAAATACACTGTAAAATAAGACTGTAAAGTTTGGCAGTGGCAATATTATGGTATGGGGATGTTTTTCTGGGCAAGGTATGGGCCCAATTCATATTATAAAAGATACCAACCATGACAGGTATAGGATACAGAACCATATTAAACGATGTTATGTATCCATACGCTGAGGAAAATATGCCCCTAGTTTGGAGATTCCAACACGACAACGACCCGAAACACGCCTCTAGGGTTTAACCGAGGGATACCCAACAAAATATTGAGTTATTGCAAAGTTTAGACCATATTTGTTAAAATAATACCTAAGTTTCCATTGTTTTGTCAATGCCGTAATAAAGAAAAAATCTTTTAATTTTGTTTTCTCATTTTTAGAATTTAATTAATTATGTCCTTTGTTTTTTGTTAAATTAAGTTAATAAAAGTACCTATACAAATAAAATACTACAAAAATGTTAAAAATTTTTAAATAATTATTTCAGATTTTAGGCCACTAATGAAATATTTGGAAAAGTTTCCATTGTTTTGTCAACCACTGTAGGTCAAAAATCGAGGTTGTCCTGTTTTTTTTTTCCTTATATCTCAGCCATTTGTGGACCGATTTTGCTGATTTTAAATAGCAAACTTCTCGAAAGCATGTCTGACAGAATTATTGAAGATTTGAATCCCGAAGATATCTGGGGCCTTCAGAAAATTGATTTCAACAGACAAACGGACATGGCTTAATCGACTCCGCTATCTATCGGAAATGAAAAATGTAGAAATTACAAACTGAATGACAAACTTATATTGTATATATATATATATATATTCTCACGAAGGTGAAGGATATAAAAATAGCAAGAGATTGAGAAAATGGGGGTTACAGAGACAACCTTTATAAATATGCCTAGTAAAATTTTAAATTGAAAATGAAATTATTGTTGCCCTTAGCCAATAAATAAACAAGCAAAAAAAATACCAAAGTGGTTCAAAAAGTGTGTGCTTTTTTTTCTCAACGTAAACAAATCTTAAATTTTAAAACAATTTAATTTTTGTTGTTTAATTACTTTACACAAAACATACATACATCATTTATTTGTGTTAAAAAAATACAACAACAAAAAAAAGTTGTTAAACAGCAAGTTAAATGTTTCACTCTCTTTGTTTTAACAACTTTTCTTTGCGGTTTCGTTAAGCAGTGTGTCATTTCTTTTTTTGTTTGTTTGTTTTTATCATGGAAGTTTAATTTTCATGAAATTAACTGACTAATTTTATTTATAATGTAAAATATTTTTGAACGAGTATTAAAGTTCTTTTAAGTTTTTATTATGTACATGCTGTAACTGAGTGTACAACAACGAGTAGCTCTGTATTGTTTGTATTGTTATTGTTATTCAAGTGCAACGGCACGCAATTGCCACCGAGTGAGTGACTGACTAACTGACTGACTGGTCTGTGTGGCTGGCTGGCTGAGTGACTTAATGGCTGGTTTTCTTGAATTTGGCTTTGGAAAAGGTGTGAATATTTGTAATTTTATATGAGAATTATTTTATTATTTCTTTTTTTTTTAATAATAAATCAGTCAGTCGGCAGTCTCATTTAAAAACTATTTTTTTGTTAAATCAAATGTGTGCAAGCAAACCTCAAATTGTTACTTAAAGTGTACTATTTGTGGTTAAGGTTTTATTTTTATTGTTTTTCCACATTTAGCTTTTCATTTGTTAACTTTTTTTTTATTATTATGGTTATTATTTCAAATGTTTGTTAGTTTTTTTTTTCTTTTCTTATTTGTATTTAATTGAAATGAGAACAAAATCTTTAAGTTTTTATTACATGGAGATGGAAAAAATCTGTTTTAAAATTTGCAAAGAATAATAAACAGATTTTTGTATAATTTGACTCTAGAACAGTGGTCGGCTCACATAGCCCCCAGGAGACAAAGTTAATCGGCTATTTATTTGGAAACAATGCTGGTCAGATTACAACTGAGAATGATAAAGCATTACATGTTATTATAATCCCTGATCAAAGTTCTCTTTATGCATATCACTGCTCAGTTTTCAAAGCCCCATTTTAATATGTAAATGAACAAGTAAGATTGCTATATTCGGCTGTGTCGAATCTTATATACCCTTCACCAAATTATACTTCAAAATTTAAAATATTTTTAGGTAAACAAAATTTTTTTTTTCCGGTTGTTTTTTTCATTTTTTTGAAAAAAAAAATTTTCGATTATTTTAAATTTTTACATTTTTTTTTAAATTTTTTTTTTTTAAATTTTAAATTTTTGTTCGTTTTTTCAATTTTTTTTTTTTTAAAAAATTCGGGTTAAATTTTTTTTTTTGATTTTGAACCATTGTAGGTCCAACTTACTATGGTCTTATATACGTCGTTGCAAATGTCTTTGAAATATCATTAGATATCCATATTGTCTATATTAATGACTTAGTAATCCAGATATAGGTCAAAAATAGGTCAAAAATCGAGGTTGTCTTGGTTTTTTCCTCATATCTCAGCCATTTGTGGACCGATTTTGCTGATTTTAAATAGCAAAATTCTCGAAAGCATGTCTGACAGAATTATTGAAGATTTGGATCCCGAAGATATCTGAGGTCTTCAGAAAATTGATTTCAACAGACAGACGGACATGGCTTAATCGACTCCGCTATCTATAAGGATCCAGAATATATATACTTTATAGGGTCGGAAATGAAAAATGTAAAAATTACAAACGGAATGACAAACTTATATATACCTTTCTCACGAAGGTGAAGGGTATAAAAACTATTGTGTCATTTTCATTCAAGATTTTTTATAATCCCAAATCAATGTTCTGTTTTTGCCGATCACTGCTCTAGAATACAAACTGTTCGAATATGTAAATAAAAAACTATTGTCTGTTTTTCAGTCAAGTTGTTCTTTTCCAATAATTATACCCTTCACCTTCGTGAGAAGGGTATTTACATATAAGTTTGTCATTCCGTTTGTAATTTCCACAATATAATTTTCCGACCCTATAAAGTATATATATTCTGGATCCTTATAGATAGCGGAGTCGATTAAGCCATGTCCGCCAGTCTGTCCGTCCGTCTGTCTGTTGAAATCAATTTTCTGAAGATCCCAGATATCTTCCGGATCCAAATCTTCAATAATTCTATCAGACATGCTTTCGAGAAGTTTCCTATTTAAAATCAGCAAAATCGGCAGAGATATGAGGAAAAAACCAGGACAACCTCGATTTTTGATCTATTTTTGACCTATATCTGAATTACTAAGTCATTAATATAGACAACTAGCATATTACCAACTATATCGTTAGCATATATTTTGATATTAAAATAAAAATACAGTGGTTGACAAAACAATGGAAACTTTTCCAAATATTCCATATGTAGCCCAAAATTTAAAATATTTTTTTAAAATAAAATTTTTTTTTTTAGTATTTTACTTGTATTTTACTTGTTTTATTTATATAAATTAACTGAAAAACAAACAACATAATTAATTATATTCTGAAAAAAAGGGAAGAAAATTAAAAATATTCACTATTTCTTCGATACTGACAAAACAATGGAAACTTTTAAACTTCTGCAAGAAAGAAGTGTAAAACGAAAATAATATTTAAAAGAACGATGTAAAAAGCATCCTGTTTACAGTTATTTTATTTTTAAATTCTGGTAATTTTTCACAATTTCTTTTTCTAAGTTTTTTGCATAATTTTTTTTTTTTTAAAGTTAACGAAAGTTAAAAGTTAAAATAATTAACGATTTTAAAGCTGGTTTAAAACAAAAAAGTATCTGTGACAAATATTCAATAAATAAATCAGCAGTTTCAAAAATTATAAAGAAATTTCGTGAGACCGGTTCTGTAAAAACTCAACATTTAGATGGAAGATCTCGTAAGACTTACTGCTAGACAAGATAATTTAATAGCGAGAGAGTTAAAGAAATTCCCAAAAATAACTCCTCGAGAGGTTGTTAATAGCCTAAAATTAGAAATAAGTACCCGAACAGTTAGTCGCAGGACAAATGAGGCTGGTCTTGGTTGCTATCGTCCTGTGAAAAAAAACACTCATTTCTAAAAAGAACCGTTCTGCTCGTCTACAATTTGCCAGGGATCATTTAAACTGGTCGATACAGAAATGGAATACTGTCCTCTTTTCCGACGAATCCAAATACAATTTAAGAGGCAGTGATGGGAGAACATTTGTATGACGACCAAAGGGAAAAAGATTAGATCCAAAGTACACAAATAAGACTGTAAAGTTTGGCGGTAGCAATATTATGAATAAAGAAAGTACCAAAAAGTCTCCCCCTAGAATTCTCACTCACTTAGGACAATATATTCTTAATTTTATGTTTCTAAGTCAATTGTTATAGAAAATTCTAAAAAGTACCATTGGAATAAAGAAAATGTACCATGAAGTATAGGCTTGAATTTTCACTCACTTAGGACCATATACGCTTAATTTCATATTTCTATGTCCATTATTACAGAAAATTCCAAAAAGTACCATTAGAATATAGAAAAAGTAGGATTCCCACTCATTCGGGTCCATATGACAAGCCACAGAACAAAAGATACTTTTTTGAAAATTTAAAAATTTTGGGAAATTTATTTTTTCTAGAAGATTTCAACCCAAATATTATAAAAATACCAAAAAATTAATTTGTAAAAAAAAATCGAAAAAGTACCTTTTTTTCTGCGGCTCTTCATATAAACTTTATTTCATATTTCTAGGTTAATTGGTGAAGAAATTACAAAAAGTACCATTCGAATAAAAAAAGTACCAACCAGTCTTTCCATAGAATTCTCACTTATTTAGGACCAATACGCTTAATTTCATATTTCTATGTCCATTATTACAGAAAATTCAAAAAGTACCATTAGAAAAATAAAAAGGTACCTATAGTTCAGTTCTCACATTTTGGTACCTAAATATTATCCACTATTTCTACTTTCACTCAGATACATATCAGCTAACTTTAATGTCGATAAGTGAAATAATTTACTTAATCCTTGAACACCCCTCAAGTTTGAAATTTAAAAATACTCCATTTTGCCAAAATTGTTTATGCTACAGACATGTCTCAAAAGATTAAAATATTTGTTAATGTGCCCAAGAAAAAATATGTTTTAAAAAAAAGTACCAAACTGTTTATCCGGATTTGGCCCAATATACACCTTGGCACTCGAGTTCCAAATAACAACCTGTTAGTTAATTTTTGTATGAATCCAGGAACCAATGTTAAAAAAATTATCAAAATTGGCTTAATAATTTCAAATAAAATGTATTTTCCCGATTTTATCCCCTTTTTGGTACCTTTTGTATGACCATTGCGGTGGTAAAATTTTATTCAAATAAATTTCTGTATCGTGGTGGTAGCTCATAATAAAATATTCGTATGTCTATGTCAAATTATAGAAAAACTTATTTTATGAAAAAGTACCAAAAATAAACGCAATTTTTAAGGGTTCGAATTTCCAAAAAGTACCAAACTTATATTTTTTATTTTTTGATAAGTAAAGAATACTATTTAAAATTTGTTTCTATGTTTATTGGTTTAAAATATACATAGGGTGCCACAAAAGTACCAAAATACAGTTTTTACCCCTTTTCTCCCCTAAAAGGTTCGAATTTCGAAAAAGTACGAATTACCTGTCAGCTTATTATACCCTTCACCTTCGTGAGAAGGGTATATATAAGTTTGTCATTCCGTTTGTAATTTCTACATTTTTCATTTCCGACCCTATAAAGTATATATATTCTGGATCCTTATAGATAGCGGAGTCGATTAAGCCATGTCCGTCTGTCTGTTGAAATCAATTTTCTGAAGACCCCAGATATCTTCGGAATCCAAATCTTTCAATAATTCTGTCAGACATGCTTTGGAGAAGTTTGCTATTTAAAATCAGCAAAATCGGTCCATAAATAACGGAGATATGAGCAAAAAACCGGGACAACCTCGATTTTTGACCTACAGTGGTGGCCACCAATTTAAGACAAATACTTGAATTTTTTTCATCAACTGAATTTTAAGTGCGATAGAGCCAAAATTAAAGGACCTCTAAGGGTATGAAATTTATTATTAATGTTTCTAGTTTCTGAAAAATTTTTGGAAAAATTGGTAAAACATATATGGACAAAGATATGTGGAAATACGTTCACCCACCTCAGCGAACATCCGCTGTTAATAACATGATATGACCGAAACTAATGGAACTAAAAATACGAAATTTGGTCCGAATATTTTATAATAATAAAAATATAATGATATAAATGTGAGAAAATATGTTTATTTAAAAAATTTTTTTTTTGGTCAAGTTGTAGAAACATTTTATGTGTTCGTGGTGAATATGTATGAATTAACACAGTCGAATAAAACACACTTGTGTGTTAAAACAGTCCTCATGCATACATATTTGTGGAAATATTTGAAAAAATAATTGCCAATCACGTGGAATTTAGCAAACAATTTTTGTCTTAAATTCCTGGCCACCACTGTATATCTGGATTACTAAGTCATTAATATAGACAATATGGATATCTAATGATAGATATTTCAAAGTCCATTGCAACGATGTAGACAAGGCTATAGTAAGTTGGACCTACAATGGTTCAAAATCGGGAAAAATATTTTTTAACCCGAATTTCTTTTTCACCAAAAAAAAATTTATAAAAAAATTTATAAAAAAATTTTTTTTAAAAATTTGGAAAAAAAATTTGGAAAAAAATTTTTTTTAAAAAAATGTATTTTAAAGTATAATTTGGTGAAGGGTATATAAGATTCGGCACAGCCGAATATAGCTCTCTTACTTGTTTTTTAAATGGAGTAAAATTCAATTTTAAGTTTTTTTTATCTAATGATAGATATTTCAGAGACCTTTGCAACGACGTATATAAAACCATAGTAAGTTAACCTACAGTGGGTCAAAAAAAATTTTTTTTTTAAATTTAAAAAAAATAAATTTTCCAAAAAATTTAAATAAAATAAATTTTGTTTTCCTAAAAATATTAAAAAATTTTATTTTGAAGTATAATTTGGTGAAGGGTATATATAGCTCTCTTACTTGTTTCATCTAAATTTGTTTTTTGCCATAGACAAATAGTTTTAATCTTCTTAATCATTTATTAATTTATCCTTTATTTTTTTGTCTTTCTTTACAGTTTGTGCCAACATTGCTGCAACAATACTACTTTAGCATTTATATATAAAACCAACCAACCAACCAACCACCACCTTAACCCTCCCTAGTCGACAATAAACCATAAGGTGCCCCTTTTTCCCCCCAACCCATCTTACACTTTCGCCCGCACTCGTACCCCAAATATACTACATACAATAACTCATTGTATTTGTTGTTTTGTTGCAAACAAAATTCTTTAATCGTGGCCACCAATAACAAATCAAATAGACGCAATAAAATGGCCAATTCCGGTGACATCTGGCTGCAATGGTTCTCCTGCTGTTTCCATCAACCCCAATCGCCGTCACGGCGAAGACACCAACGTTTACGCATCGATCGCTCAATGATTGGTAATCCAACGAATTTTCAGCATACCGGACATATCGGTTCGGCCGATGTGGAATTGTCCACAAATCACTTAAATGCAATACAGACACAAATGCAGAGTAAGGGGGGCTATGAGATGAATTCAATACAATTGCAGGTAAGAATAAACTATAGAATTTAAAGAGATACGATCTTTTCAAAGACTACACATAATTTAATATTCTTTTTTTTTGTTGAAAATCAGTAAAATCTGTCTATAAATTGCTCTGATATAAGAAAACGATTTTCAAGTTAGTACTAACCCCCTGTCTATACTTGACAAATATTTATTATAACAATTAATGACGTTTGTTGTCATGACAAAGTTGTCTGTGCAAAAGCACTAACAATTTTGTCATAACGAAGCAATAATACTAATAAATGGAGACTATACCTGATAATTTTTTATCTTGACAACGATTTTGAAATTTATCATGATAAAAATTGATCAGGTATAGACAGAGGGTAATGTTTGTTATACCTTTTGTTGTGGCACCAAAATTCGATTCGATTTAATATATAGTTTTAAGTCTATTCTATTTTTAATATTATTAAACCTCATCTCCTTTTTTCTTTCTGTTTTCTTACAGGCCTGCTGATAGTATTTTTAAGTTTTTAACCTATGGACTTTTGGCCTAAAGTTTGTTATTAAATTTGCTGATAAAATTGAAAGAAAGAAAAAAAAGAAACTAAGAAAATAAAGAGTACAGAGTGTAATTGAGTTGAGTTGTTTTTAAGGACTCTGTAGTGCAATCTCGCTTTTATTAATTGTTAAGCTGTTTATTATAAGAAAATTTTTTTATAGAGAATAAACCACTCCCCCAAACCGCACTCTTTAAGCAGCCGCCCCTCTGAAGCGTTAACGGAAAGAAGAGTAAGTGTGAGAGAGTATTTATATACTTTTATTAATTTGTAATTTTTTTATAAAAAATATTAAAATCAGTTGTATTTAGATTTTATAATACAAAGAAAACATAAAAAACAACAACATTCAATTGGGCCTTCATTTTAAAATAAAAACAAAAGAAAGAAAGAAAAAGAATTTTAAGAAAATCTGTTTTAAAAACAATTTTACTTTCTTTTGAAAATCTATTAAATATTAATTATATATGTAGAATTATAAGTACATGTGGGTACTTAATTTTTCTGTTTTGTATTTATTAATTCAAATAACTATAATGATTTTATATAACTATCAATTAACATGGAAAAAGAAATGTAAAGCAATATTTAGAACAAACAAAAAAAGTGGCTAGAAATTTAGAGAAAAGAGAGAGAATTAAATGTGTTATCACTTTACGGGATATCAATTGCAAGTGAATGCCATTTACAGTAACAAAAAAGAAGCAAATGTTATAACACAGTGGTAAATTCATGTTTTCTGTTATGAAACGGTTTTCGTTTAATTTTTATTAAAAAATGGTTTCATTTAAGTGTTTTTTTTCTTAAATTACTAACAAATATAGAGACTTATTAAATTAAAATTACTTAAACTTGCATTTATAAAACAAAAAAACCAACTTAATTATGAAAATAGTTGAAGAACAAATCTTTAAATTTCCATTTTTCAATTTTAATTGTAAAATTTTTATAAACACTGATCTTTTGAGAACAAAACAATAATGATTTCTCTCTATTTGCATTTAAATAAAACGCACAATTTTCAAACGAACAATTAAATCAATCACACACAAAACAACTTAAATTGTCCATGGCAAAACAAATTCAACAAATTCTCTTGTGTATTTTAACAAAATATCAAATATTAGCTTTAAGTTAAACAAAATTTCTTGTTTTCTTTATAATGAATTTATTTTTTTTTTATTTTTTTTTAGTTTTTTAGCACTTAACCAATGTATTTTATAAAACAGATCTTTAGTTTTTTTTTTGTATTTATAATTAAATAATAATGAATGAATGGTATCAATTAAAAAATATCTAAAAATAATAATAAATAAATAATGTATGTACCTCCTTTTAAATAATCATTAATTAATTAACCATTTAAATGTACTTGTAGATTTGAATATTTTTTTTTTATTTTTTTAAATTATTTAAAAAAATTTCTTTTTGTTTTATTATTTAATATATTATTTAAATAAAATCAACCTTAAAATTTATTTATAAAGTCTTTTATTTTGATAAAAATCTACTTGATTTCTCTTTTTTTTAAACATAAAAAATCCTTGTCTGTATTACTCTTTATATACTTAAAAATGTTACAAATATCAATATATAAAATAATATATTACCATAATTATTAAAAACAAAAGTAACAATCCACATAATATCAATTGAATTTAAAAAAGAATCATATATTCTTAAAAAAACCACACATTAAATATGAAAAATTGATAGAAAAGCTAAAGCTAGCTAAATAAGTTTAAAATAAATATTCTATAATAAAATGTTAGCGTTAAATTTTAACGATTAATTTATTATATATTGAAAAAAAGAAAATTAAAAGAAAACAAATATTTAATAAAGATTTAAATTATTAAAGAATTAAATGAAAGTATTTGTGGAATTATTGAATAGAGTTATTTGTTAAAGAAAAACTTAAACCAAATTAATGAGATGATACGCTACTTGCAATTGAAATCATTTTTCAACAATCTCAAAAAAACATTTAATAAGCTAAATGTTAGGTGATTACTTTTTGTTGTTTTATTGGACTGATATACAGTGGTTGACAAAACAATGGAAACTTTTCCAAATATTCCGTATGTAGCCCAAAATTTAAAATATTGTTACGTTTTAACCTTTTCAAAACGTTTGTTTATTTCCTTTAAATAAACCGAATACTTTTGATTGCAAATAAAAGCCGTTTAGTAGTTTGAAAATTGTAACAACTCTTTATTTATTTAAAATGTACAACAGAATTAAATAGTCACTCAATGTTTATATACACGTTTATAAATTCTCAGAAATACAGCCACACTTTATAATGTACACGAATTAACTTGAAAAATACAGCACTCAGTTCATGTTTATTCGAAAAGCATCTCTGATAAACTCACTAACGACTGCGACCTCTGCCACTATTTATAACACTGCCATCTGCACTCTAGATTTCTCTTTAACTGTCTAGAGGTTTCAAATACATACACCATCTGTGGTGTACTTACTACAATGTTCTTTAACTGAATATTCGAATTCGAATATACGGTCGCAGCAAACAGCGTTGCCAACTTACTATCAATGGTCAACTGAAAGCTTTTATTCAATGTTAAATAATGCCCACAGATATGTTACAGTTTGCTATTACAGCACTGTTATTTGAAAGCATTAGGCTACTTGTAAATCAGCCGTTAAAATCGTTACATTTGAATTCAAGTACAATTTCGTAACAATCACCCCTATCGGCAATAACATGTGAAATTTTGTTCCCATGAAATATTCATTTCCCTCGAAGGGAAAATTGCAATCGGGAATATTATGATGAACTTTACATTCACAATAGTTGATTTTGTTCGTAACAGCTGTTTATTGTTTACAAAATTCCATCTAAAAATTTCACAACAAGGGGAATTTTTTTCACGTGAACAAAGTTGATGAACGAAAAAAGGAAAAGGGAACATATTTCATGTGAAATGTTGATTCGCGATAGGGGTGAATATTTTTTTAAAATAAAAATTTTTTTTTTTTAGTATTTTACTTGTATAGTTTTATTTATATAAATTAACTGAAAAACAAACAACATAATTAATTATATTCTGAAAAAAAAGGCAACAAAATTAAAAATATATTCACTATTTCTTCGCCACTGACCAAAACAATGGAAACTTTTAAACTTCTGCAAAAAAGAAGTGTAAAACGAAAATAATATTTAAAAGAACGATATAAAAAGCATCCTTTTTACAGTTATTTTATTTTTAAATTCTGGTAATTTTTCACAGTTTCCTTTTTCTAAGTTTTTCGCATAATTGCTTTTTTCAAAGTTAACGAAAATGGCTAAAGTTAAGATTTGTGAAGACTTAAAAAATAAAATAATTAACGATTTTAAAGCTGGTTTAAAACAAAAAAGTATCTGTGACAAATATTCAATAAATAAATCAGCAGTTTCAAAAATTATAAAGAAATTTCGTGAGACCGGTTCAGTAAAAACTCAACATTTAGGTGGAAGACCTCGTAAGACGACTACTCCTAGACAAGATAATTTAATAGCGAGAGAGTTCAAGAAATTCCCAAAAATAACTCCTCGAGAGGGTTGTTAATAGCCTAACATTAGAAATAAGTACCCGAACAGTTAGTCGCAGGGCAAATGGGGCTGGTATTGGTTGCTATCGTCCTGTGAAAAAACCACTCATTTCTAAAAAGAACCGTTCTCGTTCTGCTCGTCTACAATTTGCCAGGGATCATTTAAACTAGTCGATACAGAAATGGAATACTGTCCTCTTTTCCGATGAATCCAAATACAATTTAAGAGGCAGTGATGGGAGAACATTTGTAAGACGACCAAAGGGAAAATGATTAGATACAAAGTACACAAATAAGACTGTAAAGTTTGGCGGTGGCAATTTTATGGTATGGGGATGTTTTTTAGGGCAAGGTATGGGCCCAATTCATATTATATAAGATCCCAACCATGACAGGTATAGGATACAGAACCATATTAAACGATGTTATGTATCCATACGCTGAGGAAAATATGCCCCTAGTTTGGAGATTACAACACGACAACAACCCGAAATACACCTCTAGGGTTTTAACCGAGTGGTTACAATACAACGAGGTACGTGTTTTGAAGTGGCCTGTCCAATCGCCAGATCTCAATCCCATAGAAAATCTATGGGAAATTGTAGATCGTAAAATAAAGACCCAAAATTACACCAGGAAGGAAGATTTATCGGAGGCGGTTATAAGGGAATGGCAAAATATTTCAAAGGAGACCATTGACTCTTTAATTGGTTCAATGCATCGTCGATGTGTAGCAGTTATAAAAAATAAGGGATACCCAACAAAATATTGAGTTATTGCAAATTTTAGACCATATTTGTTAAAATAATACCTAAGTTTCCATTGTTTTGTGAATGCCTTAGTAAAGAAATCTTTTAATTTTGTTTTCTCATTTTTAGAATTTAAGTTTCCATTGTTTTGTCAACCACTGTATAATTTATTTATGCAAAATGAAAATTATTTTCCTTTAAAAATGTAGTGACAGCATTTTATTTTAAGTTGCAAGGAGCAAGTTTTGGAACTATGCTCTACAAGAAAAGAGTTTTGGAATTAAGTTTTCTGCAAATAGCAAGTTTTGTTTTTTGCTAATTACACTGGGCTATAAATTTGGAGAAAAACAATTTGACAGCAGAAACAAAGCATGTTTTTTTAACTAATCTTGGTGCGCTGAATTCGAATCTGGCATAAAAATTGGTCTATCACGTCATTTTAATTTTTTTATCGTATGCTGGCAATACTGTAAAACATTACAATTCAAAATCGTGTGCTACTGATTCAAGCTATATTTGGCTATATTTGTTTGGAAAAAAAGGATATGCAATATCAGAATCATTAAAACATGGATATTTACATTATTTTGATGTCAGAAACATGGAAAAACCTTGGACACCGACAATGTTTTGCAATAGTTAGTGATGATTTACACCATTTACTCCACCCCTCTTATCCACAAACTCAAAAAATCAAAAGAGAATTAAGAAAAAACGACGTCTTAAAAGTCATGGTGTAAATCGGCACTTACAGAACTGTTTTATACAAGTGATCAAATGGTACCATTCTTATAACTATACGGAGTTTGTCTTAAAATGGGTGGAATTGTATTAGTGGGCGTGGCACCTATCATACAAAGTAAATTGTTATTTTCCAATACATATATCGGGAAGTAAAATACTAAAAAAAAAAAAATTTATTTTAAAAAATATTTTAAATTTTGGGCTACATATGGAATATTTGGAAAAGTTTCCATTGTTTTGTCAACCACTGTATATAAATTATGTAGTACCAAATTACACTTTTAAGAAATAAATTCGCCAAATGTGTAGTAACAAAAAGTGGTATTTTGACGATTTCTGGCAACACTGCAATCAACAGTTTTAAACCACAATTTACAACGCTGTTGTTAAAATGCTACACAACTTAAACAACGTAGTAAACAGCACTGGTAAGTTTACAAGGAACCACATTAATATTTTGTTTTACAATAATAAGAAAACAAGCAAATTTAAATGGATAAAAAGCCAGCCATAAAACGAAACCGAGAAAAAAGAAACAATAAAAGATGGACTGATAATGAAATCAAGCAGTTGTTGCAATATTTGCAAGAGCAGCCAGATTTTGAGGTTTGTTAAAAAATTCTCTGCAAATTATTTTTTTAATAAAAGTTTATAAAATCTATTGTATACCTATCTGTTAAAGAAACCCACAGCCCAAATATTTTATCGGCAATTTTTAAAAGCTTCCAATCTCGATGCCACTTGGGATCTGTGCCGTTGGAAAATCAAAAACCTTAGAACCACATATAAAAAAGCAGAGACTTGGAGAAGATCTAATGGCTTGTTTGAGACCGACCCAGCCGTACAAGGTTTCTTATTCATTTCACTGTATGATAATATCAATGTTTCTAACTTTTATTTTGTTTTACAGATAAGTTAAGAAAAATTTGTCGTTTCTACGATGACCTGCATTGTGTTTTCGCACAAAGATTTTCAGATTTCCCGGACGAATTGTTTGATAGTGCCTCAACAACAGATATGAGTTTTAACCGAACATCGCTGACAGAAAGTACTATGGACGATAGTATTGATGAATTCCATTTAGCTGCCGTAAAATCCGAGGCAAATGATGACATTGAAGAACAAACTCCGTTATTAGTTCCTTTGCGTTCTGAAACAACTTCTCCGGTTTCATCTGTACCAGCAGAACCACAAGATGATGAAAGAGTCATAAATCATAAAGATGAAAACGTCCAATTGAAACCTGATGCATTTAAAAATTCTTTGGATGAAATTTCTCAAAAGAATAGGGAACAAAGTACATTTTTAAAAATGCGACTTGAATTTGAAAAAGACAGATTTCAAAAGGAATTCGAACTAAAGGAAAGAAAATTTGCCGAGGAAATTAAGGAGAGACGGGAAAAGTTTGAATTGAAGAAATTGGAAATGGAGCAAGAGAAACATTTGCGCATATTGCAGCTGGAAAAGGAGGAGAGAATCGAAACGTTTGAAATTAAAATGCGTTACCGCCGTTCTCGTTCACGTTCACGTAGCAGTGATTAGACAAACAAATGTTTGTATTGATTGAATATTTCCAATAAAAAATGTTAAAGAAAAAGAAATTGTTTAATTTAATAAAAAACTTATTTAATTATTGATAAATTTACTGAAAAAAACGCATATAGAATGTAAATCTTACATTGTCAATTTCTTTTATTTTTGTAAACAAGTAATTAGTACTCATATTTGCAGTCAACATAATGTTAAAGAAACCAATTTAAAATACATACTTAAAAAAAAGTGAATTTCTTACACTTCTTACTCGTCATCACTGCCAGAGCCACTGCCGCTACCACTTGCAGCACCACCGCCACTTTTGCCCCCACCACTGTCATCGCCACTGTCGCTATGTTCGCTGTGTGAACCCTTGTCGGTGCCACGTTCAACATCCGACTCTGAATCAGAGTCGCGTAACGCCTTAACCACTTTGTTTTTATCCATATGTTTCTTGCTGCGTCTACCCTCAAAATCGGAACCATCATCTTCGTCCGAGGAATAAATACCCGAAGCTTTTTGATCTCCTCCCCCACCAGCTGCCGCTGTAGAGCCTTTTTTGTACTTGTTCTTAATAGCACTCAATGAAATGACATTTTCATCTTCACTGCCCTCATCGTGATGATATGCACCATGTGCTCCACCGCCAAGGGCACTGTGACCCTTTTTCTTTTTAGGCTGCGGCTTGTGTTGATCGCGCATGGCTTGCCTAAGTTTCTCTTCTTCCTTCTTAAGATTGTACATACGATCCACATTGGGATCTTTGCCCACCTGTGTAAGAATCTTAATGCCCGAAACTTTGGTCGAACGATCAGCCAAAGACATGGTCATCTTCTTGTGAGTGAACGATTCCGTCGAGTGAGGACGGAAGGTGAGTTTTGTGCGGAAAACAGCTTGACCTTGCAGACCGGTACCTTGACGTATGAACATGTGATTGTGGTCACCGTGTAGCGGCTGCTTGAAGACATCGAATATTTCATTACCCAAGTGCAGAGACATACTGCCATCGGACCAGCGCACAAAACGAGAATTTGACTCTTTAACCATGTCACCATTATTGTTCATGTATTCACGCCAACGCAAGGTATTACTGACCTTCAATTTGACACGTTGTCTACCCTCTTCGTCCATGGTTTCCTCTTCATCGATTTCATCTTCATAGGTTTCGTGATCGAAGGGTCTGGTATCGACAGACAAGAAATTGGGCAACTTAACGAAATGTATTTCGCGGCCCAAATCGGTAACAATACGTGGTATCTCTACATCGATACGAGTTTCGGGCACAGGTTCTGGTTCATCCTCTCTGGGCTGTCCTACCCTTTCAGCAGAACGTGAACGTGATCTCGATCTAGAGCGTGATCGAGTTCTGGATCTGGAACGTGATCTGCCAGAAGCACGTGACGAGGATCGGGATCTAGAACGCGATTTGGACCGTGACTTTGTGGAACCCTTTTCCGAACCACTGTCCGACTTCTTTTTATCTGCCTCATCATCCCCCTCATCTTCTGAGAGACTAATGTCGTCAGCATCACCGAAAATATCCTGGGCATCAATTTTATTCGTGTTATTCTCCTGTTCGCTGCCACTATCCGAGTCAATAATACGTGACTTTTTGTTTTTAGAGGGTGATTCCTTGTCCTCATCCTCTGAGCCACTGGATACAGCTTTACGTTTCTTTTTGGCCTTTCCCCCGCCAAAATCACTGCCCGACTCTGAACCACTGCCCGATTTGCGTGAGTGTGGCGTACCCGAACGACTGCGGGTACCAGAACGTGACCTACTGCCTGAACGAGAAGAACCGCTACGGGAACGAGATTTACGCGGTGTTCCCGATTTAGAACGACTTCTGCTTCGTGATGCAGCCCGATCATCTATTTGTAAATTTGGTGATTGCGATCTTGACTCTTCCTCATTACCTTTTGCTCCGACGACAGCAGCAGCTGCTGCTGCTTTGGGAGAAGCGGCCGGAGTACGGCTGCCAGAACGTTTAGAATGATGGCTTGCTGCCGATCCAGATCTTTTAGAGGCATTCGAATGATGGCTTGCGACCGATCCAGATCTTTTCGAGTTATTAGAATGATGACTTGCTACCGAGCCAGACCTTTTTGAGTTATTAGAATGATGGCTAGCCACCGATCCCGATCTTTTGGAATGATGGCTTGCTGCCGATTCCGAGCGTTTAGAAGCATTAGAGTGATGGCTTACTGCCGATTCTGAGTGTTTAGAAGCATTAGAATGATGGCTTACTGCCGAACCCGATCTTTTAGAAGCATTTGAATGATGGCTTACTGCCGATCCTGATCTTTTAGAGACATTCGAATGATGACTTGCCTCTGAAACTTTAGAAGCATTAGAATGATGACTACCAGCTGAACCCGAACGATTACTGTGTGCTGAGCCGGACCTAGAGCGAGATTTTCGAGGACTTGCTGAACCCGAATGCTTACTATGAGCACTACCCGAACGTGAACGAGATTTTGATCTAGAGTTAGACCTAGAGCGGCCCGATGCCGAGCCGGCTGGTGAGCCAGAACGTGAACGATCACTGCCGCTGCCAGACCTGTTACATTTATTAACGAAAAATCACTCTATTTAGCTATCATATACATTTTACTTTATTATTAACGTTACACTTACCCTGCTTTTGCATTTTCTGGAGTATTGCTTCTGCTACGACTGGAACTGTGGCTACGACTGCCACTAGAATCGGAATCCGAGCCAGACCCTGCAATTATTTTCTTTTTTATCTGTTGATTCATTAGTATAATAATTTTTTACTTACCGCTATCATTTTCTAAACTGTTGTAAACCATATTTTTGTTTTATTTATTAAAAAAATCCATCCAAAAATCTATAATTTCTGAAAAAGTTGACTTTCTTTGACAAACACCACACAATTGTAATTGAACAACTCTGTGTTAGTTGAAAGATGGCCGAAGCTGTGTTTAGTAAGCAAACATGAAAAGGGTTGCCAATCTTCGCACAGAATGTAAGAAATATTAGTTTTACGATAAATAAACTTTTTAATATTTAACTCAACAATTTTATTTTACATAAACCTGGCAGATGTAGAGTACTATATAATCAGAAGGCTTTTAATAGTTTATGCCCTTTTAAATGATGTATGTATGCCCTTTTAATCAAAATCATCAAAAATACCATATATATTTAATATTCGAAATTTCGAGGCACATATCTTGGGAAATTTGGACTGGTTGCAGAAGCAAAATATACCACAATGTTCAACATGTACCTCTAGCAAATGAACTGGTAACGAACTAGAGTGGCACCAATAAACTACAGTTTAGGCAAGAATTGATCAATTTATAACTTTACATGGAGTCTCCACGCGCAATAAACATGTTAATAATTAACTTGACTGTAAAATTCTATTGCCAACATTTTTTGAAGAAATAATGTTCAACATAAATGGTCAAATTTGCTTTTTTTTTCTTTTAAATTAATTTGCAAAACCTAAACACAACTATAATAATAATGTTTTAAAAGATAAATTAAGGAGAAAATTTAGAAAATGCGTCAATGAAATTTGCGAGTGTAGACTGCAAATTGCCATAAGCTGTTGTTCTGCCGACGTTATTGCTTGTGTTTAGCAATAAATATTGTTACGTGGAGACATATGTTGAGGTAGGCAATCGTGGTCCACTTTTTGTTAATATTTATAATTTAGCCTGTATGTTTTCATCATTATACAGCTAGTGGCAACCCTTACGCAAACCGCTAATTCCTACACTGAACACACCCCGCATGACTTGTGTTTGTTATTATTTGCATTTTTAACACTTTTTTATAAACTAGCTTTCCACTAATAGAAAATCTTAAACAAAAATGGGTTGTCCTATGGGTTTTGGTGAATTAAATATACCCTCTTCTAGGGCATTTTGGGATGATTGCGATGAAGACGAATGCCCACAAAAATCCATTGAAAAGTAAGTTTAACAGACAATATAAAGATATTTTCTTATGATTAACTTTTCAGACTCATGTTTAAATATGAAACCACCGAGGAAAAGCTAAAACAATTTGCCTCCAAAACTAAACTCATGTTTGTAATCGAAGGTACGGCTATAGCTGAATTTGCAGAAGCTTCTCTATTGAAGAATGCCAAAAAATTGGCAGAAATACCCAGCAAGAAATCATCATTACACTATGTGGCCAACAAGGAGATGCTAGTGGCCATAGTGGAGGAAGATCTAACGAACAGTGGTGAAATATGTGAACTTTTAGTAAATCTTGGCAAACCTGAAGAAGTCATTACGTTGACTGTTAAACCAAAAGTGGACTTTAAAAGTGAAAATATTGCAGCCATTAGAGATGAAATAACATTTTTAAGAGCCATAGACGGACAATTGAATAATGTGGATGCTTTAGAGGCTCCCAATTTTATAGCTGGAGTGGCAGCGGGAAGTAAGTTTTCTTAATGATTAATTGAAGTTGAAATAATTATGTTTTAAATATTTTATTTTTTGTTTTAAGTTTGTTCTTGGCGTTCAAATGAGGGTCTAAAGGTCCAGTCGTATGTGGCATATACCGATAACATTGCCTTGGACTCTGTAGCAGCTAAACCAATTGTTAAACTTTTACATGACTTGAATATAGAGTGTTCAGATACCTATAATCCAAAAACACGAGATGATTCACATTTGTATATGTGAAAAATTTTAAACATTGGAAATGTAAACGGACAAACGCTTTAAAGTTTTAGGGTTTAGGGATAATTTTTGAAAAATTGTAACTATTTTTTTTTTAAATATAAAAAATAAATCTTGGTAATTTTTTTAAATACTTTTTATTTATTTTATAAAGAACATAGCGGTTTGAATTTGTTCTTACAACAATTCACTTAAACTTAATTCACTTATAACCGGCAATCTAAAATTTCGCATTAAAAAATGAGGTACTCCGTGAATATATTCCGATGTCAGCTGAAGATTAATATATTGCAAATTTTAATGAAAGCAAAAACGTAGAGAATACTAAAAATTCCGGAATTTGATTTCTATTTCGATTATTCGTCATCAAAAATCGATTTCAGCATAAAAATCGGATCACAAAAAAATCGTTTTTAGACACTGAAAATAGATTTTCGACCATAATCGTAAACGATTTACCATTCACTACTGCTATGATAGCAGCAGTGGCAGTTTTTCTATTACAGCCTTAGTAACAGGATAATATTTGCAGTCCTTTAAGGAACCAGATCCAGTATCACATAATTTCAATATTTTCTTTAACTGGACATCGAATTTGTAAAGTTTCCTTATAATGGAGATCATCAGGCCAATAACTGTAATATATGTCAGTCACCCGGCATTTGAGCATTATTAAACTTTCCCGCCAAAAATTCAAATGGTCCTCCCAAGTTCTGTGCCAAGGTTCATTATAGGGTTCTATAAGTCGATTGTTCAAAAATTTTAATAGTGATTACAGATTCCGTAGTTTAAAAAATAAGATAAATATTGCAAATTTTCAAGAAATGAAGTAGTTTTGTTTAAATTTTTGCTTTGATGTACGAGTACTTTTATTTTTCTAACGTTAAATTGACAGATAACAATTTTGCATTGAGAGTTGCCAGCTTAAATCAAGCTATGTTTAGTAAGCACAAATTTGTGGCTGTGTTGATTTGTCACATTTGGAATAACGGTACTCCAAACAAGCATAAACAAGTCAGTGTTATGTAAACATCGCGATCAAAATGCCGCTAAAAGTAGTTCGTGTGTGAAAATTGTTTAGAAGTGTTAAATTAATAAAAAAATATTAAGTTATTACCAATTACAAACATATTACTAACTGTAATTTATGTATGCAAGTGATTATTTTAAAGATAATATAATTTAAGTGTGTGTTTACCTCTTCGCAGACATTTGATGTGATAAATTATCAAAGCTGGGGAATAACAAAGAAAATAAAGATTATTTCTGTAAAAACAAGTGGCGGCATAATAAATTCCATTATGAAAGTGTTAGTTATGTGTAAAGTTAATGGGAAAAGTAATTATTTTGTTTGGATTATACTATTACTGAAGATAATCAACAAAGACATCATTCATAATCAAGGTTTGGTAAGTGATGCTTGATTTTATTTATTATTAAACATTTTAGAATAAGGAATCAAATAATAGCAAAACTAAACAGGCAAAATCTACCTACATATATATGTATATCCTAAAATAATTACATACTCAATTTTAAATGTTTTGTTATCGTTTAAAAAGGTTTGAATTGGCAATTACGTTAGGAAGGAAGGGTTTTTACTTCCGATGTATGTATGCCAAAAAGCACGGCACGAATGTTTTCATTTCCCACACAACTTATAAGCCAAAATAGAGTTAGGGTTGTAAATTTATCAATAAACTTAAAATTCAATTTTATTTGTTTTTCTGATTAAAATCTGTAAATCTTACTAGTCCTGCAACAGACCCAATTTCACCCTAAATTGAAAAAAATTTTCCAGCATTTCAGTTAATCATCCTCAGCGGCAATGCTTATTTACAGTGGTTGACAAAACAATCGAAACTTTTCCAAATATTTCATTAGTGGCCAAAAATCTGAAAAAATTTTAACATTTTTGTAGTATTTTATTTCTATACTTTTATTAACTTAATTTAACAAAAAACAAAGGACATAATTAATTAAATTCTAAAAATGAGAAAACAAAATTAAAAGATTTCTTTATTATGGCATTGACAAAACAATGGAAACTTAGGTATTATTTTAACAAATATTTATGGTCTAAACTTTGCATTAACTCAATATTTTGTTGGGTATCCCTTATTTTTTATAACTGCTACACATCGACGATGCATTGAACTAATTAAACAGTCAATGGTCTCCCTTGAAATATTTTGCCATTCCCTTATAACAACCTCCGATAGATCTTTCTTCCTGGTATAATTTTTGGTCCTTATTTTACGATTTACAATTTCCCATAGATTTTCTATGGGATTGAGATCTGGCGATTGGGCAGGCCCCTTCAAAACACGTACCTCGTTGGATTGTAACCACTCGGTTACAACCCTAGAGGTGTGTTTCCGGTCGTTGTCGTGTTGGAATCTCCAAACTAGGAGCATATTTTCCTCAGCGTATGGATACATAATGTCGTTTAATATGGTTCTGTATCCTATACCTGTCATGGTTGGTATCTTTTATAATATGAATTGGGCCCATACCTTGCCCTGAAAAACATCCCCATACCATAATATTGCCACCGCCAAACTTTACAGTCTTATTTGTGTACTTTTGATCTAATCTTTTTCCCTTTGGTCGTCTTACAAATGTTCTCCCATCACTGCCTCTTAAATTGTATTAGGATTCGTCGGAAAAGAGGACAGTATTCGATTTCTGTATCGATCAGTTTAAATGATCCCTGGCAAATTGTAGACGAGCAGAACGGTTCTTTTTAGAAATGAGTTTTTTTTCACAGGACCAGCCAGCCTCATTTGCCCTGCGACTAACTGTTCGGGTACTTATTTCTAATTTTAGGCTATTAACAACATCTCGAGGAGTTATTTTTGGGAATTTCTTGAACTCACTCGCTATTAAATTATCTTGTCTAGGAGTAATCTTACGAGGTCTTCCACCTAAATGTTGAGTTTTTACAGAACCGGTCTCACGAAATTTCTTTATAATTTTTGAAACTGCTGATTTATTTATTGAATATTTGTCACAGATACTTTTTTGTTTTAAACCAGCCTTAAAATCGTTAATTATTTTATTTTTTAAGTTTACAAATCTTAACTTTAGCCATTTTCGTTAACTTTGAAAAAAAGCGAAAAATTTAGAAAAAGAAATTGTGAAAAATTACCAGAATTTAAAAATAAAATAAAGTAACTGTAAACAGGATGCTTTTTACATCGTTCTTTTAAATATTATTTTCGTTTTACACTTCTTTCTTGCAGAAGTTTAAAAGTTTCCATTGTTTTGTCAGTAGCGAAGAAATAGTGAATATTTTTAATTTTGTTCCCTTTTTTGTTAGAATAGACCTAAATTCCTTTAAGAGTTTTTTTGGTCGCTTAGTGGGATGCGAGAGGGATATAAGTATATACTAATACGGATAGCGAGTCATAACGGGTTTTAGCCAGTATTATATGAAAATGATTCAGTAATACTCTGACCTCATTTTAAGCAATTAATAATTCCGCATCGTATATATTTTTATCGATTCAGCCTCTTTGTAAAACTGTATCATCAAGATAATCAATATCTTCCACACTCTTTATTAGCGAAACATCTTTGTAAAACTGTATCTTGATTATCTTCCACACTCTATATTAGCGAAAAATATATATCAACCTAACATTAAAACAAGTAAGAAAGTATGTTCGGTCAAGCCCGACCATATAATACCCTACACTAAGTAAATGAGCAAAAACATTTTTCTTTTAAAATATCAATAATTTATATTCGTGAGTGACTTTCGGACTTGGGCCTTATATGGGAGCTATGACCAATTATGGACCGATCACCATGAAATTAGGTCGTGTGATTTATGTCTATATGAAAGTTAACTATGTTGAATTTTATGTGTATACCAAAATTTTTAAGCGATTTATGCACGTTAAAGTGATTTTCGGAAGCGGGTCTATATGTGAGCTATGATTAATTATGGACCGATCGTAACAAAATTTGTTGACATGAATTTTGTATATATAAAACTTATTTGGAGCGGAATTTGTGGAGATACATGCATATATAAATTGAACATTTATGACCGATAAAGTCCAATTTCGGAAGGACATTTGTATGGGGGCTAGGTGAAATAATGGACCTATTTTTGGGCGTTACAAACATCTGCACAAACGCATTATATCCTCCCCACTATGGTGGTGTAGGGTATAAATAATATATGAAGAAAATAAAAACTATACTTTATGCCTGTTTAAAATCAATACCACACATAATTCTTAAATTTATTAATTTATATTTTAATTTTTAATTCATATTATACTCTTTTGCTTTATCTTTAATATTACATAAACTAATATTAATTTGGCAAATTAACCTGAACACTAAGGACCGTAAAAGATCATCTATTTTTCCTTTTTATGTTCATAGTTTTTCCACAAGCATTCTGTTGTGTATCAACTAGGGCAGAAGCTCCTCTAACTTGTTCATATAGTATACTAAATAACTCATGACGATTATTTGTGATGAGATTATTGAAATATTCAGTTTTATTTCCTGCCTTATCGAAACAAATCTCATGGAACTTTTTAAAAGTGGTATAAATATTATGGCCTGCACCATATAATAACTTTTTTGATAATTTTTTTGGCGTAAAAAGTTTCTTCTCGGCTAAGAAATGATTTAAATATTTATAATGAAAACAAGATTTATGAAAATTACGTAAATAATAAGCGGCATTTTTTCCTGACGAGTTTAATACATTTGAGATATAATTTGCGGTAAAACCTTTATTATAGAAATCATCTAAAAGTTGTGTTCTCTTTCCCACATCATCGAAACAAACATCATGGAAATTTTTTAAAGCTAAACAAATATGAGCTTTTGCTCCTTGCAATATCCCAGTTAAATTACTCGCTGTAAAGCCTGCTTCTTCATTTAAAAAATGGTATAAATAATTGTTTGTCTCTAGTGAAAAACAAAAATTATGAAACTTTTTTAAACTAGCAGTTCCTCCTTCACTCACTATACTACATATATCTGATGGAATAAACCCGGCTTTATTGAAGTCATCTAAAAGCTTTGTTCTTTCCCTCTTTTCATTAAAGCACATACTATGCAATTTCTTTAAAGTGGTAGAAGTATTAACCCCTGAACCACATGACAAACAGGATAAGTTGTTGGGTTTAAAACCTGCCTTATAGAAATCATCTAATAGTACTGTCCTTTCGCCTTTGGCAGTGAAACATAGTTTATGCAATTTTTCAAAAGCATCCTTAGAATTAGATCCTGTTCTACATAGCATATTAGATAAGTTGTGTACGGTAAAACTTTCCTCTCCATCTGTTTTCTTAAAAAAGTGTTCTAATTGTTGAGTTTTATTTCCCTCTGCATCTAGCCAAAGGTTATATAGTTCTTTAAAAGATTTAGCAGCAGTTGCTCCTGCTCCACCTAAAATACTGGCTATATTTGATAGATTTACTCCCTCTTCTTGTAAATTTATTAAATATCTTGTTTTTCTTCCCTTCCGATCGAACCAAAGATTGTATAATTCTTTAAAAACTCTAGGAGCATTAGCTCTTGCTTTATTTAGAATATTGGCCATATCGGCTAAACTCATTCCGTTTTCTTCAAGAGTTTTTAAATATTTGGTTTTTTTACCATCAGAGTCAAACCATAGATCGTATAACTCCTTAAAAACCTTGACAGCATTAGCGCCTACTCCATTTAAGATAATAGATATAAGAACTAGATTTATACCACTTTCTTCCAGTTTTATTAAATAATGTGTTTTCTTCCCATTCTTATCAAACCAATGATCATATAGTTCTTTAAATGCCTTTGCAGCATTAGCTCCAGCTTTGCCTATAACACTGGATAGATGAGACAGTTGTACTCCTTCTTTTTCTATAGCTTCTAAATATTGAGATTTATTTCCTGCTGGATCAAACCAAAGTCCACATAACTCTTTAAAAGCTCTAGGAGCATTAGCTCCTGCTCCATTTAACATACTAGTTATACGAACTAGATTAATTTCACTTTTTTCTAGATTTATTAAGTATCGAGTTTTATCACCATTATTATCAAACCATAGATCATATAATCCTTTAAAAGCACTAGGAGCATTAGCTCCTGCTCCATTCAATATACACGACATATTAGCCAAACTCATTCCTTCTTTTTCTAGTGATTTTATATATCGTGATTTATTCCCGTCTGGGTCAAACCATATATCATATAATTCTTTAAAAACGTTGGTAGCTTTAGCACCTACTCCATTTAAGATACTAGATATATGAACTAGCTGTATACCACTTTCTTCCAGTTTTATTAAGTATCGTGTTTTCGTACCGTCCATAAAAAACCAAAGGTTATATAATTCGTGAAAGGCTTTTGCAGCATTCGTACCTGCTCGATGCAAAATACTGGATATATTAGACATACTTATTCCGCTTTCTTCCAGTTTTATTAAGTATCGTGTTTTCGTTCCATTCATATAAAACCAAAGGTTATATAATTCTTTAAAGGCTTTTGCAGCATTAATACCAGCTCCACCCAAAATACTGGATATAGTAGACATACGTATTCCATTTTCTTCAAGTGATGTTAAATATTGTGTTTTTTTGCCATTCTGATCAAACCAAACATCATATAATTCTTTAAAAGACCTAGGACCATTAGTACTTGCAGTACTCAAAATATTTGATATAGTAGACAAACTAATTCCGTTTTTGTCTAGTGATTTTAAGTATTCTGATTTTTTTCCATCCTGATCAAACCAAAGACCATACAATTCTTTAAAAGCTTCAAGACCATTAGTTCCTGCCGAATTTAAAATACCAGATACATTAGATAGTTTTATTCCGTTTTCGTCTAGAGTTTTTAAATATTGAGTTTTATTTCCATTTACATCAAACCAAAGGTCATATAAATCTTTGAATGCTTTCGGACCATTACCTCGTGATTTATGTAATATACTGGACATACTAGCTGGTTTTATGTCATTTCTTTTCAGAATTTCTAGTCTTTTTTCTTTAATTAACATGTGCAAAAACATATGGAATTGAGGTGTTACATCTGAAGCAATCACGCTTTTTGCAAATTTAATTTCATTATTGTATAGGATCTTCGATACTATGTAACCTTCATCTGCAACAATACACCTCCGTTTTCTAGAGCTAGGAACAGCTTCCGGACCCTCCTCGGCTGAATGCCTTCGTTTGAGCACGGATTTGGTCATGTTTTATTTGTTGTGCCGCTAGTATAAGACATGAAATGTTCAGCACAAATGTATAAATAAAAATGTAAACAAAACTTAGATGCACGCTTCTTAATAATAATATGTATATTATTAAAGAGCATGTATCTAAGTTTTGTTTACATTTTTTGTATAATAATATAAACATAATAATACGTGAGTGAAGAAATAAAGAAGTGCAAATCAACCGCAATATAACGTTGCTAAAAAAAAAAATACAAATCATTGCCCATCCAGTAAGCACCAAGCCCCAAAAATTCAAGCACTTGAACATTTTGTTGGAATTTGACTTGACTTGACTTCAATGCAAATGTAATTGTGTTTTAAACTTAAATATTTGAAAAATTAAATATTTTTCAAACAAAAAACATATGGCTTGAATTTATGTTTCCTTTTTACTGGAGAATGCTACTGAAATAAAGTGTAATACAACTGTAATGCAATTCCTTGACTAGATTTCAAGGCTTGAATTACACTTGCTTTCAACTTGAATTCCAGTAAAAATGCTTATTGGGCACTGTCTATACCTGATAAATTTGTATCATGATAAACATCAAAATGGTTGTCAAGATAAAAAATTATCAAGTTAGTCTCCCTTTATTAGTATTATTGCTTCGTTATGACAAAATTGTTAGTGTTTTTACACAGATAACTTTGTCTTGACAACAAACGTCATTAATTGTTATGATAAAAATTTATCAGGTATAGACAGGGAGTATTATTGCTTCGTCATGACAAAATTGTTAGTGTTTTTGCACAGACAAGTTTGTTTTGACAACAAACGCCATTAATAATTATGATAAATATTTTTATTTTATTACCACCTAAATATTTTTTATTTAGGGGGTAATAAAATAAAATGTGAAAAAATGGGTAAATTTCAAAATTTTTCAAAACGACAGCTTCAGACGAATTTGTGTACTATAAAGAGTATTATGAATGCGGGGTATACAATCGACATGAAATGCTTAACATTAACACTAACTTGATGCTAGTGTTACGTATAGACTCATCATGTGAGCTTTTTTCTCATGTTTTAACACGATTGTTAAACCATGTGTTTTAACAATTCTTTTTATAACATCATGTTGTAACAGCTTTTCATGTCTGTTGTAGACTAGATGTTAAACAAGTAAGACAGCTATATTAGGCTGGCCGAATCTTATATACCCTTCACTAGTGAATGGTTAATCGATTACGATTACGGTCGAAAATCAATTTTCAGAGTCTAAAAACGATTATTTCGTGATCGATTATATACTCCGATTTTTATGCTGAAATCGATTAATCGAAATAGAAATAAAATTCCGGAATTTTTAGTATTGTCTACGTTTTTTGCTTTCATTAAAATTTGCAATATATTAATCTTCAGCTGACATCGGAAAATATTCACGGAGTACCTCATTTTTTAATGCGAAATTTTTTCAATTTTTCCATAAAATTGTTGTCAAATGTTTGACGTTACGGTTTATAAAATGAGCACCTCAACATAAAGTAGTTATGCCCAATTATGAATAAAAATTCCGCGGGAGTTTTTTCCCTTCTCCCATTTTTAACATTGAATTTGAATAGTAAAAATGGGAAAAGGGAAAAAACTCCCGCGGATTTTTTATTCATAATTGGGCTGATAATACTCTTCCAAAATATGATTTTAATCCGTAATTATATAGTATAAGTTCGATTAATCGACTGTAAAAATCGAAATGAAAATGGTTGATCGAAAAGTCGAAAATCGATTTTTAGCTTTTCATACCAATCACTACCCTTCACCAAATTTTATTTTAAAATAAAAATTTCAAATATTTTTAGGCAAGCAAAATTTATTTTTTTTTTTCAAAATTGTTTTCTATTTTTTTTTTCAATATTGTTTTTTTTTTAACTGTTTTTAGTGGAATAAATTTATGACAAACAACAACCATGCACGTTTTTAAAAAAAAAAATTTTGCGGTTGATTTACACTTCTTTATTTCTTCACGCACGTATTGTTATGTTTCTATTATTAAAATAAAAATGTAAAAACTTTGATACACGCTTTTTAATAAAATATTATTATTAAGAAGCGATTATCTAAGTTTTGATTACATTTATACATTTGTGCTGAACATTTCCTGTCTTATACTAGCGGCACAACATATATAACATGACCAAATCCGCGCTCAAAAGAAGGCATTCAGCCGAGGAGGGTCCGGAAGCTGTTCCTAGCTCTAGAAAACGGATGTGTATTGTTGCAGATGAAGATTACACAGTATCAAAGAGCCTACACAATAATGAAATTAAATTTGCTAAAAGCGTGATTGCTTCAGATGTAACACCTCAATTCCATATCTTTTTAGACATGTTAATTAAAGAAAAAAGACTAGAAATTCTGAAAAGAAATGACATAAACCCAGCTAGTATGTCCAGTATATTAAATGCATCACGAGGTAATGGTCCGAAAGTATTCAAAGGTTTATATGACCTTTGGTTTGATGCAGCAGGAAATAAAACTCAATATTTAAAAACTCTAGACGAAAACGGAATAAAACTGTCTAGCATTTCGTCTATTTTAAATTCGGCAGGAACTAATGGTCTTGAAGCTTTTAAAGAATTGTATTTTCTTTGGTTTGATCAGGAAGGAAACAAATCACAGTATTTAAAATCACTAGAAAAAAATCGAATTAGTTTGTCTACTATAACAAGTATATTGCATCCTGCAGGTGCTAAAGCTCCTAGCTGTTTTAAAGAATTATATGATGTTTGGTTTGATCGGAATGGCGATAAAACACAATATTTAAAATCATTAGAAGAAAACGGAATACGTATGTCTACTATATCCAGTATTTTGGGTGGAGCTGGTATTAATGCTGCAAAAGCCTTTAAAGAATTATATAACCTTTGGTTTTATATGAATGGAACGAAAACGCGATACTTAATAAAACTGGAAGAAAGCGGAATGAGTATGTCTAATATATCCAGTATTTTGAATCGAACAGGTACGAATGCTGCAAAAGCCTTTCACGAATTATATAACCTTTGGTTTTGTATGGACGGAACGAAAACACGATACTTAATAAAACTGGAAGAAAGTGGTATACAGCTAGTTCATATATCTAGTATTTTAAGTGGAATAGGTGCTAAAGCTACCAACGTTTTTAAAGAATTATATGATATATGGTTTGACCAAGACGGAAATAAATCACAATATTTAAAATCACTAGAAAAAGAAGGAATGAGTTTGGCTAATATGTCGTGTATATTGAATGGAGCAGGAGCTAATGCTCCTAGTGCTTTTAAAGGATTATATGATCTATGGTTTGATAATAATGGTGATAAAACTCGATACTTAATAAATCTAGAAAAAAGTGGAATTAATCTGGTTCGTATAACTAGTATGTTAAATGGAGCAGGAGCTAATGCTCCTAGAGCTTTTAAAGAGTTATGTGGACTTTGGTTTGATCCAGCAGGAAATAAATCTCAATATTTAGAAGCTATAGAAAAAGAAGGAGTACAACTGTCTCATCTATCCAGTGTTATAGGTAAAGCTGGAGCTAAGGCTGCAAAGGCATTTAAAGAACTATATGATCATTGGTTTGATAAGAACGGGAAGAAAACACATTATTTAATAAAACTGGAAGAAAGTGGTATAAATCTAGTTCTTATATCTATTATCTTAAATGGAGTAGGCGCTAATGCTGTCAAGGTTTTTAAGGAGTTATACGATCTATGGTTTGACTCTGATGGTAATAAAACCAAATATTTAAAAACTCTTGAAGAAAACGGAATGAGTTTAGCCGATATGGCCAATATTTTAAATAAAGCAAGAGCTAATGCTCCTAGAGTTTTTAAAGAATTATACAATCTTTGGTTCGATCGGAAGGGAAGAAAAACAAGATATTTAATAAATTTACAAGAAGAGGGAGTAAATCTATCAAATATAGCCAGTATTTTAGGTGGAGCGGGGGCAACAGCTGCAAAATCGTTTAAAGAACTATATAATCTTTGGCTAGATGCAGAGGGAAATAGAACTCAACATTTAGAACACTTTCTTAAGACAACCGATGGAGAGGAAAGTTTTACCATACAGAACATATCTCATATGCTATGTAGATCAGGATCTAATTCTAAGGATGCTTTTGAAAAATTGCATGATCTATGTTTTACTGCCAAAGGCGAAAGAACAGTACTATTAGATGATTTCTATAAGGCAGGTTTTAAACCCAACAACTTATCCTGTTTGTCAAGTGGTTCAGGGGTTAATACTTCTACCACTTTAAAGAATTTGCATAGTATGTGCTTTAATGAAAAGGGGAAAAAAACAAAGCTTTTAGATGACTTCAATAAAGCCGGGTTTATTCCATCAGATATATGTAGTATAGTGAGTGGAAGAGGACTTGATATTTTAAAAAAGTTTCATCATTTTTGTTTTTCACTAGAGACAAAGAATTATTTATTCCATTTTTTAAATGAGGAAGCAGGCTTTACAGCGAGTAATTTAACTGGGATATTGCAAGGATCAAAAGCTCATATTTGTTTAGCTTTAAAAAATTTCCATGATGTTTGTTTCGATGATGTGGGAAAGAGAACACAACTTTTAGATGATTTCTACAGTAAAGGTTTTACCGCAAATTATATCTCAAATGTATTAAACTCGTCAGGAAAAAATGCCGCTTATTATTTAAGTAATTTTCATAAATCTTGTTTTCATTATAAATATTTAAATCATTTCCTAGCCGAGAAGAAACTTTTTACGCCAAAAAAATTATCAAAAAAGTTATTATATGGTGCTGCAGGCCATAATATTTATACCACTTTTAAAAAGTTCCATGACATTTGTTTCGATAAGGCAGGAAATAAAACTGAATATTTCAATAATCTCATCACAAATAATCGTCATGAGTTATTTAGTATACTATATGAACAAGTTAGAGGAGCTACTGCCCTAAATGATATACAACAGAATGCTAGTAATAAAATTAAAAATAGGTGATATTTTTTGGTCCTTAGTTTTCAGGCGCTGATATTTTTTTTCTTTTAAATTAATTCATATTCTATTATCATATGATTTACAATATTTTTAGTTTATTTTATAATTGGTTTCTAATGTAATACTTTATTTCGTTTTTCATTATTTATTTCTTATTTGCTAACCTTAATGTGAATTGTAATAAAATAAAATAGAAAAGTTTAGAGCAAAAACTAATTTTATTTAATGTATAAAAATAATATATGAGGCCATCAGTGCAAAAGTGGTGTAACCCACAATTTTTTTTTTGTTGCTGATAAATTAGCTTTATTCCATTACTTGCAGAAAATCGTTTCCATACCTAAAATTCATTATTATTTTTCTGATTAAAACCTTTAAATCTGCAATATACCAAACATTAAAAATGCTTTCCCAATTTCGCCCTAAATTAAAACTCATTTTTTTTTTTAATTAAATTAAAGAAAATATGTAATTAAATCGTACGACTGATATATTACATTGTTGGAGTTTTGTGAGTGTTATTAAACTACATTTTCTTAAGCAGAAATGTTAAAGAGAATAAAATGAGCGCAAAAAAAAAAATAATTTCCAGCATTTATTTATTCCTCTACGGCAATGCTTTTAACAGAGTGAATACATTCTTCTTTATTGATTAAATGACAGGTCTTATTAACCAAAGACATTAGTTGGCTAACATCCTTAGACCAGGCATTTAAAACATCCGATGGACTCTTCTTAACTGTGAAGTAGATAATTTCAGCAGGACGATCGATCTTCACGCGTATGGTATCACTATTTGCTAATTTAGAAAGATATTCCTCACAGCGATTTGTTGGTAAGTTCAGCAATTCACTAATACGCTTCAAATGCAATCGAGAGTAGTACATTGCAATGATGCGTATGTTCTGTAAAGTAAACAAAAGTGTTAATAATTATTAAATAACTATAAAATCTAGGCTTTAATAACAATACTTACATGTTCTATCAAACGATCTTTTAGTTCTGCAATACATTTCTTGCCATGCTTTGTGCTCTCCTGGAACATTTCATTTTCGGCCAAAACTGTGCCAAAATCATTATTAAAGGTTTCGAAGTTAATTAATTCCTTTGACATAAACAAACGCAAGATTTCCCTGTAAAAACATAAAGTTATAAATATTTGTAATTGATTGCAAATTATAAATTTGCAAACTTACTTGTATACTGGAATTTCTTCCAATTTCTTATTCTTAGCCAAATGAGCCATCATATCGCTTTGTTCGTTGTCATAGGGAGCCAATATGCAATACAATATTGCGCAAATTAACTTTTCTTTTAGTTCTTTTTCCTGTTCAGGTGTCAGTTCAACTGCGGGGGCCTCCACTGGTTTAGCTTCATCTTCCTTATCTTTTTTCTTTTCTTTCTCTTTCTCTTCAGTCTTCTTTTTATCTTCATCCATGGGTTCAGCTTTAGGCACTACAGCCTTGGGTGGCTCAGCAATTGCTTGATAATGGCGCGAGGTCTTCAGATATGAAGTATCACGATCAAGACTTATCATTAAATCATAGAATTTCAATTTGAGATCATGTTGGGCAGGATCTTCAAAGAATCTGATGCTGATTTTCTTGGCTATGATTTGAGTGGAAACGAAATCTTCTTTAAGCAGACACAAACGCATTTGTTCCAATATAAGTTCAACCTTAAAAACAATAAATATATATTAAATTTATACTTTAGAAACGTAAATTTAATTTTTACCTTTTCTCTTTTATCCATGGAACCATAAGTTTCCACTTGCAATTCTTCCATAACAGCTGCTGCACCCGCAACATCTCCATCAGCCTCCTTAATGTCAGCCAAAATTTTTGTAAGTCTAGCTCTTTCAATTTCCACATAAATTTTACCTTCCGTCACCGATCTCAAAGTATCGATCAGTTTCAATTTTGTCTCCTTGTCCGGTGTTTTTTCCACATAAGTAACACACTCTTGTATCATCTTCGATACAGCCTGTTTCAGTTGGGAACGTCTACGCACCAACAGTGTAACATACTCATTTAAAGCATTCCAGTTGCCGGCCTCAAAACAGATTTGACAAATGCCCACCAAAACCCGAGAACAAGATACCATATCGGCTCCTATACGTGTTTGTTTTTCCAGTGTCAACAACATTTCAATGGCCTCGTGAAATGAATCGGGATTCTTTTTGGCCAATTCCTTAGCGGCTGGTATTTTTTCATCACAGGCTGGAGCATAGTCCACCTCCATTTTTTGTATGCGACCGCCATCAAATAAATAGTTATCCATTGTGTTTAGGCCTTTAAAGTATAAAAAAAAATTAGATATTTTTGATAGCAGACAATAAATGAAAAAATTACTCATGACAAGAGAATTTTATTTGCAATTTTTTGTCATAATTACTTACTTTTTGTATTTAGTTGTTACTAAAGATTATTTTTATTTGTTGATTTCCAATTATTTTCTAAAAACCAATATTTTAGCAAACAGTTTTCTTACAAATGCTCCGGTTTCCTCACGAATTATTTTGCGATTTCATGCCAGGGTTATAAATTTTAGTAGTAGATTTTAGGGTTCTACACTTAGAGAAATACACATGGTGCGGAAACTAAAAAAACTCAAACAAAAAATTACTCAAAATAGTCACACATACGAGAATTGTTTTCAGTTTTCATAGTTTATTTTTACGAATACCTTCTCACTGCTTAGGTTTCTGACAAATGAGTTATGTGTATTTATCTATGGTTTTAGAGTTGAAACAAAAAGTCGACATTCCGACTTCTTTAAATGTTTGAATAGTCGACTTTTTGAATTTTGGTACTTTATGAAAAGTCGAACTTTCGACTTTTTTTGTTATTTAATTCGAATATTTTCGACTTTTCGAATATATTTCTGCAGAAACTATTTCTGAAACTAAGATTTGGTAAAAAGTTGAAAAAATTTTAAATAAAAATATCTACTTTTCATAAATTACCAAAAGTAGAAAAGTGGTGTTTTTATCGTAAGGCGAATTCATAGAAGGTGACGACAGAACTACAACAAATACAAAAACAAGCAGGTACCTACTTTGTTTTTGTTAAAATTGCCTGTTGCAAGGCGTATTAACAAGGTGAGTGCATAAAATCAGCTGTTTCTTAATTCGCTGTGGTATTATGTACACTATATGTCAAACATTGTTTATGTTTACATTTGTTATTGTAAATAACATAGTAATATTTTAGTTCGCCTTGATTTTGACATTTACCGTACATTTTAACAAAAACAAATTGCCTGTTGTTTTTGCATTGTTGTATTTGTTGCCGGGACGCAGTCACCTTGTTATACGCCTTGGCCTGTTGTTTTTGCTATTGGTTTTGTTGTATTTTTCGCCGCAACAAACACAAGTGAATTGACACTTCAATTATCTAAACAAGTGAAGAAAAATATAATAAGGTCTTCTGAGGTCACCTTCTAAAATACGCCTTGCTTATAGGTTTGTTGTAGTTTTCGCCGCAACATACACTAGTAAATTTGACATCTCAAACATTTAAACCGAATCAAACATCAAGCCGAATTTTCACCAAATTACACTTTAAAATAAATATTTTAAATATTTGAAAAAAATGTTTTCGAACTTGTGTTTTTTTTTAATTTTAAATTTTTTTAAAAAAAATTGTTTTGAATTTTTTTTTATTTTTTAATTTATTAGTAAAAAAAAATTTATGACAAAACAATTTTGTCTGTCTGTTGAAATCAATTTTCTGAAAACCCCAGATATCTTCGGGATCCAAATCTTCAATAATTCTTTCACACATGCTTTCGAGAAGTTTGCTATTTAAAATCAGGAAAATCGGAGCACAAATGGCTAAGATATGAGGAAAAAACCAGGATTTTTGACCTATATCTGGATTACTAAGTCATTAATATACACAATATGGATATCTAATGATAGATATTTCAAAAACCTTATATAAAGCCATAGTAAGTTGGACCTGGGTCAAAATTGTAAAAAATATTTTTTAACCCGAATTCTTTTTTCACCAAAAAAATTTTAAAAACTATTTTTTTTTTAAATTTAAAAAAAATGTAAAATTTAAAAAAAAAATTTAAATTTAAAAACAAAAAATTTTAAATAAATCGAAAAAAAATTTTCCAAAAAAATTTTGGAAAATAGACTGTTAAAATAAATTTATCGAGACAAAGGCCTTTTTATAATTTGCTAAAACAAAAAATCTGTATTATATTATTTTTTTAGAGAAATTAACTATGAAAATCAGCCAAAACAATTTAAAATGGAACGAAATTGTTTTTCTAATAAAAACAAAAAACTTTTTATAACAAATTGAGATTATTTTTATACCCTTCACCTTCGTGAGAATGGTTTATATAAGTTTGTTATTCCGTTTGTAATTTCTAAATTTTTCATTTCCGACCCTATGGAGTATATATATTCTGGATCCTTATAGATAGCGGAGTCGATTAAGCCATGTCCGTCCGTCTGTCTGTTGAAAACAATTTTCTGAAGACCCCAGATATCTTCGGTTTCCAAATCTTCAATAATTCTGTCAGACATGCTTTCGAGAAGTTTGCTATTTAAAATCAGTAAAATCGGTTCAAAAATGGCTGAGATATGAGGAAAAAACCAGGACTGGATTGGATTACTAAGTCATTAATATAGACAATATGATACATATTTCAAAGACCTTGCAACGACGTACATATGTATATAAGACCATAGTAAGTTGGACCTACAATGTCAAAATCAGAAATAATATTTTTTAACCCGAATTTTTTTTTCACAAAAATTAAAAAAAAAATTTTAAAATTTAAAAAGAAAATTAAAAAAATGCTAGCTGGGACAGATTAACAACTCGCGCGTAATTGTAATAATTTTTTCAGAGCCATCCGTTCCGATATTGGTTTTTTACATTTGACAATTTTGCGTCTCGCTCTGGCGCGTGTGTGGAGCGTGTGTGGAACAGGAACACATAACCGTTCCTGTTCTACGTGATTTACAAAAAAAAAAAAAAAAAATCACCTTGTCTATCATAGTGACATTTAGGAAGTTATTTGGACTTTACTTATTTGACATTACTTCTTTACCTAAATAGTTAATTAAATTTATCATTTTGGATATTTTATTACATGAGTTTTTAAACTCGTCGTAAAAATCTAATATATCATCAGTTTAAATAACAAAAAATTTTACTTTTTTTTATAAAAATCTGTTTATTAAGGGTTTATTTTATTAATAAGGATTTATAATAAGTTGTTAAATGTAAAATATTTTTATATATTTGTGCAATATGTTTGATTACTGGATTTGGTATGAAAAAAAATTAAAATTTTTTAAACTTGTTTACAGGGTTTTAAACTATGGAAGTGTCTTAATAACATAAAAAAAGTGTTACAAAACAAACTTAAAATTAAATAAAACAAAATTAAATTATAAGAAATATAAAACTCCAATTCGAAACAATCAGAGCTGCTAATTAATTAATTTAATTTGAGTTTGATTCATTAAAATCTTAATTCGGATTTAAAAATATCAGCTATTCATTCCAAAAATCCATTCACAACATCTATTTTTTTAGCTTCATTCAAAAGTCTTTTATTTAAATAGAATTCATTCATTGTTGAATTAATTCATAACAGAATTCATTTTTCATTTAAATGATTCGGGTTTGCTAATTAAATCTAATACAAATTGCAAAAAAATTTAATCATTCAATACATTTGTAAATCTATTTTGTAAACCTAGGTCTCCACGTAGCAATAACGTCGGCAGAACAACAGCAGAGTGATTGCTGATTGCTTTAGGTGGAGAAAACGTTCGTCACAAATACAAAATTTTCAACGCGAAATGTTCTATGAACAAGTAAGAGTGCTATATTCGGCTGTGCCGAATCTTATATACCCTTCACCAAATTATACTTCAAAATAAAAATTTTTACGTAAACAAAATTTATTTTTTTTTCCAAAGTGGTTTTTTGCATTTTTTGGAAAAATTTTTTTTTTCTGATTTTTATTTTAAATTTTTTTTTTCAATTTTTTTTTGGTGAAAAAAAAAAAATTCGAGTTCAAAATCCGATTTTGACCCATTGTTGGTCCAACTTACTATGGTCTTATATACGTCGTTGCAAATGTCTTCGAAATATCTATCATTAGATATCCATATTGTCTATGTTAATGTCTTAGTAATCCAGATATAGGTAAAAAATAGGTCGAGGTTGTCCTGGTTTTTTCCTCATATCTCAACCATTTGTGGACCGATTTTGCTGATTTTAAATATCAAACTTCTCGAAAGCATGTCTGACAGAATTATTGAAGATATGGATCCCGAAGATATCTGGGGTCTTCAGAAAATTGATTTCAACAGACAGACGGACATGGCTTAATCGACTCCGCTATCTATAAGGATCCAGAATATATATACTTAGGGTCGGAAATGAAAAATGTAGAAATTACAAACGGAATGACAAACTTATATATACGCTTCTCACGAAGGTGAAGGGTATAAAAATTGTGGTTTATTTTGCGTTGAATGATTTTTTTCACTAATTTCTTTGTTTATTTTTTCTTTTGGATCTTAAATAAATTAAATATGTATGAATTAATCGCACCGAATCATAGAAAGAAGAAATTTTACATTAATGACAACTGAATTGGCAGCTTATTGCTTAGCAATAATTGCTCAGGCAATCAGTAGAGCAATCATTGCCCAATGGATTTCTACATATGGAAATTTGCAGTCTACATTCGCAAATGTCATTGACGCAATAAAATTTGACAATTGCAGCAATAAATATTGCTACGTGGAGACCAAGGGTAATGGATTTGAACAAGGTGCATTTCATAAGGTATAAAAAATATTCGCCGCTATATAAAAAAAATTTAGCGAATTCGCCTGTATTTATTTCAATTCGCCACTGCTGTCACCTTGTTAAATGCACCTTGTATTTGAGTTAATGAACGTTTTTAGGATTCAATAAGGAATTATTTCAATGAAGAATGAATTCTCAAAGGAATTAATTCAATAAATTTCAAGTATGTACATTGGAGTTAAGCCTATTAATTAATTCATAATGAATTCATTAAATGAATCGTTAAGAGATAAACTTTAATTTGATTTTGAAAATGGAATTAAGAATTAATTAATTCGAAACTTTGGAAATAAAATTTAAAAAAAAATATATAAAATAAAATTAAATAAAATTTATTTAGTATTACGATTTAGTTAAATTTAATTTCATCCATGTTTTAAAATTCTAAAATATGAGCAAATTCTTTTTTTTTTTCCTTCTTCAGTTTTAAGCCTGACAAATTTCTTTTAGATACGTATTCAGCAAGAGCCATATTCCTCCATCCATTTTTCAAAACGATTGACATCATCGGCCGACACTGATTTCTTAGTACGCTGCATGGCATCCTGGAAATCTTGCAGTGTTATGGGTAAATCGATTTCTTCACGGCGTATTTGTCGTATCTCTTCGGGGGTACGTCCGAAAATTTGTCGACGCATGGGCATCATGGCAGCATCGCGACATACGTTGCTAATATCAAAACCTGAGTAGCCCTTCATTTGATCACCAATCATGTTGGTGTCCAGAGAAGGTGAGAGATTGACATCTTTTAGGCAAAGTTTCAATAAAGCCGAACGGGTTTCCTCTGCAAGAAAAGGAAGTAAATTTGTTTGTTTTTTTAATAACAAAATTTAAAGATTATTGAGGTTAGAGTAAATTTATAGATCTAGGAACTAACTGTTTTCTAAACTTCTGTATCAACTGTATGATAATTGTCCCCAAAATCTTCTCTTAATCTATATCCTTAATTTTTATACCCTTCACCTTCGTGAGAAGGGTATATATAAGTTTGTCCTTCTGTTTGTAATTTCTACATTTTTCATTTCCGACCCTATAAAGTATATATATTCTGGATCCTTATAGATATCGGAGTCGATTAAGCCATGTCTGTCTGTTGAAATCAATTTTCTGATGACCCCAGATATCTTTGGGATCCAAATCTTCAATAATTCTGTCAGACATGCTTTCGAGAAGTTTGCTATTTAAAATCAGCAAAATCGGTCCATAAATAACGGAGATATGAGCAAAAAACCGGGACAACATCGATTTTTGACCTATTTTTGATCTATATCTGGATTACTAAGTCATTACTATAGACAATATGGATATCTAATGATAGATATTTCAAAGTCCATTGCAACGATGTAGATAAGGCTAAAATACTATAGTAAGTTGGACCCACAATGGGTCAAAATCGGGAAAAATATTTATTTTAAAGTATAATTTGGTGAAGGGTATATAAGATTCGGCACAGCCGAATATAGCTCTCTTACTTGTTGATATTTATATTGTGCTCTTGCCCTTTAAGTTATAAAAATTGCCTGCTCCTAACTAATTTAAATTAAAGCTTTCATCTATATACAAATGAAATGGTCCATGTGTGTAATTTTTTTATTCAATTCGAAATTTTCAGGAGATGGTTTGTAAAGAAAAAAAATTCCAAAATTCCGGGTAAAACTCTGAATTTTTTTTTTGGAGTCCAGTCAACTGTAATAAAAAGCTCCCTAAAGTATGCAGTACAAATTTAGATATTTTATTTGCAAATAAATAAGAACAGACAGGTGTATGTGGGTTGGAGAAACTTGAAGAACTAACTAGTATAGGTCAACTAGTTTACAATAAATACAACTTACCATTCGGCAGCGCTATGTAGATACGTTTTTCGAAACGTCTTCGAAAAGCTTCATCAATATCCCACGGATGATTAGTGGCTGCCAGAACCATAATGACTTTATCATCTTGCATTGTGGCATTTAATCCATCCATTTGTATCAATAGTTCAGCTTTGAAACGACGACTAGCCTCATGCTCCGAATCACTACGTCTCGCCGAACACAATGCATCGATCTCATCAATAAATATTGTGCTGGGAGCATAAAATCTAGCCATTTCGAATAATAAGCGCACCAGCTTCTCACTTTCCCCCCGATATTTCGACGTCAGGGTCGAGGAGGAAACATTAAAGAACGTTGTACCACATTCGGTAGCCACAGCCTTGGCCAGCATAGTTTTTCCGGTGCCTGGTGGACCCACCATTAGAACACCACGCCAAGGTCTGCGTATACCTTTGAAAAAATCGGGCATTATGATGGGCAAGACAACCGCCTCCTGCAATATAGATTTGGCCTCATTCAAACCAGCAACATCGGTCCACTTGACACCCGGATGCCTTTGTAAAATGTCTTTCTCCAGAGTCTCAACTAAATGCGTTTCATAGCCGGATGGTGAGAAAACTTTTGATTTCGAGGAAGTTTTCGGTGAATTTTTGGGAGTACTTTGTGAGGTTGAATTTTCCTCCAGAGAGGTAGCTTCCTGATCATCCGAATTGGAGTTTTCATCTATGGAATTTTTCTTGCCCTTGTCTTTCATTTTCATTTGGGAGTTGATCATTTTACGGGCTCTGACACGTTCCACGGAACGACTTTTACGTATGGGCATGGTTGAGGTCTTTAAAGAGCGTGAGTTACGTTTCTCTGAACGATCGGCCAACGAGCCGCTGGCCACATTGTGTGAACTGCCATGATGACTTAGATTTATAGAGGGCAAAGTGGGCTGTAATTCCGGATCTCTGCGTCTCAACGAAGATATCCATCTATTGTCATTGTGTGTGGGAAATGATGTTGAGTTAGCATGTATGGCATTGGCCGAGGGACCATTAGTTGAGGGCAAATTTGTATTTGGTCTCGGCTGAGGTGAAACTTCTGAAATTATGGCAACTTTATTGTTGGTGATTTTAATAAAAGTGTATTTTCTTTTTACCTTGTGTGGGTATACGATTTTTTAACCTTATACCTATTCCTGTAGAGGTTTGTGGCGGCACCAATCCTCCCATAGATGTAGTCCTTGTTGTTTCGGTCTTTTTATTGCCTGTCTTTGACGGCCGATGTGTTGTTGTTATTTTGGTAAAAGCAAATGGTGGATATTGATCTAGAATCAGAGAATCCATCATGCGGGCCATGTGTGATAGTCCTGTAGGCGGTGCGGCAGATGAGCTGTAAGAGTTTTGTAAAGAGTTTATTAAGGTATACATATTTTGAAAGGACAGTAAAAGCCAGTTGGAAATACAGGATAGAGGGAGAGTGTTTGCGGGCTTTAGGTTTAAATTATCGATGGGCAGTTTACCTTATATTGCGAAAGTTTATAAATTACCTGCAAACATTTGTTACTTACTCTTAAGCTGCATTCAACAGCCACCATTGAAAATATACTGAAAATTCCGAAGAACTGATAAATTTATATTGATATTTCTTCTCGAACTTAAGATAATCTAATACCCTAATCTATGTTTTATTTCAATATAAATTGTCTTATTTCCCACATGGCCTACTTCGACTAGGAATTGTTAACATTGCGAGATCTCCTCCACCTCAGATGAGATTAAGTAAACTAATTAGTCGAAAACACCGCTTAACTGAACACCAATATCCAATTTATATCCACATTATTGGAAAACTTGCATCGTTTGAAGTTCTTCTTTAGTTTAAACCGTCTTTACTAGTTGTTTTATGCTGGAACAAGAACATTGCATTCATCAAGCTCTAAAATCTATCAAAAAGTAGAATATTATCATAGCAAAGCTTAGATTAAGCAAGGAAGCTTACGTGGTCTTTAAACATCCTAGACGTAAACTTGGAAGTTAGTTTACTCCGCAACCTAGGACCTAAATGGTCATCAATGATCCGAATTCGAATTGTACCAACATGTCTAAAGTACCCCGATTCCTTGAAACGGACATAGTTTCCATGATAATTGGATTTTCAATCCGGAACGATCCCAGACACACCCGGGCAAAAATTGATTCGATTCAAAGACTCAGTGACATTTGTATCAACTAACTTAAATCCTACTGCCCACTGGACACGCCCAATAAAAGTGACCCGATTCCTTGAATTGGACCCGATTCCTTGAATTTTCGATCAGGAACGATCCCAGTCACACCCGTGACAACTGTATCAACTAACTTAAATCCAATTGTCCTCTGGACTAGTCCTATAAAAGTGGTTCGATTCCTAGAATTGGACATTGTTTCCATGATAATTGGATTTTCGATCCGGAATGATCGCAGTCACACAAGATTGATTCGATTCAAAGACACAGTGACAGCTACATCAACTAAGTTAAATCATATTGAGCTCGTTTAATAAATGTAACCCGATTCTTTGAATTGTTTCCCGGGCAAATATTGATTCGATTCGAAGACTCAGCGACAGCTGTATCATCTAACTTAAATCCAATTGCCCTTTAGACTCTTCGAATAAAATTGACCCGATTTCTTGAATTTGACATTGCTTCCATGATAATTGGATTTTCGATCCGGAACGATCCAGTTACATCCGGGCAAAGATTGATTCGATTCAAAGGCTCAGTGACAGCTTCATCAACTAACTTAAATCAAATTGCCCTCTGGACTGATCCAATAAAAGCGATTGTTTCCACAATTAATGGGATTCTCCATGCGGAACGATCACACCCGATCACAAAGATTCAGTTACTGTTGTATCAATTAAATTAAATCCAAATGCCATGTGGAGTCCTCCAATAAAAGTAACCCGATTCTTTGAATTGGATATTGTTTCCGCGAAAGTTGGATTTTCGATCCCCAACGATCCCAGGCAAACCCGGGCAAAGATTGATTCGGTTCGAAAACTCAGCTAAAGCTGTATCACCTAACTTAAATCCAATTTCCCTTTAGACTCTTCGAATAAAATTGACCCGATTCCTTGAATTTGACATTGTTTCCATGATAATTGAATTTTCGATCCGGAACGATCCAGTTACACCCGGGAAAAGATTGATTCGATTCAAAGGCTCAGTGATAGCTTCATCAACTAACTTAAATCAAATTGCCCTCTGGACTGATCCTTTAAAAGTGATTGTTTCCGCAATTAATTGGATTCTCCATCCGGAACGATTACACCCGATCACAAAGATTCAGTTACTGTTGTATCAATTAAATTAAATCCAATTGCCATGTGGAATCCTCCAATAAAAGTAAGACGATTCTTTGAATTGGACATTGTTTTCGCGATAGTTGGATTTTCGATCCCCAACGATCCCAGGCAAACCCGGGCAAAGATTGATTCGGTTCGAAGACTCAGCTAAAGCTGTATCACCTAACTTAAATCCAATTGCCCTTTAGACTCTTCGAATAAAAGTGACCCGATTCCTTGAATTTGACATTGTTTCCATGATAATTGAATTTTCGATCCGGAACGAGCCAGTAATACCCGGGCAAAGATTGATTCGGTTCGATCAATTAACTTAAATCAAATTTCCCTCTGGAGTAGTGCAATAAAAGTTTTTGTTTCCGCAATTAATTGGATTCTCCATCCGGATCGATCACTCCCTGGCAAACATTGATTCGATTCAGTTACTGTTGTATCAATTAAATTAAATCCAATTGCCATCTGGAATCGCATAATAAAAGTGACTCGATTCCTTGAATTTGACATTGTTTCCATGATAATTGCTTCTTCGTTCCGGAACGATCCCAGTCACAGTAACAGCTGTATCATCTAACTTAAATCCAATTGCAATCAGGACTCCAATAAAAGTGACCCGAATCATTGAATTGGATTTGAAGAACTGACTAAACATAGCCTTCTGGACTCGTTCAATGTATATGCTCCGATTCATTGAATTGGATTTAGAACAACCGACCATGACATCATTAACCAAGCAACATTAATGAAATAATCCGAAGCCAAATCTTTTAATACTACTTGACTTGACCTAATGTTTTATTGCTTATTTTCCCACAATCACAACTAATACACTTCTTTACAAACCACCCTTTAAAACACGCAATAGAAATTCCTGCAACTATTTTCAAATTGCATGACAAAATGTTTATTCAAGTAAGTTTTTTTGTTCGTAGTAGACAACAGAAAAAAAATCATGATTAATGTTTCTTTTAGACACCCAAAGGAGCCGTTTATTATATTACAACAATTTTTAGTGTTATTAGCTGAAAATAAAATAAAAAAGAACCAAAGTCTAAAAAAATAGCGACGAAATACAATCCCCAACTAATATTACAATAGACAAAGTCAAAGCCAACGACATTTAAACACGGAAGGCGACCTTTCATATGCCGGACTGTAAAAGTGTTTATTTTTAAAGCAATATGTTTTAAAAATATTTGAAAATTTTCATAATATTGATACGAGGAGAAGAGCAGTAAGAACTACATAAATATTTAGTTTGTCATTAAAATAATTTACTCACTTGCTTACAGGATAATAGCTCAAATAGCCTAACCTGACTGACTGACTGCCTTGCCTGGCAACAGAATTGTCATATTTGTGGAAGAGTTCATTCAACTTTTAGGTTATTGAGCTTTAGAGTGGAATATTTTTATATTTATTTTCTTGGGGTTTTTTTTCATGAATACGTCATTATTAATTTGTAGTTGGTATGTTTATAGTTTTAATTTTGTATTTTTACCTTCATGTACTCATGCCGGCTTATTGAAAGGTAATTATATGTTAGAAATTTACTGTAACTACTTCTAACTACAAAATAATCGATTTGATTCGTTGGAATTGTGCGTAAAATATCGATAGAAATCTCTAATACCCCAGTGGGTTTTTGCTTAAATTTGTGTATCCTGATGGTTGTGTTTACGTTTATTTATGTAAATTTATGTTTTTATTTGTTTATTAATCATAAAATATTTGATTATAATTTAGGTTAATTGTTGTAACGCAGTTCTTTTCGCTTTGCCTCTAAGTATTTACTTATTTAATATGTAAGTATTCCATGGTCATTTACATCTTTATGAAAGTTTGAAGGACTCGTGTTTTTTTAACCGGTATTTTTCAACTGAAATTGCTGCAACTTTAAGTTAATTTGGAGACCTTAAACAGAAACTGAATATCATCATAACGAAAATGTCCAACAAAGGACTGATAATTAATATTAGGAAACCCGATATTTTAGATACTTGGGATATAAAAAGAAGACGGTAAACCGTTTATGGGCTAAAGGGATAGAATATCTGAAATTAAATGTTCTTTAAACAAGAACATTATAGGAAAATGGGATGTGTTAACGTAAACCAAATTAGCGATGTATAATTCCACCAAGGTTGGCTACCGTTGCACCTAATATACACTTTTAGCTCAACTACCGTTACCGCTCAGCTATCGTTACAGAAAAAATCCAAATTAGCGTTGAATTACATTCTCACGGATTTAAGTTTTTGAGAACGTATCTCATCATGGAAATGTCAATTGCAGATCACGGAACTGAATGCAGGGAAAACTAGAAGGGACATAATCAACAAAAGAAAACAGTTTGACAGCTGACATTTCAGGATTAGTAAAAATGGAGGATCATTGCACGATAGAACAACGCACGATAGAACATATTGTTGCACAATATGTATTTCAACAAGTAAGAGAGCTATATTCGGCTGTGCCCTTCACCAAATTATACATCAAAATAAAAATTTGAAATATTTTTAGGAACATTTTTTTTGCCAATGTTGTTTTTTAAAGTTTTTAGAAAAAAAATTTTGAAATATTTTTAGGCAAACAATTTTTTTTCCAAAGCTGTTTTTAAAATTTTTTGGAAACATTTTTTTTCAATTTTTTTTTTTAAATTTAATTTTTTTTTAATTTAAAATTTTTTTTTTATATTTAGCGAAAAAAAACTTTTGGTGAAAAAAACATTCAGGTTTAAAATTTTTTTTCGATTTGACCCATTGTAGGTCTAACTTATTATGGCGTTATAAGTTATTTGGGGACTTCGAGATTTATTCGAGAACATTTTAGGTTTGGGGTTGAGAGAAACAGAAAAGAAACAAACACAAATAATCTGGGTGAGTGATTCATAATTTCTTTTTTTCGTAAAGTTCAGCTTGTGACTTTTATTTGCGAACATGAAAAATAAATCGCAAAAATGGAGTTGATGAAAATCAACGCTTAAATCATAATATTAATAGGCAAGTCGATTTCTTTAGACCCCTTTTACGCTCACATACATTCAATTTGGGCAAGAAATATACCATTTTAAAGGGATTTATTCACAGAAGTGCAGAATATATATTTTATTGAAATCAGTTCAGTTTTTTTAGGAGCTATAAGCGTTTAAAGATATTACAAACACATATGCAAAAACGTGTACATGTGAACCTTAAGCTAAAAAGTAAACAAAGCAATGCATGTTTGTCTAATTTGTTGTTGTAAATAAATAAGAGAAACAATTAAACTGTATTTATTTCGCTCTTTTTTAAGTGAGAGCTGTTATAGGAAACAAAGAAGAAAACTTTAGTAATTTAAAGTCACAAAAATATATTTTGAAGGTGCTTTTCTTTTTTTAACTCCCATATGCATAAACAATTTTTAAATTTATCAAAATTAAACAAAATTTCCATTCAAAATTTCTTTTATAAACCTTTGACAAATTTAAAAACTGTTTATGCATATGTGGGGTGGCGGGGTAAATATTGTTACGAAATTGTACTTGAATTCAAATATAACGATTTTAAGGGCTGATTTAAAAGTAGCATAATGCTTTCAAATAACAGTGTTGTAATGGCAGACTGTAACATATCTGTGGGCATTGTTAAATAAAAGCTTTCAGTTGATTTGATCGTAAGTTGGCAACGCTGTATTCGAATATTCAGTTAAAGAACATTGTAGAAAGTACACCACAGATGGCGTATGATCTAGAAATTTCGAACTTTGACAGTTAAAGAGCTTTCTAAAACTTTTAGCGAATTAATTTCTTATTACTGTGCGGAGTTTAGCTGAATATAGACGGAATTAGATTAGATGGCATAGCACCTAAAATGGGAGGGGTCGGAAAAGGATGTGAGTCACGTCCCATACAAAGTAATAATTACAAGGTTCTTCAAACTTTGTCCGGATAGCTCTCTTACCATTTTACACAGATTGGCTGAAAATAGTCGGGATTGCATTAGTAGTTGTGGCACAAAGTAAATAATTAATTTTGAATATCTGGAGAACTAACTATAATTCTAAAAGTATTTAAACTCTGCATCAATCAATTTATTACCATTCTACGGAGGTTAGCTAAAAACGAATTTATTCCTGATCCCTGTTCGAAGTTTAGCTAAGCATTATCGGCTTAGTAGGAATTAACTCTCCCTTATAAAGGAAAGTAAAGATTGATATTTACATAAAAGGTTCAGAGCAGTAGAGTGGTATCTCCCACACAAAATTAGTTAGTTATTTTCGAATATCAAGTGAACTGTAATTGAGAGATTCTAAAATTTTGTATGTGTTATTTTCGTATTTCCATTCATATTTTTTTAATTTTACTAGGGTAGGGGTAGCGAAGTGCACCGGGTTATGCTAGTACATATATAAAATTATCAAAAGATTAATAACAATTTAAATAAAAATTCTCATTTCTGTTACTCAGACTTCATTACTTCAAAACTTATCATATTATTTCCATAATTTGTAAAAAATTACTAACAATATGTTATTGAATGTAAATAAAAGAAAAAAGTAACAGTTATTAAGAACAAGAACAAATGAATTGTTTATCTCACATCAAACCATTAAAAACCAACAAAAACGAATAAAGGTCATACCAAACCATTTAAATAAAAATCATTTTATAACTTTTATTTTCAGTGATTTATTTTTATCACAAAAATATAAATCACAATTTGGGTTTTTTGATATATGGACGAGTTATTTTCGATCTATGATTTAAACTGATTGGCCCATAATCATAGTCAAACACTAAAGTCGGTTCTTTTTAAAAACAACTTTAAAATAAAAACCTGCTTTTTATTAATTTGCAACCATAGTCAAAATTAAAGTGTGTTTTAAATTGAACCGACTTTAACTGGGTGCCACCGCAAATGTAGAAAATGTTTTCATACAATATACAACAAAAAACAGACAAGTGGCAATGCTGAACAGCTGACATACAAAATTAAAAAAAAAACAAAAAAGTTAAACAAATAAAAGTAACCGGGACAACTAAAGAAAAAAAGTACATAGTTTGTTGTGGAAAAATGGAAAAGATAAGATTAATATCATAATTAGGATATTTTGGTACTAATTTTATTGATAACTGTTTAATAATTGCAAAATCTCTACCAATATCTTGTAACTTAAACATTTTTTACTTTTTGCCGAACTTTTTTACTTGGTGAAGAACAGCTGATGCTGTTGTTAAACGAGTTAATAACAGCTTCAGCTTGTTTTATATTTAAAGTCGACTTCAACGTCAGAAGTATACTTTAACTTGTCTATGATAGACCTAAAGTCCACTCTTAAGTTAAGTCGAGTTTAATTCTCTTAAAGTATTCTTTATTTTTGACTATGATTATGGGCCATTATATTTAATTTTTTAATGTTTTAGGTATGTTTTAGGCTAAAATTGCGGCGAAAACTAGGCTCCCAATTAGCTGTAGGACGAAATGAATTTGACTCTGATTGTTTTTTTGCTATTGTCAAATTGTTTATTGAAACCGAATGTATATTTTATTTACTATATTCTGTCTCTTATTGTTTAATTATAAGAGAAAAATCAGTCACGTACGGTATGTCACGTACGATATTAAATTTTATTGATTATAAAATCATACAAAGTTTGTTTTTATTTAAATGTGACGGATTGTAAAGGAAAAATATTTCGTTTAGTGTAAGAAATTAAAAGAAAACATAACGCCTCTCACGATTCGAATATTTTCGCATATTTCTACATGTACCTCAAAATGAGTTCCGTTTTATGTCACGTATGATACCCTTAATTTGTTCAATATTTTGGACAACAATATTTCGATAGAACTTTTTATTATTTTAAAATATAGTACCCTCTGAATGGAACATAAAGACGAAATTATTTTTTAGATACTCTTATTTTTGCAAAATCTATTCCACTCTATAGGCGTACAAATGTCACGTACGATGATATGGAATTGCCCATATATTAATCTCCACCATAACATTGTATCCTTATTGAGGTCGAATCATTTTCTACCACGACAAGCAGACCTCTCAAAGGTCGGGCTAGACAAAGTTTAAAGGATTGGATCAGCTTAAACATTGATTTGATGTTTTTTTCCCCGATTTGAGTTTTTTTAATACCACCTATAAAAAATATTGGTATTAAGGTTTTTTGTAGATTTCTGAAGAGGTTAATGCGTTTACGCCATATTTTTTGGGGTTCCTCTCCGGGAAAAGATGAATCAAAAATACAACAGGTATCTATAACAGTGATCGGCATAAAGAGAACATGAAACATGAATTATAATAACATGTTACGCACTTTATTTATCTGTTGTAATCTGACCAGCTATTGCTATGAACTTTGTTGGCATTTGCATTGTTTACATTTAAATAACACATCTGCCCCTGCAGGCAATAAGTGCCGACCACTGATTTACATACATCATAGGGCCTTTGAAACGATCTTCTTAGAACTTTTCCAATACTACTGCTGCAAAACATTACTTCTTAGTCATAAAACGTTCATGTTTAAAGAAAACAAATTAAAGTTGCTATTTATAACATTTCAAATTGAGTTCATCATCGCTCAATACATGACATGGTGTTATTAGTTGTATTTTATTCATGTTTTCTATATTTTAATTTATTCATAGTCCAATATTCTACTTTCATAATGTGTTTTTTTTTTTTTAAAAAAAAGCAGAAACTACAGAAATATGAATACGAATACAAACAAACTAGAATGTTTGTAAATGTGTAAGGATGTGGAAAAATGGCTAAGAATCCTTGGTATAACTAAAGTGTTCTCTGCTTTTTTTGTTCAGAATTTTTCTGTAAATACAATTGTGAATGTGTCCTGGATATGAGTAGCAAAAGGATGTCACATTTTAAAACGACATAATGTGGGGTATTTAAAAAAAAAAAAGAATACATATAACTAAAATAATATCACTAAGTTTAAATAATAGATATTGTGTAGTATTTTAATATGTATTAAAAGTCACTGAGGATTTGACGGCAAAAGGAAGCTAAAAAGTTTGTTTGGCTTATAAGAGACAATCTATTAATGCATCAAATGTACGTGAACTTTTTGTTTGAATTTCCTGTTCAAATGTTGAAAGTGTTATAATTCTAGACATTTACACTTGAGACTGAGTACTCAGCAAATTTGATGAGTTAGTTTGGTAGTTTGCTTTAGTTATAAGTTGTTTAAACAGAATTTAATTGAGAGTTTATTTCCAAATAGTCTGTAGTCTATAATGATGATGACACTGGAAAAATTCTGCATAGGAGACAAAATTGAATTAAATCGCGACTTAGAATCACTTTCTGAGTCGATGTCCGTCCGTCTGTCTGGCTGGTCGCCTGGCTGTCTGTCCATGTAAACCTTGTGCGCAGAGTACAGGTCGCAATTTTGAAGATATTTCGATCAAATTTGGTACATATTATTTTTTCGGCCCAAGGACCAAGTCTATTGAAACTGGCTGAAATCGGTCCATTATTTCACCTAGCCCTCATACAAATGTCCTTCCGAAATTGAACTTTATCGGTCATAAATGTATCTACACAAATTCTGCTCCAAATAAGTTTTATATATACAAAATTCATGTCACCAAATTTTGTTACGATCGGTCCATAATTAGTCATAGCTCCCATATAGACCCGCTTCCGAAAATCACTTTAACGTGCATAAATCGTTTAAAAATGTTGGTATACTCACAAAATTCAACATAGTTAACTTTCATATAGACATAAATCACACTACCTAATTTCATGGTGATCGGTCAATGATTGGTGATAGCTCCCATATAAGGCCAACTTCCGAAAAATATAAATTACTAGTTGACCGCCCGGTAGCATTTACTAATGTTAGTTCTTCAAGTTTCTCCAACCCACATACACCTGCCTGTTCTTATTTATTTGCAAATAAAATATATAAATTTGTACTGCATATTTTAGGGAGCTGGACTCAAAAAAAAAAATCCGAGTTTTACCCGGAATTTTTGAATTTTTTTTCTTTACAAACCATCTCCTGAAAATTTCGAATCGAATAAAAAATAATCAGTCAAATCGCTCCTGCCGTTCTCACGTGATGCCATTACATACATGGACCATTTCATTTTTGTTTATATAGATTGAAATTTTAAAAGAAAGTCGGACTTGACCGATCATACTTTCTTACTTGTTCATGATAATGAAGTGTTTCGCTGGATAACTGTTTACTTAAACAATTCTGGTCGTCACTCACTTCCTGTTGCGATAGAAAACATAATTGATTTAATAGAATTGATATTGCAAGATCGTCATATAACTAAGTGATCGCGAAATTAAGAGCCTTAATTTCAGTTGTATACATGGAGAAACATGGAGGCTCTGAGGAAATTTATAATGCCAGATTATGTAATTTATCACGAAATTCAAGCAAACTTGAGTATTCATTTAAATCTTTAAGGATTTCTTTGTGTTACATCTATTTGAGATGATTTATTGCAGAAATTATTTGAAGAAAAACAAAGGTCATTAAGTATTTCAAAGGTATTGGCATCCTTATCTTCGAAAATCTCCAAAACGAAACAATCGTACAATTGGGGAAACTCGGAAATGTCAATCTTAAAGAATATCTTTGCATTACATCGATTTAAGATTTTTTATCCCAGAAACTACAATTCAGAATCTTATGCCATAATTTTTGCTCCAACTATTTGCGGAAATATAAAAACCAAATGTGGACGTCACTTATAGTTCTCCACCAAGACATGGCGAATTCATACAATTGGATTAAATTTGTAAATTTTTGATCAGTTGAAACATTGAATTGTAATCTGCCATCTGGACGGTGATTTGACATGTAATCAAGCCAAATTGAGATGCATGTTTAAAAAAGCCCAACCCTCAAATGCGAAATCTTTGAGGATACCTAGCGAGCAGCGACTTCCAGCCAAAGTTCTTACTGCTCCACGGGGCAGTAAAAGCTTTTGGTAATTTCCTACTCCTTTAAGGGATGGCGAATCATTCACTGACCCGGTAGATAAAGCTAACCTTTTGGCTGAATTATTTGCAAAAAAATTCAAACATTCCGGAAACAAACAACCACTACCCGAGCTCTTACATTCGTAGCCGAATTCAAGAACTCCCTAATTCTTCTTGACTTCCTTGTAGCTTAGCCGATTGCAGAAAATTCCGAATTCAAGAACTCTTGTGAAATTCTCTGAATGGGGTCGAATAGAGTCGACTTTAATGCACGCAAGACTCAATGTTGCATGTTGTATGGGTGGTGTAAATATTAAAGAATCAGAAGATCGTGATGTTCTAGGCAAGAGTATCCAGTGCGATGTCCGATGGACAAAACATATTTTCAAGTGCCGAAGAAAGCATTCAAGTGCCTTGGTTTTCTATCTCCTGATCTCCTTACTGGAATACAACTCTCATGTGTGGTGTTACTCGACCGCATACAGGATAGTTCGAAGTTGTTTTTCGGTGACAGTAGGGTACCCAGCTTTTTTTTTGACTTACTGGAACATCGTCGCAATGTGAATTGTGTTTCATTGTTCTGCCGATACTACAATGGAATGTGCTCTGCAGAAATTAGGGAACTTGTTCCCGAAACCCCTAGTTTTTAACGCAATACACATTCTTCGGCAAGGGCTCTTCCATTTGGGATCGACTGGACAGTGAGTGGATCGCACAACATATTACAGGGAAAATTCGTTATTTAGCCGTACACTCCGTATGTGAAATAAGCTTCCTGCTGAAGTCTTTCCTGTTACTTTCAATATAGGAACATTCAAATCAAATGTCCACAAACACTACTCCCTCTATCCTCCTTTCCATAACATAGATTTTCCTAGTTCCAACACAATACATTGCATAAGTAGGGGTTATTCCCCCATCTTTTTTGATGGCGGGTATAAAAACTGGGGATTATTTTGAAAAGCCATTAAGACATTTGAAATGATAAAGATTCGTTTTTTTTGCCAAGGTTTTAAGGAGAATGGCAATCCTGATAACAGAACCCTTAAGAACGACTGCAACAAAGTTGCTCTTTACAATATTAAACTGGATCCCTGTGGATCTAATGGCCAGAAAAATGGTATTCACTTGGAGCATTTTAACATGTCACGCCAGTTTAATCGGAAGTATAGAATCTTCCAGATAATATTGATTATTGCACTTCTAAGCCCTTCGTATTGGTTTCTCAATTCTAAACAACATGAAATCAATGAAATCACATACCTCAACGAGTCTCTCAGTCTATTCGAACGGTTCTAGGAAGGGAGATCGAGAATACGGAATTCGGTTATCTTTTAGAATTACAAATGAATGTAGATTTATTCAAGTCGAAATATCGACTATTAAAAGGGCGGCTAACTGGCTTAATTATAACAAGTTATCAGGCAGGGATATTTGTATATACTTGTACTGATAGTCAAGCCGCAATAAAATCTCTGACAGGTGTGTTTACAACATCGAACTTAGTTCAGGAACATCATTAAGTAGGATGGCCGGACATCATTAAGTAGGATGGCGAGACATTCAACAGTCGTAATCATGTGGACACAGAGATATTTTGGGCAACTGTGTTGCTGATGATCTGGTGAAAGAAAGGCGCCATGATGCCTGACGGAGACATAGACTTCATATGCGGGATTGCGTTATCTAATTGCAAGCACCGACATAGCAATTTTTACTATGAGCTCGCTCAGACAAGATGGGGCGGTGAATCAAGCAGTACGCAGTGGGTGCCCCGATAGACTACACGATAGTGTGCTGGACTATCAATCTGAGGGTTGCGTGTTCGATTCCCGCCATAGAGTCTGGGTGTATCTGCAGACAAGCAAAACGCTTCGCAGTTTGTGTTTGTTTTTAAAAAAAAAAAAACCGAGGGCGGACAACATATCTTCTTGGCCTGACGCTTTCACAATTAATCAATATAGTGGCGGTTTTGACAACCCTGCGAGGAGACTTGTCCCTCCCCATAGAATGAAGAGGAGCATGAGACCATTTTGTATCTTCTTTGTCATTGCCCGGCATTAGGAGATCTATGCATTAGGTTTCTGGAACATCGTTCCTTAAATAGTCGTTCTGAGCTATCGGCCACGAAGTTGGAATGCATCAATGCTATTCACTAGGAATAGCAATTGGCTACTCAAGCCAGACCGGGAATCTCCATGTAGTGACCCAGTATCCGTCAAAGACTGGTGCCTACTATTCTCTGCACTTCTCCTCTTCTGACCGCCTTCCTCTTTATTTCTCCTACTCCTTATTCTATGTGATTTTCTCCTTCTCTTTTCATCTCTATCTGGCCCTCTTTTGTTTCTATTTTTAGGTTACACAAAGGGACCTAATGTTTGGATTCAAGTGAACTGATTTCTTTCGTGTTTCTAACCTATTTCTTAATTAAAGTTCTAAGTTCTACTTTCGCAATGAAGTGAAAACACCTGCGTCTATTGTAAATTTCTAAATTAAATGTCTCGAATTATAGAAAAAACAGCTAGTTAAATTTAATGAAACCTTTCGTTTACTTACAACTTAATTATACCCTACACCACCATAGTGGGGAGGGTATTATACCGATCGACTTAGAATCACTTTCTGAGTCGATTAAACGATGTCCGTCTGGTCGGCTGGCTGTCCATGTAAGCCTTGTGGGCAGAGTACATTTGAAGATATTTCGATCAAATTTGGTACATATTATTTTTTCGGCCCAAGGACGAAGCCTATTGAAACTGGCTGAAATCGGTCCACTATTTCACCTAGCCCCCATACAAATGTCCTTCCGAAATTGGACTTCATCGATCATAAATGTTTTATTTATATATGTATCTCCACAAATTGCGCTCCAAATAAGTTTTATATATACAAAATTCATGTCACCAAATTTTGTTACGATCGGTCCATAATTAGTCATAGCTCCCATATAGACCCGCTTCCGAAAATCACTTTAACGTGCATAAATCGCTTAAAAATGTTGGTATACTCACAAAATTCAACATAGTAAACTTTCATATAGACACAAATCACACGACCTAATTTCATGGTGATTGGTCCATAATTGGTCATAGCCCCCATATAAGGCTCACTTCCGAACATCACTCAAAAATATAAATTATTGAAATTTTAAAAGAAAAATGTTTTTGCTCTTTTACTTAGTGTAGGATATTATATGGTCGGGCTTGACCGACCATACTTTCTTACTTGTTTCAATTTTCCAAATGTCTGTAGATACTCCTACAAAACCCCTTTTAATGTCTTTATTTTCTAAATATTAAATTAAAATGTCAAGGAAATTTTGTCTGACTTGGCAAAAAAAAATTCTCCTTTTCTTTTGCTACAAATTCATCTAAAGTCTAGGTGTTAAAACTCCCCCTTTATTTTCAAGTAATTGAAAAGAACAAACTATGTACATAAGACTTTGAAATTTACTATTTACATTATTGATTACAGAAAACCAACAAGAAAAAAAAGGAAAACGTCTGCAAAATTTCTTTCTTTTTAATGGCTACCGAAGTCGGTAATACATAAATTACAATACTTTAAGCTAATGATAACTTCTCACGCCAAAAACTACTTTTTAACTTTTACCCACCATTCATGTAAGTCCCACAGCGAATGATAGGGCGTATGGCGGTATGTGGAGACAAATGGTACCGCCACTTCATATTCCACTTGTATGGGTATATCCGGTGCTGGGGCTGGACGATCTAAGGCAGGATTTGAATTGGAAACGGAACGTTTGCGTAAATAGATATTTTGATTTGAGGACATGTTTTGGGAATGATGCTGCTGGTGCTGCTGCTGTTGTAGAGGATGATGATGTTGTGCATGATGATTGCCATTCATTTGATGTAAATTGTTGGTGGATATATTTGCAGCAGCATGATGATGATGATGAATCATTGAAGGTGGTGTTGCAGTCTCATGATTGACACCAAACCAATTTTGATTGTTGCTACTACTGTACATTATTAATTCACTTATATTATTTTTAAATATTTTTCGGTATTTTTACACTTGTTTTTTTTTTGGAATTTAAATCATATTTGTTTTCATAATTTTTTCTTTCTGTTTAACTTAATTTTTAATATATTTAGTTTAGTTTTGTGGTGGTTTTAGCTTTAGCGTTTTAACGATTTTTAACGTCCGCTAGTTTTAAGGGTAGTTTTACAACTGACCATTGATGACGGTCTAACTAAACGCACAACTACTACGTTTACTTGGAATAGTTACATTGCTTTCTTTGTTTTGGTTATTTTTTCCTTCTTCTCGAATTGTATGTACGGAGAGCCTTGCCATAACAATAAAAGTTTAGTTTAGTTTCTTTGGTATTGGTCAGCGTATAAGCTAAAAAAAAAGCACGGGACCGTATTGCTGGTTTAAAGAGAAATTTGGGGTTGAAGGCCCCAGGGGGCTCAATTTTTAGGGTTCAGAATAATTTAAGCAACTTCCAATATCATCTGATAATCAATAATGGCATTACATTTAGAGCCACGGTGCAGAGTGGGGCAGAATCGAAATTTTTTGGAAATAAATCTGGCATTTCTAAACGGCTGGTCCGATCGGGATAAAATTTGAATTGGGCGTAGCCAAGGAGTATTCGAGTTTAAGTTATTAAAATTGGCTACGCCCAATTCAAATTTTATCTCGATCGGACCAGCCGTTTAGAAATGCCAGATTTATTTCCAAAAAATTTCGATTCTGCCCCACTGTGCGGTGTTGATATTTCCGTTAAATCCAAAGAAACATACAACCATTTGCTTAGAGCCCATCTTTGTGCGGATAAAAGGAAAGGGAGATCTAGGAAATCTTTCTGGTGTTCTAATATTTAAGCAATAATAAATACTAAATCCAGAGAATTGGGCGGAAGAGGTAGCATTTCATAGCCTAATTCATGGATTTTTGCCATGGAAACTGCACATGTGAGCAAACGCGGCAGCTATCTTGCGGAAAGCTTTCTCATAACCAAGTGATCATTCAAAATTGAAACCACTGAGCTATTTGAGATGCCTATGGCTTCCACAATCTCTAGCACTCTCAATCTCCGATCGACCAACATTATATCGTGATTTTTTTTTAGTTGTTTCGGCTGTAGAGACCTCAACTGGGCGTCCTGAACCTTCGGCATCTTTCGTACTTGTACGGCCACAACGAAATTCCGTAAACTACATTTTTACCATTGAAATTGATGGTGCAAAGTTCCCATATCAAGCATAGCCTTTGTTTTAGTGATGGTTTTTTTCAAGTCACGAGGAAGTCGGCACTCCAATGGCTTTCAAACACAAACTAAATAACGCAGCTGGTTCTCATTTTAAAAGTAGTCAACTGACAGGTGACAGGTGTTGCCCTTTCAGTTAAGAATCGGGAAATTCAAAAAGTCGCGGACTTAATGACCTACACTCGTATTTATGGGAGTGGAACTAATGCCACAATTTCACGATAAGACACATGACGATCTTTTCAATATAATTTCCCGAACAACATCAATGTTTTGTGGCACAATCAACGACAACAAACATCAATGTTCTCCCCCACGATAATGATATCTCTTATATTGGCTCAAATCACAAGAAATTGCTTGATAAATTAAACTATGTAGCTGAATCGCATTCTTCCGGATTTGGAAAAAAGTCTCCTACAATAATTGGTAAAATTTGTACTTCGCTATGGATTGAAATAATCCGCTGCCAGTAAAATATTATGGCTACTGAAGCTGGAAAATAGTGGGTGGCAACGTGTAGCATGCAGTATTGATTGATCGCGATCCAAATCGCAGAATAACCTAATTTTGTGTGATCCATTACAATGGATCGCGATCCAAACATCACAATATACATATACTGAACGTGTAGCAGTGCCCTTAGATTGGCTCAAATATGAGACACTGTTCAGAGAGCAGCTTGGAATCTCTCGACTTCAATACCTAAGAAGCATCGGCAGCACAATTATTCTCTATCATTCCCCATTGAATGGCTCAATAACACTCAAAGACTTCAATAAGATCTTAACAGGTGGCGATTCGTTAATTCTATTGATCAAATGCGCAGTCGACTGTAAAGATCTTTAAAAGCATACCGAATCTAACAAATCAATTGGTCGCCTTCAAAATAAAGAGGAACTACTTAATAGGCATCCACCACGACAATACGATCTCTTAGATTGGCACAAATTTCGAGGAGAATATTTTTGGAAATCACATAAAATCGTTAAATAAATTAAAACTCATGTTGTAGAATCGAAATCTACCGGATTCGCAAGATTTACTTATAAACCTTCGGTCACTGAAATTGGTAGGAAAAGAGCTGTCGATGAACTCGGCAATGAACTTCGGCAATGTAGTGGAGTAGCTGTAGCTGCTATTGTAAGATTAACATTCACTGTCTTGATACACCAACGCATCTATTCGAAGCTGATAATCATTCAGGAAACTTGGCGAAATGGTATTCGTAATAGAAAGAGTGGCGTTAACATTTATACATATGCCTTCATTTTAAACGATACGTCATATTCCAGAGATCTCAATATCTCCACTTTAAAAAGGATCCCGAATCTTAGTAGTGGTTTCAAGTAGATATTCTGACGATATAGAAAATTGGGGAATGTTTGAGATTGAATGTAGTCTTCAAAACTCCTGTGAATTTCTAATTTAAGCTGTCGAATCGGCATTAAGACTCTGGTATCTACAATTCCACGGATCTCTTAACGCTAAGGCTTAGTTGTTTTACATAAGAATCATGGGATTGTCTGAGATTGAATGTAGTCTTCAAAACTCCTGTGAATTTCTTATTTAAGCTTTCGAGCAACTCTGGTATCTTCAATTCCACGGATGACAACTGCTTATCTCTTAACTCAAAGGCTTAGCAGTTTAACATAAGAATCATTTGGGTTGTGAGGATGTATGAGCTAAACCTTTTCCTACTGAATTTGGTAGGCGATAACCAGCATCCATTCTAAGATTCTGGCTATTAAAGCTTCAAAATAAATGGCGAATCATCGAAATGCTTGGCGATATGGTATTTATGGTAGAAGAAAAGGCAGTAAGTCTAACACAAATGGCTCCAGTTTCTCAACTCCAGAGATCTCAGTGTCTCGAATAAAAAAAGCTACTGAACCATTGTTCAGGAGCTGACTGATATTGAATTATGCCTTTTGCCGTGATTGTTGTCTATTCAAACTGTCGAACCGACTTTGCGGACCTGGAATCGTGGAGGTTGAGTAACCTTAATGAGGAGTCTTAGCTGTAGAACATATTGATCATTTGGGACATCAGGAAGTATTAGCTAAAACTTCGTCCACTGAATTTGTTAGGAAAGAAGATGGAGAGGATAATTCAATTGAATGCGGCAATGGAGTGGAATAACCTGTGGTCATTCAAAATATATGGAGAATCGAAGACAACATTCAATTCTTGTCAGTCCGCAAGTTCCCAATTCGTCGGAATTTATGCCTAAAGACTCTACAATGATTCGGGGTCCTTTTTAATATAGAGATCTTGAGATCTCTGGACAAGAAATACCATCCCGCTAAGGTATATGGTATTTCGAGTTAAAGAGAGTTAATGTGTCTGCAGAGATCTCAAACTCACTATGTTAAAAAGACATTCGAATCATTGCAGTGGGAGAAATTCCAACGAACTTGCGGAATGTCTAGGATTGAAAATTGTCTTCACAACTTCCGTTGTGTCGAATTCGTATAAACTATTCAAACATTTGAATAGGCCACAGGACGCTTTACGGTTCTTAATGTATTAATGCGATGTCAGTTTAACATAAAGATCATTTGGGATATCAGAAGAGTTAGCAGACTGGGCATTATCTCATGGGTTTCAAGATATTTGGAATGCGTGAGGATAACCCAACTCTTTTGCTTAAATGTGTTCGCAATCAGGCAAACTATAAGGAGTTCAAGTGTTTTTGGTTTTAATTGAAAAGAAAAAAGCTTGAAAAAGCAGGGTAGTGTTTAGTTTAAAGAGAGCTTGAGTTCTTTTGCGAACTCAAACTTTGACGACGGCGGCGGCTGACTCCAAAGAAGCTCGGCGGCGGCGGCTTGCCGGATGTGAGCCGACTAAAGAGTAACTACTCAAATTCTAAATAATTAAAAATTTAAAAAGTAAAATTCTGAAGACTTAAGACGACTTAATTCTGAAGACTTCAAGACGACTTAAGCCGAAAAAAAATTCGGCGGCTGCGGCTTTGAAAATTTATCGGCGTCTCTCTCAGCCTGCCTACAGCCGTTCGGCGCAGGTCTCTGCGTTGGACTGAGGAGTTGAAGGATATGGTTATATGATAGCCAGGCTATTCATTACTTCTTGCAAACTGGGCATTATCTCATGGGTTTTAAGAGACTTTTAGACTCTTTTGCTTAATTGTGTTCGTAATCAGTCAAACTATAAGGAGTTCAAGTGTTTTTGGTGGACTGAGGAGCAGAGACCTGCGCCGACTAAATTCCACAGCGGCGGCGGCTGGCTACAAAAATTATCGGCGGCGGCTCAAAGCCGGCTGTCAGCCGACTAAAGAATAACTACTCAAATTCTAAATAACTAAAAATTAAAAAGTGAAATTCCGAAAATTGTATGAAATTACTATTGAACTTTTTTCAAAACGGCGGCTATTTTCAAGCCGACTTAAGCCGAACAAATTTTCGGCGGCGGCGACTTTTAAAATCTATCGGCGGCTCAGCTCAGCCGGCTTACAGCCGTTCGGCTGTTACAGGATAGCCAGACAATTCATTACTTCTGATAATTTAAAAGGATTTCAAGGTATCCCCGATAAATTAGATGATAGTGTGTGCTGGAGTATCAGTACGATACACTCTGGGTGTTTCTGCAGATAAGCCAAAAGGATCCGCAGTTTATGTTTGTTAAAAAATATCGATGAAGTTTTTGATCTATTGGACATTGAATTAGAGCGTGTTCATGACAATCAAGGGTTGATTCTCCGGTGAATATTCTGATTCTGTGGTATCTCAATGGTCTAAAAGGTCACAAACCAAGGCATTCATATGCCGGTACACCAAAACAATATCATCGATCTCTTTCTCTCATTGCCTCCTAATAAAACGAATTCATGCACCTCTTGGTATTTCAGACCATTGCATCATTTATTTATTGTTCATCAAACTTCGTAACGTGCTACGGGCAACTACGAATCTTTAAATTTGTATCTACGAAATTGTGCTGAGTTCAACGATTAATTTTAGCATGATAATTAGAAAGAAATCTTTTATTCCACACCATCTGATTTCTATTTAATTTAATTTGTCCAGGTTAATTATTATAGAAAATTATAAAAGTACCATAAACCCCCACTTGTGGATTCCCACTCGGTAAGTTACATATAAGCTTTATTTAATGTTCATTCGTGAAGAGTGTACAAAAAGTACCATCCGAATAGAAAAAAAAAAGTACCAAAAAGTCTCCCCCTAGAATTCTCACTCACTTTGGACCATATGTGCTAGAAATAGAAAATTTCAAAAAAGTACCACTACAAGAAGAAAAAAGAACCTATAGTTCAGTTCACACATTTTAGTACCTAAATATTATCCCCTATTCCTAACACTAACTTCACTCAGATGCATATAAGCTAATTTTAATGTCGATAAGTGAAATAATTTAAAATATTAAAAAAAGTACCATTAGGAGAAAAGTACAAATTTCCCTTTTCCTCCTTGAACACACCTCATGTTTGAAATTTAAAAATATTCAATTCTGCCAAAATTGTTTATGCTGCACAAACGATTAAAATCTGTGTTAATGAGCCCAAGAAAAAATATGTTTTAAAAAATGTACCAAACTGTTTACCCGAATTTGGCCCAATATACACCTATTCACTCGAGTTCCAATAGCACCCTCTTAGTTAATTTTTGTATGACTGCAGCAGCCAATGTTAAAAAAAATTATCAAAATTGGCTTAATAATAATAAAATTTATTTTCCCAATTATATCCCCTTTTTGGTACCTTTTTTTCCCACCCCTTTGCGGTGGTAAAATTTTATTCAAATAAAAATCTGCGTCGTGGTGGGACTTCATAATAAAATATTCGTATGTCTATGTCAAATTATAGAAAAACATATTTTATGAAAAAGTACCAAAAATAAACACAATTTTTATCCCTTAAGGGTTCGAATTTCTAAAAAGTACCAAAATTATATTTTTTATTTTTTGATAAGTAAAGAATACGATTTTAAATTTGTTTTTATGTTTATTGGTTTAAAAGATACATAGGCTGCCAAGAAAGTACCAAAATACAGTTTTACCCGTTTTCCCCTAAAAGGTTCGAATTTCGAAAAAGTATGAAACACCTTATTTTTTAAATGGATTAACATGCAATTTTAAGTTTTTTGTATCTTTATTAGTTTTGAAGATATAAGGTTACCGAATTTACCCTTTTTACCCCCTAAACGTTCGAATTTCCAAAAATCCCTTCTTATCGGATCGTTTTGGGGGGGAGGAACCCACAGTTAAAATTTCATGATTCTAGCTTCAGTCGTTTGGGCTTTGCGATGATGAATCAGTCAGTCAGTGAGTCAGTAACGTTACTCTTTTATATATGTATATAGAAGATAAGAAATTGACTAAATCATGGTTGAAATTTACTTTTCTTCTTACTAGAAAGAGCAGTCATATAACGAGCGAATTCATTAATTTTGTATATATGGAGTTTGACATTCAAAACCATTCTTTCGAATGTCATTGTTTCGAATGTCAAACTCCATATATAAAAAATGCATGAATTCGCTCGTATTTGCCTGAATTCGCCACCGACACCACCTTGTATATAAATTCGCCTTGATACCGGTCATCAATTGTCCAGTTTATGTTATCCTAAGGTTCTCTCTCCATTCCGAAAAATTCTATAGTTTTGTGTTATTATTTCCTACAAATATTTTTCTTTCAATTGGTTGCAATCGGTATCATAAATTAGGTGTGTGTGTAAATCAAATTTTCTCAACCACTAACAGATTGTAATAACTTTTGTTTCAAGAAAAATGTTTTTTAGAGTCCTAGATCAAACGCTATTGAAAATCATTTAAATTAAACCATTATTAACGGAGATATAAGAAAATTAACCAAAATAGTTGGGTATAATTCTAATTATTTATTGTTACTAAGGCTCTCATCCTTCCCAAATCCCTTAATTACTTTCTCCCTTTTTTTACATTTAGTTTTGGTTTTTTTCTTTCTTTTAAGTTGTTTACAATGTTGTAGTAAGTAAATCCTTCAATACAACGGGGGTAAACCACTTGTTCACTCTTGTAACGTTTGGTTGGCTAGTTTGGCCATTGTTCATCATTAATATGAAATGAGGTTAAAGGAAGTTCGTTGTTGTATTGTATTACTTACTTTTTGATGGCATACCGGGCTTTTTTTATTTCGTTTCTGTTTTTTTTTACACATTTATATCGTAGTATTTATTTATTTAGTTTTTTTTAGCTTATTTTCCTCGTAACTATTTCAAGACGTATTTAACCAAACGCACGCTATGGAAAAACTAAAAAGACGAATCGATTTTCTTATTATTTGTTTCTATATATTTCTCTATTTAGAGCAATTGCCATTGCACAAGTATTATATTAACCATAAATATACAAAAAAAAATTAAAAACGCCGGCTATTATTTAACTGTTTTTGTGTGTTTTTTTACTAAAAATCTTTTCTTTTTTTTGGAAACATAAAATTCTTAATTATGATTGTAATCTGGCCAACTATAAGCAGTTCAAGTGTTTTTGGTTTTAATTGAAAAGCAAAAGAAACTTGAAAATGTTAGAATAAAGTTTAAAGGAAAGGGCTAAATGGCTAAAAATTAACGATAATTCTGCCAGCCTTAACAAATTGCTGTAAGTATTAAACACGAAATGGTTAATATTTAAATATTAACTCATAATAGCTATGTTCAATAACTAAAAGTTGTTACTAGTTCAATTACTAGTAACAATTGTTACTGGAAAAGCGTTCATTAACTCAAAAACTTGCAAGTAGAGAAAAAATCAAGAGCGTATAAATTTTAGAGAGTGTTCTCTCGTTGCAAACTATTACAAGTCCTATTTTGAACTCGTAATTGTTAGCAGCTTATATTTTATATGTTTTGTGTTATTGTTTATTTATTTAAAATTTTATTTTTGTGTTGAAAAACTGTCAAAACAAAAGAATTTTCAATAAAATTAAAGAAAATGTGTTTATACATTTTAAAAGGAATAAAATAAGAAAATTGTATGTATAAAACAATTGTTACTGGAAAAGCGTTCATTTACTTTTTACTATTTTTGAGAATTTAAGAGGTAATTTTGTAAATTTTGATTTTATTCTCTCGTTGCAAGTATTTACTGGGAAAGTAAATGAACAGACCTAATATCATTGTTGACAAAGATACATTTTTATACTTAATAATGAGTTCTTAATTTATAGAATAAAATTTGTTGTTATAAAACATGATTGCTTATTTAACAGTAAACTACACCAGTGTCGAAATGTAAGAAGTGTGTGAAGATAAATTCGTATTTAACTAGCACAGGCAAAAACCACATTTTTTAACATTGCTCATTTTACAGTCAACAGAGCACTGTTATGTGCTCTAACAAGATCTGGTTCTAACAAGATCTGAACATTCGGAAAACAATGGAAGGAACTCAGGACAATATACAACCCGAAAGAGTAGTGGAAAGTTGACTGCAGTAAACGTTCACATGATCCTCCTATGACCTTTGAATATTGAATTCCATTTTTATACCCTACACCACCATAGTGGGGAGGGTATTATGCGTTTGTGCAGATGTTTGTAACGCCCAAAAATATTAGTCTAACACACACCTTAAAGTATACCGATCGACTTAGAATCACTTTCTGAGTCGATTAAGCGATGTCCGTCCGTCCGTCCGTCCGTCCGTCTGGTTGGCTGGCTGGCTGTCCATGTAAACCTTGTGCGCAGAGTACAGGTCGCAATTTTGAAGATATTTCGATGAAATTTGATACATATTATTTTTTCGGCTCAAGGACGAAGCCTATTGAAACTGGCTGAAATCGGTCCATTATTTCACCTAGCCCCCATACAAATGTCCTCCCGAAATTGGACTTTATCGGTCATAAATGTTTAATTTATATATGTATCTCCACAAATTCCGCTCCAAATAAGTTTTATATACACAAAATTCATGTCACCAAATTTTGTTACGATCGGTCCATAATTAGTCATAGCTCCCATATAGATCCGCTTCCGAAAATCACATTAACGTGCATAAATCGCTTAAAAATTTTGGTAAACACACAAAATTCAACATAGTTAACTTTAATATACACATGAATCACACGACCTAATTTCATGGTGATTGGTCCATAATTGGTCATAGCCCCCATATAAGGCCCAATTCCGAAAATCACTCAAAAATATAAATTATTGAAATTTTAAAAGAAAAAAATTTTTTGCACTTTTACTTAGTGTAGGGTATTATATGGTCGGGCTTGACCGACCATACTTTCTTACTTGTTAAATTCAATATGTGTACTACACCTGAAATATATTCCAGATGTTTTGTTTATTCGTTAAAAAGTTAATTTTAGTTTTTCAATTCCGACTCATTTAAAGATAGCCCAAATATTTACTGACTTTTGGCTAAATTATTTGCAAGAAATTTACCAATTGCTCACCGAAGCTTATGATGGATGTGTTCCATCGGTTTCAACGTGCGCGAGATGGTTTGTTCGGTTCAGAAGTGGTGATTTTAACACGTAAGACAAAGATCGCCCAGCCAAAAAAGTTTGACGAACAAGAATTGGAGGCATCACTGCATGAAGAATTTTGGAAAACTCAACAAGATCTTGCAGAATCATTGGGAGCTACTCAAGCAGCAGGATTCATCCAAAAGCAGGGAAATTGGGTACCATACGAATTGAAGCCGAGAGACCTTGAAAGACTGTTTTGCATGTCTGAAATGATGCTTGAGCGCTATAAAACAAAATCATTTTTGTACCTAAATCGACACCAAAACCAAATACCCATGTAGCCAAGGAAATGATCTGTATTTGGTGGTTAAATTTGGCTAGATATGAAACCGTAATATTCCATAATGACAACACTCGGCCACATGTTGCAATACCTGTTAAAAACTATTTATAATGCAGTGGTTGGTAAGTTTTGCCTCACCAGCTTTATAGTTCGGACCATGCCACGTCCGACTACTATTTGTTTCGATCGTGCAGAACGCTCTCTCTGGGATACGCTTCTCTTCGGAGCTTTGTATCCGAAGTTGCCTTGGTTTGTTCTTGACCTCAAAAGATGAGCAGTTCTTTTGGCTCGGAATCCATATGTTGCCAGAAAGATGGGAAAAAGGTGATAGCTAACAATGGACAATACTTTGAATATATTTATATTGAACAAATGTTTAAAAATTTTAAAAAATCCAGCATTTTTAAATCATGTACCCAATAAATGATCAAAGATTAAGCTTATATTCTCTAAATTCGAAAATTTACGAAGTTATTGTATTAACGAATTAAAATTTTTGGGTTTTTTATACGACAACTCGAGTTTTGATATAAAATATTCATCCCTATCATGAAAAACATGTGAAATTTATATTCCCATGAAATATTCATTTCCCTCGAAGGGAAAATTGCTATCGTGATGTACATTGATTACAAAGAAAAAAATTGGAGTTATCTGTCAAATTGTTCAATGACATGTATTAAAACTAGTAAGAAAAAATGGTCTGTCAAGCCCTACACTGAGTAAATGAGCAAAATAATTTTTCTTTTAAAATTTAAAAAAGTTATTTTCGGAAGAGGGTCTTATTTGGGAGCTATGACTAATTATATTTGCATTGAATTTTATGTGTATACCAACATTTTTAAGAGATTTATGTCGTTAAAGTGATTTTGGGAAGCGGGCTATGACTAATTATAAACCGATCGGCATGAAATTAGGTGATATGATTTCCATAGTATAAGGTATTTCGGGAGGACATTTGTATGGGAGCTAGGGGAAATAATGTACCGATTTCAGCTAGTTTCAATAGGCTTCGCCCTTAAGCTTAAAAAACTGTATATACCACATTTTATCGAAATGTCTTCAAAATTAATCGACTCATAAAGTGATCCTGAGTCTATCGGTATAATTCAAGATGGGTGTTAGACTATTATTTTTGGGCGTTACAAAAATCCACCGTGCCGAATCTTATATAACCTTCACCAAATTGTACTTTAAAATACAAATTTTAAATATTTTTAGGTATACAAAATTAAAAAAAAAAACATTTCAAATTTTTTTTTCTAAATTGTTTTTTTCAAGTTTTTTTATTTATATTTTTAAATTATTAGTGAAAAACAAGTAGGGGAGCTACATTTGGCTGTGCCGAATTTTATATACACTTTTTAAAAAAGTTCTTTCCAATTTTTTTTTAAACTTTTTTTTTTAATTTTTAAAAATTTTTTTTGATAAAAAAAAATCGGGTTAAAATATATTTTTCCTGATTTTGACCCATTGTAGGTCCAACTTACTATAGCCTTTTATACATCGTTGCAATGGACTTTGAAATTTCTATCATTAGATACCCATATTGTCTATATTAATGACTTAGTAATCCAGATATAAAAACTAGTAAATAAGAAGTCCATAAAAAAAATACAAACTAAGCAATAGAAAGTCCAAAAAACCTTTTATTTCGGCAAATACTTATTTTATCATTTTGCTTTTACGCACATAGAAAACAAAGAAAAATACAAAAAAATTGCATTTACAGAATTCAAAAATATTTACGCAAAAAAAAGTTTGAATGTTTTTTGTCTCTCCTGAAAAATTTTAAAATATGGACTAGAGAGCCTTTGCATGTTAAGCCAGCGATATATAAGTTTGTCATTCCGTTTGTAATTTCTACATTTTTCATTACCGACCCTATAAAGTATATATATTCTGGATCCTTATAGATAGCGGAGTCAATTAAGCCTTGTCCGTCTGTCTGTCTGACTGTTGAAATCAATTTTCTGAAGGCCCCAGATATCTTTGGGATTCAAATCTTCAATAATTCTGTCAGACATGCTTTCGAGAAGTTTGCTATTTAAATTTAAAAAAAAAAAATTTTTTAAATTTTTTTTTTTTAATTTTTGGTGAAAAAAAATCGCGTTTAAAATTTTTGATATTGGTCAAAAATCGAGGTTGTCCTGGTTTTTTCCTCATATCTCAGCCATTTGTGGACCGATTTTTTTTTAAAAAATTTAAAAAACTGCAAAAAAAATTAATTTTGTTTACCTAAAAATATTTAAAATTTTTATTTTGAAGTATAATTTGGTGAAGGGTATATAAGATTCGGCACAGCCGAATATAGCTTTCTTACTTGTTTATACTAACAATCGATGTTTTCGTATAAAATATGTGGGCTCACAAACTGATTACGATTGGATTTATTTACACCTTCATTCTTGGGTTCACAATTGACTTGATGATTTCGAATAAAATTTGTATTCCCATTTGTATCTCTTTGTCCTGCTTTAAATATAAATTTGTTGCTAATCGAATGTTTCAGCCTTAATGATTGAATTTTTCTTTTTTTAGCTGAAATATTTTAGTTGTGGTGATTATCTGTTGATAGAATTTAACAAGTCTTTGGCAAATCGGTTTTCTCTGTGCAGAAATATTACTGTAACTTTATGAAAAGAAATTTCGAAATTTCCCGAGACAATTTGACCCGAATAAGAACATTAACTATGGATCACTTATTAGACAGGGCAAATTGCCTTGCCTTGGACATTGACTACTTTGGAGCAGCTTTCAGGCTGTCTCTTTTTAATCTAAATATGCATGTATGTAAAATCTATAGTTCGTGAACACATTACACAGAATTTCGTTTATAAACTGGATTTTTGTTAAAATTAAATAAAAAATATAAATTTGAGCGTTTTGAAATTAAAAATTTACCCCCATATGCATAAACAGTTTATAAATTTATCAAAGGTTTATAAAACAAAATTTCCATACAAAATCAGTTTTATAAACCTTTGATAAATTTATAAACTGTTTATGCATATGGGGGTTAGTTTATTGAAATTGAAATAAACCTACACTTCTTTCTATAAAATTGTTGCTAATTTTGATGATACAATACAAAAATGAGGAATACTCTTTGCTTTTCATATTATTTTTGCACAGCACTGTTAACATGACATTTAATTAAATCGTCTTTGTGGCACAATTTCATAACTACGTTTAATCACTTCCTAAAAAAAAACGTAAATACATTCTTTTTTATCATAATAAATGCATCTTCTAGCTGAAGGGTTCAAACTAAGGTCATTCAAAATCCCCCTCCCTCCTTGTTAAACTCTGACACCCCAAACATAATAAAGATGCTGAATAAAAAAACAGTTTCTCCTTGAGATTTTTTTTCTTACTTTCGGCCGGTTTTTAACATTAATTACTTAACGAAAGATGACATTGAGATAAATATAACTGGATAAACCTTAATAATCCTTTCTAACGACATTGAGATAAATATAACTGGATAAACCTTAATAATCCTTTCTAACGCCCCCTCAAAGGCCTTCAAAAAGGCATTGAAATTTGCCACCAAAAAAATTTGAAAAAACTAAAGAAATAAAATGCCATCGATTTTTCGCAACAATTTGCAGTTATAGGATTAAAAAAAAGATTAAAAGGAAATATATAAATAGGTATTCAAATAAACTTACCTAGGCATTATGGGTAAATATGAAGTGGTGGAATCCAAGGTACGTATAGTGGTATTCCCCCTAACCACCAGTTTTTCACGTGTTATGCGGCGAAAAGTTTCTTCTTGACGCATTTTGAATTATTTTTTATTATTATTTAAGAATATTTTTTATTATATTTAAATTCACTATTCACTGCCATTTGTTATCGTTTCTTGTGGGTAACTGTTTGATAATTTTTCTAGGCTTCTTTTTTTTCTTTAAATATTTCATCAGATGCTGTAGAGAAGAAGATGCTTTTTTATTTGTGTTGCAGATTTAATGCGCAGGTTTTCATCTCTTTTTTCTTATTTGTTTATCATCATAGATTATATTTTTTATTAATTATTTAATATTGACTTGAATATTTGGGTTTTTACCTTTTTATTACACAACTGCATTTAGTCAAGGATATTTTTGCATTGTTCGCCACACTATCTTTTGTTTGTGCTTTGACCAGTCCACTCAACAACCAACAACTGGTCAATTTTCTAATGCGACTGCTTTCAGTTTTTTTCTAATGGGTGGCTTTTTAAAAAAGGGTGGTTTTTGAATAGTTATATGTACTATGTAAATATGTTTATTGTATTATTGTCATACCTTTTGTATTTTTGATTTTATGTGGGGTTGTTTGTTACCCCCCCTCCTTCACCATTTCAAAAACTGTTACCATTGATGAATGCAGTGCGATAAATTGTGTTTTAATGCCAGAATTGCTAATTGCAATTGTCTATTCTGTTGGAATGTTATTGATTTTGTTTGTTAAATTATATTTTCGTTTTAAAAGCAACAGTTGTTTGTTTCTTTTGGCATATAAGGGATTCAATGATTTTGGTACATATATTTCAAATTAGTATGCACAAATTTTACATCAATCGTGGATCTTTAAATATTGAAATTTTTACATCAATCGTGGATCTTTAAATCTTGAAAATTTTACAGCAATTGTGATCTTTAAATATTGAAAATTTTACAACAATCGTGGAACTTTAATTATTGAAAATTTTACATTAATCGAGGATCTTTAAATACTCGAAATTTTACATCAATCTAGGATCTTTAAATATTGAAAATTTTACATCAATCGTGGATCTTTAAATATTGAAAATTTTACATCAATCGAGCATCTTTAAATATTAAAAAATTTTACATCAATCGTGGATCTTTAAATACTGAAATTTTTAAATCAATCGTGGATCTTTAAATACTCGAAATTTTACGTCAATCGTGGATCTTTAAATATTGAAAATTGTACATCAATCGTAGATCTTTAAATACTGAAAATTTTACAGCAATCGTTGATCTTTAAATATTGAAAATTATACAACAATCCTGGATCTCTAAATCTTGAAAAATTTACATCAATCGTGGATCCTTAAATACTCCAAATATTACATCAATCGTGGATCTTTAAATATTGAAAATTTTACATCAATCGTGGATCTTTCAATACTCAAAATTTTACATCAATCGTGGATCCTTAAATACTCCAAATATTACATCAATCGTGGATCTTTAAATATTGAAAATTTTACATCAATCGTGGATCTTTCAATACTCAAAATTTTACATCAATAGTGGATCTTTAGTTACTCAAAATTTTCCATCAATCGAGGATCTTTAAACATTGAAAATTTTACATCAATCGTGGATCTTTAAATTTTGAAAATGTTACATCAATCCTAGATCTTTAAATATTGAAAATTTTAGATCAATCGTGGATCTTTAAATATTGAAAAGTTTACAGCAATCGTGGATCTTTAAATACTTGAAATTTTACAGCAATAGTGGATCTTTAAATACTTGAAATTTTTAAATCAATCGTGGATCTTTAAATACTCGAAATTTTACGTCAATCGTGGATCTTTAAATATTGAAAATTGTACATCAATCGTAGATCTTTAAATACTGAAAATTTTACAGCAATCGTTGATCTTTAAATATTGAAAATTATACAACAATCCTGGATCTCTAAATCTTGAAAAATTTACATCAATCGTGGATCCTTAAATACTCCAAATATTACATCAATCGTGGATCTTTAAATATTGAAAATTTTACATCAATCGTGGATCTTTCAATACTCAAAATTTTACATCAATCGTGGATCCTTAAATACTCCAAATATTACATCAATCGTGGATCTTTAAATATTGAAAATTTTACATCAATCGTGGATCTTTCAATACTCAAAATTTTACATCAATAGTGGATCTTTAGTTACTCAAAATTTTCCATCAATCGAGGATCTTTAAACATTGAAAATTTTACATCAATCGTGGATCTTTAAATTTTGAAAATGTTACATCAATCCTAGATCTTTAAATATTGAAAATTTTAGATCAATCGAGGATCTTTAAATATTGAAAAGTTTACAGCAATCGTGGATCTTTAAATACTTGAAATTTTACAGCAATAGTGGATCTTTAAATACTTGAAATTTTACATCAATCGTGGATCTTTAAATATTGAAAATTTTACATCAATCGTGTATATTTCAATACTCAAAATTTTACATCAATCGTGTATATTTCAATACTCAAAATTTTACATCAATCGTGGATCTTTAAATCTTGAAAATATTGAAAATTTTACATCAATCGAGTATCTTTAAATATTGAAAATTTTACATCAATCGTGGATCTTTAAATATTGAAAATTTTACATCAATTATGGATCTTTAAATATTGAAAATTTTACATCAATCGTGGATCTTTAAATATTGAAAATTTTACATCAATCGTGGATCTTTAAATACTCAAATTTTACATCAATCGTGGAACTTTAAATATTGAAAATTTTACTTCAATCGTGGATCTTTAATTACTCAAAATTTTACAGCAATCGTGGATCTTTAAATACTCAAATTTTACATCAATCGTGGATCTGTAAATACTCAAAATTTTACAGCAATCGTGGAACTTTAAATATTGAAAATTTTACATCAATCGTGGATCTTTAAATACTCAAATTTTACATCAATCGTGGATCTTTAAATATTGAAAATTTTACATCAATCGTGGATCTTTAAATATTGAAAATTTTACATCAATTGTGGATGTTTAAATATTGAAAATTTTACAGCAATTGTGGATCTTTAAATATTGAAAATTTTACAGCAATTGTGGATCTTTAAATATTGAAAATTTTACATCAATCGTGGATCTTTAAATATTGAAAATTTTACATCAATCCAGGATCTATAAATATTGAAAATTTTACATCAATCCAGGATCTATAAATATTGAAAATGTTACATCAATCCTAGATCTTTAAATACTCAAAATTTTACATCAATCATGGATCTTTAAATATTGAAAATTTTACATCAATCGTGGATCTTTAAATACTGAAAATTTTACATCAATCGTGGATCTTTAAATATTGAAAATTTTACATCAATCGTGGATCTTTAAATATTGAAAATTTTACAACAATCGTGCATCTTTGGAAATTTGCCACCTATAATCCTAATTGAAGTAAGAACTAATGGTACCTTTCTGTACTTCTTTCTGGTATGGTCGTTTAGATCGGCCGGTTTGGAACCTTCCTCTATCCTTTTTATTGGCACCTTTTTAATAATATTGAACAAAATAAAACATCCTATTTGTTACTAAGAAAACCACTCAGAGCAATTAAAATTTTATTAACATTTTACTTGTTTTGTTTTTTGTTTTAATAATATTCTTTACAATTATAATAAATTACAATAAAATATTCTTTATCTAAATAAAAGATTACACATACAATACATTTTATCAAGTGCTTTTATTTAAATATAACATTTTGAAACTGAGAACATGAAATTAAAGGCAGTTTCCTTTTAATATTTAGTGAACTTTAAGATTATATAAATAATAAACTTTAACGTTTAACAGGCATTTAATAGGCACATATGAAATTAAAACAAAAAAGAGACTTTAATTGTAATAAAAAGAGAGCAAAGTATCAAGTGCAAACAGCAAATGCAAAATTTCACAGCAATTTAATAACAAAATGCAAATTGCAATATTGCCCCACCATTTGCACTTAATATTATTACAAATTTCATGTTTTTTTTTTAATTGAAAATGATAATTGAAATTTTGAAATTTATAAATTTTAAATCTAGTTTTTTTTATATTAATAATTTTGTTTGTTTTGCAAATATTTTTAGAACTTAATTTTAAAGTAAATTATATTTGGTGCTAATTATGTTTAATTATTGGTATTTATAACTTTATTTTAATGTAAAAGTTTTATTATTTTTTTTTTAAATTTGAATGAAAACACACACACATAATAAAAACTTAAATATTTTTAATGAAAATTGTGTTTAAGAGGAACTTTGTGATACGTTTGTTACAAAACTACACCATTTTTATAAAATTAATAGAGTTTTAGGTGAAAAAATTAAATAAATTTGGAAATTTCGGAGTTTTTTAAAAAAATTTAAGCTTAATTTAAAAATATATCCAGAATTTCATATAAAACCTCTGATAAAATACAGCTGGACTGAATAGCAGGCACTTAAACCCCCTTGTTGACATTTCACCAAATGAGTGAGATGATAAAAGAGTTTCAACAGGTTTCCTGAATTACAACATATGAAGCACTCAACTGATATAAAAATGGCAATCGAATTTCAGTTGCGTTGCCAGAGGGCAACCATAAATTTCTGGTTGCCAATTTGGCAACAGAATTTATAACTGCCAGTTGCCATCTGTAATACCCTTTAGGCAACTGACAACGCAACTGAAATTCGATTGCCATTTTTATATCATTTTAGTGCTTCATCTGTTGTGATTCAGGAAACCTTTCCATCCATAATCGATCCATGAAACTAAATAATAAAGATAACAGATAACCTTTAATAAAATGTAAATTATATAAAATTTCAATAAATATTTCATGGCTGACACAGTGCAATTTCAATCATTAATGAAACTAATGAAAATTCCTCTAATTTATTTATAAATTTTAAAATCTAACCTCAAATATTTTCTTATTTAATTGAAAATCTAAACTGTTGTTTTTGTTTTAAACAAATTTGTATTAAATAACATAAAACTAAGCTCAATGAATTTAAATTCAATAAAAATTGTTTGAAATTTGAAATCAAAATTAAATTTAACCTCAAATTCTTATAAAATGTAAATCTAACCTCAAATATTTTTATATTTAATACAAATCAATGATTTATTGCTATATTTTACATACAATTTTATTAAAATTAATTAAATTTAGAGAAATCATAATTCAATTTAAAGCAATATTTAAAACTAACCTCAAATATTTGTTTATTTTATTTATTTGGTGTATGACTTAAAAATGCGGGATTTTTCAAATTTTTAACTTTTATTTTGAAACATTTGTACAATATAAATTTATTGAAACTATTGGCCATTAGTAGCTCCGAACTTTTCCAATTTTTCTGGCAACATATGGATTCTGAGTCAAAAGAACTGCTCATCTTTTGAGGCCAAAAACGAATCAAGCCAATTTCGGATACTCTGTTCCAAAGTGAAGCATATCCCAGAGAGAGCGTTCTGGACAATAAAACGGGTGAGGCAAAACTTCCCAACCACTTCATTCTAAATATTAACAGGTATTGCAACATGTGGCCGAGCGTTGTCATGATGGAATATTATGGTTTCATGTCTGGCCGCATATTCTGGACGTTTTTCGGCCAATGCTCGATTCAAACGAATCAGTTGAGTTCCATGTGATGGTTTGGTTAGATTTCATCAGCTCAATATATAGTACCCTTTTACTCCTACCAAATACAGAGAATTACACTATCGCCATGGATATTTGGCTTTGGTATCAATTCGGCTGGTTGACCGGGCTTCACATACAATCTCTTAAGCTTCGGGTTATTGCAATGTATCCATTTTTCATCGCAAGTAATGATTCGGTGCAAAAATTATTTTCTTTTATAGCGTCCAAGCATCATTTCGGACATGCAAACTAGTCTTTCAAAGTCTCTCGGCTTCATTTTGTATGATACCCAATTTCCCTGCTTTTGGATGAATCCTGCTGCTCCCAAACGTTTTGAAATTGGTGATTGAGTAGCTGCCAATTATTTTGCAAACTCTTGTTGAGTTTGACAACAATCTTCATGCCTCCAATTCTTGGTCTTTAAACTTTGTTGGCAGGCCTGGTCGATCTTTGTCTTACGTGTCAAAATCATCACTTTTGAACCGCACAAAGCATCTCTCGCACGTTGAAACCGATGGAAAATATTCACCATAAGCTTTGGTGAGCAATCGCTGTGCTTCAGCGGCAATTTTTGTCCAAATTAAAGAAGTAAAGCTAAACCTCCCGCATATGACGCTTTGTTGTAAATCCCGCATTTTGAAGTCATACACATATTCCAAAGTTAATATTTTAGACTCCAGACAATTTCTTTAAAAATGTATTATGAATTTAATAAAATAACTATTAATATCCAAAATTATAATGTAAATTTAACCACAAATTGAATAACATTCTATTTAGATTAAATATTCTTCAGTTTCTTTTTGAATTCAAGACAATACAATTTTCAATTTAACCAAAAATTTTTTAAATTTTTAAATTTAATACAATTTTAATGAATACTATAACAATCCAAAGCCAATTTCTTTAAAAATGTTGAAGTTTAATAAAATTTCTATTCATTTACAACATTTAAATCTAAATTTAACCTGAAATTGAATAAAATTATATTCTATAATGAAAATTGTTTAAGTTTCCATACAAATTTAAAGGAAAATGTTTGTGTTCTTTTCAAATCCAAGACAAGTGCCATCAGTTTAATAAAATTAAAAAAAAGAATTCAATATAACCTCAAAATATTAAAAAAAATTAATTTTAATCAAATTTTAATGGATTTAATAAAATATTCCAAAGACTCAATCTGATTTCTTTAAATGTTTAGAAATTAAATAAAATTTCTATTAAGTTAAATATGAAATTTAACCTCAAATTGAATAAAATTATATTCTATAATGAAAATTTGTTAAGCTGCAATAAAAAATTTAAGGAAAATGTTTGTGTTCTTTTCAAATCCAAGAGAAAAGCCATCAGTTTAATGAAATTAAAAAAAAATTCAACATAACCTTAAATTTCAGAAATTTTTTAATTTAATCAAATGTTAATGGATTTCATAAAATATTATAAAGTCAGTACTTAAGACTTCAGCTGATTTCTTTAAATATTTAGAAATTTAATAAAACTTCTATTAATTTACCACATTAAATATGAAATTTAACCTCAAACTGAATAAAATTGAAAATTATCAATGAAAATGTAAAATTACATAATTGTGTTATTTTCATATCCAACACAAGTGCCATCTGTTTAATGAAATTTTGCAAAAAAAAATTTTAACATAACCTTAAATTTCCGATTTTTTTTAATTTAATAAAATTTCAATTTATTTAATTAAATATTCCAAAGTGAGTACTTAATATTCAAGCTGATTTCTTTAAATAGTTAGAAATGTATTAAGATTTATATTGTTTTACATTATTGACTTTAACGGAATAAAATTGGAAATTATTTAGAGTCAATGAAAATGTAAGGGAACACGTTTGTGTTATTTTCAAATCCAAGAGAAGAGTTATCAATTTAATGAAATTTCCAAAAAAAAAATTCAATTTGAGGTTATAAATTTCAGATTTTTTTTTTAATTAATAAAATTTTAAGGGTTTTAAAGAAATATTTTATAGTCAGTACTTAAGACTCAATATGGTTTCTTTAAATGTTTTGAAATTTAATAAAATTTATATTTCTAAATATGAAATTTAACCTCAAACAGAATAAATTTCAATTAAAATGGAAAAATTGTTTAGTTTCAATGAATAGTAAAGGAACATGTTCCTGGTCTTTTCAAATGCAAGAGAAGAGCCATCAGTTTAAAGAAATTTAAAAAAAAAATTCAACATAACCTCAAATTTCAGAAATTTTTTAATTTAATAAAATTTTAATGGATTTAATAAAATATTCCAAAGTCAGTACTTAAGACTCAAGTTGATTTCTTTAAATATTTAGAAATTTAAGAAGATGTCTATTAATTTACAATAAAAAATATGAAATTTAACCTCAAACTGAATAAAATTTAAATAAAATAGAAAATTGTTTAGTTTCAATAAAAATTTAAAGGCACATGTTTGTGTTCTTTTCAAATGCAAGAAAAAAGCCAATAAATTTGTTCAAATTTCCAAAAAATAATTTCAATTCAGTTTTAAATTTAAGAAATTTATAAATTTAATAAAATTTCAATAGATTTAAGAACATATTTGAGACAATTCTTTAGACTCAATTTAATTTATTTAAAAATTTAGAAATGTAATAAAATTTCCCTCAATATACAGCCTTAAAATTAAAATTTAACCTCAAATTGAATAAAATTCTTTATAAATTGAAAATGTCTTCAGTTTCATTAAAAAAAATAAAGGAAACTGTTTGCGTTCTTCTCAAATCCAAGAAAATAACTTAACTTATATTTCCATGTTAATATTTCCAGTCTAAATAAACTTTTTTTAAAAATAATTAAAGTTTTGATTATTTTAAAGATTTTAAATAGAAAATTAAACCTCAAATCAACTAAAGAGATCCTATTAAAATTTCACGAAAACAATAGATGAATTACAAATGTAGCTATGATTTATGTAGGTATTTTAATCTAGTATTTGGAACTAATGATTTAGAAACCACTTTATCACTCTGCATATAAAGCTGTTATTGATGTACAAAAGATATTCAGAGTTAGTTATAAGACTTATTTTACTTAAAAACAAAAAAAATTAAAACCAAAAATTAAATGAATTTAAAAAGTTTTTATTAAAATAGTTACACATTTATATCAAAATTCGAAACAATTCTAAACATTTTATTGCTTTGTATTGTATTTAAAAACCAAATAATCTGAACGCCAATAGAATTAAACAGACAAAAAAAAACATTTCATTAAAAAACTACTATAGGAAATGGTGTAGTTTCATTATATATAAAGTATTTATCATTTTCCTAATGATAATAACTTTTAGCTTAATCTTCTTTCTTTTTTTTCAATATTTAACAAGAGTATTTAAATGACCATATATAGTTTTTATATATATATAAAAAAAAGAAACCCCGAAAAGTTAAACGTAAGAGAAAAAAAAAACATAAATAAATTATAAATTTATTGATATTTCCTAGCGGCAGTGCGTGCCTTCCAGGCTTTAACCAAGTTATAGGAGAAATACAAAGTAAAGCCATGTATTTGGAAACCCACAAAACAGAAAGCATACCATAACAAACCATAAGGAAGACCCTGTAAATAAAACAAAAAAATTAAATTTTAACTTTTGTATAGAACATTATTAATATCACTCACCCTCCACAAAAATATGCCAGTCTCATCCAATTCCGATTTATCATCCAACGTCAAATACTCCCATACATCGGCAAAATAATAGATGAAACAGTACATCAAAGGCATGACAGCAAACAAACCCAATGCAATCATATATTTTTGCATTTCACGTATTTTATTACTTTTGGCCGCTGACAGGCCCAAAAATGAGGTCAACAATGAGGCCAGCCATATGTATTCCCACCATAATGGAGCGGGCACTTCCAATTCCTCAATTTCCAGCACAAATATATCCAAACGATCCAATATGTCCGAGGTTAGCTTGGCTAACATTACAAAAAATAGCAGTGCATGAAAGAAAATGCAGTATTTCAGTCGTGATTTATTTAACAAACTGTAAAGAAAATAAGGGATTTTTTTCTTTTGTTAAATTAAGACGAATTTTTCTAGTATAAAAAGAAGTAAGATTAAAGTAAATTATGATCTATATTTAAAATATAATTTGAGTATAAAAAGATCCATGATTGATGAGTAATTTTTAGTATAAAAAGGTCCACGATTGATGAACAATTTTCAATAATTAAAGATCCACGATTGATGTAAAATTTTCAGTTTTTGAAGATCCATGATTGATGTAAAATTTTCAGTATTTACAGATCCTCGATTGATGTAAAATTTTCAGTAATTAAAGATCCATGATTGAAGTAAAATTTTCAGTATTTAAAGATCCACGATTGATGTAAAATTTTCAATATTTAAAGATCCACGATTGATCTAAAATTTTCAATATTTAAAGATCCACGATTGATGTAAAATTTTGAATATTTAAAGATCCACGATTGATCTAAAATTTTCAATATTTAAAGATCCACGATTGATGTAAAATTTTCAATATTTAATGATCCACGATTGATGTAAAATTTTCAATATTTAAAGATCCACGATTGATTTAAAATTTTCAATATTTAAAGATCCACGATTGATGTAAAATTTTCAATATTTGAAGATCCAGGATAGATGTAAAATTTTCAGTATTGAAAGATCCACGATTGATGTAAAACCGTCTGTATAAAGAGATCTACTATTGATGTAAACATTTCTGTATAATAAGATCCACGAAGGATCCATGATTGATGTAATATTTTCAGTTTAAAAACATCCATGTTTGATGTAAAATATTCTGTACAAAAGTTGTACGAATGTTGTTAAATTTTCAGTATAAAAAGGTTGACGATTGATGTAAAATTTTCCTTACAAAAAAATTTATGTAAAATTTTCAATATAAAAAGATCGATTGGCGTAAAATTTTCACTAAAAAAAGATCCACGATTAAAGTAAAATTTTGAGTCTGGACTGATGTAAAATTTTCAATATAAAAAATGTAAAATTTTCACAGCAGTAGTGAATTCACGATTGATCTACAATTTTGTGATTATATAGACTCGTATTTTATCTGGAAAGTGGTCTTCTTTACCTCAAAGCACTTAAAGTACATTTTTAGGCTGCCTCCTAAATCTTGTCAACAAAATAAAATTACAAAATACTTTGGTTAACTGAACTTTTTAACACAATTGCAATAAATTTTGCTTAAACCTCAATCCTATACAACATTCTAACAAATATTTACATGTTTTTTAAACTCTAAAATCTAAAAAAAAAACATTAATAAATCCAACCATCAGGTCAATATACAAAACAGTTGCCAAAAAAAAAAGAAAAACAAACATAAAAAACACAGCTCCCACAAAAACAAAACAAAGAAAAAACTGCAATAAAATGTCAAAACAATAAAAACACTCTCACTCACACCCCCTGAGTAAAGAGGATACAACAGTAATAAAATAAAAACAACAAACACATTAAAAAAAGGGGTAGAGGGAAGCAGTAGAAAAAGTATGCAAAAGTTAAAAAAGAACAACAACAACAACTACATAAAAACAAATGTAAACAAAACTTGGCAAGTGATCAAAAAAGCAACATAAAATCAGACAGACAGGCAGATGTAGCAGCAGCAGAATAACTGGCAGTAGCAACAATATATTAGAAAAAAAGACACAACAAATATTAGAATACAATAAAGAAAATACCCAAAAAGTGGTGGAGCCCTAACACAAAACAAATGCCTCATCCTCTTTGCTCAAAAAAAAAAGAAATATTATTATTGTTTCAATGGAAAATGTGTGTGAGTGAGTGATGAATGAAAATTACTTTTCGTCTAAGAACAGACACAACAATTATGCAAAACACCAAAGTTGGAAGCAAAGAAAAAAAAAACACACATAACCATTTAAATGAAATTTATAACAATTTCTAACAAAATAATTTAAATAGAATTTTTATATTTTTATAAAACAAAATGCATATTAACCTAATTTGATGTGGTGCAGCTACCCGTTGCCTATACTCGAAATCGTTGCCATCTGTCCCTGATACCATGGGACCTCCACGAGATGCCATTTCTATTTTTTTTTTACACTTTTTTTCTTTTTATTTTATTAATATATTTTAGGTTTTTTATTATAACTTTTAAAAATATTTTGCTATTTGTTCATAAATTTAACATTGCACTGGTTTTTTAATTTATTTTTAAATAAATATTTAGGTTTTTGTCGTAATTTTCGTTAAAGAATGAAAAAATTAAAATAGGTTTCGTTTCGGTGGTAATAACTTTACAAAAAAAAATTAGGAAAGAAATCACCAGCAGCAAAAGTGTATGATTAGAAAAATGAAAAGAGAAATGAAACGTTGACGTTGTCAAATTTTGTTGTTGTTTTTCCCCAGTAAATATGTGGCTGGCCGAATACGAACTGTCAAAATTGTTTGTGTGATTTGCTTAAAACAGTGTGTGTGTCTTGGCTAAACAAGTGGACATACAACATTTACAAGTGGCAACGCCGTTGCGGCTGACATCAGCAAAACTTTTTTTTATATTAAGTTTTTACGAGCTAAATTTGGGGGGTCATGAGCCAACTATTCCCCATAAGAAATGTACAGTGCGTGTGTTTATTCATATTGATGTCTTCCGCAGAGTGGCCGGAGTGTATAAAATGTACTGTCATCATACTGATAATAAAGTGTACAGATCTGGCAATACATTATTATTTTGTTTTTTGATAGTAGGAAGGCGAATTCATACAATGTGGTGTCAGTTCTACAAAAACAACGATTGGTCTTAACCAAGGCGTATTTAACAAGGTGACAGCAGTGGCGAATTGAAATAAATACAGGCGAATTCACTTATTTTTTATATATAGAGTTTGACATACGGACGTACGGGCGAATATTTTTTATATATGTAGTTTGACATTTGTGCGTGCTATTTCTATAATCAGCTGTGCTGCCGATGTCACCTTATTAAATGCACCTTGGTCTTAACAAATGTTAAAAAACCAAAATGAAAAGTTTAACAAATAAGTATTTAGACTTAATATAGTGTAGATAATTGAACAGTGAGGGCTTTACTTATTTATGTAAACAATAAATATTTTGTTAATAAGCTTAGAATATGTAGATATTTACATATTTGTTTAATTTTTCATTTTTGACATTTGTTAAGACCAATTGCTGTTTTTGAAGAACTGATACCACCTTGTATGAATTCGCCTTGTTTCTTATCAAAAGTTGTTGATAAACAAATTGGTTTTTTTTTGATTTGAAAGCTTTATCTAATAATGGTAAGTTTATGTTAGTTACTAATGTTTTTCATTTGTTTTGTTGTATACAACAATACATAATGCACAGATGATGATCCAATGATGTTGAAGGTTCATTAATAAAAGCAATTCCCAGCTAATTTTTGGATCTATATAGCTGAGGAATTCCGTTTGCACCTTTAACTACAAGAACAACGTGCAATTCTCGATAATGCGCCCGGCATACTGACCAAGTGATGATAAGAACTTCAGAACTCACATAATCACATTGCAAATGCGTACCGCAATTGCAGTATTGTTTCTACTTTGTATGATTACTGGTGGTGGTGTTTAAACCGGCGTGCCACATAATTAATATGTATTCTTTTCCGTTTTATAGTATTTTGTCTGGATCCTTTGGGTCTTGCACGGCGCTTTTTCATACGACCGGCGTATAATTTGAGTGTCGGTGTATACGATCGATTGAGAGCAAAAAAACCGATGAAAAGTTTGAGACATTACGAGAATTAGTTTTACGGTTGGATCTTGTGGCCTTTGCGGCAGTATTAATGTTGTTGTTGTAGCAGCAGTTGTTGCTGAGTTGACAGCCCTTGGCCGAGTGAACTCGGTTCATTCCGGTGCGTAGAACCGGCTGTCGTGGGAATGTATTAATGGGGTAGTATTAATAATATCGGCTGCTGTCTTTATGTATGCAGCATTTTACTATTTTTATGTGCCAGTCATTTCTGTAGTACTGTATGTCTGGAAGGAGCTATAGGCTACGTTTTGTTTTGAAATTTTAGGTGGGCGTGTTACCTCCCATACAAAGTTAATTTTTAAAATCTAATATTTAGGAAACTATAATATCTAATGTCCATAAATTTTGCTTGAGCAATTCCACCGTTTGTATAAATATTTGAGTCAAAATGGGAGTAGTAGCCAAAGTGGGCGTGGCACCTCCCATATGTTGATTGTTTAAAAAAAAATCGAATATATGGGATACAATAAGAGATATAATCTCTCTACCATCCATATTAATATTTAGGACAAGAATGGGCGGACTAAAATAGTGGGCGTGGCACCTCCCAAACAATAAACGTCACTATGAGGAAAATAAACGTCAGCATGAACTAAAGAGTGGCCGGCCATATTGTGTTTATTGCCATATAAAGGGTTGCTAAGTTTAGCTATTTGTTACTGTTGAGGTATTTAAAAGGAATTTGTTGGTTTTGTAAGTTTTTTTTTAAATATTTTTTTAATTTAACGTGTTTTATGTATGAAAAAAATAGTCTGGCTTATTTTTTATACCCTTCACCTTTGTGAGAAGGGTATATATGTATGTATAAGTTTGTCATTCCGTTTGTAATTTCTTCATTTTCATTTCCGACCCTATAAAGTATATATATTCTGGATCCTTATAGATAGCGGAGTCGATTAAGCCATGTCCGTCTGTCTGTCTGTTGAAATCAATTTTCTGATGACCCCAGATATCTTCGGGATCCAAATCTTCAATAATTCTGTCAGACATGCTTTCGAGAAGTTTGCTATTTATAATCAGCAAAATCGGTCCATAAATAACGGAGATATGAACAAAAAACCGGGACAACCTCGATTTTTGACCAATTTTTGACTTATATCTGGATTACTAAGTCATTAATATAGACAATATGGATATCTAATGATAGATACTTCAAAGTCCATTGCAACGATGTAGATAAGGCTATGGTAAGTTGAACCTACAACAGGTCAAAATCGGGAAAAATATTTTTTAACCCGAATTTTTTTTTAAAAAAAAAAAATTTTTTGTCATACATTTTTTTCCAAAAAAAATAAATATAAAAAACTAAAAAAAAAAAAAATTAAAAAAAAATTTTTTTAAAAATTTTTAAAAAAAATTTCAAAAAAAAAAAAAATTTTTTAAAAAAATTTGAAAAACAATTTAAAAAAAAAATTTTGTTTACCTAAAAATATTTAAAAAAATTTATTTTAAAGTATAATTTAGTGAAGGGTATATAAGATTCGGCACAGCCGAATATAGCTCTCTTACTTGTTTTTATTAATAACAGTGGAAAAAATCTATGAATTATGAAATAATAAAAATATTTTGATTTTAAATTTGTATTTGATAAAAGTAAACTTTACTTTAAGAATCAAATAGGATGGATGAGATTAGAGATTTTTTTTAGATTATTTTTTTAAATAAATAACTTTATAAAAATTTTACAAATAAAATGAGATGTACATAATTGATTAAAATGTTCTTTATTAAATTATGTACCACTGATGTAAAATTTTACAAATAAAACCATATATTTAATATACTCTTATGAAAATTGTTTAACCTACAAAAACAACCACCCTTATTTTGTGTAACTTGTATATTTTGTTGCTTGTTTAAAGTCCTTGGTAAAGGACCTCAAATAATATGTTATACATATGTACAAATTGTCAGCTAGTGAATTACAAGCACAAGGACCGTGTGGCCTAATGGATAAGGCGTCGGACTTCGAATCCGAAGATTGCAGGTTCGAGTCCTGTCACGGTCGAAGATTAATTTTTTTTTTATACATATTTCTTTTTTTTTTAATTTTCATCATGAAATTTTAAACGATTAAAGTAAAAATATCAAAAAAGTATAAACGATAAAAATATCTACGATTGAAATAAAATTTTCAGAATAAAAGAATCAACAATTGATGCGATAATTTGAAAATTGAAAAAGGATCTATGATTGATGTAAAACAATAGCACATTTGATGTAAAATTTTAAGAATAAAAGGATCTTCGATTGATATAAAATTTTATGAATAAAAGGATCTACGATTGAGCTAAAAATTTCAGAATAAAAGCATCTACGATTGATGTAAAATATTCAAAATAAAAGGATCTACGTTTAATGTAAAATATTCAGAATAAAAAGATCTACGATTGATGTAAAATACTAGGATTATATGGATCTACGATCAATGTAAAATAATAACATTAAATGGATCTACGTTTAGTGTAAAATATTTAGAATAAAAACATCTACGTTTGATGTACAATTTTCAAAATAAAAGGATCTACGTTTTATGTTATATTTTCAGAATAAAAACATCTACGATTAATGTAAAATTATGAGATTAAACGGGTCTAGGTTTGATGTAAAATTTTCAGAATAAAGAGATTTATGTTTGATGTAAAATTTTTTGAATAAGATAATCTACGAATGAGGTAAAAATTTCAGAATAAAATGTTAAACTTTTGATGTTAAGATTTCAAAATAAACGCATCTACGATTGATGTAAAATATTCAGAATAAAAGGATATAAAAGTGGTTGAGATACAAATTGTATAGTGTATACACTCAATATAACTTAAAAATTCGGCATTTACAAAGATGGCGTATCTTTTGAAAGCGGTTTTTATTTTTATACCCTTCACCTTCCTGAGAAGGGTATATATAAGTTTGTCATTCCGTTTGTAATTTCTACATTTTTCATTTCCGATCCTATAAAGTATATATATTCTGGATCCTTATAGATAGCGGAGTCGATTAAGCCATGTCCGTCTGTCTGTTGAAATCAATTTTCTAAAGACCCCAGATACATATCTTCGGGATCCAAATCTTCAATAATTCTGTCAGACATGCTTTCGAGAAGTTTGCTATTTAAAATCAGCAAAATCGGTCCACAAATGGCTGAGATATGAGGAAAAAACCAGGACAACCTCGATTTTTGACCTATTTTTTACCTATATCTGGATTACTAAGACCTTAACATAGACAATATGGATATCTAATGATAGATATTTCAAAGACATTTGCAACGACGTATATAAGACCATAGTAAGTTGGACCTACAATGGGTCAAAATCGGAAAAAAATTTTGAACCCGAATTTTTTTTCACCAAAAAAAAAATTTAAAAAACAAAAAAAAAAATTTTAAATTTAAAAAAAAAATTTTAATTAAAAAAAAAAAAATTAAAAAAAATTTAAAATAAAAATTAGAAATTTTTTTTACAAAAAATGAAAAAAAACAACTGGAAAAAAAATAAATTTTGTTTACGTAAAAATATTTAAAATTTTTATTTTGAAGTATAATTTGGTGAAGGGTATATAAGATTCGGCACAGCCGAATATAGCACTCTTACTTGTTAATAACTTAATATGTCATTTTGAAGGGTACATATCTGTCATTTATTCTCACTTAGTTATTGAACATTATAGTGTAAACAACAACATTTTTTTGCTTCGAAAATGTCAATAATTTTGTGCCAATAAAGCATGATATGCGGGAAGTTTTGCTTTACTTCTTTTATTTTGCCACGGAAGACAAAGATCGCCCAGGTTAGCCAAAAAAAGTTTGAAGACCAAGAATTGAAAGCATTACTCCATGAAGATTGTTGTAAAACTCAACAAGAGCTTTACAAAATCATTGGAAGCTACTCAAGAATCATACACTCGTTCTACAGTACATTCTGATTCCGTTGTAGGCCATTGTAAAATATTCCAATAAAACTCCAACCAAGTAGTGGTTTAGAGTTTTTTAACATTTTTTGAGATCTACATCATTTATGAAAAAACAAAAAAATAGATTAGGGCCAAGCGCTGTCACTTGACTTCTTTCTGCACTAAACACTGATTTCTCGGCTTTGCTTCCCCATAATAGGGGGGGCGGTCTGTTCAGTATTTAATTATTTTTTCAGCATTAAACAATGTATTTACCTTTAGAAAACAGTAACCGCCCAATAACTCAATTTTTGATATTTCGTTGCTTGACTGGTTTTTGAAATAAACGATTCATTGATGTAAAATTTTCAGAATAAAAATTTCTTGTTAAAAAGTAGAAATAATTTCCTACATATTGCTATAAAATATGAATATATTTTTCTTTATCCAAATATAAATGGATACAAAACTTCAACATCGCGGAGTGAAATTGCAGACTGAACCGCTGAATACTGTTCAGGTGTAAAAAAGTGATGCCATAGCGATTTTATTGTACAAAAACAAAAGAGAAGAGAAAAGATAAAGTTGCCAGATGAGTATTAGATAGCAATGTTACCAGCATTTATCAGCACTTATCTAATTCAACAACCCTTATTGAGGAATTACCGTTCTTTTGAAACAAATTCAGGGACTTATTTTATACTACACAACTGTTTGAAAAGAACTATTTGGATATTTTGAATTCTATCCTTACTAAAATTGTATAACAACAAATTTTTCTCAAAATTATGCGGTATTTTATATTCCTTAAAATTGTTATTAAAAAAAAACTAATATTTTCAAAAATATCCTTATTACACAGTTGTTTAAAAAAGTAATATTTTACATGCTTTAACTAATGTATACTTTACTAGTTAATTTCATTTTTAACACCTTTTTCAAACTCATACTACTACTTATTTATATGGAAATTGTTTAAACAACCAAATAACCACCCTTATTTTGTATTTTGCTAAAGTCCTTTGTAAAAGGACCTCAAATAATGTGTTATATTGCCAGCAAGTTAAATACCAGCACAAGGACCGTGTGGCCTAATGGATAAGGCGTCGGACTTCGAATCCGAAGATTGCAGGTTCGAGTCCTGTCACGGTCGAAGATTATTTTTTTTATTTTATTTTTTATTTTTAGTAATTTTTTTTATTATTAAATTAGCATTTTATTTTTGGCGAAAAACTTCCACTTGCAAAGGATGACACTTGTCATCGGGCACCTCTTGACCCACGGGTATAGAAACATCTCCTTGGGGACAGGCACTTAAGGCTACTAATAAATTCATTTCGGCTATGAATTCAATGTAGTCGCCTTTTTGAGCGGGACTGGGTTTGCAGAAATATTGTTGGGTGTCCTGTGAATAAAGAAAATTTTTACATGATGTCAACAATTAAAAATCTGAGTAAAAATTTTAATTTTGCATAAAATTACTTAAAACTAATCACAATTGTATAAAAATATGGAATACCAATTGTTGACATGATGTCAACAATTGAGTAAATGATGTAAACAATGAAATTAGCTGAATAAAAACAAATATTATACTGTAAAATGTTAGTAATTTGTAATAAAGGGCTTAAAATCAATTGTTTACATGATGTCGACAATTAAAAATTTGTCTAAAAATTTAAATTTTGCATAAATTTACTTACAACGGTTCACAATTGCATAAAAATGTAGAATAACAATTGTTTACATGATGTCAACAATTGGGTAAATAATGTAAACAATGAAATTAAATGGATATAAGCAAATATTAGACTATAAAATGTTGAATATTAGTGCTTAAATGTAATTGTTTACATGATGTCAACAATTAAAATTTGGTGTAAAAAATTTAAATTTTGCGTAAAATTACTTAGAAATGTTCACAATTGTATAATAATGTAGAATAACAATTGTTTACATGATGTCAACAATTGGGTAAATAATATAAACAATAAAATTAGCTGAATAAAAGTAAATATAACACTGTAAAATGTTAGTAATTTGTACTTAAGTGCTTAAAATGTAGTGTTTACATGATGTCAACAATTAAAAATTTGTGTAAAAAATTTAAATTTTGAATAAAAATACTTAGAACGGTTCACAATTGTATAAAAATGAGGATTAATAATTGTTTACATGATGTCAACAATTGAGTAAATAATGTAAACAATGAAATTAGCTGAATAAAAACAAATATTAGACTGTAAAATGTTAGTAATTTGTGATAAAGGGCTTAAAATCAATTGTTTACATGATGTCAACAATTAAAAATTTGTGTATAAAAATTTAAATTTTGAATATAATTACTTAGGACGGTTCACAATTGTATAATAATGTAGAATAACAATTGTTTACATGATGTCAACAATTGAGTAAATAATGTAAACAATGAAATTAGCTGGATAAAAGCAAATATAACACTGTAAAATGTTAGTAATTTGTACTAAAGTGCTTAAAATAAATTGTTTACATGATGTCAACAATTAAAAATTTGTGTAAAAAATTAAAATTTTCAATAAAAATACTTAGAACGGTTCACAATTGCATAAAAATCTGGAATAACAATTGTTTACATGATGTCAACATTTGGGTAAATAATGTAAACAATGAAATTAGCTGGATAAAGTCAAATATTAGACTATAAAATGTTGAGTATTAGTGCTAAAGTGCTTAAAATATATTGTTTACATGATGTCAACAATAAAAAATTTGTGTAAAAAATTTTAATTTTGCATTAAATTACTTAGATCCGTACACAATTGCATAAAAATGTAGAAAAAAATTGTTTACATGATGTCAACAATTGGGTAAATAATGTAAACAAGGAAATTAAATGAATAAGGCAAATAAAACACTGTAAAATGTTAGTAATTTATACTATAGTGCTTAAAATCAATTATTTACATGATGTCAACTATTAAAAATTTGTGTAAAAAATATAAATTTTGCATAAATTTACTTAGAAATATTCACAATTGTATAAAAATCTGGAATAACAATTGTTTACATGATGTCAACAATTGGGTAAATAATGTAAACAATGAAATTAAATGGATATAGGCAAATAAAACACTGTAAAATGTTAGTAATTTGTACTAAAGTGCTTAAAATCAATTGTTTACATGATGTCAACAATTAAAAATTTGTGTAAAAAATTTAAATTTTGCATAAAATTTATTAGATCTGTTCACTATTGTATAAAAATCTGGAATAACAATTGTTTACATGATGTCAACAATTGGGTAAATAATGTAAACAATGAAATTAGCTGGATAAAAGCTAATATTGTACTATAAAATGTTAGTAATTTGTATAGAAAGTGCTTAAAATTAATTGTTTACATGATGTCAACAATTAAAAATTTGTGTAAAAAAATTTAAATTTTGCGTAAAATTACTTAGAAATATTCACAATTGTATAAAAATGTAGAATAACAATTGTTTACATGATGTCAACAATTTGGTAAATAATGTAAATAATGAAATTAAATGGATATAGGCAAATAAAACACTGTAAAATGTTAGTAATTTGTATAGAAAGTGCATAAAATCAATTGTTTACATGATGTCAACAATTAAAAATTTGTGTAAAAAATTTAAATTTTGCATAAAATTCATTAGATCTGTTCACTATTGTATAAAAATATAGAATAAAAATTGTTTACATGATGTCAACAATTGGGTAAATAATGTAAACAATGAAATTAGCTGGATAAAGGCAAATATTATACTATAAAGTGTTTATTATTAGTGCTAAAGTTCTTAAAATCAAATAAAGTAAAATTTATTTTTAAGATTTTCAGCTTTAACTCACCCTGGTAAATCCCGTACACATGAAAATATTCCACACATCATGAACATCCTCCTCCGTCAAACCGCGCTCCTCAGTCACAGCCTTAACCAACGAACTATGACAACTGCCCACACGATTCTTGCCCGTTATCAATTTGTACGTATAATCATCACATCTAGTGCCCACTACATCATGCAGCGAGCCACCATCCTCATCTATGCCATACTTGGCCAACGAATCATAAACAAAGGTGGCCATAGGCCTCAGATAGGGTAAACAACTCCACAAACGATCGTACACCTTTAAATGGGTGCTGTGCAATTGACGTGTTTTACCCGAATAGAAATGTTCTTTGGTGTTGTCCAAATTCCAAAAATTCATATCGCCCACTTGAGAACCCTCACTTACTGTAACACGACACAAATCATCCTTTTGCATAGTCCAGGTTTTTGCTTGACGTTTGGGCACAATCAAGGTCTCGATCACCTCACCTGTTATAGCCTGATAGCGCAAGTCATCGTATTGACTATGAGAAACTTGTGCGGCGGCTGGTTTGTTGTAGCACACGGTGGGTTTGTGTTGGGGAAAGACTCGAGGTTTGAAACCTCTGCCGCACCAGGACTGAGTTGTCATATTGTTTTTTTGCTTGTTTTTATTATATAAAGAAAAAGCTTTTGTGATTTGATTTTAATTCTTGGTGTATTTCACTGTTTGCTGGTTTCTTAGTTGTTTATCTATGTTTTTCACTTTGAATGTTTTCTGTTCTAATCACTGACGTTAACTGAATTATTAATCTATTTGTTAAATGTTTAAATTGAACAAAATAGTGTGGCTTTTTTAAGTATATATGATTGCTATTTACACATAATTAATATTTGTATGGGTACTTTTTTGTTATTGTTGCTTTTGCATACAATAGTTTGTAAACAAACCTGTTCTCTATCTCTCTCTCTCTCTATTATTATTCTAAACATTAATATTGTTGTGATCTCTTTGGAATTGCCAGATGATTTGGAGTTATAATTTAAGAAATAAAACTTAAATTGTTGATAACTTTTTAAAAAATTATAAAAATAAATCGTTAAGAATTGTATAAATAGTAGAAACGATGAAATTTGCTGGAAATAAGCAAATTTACACTGTCAATTATTAGTTTTTTTTTGTAAATGTTTAAAATTAATTATTTACACAATGTCGACAATTGTTTAAATAATGTAAGCAATGGAATTAACTGTCTATAAACAAATAAAACACTATGAAATATTAGTTATTAGTGCTAAAAGTGCTTAATATTAATTGTTTACATGATGTCAACAATTAAAAATGTGTGTAAAAAGTTAAAATTTGTCAGAAAATGAATTGGAACTATGTCAAATTGTATAATATTAATTAAAATCAATTGTTTACATGATGACGACAATTGGGTAACTAATGTAAACAATGAAATTAGCTGGATAATACCAATATTAGACTATAAAATGTTGAGCATTAGTACTGAAGAGTTTAAATTTAATTGTTTACATGATGTCAACAATTAAAAATTTGTGTAAAAATTAAAATTTTCAATATAATTACTTAGAACGGTTCACAATTGTATAAAAATCTGGAATAACAATTGTTTACATGATGTCAACAATTGGGTAAATAATGTAAACAATGAAATTAACTGGATAATAGCAAATATTAGACTATAAAATGTTGAGTATAAGTGCTAAAGTGCTTAAAATCAATTGTTTACATGATGTCAACAATTAAAAAATTGTGTAAAAAAAATTTAATTTTGCATAAATTTACTTAGAACGGTTCACAATTGTATAATAATGTTTAATAACAATTGTTTACATGATGTCAACAATTGGGTAAATAATGTAAACAATGAAATTAGCTGGATAAAAGCTAATGTTGTACTATAAAATGTTAGTAATTTGTGCCAAAGTTGTTAAAATCAATTCTTTACATGATGTCAACAATTAAAAATTTGTGTAAAAAAATTAAATTTTGCATCAAATTACTTAGATCCGTTCACAGTTGTATAAAAATGTAGAATAACAATTGTTTACATGATGTCAACAATTGGGTAAATAATGTAAACAATGAAATTAAATGGATATAAGCAAATATTAGACTACAAAATGTTGAATATTAGTGCTTAAGTCCTTAAAAGTAATTGTTTACATGATGTCAACAATAAAAAAGTTGTGAAGAAAATTTAAATTTTGCATCAAATTACTTAGATCCATTCACAGTTGTATAAAAATGTAGAATAACAATTGTTTACATGATGTCAACAATTGGGTAAATAATGTAAACAATGAAATTAGCTGGATAAAGGCAAATATTAGACTATAAAATGTTGAGTATTAGTGCTAAAGTGTTTAAAATCAATTGTTTACATGATGTCAATAATTAAAAATTTGTGTAAAAAATTAAAATTTTGCATTTTGCATAATATAACACTGTAAAATGTTAGTAATTTGCGCCAAAGTTGTTAAAATGTATTGTTTACATGATGTAAACAATTAAAAATTTGTGTAAAAAATTAAAATTTTCAATAAAATTACTTAGAACGGTTCACAATTGTATAAAAATCTGGAATAACAATTGTTTACATGATGTCAACATATGGGTAAATAATGTAAATAATGAAATTAGCTGGATAAAACCAAATATAACACTGTAAAATGTTAGTAATTTGTACTAAAGTGCTTAAAATCAATTGTTTACATGATGTCAACAATTAAAAATTTGTGTAAAAAATTTAATTTTTGCATCAAATTATTTAGAAATATTCACAATTGTATAAAAATGTAGAATAACAATTGTTTACATGATGTCAACAATTGGATAAATAATGTAAACAATGAAATTGAATGGATATTAGCAAATATTAGACTATAAAATGTTGAATATTAGTGCTTAAGTCCTTAAATGTAATTGTTTACATGATGTCAACAATAAAAAAGTTGTGAAGAAAATTTAAATTTTGCATCAAATTACTTAGAAAGGTTCACAGTTGTATAAAAATGTAGAATAACAATTGTTTACATGATGTCAACAATTGGGTAAATAATGTAAACAATGAAATTAGCTAGATAATAGCAAATATTATACTATAAAATGTTGAGTATAAGTGCTAAAGTGCTTAAAATCAATTGTTTACATGATGTCAACAATTAAAAATTTGTGTAAAAAATTTAATTTTTGCATCAAATTATTTAGAAATGTTCACAATTGTATAAAAATGTAGTATAACAATTGTTTACATGATGTCAACAATTGGATAAATAATGTAAACAATGAAATTAGCTGGGTATAAGAAAATATTAGACTGTAAACTGTTGAGTATTAGTGCTAAAGTGCTTCAAATCAATTCTTTACATGATGTCAACAATAAAAAAGTTGTGAAGAAAATTTAAATTTTGCATCAAATTACTTAGAAATATTCACAATTGCATAAACATTAGAATAACAATTGTTTACATGATGTCTACAGATGGGTAAATAATGTAAACAATGAAATTAAATGGATAAAAGCAAATATTAGACTATAAAATGTTGAATATTAGTGTTAATGAACTTAAAATTAATTGTTTACATGATGTAAACAATTAAAAATGTGTGTAAAAAATTAAAATTTTGAATAAAATTATTTAGAACTGTTCACAGTTGTATAAAAATGTAGAATAACAATTGTTTACATGATGTCAACAATTGGATAAATAATGTAAACAATGAAATTAGCTGGGTATAAGAAAATATTAGACTGTAAACTGTTGAGTATTAGTGCTAAAGTGCTTCAAATTAATTCTTTACATGGTGTCAACAATTAAAAATTTGTGTAAAAAAAATTTAATTTTGCATAAATTTACTTAGAACGGTTCACAATTGTATAATAATGTTTAATAACAATTGTTTACATGATGTCAACAATTGGGTAAATAATGTAAACAATGAAATTAGCTGGATAAAAGCTAATATTATACTATAAAATGTTAGTAATTTGCGCCAAAGTTGTTAAAATCAATTCTTTACATGATGTCAACAATTAAAAAATTGTGTAAAAAATTAAAATATTGAATAAATTTACTTAGATTCCTTCACAATTTTATAAAAATGTGTAATAAAAATTGTTTATATGATGTCAACAATTGGGTAAATAATGTAAACAATGAAATTAAATGGATATAAGCAAATATAAGACTACAAAATGTTGAATATTAGTGCTTAAGTCCTTAAATGTAATTGTTTACATGATGTCAACAATTAAAAATTTGTGTAAAAAAATTAAATTTTGCATCAAATTACTTAGATCCGTTCACAGTTGTATAAAAATGTAGAATAACAATTGTTTACATGATGTCAACAATTGGGTAAATAATGTAAACAATGAAATTAGCTACATAAAAGCTAATATTAGACTATAAAATGTTGAGTATTAGTGCTAAAATGCTTAAAATCAATTGTTTACATGATGTCAACAATTAAAAATTTGTGTAAAATATTTAAATTTTGCATAAAATGCCTTAGAACTGTTCACAATTGTATAATAATGTAGAATAACAATTGTTTACATAATGTCAACAATTGGATAAATAATGTTAACAATAAAATAAGCTGGATGAAAGCACATATTGGACTACAAAATGTTAAGTATTAGTGCAGAAGAGTTTAAATTTAATTGTGTTCATGGAGGTAAATAATGTAAACAATGCAATAATCCGGATTTAAGCAAATATATAATTCTAAAGTCGAAAAAAAACTATGGTAAATATCTATTATTTACATGATGTAAACGATTAGGTAAATAAAGTAAACAATTATTCTAGCTAGATATAAGCATGTTTAATACTGTAACATATTAATTTTTTGTATAGAAAGAGTTTAAAATTAATTGTTTACATGATGTCAACAATTAAAAATGTGTGTAAAAAATTCAAATTTATAATAAAATGGGTTAGAATAGCATACAAATTTACTCTCTGAGGCAAAGTTGTAGTTCTTGTCATAAAGAACAAAAATTGTAAACAAATAAAATCAAAAACTTCATCTTCAAGAACAAAATCGCAAAACAACTTTAAAAAAATCGAAAATTCAAGGAAACAATCATCTACAAAAATGTACCTAAGATCTCAATAAATAACTTTCTAGAACATATGAACTTCCTAGGAATGATTCTTAACACCGTTTAGGTAGGTCAATATAAGTTAGTAAGAAAAAACTAAAGGAATTAAGTATTTTGGGCCATAAACTATTAAATTATTATAAACGAAAGCATACTTTTAGGCAGCTTAAAAAAAATTATTTCCAAATTTATTTCGAATTTTTTTAAGTTTTATGCGATTTTGGTCTTGAAGATGAGGTTTTTTTGATATTATATGTTAACAATTTTTGTTCTTTGTGATAAGGGCAACAACTTTGCCTCAAAGAGTAAATCAAAATTCCGAATTGTTTGCAATATATGAGCCTGAGAAAATTATCACTTTTTTGCAAAAATTACACCGAGTCCCCAAATCTTTGGGAGCCCATTAAAAAAGTTAGTTTTTATTTCTTTTCTATTAATTTTTAATTAAAAATTAAATATATCACAAATCCGAGTTAAATTTACAAATGCAAGTCTTAATTAAACACTTAGTGGCAACACTCAATCAAAGAGTCCAAGAGATCAATACATATATATGTCTTGGAGATTTTAAAGCAGCTTTTCGAACTGCTCTGTCGCAGCACATTGCAATTTTTATCATTCAACTTTCGACAAATATTGTAAAATGTAACTTTACTCAAAATTTGAAGAAAAAAAATCCCCGTTTTACGCTAGACTTGCCGCTCTACAGCTCTCATTCACAAACCAATAAACGCTTAAATGGTCATGGCAATATCTGTCTCAATTTGCCTAAAGTAATTGACAACATTTTTGAAAAAGTAAAAGATTAGAGGGTTATGTTACGGCATTCATTATCGATCAAAATTTCAATCTAAAAGTAAAATACCCTAATTTGTGCTTGTTATTTGCAAAAACTGTCATAAATATAATCTTTTAATGGCCAACTAACTCCTAAATCATTAAATATGCTCTTGAAATTATGTACATATTGATATTAATTATGGATTTTTAAAAAACCATGCACTTGAGTTTCTTGAAAATAATGAGAAATGTGTGTCTTATGTGTAAGAGTAAAGGGGGCACTAATTTATCACCACTTTTAAATATAGAAATTGAATACCTACATACAGTGGGCCATAAAATATTGTTTACAAATTGTAAATATGTGACTTTAAATGGGAATCTCTAAAAGTAGTTTTAAGTTTTAATTAAATTGAGTTAAAAGTTTTAGATTATATCAATATTTCAATATACTTGCAGGGAAATGAGTCTAATATTATAATATTACTTTCAAACTATTTTCAATATTTCATTTAGAAGACTCTGAACAATTGGCTGTTCGATATAAGCAAGTCCGTTCATGTCTTGTTAATCTTACTTTCTTTCGTTTTTGTTTAATTTCACGAGAATCGCTACCACGACTGAAAACACAAACATTTTTTTCAAGATGATTTCAATAGAAGAAAATAATAAAATGTTGCTATGTGAACGTATTTCGATCATATTACAACATTTTAAAGACAAAAATAATAGTTTAAACTGATTATATTTAATTTTTTAGGTATGTTTTAGGCTAAAATTGCGGTGAAAACTAGGCCCTCAATTAGCTTGTATTATGAAATGAATTTGACACTGATTGTTTTTTTTTTGCTATTGTCAAATTGTTTATTGAAACCGAATGTACATATATTTTCTATTCACTTTTTTAGTTTTTGTATACATATATTTACAGAATATATTGTTACGTTTTAACCTTTTCAAAACGTTGGTTTATTTCCTTTAAATAAACCGGATACTTTTGATTGCAAATAAAAGCCGTTTAGTAGTTTGAAAATTGTAACAACTCTTTATTTATTTAAAACTAGTTGACTGCCCCGGCTTTGCCCGGTAGCATATACTAATGTTAGTTCGTCAAGTTTCTCCAACCCACATACACCTGCCTGTTCTTATTTACTTTCAAATAAAATATATAAATTTGTACTGCATACTTTAGGGGCTTTTTTATTACAGTTGACTGGACTCAAAAAAGCCGGTTTTAGCCATAATTTTTTTTCTTTACAAACCATCTCCTGAAAATTTCGAATCGAATAAAAACAAGTAAGACAGCTATATTCGGCTGTGCCGAATCTTATATACCCTTCACCAAATTATACTTTAAAATAATTTTTTTTAAATATTTTTAGATAAACAAAATTAAATTTTTTTTTAATTGTTTTTCAAAATTGTTTTTTAATTTTTATAAAAAAAATTTTTTTTTTTTGGAAAAAAAAAAGTATGACAAAAAAAAATTCGGGTTAAAAAATATTTTTCCCGATTTTGACCCATTGTAGGTCCAACTTACTGTAGCCTTATCTACATCGTTGCAATGGACTTTGAAATATCTATCATTAGATATCCATGTTGTCTATATTAATGACTTAGTAATCCAGATATAGGTCAAAAATAGGTCAAAAATCGAGGTTGTCTTGGTTTTTTCCTCATATCTCAGCCATTTGTGGACCGATTTTGCTGATTTTAAATAGCAAAATTCTCGAAAGCATGTCTGACAGAATTATTGAAGATTTGGATCCCGAAGATATCTGGGGTCTTCAGAAAATTGATTTCAACAGACAGACAGACAGACGGTCAGACAGACAGACAGACGGACATGGCTTAATCGACTCCGCTATCTATAGGGATCCAGAATATATATACTTTATAGGGTCGGAAAAGAAAAATGTAGAAATTACAAACGGAATGACAAACTTATATTGTATACCCTTCTCACGAATGTGAAGGGTATAACAAGCCTATTAATTTCAAAGTAGACGTAATATTGTGATAGTCCTGTTTATTTTGAGGATGAATTTAATGAAAATTAAAAAAATTCTAAGGAAAATGTGTGTATAACAGTTTCTTTTGTAGAAAATTGTTTATATAACAGGCTTTTCTATAGAAAATTGTCTGTATAACAGTTAATTTTGTGGAGAAAATTTCAGTTTTTCTATGGAAAATTGCTTGTATAACAGTTTTTCCTATAGAAAACTGTACAACAGTTTCTCTTGTGAAAATGTGTTTGTCTAACAGTTTCTTTTATAAAAAATTATCTGTATAAACATTTCTTTTGTGAAAAATGTTCAGTATAACAGTTTTCTTTGTAGAAAATTGCCTGTATAACAGTTTTATATGGAAAAAATTGTCAGTGTAACCGTTTTTTCAATATAAAATGTCTGTGTAATAGATTTTTCTATGTAAAATTTTCAGTATAACAGTTTTCTCTATAGAAAATTGACTGTATAACAGTTTGATTTTTAAAAAATTGATTGTATAACAGTTTTTTCTATAAAAAGTTGTCTACATAACAGATATTTTGAGGAAAATTTGCTGTATAACGGTTTATTTCGTAGAAAATTGTCCGTATTAGTTTTATATATAAAATTGCCTGTATAACAGTTTATTTTGTAGAAAATTGTCTGTACAACTATTTTCTCTATAGAATATATCCTGTATAACAGTTTTTTCTATAAAAAAATGTCTGTATATTAGTTTTTTTTATAGAAAATTGTCTGTATATCCATTTTATTTGTGAAAAATGTTAATTATAACAGTTTTCTCTATAGAAAATAGCCTGGATGACAGTTTTATATGGAAAAATTATCAGTGAAACCGTTTTTCTATAGAAAATGTCTATAACAAATTTTCTTTTGTAGAAAATTGTCTGTACAACAATTTTTTGGTGGAGAATTGCGTGTGTAACCTTTTTTTCTATAGAAAATTTCTGTATAATAAATCTTTTTGTAGTCAATTTTCAGTATAACAGTTTTCTCTATAGAAAATTGCTGTATAACAGTTTATTTTGTAGAAAATTGGATGTGTAATCGTTTTTTTCTATAGAAAATGCCTGTAAAACTGTTTTTTTTTATAGAAAATATTCTGTATAACAGTTTCTTTTTTAGAAACTTATCTGTATAACAGTTTTCTCTAGAAACCTTTCTCTATAACGATTTATTTGGTAGAAAATTACCTATGTAACAGTTTCTTTCACAGAAAATTGTCTGTACAACAGTTTCATTTGTGGAAAATTTCCTGTATAACAGTTTTTCTATATAAAATTTATAAATAATTTAAGTCAGGCCGAAATTATAACATTCTTAAAAATCGTTATTGTTAAAAAAACGTTAACGTAACAATGCAAATAAACGTTCAAAATATAAGTGATCAACGATTGACGTAATTATATTTATTTTTATAAAAAATCATATGAAATTTTTACAAAATTTGAGGGAATTAGTAAAAAATTTATGAAAATTTATTGCATTTTTTACAATTTCTTTTTATCAATATTTAGATTTACAACTATTTGTTTGCAAATTGGTAACTGTTCTACTGATTTCTAACATTATTATGTTATTGCCAAGGTTTTGTTATCATAAACTTTATAATTTTTAACATCGATCAAGCTTAATTATTAAACAAATAATAAACAAACTATTTAGTTTGAGTTTATATAGTAATACAGTTTTCATTTAAGTAAATAAATAACTAAAATATTAAATAAATATAAATATGTATGTTGACATTTAAAAACAACTGTATATAAACAATAAAATAATTAATTAAAATTTTATAAGAAAAATGAGCAATAAATAAACAAATATTAAATTAAAAATTGTAATACAATTTCATACAATAATTTTAACATACATATTTTTTGTAAAATCATGTTTACTTCGGTAATTTCATTAATTTTTCATTATTTTACCTAAAAATTCTATGAATTTTGCAATAACCCGCTGTAAATCATCTTTTCATTTAACATTTCCCTCATAGCTCCACACTGTTAACTGAGTGATGTTTATAAATAACATTTTGTTCTCCCTCTCAGCAGACAACAACCACACTCACACACACTTGCTTTCTTATACATGACAAACTGGCAGTGTTGGCCATCGTCACTACAAAAAAAACGCAAAACAAATATTGTGACTAGAACACCACAGTCAGTGTCATTTTAGTTGCTCTGTTACGGGCGGTGATCTTAGATGTGAATTATTAATTTTTTTTAACGAAATATCAAGAATTTTGAAAATAAAAATTTAAATAATTTAAAAAAAAGAAAACGAGTGTTAAAGTAACTAATTCAAAATTAAGCAAGTAAACAACAAGGAAAAAAACAAATAAATTATAAAATATTGAAACAAATTTTAAAAAAAAATTCAAGTTTTTTTATACAAAACATTTTATTTATATATAAATTTTATATAAAATATTTTAAAAGCAACAACGTCTACTTCAGTGTTTATTGTGAAAATTTAAATTTATTTTAAAATAAATTTTAAATACCAGCAACCAAATAGATTAAGGTCAGTGTACAAAAACAAAAGAAAAAATAAAAAAAAACGCTTTTTTAAATAAATCAAAGTAAATATATTATTTATAAAAGGTATTTTGTTAATTTAACAAAAAGAAAACAAAGATATACAATAAAAAAAAATTAAAATAAATCAAATAACCAACAAAAGAAAAGGAAATTGTTTACAAACATATGCAAATTTAAATGAATTAAAACAAATTTAAATAAAAATAAACTATAAAATTATAACAAAAATTTCGAAATAAAAATGTAAATATTTTTATAAAAAATACCTTAAGCTTAAATAAATATCATTTTAAATATAAATAAAACTTTTGAAAATTATATAAAATTGTAAAAAATTAAAAGAACAATTCAACACATTCTGAAAATTAATTGACAATTCTAACAATTTTTAAAATTTTTTAATGAAAATTAAAAAAATTTTGTTGTTTTAATAAAAAAACTTTAGTATTATGATTTAAATTGTAGAAATTCAGTTTGAAAAAAATATCAAACTTTTTTTTAAAGAAATTCAAAGTTATCGATCAAATTTTACTTAGGAAATTAATGTTATCTATACAATTTCTGTAAGAAAATAAAAGGTATCGATAAGTTTTCTACATAAAATTAATGTTATCGATGAATTTTCCTTAAATATTTATGTTATTGATAAATTTTATTTTGAAAATTAAGGTTATCGATCAATTTCATTTAAAAAAATAATAGTTATCGCTAATGTTTCTCTATAAAATGAAATTTATCGATACAATTTCTTTAAAAAATAAAAGTTATCGGTAAATTTTCTTTAGTTATCAATAAATTGTCTTTATAAAATTAAACTTATCAAAAGAATTGTTAATCAAGTGAAAGTTATCGATATATTTTTTTTTATAAAATTTATGTTATCGATAAATTGTCTCTATTAAAAAAAATGTTATCGATAAATTGTCTCTATTAAATAAAAGTTATCGATAATTTTCTGTATAAAATTAAAGTTATCGATAAATTTTCTCCACAAAATTAAAGTAATCGGGAAATTTTTTATAGAAAATTAAAGTTATCGATAACTTTTCTATAGAAAATTAAAGTTATCGATAACTTTTCTATGGAAAAAAAGTTATCGATAAATTTTTTATAGAAAAATAGTTATCGATAACTTTTCTATAGAAAACTAAAGTAATGGATAACTTTTCTATAGAAAACTAAAGTAATCGATAACTTTTCTATAGAAAACTAAAGTAATCGATAACATTTCTATAGAAAACTAAAGTAATCGATAACTTTTCTGTAGAAAATTAAAGTTATCGATAACTTTTCTATACCAACCAAAGTTATCGAAAGCTTTTCTGTAGCGAACAAAAATAATCGATAACTTTTCTATAGAAAACTAAAGTTATCGATAACTTTTCCATAGAAGAATAAAGTTATGGATATCTTTTCTATAGAAAATTAAAGTTATCGATAATTTTTCTATAGAAAATTAAAGTTATCGATAATTTTTCTATAGAAAATTAAAGTTATCGACAATTTTTCTATAGAAAACTAAAGTTATCGATAATTTTTCTATAGAAAACTAAAGTTATCGATAAGTTTTCTATAGAAAACTAAAGTTATCGATAACTTTTTTATAAAATTTGAGTTATCGATAAATTTTCTTTAGAAAATTAAAGTTATCGGTAAATGTTCTCTACAAATTTAAAGTTATCGGTAATTTTTCTGTATAAACTGAAAGTTATCGATAATTTTTTTCTATAAAATTAAAGTCATCGATAATTTTTCGGTATAAAGCAAAGTTATCGATAAATTTTCTTCATAAAATTAAAGTTATCGATAATTTTTTGTAGAATTTTTTTTATAAAATTTGAGTTTTCTGTATAAAATTAAGGTTATCGATAATTTTTCTCTTCAAATTTAAAGTTATCGATAAATGTTTTATACTTTTCTGTATAAAATTAAAGTTATCGATAAATTTTCTCCACAAAATTAAAGTAATCGGGAAATTTTTTATAGAAAATTAAAATTATCGATAATTTTTTTTTTAAAAAATTGAGTTATCGATAAATTTTCTTTAGAAAATTAAAGTTATCGGTAAATGTTCTCTACAAATTTAAAGTTAGCGGTAATTTTTCTGTATAAACTGAAAGTTATCGATAATTTTTTTCCATAAAATTAAAGTCATCGATAATTTTTCGGTATAAAATAAAGTTATCGATAAATTTTCTTCATAAAATTGAAGTTATCGATAATTTTTTATAGAAATTTCAATAATTTTTCTATTAATAAATTTTATTTAGAAAATTTAGGTTATCGTTAAATTATCTCTACAAAAATATAGTTATCGGTTAATTTTTTTATAGAAAATTAAAGTTATCGATAAATTTTCTCAATAAAATTAAAGTTATCGATAATTTTCCTGTATAAAATTGAAGTATTGATAAATTTTATTTACAAATTTAAAGTTATCGATAAATGTTGTATAAAAAATGTAAGTTATCGATAAATTTTTTTATAAAATTAAATTTATCGAAAAATTTTCTCTGTGTAACAAAAGTTATCAATACATTTTTTTATAGAAAATTAAAGTTATCGAAACATTTCTTTAGAATATAAATGTTATCGATAAATTCTCTATAAAAATTTAGGTTAATTTACAAGTTTTCTTTAAAAATTTAAGTATTTAATAAATTTTCTGGTAAAAAATAATGTTATCGTTATTTGTTTGAAATTTTATCAAGTTCAATAAATATTGTAGCAAATTTGTATTAATTTTATCAAATTTATATACAAAAATTTTATAAAATTTTTGTTTATTTAAATTTTTGTTTAATATAATTGTTTTTCATGCTCTAGATATTTCAAAATTTTATTTAATTTCTTTTTTTTTTAAACAAAATTTTAATTCTTTTTTAAACGTGCAGTAAAATTAATTAAATTTTTGAAAATGTTCTTTCTTGCTTCGTAGTTTTTTTTTTTTGTTTTTTAAATCTTTTCAATTCTTTTGTTGCATTTTTGTTGACAATAAATAATTTGTTTGTGTCGTTTTTTGTTTGAAATGAAATTTAAAAAAAAAGAAAAGAAATAAATGTCTCAACAGTTTGGTTAGTTATTTTTAACATGGTGCAAGTACAGTGGGTGTTAGAAATAGGGCAACGCTCCGGAGATCAAATTAAAATTGTTACTTTTTTGTGGATGTGGTAAATGTTACAAACTTATAGGGCAATGCCTTAATAAAAATGTTTTCCATTTTCATTTCCTGTGGGAGAGTCTTTGGGACTAATAATTAGACTTTAATTTTATGCCTGTTCATTTGTTTAATTACAAAGAATATTCTATATATTTAAAGACTAGATAATTTTTTTTTAAATATTTGAAAATCTATTTAAAGACTGACTGATTCAAAGCTAAAAATTTGAAAAAAATCCAGCATTTGTATAATATCTAAAAGATTTAGAAAATTTTTATTCTGTTAAATCGTCTTAAAACTTTTGACTTACAGTGTACTCTTAAGCAAATCTATTCTATTTATGTTTTCTCACTTATGTATAGGTATATGATTACACACTCATATACTTTGTATGCCTCATACGAGTATTTAAAAGATCCCAACAGTTAGGCAAGTAGTCAATGTATCCCTTATAGACAATAGTTGTCACTAATGTGTGATCATTTGGCTAACTCCAGTTGATATATTTTGGGCCTTTTTGACACGTATGTGCTCTTTGTTGTGTAGAGAGAAGTCAATTGGTTACTTTATACATCCCAGGTAATTAAACGTAAAGTCAATTGCCACTTTAGTGTCTCTAAGTAAACTAGAGTATAGTCACTTTAAACCTTTATGTTGTATTGTACTTTAGTAAGTGGATATTTTATCCATCAGAAATAACACAGTGCAACACGAAAAAAAAATAATATACGGTCACGTGTCTCCCAGTTTTGCCCAAAGTCATGCACTTTTTTATATGGGCCCCCAAAGATTTGGGACCTCGGTGTAATTTTTGCAAAAAAGTGGTCATACAGTGGTGGCCACCAATTTAAGACAAATACTTGAATTTTTTTCATCAACTGAATTTTAAGTGCGATAGAGCCAAAATAAAAGGATCTCTAAGGGTATGAAATTTATTATTAATGTTTCTAGTTTCTGAAAAATGTTTGGAAAAATCGGTAAAACATATATGGACAAAGATATGTGGAAATATGTTGACCCACCTCAGCGAACATCCGCTGTTAATAACATGATATGATCGAAACTAATGGAACTAAAAATACGAAATTTGGTCCGAATATTTTATAATAAACGGGACTTTTTGTCCGTCCGTATATGGTTATATTTCCATGACTCAAACCTTTTTGTTTCGTATAATTATATCCTTCACCTTCGTGAGAAGGGTATATATAAGTTTGTCATTCCGTTTGTAATTTCCAAAATATATTATTTTCCGACCCTATAAAGCATTGGTAGGCAAAAAGAGGCATTTAATTTGTGTGCTCTTTTGGGTAAAAAATAAAATATCCACAACAACATAAAAAAACTGAATGAATTGTGTGTATTTTTACGCTCTTTTGTTCACATTCGGGTTGTTTGACGAAAATCATCGTAACCTGAACAATATGAACGCCTACCATGGCTATAAGGTATATATATTCTGAATCATGTCCGTCTGTCTGTTGAAATCAACTTTCCGAAGCCCCCAAATAACTTCAATGTGTCGGGAACCGGAAAACCTAGATTTTTGGCCTATTTTTGATCTATATCTGGATTACTTAGTCATTAACATAGACAATATGGATATCTAATGATAGATATTTCAAAGACCATTGCAACGATGTATATAAAGCTATAGTAAGTTGAACCTACAATGGGTCAAAATAGGGAAAAATATTTTTTAACCCGAATTTTTTTTTCATCAAAATTTTATTTTTTTTCACATAAATTATTTTTCAAAAATTAAAAAAAAAATTTTAAAAAAATTAAAAAAAAAAATTTGGAAAAAACTTTTTTAAAAAACAATTTCGAAAAGAAAAAAATTTAAAAAAACTTTATTATAAAAACTTTCCGAAGCCCCAAAATAACTTAAATACACGATTCATACATCAATATCTCCGGAATTCTTCCTGCTCAGTTGCTATTTAGAATCGAGAAAATCGGATGCTATTTAGAATCGAATGGCTGAGATATAAGGAAAAAACTAGGACAACCTCGATTTGTGACCTAATTTTGACCTATATCTGGATTACTAAGTCATTAACATAGACAATATGGATATCTAATGATAGATATTTCAAAGACCTTTGCAATGACGTATATAACCATAGTAAGTTAGACCTCCAATGGGTCAAAACCGGAAAAATATTTTTTAACCCTAATTTTTTTTTTTCACCAAAAGTTTTTTTTTGCTGAATATTAAAAAGAAAAAATTAAATTTTTTTTTTAAAAAATTAAATTTTTTTTTTAAAAAAAAGAATTCGAAAATTTTTTTTCCAAAAAATGAAAACAACTTTGGAGAAAAACAAGTAAGAGTGCTATATTATCTTATATACCCTTCACCAAATTATACTTCAAAATTTAATTTTTTTTCCAGTTGTTTTTTTCATTTTTTGGAAAAATATTTTTCGATTGTTATTTAAAATTTTTTTTTTTAATTTTAAATTTTTTTTTTTAAATTTTTAAAATTTTTTTTTTTGTGAAAAAATTCGATAGCGGAGTCGATTAAGCCATGTCCGTCTGTCTGTCTGTTTAAATCAATTTTCTAAAGACCCCAGATATCTTCGGGAAGTTTGCTATTTAAAATCAGCAAATCGGTCCATAAATAGCGGAGATATGAGCAAAAAACCGGGACAACCTTGATTTTTGACCTATTTTTTATCTATATCTGGATTACTAAGTCATTAATATAGACAATATGGATATCTAATGATAGATATTTCAAAGTCCATTGCAACGATGTAGATAAGGCTATAGTAAGTTTGACCTACAATGGGTCAAAATCGGGAAAAATATTTTTTAACCCGAATTTTTTTTTCATTAAAAAATTTTTTTTGTCATACATTTTTTTTTCAAAAAAAAAAAAATTTTAAAAAATTTGGAGAAAACTTTTTTTTAAAGAAAATTAAAAAACAATTTGAAAAAAAAAAAATTTTAAAAACAATTAAAAAAAATTAAATTTTGTTTACCTAAAAATATTTTAAAAAATTAATTTTAAAGTATAATTTGGTGAAGGGTATATAAGATTCGGCTCAGCCGAATATATGTAGCTCTCTTACTTGTTTTTTTTTAAAAATCAAATATTTTTGACTAAATTTTCTAACCAAACAAACGAAACAGCAAAGTAATAGTGAATTCAATGAACAATAAACACTTTGTGCTTTTTTTCTTGAATGCACTTTCACGTATTCTAAAAAACTGATTTTTACAATATATTCAAACCAGAGCATCCTGACGGCAAAGTTTTGCAAAAACAATGACTTCAAAAAATATAATTGTTTAGCAAAATATCAATAAAAGCCAATATGTTTTTAAAAATATTATATAGAAAAGGTGGTTAGTAAAGTGACCACCAAACCGCAAAGAGTTAAAATAACAGGTTATGTAGCTGATCAAGCAACCAATTAGGTAGCCAGTAAAGTAAATGTCTCTATGTCCAGGCATTAGATCCAAAATGCTCATGATCCCCTACTTAGGACTAGTCACGTAGCTAGTTATGTAAGTAACTAGTTGCCACCCTAAATGTTTTGGTAAAATCACTAGTTCTGGACAGTCTCCTAGAATTGCTGGGCTAGTTTAGGTGTTAAAATCAACAACATTCATTCAAGCATTTACACTTGCACACACTTTGACACTTTCCTAAACATAGATACAGCAGCATTTCCAAACACATCCCCCATAACGTTTGCCTTCATTTTCTATTATTTAAATTTCTTTTTCCTCGTGCTTTGGGCTTTCGATTTTCTTACCAATTGATGGTGGTAATAAAGCAGCAATAATTATGTGACAAAGAAAAAAAAATGAATAAAAAAACTAAATAACTAAATGCATTGGCGAGTCAATGTGTCGTCGCTTGTCTTTCTATTCCGCTCTGTATATTTTTTCTGTTGCTGCTGCTGCTCTACTGTGTCTAGTAAATAAATCTATTTTTGGTTTTTCTTTGACTAGAAATTTTGAAAAAAAAAATATGTATTTGAGTTTTTTAAACATAATATTTTGTTGTTGTTTTAAATATATAATTCTTGTCAACCTGTCATTTATCAAATTGTGTTGGCTGTCCAGAAAGGGGGCCACCACTGACTGGCTGGCTATATATGAAAAATTAAGTTAACAAAAGTATTTCGAAATACTTCGTAATTTTTTACAAAATTTTCCATAGATATTTTTGTTTTTATTAATAAAATTCTGGTTAGTTATAAATTTTCCACAGAAAATTTGATTTATCTATAGATTTTTATAGAAACATTTTCTAATTCTAGGTCTCCACGTAGCAATATTTACATTGACAGCCAGCCAGACTGACGGACAAACGGACATTGTTTAATAGACTCAGAAAGTGATCCTGCAAAATACTCTCCCCATTATGGTGGGCATGGCCTTGTAAAAATTTCATTAAGCCATCTGCAATCGTTCTTGAGTTTGCGAATTATTTCCAAACTAAAAGATTTCTAAAACACTGGAGACTGGCTTTATCATATGTCTGATAATATTTAATTTATATTAATTGTTATTTAAGTAATTTTTTTGGTAACAATGTCCTAAAAGTTTATTTATATTTATTGACACAAAACAACTTAAGATATTTTTGCACAACAGTCCAGAGTTTTGTTCGTCACTAAAATAATCAAAATATTTGATGAGATTAATTTGTTAAATTGTTTTTATTTGTTCAATATTTATGCATACGAAATACAAATTATAATTAGCTTTGTTCAGTGTTTAAGTGTTTTTGCAAAAAATAAAAGAAAAAACGCAGTATGTTTTAATTTAAAATATATTTAGAAAAACATCTGTCACTGAAAGTGGAATCATTTCACAGAATTTGATTGATTGATAATTCAGTATTTGAAAATATGTTAGCTAGTGTTATCTATATGAAATCTTTCTAAATATTCCAAAAATTATTAAATAATCTTTATTGGCTCCCTATTTTCCTCTCATTTGTTTGATTTTCTCCCTTTTAAACAACACGTCAGCTGTCAGTTTGTTTGTTTGTTTTCTTCTTTCTCAAACACTTTCATTTTAGTGCATTCAAATAACGGCATATTTTAATTCAATACATTTTAATAAAAACAACAAAATTTTGAAACTTGATTTCATATAAGTATTATGAATATTCCAAAATATACAGCTGCATAATTATACAGACGTGTAGCATTTTTTAATTATTTTTTTTTTTGTTTTTTTAAACAACTAAAAAAAGTAGAACAAGGCAAAAAAAAAATTAATTGAAACGAAAATATAAAATAACAAAATAATAATAAATATGCAAATGAGTAGCAACAATACAAAAAAAAAATAACATAATTTACACATGAATTAAACAAATATATAAAAAACAACTGGAAACTGCGAAAGTAAATAAAATAGCAAGCTAATGTTTGGGTTTTCAAGAAATTAGTTCAAATTCATAGAGCAGAACTTGACAAAATTTCAATACTAATAATTTTCAAAAGATAATGTAAACACAAAATTTTCGATAACTTCAATTTTCTGTAGAAAAAAATTATTGTTAATTTAAATTTTATAATAAAAAATGTATCGATCACTTGAATTTAACAAAGAAAATATTTCGATAATTAATATTTTGTAAGCCCCTGTCTATACTTGACAAATATTTATCATAACAATTAATGACCTTTGTTGTTGTCAAGACAAAGTTGTCTATACAGAAGCACTAACAATTTTACCATAACGAAGCAATAATACTAATAAATGGAGACTATACCTGATATTTTTTTTATCTTGACAACCATTTTGACGTTTGTCATGATATAAATTTATCAGGTATCAGAAAGGGGGTAAGAAAGCTTTTACAATCATTTTTTTTCTAAAAAAAAAGTATCGACTATTTTATGTTCTAAAGAATTTGATTGATAACATGAAACTTGTTTACGAAATTTATCGATAACTATAATTTTCTAAAGATTTATAACTTAATTTAAATATAGTTATTTTAAATTTATGAAGAATATTTAGTGATAACTTAAATTCTGCCAAAAATAAAATTTACGATAACCAAAAATTTGTCTAGAAAATTTATCGATAACTTTTATTTTTGAAAGAAAATTAGTTTATACTTTTCTCAAAAATTTATCGTTAATTTAAATTTTCTCTAAAAAATGTATCGATAACTTGACTCTTCTATAGAATAGTTATCTATTTACTTTTCTATAAAAACCATATCGATAACTTTAGTTTTCTATAGAAAACTTATCGATAACTTTAGTATTCTATAGAAAACTTATCGATAACTTTAGTATTCTATAGAAAACTTATCGATAACTTTAGTTTTCTATAGAAAACTTATCGATAACTTTATTTTTCTATAGAAAACTTATCGATAACTTTATTTTTCTATAGAAAACTTATCGATAACTTTAGTTTTCTATAGAAAACTTATCGATAACTTTAGTATTCTATAGAAAACTTATCGATAACTTTAGTTTTCTATAGAAAAGTTATCAATAACTTTAGTTTTCTATAGAAAAGTTATCAATAACTTTAGTTTTCTATAGAAAAGTTATCAATAACTTTAGTTTTCTATAGAAAACTTATCGATAACTTTAGTTTTCTATAGAAAACTTATCGATAACTTTAGTTTTCTATAGAAAACTTATCGATAACTTTAGTTTTCTATAGAAAACTTATCGATAACTTTAGTTTTCTATAGAAAATTTATCGATAACTTTAGTTTTCTATAGAAAATTTATCGATAACTTTAGTTTTCTATAGAAAATTTATCGATAACTTTAGTTTTCTATAGAAAATTTATCGATTAATTTTCTACAGAAAAGTTATCGGTAATTTTACTGTTCTATAGAAAATTATAGTTATCGATAACTTTAATTTTCTATAGAAAGTTATCGATAACTTTAATTTTCTATAGAAAAGTTATCGATAACTTTAATTTTCTATAGAAAAGTTATCGATAACTTTAATTTTCTATAGAAAAGTTATCGATAACTCTAATTTTCTATAGAAAAGTTATCGATAACTTTAATTTTCTATAGAAAAGTTATCGATAACTTTAATTTTCTATAGAAAAGTTATCGATAACTTTAATTTTCTATAGAAAAGTTATCGATAACTTTAATTTTCTATAGAAAAGTTATCGATAACTTTAATTTTCTATAGAAAAGTTATCGATAACTTTAATTTTCTATAGAAAAGTTATCGATAACTTTAATTTTCTATAGAAAAGTTATCGATAACTTTAATTTTCTATAGAAAAGTTATCGATAACTCTAATTTTCTATAGAAAAGTTATCGATAACTTTAATTTTCTATAGAAAAGTTATCGATAACTTTAATTTTCTATAGAAAAGTTATCGATAACTTTAATTTTCTATAGAAAAGTTATCGATAACTTTAATTTTCTATAGAAAAGTTATCGATAACTTTAATTTTCTATAGAAAAGTTATCGATAACTTTAATTTTCTATAGAAAAGTTATCGATAACTTTAATTTTCTATAGAAAAGTTATCGATAACTTTAATTTTCTATAGAAAAGTTATCGATAACTTTAATTTTCTATAGAAAAGTTATCGATAACTTTAATTTTCTATAGAAAAGTTATCGATAACTTTAATTTTCTATAGAAAAGTTATCGATAACTTTAATTTTCTATAGAAAAGTTATCGATAACTTTAATTTTCTATAGAAAAGTTATCGATAACTTTAATTTTCTATAGAAAAGTTATCGATAACTTTAATTTTCTATAGAAAAGTTATCGATAACTTTAATTTTCTATAGAAAAGTTATCGATAACTTTAATTTTCTATAGAAAAGTTATCTATAACTTTAATTTTCTATAGAAAAGTTATCGATAACTTTAATTTTCTATAGAAAAGTTATCGATAACTTTAATTTTCTATAGAAAAGTTATCGATAACTTTAATTTTCTATAGAAAAGTTATCGATAACTTTAATTTTCTATAGAAAAGTTATCGATAACTTTAATTTTCTATAGAAAAGTTATCGATAACTTTAATTTTCTATAGAAAAGTTATCGATAACTTTAATTTTCTATAGAAAAGTTATCGATAACTTTAATTTTCTATAGAAAAGTTATCGATAACTTTAATTTTCTATAGAAAAGTTATCGATAACTTTAATTTTCTATAGAAAAGTTATCGATAACATTACTCTTCTATGGAAATGTTACCGATAACTTTAATTTCTACAGAAAAGTTATCGATAACTCTGGTTTTCTATAGAAAAGTTATATAGAAAGTTATCTATAACTATGAGTTTCTATAGAAAAGTTAACGATTTTGTTTTCTTTAGGAAAAACTTTTCTTTTAATAGGAAAGTTTTTGATTTCTAAAAGTTTTCTGTAAAAACATTACAATGACATGAATTTTTCAAACAAAATTTTTAGAAAACTCCAATTTGATAAAAAAAAATTATAGAATTTTTTTTGAAAATTTTTCGATAATATGAATTTTGTTATGATAATTTTTCTTCAAATTTAATTTTTTTTTAATCAAGTTATCAAAAACATTATTTATCGACAATTTATCATAAAGCTAATTTTACTTTTTAGATTTTTAATTTTATACTTTGCAAGTGCTGGTTTATTATATTTCGATGAATAATTCCAATTACGTTTTACATTTGTGCCATAAATAGTATTTATATTTAAACGAATTAACCACAAACATAAGCTATCGACAAATTTGCTAAAAAAAACAGTACATTCCATAATTTTATTATACTTTGAAAATGTCGTATTTCACATAGAAAAACATTTCAATCTTAGAACATTTCTCGAAAAATATGTTTATGTTTAAAACATTTTTTCTATTTTTTCTATTTTTTATGTCTAATGTTTTTTTTTTTATATCTCACCATATGTTCTTTCTTAAAAAAATATGTTATTGCCCTCAAAATTTTATTAGATTTCTAATAAGTGTGTTTTTTTATTTTTATTTTTCTTTACAGTTTTTGTTCAGAATTTTACTCAACTACTTAAACAACTTTAAAAATGTCTGCAGCAGCTGAAGCCAGACGTGCCTCCTTTGCACGACGTGCCGAGAGTCTGGTGGAGAGGGTGAGAATAATGAATACCATCTACGAGGTATCGAATGACCAAGTGTAAAACTTTTTTTTCTCTACTTTATAAAACTATAAAAGTTTGAAATTTGTTTGAAAGTATGGCTAATTTTTTTATTTTTTTGATTATTTTCCTATAAAATTAGATTTTTATTTTTTAGCAAATCAAAGCAAAAGAATTTTTCCCTCATTATGGAGTGTTTTTTGGCTGAGTAAATGCTTGGCTTTTTCATGGCCTGGTTGTAGCTTAGTATACATTTATCAGATCATGGCTAGTATGCTAAACATTTAGCAGCATCTCCATTTTTGGTGATCAATTAATTAAACATTACGCTCTGCGTATTTCATTTGATTAAGGGAGTAGGGAGAGCCTGAGTTTATTTTAGTATTGAGAGAAGTTGTCTTGTCAATTTGAGTACACATCGTTATATACTCTTGTAACTGTAATGGTCGCCATTTTATAATTGAGCTGTTGTGTATTTTTATTAATATCTTAATTAATCTAAGCCATAAACCTTAATAAGGAATTTGTTTACTTTTAATTAAATAGATGTTTTTGTTGTTGTTCTTTCTTCTTCTTCATCTCTATATACATTTTGTTATATGGTCATATTTTATTTAGAATTTATTGTACAACTACATACGTATGTAGTATAAATTATGGAATTTAATAGCATTGGAGCACTGGAGCAATACAATTATAACAATAATAACAAATCATTTAATCATTCAGCCATATCAGAACTGTAGCAGAGCCAATACAGTCACTCGCCACAAAGTGTAGACAGCAATTTAAAAGAGTAAAATCGTGGATAATGAAATAAATTAAAATTAAATTTTAATTATCTTTATACTTTTTATGGAAAATATTAGTTATTTAAACATTTCCTATAGAAAATTTAAGTTATACTTCTTATTAATAGATTTTAATGGAATTTAAAGTATAAAAGTATAAATTCTTTTACACAATTGCCTGATAGGAATAAATAATATATCAACACTACTCATCTGCATAACAAAATATTACAATAACAATTATTTAACTAACGGCAAATCTCCTAAGTTCGTTTAAATGCATAAAAACATATTGATATATTCATACATACATACAGCTTTGTATGTCTGTCTGTCTGTATATTTATCCCACTAAATAACTGGGAGTAAAACAGGCTGAGATGTTTTGTTCTTCTTCTTTCCCCCCTGCCGCCATGTTTAAAGAGTGAGAGAGGTCAAGTTCATTGAAGAGGTCGATAAGTTATTGTTGTTCTATTAATATTTATGGAGGTCTCTTGTTATTGTTATTGCTTTTTGTTGTTATATATTTTTTGTTTTGTTTTCTTTTCATGTTGCTGTTTATTACCACTTAAGATAAAGTGTAGAGGGTGTGTTTGTTACGCGTATACAATTTTTTTTTACTTATTTTTAATGCAATTGTTTTATTTTTTTGTATAAAAAAATACACAAAAATGATAAAATATATTCTAGAAAAAAAGTAAAATTACATTTGAGTTTATTTATAACACAAAAACATTCAAAATAAGCGAAACAAAAATTAGGCCAACTAAAGTCTGTTTCGTTGATGCATTGCTAGCTGCTGTCGTCTGCAGCGGTTTGATCATTACTTATTATGTGGACAATAGCCTCTACAGTGGGTAGAGTAAGTTATCAAATGTTTTTTTTTTCTTAATACTTAAATTATAAAAAATTTTTTTTTTAGCAATTGCTAACAAACAATTTGTAGATAAGAAATGAACCTTGAACTTCGGTAGCACTGCATTAAACAGCTTGTTGACAAGAGCCATCAATTCATAATATTAGCTAATTATTCAGGCTTTGAGCTATTAATAGAATTGGGAAATAATTGTGCTGTAAAGGTGGAAAGAGAATGTTTCAACATTGTTAAATAAATATGTAATACTAAAAAGGTGTAAAGAAATCATTGAAAGTTATTTTTCAATGTTCTACAATAGATAAAATTAAAGTTATCGATAAAGTATCTTTAGAAGATATCGATAATAATTATTTTTTTTTCATACATATTATAAATTTTCTATATAAGATACAGGTTTAGATAAATTTTCTTTAGCTAATAAAATTATTGATACGTTTTCTATAGAAAACTAATGTTATCGATAAGTTTTCTATAGATATCGATAATATTTTTATGAAAAACTAAGTTATCTATAACTTTTATATGAAAGCTAAGTTATTGATAAATATTCAATATGAAATTAAAGCAATCGATAACTTTTCTATAGAAAACCTATCTTATCGATAACTTTTCTATATAAAATGAAAGCAGTCGATATATTTTCAATAGACTACAAAAGTTATCGATAATATTTTCATAAAAAACAAATGTTTTCGATAACTTTTCTTTAGAAAATAATAGTTATCGATAACTCTTCTATCGAAACTTATGTTATCGATAACTTTTCTATAGAAAAATAAGGTTATCGATAACTTTTCTATAGAACAGTGAAGTTATCGAAAACTTTTCTATATATCAATAAAGTTATCGCTAACTTTTCTATAGAAAACAGAAGTTTTAGATAACTTTACAGCTGTTATCAATTAATCTATAGAAAATAAAAAGTTTTCTATAGAAAACAAAAGTTGTTGATAACCTTTCCATGGAAAATTAGTTACCGATAATTTTTCTATGGATACTTATGTTATCGATCATTTTTCTATGGAAAATAATGTTATCTATAACTTTTCTATTGAACAATAAAGTTATCGATAACTTTTCTTTAGAACAATAAAGTTATCGATAACTTTTTATAGAAAACAAAAGTTATCGATAAGTTCTCTATAGTAAAGTAAAGTTATCGATAAGTTCTCTATAGTAAAGTAAAGTTATCGATAACTTTTCTATAGAAAAGTAAAGTTATCGATAACTTTTCTATAGAAAAGTAAAGTTATCGATAACTTTTCTATAGAAAAGTAAAGTTATCGATAACTTTTCTATAGAAAAGTAAAGTTATCGATAACTTTTCTATAGAAAAGTAAAGTTATCGATAACTTTTCTATAGAAAAGTAAAGTTATCGATAACTTTTCTATAGAAAAGTAAAGTTATCGATAACTTTTCTATAGAAAAGTAAAGTTATCGATAACTTTTCTATAGAAAAGTAAAGTTATCGATAACTTTTCTATAGAAAAGTAAAGTTATCGATAACTTTTCTATAGAAAAGTAAAGTTATCGATAACTTTTCTATAGAAAAGTAAAGTTATCGATAACTTTTCTATAGAAAAGTAAAGTTATCGATAACTTTTCTATAGAAAAGTAAAGTTATCGATAACTTTTCTATAGAAAAGTAAAGTTATCAATAACTTTTCTATAGAAAAGTAAAGTTATCGATAACTTTTCTATAGAAAAGTAAAGTTATCGATAACTTTTCTATAGAAAAGTAAAGTTATCGATAACTTTTCTATAGAAAAGTAAAGTTATCGATAACTTTTCTATAGAAAAGTAAAGTTATCGATAACTTTTCTATAGAAAAGTAAAGTTATCGATAACTTTTCTATAGAAAAGTAAAGTTATCGATAACTTTTCTATAGAAAAGTAAAGTTATCGATAACTTTTCTATAGAAAAGTAAAGTTATCGATAACTTTTCTATAGAAAAGTAAAGTTATCAATAACTTTTCTATAGAAAAGTAAAGTTATCGATAACTTTTCTATAGAAAAGTAAAGTTATCGATAACTTTTCTATAGAAAAGTAAAGTTATCGATAACTTTTCTATAGAAAAGTAAAGTTATCGATAACTTTTCTATAGAAAAGTAAAGTTATCGATAACTTTTCTATAGAAAAGTAAAGTTATCGATAACTTTTCTATAGAAAAGTAAAGTTATCGATAACTTTTCTATAGAAAAGTAAAGTTATCGATAACTTTTCTATAGAAAAGTAAAGTTATCGATAACTTTTCTATAGAAAAGTAAAGTTATCGATAACTTTTCTATAGAAAAGTAAAGTTATCGATAACTTTTCTATAGAAAAGTAAAGTTATCGATAACTTTTCTATAGAAAAGTAAAGTTATCGATAACTTTTCTATAGAAAAGTAAAGTTATCGATAACTTTTCTATAGAAAAGTAAAGTTATCAATAACTTTTCTATAGAAAAGTAAAGTTATCGATAACTTTTCTATAGAAAAGTAAAGTTATCGATAACTTTTCTATAGAAAAGTAAAGTTATCGATAACTTTTCTATAGAAAAGTAAAGTTATCGATAACTTTTCTATAGAAAAGTAAAGTTATCGATAACTTTTCTATAGAAAAGTAAAGTTATCGATAACTTTTCTATAGAAAAGTAAAGTTATCGATAACTTTTCTATAGAAAAGTAAAGTTATCGATAACTTTTCTATAGAAAAGTAAAGTTATCAATAACTTTTCTATAGAAAAGTAAAGTTATCGATAACTTTTCTATAGAAAAGTAAAGTTATCGATAACTTTTCTATAGAAAAGTAAAGTTATCGATAACTTTTCTATAGAAAAGTAAAGTTATCGATAACTTTTCTATAGAAAAGTAAAGTTATCGATAACTTTTCTATAGAAAAGTAAAGTTATCGATAACTTTTCTATAGAAAAGTAAAGTTATCGATAACTTTTCTATAGAAAAGTAAAGTTATCGATAACTTTTCTATAGAAAAGTAAAGTTATCGATAACTTTTCTATAGAAAAGTAAAGTTATCGATAACTTTTCTATAGAAAAGTAAAGTTATCGATAACTTTTCTATAGAAAAGTAAAGTTATCGATAACTTTTCTATAGAAAAGTAAAGTTATCGATAACTTTTCTATAGAAAAGTAAAGTTATCGATAACTTTTCTATAGAAAAGTAAAGTTATCGATAACTTTTCTATAGAAAAGTAAAGTTATCGATAACTTTTCTATAGAAAAGTAAAGTTATCGATAACTTTTCTATAGAAAAGTAAAGTTATCGATAACTTTTCTATAGAAAAGTAAAGTTATCGATAACTTTTCTATAGAAAAGTAAAGTTATCGATAACTTTTCTATAGAAAAGTAAAGTTATCGATAACTTTTCTATAGAAAAGTAAAGTTATCGATAACTTTTCTATAGAAAAGTAAAGTTATCGATAACTTTTCTATAGAAAAGTAAAGTTATCGATAACTTTTCTATAGAAAAGTAAAGTTATCGATAACTTTTCTATAGAAAAGTAAAGTTATCGATACGTTTTCTATAGAAAAGTAAAGTTATCGATACGTTTTCTATAGAAAAGTAAAGTTATCGATACGTTTTCTATAGAAAAGTAAAGTTATCGATACGTTTTCTATAGAAAAGTAAAGTTATCGCTAATTTTTCTATAGAAAAGTAAAGTTATCGATAATTTTTCTATAGAAAAGTAAAGTTATCGATAAGTTTTCTATAGAAAAGTTAAGTTATCGATAAGTTTTCTATAGAAAAGTAAAGTTATCGATAACTTTTCTATAGAAAAGTTAAGTTATCGATAAGTTTTCTATAGAAAAGTAAAGTTATCGATAAGTTTTCTATAGAAAAGTAAAGTTATCGCTAATTTTTCTATAGAAAAGTAAAGTTATCGATAACTTTTCTATAGAAAAGTAAAGTTATCGATAACTTTTCTATAGAAAAGTTAAGTTATCGATAACTTTTCTATAGAAAAGTTAAGTTATCGATAACTTTTCTATAGAAAAGTTAAGTTATCGATAACTTTTCTATAGAAAAGTTAAGTTATCGATAACTTTTCTATAGAAAAGTTAAGTTATCGATAACTTTTCTATAGAAAAGTTAAGTTATCGATAACTTTTCTATAGAAAAGTTAAGTTATCGATAACTTTTCTATAGAAAAGTTAAGTTATCGATAACTTTTCTATAGAAAAGTTAAGTTATCGATAACTTTTCTATAGAAAAGTAAAGTTATCGATAACTTTTCTATAGAAAAGTAAAGTTATCGATAACTTTTCTATAGAAAAGTAAAGTTATCGATAACTTTTCTATAGAAAAGTAAAGTTATCGATAACTTTTCTATAGAAAAGTAAAGTTATCGATAACTTTTCTATAGAAAAGTAAAGTTATCGATAACTTTTCTATAGAAAAGTAAAGTTATCGATAACTTTTCTATAGAAAAGTAAAGTTATCGATAACTTTTCTATAGAAAAGTAAAGTTATCGATAACTTTTCTATAGAAAAGTAAAGTTATCGATAACTTTTCTATAGAAAAGTAAAGTTATCGATAACTTTTCTATAGAAAAGTAAAGTTATCGATAACTTTTCTATAGAAAAGTAAAGTTATCGATAACTTTTCTATAGAAAAGTAAAGTTATCGATAACTTTTCTATAGAAAAGTAAAGTTATCGATAACTTTTCTATAGAAAAGTAAAGTTATCGATAACTTTTCTATAGAAAAGTAAAGTTATCGATAACTTTTCTATAGAAAAGTAAAGTTATCGATAACTTTTCTATAGAAAAGTTAAGTTATCGATAACTTTTCTATAGAAAAGTTAAGTTATCGATAACTTTTCTATAGAAAAGTTAAGTTATCGATAACTTTTCTATAGAAAAGTTAAGTTATCGATAACTTTTCTATAGAAAAGTTAAGTTATCGATAACTTTTCTATAGAAAAGTTAAGTTATCGATAACTTTTCTATAGAAAAGTTAAGTTATCGATAACTTTTCTATAGAAAAGTTAAGTTATCGATAACTTTTCTATAGAAAAGTTAAGTTATCGATAACTTTTCTATAGAAAAGTTAAGTTATCGATAACTTTTCTATAGAAAAGTTAAGTTATCGATAACTTTTCTATAGAAAAGTTAAGTTATCGATAACTTTTCTATAGAAAAGTTAAGTTATCGATAACTTTTCTATAGAAAAGTTAAGTTATCGATAACTTTTCTATAGAAAAGTTAAGTTATCGATAACTTTTCTATAGAAAAGTTAAGTTATCGATAACTTTTCTATAGAAAAGTTAAGTTATCGATAACTTTTCTATAGAAAAGTTAAGTTATCGATAACTTTTCTATAGAAAAGTTAAGTTATCGATAACTTTTCTATAGAAAAGTTAAGTTATCGATAACTTTTCTATAGAAAAGTTAAGTTATCGATAACTTTTCTATAGAAAAGTTAAGTTATCGATAACTTTTCTATAGAAAAGTTAAGTTATCGATAACTTTTCTATAGAAAAGTTAAGTTATCGATAACTTTTCTATAGAAAAGTTAAGTTATCGATAACTTTTCTATAGAAAAGTTAAGTTATCGATAACTTTTCTATAGAAAAGTTAAGTTATCGATAACTTTTCTATAGAAAAGTAAAGTTATCGATAAGTTTTCTATAGAAAAGTTAAGTTATCGATAACTTTTCTATAGAAAAGTTAAGTTATCGATAAGTTTTCTATAGAAAAGTAAAGTTATCGATAACTTTTCTATAGAAAAGTTAAGTTATCGATAAGTTTTCTATAGAAAAGTAAAGTTATCGATAAGTTTTCTATAGAAAAGTAAAGTTATCGATAACTTTTCTATAGAAAAGTTAAGTTATCGATAAGTTTTCTATAGAAAAGTAAAGTTATCGATAACTTTTCTATAGAAAAGTAAAGTTATCGATAACTTTTCTATAGAAAAGTTAAGTTATCGATAACTTTTCTATAGAAAAGTTAAGTTATCGATAACTTTTCTATAGAAAAGTTAAGTTATCGATAACTTTTCTATAGAAAAGTTAAGTTATCGATAACTTTTCTATAGAAAAGTTAAGTTATCGATAACTTTTCTATAGAAAAGTTAAGTTATCGATAACTTTTCTATAGAAAAGTTAAGTTATCGATAACTTTTCTATAGAAAAGTTAAGTTATCGATAACTTTTCTATAGAAAAGTTAAGTTATCGATAACTTTTCTATAGAAAAGTTAAGTTATCGATAACTTTTCTATAGAAAAGTTAAGTTATCGATAACTTTTCTATAGAAAAGTTAAGTTATCGATAACTTTTCTATAGAAAAGTTAAGTTATCGATAACTTTTCTATAGAAAAGTTAAGTTATCGATAACTTTTCTATAGAAAAGTTAAGTTATCGATAACTTTTCTATAGAAAAGTTAAGTTATCGATAACTTTTCTATAGAAAAGTTAAGTTATCGATAACTTTTCTATAGAAAAGTTAAGTTATCGATAACTTTTCTATAGAAAAGTTAAGTTATCGATAACTTTTCTATAGAAAAGTTAAGTTATCGATAACTTTTCTATAGAAAAGTTAAGTTATCGATAACTTTTCTATAGAAAAGTTAAGTTATCGATAACTTTTCTATAGAAAAGTTAAGTTATCGATAACTTTTCTATAGAAAAGTAAAGTTATCGATAACTTTTCTATAGAAAAGTAAAGTTATCGATAACTTTTCTATAGAAAAGTAAAGTTATCGATAACTTTTCTATAGAAAAGTAAAGTTATCGATAACTTTTCTATAGAAAAGTAAAGTTATCGATAACTTTTCTATAGAAAAGTAAAGTTATCGATAACTTTTCTATAGAAAAGTAAAGTTATCGATAACTTTTCTATAGAAAAGTAAAGTTATCGATAATTTTTCTATAGAAAAGTAAAGTTATCGATAATTTTTCTATAGAAAAGTAAAGTTATCGATAACTTTTCTATAGAAAAGTAAAGTTATCGATAACTTTTCTATAGAAAAGTAAAGTTATCGATAACTTTTCTATAGAAAAGTAAAGTTATCGATAACTTTTCTATAGAAAAGTAAAGTTATCGATAACTTTTCTATAGAAAAGTAAAGTTATCGATAACTTTTCTATAGAAAAGTAAAGTTATCGATAACTTTTCTATAGAAAAGTAAAGTTATCGATAACTTTTCTATAGAAAAGTAAAGTTATCGATAACTTTTCTATAGAAAAGTAAAGTTATCGATAACTTTTCTATAGAAAAGTAAAGTTATCGATAACTTTTCTATAGAAAAGTAAAGTTATCGATAACTTTTCTATAGAAAAGTAAAGTTATCGATAACTTTTCTATAGAAAAGTAAAGTTATCGATAACTTTTCTATAGAAAAGTAAAGTTATCGATAACTTTTCTATAGAAAAGTAAAGTTATCGATAACTTTTCTATAGAAAAGTTAAGTTATCGATAACTTTTCTATAGAAAAGTTAAGTTATCGATAACTTTTCTATAGAAAAGTTAAGTTATCGATAACTTTTCTATAGAAAAGTTAAGTTATCGATAACTTTTCTATAGAAAAGTTAAGTTATCGATAACTTTTCTATAGAAAAGTTAAGTTATCGATAACTTTTCTATAGAAAAGTTAAGTTATCGATAACTTTTCTATAGAAAAGTTAAGTTATCGATAACTTTTCTATAGAAAAGTTAAGTTATCGATAACTTTTCTATAGAAAAGTTAAGTTATCGATAACTTTTCTATAGAAAAGTTAAGTTATCGATAACTTTTCTATAGAAAAGTTAAGTTATCGATAACTTTTCTATAGAAAAGTTAAGTTATCGATAACTTTTCTATAGAAAAGTTAAGTTATCGATAACTTTTCTATAGAAAAGTTAAGTTATCGATAACTTTTCTATAGAAAAGTTAAGTTATCGATAACTTTTCTATAGAAAAGTTAAGTTATCGATAACTTTTCTATAGAAAAGTTAAGTTATCGATAACTTTTCTATAGAAAAGTTAAGTTATCGATAACTTTTCTATAGAAAAGTTAAGTTATCGATAACTTTTCTATAGAAAAGTAAAGTTATCGATAAGTTTTCTATAGAAAAGTTAAGTTATCGATAACTTTTCTATAGAAAAGTAAAGTTATCGATAAGTTTTCTATAGAAAAGTAAAGTTATCGATAACTTTTCTATAGAAAAGTTAAGTTATCGATAAGTTTTCTATAGAAAAGTAAAGTTATCGATAAGTTTTCTATAGAAAAGTAAAGTTATCGATAACTTTTCTATAGAAAAGTAAAGTTATCGATAACTTTTCTATAGAAAAGTTAAGTTATCGATAAGTTTTCTATAGAAAAGTAAAGTTATCGATAACTTTTCTATAGAAAAGTTAAGTTATCGATAACTTTTCTATAGAAAAGTAAAGTTATCGATAACTTTTCTATAGAAAAGTTAAGTTATCGATAACTTTTCTATAGAAAAGTTAAGTTATCGATAACTTTTCTATAGAAAAGTTAAGTTATCGATAACTTTTCTATAGAAAAGTTAAGTTATCGATAACTTTTCTATAGAAAAGTTAAGTTATCGATAACTTTTCTATAGAAAAGTTAAGTTATCGATAACTTTTCTATAGAAAAGTTAAGTTATCGATAACTTTTCTATAGAAAAGTTAAGTTATCGATAACTTTTCTATAGAAAAGTTAAGTTATCGATAACTTTTCTATAGAAAAGTTAAGTTATCGATAACTTTTCTATAGAAAAGTTAAGTTATCGATAACTTTTCTATAGAAAAGTTAAGTTATCGATAACTTTTCTATAGAAAAGTTAAGTTATCGATAACTTTTCTATAGAAAAGTTAAGTTATCGATAACTTTTCTATAGAAAAGTTAAGTTATCGATAACTTTTCTATAGAAAAGTTAAGTTATCGATAACTTTTCTATAGAAAAGTTAAGTTATCGATAACTTTTCTATAGAACAATGAAGTTATCGATAGCTTTTCTAAAAAATCGCAATTTTTTTAGAAAATACAGATTGAATGTTTGTAGAAACTTCAAGTTTCGATAATTTTTTTTATGATAACAAAGTTATTTATTTTTTTTTTGTTGAATCATTAATTTATTGTTAAATTTTGTATCGAAACTGAATGTTATTTTTTATAAAAATGTTTATTTCTTTTTAATATAAATTGAAAATTATACAATTCTACTTTAATTTTATAAACGAAATATTGTACATCATTAATTAATCCCTAATTAAAAAAAAAACTCTTGCCCTTTTTAGTAGGGCATCGCCTTTGGTGTCATAATGACCTCTCATAATTGTGTTACTTAAAATAGTTGTTTATTTCCCGTTATGCCCCCTTCTTTTCTCTTATGTTGTTGTTGTTGTTATTTATGTATTTTACAGTTTCTTGTCTGCATTGCGTGCTTTTCTCATCAGTACAATTGAGATTGTACTCGTTTGTACAGTTTAAGAGTCACTATATTTATTTTATGTTCTTTTTTTTTTTTTGTTTGCAAAAATTTGTATGCGTTTAATTGATAATTATTCTCTGCTGTACTTGTTGTTGTTTTTTATTTTGTTTTATTTGCAAAGAAAAAAAGCGAGAGTATGTAAAAATAACATTCACTTAATGGAAACATTTTTGCGTGATTATTTAAAAATTACGCACAGTGGATAGGATTAGAAATAAATTTAAAAAAAAAAAATTTAAATTAAAAAAACTCGGTATATTGAATAAAAATGTGTATGAGATTTGTTAAATTGTTAGCAAAGTTATTAAATTTATACCAAAATGGGCAGTTAGTTACCTTGTGTCAATGTGGAAATGTGAAATGTACTGATTTGAAAGGAAAATTTTCACCATTTCTATCCCTACAAAATGGTAATCTTGTTTAAATTTGTATGAAACTTTTATTCTTCTTCATATTTATCACCATTAATTTGTCATTTGCAACCACTGTTGCTTGTCTTATTCACTGTATTACTAGAGCGTAGTTTTTATTTTGCATTTTTTTTATTTGTTATTTAAATTTTTTTTATATAATTTTTTTTTTATTAGTAAAAATTTATTTATTTTTAGCCACGCACATTTGTATGCATGCTGTTTGTATGAATATTATTTAAAATGTTTTTTTTTTTTTTTTTGATATGAAAATATTTTAATGTGTCTAGATAATATGATTCAATTCAAAGTATAACAGACGTTCATCGTCTGTATCGTATTGTTTGTTATACCTACTATATGTATACGGTTTATTAAACATTTAAAATGTGTATAATTAAGAATTATTATTTATTTTTTGGTTTTATTTATTTATGTTGACCATAAATAATAAGTTTTGTGGCGAAAGGGTGTCATATTATATTATTTAGAAAATTTTATTAAAATATGTTCTACTTTTCTTGCTTTTTTTAAGTATTTTTAACAAAATTTTTATTAAAATTCATTTAATTGTGTACAATTTGCTTAAATATTTATTAAATTTACTTTAAATTAAAAGAAAAACTATTTTTTTTCATTAAATCATTTTATTTAATACAAGTTTATGATTAATTCAAAATTCCTTAAAATATTTAAACCAAGTTATTTCTCTTAGTGTATTGCATACATTGTTGCCCACCATTTGTAAACAATAACGTTATTTACACACACGCACGCCATTTACATAAACTGAGCACAAGAATATACTCTCTCTCTCCCTCTTTCCTAAACAACCTAAAATACTGTTATTTCTGCACAAAACTTTTTAAATGCAAGAATTTCTTTTAGTTTCTATTAAATTTAATAAGTTTTTTTGTTGTTACATTGTAAATTATGGTGTCGTATAGACATTTATACAATTATGAAAGTGAGTGAACTCATTTAAGATAAATTTAACAATATTAATTTTCGAAATTACAAGTCTATGGCCAGACATCATGATCATCATCATCACTGTCATTAAGAGGGGAGGGACTCAACTTCAATATGGTTTTGAATATAGCCAAGGGTAGGGAATAAGGTTTGTTGTGGTAGTTTTGGCTAAAATGAAAAAAAATAAAATCAAGATTTTATATATTTATAATATAGTTTTGTTGTTATTTCTATATACATAAATATAGTCTATTTATTTGCTTATTTTGATTTTATTCTTTAGACCCGTCTATTGTTTTGTTTTTGTTTTATTCTTGTTCTTCTTAATACATTTTTTATTACTTCACTGTGCTTTTGTTTTGTTGTTCTTTTTAGTTTAAGGATTTCAAATATTTGAGGCGTTTTTGTTGTTTTGATTTCATATTGTAGTTGTTGTTGCTGTTTGATTGGTATTTGTTTTGCTTGTGTTTTTTATGCTTTCGATTTTGGCATAGTGTTCAAAATGCTGCTGCTATTGTTTGGTGATGGTGAAGGTGGGCTGTGTGAGATTTAAAATGTTAATGCGACTGATGAATACTTAAGCTGTTTGTTTGTTTCAATTGTTATTGCTTTTTTCAAGAATTTTTTATTTTTCATTGTTTTTATTAGTTTTTTGGTATTTGTTTGTTTATTTTATTTAGTTTTGCATATAATTTTGTAGTTAAGCAAGATTTAACAATAGACAATATAGCAGGCGCGGATCCAGAGGGTGTGAAATAGGAATTTCCTCCCCCCAAAACCGAAAAGTTTTCATATAAAAAAAATAAATATGTAAGTAGAACAAGTATGTAGAATACAAATACCAATAGTATATTCCATAATCTAGTTCATTGTATATTTCATAGTCTAGTGCATAGTATATTCCATAATCTAGTTCATAATCTAGCCCATATTCTAGCCAATAGCCTAGTCCATATTATAGTGCATAATCTAGTTCATAGTCTATTCCATAGTCTATTCCATAGTCTATTCCATAATGTATTCCGTAGCCTACTTCGTAGCCTATTCCATAATGTATTCCGTAGCCTACTTCGTAGTCTATTCCATAGTCTATTCGTGGTCTAGTCTTGGTCTAGTCTTGGTCTAGTCTTGGTCTAGTCTTGGTCTAGTCTTGGTCTAGTCTTGGTCTAGTCTTGGTCTAGTCTTGGTCTAGTCTTGGTCTAGTCTTGGTCTAGTCTTGGTCTAGTCTTGGTCTAGTCTTGGTCTAGTCTTGGTCTAGTCTTGGTCTAGTCTTGGTCTAGTCTTGGTCTAGTCTTGGTCTAGTCTTGGTCTAGTCTTGGTCTAGTCTTGGTCTAGTCTTGGTCTAGTCTTGGTCTAGTCTTGGTCTAGTCTTGGTCTAGTCTTGGTCTAGTCTTGGTCTAGTCTTGGTCTAGTCTTGGTCTAGTCTTGGTCTAGTCTTGGTCTAGTCTTGGTCTAGTCTTGGTCTAGTCTTGGTCTAGTCTTGGTCTAGTCTTGGTCTAGTCTTGGTCTAGTCTTGGTCTAGTCTTGGTCTAGTCTTGGTCTAGTCTTGGTCTAGTCTTGGTCTAGTCTTGGTCTAGTCTTAGTGTAGTCTTGGTCTAGTCTTGGTCTAGTCTTGATCTAGTCTTGGTCTAGTCTTGGTCTAGTCTTGGTCTAGTCTTGGTCTAGTCTTGGTCTAGTCTTGGTCTAGTCTTGGTCTAGTCTTGGTCTAGTCTTGGTCTAGTCTTGGTCTAGTCTTGGTCTAGTCTTGGTCTAGTCTTGGTCTAGTCTTGATCTAGTCTTGGTCTAGTCTTGGTCTAGTCTTGGTCTAGTCTTGGTCTAGTCTTGGTCTAGTCTTGGTCTAGTCTTGGTCTAGTCTTGGTCTAGTCTTGGTCTAGTCTTGGTCTAGTCTTGGTCTAGTCTTGGTCTAGTCTTGGTCTAGTCTTGGTCTAGTCTTGGTCTAGTCTTGATCTAGTCTTGGTCTAGTCTTGGTCTAGTCTTGGTCTAGTCTTGGTCTAGTCTTGGTCTAGTCTTGGTCTAGTCTTGGTCTAGTCTTGGTCTAGTCTTTTTCTAGTCTTGGTCTAGTCTTGGTCTAGTCTTGGTCTAGTCTTGGTCTAGTCTTGGTCTAGTCTTTTTCTAGTCTTGGTCTAGTCTTGGTCTAGTCTTGGTCTAGTCTTGGTCTAGTCTTGGTCTAGTCTTGGTCTAGTCTTATTCTAGTCTTAGTCTAGTCTTGGTCTAGTCTTGGTCTAGTCTTGGTCTAGTCTTGGTCTAGTCTTGGTCTAGTCTTGGTCTAGTCTTGGTCTAGTCTTGGTCTAGTCTTGGTCTAGTCTTGGTCTAGTCTTGGTCTAGTCTTGGTCTAGTCTTGGTCTAGTCTTGGTCTAGTCTTGGTCTAGTCTTGGTCTAGTCTTGGTCTAGTCTTGGTCTAGTCTTGGTCTAGTCTTGGTCTAGTCTTAGTCTAGTCTTGGTCTAGTCTGGGTCTAGTCTTGATCTAGTCTTGGTCTAGTCTTGGTCTAGTCTTGGTCTAGTCTTGGTCTAGTCTTGGTCCAGTCTTGGTCTAGTCTTGGTCTAGTCTTGGTCTAGTCTTGATCTAGTCTTGGTCTAGTCTTGGTCTAGTCTTGGTCTAGTCTTGGTCTAGTCTTGGTCTAGTCTTGGTCTAGTCTTGGTCTAGTCTTGGTCTAGTCTTGGTCTAGTCTTGGTCTAGTCTTGGTCTAGTCTTGGTCTAGTCTTCGTCTAGTCTTGGTCTAGTCTTGGTCTAGTCTTGGTCTAGTCTTGGTCTAGTCTTGGTCTAGTCTTCGTCTAGTCTTGGTCTAGTCTTGGTCTAGTCTTGGTCTAGTCTTGATCTAGTCTTGGTCTAGTCTTGGTCTAGTCTTGGTCTAGTCTTGGTCTAGTCTTGGTCTAGTCTTGGTCTAGTCTTGGTCTAGTCTTGGTCTAGTCTTGGTCTAGTCTTGGTCTAGTCTTGGTCTAGTCTTGATCTAGTCTTGGTCTAGTCTTGGTCTAGTCTTGGTCTAGTCTTGGTCTAGTCTTGGTCTAGTCTTGGTCTAGTCTTGGTCTAGTCTTGGTCTAGTCTTGATCTAGTCTTGGTCTAGTCTTGGTCTAGTCTTGGTCTAGTCTTGGTCTAGTCTTGGTCTAGTCTTGGTCTAGTCTTGGTCTAGTCTTGGTCTAGTCTTGGTCTAGTCTTGGTCTAGTCTTGGTCTAGTCTTGGTCTAGTCTTGGTCTAGTCTTGGTCTAGTCTTGGTCTAGTCTTGGTCTAGTCTTGGTCTAGTCTTGGTCTAGTCTTGATCTAGTCTTGGTCTAGTCTTGGTCTAGTCTTGGTCTAGTCTTGGTCTAGTCTTGGTCTAGTCTTGGTCTAGTCTTGGTCTAGTCTTGGTCTAGTCTTGATCTAGTCTTGGTCTAGTCTTGGTCTAGTCTTGGTCTAGTCTTGGTCTAGTCTTGGTCTAGTCTTGGTCTAGTCTTGGTCTAGTCTTGGTCTAGTCTTGGTCTAGTCTTGGTCTAGTCTTGGTCTAGTCTTGGTCTAGTCTTGGTCTAGTCTTGGTCTAGTCTTGGTCTAGTCTTGGTCTAGTCTTGGTCTAGTCTTGGTCTAGTCTTGGTCTAGTCTTGGTCTAGTCTTGGTCTAGTCTTGGTCTAGTCTTGGTCTAGTCTTGGTCTAGTCTTGGTCTAGTCTTGGTCTAGTCTTGGTCTAGTCTTGGTCTAGTCTTGGTCTAGTCTTGGTCTAGTCTTGGTCTAGTCTTGGTCTAGTCTTGGTCTAGTCTTGGTCTAGTCTTGGTCTAGTCTTGGTCTAGTCTTGGTCTAGTCTTGGTCTAGTCTTGGTCTAGTCTTGGTCTAGTCTTGGTCTAGTCTTGGTCTAGTCTTGGTCTAGTCTTGGTCTAGTCTTGGTCTAGTCTTGGTCTAGTCTTGGTCTAGTCTTGGTCTAGTCTTGGTCTAGTCTTGGTCTAGTCTTGATCTAGTCTTGGTCTAGTCTTGGTCTAGTCTTGGTCTAGTCTTGGTCTAGTCTTGGTCTAGTCTTGGTCTAGTCTTGATCTAGTCTTGGTCTAGTCTTGGTCTAGTCTTGGTCTAGTCTTGGTCTAGTCTTGGTCTAGTCTTGGTCTAGTCTTGGTCTAGTCTTGGTCTAGTCTTGGTCTAGTCTTGGTCTAGTCTTGGTCTAGTCTTTTTCTAGTCTTAGTCTAGTCTTGGTCTAGTCTTGGTCTAGTCTTAGTGTAGTCTTGGTCTAGTCTTGGTCTAGTCTTGGTCTAGTCTTGGTCTAGTCTTGGTCTAGTCTTGGTCTAGTCTTTTTCTAGTCTTGGTCTAGTCTTGGTCTAGCCTTGGTCTAGTCTTGGTCTAGTCTTGGTCTAGTCTTGGTCTAGTCTTTTTCTAGTCTTGGTCTAGTCTTGGTCTAGTCTTGGTCTAGTCTTGGTCTAGTCTTGGTCTAGTCTTGGTCTAGTCTTGGTCTAGTCTTGGTCTAGTCTTGGTCTAGTCTTGGTCTAGTCTTGGTCTAGTCTTGGTCTAGTCTTGGTCTAGTCTTGGTCTAGTCTTGGTCTAGTCTTAGTCTAGTCTTGGTCTAGTCTGGGTCTAGTCTTGATCTAGTCTTGGTCTAGTCTTGGTCTAGTCTTGGTCTAGTCTTGGTCCAGTCTTGGTCTAGTCTTGGTCTAGTCTTGGTCTAGTCTTGGTCTAGTCTTGGTCTAGTCTTGGTCTAGTCTTGGTCTAGTCTTGGTCTAGTCTTGGTCTAGTCTTGGTCTAGTCTTGGTCTAGTCTTGGTCTAGTCTTGGTCTAGTCTTGGTCTAGTCTTCGTCTAGTCTTGGTCTAGTCTTGGTCTAGTCTTGGTCTAGTCTTGGTCTAGCCTTAGTCTAGTCTTGGTCTAGTCTTGGTCTAGTCTTTTTCTAGTCTTAGTCTAGTCTTGGTCTAGTCTTGGTCTAGTCTTGGTCTAGTCTTGGTCTAGTCTTGGTCTAGTCTTGGTCTAGTCTTGGTCTAGTCTTGGTCTAGTCTTGGTCTAGTCTTGGTCTAGTCTTGGTCTAGTCTTGGTCTAGTCTTGGTCTAGTCTTGGTCTAGTCTTGGTCTAGTCTGGGTCTAGTCTTGGTCTAGTCTTGGTCTAGTCTTGGTCTAGTCTTGGTCTAGTCTTGGTCTAGTCTGGGTCTAGTCTTGGTCTAGTCTTGGTCTAGTCTTGGTCTAGTCTGGGTCTAGTCTTGGTCTAGTCTTGGTCTAGTCTAGTCTGAGTCTTGTCTAGTCTGAGTCTAATTAATTCTTTTATATCTCTGTTTAACCCCATCTTTTTCAAAATATTAATTTTATTTCCATATTTTGCAATACAAACAACAAATATTTGCTTATTTTGTGTGTCGAACAATTTTGACAGTCTACATTTTATTTTGTATTGTATTTGTGTTAAATGTCATTCACACTTAATAAACATTTATTTAGTTGCAAATTTCTTTATGTTTAGCTGTATTTGTTTCAGTGTACATGTATGTTTTTATGCATCCATGAGTATGTTAATTTAAAAGTTCTTTTTTTATGGTTATTTTATTTATACAAAGTCTGTTGTTGTTTATTTTTGAAAAACAAAAACTTCAAATGTTTCTAGCTTTTATTGGGGGCATTAGTGTCGAAAATCTGTTTCGTAGATACAGACATCTCTAACAGAAAATGTGTTTATAATAAAAACAGAATAGTAAAATATGTTTTGTTAAAAAATTAATGGAAAATTAGTGTTGGCAATGAAATGGCTTTAAAGTTCAAATCATAGTGCCAACTCACACCTGTTGCTAGGAAAATTTCCATAGGATTTTAGTTTAAAGAAAATATTCAAGGAATAAATTAATCTGCTAATTTATATCCTTTCCTATCTGCACTTTCATTTATTTAAGAGAAAACAAATCAATTGTTTACTGAATTTTAAATTTCTTTAATATTTTCATTCATCATACGCCTTCCTCTTTTCAATTGCTTTAGAATTTTGCTGTGTGCTGCATGCTAATGGGCCAGTTGACTGCTGTTTGTGGCAAATCACAACTCAAAGTGACACACACATGATTGACAGTTCAACACAGATACAATTTGAGAGATTAAAAGCTAAAAATTCTGATTTAATAAAAGAAAATACATTTTAAAATGTTTATTAAATGGAAATTGTATTGTTTAAAGAAATAAAAGGAAATGGAAATTTTTGGCATATGAAAGTGGAAATTTTCAATTTAATTTCGTTTTAGGCTATTTTCATTTAAGTCTAATTTTCAGAGATGTATGCATTTGATTTTTGCCCAGGGATGAAACATAATGAAGTTATAGACTGGATATGGAACAGACTAGACCAAAAACTAGACTATAAACTATGCTATTGACTAGACTGGGGACTAGACTCAGTAACTGTGACAAATCTATTCAAATTTCTAGTTAAGATTTCTTACATTGACCCCCAGTAACACGAAGTCTGGTTATATTTTACTGACAGTTTTCATACAAAAATAATTTCAACCGACTGTATAACTATTAGTTAAGGCATAACCAGACTTCGTGTTAATGGGGGTGCGTATGAGTTTTTACAAAAACTCATGTAAATAAATTATGGATTTACTTTCTCATCCTCACAATATTCTCTGAATTTTCCACTGCTATTTTCAAATAAAATTTCTTAAATTCAAAAAAACTGTGAATCTTTTCTATAAACCAAGGTCATTTTATTAGGATTTTATTAAGAAAATCCCACGAAATTCCAAAGTACATTCAACCATAAAAAGAAAAACGTTTTATTTTTCTTCATGGCTTCTTTATAAATTTTTAAGCTAAATCATCCATTTTCAACGTTTAATTTAAAAAAGGGGTTCTTCAACTCAAATTAATGTACATACTCAAGTTAATGAGAGTTTGGTTGTATGTGAAATTGTCAAGACAATGCTAAAAATAAAAAACAAAAACAAAAGAAAAACCGTTAATACGAGGAAATTAAATGCAGGTACAATTACCTTATTATTCCTCCATTTTTTATATTTATTTTTTGTAAACGGCTCTATAGAAATGCACAACAAATACATACAAACAGCCTCCCATAAAAACAAATACACACACCCTGTTACAACAATGTAAAACACAACAAAGCCTGCAATATGTAAACAAAGCAATGCAATGCTCATGAGTATTTTCAAAACAATGCTCTCGCATACAATATTAAACAAACACACAACACACTTTATTACGAACCTGCAGAAAAACTTGGCTGCACTTATTTGTACCGTGTAAAACATAACAATTGTTTTAACAACAACAACTACAGTAAAATATATACAAGACAGAACCCGTTACTTGTTTCTCTCCCTCTCTATTACATGGTTTTCTTTCTAACCTTATATTATTAGTTATTTTTCCTGCTAATTTATGTTAATTTCTAATAATAAATTTAGTTTTAATGTGAAAGTAACTAAAATAATAAAATTTTTATAACCGACAGCAAAACAAAAAAACTTAGTATTGTGCCAAATCATTCATTATTAATTTGTGTTACTTTATTGCGTTTTATATTTTACCAAACCAATGAACTCACACACAATTTACTACAAACATAATTTTGTGTAGCTGCTGCGAGTGTTTGTCAAACCACCCTCCAGTTAACAACAACCCAGTTAACTCTGACCTAGGGCACTGGTTTTTATAATGTCTCTAGACCTCATTATCATGCCACTTTTTCTATATTTTACATCTACCTCCCTCCCTTTTTCTATTTTTCTTTTTAAGCCACACAATGTTGAATGAATTTATGAGATTTGCTATGAGCTCCAAGGGGATTTAAATGGGCGGTATGAGGCCGGCGGTTGGGCTGGGGGTTTTGAAAATTAAGTTGTACGTTAATGCAACATAAGTAGGTGATGATAAAATATGGCATCAAAATAGAAAAAAAAAACTAAACAAAACAGAAAGAAAATATTCTATAGTATAAAAAAAATTTCTTAAAACATTAAATTGTAAATAAATTCAGCTTTATATTCAGCACGAGAGCTTAATTTGATTGTCAAGGGGTAATAAAAGCTTTTGCTTAGAAGGAGTGAGAGCAGGCTGGCCAGATACTTTGCATAGCTATCGCCAAAAATCCCCCAAAAAAGCCACTTTTTCTATAGAAAAACTTGTCTGTGCCAGAGCAACTTTTTCTATAGAAAAACTTGTCTGTGCCAGAGCAACTTTTTCTATAGAAAAACTTGTAACAGAGCAACTTTTTCTATAGAAAAACTTGTCTGTAACAGAGCAACTTTTTCTATAGAAAAACTTGTCTGTAACAGAGCAACTTTTTCTATAGAAAAACTTGTCTGTAACAGAGCAACTTTTTCTATAGAAAAACTTGTCTGTAACAGAGCAACTTTTTCTATAGAAAAACTTGTCTGTAACAGAGCAACTTTTTCTATAGAAAAACTTGTCTGTAACAGAGCAACTTTTTCTATAGAAAAACTTGTCTGTAACAGAGCAACTTTTTCTATAGAAAAACTTGTCTGTAACAGAGCAACTTTTTCTATAGAAAAACCTGTCTGTAGCAGAGCAACTTTTTCTATAGAAAAACCTGTCTGTAGCAGAGCAACTTTTTCTATAGAAAAACCTGTCTGTAGCAGAGCAACTTTTTCTATAGAAAAACCTGTCTGTAGCAGAGCAACTTTTTCTATAGAAAAACCTGTCTGTAGCAGAGCAACTTTTTCTATAGAAAAACTTGTCTGTAACAGAGCAACTTTTTCTATAGAAAAACTTGTCTGTACCAGAGCAAATTTTTCTATAGAAAAACTTGTCTGTACCAGAGCAAATTTTTCTATAGAAAAACTTGTCTGTACCAGAGCAAATTTTTCTATAGAAAAACTTGTCTGTACCAGAGCAAATTTTTCTATAGAAAAACTTGTCTGTACCAGAGCAAATTTTTCTATAGAAAAACTTGTCTGTACCAGAGCAAATTTTTCTATAGAAAAACTTGTCTGTACCAGAGCAAATTTTTCTATAGAAAAACTTGTCTGTACCAGAGCAAATTTTTCTATAGAAAAACTTGTCTGTACCAGAGCAAATTTTTCTATAGAAAAACTTGTCTGTACCAGAGCAAATTTTTCTATAGAAAAACTTGTCTGTACCAGAGCAAATTTTTCTATAGAAAAACTTGTCTGTACCAGAGCAAATTTTTCTATAGAAAAACTTGTCTGTACCAGAGCAAATTTTTCTATAGAAAAACTTGTCTGTACCAGAGCAAATTTTTCTATAGAAAAACTTGTCTGTACCAGAGCAAATTTTTCTATAGAAAAACTTGTCTGTACCAGAGCAAATTTTTCTATAGAAAAACTTGTCTGTACCAGAGCAAATTTTTCTATAGAAAAACTTGTCTGTACCAGAGCAAATTTTTCTATAGAAAAACTTGTCTGTACCAGAGCAAATTTTTCTATAGAAAAACTTGTCTGTACCAGAGCAAATTTTTCTATAGAAAAACTTGTCTGTACCAGAGCAAATTTTTCTATAGAAAAACTTGTCTGTACCAGAGCAAATTTTTCTATAGAAAAACTTGTCTGTACCAGAGCAAATTTTTCTATAGAAAAACTTGTCTGTACCAGAGCAAATTTTTCTATAGAAAAACTTGTCTGTACCAGAGCAAATTTTTCTATAGAAAAACTTGTCTGTACCAGAGCAAATTTTTCTATAGAAAAACTTGTCTGTACCAGAGCAAATTTTTCTATAGAAAAACTTGTCTGTACCAGAGCAAATTTTTCTATAGAAAAACTTGTCTGTACCAGAGCAAATTTTTCTATAGAAAAACTTGTCTGTGCCAGAGCAACTTTTTCTATAGAAAAACTTGTCTGTGCCAGAGCAACTTTTTCTATAGAAAAACCTGTCTGTACCAGAGCAACATTTTTTAGAGGAAAACTTGTCTGTACCAGAGCAACATTTTCTAGAGGAAAACTTGTCTGTACCAGAGCAACATTTTCTAGAGGAAAACTTGTCTGTACCAGAGCAACTTTTTCTAGAGGAAAACTTGTCTGTACCAGAGCAACTTTTTCTAGAGGAAAACTTGTCTGTACCAGAGCAACTTTTTCTAGAGGAAAACTTGTCTGTACCAGAGCAACTTTTTCTAGAGGAAAACTTGTCTGTACCAGAGCAACTTTTTCTAGAGGAAAACTTGTCTGTACCAGAGCAACTTTTTCTAGAGGAAAACTTGTCTGTACCAGAGCAACTTTTTCTAGAGAAAAACTTGTCTGTACCAGAGCAAATTTTTCTATAGAAAAACGTGTCTGTACCAGAGCAACTTTTTCTAGAGAAAAACTTGTCTGTACCAGAGCAACTTTTTCTAGAGAAAAACTTGTCTGTACCAGAGCAAATTTTTCTAGAGAAAAACTTGTCTGTACCAGAGCAAATTTTTCTAGAGAAAAACTTGTCTGTACCAGAGCAAATTTTTCTAGAGAAAAACTTGTCTGTACCAGAGCAAATTTTTCTAGAGAAAAACTTGTCTGTACCAGAGCAACTTTTTCTATAGAAAAACTTGTCTGTGCCAGAGCAACTTTTTCTATAGAAAAACTTGTCTGTGCCAGAGCAACTTTTTCTATAGAAAAACTTGTCTGTGCCAGAGCAACTTTTTCTATAGAAAAACTTGTCTGTGCCAGAGCAACTTTTTCTATAGAAAAACTTGTCTGTGCCAGAGCAACTTTTTCTATAGAAAAACTTGTCTGTGCCAGAGCAACTTTTTCTATAGAAAAACTTGTCTGTGCCAGAGCAACTTTTTCTATAGAAAAACTTGTCTGTGCCAGAGCAACTTTTTCTATAGAAAAACTTGTCTGTGCCAGAGCAACTTTTTCTATAGAAAAACTTGTCTGTGCCAGAGCAACTTTTTCTATAGAAAAACTTGTCTGTACCAGAGCAACTTTTTCTAAAGAAAAACTTGTCTGTGCCAGAGCAACTTTTTCTAGAGAAAAACCTGTCTGTACCAGAGCAACTTTTTCTAGAGAAAAACCTGTCTGTACCAGAGCAACTTTTTCTAGAGAAAAACCTGTCTGTACCAGAGCAACTTTTTCTAGAGAAAAACCTGTCTGTACCTGAGCAACTTTTTCTAGAGAAAAACCTGTCTGTGCCAGAGCAACTTTTTCTAGAGAAAAACCTGTCTGTACCAGAGCAACTTTTTCTAGAGAAAAACCTGTCTGTACCAGAGCAACTTTTTCTAGAGAAAAACCTGTCTGTACCAGAGCAACTTTTTCTAGAGAAAAACCTGTCTGTACCTGAGCAACTTTTTCTAGAGAAAAACCTGTCTGTACCAGAGCAACTTTTTCTAGAGAAAGTTCATGTCACTGCCTTTGGTTACATATTTGCAGATATATTTGGTAAGTGGGCGTAGACAATTTTTCTTTCTGTAAAAAACTATTGTAGACTATTGCTAACATTTAGAAAAGGCGTTCTTCGATTTTAGATGTATCGAAAAAAAGTGGCGCAGCCGTTTTCCAATTTTATATCAATCGAAAAAAGTGGGTGTGGTCAATTTTTCATTCAAGAAAAACTTAAATTTTTATTTATTTTTCTTTCCGTAAAAAGATGGACTATGACGAACATTTAAAAAAAATTTTGTCAAAATCGGTCCAGCCATTCTCAACTGATGCAATTACCAACGAACAACATTTTATTTATATTTATTTTAGATATTTTAGCAAACTTTGTTAAAATCTAGAATTTAAATGTTAAAATATTAGAAACATTTAGATTTTCTCAGGAATTAAAGGAAAATCCTTAAATATTACCCTTACTAACCCTATTCCAATAAATTGCTAACAAATTCTACCATCTGGTAAACCCCGTTACACTTAACTCTCTTTTTTTTTTGGTATAAAAAAATAGAGAGAGAGAAAAGCTTTGTTTACATACAATTTTGCCGAGTGTAGCAAAGAATAACGGAAACAAAACATAAAGCGCAAAAGTTAATGTTTTGATTTTCAACTATTGTTAAAGTTTAGTTAAGTGTTGTTGTTGATTTTGTTGTTTTTAGAATTCTTTCACTTGTTCTTCTTATTGTGGTTGTTGTTGGTTGGTTGTACTCTTATGTATTGTATTCTGTGTGGCATACATTTTGTTTTGTTGTTGTTTTTACTATTTGCACTTTTACAGTTACTGCTATTGATGTTGTTGTTGTTGTTTGTCTTGTTGTACATATCATGTTTATACATGAAGATGTTGTTTATGTTAAGGAAGGTTTATAACCTACTAACGGTGTCAGTTACTCGGTGGACGTCAAAGCGTTATTATTACTTGAATAAAACGGAACAAATATCCAAAAAATATCTAAATAAAACAGGACTTTTGGTAAAAACTTTATCAAGTGTTAAAAGTTTGTGAAATTGTTTTAATTAATAAAAAGTGTTAACTTTATTTTAATAAATTTGGAACTGAAAAATTTAAAAAAAAAATCGAAAATATGGAAAATCAAGACAACCAACAACAGGAAAAATCTGCTACACCAACTCCTCCCATACCTTTGAATTCAGGCAATGCAAATGATAAACTTAATGTAAGTTAAGGCGCAATTTTTTTTCATTCATTAATTTTCAGCATTTTTTGTTTTTAAAGTTTTCAAGTTTGTTTTCTTCCAAAAAAAAGTAAAAAAAAAATAAGAGGCTATTGAAAAGTTTTTGTAAAGGATTTCATGAAAACCTCACCAAATTTTTGTAGAGTCTTGAAATCTTTGCAATTATTGCCTAATTGCAGGATAGTCAACCATATTGTTCGAAAATTTAACACATACAAACTATTTTACTTGTGTGAAAATGAGTGTGAAGTGTCCTTTAAGTGTTTTTGAGAATTTACAGTCTGTTGGTTTTTTGTTCAAAATTTTAAGATTTATTCTCTATTCAGGTAATACTTGTTTAATTTGGCCAGATTCAGTTGAAAAAGACCTATAAAATTTATTCTAAAGCCAGTTAAAGGTTATTAAGGATCAATTTTGTATTTCATCATGTTGTACTCATATTTTAGGTGGTAAATATAGCTGTGTTTTTGAAAGAAATTTTAGTTTGAAACTAAAAAAAATTAAATTAACATTTTCAAGTAACATCAAATTTTTAAAATTTAATAAAATTTGTAGCTAGTGAAAATTGCAAAATTATTTTCTTTTCAAAAAAAACGGTGATTTCATAACTATATTAGTTTTTCCATTTTAAAATAGTAGTAAAACTACTACTTTTTGAAAAAAGTATGGAATATGTAACTTTTTTGTATAACAAAAGATTTTGTAAAATTTAAACTTTAATGTGAATCTATTTTTGGTACAAATTATACAAAAAGTAGTAAATTCGTTACTACTATTTAAGAAATGTAGTAAATTTTTATAATTTTTTCATAGAATTGATTAAATATGAAACACTGATATCAAAAATATATTAATTTTTCAATTTTAAAATAGTAGTAAAAATACTACTTTTTGAAATAAGTATGGAAAAAATTAGTTTTTTGTATAACAAAAGTTTTCTTAAAATTTAAGCTTTAAAGAGAGACCACTTTTTATATGAATTTAACAAAAAGTAGTAAATTAGTTACTACTATTTCCAAAAAGTTCTCAATTTGATTAAATTGTATATAGAATTGATTAAATGTGATACGCTGATTTCAAAAATATATTAATTTTTCAATTTTAAAATAGTAGTAAAAATACTACTTTTTGAAAAATGTATGGAATAAATGAGTTTTTTGTATAACACAAGTTTTCTTAAAATTTTAACTTTAAAAATAGACCATTTTTTATATGTATTTAACAAAAGGTAGTAAATTAGTTACTACTATTTAATAAAAAGTACTCAATTTTGTTAAATTTTTCATAGATTTGATTAAATATGAAACGCAGATTTCAAAAATATATTAATTTTTCAATTTTAAAATAGTAGTAAAAATACTACTTTTTGAAATAAGTATGGAATAAATGATTTTTTTGTATAACAAAAGTTTTCTTAAAATTTAAGCTTTAAAAAGAGACCACTTTTTTATATGAATTTAACAAAAAGTAGTAAATTAGTTACTACTATTTAAAAAAAAGTACTCAATTTGTTTAAATTTTTTATAGAATTGATTAAATATGAAATGCTGATTTCAAAAATATATTAATTTTTCAATTTTAAAATAGTAGTAAAAATACTACTTTTTGAAAAATTTATGGAATAAATGATTTTTTTGTATAACAAAAGTTTTCTTGAAATTTAAACTTTAAAGAGAGACCATTTTTTAAATGAATTTAACAAAATGTAGTAAATTATTTACTACTATTTCAAAAAAAGTACTCAATTTGGTTAAATTTTTCATAGATTTGATTAAATATGAAACGCAGATTTCAAAAATATATTAATTTTTCAATTTTAAAATAGTAGTAAAAATGCTACTTTTTGAAATAAGTATGGAATAAATGATTTTTTTGTATAACAAAAGTTTTCTTAAAATTTAAGCTTTAAAAAGAGACCACTTTTTTATATGAATTTAACAAAAAGTAGTAAATTAGTTACTACTATTTAAAAAAAAGTACTCAATTTGTTTAAATTTTATATATAATTGATTAAATGTGAAACGCTGATTTCAAAAATATATTTATTTTTCAATTTTAAAATAGTAGTAAAAATACTACTTTTTGAAAAAAGTATGGAAAAAATTAGTTTATTGTATAACAAAAGTTTTCTTAAAATTAAAACTTTAAAGAGAGACCACTTTTTTATATGAATTTAACAAAAAGTAGTAAATTAGTTACTACTATTTCAAACAAAGTACTTAATTTGGTTAAATATTATATATGATTGATTAAATATGAAACGCAGATTTCAAAAATATATTTATTTTTCAATTTTAAAATAGTAGTAAAAATACTACTTTTTGAAAAATTTATGGAATAAATGATTTTTTTGTATAACAAATGTTTTCTTAAAACTTAAACTTTAAAGAGAGACCACTTTTGTATATGAATTTAACAAAAGGTAGTAAATTATTTACTACTATTTCACAAAAGTAGTATGATATTTTTAAGTTTCCATTTTATGCCACCATTTATTTTATATATTTCTTTTCATTCTTGCCACATTTGTTACAATACTTTCCATTTTTCTTCACTCAATACGTGCTTTAAAAAAACTTTATATAAAATTAATACTGTTTTCCTTAAACAAATTTGAAAGTTTGAAACTTTTTTCTTTAATTTTGTTTTGTTTTCGTGTGTCAGAACATAATAAATTGCATTTTCTTATAAGAAATTCCATGCATCATTCATCTTTTCTATGTTACTGGTTGTTTGATAAACTTGATATCAGCAGCCAAGCAACCAAACAGCTGGCCAGCCAGCCAAACAACCACCCTTTGTAATAAAAGTAAAAGTTTTAAAGTTGCTTAAAGTTAAAGCTGGAATTAAAGACTGGTTAGGGAATTAAATAGTAAAGAATTCATTCTAAAAGAAATGCTAAAAATTGTTTAAATTTGTGCTGAATTTACACCAAAGACAAATATCAATGGCGATAATGTAATTCTCTATATTTGGTGGGAGCAAAAGGGTCCTATCTATTATGACCAGAACAGCACAGGGAACCTGTACCGAACAGAAATGATACGTTTAAAGCGAGCATTAGCCGAAAAACGTCCTGAATATGCGACCAGACATGAAACTTGAATTTTTAAATTTACTGTTTTTCACAAATTGTTTAATGTTATTAGGATTTTTGAAATTTATTTCCTAATTTCTTTGTTTTTTACCCCCACAATTTCTTTATTTTCTGTGTTAATTAAATTACATATATTTAAATGTCAACATTGTCTGGGTAATTTGTAAAAGTGTATTTTCTTAACAGCAATTAATCAATAAATCTATATTAAAATAAATACAAAATAATGATAAGATCGTATAATTAATATTAATTAAACATTCAAAATATACGCTCTAGAGCGTATACGTAACATTAATTAATTTATATTTTCATTTTGAGACTTAACTCAAGCCCCTCTAGCTTGTCTAATTGCTGGAAATTTAAATTTTATGTAAATTTATAAAACAACACCCAAAAAACAAAAAGGAAAACAAGTTAAAAAACAAATAAATATTTGTTTTAACGCCATAAAATGAAATTTACGGCGTTTGCCTTTTTCCCCAATTACCAATTAAATCTAAGAAAAACAAGAAAAACTTTCAGTTTCTAGGATTTTACCACAAAAGTTTTGGATGTTTCTTATTTTTTCAGTTTCAAATGCACTATAATCAAACCTAACTAAAGAAAAGGTTGAAAGATAGAGAGAAAGAGAAAGGATGAGAGTGAGTGAGTATCTTGTGTTGGTTGGCAAACAAACAATAAATTATACCCTTCGGTTATTTGAAGATCTACTACGTCTTTAATTAAATTGCCCAAAAAAAAACGAATAAAACTCGTATCAAATAATAAAAAACAATTGAAGAAATAAAGAAAATCCTTAAAGCAAAAACATTTAACTTTTTCTTTCATTCTTTGAAATATAAGCAACAAAAAAAACTCGGCAAAAAAAGTTAAACCAACAAACGATGTGTAAAGACTTTTAAAAGTTTTTTTTTATTTTTTTCCTAAAAAAAATATAAGACTTCAATAAAGTGCTAAATATTTTAACAGGATGTATAATAAATGTGTTTTATTAAAGCCAGGCAAAGTGTCAGAGGAAATCAAGAAGAAGCTAGAAAAATAAAAAGAGAAATAATTCGGCAGCCTAAAAATATGCTAATATATGTGCAAAATAAAGTAGGGAGGTGAATTTTTTAAGCAATTGAGGTTGGAATTAATTTAAATCAATATTAAACACATTTATATTAAAGGTTTTCAAAATCTTAAACAGTTTTCTGTTACCTTAAGCATTAAAGTATAAGAAACTAAAAAAATTTCTACTTTTTTTAAATAATTATTAAAGTTTAAACTATTTTAAAAATCGTTTGAAAAAATCTTGAAATTACAAAAGTTTGAAGCAAGATTAAAAAAAAATAAATTAAAAAATTTCCTTAATTTATTAATTTTGTGGTAGTTTAGGCTTTTATCTAAAAGAAACTAAAAAAATATTTTATGGTTTTTTGAAAAATTATTAAATTTGAACAACTTAAAAAATCGCTTTAAAATTTAAAAGAAAATTGAGGTTAGATAAGTTTGAAGGAGAATTAAAAAATTATGTATTTAATAATTTCAAAGGTATAATAATTGTTTACTAGTTTAAGCTTTTATCTAAACGAAACTATAAAATTTTTTTTGAAATTTTGTGAAAAATTATGAATTTTTAACAATTTTTAAAAATCAACCTAAAATGGTTGAATGAAACTTGAGATTAGACAAGTTTGAAGCAATATTAAAGAATATATTAAAAACATTTTTACACTATACATTTATTCAAAGTACTGGCCATTGTTAGCTATAACATTTTCTCATCTTTGCGGCAACATATGAATTCCGAGCCAAAAGAACTGTTGATCTTTTGAGGTCAAGATCGAATTAAGACAATATCGGATAGTCTGTTTCAAATTGAAGCGTATCGCAGAGAGAGCGTTCTGCATCTGCATCGAAACAAATAGTAGTCGGACGGGGCAGGGTCTGGTCTATAAGGATGGTGAGGCAAAACTTCCCAACCACTTCATTGTAAAAAGTTTCCAAAAGGTATTGCAACATGTGGCCGAGTGTTGTCATGATGGAATATCACAGTTTATTCTGGGCGCTTTTTGGCCAATGCTCGCTTCAAACGAATCAGTGTGGTTCGGGACAGGTTCCCTGTGATGGTCTAGTCAGATTTCAGCAGCTTATAATAGATAGTACCCTTTTGCTCCCACCAAATACAGAGAATATCCTTAGCTCCAATGATATTTGGCTTTGGGGTCGATCCGACTGGTTTGCCGGGTTACACATTCGATCACTTAAGCTTCGGGTTATCGTAATTGATACATTTTTCATTGCAAGTAATGATTCGGTGCAAAAATGAAGTTCTTTTGTAGCGTTCAAACATCATTTCGGACATACAAAATTGTATTTCAAGGTATCTCGCCTTCAATTCGTATGGTACCCAATTTCCCTGCTTTTAGATGAATTATGCTGCTTTCAAGCGGTTTGAAATTGCTGCTGTAGTAGCTCCCAATGATTTCGCAAAGCTCTTGTTGAGTTTGACAACAATATTCATGGAGTGCAATGCCTCCAATTCTTGATCTTCAAACATGTTTGGCTGGTCTAAGCGATCTTGGTCTTTCGTGTCAAAATCAACCATCTCTGGCACATTGAAACACATTCACCATAAGCTTTGGTGAGCAATTGCAGTGCTTCAGCAACACTATTTTCCAATTAAAAAAGTAAAGTTAAACTTCCCGCATTTGACGCTTTGTTGGCTCAACCTTCGATATTTTCAAAGTAAAAAAAAACTTTGTTTTAAATTTTAAATTTTTTTAAAAAAACGTAAAATATTTTTTAGTTTCTTATAGTTAAAATCTTAAGCTACTAAATAATTATTAAATAAATGAAATCGTTAAATATATATTTTTTGTTAATATGGCTTTAAACTTGTCTAAACAAAATATTATAAAAAGCAAGAGAGATTCTTTCAATGTTGACATTAAAGAATTTTTTTTTAAATTTTTGTCTTATTTTGCATATTTTCCATTTATTTTATGGTAAAATTTTGAAATAAAATTCTTAATGTTTTACTTAACCTCACTTTGAAAACATTTAAATACCCAGCTCAAGTGTAAAGAAGATTACCAGGCGTATAAGTAACAGTTGAAATACAAAAACAAATAATACTTATACGTATTGTGGCACAGTTAACAACTACGCATTGTACTCGTTCGTTCGTTCGTTCGTCGTACATCTACCACCCACATAATTGACATTTAAATGATGATGCATCATCATCATCATCATACCGTTAAGCCGGCAGGCAGACATTTTACAATACAACTGACGGACATGGACACAGCAAAGCCATTCAATTTAATTTATAACACAATCAAGTAGCAGCTACCAACCAATAAATGATGTACAAATTTCCACATAATTAAGAGCGAATTAAAATGACAAAAACATTATTCTTAAGGCAATCAAATGGAAACTGATAGCTACAAAAGGCACAGAGAGAGATATTTAAAATAAATGTTTTAAAAATTATAAGAAAAATTTAAAAAAATATTTGAAATTAAATAAAATCCTTCAATGAGGTCAGTGATAGAATCAAGTCAATATACCCACAAAAAAAGGAAATCTTATCATTCTTTGTTATAACACTCTACCTTTATTAATACACTCAACCTAAAAAAAATACAACTACACAGAAAACTACAACAACCAACCAGAAAATGCACAACGTTTACACAAATTATTATCACTCTTAACAACAACTAGAAAAAAAAGGAAAAAAAAACTAGAACTTAAAACAAAACAAAACAAAAAAAGAACAAGCACAGCATCTAACTACTTTAACTAATACATTTACACACACACCCACTCTATCTCTCACTTACATGTAAAAACAGTATGGCCATCCTCATCACAAAGTTGCTTTCTTCTTAATTGTTGTCATTATTTACAGTATAATAACAAACTCAAATCTCACTCCCTTGCCCTCTCACACTCTCCCACTAATGTTTACTATGAAACAGCCATGGAAATTTAGGTAGTATTTTACTTTTTGTATTAGTTTTAAGAAATCTTGAGATTTTCTGGAAATTTTTCAAGGAATTTAATAGGATTTTATGTTTATGAAACAAATGTTGTAAAGAATTGTTATAAATTCTTTATGTTTTGTTAAATAAAGTTTAGTTCAACTAAACTAATGATTATTTCTAATTATGTAGGAAAATTTTTTTTTTAAATTTAATAGTTTTAATAAAATTTATAATAATGAAATTGTTTAATATATATTTTTTTAATATTGCTTACAAACTTTGCTAATTTAAAATTGTGTTAAACCATTTTATATTTTTTGAAAAAGTTTAAGTTATTGTTTAGCTTAAACCATAGAGAAATACACAAAGAGCGGTAACTAGAAAAACCTCAACCAAAAAAATTACTCAAAAAATCACACATGCGAGTGTTGTTTTTGACTTCACATAATTTTTTTTTAAATACATTTTCACCACGTAGGTTTTTGACAACTGAGTTAGGTCTTAAACTGTCAAATTAGGAAATTTTAATATTGCTTCAAACTTCAGGCCAGCCAAAAAAGTTCGAAGATCCAGGATTGGAGGCATTACACTCCATGAATATTGTTGTAAAACTTAACAAGGCCTTGCAAAATCATTGGGAGCTACTCAAGCAGAAATATCAAAACATTTTCGAGCAGCAGCATTAATCTAAAAGCAGGAAAATTGATTACCATACCAATTGAAGGCGGGGACCTGAAAAGATGATTTTGTATGTCCGAAATAATGTTTGAACGCTATAAAAGAAAATCATTTTTGCACTAGATCACTACTTGCGATGAAAAATGGATCCATTATAATAACCCGAAGTGTAAGAGATCGAATGTTAAGGCCGACCAACCATCAGATTCGGCACCAAATCCAAATATCCATGGCGCTAAGGTAATTATCTGTATTTGGTGGAAGCAAATGGGTCCTATCTATTATAAGCTGCTGAAATCTGATTCGTTTGAAACGAGCATTGGTCGAAAACCCCCAGAATATGTGGCCAGGCATGAAATCGTAATATTCCATTATGACAACGCTCGGCCACATGTTGTAACACCTGTTAAAAACTATTTAGAAAGAAGTGATTGGGAAGTTTTGCATCACCCGCCTTTTAGTCCAGACCTTGCCCTGTCCGAGTACTATTGGTTTCGATCGATGCAGAACGCTCTATCTGGGATACGCCTCATTTTGTAACAGAATATTGGTCTCAAAAGAGGAGCAATTCTTTTGGCTCGGAATACATATGTTCTTCACTGAATACACGCATGTTGAAAGCAACAACACTTTCGTATGCTTTGCTGGTAAACATTGACGACTGCGATCATCCATGTAGATTTTGTTTTTGTTTATCGTATGATATTTTAAAAATGTGTGTGTTGAAAGTGAGTTTTTTTTTTTTTTTCTTTGTATGAATTGGTTTTAGCAACAACAAATATTGAATAAAAAGTAGCTTTTCTTTAAATGTATTGGTGTTTACTCTTCCATAAGGAACTTGTGGGCACCCCTGTTTTAAACAATAAGCAGCTGTTACGAACAAAAATCAACTATTGTGAATGAAAAGTTCATAGGAATATCACGATAGCAATATTTCACTTCGAGGAAAATTTATATTTCATGGGAACATAAATTTCACAAAAAATTCATTAAATCTAGCTTAAAATAGCATTCTATACATTTCAATCTGGTAATAATCTGTATTTTCCAACCCTGCCTTATATGGTGTTTAACTGTATAAATTGTCTGTGTGGTTGTTGTCATTACAACACATTGTTTTACTGTGCTTACATTTTCATGATGCTGTATTGTTCTCTGCCTCTCACTCTCTTTCTCTTTCCCGTGCATTTAAACAAAAACAAAGTTCATGTAAAGGACATTGTTCCATAAAAATTCTTAAAATAATGAAAAAATTTATAAAATAAAACTTAATAATGCATGGATATGAATGTTTATAATATGAAATAATATTAAATGTGTGTTTTTGCGAAAGCTGGACAAAAAGTTATTTTGAAATAATAGAAAAACATATGATTTAAAAAAATGTTAAGGAATTTTTATAGATTAGAATAAAAACTACTGACCCCCATTAACACAAAGTCTGGTTACTTGTTAACTTATAGTTATACTGTTGGTTAAAATAATTTTTGTATGAAAACTGTTAGCTTAACATTAAGAAACGTAAAAAGTTATTAATTTCCAAATAGAGATCTTGGAAAATCAGAATTTTTAAACTTATTTGAAAATCTAAGTAATTTTGTTCTGTTGAGCTCTAGACTTTTTCTATTAAATTTTATGATTAACCTCGTATATTTAGCAAAAATGCCTTTAGAGCAAAATAATACATATTAAATGTTATTTATGTGTTCAAATATGCACAAATCCCTAAACTTGTGCTAATTAATGAAATTTTATGAAAGTATTGCATTAATTTATAAAATTATTAGGAATATTTGTTCAATAAAAGAGAACTATTTTTGAAAATTAATATATTTATAAGCTAATTTAGCAATAATTAATTAATTTTAATACAAATTTTGAAACTTAAAACAAAAGTTTAACAAAAATCCTTTACCTTATGTTTGATATTAATTTATTTCAGTTCAATTAAAGTAAAAAAATTCAAATTGAATTTATTTTTTTTCTTTTTTAAAAAAATCTGAATTTTTTTTTTAAATTAAATTATACTTAAATTCTTTGTTGTTTAAATTAAATTATAAATTTTCTTTTATTTCAATTTACTTTAATATTCTACTTATTTTTATTGTTTCCCAAAATATAAACAATTTACTTAAACAAACATTTTTTTGTGGCTATTTATCAAAAACAAAAAAAAAAATAAAAATTTTAAATTATTTATAATTAACTCAATTATTTATAGAAAATGTGGAATATTTTCATTAATAACACTGTGAAATTTTTTTAAATTATATTTTCAACAAGTAAACCTTGACGTTTGGCGCCAAATTATTTCTTTTTTTGATTTTAATTAGCTTGATTTCCTGTAACAAAGTGCAGTGTTGATTGTTTTAATTTTCGTATTAATGTAAACAATAACAGGGTTGCACTTAGAGAGAGAGTGATAAAGAGAAAAAGTGTACAAATAGAGTTACCTTACCTAATAGTTTGATCATTTAGGGTAGCCATTGTATGTTGGGTGTTAATAATAAGGATTTTTAGCAAATTCTTTAATTAAATAAATAAAAAATGTTTTAAAGAACTAAATTTCTTATGTAGAAGGCTATTACATTTTATATTTATTGATAAATCATGTTTAAATATCTTATGAAATATTTACTTGAATATTTCATAATATTCTCTTGTTATTTTTGTAATAAATACAAAGCTATTTATAGCATTGCATCATTATTTATTTAAAGCAGATATGTACACCGTTTATGGAAATTTCTGTTACTTTATCTTGAAAAAAACATGCTGCGTAATAAAAAAAAGACCCACAACTCCCTTTAATAATTCATGTATTTTCTTTATTTTACATTTATTTTTTTGCTGGTTTTATATTTCTTTTATATTCCTTTTTATTTTTCGCAACGTAAACTATATAAAAAAAATGTTTATTCTTATGGCTGGCTGAAAATCAAGAAATAATTCAAATAAAGATTTATCCCTTTCCTGTCTTTTGTTAAACATATTTGTTTTATAGTCATGCATATGCATAAATGTATTGTTTGTTAAAAGTATATGTATGTATATATTTTATAAAGATTATTTGCAAATATGTAGAAATTTAAATATTAAATTTGTGATATTTTTATAAGGAAAACTAAGGGTATTCATTTGAAACTAAAGTAGCAAAAATAAAATTTATAATTGACTTTAATGAAAATATTGGGTGTATGCCATAAAAATGTCAGATTTTTTCAAATGGTTAGCTTTTATTTTGAAACATTTGTACAATATAAATTTATTCAAAGTATTGGCCATTGTTAGCTATGACCTTTTCCCATCTTTCCGACAAATGCTCGCTTCAAATGAATCAATTGTGTTCAGTACAGGTTCCCTGTGATAGTCTGGTCAGATTTCGGCGGTTCATAATTTTGCTCCCACCAAATACAGATCATTACCATGGATATTTGGCTTCGGTTTCGATTCGGCTGGTATTGATTAGAATTTCTATTTTTTTTCTTATACCATGATAAAGGTCAAAATGGTTGTCACGATAACAAATTATCAGTATTATTTATTAGTATTATTGCTTCGTTATTACAAAATTGTTAGTGCTTTTGTTATGATAAATATTTGTCAAGTATAGACAGGGGCTTAATAATAATGTAAACAATGACAGGGTTGCACAAAGAGGCAGTGTTACCGGATCACTTAATTGAAAGTGTGATGGATTTTTTTTATAATTGAAGATAATTAGAGATATTCTTTAATTAAATCAACATAAATTGTCCAAAAATGTTTTAAAACTGTATTTGTTTAGCATAAATATTTTTTGTTTTGTTTGAAAATGTATCAAGAAATAATGGAGAAATTACTGATATTAAACCAGGTCAAATACATTTGTTAATCTTTAGCAAGTTTGTTTTAAAACACTTTTATATTTATTAAAACCACACCTAAATAAATTTAATCCCATCACCTTTAAGCTGACAATTGAAAATTTTTTTTCTCCTGAAACATAATATTTACTATATGACATTGCGTCACTGTTAAAATTTCATATTTTCTTTAGGCGAATTAAAATTGCATGAAGTGTATATACGGAAAGTACACGTCTTTTGCTACACACAAACAAATTTTGTACTTCATAAATATTGCCAATATTAAAACACCCACAGTGAATTTTAAAACATCTAATTTTTCTATATAAAAAGTGTTTTTTTTTTTTTTTAAGTTAAACATGACGCTGTGAAAGAAAGTGTGTTTTCTTGCATTAAAGATTTATTTTTAAATATTAACATCTGAAAGAGCATGTTTCTTTTGAAAAGGTAAATAAAATTAAGGCATTACGCATCATGCTAATCATGAAAGTAGCTTAAACATGAATTCTAAGAAATCCAGCTCTTTTTGTAACTGGCATAATTTAGTATTTATGTATGGATGTCAGGTTTTTAGCGTGTTTACCGCGTTGCCAATTATTATTTTTCGTGGTTATTCTTTTGACAATTTCACGTACAAACAGTGAGTGTTAAAATAGAAAATAAATTATATAGAATTTAAGTGTAATTTTTAAACTAAATAGAAGAAAATACTAGTTTTATATTCAGTAACATAATCTTTAATAAATAATTAATAATTATAGGGAATTTAAAATTTTATTTTTAATAAACTTTTGTTTATTACATATTTTGTATGAATTTATTTAAATTTTCTGGAGATTTTATAAATCATATTGCTTTACATTATGTTTTCTTAGGCCTGCAATAAAAAGTAACCAGACCTGACTCCCTTAAATGTCATATTAATGACATAATCATAATGAAATACATTTATAATTATTTTCATTATCAATTTGTGCGTGTGTGATAATATACATACTTATAATATATTATTCTGTATGTTTTATGTCTACACAAGTATAAGCCTACAATTATTCATTAATTTTTCCTTTTTGACATTCTGACATTTCCAAATAACTGAAATAAAGTCACATACACAATAAATATTAAAGTAGTATAGTGGTAAATCTAATAATTTTGTGTACAAACAAACACATTTTAATTCCTTTAGGTTTGATAGAGACCATGTATGCCTTTAAGGCAAAATATTTTTCTTTAGGATGATTTCAATTCATGTAGTTTAGAATTATTTGAAACATATGTGTCCTTTTGTAAATGAAAAAGAGGTGAAGAGATTTCTTTTCACATAAATATAGCTCCCTGGTAATCTAGTGTAGAGTCAATTGTCACTTTGGTGGTCCTAAGTAATCTAGAGTTTAATCAGTTTATTATTTTTTTACATTTCACTTTAGAGACAAGTTATTTTAACAGAAAAGTTTTACTCATAGATAAATACATATAGATCAGAATCGTTCCTATCAAAGACCTTACTCTGTTGTCAAAAACCTAAATGGTGAGAATATTAGTAAAAGAAACTATGTGAACACAAAAACAACGTATTGTGATTATTTTGTTTGAGTTTTTCTAGTTTCCGCTTTATGTTTCTCTATGGTTTCATTTGTAATCTAAAGGGTGGTCATTTGGTTATTTTATTCATCAGAGATAATTGCCACTTTTAAGTCCCTAAGTAATCAAGAGTGTAGTCAGTTTAAACTTTTTATATGTGTTTTTTTAGAAATTAGTTATTTTAGAATTTCGCCGTAATTTCAACGAATAGATGTAAAATACCTATTAGATAACTATTCTATATAATAACTATGGTAGATATCTATTTGTTGAAATTACGGACATAAGTCTGACTAGGGGACAATTATCTTCCTTGCACCTTGTTAAATTATTTATCAAGTTAACAGTTAGAGAACTGCTAAGCTAACTGAGTCATTGTTATAAACCAGACCAGCCACGATAATGTCTCTTTGTAATCTATATGGCGGAATAGTTACTAAACTAGCCAAAAGGGGGTCAATACTGGTAACATGTTTCTTAAAATAGTATATTAAAACATGCAGACAAATACAAAATGTTTGAGTTAAATAATATTGAGACATAAATACTGCATATTCTACATATTTCCATTTAAAATATAGCCAAAATCATAAAAAACTGAAAGTTTTTTTTTTTTATATTATTGCTTTTATATAACTTTTTGTTTTGTTATTCCCCTCCCAATTGCATGTGCAAAAAAAAAACAATATCAAGAGCAACAAATTTTAATAAAAATCATTCAGAAAGTTTATGAAAAAATAAAATAAATAAAACAATATGCATTGCTCTTGTTGTTATTCAATACAATAGCTATTATACTGCAAAAAAAAATAAACATTTATCTTCATTTTATACACAGAGTCATGTAAAACTGAAAAAAGGAAAAATATGTAATTGTTGCAGTTTTCATTAAAAGTCAATTAAAAACCCATAAAAATAATATTAATAAAAAAAAGTACTTCCACAAACAAGCGGACCATGTAAAGGGGGATCATTGATTTAAAAGCAGAGTGGGAATAGAGTGAGTTGTATAGTTAAAGAAATTTAAAAGAAAAAACTTCAATTTAAAGTATGAAAAATATGATTTATAATAAAATTTAATTTAAATATTATATTCTTGATATTTAGCTCTTATTTGTGTTAAATAAGCTTAATTTTTTCGGCCAACAATTCGCAGTTTGGGTTTTATTTTAACATATCCTTTGTGGCAACACTGTTAACAGAGTACTCACACTTGTTGTTGTTTGTTTTTACACTTGCAAGGAGTGTGAGAGCAATAACAGTTAATTTTTATTACTTAATTTATTTGTTTACTTATTGTTTTCATATTATTCTTTGTGTGTATATCGTCAGTATGTTGCTTTGTGTAAGTTTATATTTATTAAATTGTTATTGTTTACTATTAAACAGACACGATACAAACCGAGGCAACTCACGCAGAAAAACGGGTCTCTCTCTCATTCGTTCTGTCTCCTAGGCAAACAACAACAATAACAATATGAGGTTTAGAAAACATTGCCTAACTATGTAGGGATGTGTTTATGTTTGTAATGTGAGTTTTTTTTTGACGTTACACGTAAATAAACACAATTCAAAAAATCAACAGGTTAAACAAATTTGTTTAATTTTGTTGTTGCGTATGTGTGTTGTTTCTATTGTTTATAAAAAGTTGCTGCTTTTTGTAATGTTTATGTAGGTTTGTTTATTTATGCGTTAAGTTTTCGTATAATGTTTCGTTTTTTATTTTCCTAAACATTATTAGGTTTCTTTTTGTCTAGTTAAACATACATTGTTTTTATTTATTGTTAATTTGTATTTATACTAAATATACTATATAGCTTTTCTTTTAGTTTTTTTTGTCAGCTTTTATAACATTTTCTTTTTCGCTGACTACAGCTAAATATGTGTGTTTTTCTTTTTTTAAATTAAATTAACACCCCATTGTTGTTGTTAGTTTTGGCTTGACAGTTTAATTAAACGTCAACCAATTTTAATTTGATGTATTGTTTCTTTACATGCCTGCTTTTTTTTGCCTAACCGTCAGTTTTTGTGATGTTCCACAGCAAGTAGAGGTTTGTGTACAATTTAACGAGAAATTTTCATAAAAAATTAAAATAACTCTTAGTTAAAAAAGTAGTTTAAATAAGAATAATTGATTTGACACCTAAAGCTTAAAGTAAGGATCAGCTATTCAACGAAATACCAATTTAATTAAAATTTTATACTTTTTATCACAATATCATAACACTGTACCTTTAAAATCAGTTGTCTTACTCAAAATTTCAATAAAAATTAAGATTTTTCTAACAAATTCCCACTGTAACTGACTAATACCTATAAAACTGACTAGTTTCGGAACCTAACTATGATTTAACATTTAATTAATTTCTTGGAAATACAAAAAAATTATTTGTATTTCCTAATCTGACTTCAATTCATGTATTTTTTTTGATTATTTGACATTTATGTGTTCTTTAGTACATCAAAGAGCTTTCAAAAGGTTTCTTTTCACATAAATACACCTCCCTGTTAATCTAGCATAGAGTCAATTGTCTATTTAGTGCTCCTAAGTAATCTAGTGTGTAATCAGTTTATTATTTTAATTATATTTCACTTTAGAGAGAAGTTTTTTAACAGAAAAGTTTCACTTATAGATTAATACACTTATATCAGAAACTCTCCTGTCAAAGACCTAACTCAGTTGTAAAAAAACCAAGGAGTTAGATTGTATTAATAAAAGAAAATACATACACATGTGAAAACAAAAACAAAGAAATTATTTCCTTACGACCGACAAACAATTTTCAATTATTTTTATGAAAATCCCTTAGTTTTCAAATAATTTTTTAGTGTTTTTCATACAATAATTTGAATAATTTTCCTGACGTGTTTCTGAATCAGTATATTTCATATAGAATTTTACATCATTTGCCTCTGTACTCTTTCCTTCTTTTTATTATTTAATAAGCATCATCATAATCATCATTACTTGTAATTATGATGTTTATTATTTACAATGAATTGAGTTTGTCTGTCCCCATTAAATAAAGTATTGCTCGTCGCTGTCGTCTACCATTTTCATTTATTTGCTTGGTTGACCATTTCTACTCATTCATTTTTTTCCATGTTTTCGACAGGGTAAGGAGTGAGATCGAAAAATTCTTAACACACGTTTTTCATTACATTTTTTAACCCAAGTATTATTTGAATTTTTTTTTGATCAAGTTACCTTTGAAAAACATGTCAGTTATTATGTGTAATGTCAATTATATTAATTTTTTTGTTAATCTGATTAAAATGAGTGACCAGAAAAAAGTGCGTACTGAAATTATTAAATATTTTCAACAAAACCCAACTTGGTCTTACAAAAAGTTGGCCAAGCATACAAAGGTCTGCCGTCAAACTGTTTCCAATGTTATTAAACAGTACCGGGAGAACTTGTCAGTTGATAGAAAACCTGGTTCAGGTAGAAGGAATGGTCCACATGATGTTTCTAAAGCCAAAAAAATAGAACGCATTTTCAAAAGAGCTCCCAACACATCCGGTAGGAAAGCAGCCCGGTTAGCTCAGTGCTCGGACTATTTGGTACGAAAAGTTAAAGCTAATGCAGGTTTAAAAACATACAAGGCTCAAAAAGTTCCTGACAGGAACGCTACTAAAAATTTAGAGGCCAAAAACAGAGCACGGAAATTGAAGTCAAGTTTTATAAAAAAATATTCTTGCTGCATAATGGATGACGAAACGTATGTTCTGGCAGATTTTTCGCAACTTCCAGGTCAAAAATTTTATGTTGCTGATGCTCGAGGGAATGTTGAAGAAAAGTTTAGGACCCAAAAGCAGACAAAATTTCCCAGAAAGTTCTTGGTATGGCAAGCAATATGCAGTTGCGGCAAAAGAAGCCACTCATTTGTTACAACGGGCTCTATAAATACCGAAATTTACATCAAGGAATGTTTACAAAAAAGGCTGCTTCCATTCATAAGACTTCATAATGTGTCCACTTATTTTTGGCCTGACTTGGCATCCTGTCACTATGGCAAACAAGCCCTTGAGTGGTACAAGAACAATAATGTGGTATTTGTACCTAGAGAGGCAAATCCTCCAAACTGCCCGGAGCTAAGGCCAGTGGAGAGATATTGGGCTCTTGTTAAAAGAGAATTGAAGAGTACAAAAAAGGTGTCCAAAAGTGTGGTAGATTTTAAACGGAGATGGACTACATGTTCGAGCAAAGTGACAGAAAGCACTATAAAAACGTTAATGGAAGGGTTTCCGAAAAAGGTTCAAAATTTCATCACTAGTGATTAAAACTATAAAAATAATTTTTTTTGTAAATTGTAATAATAATTTCAATCAAATAAAAAAAAAATTAAAGCTGTAAGTTTAGTGGTTTCTTTTTTATAAACATATATGTATGTTAAGAATTTTTCGATCTCACTCCTTATTAAAATTAAAGTCAACTTTGCTGTTTTAAACTGGCAAGGAAAGCCAATTTAAAACTCACTCTTAAAAAAAAAAATAACAGAACAAAACAAAACAAACATAGACAACAAAATGAAAACAGAAACTTTACAAGTGTCATTTGTTTACAACAAAAAAAAAGAAAAAAGAAGAAGAACCTATTTTAAAACAAAAAGAAGCAGCACCAGCTCACTTTACAATTTACAATTTCTAATGAAGCGTTGAATTTTCTATTTAATCCTTTTAAAATTATTAACATTAACAATAACAACAACAACAAACGCACCCAAGTGCTTGCTGTTAACAATTCCATGGTAAAATATTTATAAATAAGTACTCCAAGTTTTTATGTCTGACATAATGATGCAGTAAATGCCATAGATCAGACTTTAAAATTAATGAATTCTTGCTATTAAATAAATGATAAGACTAACTAACACTTTATTAAACGAAAGAGGCGGGTTTTAAAAGAGTGATAGAACACTAAATTAATTATTTTAAAGGAAAGTTAGAAAAAATTACATTTTATTAAATTAATTTTCTCAATTCTTGTTCTTAATTATATAGATAATAGAAAATTACTTAAAGTGTATTATTAGGTTTTATTAAATATGAAAATTGTATAAAAAGGTGTTAAATTTTATTATTTTTATTAATTAAATGGAAACTTTTTGTTACAACAACTCTGTAATATGTTTGTTGACAAAATACAGCAACGAGTTTTTTACCCCATGTCTCCACGTAGCAATATGCTCAAGCAATAACGTCGGCAGAACAACAGTAGAGTGATTGCTGATTGCTTTAGGTGGAGAAAACGTTCGTCACAAATACAAAATTTTCAACGCGAGAAGTTCTATGAAAAACTTTAGTGTATTTTGCTTATATTTTGTATTGCATGATTTTTTTCACTAATTTCTTTGATTTTTTACTTTTGGTACTTAAATAAATTAATCGCACCGAATCATAGAAAGAAGAAATTTTACATTAATGACAACTGAACTGACAGCTTATTGCTTAGCAATAATTGCTCAGGCAATCAGTAGAGCAATCATTGCGCAATGGATTGCTACATATGGCAATTTGCGGTCTACACTCGCAAATTTCATTGACGCAATCAAATTTGACAATTGCAGCAATAAATATTGCTACGTGGAGACCTAGGGTTAAGGCGGCCGTTTTAAGTCTTTGTTTTGTTTACTCTACTTAATAATGAGTTCATCAAGTTTTTTTATGTCGGCCATTTTAAGTCTCTCTCTATTTTGTTTACTCTTTATATCAAAGAGTTGCCATACTAGGAATTGAAGTATATGCATAATGCCAGATTGTTGATTTAACAATAATTAATATAAATCTTCCAAACTAATCAATAAATTAAGAGTTAATATAAAAATTATGTTTAGAGTTAGTCAAAGTGTTATGGTTAACAATTGTAAGTGTAAATATTTAAAAGATTTTTAAATTTTTAAGAAAAAACTTGTCAGCAATATATTAACTTCTAGGACTAAATCAATTCTGCCCAATAGCCAGACCTTAGTTCCTTAAAAAAACTATGGGAAATTCTCAGATGCGTTTAAAAACCAATGTCAAAATATTTTAAAGTATACTATAGATTCTGTAATTGTTTCAATGCATCGTTGCTGTGAAGCAGAATTAAAAAAAAAATATTGACAAAAAATACAAAAAAAAGTCACAATTTTTGTAAAAATTTAACCTAAGTTTCCATTGTTTTGTCAATACTATATAATCAGTCTGCTTGTTGTACTATTTTCTTATATTTGATTTACTTTTTATATGGAAAACTTCCAAAACTAGTTAAAATAGTAAAAACTAGAAAAATAACTTATAAATATGTTTACTAAGCACATTTTGTATAAAAAAGTCGGAGTTTTGGGGAATAATTTTATGAACAGGCATTTTGTTTTTGTTTAAATGTAAAAGAAATGTCAAAATCGAAGCGTATTACAATATTGCTATTGTTATTTACAATAACAAATGTAAACAATAAACAAAGTTTGACAGAAGACATACATTAAACCATGGCGAATTAAGAAACAGCTGATTTTATGGGGCCACCTTGTTAATTCTCCTTGATATGTTCCTTAATTATGTTTTTCGTACTAGTTTTATAATAAACATTCGTTATTTCTATATCAATAATTTATATAATTTCATTGTTTTCATTACTTTTTTTTACAAAATTCTGTTCTAATATTCAACTTAAATAATTTATGTAAATATATTTAAAAATTAGACACAATTTCCTGTCCATTGATATAAAATATGTCTAAAATTTCTTTATATTGCTTAAATTTGAACAATCTTAATAATTAGGTTAAATATCTAGCTGAGAAACGTACCACCTAGAGCGTATAATCATCGCCATTTTGTTGCACATACGCCTAAGTGTACTAGGTGGCAGCACTACCTTAAGAGAATCACAGTGTTGACACATGATTTGAACAAAAAATCGTTTAATTTTTAAAGGAATTTAGTTTTTCACAATTTTAAATGAAATCCTGTAGTATTTGAGTAGAATTGTAAAGAAATCTTTCAGATTTAGAAGATTTTATTTATTTATAGAAATAAATATAAAATTTCGAGATAAATTTTGCAAATGTCCGCCTGTCTGTTGAAATCATCTTTCCGAAGCCACCAAATAATTTACATACATAATTGATACTGCAATATATCCGATATAGTCCAACTTAGATCTATATATAACCGCGATTATTTCGATTTTTTCAACCAATTTTTTTGCAACTGAATTTAATTTTCACCAATTTTTTTTATCCCAGTTTTTTATATTTTTCTTAAATTCTACTTTGGTGGAGGATATAAAAGATTCATCGCAGCCGAATATGGCTCTCTTACTTATTTAGTTTTACAAAGTTTCTTTATAATTCTTTTTTGAATTCTGCATAAATTTCTTAAATTTTACAAAATTTATCTTTTAAATTATTGAATTTTAAACATAATTATTTTATTACTCTGATCTCTCCTTCTCATTTTCTAAACTTAACACTTGTGAAAAATTATGTTGAAATCTTAGTAAGATTAAAACTAAGAACTAAGAGGAAAATAATGATTTAAATTATTAATGGAGCTGTGAATATGAATACAAAATATTCCAAGAAACATTGGTGTGAGATGGACAAAAAAAAATAATGAAACCTAAGCATAAAATGTAAATGACAGTCGTGATAAGTTGTTTTGCTAATTTTTTTTGACAATTTATTTTTATTGTCCATAATCAAATTATGAGAAAATTGTTAAAGTTAACGCTCTAAGGCACAGGTTCAAACACAAAGTGGGCAGCGGCCAAATGTTACTCACACCATTTATTAGATTGTTTATAATTTAAAGTCTGCTAATAGATAATTTAGTTAAAAAAACACTGGAAGAAATTGTTGGAAAATAAGAGAAATACAATAATTTTTTCTTAGTTTTTGTAACTTAATGTTTGTAATTATTGCCAAAGACTTTTAGCAGATTGGAATCAAGAATAATCTAATAAATTAAGGATTCGTAGTAAATTAATTAACTTTCAATTCTCATTTATTTTTGCAAAGTTTTTGTACATAATTTTTGCTTTCAATTTCTGTCTAATTAAATAACAACAAATTATCATTGCTAATATTAAAGTTAACGAACTATTACATTGCCTTAATAAAAATTCCCTGACCCAACATTATTACATTGTAATATTTTTCAACTTTAATACAAGGCATACAAAAGCAATCATACAAAAAAAAAACACTTCAATTTATGTAGTAGACCTCTTGGAAATTTTCGAGAAACACAAACAAAAAAAATGCCAGCAACACATGTGCATGAGTTTAATTAAAAAGCGAATTTAAGAGACAAGTCATTCTTAAATGGTTTATGACGTTTGTTTTTTTTTATTTATTGCACACACAGCGTTATTGACATTTCAATTGAGTTGTTCTTGCAAAAACTAAAAAAAAATAATAATAATAAAAACAATGAAATAACTGTAAAAAAAAGGGTGGAGAAATTAAGAAAATAACAACAAATACTTTTCAATTTCATTGAAATAAAAAAAAAACCAATAACAATTAATTTATTATTAAGAAGAAGAAAATTTATACAGAAAGAGCAACAATATACATAAATTTTATAATATTTTCAATTATACATAAAAACAAGCCATAATTTACAAATAAAATTTTAATATTTATTTAAAATAATAACAATTTATAGGTACACATTTCAATTAGTTTTTGTAAATAAATAAAATGATTTCAAGTATGGCAACATTTAGCTAAGTAACAGATCTTAAACTAAAAACTGGGCAGCACTGTTAAAGCTGCCAGACATGATGCTGATACACCATTTTGATGAATTTATTGTTCTAAAATTATGAAACAGTGAATTTGAAATATTTTTTTAGTATTAAAGTAATTATGAATTTCTCTTGTGTGGATAACTCTTGTCGATGTTATGTATTTGTGTGAACAAGGTTGTCAGAACATTTGTTTGCAAAGAAAATGATGAATATGAACATCGATAGGTTTTCCCCACTTAGAACGCTAACTGGTTGTTCACAATTATCTTTGTAATTATACCCTTCACCTTCATGAGAAGGGTATATATAAGTTTGTCATTCCGTTTGTAATTTCCACAATATAATTTTCCGACCCAATAAAGTATATATATTCTGGATCCTTATAGATAGCGCAGTCGATCTCAAGGATTCTTCCGGCTCGATTGCTATTTAAAATCGAGAATATCGGTACACAAATGCCTGAAATATAAGGAAAAAACCAGGACAACCTCGATTTTTGACCTATATCTGGATTACTAAGTCATTAATATAGACAATATGGATATCTAATGATAAGATTCAAAGACCTTTGCAAGACCATAGTAAGTTGGACCTACAATGGGTAAAAATCGGAAAAAATATTTTTTAACCCGAATTTTTTTTTTCACCAAGATTTTTTTCGCTAAATATTAAAAAAAAAAATTAAAAAACAAATAAAAAATTTATAAAATTTAAAAAAAAAATTCGAAAATTTTTTTAAAAAAACAATTGGAAAAAATTTTTTTTCCAAAAAATTATAAAAAACAAGTTTGGAAAAAAAATGAATTTAGTTTACCTAAAAATTTTCCAAATTTTTATTTTGAAGTATGATTTGGTGAAGGGTATATAAGATTCGGCACAGCCGAATATAGCTCTCTTACTTGTTTTTTTATGTATTTCTCTGTTTCTTTTTCTAAAATTGGCAAACTGTTGTTTTGAAGTATTTTCCATTTTAAATGTAACAATTACAACTTTTTATTTAGAGAATACATATTTTTGTATTTTAACCCTTTGCCATTTATAAATAATAAATGTTTTTGGGTAAATTTGTTGCCAAACATGTTAAAAAAATAAAGTTTGTTATTTAGTCTCTATTCAACGTTGACATATTCCCAATTCAATTTGTGAAATTAACAGTTGCTGAAGTAGAGGTAAAAATGTATATAAATACATTTAAGGGTTTATGTTCCAAAGGGACTAAAATAATAATTTCATAAACAAAAATTTTGTTTAATAAAAAGGGTAAGTTATATACAAAATGTATAACACAATTGTGAATTTCAAACAATTTAGTTTTCAATTTTACATTTCCATGCAAATCAAACATCAAACTACTTATAGTTGCAACAAAAAAGAGTAACTCATCTTGGTCATTTCATAGCCTCTTATAAATTGGTATTTTTCCCCCCTTTTAGCTTTTAGCAAAAATACCATTCAATAATATAATAATAAAACAAACTATGATTTTGTTTATTTTACGTATGCACTTTGTTTTGTTATCCTTTTTTTAAACCCACTTAACCTATTTGTACATATATTTTTTTATGATGATTATTTTTGTATTCATTCTTTTCTTTGTGTGTATTTTTCTCCCTTCCTATCTCTCTCTGTCTGTCTCTCTTTCTCTAGAAATACATTGTTAATACGGATAAAAGTGGTGAGCTGACTGTAACGGTACAGGTATGTTGAAATTATATTGTAAATTGTTTATTATTTTTACAATTTTATTCTATTAGTTGGATGTATAAACTAAGTATTATTTATACACATAGTTAATAATGTTGCAGATAAAAAACTATTAATTTTATTTTTCTTTTTTATTTTTGCTTCTTATTTCGTTGGTTAAAAATTTACACAGGGAGATTTGACACAACAAGAAAAACGTGCTGTTTTTATTACTGTCCATGATCTGGGTTGCAATCGTAAGTATTTTTTTTATTGCCACTGTTTATATTACAATTTTAACATTTTGTAAGAAATTATACAAAGACAGAGATCAGGCAAATTTGAGTAAAATTTTATATAGAGTTGATATTGAAGATTAATTGTGGCTTAATTTGAACATTTATAGTAAACGTTTATAGTAAACGCTTTATTTCATTGCGGCATTATTTACAACCAAATTTAAATAAAAACCAAGACTTTATTTAAATTCTAAATTTAGGATCAATCGTGGCCGTATTTGAGCCAAAACTTCAAGATAAGAGTTGTCCACACAAGACAAATTCATGTGCGGACAAGAAATTTCTAGTTGTGTGAACAAATTGATGTCTGGTAAATCGCTCTTACTCCAGTCTTCCTGTTATCATTCCTTATATACTACATACCGTTGTAAAAGAATTTTTTTATGTTAAACATGTATCATCATTATTATATGTGACCACTAGGAGTTACTACACACATAATAGCAAGAGTAATATCGAACGTGACCTTTAAAACAAAATGAAGCTGGATTTAATGTTAATTTGTTAACCTTCTTTTGTGGATTGAGTATGAGTGAAGGAAAACGAAAATACTTTGTATTTGTAGAACTGTTATCTTATATACAGTAATCAAAAGTTGTATGCTTTAATCAAGCACGTAGTTTAATTAATTTATAAAATGAGTTTAATTTTGGGGAAAATAGTTACTAATTAAATACGGATATGTGTAATAATAAAATTGCAATTTGAAGGAGGAGAACTATTGTTTAATATAAGATCAAAATAACCACAAAATTAAATGGATATGTATTAAGGAATTTGCAATAAATGTAATTACTACGTTTTTTTTGTCATTACTTTTTTTCAAAAAAATAATTTATAATATGTTAATTTAATGAATTATTTACACATATCGATAAATTTCCTATGGCTTTGGCTAAGATTTCATTAATTTATACCATTTTAACTGGATTAATAACTCGCTGTCAAAACTACCACCTAGTGCGTATAAGCGATATTTTGTTACACATACGCCTAAGTGTACCATCTGGTAGCACTTTGTTAGAAGAGTCGCAGTGCTGACGGATGATTTGCAAAAAAAAAAATCGCTAATTTTCTTATCGATTTTTATGCCCGTCACCTTCGTGAGAAGGGTATATATAAGTTTGTTATTCCGTTTGTAATTTCCACAATATAATTTTCCTACCCTATAAAGTATATATATTCTGGATCCTTATAGATAGCGGAGTCGATTAAGCCAGTGCACACTTAGAAAGGTGACTGCTATGAAACAGCTGATTATTTTTTTTATTCAGTTTGAATTGTCAATTCACTTGTGGTTGTTGTGGCGAAAAATACAACAAACCCAAAAGCAAAAACAACAACAGGCAACTTTGACAGTTCACCTACTTTTTAACAAAAACAAAGTACCTGTTGTTTTTGTATTGTTGTAGTGATGCAGGCACCTTTCTAAGTGTGCCCTGGATTAAGCCATGTCCGTATGTTTGTCTGTCTGTTGAAATCAAATTTCCGAACCCCCCAAATAACTTTGTCTGTCTGTTGAAATCAAATTTCCGAACCCCCAAATAACTTATATACACGATTCATACATCAATATCTCCGGAATTCTTCCGTCTCGGTTGCTATTTAAAATCAAGAAAATGGCTCAGATATAAGGAAAAAATCAGAACAACCTCAATTTTTGACCTATATCTGCATTACAAAGTCATTAATATAGACAATATGGATATCTAATGATAGATATTTCAAAGATCTTTGCAACGACGTATATAAGATCATAATAAGTTGGACCTAAAATGGGTCAAAATCTGAAAAAATATTTTTTAACCCGATTATTTTTTTAAAAAATTTTTTTTCACTAAATATTAAAAAAAAAATTTAAAACACAAAAAAAAAAGTGAAAACTCAAAAAAAAAAATTAAAATTTATAAAATTATTTTTTTTTCCAAAAAATTAAAAAAAACAGCTTTGGAAAAAAAATTAATTTTGTTTACCTAAAAATGTTTAAAATTTTTATATTAAAGAATAATTTGGTGAAGGGTATATAAGATTCGGCACAGCTGAATATAGCTCTATTGCTTGTTTAACTTAATAATACTACAATCGGCTACTAACTTACCGTTATTTCAATATTTATTTTAATGTGATAATTTATTTTTATAATTTTTTTCGCACAATTTAAAAACCAAAATAACAAACTACAATTTAATGCTGAATTGTAGTAAAAAACTATGTGTGATTAATATTTACTTAAGAAATCAGCAGTTACAAAAAATATAGAAAAAAATCGGTAGACTGGAAATGTAAAAACTCAACATTTGGTAGGAAGACCACGTAAAAATACTCTAAGCCACATTTTCTCAAACTCTGGTTATCGTGTTTCGTAACGATATACTTCCAATTAAAAATAACCAGAGATTGAGCAAGAGAGTTTAAGAAATCCCCAAAATAAGGGCACTTTAAGGGCAAATAAGTCTTGGTTGCATTCGCCCCTCGAACAATTTTATTTATCCATACGCTGAAGACAATATGCCACTAGTTTGATGATTTCAGATGGACAATGACCCCAAACATGTAATACCTGGTATTAATGGAAGGAAAAAATGCATGAAACAAATATTTAGAAGGTTTATTTCGACAATATTTGTTTAACACACTTCCAAGGGCCTTATTTCTCATACATTTTTTGAAAATCAGCAGGTTGCCGAACCATTTTCGTGTTAAATGATAATCTGTTTAGCATCACTGTAATATTGCATCATTGCAGCATAACAACAGTTTCGCAATTTGGCATCACTGCTTTACGTCAAATGTTTTGTTATTGCAAATGGTTGGCAGTGATGCCCAACATTTTTGCTATCAACTCATTTCCTTTAGATACCACCAAACTTTAGTCATGTTTCGATTATAAAACAGGAAAAATCAGCCTATAAATGACATTATAAGAAACAAGTAAGAGAGCTATATTCGGCTGTGCCGAATCTTAATACCCTTCACCAAATTATACTTCAAAATAAAAATTTTAAATATTTTTAGGTAAACAAGATTAATTTTTTTTTGCAGTTTTTTAATTTTTTGGAAAAAAAATTTTTAAATTGTTTTTTTTTTAAATTTTTAAAATTTATTTTTAATATTTAGTGAAAAAAAACTTTTGGTGAAAAAAAAATCGGATTAAAAAATATTTTTCCGATTTTGACCCATTGTAGGTCAAATTTACTATGGTTTTATATACGTCATTGCAAAGGTCTTTGAAATATCTATCATTAGATATCCATATTGTCTATATTAATGACTTAGTAATCCAGATATAGGTCAAAAATCGAGGTTGTCCTGGTTTTTTCCTCATATCTCAGCCATTTGTGGACCGATTTTGCTGATTTTAAATAGAACTACAGTGTGTCAAAGTTGAGATGTGAAAAACATTAAAATTTTACTAAAACATTATTACTTTGCTAAACAAATATATTATTTTGTTCTTGTTTTCAGATAATTCCTTCCAGGAATTTGTCAACAGCCCCTGCATGACAGAAATCAAAGAACGTTCATGTTTCATACACATCGATGTGCCCGGACATGCCGATAATGCCGATGCACTAGCTGAAAGGTAAATACTAAAAAAAATTGATATTTAACTAAGATTATTTGATGGAATTAATTTGAATTTAAAAATTAGTGTTTTCCATACATATAAATTTGATACATATTTTTCTCAAGCTATGTCTTGATATATTTTTGTCATGATAAATTTTAAAATGGTTGTTCAGAAAAAAAATATCAGGTATAGACTGCATTTATTAGTGTCATTGCATAGTTATGACAAAATGTTTAGTTTTTCTGCTCTGACAACTTTTTCTTGACAACAAAACGTCGTTAATTGTTATGATAAATATTTGACAAGTATAGACATGGGGGTCACGACTTAACCCCCTGTCTATACTCGACAAATCTTTATTATAGCAATTAATGAGATTTGTTGTCACGACAACTGTCTGAGCAAAAGCACTAACAATTTTTTCATAACATTTTTATCATGATAAACTTCAAAATAGTTGTCAAAATAAAAAATTATCAGGTATTGCTCCATTTATTAGTATTATTGCTTCGTTAGGACAAAATTGTTAGTGCTTTTGCTCAGACAACTTAGTTTTGACAACAAACGTAATTTAATGTTATGATAAATATTTGTCAAGTATAGACAGGGTGTGACAACCATATTGACGTTTATCATGACAAAAATTTATCAGTTATAGATATAGGGTAAAGATACCGAACCGTTAATGTTTAAAATTAATATTTCAAAATTAACCTACCGTTAATGTTTAAAATTAATATTTTAAAATATGACATGTGTCACTTTAAAAATCAACTACTCAATTACTTAATTATACATATACGTATGTAGATTAAAACAAACACTTATCACTAAAATAGATTTGTGGTTTCTCTAAATAACAAACTGTACAAGTCATCATTTAGTTAATAAAACCACAATTTTTCTAATTTTATTTCAAAATTCCTAACACCATCATCATCATCATGCAGTTTTCAGTTTCCCACATTGCAAATGTTGGGTGAGGATTTGGTAACGGTTTTGGATTTTCTACATGTTAAATATGTGATTGGTTTGGGTGAGGGTGCTGGTGCCAATGTGTTGGCTCGTTTTGGTTTGGCTCATCCCACACGCGTGTTGGGTTTGATTTTGATCAATGCTACCGGAAGTGCAGCCACGGTAATGCAATCATTTAAATCTAAGGTAAGTAGTTGAAAGGATGTGGTCACAGTTTATTTGTAATATTGTGGACTGGCTTTAATAAAATACAAATTTAATATTTAAATTCAATTTTTTTTTGTTAAATTTTCATTAAAGTTCATACAATGGAAAAACGATGAGGTGGCCCAATCGGCTGAAAGTTTCTTGATGTATCATAAATTTGGTCATGTAAGTTGAGATATTCTGTTTTGTTTTTATAATATTTATATGTATTTTATAAATGTTTAATTAAAAGTTTATATATTTTTATTCTGTGGTTAAAACAAAAAATATAATAAATCAAGTTTTTTTTTTTGTTTATAAAAAAAAATAATTGATGCAGTTGGTTAACATTATATAGCTGCACAAATAAAGAGAGCGTTTGCCTAATTGTAAAATTAATAGTTTATTATTTTTTCAATTAACAGTGACTTTTAGTTGCTTTTAAAATGTTTAATTAAATTGTTTTGTTATTAATAAATTATAAAAATTTATTTAAAATTGTAATACTACGTATAAGTCTGAACGCTCTATTTATTTATTATATTATATTATTTTGTAAATGTGGTCAATGTTGGTGTGTGTATAATTGTGTATTTTATTCTTTTTTTTTTTCTTTCTCTCTTTTTTTATAAATAAAATTTATAATTTTCTTTATTTTAATTTTAATTGTGGTTATAAATTTTACCCTATATAATTCCTTAAATACAAATGAAACCCACATTTATTTCTCCCAACTTCAGGTTATGGAGGTATTGTGATTGTTTTTTAAAAATCAGTTTTTCTCCACATAAAACTCATTTCGCATTTAAGATTTTTAGTTAGTATTTTTAGCCTACCATTCTAAATTAATTAACATTCATTAAAATCTATCTAGTTTGAAATAAGTTTCTTTATCAACTTCCTAGTTTGCAAATTTTGAGACTTTAAATCCTTACATTTTATGTTTCATTATTACAAAATTGTATGGCTTAACTTTACTTCAAATTAAATTATTACAATAAAAAAATCCTTAAGATCTTTCACCTATGTTGTGTATTTTGTATATTTGTAGTATTTCTTAAAATTAACAAGTTTTATACAAAATACTTGACTAAGTTTAAGTCCATGTTTTAGTTTTCAAAATCCTTTTTCTACCATTCACACTAAGGCCCGTTTTCTCAATGTATCGACAAACTGCCTGTTACTAAATGTCGACATAAATTTATTAGGCCGTTAAAAATTCCTGTCCGTTAAAAATTCTTGTTTTCTCAATATACCGACAAAAAACATTATTTTCAGTTGGCAATACCTCTCAAAATAGATGTGAAAGTTGGGAACCCTGCCTTCAAGTGTCAACATGTTTACAAAAATCAGCTGTTTAATGTATACGGAATCTTTTGAAAACTTCATTATCCTGCATGTCTGCCAGGTAGTTAGGCCTGACATGATAAACTCTTTCACTTGGAACTCATGTTCTTCGAGTTCATCCTCCATCAAATTAATGTTAATTCCTCTATTAAACTTTTTATTTTGTAAAATCTACATATTTAATATCGTTTACAAAAACACAAGCACATAAAAACTATGAACAGCAGTCAGATGATTGAATTTATCTGTACGATAAATAAATAATTGGTGGATGAGGTCGGGTTAGCTTTGCGACAGAATAGAAGCAAATGAGACATTCACCCCTATCGTCAATAACATGTGAAATTTTGTTCCCATGAAATATCCATTTCCCTCGAAGGGAAAATTGCTATCGGGAATATCATGATGAACTTTACATTCACAATAGTTGATTTTGTTCGTAACAGCTGTTTATTGTTTACAAAATTCCATCTAAAAATTTCACAACAAGGGGAATTTTTTTCACGTGAACAAAGTTGATGAACGAAAAAAGGAAAAGGGAAAATATTTCATGTGAAATGTTGATTCGCGATAGGGGTGATTGAGAAAACCAAATTTCTTTAATCTGCAGTTTTCGTTGGGAAAAAGGATAATCACCTAATGAGAAAACGGCCCTTTTTCAAATTCTTTCTTTCATTCCCAACTCAATTCAATTTTCTGCCATTTGAATTTTGCTGTAAATCCTTGCATTAGTATTTTTTATACCCTTCACCATTCCGTTTGTATTTTCTACATTTTTAATTTGCGACGACACGAAGTATCTGGATCGTTATCAATAGCGGATTCGATATAGCCATGTCCGTATGCATGTTGAAATCAACTTTCCGTAGCACTAAATAACTTACATACATGATTCATACATCAATATATCCGCTATAGACCCGGTTCGGTTGTTATTAAAAATCGAGAGAATCGGCCAACAAATGGCTGAGATATAAGATATAAAATCAGGACTACCTCGATTTTTAGATTATTTTTTATCTATATCTGGATTACTAAGTCATTAATATAGACAATATGGATATCTAATGATAGATATTTCAAAGTCCTTTGTAACGACGTATATAAGGCCATTGTAAGTTGGAGTTCCAATGGGTCAATATCGGGAAAAATATTTTTTAAACCGAATTTTTATTTTTTCACCAATTTTTTTTTTGTACTAAATTTTTGTTCATTAATGAATTTTAAAAAAAATGTTAACAAAAAAATAATTTTTAAAAATTTAAAAATTAAAAAATTATTTTTTTAAAAATCCAAAAAAAAAACCTAAAAATATTTCAAATTTTTAATTTAAAAATTTAATTTAGTGAAAGGTATATAAGATATATATCACTCTTATTTGTTTTAAACTATTTTCATTAATTTTTCATTCAAATTTATAAAATTCTTGTTTTGATTAATTGCATTATAAATAAATCCTAGTTAAAATGTTCACGACTTGTTTATTTTACAGCTGCGCCAGTATTAAAAAAATCTACTGGTAACATTGAATAGTTCATGCATTTGGTCAAATGTCTATACTAGACAAATTTTTCCCATGATAAACTTCAAAATGGTTGCCAAGAGGAAAAATTATCATCTACATATATTCTTCGTTTATTAGGATAGCTACACGTTCAGTATATGTATATTGTGATATTTGGATCGCGATCCATTGTAATGGATCATGCAAAATTAGGTTATGCTGCGATTTGGATCGCGATCCATCAATGCTGCATGCTGCACGTTCAATAAACATCGCGATGTCAAAATTGTTACCCCTGTCTATACTTGATAAATGTTTATCATGATAAACGTCAAAGTGGTTGTCAAGATAAAAAGTTATCAGGAGGACAAAGTTGTTAGTGCTGGTAGGCCTACAAAGTGAAGACCGAAAATTTTTTCCCGCTAGGTGGTGGCAAATCAATAAAAATTTCAGATTTCCAACTGGGAATTGATATGAAAATAAGATTTTAATTATATAAACAACATCTAAACTGCAGATTCCGACTTGGTGTCTGGTGTGTTGTGAGAGGATCCATGATTAGTCCACGGTTATGAAACGGCACAAAAACTCATCCATATTGCGGTTGAACAACGCCAAGCATTCCTGCGAAGTTGTCAAACGATTGCGTTTATGGTCAAGTCATCCTTCAAAATTGAAACCACAGAGCCATGTGAGATGCCTATGACATCCACTATCTGTCGCACTTTCAAATCCGATCGGCCAACACCATACCGTGAATTGTTTCAGATGTAGAGACCTCAACTGTCCGTCAAAGACCTTTGGCTAGTACGTCCACAACGAAATTCAGTAAACCACTTTTTTACCATAGAAATTGATGGTGCAGAGTTCCCAGAGTATTTATCAAGCTTAGCCTTGGTTTGAGTGAAGCTTAATGAGCAGACGAATTTAAATTTTTTCCATTTTCTCTTCAAGTCACGAGGTAGTCTGCTATCACTGGCTGTCAAACACAAACAAAATGTTGCAGCTTGTTGACAGGAGCAGTGTTGCCCTTTCAATTAATGCCCGTAATTTCAACAAATAGATATCTATTAGTGCTTAGTTACTTATGGAGTAAAAATATTTGGTAATTTTAACTCGTGGATATTGATTTCAAATCAATGTCAAGTTACAGTTTAGGTAAATTTATCTACTGGTTATTTTACACCGTAGATACCTATTTGTTGAAATTACGGGCATAAGAGCTGGGAAATTCAAAAAGTCTCGCACTTATTGACCCACCCTCGTATCTAATATTTCTGACGTGCTGAGGTATTTTTGAGTTGATTTTCATTAATATGGGTTCATTGTTGGAATTGTGGGCCAAACCACTGGTCCCCATGTTTCTCATGTCTATTTACTTGTTTGTTATTCTGTTACTTGTAGAACCCCAAACCACTAGACCGATCCTCTTCAAATTTTTACTGTATGTTTCTCTTTTTCTGGAAGGAATATTGAAATTTCAAGTGGGCGTGGCATTTCCCATATAAAGTAAATATTTATTATTGAATATCTGGTGAACTATAACTATGAAAGGCGCAAAACTTCGCATCTTGGCTGAAAATGGGCGGAATTGGATAAATGGGCGTGGCACGTAATAACTATCATATAAAGTAAATAGTTATTTTCGAATATCTGGAGTACTATAATTGTGAATGGATTAATTATATTCATTTATTTTTTTTTTTATAAAATTCTTCCTCATTTTTTTTATTTTACTACGATAGGGATAGCGAAGCGCAACGGGATAAGCTAGTATATAATATAAAAGTTTATCATATTTATTAGATATTTCTTAATATAAATTCCATTTCTCTTATTTAAGTAGTCAATAGAGTAGCCTATTTGCATTTCTCTCTCCTCCCCTTGCTTACTTATCTATTTATATCTTTATATAAATCTATTGTAGAATCATTTGTTTACAAATTAAGTAGTTAAATGTCAAAATGACATAACACACTTGACATCAATGAAAAGATTTGCATTAAAATGAAATATTACTTAATTTAAATTAATTACATACATATTTGCATCAGTAAAAAAAAATACAATTTATTTGGCTTAAGTGACTTATAGCACTTAATTCTTTTAAACAAAAAAAAAGAAAAGATTAAAGAATTTTCCACTATATTTGCATGTACATAAATGTAGATGTTTCTTTTTATGTTTCCAATGATAATATAATTAATTTCATTTAATTGATTGATGTTTTTATTTATTTATTTTTTTTTCAAATATCCCCCTTCCAACTACTTGCTTGGTGAACCTACTCTCTATAATTTCCTTGCTATAAACATCTTACACACCACATCTCATCATGTCCAATCCAACACCCATCATCAACCCTCAACATCAACAAAAACATACAAAAATGTTTGTTTTTTTGTTTTTGTATTATTTTAATTTATTTGTTAAAACAAACAACAACAAAAATGCTGCAGCAATTGGTTGGCGATAATCCGGACAAGGAGAAGATTGTTAACGAATACCAGAAACGTTTAAGAGGCACTTTGAATAGCAAAAATGTGGGTCTTTATGTCAAAGCATTTATGAAGTAAGTTATTTTTGTTTGGATTGGAATTGGAATACTTTTACATTTGGCATTTATTTATGATTTCTTTCTTGTTTTGCATATTTATTTATTCTGTTGATTGATTTAATTTTTATTTCTTTTTATTTAAAATAAATTTAGTCGCAAAGATTTAACTTTGAAGGGCTGTAAGGTTGATGTCATTTTAATCACTGGCATGTTGAGTCCTTATGCTTCGATGGTGGAGAAGTTACATCGTGATGTTGAAAAGGAAAAGGTCACTATGTTGAAAATTGAAAGAGCTGGTGATGTTTTAGCTGATGCGGTAAGTTTTGATTGAGTTTGATTTTTTTTACTTATTTTTTCATAAACCAAAATTTTGCACTCAAAATTGTTTCATATTAAATATCCACTTTCCTTTCTTTACAGCCCGCTAAAGTCGCCCAATCGATTCTATTGTTCTGCAAAGGTCAAGGTCTCTTGACATCCGTCATTATGCCGGGCGTTGATCGTGGTCGGGCATTTTCTACCAGTTCTGGTTCATTCGATGGCACCAACGGTACTCGCAAACTATCAAGAGGGATTTCCATGGAGGACTACGACAAACCCAATATTCGTCGTTTAAGCATCATTAACAACGATATTAAGAAGTAAATTGTACTCGATTTATATTTAAGCTAAATGGCGATAAAGTTTTACAAACAAAAATGATTATCTTAATGAAAGAAACCAAACAAAAATAACAACGCAAATATTTATATTCTTAAAACAAATTATTATAAACATAATTACTAAAACTAATTGCCAAAATTATTTAAAAAGAAAACACGAAAAAAATTAGAAAAAAAAAATGAAATTAAAGTTAAGTCAAAAATGTAGTCAGTCACAAACTTAAAAAAAACACCTACAAATAAAGCAAATATTATTAATTTAAATAAAAGCTAAGTTGCCCTGCTAGTCCGAATCACAGATCATTACTAAAATCAACAAAAAGTACTTCAAAAATTATGGTAAAAAATGTAACTAGTAGGGGAACACCATAAAAAGTAGTAATTATATAAAATGTACTCTTATTATTGTTAATTAATTTTTTGAATTTTATTTTTAAAACACAAAATTTTATACATTAATTAAAAACATAATTATTTTAAAGATCCCCTTAAACATATTTTTAAACAGATTTTATATGACAAATGTTTTTTTAAAAAGTAAACGATTAGAGCAGTTTAAAAATTTAGTTTGAAAATAAAAAAACATAAACTGAAAATCAGTATTCAAACAACGTCTTTTTAATACAATATTAATAATATTCATCAAGTATCATATTCTTAATTCGTACTCTAATCGTTTACTTTAGTTAAAACACCTTAAACTACTTCATTATAAAAGTAAATACACATAAAAAAACAAACAATCATTAGTAATTTAAAAATACCTCCGATTTTCAAAACAAAATTAAAGTTCAAACTACCTAAATGTATACCCCCGGACTTGTAAAATCAAAATTAACGAAATTTTATTTTAAAATGTTATAATTTATTTTAAATGAAACTCCACCTCCCAACAATTTTTGAAAAATTTACAATTTTATAGCGGTTATAAAGTAAACAGCACACATCATGACTAAAACAAAGAAATTTATATATATTAAATGTATTGTATTGTATAATTCAGCACATGTTAATTAAATAAAAGAATGCTTAATTAAATAATATAAACAAATAAAAAAAGCCACCTATTGTTTTATGTTGGCCTAAAATATTTAAATGCACCAAAAATCTTTTGAGATTTATCACAAAAAAAAACAAACAAACCTTAACATTTAGAGAAATTTATATGTATATCTAATAAAGCGTAAATGAAAACAAACAAATTCAAAATTGTTTATATAAAACATAACTTTACATTAAAAAATAAAGAAATTAGATGAAATAAACCTTGTTTTATTAAAAAAATAAACAAAAATCCATTGCACCCCCCGTTAATTAATTAATTATAAGACAGAATTCTCTTGCTAAAGAATTTTCTTTAAATTAACAGTTTTCCAAACAAATTTCACATAAAGAGGGCGCTGATTACCGAACAAATGCAACCCTGTTTAAAATTGCATTTCATTAATACGGCATCTCTTTAGCTAAACGTCAGTGTTAAGCAATATGGCTACACCGCCACCACCAACAAAACCTCCTAGAGGTGTAAAATATGGAAAAGATGAGGTAAATGTTAATAAAAAATTATGAAAATTACTTGAAAATATTGCTAAAAGTGTCCTCTACCACAAACAAATGAAGTTTTGTGCAAAAGTATAGTAATAATATTGGAAAAATGTCTTGAAAATTCAGCGACTAAAAGTTTTCACAGTGATGATGACATTTTACAAGTTTTGTGTTATCGTCCCATTAATGACAACAGCTGTCAAACTTTTCCCTATTTTGATTAATAACAAAAAAAAAATAATGAGCAATTATTATAGAACTTTAAACTTTTCTTTTTTTAATCTCACAAAACCATTTAAAGGGCGTTGTTTTGCTATTAATAAACAAATTCATTATAATTTTAGGCTGGCTGTGGTCTCATTGTTAATGTCATCAAATCGTTGGGTCTCAGCGAGACCAATGAAGAACGTCAGAAAGAAAAGTCGAAAATTGAAAAAGAATTCAAGAAATCTGATCAAAGATTAAATGATTTGGTATCAAAACATGACCAACAACTATCGCAGGTTATACCCCTGTTCACCAAAGTATCCACAGAGGTAAATAATAGTCGCGAAAAGATACATGCGGTTAAGGAGAATTTGAGTGCCTGCAAAAGACTGCTGCAATGCAGGAGAGAGGAGTTGAAGAAAATGTGGACAGATGCTGTGCAGCATAAACATGTTTTAGTGATGTTGGAACAAATGTGAGTAAATTCATTTAATTTATTTAAAGTAATAAATTATAAAAGAAATTCATTATTTTAGCAACGATTTACGTAAAGTGCCTCAAAGTGTGGTTAGTTATACATCCAAACGCCAGTATTTACATGCCAGTAAAGTCCTAACCGATGCTTTAAACTTAGTCAATGGTCCTCTCAAAGAGGTGGAAGGTTTAGCTGACATACGCTCCGACCTAATGGGCCGTCGCCAACATTTGTACCAACGTTTACACGAGGAATTGGTGGCCCAAGTCTATAATAGTTCAGCCAATGGCATTTTAAATGATCTACAACGTTCCAATTCTCATCGTTTAAATGCCAACTTCTCACGCAACATTACCGCTAGACGTTCAACCGATCGCATTGAGGCTAATGCCCGCGTACGCAAAGCCCTTCAAGAAATGGCCCAAGGCGTGGATCTTTCAAAAACGGAAATCATCGAAGATGCAGATCTTATAGATCCCGAACTAAGTATGACCTATTTTATTGCCATAATTGTAGAGTGTTTTGGTATGTTGCAAAAAGTACCCGATTCCATTGAGAAATTGCGCGTGGGCATTCAAACGGAATTGCTGGAAATTGTACGCACTACAACACGTCAAATGATTGATAATTCGATAGCATCGAATGAACGTTATCCTTTGTTGACCTTATTGGATGTTATCTACAAACAATTTAAGGCCATTGCACGTACGCATGCTACACTATTGAAGAATTTCTTGGTTGTCGTACAAAAGTATCAGGTGGTGGGACCACAACATTATACATTAACGGATTTTTGGTCGCAGGCACAGTCGGTGGTAAGTGTTATCGGAGAATATGGGATAAAATTTGGGGTCTCTATAAAAAAAATTTTAAATTAGAAATGTTTTTGTCAATTTTACTATATTGTTCCCTTATTTTTTTAGCTGCAATTGCTTTTAACCGATTATTTAGACATTCAAAATGCTTCCGCTGAAGATGCTTCACAATCTGCATACAGTGAGCCCACTAACAATATTAATACATTTTTCCTAAGACGCAAAGTTCCAAGGTGAGTTTTTATTTCAAAGAACATAAATATTTAAAGAATTGAATTAAAAAACAAGAGAATTAAATTAAACACAATTCGGCACAGCCGAATCTTATATACCATTCACCAAAGTATATTTAAGGAAAAGATTGAAAACTATTTTTGTTAAAAAAAAAATAAATTCGAATTAATAAATTTTTTTCCGGTTTTATACCCATTGTCGGTCCGAATTTCCATGGTTTATACGTCGTTGGAAAGGTCTTTGAAATGTTTATCAATGGTAACCCAGATATAATTAAAAAATAGGTCCAAAATCGTGGTAGTCGTGGTTTTTTGCTTATATCTCACTTTTTTGTGGGCCGATTTTCGAGAATTTAAATAGTTATCGAACCAGGACTGTATATTGATATATCAAATATGTATGGAAAGTTGATTTCAACATACAGACGGACATGGCTTTATCGTGGTGAAGGGTATAATAATGTTGTATTTAACTACTCAAAATATTTCCAAGATTTTTAAATATGTTTTAAAACCTCTATTCTAATTAAGAAGAAAACGTTCTCCATTTGTTTACAATTGGTAATTTTTTTTAAATAAAATATTTTCAAAACCCTTAACTTTGCAAAAATCCCATTAAATTGCTAATTAATGTTTAGATTTGTAAAAACTGCCGGTAGTTAATTTTATTAAATCCTTTAAAAATGTGTTAATACTTTACTAATGTTCCGATTTCCTTGCAGTACTAAAAAATCTCTATTTAAATTTGATAAATCATCGACTACAAAAACACCAACCACTGAGGGTTCAAAAGAACATCGACGCAATGTTTCGGATGTTTCCAATGACAATTTGAATGCCGCTTTAAATGTTAGTGGCGGTAAGCCGGGTGGTGCCAGTTTTAAAACAACTCTTCCATATGAGAAACAACGTGAGAAACTATTGATTTGTACACCAGATCAAAATGTCATAACTAAAGTGTATTTACCCTTGATGGCTTATATACAAGAAATCGAAGGTTTTATGAAATGTAAACCAGGGTAAGCAGAAATTAATTATTTTTTTATATTCTAAGCTATAAATTATATTCTATTTATCATTTAGACAACCTTGCAGTCTTCATGATTTCATTGACAACTACATTAAGGATACGTTCCTTTCCCAGGGCCACAATTCTCAATTACAACTGACCATTGATAGTTTTTCCAAAAATCAAGATGTTTGGCGAGCAATTCTAATGCCCGAAGAAATGAAATTAATGAATCTATCACGACCTATTTTACAATCTACGGCCAGAGTTGAAAGATGTTTAATAGAAACCAAACAGCTTATACAGGATTTACCATTTTACTCGGAGGAGCTATTGAAAACGGTGTGTTCGGTGTTGAAAGACTATAGGGAAATATGCCAGGCGGCTTATCGTGGCATTGTGCAGCCAGATACCGAGGATAAGAGAATATATAGTGTGACTTGGTTAAAAGATGAGGACATTAGTAGATTTTTAAAGTAAGTTATAGTAAAAAATATGAATTAAATTTATTTAAAAAAAATCCTTTCAGAACTTTACCTAATTGGATGGATTTGAAAAATTCCACCCAACCTCCTACTAAACATAATAAGAAACTACATCGCAACACTTTTGAGACCTCAGAAGAAGAAAGTCCTGTTGATGTACAACAACGTAACATTAGAGAAGCCGAAATGCTTATCAGTAATCTGGGCAAAGATGGTATTTCACAGCAGGAGATTTTGGCCGATATTAGCGTGCTTAAAGAATTGGCTATACTGCAAGAAAGCATGGAATGGTTTTCGAGTCGTATATCAGAATTTGCCAATGAATTAAGAAGACCTTTGGGCAATGGCTTGACAACTGGTGTGGCTGTTAACGATGGCACCATTAAGGTTTTGACTAATCTGGCTTTAGAATTCGATGAACTGGCCAATACTTGTTTGCTGGTTTTACATTTAGAGGTAATAATGTTTAATTTTTATAGTTAACATATAAATTCTTTATAATTTTGTTAAAATTTACTTCTAGGTACGTGTGCAATGTTTCCATTATTTGCGTTCGAAACGTCTTCAAACACGCTCTGATAGTTTTATTGATTCCAAAGATGACATTTTGGAGCCGGATCGTCAGGTCCAAGTGTTTACCAAACGTTTGTCGGAAATGGATGAAGCTTTTAGAAACACTTTGCATCCGAGAAAAACAAAGGTAAGAGAAAGAGAGTTATATTCTGAATTTTATATCATTAAACACAGTATGTTAATGTTTGATGTGAAACTTCTATTAATATGAAAGCCCTAAACCTGAATGTTTCAAAATCTAGTTTTGTTTAGCAGTTATAGAGTTTTGAATAAGATTATGTGAACCTATGTATGACATGACTAAAACTTTCATTGACAAATTTTTCGATTCCACAAGAGTTTTTGAAAATTTAGGCAATTTTGTTTCACGAAGAAGTTTGCTTGTGGGTGAAACAAAAAAACTTCGACGACGCTGCTCTAGCTTTGAAAGTGTCTAAAGAATTATTAGCCCTAACCTGATCTACAATATTGAGTTAAAGCTACTGTCTTATATCTTGCTGAGTTTTTAAAATCTTGATCATGACATCTATCAGTTGATAGATGAGCTCTACATATCGCACTCGTTCAACAATACTGCATTAACTCCATTTTTATTTTATTTTACCTTTTTGACAAACAAAACAATACATAACACTATCTGCAGGCAATAAACACATAAAATGGATATGCAGCGGAATACAAGAATTGATGGATTTTCTTATTATTGCGGAATTTTCGTTAAAGAAAACTTTCTTAAGCATTAAGAAAACTGGTTTTAGTCTCTTTTGTACACTTAAAAGATTTTGAGTTAATACAGTATTGTTGAACGAGTGCGTTATGTAGCTTAGAATTTTGAAAGCATTTTTAAAACTAATAGCTATATATCTATATATTGGATTTTTATCTCAATTGGAAGCCCTAAGCCAGTCCTACAATACGTAGAAAAAATCATTTCAAAATCTAGCTTCGTTTAGGAGTTATAGAGTTTTGAATAAAATAGTTTCACAAAATTCACCTGCTATGAGATTATGGGCTCCTAATATTTGACAAAAATTTTAAAATTTAATTTTCTTCTGTTGCCAAATTGTCAAACAGAAATTTATGGTTGCTCTCTGACAACGCAACACAAGTTCGGTTTGATATCTGCCAGTTGGACCAAAAAAGTTTGATGAGCTCTACGACGCATGTAGCTTAGATTTTGAAAGCGTTTTAAATATTAATAGCTATATATTGGATTTTTATCTCAATTGAAAGCCCTAAGCCAGACCTACAATATATAGAAAAAATAATTTCAAAATCTCGCTTCGTTTAGGAGTTATAGAGTTTTGAATAAAATAGTTTCACAAAATTCACCTGCTATGAGGTTATGGGCTTCTAATATTTGACAAAAATTTTAAAATTTAAAGCCTTTTGCATAAATGGTACGATAAAACTTTACACTATGTAATTGTAAACGTTTTAATAAAAATTAGCTATATAACTTTGTAGAAATGTTTGTATACAATTTGATAAAAGAATTATGTAAAAGTGTGTAGTTACATTGAATTTTTTGTCTAGTCAAACTATTTTAACAAGATACTTACCATTAATACTTACTTTTGCCATTAATTCCGAATTTTAAAATTCTAATTTTTCTATTTTATTTTCAGTACATTTTTGAGGGTTTGGCCCATTTTGCGGCTCGTATTTTAATACAAGCCTCCAATGCTATTGAACACATCGATCAAATCACCGTACAGCGTATGTGTCGCAATGCCTTGGCATTGCAGCAAACCTTAAGTAATATAACAGCTTCACGGGAAGTAGCACTCGATCAAGCTAAACAATTTTACGAATTGCTGTGCATGGAACCAGATGTAAGTTCAATAACTAATTCTTAATTGTTAATTAATACTCATTAAATATATATCTTGATAATTACAGGTCATACTCACCACACTTGTTGAGCAAGGTTTACAATTCACAGAATTGCAATATCTAAATGCTTTACAATTATCGTGCAAAGCACGCGGCATTACAGATTCCAATACTTTGGCCAATTATCAGCAAAGATTAGCGGATATCTTGGGAGCAGAACCTTCCACGGGCATAGTCGTATAATACATATAAAGAATACAAATATTAGTGCAAGACATGTTTTAACTAATTATTAGTAACTCTCTCTATTGATGTCATTGTTTGCTTTGCTTTGCTTTCCTTTCATTTTTATTTTCTTTAAAGAGAAATAAGTTATATTTACATACATATAAAGATATAAACTTTTTTTTAGCTTTTAAGACTGTTTCTCTTAAGTTTTGTCTTTTCCAGCTTGAGTTATACCATACAAACAAACAAACATACATTATTATATAAATGGCATGAGAATTTTTTTTTATTATTATTTTGGTTTTTATTTAAGAGCTTAAAGTTTTTACCTTTGAATAGTTAATATAAAGCAAGAGAAATATTTATATTTATTTAATGCAATTTTTAAGTTCAAATTTCAATGTTTAAAGAAAACAAAATATATGTTTACCTATTTAAAAAAAAAGAAAGAAAACAAATTCATATACTAACTACTATTACATATTAACAAAACAAAAAAACACATTTATCGAAGGAAGCAGAAACAACAAATTACTCATTAAACATGAAAAACAACAACGTTCAATTCACTTGGTGATGTTTAAACAATTTTGCTTAACTAAGTTGTTCATTATTAATTAATTATATTATATAATATACATTATACAAGAAAAAACAAAAACATATGTATTATTTAAACAAAAACCAATTAAAAATGAAACAAAAAATAGAAGAAAATCTAACTCAAACAAGTTATTTCAATATAAAGTGCAGGTTGAATGTATATGTTTTTAGATGAACCAACAATTTTGTTTTGCAATTGTAGTTTAGTGAAACAATACAAATTGTTAGATGAACAAAAAACCGATTTCAATTTGGGGGCTTTAGGAAGTTGATTTCAACAGACAGACGGAGATGGCAATATCGACTCCACAAATGAAAAATGTGAAAATTTCAAACCGAATGATAAACTTGTATATGAGGCTATCAGTGCAAAAGTGGTGTAACCCCAAACATTTTTTTTGTATATTCAACTTACACCACTCTGTGAAAAAACGATTTTTTCAGCTCCATATGCTTTTGAATACCAAAAGGTAATGTAAGGACTTTAAGTAATACCAGAACAGCAACCAAAAAAAATGTGAGTTACACTACTTTTGCGCTGATGGCCTCATATAACCTTACCACTCAACTCAAAACGGTTTCAAAGTCAACTTGGTTTTCATCAAAACGCGATTTATCCACTGCTTTTTCAAAAAAAAATCGAAATTTTGATTGGAATTTAAATTTTTCTTTTAACGTATACTAAATATGATTGGATAAATATAGCACTCTTCCTTATTTTTTAAAATGTTCTCTTGCATTTCAAGCCAAACGAAAGTGAAAATAATCCCCCTGTCACAGAATACCATTGCGATCGAAAGTGTAATCAACGCGTTTAGAGAATTAATTTTGATTCAAAACAAAACCCTTTTTTGTAGATTTGAAACCGAAACTAGGTTTTCATTTAATCAAATAGTTTTTTTTTAAGTATGTATAGTTAAGATTTTCCAATTTTCACTTAAGAATAATTGCAGAGAAATTGTAAACATAAAATATTACACCTTGAATATTCAGTTAGTCACAGCCTTTGTTGCTTCAATTGCTTCCTCAGTAGTCTCTTCGGCAATTTTTTGTTTTTTAGCTTTAACATCAGATTGCTCCGGCCCCTCCTTTGCATCGTCCTCATGCGCTAAACGTTTCACAGCTTTCCTAATGGCCATTTTACCTTCATACAATTCCAATAGCTTATTACCATCATATAAAACAAACGGTAGAGTAGCCTTTTGATAATAGTCCGGTAAAAGTTCCAAATTATTAATGACCGTATCTAACATATGCGACTTTTCGCACCATATTCCCGGAGCATCATTGCGCACAGGATTAATGTGTATGTGCAGATGATAGAACGATGGCTGATAATGGAAATACATACGCAGCTGAGTCAATGCAATGCCATAGCGAGATTCTATAGCCTCGGCAGCACGTAATCGTATGTTGCGCAATAGAGGAAGATGTGAGGCATTGAGATCACGCAATGATTTAATATCACGTTTATGTGTAATTGCTAAGACGTAAAGATTTTCAACATTACGACCATCCCATTTAAGATCGGGCAATAAAACAAAACCGTTTTCTGGATCGGAATCTTCGAAAACAATACGTTCAGTTTCTTGTTTGTGTTCCAAAATATTGTATACCCACTGGAAATAGAAAATGTGTGCTTTCAGGAAACATGATTGATTTAGGGGAAACGAAAGTGTGAAATGTGTTAGCACACAATCCAGCAAACAACTTATAAAACAATACAATTTGAATTTTCAGACACTAATTGTTCAACCGATAAGAATTTCCGTAAGTAATTTCAAATGCATGTAAGATAATGAAGTCTTTCACTTACCTCTAAGGAAAATTGACTTGAGGTTATGTGTGGAAGTGTGATTTCTTCATACAGCTTGGGAGTTTCGTTTATTAAAAATTTTTGACAAATGGAATACTTTTCGATGTGTTTGTCAGTAGCAGGATATACAACAGTTGCCTTAACACCTAAAATATATAAAAAATTATAAATATTAAAAACAAAACAAGGAAATATTTGGTGAAATAAAGCTATAAACATATCTATCTACTTAAGACAACTTACCACTTAATTTAGCCGGTGGTATACATTGATAACTACCATAAATATTGTTGATAAATTCAGTTTGTACTTTTAAATCACTGCAAAAGTATGTAGGTTTTATTAAACTCCCCTCTTCCTTTGTCTCCAGCACTTTTTCCAATGTCTCGTCCTTTTTACCATTTTCATCTTTGCCATTTTTTTCTTCGTTCTCCTTGGCGGTAGCTACATCACTTTCCTGGAATGCCTTTTTCTCAAATATAACTATGGCCCTGTCACTAGCGGATAAATCAGGGAAATTCCCCAATAAAGCTATACTCTTATTGCGAGTATTATTGTTAAGTATACGTTGCAAACGGAATTTGTTCAAGTCATAAGTAGGTGCCGCTACTACCGTCGGGGTTGTTTCCTGATTGTTGCATTCACTTTTTTCTACCGCCTCTAAACTTGGAGATTTTTCTGCTTCACATTGTACCACTTCATCTGCTAATGTTACGATTTCAGCGGTTACTAAAGTTTCAGGCATTTTAATGGATTAATAACTATTAATAATTGATAAACTTATAAATTTTCGCAAAAACAAACAAAATTGCCGCACTTTTCTTGTTTGCAAATAATAACAAAATAGTGATGTTAAAGTATTGAGTACTCAATACTCAAAAGTACCTATTCATACTTTCGGTGTTGTATTTTCAAAGAAAGTACAACTATAAAAATGGAATATTTTTAAAGAAAATATCATTTAGGCAATATTTTATGACTTCATATAAAGAAATTTGGAATTTTTGTATATATATCATATTATATTACAATAAAAAAAAGTCTAAAACTATTGAGCAATACCGAGTATTTACAAGTATCGACATTTTACAACACTATAACAAAACGGCATCAGCCAAATGCAACCATGTGATTTCATGCGATGCCAGATTGTTAATATACCAACTGATTTAGTTGGGACACAAACCATTGCAATGTGTTATAACTGTAATAATAACGCATTTTCACTGCATTTCGAATATACTATATCAGAGACCGAAAATAACGAGCTCGTTTTTTATTTCAATGGTAAATTCTAAATCGGAGACATTTAATAATATTTTTTTGTGTTATCCTGAGGTGTAGATATATGTGATTTATAATTAACCTTTTCGTAAAAGTTAAATTGCAATTATAATTTTCAATTTCACAAAAAAACGAGTTTTATAAAAAAAAAATGTTTGGCAAAATGTTTGTTAATTTTTCAAATGTAAATTTTTCGACATTTCAAAAATTAACAACAAAAACGGATTTTTATCAGGCCTGTCACACATTTTGTTCGGAATGGTTTCAATTCCGATCGATTTCATTTTAGGTTTTTCAGATTCCTTGTAATTTATTAATTCCAAAAATATTTAATAATTCTGATTTTTGATTTGAACAGCGTTTATATTAAAGCAAATGTGAAGTATTTGCTACTGAAACTGATTACAAATTTTAGAAAAACAAATAATTACAAAGAAATATAAATTCCACTTTGAAAACTGAAAGTGCTATCATTCCGAAAGGAAATTTCGTTTTACTTTTTCTGAAGAAGCAAAAAACCGAATTAATTCCACTTTACATTTGACACAGGCCAAATGTTTATTTCATGATTCAAATTATTTCAAAATAATTTGACACCATAAAAAAAGAAAGAGCCAAGTTCAATTCATAATATACAAGATTCATTTTAAGCGACGTTATGTATCCATACGATGAGGAAAATATGACCCTTGTTTGGAAATTCCAGCACGAAAACACAGCACATACACACCTCTAGGGTTGTAAAGGAGTGGTTGGTTACAATACCATGAGGTACTGTGGCAAATTGTAGATCGCAAAATACGGTCTCAAAATTATATCATGAAGGCAGCTTTTATCAGATACCGTTTAAAACCCTGATAAATATATCTAATATAATGGGCTGTTACTGCGTAACTCAATCCGAAAATGAAAATGTTCGAATTTGTGATCTAAATACATTGTAATTCGAAACGATTTCCTTCCGAATCGAATTAGCGAGTAACCCCTCCGACACCATAGTATGTGGGCAGTGGTCGACTTTCATTTATAGGGTCGGTTGCAAATACATAAATAAAAAGTATACAAAAAGTTTAAATTGAAAATTTCAAAACTTTTCAGAGACCACTTAACTTTTTTTAAATTCTACTGAATCTAGTTTCCAGGAGTGAAATAAAACTACATTTAGATTTTTTTGTTTGCTTTTTGTCTTCATTATATGAAATTTTTTGTTTTTATTTTCGAAATGTTTTTGTTATGAGTTTTTTTCATCTTTCTATTATTAAATAATGTTTGTTGTTTTTGTTTTGTTATATATGTATTTATGTATGTTGTATATGATGCCTGGTATTACTATTTATGATTTTCTTCTTCGTGGTAATACTTTTTTTATATAATAGATGTATGTATATTTATTTTATTAGTTTATCGATTGATGACTTTTGTTTTTAATTTAATTTATGTGGGAAACTTTATGAAAATTATGAAATTACTTCTTCCACTTGTTATGAATGCATTTGTTTTTTTTTTGTTTTCATCTTATAAAGTAATAAAAGAGAGTTAATTAAAATTGCTGTCACTTTAATGATTTTTGTTTTGTGTTTTGAATGATTTTTTGTTTCCGTTATGAATTACAATAAATACATTAAATAAGCTATGTAGAGAAAGGGGGGGGGGGGTAGAGAATTGATTGGATTGTTTGTTGTTTACTGTTTTTTTGTTGTTGTTGTGGGTGTGTAGTTGGTTAGAAGGAGTTGTTGTGTGTGAGTGTTGGGATTTTTTTTGTTTTTCTGTTTTAATAGTTTCTTTTGTTTTTCTTTACATTTAGCATCAATCTTTTTATATAATAATATTATTTATGTTTTTATGTTTGTTGTTGTCTTGTTTAAATATATATAGATTTATTTATTTACTGATCCATAATCAATAATAATAATAACTTTTAGTAATAATAAAGCGCACATTTTTGTTTTGTTTTTCATTTAAATGGATTTTTTGTGTATGCTTAAAAAATGTATAATATGAGTAGTCACAGTCATTAAATAAAATCTTATTTTTTTTCAAACATTTTACTTTTATTTTGTTTGTTAAATTATACTTAAAATAGTTTACACAGCGTAAATAATAAAACGAAAACATATGACGACAATATTTATTAATGAATTTTTCTTGTTGTTGTTTGTCAAATATTTAACTTACTGGAGAGTTATTTAATGGGTGTGTGTCTTTATTTATTTAATTAATTTTAGCCATCTAAGTATTTTTTTATGTTTTTTTCCGTTATTTATTTAGTTAATTTTAAATTTTGTTTTTTTTTACTTTTGCTTTTTGGAAGCCTTGATTTTTTTATTCAATTGTTGTTTATTTTTCTTTCATTTAAAATAATTTTTATTACTTTGATTTAAGTTTTTTTAGATTCCTTAAAAAAACATTATTTTTTATTAATTCATTTTTAAAAAAACAGACAAATATCAAAAAGTATGTATTTATTAGTTAAAACATTGTTTTTACTCTTATTTTTTGTTTTGTTTTGCTTGTTTGTTTATTTAATTTTAGTCTCTCTTAACAGCTAAGTAATAATGAAGGATTCCCCTCCTCTCTTACTCTCCCTTTATTTAGTTGTGTTTAACAAAAAAAAAAACATAAAACATGTATAAATGAGTAAAATACGTGACTGGACTCAATATTTGTATTAATATTATTATTTTAAAAATAAAAAAAATTCTAAATTAAAAGTTTATACTCTTTTTAAAGAGCTCTTAGAAAAATTGAGTCATTTTGTTTATTTGCAAATTTAAAGAAAATATAAAAAAAAATTTTTGGTTGGAAATATTATAAGTTTTTTTTCTAAATAATAAAGTTGACAAAGTTTTATCAATAAAAGGCAAAGGTTTTAAAATTTTAGGCTAGCATTCGATTTTTAGTGTTTTTTTTTTGTTTGTTTGTTTTTGAACTAAAATGGAAAGAAATTTTGGAATTGTTAAGAAAACTATTTTTAGAATTTTCATAAATAAAAATATAGTTAAAAATGTACACAAGACGGCATTAAAATAAATAATTTTTTGAAAGTAACTTCCACTTAAATATTCATTTAATTGATCTTCTCGAAAACCTTTTTACAAGAGAAAACATTTAAATTTTTTTTTTGTGGGCATTTCCACAGAAATGTACAAAGGTCCACCGTAACCGAAAAAAACTTCTAAATTTGTATAATATAATGTAGTTTCAGCTAATCTGAGTTGTTGTCATGAGAAAATTGCACTGAAAACAGAAAATTCACTTTTTCTTGCTCTTAGCAACTTTTAATGACATATGACTCTTTAGTATTTATTGTTTACATATTTATAAATGAAAGAGGGCCAACAAAGCTCCATTAAAGGTAAATCTTTCATTTGATTTTGTTCATTTACCATGTCGCGTTCCGGTACTTAAGCCATTGTTTGTTATCAGTTCTCCGCGTTTGTTTTAATAAAGTGGGCTGACAAGTTTAATTCAAAACTAAATACAAATTACAGCGTCTAATAATCACAATAAACATTTTAATTTGACTTTCAAAGTGTGTCACGTTCGGGATCGTAAACGTTTACTTATAAATATTTTTGATATTTTGTTTATGTTTTAAAACTATCATTTGGTGCCGGGATTTAAGCCCTAAAAGCAGCTGAAAAATAATAATTTTAAAATAAAATTTAACTAACTTTGCTTTATATGTTTATGATTTCTGTTATTATTACATTAGTCCATAATATATATATAAAATAATATAATAAATTCGACGATTTTTGTAGTTTATAAAATTTTGAATTGAATCTACTTGACTAATCGGTATTGCAAACATAACGAAAAAATATGTCGCGTGACGAAACATAACTAAAGGTTTGTAAAGCAAAACATAATGCTAGCATTTCATCAAGACAACTCTCATTTTATAAATATATTATTAAATTTTCCAATTCGCTGATCTTTGCATTTTTATAGAGACACCCGAAAACAAGTTCTATTTATTTTGTCTCGTTCGGGATACCACGTTTATTGCAAAACCTATCATTTGCACAAAACATAGTGCTACAAAAATGATATTGAAAAATATAAATAAGAAACAAAAATTGTTCAGATGTCTTTAATGAAACGCGACGAATGTCACGTTCGGGACCGTGTAAATAACAATATGCTTTTTAGTGATCTTCCAAAAATAGACATTGTATAATATCGTCATTATCCCTTGACAGTTTAAGTATCATTTAACAAAACAAACATTTTAGGTTATTGATTGAGAGAAATTAAATAATCAAGATTATATTATATTTTTTTTTCGAACTTGAATAATAAACGTCAAAAAATAATTTTATGCAAATCAACGCAAATATCAAATTAATAAATCGTCGAAAGTAAAATTTTCAATTTAAAAAAAATCAATTTTATAAAAAAAATATAAATTTTGCAAAATATTTTTAAAAAAAAAAAAATAATTTTTCAAAAAATTTATAATTTTTTAAAAATCATTAAATTTATAAAAAAAATCTACAATTTTACAAAAAATTATTTATATATTTTTTTTAAATCAAATTTTTACAAAAACTAAATTTTTTTTTCTCAAAAAATCAACAATATTTAAAAAATATCGTCCAATCATAGCTGGTTACTACATACATTGAGAAAAAATACTGATGGTAACCCACACGCAGTATTACAATGGAACCCGCAGGTCACGTGGAGCAGAACTGTTTGCAGGGAAACAAATAAATAATTTACCCAATTACGATATATAGCTAGAGACATAACAGAATGGAAGAACTATATCAAAATATTTTCGGAATTTTCAAAGTGGAATTGATATTTGTTTGTATTTATTTAAAACAGCTGAATTATTTCTTTTGCGATTTAAAAAAAAAATAAACGGAATCTAAAGACACTACAACAAAATCGATCGGAATAGGAACTACGGAATCAAAACCATTCCGAAAGGAATGTGTAAAAGGCCAGTATAACTGTAATTTTGAGTGATTTATTTTTGCTTATATGGACAAGTTATTTTCGGTCTCTGGTTATAACAGTATTGAATGGTAATCTGCCAAAGCGGCTTTCACTTGTATACAAGTATTAACAAATTTGAAAGGCTTTGCGGCACAGTTTAATAACCTCATATCATCGTGGACTAAGAAATTTAGTATAATTTATTTTAAAAGCCGTCTAATCTACAGTGCAGTTAAACTAATTAGCACAAGTTTTCGGTTAAAAATAAACTATTTCGGTATTCTTCTTCTTAATGAATTCAACTTTTATACAATACTATTTAACCTAAAAACGAAACCAATTATTTTTAATCCACACTTTATGTATTGCATATAAAAAAAATTAAGATAATAGCAAAAAATTATTTATTTAATGTAAAAGAAAATCTTACCTTTAACTTAATTATGTGTTTTATTGTTGTTGCTGTTGTGGTTGGTTGTTTGTTGTTGAAATCATTCGTTATTGCAGCAGTTAGTAGAGAAATGAGAGGATTTAAATTGTATATACGCTTTCATGGCTTAAAATTAGGAATCATTGCGTTTGTTTTCATATAACATGGCATTTTGATGGTGGCAATACACGGCGAATGTTTCCACAGGACGTTTTACAAAAAGAGTGCTTGTTTTTTAAACATTTTTTTAAGTTGTTTTATTTTTTTTTAAAAAAAAGAACCATAAAGGACTAGAGTTTTATGTAATGTCTTCATTTAATCCTTTTGACCTTTCTATTGATTCAACTTTTTATGTTTATCGTTTTTTTTCTTCTTATCATGTTTTGTTTTGATTTCAACTTGTTTTTTTTACTATAAATAATAGAAAAGAAAATATGGTTTTGTTTTTGTTTTAATTGTTTAAAGGCTATTAATTGATAGTTGTAGTTGAAGAGGTTGAAGTGGTGGTGTTAGTAGGTATTGCAGAAGGTAAAGGGGAAGCTTGAAAGTTAGTATGAATAGGAGAGGCATTTACAGCAGGATTTAAGTAATGTTGCTGTTGGTGTTGCTGTTGATGATGGCTAGTTGTATTATCAACCACATCCATAGAAACCATAGAGGGGTCCATATGTTGATGTAATTGCTGCTGTTGTAGATGTTGCGGAGGAGAATGTTGGTGTTGGGGATGTTGCTGCTGATGTTGCAGTTGCTGCTGTTGTTGTAGCTGTTGTTGATGTTGCTGATGCTGCTGTTGTAGCTGTAGTTGCTGTTGTTGTTGGAACTGTTGTTGCTGCTGCTGCTGTATTTGCTCATGTGGCACATACATAACATGACCAGCCAATGGATCAACCATAGGTACTGCCACCGTACCTTGTAGACCCAAAGCTGTAGCGGCGGCCGCAGTTGGTGGCATGGGAGATGTTAAAGCTGTTGTCTGCATTTGTTGTTGTTGCTGCTGTTGCTGCTGCTGCTGTGCTTGGTTTTGTGCTTGCAGCATTAGCGATGCCGTGGCAGCGGCCGCATCAGAATCGGCTATAGACCAATTTCTTTCCATTTGATTTAGGGATGTCACACTAGGATTGACTGGTAATGTCTTTGTTATAGTTATGGCATTATTGTTATTGTTGCTACTAATGTTATTGTTATTGCTTGTCGCATTGTTGGTTGTGGCGCCGCCAGCGCCACTGCCGCCGCTGCTGGGTTCATTTATTGTAGCACTAAATGTACGCTCTTGAGCTCCATATTCACCAAATGCTGCTCCACCCTCGGAAAATGTACTACACAAGGTTTCCTCTAGCAATGCTTGTATCTTGTCCTGATCGTCTATGTGCACAAAACCCAGTCGCACCAGTTCTTGGGTCAAATCGGAGGCCGTATCATTTTCGTTAACATCACACGACAGCTGACGATTCATTTTATCGTCCATGCGCAGTAGTATGGTCATGAGTATATCACTACTGCCCTCCTTTATTTTCTTTACACTACACATCATATTGACAATACGACGTGATTCAATATCTACAGGTTCCGGCGAGGCGGATTTCACAGAATCGGCACGTTCCGGCGAAGCAGCTCGTGAACGAAAATGTGGCGGTTTCTTGCCACTAAACGCAGTCAATGGATAAACACCAAATTTAACATCCTCCACAAATTTTTCCAATTTATCGGCGGATGGCACATCCACTAACGTATACTCTTTGATTGTTACTTTTCGTACTAGTTGTTTTTGTGGCTGTTGTTCTGCCTGCTCTTCGGGCGTTGTGGCAGCCGTATCCGTATTCTGTTGTGGCATATCCTCTTCTATACTACTCACACATTGAATGTGAGCCATTACCACATCGGGACGATTGTATTTTTGCATCATGCCATCTATAATTGTTTCCGAAAACATTGTACGATTCTTAGGTGAAAATATTAAGCAGTGGGCAGCCAGTAGTTTCAATGAATGCACCTGTTTTTTTTGCGAGGAAAGAGAGAACAAATGTACAGAAATAAGGAAACACAAACAAAAATAGATTATACTGATTATTAAAACACACAATTATTATCATAAACATCAATTATTATAGAGTATGTAGGTCTTCAACAGATGAAACAGGTGCGTCAAAATAAAGGTCGACAAAACTTCTCACAAGTATGAGTACAAACAACATCAGATCCGTCATTATTATACCGCAAGTTTAAGAGGCTAGAGTCGTGACAAATGTAGAACGTTCACACGACAATTGGATCTACACACAGACTCAAAAGTGAGTAAACACCAGTGAAGTTTTAGATTTTTTTAAGATCATGAAAATCATTATAGTCCGACTTAAATCTTTTTTTTCAGAACCGAAACTGTTATTCAGCCCAATCTCCAAAAAAAAAAAACTTTTTGATTTTAATCGATGGATAGATTTTAAAATTTTCATTATCTCAAAAGAAAAAAATAAAATAATTTGTGGTGTTTACTCACTTTTTACTCTCGTCAATCCAGCACCAACTTTATCGAAAGTAAGTTTTTTCCCCCAGGAAAGTATTTTTGAAAAAACAATTTTTAGTCGAAAGTTCTTTTTTTAAAAAAAAAGATTTTTGGTGAAAAAAATTTTGAATTAAAATTTTTTTTGGGAATTGTTTAAAAGAATTGTTGGTGAAAAAAATAATTTAGGTTTAGGTTAATATTTCTTCCGATTATGGATAAATTTCGGTCCGAATTTCCATGGTTATTGTCATATTGCCTATGTTAATGACTTAGTAATCCAGATATAGATAAAAAACAGGTCAATAATCAAGATGGTATCACAGTCATTTGTGGGACAATTTTTTAAAAACATTAATTTCGACATTTTTTATTTCCAGATTTTTACTAGTTTCTATTAAAAAATCATAGTATTTTTGTTTAATAGTTTAATATTGTATTTCAAACTGGAAATATTAAAGTTCATTTAAGATAAATTTCTTTAAAATCCATTCATTTTTGATGAAGTTAGGGTAAAATAAGTGAAATCCTATTTTTATATTACAAATAATATTAATCATACGCCACATAGGGCGAACGTTTCAAACCAAAATGTTTTTTAACAGAGAAGCTAAACTCTTCAATCAATCGTTATGAAATTTGGCTGAGTAATAGAGAAGAATTTAGGCTTTCTGTGCATTTATAAAGAAGAAAGATAGCTACAACACTTTAGGCCTTATAGTGTACCAAAGTTGAATACTTAAATTTTAAGTTAGTTTCTTATGTCGTTTTCATTTCTTACATAAATTATGCCTTTATTCTGCCTTTTTCCCTACTTTGTTTTCTTTTTTAAAACCCTGATAATGGGTCAAAATCGGAAATATTTTTGAATCCGATTTATTTTCATTTGATTTTATTCATGCTTTAATGTCGCGTTCCGGTAACTAAATCATCGTTTAGGAGCAGTACGTTGAGATTTTGCGAATGAAGTGGCTGAAAAATTTAATTCAAATCAAAATTTAGTTTTTAAATAAAAAAAACTTAATGCATCTACTAATCACACATAATTTTCACAGTTTGTCACGTACGGGATCGTAAATGTTTACTTAATAAACATGGAAATGCCCATACCTTTAATTTAATATAATAATTTTTACTTCCAAAAATCACATTAGTATAAATCTCATAACAATGTTGGAATCCAAATAAAATTTAACAAAAATAAGTTTTCAGAACGATCGGTCCAATTAGGTATTAGGTCCACTTCCAAATATTACTCACGAAAAATAATTTATTGAAAGTAGAATAGAATAATGATTTGCTTATACATATAAACAGTGTAGGTTATTATATAGTCGAGCTTGACCCACTATACTTTCTTACTTGTTTCTCATTTGCGTTCAATTTGTTTAAACAAAAAGATACTTACGTTAATCTAATGCTACCGCCACAATTCTAAAATAATAATTAAAACCTAGCAAAGTAAACATTTTCATTATTTTGCGCAAACAATTCATGATCGACCGACCAATTCATTTCATATACTTTACTTTAAACTAAAGATAAATAACAGTTTAAACCTATTAATTTTAATGTTTTTCATTATTTTGCAGCGCAAATATTTGTCCAAACAAAACATTTGCTAAAGCTAACAATTGAAAACAAAAGAAACTAAATTTAAAAGTTTAAAATATACTCTTTATATAGGTATAATAATTATCTAATTCTTTGAAAGATTTATTATGCCATGCGGACATATTGAATTTAAAAGCCTATTTAGTTATCTCAACATAATCCCATTTAAAATTCAATTCATTATTAGTTCTGCCCCCTTTTACAACTGTTTGTAATATTTCAATTTGTTGCTTTCCCGCTTTCTTCTTATAATTCAATTACTAATGAAGGTTGAATCAGTTTGTAGAAAGATTCCATAGTAGAGGTCATTTTATTAAATGAAAAGTTCAATGACAAAACTATTTGTTGCAAATACAATAACTACCATTATACAATAAAAAACTACAAAAATAATGGGTACTAGTTTTGTCTGACAAATGAAAGGAGAAAAGAAAACTACAATTTCCATTGCAGGCTGATTCATTTAGTTTGAAAAAAGTTACGGCATACTTTTAGGAATCAATAAATCATGAAATCGTCATTATAGATAACGCAAAATGCAACACTCAAGGACATTTTTAACATTGCTATCGAAAATTTAGGTATTGATTATAAAGTGTATAAAACTTAACGAAACTTTATTATGAAAACTAAAAACTTTAATACTCATTTTTAACATAAGGTGAATTTTAGTTTAATTCCACAAAAACATCTTACTTTACGAATTTTCAAAAACTTAAAGAAACGTAATTTTCAAATCAAAAATACATACCAAATAAATGGTGTAAACGTTCAAATTATGCTATAAAAGTATTACATTACTTTTAAAGGGTTGATTGGATACATACATCAAGTATATACTTGAATAAATCAATTATACAAAATTTAATTGTAATTAAATTATGATTTTCTTGTTAATTTACAATATGTAGTAAACAAAACATGTAGATTCATAACGACAATATTTCCACTGTCCCGAACGAGACATTCGTACGCCATTGAAGCGAACAAAAATAAAGAAATTTACATTTATCGATAAGTTCTGTCGATTAGTTTTTACCAAACTTAAAAAAGTGTAATCACTTTTCAGCACAAATTTGTTTGACGTTATTTATTCTTACAATTGTTTTGTATGATCAAACAGCATCATATAAAATAAAACTGAATATTTGTTTTGAAACATCCTAAGTTTTGGAAATGCATAAATATAAGAATTCAAATAGTATATTTTAGTTAGTGGTTAAATCTTTTGTCAAATATTCTACCTTAAGCTACTATTAAACATTATTAGATGTCTTTATTTAAAACCCTTAACGACAGTTTATTTATTAACACCAAACCATGTGATAACCATATTTTTCCAAAATTGCTTAATTTAGATCAGTATTAATCAAAAAACTAAGCCTGAGTGCATCATTATAATTAAAAACAATCCTAAAGGTATGCAATACATAATTGTCCCATTTACTTAAACAAAACCTCATACCATTGACTTTGATATTAGTCAGCTACATACAGTTTGTTGTTCTTGCTGTTGTACTTGATGTTTGTACTGCTTGATGTCATTTGTTGTTGTAGTTATTTTTCTTTCTTTCTTCATCAATACCACACATATGGATAAAGAAACTATGAAAAATAAATTTGCAAAAGGAAAAAAAAACAGATAACAGCAACAATAAAAATGACAGCAAAATACATACTACTACAAATGTACATATAAACAGACGGACAGACAGACATACCGACACTCTGTAGATTGTTAAACAATTAGTCACTCACCTCAAATAGTAGCGGATGAAAGAGTAAATCATTGGCATTTGGCCTCTCGGATGGATTTCTCCTCAAGCACTTAAATATTAAATCCCTTTGTAAATCATGATCCAGACTATTAATTGTCTTTAATATTGTCTCTTCATTGATGGTGGTGGTTTCACCAGCACTATTTTGGATCTCGAGGGCGGCCATCTCAAGGGCACACATGCCGAAGGCGTAAATATCGGCGGCGGCAGTTAGCTGTTCGGCTGCACCATATTCGGGGGCGATAAAGTGCTGAGCAGCCTGCTCGATGTCCTTGTGCTGCTGATGGCGGACACTGTAGTGGACCGCATCGGGTACAACGGTGCCGATTTTGACGAGACCATTGTGTTGGATGAAAATGCTATCACAGGTTAGGTTGCCGTGGATGATGGGCGGTGTGCAGGAATGCAAATAGTTGAGCGCAGATAAAATCTGGGTGCACCAACGGCGCCAGGCCTCTAGGGGTAGACGTTTAGCGTTGCGTTTGGTACGTTTAAGGAACTGTTTTAAAGAACCAGACGACATAAATTCCGTTATGAAGATAACGCGCGGCCGGTCGGGATGTATAGTATCTGTCCAGTAGCGATGAAACTTGACTATGTTTTGGTGGTCCAATTGTAGAAGATTGTCAAAGACCTGACACATTTTGTCTTCCTGCGACTTTAGCTCTTGTAGACTGGCATATTGCACCTCATTCCAGACGACTTCTACACCCTCCTCGGTGTCCATAGCCAGATGGACACAATCGATGCCGGGGACATCGCGCTGATCGACTTCCTCGCGACGTTTTAACCATCTCCCGCAGGGGGATTCTTCGAGAATTTCACTCTCATCTTCCGAATCGTCACCCGACTCGCGCGGTGAAGAATCAGCTGCCATATTGAGGGCATCTGCTGATGAACTAGAACCAGCCACAGCCATAGTAGAGGTTGATGTCGTACCAGCAGTAATACCAGCTATTATCTGTGGTGGTGTGTGTTGCTGCTGCTGTTGCTGATGTAGTAAATGTTGCGATGAACTGCCACCACTGCTACCGGCACCGCTTCCACCACCACCACCGCCGCTACCTCCGGCACTACCCCCACTGCCGCCGCCAACACCGACATTATTGCCGGCTTGTGCTTGATTACCGGACATTGACAGCTGAGTGGCTGCGTCAAACGCCTCCACTAGCGATGTGTGTGTTTTGCAAACTAAGCCGGTGTCTGCTCCCTCTGCTCACTGTGTATGTGTTTTGTTTGCCAATTGTGCTGTAGGTTCGTTTAAATTTCAATTAATGTCGGCTAATTTTTGTTTATTTTATTTCGTTTTATTTTTCCACAATGCTGGCCTTGATTCGAGACTTTTTGTTTTATTTTGTGTTTCTATTTTGTTTATGTGTGATGATTGCCTGCCTGCCTTTTGTCTCTAAGTCTCCGGAACTGCTTGTGTCTAGCTGCAGTCAGTGCTTTATTGGATTTTCTCGTTTTATTTTTTTATTATTTTCTTTCGTTTGCTCGATGATCGTTTATGTTTTTCGCGTTTTAATCTCTTCCTTAATGTTGTAGTTGTTGCTTTTGCTACTGCTGTCTTTAAGGCGTATGAGTGTTTTTTTTTACTTTTTTGCCTTTTGAAGAATTTTTTTATTTTTTTTCGTACTTTTCACTTGTCTTGCAGTCGTTGTTTTTCGTATATTTCTATAATGAAATAATTCGCTTTAATTTCTTGGTATTCTAACACTCTTTAATTTTAAGTTTCAAAGTATGTCATTAATTAATAGATACATTAATTAATAAATCTTCATTACTAATTTTTTCCAAAAAAAATTTATAGAAATGAAAATCAATTCATTATTGACTTCAGTGTCACCAAGTTTGCAAAAATTATTCACTAGAAAAAAAAAACTTGACAGCTAAAATGTCAAAATTGGGCAAGTGCTAAAATCGAACTATACACTGAAAAAAATATTCTTGACGCAAAATTTGCATTTTAAAATTGCAGCACTTTTTTTAAACAAGAATTTTTCTTATAAAATTAAGATATAACATTGTTTATAAATAAATGTGGCAATAAATAGAAGAAAAGAATTCTCTTAAACATATTAAAAACAAAAATATTTCCTTATTCAAACAAATTTAAATTTGATAAGTTTTATAAAACTCGTCGAAACAGCTTGCAATTTAATAATTTGTTTGATGTTGATAGCTCTCTCTCTTAGTTTAGGAGTTATAGGACTTTAAGCCAATGTATAAACATTTTTATATTCAGAAAATATGATTTTAGCGAAGCTGGTGTTCGATTCCCTTCGACCATATAGAAAATATGAATATCAACAAAAAAAATTATGAAAATATGTATATACTGTTACTGGGATCTTGATTTGTTTCCAAATTTTAGATGGTCAACATTTAAATATAATAATCTTATTGATGAAATAGAAATGAGTTTATCGACATAAATATTGAAGACTCCGTTTTTTTGCGGCATTAAACATTATATGCTTGATTTCAAAATTTTTTTTCTGTGTAGAGGGCATTGTAAACATTGACAAATGCTGCCAAGTTTATGTGTGTGCTGTCAAAAATCAAGGCGAATTCATATAAGGTGGTGTCAGTCATACAGATGATAACTTTGTTTCGCTTATTTGGTTCTTGCGACTTTCAAAGACTATTTAAACTTATTAACAAAAGATTTAATTTCTATATAACAAACTTAAACCACCACTATTCAAATATACACAGTATTTTAAGTTTTAATGCACATTTTATTTTAATTTTTCATATAAACCAATCAGCTGTTTTCAGACAATTCGTAAGACCATACAACTGCCACCACCTTATAAGAATTCGCCTGGAGACGTACAGAGTTTTTTTGCGGCCGGCTTTGCTGTTCTTCGATTTTATTTGTAATTGATTCCAATTTGGAGATAATTCGATATTTTGTTTAAAGAAATCGTTGAAATTGTTTATTTACTATGGATCCCATATTGGGCCGTTCTCAATTTCTTAGTGAAACTGTAAACTTGTTTACAGATGAAAAGACTGCTAATGCCAGAGCTCGTGTAAGTGCCTGAAGTCTTGGAATTTTGGTTTATTATTGATTTGTTGTCGCCTTTTGACCAATACCACCATTAAATTTAGGAAGAAATTTAGTTTATGGGTACCAAGGAAAATAAAAACCTTGAAATAGGAGCTAGGAAGTTGATTTTGAAAAACAAACATTTTGTGTTGCCGGTCCATATTTTCAGAGTTTTGGGCCTCTGAAGTTGAAAGGCTAACATTTTTATATTGTTTGAAAGCTTTTCGAAAAAGCTTTTAAATGCGTACCTCTGCTAAACGCAAACTTAATCACAATACTTCGTTGTGCCCATAAATTAGAGTTTAGCCTAATTTTATTATGTTTTCTGAAATGTTTTTTTTATGTTTTTTAGGTTGTGGAATGGATGAATGAAATCAATACTTCGGAACCGCAAATAAAATGTGAACTGCTGGTAAAAATCCAAGAAACCATTATGGGTTCTTGTGTTGAACTTTTGGAGGAGTTTTTAGAACACATTTTATCTTTGGCTCATGACACCAACATGGATGTGCGCAAACAGGTGGTGGGCTTTATGGAACAAATATGGTAAGTTGAAAAATTTAAAATGTACTCTACGTGCAATTAATCTCTGATACTTGTGGATGATTTCAGCAAAGTAAAAGTTGAGTATTTGGGTCAAGTGGTCAATGTTATATCCATGCTGTTGCGCGATCGTAGTCCCCAAGTTATCAAGCGTGTTATACAGGCCTCGGGAAGCATTTATAAAAATGGTTTGCAATGGATTTGCAATCAACAGGAAATGACCGATAGTTGTGAACAGGCCTGGAACGTATTAAGTTTGATTAAGGCCCAAATTCTCGATCTTATTGACAATGAAAACGATGGCATACGTACAAATGCCATCAAGTTCCTGGAGGGTGCTGTGGTGTTGCAAAGCTATGCCGATGAAGATAGCCAAAAGAGGGACAATGATTTCTCCTTGGAAAATGTGCCGGAGAATCTCAAAATTATTAAACGCAAAAAGCTGGAAGAAGAAGCTTTTAATATTTTTGATATTCTATTGAAATTTCATGCAGCCACACATATTTCCTCGGTGAATTTAATAGCGTGTACGGGTAGTCTTTGCACTATAGCGAAATTAAGACCCAGCCTTATGAGTCATGTGATTGAGGCGTTTAAGAGTTTAAATTCAAATTTACCACCCACCCTGACAGATTCACAAGTCAGTTCGGTGAAAAAGAGCTTGAAAATGCAATTGATTGCCTTGCTCAAGAATAAGGGTTCCTACGAGTATCAGTCGGTTATAAAACATTTGCTAATCGATTTGGGAGCTTCTCAGGGTGAAGTACAAAGAGCTGTACCCAAAATGGATAAACAAGAACAAATGAGGAGACAGAAGCGTATTTTGGATAATGCCACCACCAATTTACACAAGAAAATGCGTTTGACAAAACCTCAATATTTGGAAGAGGACAGCCAGGAGATGGTGGTGGATGAGGAAGAGCTGGAAAAGCAAAAACAAAAATCTACCAAAGTTAATGAGAAATTTCTGACTGAACATCTAAGGTCCACTAATACAGTAGTTAATCTGGTGGTGGAGTATTTGCCTAAACTGCCGGAAACAGTGCCAGACAGCTTTTTAAAGGAATATACACCCATCAAAGATTTATCTATAGCCCAACAGGTGTCCAAAATATCCAACTTATTGGGGCAACAAATGACTGAACAAAAAATAGGCCCTGGTTCGGCAGCCTTTACAAAAGATGTGCCCATGAAGGTGTTGATAAAAGACAAACCTCCCAGCAATAAACCCAGCGAAGAAGTAATGGATATAGATGAGCCCTCTGTGTCGGAACCCGCACCCCTGGATGATGAACAGGTGCGTAAGGAAGAGGCAACTAAAAAGTTAAGGGAAAATATGGAACGTTTAAAGGGCGAACAAGAACTAATCGAACGTATGAAACAAAAAGCCAAAGCTTTAAAATTACAAGAAGTCACCAAGCCATTCACTAGACCGCAAAAGGAAAAATTCCTAATGGATGCGGTTAAACGTATACTGCATGCCGAACGTCAGTGTATAGTGGGCGGAGTGTCAGCTAAAAGAAGAAAAATTTTAACTGTTATGGCAGCCACATTCCCCGATAATGTACGCTACTACATATTCGAATTTATCATGATGGATATAAAGCAACGCATTGATTTGGCCTTTTCATGGTTGTATGAAGAATATTGTCTATTGCAGGGATTCACTAGACATTCCTATGTTAAATCCGAAAATCGTCCAGATCATGCCTACAATGAGCTGTTGGGACAAATCATTATGGGCATTATAAACAAATGTGAGTTAAGAGACAAAATTCTATTGCTAAGGAGAGTGTATTTAGAAGCTCCCCTATTGCCCGATGAATGCTTAAAACCTTTATTAAAATTGATACTTGTTGCTGAGTATTCCTCGTATGGTTTGGATTTACTAAAGGAATTGGCTATATTAAGACCACCACGTAAGGCTAAATTTTTAAGGCATCTTTTAAACTTTGGCGTACACGAACGCGTGGACATAAGAGATAAAGCTTTGGAGCACATAATAACACTGTACAATAGTCAGAAATTATTAGCGCCCCGTATAGATGAATTTGCTTTAGATTGGGCTTCATATTTGGAGAAGGAAATACCTCCAGCTGCAATTTATGGCGAGGAATATGGTAGACCCAATGTAGAAACAGCCTGGAGGGAAGAAATTGCCAAAACCTGTCTCATTATGCTATTGACATTGGCTCCCCACAATGCTAAAACGTATTTGGAAAAATTAACACAAATTTATAGCAACACCTCGGCGGATTTGAAACGCACCATTTTAAGATCCATAGATCCGGCCATTAAACAATTGGGTGCTGAAAATCCTTTACTATTGAAATTAATAGAGGATTCTCCCAAGGGCTGCGAAACCTTAATCATACGTATTATTTACATACTAACCGAAAGACAAGTAGCGCCCGCCCACGAACTGGTGCTTAGAGTTAAGGAGTTGTACCACAACAAAATTAAAGATGTGCGTGTTCTGATACCCATCCTAAGCGGTTTAACGCGTCAAGAAATTCTCACAGCTTTGCCAAAATTAATAAAACTTAATCAGGTTGTAGTTAAGGAGGTATTTAATCGTTTGCTTAGCATAGGAGCAGAGTTTGCCAACCAAACCATGGCCACCACACCCACAGAAATATTGGTGGCTTTGCATACCATTGATATCAGTGAGTGTGATTTGAAGTGCATTGTCAAGGCCACGTCCATGTGTTTGGCCGAAAAGGAAGTATTCACACAAGATGTACTCGTTAGTGTTCTACAGCAACTGGTGGAAATTGTACCCATACCCACACTTTTAATGCGCACCGTAATACAAAGTTTAACATTATATCCCCGTATGGCTAATTTCGTTTTAAATCTATTGCAACGTTTAATACTGAAACAAGTGTGGCGTCAGAAAGTCATATGGGAAGGATTTTTAAAGTGTTTGCAACGTTTGAAACCCACCTCACTGCCCGTAATGTTGCATCTACCGCCACAACAACTGATAAATGCTTTAGAGCAGTGTCCCGACTTAAGACCACTTTTGATTGAATATGCCGAAAGTATAAAGGAAGAGCCCATGTCGGGTATAACACCACAAATAATGGACATAATAACGGGCAAAGCTGTAGATGTTTTTATTACGGTAAGTAAAGTTTTTAAAACAAAATTTTTTTTTTAAAAATTTCAAATTTGATTTTGAATATCAGGGTAAATATTTACTTATTTTTTGTATATTTAAAGGATGATACGGGAGGTTTTATTTCTGTGGAAAATATTAAAAAGGAAATTGAGGAACCTATGGAAATTTCCACTATTTCTACTGTTACCACTGTACCCGTGCCCTTGCGTGTTCGTTCTCCAGGTGCTCAATCCGCCGCAGCTGTTATACATGATGTTAATCAACCTTTGCCTCCAGGAGAGGATTAAATTTTAAGATGGGATTTATAGTTTTTTTTTTTAATTTTTTAAATGGCTTTTAGAATTTTCTATATTTTAATTTTTGCACTTTCGAGAAAATGCAAAATTTTATTTTAACACAATAAAATAAATTTGCATTTTAAACTGTTTACTAATAATTCCACAATAAAAATTACAGCAATGAAATTAAAGTTTACAACTTTTTATTTGTTACAGTTTGAAAAAGAAGAAATTAAGAAATGCAAATTTAGTAATTCAGGTATGCGATGAAAATCTATCGATTTCAAAACGAATGCGTTGGAAAGGTCGTTTGTTAATTTCAGCGGAAAAATTATAGAAATGTTAAAATATTTTAAATTTATAAAATTTTCAGGAATTTTCGAACATAGAACCACAAAGTATACGGAGGCGACACGACAAAAAAAATATATTTGTCTCTTTCGCTCGAAACAATTTCAACTGGTTTGGTTTTGTGCTTATTTATATAGTTGTTTGTTTTAACGCACTGTCTGTATTTAACCGCAAATTTGTTTTCTCTTTCTATCGAAACAATTTCAAAAAAAGCTGATTTTAGTGTTTTTGAACTGTCAAATTTGACGCCTCTCTCCTGTCTATACCTGACAAATTTTATCATGATAAACTTCAAAATGGTTGTCAAGATAAAAAATTATTAGGTATAGTCTCCATTTATTAGTATTATTGCTTCGTTATGACAAAATTGTTAGTGCTTTTGCTCAGACAACTTTGTCTGGACAACAAACGTCATTTTGTTATGATAAATATTTGTCAAGTATAGACAGTAAAAAATATTTTTCAGTTTTTAGATTTTCTTAAATTTTTCAAATTTCGAACATTGAAATTTTCAACAATGTTGAAAAATATTGAAGTTTTTAAATAAATTAAAAAAAAAACAATACAGCTATATTCGAGAGATATATCCGAAGCCCCTAAATAACTTACATACACGATTCATACACCAATATCTCCGGAATTCTTCCAAATCGTTTGCTATTTAAAATCGAGAAAATCGGTCGACAAATGGCTGAGATATAAGAAAAAACCTCGATTTTTGAATATTTTTTGACCTATATCTGGATTACTAAGTCATTAATATAGACAATATAGATATCTAATGATAGATATTTCAAAGACCTTTGCAATGGCGTTTATAATGGGTCAAAATCGGAAAAAAAATTTCCGATTTTTTTTTTCACCAACAATTTTTTTTCGCTAATTTAAAAAAAAATAATTAAAAAACCAAAAAAAATGTTTAAATTTTAAAAAAAAATTAAATTAAAAAAAAAAATTCGAAAATTTTTTTCTAATTTTTTTCTTTGGAAAAAACAAATAAATTGTGTTTACCTAAAAATATTTAAAATTTTTATTTTGAAGTATAATTTGATGAAGGGTATAGATTCGGCACAGCCGAATATAACTCTCTTACTTGTTTTCATTTTCAGGAGTTTACGAATTCCGAATATAGAAACAAGTTATTTTTTTGCAGGCAATATTTTAAAATAATACTTAACTATCAAGTTTTTTTGCATGTCCGAAAATTCGAACTTAAGTTCTATAATTTTTTGAAGCTGTAAACATTTAACACATCCTATGGATTCTGAAAATATATAAATTTCTTCACTTTATTACATTTTCAGAAATGTTCGAATTTCGAACATAGAATTTTTCAAGTTTTTTTGCAAATTCGAAATTTTTAAAAATAAGAAACATTTTATTTAATGCCTAAGACATATAAAAATATTAAAATTTTTTAATTTAAAGTATTTTCCGAATATAGACATTTTCAAAAATATTTAAGTTTTTTAATATGAAATAGGAAAATTTTATAAAAACTGGCTGTTAAAACTATTAAGTATTTTTAGCATAAACGAAAATTCGAACTTAAATTCGATTTTTTTTTTAAATATCCTGCATTTTATAAAAATTTTCATTAATTTTCGAATTTCAAAAATAGAAGCTTTCAACAATATTGAGAAATATTTAAATTTTCTTATAAATTTTAAAATAATATTAAAAAATTATCCAGTTTTCTTTATGTTTTTGAAAGTGAAATCATTTAATTTTAAGCCTAAAGATTATATATAAACATTTTCTTAAATTCGAATTTCGAACATTAGCATAGTTTATAAAATATTTAAAAATACCAACTTTTGAATGTTAAATTCAAAGATCGAAAATTTTTGGAAACTGGAAAAATATTATTCTGAGACTTAAGATTATGAATATACAAATTAATTGTGGAGCAGATTGCAAACTGTAATTGATGCTAAAAATGGACATAAAAAATATTAGAAGATTACGTTACAAATAGATGAATTATTATTATTATTTAGTTTTAAGCGCTTTTCTTTTACCTTCAATTTTTGGGTTGATTCAATTTATGTACCAAAAGTCAAAAAAAGTATATGTATGTAGATATAAGTAAATGAAATATATGGATTCGTAGTAATTGATCTGGAGGCTTCCAACTCACCTTTGAAATAAGTACAACTGGACTAAGGTACATACTTGTTATTGTTTTAAAAAACATTTTAAAAATTTTAGATCATTTTATTAATTATACATCTCAATGTAATAACATAAAAATATTTATTTTCTTTTAAATTTCCACTTCAGCCAACATTTTTTCACCCTTTAGACCAGCTAAAATATTCACAGCCGTTATGCGTGACATTTCCGTACGTGTATTAGTATCGGCACTGCCAATATGAGGCAGCACAACGATATTATCCAATGTCAAGAGAGGATCGTCCAATGGCAACGGTTCGGGTGTGGTAACATCTAAACCAGCAGCCATTATACGTTTCTCTTTAAGCGCCACATACAAAGCCTTTTGATCCACCACAGCACCACGAGATATATTTATAAAAATGCAATTCTTTTTCATTTTACCAAATGCAGAGGTATTAAAAATTTCCTTTGTTTCGGCAGTTAAGGCACAACAGGCTATAATGAAATCAGATTCCTTCAACATTTCCTCAAATGTTACATAGGTGGCTTGAACTTTCTTGGCTTCTTCGGGCCGTTGAGTGCGTGTGGTGTAGGTGATGAGGGAGGGTTTGAAGGGCACCAAACGGCTGGCAATCTCTTGACCAATGCGACCAAAACCAAAGAGACCCACACGAGAACCCTTCAAACCTTGACCACACATCCAGCTGGGTGCCCAAGATTTCCAGCCACCATTATACACTTCTTTGTTAGCTTCAATTAAACGCCTATTCACTGATAACAATAAACCTAAAGTCAGTTCGGCTGTGGCATCGGTTAGTACATCGGGTGTGTAGCCAACACGTATGCCATTCTTCTTACAGGCTGCTAAATCAATGTGTTCATAACCAACACTAATGGTGGAAATACATTTCAATTGTGGACCGGCAGCAGCAATAACTTCGGCATCTATTTTATCGGTGAGAGCACAGAATAGAGCCTCCTTGCCCTTTATTTGTTTTAAAAGTTCTTCGCGTGGCACTGGATTGGGTTCACTCCAAGTTGTTACATTACATCTAAGTGCAGAAAACTGTTTAATTGCTATTCTTTTGTTAAAACTCTTATTGCACTTACTCTTTTTTCAATAAATCCAAACCTATGGCTGCCACATCTGGTCTTGTAACATATACACATTTTTCACTTGCCATTTTTGAGTATCTGTGCTTACTTTCGAGTGTGACTGCTGTTTGCCGGCTAGAGATCAAGTAACAAGTTTGTTGTTCTAATCTGTACAATCTGGAAAATAACTTGTTCATTGTTACTGGAATTATGGGAGTTGTTTTTTTTTCCGGTTGACAACTTGTTTTGAGAGATTTTGACAGCAAAACAGCTGTATTTTTAATGGCTCAAACTGGTTGGCGGGTCATTATTGTATCGGGGAGAGGCTGATTTTAAAAATTTTATGTTTAATTTGCGACTTCCCAAATTTTTTCCAGTTTTCGAACAGTAAAAAACTTGATATTTTAAATCATTTATTAAAAATCTTTCCAAAAACTTAAATATTTTAGATTTTTTTTTAAAAATTCCATGTTCGAAATTTAAAAATTGTTTAAAATTCAAAAAAAATAATAAAAATATTTGTTTTATAATCAATTGAATATAAATAAAATTTACGAAAACTATGAAAATGTTTAAATTTTTATAATTCTGAGGATCTAATGCAATTTTTCAAGTTAAAACATTATTTCGAACTGAAGTTCGATTTTTCGAATATTAAAAAAATTGAATTTTTTTTAGCATTTACTTAAAAATCTATAAAAAAGTTAAATATTTTTTAAATTCTGTTGGAAAAATTCATGTTCGAAATTTAAAAATCTTTGAAAATGTAAGAAATTTCTGAAAATTTTTATATTTTTATAATCATTAGAATCTAATTAAATGTATACATTTATTTTTTCGAACATTTAAAAAAAATCCAAGCAAACACTAAAATATTTTTGAATCTTATGAAAAATTCCGTACATATTCGAAAATTTTTGATTTTTTTTTAGATTTTCATAATCAAATAAAACAAAATTTTTTCAAAATTATTTTGAACTTAAGTTCGAACTTTTGAATTTTGAAAAATCTTGATATTTTTTATATCATTAAACATTTAAATATTTTTGGATTTTAGGAAAATCAATAAAAATTATGTTCGAATTTGTAAAATTGTGGAAAATGTAAGAAAGTGATGAAGATTTCTGTTTTAGAATCGAAACGAAATTTTTTCAGTTTCAAAAAATTTTCGAACTTAGGCTCGAATTTTCAAACATTTCTATCCAAAACCTTAAATATTTTAAATTAAAAAAATATTTTTTTTAAGTTGAAAATCGAAATTCATGAATTGTTGAAAATTTTATAATTTCATAATTCTTAGGAACTAAATCAACTAATTCACTTCCAAAATTTTTTCGAACTTAAGTTCGAATTTTCGAAGATTGAAAAAATTAATATTTTAAATCTTTACATAGATACGTTAAAAAAAACTTAAATATTTTGTAATTTTGTTGGAAAATTAAATTTTCTGAATTCTAAAATACCTGAAATGTTCGAAAATTATGAAAAATTTTATATTTTTATTTTAATATAAATATGTAAGTAATATTACTCCTGTTTAAAACAATTTTCGAATATTGCAAAACAATTTTTTACTTTAAGGCATTATTTACAAATGCTTGCAATATTATTGAAAATTTCTATATTCGAAATTCCAAAATTCTTTAAAATGACTCAAGATGACAGTTTTTAATATTTCGATCTTTGAACAAATACTTTAGAATTTTAATGAAAATTACTGCTATCGAAATTAAACAAATGCGAACAACTTTCTTAAACACTTTTTGGGGTTAAAAATTACATATTCCCTTTAAAAATCTCGGGAAATAGGGAATACCTCTAATGTGGCACCACCCAACACAACGAACAGCTGATGATAAACAAACTTTTTTGCAGTTTTTAAACGTTTGTTATCGTTTATCCCAACATGCGGCCAAACAGTTTCTACACAATTTTAAACAGAAAATGGATTTGAATTTGCTGCAACCCAAAATAGACCAGAATGAACCAGAGGAAATTGAAATAAAACTAATAAAAAGGAAAATTGAAGATGAAACTTCAACAGAAAAGTGTAAAAAATTAAAAACAAATGAATTGGAACAAGAAACAGCTGAACAAATTAAGGAAGCAATAGCCGATGGTAAACAAAATAAAACAAACAAGAAATCTCAGGAAACAGAGCTACTAAATGAAAAATTATGTACAAAACTAAACACTACAGCAGCTAAAGAACAACAACAAAATGATGGAGAAACTAAAGTACCCAGCAGTCCTAAAAAACGTTTGGAAGTTTCAAAGCCATCATGTTCACAAAAAGTAAATAAAGAAAAATTTATTTATGGCAACTATAGTCAATATTATGGTTATCGTAACAAGGACAAAGATAACCATGACATACGTTTGGATGTGTTTGCTGAACAAAAGGAAATGTTTAAAAATAAACAAATTTTAGATATAGGCTGCAATAGTGGCTTCATTACCATGGAGGTGGCTAAGCAACTTGAAATCAAATCAATAGTAGGCCTCGATATAGATAGATCTTTGATAAATCAAGCCATTAAAAACTTAACAAAATGTAAGAAATCCTTACCCATGGATAATGAATTGAAAAGACTGAAAAAGTTTCCCTTCAACATTACATTTGTACATGGCAATTATGTATTGAAAGATGATGTTCTACTGGAAATTGAAAAAGCTCAATTTGATGTGATATTATGTTTATCCATAACCAAATGGATACATTTGAATTTTGGTGATAAAGGCCTTAAACAAGCTTTCCGGCGTATGTTTTTGCAGTTGAAGCCTCAGGGTAGGCTAATACTGGAAGCTCAACCTTTTGATAATTATGGCAGAAGGAAAAAAATGACGGTATATATAAAAAACTTAAAACTGTTTGTAAAATAGTTTACTTTAAATATATACTTTTTCTTTTTATTTATTTTTACAGGAAACCATATTTCAGAATTTCAAGGATATGAAATTCTTACCCAAAAACTTTACCGAGTATTTGCTATCTACCGAAGTGGGCTTTTCTAATATGGAATTAATGGGTGTACCTGATCATTGTGCAAAGGGTTTTAAGAGACCCATACAGATTTTCTTTAAAAAATAATTTAATAAAACCATGAATTAAATGAATTGATATTTTGTTATACTACTTACATCCCCCTGCTTTATTATTTGCTAGTTTTGAGTTTCTTGTTGGGCGATAGAGAAGGTGATGTTAAGTTTTCCATAACTGCTGGTAAGTGCTGGTCTAATAATTCTTCTGCTGTTAACTTAAAATCGCTTTCAGCCCAAATGAGTTTTAATTGATTTAAAATAATACCCATTTTCTTTTGAGAGGGACATCCTCGTTCTTTTAGTAAATTGCCATTTACAGGGAATTTGGGTATAGTCCAGGCTTTTAAGGCGCTATATAATTCTTTTTTATTTGTATATTTTAATAATTCCTCTACGAATTCCCGTTTGGCATAAGGTTGCAGGCACAATATCTGATAATCGTTTAGGGTTTTGTATTCCAAATCAACCTAAAATTGATAAGAAATTCGTATTAAAATCCTCATTTATCTCTTTGTAAGCTTTAGTTACCTTATCTTTTTGTTGTGTTATGAACAAAGCCAAATCTCTTTCAAATGCCGATAGTTTTAATCTTTCATGCAGCTTCATGGCATCTTGTACCGAGTGTAGCAATGAAATCATTATTAAAATAGGATAATGAGGTTTTTCAAAGTCTTTTAAAGTTTGAGACAATTTTTTGAATTCCTCCAGATTGACTTTTTGTGGTAAACCACAATATGGCGCCAAACCACAATTAATCATTTCCAAAACCATTTCCTCAGCAAAATTGCCCACCACAATTTTTTGCATTTCTGACCAAATCCTTTCGCCACTAATGCGGCTCAAACCATCCACATTATTTCTTATGGCCTGTAAAGTAGGCTCATCATGCTGATTAGGCTGCCGGGCAATACGACCATAAAAACGAAAATATCTTAAAATACGCAGATAATCCTCCTGTATGCGTATAGCGGCATCACCCACAAAAACCACTTTCCTTTGTTGCAAGTCCTCGTAACCATAAAAATAGTCATACAATGTACCATCAAAACCCAAAAACATGGAGTTAATTGTCAAATCCCGGCGATTGGCATCCAATTGCCAATCTGTGGTAAATTGCACTTCTGCATGTCGGCCGTCTGTGCGCACATCTATTCTCAAGGTGGTCACCTCGAAGTTTTCCTTGTTGTTTATGCGTGGCGTTATGGTGCCATGTTTCTCACCCTTGGCATTAATCATGCGTACGTTTTCCGTGGTAAACATCTCCTTCATTTGATCCGGTGTGGCGGTGGTGGCAAAATCTACATCTTTCGGTTTAATTTCCATTAAAATATCACGCACCGCTCCACCAGCTATTCTCAACTCATAGTTGTATTTCTTAAACAGATCCACCAATGCGTTAAGCTCTTCAGTGAAAATGCTTTTAAATTCGGGAGTATCAATTTTCTTCACTGCTGGATTGTCACGCATTTTGTTAGGAGCACCCAAGACAACAGGTTTCAATTCTTTTGTTTGTTGTTTACACGAAGCGGACATAGAACGTAGGGAAATTTTTACAATTTGTGTGGTATTTATTAGGAAATTCCAATTTTTTGCAATAAACATAACTTTTCTCAGGTACCGGTGTTTTTGTTTTCAATTTAATTCAAGTTGGAAAAAGACACATTGATGATGAAAGTTTGATAGAAAAACAACAAAAAGACACACACACACGCAAGGCGAATTCATATTAGGTGTACTCAAGGCGAATTTATATACCAGGTGCTGTTGATAGCACAGCTGATTAATGTTGTTTAGAGGTTTGAGCTGTCAAATTATCTAGTGTTTGTTGCGGCGAATGCTACAACAAACGTAAAAGTAACAAAAACAGGCAAACTTTGACAGCTGAAACCACATAAACAAAAACAAATTGCATGTGTTTTTTGTAAATGTTGTACTTGTTGTAGAATCGACACCACCTGGTATATAAATTCGCCTTGGGTGTACTCATCCAAGGCGAATTTATATATAGATTCGACCGGTGTTGCCACCTTGCTGTCGAAAAAGTTTAGCTGAAACAAGAACCGTTTGTTCATAGGCATTGCAGTGTTGAATTTATTACAGTTACCAACCTCATGACAAAGACAGGCAGAAACATGTGAAAAAGCAGTTGGTAAAGCGATTTGTTAATGAAATGACGTTATGCAGTGTTGCTTAAAAAGGACTAGTTTAATAAAAAAACGTTATTTTTAATTTAAAATAAAGAAATCGGTTAAAAAGTGATAAAACATAAAACTTGGTTCTTAAAAGGACTAGTTTAACAAAATTAACATGTTTTTTAACTGAAAACATTTTTTTTTTAAAATTGAAAAAATTATAGACCATAGAATAAACGCATACAATCATCATGTTATAGACTGATTCACGACCGCACAGATGTTTGGAAAATTATAAATTTCGTGAACAGTTGGTGATAACGACGTTTTAGTATATATTTTTTTTTATTTTCAATAACTTATCCTATTGGGCGTCCTCCCGCTTATAACTCGTACAATCTCGACTTATCCTATTGGGTGTCCCCCCGCTTATAACTCGTACAATCTCGATCTAGGGCACATTTTTAAAGTTTTTTTTACCAAAAAGGTCTTCATTTTGTAACTTATAGAAACAACATTTATTCGGACTTGAGTATATTCGAAATTTACACTATTTAACATTTTTTATTATTTACCAGGTTTTTCACTTATATTGTTTTTGTATTTATTACATTGATTTCCCCAAAGGGTTATTTTCTATTTTTTAAGAGCATTTAAATTCATTTTATTTAAGAGCATATTAAAAGATAAGAGCATTTTAAAGAGAAACTATAAGAGTAAAATTTTAAGGAGATAAATAAATTTAACAAACTATTATTTTTGCAACCCTTAACCCCAATTACTTTTTTGTAAAAAAGGTCGCAATTTTTTTTGTGTAATTTTATGCTGGTAATAAAAAAACTACATAAAAACTATAACAAAAATGAAGTTTAAAATAAGCAAGTCTAGACGAATTAAAGCGCTACTAAATAAAGCGAAATAATCAATTAAAATTAACTATAAATTATTAAAAAAACTTAAACAACAATTCAATTATTTTCCTAAAAGCTGTATTTTATAAAATTTTAAAGAAATTCAAAAGAGATTTTCCAAAAAAATATTTGATTTAAATTGAATTATGGCTAAAAAATATATAAAAATCTTTTTTTATACAAAATTCTTGTTATGAATTAAATTTTTTTGGAATTTTCAACTTCAAAATGTTCAATATGTTACAAAACCTTCAGCAAACTAAGTAGACCTTTATCATTATTAGCAACACAATTAATATAGTATTGCAAAAATATTGAAGAGCGCCATTTTTATTTAGCTTTGCGCCAAAATAATGTTGAACATTTAGAAACAAACTTAAAATCAAAAAATTTACAAATACATTTTGGCATAATTTAAATATAAATTTGGCAAAAATCTTTAACTGTCTAGTGTTATGCAAATGACCTGTTGTTTCTGCAATTCAACTGAAAACAATCAACCCTATATTTCAAAAGGAAAATGTGAATGATTTTCAATTCTAAAGTGTTGCTACACATTTTGGTGTAACCAAATACTATGGCGCACGCGCACCCATGTCAAAATATGTAAATTTTTTTTTCAATTCAATATTATTATTTCAATCAATGCAAGCAAGTAAGTATCAATGAAAGATAAAGATTAACCAATAATTGTATTGATGAGTTTGTCATGGTAGTTTGTAGGTACATAATATATATATGGTGCGGAAATACAATTTGCTGAAAATAATTAGATAGCGAATGTTTGAAATAGAGGAAATGACAACCAGCTGCAAAAAGTGCGGGTAGAAAAAGTTGGAAATACTAGAAATACATTTTTAAATCAATGTGTCGTTACTTAAATTTGCATAATAAAAGGATGCTAACACTACAGCAACTTTTTAATTTACACCTTTATAAAATTAACAAATTTAAACAAATGTTATGTTTAAATCAAAAAAAAAAAACACTGGCCCTCGAAATAAAATAACTGACCTTTTATAAATTCTCTTTTTTTGAAAAGCATCCCTTTAACATAAAAGGGATAAACAAGAGAAGCGTGTCATCTTCGGTGGTCAGTTTGAAAAAACATTGAGCAACAATGAGAAATTATAAACGTTGGTCAGTTTATTATAGCATGAAGTTTTTGGAAATAAAAAGGGAGAATTCTACATCCTGCAAACAAAATATAAAACACGTGCCATTGAAATTGGTATTAATTTCTTTTTTATGACTTGATGACTTAAAATAAAACTTGAAACACAAGATTTGTGTTACTCACTAATGAAATGTGTATTAAATTTAACATTTATATTGGTACAGGTCATCAGGTTGGTAAATGCAGTACTAGTGCATCACTGCATTATCATAAAAGCAACTTTGGCATTACTGCTTTCTGTCAAATGAGAAGGTGAACGATAGTGATGTCTCCAAATTTTTGCATAAATCGTATAATTATTTTCAGATGCAACCATTTACGGACTACAGCATCCGCGATGCTTAAATTGACTGCATTTATAAACAAACTTTGTTTACCGTTCTTACGAAATCTTTCAGAATTCATTCTAGGGCAAAACATTTAATTATATCATGAATATTATCGGACGGTTTCACAGGTCTACAATGATTTTTGTACTGCCAAAACTAGAATCTGGGTATCTTTGATACCCAGTTTTATTTTATAGCATCAATTTCGAAGCTTGACATTTGACACTTGGAAGACTCCAGTTAGACAAATTATATATCATTGCAAAGAAAATTGTGTCTTCTTTTTAAAAATGTATACAATTTTTAATAATATATTAAATTCAGGAAAGATTTTCTGCAAAAGAAATAGGAAATAAAAACTTTGAGTTTTATTTCATAAAGTACTGAGGGTTTCTCAATTTCGATGCCTAATATTTGACACTTGGAATACATAAGTAAGACATATTATATACTAATTTATAGGAAATTGTGTCTTCTGTTTAAAAATGTATACAATTTTTAATAATTTATTAAATTCAGGAAAGATCTTCTACAAAAGAAAGGAAATAAATGAATTGGATTTTTTCTTTATGGAGTATGGGGGTAGTTGTCAATTTCGAAGCATGACATTTGACACTTGGAAAACAAAAGTGTGACATATTATATATCATTGTAAAGGAAATTGTGTCTTCTTTTTCAAAATATATAAAATTTTTAATAATTTATTTAATTCAGAAAAAACTTTTTGCAAAAAAGTAGGAAATACAAATTTTGAGTTTTACTTCAAAGTCTAATATTTCAAAGCTTGACATTTGATACTTGGAAAACACAAGTTAGACAAATTATATATCATTGTAAAGGAAATTAGGTCTTCTTTTTAAAAATGTACATCATTTTTAAAAATGATTAAATTCAGGAAAGAGTTTCTGCAAAAGAAAGTAAATAAATGAGTTGGATTTTTTCTCTATGAAGTATGGGGGGATTGTCAACTTCGAAGTTTGACGTTTGACACTTGGAAAACACAAGGTAGACAAATTATATACCAATGTATAGGAAATTTTTCTTTTAAAAATTTACACAACTTTTAATAATTTATAAAATTTATTAAAGATTTTCTGCAAAAGAAAGGAAATAAATAAGTTGGATAGGGAGTTGTCAATTTCAAAGCTTCACATTTGACACTTGGAAAACAAAAGTTGGACAAATAATATATCAATGTATAGCAAATTGTGTCTTCTTTTTAAAAACATATACAATTTTTAATAATTATTAAAATTATGAAAGAATTTTTGCAAAAATAAAGAATTAATTAAATGTTTTGAATTTTACTCATAGTATTGTCAATTTCGAATCCTGATATTTGACTCATACAAAGCATAAGTTAGACTATTATATATCAATATGTATGAATTTATGTCTGGTTTTCTTTCATATATAATAATTTCAAACTTTTATTAATGATCTCCACATTATGAAAAACAATAAAGTTATTTTCTGTAATAAATATTGGTTTTTACTATTAGTTTTTCTTTTATTGTATATACCGCTTAAGAGTTAACTAAAAATTTAAATTTATGTTCCTTTTTTTTTGCTCAAAACCACTTTAAATATAAATTTAACTATATTTTCTATTAAAATAATGTGTCAGTAAAAGGTTATAATGCAAATTAACAGTATATGTATAAATTATTTTACCCAAAATACAAGAAGCATCATCACTCATTACTTATAATCCTTTTTCTAAAAGAATAGAAACAAAATATGGAAAATGTAATATAAAATTTCCCAAGAAAACTAGTTTTTTCACCCAAAAAAAAAAAAAAGAAATCAAAGTCCCAAAAAGGAAGGATTCTTCTCATCTTAAAAGACAAAATTTCTTGTTAAAAATTTAAATAGATAAAAAAACACACAAGAAATATCCCTTTTTCTTAAGGACATAAACATTATCCGAAGGAAGATTTGAAAATTTACGCAAGCGTAAATATGCCAGAAGATAAAGCATCAAATAAACAACCCAAAGCTGGTAGAAGAAAAGCCAGAAAAGGGTTGCATATTAATAGTACGACGAATAAAACAAAAGTGGAGAGATGGACCAAGGCCAGATTTATGAGAGAATAATGTATTTAAACTATTGTTTTCGGGCAAAAAAATAATAAAAAAAAACCTGAAAAGAAGAAAAACCAGTTTTGACACATAAATTTATAATTAGAAGCGGCGATAAACAAAACTTCATTTCATTCAACGTATGTATGGGCAAATATGACTTGAAAAGTTACCAACAGCTTCCGTGTGTCCTTTCGTCCATCCATCTAAGCGTTTTATATTATGTCTGTCACTTTGTACCAAAAAAAAAAAAACAACAAAGTAATTTCAAATGATTGAAGTAAATGCATTTACATACAACACACTATTTTTATAGTTTGAAAGAATAAAACAAAAAAAGGTGGAAATTCAAAACCAGTTTGTATTCATCAGTTTTATGAAATTTCTAAACTCAATTGCAAATAAAGAAAAAAAAGTACATGTTGGTCCAGATTAAATGCTGATTTAGGGAGTATTTGGTCAATGATTTTCATAATATGCTTGCTCTCTTCCTCTTCTAAATCACTTACTCACTCACCTATACATACGAACATTGTTATTGTGTTTTGTGACAGGGAATTGTTTTGATTTTGTAGCACACATCAAAACACACACACAAGCACAGTTATAGAAAGAGAGTCCAAAATATGTAAATTTTAAGGAGATGCCACTTCGCGGCTAATTTTGTAATTAGTAGCCCTTTGAAAGCAGCTACATGTAACCGGGAAATATGATTAAGATAAATCCGGGTTTCCACATCCCACAGCTTTTGTATACAGTGTCATAAGTGGATACTTGGCAGCACAGTGATGCCAACATTAACTGTCAAAGCTGCTAACATGAACATTGAGACTGCCGAAAGCTCTAGAAATGGAGCCTTCTAGTTTTGTCCGTTAGATAATTTATGAAGCTTCTAGAATATGGCACAGCAAGTTGCAGTTAATTTATCATTTTTAAAAGGTAAAAACCTAACAATACTATGTTCTAAAACGTATATAGACCGAATTAAAGCTAGACCCCTTTCACACTAGGCAATTTAGTTGCGCAAGTCTCTTGTGTTTGTTGATGGCAGAGGTAATGTCGGGTTAAGGAGAAGGAAAATTGACATGCTGTTTTGTTGTTGGGCAAGAGACTTGCGCAACTAAATTGCCTAGTGTGAAAGGGGTCCTAATGTTCGGCTTAAGTCCCGACATAAATGTTGGCAAGAATATTCAGGCAAACACTACAAACATCTCCAACAAATGAATGATGAATGACTGATTGCTGACTTTTCAAGTCAAAAGCCTAGTTTTATAAATTTCTCATTAAAATTTGAGAAAAAAAATCCTCATATATGTGTAAATTTTCCTGTAAACAGTAACTTAACGATAATATTTGTGTAATTAACACTGTTATAGCTGGTGGCATCATCACAATACCACACACACATCAATCTAACTGTATTCAATTTGTTTATTCTCCGTTACGTCCGTTTTGGACCATCACAGGACTAACTGACTGACTGCCTGCATGCATGTGTATGCAAATGAGTGGCTAGTGCAAAAGGGTTGAAACATTTTCATAACTTTTATTTCCTTTTTGGAATTTTGTGGTGTTTTTTTTTATAATTTAGGGTCATCTAAGTAATGTTCTAGTACAAGAAAAATTGAAAAAAGGGTTTTCAACGTCATCAACTCGTTATGTATGTAGTTGTGTTTTCCTTTGCGTCAGCAGCCGCAGCATCGTGCGTTCTAATGTAGCTTTAAATTATTTTGAACTTTGCATCCTTACTGTATTTTTTATTATTACAGTTTTATGATAATGAAACACACATATATTAGAACACATGCACTGTAATTATTGTCAACAGCCAACGGTCATTTGAATAGGTATTTAAAAAATCAAATTATAGTAGAGAGAGGCAGTTGTAAAGTATTTTTTTTCTTAATAAGGAATAGGGAATATGTTGATTAGAGATAGAATAACATATGATCTGATGATTATTGGGTGCTATTTCTGGAATTTGAGGCCATGACTTTTTAATTCGTTGTTTTTGAGTGCGTAAAATTGCTCGTGACCTTTACATTCTGAGATATTTGGCGGCTTCTTTTCTTTCGGGTTACAGCAAGGATTTTTCAGAGAGAAATAAATAGTAGTAGGACGGGGCACGGTCTGGACTATAAAGCGAGTGAGTTAAAACTTCCCAACCACTTGATTCTAAATATTTTTTCACAGGTATTGCAATGTGTGGCCGAGCGTTGTTATGATCGAATATTCTAGTTTCATGTTTGACCGCATATTCTAGACATTTTTCGGAAAATGTCAGTAGCGTTTGGTTGGTCTGATTATATTTCATAATAGATAGGACCCTTTTGCTCCCACCAAATACGGAGCATTACCTTAGCGCCATGGATATTTGGCTTTGGTGTGGATTCTGCTGGTTGGTCGGGCTTCACATACGATCTGTTATGCTTCGGATTATTGTAATGGATCAATTTTTCATCTCAAGTAATGATTCGTTGCAAAAATTATTTTATTTTATAGCGTTGAAGCTGCATTTCGAACATGCAAAATCGTATTTCAAGGTCTCTCGGCTTCAATTCGTATGGTAGGTACCTAATTTCCCTGCTTTAGGATGAATCCTGTTGCTTGCAAACGTTTTGAAATTGCTGCTTGATTAGCTCCCAATGATTTTGCAAGCTATTGTTGAGTTTTAAAATAATCTTCATGGAGTAATGCCTTCAATTCTTGGTCTTCAAACTTTTTGGCTGGCCTGAGCGATCTATGTGTTCCACAAACCATCTTTCGCACGTTGAAACCGACATTTTCAAAGCAAAACAAAGTTTGAGGTTTACACTATAATGTTCAATAACTAAGATACGCCTTTTATTGTAAATCCCGCATTTTTAAGTCATACAACCAATAATTGTCAACTGTGTCAAATAGCTATGGAATGTCCCTATACTTAAACTAAATGTTTCCATTCCAAATAATGCACATACTATTTAAACAACCTCAATGAAAATTGAGCAAATTTCCCATATTTATATTGTTATACTGATAAAAATTTAAGAAAAAAAATTAAATTGAGCCAATTTCCCATGTTTGGTTTGTTCTTTAAAGTTTACTATTACCCATCCCTGATGTTAACGTTATTTTAAATATGGCAATACTCCAACAAACAAGTTGGCAGCTCGACAACAAAGGTAAACAAACGTTGTTGTTGGGAAGTGTGTTATTTTTTTGAGCAAATTGTAAAAATAATAATTTTGCATAAAAAACATAGAAAAACTATTAGTTTTTTAACAAAATTTCATAAAAACAATAAAATTTATTGATTAAAACAAGATATGGTAAGATTTTCTGATTTTATTCACACTTTCTGTTTAAAACAAAAGAATTCATTCATTCATTATCTTTTGCCTAAAACTCTTAATCTACGAAACAAGCCCATAAACCACTACTGTTAAAATTCTAAACCATTTAGAAATCTCTTGGAAAATCTGTTAAAAAACAATGAAAAAGTTACCTAAAACACCATAATATATTAACAACCCCTAACTGACCATTTAATTTATCAATGAATTCTGTTCCGGCACACTCATTTAGTGTGGCATTACAAAATCGGACACTCAAAACAAACACACACTTTGCAATGTTTCCTTTTTCTCCCTATTGTTCCACGTGGTCAGTCAGTCAGTCTCTTTATTGTACGATTAGAAAATATTTAGAAAACAGGATTTGAAAATACTGGTCAGTTAGTTATATTTCTCGTGTGCGTGCGCTCGTTATTGTTGCCAGAAGAAAGTCAACAACAAACAAATGGACTGACTGACTTGTTTGTTTGTTGTGGCACACATTTGTGGCACGTGTCATTCCCAACAAAAAAAGGATAGAAATGGACAGTTTTTAACAAGTTTATTATCACATATAATTTGTTAGAAAATTTGTTGTTATTTTCTTGTTTTATTTTTAGTTTGTTTTTTTTTGGTAATTTATGTAAATTATTTGTTTTGGTTTGTTTTCTTATTTTCTCTGGGAAAAAAAAGGGTAAAATTTAGTTAAAGTCAAACCCAAAATGTGTTTTGACTAGCACTGGTCAGTTTAATGAATGCTGACTGAATGTTTAGTGCGTGAGAAAAAAACAAGTTTTTTTTAGAGAAAATGTTTGTATTTTTTTTGGGGTAATTTGAAGGTTGCTTTAAAGTAACAAGTATTTTGTTGTCAAACAAGTTATTTACTCCCACGTGGTCAACAAAAATAGTAGTTTTTTAAAAAGTTGCACAATATTTTTTACTAGGGTGAGTTTTTTCGTTAAATGTTGCCATCAACATGTGGGTTCGAAGCAAAATACACCTCAGTTTTTCATAGGACTTCTTGCATTGAAAATTTTATATTTCTGACGAACGTTTTCTCCACCTAAAGCAATCAGCAATCGCTGTGCAGTTATTCTGCCGACGTTTTTGCAATAAAAATTACTGCGTTAGTAAAAACCTAGGGTTAGTAAAAAACAAAATTAAAATAGCTTGTTGGCATTTTCTAAAGAAAATAAGTAAAAGTGTTATATTCGGCTGTGCCGAATCATGTATACCCACCATCCAAATTCATCACGATATTAATTATTACAAGACAATTATGAATATTCAAGTAATTTTCTGAGGGGAACCTTATATGGGGACTTGGAACAAACGTTGCCCTATAATTTCAGAGTACTTAGAACTAATTTGTGGAAAAATTGATGAGGATTGCCTCATAATCAACATATTTATGACAGCTCAATCTGTATTCCGGGGGACCCATTTTGCTCATTTTCAATAACAAACAAACCTTATCAACAGAGCGTAGTTGTGGAAAATTTCAGCTTGGGCCCTATCGCGTTTTCAAGATAGCCAAACGGACGGGCATATGTAGATCGTCTTAGAATCTTATGAGGATCCACAATATACTATATACTAATATGGGTTTGCGAGAAATATTTTTATGTGTTACAAACGGAATGACAAAATCAATATACCCACCATCTGTTTCCATGAATGGTCTACACTGTTTTCTTTTAATATTTAATGCCTGTAACTTTATATCATCCACAACAATTGCTAAAATGTAAACAATAGAAAATAAAACAAGGAAATCGCTAAATCCAAACAATACTTTTGCTTTAATTACAATTCTTACTTTTTTCACTAGTTAGCAAGCAGGAGTTGTAATTATACCCTTCACCTTCGTGAGAGGGTATATGTAAGTTTGTCATTCCTTTTGTAATTTCCACAATATAATTTTCCGACCCTATAAAGTATATATGTACATATATTCTGGATCCTTATAGGTTTTCCTCATATCTCAGCCATTTGTGGACCGATTTTGCTGATTTTAAATAGCAAAATTCTCGAAAGCATGTCTGACAAAATTATTGAAGATTTGGATTCTGAAGATATCTGGGGTCTTCAGAAAATTGATTTCAACAGACAGACGGACATGGCTTAATCGACTCCGCTATCTATAAGGATCCAGAATATATATACTTTATAGGGTCGGAAATGAAAAATGTAGAAATTACAAACGGAATGACCAACTTATATATACACTTCTCACGAAGGTGAAGGGTATAATAATGGATATTTCAAAGACCTTTGCAACAACGTATATAAGACTATAGTAAGTTGGACCTACATTGGGTCAAAATCGGAAAAAATATTTTTTAACCCGATTTTTTTTTCACCAAAAAAAAAAAATTATAAAAATTTTTTTTTTTAAATTTAAAAAAATTTAATTTTAAAATTTAAAATAATAATTCGAAAACAATTTTTTTCCAAAAAATTAAAAAAAAAAAATTTTTAAATTTGTATTTTGAAGTATAATTTGGTGAAGGGTATATAAGATTCGACACAGCCGAATATAGCTCTCTTACTTGTTTGAATTAAATTTATTTGCTTTCACTACATTTTAACTTTAAGAATTGTGCTTAAAAAACTATTGGTTATATGACTTAAAAATGCGGGAGTTTTTAAAATTTTTAGCTTTTATTTTGAAACATTTGTACAATATAAATTTATTAAAAGTATTGGCCAATGTTAGCTATGACCTTTTCCCATATTTCTGGCAACATATGGATTCCGAGCCAAAACAACTGCTCATCGTTTGAGGCAAATACCGAATCAAGCCAATATCGGATACTCTGTTCCAAAGTGTAGCGTATCCCAAATAGTAGTCGGAAGTGGCACACTACAAAAACATCCCAACCACTTTATTCTAAATAGTTTTTAACAGGTTTGCAACATTCGTCTGAGAGTTTTTTTGGCCAGTGCTCAATTCAAACGAGTTAGTTGCGTTCGGTACAGGTTCCATGTGATGGTCTGGTCAGATATCAGCAGCTCTAAATAAATAGGACCCTTTTGCTCCCATCAAATACATGGATATTTTACTTTAGTGTCGATTCGGCTGGTTGGCCGGGCTTCACGTTCGATCTCTTACACTTCGGGTTATCGTAATGGATCCACTTTTCATCGCAAGTAATGATTCGGTGCAAAAATGATTTTCTTTTATAGCGTTCAAGCATTATTTCGGACATGCAAAATCGTCTTTCATGCTCTCTCGGCTTCAATTCGTATGGTAGCCAATTACCCTGCTTTTGGATGTATCCTGCTGCTTGCAAATGTTTTGAAATTGCTGCTTGAGTAGCTCTCAATGATTTTGCAAGATCTTGTTGAGTTTTAAAATAATCTTCATCTAGTAATGCCACCTGTTCATGGTCATCAAACCTGATCGATCTTTGTCTTCCTTGTCAAATTCACCACTTTTGAACCGAACAATCCATCTCTCGCACTTTGAAACCGATGGAACACATTCACCATAAGTTTCGGTGAGCAATGGGTGTGCTTCAGCGGCTTTTTTTTTTAAATTAAAGAACTAAAGCAAAACTTCCCGCATATGACGCTTTGTTGGCACAAAATTAGACATTTTCGTAGCAAAAAAAAACTTTGTTGTTTACACTATAATGTTCAATAATTAAGTGAGTATAAATGACAGATATTTAACCTTCAAAATGACATATAAGTTATTAAAAACAAAAACCGAGTTTAAAAAATACGCCATCTATTGTAAATCCCGCAGTTTTATGTCAGATGTATAACTACTGCTCACGATCTGAACATAGTCTGTAGCAGTTTCGCCATTTACTACACAATATTGAAATTTTTATAAAATTTATTTGTTCCATTTTGGCATTAACATTCGTACTAGCATTAAAAACTTTGAACATTATATTTAACTTGACTGCCGCGCAGAAATGTCTCTTTTTTTTTATCGGCTCTAGATGTCCTCTGAATCATAGGTAGCTTATGGAACATTCTGACTGAGGGAAGTTTTTGAATACTTTGACCGTTTTCTCTCCATAGCGAACTAACAAACACACATTATCTTTAAGTTGTCCTCATAACTGCTCAAGGTTTCCTCTCAATTATTTGAAGCTTATTGAACATTCTGACGTTTAATACTTTGACAGCTCCCTGTCTATTGCAAACTAACAAAATAAACGATTTGGAAAATCGGTTGTTGTTGCAGCTTCAACAATTTAATTTGAGGGTTCTGCAAGATCAAGGAATTGTACTACTTCTGCTGGGTGGGTACATAAATCTATTGGACGTAGTGAAGTAGGGCTAGCTGGACAGTTGAAAATGAGGAGGGTATCATGGGGACCCTGACCACATGCTGGGCATAAGTTGAGGACGGTACGGTCTATGCGAGACCAGAAGGCATTAAGCCTGTTGCTCCATCCTGGTCTTAGTTGTGACAGAACGACTCTTGTTTTACGCGGTAGAACTTTTTCGGCATCTGCTATCGATGGTGGGCGACCTCCAAGTACGATATTCATACGGTATCCTGCCACCGTGGAATTGATGGCTTATCTATGAATGTCGTTCAAAGCTGTCAAATACGAGCTGCGATCAAATGGATCCTCCGGTGACATCCAAGAAGGAACTGTTGCGTCAGCATGACGTTATGTTCCCTGACCGGTAGAACCTTAGTTTCCTCGTGAAGGTGAAAGTGATACTCCAATGAGTATCACTTAACGAAGGCGACCACACTGGAGCAGCATAGTTAACCACTGACCGGCCAATCGTCTTGTAGGTTGCTAGCAAGGTGTCTTTGTCCATATCTCAAGTGCTGCCGGCTAGTGCCTTGAGGACCTTGTTCCTGCTTCGCAGTTTATGCGTGATTGCAGTGGCGTGTGCTGAGGAGGTAAAAAGGCTATCAAAAGTGACCCCCAAGGTTTTCGGGTGGTTCACTGTCGGAATTTGTACGCCGTCGATGCCTAAGTTAAGTTTTACCTCCTTCGTTCCGGTGGTGGTAGCAGCAGGTTAAGTGCAGTGAAGAAATTGTGGATTTCGTTGAGATAACCATTTACCAAACCACAAAGCTCATCAACGTTGTGACCTGTCGCCAAGATGGTGCAGTCGTCCGCATAGGTGATAACCTCCACAATCCCACGACAGCCGGTTCTACGCACCGGAATGACCCAAGTTCACTCGGCCAAAAAAATTGAAAATCGGTTATTGGAGCTGGTTATTTATGAAATAATTTAAAAGAAGGTTTCACCGATTTTAACTGCAGTTCTGCTCTCAAATCAATTATTTCCAAAAATAAATAGAAAATGTCAGGATGCATTTAGCAACAGCTGTTTTATTAAATTAAATCTTCACATTCAAAAATGAAAAACAATTTCACAAAACAGTTGTATTCAAATTTAAATAAATCCAAAAATTTACATAAAAACTCTTAAATAATTTAACATTTTAACTTTTTATTTAAAATAAAATAATATTCTTAACTTAATATTATAACCCACCAAAATGTAAAAAAAAACGGTTTATTTACACTAAAACATTTAACAGCTGTCATATTAGCAAGCAAAATACAGCTGCAAAATACTTTCTAAAATAGCAAAACTGACAAAAATATTTTCATTTTAAATAGCTAATAACTTCTACACTATTTACCCTTTTTTTGCCAAAAAAAAAATTTACAAAATCGAACATGAACATTCAAAATTTATATAAAAACATTAAGAAAAATATCAAGTTTCTCCCTTTTTAAATGATTATACAAAGAGTAAGCTAAAGCAGAAATACTCTGGCTATAAAATAAAAAAAAAGGATTTAAAAAAAATCCCCATAAAAAAACTGTAGAAAAATAGACAAAAAGAAATAATAAGAAAACGAAAACTATTGATCATCAATACATATAAATAAATAAATAGAAATGGCATTGCAAAAGACAAGGCGGAACCCTTTCGCACTATTGCGAAAGGAAACTTAAGACTTCCATCGATCATAGAAAATATAGCGAGAGCACAATGCTTCCGCAAACATTGCGCAAATGTAACAATAAAGTATAAAATAAAAAAAAAAAACCACCACTTTTTTCCCACAGCCTTGCAAAAACTAGAAAAGAAGAAAAGTAAAGGAATTCAAAAAATAATTCTTAATAAAACGATATTGATCTTTAAACTATAGAAATAAAGGCTTGTTGTTGTTGCTTTAGTTTCTGAACAAAATTTACGAGCGATCAAATATCTGGCTTTTTGCAAATCAAGAAAAAGGGTGCAAAAAACTCCAAAAGACCCAAAATAAATCTATTGCATTTGATCCTTTGGCAAAATGCAAAAATGAAATAAAAGAAAAAAAGGATCATACAGTTCAATATGTCACGTCTTATGATGTCATTTCTCTTACTTAAAGATTTCATTTCAACCCCCATTTCGCATATATTCTCAAACAGGCAGAGAGAGAGCCAAAGATAAATAATGATCGTCATCGGGTTCACAGTAAATTACAGCCAAAGGTGAAAGACAAACAATGTGTGTTTGAGCAAAGGATCAAGACTTACATACTTATTTTGTAGTTTTGCCATAAAAAAGGATTTTATTTTTCTTTATTTTTCTACCCAAAATTCTTTCTTTTGAATTTTCCTAACCCTTGCATTAAATTTTCCTTTAAAAAACACATTTATGTTTTTTTTTTGGTAAAATTTTAGGATTTTTTACCTTAAAATAAAATCCTTTTTTTCTTGTGAAATAATGAGCCAAACTGTGTGTTTGGATTACATTATTTCGTTTGTTATTTATTTTGTTTCCTTAGGAAATAAATTATTTTTAAGAAGCTGTTTAAAATTGGTTCATTCACCCGTAAAGACATTTTGCAACAGGGTAAGAATAAGAAGTTTAATGAAGTTTAATGAAATTTTGAAATTTCTTTTAAAAAATAAGAAAACCATAACGACCTTTTGCTATATACGGTTTGATCTAGTTCAACTCATTAGTGCTGTAATCTGCCTGCGTTTTTGTGTGGCTTTTCATTATTTTTAACTCTCTGTAGACAACGAAGGTTAAATGGTCAGCTGGAGTTTAGAGTTTAATGACCATATTAAATGGTTATTAAGATTTAAGAAATTAATATTATATTTTCTTAAAGCAGTTAGAGATTAGCAAAAGGCCTGATGTCTTCGAGATCAAGATCAGTTTTATTAAACGCCAAGACAAGAATTGTTTTATAAACTTTGCAAACATATGATTTGAAATCAAAACTGTGAAATAATCTGATTTGCACTACATGTGACGAGGAAATATTTATGTTTCCTCATACGTCATAGAGTTCAATGAGGATCTATTGATCGAAAGGAAATGGGAAACATGGGCGTCCATCCGCCTATTGAGGGTGTTAGGGAGATAAAATTTTCTCAAATATTTTGTTGTAGATCAGAAATGTTTGGTATTGAAAATTAGTAAAAATCGGTCAAGTAACTCTGGTAACTCTGGACCAAAAATAGAGACAGCCTCTTCAAAACTTTTTGGCAATTTTGAAACATTTGTACAATATTAATTATTCAAAGTATTGGCCATTGTTAGCATTGTTACAAACCCTTCTTCCTGAGGAATTTCGGTTTCTTAATCTCATCCATTATGAAGCCTGCTGATGGTCTCTCCGTCGATGAAATGAGGCTATCCATCTATAAGGATGGGTCCTAGAAGGGGGATAGAGTGGGCGGGGCACAGTGTTTTAAAAACTTTTTTTTTTTTGGAAATAATTCGGTATCTTGGCAACTATTGGAAATATTGTTACGAAATTTCACATGATTTGAGCTGAGGTGTTTTCGAATTGATTTGCGTTTGTTCAAATTCCTAGCGCTAATGGGGACCAGTACGTAGCCCCTCAAAGTTGGTCACCTCAGGTCTCAAATTTTTTAAAAAAATCGCCAAAAATCCATTTATGATCTGAATGAGCTGAAATTTTAAATATAAATAGTCCTTGACAGTCCTGTACAATTGTAGGTTATCTCTATTAGTTGAAGAGATATTCAGGTTTATTGATTTATTTATACCCTTCACCTTCGTGGGAAGGGTATATATAAGTTTGTCATTCCGTTTGTAATTTCTACATTTTTCATTTCCGACGATTAAGCCATGTCCGTCTGTCTGTCTGTCTGTTGAAATCAATTTTCTGAAGACCCCAGATATCTTCGGGATCCAAACCTTCAATAATTCTGTAAAATCAGCAAAATCGGTCCATAAATAACGGAGATATGAGCAATTTTTTACCTATTTTTGATCTATATCTGGATTACTTAGTCATTAATATAGACAATATGGATGTCTAATGATAGATATTTCAAAGTCCATTGCAACGATGTAGATAAGGCTATAGTAAGTTGGACCTACAATGGGTAAAAATCGAGAAAAATATTTTTTAACCCGAATTTTTTTTTTATCAAAAAATTTTTTTTGTCATAAATTTAAAAAAAATTTAAAACAATTTGTAAAAAAATTTTTTTAAAAAAATTAAAAAAAAAAAAAATAAATTTTGTTTACCTAAAAATATTTAAAAAAATTTATTTTAAAATATAATTTGGTGAAGGGTATATAGGATTCGGCACTGCCAAATATAACTCTCTTACTTGTTTTTTTTTAATTTTGTTCGATCTTTTTATGGTTTTTTAGATATGGCGGGCCTACGGAGGGTCCCAATTTATTTTTAAAATATCAGCTATATTGGCAATAAAATTCTAAATAAAATAAAAGAAAGTTGCTAGCAGTTATCTCTTCCCTATAAAAAGTTATACGCATCCAAATTTGGAACTTGTAAAAAGGGCCGTATTTTTTTCCCAAAAAAGCCCATATATTTTTTCTTTTGTTTCTTCGGGACTATATAGAATTTTTATATGATCCGGAAAGATAACTTAATGCAAAAGCGTGCAAAGAAAAATTTGGCTCACTTAAGCGGACATATCACACCCAGTCCTAACCAAAATTGGCCAATTAAAAACAAAAAAATTTCGGTTTGAGTAAAAAATTCTAAAAAGGCAAAGCACCGATCCACGAAAAAGCTTCATATTTGTATAACCCCATATGTTTATTAAATACCTACTAAATATATTTACTATCACACGGTAAATAACGTCACAGTAGGCACTTTTCTAAAAAAAACACAGTTTTTGGAACACATTTTCCCCGTTTTAGGAATTTCCGTATTTGAAAATAAAAAAATTTCAAAAATTCTAATGCCATTAATTTCAGGATATTTGAGTCAATATTGATTCCAAATTTTGTTATGATATCTTTAATTGTTAAAATTTTACATTAATTCAAATTTTACATTTTTATTTGTGGAAAATCAACATATGAAATTTTTTTTTAGTTTTTAAGGTAAATGAAGTCTTAAAATTTTATAAAATTATTTAATTTTACTAAAATATCAATCTAAAGGACCTAAGGTTTTCAACAATATCAAATACTTATATAAAAAGCCTTTATTTACTCCTCAGAAGTTCCACAAACCTTGTCCGCTTTGAAAAATTTGTACGTTTCGGAATTTGGAGTAAGAATATCCTTTAGACTCCCAAATGGATGCAGCATCCTTCAGGTTACAGTTACTGACAGTAAATCCTTAAATGAGATGGCGAGACAGATGGCATAGACGCCTTCATCAGGGAGAGCAGATGATTGATAAGATCGGATATGCACAATTGTACTTCTTAGGGACCCAGCAACTATCCCATGATGGTCTGCGTTAGCTGAATTCTTTGAATTCTTAACCCCTCTCCTCCTTCTCCTCTCATTTCTCACTACACTCTACTCTTGAAAATTTCCCTTTTCTTCAACTTCAATTTCTCTTTTATTTCTGTTTTCGTTTTCTTCTTCTGGTATCACAAAGAGAAAGATTTTGGACCCATGTTAGCTGTACGAAACGAAGGTTTTGGACGGCTGCCTAAATACAATAACATAGCTATGACCTTTTCCCATCATTCTGGCAACACATGAATTCCGAGTCAAAAGAATAGCTCATCTTTTGAGGCCAAGAACAAATAAAGCCAATTTCGGATACTCTGTTCTAAGGAAGAGTGCATTCTGCATCGATCGAATAGTATTCGGACGAGGCAAGGTCTGGACTATAAGGTGGATTAGCAAAACTTCCCAACACTCCATTCTACTTAAATACTTTTTAATAGGTATTGTATAATGTGGCTGAGCGTTGTTATGATGAAATATTACGGCCGCATATTCTGAGTGTTTTTCGGCAAATGCTCGCTTCAAACGAATCAGTTGCATTCGGTACAAGTTCCAACTGATGGTCTGACCAGATTTCAGCAGCTCATAATAGATAGGATCCTTTTGCTCCCACCAAATACAGAGCATTTCCTTAGCGCTATGGATATTTGGCTTTGGAGTTGATTTGCCTACACGCAGAGAAAAAACGTGGTTGGACATGGTTACGACAACTATACTATGTTCTCTGTAACAATATATTGTTGTCGTAAACATATAATTATTGTTTTAATTTAATTTCAACAATATTATAGTTACTGTAAACGTTTATATTTTCATCGCAATTATAAATATGAATGTGGTTTTCGAACAACTAAATAATGATAATTAGGTAAACATATTATTTTTATGTACAACCATTAAATGTTAAGTTTATATACTCGTAGTCATAATATGTTTAAGATGTTAACAGAATATGTTTACAACAACTAAATAATAATAAATGTAGTCATAATATGTTTAACATGCAAACAAAATATGTTTACTTTTAATAGTCTGTTTTCCCACCATTTGTGAGTGTTGGTGTTTGTCTCAGCTATGTTATTTTTACAAGTAAATTTTGAGTGTCTGTAATTCCCATTCGCTCTATAGTTTTATTTGTATATTATCTTTAACTTTCCTAGAGCGAATAACAATAAATTTGATTTAATCAATAATATTTTAATTGAGAATTTAGTACTTTAAAACTAAAACCTATTAAAATTTTGTATTTCCAAAAATAAATTTTAATAATAATATGATTATTTTGGATCATAACATGATTTAATTGTATCATAATATGATTTAATTGGGTCATTGTGAATTGGGTCATAAATGATGACTTTGGGTCATATTATGATTGATTTATATCATAATATGATTATTTCAGAACATATTATGATATTAATAATGATCATAATATGTTTTGGACTACAAGCATAAATCTGATCATAATATGTTGCTCTTAGTTTATGGTTACCACAATCATGTTTTTTCTCTGCGTGTAGTTGGCTGGGTTATCGGAATGGATCCATTTTTCATCGCAAGTAATGATTCGGTGCAAAAATGATTTTCTTTATAGCGTTCAAACATCATTTCGGACATGCAGAATCGTCTTTCAAGGTCTCTCGGTTTCAATTTGTATGATACCCAATGCCTCTACTTTTAGATGAATCCTGCTGCTGGCAAACGTTTTAAAATTGTTACTTGAGTAGCTTCCAATGATTTTGCAAGATCTAAGTTGAGTTTTACAACAATCTTCATGAAGTAATGCCTCCAATTCTTGGTCTTCAAAACATTTTTTTTTGGGCTGAACTGGACGATCTTTGTCTTCCGTGTCAAAATCACCACTTCTGAACCGAGCAAACCATCTCTCGCACGCCGAAAGTTATTAATTATAGTATTAATTTCCAATAGAAAAACAAGTAAGAAAGTATGGTCGGTCAAGCCCGACCGTATAGTGTAAATGAGCAAAAACATTTTTCTTTTAAATTTCAATAATTTTATTCGTGAGTGATTTTCGGAAGTGAGCCTTATATGGGAGCTATGACCAATTATGGACCGATCACCATGAAATTAGGTCGTGTGATTTATGTCTACATGAAAGTTATTTATGGTGAATTTTTTCTGTATACCAACATTTTTAAGAGATTTAATGCACGTTAAAGTGATTTTCGGAAGCTGCTGGTCCGATCGGGATAAAATTTACGTTGGGTGTAGCCAAGGAGTATTCGAGTTTAAATTATTAAAATGGGCCCTACAAATAATCCAGGGGCGGCGCTATGGGGGCTCAAAGTAGGGTACCTTCGACATGTAAAATTTTTAAACACGTGCCATTTTTTTGTTTCCCATGCGATTTCAAAGAATTTTATATTTTTGGAAAGCGCTCGGCTAGATCTTGCTATTTATCTCTTATAATTTCCTAGTTATAGGCATTTCAAAATTGAAATTTTAAAATTTTGCCATACCTTGGTCCGCTTTTTTAAAAATATAGGGCGCACTTTTGGACCGAATGGACTCGATTTTTTTTTTGTTAGTTAGACAACTAAATTGCCAACAACATACAAAAGATTTCAGAGCAATATCAATTACGAATCCAAAAATAACAGATTTTCAATTTAAAAATTCAAAAAATAGTATATTTTTGCTGTTTTTTGGACAAAAAGGTGACATAACTCTTTTTTTTATTAAAAAACAGAACTTTCTTTAAGAACATATAACAATTTTATGTTTTTCTATAAAGATTCTTTACGGAGAACATGTCATATTTTTCGAACATGTCGGCCCTACGCCCCTTGGAAATTGACCTATTTTTTATCAAAATTTCAACTTTGGGCTACATGTTCTAAAATCCCAAAGCTGGGATCAGAAAACGAAAAGCTGTTTTGCAAACCCTTATGTGTTCCCTATTTATCCCTAACGAATTTTCCCAGCCCCGAAGGAAATGTGGACCCTATAGACAAAATTGTAAAAAATAAAATTTTTGGGAATTGCGGGATTCCCTTTGACCTTTTGACAAGTTTTTTTACACCTTGTTATTTAGAATGAGAAACTTAACCACATGTCTCCACGTAGCAATATTTATTGCTAAACTCAAGCAATAACGTCCGCAGAACAACAGCAGAGTGATTGCTTTAAGTGGAGAAAACGTTCGTCACAAATATTTCTATGAAAAACTTTGGTGTATTTTGTTTATATTTTGTATTGCATGATTTTTTTCACTAATTTCTTTGTTTTTTTACTTTTGGTACTTAAATAAATTAAATATGTATGAATTAATCGCACCGAATCATAGAAAGAAGAAATTTTACATTAATAACAACTGATCTGACAGCTTATTGCTTAGCAATAATTGCTCAGGCAATCAGTAGAGCAATCATTGCGCAATGGATTGCTACATATGGCAATTTGCGGTCTACACTCGCAAATTTCATTGACGCAATCAAATTTGACAATTGCAGCAATAAATATTGCTACGTGGAGACCTAGGGTAAAAAACGCTGAAAATTTCATTGAGTTTCGTTAATAAATAAAGATTGAGTTTCTAAAACTAAAATTTATATCAAAATTTTAATAGGATTGCAAATATTAGGAACAATTTGATCCATATTTTTTCCGAGCTATATTTTTTTGTTTAGATAAGTTAATTTTTGGTCTTACAAAAAAATTTCAAGTCAATATCTCAATTAGATTCAAAAATATGCCACTTTAAAACTCCGTCCTTCAAAAATATTACACTTTTTCATACTAAAGAATTTGTATAAATTTGAGTCAGAACCAATGATTTGTGTTGAATAAAATATTAAGAAAATTTAGAAAAAAAATTTAGTATGAAAAAGTGCAATATTTTTGAAGGACGGAGTTTTAAAGTGGCATATTTTGGCAATAATTGAAATGCTATTACATACATTTTCTAATGAAATACTTGCTATGACAGACCTTTTATAAAGATAACTAATATAAATAGCATTACTTTTCAAATTAAATATTTATAAATATATCGTTGCTATAACACTAATTTTAATACATAACCTTGCTATAGCATTAATTTTCTAATGAAAATCTAGCTATAGCAGTCATTTTATATAGATACCTTGCTATAGTAGTGATTTTTTAAAGAAAATGTTATTATAGCATTATTTTCTAATGAAAGTTATGCTATAGCAGTAAACTTTATTATAATATTAATGTTTTATAGAAAATTTTGCTATAGCATGTTGGATGCCTGTGAAAGTTCTTAATAAAACCAAGTCTGAAAAGCTATAAAGGTAATGAAAAGTTGGAGGATGCCTGAAGAAAGATGCTAAATAATATAAATGATTTAAAAACGAATGAAGAATGAAGTTCATGCATTTAGACAAACTGTTTACAATCCCTGAATACATAAATACTTATTTAAAAATAGTATGAGATCTACAAATTGTTGATTCCAATTTAATATTTGTTAGATTGCTTTGCAGTTTAGCTTACATTACATTGTTTTCTTTTTCAAAATTATAACTGCAAAAAAGAGATTTTCTGTTTGATTTAAGAGAGCAAAATAAAGAGCATAAACAGCAATTCATGGTCATCATGATGTAACGTTTTTTGTTTTGTTTGTATCTTCTCAATAGTCCATAGCCTGCGCACAGCTTCCCCGTGTTAATCCTGTTTGGTTAAGGACAATGAAAACAGTAACAAATAAATTTTAAAATTTTTTGTTGTTGTCATGTTCTAAACACACTCACACTAACAAAAACAACAATAATTTCTGAATAATGGCTATAAAAGGGTTGAAGATTTTTATTAATATAAAAAACAATTTTGCGCGTCCACTTTAAAAAGACAAGCAGGCAGCCAGACGGGCGGAGGGACAGACGGGCTTTTTTTTGTAATAAAAATAATAAGCGAGATAATGCGTGTTGTAAACTCTAATGAAAATTAAAAATTACAAAATATAAAATGCAGCATGAAAAAAGAGTTAGAGATGTCATGAAACAGAAGAGAGTGAGAGAGAGAGAGACAAGGATTTATGTAAAGAAAGTACAGATAAATAAAATGAATAATAGTGGGCCACAAAAGAATTATAGTTTTGCTACAATTTTGACAAATATTTAATCAGGCTGAATGGCAACAAATCAAAAAAAAAAGGATAATACAAGATATCATCATCCTTTGAATTTAAAAGAAAACAATATTACAAATGTCTTAACAAAGTGTGATGGATTTCAGAGTGCGGTAGTTAAGATAATGTTTTAAAACGTTTTAGATTTGAAATCATACTGATGATCTTGTCATCTGTACTCTTCAGTGTGTTGGCGTTACACACATGATTTAACAATAAAGAAATGTTTTCATTTCTTTTTTAAACAAAATTCTATTGATTCTTTAGAAAAAAACACCCTCCTTATTTATTACGTTTTAGTTTGAGAAAAACACACGTTTTTTTGCTTAAATATTTCCAATAATATTCTATATTTTCTAGATTTTTTTTCTTCAAAAAATAATTGTGTGCGCTTTTTGTAAAACTAACAAGATCTTTATGAGAATCTCCTTTACATTAAACAGAATCCTTTGTTTTCTCCACAATTCTTTACTAGGGTCTTCCTACGTAATTGTGTTGTACAAGTCCTTACATAATCCTTTTTGTAAAGGCACGTTAGTTTCTTTTTTTTTTTATTAAACATTTGCTTTGGTTTTTTATTATTATTATTCCTTTAAAATGCTGTTGCTGCTGCTGTTGTATTGAGCATGCGAAAGGATTGGCGTAATTTCTTAGAGCCGATCATGGGGTTCTTTTGTTGTGAGAAAGAACAAAATAAATATTGTAGGAATTTAGGACAACTGTCAGCATATCTCCGGCCGGTGCGCAATAGATATTTCACGTTTTCTCTATTTATTTTTAATAATATTTGTACGTTCGGTTAGAGTTGGTTTTTTTAAGCAGCTGAGCATGATTTGAAATTTTGGTTTGTAATGAAATTGAATAAAACTAGGTTAGGTTTTTGTAAGTTGTAAGCATTCGAATGTTTGAGGAAATTAAAAAATATGGTTTAATGATTTAAATCTTTTTTTCAATAGCAACAATTTTTTTTAAAGAAATTGTGGAAATAGAAAATATTTTTAATAGAAATTCCAAGGAATTATATAGAATATTTTGTAAAAGCATTTTTTAATGCCAAAAATGTTTTGAAATTTTAGCAAATTTTATTATAGCAAACTTTTTTTATTGCAACATTGGGAATAGCAAACGTTTTCTGTTTAAGTTTTTTGGAAGTAGCTAATTTTTTTTATAGAATATCAAACATTTGTATAGAAATTTACGAAATAGCATCAATATTTTATAAAAATTTTGGAAAATTTTGAAATAGAAATAATTTTCTATGGAAAATTTTGGAATAGCAATAATTTTCTATTAAAATTTTGGATAGAAATAATTTTATATGGAAATTGCTGAAATAGCAATAAATTTCTATGGAAAATTTTAGAATAGCAAACATTTTATATAGAACATTTGAGAATAGCAAACATTTTTATAGAAAATTTTGGAATAGCAATAAATTTCTTTGGACAATTTTAGAATAGCAAACATTTTATATAGAAAATTTGAGAATACCAAACATTTTATATAGAAAATTTTGGAATAGCAATAATTTTCTATGGAAAATTTTAGTATAGCAAACATTTTATAAAGAAAAGTTGAGAATAGCATACATTTTCTATAGAAAATTTTAGAATAGCAATAATTTTCTATTAAAATTGGTTGAATAGCAATAAATTTCTTTGGACAATTTTGGAATAGCAAACATTTTATATAGAAAATTTGGGAATAGCAAACATTTTTTATAGAAAATTTTGGAATAGCAATAATTTTCTATGGAAAATTTTAGAATAGCAAACATTTTATAAAAAAAAATTGAGAATAGCAAACATTTTTATAGAAAATTTTGGAATAGCAATAAATTTCTTTGAACAATTTTGGAATAGCAAACATTTTATATAGAAAATTTTTGAATAGCAAACATTCTATATAGAAAATTTTGGGAATATCAAAACATTTTTTATATACTATTTTGGAATAGTAATAATTTTTAATAGAAATTGCTCAAATAGCAAACATTTTCTATACAATATCGTGGAATAGCAATAATTTTCTATGGAAAATTTTTAAATATCAAAAATTTTCTATTGGAAATTTTGGAATCGCAATTATTTTCTATAGAACATTTTGGAATAACAATTATTTTCTATGGAAATATGTGAAATAGCAAACATTTTCTGTAGAAAATTTTAGAATTGCAATATTTTTCTATGGAAAAGTTTGGAATAGTATTAATTTTCATTAAAAAATTTTGGAATAGCTATCATTTTCCATGGAAATTGCTGGAATAGCAATCATTTTCTTTGACAAATTTTGGAATAGCAATAATTTTCTATGGAAAATTTTGGAATAGCAAAAATTTTCTATGAACAATGTTGGAATAGCAATATTTTTTTATAGAAAATTTTGGAATAGCATACATTTTCTATAGAAAATTTTGGAATATCAAACATTTTTATAGAAAATTTTGGAATAGCAATAATTTTCTATAGAAAATTTAAGAATAACAAACATTTTCTATAGACATTTTGGGAATAGCAAAAATTTTGTATAGACTATTTTGGAATAGTAATAATTTTCTATAGAAATTGCTCAAACAGCTAACATTTTCTATGGAAAATTTTGGAATAGCATTTATTTTCTATGGAAATAGCAATAATTTTCTATGAAAATTTTGGAATAGCAATACTTTTCTTTGGAACATTTTGGAGTAACAAACATTTTCTATAGAAAATTTTAGAATAGCAAACATTTCATATAGAAAATTTGGGAATAGCAAACATTTTTATAGAAAATTTTGGAATAGCATATATTTTTTATAGACTATATTGGAATAGTAATAATTTTCTATGAGAATTGTTCAAATAGCAACCATTTTCTATACAATATCGTGGAATAGCAATAAGTTTCTATGGAAAATTTTTGAATAGAAATTATTTTCTATGGAAATAGGTGGAATAGCAAACATTTTCCATAGAAAATTTTAGAATAGCAATAATTCTCTATAAAAAAATTGGGAATAGCAAAAATTTTTATAGAAAACTTTGGAATAGCAAACATTTTGGAATATAGCATTTCTATAACATTTCTATAGCAATATTTTACATTACAAAATTTTCCATAGAAAATCTTGCAATATATTCTTGCAATAGCACGTATTTTGTAAAGAAAATCTTGTTATAGTTTAATTTCAATGAAATAGCTTTAATTACAAGCTTAGTCAGTAATTGTATAAAGAAAACTTTGCATTCAATAGAAAACTATATTGCAGCATTAATTTTAATGCTATCACATAAATTTTCATAGGAAAGTCTTGCTACAGCAGCTATTTTCTATAGAATACCTTGTAATAACATTAATTTTCTATATAGTATTAAATTTCTAATGAATGTATTGTTACAGCAAAAATTTTCTGTAGAAAACCTTGCTATAAAATCAAAGTATAACATTTAGTTTGTATATAAAATATGCTAAAAAATCTGGCTATGGCTACAAAGAGATATTAAACCTTGTTTATTATTAATTTTCTCAAGAAAATCTTATTTTAGCAATAATTTCAAGGCAATAGCATTAATTTTCCAATGAATGTTTTGCTATAGCAAAAAGTTTCTGTAGAAAATCTAGCTATTACATTCATTTTATAATGAAAATCTTGATATAGCATTAATTTCCTAAATAAAATATTACTACAGCATTAATTTCAATGCTATAACATCAAATTTCCAACGAAGGTATTGCTATACCCTTGCTATATGCTAGAAAATCTGGTAGTAAACCTTGCTATAGCATTAATTTTATTAAGATAATCTTATTATAGCATTAATTTCAATGCTATAGCATCAAATTTCTAATGAAAGTATTGCTATAGCAGTAATTTTTTTAAAAAACCTTGAATTTTGAATAGTAAACTTAGCTATAATATAATTATTGCAATGCCATTAACTTTCTAAACAAAATCTTATTATAGCATTAATTTCAATGCTATAGCATTCATTTCCGAGTCAAAGTCTTGCTATAGCATTAACAATCTATAGAAAACCTAGCTATAACATTTATTTTCTAAAGAAAATGTTATCATCGCATTAATTTCAATGCTATAGCATTAGTTTTCTGTAGAAAGTCTAAGTGTTCATATTTTGTAATGAAAACCTTGATATAGCTCTAATTTTCTATAGTATATCTGGTTATAACATGAATATTTTAAAACAAATCTAGCTATAGCATTAATTTTATATTGAAGTTATGCTTTGATTTTATAGAAAACCTAGCTATAGCATTAATATTCTATAGGAAATTTTGCTATATCAATCATTTCAATGCTATAGTAATAATTTTCGATAGAATGTCTTCCTATACCAATAATTTTATATAAAAAACCATTTTCATTTCATTAAAGTGAGTATTTAAAAGCCTTATCTAAAAGATTTTTATATTTATTTCCACTTTAAGAGGTCCTTGATAAAATCTCAGCAACGATTTTGTGTTGCTAATTTATTCATATCAATAAGAAAAAAAAGGTCAGTTTTATTTTCAAAATATCTAATTGACCTTGTCTCTTTGTTGAAAATATAAATATAGAAAAACTGTCAACAAATTCACAGCTATATTCTCTCTAGACAAAACACTTAAAGATAAATAAATACCTTTTGTTATGCATAAATTGCCAATATAATTGCTATTACCCTTAGAAATTTCCCTAAATAAAACATTAAATACCAACCAAAAATTTAAATTTTCTTAAAACAACTCAATAATAAAAGATCGATAAAAAAAGTATTTTCTCTATTAAAAAAAAACACAAAAAACAAACAAAAGAATTTCAAATTTAAATGTGAGAAAATTTTCTTAAAATATCCAACCAAAAAAACTAAAGAAAAGAAAACAATTTCTTTTTATTCAACAACAAAAGATACCAAGATGATCAATGATCTTTTGGGCAAAAAAATACAATAAAAACTTCTATTGTATTTTAAATAATTCACCCCCCTTAAAAGTCCAGTATTAAAAAATCAATATTAAGAAAGTATAACTGATAGGAAATCTTTACTCATCTTATGTCCTGACCAGGTAATAAAAAACTAGAAAATTTTATTTAATTTTTTTGCACAAGATCATCATCAGCGTCATCATTTAACCTAATGGACCCTGACCCTTAAACAATTTTGTTATTTTCGTGCTAAACTAAAGAACGGCTGCTGCTGTCTTGCTGTAGCATTATAATCTGTGGCAAGAATTGTCTTTACGGGTGAATTCTTCTTCAATTAAAAATTGAAGATCATTTAGTTTTTCTTTTAATGTTTACTTTGCTGATTTTTTTTGATTTGAAAGAATCTTCAAAATGTAATCTTTGTTATTAAGGGTGGTTTGCTTGAATTTGGCGTATGTTGTGGAAAGCGTTTAGTTTTTATTTTATTGTTGGTTTAGTGTCCAAACAAATATTCATCATAGGTTTGGGTTTTGTATTAATTTTTTTGTAAGATTTTTTAGGAAAAGGATTTTTATGTTACTTACAGATATTTATTTAGGCTGTAAGATAAACTTTCAGTTTAATTAATTTCTTTAGATAACAATAGTTTTTTTCCCAAATAATTAAAATTGCAAAAACATTTTTGCGTATTTCTGGGAAATTCCAAAAAATTTTATACCAAATATTGCTATATAATTAATTTTCTATAGAAAATCTTTTTACAGCAATAATTTCAATGCTATAGCATAAATTTTCAATGCAAAATCTAGCAATATCATTATTTTTCTATAAAAAAATATTTTTATAGCTTTAATTGTATATAGATTTAGCTTATCATTAATTTCAATGCTATAGCATTAATTACCTTATAAAAATCTTGTTATTGCAATAATTCTCTACAGCTAACATTGCTTTAGAATAATTTTCTAAAGCAAATCATGACATAGCATTAATTTCATTATCATAGCATGAAATTTCAATAGAAAACCATTCTATAGCACTAATTTCAATGCTATAGCATACAATTTGCACAGAAAATCTAGCTATAGCTATCATTTTGTGTAGAAGATCTTGATATAGTATTAATTTCAATGCTATAGTGGTATGTTTGTAATTTAAATCTACATCTAACTTTAATTTCAATGCTATAGCATTGATTTCATATAAAAAGTACTATAGTAATAATTTTCCATAAAAAATCGTACTATAGCAAACTTTATGAGTAGAAAATCTTGAAATAGTATTCATTTCAATGCTATGTCATACATTATATATAGAAAAACATACTATAGCTATACTTTTCTATAAAAAATCTTATTATAAAAATAATTTTATATAGAAAATCTTGATATATCATTAAATCCAATGCTATAGCATTCGTTTTATGTAGCTAAACTTGCTATAGCACTAATTTTATGTAGAAAATCTTGATATAGCATTAATTTAGTGCTTTAGCATTATTATTATAAAGACAATAGCATAAATACTCAATACAAACTCGTGCATAGCAGTCATTACGTATAGAAAATAGTATCATAGTATTCATTTCAGTGCTATAACATACATTTTATATAAAAATATTGCTTTAGCATTAACAATCAATAGAAGATCTGGCAAAATTACTTATTTTGTATAGAAAATCTTGATACATCACTAATTTTAGTGACATAGCATTAATTTTGTGTAGCTTAACTAGCTATAGCACTAATTTTAGTGCTTTATCGCTAAAGTCATGATATAGCACTAAAATTGAATATAAAATCTTGTCATAGTATTCATTTCTATACTATAGCATTGATTTTATATAAAAAATATTGCTATAGCACTAATATTCAATAGAAGATTTTGCAAATCTACCTATTTCATAAAGAAAATCTTGATATATGACTGTTTTTAGTGCTACAAAATTCATTTTATGTACCTAAACTAGCTATGGCACTAACTTTATATAGATAATCGCGATATATCATTATTTTCAATAATATAGCATTCATTTTATGTAGCTAAACTTTCTGTAGCACTAATTTCATATAGAAAATCTTGATATAGCATTAATTATAGTGCTTTAGCTTTATTATCATAAAGAAAATCTTGATATAGCATTGATTTTCAATAGAAAATCATGATATAGCACTAATTTCGCATAGAAAATCGTATCATAGTATTCTTTTCCGTGCTATAGCATACATTTTTTTATAAAAAATATTGCTATAGCACTAATATTCAATAGAAGATATTGCAAAATGTCTTATTTTGTATAGAAAAACATAATATATCATTAATTTCAATGCTATATTATTCATTTTATGTAGCTAAACTTGCTATAGCACTAATTTCATGTAGAAAAACTTGTTATAGCATTAATTTTAGTGCTTTATCACTAAAGTCATGTTATAGCACTAATATTGAATATAAAGTTTTCTCATGGTATTCATTTCTGTGCTATAGCATTGATTTTATATAAAAAATGTTACTATAGCACTAATATTCAATAGAAAATCGATAAATATCACTAATTTCAATGCTAAACTAGCTATATTTCAATGCTATAACATTAATTTTACGTATCTAAACTTGCTATAGCACTAATTTAATTAGAAAATCTTGATATAGCATTAATTTTTGTGCTTTAGCTTTATTATCATAAAGAAAATCTTGATATAGCATTCATTTTTAAGAGAAAGTCGTGCTGTAGTACTAATTTCGTATAGCAAATCTTGTCATTGTATTATTTTCGGTGCTATAGCATAAATTTTATTTAAAAAATAATGCTATAGCACTAAGAATTAATAGAATATCTTGCAAAATTACTTGTTTTGTATAGAGAATCTTGATATCTCATTAATTTCAGTGTTATAGCATTCAGTTTATATAGGAAATGTAATAATTTTCTATAGAAAATCTGTTTATAGCAATAAATTTGACGCTATAGCATTAATTTTCAACAGACAGTCGTGATATAGCACTAATTTCGTATATAAAATCTTGTCATAGTGTTAATTTCTGTGCTATAGCATACATTTTAATCAAATCAATAGAAAATCTTGCAAAATTACTTATTTAGTATAGAAAAATCTTGATATATCACTAATTTAGTGCTATAGCATTCAATTTATATAGGAAATGTAACTATAGCAATATTTTTCTATAGAAAATCTGGCTATAGCATTAAATTTGATGCTATAGCCTTAATTTTCTAAATAAAAACGAGCTATAGCATTAATTTTCTAAAATTAATTTCTGTAAAAAACCTTCTAAAAACTAAAATTTTCTTTAAAATTAGATTCCTATGATCTTGCCACAAAGTCCTTAACTCTTTCACTTATTTACTTAACACCTAAAATTTTGCATAACATTTAAATTCCGCCAGTAATCCTTCAACTAATGCTCTTTTAATGTTCTTTAAATAATCAATCCATAAAACATTAACATCTTCCAAACATTATTAATCTCTATTGTCAGTTAGACTGTTTTGTAACACTTAAAACTCTATTTATTTATCATTTACATTTTCTTCTCTGCAAACATTCTTAGCAAATTTATTCATTAGGATTTCTTACACTCACTTAAGGAATCAATGAAGAGCGCGTACGAAAAAGAAATTTGCATAATCATTATGACAATAGAGCACAGAGGGAGGTAATTTTTTTGTGTCTCTATGATCTTCACTATCTATAAGGAATGAGTGGCTCTCATTAGCATATACCTGTGTTTGTGTCTTTTCTAGGGATTACTACTGGATAACTAGTATTGTTTTGCATTTTCTTAGGGTTCTTTTTGTTTGGTTTAACTTGAATGAATTGAATTTGTATTAATTGTGTTGACAGTTTTGAGGTCAAAGGTGATGTTGATCTTGTTTGGTCAATATGCAAAATACAATAATCGAATGTAAAATTAGGGATGTTTATTGCTAGTCTTTAGGGGATTATATGTGAAATGTGATAAATGATGAGACTAATTTTGAGTTAATACAAAGAAATAATGAATGAAAAGAGAACAAATAAAGTAAATTCGATTTTAAATTACAGAATTTTGTAAATTCAAAATTTTGGCTAATAATTCAATAGTTTTTACTATTATTAGCATTGTTTTTCCTTGATGTATAGAAAATTAATGCTATAGTACGACTATTTATAGAAAATTAATGCTATAGCAAAATTTTCTATTGAATGTTAATGCTATAGCATTGAAAGTAATGCTATAGCAAGATTTTCTATAGAAAATAATATTGTATTCGAAATTCAATTCAAGCATTAATAAAAATAATGCTATAGCCCGACTTTTTATAGAAAATTAATTCCATAGCAGTATTTTCTATAGAATCTTAATGCTATAGCACTGAAATTAAAGCTTTAGCATGATTTTCTATAGAAAATAATATTGTGTTCGAAATTCATAACAAAATTAATGCTATAGCAGTATTTTCTATAGAACATTATTGCTATAGCACTGAAATTGAAGATATATCTAGATTTTCTATACGTAATTAATGCTATAGCAAGATTTTCAATAGAAAATAATATTTGGTTCGAAATTCAATTCAAGTCATAAGAAAATTAATGCTATAGAAGTATTTTCTACAGAAAATTAATGCTATAGTACTGAAATTAATGCTATAGCTAGATTTTCTATCGAAAATAATATTGTGTTCGAAAGTCAATTCAAATCATACGAAAATTAATGCTATAGCAGTATTTTATATAGAATATTAAGCTATAGCACTAAAATTAATGCTATAGTACTGAAATTATTGCTATAGCAAGATTTTCTATCGAAAATAATATTGTGTTCGAAAGTCAATTCAAATCATAAGAAAGTGAATGCTATAGCAGTATTTTATATAGAATATTAATACTATAGCACTAAAATTAATGCTATAGTACTGAAGTTAATGCTATAGCAAGATTTTCTATCGAAAATAATATTGTGTTCGAAAGTCAATTCAAATCATAAGAAAGTGAATGCTATAGCAGTATTTTATATAGAATATTAATACTATAGCACTAAAATTAATGCTATAGTACTGAAGTTAATGCTATAGCAAGATTTTCTATCGAAAATAATATTGTGTTCGAAAGTCAATTCAAATCATAAGAAAATTAATGCTATAGCAGAATTTTCTATAGAATATAAATGCTATAGCACTAAAATTATTGATATATCAAGATTTTCTATACGTAATTAATGCTATAGCTAGATTTTCTATAGAAAATAATTTTGCGTTCGAAATTTAATTCAAATCATAAGCAAATTAATGCTATAGCTGTATTTTCTATTGAATGTTAATGCAATAGCCCTGAAATAATTGCTATAGCATGATTTTCTATAGAAAATAATATTGTGTTCGAAATTCATTCAAGTCATAAGAAAATTAATGCTATAGCAGTATTTTCTACAGAATATTAAGGCTATAGCACTGAAATTAATGCTATAGTACTGAAATTAATGCTATAGCAAGATTTTCTATCGAAAATAATATTGTGTTCGAAAGTCAATTCAAATCATAAGAAAGTGAATGCTATAGCAGTATTTTATATAGAATAATAATGCTATAGCACTAAAATTAATGCTATAGTACTGAAATTAATGCTATAACAAGATTTTCTTTCGATAATAATATTGTGTTCGAAAGTCAATTCAAATCATAAGAAAGTGAATGCTATAGCAGTATTTTATATAGAATAATAATGCTATAGCACTAAAATTAATGCTATAGTACTGAAATTAATGCTATAGCAAGATTTTCTATCGAAAATAATATTGTGTTCGAAAGTCAATTAAAATCATAAGAAAGTGAATGCTATAGCAATATTTTATATAGAATATTAATGCTATAGCACTAAAATTAATGCTATAGTACTGAAATTAATGCTATAACAAGATTTTCTTTCGATAATAATATTGTGTTCGAAAGTCAATTCAAATCATAAGAAAATTAACGCTATAGCAGTATTTTCTATCGAATATAAATGATATAGCACTGAAATTATTGATATATCAAGATTTTCTATATGTAATTAATGTAATTAATGCTAGAAAATAATTTTGCGTTCGAAATTTAATTGAAATCATAAGCAAATTAATGCTATAGCAGTATTTTCTACAGAATATTAATACTATAGCACTGAAATTATTACTATCGCAAGATTTTCTATAGAAAATATTATTGTGTTCGAAATTAAATTAAACTCTTAAGAAAATTAATGCTATAGCAGTATTTTCTATTGAATATTAATGATATAGCACTGAAATTAATGATATATGAAGATTTTCTATACGAAATTAATGCTATAGCTAGTTTTTCTATAGAAAAATACTATTGTGTTCGAAAATCAATTATATTCATAAGTTTCCAAGATGAATGCAATGTTTTCTTTAATCTAGAATTATCCGTTATTTTTTTGATCGTATTTTTTTTATTTCCCGCGAAAATGTTTCCCTATATGCAAAAATTTCTTTATCCTGAACCAAACAATTAAACTGAAATCAATTTTTAATTGAATTTCAATTTTTTATAACAACAAGCCCAAACCCCTTTTAATTTTTGCCACAAACATCTTTCAATATTCAACAATTAAAAAAAAATAAGAAACATGAATAAAAATCAATATCGAAATTTAACACAATTATTTATGGTTTGAAGTGTGTAGTGAATCGAAGAAAGAAAATGTCTCAATATGCAAATGAGACATGTTTTGCCGAAAAAGGGATACGGCATCATAAAAATAAAAGGATTTAAATATTTGCATAACATTGGCACAAGTCACAGACAGACACACACACGGAAAAGGAGACGGCATATTTTTTTCATTTTTTTTTGTTTAAGGATGTGCAAATAAAATTTATGCAAATTAAACTAAACGACTTTTTGCCAAAACTACAAACGCAATTAAAGCAGAAATATCTCAAGAATTTACAAGTCAATCAATGATTTATATTCTAAAATCTATAGATAATGAAAAAAATACCCTAAAATTTAATAAAATCATTAATAAAAATTATGGAGATATTCTAAAAAACGGCTGCTTCAAAATCTAAAATTTTTTAACGTATTTTCTTTGTTTAATATTTAGCAAACAAAATTTTGCCGGAGTTCAAAGTTGCTTATCATTAGTTAATTTTAAAAAATCAAGTTTCCATTAATTTTAATTTTTTGCTACAAAAATTAACAGTTTTTCTCTTAAAAAGTAGTTAATTTTTTTTTTAAAGAAACTATTCCTTAAGTTTTTTGTATCTTATTGACAGCTGTTGTCAATGATTAATGTTTATTTTGGGGAGTTTTGGGTTGACAGCTTCCTCAATTTTCATCATGTCTACAGCTAGTCTGACTATCTTAGCAGGAGAGTAAGGTGAGAGCAAAACAAACAAACAAACTCACTGTGTTACACTCAACAAATATAATTGATGATGGCAGATTTTCACACTTGAGTTTTCAATTTCTTAACGATAAACTTGAGGAAATAAATAAACAAAAACATATTTTTTTGATAAATGAGTTTTTTATAAATTAAAAAAAAATCTATACAAGAGAAGAACATGAAAATAATTAAAGATCAAGATCAGCAGCTATATAAAGAATGAAGAATTGATGAGAGAGAAGGGCCCTTGGTTCCAAGGCAACAAATATAGAGCTACAAAACTATGAAACCAATAAGATCAATAGCAAAATAATACTAAAGTAAATCAAGATTTAGTGAACTTTGTCAAGATTTAGTGAACTTTGTCATGTAAAGCTTGCTATATCATTGATATTGTAGAGTAGATCTTGATATAGCAATAATTTAATGATATAACATTAACTTTCAATAGATTTGCTTACCATAGCTATAATTTTGTAGAGAAAATCTTGATATAGGACTAATTTCAATGCTATAGCATAAATGTTATATCAGCTATATGACTAAATTTCTATAAAAAGAATTTGCTAAAGCATTCTTTTGTTACAGAAAATCTTGATATAGCATTAATTTGTTATAGAAAATCTTCATATAGCATTAATTTTAGAGCTATAGCATTCATTTGTTACAGAAAATCTTGATATAGCATTGATTTTAGTGCTATAGCATTTATTTGTTGTAGAAAATCTGGCCATAGCATCAGTTAAGTAAAGAAATTTAAGCGATAGCAACATTTTCCATACAATAGCAATAAAAATCTTGATAATAATTTTAGTGCTATAGTAATCATTTCTTGTAGAAAATCTTGATATAGCATTAATTTTAGTGCTATATCATTTATTTGTTAAAGAATATCTGGTCATAGCAACAATTTTGTAAAGAAATTTATGCTACAGTAACATTTTTAGTGATATAGCATTAATTTGTTATAGAAAATCTTGATATAGCATCAATCTTAGTGATATCTCGTTTATTTATTATAGAAAATCTAGATATAGCATTAATTTTAGTGCTATAGCATTCATTTGTTACAGAAAATCTTGATATAGCATTAATTTTAGTGCTATAGCATTCATTTGTTACAGAAAATCTTGATATAGCTTTAATTTTAGTGCTATAGCATTTATTTGTTGTAGAAAATCTGGCCATGGCAACAGTTAAGTAAAGAAAATTAAGCGATAGCAACATTTTTAATACAATAGCATTAAAAATATTGTTATAGCAATAATTTTAGTGATATAGCATTCATTTCTTGTAGAAAATCTTGATATAGCATTAACTTTTGTGCTATAGCATTCATTTGTTATAGAAAATCGTGCTATATCATTAATTTGTTATAGAAAATCTTGATACAGCATTTATTTTAGTGCTATAGCATTTATTTGTTAATAAATATCTGGCCATAGCAACAATTTTGTAAAGAAATTTATGCTACAGTAACATTTTTAGTGATATAGCATTAATTTGTTATAGAAAATCTTGATATAGCATCAATCTTAGTGATATCTCGTTTATTTCTTATAGAAAATCTAGATATAGCATTAATTTTAGTGTTATCGCATTAATTTGTTACAGAAAATTTTCATATAGCATTAATTTTAGTGCTATAGCATTTATTTGTTGTGGAAAATCTGGCCACAGCAACAGTTAAGTAAAGAAATTTAAGCGATAGCAACATTTTCCATACAATAGCATTAAAAATCTTGATATAGCAATAATTTTAGTGCTATAGAAATAATTTCTTGTTGAAAATCTTGATATAGCATTAATTTTCGTGCTATAGCATTCATTTGTTATAGAAAATAGTGCTATATCATTAATTTGTTATAGAAAATCTTAATTTTAGAGCTATAGCATTTATTTGTTAATAAATATCTGGCCATAGCAACAATTTTGTAAAGAAATTTATGCTACAGTAACATTTTTAGTGATATAGCATTAATTTGTTATAGAAAATCTTGATATAGCATCAATCTTAGTGATATCGCGTTCATTTCTTATTGAAAATCTAGATATAGCATTAATTTTAGTGTTATTGCATTAATTTATTACAGAAAATTTTCATATAGCATTAATTTCAGTGCTATAGCATTTATTTGTTGTGGAAAATCTCGCCACAGCAACAGTTAAGTAAAGAAATTTAAGCGATAGCAACATTTAGCATTAAAAATCTTGATATAGCAATAATTTTAGTGCTATAGAAATAATTTCTTGTGGAAAATCTTTATATAGCATTAACTTTCCTGCTATAGCATTCATTTGTTATAGAAAATCGTGCTATATGATTAATTTGTTATAGAAAATGTTAATTTAAGTGCTATAGCATTTATTTGTTAATGAATATCTGGCCATAGCAATAATTTTGTAAAGAAATTTATGCTACAGTAACATTTTTAGTGATATAGCATTAATTTGTTATAGAAAATCTTGATATAGCATCAATATTAGTAATATAGCGTTAATTTCTTATAGAAAATCTTTATATAGCATTAATTTTATTGCTATAGCATTCATTTGTTGCAGAAAAACTTGATATATCATTAACTTTCGAGCTATAGCTTTCATTTGTTATAGAAAATCTTGATATAACATTAATTTTAATGTTATAGCATTTATTTGTTGCAAAAAATCTGGCCATAGCAACAATTCTGTAAAGACATTTAAGCGATAGCAATATTTTTAGAACTTTAGCATTAATTTGTTACAGAAAATCTTGATATAGCATTAGTTTTAGAGTTATAGCATTCATTTCTTGTAGAAAATCTTGCTATAACATTAATATTAGTGCTATAGCATTCAATTGTTGCAGAAAATCTTCATATAGCACTAACTTTCATGCTATAGCATTCTCTTGTTATCGAAAATGTCAATATAGCAATAATTTATTATAGAAAATCTCAATATAGCATTAATTTAAGTGTTATAGCATTTATTTGTTGTAGAAAATCTGGCCATAGCAACAATTTAGTAAAGAAATTTAAGTGTTAGCTACATTTTTAGTACTATAGCATTAAAATTCTTGATATAGCAATAATTTAGAGTTATAACATTCATTTGTTATCGAAAATTATCATATAGCATTAATTTTAGTGCTATAGCATTAATTTCTTATAGAAAATCTTGATATAGCATTCATTTTTTACACATTAAAAATAATATTTTCTTCGCTATCACCTTAAAATTGCAATTTTTCATTTATGCAACAAAATACAATATTTCTCACTAATAAAAAACCATTAATTTTCTGCTTGCAATTAAAGAAAATGAAATATTTCTTTTAATAAAATATTAAACTGAAATACGATACTGTCAATGTAAACGATCGTATTTCAGTTTCATTGCCAAAAATAATAATGATTGATTAAGTAATGCCCAAGAAATGCCAGCATTAAGAAAATGTCCTCAAATATTTTACGCAAAAAAGAAGGGTTGCGTATTAAAACCGATCGAATTACCAAAATCTTAAGGAAATCTTAATGATTTTTTTGGTGTAAAAAATTACAATTTTTTAACCCAAAAAATGATAAATTATAATTCTAAACACAATTCTCTAACATGAATTGTGAAATGCTAGTAGGTAATCTGGAGGTAAAATTTTCTATAAAAATATGTTGCAAAAAGTTTCTATAGAAATATGTAGCGATCGCAAATATTTTCTATAGAAATATGTAGCGATCGCAAATATTTTCTATAGAAATATGTAGCGATCGCAAATATATTTTCTATAGAAATATGTTGCGATCGCAAATATATTTTCTATAGAAATATGTTGCGATCGCAAATATATTTTCTATAGAAATATGTTGCGATCGCAAATATATTTTCTATAGAAATATGTTGCGATCGCAAATATATTTTCTATAGAAATATGTTGCGATCGCAAATATATTTTCTATAGAAATATGTTGCGATCGCAAATATATTTTCTATAGAAATATGTTGCGATCGCAAATATATTTTCTATAGAAATATGTTGCGATCGCAAATATATTTTCTATAGAAATATGTTGCGATCGCAAATATATTTTCTATAGAAATATGTTGCGATCGCAAATATATTTTCTATAGAAATATGTTGCGATCGCAAATATATTTTCTATAGAAATATGTTGCGATCGCAAATATATTTTCTATAGAAATATGTTGCGATCGCAAATATATTTTCTATAGAAATATGTTGCGATCGCAAACATATTTTCTATAGAAATATGTTGCGATCGCAAATATATTTTGTATAGAAATATGTTGCGATCGCAAATATATTTTGTATAGAAATATGTTGCGATCGCAAATATATTTTGTATAGAAATATGTTGCGATCGCAAATATATTTTCTATAGAAATATGTTGCGATCGCAAATATATTTTCTATAGAAATATGTTGCGATCGCAAATATATTTTCTATAGAAATATGTTGCGATCGCAAATATATTTTCTATAGAAATATGTTGCGATCGCAAATATATTTTCTATAGAAATATGTTGCGATCGCAAATATATTTTCTATAGAAATATGTTGCGATCGCAAATATATTTTCTATAGAAATATGTTGCGATCGCAAATATATTTTGTATAGAAATATGTTGCGATCGCAAATATATTTTGTATAGAAATATGTTGCGATCGCAAATATATTTTGTATAGAAATATGTTGCGATCGCAAATATATTTTCTATAGAAATATGTTGCGATCGCAAATATATTTTGTATAGAAATATGTTGCGATCGCAAATATATTTTGTATAGAAATATGTTGCGATCGCAAATATATTTTGTATAGAAATATGTTGCGATCGCAAATATATTTTGTATAGAAATATGTTGCGATCGCAAATATATTTTGTATAGAAATATGTTGCGATCGCAAATATATTTTCTATAGAAATATGTTGCGATCGCAAATATATTTTCTATAGAAATATGTTGCGATCGCAAATATATTTTCTATAGAAATATGTTGCGATCGCAAATATATTTTGTATAGAAATATGTTGCGATCGCAAATATATTTTCTATAGAAATATGTTGCGATCGCAAATATATTTTCTATAGAAATATGTTGCGATCGCAAATATATTTTCTATAGAAATATGTTGCGATCGCAAATATATTTTCTATAGAAATATGTTGCGATCGCAAATATATTTTCTATAGAAATATGTTGCGATCGCAAATATATTTTCTATAGAAATATGTTGCGATCGCAAATATATTTTCTATAGAAATATGTTGCGATCGCAAATATATTTTCTATAGAAATATGTTGCGATCGCAAATATTTTCTATATTTTCTAAAGCTATCTTGAAGAATAGAATAAATGTTAAAAACTTCTTTAAAAATAAAAATGTGATCATGGTATTTTCTATTGAAAGTTCTTCTTCCAGGGATAGCTGCAAATAAATTCTTCTCTACTGTCACTTTAAAATTGCAATTTTCAATTATGCAACAAAAAACATATTTCTTTTTAATAAAAAACCATTAATTTTCTATTTGTAATTAAAGAAAAAGAAATATTTCATTTAAAAATAAAATACTAAACTGAAATATGATACTGTCAATGTAAACGATCGAATTTCTGTTTCATTACAAACAAATTATTGATTGATTATGTAATTTTACTCAAAAAAGAAGGGTTGCATTAAAACCGATCATATTACCAACATCTTAAAGAAATCTTAATGATTATTTTTTGGCGTAAAAAAGTGACAATTTTTACCCAAAAAATGATAAATTATTGTAAAATTCTAAACACAATTCTTTAACATTCATTATGAAATCTAGCAATCAGGAAGTAAAAGGATACTTTTTCATCCTTAAACAAACATTACATAAATTTATGAGAAAATTTTATTTGCAAAATTAAAAATGAAAAATAAAGTAATTCAATACTTTTATCAACATGTTGTGAAGATTTTAATCCTTTTTTTTCGCAATATTTACAAACAAAACAAAGAAAATTTCATGTAACAGTTTTTTTTAGGAAACGAAAGGATTTACTTAAAGGGTTGTTTTTTATTAAAAGAAAGTAAAAGAGTTGCTTTCTTTAAGATTTTCCCGTTTTTCGCTACCTACTAAATACAACTCTTGCAATTTTGCCAAAAATTAAAAGGGTTCAGAATGCAAAAATTTTAAACATTATGCAACACATGCAAAAATTAAGAACCCTTTTTTGCATGTTCCTTAATTTAGATTTATTGAGCAGCTACTGCATCCTTTTCAAAGTTGTTTTCTTTTGCCTAACAGACATTTATTTGCGTAAAATCATTAGCTACAAAATTAATCCTTTTCCCTGACAGTATTGTAACATATTTGTACGCTTAAGAAGCAGTAGGAACCGTTATCAAGGAAATTCGATATGTGCAAATTATGCCACCGCCGAAATAAACGTGAGAAAAATTCTTAAATAATGAAAATTTTAAGGAAAATATTAAGAAACGGAGACAAACCCTTTTTGCAAATTTTGCCAAAAGAAAATTGCGCATGCGTACTTGAGTTTGTAACACGACAACATGTTGTGAAAATTAGTGGATTATTATTGAAATTTTAGGTTTTTGCAGAGATCCTTTGGGAAATTTGCATATTTAAGATTGTTTTTAAATGATATGTAACAACAATAATGAATATTTAATTAAGGTTTTAATTAAATTTACACAAATATGACTTGCCAATGCCCAACATTTTGTCACGCTAAAATTACAGGGAAATTTGCATAAAGTCTTTTAGGCAATTGTTGATTTTGTTTGGTTTTTCCGCAGTGGGACAACTTTGTTCATTTGATGGGAACTAAGTTATCTTGGTAAATTTTAATTAAAATTGCGATCGCAAGATTTTAGATTTGCAATAGCAAGATATTTCTATATAAAATATTTGCGATCGCAAGATTTTCAATAGAAAATATTTGCGATCGCAAGATTTTCAATAGAAAATATTTGCGATCGCAAGATTTTCAATAGAAAATATTTGCGATCGCAAGATTTTCAATAGAAAATATTTGCGATCGCAAGATTTTCAATAGAAAATATTTGCGATCGCAAGATTTTCAATAGAAAATATTTGCGATCGCAAGATTTTCAATAGAAAATATTTGCGATCGCAAGATTTTCAATAGAAAATATTTGCGATCGCAAGATTTTCAATAGAAAATATTTGCGATCGCAAGATTTTCAATAGAAAATATTTTTCAATACAAAATATTTCCTAAGAGGGAAATTTTAATTTGCAGCTTTTTCTTGGACTTTTATTATGATTTAACATAGTTTTTAATTGTTTACAACAAATTAATGGAAATTTTAAAAATTTCCCTGAAATAAAAAAATTTCGTTAGAGGGAAATTTTATTTTTAAAGAAATTTTTATATTTTATAAAATAGTTTTATTTACTAATTAAATTTTTTTAAAAATTCATAAATTTTCATTTTAGAAAAATTTCCCTTAAAGGGAAATTTTACTTTATAGAAAATTCTTCCAATTTTTTTAAATTTTTATAAAGTTTATAATTGTTTACCATAAATTTGAGGAAATATTAAAAATTTCCCCGGTATACAAAAAATTTCCCCTAGAGGGAAATTTTTATTTTACAGGAAATTTTTTAATTTTTTCTAATTTTCAAGATAGTTTTAATTACAAGTTAAAAATTGGCAAAAAATACATAAATTTCCCTGTTATAAAAAATTTCCCTAAAAAGGGAAATTTTAATTTACAGCTAATACTTGAATTTTTTTTTAGTTTTCATATATTTTTTTAATTTTTTACCACAAATTTGTAAAAATATTAATAATTTCCCTGAAATAAAAAAATTTCCCTTAAAGGGAAATTTAATTTTTAAAGAAATTTTCAAAAAATTTTATATTTTTCAAAATAGCTTTAATTGTTAATTAAAAATTTGATAAAAATTTATAAATTTTCCTAAAATTAAAAAATTTCCCCTGGAGGGAAATTTTATTTTCAAGAATTTTTTTTTAAATTTTACTATTTTTGAAAATAGTTTTAGATGTTAATTAAAAATTTGCTAAAAAATTTTAAATTTCCCTAGTATAAAAGAATTTCCCTTAAAGGGAAATTTTATTTTTAAAGAAATTTTTCTAATATTTTTATATTTTTCAAAATAGCTTTAATAGTTAATTAAAAATTTGCTAAAAAATTTTAAATTTCCCTGGTATAAAAAAATTTCCTCTAAAGGGAAATTTTGTTTTTAAACAAATTTTCATAAATATTTTGTTTTTTACAATAGTTTTAATTGTTGGTTAAAAATTTACTAAAAATTTTAAAATTTCCCTAGTGCAGAAAAATTTCCCCTAAAGGGAAATTTAACTTTTTAAGAAATTTTTAAATTTTTATTTATGTTTCATAATAGTTTTAATTGTTTATAAAGAATTTAATAAAATTTAAACATAATTTTCCTGGAATAAAAAATGTCCCCTAGAGGGAAATTTTATTTTGAGAGATTTTTTTTTAAATTTTATCATTTTTTAAAATAGTTTTTAATGATTGTTAAAAATTTACACAGAAGTTAAAAATATCCCCCATGAAAAAATAATTTCCCCTGCAGGCAAATATTTATTTTAAAGAATTTTTTAAAAATTTTATGATTTTTTAAAAAAAATATTAATTGCTGATACTCAAAAATTTATAAATTTCATTTATTTTAAAACAAGAGTGCTTTAATTTTATAAACTACAGTAAACTCTAAACACAATTCAATTTATTTTTAACCCATAACATGCATTCACTTTAAAACAAAACAAATTTTTAAGAAAATTACTTCAAAAAATTTCATATCCAAAAAAAAGGGTTGAAGTTTGCAAAAATTTTCATGGCAAAAAAACTCGACTTCATATGACGCGAAAATTTTCAGCAAAAAATTACCAAACAACAACACACCCCTATTTTCCAACCAACAAACTATTAACAAACAACTTTTATTTTCATAATTAATGATGCATTTTTTTCAAAATTTCCTTCAAAAAATATTACATTAAAAAGGAAGCTGTAACAAGCAATTTTTATTACCTGTGTTGGCTAAACAAACGAAAGGATTAAAAACGCTGAAGATCGCATGAAAAAAAAACTGTTAGAAAACAGCAAGCATGCGTAACAAAATAATAATGATCATGCACATTTTTCCTACAAACAACAAAAAAATGCATTAAAAAAAACTGACAAACAATTTCCAATGATAATCTAAAGAAAAAATGCTGAAACATCTTTTAAGGAAAATGCTGATGTTGAAAAAATTAAAGAAAATTATGTAATGGTTTTAAGCAAAAAAAAGGGGTGAAAGGGTAAATTTGAAATGTACATTAAAAGAAAGTATCCAATGTCTTAGGAGAAACATCATTAATTTTAATAATGTCATTAGTTTGGAAAAAATATTGAACAGTTTTTTTAGGTTTTTTACCTAAAAAATGGTAGGATTTTTTTTTTTTGCAAAAAAGAAAGAAACGTGAGAGAATTTAAGAATGATAATTTTGTCAATCGAATTTCTTGAGTTATGTATTGAAATTTAAGACGATTTTTAATGATCTCTGTAGTTAATCAAGCAGAGAGAGAGAAATATTTGTTTGTTTTAGAAAAAATCTTAAACAAATACATCATTAATCAATTTAATCATTAGCAAATATGTTATTGATTTAAAAAATTACGTTTTGTATAGAAAAACTTTCCCAAAAATTAGTACTCTAGAAAATAGTGTTTAAATTTAGCAAATAGTAGTAAAAATCTACAAAATTTTTTTTAGATAAAATCTTAAAAAATTAAGAAATTTTGTAATGAAAAAGCTTTTAATTTTCAATAAAATACTATTAAAATTAATCACACAAAAATAGTAATAAAAAATATTAAATATGTTTAAAGGAAAATCTCTAAAAATTTAATAGTATTTAATATACAGTGGTGGCCACCAATTTAAGACAAATACTTGAATTTTTTTTCATCAACTGAATTTTAAGTGCGATAGAGCCAAAATAAAAGGACCTCTAAGGGTATGCAATTTATTATTAATGTTTCTAGTTTCTGAAAAATGTTTGGAAAAATCGGTAAAACATATATGGACAAAGATATGTGGAAATACGTTGACCCACCTCAGCGAACATCCGCTGTTAATAACATGATATGACCGAAACTAATGGAACTAAAAATACGAAATTTAGTCCGAATATTTAATAATAATAAAATTATAATGATATAAATGTTAGAAAATATGTTTATTTAAAAAAAAATTTTTTGGTCAAGTTGTAGAAAAATTTTATGTGTTCATGGTGAATATGTATGAATTGACACAGTCGAATAAAACACACTTGTGTGTTAAAACAGTTCTCATGCATACATATTTGTGGAAATATTTGAAAAAATTATTGACAATTACATGGAACTTAGCAAACAATTTTTGTCTTAAATTCCTGGCCACCACTGTATATAGTTTCATAAATAAATATTTTTTTTGAAGAAAATCTAACTTAAAATTTAGTATTGAAAAATAGTAGTAAAAAAAGTACTAAATATTTTTCTAACGAAATCTCTAAAAAATAATTAATTTTAAATAGAATATCAATAATGTCTAAAAAATTTTGGTTTTTGGGGAAAATAGTGCTAAAAATGGGAAAATAAAAAATAGTAGTAAAAAAGTACTTAATGATTTTATGAAAAAAATTCTTAAAAAATGTAACATTCGAACAACATAGTTATAATTAGTAAAAAAAAATGTTTTTGAAGAAAATATTACTAAAAATTGGATATTGAAAAATGGCAGTAAAAAAGTACTAAATATTTTTCTAACGAAATCTCTAAAATAATAAGTAAATTTAAATAGAATATCAATAATGTCTAAAGAATTTAGGTTTTTGAGAAAAATAGTACTAAAAATTGTATAATAAAAAATAGTAGTAATTTTATTAAAGAAAATCTTAAAAAATTTTTACTTCAAAAAGTTATGTTTTTGAATAAAATCGTACTAAAAATATTTTTCTAACAAAATAAATAGAATATCAATAATATATAAAAAAATTTAGGTTTTTAAGGAAAATAGTACTAAAAATTGGAAAATATAAAATAGTAGTAAAAAAGTACTTAATGAAAAAAATTCTTAAAAAAATTTTACTCATGGAATAGCTATAACTTATAAAAAATTTATGTTTTTGAATAAAATCGTACTAAAAATTTAATATTGCAAAATAGTAGTAAAAAAGTACAAAATATTTTTCTAACGAAATCGCTTTAAAAATAAGTGGTTTTTAAGGGATATCGAAAATATTTTAAAAATGTATGTTTTTGAAGCAAATAATACTAAAAATAGTAATACATATATAGAATAGTAGCAGAAAAAGTACTAAACATATTTATGACGAAATTTAAAAAAAAAAATTAAAGAATTTTTTAAATACAACAGCTGTGATTCCTTAAAACAAATTCTTTTAAGAAAATTCATCTAAAAATCATTTTCGAAAATAGTAGTAAAAAAAGGTACTTAATATTTTCATGATGAAAACACTTAAAAAAGAAAAGAAAAAAAAAAACACAATTTTGATTTTCAATAAAAAAATTATTAAAATTAAGAAAACCAAAAATAGTAGTAAAAAAGTACTAAATATGTTTGTGTTGAAATTTCTTAAAAAAACATAAGAATTGAAATAGAAAAACAGAATTTCCAATAAAAAATAGATTTTCAACAAAATTGTACCAAAATTAACCACATTAAAAATAGTAGTAAAAAAAGTATTAAATATTTTTATGGCGAAATTTAAAAAAATAATGAAATTTTTTAAATACAACAGCTGGGATTCTTAAAAAAAATATTTTTTTTAAATACAACTAAAAAGTAGATTATCAAAAATAGTTGAAAAAAAGTACTAATTTTTTCTATAAAGAAATTTAAAAAAAAAGCAATTTTTAAATAGAATAGCTATAATTTCTACAAAAATACAGATATTTTACAAAAAAAGTACTAAATTTTTTTCTATAAAGAAATTTGAAAAAAATTTCTACAAAAATATATGTTTTTGCCATAAAATTAAAAATATTAAAAATAGTAGTAAAAAAGTACTAATTTTTTTTATAAAGAAATCTTAAAAAAAAGTAATTTTTAAATAAAATAGCTATAATTTCTAAAAAAAATATCGAGTTTTTGCAAAAAAAAAAGTACTAAATATGTTTGTGACGAAATTTCTTAAAAAAACATAAGAATTGAAATAGAAATACAGAATTTCCAATAAAAAATAGATTTTCAACAAAATTGTACCAAAATTAAACATATTAAAAATAGTAGTAAAAAAAGTACTAAATATTTTTATGGCGAAATTTAAAAAATAATGAAATTTTTTAAATACAACAGCTGGGATTCCTAAAAAAAATATTTTTTTTTTAAATACAACTAAAAATTCGATTTTCAAAAATAGTAGAAAAAAAGTACTAAATTTTTCTATAAAGAAATTTCAGAAAAAAGTAATTTCTAAATAGAATAGCTATAATTTCTACAAAAATATAGATTTTTTGCAAAAAATAAAAATAGTAGTAAAAAGTACTAAATTTTTTTATAAAGAAATCTGAAAAAATGGCTATAATTTCTACAAAATATATATTTGCCATAAAAATAAAAAATATTAAAAATAGTAGTAAAAAAGTACTAACATTTTTTTATAAAGAAATTTCCAAAAAAGTAATTTCTAAATATAATAGCTATAATTTTCACAAAAATATTGATTTTTTGCAAAAAAATAAAAATAGTAGTAAAAAAGTACTCAATTTTTCTATAAAGAAATCTCAAAAAAAGTAATTTTTAAATAGAATAGCTATAATTTCTAAAAAAATATGGATTTTTTGCAAAAAATAAAAATAGTAGTAAAAAAAGTACTAAATTTTTCTATAAAGAAATCTCAAAAAAAAGTAATTTTTAAATAGAATAGCTATAATTTCTAAAAATATAGATTTTTAGAAAAAATAAAAATAGTAGTAAAAAAAGTACTAAATTTTTTTTTATACAAAAATCTCAAAAAAAAGTAATTTCTTAATAGAATAATAAATTCTACAAAAATATAGATTTTTGCCTAAAAATTAAAATATAAAAAAATAGTAGTAAAAAAAGTACTAAATTTGTGTTAAGAAGAAATCCCAAAACCAAGAATTTTTTTAAAAAATATGTTGATTTGCACTTAAAAACCACTAAGCTTATGGAATTTTAATTTTCTAAAACTTCTAAAATATTTGAGAACCAAACAGAATTGCTCATTTTGTTTCTCACAGAATATCATTGTCCAGGTCACCTTTGTTCTATAATAATAACAAACTAAAATGTCAAGCAATTAAAATGCAATAAATTTTCCAAACTAATCACAATATTCCCAGATACATATGAATGTATGTAATACAAGTAAGGACATTCCATCAAAATCAAAACATCACTCAGCTTCAACTTTATGAAAAAACACAAAAACTTATTTTCATGCAAATTTTTCATTATTTTTGAACAAAATCACTTTTAACAACTTAACAAGCGAGTAAAATGTTTTTTACAAACATTATAAAACAAAACACAAAAATACGTTAAAGTTTTAAATTTGTAATTTATATAAAGAGGCAAAAATTTAAATTAAAATGACAATGTAATTGTAATCGCAATCATACAAAGTTGTAGTAAAGTTGTAGTTGCAATTGTAATTCTTATTATTATTATGTGACAAGCCCAAAAATGGAAAAGGATCTCTCACATAAACAACCAACCAGCCAACCAATGACTTTTAGTAACATACACTTTGAGTGACTGAGACTTAACAGTTCAAAACTACAAACTCTCAAAACAATCAAATCAATCGAACAATGGCAAAAAACTAAAATGTACAAAATTGTAACATGAATGAATCTGTTTTAAAATCATTGGCAAAATATGCAAATTCTTGCATTCAGCATTTTTCGTATTTTGTTATTCTAATTGTAATTCTAATTCTAATTCAAATTTATTTTAAATACTAAATTTTTATAACTTCATTCATTCATTCATTCATTTTCGTAACAAAGCCCTGCGATACCCATTCATGACATGAATGAAAATGTCACAGGGCTTTTGTTCTCTCGCTCGCTCTCTCTCTCTAAATATCAGTTTGTGAGTTTGTAAATTTGACTTGTATTATTTTTATGCAGATTTTTTCATTTTCAGATTTTTGCCTTTATTGCCATTTTTGTGTGTTTTTGTTGCATAAAATAAGGACAACGAACCTCCTTTTGTGAAATCAATATTCAAAAATAACAAAACACCAAAAAACACACAGTACAGGGTTTATCCTTGTAAGAAAACACACGGCAAGAGAGAGAGAGCCAGAGTTTATGTATGAATGTTGTTATAGTTTTTCTAACGAACCATTTAACCAACATGTAAATTACAAATCAATTGAAATCGAACAATTTTTTTTACAAATCAAACTTGTGTAAATGTTATTTCTGATCATCATTTGCATAAATTAGCATTTTTATTTATTCGCGCATTCAATATTTTTTAAAACACACAGAACAAGGGTGAGAATTCATTCATTAAGAAACATGCAGTTTAAGGCAAGTCAAAAAAAAAACGATCAGCAAAATTCTAAGGAGGCTGGTGGAAAATTAAACACCAGAAGTTTGGAAAAACAAGTAAATTTGTAAAAGATTAATTACAAATAAGTAAATACAGAGATAAATATTTAAAATTGAAATAAAATGTATTTTCAATTAAGGCCAGCTTTAGGAAATGGTAAAGAGATTTAAAAATTAAGAGAAATTTTTAGAAAGATTTTAAGATAATTGAATGAAAAATTATAACAAATTTTACTCTATCACATCCTAGAAATATTTACTACTTTTTTTACTACTATTTTTTTATTGCTTAATTTTAATTTTATTTTATTGAAATTCAAAATGTTTTCAAAATTCCATTTAAAAATGCTTGTTTTTTTTATAAATTTCATTAAAAATTGTTAGTACTTTTTTTTACTACTATTTTTTAAGTGCTTAATTTTAGTTTTAATTTATTGAAATTCAAAGTGTTTTTAAAATTATATATATTCTATTTAAAAATACTTGGATTTTTTATAAATTTTGTTAAAAAATTTTAGTACTTTTTTACTACTATTTTTAAAAATCTAATTTTTAGTTACTAGCAATTATTCTATTAAAAAAAAAATATTTTTTTTTTAAATTTTTCCATAAAAATATTTAGTACTTTTTTTACTACTATTTTTTATTGCTTAATTTTAATTTTATTTTATTGAAATTCAAAATGTTTTCAAAATTATAGCTATTCCATTTAAAAATACTTGTTTTTTTTTATAAATTTCATTAAAAAATTTTAGTACTTTTTTTACTACTATTTTTTAAGTGCTTAATTTTAGTTTTAATTTATTGAAATTCAAAGTGTTTTCAAAATTATAGCTATTCTATTTAAAAATACTTTTTTTATAAATTTTGTTAAAAAAATTTAGTACTTTTTTTACTACTATTTTTGAAAATCCTATTTTTAGTTACTAGCTGTTATTCCATTAAAAAAAAATTTATATTTTTTTACATTTCTTCATACAAATATTTAGTACTTTTTTTACTACTATTTTCTTAATGCTTAATTTTAATTTTATTTTATTGAAATTCACAATGTTTTCAAAATTATAGCTATCTATTTAAAAATACTTGAATTTTTTTTAAATTTTGTTAAAAAATTTTAGTACTTTTTTTACTACTATTTTTTATGTGCTTAATTTTAGTTTTAATTTATTGAAATTCAAAGTGTTTTCAAAATTATAGCTATTCTATTTAAAAATACTAATTTTTTTATAAATTTCGATAAAATTTTTTAATACTTTTTTACTACTATTTTTGATAATCTTATTTTTAGTTACTACTAGCTATTATTCTATTAACAAAAATATATATATATTTTTTTTAAATTTTTGCATAAAAATATTTACTACTTTTTTTAATACTTAATTTTAATTTTATTTTATTGAAATTCCAAACTTTTTCTATTATTCTATTTAAAAATACTTGGATTTTTTATAAATTTTGTTAAAAAATTTTACTACTTTTTTACTACTATTTTTAAAAATCCTATTTTTAGTTACTAGCAATTATTCTATTAAAAAAAAATATATTTTTTTTAAATTTTTTCATAAAAATATTTAGTACTTTTTTTACTACTATTTTTAAAACTTCTAATATTAGTTGAATTTTCTTTAAAAAATATTTTTTTATATATAACAGCATCGTAACAATTCCATTATTATACCCTTCATCTTCGTGAGAAAGGTATATATAAGTTTGTCATTCCGTTTGTAATTTCTACATTTTTCATTTCCGACCCTATAAAGTATATATATTCTGGATCCTTATAGATAGCGGAGTCGATTAAGCCATGTCCGTCCGTCTGTCTGTTGAAATCAATTTTCTGAAGACCCCAGATATCTTCGGGATCCAAATCTTCAATAATTCTGTCAGACATGCTTTCGAGAATTTTGCTATTTAAAATCAGCAAAATCGGTCCACAAATGGCTGAGATATGAGGAAAAAACCAAGACAACCTCGATTTTTGACCTATTTTTGACCTACATATACAGTGGTGGCCAGGAATTTAAGACAAAAATTGTTTGCTAAATTCCACGTGATTGTCAATTATTTTTTCAAATATTTCCACAAATATGTATGTATGAGGACTGTTTTAACACACAAGTGTGTTTTATTCGACTGTGTCAATTAATACATATTCACCAGGAACACATAAAATTTTTCTACAACTTGACCAAAAAAATTTTTTTTTAAATAAACATATTTTCTCACATTTATATCATTATATTTTTATTATTATAAAATATTCGGACCAAATTTCGTATTTTTAGTTCCATTAGATTCGGTGATATCATGTTATTAACAGCGGATGTTCGCTTAGGTGGGTCAACGTATTTCCACATATCTGTGTCCATATATGTTTTACCGATTTTTCCAAACATTTTTCAGAAACTAGAAACATTAATAATAAATTTCATACCCTTAGAGGTCCTTTTATTTTGGCTCAATCGCACTTAAAATTCAGTTGATGAAAAAAATTCAAGTATTTGTCTTAAATTGGTGGCCACCACTGTATATATCTGGATTACTAAGACATTAATATAGACAATATGGATATCTAATGATAGATATTTCAAAGACATTTGCAACGACGTATATAAGACCATATTAAGTTGGACCTACAATGGGTCAAAATCGGAAAAAAATTTTTAACCCGAATTTTTTTCAAAAAAAAAAATATTGAAAAAACAAAAAAAAATTTAAAAATAAAAATTTAAAAAAAAAAAAATTTAAAAAATTTAAAATCGAAAATTTTTTTTCCAAAAAATTAAAAAAACAACTGAAAAAAAATTAAATTTTGTTTACCTAAAAATATTTAAAATTTTGAAGTATAATTTGGTGAAGGGTATATAAGATTCGGCACAGCCGAATATAGCACTCTTACTTGTTTTTTTTTTAATTTTCTCATACAATGATTTAGTACTTTTTATACTACTAGTTTTGAAATCCTTAATTTTAGTATTATTTTAATGAAAATTTAGAAAGCTATTCTTTTAAAATATTTTTGTTTTTTAGAGATTTCTTTACAAAATTATTTAAAAATTTTTTTACTACTATTTTTAAAAAAAATCCTTAAAGAATATTTTTTTAGGAATCAAAGAATTACAATATTTTTAAAAAATTCTATTAATTTTTAAATTTTTTTCAAGAAAATATTTAGTACTTTTTTAACAAAAATACTTAATTTTAGTTTTATTTTATTTTATTGTAATTCAAAATGTTTTGAAAGTATAGCTATTCTATTATAATATTTAAGTTTTTTGGACATTGCTTTATATAATGATTTGGTACTTTTTTACTACTATTTTAAAACTCCTATTATTAGTTGAATTTTATTTCAAAAATATTATTTACATGTACCAGCTATTCTATTTAACAAATTTCATTATTTTTCATAAAAATATTTATTACTTTTCATACTACCATTTTTTAAATGCTTAATTTGAGTTTTATTTTATTGAAAATCATAATTTTTCGAAATTATAACTATTCCATTTTAATTTTCTTGTTTTTTTTGGAAATTGCTTTATAAAATGATTTAGTACTTTTTTACTACTATTTTTAAAACTTCCATTATTAGTTGAATTTTATTTAAGAAATAATTTTTAGATGTAACAGCTTTGTATTTAAAAAATTCCTTTAATTTTTCTTAAATTTTGTCATAAAAATATTTAGTACTTTTTTACTACTATCTTTGAAATGCTTAATTTTAGTTTTATTTTATTGAAATTCAAAATATTTTCATAATTATAGCTATTCTACTTAGAATACTTGATTTTTTGATAAATTTCGTTATAAAATTGTTAATACTTTATTTACAACTATTTTTAAAAATCATATTTTTAGTTATATTATCATAAAAATATATTTTTTTAGATGAAAAACCTAAGCTATTTGAAAAATTCTATTATTTTTTTAAAATTTCTTAATAATAATATTTAGTACTTTTTTTACTACTATTTTTGAAATGCTTAATTTTAGTACTATTTTATTGAAAATCATTTTTTTTTTAAATTGTAGCTATTCTATTGCATTTCTATGGTTTTTTAAACAATTTAATCATATAAATATTTAGTACTTTTTTACTAAAAAAAGTTTTTTCTAAAAAAAATTTGATTTTCTTACAATTTATAACTATTCCAATTAAAATTTATATTTTTGAAGTATATTTTTTATAAAAATATTAAATAATTTTTACTACTATTTTAATCATTCCTATTTTTTCTAAACAAAAAAATATTTTCTTACAAATTATAACTATTCCAATTAAAATTTAAATTTTTTTTGAGAACATTTTATTACTATTATTTTATATTATAAAGAAAAATAAATTTTTTAGAAATTTTTGGTTAAAGAAACTTATTTATTACACCATAACAAAAAAAATTCAATACCGAAATAATAATATAAAATTTCTTTCTCGATATCGAATATCATAATCTCAAGTAAGATAATTACGATAAATTTTACTTGATTTCGTTGCAAAAATATTTAGTACTTTTTTCTACTACTATTTAGGAAAATCCTATTTTAGTTGTATTTTTTTAAATTTTAAAAATTTTAATAGTTTATTTTTGTAAATTTCGACTTGAAAATATTTAGTACTTTTTTACTACTTTTTTTTGTATAATTATTTTACAGAAAATTTTAATTTTTTTAGAAATTATAGCTATTTTATTTAAATTCTCTTGATTTTTAAAAGATTTCATTATAAAAATACTATTTTTTTCGGGAAAAGAAAATATAATTTTTTTAATGATTATTATTAATTAGAATGAATATAAAATAAATACATACATACTTTTTTACTACTATTTTATATATTAGTAGTTTTACTACTGTTTTATTCAAAAACATACTATTTTATTATTTAGCATAAAACTTATTTTTCATACGAAAGGAGAGGAATATTTAACAGTTAAAAAATGTTATAGATAAATTACATGCAAATTAAAAAAAATTTTGAATTAAATTTGTTCATTAAAATCATGCAAATTTGTTTAGTCGCCACTGTACACACATCCATATGTATAGATTTATGTATCGTGTTAATATTTAGCTGAAAACATTCGCCAATACGAACATGACACGTCATCAGCGATGCAACGCCGACACTTGTTTTGATTCCCAGCAAACATGATTCTCAAACTCAACTCAAATCAGGACAGAGGTTTGAGTTTTTCAATTTCAATACAATTTTGATTTGATAAAAAAATGTTTGATAAATAGTATTTTCTAAACTTAATATTAAATATTATTTTCAAACCTAAATACAATTTTCTATGAATACGAAAATATTAAAAAAACCATGTTTAAATTCTCAGTTTGATATCAAATTGGCTTAAGCCAAACATGAAGTCGAAATATTTATTATTTTTCACCTAATTGTTGAGAAATTTATTATACTCAAATCATTTTCAAACGTTTCACATTTGAGAACAAATTGTTTGTGTTTGCAAATGAAGCCTATCGAAAATAGGTTGTAAATAAACAAGTAAGAGGGCTATATTCGGCTGTGCCGAATCTTAAATACCCTTCACCAAATTATACTTTAAAATAATTTGTTTAAATATTTTTAGGTAAACAAAATTAAATTTTTTTTTAATTGTTTTTCAAATTTTTTTTTTTTTGAAAATTTATGACAAAAAAAATTCGGGTTAAAAAATATTTTTCCCGTTTTTGACCCATTGTAGGTCCAACTTACTATAGCCTTATCTACATCGTTGCAATGGACTTTGAAATATCTATCATTAGATATCCATATTGTCTATATTAATGACTTAGTAATCCAGATATAGATCAAAAATAGGTCAAAAATCTAGGTTGTCCCGGTTTTTTGCTCATATCTCCGTTATTTATGGACCGATTTTGCTGATTTTAAATAGCAAACTTCTCCAAAGCATGTCTGACAGAGTTATTGAAGATTTGGATCCCGAAGATATCTGGGGTCTTCAGAAAATTGATTTCAACAGACAGACGGACATGGCTTAATCGACTCCGCTATCTATAAGGATCCAGAATATATATACTTTATAGGGTCGGAAATGAAAAATGTAGAAATTACAAACGGAATGACAAACTTATATATACCCTTCTCACGAAGGTGAAGGGTATAAAAATAGGTCCCCAGGCCCCCATATAAATTTCCTTCCTAAATAAGAGCTTAGGGCCTAATAAATGTCTTAAATATAAAATTCATTTATTCAATGTTAATTGACACTATTCAGGTTTGTCATTACACTTGTTTTCATTTTGATTTTTCTTACCTCGAATGCTTATTGGGTTTATGTTGTCAGTTTTATAATTAATCTTTTCTTTTGTTTTGCTCTCTAAGAAATTATGTAAATTTACCTAGACGTGTTTCTAAAGGGATGCTTCTGCTGATTTTCTTAAGTAGCCAGTGGTCATTTTGCCACGCGTCTTATATAATTTTGTGTTGGTCAAGAGATTAAGAAAAAAACCAGTTTAATTATTTCTAGAGAACAAAACTAAACAAAAAGGGTTAAAACTGACCATTACATTATGGGGGGATATTTATAATGAGCAGATAATATTTGAGCACGCGCGGTCAACAATGGTGTTTTTTTTTTAACAGCAATTGTTGTTTGCTAAAGAGATTTAGTTAGTGGTTTTCTTAAGAAGTTAACATTTTGAGTTTTAAGAAAAAATTTGAGGTTCTAAAGTAATTGTGAAGAAATTTTATTGAAATTGTAATTTTGTGGGGGAGAAATATCAAAATTGAAATGAATTTTTAATCATTCAAGAAAACATGTTATCAATTTCGTGTTTATTGGTTTAATTGTAATAGAACAATTGAAAAGTACCTTTAAATTCATAAAATATTAAGAAAGTACCATTTATATAAAGGTAAAGTACTAATAACCACCCACTTTGGATTATATATGATTAATTTCATGTTGCTGGTACCATAAAATATTCAAAAAGTATTCTTATTAAGAAAGGTACTTTTTTCTTAATAAGAGTACTTTTTGAATATTTTATAATAATGGTCCCAAGTGGTTGCTAACTCTTTCAGGATCATATAAAATCATTATAAATTATTCAAAAAGTACCATTAGAAAAAAGAACTAGTAAGAGAGCTATATTCGGCTGAGCCGAATCTTATATACCCTTCACCAAATTATAATTTAATTTTTTTTTTAAATATTTTTAGAAAAACAAAATTTAAATTTTTTTTTTAGAAATTGTTTTTTAATTTTTTTTCAAAAATTTTTTTTAAAGTTTTTTCCAAATTTTTTTTTTCAATTTTTTTGGAAAAAAGAATTTATGAAAAAAAAAAAAATTTTATGAAAAAAAATTGGGGTTAAAAAATATTTTTCCCGATTTTGACCCATTGTAGGTCCATATTGTCTAAATTAATGACTTAGTAATCCAGATATAGATCAAAAATAGCCCAAAAATCGAGGCTGACCCGATTTTGTTCCCTTATATCTCAGTCATTTCGATTTTGTGATTTTAAATAGAAAGAATTCCCGATATATTGATGTATGAATCACGTATGTAAGTTATTTGGGGGCTAAGGAAAGTTTATTTCAACGATGGACAGACGGTCATGGCTATATCGACTTCGCTATCTATAACGATCCAGAATATACTATATACTTTGTGGCGTCGCAAATGAAAAACGTAGAAATTACAAACGGAATGACATAATTTAAAAAGTATTAAAATTGTACCATTAGCATAAAAAGTACCAATTTTTCATTTCCCTCTTGAACTGCCGTCAAAATTGAAATATCAAAATACTGTATTTTGGCAAATATTGTTAACACAGATATCACTTAAAATCTGTATTAATTTTCTCAAGAAAAATATTTATTTTAAAAAAGTACCAAACTGTTTTCCCGGATTTGGCTCAATCTAACCCTTAGCACTCGAGTTCCAAATAACAACCTGTTAGTTACAATCATTTTTGTATGACTGGAGGGAGAAACTAATGTTTAAACTTTTATCAAAATTTATTTAATAATTTCGATTAAAATGTACAATATTTTTTCCCGTTTCTACCCCTTTTTGGTATTTTTTTGTCCACATTGAGAGAGAAAATTATTTTATACAAAAAAAGTACCAAAAATAAATATGTACAACTTTTACCCCTTAAAGGTTCGAATTTCTAAAAAGTACCCTATTCATATTTGGTATTTTTTTTGTTTTGTTTCTCTGTTTATATGCAGAAAAGATACATATGGTTGATAAAAAGTACCTAAACATAGTTTTTACCCATTTTCTCCCCCAAAATGTACAAATTTCAAAAAGTACCAAAAAACTGTTTGCTTATATTTTGATTCAATAAAGATATATTTTAATTTTTTAACTGTATTAGTTTAAAAGATATTTTAGATTCATTCTATCAAGAAATTTAAATTTTTTTATCAAAACTCGAACTGTTAAAGGTTATGGCATATTATCTGAAAATTCCAGCAATTTCAAAATCCACTAAGCTGTACCACTATGATAATCAGCGGTCCTAATAATTAATAGAGCGAGTTTTTATAAGAATTTTTTTTAATTTTTACGAAAATCATAATTCAATATTCTCGAGAGGATGAATCCGAATTCTAGAAAAATGGGAGAAGATGGGCGGATGGAAATTGATACAAAAGTGTTCGATACGAATTTTTTAAATTCCAAATGAAGGCCAAGCGGATGAAAGCTTGGCCTTTAAGCTCGACGATGTTCAATTATGGGGCTGTTATGGATGGCAATCCAACTAAAGTGGAATTGCTAGTTTCCGATATTATTTTCTGTTGCTAAATTGGCAACCAGAAATTTGTGGTTACCATCTCGCAATCCAAATGAAGTTGGGTTGCCAACCATAATCAAGTAAATCATGTGGATTCGATTTAGAGAACACGAAAATATATGAATTCGTTTAAAAATTAAATCGTTACTAGGATTCGGTTTAGAGAACAGAACTGCAAATCGAATACGAGTAACGAATTCACATATTTTGAGGTTCTGCAAATCGAATTGATTAATCCCCTCCCAACTGTCGAGTTTTGAAGACCAAGTATTCGACAAATTACTCCATGAAGATTGTTATCACACTCTACAAGAGCTTGCAAAATCATTCCGAGCTCTCAATCAGCATTTTCAAAACGTTTGCTTGCAGCAGAATTCCACCAAAAGCTGGGAAATTAGATACCATACGAATTGAAACCGAGAGACCTTGAAACACCATTTTGCATGTCCGAAATCATGCTTGAATATCATTTTGCACCGAATCATTACTTGCGATGAAAAAATGGATCCATTACGATAACCGGAAACGTAAGAGATCGTTTGTGAAGCCAGACCGACAAGTCGAATCATCAGCAAAGCCAAATCTCCATGGCGCTAAGCTAATTCTCTGTATTTGGTGGAAGCAAAAGGTTGCTTTCTATTATGAGCTGCGGAAATCAGAGCAGACCATCACCTGATCACTGATTCCTTTGAAGCGAGCATTAGCCAGGCATGAGACCGTAATATTCCATCATGACAACGCATGGCCACATGTTGTAACATCTGTTAAAAAGTATTTAGAATGAAGTAGTTAGGAAGTTTTGCCTCACCCGCATCTCCGTGCCCCGTCCGTCTACTTTTAGTTTCGATAGATACAGAACTTTGGAACAGAGTATCCGATATTGGCTTGATTTGTTCTTGGCTCAAAAGAAGAACAGTTCTTTTGGCTCAGAATCCATATGTGGCTAAAAAAGATGGGAAAAGGTCATAGCAAACAATGGGAAGTTATTCCGCACGTCTCTTATAGTCCAGACTTTGCCTCGTTCGACTCCTTTTTGTGTCGATCGATGCTAAATGATCTTTGGAACAGAGTATCCGAAATTGTTTTGATTCATTCTTGACCTAGAAAGATGAACAATTATTTTGGCTTGGAATCCATATGTTGCCAGAAAGATGGGAAAATATTATAGCTAACAATGGCCAATACTTTGAATAAATTTATATTGTACAAATGTTTTAAAATAAAGCTAAACATTTAAAAAAAAATCCATTTTTAATTCATATAGCCAATAACAATTTGATGTTCTATGAATCCCACGATTATATATATTGAAACAGGTCTGTTTACTCGAAAGTACACCGAATAAATCAGGTCTATTTTATATACAGCACACCAAAATAAGTATGTGAACAGAACAGGTGGGTAATTTTATGCAAACTTTTTGAATTTGCAAAATGTTGCCATTTTTTGCAACAATGTTTGGCATTACTGTTTAGCTTTAGCTTTGACGTTTAACAGTCAGTGCTACCAAGTTTTAGTAGCCAACAGTGTTGCAATATCACAGTATTTATGATCATAATCATAGTTTTCAACAATATTAAGTTAAATTATAACAAATATTAACATTTTCATTAACTTTCCATAACAGCCTCGTACTAATAACTGTATTCAATCAATTTCTTATTATAATTTTCCCAACTTCTTAGTAGCTTGGGGTGAAAGTAACGGCTACACGTTAATTTGAATACATGCATGAAAATTGATATGAGTTCATGACTTTTTCTCTCTCATAGGTTTATTTTAGAATTTATATTTTTTTTATTAACAAATGGCCGCTGACCTTTTGTTGCACAAACACTAATACGGCTGGCGGCATTTACTATACAATACAATACAAGTTTACATAATTTTAAACAATTGGTCACATAAACTTCTGCTCTTATATACATATATATAAATATAAATATACAAATATAAGTATAAGTATTTACTTGAAGTATATAAAGGCTTTATGTATGTATGACCATCGTCAGCATCAGCATAATCATCATTAATAATAACATCTTCAACAACTGAACCCTTTGAAATTTTCCCCCTTTGAGCAGGCAGGCGCATCAGCCGGGCGAGCACAAAACAAACTTGTCCAATAATAAATATTTTCTAATTTTTACGCGCGCTTGTAAACAAAAAAGCCTTCAACCAAACAAAACAAAATACCAAATTGAAACGAAACGAAAATATGCAAATCATAGTTTATTGTTATCAATGACCAGAATAGGATCTTATTTCTTATGGCCCTGGACCGTTTTACTCATAGCTCAATGCGTTTATGCAAGCATACATGTGACTACATGTATGTAGTTATTTAATAAACATCCTTTGCCAGCCATATGTTTGGTTTTTTTGTTTTTATCCTGCCAGAGCCGGTTTGTAGCAATGTATGTACATATTAGTTAAAAAGGACACATAGTGCAAAAGGGGTTTTAATAGATTTTTTTGCTAAGCTTTTCTAAAATTAATGTTTGTTGTCCAAACCGGTTTCTTCTTGGTCCTTTTTTCCAATTGTTTTTGTTGTTTACTTACTGCTATTCTCTTGACAGATCGCGGTTGCAGCAGATAAAGATTTTTCACAAAAACAACTCACACACATCACGTACAACAATCGTGTTGCACGAACAAAAGGGTTATTGCAGAGTCCGGTTAAGATGTTTCATCCCCTTTTGTTGAGCTGGCATTAGCAAAAGTGGTTCTTGTTTTCTTTCGGCTTGGCTGTCATTTCGTCCATCTGAGAAAATTTTCTAACAAATTTCAAAGAAGATTTTTTTAAGAAAAAAAAACACACTCGCCGGGATCTTCTAATATTATGGGAAAATAAATAGTTTATTTGTATGAAAAGAAAAAAAAATAGATTTCAAAACCTTTTAAGCAAAAAGCCGTTAGAAATTTTTAGGCAATAAACCCTAAGGTCTTCAAAACTAAAACTAAATTCAAAATCTTCAATGAATTATTAAATTTTATATAAAACTAGCTGGTCGTCCCGGCTTCGCTCGGTAGCAATTAATCCATTGCACCTATATAGCTCAATTGTGAATCTAAACCATCCAGGGACCCACTGAAACACACACACACAAAATTTCATCAAAATCGGTCCAGCCGTTAAGAAGGAGTTCAGTTACTAACACACGTACAGAAGTATTATATATATAAAGATTTCTTTAATTTTAAATGAAAACTGCTTTAATTTCTATTGTAATTTTCTTAATTTCATAAGCGTGCCTCATTAGCTAACCCTTAATTTTTATCAACTTATTGTTTTTAAATGTCACTGACCATCATCAACTGACCACACACAAATATGTTATTGTATCTTCCCTTAAGATGCTAATTTCTACCCTTTATTTTGTTGTTGTTGTTGCCCAAACCGGTAAACTCAAACCTAAAACTCAAAACTTGTTTTAAATATTTAACTTGACCAGTGCAGCAGTGGTCAGTCAGTCAGTCAGTCGTCAGTTAGTCAGTGGGCTCGTGCCAAGTGTTCATCACAATGAACGGTCAGTTTTAAGTTGCTCTAATGTGTGATCGGTTGGTTTTCTTTCTATTCTTATTGTTCTCTGCTCAATTATTTTCTATGATGAAAGATTAGAACGACAAAATAAAGGAAAATATTTGGAAATATTTTTAAAATTGAGAGTTTTTCCTAGAAATTTTAATCACTAATCTTTCATTAAAGAAAAGCGGTCGGTAAATGTAAAAAAATATCAAAAAACAAAGTGTTTGAAAACTCTGGCAAATTATTGTATCGGCGCAGTTTAAAAAATACTCAGTTAAAAAACGACACAGTTTAACAACTACTTAGTTTAACTAATAAAAAAATACTCAGTTTAAAAAACACACAGTTTAACAACTACTCAGTTTAACCAATACATACACTCATGTTCTCTGCTCAATTATTTTCTATGATGACAGATTAGAAAGTCAAAATAAAGCAAAATATTTTTAAAACTAAGAGCTTTTTCTAGAAATTTCAATCACTAATCTTTCGTTAAAGAAAAACGAGCAGTAAATATAAAAAATTATCAAAAAAAAACAATTATTGTATCGGCGCAGTTTAAAAAATACTCAGTTTAAAAACGACACAGTTTAACAACTACTTAGTTTAACAAAAACACAGTTTAACTAATACATACACCCATGTTTGGTAAATCGGGAGATTGCAAAAACGAATGATTTTTAAAAACGAATAATTGGCAATTTGATGTTCAGTAAATCCAACGATTTTGAACATTGAAGCAGGTTTGTTTACTTGAAAGTAAAACGAGTAAATCATGTGAATTCAGAGCCTCAAAATAGTATTTGAATTCGTTTTAAAAACGAAAAGGTTACATGGATACGGTTTACAGAACCGTAGGGATTATGATGGACATACCTGTTTTGATTTCTGTAAAACAAACTTGAAAGTGTGTTAACAATTGGAAAACTTCCTACAAATTGTTTAATTTTATCAAACATTCAGATTAACAAATAACCAGTTTAATAGCTACAAAGTTTAACAAATACTCAGTTTAACAACTAATCAGTTTAATAAATACACAGTTTAATAAATAAGTGTTTTAATAAACCGCGTTTAAATAAAAAAAAAACATATATTCGCTTTTGTTCTGTAAATCAAGTGATTTCAAAAACAAGTGATTTTCAAAAAACGAAAAATTAAGAAATTGATCTGTAAAACACATTTCAAAATGTATTAGCAACTGGAAAACTTCCTCAATATATTGAAAACAATACAAAACATCCTTTAGTTTAAAAAAAACAACAAGAAAAACTAGCAGCCCAATTATGAATAAAAATTCCCCGGGAGTTTTTTCCCTTTTCTCATTTTTCCCATTCAAATTCAATGTGATAAAACTCTCGGGGAACAAACTCCCGGGGAATTCATAATTAAGCTGTATAAAAACTCTGTATTTAAGCTTTAAAAATAGATTTTTTTTTTAAATAAAAGCAACTAAAAAACTTTCTCTTAATACCAAAAACCTTTGAAAAACTAAAATATTAAGAATGAAACAGTGCAGGCTTTAAAAATTTCTGTTTTTTAAATAAATACTTAAAATTTGTTTAAAACAAACAGCCAAGTGTATTAATAAATCCACAACTTTCTTAATATATTGAAAACAATAACAAAATCCTTTGATTTGCACAAAAACAACAAGAAAAACTAAAAAAATAAGCACAACAAATTTGAAAGCTTTAAAACCCAGTTTTTTTTATTAATAAATATCATTAATTTCTAAATAAATAAATCGAAATCAACTAAAAACCTTTAATTTATATTAAACAAACAAGAAAAACTAAAACTAATTAAGCATAAAGAATTTTGTTCTGCTTAGTTATAAAGTAAACAAACTTGCGCCATTTTGTTGGGGTGGTGAGTGGTGTTTGTTGTTTGTTGTGTGCGTGTGTGTGTAGGTGTAGAGAGAAACATCAAAACAAAGCCGATAAAACAGTGCATTATAAAATGGCGTGGTGTAATTAATCATTTAATTAATTTCTGCAAAATTTTGCAAGTAAAAGCAATTAAAATAAAAGAAAATAATTCAAAATATAACTAAATATCCAGAAAATTAATTAAAAAGCCTAACAATATTTAAAAAAGAGTTTTGAAATCTCAAAAAAATTGTGTTTCTTAAAGATTTGTTAAGAAAATAATAATGTGTGCCTAAACATGCGCTAAAAATAAAATCAATAAAAGTAAAGTGTTAGAAAAGAGTATGGGTTAAAAAAAAGAGTTGTGCTTTTAAAAGGGGGTTATATAGAGTTTAATTGTGAAAACATAATTCACATGTTAAGCAAATTGAAGCAGAGTTTTTGGTAAATGCAGTAAATTGGCAACAAACACTGATGCAGTTATCAAACACATTTTGCTTTTGGTAATAAAATGTTAACAATTGCAGTGTAGCTGTTAAATGTGTGCTTATTATGCTGCAGTGTTGCAAGTTTAATGCATTAACGAAAGGCTGAAAAACTTTATCAAATGCTTGGGCAAATAAACCAAAACTTAGACATTATAAAGGCTCAATATACATATATCTTACACAGAGAAGACAGATTCGCAGTAGCAACCGAATTTGTTGCCAATCGAATGATTCTGCCTTAGTGACCGAATATTACAGTTGTGGCTACAAAATTTTAGAAGTGGTAACCAAAGTTTGATTGCTTAATCCGAAATTCTTCTTTGTCCACTGATTTTCTGTTGCAAGAATCGAAAAATTCTATATGTGCAACCGAATCATTCGATTGGCAACAAATTCGGTTGCTATTATTATTTTCTCTGTATAATAAAATGTAAATGTTTAATAGTTTATTAATATCTGTTGTATTGGAAAACTAATGGCTTATGAATTGGAAGCTAACAATTGGTGTTGGAGAAACCTATGAATGCGTTAAAAAGTAAAATTAAAGAAACTGTAGGACGTCTAATGAAAAATTTCAATGAAAGTATGAAAAACAAAAAGTGGAAGTGTTGCGGAACATGGTCAAGGGCATCTTTAACCAGCTAAAAACACATTTTATACTCTTAAAAAGGTATTTAGGACAGCTAAAAAGTATTAAATTGCCCGCAGTTGCTAGTAAAATTAGGCACCCAAGAAATTTAGTGTAAAATGTCAAACTTACTTACATATTCCGAACCACTTTCTACCTTGCAGTGGAGAGGTTTTTGCAAAGACTTCTCCACTTCGATCTATCTTGTGTCCCTGTTTTGGCAGTTCTAGGCTCGATTCTTTGTTATGTCAGAATATTGTTGATAGTGTCCTGCACGTTAATCTTCTTCTTCACCTGCTTCTCGTACCACTCGTTCTCTGGCATTCTAGCCACATGTCCAAACCACCATAGCTTATTTCGCTCGATTTTGTTTTTCAGTGATTCTGTATTTAAAATGTCAAACTTTGGATTGCATTGAAATAATTTACACATCAAAATGTGGAAGTGGTGGGGAACACGGTCAATGGCAGCTTAAAATCAAAATATTCAGGTTCGCTTTGATTGCATGGGTTGCTCGCAAATTAGTGAGTTCATTCGGAGGCCTTGTGGCATCCATAGAAGTTTCCACGTATAATGTGAAATAATGAATAATTAATGAAGAGAATGAAAGAAGAAACTTCAGAACCAACCAATAATTCTGACAAATTTGATCAGTGACACAGCCAGATCATGAATAAGACCCTTAATTCTAAGCTCTTGTACTAATATATCTTAGGTTTCTTTCATAATCTGGACTGACTCAGAGAATTCTAATAAAATTTCTCAAGTGAACCACATGAGTCCAAAAATTCGTCCGGATCACATTGAATGTGTTGAACCTATTCATCTTCTTTCTCGTTTAAACAACTTTCACAATAGTTATAATGTGGGCTATTCATAAGTTCCGACATATGTCCAATGAAAATAATTATAGCCGTAATTAACCTGACCGAATCCCTAGCAAGAGTCAAGAGACCTATAACAAGAGGTACAAGAGCGTGTACTAATATCTTAGGTCTCTTAATCAGATTCTTCAGTGATACATTTCAGAGTGTCACTGAAGAATCTGATTAAGTTTCTCAAGTTGACCATAGAGTTGTTCGGATCACATTGAGGGTGTTGAACCGATTCATCTTCTTTCTCGTCTAAACAACTTTCACAATAGTTATAATGTGGACTATCCATACGTTCCGACATATGTCCAACGCCCGTAATTACACCCGTAAGAAGTCTGATAGAAGTCTGATCCCTAGCAAGACTCAATAGTGTCTTGGTTCTTTTCATTGCCAGCGAGGGCCAGAGAATTCTGGATATTCTACAATTGGTGATCTAAGACCATCTGAGTTCCGTCTCTTTCAACGCCCATTCGTTTATCAAATTCGATATCGCCACCAAGACAGTATGAATATCCCTCTAGGCAAGAGTTATGTCCAGGGATGACCCGTTTTTTGCGCATTCATCCGCAATTCATTCTCTCTATTTCATTCATTGATCTGGTATCCATACTCAACATGACGTTGTCTAAGTTGGGCCAATGAATGAATACAGTCGTGAAGACATTTCGAATTACGTTGGAGTTATGCCCGTAACTTCAACAAATATATATCTACTGTGTAAAATACTCACCAGATAAATTTACCTAAAAGGTAACTTGACATTAATTTCAAATCAATATCTACGGTAAAAATTACCAAATATTTTTACTCCATAAGTAATTAAGCACTGTTAGGTACCTATTTGTTGAAATTACGGGCATTAAGAGCATTAATTGTCGCAAGGCTGCCCACGTAGATATTAATAGTCGAAGTTTCGAGATTTAATTCTCGGATTCTTCTCACAGCTATGTCGTAGAACATTTCCGAGCACGTGCTCGTTTCCGTCTTTTAGCCATCAGTATAGATTGAGATCTCGTCGTCCCAAAGAACATAGTTCATGGCCCAGGCATCTGTTTTCGGTATTCTAATCCTAAAGGTCCCAGATCTCTAGAACTCTTCCTTCAAAACGGTGCATGTGACAAGCAGTGAGAGACCAAAAGACCAAGTTCATCAGAGAACATTTCTGAGACCGTGCACTTTTCCCTCTTTGAGCCGTCTGTGTAGAATAAGATCGCGTTGCCCCAAAGGACAGAGTTCCCGGCCTAAATCTAATTATAATCCTATAGGCCTCATCAATAGTCCGTTTGTTGCCACCGCCTGACTCATTGAGTCTTAGAGCAGACTTAGCAGAAATACATTTGATATATAGTTAGATATCGAGGAGAGGTATGTCCAGCATAATCTAAAGACTGGCTTGAGGAGTTGAATTCATGCAGCCAGCAATACCAAGACTGGCTAGTCTCTCTATGCTGCTCAGAATGAAGAGGCTTGTTTTAATATGCATCGCTCTCCACCAGATAAGAATGACATATGTCAGAATAGGTCTTATGAACGCAGTGTACATCCCAAGATCCCATCTTTTGGTAGACCCCCAGCATTACGCTTCTAGCTTAGAGTCTAGAATTGCACCTAGATATTTAGCTTCCTTCCAGATTTTCCGATTAGTTCCAATCGTGGTGGCAAAAATGTCAAACTTTGGAATTAATTAAGAACTTTTATTATTATTAATTCCTTTAGTTCCTATAAGGAACATAGGGCCTCTTGAGGTTTCGGTAATCGGTTTGTTTAAGATGAGTAGCTGATTGGGCTTCTGCATCCGATCCTGGAACTGGGGCTGCCAGCATGGCCTCCAGGCGGGCTGGCTTAGAAGCCGTCCATCACGTTTATATAGCGAGCCGCTTGCAACAAGATCCGACGCCCGCTTCCAGCCGCCTCTAACCTGAGGGACAGTCGCTGGTAGTTGTTGGATATTGGTTATTTGAAGGCGCCAATCACTCGCCTTGACGTTCCAAGTATCATAGGCACTCAGAACTTGCTAGGAGTCCGGCGCCATCCGGAAGCCCTCTGAGACTCTCCACTCGGAACTTAACATAAATTAAATAAATATTAGAAAGTTGTCAAGGATAATAAAACATATTTGATTTGTATATGCTAGCCTTTTTAGAAAGATACTCCGGATCATATCAAGAAATAATACAAGTCCAAATTTGCCAAAAACTACTTGTTTTTGCCAGGAATATCTAAAGGTAAAACATCAAAAACCTTTTCTTTTTGCAATTAATACCATAAATGGAGAAATTCGCAGAGAATACCTATATTTCCCCCAAATTTAAAAAGCTAACACTGTGAAATGATACCTGGAAGTTCTCTTAAAAGAAAACAATACTGCCAATCGAACATCGGTACAGGTGTATTCAATCACATATTCAGGGAGATAATCCTGATCATAGCATGAAATAGTTCAAGTCAAAATTTCTTAAAAACTACGCTGAACAATACTTTCCTAAGGTAAGAAAAAAAATAACAAACTTTCTTTACAACCGGTTTCAATATAGGGTGACATTTGCAGAGAAGAATGTCTAAATAAACTAATGCCATTTACAAAGACTCATGTTACTAAACCGATGTTTTTGGCCAAATTTAACGAGGAAATTTAAAGCTCTTATTCAGGAAGATAATCCTGATCATAGCAGGAAACAATTCAATTCCAAATTTTGCAAAAACTATTTGATTTTACCGGGCAATACAGGAAGAAAATAATCCTGCCAATAGAGGAAGAGGACAGGAGTATAAAAGCACCTTTAGAGGGAGATAAGCCTGATTCAAGTCCAAATTTCCCAAAGAGTTCTTGTTTTTGGCAGGCTATATGTTCCTAAGGTAATAAATCACAAACATTTTTTACTTACTGGAGGGACATTTGCAATGAAGAAATCTACGTTTTACCAAATTTAGCCAGCTAAAACTATGTAAACGATACTCTTGAATTTTATGTTGATAAAACAGCTTCGAATTTCTCTTAAAAGAACACAACATCAACAATTGTCCTTGTTTAAGCAAAGGTAATTTAAACAGGGAAATAGTATTTGTACGCTGTTTAAATGAGCTCCATACCAAGTGGAAATTAATTGCGGGAATAGAACATAAAGTTATTTTTTTAATTATTGAAAGGACAAGTTAAACAACAAGTAACATTTATTTATATTTATCATAAATTGCTACAAATCAAGCTAAAATCTAAATAACTTCAAAACATCCATTAAGTTGTTTACTTCCCAATTAACGTACAATGATTTTAAATATTTCTATCTTTAATATTAATATTATACAAATAGGCAGTAAAGTAAAGTGTTAAAAAAAGTTCGATTTAAAAAAATTTCAATTTCCAAGAATAACCTCAAAATGCTTAACAATTGTTTTAGATGTAAAGAAAATTAAACAACTCAATGTTAAACATATATGTAACTAAATTGGTATACAGTTTATTTTATAAAAGAAAAATCAAAAAATCTTCGATTTCTAATAAGCAATCTAGAAAAATTAAACAGAAAACTATTCCTTAAGCATTTTGCTGTACAGCTTATTATTTACGTTTATAATGTAAACAAACTTGCGCCATTTTGTAGTGGTGGCGAGATGGTGGTGTGTGTGTAGGTGTAGAGTGTAGAGAAAAACAAAACCATAAAGTCGGCAAAACAGTTTGTGTTAATAAATGGCGTGGTGAAATTAAACATTTTGTGTTTCCAAAGCTAATTTCAAAGAAATATTGTTTGAAAGCAATAAAAGTAAAAGGAAATAATGAAAATATGATAAATACTATTAAAGAAGTAAAAAGAGTATTAAAATTAAATAAAATAAGTGATTTTTTTCTTAAAAACTTAGCAAACTTTCAATGTTTTCTGTATTATTTAAAAAAAAATTTAGCGAAATCTGCTATACATGCGCTAAAATAAAATCAATAAAGTAAAGTGTTAAAAAAAAGTTGGATTTGAAAAAAGTAGAGTTTAAAAAAATGTAAATACAATTTACTAAATTGTTTTAAATGAAAAGGAAATCGAAAAGCTTAATATTAAACATAGCCATAAAACTTGCACAACTCTAATGCAATAATTTGCAACTTTTTGCTTTTGACAGTTAAATAATGCAGTTTTTGGCATCACTGCCAAACCATTAGCAAATTCGTGATACCAAATATGTTTTTTTGAGCGCTAAACTTTTATTATAATAAAAAAATGCAATATTTTCTATATTTATGATTCATATTCTAAACAAAGTTGTTAAAAAAAGTGCGCTAAAACAGTTGGAAATTACTTGATAACTTACAAAGGGTCTAACAATAGGAACTACCGAACTTTGACAGTTGCTAGCGGTCATATTGTTGTAGCTACAACAGTCGAATTGTCTGCTATTTATTATCAGATATAGAGTTCAATAATACTTACAAATTATCAAATTATTTTTATCAAAATGAAACGTTCTGACCCTAATTTTCATCAAAAAATTCAGCTTCTGCGATGAGACCCAATTCTGGGGCAAGTCAACAAACAAATTTCTCGAATTTGGGTTTATACCAACCTACATGAGATCCAAGAGCGTCCAATACATCCCGAAAAAGTCACTGTTTGGTGAGGATTTTGGGCTGGTCCATATTTCTTTGAGATCGACTTTGGCGAACGCTATAGGTCAATGATTACCAACTTCATTTTACCTGAATTGGAGGGTATGAGCTCCAACGACATGTGGTTTCAACAGGACGGGGCTACGTGCCGCACAGCTCATGTCAGATTGGACATATTGCACGGTCGATTTGAGGGCATGGTCATCTCACAAGGAGTTGATGTGAACTGACCACCGAGATCTTGTGATTTGATCCCGTTTGACAGCTCATGTCAGATTTGACATTCTGTAGGGGCGATTTGAGGGCATGGTCATCTCACGAGGAGTTGGTTGATGTGAACTGCCCACCGAGATCTTATGATTTGACGCCGTTTGACAGCTCATGTCAGATTGGACATTCTGTAGGTGCGATTTGAGGGCATGGTCATCTCACAAGGAGTTGATGTGAACTGACCACCGAGATCTTGTAATTTGATCCCGTTTGACAGCTCATGTCAGATTGGACATTCTGTAGGGGCGATTTGAGGGCATGGTCATCTCATGAGGAGTTGATGTGAACTGACCACCGAGAACTTGTGATTTGACACCTTTAGACTTTTTCTTGTGGTGTTTTCTAAGGTCGCAGGTCTATGCGAATAAGCCACAAACTACAGCGGCCCTCAAGGCCAACATAATCCATGCAATGGGTTAAATTCAGCCTGATTTATGAGCCAGAGTCATGGAAAATTGGAACATTTCGCCAAAGATGCGATCGACATTTGCACGATACATTATAGCATTGATAGGCCTTCCAAACCAATAAAAAATACCGATGATATGTCCCACACACTTTGCTTTATTTAAATTTAAAGTTGGGAACCTTTAGACTTTTTCTTGTGGTGTTTTCTAAGGTCGCAGCTCTATGCAAATAAGCCACAAACTACAGCGGCCCCCTAGGCCAACATAATCCATTCCATGTGTCAAATTCAGCCTGATTTATGAGCCAGAGTCATGGAAAATTGGCCGAAAAAACAGCCGAAGCTGCTTCCGACATTTGCACAATACATAACAGCATCGATAGGCCTTTCAAACCAATAAAAAATATCGATGATATCTCCCACACACTTTGCTTTATTTAAATTTAAAGTTGGGAAACGCTTAATGTAACACCCTTTACTAATATCGTGTGACAATTGCTCAAAACTTTCGCATCCAATGACCAATGATCCAATGTTATATTTAAATTAACTATTTCATGAAGAAATTGAACCTTTTATCATGCCAGATTTGAATTAACTATTTATCAATGAAAGATTACGTTTTTTTTCAAGTTTCTCTTGCAGTTTCAACTAAGACCAGTGGTATAGCAAACAAAACTAAACAAATTAGCTGTGAAAATTATCAAAGGGTAACTAAATGCTGTCCTGAAATGACCCCCTCCACTAAAAATGTTAATATGATAAACTGACAGCTACCCTTTACATAAAGTATTAGAACTAAAACCGGTTTTCTACCACCCTGGAACCGGTCACGTAACTAGTTTTGTTTTTTTTTTTTGTAATAGTTTCCTAAACTCTAGAGATTTCAAAAAACAATTATTTCAAATCACACTTGGAGTGGCCAAATGAAGGCTAACATTTCAAAAGAAATATTCTCAGTTCTAATGAAAATTTAAACCTAAATAAATACATACAGAAATTCACACTACTAAACCATTGTTTTATTAATTAAATCATAAAAAAATACGCATAATATTCGATTTTCATCATAAGTATTTAGTTTAGTTTTGCGCATGTCAAATAATAAATATATAAACTAACTCTAGCTAAACTTAATGACTGACACACATTGTAATTGCACTTTCTTGTTGTTTTCAACCGCGCCTTGAGTTGTTTGTTTGAAAGAAGAAAAAAAACGCGCCAGAAAGTTTAATTTTATGAGTTTTCGTTCAACTCATAAAAGTTTAAGTTTATTTATTTGATAAAAGTGACAAGCAAAAGATAGATATACCAACTAAAAAGGATATAGCGGCTAAATATAAACATTAATACTAAAAATTAAAGGAATTATAAAAGACTTTTGAAAAATTAACAAAGTTTTTTTTAAACTTCACCTCAAAATTTGCAAGTAATAAAAGTAAAACCATATGTAAGCTATTCAGCAAAGGTTTTTTTGGTTAATAAAAAGTGTGTTTACTTTTGTCAATGCAGTTTTAATGCAACACTGCAGTTTAATTAAAGTTTAAAGTGGGAAAAATCATATGTTTGGCATTACTTATGTATGACAAAACGTGTTTAATATAAAAATTTTAGGCAGTAATAATGCTCTCACAATTGTTAAAAATATAATAATCTGCTCGTGCCGAAATATTATTCACTCTTTAAACATAAATATCCTCAAATTGTTGTGGTCAGTTTAACCCTTTGTTATGTTAAATTGTGAAAAACTGGTTTCCTTAATCTTTGGACCATTTTAATTTATAAAGACGCGTGCCAAAATGACCACTGGCTACCTAAGAAAATCTATAGGCAGCCCTTTAGAAGTGCGTAATAGAAATTTACATAATTTTTTACAAACAAAAGATCAATTATAAAACTGAGAACATAACTAAAGCAATTCAAAAAGTATTAGCCTCAAATTATATATAAATGCTTAAAAAACAACTAAAATTTATGAGCTAAAGTCATCCTGCAATATCATGTGTTCAATTTCATTGTTGTTTAATAAAAATCGGTCACAAATTGAAGAAAAATCCCAGAGGGTTTGATTTCACAAGAAACGTGACAACTAATTTAGGTTGTTTGCAGTTTAAAAAGCCAGGTTATGTTTGCATGTTTACAAACAAAGTTCCGCCATGTTTTTTGTGTGGTTGTGGGTGGTAATACAGTAATAATATCGGTATTGCAGTTTGTAATGTTATTATGTTTTGAATTGAGCTAATTTCTTAAAAATTATTTTAAAATAATAGAAAATTAATGCAAATGTCATCAAAATAATCAAAGAACAAAAGGATTTAAAAAAATTACAGATTTATTTTAAAAAATTTTGGATTTTTTTTAAAGTTTTATTTACAATGACAAAACAGATTCTTGTAAAATATTTACATAAGTTATAAATCGAATGATTTAGACTTATTAATAGAATTTTTCAGTTATGGCTGCAAAATTTTACATGGACTGATAGAAATTTGGTTGTTTTAATGGTAATTAATGTTTATAAACTAAATTCTATTAAATAGACTCAACCCTGTTGTTGTGGTCAGTTTAATCCTTTGTTAGATTTGTTTTAAAAAAACTGGTTTCCTTAATCTTTGGACCATTTTAATTTATAAAGACGCGTGACAAAATGACCACTGGCTACCTAAGAAAATCTATAGGTAGCCCTTTAGAAGTGCGTAATGGAAATTTACATAATTTTTTTTAAAACAAAAGATCAATTATAAAACTGAGAACATAACTAAAGCAATTCAAAAAGTATTAGCCTCAAATTATATACAAATGCTTAAAAAACAACTATAATTTATGAGCTAAAGTTATCCTTGCAATATCATGTGTTCAATTTCATTGTTGTTTAATAAAAATCAGTGTCAAATTGAAGAAAAATCCCAGAGGGTTTGATTTCACAAGAAACATGAAAACTAACTTTTATTGTGTGCAGTTGAAAAAGACAGGTTATGTTTGCATGTTTACAAACAAACTTCCGCCATGTTTTTTGTGTGGTTGTGGGTGGTAATACAGTAATAATATCGGTAATGCAGTTTTGCAATGTTATTCTATGTTGAATTGAGCTAATTTCTTAAAAATTATTTTAAAATAATAGAAAATTAATGCAAATATCAGCAAAATAATCAAAGAACAAAAGGATTTAAAAAAATTACAGATTTATTTTAAAAAATTTTGGATTTTTTTAAAGTTTTATTTACACAGACAAAACAGATTCTTGTAAAATATCTACATAAGTTATAAATCTAATGATTTAGCCTTATTAATAGAATTTTTCAGTTATGGCTGCAAAATTTTACAATTTTACATTAATGTTTATAAACTAAATAGGCTCAACCCTGTTGTTGTGGTCAGTTTAATCCTTTGTTAGATTTGTTTTAAAAAAACTGGTTTCCTTTATCTTTGGACCATTTTAATTTATAAAGACGCGTGCCAAAATGACCACTGGTTGCCTAAGAAAATCTATAGGCAGCCCTTTAGAAGTGCATAATAGAAATTTACATAATTTCTTACAAACAAAAGATCAATTATAAAACTGAGAACATAACTAAAGCAATTCAAAAAGTATTAGACTCAAATTATACATAACTGCTTTAAAAAAAAAACTATAATTTATGAGCTAAAGCTTGATCCACCTGAACAAATTTAAAAAATTAATCAAACTAACTTTAGATAAATCTATATTTAATTATAAATTTAGATAAATATTACTAAAAAGTTGATTAGTATATCTTATATTAAACTTTTCTGCAATATCATGTGTTCAATTTCATTGTTGTTTAATAAAAATCAGTGTTAAATTGCAGAAAAAACCCAGAAAGTTTGAATTCACAAGAAACGTGACAACTAATTTTGCTTGTTTGCCGTTTAAAAAGCCAGGTTATGTTTGCATGTTTATAAACAAAGTTCCGCCATGTTTTCTATGTGGTTGTGGGTGATAATACAGTAATAATATCGGTAGTGCAGTTTTGCAATATTATTCTGTGTTGAATTTAACAAATTTCTTAAAAATATTCGTTTAAATTTAATAAAAATAATAGAAAATTAATGCAAATATCAGCATTTAAGTTGCAGAGACAAAACAGACTCTTGTTAACAACATAATTTGTTATGGCTGCACATTTTTACATGAACTGACAACAGTTTCAATTGTTATTAATGTTTTTCAACAGAATTCTGTTTTATACGCTCAACCCTGCTGTTGTGGCCAGTTAAACCCTTTTTTAGATTTGATTTAAAAAAACTGGTTTCTTTAATCTGTGGACCCTTTCATTATAAAGACGCGTGTCAAAAATGACCACTGGCTACCTAAGACAATCTTTAAGCATCTCTTTAGAAGTACGTAATAGGAATTTACATAATTTCAATTATAAAACTGAGAATATAACTAAAGCATTTAAAAGTATTAGCCTCAAATTATACATAAATGCTTAAAACTTAACTATAATTTATGAGCTATAAAGCTTGAACAACCTTTTGAAATTATCTTCATATTTCAGATAAATCTATATTCAATTATAAATAATTACTACTAAAAAGTTGAGTAGTATAAATTGCAATTCATCTGTTCAATTTTGATGTTGTTTAATAAAAATCAGTGACAAATTGAAGAAAAATCCCAGAAGGTTTGAATTCGCAAGAAACGTGACAACCAATTTTGCTTGTCTGCAGTTTATAAAGCCAGGTTATGTTTGCATGTTTACAAACAAAGTTTCGCCATGTTTTTTGTGTGGGTGTGGGGTAATACAGTAATAATATCGGTAATGCAGTTTGTAATGTTATTCTGTGTTGAATTGTGCTAATTTCTTAAAAATTATTTTAAAATAATAGAAAATTAATGCAAATATCAACAAAATAATCAAAGAAGAAAAGGATTTAAAAAAATTACAGATGTTTTTTTTTAAATTTTGGATTTTTTTAAAGTTTTATTTACACAGACAAAACAGATTGTGGTTAAATACCTACATAATTTATAAACAATCGAATGATTTAGCCTTATTGATAGAATTGTTCTGATATGGCTGCACAATTTTACATAGACTGATAGAAATTAAATTGTTTCCATGGTAATTCATGTTTATATTTATACAAAATTCTGTTGAAAAGGCTCAACCCAGTAGCTGTGGTCAGTTTAACCCTTTGTTAGATTTGGTTTTTTTAAAAAAAACTGGTTTCCTTTATCTTTGGACCATTTTAACTTATAAAGATGCGTGACAAAATGACCACTGGCTGCCTAAGAAAATCTATAAGGCAGCCCTTTAGAAGTGCCTAATAGAAATTTACATAATTTCTTACAAACAAAAGATCAATTATGAAACTGAAAACATAACTAAAGCAATTAAAACGTATTAGCCAAAAAATATACCTGAATACTTAAGAAAAAATGTATATAAATAACTAGCTGACTGCCCCGGCTTCGCTCGGTAGCTATTTACTAATGATTTGTATTCTCACAAAAAGTTTGAAGACTCCCACTATAATAGTACTCCAGATATGCAATAATAAATGTTTACTTTGTATGGGAGGTACCATGCCCATTGTTCATATATAGGTCAATTGTGAATCTAAACCATCCAGGGCCTCACTCAAACACATACAACAAATTTCACCGAAATCGGCCCAGCCGTTAAGGAGGAGTTCAGTTACTAACACACGTACAGAAGAATTATATTTATAAAGACATAGAAGGGTAACCGAAATAAATTTCGAATGGTTCTTAGCTTACGATTAAAAATTACCTCGTTATAGAATACATTATTATAAATTTCTATACGTTTTATTAAATATTGAATAAGGGAATACTAAAAACACACACTTTCGAATAAGTATTTGTTCGTATACGAATGCGAGAATTAGCCCTCTGGATTCAGTTCTTTTAAGACAAACTTCTTGGTGTTTTGTAGTTCTTGGTAGTTCCCCAACAAAAAAAAAAAAAAAGTTTTTTAGCATGAGACCTTATGAATGGGGATAGAGGTTTATTTACACCAGCGGTCGGCACTTATAGCCATCAGGGGCAGAAAATAATCGGTAAATGTTAGATAAGTTCTTAAAAATTATTAAATAAGTAACGAAAATCAAAAAAAATAGCTGGTCAGATTAAAATAGACAAAGTATGTACATAAGTCTTTAACTAATTATTTTACATTATGTTTTCTTTATGCCGACCACTGATTTAAACATTTATCTCTGTAAATCAAATATTTCTCATCATACCTAAGAGAGTAATGACCCAGCAGTTCGAGGAGACAGTACCGAACTAGTGATTTTATCCTTTAGGGTGGGAGCTGGTTACTTCGATAGCCATGTGACTAGTCATTTTAACACGAGCATATCCTAGGCAGGGGGTCAATTGTCTCTTTTTGATTACAATGATTTCTAGCTTTGTAACTGGTTACTTGATCAGCTACTTGACTAGTTATTTTAACACGTACATGTCCTAAGCAGGGGTTCAATTGACTCTTTTGATACAATGTGACTATCTGATAGCTGATTGAAAATATTCAACGCTTATGGTGGGTAAAATAAAGTGCAGTACAAAAAAAAGTTTGAAGTGACTTCACTATAGGTTACTAAGAGACACTAAAGTGACTATTGACTTCATGATATGTTACATGTGATATCAGTATACTTAAGCAAAAATAAAAATAAACTGTATGAGAATTATATCAATACAATTTGTAAAAAACCACTTTGTACGAATTACTCACAAAACATTTAAAGTGACTACACTCCAGATTACTTAGAGACACTTAAGTGTCAATTGTCTTCACGCTAGATTGATTACTTGGGATGCATAAAGTAACCAATTGTATTCTCTCTGCACTACAAAGTGCACACACGTGTCAAATGACCAAAATATATAAATTGGAGTTAGCCAAGTGATAAGACATTTGTGACAATTACTGTCTTTAAGGGATACATTGACTACTTGCTTAACTGCTGGGGATATTTTTCAATTGCTTTTCGTTTAATCGAACACTATGAGTTTTAGCAAATAAATATTTTTCATTGGAATCCGGACTTAGTTAAACATTTCCGAAGCGGCCGGAAATAGAAGGATCTGTTACGAAAGCATTTCATAAATGTTTAGCTGTTTTAAGGTGCCCTTGACCATGTCCCCACAATTTTCATATTTTTCCATTAATATTCAAACTTTCATTAGAAAAAAATTAAATTTTCCTTGACTCTGGCGCATAAATCTGGCTGGATATGATCGATGACATGGGTTATGTTGGCTTTGAGAGTATTTGTGGTTTCTGGCTTATTCGCATAGACTTGCTACTTAAGAAAACCCCACAAGAAAAAGTCAAACGGGGTCATAGCACCTCCACGTGAGAGGACCATGCCCTCAAAACCAATGTGGCTCGTAACGTTTCCTGTTGAAACCAGATATCGTTGGTGTCCATATCATCTAATACTGGCCAAAATAAATTGGTAATGATTGACCTATAGCGCTCGCCGTAGATGGTGATGACTTGGCCAACGTTGTTCACAAGGAAATATGGACCGATGGTGACGCCAGCCTAAAATTCGCACCAATTAGTGACTTTTTCGGGATGCATTGGATGCTCTTGAATCTCATGTGGATTGGTATAGTTTCAAATTCGACAATTTTGTTTATTGACATACCCTTTCATCCAAAAATGGGACTCATTGACGAACCGAATACCCAATTTCATAAAATAATTTTATAATTTGCAAGAGTTATTGTGCGCTATATCCCTCCATTGTTATTTGACTAAACAAACTGAATAAATGACAGGCAATTCTATTGAGGTAGCTTCAAAAATATGGCCGCTATCAACTGTCAAAGTTCGGAAGTCTCTAATGGAAGACCCTTTATAAATGTTCGATGTTTTGGTTTAATTGGTCAAGTGTTTTATAAGATAATTGAGATCGAATCTATAATCTATTTTGGTTATTTCAAACTTCAGTTATTAGATATTCATTAAATACATTTATTATTGACGGATCTAAAACTATATTGTTTTAGATTCCTCATTACATTAGTCACATTTTGGTGACCTCAAACCAAATTCTACTGCTACATATAACTAGAAAATACATTTAAGGCAAGAAATCACATCATCAGATTCAATTATAACATAAATATATCTGTCAAAAATCATATGGTATGTGTTGAAAAAGGGATAGCAAGATTGAGAAAAGTTTGACAGGTCTGTGCGATTTGCTAATTTATTGAAAACTTTCGTAATATATTCCAAGTAATGAGAGTTATATTCTATTTGGTTACTTCGATTGTTTTTGTTTACATTTTTGTGAACACATGAGTGAGTTTGCATATTTATGGTGGGAGAGTCTGACAGCAACATCTTGGTTGCCAAACATTTTTGAGTAGGAGAGAATTAACTAAATTTGTCTCTGACTAAATTGCTTATTTGTTTTTAATACAACTAAATGTCAATATAAATCTAATATACTAAATAATAACTGCTGTCACTTTCAAAATTTACTTATAGGGTATTTAAATATGTGTCCAGTTATTAGAAAGTTTCAATTATCCCTTAAAATAAAAGGCGTACTAATTAAACACTTATCAACAAGATCATCATTAGCATGACAAAGATCTACAAGCTCGTGCCGGAAACATTATGTTTTTCTTTATAAGTAGCATCAAAAATAATTGATAATGCTCAAGCCAGTTAACTAAACCCTTTCAAAATAAAACCAGTTTTAAACATGACTTGACCATTCCATCAACATTATTCTCTTTGTAGTGTTGACACACTCAAATGATAAACAAATGACCAGTGGCTACCTAAAATTTAAAAAAAAAAAATCATAAAACTAAAGGAAGTCCTTAAAGATCCCTTTTAGCAGCTTCTTTACATAAATTAGCATTATTCATTCCAACACCTCTCAATTGTGTTGACATCTTTAACAATCCCCTTAAGAATCTTTATTAGCTGACAATGGTCAGTTTCCCTTAAAACGGACACACACATTAGCTGCAAATAAATTCAATTTGAATATGCAAAAAGAACCAAAGAATACAGATCCTTTGTGTTAACTAATAATGAATAAAGAAAATCACTCACTTAATATGATTTAAGTAGAGATGATGATTTGACTTTTTAAAACTGCTAAAGCATTCGTTAAGGGTCAAGAAATTTTGCCTTTTTGCAGGCAAAAGAAAATTGAGAAAAAAATTTCAATTTTTGATCCTTAAAATTTTCAAATTTTATTTTCTTTCAAAAAAACAAAACAAAAAACACATAAATCTGATCATTTGCCTAAAAGTGCCAACAAAATAATTACTAATATTAATCTTACAATTTTGCCCTGCAAAATAAGGGTGAGTTTTTCCTTAAAGATCTTTGATTTGATTTTGTTTTCCTAAAGGGCAATAAATCCTGCGGCTAATACCAGACAATACAATAGTTTAATAATGAAAGAATTATTCTAATGATACAGCATTAATTTATGTGAAAATAGGGTAAATAATGTCTATAAAATAATAGATAGCTAAAAAATACTACTCATTATTTGGTTTTTAAAGAAGAAAAGATTGTGAAAAAAGCCACAAAAATTTGAATGTTTATTTATTTTAAATTTTTTGGCCATTTTTTTTAGGGAAAAATTAAAAAAGATATTTTAAAAAAAATACTTAATTTGAATAGTGAGAAGGTTTTGTTTAGAAAAAAGGTACTTAGAATTATTGACTAAAACTTAATTAGGGATAATGAAGTAAACAAGCATTCTGGATATAAATTTAAATAAACTGTCAAGGTTTATTGAATTTTTATTTATTTTTTTTTAGTAATTTTGTGATGATAAATTTAAGCATTATTTTTTAAAAACATTCAGCCCAATTATGAATAAAAATTCCCTTTTTTCCCTTTTCCCATTTTTCCTATTCAAATTCAATGTGAAAAAACTCCCGGGGAACAAACTCCCGCGGAATTTTTTATTCATAATTGGCCTGATTAACTAAAAATTATCGATTGAAGAATCATTACAAAACAAAATAACTTTTCCCATTACAATCTTGGTGGTGTCACTTTTGCATGAATTTTTACAAAACTTTTATTTTTTTAGTTACTTAAAATTAATATTCATGATTTTTAAATTCCAGTGTAAATGTATGTATTCGAATAATCTCAACTTAATTATTTTATTCCAAGGTTTATACAACTTTATTCGAATAATTTTTAATCGCATTTTTAAATTGCATTCTTTATATTTATTGGTAGATTTAAGTGCTAATATTCAAATGTTAATAAATTTAAATATTTTATTCGAATACATAATTTTATCCGATTAATTTTAGTCGAATATTTCAATTTATTTAAAATATATGTATTGAATTCACTAGATTTCAAAAATATTTTTTTTGAAAATTTTTATTTGTCTTTATTTTCCTTTTTTCTGATTTATGATAAATTTTTCTAATTTTATTCGAATAAATTTATTCGAATATATAATTTTAATCGAATATTTTAATTCGGATATATAATTTTAATCGTTGGATTTTTTTAAATTATTTAAACATTTAATTAAAAATTTTTAATTTGAAAATATTTTATTCGATTCTCTAGATTTCCAAATTTTTTATTCGAATAAATTTATCCGAATATGTAATTTTAATCGAATAATTTAATTCGTTGATTGTTTTAAATTTATTTAAAAGGAAAAATTTTATATTTTAAAATATTTTTTTTGGAAGAATTTTATTCGAATAATACTATCCGAATAAATTTAACCGAATAATAAAAATTTATTATTTATGATTGATTGATTTTGATATTGTATTCGAATAAATTTATCCGAATATGTAATTTTAATCGAATAATTTAATTCGTTGATTTTTTTTTAAATTTATTTAAAAGGAAAATTTTATTCGAATAATACTATCCGAATAAATTTAACCGAATAATAAAAATTTATTATTTATAATAATTTGAAAATATTTTATTCGATTCTCTAGATTTTAAAATTTTTTTTTCTATCCAAATAAATTTTACCGAATAATTAAAATTTATTATTTATGATTGATTAATTTTTTTAATTTTATTCGAATAAATTTATCTGAATATGTAATTTTAATCGATTAATTTAATTCGTTGATTGTTTTAAATTTATTTAAAAGGAAAAATTTTAGATTTTAAAATATTTTTTTGGAAGAATTTTATTCGAATAATACTATCCGAATAAATTTAACCGAATAATAAAAATTTATTATTTATGATTGATTGATTTTGATATACATATATTTTTTAAATTTTATTCGAATAAATTTATCCGAATATGTAATTTTAATCGAATAATTTAATTCGTTGATTTTTTTTAAATTTTTTTAAAAGAAAACTTTATTCGAATAATACTATCCGAATAAATTTAACCGAATAATAAATATTTATTATTTATAAGAAATTTATCCGAATATATAATTTTAATCGAATAATTTAATTCGTTGATTGTTTTAAATTTATTTAAAAGGAAAATTTTTAGATTTTAAAATATTTTTTTTTGGAAAATTTTATTCGAATAATACTATCCGAATAAATTTAACCGAATAATAAAAATTTATTATTTATAATAAATTTATCCGAATATATAATTTTAATCGAATAATTTAATTCGTTGATTGTTTTAAATTTATTTAAAAGGAAAAATTTTAGATTTTAAAATATTTTTTTTGGAAAATTTTATTCGAATAATACTATTCGAATAAATTTAACCGAATAATAAAAATGTATTATTTATGATTGATTGATTGATTTTGATATACATATATTTTTTAAATTTTATTCGAATAAATTTATCCGAATATGTAATTTTAATCGAATAATTTAATTCGTTGATTTTTTTAAAATCTATTTAAAAGGAAAATTTTATTCGAATAACCGAATAATAAAAATTTATTATTTATAATAAATTTATCCGAATATATAATTTTAATCGAATAATTTAATTCGTTGATTGTTTTAAATTTATTTAAAAGGAAAAATTTTAGATTTTAAAATATATTTTTTTGGAAGAATTTTATTCGAATAATACTATCCGAATAAATTTAACCGAATAATAAAAATTTATTATTTATGATTGATTGATTGATTTTGAAATACATATATTTTTTAAATTTTATTCGAATAAATTTATCCGAATATGTAATTTTAATCGAATAATTTAATTCGTTGATTTTTTTAAAATTTATTTAAAAGGAAAATTTTATTCGAATAATACTATCCGAATAATAAAAATTTAGTATTTATAATAAATTTATCCGAATATATAATTTTAATCGAATAATTGAATTCGTTGATTTTTTTAAATTTATTTAAACATTTAAATTCAATTTGCATGATTTTAAATATTTTATTCGGGTAATTTGTTTATGGATAATTTTATTCGATTCTCTAGATTTTTAAATTTATTTTTTTTTTTGCAATTTTTATTCAAATAAAATGTACGTACTATCCGAATAATTAAAATTTATTATTTATGACTACTGATTGGTGATATGATATACAATTTTTTATTTTATTCGAATAAATTTATTTTCATTTGTTGAGTTTTTTTAAATTTATTTCCACATTTAAATGAAGATTTTCCATTTGATTTTAAATATTTTATTTGGGTAGTAGTTTCTTTAATAATAATTCGAATAATATTATCCGACTAATTTAAATCGAATCGTTTGAATTCTTTAATTTGTTGATACACAAAGTGAATTGTAACATTATGAATTGTCGAATTTTAATGATTTTTAATATTTTATTCGAATAATTTTATTTGTTAATTCTTTAATTTTATTAAAGAATTATTATTTCTTCTAAAATATTTGAAGAAAAATCTTCAAATATTTTAAGAGCATTAAATATTTTATTCAAATAATTTTTAATGTATTGAAGTGAATTTCATAAATATTTTAAATTTCTATAATAAAATATTTTTTTCGCAAAATTTTATTCGATAAATATCCCAATAAATTTATATGAATAATTTTAATTGAGTATTTAGATTTGCTGAGTAATATTTTCTTTATTACTAAAATTTTTCCGAGATTTTATTCGAATAAATTTAACCGAATAATTTTAATCGAATATTTTAATTTGTTAAATTCTTTAATTTTATTTGTACATTATGAAAAATGTGCGAATATTTTAAGAGCATTAAATATTTTATTCAAATTAATTGAATTGAATTCCCGAATAATTTTAATCGAATATTTTTTTAATCCGTAAAAGTTAAGAATTATGATAATTTTACATTTTTGATCGCTTTTCATAAGTTTTCAAAACTAAAATTTTCCAAATAACATTTTATTGTATTACGCAGAGTGTTTTCTTGCAGTTTCTTAAATTTTTCCAGAAATTTTATTCGAATAATTTTATCCGAATAATTTTAATCGAATATTTTAATATATTAAATTCTTCAATTTTATTAGTTCATTAAGAAATATAGTCGAATATTTTAAGAATATTAAATATTTTATTCGAATAATTTTTAATGTATTGAATTTTATAAATATTTTAAAATTTTATAAAGATATTATTTTTTTCCTTTAAATTTATTAGAATAATCTTGCAGTTACTTGAATTTTTCCAAAAAATTTTATTCGAATAATTATAATCGAAAATTTTTTTAATCCGTAAAAGTTAAGAATTATGATAATTTATCTTTTTTGATCGTTTTTCATGAGTTTTCAAAACTAAAATTTTCCAAATAAAATTTTATTTTATTACGCAGAGTGTTTTCATGCAGTTTCTTAATTTTTCAAAAAATTTTATTCGAATAATTTTATCCGAATAATTTTAATCGAATATTTTAATATATTAAATTCTTCAATTTTATTAGTTCATTAAGAAATATAGCAGAATATTTTAAGAGTATTAAATATTTTATTCGAATAATTTTTAATGTATTGAATTTTATAAATATTTTAACATTTTATAATGAAATTATTTTTTTTCCAAAATTATATTCGATTAATCTTGCAGTTACTTGAATTTTTTTAAAAAAAATTATTCGAATAATTTTCCCCGAATAATTTTAATCGAATATTTTTTTATTCGTGGAATTTTCTATATTCACTGTTAATTTCGCAAATATATATTTTTATTTAATTTTCGATTAATTTTATTTTTGTTGGATATTGAGGTAAAGAAACTATGAACATTTAACATTTTTGATCGTTTTTCATTAAAAGTTTTCAAAACTAAAATAGAATTTTAGTGCAGCCCTAAATTACTCACTAAATTTGTGAGATCCCTTATTAAAAAGCAATTAATAATTTTAAAAGCCAACAATACAAGACCCACACAAAAGATTATTGTAATTTTGGACAGCTTCTATAGGAATGTCAGTCACTCAAGAAATGTTTTAAAATAAAACTACTATGGCTATTTTAATGCTAATTTTCCAACAAAGACAATACAACAAATTGTACTAGAATTTTGAAAAATACGTTAAAACAAAAATCATAATTGTCACTTGGAGTTGTCAAAAAAAAAAAGGGAAAATTATGAAATATCAAGAGAGACAGAGAGAAAGAGTTAAGAACTACAACAGTTGACAGAAATCATGTATTAGAAAATGCAATGTTAGCAAAATATGGAAATTTACAAATCCAAATGTATAATTGAGTTGCTCTTATTTTTATGCAGATTTCTTTTGTATGGAATTTTGTTCTTTAGCTTTTTTTATTGCCATTTTGTGCAACAAAGAAGAACCTTTTAAAGAAAACTCACTCTTCTTAGTTATGACAAGAATAACCTTTTTTGTAATCAATATCAGGAAAACACAATTTTCAAAATCAATCTTATAAAGTAAACTGGCTTAACCTTTTTTTTTTTGGACGACAATAAAACAGCAGCAAAACCATAATTGTAATATTTTTGTTGTAAAATCAATTTATAAGTAGGGAATCGATACAAATCGATGATCAACTCAAAATTCATAGTACATGACAAACATTTGCATAAATTTACACACAATGCGCCTTCTTGTAGCGTTTAAAACAACAAAAAAATCCTTTTTGTCGTGTGCGCAAACTCGACAGGTCATTTGCATAACACAGGAAAAGGAAATCAAATGCAGCTTTGGCTGGCTGGTGTTTTTCTCTGCTTTACCACCTTTTGCTCTTTCTCTATCTCGCTCTCTCTCTTATTGCTGTTGCAATTTCTATAATCTCTTATAAGCATGATGATGTAGTTTAAGGGAGTGTAATTTCTCGTGTGTTTGCATGTTTGCCTATTGTAATGTGCCAAAATTATGCAAATGAGTTGAAGATTGGAAATTTACATGGAGTTTTGTTCAGAATTCAGGTTCTTTGCCGATATTTTGTTTGGCAATTTTTAATTTATGCCTAGAAATTTAATGTGCGGAAGTTACATGCCGTTTGTTTCTCCTTTTTCTAGGGTATCATATTGTTAAATTTTTGTTAAATCCTTTTTTAATAATTGCAAAATATGCAAATATGTTTTTTTTTTTTGCGTAAAATTTAAATGCGGTTCCACAGTTGGAAAATTTATTTAATTCGCAAACATATTTTTTTTTTTATTCATTACAGTTTTCCTAAGCATTTTGTTGGTAATTGTAATGCAGATTTTTTTAGTGCCATTTTCAAATTTTATGCAAATTTTTGTTTTAAACAAAAAATTAAATGATATTAAAAATGGTAGATATTTTTTATGCAATTTTTTTGGCAGCTGTTAGGGAAAACTCTGGGAAATTTTGCAATATTTTCATTAATATAGCTGGTGATAAAAAAGCTGATAAAAATTTTCAGGAATTTTGGCAGCTGTTAAAGGAAATTGCATTCTTTTATTAATTTTTGGCAAATTTTAAAAAATAATTTAATGCAAAAGTCTAGTTTTTTTATGAAAATGTAATAATAAATTTATTTTAAAACTTCTGCATAAATTTAAGCTAAAAAAATATGACATTTTCATACCAAAATATAGATTATTTCCATATCTTCAAATCCCGAATAATTGATTCTGCATTATGTCCAAAGCAGTTTTAAACACATCTATTTAAGATCTACAGAAATCTGAGTTTCATATTTCAGCTTCTGTTCTGTAAACTGAATTCTAGTATCGGAAACGTTTTGAAAACAATCATGACACTTAGAAGTTTTTTATTTGAAAACTCGACTTTTATGAGAAGTAACAATTTTCCAAAATTTTAATTGAATATTTAAGATTTTTGTTTTTAAACGAATTCTTTAAAATTATTTTAATTTTTTTGTGAATTTAAGTGAATTTAAATATTTTATTCGAATAATTTTATGTCTTTTTCCGGTTAATTTTACTCGAATATTTACTTTAACCTTGCTACTGTTTTAAGCAATAATTTTCGAAAATTTTATTCGATTAACTTTATTCGAATAATTTTAATCGAATAATTTTATTCGAATAATTGAAATTTATTATTTTTAAAGGAATTCTTTAAATTTATTTATATTTAAAATTAAATAATTTTAGAATTTGAGTGAATTAAAATAATTTATTCGAATAATTATATATGAGTTTGATCCGGTTAATTATATTCGAATATTTTTATTAGCTCCAACCTGTCAAAAAACAAAAACTTTTATTTGAAGCAATAATTTTCCAAACATTTTATACGAATAACTTTATTCGAATAATTTTATCCGAATAATTTTATTGTAATATTTTTAGTTATTGTTTTTAAACGAATTGTTAAAATTTATTTGTATTTTTAATTAAATAATTTTAGCATTTGAATGAATTAAAATAAATATTTTATTCGAATAATTTTGTAATTATTCATAAATTTTATTCGAATAATTTTATAATGTAAAAAACATTTGCCCAATTCACAATTGATGTCGTAGTGTTGTAGCATTGTATGTCGTAAATATTTTTCAAACAAAATTTTCGAAACAAAAACAAAACATTAATAAAAAAAATTACGACATACAACGATACAACGCTACGACACCAATTGTGAATTGGGCAATTAACTTTTATTTAAAGCAATAATTTTCAAAAATATTATTCGAATAATTTAAATCAAATATTTAAAATTTATTATTTTTCGACGAATTTCTCAAAATTTATTTAAATTTATATTTTTTTTGTTTTAGAATTTAAATGAATTTAAATATTTTATTCGAATAATTTTATATGGATTTAGCCGATTAATTTTATTCGAATATTTTTATTAGCTTCATGTTTTCAAAAAATATAAACTTTTATTTGAAGCAATAATTTTCCAAAATTTTATTTGAATTAATTTATACGAATAATTGTTTTCGAATAATTTAAATATATTATTTTAATTTTTAACGAATTCTTTAAATTAATTAGTATTTTTAATTTAATAATTTAAATATTTTATTCCAATAATTTTATATGGGTTTAGTCGGTTAATTTTATTCGAATATTTTTATTAGCATCACCTTTCAAAAAGCAAAAACTATTATTTGAAGCAATAATTTTCCAAAATTTTATTCGAATAATTTTATACGAATAATTTTATTCGAATAATTTAATCGAATATTTTTAATATATTATTTTTAAACGAATTCTTTAAATTAATTTGTATTTTTTAATTAAATAATTTTATCATTTGAATGAATAAAATATTTTATTCGGGGTTTATGTGGTTAATTTTATTTGATTACCTTTATATTGTCAAAAGAAACAAATATAATTGAAACACAAATAATCCAAAATTTTATTCGATTTACTTTATTCGGGTAATTTTATTCCAATATTTTAAATTAATTTGTATATTTAATTTTAGAATTTTTATGATTAAAAAAAATTTAATCGAATAATTTTATATGACAATTTATTCGAATATTTATACATATTAGCTTCAACTAAACTTCAAATCTATTTTATTTGTAGCAATATTTTTTCAAAATCGTATTCAAGTAACTTTAACCCTATAATTTTAATCGAATATTTCAAATTTACAGTTTTTAATTTCGAAATTTAAGCATTTTTGCATAAATTAAAATATTTTATTCGAATAATTTTATATGGGTTTAGTCGATTATTTTTATTTGCTTCAAAAGACATACATTTTTATTTGAAACATAAATTTTCCAAAATTTTATTCGATTAACTTTATTTGAATAATTTTATTCGACTAACTTTATTCGAATAATTTTATTCGAATATTTTAAATTAATTTGTATTTTTAATTTTAGAATCTTTACGATTAAAAAAAATTTAATCGAAAAATTTTATGTAAAAATTTATTCGAATATTTTATGTGCTTCAACTAAACTTCAAAACAATTTTATTTGTAGCAATAATTTCTCAAAATCGTATTAAAATACTCGATTAAAATTGTACGGTTAAAGTTACTCGAATATTTTAAATTTACAGTTTTTAATTTCCAAATTTTTGCATTTTTGCATGAATTAAAATATTTTATTCGAATAATTTTATGTCTTTATCCGTTTAATTTTATACGAATATTTGCTTCAACCTTTGTATTATTTTAAGCAAATCATTTTCCAAAATTTTATTCGAATAACTTTATACGAATAATTTTATTCGAATAATTTTATTCGAATAATTTTAATCGATTAATTTTAATCGAATATTTTGAATTTATCTTTTTTGGACGAATTAATTGCATTTTTAATTAAATAATTTCAGCACTTGAATGAATTTAAATATTTATTCGGTTAATTTTGTTTGAATATTTTTATTTGATTCAACCTTCATAATATCAAAAACCAAATTAGTTATGTAATAATTTTCCAAAATTTTATTCAAACAACTTTATACGAATAATTTTTAGTAGGTTAATTTTATTCAAATATTTTTATTTGATTCGACCATTATAATATTAAAAAGAAAAACACTTTTGTTAGAGCAATAATTTTTCAAAATTTTATTCGAATAATTTTAATCGAATATTTTTAATTTATCTTTTTTGGACGAATTCAATTTAATTGTATTTTTAATTAAATAATTTCAGCACTTGAATGAATTTAAATATTTATTCGGTTAATTTTGTTTGAATATTTTTATTTGATTCACTTCATAATATCAAAAACCAAATTTGTTAGAGTAATAATTTTTCAAAATTTTATTCAAACAACTTTATACGAATAATTATTAGTCGGTTAATTTTATTCGAATATTTTTATTTTGATTCGACCTTTATAATATTAAAAAAACACTTTTGTTAGAGCAATAATTTTCCAAAATTTTATTCGAATAACTTTATACGAATAATTTTTAGTCGGTTAATTTTATTCGAATATTTTTATTTGATTCGACCATTATAATATTAAAAAGAAAAACACTTTTGTTAGAGTAATAATTTTTCAAAATTTTATTCGAATAATTTTATTCGAATAATTTTAATCGATTAATTTTAATCGAATATTTTTAATTTATCTTTTTGGACGAATTCAATTTAATTGTATTTTTAATTAAATAATTTCAGCACTTGAATGAATTTAAATATTTATTCGGTTAATTTTGTTTGAATATTTTTATTTGATTCACTTCATAATATCAAAAACCAAATTTGTTAGAGTAATAATTTTCCAAAATTTTATTCAAACAACTTTATACGAATAATTATTAGTCGGTTAATTTTATTCGAATATTTTTATTTTGATTCGACCTTTATAATATTAAAAAAACACTTTTGTTAGAGCAATAATTTTTCAAAATTTTATTCGAATAACTTTATACGAATAATTTTTAGTCGGTTAATTTTATTCGAATATTTTTATTTGATTCGACCTTTATAATATTAAAAAAAACACTTTTGTTAGAGCAATAATTTTTCAAAATTTTATTCGAATTATTTTATTCGAATAATATTTTAAATTTATAATTATTGGAGGAATTCTTTAAATTTATTTAAAAATTCCATAATCTATGTCCAACAATATGTTTATGATGGTGGAAAGAATCATTTGCCATCATAATCTTATGTTGGAAAGACATTTTTAATTACGAGAAGGTGTCTACATGTAAACATCGATATGACTCCTAAAGATAGTACCTCTTTAGCATCTTTCAGTTCTTATTTGAGTTGAGCAACTAAGATGCCTTTAGTTTTTAACCCTCAACTAATGACTTTGCTGTTAAAATCAACAATTATTCTGGCAAAAACATGCAGTTGGTCGTTGGCTGGTTCATGTACAAACTTAAAGGAAATTGTTTGGTTGAAAAAAAAGTAAATAAATGAGAAAGAATACTTGACCAATACTTGGAAAGAAAAAGAAACACCAAGTATTGGTCACAGCTACAGGATGATAAAAAAACCAAAGCTGTTTAAAAGAATTAAAACATGAAACAAACAATATGGAAAATAGATTTATTGGCGATTACAATAAAGAATTTAGCTTTCAAATTAAACAATTTATTTATTTCTTAGCTGTTTCTTTTTCTAAAGAAAAATAAGTTTCAAAAATTATTCTTATAAAAATCTTTTTATATATTTAGAGGTCAGTTAAATTCCTTTACATTTCTTATGAATTGAAACAAAAAAAAATCTCCCCCTTAAATAACCAACAAACAAGGAGAAATTCCTCAACTGTCGTTGGCTGAAACTCAATACATTTTTTAGCTAAAAATCAGTTTTTTATAAAAATATTAGCATTTTCCTGCCACATCATTGGCCCAACTGGAAACCAAACAGCAAAAAAAACTAAATACAGAAAAAAACACAGCAATAAAAAACATTTTCCGCTGCGAAAAAAATTCTATGTAATAAAAAAAACCTTTATATTTTAAAAGAAATCTAATAGGGGATGAATTGGCGAAAAAAATTTGCTTTAAAAAAACGCTAACAAAGATTACAAAATATTTATGTACTTTTTTTTTGTTACAAAGGGAAATGGAATGAGAATTTCTTAGTTACAACCACCCCTTTTTTAAAAAAACACAATAAAGTAAAAAACACAAGGAAGAGAGTTTGCCAACAGCAATAATAACAACAACAACAACAAAAAAAGGAAGTAAAAATAAAACGGTAAAAAAGATCCTGGTATTGAGATGGGCGCTCTTTATTGTTTTGGTTTTTTAAGAGAGTATTTTTTGATCGGCTAATAAAAAAAGAGCGTTTTATGTAAGGGAAAACAAAGGGAGAGGGTTTGTTTTGTTGGGTTTTTTAGATCTTTTGGAAAATTTGCTTTATATAGCGCTCTTTGGTGAAGAGTTAAGTCAGTTTGAGCCCAACAGCCAAGCTTGAAATATCTTTATTGAGAATTTCGATCTTTAAGCTAAATGTGAAATAAGAGATTTTGTTTTTATTGATTAATATAAAAAATTAAATTGAAAATTTTACGTGAAGTTTAACAAAAAAAAAAAACACACACATCAACAACAAAACCAAAACAAGGATTACTACCATAAAAAATAAAAATATTTAAAAAATTTTATAAAAAAAAAGAAATTAATTTAAAAAAAATTTTATTTTTAAAAAAGCTTTAGTGAAAATAATAAACTATTTAAACAAAAGTGAAAAAAAAAAAATTTTGAAAACCAAGAAAAACTAAATAAACCTAAAACAATATGTCTTCTCAATTGGAATTCATTATGCAATTGTATATGATGAATTTGTTGCAACAGCAGCAGCAACAACAACAACAGCAGCAGCAGCAACAACAACAACAATATTTTGGACAAAGTCCTGTTAAATCCAAGGATTTGCAGCTTGAAACCCAACAGCAGCCGCAGCAAACACAATCTTTGAATTTACGCACACAAAATCGCAAAAATTCTCAAAACACCTTGTGTAGTAGTAGCCGTAGTAGTAGTCCCAATAGTAATTCCAGTCCCTTACCAATTACAACTAACACTACAACACCTCTCAACTGTTTTCCACAAACCAACCATCACCTTCAATCTGCCTTCAATCCCTTGTCGCCCATCCTAACATCAACGACGGCACAGCCTCAACCCATGACTCAAATGTTGCTTAATAATCTGCCGCCTTTGACACAGTTTATGTTGATGCAACAACAGCAGCAGCTGCAACAACAGCAACAGCTGCAGCAGCAGCAGCAGCAACAACAACATATAACCACCTCCAATCTCTTACTAACACCCACTACACCCAACTCCAATAGCTCCAATAACTGTTTTAATACCCCTTTGGCTGCAGACAGTTGTAGCTCAACACAAACTGCCTTGAATATGGCCGGTTATTTGGCCAACAGCAGCAGTTTGGTTAATCCTTGTGCCGCCGCTCCTGCTCCTCCCCTATCTGTTTCAGCTTGTGCTTCTCCCTCTTCTCTTTTCTTTCCTTCTGCTTTTCCAGCTCAGAATCCTTTTATAGCCGCCTCATCACAAAATCATTTTCTTCAATCGTCTACAGTGACCTCAACACCCTGCAGTGATACCACCAATTCAGCCTTAACACACGATCAGCCAACAACAGCCGAACAACAACCCAGCAATTTGGCATCGAACGTTTCGGCAGTGGGTCATGATAACAGTGATGTTGAAGCCTGCAATGATAATGATGCTGATGATGTACAAATTTTAAAGACTGAACCCATCGAGACCATAAACTTAGATGAAGATCCTCAGGTGTTTTCCAGCCTGCACTCGTCTTCGGCCAATTCGGGCTCCACCACGGGCAATTCGAAATTAATGTGCTCGGGTGTTATGGCCTTGGAAACTACCTCGGATTCTATGGAGGATTCAACACAATTGGTAAGTATTTTCTTTAAAATTAAAAATTTATTATTTTCTTGCTATTTTAGCTTTAAAAAAAACTTGCTATTTTTTTGCTATTCTCTGACTTTAGTTAAAACAATGTTTAAAGTTAAAGATTTTCTTTAAATAGCACTCAATAACTGTTTGCTATTGCCCTTATTTCCTTGCTATTTGTTTTGAAACTTAGAAAAATCCTAAAAATAGTTTTTTTATATTGAAAAAGAGAAAAATCGTTTGCTATTTTCTAGCTGTAGCTTAAAATTGCAAAGAAAATTAGTTTTTAAGTCATAAAAAAAGGTTTTGCTATAAATAGCAATAAGAAAAATAGTTGCTATTCTTCGACAAAAAACATATTTTTGCCTTGCTATTATATTTTCTGTAAAAATTACATAAATAGCACTTGATATCTATAGTAAAAACCTTTTATTTCTATAAAAATGTTTAAACACTATTTGCTATTTGCAATATTTTCTTGCTATTTGCACTATTACCTTGCTATTTGCCTTATTTCCTTACTATTTACTTTAAATCTTAGAAAAAAGAACTGCTATTTTATATTAAAAGCTAAAAAAGCTTTTGCTATTATCTTGATATTGCTGTTTGTAATATTGCTATTTGTAATATTACCTTGCTATTTGCTTGATAAGTTGAAAACTTTATGCTATTTTTGTTTTAAAACTAAAAAAAAGCTTGCTATTCGATAGCAATACTGAAAATGTTTAAAATATCGTTCAAAAATTGTTTAACTTTTTATAGCTATTTGCTACTTCCTAGAACAAAATTTAAAAACTTGCTATTTTCTTAAAATTTATACAATTTCTTAGTTTTTGACATTAAAAAGTGTAAAAACACAAAAAAAAAATCTGCTATTTCTTGTTAAAATTTTTGCTATTTTCTAGCTTGAGTAAAAAATATAAAATTTTCAGTCCAAACAGTTGTTTTTTTTATAAAAATATTTAAATTAAATGATTTTTTTACAAATAACAAAACAAATCATTTAAGCTATTTGAAATATTATTTTGCTATTTCTTTGATAAGTTGAAAATCGTATGCTATTTTTAGCTATTTTTGTTTTAAAACTGAAAATAAGTTTGCTATTTAATAGCAATACTGAAAATGTTTAAAATATCGTTAAAAAATAGTTTAATTTTTTATAGCTATTTGTTATTTCCATGCTATTTGCTAGAAAAACCTCTAGAAACATGTTATTTTCTTAGATATTTATAAAATTCCATAGCTCTTTGATTTAAAAAGTGTAAAAACACAAAAAAAAAATCTGCTATTTTTTGTAAATTTTTTTGCTATTTTCTAGCTTGAGTAAAAAATATAAAATTTTCAGTCAAAATAGTAACTTTTTTTATAAAAATGTTTAAAGTAAATGATTTGTTACAAATAGCAAACAAATAAAGGTTGCTATTTGCATTATTTTCTTGCTATTTGTTAAGAAAACATTGGCTATTTATTAGTATTTTCATTTAAAATGGAAAAAGAGTTTGTTTCTGTTACAGCTATAACAAAAACCTTTAAAATAGCAATAAAAATAGTTTAATTTTTATAAAAATTTAATTTTTTTTTTGCTATTTGCATTATTTTTTTGCTATTTGCTTTGATACATCAAAAACTAGCTATTTTCTTTAATATTTTTACATTATTTCCCTGCTATTTGTTTTGAAATATAAAAAAACTGCTATTTTCTTTGATATTTTTAAAATTTCCTTGCTATTTGATTTAAAATGTGTTTAAAACTAAAGAAACTGCTATTTTCAGTTTATTTTTTTAACTATTTTCTTGTTTTGGAAAAAACTTTACATTTTCTTTAAAAAATTGTTTAATAATGCTTAAAGCATACAATTTGCTACAAATAGCAAACTAAAAATGGCTGCTATTGTGCTATAGCTAGAAAAATAGGAAAAACATCTGCTATTTGTTTGCTATTTTGACATAAATTTTACATTTGCTATAAAAATTTGTTAATAATGTTTAAATCATACACTTTTACACAAATAACAAACTGCAAATGGCTGCTATTAGCTTGAAATATAATAAAAAACATCTGCTATTTGTTGTTTAACATAGAAAAAAGTTTGCTATTTTGATATAAAGTTTAAATTTTCATTAAAAACTATCTAATAATGCTTAAAGAATACAATTTGCTTTAAATATCAAACTAAAAATAGCTGCTATTTCTTGCTATTTGCTTGAAAAAAACTGCTATTTTAGGTTTATCTTAGAAAAAAGTTTGCTATAGTGAAAAGCTTTAAAATAGCAAACAAATTATTTGGCTATTGGTATTAATCTCTTGCTATTTGCTTAAAATCAAGGAAAAACCTTTGCTATTTATTGCTATTTTCGGTTTAAAACTGAAACAAACTTAACTTTCTGCTTGCTTTAGTTAAACATTTTAAAATCTTATAAAAAAAATAAATAATTTTTCATAAAAATGTTTGGCTTTCAATATAACATTTAAAAAATCTGTTAATTTAACTAAAATTCTATAATTTATGATTCTTTGCCTTAAAAATTTCCAAGATTTTTGTTTATTTTCTTGTTATGATTCTTAGGAAATCCAAACAATTCAATTGAAATTAAAACTAAAAAACATTAAAGCTACATTGTAAAGATTTTTTTCATTATTTTTTTTGAACACTTGTGATTTTGTAGCTAAAAAAGCAAACAAATAAAACGGCTGCTACTATAAACAAATCTTTAAAATAAAAACCCAACACAAAATTTAAATTTAAACACGATTTTACCACAAAAAAAAAAGAATGTGTGGGAGCAAAACTAAAGTAATTTGAGCAGCTTTAGCTAGGAAAGCAAAAACAACACAACAATTATAAAACCAATAACTAATTTTTCTTTATTTCTTTCTTTATCATTGCAGCCTTATACCCCTGAAAAATCCTATTCCCTAATCATACCCTCCATCACCTCCCTAATGTCCCACAAAGAATCCCTTATTTTAGATGAAGACAAAGCTCAGGTTACCCCCATGACATTGAAAAATGCCATACTCACGCCACCCTCCAGTGAGCAGTTGGGTCAGACATTTGAAGCTTCAACACAAAACACCTCTTCCATGGGTTCTACCTGCTCCACGGGTGTTGATTCCTTTTTAACCGAGGAGAATTTAAAACATTTACGCAAAAACTCTTCGTATTTGGAGTGCGGCAATAGTTTGTGCCGCCAAGAGAATCTAAGAGAACATTTTCACTGCTTTGAAGAACCCTGCCAGGGTAAGATTCTTAGTAAGAAAGATGATATAATACGCCACTTAAAGTGGCATAAGAAACGCAAAGAAAGTTTGCTCTTAGGTTTTGCCCGTTTCTCCTCATCGGATGACTGTGCTCCCGAGTATGGGGCCGGCTGTGCCCACAACTGGAAGCAAACGCATTATCATTGCATCTATCAGGATTGTCCCAAGGTCTATGTCAGCACCAGTGATGTCCAGATGCATGCCAACTTTCATCGCAAGAATTCGGAAATCGTGCAAGAGGGTTTTCGCCGTTTCCGGGCCCATGAGAATTGTAAAATCGAAGAGTGTCCCTTCTATGGCAAGAGAACCTCGCACTATCATTGCTGCCGTGAGGGCTGCAATCATACCTTCAAGAATAAGGCTGATATGGGTAAGTTTTAAAGGGTTTTTATGCTTAAGAAATTGAAGTTTTAATTGAAATATTTTGTTTTTTTGCAGATAAACACAAGACTTATCACATGAAGGATCATCAATTGATCCAGGATGGTTTTAAGAAAATCTTGAAAACCGAACAATGTCCCTTTGAGGATTGCAAATTCTCCACAGTGTCCAATCATATACATTGTGTGCGAGAGGGCTGTAATTTCATTTTACACTCCAGCACCCAAATGACCAGCCACAAGCGTAAACATGATCGCGCTGAGGTGGAGCAAAACTATCAGCAGTTTAAGGGTCAAAGGGACTCAAGTGAGGAAGAGTCTCCCAAGCCAGTGGCCAAGAGTGCGGTGAAAACTGAAAGCCGGGCCTCCAGCAGCTGCAGCAGTACCTCAACTCCCTTGTCTTCTTTGTCCGCTGAACATTTCTTGGCCCGCAAACGTGGCCGTCCACCCAAGAAAATTGTAAGTTTCTTTTTTAATGACATAATCTATTATAAATCAGCAAATTCTAATTTTATTTTCCTTCTTTCCTTTAGCAATTGCCTGCTGAGACCCAAGACTCCAAACGCATTAAATTGGAAAATACAGCAGAAGCCAAGAACATCACTTACAGACCTCCCAAGGCCGCCACTCTTACCGTCACCAATCCCTTTATGCCGAATTATGTTAATCCCAATGCGGATGCCAATGCTCCCAACATGCAGTTGACTCACTTAATGGCTCTCTTTCAATTGCAAAATCCTCTCTTCTATCAAAATCTCTATCCAGGAGCGGCTGCCGCCAATATGGCCAACATATTGGGTGCTGCAGCTGCCAATAGCTCCAACAATGCCCCAAACCCCAGCTCTAAAAATAAGCAGGATTTAAATGACAAAACAGAATTTAAAGAATGAAACAGTTTAGCTAAATAGGTCATAGTACTTAATGGGGTTTTTGAACTTTGAACAGGAAAATGTCGCTCTCTTTTACTCTCTTTGTTAACAAAACAGAGCAAGAAACATTTTCTAAACTGGCAGCTTAAAGATTTAGCTTTGTAGGCCTAAAAGAGAAATTTCTCTAGAGCTGGATCTTAAAAGATTTTGCTAACTTGTGCAAATAAGTTCTAGCTTAAATCTTAAGCTCTTCTCAGCGAGAGAATAACTAATACAGGGGGTTGAAACAAAAACTTATCAAGGACACTAAAACAAGTCCAAATAAGTGGAGAATTTAAACAAAATTTCAATTAAGAAAAATTTCTTCTACTGATTTTTTTTTTTATCCAAAAAAAAAAATCTGTACTACAAATTTTTCTAATAAATTTTTAAATTTTCTAATTTGTTTAAGTATTTACAAACTAAAACTAGACTTTTTAAAAACTCAGTTTGAAATTTTTTAATAAATTTTGAATTGAGTTGGAAAATTTTTTTTTTCAGTTTTTAACCCGGCAATTCCCAGTGTCACCTACAGGTGACAAAGATTAACGGTAGTTTTAAACATAGAAACAGATATCACTGATAAATATTGATATTATTTATATACAGATAAGATCCTGTTTTATATCAGATTTTATTTTGGCAACGCTAGAATTTTATTAACTAGGGGATTTTTAAAAATCTTTAAGCAGTGTTTTTGATTTTAACATACTGGTGTGTGTCTTATGATAAATAAGTTGTTATAAAAATGCCAAACGGTTAAGTATCACAATAATTTTTTTTAATAAATACTGCTAGATATTCAGGCTAACAATATCAGCAAGTATTTTCAGAAAATTATTTTTTCTCTGCCCAGTGTCACCTATTGGTGACCCCGCTATAATATCGCAACTAGCTACATTTTTTTTATTTTAAACTTATTTATAGTGTAAACTAGACGTATATTTACAATTTTTAATAAAAACAAACTGTTTCTCCCTTTGGCGAGGGTATGGGAATTGCCGGGTTAAAGAAATTTTTAAATTATTTCGAAAAAAAACAAACAAAAAAAATAAAAACTAAAGACAAATAAACAGCTGTGATTAATTTAATTAAATTTGTTTAGGTTATGTAGAGCAAATGCTAAAGAAATTGTAATAAATTTAGGTATAATTTTGTAAAATTTAAAAATTCAATTGGAATTTTCTTTTTCTTTTTTAATTAAAATTAAATTATAATTGGTATAAATAAATAAATTTAGTAATAATTTCTGTAAATTTTAAAAACGTTTAGGAAATTTTTGTTTTTTTAAGTATCGAAATTATAAATCAAATTGTTGTGATAAAATGTTGAAAAAATCAAAAAAAAAAAAAAATAATGTGTTTGAATTTAGAAAATAGAATAGAATAGGATGAAGATTTTAAATGACTTACCAGTTTTAAAAAACAAATTGAACAAGACGATCTTGCCACTATTTGATAAAAGATTACATGAAAATGATTTGATGTTAATAAAAAGGGAATGTTTAAAGATGAATGAATAACAAAATCTAAAAGAAAACATTTAATATTAACAAAATCAGTGAGAGATATAAAGATAAAAAACTTACCATTTAACAAAATTTCGCTATAACGTGATCATTGAATGATGTATAATGTTTATGTGATATTGACTTTTGAAACATAGAATGCAAGTGATTTAGATGGACTGATGGATTTAAATGATAAAGATAGAAACTGGACAAAACGATGATGATAAATTTTTCATTGAACCCAAATTGAAATCTAGAAACAAAATTAAACATTATTAATTAATTGGAATAATAAAGATATAAAAACATTAAAGATCGCTGATATGCAGATAATCCAGAAGAATATCGTTTGAGCCATTAGTGAGTTACAGCTAGAAACCCATAACAAGATATTGGATAATTGGGTTGAATGTAAACCCTACAGCGAAGCCAGACGAGGCAGCCACATAAATGATATTGTGTTCCATAAATAAATTTCATATTTGTGATTTTTAATAAAAGATTTTACTTATGAAAAGAAATTGAATTTTGTGTATTTAATTTAACTAGCATAACCCGGTGCACTTTGCTACCCCTACCCTAGTAAAATTAAAAAAATATAACATACAAAATACTGAGAATCTCTCAATTACAGTTCACTTGATATTCGAAAATAACTAACTAATTTGGTATGGGAGCTACCACGCCACTGCTCTGATCCCACTCATTTTTAAACCTTTTATGTAAATATCAAGCTTTACTTTAGCTTTCCTTTATAAGGGGGGGGGTCATTCCTACTAAGCCGATCTTGCTTAGCTAAACTTCGAACAGAGAACAGGAATAAATTCGTTTTTAGCTAACCTCCGTAGAATGGTAATAACAGAGTTAAAATTCTTTTAGAATTATAGTTCTCCAGATATTCAAAATTAATTATTTACTTTGTGCCACAACCACTAATGCAATCCCGACCATTTTCAGCCAATCTGTGTAAAATGGTAAGAGAGCGGACAAAGTTTGAAGAACCATGCATTTACCACTTCGGTTCCCCAGATATTCGAAATCAATATTTACTCTGTATGGGCTACGCCCTCTAATCTAATTCCGTCTATATTCAGCTAAACTCCGCACAGTAATAACAAATTAATTCGTAAAAAGTTTAAACACTTTTACAATTATAGTTCTCCAGATATTCGAAATTAAATATTTACTTTGTATTGGGTGTGCCACGCCCACTATTCCAATCCCGAACAATTTCAGCGAAACTATGCAATTATAAAGGAGCCATTTAGACTAAGTTTGAAGAATCTTGCAATTATAGTTCACAAAATATTTAGAAATAACTATTTACTTTGTATGGGAGGCGACTCACCATTTTTTCCGACCCGTCCCATTTTTCATTAAACTTCATGCAGTGATAAACCGTTGAAAATCGTCACAATTATAGTTCTGCACATATTATAAAATAACAATTTACTTATGTACAATTACATATTTACCCCCATATGCATAAACAGTTTTTTAAATTCGTCAAAGGTTTATAAAACAAATTTTGAATGGAAATTTTATTTTATAAACCTTTGATAAATTTAAAAGTTGTTTATGCATATGGGAGTTAGAAAATAAAAAAACACCTTCAAAATATACATATTTATTAAATCGAATTTAAATTACTAAAGTCTTCTTCTTTGTTTTCTATAACAACTCTCACTTAAAACAGAGCGAATTCAATACCGTTTTATTGTTTCTCTTATTTATTCACAACAAACAAATTGGACAAACACGCATTGCTTTGTTTACTTTTCAGCTTAAGGTTCACATGTACACGTTTTTGCATATGGGTTAGTAATATCTTTAAACGCTTATAACTCCAAAAAATGGTATATTTCTTGCCCAAATTGAATTTATAATGTGAGAGTAAAAGGGGTCTAAAGAAATCGACTTGCCTATAAATTTAATTTTAAAAAGAAAACACTGGAACCATAGATAAATACTAGGGTAATCGAATTATTCGATTTTTCTCTTGTTCGTATAAAACTTAACTTGTTCGAATAATTCGATCACACGTTTAAAATTAATCGAATTATTCGAAAAATTTAAATTTTTTTTAAAAAAGTAAAGAATGAAGATTTGATGTCGGTTTTTTAATCGCCACTATTTTGAAAAACGTGAAATTTATTTTCCCATGAAATATCCATTTCCCTCGAAGGGAAAATTGCAATCGCGATATTCCCCTGAACTTTTCATTCACAATAGTTGATTTTTGTTCGTAACAGCTGTTTATTGTTTACAAAATTCCATCTAAAAATTTCCCATGTTGGGGAATTTTTTTCACATGAACAAAGTTCATGAACGAAAAATGGGAAAAGGGAACACATTTCATGTGAAATATTAATTTGCGATAGGGGTGAATATTTTATAGTTAACGTTAAACGTTAAAGTTAACAATTCAAGTTTGATAATGTTAAAAAACATTCGAAAGCAAAGTCCATCATTAAATTTTCATCAGAAATATTCTGATTAGATTAACTCCCGAACAATCTACAAAACAGTTGACTAGCAAAACATTTAGTTTCCGTTTTGGAGCTTTGCTTTAAAAAAAATTTGAGATAGTTGGACATGATCCTGAATTCAAATACAATATAAACGTATTAAGAACTTTTTTTATGTCGCGACAGTTCATTAATTAGGGGTTTAAATTGAATAACTAATTCTTTAGTAAATTAATTATTCCCTTTTTCTAAATTATTTATAACAAATTGTATTATACATCAAGCTCTATCAACGTTGCCGAATCTTTGCTTAATAAAGTGGTCTTGGGGAATTACACAATAAAGGGAATCTGTCCAAAGTTTGATATCATTGTCAGTGAACTTGGCTAATTTGAAGTCAGGCATTGCATGATTGACAAAGATGTTCAACGATGCACAGTGTGGCGGTGACTTTCGTCCATCAGTGTATATATAAATGAAATGGTCCATGTATGTAATGGCATCAGATGAGAACGGCTGGAGCGATTTGGCTGATTTATTTTTATTCGATTCGAAATTTTCAGGAGGTTTGTAAAGAAAAAAATTCAAAAATTCCGGGTAAAACTCGGATTTTTTTTTTTTTAATCCAGTCAACTTTAATAAAAAATCTCCCTAAAGTATGCAGTACAAATTTAGATATTTTATTTGCAAATAAATAAGAACAGACAGGTTTATGTGGATTGGAGAAACTTGAAGAACTAACATTAGTAAATGCTACCGGGCGAAGCCGGGGCGGTCAACTAGTAGCTCGAACAAAATGAAAATATTTCGATTGCTCAAACGCTAAAAGATATTATTAATAAATGTAAAAAACCCAAATAACGAAACCAAGTTATAATATAACTTGCAGATTTGTTATAAGTATTTGCAAACGGTTTTGCCAATATGAAAGATGTTTTATGGCAGCATCATATGTCGGAAACAAAATCGTCCAGAATAGCAGAGGAAACCATGGATGCAATAGTATGCCTTTTAGTGTCCAATAAAAATTAATTGCTAAATAAAAAAATACTTTCAATTGTAAAGACATAATTATGTACGTTTCTTTCTTATAATTTTCGGGATTTTAGATTTCCCGAAAATCCCGAAATCCCGACCCGGGGTTTCGGGATTTTCTTTACCAAATCCCGATCCCCGGGATTTTCAAAAATCAGTCCCGATTAGCATCTCTACTTGCTAAAGGGTATAAATGTTAAAGGATATAAAAAGACAAAAGTAAAAAAATTTCCTTAAATCCTTAAATCTTTTCTTAAATACTTACCCTTTTTTACAATTGAAGATTTAACAAACTGATGCTTGAAATATTCATAAACTTTCTGATTTATAAGCTGCTACATTTTGAAACTGCAATTGAGAATCTTGAGTCTTGAATTTATAATTTTAAGCCAATTTGGTAACTTGAATTTATTTGGTTTCTTGCAATCTTGAATTTGGTTTCTTGACTATTTTTCAATACAAACAGCTATAAATTGAAAATAAAAGAAAAACTATTAATTGAAAATATCAAAAAATGAAAAATACAAATTTAATGTTTTTTACAATTTTAATAAAATGACTAAAAATTTTACATTTTATTTAATTAATATTTCTTTTGTTTTGTATGTTTTGCTGTTGTAGGTTGGATTTGGATTTTTGCAAAATTTTAATTAAAATATAGTTAATATGTATGTGTGTATGTATTGTTGTATGTATATAGTAGATGTTGTATTTAATATATTTTTTTAATAATTATAATTATAATAATAATAGTAATAATAATAACATAAAAATATTAATTAATAACAAATATAATTCAGTTTTCATTTCATTTGTTTCGCTTATTTTTTTTTTGGGGTTATGTTTACCACCTTACTTATCGATTTTATTACAGAATACAGAGACTTAGAATTTACAATTAAAAATTAGTTTAATTAATTAGTTAATTAATTAATTATTTATTTATACATTATATAAAAAAGGTACTTTTTATTCAAATTCAATTAAAAATATATTTAAGAGGCCAATTCAAATTTAAAAAATTTTGGCTTTTTAAAGGTTTTCAATTAAAATTGGTTTTCTTGTTTGTTTGTTTATTTTTTGGTATAATAATTGTAAAAAAATCATAAATTGGAGATAAATTTTCTTAATGAGAGAAGCAATAATTAAAATTAAAACAAAATTAGTATAAAAATAATAAATTAAAAAAGTAAATAATAAAAATAAAATGAAACAAAAATTAATTTCTTTTTTTGGATAGAAAAATTCTAAACTAATTTTTTTTTGTTTAAACTAAATTTAGCATTAGTTCCTTTAATGTTTTTTTGCTTTAGTTGATTTTTGTTTTCTTTTTGGTTTTTTACATTTAGTTGTTGCTTGGATTTTTTTCCATTTTTATAATAATTTTAGCTTATTTTGTATATGTAATACAGTTTATTAATGTTTCTTAATTATTATTATTTCTATATTATATATTTTTTCCTTTTTTTTTTAATTTAAACCATTTTAAAGGTTTTAAATAAATCACAATATTTATTTTAATTTTTTTGTTTTTTTTTCTTTTCTTTTAATAAGTTTTAGAAGAGCAAATTTTATTTAAACATAACAACAACAAAAAAACTAGAAATTATTGCAAAAATATTATTGGTTTTGTTTTCTTGAGGTTTTGTAAAAATATTTGTTTTTCATATTGATTAAAGTTTAGGTTTTCAACACACAGCAACAGAATGACTTGACTATAATGTTAAGCACAACAGTTTGGTTTTAACAAAATAAAGTAAATGAACAACTAATTTCTTTAAAATTTCAATTCTTAATATTGAAATTAATTCTTGTGTAAACGAAAACACACAAAATGTTGTCTTTATTAACCTCTCCGTCTAGACTGTTAATAAATCCATTAACATATATTGCAGCAAATGTCAAAATTATCAGAACTTTCACACATTTTGTTTGGCATTGTTTCAATTCTGTAGTTTTTATTCCGATCGATTTCGTTTTAGGTTCTTCAGATTCTGTGTAATTTATTAATTCCAAAAAATATTTATTTTTAATGTTTCTGTTTCATATTAAACTAATTTCACAATTTCTAATATTTTTGAATAGTATCCATTACAAAACATTCGAAAGGATTCGAAGGACCAATTTTTCATTAAAAAAATCTTTGATATTAAAAACAAATTTTAGAAATTTCTAATAAAATTTGTTTTAAAAAAAATATATTACACAACAGGGGGTTTTGGAAGGGTTTCATTAAAAATCTTTTATAAAAAAAATTTTTACAAAGATTTTGAAATGATTCACATGATGGTAAGGTTCGAAGGACCAAGTACTCATTAAAAAATAAATAAATTTAATGTTTCTCTTCAAACAAAATGTAAAACAAACGTTTATTGCAAAACATTCCCAAGGGTTCGAAGGACCAAAGTTTCATTTAAGGTTTTAATTTCATATGAAACAAATTTTACACTGTCTAATAGTTTTGAAAAGTTGTCTATATCCAAGACATTAAATTCTCATTAAAAATCTTTCATATAAAACAAATTTTACAAATTTCGTATAAATTTTGAAATAATTTTCATGTAAAGAAGTTTGAAATACCAAACTTTCATTAAAACATATTTATCTTTAATGTTTCCCTTTCATATGAAATAAATTTCATTACTAAACTTTTGGAAAGATTCGAAGGACCAAATTTTTATAAAAAAAATTTTTCACATGAAACAAATTTTATTCATTTCTAATAGATTTTGAAATGAATTCAAAAACTTCTATTAAAAAAATTTCTCAAGGATTCGAAGGACCAAAATTTTATTAAAAGTTTTAATTTCATATGAAACAAATTTTACACTGTCTAATAGTTTTGAAAAAATTTCTATTACAGGACATTCGATTTTCATTAAAAAATCTTTCATATAAAACAAAATTTACAAAATTTTTAATTTATTTTGAAATAATTTTCATGTAAAGAAGTTTGAAATACCAAACTTTCATTAAAACAAATTTGTCTTTGTTTCTATTGCAAAATTTCGCAATTTGAAAAAAGTTTTGAAAAATTTTCGAAGGACCAGATTATCATTTAAAAAAAATCTTTCATATAAAACAAATTTTACAAATTTCGAATAGATTTTTAAATAATTTTCAAGTAGAGCAGTTTAAAATACCAGACTTTCATTAAAACATATTTATCTTTAATGTTTCTCTTTGATATGAAATAAATTTCATTACTTAATTTTCGGAAAGATTCGAAGGACCAAATTTTCATAAAAAAATCTTTCATATGAAACAAATTTTATAAATTTCTAATAGATTTTGAAATGATTTCCATATAGACAGTGGTTTGAATACTCAAATATTCAAAAAACTTCTATTATAAAACATTCTCAAGGGTTCGAAGGACCAATGTTTTAATTTCATATGAAACAAATTTTACACTGTCTAATAGTTTTGAAAAATTTTCTATTACAGGACATACAATTTTCATTAAAATATCGTTCATATAAAACAAATTTAACTAATAAATAATTTTCCTGTAGAAGTGTTCGAAGGACCTATTTTTCATTAAAAAAAATATTACATATGCAACAAATTTTATAAATTTCTAATAGATTTTGAAATAATTTCCATATAGAAGGGTTCGAAGGACCAAATATTTCTTAAAAAATAGTTAAATTTAAATCTTCTCTTGTATAAATTAATGTTTTCGATATTCAAAGGGGTTCGAAGGACCAAATCGAACGTTGTATTCATATGAAATAGATTTTAAACTTTCTAACTGACAATGAAAAGATTTTTTATTTAAATATGTATAACAAAACATTCAGAGAGGTTCGAAGGACCAAATATTTCTTAAAAAATAGTTAAATTTAAATCTTCTTGTATAAATTAATGTTTCCAATATTCAAAGAGGTTCGAAGGACCAAATAAAACGTTGTATCCATATGTAATAGATTTTAAACTTTCCAACTGATAACGAATAGATTTTTATCTAAATATGTATAACAAAACATTCAGAGAGGTTCGAAGGACCAACTATTTATTAAAAAATAGTTTAAATTTAATGTTTTCAATATTCATAGTGGTTTGAAGGACCAATTAAGACATTATATTTCATATGAAATAGATTTTAATCTAACTAACTGATAATGAAAAGATTTTTTAGGTAAATATATATAACAAAACATTCAGAGAGATTCGTAGCACCAAATTATCTTTAATAAAAATTTGTTGCTTTCACATGACCCTAAACATTATAATTTCTAATAGATTTTGAAAAGCTTTCAATTACAAAACTTCCAGAGGGGTCGGAAGGATCAAAAAACATTGTGAACAAAAATGTCTATGATAAAAGAATCTGAGCTGTTCGAAGGACCAAATGTTCATTAAAAAAAAATCGTTTTATATAAAATTGTTGTTTCATATGAAACAAATTTTATAATTTCTGATAGATTTGGAAAAGATCTCAATGTAAATTTATATTTCAAAACCTTAACACAAAGTATACAGAGGCGACACCGCAAAAAAAAATATATTTATCTCTTTCGCTCGAAACAATTTCAACTGGTTTGGTTTTGTGCTTATTGATATAGTTGTTTGTTTTAACGCACTGTCTGTATTAAACCGCAAATTTGTTTTCTCTTTCTATCGAAACAATTTCAAAAAAAGCTGATTTTAGTGTTTTTGAACTGTCAAATTTGACACCTCTGTATATTTTGTGACCTTAATTCGAACCATTCCAAGTTCGAAGGACCAAATATACATTTATAAAACCTTATATTTCATATGAAATTGATTTTAAAGTTTCGAATTGATAATGAAATGATTTCTATGTGAATTGTTATATCCGAATTTCGTAAAAACGAATATTCATTAAATTGAAACTAATTTTAGTTTGATATTTAAGTAATTGAAAGTAAAAATTAGGCAAACTTGTCAGATTTATTTATATCAACTTGAATTTTCCACTCAACTACGGAAACTCAATATTTATTTAAACAAGATGTTGGCATTTGTTTTAATTTAACTAAAGGAACATTTTAAATACTACATAACCTTAAATAATTAAGATTATTGCCGAAGCAAAATAATTTTGTAAGCATCAAATTCAAAATTTTACTAAAATTTTGTTTCCAATAAAAACTAACAAATACAGCATCTGAAAACTGTTACCTCACGAGTCATATTTATAGATTATTTAGAGAATATAAAGAGAAGCATTCCCCAATCTTACAAAAACCTATAAATCTGGCTACTGGGGAAACAGACTGATTATTTCAAATTGTAAATAAAAAGTGTCCTAAATCCAAATAAATTATTTAGCAAATTGTATAAATTGTTCACTTACTTGTTGCACGGCAAACTGTTGACAACACCCCCATTCCTATTACTCTAAATAGTATGTATGTATTGCATGTTTAAATGTATAAATTGTTTACTCCCCCGATTCTAAAAACTAAAATTATGACAGTTTGAAAACTATTTTTTGCATTCAATCAAGCATTACCAGTGTGTATTCATAGTCGTAGGATTATTATTATTATTGTTAATGGGTGGTAGAGCGGCCACCGCTATGCCACCCTGTGTAGGAGTTTGTATAAAAACTGAATCTGGATTTGCATCCACTGCCAACTCGGTTCGTTGACGCGATAACCAGGATGACATTGTGGCTGCTGCTGTTGCTGCTGCCGCTGGTGTTGTTGGACTTGTATGATTTGCAGTAGTTGTGGCTATGGGTTCATATATACACTGTAGTGGCGGATCATCGTCATCGTCGTCTTTAAAAGAACCACTTAAATTCGGATTTAAAACATTATTCGAAGAGTGTGAAGCTCTCAGTGTAGAGTTTATAGTATTATTTACACTAGCAGTTGTGGCATTAGAGCCATGTACTGCTGCCTCAAGAGCAGCATGTTGTTCAGCTATAACATCATGTAGGGTGTCTTCTAAATAGGGTGGCGCCATTACACTAATTGTTGTTGGTTGTCTAAACCATCTGGATAGATATAAAGAGGAATTTTGTTGAATTGAATATTTAAAAACAAAAATATTACAAATTACCTTAATACCGGCCAAGACCATATGGAACCGTTACGTGAGTCATTATTTAGTTGAGCCTGCAAGTGTGGCGGTAAGTTGGGCGAACGATCAAAGGGATTTATACGTTGGGCAGGTGAAAGCACTGAAACAGATATGGAAAATTTATTATAAATCAAAGATTTTTATCATTAAACCAAAAAGGACTTAACAAAAATGGTTAAAAAAAAAGTTATTTTACACAAAAAATACATACTAAAGCGTTTTTATACAAAGCGTATTAACAATACCAAAGAAACTTATAGACAAAATTAAAAAGAAAATGCTAACTAAACTGAATACATATTTACTTACTATTCTCATCGTCTGATGTAACGTCTCCACCAGCACCAGCTTCGATATTGTTGCCAACACGACGAAATGTACCATGACTTCGGGTTGAGGATGTGTTTGAACTTAATGGCGAAACTGCTGAATTCATTGAACTATTGGTTGATTGCTGCAACAGTGGTGTGGTATCATCATCTGTATCTGTTACACTATCCAATGAAGACTGTCGATTCCGTTGTGATCGGGTTTCGCCTTTCGTAAAAACCTTGCGCTTACAAATGGGACAATCACGTTTATTTTCGGTTAGCCAAACATCAATGCATTCGCTGTGATAAGCTAAAAAAAAAAAAGTGAAAAAGATTTATTAAATTTTTCCTATATTTATTCAGAGTTTCACTTGTTTTTTTTTTCTCATATTACTTACGATGTTTACATGGCAACACCCGCAATTTATCGCCCTCAGCAAATTCATCCAGACATATAACGCAGGTGTCATAGGCGAGATCGCTATTTTTCGTAAACTTTATAATCGGCAGCTTTCTTAACATTCTTTTGGGCAGACGATGACGTCTCAAACGTCTTTCTTCTCGTATGCATTTGTAAATCATATAAAATATCTAGAAAATACAAAATAATTACAATTTAATTAGGGAAATATGAAATATTTGTACTCTCTCTTACCATAATCAAAAAACACAAACCAATTAAGATGGAAAATGGCAAAATTAATTGTGTATTTATATTAAAAGGCAGCTCATCATTAATGACTAACACAATTTCGGGGGTGTAGAATGTTTTTAAATTTGTACCGGTGGTACGGCCCACAAAAACGGAAGGTATTAAAATGCCGCTGGAATTTTGGGCCGACATGTGTTCTAGTGGAAATAAAAATAATTTTTTTTTAAATAAAATTTTATTTATTTCAATTCAAACTTACCTAAATCATCATTTTCATTATTGTAGACGACCACAGCATCAAAACGAGCTGCCTGGGCATTGCGTACCTTTAATTCGAATGTACAATCAACGCCGCCTCTAAAATTGCCAAAGAAAAATTAGAAATATAGTTTAATTCATATTACAACTGAGATATACATAGAAATGTAGGTATAATTGTGTATAAAACATTTTATATATTATAATAAAAAGTAAATTTAAAAATTCCAATAAGTAATGAGTGATTAAAGGCAAAATTTTGTTATGACCCAATGAAACTGAACAACTTTTGCAACTGCTAATAAAAAAAAGAGAAACAAATTTATAAAAATTTTAAAGAGAGCATCTATGTTTCTCTATTCATCACCTGGTGGAAATTTCCGTACCCAAACCTGCAGACTTACAAGTTTTTATACCCTACACCACCATAGTGGGGAGTGCGTTTGTGCAGATGTTTGTAACGCCCAAAAATATTAATGTAACACCCACCTTAAAGTAATCACTTTCTGAGTCGATTAAACGATGTACGTCCGTCCGTCTGTCCATGTAAACCTTGTGCGCAAAGCACAGGTCGCAATTTTGAAGATATTTCTATAAAATTTGGTACATACAGTGGTTGACAAAACAATGGAAACTTTTCCAAATATTCCATATGTAGCCCAAAATTTAAAATATTTTTTTAAAATCATTTTTTTTTTTTTGTATTTTACTTGTATAGTTTTATTTATATAAATTAACTGAAAAACAAACAACATAACTATTTCGCTACTGACAAAACAATGGAAACTTTTAAACTTCTGCAAGAAAGAAGTGTAAAACGAAAACGGCTATCAAAACTGTGCTAAAGTCCAATTTTTCAAATGTCCACTTTTTTAACATAACCTTAAAAGTGCTGCGATTGTTTTCAAAATGTAACTTCATGGAAGCTTTTAAATTTTAAGGCAAAGTTCGGAAAATTAAATGAAATCAGAAATGAATATATTGAAATGTTATAAACCAATTTCCATTTACATATAATAGCCATTTTTAGCCGTTTTCGAATAATACTATCTTTTTTAGATTATTGTTTGAAATTTGGCTTAACGAAAATTCAAAAAAAGAAAAATTTTATGCCGTTTTCAAACATGTAGTGGACAAAATTGAAGTAAACATATTTTCAGATGAAGTGGAGAAGCATATAACGAAAACAATAAATTTGTTATACCCTACACCACCATAGTGGGAGGGTATAAGCGATTGTGCAGATGTTTGTAATGTCCAATATTATTAGTCTAACACCCATCTTAATATGGTACATATAATTTTTTCGGCCCAAGGACGAAGCCTATTTAAATTGGGTGAAATCAGTCCATTATACCACATAGCCCCCATACAAATTTCCTCCCGTAATTGGACTTTATCGGTCATAAATTTTTAATTTATATAAATATTTACACAAATTTTGCTCCAAATAAATTTTATATATACGGAATTCATGTCAGCTAATTTTATGATGTCGGTCCTTAATTAGTCATAGCTCCCATATAATACCCGCTTCCGAAAATCACTCACGAATATAAATTATTAAAATTTTAAAAGCAAAAATCTTGCCAATGTTTCTTTGCAATCTATTTTACTTCATATTGCTGAAAAATTTCTGAGATGCAAAAAGACGCTGTAATGGAAGCGGAGAAGACATATTTTTTAAGCTCCGAATTAATATTAATATTAAGCTGTACGTCAGATCCATTAATTTCCACATCATTTTAAGATAGGCGCTTACAAAACCGGAAACGTTCCACACTTCTACCAGAAGTAATTCAACTGTTATGTTGCAGTGAACCCATGGAAGAATTTAACTTTAGCCACCAAGACAATGATATTAATGAAAGCGAAGAGGACCTTTTTGATTTAAATTTACAAAATTAATTAGATTTAAGGAATTACTAAAAGTTTTAGTATAATTAAAATAAATTTATGTATTAAGTTTGCAGTAATGATTGTAAATGGGTTAATTTTTGGTCGTTAGTGGGTTAAATTCCATTTTTTTAATAGAATTATTATTACTTTCGAAATTCTTTAAGGTTTTTGTTTGAATACCATGATTTTGTAGTCGTTATTAATTTAGCACAGAAAAAATAGTCATTTAACCTATAGTGCGATGTAATAAAAAGCATCCTGTTTATAGTTATTTTATTTTTAAATTCTGGTAATTTTTCACAATTTCTTTTTCTAAGTTTTTCGCATAATTGCTTTTTTTCAAAGTTAACGAAAATGGCTAAAGTTAAGATTTGTGAAGACTTAAAAAATAAAATAATTAACGATTTTAAAGCTGGTTTAAAACAAAAAAGTATCTGTGACAAATATTCAATAAATAAATCAGCAGTTTCAAAAATTATAAAGAAATTTCGTGAGACCGGTTCTGTAAAAACTCAATATTTAGGTGGAAGACCTCGTAAGACTTACTCCTAGACAACATAATTTAATAGCGAGAGAGTTTAAGAAATTCCCAAAAATAACTCCTCGAGAGGTTGTTAATAGCCTAAAATTAGAAATAAGTACCCGAACAGTTAGTCACAGGGCAAATGAGGCTGGTCTTGGTTGCTATTGTCCTGTGAAAAAACCATTCATTTCTAAAAAGAACCGTTCTGCTCGTCTACAATTTGCCAGGGATTTAAACTGGTAGATACAGAAATGGAATACTTTCCTCTTTTCCCACGAATCCAAATACAATTTAAGAGGCAGTGATGGCAGAACATTTGTAAGACGACCAAAGGGAAAAATATTACATCCAAAGTACACAAATAAGACTGTAAAGTTTGGTGGTGGCAATATTATGGTATGGGGATGTTTTTCATAACAAGGTATGGGCCCAATTCATATTATAAAAGATACCATGACAGGTATAGCATACAGAACCATATTAAACGATGTTATGTATCCATATGCTGAGGAAAATATGCCCCTAGTTTGGAGATTCCAAAATGACAACGACCCGAAACACACCTCTAGGGTACGTGTTTTGAAGTGGCCTGCCCAATCGCCAGTTCTCAATCCCATAGAAAATCTATGGGAAATTGTAGATCGTAAAATAAGGACCCAAAATTACACCAGGAAGGAATATTTATCGGAGGCGGTTATAAGGGAATGACAAAATATTTCAAAGGAGACCATTGACTCTTTAATTGGTTCAATGCATCGTCGATGTGTAGCAGTTATAAAAAATAAGGGATACCCAACAAAATATTGAGTTATTGCAAAGTTTAGACCATAAATATTTGTTAAAATAATACCGAAGTTTCCATTGTTTTGTCAATGCCGTAATAAAGAAATCTTTTAATTTTGTTTTCTCATTTTTAGAATTTAATTAATTATGTCCTTTGTTTTTTGTTAAATTAACTTAATAAAAGTATACAAATAAAATACAACAAAAATGTTAAAATTTTTTAAAAAATTATTTCAGATTTTAGGCCACTAATGAAATATTTGGAAAAGTTTCCATTGTTTTGTCAACCACTATATATATTAGAGTTAATTTGGAAAATTTTATTTGCGGGTACATAATTTCTCTGAAGGTTTTTGCGCAAATAAAAATAAAGGCGTCCTTTTTTTTGGAAAATGTTCACTCCTTGCAACGCACCTAAAGACGCGCATTTTGAGCACATTTTTCTGTAGAGCAAAAACGGTTGAATATATTGCTAATCTGATTTCACCAGTCGATTCTGAATCAAAAATTAATATTATTGATGTTTTTTGCAAATCTCATAAAAAAATAGCAAAAAGAATTTTAGTTTTTTAAACATGCATGTCTTTATGTGCGTTGAACCACCACAAGGAGTGAACATTTTCCAAAAAAAAAGGACGCCTTTATTTTTATTTGCGCAAAAACCTTCAGAAAAATTATGATACCCGAAAATCAAATGACGTGATAAGGTCACAAACGAACTCTAATATATATTGTTACGAAATTGTACTTGAATTCAAATATAACGATTTTAAGGGCTGATTTAAAAGTAGCATAATGCTTTCAAATAACAGTGCCGTAATAGCAAACTGTAACATATCTGTGGGCATTATTAAAAAAAAGCTTTCAGTTGATTTGATCGTAAGTTGGCAACGCTGCATTTGAATTCGAATATTCAGTTAAAGAACATTGTAGAAAGTACACCACAGATGGCGTATGTATTAGTAAGATCTAGAATATTCGAATTTTGACAGTTAAAGAACAATCTAGAGTGCAGATGGCAGTGTTATAAATAGTGGCAGAGGTTGCAGTATCAGAGACGCTTTTCGAATAAACATCAACTGAGTGCCTTAAAGTGTGTTGTGTTGTTTCAAGGAAATTCGTGTACATTATAATTTGTGTCTGTATTTCTGCGAATTTACAAACGTGTATAAAAAACATCTGTGGTTGTTGTACATTTTGAATAAATAAAGAGTTGTTACAATTTTTAAACTACTAAACGGCTTTTATTTGCAATCAAAAGTATCCGGTTTATTTAAAGGAAATAAACCAACGTTTTGAATAGGTTAAAACGTAACAATATATTCAAAATGGATTATCATTTTGTAAAAGATAAAAATCAATGAATTTATTATCCATGATAAAAGCAGGATGAAAATGATTAAAGTTGAGTATTTTTAGAATGTCTTGCACATATGCAGATACTGCTTTATTTAAAAAAAAAACATTTATCGAATCTGTAAACACTCAAAGAACTGGAGGTTTGTTTGCTAATATTTTCTTTAAACTTTTTTTAAAATACTGACTGATACCTAATGCTAAAACGTGTCATATCTTCTTAAATTAAATAAATAATTCTATAAATGAATTAAATTTCGTTTCGGTATGTGTACATTTGTTATCAGCATTATGTTTTTTTTATTAGTTAGTCTCGTTTCAATTTAGTTAATATGTATGAGGAGAAATGTGAAATTATTAAATAAACCATGATTCATAACAATTAAAATGTATTTTAGATGAGGTTGAGTATATTAAATTCCATTAACTAGCATGACTTTTATATGGAGCTATCAAAACATGCAAATAGTTAACGTTTTTGTTTTTTTTGCACCATTTTTTGAAAAAAGAAAAGTGTAAGAATATATAGTGTTAAAATAAATCAACAAAAAAAAAATTGGAGTAAGAAAAATATACCTTTGGTTACTACAAAAAATCAGCATATTTGTTTGTTTTGTTTTTTTAAAATTGTTTAAAGGAAAGGAAAGTATTTGTATTTATTTTTTTTAATTATAATACATAGTATAGAGAAAACAAGAAACAGAAAACGTTTAGTTATTTAGTTTTAGTATATTTGGGCATAAATACCTCTGTATGATGGCGGCAAATTTCGCATTGCTGGGATAAAATGATCTGGGTGGTGGATTGATTTTATCACAAGCCTCTTCGTGCGGTACGGCCGGTATGGCAAATACCTTGATGCCATTCGTGGGTAGACTGGGACCAAACTGTGCCGGCATATCATTGTACTCTTCGATTAACTATCAAGAACATAAAAAAAGAAGGAAAGAAAGTTAAACCAGATTCAAGCTGTTAAAGGTGAGCTTATAAATTTACAATAACCTGATTGGTAAGGCGCCGATAAACCAAAATGTGACCATCCACTTCTACAGGTGTTTTGAAAATGCAGACGCCAACAATAACTGAGAACCATAGAGACAATTGCGATGATGTTAGCGCCATTCTATATGATGAACGTTTAAGGCGATTGGGAAACCTTAAGGTGAGTGGAAAGTTATTTATTTGTCTGTAATGAAATGAAAAAATTATGAAAATATTAAATAGAATTTTCATGTTGAGAGATAATTTAAAATATTCAGTATAAAATTAATTTGGCCATAAAAGAAAATTAACAGCGTCATTCTCAAGCACTCAAATTTGTTGAGTTTATAAAAACATCATCAATTTAACAAAAATATTGTTACGAAATTGTACTTGAATTCAAATATAACGATTTTAAGGGCTGATTTAAAAGTAGCATAATGCTTTCAAATAACAGTGCTGTAATAGCAAACTGTAACATATCTGTGGGCATTTTTAAATAAAAGCATTTTCAGTTGATTTGATCGTAAGTTGGCAACGCTGTATTCGAATTCGAATATTCAGTTAAAGAACATTGTAGAAAGTACACCACAGATGTATTAGTAAGGTCTAGACTATTCGAATTTTGACAGTTAAAGAACAATCTAGAGTGCAGATGGCAGTGTTATAAATAGTGGCAGAGAGACGCTATTTGAAGAAACATCAACAAAGTGCCTTAAAGGGAGCTGTGTCTTTCAAGAGAATTCGTGTACATTATAAAGTGTGTCTGTAGTTCTGAGAATTTATAAACGTGTATAAAATACTAAACGGCTTTTATTTGCAATCAAAAGTATCCGGTTTATTTAAAGGAAATAAACCAACGTTTTGAAAAGGTTAAAACGTAACAATATTGATTTAATTTCAAATAATTTTCAATAGGCATTCCATGCCTATTATGAGCTATCCTGCTACCTCAGATTTAAGAGCGCATCTAAGAACTGAGATCGAAAAAACCTTAACACACGTTTTTCCTTAAATCTTTTAAACCAACTATTATTTGATATTACAAGTTACCTTTGTAAAGCATTTGAGTCATATTGTTTAATGTCAATTATGTTCATTTGTTGTTAATCTGATTAAAATGAGTGACCAGAAAAAAGTGCGTACTAAAATTATTAAATATTTTCAACAAACCCCAACTTGGTCCTACAATAAGTTGGCCAAACAATCAAAGGTCTGCCGTCAAACTGAATCCAATGTTATTAAACAGTATCGGAAGAACTTGTCCATTGATAGAAAACTTGGTTCAAGTGGAAGGAATGTTCCATATGATGTTTCTAAAGCCCATAATAAAAAGCATTTTCAAAAGAGTTCTCAAACACATCGGCTAGAAAGCAGTCCGATGCTCGAGGGAATGTTTTAGAACGGTTTAAGACCCAAAAGCAGAAAATGTTCCCAAAAATTTCTTGGTATGGCAAGCAATATGCAGTTGGGGCAAAAGAAGCCAAACATTTGATACAAAGGCCTTGAAGAGCTGAAAAAGAAGGTGTCCAAAAGTGTGGTCGCTCTATAAAAACCTTAATGCAGGGGTTTTTGGAAAAGGTTCATAAATTCATCACTATTGATTAGAACTATTAAAATAATTTGTTTTTGTAATAAAAATTTCAATCAAATAAAAAAAAACTGTAATTTTAGTGGTTTCATTTTTATTAACATTTATGTATGTTAAGATTTTTTCGATCTCAGTCTTTATAAATTAAAAAAATGTTAGTAAACATTTCATAAATAGCTTTGATTTTAATTTTCTTGAATTTTTTTTTTAGCTTCTTCATCTAATTCAATAGATGCACACATATGGATCTGAAGTGCTGACCATAACCCATTACAAAAGGTCAAACATACCTGCTCATTTTTAAATTTTTTCAAATGTTTTTCCAAATTTTTTAATTTTAGCAATAGTTGAGTTATAATATTTTGACTCCCGAGGTTCCCTGGTATTTACTTTCAAATGTGTAACATAACTTTAAAATCGGTAACCATAAAAAATGACTTTTAGTCGCCTTCTTGTGAAATGATTTGTGTTGAATTTTATTTGAATATTAATAGTTTTAAGAGATTTGCTTTATAAGTGGCCCTTATATGGGAAATTTTTAAATGTAGTTTCTTTTTATATGAGAAATTTAGGCAATGAAAAAAGGATCGATATCAACTAGTTTTAATATTCTTCATTCTTGGGCTGAAAACAAATTTTATTTTATTCAACTCAGAAAGTGATTCTGAGTCGATCGCTATACTTACTTATATAAGGTAGTCACACTAATATTTTTGACCATCCCCGTGGTGTAGTGGTGTATAGTATACAAATTGGTGGTTTGGAAAGATATGCTCAATACTTATATACAATACCACTCCAAGTAGTGAACAAGTAAGAGAGCTATATTCGGCTGTGCCGAATCTTATATACCCTTCACCAAATTATACTTCAAAATAAAAATTTGAAATATTTATAGGTAAACAAAATTTTTTTTTTTCCAAAGTTGTTTTTTTTAATTTTTTTTCAAATTGTTTTTTTTAAATTTTAAAAAAAATGTTCTTTGTTTTTTAATTTTTTTTTTAATATTTAGCGAAAAAAACGTTTGGTGAAAAAAAAATTCGGGTTAAAAAATATTTTTTTCCGATTTTTACCCATTGTAGGTCCAATTTACTATGGTTTTATATACGCCGCGGCGTTGCAAAGGTCTTTGAAATATCTATCATTAGATATTCATATTGTCTATATTGATTTCAATACATAAAAGCCTTCGTGGCCAATTATACATGTATTGTTAGATTAATAACCATGTTTTACAATAATAACATCATTAATTCAAATTTTAAATATGAAAAGTAAAACAAATTTATAAATCCTGAAAACCAGATTACAATATAATTATTTTCAAATATTAACAGCAGAAAGATATTGTAAAACTTTTAATTTATATGTAGAAATGGAAAATGAGAATAATTTAAGATCCGATGGCAATTGATTCCAAATACGACAGATCCTTATTTTAAACGAATGTTCGAAAATTGAAAGATATATTCGAGGTACTTCAATTTGAATATTCCGAGTAGAACGAATGAAAGAAAATATACCAACAAGATAATTGGGTTGACCAGTTTTCATAATCTTTTGTTTCATAAGTAGTTTGTAAAGTTACAACGAAGAAAAATGGTAATACATATATTCTGAAACACGGTCATGATCACGCAGCTTAACATCAAAAACATACCTAACAATTTTTCTAAGTATACTCTTTAGACAATCAATAAAGCCTAACGTAGTACCAGATACGACCTCTAGACAGTAATTAAACTGTGACATTAACAAGCCATATGCTAAACGGTATCAACGGTAATAACAAATCGGTGTTTAAGCTTTAAAAGAATAAAGTCTTCTTAATGTCAGACATGTTCTTTTAGAAAGCCAATTAAATTTTAGGCTGGAGTCAATAATAATGCCATGGCATTTGATAGAGTCAACATTTTCAATAGTTCTGCCATTAATGTAAATTGTAGGATTTAAGAGTCATGATTTGGCAAATGAAAATGAATGGCTTTTGTTTTATTTAAATTTACACTAAGCTCATTAGAGTTTATCAAATTAATGATAAAGATTAAATGATGATTTATTCTAATCTGGAAATTGTTTTCCATTAAGCCCGCGCTGAAAAGAAGAAAACAAAGGATTTGCATTATCTATTAATGAAATACAATCATTCAAATACATTAAAAATAGAATTGGACCCAGAACTGAGCCTTGAGGAACCCCAGAAGTAACAGTTCCAATACTCGAATTAATAGTAAGTAAGAATAAATTAATCTACTAGCAGACTTAGAGAATTTAAATTTATCTATAAGTTTTCTTATAAGAATCTTATGTTTGACTCGATCAAATGCCTTTGATAGATCCAGAGAAACCATTGTACAGTTTTCATGACGGTCGAGTTTAGTTCTTATTGAGTCAGTTAGAACTATTAGTAATGATTTCGACGAAAGGCATATTGATTGGAGTGCAGTAATGAAAAAAGTTCACAGTGGGAAAGAATCTGTAGTTTAATAATATTTTCAACAATTTTCGAAATTGATGGTAAAATGCTAATAGGTCTTAAATTATCTGTACAGTAAATATTATTTTTTGCAATTGGTACCACTCTAGCCAATTTCCATAACCAGGTTGTCCTGGTTTTTTCCTTATATCTCAGTCATTTGTTAACCGATTTTCTCGATTTTAAATAGCAACCGAGCCGGAAGAATTCCGGAGATACTGATGTATGAATCGTGTATGTAATTTATTTGGAGGCTTCGGAAAGTTGATTTCAACAGACAGACGGACATGGCTTAATCGACTCCGCTATCTATAAAGATCCAGAATATACATATATACTTTATAGGGTCGGAAAATTATATTGTGGAAATTACAAACGGAATGACAAACTTATATATACCCTTCTCACGAAGGCGAAGCTTCGTTAAAAACAAGGTTTTGTGTTGAAACTTAACTCTTTGCGGTTTAGTGGTCACTTTACTAACCACCTTTTTTATAGCATTTAAAACATAGTTTATTTACATCTATTGGAATTTTTCTAAACAATTAAATTTTTTGAAGTCATCGTTTATGTTTTTTTTGCAAAACTTTGCCGTCAGGTGCTCTGATTAGATGAATATATTAATTTGAAAATATTGTAAAAATCAGTTTTTTTAAGAGACTTTCACCCATTCAATAAAAAAGCACATAGTATTTATTGTTTATCGAATTCAGTGTTACTTTCGCTTGTTTGGTCAGAAAATTTAATCAAAAATATTCGATTTAAAAAAAAAAAATTGTACGTGGCGCTGACATAGTGACGGTGGTTAGTAAACTAACCACCCCACTACACAAAAAACCTTGGAATGGGTTAGTTTTTTATGTTTTGATTTAATTTTTCTTACTTTTTATAATAAACTAACCTTAATTAAAGTAAAAATGCAATTTTTTTTTGGATTTTAAACTTATAAACAAAAAAAAAGCGTGGCTGAAAGAGTTAATGGAGTACAAATATTTAAAAACAATAAACATAATTCTATTATCTGCTATTTTAGTTGCATGAAAATGAAACCAAAAAATTAAATCTCTGTCTTACATGTCTTTAAATTTGATAAGTGGGCTGGCTGTCAGAAGTTATAAGTAACAAATACACTTGTGTTTTTGTTTTTGTTTTGTATACTTATTCTCTTCTACATACGTTATTCTCTCTGATGATATTGTTGTTCTTGTAGCAATTGTTATAGATGTTGTTATTTGAATTTCCTTTTATTTATTTTTATTTTATGTTTTGTAAATAAATAAATTTATTTATTTACTCGCTGTCGCTGCAGTTGTATGCTGAGACTTTGTATTTTTTTTTTTGTTTTGTTTAAAGTTGACTTTATTGACGACTGGCTGGCAGGCAGGCAGGCAGACTGTCTCAAACAAAGAAATCTTTAAAGTGGATCAAATATTTGTTGTCGTTTTCTAAATTGTTGCTCTTTATTGGGTTCCTGTTGCTGCTGCTGCTGTTGTTGTTCGTGTTGCTGTAGCTGCTGATGACGATGTTTGATTATAAAATAATTATTTACAAGTTGCATTTGTATGCCCATGAATTTATGGTGTTTAAACAGCAATAATCGTAAACTGTAATATAAAATACAATAATTAAATAAAATGAAAATATGGTTGGTATTAAAAACAAGTAAAAAAAATCAAACATTAAAATATAAAAACAAAATACTATTATTATAAATAAATTCATCCAAAAAAAAAAACAAAAAAACATTGCGTTTTTTATGGCTGCTGAGATTAAAAACTTGAAGGTATTTTATTTAATTTTCTTTGGTCTGGTTTGTTTCTGAGTGCCTTTGAAATAATTTCATTATCTTGGTCAGCCATCAATGCTACCACAAAACACCAAACAACCAACCAACCAACCAATCAACCACCTCTTCATACATAATTGTACCTACACACATTCATATAATCTATATATATAAAAGAGTAACGTTACTGACTGACTGACTGACTGACTGACTGACTGATTCATCATCGCACAGCCCAAACGGCTGAAGCTAGAATCACGAAATTTTAACTGTGGGTTCCTCCCTCCCCAAAACGATCCGATAAGAAGGGATTTTTGGAAATTCGAACGTTTAGGGGGTAAAAAAGGGTAAAAACGGGTAAATTCGGTAACCTTATATCTTCAAAACTAATAAAGATATAAAAAAACTTAAAATAGCATGTTACTCCATTTAAAAAATAAGCTGACAGGTGTTTCGTACTTTTTGGAAATTCGAAACTTTTAGGGGAGAAAACGGGTAAAAACTGTATTTTGGTACTTTTTTTGCACCCTATGTATCTTTTAAACCAATAAACATAGAAACAAATTTTAAATCGTATTCTTTAACTAACAAAAAATAAAAAATATAAGTTTGGTACTTTTTGGAAATTCGAACCTTTAAGGGATAAAAATTGTGTTAATTTTTTGGTACTTTTTCATAAAATATGTTTTTCTATAATTTGACATAGACATACGAATATTTTATTATGAGCTCCCACCACGTTACAGAAATTTATTTCAATGAAATTGTACCACCTCAATGGGGATAAAAAAAAGTACCAAAAAGGGGATAAAATCGGGAAAATACATTATATTTGAAATTATTAAGCCAATTTTGATAATTTTTTTTAATGTTGGTTCCTGGATTCATATAAAAATTAACTAAGAGGGTGTTATTTGGAACTCGAGTACCAAGGTGTATATTGGGCCAAATCCGGGTAAACAGTTTGGTACTTTTTTTAAAACATATTTATTCTTGGGCACATTAACACAGATTTTAATATTTTGATACATGCCTGTAGCATAAACAATTTTGGCAAAATGGAATATTTTTAAATTTCAAACTTGAGGGGAAAGAAAAGGGAAATTGGTACTTTTCTCCTAATGGTACTTTTTTAAAATTTAAATTATTTCAGTTATCGACATTAAAGTTAGCTGATATGTATTTGAGTGAAGTTAGTGTTAGGAATAGGGGATAATATTTAGGTACCAAAATGTGTGAACTGTACTATAGGTACTTTTTTGTTCATCTAATGGTACTTTTTGAAATTTCTATAATAATGGACTTAGAAACATGAAATTAAACATATATGGTCCTAAGTGAGTGAGAATTCTAGGGGGAGACTTTTTGGTACTTTTTCTTTATTGGAATGGTACTTTTTGTAATTTCTTCACCAATGAACCTAGAAACATGAAATAAAGCTTATATATAAACCGAGTGAGTGGGAAACCACAAGTGTGGGTTTTTTGGTACTTTTTCTATATTCTAATGGTACTTTTTTGAATTTTATATAACTATGGACTTAGAAACATGAAATTAAGCATATATGGTCCTAAGTAAGTGATAATTCTAGGGGGAGACTTTTTGGTACTTTTTCTTTATTCGATTGGTACTTTTTGTAATTTCTTCACCAATGAACCTAGAAACATGAAATAAAGCTTATATGGAACCGAGTGAGTGGGAAACCACAAGTGTGGGCTTTTTGGTCCTTTTTCTATATTCTAATGGTACTTTTTTGAATTTTCTTTAACAATGGACTTAGAGACATGAAATTAAGCATATATGGTCCTAAGTGAGTGAGAATTCTAGGGGGAGACTTTTTGGTACTTTTTCTTTATTCGAATGGTACTTTTTGTAATTTCTTCACCAATGAACCTAAAAACATGAAATTAAGACCGGAGTGAGTGGGAATCTACAAGTGACTGCTTTTTGGTACTTTTTCTATATTCGAATGGTACTTTTTGAATTTTCTGTAATAATGGACATAGAAATATGAAGTTAAGCATATATGGTCCTAAGTGAGTGAGAATTCTAGGGGGAGACTTTTTGGTACTTTTTGTTTATTCTAATAGTACTTTTTTGAATTTTCTATAACAATGAACTTAAAAACATGAAATTAAGCATATATGGTCCTAAGTAAGTGAGAATTCTATGGGGACACTTTGTGGTACTTTTTCTTTATTCGATTGGTACTTTTTGTAATTTCTTCACCAATGAACCTAGAAACATGAAATAAAGCTTATATGGAACCGAGTGAGTGGGAAACTACAAGTGGGTGCTTTTTGGTACTTTTTCTATATTCTAATGGTACTTTTTGAATTTTCTATAATATAATGGACCTAGAAATATGAAATTAAGCGTATATGGTCCTAAGTGATTGAAAATTCAAGCGGATACTTCATGGTACTTTTTGTTTATTCTAATGATACTTTTTTAATTTTCTATAGCAATGGACTTAAAAACATGAAATTAAGCATACATGGTCCTAAGTGAGTTAGAATTCTAGGGGGAGACTTTTTGGTACTTTTTCTTTATTCGAATGGTGCTTTTTGTAATTTCTTCACCAATGAACCTTGAAATATGAAATAAAGGTTATATGGACCAGAGTGAGTGGGAATCCGCAAGTGGCTGCTTTTTGGTACTTTTTCTATATTCTAATGGTACTTTTTTGAATTTTCTATAACAATGGACTTAGAAACACGAAATTAAACATATATGGTCCTAAGTGAGTGAGAAGTCTAGGGGGAAACTTTTTGGTACTTATTCTTTATTCAAATGGTACTTTTTGTAATTTCTTCACCAATGAACCTAGAAACATTAAATAAAGGTTATACGGACCCGAGTGGTGAGCAACTACAAGTGGGTGTTTTTTGGTATTTTTTCTATATTCTAATGTTACTTTTTGAATTTTCTATAACATAATGGACCTAGAAATATGAAATTGAGCGTATATGGTCCTAAGTGATTGAAAATTCAAGCGGATACCTCATGGTACCTTTTGTTTATTCTAATGGTACTTTTTTTAATTTTCTATAGCAATGGACTTAAAACATGAAATTAAGCATACTACATGGTCCTAAGTGAGTTAGAATTCTAGGGGAGACTTTTTGGTACTTTTTCTTTATTCGAATGGTACTTTTTGTATTTTCTACACCAATGAACCTAAAGCCATGAAATTAAGCTTATCCCACCCGAGTGAGTGGGAAACCACAAGTGGGGGATTTTTGGTACTTTTTATATATTCTAATGGTACTTTTTTGAATTTCCTATAATAATGGACCTAGAGTTTCCAAAAAATCAAAGAATTTCAAAACCGCGGTTTCGGTTTTAAAAAATTAAAAACCGACCGGTTTCGGTTTTGTGATAATTTATTAAATCTTAAGTATTATAGAAACAAAATTAGTTGATAATATAGGAAATGATATACAAATCTAAAATTCAAACTTGACGGGTTATGGTTTAGTGAATGCGAATTTAAAAGTGATAATCAGTGGTACTATTTCCTTATTGCAATGGTACTTTTTGAATATTTTATAATAATAAACCTAAAAATTTAAAATTAGGAACACATTTTGCATTTTCTATAATAATATACCCAGAAATATGAAATTAGACATTTACAATTAGATTCACAAACGGAGACTTAATAGTACTATTTCTTTCTTCTAATTGGGGTGGCGAAGCGCACCGGGTCTGCTAGTTTTATATAAATATCGCTTTAATATGCTTTAATTTATATTAATTTTTAAGTTCAATAACATTGTTGCTTCCAAATTTTTTTTAAAACAAATAATAAAATTAAACAATACAAAACAAGTCACACAAAATTGAAAGAATTACGTTGTGACGAAAATACTTTTTTTTTAATAAACAAAAAATATAATTAATGCAGGCTTAAAATAATTATGACAAAAACAAAGCAGACACTCCCCATAAGTTTTAGTGATTTGATTTAAAAGAAATATAAAAATAAATTAAAAACATTTAGAAGGAATTTAAAAGAAAGAAAAAGATTAATTTTATGGAATTTGGATTCAATGTAGATTTTATAAAAATATATCAAACTAGCTGACCCGGTTGGCTTCGCCGCCCCAATTAGAAGAAAGAAATAGTACTATTAAGTCTCCCTTTGTGAATCTAATTGTAAATGTCTAATTTCATATTTCTGGTTCCATTATTATAGAAAGTCACCTTTTGTGAATTCAAATTCATTCAGAATCATGTGTGCCTAATTTTAAATTTTTAGGTTTATTAATCGCATTCACTAAGCCATAACCCGTCAATTTTGACTTTTAAATTTATACAGCATTTCCTATATTATCAACTAATTTTGTTTCTATAACACTTAATATTTAATAAATTATCAGAAAACCGAAACCAATCGGTTTTAAATTTTTTAAAACCGAAAGCGCAGTTTTGAAGTTGACAAAACAATGGAAACTTCTAAAAATATTCCATATGTAGCCCAAAATTTAAAATAACATTTTTTTTAGTATTTTACTTGTATAGTTTTACATATTTATATAAATTAACTGAAAAACAAACAACATAATCAATTATATTCTGAAAAAAGGGAACAAAATTAAAAATATTCACTATTTCTTCGCTACTGACAAAACAATGGAAACTTTTAAACTTCTGCAAGAAAAAAGTGTAAAACGAAAATAATATTTAAAAGAACGATGTAAAAAGCATCCTGTTTACAGTTATTTTATTTTTAAATTCTGGTAATTTTTCACAATTTATTTTTTTAAGTTTTTCGCATAATTGCTTTTTTTCAAAGTTAACGAAAATGGCAAAGTTAAGATTTGTGAAGACTTAAAAAATAAAATAATTAACGATTTTAAAGCTGGTTTAAAACAAAACCTAAAATTAGAAATAAGTACCCGAACAGTTAGTCGCAGGACAAATGAGGCTGGCCTTGGTTGCTATCGTCCTGTGAAAAAGCCACTAATTTCTAAAAAGAACCGTTCTGCTCGTCTACAATTTGCCAGGGATAATTTAAACTGCTCGATACAGAAATGGAATACTGTCCTCTTTTTCGACGAATCCAAATACAATTTAAGAGGCAGTGATGGCAGAACATTTGTAAGACGACCAAATGGAAAAAGATTACATCCATAGTACACAAATAAGACTGTAAGGTTTGGCGGTGGCAATATTATGGTATGGGGATGTTTTTCAGGGCAAGGCATGGGCCCAATTCATATTATAAAAGATACCATGACAGGTATAGGATACAGAACCATATTAAACGATGTTATGTATCCATACGCTGAGGAAAATATGCCCCTAGTTTGGAGATTCCAACACGACAACGACCCGAAACACACCTCTAGGGTTGTAACCGAGTGGTTACAATCCAACGAGGTATGTGTTTTGAAGTGGCCTGCCCAATCGCCAGATCTCAATCCCATAGAAAATCTATAGGAAATTGTAGATCGTAAAATAAGGACCCAAAATTACACCAGGAAGCAAGATTTATCGGAGGCGGTTATAAGGGAATGGCAAAATATTTCAAAGGAGACCACTGACTCTTTAATTGGTTCAATGCATCGTCGATGTGTAGCAGTTATAAAAAATAAGTGATACCCAACAAAATCTTGAGTTATTGCAAAGTTTAGACAATTAGGTATTGTTGAAATAATACCTAAGTTGCCATTGTTTTGTCAATGCCGTAATAAAGAAATCATTTAATTTTGTTTTCTCATTTTTAGAATTTAATTAATTATGTCCTTTGTTTTTTGTTAAATTAAGTTAATAAAAGTATACAATACAAATAAAATACTACAAAAATGTTAAAATTTTTTAAAAAATTATTTCAGATTTTAGGCCACTAATGAAATATTTGGAAAAGTTTCTATTGTTTTGTCAACCACTGTATGTATACAAAAACTAAAAAAGTGAATAGAAAATATACATTCGGTTTCAATAAACAATTTGACAATAGCAAAAAAACAATCATAGTCAAATTCATTTCAAACTACAAGATAATTGGGAGCCTAGTTTTCACCGCAATTTTAGCCTAAAACATTAAAAAATTAAATATAATCAGTTTAAACTATTATTTTTGTCTTTAAAATGTTGTAATATGATCTAAATCATTGGTAGGCAAAAAGAGGCATTTAATTTGTGTGCTCTTTTGGGTAAAAAATAAAATATCCACAACAACATCAAGAAACTGAATGAATTGTGTGTATTTTTACGCTCTATTACGCTCTTTTGTTCACATTCGGGTTGTTTGACGAAAATCATCGTAAGCTGAACAATATGAACGCCTACCATGGATCTAAATACTTTCACATAGTAACATTTTATTATTTTCTCCTATTCAAATCATTTAGAAAAAAAGTTTCAAGGGTTTTTATTTTTTCAGTCGTTGTAGCATTCTCGTGGTATTGCCCATATAGGGATATACAGATAAGGAGATTTTGAGTTTTTAGAATTTTTTACTCAAACCTTAAGTATTTTCAAAATTAGCCAAATTTGTATACGGCTAATGCTAATCGGGACTGATTTTTAAAAATCCCGGGGTTCGGGATTTGGTAAAGAATCCCGACCCGGGGTTTCGGGATTTTCGGGAAATCTAAAATCCCGAAAATTATAAGAAAGAAACGTACATAATTATGTCTTTACAATTGAAAGTAAATTTTTTATTTAGCAATTAATTTTTATTAGACACTAAGAAGCAGATAATACTTGCATGGGTACATTATATAAGAAGAAATAACAATAAAGTATGTACATTAGGCCGGGTCGATTTGTATGGACGATCAAAACGTAAAAAATCGTATAGCAGAAACGCAATCTACGCAAAATTCTAAGAAATTATCCCCAAGAAACCATAGGTCTAAAATCAAATCCTATCTTGCGCATTTCGTCTTTTATCCAATAAAAAAAAACTATTTAATAAAAAAATATATACTGAAATATCATTGGATAAAAGACGAAATACGCAAGATAGGATTTGATTTTAGACCTATGGTTTCTTCTTAGAATTGTAGAATGCGTTTCTGCTATACGATTTTTCGTGAAAAAAAATCGACATACTGGTGAAAAACCGAACTTTAGTATAAAAAAGTGTTTATTTTAAATAAACATCTGCCATTCTGGAACGAATTTTGTTTTCGACATATGTTGTTGCCGAAAAACATCTTTCACATTCCATCTTTCACATTGGCAAACCCGTTTGCAAATACTTATAACAAATCTGCAAGTATTTTCCTCTTGTTACTTCAGAAATAAAATCTATTTATTTTGCAAGTTGAAAATCAACATTATAATTTGGTTTCGTTATTGTTATTTGGGTTTTTTACATTTATTAATAATATCTTTTAGCCTTTTAGCAATCGAAATATTTTCAGTTTGTTCGAGCTCCTCATCTGAGATAAAATCAATTTCATTTGAAGAGGATTTAAATTGAGTTTTGTTAGATAACCTACAAAAAAAGTTGAAGAATTGATTTTCTAAAGCCCCACTCAAGGAAAACCAAAAATACCGTTTTCCTTTATTAACTATATTTTAGCAGGAGTTGATCTTAACAACTTTGCTGAACATCACATGTAGAATGTCAAAATGAATGAAAAAGTCACACAAAAATTACAATTCCCCTATTTATTTATGAAAAACGGGATTTGGAAAATCCCGTAAACCCCGGGACATAAAATTAAAAAATCCCGGGCTTCGGGATTTAGAAAATCCCGAAAACCCCGGGATTTTCGGGAACGGGATTCCGCGTTTAGCATCCCTAGCTGAGGCAGACAATGTCCGCTTAAGTGAGCCAAATTTTTCTTTACACGCTTTTGCATTTTCCATATCATATAAAAACCTCTCCACTATGGTGGTGTAGGGTATAAAAACTGAAACGTGCATTACCTTAACAAAAACTTTCAGGCCAATGAACAGACAGACCCTGTTTATTTATTTTTAATTTTTTTTTATTTTATTACAACTACAATAATTGCATAACTATTCAGGCATTACATTAATTTAATGTTTAAAAAATGCTAAGCATTGCATATTTTGCATTTAATTTCAATATAATTTAACAAATATTAATAATAGCTACTAAAAGTTTTTGCCAGAATCTTGAAATTGTATTAAATTAGTTTGTATATTAAATATCAACTTTTACCATTTTGTATTTTACCATAATAGACGTTTTTCTATTATTTACTTTTAGTTTAGTTTATTTTGTTTTTTTATTTGTTCTTATTATTAGTCATTCATTATTACATTACAGCAGTCGTCTGTACGAGCATTAATTTTTTTTTGTTTTTTAATTTTTTATATTATTCTTTGTAACTTTATTAATCAATTTGTGTGTACAAAACAAGCTCGAGTGTTTTGGTTTTGGTTTGCTGTTGTTGTTTTTTATTATTTTTCAGTTTTAGTTAAAAATATTTTATTTTATGAATGCAGTGCAACGTGTTTTTATTCAAATACTCGTATTTGTTTGTGTTTTTTTTTTTTCAATTTTGTGATCGTATAATTTTTTTAGTATAGTAGTCGTCGTATTTTTGTGATTTGTTTACATTTTATTATACCCACCATCAATAAAGATAAGACGTATTATATTGATTTTGTCATTAAGTTTGTAACACATCAAAAAAGTATATATATTCTGGATCCTCATAAGATTCTAATACAATCTAGCTATGTCCGTTCGTCTGACATTATAGGGCCCTAACGAATGCAGCTAGCTTTCAATTGATAAGGTCCATGATTTCACTTAGCTCCCATACAAATGTCCGCCTGGAATACTGTTTGAGCTGTCATAATTATGTTGATTATGCGACAATCCTGATAAAATTTTGCACAAATTAATTCTAAGTTCTCAGAAATTATACTGTAAAGAATGATGAAAATCGGGCAACATTTGAAAGTGACCTGAACTTTCATAATTGTCTTATTAATAGCATGATGAAATTAAAATTGAAACCTAAATCTTTCTACCAACTTTTGTGAAGATCATTCCATAATTAACCCTACCCCCTTATATCTCCAATATCAGAAATATATTTTATTGTCACATATTGATGTTGGGTTTACAAGATTCGCCACAGCCGAATATAACACTCTTGCTTGTTTATTATACCCTTCACCATGAGTGGCAAGGGTATATATAAGTTTGTCATTCCGTTTGTAATTTACACATTTTTCATTTGCGACCCCATAGAGTATAAATATTCTGGATCGTTATAGATAGCGGAATCGATATAGCCATGTCCGTCTGTGTGTTGAAATCAACTTTCCGAAGCCCCCAAATAACTTACATACACGATTCATACACCAATATCTCCGAAATTCTTCCGGCTCGGTCGCTATTTAAAATCGAGGAAATCGGTCCACAAATGGCTGAGATATAAGGAAAAAACTAGGACAACCTCGATTTTTGACCTATATCTGGATTACTAAGTCATTATTATAGACAATATGGATATCTAATGATAGATATTTCAAAGACCTTTGCAACGACGTATGTATATAAGACCATAGTAAGTTGGACCTACAATGGGTCAAAATCGGAAAAAAAAAATATGTTTTAACCCGAATTTTTTTTTCATCAAAATTTTTTTTTTTGTCATAAATTCTTTTTCCAAAAAAATTAATTAAAGAAATTTAAAAAAAAAAAATTTTTTTTAAAAAAAAATTGAAAAAAAAAATTTTTTTTTAAAATTTTAAAACATTAAAAAAAAATTTTTGATTTTGTTTAAATAAAAATATTTTTAAGTATAATTTGGTGAAGGGTATATAAGATTCGGCACAGCCGAATATAGATCTCTTACTTGTTTTGTTTTATTTATATGTTTTTTAGCTGATATTTCTTTTTATTTGTATAATAGTTGGGTTTTTTTGTATTATTCTTTGTGTGTAAATTCATTTCAAAAGAATATCAAAACTATAGCAGACTTTTTGTCTTTTTGCTGAGTATACAGAAATTTTAGTTTCGTTTATTATTTGTTTTGTGTATTTTAAAACAAATATAAATTTTTATTTAAAAAAATTGTTTAAAAGCCATTTAAGTATTTTAAATCAAAATTTACCATAATTTAAATGCGTTTGATTATATTTTTGTTAAGGGAGGTAACTGCCCTACTTGTCCTAATAAGAAAGTGTTTAAACAAGTTTTTTGAGGACCAAACATTGGAGGCACTACTCCATGAAGATTGTCAGCAATTTCAAAACGTTTGCAAGCAACAGTCAGGGAAATTGGAAAATACGATTTTGAATGTCCAAAATTAAGCATGAACGCTATAAAAAGAAATAAATTTTTGCACCGAATCATTACTTTCGATGAAAAATGAATCCATTACGATAACCCGAAGAGTAAGAAGTCGAATGTGAAGCCAGGCCAACCAGCAGCATAGACACCAAAGCCAAATAAACATGGCGCTAAAATAATGCTCTGTATTTGATGAGAACAAAAGGATCCTATTATCTATTATGAGCTGCTGAAATCTGGCCAGACCATCACAAGGAACCTGTACCAAACGCAACTGATTTGTTTGATGCTATCATTGGGCGAAAAACATCCAGAAAATGCTCGCAGTCATGAAACCGTAAAATTACTTTATGACAACACTCATCCACATGTTGCATACCTGTTAAAAACTATTTAGAAAGAAGTTGCTTCTTGCCTTATAGTCCAGACCTTGCCCCGTCCGACTACTATTTGTTTCTATCGATGCAGAAAACTCTCTCTGTTGTTGTTGTAGCAGCATAAATAATTTTACAATATTTAATCAGGGGCTTTAGCATGTTGTTCAAGTCCAAGGAATTGTGCCACTTCGACTGTATGAGTCCACGCATCCTATGGATTTAACCTACTTCACTACGTCCGGATGTAATAAATTTATATTGCAAAAACTTTCAAAATAATAATAATTTTTGAAAATTCGATCATTATTTCGAAATAAAAAAATTATTTTGCAATTTTTATTTTTGAATGTTCGAAAAATTCGAAATTTAAAAAAATCAGTTTTTTTTCGAAATAAAACTTTAATTTTAAAATGAATTTGTAATTTTTACACAGTTCAAGGCAATTTTTGAATGTTCGAAAAATTCGAAATTTAAAAATATTTTTTTTTAGGAATTTTTAACTGAATTTATTATTTTAGCAATTGTCCAATTTATAAGTTACAATTTTAGACATTTTATGAAAATTCATACATAATTTCGAAATAAAAATATAATTTAAAAATTAATTTCTAATTTTTGTACTATTCCAGGCAATTTATGAATGTTCGAAAAATTCGAACTTAAATTCGAAATTTAAAAAAATCTTTTTTTTATGGATTTTTAAGTGAATTTATCATTTTAGCAATTGTTCAATTTATAAACAATCATTTTATAAGTTACAATTTTAGCTATTTTATGAAAATTCATACATATCGAACAATTTTTGAATGTTCGAGAAATTTAAACTTAAATTCGAAAATTAAAAAAATCTTTTTTTTATGGATTTTTAACTGAATTTATCATTTTTCCTACTGTGCAATTTTTACACAATAATTTTATAAGTTAGAAAAATTCGAACTTAAATTCGAAAGTTAAAAATACTACTATTTTATGAAAATTTTTCCATAATTTCATAATAAAAATATAATTTAAAAATTAATTTCCAGTTTTTACAATTTTCAAAACAATTTTTGAATGTTCGAAAAATTCGAACTAAAATTCGAAATTTTAAAAATCTTTTTTTTAGGAAATTTTAACTGAATTTACATTTTACCAACTGTGCAATTTTTACACAATAAGTTTATAACTTAGAAGAATTTGAACTTAAATTCGAAAGTTAAAAATACTACAATTTTATCTATTTTATGAAAATGTTTCCATAATTTCGTAATAAAAATATAATTTAAAAATTAATTTCTAGTTTTTACACTTTTCAAGGCAATTTTTGAATGTTCGAAAAATTCGAACTAAAATTCGAAAATTAAAAAATCTTTTTTTTATGGATTTTTAACTGAATTTATCATTTTACCTACTGTGCAATTTTTACACAATAATTTTATAAGTTAGAAAAATTCGAAAGTTAAAAATACTACAATTTTATCTATTTTATGAAAATTTGTCCATAAATTCGTAATAAAAATATAATTTAAAAATTAATTTCTAATTTTTGTACTATTCCAGGCAATTTTTGAATGTTCGAAAAATTCGAACTAAAATTCGAAATTTAAAAAATCTTTTTCTTATGGATTTTTAACTGAATTTATCATTTTACCAACTGTGCAATTTTTACACAATAATTTTATATGTTAGAAAAATTCGAACTTAAATTCGAAAGTTAAAAATACTACAATTTTATTTATTTTATGAAAATGTTTCCATAATTTCATAATAAAAATATAATTTAAAAATTAATTTCTAGTTTTTACACTTTTCAAGGCAATTTTTGAATGTTCGAAAAATTCAAACTTAAATTCGAAAATTAAAAAAATCTTTTTTTAAGGATTTTTAACTGAATTTATCATTTTACCAACTGTGCAATTTTAACACAATAATTTTATAAGTTAGAAAAATTTAAACTTAAATTCGAAAGTTAAAAATACTACAATTTTATCTATTTTATGAAAATGTTTCCATAATTTCGTAATAAAAATATAATTTAAAAATGAATTTCAAGTTTTTACACTTTTCAAGGCAATTTTTGAATGTTCAAAAAATTCAAACTTAAATTCGAAAACTAAAAAAAATTTTCTTTAAGGATTTTTAACTGAATTTATCATTTTACCAACCAACTGTGCTATTTTTACACAATAATTTTATAAGTTAGAAAAATTCGAACTTAAATTCGAAAATTAAAAAAAAACTACAATTTTATCTATTTTATGAAAATTTTTCCATAATAAAAATATAATTTAAAAATTAATTTATAGTTTTTGAACTTTTAAAGGCAATTTTTGAATGTTCGAAAAATTCGAACTAAAATTCGAAATTTAAAAAAAAAAATTTTTAGGAATTTTTAACTGATTTTATAATTTTAGCAACTGTGCAATTTTTACAATAATTTTATAAGTTAGAAAAATTCGATTTTAAATTCGAAATTTAAATAGCCTACAATTTTAGCTATTTTATTGAAATTCATGCATAATTTCGCAATCGACCAGTAGTTTAGAAAAACAGATTTATTATGACTATTCTTATCATGGGTTTTTGGTACCAACCAGCATATGTTAGTAGACTTTAGATTTAGTGTCGTGAGGGAAACAAATGAAAAGGCATTTTACACAAATGATTATTTGTGTTTTCATACTGAATTTGCGTCGCTAAGAAGTCTTTGTTAATTAATTTGTTTGTAAAAAGGGGATTTACTATTTAGTTAGGTTAGTTAAGTTTATAGTTGCTACATTGCCGCCAATTTTGGGTATATGAAAAACATTTTCAATATAAAAATAAAAAGAAATATTCATTCCTAATTGTTTTTTTATTAGTTCTTCATTTATGTACATAACCGAGCCCTTATGGTTAATAAAACCTACTAAATAAAGTGGTTGACAAAACAATGGAAACTTTTCCAAATATTTCATTAGTGGCCTAAAATCTGAAATAATTTTTTAAAAAGTTTTATCATTTTTGTAGTATTTTATTTGTATAGGTACTTTTATTAACTTAATTTAACAAAAAACAAAGGACATAATTATTTAAATTCAAAAAATGAGAAAACAAAATTAAAAGATTTCTTTATTACGGCATTGACAAAACAATGGAAACTTAGGTATTATTTTAACAAATATTGCAATAACTCAAAATTTTGTTGGGTGTCCCTTATTTTTTATAACTGCTACACATCGACGATGCATTGAACCAATTAAAGAGTCTATGGTCCCTTTGAAATATTTTAACATTCCCTTATAACCGCCTCCGATAATCTTCCTTCCTGGTGTAATTTTGGGTCCTTATTTTACGATCTACAATTTCCCATAGATTTTCTATGGGATTGAGATCTGGCGATTGGGCAGGCCACTTCAAACTTTTCGGGTCGTTCTCGTGTTGGAATCTCCAAACTAGGGGCATATTTTCCTCAGCGTATGTATATACATATAACATCGTTTAATATGGTTCTGTATCCTATACCTGTCATGGTATCTTTTATAATATGAATTGGGCCCATACCTTGTCCTGAAAAACATCCCCATACAATAATATTGCCACCGCCAAACTTTACAGTCTTATTTGTGTACTTTGGATCTAATCTTTTTCCCTTTGGTCGTCTTATAAATGTTCTCCCATCACTGCCTCTTAAATTGTATTTGGATTCGTCAGAAAAGAGGACAGTATTCCATTTCTGTATCGACCAGGCAAATTGTAGACGAGCAGAACGGTTCTTTTTAGAAATGAGTGGTTTTTTCACAGGACGATAGCAACCAAGACCAGCCAGCCTCATTTGCCCTGCGACTAACTGTTCGCGTACTTATTTCTAATTTTAGGCTATTAACAACCTCTCGAGGAGTTATTTTTGAGAATTTCTTAAACTCTCTCGCTATTAAATTATCTTGTCTAGGAGTAGTCTTATGAGGTCTTCCACCAAAATGTTGAGTTTTTACAGAAGCGGTCTCACGAAATTTCTTTATAATTTTTGAAACTGCTGATTTATTCATTGAATATTTGTCACAGATACTTTTTTGTTTTAAACCAGCTTAAAAATCGTTAATTATATTATTTTTTAAGTCTTCACAAATCTTAACTTTAGAAAAAGAAAAACTTAGAAAAAGAAATTGTGAAAAATTACCAGAATTTAAAAATAAAATAAAATAACTGTAAACAGTATGCTTTTTACATCGTTCTTTTAAATATTATTTTCGTTTTACACTTATTTCTTGCAGAAGTTTAAAAGTTTCCATTGTTTTGTCAGTAGCGAAATAGTGAATATTTTTAATTTTGTTCTCTTTTTTCAGAATATAATAATTATGTTTGTTTTTCAGTTAATTTATATAAATATGTAAAACTATACAAGTAAAATACTAAAAAAAAAAATTTATTTTAAAAAAATATTTTAAATTTTGGCCTACATATGGAATATTTGGAAAAGTTTCCATCGTTTTGTCAACCACTGTATATAACAAACTACAAACTGCTGCACTGTAATGATGAAACAATTAAACGATGGTAGATCTAACTCTTTATATACATATGACTATATGCCCGTTCCTATGTACATATTATAGATTTTATAAGCCTACTAGCTGAACCCGGTCCGCGTTGCTGGCCCTTACAATAATTCTGTTTTATATTGCATCTCGATTTGAATATACATTGTCGGAGAAAAAAAAGCACGGACTCCCCCGACCTGACATCGCACCCGAAACACTGAAGTGGTCATTTGACAAAGTTGTAGCATTTATTTCTCGAATGAAAAAATAATTTTTTGACAATTTTTTTTGGGATTTTTTAACTTTTTTTTTATTTGCAAAAGTTTGGCCACAATTACTTGAAATCATTAGGTATAGTGTCATTAGCGGTATAGTGTAAAAATTTGATTTTAACACGCCCCTCCGCCCACAGACCGAAAATCAAAAATCTGAAGATTCACTGAAAATTTGATAAAAATCGGTTCAGCCACGGAACCACTATGGCGATTTCGTGCAAACTTCACATAAACCATCTACAGACCATCCTCAACGTACCCTAAAATTTTGGTTGAAATCGATCGACCCGTTTTCGCAGTTAGTGGTGACATCAAAATGTACACTTCTTTTTATATATAAGATAATAATACCATTTATTAAGGAGTATCAAGATAAGTTTCATACTTTACATTATTACTAATTACGCATTGACAATGATACATTATAATAATTTTTTAATTATAACGAATTAACAATTTAAAAATGAAACATAGAGGTATTTAACTCTTGTAGAAATGTTATTCATCCAAAAAATTTAATAAACTTGTAACAAACAACCTAATCTTTTAATACTAAATCAACTATCAGTTTTCATTTTCACATATTATTGATTATTTATTGTTCTTTTCCCAACGATAGGGGAATTGTAAGGCCATATAACATTGTTGACTCAGCAGGCACGGGAATATTGACATCATTTTAGTGCAGTTATGACAAAACTTTTGCCTTTAATAACTAATAATTAATATACAGGAATTAATACATATAGATAGTGAAATATTTCATTCAATTCATGTATTAATTTTTAGAATAACTTGTTGAACAGTTGGTATATAATCTATCAGTATAGAAAATCAGACCAAAACTGGTACATAACATTTTAATATTAAAAAACAAGTAGGAGAAATGAGTATTCGCCTGTATCCTTTAGGTAAAAGTTGGTTTTTGAAGTTCATAACATCATAATTTTCAGTAAAATGTCATCAAAATAAAACCGGTGGGTTTCTATTGCGTACAGAAATAGCTAATGTTCCCCGATGACATTTTAACAAATTTATGAGAATGCCAAAGGTGTCTGCAGTTTTCTTATGTTGGCGGACTTGAGAAATACGAATGCAATTTTAAATTAGTTAATAAAGTTATACAATTAATAGTTTAAAGCACAATATATACATCATCTTTAATAAAATTCTTTAAATTTAAACATTTTCCTTACATCTTCACACTACAAATACAATTTTCAATTCATAAATATCCAAATGCAATCAAATAATCATAAGAAGGGACACTTTAAGGTCAACACCTCTTGAACAGATAAAACAATCTTAAACTTTTCAAACAATGACTGCAGGGTGGGGGGTGGATTTTTTTAGCAAATTATTTTACACTATTAGAAGTCCAGACTATAAAACAACCTTCAATATTATTACAGCAACAACCACTAAAACACACAACATTACAAGGTTAAATACCATCAGGCAGCCACACAAAACCCAACAACCACATACATATGTACACTAACAACAAAACACATTGTAGTAGCTGGTGGGGAGCTTTAAAATTCAGGAAACTTAAAAACAATAACACCAAAAATAGACAAACACCACAGCCAAAACAAAACTTCTTTAGAAATTCAATTAAAATATTTATAGTGTTGAATCTTTACAAAAACACTCACGGTATTTATTATATTTGTGTATAGCTATGCAGTAGGGGGGAGTTCTTTTTATAAGTTGAATAAAAATAAGGAGAGAGGCATCGAAAACCGTACAAAAAAAAAACAACACATAATACAATAACAATAGGTGGGTGGTGAAATTTTTATTGATATTTTGTTTTTATTAATTTGTTTTCTCAGATTTCCTTCTTCTTCTTCTATGCACCTCAAAGCAACAATACAAAAAAAAACATGCATTTATTTTTTTCTCTTACTTACTTGATTGGAATTGTATGTTGTTAATGAATTCTTGACCAACTAAACTTTAATTAAGTAGTAGTAGTATATTTTTTTGTTATAGAAATTCTTTGTAAAAAAAATATAAACACACAAATTTTATTTTTCGTTTTACAATTTTATTTTTTTTTACTATTTGTTTTTCTTGCTGTCTTTCTTTGTATGTTGTTTTTGCGTTTTTTTACGGGGCTCTTTTGTCTTCCAATTACTATTGCGTTTGATTGTTTGTCGAGGAGTTTAAGCTGATTTTCGTTTGATTTTTTAGCAATTATTTATTTGATTTAGCTATTACGGCTAAGTAAAGTTAATTGCCTTGTAGGAAAACTCATTTTTATAATTTTCAATTAGATATTTTCTGAATTATCGTAACTTTTTCACTCCAATAATACACTATAAGAAAAATGGAAAAAAGAAGACTGATGATTCTAATTGAATTTGCTGACAGCGTTGTAAAAATTAGTAGTAACAGTGTTGTAGAAAGTATTAGATTGAATACGTTTGTGTTTACAGCAATTCAATTTGTTTTGGGAAGCGGGTTTCTGAAACACGCGGAAGATAAAAAATCTTTTTTCGTTCTATATGTATAATATTTATTCTGTGAAATTTTAATATTCAACATAAATTAAACTTTTTAACATTATAAATAAAGATTATTGAACAACTTATATTTAAATTAATTTTTGTATTTATATATAAATATTAACAGAAAAAAAATTTTAAAATATAAACTGTTACTGGAATCTTGATTTATTCCATATTTTGAACAGTGCTTGAAGCTCATTTTCGACTACCAATAAAACTGAGATTTTAAAAGTTAGTATTAAAGCTATTTCGCTTTCAATAAATATAAAAAATGTTTCAATTCGATAACAAATATCAAAATTATGATAAAATTAAACTTTAAACCTCAAATGCCCATAACTCGGAAAATATGGACAGGCGACAAATTAGTTGCTCTTTCAAATCTAAATACGTTTTTAAGCTTGAATTTTACCGATTATTGTACAAAGTTTGGCAACACTTTAACGATTAGTTGCATATAATAGTACTTAAGTTAACAATTCAAAGTGAATGCTTATTCAAAACAAGAACAAGCATTTGTTTTTATTGTGGAAAAACTCAACGTTTTACGAGAAAAATTTGTAAATTTCTCACAAATTAATAAAAAAAAATGAGTTCTCAAACAGTGCGTACGCCTGTTTCACAAATTATACACAGTAAAGATGAAGCCGAAGAAGAGGAGCCCAAGAAAAAGTCGCGTGAAGATTGGCGTAAAGCCAAAGAGCTAGAGGAGGCTCGTAAAGCTGGTACTGCACCGGCGGCGGTGGATGAAGAAGGTCGTGACATTAATCCTCATATACCACAATACATATCGAATGCTCCTTGGTATTATGGTGCTAAAGGACCCACATTGACTCATCAAAGACCCCAGCGCGATGAAGATCAAGGCGCTTTGGAGCGTATGGCTCCCAAAGGTGTTGATACCAGTCGCTTGGTTACGAAATTTCGCAAGGGAGCCTGTGAAAACTGTGGAGCCGTGAGTCATAAGCGTAAAGATTGTTTGGAGAGGCCACGCAAGGTTATAGCGAAATTTGCCGAGTCCATAGTGGTGCATGATGAGCATATAGCGCAGGATAATTCAGTGAATTATGATGAGAAAAGAGATCGCTGGAGTTCCTATGATCCAGCCAATCATCGGGAAATTATTGAAGAGTTTGAGAAGGTGGAAGAAGCCAAAAGGCAATTAAAGGCAGAAAAATTAAAAAATGGTAAGGTTTTTTCTAAAAAAAATTTATATTTGTTTAAACTTTGATCATTTTCTAGATCCTGATGCGGAAATATCTGATGATGAGAACAATGAAGATAAATATGTGGATGAAGTTGATATGCCGGGTACTAAAGTAGACTCTAAACAGCGTATTACAGTGCGTAATTTGCGTATAAGAGAAGATACCGCCAAATATCTAAGAAATCTGGATCCAAATTCGGCCTACTATGATCCCAAAACAAGATCTATGCGTGACAATCCCAATCCTAGTACAGCAGAAGAAGAGTAAGTACATAATATATATCAAAATGACTGCTATTTATAAATTGCTATTTTAATAGAGCTGAATTTGCGGGAGAAAATTTTGTGCGCTTTAGCGGTGATACCACAAAACATTCCCAAGCCCAATTGTTTGCCTGGGAGGCTCATGGCAAAGGTGTAGATGTGCATTTGCTGGCCGAACCCACAAAGCTGGAACTATTGCAGAAGGAATATGACAAAAAGAAAGATCAATTTAAATCAAGTGTGAGTTGTAATAAGAATTTAAAAAAAAAAGTTTAGAAACTAATTTTCTTTTTTCATAATTTCTAGACTAAAGAACACATTGTGGAGAAATATGGTGGAGTTGAGCATTTAGAGGCTCCCCCAAAATCTCTACTACTCGCCCAAACTGAAGAATATATAGAATACTCTCGTAGTGGCAAAGTTATTAAGGGCATGGAAAAGCCAAAAGCTCGTAGTATTTATGAGGAAAATGTATATATAAATAATCATACGACTGTATGGGGTAGTTACTGGAATGGTGGCCGCTGGGGCTATAAATGCTGTAAATCATTTATAAAGAATTCCTATTGTGTGGGCATGAAAGATCCCGAAACGGTTAATGAATTTAAAATGCCGAATCCAGTGCCCGCTTTAGCAACAGTTACCAAGGAAAAAGATGAGGAGGAATCGTCTACAGCTTCTACAAGTTCAAGAATACCACAGGAAGAGGCTAATAGCAAGTCTAATAACGAAGAGGAAGACAAAGAATCCTCATCATCTAGCTCTTCTTCCTCTTCATCATCTTCGGAAGATGAAGCAGAACTGCAAAAGGCTGCTTTGGAAAATAAAAAACTCAAAAAGAAATTGAAGAAACGTGAAAAGAAGAGAGCTAAAAAACTTAGAAAGAAGGAGAAGAAATTGGCCAAAGAAAAAAGACGTTTCGAGGAGAAAGCCAAAGGTAAATCAGACAAAGATAAGAAATCTGTTAAAGAGTTGCTGGATGATAGAAAACGGCCATACAATAGTATGTATGATGTCAAGGCACCCACAGAAGAAGATATTGAAGAATGGCAACGTAAACGTACAAGGGACGAGGATCCCATGTTACAATTTATGGACAAGTAGATGTAAATGATGCTGTATAAAATGTGTAATAAAATGTTTTTAAGAAATAAAGAGTTTCAAACAATTTTTGGTTTTGCGTTATTTCAAAATATCTAGGCAAAGGAGCTTTTTTTGAATTAATTAATTCAATTTAAGCTTAATTAACTAAAATCTTAATTCAGAATTAAAAATTTCAGCATTTTATTTCATATAACCAACCATATTAGCTGAATGAAGCTAATTCTACTTCTATTTAAGTAGAATTCATTCAATGTTGAGTGAATTCATAATAAAATTCATTCAACCTTTGAATGATTAAATTTTTGTCCAATACACATAGAATGGAAATATTTTTTGTTTGTAATAATTATGCTGAATACGAAATTAACGTAAAATTTATTGAGCTCAAAAGTTAATTGCTTTGAATTTTGGTTTAGTACAAATAATCATCAGATTACTCTTCACTTTCAATTGGTTTTTAAAAACACTTTTCACTTTTTTGTTTGTTTTAACTTCCATTTAATTAAACAATGGCATACTGCTCATACAACAATTCACGTATCTTGTAATATTCATCCGACAAATGACCCTCCATGGTCACCTTGCCAGTGTCCAAACGTCTAAGGGCTAAAGAGCCATTGCAGCACCACAAAACACCGCCAGAAAATTCCGAATTAATATTATTTCGCATTAGGATTTGTTTGAAGTCCGATAGTTTTAGCTCGTTAATCAAAACTGAATTGTGTACGGGTATATCATCATTATCCAAAGACTCTAAAGTAAGAGTCTTTTCATCACTACTGCCCGTTTCAGTGACATCATTATCGGCGGCATTATTTTGTAACGTATTGGACGATTCAATAGCTTGAGTGCGTACACCAATGCGAGCATCTATCCAGGCCACTTCGGCATCTTTGCCCTTTTGGAATTGTAGTTGAGCAACTAAGCCTTCAGTGAGACGAACTTGATAAATGTGGGTTTCCGTGGTAGCATCAATGGTCTGCAAATTAAACGTTAAAAATAAAAACATTTTTTGTTTTACCTTACAAAAACTTACTTCTCCCTTGTGAGGCGTAAAAACTCTAGCTCCTATATTCTGTTCACAATGCTTAGCTACCGCTTGGGTTGCTTCCTCCGTACCATGCACAACTATAACACGACGCGGTCTCAATTGTGATAAGATTTTTAGCATTGATTCACCATCAGAGCGTCCCTCAAAGTCTATCCGTTGGATTTGGGCATTTATTTCTATAGTTTTACGTTGACTTATACATTTGGTGGGTTTCTCCAGTAATTGCACCTCTAAAATGTTGGTATACAATAACTATTTAAATTTTAAATGATGCTCAACTTACCATCCTCAGTTTTTTCGCCTTTTATTTCCTCTTTTTTTACATTATCTTTATTTTCATCCATGAGATTGTCGTATGCCACATCGGCTATGCGATACTCTTCCAAATTTACAATCTCTCCATATTCATCACATTTTATTTTCTCCTCTTGAAAGGGAAACATTACATGATGCCTTTTATTCGATTTAAAGAATCCTGTATGCTGTCTACCCTCTGGCCTTATAACAATATCATGCTTTCCCGTTATAATACTCATTTCTATGTCATCCTCTGAATCGGAACTACTTTCTTCTTCGGTATCCTGTTTCACTATAAGTCTGTTGACTTTTTCGCCCTGTATGCGCAAATATTCCTCCAGTTCGGCACCTTCTAATTCTATGCGACGTCTAATATCAATTTCGATTTTTCTACCCGGCGTATGATTTTCCACTAAATCCATGGCCAAGGTTCCTTGAGAGGTTCTAAAATCCAGTAAATATATTTAATAATTGTTTATTTTGCTTGTACTTAGTTTAAAACTTACCTAGAGGTAAATATTATGCTATTATTGGGATTACCCGCCCATTGTACAAATAAATCTCTGGTAAAACCACTCTCCATATCTGACTCACTGGCCAACACAACCTTGGGTCCGGGTAGTTGAGCCAACTCAGCCAGACTGTGACACAGTTGCATATGTTTGAATTGAAAAGGGTTGTTGCGGGCACCCTCAAAACTTTTCATCAGTTTATCACTCATCCATTCGATTTGGGATTTAGCAAACTCTATGACATTGTAGGAGAAATTATTAAGCAAGGCCAAAGAGTAGGCCATTAAACCCGACTCCTTATTCTTCCACAGTTGATCCAACATGTGAGCCAATTCCAGCACACGACCAGCCGTGTCTACTGCTATTAGTACATTGCCATTACCACGCAAAGTTTGTAAAATATTGGTCATAAGCTTCTCATCACGCGCCCTACGTCTGGCCTGTTGATACAAGGCATTAAATGCATCCGTTATAAGTAGAGAAGGTCTTTGTAGTCTCTCCAATTCACAACCATTCAAATGACGTTCCTTTTTGTGATTAAAATCCGTGGCATAGACAATATCTTCTTCTCCGACTTTTAAAATCTTCCATATAGTACCACCAATCATATGGCCAGCCGGTAGAGGTGTTATAGCTATACCATAACCCTTGCCCTTTAAGGAAACTTTCTGATTGTACTTCAGCTGAATGATTTTATCAAAAGCTGCATCCACATCATCCAAAGAGAATAAATCAAAATCATACATATTGAAGTGAGACATATAGAGATCATACATAAACATTTGACCCATTTTATGCACTGGTATAGTAGAATAAATTGGACAGTTCAAACCCAACTTGCCCACCAAGTAAGGCAAAGCACCCAAATGATAAACATCGGGATGAGTCAATAAAACAGCATCGATAGTGTGCACGTGTCTAAGATTATATTCACCTTGTTATTAAATATGAATAAAACATGTTATTTTAACAAACCTTTTAACTTCCTTGATAAAGTTGGCATCAAATTTTTCATCCCAACCACAGTCCAACATTATTTTGACTTCATCAATCTGTAGTATATAACAGGGAGGTGTTTCATCCATTGCCCCTGAAACGGTGTGTAGTTTAATAATCGAAGTCATGTTTACTGTTTGATTTTCTTAAAATTAATAATTTTATAAACTTTTATTTAACGTTAACAAAAATAAACAAAAATTTGTGCACGATTTTCACAAAATCCGGTGTTTTTCTTTGCTCTTCTTCTTTTTTCGTTAGCATTCACAGATAATTGTTAGCTTGCAAAATATAAATAAAGGGTTCGGAAAACTTTAATTTGATATCATTATAAAATTAACAATTTGTATTTACATTGGTTCGTAGTTGGAATGTGGGCTAGAGGAAGGCCCCAAAATCAGTTTTTATCCGAATGTCAAGAAATTTTATATTTAGATAGTACTTGAAAATATGTTCAAAATTTACAAACATACATGTATGGGTTATATATTTTAGTTCAAGAGATATTAATGTTGACAATTTTTTTTAATTTTTGGCTAACTTTTTTTGTTTTTTTTTTTTGATGTGGTCCGTCACCTAGATTACATTTTCTTTAAAATATCAGCTATATTTCTGATGAAATTTTGAATAAAATAAGATCGTAGAACCGAAAATAAGAAATAACTCAAGGCGTATTTAACAAGGTGACAGCACTTCACTTTATTCACTTATTTTTTTTATATAGAGTTTGACATACGGGCGAATACTTTTTTATATATGTAGTTTGACATTTGTGCGTGCTATTTCTATAATCAGCTGTGCTGCCGATGGACCTTATTAAATGCACCTTGAAATAACTCTTTTACAATAATGTTCAATTCGCAATAACTGTCATTTATCACAGTTTTAACAATCTGGCAACAATTTGCTGTATGTAATCAATGAGAGTGCATTACAGTTGTCAAGAAGAAGCACAATTAAGAAAAATCAAAATTAACAGAAAGCGCCAACAATTTTTAATCGAATCAACCATTTTGTGCAAATTTCTAAAAAAAATAATTGAAATTATTGTTTTAGATTAAAATAATCTTTAAAAATGTGGAATAATTTCGAGCAATCTCCTCTAGAAGATGAAACCATATCAAATGCTTTCTCTTCGCGTGGAATTTTTCGCATAACCAGCGATGATGAGGTACAATGAAACTAAATTCTTTGTTTACTGTTTTTATTTGCAATTTTTCTACATTTTATTTGTTTTGTTAGGTTACCCAATATCCCCAGGTCCAGGCCTCGGTACAAAATACTAAAATGGTTATATCCATTGATAAAACTGTATTTTTACTGGAAGATGAAATGATTGCCAAATGCAGTTTATTGGCGTTCAACACCAACATTGATGTACTGGCCATTTCCCAAACGGGCAATTTAATTGTTTGTGGTCTGAGTGATGGTGAAATTCATGGTATATTTATTAAGGGCATACCACTGTTTAGCCAAAATATTAAACAGACGGATGTTAATATTATTGGTGGGAAAACGTTTGCGGGCATACAGCAAGTTGGCAATAATTTTTGTTTGACTTGCACGAATGGTAGTGTTTATAGGTGAGATCAATCAGGATAATTAATAAATTATACAAAACTCTGAACATATGTACAATGTGCTATTGCATTTAATTAAAAATAAAAGATGTTAAAATGCTAAAATATACCCTTTCTAGCCTGTCTGAGATAGATGAATCCAGCTTGGAATCATATTTAAATATCTCATTAAGCGAAAATGAAACCATGTCATGTGCTGAAAATCTTTACAATGATGTTGCTGTAAAGCGCTTATTTGGTATTAGAGGTTTAAATGAAATTACGGCAGCCTTGTTGATAAATCAAAATTTTGATTTTTTCAATAATCAATTACCAGAGCAGGATCCTTTACTAATAGCTGGCACACAGAATGCCATCTATATGAGATCGTCACAAGATGATGTAGTGCGTCTTAATATACCGCAAAGTTATCAAGGTGTAAAAAATATTTACAATCTAGAGAATTTCATGTAAGAGTAGTTGTGCAAAAAACAAAAAAATGTCTTTAAAAAAAACTGAATATTTTTTGTAGTGTTATTTTAACTAATTCGGGCCACCTGTTGGAATTGTGTCCCTTTACCAAAATCTTGTTTTTTGCCTCGTCTACACAAGAGGTTTTAATAGACGACTTGATAGTTATGGAATGCAGTGATGAAAATATAGAATTTTTAACCTTAACTAAACCTTCGCAGGATCATGAGAGATCGATAAAGATATTAGATTATCCAGGTAAGTAAATATAATAACTAATAACCATATTATAATATATGTTTGCATATTTTCCCTTGAATTATTATAATTTTTAGCTCTCAAATGTCATAATGAACTAGATGTTACCGAACACTCCTGGCTGGTGCAACAACCAAAATGTTCTGTTAATTTATATTATTTCAGTTGTTTGCAGTGTAATGTCAATAACTTTCCTTCGGTTTTGGAAATGTTATCAGTTTCGGAAACCCATCCTAGTGAACGTTTTAAAAAATTAATTGCCAAAGGCCATTTGGAGGAAGCGGAGGTAAATGAAAAACATAATTTGATTTAAAACTACTGGCAAATATTTATTTGGTGTGTAATTCTTTATTTTTTCAAGGTTTTTGGCACTCAATTTGAACTATGTTTACAACCCATTTACGAAGCTAAAGCAAAAAAGATTTTAGTAGAAATGGATAGCTTGGGAGAGGTAAGTTTTCTTCTTAATTGATTAAATAATTGCAGTGAAAATTGTAGTTCTATCGTGTGCTTTTTTGTTTAAATTTATGCTCCATCGTGGATCCTTTTATATTGAAAATTTTACATGAATCTTTACATGATCTTTTTATATTCAAAATTTTACATCAATCGTGGATCTTTTTATATTCAAAATTTTACATCAATCCTGGATCTTTTTATATTCAAAATTTTACATCAATCGTGGATCTTTTTATATTCAAAATTTTACATCAATCGTTTATCTTTTTATATTCAAAATTTTACATCAATCGTGGATCTTTTTATATTCAAAATTTTACATCAATCGTGGATCTTTTTATATTCAAAATTTTACATCAATCGTGGATCTTTTTATATTCAAAATTTTACATCAATCGTGGATCTTTTTATATTCAAAATTTTACATCAATCGTGGATCTTTTTATATTCAAAATTTTACATCAATCGTGGATCTTTTTATATTCAAAATTTTACATCAATCGTGGATCTTTTTATATTCAAAATTTTACATCAATCGTGGATCTTTTTATATTCAAAATTTTACATCAATCGTGGATCTTTTTATATTCAAAATTTTACATCAATCGTGGATCTTTTTATATTCAAAATTTTACATCAATCGTGGATCTTTTTATATTCAAAATTTTACATCAATCGTGGATCTTTTTATATTAAAAATTTTACTGCAATCGTGGATCGAATTATATTGAAAATTTTACATCAATTGTGGATCCTTTTATATTGAAAATTTTACATCAATTGTGGATCTTTTTATATTCAAAATTTTATACCAATCTTGGATCTTTTTATATTAAAAATTTTTCATCAATCGTGGATCGAATTATATTGAAAATTTTACATCAATCGTGGATCTTTTTATATTCAAAATTTAACATCAATCGTGGATCTTTTTATATTCAAAATTTAACATCAATCGTGGATCTTTTTATATTCAAAATTTTACATCAATCGTGGATCTTTTTATATTCAAAATTTTACATCAATTCAAAATTTTACATCAATCGTGGATCTTTTTATATTCAAAATTTTACATCAATTCAAAATTTTACATCAATCGTGGATCTTTTTATATTCAAAATTTTACATCAATCGTGGATCTTTTTATATTCAAAATTTTACATCAATCGTGGATCTTTTTATATTCAAAATTTTACATCAATCGTGGATCTTTTTATATTCAAAATTTTACATTAATCGTGGATCTTTTTATATTCAAAATTTTACATCAATCGTGGATCTTTTTATATTCAAAATTTTACATCAATCGTGGATCTTTTTATATTCAAAATTTTACATCAATCGTGGATCTTTTTATATTCAAAATTTTACATCAATCGTGGATCTTTTTATATTCAAAATTTTACATCAATCGTGGATCTTTTTATATTCAAAATTTTACATCAATCGTGGATCTTTTTATATTCAAAATTTTACATCAATCGTGGATCTTTTTATATTCAAAATTTTACATCAATCGTGGATCTTTTTATATTCAAAATTTTACATCAATCGTGGATCTTTTTATATTCAAAATTTTACATCAATCGTGGATCTTTTTATATTCAAAATTTTACATCAATCGTGGATCTTTTTATATTCAAAATTTTACATCAATCGTGGATCTTTTTATATTCAAAATTTTACATCAATTCAAAATTTTACATCAATCGTGGATCTTTTTATATTCAAAATTTTACATCAATTCAAAATTTTACATCAATCGTGGATATTTTTATATTCAAAATTTTACATCAATTCAAAATTTTACATCAATCGTGGATCTTTTTATATTCAAAATTTTACATCAATTCAAAATTTTACATCAATCGTGGATCTTTTTATATTCAAAATTTTACATCAATTCAAAATTTTACATCAATCGTGGATCTTTTTATATTCAAAATTTTACATCAATTCAAAATTTTACATCAATCGTGGATCTTTTTATATTCAAAATTTTACATCAATCGTGGATCTTTTTATATTAAAAATTTTACTTCGATCTTTTTATATTGAAAATCTTTTATTAATCGTGGATCGATTTATATTGAAAATATATATTTTTTAGAACAACCCAGACATGGCAAATGAACGCTTTGTGGAGCTCATGAAACTTTTACAAAACATTAAAAACAATGAATTCTTTAGACAACATCGCATGTTTAATTTGCCCACACGTAAAATATTGGAAAAGTATTTGAAAGAAGTTTTAACTCATTTGGATGAAGAGGTAATATATAGCTATACATATTTAAAAAACCTAAATAGAAAGAAATAATATAAATATTCCTCACATTACTTTCCAAGGACGATGAACAACATATTTTAGAAATTGTGGAACAATTAGATCGTCTCAAAACGTTGGCCATCATAGATCCATACGAAATTAATGGCGATTGGCAAAAATTCGTTTATCATCCCAACTTAATCAAGTATATAACTTCATTATTTAAATCCGATATGCCGATGGCTTGTTTAATATGGAAAAGACACTCAAGTGCCTTGTTGCCACAACTCACGGAAAATAAATTACGTGAACTGTTGAATCTAGTACCCAATGATACAAAACCATTCAATCTTTTACAATGGCTACGGCTATTTGTGCCAATTGTTAGTAATACTCATCCCAATATAATGCCTTCAATAACAGAGTGGAGCATACAAAAGATAAGATCTTTGCAATATGCTGAACATTGGCCGGAAATTGGTTTGGAATTTTCCACTAAAGTTACGCAAATATTCGAAGACATGTATTTTATGCATTCGGATGTAAAAAGGCAGCATGAGCGTAATATAGGCAAACTAAGAGATGTGGTGAATGCTTTGGAGGATTTGTTTGTATTGAAGAAAAGTTATAATTTAATATTTACTTTGGATAATTATTTGCAAGTGAGTTTTGTTTAAAGGTTTTGGCAAAATAGTTTTAAATTTATTGTATATCATTATTATAGGACAGCATAGATGAAACGGCCAAGTGTATTTTATTGCGTGTGCATTTGGATAATCTTAAAAGTTTGGTCAATGATTTTCTGTATCCCATTTACCAAGAAAAAGGCACTTCTCCGGTAGCGGCCATAAGACGTTACATATCATTATTGGTGGCCAGCAGAAATTCTTTTTCCACCTGGCTGGAGAGATCGGTGGCCTGCATAGAACTTTTACACAATGAAGATGATCGTTTAGAATCGGCTTTATTGGTTTTACAGGTACATTTTTCATTTCTATTAACAAACATTTAAAATCATCATATATTTTTAAGAATTCTCCTGTACCTTGGCCCGATACCGTGGCTCCTTTAATTAAGCTGCGCTATTCTACCCATCCCTTGGCTTTGAAAATCAATACCGAATATGAAATTCAAGTTATCAAGATAATGAAGGCCAAATATGGCTGGCCTACGGATGTGGCTTCTGATATTAATTTGAATTTGTTTATGTTTCGTATTGTAAAAATGGATTTGCCCGATATGTTGGAAGATATTAAGGTGCTTACCAAGGCGGCGCCGGAAATTGCCAGTAGCGCTAATTCCAATTGTTGTTATCAAATGGTTAAACATGGTAAACTGGAAGTGGCTTATGAATTTTTCAAAACCCTTAAAGCAGATAAAAATTCCCAATATGCTGTAGAAGTAACTGAATTTTTTGCGGTAAGTAGTGGTTTTCTTTAAATTACAACAAAATAATATTATTCCGAAAACTCCCCACAACAATTAGCATCTTTTGGAAAACTCCAATAACAGTTTTAGCGAATCTCTAGAAGAACAACGTAATCTTATAGAATTTTATAAGCTCATCACCCCTGTTAACATGGCATCTTCTCAAAAACGTTTAAAATCCATACAAAATAGTTTTGTTCTAAGAAACAAATATCAATTGCCTATTAAGGATATTAACCAGCTGGTATTGCTAGAAGATCGCCTTAAACTTTTGGATGAGGGCATAGAAAATATAATTAAACGCAGCCAGGGTGGTGATAATATTTGTAAATACTTTACCGCCGAAATAAGTGAGCTAGCGACAGCCTTAAATTTTGCCAAAATGTTTGGTGTTAAACGTTTGTGTCAGCGCATGAAATGTTTAATACTATCCTGTGCTCTTACCTACAATATAATGGAAATTGCCGATTGTAACATGGAGACCAAAGATGATTACATTGATATGGCTTTGGAGCTAATGGCCCAACAGATACAATTCACAAAAGGTTCTCAGTCCAGCACTTTGACTGCCTTATTAAACGATAATGATCCCTTGGCATTCCTCTTGGCCTATGAGCTGTTGGTGAGAGCATCGCTCTTTGAGCAAACACAAAATTGTGATCTGGTTGAGTTGATTAACTATGTGCGCATTGCTAGTAGTACGTACTCGCCCAATGAAATCGACAGTTTTTATGAGGGCCGTGAAAAAGCTATATCCAAACTGATTTGTGAAGCTATAGATGCGTCAGAAATTGCCGTGGGTGATGCTACTTTGAATTTTACGGCAGCTATGAATAATTCGTTTGATGTTAAACCAGAAAATCCAAAAAAGAGATACTCGGTTTCATTGTTCGATGAGGTTTTGCCCATGCCGCAGCAGCAGACTCAAAATAAGGTAGGTTCACAATAAAAAGAACCAAGATTAAAAATTTTCACAATAAAAAAATCCACGATTGATCAAAAGTGTTCACAATAAAAAGATCCATGATTGATAGAAAATGTTCACAATAAAAAGATCCAGGATCCACGATTAATCAAATATTTCACAATAAAAAGATCAAAAATATTCACAATAAGATCCAGGATCCACGATTGATCAAATATTTTCACAATAAAAAGATCAACAATTTTCACAATAAGATCTAGGATCCACGATTGATCAAATATTTTCACAATAAAAAGATCCAGGATCCACGATTGATCAAATATTTCACAATAAAAAGATCAAAAATATTCACAATAAGATCCAGGATCCACAATTTTCACAATAAAAAGATCAAAAATTTTCACAATATGATCTAGGATCCATGATTGATCAAATATTTTCACAATAAAAAGATCCAGGATCCACGATTGATCAAATATTTCACAATAAAAAGATCAAAAATATTCACAATAAGATCCAGGATCCATGATTGATCAAATATTTTCACAATAAAAAGATCATCAATTTTCACAATAAGATCTAGGATTCACGATTGATCAAATATTTTCACAATAAGATCTAGGATCCACGATTGATCAAAAATTTTCACAATAAAAAGATCAACAATTTTCACAATAAGATCTAGGATCCATGATTGATCAAATATTTTCACAATAAAAAGATCCAGGATCCACGATTGATCAAATAGTTCACAATAAAAAGATCAAAAATATTCACAATAAGATCCAGGATCCACGATTGATCAAATATTTTCACAATAAAAAGATCATCAATTTTCAGAATAAGATCTAGGATTCACGATTGATCAAATATTTTCACAATAAAAAGATACAGGATCCACGATTGATCAATTATTTTTACAATAAGATCTAGGATCCACGATTGATCAAATATTTTCACAATAAAAAGATCAACAATTTTCACAATAAGATCCAGGATCCATGATTGATCAAATATTTTCACAATAAAAGGATCCACGATTGATAGAAAATGTTCACAATGTTCACAAATTTCCCAATAAGATCCACGATTAATCAAATATTTTCACAATAAAAAGATCATCAATTTTCACAATAAGATCTAGGATTCACAATTGATCAAATATTTTCACAATAAAAAGATGCAGGATCCACGATTGATCAATTATTTTTACAATAAGATCTAGGATCCACGATTGATCAAATATTTTCACAATAAAAATATCAACAATTTTCACAATAAGATCTAGGATCCACGATTGATCAAATATTTTCACAATAAAAAGATCCAGGATCCACGATTGATCAAATATTTTCACAATAAAAAGATACAGAATCCACGATTGATCAAATAATTTCACAATAACATCTAGTATCCACGACTGATCAAATATTTTCACAATAAAAAGATACAGGATCCACGATTGATCAAATATTTTCACAATAAAAAGATCTACATTTTTACAATAAGATCTAGGATCCACGATTGACTAAAAAGATCCATGATTGCTAAAAAGTTTTCACAATAAAAAGATCAATAAAAAATGTTCACAATAAAAATATCCACAATTGATCATGCAAATTTGGAATATTCCTATTTTCAGGTCACCTATAGCGAACATTTACATATTGTCAAATTTGTTTCGCGCACCCTACTCTTTCTGGTCATAACCGCACCCTCCACCAATGGACTGTTTGCCAAGCTGAAAGAAATGATTTTAAAAACAGCAGATCCCTCAATAGAAATTGATCTGGATAGTGCTAAAAATGATTTCTTTTTATCGCTCGAGCATTTAATAAAAAATAAGATACACGATGTTTGGTATATAATGGCACAATATCTGTTGGACTATCAAAAAAGACACAATTGCAAATTGATCAATGGAGATTTTATATCATTACAAATGGCCCGGGTATTCAGGAATGTTATGTCACAAAAGGAGGTTAACTTTTTGGGTAAATACATATGAAGAAAACAAAAGTTGATATAAAATGTTATGCTTAAAAACAATTTCACAGAATTATTTGTTATGTTAACGGCTGATTGCTATTCTAAAAATTTGCTGGAGAAATTGGAGAATGATTTGAGAACGGATCAGCAAAAGGTGAATTTATTAACTTTATCCGAAATGTATAATGTATACTTTGAGGAGATAGACAATGTGGAGGCCATAAGAAATAAGTATGTATCATGATAGTTATTATCTCTTTGCTATGTAATGAATTCCTATGTAATATTTCTTTTTTGTGGCAGACGCATTAAACATTATTACTATTTGGAATTTTGCAAACAAGATCCTTCTATTAAGGGTAAATTTAATGCTGAAATCGATAGTATCGAACAGCTATTGAAGGAGTTTCATAACAAGCAATTGGATGTTCATTTGCTGGAGCGCATGAGCAGAGATTTTCAATTGGATTATCAGAAAATGTTGGTGACACAGGTGGGTTTTGCAGAATTATTATTTTAAAATAGAATAAAGAGAGAAAAAATATATATTCTTTGCTTAAATTAATAACTAAAGGTTGGCTAAATGAAAAATTAAATAAGTAATAAGTTAAATACAATAACATTGTAAATGAATGCTGGCATAAACTATCTCCATAAAGAGTCCAAAGCGCCTGAAACGGCATTTAATTTATTTTCAATGTTAACGGTTTTTTTTTTCTTCTATTTTTTGTTTGCCTTTAGGTGGTGAGCATTTTACAGGCTCAGGAATTGCAGTATGATATAAAAACCGATGGTTTTGGCGATGAAGAGCTGGTAATGATTACCACCGTGGAGAATATTAGAAGTTTATGCCAACCTTATATAAATGAAATCAAAAATACTGATTTATTGACATCGAAACTAAAACAATTTATAGAAGAGGTAAGTAAAATAAGACTTGTATAATAATTTATCAAGAAAAGCACCACAATTGGAATGATGAGTAAGATTGAAATTTATTGGTATAAAAATATGTATACTGAAACATTTCATTTGTCCGTTATTCTAATATTAAAAATTAATTTGATTATCTAGTACAGAATATCAAAGGTCACAAAAATGGTTGAAACGTGATTAGTATTATGTTCAGTGTGGTGAATCCTTGAGGTCCTTAAAGGTTAAAGTTCAGTTTTTTTTAGATAAAAATTTTATAATTTGAAAAAAAATTTGATTACTATAGCTTTAAAAAAAAAACATTCATAATATGTTTTAGAAAAAATTTATTGAAATTTTTATATTCTGGAAAATTTCAAAATTTTTTTAAAAAATTTCAAAATTCAATTTTTTTTTTTTTTTTGGAAAATTCTTTACAATAAAATTATTGTTAACATTTCATGTTTTGAAACGATTTACAATTTTTGTTTTGGAAAATATTAAAATTGTTAATCCATTAGTTTCTTAAAAATCTTATTTTATTGAACAAACATTTTATAATTTGCACAACATTTACATTTAAGAAGAAAACAAGAAAACTATTTTAGAAAAATTTCAAAATTTTTTGAAAAAATATAAAAATTCAAATTTATTTTAATTTTTTGGAAAATTCTTTACAATAAAATTACTTCAATATTTTTATTTTTGAAAATATTAAAATTGTTAATCCATTAGTTCCTTAAAGGTCAAAGGTCATAAGAAATAATTTTATTGGACAAACATATTATAATTTGCACAACATTTAAGATATTTCAAAATTATTTTAAAAAAACTATTTCATTAAAATTTTTTTGAAAAATTTTCAAAATTATTTTTATAAAAAATATTTTTTACAAAAATAATCATTAACATTTCATTAACTTTTTTTCAAGTTTCATTGAAACTTTAATTTGTTAGAAACAATTTCAATATTTTTAATGGAAAATATTAAAATTTATTTTAATGTTGTTTTTAAAATCCATATTAGTTTTAAAAAACTTTCACTCAAATTTTTAGTTTCATGAAAATTTCATTCAAATTTAAAAAAAAAAATTATGTATTATTTTTAACAATTTTCAATATATTTTTTGTTTTTTTTTTGAAAATATTAAATTTTTAATCCTTAAAGTTTTTTAATTGTCATTAAAATTTCGTGGAAAATATTTCCAAATTCAAAAGAAATGTAAGTTTAATAAATGAATTATGCATTTGACTTTTCCATGCAATATTTCATATACTCTTCAGATATAAAAGTTTTTTCAGTTTGACCTTTAAATATTTCATAACTGAAGCGTTTGTTCTTTTGATCATAGTGAAACAAAAAGACAGTGTTTAAGCAGTTGACTGAAGACATGCATTTTTCTACATTTTGCAAAAACTCATTTAAAAAACCAGTACAAATCGAGGGCTGCCAAAAACGATTCTGAAAAGATTTTACGTTTTACATAATTTGCTCATGTCAAACATACAACATAAATTTTACCTTGGGTATATCTGCTACGGCTTTTCGTTCTATGGGTTGCACAATAATTCCATCTTTGATTTTATAGCCAATATAAACATCTTCAACATTAGATAAATATGATTGCAGCCAATATGTTAAATATCTGTGGTCTTTATGTTTCAATCTACTCCACATTTGCTTAGAATATACAAAACGACAACTATTGAGAGCATCGATATCATCACTAAATATTAATTAAAGATAATATTATGTAGTTTGTAAAACTGTGAATTAATTGTCTATTGAGCGAATAAATAATATTTACAAATCTTTGATTTCTTCATTGGAATCGATTCCTTGTATTTCGCCTGTGTAAATAATATCATATTTACCAAAGTTACTTCTTTGTATTCCAACTAGTTTAATGTTGTCATCACCTGGTTCATCTATATTTGGTGGATTATCGGGTGAATCTATAAAGATATTACAAAATATTACATACTAGTAGACCGCCCGGCTTCGCCCGGCAGCATTTACTAATTTTAGTTCTTCAAGTTTCTCCAACTTTCTCGAAATTTTCAGGAGATGATTTGTAAAGAAAAAAAATCTAAAATTCCAGGTAAAACTCGGAATTTTTTTTGAGTCCAGTAAATTGTAATAAAAAAAGCTCCCTAAAGTATGCAGTACAAATTTAGATATTTTATTTGCAAATAAATAAGAACAGGTTGGTATGAGTGGTTTGAAGAAACATGAAGAACTAACATTAGATAAACTAGTTTTATATAAAAACATAATGTTACAACATTTTCGCATATGGTTTTCATATTTACTTATTATTTCACACACGATTTAGTCACTTAATCACTTTAATTTATTGTAAATCAAAATTCAATGGGAAAAAACTGCCAGGGAACAAATTCTCGGGGAATTTTTTAATCATAATTGGTCTGAATATATTAGGACATTATGCCAATATGACTTAATAGCAAACCGTGTGAATCCCCCAAATATGTACATACCAGTAAATAACAATTTGTGGAATCGGCCGTGATGTGTTTCAACTGCTCTCAACTCATGTAATGACTTATCTTCTCCTTCCATTACCATATATAAATTGCCATTATAACGTTTCAACTGCTCTCAACTCATGTAATGACTTATCTTCTCCTTCCATTACCATATATAAATTGCCATTATAACGTGATACCCGTATCTTTAATTCATTGTTTTTATAATATGATTCCATTAACTGGACTAAAGTGACACGTCTTGTAATTACTTTAGTTTTTTGTATATTTTCAACACCATCACGTTCGGCAGCAGAGGTCATGTCATATTTAAGTGATAAATCGATGTATCTTGAATACATAGAGCTACGGCTTTTATATTTTTCAAAACCTTCATTTAAGTCGATTGGATATACATCCAATTTTGGGATTTTCAAATAGTTAATTCTATTGGCCTTTGTAATTTTTCCATAATTATATTCGTAGAGCGCAACCAAATTGGGCTTTGAGAAAAAAACACTATTCTCTTTATATTTGCTTAAAGATTGTGGAGTTATTTCATATAAAAACATTTTGTTGTTATTATATTAAACTTGTATTTATTTATTTTATATTAAGATCAATTTCCTTTTATCTCTGATATTGTTAGAAGTCAACAATGTACTACACATAGTAAATTAATAAAGTAGCGACAGTACTACAACAAATAAAACATTTACAGAAACAACAGGTACTTTGTTTTTGTTAAAAGGTAAGTGAACTGTCAAAGTTGCCTGTTGTTGTTTTTGCTTATGGGTTTGTTGTATTTTTCGCCACAACAACCACAAGTGAATTGACAGTTCAAACTGAATAAAAACATAGCTGTTCTACTGAGTCTACATTATTAATTTACTTTGGTACTACACAAACAAATTGTATCAAGGCGAATTTATACAAGGTGGTTGTAGTTCTACAAAAACAACAAATGGTCTTAACAAATGTCAAAAAACAGAAATTAAAAATTAAACAAATATGTATTAAAACTAAATATAGTGTAGATAATTGAATAGTGAGGGCTTTACTTGTTTATGCAAAATATAAATATTTTGTTAATTAGCTTTGAATATATAGATATTGAAGTATAAAAACAAGCTTTGACAGATGTTAGAACCAAACAAGCGAAAAAAGAGTAATCAGCTGATTGACTGACTCCACCTTGTATAAATTCGCCTTGAATTGTATCATGCAAGGTGTATTTAATAAGGTGCCATCGGCAGCACAGCTGATTATAGAAATAGCACGCACAAATGTCAAACTACATATATAAAAAATATTCGCCCGTACGTTCGGATGTCAAACTCTATATATAAAAAATAAGTGAATTCGCCTGTATTTATTTCAATTCGCCACTGCTGTCACCATGTTAAATACGCCTTGGTATCATGCATAGAAATGCCAAACGGGGAATCCCGTTGCCGAAAATCCCGGGGTTTTCGGGATTTCTTAAATCCTGAAAATTTTTTGTTTGTATTTTAGGTCATTACGAAAGTTTTCAGGGGGTACCGTGTCAACATTTAAAAAAAAAATGATATTCTAAGGGACACTCTAATGTACATAATTGTGGTTTCATTGCATCTATTGCAAAAAGCCGTTTAGTTTACAGCATTCACATGCCAGGTATTCGTGCCTTGAATGCCATACAAACAAATTTTCACTTAATTTTAGGAGGCCTGAATATGTATTTCCATGCAAATCCCATATAGGTCTGCACAGACATGGTTATACCGTTTAGCGCCAAAAAACCCCTATACCTCCGAGGGTTAATGTCGTTCTTTTACGTATTTCAACCAATTGTTAAATGTCATTCTTTTTTATATTTTTAAACATTCACTGGTAACAAGAGTTAATGCATATTTTTAGGCGCATAATTTTATTTATACTTAAATGCATGAAAATCCGTTCCATAGCTATATCTCCTACACAGTGTTGGAGATATACAGTATTGGCCATAACTAAAGCACCCCCTCAATGGATTTTTTTGATAAAAACTGCTTTTTTGGGATGTATTTTGTATATATTTTATTAACTAATATTGTTAATGTTCATTTAATATTCATTTAGTAAAAGACAATTTTATTAAAAATTAATTTAAAATGATAAATCATATAAAAACTCAAACCGTATCGGACAAAACAAAAGCACCCTCTTATAAGATGTTTAAAAATTTGACTCGGTACTGCATATTTGCAATGTGAGTTATCGGGAATCACAATGAATGGACTTAAAAATTGCAAAAGATAAAAATATAGGAAGACGTAGTGTGCAAAATTTAAGTTTTATACAGTTTATTGTGAAAAAAAAACAATGACAAGGAACAAGTACTCCAGTGAATTTAAAATTAAAGTTATTGAAGACTGGAAGACGGGCTTATCACTACATGAATTTAGTAAAAAATATTCAATTAACAGATCAGTTATTTCCAGGCTCGTTTCAAAATTGTTTAAGACTGGTCGAAAATCTCCGGTGCATTCTGGAGGTCGTTCGCGAAAAAAACACGATATTATGATTCCTTGATCAAAAGAGCAATACAAAAAGATCCTGCAGCATCAGCTATTCAAGTACGAACAAGTTTAGGATTATGCGTTAGCGAAAGAACAATCCGTAGAAGAGTAATAAAAGCCCGATTATTCAGCTGACGACCAGCAAAAAAAAACATTTCTATCAGCTAAGAACAAGAAAGCTAGACTGAAATTTGCCAAAGCCCACATCGACTGGAGTGTCCAAAAATTAAAGACAGTACTGTTCCCTGCCGAATCCAAATACAACTTAAAAAGTTCCGCTGGAATAAGGCGTGTACGCAGACCAAAAGGAGGAAGACTGAATCCTAAGTATTGCAAAGGAACAATTAAACATGGAGGAGGCAATGTAATGGTCTGGGGTTGCTTTTCTGGTCAAGGATTTGGGCCAAATCATAAAATTTATGGGATTATGGATCGGTTAATGTACCGTGATGTATTGAAAGCAGTAATGTTGCCTTATGCCAGTGAAGAGATGCCAATTATAGGGAGCTTCCAACAGGATAACGATTCTAAGCACCCCTCCAAAGTTTGTAAGACTTGGCTACACAGCAATAAGATTCAAGTTCTTCATTGGACTGGTCAATCTCCCGATCTCAATCCTATTGAGAACTTGTGGCACATTGTTAATATGAAAATAAATCGTGAAAATTGTTGAAATAAAGATCGGAAATTTTCACGATTTATTTCATGCCGTTAAAATAGCCTGGGAAGGAATATCGAAAAACGCCATAAAAACACATCTTCTATGCCAAGAGATGTTCTTGTGCCATCCAAAACAAAGGATTTGCAACAAAAAATTAACTAACATTTTTTTTTATAGTATATCCTTGAAGGGGTGCTTTAGTTTTGTCCGTTTCATATTCTACCTTAAAATATTTTTTGATTTTAAGTTACCTCTTATAGAAAGGTTAACTTTGAAAGTATTTGTTTATCAATACTTAACATATTAACAAATGAAAATAATACATAATAGATATTTAAAACTTTGATTTTATACAAAAAAATACCATATGAAAAAAAAATCATTGAGGGGGTGCTTTAGTTATGGCCAATACTGTACATACTATTTTTTTTTTTGGGTTTTTCTTTATATTACACTGCAGCCACACGATCAAGTTTTTCTTGATAGTCTTTTACATATACTGTTTGTCAAAATTTATAAAAATTGAAAGCGGTGACGTAGGCAGCACGCAACTTGAAAACAATTTTAGTACAAATTGGACATAAAAATGTAATCAGCTGTTTTCTTGAATGAAAATTTGAACACCAACTTGAATGTGAAATTGAATGCAAGTTCGTTTCAATTCTTAAAAATGTGAGTGTATTAGTAAAAAAGTGTGAGTGTATTAAAACTTGAAAGGCAAAACTTGATCGTGTAACCCCCAAGTTAAGTATTTTTTCTGTGGAAATCCCCTTGAATATGAAATAAAAATCTTTATTAATTAAATTTTGTATTTATATTTATTAAAATTAAAAATAAAAAATCAGTCCTACTGCTTTCATAAAAAACTAAAAAAACTATATCTTATATAGATTCAAAGAAATGTAAGTTTGATAAATGAATTATGCAGATACATATATGTAAAGCTACGTGTACACGGTTGTCAGATTTTACGTTTAACGTTGTCAGAAAAATGCTCTGAAAATGGTTAACACAACCATGTGAACTTATGTTGATACATATGGTTGTTAACCATTTATTGAACATCTTTCTGACAACTTGTAAGATCTGACAAGCGTATATCAGAGGCCTAAGTGAATAAATAAAAACTTCTTAACCATTTGATTTTTCCATGCAATATTTCATATACTCTTTAGATATAAAAGTTTTTTCAGTTTGACCTTTAAATATTTCATAAGTGAAGCGTTTCTTTTCTTCATCATAGTGAAACAAAAAGACAGTGTTTAAGCAGTTGACTGAAGACATGCGTTTTTCTACATTTTGCAAAAAGTCATATAAAAAACCTGTACAAATCGAGGGCTGCCAAAAACGATTCTGAAAAGATTTTACGTTTTTTTAATTGCTCATGTCAAACATACAGCATAACATTTACCTTGGGTATATCTACTGCGGCTTTTCGTTTTATGGGTTTCTCAATAGTTCCATTGTCGTTTTTATAGCCAATATAAACATCTTCAACATTAGCTAAATATGATTGCAGCCAATATGTTAAATATCTGTTGTCTTTATATTTCAGTGTGTTCCACATTTGCTTTGAAAAGACAAAACAACAACTATTGAGAGCATCGAAATCATCACTAGATATTAATTAAAGATAATATTATGTAGTTTGTAAAACTGTGAATTAATTGTCTATTGAGCGAATAAATAATATTTACAAATCTTTGATTTCTTCATTGGAATCGATTCCTTGTATTTCGCCTGAGTAAATAATATCGTATTTACCAAAATTACTTCTATGTATTCCAACTAGTTCAATGTTGTCATCATATGGTTCATCTATTTTTGGTGGATTATCGGGTGAATCTAAAAAGATATTATAAAATTAGTAGAAATAATGGACCTATACAAAAAAACTCAAATTTGGAAAGAAACGAGTTAGGGCCTTTCTATTTTAAGGTTACCTTAATATAGAAAGGCCCTAACTCGTGTTTTTTTTTTTTTTTTGGTAAGCCCAGATTTTTTGATAAATGGTCCGCTCATATATCATATTTAGCCAAAAAATCTCGACTTAAAAAAACAGGAGTTAGGGCCTTTATGTATTAAGGTAAAGATATATTCGTCTATGTACTATAATCTTATATATAAAAAGAAGTTACATTTTGATGTCACCACTAACTGCGAAAACGGGTCGATCGATTTCAACCAAAATTTCAGGGTACGTTGGGGATGGTCTGTAGATGGTTTATGTTTGCACGAAATCGGCATAGTGGTTCCGGAGATACGGCTGGACCGACTTTTATAAAATTTTCAGTGAATCTTCAGATTTTTAATTTTCGGTCTGTGGGCGGAGGGGCGTGGTAAAATCAAATTTTTACACTATACCGCTAATGACACTGACTGCCGAAACAATGAAATACAAATCGATTGACACAGTAATGAACGAAGAACAAGCCTCAATTATGCTACTGAAACATTGAAGGTTGGATCACAGATAATGTTTCTCTGCAACATAAACGCGCCAAAATTATGCAACGGAACACGATTGACCATCAAAAAACGTTCACCAAATTTAATTGAGGTAAAAATCATCGGTGGCAGGTTAAAATGCGAAGACGTAATGATTTCACGCATACCAAAGATTTCCAACGACAAAGCATAAGGCCAATCGTTGACTATTGCTGGCTTACATTTGGAAAATTCATGTTTTGTATGTGGTTTGCTCCCGAGTAAATAAGAAAAAAGAAACGTATATCCCCTGTCCTTAAGATGAATTCATAAATATAATATTCCATTTGCCTTAAATACATCCGTTTAATTGCTTTAAGGGCATATCATGCCACTGTACTTATAGATATCTGCTACAACTTTGTCAAATGACCACCTCAGTCTTTCGGGTGCGAGGGAGTCCGTTCTTTTTTTGTCCGACACTGTATATTCAGATCGAGATGTAATATAAAACAGAATTATTGTAAGCGCCAGCAACGCGGACCGGGTTCAGCTAGTTATTTATATTTTTATAGTGAACGTTTTTGTAACCGAATGAAAATTTAAAATTATGCCATTAACATACATAAATATAATACATACCAGTAAATAACAATTTTTCCAATCGGCCGTGATGTGTTTCAACTGCTTTCAATTCAAATAATGACCCATCTTCTTCTTCCATTACCATATATAAATTGCCATTATAACGTGATACCCGTATCTTTAATTCATCGTATTGTCTCTTATAATAATATGATTGCATTATATTGACTAAAGTGCCACGTCTTGTAATTACTTTAGTTTTTTCTATATTTACAACACCATCACGTTCGGCAGCAGAGGTCATGTCATATTTAAGTGATACATCGATGTATCTTGAATACATAGAAGAGTTACGGCTTATATATTTTGCAAAACCTTCATTTAAGTCGATTGGATATACATTCAATTTTGGTATTTTCAAATAGTTAATTCTCTTCGCCTTTGTATTTTTTCCATAATTATAATCGTATAGCCCAACCAAATTGGGCTGTGAGAATAAAACACGTTTCTCTTTATATTTGCTTAAAGATTGTGGAGTTATTTCATATAAAAACATTTTGTTGTTATTATATTAAAATTGTAGGTATTTATTTATTTATTTTATATTAAGAAGAATTTCCTCTTATCTCTGATATTGTTAGAAGTCAACAATGTACTACACAAATAAATTGTATCATGCAGTTATGTTATGTTAAAGGTGATTCCCCTATTTTCAAATTTAATTAACGGGTCGTCTGACTCAAGGCGAATTCATAAGGTAAAGTACGCGGCTCAACAACAAATGCAACTATTTATACAAAAACAACAGGCATTTTAAATTTGTTAAAACACACAACTGTCAAAAAATTATGAATGAATTTAAAAATAACAAATACTCGTGCTATAATACACATAATAAATTTGTATTTCGTATTTTTGCTCGCATGTTTAAAATTTTGCATAATTTTTTTACTATTTATCTCTCTCTTTTATACTTTTTTTTAATTTTGTAACTATCTAATAATAATCTTAAACATAAACAAACTTTTTGACAGTTGGGTTGTAAACAGCTGATGCTCACCTTTTTAAAATAGCTTGGGTTGCCAATTTAAAGAATATGTAACTGTCGTAATAAACGTGGCAACTCCATCTTTATATGTTTACGAAAAATAATGCAATGAAAGAAAATAGAAACAAGTTAGAGTATGTACTATATTCAGCTATGCCGAATCTTAAACTCCCACCACCTAAATACGATGAAAACCAGAGACTTGAGCAATTTAGTTGCGCAAGTCTAAAGAGTTTTAAAGGAATCAGTACATTGGTTCTACCAAAGTAAATTAATAAAGTAGCGACAGTACTACAACAAATACAACATTTACAAAAACCACAAGCAATTTTGTTTTTGGTTTAAGGTCTGAGCTGTCAAAGTTGCCTGTTGTTGTTTTTGCTTTTGGGCTTGTTGTATTTTTCGCCACAACAACCACAAGTGAATTGACAGTTCAGACCAAAGTAAAAAAAATAGTCAGCTGTTCTACTGAGTCTACATTATTAATTTACTTTGGGTTCTACAGTAGTTCTATAAAACACTTATTAGTTCTACAATAACATTTTGGAAGCGGTTTAAGAACTTTTGTTTTTTTTTTTGGAAAAATAAATGAAATTTGTTCTAGTATTTATTAAAATTCATGTATTTACATACATATTTTATTTTTATTTAGATCCACATCTATTTCTATGAGTTATATTTGTGTGTCATCGAAATCCTGTTAGACTACAATGCTGTGCCCAAAGAAATGCAAGTATGGACTAGTATATTGCACTTTCTAAAACACAAAATGACCACCAGGCGTCGTAATCGACCTGGTCAGTTGGAAACCGATATGTGGTTTGAATCGCAAAAGGAAATTGGAGTTTTACCCAAAATCTCACGTTATCGTTTACCCTTCAAACCCATAGTCGAGCAGCCCTTGAAAGATATCTTAGATACTGAACTGAATGTGGATAATTGTGAGAGTTGGTTCCCATTGATACAAATGCATATGATGTTAAAGGGTTCCACCGATATAGCACATAATTGTGACTATTTTTGCATGTCGGCGGTGAAAAATTCTATAGGGGAGTATAAGAATCGGGATGATTCAGAAACTTGGCATTTACAGCCTACAAATAATGCTTTTCTCAAGTCGGTAGGTTTTCTTACAATATACATATGTTTGTGTTCCAAATAAAATTCACTTATTTACAATTAATTTATTCTTAGATCTTACGTTTGGTCAAACATGTCCATAATCCCTCTAAAGCTTTCATGATCTTATATTTTGTTTCCAACTATGCTCCCGATGGGGCCGATCAAGTGGAGGCTTCTTATGAATGCTATAAATATGCCTTGAAAAACGAAAAACTTATAACAGATCCCAAATGTCAAGAGCAATTGTCGAAAATTAAACGCAAATATCCCACACTAAAAACCCAGCATTTGCTTTATGTTTATGGCTTGACCGATGAGAAACTTATGCGTTTGATAGAGAATCCCTCGGAGCTTATCTATCATTTGTATCATCTGGATGTAATACTCAAGGGTGGTAAATTGGATATAAATGCTGTGGTTAAGGAAATTGCTGAACTGCATGAGTTAAATGTGGAACCCATACAGTTTAAGTTGCTGCAAAAATGGCTATCATTTACCGTAGACCAACCCGATGGCACCATATTAGATGAGACCTTGTTTGAAGATCAAAATTTATCGGAAAATAGTTCGGAAGAGTTTAATAATGCCGCCGAAAATGTTATAAGGTATGGAAAACTATCGCCAAAACTAATACGATTAAATTAATATTTCAATCTGTTTTCCTTTTCCCTACAGAGCTAATTATATAATAACCAGCTGGCCTAAAGAGGTGGCAGTGCAATTTTTGGTAGCCAATATCTTTCCTCCCGATGGGTAAACTTACATTTTAATTTGAATTTATTTGTATATTCTTACTAAAATTAAACTTCCTTTACAGCTCCGTTAACACCTCCAAACAGCTACAGATGTATGAGTGCTATTTCAAACTCTATGATGGCAGCAGTTTCTCCTTTGACAATATGTTTAGCCAAAAGCAGTACATCACCATTAAGTGTGTACATGAGCTTAAGAAATTGGGTTACAATTCCAGTCTGGATAAATTTGCCGAGAGCAATAAAATCGATATACTTAAAACGTTGTGGCAAAGAAAATCGCACAATCCCAATACTTTACAAATATTGGCCAATATTTGTTTAGGTTTCGATATTTATTTGTCCAAAATTTGGAATGGCATTTTAAAACGTATGGTCATGCTAAAAATGATTAAAGAATTGAATGCTTTAGTGGATGTGTTGTCTTGTAAACCGGAACTATTGCACACTGAAGGTTTGATAATGGCCTGGGATTGTGTTTTATTGGAGCCGTTTATAAATGCCAATCAAACGAAATCTTTTGAACAGGAGGAACAATTGTACAATACTTTATTTAGATTGCAGGTAAAGTAGAGAGAAATTGTCAGAATGGAGATAAAAATTATAGTTTTATTAACTATTCTGTTTCTTTTTCAGAGTTGTCCCGTAGTACATTCCTTGAATCTGTTTAGATTTGCTGAAAACTGTTTGCGCTTAGATCGTCCTCATATGGCTGCCATATTTTTGGCATTTTGTAGAGCCGACGAACAAAAAACTAAAATCAAAAAGGTTTGCTTTCTAATAACACATTTACCTATCAGAAAATTTAATCTATAATTTTCACATTTCAGCTTATTACTTTGCGCAATGATAAAATGCGCCAGGATATTTTGGATTTAGAAGATGTGGGCATTTTGTCTTTCGTTTTAAACTTTGCTCTTAAAGAGTTGAATTTATAAATTATGTATATTTTTAAGCACTCAATTTCAAATGAAATACAACATGGAAATAGTATTAAATTATTGTATTATGAAAATTATGTGGTTTTCTTTTATCGTGATTTTGTTGAATATTAAAATTTAGTGCATAAATGCAAATGCAGCAGTTTCTTTAAAAAAAGAGTGAAAATCTGTGATCACTTCATTATATGAAAAACTAAAATTGGCTGCCGTTTCTTAAATAGAGGTCCAATTAAAAAAAGAGTTCAAATCTGTGATCACTAATATTATTCAATAAAACTCTTTAGAAATCGATTTTTATATGAAAATCTAAAATTGGCTGTAGATTCTTAAATAGAGGTCCAATTAAAAAAAGAGTAAAAATCTGTTATCACTAATATTATTCAATATAACTCATTAAAAATCGATTTTTATATGAAAATCTAAAATTGGCTGTAGTTTCTTAAATGGAGGTCCAATTAAAAAAAGAGTGAAAATCTGTGATCACTAATATTATTTGATAAAACTCTTTAAAAATCGATTTTTATATGAAAATCTAAAATTGGCTGTAGTTTCTTAAATAGAGGTCCAATTAAAAAAAGAGTGAAAATCTGTGATCACTTATATTATTTGATAAAACTCTTTAAAAATCGATTTTTATATGAAAAACTAAAATTGGCTGTAGTTTCTTAAATAGAGGTCCAATTAAAAAAAGACTGAAAATCTGTAATCACTAATAAAATTTGTTAAAACTCTTTAGAAATCGATTTTTATATGAAAATCTAAAATTGGCTGTAATTTTTAAATAGAGGACCAATTAAAAAAATAGTGAAAATCTGTGATCACTAATATTATTCAATAAAACTCATTAAAAATCGATTTTTATATGAAAATCTAAAATTGGCTGTAATTTCTTAAATAGAGGTCCAATTAAAAAAAGAGTGAAAATCTGTGATCACTAATAAAATTTGTTAAAACTCTTTAAAAATCGATTTTTATATGAAAAACTAAAATTGGCTGTAGTTTCTTAAATAGAGGTCCAATTAAAAAAAGAGTGAAAATCTGTGATCACTTATATTATTTGATAAAACTCTTTAAAAATCGATTTTTATATGAAAATCTAAAATTGGCTGTAGTTTCTTAAATAGTGGTCCAATTAAAAAAAGACTGAAAATCTGTGATCACTAATAAAATTTGTTAAAACTCTTTAAAAATCGATTTTTATATGAAAAACTAAAATTGGCTGTAGTTTCTTAAATAGAGGTCCAATTAAAAAAAGAGTGAAAATCTGTGATCATAAAACTCTTTAAAACTTTAAAATTTATATGAAAAACTAAAATTGGCTGTAGTTTCTTAAATAGAGGTCCAATTAAAAAAAGAGTGCAAATCTGTGATCACTAATAAAATTTGTTAAAACTCTTTAAAAATCGATTTTTATATGAAAAACTAAAATTGGCTGTAGTTTCTTAAATAGAGGTCCAATTAAAAAAAGACTGAAAATCTGTGATCACTAATTATTTGATAAAACTCTTTAAAAATCGATTTTTATATGAAAAACTAAAATTGGCTGTAGTTTCTTAAATAGAGGTCCAATTAAAAAAAGAGTGAAAATCTGTGATCACTAATTATTTGATAAAACTCTTTAAAAATCGATTTTTATATGAAAATCTAAAATTGGCTGTAGTTTCTTAAATAGAGGTCCAATTAAAAAAGAGTGCAAATCTGTGATCACTAATATTGTTAGATAAAACTCTTTAAAAATCGATTTTTATATGAAAATCTAAAATCGGCTGTAGTTTCTTAAATAGAGGTCCAATTAAAAAAAGAGTGCAAATCTGTGATCACTAATATTGTTTCATAAAACTCTTTAAAAATCGATTTTTATATGAAAAACTAAAATTGGCTGCAGTTTCTTAAATAGAGGTCCAATTAAAAAAAGAGTGCAAATCTGTGATCACTAATATTGTTAGATAAAACTCTTTAAAAATCGATTTTTATACGAAAAAATAAAATTGGCTGTAATTTCTTAAATAGAGGTCCAATTAAAAAAAGACTGAAAATCTGTAATCACTAATAAAATTTGTTAAAACTCTTTAAAAATCGATTTTTATACGAAAATCGAAAATTGGCTGTAGTTTCTTAAATAGAGGTCCAATTAAAAAAAGAGTGAAAATCTGTGATCACTAATATTATTTCATAAAACTCTTTAAAAATCGATTTTTATATGAAAAACTAAAATTGGCTGTAGTTTCTTAAATGGAGGTCCAATTAAAAAAAGACTGAAAATCTGTAATCACTAATAAAATTTGTTAAAACTCTTTAGAAATCGATTTTTATATGAAAATCTAAAATTGGCTGTAATTTCTTAAATAGAGGACCAATTAAAAAAATAGTGAAAATCTGTGATCACTAATATTATTCAATAAAACTCATTAAAAATCGATTTTTATATGAAAATCTAAAATTGGCTGTAATTTCTTAAATAGAGGTCCAATTAAAAAAAGAGTGAAAATCTGTGATCACTAATAAAATTTGTTAAAACTCTTTAAAAATCGATTTTTATATGAAAAACTAAAATTGGCTGTAGTTTCTTAAATAGAGGTCCAATTAAAAAAAGAGTGAAAATCTGTGATCACTTATATTATTTGATAAAACTCTTTAAAAATCGATTTTTATATGAAAATCTAAAATTGGCTGTAGTTTCTTAAATAGTGGTCCAATTAAAAAAAGACTGAAAATCTGTGATCACTAATAAAATTTGTTAAAACTCTTTAAAAATCGATTTTTATATGAAAAACTAAAATTGGCTGTAGTTTCTTAAATAGAGGTCCAATTAAAAAAAGAGTGAAAATCTGTGATCACTAATTATTTGATAAAACTCTTTAAAAATCGATTTTTATATGAAAATCTAAAATTGGCTGTAGTTTCTTAAATAGAGGTCCAATTAAAAAAGAGTGAAAATCTGTGATCACTAATTATTTGATAAAACTCTTTAAAAATCGATTTTTATATGAAAATCTAAAATCGGCTGTAGTTTCTTAAATAGAGGTCCAATTAAAAAAAGAGTGCAAATCTGTGATCACTAATATTGTTTCATAAAACTCTTTAAAAATCGATTTTTATATGAAAAACTAAAATTGGCTGCAGTTTCTTAAATAGAGGTCCAATTAAAAAAAGAGTGCAAATCTGTGATCACTAATATTGTTAGATAAAACTCTTTAAAAATCGATTTTTATACGAAAAAATAAAATTGGCTGTAATTTCTTAAATAGAGGTCCAATTAAAAAAAGACTGAAAATCTGTAATCACTAATAAAATTTGTTAAAACTCTTTAAAAATCGATTTTTATACGAAAATCGAAAATTGGCTGTAGTTTCTTAAATAGAGGTCCAATTAAAAAAATAGTGAAAATCTGTGATCACTAATATTATTCAATAAAACTCATTAAAAATCGATTTTTATATGAAAATCTAAAATTGGCTGTAATTTCTTAAATAGAGGTCCAATTAAAAAAAGAGTGAAAATCTGTGATCACTAATTATTTGATAAAACTCTTTAAAAATCGATTTTTATATGAAAAACTAAAATTGGCTGTATTTTCTTAAATAGAGGTCCAATTAAAAAAAGAGTGAAAATCTGTGATCACTAATATTATTTGTTAAAACTCTTTAAAAATCGATTTTTATATGAAAATCTAAAATTGGCTGTAGTTTCTTAAATAGAGGTCCAATTAAAAAAGAGTGCAAATCTGTGATCACTAATATTGTTAGATAAAACTCTTTAAAAATCGATTTTTATATGAAAAACTAAAATCGGCTGTAGTTTCTTAAATAGAGGTCCAATTAAAAAAAGAGTGCAAATCTGTGATCACTAATATTGTTAGATAATACTCTTTAAAAATCGATTTTTATATGAAAATCTAAAATTGGCTGTAGTTTCTTAAATAGAGGTCCAATTAAAAAAAGAGTGCAAATCTGTGATCACTAATATTGTTTCATAAAACTCTTTAAAAATCGATTTTTATATGAAAAACTAAAATTGGCTGCAGTTTCTTAAATAGAGGTCCAATTAAAAAAAGAGTGCAAATCTGTGATCACTAATATTGTTAGATAAAACTCTTTAAAAATCGATTTTTATACGAAAAAATAAAATTGGCTGTAATTTCTTAAATAGAGGTCCAATTAAAAAAAGACTGAAAATCTGTAATCACTAATAAAATTTGTTAAAACTCTTTAAAAATCGATTTTTATACGAAAAACTAAAATTGGCTGTAGTTTCTTAAATAGAGGTCCAATTAAAAAAAGAGTGAAAATCTGTGATCACTAATATTATTTCATAAAACTCTTTAAAAATCGATTTTTATATGAAAAACTAAAATTGGCTGTAGTTTCTTAAATGGAGGTCCAATTAAAAAAAGAGTGAAAATCTGTGATCACTAATATTGTTTCATAAAACTCTTTAAAAATCGATTTTTATATGAAAATCTAAAATCGCCTGTAGTTTCTTAAATAGAGGTCCAATTAAAAAAAGAGTGAAAATCTGTGATCACTAATATTGTTTCATAAAACTCTTTAAAAATCGATTTTTATATGAAAAACTAAAATTGGCTGTAGTTTCTTAAATAGAGGTCCAATTAAAAAAAGAGTGAAAATCTGTGATCACTAATAAAATTTGTTAAAACTCTTTAAAAATCGATTTTTATATGAAAATCTAAAATTGGCTGTAGTTTCTTAAATATAGGTCCAATTAAAAAAAAAAGAGTGAAAATCTGTGATCACTAATAAAATTTGTTAAAACTCTTTAAAAATCGATTTTTATATGAAAAACTAAAATTGGCTGTAGTTTCTTAATTAGAGGTCCAATTAAAAAAAGACTGAAAATCTGTGATCACTAATTATTTGATAAAACTCTTTAAAAATCGATTTTTATTTGAAAATCTAAAATTGGCTGTAGTTTCTTAATTAGAGGTCCAATTAAAAAAAGACTGAAAATCTGTGATCACTAATTATTTGATAAAATTCTTTAAAAATCGATTTTTATATGAAAATCGAAAATTGGCTGTAGTTACTTAAATAGAGGTCCAATTAAAAAAAGACTGAAAATCTGTGATCACTTATATTATTTGATAAAACTCTTTAAAAATCGATTTTTATATGAAAAACTAAAATTGGCTGTAGTTTCTTAAATAGAGGTCCAATTAAAAAAAGAGTGCAAATCTGTGATCACTAATATTGTTAGATAAAACTCTTTAAAAATCGATTTTTATATGAAAAACTAAAATTGGCTGTAGTTTCTTAAATAGAGGTCCAATTAAAAAAAGACTGAAAATCTGTGATCACTAATTATTTGATAAAACTCTTTAAAAATCGATTTTTATATGAAAATCTAAAATTGGCTGTAGTTTCTTAAATAGAGGTCCAATTAAAAAAAGAGTGAAAATCTGTGATCACGTATATTATTTGATAAAACTCTTTAAAAATCGATTTTTATATGAAAAACTAAAATGGGCTGTAGTTTCTTAAATAGAGGTCCAATTAAAAAAAGAGTGGAAATCTGTGATCACTAATAAAATTTGTTAAAACTCTTTAAAAATCGATTTTTATTTGAAAATCGAAAATTGGCTGTAGTTTCTTAAATAGTGGTCCAATTAAAAAGAGTGAAAATCTGTGATCACTAATATTATTTCATAAAACTCATTAAAAATCGATTTTTATATGAAAATATAAAATTGGCTGTAGTTTCTTAAATAGTGGTCCAATTAAAAAAAGAGTGAAAATCTGTGATCACTAATAAAATTTGTTAAAACTCTTTAAAAATCGATTTTTATATGAAAAACTAAAATTGGCTGTAGTTTCTTAAATAGAGGTCCAATTAAAAAAAGAGTGAAAATCTGTGATCACTAATATTATTAGATAAAACTCATTAAAAATCGATTTTTATATGAAAAACTAAAATTGGCTCTAGTTTCTTAAATAGAGGTCCAATTAGAAAAAGAGTAAAAATCTGTGATCACTAATATTATTTCATCGTAACTTTATGAAGTAATCGTATAAATGAATTCCCAGAAATTAATTTTTATTCTCAAATTGTTTACAGCAAAGTTTACGTGATAACTATTCCATGTACCAAAAACAAACTTTTTTTTTTTGGCTATTAATATATTTATTTATACACTATATTAGTTTAATTAGTTTGTTGGCATTCGTACTAAATAGATAAAGTTTGATAAAAGTTGTTCAACATGCTTATTAAATTGTAATGAATACGCCACCAGATTGGATTTTTCTCACCCTCCTCTAGCTTTTTTGGAGCCCACAATGTTTTTACGTAGAATATTTATTTACATTACTCGTATGAACTAATATTTAATAAATATTATATTAATACGGTGAGTGTCAAAATGATAAGGTTACAACACATACTTTTCGTTCTGTTCATCCAGTTTTTCACAAATACTCTCTATTGATAAGGTTTGGTATTGAAAATGGGCAATATCAGTCCATAATTTGTAACTAGAAAATATTCCAAACTAACAAATTACTCAAAAAATTACACCTAGGAGTGTAGTTTTCGTTTTACTAGTACATTCTCATCACTTAGGTTTTTGACAACTGAGTTAGGTTTTGAGTTTTCGATCTACATATGTGTAGTCATAGAGAAGCATAGAGCGGTACTCGTATGAACTAATATTTAATAAATATTATATTAATACGGTGAGTGTCAAAATGATAAGGTTACAACACATACTTTTCGTTCTGTTCATCCAGTTTTTCACAAATACTCTCTATTGATAAGGTTTGGTATTGAAAATGGGCAATATCAGTCCATAATTTGTAACTAGAAAATATTCCAAACTAACAAATTACTCAAAAAATTACACCTAGGAGTGTAGTTTTCGTTTTACTAGTACATTCTCATCACTTAGGTTTTTGACAACTGAGTTAGGTTTTGAGTTTTCGATCTACATATGTGTAGTCATAGAGAAGCATAGAGCGGTAACTAGAAAAAAACTCAAACAAAAAAATTACTCAAAATATTTACACATACGAGTGTTGTTTTTGTTTTCACATAGTTTTTTCTACTAATACATTCTGACCACTTAGGTGTTTGACAACTGGGGTAGGTCTTTGACAGGAGAGTTTCCGCTCTATGTCTCTATGTGTGTTTGAGCAACAAGCATTTATTTCAGCCAATAATAGTAACAATCAATACTATTTTTATTTTCGAATAAACAGAACGTTAAGAATGTGACCTTATCATTTTGAGACGCACCTTAATTGCACTATTAGTATTACATATTATTATTTATTATTATCTCTTTATAGTGTTTGCATTTCATAACGTCTATTCAACTCCAATTCATCCATTTCTTGAAGCGGTGTTATATTTCGCCGTTTATATTTGAGCTTCTGATAAACCGATTTTGTTCTCTTTAAGGGCTTCAAAACCTTGAGGCCATAGAGTACGGCCGTAGCTAAAGCGGCTGCCACTAAGACCATCAATATGCCATAAGCTAAATGTTCCTTTCTAGCCGGTGAGCGTATGTAAACTAATAATTTATTCTCTTGGGCTTTGGAGCCATCATTAGAGGGTAGACAATAGTGCTCTTGTAGTATTATAGATGTATTAAGATTTGCATAGTTGGACCAATTTGGATTTAGTTGAAATTGTTCTATACAAATACATTTGAGGGCTTCATTGTCGTCATTATTAATTTGCGTGCACAGTGAATACTTGGGGCAATCCAAGAGATTATCACGAGAACAAGTCTTTACTAAAACGATCAAAAAAGTTTGTATTTTGTTATAATTTGTGATTTTTCTTTTATTTAAACTATTATTTACTTTAGCTTACATATCACTTGAGCTTTTATAATGGCCACTAATGTTAGGCTTATGAATATTGCAGAGTTAGCTCCAGTATTTTTCATTTTTTTTTGTTTAATATTTGTTTAATAAATTTGTTTTGAAATTTAGCTGCTCAAATGTTTAGCACTTCCATATTAAAAGGCTATATTATTAATACTAAAATGCAAACAAATTATTATTAAATATTTTTGTTATAACTGCTGCTGGTAGTTGTGTTATTATTATTATTGGGGTGATTATGAGCTTTAATATTTATTTATTTGTTTAATTTTCAGTTTAATTTCTTATCGCCTGTTATTTTGCTTTTTTTATCTTATCTAAAGAGAGAAATTTCTAATATTTGTAGGCATCTACTGGTTATAAATTAAAATTTTAGTAATTTTCTTTGTCTTTTTATAAAAATATACATTTTTAAAATTGTTTAAATAAAATTCATAGATGAGCTAAAATAAAGTTCGAATAACCACAACTTATTAAGTAAAAAAATTATTTTTAAAATTAAATGTCTCATTTGTTTAAATGGTTTTTATCATATCACATCAGTTGAAAGATAACAGATCTTTTGTTTAATTTTGCTATAATTGTTTACAATAGTCGAGCAAGTTCGTCCATATGATTCCCCTTTAGGTTAGGGTTCCTAATCGGGAATATTTGTTTATAAAAACTTACACAATATCTTGGAATATACATTTTATGAAAGCTTAATTCTTTGCCTATCCATAATTGTTTAAAATTATGAAATCGAAATTTTGAGGGTGTTTCAAAATCTTTAAAAACGGTTTTAGAGTGTCCTCACCTAGGCCTACAACCCTCATTAGGTCGCTTTTCAAGTTCTGACAAAAAGTGTTATTTTTTAGCAGAGTGTTATTAAGTTATTCTTTCTGTTGAATGCTCTGGAAAGTATCTATGATGACTACTTAAGACCAGCTAGGTACCTGATCATATGCTGGACATGCTGTGATCAATTTGATCCTGGATATTCCTCTGTATGCTCTCCTCGTATATATGTACGTAGGTCCTGACTGATATGCCTATGGAGATACTCCAACTGTATAAAGCCGAAGTTTGGATGGTGTTAAGAGGTTATTTAAAGAGTATGGTGACGAGTTGTTGGTAGTTTACGGGCCAGCTGGGGTGAGGAGAAGAGCTTATTTATCTCCATTCTGACAGGTTAAAAACCATTGTCAGGTACTCGACTAACTAAAGTGTTTTAACATCAGCATGGATAATCCGTCTGGTCTTGGTCGTCTGGCTTCTGCGTGTAAAGTTGTGGAAGTCCGAGACTGGAATCGTTTATGTTGATATATGAAAACTTAATCACGACCCTGTCATTCTTCTTTATCGGATTGATAGACCACAACTTGACAACACCTGAACTCAAGTTTAAGTTCATCAAATGTTGCAGCCATTTGATCCGCTTCTACTCATTTACTAGCCTGCTGATAGCTCGGCTAGCGGTTCAGCTGGACAATCCTAGAGTCGTTAGGATTTGTACTTCGGATGTCATCATGCTCATCTTCATGCATCATCCACCAGCAACACTCTTCTTAGTTCTTCTCCAAGACTTGAGTGCCAAAGCTGATGGTTAGCGTTAAAGTCCCGATGAACGTAGATATTATAGAGCACCAACTCCGTATCCCCAGATCTGACCGTAATACCATGAACATCGAGATCACCGCCAGTAGTATTCAGATCGGGAGAAAGGTCTCTTACTGCATGGTGTTGTGTATAACAAGTGCGATGCCTCCACCGTTGCAAACTACAACAATGTCCACAATGAGGTGGGGTTATACACAAGTTATGGCGACGTCTGAATTTAGGCTGTATGATGTTTACGACCAAACGCTTGAACCATTTCAGATTTTCTTCGTACTGATACCGAATCAATCTAACCTACATTCTAATGAAAATGTGCTTTATTACCAATAAAATTGTGAATATGAAGCAATATCAAGGCTTGCAAAAAGTACTCATCGATTTCTAATTAAATTTTCATCAATATGTTGAGTTATCTATAACAATTGTGAATGCTTTAAAAATACTAAAAATATTGAGTAAAATGAACTAATGGCTAAAAGGTTATAGAATTTATTTGCATTACATACATTAATCTTATTGTTTTCCTTTGAAATTCCTCAGAATAACGATCATCTTTTTTAAATTAATTACGTTTTTCAAAAATGTACTTAATACTTTATTACCCCTAATACTAAATACAACTCTGATTTGAAATGTCAACAGCGAACAGCTGTGCGATTTGCTGCATTATGACGTTCTACCCCTCCAAATTGTTTTGATTTTTTTTCCTATAGTTCATGCACTTCTTGTACCGTGTCTGCTAAAGGACATATTTAACACGAACAACAAAAAAAAATGTACAAAAAAGTATATAATCTATTTTGAACAAAAATGCATAATTAAGTACATGTAAATTAAGTGAAACATCAAAAGAAACAAACGAAAAATCCATACTATTAGAAACAAAAAAATTAGCAGACTCCAAATACACACAAATATACTAATTAAAAAAAGATGAACATCAAACTATTCCAAAGAAAATATCATCCAGCTGAAGTTGTGGCCAAAATAACCTGCACAATATTACTAATCTATGCTGTGTTACCGCATCGATTTGCCTCGCATTACGAGTACCTGGATGTGGAGGAAATACCGGAAGCCTTAGTTGCTCAAGTAACCACAAATATATCACAACAACACATGGAAGAGTGTCAATATGAGGAGATTCTGAAAGAAAATACTTATATGTTTACACCACACTATCGGGAAGAGTTGCTGAATGCCGAGGAGATACTGGCGGGTGGCGAATACTATCCGGAACATTGTAGAGCCAAGTACAGTACAGCCATAATAGTGCCTTACCGGCAGCGAGAGGAGCAGTTGCATAAGTTTTTAATTTACATGCATAACTACTTGAGACATCAGGATATACACTATAGAATATTTCTAATAGAACAATATGACCAGAAACCCTTTAATCGGGCTAAACTGTTTAATATTGGCTCAATAATAGCGGCCGAACATGAATTTCCGTGCTTGGTGTTGCATGATGTTGATTTGTTCCCCCTAAACCTGGGTAGTTTATATGCCTGCACCGATTTACCTCGTCACATGTGTGCTGCCTTAGATATGTGGCGTTTTCATTTACCCTATCGCGGCCTCTTTGGTGGTGTAGTCTCGATACGGACCCAACAGTTTCGCACCATAAATGGCATGTCGAATATGTATGAGGGTTGGGGTGGTGAAGATGATGATCTATTTGAACGTTTAAAGTCACGCCATATAGACATTTGCCGTTTTGCACCACAACTAAATGAGTACACCATGCTACGCCATAAACCTGAAAAGAAAAATGAGAATCGCGTGGAACTTTTGCGTTCGGGAGCTTTACGTTTCAACAGCGATGGTTTGAATTCGTTAGTGTATACGGAAAAAGGTAGACGTATTCATAGTTTATTTACTCATATTTTAGTACAGACATAAGTTGAAATAGGCTGGCGTAAGAGAGAAAGATTATGGAAGTATAGCCATTTAGTATTTTTGAAATTATTGTTAATTAGGAGGTTAATTTTGAGGTGTAGGTTTAAATAATGAAAACTAATTAAGATTCAAGAACTAGCGATACATTTGTGGGGAATCTGAAGAAATTTCTTATTAGAAATTATTATATTTACTAGGAAATCTTCATAGAATATGATCGCTAGCAATAAATTTATTTAAGTTTTGCTTTAACAGCGACCTTTCAACCTCACCAGTTGACCTAATTTAAATATACCTCGTAAGTATTTTTCTTTTTTTTTACTATTTTTTGTAAACATTTTATAAGCTTATAAAAACACCACACACACTCTTAACTAGTCTGGTCTGTGCTTCTTTTGTAAATAGTAATTTATTTATAAACAAGAGAATTTATTTTCAATTTTATTTTTTAAAACAAGTGTTCAGCTACAGGATTAATCAACTCTTCCAAAATCCTTAGATAAGCAAACTGAATACCATTTAAACAACACTTTTTGTTTGTAGTTAACAAAGAATTAATTAAGCTTTAATAGTAAACGAAACAAATAAGAAATTATTAACAAATTAGGTAAATTTTAAATGACACCAAAACTAATTAATACAAGGAAGTAATAAAATAAACAAGAAAAATGTCTGTTTAAATTGTTTTAAATTTAAATAAAGGCATTGTGCAAAGGATGTGTGTTTAACTGGCATCCATGTTTTATAGTGATCATTTTTATTATTAGCAAAGTACATAATAGTTTATTTAAACAAATAAAAAAATTAATAAATATTAAATGAAAATAAATTAACAAACATAAACTTAATGCAAACGAAGGCAATAACACAGAAATAAATGAAAAAAATATACCTATATGAAAAATAATAACAAAATTTGGAGTTTTATTAAAGCTATCGAAAGATTTATTTTAGGAAATTAAATTAATGGCAGAATCCACAACAAACTACACAGAAAATTAGTCATTTTTGGTATTGTCTTATCTATGATTTTAATCAAATTTACTACAAACAATTTGCTACGTAAGTTTTTAATCTTTTTATATGCAAAATGTTCATGAATCATAAATCATTTTAAGCTAAACATTTTACATCAAATAATGAAAACATTATATCAATCGTAGATGGTTTTATAGATAAAAATTTACAAAATATTATCTACATCATTCATGGAAATTTGTATATTCGAAATTTTACATGAGTTGTAGATCTTTTTATTTTCAAAATTTTACTGTAATCGTGGATCTTTTTATTTTCAAAACTTTTGTGGATAATGGATCTTTTTCTATTCAAAAATTTAGTTCAATCGTGGATCTTTTTATTTTCAAAATTTTAGTTCAATCGTGGGGCATTTTATATTCAAAATTTTACTGCAATCGTGGATCTTTTTATATTCAAAATTTTAGATCAATCGTGGATCTTTTTATATTAAAAATTTTACTGCAATCGTGTATCTTTTTATATTAAAAATTTTAGTTTAATCGTGGATCTTTTTATATTCAAAACTTTACTGCAATCGTGGATCTTTTTGTATTCAAAACTTTACTGCAATCGTGGATCTTTTTATATTCAAAATTTTAGTTCAATCGTGGATTTTTTTATATTCAAAATTTTACTGCAATCGTGGATCTTTTTATATTCAAAATTTTACTGCAATCGTGGATCTTTTTATATTCAAAACGTTACTGCAATCGTGGATCTTTTTATATTCAAAATTTTAGTTCAATCGTGGATTTTTTTATATTCAAAATTTTACTGCAATCGTGGATCTTTTTGTATTCAAAACTTTACTGCAATCGTGGATCTTTTTATATTCAAAATTTTAGTTCAATCGTGGATCTTTTTATATTCAAAACTTTACTGCAATCGTGGATCTTTTTGTATTCAAAACGTTACTGCAATCGTGGATCTTTTTATATTCAAAATTTTAGTTCAATCGTGGATTTTTTTATATTCAAAATTTTACTGCAATCGTGGATCTTTTTATATTCAAAACGTTACTGCAATCGTGGATCTTTTTATATTCAAAATTTTAGTTCAATCGTGGATCTTTTTATATTCAAAACTTTACTGCAATCGTGGATCTTTTTGTATTCAAAACTTTACTGCAATCGTGGATCTTTTTATATTCAAAATTTTAGTTCAATCGTGGATCTTTTTATATTCAAAACTTTACTGCAATCGTGGATCTTTTTGTATTCAAAACTTTACTGCAATCGTGGATCTTTTTATATTCAAAATTTTAGTTCAATCGTGGATTTTTTTATATTCAAAATTTTACTGCAATCGTGGATCTTTTTATATTCAAAATTTTACTGCAATCGTGGATCTTTTTATATTCAAAACGTTACTGCAATCGTGGATCTTTTTATATTCAAAATTTTAGTTCAATAGTGAATCTTTTTATATTCAACATGTTACATCAGTCGTGGTTGTTTTTATTTTCCAAAGTTTTACTGCAATCGTGGATCTTTTTATATTCAAAATTTTAGTTCAATCGTGGATTTTTTTATATTCAACATGTTACATCAGTCGTGGTTGTTTTTATTTTCAAAAGTTTTATTGCAATCGTGGATCTTTTTATATTCAAAACTTTACTGCAATCGTGGATCTTTTTATATTCAAAACTTTACTGCAATAGTGGATCTTTTTGTATTCAAAACTTTACTGCAATCGTGGATCTTTTTATAATCAAAACTTTACTGCAATCGTGGGTCTTTTTATATTCAAAATTTTAGTTCAATCGTCGATCTTTTTATATTCAAAATTTTACTGCAATCTTGGATCTTTTTATATTCAAAATTTTACTGCAATCTTGGATCTTTTTATATTCAAAATTTTACTGCAATCTTGGAGCATTTTATTTTCAAAACTTTTGTTCAATAGTGGATCTTTTTATATTCAAAATGTTACATCAGTCGTGGTTGTATTTATATTCAAAACATTACTGCAATCGTGGATTTATTTATATTCAAAACTTTACTGCAATCGTGGATCTATTTATATTCAAAACTTTACTGCAATCGTGGATCATTTTATATTCAAAAACTTTACTGCAATCGTGGATCTTTTTATATTCAAAATTTTACTGCAATCGTGGATATATTTATATTCAAAACTTTACTGCAATCATGGATCTATTTATATTCAAAACTTTACTGCAATCGTGGATCTTTGTATATTAAAAATTTTATATTTACTCACCCATAAAACTGCCATAAAGATAAGTATTGTTGATTGATGAGGATTGTATGGAGTGTAGATGAAAAATTGATGAAAAATGTTAATTGTTGATTGATGTATGTTGCAGATGAATAAAGATTGTTTTGAGAGTTTAAATTTGATTGTTTTTTTTGTTGTTGTTTAATATTTATTATTATTATTTTTTCGATTAAAATATACAATTTGTTAATTGATTTTAACTACACTACAAAAAAATGTTTGAATAAAATGTTTCGTTTGTTTTATCATAGTATAATGATATATATTTATATAATAATTTACGATATAGTTTTAAGTTTATACGTTTAAATAATATTTTTACTATTTGTTTTATATATTTTTATAAAAAAGAAAGTGAAAATAGTAACTAAACGTATACACCGGTAGTTTAATTTATACGTTAAGTTTTTATTTTATTTTTAAATAAATTATGTTTTAAAAATATGTAGTATATAAAACATACACTTTGCTTTCATCATTATTAAAAATTAATGACAAATAATGGACAAAATATTTTTGAGTTTGTTACAAAACATAGAAAATGATTTTAAAGATTGTTGTAAAACAAAATTTCTGATATTTTTCATTACCCCAACTAGGACAAAGTGAGAATAAAAACAGTTTTTTCTTACGGCGCAGCATACACTTTTAAAATTACACAAAAAAAAATAACAACAATAATATAATAAATATAGTCTCTATGAATATAGTAGTTAAGATAATCTTAAGGGAATGTGGTTTTCTTTGACACAATTTGTTAGTTTTTCTTTTTTACAAATACAATAAATCACAAGAAGTTTTTATGTTTAACCAACCATTAATTAGTAGATGGAATTTTTCAAATTTCCTTTCCTTTGTTTGCTTTCTTAATTTAAAAAACTCAAAATGTCTTGTTGACTCAAGGTGTTAAAACTATTGGAATCATGAGATTGAGCATTCGTTGTTGCAGATGTTTGAGGCATTAAGGGAGCCATGCTAGAATTAGAATTCATTAGGGAATTCATATTCATGGGCATGGAATTGTTGCCCATTAAGGGGGTGCTGGCATTTGATTTAATCTGTTGATAACCCACCGGATAAATATAATCAACAGTGGGCTTTTGCAATGTATAGGTATTGGCTTGGGTGTTTGAGTTGCTATGCTGTTGTTGCTGCTGATGTTTTTGTTTGGTGTTGCCAAAGGGATCCAAATCATCGAGCGAAGAGAAACTATTGTTGGTTGCTGAGTTGTTATTGGGGGTCGCTGCCGTTGTTGCTGTTGAGGGTGGAGGTAATTGATGATTCATTACTAAAGGATTGGCACTGTGCCAGGTATTTGTATTTTGTTGCCAATTGTTAGTGCTAGAGTTGTCGTTGCTGTTGGTATTGGAATTGTAGGGGTTGTGTAGATTATTAACCGGCTTGGAAATGTTGTTGCTGTTGGACATATTGGAGAGACTTGAAGTCATAAGAGAAGATAAGATGTCCGGTTTGGCTGTGGAGTTGTGGGCAATTCTGAAATGGAAAATTAAAATTTTACATCACTCGTGGACTTTTTATATTGAAAATTTAATATTAATTGTGAATCTTTTTGTATTGCAAATTTTTTTATCCACCGTGGATATTTTTATATTCAAAATTTTACATCAATCGTTTATCTTTTTATATTGAAAATTATTCATTAATCGTTTATCTTTTTATATTCAAAATTTTAGTTCAATCCTGTATCTGTTTATATTAAAAATTTTAATTCAGTCCTCGATATTTTTATATTCAAAATTTGAGTTCAATACTGGATCTTTTTGTATTGAAAATTATCCACCACTCGTGCATCTTTTTAAATTGAAAATTTTTATTTCAATTCTGGATCTTTTTATATTGAAAATTATTCATCAAACATGCATCTTTTAATATTGAAAATTATTCATCAAACGTGAATTTTTTTATATTGAAAATTTTTGTTCAATGCTGGATCTTTTCATACACCAAAAGTTACTTTTTAACAAAAAGTACTTTTTTACAAAACAGTAGTTTTGAACGAAAAATTCTTTTTACGAAATAGTACTTTTAACTTTTTGTAAAAATTTACTTTTTTGTAAAAAACTACTTTTTCATAAAATACTACTATTTTCACCAAAAAAAAGTACTTTTACAAAATAAGATTTAAAAATTAACTTACTTTAACTGTTCTTTAGGTTTATTAAGCTGCATAGAGTTTGAGTTGGCAGCCACAGATTGAGATTTATTATTAGAAGATTGACTAAGCGAAAAGCCAGAAAACATGTCATCGTTATTGCTAACACCTCCGCTCTTCATAGAAGATTTCTCCAATTCGCCAGCCAAAATTTCAGAAGCATCTTTGGGTCTACAATATTAAAAAGAAAATATCACAACTGTCCCTTAAATAACATAATAAAAACCGCATACCTATTATCCCTTTGTATAGTAGACAATTGCTCCAGTTTTTCCCGCTGCTCTTTTTCCACACGAGAAAACATTTCCTTAATCAAAGCCACTATAGTATTGAATTGAGCAATAGTTAGACCATTTTCCACACTCAATGGTATCAAAAATGGTATACACTTATGGGCCATAACGTCTTTGGTAATGCCCAATTTTGTATTGGTCATGGCGATTTTGTAAATACCTAGGATTTTACAAATACACATTATTATTAATTATTTTTTTTTTTTCATAAAATATAAAAAAGAAAAACCTGCCTATTATGGCCATTACTATGGCCGGTTCACGACTTTGTATTTGTTGCAAAAACGGCAATATTTCATCCAATACCAACCATTTATCTAGATTTTCTAATAGTTTGCCAATGGATATTAAACAATTCACTTTAACTGAAACATTGGAACTCATCAGGCATAATTTTTTTATGCGCGGTATCACTGCATTTTTCATGGCATTATAATCGATGAGTGTGGAAAATGTGGGTAAAACATTTAGACACAATTCTTGTATTTGGGGCATATCACACTCTAGAGAACGATATAGTAGAGGCAGCACATGCATTTTGACTTCTTCGGCTGGTGTTAGTTTTAGTAGTAAGTCCATTTTTTGCATAAAAATCAATAGAATTTGTATGGGATCGGTGAGCTTAAAGATTGGCTTAAGGTGGGGTAGGATATGGTCACAATATTCTTTTTGGCTGCTCATTTCGGCAATGAGTAAAACATTGGGCAATACAAAGGGTATCATGGGCGAATTGACGAATTCTTTAACCAGATAGGGTAAAATCGAGTGTAGATTGACACGATGCGGTAGAGTGGGTATAATTTGGGGAAGACCTTTGTAAAATTTAGATTTTTGCAGATTATCCCATTGATACAAAGAGTCCAAGTAGCTGAGAGTCTTGACGCCCACATCATGGAAATAGGTGACCTGATAAGGGAAATTAAAGAAAATGGAAATGATTTAAGAAAAAATGACTAAGTCGATGGCCATTTACCTCTTTCAATTCATGCAATTTGGGCCTTAAATGTGGACTAGGATGCAGCAATGCCTTTAAACTCTCTGTCAATTCACTGGGCACCACATTCATGGGTGGATACTTACGTTGATTCAGCTCATTAGCATACCTCCTAAAGGCACTATAATCGTTGCCAAACATTTTCATAGGTTTACCCGAATAAATGGTAAATATAAGCACCCCCAAAGCAAAGAGATCACTATCTGTGGAATTTATATTATTTAAGGCAATTTCCGGTGCACAATACTCCAGGGCAGGTTGGGCCAACATGTGTATGGAAGTGGAATACTCCTTGCAGGGCCAATATGGTTTGCCATCCGGTTGAGGCTGATTGGCGACACAAAAATCAAAACCAAACAATTTCCAAGAACGATTTTTATTAATCACTATTGTCTCGGCACAAATATTGCGATGCACTATTTTGGCATCGTTGTGTAGAAATTGCAAACCATCGAATAGCTGCAGTAAGCCATGGCGTATTTCAACATCATATAACTTCTTTTCCGCCCTAACCTGATCACCCACCACATTGGCCAGTGAGGCGAAAACAGGTTCGGTGGCAAAAGCCAATGAGTCACGACTTTCTTCGAGAGGATGTTGTACGGTCAAAACATGAGGATGTCTTATTTTCGTTAGCTGCTGCACACCCCTACGCATAGACTCCAATATGGCCTCTTTGTCCTCCTTGGACCAACGATCCAAAGACTTCTTTTCAAACACAAATACTGACACTTCCTGTTTGGTTGACTTCTTAAAGCCATTATAGACTTTCCACAGCAAACCGCCACCAGCAGTGCAGGTTTGTTCTAACACCTCATATTCACGGGTTACATTGTTGCCTGGCAAAACTCCGGACAGCTGGGAGACGGTGGTGTGTACCGTGGAATAAAATTTATTTATAACATCCATTTCTTGCGGTTTTTGTTGGAAAAAGGAGTGAATGGGATTTAAATGGGGTAGCTTAAAAGTTTAAAAATATTGCACTTTGTTTTTCCAGGTAATTAAAGTTAATTTTATAAATTTTTAAGGGAAATTTCCTAAAAAATGTTCACTTTTTCGCAAAATTTTCCTTTTTATTGTTTTTTTCTTCACTTTATCACACAAATCAATATTTGTTTGAAAGGTGTATGTTCAGTGTGAAGGGAGAGAGAGAAAAGGTATATAAATAAGGTAAAGAAGAGAGATGTCAATTTATTTTAATCATTTCAATATGGCAATACTGTGGGTAATAATCATAGAAATCAAATTATTTAAGACACAAACCTTTAAAGAAACCGTTAAATTTAAATATTTTTAAATAAAATTATATTATATTAAAAGGTTTTACTTAAAATTGTTAATTTAATAAAGAAAAAACAGAATACAAATTTTATTTTAGTGAATTTAAAGAGCAAATTAAATATAATTTCATGCTTTCAATAAATAATTAATTTTTAATTCATTGACATTATTAAAATATCTTTAAAATTGTTTAATATTTTTTACTATTCTTACTAATTATAAGTTTGTTATATTTTATTTAACTTGTCATCTACCAGCCTGAAATAAATTTATTAAATATTCCGTTATACTGTTTTTTTTTTGCTTAAAATCTTTTAGACAAGAAAACAAGCAATTTCAAAATTTTCCATTTTTCAAGAAAAAACTTTCGAAAGAGGACGCTAAACCCATTAAAATTAAAATATTTCTTGAATTTTTAGGTCATTTATATTAATTTATATGTGTGGTTATTTTTTTCTACCCCCAAAATCAATCAAAAGTATAAAAACAAACAAATTATTCAAGATATTGTAAAAAAATATTGACGTACATATAAAAACAAACTAGTTTGAATTTGTTATGATTCATAAAATGTACGACAAAATGCATCATCATACATCATCATGTTATTGTCTACATGGAAAAATTACAAAATATAAATACTTCATATGTACGATCATAAATGTAATATGTTGAATTGTTAATTTTATTAGATCAATTAATTACAATAATTCTGGTTTATTTTTCACATATATGTATATTTTTATAATATTTATTAAGATCAGGGTTAATTAACTTTAAATTTACGTACGTAATTGTTTGTTTTCTTTTATATTGCAAACAATTTATACTTTGAAACGATTGTTTTACAATAAATTTGTTAAACCACAACCAGCGACCGGTAATTAATTTATTATTATTATTATTTTGTTCATTTTTAATACGTAAGTAAGTGTTTTAAATATTAGTTTTTTTTTAAAAAAAAGTTTCAGTATTTTTCCTAATGGAGTGTGAGTACTTGCTAATAATAAAATTATTCTTACTGGTTTTGTTGTTTATCAAAAAAAAAATTACAAAAGAACTGTCATCATTGAGATGTTGTTATTGTTCAACATTGTATTGTTTTTAATAAAATTTTTTATCAAAATTGATACAAATATATTTTTTTTATTATTGTATTTACGTCATTTATATTTACTTTAATGATTGCATTATTTTATTACTTAAAACATTTCCAGTATTTTTTTTAAAAAAATCTAGAATTTTATATTATGTAGGTATTTAACTTTATATAAAGACATTTTAAAGAAATTTAAAAAATTTACTCACAAGCCTCTTCCTGTACATATTAATCTCAAAAAATATTCAGAATTTCTAAAGAATTTGTTAATTTATTTTAAACTATAGCTCATTTGCCTATAAATGGCTTTAAAAAACTGTTGACGTAAAGCCGTGATGTCAAATATCCTTATTTGATATTTTATTTTGCTGCCGTGATGCAATAAAAACGGAACAAAATGCATTATGAAATGTAAAATATTAAAAAAAATAACTAGAAAAAAAAGTATTTTAAAATGCCAGTTTTTTGTTTAAAAACATAATTTAAAAAATAATAATTGAATTTGGGTTACTGATTAGAAACATGTATTTTCATTTAAAATCACAGCCCTGCTAATTACAATTACTAAATTATATTGTGTAAAACATAATTATTTATTAAAAACCAAAAAATTTCGCTTTTAAAATCTATTATAATCACTTTCTTCAGCATCCCTGCTCAAGAAAACAATAATAAACTCTTTCACACACACTCCCAAATACATACATTTTCCAAGTAAAAAAACATTCCTCTCACATATTTAAAGGTTAATGAAGAAATACAACAACAATTGCACAAATCAAAACAATGCAGAAGAAGCAAAACAAAAATGCATCACAACAAAACCAGCGATGCCAACTAGTTTTTTTCTCACTAGTATGTGAAAAAAGTAATTCTGTAAAGAAAAAGCAAAGAATTTATTATTTTTTAGGATAAAATTAAAAAATCTTTAATCAATGCTTAAGTGGGTCATGTAATTGATTCAAAATCTACAAAGTATTAAGTCTAAAGAAATAATCATTTGATACAAAATCGAGGCCTGAGATTTTTCTTCAAATATAAAGGGTCTTTCATTAAGAGCTTCCTAGCTTGAAAGGTCTAGCCATAGACTAACATAGACCCGAATCAGATGTTTTTAGCAACATGGCGGAGGCAAACAAAAAAAATTTACGAAAAATTAACAAAAGAAAATGTATAATAAACCACGGTAGATTTAAAAGAGGGACAAACATATAAATTTATCTTTCTATATCTCGTCTAACACACTCATCGATTTTTTACTACATTTTATTTTTTCTCTCGCTCTAAGATCTGCATTAATGGTGGAATTGAAAAAAATGGTAAACAAAAAATGTAAACAAAACGGTTCGATATTACTATTTTGACAGCTGTCAATGGTTTCTTATCTGGGTATCTGTGGGTCTAGCTAATATAACAATAATCATTAATTGTGGCTCAATTGCATAGAAATGTGACTTAAGAAAACCCCACAAGAAAAAGTCTAACGGGTTCACGTGAGATGACGTTTTAGCGTGTCCCAAAAAAAATATTGTTTTTGTCCCTAAATTATTAAGAAATAATTGATCTTTCAAACTGCATTGTTAGCATTTTTCATTTTTATAAAAATTTTAAAATTACGAAAAATTGTAATGAGGGGCACCTAATGAGCCTGGACATTTTTCTTTTAAACTGTGTCCTCAAAAGTAATGAAAATCGTGGGTCTTGACAAAGTTATGAAGAAAACTCAAAAAAAAAGGCCGAAAAACCCGATTTTTGGCAAAAACTCGACTTGAGCGAACTCTAAACCACTTCCGAAAAATCTGAAAAATACTCTACCCTATAAGCTTTCATATTATGCTTGAGCACCCATGAAAACAAGAGAAAAAAACTTTTTTTGGGACACACTAATGACAATGCCCTAAAATCGCTCGCGCAGAATAGGCAATGTGACATGAGCTGTGTCACGTAGTGTCTTCCTGTTGAAACCATATGTCGCGACATGTCGTTGGTGTCCATATCATCCATTTCAGGTCAAAAGAAGTTGGTAATCACACAACAGTGACTTTTTCGGGATGCATTGGTCGCTCTTAGATCTCAAGTGTGTTGGTATCGTCCCAAATTCTACAATTTTGTTTGTTGACTTACCCATTCATCCAGAAATGGGCCTCACCGTAAAATGGGCGAATGCCGCCCTAACATAACATAACACCCATTTAGATAAAACAATTTTATCATTTGCACGTGTAATTGAACTCTAAATCCCTCTAAGGTGATTTGGCAAAACAAACTGAATAAATGACAGCCCATTCTACAGATGTATCTACAATAATATGGCGGCTATCAACTGTCAAATTTCAGTAGTTTCTATTGGAAGACTTATTGTAATGTTTAAGGTAATTTCCGGGTGCAATAAAATTCCTATTTGTTTAAAATCATCTAAACACATTAATTCATTTATTTGTTTTTAAAGTATTTTCCAATTAATTGCCATCATAATCAAACAAATATTAATTATTATGTTAAATATTGACATATGTGAACTTTGTATATTTGTACTTATGCATTTATTTAATAAAATTAAAATTTATAAATTTCCTAAAAACAAACACATTTCACATTTCATTTAATTAAATAATAAAATTATACATTTATTTAAGCAAATTTAGCTATTACTTTATTGCAAAATTAATTAAATAATTTTAATAAACGAAAAACAAAAAACTAACAGCAAATAATTACGCAAATAAAAATTAATTGAGAATTAAAATAAAAATATTTACTTTTTATTGACATCCAACAAATATTTAAAGTAAACAATTACAAATTAGGTAGATTTATGATCAAGCATTTAAGATAAAACTTTAAAACGTTTACAAAAATAATTATTATATGCTTATAATTAAAAGTTAAAGTTAAAAAAAATACAAATAAATTGTAGAACATTTAAAGTAAGGACAAAGTATTTATACGATTATTGCGGTTATATTTTCAAGGAGGAATTTTAATGGAGTTTTGAAAGAATTCATAATTAATAGTTTATTTTAATAGCTCAGACTCTTAGGTATTCGATAAAAGTAAAATATCACAATATTTTACATTAAGCTGCGATAGTTACAAAAATGTGTGGCATCACTGATCGTCATTTGCATTAAATAACGTTTGACATAAATTAGTGCTGCCAAGTTTTATGCTGCAAGATTACTGTATTTGCAAAAAGAATCAAAACAAAACAATGGCGCGATAGAGCTGAACAATGATAGAGGAAATGAAGAGTGTTCTAGTCATAGGGTAACATACAGATGAGACGTAATTGTCAAAAACATAACTCTTGCAACAACAAACTACATGTTAGTCAATTTATTTTGTTGTTGTATCAGACATAAGATTTGCTTTATTTTTGTTTGAGAAAACGTAATGTCTTGTCTCTAATCTTCCTCACCACCAATATTAACCGTAAAATTCTCATACCATCCAATTCAGGCCAAAAGGTGATGACCGCTCTTTGATCTCATGTGGATTGGTATCGTCCCAAATTGTTGACAAATCCATTCAAATGTCCTCACCCTAAAATGGGATCAGTATTCCGCACCTATTTACCTTTGTTAAACAAAATTTTAACTCAGAAAAAATTTTTCAAACATTTCTAGTTGCAAATACTTCATTCTAAACTTAATATTCCCTTAGCAAACTGCACATTAATCTGGAATCTTCAATCTCCAGACATTCATTTAAAAATTCAAGGGGTCAAAAAACTTATTAAAATCCCATTTACGACGAACGAACCAACAAACAATTTATATTTTATGCAAAAACAAACACTTTTTATTATCATTTTTTAATAGATCGTTTGGTAAACAAATTATTATTATTTTTCTTGGATTACAGAAATAAAATCCTTAAAATTTAGCTTTTCAAGTCACGCTTGAGAAAACGAAATGCAAATTTAAAATGTGATTTATAATCATCAAATTACATTTAAACTTCTTTTTTAAAAACAACTTAAGATAAAATATAAAGTAAAAAAAGTTTGAAACAGAAGAAAAGTTAAAAAACAACTCAATTAGAGACAAACAATCTAAAACAGTAGAGTCCAGCGAAATTGTCAAAATTCTCCAGAACAAAGAACTCTGTTTCCAACATGTTTGTTAACTTAGCCGCCATAATTGGCTTTGCCTGTGTTTATATATAGATATAAAGTGCATTATTACTACTATTTGGTATTTGCGTGGTCTTAAATAATTTATAACAAAATTAAAATTCTACTAGTGTCTAAAAGAGTTTAAACACCATCAAGATGTATTACGTACGTATGGCTACATTTTAACTTACAACATGCAAATCAAATAATGACTAATTCCGTTTGCCATAATATTAGTCAAAAGCATTTCTTAGTTTTAAGGGGAATTACTTCTAAGTAAGAGGAATTGTATTGTTTTATCTAAGATTCTTAATAAAAAGCGCGACATTAGACTTGGTGGAAAAATTTTGTAAAGGAATTAAACATTCAATGAAAGATTGAATAGAATAAGGAAGATAGAGAAAGAATGGAAAAAAAATTACCAAGATCTTGATATTAAACTTCAAACAAATAAATGTATATGTTGGAAAATCTTAAAGTTTTTATTTATCATTTGAAGTTCATCGAACTTTTTATAATATTGCGAACATCACAGAAGACTATATAAACCTGTGATTTAAGCTTAACTCAGACTCAATATAAACATACGCTTGAAGCTTAACTCAGACTATATACAAACCTACGATTGAAGCATAGTTCAGACTCAATATAAACCTATGATTGAAGCTTAATTCAGACTCAATATAAACCTACGCTTGAAGCTTAACTCAGACTCAATATAAACCTACGCTTGAAGCTTAATTCAGACTCAATATAAACATACGCTTGAAGCTTAACTCAGACTATATACAAACCTACGATTGAAGCATAGTTCAGACTCAATATAAACCTATGATTGAAGCTTAATTCAGACTCAATATAAAACTACGCTTGAAGCTTAACTCAGACTCAATATAAACCTACGCTTGAAGCTTAACTCAAACTCAATGTAAACCTGTGATTGAAGCTTAATTCAGACTCAATATAAACCTAGGCTTGAAGCTTAACTCAGACTCAATATAAACCTACGCTTGAAGCTTAATTCAGACTCAATATAAACCTACGCTTTAAGCTTAACTCATACTCAATATAAACCTACGCTTGAAGCTTAATTAAGACTCTATAAAGACCTACGATTGAAACCTAATTAAGACTCTATAAAGACCTACGATTGAAGTCTAATTAATACTCTGTAAAGACCTACGATTGAAGCTTGATTAAGACTCTATAAAGACCTACGATTGAAGCCTAATTAAGACTTTATAAACATCTACGATAGAAGCTTAATTCAGACTCAATATAAATCTACGCTTGAAGCTTAACTTAGACTCAATATAAACCTACGCTTGAAGCTTAACTCAGACTCAATATAAACCTACGCTTGAAGCTTAACTCAGACTCAATATAAACCTACGCTTGAAGCTTAATTCAGACTCAATATAAACCTACGCTTGAAGCTTAATTCAGACTCAATATAAACATACGCTTGAAGCTTAACTCAGACTATATACAAACCTACGATTGAAGCATAGTTCAGATTCAATATAAACCTATGATTGAAGTTTAATTCAAATTCAATATAAATCTACGCTTGAAGCTTAACTTAGACTCAATATAAACCTACGATTGAAGCTTAATTCAGACTCAATATAAATCTACGCTTGAAGCTTAACTTAGACTCAATATAAACCTACGATTGAAGCTTAATTCAGACTCAATATAAACCTACGCTTGAAGCTTAATTAAGACTCTATAAAGACCGACGATTGAAACCTAATTAAGACTCTATGAAGTCCTACAATTGAAGTCTCATTAAGACTCTATAAAGACCTACGATTGATGTTTAATTAAGACTCTGTAAATACATTCGATTGAAGCCTAATTAAGACCCACATAAAGTCCTACGATTGAAGCTTGTTTAAGACTATATAAACTCTACGATGGAAGCATAACTTAGACCATTGGTAGGCAAAAAGAGGCATTTAATTTGTGTGCTCTTTTGGATAAAGAATAAAATATTCACAACAACATCAAGAAACTGAATGAAATGTGTGTACTTTTACGCTCTATTACGCTCTTTTGTTCACATTCGGGTTGTTTGACGAAAATCATCGTAACCTGAACAATATGAACGCCTACCATGGACTTAGACTTTATGAAGGCTTACGATTGATATTTAACTCAGACCATATAAAGACCTGCAATTTTTAAAATCTTTTTTATATATTTTTATTAAGATTATCTTGAAGAATATACGCTTTTGGGATTGACATAAATTAATTTATTTTAAATTGTAATAGAGTTTGTTTTTTAAGAAATTTACTTATATTAAATTAAGCAATAAACTCATAAGGAAATATTGTACTAAATAACCAATAATAACAGCGATGCCAACTACATATACATTACATATACAGTATATGATGTAATTGCAAGATAGCGGTCAATAATTAAAATGTAAACAAAAGCATGTTGTTGTAGGACAAACAAACAAAATGTAAACAAAACAATGTTAATGATTTGGGGAACATAATTGGGAGTAAAACTTATTTATGCCAGTGAAAGTTTATTTTTAAATAATATTTAGGGATATTTATTTGTATTCACAAGAGTAATCATTTTAAAAGAGTTTTATTACATTAAAAGAACTAAAACAAACGTTATTGTAACTATACATATAATTTTAATACAAGATGGCGGCAAAAAGGTTAAAACAACACAATCTTGTTGTAGGACATTTAAAAGATAAACAACACAGTGTTGATAATTTGGGTAGGATAAATGAGAGTAAAAAAGAAAACAAAAATACATACAGTGCTTGACAATACTATGGAAACTTATTCTTATAGTGCATTTACACCGAGGCGAAATCTAGTGGATTTTAATTGAAATCTTGTTCAAAATCTATACCGTTTACACCGCTGTTTTCTGACATTTAGCAAGATTTCATTTAATAACAAAAACAGCTGACTAACAAAACCCGCAGTAAATAAGTAAATTTTTAGTATTATAATTTATAAATTTAACTTTTATTCATATTTGCATCCATTGAAAATATTTATCAAACGCTAAAATTGTTCCTCATTTTTTATATTATTTTTTTTATTTGTATCTGTCAAATTTTACTTGTACAGTGCTGTATTTTTTAGTCCGTTATGAAGAAATTCACAGTTGCATCACTTGGTACTGAGTAGATTTGAGGAGATTTCCCCAAAATCTAGTCACGAAGTAGATTTCATTTTGTATGGGAAATCTCGTCAAAATAACTAGATTTGGCTCGAAATCTCATATGTACTAGATTTCGCTTCGGTGTAAATGCACTATTAGGTTTCATATTTACAAAAATTGTCTGGCTGTCTGGTAACTCGGATTTTGTTGGATATCCCTTGTCTTTTATTACTGCTTCATTAAATCAATTAAATAATGAATCGTCTAATTTGAAATATTTTGCTGGAATCTCTTGTATGGATACATAACATCGTTTAAAAGGGACCTGTCATATTATGCTTTATGATATGAGTTAGTCTTATATCTTTTGCCCTGTAAAATAGCAACACAACATAATAATGCCACCACTTGAATGTCTTATTTGTGTACTTGGCTCCAGTCTCTTTTCCTTCGGTCGTCTTACAAATTTTCTTTCATCAGTTCTTTGATAAATTGTACGTTTTTTATACAATTTGACAAAATTACCTAACTCTAAATAAGCGTTAATAAAAACTATGTTTTCACCTGACACCTAAAGTTTTTTTAAACCAAAAAACTTTGCTTTTCCATAACAAAAATAGAAACTCTGCTGGTTAGTTTAAATTCGATTCAAATTTTGTTTATGTCAAAAATTATTTATAAAATACCTACTTACATATATATTTCTTTTAATTTGTGCAAAATGGACGTGTTTTGAAAATGAAAGTGTCCATAAAACATTATGAAATAATGGATAATTGTGTAATAACATGTAAAAAACTTAATTAAAAGTTTAAATTTCGAGTTTTTTATTTTGTTTACATTATTTTAAGGCAGCCATATATGTAAGAGAGAGAGGAATCTTAAAAAAAGAGAGACAAGGAAGTTTCACTTTCACCTTTTGTTGCCATATTAACGTTCTGACAGTTATAAGAGTTTTAAACAAAATCTTGCTGCCATTTATTTGTTTATATTTTAATCGTGAAGAAATAAAACATTTAAGTAAATAATGCAGCAAGAAAATTAGAATTATTTATTGAAAACTAAAGAAATTTGTTTGCTCCGACAGCCGTTTTTTTAAAAAAAGCATTCCGTTGCGTTCAAAGTTAATTAAAATTCAACAACAAATCGATCTGCTAGCGAGTTTAAGTAACCCAAAAAAAAAAAAAATAAAAAAAGGTTGGTACGTGCTGAAAACTATTAAAATTAATACATAATATACCTTAAAGCTGAAAGACACGATTAAGTTATGTCGTTTGAGCCAAACAAGTATTTACAAATATTGTATGATATTTATGTAAATACTAAAACAATATTTTGAGGTATTTTACACAAAATGAAAATGAAATCAATTTTATGTTATTTATATAAATTACATATTTTAAAGAAATTTAACAAAAAATAATTACAAAAAGAAATTTAACAAAATTTATAAATTTTGTGTATAATACAAAATTTGCATATTCTGTTTGTATTTCTTAACAAAATTGTCATTTATAAAAACCTTTTAGTCTCCCCCTTCTAAATCAAATTCCCTTTATTGTTTAGCTTACATTTTCCTATTAACAATATTCTACCTAGCCCCTGTAAAAAATCATTATTTAATACATTTTGTTTATATTTTGTTTTTTTGTTACTAAAATCAATTAACGCTCTTCACTGCAACGCTAAATAAAATCTACAAAACAAAAAACTAATGCGTTATTTCATATTGTCAACAAAACTTGAAAAGCTTTTAAATAAAACAAAATAATATTAAACTTTTTTCATTTCATCACAATCAATGAATAGTTTAAAATTGAAAAATCCTTTTTAGCACTTGACACTAAAAAAAATATATAAAAATCTAATATTATTATTGAGTTTAAGGTTTTATTGAAGTATTTTAGACTTTAAAATAATGCAAATTGTTTATATTGGTTTTATAAACGAATATTTAACACAGGAAATAAACGTTTTTGTGTAATAATAGATTTTACAACAGATAAACACTTGTTTATAAGCGATTTCCATTTAAGTTGTAGGCATCACTGCTTAAGTATCTAAACAAAATATTTACCGTTAGATTGCTCTGTTCTCCCTTTCTCTTCTACTTACAGTGATGCCAAGTTTTGTATGCTACAGCAAAACAAGTACAAAACAAGTAGTTGCCATCACTGCTATATTTACCGTTAAATTGTTCTCTTCTCTCGGTTACTTACAGTGAAGCCAAGTTTTGTATGTTAAAGCAAAACAAGTGTAATTAAGTGTTAAGAACAAGCGTTAAAGGCTAATTAAGTAATTGTGTTATATATAATTAGAAAAATCTTAATAAAATTGTAATAATCTTTGGACTATTCTTTAGAAATGCTGTGTGTGTACTTATAAAAATTTACATTTAGCTAGAATTTAAATCAAAACAATTAAATTTTTTTGCGTTTCAAATTTTATTTAATAACTGTCGTGACATTAATTGTTGCAATATTTCAAATATTATTTGTTTATCTCTTTTTGTAATTTATGTGCTTCTTTTATAAATTTAATTTGCAAATAAATGTTTGTGTTTTTTGATTTCTTTTTTTTTAATTATTTTATTTACTCATGTTTAATCCTGCATCAATCCATCACGTAAAGCATATAATTGCCAGACTGACTATACACTAACCATTGTTCTGTCTGTCTTTAACACTTTTAGAACAACACAAGCTGTTTTAAAATGGATCTGTCTTAAGCCAGCCAGCAATGATTTTTGTTAACATTGACAATGCTAGACTTTCTTTTTATTTATTTTTCTTTGGTCTTTTATTTTGTTTTCTTTTATTTTTATATATAAACCACGATTTAAGCATGACTTGCATCGTTAATATTAAATTAGTGTGTGATGCTTGTTTTAATTTACAGAATTTATTACAAACGTTTAAATAGAATGTGATATAAATAAGTAAATTACCTAAAGAACTTTTTTAAAATCATGCTTTTGTTAACAATTTGTGAATTTAATTTTGGAAACCCCCAAAAAATACCGTTAAATTGATTGAAATATGTTGAAATTATTTGAGTTTAACTTAAATAATATTAAAAAAATATTTACCTTTTTTTCGAATTTTAACTATTCGATATTTGGCCTCTATTTAGATGGTTCTATTTAGATTATTCCCCTCGTACTAAAAAAAGGTTTGAAAGTTTGGTGAAACATTCAAAATATACATTAGGAATAATGAAATTGCTTCTTTATTATACCCTTCATCGTCGTGAGAAGGGTATATGTATATAAGTTTGTCATTCCATTTGTAATTTCCACAATACAATTTTCGACCTTATAAAGTATATATATTCTGGATCCTTATAGATAGCGGAGTCGATTAAGCCATGTCCGTCTCTCTGTCTGTTGAAATCAATTTTCTGAAGACTCCAGATATCCTCGGGATCCAAATCTTCTAAAAATTCTATCAAACATGCTTTCGAGAAGTTTCCTAGTTAAAATAACAAAATCCGTCCATAAATAACGGAGATATGAGCAAAAAACCGGGACAACCTCGATTTTTTACCTATTTTTGATCTATATCTGAATTACTAAGTCATTAATAAAGACAATATTGATATCTAATGATAGATATTTCAAAGTCCATTGCAGCGATGTAGATAGTTGGACCTACAATGGATCAAAATCGGGAAAAATATTTTTTAACCCGAATTTTTTTTTCATCAAAAAATATTTTTTGGCATAAAAAAAATATTTAAAAACAAAAAAAAATATTTGGAAAAATTTTTTTTAAAAAAATTTGGAAAAAACTTTTTTTTTTAAAAAAAAATTGGAAAAAAAAATTGTAAAAAAATTTTTGAAAAACAATTTAAAAAAAATAAAAATTAAATTTTGTTTACCGAAAAAAATTTTAAAGTATAATTTGGTGAAAGGTATATAAGATTCGGCAAAGCCGAATATAGTTCTCTTATTTGTTATTGTTTTTAATATTAAATTCTAAACTTAAAAAATTCTCAGTTTAAAATTATAGCAAAATAAATGTTTTGATTTAATTTAACATCAATATTGTGGTAGCAAAATGAATGCGACATATTTCAGTGAAAATATTCAATATTAAGAGCTATAGTTAGTGCTAACTTTAAGTTTTTATTGTTAATGCTTGTTTATAGCTTTTAAAAAATTAAATTAAACGATTTAAATAGTTTTTACATTTCTTCAAAAGCCATTGAAGTTAGTTTGTCTTACAATAACAACGTTGTGTTCATTACATTATTTTTTAATCCCAAAATATGCTCCCCTAATCATCAACAATGTTTTGTTTACATTTTGTTGTTTTGTCCTCCTTTGTTTACATTTTAATTTCTGACCTTCTGATTGTTTAGTACAAAATTTTCTTTATAATTCAGTGCTTAAGTTAATACAATTTAATTTCTTTATATATTTCTTAAAAATAAACTCTATTACTATTTAAAAATTAATAAATTGTTGTTTATTAATCCCAAAAGTGATAATCTAAATAAAAAAAAATCCAAAATATTGTAGATTGCAAAATATGGACATAGAACTATATCTCGAGAAGGCTGGTTTATCAGATGCGTTTCTAAAGGAAAGCTAAATATTTCAAAGGGGCCGATTGAATCTTTAATGGGTTCAATGCATCGTCGCTGTGAAGCAGAAATAAAAAACGAAACAATTTTTTGTAAAAATGATACCTAATCAATAAAATAATAATGAACCTTTCAGTTTATTTTTTATTTTCAGAATTTAATTAATTATGTTTTATTTTTTTTGTTAATACAAAATAAAATTATATCTTTAATTAATTAAATACTAAAGAACTTATTCATAAACAATTTTTAAATTTATCAAATGTTTATAAATTAAATTTTTTATGGAAATTTTGTAAAAATAAACCTTTTGATAAATTTAAAAATTGTGGGTTTAAAAAATAAAATTTTTTTAAGATTTTTTTTTTTTGGTATTTGGAAAAGTTTCAGCCACTACTTGTTCATCAATCTTAAATTAATCTTGCACAAATTAAAAACGGAATGACAAACTTATATAAAATATATTTGTGTTTCCAGTTTAATGGTTATTAAAGTTTAATGAACTTTATAATTAAATAATTTAAGTTCTTAATGAAACATTGCTTTTTCCAAACTTTAAACTTTATTAGTTAGTTAATAGAAATTCCTTTTAGAATTAGAATTTTTAATTAAAATTATTTATTAAGTTTACTTTTATGTTGTTTTAAATAATAACATAAACCATTTTAATATTATTTCTACTATTTATACTTAATTAAAAGCTTAATAACAGTTTTATTAATGTATTTTAAGTATTTTACTGTAAAAATGTATAAAATTGTTAATGACTTTTTTATAAAAATATATAATTATATGCAGTAGTTTATGCAATTATCTATTTATTACTTAGATAATCATTTTTATAATTAACACAAATAGTTTAGAAATTTATTGTTTTAAATAAGCAAAAGTGAAAAGCGTTCTTAAAGGCAGTAAATTTTTGCATTACTAACTCACTTATGGGCATTACTATGTGGCAGCATTGCCAACCATTTGTCTTAAACATCCTTTGACATAAAGCAGTGATGCCCAATTCTCTAAACTTTTACTCTGCTGCAGTGATGCAATACATTTATATTTGAGAATATAGCCTTGTTCAAGGTTTCGTCAACTTTTTTTAAAAAAAGTATCCAATAAAAAGAGTTTTTATATATTTTTTGCAGGTTTATTTTAACTCTAAGATTTATTTAGTGGATAAGTGTATTAAACATTTGAAATTTAGAGTAGAACAGAAAATGGTGAACATTTTTTTAAATTTTTAATGAATATATTAAAAATTATATTTTTTTAAAGCCTTAAATAGTTAATGTTATCGTCTGTTTAATACTTAAAATATATTTTGTAATATTTTTTATTTAAGTATATTTTTGTTGTATTTGTATTAAAATGTTATAAAAAGAGTGGAAAATTAAATCAACTTAAAAACAAGTAAGAGAGCTATATTGGGCTTTGCCGAATCTTATATACCCTTCACCAAATTATACTTTAAAATAAATTTTTTTAAATATTTTTAGGTAAACAAAATTTTATTTTTATTTTTTTTAAATTATTTTTCAAAATTGTTTTTTATTTTTTTTTAAAGTTTTTTCAAATTTTTTTAACAATTTTTTCTTTTTTGTTTTTTTGATGAAAAAAATTTGGCTTCCCGATTTTGACCCATTGTAGGTCCAACTTACTACATCGTTGCAATGGACTTTGAAATATCTATCATTAGATATCAATATTGTCTATATTAATGACTTAGTAATCCAGATATAGATCAAAAATAGTTCAAAAATCGAGGTTGTCCCGGTTTTTTGCTCATATCTCCGTTTATGGACGGATTTTGCTGATTTTAAATAGAAAACTTCTCGAAAGCATGTCTGACAGAATTATTGAAGATTTGGTCCCGAAGATATCTGGGGTCTTCAGAAAATTGATTTCAACAGACGGACGGACATGGCTTAATCGACTCCGCTATCTATAAGGATCCAGAATATATATACTTTATAGGGTCGAAAAATTATATTGTGGAAATTACAAACGGAATGACAAACATATATAGACCCTTCTCACGAAGGTGAAGGGTATAATAAGAGACCTAAAATCGGCTCTGCCGAATCTTATATAAACGTCAACAAATTATACTTAAAAATAAAAATTTTAAATATATTTTCTCTTTATATTTCTAGGATATTCAAAATATCTGTAACTCCCCAAGAACTCTGGATGTGTTGACACTCTACACTGTGTAGAGTTTGTTACGATTATCTGTAAAAATATTCACAGCGGATGAAACTTATGAAGTAATATCGAGTTTTCATAGATTATTCATAATCAATTCAAAAATTTTCATAAAAATGTTGAGTATGGAAAATCAGGTCAAGTCACAGTTTTATATAATGAAATTTACTCTTTCTTCTTTTTTTTAAATTGGCATTCAGTATAAATTGATAAGCAATTCAGAGATGGAAAGTAAAAACATTTGACTTAAAAGAGTGATGCCAAATATTGATTTTGGGAACGCTTAACTTTTAAAACTCTTTAAAGGCATATTGAAAATATGTTTATTATTATGTTTAATTGATTTCCATTTATTTTTCAAAATTATTAGTAATTGTCTATTATTTTTTTGGTATTTTGTTCTGTTTTGTTTGTCCCACTTTATTAATGTTTAACCCAATTCAATAAACAAAAACAAAAAAATATTAATTCACAAATTCTATTTCAATAGTTTCTGTTTTATTATTTGTGATTTGTTTTTGCTTAAAACTATGAATGAATTAAAAAAAACAACTAACAAATTTCGGGTACTTCGTTTTCTAACTCTTCCTACCGCTCTTCCTCAAACTTAGACTTGCCTAATTTAAACGTATTGACTTTCTCTTATTATTTACTAGAAATGTAAACGAATCGAAGTTATATTATTAATTATTAATGTCACGTCTGTTAGCCCGCTTAAAACCAATTTCATATAAAGGCAAGCAATCGACCGTAGCCAGAACTAACACAAAAATATGTACTACATATATTTTGTCCGGCATGTGTTGGCCAAAAAATTAAAATGTAAGCTTTCTTAAAATTTAGAAAACAAATTTGAAAATTTTAAAGTCTTTATAATTCTTTCTGAATGCACTCGAGTTTTTAATGTCAAAAAATGCGTCTGTCAAACTAATGAACTTGTTAATTCACTTGGTTTGAATCCCTTTGAAGCAGTAGGAAACTTTGGTAGCGTTTTTTAAATACTTTGTACATCACTGATGAAGTTGTTACAAAATTATGGTGGGAGCTGAGGTGTTTTCGAGATGATTTACAGTTGTTCCGCTTCCTAAGGCTAATGAGGACCAGCATGTGGCCCCTCAAATTTGGTGACATTGTCAAACATTTACATTAACCCCTGGTATTTATAAGACATTCATTTGTTCACACACACAGCGAAAACAGATTCGTGATAGCAACCGAATTTGTTGCCAATCGAATGATTCTGTCTTAATGACCGAATTTTACAGTTGTGGCTACAATATTTTGGAAGGGGCAACTAAAGTTTGGTTGCCTCAACTGAAATTCTTCTTTATCAACTGATTTTCTGTTGTTAGAACTGAGAAATTCTATGTGTGCAACCGAATCATTCGATTGGCAACAAATTCGGTTGCTATCACGAATCTGTTTTCTATGTGCATAAATTTGCCTCGTGAGGACAATTCTTGTTCGAGTTGTCAGAACAATAGTTCACAGATTGATACTAGCAAAGGAAAATCTGTTGACATAAAAGAATTAAGATTTAAATAGTTCAAGTTTTGTCACCCTAACTTAAATTGCGCACCCACAATAGATCAATTTTGTCATTTGATTGAACATAAATTTGGTTATCACAACCAAAAGTATTTTCTCTGTTCATCCGCATTAGAACAATTTTGTGATTGATTCAGTCTATCATTTGATTAAACAAAAATTTGGTTATCACAAGCAAAAGTATTTTCTCTGTGTGACAGAAAAAAGAAAAATTTTTATTTAAAGAATGAAAATTAACTTAATGGAATGGCCCACTATCGAAAAATTATTTAAACCAATTTGATTATCTATACAATTTTTTTTTTGTATTGTTGTACTGTTATTGTTTACGTTTCTCCAGCTGTCAGAAAGAATTCCCTTTATATGGCATCGCGATGCCAACTTATTATCTTTCAATAACAGGGTGTACACGACAATGAAGTTTAACCAAAAATGGGATGGATCGGAACTGGGAGTGTGGAATCTTCCATACAAAGTCCCCATCCATACTGTGAAACATTTGCTGCAAAACATTTGAGTTTGTTGGTGAAAGTGGAACGAGGAATGGAAAAGGTAAGTCATCCACATTTATTCGTTCTCTACAGAAATGTCAAAAACTGAAAAGCGAAAACTTCACTGTGGACACGAATGCAGTTTCAAGAGAGAATTTAAAAATGTTTTGCTGCAAATGTTTCACAGTGTGCACCGGGACAAAGTAAATAGTTATTATCGAATATCTGGAGAACTATAGTTTTGCCCGAATATCTCCCTTATTATTGTACATAGTTTGGCTGAAAATTGTCGCGATTGGATTAGTGGGCGTGGCACCTCCCATACAATGTATATCTTTAATTTCGAATATCTGCAGAACTATAATCGTAAAAGTATTTAAACTTTGTACGAATTAATTTCTTATCACTATATGGAGTTTGGCTGGAAATGGGCGGAATTGTATTAGTGGGCGTGGCACCTATCATAAAAAGTAAATAGTTATTTTCCAATATCTCGAGAATAATAATTTTGAAAGTCTTCGAAACTAGTTTAACCAAAAAATGGTAGGGTACGGAACATGGGGCTAAGTCACCTCCCATACAAAGTAAACAGTTATTTCTAAATATCTTGAGAACTATAATTACGAGATTTCTTATCATTTTACATAGTTTAGCTGAAAATGGTATGGATTGGATTAGTGGGCGTGGCATCTCCCATAGATAATTATATATATGTACATATTTGAAGCACCAGATGGGAAGACCAAAAATATTGTATATTGTTACGTTTTAACCTTTTCAAAACGTTTGTTTATTTCCTTTAAATAAACCGGATACTTTTGATTGCAAATAAAAGCCGTTTAGTAGTTTAAAAATTGTAACAACTCTTTATTTATTCAAAATGTACAACAACCACAGAATTAAATAGCCACTCAATGTTTTTTTATACACGTTTATAAATTCCCAGAAATACAGACACAATTTATAATGTACACGAATTTACTTGAAAAACACAACACACTTTAAGGCACTCAGTTGATGTTTATTCGAAAAGCGTCTCTGATAAACTCACTCACGACTGCAACCTCTGCCACTATTTATAACACTGCCATCTGCACTCGAATATTCTAGATCTTACTAACACATACGCCATCTGTGGTGTACTTTCTACAATGTTCTTTAACTGAATATTCGAATTCGAATACAGCGTTGCCAACTTACGATCAAATCAACTGAAAGCTTTTATTTAATAATGCCCACAGATATGTTACAGTTTGTTATTACAGCACTGTTATTTGAAAGCATTATGCTACTTTTAAATCAGCCCTTAAAATCGTTATATTTGAATTGAAGTACAATTTCGTAACAATATACTAATGCATTAGAATAACAAATAATTAATTAATAAATTATATATAAATTAAACATTAAATACAAATATTTTTTGCTCTTTCTATTTTATTACAATTCACATTAAGGTTAGCAAATAAGAAATAAATTATGTATGTACTATTTATTACATTACAAATTAATTTTAAAAATTTCCCAGATTAAAATTCATTTAAAATGTTCATTATTTATCAACAACAAACTTTAAAATATTGTATATTAGAGGTTATTTGCCTTTGCCACAAGTGCTAACAGCAAAATGTCTTCAATAACTGGCTTTTACCAAAAAAAAAATAAAAACAAAAACTAAAATCCATTCAACAAAAAAAATGTTAATATTTGCTAGTTTTAAACTAACTAACAAAATACACAAATTTAACTTGTATAAGAAGCTAAAATTTGACACAGAATTGTTTGTAAAGATACACAAAAAAAAAAACTACAAATATGTAATCATATCCCAGCTGTTCTTGGTGACTGTGCCGAACTAGAAATTTTTTTCACTTAGGATGACAACTAGTTACATAATGTCCTACTTAGACAACACTATATCTGACCCTAAACGGTGCTTTCGCCGACAGTTTATTGAGCACCCCGAGACAAGGCGAAAAGAAGTATTGTTCGCAAACTACACGATCTTCCAGTCTCGAACACACCACAACTTTACACGCCAACTGAAGTTGCAGAAGCCATCAACACAACTAAGCCTTCAAAGGCAATATGACCTGACGGAATTTCCATGCTTGCGAGCGGGGAGTCGAATACCTGACAATGGTTTTTAACCTGCCAGTAAGGAGCTTAACAATACCCGATGTCTGGAAAATGGGTCGAGTGATCCCATTGTTAAAACCTGGGAAAATTGCGAGTAAGGGACAATCGTACAGGCCGATTTCCCTTCTGTCGCCTGTAGCGAAGACACTCGAAGGTCTTCTCCTCCCCCAGCTAACCCTTCAACTACCAGCAGCTCATCACCAGCATGGATTCCGTAAGATGCACAGCACCACCACAGCATTATTCGCCATAGTCACTCAGATCTCACAGGGCTTAAATCAGCAGAGGCCTTGTGAACGGACTATCTTAGTGGCACTTGACCTGTCGAAGGCCTTCGACACTGCCAGTCACGCCACACTCTCCCAGGACATCCTACAGTCCACATTGCCCAACAACATGAAGAAGATGGATAGTGAATTATTTGAGTGGCAGGCAGTCGTTCGTGGAGTTTAGAGACAAATGCTCAAAACCCCGTAGAGTTAAACAAGGAGTCCCTCAGGGCGGGGTCCTGTCGCCACTCCGTTTTAACTTCTACCTCTCTAAACTCCCAGTGCCCCCACAGTGTGTGGAGGTTATCACCTATGCGGACGACTGCACCATCTTGGCGACAGGTCACAACGTTGATGAGCTTTGCGGTTTGATAAATGGTTATCTCAACGAAATCCACAATTTCTTCACTGCACGCAACCTGCAGCTATCACCAACGAAGTCATCGGCAACACTCTTCACCACCTGGACGAAGGAGGTAAAACTCAACTTAGGCAACATGGTCGATGGCGTACAAATTCCGACAATGAACCACCCGAAAATCTTGGATGTCACTTTTGATAGCCTTTTTACCCCCTCAGCACACGCCACTACAATCACGCATAAACTGCGAAATAGGAACAAGGTCCTCAAGACACTAGCCGGCAGCACTTGGGGTATGAACAAAGAAACCTTGCTAGCAACCTACAAGACGATTGGCCGGCCAGTGGTTAACTATGCTGCTCCAGTGTGGTCGACTTCGTTAAGTGATACTCAGTGGAGAAATATTCAAAGCTGTCAAAATGCAGCCTTAAGGACAGTCACAGGCTGCCTCCAAATTGCCTCCGAACACCACCTTAATGAGGAAACTAAGGTTCTACCGGACAAGGAACAGTTCCTTCTGGGATGTCACCGGAGGAGTCATCCAAACTTCAACATCACACAGTTGGAGTCTTCCCCGATGCATGTCAGACAGAGGTATGTGCAGGATCTATTGGATCGTAGCTCGTATATGACAGCTTTGAACGACATTCATAGAGGCGCCATTAATTCCACGGTAGCAGGATACCGTATGAATGTCGTACTTGGAGGTCGCCCACCACCGATAGCAGACGCCGAGAAGATTCTGCCTCAGAAAACAAGAGTCGTTCTGGCACAACTAAGATCAGGATGGAGCAACAGGCTTAATGCCTTCTGGCCCCGCATAGACCGTGCCGTCCTCAACTTATGCCCAGCAGGGTCCTCATGATACCCTCCACATTTTCAACTGTCCAGTCAGCCCTACTTACTACGTCCAGTAGATTTATGGACCCATCCAGCAGAAGTAGCACAATTTCTTGGACTTGATATTGCATAACCCCCAGATTGAATATTGTAAAATTGTTCACGCTGCTACAACAACAACACATACGCGTCCAAATGACCCAAAATATATAAATTGGAGTCAGCCAAGTGACAATTACAGTCTATAAGGGATACATTGACTAAAGCTGATACAGAATCTTATATAGACACTGACACATACTCTAATCTAGACGTCGACAAAGGCTCTGACATAGACTCTGATATAGAAGCCGACATAGACTACTTGCTTAACTGCTGGGAAAAAAAAATTGGAAACAGAAACAGTCTACGAAAAAAAAATATACGTACTATTTTACACACCATAACTCTAACATTATTTTTACAAATAAAATATTTATAATTTTTGTTAAAGTTTTTTTCTTTATATTATTTATTAAACACACATAAACAAAAAAATACATACCTGCCTATATTTGTACTAAAGTTTATTTGTGTGTTTATATTTTGCTGTTTGGTTAATATTGATTTAAACAATTAATAATTTTTTTTCAAATAAACTTGTATGTAGTTAGTAGTAGTAATACAGCTATAATGTTAGTTAATATCTTTTATGAATTCATTTACAAAAAAAAAAAATAAACAAATCAAATATATTGAGTTTATTTATGATTGACGTTAAAAAATATTTAAATATTTATTAAATATTGAGTTTTATTTCTAAAATATTCTAAGTACAAAGTTGAATTTCTAACTACTTTATTAGTATTTAATAAATTTATGAAATTTTCTATTACGCATTCGATTATCTTTATTTTTTTAGCGGTTTAAATAAAATATTTAAGTAATTGTTTGAAGTGAGAAATTAAATGACATTGAAGTTTTTGAGAATTTTGAAAAATTTTAAATGATTGAAAAGCAATAAATGAAAATGTCTATGAAAATATTTGCACAAAAATTATTTTGAATACAATACATACATAAGTTTATTTTTACTACAATAAATATTAAGTTTTTCTAAGAAAACTTACCTTAAACTTTAATAACAATCAATTCTATTCATTTAATTTGTATGTAATTTCATTGAAATACTACAATTGTTACACACAAAATAATGCAATTAGTAAAATTACAAAATTGCTTACAATTTTCTCTCCACCTGCATTCACTGTTTGTTTATTTCATGTCTTCTTCTTTTTTTTGTAAGTTGTCTCTTGGTTACCAATTATTTTTTCTTATTTACATTCTATTGTTTACATTTTTAAGTCTTAAGTCATCTTGTTGTTGCAGCAAGTACCTACATGCATGTAGTATGTGTGTATGTAATAACAGCGTTGCCATTGTGCAGCAAAATTGTTACAATTGTCAAAAATATGGTAGTTTTTTTGGTTTTGTTGTAATTTTATTATTATACTTTAGTTATATAGTAGAGATTTATGAATTTTGGCCCAAATAATAAAAAAATCATGAAAATTATCAAAAAGAAGTACCGAATCTTATATACCCTTCACCAAAATAATACTTTAAGGCAGGTGTCGGTCGATCTATCTTTGAAAAAAGGAAAAATTAACATAACATAGCTATATCGACTCCGCTAGTTACGATCCAGAAGAACGGTAACGATAGCTTGCTCAACTAAATTGTCTAGTGTGAAAGGGGTCTTACGGCAGCCAACCTTGGTTTTACCTCAAGCATAGAGTATTTAACTAAAGTTTTTAAAAACTGTTTATTTAAAATCTACGGAATTTATGCTCCTATCATGGTATCATTTGTTTTATAAATATTTAAGGATGTTTTCAATATTGTGTAAGGAATTGCTAAATTCTCATTTTGCAGTTTCACGCCAGAATTCTTTATCACAGCTAATATATTTAAGTGTTTTAAAGTACTTTAGAAACAATTTTGCGATTGATATTTTCTATTAAAATTAAAAAATAACTTTAATTTTCGACAAACATGTTTGTGGGAAGTTTTGCTTTACTTCTTTAAAACAGTTTCGGTGAAGCACATCGATTGTTCACCAAAGCTTAGATGGTTTGTGCGAAGTGGTGATTTTGACACGGAAGACAAAGATCGCCCAGGCCAGCCAAAACAGTTTGAAGACCAAGAATTAGAGGCATTACTCAAAAAAAATAGTTCAAAAATCGAGGTTGTCCTGGTTTTTTCTTCATATGTATATCAGCCATTTGTGGAAAGATTTTGGTGATTTTAAATAGGAAACTTCTCGAGCATGTCTGACAGAATTATTGAAGATTTGGATCCCGAAGATATCTGGGGTCTTCAGATAATTGATTTCAACAGACAGCCAGACGGGCAGACAGACAGACATGGCTTAATCGACTCCGCTATATATAACGATCCATTTGCTCATTTGCTTCAACAACGTCATAACTCAAAATCCGGGTGTTTTGAACTGAGTAATACAAAATATGCGCCGTTCTTTAGACTTTCATATAGTTTTATTAGTTTTAAAAAAAGTCAATTATTTTTTTGTATGAGAGTGTTTTTAGTTGTAAACGTCAAAAATATACATGAAAATTCATATTTTCATGTATATTTGACAAGTAAAACTTTGGGTTTAATACAGATTAGAAAGATATTTATATCTACTATTTGGTTGGTTGGTTGGTTTACGTGGTAGTTCACTACGTGCGAACAATCAAGTCGTGCTTGCTAGACCCAACCTGTAGCTGTGAGATATCTCAGTAGGTCATTAAGTTTAGACCCGGCTACATCACCAAGGTTGGTCAATGTATAGTTGCCCATAGGGCTGGGCATTCGCAGAGAAGGTGTAAAATTGTTTCCTCTTTCTCCCTATCCTTACAGCTGCGACAATGGTCGTTAAAAGGGAGTCCTAGGCGATTTGTGTGCCTGTCTAACGCCCAGTGTGCCGTTAATATTGCCAGCAACCTTGATATACCCCTTCTATGCCGGGTTATCAGTTACATAGTACGTTTTTCGTTAAAAGATGGCCACATCAACTTGGCTACCCTATATGTGTCTAAATTACGTCATCTATTCTTAGCCTTTGTAAGAAAGTGTCTGAAGATGATACCTTTAATAGTCCCCAGTGGAATCGCTACTGAGACCGCATTGGAGATATCTAAGGCATCCCATTCGTCTGCCTATCTCAGGTTCGTCACAGAAGACGCCAGAACCAACAAGCGATCAAGTGTTCCATGACGAGTTCAGCTAATTTGGACTCGATAGCACCCCATTCTGTTACCACAGGAATGATGGTACCGTCTTTCTCTGTCGCCAGAGCCATTAAAAGATGATCTTTAACCACCTCATTAGAGGGCCGTCTAGCGGATGTAGTCGTGGTTGACGTGGTTCCTTTTTTTCTTTTCTTAGCATCTAATTTAAAAGGAGCATTTGTCAAGTTTTTCGAGGGCAGTAGAGTGCAGTGACGGTCACCCACACTGCCTGACATTGCGACCAAAGTCTCTTGACTAGAGGCTAGTAGGTCGTCTTCTGAAGAAGATTGTCGTTATTCTTCAGAGGGTTGTTGTTGTTATTTATGTTGTTGTAGTTTGGATTAATTTTTGGTCCCACGAGTAGGCACGTAAGGGGATGGACCATCTATGCAGTGACGGCGTACATAGACTAGACAGAAATTACAACCGGCCCGTGTCATAAGCACCGGAGGGGAGCTGTTATCGACTAATCTTCTGCTACCAACCACGTTAACCTTACAAGTGGGTGAAAAGAAAAAAAAAGAGGACAGAACAGAGAAAAGAAAGAACCGGTTTGGTCCGCGGGTTGTAACACAAGAAAGAGAAAGACAGTGCTATCCCTAGGTGACCATTTGTTAAACAATGTGTCGCAAGTTATAGCATTGTCATAAGACCAATTATATCTTACTGTGACCATTTATTATAAAATGTATCACAGTATTATGATAGTTGGTTATCGCAATCCGTTTTACAGACCTAGCTATGTCAAGAAGTTTAGACTATTTATTAGAAAATGTGTCTCAAGATATTGACATCGATCGAGCATTTGTCAGAGCTAGTGACCTGTTGTATAAAACAGTATCACTAGACTAGGCAATTGCTTCCCTTATCTGCCACCTGGGACGCATCCGATGGGAGACTGATAACTCTACACGGAATCTACTATTTAAATCAGGTTTTATTTCTGAAATGGCATGATTTGTTGAAAATTTATTTAAGAAATAGTAAAATGTCATAAAACATTCAAAGTCGTTTTTCTCGAAATGACAAACGGAATGACAAACTTATATATACCCTTCTCACGTAGGCGAAGGGTATAGTTAAGATATTTAAAACCAATAGTGAACAGTTTGTTTGTGAATTTTTTCCTTTATAAATTTTCCACTCAAAAATTCCTAATTTGAGAGGTTTAAAAAAAACAAAATATTTTACATGTGGCAGCACAACACTATTTAGCATAACTCTTTTTTTTGACTCATTCTCTCATGCACTTACACACGTACTCACACTCCCTCGCACATAAATTCATTGTTAGTGCAAACTACAATACAACAAAAACAAAGTGTCTGTCTGGTCTTTGGCATTTTTATTTTTGGGGAAATTTTTTATTGTTATTTATGTTATAGTGTTGTAGTTGTTGTTTTTATTAGACAAATATTTACTATCGTACGTTAAAAAAAACAGAAACGTTGACAGAATAACCGTAAAATGTTGTTAATATCAGGAACACAACAATAACAATACAAAATGACGTTTGATATATTAAGACTCTAATAAATGTAGTCTATACCAGCTAAATTTATGTCGCTTCATAGAGATTTGATTAAAGTGATGCAAGAGAAGATGATAAATTTGTTGTAAAGATCTGTTACCAAATGAAAATGATTAATAATTTAATAAGAAGACATGGACACCAGCAGGTAGGTATGGAGAAGAGCATTCACCACATTTGTATACAATTCAATTCATAAATTCGATTTGTATTGTGTATTTTAAAGCTTTTTTTCTTTCTTACCAACACTTTGGGAAATGATCATTTGCAAGATAATAATAATAATGTTGTTGTTGTTGTGTGTTATTGTAATTGTCGTTGTCATTGATAATGATCATTAATTGCAAGCTATAGAGTTGAGGTATTGGTTTAAACAAGTACATTTAGTACGAGTACGTTTGGATTTTAAACTTGTAAGTGTGATGAGGTACGAATACGAGTACTCGTGTGTATTTTATTTTATTTGTAGCTGATATTGTTGTTGCTTTTAGGCTTTAAGCCAGTAAGCTAAAGCCACCAAGTCAGGTAATTTAACAATTTCAATTTTAGCTTTTTTCAAAAAAAAAAACGCGCTTTTCAAGTGTCTTTCATTGTTTTTGCACGATCCATATGAGTTGAGTCTGTTTTTGACAGTCCAGCAGGAAGGTTCTGATCATATTCTGTATTCTCGTGTTATCGAAAAACAAGTGTTTTCCTAAAATATTAACGAATCTAACATTTAACGAAAACCTAATTAACATCACAGTATGTTAATTTTAAAATCAAATAAAATTCTTTAAAAATATTAGAAAAAATAAAAAAAAAAATTCTAAAATAACGAAATTTAGAAAAATAAATAAAAAAAAAATAATTTTTCTAATAAATTATTTTATAACAATCATATAAGTTAAATATTATATGCATTTGTTTGTTTGTTTGTTTTTATTAAATAAATAATATTGTAAAAAAAAGAAATATTTATTAAATAAATATTAATTTACATTAAATATTAAAACTGTGTAAAAGCGAAAGAAATTTTTTCTATGCAAACAAAAAAAAGTTTTATACAATTATTCAAATAATTAGCAAAACAAATAAAGAGTTAATTGTGTAATAACGAAAAAAAAAATATCAGCAAATAAAAACGTTAAGTACTAAATAATAAACTATTGGTGTGAAAAATAAATACAAAAAAAAACAATTTAAAACTATTAAAGAAAAAAACGACAAATTTCATCATAAAAAAGGATTTAAAACAATTTTGTAAAAGGTTAGTAAAAAATTAATTAAAAGTGTTGAAATATTTACTTTATAAAAAAAGGATATAAAATGTTGTTAATTTCAAATAAATTCAAATATTTAAAAATTGAAAATAAAATGATAATAATGTTAAAGTTAAATTTCAAATAAAAACGATAGAAGGTTTAAATAATCAATTTTTAAATTAAAAAAAGTGGAAAATAGAAGATTAAATAAATTTTTTTTTTTTAAATTTAAAATTTTTAAAATTTAATATAAAATGACACAAATCCTCTAGTTAATATATTCAATATAAAAACGAAAGTAGGTTTCAAGAACTTTTAAATAATTTTTAAATCACCAAAATCCCACAAATAGTTACAGAATTATACAAAGTCAAAGTTTTCCAAATTTAAACCTAAAAAAATTAAAAAAAATGCAAAGAAATTAAAATACCTTGTAAACTACAAAACGTATTGAAAAGCTTTATATAAGAATATTATAGAAAAGGACCTAAGCCTTAATAAAATTATTCAATACTTGTCTATTTTAAAATAAAATAAGCTACAGGATGTTAAATTTCAACAAATCGTGGGTAAAAAATTTAAAAAAAAATTTTGAAATTTTTAAAATTTTTATAAAAATTTGATATTTTAAAAAGAACTCATTAACACGAATCAACATTATTTTAAAGAACTATCATAACTCTTATAGTTCCAAAGTTATTCATAAATGAATTTAAAAAATTATATAAGAAAAACAAAACATTTTTAAAATTTTTTTTAATATAGTAAAATATAAAGATTTATATATTTTCAAAAAGTATATAGAATTTCCTTTCTTATGATATAGAATATGTCAAACTTTTCGTTTACAATGTATCAAATAAATGCAAACAAATCTTAATGTCTAATAAAATTTCTCTTTAGGAGAAACATTGGCAAACCATTCTCAGCCAGCCTTGTCAAATGCTTATATTTATACTTTATTGAATAGTAAACACAATTTCCTTTCTTATAATATAAAATATATCTAAATTTTCTTTATCACTTCACAAATAAATGGAAGCAAAACCTAAATTCACAAATTTTACTTTATGAGATTTCGTCTTGACAGATAATCTCTTGAACGCAAATCTATATAAACTCTTTAATATAACAATATTATACATATTTAAAAAGTAGACACAATTACCTTTCATCTGATATAAAATATGTCTAGGTTTTCTTTTCCACTTGGCAAATAAATGGCTGTAAATCTAAACGTCACTTTATAAATGTGGAATTAATGAGATTTTGTTTTGAACTAAAGTCATGTTAAGGTATTAAAACTGCTCATTTTATACATTTTTGGAAAGTAGAAACAATTTCCTTTCTTTGGATATAAAATATGTCCAGGTTTTCTTGACAAATAAATGGCAGCAAAACTAAACGTCACTTTGTAAATGGGCAATTAATGAGATTTTGTTTTCATACGGAATCTTTTGAACTTAAATCTATCTAAACATTTTAAATTGGTAACATTTATACATTTTTGGAAAATAGACACAATTTCCTTTCATTAGATATAAAATATGTCTAGGTTATCTTCTCCACTTGACAAATAAATGCCAGCAAAACTAAACGTCACTTTGTAAATGGGCAATTAATGAGATTTTGTTTTCACACGGAATATTTTCAATTCAAATCGTGCTAAGTTATTAAAACTGCTGATGTTATATATTTTTGCAAAGCTGATACAATTTCCTTTCTTTAGCTATAAAACAAATCTATTTTATCTATTTCACATGTAAAATAAATGGACGCCAAACTTAATGTCACTTGGAAAAATTGCACTTTATGGAATTTCATATGCACAGAGAATTTTTTGAAATTAAATCTATTTTAACAGTTAAAAATTGTCACGTTTTTATAAATTTTTTTTCCTTTTATATAAAATATGTTTAATTTAGCTTTTTCACTTGAGAAATTAATAGACGCCAATTTTAATGTCTGTTACAAAATTGCACATTACGAGATTTTGCTTTCACAAGGAATTTTTTGAACTCAAATCGTACTAAGCTATTAAAACTGCTCATGTTATACATTTTTGCAAAGTAGACACAATTTTCTTTCTTTTGATGTAAAATAAATCTATTTTGTCTATTTCACATGTAAAATAAATGGACGCCAAACTTAACATTACTTTGTAAAATTTCACTTTATGGGATTTGGTGTTCACAGAGTATTTTTCAACTAAAATCTAGGTTAACACTTTAAAATGGTATTATTTATATATCCCTGAAAAATAGATACAATTTCCTTTCTTATGATATAAAATAAGTGTGTTGTTTCTTTTGTATAAGACAAATAACTGGGCGCGAAATGTCACGTAAGTTAGTAAAGAAATGGCTTTTTCCAACAGGCATTTTTGCTTTTAAATTTAACCCACCACTTTTAAATGCATTAATTTATGTATTTTATAAAATTAGACTCAATTTTCTTTCTTGTAATATAATATAAATGTAATTTATCTATTTTGCAAGTAAAATAAATGGACTCAAAACTTAACCTCACTTTTTAAAATTACATTTCATGGGATTTGGTCTACACAGAGGATATTTTCCACTCAAATCTATCTTAACACTTTAGAATGCATATAATTATACAATTTTCCGAAGTAGACATAATTTCCTTTCTTTTGCTATAAAATAAATCTATTTTATCTGTTTCGCAGGCAAAACTTTTGAACGCAAAACTTAACCTCACTTTTTAAAATGACACTTCATAGGATTTGGTATACACAGCGAATCTTTTGATTTTAAATCCATTTTAACATTTTAAAATGCATATAATTGTATATTTTTCCAAAGAAGACATAATTTCCTTTCTTTTGCTATAAAATTAATATATTTTATCTGTTTCGTAGGCAAAACAATTGAACGCAAAACTTAACCTCACTTTTTAAAATGACACTTCATGGGACTTGATCTCCACAGAGAATCTTTTTAACTCAAATCTCTTACAATTGTTTGAAATGCTCACAATTATACATGTTTGGAAAGTAGACACAATTAGCTATCTCTTGATATAAGATATGTCTACTTTTTGCTTTCCACCTCACAATTAAATTAACCCAAATCTCTCAAATTTTATGTTTAATGACTTCATATTAAAATTACTTTTCCTTGCTTTCTTCTCTGGCCTTTCCTTGCAGTTTTTGAATAATATTCATGTTGACTAATTGATAATATCCCCAAAGTCTTAGAAATTCTTTCATACCCTAAAAATCTTTATACTTATTTCAAAAGTGTAAATGATTGTCAGAAAAAAACCCCCAAAAATCATTATTAATCATCATAAATAAAAATATTTACCAAACAAATTATACAATAAATTCATGACTTTATGAATTGATTTTTTGTATTAATCCTTAAACAATAACTGCCTACAAAACTCTCAACACAAATGTTAAATATAAATCATTTGTATAAAACAAATATTTATTGTAACGCCAAAACATAACCAAAAAATTTCTGTAAATTACTCACTTACTGCTAAAGATTTTCAATTTCTTTCAAGACGTTTCATAAGAAATGCTAGAATTATTATTTTATTGCAATAAACAAATCTTTATATTTATAGGATATTTATTATAATAGAAATATTATAGGTTGGTCTTATAGACGATTATGATTAATATTAAGCTAAAGAAACCAGTGAACATTTTTAGAAGTGAACAACTTTTTGGCTGTTTTTTGAAAAACTTTTGGAATATATTTCAATATTATAAAGTTTTATATATATTTTTGAAAAGTACACATAATTTACTTTCTTGTGATATAAAATAAATTTATTTTATGCATATCGCATGTGAAATAATTGAACGCAAAACTTAACCTCACTTTTTAAAATGACACTTTGTGGGATTTGAACTCAAATTTAACCAAACACATTTAAATAAACAGATTTAGATATTTTTAAAAAGTAGACTCAATTTCCTTTCTTTTGATATAAAATATATCTATTTTATCTGTTTGTTTTGTTAAATAAATGCTCGCAAACTTTAACGTCACTTGGCAAAATTGCATTTTATGAAATTTCATATTAACATAGAATTTTTTAAAATAAAATTAATTTTAACACTTTAAATTTATAACTTTTTTATATTATTGAAAAGTAGATACAATTACCTTTCGTATGATATAAAATATGTTTATTTTTTCTTTTTTATTTGACAAATAAATGTACGCGAAACTTATCCTTAGCAAAATTTGTAAATTGTGAAATTTTGTTTTCACTAGGAATATTTTGAACTAAAATCGTGATAAGCTTTTAAAAGTATTAAGATTATTACATTTTTGAAAAGAAGACTCAATATTCTTTCTATTGATATAAAATAAATATGTATTATCTATTTGACAGGTCAAATAAAGGGACCCAAATCTTAACGTCACTTGTCAAAATTTCTCATTATGAGATTTTGTTTTCATAAGGAATCTTTTGAACTCAAATCGAGTTAAGGTAGTAAAAGTATTAATGTTCTTACATTTTTTAAAACTAGACTCAAGTTCCTTTCTTTTTATATACAATAAATATATTTTATCTATATGGCAGGTAAAATAAATGTTAACGTAACTTGTCAAAATTTCACATTATTAGAATTTGTTTTCACAAGAAATCTTATGAACTCAAGTCGTGCTAAGCTATTAAAAGTATTAAGCTTCATATATTTTTGAAAAGTAGACTAAACTTCCTTTCTTTTAATATAAAATAAATATATTTTATTTATTTAGCAGGTAAAATAAAGGGACCCAAATCTCAACGTCACTTGTCAAAATTTCATATTATGAGATTTTGTTTTCACAAGGAATCCTTTGATTTAAAATCTTTTCTACCACTTTAAACGGGTCATATTAATATATTTTTGTAAAGAAGATATTATTTCCTTTGTTTTGATATAAAATATGTTTAAAGTTTCTTTTCCACGTGTCAAATAAATGCTGGTAAACTGAAGGTCATTTAGTAAAAATTTTATGAGTTTTTTTGTCTTCACACGGAAATTTTTCAATTCAAATATTTTAAAACTCATTTTAAATGTTAAAATTTATACATTTTTGAAAAGTGAACATAATTTTCTTGCTTGAGATATAAAATATGTGTTAATTTTCTATTTCTTTTGAGAAATAAGAGGTGACAAACTTAACATAACTTTTCAAAATGGCTCTTTATTAAATTTTGTTTTAAAACGTCTCCAAACTATTTTAAAATATTATATTTATATATATTTAAAAAGTAGAGAAATTTAGCTTTCTTTTAATATAAAATATGCCTTACTTTGCCTAATAATTGGAAGCTAAACTTAACGTCACTTATCAAAATTGTACATTATGAGATTTTGTTTTCATATGGAATCTTTTGATCTCTAAACTATTACAACACTTTAAAAGTGTTTTATTTTTATAGCGCCATATTCTAGAAACTACATGAACCATCTAGCGGACAAAACTAGAAGATTCTATTTCTACAGTTTTCGGCAGCCTAATGTTCATGTTAGCAGCATTGACAGTTAATGTTGGCAGCACTGTGCTGCCAAGTTTCTTTTTATCACAATGTATACTAAAGCTGTTGGCTGTGGAAATCCATGTTAAAATCGTTAAATTTAATTGATAGTGCAATTTCGTAACAAAATGACAATATAACGTGATTATTATATTGCTTGAGGTAGTTTGCTGTTAGAATATACTTCTAAGATCAAGTAAACATTTGTTATAAATAGTGGCTACGTTTTTTTCGTCAAATATTTGATGTATTTGAACGTATCTTTACATTTATTTTTCCTCATATCAAACAAATGCTCACAAACCATAAGTTTATTTAGTAAAATTTATTTTTAAACCAAATATTTTCATTTGTTTTTATTTTGTTAAATTCCAATTGCTGTTTTTATTAAATAATGTTTATTGGGTTTTGGGCGCTTTATCGCTGACACAACAGTCCGTATTAAATCGTTCGAACAGACGAAAAAACACGCATAATCATGTTTAAGTGGTCACACTCAAATAAGGGGGGGAGTGGAAAGAAAAAGGAATAGAGCAATTATTTTACATAAAGTACTGTGGGCTAAAATGTTAGTAAATGGGTAAAACAAATAAGGTTTTAAAAGGTTCTTAATTAAGAACTTAACTTTTGATGAACTAGTTCTTTTGTAGAATTGCACAAAAATTATTATAGAACTTTAGTTCCATGCAAAAATTTAACTGAGAACTAGCAAATAAAATCCCTTTATTTCATTATTAAGATGTTTTCAAAGTTTGATTTTGTTCCCCTTTATTTTTACCCTCAAAACCTCTTTATAATTTATTAAACACCATAAAAAAAATAAACATTTGATTTCTTTTGCTGTATTTATTTTATATATGTCTACTAAATATTTATTAAATAATATATTGAATCTAATATTTTGAGAGGGTGGTTTGGTCAAATAAAAACCAAATCAAACCAAATGAAATGTAATAAATAAATTTGAGTAGTAGGCATTTTTCTATAAATATTTCGTTTTTTTCATGACTATTTTTTGTGGCTTTGTTTTTAAGGAATTAATAATATGGTTTTGAGGGGTTTTTTTATTATTATTATAGAACTCGTTATATAAAATCTGGTCAAATAAATCATTATCATCGTAATTGTTTTTTTTTTTTATAAAACAAAATGTGTTTGTATGGGGTTTGTATTGCCCAAGCAGTATAATAATGATGATTATTATTGAATATGAAGTTAAATTTTTATACGCTTCATTTAGCCTTAAGCTGAAAACATACTACTTAACGCACATTTATCCATTCTTTTATAAGGATCATATAAATGTTAATACATTTGTAAACCAAAAAAAAAAAATACTTATTCAATAATCTGGCAAACCAATAAATGTACATACATATATTTTTGGGTAAGGCAATAGTGTAAGGATTTAAAAATTTGTTATAAAAGTACTTTTTTCAAAGACTTTCTTTTGGTACCTTTCAAACATGGAATATTTTTGTTTAAGAAAAGTAGTTTTTGAGGACAATTCTAAAGGCCTTTTAAACCACTACACAATTTTGATGTAAATATGGTCCAAATTTTAAATTCTAGGGAGAGGTTCTTTTTTTAAAAAAATGTTTAAGTAAAATTATTAATTTTTTTAGACGTTTATATACATAATTAATGATAACTCAAAAACAGTTACTCCGATATTATTAAAATAAACTTAGAAAAATTGAGACTTACTTAACCTTTAATCCGTTTATATATTGCTGTTCTATCGTCTCAGTAGTTTCGGAGTTATAATAACAAATTAAAGCAAAAAATATATTTTTTACATGAAAATATCAAAATTTTTTGATTTAAAAAATCAAGAAAAAATCTAAAACGGCAGAAATTGTGTAGATTTATTACTTTACAACAAAGCCACATATAATGGGAATAAAATAAGATATCGATTATAAAAATCGATAAATTCGTTTCGAATTTATTCACAATTAAATGAATTTGTCCATTTTCACAAATTTTAGTTTTTTGTTTGTTATACATAAAATTATGAAGTTAATGTTCTTCTCTCGATTGATTGAATTTTAAAAACAATTTCCTCTTGCTATGTACAAATTTTCTCATATATATTAAGTTTCAATCGGCTCAGTATTTTCGGAGTTATAATAAAAATTGCAGCAAAAAATATATTTTTTACATGAAAATATCAAAATTTTTTGATTTAAAAAATCAAGAAAAAATCGAAAACGGCAGAAATTGTCTAGATTTATTACTTTATCGCAAAGCCACATACAATAGAAACAAAACAAAAATATCGATCATAAAAATCGATTGATTTTTTTCGATTTTATTCACAATTAAGTGAATTTGCTTATTTTCAAAATTTTTTGTTTTTTGTTTGTTATCCATAAAATTGAGTAATTAATGTTGTTCATTCGACTGATTGTAATTTGAAAACATTTTCCTTATGCTATGTAAAAATTTCACATCGAAATTCCATTAATTTTTACAATTGCGGTAAAAATATATTTTTTACATGAAAATAGCATATTTTTTTGTTTTTAAAAAATCATGAAAAATCGAAAACGACAAAAATTATTCAGATTTATAGCTTTTTCGCAAAGCCACATGTATTAGGAATAAAATAAGATATCGATCATAAAAATGGATTAATTGTTTTCGAACTTTTTCACACTTAAGTGAATTCGCTTAATTTCACAAAATTTTTGTGTTTTCTTTTTTATCCATAAAATTGAATAATTAAAGTTCTTCATTCGATTGATTGCAATTTGAAAACATTTTCCTCATACTATATAAAAATTTCACATCGAAATTCTATTAATTTTTACAATAGCGGTAGCAAACTAATAAACGGATTAATGGTTATTTAAATTTAAATTTTTCTAAGTTTATTTTAATAATATCGGACTAGTTGCTTTTGAGTTATGATAACATAAGTGGAGAATTGTGTCAAAAAAATTTACAATTTTACTTAAAAATTATTTTAAAAAATTTTTCCATAAAATTTAAAAATTTTACCATTTTTGTAGTGGTTATTCCAGACTTTTTTTTTTGCAGTTGACCTGTTTTATAGATAAATTGACTGAAATTTATTTTTTGGGGGGATAAGCTAAACTGTATTTTTCAAACTTAATACCACAATTTAATTTTTTTAATTAAATTTATTTAAATTCTTGTTATTTTTTTATTAAAATAAGTTAATATATTTATTTATATATTAGAAAGTATTAAAAATTAGTTAATCTTTTCATTTTTATAATAAAATGTCTTAAACATTCATTTATTTAAATAAAATCACGTACAAAGTACTTCTATTTGTTTTTAATTGAAAAGTACTAAAGCTACCTTTATTTAGCTACCTAAATTTTCCATCTCTGTTACAGCCTACTACTCATATTGGTAAATTTTCCTTTATTATCTCTTGCTCCTTTTCCCATGCTCTCACTCACTCTCACCCCCTCCTTTTTACACAGTGTGTTTTTGAGTGTTTGTGTGGATGTGTGTTTTTTTATTTTGTTTTGCATTGTTGTTTTTGTTGTGTATTTTGTCTATAAGTATGAATTACTCATACGCCTTGGTGATTTCAATTATGTTTTTCCAAGTAGATTTTATATATTTTTGTAGCTGTTGTTGTTGTTGGATGTGTGTATTTATTTATGCATATGTATAAGTGGTTTAACTACAATGTTTTTTGTTGATGTTGTTGTAAATGTTTGTTTGTTTGTTTGGCTGTTGGTTTGTTGTTATTCTTGTTATTGATGCTGTAGTGTTGTTGTAGTTGTTGTTGTTGCTGCTGCTGCTGCTTCTCAACTCAAGCGTAAAGAAAAATATTAAAAACAATAAAGAGATTTAATAGTAAATTGAATAATATTAAATGTAGTTGAGTGTGTTTTTACTAGACACATTTACATATGAATGTTGTTTGTTTATTTAAACAAGGAACTTTAAAGGATTGTAAAGCTAGAACAAAAATACTGTGTGAAAATTCTGTCTGTATTTTCATTTTGAAAAATATTTTTCACAAAAATGTTGGTTAATTTTGACTGATTCTGGCATTGTTTGTATTACAGTTCTTCAATAACTTCTAACATTATTCAGAAAGCATAATTTCTGCACTATTGAGGTCCCACATATGAGACCGATCGGTCCAGTAATTGCAAAGTCCTATTAGTAGAAACAATCGTACATTTTAATACTCGTAGACTCCATTTTCTTTTAAACTCTCTGCATAAGCTTAGTTTTATTCGGTTTAATTCTCGTCTCTCTTCAATTTATGTTCTCAAAATGCTTTTGTATTTAGAATCAACTCATTTACACTGCTGTTTATGCATATGAGAGGCCTTAAACTACATATTGTATTGTATTTTGTATATTATAGTTTTTTTTTTTAAATTTTTTTTTGGGATAAACGAGATATTGTTACAATTTATATATTGATAAGTGAAAGATTTTTCATAACATACTTTTGATATTATTGTTGTTGTTTTTGTTCTGTTTTTATGCAAAACAGTAGATTGTAACCATAGATTTATAAATTGCATACATACATATACAAAGATTAAATAATGTTTAAAACATACAAATTGAATGCTTGAATGAATTTTCAAAATTACAATAAAAGTATCAAGCACAAGAACAAAAAAGAGAAAAAGTAAAAGCTGAATGTATAATATTTTAAGCATAAATTAAGGACATGCACAGGAGTTTGATTGAAAGAGATTATTTAACAATGGAAATTATAAATCACAATCGATAAATATGAATTTTTTTCTTATATATTTCTTTTTAGGTCAGCTTAGGTAATTAACTTAGCAAACATTTTACTTTCAAGTTGTATTAAAGAAAATAAAAGCAGAGTTTTAAAATAGGAAGGAAGTGGCAGTTAGTTTAGGCATAAAATAAAAAGGAAAGTAAGGAATATATTTAAAAGGATTTAAGAAATTGCTTTATAGGTTTAAAACTAAATTTTATGAAAAATAGATTGAACAAAAATCACAATTTTAAATTTTTTTGTTAATAATTCTTTTTTGTGTTCTTTTAATACAATGAAATTCCTTTAAATTTGAACCTAATTTAAACAAAAATAAATTCCGGTATTTACTAAGCAATTTCATATTTTCTAATACAATTTCTTTTTTACTACCAATTACAAACAAATGCTCCTTTAATTAGCAACAGTGTTTTGTTGACATTTTCTTAGTCTCTCATTATTGTTTTGTTTACTTTTTATTTCTATCATCTTTTTAATATGAAATGTTGCTTAAAATTCATTCTTAATAAATTTCTTTATTTATTTATTAAAAATCAACTAGATTTTTAATAACTTAATCTACATTCCTTTATTATTTATTTGCTTTACAAACATTTTCCTTAAATCATCAACATTTTATTTACATTTGTTTTGTTTACATTTTTTTTGTCCACCATCTTGTTAAGCTCTCACATCTCACAACAATGTCGTTGTTGTTGATGTTGTGGCTTTAAGCAAGCTGTGTTTATAAGTGGAGGTGCAACATACTGAAACAACACTTTTAGCTTATTTGTTTTAGAAAAACTCACACTAGCTGTTAAATCCACAAATAAAACCCCTTTAACCGTCTAAAAAACCACTAGTATGGCCTTAACACGATCATTTTCAATTTATTTAGCTGTTCGCAGTAGCGATTTGTTGTTGGTTTTTTGTTGCAACACAAACAAAAAAAGTGGTAGCGATTTAATTACGCGTAAATTGTAAAGAACAGAGTTGGACAAGGTTAGTTTTTGCAAAAGGGGGCCAGTGGAAATAAAAAAACAAAAAAAATAAGTAAAAGTGGTTAAAAATTTATGCTAAAATTATTGTAATTAAAAATACTGTTATGAAATTGTATTTGAATTCAAACATAACAGTTTCTAATGGCTGGTTTCAAGTTGCATCATATTTCTCAATATTGCTGTTGATTAACAGCTGTTAACATTACTGTGGACATTATTAACATACATATCTATGGATATTGTTAACATAACAGTGGAACATTATAACATTGAATAAAAGCTTTGAGTTGATAATTATAGAAATATAACATTCATGAAGCACCGATGTTGCTGGAAACATCTGGATGGTAATGCAGTATATATAAGGTGGCCGTGAGAAAATCAAGCAGCCAGTCTAATTTGAAGCATCGTGAAGTAAATATAAATTAACTGCCTTACAGTGTGGGGTGTTACAAATTTTAAACTACTCTTTTGAACTCTTTGTCCAAAATTTCTCTAATTTTTTTATCCCTTTAAAAAAAATAAGATTTGTCCAGGTCATCAAAATAATAAAGACGCGGACTTATTGACACACCCTCGTAATAATAATTATTTAAGATTTTTCAGAATGTTTTTTTGTAGAAAAATTTTCATTAAATTTCAGGAAAATTTTCTTAAATTTTTTTTTCAAATAATTTGTTAATGTTTTATTAAAACAAGAATATATTTGACAATTTTTAAATTCAATATTAATCTGGTCCCTAATTTCTGAAAAAACATTTTCATGAAAAAAGTAGAGATAGGTTCTTGCTTTGTTAAACTTTTGTTTGGTGACCGACATCTTGTCATACTGACATACCACAGTTGTTGTCTCGTCTTTTTTTTATATAAAATTTTTTAATATAAAATCTATCTATAAATTTAGTCCTGAGTATAAGACTTTCTATGGTGTTATTAATAATAAACTCTATTTTTGATAAATTAATCATTTTTCCTTTAACTTTCCTTTGATTTTTAATAATTTTCTTCAAATTATCAATATTTATTTGTCCGCCATATTATTGTGCTCTCACAATAATGTTCTTGTTTTTGTTTCCTAATAAATTTACTCATAAATTTAACACATATACATATATTTATCCTTGTAATTATTAAAAATTAAATCTACTTTTAACAAATTAATACACTTTCCTCTATAATTTCATTTATTTTACATAATTTCCCTAAAATTATTACATTTTATGTCGCCGCCATCTTGTTGTTCTCTCACATCTCACAGCAATATTCTTGTTGTTGTTGTTGATAACATTTTACATTGTTTTGTTTACATTTTATTTGTCCATCATCTTGTGCTCTCACATCTTACAATAATGATGTTGTTGTTCTTTCACTATAAATTTTGTCATAGATAGAACAAAAATAATGTCCTCCTTGTATTTATTAAAAATGAACACTATTTTTAACAAAATAATAGACTTTCCTTTATATTTTCTTTGATTTTTATTAATTTTCCCCAAAATTATTAACATTACACATTGTTTTGTTTACATTTTATGTGGCGGCCATCTTGTTGTGCTCTCACATCTCACAGCAATGTTCTTGTTGTCGTAGTTGTAGCTTTTAGTGAGATGTGTTTACAAGTGGATGTACAACATAAATTAAAGTGAAATATTTCTTCTTCTTCTTTGTTTCATGTAAAAACAAGTATAAATCCTGTAATAAAACGCCTTTAACTATTTAAAAACCACTAATATGATTTTACTCACAGTCATTTTCAACATTAGGTGTTTTGAAATGGCCCAAATAAGTTCAAATAAAATAGTATTAGCTTGAGAATCATAGTCAATTCAAAAAAAGTAATTTAAAGGCTTTGAATTTCATTAATATGTATCACAGTTTACTAATAACTTTCGTGCCTTATAATCAGTTATTCCCTGTAGAATGGTTCTTAAATAAGTTTTCAAACACCTGAGTTTAGCATTTTTTTAACTAAAATTTACAATAATTATTAAAAAATTTGGCATTTCCAATAAAAACCTCCTAACAAGCTAGAATTATATAAAAAAAATTATTTATATTTTAAACAAAAATAATACAGCTATACATACAATACAAAACGTTCCTACAACTTTGTTTTGGTTAGCAGTCAGTCAATTTATTAATCAAGGTTTTCTTGCCATCATAAACTTGGTGGCCAAACTAGCAAACGACTTACATATTTGCAAAACTAACAAAATTTCGAATGCCAAGTGTTTGATTACAAAACAGCAATTTTATTTACAAGCGCTTAAACCGTTTAAACAACATCATGCTGTAAGTCTACATGTAGTTTTTTGTGGGTCTTATTAAAACACGTTTTATTGTATGGCAAATTAAACTTAAAAATTAAAGACTGAAAATCGTTAGAAAAATTCTTGAAAATCCTATAGAAAACAAGCTGTAAAATAAAATTTTATTGAAAATCTCAAAAAAATTTAACAATTTCAGCCATACATTGACCTTGTCTTTTGTGTGTGTGTTTAAATTGCAAACAATTTTTAACTTCTGCAGTGGTTTTCCTTGTAATTATTTCAATTCATTATATATATAAAAAAGCTAAATAATTTGTATACCCTTCTCCCCTCTTAGGGGGCAAAAACATGGCAGTATATAGAAAAAATATTTTGAAAATTATCTTTAAATCATTTTGATTTTGTAGTGTTGGTATGAATGATGTAAATCAATTATTTTTGTATTAATTAAAACATATTCTATGAGAGAGGAGGAAACTAGTATTTCATATATTTCAAAATTGGGTAAAATTTATTAAAACTATATTCTATTTATAATAATCCAATACCTTTACCTTAATAATTGATTTTACTTTCAATAATTTTTTGCAACATTACCTAAACATTTTACCCTTTTACAGCATTGCTTTGTTAATGTTTTATTTGTTGAAAGCCATTTTGGAGGTCAAGTCTAAATTTCTCACTTTATTATATAACACTTGCATTTATTAAATTCTATTTTTAATAAATTAATAAACTTTCATTTAGATTTTGTTTTATTTTGAATAATTTCCCCAAAATTATCAACATTATTACCAAAATTATATATTTTATTTGGCAGCCATCTTGTTGTGCTCTCACCTTTCTCAACAATGTTGCTGTTGTTGTTGATAATATTACAAATTGTTTTGTTTACATTTTATTTGCTCGTCATCTTGTTGTACTCTCACCTCTCATTACAATGTTCTTGTTGTTGTTTTATTATAAATTTAGTCACCAAATTTACCACAAATATATTTTTCTTTGTATTTATTTAAAATTAACTCTATTTTTAACAAATTATTACACTTTTCTTTATATTTTCTTTTATTTTCAATAATTTAGAGCAAATTACCAACATTTTGCATTGTTTTGTTTAAATTTTATTGTAGCCGCCATATTGCTGTGCTCTCACCTCTCATAATAATGTTCTTGTCGTTGCTGATAACATTACACTTTCTTTTGTTTACATTTTACATGGCCACCATCTTGTTGTGCTCTCATCTCTCATACTAATGTTCTTGTTGTTGTTTTGTTATAAATTTAGTCCTAAATTTAGCAAAATATAAATTTCTCTTTGTATTTATTTAAAATTAACTCTATTTTTAACAAATTATTACACTTTTCTTTATATTTTCTTAAATTTTCATTAAAATATACCAAATTAATAATATTACACATTGTTTTGTTTACATTTTATTGTGGCCACCATCTTGTTGTGCTCTCTTCTTGTTGTTGATGTTGAGGCTTTAAGCGAGCTGTGTTTATAAGTGGAGGTACAACTTAAATTATATTGAAAGAACAAGTTTCATTGATTTTTTGTCTTTAAAAATAGTACTGACAATGAAATCCTCTAATTTATCCACCTAGGAAACTGCTATATGTCCTTAAGAGTATTATTTTCAATATAGTTTTATTATTTTATCCAGAGAAATATAGTTTTGTCTTCCTGTGTAATTTATTCACAACAAAATATTTCATTTAAACAAAATTCTATTGAAATGTCTAAATATTTCATTTATACAAAATTCTATTGAAATGTTGCTATAAGTCTTAATTTCTGCTCAATCTAATTACAATTAATTAACATATAAAATTTACCTTTAAAACTTTATGTTAACTTGGCCATTAAATATTTCATTAATCAAATTCTAAATAAATAACATATTGTATGAAATCACCTAGGGCTTGTCAATAGAGCAATATACACATAATTTGCATTTTATGGCAAATGTTTTGCCGAATTAAAAACATATGTATAACAAAAAAATTCCACAATTAATTTAATTTCTATACATATTTACAAAACAAATTGACAAATACCTGTGTGTAGATTAGATACAAAACTGAAAATTTAATTAGAAATAGGAAGTAATTTTAATAATTACTGGGAAAACAACTACAACAAATAAGCACATTCTAACATGTTTCATCATGACAATTACACAAATACAATATAAAACATTTACATAATTATGAGAAACAGAGAGACATGTTGAAGATTTCTTAAAAGAGTTATATTAAAATCTATCAATAATTTGAAAATATCTTAAAAATTTAAACTAAATTTGAAGATAATTAAAACATCCCTGACCTGTGAATCTAAGTTACCGTTATTTAAACAGGGATGTGTAATCCATAGAAATTGTAATAAAATATAGTTTAAATTACTTTAAATTTAGTTATTGTTTTTAGTTTTTAATTAAAATACATTTTAATATTATTGATTGATTTTATTACTTATCATATAATCCATCTTATTTACACTTTAGTTTTTTTTCTCTCTATATAATACATATTTTTTGTTTAATTCTAAGCCTGCCAAAAGAATATTAAATAGTTTTTCCAAAAAAATAAAAAATAAATAGAAAAAAAAAACGAATCTGTTTTGAAAACTAATGAAAATAGAAATGAAATAATGGCAAATTACAACTAAATTAAAATAAATAATTTTATGCAAACTGCAAAATAATTTGCAACAGCAAATATATGTATACTAGCAACAAAAAAAGACACACAAAATGACAACGAATAAATAATATCAATTGGAATATTTTATAAGTTTTATAATAATTTTTATTTAATTTCAATACTCAATTCATATGCCCAGTAAAGTATTAATGTATGCAGGGCATAGCCACATACATACATTGTATACAAATTACAGTGTGGAATTAAATAAAATTACACAATAATGTTAAAATTTTCTTCATGGATTTATTAGAAATGATTTATATTCTTTACATCTCACAATAATTTTCTTGTTGTTTCGCTATAAATTTAGATTTTCTTTTATTTTGAATAATTTTCCCCAAATTATCAATAACACATTGGTTGTTTACATTTTATTTGGCCGCCATCTTATTGTGCTCTCACCTTTCTCAACAATGTTGTTGTTGTTGCTTCACTATAAATTTTATTCCTAAATTTTGCACAAATACCTACATTTCTCCTTGTATTTATAAAAATTAACTCTATTTTTAACAAATTAATAGAATTTCCTTTATATTTTCGTTTATTTTTAATAATTTTGCTCTATTTTTAATAAATTAATAAACTTTCATTTAAATTTTCTTTTATTTTGATTAATTTTCTACAAATTTTCAACATTTAATATGTGTTTTGTTTATATTTAGCTTCACCGCCATCTTGTTATGCTCTCACATCTCAGAATAACGTTATTGTTGTTGTTGATAACATTACACTTTGTTTTGTTTACATTTTATTTGTCCTCCTTCTTGTTGTACTCTCACAGCAATGTTATTGTTTATATTTGTTTTGTTTATATTTAGTTGACCGCCATCTTATTGTGCTCTCACATCTCAGAACAATGTTCTTGTTGTTGTTGATAACATTACACTTTGTTTTGTTTATATTTTATTTGTTCGCCATCTTGTTGTGCTCTCACAGCAATGTTCTTGTTGTTGTTTCGCTGTAAATTTAGTCCTAAATTTAATACAAATCTATTTCTCCTTGTATTTATTAAAAATTATCCATATTTTGATGAAATTAATACACTTTCCTTTATATTTTCTATTATGTTTAAAAATATCCTACAAATTGTGAACGTTTTACAATTGTTTTGTTTCGATCTTGTTGTTCTCTTACTTAGCTCTGAACAATGTTCTTGTTGTTGATGTTGTAGCTTTAAGTAAGCTGTGTTTACAAGTGGAGGTATAACATAAATGGTACATACAACTGTTTACAATTAAAAATTATTTTTTCCTATTTTTTTAATTGTTTCCATTTGTCTTTGTCCCCCTGTATATATATTTTAAATGTTTATTTATTTATTTCAGCTCTTTTTTTGTTGTTATTGTTGTTGTTTCATTATCAATATATTTATATTGAATTGAATATATGTATGTAACTATTATACATATTTATGCACTTTAATAACAAATGTAAATAGTTACATATAAAGTTCAATATAAATATGCATTAAACATACACAAAAAAATATCACACACAAATACAGATGCATTTACACATACATACACAAATAATTGTGTATGTATGCAAATACTTATATCAAATGTAATTGTGTGTAAGTGTATCTAACTAATATATTCAATTAATACTGTAATTAATTTGTATGCATTTGACATAGATTTTCTTACTTATTTTCGTTTTTAGTTTATAAACATACATATATATTGATTTGGGGTATATACACACATAGATACATAGGCATATGTATGTTTGTTTATACTTATCCAGCAAATCTGAGTGACTAATCCGAACAAAGCTATCTAAAATGCAGAAAACAAATTTAACTGACTACTGTCTTAATTACTTAGAGACACTAAGGTGACAATTGAGTTCCCGATAGATTAGCGGGGTTTAATAAAGGAACCAATTGTTTGCTTTTAGTTGCAGAATGAACCATATATGATGACTGACTATTTTTAAAACTACTGGGTGGTTATTTGCCAAATGTAAACAGTATTGCTTTCAATTTTTGTCAATACTCAATTTACAATATAATAAAACTTTTATAATTCGTAAATCGTTTGGATGCTTAAATTTTCAACGAGTTTTAAAAATATCCAAAAATAAACACACACACAAAATATTTATGCACATACTTAAAATTTATCAAAACTGTTAAATTCAATTAATCTGTGGTACTTAAAAAGTTAAATTGTAAATAGAAAATAAAAACAAATGGAAAAATAAAACTACAAAGACAACTAGATGATTAAAATTTTTTAAAAAAAATAGTATAAGGATTTTTTTTATTTATGTGAAAGAATATTTTAAAGATTAAACTTAGTTTAAACCATCAAATTGAAAGATCAGCTAACGAAACAATAAAAATTGCATTTGTTTTAAAAATTTAAATTCATTTGCTAATTTTATATTTTTGAAAAATATACATTGTCAAGTTTAAACTAGGTTTAAACCTTCAAATTTAAAGATTGGCTAACGAAACAAAAGTAATTGATTTTGTTTAAAAAATTTTAATTCATTTGCATAGTATATATTTTTGAAAAATATACATTATCAAGTTTAAACTAGGTTTAAACCTTCAAATTTAAAGATTAGCTAACAAAACAAAAGTAATTGTTTTTATTTAAAAAATTGAAATTCATTTGCATAGTATATATTTATGGAAAATATAAATTTTCAAGTTTAAACTAGGTTTAAGCTTTAAAATTTTAAGTTTAAATATTAAAATTTACAATAATGTTAATTATATTATATTAATAATAATGAAACTTTGTTAATTTTAGTTAACTGTTTCAAATTGAAGCTTAAACTTAGTTTAAACTTTAAAATTTAAAGTATATTTTAGAAACTAACGAGCATTATTATTTAATTAATCTTCAAAATTATTTGGTCAATCTATTTTTTTATTTATCTAATTTTACAATTATGCTTTATTGCATAAAATCAGTTAAGTTTAAACCAAGTTTAACTTTTAAATTAAGAGATCAGCTAACACATTAGTATGAATGGTTTTTCTATTTCAAATTTAAATTCTGTTGCAAAATCTATATTATGAAAAACTTTACATTTCCAAGATTAAACTAGGTTTAAGATGTAAAACTATAAGTTTAAATAGTGAAATAAGCATATTTGTTTGTTGTGTAATATAGGTTTTAAGGAAACATAGATAATTTTAGTTAACTAATACAATGAAGCTTAAACTTGGTTTAAACTAGAACATTTTAAATTATTTTTAAGACGTAGTATTATTATTAGAATTATTTGGTCAATAAAGTTTTTATGTACTTAAAATTTGGAAATTTTTATTTATTACATAATGTTGGTTAAGATTAAACTAAGTTTAAACTTTGAAATTGAAAGATTAGCTAATGAAATAATATTAATTGTTTGTATATTTAAAATTTCAATTTTCTGGCTAAATTTATATTACACAAAAATATATATTTCCAAGTTTAAACTAGGTTTAAGCTGTAAACCTAAAAGATTAAATAGTAGAATAAACATAGTTGTTTATTACATAACATATATTTTAATATAATATGGTTAATTTAAGTAAACTGTTAAAAAATTAAGCTTAAACTTAGTTTAAACTAGAAAATTTAAAGATTATAATAATTGAAATAACGGGCTTGGTTTCCAATTATTTTTAACTTTTAGAATTATTTGTTTAATATAGTTTTTATTTACTTAAATTTACAATTTTGGTTTATTAAATAATATTGCTTAAGTTTAAACTAAGTTTAAACTTTGAAATTGAAAGATTAACTAACGAAATAATATTAATTGTTTGTGTATTTCATATTTAAGCTCATTGGCTAAATTTATTTTACACAAAAATATATATTTCCAAGTTTAAACTAGGTTTAACCTGTAAACCTAAAAGATTAAATAGTAAAATAAACATAATTGTTTATTACATAATATATATTTTAATGAAATATGGTTAATTTAAGTTAACTGTGAAAAAATTAAGCTTAAACTTAGTTTAAACTACAAAATTTAAAGATTATAATTATTAAAGTAATGGGCTGGGTTTTCAATTATTTTTAACCTTTAGAATTATTTGTTTAATAGAGTTTTTTTTTACTTAAATTTACAATTTTGGTTTATTAAATAATATTGCTTGCGTTAAACTAAGTTTAAACTTTGAAATTGAAAGATTAACTAACGAAATAATATTAATTGTTTTTGTATTTAAAATTTAAGTTCATTGGCTAAATTTATATTATACAAATATATATATTTCCAAGTTTAAACTAGGTTTAAGCTGTAAACCTAAAAGATTAAATAGTAAAATAAACATAATTGTTTATTACATAATATATATTTTAATAAAATATGGTTAATTTTAGTTAACTGTTAAAAAATTAAGCTTAAACTTAGTTTAAACTAGAAAATTTAAAGATTCCAATTATTTTTAACTTTTAGAATTATTTGTTTAATAGAGTTTTTATTTACTTAAATTTACAATTTTGGTTTATTAAATAATATTGCTTGCGTTAAACTAAGTTTAAACTTTGAAATTGAAAGATTAACTAACGAAATAATATTAATTGTTTTTGTATTTAAAATTTAAGTTCATTGGCTAAATTTATATTATACAAAAATATATATTTCCAAGTTTAAACTAGAGTTAAGCTGTAAAACTTAAAGTTTAAATTGTAAATTTAGCACCATAGTTTATTAACTGACATTAAATTTAGCAAAACATAGTTGGTTTTGCTTAACTGATATAAATTAAAGCTTAAACTAAGTTTAAACTAGACAATTTGTAATTATATTTAGAAAATAATGAGTATATTTTTTCTTTAACTTTTATCTTTATATTTATGGATTATTTAAAGATACTTTTACTTAATTTTTCTGATTTATCTATATTAATTTTAAAATTTAAACTTAGTTTAAACTTTAAAATTTAAAGATCAGTTAATAAACTCATATGCATGGAGTGAGTATTTGAATTTAAAATAAATTTTTAGGTACTTACAAGGTTAAACTCGGTTTAAACTTACATATTTCTGTTTACATCTTGAGATTCTTAAAAATTCGTTAAAATTACTAAAATTTTAAACAGCATTCCTTCCCTTTAATGAGTATTTTCCCCTAATTACTTTCAAATTTGTGTTTGTATATGAAAAAATATGAATGAACTTTGTTCAGCAATTAGAAATGAAGGCTAAAAGTACAAACAATTTCACACCTGCTAAATATTGCACTCACAACTAAGAGTTACTATATGATAAATTAGAAAAACATATTCAAGGTTAATTAAAGTTAATTTCTATTTCCACCCAACTGTAGTTTTAAATAAACAAATAAATACAAATTATCAAAACCCCTGTTTGGATAACTTCTTAGAAATTGAAATTTCTGCCAACTTGTCTGTCTCAAAACTCATTCATAAAACTTATGTTGGTTTTAAGTTTCTGTGATAATTTTCCTATTTGTTTAATAAAGTTTTTTTTCTCTGTACATATCGTTTTGACTTTTAACTTCCTGTACTACTAAGAAATTAACATTGATATGTTTAGTTAATAAACTATTTAAATAAACAAAGCTATTAAACATAAACTAGACAGATTTTATATTAAGGAAATGTAAAAATTATTAAATTAAAACAATTTTCCATAAAAAAAATGACCACTGAAATAATTAAATATTGACAGAATTACACAATTGTAATAATGTTTTAAGATTATAATTAATTGCTATTTAATACTTTATTTTTTTTTAAATAAAATGACATAAGTTTGCAGTAAAAACTTTAATTTGTTAATTAAACAATGTTTTAAGGTAATTGTAATATGAGTACTTGAGTTTTAAGTTAAATTAATGGTTAGTTTTATTGTTTCTTGATTACGAGTTGTATTAATTGAAATTAAATTGAAATTTAATTATAGAAAAAATTTAATAAATTTGCGCAGTGGTTTGGTAATAGCAGAAATAATTAAAATGTTATTTTAGAAATCAACATTACTTGTTCACTAACAATTTTATTTACTTAAACAATAAACATTTTTATAATATATATGTAAATGTTCTAACAAGTTTAAACTAGGTCTGAAGTGTAAAAATAAAAGATTAATTAATAAACAAACCAGCTTTGTTAATTGTTTCCTCAATGCAAGCAAAAAATATAGTTAATTTTGGTTAACTGTTATAAATTTAAGCTTAAACTAAGTTTAAACTCTAGTGAATTGAAAGATTAATCTCTGCAATTTTGAGCACAGTCTTAACATTCAGCATTGTTTGGTTACTGCAGTTTTTTATTTACTTAAATTTACAATTTTGTTGTTAAATCTACAATATTGCTCAGGTTTAAACTAAGTTTAAACCTTAAATTTAGGAGATCAGCTAATAAAACCATACTAATTATTTGTATATTTAAAATTTAGTTTATCTTGTAAATAATACCTAACCAAAAATATATTTTATCAGGTTTAAACTAAGTTTAAACTGTTAAAATAAGAGATTAAATAGTAAAAAAAAACATCATAAATTATATTTTAATATTAGTTTTAATGGGACATGGTTAATTTTAGTTAACTATTACTTAATGAAGCTTAAACTAAGTTTAAACTGCAAAAATAAGAGATTAAATAGAATAATAAACATCATGAACTATTTTTTTAAATTAATATTAATGAAACATGGTTAATTTTAGTTAACTGTTTAACAATGAAGCTTAAACTAAGTTTAAACTGGAAAATTTAAACATAATTGCAGCAAATTATTAGCATTATGTTTCAATTACTTTTACTTTAAATATATACATACCTATTATATAAAACTTGCATTAATCAAGTTTAAACTAAGTTAAAACCTTAAAATTTTAGGATCAGCTAATGAAATAATATGGGTTGCTTGTGTATTCAAAATCTAATTTTTAATTGCGATATACAAAACAAAATAATATATACATATTTGTAAGTTTAAACTAGGCTTAAACTATAAATCTAAGAGTTTAAATAGTAACATAAACAGCATTGCTTATTTCCCAATATTTGTTTTACTAAAACATAGTTAATTTTAGTTAACTGTTAAAAATTTTAGCTTAAACTAGGTTTAAACTTAAAATTTTCCCTAATTTTTGAAAATAATGTGTATTGGGTTTTAATTATTAATACTTTAAAGCTTTTATTTACTTATAATCGAAATCTTTTCATATAATATTGGTCAAGTTTAAACTAAGTTTAAACCTAAAAATTTAAAGATCAGTTAATGAAATAATATTAATTGTTTAAGCACTTAATATATAAACTCGTTTGCAAAATGCATATTAAATAAATGTATATATTTAAAAGTTTAAGCTAAGTTTAAACTGTACAAATTAAAGATTAATTATTAATACAATTCTCATTGATTAACATTCCTTCGATGCAATTAAGAAACATAGTTAATTTCAGTTAACTGTTGTAAATGCAAGCTGAAACCATGGTTAAACTTAAAATTTTAAAGATTAAGAGAATCAAGATATCTACTATTATTTACTAATTAGGCTTAATATTAAGAATTTATTTAATTATTAGCGATTTTATTGGCTTAAATTAGTCATTTTTGACAAGTTTAAACTAAGTTTAAACTCTACAACTTGAGGTTTAGCTAGTAAAAATTGTTTTATTAGATGCGTATTACAAATATAATGTCTCTGGCAAAATTTTACAAATAATATTTAACTTCTGACGAGTTTAAACTAGGTTTAAACTTTAAAAATAATCGATTAACTAATAAAGTGGTCATGCACCATTAATTTAAATAAATTTATTAATCCTTTTAATATATTAAGTTTAAACTATGTTTAAACTCTAAAACTATATAATAGATAATCCTATTAAAATATAAGCAAAATATGTATGTATATACTAACAAGTTTAAACTAGGTTTAATTTGAATAAATTCTCATTAAATAGAAAATTATATAAAATGACATTATTTATTTTTTCTGCAGCATAAATTTAGTTAATGGCTATTTCATTGCATCTAATCATTAAATATATTGATTTTAAACAAGGTTTAAACCTCCAAATTTAAAGATTAACCAGCATAATATTGTGATTGCTTTATAAATTAATCTAAACTGTAATTATTACTAGTTTACAAGCAAAAATTAACTTTGCGTTTATAGTAATTTTAACATAAGCTTTTAAATTCATAAATTTTAAACTCAAGTTTAAAGTTTTCCTTTTAAAATTGTATGATTAAACTGGGTTTAAACCTCCAAATTTAAAGATTAACCAGAATAATATTGTGTTTGCTTTCTAAATTACCCTAAACTGTAATTCTTACTAGTTTACATGAATTTATGTTAGTTTAATAGGTTCAATTTTGAAAATGTATAATGTTTAAACTTAGTTTAAACCTTGAAATTGAAAGATTAGCAAAAATTAACTTTGCGTTTATAGTAATTTTAACATAAGCTTTTAAATTCATAAATTTTAAACTCAAGTTTAAAGTTCTGCTTTAAAAATTGTATAATTAAACTGAGTTTAAACCTCTAAATTTCAAGATTAACCAGAATAATATTGTGTTGGCTTTCTAAATTACCCTAAACTGTAATTATTACTAATTTACAAGAATTTATGTTAGTTTAATAGGTTAAATTTTGAAAATGTATCAATTTTAAACTTAGTTTAAACCTTGAAATTGAAAGATTAGCAAATTTTAACTTTGCGTTTATAGTAATTTTAACATAAGCTTTTAAATTCATAAATTTTAAACTCAAGTTTAAAGTTCTCCTTCAAAAATTATATGATTAAACTGGGTTTAAACCTCCAAATTTAAAGATTAACCAGAATAATGTTGTGTTTGCTCTATAAATTACCATAAACTGTAATTCTTACCAGTTTAGGAGGATTTCTGCTTTTTTAATAGGTTAATTTTGAAAATTTATTAATTTTAAACTTAGTTTAAACCTTGAAATTGAAAGATCAGCTATTATTTTTTTGCATTAAATATCGGTTTTAATTTTATCTTTATTATCTAGTTTATGTTTTAAACACGGTCAAATAATTGTAATACTAACATAGTAATTATTTCATAATTATTATGTTTATTAAATAATTGTTAAATATTATTTATAACACAATCTAGTAAAAGAAATATTTTGCCTATTTAACAACTCATGGCAAAAGTGATGCCATAATAAAGCCAGATTGAAATAAAACACAGAAAAAAGGCCGCTAAAAAACGTATGTGGCTATAAAAAGGTGTGTGTTTTTTACGTTTACGTTTTTTATGAGGTGATGATGATCGTAAAAAAGACCAGAAAATAAATTTAAAGTAAAAAAATAAAAAAACAAACAGCAAAACGGCAGATACACATTTTGAACACACGTGATAATTGCCAACTCAAAATGATGAAGATGATACGCGAAGACTACAAACAAAAAATAAGAGGAATTCATTGTGTACATTTTTGTGGGGCTTAAACAAGCGTTAAATCAAGATTACTTAAGAGTTAAATGCTTACAAAAATAAAAAAAAGAAATAAGAAGAAAAATTACTAAATGATTTGTCAATTTTACGAGACCAAGAGATAGATGTTGTGTCTATTGGGTTTTTTTTTATGTTTAACATTTCATTATTCCTGGCTTTTTGTAATTTTTTTTGTTGCTATTTTATGATTTAGTCAAGATATGGTTAAGTTGTCGTTAAACGTAGTTGTCATGATGTCAAATCATGACATGTAATCTTTAAGGCATCTATGGTCTGAGAGATTGTTATTTACCTGTCACTATTTACGCTTACAGTCGTCATTCATTCAAGATTATGACTGTTAAGGGATTGTATTAATTGTTAATGAAAGAATATTTAATTAAGACTGTAGTTTTTTTTATGGAAAGTGTTGTAGTTAAAGTTAATATGTAGTTTAAAAGGCAAGGCTGAATTATATGTAATCTTCTACTTAAATGCTTATCAATAAAAAGTTGTAATAAATATTAACATGTTTTAAATGTGTTTGTCTTTATAATTAAGAAATGACCTTGAGTTTAAAGTTACTCAAAGGAAATCTGTATGAAATTTAATATTTAGGGCTATAAAAATGTCATTAAGCAAACAAAGTTTAAAGCAAGTTTAAGCAAGTATATCTTAATCGCTTGTTAAATTTTTAAGTAATGATGAAATTTAAATTAATATATAAAATATTATTTTTTAGTTTAAAATTACAAAATTTAGCAAACCTCAAAGTTTAATCAAGGTTTAAACGGTTAAAATGAGAGATTAAATAAAAAAATAAGCAGCATAATTAATTATTTAATATTTCTATTAAATAATTGTTATTTATTTTTGTTAACTATAGAAAATTAAAGCTTAAACTAAGTTTAAACTATAAAAATTTTAACATAATTTTAAAAAAAAATTGAGCACTGAGTTTTATTAACTCATTATCTAAAGCATTATTAGGTTACCAAAGTTTATATTTACTTAAATTTATAATGTTGTTTAATTATATAATATTAATCAAGTTTGAACTAAGCTTAAACCTTAAAATTTAGAGATTAGCTTATAAAATAATGTTTGTTAAATTTGTATGACAAAATAAATTTATACTAACAATTGCCCGGTAATCAGAAACATATATCTCCATATTTAAACTAGGTTTAAACTGTAAAAATAACAGATTAGTTATAATAATAATTATCAATGTTTATTATTTCATATATACTTTAATGATATATGGTTAATTTTAGTTAACTATAAATTATGAAAGCTTAAACTAAGTTTAAACTAAAAAAAAATTAAAAATCAGATTTAGTTACTCTTAATATAAAGCATTCTTAGACTTTTGTGGTTTGGTTTAACTTAATTTATAATTTTGTTTTATTGCATAATATTACACAAGTTTAAACTATGGTTAATCCTTAAAATTTTAAGATCAATTAATAAAATTATATATGTATTTGGGAAAACAAGTTTCAGACTGGTTTGGGAAAACAAGTTTAAACTAGGTTTAAACTGTAAAATTAAGAGATTAAATAGTAAAATAAACATAATTATTTATATATAATAATGAGAATTGTTTTTTTGGCTACTCTTAATCTAAAACATGCTTAATTTAAGTTAACTGTTAAAAATTAAAGCTTAAGCTGAGTTTAAACTACAAAATTTTAAAATAATTTCTGATAATAAAGTATTTTTATTGATAAAATCTCTTAATATTAAGCATTGTATTTAGCTAAATTTACTATTCTGATTATATAGGTTAAGTTTAAACTAAGTTTAAACCTTAAAATTGAAAGATCAGCTAATGAAATAATATTAGTTTCTTACATTTTATAAAATTAGTTTATTTTGTGAAATATATATAAAATTTAACCAAGTAGTTACAAGTTTAAACTAGGTTTAAACTGTAAAAATAAAAGTTTAATTAGTAAAATAATAATCATTGTTTTTTATTTCATATATATTTTAATAATATATGGTTAATTTTAGTTAACTATAAAAAATTAAAGTTTAAACTGAGTTTAAACTACAAACATTTTTTAGAAAATAAAGGTTTTTATTTATAAAAATTAAGCATTATTTGGTCAATAGAATTTGTACTTAGCTAAATTTACAATTTTAATTAAATAGGTTAAGTTTAAACTAAGTTTAAACCTTAAAATTGAAAGATCAGCTAATGAAATAAAATTAAATGTTTGTGTTTTTATGAATTAGTTTCTATTGTGAAATATATATGAAATTTAGCCTAGTAGTTACAAGTTTAAACTAGGTTTAAACTGTAAAACTTAAAGATTAGTTAATAAATTAGTTATCATAAATTATTATTTCTTCAATGAATTAAAGGCACCTAGTTAATTTTGTTTAACTGTTAAAAATTAAGGCTTAAACTAAGTTTAAACTTAAACATTTAAATATTAAGGAAATCTATGAACTAATCATTATTTACTAATTATGCTTAAAGTTAAGAATAATGTATTTATTAACGATTATTATTTTTATTGGCTTATTTTAAGCATTTTTTTTTTGCAAAGTTTAAACTAATTTTAAGCTCTACAACTTAAAGATTAGCTAATGAAAATAGAGGCTTTAGGTGTGTATTTTAAATTTAATTTCTTTAAAATATTATAAAAAAACATATATATGTTCTAACAAGTTTAAACTAGGTTTAAACTGTAAAATTAAGTGTTTAAATAGTAAAGTTGCCATAATTGTATTTTTGAAGCATTAATTAAAACAGAGAATTTTTCTTTTTGTTAAACTATTTGAAGTTATGAGTTAAACTAAATTTAAACTTTACAATTTGAAGGTTAGTTAATAAAACCAGCTTCACTAAAAGCATATTTCAAACTTTATTTCTGTGGAAAATTATTATAAAAAATATGTATGTACTAAAAAGTTTAAACTATGTATTTAAAATTTGAAGTTAAACTAAGTTTAAACTTTACAACTTGAAGATTAGCTAATAAAACCAGCTTCATTAAATGTATATTTCAAAATTAATTTCTGTGGAAAAATATTATAAAAAAATTGTATGTAATAACAAGTTTAAACTAGGTTTAAACTGTAAAAAATATAGTTTAATGAGTAAAATATATATTTTTTTTATAATTCATAACTTTTATTGCTAATATTTAGTTAATTTTGTTTAACTGTTATAAATTTAAGATTAAACTGAGTTTAAACTTGAAGTTTTGAAGTTAAAGATTGAAAATTAATGCAATAATTTATTCTTTTTTATAGCAAAAACAATCAAAAATAAACAAAACATTCGCTTTTAAAGGTAACTTACCTTTTAAAATATTCAAAAATATCTCAACTTAAAAAATATAGATCAACACTTATGTTGTTGTTGTACCTGTTGTCACCGGTATTATCTGGCTGAACTTCATTGTTGTTGTGTCCCAATATAAATTAAGTATGTGGCTTTGCGTTATTAATACATGGCGACATACATGGTAAATTGTTTTGAATTTTAAATTCTTAAAATAAGACTATTGTACTAAGTCAAAAACCAGTTTTTTTTTTACAAAAAACCTAACTGGCTGGCATGTGTTTGTGTAAAGGTTAAGATTTTTTTTTCAATATATTGGCAGACTGTGTGATATTTTGAATGCAGTTTTTTTTTTGGGATAAAATTATTTTTTGTTAATTTATCTTTGTAATGTTCTGGTTTTAAAATGAATGGAACTTCTTAAAATAAACAGCAATTATTTAAATTATTATCAATGTAATGCGTACAAATGAGCATCTCGAAACTAGATGATAAATTACAAACATATTCGAATGCTGGCTTATAGAAGAGGCTGCGCTACTTTTTAAAAGCAGTTATATTAAGGAAGGTTAATGTAGGTAATATTGCTCAATTTCTTAAATCAAACAAATTTTAATCTTTTGTAAAGTTTATTACATTTTTAAGTAAATAATGATGAAATTTAAGATAATATATAAAATATTATAATATTTTGAGTTTAACCTAGTTTAAACTAGGTTTAAACTGTTGAAATGAAAGATTAAATAAAAAAATAAGCAGCTTAATTTAGTATTTAATATTTATTTTAAATAATTTTGATTTATTTTATTTAACTGTTAAAAATTAAAACTTAAACTAAGTTTAAACTATGAAAATGTAAACATAATTTAAGCAAATAATAAGCATTGTGTTTTAGTTGCTCATTACCTAAAGACATTTTGGTAATTCAAGTTTTTATTTACTTAAATTTAAAATCTTGTTTTATGATATAATATTATTGAAGTTTAAACTAAGCTTAAACCTTAAAGTTTAAAGAAATTAAAAATTAACTAGTTGCCTTTAATTCATTGAAGAAATAATAATTTATGGTAATTATTTTTCTAATTAAACTTTTATTTGTACAGTTTAAACCTAGTTTAAACTTGTAACTACTTGGTTAAATTCCATATATATTTCACAATAGAAACTAATTTTGAAAAACACAAACAACTAATATTATTTCATTAGATGATCTTTAAATTTTAAGGTTTAAACTTAGTTTAAACTTAATCTATATAATCAAAATTGTAAATTTAGCTAAATAAAAACTCTATTGACCAAATAATACTTAATGTTAAGATATTTTATCTATAAAATAACATTATTATCAGAAATTATTTTAAAATTTTTGTGGTTTAAACTAAGTTTAAGCTTTAATTTTTAACAGTTAACTAAATTGAATCATGTATTATTAAAATTTATATGGAATAATAAACAATAATAAATATTTTACTTATTAATCTGTTATTTTTACAGTTTAAACCTAGTTTAAACTTGTAACTACTTTGTTATATTTCACAAAAAAAACTAATTTTGAAAAACACAAACAACTAATATCATTTCATTAGCTGATCTTTAAATTTTAAGGTTTAAACTTAGTTTAAACTTAACCTATATAATCTAAATAAAAAATTTATTTCAATACAAATGCTATAGACCAAATAGTTCTCAAGGTTAAGAGATTTTATCTATAAAATAACATTATTATGTGAAATTATTTTAAAATTTTTGTAGTTTAAACTCAGTTTAAGCTTTAATTTTTAACAGTTAACTAAAATGAATCATGTATTATTAAAATTTATATGGAATAATAAACAATAATAAATATTTTACTTATTAATCTGTTATTTTTACAGTTTAAACCTAGTTTAAACTTGTAACTACTTTCTTATATTTCAAATTTTTAAAAACACAAACATCTAATATTATTTCATTAGCTTATCTTTCAATTTTAAGGTTTAAACATAGTTTAAACTTAACCTATATAATCTAAATAAAAAATTTAGTTAAATACAAATGCTATAGACCAAATAATTCTTAAGGTTAAGAGATTTTATCAATAAAAATACTTTATTATCTGAAATTATTTTAAAATTTTATAGTTTAAACTCAGCTTAAGCTTTAATTTTTAACAGTTAACTGAAATTAATCAGGTTTTAGATTAAGAGTAGCCAAAAAAACAATTCGCAATTTTTATATAAATAATTATGTTTATTTTACTATTTAATCTGTTATTTTTACAGTTTAAACCTAGTTTAAACTTGGACATATATATTTCTAAAACTTATTTTGCCAAATACTTATAATAAACATAATTTTATTAGCTGATCTTAAAATTTTAAAGGTTAACCATAGTTTAAACTTGTGTAATATTATGCAATAATATTAATTTTAAAATTTTGTTAAACAAAAACACAAAAGTCTAAACATTTTTTATATTAAGAGTAACTAAATCTGATTTTTAATTTTGTAGTTTAAACTTAGTTTAAGCTATAGTTAACTAAAATTAACCATATATCATTAAAGTATATATGAAATAATAAACAGTAATAATTATTATTGTAATTAATCTGTTGTTTTTACAGTTTAAACCTAGTTTAAATTTAGAGACATATGTTTCTGATTACCGGGCAATTGTCAGTATAAATTTATTTTGACATACAAATTTAATAAACATTATTTTGTTAGCTAATCTTTAAATTTTAAGGTTTAAGCTTAGTTTAAACTTGATTAATATTATATAGTAGAACAAAATTATAAATTTTAGCAAATAAAAAACTTTAGTAACCAAAAAAGGTTCGAATTTAAAAAAGTTACCCCCTAATTCTTCGAATTTCCAAAAAACTTTTTGAAATTTTGTTCAAAATTTGCCAGAAATTCTGTTGCAACCAGAAAACTCAATATTTTATTTCAGTATCTAGTAGGCAACAAAATAAGATTTTGAATATTTTATTCAAATCTTAATTTACTTTAGATATTTATTTAAAAAAAATCTTAAATCATTGTTACTACTTTCAGCGAACTGCATTCATATACATACTTGCTGTGTTAATTATTTCTATACAACTACCAGAAAGTTCTTTCCAACTAGTTCTCTTACAAAATTCTAGTTAAACCCTCAATCAAATCTTTACAAAAACAAAGTTCCCTTTTTGTCTCCATTGCTTTTAACCGGTGTTTATCTGTTTTAATTGGCATTTTGGGATTTTTCCTTTAGAACTCTAATGGAAATTTTTCTTTTAAGCTGCTGTCAGACAAAGTCAATGTACGTCATACTGTTTGTTGCATACAATTTATTTAAACTCTAAATTATTTTGCTTTTAATTCAACTGAAATGAGTAACTAAGTTTGTTTTTATGAAGAAAACAAACAAAAAAAAAACTGCCTGAGTATGTGGTTTAAAAACTTGTTTATGTGTGTTTGAGCATGCAAGTGCAAGTTTGAGAATGAATGCACTTGTATGTGGTCTTAATGAGGTTGATATTTTTTATTTTTTATTTAACAACTGATGCTAAAGTTCTATAATGCTAGAGAATACAACAGAATGGATCGTTTTAATTTTAGTTGTTGACCTTTAGTGGTTTTGCAGTATGTAGTAGCTTTTTTATGCATTTAGCTTTTTATGCAAGTCTTGGCAAATAACTATTCTCTATATATATAATTAATGATTTTTTGTATGCCTTGAAGATGTAGAGTCAGGGACCGGTTAGGTTTTTGTTCAAAAAAAATTCATACTTTCACAAATAAATGCCACAAAAAATGTTTAAGCTGCATAACAATAAAAAATTTAATCAAATTACAAGTTTAATTAATGAGTTTTATAGGAATTTTTAGATATAATGACCTAGAAATGTCGCAAACTGATAAAAAAAGAATTGTATTGTAATAAAAACAGGAACTAACATTCAGATTTTTTTTACAATTCCATGGCAGAAGGTCAAACATTTATTTTTAACAATTTAAAAGATAATAAAATAAGTTACATAAAAATGCTTTTAATAATTAAAATGCTTCATACAAAGATTTTTGAAATTTCATTGAACTAAAAAAAATTCAAATTTGTTTCAAAATTTATAAAAATAATTCGATTTTTACGACAACTTACTCAAATTTAATTCAGTATTTGATATACCACAACAAGGATTTTTAGCAAATGTATTTGATTTGTAAAAAAATCTTATATATTTTATTAGCTTGATGCCAAGCACTTTAAAGTTTCAAAAATTTAAAAAAATAAGTCAATTTTGAATCAAATTTAATTCATTATTTGAATGACCACAACAAAGACTTTTTGAAAATTTAATTAATTTGTAAAAAAAATCATATATATTTTTTAGCATTTTTAATTTTTTGATAATTTTAATCAAAATTTAATTTTTATTACGAAACTCAATATTTTTTACAGTATTTAAAATTCATATACATATATTTGTTTAAGCTTGATGTCAAGCATTTTTAATTTTTTGATAATTTTATTCAAAATTTTATTTTTATTACGAAATTCAATATTTTTTTAACAGTATTTAAAATTCATTTATATTTTTTTAATTTGATGTCAAGCATTTTTAATTTTTTTTTGCCATATTTACGATTTTGATAATTTTAATCAAAATTTTATTTGTATTACGAATCTCAATATTTTTTTTACAGTATTTAATATAAATTAAAATGTACCTTTGGAAAAAATATTTAATTATTCAAATATTTTATATATATTTTTTTAAAATGTCCTCAAACTTTCAAAACTTTGGGAATTTTATAAAATATTTTTTTAATTAAAATTTAATTTTTATCACCAAATTCAATATTTTTTTATCAGTATTTAAAATTCATATATATTTTTTTATTTTGATGTCAAGCATTTTTATTTTTTTTTTTTGCCATATTTACGATTTTGATAATTTTAATCAAAATTTTATTTGTATTACGAAACTCAATTTTTTTTAAAGTAATTAATATAAATTAAAATGTACTTTTGGAAAAAAATATTAAATTATTCAAATATTTTATAAATATATTTTTAAAATGTCCTTAAACTTTCAAAACTTTGGAAATTTTATAAAATATTTTTTTAATCAAAATTTTATTTGTATTACGAATCACAATATTTTTTTTTACAGTATTTAATATAAATTAAAATGTATGTTTTATAGTATGGTGTAGACTTTTGTAAAAAATATTAAATTATTCAAATATTTTTTTAAAATGTCCTCAAATTTTCAAAACTTTGGAAATTTTATAAAATATATTTTTAATCAAAACTTTAGTTTTATTACGAATCTCAATAGTTTTTTATAGTATTTAATATAAATTAAAATGTACTTTTGGAAAAAATATTAAATTATTCAAATATTTTATATATATTTTTTTAAAATGTCCTCAAACTTTCAAAACTTTGGAAATTTTATAAAACATTTTTTTAATCAAAATTTTATTTTTATACGAAATTCAATTTTTTTTTGACAGTTTTTACAATTCTTATATATTTTTTTAGCTTGATGTCAAGCATTTTTAATTTTTATTTTATTAATTTTAATCAAAATTTTATTTTTATTACGAAACTCAATATTTTTTTTATAGTATTTAATATAAATTAAAATATACTTTTGGAAAAAATATTAAATTATTCAAATATTTTATAAATATATTGTTAAAATGTCCTTAAACTTTCAAAACTTTGGAAATTTTATAAAATATTTTTTTAATTAAAATTTAATTTTTATACGAAATTCAATATTTTTTGAACAGTATTAAAATTCTTATATATTTTTTTAGCTTGATGTCAAGCATTTTTAATTTTTATTTTTGCCATATTTACGATTTTTATTTTTAATACGAAACTCAATATTTTTTTTGCAGTATTTAATAAAAATTCGCATATACTTTTAGAAAACTTTGTAAATTTTATAAAATATTTAAGATTTTTTTAATTTTCTATAAAATTGATTATCAAACTTAAAAATCAAAACTATAATTATGTATTTAATACACAATTAAATAAGCTTTTAGAAAATAGGTAAAAGAATTTAAAAATTTTATATATATTTTTTTAAAATGACCTCAAACTTTTAAAATTTTTGAAGTCTGGCCATTATTTACCAATTTAATTATATAAGAAACAAATGTTTTAAATCAACGAACTGTCAATTCTAAATATTATTTCAGTATTTAATAGACAACAAAAGAGGCTTTTAGAAAATTGAATATTTTTTTAAAATAATTTATATATATTTTTTTAAAATGTCCCGAAACTTTAAAAATTTTTTAAATCAAAATTTACGATTTTTATAATATTAAGAAAAATTTGATTTAAATAATAAAATCGACAATTTTATTACAAAATTTGATAGACAACAAAAAAATCTTTTCGAAAATATAATATTTTGTTAAAACATTTTCTACATATTTTTTAAAATGTCCCCAAACTTTCCAGATTTTTGAAATTTTAAAGCGAAAAAATTTAAATAAACCCTTGAATTCTAAGTGGGACCAAAATGACCCCAAAACAAATTTTGCTCAATTTGCACCTATAGGGATAATTCGAATAATTTTGTTCGATTTTTTTTAACAAAACTGAACAATTTGATCATCTGAGGGGTCTACTGATAGTTTATATTAGATGTAGACTCATTTTCTCAATCTCTGGTTATTTTTTATTCGAGGTCAAAGGTAAAAATTTTGAATATTTGCTTGTTTGTGGTGTATTGATTGTTTAAATTGGATGAAACTTTAGAAAACAGTTTGACTAAGTCTCAAAATTGGTTTAAAAGGGAAAAATTTAAAATTAACCCTTGAATTCTGTGAGAACGAAAATGACCCCAAAAAAATTTTTGCTCAGTTTGCACCTATAGGTCATAAAATATTTAATTTGTAATAATTCATTTTAAAAATCCAAAAAAAATTTTGTTTTATATTTTGGTTATTTTTTTTTTGGTAATTTTAAGATTTTATTTTAATAGTTTGAATGATTTTGTAAGATTTTTATAGCAAAACTTCACCAGTTGAAAATTTTGTTTTATATTTTGGTTATTTTTTTTTTGGTAATTTTAAGATTTTATTTTAATAGTTTGAATGATTTTGTAAGATTTTTATAGCAAAACTTCACCAGTTGACCTTGTGCGTCTGCAGAGAGTTTATTATAGATTTTTAAGTTATTTTTATTGAAACCTCAACAAAATCATTATTATTAATCTCCATTCCCTTATTATTCCATGTCAAAGGTCAAATTTTAATTATTTGTTTTTATGCGGTGTATTTATTGTTTAAATTGAATGAAACTTTAGAAAAATGTTTGATTAGGTATTAAATAGGTTTTAAAGCGAAAAATTGAAATTAACCCTTGAATGCTAAGTGGGACCAATATGACCCCAGAACAAATTTTGTCCAAAATGATTAGTTTTAAATAATTCTTTTTAAAAATCTACAATAAAACGTTGTAAAGTTCAGTTGGAAAATGTTTTGAAGACATTTTTTTTAAGTTTCAGATATTTTGGCGTTTTTATACCCTACACCAACATAGTGGGGAGGGTATTATGCGTTTGTGCAGATGTTTGTAACGCTCAAAAATATTAGTCTAACACCCACCTTAAAGTATACCGATCGACTTAGAATCACTTTCTGAGTCGATTAAAATATGTCCGTCCGTCCGTCCGCCTGTGCGCAGAGCACAGGCCGCAAATTTGAAGATATTTCGATCAAACTTGGTACATATTATTTCTTCGACTCAAGGACCAAGCCTATAGAAACTGGCTGAAATCGGTCTATTATTTCACTTAGCCCCCATACAAATGTCCTTCCGAAATTGGATTTTATCGGTCATAAATGTTTAATTTATAAATGTATCTCCACAAATTGCGCTCCAAATAAGTTTTATATATACAAAATTTATGTCACCCAATTTTGTTACAATGGGTCCATAATTAGTCATAGCTCCCATATAGACCCGCTTCCGAAAATCACTTTAACGTGCATAAATCGCTTAAAAATGTTGGTATACTCACAAAATTCAATATAGTAAACTTTCATATAGACATAAATCACACGACCTAATTTCATGGTGATCGGTCCATAATTGGTCATAGCCCCCATATAACCCCACTTCCAAAAATCACTCAAAAATATAAATTATTGAAATTTTAAAAGAAAAATGTTTTTGCTCTTTTACTTAGTGCAGGGTATTATATGGTCGGGCTTGACCGACCATACTTTCTTAATTGTTTTTTTTTTTTAAATTTTCCTCAAACTTTGACCTAACATTTTGCTAATTTGCCTACTAATCCTTAAATAATTAACAATTATCTTGATTATAAAATAAAATTTTAAAATTTTGCCAATTCATGTTGTTTAACCTATAAAAAAAACTAATAATTTGTTTAAAGCTTAATAAATATTTTTAAATAAATTAACTAGTTTTTTAAATACAATAAAACATTATAAAAAAACTCAGTAATTTAACATTATTTATTTACAAAAAAAGGAAAACCAAATAATAATAAAAATAGTGACACATATTATGTGCCTGTCATATTTATTACTATATTCCCCACCACATGCCTCCTTCTCTACCTCTCTCTCTCTTTGTATTCAAAACGTTTTTAAAAATTAGGAATTGGCCCCTAAACAACACATGTGTGTCTGGTACATGGGTTGGCCTTTAGCTGCCAACTGTTTGACAAAATTGGTTAAACTTTTGTTGTTTGTTTTTGCAGTTTATTTAAAATTTATACATATTTATATGATAAAATAAAATTTTATTTTATTTAAAATGATTTTATTGTTTTTGTTGCTGTGCAGTGTGCATTTGTTGTGTAAAACAACAACATTAACACTAAAAGCGAAAAATACGCATTAAATGGTGTAATTAACCTAATTTTCACAGCTTGTTAAATTTTCCCACTGTGTTTCTCAGTTGTTGTCTCTCTCAGTGAGTGAGTGCGTGTTTGTTTGTTGTTTTTATATGTATCATCTCTTTTTGTTTTGTTTTGTTTTGCATTGTTAGTGTTGCTGTAGTTGTTGTTGTTGTTTGATACTTTTACAGTTGCCATTGTGGTGTGTAGTTAATTTAATTTATTTTTAATTCACAGTTTATGGGCGGTTTTAATCGAACGACACTACAACTCTATAAATGAATAAAAAATACATAAAATGAACACAAATTAAATAAAATAAATTATTTAACTCAAGGTTTTTTCTTTATTCAGGTCCTGGCTGCTTGATTTGTATACAAATGTGTAAATGAAATTGAAAATTTTGCAAATTAAAAAGGGTAATGCAAGAAATATGCTGTTTAAAGCGGCATGTTTTATTTAAAACTGGACTTTTTATAAAGCGCATATGATAAACAAATCAAGAATTTTAAATAATTGTTTAAACAAATGACTGTTGTTTTTGTATAAAGAAAAGTCTTTGAACATTTTTACAGCAAGAATTGCGAAAAACAATTTTTTGTTTGAATTAAAATTTTAAACTTTTTTTACATAAAAAAATGAGCTAATAACTACAGTAAAATTTAATCATATTGCTTTATATGTAGAATTTCAACTTATGGCTGTTTTGAAGGTTCAAGTTAAGGTCATGTTGAGTTTTATTTTACTTCTGCAAATTATTGACAACTTGAGGTTCTTTTGAAGGTTTAAATTATAAACAATTTGAAGGTTCAAATTGACAACTATTTGCAGTTATGTTACAAATTACAATTAAAGTCAACTTATAGATCTCTAGCAGTTTTCAATTAAAGCTCTATTAAAGATTCATATTAAAGCCAACACGTGGTTTAAATGAAATTTAAATTGTGGCTTTTTTAGGGTTAACATTTTTTTGGTGGTTAAAATTAAAGTCAATTTATAGTTCTATTAAATGGTAAAATTTGGATATTTAAAATTAAATCTAGAAAGTATCCTCAAGCTGATATTAAATTGAGCCTGCAAAAGATAACAGGCTCAATTTAACGAAACTTCAAAAGAACCACCAGTTGAAGTTAATTCGAACTTTTGAAATTAATTTCAACTCGTGGTTTTTTTGAAGCTTAGTTAAATTGAGCCTGTTATCATTTGCAGCCACAATTTAATATCAGCTTGAGCATATTTTCCAGATTTAAATTGAGTTCAAAGCTTGTTTGTTTTGGATTTTCAAATTAAAGTCAACTTGTGATGCTTTTAAAGCTTAAACAAAACTGAACTAGAGGCAGTTTTGCTGGTTTCAAATTCAAATATAATGAAGACTATTTTGAAGCTTTAAAATAAAGTGAACTTTTGAGTGTTTTAGAGGCTTTAAATTGAAGTTAAATTACGGTATTTTTTAAAGTTCTAAATTGGAGACAAAGAGTCAAATTAATTAAGATTCAAATTGAGATTAAAATCAAATCGTGGTTCTTTTAAGGATTCAAATTGAGATTGAAATCTAATCGTGTTTTTTTATGGATTTAAATTGAGATTGAAATCAAATCGTGGTGCTTTTAAGGATTCGAATTGAGATTGAAATCAAATCGTGGTTCTTTTAAGGATTCAAATTGAGATTGAAATCAAATCCTGGTTCTTTTAAGGATTCAAATTGAAATTGAAATCAAATCGTGATTCTTTTAAGGATTCAAATTGAGATTAAAATCAAATCGTGGTTCTTTTAAGGATTCAAATTGAGTTTGAAATCAAATCGTGGTTCTTTTAAGGATTCAAATTGAGATTGAAATCAAATCGTGGTTCTTTTAAGGATTCAAATTGAGATTGAAATCAAATCCTGGTTCTTTTAAGGAATCAAATTGAGATTGAAATCAAGTCGTGATTCTTTTAAGGATTCAAATTGAGATTGAAATCAAATCGTTGTTTTTTTAAGATTTGAAATCAAATCTTGGTTCTTTTAAGGATTCAAATTGAGATTGAAATCAAATCGTGATTCTTTTAAGGACTCACATTGATACTGAAATCAAATCCTGGTTCTTTTAAGGATTCAAATTGAGACTGAAATCAAATCCTGGTTCTCTTAAGGATTCGAATTGAGATTGAAATCAAATCGTGGTTCTTTTAAGGATTCAAATTGAGATTGAAATCTAATCGTGTTTTTTTTATGGATTTAAATTGAGATTGAAATCAAATCGTGGTTCTTTTAAGGATTCGAATTGAGATTGAAATCAAATCGTGGTTCTTTTAAGGATTCAAATTGAGATTGAAATCAAATCGTGGTTCTTTTAATGATTCAAATTGAGATTGAAATGAAATCGTGGTTCTTTTAAGGATTCAAATTGAGATTGAAATCAAATCGTGGTTCTTTTAAGGATTCAAATTCAGATTGAAATTAAATCGTGATTCTTTTAAGGATTCAAATTGAGATTAAAATCAAATCGTGGTTCTTTTAAGGATTCAAATTGAGATTGAAATCAAATCGTGGTTCTTTTAAGGATTCAAATTGAGATTGAAATCTAATCGTGGTTCTTTTATGAACTCAAATTGAGATTGAAATCAAATCGTGGTTCTTTTAAGGATTCAAATTGAGATTGAAATAAAGTCGAGGTTCTTTTAAGGATTCAAATTAAGATTGAAATCAAATCGTGGTTCTTTTAAGGATTCAAATTGAGATTGAAATCAAATCGTGGTTCTTTTAAGGATTTAAATTGAGATTGAAATCAAATCGTGGTTCTTTTAAGGATTCAAATTGAGATTGAAATCTAATCGTGGTTCTTTTAAGGATTCAAATTGAGATTGAAATCTAATCGTGGTTCTTTTATGAACTCAAATTGAGATTGAAATCAAATCGTGGTTCTTTTAAGGATTCAAATTGAGATTGAAATAAAGTCGAGGTTCTTTTAAGGATTCAAATTAAGATTGAAATCAAATCGTGGTTCTTTTAAGGATTCAAATTGAGATTGAAATCAAATCGTGGTTCTTTTAAGGATTTAAATTGAGATTGAAATCAAATCGTGGTTCTTTTAAGGATTCAAATTGAGATTGAAATCTAATCGTGGTTCTTTTAAGGATTCAAATTGAGATTGAAATCTAATCGTGGTTCTTTTAAGATTTGAAATCAAATCGTGGTTCTTTTAAGGATTCAAATTGAGTTTGAAATCAAATCGTGGTTCTTTTAACGATTCAAATTGAGATTGAAATCAAATCGTGGTTCTTTTAAGGATTCAAATTGAGATTGAAATCAAATCGTGGTTCTTTTAAGGATTCAAATTGAGATTGAAATCAAAACGAGGTTCTTTTAAGGATTCAAATTGAGATTGAAATCAAATCGTGGTTCATTTAATGATTCAAAATGAGATTGAAATCAAATCGTGGTTCATTTAAGGATTCAGATTGAGATCAAATCGTGATACTTTTGAGGATTCAAATTGAGATTGAAATCTAATCGTGGTTCTTTTAAGGATTCAAATTGAGATTGAAATCTAATCGTGGTTCTTTTAAGATTTGAAATCAAATCGTGGTTCTTTTAAGGATTCAAATTGAGTTTGAAATCAAATCGTGGTTCTTTTAACGATTCAAATTGAGATTGAAATCAAATCGTGGTTCTTTTAAGGATTCAAATTGAGATTGAAATCAAATCGTGGTTCTTTTAAGGATTCAAATTGAGTTTGAAATCAAATCGTGATTCTTTTAAAGTTAAGGATTCAAATTGAGATTGAAATCAAATCGTGGTTCTTTTAAGGATTTAAATTGAGATTGAAATAAAGTCGATGTTCTTTTAAAGATCCATATTGAGATTGAAATCAAATCGTGGTTCTTTTAAGAATTCAAATTGAGATTGAAATCAAATTGTGATTCTTTTAAGGATTCAAATTGAGATTGAAATCAAATCGTGGTTCTTTTAAGGATTCAAATTGAGTTTGAAATCAAATCGTGGTTTTTTTAAGGATTCAAATTGAGATTGAAATCAAATCGTGGTTCTTTTAAGGATTCAAATTGAGATTGAAATCAAGTCCTGGTTCTTTTAAGGATTCAAATTGAGATTGAAATCAAATCGTGATTCTTTTAAGGATTCAAATTGAGATTGAAATCAAATCGTGGTTCTTTTAAGGATTCAAATTCTGATTGAAATCAAATCGTGATTCTTTAAGGATTCAAATTGAGATTGAAATCAAATCGTGGTCGTTTTAAGGATTCAAATTGAGATTAAAATCAAATCGTGGTTCTTTTAAAGATTCAAATTGATATTGAAATCAAATCGTGGTTCACTTAAGGATTTAAATTGATATTGAAATCAAATCGTGGCTCATTTAAGGATTCAAATTGAGATTGAAATCAAATCGTGGTTCTTTTAAGGATTCAAATTGAGATTGAAATCAAATCGTGGGTCATTTAAAGATCCATATTGAGATTGAAATCAAATCGTGGTTCTTTTAAGGATTCAAATTGAGATTGAAATCAAATCGTTGTTCTTTTAAGGATTCAAAATGAGATTGAAATCAAATCCTGGTTCTTTTAAGGATTCAAATTGAGATTGAAATCAAATCCTGGTTCTTTTAAGGATTCAAATTGAGATTGAAATCAAATCGTGGTTCTTTTAAGGATTCAAAATGAGATTGAAATCAAATCCTGGTTCTTTTAAGGATTCAAATTGAGATTGAAATCAAATCGTGGTTCTTTTAAGGATTCAAATTGAGATTGAAATCAAATCGTGGTTCTTTTAAGGATTCAAATTGAGATTGAAATCTAATCGTGGTTCTTTTAAGGATTCAAATTGAGATTGAAATCAAATCGTGGTTCTTTTAAGTATTCAAATTGAGATTGAAATCAAATCGTGGTTCTTTTAAGGATTCAAATTGAGATTGAAATCAAATCGTGGTTCTTTTAAGGATTCAAATTGAGATTGAAATCAAATCGTGGTTCTTTTAAGGATTCAAATTGAGATTGAAATCAAATCGTGGGTCATTTAAAGATCCATATTGAGATTGAAATCAAATCGTGGTTCTTTTAAGGATTCAAATTGAGATTGAAATCAAATCGTGGTTCTTTTAAGGATTCAAAATGAGATTGAAATCAAATCCTGGTTCTTTTAAGGATTCAAATTGAGATTGAAATCAAATCGTGGTTCTTTTAAGGATTCAAAATGAGATTGAAATCAAATCGTGGTTTTTTTAAGGATTCAAAATGAGATTGAAATCAAATCGTGGTTCTTTTAAGGATTCAAATTGAGATTGAAATCAAATCGTGGTTCTTTTAAGGATTCAAAATGAGATTGAAATCAAATCCTGGTTCTTTTAAGGATTCAAATTGAGATTGAAATCAAATCGTGGTTCTTTTAAGTATTCAAATTGAGATTGAAATCTAATCGTGGTTTTATTAAGGATTCAAAATGAGATTGAAATCAAATCGTGGTTCTTTTAAGGATTCAAATTGAGATTGAAATCAAATCGTGATTCTTTTAAGGATTCAAATTGATATTGAAATCAAATCCTGGTTTTTTTAAGGATTCAAAATGAGATTGAAATCAAATCGTGGTTCTTTTAAGGATTCAAATTGAGATTGAAATCAAATCGTGGTTCTTTTAAGGATTCAAAATGAGATTGAAATCAAATCCTGGTTCTTTTAAGGATTCAAATTGAGATTGAAATCAAATCGTGGTTCTTTTAAGTATTCAAATTGAGATTGAAATCTAATCGTGGTTTTATTAAGGATTCAAAATGAGATTGAAATCAAATCGTGGTTCTTTTAAGGATTCAAATTGAGATTGAAATCAAATCGTGGTTCTTTTAAGTATTCAAATTGAGATTGAAATCAAATCGTGGTTCTTTTTAAGATTCATATTCATATCAAAGGGATTTCAAATCGTAGTTCTTTTAAAGTCTCAATTTGAGATCAAATCGGGGTTCCTTTAAGGATTCAAATTGAGATCAAATCGTAGTTATTTTAAGCATTAGAATGGATTTCAAATCGTGGTTCTTTTAAGGATTCAAATTGAGATTAAATTGTGATTCTATTAAGGTTTCAATTTCAGATGAAATCGTGTTTCTTTTAAGGTTTCAAATGGAATTCTAACAATTTTTTAAACTTTAAGTCTTTGTCACAAATTTGATTTGAATTATATTGTAGTAACTTAAACATAACAATTATCTAATAAAATCTTTCTTACTTTATCTTTACAGGTAATTAAACCAGAATCTCTTATAAAACTTATTTATATGGCAAAAGCCAAACATTTGGACCAATCTATATTAATGTGATTAAAGTAAGTAGAAAATTAACAATTTAACACAAAGTTATCAATGAAATATTAGCAAAGAATGTATAAAATTCTAAGCTTTTTAAAAAATTAACTAGAATTGTTTAAAAATTCTTGAAAAATATATTTTGTCTTTCATTAAATTCTATGAATTTTATTAAATTATCGAAAGTTGTTTTAAAATTCAATGGTCAACTTTGATACAGTGTAACTCTTAAAGATTATAAATTTGATTAATTGTTTTATAATATTATGGAAGCTTAATATTTCCTCTATTAATTCCCTGAATTTTGTTTAGATCATAAAAGTAATTTAAATTTTGTATGCTTTTTTTTACATATATACGAGTAATGTCTATTTCACATGCCAAAAGTATGCTATAGTTTTTTATACAATTGCAATGGCTACACAATTACATATTTACTACAACATTAGCATTTATTACAAAACTATTTCTTCATCTTAATTTAAGTAATAAAGAAGCTTTATTAAAGTTTTATTTATTTCTAGCATATAGCCATAAAAAAACTTGTGTAATTAGTTTTTCCTATTTAAAACATAATTTAAACAGTTGTTAGTATTTGCTTTAATAATATTTTATTAATAAAATAATAAACTAAATAAAGTGTTTAAAATTGTTGAATAAAAATATATAAAAAAATAATAATGAACTTAATAAAAATGTAATCATAATAACAGATGAGTTGAGTCCTTCAGAAAAAAAAGAACCAAGGCGAAAACAGTAAATTTTTTTTTAGAAAAAAAAAAAAATAAATAAAAAAATTGAAAAGAAATGACTGAGAAGAACAAAAAAAAAAATGAACAAAAACTGTAAGTGTTATTAGTTGAAGTATGAAAACAACAACAACAAATACAACAACTAGAAAAACAATCTCAACACAAACAATTTATACTAACAACAAATACTTACACACACACATAAACAAACAACTAACTAAAGAAAAAAACACCTAAATTCTTTAACTGCCCCCACCCCCATCCTCACTTCGTAAGAGTCCCAGCTGTTCTAGGAGACAGTACCAGCACGCATTATATCAAACAAGTAAGAGAGCTATATTCGGCTGTGCCGAATCTTATATACCCTTCACCAAATTATACTTTAAAATACAAATTTTAATATTTTTAGGTAAAAAAAATTTAAATTTTTTTCCAGTTGTTTTTTCGAAATTGTATTTTAATTTTTTTTTTTTAAATTTTATATTTTTTTTTTTTAAGTTTAAATTTTTTTTTTTTAGTTTTTAATTTTTTAATATGAAAAAAAAAATTCGGGTTAAAAAATATTTTTCCTATTTTGACCCATTGTAGGTCAAACTTAGATATCCATATTGTCTATAATAATGATTTAGTAATCCAGATATGGGTCAAAAATAGGTAAAAAATCGAGGTTGTCCTGGTTTTTTCCTTATATCTCAGCCATTTGTGGTTTGAGTTTGATTGTTATTTTAATTTTTTAAATTTAAATTTTTTTTTTTTAAATTTTAAAATTTTGTTTTTTTTTAAATTTTCAATTTTTTTTTTGTTTTTTCAAAATTTTTTTTTGAAAAAAAAAAATTCGGGTTACATTTTTTTTCCGATTTTGACCCATTGTAGGTCCAACTTACTATGGTCTTATATACGTCGTTGCAAATGTCTTTGAAATATCTATCATTAGATATCCATATTGTCTATATTAAGGTCTTAGTAATCCAGATATAGGTCAAAATCGAGGTTGTCTTGGTTTTTTTTGTGGACCGATTTTGCTGATTTTAAATAGCAAAATTCTCGAAAGCATGTCTGACAGAATTATTGAAGATTTGGATCCCGAAGATATCTGGGGTCTTCAGAAAACTGATTTCAACAGACAGACGGACAGACAGACAGACAGACAGACGGACATGGCTTAATCGACTCCGCTATCTATAAGGATCCAGAATATACATATATACTTTATAGGGTCGGAAATGAAAAATGTAGAAATTACAATCGGAATGACAAACTTATATACATATACCCTTCTCACGAAGGTGAAGGGTATAATAAAAATAAACTGTATGAGAAAACCAATTTGTACGAATTACTCACAAAACATTTAAAGTGACTACACTCTAGATTACTTAGAGACACTTAATTGACAATTGTCTTCACGCTAGATTATTTGGGATGCATAAAGTAACCAATTGTCTTCAAAATATATAAAATGAAGTCAGCCAAGTGCTAAGACATTTGTGACAATTACTGTCTTTAAGGGATACATTGACTACTTGCTTAACTGCTGGGGTCACTCACTCTCACTCTCTCTCTGTCTCTCATATAGAGACATTTTATTTAGATTGTTTAGAAATGCATGTAAGTATGAAAGTGTGTGTGTACATTTACAACAACAAACACTTACACTTAAGCAATTTTTGCTTATTTATGCTTCATGTACTTGGCCATTCATCTTTAATAGACCATAAGTGTCAGTTCTTGTTCTTGCTAGTAGTTTTTGTTGTTTGTTATTCTTCTTCTGCTTCTTGTTGTTCTTATTTATATTTGTTAAAGCATGTGTAAGTTAGAAAAATTAGATGAAGGGGGGGAGGAAAGGTTAGTATGAGGTCTATAAGGAGGTACGTGTGTATAAATATTGTTGTTATTTTTATACATTTTTATTGTTTATAATATTTATATGTAGTGGAACATACATATTATGTTTTTTGTGTGTGTTAAATGAGACTTGTTGGGCGTTCTCGTGTTTATTTTTTTTTTGGAAGCTGGAGGTGTGTATATGACTTTTTTGCTGCTGCTGTTGTTATTACTGTTATTATTATTTTCCTTTATAGATTGTATTTGTGTGTTTTTATATTCCTCATCTTTAAGAATTTTTTGTTGTAGTTTTCTTTGTGGTTCCACTTGCAACTTTTTTTTGCGACTCAGACTTTTTGGTAGATGCCCTACAGTAGACATAGGAAAGCTTAATAGCAATCGTGTTTCCTAAATTCCAAATCGTAACGGGAAATTTCAAATCATATGTAGCTTTTGAAGCTTCAAATAAATGTCAAATAGTGGCTTATTTAAAGCTTTAAATTAAGAAATTAAGCTGATCCCTTCCAAGTCAGATTAAGATTAAAGGATTTAAATTGAGACCAATTGAGGTTCTTTTAAGAATTTAATTTAGATTTAATCGTTGTTCTTTTAAGAACTCAATTTAAGATCAAATCCTGGTTCTATTGAGGATTCAATTTGAGATCAAATCATGGTTCTTTTAAGGATTTAAATTTAGATTTAATTGTAGTTATTTTGAAGATTTAATTTGAAATCAAATCATGGTTCTTTAAAGGATTTCAACTGAGATCAAATCGTGATTCTTTAAAGGATTTAAATTGAGATCAAATCTGGGTCTTTAAAGGATTTAAATTGAGATCAAATGGTGGTTCTTTTAAGGATTTAATTTGAATTGATTTAATCGTGATTCTTTAAATGATTTAAATTGAGATTTAATCTGGGTTCTTTTAAGGATTTAAATTAAGATCAAATCGTGGTCCCTTTAAGTATTCAATTTGAGATCTAATCGTGATTCTTTTAAGGATTTAAATTGAGATCAAATCGTGGTTCTTTTAAGGATTCAATTTGAGACTTAATCGCAGTCATTTTGAAGATTATATTGAAATCAAGTCGTGTTTTTTTTAAGGATTTAATTTCAGATCAAAGGATTCAAATTGAAATCAAATCGTGATTCCTTTAAGGATTCAATTTGAGATCAAGTCTTGGTTCTTTTATGGATTCAAATTGACATCAATTCCTGGTTCTTTCAAAGAATTCAATTTGATATTTAATCGTAGTTATTTTGAAGCCTCAAATCGTGGTTCTTTTAAGGTTTTAAATTGAGTTTAAATCGTGGTTCATTAAAGGATTCAAATTGAAATCAAATCGTTGTTATTTAAAGGATTTAAATTGAGATTTAATCTTGGTTCTTTTAGGATTCAATTTGTGAACAAATCGTGGTTTTTTTAAGGATTTAAATTGAAATTTTATTGTGATACTTTTGAAGATTCAATTGAAATCAAATCGTGGTTCTTCTAAGGATTCAAATTGAGATCAAATCTTGGTTCTTTAAAGGATTTAAATTGAGATTTAATCTTGGTTCCTTTAAGTATTCAATTTGAGATCTAATCGTGATTCTTTCAAGGATTTAAATTGAAATCAAATCGTGGTTCTTTTAAGGATTCACATTGAGATTGAAATCAAATCCTGGTTCTTTTATGAACTCAAATTGAGATTGAAATCAAATCCTGGTTCTTTTATGAACTCAAATTGAGATTGAAATCAAACCCTGGTTCTTTTATGAACTCAAATTGAGATTGAAATTAAATCCTGGTTCTTTTATGAACTCAAATTGAGATTGAAATCAAATCGTGGTTCTTTTAAGGATTCACATTGAGATTGAAATCAAATCCTGGTTCTTTTATGAACTCAAATTGAGATTGAAATTAAATCCTGGTTCTTTTATGAACTCAAATTGAGATTGAAATCAAATCGTGGTTCTTTTATGAACTCAAATTGAGATTGAAATTAAATCCTGGTTCTTTTATGAACTCAAATTGAGATTGAAATCAAATCCTGGTTCTTATATGAACTCAAATTGAGATTGAAATCAAATCGTGGTTCTTTTATGAACTCAAATTGAGATTGAAATTAAATCGTGGTTCTTTTAAGGATTCAAATTGAGATCTAATCGTGGTTCTTTTAAGGATTAAGTTTAAGATCAAAACGTGGTTATTTTAAGGATTCACTTTGAGATTTAGTCGTAGATTTAAGGATTTAAATTGAGATCAAATCGTGGTTCTTTTAAGGATTCAATTTGAGACTTAGTTGCAGTAATTTTGAAGATTCATTTGAAATCAAATCGTGGTTCTTTTAAGGATTTAATTTGAGATCAAATCGTTGTTCTTTTAAGGATTCAATTTGAGACTTCATCGCAGTAATTTTGAAGATTCATTTGAGATCAAATCGAGGTAGCTTTAATGATTCAAATCAATTCGTGGTTCTTTTTAGGATTCAATTTGATATTTAATCGTAGTTATTTTGAAGATTCAATTGAAATCAACTCCTGGTTCTATTAAGGATTTTAATTGAAATTCAATCGTAGATATTTTAAAGATTCAATTTGAGATCAAATCGGATTTAAATTGAGATTTAATCGTAGTTATTTTGAAGATTCAATTAAAGATCAAATAGTGGTTCTTTTAAGGATTTAAATTGAAAACAAATCGTGGTTTTTTTAAGGATTTAAATTGAAAACAAATCGTGGTTTTTTTAAGGATTTAAATTGAGATTTAATTGTAGTTATTTTGGAATGGTTAAACTGAAATCAAATCGTATTTATTTTGAAGAGTCAAACTGAAATTAAGTTCTCTTGAAGGTTCAGTTCTTTTGAAGATTAAATTTGAATTCAACTACAAATTTGGGTTTTTTTTGAAGATTCGAATTGAAATCAAAACGTGATTATTTTCAAGCCGGATATATTAAACAAATATTTGTTCCTTAGATGTTACAAAATGAAGAGTCAAACTGAAATCAATTCATATTTCTTTTAAAGAAACAAATTCTTTTAAGGAGTCAATGATTGAAATAGAAATCAAGTCGAAGTTCTTTTGAAGCCTGGAATTGAAACCAAATATTATTTCTTTAGAAGGTTCAAATTGAAATTAAAGCTTAGTTGTTTTGAAGAATTGAACTGAAATCAAATCTCAATAGAGATTCAAATTAAAATCAAATCGTTGATATTTTGGAAATCAAATTGAAGATTCAAATTGTAGTTATTTTGAACATTCAATATTAAATCAAACTGAAGTTATTTTGAATCAAAGTTATTTTGAATCAAGTTATTCAAATCAAATTCTGGAAGATTGTCGTTAAACTCAATAAGATCTAGCAAAATCATTGGGAGCTACTCCATCAGTAATTTGCATGCAGCAGCATTTATCCAAAAGCAGGGAAATTGGGTACCAAACGAATTGAAGCCGAGTGTTCTTGAAACACGATTCTGCATGTCCGAAATGATGCTTGAGCGCCATAAAAGAAAATAATTTTTAAACCGAATACTTACTGGCGATGAAAAATTAATCTTTTAGGATAACCCGATGCATAAGATATCGTTTGTGAAGTCCGTCCAACCAGCCGAATCGACAACAAAGCCAAATATCCATGGCGCTAAGGTAATTCTCTGTATTTGGTGGGAGCAATCACAGGAAACTTGTAACGAATGAAAAGGATTCATTTGAAGTTGATTTAGGGTTTCTTACAGTCTACTTTAAGGTCCTTTAAAGAACTTCTTTAGTTTTTGGTTGGTCTTTTTTACGACTATTTGTGGCATCTAGTTATGTGAAAATGCATGTATGTATGGATGGATGTATTTAGGTTACAGTATGTGTGTGAATGGATGTGTGTTAGTGTGAGTTCTCTTATAAATATTATCCTCAAACAAAGTCTTTATGGAAAACCTATTTATTTTGATTTTTATTATTGTTTGAAGTACTTTTTGATATAAATTTCTTCTGTACTTTCATTCGTTTCTTCATCTTCAAGCAATATGTACTGACTTCTTACATTACACAGTAAAATCTGAGAATTTTTTTTATGGTTGTATTGTTATTGTAGTTGTGTACATTTTCCTTTTAGAAAGATTTTTGATTTGTAAAGTGAAAAGGTAATAAAATGTAATGACACATATAAATCACGATATTTTCCTCAACAATTTTTTTCTTCTAAGAGGTTAATTTTTATAACCTCTCTTGTATAGAGAAAAAAAATAAACCCACTCGACTTTACTTAATAGGGGATCACACTCCACTCCACTCCCTCCCACACACAATCCACCATACATCAATATTACACAGGCCATAAATGTTTATAAAAAATCTACTTTTTTTGCAGTCAAATGAATTCGACTTAAATACATTTTATCGGTTTCATTCATTAATAAATAATAAATAAATACACAGCAATTTGACTTTTGTTTGCTGTTTCTATTATTGGTGGTCAATACAATTTGGTGCCAGACCTTTTTGTGTTTTTCTAGATGTTAATACGTCTTAAAAATCTATTATGCGCAAAATGTTGATGTCAAAGAATCTTTAGAAATTATTTTCTTGGGAACAACATTAATGAATTCAAAGGGAATTTTTATTTATGAAATAATAATTCATTTAAAGAAATTTTAATAAATATTTCAAAATGAGAAAATATTAATTTATGGAGGATTTAGGTTTGAAGCCCAACATTCGCTGTTTGAAGGCCAAGTTGAATATTAATTGTAGATTTATTTAAAAACCACTTTCAATATTAATCATGAACGTGTTTGAAGTCCAAGTTTTACAGTTTGAAGACCCAGAATCGGGGATTTATTTACATATTAAACAAGGTTCTGTTTGAAGCCCAAGTTCAACATTAATCGAAGATTAACTAAAAGACAAATTTGATTTGAATTCCACTTTGATCTGTTTTAAGACAAAATTTATCAATAAACGTAGATGTTTTGTCCTGTTTGAAGTCCAAATTGCTCTGTTTGAAGCTAAAACTGAACTACAATCATGGATTTTTATGAAGGTTAATGAAGATAGTCTTGTTTAAATCCAAAATTGAACATTAATTGTAGATTTATTTAAATACTAATTTATATTGCCATCATATGACTGTTTGAAGACGAAGTTGATCGGTTTGACGTTAAATTTGAACATTAATGGTAGATTTATTTAAAGACTAATTTGAATATTCATCATGGACATAATTGAAGCCCAAATTGCTATGCTTGAGTTCAGAATTGAATATTAATCGTGGATTTATTTAAAGATTAATTAAACTATTAATATTGGTCCTGTTTGAAGACCAAATTGCTGAGCTTGAAGCCAAAATTGAACATTAGTCGTGGATTTATTTAAAGACTAATTCGAAAATTAATCATGGTAATGTTTGAAGCCCAAATTGATAAGCTTGAAGTCAAAATTAAATATTAATCGTGGATTTATTTAAAGATAAATTAAACTATTAATAGTGGTCCGGTTTGAAGCCCAAATTGCTGAGCTTGAAGCCAAAATCAATATTAATCGTGGATTTATTTAACGACTTAATTAAATATTAATCATTGTCCTGTTTGAAGCCCAAATTGCTCTGTTTGAAGCCAAAATTTAATACTAATCGCAGATTTATTTAAAGAATAATTTGAATATTAATGATGGTCCTGTTTGAAGCCCAAATTGCTCTATTTGAAGCCAAAATTTAACAATAATCATGAAATTATTGAATAATTAATCTGAATATATTAATCATGGTCCTATTTGAACCCCAATTTGCTGTGTTTGACGTCAATATTGAACATTAATCGTGGATTTATTTAAAAATTAATTTAAATATTAATCGTTGTCTTGTTTGAAGACCAATTTCTGCTGTTGAAAGTAAAATTTGAACATTAATCGTGGATTTATTAAAATATTAATTAAGGTATTAATCATGGTCTTGTTTGAACTCTAAATTGCTGTATTTGGCATCAAAATTGGGCATTAATCGTTGATTTATTTAAATATTGATTAAGGTATTATTCGTGGTCTTGTTTGAACACCAAATTGCTGTGTTTGACGTCAAAATTGAGTATTAATCGCGGATTTATTTAAATATTAATTAATGTAATAATCATGGTCTTGTTTTAAGTCCAATTTCTGCTATTTGAAGTAAAATTTGAATATTAAGCGTGGATTTATTTAAAGATTAATTAGAATATTCATTGAGTACTTGTTTGAAGTCAAATTTCTGCTTTTTGAAGTTCAATATGAACATCACTCATGGTTTTATTTAAAGATTAATTTGAACATTAATGGAGGTCTTATTTGATGTTCAATTTCTGCTGTTTGAAGTAAAATTTCAACATTAATCGTGGTTTTATTTAAAGATTAAATTGAATATTAATCGTGATCTTGTTTGAACACCAATTTCTGCTGTTTGAAGTAAAATTTGAACATTAATAGTGGATTTATTTAAAGATTAATTTGAAAACTATTCGTGGTCTTGTTTGAGGTGCAATTGCTGCTGTTTGAAGTAAAATTTGAACATTAATCTTGGCTTTATTTAAATATTAATTTGAACATTAATCGAGGTCTTGTTTGAAGTTCAATTTCTGCTGTTTGTAACCAAATTTCAACATTAATCGAGGATTTATTTAAAGATTAATTTGAATATTAATCAAGGTCTTGTTTGAAGTTCAATTTCTGCTGTTTGAAGTAAAATGTGGTCATTAATCGTGGATTTCTTTAAAGATTAAATTGAATATTAATCATGGTCTTGTTTGAAGTCCAAATAGCTCTGTTTTAAGCCAAGATTTAACATTAATCATGGATTTATTTAAAGATTAATTTGAATATGAATTATTGTCCTGTTTGAAGCCCAAAGTGCTCTGTTTGAAGCCAAGATTTAACATTAATCATGGATTTATTTAAAGACTGATTTGTAACCCAAATTGCTCTGCTTGAAGTCAAAATTTAACATTAATCGTGGATTTATTTAAAGTCTGATTTGGATATTAATCATTGTTCTTTTTGAAGTCCAATATGATCCGCTTGAAGTCAAAATTTATCATTTATCGCGAATTAATTAATTGTCAATTAAAATAATAATGATGACCCTGTTTGATCCTCAAATTGCTCTGCTTAAAGCCAAAATTTAACATTAATCGTGGATTTATTTAAAGATTAATTTGACTATGAATTATTGTCCTGTTTGAAACCCAAATTTCTAAGATTCAAGCCAAAATTTAACATTAATCGTGGATTTATATAAAGACTAATTTGAGTATTAATCCTGGTCCTGTTTGAAGCCCAAATTGCTCTGCTTTAATCGAAAATTGAATATTAATCGTGGATTAAAACAGGACCATCATTAAGACATTAATCATGGTCCTGTGTTTGAAGCACAAGTTGATATGTTTGATGTCAAATTTGAACATTAATCTTAGATTTATTTAAAGACTAATTTGTATTGTAGCCATGGTTCTGTTTGAAGTAGAATTTGATCTATGTGAGGCCCAATTTAAGCAATCGTGGATTCATTTAAATGTTTGAAGCCTAATTTCTAATGCTTAAATTTCAAAAGTTTGACTTTGGATAAATAAATCCTATACTTATTAAATAATTTATAAGTTTTATATTTACAAGTCCATACCTTTAAAGTGTCACACTTTTTTTTTTAAAGATTTATCTCTTAAATAACAAAATATTGTAGCATTGAATAACTTCCCATTAAGATATAATCACTTGTGGACATAAATAATTTACCACAAAAACGTGTTTAAAAATTTCAAGAATTTCTCACGATTTTTGAAAATAAAAAAACACAAATTATCTTTTTTTTTTGTTTTACAAATTCCATTACAACTATTTATTATCTAAATAAAAGACTTCAAAGGTATTTATTACAGCAGCAGCAACATAACGAAAAAAACGTGATATTTAAAAAATAATGGTTTAGTTTGTAAAAAATAAAAATATTGAAAAAACAGCATTAAAATGTCATGTATTATTTACAACAAATGGACTCATAGATTTGCTATTTTACAATATTAAATTTGAAAAAAAAAATAAAATTTCTGTAAAATATTTACATACTTGTTATCAAATTGTTAATAAAACGGTTTATATGTTAAAATATTTGCAATATTTTATTGCAATATTTTTTCAAATAAAAATGTAGTCATAAAAACAATATTGTGTCATCATAAAACAATCAAATATTTAAATGGATGTTCATTTGTTTCTTTTATTATTTTTTTTTGTTTGTTTTGCTGTTAAAATATATGAAATATTTAAGCTGTAATAAATAGAAAAACCGATATTTATTTATTTTGTAAAATTAAATGAAATAAAACAGAACAGCTGAGACAAATTTAGTTATGCAGATGACTTGCCACAATGTTAATTATACATATATAGGAGTATGTATGTCAATTGTTCCAAAGAGATTCACTACAATGGTGCACTGTTAAAATGGAGTTCAAAAAGATCTTGAAATACAGCCCTTATTAAAATTTGTTTCGAACCAGAAGAAGTGCCATTATATAAATTCAAACTGGGCTTTAAACACAGTATTATTTGAATTCGGCATCAAACAGCGTCACATTAACATCAAGCTTCAAACAAGCCCAAGATTAATGTTCAAATTGAATTTCTACCAGTAGAAATTGGACTTTAAACAAGCTCAAGAATAATATTTGAATTAGTTTTTAAATAAATCTACGATTAATGTCAACAACGTGGACTTCATATAGGACCATGATTAATATTAATATTATTCTTGAAACAAATCTACGAGTAGTGTTAAATTTTGACTTCAAACTGAGCAATCTGAGCTTCCAACAGGAATATGAGAATTGTTTAAATACATCTACGATTAATGTTCAAATTTGACTTCAAACAGATCAACTTGTGCTTCAAACAGGACCATGATACATATTCAAATAAGCCTTTCAATAAATTAACGATTAATGTAAAAATTTGACTTCAAACAGGTCTATTTGGGCTACAAGCATGGCCGTGATTACAATAAAAATTGGCTTTAAACAAATTAATGATAATTGTTTAAATTGAGCTTTAAACGGGGCAATGATTATAATACAAATTAGTCTTTAAATAATTCCACGATTACTGTTCAAATTGGGCTTCAAACATATCAACTTGGGCTTCAAAAAGGGCCATGATTGCAATACAAATTAGCCATTAAATTAGTCTACGATTAATGTTCAAATTTGATTTCAAACATACTAATTTGGGCTTCAAATAGGGCCATGATTTCAATACAAAATTTGTCTTTAAATAAATTCACGACTAATGTTAAAATTTTACTTCAAGCAGACTAATTTGGGCTTCAAACAGTCCCATAATTTTGATACAAATTTGTCTTTAAATAAATCCACGATACTAATGCTCAAATTTGACATCAAATAGATCACAATGGGCTTCAAACAGGTCCATTATTACAATACAAATTAGTCTTTAAATAAATCTACGATTAATGTTCAAATTTGACTTCAAACCGATCAACTTGGTCTTCAAAAAGGGCCAATATTACAATACAAATTCAAATTTGACTTCAAACTGATCAACATGTTCTTCCAAAATTGCCATGATTACAACACATCTTAGTCCTTCAATTAATCCACGATAATGGTTCAAATTGGGCTTCAAACAGATCAAATTGAGCATCAAACAGAGCCATGGTTACAATACAAATTAGTCTTTAAATAAATCTATGATTAATGTTCAAATCTGAATTCAAACAGACCAACTTGGGCTTCAAACAGTCCCATAATTTCAATACAAATTTGTCTTTAAATAAATTCACGACTAATGTTCAAATTTGACTTCAAATGGGCTTCAAACAGGTCTATTATTACAATACAAATTTGTCTTTAAATAAATCCACGACTAATGTTCAAATTTGACTTCAAACAGACCAATTTGGGCTTCAATCAGTTCCATAATTTCTACACAAATTTGTCTTTAAATAAATCCATGACTAATGTTCAAATTTGACTTCAAATAGATCATAATAGGCTTCAAACAGGTCCATTATTACAATACAAATTAGTCTTTAAATAAATCAACGACTTATGTTAAAATTTGACTTCAAATAGATCATAATGGGCTTCAAACAGGTCCATTATTACAATACAAATTAGTCTTTAAATAAATCCACGACTAATGCTCAAATTTGACTTCAAACAGAACAACATGGGCTTCAAACCGGCCCATTATTACAATACAAATTAGTCTTTAAATAAATCTATGAATAATGCTGAAATTTGATTTCAAACACATCAACTTGGACTTCACACAGCTCCATAATTTCAATACAAAATTTGCATTTAAATAAATCTACGATTGATGTTAAAATTTGACTTCAAACATACCAATTTGGGCTTCAAACAGGTCCATTATTACAATACAAATTAGTCTTTAAATAAATCCACGACTAATGTTCAAATTTGACTTCAAACAGACCAACATGGGCTTCAACAAAGGCCATAATTTCAATTAAAATTTGTCTTTAAATAAATCCATGACTAGTGTTAAAATTTGACTTCAAATAGATCATAATGGGCTTCAAACAGGTCCATTATTACAATACAAATTAGTCTTTAAATAAATCTATGTTCAAATTTGACTTCAAACAGAACAACTTGGGCTTCAAACAGGGCCCTGATTTCAATACAAATTAGTCGTTAAATAAATCTACTAATAATACTCAAATTTTACTTCAAACAGAACAACTTCTTCTTCAAACAGGACCTTGATTAATATTTAATAAAGCTTTAATTTTACTTAATATTCAACTTCAAATAAAACCACATTTTAGCCTATCGATTGATCTTTAATTTGTATTAAATTACAGCCTTAATGGAACTTAAACTTTAACCATGAGTAGAGCCTTAATCTTAAATTTAAACATTAAATAATGGAACTTAAACTGAGGCAACAATTTGTAAATTAAATAGCTTCAATTTGGAACTTAAATTGAGCCAGAAGTAAGATTCAATTTGGTAAGAGTGGATGGAGAATTCAGCTACAATTCAAACTTAAATAGAGACAGAAATTAGTTTCAATTTGGCAAAAATAGTGAAAGAATACAGCTACAATTCGAACTTAAATAGAGAAGGAATTTAGCTTCAATTTGGAATTCGAATACAGCAGGAATTTAGCTTTAATTTGAAACTTTAATAGAGCCAGAATTTAGATTCAATTTGGAAAGAATAGAGCTTCAATTCGAACTTAAGTAGAGACAGAATTTAGCTTCAATTTGGAATTCACATTGAGCTAGAATTTAGCTTTAATTTGAAACTTAAATAGAGTTAGAATTTATGTATAATTTGTAACTTTAATGAAGGAAGCATGTAGCTACAATTTGGAACAAAAAATATAGCCAGAATTTAGCTTCCATTTAGAGTCTAAATAGTGTCAGAATTTAGCTTGAACTTTGAACTTTAATTTAATGAATCCACTTCATACGATTTAACATCATATTAGTTCATCTCTAGAACCAGAATTTAGCTTAAATTTGGGATGAGTAAAGAAAAAATTTAGCTACAATTGGAACTTAAATAGAACCTGAATTTAGCCTCAATTTCGAATTCAAATACAGCTCGAATTTAGCTTCGATTTGAAACTATTTTGGATGCAAAATTTAAGTTCAATTTGAAACTTAAATGGAGGAAACATATAGCTACAATTTGGAATGAAAATAGAGCCAGAATTTTGTTTCCATTTAGAGAATAAATGGAGGCAGAATTTAACTTGAACTTTGAACTTTACTTGAATTATTCCACTTCATATTGAACTTTTAGAAAAGCCAGGATTTAACCTCATTTGGTTTATATCTAAGGCCAGGATTTAACTTTTAATTAAACCCTAATTTTGGCACAATTTCTAAATAAAACTGTTTAAATGCTGGACAATTCATATTAAATTTCTTTTAAATTCAAAAGCAATTCCCATCACAGTGTATTTTTATTTCTAAAGATTTTTTTCTTGTAGAGATTTTTTTTTTAACCCTCAAAGTGTTAATTGTCTTTCAAACTCCCTCTACTTGTTAGATTTTACAGACATTTCAGCATGACTGTGTGAAAACATGTAATATTAGTTTAGGTTTCAATGTTTAAAGCGTATTTCATTGCTTCTATGTCAAGTTTAAAGATGTTGACAGGCTGATACGATTGTATTACAAACAAATTGTCGTTTTTTTTTTCTCATCTCAATTATTTGTTTAACAAATAGAAACACAAATAAAGTTATTAAAACCGCAATTAAAAAGAAACGACCGACAACAAAAACAAACAAAAATACAATAACTAAAAGTCACAAACAAAAGTTTCATAAAAATCATACAAAGAAATAGCTAACAGCTAATCAAACTGAAAACCAACTAACTAAACTGCTCATCATCATTATCATCATCGATGTCAGCAGCAGCAGAAGCAGCAGCAGCATCGGCATTAGCCGAATCTTCATCGTCTTCATTAACAATGTTATTACCACTCAATTAATTTTGTAACTCAATGACGTCATTGAAAAGAAACTGCCGCCATTTAATATAAGCCACTCTCTTAAGAGAGACAGATAGAGAGAGTGAATAAAATAACTGTATGTTTATGTAGATAGAAAAGTAAATAACTGTAATTCTAGTAGTTTGTGTGTAGGAATGAGTTTTTAAAATTTCCTTTTCCAAGCAATTAATTAATGAATTTATAGAATTTTTTTGGCTTTTGTTGTTTAAACAATTAATTATTTAAACATGTAATAATATAAATTACTAAAAAAAACTAATAGTTTTAGCTAATTATTTAACAATTATTACAGAGTATTATTTTAATATTTCATTACATTTTTTTAAAGTTTAATGTTTATTTTATTGTTTAATCTTTAGTTTTTTTCAGTTTTTATTTGGCAAAATTTAATTAAACCATATTTTGTAACTGTTTGTTGATTGTGTCAATATTTACCAATATTCTTTTTTCCCCCCATTTATTAAGTTCAAAACTAAATACCAAACAAGTTTATGTAAAGGATATTAAATGATATTTTTATGAAAAATCAATTAAATTATCAAAATATGCAAATGGATTATAGTTTGCTGAAATCTTTTTTTTTTTGTAGCTGTATTTTGTAATATTTGTTTAAAATATTATTAAGTTAATAATTGTGCAAGGATTTGCATGAACCAAAACTGGAATAAAAACATAGCAGGCATATTACCCTACAGGCTTAAAAATGTACCACAATTTTGCTTTAGTTTGGAACTTAAATAGAGCCGGAATTTAGCTTGATTTGGAACTTAAGTGAAGCCAGAATATAGCTTAAATTTGGAACTTAAATAGAGAGAGAATTTAGCTTAAATTTGCAACAAAAATTTAATAAAAATTTAGCCTTGTTTTGGAACTTAAGTGGAAACAGAATTTAGGTTCAATTTGGAACTTGAATAAAGGCAGAATTAGGGTTCAATTTGGAACTTAAATAGAGAGAAAATTTAGCTTAAATTTACAACAAAAATTTAGCCTTGATTTAGGACTTAAGTGGAAACAGAATTTAGGTTTAATTTGGAACTAGAATAGAGATAGATTTTGGATTGAATTTGGAACAGAATAGAGAGAGAATTTAGCTTAAATTTGCAACAAAAATTTAATAAAAATTTAGCCTTGATTTGGAACTTAAGTGGAAACAGAATTTAGGTTCAATTTGGAACTTGAATAGAGATAGAATTTGAGTTCAATATGGAACTTAAATAGAAACAGAATTTAGCTTAAATTTGCAACAAAAATTTAATAAAAATTTAGCCTTGATTTGGAACTTAAGTGGAAACAGTATTTTGCTTCAATTTGGAACTTGAATATAGACAGAATTTTGGTTCAATTTGGAACTTAAATAGAGAGAGAATTTATCTTAAATTTGCCACATAAATTGAATAAAAATTTAGCCTTGATTTGGAACTTAAATGGAAACAGAATTTAGGTTCAATTTGGAACTTGAATACAATCAAAAATTGGAAATCAGTTTGGAACTTAAATAGAGAGAGAATTTAGCTTTAATTTGCAACATAAATTTAATAAAAATTTAGCCTTAATTTGGAACTTAAGTGGAAACAGAATTTAGGTTTAATTTGGAACTAGAATAGAGATAGATTTTGGATTGAATTTGGAATTGAAATAGAGAGAGAATTTATCTTAAATTTAATAAAAATTTAGCATTGATTTGGAACTTAAGTGGAAACAGAATTTTGCTTCAATTTGGAACTTGAATATAGACAGAATTTGAGTTCAATATGGAACTTAAATAGAGACAGAATTTAGCTTAAATTTGCAACAAAAATTTAATAAAAATTTAGCCTTGATTAGGAACTTAAGTGAAGTCGGAATTTAGCTGCAATTTGGAACTTGAAGAGAGATAGAATTTGAGTTCAATTTGACAGAATTTAGCTTAAAATTTCAATATAAATTGAATACAAATTTAGCCTTGATTTGGAACTTAAGTGGAAACAGAATTTTGCTTCAATTTGAAACTAGAATAGAGATAGAATTTGAGTTCAATTTGAGTTAAATAGAGACAGAATTTGGATTCAATTTGGAACTTGATTAGAGATAGAATTTTGGTTCAATTTCGAACTTAAATAGAGAGAGAATTTAGCTTAAATTTGCAACAAAAATTTAATAAAAATTTAGCTTTGATTAGGAACTTAAGTGGAAACAGAATTTGGACTCAATTTGGAACTTGAATAGAGATAGAATTTGAGTTCAATTTGGAACTTAAATAGCTTAAATTTACAACAAAAATTTAGCCTTGATTTGGAACTTAAGTGGAAACAGAATTTTGCTTCAATTTGGAACTTGAATAAAGGCAGAATTTGGATTCAATTTGGAACTTAAATAGAGACAGAACTTAGCATAAATTTACAACATAAATTTAATAAAAATTTAGCATTGATTAGGAGCTTAAGTGGTAACAGAGTTTACGTTCAATTTGGAACTTGAATACAAGCAGAATTTGGGATCAGTTTGGAACTTAAATAGAGACACAATTTAGCTTTAATTTTAAACAAAAATTTAATAAAAATTTAGCCTTGATTTGGAACATAAGTGGAAACAGAATTTTGCATCAATTTGGAACTTGAATAGAGATAGAATTAGGGTTCAATTTCTAACTTAAATAGAGATAGAATTTAGCTTTAATTTGCAACAAAAATTTAATAAAAATTTAGCCTTGATTTGGAACTTAAGAGGAAACTAAATTTAGGTTCAATTTGGAACATGAATTTGGATAGAATTTTGCTTAAATTTGATTTGAAACTTAAGTGAAGTCTGAAATTAGTTACAAATTGGAACTTGTTTAGAGCCACAATTCAGTTTGAATTTGAAAGTCAGTATTTAGCTTTAAATAGGAACTCAAAAAGCAACAGAATTAAGAGATTAAATTTGGAATTTAAATAAAGCTATAAATTGGCTTCAATATAAATAGAAGTTTATTTTCAATTTCGAACTTAAATAAAGCCAAAATTTAACTTGAATTTGCAACTTAAATACAGCCAGAATTTCATTTCAATTTGCCACTTAAATTAAGTCAGAATTTAGCTTCAATTTGCGACCATAATTAAGCCAGATTTTAGCTTCAATTTGCAACTTTAATACAGCCAGAAATTTGCTTCAATTTGCCACTTAACCGTGTCGCCTTTTTGCATAGCGAATCAGTTTCTGCGTTATTGGTTATTGCGCCATATTCGGAATGATTTCTCTCTGGATCTGATTGTTATTTTGCACGTCTGATTGAACCAAGATTTTTGTCGGAATTTAGCTTAAATTTCATAGTTAAATAGAGTTAGTTTATGTGTTAATTTTAAACATGAATAGAGCAAGAATTTTGTTTCAGTTTTAAACTTAAACAGATACAAAATTTAGCATAAATTTGGAACTTGATAGACCCACAAGTCATCTTTAATATGTAACTCAAATATAGCCAGATTTAAGATTTAATTTGGAACTTAAATACAGCCAAGAAATAAATTTTTTATTTTGGGTCTTAAATAAAACCACGAATAATCTTCCAATTTTGCTCAAATTAAACTTGAAGAAGAATCACTGGTCTTGCTCACGATTAAGCTTAAAAAAGAACCACGATTAATCTTAAAGTTTAGCTGAAATTAAGCTTTAAAAAGAACCACGATTAATCTTAAAGTTTAGCTTGAAAAAGAACCACGATTAAGCTTTTTAATTAAGCTTAAAAAAGAATCACGATTAATCTTTGAGTTTAGCTGTAATTAAGTTTAAAAAATAATCACGATTAATCTTTAAATTAATCTTAAGAAAGAACCACGATTAATCTTAACTCCCTGTCTATACTTGACAAATATTTATCATAACAATTAATGACGTTTGTTGTCAAGACAAAGTTGTCTGAGCAAAAGCACTAACAATTTTGTCATAACGAAGCAATAATACTAATAAATGAGGACTATACCTGATAATTTTTTATCTTGACAACGATTTTGACGTTTATCATGATAAAAATTTATCAGGTATAGACAGGGAGTAAAGTTTAGCTGAAATTAAACTTAAAAAAGTATCACGATTAATCTTAAAGTTTAGCTGAAATTAAGCTTAAACAAGTAAGAGAGCTATATTCGGCTGTGCCGAATCTTATATACCCTTCACCAAATTATACTTTAAAATAAATTTTTTTAAATATTTTTAGGTAAACAAAATTTTATTTTTTTTTAATTGTTTTTAAATAGTTTTTTATTCTTTTTAAAAAAAGTTTTTTCCAAATTTTTTTTTTTAGTTTTTCAATTTTTTTTTTTTGGAAAAAAAATGTATGACAAAAACAATTTTTTGATGAAAAAAAAATTCGGGTTAAAAAATATTTTTCCCGATTTTGACCCATTGTAGGTCAAACTTACTATAGCCTTATCTACATCGTTGCAATGGACTTTGAAATATCTATCATTAGATATCCATATTAATGACTTAGTAATCCAGATATAGATCAAAAATATATCAAAAATCGAGGTTATCCCGGTTTTTTGCTCATATCTCCGTTATTTATGGACCGATTTTGCTGATTTTAAATAGAAAACTTCTCGAAAGCATGTCTGACAGAATTATTGAAGATTTGGATCCCGAAGATATCTGGGGTCTTCAGAAAATTGATTTCAACAGACAGACGGACAGACAGACAGACGGACATGGCTTAATCGACTCCTCTATCTATAAGGATCCAGAATATATATACTTTATAGGGTCGGAAATGTAGAATGTAGAAATTACAAACGGAGGTGAAGGGTATAAAAAGAACCACGATTAATCTTTAAATTAAGCTTAAAAAAGAACCACGATTAATATTAAAGTTAAACTTGATAAAGAACCATGATTAATCTTTAAGTTTTTCTGAAATTAATCTTGAAAAAGAACCACGATTAATATTAAAGTTAAACTTGATAAAGAACCATGATTAATCTTTAAGTTTTTCTGAAATTAATCTTGAAAAAGAACCACGATTAATATTAAAGTTAAACTTGATAAAGAACCATGATTAATCTTTAAGTTTTTCTGAAATTAATCTTGAAAAAGAACCATGATTAATCTTTAAGTTTTTCTGAAATTAATCTTGAAAAAGAACCACGATTAATCTTAAGGTTTTGCTGAAATTAATCTTGAAAAAGAACCACGATTAATGTTTAAGTTAAACTTGAAAATGAACCACGATTAATCCTTAATTAAAGCATGAAAAAGAACCACGATTAATCCTTAATTAAAGGATGAAAAAGAACCACGATTAATCTTAAAGTTTAGCTGAAATTAAGCTTAAAAATGAACCACGATTAATCTTTAAATTAAGCTTAAAAAAGAACCTTAAAAAAGAAAAGAATCTTAAAGTTAAGCTCGAAAAGAATCACGATTAATCTTTAAGTTTAGCTGAAATTAAGCTCGAAAAAGAACCACGATTAATCTTTAAGTTAAACTTGGAAATGAACCAAGATTAATTTAAAAGTTTAGCTGAAATTAAGCTTGAAAAATAACCACGATTAATGCTCAAATTGGGCTTCAATTATAGACACGATTAGTCTTTAATTTGAACTTTAAATGCAGCTACGATTGGTTCTAAAGTTTTACTTGAACTAAAGCCATAGTTTATATTTATATTTAGTTGTAAATTTAAAGGCTCAATGACAAAAAAGGTTTATATTGGATTTCAAGAAGAGCCGCGTTTAATCTTCAACTTTAAACTTTAATAAAACTCCAACTAATCTTGAATTTTAACTTAAAGCTTGACCATAACTTTAAATCAGATTAAACTCAAATATACCCATGTTTCAACATACTTTTGTGATTGGTAAAAAATCCAAATTTTGTGATTGTATCATTTCAGTTCAGGTGCGGGTCCCGGTGGGGGGAGAAAATTTCCGTACAAAAACCGAAAAGTTTGAATATAAAAAAGGGGAAAAAAATTTAAAATAAATTTTACTTTATTTTCTTACCCCTGATCCGTGGCTGTTTTAGTTACTTTTTGGTACTTTGTTGAAAAAAGTACTTTTATTATTTCACAGTTTTCTTAGACAAAAGCTGATTTAATTTAATTGTTTTTAATGTTTTATCATATGAAAGGTTTCAAGCATTATATTCAAATAAATTTTGTTATTAATTTGAAATTTTTGAAAAAAGTACTTTTTTTATTTTTTTTTTTAAATTTTCACCCAAATTTTTTAAAACATTTCAATGAATTTCTAAGCTTCTACAATTAGTTATAATAAGTTAAAAAAAATAAAATTTTTGATTAAATGTACATTTTAATGCATTTCATGAAAAAGTACGTTTTGTAAAATTTTGGTACTTTTTCAAAAAAGTACTTTTATGCTTTTAAAGCAATAATTTTTTATATATATTTCAGAACAATATGTAAAATTTTATTTTTGGAACCTATTTAAAATTTTTCAAATAAGTACTTTTTTTAATATTAAATTTAAGCGGGACTTAATAAGTTTAAAAAGTTAAAAATTCAACGTTATTCGTAAAACATTGTATTTTAAATTTTTCAAAAACGTACTTTTCTAATTTAGATTTTAAAGAATGACACATAATAAGTTATAATTGTAAAAAATCAAAGTTTTTCTTAAAAATAAACTGAAATTTTAATTTTTTAAATATTTGGTACTTTTTCAAAAACGAACTTTTATAGTTTAAATCGAAAAAATAACTTATATTTCGCAAATTTTAATTCTAGAACGAAACTGTATTTTAATTTTATGTATTTTTACATAAAGTTTTCAACTTCCATTATTTAACATTTGAACACACACACACACCATTTAAATCATTTTGACTTTTGTCACTGCTGTATGGCTTTAAAAACTTTTGATTTTTTCACACATTTATGTCCAGTTTTTTGCCGCTGTGATCTAGTTTATCCAACAAAGAAATATCCTTGTTTTTAAATCAAAGAATTTGTGCGCTTTTTGCCACACCAAAACCGGGCTTGTGTAAATATAGTTTTTGCTGCGAACCAGTTTCTATACATGGAAATGAACCAACAAAATAAAAAATAAAAATACATTTTCAATTTAACATTTTATTGCGCACAACAAAAACTATTTTAAATTATTGAAAATAAAAATTACAACAGAATAAAAAAACAAAATAAATAAATAAATACAACAAAGTTCACATTAAATGAAATTTCATGAATGCACTTTATGATGAAATAACACACACTTACACATTTACACACATCCCTTTAATACATCACACATAAACACACACACTATTGTGGCAATCAGAGGAAACCAAATGAGAGGAAATGGCACCAGAGAGTGAAAAAAATTAAAAAAAAACACGTTAACAGCATCAAAAACAACAACCAAACCGAACAACGAAAAGTAACAGTTGTTATGGTTTTTTCGCCATCTTTTTTTTTTGTTTTTATTGTTGTTCTTGTTGCTGCAGTTTTTCCCAGTTAAAATGCAAAAATTTTGTATTCTGTCTCTGGAATTCTTTTTTTTTGGGAAAAAAAAAACATTTTTATACATTCTTTTTTATTATCATGATTTAAGCATCATGTGAGTTTTTCTTTTTCTTAGTGGAAATTGAAACTTTAATTACGGCAAATACGTGTATGAATGTCTGAATGCATTTTATGTAAATGTGTAAGTGTAACACACACTCTTGCATTACAGCTGTTTAAATAAGAAAAACCGGAAACGAATAAAGTATATAAACCCGGGACTTTTTTCCAAAAGAAAAAGTATTGAAAAGAAGAAAAAATAATAAGAAAAAAGTGTTAATAACAAACACTGATACAAAATTTAAACTTCGGCAAAAGGAGTTGAAATTTTAGTTTACTACTTATTATTAAAAAATAATAAATATACTTTTGAGCAACTCAAACAATGATTTTAAAGAAGCCTTATTGTATTTATGAGATTTTTATATATTTGAAATTTTATTCCAAGTGTAGTTGCTTGTATGTAAAAGAAACCAACTACGAAAGTAAAGAAGATGAAATAATAAAGTTTAAAACTTTCAACATAAAGTTAAAAACACATTTTACCTTTTTTGTGTAGATCTGTTTCGTAAATGAAGACTTAACAAAATAAAATCTGGAGCATTTAACATGAAACCCAGCGAAACATCTTTACTAAATTAAGACTAGACTAAGACTAGACTAAGGCTAGACTAAGACTAGACTAAGACTAGACTAAGACTAGACTAAGACTAGACTAAGACTAGACTAAGACTAGACTAAGACTAGACTAAGACTAGACTAAGACTAGACTAAGACTAGACTAAGACTAGACTAAGACTAGACTAAGACTAGACTAAGACTAGACTAAGACTAGACTAAGACTAGACTAAGACTAGACTAAGACTAGACTAAGACTAGACTAAGACTAGACTAAGACTAGACTAAGACTAGACTAAGACTAGACTAAGACTAGACTAAGACTAGACTAAGACTAGACTAAGACTAGACTAAGACTAGACTAAGACTAGACTAAGACTAGACTAAGACTAGACTAAGACTAGACTAAGACTAGACTAAGACTAGACTAAGACTAGACTAAGACTAGACTAAGACTAGACTAAGACTAGACTAAGACTAGACTAAGACTAGACTAAGACTAGACTAAGACTAGACTAAGACTAGACTAAGACTAGACTAAGACTAGACTAAGACTAGACTAAGACTAGACTAAGACTAGACTAAGACTAGACTAAGACTAGACTAAGACTAGACTAAGACTAGACTAAGACTAGACTAAGACTAGACTAAGACTAGACTAAGACTAGACTAAGACTAGACTAAGACTAGACTAAGACTAGACTAAGACTAGACTAAGACTAGACTAAGACTAGACTAAGACTAGACTAAGACTAGACTAAGACTAGACTAAGACTAGACTAAGACTAGACTAAGACTAGACTAAGACTAGACTAAGACTAGACTAAGACTAGACTAAGACTAGACTAAGACTAGACTAAGACTAGACTAAGACTAGACTAAGACTAGACTAAGACTAGACTAAGACTAGACTAAGACTAGACTAAGACTAGACTAAGACTAGACTAAGACTAGACTAAGACTAGACTAAGACTAGACTAAGACTAGACTAAGACTAGACTAAGACTAGACTAAGACTAGACTAAGACTAGACTAAGACTAGACTAAGACTAGACTAAGACTAGACTAAGACTAGACTAAGACTAGACTAAGACTAGACTAAGACTAGACTAAGACTAGACTAAGACTAGACTAAGACTAGACTAAGACTAGACTAAGACTAGACTAAGACTAGACTAAGACTAGACTAAGACTAGACTAAGACTAGACTAAGACTAGACTAAGACTAGACTAAGACTAGACTAAGACTAGACTAAGACTAGACTAAGACTAGACTAAGACTAGACTAAGACTAGACTAAGACTAGACTAAGACTAGACTAAGACTAGACTAAGACTAGACTAAGACTAGACTAAGACTAGACTAAGACTAGACTAAGACTAGACTAAGACTAGACTAAGACTAGACTAAGACTAGACTAAGACTAGACTAAGACTAGACTAAGACTAGACTAAGACTAGACTAAGACTAGACTAAGACTAGACTAAGACTAGACTAAGACTAGACTAAGACTAGACTAAGACTAGACTAAGACTAGACTAAGACTAGACTAAGACTAGACTAAGACTAGACTAAGACTAGACTAAGACTAGACTAAGACTAGACTAAGACTAGACTAAGACTAGACTAAGACTAGACTAAGACTAGACTAAGACTAGACTAAGACTAGACTAAGACTAGACTAAGACTAGACTAAGACTAGACTAAGACTAGACTAAGACTAGACTAAGACTAGACTAAGACTAGACTAAGACTAGACTAAGACTAGACTAAGACTAGACTAAGACTAGACTAAGACTAGACTAAGACTAGACTAAGACTAGACTAAGACTAGACTAAGACTAGACTAAGACTAGACTAAGACTAGACTAAGACTAGACTAAGACTAGACTAAGACTAGACTAAGACTAGACTAAGACTAGACTAAGACTAGACTAAGACTAGACTAAGACTAGACTAAGACTAGACTAAGACTAGACTAAGACTAGACTAAGACTAGACTAAGACTAGACTAAGACTAGACTAAGACTAGACTAAGACTAGACTAAGACTAGACTAAGACTAGACTAAGACTAGACTAAGACTAGACTAAGACTAGACTAAGACTAGACTAAGACTAGACTAAGACTAGACTAAGACTAGACTAAGACTAGACTAAGACTAGACTAAGACTAGACTAAGACTAGACTAAGACTAGACTAAGACTAGACTAAGACTAGACTAAGACTAGACTAAGACTAGACTAAGACTAGACTAAGACTAGACTAAGACTAGACTAAGACTAGACTAAGACTAGACTAAGACTAGACTAAGACTAGACTAAGACTAGACTAAGACTAGACTAAGACTAGACTAAGACTAGACTAAGACTAGACTAAGACTAGACTAAGACTAGACTAAGACTAGACTAAGACTAGACTAAGACTAGACTAAGACTAGACTAAGACTAGACTAAGACTAGACTAAGACTAGACTAAGACTAGACTAAGACTAGACTAAGACTAGACTAAGACTAGACTAAGACTAGACTAAGACTAGACTAAGACTAGACTAAGACTAGACTAAGACTAGACTAAGACTAGACTAAGACTAGACTAAGACTAGACTAAGACTAGACTAAGACTAGACTAAGACTAGACTAAGACTAGACTAAGACTAGACTAAGACTAGACTAAGACTAGACTAAGACTAGACTAAGACTAGACTAAGACTAGACTAAGACTAGACTAAGACTAGACTAAGACTAGACTAAGACTAGACTAAGACTAGACTAAGACTAGACTAAGACTAGACTAAGACTAGACTAAGACTAGACTAAGACTAGACTAAGACTAGACTAAGACTAGACTAAGACTAGACTAAGACTAGACTAAGACTAGACTAAGACTAGACTAAGACTAAGACTAAGACTAGACTAAGACTAGACTAAGACTAGACTAAGACTAGACTAAGACTAGACTAAGACTAGACTAAGACTAGACTAAGACTAGACTAAGACTAAGACTAGACTAAGACTAGACTAAGACTAGACTAAGACTAGACTAAGACTAGACTAAGACTAGACTAAGACTAGACTAAGACTAGACTAAGACTAGACTAAGACTAGACTAAGACTAGACTAAGACTAGACTAAGACTAGACTAAGACTAGACTAAGACTAGACTAAGACTAGACTAAAATAGTATTATTTCTACTATTTTTTTAAAAGAGTTTTATTATACTCATTTTTTAAAAGAGTAGTATTTCTATTACTTTTTTTAAAATAGAAGCATTTCAACTACTTCATCAAATAGTAGCATTGCTACTATTTCTTTAAAAAAAGTCATATTTCTACTATTTTTTTTAAATTGTAGTAGCATTTCCTGTGATAGTGATATATTTTTAAAAAAGCTGTAAAAATAGCACTTTTTAGAAAAAGTAGTAGAATTACTACTATTTCAAAAAAGTATTAGAAATACTACTTTTTAGAAAAATTAGTAGAAATACTACTTTTTAGACAAAGAAGTAGAAATACTACTTTTTAGACAAACTAGTAGAAATATTACTTTTTGAAATAGTAGTATTTCTACTACTTTTTGGAAATAGTAGTATTTCTACTACTTTTTGGAAATAGTAGTATTTCTACTATTTTTTGGAAATAGTAGTATTTCTACTACTTTTTGGAAATAGTAGTATTTCTACTACTTTTTCAGTAGTAGAAATACTACTATTTCTAAAAATTAGTATTTTTACTAATTTTTCTAAAAAGTAGTATTTCTACTAATTTTTTGAAATAGTAGTAATTCTACTACTTTTTCCAAAAAGTGCTATTTTTACAGGTTTTTTTAAAAATATATCAGTATAACAGTTTTTACCAAGGAAAAAGACTAAGACTTTATATTTCTACTACTTTTTCTAAAAAGTAGTATTTCTACTTCTTTGTCTAAAAAGTAGTATTTCTATTACTTTTTGGAAATAGTAGTAATTTTACTACTTTTTCTAAAAAGTAGTATTTTTACAGATTTTTTAAAAATATAGCCATATCACAGTTTTAACCAAGAAAAAAACTAGGACTAACGTTAAGACATGGGCTCCATATTTACATTCTGAGCTGATTTTAAGTTTTTTTTTAATTGCTCGTCATAAGTATGTATTTGCATTTTCCTCTGACTTATCATTATGTGTTCTTCCTGTTGGACTCCTCATCCTGCTTTTTGTCTGTCTGTTTGTTGGGAAAATGTTATACAAAACGTCAATATAACAGCAATGCCTTTTGTATAACATCAATGCTTGAGAAAGTGTGTGCGTGTGTGTGTTTGGAAAGGCATGTATGAGTGCAAGTATTCGATTGATTTATTCATTCATTTAGTCATTCACTCATTCATTGATTCATGCATTTGTTCATTTATTCATTCATTCAGGGCTGTGTTTATATGTATGAACGAGTGTGCGATCGAATTATTTGTTCATGCCAAAGTCAAACATATTGTTTCCTTTTACATGAATTTTGGTGTATGTTTGGGTGTGTATGTGTTTGTGTCTCAGTATGTGTGTCACATTTGTGTGAATATTGTAAAACATGTGTTTGTATGTTTTTATGGCTGTTGTTTTCGTTGTTGTCATATGTTGGTTGGTCTATATTGTATTGAATCAATTAAGTTACAATATTGGGTTGTTTGGTTTTGGTTTCATTTGTTGGTCGGTCTCTCGCTCTCGGTTGTTTGGTCAGCCCTGCTTACTTCCCTCGATTTGGGGCTTCGTCTGCTCTGATGGTGTCACCATTATGTAGGTCTGTTGGTCGCATGTTGCTGTTTTTAGTCATAATAGTGATTTTTGTGACGTTTTTAAGCCAAAAAACGAACAAATTGTATGATGTCTGTCTGTTGTATATTTTTTTGGCAAAATGCTTGCCAATTTTTGTGTTTCTTTTTTTTACAAGTACAAGTGTGTGTATTCATTCATTCATTTATTTATTTTTTTTGTGAGAGCTGTCTCTTTAACATACAAAATAAACTTTTTTAAAAAAACACATTTTTAGTTGATGTTTTTTTTTTTGTTTTTTTTTTTCACTGGTGTTGTTTGTTGCCACTCTGATGCACTTGTTGTCTGAATGCAATTGCTTGTGCAAGTAGAGAGTTTTTGTAGCCATATTTTTCTATATTGTTGTTGTTGGTTTTGTTGCTCATACACTCTTGTTATAATATTGTTGTTGCTGGTTGTTTTTTTTATAAACTCATTGTGCACTTTAGTTGTTTTGATTGCTGTTGTTGTTGTTGCTGCTGCTGGTGCTGCAACAGCAGAGAAAAAAGATATAAAAATAAAGGAACTCTGTTGTTGGCTGGTTGTTATTGTCAATTGTTTTTCACATTTTCGAGTGTCATCAACATTTTAACAATATGACACATACCGCACACACACACACACAGTCAAGTCACCTACAAAAATGTGTTCACTTAAACACTCACTCACTCAAAAACAAATGACAAACACACTCATACACAAAAACACCTTCATACACAAGAACAGTGGGACTGAGTGCGAAATAAATGGGAATTTTTGGTTAATTAAAAAATTCATTAAAAATATTGGCCACAAAATGCAAACTAATTTCGAAAACTATATAAAAATTCGCCTTTAAAGTTAAGTTTGGTATTTATTTTTGTAAAATTTCTGGATTTTTTAAATTGAATATGACTTTTTAATGAATTTGGTACTTTTTTTAAAAAAGTACTTTTATTTTTTTACAGATTTCTTCTAAAATATATGATTTAATTTAATAGTTTTTAATGATTTATCATATAATACTCTAAAAACAGTATATTTCATAAAATTTTGCCACTAATATAAAATTTTGTAAAAAAAGTACTTTTTTTAATTTAAAATTTCCCCCTGATTTATTAATAATTTTGAATGTATATTTAAGCAGTTAAGAAAATCTAAATTTTTCATAAAAATATACTAAAATACAACTTTTGTACGTATTTGGTACTTTTTCAAAAAAGTACTTTTTTGCTCCAAAATCAAAAACAATATGTAAAAGTAAAAGTTTGGTACTGATTTTGAATTTTTTAAAAAAAATTTTAAAATTTAGTACCTTTTTAAAAAAGTACTTTTATTATTTTACAAGTTTTTTTTAAAATAATAGATTAAATTTTATAGTTTTTAATGTTTTATCATATAATACTTTAAAAACAATATATTTAATAAAATTTTGGCACTAATTTAAAATCTTGTAAAAAAAGTACTTTTTTTGAAATTCAAATTTCCCCCTAATTTATTAATAAATTCTGAAGCAATATCAAAGAAAAAATCACCATAAGTTTAAATAGTTCATAATATCACAGTTTTTCATAAAAATCTATTAAAATACAACTTTTGTACATATTTGGTACTTTTTCAAAAAAAGTACTTTTCTGCTCCAAAATCACTAACTAACAAAAACAATATGTAAAAGTAAAATTTTGTTAAGATTTTTGAATTTTTTAAAAAAGTTTTTAAAATTTAGTACCTTTTTTCAATTTCTCCCTAATTTATTAATAATTTTTAAAGACCATATTTTAAAGACATTAAGAAAATTTATGTTTTTCATAGAAATGTACTAAACTACAACTTTTGTATATATTTGATACTTTTTCAAAAAAAGTACTTTTCTGCTCCAAAATCATTAATTAACAAAAACAATATGTAAAAGTAAAATGTTGCTACTAATTTTGATGTTTTTTTAAAAATTTAGTACCTTTTAAAAAAGTACTTTTTATGCTCTAAAAGCAATAAATAACATTTATATTACAAAACAATATGCTGAATTCTCAAAACACGAGCCATAATACTATGTACAAAGTAAACCTAAAACTTATTTCTAACTTTATTTCAATTTATTTCAAGCATCCAAACCCACTGTAACCTGCACTATAACAAATAATCTGGCAAATTGTATTGCACCGAAAGTGAGTGGTTGGTTGGTTGTTCTCTTGTGTTTCTGTCAGGGTATTGTTGGGACTTTTTAGTATTATTTTTGGTTTATTGGATAGAATACCGGCTATGGGTAACTGTCTATATATTTATGGGTGTTTGTGTAGGTATGTATGTATCTGTGGGAATATTGTATTTATTTATCATGTCGGTATGTGTCCATTAGGTATAAATGATGATGATTTTTGTACGATTACTCGTCATCATCATCAAGTTGTTTAAAACATATATTTTTCATACATTTATCACTCTACTTGTCATCTCGTATTTATTTGTATATCATGCAATACAAAAGAGAAAATCTGTATGAATATAAAGGTCCAGTCAAGCTTTTGTAACATGATATTCTTTACTAGTTCTGTTCTGTTCTAGTTCTGTTCTAGTTCTGTTCTAGTTCTGTTCTAGTTCTGTTCTAGTTCTGTTCTAGTTCTGTTCTGTTCTAGTTCTGTTCTAGTTCTGTTCTAGTTCTGTTCTAGTTCTGTTCTAGTTCTGTTCTAGTTCTGTTCTAGTTCTGTTCTAGTTCTGTTCTAGTTCTGTTCTAGTTCTGTTCTAGTTCTGTTCTAGTTCTGTTCTAGTTCTGTTCTAGTTCTAGTTCTGTTCTAGTTCTGTTCTAGTTCTGTTCTAGTTCTGTTCTAGTTCTGTTCTAGTTCTGTTCTAGTTCTGTTCTAGTTCTGTTCTAGTTCTGTTCTGTTCTAGTTCTGTTCTAGTTCTGTTCTAGTTCTGTTCTAGTTCTGTTCTAGTTCTGTTCTAGTTCTGTTCTAGTTCTGTTCTAGTTCTGTTCTAGTTCTGTTCTAGTTCTGTTCTAGTTCTGTTCTAGTTCTGTTCTAGTTCTGTTCTAGTTCTGTTCTAGTTCTGTTCTAGTTCTGTTCTAGTTCTGTTCTAGTTCTGTTCTAGTTCTGTTCTAGTTCTGTTCTAGTTCTGTTCTAGTTCTGTTCTAGTTCTGTTCTAGTTCTGTTCTAGTTCTGTTCTAGTTCTGTTCTAGTTCTGTTCTAGTTCTGTTCTAGTTCTGTTCTAGTTCTGTTCTAGTTCTGTTCTAGTTCTGTTCTAGTTCTGTTCTAGTTCTGTTCTAGTTCTGTTCTAGTTCTAGTTCTGTTCTGTTCTGTTCTGTTCTGTTCTAGTTCTGTTCTAGTTCTGTTCTAGTTCTGTTCTAGTTCTGTTCTAGTTCTGTTCTAGTTCTGTTCTAGTTCTGTTCTAGTTCTGTTCTAGTTCTGTTCTAGTTCTGTTCTGTTCTGTTCTAGTTCTGTTCTAGTTCTGTTCTAGTTCTGTTCTAGTTCTGTTCTAGTTCTGTTCTAGTTCTGTTCTAGTTCTGTTCTAGTTCTGTTCTAGTTCTGTTCTAGTTCTGTTCTAGTTCTGTTCTAGTTCTGTTCTAGTTCTGTTCTAGTTCTGTTCTAGTTCTGTTCTAGTTCTGTTCTAGTTCTGTTCTAGTTCTGTTCTAGTTCTGTTCTAGTTCTGTTCTAGTTCTGTTCTAGTTCTGTTCTAGTTCTGTTCTAGTTCTGTTCTAGTTCTGTTCTAGTTCTGTTCTAGTTCTGTTCTAGTTCTGTTCTAGTTCTGTTCTAGTTCTGTTCTAGTTCTGTTCTAGTTCTGTTCTAGTTCTGTTCTAGTTCTGTTCTAGTTCTGTTCTAGTTCTGTTCTAGTTCTGTTCTAGTTCTGTTCTAGTTCTGTTCTAGTTCTGTTCTAGTTCTGTTCTAGTTCTGTTCTAGTTCTGTTCTAGTTCTGTTCTAGTTCTGTTCTAGTTCTGTTCTAGTTCTGTTCTAGTTCTGTTCTAGTTCTGTTCTAGTTCTGTTCTAGTTCTGTTCTAGTTCTGTTCTAGTTCTGTTCTAGTTCTGTTCTAGTTCTGTTCTAGTTCTGTTCTAGTTCTGTTCTAGTTCTGTTCTAGTTCTGTTCTAGTTCTGTTCTAGTTCTGTTCTAGTTCTGTTCTAGTTCTGTTCTAGTTCTGTTCTAGTTCTGTTCTAGTTCTGTTCTAGTTCTGTTCTAGTTCTGTTCTAGTTCTGTTCTAGTTCTGTTCTAGTTCTGTTCTAGTTCTGTTCTAGTTCTGTTCTAGTTCTGTTCTAGTTCTGTTCTAGTTCTGTTCTAGTTCTGTTCTAGTTCTGTTCTAGTTCTGTTCTAGTTCTGTTCTAGTTCTGTTCTAGTTCTGTTCTAGTTCTGTTCTAGTTCTGTTCTAGTTCTGTTCTAGTTCTGTTCTAGTTCTGTTCTAGTTCTGTTCTAGTTCTGTTCTAGTTCTGTTCTAGTTCTGTTCTAGTTCTGTTCTAGTTCTGTTCTAGTTCTGTTCTAGTTCTGTTCTAGTTCTGTTCTAGTTCTGTTCTAATTCTGTTCTAGTTCTGTTCTAGTTCTGTTCTAGTTCTGTTCTAGTTCTGTTCTAGTTCTGTTCTAGTTCTGTTCTAGTTCTGTTCTAGTTCTGTTCTAGTTCTGTTCTAATTCTGTTCTAGTTCTGTTCTAGTTCTGTTCTAGTTCTGTTCTAGTTCTGTTCTAGTTCTGTTCTAGTTCTGTTCTAGTTCTGTTCTAGTTCTGTTCTAGTTCTGTTCTAGTTCTGTTCTAGTTCTGTTCTAGTTCTGTTCTAGTTCTGTTCTAGTTCTGTTCTAGTTCTGTTCTAGTTCTGTTCTAGTTCTGTTCTAGTTCTGTTCTAGTTCTGTTCTAGTTCTGTTCTAGTTCTGTTCTAGTTCTGTTCTAGTTCTGTTCTAGTTCTGTTCTGTTCTAGTTCTGTTCTAGTTCTGTTCTAGTTCCGTTCTAGTTCTGTTCTAGTTCTGTTCTAGTTCTGTTCTAGTTCTGTTCTAGTTCTGTTCTAGTTCTGTTCTAGTTCTGTTCTAGAGCAAATCTACTGTAATGAAGTGTATGCAGGATTCGTTACATCTTTTTGTTTAATTATATTTCATCTTGAGTAGAGTATTCAAGATTCGTCTTAGCCTTATTCATTGATAGGAGTCTTGGTTGTTTTCTTCTCAAGTTATTTTTATTGCACTATTTTCAGTTTCATTATTAGTTGTTGGTTTTGTATTTTATTTGAGAGGCCGTGTTTATGATAAACCCATTGTGGATGATAGCAAGAAAATAAAATTCGTTTAAATGAACAAAATCTCTAAATGTTATAATTTTTGTAAAATTTCGAAGTTTTGAATAAATTTTCACTTTCGTGTAATATTTTGTATTTAAATGATCTTCTGTATTAATTAAAGTTTGCTGCTGATCGTTCAAATTTGCGGAAGTTCCAAAAATTAATGGAGGAGTCGAAATGCAGTGAAATACTGTGACTACACTTGACTTAAAACGATCGATGCGATTGTAGGAATCGTAATGGCCCGCACTCAGTCGCGTGGTTCCTGTTACTTTGCAACTGCCCCCAATGGTTTAATACTCTTTAAAGTGGCATAACAAAAATTGCCTCCGCTTAATGAATTGGACATACCAACAAATAACAACAGCGAACACAACAGCAAGAACAATAAAAAAATTGTCCATGTTATTATAAAATAATTAAGTGCTGTGTTGTTCGCGCAAAACATAAAAAAAAACCGAACAACTGTGAAAAACAAATGGTTTAATGGAAAATTGAAACTTTTATGTCGCTGATACCTAAAAGAGCAGAAGAAAAAAAATTAAATGAATGTTCAAGATAAATTGGTCCAAGTGCAACATGACACTGTACACAAATTGGTGTGTTCTTTTTTCCTTTGAAAAGGAAAAAATATATGTTGTTTTTTTTGAGAAAGTAAAACTGTGTTAGAAAACAGTATTTGAAAATGAATTAGTTTTGCGGCAATAGACCTTGTAGATGAAAGGAGGTCGTTTGGAAAATAAAAATTATGTTTTTATGGGACATTTGTAAGTGTGGTTGTAAACATATGTAAATGGATAGAGGGGCAATTGAATGGGAAAATATATTAGTAGTTCAAATTTGCGAACAAGATTGTGAAAGGTTAACGGCTGATCTACTGTTACAGTAATCTAATAAAAATTTCATTCGAAACCAAAATTTTAAAAAAATGATTCGTTATGAAAATTATAGAATAGTACTTTTTAGAAAATTAATGAAAATTACTTTGTTAAGCTGAGAAAAGTAGCTCTCGGATAGTAATGTAAAGTGAAAGTAGTGAAAAGTACTTTTTTACAAAAATAGTAAAAAGTACTTTTTCAAAGCACTTTTTCAAAAAGTAATAATAACTATTTTTTCATTGTAGCTTTTAAAAGTAGTACATACAAGTAATTTTTCTGAAACGTAGTGTACTTATTGTACAATAGTAAATATGTAGTACTTTTTTAGAAAAGTATTGAACCATAATTTTTTAAAATAAGTTTTGAAAAGTGTTTTTTTTAGAAAAGTATTGAAAAGAATTTTTTTAGCTAAAAAATAATGAAAAGTACTTATTTTAAAGAAGTAATGAAAAATACTTTTTTAAAAATGTAATGAAAAGTACTTTTTGAAAAATAAAATGAAAAATACTTTTGCAAAAAATAATGAAAAGTACTTTTTTAAAAAGTAATGAAAAGTACTTTTTTAAAAAGTAATGAAAAGTACTTTTTTAAAAAAGTAATGAAAAGTACTTTTTTAAAAATGTAATGGAAAGTACTTTTTGAAAAATAAAATGAAAAGTACTTTTGCAAAAAATAATGAAAAGTACTTTTAGCATAAAGTAATGAAAAGTACTTTTTTAAAAAAGTAATGAAAAGTACTTTTTAGAAAAGTAGTGAAAAGTACCTACATTTTCAAAAAAAAAGTAAAAACTAGTTTCTTTTAGAAAAAGTAGTAAAAATCTTTAAAATACTGTTTTAATCAGTGCTAGCAAAGGTAAATACACTTGAACTGTCCATCATTTTAAACACTCTTGACATTTGACCCACAAAATTTCAACAACAACTCATTAGTGTTTAAATTTATTAATTTTTTTTTATCAAATTTGTTCCATTTTTCATTTACCATTTTTTTTATATTTATATTCAAGCTTATTTTTTATATTTTATTAATTAAAAGCCTGGATCTTGTTTTGATTTATTGCAAAAAATATATAATTTTCTCTTATTTTTTAAATGAGTGAAATTTATTTTATTATTTAACTGTGTTCTCATTACAATTCATTAATACTCTATAACTTGAATATTTTATAAATTTAAACATTAATTAGTTTATTAATAAAAAAATGTTCACATTAAGTAATTAATAGTATGAAATGTTAAACAAACAGCAATTCACACACAGCACACTGCAAAAAAAGAAAAAAACAGCAACAGAAACCATATAAAAATATGGTATTTTATTAAATTAAATGAAAGAGAAGAGTTGCACACAAAAACAAAATTTAATAACTAACAAAAAAAAAAAAAAACACCAATAACCAACCAACCAACTCATTCACATAAAATAATCATTAACGCCAGCTACAACTACTGCAGTAGCAGCAGCATCAGCAACAATACAAATAGCAGTAGCATCACTATTACTGTTGCTGTTGAAGTTGTTGTTATTATTGTAGTGCTCATAAAACATAATGATGCTGTAAAAAAATAATCATAAAAAACAAGAAAAACTGAAAACTGAATTTCACTACCAGCGGCAAATATGATAATAATCATATGATAATGATACTAACAAATGATACATATACTCAACACACATTATCCTTTTCACACAACATACATACATACATACATCCATACATAAACTCAAACTTACTGGCCATATTCCCGAGTACATGTATACAAAGTTTCAAACTATTGATGTGGTTAAATATTTAATGAAATTGAATACAATTTACACACTACCAACACCCACACAAAAGCTCACTAACCCACATAAACACGAACACACACATCTACTCTGGTACACATACTACACATTCATATTTGTGGAATCAAACCCATAGTGCAACTCATGTTTGTGTATTATGAAATGGACTTAAAACAACAAACAATTAACCAGTATATTTCAATTGAAATAACAGAGAGAGGCAGAGCGTTATTTAGCGCAAAATTTTGTTGTAAAAAGGTCAAGAAATATTTGAAATGAACTGAGATTTTTGGTATTTAAGGGAATCTGATCTAATGTGATTGTTAAGAAACTGATCAAATCCAAATACATCGATGAATTTCTCGATCTCTAAATGAAATTTTAAAATTTAAACAAAGTGTTAAAAGTACTATTTAGAAATATATTTGGAAAGTACTCTTCTGGAAAAGAAGTGAAAAGGACATCTTTTTTTTAAAAAAAATTAGTGAAAAAGTACTTTTTTAAAAAAGTACCTTTCAAAAAAGTACTTTTTCAAAAAAGTACCTTTTCAAAAACTAATTTTAATAAAAAATATTAAAAAGCTCTTTTTATAAAAAAGTAGTGAAAAATACTTTTTCAGAACAAAATATTGAAAAGTACTTTTTTCCCAAAAAATTTTAAAGTAAAGTACTTTTTCTAAACAGTAGTTAATAGTACTTTTTCGAAAAGTATTTTTTTTTTAAAGTATTGAAAGTACTTTTTTTAAGTACATATTGGAAAGTACTTTTTTTTAGAAGTAATGAAAAGTACTTTTTCTAAAATGTAGTGAAAAGCATCACATATTTTTAAAAATTTGGTAAAAAGTAATATTTTTAAAAAGTCTAGAAAAGTACTGAAAAATACTTTTTCTAAAAAATATATTGAAAAGTACTTTTTCCCCAAAAAATTTAAAAGTAAAGTACTTTTTCTAAACAGTAGTTAATAGTACTTGTTCGAAAAATTTGTGAAAAGTACTTTTTTTTTTAAAGTATTGAAAGTACTTTTTTTAAATACATATTGGAAAGTACTTTTTCTAAGAAGTAATGAAAAGTACTTTTTCTAAAAAGTACAGAAAAGCAACACATATTTTTAAAAATTTGTAAAAAGTATTTTTTTTAAAAAGTATAAAAAACTATAGAAAAATACTTTTTTTTGATGAAGTCGTGAAAAGTACTTTTCCTAAATAGCTGTTAAAAGTACTAGTGAGTATTTTTAAAAAGTATATTTTTTTAAAGTTGTGAAAAGTAAATTTTCTAAAAGCGAAAAGGTACTTTTTCTGAAAAAGTAATTTTTATAGAAAAGTATTGAAAAGTACTTTTTCTAAAAAGTAGTTAAACATAACTTTTCTACAAAAATAGAGAAAAGTACTTATTTTAAAAAAGTTAGTAAGAAGTACTTTTCTAAACTTTTTCAACAAAAGTTGTAAAAAAAAGAGTACTCATTTTTTTGAAAAAGTTGTGAAAAGTAATTTTTTTGAAGAAGTACTTTCTTCAAAAAGTAGTGAATTGTACTGTGTTCAAAAAGTAATGAAAAGTATTTTTTTTAGAAAAGTACTGAAAAGTGCATTTTTAAGAAAAAAGTGAAAAGTAGTTTTTCATAAATGTCGTGAAGTACTTTTTAGAAGTGTAGTGAAAAGTACTTTGTCAGAAGTGTAGGGAAAAATGCTTTTTCATAAAAGTATTAAAAAGTAGTTTTTTAAAAAAAGTATGTATTTAGAAAAGTAGTGAAAAGTAATTTTCAGAAAGTAATAAAAAGTACATTTTTTAAATAATTTTTATAATGAAAAATTCATTTTCCAAAAAGTAATAAAAAGCACTTATTTAGAAAAGTAATTTTCACACTTTTTTAGAAAAATACTTTTTTTGACAAATAAATTTTTTTCTGAAAAAGTAATTTTTATAGAAAAGTATTGAAAAGTACTTTTTGTAAAAAGTAGTAAAACATAAGTTTTCTACAAAAATAGAGAAAAATACTTTTTTTTTAAAAAAGTTAGTAAGAAGTACTTTTCTAAACACAAAACTTGTGAAATAAACTTTTTCTGAAACATAAATTTTTTTTTAAAAAAAGAGTACTTTTTCTGAAACAGTTGTGAAAAGTACTTTTATTGAATTAATGTACAATAAAAATTTTTGGATAAGTAATTGATTATTGAAAACATAGAGAAAAAGTACTTTTTTGACAAATTTTTAAAAACTACCTTTTTAAAAAAACTGGGAAAAAAATATTTTTTATAAAAAAAAATTGAAAAGTACTATTTTTTTTAAAAAGTAGTGAAACAACTTTTTCTAAAATAATATATTTTTCTAAAAGGTAGTAAAAAATATTTTTATAAAAACTATTGAAAAATCCTTTTTTTAAATTTTGTGAAAACCACTTTTTCAAAAAACTTAAAAAGTTTTTTTTCACTAGAGAAAATTTTTTTTTTTAAAAAGTAGTGAAACAACATTTTCTATAAATTAGAGAAAATTACTTTTTCTTAAAAAAGTAGTAAAAAATACTTTTTCTAAAAACTAGTGAAAAGTACTTTTTTTTAAATTTTGTGAAAACCACTTTTTTTTTTTTTATAAAAAAGAACTGAAAAGTAATTTTTATAGAATATTTTATAAAAGTAGAGAAAAGTACTTGTTTTAAAATAGTATTGAAAATATTTTTTTTAAAAAGTATAGAAAAGTACTTTCTTTAAAATTGTATACTTTTAGTACTTTTTTTTTAAATGTACTATTTTAAAAATTTTGTGAAAAGTACTATTTTAAAAAAGAAGGCAAAAGTACGTTGTTTAAAAAGTAGTTAAAAGTACTGTTATTAAAAAATATAGAAAAGTACTTTTTTAAGATGTAGTGAAAAGTACTTTTTTTTAAAAAGTATAGAAAAGTACTTTTTCTAAAATGTATAGAAAAGTACTTTTTTTAAAAAGTATAGAAAAATAATTTTTAAAAAAGTATAGAAAAGTACTTTTTTTAAAAAGTATAGAAAAGTACTTTTTTTAAAAAGTATAGAAAAGCACTTTTTTAAAAAAGTATAGAAAAGTACTTTTTTTAAAAAGTGTAGAAAAGTACTTTTTTAAGATGTAGTGAAAAGTACTTTTTTTAAAAAGTATAGAAAAGTACTTTTTTAAAAAAGTATAGAAAAGTACTTTTTTTAAAAGATATAGAAAAGTACTTTCTTTGAAAAATATAGAAAGAACTTTTTTAAAGATCTTTCTATAGTGAAAAGCACTATTTTTAAAAATTTAGTGAAAAGTACCTTTTTTAAAAGTCTAGAAATGTATAGAAAATAACTTTTCTAAGATCTTTTTTTCTCTAGTACTTTTTTTAAGAAGTGTGAAAAAACGTAGTGAAAGGTACTTTGAAAGGAAAAAGTAATTTTTATAAAAAGTAGTGAAACATAACTTTTCTACAAAAATAGAGAAAAGTACTTTTTTAATAAAGGTAGTGGACTTTTTTAAACAAGTTGTTTAATGTACCTTTTCAGCAAAAGTTGTGAAAAGTACATTTAAAAAAAAAAACAGAGTAATAATTAAAGTACCTTTTAGGCAAATGTTGAGAAAAGTACTTTTTCTAAAAAAAGTTGTGAAAAATACTTCTTTAAAAAAATAGAGCACTAATTAAAGTACTTATTAGTGTTTATAAACCGGTTAACCGGTTAACCGAAAAACCGGTTTTTCTTTGAAATCTCGGTTTTTTGCGAACCGGTTAATTTAAAATGTTGATTTTCGGTTAACCGGTTTATCCGGTTTTTATCACTCGGTTAACCGGTTTTTAAAATTTAGGTTTAAAATAAAGAAATCTCATGGTTTTGTGCATTTTTTATATTCATTGTACAAACATTATTGGTCTGATTTGAAACCTAAACTGCTGATTTACAATATAAACCTATTTAGATTGATATTTTTAAGAATTACAATGATTCTAAATAGTAGAGGACGATGAGTTTACTTAAAAACTTTTTCAGAATAAATTGCATAATCAAACTATAAAAATCTTAATAATGATTCATTATAAACTTAGTGATGATTTTACCAAACGTCAAGTTGAATTTGATGTGCATACCTTCTATCAATCAATTTGACTTCATTAGTGTGTTTTGTTCTTAAAATTTTATTTTATTATTCATTTCGTTAGCTTAGTGTACAAAGTCCTTTTCAGAAATAACGTTCCAAAATCCATAATTTGAAATATTTTGAAATCTGATAATGGAGTTTTATTAATTATTTGGTATGATTTATGCGTTTGCATCTTATAGGTCCTTTTTTGGGACTTGCTACATTTTCTGTTCCATATCAGAAAAATTTAATGAATAAACCAATAATTAAAACAAGTATATTATATATTTATTAACATACATATTTATACTCAATTCCATTTGACTGAGATAATAATTTTGAAATTTTTACAAAATAAAATGGACTTAGCACTTTTGTATATTCATAGGTATTTAATATTAACCATTCCTGACTACTAAAAACTACAAATTTTAAAGCTGTATATACTTTATTGGACATTTTATGTTTTCTACATATATATGACGGTTAACCGGTTTAACCGGTTTTTTCGATGTCGGTTAACCGAAAAACCGGTTTTCTAAAAAAGCCCAATTTTCGGTTAACCGACAAACCGGTTTTTTAAAAAGTCGGTTTTTTATAAACACTAGTACTTATTCTGAAAAAGTTGTGAAAGGAAATTTTTTGAATTAAAGTACTTTTTCTAAAAAAAGTTGCGATAAGTACTTTCTCTGAAAAAGTTATGAAAAGTTCTTTTTCTGAAATAGTACTTTCTATTTTTAAAAATGCTGTGAAAATTTCTTTTTATAAAAAACATCTGAAAAGTACTTTTCATAAAAAAATTTTGAAAAGTACTTTTTTTGAAAAAGTTGTGAAAATTAATTTTTATAAAAACATTTGAAAAATAGTTGACTTTTTTTTAGATATAAATATAAAATATGTACTTTTGTGTAAAAGAATTTAAAATAGTACATTCCAAAAATATTTCGTGATAAAGTGCCAAAAACAAAATTTATTAAAAAGTACCAAAAATGCTTTTATGCAAGTTAAAAAAGTACTTTTATATAAAATTATCTACTAATGAAATAATTTTAGCAAAAAGGTACTTTTTGTAATAAAATTTTTTCCATATTCTTCCAATAAATTATTATAAATAATTGTAGTTTACATAAAAAGTACTTTTTATGTAAAAAGTATTTCCATATCCATTTTTCACATACTGTTGAATCCTTTTAGCTAATTTTTTTTTTTTATTAAAAAATAGTAAATAAATCATTATTCTAATAATTCCAAAATTATTGTACCAGCTGTAAAGATTTATTAATGAAAATCTCTATATTCTATTTAATTTTCCAACCCACACACAGATTTTCTAATAAAATCATTAATTATGCTTGACTCTTTTTGAAATCGTGTTGGTAAATTAAACCCTTTTAAACAATTTTACATTTTCAATTTCCCTTTACCATTCTCTCTCTCTCTCGCACTGACAACTACGACATAATAGCTTAGAAACTTCCATCATCATAATATTAATAAAATTTCATTACAGTAACCTGTTAAATTGCTTTTTTCAAAACCCAACAAATTACAATCCTGCTGTTCCTTTATGTAAATGTCTGTATGTATGGATGGAAGTGTATGTGTGTGTGAAAACATTTCTAATTTTAATTAATATCTTTATTATAATTATTATTAATACTATTGTTGTTTTTCTCTTGTACTGATTACAGATTATCAATTATTTGCAACATCCTTGTGTAAGGATAATAGCAACAGCAACAACGACGTCGACAACTTAATATTATAATACAGCAACAACAACTAGGACAACAACTACAACAGCAAGAGTATTTAACATGATTAATGAAATGGCAACAATACAAACAGACCTTAAATTGGAGAATCACATAAAGGATTTTGCGACAACTCTTAAACACAATAACAACAACAACAATACAACACACACATTAGCAGCAGCAACAACAATGAAAACAGGAGCACTGACTTTTACAACAACAACAACACAACCATTAACAAATATTGATACCAAAAATATAATGGACACCGTAAAGGGTAAGTCACTCATTGTCAATATCACTTGCGTCATTATACACATCTAAGGGAGGGATTCGAATTGTAATTAAAGCGAAAAGTGAACACTAGTTCAGTTCTAGTTCAGTTCTAGTTCAGTTCTAGTTCAGTTCTAGTTCAGTTCTAGTTCAGTTCTAGTTCAGTTCTAGTTCAGTTCTAGTTCAGTTCTAGTTCAGTTCTAGTTCAGTTCTAGTTCAGTTCTAGTTCAGTTCTAGTTCAGTTCTAGTTCAGTTCTAGTTCAGTTCTAGTTCAGTTCTAGTTCAGTTCTAGTTCAGTTCTAGTTCAGTTCTAGTTCAGTTCTAGTTCAGTTCTAGTTCAGTTCTAGTTCAGTTCTAGTTCAGTTCTAGTTCAGTTCTAGTTCAGTTCTAGTTCAGTTCTAGTTCAGTTCTAGTTCAGTTCTAGTTCAGTTCTAGTTCAGTTCTAGTTCAGTTCTAGTTCAGTTCTAGTTCAGTTCTAGTTCAGTTCTAGTTCAGTTCTAGTTCAGTTCTAGTTCAGTTCTAGTTCAGTTCTAGTTCAGTTCTAGTTCAGTTCTAGTTCAGTTCTAGTTCAGTTCTAGTTCAGTTCTAGTTCAGTTCTAGTTCAGTTCTAGTTCAGTTCTAGTTCAGTTCTAGTTCTGTTCTAGTTCATTAGTATTAAACATTGAAAATATGTTTTAGTTAAACCAAATTTATTTAATACAATAATTTAACCCTTTCTCCTGCCATCACCTTGACACATTCCAAAAAATTTCCATTTAATTTACGAAATTAAATTTTCATTAAACGCAACAAATGCTATTGTCATTTTTGTTTAAATAACTGACTGTTGTTATTATTAATTGTTTTAAATATATTTGTAAAATACATATTTGTGCATTAATTAAATCATTCTTAAAGTCAACAATTGTTTAGACAGTTTTTGTGTGAAACTAAGAAAGTGTGTAAATGTAAAATTGCTGTTAAAATATTCACAGATACATTCATCTAAATAAAGATTCTTCAAATTGTTTGTAAATTATTTGAACAAGTGTTAAGTTAATAAAAACGTTTCTATCTAATTGCAAAATAAGCAAAAATTGTAAAGCAAAAAAAAAGAAATCTGAAAATATTGTAAAAATGTGCAATTTTTTTCTGTAAAACTTTTTGTGTGTTGTAATTAGCATAAAGTCAACAGCCATAAATGCAATAAACTGAAAATCTCAAGTTTTTTTTCATTACAGATTTTTTCCAATAATTTCTGTTTTTTTTTTTTGCTGATTAACATGTTGAAAATTTAAAGCTTATGGAGGGAAAGGAGGGCAAGAAAAGGGTGCAAAAGAGATGAGATAAATTTTATAAAGAATGTGTTAAGAGGGATTGCCAAAGGGGTTGAAGTTCAGTTTTATTGAAGGCAATTAAAGGCTTTAGTGATTTATGCATATGTGATTTGTGTTGAATAAGCGATTTATATCCCATTCTCTTAATTCAATTCATTTCTGGGAAAATTCACTTTAATAATGAATTTTATATGTTACCCCTTAAATAATTGCAAGAATTCAAATCTCAGTTTAGTATAATTGCTAAAGTGTAAAATATAAGAGGAATTTGTTTAAATTGTAAAGAACTAGAACAGAACTAGAACAGAACTAGAACAGAACTAGAACAGAACTAGAACAGAACTAGAACAGAACTAGAACAGAACTAGAACAGAACTAGAACAGAACTAGAACAGAACTAGAACAGAACTAGAACAGAACTAGAACAGAACTAGAACAGAACTAGAACAGAACTAGAACAGAACTAGAACAGAACTAGAACAGAACTAGAACAGAACTAGAACAGAACTAGAACAGAACTAGAACAGAACTAGAACAGAACTAGAACAGAACTAGAACAGAACTAGAACAGAACTAGAACAGAACTAGAACAGAACTAGAACAGAACTAGAACAGAACTAGAACAGAACTAGAACAGAACTAGAACAGAACTAGAACAGAACTAGAACAGAACTAGAACAGAACTAGAACAGAACTAGAACAGAACTAGAACAGAACTAGAACAGAACTAGAACAGAACTAGAACAGAACTAGAACAGAACTAGAACAGAACTAGAACAGAACTAGAACAGAACTAGAACAGAACTAGAACAGAACTAGAACAGAACTAGAACAGAACTAGAACAGAACTAGAACAGAACTAGAACAGAACTAGAACAGAACTAGAACAGAACTAGAACAGAACTAGAACAGAACTAGAACAGAACTAGAACAGAACTAGAACAGAACTAGAACAGAACTAGAACAGAACTAGAACAGAACTAGAACAGAACTAGAACAGAACTAGAACAGAACTAGAACAGAACTAGAACAGAACTAGAACAGAACTAGAACAGAACTAGAACAGAACTAGAACAGAACTAGAACAGAACTAGAACAGAACTAGAACAGAACTAGAACAGAACTAGAACAGAACTAGAACAGAACTAGAACAGAACTAGAACAGAACTAGAACAGAACTAGAACAGAACTAGAACAGAACTAGAACAGAACTAGAACAGAACTAGAACAGAACTAGAACAGAACTAGAACAGAACTAGAACAGAACTAGAACAGAACTAGAACAGAACTAGAACAGAACTAGAACAGAACTAGAACAGAACTAGAACAGAACTAGAACAGAACTAGAACAGAACTAGAACAGAACTAGAACAGAACTAGAACAGAACTAGAACAGAACTAGAACAGAACTAGAACAGAACTAGAACAGAACTAGAACAGAACTAGAACAGAACTAGAACAGAACTAGAACAGAACTAGAACAGAACTAGAACAGAACTAGAACAGAACTAGAACAGAACTAGAACAGAACTAGAACAGAACTAGAACAGAACTAGAACAGAACTAGAACAGAACTAGAACAGAACTAGAACAGAACTAGAACAGAACTAGAACAGAACTAGAACAGAACTAGAACAGAACTAGAACAGAACTAGAACAGAACTAGAACAGAACTAGAACAGAACTAGAACAGAACTAGAACAGAACTAGAACAGAACTAGAACAGAACTAGAACAGAACTAGAACAGAACTAGAACAGAACTAGAACAGAACTAGAACAGAACTAGAACAGAACTAGAACAGAACTAGAACAGAACTAGAACAGAACTAGAACAGAACTAGAACAGAACTAGAACAGAACTAGAACAGAACTAGAACAGAACTAGAACAGAACTAGAACAGAACTAGAACAGAACTAGAACAGAACTAGAACAGAACTAGAACAGAACTAGAACAGAACTAGAACAGAACTAGAACAGAACTAGAACAGAACTAGAACAGAACTAGAACAGAACTAGAACAGAACTAGAACAGAACTAGAACAGAACTAGAACAGAACTAGAACAGAACTAGAACAGAACTAGAACAGAACTAGAACAGAACTAGAACAGAACTAGAACAGAACTAGAACAGAACTAGAACAGAACTAGAACAGAACTAGAACAGAACTAGAACAGAACTAGAACAGAACTAGAACAGAACTAGAACAGAACTAGAACAGAACTAGAACAGAACTAGAACAGAACTAGAACAGAACTAGAACAGAACTAGAACAGAACTAGAACAGAACTAGAACAGAACTAGAACAGAACTAGAACAGAACTAGAACAGAACTAGAACAGAACTAGAACAGAACTAGAACAGAACTAGAACAGAACTAGAACAGAACTAGAACAGAACTAGAACAGAACTAGAACAGAACTAGAACAGAACTAGAACAGAACTAGAACAGAACTAGAACAGAACTAGAACAGAACTAGAACAGAACTAGAACAGAACTAGAACAGAACTAGAACAGAACTAGAACAGAACTAGAACAGAACTAGAACAGAACTAGAACAGAACTAGAACAGAACTAGAACAGAACTAGAACAGAACTAGAACAGAACTAGAACAGAACTAGAACAGAACTAGAACAGAACTAGAACAGAACTAGAACAGAACTAGAACAGAACTAGAACAGAACTAGAACAGAACTAGAACAGAACTAGAACAGAACTAGAACAGAACTAGAACAGAACTAGAACAGAACTAGAACAGAACTAGAACAGAACTAGAACAGAACTAGAACAGAACTAGAACAGAACTAGAACAGAACTAGAACAGAACTAGAACAGAACTAGAACAGAACTAGAACAGAACTAGAACAGAACTAGAACAGAACTAGAACAGAACTAGAACAGAACTAGAACAGAACTAGAACAGAACTAGAACAGAACTAGAACAGAACTAGAACAGAACTAGAACAGAACTAGAACAGAACTAGAACAGAACTAGAACAGAACTAGAACAGAACTAGAACAGAACTAGAACAGAACTAGAACAGAACTAGAACAGAACTAGAACAGAACTAGAACAGAACTAGAACAGAACTAGAACAGAACTAGAACAGAACTAGAACAGAACTAGAACAGAACTAGAACAGAACTAGAACAGAACTAGAACAGAACTAGAACAGAACTAGAACAGAACTAGAACAGAACTAGAACAGAACTAGAACAGAACTAGAACAGAACTAGAACAGAACTAGAACAGAACTAGAACAGAACTAGAACAGAACTAGAACAGAACTAGAACAGAACTAGAACAGAACTAGAACAGAACTAGAACAGAACTAGAACAGAACTAGAACAGAACTAGAACAGAACTAGAACAGAACTAGAACAGAACTAGAACAGAACTAGAACAGAACTAGAACAGAACTAGAACAGAACTAGAACAGAACTAGAACAGAACTAGAACAGAACTAGAACAGAACTAGAACAGAACTAGAACAGAACTAGAACAGAACTAGAACAGAACTAGAACAGAACTAGAACAGAACTAGAACAGAACTAGAACAGAACTAGAACAGAACTAGAACAGAACTAGAACAGAACTAGAACAGAACTAGAACAGAACTAGAACAGAACTAGAACAGAACTAGAACAGAACTAGAACAGAACTAGAACAGAACTAGAACAGAACTAGAACAGAACTAGAACAGAACTAGAACAGAACTAGAACAGAACTAGAACAGAACTAGAACAGAACTAGAACAGAACTAGAACAGAACTAGAACAGAACTAGAACAGAACTAGAACAGAACTAGAACAGAACTAGAACAGAACTAGAACAGAACTAGAACAGAACTAGAACAGAACTAGAACAGAACTAGAACAGAACTAGAACAGAACTAGAACAGAACTAGAACAGAACTAGAACAGAACTAGAACAGAACTAGAACAGAACTAGAACAGAACTAGAACAGAACTAGAACAGAACTAGAACAGAACTAGAACAGAACTAGAACAGAACTAGAACAGAACTAGAACAGAACTAGAACAGAACTAGAACAGAACTAGAACAGAACTAGAACAGAACTAGAACAGAACTAGAACAGAACTAGAACAGAACTAGAACAGAACTAGAACAGAACTAGAACAGAACTAGAACAGAACTAGAACAGAACTAGAACAGAACTAGAACAGAACTAGAACAGAACTAGAACAGAACTAGAACAGAACTAGAACAGAACTAGAACAGAACTAGAACAGAACTAGAACAGAACTAGAACAGAACTAGAACAGAACTAGAACAGAACTAGAACAGAACTAGAACAGAACTAGAACAGAACTAGAACAGAACTAGAACAGAACTAGAACAGAACTAGAACAGAACTAGAACAGAACTAGAACAGAACTAGAACAGAACTAGAACAGAACTAGAACAGAACTAGAACAGAACTAGAACAGAACTAGAACAGAACTAGAACAGAACTAGAACAGAACTAGAACAGAACTAGAACAGAACTAGAACAGAACTAGAACAGAACTAGAACAGAACTAGAACAGAACTAGAACAGAACTAGAACAGAACTAGAACAGAACTAGAACAGAACTAGAACAGAACTAGAACAGAACTAGAACAGAACTAGAACAGAACTAGAACAGAACTAGAACAGAACTAGAACAGAACTAGAACAGAACTAGAACAGAACTAGAACAGAACTAGAACAGAACTAGAACAGAACTAGAACAGAACTAGAACAGAACTAGAACAGAACTAGAACAGAACTAGAACAGAACTAGAACAGAACTAGAACAGAACTAGAACAGAACAAGAAAAACTTTTATATTTTTCCTTCCTGGCAACTCTTTATTTATATATAAAAAAATTCCCAAAACTCTATAAAAAAAACTTGATATCAAAAAAAATCATACTTGTTCTAAGCCATTAAGGCGTTATGCTTTTAATTTATTTGAATATGGATGGTTTTTTTCAAGTGGTTTTTAAACATTGATGAGATTTTGTAAAAAATGTCGATGACGCTGATGAGGAGTAGAATTGATTGGCCATTAAACGATATTCACACGTTAACCACTCGAACATAACGAGACAAGGGGGAGCAGCACTTTCGAATTGAACTCTACTCAACTGAAATCTGGGTGTGTGTGTGTTCCTTAACAAATTGTTTAAGCAGAAAAATGCTCTCAATAATATAAGCTGCTAGACAGGCCAATTTTCTTTAACACAGACAAACTGACAAATAGAGATTAATATGGGGTGGCATACAGGAAGGCTGGAGAAAGGGCAGGCAAGTAATGAAAACAAATATTGAAGTTGTTTCAAATCATTCGTAGCAATTTATGTGTCATTTAGTTTGAGTTTGCAAGACAATAAAAACACACATATTTAGATATAATAAAGTTATCAAATAGACACATAATCATACCCTAAACATTTGCTATGATGTTAAAATACATCTATATATAGGTATACTAAGACAGTTTACATGCATACATAGGTATGTATGTACATTTAAACACATACTTGAGTTTAATCATCAATTATATAGACACACATTCATACATCCTTTGGCACTCATATGTAAGTGTGTTTAAATAATTACATGTGTCAGTGTGTTTGTCAAAATGTTGGTTTTCAAATATGCCCTGCTGTTCATTGAACTAGTTCTGCCACATCGAATTTAGTTAGCCACTGAGAACTAGTACTAGTGAATTTACAACGGATGAGTAACATTATTGAATGGTGAATTTAACATGGGAATACTCTGCATAAAGCCTTTAATAGTAATACACCAGCATTTGTGAAAAAATGAAAAACTACATTTTTCAGAGAGCGGAGTTGAAAGAACCACCTCTTAAGGAGTGAGATCGAAAAATTCTTAACATACATATATGTTTATAAAAAAGAAACCACTAAACTTACAATTTTAATTTTTTTTTTATTTGATTGAAATTATTATTACAATTTACAAAAAAAATTATTTTTATAGTTTTAATCACTAGTGATGAAATTTTGAACCTTTTTCGGAAACCCTTCCATTAACGTTTTTATAGTGCTTTCTGTCACTTTGCTCGAACATGTAGTCCATCTCCGTTTAAAATCTACCACACTTTTGGACACCTTTTTTGTACTCTTCAATTCTCTTTTAACAAGAGCCCAATATCTCTCCACTGGCCTTAGCTCCGGGCAGTTTGGAGGATTTGCCTCTCTTGGTACAAATACCACATTATTGTTCTTGTACCACTCAAGGGCTTGTTTGCCATAGTGACAGGATGCCAAGTCAGGCCAAAAATAAGTGGACACATTATGAAGTCTTATGAATGGAAGCAGCCTTTTTTGTAAACATTCCTTGATGTAAATTTCGGTATTTATAGAGCCCGTTGTAACAAATGAGTGGCTTCTTTTGCCGCAACTGCATATTGCTTGCCATACCAAGAACTTTCTGGGAAATTTTGTCTGCTTTTGGGTCCTAAACTTTTCTTCAACATTCCCTCGAGCATCAGCAACATAAAATTTTTGACCTGGAAGTTGCGAAAAATCTGCCAGAACATACGTTTCGTCATCCATTATGCAGCAAGAATATTTTTTTATAAAACTTGACTTCAATTTCCGTGCTCTGTTTTTGGCCTCTAAATTTTTAGTAGCGTTCCTGTCAGGAACTTTTTGAGCCTTGTATGTTTTTAAACCTGCATTAGCTTTAACTTTTCGTACCAAATAGTCCGAGCACTGAGCTAACCGGGCTGCTTTCCTACCGGATGTGTTGGGAGCTCTTTTGAAAATGCGTTCTATTTTTTTGGCTTTAGAAACATCATGTGGACCATTCCTTCTACCTGAACCAGGTTTTCTATCAACTGACAAGTTCTCCCGGTACTGTTTAATAACATTGGAAACAGTTTGACGGCAGACCTTTGTATGCTTGGCCAACTTTTTGTAAGACCAAGTTGGGTTTTGTTGAAAATATTTAATAATTTCAGTACGCACTTTTTTCTGGTCACTCATTTTAATCAGATTAACAAAAAAATTAATATAATTGACATTACACATAATAACTGACATGTTTTTCAAAGGTAACTTGATCAAAAAAAAATTCAAATAATACTTGGGTTAAAAAATGTAATGAAAAACGTGTGTTAAGAATTTTTCGATCTCACTCCTTATCTGTACTGCTCTGTTACTTGTACTGCTTTCTATTTGTTATTGGGGATTGCATGAGAGTCTACTCTCAATTTTTGCATTTTCTACATCATCAGTGAGTACAAAAATGCCAAAGGCCACATTCTGCTTTACATGTAGTCAACGAAGTGGTATGTTTTACAGGATTTTATTTTACTTGAATTTATTTTCAAAAACTTTAGGCGAATATCTAATTATTGCGAAATGTAAAGCAAATGATAACCATTTAACTACCACTTTAGCAGCCACAGCGATCTGGTTTGTTGTAGAAGTAGTAATATAGCAGGAGTAAGGTTTCCAATTGGCACTTTTCAAACTGCTGGGTAAATTGCTGGGTGTGAGTTTTTTCAAGAATATACGGATGGATAGATGTGTCTAAGTATGTATTTTTGCAAGTGTTTTTGGGTGAGAGTATTTGTTAAATAAGTCATCATGTTTTAATATGGGCAATGAAAATTATAATGATGATGAAGATGATGAAAAAAAGTAGGAACTTATACATATATAGATAGATAGATAGGTACATTTATGATTATCAGCAGCTGGTGGTATAATTATAGGGTCAACACTCTCAAATATGCTATACAAAACTTAAAGTGGTTACAGATTAAGCTTAGATCTAAAAAAAACGCACTATTTACTGAGTTCCGTCTGTCCGTTTGTATGTTGAAATCAACTTTATGTAGCCCCCAAATAACTAGCATACATGAATCATACATCAATATATCCGCTATAGACCCAGTTCAGTTGCTATTAAAAATCGATAAAAATCGGATCAGAAATGGCTGAGATATAAGGAAAAACCAGGACAACCTCGATTTTTTATCTATATCTGGATACTAAGATACTGAGTCATTAATATAGACAATATGGATGTCTAATGATAGATATTTCAACGACGTATATAACGTCATAGCGAGTCTGACGTTCAATGGTTCAAAATCGGGAAAATTAGTTTTTATCTCGAATTTAAAAAAAGGTAAACAAAATTTAATTTTTTTTCCAGTTGTTTTTTTCATTTTTTGGAAAAAAATTTTTTCGATTGTTATTTAAAATTTTTTTTTTTTTAAATTTTAAAATTATTTTTTTTAAATTTTAAATTTTTTTTTTTGTTTTTTCAATTTTTTTTTGTGAAAAAAAATTCGGGTTAAAAATTTTTTTTTCCGATTTTGACCCATTGTAGGTCCAACTTACTATGGTCTTATATACGTCGTTGCACAGGTCTTTGAAATATCTATCATTAGATATCCATATTGTCTATATTAATGATTTAGTGATCGAGGTTGTCCTGGTTTTTTCCTTATATCTCAGCCATTTGTGGACCGATTTTCTCGATTTTAAATAGCAACCGAGCCGGAAGAATTTCGGAGATATTGATGTATCATTCGTGTATGTAAGTTATTTGGGGGCTTCAGAAAGTTGATTTCAACACACAGACGGACACACGGACATGGCTAATCGACTCCGCTATCTACAACGATTCAGAATATATATACTTTGTGGGGTCGCAAATGAAAAATGTAGAAATTACAAACGGAATGACAAACTTATATACATATACCCTTCTCACGAAGGTGAAGGGTATAAAAAATTAAGGGTATAAAAAAAATTATTTTGAGAAAAAAAATTTAAGTTTTAAAGAATATTATAAAAAAATGTATTAAGGTTTCTGAAAAATATTTTTTATAGTAATAGCTGATAGAATTATGTATTAGATTATTAAAAAATATTTTACGATTTTCGATTCGAAGTGAATTTTATTATAGAAATATTTTTTAGTTTTGAAAATTTTGTTTGCCTAGAAATAGGCAATATTTGTTGGTAGATTATAAAAATATGATCTGTATTAATGGTTTTTATTACAGGTTGCCATAATTTCCTCCATCACTGTTTATATAAGCAACATATTTTTGCTGTGTCGTTGCTTAAACTGCTTTGTATTGGTTTTGTGCATGTTTGTTAACCAAAATACATGTGTGAAAATGTTTGAAAGTGGCTATGAGAATGTATGTCTGTATATATGTATATCTGTCTCACTGTAAATGCGTATGAAAGTGTCTACGATTACCAGTGTATAGGTAAATGTTTGGGTAGAATGCTGCTTTTTTTGTATGAATTAATATGAGGGTGTATTGATTTTAACTTTACACTTATGAATTTACAATGTGCAAAAAACATTTACAGCTAAATATAAAAAAAAATATATATTCAAACAAAATAGCTTATTCGTTACAAAAAAAAGCTACAACCAAACAAATATCTCTAAGTAAAACCTTTAACAAACAGCTTCAGCAAAAGCCAAGCCAGCATTTGAGACAGGGAGAGAAGCCTGATAATTTATGTAAATGTAAATATAGATTCCTTTATTTGTGTTCTTGGCACCTTTAAGACATTCGACAAGAAGTTTATGTGACTTTTTCCAATTCACTTTTATATTGTTGTAGTTTTCTACAACACCAGCTAGAAGAAAAAGGTTAAACAAATAAATACGGCTGACTTTATTTGAAAACTGTAAACGAAAATGTCATTATAGAGCATGGGAGGAGGGGGAAGTTGAAATTTTTGGCATATTTTAACACTTTTTTTGTCGAGCATTTCATTGCCTCTGTATTGACTTTTTAGTTACATAAATAAATCTCATTTTAATGGCATTTTTTTTTCTTTTTTTTATTTTACTACTATTTTGATTTTCTTATTTTGTTGGACTTATTTTGGATAAACAAATTTATTTAATGTTATTTCGTTTTTTTACTTACAGAATCACCCATGCAAATGTTTTATAAGGATAAAGGTGTTTTCCTGACTGGTGGCACAGGGTTTTTTGGTAAAAGTAAGTAATTTGAAAGTTTGTTAAATTGAGACACTTAGAGAAACAAGATAGATAATCAATCTCTGTTCTAGTTCTGTTCTAGTTCTGTTCTAGTTCTGTTCTAGTTCTGTTCTAGTTCTGTTCTAGTTCTGTTCTAGTTCTGTTCTAGTTCTGTTCTAGTTCTGTTCTAGTTCTGTTCTAGTTCTGTTCTAGTTCTGTTCTAGTTCTGTTCTAGTTCTGTTCTAGTTCTGTTCTAGTTCTGTTCTAGTTCTGTTCTAGTTCTGTTCTAGTTCTGTTCTAGTTCTGTTCTAGTTCTGTTCTAGTTCTGTTCTAGTTCTGTTCTAGTTCTGTTCTAGTTCTGTTCTAGTTCTGTTCTAGTTCTGTTCTAGTTCTGTTCTAGTTCTGTTCTAGTTCTGTTCTAGTTCTGTTCTAGTTCTGTTCTAGTTCTGTTCTAGTTCTGTTCTAGTTCTGTTCTAGTTCTGTTCTAGTTCTGTTCTAGTTCTGTTCTAGTTCTGTTCTAGTTCTGTTCTAGTTCTGTTCTAGTTCTGTTCTAGTTCTGTTCTAGTTCTGTTCTAGTTCTGTTCTAGTTCTGTTCTAGTTCTGTTCTAGTTCTGTTCTAGTTCTGTTCTAGTTCTGTTCTAGTTCTGTTCTAGTTCTGTTCTAGTTCTGTTCTAGTTCTGTTCTAGTTCTGTTCTAGTTCTGTTCTAGTTCTGTTCTAGTTCTGTTCTAGTTCTGTTCTAGTTCTGTTCTAGTTCTGTTCTAGTTCTGTTCTAGTTCTGTTCTAGTTCTGTTCTAGTTCTGTTCTAGTTCTGTTCTAGTTCTGTTCTAGTTCTGTTCTAGTTCTGTTCTGGTTCTGTTCTAGTTCTGTTCTAGTTCTGTTCTAGTTCTGTTCTAGTTCTGTTCTAGTTCTGTTCTAGTTCTGTTCTAGTTCTGTTCTAGTTCTGTTCTAGTTCTAGTTCTGTTCTAGTTCTGTTCTAGTTCTGTTCTAGTTCTGTTCTAGTTCTCTTCTAGTTCTGTTCTAGTTCTGTTCTAGTTCTGTTCTAGTTCTGTTCTAGTTCTGTTCTAGTTCTGTTCTAGTTCTGTTCTAGTTCTGTTCTAGTTCTGTTCTAGTTCTGTTCTAGTTCTGTTCTAGTTCTGTTCTAGTTCTGTTCTAGTTCTGTTCTAGTTCTGTTCTAGTTCTGTTCTAGTTCTGTTCTAGTTCTGTTCTAGTTCTGTTCTAGTTCTGTTCTAGTTCTGTTCTAGTTCTGTTCTAGTTCTGTTCTAGTTCTGTTCTAGTTCTGTTCTAGTTCTGTTCTAGTTCTGTTCTAGTTCTGTTCTAGTTCTGTTCTAGTTCTGTTCTAGTTCTGTTCTAGTTCTGTTCTAGTTCTGTTCTAGTTCTGTTCTAGTTCTGTTCTAGTTCTGTTCTAGTTCTGTTCTAGTTCTGTTCTAGTTCTGTTCTAGTTCTGTTCTAGTTCTGTTCTAGTTCTGTTCTAGTTCTGTTCTAGTTCTGTTCTAGTTCTGTTCTAGTTCTGTTCTAGTTCTGTTCTAGTTCTGTTCTAGTTCTGTTCTAGTTCTGTTCTAGTTCTGTTCTAGTTCTGTTCTAGTTCTGTTCTAGTTCTGTTCTAGTTCTGTTCTAGTTCTGTTCTAGTTCTGTTCTAGTTCTGTTCTAGTTCTGTTCTAGTTCTGTTCTAGTTCTGTTCTAGTTCTGTTCTAGTTCTGTTCTAGTTCTGTTCTAGTTCTGTTCTAGTTCTGTTCTAGTTCTGTTCTAGTTCTGTTCTAGTTCTGTTCTAGTTCTGTTCTAGTTCTGTTCTAGTTCTGTTCTAGTTCTGTTCTAGTTCTGTTCTAGTTCTGTTCTAGTTCTGTTCTAGTTCTGTTCTAGTTCTGTTCTAGTTCTGTTCTAGTTCTGTTCTAGTTCTGTTCTAGTTCTGTTCTAGTTCTGTTCTAGTTCTGTTCTAGTTCTGTTCTAGTTCTGTTCTAGTTCTGTTCTAGTTCTGTTCTAGTTCTGTTCTAGTTCTGTTCTAGTTCTGTTCTAGTTCTGTTCTAGTTCTGTTCTAGTTCTGTTCTAGTTCTGTTCTAGTTCTGTTCTAGTTCTGTTCTAGTTCTGTTCTAGTTCTGTTCTGTTCTAGTTCTGTTCTAGTTCTGTTCTAGTTCTGTTCTAGTTCTGTTCTAGTTCTGTTCTATTTCTGTTCTAGTTCTGTTCTAGTTCTGTTCTAGTTCTGTTCTAGTTCTTTTCTAGTTCTGTTCTAGTTCTGTTCTAGTTCTGTTCTAGTTCTATTCTAGTTCTATTCTAGTTCTGTTCTAGTTCTGTTCTAGTTCTGTTCTAGTTCTGTTCTAGTTCTGTTCTAGTTCTGTTCTAGTTCTGTTCTAAATATCTCTCTTTTATTTCCAGTTATAATTGAAAAACTTTTACGAGTCACCGATGTTGGCCAAATATTTCTACTCATACGCACTAAAAAGGGTAAAGATGTCCAATCCCGTCTCGATGATATTTTCAATGATCCAGTTAGTATTTTGAATATTCCCTAGAAAGTTAGAAATTTCTTATGTAGCCCTTGTTTTCTTTCAAACTTTAGGTTTTTCAACTTTTAAAAAAGAGCAATCCAACATATCGTGAAAAAATCACCCTCATCTCCGGAGATGTATCACAACTGGGTTTGGGCATCTCCATGGAAGATCGTGAGCTCCTCAAGGATAATGTGAATATTGTTATACATGGTGCTGCTACCGTGCGTTTCGATGAGAAACTGAAAATGGCCATTGCCATTAATGTCAATGGCACCAAGGAGATTTTGAGATTGGCCAAGGAAATTGTGCACCTCAAGGCTGTGGTGCATGTTTCGACAGCATTTGCTCACTGCAATCGTCGTTATATACAAGAGAAATTCTACAATTCACCTTTGTCGGGTGATAATGCCTGCAAATTGGGAGAATGTTTGGATGAGCAGACTCTGAATTTGCTAACGCCCACCATTATTAAAGGATTCCCGAATACGTACACATTTACGAAAGTGTTGGCCGAGGATATAGTGCAGAATTATGCAGGAAATTTGCCAGTGACCATATTCCGTCCGGGTATAGGTGAGTTGCAAGTTTAAACAACTGTAATTGTTGCAATAAAATTTTGGTAAATATTTTTGTTTGTTTTTAGTTATTACCACCTACCGCGAACCCATTACCGGCTGGATAGACAACATGTATGGACCTTGCGGCATTATTGTGGGCGTGGGCTCGGGTGTTTTACGTGTGTTTAGCGGCAATGTGGACAACAAGGCCCAATTAGTGCCTGTGGATTTGTGTGTGAATGCCTTGTTAACTAGTGCCTGGGACATTGCTAGAAATACGTATGTATCGTTTTATTCGCTCTTGTTTGTGGCCTGCCACAAATTCCTTTACAATTGATAAATTTAAATTCATGTTTTTTTTTTGTTTTTTTCTGTTCTGTTCTGTTCGTTGTTGGCATTGTTATTGATGGCATTTTACAGTTATGACAACACACCCATTTATAATTATGTACCGGATGCCAACAATATGTCAACATGGCGTGAATACATTACATTTGGTACAGAATGTGGTAAAAGCTTGCCGTTACGCAAATCGATTTGGTATCCACGTTTTACGATTGTTCCCACAAAATTTCAATTTTATATATTGGCATTTTTCTATCATACATTACCCGCCCTCTTTATGGACATGTTACTGCTGGTGATTGGTAAAAAGCCCAGGTAATATATGATTCTGACTTATTTGTGTATTAATGTTTAAAGGTATGTGCAGACATTGTAACCCAATATGAGATGTGACACGTACGCAATACAGATTCATATGCTGGCATACAGCTAGACAAGGATGTGTTACCACAATCACACACACACACACACTTGTTTACACTAGAGATTAAAATTTGTTTGAAAGCAACATTTTGTTGTCAAAGGGAAGCATCAATCAGGGGGTAATAAAATGCGGCAGTATGTAGCCAAATTGACAGATAAATTATGTTTTGGTTAATAAAGTTCACAAAGAAATTTTAATAAAAATCAGGATTAAATGCCTTCAATTCAAATGTAATAGACACATGAACTAGAACTGAACTAGAACTGAACTAGAACTAAAGTAGAACTGAACTAGAACTGAACTAGAACTGAACTAGAACTGAACTAGAACTAGAACTGAACTAGAACTGAACTAGAACTGAACCAGAACTGAACCAGAACTGAACTAGAACTGAACTAGAACTGAACTAGAACTAAAGTAGAACTGAACTAGAACTGAACTAGAACTGAACTAGAACTAGAACTGAACTAGAACTGAACTAGAACTGAACCAGAACTGAACTAGAACTGAACTAGAACTGAACTAGAACTGAACTAGAACTGAACTAGAACTGAACTAGAACTGAACTAGAACTGAACTAGAACTGAACTAGAACTGAACTAGAACTGAACTAGAACTGAACTAGAACTGAACTAGAACTGAACTAGAACTGAACTAGAACTGAACTAGAACTGAACTAGAACTGAACTAGAACTGAACTAGAACTGAACTAGAACTGAACTAGAACTGAACTAGAACTGAACTAGAACTGAACTAGAACTGAACTAGAACTGAACTAGAACTGAACTAGAACTGAACTAGAACTGAACTAGAACTGAACTAGAACTGAACTAGAACTGAACTAGAACTGAACTAGAACTGAACTAGAACTGAACTAGAACTGAACTAGAACTGAACTAGAACTGAACTAGAACTGAACTAGAACTGAACTAGAACTGAACTAGAACTGAACTAGAACTGAACTAGAACTGAACTAGAACTGAACTAGAACTGAACTAGAACTGAACTAGAACTGAACTAGAACTGAACTAGAACTGAACTAGAACTGAACTAGAACTGAACTAGAACTGAACTAGAACTGAACTAGAACTGAACTAGAACTGAACTAGAACTAGAACTGAACTAGAACTGAACTAGAACTGAACTAGAACTGAACTAGAACTGAACTAGAACTGAACTAGAACTGAACTAGAACTGAACTAGAACTGAACTAGAACTGAACTAGAACTGAACTAGAACTGAACTAGAACTGAACTAGAACTGAACTAGAACTGAACTAGAACTGAACTAGAACTGAACTAGAACTGAACTAGAACTGAACTAGAACTGAACTAGAACTGAACTAGAACTGAACTAGAACTGAACTAGAACTGAACTAGAACTGAACTAGAACTGAACTAGAACTGAACTAGAACTGAACTAGAACTGAACTAGAACTGAACTAGAACTGAACTAGAACTGAACTAGAACTGAACTAGAACTGAACTAGAACTGAACTAGAACTGAACTAGAACTGAACTAGAACTGAACTAGAACTGAACTAGAACTGAACTAGAACTGAACTAGAACTGAACTAGAACTGAACTAGAACTGAACTAGAACTGAACTAGAACTGAACTAGAACTGAACTAGAACTGAACTAGAACTGAACTAGAACTGAACTAGAACTGAACTAGAACTGAACTAGAACTGAACTAGAACTGAACTAGAACTGAACTAGAACTGAACTAGAACTGAACTAGAACTGAACTAGAACTGAACTAGAACTGAACTAGAACTGAACTAGAACTGAACTAGAACTGAACTAGAACTGAACTAGAACTGAACTTGAACTAGAACTGAACTTGAACTAGAACTGAACTAGAACTGAACTAGAACTGAACTAGAACTGAACTAGAACTGAACTAGAACTGAACTAGAACTGAACTAGAACTGAACTAGAACTGAACTAGAACTAGAACTGAACTGAACTAGAACTGAACTAGAACTGAACTAGAACTGAACTAGAACTAGAACTGAACTAGAACTGAACTAGAACTGAACTAGAACTGAACTAGAACTGAACTAGAACTGAACTAGAACTGAACTAGAACTGAACTAGAACTAGAACTGAACTGAACTAGAACTGAACTAGAACTGAACTAGAACTGAACTAGAACTAGAACTGAACTAGAACTGAACTAGAACTGAACTAGAACTGAACTAGAACTGAACTAGAACTGAACTAGAACTGAACTAGAACTGAACTAGAACTGAACTAGAACTAGAACTGAACTGAACTAGAACTGAACTAGAACTGAACTAGAACTGAACTAGAACTAGAACTGAACTAGAACTGAACTAGAACTGAACTAGAACTGAACTAGAACTGAACTAGAACTGAACTAGAACTGAACTAGAACTGAACTAGAACTGAACTAGAACTGAACTAGGACTGAACTAGAATTGAACAAAGACTGAAATAGTTGTTGTTTTTAGGTCAATTTTATTATAGACAAAAATAAAAGGTGATAAAAATGAATATTATTCATATACATGTGTCTGTTGGACTGTCTGTGATTGTGTCAGTATCTGTGTCTCGTTGAATTTGTACGTGTTTTCATCCTTTTTATCATACAGATACATTTTTATTAACCCACTTCCACTTTTTTGTTGTTGCTATTGTTACGGCTCCTATATCCTTTCATTTTTTTTATTGTTTTTGTTGATATTTATGCTGTATTTTTTTGTTTGTCATTTTTAGAATGTTAAAAATTTATCGCAAAATCCACAAATTCTGCTCACTGATGGAATATTTTTCGGCAAATGATTTCAAATTCGACAATGACAATGTGCGAGCACTCTCCAGTAAATTGGAATCAGCGGATAAACATTTGTTTGCATTCGATATGCGCAATCTAAACTGGACCGAAGTGTTTCAATTGAGTTTGGTGGGTGTACGCCAGTATGTGGTTAAAGATGATCCCAGCACAATACCAGAATCAATAAAACGTCATGAACGGTATGTTTATGTTTTTGTTTTTGCTTTGAAACCGTATTGACGTTGAAGCTGACGATGTTGATACCTTTTCTATTTTTTTTTGCATTTAAATGGAATAATATTTGTTTGTGTTTTTTCTACTTTTTTTTGCAGCTTAAAGATTTTACACTACAGCACTCTGTTTGCGGTCTACACTTTGGCGTTTGTGCTGCTGTATCAAGTGTTTAAATTTTTGTTTTTGTAAAAGTGATTTTGGGAAATTTTTCATTTAAAAAAATATATATTTCTCTGTACAAGTGTGTGAGTGTTACTTTGAAGATTATGATTCTGATTTATTATTATTTTTACTTTACTTTATTTTATTTTTATTTTTTGATTTCTGTATAGTAAATAATAATTTGTATGTATGTACTTATTTACCAAAAGTTATTTATAGTTTTATAAAAATTTAACATACAAAAATATAAATATGTCTACTTTATTAAGGGTATTCATTTTAACGAGTGTTTGAGTAAAATATTTTAAAAATACTCGTTATTTGTTTAATCCTTTATTATTTTTTAGTTACTATTTGGTTTCATTTTAGTTCATTTCAGTTCCAAATTTTATGTTTCAAAATTCTATATTTTTTTTTACTTTTAGTTCTTTAGTTTTATGTTCTTTTTGTTAAAAAGAAAACTTTTAATTTTTACTAATTGTTTAAGTAATAATTTTTTTATTATTATGGGTAAAGTCAAGTAAATATTTTTTTAAAAATAAAAATTACTATAAAAAAAACCAGTGAAAATCATCAGTGTTTTATTTAAACAAACAAATTTGTGGTATTTATTGGTATTTGTTGTAAAATTATATTCTAAGCAAAAAATAACAAATTTAGAAAAAGTAGTATTTCTACTACTATTTTTAAATTCCAGAAAAAAACATATTTTTAAAATTACTTTTTTAAGCTTATCATATCTTAGTAAGTAAGTAATATAAATTATTACTTTTTGTTAAAAAAATAGTAGTAGAACCAATATTTTTTAGAAAATTTGCAAAAAAAAATATTTGGTCTTAATGGATATTTATTGAACAATTATATTCTAAGCAAAAAATAACTGTTTTAGTACTTTTTAGAAAAAGTAGTATTTCTACTACTATTTTTAAAATCCAAAAATAAAGATATTTTTGGAATCATATTTTAACGCTTATTATATCTTAGTATATAAGTAACATAATTTAATACTTTTTTTTAAAAAAATAGTAGTAAACTCAATAATTTTTAAAAAAATTTGCAAACAAGTTATGTGATCTTAATGGATAATTATTAAACAATTATATCTAATCTAAAATTAACAAATTTAGTACTTTTTAGAAAAAGTAGTATTTCTACTACTATTTTTAAAATCGAGAAGTAAAGATATTTTTAGAATTAGATTTTAACACTTATTATATGTTAGTAAATAATTAATAAAATTTAAACAGTTTTGTAAAAAAATAGTAGTAAAATCATTAGTTTTTGGAAAATTTGCAAACAAGTTATGTGATCTTAATGGATAATTATTAAACAATAATATTCTTAGCTAAAATTAACAAATTTATCGCTTTTTAGAAAAAGTAGTATTTCTACTACTATTTTTAAAATCGAAAAATAAAGATATTTTTAGAATTAAGTTTTAGCACTTATTATATCTTATTAAATAATTAACATAATTTACTACTTTTTGTTGAAAAAATAGTAGTAAACTCATTACTTTTTAGAAATATTTCAAATAAATTATGTGATCTTAATGGATATTTATTGAAGAATTATATTCTATGCAAAAATTAACAAATTTATCACTTTTTAGAAAAAGTAGTATTTCTACTACTATTTTTAAAATCGAGAAATAAAGATATTTTTAGAATTACATTTTTACGCTTATTATATCTTAGTAGATAAGTAACATAATTTCCTACTTTTTTTTAAAAAAATAGTAGTAAACACAATAATTTGTATTAAATTTGCAAACAAATTATGTGGTCTTAATGGATATTTATTGAGTAGTTATATTCTAATAAAAAAAATAACAAATTTAGTAGTTTTTAGAAAAAGTAGTATTTCTACTACTATTTTTAAAATGGAGAAATAAATATATTTTAAGAATTACATTTTAACGCTTATTATATCTTAGTAGATAAGTAACATAATTTACTACTTTTTGTTAAAAAAATATTAGTAAACTTAATAATTTTTAGAAAATTTGCAAACAAGTTATGTGGTCTTAATGGATAATTATTAAACAATTATATTCTAAGCTAAAATTAACTAATTTAGTACTTTTTATAAAAAGTAGTATTTCTACTACTATTTTTAAAATCGAGAAATAAAGATATTTTTAGAATCATATTTTAACGCTTATTGTATCTTAGTAGATAAGTAATATAATTTACTACTTTTTGTTAAAAAATAGTAGTAAACTCAATAATTTTTAGAAAATTTGCAAACAAGTTATGTGATCTTAATGGATAATTATTAAACAATTATATTCTAAGTTAAAATTAACAAATTTAGTACTTTTTAGAAAAAGTAGTATTTCTACTACTATTTTTAAAATCGAGAAGTAAAGATATTTTTAGAATTACATTTTAACGCTTATTATATCTTAGTAGATAAGTAACATAATTTACTACTTTTTGTTAAAAAAAATAGTAGTAAACTCAATAATTTTTAGAAATTTTTCCAAAAAAATTATGTTAACTTAACGTATTTAATTGAACAGTTATATTCTAAGCAAAAATAACTGTTTTAGTACTTTTTAGAAAAAGTAGTATTTCTACTACTATTTTTAAAATCGAGAAATAAAGATATTTTTAGAATCATATTTTAACGCTTATTATATCTTAGTAAATGAATTACATAATTTACTACTTTTTGTTAAAAAATAGTAGTAAAATCAATACTTTTTAGAAATTTTGCCAAAAAAATTATATTAACTTAATGTATATTAATTGAACAGTTATATTCTAAGCAAAAAAAATAACAAATTTAGTACTTTTTAGAAAAAGTAGTATTTCTACTACTATTTTTAAAATCGAAAAATAAAGATATTTTTAGAATTACATTTTAACATTTATTATATCTCAGTAAATAAATAACATAATTTACTACTTTTTGTTAAAAAAATAGTAGTAAAATCACTACTTTTTAGAAATTTTGCCAAAAAAAATATGTTAACTTAACGTATATTAATTGAACAGTTATATTCTAAACAAAAAAATAACAAATTTTGTTGTTTCTAGAAAAAGTAGTATTTCTACTACTATTTTTAAAATTCAAAAATATTGATATTTTTAGAATTAGATTTTAACGCTTATTATATCTTAGTAAATAAGTAACATAATTTACAAATTTTTGTTAAAAAAATAGTAGTAAAATCATTAGTTTTTGGAAAATTTAAAAAAAAAATTATGTTGTCTTAAAGGATATTTATTGAAAAATTATATTGTAAGCAAAAAATAACAAATTTAGTACTTTTTAGAAAAAGTAGTATTTCTACTACTATTTTTAAAATTGACAAAATAATAAAGTTTTTTTTTAAAAAAATGTTATTAAAATATTATTAATAACATAACGATGTTATATGATAATTTTCGGTATATAAAGGTCATTAAAAACTTCAGTTAGGCTGTCATAATCATTAAAAATTTTAATTTATTTTAAATTTTATGATATGTTTCCCATATTTTAGGCTCTAAACATTTATAAGGTAAGTTAATTATTTGTATAACTTGTATAAAATAAATATTTTTTTCAAACTTTCACTTTTCCTGCTGTTGCTATCAAATTTATTTTAAATTCATTAAAATGTGTTAAGTTTTCTCTTTAACTTGCAATTGATTTTCAATCTCTGCTGAAAACTGCTCATATTACTCTTTTGCTTTCAACTTTCTTTCTTTTTTTTTAATTAATTATTTAAAGTTCTACTATTCATTTAAACTTTATCAAAAAAAAAGTAAAGCAAAACAAAAAATACTTAATGAATTTTATAAACTGCTTGAAAATGCCGAAATAATAAAAAAAAACTAAAACAGAAAAACAACCTCATAAAATTTCTCTTTTTCCACCAACACTAGTTAAGGAAATATATAGACATATATAGAGAAACGAAAACCACTATTAAAGTAAATAACTTTCCAACACAGAATAATGTGGGAGCTACTGCATAGACTTATAGAAATAAAGTCGGAAAAGGGACTTAAGGTTCAAAATTTTTTAATATATTTTTAGTTACAATTTCTCAAATACTAGAAATTAAGAAGATTTAAATAAAATCTTCTAGGGAGCAAGATTTTTCTGGTGTTTGTGTAAATTATTTTAGATATTCCAATTACTGCCCTCGTATTTAGTGATTTAAGAACACACACAAAATAAAACACTTGTAGTATCCTCATAGCAAAAAAAAAGTAAAATATAGAAAGTACTCCAACATGTTTTTAGTACCATCAACTTCTACACACTCACAACAACGCACACAGATACATGACTACTACTACTACTAATGCAGTCTTGATGCTGCCCAGCAGTTCTAGGAGACAGTACCGAACTAGTGATTTTACCCATCATTTAGGGTGGGAGCTAGTTACTTCAATAGCCACATGACTAGTCATTTTAACACGGGCATGTCCTAGGCAGGGGGTCAATTGTCTATTTTTGATTACAATGGGACTGTCTAATAGCTGGTCCAAAGTAGGCAACGCATTGGATTCACAAACTGGTTACATAGCGTCAGTTACCTTGCTAGCTTTGTAACTGGTTACTTGATCAGTTACTTGACTAGTTATTTTAACACATGCATGTCCTAAGCAGGGGGTCAATTGACCCTTTTGATTACAATGTGACTATTGGATAGCTGATCGAAGGTAGTCAACGCTTCTGGTGGGTAAAATAAACTGCAGTACAAAAAAAAGTTTGAAGTGACTTCACCATAGGTTGCTAAGAGACACTAAAGTGACTATTGACTTCATGCTATGTTACATGCGATATCAGTATACTTAAGCAAAAACAAAAATAAACTGTATGAGAATTATATTAACACAATTTGTAAAAAACCAGTTTGTACGAATTACTCACAAAACGTTTAAAGTGACTACACTCTAGATTACTTAGAGACACTTAAGTGACAATTGTCTTCACGCTAGATTACTTGGGATGCATAAAGTAACCAATTGTCTTCTCTCTGCACTACAAAGTGCACACACGTGTCAAATGACCAAAATATATAAAATGGAGTCAGCCAAGTGATAAGACATTTGTGACAATTACTGTCTTTAAGGGATACATTGACTACTTGCTTAACTGCTGGGTGGCAAACAAGCACTCACACACACACAGAGTTTCTAATATTTTGTTGTTGTTTTTGTTTGGCTTTTTTAATAATTTCAAATCCCAAGTTTAACATTTTTCTGTTTACCGCAATAGTAAAAATTCAAACACACACACCAGCAAACATACAACAACAACTACAGCAACCACAAAAAGTAACAAATAACTAAAACAAGGCAACTAAATGAAATTGAAAGCAAAAGGGAACAAAAATATAAAAAAAAACAAAAGAACAAATTTCATGCACTTTATGAAGGTAAAAGGGGGAATTATTACACACACACAAACAAAACACACACTCACACAGATTCTATTATTGAAGCCCCCTAATCATACATTCATAAAAATAGGCAAAACAACTCAATACCCTTAACGGCCCAAAAAAAAATATAAATTAAGAAAAAAGCCATAACAATCCAGTAAAAATAGGAAAAAAATCTTATGGAATAATCAACAGCAACAAATACAAATTGTGTGTATGTGTAGAGACAAGACATGAAAGCCAAAGAAATAAATATAAAAACGGTTTGTCAATCACTGCACATTGTTGATTGAAGTAATTTAAGCGTCCCTAAAGCTACACTCAAGAATTATGACATCAAAATGCTCTCAATTAAAGTACTTGCGCATAAAGTGAGCGCCACTGTATGTATGTTTGTCTGTCTGTCCCTTTATTTGTTTATGCACATCATCAACAGCAGCTACAAATCAGGAAAAGAATCTAAACATTAGATTGGTAACAAAGTACCAAAAATCATCTAATATACTAAGTAAGAAGTACTTTAAGAAAACAATGGTACAAAATAAAACTCAATGTTAGTACCAAAATAAATTTTTGTAACTTAACTCCATATCAGTAGTATTATATTTTAGTAAATTTACTACTTTTTATTATAAAAAAAAATAGTAGTAACCTCAATACTTTTTAGAAAATTTGGAAACAAATTATTTTATTGAATAGTTATATTCTAATCACAAAACTAACAAAATTTAGCACTTTTTACAAAAAGTAGTATTTCTACTACTATTTTTAAAATCCAAAAATAAACATATTTTTACAATAAGATTTTTATGCTTATTATGTCCTATTAAATAAATAACAAAATTTACTACTTTTAGTTAAAAAAATAGTAGTAAATTTAATACTTTATTGAAAATTAACAAACAAAATTATATGATCTTAATGGATATTTATTAAACAATTATATTCTAAGCAAAAATTAACAAATTTATCACTTTTTAAAAAAAGTAGTATTTCTACTACTATTTTTGAAATTGAAAAATAAATATATTTTATGAAATACATTTTAACGCTTATTATATCTTAGTAAAAAATTTACATAATTTACTGCTTTTTGTTAAAAAAAATAGTAGTAAACTCAATAATTTTTAGAAAATTTGCTAACAAGTTATGGGATTTTAATGGATATTTATTAAACAATTATATTCTAAGCTAAAATTAACAAATTTAGTACTTTTTAGAAAAAGTAGTATTTCTACTACTATTTTTAAAATCCAAAAATAAACATATTTCTACAATTAGATTTTCATGCTTATTATGTCTTATTAAATAAATAACAAAATTTACTACTTTTAGTTGAAAAAATAGTAGTAAATTTAATACTTTATAGAAAATTAGCAAACAAAATTATGTGGTCTTAAAGGATATTTATTGAACAATTATATTCTAAGCAAAAATTAACAAATTTATCACTTTTTTAAAAATGTAGTATTTCTACTACTATTTTTGAAATTGGAAAATAAATATATTTTATGAAATACATTTTAACGCTTATTATATCTTAGTAAAAAATTTACATAATTTACTACTTTTTGTTAAAAAAAATAGTAGTAAACTCAATAATTTTTAGAAAATTTGCCAAAAAAAATATTTATTAAACAATTATATTCTAAGCTAAAATTAACAAATTTAGCACTTTTTAGAAAAAGTAGTATTTCTACTACTATTTTTAAAATCCAAAAATAAACATATTTTTACAATTAGATTTTCATGCTTATTATGTCTTATTAAATAAATAACAAAGGCCCATAATCATAGTCAAACACTAAAGTCGGTTCTTTTTAAAAACAACTTTAAATTAAAAACCCGCTTTATATTATTTCCCAACTATAGTCAAAATTAAAGTATGTTTTAAATTGAACCGACTTTAACTGGGTGTCACCTCAAATGTAGAAAATGTTTTCATACAATATACAACGAAATACGGACAAGTGGCACCGCTGAACAGCTGACATAGAAAATTAAAACAAAAACCAAAAAAGGTAAACAGTAAAAGTAACCGGGACAACTAAAGAAAAAAAGTTTTTTGTGGTGGAAAAATGGAAAAGATAAGATTAATATCATATTTAGAATATTTTGGTACTATTGATTTATTGATAACTGTTCAATAATTGCAAAATCTCTCCCAAATTCTTGTAACATATTTTTTTTTACTTTTTGCCGAACTTTTTTACATGGCGAAGAACAGCTGATGCTGTTGTTAAATGAGTTAATAACAGCTTCAGCTTGTTTTATATTTACAGTCGACTTTAACGTCAAAAATATACTTTAACTTGTCTATGGTAGACCTAAAGTCCACTCTTAAGTAAATACGACTTTATTTCTATTAAAATATACTTTATTTCTGACTATGATTATGGGCCAAAATTTACTACTTTTACTTGAAAAAATAGTAGTAAATTTAATACTTTATTGAAAATTAACAAACAAAATTAAATGATCTTAATGGATATTTATTGAACAATTATAATCTAAGCAAAAATTAACAAATTTATCACTTTTTTAAAAAAGTAGTATTTCTACTACTATTTTTGAAATTTAAAAATAAATCTATTTTATGAAATACATTTTAACGCTTATTATATCTTAGTAAAAAATTTACATAATTTACTACTTTTTGTTAAAAAAAATAGTAGTAAACTCAATAATTTTTAGAAAATTTGCAAAAAAAATATGTGATCTTCATGGATATTTATTAAACAATTAACAAATTTAGTACTTTTTAGAAAAAGTAGTATTTCTACTACTATTTTTAAAATCCAAAAATAAACATGTTTTTACAATTAGATTTTTATGCTTATTATGTCTTATTAAATAAATAACTAAATTTACTACTTTTAGTTGAAAAAATAGTAGTAAATTTAATACTTTATAGAAAATAAGCAAACAAAATTATGTTATCTTAATGAATATTTATTGAACAATTATATTCTAAGCAAAAATTAACAAATTTATCACTTTTTTAAAAAAGTAGTATTTCTACTACTATTTTTGAAATTGAAAAATAAATATATTTTATAAAATACATTTTAACGCTTATTATGTATATCTTAGTAAAAAATTTACATAATTTACTACTTTTTGTTAAAAAAAATAGTAGCTAACTCAATAATTTTTAGAAATTTTGCTAACAAGTTATGGGATTTTAATGGATATTTATTAAACAATTATATTCTAAGCTAAAATTAACAAATTTAATACTTTTTAGAAAAAGTAGTATTTCTACTACTATTTTTAAAATCCAAAAATAAACATTTCTACAATTAGATTTTCATGCTTATTATGTCTTATTAAATAAAAAACAAAATTTACTACTTTTAGTTGAAAAAATAGTAGTAAATTTAATACTTTATAGAAAATTAGCAAACAAAATTATGTGATCTTAATTGATATTTATTGAACATTTATATTCTAAGCAAAAAATAACAAATTTATCATTTTTTAGAAAAAGTAGTATCTCTACTACTATTTTTGAAATTTAAAAATAAATCTATTTTATGAACTACATTTTAACGCTTATTATATCTTAGTAAAAAATTTACATAATTTACTACTTTTTGTTAAAAAAAATAGTAGTAAACTCAATAATTTTTAGAAAATTTGCAAACAAGTTATGTGATCTTAATGGATATTTATTAATCAATTATATTCTAAGCTAAAATTAACAAATTTAATACTTTTTAGAAAAATTAGTATTTCTACTACTATTTTTAAAATCCAAAAATAAACATGTTTTTACAATTAGATTTTTATGCTTATTATGTCTTATTAAATAAATAACAAAATTTACTACTTTTAGTTGAAAAAATAGTAGTAAATTTAATACTTTATTGAAAATTAGCAAACAAAATTAAATGATCTTAATGGATATTTATTGAACAATTATAATCTAAGCAAAAATTAACAAATTTATCACTTTTTTAAAAAAGTAGTATTTCTACTACTATTTTTGAAATTGAAAAATAAATATATTTTATGAAATACTTTTTAACGCTTATTATATCTTAGCAAAAAATTTACATAATTTACTACTTTTTGTTAAAAAAAATAGTAGTAAACTCAATAATTTTTAGAAAATTTGCAAACAAGTTATGTGATCTTAATGGATATTTATTAAACAATTATATTCTAAGCTAAAATTAACAAATTTAGTACTTTTTAGAAAAAGTAGTATTTCTACTACTATTTTTAAAAACGAAAAATAAATATATTTTTGGAATTAAATTTAAACGCTTATTATATCTTAGTAAAAGAATTACATAATTTACTACTTTTTCTTAAAAAAATAGTAGTAAACTGAATAATTTTTAGAAAATTTCCAAACAAATTATGTGATCTTAATGGATATTTATTGAACAATTATATTCTAAGCTAAAATTAACAAATTTAGTACTTTTTAGAAAAAGTAGTATTTCTACTACTATTTTTAAAATTTAAAAATAAATATATTTTTAGAATCATATTTTAACGCTTATAATAAAAAAACATAATTTACTACAAAAAGTAACATAATTTACTACTTTTTGTTAAAAAAAGTAGTAAATTATGAATATTAATATTATTTTCTAAAAATTAAAAAATGTATACTTTTTAGAAAAAGTAGCATTTCTTCTACTATTTTCAAAATTGTAAAATAAGCAATTTTGCAGAATTCCTTATTCATACCTAATATATTTTATTAAAAAAGTATTATAATTTACTACTTTTGTTAAAAAATAGTATTATTTTTTAGAAAATATTGATGAAAAATTAGTTTTTTTACTACATACTAAAATATGATTGAAATCATGATTTAACTTAGTCAATTGTTATTTATAAAATAAAAATTTATCAAAAACAAACACAGCAAATTTGAGTACTAAAATTACCATTTCCTTCAATATTTAGTACTTTTTTAATTGAATTATCTTCCAACACCCTCCTGAGTGTACAATTCCACAAATATGTTTTTTTTTTGTTACAAGTATTACACCGTAAAATAACCATAGAATGCCAACATATGAAAGTAGTTTTCATTTCTAACATGTTCATGCATGCCGTTACGATTATCATAGGAAAAAAAAAACAAGCCACAAAAAAATTGTGTATAAATTTTGATACATAGAGACTGACAGGGTCGTAAAAATTGCCAACAAACAAAAATAATAAACTTACACACACTCACATTTAACATAAACTCACAAAAAATAAACTAAAAAGCAAAAAGAAGATGAAGAAACAACAACAACAAAAAGAAAAACAATTTACATGTAACACAAACGGCGTAAATGGGAAAAAATCTCTCAAATTAGATTTTCAAGCATAAAATGCACCTTTGGGAAAAATGCATATTAGTGTGTAGTGTAAACATAGACACACACACACACTCTCACACATGCACAAATAACGTACCAACACTTTTACAAATGTCATATAACAAATAGCAACAACAACGTACTACTAACGAACTGAATGTAAAGAAAAAAGCTGTGTGAAGGAAAATTCATCTATAAATTTTTACATAAAAACTGTTGTTGATGCTGATGTTGTTAATGCAGCAAATATTACTAACAGCAATAGCAACAACAACACCACAGTCATCGTTATCAACAACCCACAACAAAAGCAGCAACATTGAACACATTTTACTCACTAATACGCAAAGTAGGGAAAGTAATACAAGTTTTGGTACATTTTTATAAAAATTTTGGTACTTTTTTTTTGGATTTTTAGGTGCAAAAGTACTCAAAGGACAACATATTAGATTTTCTATTTTAAAAATAGTAATTTTTTTTAAAAAGCTTTAAATTTGCTCTTTTTTTTTGCTTAGAATATTAACTCTTATAAAAAAGCTTTAAGATTTCTTAATTTATCTTGGAAAATTTTTAAAAAGTATTAAATTTACTACCATTTTTTAACAAAAAGTACTAAATTATATCATTAATTCAATGGAATAACTTAAACATAAAAATGTTATTCTAAAACCTTTATTATTTTTCAATTTTAAAAATAGTAGTAAAATACAACTTTTTTTTAAAAAGTATTGAATTTGTTAGTTTATCTAAGAATATTATCAATCATAAAAAAAGATTTAAGATTTTAGCATATTTTCAGAAATTTTTCTAAAAGTATTAAATTTACTACTATTTTTTTTAACAAAAAGTACTAAAATATGTGGCTTATATAGCGAAATATATAAAACATTAACATATAAAACTGAAATTATAGTTGTTTTTAAATTTTTAAAATAGTAGTAGAAATACTACTTTTTCTAAAAAGTATTAAATTTGTAATTTTATGCTTAGAATATGATTGTTCATACAAGGAGCTTTAAAATTACATTCATTTTCTTGGACATTTATCAAAAACTATTATATTTACTACTATTTTTTTAACAAAAAGTACTAAATTCTGTTACTTATTTAATGGAATATATTAAGCATAGAAATATAATTCCAAAAACATTATATTTTTTCAATTTTAAAAATAGTAGTAGAAATACTACTTTTTCTAAAAAGTATTAAATTTGTAATTTCTTGTCTAGAATATGATTGTTCATACAAGAAGCTTTAAAACTACATCAATTTTCTTGGCCATTTAACAAAAACTATTATATTTACTACTATTTTTTTAACAAAAAGTACTAAATTCTGTTACTTATTTAATGGAATATATTAAGCATAGAAATATAATTCCAAAAACATTATAGTTTTTCAATTTTAAATATAGTAGTAGATATACTACTTTTTCTAAAAAGTATTAAATTTGTAATTTTTTGCTTAGAATATGATTGTTCATAAGAGAAGCTTTAAAATCACGTTCATTTTCTTGGACATTTATCAAAAACTATTATATTTACTACTATTTTTTTAACAAAAAGTACTAAATTTTGTTACTTATTTAGTGGATTATACTAAGCATAGAAATATAATTCCAAAAACATTATAGTTTTCCAATTTTAAAAATAGTAGTAGAAATACTACTTATTCTAAAAAGTATTAAATTTGTTATTTTTGGCAATAAGTTTCAAATTTGTTACAACAAATTTGCTAAAAAGTACTATTTATCAATATTTTTGGTGCAATATTCCGCTTTCACATATCTGTCATGTAACAATAGTAATAACAACAACAACACACAATAACAAGTTGAGTAATAACTACTATTGACATGATGAGAATTTGTTTCATTTTTTTCCTGCTGTCTTCACCTTCCCTTCCATGAACCAACAACTCAAAAGGACGAAATAGTAAAAATGCGACGGAACATGACTACTTTTTTTATTGAAGCTGCAATGCAAAAGAAAAAAAATATAATCAAAAATAGCAACAACCATAACAAAAATATTTTCCAACTACTATTTTATATGGCTGGCAGGAGAATTCTAAAGAGAATTTTTGTTATTTATTTAAGAGTTGTTGTCATTTTCCCACTATATATGTAGCGGATTATATCTGTGTATGCATGCTAATGCATGCTTGTATGTGTATTTAAAACAGACAGGATTTTTGTTATGAGAGAGTGTGAGTATGAGTACGAGTGAGTATAAATGAATGTTGTTTGTTGGTTATTGGGACTTTGAAAGAGAATTGTTACGTTAATTTAATTTGTGCATTCATTTAAATTGTATCATTGCACTTGGTAGAGTCGTTATATTTAATTATATTTGTCAGATTGCGAGGAGCATGATTCTGTTTTCTGTACTGATGAATAACAATTTTACTTTTTCTCATGCTACTTTATTTTTTATTTTTTATTTTTTTTTTTTCAGCTACATACGAATTTAAGTATTTGTGTGTGTTATTTTTTTATGCTTTTAGATTGAGTACGAGTATCTATGATATGGAAAAAGTTTTTAGCAGTTAAGTACATGAGTTTTGGAGGAGTTAAGAGTTGATATAAGTAGTAAGGAGGTTTTTTTGTTGTTGTGTGCCACAATGACTTTAATTTAGAAATGTGGTTTGAAGGAAAATGGTTGTGTATTATATATATAGAGAGAGAGCGCATAAATCATATATAATCATAAAAAACTACTTAAGGAAAAAAGGAAACTTTTTTCTAAACTATAATTATTATTTTATACTAAAACTGAGTTTAAGTGTTGTTAAAAATGCTGTTATTTTTGATTATTTTTTAAGAAAAAGTAATAAATTATGTTACATTTAAACAAAATAAAAATATTTCACACTACTACTATTTAAAAATAGTAGTAGAAATACTTATTTGTTTAATTTTATCTTGAAATATAATTACTCATAAAATAAGCTTTAAAACAATGTTATATGAAGATTTTATAAAAAGTATTAAATTAACTACTATTTTTTTTTTTACAAAAAGTACTAAATTATATTATTTCTTTAATAATAAATATTAAGCATACAAATTTGATTCTAAAATTATCATTATTTTTCCATTTTAAAAATAGTAGTAGAAATACTATTTTTTATTTGATTTTTTTGAAAATTTATTGAATTTACTACTATTTTTTTGACAGAAAGTAGTAAATTTTATTACATATTTAGTGGAAAATATTAAATGTAAAAATCTCATTGCAAAAATATTGTATTTTTTCAATTTTAAAAATAGTAGTAGAAATACTACTTTTTTAAAAAAGTATTAAATTTGTTATTTTTATCTTGTTCACTAAATTAGCATTTAACCACTATTTTTACTTTGAATTTTTTTTTTAAATTTATTTAATTTACTACTATTTTTGACAGAAAGTAGTAAATTTTATTATATATTTAGTGGAAAATATTAAATGTAAAAATTTTATTGCAAAAACATTGTATTTTTTCAATTTTAAAAATAGTAGTAGAAATACTACTTTTTTAAAAAAGTATTAAATTTGTTATTTTTTGCTTGTTCACTAAATTAACATTATTACCACTATTTTTCATTTTAATTTTTTAAAATTAATTGAATTTACTACTATTTTTTTGACAGAAAGTAGTAAATTTTATTACATATTTAGTGGAAAATATTAAATGTAAAAATTTCAATGCAAAAACATTGTATTTTTTCAATTTTAAAAATAGTAGTAGAAATACTACTTTTTAAAAAAAAATATTAAATTTGTAATTTTTGGCTTGTTCATTAAGTTTGCATTATTAATACTATTTTTCATTTGATTTTTTTTAAATTTATTGAATTTACTACTATTTTTTTGACAGAAAGTAGTAAATGTTATTACATATTTAGTGGAAGATATTAAGTGTAAAAATTTCAATACAAAAACATTGTATTTTTTAAATTTTAAAAATAGTAGTAGAAATACTACTTTTTTTAAAAAAGTATTAAATTTGTTATTTTTTGCCCTTTCACTAAATAATCATTAATACCGCTATTTTTCATTTGAATTTTTTTAATTTACTACTATTTTTTGTGACAGAAAGTAGTAAATTTTATAACATATTTAGTGGAAAATATTAAATGTAAAAATTTTACTCCAAAAACATTGTATAATTACAATTTTAGAAATAGTAGTAGAAATACTACTTTTTTAAAAAAGTATTAAATTTTTTATTTTTAGCTTCTTCACTAAATTAGCATTATTACAACTATTTTCATTCGATTTTTTTTTAAATTTATTGAATTTACTACTATTTTTTTGACAGAAAGTAGTAAATTTTATTACATATTTAGTGGAATATATTAAATGTAAAAATTTCAATGCAAAAACATTGTATTTTTTCAATTTTAAAAATAGTAGTAGAAGTACTACTATTTTAAAAAAATTATTAAATTTGTTATTTTTGGCTTGTTCACTAAATAACCATTAAAACCACTATTTTCATTAGATTTTTTTTTAAATTTATTGAATTTACTACTATTTTTTTTACAGAAACAATAAATTTCATTACTTAAATTGTGGAATTATTAAATTTAAAAATTTTATTCCAAAAACATTGTAATTTTTCATTTTTAAAAATAGTAGTAGAAATACTACTTTTTCTAAAAAGTATTAAATTTGTTATTTTTAGCTTGTTCACTAAATTAGCATTATTATCAATATTTTTCATTTGATTTTTTTTTAAATTTATTGAATTTACTACTATTTTTTTTTTACAGAAAGCAATAAATTTCATTACTTATATAGTGGAATTTATTAAATTTAAAAATCTTACTCCAAAATTATAATAATTTTTCAATTTTAAAAATAGTAGTAAAAATACTACTTTTTTAAAAAAGTATTAAATTTGTTATTTTTCCCTAGATTTTAATTTTTCATAAAATAAGTTTTAAGACTTTATAGTTTTTATAAGGAATATTTTCAAAAAGTATTAAATTTACTACTTTATTTCAACAAAAATTATTAAATTATATAACTTTTTTATAAGAATATATTAAGCATTAAAATATATTTCTAAAAATATTTTTATTTTCGCATTTTAAAATTAGTAGTAGAAATACTACTTTTTCTAAAAAAGTATTAAAATTGTTAATTTTAGTTATCATAAAATTCTATTTACCAAATTACATTATAAATCTTTTTGATTGAACTTGAAATTAAATTTCTTGTCTTTTTGTTTTTGTTGATACATATTAAGTATTTTTGTCATCACGCCCATTTCCATTTACCTGGCAAATACGCATGTAAATATCACCTTTGATTTGATTTATCTGTGTTCGTCTTTTTTGTGTTGCTCTTGTTTTACAAAAGCAAATTTGTGTGCCATCATGTTGAAAAAGTGAAAAACTTCAAATCAATTTGTGTTCAAATAATCTAATAACAAATTTCGTCACTTCCTGATTGCATTTTTAGTTCGTTGTGTGTGTTTGTTTTTGTGCAGACAGTATTACAACGGTATTTACACGATATACTACTGCTATAAATGGGTGATTGATGCTCTTAAAAAATCAATCCCTACAACTCTTAAAAATGCAACATAATTCAATTACCAGCTCTTAAAAAAATAAACTGACAAAACAATCAATGCAGCTCAGAGATGTTGAATAGTTTTTATTTTGCTACATTAAAAGGTCATACTATTTTTTTTTTTAAATAAAATAACTTTATCAATTTTTAAGGAAATTAATATTTTTTATTTAAATTATATATAGATTTCCTAGGTACGAGTGTGAGTATGTGTTTCAAAAATGAGCACTGCATTATTGTTCTCTTAAAATCCATGATGAGTGCATTTTAATGCTCTTCTCCTAGCGACATCTTCCAAGAAAAAAACGAAAATTCAACATGCGAATAAAACAACGAAATCATCGTATCGAAAAACACACAACTTAAAAGTAACATTATATGAGCTGTAAGGGGTGGGGGGGATAACAAAACCTCCGCTGAAAATTCTAACTTTTTACAGATGCTTCTTTTTTCTGCAGGTTTGTGGCCTTTAGTTGTTTGCGTTGAAACCATGAGTTTAGACGTTATTTGAATGTTCAGAAAAAAATTCTCGAAAAAAACCATCTCTAATATTTACGAAAGAATCTTAGACGGGGGAAAAAAAAGTTCAAAAATCAATTGAGTTTAATATACAAACACCAACAAACAAAAATACGTGTTTATTTTTTGTGTTGGTGCGTGAGTGCGGGTGCGAATTAAACGTTCACAGAGACGGTTGGTTTTAACGTTTTCATTTTTTTGTTGTTTTGGTTTGTTCTCACGTTTGTTTTTTGTGCAAGAGTGTGTGTTTGTTTGCGTTATTTCGTGTATTCGTGTTCATTACTTTTGCCATTAACTTTACCAGCTACAAAAAACATTAACATACTTTTAGGAGGTGGCAAAGATGGTGTGTTTATTAAATGCCGCGTACTTCAATAAATGTAAGTGTCTTTCTGGTTGAATTCTATGTAGTAGGTAAGTAATTGTTTGGCTGAGTGTAGTAAGCGTATGATGGTAAAGATTTTATTTAAAAAGAATTTCGGTGTGCTAACGTAGATATGTTTTTCTTGTAGAGGGATAAATAAGGTAACCAACAAATTATTTACAGTGACAGGCAATACAAAATTTTATACTTTTAAGGAAAATTTTATGAAAAAATTCAATAAGGTAAAGTTTATTTTATTAGCATTATTATTCTAAGCCAAAAATACCAAATTTAATACTTTTTTAAAAAAGTAGTATTTCTACTACTATTTTTAAAATTCAAAATTAACTATGTTTTTGCAATTATATTCTTTATTGTAATATATTCTATCAAATAAATTAAATAATTTACTACTTTTTTTTAAAAAATAGTAGTAAATTTAATACTTTTAAGAACTTTTAAGAATTTCATGAAAAAATATGTGGTTCAAATGGTTTTCTGATGAATAATAATATTCCCAGTAAAAAATAATAAAATTTAATACTTTATACAAAAAGTAGTATTTTTACTACTATTTTTAAAATTGAAAATATTTGTTATTTTTGAAATAAGATGTTTACATCTAAAATATTCTATTAAATAAATATCATAATTTACAACTTTTAGTTAATAAATTGTGGTAAATTTAAGGCTTTTTAGAAAATGGTGAAGAAAAATTGTAAGGTCTGAAACCAATACATAGTAGTGAACTCAACGAAGTTTAGAAAATTTTGAAAAAAAATTATGTGGTTTTAATGGATATTTATTGAACAATTACATTCTAAGCTGAAAATAACAAATTTAGTACTTTTAGGAAAAAGTAGTATTTCTACTACTATTTTTAAAATCGTAAAATAATGATATTTTAAGAAATACATTTTAATGCTTATTACAAATTAGTAAATAAGTAGCATAATTTACTACTTTTTGTTAAAAAAATAGTAGTAAACTCAATGAAGTTTCGAAAATTTGGGAAAAAATTATGTGGTTTTAATGGATGTTTGTTGAACAATTATATTCTAAGCAAAAAACAACTAATTTAGTACCTTTTAGAAAAAGTAGTATTTCTACTACTATTTTTAAAATCTAAAAATAATGATATTTTGAGCATTACGCTTATTAGACTTAGTAAATAAGTAACATAATTTACGACTTTTTGTTAAAAAAACAGTAGTTACCTTAATAATTTAAAGAAATTATGTTGTCTTAATGGATTTTTATTGAACAATTATATTCTAAGCAAAAAATGACAAATTTAGTACTTTTTACAAAAAGTAGTATTTTTGAAATTGAAAAATAAGGACGGTTTTAGAACTACATTTTTACGCTTAATATATTGTATTAAGTTATTAACTAAATTTTTTACTTTTTGTTAAAAAAATAGTAGTAAATCTAATACTTTTTGGAAAATGTCCATGAAAAATATGTGGTCTTAATAGTTATTGGACCAATAATAGTATTTCTAGTTAAAATTAATATATTTACTACTTTTTCGAAAAAGTAGTATTTTTACTACTATTTTTAAAATTGAAAATTAGTAATTTTGTTAGAATTAAATTTGAAAACTTAATATATTCTATTTAAAACTTTATAGTGTTCATTACTATTTGTTAGAAAATTATAGGAAATTAGTACTTCTCAGAAAAATCTCATAAAAAATGTGTTCTTAGAGTTATTTTGAAAGCCATAAATATCTAATAATAAAATACAAATTTCATACTTTTTTAACAAATTTTTAAATTGAAAAAATTTCAATTTTTTTTTTTTAATTTAAAAGTTTTTGTTGAAAATTAGTACAAATTTTAATTTTGTAAAACTTTAATGATTTGTATGAAATATTATGTCTCACTGTGTCTCTTTTCGTATTTATTAAATACACATTTGTTGTTGCCTATTTTTAGCCGTTCGTTGTCATTCTTCAATGCTTACATGGTTATTTTTCTAATTAATTTATGGAACAGCTTATAAATTATTAATGTTTTATGTTAAGAGTGGGATTAAAAAAGTTTAAATTTGTGTGCTTATTATTTACCTATTATGGAGAGAGTTTTATAAACAACTCTTAATAAAAATAAGCCTCATGTTAAGACGCGTAAGCTTCGTTAAAACAAAATAAGTTTTATTTACACTTTACTTATTTTATTTGAGCGAGGTACAGTGAAGATAAAAACATAAACAAATTAATTTGTTTATTTAAAGCTTTTAAAATAATGTCACCACAATTTTACATCTGTTAATTATAAAATGATAAAGTTTTTAACAAATTCTGTTTACATTAATGTTTGTCACTCTGTTTAAACATTTTAATTTACCTGCATGTTTATTTATTTATACTTTTTCTATAGCATCTTATTAATACCTTCCACATATGTACTATAATTTTACAACTCAATACACAAAATTAAACTCAGCTCCTTAAGGTAGGCAATGCTATTATTAAATCTCAGTTACCGACATTAAAAACACACACGTTACTACACCTGCCTTCAAATCTATAAAAATTTTCCTATTTATTTAAACCATTTCACAACAATTTAGCAAATATTTTCAAATTTTGCTGCAATAGAATAGAAAACACCATGACAATATTTAAATGACACACCATACCCAGCTTCATTTAAAGACAATTCAAGAAAATTACTGTCTGTCTCTATAAGAAATACCAAAAACAAAAAAATATGAACATTTGTGGATCATTATCAGATTGTGTCGTTTCTCTGGCGCTCTCTACACCAATGTCGTCTTCCTTGCTGATGTTGTATTTTTAATAGCTTTAATGTTTATTTCTTTAATGTTTAAACTGTCGCTAATGGTGCTGTTGTGGGTGCTGATGCTGCTACTGCTGCTATTTTTCAACAATTTCCCTTCATTTGCATTAAAACCCTGAACCTTTTCTATTATTTTGTCTAATATTGTAAGGCAAAATAGCGAAGCTACCTAAAAATAATAAGAAAGAAACTTAAAACGGAACAATTTTGTCTGCTTGTTTTCTTCTTAACAGTTGTCTGTCTTTTCTTATTTTATTTACATATTATTTTTCTTATTTTCATCTGAAAAATTTTTCTGATTATTTTTGTTGCTGCAGGATTTTGACTTCGAAACAAACAAAAAAAAAAGAAAAACATTTTTACCTTCAACTGTCTACGAATTTTTAATGATTTACACTGTGGTTCAAAAGGCTTGATTTAAGCCGAAATAAATACATATTTTGGACGGGTGTAAAATGATTTGGTTAAGAATTAAACAGGTAAATTTGTAAAGTTAAAGGAATTGGGGAAAAGTTAAATTTTGTTAAAAAGTAATAGTTATTTCAAAACTTTTAAGTAAATTTTCAGGAAAAATTGTAAGATTTTGAAGTATATTGTATAAATAACTAATTTTAGGATAAAAATAGCAAATTTAATAGATTTTAGAAAAAGTAGTATTTCTACTACTATTTTTAAAATTGAAAAATTATAATGTTTTCTGAATTCTTTTTTTATGCTTAATATGTTGTATTAAATAATTAAAAAAATTTAGTACTTTTTGTTAAAAATTAGTAGTAAATTTAATACTTTTTAGACAAATTTCAATAAAAATTATATAGACTTAAATCTTATTTTATACACAATTATAATCTAGGCAAAAATTGCCAATTTAGCCATTTTTAAAAAAGTAGTATTTCTACTACTATTTTAAAAATTGAACAATAATTATATTTTTAGAATTATAATTTCATGCTCAATATATTGCATTAAATAAGTAATAAAATTAAAAAAATTTAGCTAAAAAAGGTATTAAATTTATTACTTTTTAGAATAATTTCAAGATAAATTTCGTGGTTTTTAATTATTTTCAAGAAAAATTGTAAAATCTTGAAGTATATTGTATAAATAACCAATTTTAGGCTAAAAACATAAAATTTAATAGATTTTAGAAAAAGTAGTATTTCTACTACTATTTTTAAAATTGAAAAATTATAATGTTTTCTGAATTATATTTTTATGCTTAATATGATGTTTTACTACGTAGCAAAATTTACTACTTTTTGTTAAAAATTAGTAGTAAATTTAATACTGTTTACAAAAATTTCAATAAAAATTATATGATCCTAAATCTTATTGTATACACAATTATAGTCTAGGCAAAAACTACCAATTTAGCCATTTTTAAAAAAGTAGTATTTCTACTACTATTTTCAAAATTGAAAAATTATGATGTTTTCACAATTATATTTTTATGGTCAATATGTTATATTAAATTAGTATCAAAATTTACTACTTTCTGTTAAAAAATAGTAGTAAATTTAATACTTTTTACAAAAATTTCACTAAAAAATATATGTTCTTAAATCTTATGCTATAGACAATCACAATCTATGCGAAAATTAAAAATTTTGTCATTTTTTTAAAAAGTAGTATTTCTACTACTATTTTAAAAATTTAACAATAATTATATTTTTAGTATTATAATTTCATGCTGAATATATTACATTAAATAAGAAATAAAATTAAAAAATTTTTGCTAAAAAAAGTTATTAAATTTATTACGTTTTAGAAAAATTTCAAGATAAATTTCTTGGTTTTTTCAAGAAAAATTGTAAAATCTTAAAGTATATTGTATAAATAACCAATTTTAGGCTAAAAATATAAAATTTAATAGATTTTAGAAAAAGTAGTATTTCTAATACTATTTTTAAAATTGAAAAATTATACTGTTTTCTGAATTCTATTTTTATGCTTAATATGATGTTTTACTACGTAGTTAAATTTACTACTTTTTGTTAAAAATTAGTAGTAAATTTAATACTTTTTACAAAAATTTCAATAAAAATTATATGATCCTAAATCTTATTGTATACACAATTATAATCTTGGCAAAAAATATCCATTTTAGCAATTTTTAAAAAAAGTAGTATTTCTACTACTATTTTCAAAATTGAAAAATTATGATGTTTTCACAATTATATTTTTATGGTCAATATATTGTATTAAATTATTATCAAAATTTACTACTTTCTGTTAAAAAATAGTAGTAAATTTAATACTTTTTACAAAAATTACAATAAAAATTATATGTTCTTAAATCTTATGGTATAGACAATTATAATCTAGGCAAAAACTACCAATTTAGCCATTTTTAAAAAAAGTAGTATTTCTACTACTATTTTCAAAATTGAAAAATTATAATGTTTTCACAATCATATTTTTTTGGTCAATATGTTGTATTAAATAAGTAGCAAAATTTACTACTTTATGTTAAAAAATAGTAGTATATTTAATACTTTTTATAAAAATTTCAATAAAAATTATGTGTTCTTAAATCTTATGCTATAGACAATTACAATCTATGCGAAAATTAAAAATTTTGTTATATTTTTAAAAAGTAGTATATCTACTACTATTTTAAATATTGAAAAATAATTATATTTTTAGAATCATAATTTCATGCTCAATATATTGTATTAATAACTAACAAAATTTAATATTTTTTGCAATAAATGTTGTAAATTTATTACTTTTTAGAAAATGTTAATGATAAGTTTCGTGGTTTTAAAGCCAAATTTTATTATTTTCATTGGAAAATAACAAATCTGATACTTTTCTGCAAAAGTGGTATTTCTACTACTATTTTTGAAATTGAACTTAAAATTTATTTTATGAACAATGATATTCCTAACGACAAATAAAAAATTAAATAATTTTTAAAAAATTGAAATGCTGCTTATTTTACTATTTTTAAAATTTAAAAGTCATGATGTTTTTAAAATTAGATTTTTAAGCTTAACATAATCCACTAAATAGTTAACCTAATTTAGTAAATTTAATGCATTTTGAAATTTTTTTTGGTGTTTTTAAAGATTTTTTTTATGAATTATTCCATTATTCCCAAAAAATACAAAATTTAATACTTTTTGAAAAGGTAGTATTTCTACTACTATTTTTGAATTTTAAAATCTATGATGTTTTTGGATTAATATTTTTGTGTTAGTACATTTCATTAAATAAGTAACACAATTTACTACTTTTTGTTTAAAAAATAGTAGTTAATTTAGTACTTTCTAGAAAGGGTTTAAGAAAAATTTTATGGTCTTACATTTTGTTGTATAAATTATATTATAAGAAAATATTAAAAACAATTTTCAAAAAAGTAGTATTTCTACTACTATTTTTAAAATTGAAAAATTTTGTAATTATTAGATTAACATTTTAAAGATAATTATATTCCATTAAATAATTAACATAATTAATTATCTTTTGTTTAAAAAATAGTAGTTAATTTAGTACTTTCTAAAAATTTTTTGGGAAAAATTATATGGTCTTAAATTTTTTTGTATAAACCATTATATTCTAATACAAAATTAAAGTTTTAACACTTTTCAGAAAAATTAGTATTTTTACTACTATTTTTTTTACTACTAATTGAGAAATTTTGTTATTATTAGAATAATAGTTGAAAGATTATTATATTCCATTAAATAATTAACATAATTAAGTACTTTTTGTTTAAAAAATAGTAGCAAATTTAATACTTTTTAAAAATTTTCTAAGAGAAATTATGAGGTCTTAAAGCTTTTTTACAAGCATTAATATTCTAGGCAAAAAATAGCAAATTTAATACTTTTTTAAAAAAGTAGTATATCTACTACTATTTTTAAAATGAAAAAATATGCGATCTTAAACTTTTTTGGCATAAAAATTTACATTCCTAACAAAATTAACAAATTTTAATGCTTTTTTAAAAAAGTAGTATTTTTACTACTATTTTTAAAATTGCAAAATAATGATATTTTTTTTAAATACAAAGCGTTGTGACCACTGTATTATTTTTGTTTCCTATTTTTCCAGGTGTTTTGTTGTTGTTTTTATTAGTGGGCGTAACTTGGTATGTCATTGTGTTTACAATTTCCATAATTATTATCGTGCATTACATATTTTTTTTTTTTGAATGTTAAATGTTTTGACTCATTATTATTTTTTTTATTTTTTGCATAATTTTTGCTGCTTATTCTTTATTTTTTTGTTTTTGTGAGACAATAAGTAAAACTTTTAAAACCTTTGTAAAAATTTAATGTCTTTAAATAAGTATTTTGTTTAAGATGTTGTGTTTGTGTGTTTATGTTTAAATGAATGTCAATTATAGTTGTTCTTGTGTTCGTTTGTTTGGTGTTTAATGTCTAATGCCAACTGCCAAATGTTGAAGATGTAGTTGTTGTTGTTTTCCTATTTTGTGTTTTGTGTAAATGCGTGTAATTATTTGCCAGGGAGGACAAAGTGTTAAGTAGAGGAAAAGTGGTATGTACTATAGAAATAAGTATAAGTTTTGTTGTCATTAAGCTGGCATGTTGTTCACAAAATGTTCACAAGTTAATTATTAACATGATTGTGATAAGAGTTATCACTGTTGTTGTTAAATAGTTTTATTAGCAATGCACACACACACACACTCTCTCTCTCTAATATATAGAAAAACATATAATTACTCTTACACATTAACAAAGCTGCCAAGTAAACAAACCAGCAAACAATCAAGGGAGCAAATCAACAACACAGCTGCAAAAAAAGGTCAAAACATTAAAAGAATTCAATTACAAACGAAATGTGAAAAAATACAAACAAAAACAAATAAACAAACACAACAACTAACGGGCTCTCTGTGTATTTGTGTGTTTTTATATATTTTTTGTTTGCTTTAGCGTCTCTTTAGATTTTACTCATTTGTAGGACTTGTTTTAGTGAGTGTGTTTGTGTGTATTTTTTCACACAAATTAATTACAACAAATGGCGGAAATATAAAATACTGCAATTTTTTTGTTGTTGTTGGTTTATTATTGTTTATTTTGTAAACAACAAAATATAAATAAGTACAAAAGAAAAAAAAGGTTTGAAATATATTTCAATGTGTTTGTGTAAAAGTGTTTATTTAAGTGTATTTGTGCAAGCGATGAGTGCTGTTAGTGTGTGTTTTTTTTCATCTTACTGCTCTTTGTTGGTATTTTACATTCTTTGTTTATTACAGGAGAGCCCTTCACATAACATTAATGTTTAAAACACTGACATGCTTGCATACATAGTATGTTTGTATGTATAAAGGAAATTTACACATACATTTAGCTTAACGAAATATTGTTGTATATTTATGCGTGTGTATATACGTACATATGTATGTATATTTAAATGTGAGTTTGTTATTGTTGTTGTTTTTGCTTTTTTGGAGAATAAAAAAAAAACGCTTTTGTTAAAAGTGCATAAAAGTACATTAGTATGTGCCACTCATCGTTACATGTTTTATTCAACATAGTACATACGAAACAACAGCAGCCTGAACATCTACAGTAGTTTGAATAATTTCAAAAGATTTTTTTTATTAAAGTTTTATAGGGAAAAGGTGAACATTTATTCATTAACTATGAAAATCTATTTGAGTGATACTTATTAGGTAAAATTACTTTTGGAATTATTTAAATTTTAACCAAAGTATATCAAGTAGTCCAACTCTCTATTTTTCAATATTACTCTCTCACATATACGGGATTTAAGCGGAAATTGTAGACTAAATATAGATCACAACACGTTGAATCATTAACACACATTATTTCTTAATTTTTTTTTTAACACATTTTACACTTTTACAGTTCCGAATCAAAGTATAGTTCATAGTAGAGTCTATAATCCAGTTCATTGTCTAGTTTACAGTCTAGTTCATATTTTAATTCACAGTATAGTCCATAACCCCGACCATAGTCTTGACTGTAAGCTAGTTCATACTCTATTTCATACTCTATTTCATAGTTTATGTTATAGTTTAGCTCATAGACCAGCACATAATCTATTTCATAGCCTAGTGCATAGTCTTGTTCATAGTCTTGCATATACGCTCGTTCATAGTCTTGTTCGTAGTCTAGTTGATAGTCTAGTTCATAGCCTAACTCATGGTGTAGTTCATAGTTTAGTTTATAGTCTAGTTCATAGTCTAGTTCATATTCTAGTTCAAAGTCCAGTTAAAAGTTTAGTTCCTAGCCTACTTCATAGTCTAGTCCATAGTCTCGTTCACAGTCAAGTTCATAGTCTAGTTAATATTCTAGTTCATAGCTGGCTCACAGTGTAGTTCATGCTCTATTTCATGGTCTAGTTCATAGCCTAACTAATAGTCTAGAGAGCCTAGTTAATAGTCTAGTTCATATTCAAGTCCAAAGTCCAGTTCATAGTTTAGTTCATGGCCTACTTCATAGTCTAGTCCATAGTCTAGTCCAAAGTCTAGTTTATAGTCTACTTCATAGTCTCGTTCGTAGTCCAGTTCATAGTCTAGTTCATAGTCAGATCATATTCTAGTTCATGGTCTAGTTCATAGTCTAGTTCATAGTCTAGTTTATGGTATAGTTCATAGTCTAGTTCATAGTCTACTTTATAGTCTAGTCCATAGTCTAGTTCATGGTCTAGATCATAGTCTAGTTCATGGTATAGTTCATAGTCTAGTTCATAGTCTACTTTATAGTCTAGTCCATAGTCTAGTTCATAGTCGAGATCATAGTCAGATCATATTCTAGTTCATAGTCCAGTTAAAAGTCTTTATAGTCGAGTCCATAGTCTAGTTCATGGCATACTTCATAGTCTAGATACGAGTCAATATCATAGTCTAGTTCATAGTCTAGTCCAAAGTCTAGTTAATAGTCTAGTTCATAGTCTAGTTCATAGTCTAGTTCATGGCCTACTTCATAGTCTAGTCCATAGTCTAGTTCATAATTTAGTTTATAGTCTAGCTCATAGTCTATTTTATATTCTAGTTCATAGTCTAGTTCATAGCCTACTTTATAGTCTAGTTCATAATCTAGATCATAGTATATTTAATAGTCTAGTTCATTGTCTAGTTCATAGTCTAGTGTATAGTCTAGTCCATAGTCTAGTTCATAGTCTAGTGTATAGTCTAGTTCATAGTATAGTTCATAGTCCAGTTCATAGTCTGGTTTATAGTCTAGATCATAGTCTAGTTTATATTCTAGTTCACAGTCTAGTTCATAGTCTACCTTATGGTCTAGTCCATAGTCTAGTTCATAGTTAAGATCACATTCTAATTCATAGTATAGTTCATAGTCCAGTTCATAGTCTAGTTTATAGTCTACTTTATAGTCTAGTCCATAGTCTAGTTCATGGTCTAGATAATAGTCTACTTTATATTCTAGTCCATAGTCTAGTTCATAATCGAGATCATAGTCTAGTAATGGCCTATTTCGTGGTCTTGTCCATTGTCTAGTTCATAGTCTAGTCCATAGTCTAGTTCATGGCCTACTTCATAATCTAGTCCATAGTCAAGTCCATAGTCTAGTTCATAGTCTGCTTTACAGTGTAGTCCATAGTCTAGTCCATAGTCTAGTTCATATCCTACTTCATAGTCTAGTCCATAGTCTAGTTCATAGTCTAGTGCAAAGTCTAGTTCATAGTCTAGTTCATATTCTAGTCCATAGTCTAGTTCATAGTCTACTTTATAGTCTAGTCCATAGTCGAGATCATTCTAGTTCATGGCCCACTTCATGGTCTTGTCCATTGTCTAGTTCATGTGCTACTTCATAGTCTAGTCCATAGTCTAGACCTTAGTCTAGTTCATGGCCCATTTCATGATTTTGTCCATTGTCTAGTTCACAGTCTAGTTCATAGTCTAGTTCATATTGTAGTTCATAGTCGAGTTCATAGTCTAGTTCATATTGTAGTTCAATGTAAGTTGTAGAGTCTACAATATAGTTCATTTTCTAGTTCATAGCATAGTTTATAGTCTTGTTATTAGTCCGCTTCATAATCTAAGTTCATAGTCTGGTTTATATTTTCATCTAGAAAAATAGTCCTTTTACATCACTGTTCCCTGGCGTTTATACTAAAGTTTGTTGCTGATGTTACGGTTTGCATCAGCAGCATTCACCATTAATGTCTGTGTTAGTGAGTAAAACATTCCTTCACACACACACACACTCACCTCTGCATGTAAGGATATGTGTGTGTGTGTGTGTGTGTGAGAGTACTTGGATTTTACAAAACATTTCTTATTGTTTTTGTTGTAATCATTTGTTTAGTTAACGCTTTTGCTATAAAATACATACGAACATACAGTATATTTGTAAGTTGAATAAATTTGTTTGTTTTTTTTCTATTCTATTCTGTTCAGTTGTGTTGTGTTGTGCTTTTGTTTTAACTTAATTTTTCTATATGTGTATGTAGTATGTTTTCAGGTTTGTGTATAAAAATGTTCATTTGTGAGTGTCACTACTCATAAGAGTGAGAGTGAATGCAAGTGTCTCTGCCGTGCATGCATGGTAGTAGAGTGTGCTCGTGTGTGTTAGTTTTGAAGTGTATTTTTATATGGGTTTCATGTGTGTTAGTTTTTATTTCATTATTTCTTTTTTTTTGTAGTTTTATCTAGATATTAGTTGCACTTTTTTTTCTGCTGTAGTTGTTATACACTCGTATGCACTTGCATTTGTTTGAGCTGTTGTGAGATAAAAAAGGCATGTTTATGTTTGTATGTGTTTGTATTTAATACAAGATAATTGATAATATTATAATTTTTAATTAAATTACTTCATTATGCTTATTTTTTGTTGTTGTTGCTGAAGTGTAATTATGCCTTTGTTAGTTTTTGTAATACATACTTGCTAGCTTTTTTAGTTGATGTTGTTTTTATGTTTTTTTTTTATATGTAGATATTGTGCTAATTTTTGTACAAATTTTTAGTTAAAATTTAAAATATTTTGTTGCAGTTTTTTTTGGTTAGGTTTGTTTAAAATAAACTATTTTAGTTGATTAGGAAAAATAAAAGGTTTAAAATTTAAAAAAAAAACAAGTAAGGAACTATGGTCGGTCAAGCCCGACCATATAATACCCTACACTAAGTAAAAGAGCAAAAACATTTTTCTTTTAAAATTTCAATAATTTATATTTTTGAGTGATTTTCGGAAGTGGGCCTTATATGGGGGCTATGACCAATTATGGACCGATCACCATGAAATTAGGTCGTGTGATTTATGTCTATATTAAAGTTAACTATGTCGAATTTTGTGTGTATACCAACATTTTTAAGCGATTTATGCACGTTAAAGTGATTTTCGGAAGCGGGTCTATATGGGAGCTATGACTAATTATGGACCGATCTTAACAAAATTTGGTGACATGAATTTTGTGTATACAAAACTTATTTGGAGCGGAATTTGTGGAGATACATATATAAATTAAACATTTTTGACCGATAAAGTCCAATTTCGGGAGGACATTTGTATGGCGGCTAGGTGAAATAATGGACCGATTTCAGCCAGTTTCAATAGGCTTGGTCCTTGAGCCGAAAAAAATATATGTACCTAATTTCATCGAAATATCTTCAAAATTGCAACCTGTACTCTGCGCACAAAGTTTACATGGACAGCCAGCCAGCCGACCAGACGGACGGACGGACGGACATCGTTAAATCGACTCAGAAGGTGATTCGAAGTCGATCGGTATACTTTAAGGTGACTAATATTTTTGGGCGTTACAAACATCTGCACAAACGCATTATACCCTACCCACTATGGTGGTGTAGGGTATAATTAAATTGATAATTAAAATAGAAATTAGGTGTGACATACATACTTTTAACGCCCATTCACCAATTATTTTCGATATCGAATTTTTTTTCATTTATGATTATTATAAATATCGAAGGCATAAATTAGTTTTTTCTGAGAATTTTAACGACATAATTTTTAATAAGTTTTTAAACAACTTACTATTTTGTTGAGTAATAAAACAGAGTGCTACAAAGCGTTATTGATTGACATATTAAAACTGTTATCTAACTATATTTATCGACTTAATGATCAGTTTTTATTTCTCTTGTACCCATAATTAAGTGCTTTTAATCATAAAAAAGTTTAAATTTTGTACAAGTTCAGTAGAATTTTATGATCTCAATTGTCAATTTTAGGTGAAAATGTAAACATTATTAGAGGGAGGGGAAGAGATAATGAATAAATTGTGTGTAATACTAGACGTATGATTTATTTTAATTTCATTTTGAATTGAATAATAATCATACGTTGAGATAAAGATACAATTATAATTGGAATATTACAATAAAATATACATATATGTATGTATCATTAGAGTGCTCCAAAAAAATAAAATTGCGAATTTTGACCGAACCCCCCTCTAGAATTGTTCTATGTATTGTAGAAACACATTGTGTAAAATATTAGGATGATAGGATAACGTTAACTGGTGGCGCAACGACGCTGAATTTTTGAGGTGCATTTACAATGGGAAAATATGCAATTTTTTCAGTTTTTGTAAAAATTTTGCCATTAAATAATGACTTTTACAATTTAATTTAAAAGAATCGAAATGTGTACGTAATTGTCGTTATAATAAGATATAAAAGACAAAAATTGGTGAAAAAATGTTAAAGTTATTAAAAAATCGCCAGGCCATTAACGTGTCTCAGGCCACTAGAACAAGAAATTTATGAACAAAATTAACATATTTTGAGAAATATTAAAATAAAAGCTTATTTTTACTTAAAATATATCCATATTTACTTGTATATGAGCTTTTGTCCTCGTAGGATACCGTTAACCTATTCGCAGGTATGACCAAAAAAATTAAATTTTTTTAACGGCAGTTTCAAAACTCCAATTTCAAATTTTTAAAAATTTTGTTAAACAAATTTCAGAATTTTTTGATCATCACCTGGGGATTTATTGACAACATAATATGGAATAAAAATGTGAAAAAAGTATGTCAATACCTCCTATAGTTTTTCCGTACCTGCGATATAAATTTTGCGATTTTCGAGAAAAACTAATTTTTTGGTCATATTTTGGGGAATGACCAGAATTTCCTTACTGTAATGATTTTTAAGTAAAAGCTATTCAGAATAATATAGTCCAGGTAATTTTAAATATAGTCTGAAAGTTTTACTAAAATCGGAAAACTTTAACCCTTAAATCGTGAAGGACAAAGGTAAATTTTTTCAATATTTGGAATTTCTCATGGAAAGATAGCGAAATATTATATATTTTTGGGCCGATTTTGATGAAACTTAAGAAAAATATAAAATGTATGTAGTATTCACAATAACAGTACAAAAATGGAAATTAACCCTTAAGAGTACTTGGGGTCAAAATTAATGTGTTTTTCGTGATTTTAAAAGTTGAGTGTCATTTGGACCCCAAGTGCTATTAAGGGTCAATTTCCATTTTTGTACTGTTATTGTGAATACTAGACTTCATTTTATATTTTTCTTATGTTTCATCAAAATCCGCCCAAAAATATATAATATTTCGCAATCTTTCCATGAGAAATTCCAAATATTGAAAAAATTTACCTTTGTCCTTCACGATTTAAGGGTTAAAGTTTTCCGATTTTAGTAAAACTTTCAGACTATATTTAAAATTACCTGGACTATATTATTCTGAATAGCTTTTACTTAAAAATCATTACAGTAAGGAAATTCTGGTCATTCCCCAAAATATGACCAAAAAATTAGTTTTTCTCGAAAATCGCAAAATTTATATGGCAGGTACGGAAAAACTATAGGAGGTATTGACATACTTTTTTCACATTTTGATTCCATATTATGTTGTCAATAAATCCCCAGGTGATGATCAAAATATTCTGAAATTTGTTTAACAAAATTTTTAAAAATTTGAAATTGGAGTTTTGAAACTGCCGTTAAAAAAATTTAATTTTTTTGGTCATACCTGCGAATAGGTTAACGGTATCCTACGAGGACAAAAGCTCATATACAAGTAAATATGGATATATTTTAAGTAAAAATAAGCTTTTATTTTAATATTTCTCAAAATATGTTAATTTTGTTCATAAATTTCTTGTTCTAGTGGCCTGAGACACGTTAATGGCCTGGCGATTTTTTAATAACTTTAACATTTTTTCACCAATTTTTGTCTTTTATATCTTATTATAACGACAATTACGTACACATTTCGATTCTTTTAAATTAAATTGTAAAAGTCATTATTTAATGGCAAAATTTTTACAAAAACTGAAAAAATTGCATATTTTCCCATTGTAAATGCACCTCAAAACTTCAGCGTCGTTGCGCCACCAGTTAACGTTATCCTATCATCCTAATATTTTACACAACGTGTTTCTACATTACATAGAACAATTCTAGAGGGGGGGACGGCCTGTACCTAGAAAGTTTTTTTCGTCCATACAATCTTGGAGCACTCTAATGTATCATAGTTGGGGGTAGTGCACTAATTTTTAACTATCACTAATAGTTAGTGGTAGTGTAAAATATTTAACTAATTTTTTTAATGTTTAGTGATGAGTTGAAAAATATAAGCCTCACTCAATAATAGTGATAGTGTAGTTAAAATTTTTTAACTAATAATATTTTGAAAATAGTTAAAATATTTTTTTTTGCAGCCTAATGAAATAATTTTTTCTACACTAAAATTTTTAGTTAAAAAAATATTCCTGCACTATTTTTTTCAACAAAGAAATGTTTTACTCTATTCTTAGTTTAAGTTAATATATTTAAGGAAAAAACGTAAAAGCGGTATATAAATATACAAATTACAATAAAAAGAGAAATAAGCAATTACACATAAAATAATTAGCGACTATTGGCTTTAAGTAAAACAAGCTTTCCGAAATTCGAATCACTTAATTTATTTCTCGGAGGAGAATCCACCATTCCACTAAAAGAAAATAAACGCTCTACTGGAGCAGAAGAAGCCAAAGGCGTGTTAAATTTAAAAAACATTTGTCTTATTATTGGATATTTTTTGAGACTGCAAATATCAGTGTCCGAGCTTAAAAGGAATGCACGTATTTCACTATGCCATCTTTCTGAACAAAGGTTGAAGGTCCTAATATTGAAGATGTTAATAAACTAAGTAATTTCTTCAATAACTTTTTCACTTACTGTCAATTTCCCCAAAATCTAAGAATCCTACATTATCAGTGTTTTTTTGTGTTATTATTTCTTCGGATGCTGAAAAACACTTTGAAGCTTGCTCAACAAACATCTGTATATTTAATATTCTAGTTTAAACTGGAATATCTTCACGATCACTAATTTTGAATATATTAGTGTAAAGAAAATTATTGAAGCTTTTTTTTAGTTATTGTTAAATTTTTTAACTATTTGAGTTTAGTGCTTATTTCTACACTACCACTCAATTGATTTATAGTTAAAAAAATATCACTATCACTAAAAAATATTAGTGATAAAAATATAAGCTTCACTACCACTAAAGCTGATGAAAATTAGTTAAAACTATATTTTTTAAAATAATATTTAGTGCTAGTGAAATGTTGATTGCACTCAACATTTAGTGCACTACCCCCAACTCTGGTATGTATGTCACAAAATTTCTATTTAAAAATAAACGCCAAATTAAAAATTTTAAAATATAAAAATCACAAAAAGTTTTTTTTGGAAATAATATACCGAATTATTTCCAAAAAAAACTATTGGATATATTATTACGAAATTTTACATGGTTTACACATTTACCCAAATCTAATTTTTTTTTTAAAAAACCACGTTTAGATAGGTCTGGGGGTGTTGTGTCCACTTTAGTGAGCCAAAATTTACTATACACGTCTTTGCATTAAATTCTCTTTTCGAATCATATAAAAATTGTATATAGTCACGAATAAAATTTTTTTTTACAAAGAAAAACAAGTAAGAAAGGTCGGGCTTGGTCAATATATAACCTACACGAAGTAAATGAGCAAAAAGATTTCTCTTTTAAAATTAGGTCGTGTGATTTATGTCTGTATGAAAATTATTTATGTTGAATTTTGTATACCGACATTTTTAAGAGATTTATGCACGTTAAAGTGATTTTCGGAAACGGGTCTATATGGGAGCTATGACTAATTATGGACCGATCGTAACAAAATTTGGTGACATGAATTTTGTGTATACAAAACTTATTTGGAGCGGAATTTGTGGAGATACATTTATAAATTAAACATTTATGACCGATAAAGTCCAATTTCGGGAGGACATTTGTATGGGGGTTAGGCGAAATAATGGACCGATTTCATCCAGTTTCAATAGGCATGGTCCTTATAGAAATATCTTCAAAATTGCGACCTGTACTCTGCGCACAAGGTTTACATGGACAGCCAGCCAGACGGACGGACGGACATCGTTTAATCGACTCAGAAAGTGATTCTAAGTCGATAGGTATACTTTAAGGTGGGTGTAAACATCTGCACAAACGCATTATACCCTCCCCACTATGGTGGTGTAGGGTATAAATATATAAATTTACAAACAATATTTGAAAATTTCATAAAATATCCCAAAAAACACACGGTCATGAGAGTATGAGTTTGTTTCTACTACCAAAGGGTAGTAAAACCTTATACGCAGTTTGGCGATTTTGGTGAAAAATTTTTATGGTCCTCCACAGATTCTGATAATCAGTGGGCCCTCAAAAAAAGGTGTCATCGGTTTTTGGCCAACAGCTAATTCAGACTTGGTGTTACCGCTTAACTATATAAGGCAATAATATAGCTAAGAGTCCACCCAACAAATTTAGTTCAAATTTTTTAAAGAAATGTTTCACTTTTTTTAGAATAACTTCCAGGCACTCCAAATTATTCACTAACAATATTTCGTTTTTTCATATCTTGGTAACGTGATGGGCCCGGATCATACTGATAATAATTTGCCCGTTATATTGATATTGCAGCACAATAGAGAAGTGTACACTTGATCATATTTTTTTATCAAAATATCTTAATTTTATCGTCAAATAATATGCTAAATATTGTTAGTACACAAATTAGGAGTCCCTGGAAATAATTCTAAAAAAAGTGAAAAACTAATTTTTTCACCCTACATTTTTCCAAAAAAACTGCATGAAAAACAATTTTTTTGGAAAAAAAAAAAAATTATTTTGAGATATTAAATTTGTTTATTTGCGTACATCATAACAAAGTACAGATTTTAAAATTATAAATTATATTAACGTAAAAATGATAAAGCTAAAACACATAAACTGTAAAAATTTATAAATATTTCCACGGTTTATGTTAGAAAATCTTTTCTTCCTGTTATTTAATATTAATCCCAAAATCCCCCTACTTTTTACACCTTTGTATAGTTAAGTGTTACCTATTTAGTTGCTTTCTTTTTCGCTGGCCCTCTAAATACCAACTTCCTGGCTTAAAGTGTCTGCATATTTTATCAAAAAAAAAAAGAAAAAAAAGTTTCATTTAAACTCCACAAATTGCCCTTGACCATTTTTCTACGTTTTATTCATAAGCAAATTTTGTATTTTTTTTGTATATATGTATGTACTTTTAAAATACAAGTATCCTAATATAACTGTTTTTTTTTGTTGGCCTTTCTCTCTCTAGGTACAATACTTTTTTCTATATGGAGTGGAGCATCCTTTAGGCCTTTCAGTGTCAGTTAGCCGTGGGTTATTACTGGTTTTTTTTCTACTTTTCTCCAACAGTCTATGAGTTGCTCACTGGCAAAAGCAAATAATAAAGTGAGGTTTCTTTCTAGGAAATCGTGTTTTTTTTTTTTGTTTGGGATTTCTTGGGGTGTGTTTGTAAAGTGAACAGCGTGGTATCACTAGGGCCCCAAGGCAAATCCAAATTAATGGCAACTAAAGTATTATAAAAAAACAAAGGAGGGCAAGCTAAATTTTTGCTAGAAATTTTAGTATTTTTAAAGGATTTAAAAGAAAGTTGGTTAAGCAATTATGAATGAAATAGCAGTAAGAGTTTGACATAAAGAGCCTTTGTGATTTGAAATGAAAAGCAAGGTTTGAGGGTATAAGGATATTAAGCAAATTAATATATAACAAATTAATTGGATTAAATTCCTATAAACCGAAGAATTATAATTTCAAGAGATTTTCGAATGATAGAGTTTTAAAGCAAGTCAGATTAGAAAAAAAGCAATAAGTATTAAGACCTTTTTTTGAAACTAATAAAGGGCTTCCTGTCTTTAAATTTAAATGAAACAAAGTCTGTGAGAGATATTATCGACATTTTTCATTTGTTTGATAAGCCTATCGATGCCTTTATGTATGGAATATAACATAGGGCAAATGTCTGCCACGGCTTCGTAGGGTGGAGCCCATCTAAAATGTCCAATTCTCCATGAATCTGGCGCATAAGTCAGGCAGAATAGGTTATGTCGGCTTTGAAGGCCGCTGAAACTAAAGAAACCGCCACATGAAAAAGTCGAATGGAGTCAAACCGCACGACCTCGGTTCACATCACCTCCACGGGAGAGGTGGAGGTGCTCATGAATGTCGCAGAATGTCCATTGCGGAATCAGCTGTGTTGAAACAACGTGACGTTGGTGTGCATATCATCCAATTCACGAAACTTATACGAGACTATTAACGAGCCTAGAGACGAGACTATCGAGGTGACTAGAGACAAGACTATAAACGAGACTAGAGACGAGACTATAGACGACTGTAGACGAGACTTAGACGTGACATAGACGAGACATAGACGAGACATAGACGAGACATAGACGAGACATAGACGAGACATAGACGAGACTATAGACGAGACTTAGACGAGACCATTATCGAGACTAGAGACGAAACTTAGATGAGACTAGAGACAAGACTTAGACGTGACATAGACGAGACATAGACGAGACATAGACGAGACATAGACGAGACATAGACGAGACATAGACGAGACATAGACGAGACATAGACGAGACATAGACGAGACTATAGACGAGACTATAGACGAGACCATTATCGAGACTAGAGACGAAACTTAGATGAGACTAGAGACAAGACTAAGGACGAGACTAGGGACAAGCCTATAGACTATCGAGGGGACTAGAGACTAGACTATAAACGAGACTAGAGACGAGACTATAGACGAGAAGACAGATGAGACTTAGACGACACTTAGAAGAGACTATAGACGAGACTTAGACGAGACTTGGACGAGACTTAGATATGGGCGAAACTAGAGACGAGATTATATACGAGACTAAAGACAAGTTTATAGACGATACTTAGACGAGACTATAGAGACAAGACTATAGAGGAGTCCATATACGAGACTATAAACGAGATTTAGACGAGACATAGATGAGACGTAGACAAGACTTAGACGAGACTATAGACGAGACTAGAGATAAGACTCTAGAGGAGACTATAGACGAGACTTATGCGAGACCATAGATGAGACTTAGACGAGACTATAGGCGAAACTATAGACGAAACTTAAACGAGGCTTAGACGAGACAATAGATGAGACCATAGAAGAGACTATAAATGATATATTAGAAAATACTAACTATAGACGAGACTATAGACGAGACTACAGAAGAGACTTAGACGAGAGTATAGACAATACTATAGACGAGACTTAGACGGGATTTAGACGAGACTTAGACGAGACTTAGGCGAGACTTAGACGAGACTTAGACGAGACTATAGATGAGACTTAGAGGAGACTAGAGACCAGACTTAGACGAGACTATAAATGAGACTAGAGACAAGACTATAGACGAGAAGAAAGATGAGACTTAGACTAGACTTAGACGAGACTTAGACGAGACTTAGACGAGACTTAGACGAGACTTAGACGAGACTTAGACGAGACTTAGACGAGACTATAAATGAGACTAGAGACAGGACTATAGACGAGAAGAAAGATGAGACTTAGACGACACTTAGACGAGACTATAGACGAGGCTTAGACGAGGCTTAGGCGAGGCTATAGACGAGAGTATAGACGAGACTATAGATGAGACTTAAACGAGACATAGACGGGACTTAGACGAGACTATAGACGAGACTTAGACGAGACATAGACGAGACTTAGGCGAGACTATAGTCTGGACCATAGACGGGACTTAGACGAGACATAAACGAGACTATAGACGAGACAATAGATGAGACCATAGAAGAGACTATAAATTATATATTAGAAAATACTTGACTATAGGTGAGAATATAAAAGAGGCAACAGATGATACTAAAGATGACATTATAGACGAGACAATAGAAAAGGCTGTAGATAGGACCATATAAGAGACTATAGTCGAGACTATATACGACAATATGTACGAAACTATAGACTATATTATAGATCTTATAGACCAGACTATAAGCGAGATCTTAGATGAGAAAATACATGAGACTATAGATGAGGGTACAGGCGAGACTATATATTACAAGGTGCTAGATTATAGGCGTAAATAAAGTTAGGTTGCAAACGAGATTATGGACTAGAGTACTGAGGAGATTACTGACGAGACTATTAACGATAGTTTCATCTGCAGCAGTACCATGTTCACTACCATCTCCGCAGCTGCATCAGTGATATCGTCGAGGAAACATAGTTTCTAATTAAAACTATAAAATATACTTTTGAGCTCATTCCCGTAATGAAAAACCAAACGTTTGGGTGAAGCGTTGGGGGAAACTCTGAGGATAGAATACAAGAATAAGATGGAAATGGCGCATTTCCGAATTTCCCATGGATGCCAGGGTATCAACATTATATTTTTCAGGCTGTGAGGTCGAAAATAAATTACCCAAACACTGCACTGTTGGGTATATGCGAATGTTCAGTTATTAACTGAGAAATATGGCTATGTACCGCAAAAAGTGCTGCATATTGGCCCTCGACTGAAGTATGGCTAGAGTGTAAAAGCCAGGAGATCCCCAGCTATTTTCTGGATGTACTTCCAAAATGTTTGAGATGGTATTGGAGAGTTCATCGAATCCGTTATGGGAAGCATCTCTTCCTATGTTTGGACTCCGATACAGAAAACTCATGTATATGGTCTGTGGGCAGAGCTTTAGTTTTAACAAAATAGAGGTAAACTCGGGGTCAATGTTATTCATGTAGTTCTGGGGTTGATATAATAAACTGTCGCGCACATAAAAAGCAAGTGTAGGGTATTATAAGTCAGTTTTCATTCGTTTGCTGTGTTTTGTAACAAAATTATAAAAATATTTAATTTTTTTTAGTAATAACAAAAAACCCGACCACTTATTAATGAGTAATTTCTAATGTGTCTAAATTTCAATGTCATAATGTCATTTTTATATTGATGTTTTTAAACAAATTTAATTTTCCATTGACATTGTGTCACTTAAAAAATTATTAAATACAATATCTCCCTGGATATGGTAAGAGTTTTAAGTTTCCATTTCATATTTAAAACTATACAATACAATACCATATTTACAATTTACATTTATTTGCTGTGTTTGTCACTGTTTATAGTGAAAAATTGCCAATGGATTTTTATGACACAACGATTTAACTGGAAAAAAAATTGCATAGCCAACAAACGTATAGAAACAATTGACAATTTGACATGCATTTATGTCAGACAAATCTAAAAATGTATGTATTTATTTATTTGTACTTAATAAAACTACATTTTATAAATACTTTTGTTTCAAATGTTACAGAATGAAAAAAAAACAACAACAACTATGGTGTGATAATAAAACTACATGGTATTAAATTGGATAATAAACCTTACAAAAACAAACAAACAATTGTTAAAAAATTAAAATGAAAAAAAATTACAATATTTTAATTAACTGTACATTTTTATAAGTAATTGATTGAAGTGAATTTGTTTAATAAAATGGTGATACAAAATTTACGCAGGCTGTGCCGAATTTTGTACACCCACCATCAATAAGTGATAATAAAATATTTGTCTGACCCCCATATAACCCATATATGGATGACTATAGCAGACGAAACCATAGACGATCTTGTAGACAAGACTATATACGAGACTAAAGGTGAGACTATAGACGAGACTATAGACGAGACTATAGATGAGACTATAGACGAGACTATAGCCGAGACTATAGACGAAACTTTAGAAGAGAATATAGACGAGAATATAGACGAGACTTAGACGAGACTGTAGACGAGACTTAGACGAGACATAGACGAGACATAGACGAGACATAGACGAGACTATAGACGAGAATTAGACGAGACTTAGACGAGACTAGAGAAAAACCTATAGACGAGACTTAGACGAGACTATAAACGAGACTTAGACGAGACTATTAACGAGACTAGAGACTGGACTATAGACAAGACATAGACGAGACTGTAGAAGAGACTAGAGACGAGACTTAGACGAGACTAGAGACAAGCCTATAGACGAGACTATAAACGAGACATAGACGAGACATAGCCGAGACCTTAGACGAGACTATAAACGTGACTATAGACGAAACTATAGACGAGACTATAGACGAGACATAGACGAGACATAGACGAGACATAGACGAGACATAGACGAGACATAGACGAGACATAGACGAGACATAGACGAGACATAGACGAGACATAGACGAGACATAGAGACATAGACGAGACATAGACGAGACATAGACGAGACATAGACGAGACATAGACGAGACATAGACGAGACATAGACGAGACATAGACGAGACATAGACGAGACATAGACGAGACATAGACGAGACATAGACGAGACTATAGACGAGACTAGAGACGAGACTATTAACGAGACTAGAGACGAGACTACAGACGAGACTTAGACGAGACATAGACGAGATATAGACGAGCCATAGACGAGACATAGACGAGACATAGACGAGACATAGACGAGACATAGACGAGACATAGACGAGACTTTAGACGAGACTATAGAGGAGACTATAGAGGAGACTTAGACGAGACTATAAACGAGACTAGAGACGAGACTATAGACAAGACTTAGACGAGACTTAGACGAAACTTAAACGAGACATAGACGAGACTTAGACGAGACTATAAACGAGACTAGAGACGAGACTATAGACGAGACTATAGACGAAACTTTAGACGGGAATATAGACGAGAATATAGAGGAGACTATAGATGAGACTATAAACGAGACTAGAGACGAGACTATAGACAAAACTTAGACGAGACTTAGACGAGACTTAGACGAGACTGTAGACGAGACTTAGGCGAGACATAGACGAGACTATAAACGAGACTATAGACGAGACTATAAACGAGACTTTAGTCGAGACTTTAGACGAGACTATAGACGAGACTATAGACGAGAATATTAACGAGACTAGAGACGAGACTATATATGAGAATTAGACGAGACTAGAGACAAGCCTATAGACGAGACTTAGACGAGACTATAAACGAGACTAGAGACGAGACTATAGACGAGACTAAAGACGAAACTTTAGACGTGAATATAGAAGAGAAAAAAACGAGAATATAGACGAGAATATAGACGAGAATATAGACGAGACTTAGAAGAGACTGTAGACGAGACTTAGACGAGACTGTAGACGAGACTTAGACGAGACATAGACGAGACTATAAACGAGACTATAGACGAGACTATAGACGGGACTATAGACTAGACTATAGACGAGACTTAGACGAGACTTAGAAGAGAATATTAACGAGACTAGAGTCGAGACTATAGATGAGACTTAGACGAGACTAGAGACAAGACTATAGACGAGACATAGACGAGACTTTAGACGAGACTATAGAGGAGACTATAGAGAAGACTTAGACGAGACTATAAACGAGACTAGAGACGAGACTATATACAAGACTTAGACGAGACTTAGACGAGACTTAGACGAGACTTAGACGAGACTTAGACGAGACTTAGACGAGACTTAGACGAGACTATAAACGAGACTAGAGACGAGACTATAGACGTGAATATAGCCGAGAATATAGACGAGAATATAGACGAGAATATAGACGAGAATATAAGCGAGACTTAGAAGAGACTGTAGACGAGACTTAGACGAGACATAGACGAGACTATAAACGAGACTATAGACGAGACTATAGACGGGACTATAGACGAGACTATAGACGAGACTTAGACGAGAATATTAACGAGACTAGAGACGAGACTATAGATGAGACTTAGACGAGATATAGACGAGACATAGACGAGACATAGACGAGACTATAGACGAGACTTAGACGAGACTATAGACGAGACTATCTAGGGGACTAGAGACAAGACTATAAACGAGACTAGAGACGAGACTATAGACGAGACTATAGACGAGACTATAGACGAGACTTAGACGATACTATAAATTAGACGTAGACGAGACATAGGCGAGACTAGAGACGATGCAATAAATAAGACAATAGGTGAGATTATAGAGGAGGCTATAAACGAGACTATAGGGGATATTATAGACGAGACTATTGGTGATATAAAATTCAAGATAATAGACCAGACTATAGACGGACCATAGACAACACTATAGACGAAACTATAGACGTTATATCGCACATCATTTATTATTGCATTTTTATAAAATTTCAGAATGGATTTTATTTAGAATATTTTTATTTGTTATTCCAACTTTTTGCATATTTTGAAATACATTTTCAAAAGCTTGAAGGTCTTTTCTATTTGACATTTATACTTTAAAACATTTCAACTGAAAAAATATTGAAACGGTTAATCATAAATGCAGAATAAGGAAAAATTATTTGCCCTTACTATTGTTTATAGCAGAAGTAAAATATGTTATTTATTTGTTGTATAAGATTGTTAATGTAACTCTTTGCTGATTCGTTATACCAAGCTTTGTCTGTATTTTGAAATAGTTTCATTACATATTTGAACGTATGATTATTATTAAATTCAATATGAAATCGATATAACTCATACGTTCAGTGTTACCTACAAATCTGCTGTTGCTCTCTTTTTCTCTGTCTCCCTTTTATAACTGGACGTATGCTTACTATTTATTTCATTTCATTTTAAAATTAAATTATTATTGCTCATATGTATGTATGTCTGTCTTAAATAAACAACATTTCTACACAAATTAAAATACATAACAACACTTCTCGTTACTCCCACAATGCTCTTCATAAACTACATAAGTTTTAAATTTAATATGATTTTCTGTTGTTTTGTTTCAAAATAAAATAAAATGAAATACTATAATGAATAATGAATAATGTTTGTGATGATGCCAATATGATTTCTTGTGAATGTAATAAATTTAATAAATAAATAAGTAAGTAAACAAATGAAATGAAATGTTTTATTTATATTTATTTGCAACAAATGTGGCCATCTACAATAATCAATTTGAGAGATCTATTTATATATGTAGTTTGCCAACAAGCAAACGAGAAATGAAAAAATGTAGAGCAGTTATAGGTTTGTATATGAATAGCAATTTAATTAAGTGTTTAAATGTTTTCATTGTAGTCGAGCTAGTGATTCTAAGATTATATTTTATCTTTGCTTATTTTGCTGTTGTTTATTTTGTATAAATAAATACAATGGGAGATGAGTATTTGTTTAAAATGCAACAAATCTTATATTTTTAATATAATGAAATGTAAGTTGACCACAAAAAATGCTTTTAATAAAACATAATTTTCTTAATGTTTTAAATTGAGATTTTTATAAATAAACTAATGCCATAAATCTCTGTGTTTTGTGCCTTTTCGTAAATGCAAATTTAGAACTCTATTAAACTATAACAATATTTCTAAACAAAATCCCAGCTTTCATATAACTTTAAATAAATCGCTAATTGATTTATAGTTTAGTAATTAAATAAATATGTATCATATAAAAAATTTATTTTTATTTTATTACTTTCCCGAAAAAACACTATATTAAATAAAACATTTTGCTCAAATGGCATAAAATTAAATCACCCAAAATTGTGACATGCTTCGTCGCCATAAACAAAACTGTATAGATTTATTTTCCTTTGAAATCAACTGCATGAAAAATACTTTTACTCTACATTTTTTCACTGCTGCTGCTGATTTTTTATTTTTCTTTTTTTTTTTGTTGCAGCACGACGAAAGCAATGATTATTAAAATCTTTTTTATCAACAACGTCATAATTTATACATGTATTAGGATTAGTACGTGTGTGTGTGTATGTTTGAATACCACAACAACAGCAGCAACAAAAAAAAGCTGATATGAATAAACCACTATAAATTTTTGAAAAAATTTTATAGAAAAAAAAAAAAACCAAAAGAAACGCATACCAACACATGAATCTAAAACCAGCATCCCTGCCAGCATTTTCTAGCGTAGAAGGTTTTGCAGGTAACGTCATAATGCTTAAATTCATCCCGGATGAAATCTGCAGTAACGACAGTCGGGAAGAAGTGTGTAACTACAGTCATACACCTAAGGGGATACTTTTTAGTGACTTCTATAAGCAATGAATACGACTCTTCTGGATGTGTCAAAAAAGTGTCAATTTCAAAAAGTGTACATTTCACTTCTGCAAGAATCGAAGAAGTAGCTTCTAAAATGTTAGGAAAAAGTATGACTATTGGGTAAATTGCAGAGCTGTAAATCAGAATCATTTAAGAATTTTTGCTCTGAAGTTGAATTTTACATAAAAAATATACATTTTTTGAATGGAATCAATGGAAATGGAATCAATGAACGGTATCAAAAATTATAATTTTTTTTTCATTTAAAATATTTGATATAAAGTTAGCTTTTCCAAAAGTACAAATTCATTATACATCCTCTTAGAAATTTTTTAGATAACTTAAAAAGAATAAAAGTACATTTTTCCCCAAAAAATAGCGAAAAATCGCCTTTTTATTATTTTTTTAAATTCAAATGCATGTAACTTTGGACTCAGCCGTGATTTTTAACCAATTCTTTCTTTATTTGATTTATATGTACATCTGTTGTTAATCCTATGAAAAAAAGTGGAGAAAATCGGGAAATATTTGGAACCGCGGTCATCAAAAAAACTGGAGTAGGGTGGGTAAAAATGTTGAAAATTTAATTTCCAAATGCGAATATCTCCTAAGCTATAAAAGATAATTGATAGGTTTTATGTAGTTTTTATGATGAGAAGATTCTATATATGTAAGTTTTTTGAAATCGGAACACAAACGAAGAAATATGATCATTTTTAAAATTGAACATACCCGAAGTGTCCTACTTTAGGGACCCCTGGTCCCGCTCGTGGTGGGGCATGAAGTCCGAGTTCAAAACCTAAACTCGACAACACTTTCTCTTTGCGCATGTGAAATTTCGTTTAAAGTGGACTAAGGATTTAGAAATTACAGATTTATTTTCCTCTTTTTTTTCTCATACCACTGTGTGTCGTTTGTCGTTAGGTGGTAGACAAATTGAGACTTTTTGATTGGAACAGAACAGCGACCCTATAATTCTGAAAGGGCATATTTAGATAGTTTTTGTGGAATAAAATTATAGTCCAGCTGTTTTGATTTTTTTTAATTTTTTGATCGAAGATAGCATTATACTAATTGAAAAAAATGTTGTAAGTTAATATCTGAGAGAATTCTTATTGTCAGAGTTATATTGTGGAATTTTATATGGATCATTTTTGTGGAAGATCTTAACCCCCTATCTCCTCTGTTTTGAGTAAATCGAAAAAAGTCCTTTCAAAAAGGACATTTAAGGATTAAAATATTTTACGAAATTTTTTTTTGGCGTAAAATTTCATTGGAGGTCACCAAAGACACAAAAGTTGTTAATAGAGCCCTTTACGCTTAATTAGCAAAATTACACCCTATATCGGATCTCATATTTTTTAAACATATCTTCAAAAATCCAAGTATGATCCGAATGAGCTGAAATTTAAAATGTAAATAGTCCATAAGAAGATCTACAAAACATATGTAAATATATGTAAGTTATGTCTTTTAGTTCAAAAGATATTTAGGTTTATTTATTTTTATACCCTTCACCTTCGTGAGAAGGGTATATATAAGTTTGTCATTCCGTTTCTAATTTCTACATTTTTCATTTCCGACCCTATAAAGTATATATACTCTGGATCCTTATTGATAGCGGAGTCGATTAAGCCATGTCCGTCTGTCTGTCTGTCTATACGTCTGTCTGTTGAAATCAATTTTCTGAAGACCCCAGATATCTTCGGGATCCAAATCTTCAATTATTCTGTCAGATATGCTTTCGAGAAGTTTGCTATTCAAAATCAGCAAAATCGGTCTATAAATAACGGAGATATGAGCAAAAAACCGGGACAACCTCGATTTTTTACCTATTTTTGATCTATATCTGGATTACTAAGTCATTAATATAGACAATATGGATATCTAATGATACATATTTCAAAGTCCATTGCAACGATGTAGATAAGGTTATAATAAGTTGGACCTACAATGGGTCAAAATCGGGAAAAATATTTTTTGACTCGATTTTTGTTTCATCAAAAAATTTTTTTTGTCATAAATTTTTTCCAAAAAAAAAAATTTTTATAAAAAAATTTGAAAAAAACATTATTTAAAAAAAAATTTGAAAAAAACATTTTTTAAAAAAAAATTTGAAAAAAACATTTTTTAAAAAAAATTAAAAAACAATTTTGAAAAAAAAAAATTTTGAAAAACAATTAAAAAAAAAATTTAATTTTGTTTACCGAAAAATATATAAAAAAAATTATTTTAAAGTATAATTTGGTAAAGGGTATATAAGATTCGGCACAGCCGAATATAGCTCTCTTACTTGTTTTAATTCTGCTTGATCTTTTTTTGGTTTTTTAGATATGGCGGGCCTACGAAGGTTCGAAATTTTTTTTTTTTAATATTATCTATATTTGCTATAAAATTTCGAAAGCAATAAAAATAACATGCTAACAGTAGTTATCTCATCCCTATAAAAAGTTACACGCATCCAAAGTTGGAACATGAAAAAATGGCCATATTAAGTTATAAAAGTCCCTATATTTTATCATTTGTAGAAAAAAATTTTCTTCGGAACTATATAAAATTTGTATATGACCCGGACAAGCCCGACCATATAATACCCTACACTAAGTAAAAGAGCAAAAACATTTTTCTTTTAAAATTTCAATAATTTATATTTTTGAGTGATTTTTGGAAGTGGTCCATATATGGGGGCTATGACCAATTATGGAGCGGTCACCATGAAATTAGGTCGTGTGATTTATGTCTATATGAAAGTTAACTATGTTGAATTTTGTGAGTATACCAAAATTTTTAAGCGATTTATGCACGTTAAAGTGATTTTCGGAAGCGGGTCTTTATGAGAGCTATGACTAATTATGGACCGATCGTAACAAAATTTGGTGACATGAATTTTGTATATATAAAACTTATTTAGAGCGGATTCGTAAAGATACCTTACAGAAAAGCATAAAATTGTTATATGTTCTTAAAGAAAGTTCTGTTTAAAAAAAAAAGATTTAAGTCTCCTTTCGCCAAAAAAATTTATTATTTTTTTTTAAATTTTTAAAATAGTTTATTTTTGGATCAATAATCGATATTGCTCTCAAATCTTTTGTATATTATTGGTAATTTAGTTTTTTAACTAACAAAAAAAAACTCGAGTCCTTTCGGTTCAAAAGTACGATCTATATTTCTAAAAAAGTGGACCACGGTAGTGGCAAAATTTAAAAAATTTCAATTTTTAAATGCCTATAACTCAGAAATTTTAAAAGATAAATAGCAAACGCAAGACCTAGCCGAGCGCTTTCCAAAAATATAAAAATAATGGAATGTGTTTAAAAAATGGAATGTGTTTAAAAATCGAAGGTAGCCTACTTTGACCCCCATAGCCCTGCCTCTGGAGAATTTGTAGGGCCCATTTTAATAACTTAAACTCGAATACTCCATGGCTAAGCCCAAGTCGAATTTTATCCCCATTGGACCAACCGTTTAGAAATGCCAGATTTATTTCCAAAAATATGAGAGTTTTTTTGATTAGCTTATTCTAGAAACTTCTGGTAGTACTGAAGAAGTATCAAATAGAAGATCAATTTGCGCTGCTAATGTGATTTATTTTTTGCAAAATTTACTAAATATCATACTTTTAACTTCTAGATTTCATACAGTAGTCACTTTTGTCCCAAAGACTCTGCCAAATGCTCGAAGGGCATTAAAGTAGTATGTGGATGTGTCTAAACATACATACACATAAATACATATACATATATGCATATGTATATATGTATGTGTGTTTAAAATTGCAGTTGTGTGAGAGAAAAAAAACTAAACAAAAAAAAATACATAAAACAGCACACAAGTAAAATAAAATCATAATAAAAATATGAAGAGAAATACAAAAAAAAAAAAAACTGAACAAAAAAAAAATCATAAAATAAAACATAGAAATTTACTTTTAACATACTAAATTTTTATATACCAACAAAATAAAGAATCACAAGGAAAATGCCATAAATAGGGTCAGGGTCAACTAATAAAGGGGCAACTAGGGAACAGTCAAGTAAATGAAACTCAGTGGAAGTCAATTTAAAACTCTAAGTTTGATATCAATCGTGAAGTTAGGGACTATCTACATATAACAAATTGGAATTAAAATTTGAAATCTTAAATTGCTGTATTTTACCAGAATTTCGAACATATAGGTATACGAGACTAGAGACGAGACTGTAGACGAGACTAGAGACGAGACTAGAGACGAGACTAGAGACGAGACTAGAGACGAGACTAGAGACGAGACTAGAGACGAGACTAGAGACGAGACTAGAGACGAGACTAGAGACGAGACTAGAGACGAGACTAGAGACGAGACTAGAGACGAGACTAGAGACGAGACTAGAGACGAGACTAGAGACGAGACTAGAGACGAGACTAGAGACGAGACTAGAGACGAGACTAGAGACGAGACTAGAGACGAGACTAGAGACGAGACTAGAGACGAGACTAGAGACGAGACTAGAGACGAGACTAGAGACGAGACTAGAGACGAGACTAGAGACGAGACTAGAGACGAGACTAGAGACGAGACTAGAGACGAGACTAGAGACGAGACTAGAGACGAGACTAGAGACGAGACTAGAGACGAGACTAGAGACGAGACTAGAGACGAGACTAGAGACGAGACTAGAGACGAGACTAGAGACGAGACTAGAGACGAGACTAGAGACGAGACTAGAGACGAGACTAGAGACGAGACTAGAGACGAGACTAGAGACGAGACTAGAGACGAGACTAGAGACGAGACTAGAGACGAGACTAGAGACGAGACTAGAGACGAGACTAGAGACGAGACTAGAGACGAGACTAGAGACGAGACTAGAGACGAGACTAGAGACGAGACTAGAGACGAGACTAGAGACGAGACTAGAGACGAGACTAGAGACGAGACTAGAGACGAGACTAGAGACGAGACTAGATATGAGACTAGAGACGAGACTAGACACGAGAGTAGAGACGAGACTAGACACGAGAGTAGAGACGAAACTAGAGACGAAACTAGAGACGAGAGTAGAGACGAGACTATAGACGAAACTATAGACGAGACTATAGACGAAACTATAGACGAGACTATAGACGAGACTATAGACGAGACTATAGACGAGACTATAGACGAGACTATAGACGAGACTATAGACGAGACTATAGACGAGACTATAGACGAGACTATAGACGAGACTATAGACGATAGACGAGACTATAGACGAGACTATAGACGAGACTATAGACGAGACTATAGACGAGACTATAGACGAGACTATAGTCGAGACTATAGACGAGACTAGAGACGAGACTAGAGACGAGACTAGAGACGAGACTAGAGACGAGACTAGAGACGAGACTATAGACGAGACAAGAGACGAGACTAGAGACGAGACTAGAGACGAGACTAGAGACGAGACTAGAGACGAGAATAGAGACGAGACTAGAGGCGAGACTAGAGACGAGACTAGAGAGTAAACTAGAGACAAGACTAGAGACTAAACTAGAGACGAGACTAGAGACGAGACTAGAGACGAGATTGGAGACGAAACTAGAGACCGGACTAAGGACGACACTAGAGACGATACTAAAGACGAGATGACATTATAGACGATACTAGAGACGAAACTAAAGACGAGGCTAGCGACGAGACTAGACTAGATATACAGTTTTAGAAAACTGTACAACAATTTTAGAAGACTGTAAATCAGTTTTAGGAAACTGCTTAACAGTTTTTAAAAACAGTATAACAGTTCTGAAAACAGTATAACAGTTTTAAGAAACTATATACAAGTTTTAGCAAACTAGCTAACTTAGTTTGCAACAATTTCCTTATATCGTCCAAACTGCGTCCCTGCATTATAGTTAAAACCATAAAATATTAAAATTATTATGAAAAAAAAACTTGAACTATCTATTTGCTGCTTTGATCCCTCTCTCCAGAATTCTGCTCACAAACGTCATGGTTTATTGTGCAGAAACACAAACTAAACTAAAGAGAAAAAAAATCCTTAACAGATATAAAAAATTGTAAGTGAAAAGAAAATAAATTCTTTTCTTTTTTTAAATAAAAAATCACATAGAAAATAAATATATGAAGTAGTTGAAAAAAAACACACAAAAAATATTTCGTTGAAAATTAAAAAAATATAGAAAAAAAAAACAAACAAAACTCCATGGAGAATGAAATATACTCGTAGTAGTACAAGTCGAACAGCGTAGTTAAATGGATGGTTGTTAGAGGGAATGGTGGGTAATGGTGTTTTTTTTTTGTATTTTTGTACTAGTAAAAGTAAAATGGAGCAAAAAAAATATTGAAAAAAAATCACGACAGAAGTTGATTGCAGACACCAGGTGCATGCTATCGATTTATTAATCTTTTGATGTTGGTTTATTGACAGGGTAAAAGTATTGTTTTTCTACAACTTTTTTTCCTGTTGTTCACCATTTTTTTTTTATTTATTTTCAAATTCCCCATGCTTTGTGATTTCATTTCAATTTTTCCTATATTTTTTTCTGCTGTGTTTGTGTTTTATTTTTTTGGTGACGCAGAGGGCCAAACAATTGGAAATCTCAGTACATCTTGGTGAAAAACGTGTTTTTTTTTGCTTTCCTTCTCCCTTTTTTGAGTAATGTGTATGACATTTATTGTTTTAATTTAGAAATTTTGTTCGTAAATAATATAAAAAAATCTGAAAAAAAATATGTTGAAGAAATATGCTTCATTAGAGCTGGGGAGGTATAACGGCAGCAGCTTAAAATTATGACAAATCACTTTTGCAAATGCTTTCCCCCCAAAAATAACAAAGTTTAATATTCTTTTCTTTAACAACTATTTTAAATATTTAAGATTTTATTTAGCCCATCCCTTAAAGTAACAAAAAAATGAAAATTGTTTATAAATTCCTTATTAATACCTTAACATTTAGTCCTTTTTCTTACTACTACGGCTTGTTGTGTGATTAACTATTTCCCATAATTTGCATATTTTTACCCAAACAATTTTAACTTAATTTTAGCCAAATTTACACCGCAATTTGTAACAAATTAAATTCTTTACATTAAATGTGAATTTTATATTTGAAAATTCCCTTCTATACAAATACAATACAACACATACCAATACACACGTACACTATGATCACCACTTTAAAATTCATAAACAATTTGAAATCTATTTGGCATATTATGGTTGTAAGTAAAATATTGAAATATACAAATCTTCTTGCTAAATATATGAATCTACTAAATAAATTTATGTTTCAAAATAATTTACACAGACAAACATAAGGCTTCGATGCAGAGCACATACACAACCAGGAATATTAGCATACACACAAACACATACACACATTCATACATGCCCAGCGGGAAAAAGATGCAGTAAAGAGGCCTACCTAAATGCCTCATTTTGCAGACACAAGGACTTGCAAAATCATTTTGCCGCATTGCAAAATCATTTAAATTTTACACGGCGTGTCATTGCGAGCCAAGGCCTTGCATACTCGCTGCTGTTAGAGGGCTGAGAGAAGGCCTACTTATGATGGGCTGTTGGCAGCCAACAAGTTCACTTGTTATTAGAAGGGGATTCATAGGGCTTCTTGAACACCTTCTAAGAGCAGGCAGGGTGGAATGAGTATCGGATCTTTTAGAATGTGTAAGTATGCCTTTTAGAAGGCCTACAAATTGAAGTCCTACATTTTTTCCCGCTGGGTGCTTTAAGCATCAATGTTGTAGTAACTTAAAACTATTTATACTTAAACTCAAGCAGAGGTGAACAACAAGCCGCAGGAATTGAGAAGAAGCTAAATTATAGACGAGCTTTTAGACAATACTATAGACGAGACTAGAGAGGAGACTAGAGACGAGACTAGAGACGAGACTAGAGACGAGACCAGATACGAGACAAGAGAGGAGACTAGAGACGAGACAAGAGACGAGACTAGAGACGAGACTAGAGAAAAGACTAGAGACGAGACTAGAGACGAGACTAGAGACGAGACTAGAGACGAGACTAGAGACGAGACTAGAGACGAGACTAGAGACGAGACTAGAGACGAGACTAGAGACGAGACTAGAGACGAGACTAGAGACGAGACTAGAGACGAGACTAGAGACGAGACTATAGAAGAGACTATAGACGAGGCTATAGACGAGACTATAGACGATACTATAGGCGAGAGACTATAGACGAGACTATAGACGATACTATAGGCGAGAGACTATAGACGAGACTATAGACGAGACTATAGGCGAGACTATAGACGAGACTATAGACGAGACTATAGACGAGACTATAGACGAGACTATAGACGAGACTATAGACGAGACTATAGACGAGACTATAGACGAGACTATAGACGAGACTATAGACGAGACTATAGACGAGACTATAGACGAGACTATAGACGAGACTATAGACGAGACTATAGACGAGACTATAGACGAGACTATAGACGAGACTATAGACGAGACTATAGACGAGACTATAGACGAGACTATAGACGAGACTATAGACGAGACTATAGACGAGACTATAGACGAGACTATAGACGAGACTATAGACGAGACTATAGACGAGACTATAGACGAGACTATAGACGAGACTATAGACGAGACTATAGACGAGACTATAGACGAGACTATAGACGAGACTATAGACGAGACTATAGACGAGACTATAGACGAGACTATAGACGAGACTATAGACGAGACTATAGACGAGACTATAGACGAGACTATAGACGAGACTATAGACGAGATACTATAGACAAGACTTATAGACGAGATACTATAGACGAGACTATAGACGAGATACTATAGACGAGACTATAGACGAGATACTATAGACGAGACTATAGACGAGATACTATAGACGAGACTATAGACGAGATACTATAGACGAGACTATAGACGAGATACTATAGACGAGACTATAGACGAGATACTATAGACGAGATACTATAGACGAGACTATAGACGAGACTATAGACGAGATACTACAGACGAGACTATAGACGAGATACTATAGACGAGACTATAGACGAGATACTATAGACGAGACTATAGACGAGATACTACAGACGAGACTATAGACGAGATACTATAGACGAGACTATAGACGAGACTATAGACGAGACTATAGACGAGATACTATAGACGAGAGACTGTAGACGAGAGACTATAGACGAGAGACTATAGACGAGAGACTATAGACGAGAGACTATAGACGAGAGACTATAGACGAGATACTATAGACGAGACTATAGACGAGATACTATAGACGAGACTATAGACGAGATACTATAGACGAGACTATAGACGAGACTATAGACGAGACTATAGACGAGATACTATAGACGAGAGACTGTAGACGAGAGACTATAGACGAGAGACTATAGACGAGAGACTGTAGACGAGAGACTATAGACGAGAGGCTATAGACTATAGACGAGAGACTATAGACTATAGACGAGAGACTATAGACGAGAGACTATAGACGAGAGACTATAGACGAGAGACTATAGACGAGATACTATAGACGAGAGACTATAGACGAGTGAATATAGACGAGAGACTGTAGATGAGAGACTATAGACGAGAGACTATAGACGAGAGACTATAGACTATAGACGAGAGACTATAGACTATAGACGAGAGACTATAGATGAGAGACTATAGACGAGACTATAGACAAAGCACAGTGGTTTAGAAACGCTTTTTTTTGGGAGTAATTTGGTATTTTGGGAAATGTTGGAGATATTGTTACGAAATTTCACATGTTTGGAGCTGAGGTGTTTCCCAGTTGATTTACAGCTTCCTAGCGCTAGTGGGGGCCAGTGCGAGGACCCTCAAATTTGGTCAACTCGGGTGTCAATTTTTTTTAAAAAGTTCCCACTTCGTATAATAAATGGATTTCAGGCGATTTTTTTAAAAAAATATGAGACCCGAGGTGGTCAACGTACTGGCCACCATTAGAGCTAGGATGCTGAAGAAACGTAAAGACACTCGAATAAACACTTTAAAATATGCTACTATAGGCTACAGAAGATTTTATATATGGGACTAGATATGAGACAGTAGGCTAAAGACGAGATTGTAGACAAGACTATAGGACTATATACTAAAAATGAGACTACATACAAGACTCTATTGTCTGAAAGGTTCTAAATATGAGACTATAGAACGTACTATATAAGAAACAAAAGACTATACACGAAAAAATACGCTAATGGCGATACTATGGACGACTATGGAATAGGCTAATTAGAAATGAAAAGACAAATAAGTTTTCGTTGGTATTTTTTTAATTTAATTTTATGTTTATGAATGAGTTTTGCCATTTCTGCCCTAATACATTTAAACTTCTTAGAAAACCAACATGTTGTTGCCGAAGGCTGGTTGTAATGGCAAAATAAGGAGATTTCTACTTCTTGCAACTCTTCGGAGTAGCAGTTCACAGTGAAGGCAGCAAAAGCAGTACAAATAATATAACTTACTATGGCTACAACTATTACGAGTAGTGGCAACAACAATTGCTGATGATGGTCTTAGCCCTGCAACATTATAACAAAATACATGCATAACAAAAGCAGAAATATACACAGGGAGTCCTAAGGAGTAGAAATTTTCTTACAAGTCCTTGTAGAAGTCTTCTACATTACAATGTGAGAGCGTATGTATGTCCTCGAAAGTGTTTTGAGGCAAGTTGTATGTAAGAATGTTCGTATTGTATGTGTGTAGTTGCTAAAGTAGTGGTAGAGATGATTTGTGCTTTTGTTGTTGCCATTGTAATTCATAATGTTGGTTGTTGGGTTTTGGGTGGCAGCGAGGCAGGCAGGCAGGCTGGCTGGCTGTTTGTTGGTGAGAATGAGCTAGTGGTTTTGTTTATTGCTGGTTATATGGACGACAACAACAACAGGAAGGTGGTTTAACAACAAATACGGCTGCAGGATAAATAAAGTATTGAGGTTGCAGCTGCTGCCTCGTGAAACTTTCAACTTGATTTCAAGTCTACTTTTTGCATTGTATCAATGTGTAAGAGTTTTTTTTTGTTTGCAACAATGTTGTGTATTTATTTTGTTTGTTTATATTTATGGTACGTTTCTGTTGTTAGCCTCGTTACACCTAAATGCATTAGTTTGTTATTATAATCGCAGACGTGCTAATGTTACTCTGTGTGTGTTTATTTCCCACTCTGCTGCAAAATAATTATTTGTTAGATTTCCGTGTTTGTGCAATTGAATTCCTTGTTATTGTGACTTTTATATCGCTCCAACATTAAGATATAAATGATGAGTCTAAACTTACACACTCATTTGCGTGAATAATGGCAAATTGATTGATCAGATACAAAAAGGGATTTGCTGTTGATTCATTAAGATGTTTACTATAGTAGTAGCAGAAGCAGTATAGCTGTAGTATGGCAAGGTTTTGTGAGTGATTGAAACAATAAGAAACTTGACATTTTTGCATAGTTAGATCAAAGTCCAATGGTTTAGAGGATAGAGTGAATATAAGAGAATAAAAGCAAATAAATATGATTAAAATAAATGGTTTAAAACAAAAGTGAAAGTAAAAACTTTTTACATTAAATTTATCTTAAACTTAATACAAAAATCATTTAATGTCTCTCCTATAGTATAATTTTAGTACTTTTATAGTCTTGCCTGTAGTCTGGTCTAATGTGTAGTTCAATATTTTGTCTTGTATATAGCTTTGTTTGCAATCTGGTATAAAACCAGGTTATGTAGTTTGTCTTATCTTATATTTATGCGTATGTATGTATATTTTAGTGTATGATATATAATCTGGTTTGTTCTATTATCTCAGCTATAATCTTGACCTTAGTATCGTCTATAATCATGGTGAATCAATTGTCAGATCTAAAATCTGGGTACGTTTTTTTATATCGTCTCTAGCCTAACCCATAGTCTTTTTTATAATATAGCCTGTTCTATTATCTCGCTTAAAGTCTCGTCAGTAGACTCATGTATATAGTCTCGTACGTAGTTTCGTATATAGTATTGGCCCTAGGCTTTTCTAAAGTCTCAACTAAAGTAACTTCTAATAGTCTCATAGTCTCATCCATAGCATATCCTATAGTATCGTAAAAATTCTGGTCCATAGTCTGGTCAATAGTGTCGTCTAAATTATAGTGAATAGTCTCCTTTATAGTCTCATCTATAGTCTCGTCTAGATTATCGTCCAAAGTCTCGTCTATATTATTGTCGATAGTATCGTCTTAATCCTCGTCCATAGCCTTGTCTATAGTCTTATCAATAGTCTTGTCCATAGTCTCACCTGAGATCTTGTCCATAGACTCGTCGAAGATCTTGTTTACTGTCTAGTCTATATTCTCGTCTATAGTCTGCTGTATAGTCTCGTCTATAGTCTGATGTATAGTCCTGTCTATAGTCTCGTCTAGATTATCTATCTCGTCTATAGTCTCGTCTAAAGTCTCGTCTATAGTCTCGTCTATATTATCGTCCATAGTCTCGTCCATAGTCTCGTCTATAGTCTCATCTATAGTCTCGTCTATAGTCTCGTCTATAGTCTCGTCTATAGTCTCGTCTATATTCTCGTCTATAGTCTCGTCTATAGTCTCATCTATAGTCTCGTCTATAGTCTCGTCTATAGTCTCGTCTATAGTCTCGTCTATAGTCTCGTCTATAGTCTCGTCTATAGTCTCATCTATAGTCTCGTCTATATTCTCGTCTATAGTCTCGTCTCTAGTCTCGTCTCTAGTCTCGTCCTAGTCTCGTCTATAGTCTCGTCTATAGTCTCGTCTATAGTCTCGTCTATAGTCTCGTCTATAGTCTCGTCTATAGTCTCGTCTATAGTCTCGTCTATAGTCTCGTCTATAGTCTCGTCTAAAGTCTCGTCTATAGTCTCGTCTATAGTCTCATCTATAGTCTCGTCTATATTCTCGTCTATAGTCTCGTCTCTAGTCTCGTCTCTAGTCTCGTCCTAGTCTCGTCTATAGTCTCGTCTATAGTCTCGTCTATAGTCTCGTCTATAGTTTTGTCTAAAGTCTCGTCTAAAGTCTCGTCTATAGTCTCGTCTATAGTCTCGTCTATAGTATTGTCTGTAGTCTCGTCTAAAGTCTCGTCTATAGTCTCATCTATAGTCTCGTCTATATTATCGTCCATAGTCTCGTCCATAGTCTCGTCCATAGTCTCGTCTATAGTCTCGTCTATAGTCTCGTCTATAGTCACGTCTATAGTCTCGTCTATATTCTCGTCTATAGTCTCGTCTATAGTCTCATCTATAGTCTCGTCTATAGTCTCATCTATAGTCTCGTCTATAGTCTCGTCTATAGTCTCATCTATAGTCTCGTCTATAGTCTCATCTATAGTCTCGTCTATAGTCTCATCTATAGTCTCGTCTATAGTCTGGTCTATACTCTCATCTATAGTCTCCTCTATAGTATCGTCTATACTCTCGTCTAAAGTCTCGTCTATAGTCTCGTCTATACTCTCGTCTATAGTCTCCTCTATAGTCTCGTCTATACTCTCGTCTATAGTATCGTCTATAGTATCGTCTATAGTATCGTCTGTAGTCTCGTCTAAAGTTTCATCTATAGTCTCGTCTATACTCTCGTCTATAGTATCGTCTATAGTATCGTCTGTAGTCTCGTCTCTAGTCACGTCTATAGTCTCGTCTATACTCTCATCTAAAGTCTCGTCTATAGTCTCGTCTATATTCTCGTCTATAGTCTCCTCTATAGTCTCGTCTATACTCTCGTCTGTAGTCTCGTCTATAGTATTGTCTGTAGTGTCGTCTAAAGTCTCATCTATAGTCTCGTCTAAAGTCTCGTCTATAGTCTCGTCTATAGTATCGTCTGTAGTCTCCTCTATAGTCTCGTCTATACTCTCGTCTAAAGTCTCGTCTATAGTCTCGTTTATATTCTCGTCTATAGTCTCCTCTATAGTCTCGTCTATACTCTCGTCTGTAGTCTCGTCTATAGTATTGTCTGTAGTCTCGTCTAAAGTCTCATCTATAGTCTCGTCTATAGTCTCGACTATAGTCTCGTCTAAAGTCTCGTCTATAGTCTCGTCTATAGTATCGTGTATAGTATCGTCTGTAGTCTCGTCTATAGTCTCGTCTATAGTCTCGTCTATAGTCTCGACTATAGTCTCGTCTAAAGTCTCGTCTATAGTCTCGTCTATAGTCTCGTCTAAGATCTTGCCTACAGTTTCGACTATAATCTCGTTTGGCCTCGTCTATAGTCTCATATATAGTCATATTCATAGTCTCGTCTAAGATTTTGTCTAAAGTCTCGTCTGTAGTCTCGTCTAGACTCGTCTATAGTCTCGTCTATAATGTCGTCTGCAGTCTCGTCTACAGTCTCGTCTACTGTGTCGTCTACAGTCTCGTCTACAGTCTCGTCTATAGCCTTGTCCGTAGTCTCGTCTCTAGTCTCGTCTCTAGTCTTGTCCATAGTCTCGTCTAAGATTTTGTTTTCAGTCTAGTCTATATTCTCACGTCTATAGTCTTGTCCATAGTATCGTCTAAGGTCTTTTCTACAGTCTAGTCTGGTCTCGTCTATAGGCTCGTCTATAGTCTTCTCTATGGTATTGTCTATAGTCTTTTTGATTGTCTCATCAATATTCTAGTCTTTAGTTTCGACTATAGTGTTCTGTCTTATGAAAAATTCCCGTTTAAGATAATCAAAGATCCCTAAAAAACATTTTACCTTTTTTTGGTTAGAAAATTATCAATAGCAAATCGATCCCTGTTCCCTATCGAATTTCCAAATAAAAAACTTTGTTTAATTTTAACATTTAAATCAAATGATTTAATTTTCTGCTTAACAAACCTTTAAGCAATAAATAAAATTATGCAAAAATTGCAAGTATCCTTTTAACATTCCTTAAATTTCGCTAAGAGTTTTGTGATTCTTACAGAGTTTGTAGCATTTAAGGTCTTTCTTCTACTTAATTTTTGGTAGTCAGTCATTCATATAGCATTTTTCAATTGTGCTGTGTTGTGTCTTTATAAAGCAGCACAGTAGTCGCTTGTAAATTTTTTGAATCCTGTTCTTTTGTCCTTCTTTTCTGTTTTTTTTTTATAAATATATTTTATTTAGTTCATTTTAACTGTTTTCCTTTTTTGCATATATTTTTGTTGTTGTTTTTATTATTGTAACGACCCTTAAATATTTTTTTCCGATGTCACATTGTATGGGAGTGTAAGTGTGCTACAACTTCATTCATTCAGTCAGTCAGTCAGTCAGTCAGTTTGGCAGTTGCTGGAAGAGGAAGAAGTATGTGCTGGTGTGTATTGTAATGAGATTTATTTTTATATTTATACGAACACACACATACACAGTTATGTGTGAGTGAGTTTGTCGTCATCTCTTATAGTCTTTGCTGTTGTTGTTTTTGTAGTAGTAGTGGAGTCGTCATCATCAAATGTAATGTTGTTTGGTGACTATTTCCGTTTGTTATTTGTACCATTTGCCGACGCCATTTATAGCAATACTACACGTACACTCACACTCACACACAAACACATACATATACTTGTATATATTTGTTTGTGTGAGTGAGTGTGTTTGTCACACAAATACCCAACGACATTTATGACCATTACAATACAATATCGAACCTTATGAGTACATTTTTATTTTATTTTATTTCATTTCATTTTATATGTTTATACTGTCTTGCCCTAGACCGACCCCCAACACCCTTCCTCCTGTGCCTTAGCAATCCTTAAAACCAGGATTTTCTATACATTTGTATCCCTGTTTGTATGTGTGTGATGGGTTTTTCAGTGGCTTGAATTGTTGCCATAAAAATGTTTGCGAATTGAGATTTTAGCATAAGAAACGCATTTAAATTTGTTACACTCACGTTTTATGTTCAACTTAAATGCTTTTTTTTGCCTTTTTTATACCTATTTTTTTATATAAAAATATTTGGTCCTGCAGGACATTCACTTTAATCCATAAATTGTTTTATTTATTTTTGTGCTTTTTTTTTCTTCTTTACAACATAAAAAATTAAGTAAGAAAGAAAAAAGAATTTGAGTTTATGTAAATGTTTTTCGACTTTTTACCTCTTGGTGAAAAATAAATTTAAATGTAAAAGAAATTGTTGAGAAAATTAAAATGAAAATTTTCTCATCTATTAAAATTTGAATGTTGGCAATGTTATAGGAACATTTTCTATGTTTTTGAAAAGTGTAGTCTGGAAAAGACAGTGGATTAGTGAAGTATTAAGATAGGGAAATAAATTGATTTAGAATAATGAAAAAAATCAACTAAAAGCGACAGTTTTCTTTTAAAGAAATTAAGTTACTTTTTAGAGCGACAATTTAGTATAGAAATTAAAAAATATTTGGGTCAGTAAAGCGACAATTTTTTTTAAAAAAATTTACGCTTCAGAAATTGGCAAATATCCATTGGAAATTTTATGCTTCTTAGAAAGCGAGAATTTTTTTGTAGAACAATTTTCTATTGGAAATTTTACGCTTCTTAGAAGACGACAATTTTCTTTCTTATTTGTGATAATTTTTATAGGCTCATATCTTGCAAACAGTTCGGAATTTTGATTTACTCTCAAAGTTGTAGCCTTTGTCATAAAGAACAAAAATTGTGAACATATAAAATCAAAACAAGTAAGAAAGTATGGTCGGTCCAGCCCGACCATATAATACCCTACACTAAGTAAAAGATCAAAAACATTTTTCTTTTAAAATTTCAATAATTTATATTTTTGAGTGATTTTCGAAAGTGGGCCTTATATGAGAGCTATGACCAATTATGGACCGATCAGCATGAAATTAGGTCGTGTGATTTATGTCTATATTTAAGTTAAATATGTTGAATTTTGTGTGTATACCAACATTTTTAAGCGATTTATGCACGTTAAAGTGATTTTCGGAAGCGGGTATATATGGGAGCTATGACTAATTATGGACCGATCGTAACAAAATTTGGTGACATGAATTTTGTATATATAAAACTTATTTGGAGCGGAATTTGTGGAGATATATATATAAATTAAACAGTTATGACCTATAAAGTCCAATTTCGGAAGGACATTTGTATGGGGGCTAGGTGAAATAATGGACCGATTTTAGCCAGTTTCAATAGGCTTGGTTCTTGGGCCAAAAAAATAACATGTACCAAATTTGATGGAAATATCTTCAAAATTTCGACCTGTACTCTGCTCACAAGGTTTACATGGACAGCCAGTCAGCCAGCCGACCAGCCAGACGGACGGACTAATTTTTTTGGGCGTTACAAACATCTGCACAAACGCATTATACCCTCCCCACTATGGTGGTGTAGGGTATAAAAAAACTTCGTCTACAAGATCACAATCGCAAAAAACTTTAAAATAATTGAAATACACTTTTTTAAAGCTGCCTAAAAGTATGCTTTAGTTTGTAATAATTTAATAGTTTATGGACCAAAACACATAATTTCTTTAATTTTTATACCATTCACCTTCGTGAGAGTCGACTAACCCATGTCCGTCTGTCTATCTGTCTGTTGAAATCAATTTTCTGAAGACACCAGATATCTTCGGGATCCAGATCTTCAATAATTTTGTCAGACATGCTTTCGAGAAGTTTCCTATTTAAAATCAGCAAAATCGGTCCACAGATGGCTGAGGTATGAGGAAAAAACCGGGACAACCTCGATTTTTGAACTATTTCTGGATTACTAGTTATTAATATAGACAATACGGAAATAGGACCGAATTTTTTTTCACAACAAAAAAAAAAAATTTGAAAAACAAAAATTTTTTTTCTTAAATTTAAAAAATTAAAAAAAAAAAAATTTAAATTTAAAAAATTAAATTCGAAAAATTTATTAAATTAATGGCATTTTAAGTTTTGACATTTTTTTATTTTAAATACCTAAATTTCTAAAACGTGGAAAATATGTTCCAAAAAGTGAGTGTTTTTAGAAAAGTGCCTACTGTGACGTTATTTACCGTGTGATAGTAAAAGAACTTTGTAAGTATTTAAGAAACATATGGGGTTATATAAATATGGCGCCTTTTCGAGGATTGGTGCATTGCCTTTTTAGAATTTTTTACTCAAACCTAAATATTTTTTTTTTAATTGGCCAAGTTTGGATAGGCCTGGTGGGGACTAGGTCCCCTCAAGGGAGCCAAATTTTATTTTATATGCTTTAGCATTAAGTTTTCCTTCCGGATCATATAAAAATTGTGTATAGTCCAGAAGAAATTTTTTTTTTACAAAAGAAAAAATATATTGTCTTTTTTGGGAAAAAACGTAAACAATACGGCCCCTTTTACATGTTCCAAATTTGGATGAGTGTAATTTTTTATAGGCAGCAGATAACTGTTAGCAAGTTTTATTTATTATATTTAGAATTGTATCACCAATAAAGCTGATATTTTGAAAATAAATTTGGACCCTCCGTAGGCCCGCCATATCTAAAAAAACCGAAAAAAAGATCGAGCAAAATTAAAAAAAATAAATCAATAAACCTAAATATCTCTTCAACTAATAGAGATAACCTACACATGTAAATGAGTTTTTTGTTGACCTTCTCAAGGACTATTTATATTTTAAGTTTCAGCTCATTCAGTTCATAAATGGATTTTTGATGATTTTTTAAAAAATTTGAGACCCGAGGTGACCAATTTGGAGGTTCCACGGACTGGTCCCCATTAGCGCTAAAAAGCTGAAGAAATGTTGATCAACTCGAAAACTCCTCAGCTCCAACCATGTGAAATTTCGTAACAATATATCCAATAGTTCCCGAGATACCGAATTATTTCCAAAAAAAAACGTTTCTAAACCACTGTGCATTGTGCATGGGGGTGTTTACAACTTCAGTCAGCAGTTGAAAATTTAGAATTTATTGGAAAAATCTCTACCGAAACATCATATTTGCCACAGTTGTTTATCTCAGTGTAATAAATGTAGTTAATATTGTTTCAAATTTATATGCGTTTCCGGTCTACTGTAATATTTACAGTTTAAATATTTGATTTCTATTTTTATTTTGTTGGCATGTTTTCTCTTCATTGAGTTGATTTTTTCTGCAGCTTTTTTTTTGGTTTTTTGTTTTTGTTCTAGCATATTTTTGTTGTTGGGCTTTTAAAATTTATGCCTTTTAGTGCTCGTGCTGCTGGATGATGCTCTACGCAATTTAATTGAAAATAAAAATAAAAATGCACATAAAAATAAAAATAATAAAATAAAAGAAAAAAAAAACAATTTTCCTACTCATAAATACATACAAAACATGCCCGCATTTACAAACACAAGCCAACCTACACACACTCTTAAAGAGTCAGTAGCATCCTTCAAACTGACCTTTTTTATTTATTTTTTATTATTATTTCTTGTCGTTGTTATTGTTGCTGAGCCCATAATGAAGAGGCAGCATTGCAAAATAAAACATATTGTTTTTGTTGTTGCCTTTTTTTTATTCCTTTAAGGCGTAAAAGGCCTCCGGATTTATTTCGTTGTTCATTGCTTTGGCTCTGGCTTTGTATTTGCCTTTAAGCTTTTTGGGCCAAATGGCTGGCTAAATGGCTAAATGAATGTTGGTCGTTGCTCAGATTAATAAATGTTGATCCTTTTTTTTTTCTTTTTCATTCTGCATTACTTCTTTCTCTGTGTGTATACAAGTGTTTGTGTGAATTATTCACTGAAAAAAGGGTAAGAGTTTAAGCGAAAGCAACAGAAAAAAAATTAAAGAAACATCGACAACATCGAGTTTCCTGTTCCTTTAACCGTTTTATTATGTGTATGTGCATCAGAGTGTATGTTATACTCTTCCATTATTGTTTTTATTCTGTTGAATTACTCATTCATGTTGTTGTAATTGTTTAAATGTTGCTAAAATAGTCATAAAATCATTGAAAGAGGCGTTCGTGTATAATGTTTGTTTTATTATTCTCTTTCTTTCGTTTCTTATTTAAATGGGTAAAACAAGTCATTTGGTAGGATTTCGCTTTCAAATTGTTTGTTATTAGTTTGATGTTGTTGCTGTAAATGGGATTTTTTTATAAAATAGCCACCATTTTGTTCGATCATTAAACACACATAAGTATGCGTGTGGCTACTTGTTCTATTTCAAGTAAAGACACCCCACTTCAAACTCATTTTTTCGAAAGGTCTCGAAATGCTTGACATTGCAAATAAATCTACTTGTATGAATTTGTCAGCAGAAGGACAAGGGGGAACAGTGGTCCTAGAAGTGCAAAACTTTAAGTGATAGACTAGACATAGACTAGACATAGACTAGACATAGACTAGACATAGACTAGACATAGACTAGACATAGACTAGACATAGACTAGACATAGACTAGACATAGACTAGACATAGACTAGACATAGACTAGACATAGACTAGACATAGACTAGACATAGACTAGACATAGACTAGACATAGACTAGACATAGACTAGACATAGACTAGACATAGACTAGACATAGACTAGACATAGACTAGACATAGACTAGACATAGACTAGACATAGACTAGACATAGACTAGACATAGACTAGACATAGACTAGACATAGACTAGACATAGACTAGACATAGACTAGACATAGACTAGACATAGACTAGACATAGACTAGACATAGACTAGACATAGACTAGACATAGACTAGACATAGACTAGACATAGACTAGACATAGACTAGACATAGACTAGACATAGACTAGACATAGACTAGACATAGACTAGACATAGACTAGACATAGACTAGACATAGACTAGACATAGACTAGACATAGACTAGACATAGACTAGACATAGACTAGACATAGACTAGACATAGACTAGACATAGACTAGACATAGACTAGACATAGACTAGACATAGACTAGACATAGACTAGACATAGACTAGACATAGACTAGACATAGACTAGACATAGACTAGACTAGACATAGACTAGACATAGACTAGACATAGACTAGACATAGACTAGACATAGACTAGACATAGACTAGACATAGACTAGACATAGACTAGACATAGACTAGACATAGACTAGACATAGACTAGACATAGACTAGACATAGACTAGACATAGACTAGACATAGACTAGACATAGACTAGACATAGACTAGACATAGACTAGACATAGACTAGACATAGACTAGACATAGACTAGACATAGACTAGACATAGACTAGACATAGACTAGACATAGACTAGACATAGACTAGACATAGACTAGACATAGACTAGACATAGACTAGACATAGACTAGACATAGACTAGACATAGACTAGACATAGACTAGACATAGACTAGACATAGACTAGACATAGACTAGACATAGACTAGACATAGACTAGACATAGACTAGACATAGACTAGACATAGACTAGACATAGACTAGACATAGACTAGACATAGACTAGACATAGACTAGACATAGACTAGACATAGACTAGACATAGACTAGACATAGACTAGACATAGACTAGACATAGACTAGACATAGACTAGACATAGACTAGACATAGACTAGACATAGACTAGACATAGACTAGACATAGACTAGACATAGACTAGACATAGACTAGACATAGACTAGACATAGACTAGACATAGACTAGACATAGACTAGACATAGACTAGACATAGACTAGACATAGACTAGACATAGACTAGACATAGACTAGACATAGACTAGACATAGACTAGACATAGACTAGACATAGACTAGACATAGACTAGACATAGACTAGACATAGACTAGACATAGACTAGACATAGACTAGACATAGACTAGACATAGACTAGACATAGACTAGACATAGACTAGACATAGACTAGACATAGACTAGACATAGACTAGACATAGACTAGACATAGACTAGACATAGACTAGACATAGACTAGACATAGACTAGACATAGACTAGACATAGACTAGACATAGACTAGACATAGACTAGACATAGACTAGACATAGACTAGACATAGACTAGACATAGACTAGACATAGACTAGACATAGACTAGACATAGACTAGACATAGACTAGACATAGACTAGACATAGACTAGACATAGACTAGACATAGACTAGACATAGACTAGACATAGACTAGACATAGACTAGACATAGACTAGACATAGACTAGACATAGACTAGACATAGACTAGACATAGACTAGACATAGACTAGACATAGACTAGACATAGACTAGACATAGACTAGACATAGACTAGACATAGACTAGACATAGACTAGACATAGACTAGACATAGACTAGACATAGACTAGACATAGACTAGACATAGACTAGACATAGACTAGACATAGACTAGTCTATGTTCCTACAAAACTTTCTATAGTAAAAGTTTTATTTTGTAGGGGCACTCCTATTTATTTCACCCGAAAAAATTGTAAGGAAAACCAAAATTTAACTGGATCATTTGCACAAATTTTTTATTTAAATTTTATGTTTAAATTCAATTACGAGTATATCACATCAACAGAACAGCAAAAAAAAAACAACAATGAAACTGTTCAAATACACTCACTGTGCCAACCAACGTGCAAATGTGATTGTTTCGGTGTTTATTTGTATGTGAGAGTGTTTGCGTGTATAAGTATTTGTTTGTGTGAGTGTGTTTGTGTACTCATAAACCGTTAGTACATTTGACATAAGCAAAATTATTGTTATTGCCATTTATTGTGGCTTAAACGACAAGTGTATGAGTTTATATAGATGTGAGAGTGTGGATGAGTGCTACACACACACACACACACACTCACAATCAAATTGATGTATATATATGTGTGGCATAAGTATGCGTTTAGTTGAAGTGTCGCCATCATGTATATAAACACACGCACGTTGGCACACACACACTCAAATATGGATATGTTTGTGAGTGTGGGTAGATATATTCCATATGGTTTGATCTCTCTTTCTAGGATGAGAAGAACCTACTCATATGGTGTTGATGATTATGTAGTAGAAGTAGTTGTGGCAGTTCCAGCTGTACTAGTGCTTTTGCTTGTTATTTAGCTGGCTGAGGAAAGGCATGTGTATTTGTGTGTGTGATTGTGTGTATTTGTATACACATTTTTATGTTTATATGAGTGTGTAAATTCGTTCGTGCGTTTTTATATTAATGGACTTTTTATACAATATGATTTTGTGTTTTTTTTTGTCGTTGCTCTCTTCAACGCATTATAGATCATATTAAAATGTTATTAAAATCCTTTCAAACTGAAAAATAAGCGTGATGTATAAAACTATATATACAGATGAAGCACTGTTTTTGGAAGAAGTTTATTTTAGGAGAGTTTTGCTTTTTTTTGTTATGTAGTTAGAGAAATATTGTGTTGAGGTGTATTAAAGCCACTATGTCTAGAGTAATTTTTTTATATTTTATTTATATGAGTTACAAATAAGAGTCAAGGTTCTGTAGATAATTGATTAAATGTTGAAACAAACTTTTTTTTTATGATTTTTTTTTTGGAATTGGCGACCATTGTGGGACTTAGCAGTTTAATACGTTCGTTGCCATAGTGAATTTCCTTAAGCAAGTGGTTTTATTTATGTCATTGATAGTTTAGAGAGTGGAAACATTTTTTCTTATTTAGTGAGCATGCATTATGTTTATTAAGGGTATCCCAAAAGGTATTCAAATTTGAAATTTGACATAATTTTTTTTTGACAGCTGAAAGGTAAGGATCTGAAACAGATACTGGAAAGCAATTCTTCGTTTTTCTTGCACAATATTTAAGATATAAAGAAAGTTGGCGGCCATAGTTCCAGCAAATTTTCCTAATCTACAAAACACATTTTCAACTTGATGACTTGATTTTGATCATCAAAATTGCAGCAGACGAGACTATAGACGAGACTATTCTCTTAGAAGCTTTGACTCAGCTGGATCTTGTACTATGCAATGTTGGAAACTCCCAAACATTTAGAAGAGGAGAAACTGGCTCAGTTGTCGACTTAACATTCGTAAGTCCTGCTCTCTCAAGAAAACTTAAATGGAGCGTTAGCGAACACTATACCCACAGCGATCATCAGGCCATAATATTTTCGTTGGGAAATGTAAGTGACCCACGGAAAGGCCCAAGGATAACATCCAAGAGAAGTTTGACCCAGAAAGATTCTAGAAGAATTCAACTCTTGTCTGGCGCCGGATGTATCACAAATCCAACAGGCCCATATTATTGATGCGCTAATGAAAGCATGTGATGTAGCAATGCCTAGAAGAAGGTTGTCAGAAAAAAGAAAACCAAACTACTGGTGGAATTCTGAAATCGCAGAACTACGAAAAAATGTCTCAAGGCTAGAAGAAAGTTTCAAAGAAGAAGGACAAGACAAGACCCCAACAATCGACGACAAATATACCAGATAGCGAGAAAAGATCTCCAAATGCCTATTAGGGGAAGCAAATAAGAGTGTTTCAGCCAACTATGCAGAGAAGTCGATTTGAACCTATGGGGAAGTGCTTATAGAATAGTAATGGCGCGCTTAAAAGGACAAAAAACCGCGAAGGTAAAGTGTCCCCAACTACTTGCGAAAATAGTGGAAGTACTGTTTCCAAGAGGGCAGCAATATCAGGAGTCGTTTACAGATATCGAAACTACCACAAAGAAAGTGTCAGAGGAGGAGATATTGCAAATATGTACAAGAATTGGCGACAACAAGACACCAGGCCTAGACGGTATACCAAACAGGGCACTGAAAATAGCAATGAAGGATAAGCCACGAGCGTTTGCAAATGTATTCAACAATTGTCTCAGAATGGGGAAATTTCCTGCTCCATGGAAAGCACAGAAGTTGATCCTACTACCTAAACCAAACAAAACACTCGGAGAGCCATCATCTTATAGACCGATTTGTTTGTTAGATACTATAGGTAAAGTTCTGGAGAGGGTTATATATAATAGATTACTACCAGCAGTGGAAAGGGCAAAAGGACTCTCGGAAAGACAGTATGGTTTTCGAAAAGCATGCTCCACAATAGACGCAATTAGATGCTATAAATGGAAAGGGCATTAAAAGGGAACTGCACGATCATTACCCTGGACATAAAGAATGCGTTTAACAGTGCAAGATGGAATCATATTATGAGGGCCCTCAGGAAACTTGAGGTTCCAAATTACATAATGAGAATAATTGGTGACTACTTCTCAAACAGAACTCTCCTGTATGAAACCGATATAGGAATGAAATATTACGAAACATCTGCAGGAGTGCTCCAAGGATCAGTCTTAGGCCTACTATTGTGGAATATAATGTACAGCGATATACTGGAGCTTAGCATACCCAAAGAGGATAGCATTATCGGATAGCATATTCGGATTCTTGGACGAAGTCAAATGTACTCAAATGACACTATTCGGATCATAAAGGAGTGGCTTAAGAATTCAAGTTTGGAACTAGCAGACCATAAAACCGAAGCAGTACTCATAAGCAGTCGAAGGAAGAATGATTCAATTAGTATCAAAGTAGGTGCAGTAGATATAAAATCGACAGAGACAATAAAATATCTGGGAGTCATGATTGATGAAAGACTCAACTTCAAGAAACACATGAAGTACGCCTGCGAAAAACAGCAGCAGTAAACAGTGCATTAGGCAGGATTATGCCGAATGTAGGGGCCCCACGCAAAGTCAATTAGAAGTACATCTAGGAAAAATGTAATGTCTCTATTTCGGCAGAGCTGTCTTAGAGTATGTAGTGATTGCAGAACCATATCATTGGAGGCAATATGTGTAACAGCCGGAATTATTCCTCTAGACCTAGCAGCCGACGAGCTTTATAGAGTGTATTCTGCGAAGGAAACCAACACAAACGAGAATATACGAGAAAGAAAGATTGTGGAGCGTAACAAAACCTTGATCACATGGCAAAGAAGATGGGAGAACTCCCAAAAAGGTCGATGGACGTACAGGATTGTCCCAGTAATAAAGGAATGAATTGAGAGAAAACATGGGGAGATTAACTATCACCTCACCCAGTTCCTGACAGGCCACTGAGGATATAGAAGCTATCTATTTAAATGCGGCCACGATGATTCACCAAATTATCCCACATGCATGGAGACCGAAAACGCAGAGCATGTTGTCTTTAAATGCACTAGATTCGAAGACAGCAGACGAATAATCGAGGCGGAGGTAGGACACACAATTACTCCAGAAAACGTAATGGAGGTCATGTTAAGTTCAGAAGGAAAGTGGCTTTTAATTTCGAACTTTATAAGTGAAATGAATACGTTGCTAGAAATAGAGGAACGAAGGCGCAAGGAGCAAAGAGAACCTGGAACGAATTAGGAGCTAGCTTAGATACAGACCAGCCCCTCGATGTAATACCTTGATCAGTGCCGCGGGGTGTGCGGTTGACGAATGGGAAGGCGGTTTAGCGAGTAGGTGGCTCAGTAGTTGAATCTCACATAATGGATCTCAATCCATATTTATGAAGATTCCGCACCCCATCATACACAAAAAAAAAAAGACGAGACTATAGACTAGGTTATAGACTAGCCTATAGCGGAGACTACAGATGATACTAAGTAGATTAGACTAAGTAGATTAGACTTTAGTCTATACTGTGTGAAGAGACTATAGATGAGGCTAAAGATGCTTCTGGTGAGAATATCGTCGTGGATATTGACAAGACTAGTTTAGATGAGACTAAAGAGGAGTCTACAGACGGAACTAAATGCGATAAGATGAGAGACTGTACACGAGGCCACAGCCAAGAGCAGACTACAGACGAGACTATAGATGAGGCTATAGTTACATTAAACGAGAGTATGTTCGAGGTTATAGACGAGACTATAGACGATACAATAACTGAGTCTACAGACGAGACTTGGTTACATTTTAGACTATACTGTAGACGAGACTGTAGATAAGGACATTGATGCTACATATGAGATTATAGACAAGTGACACGACTATAGATTGGACACGACTAGTTTAGACGAGACTATATTCGTATATAAGTAAATGAGTCGAGACTATATTCGAAGATCAGACGAGACCATAGACAAAACTATATATGTATATGGCAAACGAGAATATATATTAGACTATAGAGGCTTCAGACAAGATAAGAGATTGTAAGGTACTCTCCTAAAGACTATCCTGGGTACTTTATGGTGCCATAATAACGAACTAATGAAATATCTGTATTTTTTATTTAATTCAAATCAGACTTACATGTTGGGATACACTTTACATAAGTATGAGTACAAGATAATTAGTATTAAACATATATATAAATTCTTTTTATGACAATAAATTTTTGCTTTTACCCCTACCCCCACCTGCAAAACCCTTTAAATTGACATAAATATTTGATACAACTTTTAATAGATTATAGAACCCAGCCTAAAAAGTCCTTATAGAAACATTTCTCAAGTTTTTTTTTAAATTATTGATTTATATTTTTAGATAATCACTAGAAAACACCACAAAAATTTTCTATAATTGAGTTTATTTGTGAAAAGAGAAGAAAGTTGTGTTTGTTTGTATGTTTGTTTTTCTTATTATTTATTTATTGTTGCTTTCCGTTGGCAACATCATGGTGGCATGAGTCAGCAATTGTTATCAATTACAAGGTAAAATGTGGGTATTAAACAAAACATTTGACTTTGTTTTAGTGTCTAACGTTTACACACGTGTTTAGTACGTGTATTTAATAGAAATGAAGGAATTAAGTAGTTGCCAGCTCATGTGAGAGACAGAGAGAGAATTCTTCAAGTAATTTGGAGGTGGTGGCTGTAAATCAAATTGATCAATTAAGTTGAACGTAGGGAATGTATGATTTATAGCAATTAAAGTGTTTTTGTATTAAACACTTGAAACTAATTTAAGTTGTAGATGGCGTATGAGTGTTGATAAATTGTGGTTTGTATTAGATATTAATCATACGCACGGGGGGATAGGTTAGAATAAATTTCAAGGGTTTGTGTATTTTATAATTCTGAAAATTGTTAGCCGATCATTAAGAAATTTGCTATGTGTATACAAAAGGAGCTAGACTTTTGAAATATCGTTTTAGTTATAAGACAGTTTAGGCACACAGGGTACTAGAGTTGGCTAAAGTTGTAGTTTTGCTCTAAACAGTTTTACAGAAAATCATTAACTAACACTTAATATTCATGCCACAAATGTGAAGAAAATCATCTCATTAGGTCTGCATCTTAATAAATAATCTTTAAACTCAATTAAGGTAAAGGAGTGTTACTCATATCCATATGCATGCATGTACTTATGCAGGTGTTTAAGTGTTTTTTTCTCTTTTACTTATATGTCAATTTAAACAAGAGAAAAATATAAAACAAAAAAATTGAATTACAATAAGCATCATCATCAATATTGTCTTACTCACATGCACACACGAACACACTCAAACATCTCAAGAAATTATCATAAAATCAATCAAGACGTATGAGTGATATTAATTTCGTACAATTTATAAATTTTTAATGAACCCGCTTTTAAAGGCACTTTGTTTTTTCTCTCACTCTCTCTCTGTTTTTTTGTAAGCTTTATCTTCTTTATTTTGTATTTATTTAAGAAACTGCTGCAAAGTTAAAATGTTGAGTTTTATGTACGTAAATAAGTGTTCAATTCATTAAGTTCTTTTAATACCCTTCATGTGGAGTGTTAAGGTTTTATTGAGGTTTGTGGCATTGTAAAGTGTATATATATTCTGCATCTTGCAGGCTTCACACAATAATTATCTATACATTTGTTGTTTTTTACAATAATATAAATAAATAATGCACCAATGTGGGGGTTCTATAGTCTTCTCTAAAGTCTATAATCTAGTCTATGGTTTCGTCTATAGTCTTGTCTATAGACCGATCTATAATCTCGTCTAAAGTCTCGTATATAATATAGTATCGTGTATAGCCCCGTCTATAGTCTCATCTGTAGTCTCGTCTATAGTCTCTTATATAGCCTTGTCTATAGTCTCGTCCAAAGTATCATGTAGAGACTCGACGAAAGTCTTGTCTATATTTTCGTTTACAGTACTATTTACAGTATCATCTATAGCCTCGTCTATATTCTAGTCAATAGTCTCGCCTATAGTCTCACCTATAGTCTCGTCTATAGTCTCGTCTATAGTCTCGTCTATAGTCTCGTCTATAGTCTCGTCTATAGTCTCGTCTATAGTCTCGTCAATAGTCTCGTCTATAGTCTCGTCTATAGTCTCGTCTATAGTCTCGTCTATAGTCTCGTCTATAGTCTCGTCAATAGTCTCGTCTATAGTCTCGTCTATAGTCTCGTCTATAGTCTCGTCTATAGTCTCGTCTATAGTCTCGTCTATAGTCTCGTCTATAGTCTCGTCTATAGTCTCGTCTATAGTCTCGTCTATAGTCTCGTCTATAGTCTCGTCTATAGTCTCGTCTATAGTCTCGTCTATAGTCTCGTCTATAGTCTCGTCTATAGTCTCGTCTATAGCCTCGTCTATAGTCTCGTCTATAGTCTCGTCTATAGTCTCGTCTATAGTCTCGTCTATAGTCTCGTCTATAGTCTCGTCTCTAGTCTCGTCTATAGTCTCGTCTATAGTCTCGTCTATAGTCTCGTCTCTAGTCTCGTCTATAGTCTCGTCTATAGTCTCGTCTATAGTCTCGTCTATAGTCTCGTCTATAGTCTCGTCTATAGTCTCGTCTATAGTCTCGTATATAATATAGTATCGTCTATAGTCTCGTCTCTAGTCTCGTCTATAGTATCGTCTATAGTCTCGTCTCTAGTCTCGTCTATAGTCTCGTCTATAGTCTCGTCTATAGTCTCGTCTATAGTCTCGTCTATAGTCTCGTCTCTAGTCTCGTCTATAGTCTCGTCTATAGTCTCGTCTCTAGTCTCGTCTATAGTCTCGTCTATAGTCTCGTCTATAGTCTCGTCTATAGTCTCGTCTATAGTCTCGTCTCTAGTCTCGTCTATAGTCTCGTCTATAGTCTCGTCTCTAGTCTCGTCTATAGTATCGTCTATAGTCTCGTCTCTGGTCTCGTCTATAGTCTCGTCTATAGTCTCGTCTCTAGTCTCGTCTATAGTCTCGTCTATAGTCTCGTCTATAGTCTCGTCTATAGTCTCGTCTATAGTCTCGTCTATAGTCTCGTCTATAGTCTCGTCTATAGTCTCGTCTATAGTCTCGTCTATAGTCTCGTCTATAGTCTCGTCTATAGTCTCGTCTATAGTCTCGTCTATAGTCTCGTCTATAGTCTCGTCTATAGTCTCGTCTATAGTCTCGTCTCTAGTCTCGTCTATAGTCTCGTCTATAGTCTCGTCTCTAGTCTCGTCTATAGTCTCGTCTATAGTCTCGTCTATAGTCTCGTCTATAGTCTCGTCTATAGTCTCGTCTCTAGTCTCGTCTATAGTCTCGTCTATAGTCTCGTCTCTAGTCTCGTCTATAGTATCGTCTATAGTCTCGTCTCTAGTCTCGTCTATAGTCTCGTCTATAGTCTCGTCTCTAGTCTCGTCTATAGTCTCGTCTATAGTCTCGTCTATAGTCTCGTCTATAGTCTCGTCTATAGTCTCGTCTATAGTCTCGTCTATAGTCTCGTCTATAGTCTCGTCTATAGTCTCGTCCATAGTCTCGTCCATAGTCTCGTCTACAGTCTCGTCTATAGTTTCGTCTAAAATCTCGGCTAGGGTGTAGTCTAGATTCTAGTCTAGATTCTAGTCTACAGTCTCATCTAGTTTCTCGTCTAGAGTTTCGTCTGTAGTTTCGCCTATAGCCTCGTCAAAGTCTCGTCTACTTGAAGTATATAAAAGATTCGTTACAGATTCACTGATTCACAATACAAGAACACTTACTTAATATTCTTAATTTCGTAGCAAAGAAAAATTGTAAAAATATATGAATATGAACAGATATTTAATGCTTTATTAAGAGAGCAAAAGAAAAAGTCATATTTTATTCATAAATTCTGTTAGTCAAATGGGGCTGAGAGAAGAAGGGGTTCATAAAAGAAATTGTAAAATTGTCTATATTGTTTTTGAAAAGAAAATAAACGGAAACAAAAATATATGCAACATGTGGATGAATATTTGCATCAATTAAAATGACATGTGTTTGATTTAAAGTAAATATAAGGAATACAAGTGAAAATGTAATTGTAAAGACTTTTTAAAGGATAGTAAATAAAATTTAAAAGATTAATTTCAGCTAAGTATATTATTTAGGTAATTTTATAAAGACTAAGGCAAAATTTGAAAAGTTAAAAAAAATATAATTTTGAATACAAAATTTAATAGCTTAACATAACATTTTATTTTGAAGGAGCAACAATGCGTATGATTAATATTAATTATATAAAAAAAAATTATTTTTTTTGTAAAAAAAGCTTAAAAATTCCTTTTAAATTTATTACTTTAAACACAATAATTTCCCAGAAACAATATCATTATTCTATTACCACAAAGAAAATTCAATTGTGGTGCCTGAAACTAAACTAAAGAAACCACAGATTAAACAACAATTTCTGTAAAAGAAGCTCTGCTATACAAAAGCCAAAACTATGGTCAGCCAAAGTATTCTTTTTAGCAAACTAAATACTGCCATAGAATATCTATTCAAAAATAATTCCTATAAATAACGAGTACAAAAAAAAATAAACTTTATACACAAAAATGTTTGCTGCCTGTGTTTTCAAGTTTGTTATCAGGTGCAAAATTTACATTCATCTCTGGCAAATTAATGTCATCGTCATGACATCTTTTCAAGAGTTTAAAAAGAGTTAAACTCATAAAAGTATTACTTACAACAAGAGGTTGAAGTTTAAGTTCAAGTGGCGCATTAAGGAGCTATGATAGACTAAATGTTTTGACCCGATAAATTGCTCTAAGGCATAAATTAAGTGTTTTTGAGTTTGAGGTTTAAGCGAAATTTGAAATCAATACTTTTACATGTTTAAAATAACTTCATATTTTCTCAACGTATACTTAATATTTATAAGATTTCAGATTAAAGCTTTAACTCCTCAAAACAATTCCTATTTAAAACTTAAAATCCCGCAATAGAGTTTTATTTTAACTTCATCTTCATCTAAAATATTTTTACTTTTGCGGTTGCCTGCAAACAAAAAAAAATTGTTGTTTGTATATTTATAAGCGAATTTCGTAAATAATGTTTAATTTCATTGTGTTGCTGCTACTGCTGCTGTTAGTTTTGTTTTACGTTCAAATTTTAATTCAAAACAATATTTTCTGTTTAGTTTTGGCCACAGAAAACTTTTGTTTAGAGCAACAACATTATGATATACTAAACAATCTCAGCTCAACATCAAGGAAACTGATGATGATGTGCTAAGCAACAAGATAATGAAGTTAAAAATGATGTAGAACAAAAAAAAAATTAAGAACTCAACCAAACCAAAATCCTAAAACTTGTGCTGCACAACATAAGACCACAACAAATATTAACAACAGTAAGCGACAACAACAAAAACAACAAGTATGTAACAAAAACAAAACAAAATATTTAGTTTATTTGAAAAAGATAGACAGGAGGTAGGTGTGATAATTAAAAGATCTATTCCTTAGAATATTAAAAAAATCGATACATTTTTTACAAAAGTTAAAACTACATACTGTAGAAAATAAAAAATATCAGTAAATATTCTATAAAAATTGAAGTTATCGATAACTTTTCTATAAAAAATTGAAGTTATCGATAACTTTTCTATAGAAAAGTAAAGTTATCGATAACTTTTCTATAGAAAAGTAAAGTTATCGATAACTTTTCTATAGAAAAGTAAAGTTATCGATAACTTTTCTATAGAAAAGTAAAGTTATCGATAACTTTTCTATAGAAAAGTAAAGTTATCGATAACTTTTCTATAGAAAAGTAAAGTTATCGATAACTTTTCTATAGAAAAGTAAAGTTATCGATAACTTTTCTATAGAAAAGTAAAGTTATCGATAACTTTTCTATAGAAAAGTAAAGTTATCGATAACTTTTCTATAGAAAAGTAAAGTTATCGATAACTTTTCTATAGAAAAGTAAAGTTATCGATAACTTTTCTATAGAAAAGTAAAGTTATCGATAACTTTTCTATAGAAAAGTAAAGTTATCGATAACTTTTCTATAGAAAAGTAAAGTTATCGATAACTTTTCTATAGAAAAGTAAAGTTATCGATAACTTTTCTATAGAAAAGTAAAGTTATCGATAACTTTTCTATAGAAAAGTAAAGTTATCGATAACTTTTCTATAGAAAAGTAAAGTTATCGATAACTTTTCTATAGAAAAGTAAAGTTATCGATAACTTTTCTATAGAAAAGTAAAGTTATCGATAACTTTTCTATAGAAAAGTAAAGTTATCGATAACTTTTCTATAGAAAAGTAAAGTTATCGATAACTTTTCTATAGAAAAGTAAAGTTATCGATAACTTTTCTATAGAAAAGTAAAGTTATCGATAACTTTTCTATAGAAAAGTAAAGTTATCGATAACTTTTCTATAGAAAAGTAAAGTTATCGATAACTTTTCTATAGAAAAGTAAAGTTATCGATAACTTTTCTATAGAAAAGTAAAGTTATCGATAACTTTTCTATAGAAAAGTAAAGTTATCGATAACTTTTCAATAGAAAAGTAAAGTTATCGATAACTTTTCAATAGAAAAGTAAAGTTATCGATAACTTTTCAATAGAAAAGTAAAGTTATCGATAACTTTTCAATAGAAAAGTAAAGTTATCGATAACTTTTCTATAGAAAAGTAAAGTTATCGATAACTTTTCTATAGAAAAGTAAAGTTATCGATAACTTTTCTATAGAAAAGTAAAGTTATCGATAACTTTTCTATAGAAAAGTAAAGTTATCGATAACTTTTCTATAGAAAAGTAAAGTTATCGATAAGTTTTCTATAGAAAAGTAAAGTTATCGATAAGTTTTCTATAGAAAAGTAAAGTTATCGATAAGTTTTCTATAGAAAAGTAAAGTTATCGATAAGTTTTCTATAGAAAAGTAAAGTTATCGATAACTTTTCTATGGAACAGCAAAGTTATCGATAACCATTTATTTATTTGTATTACAACAACGTTCTGAAGGCTTCATCAGATTTAAATACATCCATTTAAATACTTATAAACATCCATGCAGATACACCCACTCAGTCTTATTTATAAATTTATCCAGCAGCAATAATATTTACGATACGTGTACAAATGCTAAATATTTTGTAAATTGAAAATAAAATAAAAACCTGCTCTCCCACATATCTTTATTTAGATCCCTATAATTGCATATAATGATGATGTTGTTGTTGATGTTACTGTAAACTGCAGCAGGAATTTTGTCATACTTTTATAAACTTTTTCTTTTTCTAAACCCTTATAATATTTTTTTTACAGCAATAGAGCATTTGTCAAATGTTCTCCTTTCTGTTTTCCTTACATTTAGATTACAGTATCAAATCGTAACATTATTATCCTTGTGCTTAAGTAAATAACAACAAAAAACATTTAAAATCCTTCTAAAGGAAGACTAGCAATTGTTACTGACGAACTACTGACGGCTTAATGCAAATACAAACATAAGTAATAGAAAAATAAAGCATGAAAAGAAACTAACAACAAAAAAACACAAACAAAATAAGCAAAGAGAAAGTTTTTATTATATTGTCGAGTGTTTAGAGTTGTTGTTACAAGTACCACCTCGAAACTACAACGATAAACAACAATTCAAATATGAGATTCAGGGTTCTTCTTTATTTCCCATAGAATTCTCTCCCTGTGTTTGTTTTTTTTTGTTGTTGGTTGGTTCTTATAAACAAAATAATAAAATTAAACAGAGTTTAAGGATACTGTGTATGTGTGTGTGTGTTTTTGTTCAGTAAGTTTAAAAGAGAGAGCGAGTATTGGGGAGAAAGAGAGTTAGTAAATTTAAGAGGAAATATGTTTATACTTTATCTGTAAGTATGTTTGAAGTATGATACAGTAAAGAAAAGGAACAGCTTATAATTAGTAGAATTTATTATATTTTTTTTAAAAAGCTGCCATATTTAGAATATTTTCTGAATTAAGCAAACAAATTAAAGCAAACGATAACTTTATTTTGAAAATTGATGTTATAGATAATATTTCTATAGAAATTCGAAATTATTGATGATATTTCTATAGAAAGGGAAACTATCGATATATTTTTTTTAAGGATTTATTTAGATCAAAAAATTCTTCATAGAAAATTAAAGTTATCGATATATTTTGTACAGAAAATCAATTTTGTCGATAACTTTTATAAAAACATTCAAGTTATCGATAACTTTTCTATGTAGTACCAATGTTATAGATAACTTGTCTATAGAAAATCAAAGTTATCGATAAATTTTCTATAGAAAATCAAAGTTATCGATAACTTTTCAATAGAAAATCAAAGTTATCGATAACTTTTCTTTAGAAAATCATAGTTATCTATAACTTTTATATAGAAAATCAAAGTTATCGATACTTTTCTATAGAAATACAAATTTTCGATAACTTTTCTATAAAAAAATCAAGGTTATCGATAACTTTTCTATAGAAAATCAAAGTTATCGATATCTTTTCTAAAAAAAATCAAAGTTATCGATAACTTTTCAATTGAAAATCAAAGTCATCGATAACTTTTCTATAGAAATAAAAATTCTTGATAACTTTTCTATAGAAATACAAATTTTCGATAACTTTTCTATAAAAAATCAAGGTTATCGATAAATTTTCTATAAAAAATCAAGGTTATCGATAACTTTTCTATAGAAAATCAAAGTTATCGATAACTTTTCTATAGAAAATCAATGTTATCGATAACTTTTCTATAGAAAATCAAAGTTATCGATAACTTTTCTATAGAAAATCAAAGTTATCGATAACTTTTCTATAGAAAATCAAAGTTATCGATAACTTTTCTATAGAAAATCAAAGTTATCGATAACTTTTCTATAGAAAATCAAAGTTATCGATAACTTTTCTATAGAAAATCAAAGTTTTCGATTACTTTTCAGAGTTATCGATAAATTTTCCATAGAAAATCAGAGTTATCGATAAATTTTCCATAGAAAATCAAAGTTATCGATAACTTTTCTATAGAAAATCAAAGTTATCGATAACTTTTCTATAGAAACTCAAAGTTATCGATAACTTTTCTATAGAAAATCAAAGTTATCGATAACTTTTCTATAGAAAATCAAAGTTATCGATGATTTTTTTATAGAAAATCAAAGTTATCGATAACTTTTCTATAGAAAATCAAAGTTTTCGATTACTTTTCAGAGTTATCGATAAATTTTCCATAGAAAATCAGAGTTATCGATAAATTTTCCATAGAAAATCAAAGTTATCGATAACTTTGCTATAGAAAATCAAAGTTATCGATAACTTTTCTATAGAAAATCAAAGTTTTCGATTACTTTTCAGAGTTATCGATAAATTTTCCATAGAAAATCAGAGTTATCGATAAATTTTCCATAGAAAATCAAAGTTATCGATAACTTTTCTATAGAAAATCAAAGTTATCGATAACTTTTCTATAGAAAATCAAAGTTATCGATAACTTTTCTATAGAAAATCAAAGTTATCGATAACTTTTCTATAGAAAATCAAAGTTATCGATAACTTTTCTATAGAAAATCAAAGTTATCGATGATTTTTTTATAGAAAATCAAAGTTATCGATAACTTTTCTATAGAAAATCAAAGTTTTCGATTACTTTTCAGAGTTATCGATAAATTTTCCATAGAAAATCAGAGTTATCGATAAATTTTCCATAGAAAATCAAAGTTATCGATAACTTTTCTATAGAAAATCCAAGTTATCGATAACTTTTCTATGGCAAATCAAAGTTATCGATAACTTTTCTATGGAAAATCAAAGCTATCGATAATTTTTTAACAGAAAATCAAAGTTATCGATAACTTTTCTATAAAAAAGCTACACCCAGCCTCAAAAGTGAGTAAACATCATTGAATTATATAATTTTTTTAAGATACTGAAAAACATTAGAGTCCTGCCTAAACCTTTGTTTCAGAACAGAACCCAATATTCAGTCTAATCTGTAACAAACCGAAATTTTTAAATTTTAATCGATGGATGGATAGATTTTTTAGATTCTATCTTTTGAAGCTATATGTAACTTATGCATAAAGTTATCAATAACTTTTCTATAGAAAAGTAAAATTACCGATACATATTTCGGAGAAAATTAAAAATATCGATAACTTTTCTAGAGAAAATTAAAGTAATCGAAAACTGTTCTTGACAAAGTTAAATAAAAAGTGTAATTCTTCAATCAACATAATTTATTACACTTTACACTGTTATCCTGAATGCTGCTAATATTACTACTGTTGTTTTTGTTCTGGCTGTTATTCTTATTACATACATTTACTAACTAACTAGCGTTGCATTGAAACTAAAATTAAACCTGGAGACAAATGATTGAATGAGTTACACTGAAAACAAACAGCACGAGAACAAAATGAAAAAAAAAATAGATTGTAAAATTTATTATTACTATTTTTCTCTGTTTACTTTTATTTGTAGTTTGTTATTGTTTTTGTTATTATTTGTATTATTATTATGATATTGTATTTGCTGCTACTGCTGTAATGTTACGGATGCTTCAACTTCCGTTTCCTTTTTAAGCATACTACTACTATTTACTACAGTAGTTGAGCATAAAAACCTAGAACTTTTAATACATTTAAACATAAAAAAAAATACATGCATACGTACATATTGAAGCCAACACAATGAAAGTCATTATCAATGTGCAAAAACAACAATAATCAGAAACCTACAGAGAAAAATAACATTATATTATGCTATAGACTTTATACTTTATACTTCATACTCTATCTATATAGTAATTTGCTTCTTACATACATATGTACGCACATGTTTGTGTATTTCTAACAATGAGTACACAGAGAAAACAGATTCGTAATGGCAACCGAATTTGTTGCCAATCGAATGATTCTGCCTTGGTGACCGAATTTTACAGTTGTGGATACACAATTTTAGAACTTCTAACAAAAATTTGGTTGCTTCAACTGAAATTCTTCTTTATCAATTGATTTTCAGTTGCTAAAACCGAAAAATTCTATATATGCAACCGAATCATTCGATTGGCAACAAATTCGGTTGCCATTACGAATCTGTTTTCTCTGTGTAGAGCAAGTTGTAGAGTAAAACATAGCAAGCAGCCTTACTCAACATTAATACTTTTACAGGGTCGTGTGTTAATGAATGCATAGTGAGAACAATGTCTCGTCGCTGGATAGGTAAACACGAGGAGTACGTATGAGTAACAAACAATTCGTGCAACTCATACTCACACACGCACTTCCGACGCATTTAGAGAGTAAAAGCAGGAATCACACAGCATCATTTGTATTTGTTTTGCTTCTGTAAAAGAAGAAGAAGATTTTAAATGAGCTGAGTTTGTTTTTGTTTTTCTTTGTTTTTGGAAACTTCGTATTTTTTAGTTGGTTGTGAGAGAAACAGGATAAAATAAACAAACTAAACTGGCAATAACTGTTTACAGTTATTTTGGGTCTTACAAGAGAGAGAGTTATAGATATGATATAATGGTACAATTTTTGAGTACTTAAAATAAAATTACCCCAGCGGATTATTTTCCCCATACATCTTCCAACTGAGACCAATGACAATGTAGATGCGACTAATCCAAAGTCTGTATTCAGTTTCCACTTACATTTACACAGCGATGGCCTAGGCCGTCATAAGGGTCCAACTCTACCGACAATGTAAGCTAAGGTCGGATGGGTCCAACTCCACCTACATTGTAAGCGAAATTTTCAGCTTTCACTTTTTTTAATCGTCTTAAATTTCTTTTACTGAAGCCGAACATTTCTTTTAATATGAAAAACATACAACAACACTTAATATTTTTAATTTATACTTATTTATTTTATTTAATTAATTATTTATTTTTAATGCCACAATCACGGTTAAACCACTTGTACTTTCAAAAACACTTTACAATATGAAATTTTACTTTAAAAGAATAGAAAAAACAAAGAAACACCAAAAAATAAATAACGGGACAACGGCTGAACCAAAACTACATTATTTAGCCATCCAATTCGTATGCAAGTACGATGACAACATTTTATTCGATTTTGTCTTGTTCTTTAATTCTAATATGTATTTCATTTTACAATGGAATAGCAATAGAACTCATCTGAATCGAATGCTAGTTGTATGCTCTTAACCAATTTTATTTTATGTTTTCCTATTGACATTATAGTATACATTTGGATGTGTTTTAAATTGTAATAACCTGCGGAATGCTGGGACTATTTCTGTTATTATTCTATTATTTAATTATAGTTAATTGAGCTTGTGGTCAGATTTATAAAATAGTTTATTATATTATATTTAACATTATTTAATTTCCATTTCCGCTTTTGTAAACTGCCTTACAATTAATTCTTAGATTTGTAGATACAAATATACATATATATTTAAACTGACATATGTAGTCAGGATAGTGATTTATATAGGTGAAGCCTGCAAATCAAATCTGAAATATAGGGACATATCTTCATACTCCAAAAAAATTTCTGATACCGAAATATTTCTTTGCAAGTTTTACGATATTTTAATTATTTTATGAACAGTTTTGCGATATTGAAAGTTCTACGATATTAATAAGTAATAGAATATTTTATGAATTGGACACACATATTTTAAAGAAAATTTTAATTGAAAATATACAATATAAGACAATATTAAGAACTTTATTTAATATAAAGAAGTAAAAGAGCTATATTCGACTATCCGAATCTTATATAAACTTCACCAAATTATACTTAAAAATATTTTTTTATATATTTTTATTTAAGCAAAATTAAAATTTCTTTTTCCAAATAGTTTTTTATTATTTTAAAAAATTTTTTTTTTTAATTTTTTAAAAAAAATTTGTGGGAAAAAGAATTTATGACAAAAAAATGTTTTTTGATCCATTTTAGATCCAACTTACTATAGCCTTATATACATCGTTGCAATGGACTTTGCAATATCTATCATTAGATATAAATTGTGTCTATATTAATGACTTAGTAATCCAGGTATAGATAAAAAATAGGGCAAAAATTGAGGTTGTCCCGGTTTTTTCCTTATATCTCAGCCATTTGTGGGCCGATTTTGTCGATTTTAAATAACAACCGAGCCGGAAGAATTCCCGATATATTGATGTATGAATCATGTATGTAAGTTAATTGGGGACTACGGAAACTTGAATATCCAGAATATATATACTTTGTGGGGTCTAAAATGAAAAATGTAGAAATTACAAACGAAATACCACTCAATGTGATGGGTATAAAAATATGTTATGAAAAATTTTACGATATTGAAATTTTTTGTAGAAAATTATACGATATTTGAATTTATTCAAACCAAATTTACGATATTTGAATTTATTCAGAGAAATTTAAAAATGTTTAAATGAAAATTTTTCGATATTTGAAATTTTTTAAAGAAAACATTAGGATTGTTAATATTTTTCAGAGAAAATTTTACGATATTTGATATTTTTCAGAAAAATTTTTCGATATTTGAAAATTTTTGTAGAAAATTTTTCGATATTTGAAATTTTTATAAAAATTCGTTGTTACTTGAAATTTTGTAAAAATATCTTTTGATATTAGAAATTTTCATAAAAAAGTTTTTCAATATTTGAAATTTTTATCAAAATTCTTCGATATTTTAAAAATTTTAAAAAATGGATATTTGAAAATTTTTATAGAAATTAGGGTCTATAGGGACCCTATAAAATATATATATTCTGGATCCTTATAGACAGCGGAGTCGATTAAGCCATGTCCGTCTGTCTGTCCGTCTGTCTGTTGAAATCAATTTTCTGAAGACCCCAGATATCTTCGGCATCCAAATCTTCAATAATTCTGTCAGACATGCTTTCGAGAAGTTTGCTATTTTAAATCAGCAAAATCGGTCCATAAATAACGGAGATATGGGCAAAAAACCGGGACAACCTCGATTTTTGACCTATTTTTGATCTATATCTGGATTACTAAGTCATTAATATAGACAATATGGATATCTAATGATAGATATTTCAAAGTTCATTGCAACGATGTCTATAAGGCTATAGTAAGTTGGACCTACAATGGGTCAAAATCGGGAAGAATATTTTTTAACCCGAATATTTTTTTCATCAAAAAATTTTTTTGTCATACATTTTTTTTCCAAAAAACAAAAATTTAAAAAAAAAATTTGGAAAAAACTTTTTTTAAAAAACAATTTAAAAAAAAAAATTAATTTTGTTTACCTAAAAATATTTAAAAAAATTTATTTTAAAGTATAATTTGGTGAAGGGTATATAAGATTCGGCACAGCCGAATATAGCTCTCTTGTTTTTTTTATAAAATTTTACGATATTTGATACTTTTCATAGAAAATTTGGCGAAATTAAAATTTTTTATAGAAAATTTGACGATAATTGATATTTTTCAGAGAAAATTTTACTATATGTGAAATTTTTTAGGAAATTTTTACGATATATGAAATTTTTTATAGAAAATTTTACTATATTTGATATTTGTCATAGCAAATTTTTCGACATTTGAAATTAGTTATAGAAAATTTTACGATATTTGAAATTTTTCAGCGAAAATTTTACGATATGTGAATTTTTTTTAGAAACTTTTACGATATTTGATATATTTCAGAGAAAATTTTACGATATGTGAAATTTTTCATAGAAAACTTTACTATATTTCAATTTTTCATAGAAAACTTTACGATATTTGATATATTTTTAGAGAAAATTTTACGATATGTGAAGTTTTTATTGAAAATTTTACGACATTTGAATTTTATAAAGAAAATTTTTCGATATTTGAAAGTTTTTATAAAAAATGTTACGATTTCAGAGAAAATTTTACAATATGTGAAAATTTCTATAGAAAATACTTTATATTTTTCATAGAAATTTTTGCAACATTTTTAAGAAAATTTTTCAATATTTGAAATTTTTTTATAAAAATTGTTTGCTACTTGAAATTTTTTATCGAAAATGTTTTGACATTTAAAATTTTTTATTTTTTATTAAACTTGAAATTATGAAAAATTTGAAATGTCGAAAAATTTGTTTTTTATAAATTCTTCGATATTTGAAATTTTTATGAAAGTTCTTCGATATTTATAGAAATTCATAGATATTTGAACTATTTTTTAAGAAATTGATCGATATTTAAACAATTTTATAGAAAATTATAATATTGTAATTTTTTATAAACAATTTTCGATATTGAAATTTTTTGTAAAATTTTTTATAAAATATTTCCGATATTTAAAAAAAAAATATTTTTTTAACATTTTTATCATAGAACAATTTATGATTTTTATACAAAATTTTTCGATATTTGAAATTTTTTATAAAAAAAACTTTTCGAAATTTGAAATTTAGAAAATTTTACGATATGTGAAATTTTGTATAGCACATTTTTCTACATTTAAAATTTTTTTCAGAGAAAATTTTACGATATGTGAAATTTTTCATAGAAAATTTTAAGATATTTAAATTTTTTATAGAAATCTTTACGATATTTGATATTTTTTACAGAAAATTTTACGATATCTGAAGTTTTTATTGAAAATTTTACGACATTTGAATTATTTAAAGAAAATTTTTAAATATTTGAAAGTTTTTATAAAAAATGTTACGATTTCAGAGAAAATTTTACAATATGTGAAATTTTTTATACAAAATTTACGATGCTTTATATTTTTCATAGAAATTTTTATGAAAATTTTTCCATATTTGAAATTTTGTATAAAAAATGTTTTGCTATTTGAAATTTTTTATCGAAAATGTTCTGACATTTGAAATTTTTTATTAAAAATAGTTTGATACTTAAAATTATTTATCGAAAATTAGTTTTTTATAAATTCTTCGATATTTGAAATTTTTATGAAAGTTCTTCGATATTTATAGAAATTCATAGATATTTGAACTATTTTTTTTAAGAAATTCATCGATATTTAAACAATTTTATAGAAAATTATAATATTGTAATTTTTTATAAACAATTTTTCGATATTGAAATTTTTTGTAAAATTACCGATATTTAAAAAAAAATTCTTTTTAATAACAATTTTAACATAGAACAATTTAAGACTTTTATAGAAAATTTTACGATATTTGAAATTTTTTATAAAAAAATTCTCGACATTTTAAATTTACAAAATTTTACGATATGTGAAATTATTTATAACACATTTTTCTACATTTAAATTTTTTTTTTCAGAGAAAATATTACTACATTTGAAAGTTTTCATAGAAAATTTTTCGATATTTGAAATTTTTATAAAAATTGGTTAATACTTGAAATTTTATAAATTCTTCGATATTTGAAATTTTTATGAAAATTCTTTGTATTTGAACCATTTTATTTTTAAATTTTTTATAAAATATTTTTTATATATTTTTTTTTTAAAAATTTTTTATAAAATATTTTCAGTAATTTAAAAATTTTGCAGAAAATTTTTCTATTTTTAAAATTTTTAACCTAGAAAATTTTACGACTTGTAAATTTTTATAAGAATTTTTGCGATATTTAAAAATTTGTATGAATAATTTTAATTTAATATATTGTTTTTTTTTAAATTTTAGTTGATAATTTCTATAGAAATATTTATTCTTTAAGTGAAATTTTACTAAGAAAAATCTAGTCCTTCAAATTGGCTTTTGTTTCTGCCAAAAAGTTCTTTCTGAACATTGAAAAAAGTACTTTTGTTACTTTGCTTCCCTCCAGCATAATTTCTTATGCTCAGTTATGGTCCTGTAACTACAATAATTCTCTCTTATATGTTGTTTTGTTATTGCCGCAAAAAAAAGTAAACATACGAGTACGACTACTCCTAGTTGTACTCGCACGAGTAGCAACATATTCGTTTTCTGTATTTTGTTGTTGTTGTTATTTATGTATGCTGGCTTTTTTCGCACCATTTTGGTGTATTATTTTTGTTGTTGGTTTTTTCTCATCTACTTTTAGTTCTAGTCTGTATTGTTGTTATTCAAGTTATTATTGTTTTTGTTTTCTATTCTCGGTGTTGTTGGTGATGCTGGTACTGTGTGTGTTTGTTGTTTTTGTGCTGCTGCTGTCTTCTCTGTATTCATTCGTTTTGTTTGGTGCTTTTTAATGCTCGTAGATTTTTCTGGCATCAGTTATTGAGAGGGTGTCATTGCAAACGGTCGTTCGGTATTGAATTTATCGTTGGAAAATTATTTCGTGATTTTTTTTCGTGTCATTCTAGACGTGTCGTGTAATTGTACTTAAAAACGTAACCAGGATTTATTGAAATTTTGTTTGTGTCGTTTTTTTGTTTTTGGGGGTTTTCCTGTTTGGGTGCGTGTATTTGTTGTGTTGTGTGGTGTATTGTTTTTATAATTATTTCACGCTCTTGCTGTGTATTTTGCGGTGAATGAAACCAGGAAAAGGCAACAAAAGCAACAAATAGTAAATTAATATTAAAAGTAATTAAAATACACAATAAAATAAAAAACAAATAAAAAAAGTTAAAATTTAAAACATGAAATTTACTGATCATATAGAAAAAAAGAAAAGAAATTATCAGAAACCTTAAAGCATATTTTTGTAATTTTCTTTAGTGTCACCCTTTTAGGGCGAGATTTCTTTTTTGTTTTTAGCTTTTCCCAGTTAATATTCTATGCTGGCCACAAAATATTCGTGTTCTAGTTTTGAGAAAATGAAAATCTGACAAAAAGTCTAGCAAAAAAAACGAAAAACAAAAGGAATATTACACAAAAAAAAAGAAAAACTAACTACAACAATGCTTTTGCATTGTTGTTATGAATATGTATTTCATGTTGTAGTTGTTGTTAGTGGCCATGATAAGGCGCGTTAGTGACATTGTACTGGCAACATTTAAATGCTGCTGGCGTTGGATGACTCTTATAACTCTATTGATGCTTGATTTCACTATTACAACAAAAAAAAACCAAACAAAAAAAAGAAAAAACAAACAGCAACCACATCAAGGGAAAGGCTTAAACTTAACATACTCTTACTTACACACACACACATATTTTGGCATTTACAAACACACATACATGTTTACATGTGTATGTTTCAAACTTTTTAACAGGAATGAACAAAGTTGGTACAATTGTAACCTTTTTTTGTTAAAATTGTCAACTAAAAATCTGATTTTTTTTTAATGAAATTAAGAAATTTATATTTAATAAAAGTATATTTCATAATAATAAAATAAATATTAACAAGATGTTTTAGTTTAAATTCAACTAAGCAAGACCACATCCAACTAAAACTTTTATCTGCTGCAGTTCGGGAGATATTGTGCTTCAAAAATTTAAATTTTAAATATCACTCATGATTTTTTTTGTCATTTTTGTTAATTACTATTTATACCCTACACCACCATAGTGGGGAGGGTATAATGCGTTTGTGCAGATGTTTGTAACGCCCAAAAATATTAGTATAACACCCACCTTAAAGTATACCGATCGACTTAGAATCACTTTCTGCGTCGATTAAACGATGTCCGTCCGACTGGTCGGCGGCTGTCCATGTAAACCTTGTGCTCAGAGTACAGGTCGCAATTTTGAAGATATTTCGATCAAATTTGATACATATTATTTTTTCGGCCCAAGGACAAAGCCTAATGAAACTGGCTGAAATCGGTCCATTATTTCACCTAGTCCCCATACAAATGTCCTTCCGAAATTGGACTTTATCGATCATAAATGTTTAATTTATATATGTATCTACACAAATTTCGCTCCAAATTAGTTTTATATACACAGAATTCATGTCACCAAATTTTGTTACGATCGGTCTATAATTAGTCATAGCTCCCATAAAGACCCGCTTCCGAAAATCACTTTAAGGTGCATAATTCGCTTAAAAATGTTGGTATAATCACAAAATTCAGCATAGTAAACTTTCATATAGACATAAATCACACGACCTAATTTCACGGTGATCGGTCCACAATTGGTCATAGCTCCCATATAAGGCCCACTTCCGAAAATCACTCAAAAATATAAATTATTGAAATTTTGAAAGAAAAATGTTTTTGCTCTTTTATTTAGTGTAGAGTATTATAAGGTCGGGCTTGACCGACCATACTTTCTTACATGTTTTTAATGAAACTTTTATCTGCTGCAGTTCGGGAGATATTGTGCTTCAAAAACTGAAATTTTAAATATCATTCATGATTTTTTTGTCATTTTGGTTAATAACTATTTTAGATATAATTTTGGTTAGCCTGTGATTTCTTTAAACCGAAATTGTTTTTTAATTTATCATCTATAGTTATTAGAGTTGCAGCTCAATATTTTTTGCAAACTTGAGAAATTGAAATTTTAGGCAGTTTATTTGATGGCAACGCATTGTATTCAAAGGCTGACTTTGAAGACAGACATACGGACGGACATGGCTCAACTATAATAGAGTTCCACATAAACCTCGAAGTAGTTATATTTTAATGGTGTCATATCTTCTAAATCACCATAGTAATACCTCTACTGGATATTAAGCTAATTATAAAAACATTTTGAGAAGTACAAAATGTTTATACAATTTTTATTTTACAATTTATTAGCAGATTTGTATTGGTAACTTTACATCTGTCAATCTTAATTCTTTCAGCCACGCTTTTTTGTGTATAAGTTTAAAATCAAAACAATTGCATTTGTACTTTAATCAAGGTTAGTTTATTATAATAAAAAGTAAGAAAAAATAAATCAAAACATAAAAAACCACCCCATTCCAAGGGTTTTTGAGGAGGGAGGTGGTCAGTTTACTAACCACCGGTTGGCGGTTCAAGTTAATTATGATACAAATTTTCGTTTTGTATAAATTTTTTTAACAAAATTTACTGAGCAAAAAAAACGAAATAGCAATGCAACACTGAATTAGATGAACCATAAACACTGTAAGCTTTTATATTATTAAATGCGTGAAGTTTCTTAGAAAAACTGATTTTTACAATATTTTCAAATTAATATTTTTATCTAACCAGTGCATACTGGCGGCTACATGTCTACACAAAATATATTTTTTACCATAAACTATGTATGTTCTAAAGACTATAGAAAATGTGGTTCTTAATGTGACTGAGTCTGAACCAATGACTTGTGTTGAATAAAATATTAAGAAAATTTATACAAATTTTTGGTATGAAAAAGTGCAATATTTTTGATAGACTTAATTTTAAAGTGGCATATTTTTGAATATATTTAGATATTTGTAAGACCACAAATTAACATATCTAAACAAAAACAAGTAAGAAAGTATGGTCGGTCAAGCCCGACCATATAATACCCTACACTAAGTAAAAGAGCAAAAACATTTTTCTTTTAAAATTTCAATAATTTATATTTTTGAGTGATTTTCGGATGTGGGGCTTATATGGGAGCTATGACCAATTATGGACCGATCACCATGAAATTAGGTCGTGTGATTTATGTCTATATTAGAGTTAAATATGTTGAATTTTGTGGGTATACCAACATATTTAAGTGATTTATGCACGTTGAAGTGATTTTCGGAAGCGGGTCTATATGGGAGCTATGACTAATTATGGACCGATCGTAACAAAATATGGTGACATGAATTTTGTATATATAAAACTTATTCGGAGCGGAATTTGTGGAGATACATTAATAAATTAAACGTTTATGACCGATAAAGTCCAATTTCGGAAGGACATTTGTATGGGGGCTAGGTGAAATAATGAACCGATTTCAGCCATTTTCAATAGGCTTGGTCCTTCTGCCGAACAAATAATATGTATTAAAATTAATCGAAATGTCTTCAAAATTGTGACCTGTACTTTGCGCACAAAGTTTACATGGACAGCCAGGCAGCCAACCAGCCGACCAGCCAGACGGACGGACGGACATCGTTTAATCGACTCAGAAAGTGATTCCAAGTCGATCGGTATACTGTAAGGTAGGTGTTAGACTAATATTTTTGGGCGTAACAAACATCTGCACAAACGCATTATACCCTCCCCACTATGGTGGTGTAGGGTATAAATATAGCTCGGAATAAATGTGGTTCAAATTATTCCTAATATTTGCAATACCTATTAAAATTTTGATATAAATTTTAGTTTTAGAAACTCAATGAATATGTAAAATGTAATAAAATCTTTATTTATTAACGACACTCAATGAAATTTTTAACGTTTTTTATGTTTGTCATTCTAAATAACAAGGTGTAAAAAAACTTGTCAAAGGCAATCCCGCAATTCCTAAAAATTGGAGCGAAAATCCCAAAAATTGTATTTTTTACAATTTTGCCTATAGGGTCCACATTTCCTTCGGAGCTGGGAAAATACTTTGGCGATAAATAGAGAATACATCAAGGTTTCCAAAGCTGCTTTTTGTTTTCTGATCCCAGCTTTGGGATTTTAGAACATGTGGCCCAAATTTTAATTTTTTATTAAAAAAATAGGTGAAATTCCGAATGGTTAGGTTTTTTATATCAGAATGTTATCCGTAAAGATATCTTTCAGATAAATATAAAATTGTTATATGTTTTTAAAGAAAATTTTTTTTTAATTAAAAAAGAGTTAAGTCACCTACCTTTTCGCCCAAAAAAAACGGCAAAAATTCACTATTTTTTGAATATTTAAATTGAAAATTATTTATTTTTGGATCCATAATCGATATTGCTCTGAAATCTTTTGTATGTGATTTGTAGTTTAGTTGTCTAACTAATAAGTCCATTCGGTCTAAAAGTACGAACTATATTTTTAAAAAAGCGGACCAAGGTATTGCAAAATTTTAAAATTTCAATTTTGAAATGCCTATAACTTGGAAATTATAAGGGATAAATAGCACAGGCAAGCATATTTTTGCGCTTTCCAAAAATATAAAAATCTTTGAAATCGGATAGGAAACAAAAAAATTGCACGTGTTTAAAAATTTTACAAGTCGAAGGTACCCTACTTTCAACCATTTGTATGGCTTATTTTAATACCTTAAACTTGAATACTCCTTGGCTATGCTCATGTCAAATTGTATCCCGATTGAACCAGACGTTTAGGAATGCCAGATTTATTTCCAAAAAATTTTAAATCTGCCCCACTGTGCGATGCTCGTTTGTCCGTCTGGCTGGCTGTCCATGTAAACTTTGTTCACAAAGTACAAGTCTCAATATTGAAGATATTTCGATCGAAGTTTTTTCGGACCAGGAACAAAGGGAAACTGACTAATATCGGTCCATTATTTCACCAAGCTTCCATACAAATGTCATCCCGAAATAGGACTTTATCGGTCGTAAATGTTTAATTTATATAGGTAAATACATAAATATCGCTCAAAATAAGTTTTTTTACATACGGAAGTCATGTCATCTAATTTTATGACGATCGGCCCATAATTGGTCATAGCTCCCATATAAGGTGCGCTTCCTTAAATCACTCATGAAAATAAATTATTGGAATTTTAAACCAAAAATGTTTTTTATCTTTTTGTTGGGCGGGCTTGACCGACCATACTTTCTTCCATGTTGTAATATTAAAGATATCATACTTTTAGATCAGAAAGGGCCTCTAGTCAAGGGGTCACTGATTCGATGAACTCTTGGAATATTTTATATATGTGATAAACTTAATTGAAATCGTAAAATTTTCTAGTAATAATTTTTGAATGCATTTGCCACCAAATCTATTGTTTAAAGTTTATAGACTGCTAAATGTCAGGGCCGATTTTCTTGAAATTTTATCAGTTTCTTTGTAGCTGAAAGCAGCAAGGTAAATAGTTTTTAGCAAATAAATTGCGTACTGTAGTAGTTAGAGCTTTATAACTTTACACGATTTAGTTGGTTAACTTTGTATGTAATTAGCCTGAAAAGGTGCGGTATTGGATTAGTGGGCATGGCATTTGCAATCACTTGAAAATTTGCAATCACTTGACAAAGTTTATTTAAAAACGGACGGGATAGGAATAATGGCGATATCCCCTCTTATACAAAGTACATAGTTATGTTCGAAGTAACTTCGATAGTCTTCAAACTTTGTCCGAATCACTTTCTAATTATGCCACGTAGTTTGTCCTAAAATGATTGGGATCGGATTAGTGGACATGGCCTCTCTCATATGCAGTAAATACTTAGTATTGAATTGCTGTAGAGCTAAAAGTCCTTTCATTAGGGACTTCCGGTCTTTAACTGTTGATAGCAGCCATTTTGTGCAAGCTACATCTTTCGCATTGGATGTCCATTATTCAGTTTGTTTTGTTAAATCAACATTGATATGATAGAATGATAGAATTATTTTATCAAAATGGGTATATTGTTAGGGAAACATTCGCGCGTTTCGCCCATTTGAAATCATCTCCAGCGATGAGGCCCATTCCTGGATGAATGGTTACGTCAATAAACAAAATTGTTGAATTTAGGCAGTTAACAATCCACATAAGGTCCAAGACCGAAAAATGCATCCCGAAAAAGTCATTGTTTGGTTGAAATGCCGGCATCATCAGGCTGTATTTATTTGAGAACGATGTTGGCCATGCCTTTAACAGCTTTTTATACTCTTCACCATGTGTGGCAAGGGTATATATAAGTTTGTTATTCCATTTGTAATTTATACATATTTCATTTACGACCCCACAAGGTATACATATACTGGATCGTTATAGATAGCGGAACAGATATAACCATGTTCGTCTGTCCGTCTGTATGTTGAAATCAACTTTTCGTAGCCTCCAAATAACTAACATATGTAATTCATACATCAATATATCGGGAATTCGTTTGCCGGCTTGGTTGCTATTTCGGTAAAGAAATGGCTGAGATATAAAGAAAAATCCAGGATAACCTCGATTTTTTACCATTTTGTTATCTATTTCTGGATTACTAAGTCATTAAAATAGACAATATCGATATCCAATAAGAGATAAGAGAAAGACCTTTGAAACGTCGTATATAAGGCCAAAGTAAATAGAACCTACAATGGGTCAAGATCGGGAAAAAATATTTTTTGCCCAGAATTTTTTTTAGCAAAAAAAAAAATAGTTTTGTTATAGAAATTTTTTTTTTTTAAATTTAAAAAAAAAATTTGAAAAAAACCAAATAATTTTTTTTGCATAATTTTTTTTCGCTAATAAATTATAAAAGAAATTTAAATTTAGTTTGCCTAAAAATATTTAAAATTTTTATTTTAAAGTATAATTTCAATACTGTCAAATTTTCTTCAAAAAATCTCAATATCGTAAAATTTTCTATAAAGAATTTCAATGTCGAAAAACAAACAGTATTGCTACTATTAAGCTTAGAATAAAATGTTTTTATTTAGCTAAAAAGGAGTTAGAGTGTACATTTTATAAGTATTCGCTAAAGGGTTTCATTTTGATAAGGTTAAATTGCATTGAACCAATTATTATTATTAAATTAAATAATGAGAGCTTTAATTAAAGGCTTTATTAAAGTAATGGTTTTAAAATTAATAATGAAAAAAATCATATTTAATTGAAAACAAATCTGTAAAAATTGTGTATATAAAAATAAGTATACTTAATATTTAATTATGTGTGAATTAAATAATAACCATACGCCACCTTAAACACATGGTAATTAATAACAATCATACGCCTGTAATAATCAAATAAATTCTGTACTTATTATCGCGAATTCTTAAAGAATTTTTTTATTTAAGCAACTAAAACTAAGTAGAAATATATGACCGATTATGGCCAATAGGCTAGGTTATTGAAAATAATAAATAAATAAAAAATAAAAACCTTTTTGAAAAAAATAATTAAAAAAAAATTTTGAAAAAAAACCAAATTATTTTTTTCCCATAATTTTTTTTCGCTAATAAATTGAGAAAAAAATTTAAATTTAGTTTACCTAAAAATATTTAATATTTTTATTTTAAAGCAAAATTTCAAAAAAATCTCAATATCATAAAATTTTCTATAAAGATTTTCAATGTCGCAAAACAGTATTGCTACTATTAAGCTTACAATAAAATGTTTTTATTTAGCTAAAAAGGAGTTGGAGTGTAGATTTTTTAAGTATTCGCTAAAGGGTTTCATTTCGAAAAGGTTAAATTACATTGAACATTAATTATTATTAAATTAAAGGCTTTAATTAAAGGCTTTATTAAAATAATGGTTATAAAATTGATAATGAAAAAAATCATATTTAATTGAAAAAACATCTGTAAAAATTGTGTATATAAAAATACGTATACTTAATATTTAATTGTGTGTGAATTAAATAATAATCATACGCCACCTTAAACACATGGTAATTAATAACAATCATACGCCTGCGCGAATTCTTAAATATTTTTTTTTATTTAAGCAACTAAAACTAAGTAGAAATATATGACCGATTATGGCCAATAGGCTAGGTTATTGAAAATAATAAATAAATAAAAAATAAAAAACCTTTTTAAAAAAAAAAATTAAAGAATAAATTTTGAAAAAAAAATTAAAAAAAAAAAATTTTGAAAAAAAACTAAATAATTTTTTTTCGCTAATAAATTGAAAAAATATTAAATTTTGTTTACCTAAAAATATTTAAAATTTTTATTTTAAAGTATAATTTCAATATTTTCAAATTTTCTTCAAAAAAATCTTAATATCGTAAAATTTTCTATAAAAAATTTCAATGACGAAAAACAGTATTGCTACTATTACGTACAAGTTTTCAAAAATGATTTGTTTTACTTCCTAATTTTCATTTCACAACCCTGCAACACACATAAATGCATCTCATTGATGTATGATGAGACGCATTGTAGTCTCTCAGTTTAGTTTGTTTGATGTTGTCCTGTGTGTAAAAAAACGTAGACGCCAACGTTTACGTTAACGTTCTCCTCATTGTGTTTGTATTGGCGCTCTTCGCTATAAAAAAAGTTTTTGTTTGTAAATGTGTGTGATGTGTGTGTGTATGTGCTTATTTTTGGCATTTCAATCCGATTTCTATTGTTCGCGCTTTTGTAGAATTTTTGTTTTTTTTGTTGTTGTTTGTTCTATAGCTCGTTTGTTTGTTGTTGTAGCTTCTGCAACTACAGCTGCTGGCTGTAGAAATAGCATCAATGGTTGACTGGTTGGCTGGCTGCCTTTTCCATTCGGTCGGTCATATTGTTGTTTTACTGGGAATATGTACAAGTGTGTGTGTGTGTATGTGCGTGTGGGTATGTTAGTATTTAAGAGTCAATGTGTGTGTGTGTTTTACACACATACACTTAACTATATATTCATACATATAGAAAGTGTAATAGTGAAAAACTTCGGGTATTATAGTGAAAATAATGCTAAACTACGTATGTATGTAGTATGTACCTATAAATGAAATCTATTTTAAAGGCGCTGTCTGTTATAGTTTTTTCTTTCTCTTCTCTTCTGTATGTGTTACTATTTCTATAATGAGATCGTCTTTGGAACAACAACAACTACAAAAAAAAAAACACAAAATTGCAATTTGTTGGAAATGTAATGAGTGCGAAAAAAATTAAACTTTAAGGATTTAAGCAACATCAACATTTATTTAAGAGAAATAAAATGAAATTAATATGAAATTTCAGCAGTACGAGGAAGAAATAAAAACAAACTTAAATAAATAATCAATTAATATAAATTGTGTTACAAACTTAGACTTAAATATCGTTAAGTGTTCTATATAAAATTTTTAATAGTGTTGTATTTTCTATTAGACAATTTATAAATTGTTGGGTGTATGATTTAAAAATGAGGGATTTACAATAAATGACGTAGCTTTTGAACACAGTTTCCATACTTTCTTACTTGTTTAAATTACATTTTAAGTACTTTAAAATTTGTTTAATGAACTCTTCTTCTAAAACACATTTTAAGATCCTTTTTGTAAAAATTTTTAAAATAATATTAAAAATATTGTTAATACAACTTTTATAAATTTCTCTATTTTTTGCAGAACCATCAACCATATGAAAAACTTTGATAAAAATAACAAAAAATTAAAAACAAACTATTTAAATGTTAAAAAAATTAAGTGAAAATTAAATTTTAAAACATAAAAGCAAATCAAGCTAAATAAATTAAATTTAATACAAAATTTGTTAAACTAAAAAGTAAATAAAGATCTAAACCTTAAAAGAACATATATTAAAAGACAAATTCAAGCCAAAATCCTTAATAACAGAAAAGAAAAAAGCAACACAAAAATTAAACAACATTAAAAAATTGCCGCTAAAAAAAGGTGAGTCCTATAAAAGTTAACAAATTTAATTTAATTAAGGTTGTTTATAAGCAACAAAAAAAACAAAATGAAATGAAATATTTTATTTAATATGCCAAAAAAATAGCATTTACAACTTAAGTTGCTGCTTTTTTTAGCAAGACAAATAAATCGGCTTATAGAGTAGCTTCTGCAGCCAAAAATAAAAAAAATTGTTAAAGAATCCTTTTTATGTTTAACTTTTTTTCCAGTAATTTTTTGCTTCTTAATGAATAAAATTCCTGCAATGCATTGAAGGGGTATTCTTTTGTTGTTGTAGAAAATAAAGCTTAGAATAAAATGTTTTTATTTAGCTAAAAAGGAGTTGGAGTGTAGATTTTTTAAGTATTCGCTAAAGGGTTTCATTTTGAAAAGGTTAAATTACATTGAACATTAATTATTATTAAATTAAATAATGAGAGCTTTAATTAAAGGCTTTATTAAAGTAATGGTTAGTGAAAAAAAATCAAATTTAATTGAAAAACAAAGAATAAAGTAAAAATTGTCTATATAATATTAATATATAAATGTACATATACTTAATATTTAATTATGTGTGAATTAAATAATAATCATACGCCACCCTGGCAATATGGTAATTAATAACAATCATACGCCTGCTATAATCAAATAAATTCTGTACTTATTATCGCGAATTCTTAAAGAATTTTTTTTATTTAAGCAACTAAAACCTTAACTTTTATGCAAAATAATAATTTTTAAATTTAAAATAACATAGAATACTATATAAATGTCTGCCTGAAAATATAGACTACAATGAAATGCATCTGTATGTTTGCTATTTTAACAATATACATACATATATTGTCCATTGGGGAAATGTGTCTAGTTTGTATATAAACTATAAACTACCAAACAATAATCTTCGCTGAAATAATGTAAAACAACATAAATAATATGCAACAGCAGTCATCATACAACTGAGAGTTGAAATGAAACGCCTCAAACTAGGCAATATAAACTAATAATTATTGCTGTAGTGTTTTGTCAAAGTTTTAAAGTAAATTTTTTGCCAGCCATCTGTGTTAAATGTTAATTAATATCTCGATTTTTTTTTTAATTGTTTTCACTGATTAAGTCTTGCATAAACAATAATTTTTTTTATGGAAATCTACAACGTGTTAGTTTCCGTTACCAAATTCATACGTCCTTTTCTTTGGTTTCTCTATTTGGTTACCATTATTTTATCTTGTTTTATAGATTTTATTTTAAGATTTACTTTAAGATTTATAGTTGTTTGTGTGTTTTTATGAAATGTTGTTTTCTTTTTTTGCAGTTCTTTTTTCTTTTTTTGCTGTTGTTTTACCATTTTTTTCTATAGTTTTTTTTTCTATATATTGTATTTTTTACCATCTATAAATTTATAACATCGTAAGCAGGAATAGTATAAATGAAAAAAAAGTAGAAGCCACAATTTTCCATTATCTTTCTGTTGCTAGTTTTGCAATTTCTGTTACTGGTACGAAAAGTACACTACCGCAAAAATTGTTAACAAATAAAAACAAATTCTAATAAAAATCTGTACAAATATAGCCTTTAGAAAATTTTAATTTAAGAAATAGAAATTGAAAATCCTTAATATCGTAAATGATTTTCAAATTTCTATAAAAATTTTCAGTATCGTAAAAATTTAAGAAAATTTCGTATATCGTTTTCTATAAAAAAATTTTCTAAATCATAAACGTATAAAATTATGAAAAATTAAAAAAAAAAAAAAAATATTTAAAGAATTGTTAAAATTTTTATAAAGATTTTCAATATCGTAAAATTCCAAAAAAAAATTTAAGAAAATTTCGAATATCTTTAAGTTTTTAGAATATAAAAATTTCAATTGAAAATTTTCAAAATCTTAATATATCTTATCAATTTTAAAGAATATTTTTAAACATTTTCAAATTTCTATAAAAATTTTCAATATCGTAAAAATTTAAGAAAATTACCGTTTTCTATAAAAAAATTTTTCAAAATAATAAACGTATAAAATTATGAAAAAAAAATATATTTAAAGAATTGTTAAAATTTTCAATATCGTAAAATTCAAAAAAAAATTTAAGAAAATTTCGAATATCATAAAAATTTCATATAAATATTAAAAATTATAAAAAAAAATTTCAAAGTCATCAAATTATAAAAAATTAAATAAAAAATAATTAAAGAATTTTTATAAAAAAATTAAAATTTCGTAAAAATTTCCAAAGAAAATTTTCAAATTTTAAAAAAAAATTTCTTCAAAAGATTTTTAAACAAAATTTCTATATCGTAAAAATAAATAAAAATGTTTATATATTCAATATTTTTGAAATTTTCTATAAAAATTTCATTCAAAACTATAAAAAATCATGAAATTATAAAATTATGAAAAATTAAATAAAAAATAATTAAAGAGATGTTAAAATTTTTACAAAAAAATTTAAATTTTGTAAAAATTTATAAAGAAAATTTTAAATTTTGTAAAAAAAATTCTTCAAAAGATTTTTAAAAAAAATTTCTATATCGTAAAAATAAATGAAAATGTTTATATATTCAATATTTTTGAAATTTTCTATAGGAATTTTTACAAAATTCTAAATTTTCTTTAAAAAATTTAAGAAAATTTCGAATACCATGAAAATTTCATACAAATATTCAAAACAATAAAAAAAAAATTTTCAAAATCATAAACTTATAAAATTATGAAAAATTCACAAAAAAATATATTTAAAGAATTGTTAAAATTTTTATAAAAAAATTTAAATTTCGTAAAATTCAAAAGAAAATTTTCAATTTTGTAAAAAATTTCTTCAAAAGATTTTTAAAAAAAATTTCTATATCGTAAAAATAAATGAAAATGTTTATATATTCAATATTTTTGAAATTTTTTATAGGAATTATTACAAATTTTTTATTGAAATTCAGAATTTTTTATAAAAATTGAACGATATTGAAAATATTTATAGAAATTTTTTTTTTCTCTTTTAGAAATTTTTACGATATTGATATTTATTAACAAATTATGCAGGTTTTTTTCTTATTTTTACTGTAACAGATAGAAATTGTAAACTCTTAATATCGTAAATATTTATAAAGAATATAAAAATTTTTAATATATCTTATCAATTTTAAAGAATATTTTTACTACAGTAAACATATTCAAATTTCTATAAGAATTATCAATATCGTAAATATTGAAGATAATTTCGCATATCGTTTTCTATAAAAAAAAATTTTCAAAATCATAAAATTATAAAATTATGAAAAATTAAAAAAAATATATATTTAAAGAATTATTAAAATTTTTATAAAAATTTTCTATATCGTAAAATTCAAAAAAAAAATTTAAAAAAATTTCGAATATCATAAAAATTTGATTCAAATATTCAAAACTATAAAAAAAAAAATTCAAAATCATCAAATTATAAAATTATGAAAAATTAAATAAAAAATAGTTAAAGAATTTTTAAAATGTTTTTAAAAAAATTTTAAATTTCGTAAAAATTTCAAAAGAAAATTTTCAATTTTGTAAAAAATTTCTTCAAAAGATTTTTAAAAAAAATGTCTATATCATAAAAATAAATGAAAATGTTTATATGTATATTCAATATTCAATATCTATAGAAATCTTTACAATATCGAAATCTTTTTTAGAAATTTTTACGATATTGTATTTTTTTAACAAATTATGCTGAATTTTTTAAAATTTTTAGCTTTTATTTTGAAACATTTGTACAATATAAATTTATTTATACTAATGGCCATTGTTAGCTATGATGTTTACACATCTTGCTGGCAACATATGGATTCCGAGCCAAAAGAACTGATCATCTTTTGAGGCCAAGAACGAATCATGCCAATTTCGGATACTTTGTTACAAAGTGAAGCCTATCCCAAAGAGAGCTTTCTTCTTCGATCAAAACAAATAGTAATCGATCGGTGAAAGGTCTGAACTATAAGAAGGGTAAGGCAAAACTTCCCAACCACTTCATTATAAATTCCTTTTAACAGGTATTGCAACATATGGTCGGTCGTTGTCATATTCTGAGCATTTGTCGCGAGTGCTTTCTTCAAATGAATCAGTTGCGTTCGGTACAGGTTCCCTGTCATGGTCTGGTTAGATTTCAGCAGCTCATAATAGATAGAATCCTTTTGGTTCATGGATGTTTGGCTTTGGTGTCGATTCGGCTGGTTGGCCGGGCTTCACATAAGATCTCTTACGGTTTGGGTAATTGTACTCGATCTATTTTTCATCCCAGGTAATGATTCGGTGCAAAAATGATTTTGTTTTATAGTGTTCAAATATCATTTAGGACATTGTATGTCCTTGAATCGTCTTTCAAGTTATCTCAGTTTCAGTTCATATGGCAGCCAATTTCCTTGCTTTTCGATGAATTCTGCTGCTTGCAAACGTTTCGAAATTTCTAACTGAGTAGGTCACATTGATTTTGCCAGCTCTTGTTGAGTTTGACTGCAATCTTCATGGAGTAATGTATCCATATCTTGGTCTTCAAACTTTTTTGGCTGGCCTTGGCGATTTGTATATTCCGTGGCAAAATCACTACTTCTAAACCTCACGAACCATCTTTGGCACATTGAAATCGATGGAACATATTCACCATAAGCTTTGGTGCGCCAGCGGCACTTTTTTTCCAATTTGAAGAAGTGAAGCTAAACTTCCCGCATATGACGCTTTATTGGCACAAAATTTGGCACATATAAAATAAAAAAAACTTCATCTTCAAAATCAAAGTCGCATAAAACTTTAAAACACCTGTTCAGGTCCATAGGTAGCAAACCGTTCAAAATTCAAGGAAGAAATCAAATACAAAAATTTAACTAAGATCTCAATAAACAACTTTCTAGAACATATGAACTTCCACCGTTTAGGATGGTCGATATAAGTTAGTAAGAAAAAACTAAAGGAATTGAGTGTTTTGGGCCACAAACTATTAAATTATTATAAACTAAAGCATACTTTTAAGCAGCTTTAAAAAAATTTATTTTTTAAAGTTTTTTGCGAGTTTGATCTTGAGGATGAATTTTTGTTCTTTATAACAAGGGCTACAACTTTGCCTCAGAGAGTAAATCAAAATTCAGAACTGTTTGCAAGATATGAGACGTTTTTACAAAAATGACACGATGACCCAAATCTTTGGGGGCGCATAAAAAAGTGCATGACTTTGGGCAAAACTGGGAGACACGGGTCTTTGTTTTTGGTCTTTTATTACGTAGTGGTGTCCGTATATGGTTATATTTCCATGACTCAAAAAATTACACAAAGGGTAGCTAAATGAGAATAAATGACAGATATGCACCCTTCAAAATGACATATAAGTTATTAAAAACAAAAACCGCGTTCAAAAGATACGCCATCAATTGTAAATACCGCATTTTTAAGGCATACACTCAATAATTTCTTAATAAATTTCAATATCGTATACATTTTTTATACAAATGTTATAAAAATGTCTATGGAAAATTTTTAATTTCGTAAAAATGTTTAAAGAAAATTTTCAATTTTGCAAAAGTTTTGAATATCGTAAAAAAAATTTATAAAATTTTCAACAAAAATTTTAGTATCGTCAAAATTTGAATAAAATATTGAAAATTTTTAATTGTGTGATTACAGCATATTTTATATAGCGCATTTAAAATTCGTCTTAATAGTGCCCTGAACACGTTTATTTTTGTTTTGGTTTTTATTTTCCAATTCTACTGTAACCGCTATCCCTACATACACCAACATACATATATACATACACTTACAGACACACAATAGTAAATCATACACACACAACCACGTATGTATGTACATGTATATGTGATACATCTTTAGATGCTGACATTAAAATAAATAATTTTCTATCGTCTGCTTATAAAAAAAAACGACAAGAAAACAAACGAACGCAAAAAAAAGATAAACAAGCAATGCACAATGGGACTGAATGAAACGTAGATGTAAATATGTAACGAATGCGTCGCTTTTGTTATCATTTAAAAGTATTCGAATTTTCTGATTTACAAAATTATGGGTTCCTATTGGTGACTGGATTAAATGGCACTTATTTAGTGAATCTAGAAAATTTAACAAGTTATATTAGAAGAAAGCAAATGTAACATTAAGTGCCCTTTGTAAAATAGAAAAATAAAAATGGTCATCAAAAACTAACTAATCAAAGATTTTTCAAACAAAATTTACATACAAAATTTGATTTATAAACCTCTTAGAAATTTCAAAATGTTTCATATAAATCGTCCCCTTAATAAAACAATAGTGTATAATTTTTTTGCCATTTCGAAATAATTTAGTTTAAAATTTCTGTTTTAGTAGACATCTGGTAATATTTCAATTGATCTTTTGACCCACTTTGTGGAAGTAGAAAAATAATGGTATATATCGATGGCTTAATATAAAAAAGGCGTAACTCGATTTTTTGTTACTTTACAGGAGAAGGAAAAAACTTTATAAAATCCATAAAATTTTAGATACAAAATAAGTTTTAATGCAATTTTTAATAAGAAGACACATCATGTTTTATTTCTCATTTAAAATTTATTTTTTATTTTAATGAAGTTATTTAATATAACCCATTTTTCATTGATATTTAAAAAGAAAAAAAAATAGTTACGCCTTTTTTATATTAAGCCATCGATATGCTTATACACTATTGTTTTATTGAGGGCACGAAATGGTGTTTTCAAATTATACTTAATATTTAATTATATGTGAATTAAATAATAAGTATACGCCGCCAGTACCTTGCGATAATTAATAGCAATCATACGCCAGCAATAAGCAAATACATTCTTTAATTACACTCTGCAACAAAATGACACTTTTTGTCAGAACTTGAAAAGCGACCTAATGGGGGTTGTAGGCCTAGGTGAGGACATACTAAAACCGTTTTCAAAGATTTTGAAACACCCTCAAAATTTTGAGATATTTTGAAAAAACTGTTTTAGGGTAGGTCGTAGTATTTTAGTACCTCTAACTCACACATTTTTAGACCGATTTCAAAATTATAAACAACTATGGATAGACAAAGAATTAGGCTTTCATAAAATGTATACAGAAAATGTATATCAATATCAATATCAAAAAAAATTGCGTAAGTTTTTATAAAAAGTTTCGCTTTATTTTTTATTTTTTTTCGTAATTTTTCATATTCAACAATAGTTAATTTAATTTTTTTCTATGAAAACCTATTCTTTTTTGCACAGTATTTTAAAGACAACTTTATATGGGAAAAAATGAGATATTGCTTGTTAAAATCGGTTTATAATTGCAAAAGTTATTAAACTTTTTTGAAAAAAGTTCGAAAAAATTTATCTTGTAAATTCAAAATTTACAAATATTTTTTTTTCTACAGTTTTTTGTTTATTTTTAGTTATATGCGCTGGGGGAGAAAATACTAAAAATGGTGTTAATTAAAAGTTGAATAACTTTTAGAATTTTCATCCGATTTGAATAATTAAAACAATGTTTTGTTAAGAACTAAATTTTCTTTATATATTAGTATACATTTTTATAAGCTTCCATATCAAAATAAGCAATGAAAAGCAACTAAAATCAAAAAGGTTTATAAATTTTGTTTTTCTTTTAGATATTCTTAACAAAAACAATACTTATAACTTAAAAATGTATCAAAAAATGCACGTCATTGTAAAGCGTAATCAGTTTTCTTTCCAAAGCCGTTAAAAAATTTTAAGTCGGACAAAAACTGACTAAGCTACAGGTCGATAAGTTGACGAACATTACTGAAAACGGTTTTTTCAAAATAACTTCTGAATTTAAGGATGTTTCTAACATTTTTAGAGACAATTTGTAGTGTACTCAGCAAGACCTATAACCCACGCTAGCCGTTTTCCAAGTTTTATTCCATCGTAGCACCTTGTTATGTTCTTTTTTCTATTTGCTTAAATTTTTATATGAATATATATGAAAAAACGTACTTTTAATAACGTTTTTCTTTATAACTCCTGAACTAATCGAGTCTCCATCGAAATTTTTTTCCACGAATATAGTAGAGAGTTTAGATGTCCTCATACCATGTTATTTCTGAATTTTTAACGCCGCCATCTTTGATATTTTTTACATTGAAATATATACTCCGAAATTTGATATTTAACCTTTTGGAAGTAAACAATTTTATTCACACCATTTCAAGGAAAATATCTTTGCCTTTAAAATGGAATCATAAATTATGTTGGACTTTGAGTAGTTTCCATATTATGGGTAATTATGTGTACACAATTTTAACAAAATATTCAATTTTCAAATCTCGATATTTTTGAAATGGAAAGGGTTTCCAACGAAATAGTTATTTATTTGAGGAACCCTTTGGAACCGTAATATGCGTGGTAAATTTCATTAAAATCGAAAATGTCAATTCCGAAAATAGCAGTTTTCTGTCTGGTTTGATATGGGTCCTACCTATATCCTATGTGCTTTACTTTAGATTTAATAGGTTTTGTAGCAAATGATTTCGAAGTTTTAAAGTTTTATAATATTCATCCCACAGTGCATTTTTAAAGAACATAAATGCACAAGACACATACCAGCTCGAACATGTATGTATGTAAGTTTGTGTAATTTCTATTTTCAAGTAAGAGAAATAAAGAAAGAACAATTTAAAGTAGTCGTAAAAGGAAGAAAACAGAAAAACATATAAATAAGAGAGCCATAACCAAAAAGGATGCGGAAACGGAACAAGGTGTTTGATATTTTTGTAACTTTGTAAATTTTGGCTTGTTCTTGTTTTTGCTTTAAGCAATTGTTTTTGTTGTTGTTATTGTTAATGTGTTATTTCTTGAAACAAACACACACATTTACTTATGACTCTAACCCGAATGCACTTTTGTCTCATTTTTTTATGTTAGATTTTTCTCATTTTTTTAGATTATTTCTAAACAATACTTTTGCCATGAAACAATTCATTCTTTTTTCTATATAGTTTTTGTGATTTTATTTTAGTTTTTATTTATTTTAGCTATTTTTTTCAATATTTTTTTTCTACTTCATGTCATTTTTCGTTCACCATTTCCCCAAAGTGTAATGCAAAAGTGTAGATACATACGTATATATATGTATATGTATGTATGAATGGGTGTGTGTAAGAATAACTATATGTGTGTTTAGTGTTTTAGTATTGATAAAAATTTTAAGCTGCTTTTCAGCTTTTAGTTTTGTTATACTTTTTGTTTTAATGTTGTTATTTTTTCTGCTATTCTTTTTGTTTTTTTTGTTTTTTGTTCTCATACTCAATCCTTCTTAAAAGTATTATTATTGAGTATATGTAAACGTACATAGTCTGACTACATAGTTCTCGATTTAAACAATGTTTGTATGTAAGATTTTTTTATTCACAGATCTTCTTTTTTTACATTTCAATTCATTCAAATGAAATCATTTCAATTGTTTTTTTTCTATTTTTAAACCTTACAAACTTAAACATACATATGTACAATACATAAATGCATGTATATGTTCCAATATATACAAAAAAAATCCGTTTTAAGTGTAAGTGATGATGAAGAGGATTAGAACGAATTTCTTTTTATTTTTTTTTTTCGTTTTGCCATAAAATTCAGAAATTTTAAAAATAAATGGCAAAAATGTACCAACATATTAGTTAAAAGTGTTGAATTTACAAATGAATAAACAACAATCGGATTAAAATTTAAATTCGATTGAAGGATTGTTGTTCAATTTTTATCCTGTGACTGTTAATAAACATACAGCAAATGTTGCAGAGAGCTGGAGAGAGAGAGACGCAGAAACATATCTAGTAGTGTGATTTTAACTGTAATCACCAAATATGTTGCATACTTTTAGGGATGTTAATTTCCCCTATGATAATTGCTGCTGGAATAAGAAGCAAAACATAAAACTGTAATAAGTAATCCAAGGAAATTAAATGTACACTTGATTTGTCTTAGGAATTAGTGTTATTTAAGATTTTTTTCAAAGACTTCCATAATTAATTTTAGATTAAAATTAAAATTAAATTGGGGACATTTTGAAGCCATGATTTTAGAGGATTTTCGTAGTGAGTTAGCTCTGTAAGACACAGCTGTTTAATGTACTCCAACATTTAGTTTCCAAACATCATTTAGTCCAGAAAAGGTTTCAAGAATTCGATCGGGGTTTAAAATATTGAGTGTATGACTTAAGAATTCAGGATTTTTTAAAATTTTGAAATATTTGTAATTTATTAAAATTGGATTCCTAAACAAAAGAACTGCTCATCTTTTGAGGCTAGGAACGAATCAAGCCAATTACGAATACTCAGTTCTTTACTATAAGGCGGGTGAGACAATACTTCCCACCTGGAGTATCCAAAACCGAAACCGAAAACCGGTCAACCGGTTTTTTCATCTTAATATACTCGACCGTTTTCGGTTTTCTTTAACATTTCTGTTTTTTGAAAAACCGGTTTTTGTAAGACGTTTAACCGGTTTTAATGAAATATATTTTCAAAAGCTCATTTAGCCATATTTTTGAAAAACTTTGATGCCATATGAAAATGAGATATTAGTTGTTAAATTGGGTTTATGCTTGCAAAAGTTATTAAACTTTTTCTAAAAAAAAATTTACCTTGTAAATTAAAAATTGTAGAAAACAATTTTTATATCATTTTGTTTATTTTATTCATATGGGCTGGGGGCGAAAATACTAAAAAAGCTGTTAATGAAAAGTTGAATAACTTTTACAATTTTCATCCGATTTGAATTATTAAAACGATGGTTTGTTAAGAACTAAATTTACTTAATACATTGCTATAAATTTGTATAAGCTTTTATATCAAAAGAAGCAATGAAAAGCGATTAAAATCAAAAAAGTTGATAAATTTTGTTTTTCTTTTAGATATCCTTAACAAAACCAATACTTATAACTTACAAATGTATAAAAATGTGCACGTAATTTTAAAGCGTAATCAGTTTTCTTTTTAAGCCCGTTAAAAAATTTAAAGTCGGACAGAGACTGACTGAGTTACAAATCGATAAGTTCACGGACATAACTGAAAACGATTTTTTCAGAATAACTTCTGAATTTGAGGGTGTTTTGGAAATTTTTTGACACAATTTCTAATGTACCCTATAACCTAGCTAGGTCGTTTTCCAAGTTTTTTTTCCATCGTATCACCGTGTTATACAGAAAATTGTAGCATTTGACAATTCAAAAATTTTAAAGTAGCGTAGTTTGCATATTGAATAAAAATTTAATATAAACCGGTTAACCGGTTTTTTTTTTGAAGACAAAAACCGAAACCGGATAATCGGTTTTTTTAAAAGATAAAAATCAAAAAACACACCTTTTCGGTTAAACCAGAAACCGGTTTTTTAAATTTGCTGTTTTTTTTGGACACTCTATTCCCACCCATTTCTTTCTAAATAGTTTTGAACAGGTATTGCTACATGTGATCGAGTGTTGTTATAATGGAATATAACGGTTTCATGTCTGGCCGCATATTCTGGTCGTTTTTCAGCCATTGCTCGCTTCAAACAAATCAGTTGTGTTAGGTTGCTTTTGATGGTCTGGTCAGGTTTCATTATCTCATGACAGATAACAGGACCCTTTTGCTTTCACCAAATACAGAGAATCACCTTAGGGCCATGGATATTTGGCTTTGGCTGATTGGCCGGCCTTCACAGACGATCTCTTACGCTTCGGGTTATCATAATATATCCATTTTTCATCGCAAGTAATGAATCGCTGCAAAGATGATTTTTTGTATAGCGTTAAAGCAGCATTTCAGACATTCAAAATCTTTCAAGGTGTCTCAGTTTCAATTCGTATGGTACCCAATCTCCCTGCTTTTGTATGAATCCTGTTGCTTGCAAACATGTTGAAATTGCTGATTGAGTAGCCCACAATGAATGTGCAAGCTCTTGTTGAATTTATGAAGAATTTTCATTGAGTAATGCCTTCAATTCTTAGTGCTTAATGTTTTTTGGCTTGGCTGGACTTTGGCTGGATTTTGGCACGGAAGACAAAGATCGCCCCGGCCCACTGTGGGAGAAATCAACAATTTAGTGGCGCAAAATAAAAAAAAACAAAACTTTCGTATATTTGATTTATTGTTATGTAGTTTCAATCTATAGTTGTTGCTGTACTTAAAAATATTTAACATTTATTAATAACTTCAGTGGTTTGGTTTTGAAAACTATTTAAATGTAAAAAATTTTTCAGAAATTTTTTTTATGAAGAATTGGTTTCAAAGTTGTTGTTAAGCTGGATAGTACAAGGTTTTCTTTAAGTTGTATTTTTACTTTTTTTATGTAGATGGAATATGAGGCTTGGTAAATCAGAAAAATAAAAATATATTTTCCGCTATTTGTGATAAACAATGGCCATATTCTTATAGAATTTTTTTTTTTTACTTTTTGAATTTTCGGAAGGTTGCCAGTTACTAATGCTGTGAGATGCAGTCCTTATTTTTTTACCAATATCAAGGCTATATTATAGACTACATATGCTGAAAAATTTTGCTGCGAAAAAGTGCGAGGTGAATTTATATAATTTTTTTAAGAAATTATTATCGTTGGGACGATGTAAAATCTAGTACTAAATTTGTTCCTTATTTTTTTAAGATTGTATATAAGAAGTGTTGTTGGTAATTACATTATATAAAAATGAAATGTATGTAATTCTAACTACTTACAAGTTGCTAAAAACAAATACCCATATACCAAAATTGATTCAAAATTATGAGTCCTTTTAAATATGATAGTGCTTTATATAGATTAAAAATATAACATTTGCAAAGCGTTTTATGTAGGGATGCCAAATGGGGAATCCCGTTCCTGAAAATCCCGGGGTTTTCGAGATTTCCTAAATCCCGAAGACCGGGATTTTATAATTTTAAATCCCGGGGTTTTCGGGATTTTCCAAATCCCGTTTTTCATAAATAAATAAGGTAAATTGTAGTTTTATGTAAATATTAATATATTTGTTTTAACGCTTTGTTATATCAACATTGTCCAGAACTTCATCTGCAAGCTATAAAAAGTGGAACCGTTATCGAAAGATGTTAGGCAACTTTTGTTGGATCCATTACTTCCTAGGGATTCATCAGACTCTGAAGTCGACTAATTTAAATAAATTTTAAAAATCTCATAATAAAAATTCACAAAATTCTACCAAGTGTTAGTTAGCTTAATTACTCTTTATTTCATTGTTTAATTATAACTAAATTATTTATAATAATGAAATAAAATCATTTCATAACTAATAATTGTTATTCGTTTTTAAATATAATCTTATTAATAAAACTAAAAAAAGTTTAATTTTATATGAATATTTCGACCTATGCCGGCAATAGGGTAAATGTCCAAAATCTATAGATTTAAATAGTTACTTGCTATAAATAAAATTACTTATATAATTTAAATTTTTTGAAAGATATATTAAAATAATTTCTTACAATTGAAAATAGTATAGAATTTCTTCCGATGTAGTGTAGTTTAGCAGCCTATCCCGCTCATTCTACTGAAGTAGCAGTACCCATTTTGCATTACTTTATTAGCTTATCTCCTTGCCTGGAATATTTCCATATAAATGAAATTAATTTGGCCAAGCGTTTAGAAGATACGAATTTAGTTCCACTAAATTAGGGTTTTCTCCCACTGTGCGTCCAGCCAAACATGTTTGAAGACCAAGAGTTATAGGAATTACTCCATAAAGATTGTTGTCAAACTCAACAAGAGCTAACAAAATCATTAGGATCTTCTAAAGCAGTAATTTCAAAATGTTTGCAAGCAGCAAGATTCATAAAAAATCGGAGAGACCTTGAAAGTCGATTTAAAGTCGAACGCTATAAAAGAAAATAATTTTTGCACCGAATCATTACTTGCGATGAATAACACTGAGTGTAATTTTTTGAGTCATGGAAATATAACCATATACGAGCACCACTACGTGATAAAAGACAAAACAAAAAAAAAGATACGTGTCTGCCAGTTTTGCCCAAAGTCATGCACTTTTTTAAAATGGACCCCCAAAGTTTTGGGGCCTCGCTGTAATTTTTGTGAAAAAATTTGATAATTTTCTCAAACTCGTATCTTGCAAACAGTTTGGAATTTTAATTTGCTCTCGTAGGCAAAGTTGTAGCCCTTGTCATAAAGAACAATATAAAATCAAAAAAAAAACTTAATCTTCAACATCAAAAATGCAAAAAACTTTGCATTTTTGATTGTTGATTGTTTCTTTGAATTTTGAACGCTCTCTCTGGAATATGCTTCACTTGAGAGCAGGGTATCCGAAATTGGCTTGATTCGTTCTTGGCCTCAAAAGATGATCAGTTCTTTTGGCTCGGAATCCATATATTGCCAGAGAAATGGGAAAAGGTCATAGCTAACAATGATCAATACTTTGAATAAATTAGTATTGAACAAATGTTTCGAAGTAAAAGCTAAAAGTTTGAAAAAATATTTTTTTAGAAAAATGTTTTTTCTTTTTTTCGCTACCAAATTTTACATCCAAAAAATATACAAAAACTCTTTTCACAAATCCTATAAAGTTCAGTAATAGTCTTCAATCATCTTGGCAGCTCTTAGGTTTCAATAAAATGTATGCAAATGGGCAAACACTTATTCTGTTGTTTGTTAAATTTCTTAATCATATTTTTATACCCTACACCACCATAGTGGGGAGGGTATAATGCGTTTGTGCAGATGTTTGTAAGTATACCCACCTTAAAGAATCACTTTCTGAGTCGATCAAACGATGTCTGTCCGTCCGTCCGTCCGTCCGTCTGGCTGGCTGGTCGGCTGGCTGTCCATATAAACCTTGTGCGCAGAGTACAGGTCGCAATTTTGAATATATTTCGATCAAATTTGGTACATATTATTTCTTCGGCCAAAGACCAAGCCTATTGAAAGTGTCCCCCATACAAATGTCCTTCCGAAATTGGACTTTATCGGTCATAAACGTTTAATTTATATATGTATCTCCACAAATTCCGCTCCAAATAAGTTTTATATACACAAAATTCATGTCACCAAATTTTGTTACGATCGGTCCATAATTAGTCATAGCTCCCATATAGACCCGCTTCCGAAAATTACATTAACGTGCATAAATCGCTTAAAAATGTTGGTATATACACAAAATTCAACATATTTAACTTTAATATAGACATAAATCACACGACCTAATTTCATGGTGATCGGTCCATAATTGGTCATAGCTCCCATATAAAGCCCACTTCCGAAAATCACTCAAAAATATAAATTATTGAAATTTTAAAATAAAAAATGTTTTTGCTTTTTTACTTAGTGTAGGGTATTATATGGTCGGGCTTGACCGACCATATTTTCTTACTTGTTTTTTCATACAATTTTTCATTCCTAAAAATTATTTATGGGAATATAAAATCATTCGTTTGCTTTCTTCTTTATTATAATTTTTGTAGCTTATTTTTAGCTTTATTTTTTCAATATTTCAAATTCTTTTATATTAGTAAAGGCTTTAATTATGTTGCATATTATTGCATTTATTACACATTAATTATATGAAGCATAGTTTTAGGTTTCTATAATTAATATCATATTGAACGAGTTTTTGTTCAATTTCTATAAATATAGAGAAAATCAAGGAAGAACAGTATTTGTGAAAAAATGTTTTGTAACTTTTTCGAGTTTTTTTTAAAAAAAAATTCAAAATATTACTATTGAAATAGAGAATGTAAAAAGGCCATAATGACCTACTTTCAGTACAAGCTAAAGTCAAAGCTCTCTAAAGAGGAGAGTATTAATTTTTTACTGTTATTTCCTAATTTTTATTTGAAATCCTTTATTTCTGGCTTTTACTGTTTTTACATTTATTGAACTTCTATTTAAAAATACATTAATTAACAAAAATATTGTGGGTTTTCATTGTGTGTCTGTTTTTCAAAAATCTGTTTGATAAACCACAAATTTGAATAGATAGAATATGTCATTGCATACTTTTGGGGATATTTACATTTATACATACATACACATACATACTAGTTATTTATAAATTAAAACTTGTTAAACTTGTAATACACACAACCAACAAAAATGTCGAAAATAGAAATTTTAAATTCCCATAGACACTTTAATTATACAATTTAATTAAGTTTAGTTTTTTTTTTCTATTTTGGCCAACACATATTTAAATTATTAAAATTAAATACAAAAAAAAAATTAATTTAATTTTTTAGTAAATTAAATGTAATTAAAAACTAAATGATTGAAAATAAAATTAACATAATAGAAAAGATAAATATTGAGAGCATAAAGAAAAAAGAATTATTAATTTAATATAAAGTGTTGCCTAGTTAAAGGCTGATATGATAAAAATATTAATTTAGACAACTAAAAGTTTATTTATTAAATGTTTTTGTTAAATTCTTTGCTATTGCTTGACTTGAGAGTTTTGCCTTTATTGCTTATTTAAATTATGCTCTCATTTTATTTGTTGCTCTAAATTAGTCTGCCTTTTGTGTTTTAAGCTGCTTTTAATAATATAACATTTGTACAAAATTTAGTTTGCAACTAAGAGTATTTATTGTTTTCTTTCGAAAATGTCTACTGTTGTCTGCAATTTTGAGGTACCACAGAGAAACGTTAGACCAAAACAGTTGTAGTAGTGTGTTGAGGCATGAGTTTGTGGCCTACTCATTCAAGCTTAACAATACCCATACCAATCTATTACCTATGCGTATTGTCTATTATTAACCAAGCCCAGTGCATACTTCTTGCCCCTCCTACAAGCATACAAGTGTAAGTGATCAATATGTTGCATATATTTAGGCTTATTTAAACCAAACATTTGTAATCTGTTTAAAAGCTGTAGTTATACGAAAATTCTATTGCTTGCCTTAAGGCTTATTTGTGCATGCAAATGTTGATGTGGTTTTTAGGTCATTAGATTCGTATAATAACAGATTGTGTACAAAACTTTCTTCAATTTTAAATTAATAAAACTATAGCTTGATAGCAATTTTAATAAAGCTGTAAAGTAAAGATTTTATGTTCGTTATTAAATTCTATTTTTAGTTTTTAAATATAATTGACTCAGTTTTTCAGCCACTGGAGTTCTGCTCTAGTTCTAAATCTAAACAAATCTATGTTTGCCTTTAATTATAGTTAATTTAATTAACTAACAAATCCTAAAAGTATGCAACACTTTTGCCAATTAAAATATATTAAAAGTATGGAATTTAGTTGCGCTTATTTTGTGAAATATTTAAAAAATTCCTTTTAAAATTAAATATTTTGCAAAATATATAACTAACACCTAAAACTATGCAATTAGTGTAATTAAATCCATTGATATTTCATAATAAATAAAACATAAAGTAGTAAGGGTAACATTTGCTGCATTTTATTATAACACAGTGCAACACGAACAAAAATAACAATATAAGGACACAACTACGTGATAAAATACCAATAAAAAGACCCGTGTCTCCCATTTTTGCCCAAAGTCATGTACTTTTTGTTATATGGGCCCCCAAAGATTTGGGTCCCTGGTGTCATTTTTGCAAAAAAGTGATCATTTTCTCAGGCTCATATCTTGCAAACAGTTCGGAATTTTGATTTACTCTCTGAGATAAAGTTGTAGCCCTTGTCACAAAGAACAAAAATTGTGAACATATAAAATCAAAAAAACTTCATCTTCAAGATCAAAATTGCAAAAAACTTTAAAAAATTATATTTTTTTTTTACCTTTATTCCCCTGTTCATAGGTAGCAAACCGTTCAAAATTCAAGGTGACAATCAACTACAAAAATGTACCTAAGATCTCAATAAACAACTTTCTAGAACATATGAACCTCCTAAGAATGATACTTAACACCGTTTAGGTAGGTCAATATAAGTTAGTAGGAAAAAACTAAAGGAATTAAAAACTAAAGCATACTTTTAGGCAGCTTTAAAAAAATATTATTTCTAAATTTATTTCGTAATTTTGTGATTTTGATCTTGAAGATGAGGTTTTTTTGATTTTATATGTTCACAATTCTTGTTCTTTATGACAAGGGCTGCAGCTTTGCCTAAGAGAGTAAATCAAAATTCCAAACTGTTTGCAAGATATGAGCTTGAGAAAATTATCACTTTTTTTGCAAAAATGACACCGAGGCCCCAAATCTTTGGGGGCCTATATAAAACAAGTGAAAAAGTATGGTCGGTCAAGCCCGACCATATAATATCCTACACTAAGTAAAAGAGCAAAAACATGTTTCTTTTAAAATTTCAATAATTTATATTATTGAGTGATTTTCGGAAGTGGGCCTTATATGGAGGCTATGACCAATTATGGACCGATCACCATGAAATTAGGTCGTGTGATTTATGTCTATATGAAAGTTTACTATATTGAATTTTGTGAGTATACCAACATTTTTAAGCGATTTATGCACGTTAAAGTGATTTTCGGAAGCGGGTCTATATGGGAGCTATGACTAATTATGGACCGATCGTAACAAAATTTGGTGACATGAATTTTGTATATACAAAACTTATTTTGAGCGCAATTTGTGGAGATACATTTATAAATTAAATATTTATGACCGATAAAGTCCAATTTCGGAAGGACATGGGGGCTAGGTGAAATAATGGACTGATTTCAGCCAGTTTCAATAGGCTTTGTCCTTGGGCCGAAAAAATAATATGTACCAAATTTGATCGAAATATCTGCAAAATTGCGACCTGCACTCTGCGCACAAATTTTATATGGACAGCCAACCAGACGGACGGACGGACGGACATCGTTTAATCGACTCAGAAAGTGATTCTAAGTCGATCGGTATACTTTAAGGTGGGTGTTAGACTAATACTTTTGGGCGTTACAAACATCTGCACAAACGCATAATGTCCTCCCCACTATGGTGGTGTAGGGTATAAAAAGTGCATTACTTAGGGCAATACTGTCTTTTTTTGATTGGTCTATTATCACGTAGTGGAGTCCATATATGGTTATATTTCCATGACTCAAAAAATTACACACACTGTGTAATTTATATAAAATTTATGCAAATTTCTTTGACAATATATTTAAACATGCTTTAATAGATTAATTAAATTTAAATAATTTTTATATAAAAGCCTACAGTAACTACTTAATATTTAATAATGTTGCCTACTTTCAGGTAAGTATTAAATTCCATTTAACTTATGTAGTCAGTTCTGCAATTCTTGCTACAAATTTAATATGATTTTTTCCCCATTACTTTAGTTTTCTGCATGTTTTTGCTCTGTATGGCAGTGATATCATTAGACATTTTTCCAGTAATCTGTAAAACTTACAAAAACATTTCAAAATGGTATATTTTAGTATTTTGCTAGAGCAAAAAATAAAAAAAAAATATAAAATGAACCACTACAATAACAAGAAAAACTAGATAAAAAAAAAATAAACCAACAACTGCTATTACACTAAACTCATGTCTAGCATGTATAGCAGGCATTAGTTTAAAGTACATAAAAACCCCAGCTAAAAGTATGCAATACAGGTAAACATAGAGAGAAGGACACATGGAAGAATAAAGAGCGAGTGAGAGAGAGAGAGGGAATGAAGTGAGTAGAGTTAATGCTGTTCATGGAGTGACCACAAAAACATATATTATTTTGTGGTTACAATAGATCAACTTGTTTATGCCTTATTCCACATGATGTGCCACACAACAAGGGCATTATGAGTTTCGTTAGAATCATCTTAGTTGGCCCAGCTTCTTCTTCTTCTTGTACAAAATCAAACTGAACCAGAGTGTATTGCATCGTAAGAAATAACAGAGCAAACAAATCTAGATAAAGTGCCTGTATGTGTAAGTTTATGATAGTAAGTCTGTTGTATATGCAAGTGGCTGCTTATGAAAAGTTTAGGAGCAAAAAAAAAGAAGGTTAGAGAAGAAAAATTTCTATATATTACCATTAAATGATAAGACTAATGAAGAAGTTTGCCAGACATTGTTATGGTCACAAGTGATATGGCATTAGAAATAAATTCATTCCTTTATTTTTTGTTTTTTTTTCTGTGCTGCTTTGGCTGCTTCTCTAAGTTACTAAAGTTTAGTTTATGGCTCAATATTTTTTAAGTTGGTATATTGTTGAGATTATCAACACAAGTATGAAGATTTCTTAGGCAAAAGTATGCTAGTTGTACAACACTTTTTAACAAGTGCTAGTTTTTTCTTTTTTTGTAAATAAAAAAAAAACCACCAGGATTTATATAAATGTTTTGTTTGCACAAAGAAATCTTGGACAATATTTGTGCAATATGGTAACAAGTGGGCTATTTAGATGGGAGATTGTGTAGTTTAATTTAAAATCCTATTGTAAACCAGTTAACTAAATGTATTTGAAAGCAAAATCGAGAACAATGAATTTTATAAAAAAATAAGTTATTTAATAAAGAATTAAATAATAATTTAACTAAATTGTTTAGGATTTCAAAATTTATCTCAATATTAGTTAGATAAACCTTATATTTAACATACCCTGATAAGTTTAGTTAAGTAGCACACCCTGTTTTTTGTAAGTTTAACATCAAATTATTTTTATTTATTAATAAACAGCGTTAGTATTATGTTTTTATCTATTTACAGCATTGAGAACTAAATAGCACACCTAATTTTTTAGGTTTTCTTAATAATTTTAAAGTAATATTTATGTTTAAGGAAAAAACTGCTTATGGTTAACAAAATACTAACAACATAAGACTGTTTTTTTTTTTTTGGGATTAAATACTGTTTTAAAATAATTAAACTTGGTAGCACACCCTATTTTTATGAATATTTTTAAAATATAATAACCTCAAATACATACATGGAATTTATTTGTTATGTCTGCATTACAAAAATATTAAAAATATTATTTAGCAGTGGCAAAAATTTATAATTTGTTAATAACACGGTGCTACGATGGAAAAAAAGGTCTTGCTGAGTACACTACAAATTGTCTCTAAAAATTTCAGAAACACCCTCAAATTCAGAAGTTATTCTGAAAAAAATGTTTTCAGTGATGTTCGTCGACTTATCGACCTGTACCTTAGTCAGTTTTTGTCCGACTTTAAATTTTTTAACGGGTTTGGAAAGAAAACTGGTTACATTTTAAAATGACGTGCAATTTTTGATACATTTTTAAGTTGTAAGTATATCTTAAGAATATCTAAAAGAAAAACAAAATTTATCAGCATTTTTGATTTTAGTCGCTTTTTATTGCTTATTTTGATATGAAAGTTTATACAAATTTATACCAACATATATAGGAAATTTAGTTCTTAATAAAACATGATTTTAATTATTCAAATCGGATGAAAAATGTAAAAGTTATTCAACTTTTAATTAACACCATTTTTAGTATTTTCTCCCCCGGCTCATATGAATAAAAAAAAAAACAAAAACTGTAGAAAAACAAGTAAGAAAGTATGGTCGGTCAAGCCCGACCATATAATACCCTACACCAAGTAAATGAGTAAAAATATTTTTCTTTTAAAATATCAATAATTTATATTTTTGAGTGATTTTCGGAAGTGGGCCTTATATGGGAGCTCTGACCAATTATGGACCAATCACCATGAAATTAGGTCGTGTGATTTATGTCTATATTAAAGTTAACTATGTTGAATTTTGTGGATATACCAACATTTTTAAGCGATTTATGCACGTTAAAGTGATTTTCGGAAGCGGGTCTATATGGGAGCTATGACTAATTATGGACCGATCGTAACAAAATTTGGTGACATGAATTTTGTATATATAAAACTTATTTGGAGCGAAATTTGTGTAGATACATAGATAAATTAAACATTTATGACCGATAATATCCAATTTCGAGGGGACATTTGTATGGGGGCTATGTGAAATAATGGACCGATTTTAGCCAGTTTCAATAGACTTGGTCCTTGGGCCGAAAATAATATGTAATATGTACCAAATTTGATCGAAATATCTTCAAAATTGCGACATGTACTCTGCGCACAAGGTTTACATGGACAGCCAGCCAGCCAACCAGACGGACGGACGGACGGACATCGTTTAATCGACTCAGAAAGTGATTCTAAGTCGATCGGTATACTTTAAGGTGGGTGTTAGACTAATATTTTTGGGCGTTACAAACATCTGCACAAACGCATTATACCATCCCCACCATGGTGGTGTAGGGTATAAAAATATTTGTAAAATTTTTAATTTACAAGGTACATTTTACAAAAAAGTTTAATAACAAATATAAACAAATATAAACCGATTTTAACAAGTAATATCTCATTTTTTCCCATATAAAGTTGTCTTTAAAACATTGTGCAAAAAAGAATAGGTTTTCATAGAAAAAAATTAAATTAACTATTGTTGAATATGAAAAATTATGAAAAAAATAAAAAATTTCTAAAAATGTGTAAGTTAGAGGTACTAAAATACTACGACCTACCCTAAAACAGTTTTTTCAAAATATCTCAAAATTTTGAGGGTGTTTCAAAATCTTTGAAAACGGTTTTAGTATATCCTCACCTAGGCCTACAACCCCCATTAGGTCGCTTTTCAAGTTCTGACAAAAAGTGTCATTTTGTAGCAGAGTGTAATTAATATGAAATCAAAAGTTCAATTCAGTAGCACACCCACTTTTTATAAGGATATTGATGAACTAATAATGTTTAATAAACCAGCAGTAAAAGTTTTGTATTTTTGCATATTTAAAGCCATGCTCAACAAAGTAGCACAATTAATAGTTATATGTTTTTTTTTTTTAAATTTAATGTAATTAAATAAAACAAAACAAATCACAATTTTGAACATTTTATGACAAAAACAATTTTCCACATAATTTAACTTAGTAGCACACCCTATTTTCTTTTTAAATTCTATAAATAAAAATAGTTGTTCATTTTTAAAATATTAAAAAATATTTAGCAAAGGCAAAAATCTTAATTTTTTAATTAACTAACAAGAAATCAAAAAAAAATTTATTCAGTAGCACACCCAGTTTTTATTAGGTTCTTGATGAATTAAGAATGTATAATTAATAAGTTGTTTACATTTATTATTTTTTTCATTATTATAGCAATGGTCAACTAAATAGCATACATAATTTTTTATGTTTTTATAACCCAATGTTACTTTATTGAATGGAAATAGCTTGTCACTAATAATGTGATAAATATTTATACAATTTTAAGACTTAAACAAGGTAGCACACCATATTTTTATGTAAATTTTTAATATACCATAAGCCTTTCTTCATTTTCATTGATAGAATAACATTTATATACTTCTAAAATTCTATTTTAATAATAATTACAGTCTTAATTTTTTATTTTTTATGCTTTAAACAAGATATCAAAAGTTTAATTTAGTAGCACACCCTGTTTTTAACAAGATTTTGCAAAAATGTTTATAACATATTGATATACTAATTAATATTAATCATTTCACCTGCATACAGCAGTGGCCAACTAATTAGCACACCCATTGTTTTAAGTTTTTTTTTAAATTTTTAATAAAATGCTTAAAAAATTGTTTTAGTTTTTGAAATACTCATGATTTATAGATTTGTATGTTTTAAAAAGATATAAAAATAATTTAACTGGGTAGCACACTTTAGTTTTGTCATAATTTTTAGAATTTTTTCAATAAATAAATAAAACACATATTAAGTAATAGTACAAAATTTCAAAAATTTATATTTTAATAATCCTTTATATCATATCAATAGTTTAATCCAGTAGCACACACTGCTTTTAATAAGATATTGATGAAATGTTATTGTTTTATTAAAAAAACCTTTGAAAATTTTAAATTTTTTCATAATTACATTAATTATTAACTAGTAGCACACCCTTTAATGTGATGTTTTTTGGAAGATGTGCTAGTAAAACCAGAAATAATTAGTCTTGCTAATAACTTTAGTAAAACCCGGAAATTCTTTTTTTTTTGTGAGTCTAGTCAACTGTAATAAAAAAGCTCCCTAAAGTATGCAGTACAAATTTAGATATTTTATTTGCAAATAAATAAGAACAGGCAGGAGTATGCGGGTTGAAGAAACTTGAAGAACTAACATTAGTAAATGCTAAATTTCAGTAGCACACCCTAATTTTTATTAAGATTTTTTAGGTTAAAAAAAAATAAATAAATTAAACAAGATACTAAAATACTGTGGTTTGAGTAATATTATTCCAAATAATAATAATTTTTCATAAAAAAATGCATGTGTGTATTTTTTTGGCCTTTGTTTTAGAATATAAGGGGCCATGCCTAAAAAACCAGGGTAAAATTTTCGAATTTATTCTAAATGAAGTATTTCTATTATTGATACATTTGGACTCAATTTACTTCAATGTTTCCTTAAATTTAATATACATATAATGTAAAATTTAATCTCATAAATGATTAAATATAAAAAATTTTATATGACATTTGTTTTGAAAATGTATGTATGTTTATTTAAATGCTCTTTGAAAACATTTCATATAATTTTAGGTATTTAATTACTTTATTCCCTGATTTTAACCTAAATATAACCCTTTTTATGTTACAAATGTCTAGAACATTGTAAAATTTAACATTTACATGGTATTTACAACAATAACAACAACAAAAAAAGCATTTAAATAAAACAGAAAATGATAAAAGATTTTGTTATTTTAAACATAGATACATACATACATACGTATATATTTTGCAAATGTTTGTCAAGTTTTTAGTCTTTGTAACACTAAAAACCCTTAAAAATATGCTACAAACACATGTAATACAAACAAAAAAAAACCTAAAGCATACTTTTAAGAGCTGTGATAACAAGTGGTTGTAGATTTTGTAAATTTGCAACAAAAAACAACAAACAAATTTTAAATGTTTAAGACACACAAGCAATTTGTTATTCATTTTGCTTTTAATTTTTGTTTCATGTTTTTTTTTTTGCTCAAATTTGCTTTTGCCAGAAAAAATAAACCAAAAAACTTTAAAGCATATGTTAAGGTGTTGTGTTAACTAAATTGTTACTGACAATTTTTGAAAAAGGAAAAATATTTCTTTTAACAGGAAAAATGACATGTTACCTAAAGCTGCAAATGAAATGTAGATGAAAGATGAATATTAGAGGGTAAATAAAAGGGGGATGCTATAAATGTGTTTGAAAAATTTAATTTCTAAGGAAAGGGGAATTATTGTTTAGTATGAAAATGTAGTTTTTAGTATCAAGATGTTGTCTTTAGTATGAAGACGTAGTTTTTAGCATCACGATGTTGTCTTTAGTATGAAGACGTAGTCTTTAGTATGAAGACGTAGTTTTTAGCATCAAGATGTAGTCTTTAGTATAAAAATATAGTAATTATAGTAATTTCTAAGGAAAGGGGAATTATTGTTTAGTATGAAGACGTAGTTTTTAGTATCAAGATGTTGTCTTTAGTATGAAGACGTAGTCTTTAGTATGAAGACGTAGTCTTTAGTATGAAGACGTAGTTTTTAGCATCAAGATGTAGTCTTTAGTATAAAGATATAGTCTTAGGTATCAAGACGTAGTCTTTAGTATCAAGACGTAGTCTTTAGTATCAAGACGTAGTCATTAGTATCAAGACGTAGTTTTTAATATCAAGATGTAATCTTTAGTTTCAAGACGTTGTCTTTAGTATCAAGACGTAGTCTTTAGTATCAAGACGTAGTCTTTATTATCAAGACGTAGTCTTTAGTATCAAGACATAGTCTTTAGTATCAAGACGTAGTATTTAGTATCAAGACGTTGTCTTTAGTATCAATACGTAGTCTATAGTATCGAGAAGTAGTCTATAGTATCAAGACGTAGTCTTTAGTATCAAGACGTAGTATTTAGTATCAAGAATTAATGTAAAATAATAATGTTTTATTATATAACCAAACAAGTATAGCTAAAATATTTTTAACTAAGTAGCACACCCTAGTTTACATATAATTTCCTACAAAACCCTCACTTAAATCCAATCTCTACTTATAATTTACATTCGTGCTTCAGTCAACTACTAAAAACCTTTTAAATTAATCAGTTATGTTAAATTTTAAACGTAATTTTCCATTTAACTTAGTAGCACACCCTGTTTTTTGGCCAAAAACGTATGTAAAAATTAAACATATGAAATAAATATTTTTTTTTATTTTACCACACCGATACAGCAATGATTAAATATATAGCACATCCATTACTTAACATACTGCTGAAAAAGGATTCTTATAGCCTAAAACTACTAAAACTTAATGACAAAATACCAATAAAAGGAAAATAGTTACACTTTTTCTATTACAGAATTTATCAAATACATAACACTACCATTATTTATTACTATTTTTATGTTAAAACCACTTGATATTAGATTTAGTTTTAATGGGCTAAATTGTTGGCGGATATACTTGTTTTTCAATTATTACTAACAAAGAAGACGATTTAAATAAAAAACTAGTTATAATTTCTATTATAGCATTATAAAACTATAAAAAATCTGTTAAATTAACGGAAATTTTCTATTTAATCGAGTAGCACACCCAGTTTTTCGGACAATATTTACAGAAAAGTTATGTATATGAAATAACCATAATATTTTCTATTTATTTGTAATAACACAGCATTGTGCAAATAAGTAGCACACCAATTATTTAACAATTTGCAATACTAATAATAAATTAATCAATCAGTTTATGCTAAATGAAAATTAACTTTTTTCATTTAATTGAGTAGCACACCCTATTTTTTACAAGATATTTATGAAAAGTAAATGCTTATGCAATAAATAGTTATCGTGATATTAAACTGTAATAAGACAGCACTGTTCAAATAAGTAGCACACCCATTATTTCACAATATTTTATTAAAAAATAAATATATTAAGAACATTTTATAAGCAAAATTATTACAGCAAAATAAATATTTTTTATAACTCAAATAATATCGAAAATTTACACTAAAATTGGTAAAATCAATGGATATTTTCTTTTTAATAAGGTAGCACACCCTATTTTTTGTAAGATATTTATATAAATTTTATGTATATAGAATGACTAGCGCCTGCCGTATTCGATTAGACTAATAAAGCAATGATGAAATAATTAGAACAACTACATATTTCTTATTAAGAAGCCTCAAAAATACTTATAATACTAAATAAGAAGTATTTTTGAGCATTAAGAAATTGTAGAATAAGTTTCTGGCAAATCAATAAATAAATATAAATAAAAAAATAAAAATTTTAATGGATTTTTTTATTTAATTAGGTAGCACACCCTATTTTTTGCAAGATTTTTATGAATAAATTCTCTTTATGCAATATATAACCTTCGTTCTATTATGTCATACTAAAATAGTGGTGATATAATAAGTAGCACACCCATTTTAATCATCATTTTATTAAAAAAAACTGATAAATAAATTTTTCTGTAATTTTTATATTCGAATGAAGGTTAGCAACGCAAGTAATTGTAATGTCATCCAGAATACTTTTATACCAATAAGGAAAATAAATAAACCAATAAAATTAATTAAAATTGTTTATGGTGGGAGAAAAGTTGAATTCAACTTTAAATGTCTGTCTTATTTCACACCTTTTTCCCAGCAATTTCAAGAATTTCTCAAAGAAACTAACTATATATCTCAATGCTCTGCAAAACTCTGGCAATAATAAAGTTATCACTTAAGTACTAAATGTAAATGTTTTGTAAAGAAAAGTTTTTTCTTTTTCTTTAAATTTTTTTTTTTTATATAAATTATTTCCTTAAGTTTCTTTAACTACTTTTTTGCATGTAAAAATGACAAAAACAGCAAAATTTTATTACTTGTTATTAGCAGCAGATATTTTCAGGAAAATAAAAAAGAAATAAAAAGAAAATTGTCAAATATAGTTCCCATAGTTTTGGCCTGATACCTTTTAAAAACGGCTCAATCGCTTTAATAAAAACGTTACCATGTAAAAAAGATATGTGTAATATTGTATGATTAATAGAAATTACCTGGTTAGTATGTTAGACATACTCCTTCACATTAGCAATAAAGAAAAAAGGGAAAACTAAAAGAATAATTTCATAAGGAAACAAATGATATGATGATCATCAAAATCATCATAATAATATTTGAATATTTATCTACTTAAGTTTTATTTTTTTATTGTTTCTACAACACCCCACTTAACAGCAAACAATCAACAACAGAGAAAAAGCAGGAGGGAGTCTCCCTTCCCCATTCATCTTTTTTTTTATAAAAAAGCTGAGCTAAAGAAAAGGTATACAGGCTACTTATACCCCCCTCAATCAACAAAAAAATAAATAATAAAAAACGAGTTGGGTAGCAGAAAGCTTAGAAAAACCTGGAAATAAAACAAACAAAATTTTATTACATGCAGAAGAAGTTTTTTTCTGTACTTTTTCCTGATTTTGCCAAGGGTTCACATAGTTTGGGTTATAAATCATTTAAAAAGATTATTATTATGTGAAAATTTGTTAAATATATAAATAAATAAATTTATATATTTAGTTGGAAAAAAGAACCCAACATTTAAATAAAAGTATTGAAATAAAGTTGAAAATATGGTACAGTGGGATAGAATATATAATAAACAAAACGAATATGATTCCCCATAATGTGATTCCCCATAATTTACAATAGATTACGAAGTATCTTCTTTTTTATGTGTCTTTTTGAAGTGTTCGTAACTGTCATTTATTCTAACTTAGTTATTGTACATTATAGGTTATTTTTGCTTCGAAAATATCGAATTTTGTGCCAACAAGGCGTCATATGCGGGAAGTTTTGCTTTACTAATTTAATTTAAAACATGTAAGAGATCAGTTATATTCTGCTGGGCTGCATCTTATATACCCTTCATCAAATTATACAAATTTAAAATATTTTTGATTACAAATATATAATTTTTTTAAAAAAAATTTTGTTTTTTTTTTAATTTTTTTTAATTAGTATTTGGAAAAAATAATTAATGACTAGCTAATTTTTTTGCCAATGCGTTTGTGCGAGGGTATAACGCGTTTGTGCAAATGTTTGTAACGCTCAAATATATTAGTCTAACACCCACCTTAAAGTATACCAATCGACTTAGAATCAGTTTCTGAGTCGATTAAATGATGTCCGTCCTTCCGTCTGGCTGGCTGGCTGTCCATGTAAACTTTGTGTGCAGAGTACAGGTCGCAATTTTGAAGATATTTCGATCAAATTTGGTATATATTAGTTTTTCGGCCCAAACTGGCTGAAATCGGTCCATTATTTCACCTAGCTCCCATACAAATGTCCTTCCGAAATTGGACTTTATCGGTCAAAAATCTTTAATTTATATATGTATCTCCAAATAAGTTTTATATATACAAAATTCATGTCACCAAATATTGTTACGATCGGTGCATAATTAGTTATAGCTCCCATATAGACCCGCTTCTGAAAATCAATTTAACGTGTATAAATCGCAATTGCAGCATTGATTAAATAAGATCACTTTAACGTGCATAAATCTCTTAAAAATGCTGGTATACACACAAAATTCAACATAGTAAACTTTCATATAGATATAAATGACACGACCTAATTTCATGGCGATCGGTCCATAATTGGTCATAGCTGCCATATAAGGCCCACTTCCGAAAATCACTCAAAAATATAAATTATTGAAATTTTAAAAGAAAAATGTTTTTGCTCTTTTACTTAGTGTAGGGTATTATATGGTCGGGCTTGACCGACCATACTTTCTTACTGGTTTTTTTTGAATTTATTTGTGAAAAAATTTTTTGGTGAAAAAAATTCAGTTTAAAAAACATTTTTCAGGATTTTGACCAATTGTAGGTCCCTTCGACTCTACTTGATTGTTCGCACGTAGTGAACTACCACGTAAACCAACTTTGGAGTTATATACACCGCTGCAAAGGTCTTTATCTATTATTGGATATCCATATTGTCTATATTAATGAGTTAGTAATCTAGATATAGTAGATCAAAAATAGGTAAAAAAGCGAGGTTGTCATGGTTTATCTCAGCCATATCTAGGCCGCTTGTCTCGATTTTAAATAGCATCCGAGCCTGAAGAATTCCCGATTCATTGATATATCAATCATGTTTGTAAGTTATTTTTGGGCTACGTATAGTTGATTTCAACATACAGACGGATTGACGAACAGACGGACATGTCTAATTGGCATCGCTATCTATAACGATGCAGAATAAATATACTTTGTGGGGTCGCAAATGAAAAATGTAGAAACTACAAAAGGAATGACAAACTTATAAATACCCTTGCCACTCATGGTGAAGGGTATAATAATAATTTGTTGGAGCAAGTATAAGTTTTGGCTGGATTAGAGTGTATAAGTTTTTTTTTGACAAGAGCTTACAAAATCTTTGAGAGCTACTCAAGTAGCAAAACGTTTGCGAGTAGCAGGATTTATTCAAAAGCAGGGAAATTGGTTACCATACAAATTGAATCAGTGAGACTTTGAAAAGTGATTTTGCATGTCAGAAATCATGTTTGATTTTTGCACCGAATTATTACTTACGATGAAAAGTGGGGTATTATCTACAGTATCTAAAACCGAAACCGAATTTTTCATCTTTGTAAACTCCACCGGTTTCGGTTTTTTGGCAAACCAGTTTTTGTAAGACGGTTAACCGGTTTTAATGAACTATATTTTCTAAAGCTCAATCAAACATATTTATGAAAATCGTTGATACCATTTTTAAAAATAATGATTTATTTTATAGAAAATTATAGCATTTGATAATATTTTGTAAAAGATATAAAATAATTGCATAAATTTCCAAAGATTTAATACACAATTCTTAACGCATTTCCAATACAAATAAAATAAATTTAAGTAGACCTTTTTCATATTGAATAAAAATTTAATATAAATCGATTAACCGTTAAAAATATAAAATTTCAGAATGCTACTTATTTCATCAATAATGCAATATAACAGTAGTTTAAAAAGTAAAATACTGATTGCTTTTTAATATTGTTTGAAAGAATATCATTCAAAAAATAGTGTGTGCTTTATACACAAAACTAGTTGACCGCCCAAGCTTCTTCAAGTTTCTCCAACCCAACCCTGTTCTTATTTATTTGCAAATTAAATGTATAAATTTGTACTGCATACTTTAGGTAGCTTTTTTAATACAGTTTACTGGACTAAACAAAAAAAATTATTTTTCGAGTTTTACCTCGAATTTTTTTTTTCTTTACAAACAAAAAACAAGTAAGAGATCTATATTCGGCTGTGCCGTATCTTATATACCCTTAACCAAATTATACTTTAAAATAAATTTTTTTAAATATTTTTAGGTAAACAAAATTTAATTTTTTCTTAATTGTTTTTCAAATTTTTTTTCGAAATTGTTTTTTAATTTTTTTTAAAAAAAAAGTTTTTTCCATTTTTTTTTTTTAAATTTATGACAAAAAAATTTTTGGATGAAAAAAAAATCGGGTTAAAAAATATTTTTCCCAACTTTGACCCATTGTAGGTCCAACTTACTAACTTATAGCCTTATCTACATCGTTGCAATGGACTTTGAAATATCTATCATTAGATATCCATATTGTCTATATTAATGACTTAGTAATCAATATATAGATCAAAAATATGTCAAAAATCGAGGTTGTCCCGGGTTTTTGCTCATATCTCCGTTATTTATGGACCGATTTTGCTGATTTTAAATAGCAAACTTCTCGAAAGCATGTCTGACAGAATTGTTGAAGATTTGGATCCCGAAGATATTTGGGGTCTTCAAAAAATTGATTTCAACAGACAGACAGACAGACAGAATGACATGGCTTAATCGACTCCGCTATCTATAAGGATCCAGAATATATATACTTTATAGGGTCGGAAATGAAAAATGTAGAAATTACAAACGGAATGACAAACTTATATATACCCTTCTCACGAAGGTGAAGGGTATTAAAAAATCAGCCAAATCGCTCCAGCCGTTCTCATGTGATGCCATTACATACATGGACAATTTCAATTTTCATTTATTTGATAGATTTTCTAGTTTTTTGAAAGCTGTGTAATGCTGTATTGTAAAAAGCTTTTGGACCTGAAAATATAAAAAAAAAAATCTTCAGAAAATTCGGCTGTGCTATTTAGTAAAGCAATCCATAATTAAATACTAAGTATTTTTAAATTTATAATGCTTTTGGTATGTTTTCAAAATATATTTTTGAAATAAAAAAAAATGGATGTACTATTTATTTAATCAATGCTGTCATTGAATAGTTGAGTAGATCTTGTAATATTTATTGCATATTCATAGATTTTTCTTGAATATCATGCTAAAAATAGGGTGTGCTACTAAGTTAGATATACAAATTCTGTTTCAAAATTTATTTTTTAGTTTGTTTTATCTTTTTATTAGAATTGTTTCATTGAATTATGTTTCACTTAGTTGTATTTAAAGATGTGCTATTTGATTGATCTCTACTGTAAATTCCTTTTCTATATTGTTAGATAGAAATGTGAGCAATTTTAGCTTCTTTGACTTTTCATGTCCCTTTTTGCAAAGTGTGTAACAGTTTTTTTTGTTTTGTTGTTTTATTTGTTTCTTTACGCCTTTGGTGAAATTATCCCTACATTTTGTGCCTCCACCTAAGGGCATATTCGTCAAACTAAACAAGAGGGAAGGACTAAATATTCCAAATACATTTTACTACTTTTTCATTGCCCAACAAAATTCAACGACTCTATTGCTTTAGCATGAAAATAGGGTTGTATACCAATCAATCCCTTATTATGCCTTAGGGCCCACTGTGCAAATTTTACTACAACTTTTGCATTTGTTAACAAAATACATAAAGTAGGTATTATTAAAGAAAGTTCTAGAAAGGAGGAGGTTGTTGGCTACACATTGGAAAAGAAGATTTAGTAAAAAAGAGGAATCTAGAAAGTGTGTGTGTGAGTGCTGTTAAACAAATTTGTTTTTTTTGTTGTTGTTGTGAGTTTGTATGCAATACAAATATTTAATTTGAGTACAATGAAAATACACCTAAACTTTAATTTTCTAATACAAGTCTATTTTTGTTAAATTTTTTTTTTATCATTTTTATATTTGATTTAATTTTATTCATTTGTTTCCTAACCCAAAAATATTTCTGATAATGAATTTTTGTGGTTGAGTTGTTTTTCTATACTTTATTTAATAAAACCATTTAAAATGATTTTATTTAAAAACGTTTCTACTGCTTTTTAAATTTTTAACTACTGTTTTGAGTTGTTGTTTTTTTTTCACTCTCTATATCTTTATGTTTTCCATTTATTTATTTAGTTTTTTTTATATATTTTATATATACAAATAAATATATATATTTTTTAACAAAATTGTATATTTTTAATTCAATTTGTCTATAAAAACATAAAAATGTGCAATGTTTTTTTTGCACAACAAATGTATGGGATTTGTTGTTAAAAAGAGAAATGAGTGAGAGAGAGTTGAGGTATAAAGAAGCAGATACCAAAAAAAAACACACAGCATTTATTCCTAACAAAGCCCTAGAGTATGCCATGATTTTATTTAATGAAAAACAAAACTCCGACAACAAGAATGTAAATAAATAGAACAATTAAATAATATTATTTAGTTGGATTACACACACACACAGAAAAAAAGCCAACAAAAAATGTAATAAAAAAACTGGTAAATAACAATTTTTATAAAATAAAATATTGAGTAAATTAAATAAAATAAAATTCCCAAAAAAAAATCAAAAATAAATAAAAAAAAGGAGAACAAACTAAATGTACAAATATTTAAAAATTAAAACATTTAAAACAGAGATGTAAAAGAAAAAAATATTTTTTTCAAGCAAAAGCAGGAAAAAATAAATAAAGGCTAACAAATTCTTTTTAAAATGCATTTAAATTTCATTTAGATATTAAAGTTTATTAAAAATGATCTATAATTTCTTAATCTGAATAATACCTTAATCTGAATGGAGTCAAGCTCCTAAATAGAATGACTATTGATAACCCATTTGCCATCTGATAAAAACACAATAGGGACTCCTCGATTAATGGACAATTTGCACTCTAATTGTATCTTCGATGAATGAATACATTGATTATACTGTGTGTAATTTTTTGATTCATGGAAATATAACTATACTAGCTGACCTGGTGCGCTTCGCCACCCCAATTGGAAGAAAGAAATAGTACTATTAAGTCTCCCGCTCACTCGGGTCTATATAATCTTTATTTCATGGTGAAGAAATTACTAAAAGTACCATTCGAATAAATAAATAGTACCAAAAAGTCTCCCCCTAGAATCCTTACTCACTTAGGACCATATATGTTTAATTTCATGTTTCTAAGTCCATTGTTATAGAAAATTCAAAAAAGTACCAATAGAATATAGAAAAAGTACCAGAAATTCCACACTTGTGGTTTCCCACTCAATCGGTTCTATATAAGCTTTATTTCAGGTTTCTAGGTTCATTGGTGAAGAAATTACAAAAAGTACCATTCGAATTAAGAAAAAGTAACAAAAAGTCTCCCCTAGAATTATCACTCACTTAGGACCATATATGCTTAATTTCATGTTTCTAAGTCCATTGTAATAGAAAATTCAAAAAGTACCATTAGAAGAATGAAAAAGTACCTATAGTTCAGTTCTCACATTTTGGTACCTAAATATAATCCCTTATTTCTAGTGAAATAATTTAAAATATTAAAAAGGTACCATTAGGAGAAATGTACCAATTTCCCTTTTCTTCCTTGAACACCCCTCAAGTTTGAAATTTAAAAATATTCCATTTTGCAAAAGTTGTTTTGCTACAGACATTTCTCAATCGATTAAAATCTGTGTTAATGTGCCCAATAATAAATATGTTTTAAAAAAAGTACCAAACTGTTCACCCGGATTTGGCCTGAAATACACCATGGCACTCGAGTTCCAAATAACAACCTGTTAATTAATTTTTGCATGAATCCAAGAACCAATGTTAAACAAATTATCAAAATCGGCTTAATAATTTGCAATAAAATGTATTTTCCCGATTTTATACCCTTTTTGGTACTTTTTTTATCCTCATTGCGGTGGTAAAATATTATTAAAATAATTTTCTGTATCGTGGTGGGAGCTCATAGTAAAATATTCGAATGTCTATGTCAAATTATAGAAAAACATATTTTATGAAAAAGTACCAAAAATAAACACAATTTTTATTCCTTAAGGGTTCGAATTTCCAAAAAGTACCAAACTTATATTTTTTATTTTTTGATAAGTAAAGAATACGATGTAAATTTTGTTTCTATGTTTATTGGTTTAAAAGATACATAGGGTGCCAAAAAAGTACCAAAATACAGTTTTTACCCGTTTTCTTCCCTAAAAGGTTCGAATTTCGAAAAAGTGTGAAATACCTGTCAGCTTATTTTTTAAATGGAGTAACATGCAATTTCAAGTTTTTTTGTATCTTTATTAGTTTTGAAGATATAAGATTACCGGATTTACCCGTGTTTACCCTTTTTACCCCCTAAACGTTCGAATTTCCAAAAATCCCTTCTTAGTGGATCGTTTTGGGGAGGGAGGAACCCACAGTTAAAATTTCATGATTCTAGCTTCAGTCGTTTGGGCTGTGGGATGATGTCAGTCAGATAGATAAGGACACCAGTATGTGATAAAAAAACCAATCAAAAAAACTTCATCTACAAGATCCATAGGTAGCAAACTGTTCAAAATTCAAGGAAACCATCAACTACAAAAATGTACCTTAGATCTCAATAAACAACTTTCTAGAACATATAAACTTCCTAGGAATGATTCTTAACACCGTTTAGGTATAATATAAGTAAGTAAGAAAAAAACTAAACGAATTAAGTGTTTTGGCCCATAAACTATTAAATTATTGTAAACTAAAGCATACTTTTAGACAGCTTAAAAAAATATTTCGAATTTTTTAAATTTTTTTTGCGATTTTGATCTTGAAGATGAAGTTTTTTTGATTTTATATGTTCCAAATTTTTGTTCTTTATGACAAGGGCTACAACTTTGCCTCAGAGAGTAAATGAAAATTCCGAACTGTTTGCATGATATGAGCCTGAGAAAATTATCACTTTTTTGCAAAAATGACACTGAGGCCCCAAATCATTGGGGGCCTATAAAAAGAGTTCATGACTTTGGACAAAACTGATTTTAATTGGAGTCAAGAGAAAAGTTCATATTGTATCCCAAATCAAGCTACGGATGATGATCAACGTTCTTTTAAAGAGCAGCTATTACAGCTTAAAATGATTTTAAAATACAGACACAAGTGCTGTTCAAATTGTATTGCAAGTAGAAAAAACTTATCTTCTAAGTAGAGGAGCGATGTTAGTTATCTTTTAAAAAGAGTCAGTATTAAATTTCATTTTATCTTTGACGAAGTTTATTAAAATTTCTAAAAAAGAGTTAAATTAAGATGTTACTCTGTTGCTTAAGGAGGAGTCTTGATTGGTGTCTATCTGTATTCTAAGTATAGTAATGATTGATGTCACTCTGTCTTTTAAGTAGACTCAGAATTAATGTAACTCTGTCTTCTAAGTAAAGCTACGATCGATGTAATTCATTATACGAAGTAGCTCCAAGATCGATGTCATTTTGTTTTATAAGTAGAGTCATGATTGATATTATTCTGTATTCTAAGTAGAGTAATAATTGATGTCTCCTTGTCTTCTCAATGAAGCCGAGATTGATAACACTGAAGCCTCTAAATAGAGCCACGATTGATAACACTCTGGATTCTAAGTAGAGGCATGATTGATCACAATCCAAGTGCTAAATACAGCCACGTTTGATAAGTATCTAATTAGAGCCTTGATTGATGATACCCTGTCTCCTAAGTAGAACCGTGATTGATGTTACTTTGGTTTCTAAGTAGAGTTATGAATGATGTCGCTGAGTCTTCTAACTAGAGCTATGATTGATGTCAATTTGCTTTCAAAGTAGAGCCATAATTGATGCCATTCTAGCTTCAAAATAGTGCCACGATCGATGTTATTCTATATATGATGTAGCTCTAAGATCGATGTAATTTTGTCTTCTAAGAAGAGTCAAGATTGATATTACTTTTTATTTTAAGTAGAGCAATGATTAATGTCTCCTTGTTTTCTTAATGGAGCCGAGATTGTTGTCACTCAAGTTTTTAAATAGAGCCATGATTGATACAACGCTGGATAATTGCTAAATACAGCCACATTTGATGTCACTCTAGTATATAATTAGAAGCATGATTGATGATACTCTTTCTTCTATGTAGAGCCGTGATTGATGTCACTTTGGTTTCTAAGTAGAGTCATGTTTGATGTCGCTGAGTCTTCTAACTAGAGCTATGATTAATGTCACCCTGTCTTCTAAGTAGAGTCATGATTAATTTCACTTTGTTTTCTAAGTATAACCGTGATTGGTGTCACTTTGGTTTCTAAGTAGAGCCGTGATTGATGTTAATTTGGCTTTCAAGTCGATCCGCGATTGATTTCAGTATGTCTTCTTAGTAGAGCCATGATTTACGTCAGTCTGTCTTTTTAGTAGCGACATGCTCGATGTCACTCTGTCTTCTAAGTAGAACCATGATTGGTTTCACTTTGCTTTCAAAGAAGAGTCATGACTGACGTCAGCCTGTCTTCTAAGTAGAGTCTCGATTTATGTCACTGTATCTTCTAAGTAGAGCCATGAAAGATCTCACTCTGTCGACTAAGGATATTCAGGAATAATATTACTCTGACATCTAAATAGAGCCACAACATATGTAACTAGTATATTCTAAGCAGATTCAATGTCACTTTGTCTTCTAAGTCAAAAGTGAATATTTATTGTACAAACCGTGATTGAAGTCACTTAGGATTCTAAAAAGTGCAACGCTTGATGTCACCAAGATCGGTGTCACTTCGTTTTCTAAGTAGAGACGCATTTGATGTCACTCTTCTTATAAACTAACCCTACGAATGCTTTTAATTTTGAATTCTTGAGAACCCATTATAAACTACTTTAAATTTCAATTATTTAAATAACCAGATTTTGTTCTCAAGTCATATCTACCTCAAAGTATGCTATTTTTTCCTAATGCGACTTAACTTCTATAACAGCAGCTATTATGGCTCCTTAATGTAGGCTACAGTTATTTGTTATATATAGTGTCAATATGTGTGTCTTTTTGTAAATTAATTTTTATGATTTTTAATGAATTTTGTGCGAAAATTTATATTTATTGAAAACCATATTAATAATTATAGTAAAATAGTATAAATATTATTGGAAAAATGTGGCTTTCAATAATTACAATAAATAAAATGAAAGAGACTTGTTATATTTTCATAAAATCTTTCAAATACTATTGCAAACATATTCCTATAACTATAAAAATTTAATTTACAAAGAAAATTCAATACAAGACAAATTAATTTTGAATACAACCTAAAAGTAGGCAATAGTTTAAAAAAAAATCTTTTAATTGTGTGTTACTACAAAAAATATAGATATTTTATAAATATTTATGAAAATTCCTATTTATGTTAGCAAATTTATTATATTTAACCTGTTAATTTATTTTCTGTTTATTTCCTTGAAAAATCTCTGATCTTTTTGCCCTTAAATCTTTAAAAAATTACTTGTGTGTAAAAGAATTATTACCCATTTCTTTGTATATTTCTAACACATTAAAGTGTTTTATTTCTTTGGTTTTAGAGTTTAAATTATCACATAAATATTATAGAAATATAAAATGAAAACAATTTATAATCTTAGCATTTTCTAAACAATGGTCAAATGCGTAAAACTCCATTTTATTTAAAAACCCTAGATAGAAATGAAAAATTCTATATGAATTTATTATTTGTCACTAGCATAAACATCTTTATTTAATTTGTATAAAATATATGGCCTACTTTAAAGGTTTTTGTTAATACAATTTAAATTTATGGCATACTTATAGGAGAGAAAGACCTAGTTGATGTTAACAACAATTTAAAAATCCAAAACCATTATTTATGTTTAAATAATATAATATTTTTTATAGATTTGTCTAAAAAAATTTTAATTTTAATTTGGGATTAAATCTAAATCATATTTTATATGGAATTTATTTATTTTTTAAGTTAAACGTAAACATTTTTAGGATTTTTTGAAATAAATTTTAATAATTATTTTTAATAAAAACTGTTTTTGTTTAACAAATGTGTTTTGTCATATTTTTCTATACAATTAATGTTATAAAAAAGTATAGCATACTTTTAGTTTAGTATGTAAAATTAAAATTTATTGCCTAGTTTTTTGGTGATCTGTTTTGAAAGGTAAATATAAATAAAATAAAGCTTTATTAGTTCATACATTTATTTAAGATAAGGATGACTACTAAATAGAGTCAAGAAGGATTTCACTTTAGACTCTAAGAAGGGATGTGACAGATGTTAATCTCTCCTATAAGTAAATCCATGATTGATGTCACTGTAGGTTCTAATTAGAACCACATTTGCTGTCACTCGAGGTTCTATTTAGATCCAAGATTGATATTATTTTATCTTCTAAGTAGAATCAAGATTGAAGTCGCTCTAGTTTCTAAATGGAGAAATGACTGATATCACTCTATCCTCTGCGTAGGGCCATGATTGGTATCACATTGTCTTTTATGTAGAGCCATGATTGATGTCCATCTAGCTTCTAAGTGGGGCCATGATTGATGTCATTCTGACTTCTAAGTAGAGCCATAAAATATATCACTTCATCTTCTATGTAGAGCCATGATTGATGTCAGTCTGTCTTCTAACTAGAGCCATGATTGATGTCATTCTGTCTTCTAAGTAGAGTTATGATTGATGTATGTCTGTCTTCTAAGTAAAGCCATAATTGATGTTACTCTGTCTTGTAAGAAGAGAATTGATTGATGTCTATCTGTCTTCTAAGTAAAGCCATGACTGATGTCACTCTGTCTTCTAAGTAGAGCCATGATTGATGTCACTCTGTCGTCTAAGTAGAGCCATGACTGATGTCACTCTGTCGTCTAAGTAGAGCCATGACTGATATCACTCTATCGTCTAAGTAGAGCCATGATTGATATCACTCTGTCGTCTAAGTAGAGCCATGACTGATGTCACTCTGTCGTCTAAGTAGAGCCATGACTGATGCCACTCTGCTTTCTAAGTAGAGCCATGATTGATATCACTCTTTCGTCTAATTAGAGCCATGACTGATTTCACTCTGTCGTCTAAGTAGAGCCATGATTACTGCCAATCTGCCTTCTAAGTACAGCCATGACTGATGTCACTCTGTCTTCTAAGTAGAGCCATGATTGATGCCACTCTGCTTTCTAAGTAGAGCCATGATTGATGCCACTCTGCTTTCTAAGTAGAGCCATGAAAGATATAACTTTATCTTCTAAGTAGAGCCATGATTGAAATCACTCTGTCTTCTAAGTAGAGCCATGATTAATATTACTCTGTCGTCAAAGTAGAGCCATGACTGATGTCACTCTATCTTCTAAGTAGAGCCATGATTGATGTCATTCTGTCTTGTAAGTAGAGTTATGATTGATGTATGTCTGTCTTCTAAGTAAAGCCATGATTGATGTCACTCTGTCTTTTAAGTAGAGCCATGATTGATGTCATTCTGTGTTCTAAGTAGAGCCATGCAATATATCACTTCATCTTCTATGTAGAGCCATGATTGATGTCATTCTGTCTTCTAAGTAGAGTTAAGATTGATGTATGTCTGTCTTCTAAGTACAGCCATGATTGATGTCACTCTGTATTCTAAGAAGAGCCATGATTGATATCACTCTGTCGTCTAAGTAGAGCCATGACTGATGTCACTCTGTCGTCTAAGTAGAGCCAAGATTGCTGCCAATCTGCCTTCTAAGTAGAGCCATGACTGATGTCACTCTGTCTTCTAAGTAGAGCCATGATTAATGCCACTTTGCTTTCTAAGTAGAGCCATGATTGATATCACTCTGTCGTCTAAGTAGAGCCAGGATTGAATTCACTCTGTCTTCTAAGTATGGAAAATTAATTTATTGATATCACTCTGTTTTCTAAGTAGAGCCATGATTGATATCACTCTGTCGTCTAAGTAGAGCCATGACTGATGTCACTCTGTCTTCTAAGTAGAGCCATGATTGATGTCATTCTGTCTTCTAAGTAGAGTTATGATTGATGTATGTCTGTCTTATAAGTGAAGCCATGATTGATGTCATTCTGTCTTCTAAGTAGAGCCATGATTGATGTCACTCTGTCCTCTAAGTGGAGCCATGATTGATGTCATTCTGTCTTCTAAGTAGAGCCATGATTGATGTCATTCTGTCTTCTAAGTAGAGTTAAGATTGATGTATGTCTGTCTTCTAAGTGAAGCCATGATTGATGTCACTCTGTCTTCTAAGTGGAGCCATGATTGATGTCTGTCTGTCTTCTAAGTAAAGCCATGATTGATGTCACTCAGTCTTCTAAGTAGAGCTATGATTGAAGTCACATTGTCTTCTAAGTAGAATCAAGATTGAAGTCACCCTAGCTTCTAAATGGAGAAATGACTGGTATCACCCTGTCTTCTGAGTAGGGCCATGATTATTGTCACATTGTCTACTAAGTAGATCCAAGATCAATGACACTTTGTCTTTTAAGTAGAGTCAGGATTGTTGTCACATTATTTCTCATAGGAAACTGGTAAGCAAAAGTTAAAGTAATGAAGAACTAGAATGAAAAAACTCCCTTTCTAATTCAGTATTTTATGTACATTCGATTTTGAACTATTTTGTTTCCATCAATTTTCTTTTATTTGTCATTATTTAGAATTTGTGTGCTTTTTGTTTCATTAATTTGAAAAACTCCTTAAATTATGCTTTAAATTATTGAAATTTAAATAGCCTTAATGAGATGCTAAATAAAAACATACAAATTGGAATTAAATGCATTATTAACTTTGACAAAACACACACTGCCACATTTTAAAATAAAACCATATGAAATTTCCCATTCTAAGCAAAAAATCCTTAAAGAAAATAAATGAAATTTGTAAGACATTTGCTGCCACACACAAAAAAAATGATTTTTAATGATGACAAGACAAAGTACGAAAACAAATGAACAAAATCATGCTTAAATTGATGGAAAATAATAAAAATAAAAAAAATAAGCCACAAACATACAGTGACTGTTTTACTCACACCTAAAAGTATGCTAAACTTTCCCCGCTCAAGTATTATTGACAATTTGGCAGCGACAATAAGAGAACATAAAATGGCAAACGTATTTAAAAACAATTTAAAAAAGAAGACACTTTAAAGAAAAAAATAAAAATCAAATTAAATGCTAATGTTTTTGAGATAAAAAAAATTAAATGAAATAAAAGAACCACAAAATTCTTTTTAAGAATTTCTTTTATTTCTGTTTATTTTTTTGTTTATGGCTATAATTTTATAATTCAATGAAAAAGCGAATTGATTCCAAAAAATTTTGATAGAAAAAAACACAGGAATACAATCTTCAAATTGAATTAAAATTTCAAATTCATGACAAATCATGTCAAGTTTTTTTTGCAGCATTGTAATTTTATCAAGACTGGCAAAATGTAAAGAAATAGAAATAGAAAAAGGAATATTTGGTATAAAAATACTATTAGATTATTTTTCGTTTTTTTTAAAAAAAAAAAAAAATTGCTTGGCTAGATATTCAGTTTTTCTTTTTGTATTTAGATGCTCATGTTTATGGCGCGAAAGCGTGAAATGAATTGTCAAAAAAAATTGTGTCTCTTTATTTTTATTTCACCAAAAAAATACCCCCAACCATCTGCAACACCAGCAACTGAATTGTAATGAAATAACAAACGTATACAACAGAGCTACAAAACAGGCGGAATACAGAGACTCTGACACAAAATTTAAAATTCAGATTTGTGAAATTATCGAAGTAGAAAATTTTTATTGACAGCGAAATATCTTACAAAGTTAACACGCCTTAACACTACCAAACACTATGGCCAAATGTCGTTGATGTTTCACAAAAACATCTACAACAGCAGTAGCAGCAGCAGTAGTAGTAGCACATCTACTCCTCTTAAAGTATACAAAAGCCGCTCAAGATGAAAATGATAATTTTGATTATTATGATGATGATGCTGCTGCTGCTGCCACTGAATTTAACACTCCTACTACAAGCCTGCTGTTTGTTTCTTATTTCTTATTTTTTTTTTGATTTCTGAAGGATGAAGTTTATTATACTTTAAGAATTTTCTTGTTATTCCTGAAAACCAGCTTAGTGTTGTAAATTTAATATAAATTTTTTTATATATTTAAAGCTGCTAAGCATTAGGTGGAGGAAAATCATAATCGTTGTACACCACCACCATCTTTACTCCCCTGCAAACAACTTCAACTCCCCTTTACTCGTTATGTAAATACAGCCAACATCCAAAGAAATGTTTGAAAAAAATGTCTCATATTAATACTAATAAAAATAATAATAATCAAATTTAGGCACAGTGTGAGGTAATAATAATTTAAGGACTTTGACTTGCTTAAATTCAATGTAAAAAAATTACTCAAATTCAAACAGTAAATTTTTAACAAGGTTAGAAGCAAAAATTAAAGCATATAGTCAGGCGTTTAAAGTCTTAGGCGTTGTGGAAGGAAAAACTTCCGCATTTTTAAGTCATACACCAATACAAGAGACATTTCCTGGTCATAAAAATATAGGCAAAAGCCTAAAAAAGAGGCCAGTGACTCCCAGTTTTGAACAAATTCCTGCACTTTTTTTTATGGACCCCAAAGATTTGAGGCCTCGTTTCCTAGGCTCATATCTTGCAAACAGTTCGGAAGTTTGATTGACTTTCTGAGGCAAAGTTGTCGCCCTTGTCATAAAGAACAAAAATTGTGAACATATAAAATCAAAAAAACTTCATATTCAAGATCAAAATCGCAAAAAACAAAAAATTCGAAATAAATTTTTTTAAAGCTGCCTGAAAGTATGCTTTAGTTTAGAATAATTTAATAGCTTATGGCCCAAAACACTTGATTCCTTTAGTTAAATGAAGGTAAATGAAGTCCCAAAATTTTATAAAATTATTTAATTTTACTAAAATATCAATCCTCAAGTCATAGTGTTTTCAACAATAGGAAATACTTATATTAAAAGCCTTTATTTACTCCTGAGAAGTTCCACAAACCTTGCCCCATTTGACAAGTTTGTACGTTTTTATACCCTTCACCATGAGTGGCAAGGGTATATATAAGCTTGTCATTCCGTTTGTAATTTCCACATTTTTCATTTGCGACCCCATAAAGTATATATATTCTGGATCGTTATAGATAGCGGAGTCGATATAGCCATGTCCGTCTGTCCGTTGTGTTGAAATCAACTTTCTGAAGCCCCCAAATAACTTACCTACACGGATGATACATCAATATCTCCGAAATTCTTCCGGCTCGGTTGCTATTTAAAATCGAGAAAATCGGTCCACAAATGGCTGAGTTATAAGGAAAAAACTAGGACAACCTCGATTTTTGACCTATTTTTGACCTATATCTGGATTACTAAGTCATTAATATAGACAATATGGATATCTAATGATAGATATTTCAAAGACCTGTGCAACGACGTATATAAGACCATAGTAAGTTGGACCTACAATGGGTCAAAATCGGAAAAAATTTTTTTTTGTCACCTAAATTTTTTTTCACTAAATATTAAAAAAAAATTTAAACACTAAAAAAAAATTTTTTAAAATTAAAAAAAAAATTTAAAATTTAAAAAAAAAATAAAAAAAAAAATTTTAAAAAACAATTTCGAAAGAACAACTGGAAAAAAAATTAAATTTAGTTTACCTAAAAATATTTAAAATTTTTATTTTAAAGTATATTTTGGTGAAGGGTATATAAAATTCGGCACAGCCGAATATAGCTCTCTTACTTGTTTTCTTTACAAACCATCTCCTGAAAATTTCGAATAAAAAAAAATTACCATCTCCTGAAAATTTCCGTTCTAACGTGATGACATTACATACATGGACCATTTCATTTTTATATATATAGATGTCATAATTGTTACGGTCCCTGTTCTGAGGCGTAATTTTTGGCAAAAAAGTGATAATTTTCTCAGGCTCATATCTTGCAAATAGTTCGGAAGTTTGATTGACTTTCTGAGGCAAAGTTGTAGCCCTTGTCATAAAGTACAAAAATCGTGAACATATAAAATCAAAAAAACTTCATCTTCAAGATCAAAATCGCAAAAAACAAAAAATTCGAAATAAATTTTTTTTAAAGCTGCCTGAAAGTATGCTTTAGTTTATAATAATTTAATAGCTTATGGCCCAAAACACTTAATTCCTTTAGTTTTTTCTTACTAACTTATATTGACCTACCTAAACGGTGTTAAGAATCATTCCTAGGAAGTTCATATGTTCTAGGAAGTTGTTTATTGGGATCTTAGGTACATTTTTGTAGTTAATTGTTTCCTTGAATTTTGGACGGTTTGCTATCTATGGACCTAAATAGAGGAAAAAAAGGTAAAAAAATTAATTTTTAAAGTTTTTTGCGATTTTGATTTTGATGATGATGTTTTTTTGATTTGATATGTTCACAATTTGTATTCTTTATGACAAGGGCTACAACTTTGCCTCAGAGATTAAATCAAAATTTCGAACTGTTTGCAAGATATGAGCCTGAGAATATGATCACTTTTATGCAAAAATGACACCGATGCTCCAAATCTTTGGGGCCTATAAAAAAAGTGCATGACTTTCGTGTTGCACTGTGATATCATATGTACTTTAGAATTCATTAAAAAATAACATTCTTCATAAAAAAAGAAAAATATTTTCTATTGCATTCAAATATTAAATATTAATCCCAAAATCTATCGAGCTTCTACGCACTGTTTTAAAAACTTTTTTTTTTGGAAATAATTCGGAATTGAATTAATGTAAAATTTTAACAATTAAAGATAACATAACAAAATTTGGAACCAATATAGACTCAAATGTCCTTAAATCAATGACATTAGAATTTATGAAATCTTTTATTTTCAAATACTGAAATTCCTAAAACGGGGAAAATGTGTTCCAAAAACTGAGTTTTTTTAGAAAAGTGACTACTGTGAAATTAGTTACTATATGATAGTAAAAATACTTAGTAGGTATTTAAGAAACATATGGGGTTATACAAATATGAGACTTTTTCGTGGATCAGTGCCTTGCCTTTTTTAGAATTTTTTACTCAAACCGAAATTTTTCTTTTAAAGTTGGCCAAGTTTGGATAGGACTGGGGGTGGTATGTCCGCTTAAGTGAGCCAAATTTTCTTTTACACGCTTTTGCATTAAGTTATCTTTCCGGATAATATAAAAATTGTATATAGTGCCGAAGAAATTTTTTTTCTACAAAAGAAAAAATATATGGGCATTTTTGGGCCCTTTTTACAAGTTCCAACTTGGGATGCGTATAACTTTTTATAGGGAAGAGATAAATGTTAGCAAGTTGTTTTTGTTTTATTTAAAATTTTATCAGCAATATAGCTGATATTTTAAAAATAAATTTCGACCCTCCGTAGGCCCGCCATATCTAAAAAACCATAAAAAGATCGAGCAAAATTAAAAAAAAATAAATCAATAAACCTGAATATCTCTTCAACTAATAGAAATAACCTACACTTGTAAGATCTTCTCAAGGACTATTTACATTCAAAACTTCAGCTCATTCGGGTCATAAATGGATTTTTGGCAATTTTTTAAATAAATTTGAGACCCGATGTGACCAACTTTGAGGGGGTATGAACTAGCTTCCATTGGCCCCAGGAAGCTGAAGAAACGTGAATCAACTCGAAAACACCTCAGCTCATACCATGTGAAATTTCGTAACAATATCTCCCATAGTTCCCAAGATACCGAATTATTTCCAAAAAAAAAAGTTTCTAAACCACTGTGCACTGTTACACTCAAACCCCGCCTCATACTAAGCAAGCAGTTCATATCAGTTAATAAATATCAGCTTCATATTATTGCTTCATTGTTATTTGGCTGCTTATTACAGTAGTAATGTCGTTGTCGCTCTACGGTATATAAGACATTCATTTATATTTTCAACTTCATCTTCAGCACCGCCAACATAAAAATAAAAACCACCGATGTGTGAAATTTATAAAAAAAATAAACGTGTAAAGACTTAAATATTCCTCTTTCCTCTCACAAACAACAACCCAGCAAAACAAGCCAACACCTTTTACACCTTAAAATATGTTGACAAATTTGTGTGTGAAAAAAAACACACACCAAGAAACGAGTTAACAAAATAAAATTTATATAAAAATACAGGAAAATATACAAAAAAAGTGTAAACAAATCTTATAAATATTTAATGTAAATAATGACAACGATAATATTTTGGAATTTTTTTCCCTTAACGATAAAAAAAAATTAAATTTGTAAAACTTTTTGCTGTTTCTTAATATATTTGAAATACTTTTTAAGTTTTTTTTATTGTATTAGGACTAATTTTTTTAGGAATGGGGAGGGAATATTGTAAAGTATAAGTTAATAACAAAAGTATATATTTCATTTTCGCTTTTTAGTTGTAGAAAATTGTGCAGAAAATTAAATAAAATTGTTTAATATACCAGTAGCTTTTACTTTATTTGAAAAGTAAAACTATGCTGCAGCAAATGTTACTTTATTTTTTTTTTGTTTTTTTTTTTTCATTTTAATTTGTATCGTGTAAAAGAAGGCGGCATAAAAAATTTAATACATTTAAAAGAAAGCGAAAAAAGTGTAACTATTGTTTATAAAAGAAAAAAAAGTTTTTTTTTGTTAATTTTTAATTTTTTGAACATCAACGGTGTTTTGGTAATATAGCAAAACAGTGGGTAAAATAATTTTAAACAAAAAATTGGTCTATAGAGAAAACTGTTAAACACAAATAATTTAATAGAGAACACTATGAAACATTCATATTTTTATAGAGAAAATGCTGAAACACCCAACTCTCTATAGAAATAAACTGTTATACAAACAAGTTTCTATAGAGAAAAACGTTGTACAATAAATTTTCTATAAAAAAAACTGTTATACAAGAAATAGTTTTTAGAAAAACTGTTATACAAACTATTTTCTATAACTAAAACTGTTACACATAAAAAATTCTATAAAAAAAACTGTTATACAATAATTTTTTTATAGAGAAATTCTTATACAAACAATTCATTATATAGATAAACTGTTTATTATAAATTGATTATAATTCTATAAAGAAAACTGTTATACACAAAATTTTCTATAGATAAACTTTTATATAACACCGTACGACACTCAATATTAGACACGAACCGGATGATATACGTGTGAAACAATAAATTAAATGGAGAAAAACTGCGTTTTCAGTTTTTCATTTCGTGATCCTGTTTCCATTTAAAAGGACTTCAAATTTTCAGAGGAGTACATTTTTAAAAAAATGTTTTAAAATACTACTGCTCATCGCACTATGTCAAGTTTGGTGTCAAATGATCAAGAAGAGTTGTGAAATATTTCGTATTATTTTTATTTTATACTATAAGGATCAAAATATGTCAAAAATGTCCTTTAAAATTGTTATCCTTGAATATCCTTTTAGCTTACCAATAATTTTTTTTTAAAAAAATAGTGGGTTAAAGATCCAAATATTGAATACCACATGCCAAAATTTCATCCTTCTATCTTAACCACTTAAGTGTTAAACAAGTAAGAGAGATATATTCGGCTGTGCCGAATTTTATATACCCTCCCCACCAAAATATACTTTAAAATAAAAATTTTAAATATTTTTAGGTAAACAAAATTTAATTTTTTTCTCCAGTTGTTTTTTAAAATTTATTTTTTATATTTTTTTTTTAATTTGAAAAAATTTTTTTTTTTAGTTTTTAAATTTTTTTTTAATATTTAGTGAAAAAAAAAATTCGAGTTAAAAAATATTTTTTCCGATTTTGACCCATTGTAGGTCCAACTTACTATGGTCTTACATACGTCGTTGCACAGGTCTTTGAAATATCTATAATTAGATATCCATATTGTCTATATTAATGATTTAGTAATCCAGATATGGGTCAAAAATAGATAAAAAATCGAGGTTGTCCTGGTTTTTTCCTTATATCTCAGCCATTTGTGGACCGATTTTCTCGATTTTAAATAGCAACCGAGCCGGAATTTCGGAGATATTGATGTATCATCCGTGTATGTAAGTTATTTGAGGGCTTCAGAAAGTTGATTTCAACACAACGGACAGACGGACATGGCTATATCGACTCCGCTATCTATAACGATTCAGAATATATATACTTTGTGGGGTCCCAAATGAAAAATGTAGAAATTACAAACGGAATGACAAACTTATATATACCCTTGCCACTCATGCTGAAGGGTATAAAAATATTTTAAATTTGAATTATTTGATTATTTATATTTTATTTTAATATTTCATTCGAAAAAAATATAACAAAATCCGTTGTGAAAAGCAACGAAGAAGACTTTTTAATAAACAAGTAAAATGGTATAGTCGGGCAAGCCCGACCTTATGATACCCTACACCGGGTATATGATTATAAAGAGTTTTCTTTTGATATGAAACTTATTTGTGTTGAATCTTATTTGAATACACACATTTTCTGTAGTTGGCCTTATATGGGAGCTATGACTAATTATGGACAAATCGTCACAAAATTTGGTGGCATAAATTGCGAATATATGAAACATATTTGTATTGGATTTTGTTTGGCTACTGACATGTTTCAGAGATTTACGTATATTAATGACATTTTCGAGAATGTTGCTTATATGGGAGCTATGGAATATTTTTGACCGAACGTAACGATATTTAGTCGTGAGAGCTCTGCTTACATAAAACTTAATTGTGCTGAATTTGGTTTGAATATGTTTATAATTAAGATATTTATGAGAGCTTAACTATTTTCAAATAGGCAAATTGTTTGGGGGCTAGGAAAAATAATGGACTGATTCTAACCAAATTCAATAGCCTTTGTCCTTGGGGCAATATAAAGGTTTGTGCCAAATTTTGTCGAATTATCTTTAAACATGCGACCTGTAGTTTGATTACAAGGTTTACATGGATGGACGGACAGATGGACGGACATCGCTTAGTCGACTCAGAAAGTGATTCTGAGCAGATTGGTATACTTTAAGAGTGGTGTTGGGACAATATTTTTGTATATTGCAAATAAAAGCCCTAAACCATTATACTTCCCCCACTATGGTGGTGTAGTTTATAAACATGCATTTTTCTTAATAAAACTTTTTTGTATACTAATAATTTTTTTTTATATTTTAATTTGACTTTTATATATGGGGCATTTCATGTCAAGTGAACCAACTTTTGAAATCGATGTCTTCCGATCGGGATGAAATTTGCACCAAGGTTAGCTCTATTGGATAGTAACTCAGACACAATTTTTCAACAACATCGGTCGAGAACTCTCTGAGTTATAGGGGGTAAAATTTTGACAATTTGGTCAAACAGGGGTTTTTTCTTATCCATGTAACTTATTACCTATTGTTCTTAGCAAAATGTGTCCCAAATAGTATAGATAGCTATTTCTTCGATCTTTCGAAAAAAAATATTTAAAAAAAAAAATAAAAAATTTTTAATATTTTTTTCCGAAATCAAAAACTTTTTTGACTTTTTTTTAAAATGCGTCCTTTTTTTTTTTTTTTTTTTCTTAAAATAAAGTTTAGATATTTTCCTTGAACACCTACTTGGTCGCTTAGTGGGATGCGAGTGGGATATCTATCAAAATAAATATTTTGTAACTCAAAAAATAAAATTTTTGACTTTTTTTGCAAAATCAAAAACTTTGTTGACTTTTTTTTTTCAAAATGGACCCTTTTTTAATCTTTTTTTTAGGTCAAACAAAAGCTTAGATATTATCCTTGAAGACCCTTTTGGTCGCTTAGTGGGATGCGAGTGGGATATCTATCAAAATAAATATTTTTTAACTCAAGACTTACAATTTTTGACTTTTTTTTTTGCAAATACGATTTTTTTTCCAAATGGGCCCTTTTTTTAAAATTTTTTTGTAGTCAAAAGAAAGCTCAGGTCCATTCCTTTAAGATATTTTTAGTCCCTTAGTGGGATGCGAGTGGGATATCTATCAAAATAAATATTTTGTAACGCAAGACATACAATTTTTTAATTTTTTTTATCAAAATCAAAATTTTTTTCCAATATGGGCCCTTTTTTAATTTTTTTTTTTGCTCAAAAGAAAGCCTAGGTCCATTCCTTTAAGATATATATATAAAGGATGAAATTTTGACATTTAGTATAAAATATTTGGGTCTTTAACGCACTATTTTTTAAAAAAGTTATTTATTGGCAATCTTAAAGGATTTTTTTTTGATCCTTACAGGATAAAATAAAGATAATACAAAATATTTTACAACTCTTCTTGTTCTTTTGACATATAATTTGTCATTGTTGGAATAGCAGGAGTATTTTTAAATATTTTTTGAAAAATTTAAAATCGAAGTCCTTAAAAAAGGACACAGGATCACGAAATGAAAAACAGAAAACACATTTTTTCTCCATTAAATTTATAGTTTCAGACGTATATCATCCGGTTCGTGTCTAACGAATTTTTTTCTCTATTTGTCGGACGGTGTAATCAATTGTTTATAGAGAAACTCTTATACTAATAACACAGGGCAACAAAACCGAAAAAATTTTAGAGGCTTTTTAAACCACTACACAATTTTGATGTATTGTTGTAAAAGTAGTGCAAATATGTTCCAAATTTTAAATTCTATGAAGAAGTTTTTTTTTAAATTTTTTGTTTGTAAAATTGTGATTTTTTTTTAGACGTTTCTCTACATAATTTAGGATAACAAAATCGGTTAGCCCAATATTATTAAAATAAACTCTAAAAAGTATAGACTTACATAACCTTTAATCCGTTTATATATTTTGTTTCAATCGGCTCAGTAGTTACGGAGTTATAATAACAAATTGAAGCAAAAAATATAATTTTTATGAGAAAATAAAAAATTTTTGTGTTTTAAAAAATCATGAAAAATCGAAAACTGCAGAAATTGTTCAGATCTAATGCTTTATCGCAAGGCCACTATAATAACAACAAAATGACATATCGATCATAAAAATCGATGGATTACTTCGAATTTATTTACAATTAAGTGAATTCGCTCATTTTCACAAGATTTTAGTTTTTTGTTTGATATACATAAAATTGAGTAGTTAATGTTCTTCTTTCGATTGATCGAATTCTGAAAACATTTTCCCCATGCTATATACAAATTTTCACATATATATTGCGTTTTAATTGACGCAATAGTTTCGGAGTTATAATAACAAATTGAAGTAAAAAATATATTTTTTACTTGAAAATATCAAATTTTTTTGTTTTAAAAAAATCATGAAAAATCGAAAACGTCAGAAGTTGTTAAAATTATTACTTTATCGCAAAGCCACATATAATAGCAACAAAACGAGATATCCAGTATAAAAATCGATTGATTATTTTCGAATTTATTCACAATTAAGTGAATTTGCTCATTTTCACAGAATTTTACTTTTTTTTGATATACATAAAATTGTGAAGTTAATGTTTTTCTTTCGATTGATTGAATATCGAAAACATTTTCCTCATGCTATATACAAATTTTCACATATACATTGCTTTTTAATCGGCTCAATAGTTTCGGAGTTATAATAACAAATTGAAGCAAAAAATATATTTTTTATGAGAAAATATGAAATTTTTTTGTGTTAAAAAAATCATGAAAAATCGAAAACGGCAGAAATTGTTCAGAATTATTACTTTATCGCAAAGCCACATGTAGTAGAAATAAAATGAGATATCGATTATAGAAATCCATTGGTTCTTTTCGAATTTATTTACAATTAGGTGAATTCGCTCATTTTCACAAAATTTTACTTTTATATTTGATATACATAAAATTGAGTAGTTAGTGTTCTTCTTTCGATTGATTGAATTCTGAAAACATTTTCCCCATGCTATATACAAATTTTCACAAATATATCTTATCAATGATCTTACTGCCTCATTTCGATGATCACAATTGTTTTCCTAGATCGTGTGATTTTATATTCTCTATATATTTTTAATAAGTAATTCTTAGCAAAAAGAATTTAACAACTTTTATCCCACCGTTTCCTTTCATCTTTGATGGTATAGGTAACACTATTTGTTAGCATTTGTGTGAGTTTGTTACTGAGTGATTATATGAGCGTGTTTTTTTTTCTTTTTGTTTGGAACAGCAGTATGTGAAACTTTTTTAGTGAAAAATTGTGTAAAATAAAATACTCATATAAGAAACTTTAGTTTTGTATATGAAAGTTTTTTTCAGCTATTTTTTATTTCATTTCTTTCTATATGGTATTTTTTTTTTCTTAGCTGCACAGCAATTTTTCTTGAAGCAATAGCAATGTATTGCTACAATTTCATTTTTGTTGTAACAGCTTTAAGTAGCAATAGTGATTGTTGTTGCAGGGTAATAACCAGTGTGTGTGTGTGTTGTTAGTTGTTAAAAGAAATGAAGTGTGGAAGAAAAACAGAGAGAGTGAGAGAGAGAGAGAAAGATAGAAAAATACAGAAGCGAGGGTAGATTGAAAAATTTATAATGAAAATAGTGCGATTTATCGTCTCTTCTGTAAATAATTTTTGATTCTCTTTTATTGAAATTTTTCTTGAAATTTTTGTAAAAAATATAAAAAATAGAATTTCATTAAGATAACGATGAATTTCCACATTTAATTTACTGCTGGTTATAGACTTGTAAATCAGCATCCACTTGTTGATGTTCAACCATCCATTCCATTCGAATACTCGTTAAGCATAAGCATGGTCAGATGTTCCAATTGTGTCAAATCACGTGCAGCAAATCTCTCATGCAGTAATGAAATTATTGCACTGTTGTTGAAACCACATCAATATTTTTCAATTTAGGTATAAATAACTCTGATATCATGTCGCTATATGAATCACCAATAACAAAAAAGTATGGACTAATGATGCCTCCACAACAAAATCTGCAGCAAACTCTAACACGTTGTGGATTCAAATGTTTTCCAACAATCACAGGTGGATTCTCTGAACCACAAATGCGAAAATGTTGACGATTAAATTAACCGTTGAGATGAGAATGAGCTTGCTTCATTTTTTAATATTCTTTTGCACTAAAAATCTGACTGCACTCTCTGTTGAATTTGAATTTGATTATTCTGACAATTGAATATACAATTTTCGTTGTTGGTTGAATTTCAAATACAAAAATTATTGAATAGATAATTTTCGTAATTGAAAACACATTTTTGTTATTTTTTGTGTTTCAATCACGAAAATTATCTATTCAATAATTTTTGTATTTGAAATTCAACCAATAACGAAAATTGTATTAACTATCAAATTCAAAACTCAAAATTCAATAGAAAATATCAAGAAATTTAGTTTTTGAGCAAATGAATACTTGATTTAATTATGAAATAATTGAAACCAGTTCAATATGGGATAAATATTGGATTTGAAACAGTTTAAGAAATAGTTAAATATTTTAATTAAATATTTTTCAAACAAAACACAGATGGCTTGAAAATATCTTTCCCTTTTGCTGCAGTATGTTATTGAAATAAAGTGTAATACAGCTGTAATTCAATTGCTTGACTATAATTTGAGGCTTGTTTTCAACCTGAATTCCAGCAAAAAGTGCTTATTGTTAAGTTTAATTACACTTAATACAAGTATAAGTTTTTTCTGGCTCACTCCTTATAACAATTAATTTTATTTGTTTATAGATATTTTTCCTACAGAAGATTTGGTGTATAACACATTTTTCTATGCTATATATTATATATAATTTGACCATTACAGTTTGACTAGTTTGTTAATAGCACATTTTTCCGTAGAAAATCTGGTGTATAGAAAAATGTGTATAAAAGTTTTTCTCCAGCAAAATTTCTATATAACACTTTTTTTCCATAGAAAATGTTTTTTTAACAGTTTTTCTACAGAAAATACTATTTATAACAGTTTCTTCTAAAGAAACTATTTTGTATAACAGTTTTTTTTATAGAAAATCTTGTGTATAACACATTTATCAATAGAAAAATATGTATATAACAGTTTTCTCCATAGAGACAGTTTTCCTACAGAAAATATTGTGTATAACATTTTTCTACAGAAAATTTGTGTATAACAGTTTCTCTAAAGAAAATATTGTTTACACCAGTTTTTTCTAAAGAAAATATTGTGTATAACAGTTTTCTATATAGAAGTTTTGTGTATAACAGTTTATTATATAGAAAATATTTTGTATAAAAGTTTCTCTACAGGAAATATTGTTTACAACCGTTTTTTTTTCTATAGAAAATATAATGTATAAGAGTTTTTCTACAGAAAATTTTCGTTTTTCTTGTGTATAACAGTTTTTTCTATAGAAAATATTGCGTATAACAGTTTTTTCTATAGAAAATTTATGTATAACAGTTTTTTCTATAGAAAATATTGTGTATAACAGTTTTTTCTATAGAAAATTAGCGTATAACAGTTGTTTCATAGAGAATTTTAGTTTTTTCTATAGAAGATATTGTGTATAACAGTTTCTCAACAGATAATACTGTTTATAACTGGATTTTCTATAGAAAATATTATTTATAACACATTTTTCTATTGACAATTTGTGTTTAACAGTTTCTCTATAGATAAATGTGTGTATAAGAATTGTTTCCAAAGAAATTTTGTGTATAACAGCTTTTTTCATAGAAAATATTATGTATAACAGTTTCTCTAAAGAAAATATTGTTTATAACAGTTTTTTCTAAAGAAGATATTGTGTATAACAGTTTTATATATAGAAATTTTGTATATAACAGTTTATTATATAGAAAATTTGTTGTATAACAGTTTCTCTACAGGAAATATTGTTTATAACCGTTTTTTCTGTAGAAAAATATGTGTATATCAGCTGTTTTCATAGAGAATATTGTGCATAACAGTTTTTTCTATAGAAAATATAATGTATAAGAGTTTTCTACAGAAAATTGTCGTTTTTCTTGTGTATAACAGTTTTTCTGTAGAAAATATTGTGTATAACAGTTTTTTCTATAGAAAATATTGTGTATAACAGTTTTTTCTATAGAAAATATTGTGTATAACAGTTTTTTCTATAGAAAAATGTGTGTATAACAGTTTTTTCTATAGAAAATATTTTTTATAACAGTTTTTTCTAAAGAAAATATTGTGTATAACAGTTTTCTATATAGAAGTTTTGTGTATAACAGTTTATTATATAGAAAATATTTTGTATAAAAGTTTCTCTACAGGAAATATTGTTTATAACCGTTTTTTCTATAGAAAAATATGTGTATATCAGTATTTTTCATAGAGAATATTGTGTATAACAGTTTTTTCTATAGAAAATATAATGTATAAGAGTTTTTCTACAGAAATTTGTCGTTTTTCTTGTGTATAACAGTTTTTCTGTAGAAATATTGTGTATAACAGTTTTTTATATCGAAAATATTGTGTATAACAGTTTTTTCTATAGAACATATTGTGTATAACAGTTTTTCTGTAGAAAATATTGTGTATAACAGTTTTTTCTATAGAAAATATTGTGAATAACAGTTTTTTCTATAGAAAATATAATGTATAACAGTTTCTCTACAGAAATTATTGTTTATGACACATTTTTCTATAGAAAATTTGTGTATAACAGCTTTTTCTATAGAAAATATTGTGTATAACAGTTTCTCTAAAGAAAATATTGTTTATAACTGCTTTTCTATAGAAAATTAGCGTATAACAATTTTTTCATAGAGAATTTTATGTATTTTAGTTTTTTCTATAGAAAATATTGTTTATAACTGGTTTTTCTATAGAAAATATTATTTATAACACATTTTTCTATAGACAATTTGTGTATACCAGTTTCTCTATAGAGAATATTGTGTATAAAAGTTGTTTGCTATAGAAAATTTTGTGTATAACAGTTTTCCTAAAAAAAATTTATTGAAAAAGTTCTAAGAATTATTAAACCATCCTCGTAATAGTAAACAGAAAAAAATTTGTAACAACCGAGAAAAAAAAACAATAAACAAAGTTTTATACTGTAATTTATGTGATAAATAAGTTGTTTACCACAATAAATATTCCATAATACTACAATAACAAAAACACCGTCAGTATCAACACCAAACAACAACAACTCATACATACAACAACTTCAGAAGAAAAAAAAAATTATATTACAAAATATTTTTTATTTTTTTTTTCATATTAAACAAAAAATTACTTGTTTCATTTTTTATTAATATTGCTTCTTGTTGTTGTCGCATATTAAACTTTGTTGTAAATATATAAGAGCATGAATGTGTGTATGAGTATCTCCAACTGCCCCAAGTCCTTCTGCTTGCAGTAATGGTTAATGTTTGCCAGTGGTTTTGCCCGAAAGCAACTGAATATTAGTTAAGTTTTTTACTCTTTATAAAATTGGCATTTTTTATTTATTTTTTTTTACTTTCCTTTCTCTCATTTTTATGAATTTTCTATTATTATTGTTGTAAATTAATGTGATGAAAATAATATGAACAGAATGAACACCAACAGCTTCAAAAAAGAAATAATATTGTAATAATAATAATAAAATATAGCTTACAACACAACATTTTTTGTTAAAAGCATTATGAGATTTTAAAAGTTTTCTCAAAAAAAAAAAAAAAAATATAAAAAATTTTCACCAACTACAAGAAAACAATTTGATAAAGATGAAAAACAATATTTTTGGGTATGAAAAATACATGTTTCTTTTTATTTTATTTTGCTTTGTTTCTCTATGATTGAATTTTCTAAATTGTTAGTTTCTTTAGAATTTTTTTCTAGAAGATTTATTTTTTTTGCTCGATTTAATTTCTTTGGTTTTTTGTATTCTTTTAAATCCTAAAATAATATTTTGTTTAATGTATTTTAGATTATTTTATTGTAAAGATTATTTTATAACTAAAAATAAAAAACAACCTTTGTTGTTTTATTTTCTAGTTTAAAGCAAAGTTTATGAGGCGTATGAGAAATATTTTAAGCTTAAGAAGAGAATTATTATTAATCATACGTCTTGGGTTTGGAAAATGAAAGAATTTTGAATTAAAGTATAAAATGAGTTATTTTATAAATTTTGCTCATAAATTCATCATAACATTTTCATCTATAGAAAATATTGTGTATAAGAGAGTTTTCTATAAACAATTTGTGTATAACAGGCTTTTCTATAGAAAATATGTTCATAAATTTTGTACTTCATTTACCACAGATAATAATAATAATTATAAACCTCCAAAGCACTTTGTCGATCGGAAAAAATGGCATTTAGAAAAAGAAATTTGAGACCACCCTGTTAGAACATAAGTTTAGATGCAGGGTATAGAAATCAACCACCTCTGGCTTGAAAACAAAACAAAATTCTAAGTTTATCATTAAACAGCAAACAAAATTACATCGAGTTTATAAAATTTATTTAATAATTATAATGAGTACCTTTATTAGAATTTATGTGCCCTTTTAATGTTAACCTCTCGCTCAAAACAGAGCAGCAGATTTTTTAAAACTAGTAAACTTTTCAGTGGTATTTTATTCAAATACATAGAAATTATATTAAAATTAATTGTTTTCAAAATTAATTTTCACTATATATTAAAAACAAAACAATCTTCTTAAACTGCAAAAGTTATTACTATCTTAAACGGAAATTTATTTAAGAGCTTTCAAATACTAAAACAAATTTTTCAAATAGACACATTTTGCAATAGTATAAAAAATTTTCTATAGCAAAATTTGGGTATAACTGTTTTTTTCTGGAAAATTTTTATAAAAACATTTTAGTATAAATGTTTTTTCAATAGACACATATTAGTGTAACAGATTTTCTACAGAAAAAATTTTTCTACAGAAACATTTCTGTATAACAGTTTTATTATAGAAAAGTTTGTGTGCAAATTTTGTGTATAACAGTTTTTCTATAGAAAAATTTGTGTATAACAGTTATTTCTACATGAAAAAGTTTCTTATATAAAAAAATTTAAGTATAACAGTTTTTTCAATAGACATAATTTTAGTATAACAGTTTTTTCTATAGAAAATTTTGTGTATAGCTGTTTTTCTATAGAAAAATGTGTGTATAACTTTTTTCTATAAGAACATTTAATATAATAGATTTTTCTACATAAAAATTTGTGTATAACAGTTTTTTCTATAAAATTATTTTAGTATAACAGTTTTTTCAATAGACCCATTTTAGTATAACAATTTTTTCTACAGAAAAATTTGTGTATAACAGTTTTTTTCTATAGAAATTTTTACGTATAACAGTTTTTCTATAGAAAATTTGTGTATAACAGTTTATTCTATAAAAACATTTAAGTATAATAGTTTTATCAATAGACATATTTTAGTATAACAGTTTTTCTACAGAAAAATTTGTGTATAACAGTTTTTCTATACATTTTTTTTAGTATAACAGTTTTTTCAATAGACGGTTTTTAGTATAAAAGTTTTTTCTACATAAAAATTTGTGTATAACAGTTTTTTTCTACAGAAAATTTGTGTATAACAGTTTTTCTTATAAAATTATTTTAGTATAACAGATTTTTCAATAGAAATATTTTAGTATAACAGTTTTTTATACAGAAAAATTTGTGTATAACAGTTTTTTCTACAGAAATAATTGTGTATAACAGTTTTTCTATAAATTTTTTTTAGTATAACAGTTTTTTCAATAGACGTATTTTAGTATAAAAGTTTTTTCTACATAAAAATTTGTGTATAACAGTATTTTTTCTACAGAAAATTTGTGTATAACAGTTTTTCTTATAAAATTATTTAAGTATAACAGTTTTTTCAATAGAGATATTTTAGTATAACAGTTTTTTATGCAGAAAAATTTGTGTATAACAGTTTTTTTCTACAGAAAATTTGTGTATAACAGTTTTTCTTATAAAATTATTTTAGTATAATAGTTTTTTCAATAGAAATATTTTAGTATAACAGTTTTTTCTACAGAAAAATTTGTGTATAAAAGTTTTTTCTACAGAAAAATTTGTGTATAACAGTTTCTTCTATAAAAACATTTAAGTATAACAGTTTTTTCAATAGACATATTTTAGTATAACAGTTTTTTCTACAGAAAAATTTGTGTAGAAAAGTTTTTCTATAATTTGTGTATAACAGTTTTTTCTATAAAATTACTTCAGTATAATAGATTTTTCAATAGACGCATTTTAGTGTAACAGTTTTTCTACAGAAAAAACAAGTGCATAATAGTTTTTTGTATAGAAAAAATTGTGTATAACAGTTTTTATTTTAGACAAATTTGTGTATAACAATTTCTTCTGTAAAAACATTTTAGTATAACACTTTTTTCTACAAAAATGTTTTAGTATAAAAGTTTTTTCAATAGACAAATTATAGTATAACAGTTTTTCCTACAGAAAAATTTGTGTATAACAGTTTTTTCTATAGAAAATTTTGCATATAACAGTTTTTTTTTATACAAAATTTTGTTTATAAAAGTTTTTTTACAGAAGAATTTGTGTATGGCTGTCTTTTCTATAGATGAATCTTGTGTGTAACAACATGCAACAACGTATGATTAATATTTATTTCATTTACCACAAATAGTAATAATAATCATACTAAAGTAAAAATATCATACTATCAAATATCGATTTAATTTGTCATTTATTTTCTTTTAAATCTTACACACAAAAAAAAAATAAGAAAGCAAACATAAAAATAAACTGAATTTATTGAATTTCATGAAAAATAGTAAAATAGAAAAATAAAAGAAAGAAATCCTTAACAACCGTAGCACTTCACTCAAAGCCATATTTATTTCTTGAGCATAGAACACAGCATCAGGAGTGCCTTTGCTTACACAGTTTGCACTTTTCCAAAAACGAACACACTCCCATAAACCTATGTATGTACATACATACAGTCAGACTTCACCAACTAAACTTATCATTAGTCACAATTGTAGTTTGATTACGATGGCGAAAATAGAGAAAATAAAAAAAAAATAAAAACCAAACGAACGAAAATGAAAATGAGAAAAACTTTTACGATTTTTGCCTTGTTAAAATTCTTATTATTTCTTATTTTCAGTTTTTATTTTTTTTGCTTGTTTCTTGTTGTTTGAGTGGGTATGTGTGTTTCCTTGCGAACTGTGACTCTGATTGTATGAATGAACATCTGAGTCTTTTCCAATAGACCCGCATGATGAAACAGAAAAAAAAAACAAATCATACATACATACATAGTGCAAACGTACAAAAAACAAATAAAAAAAAATTTGAAATAAAACCAAACAAAATGGCATAGAAGAAGATTTAAATCTACAACGTCACATGAATTGAATAAAGATATCAGTGGGGGGAAGGTGTCCCTAAGGAAATTAGAAAAGGAAATAATAGAAAGAAATTTAGCAAAAACTGATTGATTGAGAATCCATACCTTCAGCAAGGTTTAATATTTTATAAGAACAAATTATCAGGATATGATGATATTTTCAGAACATTTCTTCGTTTACGATAAAAAAGCACCGAATCCGAAACCGAAGAATGGATCCAATACAATAACCCGAAGCTTAAAAGAACTAGCACAATCGACACCAAAGACATATATCCATGGCGCATAAGGTAATGCTCTGTATTTGGTTTCAGAAAAAGTGTCCTATCTATTATCTGGAATACGCTTCACTTCAGAACATAATATTCAATTCATATTGGCTTGATTCTATCTTGGCCTCACAAGATGAGTTGTTCTTTTGGCTCGGAATACGTATGTTGCCAGAAATACGAGAAAAGGTCATAGCTAACAATGACCAATACTTTGAATATATTTATATTGTATTCATGTTTCCAAATGAAAGCTAAAAATTTGAAATTACAGATAATATATCAAAGTGTAGGAAATTGTATCTTCTTTTCAAAAATTTATAGAAGATGTATTGCAAAAAAAGAAACCATTTTTGTTATTTATTTTTTGTTTTTTTTTAAATGCAACATAATGTTTGTTTATTATTAATATAGCGTATAACAGTTTTTTCTATACAAAATGTGTTATTCTGTAAAAAAATTAGTGTATAACGGTTTTTTCTAAACAAAATTGTCCGTATAATAATTTTCGATAGAAAACTATAGTTTTCGATAGAAAAATCTTCGATTAATAGTTTTCTCTATAAAAAAAGTTCCGTGAAAACTGTTTCTTTAGAAAAAATTTTCAGTATAACAGTTTTTTCAGAGAAAAATGTGCATAGCTGTTTTTATAATAGTTTTCTGTATAGAAAAATTAATGTAAAAAAGTATAAAAGTTTTTTTTTCTATAGACACATATGTGTATAACAGTTGTTTCTATAGAAAAATTTGTGTATAACAGTTTTTTCTATAGAAAAATTTGTGTATAACAGTTTTTTCTATAGAAAAATTTGTGTATAACAGTTTTTTCTATAGAAAAATTGTTTATAACAGTTTTTTTCTATAGAAAAATTTGTGTATAACAGTTTTTTCTATAGAAAAATTTGTGTATAACAGTTTTTTCTATAGAAAAATTTGTGTATAACAGTTTTTTCTATAGAAAAATTTGTCTATAACAATTTTTTCTATAGAAAAATTTGTCTATAACAGTTTTTTCTATAGAAAAATTTTTGTATAACAGTTTTTTCTATAGAAAAATTTGTGTATAACAGTTTTTTCTATAAAAAAATTTGTGTATAACAGTTTTTTCTATAGAAAAATTAGTGTATAACAGTTTTTTCTATAGAAAAATTTGTGTATAACAGTTTTTTCTATAAAAAAATTTGTGTATAACAGTTTTTTCTATAGAAAAATTTGTGTATAACAGTTTTTTCTATAGAAAAATTTGTGTATAACAGTTTTTTCTATAGAAAAATTTGTTTATAACAGTTTTTTTCTATAGAAAAATTTGTGTATAACAGTTTTTTTCTATAGAAAAATTTGTGTATAACAGTTTTTTTCTATAGAAAAATTTGTGTATAACAGTTTTGTCTATAGAAAAATTTGTGTATAACAGTTTTTTCTATAGAAAAATTTGTCTATAACAGTTTTTTCTATAGAAAAATTTGTCTATAACAGTTTTTTCTATAGAAAAATTTGTCTATAACAGTTTTTTCTATAGAAAAATTTGTCTATAACTGTTTTTTCTATAGAAAAATTTGTCTATAACAGTTTTTTCTATAGAAAAAATTGTGTATAACAGTTTTTTCTATAGAAAAATTTGTGTATAACAGTTTCTTCTATAGAAAAATTTGTGTATAACAGTTTTTTCTATAAAAAAATTTGTCTATAACAGTTTTTTCTATAGAAAAATTTGTGTATAACAGTTTTTTCTATAGAAAAATTTGTGTATAACAGTTTTTTCTATAGAAAAATTTGTGTATAGCAGTTTTTTCTATAGAAAAATTTGTGTATAACAGTTTTTTCTATAGAAAAATTTGTGTATAACAGTTTTTTCTATAGAAAAATTTGTTTATAAGTTTTTTTCTATAGAAAAATTTGTGTATAACAGTTTTTTCTATAGAAAAATTTGTCTATAACAGTTTTTTCTATAGAAAAATTTGTCTATAACAGTTTTTTCTATAGAAAAATTTGTCTATAACAGTTTTTTCTATAGAAAAATTTGTGTATAACAGTTTTTTCTATAGAAAAATTTGTGTATAGCAGTTTTTTCTATAGAAAAATTTGTGTATAACAGTTTTTTCTATAGAAAAATTTGTGTATAACAGTTTTTTCTATAGAAAAATTTGTTTATAACAGTTTTTTTCTATAGAAAAATTTGTGTATAACAGTTTTTTCTATAGAAAAATTTGTCTATAACAGTTTTTTCTATAGAAAAATTTGTCTATAACAGTTTTTTCTATAGAAAAATTTGTCTATAACAGTTTTTTCTATAGAAAAAATTGTGTATAACAGTTTTTTCTATAGAAAAAATTGTGTATAACAGTTTTTTCTATAGAAAAATTTGTGTATAACAGGTTTTTCTATAGAAAAATTTGTGTATAACAGGTTTTTCTATAGAAAAATTTGTGTATAACAGGTTTTTCTATAGAAAAATTTGTGTATAACAGTTTTTTCTATAGAAATATTTGTGTATAACAGTTTTTTCTATAAACAAATTTGTTTATAACAGTTTCTGTACGTTTTCTTTACATAAAAATGTCTGTATAACAGTTTATATTATAGAAAAATGTGTGTATAACAGTTTTTCTATAGAAAAATGTGTGTATAACGGTTTTATCTATAGAAAAGTGTGTGTATAACAGTTTTTTTCTATAGAAAATTGTGTGTATAACAGGTTTTCCTATAGAAACATTTTAGTATAATAGTTTTTGGTATAGAAAAATTAGTTTATAACAGTTTCTGTACGTTTTCTTTACAGAAAAATGTCTGTATAACAGTTTTTCTATAGATAAATGTGTGTATAACAGTTTTTTCTCTAGAAAAATGTATGTATAACAGTTTTTCTCTAGAAAAATGTATGTATAACAGTTTTTTCTATAGAAAAATGTGTGTATAACAGTTTTTTCTATAGAAACATTTTAGTTTAGCACTTTTTTCCATAGAAAAATGTCTGTATAACAGTTTTTTTCTATAGAAAAATTTGTTTATAACAGTTTCTATACGTTTTCATTATAGACAAATTTATGTATAACAGTTTTTATTATAGAAAAATGTGTGTATAACAGTTTTTCTATAGAAAAATTTCTGTATGACAGTTTTTTCTATAGAAGCATTTTAGTATAACATTTTTTTCTATAGAAAATTTTTTTATAACAGTTTCTGTACGTTTTCATTATAGACAAATTTATGTATAATAGTTTTTATTATAGAAAAAATTGTGTATAACACAGAATAATGTGTGTATAACAGTTATTAGTTTAGAAAAATGTATGTGTAACAGTTTTTATAGCAACATTTCTATATAACAGTTCGTTTTATAAAAAATATCTTAGTAGACAATTTTTTCTATAAGAAAGTTGTATTTTTTTGCTTATTTTATAATAAAAAAAATTGTGTAAATAAATTTTTTTCTCTGGGCTTCCTTCCCGTTGTTTTTTGCTCAACATAAAATCATTGAAACAATAACGCAAAAATAAGCAAAAAAAGAAATCTTATGATTCGACTTTTTAGCCTGACTTGTAGCTTAGTGAGTGTGTATGTGTGTGTGTGCGTATATGTTTTTGCAATTGTGTTAGTATTTTAACTTTTCTTACATTGTCTGACTGACTTTTTGCCAGTTAACTGTCAGTATTTGTAGTTTATACTTTAACATTTCGTTATTATATTTTTTTTCATTTTTTTGTGAACGTTATTTCTTTCATATCCTTTCACATTTAAATGTAAATGTAGCAGGCGGTATATTGAGGTAAGTATTTGTGTGTGTGCCTCACACCCTTTGTTGCCATAGTATTAGAGGTAACAGCGACAGTATCAGTCTCGTATACCAGCAGAAGAAGACGAACACAAAAATTATAATGATGTTGTCTAATATTGCTTCTTTAGATGCTGGGAATACTTGTGTGTGTGTGTGTTGCCTTTTAGATCCTTTATCGTCTTAAATATTCCCTGCGGTCATAGTAAAATTTTTCAAGATTTTCAGTTTTTTTTTCATCTTTGCATCTTTCTGTGCTTTCAATGAATACTTTAATAGGAAAATCTACCCACACACACAATATTTCAGACACAGGACGTTTGCGGTGTTGTGTTGGTATTTGTAGAGGTAGAGGCCATAAAACAAAAGCTACTATTACAACTATGCCTAACAACTCACACACGTATCCCAGTAATAGAGCAACATCATTGTGGCCCTGTTAGTTTTGATTTTTTTCTGTTTTTACTTTAGGGTGGTGTCTGCTGCATATTTGTTGTAGTAGTCGAGAGATATTTTTCCTATTTTTCTGTGGTTGTTGTTGGTATTAGCACTCATTATGATTAGCATCAAATGAAAAACCACAGAATTAATTAAAATTAATGATTTGAAAACCAAATTAGTGGCACATTAATTAAAAAAAGTAGAATGAAGAAATTGTAGGCAAAAGAAAACCAAATACATGAAGGCACCTCCCTCTTCCTTCTTCTTCTCCTCTTACCACAATAACATTACAACCTTTTTATTATAATAATCATTATTAACAACATAAGCAGCTACTAACTACCAGGATAACAACAACAGCAACAACGTCTATAAGATTCAAATAAAATGTTTGACAGTTAAAAATTTTCTTTAATTTTTTGTCTGCCCTCAAACCATCTTGACAGCTGGCTTTTTTTGTTTGACATGTCAACAGGAAAACTTTAAATTAACCACAAATAAGAAAAGAAATATTTTTTTTTAATATTTAATGAATAATTTTAATACTAAAAGCTGCTAAAAGTCTTTTACACTCACAAAAAAAAATACAACAAATCAATTTCTGGTACAATAAGGTATTTTTGAATGTATGATACAAAAACAAAGAACCTTTCCTTGTCTAATTTAAATTATTTTCTTATTTTATATACTTCCTTTAAAAAATCCAAGAAAAACTATTAAAACAGTCCATTTTTAATGCCCCTATAAGTATGTGTATATTTTCAATGCAAAAAAACTCGATAAGAGAATTTAAGAGAACGCTCTCTATAAAAACAACGGTTATTTTCATTTCCCAACTACTTGTAAGAGTATTAAACTACGTGTGTGTGTGTTCTTACGTATATATATATTTGTGAAGATCTTCGTTTTCTTTTTATTTTCCTCGATTAAAGTGTGGAATTCTTTCAAGCTTCTTGTCTTCTTATTATTTTTTTTTTTTTAAAAAAAAGATTTTTTATATTCACGGGAAATTTGTGTATATAGTTTTTGTTATTGTTTAATATTGCTTTTTTATATGAATTGTTTTCTGTGTGTGTCTGTCTGTCGCCCTATAAAATAAGGAAAATGTTATTTTTAAGGATTTTGTTTGTGATTTGAATTGTTTCTTTTTTATTATTAATACTATTCTTTCTCCCACCATAAGTCTTTATATTCGTAGAGTGTGACACATAAAAACTTACAATGTAATGAAGAGTTGGTTGTGGTTAGTAGCAAAAAAAAAACAGTCATAAAAGTTTAACCCTTAAAGGGCTAAGACTGTTAAATTAAAAAACTAAATAAGACAAATAAAATTTATCAACACTACAAAAGATTTCCAAAACTGTTCTAAAGAATATCACAGTTATTGATAACTTTTCCTTATCAATGAAAGTTATCTGCAAAATTCTATATAAAACTAAAGTAATCGATAACATTTTAATAGAAAAGTAATGTTATCGAAAACTTTTCTATAGAAAAGTAAAGTTATCAAGAACTTTTATAAAGTAAAGTAATCGATAACTTTTCTATAGAAAATTAAAGTAATCGATAACTTTTCTATAGAAAAGTAAAGTTATCGATAACTTTTCTATAGAAAAGTAAAGTTATCGATAACTTTTCTATAGAAAAGTAAAGTTATCGATAACTTTTCTATAGAAAAGTAAAGTTATCGATAACTTTTCTATAGAAAAGTAAAGTTATCGATAACTTTTCTATAGAAAAGTAAAGTTATCGATAACTTTTCTATAGAAAAGTAAAGTTATCGATAACTTTTCTATAGAAAAGTAAAGTTATCGATAACTTTTCTATAGAAAAGTAAAGTTATCGATAACTTTTCTATAGAAAAGTAAAGTTATCGATAACTTTTCTATAGAAAAGTAAAGTTATCGATAACTTTTCTATAGAAAAGTAAAGTTATCGATAACTTTTCTATAGAAAAGTAAAGTTATCGATAACTTTTCTATAGAAAAGTAAAGTTATCGATAACTTTTCTATAGAAAAGTAAAGTTATCGATAACTTTTCTATAGAAAAGTAAAGTTATCGATAACTTTTCTATAGAAAAGTAAAGTTATCGATAACTTTTCTATAGAAAAGTAAAGTTATCGATAACTTTTCTATAGAAAAGTAAAGTTATCGATAACTTTTCTATAGAAAAGTAAAGTTATCGATAACTTTTCTATAGAAAAGTAAAGTTATCGATAACTTTTCTATAGAAAAGTAAAGTTATCGATAACTTTTCTATAGAAAAGTAAAGTTATCGATAACTTTTCTATAGAAAAGTAAAGTTATCGATAACTTTTCTATAGAAAAGTAAAGTTATCGATAACTTTTCTATAGAAAAGTAAAGTTATCGATAACTTTTCTATAGAAAAGTAAAGTTATCGATAACTTTTCTATAGAAAAGTAAAGTTATCGATAACTTTTCTATAGAAAAGTAAAGTTATCTAAAATTTTCTACAAAAAATCAAAGTTATCTAAAATTGTAGTTATCGATATTAGTTTTTTATAAAAATCGAAGTTTTTTGTTTAATTTTCTATTACCTTAAACCCACATAAATATCAATATTTCCTCGTTGTCCCTTTCTCCTTCTTAGTTATATTTCTTTTAGCTGCCGAAATGTGTTGTGTTTTTTTTCGGTAGTTATTATCCCTTTTGTGTCTCCTTTATATTTTTACTTTATTTTTATTTCATTTGTCGAAAGGTATAATTTAAATATTTTAAGGTTTTAGTGGTTTGCACACACCCACACACCTTTTTATTACTCTTTGTCTTACACTTTCTATTTTCAGCACTAACTCTTACACTGCTGCTCCTACTCCTGCTCCAGCTCCTACTCGTCACCCCTTTATAAACCACTATAAAAGTAAAAATAAATTTCTGCATGTGTGTGTTTGTGTATTTGATTGTGTTTATGTTGGTGTATAAGTGAGTTTTTGTGTAAAGTTGTTAGAGCGAAAAAATTTCAAAAATCTGTGTATGGAATCTTTAACACTTAAAATTCTTTAACATTCTTTTAGTGGTAAAACACTGGGTGGATGTGTTTGTTTTTTTTTCTTTCTTGAGCAGGGGGTGTGAGGGGAGTAGTAAAGAGATCTTTACATTCTTGTCAATATGCACACAACTTTTGAGAAGGTGTTTGTTTACACTCATACAAATATACAAATAATAAAAACTTAAATTAACCCATTAAAAGGGTAAGGGATTCTTCAAAATTCTTGAGCAAAAAAATCATAATAAAAATTAATATTCATTAAGTTTAAGGAAAAATTAGGCTGGATGTGTTAAGGACAAACAAACTAAAAATGAGTTCAAGAACAGGACAGAACAGAATGTCAGACAATTTATAACAAAAGGGACAAATGTATAGCAATAATTATAATTTGTTATAATATTACTTTTAGATTTCTATAGAAAAGTTTTCGATAACTTGCTTTTTCTATGGAAAACTTATCAAACTTATCAAACTTTGAGATATAATTAAAAATTATCGATCACAATTTTTCTTCAAAACATTTGTCGATAACTTTATTTTTTCCTGAAAAGTAACCGATAACTTTGATTTTCTCTAGAAAAGTTATCGATAATTTTGATTTTCTCTAAACAATTATCGATAACTTTTCGATTTTCTGAAAAAAATATCGTTAAACTTGATTTTCTCTAGATAAGTTATCGATAACTTTGATTTTCTCTAAAAAATGTATCGATAACTTTGATGTTCTTCAGAAAAGTTATCGATATCTTTGATTATCTCCAGGACAGTTATCTACAACTTTGTTTTTTTGTAGGAAATTAACGATAACTTTAGGTTTTTCTTAAAAAGTTATCGATAACTTAAATTTTCACGATAAAAGTTATCGATAACTTTGTTTTTTTTTTAAGGAAATTATCGATATCTTTAATTTTCTCCATAAAAATTATCGATAGCATTAATTTATTCCATAAAAGTTATCGATATATACACTCCACTAAAGTTATCGACAACTTTATTTGCCTCTAGATGAGTTATTGATAATTTAACTATTCTAAAACTTGAATTTTCTATACAAAATTGATAACTTTGATTTCATCTGGAAAAGTTATCGATAATTTCGATTTTCTCTAAAAAAAATTGTCGATAACTTCGATTTTCTGTAAAAAAAAATATCGATAAATTTGATTTTCTATAGACAAGTCACAGATAACTTTCATTTTCTTAAAAAAAAATGTATAGATAACCTTGATGTTCTGTAGAAAAGTTATCGATATCTTTGATTATAACCAGAACGGTTATCGATAACTTTACACTATAAAAGTTATCGATAACTTTGTTTCTTTTAGTAGTAAATTTAGTTTTCTCTTAAAAAGCTATCGATTACTTTAATTTTCTCCACTAAAGTTATCGATAACTTTATTTTCCTCTAGAAGAGTTATCGATAATTTAACTTTTCTAAAACTTTAATTTTCTATAAAAATTTGTTCCCTTAATACTGTAGGTAGATGTTTCCTGGTAAAATTCTAATTAGAAACACATTCCAATTTTCTTTGATATTCTTAATTCCACCTGTACAAAACAAATTTCACAATTTCAAATTCATTATTAAAAACAATCAATTATTTTGCTTTAGAAAACAACCAATAACAATCTCTATTTATAACTAAATTGTTTAATTTATTTTAGTTGCAAACGGTGACATTTAAACTTTTGCTATCTACATCTAAAGCTTTGTATGCCACACTTTGCCTCGGGAATTATTAATTTCTTAATAACGCTACACAAAATTCTATTAACAAAATAAATTAAAATGGCTCTTGGCTTTTGACTTAAATAATCCCCTCCCTCCGCACAGAAAAAAACAAGAGAATTAAACAGGAAACATTTATTTAGTCACAAAAGAAAAACACAAAAATAAATCTGTTTAATTAAAATAAGCTGCTTTAATTTTCTACTTATAACACTTTGTTGATGTTGTTGTCGTTGTCGTTGTTGTTGTATAATTGTATAATTTTTGATTTTCTGTTTAAAACAACTCAATTACTTTTAATTCAGTTTTCAATAGCAAATGGAATTTTATTGTATCTGCCGGGGTTGAAATTTCAAATACACAAATCTTGTTTAGCATTTATTTTCATTAATTTTAAAGAGAGTTTTTTTCTGGTTGTTTTAAAATAACGGCTTAATTTGTTTTCTTGCTTCTATTTAAGTTCAAATATCTTTATTTTTCATTTGTTGTATTTGATTGTTGTTGTTATTTTAGGTATAATTAGTTGTGGATGCTTGCTGGCTGTCTTACTCATTTAATTGCACTCTCACTCTCAATTTTATATTTGCCATAAATAAGTTGTGATGTTGTCAGGGGGATATTAGGGAGTTGCAGATGGTACTTTTGAACAAGCAATATGTTTTGGAAGAACTATAACAGGTAATTAAAGCAATATTTTAAATTTAGATAACACAACTCAACTGCCAAATGGCTACAGAAGTACAGAAATAGTAAGATTTTTCATTTCTATGGAGAGATTTTTTTTAAGATCTTGCAATAAAATTTGGTGAAAATAAGAGAATTCACTTAATTGTTAATAAATTCGAAAAGAATCCATAGATTTTTATGATCTATATCTCATTTTGTTCTTAGTACATGTGACTTTGCGATAAATTAATAATCTTGAACAATTTCTGCCGTTTTCAATTTTTTTATGATTTTTTTAAAACAAAAAAAAAAATATTTCACATAAAAAATACATTTTTTGTTTCAATTTGTTATTATAATGCCGAAACTACTGAGCCGATTAAAACGCAATCTACATATGAAAATTTGTAGATTTTAATATAAAAAAGTTGACATTTAGCATGGGGAAAATGTTTTCAAAATTCAATCATTCAAAAGAAGAACATAAACTACACAGTTTTATGTATATCAAACAAAAAACTATAATTTTATGAAAAGGAGCGAATTCACTTAATTGTGAATAAATTCGAAACAAATCAATCGATTTTTATGATCGATATCTCATTTTATTCCTATTGTATGTGGCTTTACGATAAAGTAATAAATCTGAACAATTTCTGCCGTTTCGATTTTTCATGATTTTTTTAAAACAAAAAAATTTTCTATTTTCATGTAAAAAATATATTTTTTGCTTAAATTTTTTAATATAACTCCGAAACTACTGAGCCGATTGAAACGCAATATATACATAAAAATGTGTACATAGCATGGGGAAAATGTTTTCAAAGTTCAATTAATCGACAAAAGAACACTAACTACTCAATTATATGTATATCAAATAAAAAAACTAAAATCTTGTAAAAATTAGCGAATTCACTTAATTGTTAATAAATTCGAAAATAATCCATAGATTTTTATGATGGATATCTCGTTTTATTCCTACTACATGTGGCTTTGCGATAAAATAAGAAAACTGAACAATTTCTGACGCTTTCGATTTTTCATGATTTTTTTAAAACAAAAAATTTTTTTTTTCATGTAAAAAATATATTTCTTGCTTCAATTTGTTATTGTAACTCCGAAACTACTGAGCCGATTGATATGCAATATATATGTGAAAATTAATACATAGCATGGCGAAAATGTTTTCAAAATTCAATCAGTCGAAAGAAGAACACTAACTACTCAATTTTATATATATCAAACAAAAGACTAGAATCTTGTAAAAATGAGCGAATTCGCTTAATTATGTATAAATTCGAAAAGAATCCTTAGATTCTTATGATCGATATCTCATTTTGTTGGTATTACATGTGGCTTTGCGATAGAGCAATAATTATGAACAATTTCTGCCGTTTTAGATTTTTCATGATTTTTTTAAAACAAAAATTTTTTTTTTCATGTAAAAAATATATTTCTTCCTTCAATTTGTTAATGTAACTCCGAAACTACTGAGCCAATTGATATACAATATATATATGAAAATGTGTACATAGCATGAAGAAAAAGTTTTCATAATTCAATTAATCGAAGAAGATCATTAACTACTTAATTTTATGTATATCAAATAAAAAAATAAAATCTTGTAAAAATGAGCGAATTCGCTTAATTGTGTATAAATTCGAAAGGAATCAATCGATTTTTATGATCGATATCTCATTTTATTCCTATTAGATGTGGCTTTACGATAAAGTAATAAATCTGAACAATTTCTGCCGTTTTCGATTTTTCATGATTTTTTTAAAACAAAAAAAAAAATTTCTCATAAAAAATATATTTTTTGCTTCAATTTGTTATTATAACTCCGAAACCACTGAACTAATTAAAGCGCAATATATAAACGAATTAAGGGTTGTGTAAATCTTAATTTTTCCAAGTTTATTTGAGTAATATGGGAGTTACCGTTTTTGAGTTATCATTAATTATGTGGAAGAACGTCTAAAAAAAAAATTTTTTTCACTAAACTTTTTTTTTTAAAAAAAATCCTCACCATAGAATTATAAATTTGAACCATACTGGAACCTACAATACATCAAAATTGTATAGTGGTTTAAAAAGCCTCTAAATTTTTTTGATTCTCTTGCCTAAATTTGCAATTCTATAGAAAAATTATTAATAACTTACCAATAACTTTGAAATTCTATAGAAAAGTTATCAATAACTCTGATGTTCTATAAAAATTTATCAATACCTTTGCTATTCCATAGAAATAATATCAATAGCTTTGCTGTTCTTTACCAAGATATTCGTAATAAATTTTATTAACTTGAAAAAGTACTTTTTTTAAAACAAAACTCATTTACCAACCAGCAAACCGCCCTTATTATAATGAACCATTACCATTAAATGACTAAATAATACCTAAAACCGAAAACTAATTGTCTCTCACTGCTACTTAATACTCATTTTCCTCCACATGTTTTTAGTGTTTGGTTTAATATTAAACATAATTTATTAAATTGAGATATGTGGTGTACAACCAGACATCCATCCATCTGTCCCTCCATCTATTAGTCTGTCCGTCCGTCCATCCTTTCAACTCCTAATAATGCTGGAGTTGTAACAGTGATTATTTTTGTTGTTTTCCTTTCATTATAATCTCGGTTGCTGTTGTTGCCACCAATAATAATTATAATAAAAATCGGATATATTCATTAAATTCATTCATTCACTCACTCACTGACTCACCCGCTAATGCTTACAACAGTAACACATTCATTCATTCCTTCATTAAGTTCTCTAATAATGTTCATTATGTTTAATAATAATGATGTTGAGGGCTACTCGTCCTGCTGCCATTCGTTTATTGTATTTAGCACGAGTGTTGCTGGAAAACAAGAGAGTGAGAATTACATAGAGTAAGACATTTGAGAAACATTTAAAAGACTGTTTGTTATTGACATTTTGGTATGTTGGCTGTCGTTATTGTAATAAGAAGAGGAGGAGGAGAGCGAGAGTGAGTAAATATTTCAAATGAGATGCTGTTTTGGAATGTTAACGGTTTTAATGGCTTCATTGCCATTGTTTTGTATTTGTTTGTGTTTGTGGGTTTTATAATGAAATAATTGTTGTTTTTACTCTCGACTTTTGTGCCTTTATTTCTTTCTATATTTTATTGTTATTGTTATTAGTTGTTTGATTTCATTTCATTTTATTTAGTGGCCTTTGTTTTTGTGTTGTTTTCTTTCTGGCAAATGGATTTATTATCATTTGTATACAGATTAATTGTAAGCTAAAAATTTTCTTTGAAATCGTAATTAAATTATTTATGGTCTTGGCTTTTGGCGTTGTCCGCTATTTGTTTTAATTGAATGCCTTAAAACTATATTTAATTTAAATCGCGTAAATAATCCTTAAAGTAGTCTAAATTATCATTTGTTCTATAAATAAAAAAAAAATACAGTAATTTGTGGCAATTGTGGTTTTAAGGTTTAAATTATTTTATTAGATTTAAAATAAGTCCAGGGGCACAAGAAGAAAGATTTTGAGTTGTAAATTAGAATTATTGAAAACTTTGCTATTCCATAGAAAGGTTATACGTAACTTTGCTATGTTATAAAAAAGTAATCTACAACATTGCTATTCTATAGAAACTAATTGCTATTCTAAGGAAAAGTTGTCCATAATTTTGCTATTGTATAGAATAACTTTGCTATTCTTTAGAAAAAATCACAATAGCTTTGCTATTCTATAGACAATTTTTTGATACTATTGCTATTCTCATAGAAAAGTCAATCTTAACATTGCTATTCAATAGACATTTTATTAGCAATTTTGCTATTCTCTAGAAAAGTTAGCAAAACTTTGCTATTCGATAGAAAAATGATAGTTACTCTAATTTTCCATAGAAAATTTAACAATAAATTTGATGTTCTATACAAAGGTTAGCTATTCCATAAAAATGTTAACAATAACATTGCTATTTTATAGAAACAAATATCATTGCTATTATATATAAAAGTAAACAATATCGTTGTTATTCTATAGACAAGTTTTCCATCACATTACCATTCGACAGAAAGATTAATAATTACTTTGCTTCGATAGAAAAGTTATTAGCAACTTTGCTATTCTATATAAAAGTTAACAATAACTAAGCTATTCTTTAGAAAAGTTAACAAAACTTTGCTATTCGACAGAAAAGTTAACAATTACTTTGATTTTCCATAGAAAAGTAAACAATATCTTTGCTATTCTATAGAACAGTTATCCAAAACTTTGCTATTTTATAGAAAATTTATTAAAAATTTGCTATTCTATAGAAAAATTATTAATACTTTTTGCCATTTTTTAGAAAAGTAAACAATATCTTAGCTATTCCATAGAAATGTTATCAAAGCCTTTGCTTTTCCATAGAAAACAAAACAATAAGTTTGCTTTTCTGTTGACATGTTAGCAAATAAAAAATTTGATATTTTCACGTAGAGAATATATTTTTAGCTTCAATTTGTTATTATAACTTCGGAACTACTGAGCCGATTGAAACGCAATATATATATATAAAAATGTGTACATAGTAAGGGGAAAATGTTTTCAAAATTCAATCAATCGAAAGAAGAACATTAACTACTCAATTTTATGTATATCAAATAAAAAAATGAAATTTTGTGAAAATGAGCGAATTCAATTAATTGTTAATATATTTGAAAAGAATATTTATATTTCTATGATCGATATCTCATTTGGTTGCTATTACATATGGCTTTACGATAAAGTAATAAATCTGAACAACTCCTGCCGTTTTCTATTTTTCATGATTTTTTTAAAACAAAAAAATTTGCTATTTTTACGTAAAAAATATATTTTTCGCTTCAAATTGTTATTATAACTACGAAACTACTGAGCCTATTGAAACGCAATATATATATGAAAATATACATAGCATGGAGAAAATGTTTTAAAATTCAATCAATCGAAAGAAGACTACTTAACTACTTAATTTTATGTATATCAAACAAAAAAACTAACCTTTGAGAAAATGAGCGAATTCACTTAATTGTGAATAAATTCGAAAAGAATCAAGCGATTTTTATGATCTGTACCTCATTTTGTTCCTATTACATGTGGCTTTACCATAGAGTAATAAATCTGAACATTTTTTGCCATTTTCGATTTTTCATCATTTTTTTTAAAACAAAATATTTTTTTTTTGAAAAACGTCAAAAATAAATTCACATTAAATTTTTTTTTTTTAAAAAACCTCTCCATAGAATTTAAAATTTGGACCATATTTGTACTACTTGAACTACAATACATCAAAATTGTATAGTGGTTTAAAAAGCCTTTAAATTTTTTTCGATTTTGTATCCCCGTGTTATCTTTAAAATTCCGACCTATAGTTTGATTACAAAGTTTACATGGATGGAGGGACGGACGGACGGACATCGCTTAATCGACTCAGTAAGTGATCCTGAGCAGATCGGTGTACTTTAAGGTGGGTGTTTTGCATGTTACAAACATCAACACTAACCCAATATACCCTCCCCACTATGGTTGTGCAGGGTATAAAAAGTGGTTTACTGAATTTCGTTGTGGCCGCACAACGTTCTGGACTCCCGAAACAATTGACAGATATCTCGATATGTTGTTGACCGATCGCAAATTAAAATTGCAAGAGATTTTGGAAGCGATCGGCGTCTCGCATGGCTTAGCGGTTTCAATTGTCAATGATCATTTGGGTATGAAAAAGCTTTCGATGGCATCGGAGTGACAATTTCTTTTTTCACAAAAAAAACCTACTTTGAAAAGGATACAAATTGAAGAAAAATTGGACAAAGTGCGTAGAAGTGAAACAAAATAATTTTTTAATCAAACACATGTGTTTCATTCAAAAAGGTAGGGACTTTTGGACCCATCCTGGTATGTTTGTGGAAATATGTATTTGAAAAATTAATTGAAATCTCATGGAATACTGTACGTTCTTGATCGTTATAGACAGCGAAGTCGTTATTACCAATTCCGTCTCTATGTTGAAATCAACTTGCGTTAACAAAATTGTGTTTTAATATTTTTCTTAAAGTATCTTTAGTGGAGGGTATATAGGATTGCGCAAAACCGAATATAGCACTCTTATTGGCTTTTTGCACGAAAAGTTATCGATATTTTTCGTTTATCTCCTTTCACTTCCTTTGATTTTACAAAAACTACAATTACTTTGCAGTTCTTTATTATTATACTCTTCATTATAAGTTTGTCATTCCATTTGTAATTTCTAAATTTTTCATTTGGGACCCCACAAGGATTCTGGATCGTTATAGATAGCGAAGTTGATATAGTCATGTCCGTCTGTATGTTGAAATCAACTTTCCGTAGCCCTTAAATAACTTACATACATGATTCATACATCAATATATCGAGAATTCTTCCGGCTCGGTTGCTGTTTAAGATCGATAAAATCGGTTCACAACTGGCTGAGATATAAGGAAAAAAACAGGGACAATCGGGATATATTTGATCTATATCCGGATTACTAAGTCATTAATATAGACAATATGGATATCTAATGATAGATATTTCAAAGTCCATTGCAACGATGTATGTATATAAGGCTATAGTAAGTTGGTCCTACAATGGGCCAAAATCGGGAATAATATTTATTTTTAACCCGAATTTTTTTTTATCAAACATTTTTTTTTTCATAAAATCTTTTTCCAAAAAAAAAAAAAAAATTTAAATAAAAATTTGAAAAAATGTAAAAAAACTTTTTTAAAAAAAAATTTCGAAAGAAAAAAAAAATCACGTTCACCTAAAAATATTTAAACAAATTTATTTTTAAGCATAATTTGGTGAAGGGTATATAGCTTCGAATATAGACAAAATCAGTTCACAAATGGCTGAGATATAAGGAAAAAACCGGGACAACAGGGATATATTTGATCTATATCCGGATTACTTAGTCATTAATATGGACAATATGGATATCTAATGATACATATTTCAAAATCCATTGCAACGATGTATGTATATAAGGCTATAGTAACTTGGACCTACAATGGGCCAAATTCTGGAAAATATTTATTTTTAACCCGAATTTTTTTTTATCAAACATTTTTTTGTTAAATTCTTTTTCCAAAAATTTGTAATTAAAAAAAAAATTTTTTAAAAATTTGGAAAAAATTTTCAAAAATTTAAAAAACAATTTCGAAAGAAAATAATTAAATTATATTCATCTAAAAATATTTAAAAAAATTTATTTTTAAGCATAATGTTGTGAAGGGTATATAAGATTCAAATATAGCTCTCTTACTTGTTTTATATATTTTTATTATTATAATTTATTATATAAATTGTTGTTGTTGTTTTAGGGTTCTTGTTTTACTTTTATATTTTCTGTAGTTGTTGTGAAAACTTCATATTTTTTTAACAACAAAATAAAATAAAAAAAAGTAACCAAGAAAAAGGCAAGAAATTATATGTTTAAGAAAAGAATTATTATTTCTCATATTGTTGGTGTTGCTGGCTGCACAGCCATTGTGGCTCTTGTTGTTATATTATTCTTTACCAACACTTTATACATTTTATTTTGTTATTTTAGGTTCAGTGTTGTTTTTATTTTTGTTGCTTACAAGAAGTTGCTGCTGCTGCTGCTACTGTAGTTGTTGGTTCTTTAAAATAATGTTATTGCTGCTACTCCCGTTACAATTTATATAGTATAAAGGCAGGGAAGAGCAAAAGAGAGCCAGACGAAAGAAACAAACAAACAAACTACCAACAACAAAAATTTGAGGAAAAAGAAAAGTTACTGTTATTATTTTCATGCTTTGAACAACCCAATAGCTGTTGTTGTTGTTATTGTTGTTGTAGTGAAAGAAAATGAATAAGAAGTGGCAGCAACAATAAGAAAAGTTTGAATCCTTTACTGTGTGAAATAAAAGGGAGCCAGAGCACGAAAGCAGATGGATGGGATAAAATGAGTTAGAGTTTGGGGTTAAAGAAGTTGAGATATTTACAATAAAGTTGATAAATTTAAATTGTTCTGCAGGGAGTTGCAGGATCTTAAATTTTCTAATGTTGGGAATAAAAAGGTTTAAGTCTTTTTTTATAACAAAATGTTTAAATATTTATGTGGTCAAGTTTTTTGTAAAGAAAATTTGGTGATAACTGGAAATTAAACAAATTAAGCTTTAAGAAATTTCTCAATAACATTTAAATTCTCTAGAATATTATTGTTAACATAGATTTTATATCAAAAATTTATAGATCTTCATGCATTTTCTATAAAAAAAAAGTTAGGTTTAACTTAAATTTTCTGTTTTATACTTCTATTGCTCTACACTGTAACACCTCAATGAAAAAACTACGAGAAAAACTTACACTTAAATTATTTCTTATAAAAACTTACATACAAAAATTTATATTTACAAAAAAAAAAAAAGGATTGAATTTCCTTATTTGTTGTTGGCTGTCTTAAGTAGAGGAAAACTTAAAAACAAGTTGTTGTGGGGAAATCTTCAAAAAAAAAAAAAAATATTACAAGAAATGTGTAGACAAAACTACACATGCATTTTAAAATTGTTGCTTTTCTTGTAGTTGTTGTTGTCTTAATAACAACAAACAACTAGCAAGCAGAAGGAAAGAAACCCTTGAGACCAGAAAGTAATAATATTATTTTCTTGCTTTTCTCTTTTTTTTTCAACGCTTCTTGTGCAACAACAAAATATATAAAAAACTATTAAAAACAAGAAATATGTTTTCACTTTTTTTAGTCCCCCTTCGTATATTTAAACAAAAGTACAACAAAATAAAAAAAAAAACAAAATACTAATATAATTTTTTAAAAAAATGTAGCTGGTAGATTTTTTTCCAATACTAGTGCACAGTGGTACTGAAACTTTAGGAAATTTTATAAATTGTTTCGATACATTTTCTAAAGTTGTGTTTCTATTGACTTTCTAGAAAAAATTTAAGCTATTGCTAACTTTTCTAAAGAATAGCAAAGTTATTGATAACAAAGGGTAACAAAATCGAAAAAAATTTTAGAGGCTTTTTAAACCACTACTCAATTTTTATGTATTGTGCTTTAAGTAGTACAAATATAGTCCAAATTTTAAATTCTATGAAGAAGTTTTTTTTTAAAAAAATTTTGTTTTTAAAATTGTGAATTTTTTTAGATGTTTCTCCACATAATTTATGATAACTCAAAAAGGATTAGTCCGATATTATTAAAATAAACTTAGAAAAGTTTACTTTTACATAACCTTTAATCTGTTTATATATTGCGTTTTCACCGGTTCAATAGCTTAGGAGTTATAATAACAAATAAAAACAAAAAATATATTTTTTACATGAAATTAAAAAATTTTTGGTTTTAAAAAAATCATGAAAAATCGAAAACGGCAGAAATTGTTCAGGGTTATTACTTTATCGCAAAGCCCCATATAATAGGAACAAAACGAGATATCGATCATCAAAATATATGGATTCTTTTGGAATTTATTCACAATTAAGTGAATTCGCTCTATTTCACAAAATTTTATTTTATTATTTGATATACTTAAAATTGAGTAGTTAATGTTTTTCTTTCGATTAATTGAATTTTAAAAAAAATTTCCCATGCTATGTGGAAATTTTTATGTATATAATACATTTCAATCGGCTCAGTAGTTTCGGAGTTGTAATAAAAATTAAAGCAAAAAATATATTTTTTAGGTGAAAATAGCTATTTTTGTTTTTAAAAAAATCATGAAAAATCGAAAATGGCAGACATTTTTCAGAGTTATTATTTTATCGCAAATCCACATATAATAGCAATAAAAAGAGATATCGATCAGAAAAATCGATTCACTACTATCGAATTTATTCACAATTAAGTGAATTCGCTCTATTTCACAAAATTTTGGTTTTTTGTTTGATATACTTAAAATTGAGTAGTTAGTGTTCATCTTTCGATTGAACGAATTTTGAAAACATTTTCATCATTGTACGTTTAAATTTTCACATATATAATGCGTTTTAATCGGCTCAGTAGTTTCGGAGTTATAATAAATTGAAGCAAAAAATATTTTTCTTCACTTGAAAATATCTAATTTTTTTGTTTTAAAAAAATCATGAAAAATTTAAAACGGATGATATTAGAGTTATTGCTTTCCCGCAAAGCCACATGTAATATGAACAAAAGGAGATAGTGATCGTAAAAAGCGATGGATTATTTTGGAATTTATTCACTATTAAGTGAATTCGCTCTATTTCACAAAATTTTTGTTTTTTTGATTGATATACATAAAATTGAGTAGTTAATGTTCTTCTTCCGATTGATTGAAGTTTGAAAAGATTCTCCCCATGCTATATACAAATGTGAATATGTGAATATATTACGTTTCAATCGGCCCAGTATTTTCGGAGTTATAATAACAAATTGAAGTTAAAAATATTTTTTTACTTGAAAATATTAAATTTTTTTGTTTTAAAAAAATCATGAAAAATCTAAAATGGCAGATATTGTTCAGAATTATTACATTAACGCAAAGCCACATGTAATTGGAACAAAATGAGACATCGACCATAAAAATCTATGGATTCTTTTGGAATTTATTCACAATTAAGTGAATTCCCTCATTTTCACAAAATGTTAGTTTTTTGTTTGATATACATAAAATTGAGTAGTTAATGTTCTTCTTCCGATTAATTGAAGTTTAAAAAGATTCTCCCCATGCTATGTACAAATCTGAATATGTGAATATATTACGTTTCAATCGGCACAGTATTTTCGGAGTTATAATAACAAATTTAAGCAAAAATTATTTTTTTTTACTTGAAAATATCAAATTTTTTTGTCTTAAAAAAATCATTAAAAAAATCATTTGATTGATATACATAAAATTGAGTAGTGAATGTTCTTCTTTCGAGAGATTGAAGTCCGAAAATAATTTTGCCTTGCTATTTACAAATTCTCATGTATATATTGCGTTGCAATCGGCTCAGTATTTTCGGAGTTACAATAACAAATTGAAGCAAAAAATATATTTTTTACGTGAAAATAGCTAATTTTTTGTTTTAAAAAAAATCATGAAAAATCGAAAACGGCAGAAATTGTTCAGAGTTATTACTTTTTCGCAAAGCCACATGTAATATGAACAACTGGAGATATCGACAATAAAAATCGATTGATATTTTTCGAATGTATTGACAATTAAGTGAATTCGCTCTATTTCACAAAATTTTAGTTTTTTGTTTGATATACTTAAAATTGAGTAGTTAATGTTCTTCTTTTGAATGATTGACTTTTGAAAACATTTTCCCCATGATATGTACAAATTTTCTTATATATATTGCGTTTTAATCGGCTCAGTAGTTTCGGAGTTATAATAACAAATTGAAGCAAAAAATATTTTTTTTTTTAACTTGAAAATAGATATTTTTTGTTTTTTTTAAAAAATTATGAAAAATCGAAGACGGCAGAAATTATTCAGACTTATTATTTGATCGTAAAGCCACATATAGGAGAAACAGAATGGGACATCGAGCATACAAATCGATTGATTGTTTTTGAATTTATTCACAATTAAGTGAATTCGCTCATTTTCGCAACATTTTAATTTTTTGTTTGATATACATAAAATTGAGCAGTTAATGTTCTTCTTTGGATTGATTGAATTTTGAAAACATTTTCCCCATGCTATGTACAAATTTTCATGTATACATTGCGTTTCAACCGGCGCAGTATTTTCGGAGTTATAATAACAGATTGAAGCAAAAAATATATTGTTTGCGTGAAAATAGCTAATTTTTTGGTTTTAAAAAATAATGAAAAATCGAAAACTGCAGAAATTGTTCAGAGTTATTAATTTATAGCAAAGTCACATACAATGGAAACAAAATGAGATATGGATCATAAAAATTTATGTATTCTTTTGCAATTTATTCACAATAAAGTGAATTCGCTCTATTTCACAAAATTTTAGAAATTGCTCAGAGTTATTGCTTTATCGCAAAGCCACATGTAATAGGAACAAAATTGCATATCGACAATAAAAATGGATGGGTTAGTTTCGCATTTATTTACAATTAAGTGAATTTGCTCATTTTCACAAAATTTTAGTTTTTGGTTTGATATACGTAAAATTGAGTAGTTAGTGTTCATCTTTCGATTAATTGAACTTTGAAAACATTTTCCCCATGCTATGTATAAATTTTGATATATGTATTGCGTTTCAATCGGAGCAGTATTTTCGGAGTTATAATAACAAATTGAAGAAAAAATATATTTTTTTTATGTGAAAATAGCAAAATTTTTTTGTTTTAAAAAAATAATGAAAAATCGAAAGCGGCAGAAAAATAAAATCGATTGATATTTTTCGAAAATCGATTGATATTTTTCGAATTTATTTACAATTAAGTGAATTCGCTCATTTTCGCAACATTTTAATTTTTTGTTTGATATACATAAAATTGAGTAGTGAATGTTCTTCTTTCGATTGATTGAATTCTGAAAACAACTTCTCCTTGCTATTTACAAATTCTCATGTATATATTGCGTTTCAATCGGCTCAGTAGTTTCGGAGTTATAATAACAAATTGAAGCAAAAAATATATTTTTTAAGTGAAAATACTTAATTTTGTTGTTTTAAAAAAATCACGAAAAATCGAAAACGGCAGAAATTTTTCAGGATTATTGCTTTATCGCAAAGCCACGTGTAATAGGAACAAAATGAGATATCAGTCATAAAAATCTATGGCTTCTTTTGGAATTTATTCACAATTAATTGAATTCGCTCTATTTCACAGAATTTTTAAAAAATGTTTGGGTATGTGAACCCACTGTGTTTGACAGTGTCCTCTTGTAATTAACCATGTTTTTTCTTTTTTTTGTTGTTAATCTTAGAAATTGTATGTGTTTGTAGCAGATTGTTTTGGCAAGAGCCAGATTAAATGTTTGTAGAAAAGTGTCAACACTAAGGAGTAATAAAAGAGAGCAGGAAATATACCACACATACTAACTATCTTAAGTATAAATATATGTGTGTTTATATTGTAAATAAGAGTAATTTTCAGTATATTCTTGGCATGTGTGTGTTAGTAAATTTGTGTTGTTTATTTTAATTAAATTACTATGTTGTTGTTGTTACTTCTTCTTCTTCTTGCCAGTGGGACAAAGATTAAAGTATTTAAAACTATTTAAGACATTGTTATGGCTTAAGTGGCCATAACGGAGTTTAAGAGAGAGAGAAAGAGTTACTTTATTGTTTGTCTTACACGACTTGCTATATATCTTAAATTGTATCCTGATGCTCTCTAACTCTCTTGATTACTTTTATATGGCACTTGTATGTTTAAGCTGTTAAATTATACCTACTTTCAAGTTATAAGTATTTAAAACATCAACAAAACAACTTGTAACTACATACATATTTGTTTATTTTAAAGGGAGAGTGAGTGAATGTATGAAAGAGAGAGCATGAAAGTCTTTATGTGTTTGAGTGTGAGTGTAACAAACAAAAATTTCACATTGTGATGCATTGCAGCACATTAATTTTGTGCAAAACTTTAATTTCCCAAATAAGTTTTGAATTTTAACCTTTTTTTTTGTTGTTGTGCTGTATTTTTGGCAAAAACTTTTGCTCGTCTAAATAAGTCTTGAATTATTTAGAAAACTAAAATTTGAAAACTTTAATTGTTCTTGGCGAAAAGTTTTGCTTTATTTTCTGTTTTTTTTTTTTATTTTTTCAAACTGTATTTATAGTAAATTTTGTTAAAGGCCAAGCCAAAGCAACAACAATCAGTACAAACAAAACAGTGTTGCAAGTTTTAAATTGCTGTGTAATGAATAAAAAGGAAATGGTAAAATAAAGTAATTTTTATATAAATAATGGGTATGAAAATAAATAAATAAATAAAAAAAATACTTTTTCAAAAATTTTTAGATTTTGTTCGGGTTTTCATGCTTTTTAATATCGGTTTACTAATTAACTGAAACGCTTTTTCATATGCATTTCTTAGAGTCTAATAAGAATTTGTTCGAATTTGTTTGTATCAAATGCGGCAATTTTGATGACTAACAAAGCCATTAAATTTCAAACATGCATTAATTTTGGGACACCATTTACAAGCCTTATGCTCTTCTTTATCTTATTCCAAAATTTCATTAACTTAGCTAATTTGTAACAAAAACTATGCTAATTTTAACAAACGTATTTTTATTTTTTTATAAATAAATATTAATCATACGTACCGGTGTACAGTTTGGATGATTGTTAGGAAAATGTTAATAAATATAAATGTATGAGAGGGATTAGATCATAATTTTGCATAGTAATGGATGAGTTATTGATCTTTTCAAATACTATTTACTAATGATACAGTATGAAATAGGTTACGAATTACAGTGGAGCAAAACTGCTCCATTTTAAGTTCAGAGAATTTTGAAGACTAACCTTAAATTTTCAATTTCTCTCTTCACAGAAGGATCTTGATGAAGCCATGTAAAGTATATGTCTCTATCCCTTTTTGCCTTGAATTTTTTTCTTAAATATGTCTCCAAAAATAAATTATTTAAGAAAATTTAACATTTATTTTAACGACTTTCTTTGTAAATATGTTCAAGTATTTGGTTAGACATGTTTACATGTCTGCATACAGCCATGTACAGATATAAATATGTCTATACAGCGTGTGTATTTAGATGTGAATTTGATTTCTTTAGCATCTATAGAATTGATTACAATAACAATTATTTGCGCCTTTGACTTTGTGTAAATGGTTGAGTGATTTTTATATATTTCAAGAAAAAACAAACACCCACACATACTAACAGCACACATATGTATGAGAATATACTTACAAATGTAAGAATATGTATGTAAAGCTCTCAAAAAAACCCAAAAAAAAATTTCCAGAAAAAACAAAAATCTTAAAATGTTAACTAACAATAGACTTCAACAAATAGAACACATGTTTACTTAAATGTGAGTGTAAGCAGGACTGGCATTGTTTAAGGTTCCTTAATTTACAGCCTCATATATACCAGCACGCACCCCCCTCTCACTCACTCAAGCCTCTAACACTTACACAAATATTTAAAGTTAAAAGTAGATTTTTAAGGTGTTTGGTTTTGTTGATTACAATGGTTTTTATTTTTTTATTTTGTGTTTGCATGTGTAGCCTTTTGGCCGTAAGTGTATTAGTGTAATATTTAGTATGTATGAGTACCCAGCAGTTTTTAAACTTTTAGAACTTTTAGATTTTATAAAAAAATATTTTCTTATTTTTACTTGCACTCCCCGCTCTGTTAGCCATTAATTTCAATTTTATTTTAAATTGTAAATCATTTAAAAGTTTTTAGCTATGCATAAAAATTATTTAAATTTAAAAAATCTCTATTAGTTTTAAAGAAAATTAAAATTTTGTAAAATTGTTCCTGGGGGCGTATGATTGATATTAATTAGGAGTAATTTTATAAAATTGAAATTTTCTGGGGGAATTAAGTTACATAGCGCAATGGAATGTTCTACAAATATGTTAAGAACAAATTAAGACATATTATCAGCAAGTTGGTTTAACAATTTTAAAAGATTTTTAAAATTTTATGATCAAATTTTCAAAAACATTTAATTTTTTTTTTTCGAAATTAATAAATTTTTAAAATATTCTACTGAAGTTAAAACAACTACTAGTTCCCTCCTAGAACACATATGTACATGATAAAATAGCTGGCCACATAGCTAGTCAAGTAAGAAGTCGCGTAGCTGCTAAGTTAATTTAATTTTATAACAAGTAAGTAAATTTCCAGGCATTGACTACTCTAAACCAACAGTCTCTTTGTAATCTATGCAGTTTCAATTAGTGTCCACCATGTTAAAACAGCTAGCTAAATAACTAATTATATAACCAGTGGTAATCCAAATTCTCTAATTTGGTAAAGTCTCTTTGAACTGCTGGGTCCTTAAGCAATAGAAAAAGGTAAAAAGTGTGTAAAATCGACAACAACAACAAAAACAACATTAAGCCATTACAAGGTTTTGTAAAACAATCACATTTATACCATAAAAATTTGTTGTACTTACTGAAAAATTAAAAATCCCTAGAAATTTGTTACACCACTCTTCCCCTCACACATTTTCCCAACACATAAGGGGTAATTGTTAAATAGCAACAACAACAACACAATAGCTTTTATAGATCCGGATTTTTATGTTGCTTTAATGCTATTTTCAAGCTACAAATTTTACCATTTTCTTTCACAAATACTTTTTTAAGGTTTGAAATGTAAGTAACAAATTTTTTGGTGTAAAGGCACAACTCTCTATGGAGTTGAGTTTTCTAAAATAAAGTTATAAACTGGCAAATGAGATGAGATTTTTGTAGAGAGATAAAATCTTAAAAAAAGAAAAAAAAAGAATGAAAAAAACCTAAGAATTGTGATTAAAAATTGTTTGTAAAGCAAAAGGCCCAGGAATGAAACAAAAACAACAGCCTCTGGCTAAAGTCTAATTGTTGCAGAGGGGAAAAGAGATTTTGTGTTAGCATAAATGAATAATAAATAATGAAAAAAACTTGTTGGTTAATTATATTTTTGAAAGCTATTTAAATGCTAGAGAAATTAAACAAAATTTGATTTTCTTAAAGTCATTGATTGTAATCAGAAGATTTGAATTGGAGATTTACACAATTAAAGGTGATACTTCAAAGAATTTTTATTGAAAACAGAAAAGCGTTTTAATCCAAAACAAATACCAAACTATAGATGCTCAAATCCGACTCAGTCACTATATAGGAGAAGTATCTCTATTATATGTGTTTCTTTTTATAAAATATATTCTCAAACTATTTGTATCACAAATATGTATATTTTAGAAATATATATAAGAAAGTCACCTAAATACTTCTATATTTATTGTAATTTTCATACACCCAATAAAATTGCTTAATGAATTTCAAAATAATATAATATATTAGAGATTTAAGAGAAAGAAGAATGAAATCTCATGCCCATATTTTAAAATCAATTTTTTTTTGTTTATAAAAGTTACACAAATTTAGCCCACTGTAATTCCCAATGTGTTTAATTTTTCATTGTCATGCTAATAATATTTGAAAATCCAATGTCTCTTCTATTCCTGCACAAAATCTTAAATCGATAGCATTAATATTTCTATATTTATTACCATTTTCTTAACAATCACCCAAACTGTACCACAGTACGTATGATTAATATTTATTTATAAAGAAATTGAAGTATGTTTGTTAAAATTATCATAGTTTTTGTTACAAAATAGCTAGGACAATGAAATTCTCACAGTAAACAAAAAAGAGCATACAGCTTGAAGTAATTAGCTTTCCGCAAGCATTGTTTTGTACAAACCATGATTTGTTTAAGGTTGAAATCTTGCATATGGAAACAAAATATGTTCTAAGTTTAATGATAAATTGTAAAATAAACTATTAAGGAATTTTATAAATTTATAACCTATTTTATAGCTAATTATAAGAACAAAGAGTAATTGAAATCCAATTTTTTTTTTTTTTGATATAAATATTTCTCCATTTTGCACCACTGTAGTGTCCGACCTATTTTATATTGTATCACAAGTAAACAATGTTTCGAAAGGCCAATGTCTCACCTATTGCTATACAAAACCTGATAGTGATCGCATAAATACTTCTATATTTATTGTAATTTTCTTCCAAATCCCCCAAAACTGGACCACAGTACGTATGATTAATATTTATTTATCAATAATTTGAAGCATGTTTGTTAAAATTATCATTGTTTTTGTTACAAAATAGCTAGGATAATGAAATTTTCAAATTAAATAAAGAAAAGCATACAGCATGGAGACAATAACTTTTTGCAACCATTATTTTGTATAAACCCTAATTTTTTTAAGGTTGAAATCATGCATGTGTAAACCAATATATAATTAAAGTTTAGTGATAAATTAAAAAATAATATATTAAGGCATTTTATTAATTAATAAACAATTCAATAGCCAATTATAAGAACTAAGAGGTCACAAAAAGAAATGTTACATTTTAATTATTTTCAAGTATCTTTTGTTACTTTTAAACTAAGTACTATAACAACTAAAATTAAAAAAAATTTAAGAATTTAGAAATAATATATAAACGAATTAAGTCATTGTAATATCTAGTAGCTTTATTTAAATGAAACAGGAAAGAAATTCCCAGATTTACGTAATTTAAATCATTTTTTTTGATATAAAAAGGTTTCCATTATGATCCACTGTAATTCCCAACCTATTTCATATTATACCATAAGTAAACAATATATATAAATACCAATGCCTTAGCTATTGTTATTCAAAACATGGTGCTGATCGCACAAATACTTCTATATTTATTACCATTTTCTTAGCAATCACCAAAACTGTACCACAGTACGTATGATTAATATTTATTTATAAAGAAATTGAAGTATGTTTGTTAAAATTATCATAGTTTTTGTTACGAAATAGCTAGAACAATGGAATTCTCAACCTAAATAAAAAAGAGCATACGGCATGAAAAAAATAACTTTCCGCAAACATTGTTTTGTACAAACCAACATATTTTTAAGGTTGAATTCTAACATGTGAAAAACAAAATATATTCAAAGCTTAGTAATGAATTAAATAGCTAATTATATTCAATAGCTAATTATACGGACAAAGAGCTCATGAAAATAAATATTAGACTTTAATTACTTTGAAGTATCTTTGGTTACTTTTAAACCAACTACTATAACAACTAAAATTTTGTTTTAAAAAAAATAAAGAATTTAATAATAATATATAAACGATTTAAGTCATTGTAGTATCTAGTAACTTTATCTAAATGAAACAGAGAATAAAATCCCGGATTTAAGTAATTGAAATCCAAATTTTTTTTGGATATAAATATTTCTCTATTTTGCACCACTGTAATGTCCGACCTATTTCATATTGTATCACAAGTAAACAATATTTGGAAAGGCCAATGTCTCACCTATTGCTATACAAAACCTGATAGTGATCGCAGAAATACTTCTATATTTATTACCATTTTATTAGCAATCACCCAAACTGTACAACAGTACGTATGATTAATATTTATTTATCAATTATTTGAAGTATGTTTGTTAAAATTATCATAGTTTTTGTTACGAAATAGCTAGAACAATGAAATTCTCAACCTAAATAAAAAAGAGCATATAGCATGAAGGAAATAACTTTCTGCAAACATTGTTTTGTACAAACCAACATTTTTTCAGGTTGAAGTCTTGCATGTGGAAATCAAAATTGGTTCAAAGTTTAATGATAAATTTTAAAGTGAATTATTAAGGATTTCTATTAATTAATAGGTCAATTAATAGCCAATTATAAGAACTAAGAGGTCATAAAAGGAAATGTTATATTTTAATTATTTTCAAGTATCTTTGGTTACTTTTAAACTAAGTACTATAACAACTAAAATTAAAAAAAAATTAAGAATTTAGAAATAATATATAAACGAATTAAGTCACTGTAGTATCTAGTAGCTTTATTTCAATGAAACAGGAAAGAAATTCCCGGATTTACGTTATTTAAATCATCATCTTTTTTTGATATAAAAATGTTTCCATTTTGCTCCACAGTAAACAATATATATATACCAATTCCTTAGCTCTTGTTATTCAAAACTTGGTACTGATAGCATAAATACTTCTATATTTACTACCATTTTCTTAGCAATCACCAAAACTGTACCACAGTACGTATGATTAATACTTATTTATAAAGAAATTGAAGTATGTTTGTTAAAATTATCATAGTTTTTGTTACAAAATAGCTAGGACAATGAAATTTTCAAATTAAATAAAGAAAAGCATACAGCAAGAAGACAATAACTTTCCGCAAACATTGTTTTGTACAAACCAACATTTTTTAAGGTTGAAATCTAACATGTAAAAAACAAAATATATTCAAAGTTTAGTAATGAATTAAAAAAATATATATTAAGGAATTTTATTAATATATACCCTATTCAATAGCCAATTATAAGAACTAAGAAGTCATGAAAAGAAATATTAGACTTTAATTACTTTGAAGTACCTTTTAAACTAACTACTATAACAACTAAAATCTTTTAAAAAAAATTAAAGAATTTAGAAATAATATATAAACGAATTAAGTAATAGTATATCCAGTAGCTTTATCTAAATTAAGCAGGTTAGAAATTCCAGGCTTTGCGTAGTTTAAATCAAAATATTTTTTTTGGTATAAAAATGTTTCCATTTTGATGCACTGTAATTCCCAACCTATATCATATTAAACCACTAGTAAACAATATATGGAAAGACCAATGTCTCACCTATTTCTATACAAAACTTAGTAGTCATCGCATAAATACTTCTATATTTATTTCCATTTTCTTCCAAATCCCCCAAACTGTACCCCAGTACGTATGATTAATATTTATTTATAATGAAATTGAAGTATGTTTGTTAAAATGATCATAGTTTTTGTTACAAAATAGCTAGGTCAATGAAATTTTCAAATTAAATAAAGAAAAGCATACAGCATGAAGACAATAACTTTTTACAAGCATTATTTTGTATAAACCCTAATTTTTGTAAGGTTGAAATCATACATGTGTAAACCAATATATAATCAAAATTTAACGATAAATTAAAAAATAATATATTAAGGAATTTTATTAATTTATACGCAATTCAGTAGTCAATTATAAGAACTAAGAGGTCATACAAAGAAATGTTACATTTTAATTATTTTTACTATCTTTGGTTTATTTTAAACTAAGTACTATTAAAAAAAAATTAAAGAATTCAGAAATAATATATAAACTAATTAAGTCATTGTAGTATCTAGTAGCTTTATCTAAATGAAACAGGAAAGAAATTCCAGGACTTACGTTATTTAAGTCATCATCTTTTTTTTTGATGCCCCGATAGACTAGACGATATTGTACTGGACTATCAATGCAAGGGTTGCGGGTTCGATTCCTGCCAGAGACTCTGGGTGTTTCTGCAGACAAGCAAAAGGCTTCGCAATTTGTGTTTGTTTTAAAAAAAAATATATAAAAATGTTTCCATTTTGCTCCACTGTAATTCCCAACCTATTTCATATTATACCATAAGTAAACAATATATATAAAGACCAATGCCTTAGCTAATGTTATTTAAAACTTGGTACTGATCGCATAGATACTTTTATATTTATTACCATTTTCTTAGCAATCACCAAAACTATACCACAGTACGTATGATTAATATTTATTTATAAATAAATTGAAGTATGTTTGTTAAAACTATCATAGTTTTTGTTACAAAATAGCTAGAACAATGAAATTCTCAACCTAAATAAAAAAGAGCATACGGCATGAAGAAAATAACTTTCCGCAAACATTGTTTTGTACAAACCAATATCTTTTTAAGGTTGAATTCTAACATGTGAAAAACAAAATATATTCAAAGCTTAGTAATGAATTAAAAAAAATTATTAATTAATTTTATTAATATATACCCTATTCAATAGCTAATTATAAGGACAAAGAGCTCATGAAAATAAATATTAGACTTTAATTACTTTGAAGTACCTTTTTAAACTAGCTACTATAACAACTAAAATCTTTTAAAAAAAATTAAAGAATTTAGAAATAATATATAAACGAATTAAGTAATAGTGTATCCAGTAGCTTTATCTAAATTAAGCAGGTTAGAAATTCCCGGCTTTGCGTAGTTTAAATCAAAATAGTTTTTTTGGTATAAAAATGTTTCCATTTTGCTGCACTGTAATTCCCAACCTATATCATATTGTATCACTAGTAAACAATACATGGAAAGACCAATGTCACACCTATTTCTATACAAAACTTGGTAGTCATCGCATAAATACTTCTATATTTATTTCCATTTTCTTCCAAATCCCCCAAACTGTACCCCAGTACGTATGATTAATATTTATTTATAATGAAATTGAAGTATGTTTGTTAAAATGATCATAGTTTTTGTTACAAAATAGGACCATGAAATTTTCAAATTAAATAAAGAAAAGCATACAGCATGAAGACAATAACTTTTTGCAAACATTGTTTTGTATAAACCCTAATTTTTTAAGGTTGAAATCATGCATGTGTAAACCAATATATAATTAAAGTTTAGTGATAAATTAAAAAATAATATATTAAGGATTTTTGTTAATTTATACCCATTTAGTAGTTAATTATAAAAAAAAAGATCTCATAAAATGAAATATTGGGTGTATGACTTAAAAATGTGGAATTTTTTAAATTGTTAGGTTTTATTTTTAAACATTTATGCAATATAAATTTATTCCAAGTATTTGCCATTGTTAGCTATGACAGGAAAGAAATGCGCGGATTTACATAATTTAAATGAAAAATTTTTTTTGTCTATAAAAATTTCTCCATTTCGTTCCACTGTAATTCCCAACCTATATCATATTGTATCACAAGTAAACAATATTTGGAAAATCCAGTGCATTTGGTATTGCTGTACAAAATATTGTACCGATCGCTCTCATACATCTATAGTTATTAACATTTTCCTACCATTCAAAGAAAATGTGCAGCAGTACGTATGATTAATATTTATTTATAAATAAATTGAAGGAAGTTCATTAAAATTAGCATAGTTTTTGTTACATATTAACTAGGACAATGAAATTTGGAAGCAATATAAAGAAGAGCATACAGCATGTAAGGGGTGTCCCAAAATTCATGAAAGATTTTAATTTGTAGCCATATGAAAGCTCACAATTTGTAGTTAGTAAAAATGGTGAAATGAAAATATTTTAAATATAGATTAGTTTTTCATACCATATATGTATGTGTATTGTATTGATCTTATAACAATATTTAGGCGATGAATCCAAAATTAATTTTCTTTTGTATTCTTTGTTTTAAAACCATGAAAATTGTCTTATCTTGTAATTTACGTTTTTCTTAAGTCTATCTTGAAATGGTATAATTTTGTAGGTTTTCTAAATTCACATTTTATTTTTTCTTAATCTAAACAATTACATTACTTTCTTTGAAACCAAATTTCTCTCAGTGTTTATTTCCCTTAGCTGTTTTCATTTAATTCTTTTCCTTACTGCCTGCCTACTATTATTATCATTGCTGTTTTCGTTTATTTTGCTGTCTATATATGGAGTATGTCGGTCGATCTGGTTTTATGGTTTTAAATTGTAAATTGTTGAGAAACTAAATTCACTTTATGTGCCTTCACACCACACACTCAAACACGAAAACAAACAACAAAAATTCTTCTTTTTTTTCTAAACGAATGAAATGAATTGAAACCACCATCGACTTGTATTAGATACAAAAAGATTTTTCGGTTTAAATGAAAATGAAGTGTCTATAAATTTCAAGATGTGTATGAAAATATACATATGTGTGTGTTTGTATGTTTGTTTGGTAGTAAAATTTGTTAGACTTCATTTCATATTGCTGGGGAAAAAAGCTACCCAACCAAAACTAAACTAAACTAAAACCAACTTACTTGCAAATGATAAGAAAAACGACCTCACATGCCAATAGACTTTAACAGATTCACATTCAAATGCAATCAATGTATGTGATAAATAAAGGAGTTGGAAAATTAAGACCCAATAGGAAACGGAAATGATGAAGAGAAATTAGTGAAGGGGTTTTTTTTGGAATAAAAAGAAAGGAATTGTAAAATAGAAATATACCAATTTAAATTTGGCCTTTAAAGAATTTGAATTTTTGGCATTAATTTAAAGAAGAATTAGTTTTTCAGGAAAAGAGTTGAAAGGTCTTTTATCTTATCTTAATTAAAAAAGAAAAAGTACAAAAAATTAACATTAAAATATAAAATTTTAATTTTTTTCAAAAAGTACCTTCAATTCTCAAAATAACGAAAATTGTGTTTAAAAATGTATTATTTGTTGAAAGTCACTTTAAAAAAATGTTTTCAAACATTTCGAATTAATGTTTTCTCATAAAAATATGGTTTTGCAAACAATTTTGAAAAAGTACCTTTTTGCATTAAAGTATTATTTAGTGCTATTTAGTAAAAATAAGGGAAAATATTTGATTTTACATACAATTTTATAGAAAACTGGAGTTCTATAAAATTTCTACCTTAAAAAAATGGTTTTGAAAACATCTTTGAAAAAGTACCTTTTTATGAATAAAAGTACCTTTTTATAAAATATTTAAAATTTATAAATTGTTTGCAGAATTTTTATTCAAAACTTCTTTGGATTCAAAAATAATAAAAAAAAATAAAAAAGTACTATTTTGAAAAAAGTACTTTTTTCAAAAATGTACCTTATAAGAAAAACGTACTTTTCTGCATACAATTTAGAATTAAGAAGAAGACTTCCGCTCTAAGAAATTCTCAGAGACAAAAAAATGTTGCTGCTGAAATATTTGGAAAAAGCAGCTTTTAAAAAAAAAAAATACTATTTTGTAAAAAAGTACTTATATCAAAAATGTGATTTTTATATAAATTTTTGTAGAAAACTCGAACTCTATAAAATTTTCGTCCTAAAACATAATTTTGCAAACAATTCTGAAAGAGTACTTTTTCGTGAAAAAGTACTTTTGTAAAATATTTAAAATTTACAAATTTTTGGCAGAATTTTCATTCAGAATTCTTAAAATCTTAAAAAATAAAAAAATATTATTTTGTAAAAAAAAAGTATAAAAACTACCTTATATGAAAAAATTAAATTTTCTTTAAAATTAATTAAAAAATTTTCGCTCTAAAAATGTCTATGAACCGTTTTTAAAAAAAGTAGTTTTGTAAAAATGTGAGAAATTTAATAAAAAAATTTCAAAATTTTCTCTAAAAAGCGCTATTTTGTAAAAAAAAGTAAATTTTTACACAAAAATACATGGCGTATCTTTTGAATGCGTTTCTTTATAATTTATATGATATGTCAATCTGAAGGGTACAAATCTGTCATTTATTCTGACTTGGTTATTAAATATTATACTGTAAACAACAAAGTTGTTCTTGCTTCGAAAATGCCAACAAAGCGTAATATGCTCACCAAGTCTTATACGTTCAGGAGTGGTAATTTTGATACAGAAGACATTGGAACTATTTTGAAATTTAGAAAATTTTTACAGAACTTGCCCTAAAAACAGTCTCGAACATATTGGTTTTGCAAATAATTTTTTTTTTTTTGTAAAAATATTTTTTCCAGAAATTTTGAAGAGGTACGTACTTTTAAGCAAAAAATACGTGCCATAAAATATGTAATATTTAAAAAATCGTTTCAATATTTTCATTAGAAACGGCTTTAAATAGAAAACATGTAATAGAGCAATATTCGGTTGTGTTGAATCTTTATAATCTTCACCAAATTATACTTCAAAATAAATATTTTTAAGTCAACAAAATAAAATTTTTTTTTTTAAATTTTTTCCAATTTTTTTTTCAATTTTTATTTTTTATTAGTGAAAAAATGTATGACAAACAAAATTTGTTGGTGAAAAGAAAATTCGGTTAAAAAAATATTTTTCCCGATTTTGACCTATTTTGGCCTTTTATATATGCGTCGTAGTAATTGACTTTGAAATATATATCATTAGATAACCATATTGTCTATATTAATAATTTCGTAATCCAGATATAAATAAAAAAATAGTCTAAAAATCGAGGTTGTCCGGTTGTCCTTATATCTCAGCCATTTGTGAGCCGATTGTCTCGATTTTAAATAGCGACCGAGCCGGCAACCGAATTCCCGATATATTGATGTATTGATGGACATGGTTATATTTACTATGCTATATATAACAATCCAGTATATACTTTGTGGGGTCACAATTGAAAAATGTGGAAATTACAAACGGAATGACAAAAATGTTGAAAGGTACTATTTTATAAAATGTACATTTTTTGCCAAAAATTTTGTAGAAAACACAATTGTCTCTCCATAAATATTAATTTTGCATTTTTTTAAAAAAGTACTTTTCATAAAAATATTTAAAATTTATAAAATGTGTGCAGAAATTTCTCTATAGACGACATTCAATCTAAAAATTATTAACAATTAAAAAAATCATAAAAAGAACATTTTCTTTAATGTACATTTTTACAAAAAAAATCCTTTTTAGCAAATATAAAATTATAGAAAAAATAGGAAAGAAGTACCTTTTTTGCATAAAATTTAGTAAAAAGTAAAATTAATCTCTAATGAAAAAAAATTTTAAAAAATAACTTTTCATAAAATATTTTAAAAAGTACCTTTTTATAGAAAATATACTTTTTATAAAATATTTGAAGTTCTATAAATCAAATTTAAATCAAAAAAAAAATAATAAAAAAATTTGAAAAGAACTATTTTGTTAAAAAAGTACTTTTTTCTAAAATGTATATTATAAAAAAAGGAATTTTTGCAATAAATTTGATAAAAAATGTTGATAATGTAGACTTCCAACAAATTTTGAAAAAAGTACCTTTTTTAAAAAAGTACTTTTCATAAAATATTTAAAATTTTGAAACTGTTTCCAACAATTTCACTATACACGGCATTAAATCTAAAAATTATTAAAAAAATCGTAAAAAATACATTTTCCAAAAGGTACCTTATATGTTTTATTGGCAAAAATTTAGTAGATTGGATTGATTTATCTCTAATAAAAAAATTAAAAATAAAATACTTTTCATTAAATATTTGAAAAAGTAACTTTTTATAGAAAAAGTACTTTTTATAAAATATTTTCAGCATTTTCATTATATCAAAAAATAATAAAAATTGTTGAAAGGTACTATTTTTTTAAAAAAAAAGTACTTTTTTCTATAACTTAACTTAACCAAAAATTGGTATAAAACACAATTGTCTCTTCAAGATTATTAATTTTGCAATAATTAATAATATATTTTATATATTTTTCATAATATATTTTAAAAAGTACTTTTTATAAAATATGTAATATTTAATAAATTTATTTCAGTATTAGAAACGGCTTCAAATCAAAAAAATTATAAAAAATGTACATAAGTACTATTTTGTAAAAAAGTACTTTTTTCTAAAATGTGCTTTTTTGCAAAAAATTTGGTAGAAAAATTGGTTATGCAAAAAAAGTTGAAAAAGTACCTTTTAGAAAAAAAAACTTTTCATAAAATATTTTAATTTAAGAAAATATTTCAATATAAACGTCATTAAATCTAAAAACTATAAACAATTAATCGTAAAAAGTACATATTCTAAAATGTACCTTATTTTGCATAAAATTTAGTAGATAAATCAATCTCTAATGAAAAAATTAATCAAATATTTTAAAAAGATGTATTAAATATGTAATAAATCTTTTCAATATTTTTATTAGAAACGGCTTAAAATCAAAAAAATTAAAATTGTTGAAAATGTATATTGTAAGAAAAAAGTTCTTTTTTCTAAAAAATTTGTAAAAAAAAAATAATTTTGAAAAAGTACCTTTTTAAAAAATGTACTTTTCATAAAATATTTTAAATTCAGAAAATATTAGCAGAAATTTCACTATAAACAGCATTTAATCTAAAAATTATTAACAATTAAAAAAAATCAAGTACATTTTCTTTTATATAAATTTTTGGAAAAAAGTTCCTTTTTAGCATAGAATTTAGTCGATAAATCAATATCTAATGAAAATTATTCTAATGAAACACTCTTCACAAAACATTTTAAGTTTCAAGTTTAATTTTGGAAGAATTTTCGATAACAAAGGTAATTTGCAATTTTAAAAAACTTTTTTAATACCAAAATAGTTATTATTTTTCAAAAATCTACAATTTCTTACTGAAATCATTAAATTTGTTTTTAAACATCTTCATTGTGTATTTTTTCTTCTTTTTAACAACATTTCATTTCCATTAAAAATAATTTTCCCACCAGACCTTTGAAAATAATCATTAAAGTGTTTATATAAAAAGGAAAAACGTGTGAATTTTTCTAACCCACACTCACGTACGTACAAAACACACACATGAAGACACCATTACATGCTTACACATTGTTACGACGTCCACAAAACCTACACACTCAGACACATGAACAGAAGTTAAACAGAAAACATTGTACGACTAGAATCAGGGAATAGTTTTTGCCAGAGCTACTGCTGCTGCTCCTGCTGGTTTTTTTTTTTCTAAAAATTATACGCTTCAAACGTCATACGACTCGTAGAGGAGATGTCTTTAGTATACACAACTTTAATTTAATCTCAAGTTTTATTTTTTACTACAACAGAGAGAGATACACACAAACATGCACAGCTAAACACTTAAACCCACAAATTCACTAGCACACATGTACGTGCCAACACACTTACACAACAACAACAACAAAACAAACACGTTCATAGACCCTAAACAAATACTCATACAGAGTTACAGTTTTTTTTTGCTACAGCTCTTCAGAATCCTTTGAAACACTACTACAGCAACATAATACTACAAATACAACTTCCTCACTCAATCATAAATACTTATACGAGTACATTGTACAATTTACCCAAAAAATAAAAGAAATATTTTAATATTTTTTTCCATAATTTTTTCATACATTTCATTTTTATTCTTTTAAACCAAGGAATACAAACTGTATGTACTTTTTGCATCAAAAACAAAAAATAAGAAGCCAGAAAACCTTTTATCGAACTAGCAAAGAACTTTAAAAAAGAAATAGTTGTTGTCAAAAAAAAATAAAAACTGTATAACAAATATTATTAGCCTTTAATACAAGTACCTTTGAGACTTAAAAAAAGGAATAGGAAATACACCTATACGTCATGTTCGAAACTCACTTTTTCTGAAAGAATTCAGCAGAAAATCTAAGTGATGATTTATAGGTATTTTTGGGATTTGGTAGTTTGTTATGATACAGGATTATTTGCATAAAAATATTGAATTTTAAAGGATTTGCTTTTGGTAAAAAAAGTACTTTGTGGGTAAGGTGTACAAGATTTTTTGCAAAAAAACGTTAAAATAAATTTTTAATTATGGTTTTCTTTATTTAAGACTTCTTTAAATCCTAAAATAATAAAAAATTGTAAAAAGTACTTTTTTTTTAAAAAAAAGTACTTTATGGTAAAAAAGTACTTTGTGCAAAAAAAATGTTTCCAAACTTTTTTTAATTAAGATTTACTCACAAAGGTAGAGTTTTTAAACCGTATTGAAAAAGTACTTTTTTTCGAAAAAGTCTATTTTTAAAAAATGTATTTTTTTCTTAAATATTAACATTTTATAAAATGTTTGCAAAATTTTCACTAAATTTATTTAAATTGAAAATATTTGAAAAAGTACTTTTTTGTTAAATGGTATTTTATGGGAAAAATGAACTTTAAGCCTTTTTTAGTATTTTTAAAAGAATATTGAAAAAGTCTGTTTCTAAGAAAGTATTTTTTTTTTCTAAAATATAAAAAATTTATAAAATGTTTGCAGAATTTTTCACTAAATTTATTTAAATTAAAAGTAATTGAAAAAAAGTACTTTTTGTTAAAAGGTACTTTATAGGAAAAAGGTATATTTAGCTTACAAAAATTGTTCTTGAATATTTAAATTAAACTCTCCAATATATTTTTTCTAAAAGAATATTGAATACAAAATGTACTTTTTGGTTGAAAAAGTCCGTTTTTAAAAAAATTATTTTTTCTAAAATATTAAAAATCTATAAAATATTTGCAAAATTTTCATTAAATTTATTTAAATTAAAAGTAATTGAAAAAAGTACTTTTTTGTTAAAAGGTACTTTTTTTGGAAAATGGTACTTTATGGAAAAAAATGTACTTTTAGCTTAACAAAAATTGTTGTACAATATTTATATTAAGGTTCTCTAACATGTAGTTTTAAAAGAATATTGAAAACTAGTTTTTCAACTATTTAGAAAAAGTACTTTTTTGTTAAAAAAGTGATATTTTGAAAAAAAAAAAAAAAAAAATTTTTAGAAAAACTTCGAATTTTTATTTTTATTTTGTAAACATATTTAAAATAAAAATTACAGAAAAAATGCCTTCCAAACTTTATGACAAATATTGATATATCTGCATATATTATTCCACATGTACATACCTCTAACAAAGATTAATTAAAGCCCTTCGCTACCTAAAGAAAAAGTACTTTTTCATTATATGCTCTTAAAAATAGAAAAGAAAAAAAACCCCAAGCAAACGAAAGAACAAACATTAATCTTTCCCTTTCTACTTATTTGTTCTCATACCTTGACATTTCATTACTTATTTCTTTTCCTCCCTTTTGCTAAGGTTTCCAAAGTTGAAAAATTTGCAAAACAACAACAATAATAATCCAACTATAAGTTTCTAGTTCTGTGTTGTTTTTCATTTTTTTTTTCCTATTTCCTTCTTTGTTGCTTTGACAAAAGTAACGGAGAAAAACAACAATAGAAATGTTGTATAAAAGAAAAGCAACTACTGGAAACTATATACGATGACGATCATAAAATACATACAACTTCAACTGTTTTTTAACAAACTACTACTACTATTACAACTACAACAACAAAGTGTCAAAGAACAAGATGAAGTTTAAATAAGAAAAACAATAACAACAAAAGAAACTTTAAATAAAGTAGTAGTAAAAGAAGCATAGAAGCAGAAAAACAAATTATTGCCTTAAAACTTTAGTTTTTAAAAAAACAAGAAACTAAACAAAATAAAACAAAAATAACCATAAAGAATTCAAGTTGGAATAGAAAATATTGCAAAAAAAACTCAGTTACTTTTTGGGATATACTCCCAAATACCACATTTACATGAAAAGCTATCGAAACAAGAGCCAAAATAGATTCATAGAAAACTAGCTTGTCAGAAACAGTTAACAGAAAATGTTATAAATTCTGTAGAAAACAGGATTGTGTTAGAAACTGTTAACAGTTTTCTTTAGAAAGTCTGACAGCAAAAATAATAAGTAAAAAAAATGAACTTTATCAAAATTGTTTATAAAATCATTTTTCTGTTAGAAAATAATCGAAATGAAGCATATTTATAAACTGTAGGTACTTTTTTTGAATAAAGTACCTTTTTTCTATAAAGTACCTTTTTTAAAAAAAAGTACTTTTTACAATATTTTTTATTATATTTAGGTATAAAGCCCTTTTACACAAAAATGGTGCAAATTTTAAATATTTTATAAAAAGTACTTTTTAGCATTTCTTAGAGTTTTTGTTTAAGCAAATATTTTTTTCAGAAAACATTAATATAAAATGACTGAAAACCTTCTTTACAAAAAAAATAACTTTTACCCATAATGAACCTCTTAATCCTAAAGTAACTTTTACAAAATGTGTAATTATTTCAAAACTAAAAGTAATTTTAAATAAAAATTCTGCAAAATTTGTTCAAAATTGTTTGTGAAAAATGGATGGAAACATTTTTACATATTCTTCTAAACACATTTTTATTGAAAATCTAAAAAGATTGTATGAATTTTTAAATTTTTTGTAAAAGTTATTTGTTTTACAAAAAGGTACTTTTTTACAAATTGTTTGCAGAAACATATTTTTGTCACAAAATCTTAATTTAAAATTTCTGGAAAAATGTTTGGCAGAAGGTACCTTTTACAATATTCTTCATTATTTTTAGATTGTCAACAAAACATCTGCTAAAATTTAGTAAAAAATTTAGTACTTTTTTAAAACTTCTTTGCAAAATCATATTTTTGTAAGAAAACCGTACATTTTTTCATTTAACAAAAAAGTACTTTTTTACGTATTCTTCATTATTTTTAGTTTTAAAGCCATTTTTAATGAAAAATCTGAAAAGATCAATTAAATTTTAAATATTTCGAAAAGTACTTTTTTTACAAAAAGGTACTTTTTTAAAAATTCTTTACAATTTAACAAAAAAACTACTTTTTTACCATTTTCCTTATTATTTTTAGTTATGAAGCCATTTTGAATGAAAAATCTGAAAAGATTGTGTGAATTTTAAATATTTCGGAAAAAGTACTTATTTTTACAAAAAGGTGCTTTTTTTAAAAATTCTTTGCAACACCATATTTTTGTGAGAAAACCTCTATGTAAAATGTCTGAAAACAGTTTAAACAAAAGTACCTATTTCCCCATTAAGTACCTTTTAACAAAAAAGTACTTTTTTGCCATATTCTTCATTATTTTTAGTTATGAAGCCATTTTTAATGCAAAATATCCAAAAATTGTGTTAATTTTAAAAATTTTGTGAAAAGTACTTTTTTACAAAAAGGTACTATTTTAAAAATTTTTTCCAGAACCATATTTTTGTAAGAAAACCGGTATTTAAAATGTTTGGAAACATTATAAACAAAATTTGCCTTTTTTCCCATTAAGTACCTTTTAACAAAAATGTATTTTTTAATTATTCTTCATTATTTTTAATTATGAAGCCATTTTTATTGAAAAATCTGAAATGAGGTATGAATTTTAAATACTAATTAAAAGAATTTTTTTTTTTTTTACAAAAGGGTACTTTTTAAAAAGTTCTTTGCAAAATCATTTTTTTTTTTTTGGAGAAAATCTCTATGCAAAATGTCTGAAAACATTTTAAACAAAGGTAACTTTTTTCACATTAAGTACCTTTTAACAAAAAAGTACTTTTTTGCCATATTCTTATTTATGAAGCCATTTTTAATGAAAAGTATCCAAAAATTGTGTTAATTTTAAAAATTTTATGAAAAGTACTTTTTTTACAAAAAAGTACTTTTTTAAAATTTCTTGCAACACCATATTTTTGTAAGAAAAACTGTCCAAAAATTGTGTTAATTTTAAAAATTTTGTGAAAAGTAGGTATGTCCTTTTTTACAATAAGGTACTTTTTTAAAAATTCTTTGCAACACCATATTTTTGTAAGAAAGCCTCTATGCAAAGTGTCTGAAAACATTTTAAACAAAAAGTTTTTTTTTCACATTAAGTACCTTTTAACAAAAAAGTATTTTTAGCCATATTCTCAATTATTTTTAGTTTTATAGTCATTTTTAATGAAAAATCTGAAATATGGTATGAATTTTAAATATTTCGGGATAAGTACTTTTTTTACAAAAAAGTACTTTTTTAAAAATTCTTTGCAAAATCAAATTTTTTTCATATCATATGTAAAATGTCTGAAAACATTTTAAACAAAAGTACCTTTTTCCCCATTAAGTACCTTTTAACAAAAAAGTACTTTTTTACGTATTCTTTATTATTTCTAGTTATCAAGCAATCTTTAATGAAAAATATCCAAAAATTGTGTTAATTTTAAAAATTTTGTGAAAAGTACTTTTTTACAAAAAGGTACATTTTTAAAAATTGTTTTACAAAACCATATTTTTTGGAGAAAACCTCTATGTAAAATGTTTGAAAACATTTTAAACAAAATTACCATTTTTCCCACTAAGTACCTTTTAACAAAAGAGTACCTTTTTTGGTATATTTATTATTTTTAGTTATGAAGACATTTTTAATGTGAAATATGCAAATTATTTTTAAAAAGAGGTACTTTTGTATAAAAACGTACTTTTTTATAGAAAGGTACATTTTTACAAAATGGTACTTTTTTAAAAATTCTTTACAAAACCATATTTTTTGGAGAAAACCTCTATGTAAAATGTCTGAAAACATTTTAAACAAAAGTACCTTTTTCCCCATTAAGTACCTTTTAACAAAATGGTACTTTTTTACCATATTCTTAATTATTTTTAGTTTTATAGCCAGTTTTAATGAATATACTTTAAAAATTTAGTAAACAATAAATATTTTAAAAAAAGTACTTTTTTACAAGAAGGTACTTTTTCAATATTGTTTAGAAAATATATATTAGAGGACTTCTGATAATTATTTTAAATTTAAAATTACATATTAATTAAAATATTCTAGAAATATTTTTTAAGCTAAAAGTAAAATTTTCCCATAAAGTATCATTTTCCAATAAAGTACTTTTTTAAATTAATTTTAATTTAAAAACAAGCAAGAAAGTATGGTCAAGCCCGACCATATAATACCCTACACTAAGTAAAAGAGCAAAAACATTTTCTTTTAAAATTTCAATAATTTATATTTTTGAGTGATTTTCGGAAGTGGGCCTTATATGGGAGCTATGACCAATCATGGACCGATCGCCATGAAATTAGGTCGTGTGATTTATGTCTATATTGAAGTTATGTTGAATTTTGTGTGTATATCAACATTTTTAAGCGATTTATGCACGTTAAAGTGATTTTCGGAAGCTGGTCTATATGGGAGCTATGACTAATTATGGACCGATCGTAACAAAATTTGGTGACATGAATTTTGTATATATAAAACTTATTTGGAGTGGAATTTGTGGAGATACATATATAAATTAAACATTTATGACCGATAAAGTCCAATTTCGGGAGGACATTTGTATGGAGGCTAGGTGAAATAATGGACCGATTTCAGCCAGTTTCAATAAGCTAAGTCCTTGGGCCGAAAAAATAATATGTACCAAACTTGATCGAAATATCTTCAAAATTGCGACCTGTACTCTGCGCACAAAATTTACATGGATAGCCAGCCAGCCGACCAGGCCAGACGGACGGACGGACATCGTTTAATCGACTCAGAAAGTGATTCTAAGTCGATCGGTATACTTTTAGGTGGGTGTTAGACTAATATTTTTGGGCGTTACAAACATCTGCACAAATGCATTTTACCCTCCCCCCTATGGTTGTGTAGGTTATAAATACTTTTTTTTAGAAACGGACATCAGTTTTCTAAAACCAACAGTTTTTTTCTAAAACTGAAATAAATTTTTAAAAAATTACTTAAGTTTTCTAAAACTGACATCAGTTTCCTTAACATCAGTTTTCTAAAACTGTTTTCTAAAACTGACATCAGTTTTCTAACACTGACATTAGTTTTTTAAACTGACATCAGTTTTCTAAACCTGACATCATTTTTCTAAAACTGACATCAGATTTCTAAAACTGACATCAGTTATTTAATACTGACATCAGTTTTCTAAAATATTAGTTTTTTAAAACTGACATCAATTTTCTAAAACTGACATCAGTTATTTGATACAGACATCAGTTTTTTAAAACTGATATCAGTTTTCCATAACTGACAGCAGTTTTCTAAAACTGACATCAGTTTTCCATAACTGACTGCAGCTTTTTAAAACTGACATCAGTTTTCTAAAACTGACTTCAGTTTTCGAAAACTTTTGTTTTAATTTTTTTCCTTAAAACTTTCCTCACCACCCTCGTCTTAGCAATTTGCCTGTAAGACTGTTATAATTTGTCAACATAACAATAGTAATACACATTTAATTACAACAAATTTTTTTTTGTCCGATTTGTCAAAACATGTGTCAAAAAAATGTCAACAAAAATTTATTATTTTTATTATATTTTTTCATATTGAAATATTTATTAGATTTCAGCATATTTATCTTGTAAAGAAGCTGTCATTTGTCAACAAAAAACAAAAACCATCAGTCTGTTTAGCTGCTCTATCCCACTGCCTGACTGCCTTACTGCTGGGAGAGAGGTTTTTTTTAATGGTGATTTTTTTTTGTTAGTATTATGGGGAGATCAATTAAATAAAATTTTCATTTCATTTTGTTTTCGGTTTTTTTTTAATTTCTCAGCTGAAAGCACTTGAGTTATTTTTCTAAGTTAAGGGCAGCTCTCCCATTTTTCTTGGGTTTTTTTTCAATTTTAGCTGAAAGTTAGTAAGAAATATAAAGAAGAAGTACTATTTGCTTTGAGTTTCTGTTTGCCTCCTCTCATATTTTTTAATCCTACTTGAGTAATTTTTGTTTATTTCAAAGAATTCATTATAATGCTGATTTGTTATTTTTTTTGTTCCTTTATTTTCTTTTAATGTTTTTGTTCTTGGCGGTCTATTGTTAACAATCTTTGTTGTATTAATGGTGGGTATTTGTATTTGTATTGTTGGGTTTTTTGTGTTTTTGTATTTTAACTGTTATTTGCCACTCTCTTTTCTCTTCTTTTTGGGTTTCTTTTATTTATAGGATTTTACCGTTATTGTTGTATGAATTGTTGTTGTGATGTTGATTTGGTTTTTGATTTAATGACTTTAATTTGTTCTTCTTTTTCAGGTGGTGCGTAAAATTGATTTATTACTTGAAAAACAAAAACTCTAGCTATCTCATTCTCTCTAGCTCTTGCCTCTGTAGCTCTCTAGCTATTACATGTATGTAAGTGTAGTCTGTAAGTGTTTTTATGTGTAATTTAGCTATTGTATGTAAAAAGTTTTATTCAAACTTGCTTATTCCTTTTGCCAAGAAAATGTATAAACAAAAAAGAAACCAAACAAACAAATAACAAAAAAAAAATGAAAATCAAGAAAAACAAAAAACAAGCCAAGAAATTTATTGTCGAAAAATTGTTACTACGTGATTCATACAAAACACTTTTATTTTTTTTTATTTTTTGCTTCTTACTCGTACATAAAAACATTTAACAGATTTTTTTATTTATTTTATTTCTTAAAATCACAAAAAGTTACAAATTTTCAAAGTAAGTGTGTGTTTTTTTGTTTCTGTTTTCATTTTATACCTTAAAACACTTGTAAATCGTTTTTCTAGTTCCCTTTCTTTAAAAAATTTTCTGCTCATCTGCAGTTTCAATAATTTTTTATTTTTTTTTTCAACCGTATTTTTCATTTTAAGTACTTTTGCGTTTCCGTTTTAAGCAGCTGAAGAAAAATAGGGGACACAAATTCTATAAAACATGTTTTTTATTTTGTGACTCAATTTGGTGTCATTTGTAGGAAAATAATGAAAAATAAAAACTGTGGTTTAAATTTTAAAAGTAAAGAAAATAAGAAAAGTTGTTGAAATTATAAAAATAAAATTCCTAAATCAAGTAGTTTTAAATAAACAAATGTGCTAAAATCAGTTTTCTATAGAATATTTTAATGTCGGAAACAGAAAAGTTTAAAGTTTTCTATACAAAACCTGTTAGCATTACAAACTGTTAACATTTGTATATTAAAAGTATTTTTGTCAAGAACTATTAAAATTTGAATAAAAAAATTTTTAATAAATTTTAATAAACTGAAATTTGAACATAAAAAAAATTTCTTTTCAACAAATAAATTCTTATGAGAAACTATTTCGTACATGCCTCATGCTCTTTTTTATCTTTTTTCAAAATTCCATTGTCCTAGTTATTTTGCAACAAAAGTTATGCTAATTATAACAAACATACTTCAATTTCTTAATAAATAAATATTAATCATACGTACTGATGTACATTTTTGGGGGTTTACAATAGGAAATGTAAATAAATTTAGAAGTATTTAAACGATATGTACAAAATTCAGTACAGCTATAGATGAGATATTGAGCTTTCCAAATATTAATCGCCGATAATGCAAAACCAAACATGTTGGAAATTACAGTGGAACAAAGTTGAGACATTTTGATTAACCAAAAAAAATATAGATTTTAATTATGGCGAATAAAAAGTAAAGAATTTTTTATACAGAACCTGTTTTCAAAACAAACTGTTAAAAGTTGCATATAAAACTTGTTTATGTCAAGAATTACTAAAAGTTTTTTTAAAAACATATTAACTATTTTCTAAGAAACTGAAATTTCAACTTAAAAATAATTTGATTTTTATGAAAGTCATTTCCTACATTCCAGATTCTCTTCTTTATCTTATTTCAAAATTTCATTGTCCTAGTTTGTTTGTAGCAAAAGTTATGCTAATTATAACAAACATACTTCAATTTCTTAATAAATAAATATTAATCATACATACCGCTATACAGTTTGGGGGTTTGCAATAGGAAATGTAAATAAATATAGAAGTATTTAAATGATATATACAAAATTCAGTACAGCTATAGATGAGATATTGGGCTTTCCAAATATTAATTGTTGATAATGCAAAACCAAACATGTTGGAAATTACAGTGGGACAAAGATGAGATATTTTGATAAACCAAAAAAAAATATAGATTTTAATTATGGCGAATAAAAAGTAAAGAATTTTTTATACAGAATCGTTTGCAATACAAACTGTTAACAGCTGTAGAAAGAAACAAGTTTTCTGTCCAGAATTACCAAATGTTTTTTAAAAAAAATAAAAAAAATGTTAACTATTTTTTAAGAAACTGAAATTTCAACTTAAAAATAAAATTATTTTTATAAAAGCCATTTCCTATACTCCTGATTCTCTTCTGTATCATTGTCCTAGTTTGTTTGTAGCAAAAGTTATGCTAATTATAATAAACATACTTCAATTTCTTTATAAATAAATATTAATCATACGTCATGCTTTACAGTTGGGGGTTTGCAAAAGGAAATGTAAATAAATATAGAAGTATTTAAACGATATATACAAAATTCAGTACAGCTATAGATGAGATATTGAGCTTCCCAAATATTAATTGTTGATAATGCAAAAGAAAACATGTTGGAAATTACAGTGGGACAAAGATGAGATATTTTGATAAACCAAAAAAAAAATATAGATTTAAATTATGGCGAATAAAAAGTAAAGAACTTTTTATACAGAATCGTTTGCAATACAAACTGTTAACAATTGTAGAGAGAAACAAGTTTTCTGTCCAGAATTACTAAAAGTTTTTTAAAAAAAATATTAACTGTTTTTTAAGAAACTGAAATTTCAACTTAAAAATAAAATTATTTTTATAAAAGCCATTTCCTATACTCCTGATTCTCTTCTGTATCTTATTTCAAAATTTCATTGTCCTAGTTTGTTTGTAGCAAAAGTTATGCTAATTATAACAAACATACTTCAATTTCTTTACAAATAAATATTAATCATACGTCATGGTGTACAGTTTGGGGATTTGCAAAAGGAAATGTAAATAAATATAGAAGTATTTATCCGATATGTTAAAAATTTTGTACAGCTATAGATAAGATATTTAGCTTCCCAAATATTAATTGTTGATAATGCAAAACCAAACATGTTGAAAATTACAGTGGGACAAATTTAATAAACCAAAAAAAAAAGATTTTAATTATGGCAAACTGTTAACAGAATGGAAGAGCAAACGAAGGAAAAGACGCAATTAAAAGTAATCATAATAGGCCTTATTAAACTCTATGGTTCTCTATGGTTATTTATTAGGACCATCCATTTTCTATTGCATCCGTCCAAACCAAGAGCCAAAACTCAACCATTGCCCTAAGCTCTTCCTCGTTATTACAGCTTCTACAGAAGTTGCTGAACCGTAAACGTGGGTGCCCCAAAATTTACGCAATATTTGAATGAAATAGAAAACACTGTTTATTTTGTGTTAAATTGTCATTTGTTAGTTGAATTATAAAGTACATAGAATAGGATTAGATTTTCATTCACACCAATTAGCGACATCTTGTGGATGGATGCCTTTGTTTTCAACAATCACTACTGGATTCCACAAATGAGTAAAATTTGATGACTAACAAAGCCATCAAGATGAAAATGTGCTACATTGATTAGAATGATTTTGTATGAAAAATCAGCACCCACTTTTTGATATTCAATAATCCGTTGAAGGAACTCTTTTCGCTGTGGGCTTTTGTTCTTCTGTTAACTGAACTTTATATGAAAATGCTTTTTGAAATTCTGCGCCTATAATCTCAGGCATTGCTTCGACATTGACACTTGAACGGCTTGTTTTTGGGCAAGCTTAAATATTTTGGGAATTTTAGGACAGCCTTAACATGCACTATGATATTTTTTATCTAGTTTTAATATTTCGTTAGAACAAAAATTATGCTTCAATTTCATTTGAAATTAATATTAATCATACGTACTGCGGTACAGTTTAGGTGATAGCTAAGAAAGTCTTGATAAGTATAGAAATGTTAAGGCTATCATTCTAAAGATTTTTATAGCAATATACTAAAGATTAGGCTTTCAAAATATTACAGTATTGGGAACTACAGTGAGGACTATAGTGGTACAAAATTTAATAATTTTTGTAAACAAAAAAAATTAAATTACTAAATTTTAGATTTTTGAATAACGGATTGGCATTTCATTTTGCTTTGCAATTGCCGTATGCTCTTAGTTATTAGGTTTTAAAATTTCAATGCTATAGGTTTTATGTAAACAAAGTTATGCTAATTATAACAAACCTACTTCAATTTCTTTGTAAATAAATATTAATCATACGTACTGTTGTACATTTTGAGAGCTTACAAACAAATATTAATAAATATGGAAATATTAAAGCTATCAATTTGATATTTTGTATAGCAATACAACATATATTAGACTTACCAAATATCATTTGCAGATAATACAAAACTAAGGATATTAGAAAATACAGTGGGCCAAAAATTTAGTAATTTTTATAAAGAATAAAAATTTTCGATTTCAAAATAAGGAACTGGGATTTCATTTTATTTTATCTTAGTTATATTTATAAGCTACTAAATATGATATAATATAAGTTTATTCCTTTATATATTAATTTCAAACTCTTAACAAATTTTTATACAGTATTTTATACCTTACTTAGCTTAAATTTAACCAAATACAATTGAAATAATTAAAACATATAATTAATTTACATTAGCTACTACATAGGATACAAATTAACAAATATCCAAACTATGAAAATATTTCAGTTCCTACATGCAAAATTTCATTAAGAAAAATTAACTTTTAAATTAGGTAATTATTGAGTTAAGTTGTTTTTTTTACATTCCTTATGCTGTTGTTTATTTTGCTTTACAATTTAATAACTTTAGTTATTTTGTAACAAAAACTATGCTAATTTTAACAAAGCTACTTTAATTTCTTCATAAATAAATATTAATCATACGTACTGCTGTCCTGTTTGGGTGTTTACAAATATAATACCTATAAATATAAAAATATTAAAGCTATGGATTGTAGATTTTTTACAGCAATGTAGGAGACATTAGGCTTTCAAAATATTATTTGCTGACAATACTAAATTATATATGTTGGGAACTACAGTGGGCCAAAGTTGAGATATTTTATTTAACAATTAAATTTTAGATTTTAAAATAACAGACGGGGGATTTCATTCTTATTTCTCTTAGATATAATTGTTGGCTTTTACACTTGGTTCAGTATCACTTTATTCGTTTATATATTCATTTTAAAACTCTTTAATAAATTTAAGTAAAACTAGGAACTAAAATTTTTTTACATCCGCTTTTAGTTTTTATAATTATCACTAAATAGCTTATAAATTAATAAAATTCCATTTTATATAGATTTTAATTCATCTTAAAACTTTGAAAATTTCTTGGTTTCCATTTGCTAGATTTCAAGCTAAAAAAAAATTTTTTAAAGAAAGTAATGTTATGCTCTGCTTTATCTTGTTTTAAAATTTCATTCTTCTAGCTAATTTTTAACAAAAACTATGTCAATTTTAACAAACCTACTTCAATTTCTTCATAAATAAATATTAATCATACGTACTGTTGTACAGTTTGGGTATTTGCAATTAAAATACTAATAAATATAGAAATACTAAAGCTGTCGATTTAATATTTCTTTTAAAGGTAGAACAGACACTGAGCTTTCCAAATATTGTTTGCTTATACCATAAAATTAAATACGTTGGAAACTACAGTGGGCCAAATTTGAGATATTTTTATTAATAAATAAATTTTAGATTTCTAAATAACAGACAAGGCTTTCATTCTCATACTATATTGTATGCTCTTCTTTATCTTGTTTTAAAATTTCATTGTTCTAGTTATGTCACAACAAAAGCTAAGCTAATTTTAACAAACATACTTTAATTTCTTTTGAAATAAATATTAATCATACGTACTGCGGAGCAGTTTAGATGATAGAAAAGAAAATGCTTATAACTATAGATGTGTTTAAGCAATCACTACAAAATTTTGTATAGCTATAGCTGATACCTTGGACTTTCCAAGTATGATTTTCTGTTAACAAAAATTTAAATTATTAAGGAATATATTTAAACTAAAGTTTAACAGCATTCTTTTAATTCTAATTTGGCGTAAATTTTGAATTACCCTTTCTAAATAGATTACTTGTTTAGCATATAAATTAAATAAATTTTACTAAATTCCTAGAATTTCTTTTAAATTTTCATATTAAACCTTTCTCTGCTTTCAATTTTTTGACATAAACTCTACCACAATCTGTGATTTTGTCATTTATACTCTGCTACGTTGTGCTAGACCCCTTTGCCCCCTTCACAAAAATTTCCTTACACAGCTTAAACTGTAACATATGAAATATTGTAATATGCCTGTTTTGATAAATCAATCAATTTATTTTTTTCGTTTTTTTTTTTTTATAAAATTTAATGCAATACTACATATTTCAATTTATTTCAGTGGGTTTTTTTTTGTTTTGTTTTTAACAACATAAAGTAAAAAATATAGATGAAATAAAAAAATCTGCTACAAAATAACAGTTACAATCGAAAACACACAGTCACTCACTCACAAAAAAAAAAAAAACTAAATATAAGCGTTAAAAAACAAGCTATTATTCTATATGTAGAAATGTGTGTTTGATAGAAGGGAGGGAATGGGCAGAAGCTGGTAGATATGTGTGTTAGTGATTGAGTATAGTTGATATGTATGTGTGGGTATGTTGGTTGAGCATATTGGCTTAGTTTTATGGTTTAATATAAATTGTATACACACATACACATGCCAACATAGAGCGAGCTCACTTGCACACAGAGTAGAGTATTGTTATTTTGCAATGTTGGCTATGACGTTTTGTTAGTTTTGTGGGTGGTTGTAGGAGTGTGGAAATTTCAGTGTAAAATTTAACAGTAAAATACAAAGAAGAGGTGTTATTTTATTATATCTCAGATAAAGTAGAATGAAATAACAATTCATTATTTTAAAATCTAAAATTTTTTGTTTATAAAAATTACTTAATTTTGGCCCACTGTAGTTCCCAACTTATTTAATTTTGTATTATCAGCTAAAACTATTTTGAAAGCCTAATGTCTTTTCTATTGAAGTAAGTAGTCTTAAAACGATAGCTTTAATACTACTATATTTATTTTTATTTTATTTGTAAGCACCCCAACAGTACAGCAGTACGTATGATTAATATTTATTTCAAAAGAAATTAAAGTAGGTTTGTTAAAATTAGTATAGATTTTTTTACAAATAAGCTACAGCTTCAAAATTTTAAAGGAAGATAAAGAAGGGTCTAAGTCATGTATAAAACAACTTTCTGGAAAAATTAATTTCTTTAAAACAAAAATTTTTTTAGTTAGAAATATAGCAAATGGAAACCAACAAATTTTTAAAATTTTGATGGTGATTGATTTATAAGCTATTTAGTTGATAATTATAAAAACAAAAAACAAATGTAAAGAAATGTTAGTTTCTAATTATTATAATTGCGTGTGGTTAATTTTATCTAAAATTGTCTTAAATAAAGAATTTAAAAATTAATATATAAAGGAATAAAGTGATGTTAACTATGTAAATGCTTACAATTATATCTAAGAGAAATTAGAATAAAATCTAAAATTTTATTATTAAAAAACAAAATATCTCTACTTTGGACCACTGTAGTTCCCAACTTAATAAATTTTGTATTATCAGCTAACAATATTTTGAAAGCCTAATGTATTTTCTCTTGCTTTAAGAAATCTCAAATCGATAGCTTTAATATTTCAATATTTATTATAATTTTCTTTGTACACACCAAAACTGTACAGCAGTGCGTATGATTAATATTTATTTCAAAAGAAATTAAAGTAGGTTTGTTAAAATTATTATAGATTTTTTTACAATTTAGCTAAAGCTATAAAATTTTAAAATAAGATAAAGAAGAGCATAGGTCATGTATAACACAACTATCTGGAAAAATTACTTTCATTAAAAAAATTTTGTTAGGGTGAAATCTTGCAAGTGGTAACTAAGAAATTTTCAACGTTTGATGATGAATTAAAATAATATATAAAACGGAATTGTATTAATCTATAAGCTATTTATTAGCTAATTATATGAACTAAGAGCTCATGTATGGAAATGTTAGTTTATAATTATTGAAAATCCGTTTGGTTACTTTTGTCTAAGTACTATAACAAAATTGTCTAGAATTTCTTAAAGAGTTTAAAAATTAATATATAAAGGAATAAAGTCACAAATCACAACACTTAAAAGCTTACAATTATATACAAGATTGGAGATTTCATTTCCAGCTGTTATTATGAATTCTAAAATTTTATTAATAATAAAAAATATCGCAACTTTGGCCCACTGTAGTTCCCAACATATATAATTTAGTATTGTCAGCAAATAATATTTTTAAAGCTTAATGTCCCCTATATTGCTAAAAAAAAATCTTCAAACGATAGCTTTAATATTTCAATATTTATAAGTATCATATTTGTAAACATCCAAACATTATAGCAGTACGTATGATTAATATTTATTTCAAAATAAATTAAAGTAGGTTTGTTCAAATTAGCATAGTTTTTGATACAAAATAACTAGGACAATTAAATTTTAAAGCAAAACAAACAACAGCATAAGGCACGTATAAAACAACTTAATGCAGAAATTACTTTATTTAAAAGGAAATTATTTTAAGTTGAAATTTTTCATTAGTAGTAGCTAATATAAATAAACTTTTTTTTTACTTATTTCTAATGTACTTGGTTGCTTTTAAACTAAGTACTATAAAAACTATCTAAATTGTTTTAAAGAATTGGAAAATAATGTCTAAACGAATAAACTGATATGATGCCATATTTATTAGCTTATGAATATAACTAAGATGAAATAAAAATAAATCCCAGTTCCTTAATTTGAAATCTAAAATTTTTATTATTTATACAAATTACTCAATTTTTGGCCCACTGTAGTTCCCAATGTCTCTAATTTTGTATTATCTGCAAATGATATTTGGAAAGCCTAATATATGTTGTATTGCTAAACAAAATATCAAATCGATAGCTTTAACGTTTCTATATTTATAAATAATTGTTTATAAACACCTAAAAATGTAGTACACAACGTATGATTAATATTTAATTATAAAGAAATTGAAGTAGGTTCATTATAATTTGCATAAGTTTTTACACTTGACAACTAGAACATTGAAATTTTAAAACCATATAAATAAGTGTATAGGGCAGTTCTGAAACAAAATACCAGTCCTATATTTATCTAAATTTTTTCTAAAATTTTGTAATTTAATTTTTTTATAGTAAGAATTGTGCTTTTTTTGATTACAAAAATTATTAAATTTTGTCAAACTGGTAGTTTCCAATATTACAATATTTTGAAATCCTAATCTTTAGTACATTGCCATACAAATTTTTAGAGCAATAACCTTAATCTTTTTACTCTTATTAACATTTTCTTTGTAAACACCCAAACTGTTTACCAGTACGTATGATTAATATTAATTTCAAAATAAATTGAAGATTATTTAATAAAATTAGCAGAGTTTTTGTTCTAACATAAGTAGGACAATGAAATTTTAAAGCGTTACAGAGAAGAGCATATGGTATGTTAAGACTATCCTAAAATTCACAAAATATTTAAACTTGCCTAAAATCAAGCAGTTCAAATGTCAATGTCGAAGCAATTTGTGAGAGTATTGGAGCAGAATTGGAGAATTTCAGAAAGTGTTTTCATATAAAGTTCAGTTAACAGAAGAACAAAAGCCTACAGCAAAAAGAGTTCCTTGAACGGATTTTTGAATATCAACAAGTGGGTGCTGATTTTTCAAGCAAAATCATTCTAAGCCATAAAGCACATTTTCATCTAGATGGCTTTGTTATTCATTAAAATTTACTCATTTGTGGAATCCACAAGTGATTGTTGAAAAACAAAGCCATCCATCCATAAGACGTCGCTAATAGGTGTGAATGAAAATCTAAGCCTATTCTAGGTACTTTATAATTCAACTAACAAATAACAATTTAACACAAATAAATCTATGTTCTCTATTTCATATGGCTAGTTTTGCGGTTCAGCGACTTCTAAAGAAGCTGTAATAATGAGGAAGTGTCACTGGTTAAGGTTTGGATGTATGTAATAGGAAATGGATGGCCCTAATAACGAACCAGTGTCCATAGAAGCCAATGCCTTTTATTTTGTTCTTCTCCTGCATGTCCTTTTCCATTCTGATAGAGATCATCATAATATTCTCATATACTGTCTCTGTATTCCATTTAGATGACCTAATGTATTTTAATAATAACCATTTATGTCTCTATAGAAAAATATCAAAAAATTTGTTTGGTTTTCTAAAAAAAAAATGTTAACAGTTTCTCATACAAGCAAATTTGCTATAGAAATCTCTTAGCAGTTTCTAACACATACAAGTTTTGTATTGAAAAATATTAATTGTTTCTGATACAAGTATGTTTTCTATATAAAACAGTGTTTGAGATATGCATGATTTTTATAGGAAACTGTTGACAATTTTTAACACAAAAAAGTTTTCCATAGAAAACCTTTAACAGTTTTTGGCACAAGAAAGTTCTCTTTTATATAGAACTGTTAATAGTTTCTAACGCAAACAGGTTTTGAATATATTATCTGTTTGTCATAATTAAAATAATTATTTTTTTTTTGGTTTATAAAAATGTATCTACTTTGTCCCACTGTAATTTCCAACGTATTGAGTTTTGTATTATTAGCAATTAATATTTGGAAAGTTCAATATCTCATCTATAGCTATACAAAAGTTTATACAGATCGGTTAAATACTTCTATATTTATTAACATATTCTTTTGCAAACCACCAAACTGTGCAGCAGTACGTATGATTAATATTTATTGTTAAGGAAATTAAAGTATATTTGTTAAAATTGGAATATTTTTTATAACAAAGTAAGTAGACAGCTGAAATTTTAAGGCCACATAGAGAAGAGCATAGGGCATGTAGCAAACATATTTTCATAAAAATTTCATTCTAAATAAATACCTTTAAGTTTCCCAGTATAGTATAAATTTATTAATGAATATATGGAGAACTATAACAATGTAATTCTCAAAACGTTGTGTGAGTTATTTCATAACCATTTTACATAGAAAATGATGCCTTTACAATTTATTATTTACCCACTTTTGCAATCCCCTTTAACTGCCACATAAATGTTATGTGTCAGTATGTGTTCATCTGGTTACTAAATAAAAATCTGAGGTTTTTTTTCTTGTTATTTTTTCATGATTTTATATAGAAAATATACAAACTACATAGTCATATAAACATAAATGTGTGTGTGTGCATGTGTCAGTATGAGTGAGTGACTGTATTTATTTTGTACAATACTCATATATACATATACAAGCAGTAAATATATTTATTTTTATTTTGAAAAATACAACATTTTTAAAAATGTTTTTATTTTTATAATTTTTTTTTCTCCTGTTTTATTGTATTTCTCATCATGTACTCTAACACATATGATGGTGAGTTGTTGTTGTAATTTTTATTAAAAAAAAAAAATAAAACAACACATCACTTTTTCATTTTGATGGTAAAATATGTTGTCGTTTTATATTGTTCATGAAATAGCTGAACAGGAATAATAACAACAACAACTAGAACAATAAATTTTCTATATAGTTAAAGAAATTGATGTAGGGCTAATGAGAAGCTGGAGTATTTTGATTGAAAATTAAGAAAAATTAATATATAAAAATTACTTGAATTTGGCCCACTGTAGTTTCCAAATTATTTAATTTTGTATTAAAAGCAATTCATATATGCAAAGCCAAATGTCTTGTATATAATATTACCACAGTTTGTAATGATCACTTTTATACATCTATATTTATTAACATTTTATTTGCAATCACTTTAATTGTACAGCACTACGTATGATTAATATTTATTTATAAAGAAATTAAAGTAGGTTTGTTAAAATTAGCATAGTTTTTGTTACACATTAGTTAGCGTAATGAAATTTGAAAATAGCACGAAGAAGAGCATAAGGCATGTTCCAAATAATTTTCCCGAAAAATTTTGTTTAGTTTAAAAGATAGTTTTTCAGGCTGAAATCTTGAAAAAAAAAGTTTTGAAATTTGTTAAAGAATTAAAAAAATAATACAATAATGAGTTAAGTAACATTGTACCACAATTAGTAGCATATGATGCTATCTAAAATAAAATGGAAATGTCTGTGATTACCAAAGAATTTTGCATTAATTTTAAATTTAAAATTTTTGATTTTTTATAAAAATTATTCAAATTTGAACCACTGTAGCTCCTAACGTATTTAATTTTATATTGCCGGCAAACAAAATTCGAATGGCCTAATGTCTCTGCTATCGCTATACAAAATTTTGTGCAGATCGCTTGAATTTATCTCTATTTACTACCGTTTTCTTTGCAAACACCTAAACTGTACAGCAGTACGTATGATTAATATTTAACTATAATAAAATTATCATAAATTTTTTTCAAAATAGCTAGGACAGTAAAACTTTAAAATAAATAAGAGAAGAGCCTATAGCTTTTAAAAAATAACTTTCTGCAAAAATTCTTTTATTTAAAAGTTATGCTTTTCAGGTTGAAATCTTGAAAAAAAAAGTTTTAAAATTTGTTAAAGAATTAAAAAAATAATACAATAAGGAATTAAGTAACACTGTATCACAATTAGTAGCATATGATGCTATCTAAAAGAAAATGGAAATGTCTGTGATTAACAAAGAATTTTGCCATAATTTTAAATTTAAAATCTTTGATTTTTTATAAAAAATATTCAACTTTAGCCCACTGTAGTTCCTAAAGTATTTAATTTTATATTACTGGCATATAATACTTGAAAAGCCCAATGTCTCAACTATCGCTAAACAAAATTTGGTGCAGATCCCTTAAATGTATCTATATTTATTACCATTTTCTTTTTAATCACCTAAACTGTACAACAGTACGTATGATTAATATGTATTTATAAAAAATTTAAGAATGTTTGTTAAAATTAGCATAATTTTTTTTAACAAATAGCTAGGACAGTGAAATTTTAAAATAAGATAAAAAAGAGCATACAGCATGTAAAAAATAACATTTCGCAAAATTTCCTTAATTTAAAAGTTAAATTTCTTAATGAAATCTTGAAAAAAAAAATTTTAAATTTGTTAAAGAATTTAAAAAAGAATATATAAAGGAATTAAATAACGTTATACCATAATTATGATATCTAATGATGATATGATATCTAACAGAAAACGGAAAAAAATTGCGTGTTTACAAAACAATTTTGCCATAATTTTAAATTTAAAATTTTGATTTTTTTATAAAAATTATTCAACATTGGGCAACTGTAGTTCCTAACGTATTTAACTTTATATTGCTGGCATGTAATAAAAGTCCAATGTTTCACAGCAGTACGTATGCTTAATATTTATTTATTATAAAATTTAAGAATGTTTGTTAAAATTAGCATAATTTTTTTTAACAAATAGCTAGGACAGTGAAATTCTAAAATAAGATAAAGGAGAGCATATAGCTTGTAAAAAATAACATTCTGCAAAAATTATTTTATTTGAAAGTTATTTTTTTCAGGTTGAAATCTTGACTTGTGGAACAAAACAATTTCTGATATTTGTTAAAGAATTTCAACAAAAATAATATGAAAGGGAAATAAGTGATAATATCTAATAGCAAATGGAAAGATATCCACATTTTACAGAAGAAATTAGACATAATTTAAAACCAATCTTTTTATAAAAATTTCTCAAATTTGTCCTACTATAATTTCCAATGTGCTTAGTTCTGTAATATCAGCAATTAATATTTGGGAAGCTCAATATCTCATCTATAGCTAAACAAAATTTTATTAAGATCGGTTGAATACGTCTATTATTATTAACATTTTCTTTTGCATACCCCCAAACTGTACAGCAGTACGTATGATTAATATTTATTTATAAAGAAATTGAAGTATGTTTGTTAAAATTAGCATAACTTTTGTTACAAAACAGCTAATTAAATAAAATTTTAAAGCAGGTTAAAGAAGAGCATAAGGCATGTACTAAACAGCTTTCTATAAAAATTGCTTTGTTTAAACGATAATTTTTTTCATGATGAAATATCAGTTTCTTAAAAAAAATTGTTTATTTTTTTTTAAGTTTAGTAATCTTTTGATAGCCTTTGAATGCACAGTGTATCAAAAACATATTGTTTAAAATTGTAGCAAATTTATTTTTTGGCCGTTTTTTTGTTTATTTCTTCTATATTAAACAAGTGTTGCTGGCATTTGACATTTGTTATTCTTTTTTTATGGTTTTTGTTGCAGTTGTTAGTGGCATAGTTTGTGTTTAATTCATTTATTTTAGTTTTTTTTTCCTTCATTTTTGCTTTATTTACTTCTACCAACTATGAAATTTATTTAAAAAGATTTTTACTTTAAAATAAAAAAAATAAAAAAAAAATTGCCAACAAAAATATATTTTATTTTCATTGTAGTGGTGCAAAAACCACATGCTCACACACATACATACTATAGAAATGTGGGTGTCTTTGAGTGCATGTGTGTTGGTTTATATGCGGCATTGGTATTAGTAAATTTAATTGTTTGCTTTGTGATTTGATTGGTATTTCATTTTAAATCAATATTGTCTTTATTTAGTGGCTGGGGAATTTTTCTCATTTTTCTCTTCTACACTCTTGCCATTATTATTGTCTAATATGAGAAGTATATAAATAAGCGCAATTTTTTTCATTAAGTTGACCAAAATATGTTGTTTGTTAAGTTCAATATTGTTTGCTAAAATAAAAACCAAAATTATATTAAATTTAGCTGGTTAAATAAATTAAAAAATAATATGCTGCTGCTAACCAAAAACTAATATATTTATTATTTAAAAACCAAGTAAAAGGAATTAGAAAAAATGAGACGTATAATTATTACTGAAGTTAAGTATATAAATCACAGCTAATAGTATGATTAACGATAATTTAAGGAGTAATGTAAATTTTGTTATTGCTAAAAATCTAATCTTTTATCAAAAAGCTAGAAAACAAGGCTGCAAACTTTTTTAAATTTTGTTCAACTTTGACCTACTGTAACACTCAATGTGTTAAAATTTTACAGTTCTACAATTTATAGCTGAAAACCTTAACTTCTTTTCTATTATGACAGCAAATTTTGTATCGCTATCACTGATAGTTTTATATTTATTGCTTTGTACATTAAAGTCACTTTAATAGTACAACAGTACGTATGATTAATATTTATTTATTGAGAAAAAAGTCGGTTTGTTAAAATTATCATAGTTTTTGATATAAAAAAGCTAGAAAGCTGAAATTTTAAACAAATATAAAGAAGAGCACGTGACATATTTAAAAAAAAATTTTAGAAAAATTCCATTTCATATATGTTGCATTTTTGGGGTGTCAATTTTACTAAAATTTTTAAGCGAATTTTACTAAAATTTTTTCGGACAATTTCTAACATCACGTTCAATGTAAAGTAAATATGTAATAAAATTCTTAAAATGTATAATTTTTTCATGAAAAAAAAATAAAACTTCAGATATTTCAAATATATTAAATAACGATATTAAGGTTAATTAATATTAGAGGCAGCTTTTGTCAGAGAACAAAAAAACTTCATTTTGAGGGGGTGATTCAAAAGTGATTACATTTGACCAGGCGCCGATTCAGGTCAACCATCTGGGGGGGGGGGGTTGGTTAATCTGTTGGTAAATACATTAAAATTTATTTTACATTTATAATTTTTTTCTTCTTTTATATTAAAACTTTTCGGTTTTGGGGGGTGTAATTAACACCATGGAACTGCGCCTGCACTTGACCCACTATGCCATGAATGTAATAAAATTTTATCTTAATTTATACAAAATTCGAAAAATCTATAGCCTATTTTATTGTTGCTTAACTTAATTTTGAGAAGATTATTCAATATTAGTCACTTTTGGCCCTCTGTATAGATACCTGAGTTCAAATTTGACAGCTCTGCAAATAATATCTGAAAAGCCTTACTCTTTGTCTACAGCTACAGAAAGTTTTGTAACGATTGGCCTATTAGTTCTGTATTTCTTCTCCAGTACCATTAAATTGCTTGCATTGAACAGCAGTGCGTATGATTAATATTTATTTATAGAGAAAAAATTAAGTTTTGTAAAAATTATCATAGGTTTTTACATAGAAAAGCTAGACAATTGAAATTATGAGAAATGAAAAAGAAGATCATATAGTATGTTTAAAACCAATTTAATTAAAAGTGGATTTTTACTAAAGTAGAGTTTTCTAGTTTAAATTTTATTATTTGAAAAATTTTTAAAATTAAAATATCTCAAACAATATTCAAAACAGCTAAGATAGAATTTTTAGCCTTTTTGTTGTATTTAAGCAACATTAAGTCTTATTTTAGAAACGAAATCGTAAAATTAAAAAAAATAAATATTTTAAGCCTGTGACTTAAAAGTGATTAACATTGCTCCACTGTACCACCATTGTATCTGTATTAAAACTTCATAAATACAATATTTGAAAAACTTAAGTTGTTTCCATTTTTTCCTAAAACTTCATGTTGAGGCCTGATTCAATATTGGTCAACTTTGGCCCACTGTAGCTTGGCTTATGTCAAAATGCGTCATTTTCTTAAACAATATTTGAAAAGCTTATCTACCTTTTTATTATTACACCAAATTTTATAGCGATCGTTACAATAATTTTGTATTTATTACCATGTTTTGTTTATACGTATGCCCAGAGCTCCATTACGTATGATTAATATTAATTCAAATGAGAAAAAAGTAGTTTTATGATAATTATCATAATTTTTGAAATAGAAAAGCTAGAAAGCTGAAATTTTTTAAAAAGAAAAAGAAGAGTTTATGGCATTATTCGTATATATTTTAGCAAAAATTGCAATTCATATATTCTGATTTTTTGGGGTTGAAAAAAAATTAAATGTTTTAAAAATGAGTTATTTTTTTTTTTTCAAATTAATGCAAATGAATTTGCCCCACTGTAGCACCATTGTATTAGAATTAAATCATCAGAAATAAAATATTTGTAAAAGTTAAGCTCACTTTCTTAGTTCCTTAAAATTCCCAGTTAAGTTCATGCTTCAATATTGGTCAAATTTAGCCCACCGTAGCTTAACTCATGTTCAAATAGCAACTCTTTAAATAATATTTAAAAATCTTAACTATTAGAATTAAATCTGCATAACAACAATGTTTGAAAAACTTAAGTTGTTTTCCATTTTTGCTTAGACTTGATTCAGTATTGCCCAACTTTGGCCCACTGTAGCTTAACTCATGTTCAAACTAAAGAGTTCAATTTAATTACTATTTGAAAAGCTGAACTGTTTTTCTATTATTACACCAAATTTTATAGCGCTCGTTGCAATAATTTTGTATTTATTACCATGTTTTGTTTATACGTCTGTCCAGAGCTCCATTACGTATGATTAATATTAATTCATATGCTGAAAAAGTAGTTTTATGAAAATTATCATAATTTTTGAAATAGAAATGCTAGAAAGCTAAAATTTCACAGAAAGATAAACAAGATTCTATGACATAATTCATATATATCTTAACAGAAATATTACTTCATAAGTTCTGATTTTTTTAGGTTAAAAAAAATCAAATGTTTTAAAATCGAATTAATTTTTTTTTTTCAATTTAATGTGATTGACTTTGACCCACTGTGCCACCATTAAATCTGTATTAAATCTCCATAAATGCAATAATTGAAAACCATAAGCCGTTTATAATTTTTACCTAAAACTTCATGTCGAGGCATGATTCAATATAGGTCAACTTTGGCCCACTGTAGCTTAACTCCTGTTCAAATTAAAGAACTCTTTAATTACTATTTGAAAAATTTAACTGCATTTTTATTATTTCACCAAGTTTTATGGCGATCAGTGCAATAGTTTTGTATTTATTACCATGTTTTGTTTAAACATATTTCCAAAACTCCATTACGTATGATTAATATTAATTCATATGAGAAAAAAGTAGTTTTGTGATTAATATCATAATTTTTGAAATAGAAAAGCTAGAAAGCTGAAATTTTACAGAAAGAAAAAGAAGAGTCTATGGCTTAATTCATATATATTAAAGCAGAAATTGTATTTCACAAATTATGATTTTTAAGGTTTAAAAAATATAAAAATATTTTCCAATTTAATGCCTTTTGGCTATATAAATCTTGACTTTATTTTCAATTTCATAAACACTTTAACTTCTGCGAAAAGATAAAACATCATGTTAATTGTTACTTGCAGCAATATAAAATAAATTCCGTAGAAAACTTTAATACAGTTTTATTAACAAACAAAAAAAAAAACTATGAAAAATCTTCACCATCTTCAGTAAGTTTCTTTTTACTTTTATAAAGACCATTAAATAAATTAATTTCTATTTTTAAATGTTAGTGAAGGGAAATTAAATAAATACAAAAAATGCTAAGCAAAAAAAAACTAAAGGAAAATCTTAAGAAAAATTATTATGATTTCTTATAGTTGTTAATGTTTGTAAACAGTGCTTTTGCTCATGCTGCTTAAACAACACGGCAAATATAAAATGTTCGTAGAAAAACTTGATTTCTTTTTGTTTTGCTGTTAAACCTGGTACAAATAAATAAATTCGTAACGTTTTCTTTCTGTTTGTGTTTGTGTTTTTTATAATTTTTTGCTGTTTTGCCAATCTCACGCAAGATGTAATCAAGTCTAAAGGTTTCTGTGTGTTGTTTGTATGTTTGTTTTCAACAATAACAACAACAGAACAGAAATTCTTTATAATCACTATTTTATCTTTAATCTTCCACCTGGTACAGAAATTACACAAACAACAGCAACAACAATATCGCTATAGAAATACCAAGCAATGAGAGCAGAAAAAAAGTATGAAAAAAAACTGCATGTTTTTGTCATTTTTTCAATTAATATTACTCGTACCCTCAAACACATACACTCATATATATTTGCAGAACAAAAAACAAGAAAAAAAATATACTTTAGACTTTAACAAATACATATAGTAGAAATACTATATATCCCCACGACTAACAACTACAACTATAAATAATACAACTACTTTAACAAGTACAAGAAGAAAACACAGAAAAACCTCAAGCCATAGAAGTAATTGTAGCATCCGTTATATTTCTTTGCATTTCCTCTTGCTCTCTACAAAAACACACAAACACGCGCGCCATCTTTTTAACGGCACAAGTGTGTGTAGTTAGACAAAATAATACAGCAAAACCTTGCTGTACTTTAGTTACAATTTATTGTATATAAATATATAAATAATATTTCTTTAGTTTTCCTCTCTGTCTCTTTTATATAGTTCTTATGATGAGGAAAGATTATGTAAACGTTACAATTATAGCAAATTGTTGTATTTATCTGCAGCAACACACAACAATACTTAGCAGCGACATCTCTTAAACAGCCATATAAATACATACATAATCATAAAAAGGAAATAATACAAATAAAAATGTATTTGTTAAATCATAAAAAGACTGGAAAACGTTCAAAAAAGAAATACAAAAAATAACAAGCATCTAAAATATACGTTTTTTTTATAACAGGAAATACTAAAACATATTTACCAAGACAGTTTGATATAAAACAAATAACAAAAACTTCCTGCTTAGACAGAATCTTTACAGTTGATAACACATACCTTTAAAATATTTTCATTTTGAAACTAAAAAAATAAACCCAAAATTAAACAAAATTTTTAATGACATTTGTTGTTTACATGCCTCATACTCTTCTTAATATTGCTGTAAAATATCAGCTCTCTAGATTTTATTTTTGAAAAATTATACAAATTTTCACAAAACTACTTCTTTCTCTATAAATTAATATTAATCATACGTACTGTGGTCCAATAATGCAGATTGTGTAATAATTTCAAAACTTGAAGTGTAATTGATACGAAATTTGCTGTAGCATTTTACAATGAGTTGAGCTTTTAGAATATTGATGGTGGAAATGTAAAATATGAACATAAAGGACACTACAATGGGCCGAAGTTAACTATTATAAAATCATGAGAGCAAAACTTGAAAAATAAAATATTTTATTAAATTGTTTGTTATAAGCTGTAACTTTCCCTGAAATGGAAGCGTACTATTCTTAATATTTCCCTAAAATATCAGATCTCTAGATTTTCATTTTTAAAAATTATAAAAATTTTCACAAAACTACTTTTTTTCTCTATAATTAAATATTAATCATACGTACTGTGGTCCAATAAAGCTGATAGTATAATAATACCGAAACATGAAGTCTAATCGTTACAAAATTTTCTGTAACAACATACAATGAGTTAAGCTTTTAGAATGTTGTTGGTGGTAATGTAAAACACGAACATAAAGGACACTACAGTGGGCCGAACTATTATAAACATTTTATTAAACATATTTTATCTAATTGTTTATTACAAGCTTTATCTTGTTATAAAATTTTAGCTTTCTACCATAAATATTTCCAAATTTATGTTATTTTTCACAAAACTACTTTTTTCACAAAAAAAAAAAGATAACCAATAGACATGACATTTTTATTTTAAGCTTTTAGAATAGTGTTGGTGGAAATGTAAAATTTTAACATAAAGGACAAGGCAGGGGTATGAAATAGATGATAGAAAAATCTGAAAAATATTTTTTTTATCTTTATAGAACAGATATAATACAGATTCGTCAAAACTGACGTTTACAAAATTGGGGTATCAGCTGTGCTTCATTTAACCCCATCAAAGAAAAATGATAGTCATATTACATACATTTTTGGTATTAAATGGGGTTAAATGTGTGATGCCACTTTATTACATTTTAACACTATGTCGCATCTGCTGATCATACGTGCGTTCTAGTTCATAACAGCTCTAAAATTTTTTCATTTGAATTCTAAAAAACTTAACATTTATTAAACAAAATTTTAGCTGACATATTTTTTCCATATGCCAATGTTTCAGCCATCTAGCTTTTCTAATTAATATATATTCAAAAAAAACAATGTAAAATTTAAACCTAAATAATTTACTTTTATGAAAGGAAATATTTACTGCAAATTATTTATTAAATTGACCCTACTCTTCTTTAATTTCTTCTAAAATTTCAGCTTGCCAGCTTATCTATTTCAAAACTTATGATAATTTTTAACAAAATGACAGTTTTCTCTATAAATAAATATTAATCATACGTAATGTAACCCAATTAAGCAGATTTTAGAATAATTGATAATAAATACAGAACTTAAAGTATGTTCGATACAAATTTAGCTATAAAAATAGCCAAGGACTTTAGCTTTTAAAATATTGTTGGTGAAAAACTTAGATTTTACAATAATGGGCACTACAGTGGGCAGAAATTAACCACTATTAAATCATAAAAACCAAATGAAAAATTACTAATTTTAATATGTTGTTTGCTTTATAAATATTAAAAACTTTTATATTGAATCTTAATACGAGTACTGTCATAGAGATAATAAATTAACCATCAAAATAATGATAGGTGAATCTTAATATTGCTTGAGATAATTCGGTCACCAAACGATTGGCTCAACAAAAAGATGATTTCAGGCACTTTATGGCATGCTGCGCCATCTTGTTGGAACCATTTCTTCTCCAAATGATTTGCAATGATATGAGTAATAACAAAAAATTACGAATCACTTGCCTTTAATGTTTGCCATTCACGGTAATGCTGGCACCAATTACGGATTTTGACATGTAAACCGCACCAAACCTTGATGTAATGGAGTCTCAAGAGTCTAATGAGGATTGTGCTATCTCCAAAAGCGAAGATTCTGCCAGAAATTAGCCTTATCGTTGAAGATGGTTTGACTCTATAAGTTTGGCGAACAGAGCGAGCATTTTGGAAACAAATTTATTCGATTCGCAAACGTTGTTCGGATATAAGTTTTGCATGGTAATTTGCCAAAGTGTATTGAAAAAAAGTCAAACACACTTCCTTTCCTAACTACACATTTATCCCCATCGGAAGTTCTATACCTCTATAAAAACCCTTTACATGTTCTTCTTTATTTAGCTCTAAAATTTCAGATTTATAGCTTTTCTATATCACAACTTTTGATAATTTTCACAAAACTACTTTTTTATAATTGAATAAATATCAGTCATACGTACAGTAGCACATATTTGGAATAATATAGCAATAAATACTAAAATATTACTCCGATATATGTAAATCTTAGCATTGTAATAAAAGAGGAGTTAGGCTTTACAAATATAATCTGCAGAGTAATACAATATAGTGGTTCCAAATTGAGCAATATTTAATCACTCACTTTTTTATTTTTGTAATTCTTTATTATTTTACTTTAAATTATGCAGAAATATTTATGGAATTTTTTTTTAAGAAAATTTAATTCTAACCCTTTAATTCGTCTTATATAAAAATTAAATTTTCTGGAAATATACTATATTTAAGCTACATGCTGTTCTTTATCCTCCTGTAAAATTTCAGCTTTCTAGCTTTTCTATTTCAAAAGCAATACTAATTTAGACAAACCTACTTTTTTTTCTCTATAAATTAATATTAATCATATGTACTGCTGCACAGTGGAGGCGATTAAAAAGTAAACACCAATAAATGCAGAACTATTAATGCAATCCTTATAAATTTTCCTATAATTATAGACAAGGTGTTAGACATTTCAACACATATTTAAAGAGTTGTAAAATTTTAACCTGAGTGCCGCTACAGTGGGCCAAAGTTTACTACTATTGAATTTCCCTAAAACATAAATTTTGATTAAGTATAATGCTAATTGTAGGCTTTTCAAATAATGCGTGTAGGCATAAAATATTTCAAGTTTTAGATGATGTACAGTGGTCACTTGTGGGTTACCTATTAGAACTAAAGCAGGCTTTACAAGAATATTCAATATAAATAGGGGAGGTGCTAAATTTTGTCATTTTGAAGAATATTTTTATTTTCGTTTTACTTTGAGTTTGTTGTAAAAATAATGATGCAGAAATATTTATGGAATTTTTTTTTAAAGAAAATTTAATTCTAATAATATAAATCGCCTTGTAGAAAAAGACAATTTTGTGGAAAAATATTTTATTTATTCCACATAGTGTCCTTTATCCTCCTGTAAAATGTCATCTTTCTAGCTTTTCTATTTCAAAAACTATGCTAATTTAGACAAAACTACTTTTTTCTCTATAAATTAATATTAATCATACGTACTGCTGAACAGTGGAGGCGATTAAAACGTAAACACCAATAAATGCGGAACTATTAATGCAATCCATATAAATTTTCCTATAATTATAAACAAGGAGTTAGGCATTTCAAAACATATTTAAAGAGTTGTAAAATTTTAACCTGAGTTTACTACTATTGAATTTCCCTAAAATCTAAATTTTGAGTAAGTATAATGCTGATTGTAGGCTTTTCAAATAATGCGTGTAGGCATAATATATTTAAAATTTTGGGTGATGTACAGTGGGCAATTGTAAGTTACCTATTAGAACTAAAGCAAGCTTTACAAGAATAGTCAATCTAATTAAGGGAGGTGCTAAAAAAGAAGCAGGATTTACAAATATATTATGCAAGAATATTCAATCTAAATACGGCAGATGCTAAATTTTGTCATTTTGAAGAAAGTTTTTATTTTCGTTTTACTTTGAGTTTGTTGTAAAAATAGTGTTGCAGAAATATTTATGGAATTTGTTTTTTACGAAAATTTAATTCTAACCCTTTAATTCATTCGCCTTATATAAAAATAAAATTTTGTGGAAAAATATTTTATTTATTCCACATAGTGTCCTCCTGTAAAATTTCAGCTTTCTAGCTTTTCTATTTCAAAAACTATGCTAATTTAGACAAAACTACTTTTTTTTCTCTATAAATTAATATTAATCATACGTACTGCTGAACAGTGGAGGCGATTAAAACGCAAACACCAATAAATGCAGAACTATTAATGCAATCCATATAAATTTTCCTATAATTATAAACAAGGAGTTAGGCATTTCAAAATATATTTAAAGAGTTGTAAAATTTTAACCTGAGTGCCGCTACAGTGGGCCACAGTTTACTACTATTGAATATCCCTAAAATCTAAATTTTGAATAAGTATAATGCTGATTGTAGGCTTTTCAAATAATGCGTGTAGGCATAATATATTTAAAATTTTGGGTGATGTACAGTGGGCAATTGTAAGTTACCTATTAGAACTAAAGCAAGCTTTACAAGAATAGTCAATCTAAATAAGGGAGGTGCTAAAAAAGAAGCAGGATTTACAAATAAATTGTGCAAGAATATTCAATCTAAATACGGGAGATGCTAAATTTTGTCATTTTGAAGAATGTTTTTATTTTCGTTTTACTTTGAGTTTGTTGTAGAAATAATGTTGTACAAATATTTATGTAATTTTTTTTAAAGCAAATTTAATTCTTACCCTTTAATTCGCCTTATATAAAAAGAAAATTTTGTGGAAATATATCTTATTTATTCCATATGCAGTTTTTTATCCTTCTGTAAAATTTCAGCTTTCTATTTTTTCTTTTTCGAAAACTATGATAATTTAAACAAAACTACTTTTTTTCTCTATAAATTAATATTAATCATACGTACTGCTGCACAGAGCAGGCGATTAAAAAGTAAACACCAATAAATGCAGAACTATTATCGCAATCCTTATAAATTTTCCTATAATTATAGACAAGGAGTTAGGCAATTCAAAACATATTTAAAGAGTTGTAAAATTTTAACCTGAGTGCCGCTACAGTGGGCCAAAGTTTACTACTATTGAATTTTGAAATTTGAATTCTAACCCTTTAATTCGCATTGTAGAAAAAGAAAATTTTGTGGAAACATATTTTATTTATTCCACACAGTGTCCTTCATCCTCCTGTAAAATTTCAGCTTTCTAGCTTTTCTATTTCAAAAACTATACTAATTTAGACAAAACCACTTTTTTTCTCTCTAAATTAATATTAATCATACGTACTGCTGCACAGTGGAGGCGATTAAAAAGTAAACAACAATAAATACAGAACTATTAATGCAATCCTTATAAATTTTCCCATAATTATAGACAAGGTGTTAAGCATTAAAAAAATTTAGAGAGTTGTCAAATTTGAACCAGAATGACGCTACAGTGGGCCAAAGTTTACTACTATTGAATTTACCTAAAAAATTATTTTTTAATAAGAATAAAGCTTATTGTAGGCTTTTCAAATAATGCGTGTAGGCATAAAATATTTCAGAGTTTGGGTGATGTACAGTGGGCACTTGTGCGGTACCTTTTCAAACTAAAGTTTTAAATAAATATAAAAAAGATGCAGGCTTTACAAATAAAGTAAGCAAGAATATTCAATGTATTTTTAATGTTATTATTCATGGACTAAATAATGATTATGCAGATTAAATACAAAAAATGTCACTCTAGTTTTTCAGAATTTAAATTATAAAATAATTTAAAATCCAGAATTTTTGCGATTTATTAAAATGTATATAGCTAGAGCTTATTGTAAATCTTTATTGCAAACAAACTGGAATTTAAACTAGAAAAATTCATATTTGATGAAATTGTTTTGAATATATTAAAAATAATACACATAAAAAAATAAAATTTTTAGCAAATTGTATATATATAGGTATGTGTAATAATGTAAACATGTGCAGCATACAGTTCTTTATCATTGTATAAAATCTCAGCTTTATAGCTTTTATATAAACAAAACTATATAAATTTTAGCAAATCAACTTTATTTTGTAAATAAATAAATATTAATCATACGTACTGTAGCACATTTTAGGTGATTTTAAATAATATGTAATAAATCCAGAACTAGTTAAACGATCGCCATAAAATTTTAAATATTAATAGAACAGTAACTACACTATTCAATTATAAAGATTAGGGATATTAATTTTATAACTGAAAAATTCTACAGTGGGTCAAAGTTGAATAAAATACAAAAAATATTTTTTCTAAAAATATAGTTTTCCTACATTTTATCATTATTACTGAACATTTATTATGTTCTTCCATGTCTTTTTAGCCCTTGAAATCCTTCAATGGTTTAATTTTGTTTATTTTCCTTTTATAAAATTTCCACCAAATGCCTTTTAAAGTTTCCTTATTTCGTAAATGTAATTGTTTATGTCTGTAGGAGAAAAACAAAGTTTGTTTTAAATCTATTTGTTTGTTTTTAAAATAAAAGTTTGTTTTATTTTTTGTATATTTTGCCACTTTTTGTTAAAATTAGTTTTGTATTTATCTTCGTTTTTCACAAAAGACATGGTTGCTAAAACTAAATTGCTTTGACGCTGCTTGGCTGATTCACTTAAGTGCTGTTGTTGTTGTTCCTGCAGTTGTTATTAACGGTGTTTGTAGCAAAAATCAGCAGCGAGACAAATGTGTAGCAGCAGCTGCTGCTAACTGCCACAATGAAAAAAAATAAAAAAAAGAAGAGCAACAAAACTAGCAGCAACAATATTTAAGCAAATTTGTGCCACATTATTTTGTGTGTATGAAAAGAAAAACTTGGCATGTCATGCAATAACATTCCTTGCCACTATATGCTTTCATGCATCTCTTTAAGGCAAATGTTGTTTGGCTGTTCGCGCTGTAATTGCTATTGCAGCAATTGCTGGCTGGCTGCTGTTTGTTTTTGTTTGTTTGTTGGCTGAACGTTGCCACTTTTCCGCTTTTGTACACTTCCGCTAATTCCACACACAACAACATAAAGATGTAAACAAAAATAATAAAGGACCCTGGTATTTTTTTTCTTACTGTCTTCCTTGTTTTGCCACTTCCTCATCTCGTTGTTTTGCTAGTATATTTAATATTTTTTCTTTCTTCTTTCTTTTTCTTCTTTTACTTATTCAACATGATTGTTGCACAAAGTGCAAATCTATTTTCGTTTCCTTGGCAGTAGTAACACACCCAACATAAACTTGTGGTGTTCCTGTAAGAGACATAGAGATAGAGAGCGAGAGCTCTTTAAAGCAAAAGGAAATACCAACACTCTGACATTTTAGTTGGTATGGAAAAAAAACTTTTACATTTACAGGGTTTCCTTGACAAAATTTCTAAGAATGCATTTCAAGCAAGAGCAGAAAACTTTTTCTTAAGATGCTAGAAAAATAAACTTAAGGTATTTGGAATATCATTTGATATTGGAAGACAGGAAATTAACTTTAAAAAAACTTTAATAATGTAACGAAATATAAAATATTTTTCTTTCAAATGTATTAAGTTTCTCTTTCAAAATTTTCTAAAACTTTATGGGAAAGGTTTACCGATAGTTGTCTTTAGCTGTGAACAAATAGCTTGTTAGTTGAACCAAAAATGTTAATTATTTTCTCACTCCTTGAAGTTTGTTTAAATATTCATCGACAAGTATTTTTTATTTTAATATTTTTAAGAAAGTAAAACTAAAATCATAAAAAACCTATTTAAATACAAATTAGTTTTTGCTGAAATGTATTCCATACAAGCACCAAACTCTTATTTATCTATTCCTAAAATTTTAACTTCCTATCATTTCTATTTCAAAAACTATGATAATTTTCACAAAACCACATTTTTCTCAATAAATTAATATTAATCATACGTACTGTTGTACAGTAAAAGCAATTGAAAATTGATTGATAATAACTACAGAACTAGTAGAGCAATCGATACCAAATTTGGTACAATAATAGAGAACAAGTTAAGGTTTTCAAATATTATTTAAAGAACGGTCACATTTGCATACGATGGGCGCCTCAGAGGGCCTTAGAAAAAAATCTTATAAATATTAGGCTATAACTAAAGCCACGATTTATACTGAATTTCAACTTGAAATAGAGAAAAGATTGATATCTTAATATGAATAAGAAGACAGCAACTTAAAATACAGAAACATCTAAGGCTTGTCTGGATCTCTAAACAGATGCAATTATTGCTTTAAATAGAGCTGCAATTGATGCTCAATTTCCATTTCAGATAAACACACGATAAATGTCTTGCTGATGCTATAAAAACTTACAATTGTTGCTAAATTGAAACTTAAAATCAAGACAGTGATTGGCTCAACAAGGAGACACGATTGATGCACAATTTAAGCTTCATATAGGAATATGATTGATGTTCAATTTGGACTTAAAACAGAGCCACGATTGATGCTTAATTTCAGCATCAAATAAAGTCACCAGTGATGTCTTTATAAAGGGTATTTCATTAAACAATTCTTATCTTTAAATTTAAATAAAACAAAGTGTGTGTGAGACTTCATCGATATTTATTATTCGTTTGAAAGACATTGTTCAAATATCCGTCCAATTTTCCATGACTCTGTCGCATAAAACAGTCTGAGTTTCACTGATTTGCATAGACCTGCGACTTAAGAAAATCTCAGAAAAAAAAATTTTAAGAGGTAAACTTGCACGATGTCGATGGTCAGATCACACCACATTTACTTGAGATGACCATGCCCTCAAATCGCTCGTGCAGAATGTCTAATGTGACGTGAGCTGTATACCACGTAACATTGTCCTATTGTAACTTCTTGTAGTTGGTTTCCATATTCATGCAATTTAAGTCAAAAGAAGTTGGTAATCATCGACCTATACTGCTCGCCGTTGGCGATGATGGCCAGCATAAAATCTACGCTAAACAGTTACTTTTTCGGGATGCATTGGACGCTCTTGGATCTCAAGTGGATTGGTTTCGTCCAAAATTTAACAATTTTGTTTTTGACGTACACATTCATCCGGAAATGGTCAAAACCGCGGAAATTTTATCATTTGCACGTTGTGTTGAATGCTATACCCGTCACTGGTGAATTGGCAAAACACACTGAATAGATGACAGCCAATTCGACAGATGTAGCTTCAACAATATGGCCGCTATCAACTGTCAAAGTTCGGAAATCCCTCTTGGAAGACTACAAAGAATCACAATTAATGTAAAATTACAGTTTCAAGTCGAGACATGTTTGATGCTTGATATCAAACTAACAGTAATGATTCAAATAGAGCCACAATTGATGTTCTATTGAATATTCAAAATGAGTCACAAATTATCTTCCACTGGAGAAAAAAAGACCCTGCTTTGATTCGCAGTTTGAACATCAAATAGAGACACTAATGATGCTTGACTTGTACTACAGATAGTTAAGATTGATGACCAGTTTAAACTTTATAAAGAGACAAGGTCGATGTTTAGTTGAGACTAATAATAATAGAGCCACGATTGATACGATTGATGTTTGATTTCAACTTCAAATAGACGATTGATGTCTTATTTGTAGGAAAGCTCGTCGGGAAGTTTTGCATTACTTTTTAATTTGAAGAAAGTGCCCCTGAAGCATGCCGACTACTCACCGAAGCTTGTGGTGAATCTGTTCCTTCGGTTTCAATGTGCGAGAGATCGTTTATTCGATTCAGAAGTGGTGATTTTGATACGAAAAACAAAAATCGTTCCGACCAACCAAACAAATTTGAAGACCAAGAATTGGAAGCATTACTCCATGAAAATTGTTGTCTAACTCAACAAGAGCTTGCAGCTACTCAATCAGCAATTTTACAACGTTTGCCAGCAGCAGGATTCATCCAAAAGCAGCGAAATTGGGTACCATACGAATTGAAGCCGAGAGACCTTGAAAAATGATTTTGCATGTCCGAAACGATGCTTGAACGCTATAAAAGATAATAATTTTTGCATCGAATTATTACTTGCGATGAAAAATGGATCCATTAAGATAGAAGCGTAAGAGATCGTCTGTGAAGTCGGGCCAACCAGTTGAATCGACACCAAAGCCAAATATCCATGCAGCAAATGTAATGCTCTGTATTTGGTAGGAGCTAAAGGGTTCTATCTATTGTGAGCTGCTGGAATCTGACCAGACCATCACAGGGAACATGCACCGAAAGCAACTGATTCGTTTATAGCTAGTATTGGCCGAAAAACATCCAGAATATGCGGCCAGACATGAACCCATAATATTCCAATACTAATATTGCAATACCTGCTAAAAAATATTTAGAATGAAGTGGTTGGGAAGTTTTGCCTAACTCGCCTTATGGTCCAGAAATTGCCCCGGCAGACTACTCTTTGTTTCAATCGATTTAGAATGCTCTCTCTGGTATGTACTTCACTTTTGAATAGAGTATCCGAAATTGGCTTGATTCGTTCTTGGCGTTAAAAGATGAGCAGTTATTTTGGCTCGGAATCCATATGTTGCCAGAAAGATGGGAAAAGTTCAATAGCCAACTAAGCACCAATTATGGTTTTAAGTTTTGATGATTTTTAAAATCCTTTGATATCTAAAAGAACGATAATTTTTAAACTTATTCCTATTTATATTGTAGGGTAAATTAACTCTAAGTTATCCTACAATATAAGTTAACTCGTTCAACTTCAAGCGAGCCAAAAAGCGCAAAGAATATGGGGACAGCCAAAAAACCTTAATATTCCATTATGACAACACTAGGCCACATTATACAATACCTGTTAAAAACTATTGAGAATGAAGTGGTTGAGAAGTTTTGCCTCACTCGCTTTATACTCCAGCCCTTATCCCGTCCGACTAGTATTTATTTCGATCGATACAGAACGCTCTCTCCGAGATAATCTTCAATTTGGAACAGAGTATCCGAAATTAAATTTATTCGCCTCAAAAGATGAGCAGTTAGTTTGTCTAGGAATCCATATGTTTGCAGAAAGATGGGAAAATATATAAGCTAACACTGGCCAATACTTTGAGTAAATTTATATTGTACAAATGTTTCAAAATAAAAGCTAAAAGTTTGAAAATATTCCGCATTTTAAAGTCATATACCCATTTTTAAAAGCTTTTACATTTTTCTAAATCAAGCTTTTACACTAATGATCTCTAGAAAAATCTTTCTTGATAGCACAAATTTTTCTTGAAACATTTTCAAAAAGCTTTCGCAAAATTCACAACTGTAGCTTTTTAAGCTTTACTTATAAACAAAGCTTTTGAAACTGAAAGTTATTTTGTTTAAGTAAATGTTCATATAACTTCATTTAGCTTTAAAAAATCCTGTTAATTTAATATTGTTATTTAAACTCCCTGCAAAGCTTTTAATTAAACAATTACATTGAGAAATGTTGGCCTTACATTTAGGCAAAGACCAGCAAAGCTTTTTAAACTTGTAAATATTTTTCTACAAGTCTTTGAACAGCAAAAATTTCGCATTTTTAAGTCATACATCCATATTTAAAAGCTTTTGCATTTTTTTTTAAATCATGCTTTTATACTAATGATCTCTAGAAAAAGCTTTCTTAATAGTACAAATTTGTCATGAAACATTTTCCAAAAGCTTTCACAAAATCAACAACTGTAGCTTTTTACTACCACTTATGCTTTATTTATAAACAAAGCTTTTGCAACTTTAACTTATTTTCTTATTAAAATTAAAACTTTAATTAGATATCTATAAGATATAATCTAGCTTTAAAAATCCAGTAAATTTAATAAGTATTGTAATTTAAACTCCCTCCCCAAAGCTTTTTCATTAAACAATTAAATTGAGAAATGTTGGCTTTACATTAACACAAAGCCAAGCAAAGCTTTTTGAACTTGTAAATATTTTTCCTCAAGTCTTTGAAAATCAACAATTTCGCATTTTTATGTCATACATTAAGCTTTTAAATTTTTTTAAATCAAGCTTTTACACTAATGATCTTTGGAAAAGCTTTATTGATAGCATAAATCTATGTTGAAACATTTTCAAAAAGCTTTCACAAAATTCACAACTGTAGCTTTTTACTACCACTTAAGCTTTATTTATAAACAAAGCTTTTGAAACTTTAACTTATTTTCTTATTAAAATTAAAGCTTTAATTAAATATTTATTAATTTAAATCCAGTAAATTTAATATTATAATTTAAACTCCCCCCAAAGCTTTTTAATTAAACAATTAAATTGAAAAATTTTGGCTTTACTTTAACACAAAGCCAAGCAAAGCTTTTTTCTTCAAGTCTTTGAACAGCAACCGTTTAGAGAAATTCCTTTAATTTATTGAAGCATGAAATTAATGGTAAATGTGTGCATTCACATTTCCTTACAAAGAAAGAGTGAGGAGGGCATGAATGTCTTCAACTTCAAGCGAGCTTTTTTTTTTTGTTTATTTCTTATTTTTTTTATAATCTTTACAAAAAGGAATTTCGTTTGTTAAGTTTGTTGTGAATGTTGTGTATTTCTAACGCTTATTTGTTTTAAATGTCCTTGTTTATTTGTTCTACATGTTTTTTTTGCTTTTTAAAGCCTGTAAGCTTTTTCTTTAGCATATTTTTTTTTGTTTTCTGGCTGTTGTTTAGTTATATTTAATAGTATTAAGACTTAATGCATATTTTGTGTAGGTTTTTTTTGTATTTTGTTGTGTTTTACAAGAATTGCTGGTGCCACAATTACATACATCATGTTTACGTAAAACTACTACTTGCTGCCTGCCAGCTAACAACTAGCAACTGCTGCTGCTGCTGATTTTGCTAGTTAGTTGCTGGATGTTTGTTTGGCCTTCGCCCAAATACAAAAAATAAAGAGCAAATTTTATATAAAAAGGATTTTCCTTTCGTCAAGGCGTTAATTCACTTTGAACATTTCGTTTATTTATTTCAATATTTTTTTTGTTGCTTTTCTAACAAATTTGTTTTCTTTTTTTTTTTGTTTGTTTGCAAAGATGCTCATTTTTTTATGAAATTTGTTTTCAGTTTCTTTTTTTTGTTTTTTGATTTCGTTAGTATTTGCCTCATTTTTTCGCCCTGACATTATTTGTTTTGTGCATAAATTTTATTTATTTTTTTTTTGCTGTTTTTCGTTTGCCTTGCAGTTATAAAGTAGATTTTTACTTAAACAAAAATTCTAGCTTATTTTGTGGCCCCGGTTTTTGTAGTTGTTTTATGGGAAGGTTGAAGGTGAGCAGGAGTAAAAATGTGTGAATATAGATTTGTCAGTGGATTTGTAACATCAATGAATATTTATGGGTAAAATGTGTGTTAGAATAGAAACAAAGTTTGTATAGATTAGTGAGTTGTAGGTGGAGTTAAGTACTCTACATTATAAATAGGAATACGATTAAAAATTATCGATATTTTAGATATGAAAGAAATTTAAAAATCATCAAAACTTAAAACCATAATTGGTGCTTAGTTGGCTATTGAACTTTTCCCATCTTTCTGGCAACATATGGATTCCGAGCCAATATAACTGCTCATATTTTGAGGCCAAGAACGAATCAAGCCAATTTCGGATACTCTATTTCAAAGTGAAGTATATACCAGAGAGAGCATTCTAAATCGATCGAAACTAAGAATAGTCGGCCGGGGCAATGCACAGAGGGATGTCTTCATACATTTTTTTTTTGTAAAAATTATAAGGAGTGGTCGTAGAGCATTGAAATTTGGCACTGAGAATTATATGAACTAAATTAAGAAAAAAAAAAATTTTATCAAAATCGTCTACGACCACTGCCCATACAATCCAAATTGATTTTTTCGCATAAAATTGTTTATATCCACGCAAAAGTCTAGAAATTTAGTACATACATTTATTGAAACAAAAAAGGAACGTATGCCGAGTTTCAATAAAATCGGTCATGCCCACCGCCCACGAAAACCATATATAGATAAGAATTTTTTTGATATTTCGTTTATTATTCGACAAAAAATGTTAAGTTTTCATCCTGTTCCGAAATCTATTTTTTCTTTTAATCGAAACAAGACACTCCCACCTTTCATTTTATTAAAAAAAGCAGCTTGGGGGAAACTGGGACTAATTTTTTGTTCCCATGGAAAATCAAAAATAAAATAATTTTTAGAGACTTATAGATTTGGGAATATCTTCTTAACGGTTTATGATATCCCCATATTTTTGTCCCCTCAACAATGAGTGGCGAGAGTATATATAAGTTTGTCATTCCGTTCGTAATTTCCATATTTTTCATTTGCGACCCCATAAAGTATATATATTCTGAATCCTTATAAATAGCGGAATCGATATAGCTGTCCGTCTGTCCGTCTGTGTGTTGAAATCAACTTTCCGAAGCCCCCAAATAACTTACATACACGATTCATACATCAATATCTCCGAAATTCTTCCGGCTCAGCCGCTATTTAAAATCGAGAAAATCGGTCCACAAATGGCTAAGATATAAGGAAAAAACTAGGACAACCTCGATTTTTTACCTATTTTTGACCTATATCTGGATTACTAAGTCATTAATATAGACAATATGGATATCTAATGATAGATATTTCAAAGGCATTTGTAACGACGTAATAAGACTTTGTAACGACGTATAAGTTGGACATACAATGGGTCAAAATCGGAAAAAAATATTTTTTAACCCGAATTTTTTTTTCATCAAAAATTCTTTTTCAAAAAAAAATTAATTAAAGAAATTCCAAAAAAAAATTTGGAATTTCATTATACCCTACACCACCATAGTGGGGAGGGTATTATGCGTTTGTGCAGATGTTTGTAAAGCCCAAAAATATTAAAGTATACCGATGGACTTAGAATCACTTTCTGAGTCGATTAAACGATGTCCGTCCGTATGTCCGTCCGTCGGCTGGCTGGCTGTCCATGTAAATCTTGTGCGCAGAGTACAGGTCGCAATTTCGAAGATATTTCGATCAAATTTGGTACATATTATTTTTTCGGCCCAAGGACCAAACCTATTGAAACTGGCTAAAATCGGTCCATTATTTCACCTAGCCCCCATACAAATGTCCATCCGAAATTGGACTTTATCGGTCATAAATGTTTAATTTATAAATGTATCTCCACAAATTGCGCTCCAAATAAGCTTTATATATACAAAATTCATGTCACCAAATTTTGTTACGATCAGTCCATAATTAGTCATAGCTCCCATATAAACCCGCTTCCGAAAATCACTTTATCGTGCATAAATCGCTTAAAAATTTTGGTATATACACAAAATTCAACATAGTTAACTTTAATATAGACATAAATCACACGACCTAATTTCATGGTGATCGGTTTATAATTGGTCATAGCTCCCATATAAGGCCCACTTCCTAAAATCACTCAAAAATATAAATTATTGAAATTTTAAAAGAAAAATGTTTTTGCTCTTTTACTTAGTGTAGGGTATTATATGGTCGGGCTTGACCGATCATACTTTCTTACTTGTTGAAATTGAGTGTTTGAAAAATTGACTTTTTGACACCAAAATCCCTCTGTGCAATGTCTGGATAATAAGGCGAGTTAGGCAAAACATCCCAAACACTTCATTCTAAATAGTTTTTAGCAGGTATTGCAATATTGGTATTGGAATATTACGGTTTAATGTCTGTCCGCATATTCTGGACGTTTTTCGACCAATACTAGCTTCGAACGAATCAGTTGCTTGTGATGGTCTGGTTAGATACCAACAGCTCACAATAGATAGAACCCTTTAGCTCCCACCAAATACAGAGATTTACCTTAGCGCCATGGATATTTGGATTTGGTGTCGATTCCGCTGGTTGTCCGGGCTTCTCGTAGGATCTTTTACGCTTCAGATTATCATAATGGATCAGTTTTGCATTTGCAAGTAATAATTCGTTGCAAAAATTATTTTCTTTTATAGCGTTCAAGCATCATATTGGACATGCAAAATAATTTTTCAAGGTCTCTCGGCTTCAATTCGTATGACACCCGATTTCCGTAGTTTTGCATGAATCCTGCTGCTCTCAAACGTTTTGAAATTGAGTAACTCCCAATATTTTGACAAGCTCTTGTTGAGTTTTAAGATAATCTTCATGAGAATGACTCCAATTCTTAGTCTTCGAATCTTTTCGGCTGGCCTGGACAATCTTTGTCTTCTGGACTATAATGCGAGTTAGGTAAAACATCCCAACCACTACATTCTAAATTGTCCAGACATTGCCCCGGCCGACTACTCTTTGTTTCGATCGATTTAGAATGCTCTCTCTGGTATATGCTTCACTTTGGAAGAGAGATAGCACCATGGATATTTGGCTTTGGTGTCGTTTCCGCTGGTTGGCCGGGCTTCTCGTACGATCTCTTACGCTTCGGATTAGCACAATGGATAAATTTTTCATCACAAGTAATAATTCGGTGCAAAAATTATCAATTGGAACTTGTAATAGAACCAGGATTGATGCTCTCTTTGGCTACGATTGAAGGTCAATTGAAACTTGAAATTGAACCAGTATTGATGCTAACTTGGGTCGAGATAGAAGGTCAACTGAAACTTCTAACAGAACCATGATTGATACTAAATTATGCCACGATTGATGGTCAATTCGAATATGTAATACAACCACGATTGACGTCCACTTGAGCCTCGATTGATGGTCAATTTAAGCTTAAAATAGAACCAGGATTTATGCTATATTTGGCTACGATTGAAGGTCAATTTAAACTTGAAATTTAACCATGATTGATACTCACTTGTGTCATGATTGATGGTCAATTGGAATTTGTAATAGAGCCACGTTTTGATGTACACTTGAGCCTCGATTGATGGTCAATTGAAACTTGAAATAGAACCATGATTTATGATATATTTGGCTACGATTGATGGTCAATTGGAACTTGTAAAAGAACCAGGATTGATGCTCTCTTTGACTGCGATTGATGGTCCATTGAAACTTGAAATTGATCCACTATTGATGCTAACTTGGGTCACGTTTGACGGTCAACTAGAAGTTGTAACAGAACCATGATTGATACTTACTTATGCCACGATTGATGGTCAATTCAAACATGTAATAGAACCACGATTGATGTCCACTTGAGCCTCGATTGTTGGTCAATTTAAACTTAAAATTGAACCAGGATTTAAGCTATATTTGGCTACGATTGACGGCCATTTGAAACTTGAAATTAAGCCATGATTGATACTCACTTGTGCCATGATTGATGGTCAATTGGAATTTGTAATAGAACCACGATTGATGTTCACTTGAGCCTCGATTGATGGCCGATTGAAACTTGAAATAGAACCAGTATTAATGCTTTCTTTGGCTACGATTGACGATCAATTGAAACTTTAAATTTAAGCACTATTGATGCTAACTGGGGACACGATTAACGGTCAACTAGAACCTGTAACTGAACCACGATTGATACTCACTTATGCCACGATTGATGGTCAATTGGAACTTGAAATAGAACCACGATTGATGCTCACTTGAGCCTTGATTGATGGTCATTTGGAACTTGTAAAGCATCCACGATTGTTGCTCACTTGAACTTCGACTGATGGAAAATTGAAACTTGAAATTGAACTAATGCAAACTTGGGTCACGATTGACGGTCAACTGGAACTTGTAACAGAACCATGATTGATACTCGCATTTGCCATGATTGATGGTCAATTGGAACTTGAAATAGAACAACGATTGATGCACACTTGAGCTATGATTGATTTTTAATTGGAACTTGTAACAGAACGGCGATTGATGGTCACTTAAGCCTCGATTGATGATCGATTGAAACTTGAAATAGGTCCACGATTGATGTGTACTTAGGATGCAATTGATGTTTTATTGGAACTTAGTATAGATCCACAAATGAAGCCAACTTGGGTCACGATTGACGATCAACTGGAAGTTGTAGCAGAGGTCACTTGTGTCACGATTGATAGTTAATTGGAGCTTTTAATACAACCAATATTGATCGTCATTTGAGCCTCGATTGATGGCAGATTTAAACTTGAATTGGAGGTCAATTAGAACTTGCAAAGGAACCACGATTAGTTCTCATCTGGACCACGATTGATGGTCAATTGGAACTTGTATATGGAACGGCGATTGGTGCTCACATGGGCTTCGATTGATGATTAATTGGAACGTGCAATAGAACCACACATAGCTACAATTGAGGTTGAATTTGAACTTCGATTGTATATATGATTGAAGCTTGACTGAAGCTATAAACAACCCTGAATGTTGCTCCAAACAAACTGTATACAGAGACGCGACTTATGTTTAACTGGGACGTCGGATAGTCAGACTTGAGGTTTAATTGAATCTAGAAATTGAACCGCTTTTGATGTTCAATATGATTACAATTAAAGACACGAATTAAATTCAATTGAGATGACAAACAGAGCAACTTTTAACGCGTAATTTGAACTACAAACGGGGCCACAAATAATATTCAATTGGGACTTAAACTAGAAACTAGATTATCCTGCATTTAGAACCACAAATGGGGCCAAGATTAATAATCATTTGGGACCAAAAATTAGTACCACAATTAATCTGCTATTGCAGCCATACATAATGTCATATTACTAAAGAAAAATAAAGCCACAATGGATTCGTTTTAACCCAGCTGCCTGCTTATCTCCAACATTATCTCCTTTTTTCCAATGTTGTGGTGGCATTATACACACTTTTATTTATAACAACATAAACAACAACTAGAAAAAGAAAAAAAAAACTGATTTAATACAAACTTTTGTTTGTCTTTTTTTCAAAAACCCCTCTAGTTTTTCCTACTTAACACAAACCATATTTTTTTCATATTTATACAGATGATACTATAGCTGATGCTTTGCTAGAGTAAGTGGAGGGGGGTGGGACAAAAAAAATCATGAGGCCTAGTTTTATATTTGTTTCTATTCAATATAAATAAAACAAAATTACAATATGTTTATATAAAAATTCAGTTTTCACTACTTTTTTTCTGCTTTGCTTTCGCAACAACAACTCGTTTTTATTATAATTTTTTTTATAAAAAAATAAAATAGCATAAAAAACTAGTTACAAATCGCATAAAATATGAAGCAGCTTAAAGGAAAAAAAGAAAATAAAGTTGTATCTTGTTAGATATCAGAAAAAAAACCTTGAAACTTTTTAAATTTAACCTGTTCAGCAGTTGAACGTTGGAAACGAATGCAGGGACAGACGGACGGACAGACAGACAGACCTGGAGAGAGAGACATATTTTTCTTGTATAGAAATTTATATGCTGCTAAACTTTTTATTCCTTGAAATGTTGTTATCAGGTTTGTTTTTTGTTTTTTTTTAAACACAAGAGAAAAATCTCAGGCAACAAAAAAGAAAAAGAAAAAAAGTATTAAGGAAATATATCATCATCGTTTGTTATACAAGCAGGGAGAGAGTAGCGAGAGACAGTGACAGTTTCTCCTAAACATTTGTATAGTATTCAGCATAGAAATCGCTAGTTGGAACAAAAAGTTCTTTGGATAGCATCAGCGGCAGCAAAGAAAATGTATAAATTGTAAATGTATTTGTTAAAGGATTTTTATAAAGTTTGCTGTCGTTGTTTCATTCTATTTTATTTTATTTTATTTGCAAACAGACATGTGAATTATTTTACACATAAAACTTTTGTAATTTTAATATAAAGTTTTTGCTATCAGCAGCAACAACATATAAATGTAAAGAAACACCCTGGCAGGTTATAATGGTTAAGAAGCTTGTCAAGTTTGTCAGTAGCAAAAATGGAAAAAGTGCATTTACATTTTAGTTTGAGATTTGCACAAAAAAATATGACAAATAAGCCTTGTGATCAGAAATGATATTATAAAAACTGGTTTGATTTATACTTTCAGTGTAATTTATTGGAAGTTGTAATAGTCAAGTAGACTTTGTAACAGAACCATGATTGATAATGATTGTGTCACGATTGACTGTCAATTAGGACTTGTAACTGAACCAGCAGTTATGCTCACTTGAGCCTCCATTGATGGTCAATTGGAACATGAAATAGAACAAGGATTTATGCTCTATTTTGCTACGATTGATGGTCAATTGAAACTTGAAATTGAACCACTATTGATGCTAAATTGGGTAACGATGGACGGTCAAATGGAACTTGTAACAGAACCAGGATTTGTACTCTCTTTGGCTACGATTGATGGTCAATTGAAACTTGAAATTGAATCACTATTGATGCTAACTTGGATAACGATTGACAATCAACTAAAACTTGTAACAGAACCACGATTATTGCTCACTTGGACCACTATTGATGGTCAATTGGAACTTGTAATAGAAACATGATTAATTCTCACTAGAACCACGATTGATGGTCAATTGGAACTTGTAAAGGAACCACGATTGATAGTCAATTGGAACTTGTAAAGCAACAACGATTAATTCTCACCAGAACCACGATTGATGGTCAATTGGAACTTGTAAAGGAACCACATTTGATGGTTAATTGAAACTTGTGAAGGAACCACGATTGATGGTCAATTGGAACTTGTAAAGGAACCACATTTGATGGTTAATTGAAACTTGTGAAGGAACCACGATTGATGGTCAATTGGAACTTGTAAAGGAACCACGAATAATTCTCAAGAGAACCACGATTGATGGTCAATTGGAACATGTGAAGGAACCACGATAGATGGTCAATTGAAACTTATGAAGGAACCACGATTGATGGTCAATTGGAACTTGTAAAGGAACCACGAATAATTCTCAAGAGAACCACGATTGATGGTCAATTGGAACTTGTGAAGGAACCACGATTGATGGTCAATTGGAACTTGTGAAGGAACAACGATTAATGGTCAATTGGAACTTGTAAAGGAACAACGATTAATTCTCACTAGAACCACGATTGATGGTCAATTGGAACTTGTAAAAGAACCACGATTAATTCTCACTAGAACCACGATTGATGGTCAATTAGAACTTGTAAAGGAACAACGATTAATTCTCACTAGAACCACGATTAATGGTCAATTGGAACTTGTAAAGGAACAACGATTAATTCTCACTAGAACCACGATTGATGGTCAATTGGAACTTGTAAAAGAACCACGAATAATTCTCACTAGAACCACGATTGATGGTCAATTGGAACTTGTAAAGGAACCACGATTAATTCTCACTTGAACCACGATTGATGGGCAATTGGAACTTGTATAGGAACCACGATTAATTCTCACTTGAACCACGATTGATGGGCAATTGGAACTTGGGAAGGAACCACGTTTGATGGTTAATTGAAACTTGTGAAGGAATCACGATTGATGGTCAATTGGAACTTGTGAAGGAACCACGATAGATGGACAATTGAAACTTATGAAGGAACCACGATTGATGGTCAATTGGAACTTGTAAAGGAACCACGATTAATTCTCACTAGAACCACGATTGATGGTCAATTGGAAGTTGTAAAAGAACCACGATTAATTCTCACTAGAACCACGATTGATGGTCAATTAGAACTTGTAAAGGAACCACGATTAATTCTCACTAGAACCACGATTGATGGTCAATTGGAACTGGGGAAGGAACCACGTTTGATGGTTAATTGAAACTTGTGAAGGAATCACGATTGATGGTCAATTGGAACTTGTGAAGGAACCACGATAGATGGACAATTGAAACTTATGAAGGAACCACGATTGATGGTCAATTAGAACTTGTAAAGGAACCACGAATAATTCTCACTAGAACCACGATTGATGGTCAATTGGAACTTGTGAAGGAACCACGATTGATGGTCAATTGGAACTTGTGAAGGAACAACGATTGATGGTATGGAACTTGTATAGGAACCACGATTAATTCTCACTAGAACCACGATTGATGGTCAATTGGAACTTGTAAAGGAACCACGATTAATTCTCACTTGAACCACGATTGATGGGCAATTGGAACTTGTATAGGAACCACGATTAATTCTCACTTGAACCACGATTGATGGGCAATTGGAACTCGTAATAGAACCACGATTGATGCTTTTAATGGTTTAATGATCAATTGGAACTTGCAATAGAGCCACGAATGCTACTCTCTTGGGACAACATTGAAACTCAATTGAGGCAATAACAGAATCATGATTGATGCTCATTTGGACCACTATTGGTAGATAATCAATAGATCCACGATTCATGTTTAATTGGGTGTATAAAGAGATCCTCTATTGATGTTCGATTGGGTCACGATTTATATTCAGTTGGAATTTGAAATAGAGCCACGATTGATACACACTGCCACCACGATTGGGTTCTCAATTGAAACTAAAAAACATATCCCTCATTGGCGCTCACTTAGACCACAATTAATGATGACTAAAGACTTGAAATTTCAGCATGACTCACACTTAAAAGGAAATATAAATAGTTAGATCCATAAATGAAGTAACTATTGGCGATAGTTGGACTATAAACATAGCTACGGTTTATGGTGGATTGACATTCTGAAACCATCATAGCTGATACTCAATTGAAAGTAAAAATAGGACGGTAATTTGTGCCCAATTGAGGCAATAAATAGAGTTTGAATTTGAGTATTTTTTTGGTGGTTTATCTTTGCAGACATTTTCCATTAGCAGATGCCAGAAGATTAAGCATTTACCTTTTCTTTTATCATTTAATTGAACTTAATTTCCGCCAAATAAATTATAAATTATAAATAAGAAAAAATTTCTTGTATTTAAGCTGGCCAAATAATTTAAAATTCTTTTAACGTTTTGGCCATCAACAAAGACGATAAAGAAAAGGCCATCGATAAAGTTATTTAAATTATAAATAGACCACTTTTTGTAACTGTTTGTTTTTTTTTTATTATAATTTACTTCCGTCTTCACTTTAAGCCACAAGATAGACAGTGAGATGATTTATCAATTTCTATGGGACAGCCAACAAGGACTTGCAATTTTAGCTCAACTCCTGGTGGGTTTATTTACTATTTAATCTAGCAGCACTCATACTCTTCCGCTCATTTAGGGCACAAACACTTGGTTTGTAAATGTATGTATGTATATGGATGAGTTTGTAAATGTATAATATTTGCTTAACAACTTATTTTAAAACCATAAATTATAAGCTTCATCAAATTGTGTTTAACACCAAAAATCCCTTTTACCAAAAAGAAAAAAACAACATCCATTCATTTCATCTTTCAGTCCTCGCTTGCTACCGTATTTTCTCCCACTTTTTCGCTTTGCTCATTGTATTTTATGCTGCTTCTCTATACTTATGTTTGTGTTATTGTATTGTCCTTCAAGGCCACAATTTATAACGAAACGAAACATTAAAATCGTCCTTTTTTATGGCCAATAGATGAACAAGCACTTTTTTTCGCCAAATATAAGAATGAGCTTGAAAACACATAGAAATGCTGTAAAAAGGAATGAACGAGCAGTTTTTAAATATTTCTACCATCAAGACTATAGAAAACACATTGTGCCAGGATATTTGCCATTATTGGGGGAGAGGCGAACGAGAAAGGGGAAACGAAGAGGGTGCCATTAGTTAAGAGAGAGAACTGTTAGAAAGATTTAGGTATAAAGGGAATCTGTAGTCGTTTGGAGTTCGATTATTTATCTTTAACAATTTTTAAAGAAAAGTTTGACATTTAAAATCTACATTTTGATTAATGTTTTACAATGATAGAAAGGTATATTTATTTATTTATTTGTATATATGTAGTATGTAAGAAAGCGTGTAAGGGTGATAGAATGTTATTTTAAATCACACAGACAGACAGACATTTATAAAATAAGAACAATAAAATATTTACACACTTACTTATAAAGATACCCACACACACACTTAATACACATCCATATAATATATTTAATAAAAAGATAAAACCAATAAATAAAAGATATATGGGTTTAGTTGTCTGTCTATTCTGAGATTACAAAAATATGATAAGTGAGCAGGAGCGTCTGCGGCGTTAATGCATAAATAAAGCTACAATTCATGTTTAATTTGGACCATAAATAATAACACGATTGCTAGTAAAATTGTAACAATAAATAATTTCACAATTGATACTCAACTGGGAATATAAATCGGATTAAGATTCTATGTTTACCTGGAGCCTTATTGATGCTCAATTATGATCACAAATAGAAACGAGATTGATATTTAATTGGGGGAGACTAAAGAGGCCGCTATGAAAGGTCAACTGGAACTTGTAATTGAGGGATGATTGGCGATCATCTAGGTCAGTAAATAACCACGATTGATGTTCAACTAGATCTACAACTAGAGGCTAAAATCCTGATTAATTTAAACATCAACTAGAGATTAGATTAATGCTTAATTTTTGTTCATATCGGACATCCAATCTCCTAAATATATCCACGATTGATGTTCAATTTGCCACCTAAATATATCCACGATTGATGTTCAATTCGCCACCTAAATATATCCACGATTGATGTTCAATTTGCCACCTAAATATATCCACGATTGATATTCAATTTGTCTCCTAAATATATCCACGATTGATGTCCAATTTGTCTCCTAAATATATCCACGATTGATGTCCAATTTGTCTCCTAAATATATCCACGATTGATGTTCAATTTGTCTCCTAAATATATCCACGATTGATGTTCAATTTGTCTCCAAAATATATCCATGATTGTCTGCTAAACATATCCACGATTGATGTTCAATTTGTCTTCTAAATATATCCACGATTGTCTGCTAAATATTATCCATGATTGATGTTCAATTTGTCTCCTAAATATATCCACGTTTGATATTCAATTTGTCTCCTAAATATATCCACGATTGTCTCCTAAGTATATCCACGTTTGATGTTCAATTTGTCTCCTAAATATATCCACGATTGGCTCCTAAGTATATCCACGATTGTCTCCTAAATATATCCACGATTGGCTCCTAAATATATCCACGATTGTCTCCTAAATATATCCACGTTTGATGTTCAATTTGTCTCCTAAATATATCCACGATTGTCTCCTAAATATATCCACGTTTGATGTTCAATTTGTCTCCTAAATATATCCACGTTTGATGTTTAGTTTGTCTCCTAAATATATCCACGATTGATGTTCAGTTTGTCTCCTAAATATATCCACGATTGTCTCCTAAATATATCCACGATTGATGTTCAGTTTGTCTCCTAAATATATCCACGATTGTCTCCTAAATATATCCACGATTGATGTTCAGTTTGTCTCCTAAATATATCCACGATTGTCTCCTAAATATATCCACGATTGATGTTCAGTTTGTCTCCTAAATATATCCACGATTGTCTCCTAAATATATCCACGATTGATGTTCAGTTTGTCTCCTAAATATATCCACGATTGTCTCCTAAATATATCCACCATTGATGTTCAGTTTGTCTCCTAAATATATCCACGATTGATGTTCAGTTTGTCTCCTAAATATATCCACGATTGTCTCCTAAATATATCCACCATTGATGTTCAGTTTGTCTCCTAAATATATCCACGATTGTCTCCTAAATATATCCACGATTGATGTTCAGTTTGTCTCCTAAATATATCCACGATTGATGTTCAGTTTGTCTCCTAAATATATCCACGATTGTCTCCTAAATATATCCACGATTGATGTTCAGTTTGTCTCCTAAATATATCCACGATTGATGTTCAGTTTGTCTCCTAAATATATCCACGATTGTCTCCTAAATATATCAACAATTGATGTTCAGTCTGTCTCCTAAATATATCCACGATTGATGTTCAGTTTGTCTCCTAAATACATCCACGATTGTCTCCAAAATATATCCACGATTGATGTTCAGTTTGTCTCCTAAATACATCCACGATTGTCTCCAAAATATATCCACGATTGTCTCCACAATTGATGTCCAATTTGGCTCCAAAATATATCCACGATTGATGTTCAGTTTGTCTCCTAAATACATCCACGATTGTCTCCAAAATATATCCACGATTGTCTCCACAATTGATGTCCAATTTGGCTCCAAAATATATCCACGATTGATGTTCAATTTATCTTCAAAATATATCCACGATTGATGTCCAATTTGTCTCCTCAATATATCCACGATTGATGACCAATTTGTCTCCTAAATATATCCACGATTGATGTTCAATTTGTCTCCTAAATACATCCACGATTGTCTCCTAAATATATCCACGATTGATGTTCAATTTGTCTCCTAAATATATCCACGATTGATGTCCAATTTGTCTCCTAAATATATCCACGATTGATGTCCAATTTGTCTCCTAAATACATCCACGATTGATGTCCAATTTGTCTCCTAAATATATCCACGATTGATGTTCAATTTGTCTCCTAAATATATCCACGATTGATGTCCAATTTGTCTCCTAAATATATCCACGATTGATGTTCAATTTGTCTCCTAAATATATCCACGATTGATGTCCAATTTGTCTCCTAAATATATCCACGATTGATGTCCAATTTGTCTCCTAAATATATCCACGATTGATGTTCAATCTGTCTCCTAAATATATCCACGATTGATGTCCAATTTGTCTCCTAAATACATCCATGATTGTCTCCTAAATATATCCATGATTGATGTCCAATTTGTCTCCTAAATATATCCACGATTGCTGTTCAATTTGTCTCCTAAATACATCCATGATTGTCTCCTAAATATATCCACGATTGATGTCCAATTTGTCTCCTAAATATATCCACGATTGCTGTTCAATTTGTCTCCTAAATACATCCATGATTGTCTCCTAAATATATCCACGATTGATGTTCAATTTGTCTCCTAAATATATCCACGATTGTCTCCAAAATATATCCACGATTGTCTCCACAATTGATGTCCAATTTCGCTCCAAAATATATCCACGATTGATGTTCAATTTATCTTCAAAATATATCCACGATTGATGTTCAATTTGTCTCCTAACTACATCCACGATTGTCTCCTAAATATATCCACGATTGATGTTCAATTTGTCTCCTAAATAAATCCACGATTGATGTTCAATTTGTCTCCTAACTACATCCACGATTGTCTCCTAAATATATCCACGATTGATGTTCAATTTGTCTCCTAAATAAATCCACGATTGATGTTCAATTTGTCTCCTAAATAAATCCACGATTGATGTCCAATTTGTCTCCTAAATATATCCACGATTTATGTTCAATTTGTCTCCTAAATATATCCACGATTGATGTCCAATTTGTCTCCTAAATATATCCACGATTGATGTCCAATTTGTCTCCTAAATATATCCACGATTGATGTTCAATCTGTCTCCTAAATATATCCACGATTGATGTCCAATTTGTCTCCTAAATATATCCACGATTGATGTCCAATTTGTCTCCTAAATATATCCACGATTGATGTTCAATTTGTCTCCTAAATACATCCATGATTGTCTCCTAAATATATCCACGATTGATGTCCAATTTGTCTCCTAAATATATCCACGATTGATGTTCAATTTGTCTCCTAAATACATCCATGATTGTCTCCTAAATATATCCACGATTGATGTCCAATTTGTCTCCTAAATATATCCACGATTGATGTCCAATTTGTCTCCTAAATATATCCACGATTGATGTTCAATTTGCCACCTAAATATATCCACGATTGATGTCCAATTTGTCTCCTAAATATATCCACGATTGATGTTCAATTTGCCACCTAAATATATCCACGATTGATGTTCAATTCGCCACCTAAATATATCCACGATTGATGTTCAATTTGCCACCTAAATATATCCACGATTGATATTCAATTTGTCTCCTAAATATATCCACGATTGATGTCCAATTTGTCTCCTAAATATATCCACGATTGATGTCCAATTTGTCTCCTAAATATATCCACGATTGATGTTCAATTTGTCTCCTAAATATATCCACGATTGATGTTCAATTTGTCTCCAAAATATATCCACGATTGTCTGCTAAACATATCCACGATTGATGTTCAATTTGTCTTCTAAATATATCCACGATTGTCTGCTAAATATTATCCATGATTGATGTTCAATTTGTCTCCTAAATATATCCACGTTTGATATTCAATTTGTCTCCTAAATATATCCACGATTGTCTCCTAAGTATATCCACGTTTGATGTTCAATTTGTCTCCTAAATATATCCACGATTGGCTCCTAAGTATATCCACGATTGTCTCCTAAATATATCCACGATTGGCTCCTAAGTATATCCACGATTGTCTCCTAAATATATCCACGTTTGATGTTCAATTTGTCTCCTAAATATATCCACGATTGTCTCCTAAATATATCCACGTTTGATGTTCAATTTGTCTCCTAAATATATCCACGATTGTCTCCTAAATATATCCACGTTTGATGTTTAGTTTGTCTCCTAAATATATCCACGATTGATGTTCAGTTTGTCTCCTAAATATATCCACGATTTATGTTCAATTTGTCTCCTAAATATATCCACGATTGATGTCCAATTTGTCTCCTAAATATATCCACGATTGATGTCCAATTTGTCTCCTAAATATATCCACGATTGATGTTCAATTTGTCTCCTAAATATATCCACGATTGATGTTCAATTTGTCTCCAAAATATATCCACGATTGTCTGCTAAACATATCCACGATTGATGTTCAATTTGTCTTCTAAATATATCCACGATTGTCTGCTAAATATTATCCATGATTGATGTTCAATTTGTCTCCTAAATATATCCACGTTTGATATTCAATTTGTCTCCTAAATATATCCACGATTGGCTCCTAAGTATATCCACGATTGTCTCCTAAATATATCCACGTTTGATGTTCAATTTGTCTCCTAAATATATCCACGATTGTCTCCTAAATATATCCACGTTTGATGTTCAATTTGTCTCCTAAATATATCCACGATTGTCTCCTAAATATATCCACGTTTGATGTTTAGTTTGTCTCCTAAATATATCCACGATTGATGTTCAGTTTGTCTCCTAAATATATCCACGATTTATGTTCAATTTGTCTCCTAAATATATCCACGATTGATGTCCAATTTGTCTCCTAAATATATCCACGATTGATGTCCAATTTGTCTCCTAAATATATCCACGATTGATGTTCAATTTGTCTCCTAAATATATCCACGATTGATGTTCAATTTGTCTCCAAAATATATCCACGATTGTCTGCTAAACATATCCACGATTGATGTTCAATTTGTCTTCTAAATATATCCACGATTGTCTGCTAAATATTATCCATGATTGATGTTCAATTTGTCTCCTAAATATATCCACGTTTGATATTCAATTTGTCTCCTAAATATATCCACGATTGGCTCCTAAGTATATCCACGATTGTCTCCTAAATATATCCACGATTGGCTCCTAAGTATATCCACGATTGTCTCCTAAATATATCCACGTTTGATGTTCAATTTGTCTCCTAAATATATCCACGATTGTCTCCTAAATATATCCACGTTTGATGTTCAATTTGTCTCCTAAATATATCCACGATTGTCTCCTAAATATATCCACGATTGTCTCCTAAATATATCCACGTTTGATGTTTAGTTTGTCTCCTAAATATATCCACGATTGATGTTCAGTTTGTCTCCTAAATATATCCACGATTTATGTTCAATTTGTCTCCTAAATATATCCACGATTGATGTCCAATTTGTCTCCTAAATATATCCACGATTGATGTCCAATTTGTCTCCTAAATATATCCACGATTGATGTTCAATCTGTCTCCTAAATATATCCACGATTGATGTCCAATTTGTCTCCTAAATATATCCACGATTGATGTCCAATTTGTCTCCTAAATATATCCACGATTGATGTCCAATTTGTCTCCTAAATATATCCACGATTGATGTCCAATTTGTCTCCTAAATATATCCACGATTGATGTCCAATTTGTCTCCTAAATATATCGACGATTGATGTCCAATTTGTCTCCTAAATATATCGACGATTGATGTCCAATTTGTCTCCTAAATATATCCACGATTGATGTCCAATTTGTCTCCTAAATATATCCACGATTGATGTCCAATTTGTCTCCTAAATATATCCACGATTGATGTCCAATTTGTCTCCTAAATATATCCACGATTGATGTCCAATTTGTCTCCTAAATATATCCACGATTGATGTCCAATTTGTCTCCTAAATATATCCACGATTGATGTCCAATTTGTCTCCTAAATATATCCACGATTGATGTCCAATTTCTCTCCTAAATATATCCACGATTGATGTCCAATTTGTCTCCTAAATATATCCACGATTGATGTCCAATTTGTCTCCTAAATATATCCACGATTGATGTCCAATTTGTCTCCTAAATATATCCACGATTGATGTCCAATTTGTCTCCTAAATATATCCACGATTGATGTCCAATTTGTCTCCTAAATATATCCACGATTGATGTCCAATTTGTCTCCTAAATATATCCACGATTGATGTCCAATTTGTCTCCTAAATATATCCACGATTGATGTCCAATTTGTCTCCTAAATATATCAACGATTGATGTCCAATTTGTCTCCTAAATATATCCACGATTGATGTCCAATTTGTCTCCTAAATATATCCACGATTGATGTCCAATTTGTCTCCTAAATATATCCACGATTGATGTCCAATTTGTCTCCTAAATATATCCACGATTGATGTCCAATTTGTCTCCTAAATATATCCACGATTGAGTCCAATTTGTCTCCTAAATATATCCACGATTGATGTCCAATTTGTCTCCTAAATATATCCACGATTGATGTCCAATTTGTCTCCTAAATATATCCACGATTGATGTCCAATTTGTCTCCTAAATATATCCACGATTGATGTCCAATTTGTCTCCTAAATATATCCACGATTGATGTCCAATTTGTCTCCTAAATATATCCAGGATTGATGTCCAATTTGTCTCCTAAATATATCCACGATTGATGTCCAATTTGTCTCCTAAATATATCCACGATTGATGTCCAATTTGTCTCCAAAATATATCCACGATTGATGTCCAATTTGTCTCCTAAATATATCCACGATTGATGATCAATTTGTATCCTAAATATATCCACTATTGATGTTCAATTTGTATCCTAAATATATCCACGATTGTCTCCTAAATATACACACGATTGATGTTCAATTTGTCTCCTAAATACATCCACGATTGTCTCCTAAGTATATCCACGATTGATGTCCAATTTGTCTCCTAAATATATCCACGATTGATGTCCAATTTGTCTCCTAAATATATCCACGATTGATGTCCAATTTGTCTCCTAAATATATCCACGATTGATGTCCAATTTGTCTCCTAAATATATCCACGATTGATGTCCAATTTGTCTCCTAAATATATCCACGATTGAGTCCAATTTGTCTCCTAAATATATCCACGATTGATGTCCAATTTGTCTCCTAAATATATCCACGATTGATGTCCAATTTGTCTCCTAAATATATCCACGATTGATGTCCAATTTGTCTCCTAAATATATCCACGATTGATGTCCAATTTGTCTCCTAAATATATCCACGATTGATGTCCAATTTGTCTCCTAAATATATCCACGATTGATGTCCAATTTGTCTCCAAAATATATCCACGATTGATGTCCAATTTGTCTCCTAAATATATCCACGATTGATGATCAATTTGTATCCTAAATATATCCACGATTGATGTTCAATTTGTATCCTAAATATATCCACGATTGTCTCCTAAATATACACACGATTGATGTTCAATTTGTCTCCTAAATACATCCACGATTGTCTCCTAAATATATCCACGATTGATGTCCAATTTGTCTCCTAAATATATCCACAATTGGTGTTCAATTTGTCTCCTAAATATATCCACGATTGTCTCCTAAATATATCCACTATTGTCTCCTAAATATATCCACGATTGATGTCCAATTTGTCTCCTAAATATATCCACGATTGATGTTCAATTTATCTCCTAAATATATCCACGATTGATGTTCAATTTGTCTCCTAAATACATCCACGATTGTCTCCTAAATATATCCACGATTGATGTTCAATTTATCTCCTAAATATATCCATGATTGATGTCCAATTTGTTTCCTAAATAGATCCACGATTGTCTCCTAAATATACACACGGTTGATGTTCAATTTGTCTCCTAAATAGATCCACGATTGTCTCCTAAATATATCCACGATTGATGTCCAATTTGTCTCCTAAATATATCCACGATTGATGTCCAATTTGTCTCCTAAATATATCCACGATTGATGTCCAATTTGTCTCCTAAATATATCCACGATTGATGTCCAATTTGTCTCCTAAATATATCCACGATTGATGTCCAATTTGTCTCCTAAATATATCCACGATTGATGTCCAATTTGTCTCCTAAATATATCCACGATTGATTTTCAATTTGTCTACTAAATACCTCCAAGATTGTCTCCTAAATATATCCACGATTGATGTTCAATTTGTCTACTAAATACCTCCAAGATTGTCTCCTAAATATATCCACGATTGATGTCCAATTTGTCTCCTAAATATATCCACGATTGATGTTAAATTTGTCTCCTAAATACATCCATGATTGTCTCCTAAATATATCCACGATTGATGTCCAATTTGTCTCCTAAATATATCCACGATTGATGTCCAATTTGTCTCCTAAATATATCCACGATTGATGTCCAATTTGTCTCCTAAATATATCCACGATTGATGTTCAATTTGTCTCCTAAATATATCCACGATTGTCTCCTAAATATATCCACGATTGTCTCCTAAATGTATCCACGATTGTCTCCTAAATATATCCACGATTGTCTCCTAAATATATCCACGATTGTCTCCTAAATGTATCCACGATTGTCTCCTAAATATATCCACGATTGATGTCCAATTTGTCTCCTAAATATATCCACGATTGGTGTTCAATTTGTCTCCTAAATATATCCACGATTGATGTCCAATTTGTCTCCTAAATATATCCACGATTGATGTCCAATTTGTCTCCTAAATATATCCACGATTGATGTCCAATTTGTCTCCTAAATATATCCACGATTGATGTCCAATTTGTCTCCTAAATATATCCACGATTGATGTCCAATTTGTCTCCTAAATATATCCACGATTGATTTTCAATTTGTCTACTAAATACCTCCAAGATTGTCTCCTAAATATATCCACGATTGATGTCCAATTTGTCTCCTAAATATATCCACGATTGATGTCCAATTTGTCTCCTAAATATATCCACGATTGATTTTCAATTTGTCTACTAAATACCTCCAAGATTGTCTCCTAAATATATCCACGATTGATGTCCAATTTGTCTCCTAAATATATCCACGATTGATGTTCAATTTGTCTCCTAAATACATCCATGATTGTCTCCTAAATATATCCACGATTGATGTCCAATTTGTCTCCTAAATATATCCACGATTGATGTCCAATTTGTCTCCTAAATATATCCACGATTGATGTTCAATTTGTCTCCTAAATATATCCACGATTGTCTCCTAAATATATCCACGATTGTCTCCTAAATGTATCCACGATTGTCTCCTAAATATATCCACGATTGATGTCCAATTTGTCTCCTAAATATATCCACGATTGGTGTTCAATTTGTCTCCTAAATATATCCACGATTGTCTCCTAAATATATCCACGATTGATGTCCAATTTGTCTCCTAAATATATCCACGATTGATGTCCAATTTGTCTCCTAAATATATCCACGATTAATGTTCAATTTGTCTCCTAAATACATCCACGATTGTCTCCTAAATATACCCACGATTGATGTTCAATTTATCTCCTAAATATATCCATGATTGATGTCCAATTTGTTTCCTAAATAGATCCACGATTGATGTTCAATTTATCTCCTAAATATATCCATGATTGATGTCCAATTTGTTTCCTAAATAGATCCACGATTGATGTTCAATTTATCTCCTAAATATATCCATGATTGATGTCCAATTTGTTTCCTAAATAGATCCACGATTGTCTCCTAAATATACACACGGTTGATGTTCAATTTGTCTCCTAAATAGATCCACGATTGTCTCCTAAATATACACACGGTTGATGTTCAATTTGTCTCCTAAATACATCCACGATTGTCTCCTAAATATATCCACGATTGATGTTCAATTTGTCTCCTAAATATATCCACGATTGATGTCCAATTTGTCTCCTAAATATATCCACGATTGATGTCCAATTTGTCTCCTAAATATATCCACGATTGATGTTCAATTTGTCTACTAAATACCTCCAAGATTGTCTCCTAAATATATCCACGATTGATGTTCAATTTGTCTACTAAATACCTCCAAGATTGTCTCCTAAATATATCCACGATTGATGTCCAATTTTTCTCCTAAATATATCCACGATTGATGTTCAATTTGTCTACTAAATACCTCCAAGATTGTCTCCTAAATATATCCACGATTGATGTCCAATTTGTCTCCTAAATATATCCACGATTGATGTCCAATTTGTCTCCTAAATATATCCACGATTGATGTTCAATTTGTCTCCTAAATACATCCATGATTGTCTCCTAAATATATCCACGATTGATGTCCAATTTGTCTCCTAAATATATCCTCGATTGATGTCCAATTTGTCTCCTAAACATATCCACGATTGTCTCCTAAATATATCCATGATTGATGTCCAATTAGTCTCCTAAATATATCCACGATTGATGTCCAATTTGTCTCCTAAACATATCCACGATTGTCTCCTAAATATATCCATGATTGATGTCCAATTAGTCTCCTAAATATATCCACGATTGATGTCCAATTTGTCTCCTAAACATATCCACGATTGTCTCCTAAATATATCCATGATTGATGTCCAATTAGTCTCCTAAATATATCCACGATTGATGTCCAATTTGTCTCCTAAATATATCCACGATTGATGTCCAATTTGTCTCCTAAATATATCCACGATTGATGTCCAATTTGTCTCCTAAACATATCCACGATTGTCTCCTAAATATATCCATGATTGATGTCCAATTAGTCTTCTAAATATATCCACGATTGATGTCCAATTTGTCTCCTAAACATATCCACGATTGTCTCCTAAATATATCCATGATTGATGTCCAATTAGTCTCCTAAATATATCCACGATTGATGTTCAATTTGTCTTCTAAACATATCCTCGATTGTCTCCTAAATATATCCACGATTGATGTCCTATTTGTCTCCAAAATATATCCACGATTGATGTCCAATTTGTCTTCTAAACATATCCACGATTGTCTCCTAAATATATCCACGATTGATGTCTTATTTGTCTCCAAAATATATCCACGATTGATGTTCAATTTGTCGCCTAAATATATCCACGATTGATGTCCTATTTGTCTCCAAAATATATCCACGATTGATGTTCAATTTGTCTCCTAAACATATCCACGATTGATGTCCAATTTGTCTCCTAAACGTATCAACGATTGTCTCCTAAATATATCCACGATTGATGTTCAATTTGTCTCCTAAATATATCCACGATTGATATCCAATTTGTCCAATTATCTCCTAATTATATCCACGATTGATGCTCAATTTGTCTCCTAAATATATCCAAATAAACTGCCTCCCCTCTTTGCATATTTTTATTTGAAACTGCCGCTGTCCCTGCTTAAATTATAGACCATTTCCTTTTCTTGTTTCCCATTTCTTAAGGGAAATGATTATCCGCAAATATCCACAAAATATTATTATTATTGTTATGATTATTTTCATATTTTATTGTTGTTGCCACAGCTTTTGCTGCTGCTGCTGCCGATGTTTGTACGTTTATCTTTATCTTGATTTCGGAGGGTAAAATAAATGAATTAAACTTTAATTGTTAAGAGTATTAATTTTAATTGTATTTTAAGCTTTTGCAATATTAAAAAAAAATTAAGAAGAGGATGAAGGATAAAAAAACAACAGTGAAAATACTTTAAACCAATTTATGGATAATTTTCTTAATTTTTTCTATATAATTCATGCTATGTTTTAGTATATTTAGGAGGGGAACGGAAGGAGCTACGCACAAATATTTATGTTGTTGCAAGAACAAAAGTTTCGTAATGTTGTTGTTGCTGTTGAGTTTGTTGCTTAAACATTTATTTGCAAATGACCACTTTTGCTTCAGGTGGCATGTTTAGGCACTTACTTAACAAGGGATTAAGTTGGTTTTTTTTGTATTTCTTTCTTTTTTATTATTTTATCTTGGTTTTTGTGTGTTTAAGTATGAGTGTTTAAATGTCTGTGTTGTTGGTTTTCTTTGAATTTTTGTTTTAGAGAGTAAAGCTTGAAAAAAAGCCCATAAGGGCAAAAGCCACTTAATGAAAAATACATACAAATAAATGTATGTACAACAAAACAAGAACAATAACAACAACAACAACAACATCAACATCAATCCTAGAGGATAAACTTTTTTATTGTTTATATTCTTGTTTTGTTGTTGTGTTTTAGTTTAACAATAAAATAATTTTATTTTTTTGTTCTTCTATTTAAATTTGTTAAGTAGCAAATTTAAAGGATTTATATTCTGTTTCTAGGATTTTTAATTTCTTTTTCGAACATCTTATTGTTATTGTTGTTAAGTATTTAATACTTGTGTTGAAATGTAAATATTACAATGTGTAAATACAGTTTTTGTTTTATTAAAATCAAAAATATTTATTTTCAAATTTTCTTGCCCATAGACTATGACAAGTATTGCTGATACAAAAGCACAAATAGTACTTAAAATCGTATAAATTAAATGCCGATATCACTGTAGGTGTGCTAGCACATATGTTGTTTGTAATATTACATTTCACCAAATATTAGATATTGAAAATTGTTACGTAAAAGAAGGAATTGTTTTCAAATATTTAGCTATTCATACGATAAGATGTTGTAGGATTTTCTTTGATTTTTAAGAACAGCCAGATTTGCAATTCAATCTTGTATCTATACGTCTAGTTTGTGATTGAGACTAGATTGAGACTAGATTGACTTCTACATAAATCCACGATTGAGTCTAGATTGTCTTCTACATAGATCCACGATTGAGTTTGGATTGTCTTCTTAATAGATCCATGAATGACTCTAGATTGTCTTCTACATAGATCCAAGATTGAGTCTAGATTGTCTTCTACATAAATCCACGATTGAGTCTAGATTGTCTTCTACATAGATCCACGATTGAGTCAAGATTGTCTTCTACATAAATCCACAATTGAATCTAGATTGTCTTCTACATAGATCCAAGATTGAGTCTAGATTGTCTTCTACATAAATCCACAATTGAGTCTAGATTGTCTTCTACATAGATTCACGATTGAGTCTAGATTGTCTTCTACAGAAATCCACGATTGAGTCTAGATTGTCTTCTACAGAAATCCACGATTGAGTCTAGATTGTCTTCTACATAGATCCACGATTGAGTCTACATTGTCTTCTACATAAATCCAAGATTGAGTCTACATTGTCTTCTACATAAATCCACGATTGAGTCTAGATTGTCTTCTACATAGATCCACGATTGAGTCCAGATTGTCTTCCAAATAGATCCACCATTGAGACTAGATTGTCTTCTACATAGATCCACGATTGAGTCTAGATTGTCTTCTACATAAATCCAAGATTGAGTCTAGATTGTCTTCTACATAAATCCACGATTGAGTTTAGATTGTCTTCTACATAGATCCACGATTGAGTCTAGATTGTCTTCCAAATAGATCCACCATTGAGTCTAGATTGTCTTCTACATAGATCCAAGATTGAGTATAGATTGTCTTCTACATAAATCCACGCTTGAGTCTAGATTGTCATCTACATAGATCCACGATTGAGTCTAAATTGACTTCTATATAGATCCACGATAGAGTCTAGATTGTTTTCCAAATAGATCCACCATTGCGTCTAGATTGTCTTTTACATAGATCCACGATTGAGTCTAGATTGTCTTCTACATAGATCCACGGTTGAGTCTAGATTGTCTACCAAATAGATCCACCATTGAGTCTAGATTGTCTTCTACATATATCCAGGATTGAGTCTAGATTGTCTTTTATATAAATTCTCGATTGAGTCTAGATTGTCATCTACATAGATCCACGATTGATTCTAGATTGTCTTCTACATAGATACACGATTGAGTCTAGATTGTCTTCTAGATAAATACAAGATTGAGTCTAGGTTGTCTTCCAAATAGATCCACCATTGAGTTTGGATTGTCTTCTTAATAGATCCATGAATGAGTCTAGATTGTCTTCTAGATAAATACAAGATTGAGTCTAGGTTGTCTTCCAAATAGATCCACCATTGAGTTTGGATTGTCTTCTTAATAGATCCATGAATGAGTCTAGATTGTCTTCTACATAAATCCACGATTGAGTCTAGATTGTCTTCTGCATAGATCCAAGATTGAGTCTAGATTGTCTTCTACATAGATCCACGATTGAGTCTAGATTGTCTTCTACATAAATTCACGATTGAGTCTAGATTATCTTCTACATAGATCCACGATTGAGTCTAGATTTTCTTCCAAATAGATCCACCATTGAGTCTAGATTGTCTTCTACATAGATCTACGATTGAGTATAGATTCACTTCTACATAGATCTACGATTGAGTCTAGATTGACTTCTACATAGATCTACGATTGAGTCTAGATTGTCTTGTAAATAGATCCACGATTGAGTCTGGATTGTCTTCCAAATAGATCCACGATTGAGTCTAGATTATTTTCTAAATAGATACACGATTTAGTCTAGATTGTCTTCTAAATAGATCCAAAATTGGCTCTAGATTGTCTTCTAGATACTTGCTTCTGAATAGAGCCTCGTTCTGGCTTCTTAGTAGAACCAATACTGATATCGAATATGTGTTCAAAATAAAGTCTGAATTTGTATCACAATTTATTTCTATTGGAGCCTCGATTAAAGTTACGCTGGCTTCTTAAGAGATCCATAATTGATTTTAATAGAGCAAAAATGAAAGCATACTTTTAGGTGCTATTAAAAAATCTTAAAATTAATATTAATAATCTTTCTATTCCTTTATATTTCTGCCTTAGAAAAATAAACAAAAAAAAAACTTGCACCAAAAACAATAACTGATGATAAAATATTGCTTACATATGTTATTTTTTGTTAAAGTTTTTTTTTTTTTGGTGTTTTTTTCTGCTCCAAAAGCTGTCTAAACACATTGTGTAATAGAAATGAAAAATCATTTAATTTATACACTTAAACCAAAAACAAAAACACATACTCATACATGCTGCTGCACAGTAATGAGGGTTTGTGTAAAAACTTTTGTTTGAGCCAAACGACTGAACAAATAAACACATTTTAACAGAAATCTAATTTAATAAAAATACAATACAAAATGACGATGATGGTCACTTTTTCATTACCAAACTGCCAACCTAAACTAAATAAAAGAATGAAAATGAACAGGCAAAAAAAAACAAAAAATATTTCAAGCATAAAATGCCAAAAACAGAATTAAACAAATACATACGTTTTGAAACAATTGAACATTAAAACAAAAATTTATATTTACACAGTAGGGTGGCACTTAGTTTGCTCTGGAACTCCCAAGGCATGAAATTGTTCTTTGTCATTTAAAAATCAAATGCTGGAAACTTGAGCAAGTAGACAATGTATCCCTAATAAACAGTAATTGTCACTAATGTCGGACTAATTGGCTGATTCCAATTTATAAATTTTGAGTCACTTGACACGTATGTGCACTTTGTAGCGAAGAGAGAAGTCAATTGGTTACTTATACATTCCATGTAATCTAGCGAGAAGACAATTGTGACTTAAGTGTCTCTAACTACGTGAGAGGAGAAACTAGACTCAATCATGGATCTATGTAGAAGACAATCTAGACTCCATCGTGGTTCTATTTAAAAGACAATCTAGACTCAATCGTGGTTCTATTTAGAAGACAAACTAGACTCAATCGTGGATATATTTAGAAGACAATCTAGAATCAATCGTTGATCTATTTCGAGGAGAAACTAAACCGTATATCTATTTAGAGGGGAAACTTGACTCAATCGTTCATCTATTTAGAAGACTATCTAGACTCAATAGAGGTTCTATTTAGAAGACAATCTAGACTCAATCGTGGATCTATTTTGAAGACAATCTAGACTCAATCGTGGATCTGTTTTGAAGACAATCTAGACTCAATAGAGGTTCTATTTAGAAGACAATTTAGACTCAATCGTGGATCTACTTTGAAGACAATCTAGACTCAATCGTAGATCTATTTTGAAGACAATCTAGACTCATTCGTGGATCTATTTAGAAGACAAACTAGACTCATTCGTGGATCTATTTGGAAGACAATCTAGACTCAATCATGGTTCTATTTAGAAGACAAACTAGACTCAATCGTGGTTTTATTTAGAAGATAATCTAGACTCAATCGTGGATCTATTTAGAAAACAATCTAGACTCAATCGTGGATCTATTTAGAAGACAAACTAGACTCAATTGTGGATCTATTTAGAAGACAATCTAGACTCAATCGTGGTTCTATTTAGAAAACAATCTAGACTCAATCATGGTTCTATTTAGAAGATAATCTAGACTCAATCGTGGATCTATTTAGAAAACAATCTAGACTCAATCGTGGATCTATTTAGAAGATAATCTAGACTCAATCGTGGATCTATTTAGAAAACAATCTAGACTCAATCGTGGATCTATTTAGAAGACAAACTAGACTCAATTGTGGATCTATTTAGAAGACAAACTAGACTCAATCGTGGATCTACGTAGAAGACAATCTAGACTAAATCGTGGATATATTTGGAAGACAATCTAGACTCAATCGTGGATCTATGTAAAAGACAATCTAGACCCTATCGTGGTTATATTTAGAAGACAATCTAGACCCAATCATGGATCTATTTAGAAGACAAACTAGGCTCAATCGTTGATCTATTTAGAAGACAATCTAGACTCAATTGTAGATCTATTTAGAAGACAAACTAGATCAGCATTTGTTTTTTAGATGACGGAGAACAACTTCAGACCTGGGGAGCATCGAAAATTTCAATAGTTGACAATAAGGTCACCCTAATATACACAAAGTCATTTAAACAATAAGTATTGTTTTTAACAAATTCACACACACGCTCTCTCTCATACACAATGACTAACACACATGTAAAAGTAATTTAGACAAAATAAATTTAAAGAAAAAAAAAAAAAAGAAAACAAAAACCTAAAAAGAAAAACATATGTAAGTAAGTAAGTAATTTGAACACAAGAAGGAAAAAAAATATTGTACATGTCATTAAAAATACAGCAAATACAGGACCTAAGAGAGAATGAGAGGAAGAGAGAGAGAGAAAGAGAGCGGGAATAAAATTCATACATTTACACTTATTTTGTATGTGTTTAAATTAATAATTATATACAAACACACATGCAACACATTTATTAAATGTGTAAGTACGAGTTTATACTCGTATGTGTGCAATTTATTTAAGTATGTGTGTGTGCGAGTGTGTGTCTGTGTACATAGAAGTCCTTTATTCTATACACTTACATACATACGTACATGCTCTTAACATCTTTTGCTGGTGCACTATGGGGCCAACAATTAACATAAATTAAAATGCCAGTTTATTTTAGTTACATTTTTATTATTTTTCTTTCTTTCTTTATTTTTTTTCCTTGCTCTTGTACATATTATTTTTAACTATAATAAAGTATGCTGATTTATTACAACTTAAAAATAAATTTGTAACAGAGCATGAACTATTTGGCAATGCAGTCACTGCTACCACTGCTGTTGCTGCTTAAATTATTAATATTATTTTATTTGAACAAATGTGCGTGTTTTGATTTATGAGGACTTACAGGCAAACATTTTAAAGGAGACAGAAATGCATTGTTATAATTATAGCGCTGTTTAAGAAATCATTATAAACGTTGTAGTTTAGTGTGATGTTTTAAAAAATAATATATTTTAAATCGTGCTTAGCAATGACGTGATTTAAGTTTGAAGATATGTAGAAGATCAAATCTAGACTCACATCAATTTAGTATGTAAATAGCAATAATTCCAGATTAGTTTAGAGGTTTTATGAACCAAATATTGCTTTTAATTAAGCAAGCATTAGTAAAGCCAAAGCTATGGATACTGGCACGGTAGATGAACAATTTTAATTCTGAATAGAATGACGACTTAGGGCCAAGCCTAAGACCAGTTAGCGTTAAAAAATTAAAACATATGAAATACTACTGAAGTGGCCACGCAATGAACGGCATTTCTGAGCGGCTAAGCGGTAGTATTTTATATGTTTTAATTCTTTGACGCTCATCGCTCTGACGCTCGCCGCTTAACCGCTCATAGCGTGGCTTGGGCATTACTGAAAAACAATTTGTCACTATTAACGATTGAAGTTGAACCTATTTTCCAAACAAAGCGACTACTGATGTACAACTTCTTCATTTACATTTCATCTTCAGAAAAAGGCTCGACTGAATTTCAATTTATCTTCAAAGAAGATAAATTTGTCATCTATATGGATTCTAAGTTGAGCCACGATTGATATCAATTAGAATTATGTCTTCTATGTAGTGCCATGATTGACGTCAGTCTTTCTTCTAAGTACAGCCATGATAGCTGTCACTCTGTCTTCTCAGAAAGGCCATAATTGCTGTCACTTGTCTTATAAGTGGAGTCATGATTGACGTCAGTCAATCTTCTCAGTAGAGTCATGATTGCAGTCACTCTGTCCTCTAAGTAGAGCCATGATTGACGTAAGTCTGTCTTCTAAGTAGAGCCAAGATTGTTGTCAATCTGTGTTTTAATTAGTGCCATTACTGACGTCAGTCTTTCATCTAACCAGAGCCATAATTGACGTAAGTCTGTCTTCTAAATAGAGCCATGATTGACGTAAGTCTGTCTTATAAGTAGAGTCATGATAGACGTCAGTTACTCTTCTCACTAGAGTCATGATTGCTATCACTCCATCCTCTAAGTAGAGGCATGGTTGTCGTAAGTCTATCTTCTACATAGAGCCATGATTGATGTCACTTTGTCTTCTAAGTAGAGCCATGATTGATGTCACTCTGTCTTCTAATTTGAGGCACGATTGATGTCAGTCTGTCTTCTAAGTAGAGCCATGATTAACGTCACTCTGTCTCTAAGAAGACCCATGGTTGATGTCCCTCTGTCTTCTAAGTAGAGCCATGATTGTCGTCAATCTGTCTTCTAAATAGAACAATGATAGATGTCAGTCTGTCTTTTAAGTAAAGACATCATTGGCGTCAGTCTGTTTTCTTAGTAAAGCCATGATTAACGTCACTCTCTCTTCTAAGTAGAGCAAATTGATTGATGACACTCGTTCTTCTAAGTAGTGCCATGATTTAATTCACTCTGTCTTCTAAGTAGAACCATGATTAATGTCACTATGTCTTCTAACTAGATTCATAATTGATGTCAGTCTATTCTCCTAGCAGAGTCATAATTGATGTCACTCTGTCTTCTAATTTGAGCCATGATTGCAGTCATTCTGTCTTCTAAGTAGAGCCATGATTGCTGTCACTCTGTCTTCTCAGAAAAGCTATAATTGCTGTCACTTGTCTTCTAAGTGGAGTCATGATTGACGTCAGTCCCTCTTCTCAGTAGAGTCATGATTGCAGTCACTCTGTCCTCTAAGTAGAGCCACGATTAACGTAAGTCTGTCTTCTAAGTAGAGCCAAGATTGTTGTCAATCTGTATTTTAATTAGTGCCATTATTGACTTCAGTCTTTCATCTAACCAGAGCCATAATTGACGTAAGTCTGTCTTCTAAATAGAGCCATGATTGACGTAATTCTGTCTTATAAGTAGAGTCATAATAGACGTCAGTTACTCTTCTCACTAGAGTCATGATTACTATCACTCCATCCTCTAAGTAGAGCCATGGTTGTCGCAACTCTATCTTCTACATAGAGCCATGATTGATGTCACTCTGTCTTCTAAGTAGAGGCACGATTGATGTCAGTCTGTCTTCTAAGTAGAGGCATGATTGATGTCACTCTGTCTTCTAATTTGAGGCACGATTGATGTCAGTCTGTCTTCTAAGTAGAGCCATGATTAACGTCACTCTGTCTCTAAGAAGACCCATGGTTGATGTCCCTCTGTCTTCTATGTAGAGCCATGATTATCGTCAATCTGTCTTCTAAATAGAATCATGATAGATGGCAGTCTGTCTTTTAAGTAAAGCCATCATTGGCGTCAGTCTCTCTTCTTAGTAAAGCCATGATTAATGTCACTCTCTCTTCTAAGTAGAGCAAATTGATTGATGACACTCTTTCTTCTAAGTAGAACCATGATAAATGTCACTTCGGTTTCTATGTAGAGCCATGATTGAATTCACTCTGTCTTCTAAATAGAGCCATGATTAATGTCACTATGTCTTCTAACTAGATTCATAATTGACGTCAGTCTATTCTCCTAGCAGACTCATGATTGATGTCACTCTGTCTTCTAAGTAGAGCCATGATTGATGTCACTTTGGTTTCTGAGTAGAGCCATGACTGATATCACTCTGTCTTCTATGTAGAGCCATGATTGAATTCAATCTGGCTTCTAAGTAGAGTCATGATTGATGTCAGTCTGTCTTCTAAGTAGAGCCAAGATTGATGTCACTCTGTCTTCTAATTTGAGGCACGATTGATGTCAGTCTGTCTGTTAAATAGAGCCATGATTAACATCACTCTGTCTCTAAGAAGACCCATGGTTGATTTCCCTCTGTCTTCTAAGTAGAGCCATGATTGTCGTCAATCTGTCTTCTAAATAGAACCATGATAGATGTCAGTCTGTCTTTTAAGTAAAGCCATCATTAGCGTCAGTCTGTCTTCTTAGTAAAGCCACGATTAATGTCACTCTCTCTTCTAAGTAGAGCAAATTGATTGATGACACTCTTTCTTCTAAGTAGAACCATGATAAATGTCACTTCGGTTTCTAAGTAGAGCCATGATTGAATTCACTCTGTCTTCTAAATAGAGCCATGATTAATGTCACTATGTCTTCTAACTAGATTCATAATTTATGTCAGTCTAGTCTCCCAGCAAATTCATGATTGATGTCACTCTGTCTTCTAAGTAGAGCCATGATTGATGTCACTTTGGTTTCTGAGTAGAGCCATGATTGATATCACTCTGTGTTCTAAGTACAGCCATGATTGCTGCAACTCTGTCTACCAAGTAGAGCCACGATTGATATCGTCTGTCCCTCTTCACAGTAGAGTCATGATTGCAATCACTCTCCCCTCTAAATAGAGCCATGATTGACGTAAGTATGTCTTCTAAGTAGAGCCAAGATTTTTGTTAATCTGTGTTTAAAGTAGTGACATTATTGACATCAGTCTTTCATGTAAGTAGAGCCATAAGTGACGTAAGTCTTTCTTCTAAGTAGAGCCATGATTGCTGTCACTCCGTCCTCTAAGTGTAGTCATGATTGGCGTTTGTCTATCTTCTGAGTAGAGCCATGACTGATATCGGTCATGTAAGTAGAGCCATAAGTGACGTAGGTCTGTCTTCTAAGTAGAGCCATTATTGACGTCAGTCTTTCTTCTAAGCAGAGCCATGATTGATATCAGTCTGTCTTCTATGTAGAGCCATGATTGATATCAGTCTGTCTTCTATGTAGAGCCATGATTGATGTCAGTCTGTCTTCTAAGTAGAGGCACGATTGATGACAGTCTGTCTTCTAAGTAGATCCATGATTGATGTCACTCTGTCTTCTAAGTAGAGCCATGATTGTTGTCAGTCTTTCTTCTAAGTAGAGCCATGATTGATGTCACTCTGTCTTCTAAGTAGAGGCATGATTGATGTCAGTCTGTCTTCTAAATAGAGCCATTATTGACGTCAGTCTTTCTTCTAAGTAGATCCATGATTGATGGCACTCTGTCTTCTAAGTAGAGCCATGATTGTTGTCAGTCTTTCTTCTAAGTAGAGCCATGACTGACGTCAGTCACTCTTCTCAATATAGTCATGATTGTTGTCACTCTGTCTTCTAAGTAGAGCCATGATTGATGTCACTCTGACGTGTAAGTAGAGCTATGATTGAATTCACTCTGTCTTCCAAGTAGATACATGATTGATGGTACTTCGTCTTCTAGGGAGATTCACGATTGATGCCTATATATCTTCCCAGTAGACCCTACGACTGACGCCACTCTATCTAAGTAGAGCTACGAATGATGTCTCTCTTAGTTCTAAGTAGAACCATTATGTGATTAATGTCTCTTCTATTGTCACTCTTGATTCCAATTGGAGCCTTGATTGATATCACTCTGGGTTTAAGGAAAAATTTGTGTTTCAATTTTATTGGAATTTGAGCTATGATTAATGTCACTCTGGCTGCTAAGTACACCTACTATTGTAGTACAATTGGTCGTGTTAATTAATTCTAAACATCTTAACTAATAAATTTTCACATTCCCCTCATTAAATAGCTCAGCTGCCCAAGGTGTTGCTGGTTTTTAATTTGCTGACAGCTTCATTCAGTTTCTTTACAAAATTTTCAAACATCAAACAAACACAAAAGAATTCACACATAAATTTTGTTTGCTGGTCTGTTAAAGCAGTTTAATTGTTGATGTTTGTTTGAGCACAGGATTGTTTTTAAGGTAGACAGGCGACAACAACAGTTACAAACTTTTAGATAAATAATACGGAATTTTAGCACTTTGAATATAAACGTTTTTAAAGCCTCTACTATAAATTGCTTGAAAAATACGTTTCAAATTAAATAAAAATGTTTGTTTTCCGGTTGTTTTTTTATTAAAATTTCCTTCAATTCCTGTGGTGTTCATGGGTTATTTTTTTCTCTTTTATAATTTTATTTGATTTTAAGTTGCTTTCATATTTTTATAATACTCGCACATGCTAGTTTTTTTCTTATTTTCTTGTTAAACATGCCACTGCCAGCCACAACCTCAGTGGGTTTTCTTTTATTTATTAACATAACTGCTCTCTCGTTTTTTATTTTTGCAAATTAATTGCGCTCAATTAAAAATGTTGCAAAATTAATTCATGACAACATTCCATCTTTACACTTTGTATTTATAGTAAATGCAAGTATGTATGTGTTTAAGTAAATATGTGAGTGTCTATGTGTGTGTGTAAATGAATGTGTGTATGTGTTAAACAAACTTAATATAAAATTCTTTAACTTTTACACACTTCCATACATTTTGTTTCATAGACATTCTCATTTATGTATAGACTTAGAGCTTTTTTTCCTCATTACAAATAAAAAAAACATTGCAATTGTGTTGAGATATTGGGTAGGGGCAGAAGTTTCAGGTCAATTTTAGAAAGATATTTGGAAAGAGTCTTCTAAGTAGAGCCATGATTGAATTCACTCCGTCTTCTAAGGAGAACAATGATAACAATGATTGATGTCACTTTGTTTTCAAAATAGAGCCATGATTGATGTCATTCTGTCTTCTACGAAGAGCCATGATTAACGTCACTCTGTCTTCTAAGAAGAGCAATGATTAACGTCACTCTGTCTTCTAAGTAGAGCCATAATTGACGTCACTCTGTCTTCTAAGAAGAGCCATGATTGATGGCACTCTGTCTTCTAAGAACAGCCATGATAGATGTCACTCTATCTGCAAAGTAGAGCCATGATTGTCGTCAATCTGTCTTCTAAGTAGAGCCATGATTGACGTCACTCTGTCCTGTAAGAAGAGCCATGATTGATGTCACTCTGTCTGCAAAGTAGAGCCATGATAGTTGTGACTCTGTCTTCTAAGTAGATACATGATTGATGTCACGCTGTCTTCTAAGTAGAGCCATGATTCATGTCACTCTGTCTGCAAAGTAGAGGCATGATTGATGTCACTCTGTCTTCTAAGTAGATCCATGATTGATGCAACTGTGCCTTCTTAGTAGAGCCATGATTGAATTCACTCTGTCTTCTAAGTAGCCATGATTGGTATCAGTCTGTTGTCTAAGTAGAGCCATGACTGATGTCACTCTGTCTTCTAAGTAGAGCCATGATTGATGTCACTCTGGCTTGTAAGAAGAGTCACTCTGTCTTCTAAGTAGAGTCATGATTGATGTCACTCTGTCTGCAAAGTAGACTCATGATTGATGTCACTTTGCTTTCAAAATAGAGCCATGATTGATGTCATTCTGTCTTTTAAGTAGACCCATGATTGTTGTCACTCAGTCCTCTAAGTAGAGCCCTGATTGATGTCACTCTGTCTTGTAAGAAGAGCCATGATTGGTGTCACTCTGTCTGCAAAGTAGAGCCATGATTGTTGTGACTCTGTCTTCTAAGTAGAGCCATGATTGTAGTCAATCTGTCTTCTACGTAGAGTAATGCTTGATGTCACTCTGTCTTCTAAGTAGAGCCATGATTGTCATCAGTCTGTCTTCTAAGTAGAGCCATGATTGATGTCACTCTGTCTACGTAGAGCCATGGTATTTTTAAAAATCCCAAAAACTAAATGAAGTTAAAACCTACCATTTAAACACTATTCAATATTTTAAAAATTTAATAGGAATTGACTATTTCTTAGACCCTTTAGTTTTATATAAATTTAAGTAAGTAGATGTATGTCTGTGGGTAGGTGCGTCTGTGTTAGTTTTGTGAGCCTTTAGAAATGGGAAATAAAATAGTATTTGTCTTTTCTTGCTCTTTTATTTCTTAATTTTTTTTTTTGCTGCAACATCTTTCCTATAGCCTTTGCTGTTCATATCTTGGTAAAATGCTGTTTTCATCTCCATTTTATTTTTAATTTTTTTATTTGCATCTGTATGTCATTAAAAATTACAACATTAAACAGTAAAAGAGAGAATGAAATGGCAAAAAAAAAAGTGAACAACAACTAAAAACAAAGTAAAAGATTTTTTTCATACTTAAAGTCTTTGTAGAAAACTAAGGGGTAGTGGAGAGTGGGGAGTGTTAGTGTAAGGACATACGTACACACGCATAATAAATGCATGTAGCCAGGAAGTATGAAAAGCTTTCTACATTATTGTAACCATGTTGCAACACACACACACACTCATTCTTTACACACACACACACACACTTTATAAGGATCATGAAGGACATTGTGGTGTGTAGTTCTTGTAGATTGCTGTTGTCGTAATATGCAATCTATGTAAATGATAGAATTGCTGTATGTTCATAGTTAGTGTGTGTGTGTGTGCATGTGGCACTTTAATGTATTTTATGTTGCATTGCTCAATTTCAGTTTCACACATCCGTTTACGTCGTTCGGTACATGATTGTGTGACTCTTGTAATTTGTTGCAAACACACACACTCAGTTCCCTTGCAGGGCAACTACTAAAAGTTATTCTCTTCTTTTTTTGGAGTTCCACAGGCATACAATGAACTTGTACATACATACGATATGCTAAAATACGAGGAGTGTTAAAGTCAATACAGAATTATAACTTTAAACCAAAATTATTTTCAACACAGTTAAAGTTGTCTTCCAAATAGAGCTATGATTGATTTCACTCTTCTTCTAAATAGAGCCATGATTGATATCACTTTGTCTTCTAAGTAAAGCCATGATTGAATTCACTTTGTCTTATATGTAGATCCATGATTGCAGTCACTGTATCTTCGAAGACGAGCCACAATTGATGTAATTCAGTCTTCTAAATAGAGCCATGTTTGATGCCACTCTGCCTTCTAAGTGGAGTCATGATTGATGTCACTCTGCTTTCAAAGTAGAGCCATGATTGATGTCACTCTGTCTTCTAAATAGAACCATGATTGATGTCACTGAGTCTTCGAAGAAGAGCCATGATTGATGTCAGTCAGTCTTCTAAATAGAGCCATGTTTGATGCCACTCTGCCTTGTAAGTGGAGTCATGATTGATGTCACTCTGCTTTGAAAGTAGAGCCATGATTGATGTCACTCTGTCTTCTAAATAGAGCCATGATTGATGTCACTTTGTCTTCTAAGTAGAGCCATGATTGATGTCACTCTGTCTTCTAAATAGAGCCATGATTGATGTCACTCTGTCTTTTAAGTAGAGTCATGATTGTTGTCAATCTGTTTTCTACGTAGAGTTATGATTGATGTCACTCTGTCTTCTAAGTAGAACCATTATTGATGTCACTTTGGTTTCTAAGTAGAGCCATGATTGATTTCACTCCATCTTCTCAGTAGACCCATGATTGACATCATGCTGTCTTTTAAGTATAGCCATGATTGATGTCACTCTGTCTTCTAAGTAGACCCATGATTGAATTCAATCTGTCTTCTAAGTATAGCCATGATTGATGTCACTTTGTTTTCTAAGTAGAGCAGTTATTGATGTCACTTTGTCTTCTAAGTAGAGCCATGATTGATGTAGGTCTGTCTTCTAATTAGAGTCATGATTGATGTCACTCTGTCTTCTAAGTAGATCCATGATTGATGTCACTCTGTCTTCTATGCAGAGCCATGATTTATGTCAGTCTGTCTTCTAAGTAAAGCCATGACTGATGTCACTATGTCTTCTAAGTAGATCCATTATTGATGTCACTCTGTCTTTTAAGTAGAGTCAAGATTGATGTCACTCTGTCTTCTAATTAGAAATACGATTGCTGTCATTCTGTCTTCTACGTAGAGTTATGATTGATGTCACTCTGTTTTCTAAGTAGAACCATGATTGATGTCACTTTGGTTTCTAAGTGGAACCATAATTGACGTCAGTCTGTCTTCTAAGTAAAGTCATGATTGATGTCACTCTGTATTATAAGTAGAGCCATGATTGATGTCACTCCGTCTTCTCAGTAGACCCATAATTGATATAAGTCTGTCTTCTATGTAGAGCCATGATTGATGTCACTTTGTCTTCTAAGTAGAGCCATGATTGAATTCAATCTATCTTCTAAGTATAGCCATGATTGATGTCACTCTATCTTCTAAGTAGAGCCATGACTGATGTCACTCTGTCTTCTAAGTAGAGCCATTATTGATGTCACTCTGTCTTCTAAGTAGAGCCATGATTGATGTCACTGTCTTCTAAGTAGGGTCATAATTGATGTCACTTTGTCTTCTAAGTAAAGTCATGATTGATGTCACTCTGTCTTCCAAGTAGAGTCATGATTGATGTCACTCTGTCTACTAAGTAAACCCATGATTGATATTACTCTGTATTCTAAGTAGAGCCATGATTGAATTCAATCTGTCTTCTAAGTATAGCCATGATTGATGTCACTTTGTCTTCTAAGTAGAGCCATGATTGAATTCAATCTATCTTCTAAGTATAGCCATGATTGATGTCACTCTGTCTTCTAAGTATAGCCATGATTGATGTCACTCTGTCTTCTAAGTAGAGCCATGATTGAATTCAATCTGTCTTCTAAGTATAGCCATGATTGGTGTCACTCTGTATTCTAAGTACAGCCGTGATTGATATCACTCTCTCTGTGATGCTTAATGAATAAAGCAACGATTAAGAAGAACCTTAACTAATGTCACCCTGACTTCTATTCCACTTTTAAACAAAATTTGTAAACAAACACTGCACTTTCCTGAACAACCCTCCTTTATTTCAAACTACATTAGAAAAGTTAATAAACGAAAAAATACGTTCCACCCATATTGTTGTTGTTTTTTTTTTTGGTAACTCAAGCATATAAAAGACCTTAATACCCCTAGACCAAAAAAGAAAATACCAGACTCACAGGAAAAAAAATTGGTAATAAGTATTTAAAAAAGCAAAAAGTCCTCTATTACTTACTTGGACTTTTAATAAAAATATACATTTAGTTGGAGCATTATTTTCCTCTTTTGGGTGGTAAAATAGTAATGAAACATATTGTATAAACTTTAAGAAGCACTTTGGAAAAGGCATTTTTTTTCAAAACCAAATAATGTTTTAAAAGTAGAAAGAACAATTTTGTGAAAAATTAATTAAGTAAATATTTCATATAGCATTATAAGCAAGTAACTGGTTTGAAGTTATTTGAAAAAAATAATTTTTAAATTAGAAAAGTAATTTTAAAGAATGCAAAGAAATATTTAAAATTCTTTTGAAACAATTCTCTTTATAGAAAGAAATCTTTATTAGGAATTAAAGAATATTCGTTATTAAAAAATAAAAAATCCTATATGAAGTAGTAAATTATTTTAAAATATACAATAAATCGAATAAATACGATTTTTTTAATAATGTATTCAATATATCCGATTAATCGATTAAAATATTTTCTTTGCTTGAGAATATGTATTTTTTTAATGAAAATATTTTGAAATTTTTAAGAATAATCATTTTAAAGTATCCGATTAATCGATTAAAAATATCCGATTAATCGATTAATATTTTAAATTTTTGAAAAACTGGCAAGTTTTAAATAATATTTTTTTTTGCAAATAACCATCTAATATTATCCGGTTAAGAGATTAAAAATATCCGATTAATCGAATAAAATAATAAAAAAAATTCGATTAATTTCGATTCTTTATATTAGAACATTTGATAAATGATAATGATGATGTTTTTTTTTAAATAATTTTTTTTTTTCGAATAAAACCGAATATTCGTATAATCTATTAAATTAGTCGGTAAATAAGTTGCATGAAAAAGTTCAGCAATGCTTGTACAATGCATAACTAATCTAGAATGTTAATTTTCATGTAAATTTACTCGAATATTTGGTTTTATTCGTTCAATCGATTAATTTATTCGTTTAGTCGACAACATTGAAACACTTAAAAATGTTTTTACAAAATGTGGAAACTAATTCAATTTACCATTTTGATAGAAAAATCGGTTTTATTCGATTAATTGATTTAGCGATTAAATTACTCGATTAAATTATTTGTTTAAAAACTTCACAAAAAATTCTTGTATATTCATAAATAAAATTAAATTTGACTTTTCCTGTTATTTACCCCGGATAACTGGCTTTACTCGATTAATCGCTGAATTTATTCGTTTAGTCGATGTCTTCAAAATGCTTAAAAATGTTTTTATAATGCATATATTTACTTTTCTAATATTTGATCCGAATAATTTGTTTTAATCGATTAATCGATTAAAATATTACATCAAAGCGTTATAAATATTTTTAAAAAGTGTGGAAACTAATTAAATTTATCATTTTAACATAAAAATAAATTTTATTCGATTAATCGATTAATTTTATTCGATTAATCGATTAAATTATTCGGTTAAAAGAGTACATCAAAATGTAAAAAAATGCTTATATAATTCATAAATACCATGAAATGAGACTTTTCTTGTTATTCGTACTGAATAACTGACTTTATTCGTTTAATCGCTGAATTTATTCGTTTAGTTGATTTCTTCAAAACGCTTAAAAATGTTTTTGTAATGTATATAAAACCATTCAATTAACTTGTCTTATATTTTATACGAATAATTTATTTTATTCGATTAATCGATTAAATTATTCGGTTAAAAATCAAAACGTTAAAAATATTTATACAAAATACGGAAACTAATTCATTTAATCATTTTAACATAAAAATTAATTTTATTCGATTAATCGTTTAGATTATTCGGTTAAAAAATTACATCAAAATGTAAAAAATGCTTATATAATTCATAAATACCATAAAATGTGACTTTTCTTGTTATTCATACTGAATATCTGGCTTTATTCGTTTAATGGCCGAATTTATTCGTTTAGTCGATGTATTCAAAACGCTTAGAAATGTTTTCGTAATGTCTATAAAATCATTCAATTTACTTTTCTTATATTTTATACGAATATTTTATTCGATTAAATTATTCGATTAAAAAATTACATCAAAACGTTAAAAATATTTATACAAAATGTGGAAACTAATTCAATTAATCATTTTAACATAAAAATTAATTTTATTCGATTAATCGATTAAATTATTCGATTAATCGTTTAAATTATTCGATTAAAAAATTTCATCAAAATGTAAAAAATGCTTATATAATCATAAATACCATTAAAAGTGACTTTTCTTGTTATTCGTACTAAATAACTGACTTTATTCGTTTAATCGCTGAATTTATTCGTTTAGTCGATGTCTTCAAAAAGCTTAAAAATGCTTTTATAACGTTTATATAACCATTCAATTCACTTTTCATATATTTGATCCGAATAAATTATTTTATTCGATTAATCAATTAAATTATTCGGTTAAAAATTTACATAAAACCATTAAATTTACTATTCTTATATTATATCCGAATAATCTATTTTATTCCATTAAATTAGTCGGTTAATAAATTACATGAAAACGTTCATCAAAACGTATGCATTACATAACAAATCTTGAATGTCTTGTAAATTTTCTCGAATATTTGGTTTTATTCGTTCAATCAATCAATTAATTTATTCGTTAATTTTATTCGATTAATTTTATTCGATTGAATTATTCGATTAATCGTTTAAATTATTCGGTTAAAAAATTACATCAAAATGTAAAAAAAATGCTTGTATAATTTTCTTGTTCTTGTTATTCATTCTGAATATCTGGCTTTATTCGTTTAATCGCCGAATTTATTCGTTTAGTCGATGTATTCAAAACGCTTAAAAATGTTTTTGTAATGTATATAAAACCATTCAATTTACTTTTCTTATATTTTATCCGAATAATTTTTTTTATTCGAATAATCGATTAAATTATTCGGTTGAAAATTACATCAAAACGTTAAAAATATTTATACAAAATGTGGAAACTAATTCATTTAATCAGTTCAACATAAAAATTAATTTTATTCGATTAATCGATTAAATTATTCGATTAATCGATTAAATTATTCGGCTAAAAAATTACATCAAAATGTAAAAAAAATGCTTGTATAATTCATAAATACCATAAAAATTGATTTTTCTTGTTATTCATACTGAATAACTGGTTTTATTCGTTTAACCTTCGCTTTACCAAAGGTTTTTTATGTACATGGTTTACCAATACCCACCCGGGTGACACTACACTTCAATAAATATATGCGACGAACGAAATTTTAAAAAATTTAAAAAACCTTATAAAAAGTTTAAAATGGTTCTATTAAATTCTATAGAACTCTAGAATTTGTTCAGTGAGCACAAATTTCATTTAAATTGAAACAAAATTAAAAAAATATTAAACAAATATTGGTAAAGCGAAGGTTAATCGCTGAATTTATTCGTTTAGTCGATGTATTCAAAACGCTTAAAAATGTTTTTGTAATGTATATAAAACCATTAAATTTATTTTTCTTGTATTTGATCCGAATAATTTATTTTATTCTATTAATCGATTAAATTATTCGGTTGAAAAAAATTACATAAAAACATTTAAAAATGCTTCTTTAATGCATAAGTAATTTAAATTTGAATTTCCTATTTATTTAACTCGAGTAACCGGTTTTATTCGTTTAATCGATTAAATTATTTTTTTACAAATTGCTTTAAAATGTCTAAAAATGCATGTTGAATGCATAAATGACAATAAATGTTATTCAACTTGAATTTCTGCTTTCATTCGTATTATCGATTAATTTATTCGAATAAATGTTTGCTAAAAAATTATGTTTTAATATATTAGTTTTTTACCTGAATATGCTGACTTATTCGTTTAATTAATTCATTGGTCTCCCTAAAGTTTAATACTAAATATTTTGGTCAAGCAAACCACCATTACTATATATTGTTTTTGACATATTTTCATTGTCTTCCAAAATTAAAAAATATCTCAAATGCTGTAAACTAATGAAATTCTAGTTCTTTTACAACTGACTCCTACTTAAACTTAAATTCCTTCAAGAGACATTCCTTTGCTCCACAATTTTTTCATTAAATATCAAATATTCCTCCCCCATCCAGAAATAAGTAATTAATTTCCTGTTAAATACAAAAATAACAACAACTACATATAATAAAGGACAAAATCCAATAAATGTTAAACACAACAGCAGCAACAACAACAAAAAAATGCATCAAAATGAAATTAAACAACTACAACAATAAGGTTTGAAAAAAACCCTTTTAAATGAAATTGCAAAAAAAAAGAGCTGGGAACAGAAAAAAAACTATAAACAACTGATAACTGTTGTTATCGTTCTTGTTATTGTTGTTGTTTGTATTACAGCAGCAACAACAAAATGACAATTGTTAGGAATTTATTTTTGTACTCAACTGGATTTAAAATTCTTCACTATTTCTTTTGTACTTTTGTATTTGTTTTTGACTCTTAACCGAAAACGCCCTCTCTTCCACCCATTCTCTCTATCACCATTTTAGTTTATTGTTTTTTTTCCAGCTTTTTCTGCCAAATGACTGACTGTTTTGTGGGCTTTTATTGTGTGATTGTTGTAGTTGTTTGTGTTTGTTACTAAATGTTGCTATTTGATGTTGTTGTTGCTGTTATTTCCTTTAAAAGTCTCTTTATATTCATGTGTTTGTGAGTTCCTGCGAGCAGGAATATTCGTATGTTTTTTTAAACATGCTTTTGTCAGTTGCCTTTATATGTATTAGAGTGTCCCTTATTTGGCAATTTTCCGATTTTCAAAACTTTCAAGGTCTAAAATTTTTTCTCTGTCATGTAAGTATCAAATGCAGAAAGTTTCAATAAAATCGTCTAACATTTAGAGGCTGCACATTTAATTTCAAGTTTCGAGTTTTGTTTCAAAGTAGCAATATTTTCAAAAAACAGTCCAAAATCGGGCCACAAATGGCTGAGATTTTTGCCCTAATTTTGATCATGATGGCATATCAAGTCCAAGGAATTGTGCTACTTTGAATGGGTGGGTCCATAAATCCAATGGACGTAGTGAAGTAGGGTTGGCTGGTTAGACGAATATTTGGAGGCTGTCATGAGGACTCTGACAACATGCTGGGTATAAGTTGAGGACGGCACGGTCTATGCCGAACCAGAAGGCATTAAGCCTGTTGCTCCATCTTCCAATTCTATCCAGAATCTTCTCGGTGTCTTCTATCGGTGGGGAGCGAACTCCAAGTACGGCATTCATATGGTATCCTGCTACTGCGGAATTTTCTTAGGTCCTGTCTGACATCGCTAGGGGGAGACTCCAACCGTGTGATGTTGATGTTCGGATGTCTCCTCCTATGACATCCCAGAAGGAACTGTTGCGTCAACATGACGTTATGTTCCTTGATCGGTAGAACCGATCAGCTTTAAATATTCCTCCACTGAGTATCACTTAACGAAGGCGACCACACTGTAGCAGCTAACTTATCCACCGACTGACCAATCATCTTGTAGGTTGCTAACAAGGTTTCTTTTTCCATACCCCAAGTTCTGCCGGCTAATGCCTTGAGTTAATGCGTGATTGCAGTGGCGTGTGTTGAGGAGATAAAAAGACTATTAAAGCTGACACCCAAGATTTTCGAGTAGTTCAGTGTCGGAATTTGTACGCCGTCGACCATGGTGGTATGGTAATCAGGCAGCCGTCCAAAACATTAATTTCGTTCAGCTCACTGTGGTCCAATAAACGTTCACTTTGTGATATCTGAAAGGAGAATGAAAACAGAAAAGAAGAAAAAGGGAAATAGAAGTTAAAGAAAAAAGGGAAATCTATAGATTGAGTTATAGTGAAGTTAGCCAGAGTAGAGTGTAGAGAAAGAGAGGAGAAGAAGGAGAGGGCTTAAGAATTCAAAGAATTCGAAAAACGCAGACCATCATGGGATGGTTGCTGGGTCCCTAAGAGGTAAAATTTGCATGACCGATCTTGTCAACCATCCGCTTTCCCTGATAAAGGCGTCTATACACCTTAGTTCCTTCACAGATAACTCGGAGAGGCTACTGAAGAAACTCTCACCTAAAAGCCTATCACGTAGATCACCCAGTGCCGGGCAGTTACAAAAGAAGTGTAGGATGGTCTCTTCCTCGTTCTGACAACTTCTACAGAAGTCATGATAAGGTAACCCAAGTCTTGCGGCATGAGTACCGAAAGTGCAGCGTCATGTATCAATTCCTTGCAGGTTGATAACGGAATTCCACAGAGGATGTCTATTTCGTCGTCCGACATCAAGGCTCCTCTTCCCGCCAAGTAATCAGCAATACAATTGCCCTCATTGTCCCTGTGCCCACGTACCCATGTGAGTACAACTGTCGAATGTCTCGCCATCTCATTTAAGGATGTCCGGCATTCCTGGGCCATATTCGATGTTGTATAAACACCTACCAGGAATTTAATTGCGGATTTACTGTCAGTATATATACGGATATCTCTAACAGATACACTGTAATATCAGAGCCAGTTTGCCGCTCTTCTAATTGCCGATATTTCGACCATGATGCCCAAGTAGAGTTTTTCCTCATTCGTCCAGGTCGTGAAGAGTGTTGCCGATGACTTCGGATAGCTGCAGGTTAAGTGCAGTGAAGAAATTGTGGATTTCGTTGAGATTACCAATTACCATACCGCAAAGCTCATCAACGTTGTGACCTGTCGCAAAGATGTGGGAGCACTGGGAGTTTAGAGAGGTGAAAGTTAAACATGAGCGGCTACAGGATCCCGCCCTAAGGAACACCTTGTTTAACTCTATGGGGTTTTGAGCATTTGTCCCTAAACTCCACGACCAACTGCCTGCCACTCAGATAGTTCACTATCCATCTCCTCGTGTGGCGTGACTGACAACCATTTACTATACCGCAAAGATCATCAACGTTGTGACCTGTCGCCAAGATGGTGCAATCGCCGGCATAGGTGATTACCTCCTTACCCTTTGGGGGCACTGGGAGTTTAGATAGATAGAAGTTAAACAGGAGCGGCGACAGGACCCCTCACAGAGGTACTCGTTGTTTAACTCTATGGGGTTTAGAGCATTTATCCCTAAAATCCACGACCAACTGTCTGCCACTCAGATAGTTCACTATCCATCTCCTCGTGTTATTGAGCATTGTGGACTGCAGGATGTCCTGGAAGCGTGTGGCGTAACTGACAACCATTTACTATACCGCAAAGCTCATCAATGTTGTGACCTGTCGCCAAAATAGTGCAGTCGTCCGCATAGGTGATTACCTCCACACCCTTTGGGGGCACTGGGAGTTTAGATAGATAGAAATTAAACAGGAGCGGCGACAGGACCCCTCACTGAGGTACTCCTTGTTTAACTCTACGTGACTTAGAGCATTTGTCCCTAAACTCTACGACCAACTGCCTGCCACTCAGATAGTTCACTATCCAACTCTTCGTGTTGTTTGGCATTGTGGACTGCAGGTTATCCTGGAAGAGTGTAACGTGACTGACAATGTCGAAGGCTTTAGACAGGTCAAGTGCCACTAGGACAGTCCGTTCACAAAGCCTCTGCTAATTTAAGCCTTGTGAGATAAGAATTACTATGGCAGATAATGCTATTATGGTGCTGTACATCTTACGGAGTCCATGCTGGTGACGAGCTGCTGACGGATCAGCTGGGGTAGGAGAAGAGCTTCGAGTGTCTTTGCTACAGGAGGGAAATTGGCCTTAACGATTGTGCCTTGCTCCCGATTTTCCCAGGTTTTAACAACGGGATCAATCGACTCATTTTCCAGGCATCGAATAAGCTCCTTACTGACAGGCTAAAAACTGTTGTCAGGTACTCTACTCCTCGCTCGCCTAGATGTTTTAGCATGGTTCAGGTCCTATTACCATTGAAGACTTGGCTGCATTGATGGCTTCTGCAACTTTAGTTAGCGTGTAAAGTTTTGATGTGTCCGAGACTGAAATATCATGTAGTTTACGAACAATACTTCTTTTCGAAATGTATCTCTCTGGGTGCTCAATAAATATTTAGGGTCGCATATGGTGGTATTTGCAAACCTAATCGTGACAATATCATCCATATAATTTGGGTTGGAAAGAGACCGAACAGTAGACCACAACCTGCCAACTCCAGAACTTAAGTTCTTCTTCTCCGCGGCTTTGGTGTCGATTCGTCTGGTTGGCTGGGCTTCTCATACAATCTCCTACACTTCGGATTAAAGTAATGCTTTCTTGTATAGCATTCAAGCATAATTTCGAACATTTCAAATCGTATTTCAAGGTCTCTCAGCTTCAGTTAGTATGATACCCAATTTTATAGCTTTTGGATGAGTCCTGCTGCTCCCAAATGTTTTGAAAATGCTGCATGAATAGCTTCCAATAATTTTACATGCTCTTATTGAGTTTCACAACAAACCTTCATGAAGCAATGCTTCCAATTCTTGGTCTTCAAACCTTTTGGGCTGATCTGGGAGATCTTTGTCTTCTGTGTCAAAATCACCACTTCTGTACCGCACAAAAAAAATGGCGAATGTGTTCCATCGCTTTCAACGTGCGAGAGTTAAATATATATATTAATTCTCAGTGGAACATAGGACCGCAACAAATGTTTTCCAGGATACATCATGCTCATGTCACTCGTTCTCAGTTTGTCGTCTCCAAGTATTTGCAAATCTGCCAGGTCTCCCAGAACCTTGGGGGTTATATTCGACTGAATGTCTAGTTATATCCTTAGCTGGCTTTCTCATTGTCCCAGCCAACCAAATTTGAAAATTGCAAAAGTTCAAAATTAAGAGCCACCCTAATATGTACTTGTATGTATTGAAGTGTGCATCTGTTTGTGTGTTGCTCCTTTCGTTTATACATTTTGTTTTGTACATTTCACGCTCTCTTTACTGTTTGTAATTCAACGCATTGTGGAAATGCAGTGCATTTTGTGTTTCTTCCTTCTTTTTACAGTGTTTCCCCCCCCCCATTCTTCTCTGTTCGTTGTGTGGAAAAAATTCTAAATTATTTTTTTCTTAATTTTCTATATTTCTTGTGTTTCCACAAAGTTTCCTAGTTTTTTTTTTGTGTGTGTTTTTCCGCCAACAAATGTTATGAACTTCAAATACAACTACAAACAAACCGATTTAAACAAATACATATACAAACGCTCTCTTGTCTTGTTCATTGCATTTTAATATGTTGTTGTTATTATTGTTTTTGCTCACTACTGTTCATTTCTCTCTGTAAATATAAATTTCATTTTGATGGTTATGTTGTATCTGTTGTTCTTGTTATTGCAATTTCTGTGTTAATGCTGATGACGTTGATAGGAGGAAATATGTATTTTATCGGTTTTTTTTGTTCTTTACTTGATCTGTGAAATGAATGCGAGATATTTGGTATCAATTCGTTTTAAAAATTTATTATTCGTTTGGGTAAATGGATTTTTAGAGATTTAAAGGGTGAACTGAAGTTAAAAAACAACATAAAAGTTTTTTTGGAAAAAACAATCTTGTTTATGGAAACGTGGGAATTTAAATTTCCCAGAAATTCAAATTTCTCTTGATTTTTTGGTATAAAGCTGAATTAATGGCAACAAAATAAACGAGTGCAAGTAAAATATTCAATACAAATATTTCAAATAATCGATTTATTATTAATTGAAGTTCAAGAAGACCATTGATTGAAGGGAAATTTTAATTTATAAGGCTCCATGAATAAGGCTAAGATCGCATATCATAAATGCCTAAGTGAAGCTTAAATTTAATTTTATAAAGACCTATGTTTAATGCTAAAATTAAAACGACATAAAGACTTTATGAAGTACCCGATTAAAACATATGCGGTTAATCGATTAAGTTTATTTAAAAGTACTACTAAACTGTATACAAATTATTTAACTACTATTATATTTGATTAAAAAAATTTTACGAATAACAGATTATATTATTCGATTAATCGATTGTTACAAAACATTTTAATTATCTGATATAATAAATAAACTTGCATTTAAATTCTTTTTCTTATTATACAGTACGAATAATCATTTTATACGATTAATCGATTAAATTATTCGCTTAATCTATAACATTAAAACGTTTGAAAATTCTTAATTACTATAGTAAACCCTTTAAAGTTTACATTTCCAGCTAATTAACATTAATAAATCGAATTATTCGTATAATCGATTAAATTATTCGGTTATTCAATTGCCTTAGAACATTTAAAAATGCTTGTTAAATGTATTAAAATATATTTAATATAATATTCTTAATCGATTTTATTCGATTAATCGATTAAATCATTCGGTTAAACGATTAAATTAAAAATTTTTTAAATGCTTCTTTAATGCATAAAATCCATTATATGTTACTTTTCTTGTTTTTAAATTGATTAAATAACATTATTCGTATAATTGAATAAATTATTCGGTTAACCGATTCCTTAAAAACTTTTGTAAAAGCTCTTGAAATGGAATAAAGGTTAATTAATATAAAATTCATGATATTTTATCAGAATAACCGATTTTATTCGATTAATCGATTAAATTATTCGATTAAAAACATACAATGAAACATCTAGAAAAGCTAGTATATTGTATACAAATCATTAAATGTTATGTTTCTTATTACTTAACTTGAATAAACAGCATTATTCGTATAATCAATTAATTTATTCGGTTAACCGATTCCTTAAAAATGTTAGTAAAATCTTTTAAAATGGAATTAAGGTTATTTAATATAAAATTCTAGATATTTTATCCGAATAACTGATTTTATTCGACTAATCGATTAAATTATTCGTTTTAAAATATACATTAAAACATTTAGAAATGCCTTAGTAATGGATAAAACCCATTATATGTTACTTGTCTTGTTATTTTAATTGAAGCAACAGTTTTATTCGCTTAATCGATTAAATTATTCGGTTAAAAACATACATTGAAACATCTAGAAAAGTTATTATATTAGATAAAACTCATTTAATGTTATGTTTCTTGGTATTTAACTTGAATAAACAACATTATTCGTATAATCGATTAAATTATTCGTTTAACCGATTCCTTAAAAATGTTAGTAAAATCTGTTAATATAGAATTAAGGTTATTTAAGATAAAATGCTTGATATTTTAGCCGAATAACTGATTTTATTCGATTAATCGATTAAATTATTCGGTTAACCGATTCCTTAAAAATGTTAGTAAAATCTTTTAATATGGAATTAAGTTTATTTAATATAAAATTCTAGATATTTTATCCGAATAACTGATTTTATTCGATTACTCGATTAAAAATTTTTGGAATAAGCGATTAAAATTTTGCTAAAATCTTTTTTTTGCTTCTTTATGATTTTATTATATTAAAGATATAAAAAACATAGATTTTTCAATAATCAGTTAAAAATATTCGATTAATCGTTTAAAAATTACTCGAATAATCGATTAAATTTACACCATTTCTTAATTCGCTTTTTTAAGAAGAAAAGCAACAAAAGATGTTTAAACGAAGAATAAATTAAAATAATGTTATAACTTTTGTTCTTATAATAAAGAGGAGAAAATTAAATCTAATAATCAGTCGAAAATATTCGATTAATCTGTTGAAAACTATTTGAATAATGGATTATATTTTAGCTTACAAATTTTTTCTATAAGTTAAAGCAAAAGTATTAATCTTTCAATAAATATTTCAAAATATTCGTTTAATCGTTTCAAAATTAATCGAATAATTTATTAAAATTCTGCTTGCTAAATTTGTCCTATAAGATTTTCTTATACAAAAATTTACAAAAAAAAATCTTTTCAGTAAAACATATTCGATTAATCGATTAAAAATTATTCGAATAATCGATTAAAATTTTGCAAACCACTTTTTCCCATAGACTTCATTATATTAAAGACAGCATGTTTTAAATGTCTTGCTAATATGTTAAAAAAATTTCGATTAATCGTTTCATAATTATTCGAATAATCGATTAGAATATTCTTTTTAACTTGTTTCTATAGACTTTTATTATAAGACTAAAAAAAGTAAATTTCATAATAATATAAAATTTCGATTAATCGTATTAAAATTATTCGAATAATCGATTAAAATTTTGCAAACCACCTTTTCCCTTAGACTTTTATTACAATAAGTTTTAAATGTATTGCTAATTTTAGTTAAAAAGTGTCGATTAATCGTTTCAAAATTATTCGAATAATCGAATATTGCTTTTTTCTATAGACTTTAATATTATATGACTAAAAAAGGAAATCTCTTAATAATTAGTTAAAAATATTCGATTATTCGTATTAAAATTATTCGAATAATCGATTAAAATTTTACATATTACTGGTTTCTATAGATCTTTTTATAACAAATTCAAACTAATTTGATTTTGCTAATAATCTGATTAAAATATCCGATTAATCGTTTAAAAATTTTTTTTTCATTAACATTTTTATAATAAGACTAAGAAAAGAAATCTCTTAATAATCATTTAAAAATATTCGATAAATCGCTTAAAAATTGTTCGAATAATCGATTAATGTTTTACATATTTCTCAAATCCATCGATTTTGTATAACAAAACTAAATAAATTTTGATTGCCTACGAGTTAAAAATATTTAATTTTTTCGTCTAGGAAATTCGATTACAAATGATATAAGTTTTGTTATTTATTTTTCTAAAAAAGCGAATAAAAAATGGTGCACAATTTAATAGATTATTCGAATAATTTTTAAACGATTAATCGAATATTTTTAACTGATTATTGAAAAATATATAATTTTTATATCATTAATAAAAGCATAAAGAAGCAAAAAAAAGATTTTAGCAAAATTTTAATCGATTATTCCAATAATTTTTAATTTTAATTCGAATAAAATATCAATTTTATATTAACTAACCTTAATTCCATTTCAAAAGATTTTACTAAATTTTTTAAGGAATCGGTTAACGGAATAATTTAATCGATTATACGAATAATGTTGTTTATTCAAGTTAAATAACAAGAATCATAAAATTAAATGAGATTTATCCAATATAATGGCTTTTCTAGATGTTTCAGTGTATGTTTTTAACCGAATAATTTAATCGATTAAGCGAATAAAACTGTTTATTCAAGTTAAAATAACAAGATAAGTAACATATATCAACATTAACATTATTCAAGCATTTCTAAATGTTTTAATGTATATTTTAAAATGAATAATTTAATCGATTAATCGGTTATTCGAATAAAATATCAAGAATTTTATATTAAATAACCTTTATTCCATTTCAAAAGCTTTTACTAAGGAATCGTTTAACCGAATAATTTAATTGATTATACGAATAATGCTGTTTATTCAAGTTAAGTAATAAGAAACATAACATTTAATGATTTGTATACAATATACTAGCTTTTCTAGATGTTTCATTGTATGTTTTTAATCGAATAATTTAATCGATTAATCGAATAAAATCGGTTATTGTGATAAAATATCAAGAATTTTATATTAATTAACCTTTATTCCATTTCAAAAGCTTTTACTAAAGTTTTTAAGGAATCGGTTAACCGAATAATTTAATCGATTATACGAATAAACCGCTTTATTGGTGTTAAATAACAAGAAACATAACATTAAATGAGTTATATTCAATATACTAGCTTTTCTAGATGTTTCATTGTATGTTTTTACCCGAATAATTTAATAGATTAATCGAATAAAATGGGTTATTCGGATAAAATATCTAGAATTTTATATTAAATAACCTTTATTCCATTTCAAAAGCTTTTACTAAAATTTTTAAGGAATCGGTTAACCGAATAATTTAACCGATTATACGAATAATGCTGTTTATTCAAGTTAAATAACAAGAATCATAACATTAAATGAGTTTTATCCAATATTATGACTTTTCTAGATGTTCCAGTGTATGTTTTTAACCGAATAATTTAATCGATTAAGCGAATAAAACTGTTGCTTCAATTAAAATAACAAGATAAGTAACATATAATGGGTTTTATCCATTATTCAAGCATTTCTAAATGTTTTAATGTATATTTTAAAACGAATAATTTAATCGATTAATCGAATAAAATCGGTTATTCGAATAAAATATCAAGAATTTTATATTAAATAACCTTTATTCCATTTCAAAAGCTTTTACTAAAATTTTTAAGGAATCGGTTAACCGAATAATTTAATTGATTACACGAATAATGCTGTTTATTCAAGTTAAGTAATAAGAAACATAACATTTAATGATTTGTATACAATATACTAGCTTTTCCAGATGTTTTATTGTATGTTTTTAACCGAATAATTTAATCGATTAAGCGAATAAAATCGGTTATTCGAATAAAATATCAAGAATTTTATATTAAATAACCTTTATTCCATTTCAAAAGCTTTTACTAAAATTTTTAAGGAATCGGTTAACCGAATAATTTAATTGATTACACGAATAATGCTGTTTATTCAAGTTAAGTAATAAGAAACATAACATTTAATGATTTGTATACAATATACTAGCTTTTCCAGATGTTTCATTGTATGTTTTTAATCGAATCATTTAATCGATTAATCGAATAAAATTGGTTATTCTGATAAAATATCATGAATTTTATATTAATTTACCTTTATTCCATTTCAAAAGCTTTTACTAAAATTTTTAAGGAATCGGTTAACCGAATAATTTATTCAATTACGAATAATGCTATTTAATCAATTTAAAAGCAAGAAAAGTAACATATAATGGGTTTTATGCATTATAGAAGCATTTCAAAAAATTTTAATTTAATCGTTTAACCGAATAATTTAATCGATTAATCGAATAAAATCGCTTATTATGGTAAAATGCCAAGAATATTATATTAAATACATTTTAATACATTTAACAAGCATTTTTAAATGTTCTAAGGCAATTGAATAACCGAATAATTTAATCGATTATACGAATAATTCGGTTTATTAATGTTAATTATCTAAAAATGTAAACTTTAAAGGGTTTTCTATATTAATTAAGAATTTTCAAACGTTTTAATGTTATAGATTAAGCGAATAATTTAATCGATTAATCGTATAAAATGATTATTCATATTGTATAATAAGAAAAAGAATTTAAATGCAAGTTTACTTATTATATTAGATGTTTTAAATGTTTTGTAACAATCGATTAATCGAATAATATAATCGATTATTCGCAAAATTTTTTAATCAAATATAATAGTAGTTAAATAATTTGTATACAGTTTAGTAGTACTTTTAAATAAACTTAATCGATTAACCGCATATGTTTTAATCGGGTACTTCATAAAGTCTTTATGTTGTTTTAATTTTAGCATTAAACATAGGTCTTTATAAAATTAAATTAGCCTTATTCATAGAGCCTTATAAATTCAAATTTCCCTTCAATCAATGGTCTTCTTGAATTTCAATTAATAATAAATCGATTATTTGAAAAATTTGTATTGAATATTTTACTTGCACTCGTTTATTTTGTTGCCACTAATTCAGCTTTATATCAAAAAATCAAGAGAAATTTGAATTTCTGGGAAATTTAAATTCCTACGTTTCCATAAACAAGATTTTTTTTTTAAATATAACTCACACCATTTTCTATAGTATTTTTGTACAAAAATTGCAAAAAAAATTATTATTCGTTTAAAAATTATTCGAATAATCGCCAAAATTTGTCAGTTTTAAGCAATAATACGAGAAAGTTCACTATGACCAAATAAAAATTTAAGTATTTTTCTAAAAAAATTCCAAAAAAACATTAAATGGTTTGTCATTCCCTATTTTGACCACTCTAGCTGAAAATACAACTAACAAAACAATATTGTTTATACGCCTGCCTGCATTACATTTGTCTTTTTCTCTCCAGGCAGCCAGTAGCAGGCAACACCGGCAGCCAACAAAGTGTCATGCCATTTTGCTAAGTCAAGTGGTTGAATGAGAAGATGCAGCAGGCATTATCAGTATCAACATCAGCAGCATCATCATCAACCTACTCCTCATCGTGAGTGCGTTATCCAACAAAAAAAAAATTAACAACAAAAAAACGCACAAAAATGTCAGCAGCAACAGAAACAACAAAACTAACAACAGTTTTGTTGTTGCTGTTAATGTTTTTGCTGCTGTTGTCTGTATAAAAGATTATATATTTTCATTTGTGTATTTGTAGGCAAAAATGTGCATATATGTGTGCGTTTGTCTACAAGTGAATATGTTGTTGCTGTTGTTGCTGCTGTAGCTGTCATTGTTGTTGACTACAAAAGCAAGTCATGTGCAAACGCATGTTAAAGAAAAAATCTCCTCTTTTGCCCCCATGCAGCTCTTCATCAACAACGAAATTTCCTTTTTTTACCGGTATATTTTGTTGCAGTTTTTTTTGTTGCTGTTGTTTTTGATGATGCTCTCGTTTATCTTGCCATCTATAAACACTTGCATGGAGTGGGTGTTTGTAGTTGTTGCAGCAACATATCTATGTTTATTATGGTGGCCCATATTTTTGAAAATTTTCCCATTTTCAATGCTTCCTAGTTCTAAAATTGTTCTCCTGTCATCTAAAATCAAATGCTGAAAATTTAAGCAAATTCGGATAATCGCAAAATTGCATAAATAAGGGACGCCCTAATGTATAGTTGTTGTAGTAGTGATACAGTTAAAGTGTTTATGGCCAGGAGTTTGAGCATGTTTGTTCATGTTTACATGAGAGTGAGGGAGGCAGAGGCACATTTTTTGTCGGTGTAGATTTTTATTTTTTTTTTTTGTTTTCTTAGTTTTTTTCTCTTGTTGTTTTTGCTATTATAACTGTATAAACGAGTGTTGTGAGTATTTACATACTCGTGCACATTTACTGTGTACATGTGTAAATTTTTGTGTAGTTGTTGTTTAGGGCACTTCATTTTTTTAATTGTTGTTGTTGTTTTTGCTGCCTTAAATAGCATTGTGTCGCCACAGGATATGGTAGTTGTTGTTTCAACAAATGTGTGAGTATGTGTGTGTGTAAAAGTACTTGTTTGTTGGTTTTTTATTTGTCTTTTTATACCTTGTAAAGGTGTGTGTTTATCTTGTTTTTAAATATATGTATGTATGTATTTATGGTATTTTTTGTTTTAAAAGATTACAACATTGAATAGTCATACAATTATTTGTTGATGTTTTTCGTTTTTTTTTTTAATTTGTTGATATCGCATACGAAGCGCACTTAAGCAAAATGAAAACGTTTAATGTCAGAGATTAAAAAAGGACAACAAAAAGATATGAAAACAAATAAAAACAGAACAATTAATAATAATGCTGCCATTTTGCAAGAGCATTCGCACACTGCGCTATAGAAATATTCATAAAAAATTGGATTTTCGAAATATAAAACAACAACACTAATACAAATATTCGATTAAACTATTAAAATTTTGCGTATTACTTTTTTCCAAAGACTTTGCTTATGATAAAGACATTAAATTAGTTAGATTTTCCTAATAAAAAGTTAAAATTATTCGATTAATCGTTTAAAATTATTCGAATAATCGATTGAAATTTTGAGTATTACTTTTTTCCAAAGACTTTTCTTATGATAAAGACATTAAATTAATTAAATTTCTTAATATGCCGTTTAAATTATTCGATTAATCATTTAATATTATTCGAATAATAAATTAAATTTTCATGTTACTTGTTTCCATACACTTTTCTTATGATTAAGATATAAACATTTAATTTCCTAATAAAGTTTTATTCGATTAACCGTTTAAAATTATTCGATTAATCGCTTGAAATTTTCCGTATTACTTCTTTCCAACGGCTTTTCTTATGATAAAAACATTAAATTAATTGAATTTCGTGATCAGCATCTTAAATTATTCGATTAATCGTTAAAAATTATTCGAATAATTTATTTAAATTTTGCATATAACTTGTTTCCATAGACTTTTCATGATAAAGACATAACAAATTAATTTCCTAATAGTGTTTTATTCGATTAATCGTTTAAAATTATTCGATTAATCGCTTGAAATTTTGCGTGCTATTTTTTTCTAAAGACTTTTTTTTCTTGTGATAAAGACATTCAATAAGTTAAATTTCCTAATAAGCAGTTTAAATTATTCGATTAATCGTAAATATTCGAATATTTTTTGGAAATTTTGCATACAACTTTTGTCCATACACTTTCTTATGATAAAGACATAACAAATTAATTTCCTAGTTTAAATTATTCGATTAATCGTTTAAAATTATTCGAATAATCGCTTGCGTATTACTTTTTTCTAAAGACTTTTTTTATGATAAAGACATTGCAATAAATTTCCTAATAGAGTATAAACTATTCGGTTAATCGTTTAAAATTATTCGAATAATCGCTTGAAATTTTGCGTTTTACTTTTCTCCAAAGACTTTTCTTATGACAAAGACATTAAATTAATTAAATTTCCCAATAAGCAGTTTAAATTATACGATTAATCGTTTAATATTATTCGAATAATTAATTGAAATTTTGCGTTTTACTTTTTTCCATACACTTTTTTTAAGATAAAGACATAAATATTTAATTTCCTAATAAAGTTTTATTCGATTAATCGATTAAAATTATTCGATTAATCGCATGAATCTTTGCGTATTACTTTTATCTAAAGACTTTTCTTATGATAAAAACATTTAATTAATTAAATTTCAATATGTAGTTTAAATTATTCGATTAATCGTTTAAAATTATTCGATTAATCGTTTGAAATTTTACGTATTAGTTCTTTCCAAAGACTTTTCTTATGATAAAAGCATTAAATTAATTGAATTTCCTGATAAGCATTTTAAATTATTCGATTAATCGTTAGAAATTATTCGAATAATTTATTTAAATTTAGCATATAACTTGTTCCCATAGAGTTTTCTTATGATAAAGACATAACAAATTAATTTCCTAATAAAGGTTTATTCGATTAATCGTTTAAAATTATTCAATTAATCGCTTGAAATTTTGCATTTTATTTTTCTCCAAAGACTTTTCTTATTTTGAAGACATTAAATTAATTAAATTTCCTAATAACCTGTTTAAATTGTTCGATTAATCGTTTAATAATATGCGAATAATTAATTTAAATTTTCATGTAACTTGTTTCCATACACTTTTCTTATGATTAAGATATAAACATTTAATTTCCTAATAAACTTTTATTCGATTAACCGTTTTATTCGAAATATTGCATATTACTTCTTTCCAAAGACTTTTTATGATAAAAACATTAAATTAATTGAATTTCCTGATAAGCATTTTAAATTATTCTATTAATCGTTAAAAATTATTCGAATAATTTATTTAAATTTTGCATATAACTTGTTCCATAGACTTTTCTTATGATAAAGACATAACAAATTAATTTCCTAATAGTGTTTTATTCGATTAATCGTTTAAAATTATTCGATTAATCGCTTGAAATTTTGCGTGCTACTTTTTTCTAAAAACTTTTTTTTCTTGTTATAAAGACATTCAATAAGTTAAATTTCCTAATAAGCTGTTTAAATTATTCGATTAATCGTAAATATTCGAATATTTTTTGGAAATTTTGCATACAACTTTTGTCCATACACTTTCTTATGATAAAGACATAACAAATTAATTTCCTAGTTTAAATTATTCGATTAATCGTTTAAAATTATTCGAATAATCGCTTGAAATTTTGCGTTTTACTTTTCTCCAAAGACTTTTCTTTTGACAAAGACATTAAATTAATTAAATTTCCTAATAAGCCGTTTAAATTATTCTATTAATCGTTAAAAATTATTCGAATAATTAATTTAAATTTCCAAGTAGCTTGTTTCCATACACTTTTCTTATGGTTAAGTCATAAAAATGTAATTTCCTAATAAAATTGTATCTGATTAAATTAAATTTCCTAATAAGCCGTTTAAATTATTCGATTAATCGTTTAATATTATTCGAATAATTAATTGAAATTTTGAGTTTTACTTTTTTCCATACACTTTTCTTAAGATAAAGACATAAATATTTAATTTCCTAATAAAGTTTTATTCGATTAATCGTTTAAAATTATTCGATTAATCGCTTGAATCTTTGCGTATTACTTTTATCTAAAGACTTTTCTTATGATAAAAACATTTAATTAATTAAATTTCAATATGTAGTTTAAATTATTCGATTAATCGTTTAAAATTATTCGAATAATCTCTTGAAATTTTGCGTATTACTTTTTTCTAAAGACTTTTCTTGTGATAAAGACATTGCATTAATAAAATTCCATATTAAGCAATATAAATTATTCGATTAATCGTTTAATATTATTCGAATAATTAATTGAAATTTTGCATATAACTTTTTTCCATACACTTTTCTTAAGATAAAGACATAAATATTTAATTTCCTAATGAAGTTTTATTCGATTAATTGTTTAAAATTATTCGATTAATCGCTTGAATCGTTTTTGAATACAACTTGTTTCCATAGATTTTTCTTATGATAAATACATTAAATTAATTAAATTTCCTAATAAGCATTTTAAATTATTCGATTAATATTTTAAAATTATTCGATTAATCGCTTGAAATTTTACGTAATACTTTTTCTAAAGACTTTCCGTATGATAAGGACATATCAAATTAATTTCCTAATAAAGTTTTATTCGATTAATCGTTTAAAATTATTCGATTAATCGCTTGAAATTTTCCGTATTACTTTTTTCTAAAGACTTTTCTTCTGATAAAGACATCAAATTAATTAAATTTCCTAATAAGCAGTTTAAATTATTCGATTAATCGTTTAAAATTATTCGATTAATAGCTCGACATTTTGCGTGCTACTTTTTTCTAAACACATTTCTTGTGATGTAGACATCAAATTAATTAAATTTCCTAATAAACTGTTTAAATTATTCGATTAATCGTTTAATATTATTCGAATAATTAAATGAAATTTTGCATATAACTTGTTTCCATAGACTTTTTTTATGATATAGACATACATACAAAAATTATTCGATTAATCGTTTAAAATTATTCGATTAATCGCTTGAAATTTTCCGTATTACTTTTTTTAAAGACTTTTTTATGATAAATACATTGCAATAAATAAATTTCCTAATAGAGTATAAATTATTCGATTAATCGTTTAAAATTATTCGATTAATCGCTTGAAATTTTGCGTTTTACTTTTCTCCAAATACTTTTCTTATGATAAAGACATTAAATTAATTAAATTTCCTAATAACCTGTTTAAATTATTCGATTAATCGTTTAATATTATTCGAGTAATTAATTTGAATTTTCATGTAACTTGTTTCCATAGACTTTTCTTATGATAAAATCATTAAATTAATTAAATTTCCTAATAAGCAGTTTAAATTATTCGATTAATCGTTTTTTTTCGAATAATTGTTTGAAATTTTTTAAACAACTAGAATTTTCTTATGATAAAGACATAAAAAATAAATTTCCGAATTAAGTTTTATTCGAATAATCGTTTAAAATTGTTCGATTAATCGCTTGAAATTTTGCGTTTTACTTTTTTCCAAAGACTATGCTTATGATAAAGACATTAAATTAATTAAATTTCCTAATAAACTGTTTAAATTAATCGAATAATCGTTTAATATTATTCGAATAATTAATTGAAATTTTGCATATAACTAGTTTCCATAGACTTTTTTTATGATATAGACATACATAAAAAAATTATTCGATTAATCGTTTAAAATTATTCGAATAAACACTTGAAATTTTACATATTACCTTTTTCTAGAGACCTTTCACAAGAATTTTCATTATTTTAACAACACCATAAAAATATGCAAATTAATCGATTAAATTTATTCGAATAATTGATTGACATTTTCCGCATGATAATTTTTTCCATCGACTTTTCTTATGATAAACGTAAAGAAATTAATGTTTTTTTATAATCTCCCAAAAATATTCGATTAATCAATAAAAATTATTCGAATAATCCTTTAGAATTTTTCGAACTCACATAGACTTTTCTTATAATAAAGACAAACTAATTGAATAGCTTAAAAATCTGTAAAAAAAAAAGGATTCGATTATATAATTATTCGAACAATCGATAAAATTATTCCATTTATTCATAGACTTTGTTATCTCTTAATAATAGCATTAAAATATTTAATTAATCGCTTAAAATTATTCGAATAATAAATATGATAAAATGATGCGAATAATCGTTTAAAAACTAAAGGAAATAATTCTTCCTAATTTTAGTTATAAACAAATATTCATTAAATTATGCAATTAAAATTATGCGATTAAATATAATGTATTACCATAAGCATTCAAACAGCTGCATAAATTTAAACGATTAATCGTTTAAAGTTGTGCGAATAATCGTTTCAAATTTAGTTAGTTGAACACATAAACAATAACTTTCTAAAGATTTCTTTTTATTCTATGATTTATTCACCCACTTTTTCCATATTTATTGCATTATTTACTCCAATCACTTAAGTTCTGCTAGATTTTTTTTGATTTCAATTAAAAAAAACTAACACTTACCTAAAAACATGAATATTTATTGATTTTTAGTAAATATTTTCTGGTACCCAAACCCTTAAAGCTTTTTAGTTTAATTGAATTTATGTTGTAGGTGTTGACGTCCATTTCCATATCCGTTAAAAAAAACTTTTGCACAAACTTTTCTACTTTAGTTTCACTTCCGCCGCCGCTTCTCTACCTCACTTACTCACTCTCTCTCTCTCTCTCTCATCGTCTTGTTGTTACCGTTAAGGTAAACAAAAAGTAAATTACTTGGGGAAAACACTCATACCCACATAAAATCACTTTGCAAAAAGCCAAAAAAAAAAAGATGAAAAATGTGGTAGCAAAATATCCCCTCTTAAATAAAAGTTTAAAAGAAAATCAGCAAATAATAGTGGCTACACGCAAACTACCAAACATTGTTGGTATTTTTTAAATTTTACATACGATGCTGTTTTTTTTCTTTTGCCTTTTCCTGAGAGCAGGTAAAAGCAAATGCAATTTTTATAAAACAAACTTACACATATTTGTTTGCATACAATACAAACACTTTCCATACACACACACACACACACATTCATACTCATACATCCTTTAACAAATACTTGAGGTCTTTAGCATGAATTTTCTCGTATGTACCTTTTAATAACACAAAAGCTCTTCTCTCCCCTGCAACAGTTTCCCTCTCTTACATTTGCTTAATGCTGTTGTAGCCAGGCTTCATAGGAACCGGATATTGGTATTGTGTGTAAGAGTATTTGCATATAAATGTGTGTAGGTGTACGTTAGGGTGGCCTCTATTAAGAACTTATCCGATTTTCGATTTAAATTTATTTCACAGAATTTTCTTCTAAACATGTCAGTCAGTATCCTAATAATCAGTTCAAAATATTCCATTAATCGTTTAAAATTATTCGAATAATGGATTACAATTTTACAGACTTTTCTTAAAATAGACAAAAAATAAATATTTTAATAATCAGTACCAAAAATATTCGATTAATTGAGTACAATTATTCGAATAATTTTATGTACAAAATTTTTTTCATAGACTTTTCTTATAGCAAAGACAAAACAAATTTATAAATGTTCGATTAATCGAATAATCGATTAATTTTGTATTCATCACTTTCTTATGGCCCATTTTGTTATGATAAAGAAAAAAGCTAATTTTAAATGTCAGCAAAATCAATTAAAATATTCATTTAAATCATTCGATTAATCGATTAAAATTTTCGAATAAAATTTTTTCACTTTCCAGACTTTTCCTAAAACAGTTAAAAAATCTCATCTTTTAATAATCACATAAAAATATTCGAATAATTGTTTAAAATTATTCGAATAATCGAATAATTTTTTTACAAAATTTTTTCATAGACTTTTCTTATAATAAAGACAGAACAAATTTAAAAAAATTCGATTAAAATTATTCGAATAATCTATTAATTTTGTATACAACATTTTCTCAGAGTTCGTTTTTTATCATAAGGAAAATAAAAATTATTATGGATAAAAATTTTCGAATAAAATGTTTCCACAGTCCAGACTTTTCTTATGACAGACAAAATGCATCTTTTAATAATCAGTTAAAAATATTCGATTAATTGATTAAAATTATCCGAATAATCGAATAATTTTGTATTCATCATTTTCTCATGGCCCATTTTTTATGATAATGAAAAAAACAAATTTTAAATCTCTTTAAAATCAATTAAAATATTCATTCAAATCATTCGATTAATCGATTAAAATAATCGAATAAAATATTTTCACTTTCCAGACTTTACTTAAAACAGTCAAAAAATCTCATCTTTTAATAATCACTTAAAAATATTCGAATAATTGATTAAAATAATCGAATAATTTTCTGTATAAAAAATTTTTCTCATGGTTCGTTTTTTATGATAAAGTGTTTTAAATCTCTTTAAAATTAATTAAAATATATAATCGATTACCATTATTCGACTAATCGATTAAAATTATCCGCGTAATCGATTAAAATTTTCGACTAACTGTTTTCCGTGCTTTTTATTATAATGAAATAATTAAATTTCTTCATATTCAATTAATATTAACCGATTAAAATTATTTAATCGATTAACATTATTCGAATAATCGATTAATTTTGTATTTAACATTTTCTAAGGTCCGCTTTTTATGATAAAGAAAAAAAAATAAGTTTAAAATCTCTTTAAAATCAATTAAAATATTCGATTAAATTTATTCGATTAATCGATTAAAATTTTCAAATAACTGTTTTCCATTGCTTTTTATTACGAAAAATAAACAAATTTAATTTCTTCATACTCAATAAAAATTATTCGATTAACCGATTAAAATTATTTGAATAATCGATTAATTTTGTATAAAACTTTTTCTCTTGGTTCGTTTTTTATGATAAAGAATTTTAAATCTCTTTAAAATTAATTAAAATATATAACCGATTAACATTATTCGACTAGTCGATTAAAATTATCCGAGTAATCGATTAAAATTTTCGATTAACTGTTTTCCGTGCTTTTTATTATAATAAAATAATTAAATTTCTTCATATTCAATTAAAATTATTCGTTTAACCGATTAAAATTATTCGAATAATCGATTAATTTTGTATTTAACATTTTCCCAAGGTCCGCTTTTTATGATAAAGAAAAAAAATAAGTTTAAAATCTTTTTAAAATCAATTAAAATATTCGATTAAAAATTATTCGATTAATCGATTAAAATTTTGGAATAAATATTTTCCGTTGCTTTTTATTATAAAAAATAAACAAATTAAATTTCTTCATACTCAATAAAAATTATTCGATTAACCGATTAAAATTATTTGAATAATCGATTAATTTTATATACAACATTTTCTCAGGATCCACTTTTTGTGATAAAGAAAATAGCACATTTTAAAACCTTTTAAAATCAATTAAATTATTCGATTAATCAGTTAAAGTTGTTCGATTAATCGACTAAATTATTCAATTAATCGATGATTTTTATTATAATAAATAAACAAATTAAATTTCTTCATACACAATTAAAATTATTCGAATAATCGATTAATTTTGTATACAACTTTTCTCATAGGCCTTTTTCTTATGATAAACAAAACAGCAAGTTTTGAAACTCTGTAAAAGCAATTAAAATATTCAATTAATCGGTTAAAATTGCTCGATTAATCGACTAAAATTATTCGATTAATCGATGATTTTTTTTATAATAAGTAAACAAATTAAATTTCTTCAGACTCAATTAAAATTATTCGATTAACCGATTGAAATTATTGGAATAATGGATTTATTTTTTATACAAAATTTTGTCATGGTTCGTTTTTTTAGGTTAAAGGATATCAAATTTTAAATATCTCTTTAAAATTATTCGATTAAATTGATTAATTCGATTTTCGAATAACTTTTTTCCGTTGCTTTTTATTATAATAAATAAACAAATTAAATTTCTTTCAATACTCAATTAAAATTATTCGATTACCCGATTAAAATTACTCGAATAATTTGTTTTAGATTTAGTTCTCACACTGTAACCAAACAAAGAAATTTTTAGTTTAGTATAATCAGTTGAAAATATTACATTAATCGATTGAAATTATTCAAATATTTGATAAAAATTTTTCTGAAAAATTTTTATTAAACATTCGAGTTCGTGTTTTGACATACATAAAAAATAATCAGTTAAAAGATTATATGAATCTTTAAATTATTCGAATACTAGATCAAGATTGTGCTTATGACTTTATGCAATATCTTAATTAACCTTTTAAAAAATTCGATTTCCCTGTTAAAATTATTCGAATAATCAATACAAATTTTTCAAGTAATTTTCTGAGAAAATACACAAACAAATTTTTTAAAAATTGTAATAATCGATTAAAAATATTCGATTAATCGATTAATATTATTCGAATAAAATTTTTTATTCGAATAAAATTTTTTTTTTATATATTTTTTTTTATAATATCGACAACAATAAAATATCTTGTAATCAGTTAAAAATTGTGGTTTAATCGGTTACGAATAATCGATACAAATTTTCCAAATAATTTAAAAAAAAAAACCACAAACAATAAATATTTAATATTTTCTATTTAAACATCCATGGGTAAATGAAATACAAAAACCTTTTTTAATTAATTTTTTTCATAATTTAATTTTTAAAATTTTTTTCCAAAAATATTGCTTTTCGAAACTTCAAATAAAATATGCAACCTCTAAACGTTATCCAATTTTGCTAAAATTTTCAGCATTTGATTTTTAGATGACGAAGAACAATTTTAGACCTTGGTATCATCGAATCGCAAAAGTTGAAAATAAGGGACACCCTAATATATGCGTTGTGGTAGTAGTGGTTGTATTATATTTTTAATATTGATAAAATATGAGTGTGTGTTGGTATTCTTAACTTTAGTTACTGTATTTTGTGATTATTTTTTTTCTTCTGTTTTTATTTCAACCAAAAGTAAGATTTACGTTCATAAATGCTGGCCAAATCTTTAGTAGTTATTTTAGGGTGAAGGCCGGTACAGGGGGGGAAGGGTGGTAACGCATACAGTACGTGAGGGGTTATTTTCTTTTCATTTGCTGTATGTGTGTGAATATTAATTTTGTGGTAAATATTGTTAAATAAATGCTGCTGTACATGTGTGTGTAAGTAAATACTCACACATACACATGTATATAAATAGGGTTTATCCTTTGAAAAAATATGGTTTCAAATTAATTTTTAGGGATTATTAAAACACTTTGTCGGTTTGTCTTTATGTTTGTAGATTTTGCAAAGTAATACAAATGTAGTTTTTTGTACATTTATGCTTGAATAAAAGGTAACAATTTTGTGATTTTATGTTTGTTGTGGGTGGGTTAAATTTCTCTAGAATAACTTAATAAATAGTAAAATGAGAGAAATGTACAGGATAGTAATTTGTACAATTGCAAATTAAAAAATATCATGATTTATAAAATAAAAACATAATTTAAGTGGAAGATTTCAATTAAGTTCTAGTAATATTCAAAAAAAAACTTTAGTTATAAACAAAATTTGAATCGATTAATCGATTATATTCTATTAATAAATTAATAGAATAATTGCATTAATTCTTTTGAATAATTCAAGTTTTTTTCTCAGATTTGTAAACAATTAATCGAATAATTTTAATCGATTTATACTCCTTTTATTTTAAAAACAGATTTTCCATTGAAAAACACAGTTTTGCCCGATTTTCAAAAGTTTTACCAAAAACCGGTTATTTTATTCGAATCATTTTAGTCGATTAATCGAATATTTTTTAACAAAAACTCTTATTTTTAACCAAAAAATTAGAATCACTATGATATTTATAAAAAAAAGAATTCTTTCGCGAAATTTTAATCGAATAATTTTTGAAATTGAATTTTAAACGATTAATCGAAAAAAAAAATTAACAAAAACTAGTTTTCGACTAAAAAATAGATTATCCATTGAAAAAGACAGATGTTTTATAAAAAATCAATGTTTTAACCAAAAACCGGTTTTTTTATTCGAATAATTTTAATCGAATATTTAAAAAAATAATCTTATTTCTTAACAAAAAATTAAAATCACTATGATTTTGATAAAAAAAAATAATGGAAACTATTTTTCTAAATGAACAAAATTTTAAATTTTAATCGAATTATTTTTGAAATTGTATTTTAATTGAATTTATAGCAAAAATATTAATATGTACAGTTATTCGAAAAATTTGTGTCGATTACTCTAATAATTTTAAACGATTAACCGAAAATTTTTTTTTTAATAAAAACCTGTTTTCGACTAAATTAAACTAAAAAAATTGATTTTCCTTTGAAAAAGACAGATTTACCCGATGTTCTATAAAAAAATTAAAGTTTTTACCAAAAATCGTTTTTTTTATTCGAATAATTTTAGTCGATTAATCGAATATTTTTTTTTACAAAAACTCTTTATAAGAAAAAGAATTCTTTCTCGAAATTTTAATCGAATTTTTGAAATTGAATTTTAATCTAATAATCGAGTATGCAATTTTTTTATTATAGCAAATTTATTAATACAGTTATTCACAAAATTTGTGTCGATTACTCGTCCAATTTTAAACGATTAACCGAAAAAAAATGTTTAAGAAAAACCGGTTTTCGACTAAATAAATCTAAAAAAAATTTAATTTTCATCAAAAATCAAAGTTTTTACCAAAAATCGGGTTTTTTATTCGAATAATTTTAATCGATTAATCGAATATTTTTTTACAAAAACTCTTATTTTTTACCAAAGAATTAGAACTACTATGATTTGTATAAAAAATAATAAAAAAATTTCCCCAAATTTTAATCGAATACTTTTTGAAATTGTATTTTAATCGAATAAGCGATTATGCAATTTTTTATTGCATTCTTTTATTTATAGCAAATATATTAATCCCGATGTTTTATAAAAAAAATAAAAGTTTTTATCCAAAACCGGTTTTTTTATTCGAATAATTTTAACCGATTAATCGAATATTTTTTTTAACAAAAACTCTTACTTTTTAACCAAAAAAATACGAATGACTATAATTTTTATAAAAAATAATGAAATAATTATAAAAAATAATCGAATAATTTTTTAAATTGGATTTTAATCGAATAATCCATCCAGAAATAATCCAGAATTCATTTTTTTATCGCGTTCTTTTATTATACTCGATTACTCTACTAATTTTAAACGATTAACCGAAAAAAAAAATTTAAACCGGTTTTCGAATAAGTAAAACTAAAAAATCGATTTCACTTTTTATTTTTATTCGAATAATTTTAGTCGATTAATCGAATATTTTTTACCAAAAAATTCGAATGACTTTATGATTTTTAATAAAATGTAATGAAAACAAATTTCTTTCGAATAATTTTTGAAATTGAGTTTTAAACGATTAATCGAAAAAATTTTTTTAACAAAAACCAGTTTTCGACTAAAAATAGATTTCCATTGAAAAAGACAGACATTTTATAACAAATCAAAATTTTTACCAAAAACCGGTTTTTTTATTTGAATAATTTTAATCGAATATTTAAAAAAAATCTTATTTTTTTACTAAAAAATTAACATCACTATTTTTTCCCCAAATTTTAATCGAATTATTTTTGAAATTGTATTTTAATCGAATAAGCGATTATGCAATTTTTTATTGCGTTATTTTATTTATAGCAAATATATTAATACAGTTATTCACAAAATGTGTGTCGATTCTAGACTAATTTTAAACGATTAACCGAAAAAATAAATTTTTTAAACCAAAACCGGTTTTCGAATAAGTGAAGCTAAAAAATAGATTTCACATTGAAAAAAAAAGTTTTTACCAAAATCCGGTTTTTTATTTTTATTCGATTAGTCGAAAATTTTTTTAACAAAAACTACTATTTTTTACCAAAAATTTTTTTATTAAAAAAAAATTCTTTCTCGAATTTTTAATCGAAAAATCGAGTGTGAATTTATTATTGCGATTTTTTATGTATAGCAAATGAATTAATACAAATTTTAAACCATTAATCGAATAGTATTTCAAAAAATATGTTTTTCTTAACAAAAACCGGTTTTCTAAATATAAATAAAACTAAAATATAGATTTTCCATGGTAAAAAACAGATTTTCTCAAAATCCCGATGTTTTATAAAAAAATATAAAAGTTATCACCAAAAACCGGTTTTTTTATTCGAATAATTTCAATCGATTAATCGAATTTTTTTTAACAAAAACTCTTATTTTTTACCAAAAAATACAAACTGTCTATAATTTTTATAAAAAATAATAAATAATTATAAAAAATAATCGAATAATTTTTTAAATTGGATTTTAATCGAATAATCAATCGAGTATGCAATTTTTTATTACGTTCTTTTATTTATTGCAAATGTATTAATACAGTTATTCACAAAATTTGTGTCGATTACTCTACTAATTTTAAACGATTAATCGAATAGTATTTCAAAAAAAAATATTTTTTAACAAAAACCGGTTTTCTAAAACTAAATAAAACTAAAATATAGATTTTCCATGGTAAAAAAAGCAGATTTTCTCAAAATCCCGATGTTTTATAAAAAACATAACCAAAAACAGGTTTTTTTATTCGAATAATTTTAATCGATTAATCGATTTTTTTTTAACAAAAACTCTTATTTTCTACCGAATAATACGAATGACTATAATTTTTATAAAAAATAATGAATAATTATAAAAAATAATCGAATAATTTTTTAAATTGGATTTTAATCGAATAATCAATCCAGAATTCAATTTTTTATTACGTTCTTTTATTTATAGCAAATGTATTAATACAGTTATTTACAAAATTTTGTGGATTCCTCGAATAATTTTAAACGATTAATCAAAAAAATATTTTTTTAACAAAAACCGGGTTTCAACTAATTAAAAAATTGATTTTCCATTGAAAAAAAAAGATTTATGCAAAAAAACCGAAGTTTTATAAAAAAATCAAAGTTTTTACCAAAAACCGTTTTTTTATTCGAATAATTTTAGTCGATTAATCGAATCTTTTTTTATTTAGTATTTATACCAAAAATCCAGATTTCATTTAATTTTAGCATTTATTTTGATTTCTATTAAGGTTCGAATAATATTCTATGTAGCTCTCGCAATTGTTTTCATTTTAAAGACCTTGTCTCTGTCAGAAAACCTGCAATTGTATGCCTGTGTGTGTGTGTTATTCTCCTATTTTATTTATTTGTTTGTTTCTTTGTTTTCCTACTTTTTCGGTCATACGATTTAATTTTCTTTGGTTTATAATTAAAAATAAAAAAAACGAAAAAGAATCATAATCATAATGAATTTATGAAAGCGTGAACACACAAGCTCACACGTACAAGTTCATATTCATAAACCTCGACTTTTTCTGTTTTAGCCAACATTTTTGGTTAGATTTATAGCCAGGCTAGTATGTTAATGTGTTGGTGCGAGTGTGTGAATCAGTTTTTCTCTCTCTCTTCCTCTTATTAATATTCTATTGTGGTGCTAAGTTTGTTTACATTCATATTTGTTTTGCCAGAGTGCTGGTATGCATGTGCGTATCTGTGTGAGCCAGGCTGCTCTTGAAGTTCAAAATTTTTGTATGAGTTTGTGTTTTTTTCTATGTTTGTGTGGATGTGTGTGTGTTTTTACCTTTGCGTTTTAAAAGTGTTTATTTTGTTGTGGCCTTTTGCTGCATTTTACTCCTTTTTCTTCCTTTATTTATGGTTTTTTCTTGTTTGTTTTCTGTTGTTTTGTGTGTAGAGGTGTCCATTTGTTGGGGTAGAAGTGTGTGTGTGTTGATTTTAATTTGTGTTAGTATGTTAGCAGTAGTAGGTACTAGTAGTAAAGCCACCATTAATATATAATAAAATCAGCTTACTACAAAAATTAAAAGTAATTTTCGTGTTGGTATTTTTTTATTTTGTTTTAGTCTCTTTTTCTTTACTTTTTTTTGCAGTCAACAGTTTTTTTTACAAAAGAGTAGCATAATTTGTTTTGTTACTGTTAAGGAGACCAGCGAAATTTTTGTTTATATAATTGTATACCGAAAATTAAGCAAAGTTTAAAGGCGTTTTAAAGAAAAATTATATATTTTTTAAAATAATGTTAGTATGACCTTTTAAAATATATAAAAATATTTTGATTATTTTAGTTATTCGAAAAGAAGATTGTTTTTAACCTCAAAATGTTTAATGTTTAATTGTTTATTACAAAAATATATATTAAAATTTTGCAAACTTTTTTATTAATATCAATAGTTTTTCATCACACCTATTAGAATATGAAAAAATATTTTCGGTTTTTTTAGTTTTGCGAAAAAAATCGTTTTTAACCTCAAAATTTACAATTTTCTTTTAAATATTAAAAAAATATATATTAAAATTTTGAGAAATTTTTTATAAATTTTGATAGTTCTTAATCATATCTATCAAAATATAAAAAATATTCACGGTTTTTATAGTTTTGTAAAAAAAATTGTTTTTAACCTAAAATTTCACAATTTTTTTTTAATATTAAAAAAATATATATTAAAATTTTGAGAACATTTTCATAAATTTTAATAGTTCTTAATCTTATCTATCTAAATATATAAAAATATTTACGGTTTTTTTAGTTTTGTGAAAAAATTCGTTTTTAACCTCAAATTTTCCAATTTTCTTTTCAATATTAAAAAAATATATATTAAAATTTTTACAAATTTTAATATTTCTTAATCTTATCTATCAAAATATAAAAAAATATATAAGGTTTTTTTAGTTTTGTGAAAAAATTCGTTTTTAACCTCAAATTTTCCAATTTTCCTTTGAATATTAAATAAATATATATTAAAATTGTAAGAAAATTTTTATAAATTTTAATATTTCTTAATCTTATCTATCAAAATATATAAAAATGTTTACGGTTTTTTCAGTTTTGTGAAAAAAATCGTTTTTAACCCCAAATTTTCCAATTTTCTTTTGAATATTAAGAAAATATATATTAAAATTTTGAGGAAATTTTTATAAATTTTAAAAGTTCTTAATCTTATCTATCAAAATATAAAAAAATTTTTACGGTTTTTTTAGTTTTGTGAAAAAAAAAATTTTTTAACCTCAAATTTTCCAAATTTCTTTTTAATATTAAAAAAATATATATTAAAATTTTGAGAAAATTTTTATAAATTTCAATAGTTCTTTATCAGACTTATTAAAATATGAAAAAATATTTACGTTTTTTTTAGTTTTGCGAAAAAATTCGTTTTTAACCTCAAAATTTACAATTTTCTTTTGAATATTAAAAAAATATATATTAAAATTTTGAGAAATTTTTTATAAATTTTGATAGTTCTTAATCATATCTATCAAAATATAAAAAATATTCACGGTTTTTATAGTTTTGTAAAAAAAATTGTTTTTAACCTAAAATTTCACAATTTTTTTTTAATATTAAAAAAATATATATTAAAATTTTGAGAACATTTTCATAAATTTTAATAGTTCTTAATCTTATCTATCTAAATATATAAAAATATTTACGGTTTTTTTAGTTTTATGAAAAAATTCGTTTTTAACCTCAAATTTTAAAATTTTCTTTTGAATATTAAAAAAATATATATTAAAATTTTGAGAAAATTTTTATAAATTTTAATAGTACCTAATCAGATCTATTTAAATATGAAAAAATATTTTCGGTTTTTTTAGTTTTGTGAAAAAAATCGTTTTTAACCTCAAATTTTAAATTTTTCTTTTGAATATTAAAAAAATATATATTAAAATTTTGAGAAAATTTTTATAAATTTTAATAGTACCTAATCAGATCTATTTAAATATGAAAAAATATTTTCGGTTTTTTTAGTTTTGTGAAAAAAATCGTTTTTAACCCCAAATTTTCCAATTTTCTTTTGAATATTAAGAAAATATATATTAAAATTTTGAGGAAATTTTTATAAATTTTAAAAGTTCTTAATCTTATCTATCAAAATATAAAAAAATTTTTACGGTTTTTTTAAAAAAATTTTCCAAATTTCTTTTTAATATTAAAAAAATATATATTAAAATTTTGAGAAAATTTTTATAAATTTCAATAGTTCTTTATCAGACTTATTAAAATATGAAAAAATATTTACGTTTTTTTTAGTTTTGCGAAAAAATTCGTTTTTAACCTCAAAATTTACAATTTTCTTTTGAATATTAAAAAAATATATATTAAAATTTTGGGAAAATTTTAATAAATTTGAATTGTTCTTAATCAAACCTATCATAATATAAAAAAATATTTACTGTTTTTTTAGTTTTGTGAAAAAAATAGTTTTTAACCTCCAATTTTCTTTTCAATATTAAAGAAATATATATTAATATTTTGAGAAAATTTTTATAAATTTTAATAGTTCTTAATCATATCTATCTAAATATAAAAAATATTTACGGTTTTTTTAGTTTTATGAAAAAATTCGTTTTTAACCTCAAATTTTCCAATTTTCTTTTGAATATTAAAGAAATATTTATTAAAATTTTGAGAAAATTTTTATAAATTTTAATTGTTCTTAATCAAATCTATCATAATATGAAAAAACATTTTCGGATTTTTTAGTTTTGTGAAAAAACTCGTTTTTAACCTCAAATTTTCCAATTTTCTTTTCAATATTAAAAAAATATATATTAAAATTTTGAGAAAATTTTAATAAATTTGAATTGTTCTTAATCAAATCTATCAAAATGTAAAAAAATATTTACGGTTTTTTTAGTTTTGTAAAAAAAATCTTTTTTAACCTCAATTTTTTTAAATTTATTCATATCTTCGTTGATAAACAAAAATGTTACAAATTTTACAAGGTTTTGGTTTAAGTTATGGGTGAGCTTTAAATCGACATTTACAACTTTAGCTTTGTAGATCGTTTATTAAAAATATACTTCAAATTTCCATTTTTACTACATTGAAGATAGACTTTCGAAAGTCGACAGAAAGTGAAAACGAAATATAGTTTGGCTTTATAATAAAATATAATCATTGTTTAAGAACTAAAGTTACTATTTTTACTCGATTGTAGTTCTTTTTATCCCCTTGTAGCTAGCATTTACATTTCCTCATTATTTTCTCATTTTATTTATTTTTTTTAGGAATTTCCTTTATGTCCTTCTCAGCTTCAGGTTTTAATTTTTTGTCAGGTTTTGTGGTATGTACTTTTACTCATAATATAGCATGAATGTAGCTGTTTGTAAGTAATTTTAAGCATTTGATACTTTAATTTTTGGGGGTTGAAATTCAAATGAGTTGAGTTGTGTTGAGCTGGGCACAAACTTGTTAATGAATTTATTAAGAAAAGAAAAGACAAACTGAAACGTAAGGAAACGAAGAAAAAAGAAGACCACAAACATTTTTGTAGGGATGCTGCAGCATTAAATGGAATTATGACACTTGAAAATTATTATTATCATATTATTGGCTCTTAAGGGGGATCAACAAAAATAAGTTAAGAGGTGTTTTTGCCACATGATTGATGTGTGTTTTTAAGCATTAAATATTATATATTTTAATTTACAGTAGAAAGAAAAAGTTTTGGAAAATATTAAAAAGCAATTAACGGAGTTATTCATAATGAAATTTTAAATTGTTTAAAGGATTATGAAACAATTGATTAATTTTATGCAATAATTTGTTTAAGCTTTTCCAAAAGCTTTAGACAACATAAAAAGTTTTTGAAATAAAAGTTGTTTTAAATTAACATGTTTTAACAAAGATTTGTTAAACCATCATTATTTTATAATTTATGAAAGTTTAAATTTTGTCTTTATAATTTTGTTTACTTTATTCTTGTTTCCACTTTAGCAAATATAATTTATTTGTCTATAATGTTTGTCATTCAATGAATGTGTATGTTCGTAATATTATCCGGAATATTGCTGTTAATATACAAGCAATTGGTATTTCCTAATCGGAATCCCAATTGAGTAATAATCATCTATTAAACATACATAAAATAGCAAAATAACAAACATTCTCAAATTAACTTATGTCGTTACGACTATTGCTGCTCTAACTACAAAATTATTGGGTGTAAGAAAAAGTAGTTTCATTTTAATGAATAACACCAGGCCAACAAATGTTCAACACAGATACCAACGTATTTTTTTCTAAAAGTTTAAGCTGCTCTGAATCTGAAACTGACCAATTCAGAATTTCCCATCTCATATCTTTTCATACAGAACTCAATAGTTCAACGTTTGGACAATACAAACTAAAAGGCTAAAGATTTAAATTTTTGGTACTTTTTTTAGTACCTTTTGTTTCAATTCATCCAAGACAAGGAAATTTATGTTGTTGTTTTATGAAATCCCAAAAAGTATGTATTTTAAAAGTAATTTTATCATAAACCGATACTTAAAAAGTGTTAATGGCTAAAATAGTCCTTGAAAACATGAACCGGAAAGGGATAAAAAGTATCAAAAATGGGTAAAATTAAGACCCTATGTTTTAAAAATAATGGTTAACGTTTTTTGTAAAGCGACACTATTTTTGTTTTAACTTTCTTTATATTAGGGAACAACTTTTGTCATAAGTCGACCCCAAAAAGGTAATAACGGCTAACAAAAAGTACTTCTAAACCGTTCTGGGGTTAAAAAGTTTAAAAAAATTTTAAATTTATACCCCAATTCTGTTCGTCAATTGTTTCGTCTTGTCTGAGTAAGAAAATTAGTCGAAGTTATGATTCAGTATTACAATATATTTTATTCGTCTGGGTTACGTGGTTTGTGTCTATGATTTACGTTATTATCAGGTTATTACTGCCAAGATATTTTTTTTTGTAAATTTATAAATTTTTGTTCTACTTTTTTTTATTAAATTTATACATTTTAACTGTTTGGCAATAATGTTTTTATGAAATTTGACAAATTGAAAAATTAATTACACTCTGCTATAAAATGACACTTTTTGTCAGAACTTGAAAAGCGACCTAATGAAGGTTGTAGGCCTAGGTGAGGACGTACTAAAACCGTTTCAAAGATTTTTAAACACCCTCAAAATTTTGAGATATTTTGTTAAAACTGTTTTAGGGTAGGTCGTAGTACTTTTGTACCTCTAACTCACACATTTTTAGACCGATTTCAATTTTTAAATTTTCTTTTGAATTTTAAAAAAATATATATTAAAATTTTGAGAAAATTTTTATAAATTTTAATAGTTCTTAATCATATCTATCATAATATAAAAAAATATTTACGATTTTTTTAGTTTTGTGAAAAACTCGTTTTTAACCTCAAATTTTCCAATTTTCTATTGAATATTAAAAATATATATATTAACATTTTGAGAAAATTTTAATTAATTTGAATTGTTCTTAATCAAATCTATCATAATATAAAAAAATATTTACGATTTTTTTAGTTTTGTGAAAAAAATCTTTTTTAACCTCAAATTTTTTTAATTTGTTTATATCTTCGTTTATAAACAAAAATGTTACAAATTTTACAAGGTTTTGGTTTAAGCTATGGGTGAGCTTTAAAATTGAAAAATTAATTACACTCTGCTACAAAATGACACTTTTTGTCAGAACTTGAAAAGCGACCTAATGAATATTGTAGGCCTAGGTGAGGACGTACTAAAACCGTTTTCAAAGATTTTTAAACACCCTCAAAATTTTGAGATATTTTGTTAAAACTGTTTTAGGGTAGGTCGTAGTACTTTACTACCTCTAACTCACACATTTTTAGACCGATTTCAAAATTTTAAACAATTATGAATAGACAAAGAATTAAGCTTTCATAAAATGTAGGCACAAAATGTATATCATATCAAAACTTGCGTAAGTTTTTATAAAAAGTTTCGCTTTATTTTTTATTTTTTTTCGTAATTTTTCATATTCAACAATAGTTAATTTAATTTTTTTCTATGAAAACCTATTCTTTTTTGCACAATGTTTTAAAGACAATTTTATATGGAAAAAAATGAGATATTACTTGTTAAAAACGGTTTATATTTGCAAAAGTTATTAAACTTTTTTGAAAAAAGTTCGAAAAATTTACCTTGTAAATTCAAAATTTTACAAATAATTTTTTTTTCTACAGTTTTTTGTTTATTTTTATTTATATGCGCTGGGGGAGAAAATACTAAACATGGGGTTAATTAAAAGTTGAATAACTTTTAGAATTTTCATCCGATTTGAATAATTAAAACCATGTTTTGTTAAGAACTAAATTTTCTATATATGTTGGTATAAATTTGTATAAACTTTCATATCAAAATAAGCAATGAAAAGCAACTAAAATCAAAAAAGTTGATAAATTTTGTTTTTCTTTTAGATATTCTTAACAAAAACAATAATTATAACTTAAAAATGTATAAAAAATGCACGTCATTTTAAAGCGTAATCAGTTCCAAACCCGTTAAAAAATTTAAAGTCGGACAAAAACTGACTAAGCTACAGGTCGATAAGTCGACGAACATCACTGAAAACGGTTTTTTCAGAATAACTTCTGAATTTGAGGGTGTTTCTGATATTTTTAGAGACAATTTGTAGTGTACTCAGCAAGACCTATAACCCACGCTAGGCCGTTTTCCAAGTTTTTTTTCCATCGTAGCACCGTATTATTAATAAAAAATTGTTCAATTGTTGACGAAAAATGGAATTTATAAGTTTCATTGGATATTCCGTAGCCATCTCTTCTTGCAGTGGTACATGTTCCTGTTTTTGTAAACATTTTTTCAGTCCTTTCGAAGTTTCTATACTCTATTCTACTCTTCTTTGTCTAATTTTTGTTGGGCAAATTCTTGGAAGAAAGACAATTACATGGTCTTTCATCACGTACTTTGTTGTATGTGGATCATGTCTCCTAGTACAACAAAAGTGTCCTTACAGTGTTTGTAAGCTTCCTTATATTCTTTACTTAAAGTACCTGGGACTTTTTGATTTTTGTTTGGGGCCAATATCGTTGGCGGTGACCTCTTTAGAACAGAATTTCTTATTCTGTCCGACTGATGATAGATAGATAAATATATTAGTAGATAAATGGATAAATAGATAAATAGGCAAATAGATAAATAGATAGATAAATTAGTTTTATGGCGCACTTGTTTTATTTCAACTTGAAGAATGTCCATTTTTGAAACAAAACCAACAAAAGAAAAACTACTCAAACTACTCTAGAAGACTACAAAATTGTTTTCGTCTGTTTTGATATTTAAAATCGTCCACAATATTTTACTGAATCAAATATTATACGTTATTAAGTGCCATAATCCTAGACAACAACCATTATTGTTTTATAGAATTCAAAACTAATAACTCAAATGTAAAAAGAAGAAAATTCGTCCCTATTCGTCTAACAGAATTGGGACATTAGTTCCTTTTTTCTGAAACAATTATTATGTTTTAATCTTAAACAACACTAATTTTGTTACAACTTTCTGTAGTCAATAAAATATGTAATAGAAAAGTACCTTTTCAAATTTTTTTTTTTTTTGAAAAATGAATTTATGACAAAAAATTTTTTTTGATCAAAAAAAAATTTGGGTTAAAAAATTATAAAAAAAAAATAAGAAAATTTATTCTAAAGTGAATCAACAAAATATATGATAGAAAAATACCTTTTTGAAAGGGTAAAATGGAAAACTGTATGTTTATTTTAATTAAATAATCTACAGAAATAAACATTTAAATATTTATAACTTATAGAACAAAAAAACTCAACAAAAACATATTCAACTAAGGTCAATTCAAACTAAACGGCTAAAAAGTGGTAAAAAGTATTTTTAGTACTTTTGTATCGGTTGACGGTTCATCACAAAAATATGCATTTGAGAAGTTATTTTTCATATGTCTAACATTAAGGGGTAATAAAGGCAGAAGTATGATTAAATATTGTATATTTTGTTCTAAAGTAATGAATGTGCTTTAATCTAAAGCGGCACTATTTTTGTTTTAACTTTCTATAATTAAGAAAATATGTAATAAAAAAATACATTTTCCAAATTCATCCTTCAATGTTGTAAAAAATTTTACAAAGGAAAAGTTTAAGTTTATTTTTACTCTACAAACTAAATTCGTTATGTAATAGGACATAAAAGCTCATCAACCACATTATCAATTTAGCTTAATTCAATCTAAACGGGTAAAAATTACTTTTGGTACTTTTTTTAATTTGCTGTTCCAAAGATACCCTTATTGTACTTTATTACAAAACCATGAAAATTGTGTTGTATTTAAAAAGTACTTTTTGACGAGTGTACCCCGAAAGCTTAATATCAGATAAAAGGGAACATTTTTAATTACCTTTTCTATTCTTAGTACTTCTTTGGTACCTTTTGCATACTTTGATCAAAACCCTGAAATTCCCTGATTTACCCTATAAAGGGTAAAGCAGGGAATTTCGGATAAAAAATAAAATCTCAGTATTCTTCTAAAGAACTGAATAATCGTTAATTAAAAATACTTAAAAAAAGTTACTTAAACTTGCTTAAAACTGCCTTTAAACTCAGATCAAACTAAATTGATTTTAGATTTATTAAAAGTAGTATTTATGTATGAATTAAATAGAACTTTTTGAATGAAATTTCATATATAATTCAGTTAAACCTGGTTTAAACTAAGTTTATTTCAAGGTTAACTAAAAGTTTTAATAAAATCGGATATTTTTATTGAAATTAAAAATGGTTTAAACTAAAACGGAGGTGCATTTATAATGTGGTATTTAATTTCTTATTTTAATTAGTAAAACACTTTCCTTAAACTTGTTTTAAACTGTGATCAACCTTTGGTTTACCTAGTTGTCATTTTAGCATTTCCATAAGACTTAATTAAATCAAATATTTAGGTTATAAGTAGCTCATTTTAATTAAAATTTCATTAAAATTAAGCAAACTAAGGCTTAAACTGGATTTAATCCAAGACAAACATTAAGTTTAAATAAAATTGAAGTACTTTTATGATGTAGTTGATATTTTTCTATTTCTATTAGCGAAAGACTTTTCTTAAACATGGTTTAAACTAGGATAAATCTTAAGGTTAACTAGTTATCATTTTAGCTTAAAAAAGAAAAAAAAGGAAAAATAAATTTTACTTTATTTCCCTTCCCCGAAATTGTTGATCTGGATCCGTGCCTGACATAACAAAACATACAAATATTTGGAAAGCCTAATCTCTAATTAGCTAATATACAAAAAAATGTACTGATCTTTTGAATTTCTTCGCAATCACCTAAACTGTCCAACTCTACGTATGATTAATATTTATTTATTAAGAAAATAAAGTATGTTTGTTAAAATTAGCATAGTTTTTGTTACAAAATAACTACGACAATGAAATTTTAAAGCAAGATAAAGAAGAGCTTAAGGCATGTATAAAATTACTTTCCACAAAATTCTGGCATTTGTTTAAAATTTTAAGATGGATAAAAAAATAATATATAACGAAATGTTAATATTTAGTGGCTAACTATAAGAACTTATAGCTGATGTATAGAAATTTAGACAGGAAATATTGAATTGTGTTAATAAATTCTAAAATTTACTTTATTTGGCCAACATTTCAATATTGTGTTTAAAAATTTTACATGCCAAAGGTACCCTACTTTAAGTGCCCATAGCGACGCTCCTGCAGCATTTTTAGGTTCTATTTTAATAACTTAAATTCAAATACTCCTTGGCCACGCCCAAGTTGAATTTTATCGTAATCGGAGCAGCGGTTTGGAAATGCCAGATTTATTACCAAAATATTTTGATTCTGCCCCACAGTACGTATGATTAATATTTATTTATTAAGAAAATTAAATATGTTTGTTTAAATTAGCATAGCTTTTGTTACCAAATAACTAGGACAATGAAATTTTAAAACAAGATACACAAGAGCACTAGGCATTTATTAAATAACTTTCATTAAAATTTTGGTAAGTGGAAACCGAAATATATAGGTTTGAAATTTTAAGATGGATTAAAAAATAATACAATATAACGAAATGTTATAATTAAGTAACAAATTAGAAGATGTACAGAAATGCTATTAATAAATTACTCCATAGTAGAGATCGACAACAATTTAAATTTACTATAGATTTCTTTATTTGGAAAATTTTCAACTTTCTAAAACGAAAAGTTTTGCATCAATATTTTTACTTTTTCCTCTATTTAATATTTATTTTATTTAAGTTTTATTATGTATGCATTTGTTGTTCTTTTATACAAAAAAAAATTCTTAAATTATCACAAAACATAAATCAAAAAATTTGCAAAATAACAGCAAATAAACAAATATTTAAACATTTAAACATTTTGTTAAAACAAATTGCACATTTGCCTAAATTATACAACATCTCAACATCATGATAAATATTTTATGTGTGAAATAACAGCAAGAAAAAAAAACTATAAACAAATGAAACATAACAAGTTTAATAAATAACAGGTTATATTACATTTGTAAAAAAATAAAAAAAAATCTAACAAGAAAAATGAATTGTTATAAAGATTAATGGAGAAATGCAATACTCACATAGAAACTAAGGAAATGAAATATTTTATAATATTTCTCTGCTTTTTTTTTTTTGTTTTTTTGCTCAACAAAATGCAATATAATACAATGTCCTGTTGGTATTAAAGGTGATGAATGTAAGTAACACGACATGTGTGGATGAAAAGTGTAATTGTATGGCTTTCAATATGTGTAATAACACATACATTGAAATAGAAATAGAAATGTATATAGGAGAGTGTCTAACTACATTCAAATACAATTTGATGAAAGGTTTAACTTTTTCAAAAAATGCATAACAATTTCCGGTCTACAAATGCATATGAACACAATCAAATACTACAAATACCCACTCACATACACCCTAATCCCTATAACGCACACACAAACAAACAACAATAATACAAATAAACACCACACTGTATCATATTTGTCATGAGCACATATAACTTTCTAAATTTTCAAATTTATATAGAAATAAATACAAATACATACGTATGTATGTATATAGAAATAGAGGTATTTGTGCATAGAACTGTGTACAACTTATATTTATTGAGGTATTTGACCAGTTATATTTGAAATACAAATACACTCGAAAAATATGTTAGGCAATTGCTGAAAAACAGTTAAAGAAAATACTTAATAAAACACAATTATTTTTAAAATATGTAATAAAAGTTTGTTCTTTTCAATATCATCAGCATCCATACCCTTCAAGTCCTCTAGATTTTGCAGGTTTACTCATGCCCAATATACCTTACAATGTCCTCTTGCCAATATATTCCCTAAAAGGGAAATTTTCTCTTTATAGAAAATTTTACCAAAATTTTATATTTATAGGATATTTTCCCCAAATACGCTATTTATAGGAAATTTCCCTTAAATTTACGATTTCTACGAAATTTTCCCAAAATTAGATATTTATAGAAAATTTCCCCATAATTTTGATATTTATAGGGAATGTTCCCCAAATATGCTATTTATGGAAAAATTTCCCTTAAATTTTCTATTTATATGAAATTTGCCCTAAATTGCAATTTATAGGAAATTTTCTTAAATTAGCTTTTAAAAGGAAATTTCCCCAAAATTTGTTTTTTATAGGAAATTTCCCCTAAATTTTCTATTTATATGAAATTAACCTTAAATTTGCTATTTATAGGAAATTTCCCTAAATTTGTTTTTTATAGGAATTTCCTTTCAATTAGCCCCAAATATGCTATTTATAGGAAATTTCCCTTAAATTTTCTATTTATAGAAAATTTCCCTAAATCTGTTTTTTATACAAAATTTCCCTTAAATTTGCTATTTATAGGAAATTTCCTTAAATTAGCTTTTAATAGGAAATTTCCCCTAAATTTGTTTTTTTTATAGGAAATTTCCCCTAAATTTTCTATTTATAGGAAATTAACCTTAAATTTTCTATTTATAGAAAATTTCCCTAATTTGTTTTTATAGGAAATTTCCCTTCAATTTGCTATTTATAGGAAATTTCCCTAAATTTGTTTTTATAGGAAATTTCCCCTAAATTTTCTATTTATAGGAAATTTCCCTAAACTTGATTTTTATAAGAAATTTCCCCTAAATTTTCTATTTATAGGAAATTAACCTTAAATTAGCTATTTATAGGAAATTTCCCTAAATTATTTTTTTATGGGAATTTCCCTTCAATTAGCCCCAAATATGCTATTTATAGGAAATTTCCCTTAAATTTGCTAAATAGAAAATTTCCCTAAATCTGCTTTTTATACAAAATTTCCCTTAAATTTGCTATTTATAGGAAATTTCCCTAAATTTGTTTTTTATAGGAAATTTCCCTTCAATTTGCTATTTATGCAAATTTCCCTAAATTTGTTTTTTATTAGCCCAAAATATGCTATTTATAGGAAATTTCCCTAAATTTGTTTTTTATAGGAAATTTCCCTTCAATTTGCTATTTATAGGAAATTTCCCTTAAATTTTCTATTTATAGGAAATTTCCCTAAATTTGTTTTTTATAGCAAATTTCCCCTAAATTTTCTATTTATAGGAAATTTCCCTAAATTAGTTTTTTATGGGAATTTCCCTTCAATTAGCCCCAAATATGCTATTTATAGGAAATTTCCCTTAAATTTACTATTAATAGAAAATTTCCCTAAATCTGCTTTTTATACAAAATTTCCCTTAAATTAGCTATTTATAGGAAATTTCCCCTAAATTTTCTATTTATAGGAAATTAACCTTAAATTTTCTATTTATAGGAAATTTCCCTAAATTTGTTTTTTATAGGAAATTTCCCTTCAATTTGCTATTTATAGGAAATTTCCCTAAATTTACTTTTTATAGGAAATTTTCCTTAAATTTGATATTTATAAGAAATTTTCCCCAAATTCGTTATTTATAGGAAATTTTCTTAAATTAGCTTTTACTAGGAAATTTCCCCAAAATTTGTTTTTTATAGGAAATTTCCCCAAAATTTATTTTTTATAAGAAATTTCCCCTAAATTTTCTATATATAGGAAATTAACCTTAAATTTGCTATTTATAGGAAATTTCCCTAAATTAGTTTTTTATGGGAATTTCCCTTCAATTAGCCCCAAATATGCTATTTATAGGAAATTTCCCTTATATTTGCTAAATAGAAAATTTAACTAAATTTGTTTTTTATACAAAATTTCCCTTAAATTTTTTATTTATAGGAAATTTCCCTAAATTTGTTTTTTATAGGAAATTTCCCTTCAATTTGCTATTTATAGCAAACTTCCCTAAATTTGTTTTTTATGGGAATTTCCCTTCAATTAGCCCCAAATATGCTATTTATAGGAAATTTCCCCTAAATTTTCTATTTATAGGAAATTTCCCTAAATTTGCTATTTATAGGAAATTTCCCTAAATTTGTTTTTTATAGCAAATTTCCCCTAAATTTTCTATTTATAGGAAATTTCCCTAAATTTGTTTTTTATGGGAATTTCCCTTCAATTAGCCCCAAATATGCTATTTATAGGAAATTTGCCTTAAATTTGCTATTAATAGAAAATTTCCCTAAATCTGCTTTTTATACAAAATTTCCCTTAAATTTGCTATTTATAGGAAATTTCCCCTAAATTTTCTATTTATAGGAAATTAACCTTAAATTTTCTATTTATAGGAAATTTCCCTAAATTTGTTTTTTATAGGAAATTTCCCTTCAATTTTCTATTTATAGGAAATTTCCCTAAATTTACTTTTTATAGGAAATTTTCCTTAAATTTGATATTTATAAGAAATTTTCCCCAAATTCGTTATTTATAGGAAATTTTCTTAAATTAGCTTTTACTAGGAAATTTCCCCAAAATTTGTTTTTTATAGGAAATTTCCCCAAAATTTGTTTTTTATAAGAAATTTCCCCTAAATTTTCTATATATAGGAAATTAACCTTAAATTTGCTATTTATAGGAAATTTCCCTAAATTAGTTTTTTATGGGAATTTCCCTTCAATTAGCCCCAAATATGCTATTTATAGGAAATTTCCCTTATATTTGCTAAATAGAAAATTTAACTAAATCTGCTTTTTATACAAAATTTCCCCTAAATTTTCTATTTATAGGAAATTTCCCTAAATTTGTTTTTTATGGGAATTTCCCTTCAATTAGCCCCAAATATGCTATTTATAGGAAATTTGCCTTAAATTTGCTATTAATAGAAAATTTCCCTAAATCTGCTTTTTATACAAAATTTCCCTTAAATTTGCTATTTATAGGAAATTTCCCCTAAATTTCCCCTAAAATTTCCCTTCAATTTGCTATTTATAGGAAATTTCCCTTAAATTTTCTATTTATAGGAAATTTCCCTAAATTTGTTTTTTATAGCAAATTTCCCCTAAATTTTCTATTTATAGGAAATTTCCCTAAATTTGTTTTTTATGGGAATTTCCCTTCAATTAGCCCCAAATATGCTATTTATAGGAAATTTCCCTTAAATTTGCTATTAATAGAAAATTTCCCTAAATCCGCTTTTTATATAAAATTTCCCTTAAATTTGCTATTTATAGGAAATTTCCCCTAAATTTTCTATTTATAGGAAATTTCCCCAAATTTGTTTTTTATAGGAAATTTCCCTTCAATTTGCTATTTATTGGAAAATTCCCCTATTCTTCTATTTAGCTTTTAATGGGAAATTTCTCCTAAATTTTATATTTTTAGAAAATTTACCCTAAATTAGCTATTTATAGAAAATTTAAACAAAAAAACTATTTATAGGAAATTTCTCTAAATTAACTTTTAATAGGGTATTTCCCCTAAATCAGCTATTTTATAGGAAATTTCCGTAAATTTGCTATTTGTAGAAAATTCTATTTATAAGAAATTTCCCTAAATTTGTTTTTTATAGGAAATTTCCCTTAAATTTGCTTTTAATAGGAAATTTCCCTTAAATCTTCTTTTTGTAGGAGATTTCCTCTTAATTATTGGATGTATGACTTACAAATCAGGGATTTTTTCAAATTTTTAACATTTATTTTGAAACACTTGTACAACAAAAATTTATTTAAAGTATTGGCTATTGTTAGCTATGACCTTTTCCCATATTTCTGGCCACATATAGATTCCGAGCCAAAAGGACGGCTCATCTTTTGAGGCCAAGAACGATACAAGCCAATATGGGGTACTCTATTCCAATGTGAAAAGTATCCCAGAGAGAGAGTTCTGCATCGCTCAAAACAAATAGAAGTAGGAGGGGACACGGTCTGGACTATAAAGAGGGTCAGGCAAAACTCCCAAACACTTTATTCTAAATACATACTTTTGAACAGGTATTGCAACATGTAGCCGAGCGTTGCAACGCGTTGTCATGTTGGAATATTACGGTTTCATGCTAGGGCGTTTTTCAGCCAATGCTCGTTTCAAATGAATCAGTTGCGTTCGGTACAGGTTCCCTGTGATGGTCTGGTTAGATAGTACCAACAGAAAATCAATTGATAAAGAAGAATTTCAGTTGAGGCTACCAAACATTAGATACCCCTTCCAAAATACTGTAGCCACAACTGTGAAATTAAGATAGAATCATTCGATTGGCAATAAATTCGGTTGCTATCACGAATATGTTTTCTCTGTAGAGAGACCTTTTCGTTTCATAAATGTTTGCGAAATCTAAACGATTTTGTTTCAGCTCAGAGAGTTTTGAAAATCTCTTCCAATTTATCCAGCCTTTTCCCTCGTCACCCGGCTTTCAGATAAACACTCTGTATAGTGATATGTACAATAATAAGTGAGATATTCTGGCAAAATTTTAAGACTTTCACAACTATAGTTGTCCAGATATTCAAAAATAACTATTTACATTGTAGGGGAGTTTCAATACCCCCTGTTCCGAGCCGTCCCATTTTTTGTTAAACTTTATGTACTGATAAGAAAATGGATTCGTATAAAGTTTGAAGACTGTCACAATTATAGTTCAAAAAAACTATTAACTTGGTATGGGGGGGGTGTTGGTGTTCTGCCACGCCCATTTATCCAATTCTGTCCAATTTCGAATAAGATGGTACCGAAGTAAATTCCTCGAAGTTTTGCAGCTTTCACAGTTATCGTTCACAAGATATTCCAAACTACTATTTACTTTATATGAGAAGTGCCACGCCCACTTGAAATTTCAAAATAAAAAGTAGCCTCTTCTTCCTTCCAGATATAGAGGAGCATACAGTTATTATACCCTTCACCTTCGTGAGAAGGGTTATATAAGTTTATCATTCCGTTTGTAATTTCTACAATATAATTTTTCGATCCTATAAAGTATATATATTCTGGATCCTTATAGATAGCGGAGTCGATTAAGCCATGTCTGTCTGTCCGTCTGTCTGTTGAAATCAATTTTCTGAAGACCCCAGATATCTTCGGGATCGAAATCTTCAATTATTCTGTCAGACATGCATTCGAGAAGTTTCCTATTTAAAATCTGCAAAATCGGTCCACAAATGACTGAGATATGAGGAAAAAACCAGAACAACCTCGATTTTTGTCCTATATAAGGATTACTAAGTTATTAATGACAATATGGATATCTAATGATAGATATTTCAAATACCCTTGCAACGACGTATATAAGGCCAAAGTAAGTTGGACCTACAATGGGTCAAAATCGGGAAAAAAAAATTTTTAAACCGATTTTTTTTTTAAATTAAAAAAAAAATTAGAAAAACAATTTTTTTAATTTTTTTCCAAAAAATTATAAAAATCAACTTTGGAAAAAAAATATTTAAAATTTGTATTTTGAAGTATAATTTGGTGAAGGGTAGAAGAAGATTCAGCTTGTTTTTTTAAATTTTCCCCCAAATTTGATTTAAAAATTCACATTAAACATATAAATCCTTCTTATATTTACATATTTTTAATATTGCAATAAACTTTGTTAATTTTTATTTTGAGTAACTGGTAACAAAAGAAGTTTGCAAAATTTGGCAAAAAATATGTGAACTAAATTCAAGTTATTGAAACAAAACACTTGATGTTAACATAAAAACAAAGTTGAATGGTATTAGTTTACAGGATTTGGATTAAATGTTTGGTCCTTCGAACCTTGAGATTTTTGGTTGTTGTTGTTGGTTTCTTTTTTTGTGCACAAATCATGTTTTGTCAAGCACATAAAAATTTGTGATTATTTATGTATTAACATTTCTCTCACTGATTGGAAGCTTAAAAGCACATATACATACATTCTCACATATATATGCATTTGTGTGTGTATGTGTAAATAGGTGTGTAAGTGTGTGTGAGTGTGTATGCGAGTGTATTTGACTAGTAAAATGGTATGCGGTGACACATATTTGCAATCTAAATTCAAAATGTGTTAGAAGGTAAACCATTCTAACTACAGATATCCAAGTCATGGATTTTCACAAACATAAATAGAAAATTCGCATACATACACACACACATTGCAAGTAAGTGCAATAATATTTGTGTAGGTGTCACAGGGTATGTTCGTGTGTGTGTGAGAGCATGTTGATACAAAGGAATGCATTTGTATGAATGCATATTTGTATGGGTTTTTTGGTGTTATATTTTGTGACATTTTATCAGTGACATCTAAAAACAAAAACAGCCAAACACATACAGACATCCATACATACATATAACAAAATTGCAAAATTCACACACACACATATAAATACATACAAATACATATGGATATGAATATTAGAGTGGCCCCTATTTAGCACTTTTTGTGACTTAGCGATGCTCTCAAGGTCTAAAATTTTACTCCGTCATTTAAAAACAATTAAGAAAATATGGTCGGGCTTGACTGACCCTACACCAAGTAAATGAGCAAAAACATTTTTCTTTTAAAATTTCAATCATTTATATTCGTGAGTGATTTTCGGAAGTGGGCCTTATATGGGAGCTATGACCAATTATGGACCGATCACCATGAAATTAGGCCGAGTGATTTATGTCTTTATAAAAGTTTACTATATTGAATTTTGTGTGTATACCAACATTTTTAAGCGATTTATGCACGTTAAAGTGAGTTTTGGAAGCGGCTCTATATGGTAGCTATGACTAATTATGGACCAATCGTAACAAAATTTGGTGACACGAATTTCGAATATATAAAACTTATTTGGAGCGAATTTGTGGAGATACATATATAAATTAAACATTTATGACCGATAAAGTCCAATTTCGGAAGGACATTTGTATGCGGGCTATGTGAAATAATGGACCGATTTCAGCCAGTTTCAATAGGTTTGGTCCTTTGGCCGAAAAAATAATATGTACCAAATTTTATCGAAATATCTTCAAAATTGCGACTTGTACTCTGCGCACAGGGTTTACATGGACAGCCAGACGGACGGACATCGTTTAATCACATTATACCGTCCCCACTATGGTGGTGTAGGGTATAATTAAATGCTGGAAATTTGAGCTAAATCGGAAAATGTTTACAGCCATAAAGAAATATACATATAGCGGAAACTATCCTGTCAAACACCTAACTCAGTTGTCAAAAACCTAAGTGTTGAGAATGTAATAGTAACAAAAACTACTCTCGTAAAAATTTACACATATGATTGTTGCTTTTGTTTTCACATAGTTTTTGTTACTATTACATTCTCAACACTTAGGTTTTTGACAACTGAGTTAGGTCTTTGACAATAGAGTTTCCGCTCTATGTATATTTTCTCTATATTTACAGGTTGCTTATTTTATTTGAAGCTTCGTGATTTGAGTAAATGTTGAAATATTTAAAAAAAAAATTCAAAAATTAAAAATGCGTATCTTTGGAATGCGATTTTTGTTTTTAATAAATTATATATCATTTTGAAGACAACATATCTGTCATTTATTCTCACTTAGTTATAGAATATTATTGCCTAAACAACAAAGTTTTCTAGCTTCAAAAATGTCGAATTTTGTACCAACAAAGCGTCATATAAGGGAAGTTTAGCTTTACATCTTTAATTTGAATAAAATTCCACCGAAGCACTACTATTGCTCACCAAAACTTATGGTAAATGTGTTTCATCGTTCGAGAGAGATTTTGTGCGGTTGAAAACTATTGATTTTGATATGGAAGCCAGTGAATTGGCTGGTCAGGTCAGCCAAAATAAAATTTAAGACCAAGAAATGGAGACATTACTCCATGAAGATTGTTGTAAAACTCAACAAGAGCTACGAAAATATAACAATAAAGCATCATATGCTGGAAGTTTTGCTTTACTTCTTTAATTTGAAAAAAAAGAACGCTGAAGCACACCGAAGCTAATGGTGAATGTGTTTCAATATGCGAGAAATGGTTTGTTCGGTTCAGAAGTGATGATTTTGACACGGAAGCCAATGATCGCCTAGGCCAGGAAAAATAGTTTGTAGACCTAGAATTGAAAGCATTACTCCATAAAGATTGTTGTAAAACTCTACAAGAGCTACGAAAATGTAGAACTTTTGTACCAACAAAGCGTCATTTGCGGGAAGTTTTGCTTTAATTCTTTAATTTGACAAAAAAGTGTCGCTGAAGCACAACAATTGCTCACCGAAGCTTATGGTGTATCTGTTTCAACGGGCGAGAGATGGTTTGTGCGGTTCAAAAATGATGATTTTGTCACGCAAGACAAAGATCGCCCAGGCCAGCCAAAAAAGAACAAGAATTGGAGACATTACTTCATGAAGAGTGCTGTCAAACTCAACAAGAACTTGCAACACCATTGGGAGCTGCAACTCAAGCAGCAATTTCAAAACGTTTGCAAACAGCAGGATTCTTCCAAAAGCAGGGAAATTGGATACCATATGAATTGAAGCCGAGAGACCTTGAAATACGATTTTGCATGTCCAAAATGATACTCATAGCGCTCAAAAGAAAACATTTTTGCATCGAATAATTACTTACAATGAAAAATGGATCCATTACGATAACCCGAAGCGTAAGAGATCATTTGTGAAGCCCTACCAACTAGCCGAATCGACACCAAAGCCAAGTATCCATGGCGCTAAAGAAATGATCTGTATTTGGTGCTGAAATCTGATCAGACCATCACAGTGAACCTGCACCAAATGCAACTGATTCGTTTGAAGCGAGCAATGGCCGAAAAACGCCCAGACATGAAACCGTAATATTCCATCATGACAACTCTCTGGAATATGATTCACTTTGGAACAGAGTATCCGATATTGGATTGATTCGTTCTTGGCCTCACAAGATGAGCTGTTCTTTTAGCTCGGAATCCATATGCTGCTTGCTAAGGTAATTTTCTGTGTTTAATGGGAGCAACAAGTTCCTATCTGTCATGAGCAGCTTAAATCTGATCAGACCATCACAGTGAACCTGAACCGAACGCAACTCATTCGTTTTAAGAGAGCATTAGCCGAAAAACGCCCAAAATATGAAACCGAAATATTCCATCATGACAACTCTCGGCCACATGTTGCAATACCTGTTAAAAAGTATTTAGAATAAAGTTGTTGTGAAGTTTTGCCGGACCCGTTTTATATTCCAGTCCTGAATTTCCCATCCTACTACTATTTGTTTCGATCAATGCAGAGCGTTCTCTCAGGGATACGCTTAACTTTGGAACAGAGTATACGATATTGGCTTGATTCGTTCGTGGACTCACAAAATGAGGAGTTATTTTGGCTCGGAATCCATATTGTTACGAAATTGTACATGAATTCAAATATAACGATTTTAACTGATGATTTAAAAGTAGCATAATGCTTCAAATAGCAAACTGTAACATATCTGTGGGCATTATTAACATTGAATAAAAGCTTTCAGTTGACCATTGATCGTAAGTATGGCAACGCTGTTTGCTGCGACCGTATATTCGAATTCGAATATTCAGTTAAAGAACATTGTAGAAAGTATACCACAGATGGCGTATGTATTAGAAAACTCTAGACAGTTAAAGAGCAATCTAGAGTGCAGATGGCAGTGTTATAAATAGTGGCAGAGGTTGCAGTCGTTAGTCAGTTTATCAGAGACGCTATTTGAATAAACATCACCTGAGTGCCTTAAAGTGTGCTTTGTTTTTCAAGTGAATTCGTGTACATTATAAATGTGTCTGTATTTCTGCGAATTTATAAACGTGTAAAAAAAACACTGAGTGACTATTTATTCTGTTGTTGTTGTACATTTTAAATAAATAAAGGGTTGTTACAATTTTTAAACTACTAAACGGCTTTTATTTGCAATCAAAAGTATCCGGTTTATTTAAAAGAAATAAACCAACGTTTTGAAAAGGTTAAAACGTAACAATATGTTGCCTGATAGATGGGAAAAAGGTCATAGCTAACAATGGTCAATACTTTGAATAAATGTATATTGTACAACTGTTTCAAAATAATAGCTAAAAATTGGAAAATTAAATACAAAAATAATTTTTAATGGCAATTTTTGAAATTTTTCTGAAAATATATGTAGCTACTTTGTCTGCTTTTTCACACTGCAAGTTTACTTGAAGCAAGTCTCTTGTCTGTTTACACACAGCAAGTCTGTGTTCAATTTTGTATGTCAAAACCAAATAGACGACAAAAGGGAATTGAAGAGACTTGAATGTAAAAGCAAGTGTGTATGCCTCTTCTTTCTTTTTGCCTCTCTCTCCTATAAACTCAGACTTGCGGCAAGAAAACTTGCCCTTTGTAAAAGCAGACTTTGAGCCAAATCTCGAAACTTCAAATAAAATGTGAAACCTCTCTGAACATTATCCGATTTTGCTTAAAATTTCGGAATTTAACGACTGGGAATAATTTTAGACTTTAGGTGCATCGAAACAATCTAAATAGGGGCCAGCCTAGGTAGTAGTTATGTGTATTTACTTGTATTCCGACAACTATATATTCCACAATTTATGCTGTACATTATTTCAATGCAAATGTCACAGTATGTATGTGTGAGTTTTTGTTTAAAACAGTGTGTGTATGTGTGTGTGTGTGTGTATGTAGTTGTATGTCATCTACATTTATGTTTCAATATCAAATGACTTAATATATCAAAAACATAGTTGTTTTTTTTTCTATGAAATTTCAAAAATTTATATAAATTTTTCACATTTTTATTTTATTTTATATTATTTATTCCTGTTAACTAGATAGTATATGATTGTTATACATTTACTATGAATATAAATGTATAGAAATTCCTATACATATCATACATACATATTTATATACTGTATTATCTATTGCAACAAAAATTTTGCTATCTCTCTGCTGAAAATACCTGTGTAAAATATGTGGTATAAATGCTGGTCAAATAATAAATAATAATATAATTATACAATATATACATACAGTGGTGGCCAGGAATTTAAGACAAAAATTGTTTGCTAAATTCCACGTGATTGTCAATTATTTTTTCAAATCTTTCCACAAATATGTATGCATGAGGACTGTTTTAACAACAAGAGTGTTTTATTCGACTGTGTCAATTCATACATATTCACCACGAACACATAACATTTTTCTACAACTTGACCAAAAAAAATTTTTTTTAAATAAACATATTTTCTCACATTTATATCATTATATTTTTATTATTATAAAATATTCGGACCAAATTTCGTATTTTTAGTTCCATTAGTTTCGATCATATCATGTTATTAACAGCGGATGTTCGCTGAGGTGGGTCAACGTATTTCCACATATCTTTGTCCATATATGTTTTACCGATTTTTCCAAACATTTTTCAGAAACTAGAAACATTAATAATAAATTTCATACCCTTAGAGTTCCTTTTATTTTGGCTCAATCGCACTTAAAATTCAGTTGATGAAAAAAATTCAAGTATTTGTCTTAAATTGGTCACCACCACTGTAAATGCATATAATTGTATGTGGGTGACATACATAAATAATATATTTAACAAAATTCTACATATAACAACAGAATTTGTCAAAAAGATAACACAATGCTTTATAAGCAAATGATTTATTTAAATTTTAGATTTAAAGTGGAGTATTTAAAGTTTTTGAAATGAGATTTGGAAAAAAATGTTTAAAGCTTTAAATATTTTGTTGTAATAAAAAATCTTAATTTATTTTTCTATGAGTTGGAACATAATAACATTAACTATTATAAAAATTAATAATAATTTAAATTGTTTAATAAATATCTTTTCTATGAGCTTTCAAAATTTGATAATTTTTGGATTTTTCCAAAAAAATAAATTAATTTTATTTATTAAAAAATATTTTGTTGTTATAAAAAATCTTAACAAATTTTTCATTTAATTTAAAGCTAATACCATAACCTCCTATAAAAATTAAAAATAGTTTAAATTGTTTAATAAATATTTTTTCTATGAGCCTTCAAAATTTAGTAATTTTTGGATTTTTCAAAAAAATAAATTAATTTTATTTATTAAAAAATATTTTGTTGTTATTAAAAATTTTAACAAATTTTTCATTTAATTTAAAGCTAATACCATAACCTCCTATAATAATTAAAAATAATTTAAATTGTTTAATAAATATATTTTCTATGAGCCTTCAAAATTTAATAATTTTTAGATTATTAAAAAAAAAAATTAATTTTATTTATTAAAAAATATTTTGTTGTTATTAGAACTTGCAATATATTTATTTTTTAGTTTAAAGCTAATAACAGAAGCTACTATAAAAATTAAAAAAAATTAAAACTTTTTCACAAATTACTTTTCTATGAATCTTAAAAATTAGATTTTTTTGAATTTTTCAAAAAAAAAATTATAATTTTAGTTATTAAAAAATATTTTGTTGTTATTACAAATCTTAACATATTTTTCTTATAATTTATAGCTAATAACATAAACTCCTATAAAAATTAAAAATAATTTAAAATGTTTAATAAATATCTTTTCTATGAGTCTTCAAAATTGGATAATTTTTGTATTTTTCCCAGAAATTTAATTAATTTTATTTATTCAAAAATATTTTGTTGTTATTAAAAATCTTAACATATTTTTTTCTATAATTTAAAGCTAACCATAGAAACTACTATAAAAAGTAAAAATAAGTAAAACTTTTTCACAAGTTTCTTTTCTATGAGCCTACAAAATTTGAATTTTATTTTGGATTTTTCCAAATACAACCTTAATTATTGTTATTCAAAAATATTTTTAATTTAATTCAAAGCTAATAACATAAACTACAATAAAAAGTAAAAACAATTTAAATTGTTTAATACATAATTTTTTAAAAAGACCTTAAAGTTTGATAAAATTTGGTCACTTTTTGGTTTTTCAAAAAATAAACATTTTTTTGTTATTCAAAAATTTGTGGTTGTAATAATAAAACTTAACACATTTTTCTTTTAATTGGAAGATAATAACAATAACTACTATAAAAATTAAAAATAATTAAAACTTTTTCACAAATTTATTTTCTATGAGCCTTCAAAATTTCATTTTTTTTGAATTTTTCCAAAAAACATACTTAATTTTTGTTATTAAAAAATAATTTGTTGTTATTAAAAATCTCAAAATATTTTTTCTTAAATTTAAAGCTAATAACCTAAACTACTATAAAAAACAAAAATAGTATAAATTGTTTAATAAATATCTTTTCTATGAGCTTTCAAAATTTGATAATTTTTTGATTTTTCCAAAAAAATAAATAAATTAATTTTATTTATTCAAAAATATTTTATTGTTATTGAAAATCTCAACAAATGTTTGCATTAGTTTAAAGCTAATAACAATAACTACTATAAAAATTAAAAATAATTAAAACCTTTCCACAAATTTCTTTTCTATGAGCCTTCAAAATTAGATTACTTTTGGCTTTGTTCCAAAAAAAATTATAATTTTACTTATTAAAAAATATTTTGTTGTTATTAAAAATTGCCAAATTTTTTTTTTTTAAATTTAAAGCTAATAACATAACCTCCTATAAAAAATAAAAATAATTTAAATTGTTTAATAAATAAATTTTCTATGAGCTTTCAAAATTTGATGATTTTTGAATATTCCCTCAAAATTTGAGGGCTCTTTTCCAAAAAGTGTGGTTCAAAGATGCCTCTAGCTCAAAATCCGCAACAAACAGTGACAGATAGTGCATGCATTTGTTTCTCTGCAATAAAAATTTGACAATTTTAATGATTAACAGGGCCATCGTTTAGGATGATTTTGCTCGAACAATCAGTATCCATTTGTGCAACAAATGAAGACTTTTGGAAAAACACACGATCATCACAGTATAGGTTCGACTCTACTACCAAAAGCTGGTAAAACCCTATACTCAGTTTGTCCATTTTGGTGACAAATTTTTTTTTTATGGACCCCCAAAAATTCTGAAAATTAGTGGGCCCTCAAAAAATGGTGTCATCAGTTTTTGGCCAACAGCTAATTTAGACTTGCTGATACAGCTTAATTTTATATGGCAACAATCTACCTAAGAGTCCGCCAAACAAATTTTGTTAACATTTTTTCCCAAAAAAATAGCTTTTTCGTGCACTTTTTTTGAAAAAAATATAGGAAGCAAATTTTTTTTTTCACTTTTTTTAGAATAACTTCCAGGGAATCCTAATTTTTCACTAACAATATTTAGTAAAGTTGTAGCTACGGTAAAACTAACCAACTCTTGTGAACATATCAATGCATTCTGAACGTGTCTTGGCACTCGAAATAGCTCACAAAGATCATATTGAACCTTAAAAATTTTCGTTTTTACTATTTTTTTATGCTATAACAAAGATTTTTTGTTAAATTAGTATGATCAAGTCCACACTTCTATGTTGTGCTGTATTATTTACTCGGCTGAGGTGTTTTCGAGTCGATTTACAGTTGTTTGGCTTCATGGGCGGAATGGGGATCAGTGGATGGACCCTCAAAGTCTAACATTTAAAGAAAAAAATCCCCAAAAATCCTTTTATGATCCGAATGAGCTGAAATTTAAAATATAGATAGATCTATAAAAATATGCTTATATATGTGGGTTATCTCTTTTAGTTCAAGAGATATTTAGGTTTAATTTTTTTAATTATCGAAACTTCTCAACCACTTCATTATAAATACTTTATGACCGAATCAATTACGATAACGCTTAGGGTTATGGAATGGTTAAGAATTAATACTTTCGAACCTTTGCTTTAAATATTTTTATACCCTACACCACCATAGTGAGGAGGGTATAATGCGATTGTGCAGATGTTTGTAACGCCCAAAAATATTATTCTAACACCCACCTTAAAGTATACCGATCGACTTAGAATCAATTTCTGAGTCGATTAAACGATGTCCGTCCGTCTGGCTGGCTGTCCATGTAAACCTTGTGCGCAGAGTACAGGTCGCAATTTTGAAGATATTTCGATCAAATTTGGTGCATATTACTTTTTCGGCCCAAGGACCAAGCCTATTGAAAGTGGCTAAAATCGGTCCATTATTTCACCTAGCCCTCATACAAATGTCCTTCCGAAATTGGACTTTATCGGTCATAAATGTTTAATTTATAAATGTATCTCCACAAATTTCGCTCCAAATAAGTTTTATATATAAAAAATTCATGTCACCAAATTTTGTTACGATCGGTCCATAATTAGTCATATCTACCATATAGACCCGCTTCCGAAAATCACTTTAACTTGCATAAATCGCTTAAAAATTTTGGTATACACACAAAATTCAACATATTTAACTTTAATATAGACATAAATCACACTACCTAATTTCATGGTAATCGGTCCATAATTGTTCATAGCTCCCATATAAGGACCACTTCCGAAAATCACTCATGAATATAAATTATTGAAATTTTAAAAGAAAAATGTTTTTGCTCTTTTACTTAGTGTAGGGTATTATATGGTGGGGCTTGACCGACCATACTTTCTTACTTGTTATATCCTTAATTTGTCTTTTGCGACCCCATACATACATATTATTCGTTATGTATATGGGATTCGATATGTTTATTTTTCTCCATCTGTATGTTGAAATCAACTTTCCATAGCCCCCAAATAACTTCCATACATGATTCATACATCAATATATCCGCTATAGTTCCGGTTCGCTTGCTATTTAAAATCAAGATAATCGGCCTACAAATGGCTGAGATATAAGCAAAAAACTAAGACTACCTCGATTTGTTTACCTCTTTTATGATCTATGTATATCTGGATTACTAAGTCATTAATATTAACAATATGGATATGTAATGATAGATATTTTAAAGACCTTTCGAAATATGTATATTATAGCATGATAATTTGGACCCACAATGGTTCAAAATTGGAAAAAAATATTTTTGAACTCAAGTTTTTTTTTAAACAAAAAAAAATTTTTCGATAATAAAATTTTATGAATCTTTATCTTAAAGAATACTTTGGTGGAGGATATATAAGTTTCTGCATAGCCGAATATATGTATGGTATGGTATTCAGGCAGCTGTCCAAAACCTTCGTCTCGTACAGCTCACTTGGGTCCAATAATCGTTCCCTTTGTGATACCTGAAGAAGAAAAATTAAGACAGAAAGAAGGAAAAAGGAAATAGAAATTAAAGAAAAGGGAAATCTATAGATTAAGTTATAGTGAAATTTCGAGAATAGAGTGTATATAAAAAGAGAAAAGAAGGAGGAGAGGGGTCGAGAATTCAAAGAATTCGAATAACGCAAACCATCATAGAAGAGGCATAATTTGCATGTCTATATTTTTGAAAAGTAGACAAAATTCCCTATCCATTGATATATAATATGTCTACATTGTCTTTTTTACGTGTCAAATTAATTAGGGAAAACTTAACAACTCGCAGAGAATTTACCTAACATAGAAATTCATAAAAAAGCATGTTGCCTACATAATAACATTTTTATGAATGTAAATAACAGTGCTAGGTAAATTCTCAGCGAGTTGTTAAGTTTTCCCTAATTTATTTGACACGTAAAAAACATAAGGTAGACATGTTATATATCAATGAATAGAGGATTTTGTCTACTTTTCAAAAATGTATATAACTTTTGACAATTAAAAAATTCATGGAATACTTTTTTGAAAAATATGACAAAAAATGCTTTTTATTGAATTTTGCATAGATACAAATTTTTCAAATTGAAATAAAATTTTTATTTATGAATATTTTTTAATGAAATTTCACAGTTGTGTAGATTTTTCTATTAAAAATGGAAAAATAAAACAAATTTTGAAATTTGATATCAAGTATCCCGCAATTCCCAAAAAAATCTTGAAAAATCCCAAAAATGTTTTTTTTTTTTGTTTTTTGGCTATAATATCCATAATAGGGGCGTGGTTATCGGAACCCTTTACAAGATAATTAAGAACTTATTGGGCCATCCAAAATACGTTACTATATTTTGATGTCGAGTATGCAATTTGAGAATTTTTGCCCTAAAGTTGAATTTTACATAAAAAATAGGCATGTTTTGAATGGACCTGATCCCGTCGGTATCAAAAATTATAAATGTTTTTTTTTCATTTAAAATATTTGGCGTAAAGTTAGCTTTTCAAAAAGTACAAATTCATTATACATACTCTTAGAAAATTTTTAGATAACTTAAAAAGAATAAAAGTACTTTTTTCCCAAAAAAATTGCGAAAAATCGTTTTTTTTTAATTTTTTATATTCAAAAGCATGTAACTTTGGACTCAGTCATGATTTTTAAACACTTCTTTCTTTATTTGATATATAGATCTATTGTTAATCCTATAAAAGAAAAATGGATAAAATCGGAGAATATTTGGAACCGCGGTCACCAAAAAACTGGTGTAGGGTGGGTAAAAATGTTGAAAATTAAATTTTCAAATGCGAATATCTCCTAAGCTATAAGAGATAATTGATAGCTACGACAAGGTTTTATGTAGTGCTTGACGAGGAGATTCTGTTCTGATTTTTTTTAAATCGGAACACAAACGAAGAAGTAGGATAATTTTAAAAATTTAACATACCCGATGTGTCCTACTTTGGGAACCCCTGGTCCCGCTCCTGGTGGTTGTAACGATTCTTTGAAGAGTTGTTTCTATGTATTTGGGAAAAGAGCTACCTTTAATAACGACTGTGCTCGTCGGAGGGGTGAGTTTATACAAATTCCCAACAAAAATATAATGAATCATTTACAGGGGATTTAAAAATTAGGTAGCTAGTATAAAAGCTGTTAAAACACAACGATCAAAATATAAAAAAAAATTTAACTAGACTGATTGAATGTTGTGTAACTTAAGATGTATGTCGTTACACAATTTCTTTACCCTCCCACCATGCTGACAAGTTATCGTAATCTCTCTGTCAGCCCTAAACAAAACTAAGTAAGGGATACCCTAACTATCCTACCCCATACTTCTTTCTTCACCTTTTGTAATTAAAAAAAAATCTAAATATTAAGACATTATGGTTATTACATAACAAACGTTAAATTAAGTTTATTGTTCATAATAAAAAAATTAAAAAATAACAATAAGTTTATGGATAATTACGACTATGTTTTTATAATTGGTCACTCTTATAAAACAATAGGAATATGTATTTTAGAAAATTAATAATTATTGTAAGATTTAATATTTAAAATTTACATATCGACCAAAATCAATGGCGTATTTAGAATTGATTATTGCAATTAATGTGCAGTATGTAGGGTATTTATAAGTTTGTAAGTTTGTTTGTAACATAGATACGTTTATAAACGTAACATAAATATAAGTATTTAAGTTACCACTATTTTTACAAATTATATTGAAAAACAAATGAATTTCAATATTATACGAAACTATATTTATGCTACGTTTTCTTTTAATTAAATTGAGTGTAAGTTATAACAAAAAGAGATTGAAATACAAATGAAAATAATAATTTAAGTTACGTATATTTTGGGTCCATCGATGTCAGCAGGCGCCCGATGACAGATGATTTGCGTAATAAAACATATTCAAATTTTGATTTCAACCACGAAATAAGTGTATATATCTAAGTGTCAAGTCTGAGTGCGTATGCGTATGGAAATTATATTACCTAAATAATATAATCCATACGCTATGTAGTAATTATGATGGTAGTTATTAATTAAGTTAGAATTAAGTATATAGTGTCATTATCGGTGTATTTTAGTATAAAGTTTTGTATAAAATATTAATTTTCACGGTTTTAAATATTCAAATTCTTTAGGGTGACCATACGACAATAATTAATTTTTAATTTTTAAGCACAAAAATAATCAAAAGTTTAAAATTTAACACAAAGAAGAAAATTTAGAAATTAAAAAAAAAATGCAATAATTTAGAATATTAAATGTAAAATTTAAAATATTGTACTGCGAATTTAATAAAAAAAAAATGAATTCAGCGGAAAATAAATTAATTTTGAAATTGAATGTTCACGAATTTTAAATGATTGATAAATTTTAAAACGACCCTCGTTATCAGGATCAAATGTGTAAATAGTGATGATTGGATGTGACACTCAAAATTTCATACACTTGGTCACCCCAATCGTAAATCACATTAACGCAAAAGAAGTATCTATCTTGATGGTGATGTAACTGGTATTTATCTTTATCTCCAGTTCTTGATGCAATAGAAATGTTGATATATTGATCAGTTCTATAGTTGTTTGTGGATTTGAGAGGGACTGGATAACCAATATCAAAAAAAATGTTCCCTTTTTCTACAAGATGACTTGCTATTCTCCACAATGAAATAAAGATGTGTTCTAAAGGTCAATTTCACAACTAGTTTAGTTTCCTAAAACAATTTAAAATTTAGCTTTAACATTGACCTCTTCCAAAATCAATTTCAAATATAAATCCTTACCAAATTATACAACAGGATTTTCCAAAAATCGCAAGAATTCCTTATAAAAATTCGAATATCCTCTAAATTATATTTTCCTTTTGACAACCTTCTCGATGAAAATTTATTTTTATAATGAAAAATTTTTCAAAACTTTCAACAACAATTTAAAAACAAATTCAAAACCTACTACAAATCATTTCACAATTTTTCCTATATGTATATGAAAACTAAACAAAAGTTTATATACACCCAATAAAAAATGTTAATAAAAAAAATTTCCAATTCTGTTTCCAAAATACAATTTAATCAATATTGTCGCTATCACATGGTGTCATTAGGTCCAAATTCAAAACTTAAACTCGACTACACTTCGCACAGTTCCTTGCAGGTTGACAGCGGGATTCCACAAAGGAAGTCTATATCGTCGTCCTACATCAAGGCTCCTCTTCCCGCCAGCCGAATTATGTAGCTCTCTTACTTGTTTTAAATTGTCTTTAAGACCTTTTATTTCTCGCTCATAAATCTATTCAAAATTAATAATCTATTCCAAATAAATAATATAATACTTGTATTTCCTTTTAATATATTTTTAGATGAACTCTGCAGCCCTATGACCAGCAACCAGACAAATCTTTAGCCTAGAAAAATATCACTAAGTTAAGATCAATACAGAGAAGAACTAAGAGAGAGAGAGAGAGAGAAAAGTAAAGTGAAGCCAAACTTTTCCAAAAAGTTACTGTGATCGCCAACAACAATTAAATAAAAAGTTTAAAACAAAATACAAACAAAATGAAACAATTACATCCATTATTAGTCATATTCCTATTTATGGCCACAAAATGTCCAAACTCTTCGTCACAAAATTTAAATGGTAAAGAAAACTAATATTCCTGATATTTCCGATTAATATAAAATTTCTTTCAATCCTTTTTTATAGAGCCAAACATGCAATTAGATCCCGATCCAGAATTTATTGGTACCATCAACAATGTAACATTTCCAGCTGGCAGGGAAGCCATTTTAGCCTGTTCTGTTAGGAATCTGGGGAAAAATAAGGCGAGTTCTTGATTTAAAAAAAAAAAATTATTGAAAATTTATTGAATTTTGTTTCAATTTATTGCAGGTGGGTTGGTTAAGAGCCTCCGATCAAACGGTTTTGGCATTGCAGGGTCGTGTGGTTACCCACAATGCCCGCATTAGTGTAATGCATGAGGATATGCATACATGGAAGCTAAAGATCAGCAAATTACGAGAAAGTGATCGTGGCTGTTATATGTGTCAAATCAATACCAGTCCCATGAAAAAGCAAGTGGGCTGTATAGATGTGCAAGGTAAGAAACTCAAGGGTTTTGAAATTTTAAAAATTTGATTTATAATTGTGTTATTATGCTTTTTCCAGTTCCTCCCGATATCATTAATGAAGAATCTTCCTCTGACTTGGCCGTGCAAGAGGGTGAGGATGCAACGCTCATCTGCAAAGCCACCGGCAATCCTCAGCCTCGTGTTACTTGGCGTCGTGAAGATGGTGAAATGATATTGTTGCGTAAACCGGGCAGTCGGGAGTTAATGAGAGGTGTGTATGGTAAGATTAACCTCAACAATATTCTCTGTTTGATTTATCTATTGTTTATGTTTTAGTGGAGTCTTATCAGGGTGCTGCCTTGAAACTGGTGCGTTTGGAGAGACGTCAAATGGGGGCTTATCTGTGTATAGCCTCGAATGATGTACCGCCGGCTGTCAGTAAAAGGGTATCGTTGAGTGTGCAATGTAAGTATCATACAATTAAGGTGCAATTTCATGGAAAATAATAATTATTTCATTGCTAATTTATCCAGTTGCCCCCATGGTCCGAGCCCCCAGCCAATTGCTGGGCACTCCCCTCGGCTCTGATGTCCAGCTGGAATGTCATGTAGAAGCTTCTCCCTCACCGGTTTCATATTGGCTTAAGGGCGCCCGAACACCCAGTGGTTTTGCCAGTGTTTCCAGCAATAGTTTGGAAACTGGCCAACCCGGACCGGAAATGCTATTAGATGGGTAAGTTGTTGTTAAGTTAAAAGGTTAAGAATGATTAATTTCAATTGTTGCAAATATTTTCTAGACCCAAATATGCCATTACCGAGAAACGAGACGGCTACCGAGGTGTCATGCTATTGACTGTGCGCTCATTTTCGCCCTCCGATGTGGGAACTTATCATTGTGTGAGCACGAATTCATTGGGCCGAGCCGAGGGCACGCTGAGATTGTATGGTAAGTGGAGAAATTAACAAGGAATGGAGTATTTATACCCTACACCACCATAGTGGGGAGGGTATAATGCGTTTGTGCAGATGTTTGTAACGCCCAAAAATATACCTTACCTTAAAGTATACCGATCGACTTAGAATCACTTTCTGAGTCGATTAAACGATGTCCGTCCGTCCGTCCGTCCGTCTGGTTGGCTGGCTGGCTGTCCATGTAAACTTTGTGCGCAGAGTACAGGTCGCAATTTTGAAGATATTTCAATCAAATTTGGTACATATTATTTTTTCGGCCCAAGAACCAAGCCTATTGAAACTGGCTGAAATCGGTCCATTATTTCACCTAGCCCCCATACAAATGTCCTTCCGAAATTGGACTTTATCGGTCATAAATGTTTAATTTCTAAATGTATCTCCACAAATTGCGCTCCAAATAAGTTTTATACATATATACAAAATTCATGTCACCAAATTTTGTTATGATCGGTCCATAATTAGTCATAGCTCCCATATAGACCCGCTTCCGAAAATCACTTTAACGTGCTTAAATCGCTTAAAAATGTTGGTATACTCACAAAATTCAACATAATTAACTTTCATATAGACATAAATCACACGACCCAATTTCATAATGATCGGTCCATAATTGGTCATAGCCCCCGTATAAGGCCCACTTCCGAAAATCACTCAAAAATATAAATTATTGAAATTTTAAAAGAAAAAGGTTTTTGCACTTTTACTTAGTGTAGGGTATTATATGGTCGGGCTTGACCGACCATACTTTCTTACTTGTTTACATTAGAAAAGGATGGCCCAAAGTTCAGAGTGTCATTTTTGCAGTAAAGTGTTCTCAATCAAAACAAATAACAGTTTGACAGCTGACAGTTTAGTGTTAGTAAAAATGGAGCAATACACGAGAGAACACCATAATGAACAATATTTCAAAATTAATGAAAGTTCAAATGAACCAACAAAGCGTCATGTGCGGGAAGTTTTGCTTTATTTATTTAATTTAAAAAAAAGTGCCGCTGAATCTCGCCGATTGCTAACCAAAGCTTATGGTGAATGTATTCCATCGGTTTCAACGTTTGAGAGATAGTTTGTACGGTTCAGAGGTGGTGATTTTGATACGGAAGACAAAGATCGTCTGGCCAGCCAAAGAAGTTTGAAAACCAAGAATTGTAGGCACTACTCCATGAAGATTGTTGTAAAATTCAACAAGAAATTGCTAAGTCATTGGGAGCTACTCAAGCAGCAATTTCAAAACATTTGCTAGCAGCAGGATTCATCCAAAAGCAGGGAAATTGGGTATCATATGAATAAAAGCCGAGAGAACTTGAAAGACGATTTTGCATGTGCGAAATTATGCTTGAACACTATAAAAGATGATAATTTTTTCACCAAATCATTACTTGCGATGAAGAATAGATCCATTACAATAACTCGAAGCATAGGAGATCGTATGTGAAGCCCGTCCAACCAGCGGAATCCATAACAAAGCCAAATATCCATGGCGCTAAGATAATGCTCTGTATTTGGTGTGACCAAAATGGTCCTATTTACTATGAGCTATTGAAATCTGATCAAACTATTACAGGGAACCTGTAGCGATCGCAACTGATACGTTTGAAGCGAGCATTGGCCGAAAAACTGACCAGAATATGCGGCCAGACATGAAACCGTAATTTTGTATCATGGCAACACTCGGCCACATGTTGCAATACCTGTTAAAAACTATTTAGAAAGAAATGGTTGGGAAGTTTTCCGGTTAGGAAGTAGTCTAGAACTTGTGCCGTCCGAAAACTATTTGTTTCGATCGATGCAGAACTTTCTCTCTGGAATAAGCTTCACTTCAGAACAGATTATCTGAAATTGGCTTGATTCGTTCTTGGCCTCAAAAGATGAGCAGTTTTTTTGGCTCGGAATCCATATGGTGCCAGAAAGATAGGAAAAGTTCATAGCTAACAATGGCCAATACCTTGAATTATTTTATATTGTACAAATGCTTCAAAATAAAAGCTAAAAATATTAAAAAATTCCACATTTTTAAGTCAATACACCCAATAATTCTCTAAAAAATTTAAAAAAATCCACATTTTTAAGTCAATACACCCAAAAATTCTCTATGGTCAGAATATTGATGTAACTTCGTTAACTGTGAAGAGAGTAATTGAAAATTTCGTTCAAAAACAAAAAGTCAACATCGATGCAGCGAGTGAGAGTGCCGGTGAAAGTCCAGGAACATCAATTCGGAGTTGCAAACATAGCGGAGATTTGAGCAATTGAAGATGCTAAACACACTGGTAGTCCAAAGACAAACAGAGACAATAGTCAATATCGAAGCAGTGCTTGTTAGGGAGGACTTCAATTTGGCGTCGTATACAATAATTGCTAATTTCAACGAGCTCTCTACAGTGTTTACCCACTGAAGGTCTGCGTCTTCATGCTTAAAGATTTCAATTAAAAAAGAACTGAAGCCTAATGATCAGGCACAACGAAGAGCGTTCGTTGAATGGATCATTGAACATCAACGAGTGGAAGCTGATAATTTTTTGAAGATTTTCACCTTGATAGCTTTGTTAATCGTTTAAATAGCCGCATTTGAAGTTCAGAGAAACCAATTGTAAGTGGTGAAAAGGTATTATACTTCTTCAAAATCAGGCTTGTCAAGCAGTAACTGGTGCTCGGTATCCCGACATGATAATAGAGTTCTTTCTGTGTAAATTGGTCTAAAAAAAAACTGTTCAACTCCAGGAATATGCATTCGTCCGCATTACAAATTGACACAAGAACTGAAGCCTAATGATCAGGCACAACGAAGAGCATTCGTTGAATGGATCATTGAACATCAACGAGTGGATGGGGATTTTGCGATTAGAATCATCCTAAGCCGTAAAGCTTATTCTTCATCTTGATGGCATGATTAGGGTCTCAAACGATCATTCTTCTTCGAAAATGAAGCTGGTGCTCGATATCACATAATAACAGAGTTATTTCTGCCTTAATTGGATGATATTGATGTGGATGGCTGGAGGTTTCAACAGATCAGGCCGTGAAACAATTCAATTACTGCATGAGATATTTTCTGGTCGCATACTCTCCCATTTCAATGTTCTGTTTAATTTAACATATTTGGAATTATTTTTATGGGGTTATGCCAACAGTGAATTAAATAAGGAAGTTTAATGCTGCACAGCGGTTTAGAAGCTTTTTATTTTGGAAATAATTCGGTAGCTCGTGAACGATTGGAGATATCTGAATGAAATTTCACATACTAAGTAGTCAGTGCTGAGGTGTTTTAGAGTTGATTAGCTAGTAAGCGTAAGAAGTCGCTCACCTCAATTTACTCACCTCAGACCTACAAAATTTTAAAATAATCACCAAAAACTCAGTTTCAGTATTCAAATGGCAAGTTTTATGTGTTTGGCTTATCTATTTTATTGGTTGTATCACTTAAAAATTAGGGATTTTTTCAAATGTTTAGCTTTTATTGTGAAACATTTGCAACATATGGATTCCGAACCAATAGAACTGCTCATCTTTTGAGGACATGAACGAATCAAGTCAATATCGGATACTCTTTTCTGAAGTGAAGCGTATGCCAGAGAGAACGTTCTGCTTCGATCGAAACAAATAGTAGTTGCACGGGCCAAGGTCTGGACTATAAGGCGGGTGAGACAAAACTTCCCAATCACTTCATTCTAAATACTTTTTAACAGGTATTGCAACATGTGGCCGAAGATTGTCATGCTGGAATATTACGGTTACATGTCTGGCCTTTTTCGGCCAATGCTTGCTTCAAACGCATCAGTTGGGATTCGTAAAGGTTCCATGTGATGTTCTGTTCAGATTTCAGCAGCTCATAATAGATGGGACCCTTTTGTTCCCACCAAATACAGATAATTCCCTTAGCACCATGGATATTTGACTTGGGTGTCGATTCGGCTGGTTAGCTTGGCTTCACATACGTTCTCTTACGCTTCAGGTTATCGTAATGGATCCATTTTTCATCGCAAGTAATGATTCGGTTTAACCTTCGCTTTACCAAAGGTTTTTTATGTACATGGTTTACCAATACCCACCCGGGTGACACTACACTTCTGTAAATATATGCGACGAACGAAATTTTAAAAAATGTTAAAAACCTTATAGAAAGTTTAAAATGTTTCTATTAAATTCTATAGAACTCTAAAATTTGTTCAGTGAGTATAAATTTCATTTAAATCGAAACAAAATTAAAAAAAATAATAAACCAATAAAAACTAAGTGGTCACCCGGGTGGGTATTGGTAAAGCGAAGGTTAAAAATGATTTTCTTTTATAGGGATCATGCATCATATCGTACATGCAAAATCGTCGTTCAAAGTCTCTCGACTTCAATTCGTATGGTGGCCAATTTCACAGTTTTTGGATGAATCCTGCTGCTCACAAACGTTTTAAAATTGCTGCTTGAGTAGCTCCCAATGATTTTGCAGGCTCTTGTTAAGTTTTTATAACAATCTTCATGGAGAAATGTCTGCAATTCTTGATCTTCAAACTTATTTGGCTAGCCTGGGCGATCTTTGCATTACGTTTCAAAATCTCTACTTCTGAACCGAGCAAACCATCTCTAGCATGTCGAAACCGAAGGATTACATTCACCATAAGCCAAAAGAACTGCTCATTATTTGAGGCCAAGAACGAATCAAGCCAATTTCGAATACTCTGTTTCATTTCGGACATGCAAAATCGTCTTTCAAGGTCTCTCCGCTTAATTCGCATGGTATCCAATTTCCCTGCATCTGGATGAATTCTGCTGCTAGCAAACATTTCGAAATTGCTGCTTGAGTTGCAGCTCCCAATGATCTTGCAAGCGCTTGTTAAGTTTTTGCAACAATCTTCACTACTTCTGAACCGAGCAAGCCATCTCTAGCATGTTGAAAGCGATGGATTACATTCACCATAAGCCAAAAGAACTGCTTATCATTTGAGGCCAAGAACGAATCAAGCCAATTTCAGATACTCTGTTTCAAAGTGTAGCGTTCAAACATCATTTCGGACATGCAAAATCGTCTTTCAAGGTCCCTCGGCTTCAATTCGTGTGGTAGCCAATTTCCCTGCTTCTGGATGAATCCTGCGGCTTGCAAACTTTTTAAAATTACTGCTTGGGTAGCTCCCAATAATTTTGCAAGATCCTTCTGAGTTTTAAAACAATCTTCATGGAGAAATGCCTGCAATTCTTATTTGGCAGGCCTGGACGATCTTTGTCTTTCGTTTCAAAATCACTACTTCTGAACCGAGCAAGCCATCTCTAGCATGTTGAAACCGATGGATTACATTCACCATAAGCCAACAGAACTGCTCATCATTTGAGGCCAAGAACTAATCAAGCCAATTTCGGATACTCTGTTTCATTTCGGACATGCAAAATCTTCTTTCAAGGTCTCTCGGCTTCAATTCGTATGGTATCCAATTACCCTGCTTCTGGATGAATTCTGCTGCTCGCAAAAGTTTTAAAATTGCTGCTTGAGTTGCAGCTCCCAATGATTTTGCAAGCGCTTGTTGAGTTTGACAACATTTTCATGGAGAAATGCCTTCAATTCTTGGTCTTCAAACTTATTTGGCTGGCCTGGGCGATCTTTGTATTACGTTTCAAAATCTCTACTTCTGAACCGAGCAAACCATCTCTCGCACATTGAAACTGATGGAAAACATTCACCATAAGCCAAAAGAACTGCTCATTATTTGAAGCCAAGAACGAATCAAGCCAATTTCGAATACTCTGTTTCAAAGTGTAGCATTCAAACATCATTTCGGACATGCAAAATCGTCTTTCAAGGTCTCTCAGCTTAAATTCGTATGGTAGCCAATTTTCCTGCTTTTGTATGAATTTTGCTGCTCACAAACGTTTTAAAATTGCTGCTTGAGTAGCTCCCAATGATTTTGCAAGCTCTTGTTAAGTTTTACAACAATCTTCATGGAGAAATGTCTGCAATTCTTGATCTTCAAACTTATTTGGCTGGCCTGGGCGATCTTAGTATTACGTTTCAAAATCTCTACTTCTGAACCGAGCAAACCATCTCTCGCACATTGAAACCGATGGAAGACATTCACCATAAGCTAAAAGAATTGCTCATCATTTGAGGTCAAGAACGAATCAAGCCAATTTCGAATACTCTGTTTCATTTCGGTCATGCAAAATCGTCTTTCAAGGTCTCTAGGCTTCAATTCGCATGGTACTCCAATTCTTATTTGGCAGGCCTGAACGATCTTTGTCTTTCGTTTCAAAATCACTACTTCTGAACCGAGCAAGCCATCTCTAGCATGTTGAAACCGATGGATTACATTCACCATAAGCCAAAAGAACTGCTAATTATTTGAGGCCAAGAACTAATCAAGCCAATTTCGAATACCTTGTTTCAGAATGTTGCGTTCAAACATCATTTCGGACATGCAAAATCGTCTTTCAAGGTCTCTCAGCTTCAATTCGTATGGTAGCCAATTGCCCTTCTATTGGATGTATCCAGCTGCAAACGTTTTGAAATTGATGCTTGAGTTTCAGCTCATCCATGCTTTTGGATGAATCCTGCGGCTTGCAAACGTTTTGAAATTGCTGCTTGAGCACTTTTTGTTTCAAATTAAAGAAATAAAGCAAAACTTCCCTTATATGACGCTTCCTTGTTGGTACAAAATTGGACATTTTCGAAGCAAAAAAAGACTTTGTTGTTTACTTTATAATGTTCAATAACTAAATGAGAATAAATGACAGATATGTACCCTTCAAAATGACATTTAAGATATTAAATACAAAACCCGCGTTCAAAAGATATGGCATCTATTGTAAATCCCGCATTTTTGAGACAGAAATCTGGCTCAAATTTGGGTAATTTTTTTAAAAAGGATGTTCACAAGGATAATTGAAAAAATGTCTATAAATATTTGGCTTTAATTAATAGATAATTTAAAAAATTTCTAAAAATTTTAAATTTTTTTTTTCCAGAAATCAAATTACATCCAGGCATAGCCACCATTAATGACGATCAATTAAATTTCATAGGAGGTGAGTGTGGTTTTGTTTGTAATTGTTTTGTATTAATAAAGAATGAAATGTTATTAAATTAATTGGTTTTTAAACCTTTTTTGCTTAGGATTAGAAGAATCCCGTAATTTTGCCTCATCATTAGCAAAGCAACGAATATCCTGGCTACACTTGACAGCAACAGCGACATTTTTATTAATTTCCCAAATAATGACAGCAGCCTCATTATCGACGGCCACAACAACAACAACAACTTTAAGCTGGCTGGCATTATCCTTTGCAACAAGATGATGCAATCATCAACATTATTTCTGTGGCCGGAAGTAAAACTTAAAACGAGAAAAAAAACCAACATAAAAATGTATAATTTGTATTAAACATACAAAATAAATTAAATTAAAACAAAAACACACACATACAATAAAAAATACTCATGAATTATACTTATTTATAATTTAAATAATGATAAATGGAGAACAAAATTCATATAAATTATATTAAAATATAATAACAACTTAAGCTTCAGTTTTCAATTAAAAAACTAATTTTTTGGTTTTTAATTATATTAAACTAAGTTGTTGAACAGTAATTACAAAAAAACTAAAAAATATATTTTGAAAAATGTTGAAAAATATTGAAAAATATTTAAAAAAAATAAGAGAAGAGGAAGGAGAAAAGAAACACATTTCAAATGGAAACATAATCCCACGCTCAAATTGAATAAAGAAAAAGAGATAAAAGTGACGTGCTAAGCAACTTATCTATATCGTTTAAAAACGTATCAAATTTAAAATAAAAAAAACAAAATTAGTATAAAAAAATCACACACAAAAACATATTAATTAATTAATTACATTGTATATGAATTAAGATAATTATTAATTAACTAAAAATCTCAAAGAAATCCCAACATAAAATTACAAAGAAAAATGCATTTATAATAAAATGTTTTGCATTTTCTCTCCCCTGCAAAAAGGCAAAACTTTGTATTCTATAACATTAAACGCCCCCCTCCCACTTCTAAATATATTTTAATTAAACTTAAAGTAAATATCAATGAAACACTCAAACAAATTCTTATGTTATAAGGTATTTAAATTAGTTTATCAATTAAGTCCATATTAATTACTAAAGTAAAACTTTCCCAGAAAACCAAAACAAAACAAAAGAAAATTATTATTAAATAAAACCCCCCCAAAAAAATGTTACAAAAATAAAACTGCAAATAAAAAGAAATAAAAAATTACCTTAAAACAAAACAGATTTCAAAATTCCCCTCAACCACACTCTATAAAATAGTAAGTAAAGAAAAAAACAAACTACTAAAAACTACAATTGGGAAGAAATCAATAAAAAAAAATATTGAAAATAAAACAGAAAGAAAAATAATAAAAGCCAAGAAAAGAATTCATTCCATAATAGTAAAAGAGATAACAAGGATTTTATTTAAATAATAAAAAAAATAATAAAGAAAGGTAAGTGAAACGATCATCTGTGATCACTGATATTTTCAACCACAAATCTATTTTTATAAAAAAATCAAGTAAAACATAAATGAGGCTATAAATCGGTAAATATTGGTCCAAATGGAAAAAGGACGATCATCTGTGATCACTTATATTTTCAACCAAAAATCCATTTTTATAAGAAAATCAAGTAAAAAATAAAATTTGCTATAAATCAGTAAATAGTGGTCCAAATGGAAAATGGACGATCATCTGTGATCACTTATATTTTCAACCAAAAATCGATTTTTATAAGAAAATCAAGTAAAACATAAATTAGGCTATAAATAGGTAAATAGTGGTCCAAATGGAAAAAGTACGATCATCTGTGATCACTTATATTTTCAACCAAAAATCGATTTTTATAACAAAATCAAGTAAAACATAAATTAGGCTATAAATAGGTAAATAGTGGTCCAAATGGAAAAAGGACGATCATCTGTGATCACTTATATTTTCAACCAAAAATCGATTTTTTATATGAAAATCAAATAAAACATAAATAAGGCTATAAATCGGTAAATAGTGATACAAATGGAAAAAGGACGATCATCTGTGATCACTTATATTTTCAACCAAAAATCGATTTTTTATATGAAAATCAAGTAAAACATAAATAAGGCTATAAATAGATAAATAGTGGTCCAAATGGAAATAGGACGATCATCTGTGATCACTTAAATTTTCAACCAAAAATCGATTTTTTATATGAAAATCAAATAAAACATAAAAGTGGCTATAAATCGGTAAATAGTGGTCCAAATGGAAAAAGGACGATCATCTGTGATCACTTATATTTTCAACAAAAAATCGATTTTTATAAGAAAATCAAATAAAACATAAATTAGGCTATAAATAGGTAAATAGTGGCCCAAATGGAAAAAGGACGATCATCTGTGATCACTTATATTTTCAAACAAAAATCGATTTTTTATATGAAAATCAAGTAAAACATAAAATTGGGTATAAATCGATAAATAGTGGTCCAAATGGAAAAAGGACGATCATCTGTGATCACTTATATTTTCAAACAAAAATCGATTTTTTATATGAAAATCAAGTAAAACATAAATGAGGCTACAAATGGGTAAATAGTGTTCCAAATGGAAAAAGGACGATCATCTGAGATCACTTATATTTTTAACCAAAAATCGATTTTTTATATGAAAATCAAGTAAAACATAAATGAGGCTATAAATCGGTAAATAATAGTCCAAATGGAAAAACGACGATCATCTGTGATCACTTATATTTTCAACCAAAAATCGATTTTTATAAGAAAATCAAGTAAAACATAAAAGTGGCTATAAATCGGTAAATAGTGGTCCAAATGGAAAAAGGACGATCATCTGTGATCACTTATATTTTCAAACAAAAATCGATTTTTATAAGAAAATCAAGTAAAACATAAATGAGGCTAAAAATCGGTAAATAGTGGTCCAAATTGAAAAAGGACGATCATCTGTGGTCACTTATATTTTCAACCAAAAATCGATTTTTATAAGAAAATCAAGTAAAACATAAATTAGGCTATAAATAGGTAAATAGTGATTCAAATGGAAAAAGGACGATCATCTGTGATCACTTATATTTTCAACCACAAATCGTTTTTTATATGAAAATCAAGTAAAACATAAAAGTGGCTATAAATAGGTAAATAGAGGTCCAAATGGAAAAAGGACGATCATCTGTGATCACTTATATTTTCAACCAAAAATCGATTTTTATAAGAAAATCAAGTAAAACATAAAAGTGGCTATAAATCGGTAAATAGTGGTCCAAATGGAAAAAGGACGATCATCTGTGATCACTTATATTTTCAAACAAAAATCGATTTTTATAAGAAAATCAAGTAAAACATAAATGAGGCTAAAAATCGGTAAATAGTGGTCCAAATTGAAAAAGGACGATCATCTGTGGTCACTTATATTTTCAACCAAAAATCGATTTTTATAAGAAAATCAAGTAAAACATAAATTAGGCTATAAATAGGTAAATAGTGATTCAAATGGAAAAAGGACGATCATCTGTGATCACTTATATTTTCAACCACAAATCGTTTTTTATATGAAAATCAAGTAAAACATAAAAGTGGCTATAAATAGGTAAATAGAGGTCCAAATGGAAAAAGGACGATCATCTGTGATCACTTATATTTTCAACCAAAAATCGATTTTTATAAGAAAATCAAGTAAAACATAAAAGTGGCTATAAATCGGTAAATAGTGGTCCAAATGGAAAAAGGACGATCATCTGTGATCACTTATATTTTCAACCAAAAATCGATTTTTTTGTATGGAAATCAAGTAAAACATAAATGAGGCTGTAAATCGGTATATAGTGGTCCAAATGGAAAAAGGACGATCACCTGTGATCACTTATATTTTCAACCAAAAATCTATTTTTTATATGAAAATCAAGTAAAACATAAATTAGGCTATAAATAGGTAAATAGTGGTCCAAATGGAAAAAAGACGATCATCTGTGATCACTTATATTTTCAAACAAAAATCGATTTTTATAAGAAAATCAAGCAAAACATAAAAGAGGCTATAAATCGGTAAATAGTAGTCCAAATTGAAAAAGGATGATCATCTGTGATCACTTATATTTTCAACCAAAAATCACGTAAAACATAAAAGTGGCTGTTAATCGGTAAATAGTGGTCCAAATGGAAAAAGTACGATCATCTGTGATCACTTATATTTTCAACCAAAAATCGATTTTTTATATGAAAATCAATTAAAACATAAAATTTGCTATAAATCGGTAAAAAGTGGTCCAAATGGAAAAAGGACGATTTTCTGTGATAACTTATATTTTCAACCAAAAATAAATTTTTATAAGAAAATCAAGTAAAACATAAATGAGGCTATAAATCAGTAAATAGTGGTCCAAATGGAAAAAGGACGATCATCTGTGATCACTTATATTTTCAACCAAAAATCGATTTTTTATATGAAAATCAATTAAAACATAAAATTTGCTATAAATCGGTAAAAAGTGGTCCAAATGGAAAAAGGACGATCTTCTGTGATCACTTATATTTTCAACCAAAAATCGATTTTTTATAATGAAATCAAGTAAAACATAAAAGTTGCTATAAATCGGTAAATAGTGGTCCAAATGGAAAAAGTACGATCATCTGTGATCACTTATATTTTCAACCAAAAATCGATTTTTTATATGAAAATCAAGTAAAACATAAAAGTGGCTATAAATCGGTAAATAATAGTCCAAATGGAAAAAGGACGATCATCTGTGATCACTTATATTTTCTACCAAAAATCCATTTTTTATATGAAAATCAAGTAAAATATAAATGAGGCTACAAATCGGTAAATAGAGGTCCAAATGGAAAAAGGACGATCATATGTGATCAATTATATTTTCAACCAAAAATCAATTGTTTACATGAAAATCAAGTAAAACATAAATTAGGCTATAAATAGGTAAATAGTGGTCCAAATGGAAAAAGGACGATCACTGTGATCGCTTATATTTTGAATCAAAAATCGATTTTTTATATGATAATCAAGTAAAACATAAATCTGTAAATAGTAGTCCAATGGACGATCATCTGTGATCACTTATATTTTCAACCAAAAATCGATTTTTATAAGAAAATCAAGTAAAACATAAAAGTGGCTATAAATCGTTAAATAGTGGTCCAAATGGAAAAAGGACGATCATCTGTGATCACATATATTTTCAATCAATTTCTATAAGAACTGCGCCGTCGTCGTTTCTGTCGCTGCTTGCTGCTATCCATTCAGTGAACCGATTTCGATTTATTTATGCGAATTTAAAAATAAAAGAAATTGGGAAATTTTCGTACGTTTTTGTCATCACTAACATAGTTGATAAAAAGTGTATGAACGAGAAGTACAAAGTTGCCATATCAAAAATACAATTGGCTACTTATTTAATACAACCCTGTTTTTTATTGCTGTTTCAAACAACTCTGTGGCTTTGTGAGAAAATTTTATACGGCATTTTATTTTTCATTTCTTAGCAAAATTTTCAAGATTTTTGTGGGAAAAATAGAAAATTTCCCATAAATTAATAACATTTCTTGAAATTATTCATAAAATATTACTAAAATAAAAAGTGTTTTATTGAAAGGACTTAATATTGTTAAAGAATTTGTGGGATTTAAACAAATAAAAGACTTTGAAATAAAATTTATTTTAGTGTAGTAGTGGCTGGCGTGTGTGTAATGAAAATTATACATTTGTTGGAGCTGGGAGTCTTTATCACAGAAAAAAGGAAACTATTTTATTAGGATTTTTTATTAGTTTATAAGTCTTTAGATTAAGAATTTTAGGAAATTACCTATTCTCAGTTCTTTAAAAACAAGAACAATTTTTTCTTTTCATTTTAATTTTTCTTTTTTTTTCATTTTGCATAATTATAAAATAACTTTAATTCTATTTTTGCTAAAATAAATATATAAAAAATATTTGTAAAAATATAACCAAAACAACAAAAACGTAATTTGTTCAAAACAACCAACCAACCAACCTTCGTAAAAAAATAAATGTGGCTGTTTTAATTATTTAAAAAATTACAAAAAAACAACTACCAAAATGATCAATATCCAGACAATACAACATGTCGCAGACTGTGTACCTTTGTATCTGCCGCACAGTCTTTATCTCAAGCCGGTGGCCAAGATGAAAATATCGGTGGCTTTGCCCAACCACAAAACGGGCAAATCCATTTCCAATTTGGACATTATGGAAAAATTAAGTCAAACATTGAAGCCCGACAAGTTTCTGGTCTTAAAGGTGAGACACGAAATTTCGATTAATTGCGAACAAAAAAAAGAGATAATTTTGCTTAAAATGTAAATTTAATCAAATTTCTGTGTCCTACAGGTATCCAAAAGTACCGTCGATTTTATACGTTTCGATGGCGAACTAGACGATAGAGCTCGCCTACGTTCGGCTATTAATCGTTTGGATGGTACTTCCTTAAAGATAATGGGATTCCATGAGGGGTTCCGTGTAAGGGCCTCTGAAACTAAAGATGAGTTTCCCACACGTCATGATTGGGATTCCTTTTTTAGGGATGCTCATAATATGGATGAAATGAAGGCTGGCGAAAGACCAGATACCATACATTTAACGCATTTACCTATTAAATGGTTTTGCCCCAGGCATATGGAGAACGAAGAAAATATCAGGCCTTCGGAGAGTATATTCAAGCGTATTTTTGAGAAATTCGGCAGTGTACGATGTGTGGATATACCTATTTGTGATCCTTATCGCAGTAAAATGAATGCCGATATAAATGGCATGAAAACTTTCAGTTTTGAACAGGATGTTTTATTTGAAGCGTAAGTTTTGTTTAGAGAAATTTCTTGATTTATATTAAATTTATATAAATGTTCTCAGTTATGTACAATTCGATGAATATGTGGGCTTTGTTCGGGCCATGGATGAGTTTCGCAGCATGAAGTTGGTGCGTAAGTTTGTGGACAAGACCCAGGCAATAAATATTACCGTAAATTTTGACACCTCCAAGCATTTAAGTGAAGCTCAAATGTTGCGACGTGAAAGGGTACGTAAACGTTTGATAGCTAAGGCCAAGGCTGAGGAGGAAGAAATTGAGAAACAAAAGAAGTTGGAACAGGAAAAATTGGAACAACAAAGGTAAGAGTTAATGTATGCAGTAAAGCAAATGTGAAAGTATAAAGGACAAGTAAGTGAAATTACAGAGGAAGTACTAAATTCTATAAAGTTGGTATAGAAAAATACAACTTTTTTGGGTACGGGAACATTTTAGACGGGACAGGAATATGATTAATCTTTTATATTACCACAATTCTCAAAGAACAATATTTAAGCTGAAATAAAAAATATGTGTATAACAGTTTTTTCTATAGAAAAATGTGTGTATAACAGTTTTTTCTATTGAAAAATGTGTGTATAACAGTTTTTTCTATTGAAAAATGTGTGTATAACAGTTTTTTCTATAGAAAAATTTGTGTATAACAGTTTTTTCTATAGGAAAGTGTGTGTATAACAGTTTTTTCTATAGGAAAGTGTGTGTATAACACTTTTTTCTATAGGGAAATGTGTGTATAACAGTTTTTTTCTATAGGAAAATGTGTGTATGACAGTTTTTTCTATAGGAAAATGTGTGTATAACAGTTTTTTCCATAGGAAAATGTGTGTATAACAGTTTTTTCCATAGGAAAATGTGTGTATAACAGTTTTTTCTATAGAAAAATGTGTGTATAACAGTTTTTTCTATAGAAAAATGTGTGTATAACAGTTTTTTCTATAGAAAAATGTGTGTATAACAGTTTTTTCTATAGAAAAATGTGTGTATAACAGTTTTTTCTATAGAAAAATGTGTGTATAACAGTTTTTTCTATAGAAAAATGTGTGTATAACAGTTTTTTCTATAGAAAAATGTGTGTATAACAGTTTTTTCTATAGAAAAATGTGTGTATAACAGTTTTTTCTATAGAAAAATGTGTGTATAACAGTTTTTTCTATAGAAAAATGTGTGTATAACAGTTTTTTCTATAGAAAAATGTGTGTATAACAGTTTTTTCTATAGAAAAATGTGTGTATAACAGTTTTTTCTATAGAAAAATGTGTGTATAACAGTTTTTTCTATAGAAAAATGTGTGTATAACAGTTTTTTCTATAGAAAAATGTGTGTATAACAGTTTTTTCTATAGAAAAATGTGTGTATAACAGTTTTTTCTATAGAAAAATGTGTGTATAACAGTTTTTTCTATAGAAAAATGTGTGTATAACAGTTTTTTCTATAGAAAAATGTGTGTATAACAGTTTGTTCTATAGAAAAATGTGTGTATAACAGTTTTTTCTATAGAAAAATGTGTGTATAACAGTTTTTTCTATAGAAAAATGTGTGTATAACAGTTTTTTCTATAGAAAAATGTGTGTATAACAGTTTTTTCTATAGAAAAATGTGTGTATAACAGTTTTTTCCATAGAAAAATGTGTGTATAACAGTTTTTTCTATAGAAAAATGTATGTATTACAGTTTTTTTTATAGAAAAATGTTTGTATTACAGTTTTTTTTATAGAAAAATGTTTGTATTATAGTTTTTTTTATAGAAAAATGTGTGTATAACAGTTTTTCTATAGAAAAATGTATGTATTACAGTTTTTCAAAGAATATTTCGTGTATAACAGTTTTTTGTATCCTCCATTATCTGCACAATCCCATCGAAATAGCAACTCCCCGCCATTTTTCACCACTAAATATATATTTTCCTTTATTAATTCAAAATATTTTTTCAAACATTTTCTTAGTAGTTTAAATATTTTCATAATAAAACAAAAGTTTAATAAAAAATATAAGAAAACAAAAGCAAAAGCTAAATGTAAAATATCATGAAAAATGAAAACGTTAAAAACGCCTTGAGCCTACCAATCAACCAAACACATCCACAAAACATATTGCAGGCAACTAGAAGAACAAGCCAAAGTAGATGAATTGGAAAAGCAAAGAGAGCGTGAAGAAAAACGCAAAGAAAAACATCTCAAGAAGATCCAAGAAAAAGGACAAGTGGAAATAACTCAAAAGATACGAGTGGAAGAAAGAAAACTCATGATAGCCCAAAGGAAATTGGAGAGTATCAGGATATTGGAAAAGCTATTTGATAGAATGAAGGTAAAAACGGAATATTAAAAGATTTTTTTGGTAATTTATTTAAATGTGTTCTTTTTCTTAGCTTAAACACATGGTCAAACAGCATGGCTCCACCACCTCACGCAAATACCAGCTGGATATGCAGCGTGACTCTATGCGTGAACGTTTAGTGGAGAAATACAAAATTGCTACTGAGAAACTTTTAAGTGATCAACGCAAAAAAGTGGATGATATCAAGAATAATACTCCCTTAATGGGTTTGCTGAAAAGTAAAAAATCTAAACGGACCAATGATACGGATGATGAAAATCAAAAAAAAAATAATCCTTTAGCCACACCTTTAGTACCAGGCGCTGTGCCTGCTAATGCTACGGCTGACGGTATGAATAATTTGAATCCTTTTAAAACTATGGCCGCCATGGGAGCTGCTGCCAATTACAATCCTGAAGCGGCCAGTGAATGGATGAAATCTTTGTCTATGCTGTCTTATGGTCCTTCCATGTTCCCGGGCCTGGGCATGTATCGTCCACCCTCGTTTCCGGTGTCGGTTAATTATCGTGGCTTTGCACCGCGCATGCGAGTTCGTGGTAGAGGCCGTGGACGTGGTCGTGGCGGCTATGATGGCCAGTCTTCGTCTTCATATAATCATAAATATTACAACAATCATGATAATAGAGATAATCGTTATGACGATGAGGATGGCGGCAGTGGAAGTTATCGTAAATATTCGAGAGGAAGGTGAGTCATAACAAGTCAAGCATTCAAGGGCATTTATTTTGTAGTATAACAGTTTTTTAACAGTATAACAGTTTTTTTTATAGAAAGAACAGTTTTTCTATAGAAAATTTAGTGTATAACAGTTTTTTCTATTAAAAAATTTGTGTATGACAGTTTTTCTTTAAATAAATAGTTTTACAACAGTTTTTTCTATAGAAAACTTTGAGTATAACAGTTTTTTCTATTAACAAATTGTTGTATAACAGTTTTTTATATAGAAAACTATAATATAACAGTTATTTCTATAGAAAAATTTGTGTATAAAAGTTTTTTCTATTAAAAAATTTGTGTATAACAGTTTTTTCTATAAACAAATTTTTTTCACAGTTTTTTCTATAGAAAACTTTGAGTATAACAGTTTTTTCTATAGAAAACTTTGAGTATAACAGTTTTTTCTATAGAAAACTTTGAGTATAACAGTTTTTTCTATAGAAAACTTTGAGTTTTTCTATAGACAAATTGTTGTATAACAGTTTTTTCTATACAAAACTGAGTATAACACTTATTTTTACAGAAAACATTGTGTATAACAGTTTTTTCTATTGAAAATTTTATGTATAACAGTTTGTTTCTATAAAAAAAATTTCTGTATAACAGTTTGTCCTATATAAATACTTGTATAACAGTTTTAGCTATACAAAAGCTTCAGGATAACAGTTTTTTTATATAAAAAAAACTTAGTATAACACTTTTTACTATAGAAAAATTTATGTATAACAGTTTTTCTTTAGAAATACCATTTTCTCTATATAGTATAAGAGTTTTTTTTTTTCTATAAAATAATGTTCGTTAACAGGTTTTTCAATAGAATAATTTTAGTTTTTGAGTTTTTTCTATAATAAAATTTGTATATAACAGTTTTTTCTGTAAACAAAAAAAATTTTATGATACAGTATTTTCAATTTATTTAACATATTTCACTTGTCTGTTCAATTTCCTATCTAGACACTATTCCCGTTCACGTTCTCGGTCCCGTGACCGCCGATCACGTTCTCGATCCCGTTCCAGATCGCGATCCGTATCTCGCAGTCGTTCACGTCGCACTCGTTCACGATCACATGGTCGTTCGCGACACTACTCAAAACGTTCAAGATCGCGATCACGCAGTCGTTCTCGTTCTTACACCACATCCGAGTCTCGATCACGTTCGCGATCTCGTGTCAAGTCCAGAGATGATAAAAGTCGTAAATCTCGTTCCAAATCAGCCGGACAACAGAGTGGCACACAGCAAAAAACCCTGGAGAAAGGTAACAAAAAACTAGTGTCCACCAGACGATCACGTTCTTCTTCGGATTGGTCACGATCGCGTTCACACTCACGATCACGCTCAAAACGTTCTTGGTCTAAACGTGGTGGAGGCGGCAGCAAAGATAGACGTTCATCGCCACCCCGTAAAGTAGTCATTGAGACTGACAAACTAGTAAAATCGGCCGAGGAAATTAAACGGACAATTGAGAAGGGCATGCAGGATCGCATGCGCGAAGAAGAGCGTGAAATTAAAGAAACTTTCAACAAAAGCCATAAGCAAGTGTTGGCCCATAATGCCGCCTTAGCGGAAAATCTTTTAGCAGCGGGCGTAGATAGTGGTTTCGGTACAGCTGAACATTCGGCAGCAGAATCTTCGGTAAACACCTCAGGGCAAGAGAAAGAAGACGCCCACAGAACCAAACACCGTGGTGAAGAAGACCATGAGAATGACAATGATGATGATGACTATAACGAGGAGGCACAAAAACATAAGAAAAAGTCACGTTTCGATAGACGTAATTCATCGATAGAACGTCAAGCAACCTCCTCCAGACGCGACTCTCTAGAACAACGTTACAAATCTAGACGTAATTCCTCTTCGGAACGTTCTCAAGCCCGTGAAAGGCGTGAATCGTTAGAACGAGAACAAAATTCTTCCTCCAGGCGCACATCAACGAGACGTAACTCATCGGATAGAGAAGATTCAAATTGTTAAATGATTTAACAATGTTTAGATTTAAGTTTTTTTTTTTTCAAATAATTTCCTCTATATTATTTTTATTTTATTTAAAGTATTTTGTGCATATATATATATTATTATATGTAATTTAAGAGAAATATAGAGAGATATAGAGACACAATACAAGTTTTAAGTTATTTGTTCTTTTAATTTTTCCCACTATGATTTCTTTTGTTTTGTCTCTTGTGAATTGAGAATTCAAAATGTATTTAAATAAAACTATAGTATAGTAATCACACGTATAATAATTTATATTTGCAGGGAGGGAGGGATTATTTTAAAGAGAAAGGAGTGTTTAAATTAAAGTGTTTTATCATTCGAACTTATTTGTATGAATTATGTTGTATGCAAGGCTTAATAGATACAAAATTACATCGTATTGAAATTTTGGTGAGTATATACATAAATTTCCATTGAAAAAATTACAAAATATTTGTTTTAAAAAGAGCTAGTATTGAATTGCCGCATTCGTGATCGAAAGTGAAATTATAATAAAATATATTTTGTCGATATCGAATGTCATAATCTCAAAATTTTCATTAAGATAAATTTTAGTTGATCACAAATACGAAAATTATGCCACTGCTTCTTACGAGTGATCACGTTTGATCTTTAGCTTGGTCATTGATCATTGCATACAAATGGTAAGTACCCATTTTTGGAGATTTCCTTTTTGAAACGAATTCTTATATATTGACCGTGCGATTTGCAGAATGTCAATATGTAATTCGTTTTTGAAAAACAATCGATTTACTAAGGGTTGGGAAGAAGAGAGCAATAAAATGGAAAAAATTAAAGGCTGTTTCACGATGTCGAAAGAAAAATGATTCGAACAAATTTGTATGAAAACAATTCGAAAGAATTTTAAAAACTGAGTGTTTTTCATACAAATTTTTTCGAGTCATTTTTCTTTCGACATCGTGAAACAGGCAATTACACTCTTTTCACACATACAAGTGATACAATAACAAAATACATGCAATACATTCTCATGAATTAGATTCTGGACAACAGACATAGGTTTTTGGCTCTCATTAACCTATCTAGTTGTTGTTGTAGCAGCAGCAGTATTCGCTGAGTTGATATGAGAATACCGTGTCTTCTTGTACCATCAATTTCAATGGTTAAACAGCCCAATTATGAATAAAAAATTCCGCGGGAGTTTGTTCCCCGGGAGTTTTTTTTCCATTGAATTTGAATAGGAAAAATGAGAAAAGGGGGAAAACTCCCGGGGAATTTTTATTCATAATTGGACTGAAAATGTGGTTTACTGATTTTCGTTGTGGCCGTACTTACATGCACGGAAGATGCAGAAACAATTGAAAAAAATCACGATATGGTGTTGGAAAGTGCCAGACATTTCACATGGCTGAGTGGTTTTAATATTAAATGTTCACTTGGGTATGAGAAAGCTTTCCACAAGATGGCTGCCGCGTTTGCTCACAATCGGGTGCAGCCATGTGCATGAATTAGACTACGAAATGCTCCCTCTTCCGATTTCTTGTTTCCAAACCTGAAGAAATGTCTTTGGCGGAAAGAGATATGACTGAAACGATGAAATCATCTCACAAAAATTAGCTATTTTAACGACCTCAACAAATCTTATTTTTTAGAAGAGATACAAAATTTAAGAAACGTTAGACATAGAGGTAGTAGTTTTGATAGATCACATTCGTGATCGAATAAGCTATCGTATCGAAAAATTATATTAGCGAAAAGCAAGATTTTTTTTTGGTATTTAATGTTTGATGGCGGAATATAATGAAGCTGGAACGCTTAAACCTTGTTATTAAAATCAAGAGTGATAATCGTACTCAACCAGTTTCTCCGCACATTGTATTAAGGAGATCCCTGTTTAGTTGAGGAACTAATTGCAAAAATTTCTGCAATTTGTCATTGGCTTTTTTCGGTCTTTAAAATTTCGAATCACGTCTTCTCTTTTTTCAATAGAGGTTCGTTTTCCCATTTTTTATAATATTTTTATTCAACTATACACTGCATCATTTAAGCTGTGAGCATGTTTTAACGATCTGGTCAGAATGTCACGTCTATGGAAAAAATTACCTATTAATTTGAGGAATTTTGAATTTTAAAATTTATTAAAATTCTTCTCTTCAATGAACCCGGTAGAATTATTACCCACTGTCTATACTTGACAAATATTTATCATAACAATTAATGACGTTTGTTGTCTAAGCAAAAGCACTAACAATTTATTAGAAGCAATAATACTAATAAATGGAGACTGTACCACATAATATTTTATCTTGACAACCATTTTGACATTTATCATGTACAGACAGGGGGTTAGAGAGAACGGAATTGTATTAGTGGGCGTGGCACCTATCATACAAAGTAAATAGTTATTTTCCAATATCTCGAGAACTATAATTGAGAAAGTCTTCAAACTTTATCAGCCCAATTATGAATAAAAATGAGAAAAGGGAAACCTTTTCTCATTTTTCCTATTCAATTTCAATGAGAAAAAACTCCCTGGGAACAAACTCCAGCGGAATTTTTTATTCATAATTGGACTGTATATGAAACTTTATCAGCCTTCTAACCTTCACCAAATTATACTTCAAAATAAAAATTTTAAATATTATTAAGCTACGTACACACGGTTGTCATATTCTTACAATATTGTCAGAAAATGTTCAATAAATGGTTAACACCCATATGTTTCAACATAAGTTCTGAGCATGTTCCTGACAATCTGACAACCGTGTGTACATAGCTTTAGGTAAACAAATTTTTTTTAATTTTTTTGAAAAAAATTTTTTGAATTGTTTTTTTAAATTTAAAATTTTTTTTTGGTTTTTTTAATATTTAGCGAAAAAAAACTTTTGGTGAAAAAAAATTCGGGTTAAAAAATATTTTTTCCGAGGTCTTTCAAAAGGTCTTTGAAATATCTATCATTAGATATCCATATTGTCTATATTAATGACATAGTAATCCAGATATAGGTCTAAAATCGAGGTTGTCCTGGTTTTTTCCTTATATCTCAGCCATATGTGGACCGATTTTCTGATTTTAAAAGCAACCGAGCCGGAAGAATTCCGGAGATATGAATCGTGTATGTAAGTTATTTGGGGGCTTCGGAAAATTGATTTCAACAGACAGACGGACATGGCTTAATCGACTCCGCTATCTATAAGGATCTAGAATATACAGTAGCCCAATAAAGTCTACATACAGGAATTCAAATTAAATTTCTTTCCTTGAAAGCTGTATTTGTAAGTTAAAAGTAATGAAATATATTTGTTAACAAAATAAATTCACACTAAAAAAATTAAAACAACATCACTTAAGTCGGGTTTAGTAACATTTCCTATCACGTCCAAAATTTCACCGTTATTAAATTTTTTGATTCTGAGTCAAATAACGAAAATTTTTTTTGGCTTTAATGTTCAAAATATTATAAAACTTAATAGTCCCGCCCACCTAAAAGTAGGCGTGACCGAGAATAAATTTTTCGTTATTTTACTCAGAATCAATAACTCTAATAACTGTGAACTTTTGGGCGTTATTTGAATTTTTTTTTGCTAAAATCGACATAAGATATTTATTATTATATATCTCAAAAAAAAACCAAAAAACTGCTTTAAATTAAAGTAACATAATAATTTTTCCTGTATGTAGACTTTCTTGGGCTACTGTATCTCCATATAGGAAGCTTTCTGCAATTTGTCATTGGCTTTCTTCAATGGAGGTTCGTTTTCCCAATTTTTTTTAATTTAATATTTTTTTCAACTATACACTGCATTATTTAAGCTGTGAGCATATTTTATGAAATAAATTACCTATTTGAGGAATTTTGAATATTTAAAAAATACTTTAACATGAAATAAATAGTTTTTACTTAAAATGTACCCGTTAGAATTATTGGAGAGAGTCGTCATATATAAAAATGTGTTTATTTGTTTATGTGGCTGTGACTTATAGGAACCTAAATCACTAAACCAATCCTCTTGAAAATGGGCGGAATTGGAATAATAGGCGTGGCACCATCCATACCAAGTAAATAGTTACCCAGTATGCAAAATGATTCGAAGTTATGTCGAAAATGAATCATTTTTTCGTAAAATTTTATCGATATCGACTTCGATATAATGTCGAGAATGTGCGTGTTTTCCTAAGTAGAGTGCAGAGCGATAAAGAGTCGAAAATTATTTATTATTCTGATTCTAATTTTGATCGATATACTATACCTTTTTCGGTATTAAAAATGTTCTAAAATGATTCGATTTCGATTAAATATATGAACAATTTCGTATACTTTATACCATCGAGCAATTTCTTCTTGAAATAATGCATATTCAATACCATTATTATTATCCAATAATGTTGCGTTAGATGTGTTTTCATTTTCAAATGCTATAAACTCTGCACATATTTCTGATGTTTGCTGATTATGAGATTCGAATTGTCAAAAACAACATCAATAATTGGCTGCGCTTTTCTTTTAAGACGTCTTTAATCCATTTTTCGTGTTAAACTATATTTTTATGAATATGTTATTGATAGGATAAGAAATAAAATTTTATTTTCTCACAAATTGACAAAAGAATAATAAGTATGTATATGAATTTGTCAATTTGTGCAAAAATAAAATTTGACATTAAAAAAAAACTCGAACATTATTCCCCATTTCTATAAAATATTAAAATACGATATTCTTAAAAATGTAGATTGGATAGAGCATCATAATAAATTCATATTTTCGATTTTAATTCGAAATAAGTTCGATAAAAAGAACTGACTCGAAATGTTGCATACTGGGTTATTTTCTAATATCAGCAGAATTATCGCCCATGTTCTGGAAAAAGGCAGCGTTTTCAAATCGTAAGCATTTCAGCATGTTCTGAAAATCACGCGTTTTGCTATTCGTTTCAGTATACACTAGCGGTTTGAAAACGCCAAATTTCTAGCGTTTTCGTTTGTCAGAACACCTGTTTTTAGCGATATGCGTTTTTCAGAACATGGGCGTATAATTGTGACAATCTTACGAATCAATTTCTTATCAGTGCATGAAGTTTAATCAAAAATGGGACGGATCCGAATAGGGGGTGTGGCACCTGCCATACAAACTAAATAGTTATTTTCGTTATACTATATGGAGAACTATAGTTGTGTAAGTCTTAAAATTATTCCCGAATATCTCACTTATTCATCCTTATCGTGGTTGGCGTAAACGTCATACGCCTACGACAGTTTCGTACTAGATTAAAGAAACAGTTTGCATTTTATCTTTAATCTAGTACGAAACAGTCGTAGGCGTATGACGTTTACGCCAACCACGATAAGGGTGATTATTGAACATAGTTTAGCTGAAAAAGTATTGTATTAGTGGGAGTGGCACCTCCCACTGCAAAGTAAATCCTTAATTTAGAATATCTGAAGAACTATAATCGTAAAAGTATTTAAACTTTGTACGAATTAATTTCTTATCACTATACGGAGTTTGGCTGAAAATGGGCGGAATTGTATTAGAGGGCGTGGCACCTGTTATACAAAGTAAATAGTTATTTTCGAATATCTCGCGAACTATAATTGTGAAAGACTTCAAACTTTATCAGCCCAATTATGAAAACTATTCCCGGGGAGTCTATTTCCCTTTTCTTATTTTTAACATTGAATTTGAATATTTAGGAAAAATGGGAAAAGGGAAAAAAACTCCCGCGGATTTTTTTTCATAATTGAATCAATTTCGTATCACTGCACCACTCACGAACAACGTTGGCTTTATACATAGGGTTGTTGTCCTGATACAATTCAAAAGTTCTTGTAATTCCCATTTTTTCTGAAGATTGTTTGTTTCTCTCAGATTTGTATTCATAAAAATCTGTAGCATTAGATAAAACAGCCAGCGTTTAAAAATTAACATATACAGTTTCTTTTATTTTATTAACCTTATTATTGTTTTTATATATCATGTATGTATATTATTTTTCTTTTTTGTTTTTTGTTTTTATTAACTTTACAAATTCTAGTGTCCTTGTAACAGAATCTAACTTAACCTCAATAATAAAATTACTTAATTCTTTATTGAAAATTTCTTATTACGAAACGTATGTTTTTCTTTTTTTTTCAAAGTTTCATGCAAAGTTTAAAGTAATCATAATGAAGTTTTTGTTTAATTTAACATTCATAATTATAAATTAACCTTTGAACAAAATACAAAAAACTTCATTAATTATGCAGAAATTGTGTATAAAAAGTTTAACTAAGAATTTTGTATGCCAAAACTAAAAATAGCATTTAAAATCATAAAAACTACAATAAAAAGAAATAAAAGGAAAAAAGTTAAGCCAGATTTCAAGAAAAGGTAATTCAAAATTAATTAAAACTAGAAAAAAGGGCAAAACTTTGGGGTGGATTTGTTTTGTGTGTTGAAATATAAATAAGAAAGAAAAAAAAATAAAGGGGAATAAATGGCTGGATGACTTAAGTTTAGTTGCAGTAGTAGATTAAAGAATTGTGTTAGTTTTCTTAAAAACGTCTATTGCGGTTGCCACGATTGCGGCCGCCGCCTCCACCCTCATTGCCACTACGATTGCCGCCACCACCTCGCCTATTACGTCTGTTGTTGTTTTGGTTGTTGTTGTTAGAGCTTTGATTATTGTTGCTGTTGTTGGAAAACATATCACCTTTGGAATTCGATTGATTAAATGGAGGACTATCGTTGCGCACATTGTTATTGTTGTTATTGAAATTATTGGAATTGTTGTTGAAACCATTTTGATTTGCACCATTCTGAGGGCCATTCCAGGGACCATTATTATTCGCCCAGGGACCGGGAAAGTTGCCACCAGGCGCTTGATTGAAGTTCGGTTGTGGTGAGTCTCTCATTTCATCGTTTGCTGGCGGCTGTTGTTGCTGCAGTTGCTGTTTAATGGTGATTAGACAAGGCAGGAAGGGTTTTTTCAAACTTAACAATTCTTTAACAAATACCGCTTGGGGATAATGTTGTCTGCCATCCACTCGTGTCTTTTTCGTGGGCGGCGAAGTGTCTCTGCGCTCTAGCGTGGGCGACACTGATCTTGAACGTTCTCTGGCTGGCACCACATCCCTTAACTCCTCCAGTTTGCCGGAATCTATATATTTATTGAGATAATCGGGTCCCTGACGTACAGCCAACATTAGCCTGGAGTCTGGATGTACTCGAATGAAACGGTCATAGACCAAAATGCCCACAATGGCCTGGGGATCCATAGTTGTTAGTACACCACTGGCCAGCATGCCCTCGATGGCATTTTCACTGACCTGTTGAGGCGTTAAGCCACCAGTATCGGGTCGCCTTTCACGAGGCGCATATACAATCTCCTCTTCCATTTCGTCGGGTCGCCTAGAGCCAGCCCATTGTGCTTGAAAGTTCCTAGGTATGGGTTTGCTATAGGGCACCTTTTTCTCTTGATCTTTGGCCATATTACTGGACGGATCCAATTCCAGACCGGGTATAAAACCTTTGTCGGCCGTTAAACTTTCGGTAAACTCTACCTTATCCTCAGGACCCATACCGGGTATGACGGCATCATCATATTCACAGTCATCCAAGGCAGCCAAACTGGCTGGCAAAGTATTCAAGTTGTATTTGTCTCTCATCAAGTCTCCAGGACGGTTACGAGTCCAAAATTTAATAGTATGATCATTGGAACCGGAACACAATATATGGCCCAAGGGATGCCAAGCCAATGTCCAGACTATACTGTCATGTGCAGTTTCTACACAGCCAATTTCTTTGTCCGTACTAAAAACAAAACCACAAAAAGTTACAATTTATAAACTAATTAAGAAAAACTCCTCAAACTTACCCCACATTCCAAAATAATATCGAACCATCTGATCCTCCAGAACAAAATAGACCCTCATGCACTGGATGCCAGGACACTGAACTGGCTTCTTTTTTATGACCTCTAAATACCTGGGCCTCTTCTTTTAGATTTCTTATATCGAACAGTTTGAGTAAATGATCTCTGGAGGCTGTTACCAGCCAGTTACCATTATCATTCCATTTCAAGTCCATAACTGTAGATTTGTGAGCGTGCCTAAAGTAGATTGCAATTATAAAATCTGTTTTATGTTCTTCTATTATTAAAACTTACAGTGTAGCCAAAGCTTGACCACTTTTAGGATCCCATAGTTTTATGGGCTGCTGATTATCTTTACTGCCCGATACTATAAGACCCTTTTGAGGATGCCAGTGTACACATTTGACATCAGCACCATGACCTAAAAGTAAGAAAGATTAATTGTTTGTCTTTTTTTAAATTTACTTCAGTTAGAGTGATGTAAAAGTGAAAATGGATTAAATCTGTAAAAAAGGTGTGGATATCGGCATTAATAAAGCACAGATAGTTGAGGACATAAATATGTCGTCCGACAAAGAATTCTGAAATTTTTAATTTTCGGCATTTCTGAACCGAATAAGTCCGTTATATTATCTGTCTATCAAATCTACAAACTAATCAACTGTGTTTGGACTATATCTTCCAAAGCAATTTATTTAAAAATAGGATTGCGATTTATTGCATTAAACCATCAATAAAATCTTAACATTGACGTGCATCGCCCTGAGTAACAATCTTGTAGCGATGAGGTGAGTTAAGAGTACGCTGGTAACTAATTTGAAAGCTAACTTAAAATCATTAAATTTCAACTCCGTTTTTGATGATTTTGAATAACAAAATTCTAGAACATTTCTCGATTTAAACCGTCATACGGTTATCGTTGTATCAACTTCACTATCTTTATCAGCATAAACCAATGGCTTTACGTGGCCCACAAGAAATAATCGAGAGTTCCTTGGAGGCCAATTGACAACAGGTCCATTTCTCGAAATCAAGTTATGGGCAAATTTTGTTTTCAATAAATCGATAGTTGCGGTCGCCGTATGGCACGTAGCATCATCCTATTGGAATTATATTTACCCAGATCAATGTCATCCATATTTTCAAACAAAAAAATCATGGATCATAGTGCGGTAACGATCTACATTGAAGGTAACGCGAGCAAAAATTACCATTTTCGAATAACAAATAATTCGATTAATTTTATATGGAATAATAGAATAAAACAAATAAAAATTATTGATTTAATTTATCAGTTTTCAAATAGTAATTTTTGATTTTTTTAAGATAATGAAATTCTACAATCTATCCATTGATTAAAATTTAAAAGTTTCGATTTGTTGCAGAATGGGCCAAATAAAAGATTCGGTTCTTAAAAAAGGATTTAAGTCGTCTAAAGGAGCTGCAAGATAAAATTATATTAACAAATTTTATTTTGAACGAACATATTATATTCGAACAAGTTAAATTCACTTATTCAATTACATATTCGTTTTATTCGAACAAAAGAAAAAACTAATAATTTGGATATCCTACTGTGTAGGATTTGTTCTGAATTGGTCTCACTGCATATGCCAAAAATGAGCATCTTCGCACAATTTTGCGATAAAACTATCGTCTATAAATTGCGCGAATCGGGGACAGATTTTCAAAGTAAATTTGGATAATTTGGTAGCGTTGTTCAAGCGCCAAATCATAAATGTCGAAAAGTGAGCGCAGAATGACAGTTTGTTTGACATTTAATCCTTTCGAAAATTATATGGCGCGTAAAAAAGATATCAGCCCAATTATGAATAAAAAATTCCGCGGGAGTTTGTTCCCCGGGAGTTTTTTCCCATTGAATTTAAATAGGAAAAATGAGAAAAGGGAAAAAACTCCCGGGGAATTTTTATTCATAATTGGGCTGTATATGAAACTTTTTAGTGTTAGAGTCCGACCGAATATTCGGTTTCAGTTTCGGATTAGGTTAAAAATCGGGCTAATACCAGGATTCGGACCAATTTTTACCGAATACTGGAAAAACAAGAATTATGGAATTTTAAAGTAGAAACTTGCTTAGAATATAATTAATAGAAAACCCAAATTTTTTTTATTGTAAACTAGTTGACCGCCCCAGCTTCGCCCGGTGTTATTTACTAATGTTAGTTCTTCAAGTTTCTCCAACCCACATACACCTGCCTGTTCTCATTTATTTGCAAATAAAATATCTAAATTTGTACTGCATACTTTAGGGGTCTTTTTTTATTACAATTGACTGGACCCAAAAAAATATTTCCGAGTTTTACCCGGAATTTTTGACTTTATTTCTTTACAAACCATCTCCTGAAAATTTCGAATCGAATAAAAAAAAAATCTGCCAAATTGCTCCAGCCACTCTCACGTAATGACATTACATACATGGACCATTTCATTTTTATATACATATATAGATTGTCTAAACGTCCTGTAAAAACCGTCGAAAAAACTTCAGTTCAAAATTAAAAACAAGTAAGACAGCTGTATTCGGCTGTGCCGAATCTTATATACCCTTCACCAAATTATACTTCAAAATAAAAATTTTAAATATTTTTAGGTGAAAAAAATTAATTTTTTTTTTGCAATATTTTCATTTTTTGGAAAAAAAAATTCGAAATGTTTTTTTTTAATAATTTTAAAATTTTTTTTTTAATTTTAATAAAAAATTCTTTATTTTTTAATTTTTTTTTTTTGGTGAATCCAAATCTTCAATAATTCTGTCAGACATGCTTTCGGTAAGTTTGCTATTTAAAATCAGAAAAATCGGTCCACAAATGACTGAGATATGAGGAAAAATCCAGGACAACCTCGATTTTTTACCTATTTTTGACCTATATCTGGATTACTAAGCCATTAATATAGACAATATGGATATCTAATGATAGATATTTCAAAGACCTTTGCAACCATAGTAAGTTGGACCTACAATGGGTCAAAATCGGAAAAAATATTTTTTAACCCAAAAAAAAATTTTAAAATTTAAAAAATTTAAAGAAACAATTCCAAAAATTTTTTTTTTCCAAAAAATTAAAAAACTGCAAAAAAAATAAATATATTAAAAAAATTTTATTTTGATGTATAATTTGCTGAAGGGTATATAAGATTCGGCACAACCGAATATAGCTCTGTTACTTGTTTTAATTTATTTTGTTCTTTTATGAGCACCTTAAATATTTCGAATTTAAAGTTGAATTTTCGAACATACATATCTTAAAAATGCTTATATTCTGAAACTACATTGAAAATTATTTAAAATTCATGAAAACATGAGTTCAAACTTTCGAATTAAATTCCGAATTTTCGAACATAATATTCTTTGTCATCAGGTTCATGCAAGATCTCCATATTATTTTAATAGCTGTTAAAATTTTTAGAACATAACTTCGAACATTCGAATTCGATTTTATTTTTTTTACACATACATGTCCTAAGTAGTGAGTCAATTGAACCTTTTGAATTACAATGAGACGGTCTGATATATTGTCAACGGATTGGATTCACATACCGGTTACAAAGAGTCAGTTACCTTACTAGCTACCTAACTGGTTACTTGATCAGATATATAACTAGTTCTTTTAACATGTATGGGTCAGTTAAAAAAGACATCTCATAGACATTCTAATAAACGATTGCTTGTAAACAAACCTTCCTCCGACAACTCTTCAATAGATTACTTCTGGTGGGTTAAATAACTACTTTCTGAAGTGCAGTACAAAATTAACATTTAATGTGACTAGATTACTATAGATTACATAGAGACACTAGAGTGACAATTGACTTCACGCTATTACCTGGGCTGTATAAAGTAAACAATCGACTTATCTCTGCACTGCAAATATATAAATTAGAGTCAACCAAGTGATCAGACATTAACGACAATTATTGTCTATAAGGTTTACATTGCCCAGCAGTTAAGCAAGTATTCAATGTATCCTTTATAGACAGTAATTGTCACTAATGTCTGATCACTTGCCAAACTCCAATTTGTACTGCACTGTTTTATGAGTAAATCGTACAACCTAGCGTGAAGTCAATTGTCACTTTATTGTCTCTAAGTAATCTAGAGTGTAGTCACTTTAAATGTTTAGAAATAACCTATTTGAGAATGGTCTTCGTCTAGGAGATGGCTTTTTAACTAACCAAAATAACTAGTTTTGTAGCTAATCAAGTAAGTAGTTTGGTAGCTAGTAAGTTAATTGACTCTATGTAACCGGTATGTGAATCCAATGCGTTGACTACTTTGGACCAGCTATCAGAAAGTCTCATTGTAATAAAAAAAGGTCAATTGACGCCCTGCTTAGGACATGCACGTGTTAAAATAACTATTCACTAGTTCGGGACAGTCTAGCAAAACTGCTTAACAGCTGTCTAACTTCTGGTTATTCTTTGATTTGTATTGAAAACAAAAACAAATTTTTGGTATATTATTTTTGTTTTCCATAAACTATCTCTTTAAGCTCGGACTTTGAAAATATGTCCCTTAATGCTGGTTCACACAGGTCAAGTTTACTTGAGCAAGTTTTGCGTTTATAGAAGAGAGAGTAAGAAAAAGAGGACAATCTTTCCAATCTCGTCTCCTCTCTCATCTACAAACTCAAGACTTAAGCAAGTAAACTTGACGTATGTGAACCAGGATCCAAATTACCGCATTCGTGAAATGATTTCAATATCGAAATTATATTAAAATGTACTAAATTTCTTGCACGATGTCGAGTGTCATAATCTCGATTAGTTTTACTATATATCCAATGCGATAATTTAGCCCCAGCTCATAATGTGTTTTGAAAGTTGAAATCATTTAAAATTTAACCTAAAATTTTTTCCCAACATTTTACAAAACCTACAAAATACTATTACTATTTCTTTTAAATAAAAAAACACTTTAAATTTATGCATCACACAATTTGTGCACTGTACTTACCCCTTAAAACTTTCTCCTCTTGACATCTAAGAAAATCAAATATCCGCAAAGTACCATCATCGCTGCAGCTGACAAATTTACTATCGGTCGGACTAAAACTACACGTTCAAACGACCAGCAAGAAAACCGGAAACGACAATAACGAAGAGTAAGTGAGGATGACGAAGGCGCCGGAAATTAAACACACAAATAGCAGCAAGTAGTTAGATGATGAATGCAGCAGCATCAGCAACAGCATTAAAATTAAATATCAACAAGGATGAGCAGGCCATAAATAAAATGATGATGTTAGAAAATTCGATTAATAGTCCAAGTACATCCACATCCAGCCATAAGTATAACATACAGGAGCACACCAGTAAACGTAAGGGATTGGTTGTTGAAAGTAGTAAAGTAGAGTTGGTTGATTGAGATTTGTTGTAGTTTGAGTTTAAGTTTAGCATTTTGTTTTTATTTATATATTTTTTTAAAAATATATACAGTTTGTATTGAATGTAGCACATTTAGTTTTTTATTTCGTTGAACCATAATTGAAGACATAAAATTATTTTTACATTTGTTTTGTTTTTATTTTTTAAATGTGTTACAAAAAAAGGAAAATATAAATATTTATTTAGAAAAATTGAGTTATACATATATTAAAAGTTAATTAATTTTATTATTTGTTTTGTTTTTGTAAAAAAAAAGAATGAATAAATACCCCTAAAATCAAAAAATATAAAAACTGAAAACTCAATAATTTTTTTATTGAATTATTTTTAATTTTATTAACACAGCCCTAAACAGTTTTGCGAAATTAATAAAAATGCCAAAGCCTTGTTTTCTAATAAAAATTAACTTTATTTATTACAAATTTCCCTAGAAAATTTAAGATTCAGGGTGAGTGGGACAGTAAAAAATACGAAAATTTTGTTGCTGAATGTTAACTTTATTTAAAAATACACCAAAAATTAAATGAAAAAGGAAATTATAAATAAAAAAACAGAAATTAAATAAAAAATTGTTAAAAAAAAGCAAGAAAAACAAATGATTAAACGTTTTGGTCCTCTCCAACATCGAGAAACTGGTTAACGGGCTGGTTGGTGGTCCAGGAATTATTAAAAACTAACAAAACTAATTTAAAATTTCTATTCATTTTCATTTTTATTTTAATATATTTCTTTATTTATTTAATTGTTGGATTTTAAATATTTTAAATTAGTTTTTCTTTTAATAATTTCTTTACGAAAGAGAGATTTGGTTTCATGTCATTTCCTATTTCACTTGATTTTCAGTTTAAAACTGCATTATTGAAAGATGGATCAAATTAAAAACGTTTAGTTTTGTTTGGTTTGTATGAAAAATTGGTAATTTTTATTGAATACTTTGATTTTTATTGTAGTTTGATGTTGTTTTTCTTTATTTTATATTAATATGTTTTTTTTTTTTTTTGTAAATGGTTTAATATTAAATATTGTTTGTTATTTAAGTTTTATTTGAGTATAAAAACAAAAGTCTTTGGCTTTTTATTTAGTTTAAACAATAAAATATCACAGTTTTGTTTTGTTTAATTTAAGTTAGAGCATAATAAATAAACTATTTAAACAATATTATGGCAGAGTTTGTTAAAGGCAGTTGTTGTGTTGTGTTTGGTTTTATTTATTTCTTTTTTGAGGGGTAGAGGGGGTGTTGGGTTTTTTAAACTTTATTTATATTACAACAACTCAGTGTACACACAACAAACATAAACTCTGCCATTTAATTGTTAGTTAAATATTTTTAAAAAAATCTACCTAAAAAAGGTTTCCCTATTAAAAAAAACTTTATTATTTTCCATGTTTCTATTAAACAACTAATTACTATAACTATTATTATTATCATCTTTATTATTATTATTATCATTATTAATAGACTTAGTAAAAATTGTATGTAAGAAAAAACAATTGTGAAGCTATACCTTATTCCCCTAATCGCTTCCTTGTGGGCCTGAAACATTTTCACATTGTTCATATTCGACTGCCAGTATTTAACGTAACCGCCATGATCCCCCGTCACCATCCAACTGTCATTGTGTGACCAAACCATGGTGCGCACTGAGGTGTCGTGAGCCTGTAAACAAATTGGTAATATTATTAAAAATTAAACATTTAAAAAAATTCATTTAAGTAAAAACAACTACACTTTTATTTTGTATTTAAGGGAACCAACACTATTTAAAAACTTTTCCTAAATAATGGGTGATTCTAGTAGAGATACTTTTTTCAATAGCCTTTTTTGACAGATCACGTGTGAGTCGAGTCAGCTGTCATGTTATTTTTGTTTAGTACTGTATGGCATTTCATAATGGAAAGACTTACTCCTGAACAACGTTTACAAATCGTTCAACTTTATTACGAAAATTCAAAATTCTGTGAGGAATATGTTTCGTCCACTTCGCTCAACTTATTTTGTTCAGCGATGAGGCCAATTTCTGGGTCAATGGGTATGTAAACAAATAAAATTGCCACATTTGGGACGAAGAGCAACCTGAAGAGATTCAAGAAAAACAACAGTTTGGTGTGGTTTGTAGGCCGGTGGAATCATCGTTTCATATTTCTTTAAAAATGATGCCAGTGCGAACGTTACCGTCAATGGCGACCGTTATCGTGCCATATAATAACCGACTATTTGCCTGAAATTTAAGCTCGTAATCTCGGCGACATTTAGTTTCAGCAAAATGGCGCCACTTCACACACATCGCATCAATCAATGGATTTATTGAGAGAACACTTCGGTGAGCACATAATTTCACGTTTTGGGCCGGTCGATTGGCCACCAAGATCGTGTGATATCACATCGTTAGACTTTTTCCTGTGGGGATATGTAAAGTCTAAAGTTTATACGGACAAACCCGCTTCGATTCAGGCCTTGGAGGAAAACATCACGCGTGTCATTCGACAGTTACCAGTCGAAATGCTCGAACGAGTCATCGAAAATTGGACTCAACGGATGCAACATCTGCGACGTAGCAACGGCCAACATTTGATAGATATAATCGTCAAAAAATAAATGCCAAAGAATGTTCTTTCAAATGATAATAAACATTCCCCATTAAATTTTAATTTTCTGTGTTTTTTTCTTTAAAAAAGTAGGGATCCTCGAAATGGATCACGCTTTATTTATATCTGTGGACTTTTGACAAAACAACTTAAGTTGAATTTTCAAATTTTTCAGGAGAGCATAAAAACTGTTGAATTGATTATTTGTCCTTGAAGAACCATTTAAGTTGCTATGTCAAAAGTCCACATTCAAAAAGATCGATTTGAAAGAGTGTGATGATTTTCGTTGGAATTCAAGAATGATTTGTTAACTTTTGCGTTATCATTTCCTTGCTAAATAATACCCCAAATTACAAATATCAAGTAATTTAAAACAATTCAGTCCACAACTATGATAACAACTAATCGAAATGTATCTAATGGGAATTTTTAATAAATTCATAACAACCCTTTTCAATTTCAAAACGGTTTATTTTCAAAATCGATTTCCATCACATGCCTTCGATTTCCATACCACATAAACTTTCGAGAACAACAAATAAATTATTATAAAATTCATAATTTCCAAAAAAAAATCATAAAAATCGCTAAATCTCAAATTACAAAAATTTTAATAACATCACCAATTTCCTAACAATTGCCTAATCAGAAATTTACGAAATGATCGCGCATTTATATTATACTATCTAAAACCCGATTATATTACCCGTATCGTAATGAAATTAAAAGTTTTGAATTAAATAATATATGTATGTAAAATGTGAAAGCTATTCGGGCAAAGTTTGAATAATCTCATAATTATAGTTCTCAAGATATTTAGAAATAACTGTTTACTTTGCATGGGATTTGACTCACCCTCTGTACCATCTCCTCCCGATTCTTTGTTAAACTGAATGCAGTGATACGATATTGATTCATATAAAGTTTGAAGACTTTCACAATTATAGTTCCTGATATATTGGAAAATAACTATTTACTTTTACCGATTTATAGCCTCATTTATGTTTTACTTTATTTTTTTATAAAAAAATCGATTTTTGGTTGAAAATATAAGTGATCACAGATGATCGTCCTTTTTCTATTTGGACCACTATTTACCGATTTATAGCCACTTTTATGTTTTACTTGATTTTCTTATAAAAATAGATTTTTGGTTGAAAATATAAGTGATCACAGATGATCGTAAATTAGGCTATAAATAGGAAATTAATTTGTACAAAGTTTAAATTCAGATATTCGAAATTAAACATTTACATTGTATGGGAGTTGCCACGTCCACTTATACAATACCGCCCATTTTCAGCTAAACTATGTACAATAATAAGGGCCGAAATTTTAAGACTTCCACAACTATAGTTCTGAAGATATTCGAAAATAACTATTTACTTTGTATGGGAGGGTCTATAGCCCCTGTTCCGATCCGTCTCAGTTTTGGTTAAACTTCATGCACTGATAAGACATTGTTTTGTATAAAGTTTTAAGACTGTCACAATTATAGTTTTGCAGATATTCGAAAATAACTATTTTCTTGGAACGCCCAATTTCGCCCATTTTCAGCCAAGAAGTGCACATTAGTAACGAAGTAAATTTCGCGAAGTTTCGCGGTATTCACAATTATAGTTAACCAGATATTCTACAACAGCTATTTACTTTTTATGGAAAGTGACACGCCCACTTGAAATTTAAAAATAAAAAGTATGCTAGTAAAAATTTCAAGAGGATTGGTACAGTGTTTTATTTAAACAGTAGGGTATTCGAATTATTCGATTTTTCTCTTGTTCGAATAAAACGAATAATTCGAATAAGAGATTTTAACTTGTTCGAATAATTCGATCACACGTTTAAAATTAATCGAATTATTCGAATAATTTAAATTTTTTTTAAAAAAGTAAAGAATGAAGTTCTGATGTCGTTTTTTTAATATTTTATTGTTAAAGAAAAACAAAAAATAACGTTAAAGTTAACAATTCAAGTATTGATAATGTTAAAAAACATTCGAAAACAAAGTCCATCATTAAATTTTCAACAGAAATATTCTGATCAGATTAACTCCCGAACAATCTATAAAACTGACTAGCAAACCCATTAGTTTCCGTTTTGGAGCTATGTCTGCTTTTACACTGGACAATTTTTCTTGCGCAAGTCTAGAGTTTATAGGAGAGAGAGGCAAGAAGAAAGAAGAGGGGTACACACTTGCTTGTACTGGCACGTCTCTTCAATTCTCTTTTGTTTTCTCATTTTCAATATGGCGTCTATTAGGTTTTGACATACAAAATTGCTCACAGTCTTGCTGTGTGTAAACAGACGAGCAAGGGAATCGACGAGACTTGCTTCAAGTAAACTTGCCCTGTGTAAAAGCAGACTATGCTTTAAAAAATTTGAGCTAGTTGGACATGATCCTGAATTCAAGTACAATATAAACGTATTAAGAACTTTTTTATGTCGTTCATTAATTCCGGGTTTAAATTGAGTAAATTAATTATTCACTATTTCTAAATTATTTATAACAAATTGTATTATACATCAAGCTCTATCAACCTTGCCGAATTTTTGCTTACTAAAGTGGTCTTGGGGAACTACACAATAAAGGGAATCTGTAAAAAGATTGATATCATTTTCAGTGAACGTGGCTAATTTGAAGTCAGGCAGTGCATGATTGACGCATTTACAAATACGCAAAAAGTTTATTACCGTGTTAGACAAAGATGTTCAACGATGGTCAAAATCATGTATAAGACGAACTCCATGCTTTTCTTGCAACAAAACGTTAGTTTGCAATATTTGTGTTTATCATTCGATTTATTAAATATTTTGCAACACTTACGTACGCGGTTAATAACATCACTTATATACATACATATATTTTAAGATCACGGCCTCCATCTATTTCAATGTAATCATTATAAATGTCATCCTCAATATCACTTTCGACGACCCTTTCAAGATCACATTCTCCATCACATTCAACTCCACTTTAATCTAAGTTAGTATTTTGATTATTAATTGCGATTCTTCTAATATTTCGCCAGCTAAATAACAAATATTTTATTCCATGCCTTTTATTTTCATTGGTTCAAGTTAAAAATTTTGAATGATTTGTTTTCAGAATTGTAACTTCTTGCAGTAATATTTATATATTTATAGAAGGAGCTAACGGAATACTCATCTACATTGATCGAAAATCCCTTTGTCTTTAGTTATTTGTCGAATTTCAGAAACAATACAATTTTTGTGAGTCATTATTACATATTTAAAATTGAAATTATGAAAAATTTTAAGCAATTTAATAAATTTAAATATATATGTATGAACATTTATTCGTTTTATTCGATTATTCTACATAAAATTGTTCAAATAATTATTCTTAAGAAATTATTCGATTAACCGAACGATCATTAGTCGAATGAATACCCTACTAAACAGACACATTCTTTTTTATATATAGAGAAGATTATTTTCTTTCTTCTTTAAGAAAAATATTAAACAAAATTGTTAGTGAAAAAAAAAAAATTGGTGAAAAAAAAATAAAAAAATCCAATATTATAAAAAAATAATTCTTAATTAAGATAATAAAAATTATCAAAAATTAATTAAATTCGGAAAAATCGTCAAAATTAAAAAAAAAATTCACTTTAAATAAACTAGTTAATTTTTCAAAAATCATCAGCAAAATTTCACCTAAAATAGCTATTATAATAAAAACGAAAAATCTCATATTCACAATAAACTGGCTTTTTTAATCTTATATTTTATAAAAATCTTAAGTCATCTCTCCCACGCAAAATCGCCTACTTTTCAAAAATAACACCCATATCGCGGTTGGCGTGTGTGTTTAACCCTCCGTTAGTCGCAATCATTTTCAATCGAGACTAGTCGCAATGTATCAAATTGATATCAATAAAAAAAAAGGCGCGTTTCAAAAATAATCTCTTCACTTTTTATTTCGAAAACATAAAAACAATATTAAATGCAATTTATTTAAAAGAGCAATACAAAAAAAAGTTGCAGTAAAAATATTATTTTATCAAAAAATAGCGTAAAATTTAGGGTGTTTAAAAAAATTTACAATAAAAAATGTTTGCCTGTATCAACCAGATCAGTTGCGAGTAACGGAGGGTTAAGGGTGAATATATTTTTTACAAAATTAACAGTAGCATGTAATACTGCTATATTCGGCTGTGCCGAATCTTATATATCTTTCACCAAAGTATACTTTAAATAAATATTAAAAATTATCGGTAAAAAACATTTAGTTGAAAAAAAAAATTGTAAAAAAAATTTGATAAAAAACTTTTTTAGTGAAAACTAGGCCCTAATTTTGTAAATCACGTCACCAAAGTGATATTTATATGGAAAGCAAAAACAAAATTTCAAAAATTTCAAAAATTTGTTTTTGTTTTATATACAAAATTTTCAAATTATGAAAGGCAAATCAACGCTTGAATTTTGGTGCGTTTGTTCTGTTAAGAATTTGTATATAAAACAAAAACAAATTTTTCAAATTTTTGAAATTTTGTTTTCCATATAAATATCACTTTGTGACGTGATTAGGGCCCTAATTTTTGGTGAAAACAAATTTTGATGGAATTTTGTTTTTAATTTTATAAAAAAAAAAAAATTCAATATTACAGAAATTAAACAAAAGATAATAATTTTAATATCTTGGCGTATGTGTTTTACGCCAATGACAGTTTCGTACTAAATTAATGAAACTGGTTACATTTTATCTTTAATCTAGTACGAAACTGACATTGGCGTAAAGGGGTAATTTTTTTGTAAAGTATGCGTTTTTGAGTGAAATCAAAGATTGTTGTTAAATTTGTTTTGTTATAAAGTTTTTTAGGGAATTTTTTACAAAATTATCAGCCCAATTATGAATAAAAATTCCCAGGGAGTTTTTTCACTTTTCCCAATTTTCCTATTCAAAATCAATTTTCCTATTCAATCATTTCAAAAAAATGGAAAATTACACTCTGATTTTTTTACACTTTTAGACAACAAACACAAATAAAAAAATTCCACAAAAAATAAAACTTTTTGTTTTGTGTTTGTTGTCTAAAAGTGTAAAAAACAGAGTGTAATTTTCCATTTTTTTTAAATGAATTTTTTGGTGAAAAAAATTCTTGTAAAAAAATAAATTTGTTTATGAAAAAAAAATTTTGAAAAAAAAAAAATTTAAAAAAAATTGGTTAATAAATAGGGAGCATCAATCATGTATGAAAGTTAATTGGGTGGGGGCTTCGGAAATTTTATGTCAACAGACAGACGGACATGACTATATTGCTCCGCTTATTATCACGATTAAAAAAAAAATTTTAAATTACAAACGAAATGACAAACTTATATCTTCTTCTTATATATAAAAAGAAGTGTACATTTTGATGTCACCACTAACTGCGAAAACGGGTAGACCGATTTCAACCAAAATTTCAGGGTACGTTGGGGATGGTCTGTAGATGGTTTAGGTGAAGTTTGCACGAAATCGGCATAGTGGTTCCGGAGATATGTCTGGACCGATTTTTATCAAATTTTCAGTGAATCTTCAGATTTTTGATTTTCGGTCTGTGGGCGGAGGGCGTAGGGGCGTGGTAAAATCAAATTTTTACACTACACCGCTAATGACACTATACCCCTAATGATTTCAAGGTCAGTAATTGTGGCCAAACTTTTTGTCCGACACTGTATATTCAAATCGAGTTGCAATATAAAACAGAATTATTGTAAGGGCCAACAACGCGGACCGGGTTCAGCTAGTATAGTATAAAAATTAATATAGTAAATAACTCCAATCGTTGCAAATTATTTTAACATGTTTGTAAGTTTTCATCGTTGTCCTTAAAAAACTAAATACAAAAAATAATACAAATTGACTGAGAATTACACAAATTAATGCAAATCATGATAAAATAATTGTAGAAGGTAGAATCAACGTCAAACTTTGATTTTGATTTTTTTCATATTTTCTTTTGAATTGTATAATTGAGAATTTATTTTCTACTGAGTTTAACTTATGTTGTGTCATGATGCAAATGATTGTTGTTTTGGTAACAAGTAAAACTGTAAAATTTTGTAATTTGGGGGGCTGTTTGTTTTCTGTAAGGAGGTCAAGGCCAAGCAATTGTGCTACTTCTATTGGTTTAGTCTAAAAATCAATTTGGATTGAAGATCTATACGATTTTCAATATCATGGATCACATACATTCTGCATGATCTCTTCGTATACATGCCACGAAGTAATTTGTAATATACATTAATGAAGCTTTTAATATTTCTCCACTGGTGAGCCCACTTTACATCTTCTACGTATGCAACAAGTTATCTTAATCGCATACACCAAGTGCTTCCGTCTAGCGCTTTGAGAACCTTGTTCGGGATTGCATGAACTGAGAAGGTTGTTTAAGAGTTTTACAATTTTAAAATACAAATTGTTAGAACATTTTCATTCATAAGGCATAACCTAATTCCATTGCTATCGAAACGATCGATCAAGATCAATAATAATTTTTCAACCGAAAGCGTATAATTTTTGGACCAATATTACGATTTTAAAAAGTAATCTAAGTTAAACTATAGCTGATATATGAATCATGTGCATATGAAACATAAAGACGGACAAGGTTATATCAACTCCGCTATATATAACGACCCAGAATATATATACAATATGAGAGCACAAATGGCGAAGGGTATAATTAATGTTTTTTTATAAAGTAATTTCAATAAACTTGAAAAATTTAAAAAAAACCTTATTTAAGTACGTTACGGATTTGCTTCACAAAAGAAAACTTTAAACAAGTTTAAAATTCCACTTCATTAATTAAAATGTTCCTAATTGATGCCCTTAAAATGTAGTGTTTTACTCATAACATCCATTTTGTTTTGTAAAAAAACCTACTTGTAATATAGTCTCGAAATTGAATGTTAAACCATTCCACAAAGTAAATTCTCCCGAACTGGCGCCAGTAACCAAACGTCTGCCTTCGGGTGTCCAGGCCAAGGTGAAAATGGGACAACGCATTTTATTGGTGGCAGTCTTAACAAATCTTGTGGTTATAGCATTTGAAGGATTGTCCAGATAACTACTGGGCGGCAATAATTCCGGAACATAAATACTTTCCGGTTGTAAAGCAAAACGATCGCGGGAATCTCTTTGCCATAAACGGGCCTAGAATAAAACAAAAATTAATGACAAATATTGGATAAAGACACTCTAGAAAATCTTAACTTACCTCTAATTTTTTCACAATGGCCGCATTATAATCCACTGTCTTACGCATAACACTTTTACGTAAACGTTTGCCATCAAAATCATCCTGGGTCATTTGGAATGGCCTTTGGAAGCTGCCACTATTAAAGGCCTTAAAATAGGGCTTATTACCACCATGATGCCCATGATGGTAGTGAGGACGAAAGTGATTGCCATGGGAACCAGGCATGGGCGGGGGTATGCTGGTGTTCATGGCCAAATGTGAGGGGGCCGTGAGTTGGGGTGGTGGTTGTGAGACATCCATGCTAAAGACAAAACTTTTTATCTTTATATATACAGGTTTTTTTTAATAAGGGAAAATAGCAAAACTAATTACTTTTTTGTGGATTATTTTCAGTTTTATTGCTGAATTTCTTGTGGTTTTATCAAATAATATTTCTGACGCGTGTTTTTTTATTTTCAGCTTGTTGTCTAATTAATTCTTCCCCACCGTTTTTTTCTTTCAGACGTTTTCACTTTAGCTAGACTTAAGTATTTTTGCTGTTTTACTTAATTTTCTTGCTATAATTTTATAGTTAACCATTAAAATAACAACTGTAGCACATTTTTATACAATTTATTAACTTATTTCTTATTTAATTATAACAAATAAAATACTTTTTCTCTTCAGGAAAAAGTGTGTGTGCAAAAATTTTTTTCTTTTTATAATGCTTAGCCTGAAGTTGGCTGCAGTTGGTTGCAAGGTTGCCAACTCTTCAGCTCAGAAAATGGCTAGATTTTGAATTATAAATGGCTAGAAATGGCTAAAACCCAAAAATAATACAAATTCATAAATATTACATTTCTTGCCCCCATTACCACGGAGTCTGGTTATGTGTTAACTAATAGTTATACTGACAGTTTTGAAAAATAATTTTTACCGACTTCGTATTAATGGGGTTTAGCAGATTAACCCCCACTTTCTCCATCTCCGGTTATCGTATTTCGTAACGATATACTTTCAATAAATAGAATTTTTGTATGAGAACTGTCAGTATATCGTCACGATGAAAAATAACCAGAGATTGAGAAAATGCGGATAAATATTGTAATATCAATATTTTTTTTTCCTTTTTGATAAATTAAACATATTTCTGGGCACTTACATTCAAAATTGGATCCATTGAAGAAATGTAAAATTGATTTTTGAATATGCCTCATGTGTTTGCTTTGGAAACAATTTGGAAGCCTGTTTTCATAAAACCAATAATATTCTCATCAAATCATCAACAGACGAATTTGTTTAAAAATACTGTTTCTTTGTCATTTGATAAAAAATACTGTTTTATTTTTAAAAAATTACAAAAATGCTCAAGATAAGTATAAAATAAAAAAGGCTAAGACAAAATAAAATGGCTAGATCTTCCGGCTAGATTAATTCTAGCCATTTTTTTATGGCTAAATGATAATAAAATCGCTAGATCTAGCCGGAAAATGGCTAAATTGGCAACCTTGGTTGGTTGTTTGGCAAGTGACAGTTATTCAACAACAGGGTGAGTCTGATAGTTATGTTTTGTACAACAGGCTGATACAAGTATAATTATAAATGCAGGGAAAGACGTTACTTTTTTAGGAATGAGGAAAAAAAACGGTTATTTTTTATAAATTACACTGGAAAAAGAATATTTTAATAGCATTTAAGTAAATATTCATAAAAATAATAATGAATTTAGGCAATATTATCGTTGTTTACATTCTTTAACAAAAAATTTAAACAAATATTTTCTAATTCAAAAAAGGTTTAAATTTGTTATTCTAATATGATTCTATAATTTCATTTAATTAATTTATAACCAAAAAAAAGTACCTTGAATATATATAAACAAAGAATACAAATTTACCAAAAGATAGGAACAGAGGCCAAAGTTTAATTGGGATTCCCGGTCAATTTTGCGATAAGACAATTATAATCTTACAAAAGCTGAAATTTGTTCTTAAACTTAAGTCAGTCTTAATTCTTTAAAAGTACTTGTGGTTAAACAAAATTTCACGGGAAAACAATTGTTAAGAATAATCTTAAAAATATACAAAACGAATTATTCAATTTGTTAAAATAAAAAACCAAGTGTAAAGTAAATTTTAAAATTTAACAAATTATACCATTAATTTAAGCATGGCCACAATTAAACTAGCCCTTCTAAATGTTAAGCCGTTACCGCTAAAATACTGATAACGTAATTGCCAAAAACAAGCTGGATATTTTAATTAATATGGATCAAGAAAATATATTATACAGCAAATGTGCATCCAGGTAAGTTGTAAATAAAATATAGTTGTGATTCGTAAAATTGCGCCATTTTTAAATCGTATGCTTCATAGGTAGACTTCTAACCAATAGGGTCATAATTTCTTTTATGGGGACTGCTTCTGCTATCTTTATATTAGCGAACCGAGGCACCACAGGGAGGGGTTTTATCGTCACTATTGTGGAATCTTGTCATTAATATACTACTCATGAAATTAGACTCCATGAAGTGCAAAACTATTGCATATGCTGATGACGTTGCTGAAGCCGTTTCTGGAAACATCTTGACACACAGCAGTGCAGCACTGCTAGTGGACTTGGTGTGAATTCTGGGAAAACGGAGCTTCTGCTTTTCTTAAGAAGGTACAAAATCCCCTTGTTTCCATTAACGCGCCTTAACGGAGTGGAACTTAAGCTCTGGGATAGGGCTAAGTGTCTGGGAATTATTCTAGACTCTAAGCTATCCTGAAGCCCGAATATCCATGCGAGAGCGTCCAAGGCGGCTATCGCTATTTATGCCTGCAGAAGGGCCATTGGGAAGAACTGGGGAATAAGCTCTAGGAATGCGAAATGGCTTTTTGACATGGTGGTAAAGCCCATACTAATGTATGGAGCACAAGTTTGTTGGAAGGCTCTTAGTAAATCCAACTACTGTGGGATGATCTAGAGAATCCTGCGAATCTCTGCACTAATGATTAAGGGTGCGCAACGGAGCACTCCATTTCGTGCTCTGTTCGTTATGATGCACTGGCTACCGACTGATCTCATAGCCATAAATTCGGCGGTTAGGCTAAGTCAGACGCGGATCCAGGTCAACCAATTACCGGATCCAATTAAAATATGTTCTACATTTTTTCTTTTTATTCCTTTTTTTATATGAAAACTTTTCGGTTTTTGAAAACTATTCCCCTCTGGATCCACGACTGGGCTAAGTACTGTAGGAGCATGAAGGTCTGGTACAGAGACCTGCGCCGAACGGCTGTAAGCCGGCTGAGCTGAGCCGCCGATAAATTTTCACCGCAGCCTTATTTTTGTTCGGCTTAAGTTGGCTTGAAAATAGCCGCCGATTTTGATAAAAGTTCCTTAGTAATTTCATAAAATTTTCAGAATTTCACTTTTTAATTATTTAGAATTTGAGTAGTTATTCTTTAGTCGGCTGACAGCCGGCTATCCGCCGGCCTTTTTGGAGTCAGCCGCCGCCGCCGCCGTGAAATTTAGTCGGCGCAAGTCTCTGGTCTGGTACCGGCCATGCATCTATTTTGGGAAGTGACGCTTCTCTGTATCGTTGGTGGGTGAGTTACCTTCTTCTAGGGACACTTTTGTCATCTATACAGATGGCTCCAAGTCTGCGGTTGGGGCTGGTAGTGGCATCTATATTCCCCATTTTCAGAAGGGGGTGTGTTTCATGCTACTGGAATAATGTAGTTCAAGCTGAAATTTCAGCGATAGGTTTTTAGGTGTGAATATCCGAATCTGTCCAGACAATAATCCTGCTATCAAATCCTTATCTGGTGTCTACTCGACATCCAGATTGGTACATGAATGCCGGGTATCACTTAACAAGAGACATTCTAACCTGGAGTTATTCTTTGTGCCGGGTCACTCTGGTGTACCTGGCAATGCTATTGCGGATGAACGGGCCAAAATAAGCTCACTGCTACAAGATCGGTTTACCTCTATCCTGCTGTAAATTACTCATACAGCGTAAATTATTTGAGTCTGCTCAGCTTAGATGGTCTAATATAATAAATTTCCATTCTTGACCATAATAGGTCAATGTCCCTCACGGGGCTATTAAGGACTAGGCAGCGATAGTGCTTACTGGGCACTACTAGATTGGTGCGCTTTCTAGGAGACTGAACACTCCACACAACGACTTTTGCAGAAGTTGCCATGATGAAGACGAGGAGGAAACTGTTGAACTTCTCCTCTGTCTTTGCCCTGCTATATCGGGGGTTCGGACTGCGACAATAGGTCTAGCGGATCTACATATCTACTGTGGATGTCAGGAAGATAGCTTCGTTCATTTGTGCGTCAGGTTAGTTTGGCACTGAACCCAATTCTGACATGTGAAGGACCTCTTGAGGACCTGATTATAATCCTTAGGGTATCACAAAGGGACCAATTTATGGACCCAAGTGAGCTGCCTTCATAAGTTAACCCAACTTCATGAAGATTGTTATAAAACTCAACAAGAGCTTGCAATATCATTGTGAGCTACAAAATGTTTGCGAGCAGCAGGATTCATCCAAAAGCTGGGAAATTGGGTGCCATATGAATTGAAGTCGAGAGACCTTGAAAGACCTTGCACCGAATCATTACTTGAGATTGATCGATCCATTACGATAACCCGAAGCGTAAGAGATCGTATGTGAAGCCCGGCTAACCAGCCGAATCGACGCCAAAGCCAAATATCCAAGGCGCTAAAGTAATACTCTGTATTCGGTGAGAACAAAAGGGTCCTTTTGAAATCTGACCAGATCATCACAGGGAACCTGTATTTCAATACCAAACATTTCTGATCAACAAAGAATATTTGAGGAAAATTTCAAATGATTTTGGGGGTACTTCCCTGTAAGACCGACCGTGCCTTCGACAGGCGGACATACATAGATCGTCTTAGAATTCCATAAGGAGCAGCGATGAATATTTCGATGTGTTACAAATGGAATGACAAAATCTGATGGTGGGTATAAACATTTTTGAGAAATATCAAATCTGTCAATAATTTTGAAAATCTAAAGGATTTTTTTATGATTCTTTAGTCCATATCCTCCACAGATTATTACAGATATGCAACAAATGACAGTTGTCAAAAAAGTTTTTAATGGTTGTGATTAGCAGAGTGAGAGAAAAAAATACAATTTTCAATAGGCAACGAGTTTGAAATATATTTGTTCCTTTTTTCAAACCACAATCATTTTGACATTTTCTTTTGTTATTTTTCTATTGAAATCAGCCGATTCATATCTGTATAATTTGTGATATCCTCTATAGAATTTTGACTTTTATATTGAAACAATATCCATTCATTTAAATAAAATATTTTTCCAAGTATTTTTACTTCCTCATTGTAAGAAAGCCGTTATTTTATATTTCAAATTGAATATGGCCACTTTGGTGGCACACTGAGAATAATAATTATGTCTGCAATTCCAGAAATTCCAATTTAATATTCAAAGAATTTTATATCAACAAAAGAACAATATTGTCTTTAAAATTGCATAATAATGGTTTGAAATTTCTTACACATTTTGAAAAATTAAAAAAAACACAAAATAATTTTTATTCAAAATCTTTTTTTTAAAACAATTTGCATAAATATCAATAAAACAACGTAAATAAAGCGCACGTGAGTACATTCTTTCCTTATATCTCCAGTGTTTCGGTCTGTCTTGATTTGAAATGCAATTTCTTAACCAAACTTATGGGCAATTTAACATTTTTATTTGTTGTTTTTCAAAGTCATTGACTTACATTTTTTTTCACTTAATAACAAGTTTTAATATGAATACTGTTTTATTCAATATAAATCACCAGTGTTATTGTTGTTTTGCTAAAAACAGCTCTTCATTTTATCAATTGATATTCTAAGCAGACATTTTTTTAACTTTTTTTTGTTTCAATGCATTTATTTCAACGGCGGTTTTTTTGTGTTAAAATTATAAATGCCTGTCAATTTTATGTATATAATGAACGAGTTATTTTTACTTTTTAATTTCTTTACACTTACATACGTAGCAGTAAACAAAAGTATTTTTTTTTTTAATTTAACAAAACAATTTTTGACATTTATTTGATTTTATGTACTCGTAGAATTTGTCTCATCGTTCTTATCGTGAATCATTTTTTATTTTCAGCTTCAGTGTAAAAATTCCATTATTGTGGCAAATTGTTATGCTGAATTAATTATTCGTGTTAACAGTTTGTTTTTCTAAAAACTAATGAAAATATCTGTTAAATGTTTAGATTATGTGGAAACCACAAATTATACAGATATGAATCAGCTGTTTTAATATTTAAAATGTAATATGGCAATAGAAAACAAACAAAAGAAAATGTCAAAATTGTTGTGGTTTGGAAAGAGGTATAAATATATATTACACTCGTTGAACCTATTGAAATTTGTATTTTTTCACTCGCTCTACAAACCAAAACCATTGACAAGTGGTTGCAGAAATTCAAAATAAACATACGGTTCTCGATATTCATTTTTTGTCAACTGTCATTTCTTGCATATCTGTAATAATCTGTGGTGGAATCATTAAATTTTATTTGAGAGTTATTGCGAATGATTTTGAATTTTTGAAGAGTGTAATTCACAAAGATGAAGAGTTTTATTTAAAAAATAGTTTTATTAAATAAATATTGAAAAGAATTTTTTGTGAAAAAAATTTAAAACATTTGAAAGGGTGTCTTAGTAAGTCCCCTTTTAAAATGCAGAAATTGAACGGCAGACAGACAAAGTTTGTGGGCGAGGGGTTAAGAGGTAAAGTGTGTATTACACAGGTTTAGGTTAGTTCAAAAGAGAATGAGAAAAATGTTTGCCTTTCAATTTCTGCATTGTAAAAGGGGACTAAGAGGGCCCTTTTTAAATTTAGTGTCATTATTTAGTGTCATAACTCTGAAATTTGGCAGCTGTCACATATTTTTATTCCGATTATTAAAAAATGGAGCGCTTTCCGAACAACGCGTTAGTCTGCTTTTACACAGGGCAAGTTTACTTAAAGCAAGTCTCTTCGATTCCCTTTTAAACTTGCTCGTCTATTTACACACAGCAAATCTCTGTGCAATTTTGTATGTCAAAACATAATAGGCGCCATAGTGAAAATGAGAAAACAAAAGAGAATTGAAGAGACTTGCCAGTACAAACAAGTGTGTACCCAAGGCATATTTAACCAGGTGGCAGTGTAACGCCAGCTGACTATTTTTTGCTCTACTCGTGCTTTGCCTTGTGAAATGTCAAAAGCTTGTTTACAAACATTTTTAAATTTGTTATAAGGTTAAAAAGATTATTTTATATTTAAAAAAGTGAATATTTGTCACCGCTTTATGTGTATAAAATATTTAAAAGTGTTAAAAAAACTATTTCATTTATAAAAGTGCGTTTTTGTGAATTTTATTTTGACACTTTACACGGTTTTACACAAACAAAAATGACTATTGTTCTTGTATTGTTGTAATTGTTGTAGTTACGCTGCCACCTTGTTAATACATCTTGTGTGTACCCCTCTTCTTTCTTCTTGCCTCTTTCTCCTCTAAACACAGACTTGCGGCAAGAAAACTTGCCCTGTGTAAAAGCAGACATATAATTGTGAAAATTTACAAAAATTTGTACTTCAAAACTTCGAAGAATTTTCAGTCGAAAAAATGCACTCAATATCTGGTTATCGTTTTTCGTAACGATATACTTCCAAATAACATTTTTTATGTATGAGAACTCTCAGTGTATGGTCACGATAAAAAGTAACCAGAGATTGAGAAAATGGGGCTTAATGGTATCAACCATTCGAACAATTCACAACAATTGAAGAAACTGGATGGGTTATGGTTAGTAAGATTCTTGAAACATTGCTGCTGTAAACTAGAGTTTCACCGAAAACATCAATTCGGCATCGTTCTCAACAACTTCATATTTCATGAAGTCTCCAAAGTCATCTTCGCCGATGAAGGCGCATATCCATCTGAACGGCTTCGTGAATACAGAGAATCCTCATGCAATCCATGAGAAACAAATGCAATCTCAATGACTAACTTTCTTATGCGGTTTGGAGTCACTGTGAACGGAATTCATTACAGGAACTTGATAACGGAGTTCTAGTGGCCTCAACTGGACGACATGTGGTTTCAGCAAGAGAGAAATAAATCTGTAACTTCTAAACGGATAGTCCGGTTTGAATGTAGGGGTCCCCAAAGTAGGACAATTTTTTAAACGATAATATTTCTTCGTTTGTGTTCCGATTTCAAAGAAATAATCTCCTCGTCGATCACTACAGAAAACCTTGTATCAATTATCTCTTATAGCTTAGGAGATATTCGCAATTGAAAAAAATAAATTTTCAACATTTTTTCCCACCCTACTACAGTTTTTTGATAACACCGGCTCCAAATATTTTGTTGTTATTGGACTAACAACAAATGTATATGTCAAATAAAAAAATAATTGTTTAAAAATCATGACTCACCCCAATGTTATAAGCATTTGAATTTAAAAATGGCGATATTTCGCTACTTTTTTGAAAAAAGTGTGTACTTTTTTTGCATTTTAAGTTATGTAAAAACCTTCTAAGAAGCTATATAAGGAATTTATACTTTTTGAAAAGCTAACTTTATATCAAATATTTTAAATGAAAAAAAATTCAAAAAATGTTGGTATTAATAAGACCAGGTCCATCCAAAAAACGTCTATTTTTTATGTAAAATTCAATTTTAGGGCAAAAATTTTCAAATCGTATAGTCGATATCAAATATAGTAACCTATTTTAGATGGCCTCATATGTTCTTAATTTTTTGTAAAGGCTTCCGATAACCCCGCCCCTAGTACGAATATTATAGCAAAAAAAAAAACAAAAAAATTCCATTTTTGGGATTTTTTCAAAATCCTTTTTTTGGAAACTGCACAATTCCTGATAATAAATTTCAAAATTTGTTTTTATTTTTCCAATTTTAATAGAAAAATCTATAAAACTGTAAAATTTCTTAAAAAAATTTTCATATATAAAAATTTAATTTCAATTTGAAAAATGTGTACCTTTGCAAAAACTCAATGAAAAGCATTTATATACCCTCCACCTTCGTGAGAAAGGTGTAAGTTTGTCATTCCGTTTGTAATTTCCACAATATAATTTTCCGACCCTATAAAGTATATATATTCTGGATCCTTATAGATAGCGGAGTCGAAGACCCCAGATATCTTTGGGATCCAAATCTTCAATTATTCTGTCAGACATTCTTTCGAGAAGTTTCCTATTTAAAATCAGCAAAATCGGCTGACAATCTCCATTTTTTACCTATATCTGGATTACTAAGTCATTAATATAAACAATATGGATATCTAATGATAGTAAGTTGGACATACAATAAGTCAAAATCGGAACAAAAATGTTTAACCTGATTTTTTTAGATTTAAAAAAACATTCGAAAACATTTTTTTTCCAAAAAAGAAAAAAAAACTACTTTTGAAAAAAGAAAATAAATTTTGATTACCTAAAAATATTTAAAATTTTTATTTTGAAGTATAATTTGGTGATGGGTATAATAGATCTGGCACAGCCGAATATAGCTCTGTTACTTGTTTTTAAACAACTGATGAAAAACAGAGTGCCTGCCAATTTTCACAGCAATTTCATTGATCGATTTTTTATATGGATTTTGACATACAGTGGTTGACAAAACAATGGAAACTTTTCGAAATATTCCAAATGTAGCCCAAAATTTATAATATTTTTTTAAAATAAATTTTTTTTTTTAGTATTTTACTTGTATAGTTTTATTTATATAAATTAACTGAAAAACAAACAACATAATTAATTATATTCTGAAAAAAGGGAACAAAATTAAAAATATTCACTATTTCGCTACTGACAAAACAATGGAAACTTTTAAACTTCTGCAAGAAAGAAGTGTAAAACGAAAATAATATTTAAAAGAACGATGTAAAAAGCATCCTGTTTACAGTTATTTTATTTTTAAATTCTGGTAATTTTTCACAATTTCTTTTTCTAAGTTTTTCGCATAATTGCTTTTTTTCAAAGTTAACGAAAATGGTTAAGGTTAATATTTGTGAAGACTTAAAAAATAAAATAATTAACGATTTTAAAGCTGGTTTAAACCTCTAGGGTTGTAACCGAGTGGTTACTATTCAACGAGGTACGTGTTTTGAAGTGGCCTGCCCAATCGCCAGATCTCAATCCCATAGAAAATCTATGGGAAATTGTAGATCGTAAAATAAGGACCCAAAATCACACCAGGAAGGAAGATTTATCGGAGGCGGTTATAAAGGAATGGCAAAATATTTCAAAGGAGACCATTGACTCTTTAATTGGCTCAATGCATAGTTGATGTGTAGCAGTTATAAAAAATAAGGGAGTTATTGCAAAGTTTAGACCATATTTGTTAAAATAATACCATAATAATTCCATTGTTTTGTCAATGCCGTAATAAAGAAATCTTTTAATTCTGTTTTCTCATTTTTAGAATTTAATTAATTATGTCCTTTGTTTTTGGTTAAATTAAGTTAATAAAAGTATACAAATAAAATACTACAAAAATGTTAAATTGTTTAAAAAATTATTTCAGATTTTAGGCCACTAATGAGATATTTGGAAAAGTTTCCATTGTTTTATCAACCACTGTATTTTTACACGCGAAATCGAAAAGAATACACCGAGTTTATTTATTAAAAACTAACTATGTAGGTATTACCTTTTTGTAAAAATATATAATTTCATTTGAGAAAGTTTTACTTTAATTTAAATTAATTAATTTTTTTTAAATGTATCTAATTTTGATTGAAAAATATTTAATTTACTATACGGGACAACGACAATTTATGTACCTTTGATAAATTAAAAAAAAAATGATTATGAATATGAAATTTGGGGTTTAAATGGAGGAAATTGTTAAATTTTTTGGAAAATACCATAAACAAAAGTTACAAATCTTTGATCCTGCTCAGCATTATTTTTTGTTTAACCTAAAACTCATTTTATTTATTCTCATATAAGAAATATTTAATTTTTTTGCGATTTAATCAACAGTTTGCCAAAATGTGATACATTTTTAAGTAACTTTAAATTTTAAAGTCCATTTTCCAAGAAATTTCCTTTTAAATGCAAAATTCCTTTAAAAAATCCTCTATTTAAACCCCAAATTTCTTTCAGTGTTGAAGAAACTCGTTTTCTTAACATTTCCTTTCTACCCAATGTTGCCATATTACTAGAAAACTACTGCAACAATTAAAAACGCCACTGTGTTGTAATTTACCATCACTATTTCACAGTGTAGATGAGAGAAAGAGCGCCAACCAAAAACAAAATTTACCTGTATTATTGAGAATTTCTTTGTGTGTGGTGTGTGTGGTGTGTGTGTGTGAGTGTTCGATTGTTTTTGATTTTTCTTTTTTTATTTTGGGATGCCTCCAACTTTTGTGCTGTTGTTGTTAATGATGTTGGCGTTTGTTGTTAGTTAGTTAGTCAGACAGCTCATCTCTTGGTTATAGTGTTGTTGTATTTATTTTATATTTTGGCTGCTGCTTCTTCTTCTTGTTCTTTATAATTTTTGTACTCTTAATATTTGCGCTTTTTTCCTGCTGTTTGTTTCTGTTGTTGCTGTTTATGTGTTGAGCCGTGTAGTGTGTGTGATTGTTTGTTTATTATGGCTTTTTAGTACGAATAGATTCTGCCGCGTCTGTTACTAAATTGTAGTGTTGCTGCTGCTGCTGCTGCTGCCACTACTGTTGGTTGTTGCTATTAGTTGTGTGTGCGTGTGTGAGTTTGTGTTTGGGGAATTTTGCATATAAAACCGTTGTTTCGTTTATACTTAAACTTCAGTTGATCGTTGTCAGTGTTGTTGAGCGCATGGTTTAATTTGCTAAACACTCAAACACACACAAACTCTTTAAATAACAAGAAAAACGCTAAACCGTTATATAAACAACAAAAACAACCATTGCGTGCGGGAGTTAAAACAAAAATCTAACTAACGGTATCTACTAGTAGTGCTTTTATCACAAAAGTGTTGTTAACTAAGCGTGTTTTTTTTTACAATCGGTAATAGAAATTGTGCTATATAATGAGATTTTAAATAATTATTAAAGAAATTTGAAATTTTTTTTTAATTAAAATTTTAATATTGTGTTAATTTTTATTGTTTTCTTTTTTTAAATTTTATTTAGTGTGTTAATTTTTGTTGAAATTTATCAGACAAGTGTGTGTTAATTTTAATTAAAACCAAATCGAGGAGTATTTGAAATTGTTATATTTCTATTATGCAGACTGTAATCAAGTAAGTTTTTTAATTGATCTTTTTGTGTGTATAAGTATGTAGCTAATGTGGCTATTTAATTGTTATTGTTTTATATTTTTTTTTTTTGTAATTTAGTTAATTATTGAGAGATTTTTGTTGTTTAATTATTTTTTTTTTATTTTGGTGGAAATTACACTTAGAAAAAATTGTGGGTAAAAATAAATTTGTTAGGGAAAACTTAAATTAAAAGTAATTAAATAAATAATAGATTGAAATAATAAATTGAAATTAAAATTAACTCTTCTTAAATATGGGTACCTATAACATATTTTTTAAGTATAAAAAGAGTGGTATAAATTTATACAATGTTAAAAAAGAAGAGCATTGATTTGATCCAAATTTTTTTTTATTTTAGTTTTTAATAATAACTCAGACAAGAAAAGGTTTTAAATTTTATCACAGAAATTAAAAAAAGGCTTTAAAATTAATAAATTCCATTTGATTTAAATACAAAATTAATAAATTTAGGTAAAAAATTATTTTTTAATAATTTAATGTTTTTTTTGTTAAATTTTGAAAAAAAACATTTTGAACATATTTTTTAAATATTTCTTTTATTATAAAAATGTTATTCAATATTAAAAAAAAAATAAGAAATTGTACATTTTTTATTTAAAAAAATACCTATTTAATATTTTAAAAAAAATTAAGAATTTGTATTTAAAAGTTTGTTGAATTAGTTTAAAAAAGTTTAATAATAGATAGATAATTTAAGAGTTTTAAAAAAAATTATTCAATATGTATTGAAAAATTTTTATTTCAAATTTTATTGAATTTATTCAAAGATTAGAAAAAAGTTTAGTTTGCAAAATTTAAAGTTTTCTACGTAAATTTTGAAAAAAAAGATTCAATATTGAAAAAAATTAAGAATTTTTATTTAAAATTTTGTTGAATTTGTTTAAAAAAATATTAAAATTTTAATAAAAATTAATCGAAAATTAAGAGAATTAAAAAAAATTTAATAATTTTTTTTGAAGTTTTATTGAATTTATTTAAAAAATAGAACAAATTTAACTAAAACAAGTAAGAGGGCTATATTCGGCTGTGTCGAATCTTATATATCCTTCACCAAATTATACTTCAAAATAAAATTTTAAGTATTTTTAGGTAAAAATTTTTTTTTTTTAAGTTGTTTTTATAATTTTTCAGAAAAACAATTTTTTCGAATTGTTTTTAAATTTAAAATTATTTTTTTAAAATATTTAGCGAAAAAAAAATTCGGGTTAAAATTTTTTTCCGATTTTGACCCATTGTAGGTCCAACTTACGTCATTGCAAAAGTCTTTGAAATATCTATCATTAGATATCCATATTGTCTATATTAATGACTTAGTAATCCAGATATAGGTCAAAAATCGAGGTTGTCTTGTTTTTTTCCTTATATGTATCTCAGCCATTTGTGGACCGATTTTCTCGATTTTAAATAACAACCTAGCCGGAAGAATTCCGGAGATATGAATAGTGTATGTAAGTTATTTCGGGTCTTCGGAAAGTTGATTTCAACAGACAGACAGACGGACATGGCTTAATCGACTCCGCTATCTATAAGGATCCAGAATGTTTCCAGGTTCATTGGTGAAGAAATTACAATAAGTAACATTCGAATACATAATTAAAAAGTACCATAAAGTCTCACACCAGAATGTATGTATGCTTAATTTCATGTTTCTAGGTCCATTATTATAGAAAATTCAGAAAGTACAATTAGAATAACAGAAAAGTACCTATAGTTTCAGTTCTTACATTTTGGTTCCTAATTATTATCCCCTATTCCTAACTCTAACCTCACTCAGATACATATCAGCTAACTTTAATGTCGATTAAATAAATAATTTAAAATATTAAAAAAAGTACCATTAGGAGAGACATGCCAATTTCCCTTTTCCTTCTTGAACACCCGCTAAGTTTGAAATTTAAAAACTACCTCATTTTGGCAAAATTATGCGTGCTACAGATTTCAAAAAAATTTGTTTTAAAAAAAGTACCAAACTGTTTGGCCAAATAATACTCTGTTAGTTAATTTTTGTATGAATTCATATGTCAATTTATAAAAAGTACCAAATTCATATTTGTCTTTTTATACCCTTCACCTTCATGAGAAGGGTATATATAAGTTTGTCATTCCGTTTGTAATTTCTACATTTTTCATTTCCGTCTCTATAAAGTATATATATTCTGGATCCTTATAGATAGCGGAGTCGATTAAGCCATGTCCGTCTGTCTGTCTGTTGAAATCAATTTTCTGAAGACCCCAGATATCTTCGGGATCCAAATCTTCAATAATTCTGTCAGACATGCTTTCGACAAGTTTGCTATTTAAAATCAGCAAAATCGGTCCACAAATGGCTGAGATATTAGGAAAAAACCAGGATAACCTCGATTTTTGACCTATTTTTTACCTATATCTGGATTACTAAGACATTAACATAGACAATATGGATATCTAATGATAGATATTTCGAAGACATTTGCAACGACGTATATAAGACCATAGTAAGTTGGACCTACAATGGGTCAAAATCGGAAAAATTTTGAAACCGAATTTTTTTTTTACCAAAAAAAAAATTTAAAAATCAAAAAAATAAATTTTAAATTTAAAAAAAAAAATTAAAATTTTAAAAAAAAAATTTTAAAAATAGAAAAATTAGAAATTTTTTTTTCCAAAAAATTAAAAAAAAAACTGGAAAAAAAATAAATTTTTTTTACCTAAAAATATTTAAAATTTTTATTTTGAAGTATAATTTGGTGAAGGGTATAGGTATAAGATTCGGCACATTACTTGTTTTTTGATAAGTTAAGAATACGATCTGATAGGCGTGGCAACATTTTGAATAACAAAATATCTTTTTAAAACTGAAAATAATTTCAGAACTTATTAAAATGTTTCTCCTAATTAAATGGTGTTAAATTAAAATTGTTTCTTCCAAAGGATTACAAAATGTAAAACTATTCGAAATTGATAGGTAATTTAATATTTTTTTTTTCAAATTCTCATAAAATTGAAACATTTTTGAAAAAATTCAAAATTGATTTTATTTAATCAAATCATTATTTCAAATGAATTGATATTAAATTTATTTTTTTTAGTGTCAACATATTAAAAATGCAGAACTATCAAAAAAAAAATTCAATATTTTTTATAATTTTTCCATATTTTTCTCAATTGAATCATTTATTTCAAAAACCAGTCAAGCAACAAAAAATATAAAATTGAGTTATTGGGCGAATACTGTGTTGTAAAGGTAAACGCATCGTTTAAATACTGCCCTTCCAATTATGGTGAAGTAAAGCCGAGAAAACCGTGTTTAGTGCTGAAAAAAGTCAAGTGATTTATGTTATTTACTATGTTTACTAGGCCCTAATATATATTTTTTTGCATAAATGTTATAGGTCTCAATAAATGTAAAACAAATAAAAGATTTACAAGCTCTAAATTTTAGAATTGATTAGGGCCTAGTAAACAGAGTCTGCTTTTACACAGGGCAAGTTTTCTTGCGCAAGTCTAGAGTTTATAGGAGAGAGAGGCAAGAAGAAAGAAGAGGGGTACACACTTGCTTGTACTGGCAAGTCTCTTCAATTCTCTTTTGTTTTCTCATTTTCACTATGGCGTCTATTAGGTTTTGACATACAAAATTGAACACAGACTTGCTGTGTGTAAACAGTCGAGCAAGTTTAAAAGGGAATCGAAGAGACTTGCTTCAAGTAAACTTGCTGGGTGTAAAAGCAGACAGAGTAAATAAAATAAATCATTTGACTTCTTTCTGCAATAAACGCGGATTTCGAATAGTTAACGAATAGTTATTTCAGAGCAAATATGTATTAATGAATATGATGTTAAACTCTTTCATTATTTGTCATTTTACTTTTAAAGTTCCTAATAAAATTAGAATATTTCGCATGAAATTTACAATGGCGATGGTTGTTTGTTTCAGAAACCAGTCAAGTGCAAACTTTATATTATTTTTTAAATATAAAAGTTTTATGTTTGTCAAACAGTTATACAAATGGATAACTTTCATAGGAAAAAATATGAATTTTGTAAAAGTAATTATTGGGTTCTTTGATTTACTTAAAATCAGTAATTTGTTGTTTGACTGGTTTTTGAAATAAACGATTCAATTAATTGATAATGAAGTAAAATTTTTGTACGAAAAAGAATAACAATTTATAGATATTAAAAAATGATTACTATTTTTGCATTTATCTTTAAATTTTTTTTTCAAAATTTCAAAACTTATTAAAATTTTTAAAGGTTTATCTGAATTAATTCATGTTAAATTTAAAACTTAAAAAATGGGTTTTATTAAAAAAATAAAAAACACAACAAATTTTTCAAATATTCAAAATATCTATATTTAAATTTGTAAATTAATTAATTGGTGTTGAGTTGAAATTTTCTATGCCAATAGTTTTCTCTTGCAAATTTTTAATTTATCTTTAAATAAATTTTTTATCCAAAAGGATTCAAAATGTTAAACTATTAATATTTTTTTTTTAATATTTTCCTTCCTCAATGTTTTGAGATTTTTTTAGAAAATTGAACTTAAACCCTTTACAATTTTCATAGTTTTGTTTTATTTTAATGAAACTTTATACTCTTTAATTTAAAAATGATTTGCTTTAAAAATCCTAAAATTAATTTAAATTTTTCTTGCAGTGTCCAGTGTGTGACAATTAATTGTTTTAATTTCAATATTATTTTGTTGTTGTTATTCGATGACAACAAAATCTTAAACAAGTTTTAATTTTGCTGAATCTTTTAATTGTTGTGGTTTTTTTTTGTGATTTTTTCTTCATATTTAAATTATTTTTGAGGTCATTAAAAATTAAATCTTTCATATAAAACAATTTAAAAAATACATGCAATTTCATTAATATTTTCTGTTAATTTTTAGTAAAGAACACTCACTCACTACATTCTTATTATTATTTAAATAATTTAAAATTTAAGAAAAGAAAAGAAGATATACCAATAAATTAAATTGATACACAAAAGAATTTTAGAGGAATAATTAAAAAATATATTTAAATTTGTTATAAACTACTAAAAATACCCGAAATTGTTTTAATTTTTATTAATTCTGTTTGTTTAAAAAATTAAATTTATGGTGTTGTTCTCGCTGAAAACTGATTTTGAATGGATGCTTAATTATTAAAATTTTATAAAATTGTAGGATTTTAGGAAAATTTTAATTAATCAATGATTGATTTTGTTAAAAGATGATTCAAATATCTATAAATTTTACAAAATATTAAAGTCTTTTTGCAAAGCTATTTTTGTATTATTAGAAAGGCATTTGAAATACTTTCAATTACTTATAAAATTGAACTGCCAACATGAGCAAATATTGGCTTAAAATTTAATTAAATTTTAGCCTTTTTCTTGTTACTTACACAACATTTATTTTGTGTTTAATCACAGTTTGCTTTTTTATATAAAAACCTCAATTATGTTAAAAAATTATTTAAGTCATACCTACATTTTATTAACAATTTAATGTTTATTTTTAGAAAACCCATTCCAAATAACTAGTTTTCATTAATATTTCCAATTAAACTTTAGCTAATGACTGACAATTTTCCTCCAAAAACAAAAATCTTGTAACATTATTTGGTTTTAAAAATAGTATCAATTTATTTTCTTATATTTAAACAAAAACTAGTTTGAAAAGATTTTGGTTTTTATTAAATGTATCCAACATGTTGCTGTTTATTTTTTTTTTTTTGGTTTTTTTAACATAATGTCGCAAGTTTGCCTATTGAAATTAAAATTTCAAATAACTCTACAGCAAAACACAAAACCCGTTTTTCACCTTTACACGAAAAATTCACACACAGCTCAATAGCACAAAATCAAAAGTCAACCAAAAAATCAACCAAATAATTCACAAAAAAAAAACTACCACAACTTTTGTTAAAAAAGTTCAATGTACAAGTCATACTTTGCTTTGCCACACTTTGGTTTTTCATTAAAAAACCAAACAAACAAAAAAATTACCAAATTTTAAGACATTTTTATACATTAAAATTGTAATTATATAATTTTTGAGATTAAAACAAAATTAAGCCGGTTTATAATTTGAAAACTAGATTTTTGAGTGTTAAATATAACACTTTAAATTTTAAACCGATAGATAGCTACTCCTTTAAATAAAAGAGAAAAGTGAAATTAAAAACGTGTTTTATTGGTATTTGAAATTTGTATGAAAACCTCTGTGAGAAGAATTGATCATTGATTATTTGTTTAAATCTGTTTTTTTTTTTTGTTAAACTTTCTTATTTTTATTTTTAAACAAACTGTTTAACATATTTATTACTTAGTTTGGTTTGACTGGTTATTTGACGAGTTTTGCATGTATTTTAATTATCAATAAATTAAATTAAAGTTACTAGTTTTAAGCATCTTCTTAATTAGCCTGTTCTCACAAAACAATAACAATAATATTGGCATCACTTCTGCTAAATCAAGATGGCTTAATAACGGTTTGATACTAATGTTATTGTTTTATGTCTCTTGACAAAAAGAAGAAGTCGAATGTTATTGTTTTGATTTTTGCACTTTATGTATGTGTGTGAGTGTGTTTGTGAGTAAGGAATTCTTCATGTACTTGCATTTTAATGTCGCACTTTCTCAATTTGTTTTTGTTTGTGCTTTGTCATCTTAATACACAGCAAGAAATAAGTGTGACTGCACTTAGTTGAATTTTTTATAACAAATTACATTTATTCGTTAGTTTTATTAGGTTGTGTTATAGTTTTTTAATGTAAATCAACAATTTAAATTTGGTTAACTTTCATTTAATATTACTGCTGAAAGGTTTTAAATTAAAAAAAACAAATTTTAACAAAATAAAGATTTACTGGTACATACATGGATTCTAGTGTTTAAAAAGTGAATGGTTAAAATTTGAATTTAAAACTGTGATTGCTAGTTTTCTAATAGGGAATGAAATGTAAGGCAAACTAATTTTGTATGGAAATATTTTTTAAAATTTTTTTCGATTCAGAGACCGTAATGGTAATAAGTGTTTAAAAAAAGTTATTTTATAACAGTTATTTTGTGACTTTAAAAATAAAAATCCATCTAAAACAGCTATTATTCAATGCAAAATTAAAAGTTCGCATGAAACTCTTAAAAAAAGAGTTTTAAAATAGCCGTCATAAAAAACTCATTTGAGGAGTTTTATTTTTCCCTTCAGAAAAAAACTCTTTTGAGGAGTTTTATTTTTCCCTTCATAAAATAAAAGTCATTTGAGGAGCTTTATTTTTTCCTTCAGAAAATAAAACTCATTTTATGTAAATTAACACCTAATGCTTCATAAAATAAAAGTCATTTGAGGAACTTTATTTTTTCCTTCAGAAAATAAAACTCATTTTATGTAAATTAACACCTAATGCTTGCCGCTGGTCCAATCATTATAATTTGTCAAGAACCTTGCATTGCAATTGAATAAATTGTCATGAAAATAAAATCAATTGAGATTTTAATTTGTTATTGTTTGATTCCTATTATTAAATTGTTGTTGTAAACAAGTAAATTACTACACGCATTATATCAGATAAACTCAATAAAGAAAGATACTGAAAAAAGTAGAAAATAAAGGAAAAGAGTTTTATTTAATGACGTTAAAAATAAAACTCCTCAAATGAGTTTTTTTATGACGGCTATTTAAAGCTCTTTTTTAAGACTGACATTTCTAGATTCTAAAATATTTCTGGATCAAAAATGTCACTTAAACATAGGCAATTACGAAATGTTTTATCATAAATAGATAGAGTGGTCAAACCAATTTCGAATTATTCGAAAAACCAGTTTTTTGTATATGTCGAATATTTGATCACTCTATAAATAGACAGCTACCTATGATTAGAACTATTTTTCTTCTTCTTGGACCAGGATTCAAGGTATAACCCCTACTCATGCAAATCAATGTGTTGGAACTAGAAAAATAGGTTATGGAAGGGAGAAGAGAGGGAGTATTGCTTAAGGTTATTCGATTTGAACTTTCCTACATTGAAAAGCTAGCACATAATAAAGCTTTCTTTTGATATAAAATATGTACAAAGTTTCATTTCTTTATATCAAAAAAATAAACACAAACTAAGCAATCTACATTCCGCATTTCAAGTTTTTAAAAATTAAATTTTTTTTTAAACAAATTCACTGCAATTACGAAATGTTTTATTATAAATAGGCAGCTATATATGATTACAACAATTTGCCACCAAAAATCAAGGACAGTGGGTCACTTTTTAAACAAATAATAAAATTTTCAATTTCAAAAGTAATTTTTTATAATTTAAAAATTCCACAGATAAAATTAAGTTTTTTTTAAATACAAATTACATTTTAAAATTCCTTAGACTTAGTACTATTATATTCTCATAAAAACATTTTAATTATTATAAAATCTGCCAAAAATATTTGTAATGAAGTTTTGGTAAATTTAAAAAAATTTTACTTTTAAATCTTTAAAACAAAGTCTTATAATTTTTGTGGTATATTTTAATTTTGAAATTAATTATACATTGTTGCAGAACTGACATAATTTGCTTTGTTTTGATATAACATATGTTTAATTTCACTTCCTTATGTGTCAAATAAATTACTTAAACTAATGTCCTCCACAGTGAAATTCCACATATTTTATTTAATGTCTTTTTTGATACACACTCCTGGATTACGTACTTTAAAAACACATTGGTAATACAGTTTAAAATTTAATCAAGCAGTGCCTTCGAACTATTGACACAGCAACTAGCTGTTACTATTTATATACATAGCGTCATCTGCTAGTCACTCACAGCTTTTAACCCTTTAATGCATATTGTTGCCAATTGTTTACACTCCAGTTCCACTTAATTTTAGACGAATATAAGCTTGATACTAATTCAGATTGTAATTCAGAAAAATCAAATGGAGTACGAAAAGTTTCAGCTAACGAATTTCTAAATCAAACTAAAGCTAAATGAAATACAAGGTGGCGCAAAAGTAAACTTCCGATGTTTTTTTGGCTGTAATTAAAAAAAAAATGAAAAACTTTGATTCTTCTTGTGGATTATTTTTATTTGGTCTTTTAATTTTTTTTTTGTGGCCGCCGCCACAGTTGATTGTCATTTGAGCCCTTTTTATGGCATTTTCCATCACTTTGGCCAAAACTTCCGGCGATAGGAGCTCACATTCTTGACCGATATTGTCTTTAAGAGCTGCAAGACTCTGAGTCTTGTTGACATAAACCCGCGACTTCAAAAAGCCCCACAAAAAGAAGTCTGGAGCGGTCAAATCAGGCGATCTTGCTGGCCAGTGCAAATCGCCAAAACGGGAGATTAGGCGCCCGAGAAATGCATCCTTCAGCATATCGGTTGTGGCACGTGCAGTGTGTGCCGTTGCACCGTCCTGTTGGAACCACATGTTTTCCAATCCCAATTCATCAAGTTGCGGCAAAAAGAACTCGTTGATCATTGCTATGTAGTGGTCACCATTCACAGTAACCGTTTGGCCCGCGACGTCTTCGAAGAAAAAAGGTCCGATGACTCCTCCAGCGAAAACAGCATACCATACAGTGACTTTGGGTTACATGCGGATTTTCAGTGCCCCAGAAGCGTAAATTTTGCTTATTTACGTACCCGCTAAGATGATTATTTTGGATGAAAAATCATCTTCCTCTTGGTGGTGATCAATTGGTCAGCAATATTCCGCGTTCTGGAGCAGTGTAGCGTAACATGGTTTATTAACGTGTATTTCGCATGTGTTTACTACACAAATGTCAAAACAAAACTGACATTAGGGGCCAATCGCAAAATTTATAGCATTTTCTGATAGGAGGATTAGTTTTGCGCCACCTGTATAATAAATAAAAATCAACTAAATATTTGATACTTTAAGAAAAATAAAAGTAAAAAATCATGCATTTAAGGGTTAAATCTGCTTCACAGTTCTAAACAATGTTAATAACAGCTTGTTATCAACATTGTTTATAAGTAGAAGTTTCTATTGAGGTTAATGTGGATAAACATAATGAATGTTGCAATGAGTTGTATCAGCTTGTTAAATTAAAACAGATAATGCAATTTCATAACAATTATGTTGGTGTATTTTATATATAAAATAATTTTAATAGCTAATATTTGTAATGAAAAAAAAAAATTATTTAGATTTTTTGCAAAAAGAGTTAAAAAAAATTTTATATAACAAAATTTTGCAATTATTTCTACATTAATGAATAGCTGCTTTAATTTCCTTTCTTTTTATATATAATACATTTAATATTTCTTATTATTAATGACAAATAAATAAACACAAACTTAATGTTCGACAATAAAATTGCAAACATTTTGTTGATTTAAAAAATTATACAAATAATCACCCCTATCGGCAATAACATGTGAAATTTTGTTCCCATGAAATATCCATTTCCCTCGAAGGGAAAATTGCTATCAGGAATATCATGGTGAACTTTACATTCACAATAGTTGATTTTGTTCGTAACAGCTGTTTATTGTTTACAAAATTCCATCTAAAAATTTCACAACAAGGGGAATTTTTTTCACGTGAACAAAGTTGATGAACGAAAAAAGGAAAAGGGAAAATATTTCATGTGAAATGTTGATTCGCGATAGGGGTGATTATAAACTTTTTTTAGTCAAACACAATCACCCCTATCGCGAATCAATATTTCACATGAAATATGTTTCCTTTTCCTTTTTTCGTTCATCAACTTTGTTCACTTGAAAAAATTCCGCATGGTGTGAAATTTAGATGGAATTTTGTAAACAATAAACAGCTGTTACGAACAAAATCAACTATTGTGAATGAAAAGTTCATGGGGAATTTCATGATAGCAATTTTCCCTTCGAGGGAAATGAATATTTCATGGGAACAAAATTTCACATATTATTGCCGATAGGGGTGAATATTTCTGAATTCCTCTCATACTAATAAACTATTTTAGATATAAAAATAATTTTATTACCTAGAAATTTAACAAAAATATTTGTAGTAAAGTTTGGCTAAAAAAATTTAAATATAATTTTGATTATTTGTTAAAAAGTCTTTAATATTTTTGTTATAAAATAAAATTTTTAAATTATTTTTACTTTAAAAAATAGCTAGCACAATTTCCTTTCTTTTAATATATAAAAAGTTTATTTTTCCTTTCTCTTTAAAACAAATAATTAATTCCAAACTTAGGTCATAGCTAAAAATTCTTACTAATTTAGAATTTGTCTTTTCTAAAATCTAAGGCCCTTAAGTGCATTATGTAGGGTATTATTATCACATGTCCATAATTTTCAGACACTTAAATCCACACACTTATTTTCCTATAAATCAGTTGCCATAATTTTGAAAATATTTTTTTATATTTTTTTTTTTATTTTATGATTTATATTTTTCAAAATTAAAACACAATTTATGAGGCTATTTGTTGACGTACTCAGTTTTTTTATTCAAAATTTTTATGTTGCTAACAATAAAAAAAATAAATAAACAAATTATTAACAACCAAACAAAAAAAAATACACAAACTAAATAGCCACACATTTGTTAAATGATATACATTTGTTTTCTTAACTAATAATAAAAAGAAAAAAACATTTAAATACAATTTAACAATGTTAACACAAAATTCTAATAAAAAAAAACAGTGTTTACATTAATGACAGATGTCAGTAGTTGATGTAGCTACTAGAGATTTTAAAAAAATAACTTTCTATTTCAAAGAATTCTTAAAATGTAGGTTAGTTAAATAATAATTATGTTAAAGAATCTGGTTTATATTAAAATATTGAAAAAGGTGTTAATAAGTTAATTTCCAAAAAAAAAAAATATTGAATATTCATTAAAAATTTCTTTATTTTTGGAGGGCTTTTTTTTAAAAAAAGAATGTTTTTTTTTATTTAAATTGTTAAATATGCCATGTGTTGCTAAATATTTGTTTAAAATCCCCTTTTAAATAAGGTCAAATGTTAATTTAGTTTTGGATTTTAGTCAAATTTTTAATTAAAATTTGTTTAGTTGTTGTGTCATTTTCTTAATTTGTAAGAATTTTGAAAATCAAATTATTTTGTTTGTACTTTGTATGCGGTGATTCAATATTTAATTCATGCAAAGTTATGAAGCCACATGTTTTTTGTTAAAGTGCCTTTTTTATGATTCTTTGATTTTGAAAACACCGTTTTAATAGTTTTTCAAGAATTTAAAAAAGATTTTGTTAATTAAATGTTTAAATATTTAATAAAAATCAAAAGTGTAACACAAATTTTTAGACATAAAGCGTCAATATTTTGGAATTTTTTTGACATCATTGTGGCATTCACAGTTTAAAAGCTGTTAATTGGAAAAAAACAATTAATTGGTAAATTAAAGTTATTTAAACAGTTGGCAACAGTAATTTATTAAAATTTTAATGATTCATAAGACTTTGACACCTCTTTCCCGTAGACTTTGTCTGTTTCGTTAATAAAGGGTCTTTCATTAAGCGCCTCCTTTCTTTAAATTTAAATAAAACAGAAATAGACATAGAGCGGAAACCAAAAAAAAAAAAAAAATTAAAACAAAAATATTATTCAAAATAACCACACCTACGAGTGTTGTTTTGGTTTTCACATAGTTTTATTTACTAACACATTCTCACCACTTAGGTCTTTGACAGAAGAGTTTCCGTTCTATGTATATTTCTCTATTTTGTATTCGTTTGAAAGACCTATATAAATATTCGCGAAACATCCAACTTTCCATAACTCTGTTACATAAATCAGGCTGAATTTGACCGATATCATGGATGGTTATGATGGCTTTGAAGGCCGATGTGGTTTGTGGCTTCTTTGCATAGTCCTACGAGGACAAATCACACGATTTCGGTGGCCCGTTCACATTGACCATGCCCTCAAATCGCTAATGCAGAATGTCAAATGTGACATGAGCTGTGTGGAACGTAGCGCCTGTCCTGTTGAAAGCATATTTCGTTGGTGTCCATATCATCCAATTTAGGACAAAAGAAGATGGTAAAAATCGACTTATAGAGCTCGCCGTTGACTTTGATGGTCAGGTTAACATGGTTCTCAAATAAATATAGGCAGCCAGCCCAAAATCCACACCGAATTGTGGCTCTTTCGGGATGCATATGAGGCTCTTGGATCTCATGTGGATTGATATAGTTATCATTCGCACATGTTGTTAAACGAGGTGATTTGGCAAAACAAACTCAGTAAATGAAAGCCAATTCGACAGATAAATCTTCAACAATATGACCGCTATAAAATGTCAAAGTTTGGCAGCCCCTATAGAAAATCCTTTATATAAGAAAAGTTATGACAACCTTAACCTTTTTACAAACAATTTACAAAATGCTTGAAAGTCTTCAACTCCGTCAATATTTAAAATTCGGTCAAGCTCAACCCCTACTCATGCAAAGCATTGAATTGGAACTAGGAAAATAGATTATGGGAGAGAGGAAAGAGAGAGTAGTGTTTGCGGACATTTGATTTGAACTTTCCTACACTGAGTGTGACAGGAAAGACTTCCACATAAGACAGTACGGCTAAAGAACGAATTTTCCCTGTAGTGTATTATGCGGTCCACTGGCCAATCGACCAAATGGGGATGTGTTCTTGATGAAAAACGTCTATTACGCAAAAATCTGCGGGTATCAGGAACCAGTTACCTAATTTCACATTTCATTGTAGTACCGATAGAATCAATAGAATTGGATACCCTACTGTGACCAATTATCAACTTCGCTCTCTCCTGTATGTGCTCCAGAAGCTCCAAATTGGAAAAAATGGGAGTTGTATTCCATATAGGTGGTGATCAGACCAATTGAGGAAATCAAACCGATACACTTGAATGCTGCATTCGACACTAGAAAAATGTGTTTAGACCATAACATTCCCAGAACATATGGAGCCTCAAATTCCACAATATTTACACCACCCATAAATACAGATCAAGCGACATGATATGTCATTCGTTTTTGTGTCAACATGCAACACTGAGTATTGAGAGCGTTGAAAGTGATCCTATTAGCACCACCTCATTCAGAGATTATCACAGGGTCTCAATTAAGGGAATCATTTATGTTTTGCCTGATTGCCCCAATATCCGACAAGCTTAGTCTATAACTGATAGAATATAAATGGCAAATGTTGCTGTTATCTGCGAAAGAATGGATGAAGATGGAAGTTTGACGTAGAAGGTCGTTTAGAAAAATATGGAATAGAGTAGGAGAAAGAACGAAGCCTTGTGGTACCCCTGAATTTATCTTGAACTTGTTTGATGAGATCCCATCTATAACAACTCGTATAGTGCGATCTCTGAGAAAGCTCGATATAAATCGAGAGAAGTTATTACCGATACCAAAAGCAATAAATTTTGATAAAAGAGCACCATGCCACTCTCTATCGAACGCTTTGGAAATATCTAGAGCCACCACTTTACTTTCGTCAAAACGGTGAGTCGAACGTCACCATTTTTCCAATAGGAAGGCTAGACAGAAGCCCCTAGAAACCCATACTGCCGGTCGCTGAGTAGATTGTCTGACTCTAAATATTTCGCTAGATGGTAGTTTACCATACTCTCCATAACTTTGGAAAGTGCAGAACAAATTGGAATTTTCAGAAATTGCTGTTACATTAGCAACCTTTCAACATACGGGAAATTTGCCGGCTCGATATAAAGTGCTGGAAAAGGTTAGCTAATGGACGAGCTAGAGTCGAAGAATACTGATTCAAGACCAGGAACAGGTATATCATCTTTCCCAGGAGACTTATTTACGATGTTTGTGCAATTCTCTTTAAATATATTGGAGATAATACATTGTAATTTAGCCTACGTTAGCACAGGACAGTAAAGTTATTTGTAATATAAACAATGAGCAATTTTTTAAAAAAATCTCCTTTATTCCGAATAAGCCGCATTAAATGCATCGTTAGCCATCGAAAAACTTGTAAAACGAAGAAGTTATTGGCTGGAAAATTGGGCTAGACTCTTTAAAATGGTCCTTCGTTTGCAATATCTCTGCCAGATGTCTTTGACTAGTTTAATAGTGAATAGTTTTAGCTGAAAGCATAATCTAGGGAATTGCATTGAATTTTTGGAAGTTCTTGAATCAAATTTTTACAACTCAAATTTTTACAACATGGAAAATGGTTAAAACGTGGAGATCTTCAGGTCTTCACGAGCCATAAATTTGTTCATTTAGCGGAACAATTTCTTGTCTACACAGGAATATGTCTCGTGTGGACAGGAAGATAACATTGACAAAAGTAGTCCAGACCTGATAAATTCATGTGCGAACACAAAATTGTTCGCTGAGTAACAAATTGATATCTCGTTAAGACAGACATTAAAACATTTTTGAGCAGCCTACTGTTACCCCTTGTCTTCACGAGCCATACATTTGTTCACTTAGCGGAAGAATTTCTTGTCTTCACAGGAATATGTCTCGTGTCCGGAATATAACATTGACAAAAGTTATCCAAACACAAAATTGTTCGTTGAGTAACCAATTGATATCTCGTTAAGACAGGGGGGGGGTTCTATGGCGTGTTTTATAATGCTGCCCCTACGTTTTGGAAGCAAATAGAGTTGAGCTCATTAGAGATTGGTTTTTCTGGAGATCAAGAGTTAAGGATTTTTTGCATATTCTAATTATGTCATCTCAGCAGTTCTAGGAGACTGTTCCGCACTACTGATTTTTCCTATCATTTAGGAAGACAACTAGCTACGTAACTATGTACTTATTTTAACACGTGTATGTCCTAAGCAGTGAGTCAATTGACTCTTTTGGTTTACAATGAGAGTGTCTAATAGCTGGTCCAAAATCACATAGCGGTTACATAGAATCAGTTACGTTACTAGCTAACTGACTGATTACTTTGATAATTATTATTAGTTTAGCTATTTTAACATCTAAAGATGCAAGCAGAAGCTAATTAGCTAATTTTATAGACATTCCAATAACCGATGGGTTGTAAACAAATCTTCCTCCGACAACTCTCCAAGAGATTACTTCTGGTGGCTACAATAATTGCTTTCTAAAGTTTAAATTGGCTACACTATAGGTTACTTAGAGACACTAAAGTGACAATTGACTTCACGCTACATTACAAGGGATGTATAAAGTAACCTATTGACATCTCTCTACACAACAAAGCGCAAATTCGTATCAAAACTAAATTAACATAAAACAAAACTAACAAAATTATTACATTTGTATTAAAAGATGGAAAAAGCAGTAGTTTTTACTCACTGTCACGCAAACATTGTATTCCAAAAGCACAATAACCGGAAAGTGTAGTGTCATTTTCATACATGTAAAATGTGAAATATACAATATTCAAAATTAAAATAAATCAACTCTTTCTGCTTCTGCATGATCACTTTATTTAACACACTCACATTTTTCCCATAAATTTTTAAATTTTTTTTACCAATTGTTTATAATACAACTCATCATCATCATGTTTTAGTTAAACAAAATGCTAACGCACCTATTTTTTTCAATATTTAATTTCTTTCTTTATTGTATTTCATTTTCATACATGTTTTTTTAATGTTTTGAAAAAAAAATCACCTTTTTTTTGAAGTTCAAGTTTCTTCTTGTGTACGTCTGTCTGTCTCTCTGTTTTTGTCCGTCTGTGTGATTGTGAGTGTATGAGAGAGTGGCTGGGTTGATTATTACGATAATTTTTTTTCTGTTTATGCAAATTGTTTTGTTTTTGTTGTTGTTGTTGTTGTTGCTTTAATCGAAGGTTAATTTTTGTGTAAATTTTATAGTATTTGTTTTAAAGAAATTAAGAGAAGTTGATGAATTTAGTAAACAATTAATTAATGAAAGAGTAGTGTGGGAATATTTTTTTTTAGCCGGTGTAAGATTACTCTCTTAATTGTTTTGAGTAATAGTGGGACTAATTTAGTGATTTTAGAGAGGAAAAAATTCAGTTTTTAAAGTTAAGAATTTAAAACATCAGAATGTTTGTAAAAAAGTACTTTATGGGAAAAAATTAATTTTTGTGTGGTTTCCTGACAAAAGTATGTTTAAATTTACACAATTTTAAAGTTTAAATTTAAAAATATTGAAAATATTTTTAAAAAGTACTTTTTTTGTTAAAAGGTACTTTTTGCTAAAAATGTTAAATTACGGTATTCTGGCAAAAATATGTTTTAAATTTTAAAAAGTACTTTTTGCTAAAAATGTTAAATTACGATTTTCTGGCAAAAATATGTTTTAAATTTTTAAAAGTACTTTTTTTGTTAAAAGGTACTTTTTGCTAAAAATGTTAAATTACGGTTTTCTGGCAAAAATATGTTTTAAATTTTAAAAAGTACTTTTTTGTTAAAAGGTACTTAGCAAAAACTGTTAACAGCAATTTTTAATTACGATTTCCTGACAAAAATATGTTTTAAATTTACACAAATTATGCAGAAATTCTTTTAAGTGCCTTTAAATCTATAAATATTGAAATTTTTTTAAGAAATACTTTTAGTATTTTTTTGTTAAAAGGTACTTTTTGCTAAAACAGTTAACAGAAATTTTAAATTACAGTTTTTCGACAAAAATATGGTTTAAATTTACACAATTTGTGGAGAATTTTTACTTTAAATCAATAAATAATGAAACTTTTTTTAAAAAGTACTTTTTTGTTAAAAGGTACTTTTTGGTAAAAATGTTAACAGAAATTTTAAATTACGGTTTCCCGACAAAAATATGGTTTAAACTTACACAATTTGTGCAGAATTTTTAATTTAAATCAATAAATAATGGAATTTTTTTTAAAAAGTACTTTTTTTAAAAAGATACTTTATTGAAAAACGGTACTTTTTGCTAAAAATTTTAACACAAATTTAAATTGTGGTTTTCTAACAAAAATGTACAAAAATTAAATAAAATTTTTAAAAAGTACCATTTTGTAAAAAAAAGTACTCTTCATAAAGTTGTTAAAACTTGTAGCTAAAAACGTCTGCAGAACATTAAATTCGAAGCATTCAAATTAAAATTTAATCTTCAGTTATTGAAGAATATTTCTCCAAAGTTTCATCAAAATCTATTGATGGAAAAGAGAATAAAAATCCAAAAGTTCAAAGAGAAAATGTAAAAATTTTAAATTGAAATTTTAAATTTAGAATTAAATTTAGAACTAAATTCTGAGAGCTATTATTATTTAATTTTTGTTGCCTTTTATTCTCAAATACATCTTTTATAAAATACCGAAGAAAAAACCTAAAATTTTTAAAATTAGTTTAACAAAACTTTGAAAATTATTGCCAAAATTATGTTTTTCCGAAATCTTCAGACTCAACTGCAAATTATGAGAGTTATTAACTTAATAATATAAATTACATATCCTTAATAAGAATCCAAAGAGAAAACCTAAAATTTGTTTAACAAAATTTTAAAAATGTTAAAAACCAAACAAACCGGAGTCTTTAGAATTCAAAGGCCCTGTATATCTGGAGTCAAGATTCTGTACTATCAGAGTCATTGACATAATTTTTGTTGGTTTTTATTCGCAAATGTAGCCTTTATAAGATTCCAAAGAGATAACCTAAAATTTTTAAAATTCATTTAACAAAATTTTGAAAAATTTTAAAGTGAAATTTTGAAAATGCTAAAACTAAAATTAAATGTATTTCTTGGACTTCAAAGTCCCGTAAGTTAACAGAGTTATTGAGTTATTTTTATTGGTTTTTATTCTCTTGTGTAAGATTCCAAAGAAAAAACCTTAAATTTTTGAAATTGGTTTAACAAAATTTTTAAAAATTTTAAAGTGAAATTTTTAAAATGATAAAAACAAAATAAAATGGAATTTGTTGACATAATTTTGGTTGTTTTTTATCCTCTTATGTATCTTTTATAAGATTTCAAAGAAAAAACCTAAATTTTTTAAAATTTGTTTAACAAAATTTTAAAAAAACAAGTAAGAGTGCTATATTTGGCTGTGCCGAATCTTATATACCCTTCACCATATTATACTTCAAAATTTTAAATATTTTTTTGAAATTTTAATTTTTTTTAAATTTTTCATTTTTTTTTTGTTTTTTCAATTTTTTTTTTGAAAAAAAAAAATTCGGGTTAAAATTTTTTTTCCGATTTTAACCCATTGTATGTCCAACTTACTATGGTCTTATATACGTCGTTGCAATTGTCTTTGAAATATCTATCATTAGATATCCATATTGTCTATATTAATGTCTTAGTAATCCAGATATATGTCAAAAATAGGTCAAAAATCGAGGTTGTCTTGGTTTTTTCCTCATATCTCAGCCATTTGTGGACCGATTTAGCTGATTTTAAATAGCAAAATTCTCGATTTGGATCCAGAAGATATCTGTGGTCTTCAGAAAATTGATTTCAACAGACAGACGGACATGGCTTAATCGACTCCGCTATCTCTAAGGATGTTAAAAACCCAACAAAACGAAATCCGTAGAATTTAAAGGCTCCATACCTGTAGATTATCAGATTTATTGGCTTAATTTTTGTTCGTTTTCATTATCTTGTGCATCCGTTATAAGATTCCAAAGAGATAACAAAAAATTTTTGAAATTTGTTTAACAAAATTTTAAAGTTAAATTTTGAAAATGCTAAAAACAAAATAAAACGTATTTCATGGACTTCAAAGTACGTCTAACTAAACAGAGTTTTTGATTTAATTTTTGTATGTTTTTTATTATTCTCTTATGTATCCTTTATAAGATTCCAAAGATAAAAACTAAAATTTTTGAAATTTCACAAAATTTTGAAAAATTAAAATTTTAATAATGCCTATAGATTATCAGAGTTATTCACCCCTATCGCAAATTAATATTTCACATGAAATGTGTTCCCTTTTCCCATTTTTCGTTCATGAACTTTGTTCACGTGAAAAAATTCCCCAACATGGGAAATTTTTAGATGGAATTTTGTAAACAATAAACAGCTGTTCCCAACAAAATCAACTATTATGAATGAAAAGTTCAGGGGAATATCACGATGACTTAATTTTTGTTGGTTTCCTATATAAGATTTCAGGAAGAAAACATTTAATTTTTGAAATTCGTTTAACAAAATTTTAAAGTGAAATTTTGAAAATGTTAAAAACAGTAACCAAACGGTTTCAGTAGAATTAAAAGTTATTATATATCCTTTATAAGATTCCATAGTAAAAATCGAACACTTTCAAAATTTCTTTAACATTTTGAAAAATTTTTAAATTAATGTTTTGAAAATTCTAGAAATGTACGTTGAAATAGATAAATGTTAAACAAAAATTCATATTTAAATATTTAGAAGTCTCAGGCCCCTTTTCTCAATGTATCGACAAACTGCCTGTTACTAAATGTCGACATAAATTTATTAGGCCGATAAACTGTCCGTTAACAATTTTGGTTTTCTCAATATACCGACAAAAACCATTATTTTCAGTTGGCAATACCTCTCAAAATAGATGTGAAAGTTGGGAACCCTGCCTTCAAGTGACAACATGTTTACATAAATCAGCTGTTTAATGTGGCCATCAATAGCCGGAATCTTTTGAAAAATTCATTATCCTGCATGTCTGCCAGGTAGTTAGGCCTGACATGATAAACTCTTTCAGCATTCACTTGGAACTCATGTTCTTCCAGTTCATCCTCCATCAAATTAATGTTAATTCCTCTATTAAACTTTTTATTTTGTAAAATCTATTTAATATCGTTTACAAAAACACAAACACATACAAACTATGAACAGCAGTTAGCTGATTGAATTTATCTGTACGATAAATAAATAATTGGCTGATGAGGTCGGGTTAGCTTTGCGACAGAATAGAAGCAAATGAGACATTAAGAAAACCAAATTTCTTTAATCTGCAGTTTTTCGTTGGGAAAAATGATAATCACCTAATGAGAAAACGGCCCTCAGAATGGTAAAAATTTGACATCCTTTACAAAATTTCAAAAAAAAAAGTTTATTTTATGAATTTTCTTCTCTCTAGGGTTGGAAGAATTTATAAGAACTGGCGTATGTTTCTAGCAATTTACTGTCTTAGTAGAAAGGTAATTCAGTGTAAATTAAGATTCTATTGAAATAAATGCTACCCGAAATATTTAAAACCCAAATGTTATCTATTCATACTATTTTTTATAATTGTGTTAGCAGCTCTAGGCTTACCCCCTGTCTATACCTGATAAATTTTTATCATGATAAACGTCAAAATCGTTGTCATGATAAAAAATTATCCAGTATAGTCCCCATTTATTAGTATTATTGCTTCGTTATGACAAAATTGTTAGTGCTTTTGCTTAGACAACTTTGTCTTGACAACAAACGTCATTAATTGTTATAATAAATATTTGTCAAGTATAGACAGGGGGTTAGGTTTCAAATTCCTGACTATGAAATTACAAAAAACTTTTTCTCAAAAAATCTTTTTAAATTTTGAATTTTAAAGTCTGTATCATTAAAACACTAATGATTATATGTTATTTTAAAATGATTTATTAAATTATACAAAGTTTTTCATTAAATTTCTGAAAATATTCCCTGTAACTTTAATTGAAAGTTAATTTATTTATTATTTTATAACCATTCTAACATGACTCAATAGCGTGTATTATTATTTTTTCATATTATAGTATTTTTTACTCATATTTATTATATTGTTAATACAAAGCAAATAAACAACAAATTACAAACTTAATTCTCAACAATTCTATTAAGGAAATTGCTAACAGTTCAAAAAACCGACAACAGTTATTAAACAACTATGTATTCAGTTTAAGTATTAAGAAAACATTAACTTATTATTACTTGCAATTTATTCTCAACATTTGTTAACGTTTATGTTAACAAAAATTTGTTAATAAAAACAATTCATTAGTAAAATTATGATAAACTCCATTGTTGTGCTTTTTCTTCTTCTTGTTGTTGACAGCCACCATTGTTGTTGGTTTTGTTTTGTTTCTCACACACAATGAGTTGGCAACTCCTTAAAGTGTAGTACCGTTATATTCTTTAAAGCAATGAAGCAAAATCGCCAAATTTACAAAATATTTTGTTTTTATTGTTTTTTTTGTTGGATTTTTTTAATGAAATTATTTTTATAGGTATTTATATAATTACGAAATTGTATGGTTTTAATGTTTTGTTGTTAAGTTATGCTTTTAATAAGTTTTGTTTAAAGAAATGTTTTTTTAAAGTCAATGTCATTTATGACTTTTTAAATTGTTGAAAATTTTATTGTTTAAATGTTTAAAAAACACTTTGTATAAATTGTTTACAACTTTTGTTTAATTTAATATGGCCACATTATATGGTTACATTTTGGTTGTATGTATTACAATAACAGTTTTTTGAAAAATTTTGTAATTTTTTTAATGGATTTCCGTTCAATTTCAGTTTCAGTTTGTTTTATTTGTTTGGGCTATTGTTTATATGTATATTTTTTGTATTTGTAATAGTCAAGTTCCGTTGTGTCGCGTGCTGTTTTTTGTTATGCAACTTTGTTATTTTACGTTTTTGCAAATAATTTTAATAAATTTATTAATTTGTTTCTTTTGTTTAAATCTAAAAAAAACCAGACCATATGTAAATTAAGAAATTAATTTTAAATGTTTCTTAATTTATAAGAATTAAAAGTCATTAATAAAAACAGATTTTTTTTTAAAACAAAATATGGGATTGTGCATAAAAATCATTTGTTAACAATTAATTAATTAACCCTATAATAGATTGAATAGACTTATAAAAGCTAAACAAATCTTTAAGTTGCATTTAATAAGAAATTAAGTTAGTTATATTATATTTGTTTTAATAATTTGGCAACTCGTAGAGTAATTGAGTTAAAACACAACTGGAGCGGCTGTGGAACAATTTAACGTTTGAAATATTAATCTGAACTAAAAACAAATTAGCTGAAATTTAACAACAAACCATTAAAAACCATACAATTTCATAAATACCTAATAAAATAATTTCATTACCCAACAAAAAACAATAAAAACTAAATATTTTGTAAATTTGGCGATTTTGCTTCATTGCTTTAAAGAATATAACGGTACTACACTTTAAGGAGTTGCCAACTCATTGTGTGTGAGAAACAAAACAAACAACAATGGTGGCTGACAACAAGAAAAAAGAGAAAAAGTATAATCTGTCGGATTATGATTGAAATTGCAGTATTTGTATTTTATACTTAATTTGAAAAATGACAGCTTATTTAATTTCAAATCAATTGATATTTCGAATGGACAGATGACCTTAAATTAACTTTTGTTTGGTTTTAATTGGAATTTTGAGCATTAGTAAGATACTTGATACAATAATTCCACACTAAAAATTTAGGTCAACATTTTTGGCATAGATTTTAGACCTTCTAAGGCCACAAAAATAGGCATATTTTAAAGCTCAATTTTTCATTTTTTCAAAACTTTGTTAAACAAATTCTAAAAATTTTAAAAAGTTTCTTTAGAATTTTATAAAGAATAGCCAAGAGAATTAATGACAAAAAGAATTAGCTTAAAAGCTATCATAATTTAAATCTTCTAAAAGTTGGAATTCTGCAGATTTCGGCATAAATTAGATTTTTTAGAATTAATTGTAATTGTGTGTTAAATTAAATAAAACAATTAAAGAATATTAAGATTTATATTAAAAAAAATATGTTTTATAAATTTTATCTTAATTGGGAGAGTCCTTGACTTTTTAGTGTTTGAGGTCAAAGGTTAAATTTTTGAATATTTCCATGTTTGTGGAGTATTTATTGTTTAAATTGGATGAAATATCAGAAAATTTGTTGACTAAGTTCTAAATTGATTTTAAAGTGAAAAAATTTAAATTAACCCTTGAATGCTAAGTGGGACCAAAGTGACCCCAAAACAAATTTTGCTCTATTTGCACCTATAATGCATAAAATGGTTAATTTGCAAAAATTTGTTTCAAAACTCAACGAAAAATGTACAAAATACTTTTTTTAATATTTTGGAGATTTTTTTAAAAATGAATTTTTTTTAATAATTCGAATGGTTTTTTTAAATTTGTATAACAAAACTCCACGATTTGTGGAGCTGAGAGTATAGATTTAGTAAGATATTTTTATTGAAACCACCCCGAAATCATTATTTTAAATCTGAGTTCTCTTATTATGAGAGGTCAAAGGTCAAATTTGTCAATATTTGCTTTAATGCAATGCAATATTGTTTAATTTGAATGAATATTTAGAAAAGTGCTTGATTAGGTCTTAAATAGGTTTTAAAGCGAAAAATAGAAATTAACCCTTGAATGCAAAGTGGGACCAAAATGACCCCAAAACAAATTTTGCTCAATTTGCACCTATAGGGATAATTCGAATGATTTTGCTCGAATTATTTAACAAAACTGAATGATTTGACTATCTGAGGAGTCTACTGATAGTAGACCCATTTTCTCAATCTCTGGTTATTTTTTATTCAAGGTCAAAGGTCAAAATTTTGAATATTTGCTTGTTTGTGGTGTATTAATAGTTTAAATTGGATAAAACTTTAGAAAACAGTTTGACTAAGTCTCAAAATTGGTTTTAAAGGGAAAAAATTAAAATTAACCCTTTAATTCTGTGGGGACCAAAATGACCCCTAAAAAAATTTTGCTCAGTTTGCACCTATAGGGCATACAAATTTAATTTGTAATAATTCATTTTAAAAATCCAATTTTTTTTTTTTTTTATATTTTGGCGACTTTTTTGGTAATTTTAAGATTTTATTTTAATAATTTGAATGTTTTTGTAAGAATTTTATAACAAAACTCCACAATTTGACCTTGTGTGGAGTCTGCTGAGAGTTTATTATAGATTTAGTAAGTTATTTTTAGGGGGCGGATTTATATGCAAATGCATGTTTTTTCTCGAACGTCCAAATACAATGTAGACCAATTATCTATCCGAATCGCACATTTTGCTGCAAAATGGCATCGATTTGTTACTGCATATTTTTGCATATTTTATTGATAATGCATATTTTGTTATATTTTACTTCAAAATGCATATTTATATGCATATTATGCCAATTTTTAATAAAAATATATTTTTTTGTCATTAATGGGCAATACATTGTTTCGACAACAATTTTTTTTGTCGAATTTATTATAGAAATAGCAGTAGATAATATTTACTAACTAACTTCTTTCGACATCGAGAAACTGGCATTAAGTTCTTCATTTCTTTAACAGTAATTGAAAATTATCATTTCAAAACATTTTTCTTTTAAAAAGTTTAGTTTTTTTAAGTATCAAAAATTCATTAAATGTATCGAAAAACATTCATATTTGTTTTAATTGCAAATTCGATTTATAAGAGATTTCGTTATCGAAAGATTCACATACACAGTTACCGCTCCTGACAGTCATTTCTACGAGACTGTCGTAAACTAGTGATTTTTCATAACTTAGAGACACTATAGATTACATAGAGACACTTATGTAAGTGATAATTGTCTTTATGCTAGATTCCATGGGATGTATAAAGTAACAAATTGACTTCTCTCTGCATTACAAATAGCACGTCAAATGACCCAAAATATATAAATTGGAGTCAGCCAAGTGATCAGATATTATTTCCCTCTATAAGGGATGCATTTACTAATTGCTTAATTGCTTGGTTATTACGAGATAAAAATTAAGGTTGGATGCTACTTTACAGCACGATCAAAATAGAGAATCTCTAAAGATTATGGCTTTAAACAAGTATTCATACCAAGATATTACAATTAATATATCGTCCATCGTTTTTTCAGAAGAAAAATTATTTTAAAACTAGTTTTAGAACTTTAATTGTTTAATTCCTGGTATAAATTAAAGAGTTCTAACTGCTGGCAACAGTGTTGTGTATTTTTTTGGACATTTCGAATTCCATTCTTAATTATTTTATGTTTCTGCACAAGAATATAAGTGCATATTTTTTAACTTTTTAGGTCATATTTTGATTTTTTTGAAGCATATTTTAGGCGCATATTTTCCAATAATAAATGCATGAAAATCCGCCCCCTAGTTATTTTTATTGAAATCTCCTCGAAATCATTATTATTAATCTCCATTCCCTTATTATTCCAGGTCAAAGGTCAAATTTTAATTATTTGCTTTTATGCGGTGTATTTATTGTTTAAATTGAATGAAACTTTAGAAAAATATTTGACTAGGTCTTAAATAGGTTTTAAAGCGAAAAATAGAAATTAACCCTTGAGTGGACTAAGCGGGACCAATATGAACAAATTTTCCAGAACAAATTTTGTCTAAAATGATTAGTTTTTTTTAAAAAAATCTACAATAAAAGTTCACTTAGCAAATATTTTTAAGACATTTTTTTAAGTTTCAGATATTTTGGCGTTTTTTTTTGTTGTAATTTACTGATTTTTTTAATAATAGGAATGTTTTGAACCAAAATGTCATTTTCTGTGGAGTATTCGAAGATTTTATAATTGATTTATTAAGATATTTGTATTAAAACCCTCTCGAAATCATTCCTTTAAATCTCCATTCCCTGAAACACGCAATTAAACCTTGTCTAACGTAACCAATCAGATTATTTAATAAAATCCCACAACAATAAGATAAAACGTGATCACTCCAAAAAAACAAAATTAACGGCAACAATAACAACAACATTGATCATTCAATCAATTGTTTTGGCAAGATCAAAACTTTTATTGAGTTTCATTTCAATATCACTGGCACAAGCTCAAGCTTAACAAAAACCAAATCGCCTTCCTTTATAAAATCAATCAAATTCAAATTGATTTTTTTTAATTTTATTTAAAATTTCTTTTATAATAACACAACACTACAACAACAAAAAAAGGGTTAAAACGAACAAAATAAACTGAAAAAAAACTCACTAAATCAAGATGACATCGTACACGTACGTTAATGAAATATTAATTAATTGAGTAATGGCTGGTTTGTAAATAAAATACAACCATGTGTGTTGTAGTACAGTACAATAATACAACAACATCATCACATGAACATATAAAGAAATGGGTTAGTGGGCCATCATAAATCATCATAATACTTTTTACATATTTTGATTTGTTATTTCTTTTTTTTGGTTTAATTATTATTTTTATAAAGAAAAAAAGAAAACTAAAATAGAAGGTCTTATTGCTAAAAAAAAGTATTCATATAAAGGGTATTTCATTAAGCGCTCGGACAACGGCGATATGTTCGGCAGATCTTGCATTTCACCGTCGTTTTATTGTCTACTGAACCAACCACCACACTGCGTATAGTCCCCTTTGTAGGACATTTTTGACACTCGTAAAAAGGGCGAAGCTCTCGGAATGTTGCCCGAACAGAACATTCATTTTGATAAAACTATTTTATCATTTGCATGTGCTGTTGAAGGCTTTAGCTGTCCAAACTGAATAAATGACAGCTAATTTGACAGATGTAGCTTCAACAATATGACCCAAGGCGTATTAACAAGGTGAGTGCGTCCCGGCAACAAATACAACAATGCAAAAACAACAGGCAATTTGTTTTTGTTAAAATGTACTGTAAATGTCAAAATCAAGGCGAATTAAAATATTACTATGTTATTTACAATAACAAATGTAAACATAAACAAAGTTTGACATATAGTGTACATAAAACCACAGCGAATTAACAAACAGCTGCTTTTATGCACTCACCTTGTTAATACGCCTTGATATGACCGCTCAAGGCGTATTTATATACCAGGTGGTGTCGGTGGCGAATTCAGGCAAATACGAGCGAATTCATTATTTTTTTATATATGGAAACACTCTCTCATTGTTCCAAATGTCATATCCAAAAATGCATGTACAAAAAATGCATGAATTCGCTCGTATTTTCCTGAATTCGCCACCGACACCACCTGGTATATAAATACGCCTTGATGACCGCTATTAACTGTCGAAGTTCGGAAGACCCTTTATTTATTTAGTTTTTTCTGTTACTGTTTTTTATTTAAATATAAATTCCTTAAAATCATACAATGTTGTAATTTACACGCAATTTCATGGCTTTAATTACACTTGAACACATATTTTTTTGTTTTTTTTTTTACTAAGTTCAAACCAAACACCTTTTAAGATCTTTTAGCTGACCCTTAATGTTAAAATAACCTTAATTATAAATTAAAACAAAAAAGAAATAAAATATAGCGCCTTTTTTATTTAAAAGTGTTAAAGTAAAACCTTCTAATGCCTTATTTGAATAAAAATATTGTGTGCTTGTTCAAGTAGTTTTTTTTTGTTTAAAACTACAACTATTTTTTAATTAAATTAAAATATTTTTACGTGTACCAAATTACAATGTTAACAGTACAGCTAGTTTATTTATAAAAAAGGTGTAATTAATTCGTTATAAGGTTTGTAACATAATACAATAAAATATTCTTTAAAAATTTACGGCAATTGCCAGCTAACCCCCTGACTATACGCGACAAAAATTTATCTTAACAATTAATGACGTTTGTTATCAAGACAAAGTTGTCTGAGCAAAAGCACTAATAATTTCATCATAACGAAGCAATAATACTAATAAATTGAGGCTATACTTAATAATTTATTATCCTGACAATCATTTTGATGTTTATCATGACATAGGGTAACTCTCTCTTAGTGAAAACACAAACATCAAGTTGGCAACGCAAAAGTAAACAAGCATCTAAAGCAGGGATGGAAAAGTTGATGTGATGGAACATTTGTACTATAAAGTAATGCCAGAGATGTAATTTAAAAAGAAGAGTCTCTACAATTCGCTGTACACCACTAAAACCAGGCATTTAAAATATAAATATTCTAAATGAATTTCTTAAATTGTTTTTTCTCTCTACTTTAAAAACAAATAAATATAATTATTTAATAGCATTGTTAAGTACATGTTTGTTTGTTGTATTTTTGTTGTTATTGGTTGTCATTGTTGCCTTGTCTTTGTTATTGTTTGTTATTTGCAATCGCCTTTTATGACAAGGTGTCAGGTTTACAATGGTTGTTGCCAAATCTGGGTTCATAATTGCAACACGTTTTGCCTTAAATTAAATTGTTAGGAAATAGGCTGATAGCTATTTATAATACATATAATACGTTTAACTAATTTACGGTTAAGGAATTTATTAAGTTTTTTATTTAAGGTGATTTAGTGTCAAAGAAGTGGATCATTAAAACTTGTTAAAACGTGGTTATGAGAGCAATGACCATAAGATTTATTATATGAGTTTTTAATAAACATTATGTATATGAGCTAATCAATTTGCAATTTTTCATTTCTTTTTTTTTTACTTGAAATTAAAGACTAAACAAAAAAAATTTACAAATTTTAATTGTAAAATTTTGAAATTTTACAATTAAAATAGCTTTATACTTATTTTTATGGAGTGTAAATGTGAAAATTTAATTTATATTTATGACTTTCGAATTTCTCGTTTTATAAAAATGGCAATGTGAAATAATTGATTTGAATATTTTTGCAAAATTAAGTTTCAAAATATTGACTGAAAAGTATTATTTATAAAAACGTTTTTAAAAAGTCAATAAATTCAAGTGTCAGTCTTTAAGGAAATCCAAAATTTGTTTAAAATTTTATTAACCTCAACGACAAATTGTTTTATGTTTACAAACAGATCGGGTTTAAAGGAGAATAACTTTAAACTTGTTTGGGAATTTGAATATTTTATTGGGTTATATGAACTCAAAACAATGACCTTATTATTATTGTAATTTTATCTTTATTAATACATTTAAAAAAAAAAATGTTTCCTTATTATTATTCCTTATTAATTTTGTAAAAAAAATGTATTAAATGAAAATATTTCAAATAACTTGATATTTTTTACAATCTTCATTTACTTTTTTGCAGTTTTTTTTAAATGTTCTTAATCAAATTAAATAATTTTAAAAATATTCTAAAACAAGAAGCCTTTAAAATGCTTTATGAGTGTAATTTTCCAAATTTAGGTGTTCTATCAAAGACCTAACTCAGTTAGGTATTTTTTTTAAATTTTTTTGCTTATTTTACAAAATTGATTTATGAATTTTGAAATTTTTTTTTATCCCTTAATATATAATAGATCTAACTTTTCTTTACCTTAAGGTAAATTATTAACCTCCAAAGTAACAACTCAATGTAAAATAAAATTTTTTGAATTTTTTCGCTTTTTTTTTACAAAATTGTTCTATGAATTTTAAAATATTTAGATTATTATAACTGTTATTTAAAGTAAATACAATTTCCTATCACTTGATATATAATAGGTCTCCCTGTTCTTTACATCTAGTCAGATTAATGTGCTCCAAAGTAACAACTCTATGTAAAATGTATTTTTTTTTCGCTTTTTTACAAAGTTTTGCTATGAATTTTAAAATATTTATATTATTAAAACCGGGTTTTAAAGTAAATACAAATTTCCTATCCCCTGATATGTAATAGGTCTAACCATTCTTTATCACAAGTCAAATTAATGGCCACCAAATAACAACTAATGGAAAATGTAATTTTTTAATTTTTTCTCTTTTTTAACAAAATTGTTCTATGAATTTTAAAATATTTGGAATATTCAAAACAGTCTTTTAAAGTAAATACAATTTCCTATCACTTGATATATAATTGGTCTCTTATTTTCTTTACCACAAGCCAAATTAATATGCGCCAAAGTAACAACTCCATGTAAAATGTATATTTTTGGTTTCAAATATTTTTAACATTTTTTGGAGATTTAAAAAGAAGACACAATTTCCTCTTCATAGATATACAATATGGCAACCTTATTTTCTCTTTCTCTCCAGTGAAATTAATGAACGCCAAAGTGGTAACTTTATGTGAAATTTGTCAACCTTGTTTTTTTTCTCCCATAACAAAGTGGTGCTGGATTGGCAATCAATAATTTTACTTTAAGAAAAGACAAATTAAACATATTATACATCGGTGCCATGGGAATTGTGTCTACTTTTCTAATATAATTAAATATTTTAAGTATTTTAAAATACTTTTGTCAAAAATGTTTTTGAAAAGCGGAAAAAATGTCTTTTAAATATTTTCAAATATGTAAGTTATTTATATTTAAAAAGAATTCACTATTTAAAAAGAATACACTATTTCCTTTTCAATGATATACAATATGAGTACCTTGGCTTTATCTGCAATCAAATCAATGGTTGTTAATGTGGCAACTCTTTGTGAAATTTGTCAACGTTGTTTTTTTCTGCCATAATAAAGTGGTGTTGCTTTGACGTTTATTAATTTGACTTAAAGAAAACATAAATTACACATATTGTACATAATTTTAAAGGAAATTGTGTCTACTTTTCTAATATAAATAAATATTTTAATTAATACAAGAATTATAGAAGAGTTTTGTAATAAATAACAACAGAAAATTTAAAAATATATTTTCTCAAAAGAAAACACAAATGTCTTCTACATATTTTCTTTAAAATTAATTATAAATATAGATATAGAAAATAGACTCAATTTCCTATCCATTGATATACAATACAACAACATTTTCTTGCTTTCATGACAAATGAATGGATGTCAAAATGACAACTTGCTATAACATGGTTGCAATCTTATGTGCTCCCTTTCAAATATTGGTGCTAAATTAGTGTTTATTAATTTGTGTTTAGGAACGCTAAATTAGAGATTTTATATATCTATGTAAAGGAAATTGTATATACTTTTCAATTATATATAAATATTTTAATTATTTCAAGAATTTTAGAAGATTTTTATAAAAAATAACAAAAGAAAATCTAAAAATATATTTTGTCAAAAGAAAACACAAATGTCTTCTACATATTTTCTAATTATTTAATTATAAATAAAGATATAAAAAATAGACTCAATTTCCTTTCCATTGATATACAATACAACAACATTTTCTTGCTTTCATGACAAATTAATGGATGTCAAAATGACAACTTGCTGTAACATGGTTGTAATCTTATGTGCTCCCTTTCAAATATTAGTGCTACATTAGTGTTTATTAATTTGTGTTTAGAAACTATTAATTAGAGATTTTATATATCTATGTAAAGGAAATTGTGTCTACTTTTCAATTATATATAAATATTTTAATTATTTAAAGAATTTTAGAAAAGTTTTGTAAAAATCTAAAAATATTTTTTTCAAAAGAAATTACAAATGTTTTCTATACATTTTCTAATATTTAAAGTATTTAAATAAATTCGAAAAGAAGACATAATTTCCTATCCATTGATATACAATACGTCAATCCTTTCTTTCTATTTTGGCAAATTAATGGACGCCACAGCAACCTATAGTAGTGAAATGACTTCAATTTGCTGTTTCGTCACATTAAAAAGTTTGCGTTCATTAAATTGACTTAAAATAACGATAAATATGACTTATTATATATCAATGTAAAGCTAATTATGTCTACTTTTCATGTATAAATTATTTAATTATTTCAATAATTTTAAAAGACTTTTGTAAAAAAAATCAAAGGAAAACCAAATTATAAATTGTTCGACCACGATATTTAAACTTTATTACAAAAGTCTTTGGAATTTTTCTTCTAATATTTTAATTATTTGTTTATTTTTAAAAAGAAGATAAAATTTCCTATCCATTGATATACAATTTGTCAATATTTTCTGGTTTACTTGTCAAAATAATGGACGCCAAAGCAACGCTATTAGTGAAATTACTCCAAGTTGCTGTTTCTTCACATGAAAAAGATCTGATACATTTGCGTTCATTAAGTCGACTTTAAATAACGATAAATAAGTCTTATTATATATCAATGTAAAGCTAATTGGGACTAGTTTTCAAATATAAATAAATATTTTAATTATTTAAACAATTTTAGAAGAGTTTTGTAAAACATCAAAGAAAAACCAAAATATAAATTTTTTGACCACAATATTTAAACTTTATTACAAAAGTCTTTGTGATTTATCTTTTAATATTTAAATTATTTGTTTATTTTTAAAAGAAGACTTAATACCCTATCCATTGATATACAATTTGCGAATATTTTCTGGTTTACTTGTCGAAATAATGGACGCCAAAGCAACCTCTGTTTGTGAAATCTCTAATTTGTCCTAAAAAATTATGCTAATTTTTTTAATTAATTAATAGCACTTAAAGCGAAAATAAATTACACGTATTATATATCAATGTAAAGGTAATTAAGTCTTCTTTTCAAATATTAATAAATATTTTGCTTAACTTCTGCTCTTTTAATATGCAAAGTTGGGTTTAAATAGGACTAGGAACATAACGTGTGCGTACTAATTAGTCTGTTGTTTTTTGCTGCTAGTTGCAATTAACTCTATGTCTATACCTGATACATTTTTGTCATGATAAATGTCAAGATATACAATGATCACACAGAGAAAACATATTCGTTGTGATTAGCAAATTTGTAGCCAATCAAATGTTTAGAAAGTCAGTTGGAAAAATAGATTACGTTTGAAATATCCGAATTTTGTATGACTGCTGAATGATTCGATTAGCTACAAATTCGGTTAACACAACCAAAGCTGTTTTCTCTGACTAGTATAGACCCTGCTTTGACCCCTTTTACAATGCAGAAATTGAAAGGCAGACAGACGAAGTTTGTGAGCGAGGGGTTGTGTGTTTTACACAGGTTTAGGTTAGTTCAAAAGAGAATGAGAAAAATGAGAGAATGAGTTCAATTTCTGCATTGTGAAAGGGGACTTTGGATGCTTGTTTGTCTTTGCGTTGCCAACTTGCTGTTTGTGTTTTTGTTTACTTGATACATTTTTGTCATGATAAACGTCAAAATTGTTGTCAAGATAAAATAGTATCAGGTAGTATTATTAGTATTATTCCTTCGTTATGACAAAATTATTAGTGCTTTTGCTCAGACAATTTTGTCTTGATAACAAACGTCATTAATTGTTATGACAAATATTTGTCAAGTATAGACAGGGGGGGGGGTAATTAAGCATTTTCTATACGAGATTCATAATACTAAGAATTTTACTAAGATTTTGTATAAAATTCCTTTTAAACATATTAAAAACAATTAAATTAAATATGTTTCTTATTCAATACAAAACAATGTATTAAAATTACTAAGTCGTGTTAAGGTGTTTATAGATTTTAATATGAAAAAAATACAAAATTTTGTAACTACAAATTGAGTGATGACAGCTTGTGATTTGTTTTCTTCTTTGAAATGCCCCCAAAACGTGATTTATATTGTTTTTTATTATTAACTTATCATAGCATTTCCATTTCAATATTAAATTTATGAGACAGATTTTCTGACAAAAAAAAAAATTAACAAAAAAGAATACAATTTTAAATTTAGTTTATTTTAACTTGTCATATTATAGTTTTGTCACAGCAAGTGCTTTTGACACGTTTTGCGTTTTTCTCTAAAACAAAAAAAAAAAAACAAAAAACATTTAAGGTTAATAAACATTGACAGTTTCACTCGTACAGTTTGAGACGTTGCCACCACCATTAACATCAACATCAACACCAACACTTTACATTACAAAATAATAAACAAATAAATGAAGGTTTACATAAATATTTTGTTGATTTTATTATTATTAAAAACAAAATCATACACTATGTACAACAAAAAGTTTATTGTCAAAGTCATATGGCTATCATCATAAACCTATAGAATATTAAAATATTGAATATTTTAACAATAATTAAAAGAGGATGTTTAACGAAAACTTGGCAATAACTTTGTTTTTATTATTGTATTGTAAATTTTGATGTATTGTTTTTGACAGTTCCCCCTATGTATTTTTGTTTATTTCCTAATGAATCTACAATAATTATTTTATTTATTATTGTGTTGTAACAAAAATCTTTTCTTATACAATATAAATCATGGGGATAATTGTTAATTTGCTAAACTATTACACAAAGTTAGTACGAGATATCATGTTTAAGTCATTAGTTTTGTTTTTTTTTTGTTCTTGCCATAAATTATCTACTAATTATTACTTTTTTTTATTATTATTATTCAAATTAAGTTCTTGCTGTATTTAATCTTTTTAGATTTTTCTAATCTTTGTGTTATAAAATCATAGTAATTTAATTAAATTTCATTCTAAGATGATTCTAAGATGTTAAGTTGTTAGGAAATTGTGTTTTTTACGCGGTTTATTTGTATTTAAATTTATATTTTTTTTATTGTATCATAAATTGTGAAATTTATTAGCGGTTTTAAAGTAAAAACTTGAATCATTTTTATAAATTTGTGATCGTGCGAATATGTGTCACTTTATTTATTAGCACCGAAACCAATTGCAAAATAAATACATCAAATATTTGCAACATTTTTCTATATAATGAAAATTAATCAAATTTATTATTAATTTCTTTTAAACATATTTTTGAATATTTAAATCATTTATACGGTTTTAAAACAAGGACACAATTTCCCATCCCTGGATATACAATATGGCAACACTTGCTCACTCACTAAACATATTAATAAACGTCAAAGTGACAGCTTGCTGTTTTCTCTCTTAAACAAGTGTTAATACATTTGCATCTGCTAATTTAAGTTTAAGAATACACAAATTAAACATATTATATATCAAAGTAAAGGAAATTGTGTCTTCTTTTCAAATATAAATAAATATTTTAACTACTTCATGTCTTTATTAAAATAAACGCAAAAGAAAATTTAAAAATAATTTTTTTTAAAAAAAAATTTCAACAAATCTTAAAATAATTAAAATATTTAAATATATTTGAAAAGTAGACACAATTTCCTTTGATATATAATATGTTTAATTTATCTTTTCTAAAATTAATAGAAGACAAAAAGGTAACATCACAAAATGTAAAAATTTTGTAGCTAGTTGTTGCTATTGTTTTACAAAAGTTTTCCAACTAAATTAAAATATTTATATATAATTGAAAAGTAGTTACAATTTCCTTTACATTGATATATAATATGTTTAATTTATCCTGTCTAAAAAGCAAACTAATAAAAGACAAAAAGGTTACCCCACAAAATTTAAAAATATTGTAGCAAGTTGTTGCTATTGTTTTAAAAAATTCTTCTAGAATTACAGAAATAATTAATTAGTTTATATATATATATAAAAAGAAGACACAATTTCCTTTCCATTGATATATAATATGTTAAGAATTTATTGCTTTCTCGACAAATTAATAAGCGCCAAAGCAACCTGTAGCTGTAAAATTGTACCATTTTGTTGTTATGCCACATAAAAAGTCCTTTAAAGCTAGGACTTTTAATTTTACTGTTAAAAAAGATAAGTTAAACGTATTATATATCAAAATAAAGGAAATTGTGTCTTCTTTCTAAAAAGAAATAAATATTTTAACAATTTCAAGCAATTAATAAAATAAATGCAAAAGGTAATTTTAAAATAACTAAATATTATTAAATTTTTACTTGGCCTTTGAACTTTTTTTACAAATATCTTTAACAAATCTTAAAGTAATGAAAATATTTATGTATATTTGAAAAGTAGACACAATTTGCTTTACATTGATATATAATATGTTTAATTTATCTTTTCTAAAATGAAAATTAATATAGGACAAAAAGGTAACCCCACAAAATGTAACAATTTTGAAGCTAGTTGTTGCTTTGGCGTCCATTAATTTGTTGAGAGAGCCAGAACATTGACATGTTGTATATTAATGGAAAGGAAAATGTGTCTTCTTTTTATATATAACAATATATGTTTAATATTAATAAAATTGTAGAAGAAAAAACAAATGGCAACCAAAAAATAGTTATTTTTTTAAAAGGTTATTATATTTTAAATTGGCATTTTATTTATATTTTGCAAATCTAAAAATATTTATTTAATTTTGAAAAGTAGACACAATTTACTTTACTTTGATGTATAATATGTTTTATTTAGGTTTTCTGCAAGCAAAATTATATAACAGCAAATATAGCAGCCTTTTTTAAGTGATGAAATAATCAAATGTTGCAATTTCGCAGTTAGAGTTAGTTTTGGCGTCCATTAATTTGTTGAGAGAGCCAGAACATTGACATGTTGTATATTAATGGAAAGGAAATTGTGTCTTCTTTTTATATATAGCAATATATGTTTAATATTAATAAAATTGTAGAAGAAAAAACAAATGGCAACCAAAAAATAGCTCTTTTTTTAAAAGGTTATTACATTTTAAATTGGCATTTTATTTATATTTTACAAATCTAAAAATATTTATTTAAATTTGAAAAGTAGACACAATTTCCTTTACTTTGATGTATAATATGTTTTATTTAGGTTTTCTACAAGCTAAATTATATAGCAGCAAATATAGCAGCCTTTTTTAAGTGATGAAATAATCAAATGTTGCAATTTCGCAGCTGGAGTTAGCTTTGGCGTCCATTAATTTATTGAGAGAACAAGAAAATGTTAACATATTATATATCAATAGATAGGAAATTATGTCTGCTTTTCATATATAAAGAAATATTTTAATTATTTCAAGAAATTTAGAAGACTTTTTGTAAAAGACATTAAAAGAAAATCTAAAAATTGTTTTTTTTATTATTATTTTTTTTTGTTTACAAATATTTGCTTAATTGTTTAAATAATTATAATATTTATATAAATTTGAAAAGTAGACACAATTTCCTTTACTTTGCTATATAATATGTTTAATTTATCTTGTTTAAAAGTAAAAATAAAAGTCTCAGCTTTGCAGCTCTTTTTATGTGGCGAAACAAACATCTAGAACAATTTTGGCGCTAGAGATAGCTTTGCCATTAATTTGTTTAAGAAGAAAGTAAGAAAATTTGAACATTTTGTATATCAATGGCTAGGAAATTGTGTCTACTTTTTAAAACTTTAGAAATAATTTAAATATTTTAAGCCAAATACAAAAATTTTGTTAATTTTTCAATATTTAAAAAAAAAAAAAATAATTTCATATTTATGAAAACGTTTTGTTTAAAATTTTTTACATTAAGTAAAAGAAAAAAAATTTAAAAAAAAAAATTTTACAAAAGTTGTATATTTTGACTTCATTTATAAAACCAGTTAGTAAGAAAATTTTGATCTATTGTATATCAGTAGATAGGAAATTGTGCGTACTTTTTAAAATAGTATAAATATTTAAAATTTTTAAAGTTAAATATTAATTTTTGTAAATTTGTTGTGTTTGGACATTCTTTGTCAGTGTTAAGTTCCTGTCCACACGAGACAAATTCATGTGTGGCCGATCTTGCGTTTCATCGTCGTTTAATTGTTTACTGAACCAGTGGAGTGGTTCATAGGAGAGTACTGCGAATAGTCCTCTCAGTAGGGTGATTATGGCGACCGTAAAATGTACCAAGCGCTGAGAACATTGCCCTTAACAGAACATGCATTTTGATAAAACAATTTTATAATTTGCTGGTATTGTTAAACGCTATATCCGTTCCTGGTGATTTGAAAAAAACAAACTGAATAAATGACAGTCAATTTGACAGATTTAGCTGCAACAATATGAACGCTATCAACTGTCAAAGTTCGGAAGTCTCTTTTGGAAGACCCTATCCTATCTTTTGGATATTTAATATATAAAAAACAGCTTAGCACATCTTACCAAAGTCTATATGAACTCATCTCATTTAATTATAGCTATTTTTATAATTATATTTGTTATAAATGACAGGTAATTTGTCACACCTTATAGACGAGTTAGAGGAGTCATGAAAATAATATAAAGTAAATTGGTATTTCCAGGTAAACGTGAACGTATTGTAATTGTAATAACTTATTTACATTTAATTCAATTACTTTATTATGTAGACATTACGCCTTAATGCGATTTAACGATTTTAATAAAAATTTATAACTTATTTACATGTTTAACAACAGTAATTACATACATATATACAAAAAAAGAAACTAAAAATAAACATAATTCTTTTAGTAATCATAATGAAATAATCTCAGCAACAAAAACAAAGAATTAAGAGTGTTTTAATCGGCTAGGCCGAAACTTGTTTACACTTCACCAAATTATACTTTAACAAAAAATATTAAAAACAGTTTTTGGTGAAACAAAATTGGGGTGAAAAAAATTTTGGGGAAAAAAAATTTTAGGTTAGGTTTAGGTTTTTCCGATTTTTAACCATTGTAGGTCTGAATTACTATGTCGTTATATACATCGTTGGAAAGGCCTTTGAAATATCTATCATTAGATATCCATATTGTCTATATTAGTGACTTAGTATCCAGATATAGATAAAAAATAGTTCATAGATATAGATAAAAATATAGGTCGTGGTTTTTTGCTTATATCTCAGCCATTTGTGGGCCGATTTTCTTGATTTTAAATAGCAATCTATGTTAGACTATAGCGGATATATTGATGTATCAATCATGTCTTCAAGTTATTTGGAGGCTACGGAAAGCTGATTTCAACATACAGATGGATAGATGGATATGGTTATATCGAGTCCGCTATCTCAATAACATATATGTATATACTTTACGGGGTCTCAAATGAAAAATGTGTAAACTACAAACGGAATGATGACCTGATATATTTCATTGGTGTATGTTATAAAAACAAAAACTGAAATATATTACACAAATAGGGAAGAAACTGAAAATATTTTTTGCTTAATTTTTATGCGTGGCAAAGTTGCAAACAAAAAAATGTCGTTAGTTTTATTAACTAATTTTGCTAACACAATGCGTGTCATTTAAACATTTAAGAGAATAACTTGTTGCTTGAATTTGAAATGTTTATTTAACAGACAAACACAAAAAAATATATAAATAATCATGTTAATTTTTTGGCTTTTATCTTATTTTTGCTTTAAAATATTATTATAGAAATAAACGCATAGTTAAGCAAACCACAGATAACAGCTAAATATGAGTATGGCGTTTTTTTTTTTTTTTTTTTTTAATTTTGTTAAGTATCTATCCAGTTTTTAATGGCCGGCTATTTGGTATTTTAAAAATTAATTTGTTAATAGTGGTGATTATGACGTTAATGTTTAAGTCTACTTTGTTTTTTTTAATCTGGTTTTTATTTGTGATTTTTAACAAAATTGTAGTTTTGTGCTATGAAAATATTCGCAATTAATTTGTGAGTTAATTTCATTCCGCATTTCAGTGTTTAGCTGTGCAAGATTATACAAACAAAAGGCCTAGTTTTTTGTTATAATAATTAAAATGAAATGAAAATTGCAATAGTAATTTTTATAACAAACATTGAATACAGAAAGATGCCTACTTAAACCTGTAGAATCAAGAGAAAATTAGTTAAACTTTGGAAAACCTGATACAAATTTCTTTCTAAACATAATATAAAACTCTTAAGATCAAACATAGCAATATTAATGGAGGATTAATAAAGCCCCAGCTAACCAGGGAAACAATTGAACAATAATTATAAATTTAATACATCTAGGATAATGATAAAGGCAATTGTTCAAATTTCTAAAAAAAAATTATTTTAAAAAAAAATCTGAAAAATTTCAAACGATAAAAATTACAAGAAAAAAAATATTTTTTTTGTAAATTTCATTATTTTATTAAACTCAAAACATTTAACTATCGTTTACATTAAAAAACTATTTTCTGTTTGGCTTAAAACTATAAAATTTTCATTATTTTAAATTTTCCTATATGAGGGCGTATGATTAATATTAATTCAGGAGTTTTTTCAGAAAATCATTAATAACTTTTTTGTAAAGAAAATTAGATGAACAATTTCAAAGGATTCTTAAAGAAAATATATCAAACATTCTAATGTATACATCATTAACAAATTTATAGAGTGAAAATTAAGAATAAATTTATTAAAAAATAATTTTTTTTATTTTTTAAAAAATCTGAAAAATTTCAAACAATATTTTTTTTGTAAATTACATTATGTTATTAAACTAAAAACATAAGACTATCGTTTACATTAAAAAACTATTTTCTGTTTGGCTTAAAACTACAAGATTTTAATTATTTTAAATTTTCCTACAAGAGGCCTATAATTAATATTAATTCAGAAGTTTTGTTAGAAAATCGTTAATAATTTTTCTATCTGCAAAAGTAGTTGAAAAATTCCAAGGAATTCGTAAAGAAAACATATCAAACCATGTAAAATGTATATCATAAACTAAATTAAAGAGTAATAAAAAATCATCAAAAATAAATCCAAAATTTTTGAATTTTTACAATAAAACTTTAATTTTACAAAATTTTGTTCAAGAATTTTGCCGCAAAGAATGAAATCAACAATTTACCTCGATAAATTGATGCTAATGTAAGCAATTGCTTAATAATGTAGTCACTTTAAATAAAATTTTATTTAAAAAAATTTAGAAAAATTTTAAATGAAAAAATTTCTTTGAAAAAAATATTTTTTCTTTATATTTATTTAATATTTTAAAACTAAAGACCTTAGGCTATAAAATGCCTTAAAAATATATTTAGCTTTTGGCTTAAAACTATAAAATTTTCAATTTTTAAAATTTTCATACATGAAGGCGTATGATTAATAATAATTCAGGAGTTTTATTAGAAAATCCTTAATAACTTTTTTGTAAAGGAAATTAGGTGACAAATTTCAAAGGATTCTTAAAGAAAACATATCAAACATTCTAATGTATACATCATTAACAAATTTATAGGGTGAATATTAAGAAAATAATCAATTAAATGATGATATGTAAACAATTATAAATAAAAAATTATCCATTTTTACAAAAAAAAAACTATGAATTTATAAAATGTTTTTATGAAATTAATAATTCAATGTCAATGATTTAATTATTAATTATTTAAACATGTTTATAAGATTTTTATTTTTTTAAAAAATTTAAAAGGAACAAATTTCCTCCAAAAAAAAATTGTTTCTGTAAATTTCATGCTTTTGTAAAACTTAAGACTTTAGGTTGTTATTTATTATAAAAAAATATTTTAATTTTGGCTTAAAACTATAAAATTTTCATTATTTAAAAATTTCCTACATGAGGGCGTATGATTAATATTAATTAAGGTGTTTTATAAGAAAATTCTTAATATGTTTTTTTCAGACAAAATTAGGTGAACAATTTTAAAGGTTTTGAATAGAAAACATATGAAACATTGTAATATTTATGAAGTAAACAAACTTAATGAGTAAACATTAAGAAAATTATCTATTAAATCATGATTTATTGAGATAATTAAAAAAAATCTGAAATAAATCATACTGAATTTAATTTTACATTATTAAAGTCTAGCCCCCAAATAAGTTACATACATGATTTATACATTAATATATCCGCTATAGTTCAGGTTCGGTTACTATTTAAAATCGAGAAAATCGGCCAACAAATGGCTGAGCTATAAGCAAAAAACCATGACCTATTTTTTTTATCTATTTCTTTGAAATATTTTGTATATGTATTTGGATACTAAGTCATTAATATTGACAAAATGAATATCTAATGATAGATATTTCAAAGGCCTTTCCCATGACGTATATAGTAATTCAGACTTATAATGAGTCAAAACCGGAAAAAATATTTTTTAACCCAATTTTTTTTTTCACCAAAATTTTTTTTCATAAAATTTTCTTGACCAAACAATAGTTTTTAAGGTTTATCTTCAGGTATACTTTGGTGAAGGGTATATAAGATTCGCCACAGTCAAAAATAACACTCTTACTTGTTTATTATACCCTTCACCATGAATGGCAAGTATATATATTCTGAATCGTTATAGATAGCGGAGTCGATATAGCCATGTCCGTCTGTCCGTCTGTGTGTTGAAATCAACTTTCTGAAGCCCCCAAATAACTTACATACACGAATGATACATCAATATCTCCGAAATTCTTCCGGAAAATCGGTCCACAAATGGCTGAGATATAAGGAAAAAACCAGGACAACCTCGATTTTTGACCTATTTTTGACCCATATCTGGATTACTAAATCATTAATATAGACAATATGGATATCTAATGATACATATTTCAAAGACCTGTGCAACGACGTATATATGACTATAGTAAGTTGGACCTACAATTACAACCCGATTTTTTTTTTTTCACCAAAATTTTTTTCACTAAATATTAAAAAAAAAATTAAATTTAAAAAAAAAAAAATTTAAAAAACAATTTCGAAAAAACAACTGGAAAAAAAACTAAATTTTGTTTACCTAAAAATATTTAAAATTTTTATTTTAAAGTATATTTTGGTGAAGGGTATATAAAATTCGGCACAGTCGAATATAGCTCTCTTAGTTGTTTTTTACTAAAATGTTTTATGAATTTTAAAATATTAAAATGGTGTATACATTTTTAAAAAATAGACAAAATTTCTGATTTATTGATATAAAACATGCCTTAGTTTTCTTTGCTTTATAAGAAATAAATTGAGCTTGAAGTAAAAAGTATAATTGAGGAGCCGCAGAACAAAAGGTACTTTTTTGAAAATTTAATAATTTTGGAAAATTTATTTTTTCTAGACTATTTCAACCCAAATATTATAAAAATACCAAAAAAATCAATTTGTAAAAAAAATCGAAAAACTACTTTTTGTTATGTGGCTCCTCAATTTTACTTTTTTGTTTTTAAAGAAACATTTTTTAGGAACTTTTAAATATTAAAATTTTAAATCAATTTTGAAAAGGAAAGAAAATTTGTTATACATTGATATATAATATGTCTTGCATTCTTTAATAAAATATGAAATAAATTTATCTTAAAGTAAGATTTTGTTCAATTTTTTTGTCTTTTTTAACAAAAGTCTTTTTTAATTTTTCGAATAATAAAATTTTGAATATTTTTTTTTTAAATTAAGAAAATATTTCCTATATATTGATATACAATAGGTTTATCACTGGTTAAATTAAATGTATATATGTTTTTTTAAAGTGAAATAAATTACTAAACATTTCTTTTATGGAATTCTACAATATGCAAATATTTTAAATTTGCATCAATGAATTTCAATTTCTTATTTTAAAACTTCAACTTATAATATAGCATTTTCATTGATCTTAAATTAAATAATCTAAACCGTAAGCCGCCATTTTATATTCAAGTGTTTTTATTTATTATAACAACTCTTCTCTCTGTCCCTTTCTCTCTCTCTCTGCTCCTCTTCTTATACATACTTTCTCATTTACTAGAGGTAACGGCATTTAGTTGATTTAGAGATGCCAACCATTTTGTTTGATTTAGTTGGCAATAAAAAAGAAACCAAACAAACAAAACCGGAAGGAAATGATTTCAAATTGAATTGAATTGAACTGAATGGTGCCAGATTTAATTTGCATTACTTAAACGCAAAAATGTTGCTGTGTATATGAAAAACTAAAAGGAAAATAAACGATTTACATAAGTTTCCGTAACAAGAAAAAAAAGCAAACGAAAATAAACAATTTTCAGACAATTTTAATAACATTTATTTTCATCAATAAATAACACTGGTGGTTGAGCTGGTGGTTGGAAATAAAATAAAATCAAAACAATTTTTATTTATAATTTACAGCAAAATTGCCAGTGTGTCAATGTGTTTGTAATACTAAAATTTATAAGCATTTTCCTTTCGTAATAAATAGTTTTAGTTTTTATTTTATTTTTTTTTTGCCAGACATTAACAATTTGTTTTCTTATTCTTTTAAATATTAATTAAAAGCAGTTCATTTAAACAAATACTTTGTAGTGGCAATTTGTAGTTGTTGTTTGTGTATTTGTATTTGTGTTTGTGTAAATGAAATATTGTCTTAATTTAAATTTATGTTTTTAAATCAAGTACAAGCGCGCGATTACACAAAATGTAAATGCAATTCAAACAAACAAATATGTAAAGACAGTCTGTCTCTATTTGTCTGTTCATTAGAGGGTTTTTATCGTCTGTTTGTCATTTAATCTGTTGTTGAACCACAAAAAAATTACGAGATTGTTAAACTTAATGAACTTTTAATAGGTTTATTTTGTCTGTGTGATTGTTTTCTTTATATTTTTTTTTTAAATTTATATACCTAATAAAAATGATACCTTTATGATCCGCCCAACATTGTAGAAGTAGTTGACATTGAAAAATTTAAGGGGGTTGGAAATTTAAATTTTCTTTAATTAACAAATGTTTAGAGGAAAGTTAAGAAATGTTTATTGAGAATAAGAAATTCTAAACTATCGAAATCATAAATATGCGGGATTCAGAACTTGACATTGAAGAATAATTAAATAAAATAAGATCATCTCAAGATGATCAACAAATATTTTGTTCAGAATATCAATATTATTCTAAACAGGGATTAAAAAAAGATGTTCTACAAATTTATCTTAACGATCTCTAAAGCAAGATCATTTATTATGATTATATTTAGAGAGTAATTAAGAGTTTACTGATATAAAGGTCACATTAAATGACTTTTCATAGAAAATTATTTATTTAATTACAAATATGTACTAACTATTAAATTACTTAGTTAACTCTTCAACTGTAAACAATTACCTTTTATTTTTAATAACATTTTGAGCAACACTAATCCATTAATTTAACGAAACAAAAAAAAAACAAACACTAAAATTTTAAACACGCAATTTAATTAAAATCATGGCAGCTATTTAAAAACCAAAAACAAATAGTATAAAAATAACAATAATAACTTAATTATTATTCATATTTTTTTATTAATTTATACAGCTTATTTTTAAATTTTCTTTAAATCTCTCTTTTTAGTTTAATACTTTATATTTTTATATTTTTGTAAAAGCGAAAGGAAGCTAACAATTAAAATATTTATTTATTTTTTTAAAAAAAGTGCAAAAAATAAAGAAACACTAATAAATTTCTTAGACAGTTGATAGATAAAACATGTTATCATGTTTACAGTCGCTTAAGTCAACTCACGATCAAGCGACCGATCCAAACATTGATGCCGTTAGTCAGTCATAGTCAAAGAAATCAAACAAGTCAGTCGAGACAAACAGAAAAAAAATGAGAAGATGTGATGTTTTTACTTGAAAATTGTATAACAAAAGTTAACAACGCAATTGTTAAGCAAACATTATCTTACATATAGCAACTATGTATATTGATAGATAACAATATTATTTGAAAAGGTAAAGAAAGATTTGAAATCATAAAATTTGGCAGTTATGAGTCAAAGCTGAGCTATAGGTTTAAAATAGTTGAAAAAGAAACAACCAGGGTTTTGAATCTGTTTAAATTAGTTTTATTTTCGTAAAAAAAATACGTTTTGCTTGATCCACAACTTCATATGATCATTATCAAATATGGTCCTTCGAACCGAAATATGTTAAAGTTGGTTTTAAATCAATAGTTGAAAAAGAAACAACCAGGGTTTTGAATCTGTTTAAATTAGTTTTATTTTCGTAAAAAAATACGTTTTGCTTGATCCACAACTTCATATGATCATTATCAAATATGGTCCTTCGAACCGAAATATGTTAAAGTTGGTTTTAAATCAATATAACTCTTAATTCATTAAAATAAATATTGCTCTGTTTTAACTTAAAAATGCTTTTTACATATCCTTTTTGTTTGCCTTTTCAAAAAAATGGTCCTTCGAACCATAAAATTTAGGTAAACATTTGAAATATTAAAGCAAAATTAAACAAATTATTTTTTTTTATAGTTAACAAATTCTCAAACCCTCTTTGTTAGCTCAAACTATTTAAAAAATCTTTGCAATTACAATTTTCGGGCAAATGGTCCTTCGAACCAAATAATTTTAAAAGTTTGTTTTAAATAAAAATAAATCTTAACAAATCTATAAAAATTTCATTAAAACAAATATTGCTATATTTTAACATACAAATTATTTTTACATTTCATTTTTCCTTGTCTTCACATTTTAAAAAATGGTCCTTCGAACCTTAAAAATCGGCAAAAACCAGACAATTTAATCAAATTATTTATTATATAGTTAAGAAATCCTCAAGTCCTCTTTTCCTCAAGTCCTCATTTAAACAAATATTGCTCTCTTTTGCCTTAAAATGCTTCTTCCTTTATTATCAACATTTACAAAAATGGTCCTTCGAACCGTAAAAAATCAGGAAAAAGTTTAAAAGAGCACAGCAATAATAAAAAAATTATTTATTTTATAATTAAAGAATCCACATCTCTTCGATAGCTCGAAATATTTCAAAAATCTTTGCAATTAAGATTTTCATGCAAATGGTCCTTCGAACCGAAAAATGTTAAAGTTTATTTTAAATCGAAATAAAGCTTAAGAAACTAGCAAAAGAACTCCATTAAAACAAATATTGCTCTATTTTGCCTTAAAATTGATGCGTAGCCTCATATGATAATGTTCAAAAATTGTCCTTCGAACCAAAAAATCTTAAAAATTGGTTTTAAATCAAACTAAATATAAACAAAGCCATAAAAACTACATTAAAACAAATATTGCTCTGTTTTACCTTAAAATTCTACTTTCTTTACGATCAACATTTTCAAAAATGGTCCTTCGAACCGTAAAAATCAGGAAGAAATTTAAAAGGATACATCTAAATTAAACGAAATATTTATTTTATAGTTAAAAACCCTCAAGCCAGCAAAAAATATTTCTAAAATCTTCGAATTAAAATTTTCAATGGTCTTTCGAACTGAGAAATTTGTTCTGTTTCACCTTAATATTGCTCTGTTTTACCTTACCAGATCCATAGCTTCATATGAACATTTTAAAAAATGCTTCCTCCTTTATGATCAACATTTTAAAAAATGGTCCTTCGAATCGTAAAAATCAGGAAAAAATTTAAAAGAACACAGGTAAATTAAACAAATTATTTATTTTATAATTAAAGAATCCTCACATCTTCGTTAGCTGGAAATATTTGAAAAATCGTTGCAATTAAAATTTTCATTCAAATGGTCCTTCGAACCGAAAAATTTTAAAGTTTGTTTTAAATCAAAATAAATCTTAACAAAGACAACAATTTCATTAAAACAAGTATTGCTAACATAAAAATACTTTTTACATTTCCTTTATTCTTGTCTTCTTCTGAACATTTTCAAAAATGGTCCTTCGGACCGTAAAGTTTATTTTAAATCACAATAAATCTTTACAAATCAATAAAAACTTCATTTAAACTAATATTGCTATATTTTAACATGAAAATGCTTTTTACATTTCCATTTTCCTTATTTTCAAAAAATGGTCCTTCGAACCTTAAAAATCGGCAAAAACCAGACAATTTAATCAAATTATTTATTTTATAGTTAAGAAATCCTCAAGCCCCCTTCATAAGCTCGAAATATTATGGAAATGGTCATACGAACTGAAAATTTTTAAAGTTTGTTTCAAAACAAAATAAATTTTAACAAAACCATAACAACTTCAAATAAACAAATATTGCTATATTTTAACATACAAATGCTTTTTATATATATATTTCTCTGTTTTACCTTAAAATGCGTCTTCCTTTATGATTAAAATATTCAAAAATGGTGCTTCGAACCGTAAAAATCAGATAAAGTTTAAAAGTTTAAACAAATTGTTTATTTTATATTTAAAGAATCCACAAGTCCTCTTAGTTAGCTCGAAATATTTCCAAATGGTCCTTCGAACCTAACAATTTTAAAGTATGTTTTAAATCATAACAAAGCCATAAAAACTTTGTTAAAACAAATATTGCAATATTTTAAACATATTTTTTTTATCATTTTCTTTTTTTACATTTTCAAAAATGATCCTACGAACCTTAAAAATCTGCAAAAACCAGACAAATTAATCAACTTATTTATTTATAGTTAAGAAATCCTCAACCCCTTTTCATAAGCTCGAAATATTTCTAAAATCTTTCAAATTAAAATTTTTATGGAAATGGTCCTTCGAATTGAAAAATTTTAATATTTGTTCTAAATAAAAATAAATCTTATCAAATCAATGAAAACTTCATTAAAACAAATATTGCTATACAAATTTTACATTTCCTTGTCTTCATCCGATAATTTTGAAAAATGGTCCTTCGAACCTTAAAAATCAGGAGCAAAATTAAAAAAAAACACAGCAAAATTAAAGAAATTATTAATTATTTATAATTAAAGAATGTTCACCTCATCGTTAGCTAGAAATATTTCAAAAATCTTTGCTGTTAAAAAGTTCATGCAAGTGGTTCTTCAAAACGAAAAAATTTAATTGTTGTTTTAAATCGATTAAATCGATCGTTTAAATAACAAAGCTATAAAAACTTCATTATAACTAATATTGTTCTATTTCAACTTAAAAAACATTTCCTTTGACTTCATATGAACATCTGCAAAAATGGTCCTTCGAACCAAAAAAATCAGGAAAATTATTTATTTTATAGTCGGGGTTGTCATAAAATCAAATCATTGTCGGAATCGGAATCGGTTTTGAAAACAACAAAAAGGTATATTTGACTTATGAAATCCAATGTAATTTTATGTTTAATCAATAAAGAATTTAATTCTAGATCGAATATAAAACCAATAACTTTCGATTTCACGAGACCAATATACTTTTTCTGTCATTTTCAAAACCGATTTCGATAATGATTGGATTCTATGTCAACCGCTTTAAAAAAATATTTCTAAAATATTTATAATTAAAATGTTCAAAATAAATCTTAACAAGCCCACAAAATACATATTAAAACAAATAATGCTCTGTTTTATCATAAAAAGCTTTTTCCTTGATGTGTAGCTTCATTTGATGTTTTTAAAAAATGGTCCTTCGAACCGAAAAATTTTAAAGATTTTTTATATCAAAATAAACTTAAAAAAAACATAAAAATTTCATATTTAAAATATCTTTACAATTAAAATATATGATATACTAAATTATGCCAAATCTACTTAAAAGTAATAACAAACATATTTTTAATATGTTAACAAAAATTGGTCCTTTATTTAGTTTGATACAAAAAAATAAAAAAAAACTACCTCTTAATGTATGTCACTCACTGTCACTTGTATAAATATTTTGAACCACAAGTATAGACTGACTACCTTGAACAATAGACTCAACAATATACGCATAAGATAAACCAAATACTTGACCCAAAATATTGAAAACAAATAAAAATAATATTGATTTTTCTTGCTATAAATTTTATACTATAAAACAAGACAAAGAAATTATTAAAATAAACACAAGTATTTAATACAATAAAATAAAAAGTAATTTCCCCCAAAAAAACCTCAAAACAGTTTATTTAAATTATTTAAAAACAATTTACATAAATACATAAATTCTTTTTTTTTCCAAAATTTATGTCAATTTTTAGAATTCTAAAATGAAATTTGTAAAGCAACATTAACTCAAATAATGACTTGGAAACAGCCAAAAAAAAGGCTTGTCATACCACAGCTTAGTATTAAAAGTTGTTTTTTGTATTTTTTAGACTTTGTTTAATTTCGTAACAACAATAATAAATACCTATACATAGTTTAGAAAAACTGTATTGAATGTTTTTAAAATTTTTTTAGTTCTAAAACCTTGAACTGATTTTCACTTTTATTTTAAAATTGTTTGTTAGAACAGAAAAACAAATAAAAAACTAACAGCAATTTAATTGTTATGTTTTTTTTGTTTATTGAGTAATAATTGTTATTAAAATAATTTAAAATAAATTATTAACCAACCAAATAAAATACACAAATAAATAAATGATGGGTGTTGAGTAGATTAATAATAAAGAATTTGAATCTGAAATCATTAATGTATGAAATTTTTGCAATTATTCAATTCAATGATTTATGTTTAGGTTTGAAAATAAATAAAAAAAAAAACTATAAAGAAATAATCAATTATATTTAATAAAGTTAATAGAAATAGCCAGCGAATTCAAATATTATTAAAACTAAACAAAGGGCTTAACAAAATTCAAGCTAGTTTTAAATTTGCCATCATTTGTACAGTAAAGTGTTGCCAACCAAAAAAGAGAAAGACTTTGACAGTTGACATTAAGCGATAAAGCGAATTGCCACATTTGGATTTCAGACAACAAACACATGTGTTTGCTGAAAAACAAATGCATCCATAACGGATATTTTTTTATTGGGTGTATGACTTAAAAATGCTGGATTTACAATAGATGGCGTATCTTTTGAACGCGGTTTTTGTTTTAAAGGGTACATTGTCATATAAAGCTTGAATTGTTGGTCTTTATCATTGGTAGGCAAATAAAGGCATTTAATTTGTGTGCTTTTTTGAGTAAAAAATAAAATATCTACAACAACATCAAGCAACTGAATGAAATGTGTGTATTTTTACGATCTTTTGTTCACATTCGGGTTGTTTGACAAAAATCATCGTAACCTGAACAATATGAACGCCTACAATGGGTCTTTATAGTCATACTAGCTGTCTCGGTAAACGTTGTTCTGCCATAGCTCACACTAAGTTTGAATACTCCCACTATAATAGTACTCCAGATATGCAATAATAAATTTTTATTTCGTATGGGAAGTGCCACGCCCATTGTACCTATATAGGTCAATTGTGATCAATAAAATAAACTAAATTTAAAGATTTGTCTTGATTTTAGAAGAAGAAAACTCAGAAGTTTAGTCGCGGTTTAATTAAACGTTTTTATTGCTTGGCTAATTAAAGATTAATTGTGGCTTAATTTGAAGCTGAATTTAAAGATTAATATTGGTTTTATTGGAAGTTTTATTATGGATTTGTTTAGCGTCTCTATTGAAGATTTATCGGGTCTAATTAATGTTTAATCATGGTTTTATTTGAAACTAAATTTAAAGATTAATATTTAAACCAATTATACAGCAAGTTAAATACTAATCGTGGCTTAATTTGAAGCTAAATTTATAGATTAATATTTTGTTTTATTGGAAGTTTTATTACGGATTTGTTTAGCATCTATATTGAAGATTAATCGTGAGATTTCTTAAAGCTTTATGAATAAGTATTCAAAATAAATCAAGGCTTTGTTTTAAACTATATTGAAAGATTAAACTTGGTTTTATTAAATGCCCGATCAGACGATTAATCTCGGACGAATTAAAGATTAATCATAAAGTGTTTATAAGTTCTAAACGAATATGAATTGTGGCTTAACTATAAGCTAAATTTAAGGATTTGTCTTGGTTTTAGATGTAGAAAAATCCGAAGTTTAGTCGGGGTTTAATTTAACGTTTATATTGGTTTTCTAACTAAAGATTAATTGTGGTTTTATTTGAAGTTTTTTAACGGATTTGTTCAACGTCTATATTGAAGATTAATCTAGGCAAATTAAAGTTTAATCTTGGTTTGATTTGAAACTAAATTTAAAGTTTAATATTTAAACCAAATACACAGCAAGTTAAATATTAATCGTGGCTTAATTTGAAGCTATATTTAAAGATTAATACTTGTTTTATTGCATGTTTTATCGCGGATTTATTTAACGTCTCTATTGAAGATTAATCTTGAGATTTCTTAAAGCCTTATTGAAAGATTGTAAAAATAAATCATGTCTTTGTTTTAAACTATATTGAAAAATTAAACTTGGACAAATTAAAGATTAGTCGTGTAGTGTTTAAAAGTTCTAAACGCTTATTAATTGTGGCTTAACTATAAACTAAATTTAAAGATTTGTCTTGGTTTTAGAAGAAGAAAACTCAGAAGTTTAGTCGCGGTTTAATTTAACGTTATTATTGTTTGAAAATTAATGATTAATTGAATGAAGCTAAATTTATAGATTAATTAATTGGTTTTGTTGGAAGATTTATTACGGATTTGTTTTATTTGAAGATTTTTATTGAAGATTTATAGAGGAAAATTAATGTTTAATAATGGTTTTATTTAAAACTAATTTAAAGATTAATATTTAAACCAAGATTACACAATCGCAACTAAGTATATTAAAGCTTAATCACAGCCAGTTAAATATTAATCGTGGCTTAGTTTTAAGCTTATTTTAAAGATTGAAAATGGTTTTATTACCAGTCCAATCGTTAGATTAATCGCAGTTTTATTTAAATTCCATATTGAAGATAAATCGTGGTAAATTAAAGTTTAATCGTACTTTGTTTCTTGTCATATATGAACATTAATTGTGGTTTAATTTAAAGCCAAATTTATAGGTTAATATTAATCTCAAATTTAAAGTTTAGTATAGGTTTTATTAGAATCATAATCGGAAGGTTTCCTTTAATCACTATATTGAAGATATATAAATATTTAACCTCGACTTAATTTAAACTCAATTAATCGAGGTTTTATTTAACTTCTTTATTGTAGATTAATGGTGGCAAATGTTATGTCATGTGTGGTTTAATTAGAATCTTAATCAGAAAGTTAAAGGCAAGGTTAGATTACAACACGAAATAAAATAACCATATATGGACACCACTACGTGATAAAAGACCCAAAAAAATAGACCAGTGTCTTCCAGTTTCCACCCAAAGTTATGCACTTCTTTTTTTATGGGCCTCCAAAAATGTTGCCATTTTTGCAAAAAAGTGATAATTTTCTCAGGCTCATATCATGCAAACTGTTCGGCATTTTGATTTACTCTCTGAGGCAAAGTTGTAGTCCTTGCCATAGAGAACAAAAATTGTGAACATATAAAATCAAAAAAACTTCATCTTCAAGATCAAAATCGCAAATAACTTTAAAAAATTCGATTTTTTACATTTTTTCCCCTATTCAGGTACATAGGTAGCAAACCGTTCAAAATTCAAGAAAACAATTAACTACAAAAATGTACCTAAGATCTCAGTAAACAACTTTCTAGAATATATGAACTTCCTAGGAATGATTGTTAACCACGTTTAGGTAGGTCGATGTAAGTTAGTAAGAAAAACCTAAAGGATTTAAGTGTTTTGGACTGTAAACTATTGAATTATTATAAACTAAAGCATACTTTTAGGCAGCTTAAAAAAAATTATTATTTTTAAATTTATTTCGTTTTTTTTAAGTTTTTTGCGATTTTGATCTTGAAGATGAAGGTTTTTTAATTTTATATGTTCACAAGTTTTGTTCTTTATGACAAGGGCTACAACTTAGCCTCAGAGAGGAAATCAAAATTCCTAACTGTTTGCAAGATATGAGCGTGAGAAAATTATCACTTTTTTGCAAAAATTACACCGATAGCCCAAATCTTTGGGGGTCCATAAAAAAGTGCATGACTTTGGGCAAAACTGGGAGACACGGGTCTTTTTTATACCCTTCACCTTCGTGAGAAGGGTATATATAAGTTTGTCATTCCGTTTGTAATTTCCACAATATAATTTTCCGACCCTATAAAGCAGACATCGGCAAAGAGCCACCTTAAGAGCTCTCTGGTTTTATTTTCTTTCACACGTACGTAATTGGCAACAAAAATTAAAAGAAATCATTCTTACAAACCTTTGTAGTGTTAGTGTGCAAAGGCAATTTTACTCTCTGCCGATGTCTGCTATAAAGTATATATCGATGGCTTAATATAAAAAGGCCCTAACTCGTGTTTTTTTTGTAAGTCCACATTTCCGTTTATTTCGATAAATGGTCCTATCATATATCATAATTAGCCAAAAAAATCTCGACTTAAAAAAACACGAGTTAGGGCTTTTATATATTAAGCCATCGATATATTCTGGATCCTTATAGATAGCGGAGTCGATTAAGCCATGTCCGTCTGTTTGTTGAAATCAATTTTCAGAAGACCCTATATATCTTCGGGATCCAAATCTTTAATAATTCTGTCAGACATGCTTTCGAGAAGTTTCCTATTTAAAATCAGCAAAATCGGTCCACAAATGGCTGAGATATGAGGAAAAAGCCAGGAGAACCTCGATTTTAGACCTATTTTTGATCTACATATATCTGGATTACTAAGTCATTAATATAGACAATATGGATATCTAATGATAGATATTTCAAAGACGTTTACAACGACGAATATAAGACCATAGTAAGTTGGACCTACAATGGATCAAAATATTTTTTAAACCAAATTTTTTTTTTTCACCAAAAAAAAATTTAAAAAAAAAAAAATTTATAAAATTTAAAAAAAAAATTATAAAATTTAAAAAAAAAATCAAAAAAACAAAATTTTTTTTTTAAATTTATAAAATTTATAAAGAACTAAAATTTAAGCTAAAATATAACAAAATATGAAATCTATTTAAAACCAATGATTACCCGGAAGAATTATTAAGATTTAAAGATTGTATTAAGTTTTCTGTACTTTGAACAGACAAGAGATAAATGTCATATCATATGACAAATAACTACATATTTAAACATATTCATTAATACAACTAATTTCTATATTAGTTTCCTTTCTCTTTCAACTAATAACTCATGCTTATTGATACAAAATATTGTAATAAAAAAAAATGTTTCCATTTGTTTGAAAATCAAACCTCATGTATATGCACTAATCAAATAAAATCAAATGCATTAACGCAGATGCCACGCCACCTCTTTAAAGTTTAAACACACTGACACAAGAGGCAAGCAACTAAGCCTTGTTGAAAGTTGCATTGAAACGAGATGCATTTGGTGCCACACTAACCACTAACAGAGGTTACTTACCAGCTGCAAAACTTAATATGCAACAGAAACACAGGGGTTCACAAGGAGGGGGGAGGGGGGCTAGCAACCAACCGCATTTATTAGTAAAAAAAATATGATCAAATATCACAAGAAAAAACATTATGGTCTCTGATATTTTTTTTGCAAAAAACCATGGTTTCTAAAGTAGTTGGTTGTAATAATAATTATAGGGTTTATTAACTTTGTAGTTATAATATTTTTGTTTTGTGTTGGTTTCTTTTTGTCTTTGTGCAAATATTTAAAGTTTAAAACTTGCGTAAATAATGTGGCTAAATTTTGAAATTTAGTTTTGCAAGTCTTTATAACATTCATTAATGGCATTTAAATGTTTTATTTGTATGTTATTTAAACAATGTGTATGGGCCATATATTTAGTTTTTGTAAAATTGTTTGAAAAAGGTGCGAAAAATTACAATTGTTTAACGGTTTGTTTATGATTTTATTAAAATAATGTTAAAAAATATTAATTTACTGACTGAGTTGTTTCATAAATTTTAAGCTATTTAACTTTTCTTTAAAACAATTTCAATATTTTTTTAAGTATTTCAAATATTATGAGAAAGAGCTTAATTTTAATTAAACATTTATTGAGACTTACAACATTTATGCAAAAAAAAATAGATTGACTTCTTTCTGCACTAAACACGGAATTCTTGGGGGCAGTATTTAATTTTAATTTAATAAAACCAAGATTAAACTTTACACTTGAGATTAATATTAACCTATAAATTTGGCTTCAAACTAAACCACAATTTGATTTTCATATATGACAAGAAACATAGTATGATTGATCTTTAATTTACCACGATTTACCTTCAATATGGAATTTAAATGAAAGTGCGATTAATCTTCCGATTAGTCTGGTAATAAAATCATTTTCGAGGTTAAAACTAAGCAACCATTACTTTCAGTGATCTTGGTTTAATTAATAATCTTTAGCTTCAAATCCACGATTAAACTTTAATTTGCCAAGATTAATCTTCAATGTAGACTGTCAACAAATCCGCGATAAATTTCCAATAAAACCAATACTAAACTTTAAATTTAGATTCAAATTAAGCCATGATTAATCTTTAATTTGCCAGCCAATATAAACATTAAATAAAACCGCGATTAATATTCTAATTTTTCTTCGTCTAAAATCAAGACAAATCTCTAAATTTAGCTTATAGTTAAAGTATTAAAGGAAAACTTCTGATTATGGTGACATTAAAACTAAGTCAAATTAAACCACGATTAATTTTTACACATGACATGAAATTTGCCACCATTAATCTTCAATATAGAAGTTAAATAAAACCTCGATTAATCTTATGATTGGGGTCCTTCTTGGTTTAAATATTAATCTTTAAATTTAGCTTCAAATCAAACCACGATTAAACATTAATTTACCTAGATTAATCTTCAATATAGACGTTAAACAAATCCGCGATAAAACTTCCAATAAAACCAATATTAATCTTTAACTTTTGCTTCAGATTAAGCCACGATTAATCTTTAATTTGCCAACCAATATAAACATGAAATAAAACCGAGATTAATCTTCTGATTTTCCTTCTTCTAAAACCAAGACAAATCCTTAAATTTTGCTTATAGTTAAGCCACAATTAATAAGCGATTAGAACTTTTCAACACTTCACGATTAATCTTTAATTTGTGCTAGATTAATCTTTCAATACAGTTTAAAACAAAGCCATGATTTATTTTGAATAATCTTTCACTAGGGCTTTAAGAAATCTCACGATTAATCTTCAATATAGACGCTAAACCAATCCGTGATATAACTTTCAATAAAACCAATACTAAACATTAAATGTAGATTCAAATTAAGCCATGATTAATCTTTAATTTGCCAACCAATATAAACATTAAATAAAACCGAGATTAATATTCTAATTTTTCTTCTTCTAAAACCAAGACAAATCTTTAAATTTAGCTTACAGTCAAGCCACAACTAACATTCCTTGATAAATCTTCACGATAAATTTTGGATTTGTCCGAGATTAATCTCTTGATTCGGGCATTTAATAAAACCAAGTAATATAATTTGAAACAAAGCCATGATTTATTTTTATAATACTTCAATAAGGCTTTAAGAAATCTCACGATTAATCTTCAATATAAACGCTTAACAAATCCGTGATAAAACTTAAAAAAACAATATTAATCTTTAAATTTAGCTTCAAATTATTAATTTGCCAACCAATATAAACGTTAAATAAACCCGCGATTAATGTTCTTCTAAAACCAAGGCTAATCATTAAATTTAGCTTATAGTTAAGCCACAATTAAAATTCGTTTTAAACTTGTAAACACTTCACGATTAATCTTTTAATTGTCCAAGATTAATCGTCTGATCGGGATTTTAATTAAACCAAGTTTAAACTTTCAATATAGTTTAAAACTTTAACTTTAAATTAAAAAGCTATTGCATTAAGGACTACGATTTAATTTAATTTTTAATTAAAGTTTTAGATAATTTCATTTCCTCACTTTTATATATACTTATGATACTTATACTTATCAAAATATCTTTCTTTTCTTATCATTTTAGAAATCCAAATTGGTGGCGTAGACGCACAACATTGGAAAGATGTCTTACTTTAGTGTCAGTATTTGCTTGCATAGCGGTAATTGGTTTAGTAAGCGGTTTAGTATTTGTCTTGCTAACAAATCAAATGGCTGAAGGTAAATTATAAACTTTTAAATCCATTAAGTTTAATATTTAATCATACTGTTTTCAGAACTCAAAACCACTACCCCCGCCAACAATGCTCTCGCCCTGCACGGCACCAATACAGCGGCAACACAAAACAAAGTACCTGAAGATGATAAAACCACCATGGCATTGCCCGCCGATTCCAGGCCCTCCGATGTCTGTCTCTCATCGGAGTGTATACACACCGCTTCGGCGGTGTTGGGTAAAATGAAACCCGAAATAGAACCCTGTGATGATTTCTATCAATTCTCTTGTGGCACCTACATAGATGAGACCCAGATACCGGAAGATAAGGTGGCGGTTAATACCTTTTCGGTGATATCGGATAAATTGCAGGAACAACTAAAGGATATTATCACCGAGGAGAGGCCGGAAACGGATCCCAAACATTTCAGATTGCCCAATGCTTTGTATAAGGCTTGCATGAATAAAAGTGAGTTTAAAAGGACACTTTTAGTTGAAGTTAGTAAATATTTTTATTATTTTTTTTTCATGCAGCTTTAATTGAAACCTTGGGTCCCAAACCTATTCAACAAATTGCTAAAACTTTGGGCGGCTGGCCAGTTATTGTGGGCGATTCCTGGGATAGTGATAATTCGTGGACTTGGCAAGAAACTGTTAAGAAATTCAGACGTTTAGGTTTCAGCATGGATTATGTGGTGGACTTTTCAATTGGTGTGGATTTGAAGAACAGCACTAAGCGTATTATTGATGTAAGTTGGTAATTGGGATAAGGTTTTTAATTAATTGTTTAGTAGATCAAGGAAATGACAAACATCTAAGTTGATAAACTTTTTGGAAATCATATAAGTGTATAAAAACCTTGTCGATCTTGTAGAAAACTTTACGAAGAACCTTCTACGATTATGTTTTCTTTAGAATACATTTCGAAGAACTTTCTTCGATGATGTTTTCTTTAGAAAACTTTTCGAAGAACCTTCTTCGATGATGTTTTCTTTAGAAAACCTTTTGAAGAACCTTCTTCGATGATGTTTTCTTTAGAAAACCTTTTGAAGAACCTTCTTCGATGATGTTTTCTTTAGAAAACCTTTTGAAGAACCCTAGATCATGTTTTCTTTAGAAAACTTTTCGAAGAACCTTCTTCGATGATGTTTTCTTTAGAAAATCTTTCGAAGAACCTTCTTCGATGATGTTTTCTTTAGAAAATCTTTCGAAGAACCTTCTTCGATGATGTTTTCTTTAGAAAACCTTTTGAAGAACCCTAGATCATGTTTTCTTTAGAAAACTTTTCGAAGAACCTTCTTCGTTGATGTTTTCTTTAGAAAACCTTTCGAAGAACCTTCTTCGTTGATGTTTTCTTTAGAAAACCTTCTTCGCTGATGTTTTCTTTAGAAAACTTTTCGAAGAACCTTCTTCGTTGATGTTTTCTTTAGAAAACTTTTCGAAGAACCTTCTTCGTTGATGATTTCTTTATAAAACTTTTCGAAGAACCTTCATCGTTGATGTTTTCTTTAGAAAACCTTTCGAAGAACCTTCTTCGTTGATGTTTTCTTTAGAAAACCTTTCGAAGAACCTTCTTCGTTGATGTTTTCTTTAGAAAACCTTTCGAAGAACCTTCTTCGTTGATGTTTTCTTTAGAAAACCTTCTTCGCTGATGTTTTCGTTAGAAAACTTTTCGAAGAACCTTCATCGTTGATGTTTTCTTTAGAAAACTTTTCGAAGAACCTTCTTCGTTGATTTTTTCTTTAGAAAACCTTCTTCGCTGATGTTTTCTTTAGAAAACTTTTCGAAGAACCTTCTTCGTTGATGTTTTCTTTAGAAAACCTTTCGAAGAACCTTCTTCGTTGATATTTTCTTTAGAAAACTTTTCGAAGAACCTTCTTCGTTGATCTTTTCTTTAGAAAACCTTTCGAAGAACCTTCTTCGATGATGTTTTTGTTAGAAAACTTTTCGAAGAACCTTCTTCGCTGATGTTTTCGTTAGAAAACTTTCCAAAGAACCTTCTTCGATGATGTTTTCTTTAGATAACTTTTCAAAGAAGAACCTGCTTCGATGATGTTTTCTTCAGAAAACTTTTCGAAGAACCTACTTCGACCATGATTTCTTTAGAAAATTTTTAAAAAACCCTTCTTCGATTATGATTGCTTTAGACAATGTTTTGAAGAACCTTCTTCGATGAAAACTTTTCGAAGTTCCTTCTTCTTAAAGTGTTTTAAATTATAGTTTTTAGCATAGACATGAACCTCTTGTATTAACTATTTCATTCTGTTTTGCCCTTTAGTTGGATCAATCTTCCATTGGCTTAAGTCGTGAGTACTTGGTTAAGGGTCTCAATGAAACTTTGGTGTCGGCCTACTACGACTACATGGTGGATATGGCGGTACTGTTTGGAGCTGAGAAGGAAACAGCCAAAAAGGAATTAAGAGAATCTCTGCAATTTGAAATGGATTTGGCTAATGTAAGTTTAAAAGCTAAATCTATTAAGAAATATTCTAATAAGTCTTATTTATTCCCTTAGATCTCCTGGCCCAATGAAAAAAGACGTAACTCCAATGATTTATACAATTTGCGAACCATTAAACAATTACAAGAAGCCTATCCCTATGTCCAGTGGTTGGACTACATCAACGCTTTGTTGCCGGAGGGTCTGAAAGTGGATGAGAATGAAATGATCAATTTGTCAGTGCCCAGTTTCTTTGAGGATTTGGAGAAGTTATTGAAACGCACCGATAAGCGTGCCATAGCCAATTATATGATGTGGCGTATTCATGCCTTCTCGGTGGCCTTCCTATCGGAAGAATTCCGCAAGAGACAATTGCAATATGCCACAGCATTGTCGGGTAGACAGGAACAAGAGGCCAGATGGAAGGAGTGTGTGGATATTTCATCGGGCAGGTAAATATTAAATAATTTGCAAAGATTTTAGTCTTTGTTTTGAGTTTAATTTTTTGATATTTATGAATTTTTTTTTGTGTTTATCTTTTGTCTGGTAGTTTCATATTTATGTTTTGTAGTTTGTTATCCTTTTTGTTTGTGTTTGTTCTCTTGTTCTTTGTCTGTTTTAGAGTGTCTTTGTCTCTGTGACTCTCTTTGTTGTATATTCTTTAAATACTTGTGCAAATAGTTGTTTTATTTTCATTTTTCTTTCTTTTTTCTTAATATCTTTTATTTTCTTACAGCAGTGATACCGACGAGGATTTACTCGGGTATTTAGTACTATATTTTCTTCCCATGTTTTCTTTATTTACAATTTTATTTGTTTCGCCTTCACACTATTGTTTTTTTGTTACTTTGTATTTCATTAACCTCGAAATTTTGTGTTGTTTAATAACATTTTGAACATTCAGAATATTCATCACACCAATCAAAGAAATAAGTTGGAAATTTCATAACTCTTCATAGCTGCCATTTATATATATCAAAGGGGAGTTGAAATTTCCAACTGTCATTTTCAAAATTTACATCAAAAGCTTTATAAAGAGCCTATTCCTAAATGGAAATCATGAAAAGCTTTTACAAATTTCGCTCATAACACCAGGCTATACATAACTAAAGAACGATTTGTCTGCAGGAGAACAATCTTCAATAACTTTTTCATTAGAATAATTTTCGAAGAACTTTCTTCGATCATGTTTTCTTTAGAAACCTGTTCGAAGAACCTTCTAAGATCATATTTACTTTAGAAAACTTTTCGAAGAACCTTCTTCGAATATATTTTCGTAATAAAAGTGTTCGAAGAATCTTCTTCGATTATGTTTTATTTTGAAAACTTTTCAAAGAAACTTCTTCGATTATGTTTTCTTTAGAAAGCTGTTCAAAGAACTTACTTCGATCCTGTTTTGTTTAGTAAACTGTTCGAAGAACCTACTCGATCATGTTTTGTTTAGAAAACTTTTTGAAGCACCTTTTTCGATCATATTTTTAGAAAACTGTTCAAAGAACCTTCTTCGATCATGTTTACTTTAGAAGACTTTTCGATGGACCTTCTTCGATGTTGTTTTCTTTGGAAAACTTTTCGAAGAACCTTCTTTGATCATGATTTCTATAGAAAACTTTTCGAAGAACCTTCTTCGATCATGTTTTCTATAGAAAACTTTTCGAAGAACCTTCTTCGATCATGTTTTCTTTAGAAAACCTTTCGAAGAACCTTCTTCGATCATGTTTTTTTTAGAAAACCTTCGATCATGTTTTTTTTTAGAAAACCTTCTTCGATCATGTTTTTTTTAGAAAACCTTTCGAAGAACCTTCTTCGATCATGTTTTCTTTAGAAAACCTTTCGAAGAACCTTCTCCGATCATGTTTTCTTTAGAAAACCTTTCGAAGAACCTTCTTCGATCATGTTTTCTTTAGAAAACCTTTCGAAGAACCTTCTTCGATCATGTTTTCTTTAGAAAACCTTTCGAAGAACCTTCTTCGATCATGTTTTCTTTAGAAAACCTTTCGAAGAACCTTCTTCGATCATGTTTTCTTTAGAAAACCTTTCGAAGAACCTTCTTCGATCATGTTTTCTTTAGTAAACCTTTCGAAGAACCTTATTTGATCATGTTTTCTTTAGAAAACCTTTCGAAGAACCTTCTTCGATCATGTTTTCTTCAGAAAACCTTTCGAAGAACCTGCTTCGATCAAGTTTAGAAAACCTTTCGAAGAACCTGCTTCGATCATGTTTAGAAAACCTTTCGAAGAACCTTCTTCGATCATGTTTTTTTTAGAAAACCTTTCGAAGAACCTTCTTCGATCATGTTTTGTTTAGAAAACCTTTCGAAGAACCTTCTTCGATCATGTTTTCTATAGAAAACTTTTCGAAGAACCTTCTTCGATCATGTTTTCTATAGAAAACTTTTCGAAGAACCTTCTTCGATCATGTTTTCTATAGAAAACTTTTCGAAGAACCTTCTTCGATTATGTTTTCTATAGAAAACTTTTCGAAGAACTTTCTTCGATTATGTTTTCTATAGAAAACTTTTCGAAGAACTTTCTTCGATTATGTTTTCTATAGAAAACTTTTCGAAGAACTTTCTTCGATTATGTTTTCTATAGAAAACTTTTCGAAGAACTTTCTTCGATTATGTTTTCTATAGAAAACTTTTCGAAGAACTTTCTTCGATCATATTTTCTTTAGAAAAATCATAATCCTAATGAAAAATCATGAATAGCTTTTGCAAATTTCGCTAATAACACTAGGCTACACATATTTCAGAATAAGTCGAGAACGATTTGTCGGATTTGTTTCCAAAACTCTCAGATCTACCCAGCTGATTTTTCTCAGTTATCATTTTTTAAGGGCGGCTGATTAAGTAAACTGGAGTAGAATTTTCCAACTTTCATAATGAAAATTTACATCAAATGCCTTTTGTTTCTAAAAAAAATCATTAAAAGCTTTTAAATATTCGACTAATAACACAATACTGTGTAATCATTCTAAGCTTTTAAACATTTCAAAGTCATTGCAGAAGATTTTAAGATATGTTTCTTAAAAGTCGTAAAGCTTTTGCTTATTTTACTTAAGTTGAGCTTTAAAACATTCAATATTCATTATTAAGCTTTCAAGTTTTCAACATTGTACGAATATTGAATTTTTACATGTTACTATTTGCTTGTTTTGTAAACTTATTAAACTTTTTCGATTCGCTACTATTTCAAATCTAATCTATATGAAGAATTTAACCATTTACTATACAAAATTATTAAAAAACTGCTGCTTCAACATGTTTTAGATCAACTCATTCCAACAATCTAGCTTTTCCCGCAATTAATTAGCAAAAACACATTTGAATTTATAACTATATTTAAACATACTTCATTTAAATAACAACATTTGTGTTTTATTTAACTTATAGAAATAGCTTAGTCTTATAATAATCATTACAATTTTTATTAAATATTTAAACAAATGGGTTTAAGTCATATTAGCTGCTTAAGATTTCACTTTTTTATTTAGCTAAAGAATTTATGTTATTAATTTTTAATATTGATTTAAAACATTTTTAACTTAACCTACAAAACATTAAAATTTAATAATTTATTTTTCCATATTTTTTTTTTATTTCGTTTATTTTCATACGCCACTCGTTTTTATCATTTACAAATTGAAAATTCCAAAAATTTTCAAAACCAAATACACTTTTAAACGCTTTTAAAAAAACACCATTTTAACTCGACACGTTCTTAAAAACTTAAAAAATAAATCACCAAATAACTACTTCACAAATCAAACGTTACCAATTAATTAATAAATACTACTCAATACTCAATTTCCTGAACTCTCTTAATCAATAAATAAACCCCTTAAATAAATAAAAAAAATAGTTTAGCGATTTCGGTGGGCTCTCTCTATGTGCGCAAACATTTCAAACAGGACTCCAAAGCCATTGCCTTGGAAATGGTCAACAATATACGCGGTGTCTTCAATCAAATTCTCGACGAGGTGCAATGGATGGATGAAATGACAAAACAGGAGGCCAAGCGCAAATTACAATCGATGACCACCCACATTGGCTATCCCGATGAGATGTTGGATAATGATAAATTGGAGGAATACTATCGTAAATTGGAAATTGATCCTTATAAATATTTCGAATCGTTCTTAAAGATGAATGTCTTTGGTACGGATTATTCGTTTAATAAGTTGAGATTGCCCGTGAATAAGACCGATTGGATTAGACATGCTCGCCCGGCTGTGGTAAATGCTTTCTATTCATCGATTGAGAATAGTATACGTAAGTAGTTTAGATTCAAACTAAATTCTTCGGTCATGTGTTTAGAAAACTTCCATAAGAACCTTTTTCGATTATGGTTTCTTCAGAAAACTTTTCGAAGAACCTTCTTCGAATATGTTTTCTTTAGAAAACTTCTTGAAGAACCTTCTTCGAATAGGTTTTCTTTAGAAAACTTCTTGAAGAACATTCTTCGAATAGGTTTTCTTTAGCGAACTTTTCGAAGAAGCTTTTTCGAATAAGTTTTCTTTAGAAAACTTTTCGAAGAATCTTCTTCGAATAGGTTTTCTTTAGAAAACTTTTCGAAGAACCTTCTTCGAATAGGTTTTCTTTAGAAAACTTTTCGAAGAACCTTCTTCGAATAGGTTTTCTTTAGAAAACTTTTCGAAGAACCTTCTTCGAATAGGTTTTCTTTAGAAAACTTTTCGAAGAACCTTCTTCGAATAGGTTTTCTTTAGAAAACTTTTCGAAGAACCTTCTTCGAATAGGTTTTCTTTAGAAAACATTTCGAAGAACCTTCTTCGAATAGGTTTTCTTTAGAAAATCTTTCGAAGAACCATCTTCGAATATGTTTTCTTTAGAAAATCTTTCGATGGACCTTCTTCGAATATGTTTTCTTTAGAAAATCTTTCGAAAAACCTTCTTCGAATATGTTTTCTTTAGAAAATCTTTCGAAAAACCTTCTTCGAATATGTTTTCTTTAGAAAATCTTTCGAAAAACCTTCGATCATGTTTTAAACAAATTTAAAATTTCACTATTTTCTTTACAGAATTCCCTGCTGGCATCTTGCAAGGTCACTTCTTTAGTGGTCAACGTCCCAAGTACATGAATTATGGTGCCATTGGTTACGTTATTGGTCATGAAATCACTCACGGTTTCGATGATCAGGGTCGTCAATTTGATGTTGAGGGTAATTTGATTGATTGGTGGCAACCCGATACCCAGAAAGCATATTTGGAAAAGGCTAAATGTATTATAGAACAATACGGCAACTACACCGACAAACAGACAGGACTCAATGTAAGTTTTTCCAAACTCAGATTTATGAAGAATTTGGATTTATTTTTTAACATTTTTATTATTTTTTTATTTTTAGCTTAATGGCATTAATACTCAGGGAGAAAATATTGCCGATAATGGCGGCATCAAAGAATCCTATTTGGCCTACAAACAATGGGTGGCCCAAAATGGTGAAGAACCCAAATTGCCTGGTCTAAACTACTCACCCCAGCAAATGTTCTGGATATCGGCTGCCCAAACGTGGTGTGCTAAATACAGAAAAGGTATAATTTTCTGCTAGATTTCATGTTTCTTTAATTAATTTATAATTTATTATGTTTTTTTTTAATAGAAACCCTCAAAATGCGCATAACCACTGGTGTGCATTCGCCCAATGAATTCCGCGTTTTGGGCTCTTTGAGCAACATGAAAGATTTCTCCCGCGATTTCCAGTGTCCAGAGGGTACACCCATGAACCCTGTGCAAAAATGTGAAGTTTGGTAGATTTAATAATACTGTTTTTTTATTATTATATATTAAATTTTTTATTATTATAAAAAAAAAATTGAGTCTCCTCTCAGCACTTACCCCCCACTCCCACTTTTTTTATATGTGTGTAATACTGTAATGTGTTTTTTATTTAATTTTTTTAGTTTTAAGTTCATGTTTTTTTTGTTTTATTTTTGTATTTTTGAACAAATGTGCAATTCTACAGATTATTTTGTAGTTTATTTTTTAAGTCAGACCTTAAGTGTGTGTAATAATTTCCAATTTTATAACGAAAACAAACAAAAAATTCAACAAAATAATTAGTAGTTCTTAAATAGTTTTTTTTGTATTTATTATTGTTTTTCTTTTGTAACTTAAATAATAAATAATTTGTTTTTTTTTTAGAAAATACAGATATTAGTATCAATGAAAATAAATGAAAACCAATAAATTAAATTAAAATGTAACAAAAACGTAATTAATGTGTGAAATTAATAAAGAAAAAGTATAAATATTATTATTTTACTAAAATATTTTGTTAAGTGTGGATGGATTTTTTTATTTAATTTGTTCTTTTATGGGCTATATTATATAAAAATTTTATTGTGCAGCATTAAAAAGGTGTTTAGCATTTAAATAAATGAAATAAACAATTCAAATTATTAACATTTGTTAAATACTTTTGTTAATATAATAAATTTGCTTTCAAAAAAGTCTGTTTATTGTTTACAAATAAGAACAGCTGTTTTTTGCCGTTTATTTGTATTGTTTACATTTATTTTATAAACAACAACAACAAAAAACCAACATTTAATATTCGCTCATCTCTCAATAACATACAAACAAACCATAACAAACACGTGAGTATATATCCCGGTATGTTTGTTGGTATTGTTTTCTCTCAATCAAAAAATAAAAAACATAAAGTAATGCAAGTACCGTTATTTTGTTTACATTTTTTACCAACCATAACAATGATGTGAGTATGTATGTATGTATGTCGGTATGCTTGTTATTGTTCTCTCTCAGACTAAGAAACATAAAGGAATGCAAGTACCGTTATTTTGTTTATATTTTTTACTTGCTGTTGTTTGTTTTGATTAGTTTTGTATTTGGTTTAATGCAGTGATGTTCAAAAATAAAAATGAAGATGTATTGGTGAGAGAGCTACCCAGCAAACATAATGTCAAACATTTAAAATAAGAACAAAATAATGAAAGTTTAGATTTAGAATTTTTGTCACATATAACCAATTTATTTAATGAATGTAATTTAAATTTTAAGGAAAAGAAAAAATATGCATTATACGGCCTAAATTATATTTAATTTTGTATTTATTTTTGACTTTGTTATTATGTGTTCAATTGCAATTGAAACGCTTGTGTTTGCTATGCTTCGTCCAAAAACAACCAACAACAATGCTTAGTAAATGTCTGAAAAAAATGACGATAGTCCGTCGCATGTGTTTTCATCGAGAGCTAAACGATGAATGAACAAAAGTTTTTAAAAGAGCGTAACAAATGTGTGTAAATTTTTCAAACAATTGTTGTATGGCGTGAACATTACTGGTTTAATGGAGAAATGGTCGTTAACACGTGTTATTGGATGAAATATGAATTTTTAGTGAATTAAATTACATTAAAAATTAAAATACTGTGTTTGTAATTAATTAAAAAATATGTATTGTTATAAAAATTAATTAAAAATAAGGGAGTTTACTTATTTTGTAGATACAAAATCCCTAAACGATTAAAACATTTTAGTTTTACATTTAAGTTATTGAAAAAGCTCTTAAAATAATGACAAATAGTGGTAAAATTAAAAATTGTAATACTCGTGTTATAGTGTTTATTCCAGTAATGTAATAATATGGTTTAACTAAATGAAAAATGACAGAGAAATATGTATTGTTATAAAAATAAATACAAAATAAGGGAGTTTACTATTTGTTCTACATATAAAAAATCCCCCAACGATTAATTTATTTAATTATTACATTCAAGTTATTGAAAAAAGCTATTAAAATAATGACAAATGGGGGCTAGAATAAAAAACAAATGCTTTATTATAGTGTTTGTGCTAATAATGTAGAAAAAAGTTTTATTTAAATTGATTATTGGTGATAGTTAAAGTTCACATCATAAACTCTTAATAATGATGGGGCCTGATGAATTTTCGATTAATATTGACTATTATTGTGTCATCTTTGACAAGCAGAAGCCAATTTGAACAAACCCACAAAAATATTTTAATAAAACATTCTGGAGTTTCAAATATTAACCACCATTATTTTAACAAATTCACCACACCAAAACTCCCCTCTTTTAAACAATAAAAACTATAACGGTAAATTGCCTAAAGCGCATGATCCGTAACTGTCATATTATACCAACAAATTAACGATTGACAGTTCAGTAGCTTAGCACGCCTAACATTAAAAATGTTTTATTAATAAACAAAAGAAATATAAAAAATAATTTATAAAAAATGGCCAATTCCACTAATAAACAAAATAATCGAGATAAGAAAAATTCCAATTGCATCGAATTAACCAAGCAAGAGCAAATGATACCACGTTCCTTTATTCGAGGAACAAGTGGTCATTTACTGCAGCAATTAAATGAGTTTAGAAAAAATGAACAGGTAAATAGTATAAAAAAAATCGATTTTATCTTAACATTACTATGTAAGTAACTCTGAATATATTACTTCCCTTAGTTTACCGATGTCCGTCTCTTAGGCAGCGATGGCACACGTATTTCAGCCCACCGTAATATATTGGCTGCCGCCAGTCCCTTCTTTATGGCCATGTTTAGTGGCCATTTCCCGGAAAGTGATCAGGCTGAAATAGAACTGCCCGAAATTGATACCCACTGTTTGAAATTGGTTGTGGAATTTATTTATACGGGTTTGTGTGATATCAATGATGAGTATGTTCAGCAATTGCTGCAAACTGCCTCATTTTTGCAATTGGATCATTTGTCGGATATGTGCGGGGAGCATATGGGCGAATTGCTGGATCCGGAGAATTGTTTGGGTTTCAAACATTTCGCAGAGAAACAGAATAATCAATTTTTGCTAGAGATGTCCAAGGATTTTATAATAACACATTTTCAGGAGGTAGTGCAGTGTGAAGAGTTTTATGAGATGTCGTATGAAGAGGTAAGTAAGGAATTCCAAAAAAAATATTTTGAATATTTTTCAACCAAAATCGATATTTTGGTTAGTTTTTCATCTAAAAGAAAGTAAATGGTGTCATTTTGTTTGACTTCCTTTTTTTAGAAAATGTGAATTTTTGTAGAGAAAAAATTCTTGTTTTTTTTTATTTGTAGTTTGCTTAGATTATATAAATCTTGTAAAGTTTCCATTTTATTGTAATCTTTACAATGTTTTGATTTAATGTGTTTTGAAATTTTCAAAATCGCTTAATAATTTTAGGAATTATTAAAAAAATTAGCAAAAAAGTCATAATTAATATTAATCATACGTCATAAGGGACAAAATTTAGATTTTTTATAATAATCTGGATAAATAAAGGAATTTTAGCCATTTTTCTTAATAGATTTAAATAACTGAGATTTTATTAATAAAAAATATCATAAAAAACCAAGACCTTGATATATTTTTTTATATTTTTTCTATATAAAACTTTAGAAAAAAAAATATTTTTTTTAATATAAAATTTTTGCTTAAATTATAAAAATTTTGTAAGTTTTTTTAAAACCTTTAAAAGCTCTTGAATGTTTTTATGTGCTGTGTTTTGAAATTTTCAAAATCGCTTAACAATTTTAGGAATTATAAGCAAAATTAGCAAAAAAGTCATAATTAATATTAATCATACGCCACACTGTGGCTTGATCACAAAAAAAGTTGTAATTAATCTTAATCTTTTAAACTATTGGTGCTATTGCAAAATGATGTATGAACGAATCATAGAGGAAAATATAGGCTTTTAGAAAATTAAGTTTTCCAACATACTGTTGTAATACAGGACCACATACAGCGTGTCAAAGTCGACAGCTACTGGTTGAGAAAACTTTTTACAGTTTATAACTTGTATAAATATGGACAGATTTCAATGAATACAACTTTGTATGAATACTCATTTTCTAAATTATTTCGGCCGTGTTTCTATAACCTTTTTTTATGTCTTACTTTCAGTTGGTTCCCATTCTCAGCAACAACGAACTATTCATGCACTCCGACGACACCATTTTGAAGGGTATTGTACGCTGGGCCGAGTATAAACCCGATACACGTTTAGCTTATCTGCCGCAACTTTTACGTTTCATACATCCCATGTGTGTAACGGCAGAAGCCACGCGATCCCTTAAAACCCTAACTGAACAGGCGGACTGCCAACAATGGCTAAGTGAGGTGGAACATTATGAGGGCAGCTCGGAGTGGCGCATATTTCTGGTGGACAAAATGGGTAGATCGCCCGAAACTTTTCGTTATGATTTGCACACAGAGACAATGTTGCCCCTGAAACCTCCCCCAAGGGCAGCATTTGCCATCAGTTTGGCGGCCCATAAGAATATTCTGTACATGCAGGGTGGCAGCATAGGACGCAGTACCAAAAACTCCTATTACTATAATATCTACAGAGATCAATGGTATGATCTAACGCCTTTGCTAATGAGACGTTCTCATCATCGTTCATTGATTTCCAACGACTGCTTATATGCCATAGGAGGCAATTCCTCGAGCGGCATTACCAACACTGTGGAATATTTAAATCTGGTAACGAATAAAACCGAATTCTGTAAACCCATGCTGGTGCAACGTAGCTCCATGGGAGCTGTGATACACGACAATATGTTTTATGTGATGGGCGGTGAGGAGGAGGTAAGAAGTTGGAATTGTTTGGAGCGTTTTGATCCGCGTGAGAATGCCTGGCATAATTTAAGACCCATGAACGATATCAAAGGCTATTGCTCAAGTGCTGTTATAGGTAACAATATCTATTGCTGTGAGGGCCTGGGCATGTGTATGGAACGTTATGATGTGCGTGCCAATAAATGGGAGATCATAGATTTTGGGGAGGAACGTGAATTCTATGAAATCTTTACGGTGGACAATCAATTGTTTTGTACGTGTGGTGAGTTTATAGCACGCTATGATATGGAGGAGAATAGATGGGTGGTAGTACATCGATTTCCCTTTACCAGAGACTGGGATTATGCAGTGGCCATGCCCATGGTTAATTATGGCATTTAAATTTGGAAAGAACAAAAAGTTTTTATGCATTATTATACTTATTAGAAGTAGTTTTTAATTTAAGTAGTTATTAATTTTAAGAAAAACGTTTGTAGAATTAAATTCTCTTTACAATTGCAATTTAAAATCCCTACTGATTTTTTCCTATACATACATATATAATAAAAGCAGCAATTTTAGCAAGACATTCTGCTAACATCTGACCAAATCTATATCAAAGGTTTCCTATCATTTTATTTTATGATTACAAATTCGATTATTTTATTTTTTCGAATCGAATTACGTAGTTAAGTCCCTATTTCTGTTCAGTAACCAAAAACTATAACATTCCCTCGACAATTGAATGTTCGCTTCAGAATAGGAGCGAACAGATTATTACAAAATCGCAAAAAACTTCGAAATACATTTTTTTAAGCTGCCTAAAAGTATGCTTTAGTTTATAATAATTTAATAGTTTTTTCGTACTAACTTATATTGACCTATCTAAACGGTGTTAAGAATCATTCCTAGGAAGTTCATATGTTCTAGAAAGTTGTTTATTGAGATCTTAGGTACATTTTTGTAGTTGATTGTTTCCTTGAATTTTGAACGGTTTGCTATCTATGGACCTGAACAGGGGAAAAAAGTTAAAAAAAATCTTTTTTTTATGTTTTATGCGATTTTGATCTTGAAGATGAAGTTTTTTGATTTTATAAGTTCATAATTTCTGTTCTTTATTTAAAGTGCTACAACTTTGTCTCAGAAAGTAAAACAAAATTCCGAACTCTTTGCAAGTTATGAGCCTGAGAAAATGATAAATTGTTTGCAAAAACGAGGCATGACTTTGGGCTAAACTGGGAGACACGGCTCTTTTTGTTTGGTCTTTTACCACGTAGTGGTATCCGTATATGGTTATATTTCCATGCCTCAAAAAATTACACAGTAAATTCGGCGTCACCGGCCTACATTTCTTTGAGAATGATATTGGCCAGACCATCACTTCTTTTGTAAAATTTGCTAATAGTTTTTAGTTCTGAACAGATCTAAAATATACATATTCTTATTTTATTTATAGTTAAAAATAAAGCTAAAGGCCAAATAAACTTTATGACTATACCTAATATTATATTTTTAAAAATATGATTCCTTATTTTAAGATTTTATAACTACTTATTGCTGTGGAATTAAATTAAAAGTATTTGAAGAAAATTACGTTTTTCAAAATCTTACAATAATCTAGTTTTAAAATTAATTAGATTTAAATAAATATTTATGTAACGGATTAAAGAGTTGTGAAAGATTTAAATAAAATAATAAATTATTTCCTCGCTTACTGAGCTGACTCTGTTTGACTATCATTCAAATTGTTTACGAAATGAAATAATAAATATTCTGCTCCCGATTTGAAATCACTGCTGGATCTGTCGTTAATGTATTGTTTCTTAAGGTATTTTCATGTAAATTGTATATTAATTGTAGCTCTGATTAGGCCTTGAGAATTCTATCGAAATGTCATGTTAAATTTTTTCAAAAGGACATTCTTGCGGACTCCAGGTTGAGCTTCGATGGTCATATAATGTCATTGGTAAGCCATTTAAATAACAACAATTAAGATAGCTATATTCGTCTGTGCCGAATCTTATATACCCTTCACCAAATTATACTTAAACAAATTTTTTTTTTTAAACAAAATTATTTTTTTTTTCAAAATAGTTTTTGAAATTTTTTTTTTTAATTTTTAAAAAAATTTATGACAAAATTATTTGAATAAACCATTGATAGCAACTACCTCGTAACTTGGGGAGAAAGTGGAAAAAATTGAATTTCGTCACTCAAACCACGGTTAAGCTTGATAAATACTATGGGAACTCTTCGTACAAGCACGGAAGATTCCGAATGTTCTGGATAACCAGTTGAGGTCTCTACACCCGAAACAATTGAAAAATTCACGATATAGTGTTGGCCGATCGGAGATTGAAAGTGCTAGAGATTGTAAAAGCCATAGTCATCTCACATGGCTCAGTTTCAATTTTAAATGACCACTTGGATAAGAAAGCAATCCGCAAGATGGCTGCCGTGTTTGCTCACAATCGGGTGCAGTTTCCATGGATTTAGAAGCAAGTGACTATCAGCCCAATTATGAATAAAAACTCCCTGGGAGTTTTTTTCCTTTTCCCATTTTTCCTATTCAAATTCAATGTTAAAAAAAGAAAAAAAAAATAACTCCCGGGGATTTTTTATTCATAATTGGGATGTATATCTTGTTTCCAAACCTGAAGAAATGGCTCGGCGGAAAAAGATTTGACTCCAATGATGAGTCAAAACATACCTATTTTGATGACCTCGACAAATCTTATTCTATAGAGCTAGCTCAAAGGAGACTGATGAAAAATAAAATAATTTTTAATCCAAAAACCTGTGTTTCATTCAAAAAGTCACGTACTTATTGACCCGCCCTCATATTTACTTTGATCCACTTTATTCAGGAGGTGACCATAACCATAGTTCTTAAACGAATATAGTCCAAAATCGTAACATTTGCTGGAAAAAATCGACAAAATAACTTTGTAAAAGCAACTCTATTTTCAATCGATTAATATGAAAAATTGTTTATTAATTTCAATTAAAACTTAAATAAATCAGCACCTAAACCTCTAAAATGATATAATTATAACAAAATTAATTTATTTTATTTCAAATATGTAAAAAAAACAAGCAAAAGAACTATATTCGGCTGTGCGGAATCTTATATATCCTTCACCAAATTATACATCAAAATAGAAATTTTAAATATTTTTATTTAAACAATTTTTTTTTTTAATTTTTTGGAAAAAAAATTTTTCAAATTGTTATTTTAATTTTTTTTTTGGCGAAAAAAATTCGGGTTAAAAAATATTCTTTCCGATTTTGACCCATTGTATGTCCAACTAACTATGGTCTTATATACGTCGTTGCAAAGGTCTTTGAAATATCTATCATTAGATATCCATATTGTCTATATTAATGACTTTGTAATCCAGATATAGTTCAAAAATCGAGGTTGTCCTGGTTTTTTCCTCATATCTCAGCCATTTGTGGACCGATTTTGATGATTTTAAATAGGAAACTTCTCGAAAGCATGTCTGACAGAATTATTGAAGATTTGGATTCAAAAGATACCTGGGGTCTTCAGAAAATTGATTTCAACAGACGGACAGACAGACAGAAGGACATGACGGAAAATTATATTGTGGAAATTACAAACGGAATGACAAACTTATATAGTATACCCTTCTCACGAAGGTGAAGGGTATAAAAAAAGAGATCAAAACTGGGGAATTTAGTTTTTATCTATGACAATAAAGATAATAATTTGACTAATAAATATACATAAATTAATATTAATTATTACTTACACATTACTAATGTAAAAAACCTATATTTAATTAAATTTACATTGCTTACTTTATTGCTAAATAAATATACATTTTAAACAATACATTTATTTATTTATTAATTGTTTTAATTACATTCATTATACAAACCGCCACTGTTATTATTCATTTATTAAAATCACTCACGCACGCCAGGCCACTGTAATTTTTTCATAAAATTTTTGCAATTTCGTACAAGTTCAAGTTAGCTACCAGGTGCTCAGAATGCGAAAAAAAGCAACAAGTAAATTTTTATAATTTTTTAAATAAATCTCACAGCCTAATTTAAGGCGCTAAAAAGTATATGAGTTAGGCTGTGTTATAAAACGGGTGCTTCATATAGCTCCCTAAAGTATGCTATACAAACTATGAATTTAGATTGCAAGACAAGTAGCACAGACCCTAACCATTAGCGGAGTCAAATTAAAGAAACTGAATGAAAACAATTCTACACATTTCCTATGGAGGAAACCATTATTTTGGTTTTTTGCATTTTTCTCCTAAACTAATGACCAGAAATGGCTAGAAACTTTCCTTTCTGGTAATTCCCCACGCTGAATCCGAAAATGTCCTCAAAATTAAGCCAAGATTAATATTTCAGGAAACAAAATTTTAACACAACTCAGCTCTGTTTAAATGTGCGCCTTAAGTTAGGCTATATAAACTATACAATTGGGTGATTAATAGAAATTCAACACATTTCCTATGGAGGAAACCATTATTTTGGTTTTTTGCATTTTTCTCCTAAACTAATGACCAGAAATGGCTGGAAACCTTCCTTTTAGGTAATTCCTCACGCTGAATCTGAAAATGAGCTCAAAATTTAGCTAAAATTAATATTTCAGGAAATCACGGAACAACATTTTAACACAACTCAACTCTGTTTAAATGTGCGCCTTAAGTTAGGCTATACAAACTATACTAATGGGAATGTAGGAAACAAATGCAATATTTGTGTGACGAATTGATTGATATCTGACTTATTCCCTATAAAAAACCTTGGGTTTATGAATTTTTAATTTTTTCTCCTAAACTAGTGGCCAGAAATGACTGGAAACTTTTCTTTCTGGTAATTCCCCATGCTGTATCCGAAAATGTGCTTAAAATTAAGCAAAGATTAATATTTCAGGATATGCCGGAACAAAAAAATAAATGTGCGCTTTAAGTTAGGCTATACAAACCATACTAATGCGAATATAATAAACTAATGCCAGGAGATTCCATTTTAGGTTCTTTTCTGATGGTCTAAAGACAAAGGAGGATGTAGGAGGGGCTACGGGCAGGGACGGGTTTGTGATGTGTTTTATAGGCAGGGATTTTTTGTACAATTTCCTTTTGAATTAAAAATGTCTTAATATTTTTGTGTATTTTTTTTGTTTATTGATTTGTGATTAAACAACTAACATTTTTTGTTTCGAAAAGATAAAAATAATAATAGTAATAATATAATAGTAATAATAGTATAATAATAATAATTCAAGCATACCTTTTTACAGAAATATAAAGTTTTTTGTTAATTAATTATTAATAAGGTGTTTAAAGGTTAAAGAGCATAATCATAATGATAATAATAATAACATACAAATATAAAATAAAATAAAAATATAAAAAAAGAATTTATGTATAAATAGTAATTGTTTCATCATTAAATACAATCAATATAAAAGTTAAACATAGAAAAATGTTAAAATTAGAATATAATGGAAATCGATCGATCAGTATCAAAACGATCGATTTGAAAGTGTATGAAGGATTTCTTTCGTTGTTATTTCCTTTCAAAAAAAACAGCACAAATGACAAATTTCAAATAATTTAAGTCAACAAATGTGATGAACTTTAATGGAATTGTATTAAATTGAAAGTAATAAATTCATCAAACCCTTTTTGGTTTAAAATCCATTCATTTCCAATAACGATTTCCATTACAAACCAGATTGAGATAAAAAGTTAATTATTTTTTTTTTGTTAAATATTTTATACAATTTGAATAATTTTTTACACAATTTAAAGCCAAAAATAGAGAAATGTTTATAATTAAAACATAATTTGTAAGGATATTTAACAATTTTTTTTTTTACAAATAAATTAATGATATGATACAATTAGTTAGTTTTAAATTTAATGTAATAAATTTTTTAAATATTTGCTTTAGGGGGGTATTTGAATAAATTTAAAAATTCAATAACATTTTAATAGTTTCGTTTCTTAAACAGCATAAATTTCAATTTAACATTCCATAGAGATTTTTTTCAAGCCTTTAATATTTATGTATGTACGTACGTAGGTATATGTAATAATTATTGTAAAAATTTCATAAAAATTCTTTGAAATTTAAAGGGTATAATTTTTTTTATATAAAACACAGTTAGAGAGCGGAAGAAAGAGTTTTTTATAAATATTATTGTTATTTTTAGCATAAAAAAGACACCAATGGGGGGTTTAAAGAGATTTTTTGAAAAATATGTTTTTTTTCATATAAAAAAAAGCAAAATTTGCAAACATTTTTAAAAAATGTTAAAAATTCAATATTTAAAAAAAAAGAAAATGTTATAAATATTTCAAAAATTTAAATCGTTAAATACATATAATATTATTAACTTGGTTAACAAATACGTATGTATTATTTGTAAGTGTTTAATGTAAGTTTTTTTTATTTTAAGCCTTAATTTATTATTATTTCTTAAAATCTTCGTTTTTAACAATAACAACAATTAATTATGTAGGTATGTAATGTAAATATAATTTGTTTTACTTAAACACAACTAAACTTAATGCCATCATCACTTGAGTAACAATTTTGACAGTGTAATTTATGATTGCGCACTCGAACATCGGTACCATTCAGACCATCGCCCAGCTGGACATGACACACACAGCATTTAAAACAGTTGATATGATAGAATAGTAATAAAGACTCAATAATCATGGCAGCTCCACGTCCTACAGTTTTTAAAAAGTGGGAAAAAAATTTAATGAAATTAAATTAATAAAAATAAACAAAAATTCAGTTTTTTTTTAAAGAAATTATATAAAAACATTATTAATGGTTGTAAAGTAGAGTTTGTTGAATTATTTGAAGTTTGCATAAAACCGAGAAATTTGCTTTTAAACTAAAAATTGATAAAAATATTAAACATAACCTCAAACTATTTTTTTTAACTTCTTCATTTAGATCTAATAAATACATTGATTAAAACATACTATCGATTTTAATCAATATAAACCTAGTATTTTATATAATATTATTATATTTTGCTGATAATTTTAAGAAAAATTCTAAAAAAAAAGGAAAACAAAACAAACTTATTTCAATTTTAATAAAAATTATATTATTAGTTAGAGTTTTACATGCAAATGTATGATTACATTAATCATTCTTAGTAATTTTCGAGGCTTGGGGTCAACATTTTTTAAAAATTTCTAACTAACCTCGAAAATTCCATTAATCTTGAACTTAACCTCAAAAAATAATAGCTTGTTTTAAATCCAATAATGCTTGCAATTTCAACAAATAGATATTTAGCAGTGCTTAGTTACTTATGGAGTAAAAATATTTGATAATTTTTACCCTTAAATATTGATTTGAAATTAATGTCAAGTAACCTTTTAGGTAAATTTATTCCAGCATATATTTGTCGCTGTTGATATATATTTAAAGAAGTTACGGGCATAAAAATGATATTAACATTGAGCTGTACTATTAATTTAATTAATAATTTACAACTTTTTTTAATAATTTTCGAGTTTTAAGGAAAACCTTTAAAATGGTTTAATAAAGAAATAACCTAAAAAAGAACTAACAATTTAACTTAACCTCAAAAAATTAATGCAAATTGAATCTATATTTACTGTAACTAGCAAATATCACAACAATGTTGAGATTTTCATTAACAGAAAATCTTATATTTGATGTGATATTGCTTCTTCTTTTGTAGAAAATCTTAAAACAATTAACATAAGTAATTAACCTCCAAAAAATAAAAAAAAATTATTTCAAATCCTATAAATATGACATTATTATAGAGCTGTAATATTAATTTCAATGATTAACTATAACTTTCTTAAGAATTTTCGAGTTTTAAGGGAAGAAATTATAAAAATACAGAAATAACATCATAAAACCAATCACAACCTCAAAAATATTTTTTTAAAAAATTCAACCTGTTAACACTAACTAACAGGAATTATCATAGTTATGATTTTTATTTAATCAGAATACTTCATGTTTTATAAATATTGCTTCATTTTTAAGGAAACTTAAACAAAATTTTATTGACCTTAACCTCAAAAATATTTAAAAAAAATGAAAGAAACTTATTTAAAATTTAATTAGAATAATATTAATAATGAAGTGCATCAATCATTTGTATGATTACATAAAACTTTCTTAAGTATATTTGAGTTTTAAGGAAACAATTTTAAAAATAAAAAATAACCTACAAATTTCGATCATAACCTCAAAAATTATTTTTAAAAATTCAACCTTTGTTAACAATAATAAAAAGAAATTATGATAATTATTATTTGCATTAATATAAATACCTCACATTTTATATAATATTGCCTCTATTTCCAGAAAACCTTAAAACAAAATTTGATTAAACTTAACCTCAAAAATATAAAATAAAAATTTAAACAAACTTATTTAAAATTTAATTAGAATGCTATTAATAATAAAATGTATCATTCATTTATATGATTACATAAAATTTTAAAGTTTTAAGGGAAAAACTTAACAAAATATAATAAACTAACCTCAAAAATTAAAACAAATTTGGAAAAATCATTTGATATGATAATTGAAATGCTATTAATAATAAAACGTATTATTTATTTGTATGATTACCTACAACTTTCTTAAGAATTTTAAAATTTTAAGAGAATAAATTTTAAACAAAAAATGAACTAATCTCAAAAAAATCTTAACCTCAAAAATGAGAATAAATGTGAAACAATCACATTTCAAATCTAATTGGAATACTTTTAATAATAAAATGTATTATTAATTTGTATGATTACAATCAACTTTCTTAAGAATTTTCAATTTTTAAGGGAATAAATTTAAAACAAATAATAAACTAACCTCAAAAAAGCTGAACCTAAAAAATGAGAACAAATTTTAAACAATAATACTTCAAATCTAATTAGAATGCTATTAATAATAAAATGTATTATGCATTTGTATGATTACATAAAACTTTCTTAAGAATTTTCAAGTTTTAAGGGAACAAATTTAAAAAAAATAACCTAAAAATAACCATAACCTCAAAAATGAGAAAAACAAACAAAAATGTAAAACAATCTAATTGGAATACTATTAATAATAAATTATATCATTCATTTGTATGAGTACATACAACTTTCTTAAGAATTTTCGAGTTTTAAGGGAAAACATTTTAAAAACTAACCTCAAAATAGTGATACAAAAATTGATGTTTACCTCAAACGAATTGAATACAGATTGAATCTTTTTTAAAAGTAACAAAAAGTATAATAGTTATGATTTTATTTTTAAGATTCATAACTCATATTTAATATAACATTTGTCTCTTTTGCAGAAAATCTTAAAGAAAAAAATATATTGAACTTAACCTCAAAAAAATTAAAAAAAAACTTATTTTAATCTAATAAGAATGATACTAATAATGAAATGAATCATTTATTTGTTACATAAAATTTTCTAAAAGCATTAAGCTTCAAATTAAGTGATCAAATTTAAGAAAACTTTGAAAAAAATCAAAAAAATAGTCGTGCTTTTTTAACCTAACTTAATCCTTAAGACTTAAAATTTAAAGTAATTAGCAGATTTTTTAACTAATCTAAGCAATAATTCAGCAATTTTGTGTAAATCTATCTTTAAAATTTCAAGATTTTAATATTTAATAAAATAGACTTAATAAATTTTTCAATATTTCAAATACATCTAATCTAAATCTTTTGTTTAAGCTTTAAGCATTGAAACCTTTTTTCTTTTTAACTCAAAACTTTTAATGCTTATTAAGCTGGGTGGGGTTTATGAAAATTCCTAGATTTCTTTCAACTAAATTTCTCGGTTTTATTTTAAATTCATAGAAATAAAATTAAGAAAAATCTTTAAAAATTTCGTTTTAACTAAAAATTGTTTATTAATTTTAATCGAAAAAAACTAAAAAATATTTAAAAATTATAAATTGTTGGTAACAAAAAAAAGAAAATCGTTGTTTAAATTCGTTTTTGTTTTCGTTTGGTCTTGCGAAAACTACACCCAAACAATATATTTTAGTTCACGATGAGTATGGCGGCATTTGTCGGTGGTACAACCCATATCTTTTAATAATATTTCGAAATTTTTTATTAAAAATCCATTAGTTATAGGTACAGGCATGTAATTGTAAAGAAATTTAATTTAAATTAAGATTTTGTTTGGTTCAAGTTAAAAATTTATATTAAAATTCAATGAAAATGAAAACTAAAGTTTGTTTTAAACAAAGTAAAAAAGAAAAATAAAAGTAAAATAAAATAAATTTTTACCACAGCACCTAAGAATTTCAACCCTTTAAATGTTCCATAATTTGTTATAAAGATAACTTCTATCGTTTTGAACTATATCTTCTAATTTCTTAAAATGTTCTCCAAAACTAGGATCAACCAACCCGACGAACGAATAAACGAATACGTCTAACTAACATACACTCACAATAGATCCGCTAAGTAGTGCATAAAAGATCGGCTAAGTAGTGCATTGTCGTAGTCCGGATCCCCGATAGAGAAGCCCAAAGACAAAGGAGGTGTTCAACCGTTTCCTCCTCATCTTCGTCATGACAACTTCTACAGATGTCATTATAAGGAGTGTTTAGTCTCCTGGCATGCGCAGCAATTAATCAGTGATCCGTAAGCACGGCTATCAAAATTATTAGCCGAGATCGTGATAGCCCCGTAAGGGACATTGACCTGCAAGACTTGATACTGAACAGTTTGCCAAACTAGACCATCTGAGCTGAGCAGACTCAAAAATTTGGCGCTGTATGAATGATTTACAACAAGAGAGCAGTATACCGACCAAATTATCTTCGACTTGCAGACGAGAATCTGCTTTGGCCAGTTCATCTGCTATAGTATAAGTCCATCCTAGTATACGCCATCTCGTTAAGAGACACTCGGCATTCATGTACCAATCTGGATGACGGATAGACACCAGAAACAGATTTAATTGTTTGTAATATGAGGGTGCAGTTAAAGATTTCGTTTTGATTTATATTTGGTCCTTCGGACCTACAGTGTTTCTAAATGAAACACTTGTATATGAAACAAAAAAAATATTTTGTTTAAAAACTGTCTCTTCTTTCATCATTTTGAACACAGTATGATCCCTCGGACAGTATTTGGTCATTCGGACCTAAAGAATTTGATATTGTCTATATTATTTATGAAGATCACTTTTGCTTGGTTTTTGGTCCTTTAGATTTAAAAACCTTTTATTTATCAGACGATTATGGATGGCAAAGGAACCTCAGTTGCGTTGTCAGAGGGCCTATTGGCAACATAAAATGACAAGCTGCCAGTTGCAATCTGTAATACCAGTTTGGAAACTGATAACGCAATTTTAGGTAATCACTTTCCTCAAATTGTAATATGAAAGAAGAAAACATACTTTTAGCTTCTTCCTTTTATAATATTTGCTAACAAATGGGAGTTTATGATTTAATTTTCTGTTGTTCATTTCAAAATGGTCCTTCGGACTTTTGGAATCTTTTACTTTATGTCTGCTTTACTATCATTTCTTCATAATTATAATAATGTGTGAGTTTATGATTTGTTTTCAACTTTTCTTCTTAATTGAAATCCAAACAACTTTAAAAATTTTCTATGATTCAAAGTACGAGATCTAAGTGATTGATTATTTGTGATACAATTTCTTGCCATTTCTTTTAAAATTCGATAAACATTCAACACTCACAACCAACATAGATGCAAAAGTTACCTAATTCGTCGCCGCAATGAGAACATTTCTTTTTGCCACTAACACTCAAAACTTTGTCCTGCTGCTGCTGGGTGGTAGTTAGATTTGACTGGCCAGTGATCGTAGTGGAGGACGTGGACGTTGTGGAGGCTGATGTTGTTGAAATAATATTATTATGACGGTGTATGGCAGCATTGGAGACGGACTGTTGCTGTTGCTGCTGTTGATTTAGTTTATTGTTGTATTGCTGCTGATATTGATGGTAGGTGGAGGCGGCATGTAAAGGACTTTTGTCCAAATTATTTCTGGAATGAAACGAAAACAAAGAAATTAATTTTAAAAATACTCAATTTAAAAAGAGCAAAACTTACCTTTTTCTCTCACCAATGCCTTTGCTTTGCACTCTTTCCGTTAGAGTTTGTATAATGGAATCGGGCAAAGGTTTGCCATTTGTCGAGGAAGACAGTAAAGCAGAGCCATTCGATAACTTGTTATTAGACTGATGAATAGAAGTGGTATTTGAAGTGACAGTTCTTCTTTGCTGTTGCTGCTGTTGCTGCTCACTTAAACGCCTCTGTTCGGCCTCCTGAATCAACCAGTGATTATTTTGATTGTAGCCATGATAAGTATCAGGCATTGACTTTCGTTTCTGTTGATAGGCCGACAGCCAGGCGGGATCATTGGCCAAATTGCTGTCGTAAGACTTGCGTTGCTGGACTTGGACCCAGCCATCGGTGTATTTGGGCTTGGGTGTAGCACTTAAAGCATGTAAGGTATTGCGTGACATATTGCCGGGATACAGAGACTGATTTGCTGTGACAGCAGCATTGCTGACCACTTGCTGCTGCTGCTGCTGTTGCTGAGTCTGATTTGTGGTAGTGGAACTTAAATTCTGCACCGACTGATGATGATAGTTGGAATAGATGTGGGGAGCATTTCTAGGCGCAGCTGTGGGAGCTGGGGCGATTTTAACCAAAGAACCACCAAATGTTTGTGAATTCAAAGAGTGTCTTTGACGGGCAGCATAATCCTGCTGCTCACCATTAACCATCATGCCATTCGTCGAGGTATTGGTATTGATATGCATGGCACGCATGGGTTTGGAGGGTGGTGCAGGAGGTTGTGACATCATACGTTTGGAGAACTCATTAATATCGGACATGGACTTGCGATAATCGGTTTCCATGTGATAGTATTGCTGTTGTAAATTTGGAATATTAGCATAGATTTGTTGGGACTGATGCTGCTGCGGCTGTGGCTGTTGCTGTTGTGGCTGAGCCAATTGTGTTTGACTTAACAGGTGTTGTTGTGCCTGCATATTATGATTCATTTGAGAATGATACATTTCCATATTATTGCCTGCATCACCATTAATATTAACCACAGACATGGCTCCCAAACCATTAAGATCTTGCAAAGATCTTCTATTGGCCGACATTAACATTTTGGCGCCATGCTGTAACTCTCTGCGTGCCATATTCTCTCTTAACATGAGATTTTCTCTTTGTCTCTTCAATTCCTCCTGCTCCAATTGCAATAGTTCCCTTTCTACTCTCAAAACCTCCTCCTGCTCTCTGATCTTCTCCTCTATGGACATCATTTTAGCATTTGCTGTAGCCGTAGCCTCGGTCAACGATTGTGTAGCTGCTGCTGCTACGGTGGCCGATTCGGTCCACGATTCGGCCGAATTGCCTTTGACTGTTTGCAGTAGTGGTGTTGGCACTACGGTGAGTAGACCATCATTTTGGTATAGCATATCATTTGGTGCAGCATCCAGGCCGGTTTGTGTTTGCAGCGTTAGCGGTGAGGTGGTGTCATCGTGTGTTTCATTCTCTTCCGAAGAGTTGGTGTAGTGTTCACTACTCTGGCGAGAATGATTCTCAGAGACACCGGAATCACGACTTTCACCTAAACGGGGAAGGGAAATTATATTTTAATGATATTTAAAATAAAAATATTTCAATTCAAAATTGAGATTAAGGCCCTGAATAAGTCGTGAATTGGAAACATTGTGTGTAAAGTTATATAGAACATTTTAGACAGTGAGAAATCGGTGATCGTAGTTATTTCAAGTTTGGTGTATCTATGAATAAAAGGAAAATGATATATCCTGATTTACAGGCTTAAATTGTACTTATTTCCCGGCTCTTAACTGAAAGGGCTGCGTCATTTAGTTTGTGTTTGACAGCCATTGCTAGCAGTTTACCTCGTGACTTGAGGAGAAAATGGAATAAAGTGATTTTCGTCTGCCCATTAAGCATATTAAAGGCTAAGCTTGATACTATGGAAACTCGCACCATCAATTTCAATGGTAAAAAGTGGTTTACTGAATTTCATTGTGGCCGTACAAACACGGAAAATGCCGAACGTTCTGAACGCCCAGATGAGGTCTATACACACGAAACAATTGAAAAAAATCACGATATAGTGTTGGCGGATCGGAGATTGAAAGTGCTAGAGATTGTGTTAGATAGGCATCTCACATGGTGCACACATGTGTAGTTTCCATGGAAAAAAATCCATGATTTAGGTTGCATCCTTTTCCACCATATTCTACAGATCGAGGTCGCGAAAAAAATGCGGCTCTTCAAGCTATAAAGCTGAAGAAGATAGTGCCTATCTCTCATTCTACGAAATTAAAGGCGGAGTATCAAAAATTAAAGGATGATTAAATGGGTTATATGCTTCGATTTAAAAATGGTTAATCTCTTGTCAGATCAACAAAGTGGATACAATAACATCAGGACACTTACGCTACTACACAAAATCGTTTACACTAAAGTGCCGTCATATTTATATAATCGGATAACTTTTGCAAGGTCTAATAGAGGGAATAAGGTCATACCTATTGCACACCGAAGTAAGATAACGGAATGGCAATTTTACTGTTCCATCTATGGAACAGACTTCCGAATAAAGCACAAACAAACAGCATCGTAAACACTTTTAAATCAGAAATAACGAAACATTTGAATAATGATATAACGTAACTTTGCACTTTAAACTTGATATTGTATTTATGATTTTGTTAATTAGTAACTTGCATTTTTGTTAAGTTTCGTTATTTTTAAATTGATTCTTAACTATTTTAATTTTTGATTTTTAAAATGTTTAAATTTTTCACACTTAATAAATTATTATGTTAAACTAAATTGTATTACAATAACTTCCCCTAGTTCCACACTATAATTAAAAGATGTATGTCTTGTTGTATGGAAAAACAGATAAATAAATAAATAAATAAATAAATAAATAAATAAATAAATAAATAAATAAATAAATAAATAAATAAATAAATAAATAAATAAATAAATAAATAAATAAATAAATAAATAAATAAATAAATAAATAAATAAATAAATAAATAAATAAATAAATAAATAAATAAATAAATAAATAAATAAATAAATAAATAAATAAATAAATAAATAAATAAATAAATAAATAAATAAATAAATAAATAAATAAATAAATAAATAAATAAATAAATAAATAAATAAATAAATAAATAAATAAATAAATAAATAAATAAATAAATAAATAAATAAATAAATAAATAAATAAATAAATAAATAAATAAATAAATAAATAAATAAATAAATAAATAAATAAATAAATAAATAAATAAATAAATAAATAAATAAATAAATAAATAAATAAATAAATAAATAAATAAATAAATAAATAAATAAATAAATAAATAAATAAATAAATAAATAAATAAATAAATAAATAAATAAATAAATAAATAAATAAATAAATAAATAAATAAATAAATAAATAAATAAATAAATAAATAAATAAATAAATAAATAAATAAATAAATAAATAAATAAATAAATAAATAAATAAATAAATAAATAAATAAATAAATAAATAAATAAATAAATAAATAAATAAATAAATAAATAAATAAATAAATAAATAAATAAATAAATAAATAAATAAATAAATAAATAAATAAATAAATAAATAAATAAATAAATAAATAAATAAATAAATAAATAAATAAATAAATAAATAAATAAATAAATAAATAAATAAATAAATAAATAAATAAATAAATAAATAAATAAATAAATAAATAAATAAATAAATAAATAAATAAATAAATAAATAAATAAATAAATAAATAAATAAATAAATAAATAAATAAATAAATAAATAAATAAATAAATAAATAAATAAATAAATAAATAAATAAATAAATAAATAAATAAATAAATAAATAAATAAATAAATAAATAAATAAATAAATAAATAAATAAATAAATAAATAAATAAATAAATAAATAAATAAATAAATAAATAAATAAATAAATAAATAAATAAATAAATAAATAAATAAATAAATAAATAAATAAATAAATAAATAAATAAATAAATAAATAAATAAATAAATAAATAAATAAATAAATAAATAAATAAATAAATAAATAAATAAATAAATAAATAAATAAATAAATAAATAAATAAATAAATAAATAAATAAATAAATAAATAAATAAATAAATAAATAAATAAATAAATAAATAAATAAATAAATAAATAAATAAATAAATAAATAAATAAATAAATAAATAAATAAATAAATAAATAAATAAATAAATAAATAAATAAATAAATAAATAAATAAATAAATAAATAAATAAATAAATAAATAAATAAATAAATAAATAAATAAATAAATAAATAAATAAATAAATAAATAAATAAATAAATAAATAAATAAATAAATAAATAAATAAATAAATAAATAAATAAATAAATAAATAAATAAATAAATAAATAAATAAATAAATAAATAAATAAATAAATAAATAAATAAATAAATAAATAAATAAATAAATAAATAAATAAATAAATAAATAAATAAATAAATAAATAAATAAATAAATAAATAAATAAATAAATAAATAAATAAATAAATAAATAAATAAATAAATAAATAAATAAATAAATAAATAAATAAATAAATAAATAAATAAATAAATAAATAAATAAATAAATAAATAAATAAATAAATAAATAAATAAATAAATAAATAAATAAATAAATAAATAAATAAATAAATAAATAAATAAATAAATAAATAAATAAATAAATAAATAAATAAATAAATAAATAAATAAATAAATAAATAAATAAATAAATAAATAAATAAATAAATAAATAAATAAATAAATAAATAAATAAATAAATAAATAAATAAATAAATAAATAAATAAATAAATAAATAAATAAATAAATAAATAAATAAATAAATAAATAAATAAATAAATAAATAAATAAATAAATAAATAAATAAATAAATAAATAAATAAATAAATAAATAAATAAATAAATAAATAAATAAATAAATAAATAAATAAATAAATAAATAAATAAATAAATAAATAAATAAATAAATAAATAAATAAATAAATAAATAAATAAATAAATAAATAAATAAATAAATAAATAAATAAATAAATAAATAAATAAATAAATAAATAAATAAATAAATAAATAAATAAATAAATAAATAAATAAATAAATAAATAAATAAATAAATAAATAAATAAATAAATAAATAAATAAATAAATAAATAAATAAATAAATAAATAAATAAATAAATAAATAAATAAATAAATAAATAAATAAATAAATAAATAAATAAATAAATAAATAAATAAATAAATAAATAAATAAATAAATAAATAAATAAATAAATAAATAAATAAATAAATAAATAAATAAATAAATAAATAAATAAATAAATAAATAAATAAATAAATAAATAAATAAATAAATAAATAAATAAATAAATAAATAAATAAATAAATAAATAAATAAATAAATAAATAAATAAATAAATAAATAAATAAATAAATAAATAAATAAATAAATAAATAAATAAATAAATAAATAAATAAATAAATAAATAAATAAATAAATAAATAAATAAATAAATAAATAAATAAATAAATAAATAAATAAATAAATAAATAAATAAATAAATAAATAAATAAATAAATAAATAAATAAATAAATAAATAAATAAATAAAAAATAAATATCCATGTTTCATCTGGGACAGCAGAGCAAAACATTACCATTGGATTAAGAAAGACTGGTAAACCCGTCTTTGGTTTCCAGAGATAAGATCATTTTGCATCCATTACCCATCAAATTGGAACCTATGAAGCAGTATGTGAAGGCATTAGATAAAACTGGTACATGCTTTGGATTTCTTTCAAGAAAGTTTCCACGTTTGAGTACAGAAACACATTTAGCTGGTATTTTTGATGGCCCACAAATAATGCATTTATTGAAAGACAACGGTTTCATAAATTCAAAGAATGATTTAGAAGTAAAGGCTTGAAATCTTTTGTTGCCGTTGTGAAATATTTCTTAGGAAATCAGAAGGCTGAATAATACGACGAATTAGCTTTACAAATCAAAACCAAATTCTATAGACATTTCTATAAATGTTTGAGACTCTCTCCAAGTTTTTTTATGCCAAATAACAGCTAAGGGTTATAACATAACAAAAGCTTTAAAAAGCTTTCGAAAAGCCAACAAGAAAATCACAAAAAAAAAAATCAATGATTTGTCAACAGTTCTCAAAACATATAAAACCATTAAGTAAGTCATTATATGGCAACCACATATGGCGACTGACTCACCCTTAACCTTTTAACAACACACACTAAACGGATTACAATTTTCTATTTGGAATAACAAAGACTAACAAGAACTTAGTAGAAATGGTAACAACAGGTAACCAAAGAAAAAATAAAACAATCAAGAGAGATATATTCGGCTGTGCCAACAATTGTATACCCACCATCAATATGTGTGACAATAATTTTTCTGATATAGGGCTTATATGGACCGATCCTCTCAAAAGTTGGTAGACAGATTGAGGTTCATATAAAACTTGTTTGTTTATATCCAATTTCATCGCGATATTTAATGTTCATGTCATTTTTTGAGGGGGGCCTAGGACAAAAGGGAGGACTAGGATAAAAGTTGCCCAATTTTCGCCATACTTTACAGTATAATTTCGGAGTACTTAGAACTAATTTGTGCAAAATTGTATCAGAATTGCCGTATAATCAACACTGCTCAAACAGTATTCCGGGGGAGATTTGTATGGGGGATAGGTGAAATCATGGACTGATATTACCTTTTCAACAGAGAGTATTTGTGGAAAATTTCAGCCAGCTATCTCTTTATGTTTGGACCCTATCGTGTTTTCAACAGGCAGACAGTTGGACGGACATAGCTAGATTGAGTTAGAATCTTATGAGGACCCATGGACTGATATTTGCCATTTTTAATACCAAACAAACCTTTTCAACAGAGAGTATTTGTGAACAATTTCAGCCTAACTACTTTCGTTAGGGCCCTATCGTGTTTTCAACAGACATACAGACGGATGGACGGATATAGCTAGATCGTCTTAGACCTATGGTCTGATACTGCCATGGACCCATGGTCCATTGATATTGTCCATTTTCAATACCAAACAAAACTTTTCAACAGAGAGTATTTGTGGGAAATCTTAGCCAACTATCCTCGTTTGGACCCTATCGTGCTTGCAACAGACAGACGGACAGACATGTCTAGATCGTCTTAGAATATTAAGAGGACCCAGTATATATAAATACTCTTTGGTTTAGGGACCAATATTTCGATATGTTACAAAATCAATAGATGGTGGTTATAAAAAACAAGTAAGAGAGCTATATTCGGCTGTGCCGAATCTTATATACCCTTCACCAAATTATACATCAAAATACAAATTTTAAATATTTTTAGGTAAAAAATTTTTTTTTTTTTCAAAGTTGGTTTTTCCTTTTTGGGAAAACATTTTTTATTTATTTTAAAATTTAAATTTTAAAAAATTTTTTTTTTTTTCAAAGTTGGTTTTTCCTTTTTGGGAAATTTTTTTTTTTCGAATTGTTATTTTAAAATTTAATTTTTTTTTTAAAAAAATTTAAAATTTTTTTTTTTGTTTTTTTCAATTTTTTTTTTGGTGAAAAAAAATCGGGTTAAACAATTTTTTTTCCGATTTTGACCCATTATAGGTTCAACTTACTATGGTCTTATATACGTCGTTGCAAAGGTCTTTGAAATATCTATCATTAGATATCCATATTGTCTATATTAATAACTTAGTAATCCAGATATACAGTGGTTGACAAAACAATGGAAACTGAAATAATTTTTTAAAAAATTTTAACATTTTTGTAGTATTTTATTTGTATACTTTCATTAACTTAATTTAACAAAAAACAAAGGACCTAATTAATTAAATTCTAAAAATGAGAAAACCAAATTAAAAGATTTCTTTATTACGGCATTGACAAAACAATGAAAACTTTGGTATTATTTTAACAAATAGGGTCTAAACTTTGCAATAACTCAATATTTTGTTGGGTATCTCTTATTTTTTATAACTGCTACACATCGACGATGCATTGAACCAATTAAAGAGTCAATGGTCTCCTTTGAAATATTTTGCCATTCCCTTATAACCGCCTCCGATAAATCTTCCTTCCTGGTGTAATTTTGGGTCCTTATTTTACGATATACAATTTCCCATAAATTTTCTATGGGATTGAGATCTGGCGATTGGACAGGCCACTTCAAAACACGTACCTCCTTGGATTGTAACCACTCGGTTACAACCCTAGAGGTGTGTTTCCTTTGAAATATTTTGCCATTCCCTTATAACCGCCTCCGATAAATCTTCCTTCCTGGTGTAATTTTGGGTCCTTATTTTACGATCTACAATTTCCCATAGATTTTCTATGGGATTGAGATCTGGCGATTGGACAGGCCACTTCAAAACACGTACCTCGTAGGATTGTAACCACTCGGTGTTGGAATCTCCAAACTAGGGGCATATTTCCTCATCGTATGGATACATAACATCGTTTAATATGGTTCTGTATCCTATACCTGTCATGGTATCTTATAATATGAATTGGACCCATACCTTGCCCTGTAAAACATTCCCATACCATAATATTGCCACCGCCAAACTTTATAGTCTTATTTGTGTACTTTGGATCTAATATTTTTCCCTTTGGTCGTCTTACAAATGTTCTCCCATCACTGCCTCTTAAATTGTATTTGGATTCGTCGGAAAAGAGGACAGTATTCCATTTCTGTATCGACCAGTTTAAATGATCCCTGGCAAATTGTAGACGTGCAGAACGGTTCTTTTTAGAAATGAGTGGTTTTTTCACAGGACGGATAGCAACCAAGACCAGCCAGCCTCATTTGCCCGGCGACTAACTGTTTGGGTACTTATTTCTAATTTTAGGCAATTGACAACCTCTCGAGGAGTTATTTTTGGGAATTTCTTGAACTCTATTGCTATTAAATTATCTTGTCTAGGAGTAGTCTTACGAGGTCTTCCACCTAAATGTTGAGTTTAGAACCGGTCTCACGAAATTTCTTTATAATTTTTGAAACTGCAGATTTATTTATTTAATATTTGTCACAGATGCGAAAAACTTAAGAAAATAAATTGTGAAAAATTACCAGAATTTAAAAATAAAATAACTGTAAACAGGATGCTTTTTACATCGTTCTTTTAAATATTATTTTCGTTTTACACTTCTTTCTTGCTGAAGTTTAAAAGTTTCCATTGTTTTGTCAGTAGCGAAATAGTGAATATTTTTAATTTTGTTCCCTTTTTTCAGAATATAATTAATTATGTTGTTTGTTTTTCAGTTAATTTATACATATAAATAAAATTATACCAGTAAAATACTAAAAAAAAAAATTTTAAAAAAATATTTTAAATTTTGGGCTACATATGGAATATTTGGAAAAGTTTCCATTGTTTTGTCAACCACTGTATGTAGGTCAAAAATAGAGGTTGTCCTGGTTTTTTTTCCTCATATCTCAGCCATTTGTGGACCGATTGAGCTGATTTTAAATAGCACACTATCAAAAGCATGTCATGTTACCTGACGGAGACATAGATTTCCTATGTGGGATTCCGTTATCCAAATGCAAGCTACAAATTAGTAACTTCTACTATGAGCTCGCTCAGGCAAGATGGGATCGTGAACCCACATGCACTATAACCAGGATGATATGGCCCCGATTAAATCGGGGGCGAACAACACATCTTCTTGGCTTTACACGCTCACAACTGAGTGGTGTAGTGGCGGTCATAACTGGACACTGCACCTTTGGTAACCACGCTAGGAGACTTGGTTTGCCATACCACGACTTCTGCAGAAGTTGTCAAAACGAGGAGGAGGATGAGAATATTTTTCATCTTCTTTGTCATTGTCCGGCATTAGGAGATCTACGCCTAAGGTTTCTGGGACATCGTTTCCTAAATAGTCTCTCTGAGCTCTCGAATATGAGGCTTGAGGGCATTAATGCCTTTATAGGAAGTAGTAATTGGTTAAAAAGACCAGACACGGGGATCTCTTCAGAGTGACCTAATAACCGCGTAACTTTTTTTTTAAGATCTCCTACCTCTCTCTTTCTTCAGACTTCTCCTTAACGTTTTCAATCTTCTCCTTCTCTATTTTTCACTTATATCTGTCCCTCTTTCTTCTGTTTTCTTCTACTTTCAGGTAACACAAAGGGACCATTGCTTGGACCCATGTGAGCTGTTGTTCATTTTCGTGGCTGCCTGGAAACCTAACCTAACCTATGTCTGAGAGAATTATTGAAGATTTTGATCCCGAAGATATCTGGGGTCTTCAGAAAATTGATTTCAATAGACAGACAGACATACGGACATGGCTTAATCGACTCCGCTATCTATAAGGATCCAGGATATATATACTTTATAGGGTCGGAAAATTATATTGTGGAAAAACGGAATGACAAACTTATGTATACCCCTATCAAGAAGGTGAAGGGTATAAAAATAATGTAAATTGTTTACTGACCTGTATCCGAACTATCACATAAACCCGCCTTCAAATACAACTGTTTCTCCATGCGACGCTCCTCCTGCAACAATTGAGCCATATCGGGTGGTGGGGCCACCGTTAGCTCCAAATATGATTCATCATCATCCAAAGAAGAACCCTCAATACCCAAGAAACTAGAACGTTTATTGCGCAATTCTTTTTTAATGCGTTTGGTTGAGTTCATACGTTTAATGGGTGGCGAAGGATGATCTGGGGATAAATGATGAGAGTTGTTGCTGTTGTGATGATTGAGTTGATGTCGTGTTAGGGTTTCATAAGTGTTATCCGATGACCAGGTGTCGGTGTGACTGCTGCTGTCCACATCATCAAATGGTGGAGGACTGTCTATGGGGGGTGGTGGAGGTTTTTCTTTGGGTGGTTGTAAATGGCCGCTTAACTCGGTGGTTATATCTCCCGTTAAATTGCCATTAAAGAAAATCTCGATGTTTTCATAGACCGGTACCGGTTTCAAATGTTTGGGCGCATCATAATAGGGTTCTGTAGGTTTGGGTACTTGATAATAGGGTTCCATATTCAATTCTGAGCTGGTGTTGGAGTTGGAGTTAAGACTGATAATTAGTTCTTCTTTAGCTGCTGCTGCTGGTGGTGTTGGGGGGGTTAATAAATCGATTTCTAAAGTTGCAGATGGTTGGATGTCCTCTACAGTGGCTGGTTTAATGATGCTGGGCTGTTCAAGATGATTGAAGGTGATTTCTTTAAAAGATGTTGTGTTGGTGTTGTTAGGGGCTGTGGTGGATAAATCACTACAGATTTTGTTTGTTGTTGTCTTTGCTGTTGTTGTTGTGGTTGATGTTGTTGTTGTTATTGTTGTATTAGCAAAAGCATTTGTTAACTCAACTACATTATTACAATTATTATTGTTATTATGATTATTATTGTTGTTATTATTATTATTATTACTGTTGCTGTTGCTTTTGTTGTTACTAATTTGACAGTTAAAACTGTTAATTTGACTATTTTTTAATTGATTAGATGCTGATAAATTTTGTTTAGCTTTAATTTGATTGGTTGGTATAGAATTTTGAATTTGATTTTGCTTTAGATTTGGATTTTGATTATTATTTAAATTGAAATTTTGTTTGGAATCGTTATTAGTTGTTGTAAGATCAATATCAATTTGTGTTTTACTCATCATACTTGGAATGATTTGCTGCTGCTGTTGTTGTTGTTGTTGAAAAGCTGTTTTTGATGTGGCAACATCTACCTCAGCAGTAGCTGTTGCTGTTGAGTTAATAATATTCTCATAAATGGGTTCTTTTGATATTTCCTCTTCAGTTTTTTCCTTAATTTCCAAGGTGCTGGTGAAATGTTCTTCCAATTTTAATTTCTCACATTTCTCTTCATCGGTTTTATTAATTAAAATTTCTTCTTTTGCTTCTACTGCCGGTTGTTGCTGCTGCTCTAAGGGTTGTTCTACAATTTCCGTTTCAATTTTGTTTAAAATATTATTGTTGTTATTGTTAGTGGTTGTTTTATTGGATGGGGCAGTTATTGGATACAAATTCTCTGGCTGTTGCTGTAGCGGCGGCTGCTGCTGTTGTTGTAGCTGCGGTATCGTTTCTTTGTCAATTGCTTCCAGCGCCAATTCCAGAGCTTCGTTGATCTGTATTGTTTTGTGTTTCATAACATCAACAATTGTATTGTTTTTTAGATTTTTTTTTTAAGAAAAGCAAGCCATTTGTTTTAATTTCAAAAAAGCGCCCATTATTTGCAGCATGATTTTTAAAAAACATAAAAAAAAGAAAAAGCACAAAGTTAATTAAGTTTCAGCAATTTGTTACACATATTTTTTTATTTTTCATTTACAAACAATTTTTTTTTTATACAAATTTAGTTAAGCTTTTAGTAGACAATATTTACAAACAAATCAATAGCAGTTTTAATTAAAAGACACAGCAAATGCTTACACAAACACAAATATTGATTACATATTGAGGCAGATTTCAAGCAGAAATAAATAAATCTGTAAAGGCAATAATTAATCAAACGTTTTTGCAAACAAATAAAAACTGAAAAAAACTGAATTGTTGAGAAAACAAATATTTAATTGCAACTGAAAACAGAAAACGTCAATTAAGACAAACACACAAAAAAAAATCATGCAAAATAAATTTGAAATCAAGGGTTATATATATGGAAATACTATTAATACCAGGTTTATTTATTATTAAAAGCTTTTAAGTCTCTTGATTAACAAATTGAGAGGATAATATTGAAAGCTTTTATTATACATATTATAGGAACAACTAGTTTCATAGTAGATAATAAAGTTTTCATAAAAGCTTTAATTTGAAATATATTCAGCGCAATTATGAATAATAAATTCCGCGGGAGTTTGTTCCCCGGGAGTTTTTTCCCATTAAATTTGAATAGGAAAAAATGAGAAAAGGGGAAAACTCCCGGGGAATTTTTATTCATAATTGGGCTGATTATTTTACAAGATTGAAACTTTTTTTTATAAAAAGAAGGATTTTTTAAAGCTTTTAAAATTTTTTTAAAGATTTTTTTAATCTTTTTATTATAAGGAAACTTTCATAATTTTGTAATCAAAATTAATTAATTTAAGCAATTCATAAAAAATGGTAGCTTTTATAAAAGCTTTCAATAACAAAGCTTTGAAAATATGAAAACTCTTGCTTAAGCTTTTATAAATAAAAACCAGAAACCTTTATCTAAAGTGAAAGCAAAAATTTTTTTATTAAAGCTTTTATAGTGAAAGAGCTTTTATTAAATATTTTTGAGCTTTCATAAAAGTGTTCATATTAAGAATCTTATAAGGATGATTTTTTAATCTTTAAAATAAAAAAGCTTTTGTTAAAGTTCTATATACATATTGTATATAAGAAAATCTTTGCTGATGCTTTTATTAAAAGCTTTCATATAACTAAAGCTTTTATTATAGTATTTTTTTACCAGTAATCGTTTTCTAATGCTTTCACATTAATAAAGCTTTTAGTAAAGCTTTTATATTAAGAAATAATTTATTAAAGCTTTCATATTAAAAGAGCTTTTATTAAAGTTTTCGTAATAAGAATCTTATTATTAAAGATTTTATTGCAATTTTCATAATAAGAATGATTTTATAAGTTTTAAAATAAAAAAGCTTTTGTAAAAGTTGTGTTAATAAGAAAATCTTAGCTAAGACTTTTATTGAAAACTTTCATACAACTTAAACTTTTATTAAAGCATTTTTGACCAGTACACTTTCTCTAAAGCTTTCACATTAATAAAGCTTTCAGATTGAGAGAGCTTTTAGTAAAGCTTTCATATTAAGTGAGCTTTAAGTAAACCTTATTAAGAGTGCTTTAAATAAAGATTTCATATTAAGAGACCTTTTAGTAAAGATATCAGAATAAGAATTTTATTATTAAAGCTTTTATTACAATTATTATTAATGCTTTCATTAAAAGCGTTCATACAACTAGTTTTTATTAAATAATTTTTTTCTAAAGCATCACAATAAGAAAACTTTCATATTAAGAGAGCTTTTAATAAAGCTTTCATATTATTAAAGCTCTAATAATTTTTAAAATATTTATAATATGCTTTTGTTAAAACTAGTATACGAATACAGTATTTATACTTAGAAAGCTTTTATATTTAGAAAGTTTTTAGTAACAAATAACAAAACTTTAAGTAATCTTTTACATATAGAGGCTAATAATAAGAAATGTTTGTAAAGCTTTTATATTAGGAAAGATATTGAAGATTTCATATTAATATAGCTTTTACTAAAGTTTTCATAAAAAAACGAATTTAAAACTATCATACTAAGATAGCGTTTGTTATAGTTTGCATATTAAATCCGCTTTTACTAAAGTTTAATAATGATTTACATAAAGTTTTTTTTATAATGAAAAGTTTTATTAAAACTTTCTTATTGTGAAATCTTTCTTAAGGCTTTTATATTAGTAAGAGTTTTATTAAAGCTTTAAACAAATATTTAAGCTTTTCATGTTTTACTAAAGTTTCCATATTAAAAACGCTGTAATTAAAGGTTTCGTTTTAAGAACGATTTAAGAAAGCTTCAATAAGCTTTCTTATTATGAAATCGTTTATTAAAGCTTTTATATTAAAAAAAGGTTTTATTAAATCGTTCATATATATATATATATATATTTTATAGAAGCTTTTATTTTATTTTCATTTCATTTATTTCTTTAATATTAAGCTTTCATAAAAAGAACACTTTTATTTAAACCGGATTTAAGTATTTAAGTTTTTAACAAAGCATTCAGAAAATGATTGTTTCATAACAGATATTTTACATTCAAAAATAAATTTTGTCAAAGCTTTCACAAGTTTCAAGCTTTTATATAAAAGAAATAATAAATTGCAAGCTTTCTAGAAAGAATAAGACTTTGTTAGAGCTTTAAAATTACAAGTAATTTTCCAAACACAAATTTCCTAAAACAATTTCGATTATAGAAGATTAGCAAAACATTAATAAAATTTAATATTTAACAAAGTCTTCATACATTTTCTTAATGAAGAATTCAGAATTAGAAAGCTCTTTAATAGCTTTTATATAAAACGTTATTTTTTATAAAGCTTCCGGACTTGTCATGCTAAAAGTATTTCAAAAAGAGATGAATTTGTATTCAAAATGTTCAAGTATTTAAAATTGTTTATCTGCAGTTGATCGCAGAACTTCTACTGATCCGACTTGTATAGACTCGCTTTTAGAAATGGTTAAAAAATTTACAATTTTATAAGAGGATTTTAAAGTATCTATTATTTAAAATTTTCGCTCGTCTTAAACTAATTACTGTAGATTAGATTACATCGATTCAAATATTTATAAATTTCAAGTGTTTTTAAAGAGAATTTCAAAGAAATTTGCCAAATACAATTAAACTCACTATTCTGGTTATCAATAATTGAATTGGAATTTAAATTATCAATATAATTTATATTATTATGAATGTTTGTTTGTTTGTTTTATGACCGGAATTAATAGGTTTTAGTTTTTTTTAACAAAATAGTTAAAATTTTTCTCAAGCACCATTTTAAATTGTTTAAAATTTGTTAAGACTTTAATAAATGTTTTCTCTTTTTCCAAACAACTTTGACACTTAATATTGAATTGTGTTAATTTGGATTTAGATTTAAATATGAAAAGTGTTGTGGTTTAGAAATCTTTAAGACTACTAAATAAAAAATATATATTTATTTTAAACCAAAATTTGTTTATATATTTGTTTGCTGTTGTAACTAATTAAATTTATTTAGGATTTTGTTGTTAGCCATGTCAAACATTATTAAGGTTGTTTTGGTTTAAAATTAAACGCTCTCCCCCCCTTCTCAGACATTTTTAAACTGGGCTGCGTAATGTACTAAAATCTAGGGGACTTTTAATATTTTGTTTGCAACTATTTCCGAGGAAATTCAAATAAATCAATGACAATTTTGTACTTAGGTTATTTGTGCGTATCTTTTAGATTGATATTTTTTATCTTTCTGTATACGATTTTCTTCATTCAGTTATTTTTGCAAATTTTTTTGTTTGAATATTGATTGTTTGTGTTGTTAGAGGTAAAAATAACTGAATAAGATATGTAGGTAGGTGGGTGTTAATTTATTGATAAGGTTTCTTTTTTAGAGAACAAAAAAATAAAATAAAAAACACGATAATAAAAATGTTTTTTTTTTAATTTTTATAGTATTTTCACTATCGATTTAGTTAATCATTTATCATTAGTATGTTTGACAAATACGAGTATGTGTGAAAATTGTAATTGTTTTTCAGGGATTATTTCGCCCCGATACTTTGTAATAGACAGTGATTTAATGATCTAATAAATAGTTTAACCCTTTGGGTTGTAGTTTTTGTGTAATAAGATAAACTAGTCATATATATGGAGGGATTAAAAGTAGTTTTAGCTATTAAACTGCTGGTTAAATCTGTAAAAATCAGAAAATGTTCAATTGTCATTGGAGTAGTTCAGCATTTTTTAAAATATCAATTTGAATAAATAAAAATTTCTAGTTATAAACAATGTTGATAACATGCTGTTATTCACATTGTTTATTAGTTAGACATCATTAACTGTGAAGCAGCTTTAAAAGCTATGGGTAATCTTTGTAGATATCAGGCGCGGATCCAGAGGGGATAAAATAGGAAATTCCCCCCCCCCAAACCGAAAAGTTTTCATATAAAAAAAGGAATAAAAAGAAAAATGTAGAACAAATTTTAATTTCTTACAAATGGATGACCAGGAACCGCGCCTGATATAGATAATAGTGGAATATGCTGGAAGATGGCGCGGTGTATATAAATAGTAACAGCGAGTTGCTGAGGAGTCAGTATATCGTAAGCACTGCTTGAGTTAACATTAAACTGTATTACCAGTAAGTTTATGAAGTGTGTATTCTATTGAATTATAAAATAAGATAAATATTTTCTTAAAATGGAAATATTCTTCAAACTTTGTTAATAAACTTAAACATTATTTGATATATATCAAAAGAAAACACTTGAAATATTATTAATTCTGCAATTTTAAATGGTTTTTGTAGAACAACCTACATCCAACATTAATTGAAAATGGTGAATTTTTTTGTATAAAATTCTCGAAATATTTTAAATTTTTAAAACATTTTGTAAAAGACAAATGTGTTTAGAATATTATAATGAAAAAAAAACAGGAATTGGACAGCAAATTTTGTGGGATTACTTGAATTTTTATGAGACAATTTTTAAAACTGAAAAAATATTCTTTTAAATTTAATTTTTTAAAAAGAAAAGACATTAATCTATAATATAAAAACAAATTTTTTTCAATATCTGTTAATGTTACAAAAATAGTTTAGTAAATATTCGCCTAAAAAATACTTGTAATTTTTTATATATTTTTTTTTTAAAAAACCTTAATATAAATTAAATATATTAAAATATATTATTTATTTAGACATTTTCAAAAAGCTGACACAGTTTGCTTTTTATTCATATAAATTATGAATATTTTTTTTAGTTATATATTTGAAATAAATACCCCCAAACTCAAAGGCTTTATGAAAATTTGTACTCAAATTTTGTAAGGCGATTTTTGGACTCTAAACATATTATATAATGAAAATATACATTTTTAAATCAAAGAAGTTATATTTGTATTCCATACATATTGCTCTATAATATATAAAATAATCGTTTTAATATCTATATTTGTTAGGGAAATAGTTGGTGTTAAGTTGAATCAAAATTTCCCATAAAAATTACTTTTCATTTTTGCCGCTTTTTTTACAAAAGCATTAATATAAATTTTAAATATTAACGTATTATATATTATTTTTAAAAAGAAGACACAATTAGCTTTCTAATGATATAAAATATGTATACGTTTTTAGTTACATATCCTAATTAAATTAAAGTTTAAACTTAAGGTTTTGTGAAAACTGTAAAATTTGAGGAGACAATTTTAAGCCAAAAAAAATATGCAGTAAGCAAACACTTTTTGGAGTCAAAAAGATATTATTAAATAGCACTCATATTACTGTATAATATATATAATAATCGTTTAAATATCTTTAACAGATAGGGAAATATATGGAGGCAAGTTTAAGCAATATTTTTCCAAATTTTTTTTTTTAAAAAACTTATTTTTTGCGCTATTTTTCCAAAAGTTTTAATAAAAATATTTAAATTTCTATACATTTTTGAAAAGTACACACAAAATGCTTTCTAATGATATATAATATGTTGCCTTATCTCTTTTTACTATAAAAAAATAGTAATAGTAAAACTTAAAATGCAAAAATTTAATTTTTCGCCAAAAATCTTTAATAATTTTTGTATATATTAAAATATTAAAATCATTTAGGCAGTTTTGAAAAATAGACACAATTTCCTTTCAAATGATATATAATGCATCTAAACATTATTATTTTTCATTATAAATAAGTGACCGCAAACTTAAAGTCTTACTTATGTTGGAAAATCGAATTTTTCAAAAAGTATTTAATTATGGTGTGATATATTAATATTATTTAGACAGTTTGGAAAAGTACACACAATTGGCTTTCTAAAGATATAGTATGCTTTCCCTATATTTCTTTTTTTACTAAAATAAAAGTAAATATTAAAATGTCAGCCATAAAAATTAATTTTTTCGCCAAACACCTTCAAGGATTTTTATATGTAATTAAATATTCATATTATTCAGTTAGGTTTTGAAAGCTAGCACAATTTCCTTTCAAATGATATATAATAAGTCTATCTCTTCTTTTTTTTGATTATAAATAACTGAACGCAATCCCAAAGCAATTTAGTAAACTTGTTATTTTCAACAAAGTTTTAATATCATTTTTAACATATTAAAATATTCAAATTATTTAGATAGTTTGGAGAAGTCTACAAAATTTCCTTTCCCATGATATATAATATGTCAACTTTTTTTCTTTTTATTTAAGAAGTTAATGGACTCAAACTTAACACCAAGTATTAAAACTGTCTTTTTCCATAAACGATTTAAATATTTTATTTATTTAGTAATATACTGAAAATGTTTTTATATATCTGAAAAGCACACACAATTTCCTTTCTAATGATATATAATACAACTATCTTTCCTTTGTATCACTAAAAATTAATGCTGGCAGTTATAAAGCCATGTTGTAAAATCAACTTTTTCAAAAAGTCTTTAATATATTTTTAATGCAACAAAATATTAAAATTATTTATACAGTTTTGAAAAGTAGACATAGTTACCTATCTAATAATATAGAATAGTTTCACATTTTCTATTTATTTATTAAAAATAAATGTACGCAAACCTAACTCCATGTTGTAAATGATGTGTGCAAAAGTCTGTAATATTTTTTTTAATAAATTAAAATATTAAAATTATTTTTACATTTATAGAAAGTACATACAACTTCCTTTCAAATGATATACAATAGGTCTGCCTTTTCCTATTTTTTATTTAAAATAAATGTACGCAAACTTAACTCCATGATGCAAAATAGATTTTTTTTCACAAAAGCCTTTAAAATATATTTGAAGTATTGAAAAATTAAAATAATGTTTACATTTTTGAAAAGTACACACAATTTCCTTTCAAATGATATACAATAGGTCTGCCTTTTCCTATTTTTTATTTAAAATAAATGTACGCAAACTTAACTCCATGATGCAAAATTGATTTTTTTTTTCACAAAATCCTTTAAAACTATTTTTGAAATATTAAAATCATTTTTACATTTTTTAAAAGTACACACAATTTCCTTTCCAGTGATATAAAATATATGTAACTTTTTTTATTTTAATTATGAAATAAAAGGACACAAACATCACACCAAGTAAAAACATTTCTCCGTGAAATTTTTGGAATATTTCAGTTTAACACAATAAATTTAAACATTTGGGTAGTTTTTCAGAAGCATTGCGAAGTTGTTTTAAAGGAACTCTTTATTTATTTTAAAAATTCCGTCTTTTTTCACTGTTATTTGGGAAATTTTGTTTGTTTTTTTCATCAAAACTCTCACCTTGGGCTCTGAATCCATTTTATTAATAAAATTGTTTTATTATTTATAATAAAGAATCAACGTTAATTGTTATAACGTTCCTAACCAACTAACTAACGCTGACAGACAATTAACCAAGACTGTCAAATACAGAACAAACTAATATTACACGCAGAAATTAACAAACAAACAAATAATTATATGGTATTTATTTTATTTTATAACGAATGAGGAATGTAAAATAGATAATAAAATGACAAAAACAACTATAACAGCAGAACAGAAAAAAAATCTAATGAAAAGCTAACAAAACGAACCATTTATTTAACGAAGTTTTTATTTTATTTTCTTTTGCTGCTTCAACAAATGCATTTTACCTAAAGGCTTTTTAAACATACCAACCAACTGATGAACTAAATGGAACAAGAATTAACTGCAAAATTGTTTACAGATAACATTATTATTATTGAAATAAGCACAACAAAAAATGCAAAAAAATTAGAAAAAAAAGGGTTAACAAATCACCAACAGACTTTATTTTCCATAATGGACAGAAGACCCCCCTACGAATATCCAACTACGAAAACATTAATATTAAAAAAAAATGGTTTTGCTTATGTTGTTGCCACTGTGTGTAGACATTAATTTTTGCAAGCGCCTAAAAGCATGCAAAGGTATTTTGTTAATTTGAACAATGGTTCAGTGGTTTTGTTTGTTTTTAATAGGCAACACTAATACTAAAGCAAGGCAAAGCAAACACAAAATGGTTGGCTACACATGGGAGAGCGATGGAATTACCGTTGGATTTTAAATTTAAATGTCAAAGAGGTCAAATGGAAAACAAAATGTCTAGTAAAACAAAAATAAGGGGAAAATAAGTCTGGATAATTCGAAATTAAAAAAAAATAAATTAAATAAATCTATAAAAACTTTAAATAAAATAAGAAGTATTTAGAAAACTATGTATTATAAACAAATTTAAAAAAAGCTAATGAATATTTAGGAAAACTTCTACAGAAAATAAAAATTTTAAAAATTAAATAAAAAATCTGTACAAAACTACATACATAAATTTAAAAAAGTAATTAAATTGGAAACATTTTAAAAAAATTCTTTACAAAAATAAAAAATACTAAAAATCAGAAAAAAAATTTTACAAAAAACCAAATAAATCTCTACAAAAATTTAACAGAATTCAAAAATAATAAATTTTATTAAGTAATTTCTAAAAATCTTTTCAAAATTTAATCAAAAATCTTTACCAAACAAATTTAAAAAATAATTAAATTGGAAACATTTAAAAATCAAACGCAAATAAATCTCTACAAAAATTTAATAAATTTAAACAAATTGAAAAAATAATTAATTTTAATTTATTAAAAAAAAACTTTTCTATAAAATTTTTAAAAAAGTTTCAATTATTTAAAGCATGCAACAAACATTTTTCATTAATATACAAAGAAAAACACCACAAAATTTATAATTTTTTTATTTTCTTTTTTTCAAAAATTTCTGGCTTACCTTGATTAGCATGGCGTAAAAGCAATTGTGGACAAAAATTTGTAAATTTAAACTGTTTTTTTGTTGTTGTTTTAATTAAACCAAAGAAAATTTTAATTTTTTTCATATTGTAAGCGTAAGAGCGTAGATATAGTAGAGCGTTATTATTATTTGTTTAATATATTTTGTTTAATAAACATGTTCAGGCATGTAAAGAGAGAGAGAGAGAAAGAATACAAAACAACAAAAAAATACAACATCAAAATAAACATGACAAATATTATAATTATTAATAGAGACTTAGAAGAAAAACCGTTGCTGCTTAAATGTTTACAGAGTGAGTAATGATAAGAAAGACAATAATGAGCTTTTGTTTAACAGTTTTCTAGAGATAAAAGCTGTATTTTTTAAAACTAACGTTCGTTGTGTGGTTGCAGAGAAAAGCTTTTAGCGCTTTTGACTAGTTGTAGGGGTTCTTACACAAATATTAAAGTACGCTAATAAAATTTAAACAAATTTCAATTTCATTTGAACAAATTCAAATTATTGGCTAAAGTTATTGAAACTCTTTGTAAAATGTATTTTTTAAATTTGATTTTTTATTGATAAATAAAAGCTTAATTTTTTAAATTTCTGAATTTAGAAAGGTTGGTTTTTATAGTTAAAAACGTTTTTATAGTAAAAACTTTTTTAAAGTTAAAAACGTTTTTACAGTAAAAAAGCATTTTTACAGTAAAAAAGCAGTTTTAAGTAAAAACGTTTTTCCAGTAAAACACATTTTTATATTAAAAACGTTTTTATAGTAAAAACGTTTTTATAGCGGTTTTACAGAAAAACTTTTTCTAGTAAAAAACTTTTTTATAGTAAAAAACAGTTTTATAGTAAAAACGTTTTCATAGTAAAAAACGGTTTTACAGTAAAAACGTTTTTCAAACGTTTAGAGTAAAAAACAGTTTTATACTAAAAACGTTTTTGTAGTAACAAACTGTTTTATAGTAAAATCGTTTTCATAGTAAAAACATTTTTCTAGTAAAAACTTTTTCTAGTAAAAACGTTTTCTAGTAAAAACGTTTTTCTAGTAAAAACGGTTTCTAGTAAAAACGTTTTTCTATTAAAAACGGTTTTACAGTAAAAACTTTTTTCTAGTAAAACAACGGTTTTACAGTAAAAACGTTTTTCTAGTAAAAAAACGGTTTTACAGTAAAAACGTTTTTCTAGTAAAAAAACGGTTTTACAGTAAAAACGTTTTTCTAGTAAAAAAACGGTTTTACAGTAAAAAGTTTTTCTAGTAAAAAAACGGTTTTACAGTAAAAACGTTTTTCTAGTAAAAAACAATTTTACAGTAAAACGTTGTTCTATTAAAAAACGATTTTACAGTAAAACGTTGTTCTATTAAAAAACGATTTTACAGTAAAAACGTTTTTTTAGTAAAATCGGTTTTACAGTAAAATCGGTTTTACAGTAAAAACGGGTTTACAGTAAAAACGGTTTTCTAGTAAAAACGGGTTTACAGTAAAAACGTTTTTCTAGTAAAAAACGTTTTTACAGTAAAAACGTTTTTCTAGTAAAAAACGTTTTTACAGTAAAAACGTTTTTCTAGTAAAAAACGTTTTTACAGTAAAAACGTTTTTCTAGTAAAAAACGTTTTTACAGTAAAAACGTTTTTCTAGTAAAAAACGGTTTTATAGTAAAAACGTTTTTCTAGTAAAAAACGTTTTTACAGTAAAAACGTTTTTCTAGTAAAAAACGGTTTTATAGTAAAAAACTTTTTTATAGTAAAAAAACAGTTTTATAGTAAAAAACTTTTTTATAGTAAAAAAACAGTTTTATAGTAAAATCGTTTTTCTAATAAAAAAAAACGTTTTTCTAGTAAAAAACGGTTTTACAGTAAAAACGTTTTTCTGTTAAAAAACGGTTTTACAGTAAAAAGTTTTTCTAGTAAAAAACGGTTTTACAGTAAAAACGTTTTTCTAGTAAAAAACGGTTTTACAGTAAAAACGTTTTTCTAGTAAAAAACGGTTTTACAGTAAAAACGTTTTTCTAGTAAAAAACGGTTTTACAGTAAAAACGTTTTTCTAGTAAAAAACGGTTTTACAGTAAAAACGTTTTTCTAGTAAAAAACGGTAAAAAACAGTAAAAACGTTTTTCTATTAAAAACGGTTTTACAGTAAAAACGTTTTTCTAGTAAAAAACTATTTTACAGTAAAAACTTTTTTTTAGTAAAAAACGGTTCTACAGTAAAAACGTTTTTCTAGTAAAAAACGGTTTTACAGTAAAAAACTTTTTCTAGATTAAAACATTTTTTTTTTGTAAATAATGTTTTTACAGTAAAATCGTTTTTCTAGTAAAAAACTCAGACTACCGTCTTATACTCAGACTACCGTCTTTTACTCAGACTACCGTCTTATACTCAGACTACCGTCTTATACTCAGACTACCGTCTTATACTCTGACTAGCGCCTTATACTCTGTCTACCGTCTTATACTCAGACTACCCGTCTTATACTCAGACTACCGTCTTATACTCAGACTACCCGTCTTATACTCAGACTATCGTCTTATACTCAGACTACCGTCTTAAGAACAAATATTTCTTAATAAAAGATTCTGAACTGCAGGTTACAGCTGTAAATTCTAATGAGAAACATATGCCTCCAAATTATTTACCATCATTTTTGAGGGATCACCTAAATAATTGAGGTTAATTTTGATATTGTTTTAGAGCTGTTTAAATAAACTAAAAATTTTCCTTTCATTATAGAAAATTGCATATTTCTTTTAGTAGCTAAAAGCTATTAAAACTATCTTGTAGTAATAAATTGATTTATTGATTTTATTATATTTCTCACTCTTTGTTATTTGACTCACTCTGTAAACAAGCTTGATTTCAATTTCCCTTTTGGGAAACACCCTGTTGTGTATATAAGCAAATGTTAAAAAGAGACAATTATAACATTAATGTTATTAACATTATGATAAACTAAACTTTGCTTTAGAACGCTGTAAACAATAGCTAACAGTTGTAACAGTGTGTAACACATTTGTAAATAAAGCTGATTTAGTAGATTTTGAAATGAATTTGAACTTTTTCAAGTTATAAATGAAAGTTTTTAGTGTTTAGAATAATATTAATAATGTATTGTAATTAAATTATAAAAAAATGTAGTTTAAATGTAAGTTAAAATGTTGTTAAGAGTTTGAAAATGAGTTTGAAGGTTTTTTTTGATTTGATTTGGTTTGGAAAGAAAACAACATTTTGTATACGTTTGTTCTTTTAGTTTTTTTTTTTTTCATTTCAAGTTTATTCTGTTTTACAGTTTTGAAGAGTAGTTAATTTATTTATTTAATTATAATAAAAAAAGAAACATTATAAAGAGTTTATATATAAAAAAATATTCGTTAGACAATTAAGTATGAAAAAATTAAAAAAAATGAGTATAAATTTTTCTTTTTTAAAAAAAAAAACACATTAAGACAATTGCAAAAGGAACAGAAAAATGTGTAGGTAGCCGAGCTACATTTTTATATGAGTATTAATAAAAATATGTAGTATTTTCTATATTATTTAAATGATGAATTTGCAAATGAAACACAAATCATACAAATCGCTAGTTAATGTGTCATGGTGTCTGTCTGGTATAATAGAATATTTTTCGTTTTTTTCTTTATTTTTTGCTTTTAACATAAAATCTTGTTTCCTCAATTAAATAATAATATTTATTCAAATAATAAATATTTAATTATTAATTATTTATGTTTATTATTGGCCTATTTGACATGTAGGTTGTGTGTTTTTTTCTTCTGTTTGCCACCGTAATAAAGGGATTTATTTATGAATTAATGTTCATATTATAAAGACAGTAATGGGTTGTGTTTAAAAAAAACTAACTGTAAGACTGTAAATACCAACTAAAGTCCAAGAAATAATGTAATAAAAATTCTGATTTAAACCAGTTGCTGGCCGTGTATGTCAATTGCTCAGTCTCTGTCTCCTTGTATGCAAATTTCAGTATTTTTCTTTTTGCAGTTGCAGTTGTTGAATATAATAAAATAATTTCAAGTTTAATTATTATGCAATTATTTAAAAGATTAAGAACGGTAAACTTTAACAAGTTTGTAACAAAAAAAGTGGTTTTAATTGAATACGTATTAAAAAAGAAAAGACACACACACTTAATGATTCAAGGTTTTCTGCTGCTGATTTAAGCTTAAATATCATTCATTAATAAGACAGCTTTTCTAGTAATTTGTAATAATTATTTCATAAAAAGGTGACCCCTTACTGTTGTAATATAATATAAATCTTCACAAATGTATGTTGGTCGATTTGATATGTTTCTCCCTCTTCCTTTGAATTGCAACTAAAAGCTTTCTTCTACAAAAAGCTATAAACCATAAGCTTCTTAAAGTAACAGAGCTAATTTCTTTAAAGTCGCCTCCATTCGATATTTTTCCTCTGAACTAAATACAATTGAAAGATATTTTGTTCTATTCTTGCAATTTTGTTTCAATTTTCTTCAACAAAAGCTGCAAAACTTAAGCTTTACAAAATTTACTGTTCAAAAAATCAACAAAAGCTTATTTTAATCACATCAAATTCCAATTAATAAAAGATTTGAACAAAAAATAAATTAAACAATCAATCACTCATTCAAAAATACTCTTTTTTTCCTTATTTAGTTCAAAAGCTTTAATTTTAACCAGAAGCTTTAAGACCTTAACTCTTTTAATTTAATTTGTCTTCAAAAAACCATCAAAGTAAAAGCTATTTTTACATCTCTTTACAAATTATGTATATAAAAATATTTCAACCAAAAAAAGCTTTTGGAATTAAAACTTAACAAAAAACCAAAAGCTTTCTATTAAACAAAAAAAGTAATATATTGTAGAAAACAATCACTCAGGTATTTTTTTTAGTTATTTCTCCATATTTTGTGCAAAAGCTTTCATATTAATCGAAAGCTTTAAGATCTTAACTGTTTTAATTTAATTTGTATACAAAAAAACAATCAAAGTAAATGCTATTTTTTACATTCTTTACAAATTTGTATAAAAAAAATATAAATTTAGTTTCAACAAAAAAAGCTTTTGAAATAAAATTTTACAAAAATCAAAAGCTTTCTACAAATCATAAAAAATGGTTATATATTGTCGACTTTTTCTTCATATTTAGGTGTAAAGCTTTTAGCCCAAATTTTGTTTCAACAAAAAAATTTTTTTCAATAAAAAATAAACAAAAATCAAAAGCTTTCTACAAACCATAATAAATGGTAATATATTGTCATCTTTTTCTCTATATTTAGGGGAAAATCTTTTAATTTTTAAAGCTTTTTACAAAAATAAAAAAAAAAAATTTTTTTTTTAAAAAAAGCTTTATTAAAAATTAAAGCTTTTTACAAAAAATAAAATTTAAATTATTGAAATTGATCTTTTCCTTAATAATTTCACGTTTTTCATCATATTTATTACAAAAGCTTTTATTTTCATAAAAAAGCTTTTGATTTTTTTTGTATATTTAGGAATAAAGCATTTTATTTTACTAAAAACGTTTTAAATCCAAAGACTTTTGAATCTCTTGTATATTACATCTAATTCAATAAAAACATTTTGAAATAAAGCTTTTATTTAAAATCAGCAAATTAAAGCTTTTGACAAAAATATTAAGAAAATAGTTTAAATTAATCATCTGCTTAACAATTTCATATTTATAACAAAAAATCGTAATTTTCTTAAAAAAAGCTTTTTTAAAAAATCAAAGCTTTTTACAAAAACAAAACGTTAATTATTGGAATTCATCTTTTTTATAATGATTTCACATTTGTCTTCAAATTTAATGCAAAAGCTTTTACTTTAACAAAAAAAGCTTTAAAATTATAGCTTTTTTAAACTTTGTTTCAATCAAAAAGCTTTTATTTAAAATCAGCAAATTAAAGATTAAGACAAAAATATAAAGGGAAATTAAAAGCTTTTAATTTTACTAAAAAAGCTTTCAAATTATAGTCTTTTCATGTTCCTGTATTTCAATTCCCTCTAAGAATATATAAAAATAGAAATTTTGTTTAACCAAAAAGCTTTTGTAATCGAAGCTTTTATAAAAAATTAAAGCTTTAAAGAAAATTTTATAAAAATAATTTAAGATCCTTAAAAACTTCCTAAGCAAAAGCTTTTACTTTTAAAAAAAAGCTTTATTGTTGGTGTTTAAAAAATCAAAATTTCCTTTAAATAATAAAGCTTTTATTAAAAAAAATTTAAACTTTAAACAAAATATAATAAACATAATTTAGATTAATTACTTACAAGTTTCACCTTGGAATTTAAAGCTTTATTGGTAAAACTATAAGCTTTTGAGAAAAATATACAATTTATATGAATTACTTTAAAGGAATCATAAAAGCTTTTGTGAAAAAAGACGCATTTTTGTAGTTATAACATAAAACATTTCACTTCTTTTTGTAATTTGTTTGCTAATAAAGCTTTAATTGTTAAAGCTTTTAGATTTCTATAGAGTTTGTAGAGAAAACCTTTAATTTTAATGTGAACAAATAAGCTTTTCGGAGAACTTTTAGAAGAGACTATATAGAAGAGGGCTTTTTATGAAGACAACTTTAAAGAATGAAAAATTTAGTTTTCTTTCAAATGTAAATTGTTATCATTTGATGCAATTATTTAATAGATAACAAGCAGCTGCTTATTATAACAGGAGCTCAATATATAACAAAAATTAAGCTTATTTCAAAAGAACTTTGGAACAAAAGGTAAAACAACTCTTAACTAAACACAAATATTGCAAATTTCAAGTTCTTCACAGTTTAACAGACCACAATTTAAACGATTTTAAATCCTAAACCACAGTACTCCATGTTGGCTTCCTTTATCTTACACTTCCAATTCTGCACACTCTTTACATTACTTTTATTTATAAACTTAAAAATGCTTGTAAGTAACTTCCAAGATCATCTTAAACCAATGAATTGTTTTGCCAATAATTTAAATCCTTTAATAACTTCTTTTTCCCCTTAATACCACTTTAAAATCTCCTTTCTTCCTTCATTACTTCCTACTTCTTGCCCGCCTTCTCCAACTCCTCAATTTCATGATTCAATTTATTCAATTCATCATCCAATAAATCATCAATTTCTTTGGTTAAGTCCTTTTCAGTTTTGCCATCTTCCAAAATTTCATTGGTTATAACTTTGCGTGTTATTTCTATATTAACCGGGGCTGGTGTTTTGGGTAGAGGCGGAGGAGTAGCCTCATCTTCCTCGAAATCATCTACCACAGCAGCGGGTACATAGAACTTGGAGTTGTCATAGGTATGGATTTCATCATATTTAACCTTTTCCAAATCCTGTAATTCTTGTTCCGATAATACTAATACTTTGTTTTCCGCCGAATTTGAGCTTTCAGCTTGTGGCTGCTCTTGCTTTGGTGGTTCTTCTTTGGCGGTGTGACCGCCGACACCAAAGTTTTTCTTAAGGAAATCGAATATGTTTTTGGTTTTCTTGGGAGGTTGTGGAGAGGCTGGTGGTTTTAAGACTGTTTTAGGTGAGTCTGGTGGTGTGGTAGTGGTTACCTTGATTTGGGTCTCTACCACATGCATGCGAGCTATAACACCATTATTGTCTTCTTGGGGCTGGGCTTCTCTATAGTCAGCCTCTGTAAGAGATTCGGTGGCCTTGCAGCAGGATGTAATGGGTTTGGGTATTTTGGATTTCCTTTGCATGAGAGGAGTTGCTACGGGAGAGCTGGGCAAAGAAGATTTCAGTTGAGTGCTGGCCAAACGTTCTTCGGCTATGATTTTTTCACAGGTCTCTATCAAGGCCTTAGAGTGAGCTTCTCTGGCCTGCATTATGGGGGAGTTGGGTTTTGAATTGGTTTTGTTTGAGGGCTTTCCTGAGCCAGTTTCAAAGTAATTATCACATTTGCGTATTTCTGTGGGTGAAATACATTTGAAACCCGTTATGGGTTGTTGCTTGCCATCGGGCAGCTCGTGTACGTCCAGTTTTTGACACAATTCCTCTTCTACGGTTATTTGGCGTTGGGGTGTGGAACCTTGTAGTTTGTTTGCTGAGGAGGGTTTGAGTCCATCACAGCGTTTTATATCCGATTTGGAGATATCTTTGAAGCCGGTAGAACCCTCATGAAAGGGTAATGTATCCTTGTCTACTTTCTGACATGCATCCTCCTCCACAGTAAACTGACGTTGTAGAACCGTAGGAGCAGCAGCCAAAGAGGTTAGCAGGCTATTGCATAAGGCTGAATCTATGGCCATACTTTTTTCGGAGCTAAGAGATCCCGGAGAGGTGGGTGTGTGGGGAGTGGTGGGTGAATGGGGAGCTGAAGAGGCCAATTTATAAAGAGTAGATTCATTGGGAGGACAATCGAGTAGAGGAGGTAATTCTGCGGGTATTACAATGGTGGGAGTGGATTCTGCAGGTTTAGTAGGCTTTAAAGGAGCCAAGGGAGTTCTTTGATTTGTGGGTGGCAAAGGAGTGGGTTGATACTTGTCATAGAGTGTGGATACAACTAGGGGAGTTGTGGTTTTGAAAAGCTCTGATTTGGGTGAGTGTAAAGCTGCCAATGGTGTGGTATAAGGTAAGTATGAAGGAGATTTGGGAGACTTGGGAGTTGATGGTGGGATTCCTTGCAAAACTACATCTTTGGGTGTTGCTGAGCAGGAGACTGGTGTAGAAGGTGTGGTTTGGTCTTGCTTGATTTGTTCCACATTGATTTTTAAGGGTGTTAAAGTTTTTGGTTTCAAATCTTTGGTATTTAATATCAACGTTCTGCTGTGTGTATCGGCCTTAATCATTTCATCTACTAAAGCTTTGGTATGTTCTTTATCCAACACTTTGGCCGGTTTGGGAACTTCCTTAGTTTTATCAGATTCCTTAACATGTTCCGAATTTTCTTTTTCCTCTTCCTTATGAACTTGAGCATTAGTTTCTACTAGGGTGGGTGTCACATCGCCCGAAGTACTGGAAACATTGGATATTATAGATAACTTTTTGGAGTTGTCTATTACAGTGCTGCCTGTAGATGAGGAAGAAGTTGAGGATGATGAAATCACTGACAATTTCTTTTCCTCTTCCAGGGGCGAAGAGCTGGGAGAAAGTTTATCTAATTCTTGTTTGCCATCGTCCGAGTTGTAGCATGTGTGTCTTCTTGGCATTACGGGAGATGGGGGTGGTGTGGCCTGTGGTATGCGCGAACGTGGTAAAGGTTTGGGTATTATTTGTTTCGTTACTATTGGAGTGCTAGTGTGTTGTTGAAAGCAACTAGAAAGGTTTTTAACCGTATTGGGTTTCGGTAATTCATCTGGATTTACTATGGTGATGGGTGGAGCACATACAACAACTTCAGGTTGCTGTTGTTGCTGCTTGACTAACTCAGTGTTTTGATTTGGTTGATGTTGATGTTGTTGTTGATGATGATGGTGATAAGTTTCTCCATCTAACTTCGTTTGAGGTTCATTAACCATTTGTTGTGATGGCATTGATTTCATTTGTTCAATTTTTCCATCATCATGTTGCTGGTTTTGCCTAGTCGTTGACAACGGTTCAATAACTGTAGTTGCTGATGTTGTTGGTGGTTGCTGTTTTGTGGTTGCCTCTTGTAGCAATTGTTGCTGTTGTTGCGTTGGTAACACGATATTATTAGATTGCGTATTCTTTGACGCATTAATGTAGGGCAATTGTGTTTTCTTTGTGGTCATAGTAGGAGTTGTAGGTTTCACTATATTCGCATTTGTATTTGGGGAAGAAGTCATGGTCTTGGAGTTGAATATCTCCACCCGGCCATTAATGCTAAATTGTGAATCATGTTTGCGTGCCAAAGAAGGACTGCCTGGCGGAGTAGCTGAGGCAAATTTGGTGGTAGATCTTATGGACTGTGGGGACATGGGGGGTTTACCCAAGGGGGTCATACAGCGGGGTATCATGGATGCTGACATGGGAGTATGAGGAGATTGGGGGTTGGGTGTGGATGCCAAAGAAGAGTGGGGAGTATTAGGAGTTTGGGGATTTGGAGTAGCAGGTGTAGTAGCAGTAGATGCTAAAGGAGATTGCCCTTCAGCTGCTACCGTCTCGAAAGTTTCCTTATTTTTCGAATTTTCAAAAACCTGTGTCTTAATATTTAAGCTTAAATCAGCTGCCGTATTTTTCATAGAGGTCTCTTCCTCCTTAATATGTTTCGTTTCATTTTCCTCATTGACCTCGTGCTCATCTAGCTCAATGTCATTTTGAAAAGTATCCTTAAAGATTCTCAACAAGTTCTTAGCATGAACCATTTCATTTGTGGGTTTGCGGCGTAAATTTGAAGCTGTCTTAAAATCTAAAACCTTCACCGTATTACTACCACTACTATCAATACCTTTACCATTACTATTGCTACTTTCACTACAACTACTATTATTTTGATCAATCATACTAAGATTAGGTTTAGAACTAGAACTACATGTTGTTGATGGGTTAGTAGAACTTACACTATATTCCATATGATCATTAGTAATGGCTGAAGCCGTTGAAGCATTCGAGTTGCTAGCCAAAGGCGGTAGTGATACCGAACCTAAAGTTAACTCTTCAAATTCAGCTTCAATTTGATTCACTGCATTGGCGGCTTCACTTAATTGCTGTTCCTCCTTGGCCAAGGCCTCGATGGCAGCATTGAGCTTAAGTTCTTGCTCTTTCTTCATCATATCGGCCTGATTGCGTTCCAGTTCGAGTTCTACATCATCGGCTGTATGTATGCCGCTGTCATCTCTATCGATTTCTTCCATTTGCTGGGCTTTAAGATCCTGCTCGTTAGCTATTTCTTTGACAGCTTCTAAATTATTTTTCGTTTCTTTAAGAGTTTGCTGGGCCTTTTCCTCTTCGTTTTTCATAATCTCCAGCTGGCGGGCATCGACCAGCTTAACTGGTGGCTTGCGTGCCTCTTCTTTGGTTGCAGCATTTTGTAAACTAGATAATCGCTCCTTTAGCGGTGGCACTGGCATATCGACTAATTTATTGGCAGTGGTTTTAGTTGCACCATTCGCACCATTGACTATATGCTGTTGTTGCTCCAAACTCTGCATGCGCTCCTTAATGCTGCAGATGTCGCCCGACAAACGTTTCAGTTCTTTTTTCGGCTGTTCGGTCAAAGTCTCGCTGCTGTTGGTCTCCTGGACCTTAAAACGATCTCTTAATGTTACTCTGGGAACGCCAGCGTTATTACTACCTCCGGCCGCATGCTGAGACTTTGACTCTTGATTGTGTGTTTCGTTGCATTCAAAGATTTCTTTCCTCTTGGATATATCAATCTTGGGCACATCCACCTTATTCTTTTCCATGCACTCTTCGCTGGGCGATTGCACTTCGAAACCCATTAGACGATCTTCGATTTTACTGCCACGCCGGGGTGGATATGCGGTCTCCTTGTTAAGGGGTCTTTCAGGTGTGGACTCTTTTGAGTTTTGTTGATGCAGCTGCTGTTGCTGTTGGCTGGTGAGTTTGTTGAGGGCTACGGAGGTGAGTCCGGAGGCGGCTCGTGATACTCTTTGTTTGTAGTCTTGTATGGCACCTTCGTAGGTGTATTCACATGGATCGGGCGAACTAGCTGGTGCTGTACTGGAAGAGGTCTCGTAGCCGGGCGATGAAATATATTCACGTGTTGTGCTTTCTGTGGTGGCTGGTTTATGGTGAGTGCTGTTGGTTATGGCCTTGTCCAATTCGGCAGCGTTGTCACTCTGCAAAAGAGAGAAAAAAAGAAATATTGTTTAGTTTAAGTTGGAAAAGAATTTAATGATTTTTTAAATAATGAAGAAATTTAGTAAAGTTATAAATAAGTAAAGCTTATTAGAGAAGGAACTAGAACTGAATTGGAACTGAATTGGAACTGAATTGGAACTGAATTGGAACTGAATTGGAACTGAATTGGAACTGAATTGGAACTGAATTGAAACTGAATGGGAACTGCATTGGAACTGAATTGGAACTGAATTGGAACTGAACTAGAACTGAACTAGAACTGAACTAGAACTGAACTAGAACTGAACTAGAACTGAACTAGAACTGAACTAGAACTGAACTAGAACTGAACTAGAACTGAACTAGAACTGAACTAGAACTGAACTAGAACTGAACTAGAACTGAACTAGAACTGAACTAGAACTGAACTAGAACTGAACTAGAACTGAACTAGAACTGAACTAGAACTGAACTAGAACTGAACTAGAACTGAACTAGAACTGAACTAGAACTGAACTAGAACTGAACTAGAACTGAACTAGAACTGAACTAGAACTGAACTAGAACTGAACTAGAACTGAACTAGAACTGAACTAGAACTGAACTAGAACTGAACTAGAACTGAACTAGAACTGAACTAGAACTGAACTAGAACTGAACTAGAACTGAACTAGAACTGAACTAGAACTGAACTAGAACTGAACTAGAACTGAACTAGAACTGAACTAGAACTGAACTAGAACTGAACTAGAACTGAACTAGAACTGAACTAGAACTGAACTAGAACTGAACTAGAACTGAACTAGAACTGAACTAGAACTGAACTAGAACTGAACTAGAACTGAACTAGAACTGAACTAGAACTGAACTAGAACTGAACTAGAACTTAACTAGAACTGAACTAGAACTGAACTAGAACTGAACTAGAACTGAACTAGAACTGAACTAGAACTGAACTAGAACTGAACTAGAACTGAACTAGAACTGAACTAGAACTGAACTAGAACTGAACTAGAACTGAACTAGAACTGAACTAGAACTGAACTAGAACTGAACTAGAACTGAACTAGAACTGAACTAGAACTGAACTAGAACTGAACTAGAACTGAACTAGAACTGAACTAGAACTGAACTAGAACTGAACTAGAACTGAACTAGAACTGAACTAGAACTGAACTAGAACTAGAACTGAACTAGAACTGAACTAGAACTGAACTAGAACTGAACTAGAACTGAACTAGAACTGAACTAGAACTGAACTAGAACTGAACTAGAACTGAACTAGAACTGAACTAGAACTGAACTAGAACTGAACTAGAACTGAACTAGAACTGAACTAGAACTGAACTAGAACTGAACTAGAACTGAACTAGAACTAGAACTGAACTAGAACTGAACTAGAACTGAACTAGAACTGAACTAGAACTGAACTAGAACTGAACTAGAACTGAACTAGAACTGAACTAGAACTGAACTAGAACTGAACTAGAACTGAACTAGAACTGAACTAGAACTGAACTAGAACTGAACTAGAACTGAACTAGAACTGAACTAGAACTGAACTAGAACTGAACTAGAACTGAACTAGAACTGAACTAGAACTGAACTAGAACTGAACTAGAACTGAACTAGAACTAGAACTGAACTAGAACTGAACTAGAACTAGAACTAGAACTGAACTAGAACTGAACTTGAACTAGAACTGAACTAGAACTGAACTAGAACTGAACTAGAACTGAACTAGAACTGAACTGAACTAGAACTGAACTAGAACTGAACTAGAACTGAATTAGAGCTGAACAAGAATTGAACTAGAACTGAACAATTTTAGACAATTTGTATATTAAATGAAAGGTATTTGAAAGGCCTTTTCAACGTTTTCATTAATTTTTTATAAAGTTTTTTATATTAAGCTGAAGAGTATATATTTTACACTTCTAAATATGGAACTATGTCTTGCTCATTTTCAAATATTATTGCGCAGTTAAACCCCCACCCTACAGTGTCAATATTTATTCTGTAAATGAAAAGGAAGGACTTTCAGAATCACTTTAAATTAATATATATTCGAAGGTTTTCATTTATAAATTGAAAGGCGCCATACACTCCTAAACTTTCACTTGTTGTTCTCAAATCGAGACACTTTTTATAATGGAACAGATGAAAAATCATTTAAAACGAGTTTTCAATTTTTTCACTTAAAATTTCGAATTGATCAAGAATTTATAAAAGCTAAATAACAAAGTTTTCTTTCAAGAACAAACAAATTCCCAATTTATCAGTTTCGAAACGAAATGCGCTTTTGATCGCTCTAAATTTGTAGTGGTTTTCACAGTTTTTAGCAATTTATTTAAAGCATAGTTTTAGGCAGTTAAAAGAAATGTTATTGTGAATTTTTATTTTCAAACTTTATACCTCAAATAAAACCATTTTCACTTTCAGTTTTTAAATAGATTTCCGATGCTCAAAACTTATCAAAAGTATTTCACTTGAAACTGGAAAAAAATATATTTTTATTAACAAAAACTTGTGTTTTTAATAAAATTTCATTTAAATTTCACAATACTTTTTTAATAATACTCCTTTGCACTTAAAAATACGTTTAAGCACTAGATTTTAATACAAAAATTTCGCTTCGTTTCGTTTCCAATATACAAAAATCTTTCAAATCAGATTTTTCAGATTCTTTTTTTTTATTTATTTTTGAAAAATATATTTATAAAAAGACTTGTTAATTGAACGTTTAAAATAAAACTAAAAGACAACAAAATGTGATGCATCATTTCAGTAACAAACACAAAATTTTGTATAATTTTTTTATTTTTTTTGTTCGTATAAAAACGGAACAACATTGAGGAGAGGAACCAGAATTGGCGGTTAATCATTGGGCAGATATTTATTTATAAGAAGAAAAAAACACACACTGACTGTGACTGACTGAAACACTCTAAATAAAATATATATTTATGTATCGATGTGTGTGTATAATAATAAAAACAAATAATAATAATAATATTTAAATAAAACTGATGATCACAAAATATCTTAAATATATTATTGTTTATATTTTTGTTGTTTCAATATTGAAGAAAAAAGACAAGACAAAAAAAATTTATAAATAAATTAATTTGTATACGAAGAAAAAAAAAACAGAAATAATTTTTTTACATATTGATGACTTTTATTTTTAATAGAAGATAATTGTGGTGTTAATAATGAGATGATCATGATGATGATGATGTTGAAGATAGATAATTGTCTTGAGAATTATAATAATGAAGAATAATTTGTTGTTTGTTAATAATGATGTAGTAATTATAGTATTTGTTGTATATTAAATACAAGCAAAAGTTTATTCTATGTTAAACAGAGTGTCCCAAACAGTTTTATTAACAATTTATAAAATTTTAAAGCTGTTTTCAAAACAAAATATTCATATGGAAAGAGGTAATATTCAGTAGAAATACTTGCTCGTTTCGGTGATCAGTATTGACTTTCCTAGATCGTGTAACTTAACATCATTGAATTTATTTTTATGGGGATATTTTGACTCAAAGGTCTATGCCAAAATTAGTACTTTTTTAAAAAGTACTTTAGAATATTTTTTTTGATGTATTTTTTACATAAAATATGAATTCTCAAAAAAGTGATGAATTTTTAAAAAAATATTTTTTACATTAAATTTCATTAATTTAATGATTTTATATGAAAGTAAAAAAGTACTTTTTGGAAACAAAAAAGTACTTTGTCTTTAACTTGAATAAATTTTAGTTTTTTACATGAGTTATTCATTAAGTTAAATTTTTCTTAAAAAAGTACTTTTTGAAAATAGTACTTTATGGTGGTATCTTTTTATTTTATACAATAAATTAAAAAAAGTACTTTTTGGAAATTTAAAAATAAAGGTACTACTTTCTTGATGGATCCTTTTTATACCCTTCACCTTCGTGAGAAGGGTATATATAAGTTTGTCATTCCGTTTGTAATTTCTACATTTTTCATTTCCGACCCTATAAAGTATATAAATTCTGGATTCTTATAGATAGCGGAGTCGATTAAGCCATGTCCGTCTGTCTGTCTGTCTGTCTGTCTGTCTGTCTGTCTGTCTGTCTGTCTGTCTGTCTGTCTGTCTGTCTGTCTGTCTGTCTGTCTGTCTGTCTGTCTGTCTGTCTGTCTGTCTGTCTGTCTGTCTGTCTGTCTGTCTGTCTGTCTGTCTGTCTGTCTGTCTGTCTGTCTGTCTGTCTGTCTGTCTGTCTGTATATCTGTCTGTCTGTCTGTCTGTCTGTCTGTCTGTCTGTCTGTCTGTCTGTCTGTCTGTCTGTCTGTCTGTCTGTCTGTCTGTCTGTCTGTCTGTCTGTCTGTCTGTCTGTCTGTCTGTCTGTCTGTCTGTCTGTCTGTCTGTCTGTCTGTCTGTCTGTCTGTCTGTCTGTCTGTCTGTCTGTCTGTCTGTCTGTCTGTCTGTCTGTCTGTCTGTCTGTCTGTCTGTCTGTCTGTCTGTCTGTCTGTCTGTCTGTCTGTCTGTCTGTCTGTCTGTCTGTCTGTCTGTCTGTCTGTCTGTCTGTCTGCCTGTCTGTCTGTCTGTCTGTCTGTCTGTCTGTCTGTCTGTCTGTCTGTCTGTCTGTTGAAATAAATTTTCTGAAGACCCCAGATATCTTCGGGATCCAAATCTTCAATAATTCTGTCAGACATGCTTTCGAGAATTTTGCTATTTAAAATCAGCAAAATCGGTCCACAAATGGCTGAGATATGAGGAAAAAACCAAGACAACCTCGATTTTGACCTATTTTTGACCTATATCTGGATTACTAAGACATCTAATGATAGATATTTCAAAGACATTTGCAACGACGTATATAAGACCATAGTAAGATGGACCTACAATGGGTAAAAATCGAAAAAAAAAAATTTCCACAAAAAAAAATTGAAAAAACAAAAAAAAAAAATTAAAATTTAAAAAAAAAATTAAATTTGAAAAAGAAAATTTTAAAAATTTAATCGAAAACATTTTTTTTCCAAAAAATTTAAAAAAACAACTGGAAACTGGTACTTTTTTAATGGAGGTTTTTTATTTTTTTATAAACTAAAGCTCTTTTATATGAATTATGTAAAATTTAATTTTGTAAAAAAGTACTTTTTGGAAATAGTACTCTATGGAGGTACTTTTGTAAAAAGTACCTTATCTTTAAATTGTATAAATTTAAGTTTTTATATGAGTAATTCATTAAAGTTAAAATTTCCTCAAAAAAGTACTTTATGGAGGTAATTTTGTAAAAAGTACTTTTTCTTAAAATTTTTTAATTTATGTTCTGTTTATATGAGTTATCTATGAAAGTTAAAATTTTCTTAAAAAATACCTTTTATACAATAAATTAAAAAAGTACTTTTTGAAAATATAGTTATAAAGGTACTTTTTTGATGGAAGTTTTACTTTTTTTATAAACTTAAGTTCTTTTATATGAATTAGACAAGAACATTTTTAAATTTTGTAAAAAAGTACTTTTTGGAAATAGTACTTTATGGAGGTACTTTTTTAAAAAGTACTTTTTCTAAAAATTTATTAAATTTAAGTTTTTTTTACATGAATAGAGCAAGAAATATTTCATTCTCCTTAAAAACGTAATTTTTGAAAATAGCACTTTATGGAGGTACCTTTTTAAAAAGTACTTTTTCTTAAAATTATTAAATTTAAGTTTTTTATATCAGTTATCCATTAAAATTTTCTTAAAAAATACCTTTTCAAAATAGTATTTTATGATACCTTATATGGTACCTTTTTGAAAAAGTACTCTATAAAGGATTTTCTCTAATATTTTATAAATTAAAAAAGTACTTTTTGAAAATGTAGGTATAAAAGTTACTACTTGTTCAGGGTACCTTTTTAAAGGATTTTCTCTTATATTTCAGAAATTATGTAATAAATTCAAAAAGTACTTTTTGGAAATATAGGTATAAAGGTACTTTTTTAATGGAAGTTTTTTCTTCTTTTTTATAAACTTAAGTTATTTTATATGAATTAGGAAAGAACATATTTTCTGTAAAAAAGTACTTTTTGGAAATAATACTTTATGAAGGTACTTTTTAAAAAGTACTTTTTTCTTAAAATTTTTTTAATTTAAGTTTTTTTACATGAATAGAGCAAGAAATATTCTATTCTCCTTAAAAACGTAATTTTTGAAAATAGTACTTTATGGAGGTACTTTTGTAAAAAGTACTTTTTCTAAAAATTGTTTAAATTTATGTTTTTTATATGATAGTTATACTTTTTTAATGGAGGTTTTTTTTAATATTTTTATAAACATAAATTCTTTTATATGAATTAGGCAAGAACGTTTTTAATTTTCTGTAAATAGCACTTTATGGAGGTACTTTTTTAAAAAGTACTTTTTCTTAAAATTTATTAAATTTAAGTTTTTTATATGAATTATCCATTAAAATTTTCTTAAAAAATACCTTTTCAAAATAGTACTTTATGATACCCTTTATGGTGCCTTTTTCAAAAAGTATATTATAAAGGTTTTTCTCTAATATTTTATAAATTAAAAAATTACCTTTTCAAAATGTAGGTATAAAAGGTACTATTTGTTCATGGTACCTTTATAAAGGATTTTCTCTTATATTTTAGAAATTATGTAATAAATTCAAAAAAGTAATTTTTTGAAATATAGGTAAAAAGTTACTTTTTTAATGGAAGTTTTTTATAAACTTAAGTTCTTTTATATTTCTTACATATTTTCTGTAAAAAAGTACTTTTTGGAAATAGTACTTTATGGAGGTACTTTTTTAAAAAGTACTTTTTCTAAAAAAATATTAAATTTAAGTTTTTTTACATGAATAGAGCAAGAAATATTTCATTTTCATTAAAAACGTAATTTTTGAAAATAGTACTTTATGGAGGTACTTTTGGAAAAAGTACTTTTTCTTAAAATTTTTTAAATTTATGTTTTTTATATGAGGTTTTTTTAATTTTTTTATAAGCATAAGTTCTTTTATATGAATAAGGCAATAACATTTTAATTTTCTGTAAAAAAGTACTTTTTGGAAATAGTACTTTATGGAGGTACTTTTTTAAAAAATACTTTTTTAATGGACGTTTTTTAATTTTTTTATAAACATAGTTCTTTTATATGAATTAGGCAAGAACATTTTTAAGTTTCTGTAAAAAAGTACTTTTTGAAAATAGTACTTTATGGAGGTACTTTTTCTTAAAATTTATTAAATTTAAGTTTTTTATATGAGTTATCCATTAAAACTAAAATTTACTTAAAAAGTACTTTTTTCTTATATTTTATAAATTAAAAAAGTACGTTTTTGGAAATATAGTTTTTATAGGTTTTTCTCTTATATTTTAAAAACTACTAAATTAAAAAAGTACCTTTTAGAAATATAGGTATAAAAGGTACTTTTTTAATAGAGTTTTTTTTTAATTTTTTTTATAAACATGAATTATGCAAGAACATTTTTAAATTTCTGTAAAAAAGTACTTTTTGGAAATATGTAGTACTTTATGGAGGTACTTTTTTAAAAAGTACTTTTTCTTAAAATTTTTTTTTTAACTTTTTAGTTTTTTATATGAATTTAGCAAGAAAAATTTATTTCTCTTTAAAAACGTACTTTTTGAAAATAGTACTTTAAAGCTACTTTTTAAATTTCATAAAATTTGTTTTTTTTCAGGAATTAGCAAGAAAAATTGAATTTTCATAAAAAAAGTACTTTTTGAAAACAGTACTTAGTAATGATTGAGATTATTTAGAAGAGTACCTAATACATTTTTGAAATTATAAAAATGTTTGATTTTTAAATTATGTTTTTTGATCATTTCCTTCAAAGAGTACTTTTTGCCATAAAGTACTTTATGAAAAATAGCCAGCTTATAAATGAAAATATTCTTCAAAATTTGTTGAAAATGTTTAGAAATCTACTTATTTCATTTTATTATAACAATTACTTGAGAAAAATGTAATTTCTCTAAAAAGTACTTTTTTCAAAAAAGTACTATTTTTGGTACTTTTTTTGAAATTATAAAAATTTAGAATTTTACATAACTTGGATAGGAAATTCATAAAAAAATTTAATTTTCATTTCTTGCTAAAAGTACTTTTCACCACATAAAGTACTTTATGAAAAGTATTAAGGTTATAATTTAGAACACATGCTACATGGCAGCAAATATAAAAAATATATAATAAATAATTCGCCAAACAAAAGCCAATACAAAATTTTCAAAACAATTTCTATAACATTAAACCAGCATTACAGTCATTATTGTCAGTCAGTCAGTCAGCCACACAGCATCTGGCGAAGTCAGCAGATGAGCCAGCTAAACAGTCATATTATACTAAGAACAACAAAAAGTAGATAAAAACAAAACAAATAACAATTGATGAAATTTATTGAAGCGTTTCATATTAGCGTTTGTTTTTTCGTCCACTTTTTTCAGGCACCCCACTTTGTTTATATAGATTTTTAAAATGATTTTTAATGACGTAGTTTTTTTTCTAAACAAATAAAATTAGCTTAAATGAATTTATATTTTAGTACCAGCTAAGTACTAGAAGCACTCAAATTAACTCATTTTGCAAATTTAAAAGTACGTGTCTTTATTGAAAATACTTGGATGATTAATAATGTGAAATGAAATGATTTTTAATCGTAATTTATGGTGTCATTTGATTGATAAGCTGCAGCCAGTGTCAATTAGTTTTGGCTTTTCAAAATGATTCTCTCTCTGATCAGATTTATAATTAAAAATGACTTGAAGTAGTTTTTTGTTTTATTTTTTTTTAATGGCGATTTTGTTGACACTTGTTAAACGTTGCAAAAGGCGAGAGAATTGAAACGGAAATTATGGTACTTGAGTGGTGTTAATAATTTGTTTGAATTGTTTTTAAAGGTTTTTTTTTGTATTAATTTTTCTGCTGGCAAATGAAAACAAAAAATTCATTATAATATTGAACATTTAATATGCTCGCACGAGTATAAACAGCTTAAAGCGGTTGTAAGTAAAAAAATAAATTATATACATACAAAGTAAATAAGAAATTCAGTGTTTGAAAACAATTAAAATTAATTAGCGCAGCACTGCCACACACACAAAAGACAGTGGGTACAAAGGGCAATTATATATGTAAATAACAAATTTTTACAACTTGTTTTTATTTTTTTTAAATTTCAGAAAAAAATTATTTTGATTTTTTATCAAAATAAACTAATTATTTTTTATATGAAATCATTTTTAAAGAAAATTCATAAAAAAGTACTTTTTACCTAAAAGTATTCAAAATAGTAGTAGTTTTCCATTAGGTTTTTGTTTTGAAAATGTTTAAGTTATAGTTTTTAGAATATTAAGAAATTCTTTAAAAATTAAAAAATTTAATTTTTTCTAAAAAAGTACTTTTTTGAAAAAAGTAGTTAAAAAGATACTTTTTAATTTAAAAAAAAAAATAATTACTTTAAATAATTTCTAAAAGAAAATCATCAAATATTGCTTATTTATCTAGGTTTTAAAAAAGTGCTTTTTGGAAAAATGTACTTAAAATGGTACTATGTTTAAAATCTAAAAAAAAATTAATTTTTTTATTTTTGAAATTCATTAAAACAATCAAATTTAAATTTTTTTTGGAAAAAATAGTTTTTGAAAAAAGTAGTAGTTTTCAGTACTATTTTAGAATTTTAAAAATTTCTGTTTTGTAATTTATTTAGTCCAGGAAATTCATAAAAATTGACAAATTAATTATTGTTTAAGAAAGTACTTTTTGAAAAAGTAGTTGAAAAAGCTACAATTTTAAATTTTATAAAATTCATTGTACCAAATCATTTCTAAAGGAAAATCTTAGAAATGTTGTTATTTTCAGGTTTTAAAAAAGTAGTTTTTGGAAAAAGGTACTTAAAATAGTAGTAGTATTCAATAAAGTACTATTTTAGAAATGTAAAAATATCAGTTTTTTAGTTTAGTTAGTCCTGGAAATTCATAAAAGTTTTCAAATTTAATTTATTTTAAAAACTTACATTTTTGAAAAAAAAGTAGTTAAAAAAGATACTTTTTTAATTTTTGTAAAAATTTTGTAAAAAAAAACCTTAAATCATATGTAAAAGAAAATCATAAAATATTGCTTATTTTTCTAGATTTTAAAAAGTACTTTTTGGAAAAATGTACTTAAAATGGTAGTATAATAGTAGTTAATTTCATACTATGTTGAAAATCTTAAAATTTTGGTTTTTTTATTATGAAACTGAGGAAATTAATAAAAAATCTCAAATTTAAAATATTTTTTTGAAAAAGGTACTTTTTGAAAAAGTAGTTAAAAAAGGTACTATTTTAAATTTGATAAAATTAATTGTAGAAAATTATTTCTAAAGGAAAATTATAAAAATTTTTGTTATTTTCGGTTTTTTAAAAAAGTACTTAAAATAGTAGTAGTAGTAGTATTGAATAAAGTACTATTTTAGAAATGTAAAAATATCAGTTTTTTGTTTAGTTAGTCCTGGAAATTCATAAAAATTTTCAAATTTAATTTATTTTAAAAACTTACTTTTTTTGAAAAAAAAGTAGTTAAAAAGATACGTTTTTAAATTTTGTAAAAATAATTGCTTAAATCTTTGTAAAAGAAAATCATAAAATATTGCTTATTTTTCTAGATTTTAAAAAGTACTTTTTGGAAAAATTTACTTAAAATGGTAGTATAATAGTAGTTAATTTCGTACTATGTTGAAAATCTAAAAATGTTGGTCTTTTATATTATGAAACTGAGGAAATTCATAAGAAATCTCAAATTTAAAATATTTTTTCTAAAAAGGTACTTTTTGAAAAAGTAGTTAAAAAAGGTACTATTTTAAATTTTAAAAAATTAATTGTAGAAAATTATTTCTAAAGGAAAATTATAAAAATTTTTGTTATTTTCGGTTTTTTAAAAAAGTACTTAAAATGGTAGTAGTAGTATTGAATAAAGTACTATTTTAGAAATGTAAAAATATTAGTTTTTTAGTTTAGTTAGTTCTGGAAGTTCATAAAACATTTTCAAATTTATTTTTTTCTATTGTAAAAAAAGTACTTTTTGAAAAAAGCAGTTAAAAAATTAATTTAAAAAAAAATATTTTTAATGGAAATTCATAAAAAAAAATGTAAATTTTCTGTTTTCTATTTCAAATAGTAATTTTACTTTATTTGAGCTTTTTATTACGCTTTAAAATAATAATTGAGGCTATCAGCGCAAAAGTGGTGTAACACAGCAACCAAAATAAATTCTGTGTTACACCATTTTTGATGGCCATTTTTTTATAAAAATGTTTTATTTGAATATTTCAATGTGTAGCATCTTCCAGAGACATTTTTTTTTATTAATTTTTCTAAAAAATACTTTTTTTGAAAAAAGTATTAAAAAAGTATTTTTTTGAAAAACATAGTTAAAAAAGTAGTTTTTTAGTATCAGTAAAATAAATCATTACTTTCCAACTAATTTTTTCTGTTTTTTAATTATTTTCCATGATTTAAATAGTAATAGCAGTCAATTATTTTATTAAATTACTTTTTAAAATAATTAATATCTAATTTAGGTTTTTTAAATTTTTTTTACAAATTATTAAATGAATTTTTTTTAATTTTCATTTTTTTAAAAAAGTACTTTTTGAAAAAGGTAATAAAAATAAGTTTTATTTTAATGTATATCAAATTAGTTGTAGTAAATCATTTCTAAAAAAAAATCGTATTAAATTTTTATTTTTTTTACTGCTTTTTAAAAAGTACTTTTTGGACAAAAATACACTTAAAATAGAAATAGTATTCAAAAAAAGTACTTTTTTAATATATTAAAACTAAAGATTTTTTAGATTTAAGCAAAATATTTTCTAAAAAATTTGTAATTTTAATATCTTTTAAAAAAGTACTTTTTGAGAAAAGTAGTTAAAAATAGTACTTTTTAATTTTTATAAAATTAATTGTAAAATAATGAAATTCACAAAAAATTCCTGATTTAAATCTTTATAAAAAGTTCTTTTTTCAAAAAGTACTTTATAAAAGGTACTTTTTTTTTAAAAAAAGTACCTTTTAAAAAAATTGAAATTGAAATTTGTTTATTAATTTGCATTTTATATAAATAATTCTAAGACATTTTAAATTTATAAAAAGTACTTTTTTGCAAATATGCATTACTTTTTTTAAAAAAAGTACTTTCCGAAAATGGTACTCTTTTGTGTTTTTTATATAAACATTTTAAGGAAATTTTAATTAGTTTATAAAGGTTTCTACAAAATGTATAATTTTTAATTAATTAAAAAAGAACTTTTAAAAAATTAGTTAAAAATGGAACTTTTTAACTTTTATAAAATTAATTAAAAAATAATGAAATTCATAAAAATGCCATAATTAAATTTTTATAAAAAGTACATTTTATAAAAAGAACTTTTTTCAAAAAGTACTTTTTTTAAAAAAATACTTTTTATAAAAATTTAAATCGAAAATTTTTGTATGAATTTTCATTTTATATAAAAAGTTCTAAGAAATTTATATAGAGTACTTTTTTTAAAAAAGTACTTTTTGGAAAATGGTACTCTTTTATGTTTGTTATACAAAAATTATCAAGAAATTTTAATTTTTTTAAAAAAGTAATTTTTTGAAAATACGTTTTTTATAAAAAGGTACTTTTTCGAAAATTGTACATTTTCTAAATTTAAGTATTTTTATCTATAAAATTTAGATTTTCAAGAGGAAATGTACTTTTAAAATATTCTATATTTAAGTTTTTTATTTGCAACAAATTTCCATTCTTTTTTTAAAGGTAATTTTTTCAAAATAGTTCCTTTTTAAAAAAGTACCTTTTTGAAAATAGTACTTTTTTAAATGTTCTACTTTTAAATATTTTTATAAATAATAACTTAACATTTTTTTAATGAAGGTACTTTTAAAAATAGTACTTTTGGATTAAAGTACTTTTTCGAAAATAGTACTTTTTTAAGATTTCTAAATTTAAGTTATTATATTGTATTAATAAATTCAGAAACTTTTAATTTAAATAAAAAATCCTTTAATGAAAAAGTACTTTTTTGAAAATAGTACTTTTTTGTAAATGGCACTTTGGTAAATTGTTTAAATTTAAGTTTGGAAAAGTTACTTTAATAATTTGATAAATGTTACCATTATTTGGGAGTAATTCAAACAAATTTTAGTTTTTTTTTTATGTTTGTCCTTGCATATTTCCCTACATTTGTTCCACTGTCCTTTATGATGATCATCACATTAAGTATCTATTTTCTCTATAGCATGTCAATTCCACTTGAGAAATCACACATTAAAGTACGATAAAGAAATATAGACGACTGACTACCAAAGTAGCTAATAACTCTTTATTTTTGCAGTAACAGTCATTCATTTATTCATTCATATTCAATATTTCTTTAACGTTTTTTTTTCATTTCTTTCAACTAATTGTTGTAACAACGATATAGAGTTTCAAAAAACAACAAGCACATAAAACTAAATCTATTTTACTACATTAACGAGCAAAAAATTGAAAATAGAAACAAAAAAAAAAAACGCTTTCTTTTTATTAACGCCATCATCATGAACCAAACAGCCATACGCCAGACTCTAGCGCTGAACGTTAGAAAGAAAAGAAGCTGAATGAAGTAAGTGAACTTTAGGTTTAAGAAAACAATTTTCTATTTTAAACATGGAAAAAATACTGATAGAAATTATTAACGCAACTGGTATTTAAATTTTGTTGTTTGTAGTAGAAAAATTTAAATGATCAATGATGGCTGTTTGAGAAAAGAAACATAATTCTTTTTGCAGTTATATTTCTAAAACAACTAATTGAAAGAGCAGCAGCAACAAGCAGCAGCAGCTTCTTTTTGCAATAACGCTAAATACAATGACCCAGTTCTGAAAAATAAAATTATTTTTGCTTCTTTTTTTCTTCAGCACTAACAACTTTCAAAATTAATAAAGTATAATTTTTACACTCAGTAATAATTATGTTGTGTGTCTGTTTGCTAGTTGTTGCTGCTGCTCTTGCTGCTGCTGTTTGTGCGAAATAAAATGTAGATCATTTCGAAATTTTAAGCTTAATTAATATAGAGAAAAAAAGTGGTAGAAAAAATGTGTAAAGCAAACTTACCATAACACTATTGTTATCATAATCTTCGGATAAACTGCTTTTACCGCTGGCACTACTGGTGCCAATGCCTAAATCGCTTAAATCATTTGCTTCATCTTCTGCATAAACAGCCAAAGAAACCAATTTATTAAGGCCTCGGCCACCGGAGCGTTCACCTCTGCAAAACAAAAAAAAAACATAAAAAATAAAATGAAAACAATATGGAAATAGCAATGATATCAAATAATTTTATTTTAATTCCAGATAAACACTAAAGGAAATAATAGAATCTCTTATTAAAATTGATAGTTGGTAACAAAAAAAAAGGGATTTTTATTAATTTATAAAAAGTACTTTTGAAAAAGTACCTTCATCAAAAATGTAAACTTCATGCAATTGTTTATATAAAAAATCTAAATTTTAAAAAAGTACCTTTTCCGAAAAATTTGATTTTCAGTAATTTATAAAAAGTACCTTTTGGAAGAAATTACTTTAATTTGATAATAAAACTGAACTAAATAAATTTTGAGTGTTTTGTTTAAACAAAAAAGTTACTTTGAGTTAATACCTTTTTATACCCTTCAGCTTCGTGAGAAGGGTATATATAAGTTTGTCATTCCGTTTGTAATTTCTACATTTTTCATTTCCGACCCTATAAAGTATATATATTCTGGATCCTTATAGATAGCGGAGTCGATTAAGCCATGTCCGTCTGTCTGTCTGTCTGTCTGTCTGTCTGTCTGTCTGTCTGTCTGTCTGTCTGTCTGTCTGTCTGTCTGTCTGTCTGTCTGTCTGTCTGTCTGTCTGTCTGTCTGTCTGTCTGTCTGTCTGTCTGTCTGTCTGTCTGTCTGTCTGTCTGTCTGTCTGTCTGTCTGTCTGTCCGTCTGTCTGTCTGTCTGTTGAAATCAGTTTTCTGAAGACCCCAGATATCTTCGGGATCCAAATCTTCAATAATTCGGTCAGACATGCTTTCGAGAATTTTGCTATTTAAAATCAGCAAAATCGGTCCACAAATGGCTGAGATATGAGGAAAAAACCAAGACAACCTCTATTTTTGACCTATTTTTTACCTATATCTGGATTACTAAGACATTAATATAGACAATATGGATATCTAATGATAGATATTTCAAAGACATTTGCAACGACGTATATAAGACCATAGTAAGCTGGACCTACAATGGGTCAAAATCGGGAAAAAAATTTTGAACCCGAATTTTTTTTAAAAAAAAAAAAAATTGAAAAAACAAAAAAAAAATTTTTTAATTTAAAAAAAAAAAAAATTTTTAAATTTAAAAAAAAAATATTTTTTAAAAATTAAAAAAAAAAATTTTAAATTTAAAAAAAAAAATAATTAAATTTAAAATAACAATCGAAAAATTTTTTTTTTCAAAAAATTCAAAAAACAACTGGAAAAAAATTAAATTTTGTTTACCTAAAAATATTTAAAATTTTGAAGTATAATTTGGTGAAGGGTATATAAGATTCGGCACAGCCGAATATAGCACTCTTACTTGTTTATTTTTTTTTTATAAATTTCGGGTTTTTATTATTACGAATCAAAAATGAAGCTTTTCTTAAAAAAATACTTTTTGGAAAAAGTACCTTAATTTGGTACTTTTTTAAAATTTTTAAAAATTTACATTTTTATATTATTTTTAAAAGAAAATTCAAAAAAAAATGTTAAATTTTCACCTTTTTGCTTAAAAAGTACTTTTTTAAAAAGGTACTTTAATTTGGGCATTTTTTTAGATTAATTTATCAAATTTTAAGGTTTTTACATCATTGAGGATATGGAATTCTAACAAAATGTTTAATTTAAATTTTTTTGTAAAAAAGTACTTTTTGAAAAAGGTACTTTAATTTGGTACTTTTTTAAAATTTAATAAATTGCTGTATTTTAAATAATTCAGGATATAGAATTCTAACAAAATGTTTAATTTTAATTTTTCTGTAAAAAAAAGTACTATTTGTGAAAGTACTTTCAAAAAGTACTTTTTTAAAATTTATAAATTAAATTATTTCATAACCAAAAATGTGGGAAATTAAAACAAAATGAGAAAGTATTTTTGACATTATTTTACGGAGAAAATTCAAACATGTTTAATTTTCAGCTTTTTGTATAAAAAGTACTTTTTGAAAAAGGTACTTTAATTTGGTACTTTTTCAAAATTTGATAAATTACAGGATTTTAAATCATTGAGGATATAGAATACTAACAAAATGTTTAATTCAAATTTTTCTGTAAAAAAGTACTTTTTGAAAAAAGGTAGTTTAATTTGGTACTTTTTTAAAATTTGATAAATCACAGGATTTTAAATCATTGAGGATATAGGATTCTAACAAAATGTTTAATTTAAAATTTTCTGTAAAAAAGTACTTTTTGAAAAAGGTAGTTTAATTTGGTACTTTTTTTCAAATTTGATAAATTACAGGATTTTAAATCATTGAGGATATAGAATACTAACAAAATGTTTAATTCAAATTTTTCTGTTAAAAAAGTAGTTTTTGAAAAAGTACTTTCAGCAAGTACCTTTTTAACATTTTTAAATTTAAGTGAAATTTAACAAAAAAAAAAAGTGGGGAATTAAAACAAAATGAGAAAGAATCTTTGACAAAAAGTACTTAATTAAGACAAGATTAATGAAATTCCATTATTTTGAGATGACTTCAGTCCCCCTTTTTAAAATATTTAAAAATCTTCCTTGTAATTTTAAATGTTCTTATAATTATTTCTATTTTTGTACAAAGATTAAAATAGATTTTCTTCAAAACTTACCTCTCTTCAATCATTTCGGAAAATGTTTTCGATTTTCTGCGCGTGCGATCATGTTCTTCTAATTCCAATTTTTTCACCTCCACCACACGATCAATAATGTGTTCGACACGTTTTCTACGTGATGACTTCCAATTGTCCAGATTCTTTAAACGTTAACAATTACATACATTTTCGATTCAATAATATGTTTTAAATAATAATGATGTTAATAATAATAATAAATAAAGCATTTTAATTGTTTAAGGTTGGGTAGAAGACATTCCATTGCGTAATTTGTTGAGGTTTATGGAAAGAAAAGAAAAAAGAATTGAAAAAAAATAAGAATGTTTATTAATAAAAAATTTAAATCAGAGAAAGTTTATTTTGTATATAAATATAAAAGTAATTGTCATTCATGAGTGTTTAATTAAAAGAGTTTTTCAAAAAAAAAAACTTGTAAAAAAGTTTGTTTAAGAATTTTTAAGTGTTCAAATAACACAGCTAATGATGTGTTTGAAATAATTAATTATTTTGTTGACTGTCATTTTAAGAATTTCATAAGAATTGGAAATTTTCACTTGTTGTAATCATTTTAAGGGAATTTATGACACCAATTTTCACTTGTTATTAGGAACAAATGAATTTCAGGGAGAGAGTAATACGTATAGGGTACCCTATCTCCACAAACTTCTCTCTATATAAGAAAGCTAACTTTTTAATTTTCCTTACAAAAAAGTAAATTTATTAGAAATACAAACATCTAGATTAGACATATTATATATCAATTTAAAGGGAATTACCTCTACTTTCCCAAAATATATAACAAATTTAAATATTTAGTTAAGTGATTAAGATATTAGCATTTAAAGCTTAACATTTAATTTAAAAAAAAATAAATATTTTTCAATTTTTTGTTTCAATTTAACAAAAGTCTTTTATGAATACTAAAGTAATTAAACTATTTTGATATTTTTGAAAAGTACACTCAATTTCCTTTCCTGCGATATACAATATGTCTTATGAATATTTCTCACAACTCAGATTAATTAATGCAAACTTCATACTATTAAAAAAAAGCCTGCCTACTTTTTGGCTCATTGCTCTTGCAAAATAGATAATTTGTAGGAAACACAAGGAGCTAGACTTGACATATTATATATCAATTTAAAGCAAATTGTGTATTCTATTCAAAAATATATAAAACAATTAAATATTTTGTTTTATAAGTAAAATATTTAATGTAAACCTTCACTTATTTAAAAAAAAAACCAAAAAGTTTTCTCTTTTTTGCCACAATTTTACAAAAAAATCTTTATGATTTATTGAAATTATTAAATTATTTTTACATTTCTTTAAAGTATGGCCAAATTCCTTTCTGATGATGTATAAAATGTCTAACTTTTCTTTCGTACTTAACAAATTTATGAACACAAACATCTCTCTACAAAATGCTAGAAACTTACTACTTTCTCTTGCAAAAAAGAGAATTTGTAACAAGTCCATAAAGCTAGACTTGACATATTATATATCAATTTAAAGGAAATTGTGTGTTCTTTCCAAAAATGTATAGCAAATAAAACTATTTTGCTATTGGAGTATGTTATTGTAAGCAAAGCTTAACTTATATTAAACAAATACATATTTCTTTGGATTTCTGTTTTTATTTGAAAAAAGTCTTAAATGAATATTAAAATAATTAAATTATTTTTATAGTTTTGAAAACTAGATACAATTTTGTTTCTTTTGATATACAATATGTCTAAATTTTTTGAACTTTTAATTCAATTAAATGATTTTAACATCACGTTATAACTTTGCTGATTTGGTTTCTTTCTCAATGAAAAACAAAAGGTTGTAGTGTCTTTAAAATAGACAAAATATATACCGTTGTAAAGGAAATTATATGTTCTATCCAAAAATATATAAACATTTAAATTATTTAGAAATCTATAAAAGAAAATATATTTCAACTTAAGTTTAACTATTATTATTCACTTTTTTCTAAAATTTTAACTAAAGTCTTCTATGAATACTAAAATATTAAAATTAATTTTACATTTTTGAAAAGCTAATACAATTTCCTTTCTTTTGATATACAACATGTCCAAATTTTCTTTCTCAGCTGAGTAATTAATGCAAGTAAACTTCACTCCTTAGTAAATTTTGTGAATATTTTGGATTTTCAAGAGAACATTTTTTGATCCTACACAATTATCGTTAAGACAACTTAAGAATCCAAAAAAGTCTATTATTGAATTGCACTTTTATTGATGAGAAACGTATATAAAAAATCATTTTAATATCTTTAACTGGAACGAACCTATTTAAATTGAAGTTATAGTAAAATATTTTTAAAAAAAATTTTGGGATTTTTTAAAGTTTTTTCTATAATTTATTTAATATTGAAATAATTTTTACATTTTCCAGAACTGCACTCAATTTCCTTTCTAATGATATATAATATGTCTAACTTTTTCTTTCTTAAACTTACAATAATTAGCTGCAAACTTAACTCCAAACTGGGAAAATTCATAAGAAATTTTTTTTTCCTTTATAGGAAATCAGTTTCTTCTATGAATTGTAAAATATTAAAATTATTTTTACATTTTTGAAAAGCTAATACAATTTCCTTTCTTTTGATATACAACATGTCTTAATTTTACTTTCCACCTGAGTAATTAATGCAGGCAAACTACACCACCTCAGTATATTTTGAGAAAATTTTTCATTTTTAAGAGACAATTTTTTGAACTTATACAATGGTCGTTTAGGCACACTTAAGTATCAAACAAATTTCATTATTGAACAACTCTTATATTGATGTGAAACATCTATAAAAAATAATTATAATATCTTCAACTGGAACGTACATTTTCAGACTGAAATTTTAGTAAAATATTTTTTAACAAATTTTTGGATTTTTTTTTAAAGTTTTATTTTATTTATTTATGTTTTTTTAAAATTGAAATTTTTTTTACATATTCGAGAACTTGACTCAATTTCCTTTCTAATGATATATAATATGTCTAATTTATTCTTCGCCAAACTTGCAATAATTGGCTGCAAACTTAACTCCAAACAGTGAAAATTCCCAAGACAGTTTGAGCTAGTTCACACAAGTCAACTTTACTTGCGCAAGTCGTAAGTTTGCGAATGAGAGAGGAGATCAGATTTGCTTCCTCTCTCTTCTATAAACTCAAGACTAGCTAAAGTAAACTTGATGTGTGTGAACCAGCTCTTTTTTATCTACCTTTAGAGGAAATCAATTTCTGTGGCAAGTGAGCTTTTCAAAACTTTATTTGAAAACCAAACAAATATTATTTCAAACATAAAAATTCGCCTCAATTTCATATAATTTATATTTACCGTACGTGAAGATCTTTTTTAATTTTAACCACCAGTGATTATTTAATCTTTTATTTATGTTTTTGCTGAGAAAACAAATAAAAATTTAAAATGCATAGAAAGTAAAATTGAAACAAACAAATCAACAAACTGAAGAAAAACTTTTCAAATTTTGATTTGGTAATTTCTTTTATACTGTTTTTAATTTTTATTTTTTAAATTTATTTAGCAAACTCTTATGCAATAGAGTTTTGTTTGTATTTAAACAAAACTGAAATAAAATTTTAATTATTTATTTGGTGAGACGAATAACGAATTTTGTTAAACACAATTTAAGCATTTTGTTTAAACAAATAGCAGCTAAAACGTTGGACAAATTGATAAAAATGTGTTTGGCATATTTAATTTAGAAAAACTCAAATAAATGGCAGTGTTACATATTCAAAACAAAGTAGATTATAGCCATGTGCGAAGAAGTTTTTAATAAAATAATAAATTAGCTTTAAAAACAAATGGGCGGTGGCTGGTTAAAAATATTAAAATTGTCTACAAAATTTATGAAATATTTGAAGTTACAGATTTTCGAAATTACTACAGCGATTTGCTTAAAACTTGAAGACAACATAAATCAAAAGTTAAGCTTTCATAATATAGATTAAAAATAATTTCAATTTAAAACCAAAGGCAAGCTTTCAGCTGACAATGTGGACCCCTTAGGCTGTAGAGAACCTAACTCAACATAAAATTGTATTAATAAATAGCTTGGAAAATATTGGTTTTATTGAAAAACAATTTGAGCAAAAATTGTAGAGAAGAACTTAGACTTTTAGAAAATATTTTTTTTAAGCACTTTGTTATTATACAAATCGAGTTACAAGGGGGACAAAAATGACCCTCTAACTCAATTTACAACTGTATTAATATGTATATTGTAAAAATTGGTGCTATTGATAAATATTTTATAGACTAATTGTAGAGAAGATCTTAAACATTTAGAAAATATCATTTTTAAACACTTTCGAGTTACAGGGGGACACAAGTGACCACATAACTCAATTAACAACTGTATTAATATGTATCTTGTATTTGTTCTATTGAAAAATATTTTATAAACAACATGAATTGTAGAGAAGGACTAGGGTTTTTAGAAAAATAAATTCTTAATCACCTTGTTTGCATACAAATCAAGTTACAGGGTGTCACACAGGGCAAACAAGAAATATTTTATATTTAAAATTAAAAATAAAAGCAAATTTTTAGTAATATCTTTTTATGAATCAATAAATAATAGAAATAATGTTACATTTTTGAAAACTAGATACAATTTCCTTTCTTTTGATATAAAATACGTCTAACCTTTCTGTAATACTTAATAAATTTAAGTGGCCAAAACTGTTACTAAGAAAAGCCTCCAAAATTGTGATTTTCTCTTACAATAAGGTCAAGGCAAGGTCAAATTAAACAAGCCAATGTTGACATGTTGTATATCATTTTAAAGGAAATTGTATAGTCTTTTAGAAAATGTATAAACATTTTAATTATTTAAAAATTCATTTAATAATAAGTTACTCGAAGTAAAATTTCAATTTAAAAAGTGAAATTTGATAAATTTTTCGTACAATTTTAACAAAAGTCTTCTATGAATAATAAAATAATTAAATTATTTTTATAATTTTGAAAAGTAGACACAATTTCCTTTCTTTTGATATACAATATGTCTAAACTATCTTTAATACTTATGTGACCAAATCTGTCCCTGTACAAGATCTTCAAAATTGCTATTTTCTCTTACAAAAAGGTCAATTCAAGGTCAAATTAAACATGCCAATGTTGACATGTTGTATATCATTTTAAAGGAAATTGTATAGTCTTTCAAAAAATGTATAAACATTTTAATTATTTAAAAATTCCTTTAATAATAAGATACTCGAAGTAAAATTTCTATTTAAATGATAAATATAATCGCTTTTTGGTGCAAATTTAACAAAATTCTTCTATGAATAATAAAATAATTCAATTATTTGTATAGTTTTGCAAAGTAGACACAATTTCCTTTCTTTTGATATACAATATGTCTAACCTATCTTTAATACTTAAGTGACCAAATCTGTCACTGTAAAAGGTCTCCAAAATTTTTATTTTCTCTTACAAAAAGTCAATTCAAGGTCAAATTAAACAAGCCAATGTTGACATGTTGTATATTATTTTAAAGGAAATTGTATAGTCTTTTAAAAAATGTATAAACATTTTAATTATTTAAAAATTCCTTTAACACTAAGATACTCCAAGTAAAATTTCAATTTAAAATATAAAATTTATTCACTTTTTGATACAATTTAAATAAAATTCTTCTATGATTAATAAAATACTTAAACTATTTTTACATTTTTAAAAACTAGACAAAATTTCCTTTCCTTTGATATACAATATATCTAACATTCTTTACCCTTAAGGCGAATCAATGAACCTATATCATGACTCTATTAAAGGCTGAAACTTTGTCATTCCTCTTTAAAAAAAAGTCCCGTGCTGGGAAATACTGCGGAGTAGATTTGTTGTTTTATATATCAATTTGAAGGAAATTTAGTCTTCTCTCCAAAACTGTATAAAAAATTTAAGTATTTAGTAAAATATAGAATAATGCATTTCAAAAAAAAATTTTAAAAATTTTTGTTTAATTTTTACACAAACTTTATTATAAAATGTTAACATATTTAAATAATTATACTATTTTTATATTTTTGAAAAGCTGAAACAATTTCCTATCCATTGATATAAAATATGTGTAACTTTTCTTTTCCACTATACAAAAAAAATGGTACCAAACCTCAGGCTATTAAATTGCTGCTGCTTCAATAAGTGATCGTAATATCCTAAAGTTTGGATATATTTCTTTTTAACATGGTTATGAAAGGTTACATTTATGATATATCATAAGAAAGATAATTTTGTCTAGTTTTCAAAAATTTAAAAATAATTTTATTATTTTAATATGTTAAAAAGTTATAATAAATTTTGTGTAAAAATAAAACAAAAAAAATAAATAATTTTTTTAAAATTTTTATGGCTAAACCATTGCTTGGGATCTCTCCCAAAAAACCTTAAAGAAATAAAGTGAATTTTAATAGTAATTTCGACATAAAGCCCTTTGTTTTTATTAGATCACGCACACAAAATTCCAATTGATCTTTACCGCCTTATCTAAACCAGAGTTAACTTCAAGTGTGTAATAATGTGTTTTATTTTGCTGTAATTCATACAAATTTAATTTTGGTTTTTTTCTTCTTTTATTTTATCTATTAATCATTTCAAAACCCCAATTTTTTTACTACTGTTGCATATTAAAAGAAAAACTTTCGTTAATCTCAAAAAAAAAAACTAGATAGCAATTGCTACAATTGCATCGTTGAACGTGCAAATCAATGCAGTTTCTCAAATATGTATTTTTATCAGTTTCACATGAAACTGAAACTGAAATAAAACTAACATACAATTGCATAAAATTTTATAATGAAAATAAAATCCATAAATTCAATACATGAAATAATGAAAGACAACTAAAAACCTTTAAAATTTCATACATAGAGTGAAAAAAAGACATAAACTAGTAGGTACTAGAGTAGTAGTTTAATAGTGGAGGTGAATCAAAAAAAAAACAGAAGAAGTGGTAATACAAATGACACCGTTACAGATTCGTGACAAATTTACACAAAATTTTGAAAAACTCACGTAATCGTTAACGAAATACTATGTATAGAGACGTAATCTAAACGTAAAAACATATACCACACAGACAGTAAGGTAAAAAATTAAAGCAACAGAATGTTATTTAAAAAAGAGATGACATTTACACAAAGCAGAGGACTCGATTTTATTTGAAAAGTGATAAATACAGTCATAAAGACCTCTCCAATGATATATAATTTGACTATCTTAATATAATTACAGTTACCAACCAGCAGATAAGCAAATAGTCAATGTATTTCTTATAGAAAGTATTTCTAATTAATGTCTGATAACTTAAACTATTTTTATTTGCAAAAAAAATTTAACACGATTAAACACAAAAGGCCATAATTAAATAGGTTTTTGTTAAAAAAGAAATAATGTCAACAAAACTAACTTTCAAAAGATTAAAAATACGGCAGTTTAATTTATATGCACAGCCAAACATTATAAAGTTGGCCACACTCTGTTGACAGGGTTGCTTAAAATGGTAGTAAATATTGTTTATTTGCATATATTTCCTAAACTATAGGTGTTATTGAAAAACAATCTTCAAGAAAATTATAGATTAAAATCTAAGCTTTCAAAAAATTATATTTCTAAACACTTTGTTAGAATAAAACATGAGTTACAGGGTGTCAAAGTTAACAACCTCGTGAAAGAAAAATATTTTTTTTATTTTATAAAAAAGTCTTTTATGAATAACAACTTAATAAAATTATATTTAGATTTTTTAAAAATAGACACAATTTCCTTTCTTTTGATATATAATATGTCTAAACTATCCATCCACTTAATAAATCAATGATGAGCAAACCAAAAACACTGTAAAAAAGACGCCACAAGGATATTTTCCTTATATACAATAAAAAAAAATTGGAAATATAAAAGCTAGAATAGACATATTATACATCAAATTAAAGGAAATTGTGTCTTCTTTTCAAAACTAGACAATACACTTTTCTATTTTTAGCATTTGAGTAAGATATTTGAAAAAAGTTTGAGTAACATTTTATAAAACCGAATTTTCACTTTTTTATCGGATTATTACAAAATTCTTTCAACAAATATTAAAATAATTGAATTATATTTCTATATTTACAAAGAGAACACAATTTCCTTTCTTTTGATATACAATATGTCTAACCTATGTTTCCTTGTTAATAAATAAATATAAGCAAACGAGACACTGTAAAATTGAGCCAACATTTATATTTTCCCTCATATAAAGAAATCTAATTTGAAATAAAAGTAGCCTGAATAGATATATTATACCTCAAATTAAAGGAAATTGTGTCTTCTTTTCAAAAATATACAATTTAGTTTTAAATTTTTAGCTTTTAAGTAAGATATTTGAAAAAACCTAAAGTTATATTAAAAAAAAAAAACAATTTTCTTTTATTTGTCGGATTTTTACAAAATTCTTTCAACAAATAGTAAAATAATTTAATTATATTACTATATTTAAAAACAAGACACAATTTCCTATCCATTGATATACAATAGGTGTAAATTTTCTTTGCCACTTGAGCTACGAATGAAGCCAAACATCAAGCTATAGCCTAAGGCCATCTTGATCTTTCTTCTTATAAAAACGAAAAAAATTTTCAAACACCAAGAGCTAGACTTGTCTTTTTATACCCTTCACCTTCGTGAGAAGGGTATATATAAGTTTGTCATTCCGTTTGTAATTTCTACATTTTTCATTTCCGACCCTATAAAGTATATATATTCTGGATCCTTATAGATAGCGGAGTCGATTAAGCCATGTCCGTCTGTCTGTCTGTCTGTCTGTCTGTCTGTCTGTCTGTCTGTCTGTCTGTCTGTCTGTCTGTCTGTCTGTCTGTCTGTCTGTCTGTCTGTCTGTCTGTCTGTCTGTCTGTCTGTCTGTCTGTCTGTCTGTCTGTCTGTCTGTCTGTCTGTCTGTCTGTCTGTCTGTCTGTCTGTCTGTCTGTCTGTCTGTCTGTCTGTCTGCCTGTCTGTCTGTCTGTCTGTCTGTCTGTCTGTCTGTCTGTCTGTCTGTCTGTCTGTCCGTCTGTCTGTCTGTCTGTTGAAATCAGTTTTCTGAAGACCCCAGATATCTTCGGGATCCAAATCTTCAATAATTCTGTCAGACATGCTTTCGAGAATTTTGCTATTTAAAATCAGCAAAATCGGTCCACAAATGGCTGAGATATGAGGAAAAAACCAAGACAACCTCGATTATTGACCTATTTTTTTACCTATATCTGGATTACTAAGACATTAATATAGACAATATGGATATCTAATGATAGATATTTCGAAGATATTTGCAACAACGTATATAAGACCATAGTAAGTTGGACCTACAATGGGTCAAAATCGGGAAAAAAAAATTTTGAACCCGATTTTTTTTTTTTTTTTTAAAAAAAATTAAAAATCGAAAAAAAAAATTTTAAAATTTAAAAAAAAAATTTTTTTAAAATTGAAAAAAAAAATTTTAAAAATTAAAAAAAAAAAATTTTTAAATTTAAAAAAAAAAAAATTTTAATAACAATCGAAAAATTTTTTTTTCCAAAAAATTCAAAAAACAACTGGAAAAAAAAATAAATTTTGTTTACCTAAAAATATTTAAAATTTTGAAGTATAATTTGGTGAAGGGTATATAAGATTCGGCACAGCCGAATATAGCACTCTTACTTGTTTTTATATAAATTTAAAGAAAATTATGTATTCTTTTGAAAAATTATTAAAAACTTAAAAAATTCAGTAACTAATAGAACTCAAAGATACATATTTGAAATAAGTTTTAACTAATAAATTTAAATTTTTGCTCCAATTTGCACAAAAGTCTTTTATTAATAATGAAATAATTAAACTGACTGATGTTGTTAAACTAACTGATGGTGGCTGACTCTAATTTATATATTTTGGATCATTTAATACGGATGTGATCTTTGTAGTGCAGATAGAAGTCAATTGGTTACTTTATACATCCCAGGTAATCTAGCATGTAGTCAATTGTCACTTTAGTGTCTCTAAGTAACCTAAAATGTAGTCACTATGAAGGTTTATTTTGTGCTGTACTTTAGAAAGTAGTTATTTTATCTATCAGATGTAATCTATTGGAGAGTTGTTGGAGGAAGATTTGTTTACAAGCAATTGGTTATTGGACTGTCTTTGAGACAGCTATCAGACAGTCTCATTGCAATAAAAAATGGTCCTGCTTTGGACATTTACGTGTTAGAATAACTAGTCACGTAACTACTTATGTCAATTGGTTACTTTATACACCCCAGGTAATGTAACGTGAAGTCAATTGCCACTAAAGTGTCTCTATGTAATCTAGAGTGTAGTCACTTTAAACGTTTATTTTGAACTGTACTTTAGAAAGTAGTTATTTTACACGTGTTAAAATAACTAATCACGTAACGACTTATGTAATTTGTTGTCACCCTAAGTGATAGGTAAAAACACACGAACTGCGGTGAAGTCTCTCTTTATGAGATAAAAACACATATTACAATTGAATCAGTTTCATAGCGTCATGTTTGAATAGATTAATTGGTTTAAGTGGTCAAGAACAATAAGACATATTGTATATCAGAAGAAAGGAAATTGTGTCTACTTTTCAAACAACACAATTTCCTTTTCAATGATATATAATTTGAAGAAATTACAACCATTTGTTTTGCATTATGTAGGAAAACACAATTTGATGGTAAAAAAAATAAATGAGATTGTTAGAGTCCTTTAATTTGTCAAGTGGAAATTTATTTTAGAAAGCTCAGGTTCTCCTCTATAATTTTCGTTAACATTGTTTTTCAATTGGACCCTGTTTAAATTTGTAAAAGTAACGATTCCTAAAAGATGTTTCACACTTGAGTTATTCAACTTTGACACCATGTAGCTCACTTTGTGTTCTAACCAGGTGTTTTCAAATTATATTTTCTGAAATCTTAGGTCCTCATCTATAATTTTTGTAAACAAAGTTTTTCCATCAGATTAATAGTTTAGATGATCCAACCCAAATTTAGTACAATTGTCTTCTTGCTTTCACAGTAGTTTGATAAAAAAAAGGTTTAAACCAAGTTTAACTATAAAGATTATATAAACAAGCTCAAAATTTCAATTCGAATACAAAACTTAAAACATTTAGAGAATTTTTTAAAAACCTCATTAATAAAAACTTTGATAACAAATCATTAAATTTCAAATATCATTGGCGCTTAAATTCAAACTGCTGGAAACATATTAATTTATTTTTGTTATACATTATTCAATAAATATTGCCAATCACTTGAATGCAATAAATACACGTATTTAAACTCATAAATATTAAAACGATAAAAAAAACAAAGTGCAAATGGGTTAACAAATTGTTCATAATTCCAAAACTCTTAAAATAATCCATGAACTAAAACCATTTATTTATTAAAACCCATCATGAAAGAAATTAAGACTCAAATACTAATTATACGTATTGTTTATCTTTATATAAATAAACCTAGGCGTAACACTGTGTTAAATATTGAATACTAAACAGAAACTAAAAAAACTGCCATAACAAATTACACCAAGTGATTTAAAATAATATAAACAGTTTGTAAGAAAAGAAAAAAAGCCAATATTGGCAATAAAATAAACAAACAACTTCCTTTCCCACACTCTACTCTCAAACATTTGGAGAAAAAAAATAATAATGAATTAAAAAGAAAAAAACTTAAAAATACTGTCCAAGAAAACATGAACAAAATAAAATGGCAAAAATTTATAAATAAAACTATTTTTATTTCAACAAAAAAAAATTAACACGATTAAACAAAAAAGGCCATAATTAAATAGGTTTTTGTTGAAAAAGAAATAATGTCAACAAAACTAACTTTCAAAAGATAAAAAATGCGGCAGTTTAATTTATATGCACAGCCAAACATTATAAAGTTGGCCACACTCTGTTGGCAGGGTTGCTTAAAATGGTAGTAAATATTGTTTATTTGCGTATATTTCCTAAACTATAGGTGTTATTGAAAAACAATCTTCAAGAAAATTATAGATTAAAATCTAAACTTTAAAAAAAATTATATTTCTAAACACTTTGTTAGAATACAACATGAGCTACAGGTAGTCAAAGTTGCCAACCTCGTGAAAGAAAAATATTTTTTTTATTTCATAAAAAAGTCTTTTATGAATAACAACTTAATAAAATTATATTTAGATTTTTAAAAAATAGAGACAATTTCCTTTCTTTTGATATATAATATGTCTAAGCTATCCATCCACTTAATAAATCAATGATGAGCAAACCAAACACTGTAAAAAGGCGCCAATTGTATATTTTCCTTATATACAATAAAAAAAATTGGAAATAAATAAGCTAGAATAGACATATTATACCTCAAATTAAAGGAAATTGTGTCTTCTTTTCAAAAATATACAATTTAGTTTTAAATTTTTAGCTTTTAATAAGATATTTGAAAAAAAGGAAAGTTATATTTTAATAAAACAAATTTTCACTTTTCTATCAGATTTTTACAAAATTCTGCTACAAATATTAAAATAATTGAATTATATTTCTATATTTACAAAGAGGACACAATTTCCTTTCTTTTGATATACAATATGTCTACACTATCTTTCCTTGTAAATAAATCAATATAAGCAAACGAGACACTGTAAAATTGAGCCAACATTTATATTTTCCCTTAAATAATGAAATCCAGTTGGAATTAAATAAGCAAGAATAGACATAAGGAGTGAGATCGAAAAATTCTTAACATACATATATGTTTATAAAAAAGAAACCACTAAACTTACAGCTTTAATTTTTTTTTTATTTGATTGAAATTATTATTACAATTTACAAAAAAAATTATTTTTATAGTTTTAATCACTAGTGATGAAATTTTGAACCTTTTTCGGAAACCCTTCCATTAACGTTTTTATAGTGCTTTCTGTCACTTTGCTCGAACATGTAGTCCATCTCCGTTTAAAATCTACCACACTTTTGGACACCTTTTTTGTACTCTTCAATTCTCTTTTAACAAGAGCCCAATATCTCTCCACTGGCCTTAGCTCCGGGCAGTTTGGAGGATTTGCCTCTCTTGGTACAAATACCACATTATTGTTCTTGTACCACTCAAGGGCTTGTTTGCCATAGTGACAGGATGCCAAGTCAGGCCAAAAATAAGTGGACACATTATGAAGTCTTATGAATGGAAGCAGCCTTTTTTGTAAACATTCCTTGATGTAAATTTCGGTATTTATAGAGCCCGTTGTAACAAATGAGTGGCTTCTTTTGCCGCAACTGCATATTGCTTGCCATACCAAGAACTTTCTGGGAAATTTTGTCTGCTTTTGGGTCCTAAACTTTTCTTCAACATTCCCTCGAGCATCAGCAACATAAAATTTTTGACCTGGAAGTTGCGAAAAATCTGCCAGAACATACGTTTCGTCATCCATTATGCAGCAAGAATATTTTTTTATAAAACTTGACTTCAATTTCCGTGCTCTGTTTTTGGCCTCTAAATTTTTAGTAGCGTTCCTGTCAGGAACTTTTTGAGCCTTGTATGTTTTTAAACCTGCATTAGCTTTAACTTTTCGTACCAAATAGTCCGAGCACTGAGCTAACCGGGCTGCTTTCCTACCGGATGTGTTGGGAGCTCTTTTGAAAATGCGTTCTATTTTTTTGGCTTTAGAAACATCATGTGGACCATTCCTTCTACCTGAACCAGGTTTTCTATCAACTGACAAGTTCTCCCGGTACTGTTTAATAACATTGGAAACAGTTTGACGGCAGACCTTTGTATGCTTGGCCAACTTTTTGTAAGACCAAGTTGGGTTTTGTTGAAAATATTTAATAATTTCAGTACGCACTTTTTTCTGGTCACTCATTTTAATCAGATTAACAAAAAAATTAATATAATTGACATTACACATAATAACTGACATGTTTTTCAAAGGTAACTTGATCAAAAAAAATTCAAATAATACTTGGGTTAAAAAATGTAATGAAAAACGTGTGTTAAGAATTTTTCGATCTCACTCCTTATTATACATAAAATTAAAGGAAATTGTGGCTTCTTTTCAAAACTAGACAATTAAGTTTTAAATTTTTAGCTTTTAAGTAAGATATTTGAAAAGAACATTGAGTTATATTTTAAAAAACCAAATTTTCACTTTTCTATCCGATTTTTACAAAATTCTTTCAACAAATATTAAAATAATTGAATTATATTTCTATATTTACAAAGTAGACACAATTTCCATTCTTTTGATATACATTATGTCTAACCTATCTTTCCTTGTTAATAAATCATTATAAGCAAACGAGACACTGTAAAATTGAGCCAACATTTATATTTTCCCTTATATAAAGAAATCTAATTGGAAATCAAAGTAGCCTGAATAGACATATTATACATCAAATTAAAGGAAATTATGTCTTCTTTTCAAAAATATACAATTTAGTTTTAAATTTTTAGCATTTAAGTAAGATATTTGAAAAAAGCTGAAGTTATATTTTAAAAAAACAAATTTTCACTTTTCTATCAGATTTTTACAAAATTCTATTACGAATATTAAAATAATTGAATTATATTTCTATATTTAAAAAGCAGACACAATTCCCTATCCATTGATATACAATAGGTCTAAATTTTCTTTGCCACTTGACCTACGAATGAACCCAAACATCAAGCTATAGCCTGAGGCCATCTTATTATTTCCTCTATCAACAATGTTGAAATTTTACAAACACAACAAGCTAAACATGACATATTTTATATAAATTTAAAGAAAATTATTTATAGTTCTTAAAATTTATTACAGAAATAAAAAAAATTCTGTAACTAATAGTACTCAAAGAAGACAAAAGTCTTCTTTGAATAATAAAAAAATTAAACTATTTTTACATTTTTGAAAAGTAGACACAATTTCCTTTCTTTTGATAGACAATATGTCTAACTTGCCTTTCTCTTTAGTAGGATCAATGGAAAGCAATCATGACCCTATAAAATGCTTAATATTTTTAATGACTCTTAAAAAATTCAAGTTATGAGAAATCATGCAGAATAGACTTATTATATTATATATCAATTTAAAGTTAATTCAGTCTTCTTTTCGAAACTGTATGTAAAATTTATTTAATTTAACAAAACACAAGAAATTTAAAGAAAATATTAAAGTTTAATCCCCAAAAAACCAATTCCAGTTTATTTGCATATATTCTGTGAACAACATTTGTGAACAATAAAATTATTCAATTATTTTTATATTTTTGAATAAAATACTTCATTACCTATCCTTTGATATATAATATGTTAAAATTTTCTTTCTCTCTTGACCAATTAATTGACTCAAACATCACTCTATTATTTTGTTCCACCTTCAATTTGTGTTTTCTTTTTTTAAGGTTAATATATAAAAATATTAAAATTATTTATTGCTTATTGGAAAGTAGTCTTCATTTCCTTTCCAATGATATAAAACATGTTAATCTCTACTTCTTTGCATGTCAAATAAATGGACATAAACTTCAGATTTTGCCGTAAAATTGCACTCTCTTGTTTTTCTCCATTTTTCAAGTTGTGTCCATTTATTAGACATGTGGTTAAGAAAAAGTACAACTAATAATATATCATAAGAAAGGAAATTGTGTCTACTTTTGAATAATATATCCAATATATTACCAAATAAACCCACGCATACTTGACATTTTGCCTTAAAATTGCACTCTTTGTTTTTTCTTCATTTACCTAGGGAGCTTAAGTTTGTGTCAATTTTTTAAAGATGTGTGAAAAGAAAAAGTACAAGTATTTTATAACAGCGGAAAGGAAATTGGGTCTACTTTTCAAAAATGTATAAATAATTTTAATATATAAATACAATAAATTTTAAAAAGATTCTGTTAAAAAAATTGTCTTTTTCACAGCCAACTACTTTCTTACAAAAATCGTTCTAAATTTTTAAATATTTAAATTAACTAAATTATTTATACATTTTTGAAAAGTAGACACAATTTCCTTTCTTTTGATATATAATAGTTCTAAACTTTCTCATCCACATGCCATTCAAAAGGAGGTAAACTTGATACTAAGCAGTAAAATTTCAATTTCTGATTTTCTCAGTCTAGCAAGAGAGATTAAGTTGATGTCCATTTATTTTACTTGTGGCAAAGAAAAGTTGAACCTATTGTATATCGAAAGAAAGGAAATTGTGTCAGCTTTTTTAAAATATATAAACCTTTTTAAAAATTTAAATTTAATAAAAAGTTTTTATACCAGTTTTTGAAATAATTTTAGATAAAAGTTAAAACCAGTTTTGTCAAAATATTTAACGATTAAACTTAGTTTAAACCTAGAAATTTTGAAAAATAGCTCACTTATTTTTCAATTTATTTATTTTATGCTTTCATTTTAAAATTTTAGTTGTGGGTACTTACATTTTGCCAATCTTCTGGCTCCTCCTTGCGTATCTCTTTTATTTTTTTCACTTCTTCCGCTTTCTTTAGTTGTTCTTGTGCTGTTTGATACAAATTACAGGGTTTGATTTGTACGAATTGCATGGGATTATAAGGTGGGGGTGGTGGGGTTGGTCGTGTAACTCTGGCTTTAGCCACATAAGCTGTGGGATCCGGAGATGTAATAGACTGAAAGTAAAAAAAATAAAATATTAAAAAACGAAATAATTAACTAGTTGAATTTAATAATTTATTAAATATAAAGAAAACAAATTAATAACTACCCACAAAGGCACCTGACGACGCGACATTTGTTTTGTTTTTCTTTTTTTTTTTAATAAAAAATAACTATAAAAATCAATACTAATTTTCGGTAACCATAAACCAGCGTAAAAACTATAATAATTTAAAGTAAAAAAAATATATATAAAAAAACCAAGTGTTTAAATTGACACCTCGACCTGGCCGACAATAAATGAGCAACGAGTATTCAAAATCAAAACAAACCTGACCAAAAAATGCATTAACCCCTACAAATTTATCATAAAAACCCCCTTCCCTCCTTTTTACTACTAAATAATTCACACAAACATACTACCCACAAATTGCAACACTGTCAGCAAGTGTCACAGACAAAACAAACAATAACAAGGGGATATTTATTTGCAAGAACAAAATAAAGTACCCCCCTCTTCTACTCTCTCTCTTTCTCCAACACTCTTTAAGGCCACCCACTTGAGAGCTAAGAAAATGAGGAAGAAAATAATAAGAAAAAAATCCTACATGATGGCAAGAAGAAAAAGAGAAGAAAATATAAGCCTGGCCATGTTGTTGTAATGATGTATGCAGTCAATGACTGTTTGATGTTGACGGAAGTCTAGTTGTTGTTGTTTTTATTGCATTTACTGCTGCTGACAACAACAATTTCAACCACACACCATATGTTTGAAAGGTTTTGAAATAAGTAAGAAGAAAAAACACAAAATTTCTTGCAAAAAAAAAAAACAAAAGAAATAAAGAATTTTTTAAACATGACATTTCTTACAGAATCTTAAAGTAATTATTTCTTACGATTAGTAGTGAGTGACAGACAATGACAGTGACAGCAGCTTATTACTCTCTGTTTAGGGTGGTTGAAAAGGAAATATGTAACAAGATTGTTATTTAGAAGGGGTTATCAATAATGTAAAGACATGCATGGGAATTGGTATGTAAATTAAAGGTTGACACTTTGATCAAGAAGAGTAGTTAAGGTCTGACACCAAGCTATTTAGAGATGTCAAGCTTAATGTCAGGGATGAGTGACAAAAAGGCCAAGTTAAGGAATTTAGTAATGAGAATGTCAAAGAAAATTAGAAACGAATTAAATAATAAAGAGTTAAGCTGGGTTTTATCACAGTTTAAATTAAACTTATAGTAATCTAAAGGGTGTGAAGAAGAGTAGTTAAGGTTTGATATCAATTTCCGTTCTATTGATATAAAATATGTTTATTTTTATACCCTTCACCTTCGTGAGAAGTTTGTCATTCGGTTTCCGACCCTATAAAGTAAATATTTTCTGGATCCTTATAGATAGCGGAGACGATTAAGCCATGTCCGTCTGTCTGTTGAAATCAATTTTCTGAAGACCCCAGATATCTTCGGGTTCCTACATGCTTTCAAGAAGTTTCCTATTTAAAATCAGCAAAATCCGTCCATAAATAACTGAGATATGAGCAAAAAACCGGGACAACCTCGATTTTTTATCTATATCTGGATTATTAATTCATTAATATAGACAATATGGATATCTAATGATAGATATTTCAAAGTCCATTGCAACGATGTAGATAAGGCTATAGTAAGTTGGACCTACAATGGGTCAAAATATTTTTTAACCCGAATTTTTTTTTCATCAAAAAATATTTTTTTTTTTCATAAATTGTTTTTCCCAAAAAAAATTTTAAAAACTAAAAAAAAAAAAAATTTCAAAAAATTTGGAAAAAACTTTTTTAAAAAAAATAAAAACAATTTCGAAAAAAAAAATTTTTGAAAAACAATTTAAAAATTAAATTTTGTTTACCTTTGGTGAAGGGTATATAAGATTCGGCACAGCCGAATATAGCTCTCTTACTTGAAATTTTATTTGAATAAAAGCAAAAGAAAATACAATTTTAGAGTGAGTTGGAGTCTATTTATTTTCATTTGTGTAACAAAAATATTCGATATATGGTATAGCAATAGAAAGATAATTGTGTCTACTTTATAAATATGTTTAAACAATTTGATTTGACGTTTATACATATATATAAAGAAGTATATATTTGTATGAAAATCCCCAAAAAATTTTGATTTTACAGTGAGACGTTAAGTTAGAGTCCATTTATTTTCCATTTCGGAATGAAATATTAGATATATTGTATATCAATAGAAATGTAATTGTGTCTACTTTATAAATATGTTAAAATAATTTGATTATATAAATGTATAAGAAAACTATATACATTTGTATGGAAATGTCCAAAAATTTTAATTTTACAGTGAGACCTTAAGTTGAAGTTAATATATTTGTCATGTGGGAAAGAAAAGTTGGATATATTTTATATCATCAGAAAGGCAATTGTGTCAGCTTTCCAAAAATGTATAAAAATGTTATTCTATACAAATATATATAAAAAATATATGAATTTTTATGAAAAATCACAAGAAAATGCAATTTTACAGTGAAACTTTAAGTTGGGGTAATTTTATTTTAAATGTGGATAAGAAAATGTAGACATATTTTATAGCAGCAGCATGGATATTGTGTCAGCTATTCAAAAATCTATAAATAATTTTATTTTATAGAAATGTATGCAAAATATATAAATTTGTATGAAAAATCAGAAAAAAAGTGCTAAGAAAAAGTTGGAATCCATTTATTTATCAAGTGAGGAAGAAAACTAATACATATTTTATTGGGTGTATGACTTAAAAATGCAGGATTTACAATAGATGGATTATCATTTTGAAACGTACATATCTGTCGTCTTTTCTCACTAAGTTATTGACAAAATTTTTTTTGCTTCGAAAATGTAGAATTTTGTGCCAACAAAGCGTCATATGCGGGAAGTGCCGCTAAAGCACACCGATTGCTCACCAAAGCTTATGGTGAATGTGTTCCATCAGTTTCAACGTTCTACAGATGGTTTTTTTGGTTCAGAAGTGATGATTTTGACAGGGAAGACGGAAGATCGCCCAGGCCAGCAAAAAAAGTAGAAATACCAAGAATTGGAGGCATTCCTCCATGAAGATTGTTATCAAACTTTACAAGACTCATTGGGAGCTACTCCAGCAGCAATTTCAAAAAGTTTGCAAGCAGCAGTATTCATCCAAAAGCAGGGAAATTGGGTACCATACGATTTGAAGCTGGGAGACTTTGAACGACGATTTTGTATGTATGAAATGCTGCTTGAACGCTATAAAAGAAAATCATTTTTGCAGCGAATCATTCATTACTTGTGATGAAAAATTATTCCATTACGATAATACAAAGCGTAAGAGATCATACGTGAAGCCCGGCCAACTAGCCGAATCGACATCAAAGCCAAACATTCATGGCTCTAAGTTAATTCTCTGTATTTGGTGAGCACAAAAAATCCTATCTATTATGAGCTGCTGACCAGACCATCACAGGGAACCTGTAACGAATGAAACTGCTTCGTTGGAAGCTAGCATTGGCCGAAAAGGAACAGAATATGCGTCCAGACATGAAACCGTAATATTCCATCATGACAACGCTCGGCCACATGCAATATCTGTTAAAAAGTATTTAGAATAAAGTGGTTGGGAAGTTTTTCCTCACAAGCTTTATAGTGTAGACCGTGCCCCGTCCGACTACTATTTGTTTCGCTTCACTTTATGGCCTCAAAAGATGAGCAGTACTTTTGGCTCGGAATCCATATGTTTCCAGAAAGATGGGGAAAAGGTAAAAGGTAAATTAAAGATAAATATTTGAAAAAACCCAGCATTCTTAAGTCAATCACCCAATTTATTAATTAATTCTTGTTCTAAAGGGACTTAATTATGGGTTTTAGTGATTTTTTAGTTTGCTTAAATCATAACAGTAACTTGTTGTTATCAAATTGTTCTGTGTTATCATTTCCCTATGAATTGTCAAGCAATGTTTACTTTCTCACAAGAACCGTTATTTTCTGAAGAGAAAAATTTCCCTTTTAAGGAGTTGCCATATTTAAATTAAATAATTGAAAGCTAGTTTAAGCATCAAATTTAATAAATAATTTATTAAATTTCCTGTAACGTTTAAAAAATGGTAAAATAATAATTTTTTTTATTAAAACTTTATGAAATTATTTTAAAAAAATTCTTTTAAACCTCTGTTTTCTTTTAATACCTAGATGTACGTCTGTAACACATGTGTAAATTCGCATTAGCCGAGGTTTCTTTCAAAGACATCCATGCATTCAACTAACAAACAAACAAAAAAAACCACATTAACTCAAAATTAACCATCACACGCACTGTTTGAAAGAATGTATGTCCCATCATCATTATCATCAGCTATCTAGTCATTCCATACAACCCTTCATTTGTCAGCCTTATAGAATGTTTAAAACAAACATTTCATTTCTTTTTTGCCTACCTTTCAAAAGCTGAAGCTGAGTTGATAATTCTTTCTATATTTCTTTTATGAGCTGTGTGTTTTTCCACCTATAAATAGGTGGTAGTATAAATATTATGAAGAAAAAAAAATCCAAGAAACCTCTTAAATTCTTTGGGACTATAAGGCACCACTAGGCAAGTCAAAGTTAAATAACAGCAATACCTACTACTAATAACAATAAATAAAAAAGTAGAAAGAAAGAAAATAAAATTAAAATATTCTTCAATATGACATGACATTTAGTCACAAAGAATAAATAATATAAATCCTACTATACAAATGAATAAAAATGAGCTAGCTAGCAGTTAAAGCAGCCTTCAGATTTGAAAATAATTATAAACTATGGTAACTCTTTATATTCTTCTTCTAGTCTAAGGCTATTCATCATAGAATGTTGTCAAAATTTAGTGTTACCATATTAAGGAGGATGCTTTGGCATTGTACTGGTTGTTTAGTTTTCTTAACAGCTGTTTAACTTTTTGACTATTTGTTTGTCTGTCACTTTGCTTTGACCTAATCAATAATTTTAGTGGCAATAACCTTTAAAGATTTGTTAGTGTAAAACAAAATAACGTTTACGTTTACGAGTATAATGTTTAAGCAATATTCTAAAAAGACAAAACTGTACAAAACTATACAAAAGACTTGAAACATTGTTGAATTAAACCACTTAGTATATGAGTTCGTTTAAAAAATTTGAATGAAAATTTCTTTGAAGTAACAACAAAGTATAAATCTTACACGAGTATTACAGTTTTATGTCTGATTTGTCTGCATTTGTTAGAATTTTATAAAATTTTGAATACTTTTTTAAGTTTTCTTAGCAGCTGCTGCCTATAATTCAGCTTAAATTGTATTTAAATAAAGCCTTATTATGCTGTTGTACTAAATACATCAGAGTTTTCTTGATATTTTTACGAGATCATACAGTTTTTGATGTTTTTATGTTTCGGTACACCAGGACGTATGATTATTATTAATTTCTGGGTTATTTAACAAATTTGTCAATAACTTTGAAACTATAATAGTTATTGAAAATATTTAAATATCATTGGAAAGCTAAGACTTCAGGGATTATTTCATAGGAATTTAAATTTTCTAAACAATATCCTTTGCTTTATTGTAACCTACTACTTCATAACAACATCTTCCTGTCGAAATTGGATGATACTGATGTAAACCACATGTGGTTTAAACAAGACAGTGCCACATGCCACACAGTGCTACACACTCTGATCGAGAACTCTCTCGTTTCTGAGATCAGAATTGAACAATTACAAATTTATATGAAAAATTCGAAAAAATGCAATTTCACAGGGAAACACTAAGTTGGAGTTCATATATTTGTCATGTGAGAGAAAAAATGTAAACATATTTTATATTAGCGGAAAGGAAATTGTAGCAGCTTTTAAAAAATCTATAAATTAATTTATTTCATAATAATATATTAAAAAAATATAAATTTGTATGAAAAAACACCAAAAAAAACGCAATTTCATAGAGAGACATTAAATTGTAATCCATTATTTATCATTGGACAAAGACACATTAGATATATTTTATATCAGTAGAAAGGAAATTGTGTCAGCTTTTCAAAAATGTGTAAATAATTTTATTATACAAAAATAAATATAAAAAAATATAAATTTCTATGAAAAAAATACAAAAAGTGCTATTTAGCAATGATACGTTAAGTTCGAGTCCATATTTTTTTCAGGTGAGAATGAAAAGTTTGACTTATTTTTAATCAGCAGATAGGAAATTGTCTCAGCTTTTCAAAAATGTATAAATAATTGTATTCTTCAAAAAAGTATATAAAAAATATAAATTTTTATGAAAAAATACAAAAAGTACTATTTAGCAATGATACGTTAAGTTGATGTCCAAATATTTTCCAGCGGGGAAAGAAAAGTTAGACGTATTCTATATCAGCAGAAAGAAAACTGTGTTAGCTTTTTAAAAATGTATAAATAATTTAATACTATTAAAATATATAAAAATTATTACAATTTTTATGAAAAACCACAAAAAGTGAAATTTTCCAATGGGACTATAAGTTGTAGTCCATATATTTGTCAGATGGAATAGAAAAGTTAGACATATTCTATATCAGCAGAAAGAAATTTGAGTCAGCTTTTAAAAAATGTATAAATAATTTAATACTATTGGGTGTATGACTTAAAAATGCGGGATTTAAAAAGTGCCATTTAGCAACTCCGATTGCTCACCAAAGCTTATGGTGAATGTGTTTCATCAGTTTAAACGTTCTAGAGATGGTTTGTTAGGTTTAGATACAAGACGATTTTGTATGTCCGAAATTCTGCTTGAAAGCTATAAAAGAAAATCATTTTTGCACTGAACCATTACTTGCGATGAAAAATGCATCCATGCATTAATCCGAAGTGTAAGAGATCGGGTATGAAGACCGGTCAACCAGCCGAATCGACAGCAAATCCAAATATCCATGGTGCTAAGTTAATTGTCTGTCATGTCATAGCTAACAATGTTATTTCATGTTAAATTTTGTCTATACAAATGGCCACGTTGCGACCGCTTATTAAAAGTTTAATTACATTTGTTTATTTTAACAAATAAAAAAACAGTTATGACTCAAATCAAATGTCGCTTTACATTTGATGTTTTAATTTGTCGATAAATAGAAGAATGACAAAGAATTTTGTTATTTATTATGGGTCATACTTTAGATTAATTTAGCTGATTCAATTGTTTCTTAAAACAATATACAATTTCCTATTAATAGTTAAACAATTAACACTAATTTTATAAAATTTGCTTAAAAACCCAAATATTTATCATAAAAAATTTGATTATTTCAACAAAAATCTTTAATATTGTAGAGTTTTCATAGAAAATACTTGCTAATATGAAAACTATAATGATTTCATTTACTTATTCAGGCTAATTAATTTATTTCTAAGATTTGTTTTATTAATTTTACCGAAATATTGTGATATTTTTAACATTCCTTACAATTTTTACTTAACTGTAAGAAAACTACTACTTTTATCCTGCAACCCTGTGTTTGTTTATAGTGCAGCCACTAATCAGCCATTTTCGCTCAACAACAATTGTTTACATTTTGTTTTGTTGCTCTATCTCTCTCTCTCTCCCTTCTAGTGCAGCCAATGCATTAACATTTTTCCTTGTATATTTGTTTACTTTTTGTTTTCAACTGTTTCTCTCTCTCTCTTTCTCTTTGCCTTATAGAGTATTGTTTACAGTGCAAAAAATTTCTTTTACACTTAAAAGGTTCTATTACTTGATTTTCTAAACAGTTTTTTTTGTATTTTGTTCAACTATTGTTTAGTTTATTGACTTGTTAAGTGTGTTTGGGTAAAAAAAAATAAAGAAAATGTTTAGAAACATTTTGCATATTTTCTACTTGACAATGAGTGGCTGTAAAATGAAAAATAAAACAAAACAAAAAGTACTTTCTCTCATTTTAACCCATTAAATAAAAACAATAATTGAGGGCCATTTAAGGCAATTAAATTTGATGTTAAATAGTATTAGGAATGGTTAGCATAAAATTTAAGAACAATTAAATGTTTGACAGTTAATAAAAGGCAAAAAAGAAGATAGTTTAATAGTTTTAAAGCTTATTTTCCAAAAGCAAGAGAGTTGAAACAGTATTTTAATCTGATTCCAATAGAATCTGGAGAAAATTTTTAGCATCTAAGCAACCATTTTAAGAATTTTTTTTGCTGGGATGTGGTTTTTATTTAAAAAAAAAAATTATTTTCAAAAACTTACCGTTTTTCTACCACCATTACAGCTACTACTGCCATTCGAGGTAGTAGAGGTCTGTGAAGTTGACATATCACCGCTGTCCATCATTGAGTGAGATGCTGCTAAATCTTCATTAAAATTTCCTAACGTTAAATTATCCTTAATTTCCGTGGAGTTGGCTGGAAGTGATGCTGCTGCTGCTACTGGCGAAGTATTACTTCGCTCACATTCTGTAGGCATTTCAAATGCCCTTTATTCCACCAATTTTTATTTTTTCAATAATTAAAAAAATTAATCAATAATTTTTTCTTGTTTATTTGCAAAATTGCTGCAGCTTGTCTAAAATAAATTCGTTGTTTTGTTTGATTTTCTTATCTTTTTCGTTAAAAATAAACTTTGGTACGGATTTCGTAGTAAAAATGTAAAAGAAATTTATCAAACATTATTGTATATAAAATGACATTACATCAATTTTAATGTTTGTTTTGTTTTCTTCTTAAAACAATTTTCAGTTTTTGAAATTTCAAGGGTTACCCACGCATTTCTTTTGTGTTTTTGTATCAAAAAAAACTTGTCTTTTTGTGGGCCGACAAATTGGTTGATGTTCTCTACAATTTGTTGTCTAAAATCTGTAATTTGAAAGAAAAAAAATATAAAAATTTGTTAAAACATTAAAATAAAAATGTAAATTTTTTGTTTAAAAATTTTTTTAATAAAGTAATAATTCTTAAATAACATCAAATATTTAACGGTCTATTGGTAATCGTAAAGATGTCTGGTGTCTGGTTTGATTTTAAAATTAATTTTGTGGTGGGCGTAGTAAGATTTTGAGTATTACTTAAGTTTGTCCATAAAAAAGGTGTTAAATAATAAAATGCATTTCAAGCCTACAAAATTTTATTAGCATTTAGAGCTGAAATAACATAATAAACAAAGATTTAATTTAATAAAATTGTAGGCAAATCAAAATTTAGTTAAATATTGGTTTAACATTCCTAAAAGTAGTAAACACCACTGGCTGTGGTTGCAGGCCAGTATGGCATCACTAACAGCTGTTAATTGTTTTAAAATCCGTTTGACGTCAAGCATTGCTGTCAAATATTGCCATTTTTGAATGCTAAACTTTTGCTCTTAAGCAATGATGAAATTTTACAGCATTTAGGAACTTAAACTTTGATATTTAATATAATATTTAAATAGCATCACTAACAGCTGTTAATTGCTTCAAAATCCGTTTGACGTCAAGCATTGCTGTCAAATATTGCCATTTTTGAATGCTAAACTTTTGCTCGAAAGCAATGTTGAAATTTTACAGCATTTAGGAACTTAAACTTTGATATTTAATATAATATTTAAAAATTATTAAAGGTTAGCAATGGCTAATTTTCCTTTGAATTACAATAAAATTTAAATCAAAATATTTCTTTGTTATTGTTCTATATTTAGTGATATTATAACATCAAATGTAAACCGCCATTTGAGTTGACGTCATAGCTGTTCATTTGTTTTTATATTTTTTTTATAAAATAAACAAATGTAATTAAACTTTTAATAAGCAGTCTGGTAGTGACCATTTATAGACAAAATTTAACATGAAATTGTTTACTATTCATAGTCACAATAAAAAATCAAAATTAGTATAAATTTAAATTTAATACAAATCTTGATTTAAATAAAATTATGGCAATAGGAAATTCTATGAATCAGATTTCAAAAATTTCGTCTAAAGTCAGCAATACAAAATCATTAACATTTTTATGTCTTATGGCATGACATGTAAATTTTTATGCATTTAAATTTTCAAATCTGTTTTTTTTTTAAGAAATTTTATTCCTAACATTTTTATGTCTGATGTAATTTTTATGTCATGACAAAATCGTTAATATTTTAATGTCTTATAGCATAACATGCAAATATTTATGCAGTTAATTCTTCAAATCAGTTTTGGTTTGATATTTCTTAATTTGGATTTTTACATTTTACTCTTAACATTTTTATGTCTGATGTAATTTTTATGTCATGACATAAGATGTTGAAATAAGCTTTTTAAACATGATATTTAATTTCTTTAAAAAGTTTAATATTGAAATTTGTATGTTATGACATATTTATGTCATGACACATTTATGTTATGACATATTTATGTCATGATGACGAATTTATGTCTTAAATCAGTGTTTACAACTTATTTTTGAATTTCTTTAAACATTTGACTCTTAACATTTTTATGTCTTATGCTAAAATATGAACATATTTTGTTATAACATATTTATGTCATGACATATGATCTTAAAATCTTTTTTAAAACTTATTTTTGAATTTATTTAAACATTTGACCAATAACTTTTTTATGTCGTAGGCTATAATATTAACACATATTTATGTCATGACTTAATTTCTTAAAATCTTTTTTTAAAACTTATTTTTGAATTTCTTTAAACATTTGACTCTTAACATTTATATGTCTTATGCTATAATATTAACATATTATGTTATAACATATTTATGTCTTGACATAAGATCTTAAATTCAGTTTTTACAAGTTATTTTTGAATTTCTTTAAACATTTGACTCTTAACATTTTTATGTCGTATACTATAATATTAACATATTATGTTATAACATATTTATGTCATGACATATGATCTTAAAATCTTTTTTTAAACTTATTTTTGAATTTCTTTAAACATTTGACTCTTAACATTTTTATGTCTTAGGCTATAATATTAACATATTTATGTCTTATGGCATGACATCAGAACTGTTATTATAATATGAATTTATATATGGCTTTAAATCTTAAAGTTTTAAATACTTTTTAACATTTAACCCTTAAATTTTTTATGTTTTGTGCTATGACATTAACATATTTATGTTTTATGTCATGACATAAAATCTCAAAATTATTTTTTATTTATTTTGGAATTAATTTCAATATTTTAACCTAAAAATTGAATGGCTAATGTTACGACATTAATATTTTTATGTCTTATGGCATGACATAAAAATCATAACATATTTTTATGCATTAAAATCTTAAAATTAATTTTTATTCAATATTTCTTAATTTTTTTTTAACAATTTATATTTGACATTTTTATGTCTTATGGTATGACACTAACATATTTATGTCTTATGTCATGACAAAAACTCTTGTTAATTTTTTTTTTATTTAAATATGCTAGACAAAAAATTTTCCTTAAAATTGTTAAAGTTAATTGTAAGACATTAATATTTTTATGTCTTATGGCATGACATAAAAATTATTATAACATATTTTATGCATTAAAATCTCAAAATTAGTTTTTATTCAATATTTCTCATTTTTTTTAACAATTTACAGCTGACATTTTTATGTCTTATAATACAACACTAACATATTTATGTCTTATGTCATGACAAAAAACTCTTAAAATTATTTTTTTAAATTTACTTTTTTATTTCTTTAAATATGTTAGCCTAAAAATTTTCATTAAAATTGTTAAAGATGGCAAGACATTAATATTTTTATGTCTCATGGCATGACATAAAAATTATTATAATATATTTTTAAGCATTCAAATCATAATTTCTTTTTTTCAATATTTCTTAATTTTTTAACAATTTACAGTTGACATTTTTATGTCTTATGGTATGACATTAACATATTTATGTTAAGGCAAAAAATCTTAAAATATGTTTTTTTTTTGTAATATGGTTTTTATTGCTTTAAACCATTGGTTAACAATGCTTTAAACGTTTTGACTGCAACATTTTTATGTCTTACGTCATAATATTGACCTATTTACATATGTCTAATGTCATGCCATAACTAATTTGATTATAAATTGAATAATTTCATGACTAAAAAATACAGTTGTTTTCGATGATATTTCTTTCATGATATTTTAAAATTTCTCTGCTGACATTTTAATGTTTTATGTTATGCCATTAAATGTATTTATGTCTTATATCATGACATAAGTTTCATGACATATATTTCTTTAAACAGTTTCCCCAAGCCATAAAAATGCTTATGTTATAACATTAACTGTTTTATGTCTTATGTTATGACATTAAGAAATTTTATATAATATGGATATTTTTATGACTTTCAATCCTAAGATTTGTTTTTATTTAATATTTCACTCCTGACATTATGACTAACATCACTAACATATTTATATTTTATGTCATGACATAAGAAATTTAAAATCTTAAAATTTGTTTTTATTAATATTTCTTAATATTTCAGCTCTGACATTTTTATGTCTTATGTTATGACACTAACATATTTATGTCATGACATAAAATCTGAAAATTTTGTTTTTTTTAAACAAAATTTTTCATTTCTTTATACCATTTCTTCCAAAATAATCATTCTCTCTTTACTTTTTTAATTTATGTTTATTTTTTCGTCCAGATTTCTGTTAACCTAAATCCTTTTGAAGTGTAATCTAAATAGTTTTTTTACAAATTTATGCCCTTAATCCTTAAAAAAAAACAACAAACAAATTCCTTTGTATAAGAAATTCTATGAAAATTGTTTGTAAAGCAGCTACAAAACAATTGTTTGTTTTTGAAACTAAAACAGAACTAAAACTGACCTAAACTCCAACTCACAGCACATCAACTATGGCTATGCGCTAACTCTATTGTTAATTTAAAATTCTTTAGATTTATTTAAAATGCATGACAACTTTTGCTGCACTTTGTTGCTTTTATTTTATGGTAGTTTATCTTTGAAAAAATAACACATATTGTTTTTTTGTTTTAATGCAGCAGTTGACATCGTTTTGTTAAAAGTTAAAAACTTGCAACAGTTTTTGAAATGCAGCAAGTAGAGTTTCTAAGATGTTTTTTTTTTTGCAAATAGAGAGAAAACAATAATAAAAAGGGTCACTTAAAGTTAATTTTTTTTTGTTTTGAAATGTAGAAATGTTCCACATACTTGAAGACATCATCATCATTTAATCTGTCTTTAAAGGGGACAGAAGTCTTCCTTTCTTTCAAAAAGAAAACCTCTAGCCAGCCATAATTTTCATACTGAACTATAGAGTTCAATTGGCACAGAGAAGACCACTTTAGAAATTGTGATGAATGTGTCTTCTTTAGCTCTACTATTCACAGAATATATTTAATTTGATATTTTATTTTTATTTCATTGGCTATAGAACAATTATTGAATGAAGTCCAACAGCAATAACAATGTTAATTGAAATATTTATTAAAGTAAAATTTATCTTGCAAGTGTCCTCCATACTTTAAGTGATACTTGACTAATTACCCCAGTATTTTTATCCGGCTTGTTAGGTTTTCTTAAAAAAAAACTACTTCGAAAGTAGAAATATGCCTGCCAGTAAAGTGTCCATGTACTTTGAGTATGTAAAAAGTATTTAAGTATTAACAATTATTAATTAGTTATTAATTATTTAAAGTTGTTTATGTGTTTTTCAGCTGAAAATGTACTTGCAAAGTTGTTTATTTAAAGCAGCTGTTCTTTAAAGTAGTTTTAATTTATTAAATTTGTTATATTCTATTTAAGCTCGACACTATGTAGCCTAGACTTTGCACCTGCTCCAAATAATATCTAACGAACATTTTAAAACTAGTTGTATTACAGCTAGAAATACTTTTAAAAATTAAAGCTCTTAAAGAAATTTGAATAAAAGAATTAAAAAGAAGTGTGATTTACGAAACATTCCATGAATATTTTTATACATTAATTCATTCTATTCAATATTTCTTATTTTTTGTAACATTTTACCCCTGACATTTTTATGTCTTATGGCAAGACATAAGAAATTTTATTAGAAAAATTAATATTTTAATGATTTTAAATATTGAAATTAGTTTTTATTCGATAATTCTTAATTTTTTGTAATATTTTATGTCTGACATTTTTATGTCTTATGGTATGACATATTTATGTCTTGACATAAAATCTCAAAATTATTTTTTTCTGTAGTACAATTTTAACATTTTTATGTCTATGGCATAACATAAAAAATTTACCAAAAGAAGTTACATTTTTTATGGCTTTCATCAGTTTTTATAGGAAATTTAATAATTTTTTATAATATTTAATGGCTGACATTTTTATGTCTTATGGTATGACATTAACATTTTTATGTCTTGACATAAAATTATATTTTTTTCAACATATCTTTTAATTTGTTAGTTTTTATTTCTTAATTTTTTTATAATATTTTACGCCTGATATTTTTATGTCTTATGGTATGCTGTAACATATTTACGTCTTGACATAAAATCTCCAAAATTTTTTTTTTCAACATAAATTTAATTTTTTTAAAATATTTTACCTTAACATTTTTAAGATCTTGTAGTACGACTTTAACATATTTATGTCTTATGTTATAACATAAAAAAAATAATATTTGTATGGCTTATCAGATTATTTTAGTTTAGACATTTTTATGTCTTATGGTATGCAGTAACATATTTACGTCTTGATATAAAATCTCAAAATTATTTTTTTTCAACATACATTTTAATTTGGTAAAATATTTTGCCTTAACATTTTTATGGTCTTGTAGTATGACTTTAACATATTTATGTCTTATGGCAAAACATAAAAAATGTTATGCATAACATAAAAAATGTTCTAAAAAAATTTATATTTTTATGACTTTCATTTATACCCAATTTCATATTTTTTTAATATTTTAGCCTTGATTTTTTTATGTCTAATGGTATGACATTAACATATTTATGTCTTGACATAAAATCTAAAAATTATTTGTTTTTTTCAACATACATTTTAATTTGTTAAAATATTTTGCCTTAACATTATTATGGTCTTATGGTACGTCTTTAACGTATTTATGTCTTATGGCAAAACATAAAAAATTGTATAAAAAAATTATTATTTTTAAGGCTTTCATCAGTTTTTATAGTCAATATCTTAGTTTTTAAAATTTTACCCCTGACATTTTTATTATGGTATGACATTAACATATTTATGTCTTGACATAAAATCTTAAAATTAGTTTTTTCAACACAGTTTTTAATTTGTTATGTCTTGACATATTTATACAAGTTTATGTTTTATGGTACAACATTAACATATTTATGTTTTATGTCTTGACATAATATCTCGAAATTAGTTTTTCTTTAATTTTTTTTTTAATATTTTTCCCTTACTATTTGTAAGACTTATGGCACGACATTAAGATATTTATGTTTGATGGCATCACATAACAAATTTAAGTATAACATTGTGGCTTCTAATCTTAAAATTTGCTTTTATTTTTTTCAAAAATTTTTTTATGTCTCAAATAATTTGGTTTTTAAAACTAATCCCTTTTTCTGTTTTACTTTCACTTCTATCAACCATTAATTCCCATTACAGAAAAAAAACCTAATTGAATTCAAAACGTGATATTAACCACTATTAAGTCATTTACTCCATGTGATCATGTCAAACATAATTACCTAGAGAAAAAAATTAAAACGAATTACAATAAAATGTAACAAAATTGTTTATGAACAGAAAATTGTAATTTACACAAAATCATTTACATAGATTTCTTAACATTGACTTTATTTCTTTTGACCAAATTGTTAAACTACTTTTGTTTATAAATTGAGATTTCGTTATGTCATGTCATGATTTTCTTTTCTCTATTTATTTTTGTTGTTTTTTTCTTTCTTCTTTTTGACAATTTAAATGTCATTAACAGCATGACACCTTCAGTTTCTTATTTTTCAAACCACAACCATCACCATTGTCATCAAAGAAGCTCAGCCAACCATCAAAACAATTCTTTCACTTTTTTTTCTGTTACATGAAACTGAAATTTTTGTTTAATTTATGATTTTCATCCAAAAAATAAAATAAAAATGTAATATGTACTTATAAATCACGAGATAAAAATCAATGAAAGTCTTTTAATACTCACAGAGATTTAATTGTCATTTAACAAATGTTTAAAAGACATGAAAACGTTTGTTAAAAAAAAAAAAAACTTAAAACTCATTTTCTTAAACTGACATATTTAGATCAACAAATTTTTAACTGCAGTTTTTAGTTCTTTTTAACTGGTAACTGGCAGCAAGTAATTTTAATATTTATGAATTAATACAGTTAAGGGAAACAGTTTTCATGCAAATTTGTTTTATAATGTTAAAAATATGAAATAAATTATAAAAATTGTGTCAATAGATATTTATGTCAAGACATAAATTTGAATAATACTTGATAAAAAGTTAATAAAAATTGAATTTAGTGTATAATTATCTGTTATTTGAAACAATTTGAGAAAAATTTTTATTAGACATAATTATGTCAAGACAAAATTCATGTCATGTTATAATTATTAGCTGTAGTAATAGTAATTTTTAAAAATATGAAATAACTTATAAAAATTGTGTCAAGAGATATTTATGTCAAGACATAAATATGAAACAACTTGATAAAAATTTAAAATAATTTGAATTTGCCTTAAAATTATCTATTATATAAAAAAATTTAAGAAAAAATGTTATAAGACATAATTATGTCAAGACAAAATTTATGTTATGTCATAATTATGTTAAGACATAAATGAAAATAAACTCATGTTCAACAAATTTCAGTAAACAGCTGTAGTAGAATCATTTTAAAGGTGATTGTTAAAATAACATTATGCCTAGATATATTTATGTCAAGACATAATTTTAGAAAATATCATAAGCGGATTAATAATGTTGAATTTTTATTAAAATTAATAATTATTAGAAACAAATTTGGTAAAATGTGTATAAGACATAATTATGTCAAGACAAAATTAATGTTAGGTCTAAAATATGTTAAGACATAAACATAAATTTAAAATTTAGAAATTGAGAAGATAAATTTAGAAATTGAGAAAAAAAATGCGAGAAATAATTATGTCAAGACACAATCTTTGTTAAGATAGAAATATGTCAACACATAAACTAGAAAATCTGTATAAAAAGCGTAGAAATGTTAAATTTAGAAAATATTTGGTATAAATTGCGACATCGTTATGTCTTATACAACAAGACATAACTATGTTAAGACAGAAATATGTCAAGACTTATAATAATTTATAGAAATTTGTAAAAAATTTTAAGTAAATAACAATAATCTAATATGTTAACGATTTTTGAGATAAAATAAGAAAAGACATATTTATGTCAAGACATAAACCAGAGAAATTATCTAAAAACAGGTTTAAACTGTAGAAACGTGTTCAATTAAGGTTTCTATTTTTTATTAAATTAGAAAAAAAATAAAAAAATTGTATAAGACATATAATTATGTCAAGACAAAATTTATGTTAAGACATTAATATGTCAAAACATAAATAAAAATTACTATATTTTAACAAACTTTAGATAAATAGCAATAGTGGAAAGTTTTCATTATGAAAGTATTTTTCAGAACAAAAATATGTAAGGAGACATTTATGTCAAGACATAAATTATCAAAACTAACTAAAAATATTACATAAACTTCTAAAAAAGTTAATATAAATATTTTATATTTAAGAAACTATATTGCTTGGAAAAAAAAATTGTGAAAAAATTGAATAAGACATAAATATGTTAAGACAAAATTTATGTCAAAACATTAATATGTCAAGACATATTCAAAAACTTTCAATTTTAATAAAAAGCAATAGTATCATATTTTTAAAATAAAATTGTTAGAATAGAAATATGTCTAGACATAACTATGTCAAGGCATTTTATGTTAAGATATTAATATGGCAAGACATAATCAATAAATTGTTATATTTGAAGCAAACATCAATGGTATCTTATTATAAAAGTATTTTTTAGTATAAAAATATATCGGGACATAATTATGTCAAGCCATAAATTATCAGAGAGATCCAAAATCTGGTTTAAACTTCCTAAAAAGTTCACATATTTTATATTATTAATATTTATTTGGAAAAAACTAAGAAAAAAAACTATAAAACATAATTATGTCAAGATAAAATTTTATGTTAAGGCATTAAAATGTCAAGACATAAATTTTCTTTGCTAACATTTTTTTAATTGCTATTTTCATAAAATTCTTCAAGAAAATCTTATTTATTTGACAAAAACTAGGAAAAACTATGATAAAACATAATTATGTTAAGACATTAAAATGTCAAGACATAAATTTTTAATTGCTTAAATTTTACTTTTAATTGCAATTTTCACAAAATTCTTCAAGATAATATAAAAATATCTGTAAAATGAACCTTATTTTTCTCCTTGCACTGTAAAACTTAGCTTTGAAATTAAAACTTTTTTTTTTCTTTTTCGCTTTTAATTCATTTGAATTTAAATCTTTTACATTATTCCTGTGCGTAGGTGTTCATTTTAATGGCATATTTAGGTTGCGGCAGCGAGAAAAAAAAACATATTTAAATGTTTAATTCCTGCTTTATTTTTTTGTGGCCAGATCCGTGTGGCAATCAACAAGCTTTAAAGTGGTTTCTTATTAACGGAATAATAAAAAATATCATAATAAAATTTTAGCATAATTTCAATGTTATTAAATAAAAAGTTTTTATAACTTTATAAGTGTTACAAACTTTTGAAAAGTAATAAATGCGTTAAAATGCAAATGACCTACACTTTTGGACTAAAAAGAAGTGGAAGAGAACTTATTCTATGAAGAGCAAATAAGAGGATATTTTAGATAAATATAATAGTTAATTAAGATTCGGAATGAAAATTACTTAATTCATTAAATCTATGTTATAACATATTTGTTTATTTATTATTTTTAGGTCTTATGTCATAACATAAATAATCTGTTTATCTTTGTTATCATACTTTCCCAGGCTTTTTCTCTGCTTTACTTCCTGTTTTTATTAAATTTCTTAACAAAATTGTATATTTACAATATTTTCATAACTTCCAAACATAATTTTTAATTAAATTTTGTGGTTTTAATAAAAATAAACCCCAAACGCACATTCTTATTGTTTATTTTACACTCTTCCGACATGTATGAAAGGATCATTTCATCATCATCATCATCATCGACAACAAAATGCAAATTTTAAAGCCAAAAGAAAAACCACAAAATTGCAAACTAAACGACCGGAAAAAAATTGTTACAACAAACGTTTTTATTGTCAAGTCCACAAATGTTTACAACAACAACAAAATATTACAATAAACACGAATAATCAACAGAATGAATGTGAAAAAGAAAATCAAAACATCTGCCATTTTGTAAGCAACTGACTGTACGTCCTCCGTGCTAACAAAAGATCACACAGAAATAAAGATCTGACAGTTGTCAGTGTTTTCTTTACAAATTACAAATAGTTATTAAGAAGTTTTTTTTTTTTAATTGAGGATTTAACATGCAAAGTCATTTTCATTTAAGCATATGAATTTATAAATATTATGCTGAAATTAAAACTAATAAAAGGGTTTTGAAATGAAACAGGGAAGGTCATATTTACAAATAAAATGATACCAAATATGAGTCAAAATATTATAACGATTTTAAAATATTAAAATTAAAGAAAAAATTGTACTAGACATAATTATGTCAAGACATAACCTAAGTTATGTTACAAATATGTCAAGACATAAATGAAAATTTTGAAGTTTTAAGCTATTCTTAAATAAATAACAATTATAGGCAAGTTTTAAATTGATAGTGAAGACAAAATGATGACATGACATTTTTATGTCAAGACATAAATCCGTAAACATATTAAAAACTTAAAAATCTCAAAATTTTAATGTATTTGGTAATTAATTGCAACAAATTAAAAAAAAACTGTATAAGACATAAATATGTCAAGACAAAATTTATGTTATCGCATAAATATGTCAAGACACAAATAGAAAAAATTAAATTTCAAGCAAAATTTAAGTGAATGATAATTATTACAATGATAAATTTCATTAAGAAAAACAATTTAAGAAATATTAGCTCAAGACATATTTATGTCAAGGCATAATTATAATAAAATATATTTATATCAAGACATTTGCATATAAATTGATACCAAAAAGGAGTCAAAACTTTATAAAAATTTAAAATATTAAAACTAGAGAAAAAATTGTACTAGACATAATTATGTCAAGACGCAACCCATGTTATGATAAAAATATGTCAAGACATGATACCAAAAACTTGTCAAAACTTTATAGAAAGTTTAAAATATTAAAAATAGATAAAATAATGTACCAGACATAATTATGTCATGACATAACCCATGTTATGATAAAAATATGTCAAGATATAAATGAAAATTATGAAATTTTAAGCTATTTTTAAATAAATAGTAATTAAAGGTAAGTTTTAAATTGATAGTGAAGACAAAATGATGACATGACATTTTTATGTCAAGACATAAATCCGTAAACATATTAAAAACTTAAAAATCTCAAAATTTTAATGTATTGCGTAATTAATTGCAACAAATTAAAAAAAACTGTATAAGACATAATTATGTCAAGACAAAATTTATGTTATCGCATAAATATGTCAAGACACAAATAGAAAAAATTAAATTTCAAGCAAAATTTAAGTGAATGATAATTAGACAATAATAAATTTCATTAAGAAATATAATTTAAGAAAAAAAGCTCAAGACATATTTATGTCAAGGCATAATTATAATAAAATATATTTATATCAAGACATTTGCATATAAATTGATACCAAAAAGAAGTCAAAACTTTATAAAAATTTAAAATATAAAAACTAGAGAAAAAATTGAACTAGACATAATTATGTCAAGACGTAACCCATGTTATGATAAAAATATGTCAAGACATGATACCAAAAATTAGTCAAAACTTTATAAAAAGTTTAAAATATTAAAAATAGATAAAATAATGTACCAGACATAATTATGTCAAGACATAACCCATTTTATGATAAAAAAATATGTCAAGACATAAATGAAAATTAAGAAATTTTAAGCTATTCTTAAATAAATAATAATTATAGACAAGTTTTAAATTGATAGTGAAGACAAAATGATGACATGACATTTTTATGTCAAGACATAAATCCGTAAACATATTAAAAACTTAAAAATCTAAAAATTATAATGTATTGCGTAATTAATTGCAACAAATTAAAAAAAAACTGTATAAGACATAATTATGTCAAGACAAACTTGATGTTATGACATAAATATGTCAAGACACAAAGAGAAAAAATTTAATTTCAAGCAAAATTTAAGTGAATTAATTATGACAATAATAAATTTCATTAAGAAATATAATTTTAGAAAAAAAAGCTCAAGACATATTTATGTCAAGGCATAATTATAATAAAATATATTTATATCAAGACATTTGCCATTAAAATTATACAAAAAAGCAATCAAAACTTTATAAAAACTTCAAAGTATTAAAACTAGAAAAATATTGTACCAGACATATTTATGTCAAGACATAACCCATGTTACGTAATAAATATGTCAAGACATAAATGAAAGTTATGAAATTTTAAGCTATTTTTAAATAAATAATCATTACCGGCAAGTTTTAAATAGATAGCGAATACAAAATGATGTCATCACATTTTAATGTCAAGACATAAATCCGTATAGATAACGTAAACATTTTATAAAACTTAAAAATTACAAAATTTTAATGTATTTTTTAATTATTTGCAACAAATTAAAAAAAACTCTATAAGACATAATTATGTCAAAACAAACTTGATGTTATGACATAAATATGTCAAGACACAAATAAAAAGTATGAAATTTTCTGTTAAATTTAAGTAAATGTTAGACATTACAATTATGCAATTATTAAATTTCATTAAGAAAAATTAACACATATTTATGTCAAGACACAACTATAATAAAATAGATTTATAACAAGACATTTGCATGTATAATGATACAAAAGAGCAGTCAAAATTTTTAAAAATATTAAAACTATAGAAAAAATATGTCAAGACATAAATGAAAATTATGAAATTTTAAGCTAAGTTTTAAGTATTTTTAAGTTTTAAATTGATTGTGAAAATGTTGACATGACATTTTTATGTCAAGACATAAATCTTAAAAATCACAACATTTGAATGTATTTGGTAATTTATTCCAACAAATTAAAAAAACTTAATAATAAGAGGATCAAAATATTTTAGTAATTCCTCAAAGAAATTATTTCATAATATGTATATTTATATCAAAACATAAATTATTGAAACGTGGTCCAAAACTGATAAAAAAAAACAATGAAAATTAGATCAATTTCCGATAAATTATGAAAAAGTCTGTCTAAGAAAAAAATCTGTTATGACATAAATATGTCAAGAAAGAACTAAAAATTTAGAAATTTACAGTAATTGGATATAAACCATTATTTGCAACATATTTTGAAAAAAAAAGTTTAAGAAATAATTATGTTCAGACAATATTTATGTTAAGACAAAAAATGTTTAGACATAATTAAAAATTTTGAAATTTGCAGTTCAAAAAATCTCTATAAGACATAATTATGTTAAAACAAAACTTATGTTAAGACATAAAAATGTCAAGACATACAAAAATATTTAGAAATTTAAAATAGTTTTAAGAAAATAATTATTATTTTTGAAGAAACAATTTCTTAAAACATAAATATGTCAAGACATAATTTATGTTAAGATATAAAAATGTCAAGACAAAATTGAAAATTATGTAATTTGAATAACTTTAAAAAAATAATAATTATTAAATTTGAATTTAAAATAAATTTCTGTTAAGACATATTTATGTCATGATGTAAGTAAACAATTGTAAAAACTTTAAATTTATTCATTTAATAACAATTTAACTTAGTGATTTCATAAAGTCTATGACAAAATCTCAATAACCAAGTTTTTACACCAAGGGCCATATTTGCTGCCACCCTGTTCCACTTTGTTTTATATTATTCTCTGAAACCACAGCTTTTAAACAATATATTTCTTAAAACTAAATTAAAAACAGATCAATCTGCAACAAATTTCGGTTTTGGTATCAAAAACAAAAATGAAACACGCAACACTTTATTCAAACAAAAACAACAACAAAAAAATACCATTAGAAACCTACAACATTTATTAAAAAAAATTGCTCCAAAATCATGGTGTTTCAACGTCACATGTGCTGCAGCGATAAAAAACAGACTCTACTCAACTAAAATCAAATGGAAATCAAATCAAGTTTTTTTTTCTGTTAAATTTATTTCTAAAAACTTTATGGCTTCATTTGAAATGTAAAAAACGCAAACAAAAAAGTAGTTTTGATATTAGAGTTAGTTTTTTTGTTCTGTTTTGGTGTCGTTTGATAGATCACTTGCAATGTTTAAATTAGAGTACAAGTTTCATTTATTTCGTTGGTTTGTTTTTTTTTTCACTAGCATCTAGCTGAAAAATTACTTAATTTCCGTTGACTAATTGGAATTTAAGTTTTGCTTTTGTTTTCTATTGGCAACTGACATGTCATTTCAAAAGATTTATGATGGATGTAAGGAAAAAAATGCTAAAGTCATGATTAGTTGAGATTTCAAATGCACTTTAAGAAGTTTTAAGGTGGAATATGTGTGGTTGTTTTTGTTAATTAAGGGGAATTAATTAAGAAGGAAGAGAGATATTGATTGATTAAGATATAATTAGGTTTATGAAATAAATAACAAGACCTAAAAAAATGGTATATACTTCTTAAAAATTTTAAAAATATTATATTTATTAATAATATGCTTAAAATTAAGATAAAATGGCTTAAGACATAAGTTATGTCAAGACATAAATATGGCAAGACATAAATATGTCAAGACATAAATATGGCAAGACATAAATATGTTAAGGAAACTTTTGAAAAATAGTAATTATATGCCATAAATATAGAAAAATTCCATTATAAAACAAAATTATGTCAAGACATAATTTATCTTAAGACCTAAATGTGTCAAAACATAAAAAAAATTTTGAAATTTGAAGGAATTTTAATCAAATACCAAAAATTTGCAATAAATTGATAAACAGTTTTTATATATATCAAGACATAATTTATGTTACGAAATAAAAATATCAAGATATAAATTTAAATTCCGATAATTACAGGGAATTAGGGGAAATTCTAATTTGTTGCAATAAATAGAGAAAAATATTTATATAAAACATAACAATGTCAAGACAGAATTTATGTTAAGGCATGAAAATATCAAAAAATTTACAAAAAGAATAGTTATCTTCAAAGAAAAAAGCATAAAAATGAAAGCTTTAGGAATTTACATCTACTTTACAAAAATACCATTTGTTTGCCATGAATAGATAAAAATACTGCATATAACATAAATATGTCAACACCAAATTTATGTTAAGACTTAAAATTCTAAAACAAAGAATAAAAAGGGATACTTAGAAAAATTAGGACAACTTAGAATAAAATAATTAAGAAGTCAAGGCTATTTCTGTCATGACATATTTATGTCGAAGTATTAAGGTTGGGACATAAATATGTATTAATGTTAAGACATAAACAAGATTTTTCACTTACAAAATTTCTTATAATATGTCAAATTTAAAAATCATGGCTATTTATGTTATGACATATTTATGTCAAGTCATAATAATGTTAAGACATAATTATGTCAAGACATATTTTTTATTTTTTTATTTATTTAAATAAAATTTATAAAAACATATTATTTTATTAAATATGGTTAATTAAAAAAACCATGATTATATTATGACAATTTTATGTTAAAACTAATTTTTTTTGTTATAAAGCTCGTCAATATGATAAATTAAAAAATTCATGGCTATTTATGTTATTACATATTTATGTCAAGTCATAAAAATGTTAAAATTACAAAACAAACATTAAAAAAAGGACATTTAGAAAAATAAGGACAACTTAAAAAAAAAAGAAATCAAGACCATTTCTGTTATGACATATTTATGTCGAAATATACATATTAATGTAGGGACATAAATATGTATTAATGTTAAGACATAAACAAGATTTTTTCACTTACAAAATTTCTTATAATATGTCAAATTTAAAAATCATGGCTATTTATGTTATGACATATTTATGTCAAGTCATAATAATGTTAAGACATAATTATGTCAAGACATATTTTTTATTTTTTTTATTTATTTAAATAAAATTTATATAAAAAATATTATTTTATTAAATATAGTTAATTAAAAAACCATGATTATTTATATTATGACTATTTTATGTTAAAACAAAAAGTACTCTTTTAACAGCTCGTCAATATGATAAATTAAAAAATTATGGTAATTTATGTTATGACATATTTATGTCAAGTCATAAAACTGTTAAGACATAATTATGTCAAACATATTTTTTATTTTTTTTTTTATTTATTTAAATAAATTTTAAATAAAAAAAAAATATTTTATTAAACTATGTTTAATTAAAAAAACCATGAATATTTATATTATGACAATTTTATGTTAAAACAAAATTGTGTCAAGACACACTTATGATAAGACAAGCAAAAAATTGTTATGTTATTTTTTATTTCAATGTCTTTTTTTTGTTAAAATTTCAAGTATTATTTTTGAAACTTTTTTGAAATTTTCACTTTTTTTCAATTTTCAATACAATTGTTTGAAATATCTCTATTTTTGTAACTTTCTAGGAAATTTGTTGGGCTTTAAGACAAAGATAACTTGTTCTTAAACAATGATTGATGATATTTAAATATTTGTTAAACTATTTATTAAAATATTAAGGTTTTGAAAACTTTATTATTTTATAACTTATTTCTTATACTTTAAGAGAATTTACTGGAACAATAAGATGTTGAAATTTTATATATTTATAATTTATTAATATTTGTTTGAATTTTGGTTTCAATTTATTGAAAACAATTATTTATTTTCTTTTCTTTTACACTAAAATGTATTTTTTAATGCACTTTTTTTATTTTATTTTTATTGAAATTCTCTTCAAATTTTATATTATTTCATTTAAAAAACTCTTGTTTTTTCAAATTTATTGAGACAGCCAAGCATTAAATTCACTTCCGTTTCAAAACTAAGTATTTTTTATGTTTTTTTCTGTTTATTATTTTAACAAAATACAAGTATTAAGTAATTTAAACTCCGGTGATTCTGAACACACAAAAAAAACACACACCAAAAACAACAATAACTAACTACATCACTGAGTTTCCGGTCAACATAGATAATCATTAACAAACAAAAGAAATGAAAAACTCTAAAACACCGAATTGAAATTAACTAAAAAAAAAATTCACCTGTTGTGACAACAAAGTCTGGATAAAAACTAAAATATGATTTAAAAATACAAATAGTTTAAAGCCATAAAAAACATTAAACCAAAAAAAAAAAAAAAACTACAACAACAAAAAAAACATTATTTCAAATTTGTTTAATGTTGTTGCTTTTGTTGTATACAGTAAAACTTTTAAGGGATTATGAGTTAATTGCTAATAAAACTATGACAACCTCAACAACGCACTCAAATTCGAATAAATAAACAAATAATTATTGAATTCAGCCCCATTCCAGAATGTTACAACTAATACCCACTTAAATACACAAAACGCAACAAGTTTAAAGTTAAGCCTTTCATATATTTCATAAATTTTGAATATTTTTTTTATTTATTTTTTTGAGGAACTGCTCAGCTATAAATTAAATATTCCAAACACGCGTTTTTTATTATTTATATTTGAAAATTTAAATATTTGAATAATACATTTTTTATATACAAATCAAAGTGTTTGATGATTTTTAATTATTAATTAATAAAATGGTAACTACTAGCAAATAAATTTATAAAATGTTTATTGAACAGATAATGTTATGAAGTTATAAAGTTATTTGGAAAAAAACTACTAATATTTTACTAAGACATAATTATGTCAATACAATATTTATGTTAAGACATAAAAATCTCAAGACATACATATAAAATATGCTATATTAACATTAAATTTTGTCGAAATTTTAAATTTTTGGAAAAAGTTACGAACATACGAACAAGACATAATTATGTCAAGACAAAATGTATGTTATGATATAAATATGTCAAGACATAAATAAAAAATGAAGACGTTTTAAACAGTTATAAGTAAATAGAAATATTTGGGTGGTTTTTAGAATATAGATGACCTAAAATAAAGTCTAGACATATTTATGTTATGACATGAACAAAGGAAAATGTAAAATTTCTTTCTATTAAATTTATTTCAATTTGTACGCAACCTCCTAATGATCCTTATTTTTAGTTATACCGTGTTATTAGTAATTTAATAAAATTAAAACCATACAAGACATAATTATGTCAAGTCATAATTTATGTTAAGCCACAGAAATATCAAGACATTATTTTTAAGTGTGTCTTGCAAGATAATTATCAATAATTTGAATGAATTGAAGAAAACCTTGAATAAACTGACATAATTATGTTCAGTAGTAATTTATGTTAAGACATAAAAATGTCAAGACATAAATAAAAAAATCTATATATATTAAATTTGAAGTACATTTATAAATTATTTGGAAAAAACTAATAATATTTTACTACGACATAACTATGTCAAGACAATATTTATGTTAAGACATAAAAATCTCAAGACATAAATATAAAATTTGCTATATTAACATTAAATTTAGTAGAATTATTAAATTTTTGGAAAAAGTTATTAACATATGAATAAGACATAATTATGTCAAGACAAAATGTATGTTATGATATAAATATGTCAAGACATAAATAAAAATTAAGGCCCTTTAAACAGTTTTAAGCAAATATAAATATTTGGGTTGTTTTTAAAATAGTAGTTGATATAAAGTAAAGTCTAGATATATTTATGTCATGACATGAAACAAGAAAAATTTTCAAATTTCTTGTATTATAAGGAATTTGAAATTTCTGTCTATTAACTTAATTTGCTGCCAACCGTGTTATTAATAATTTAAGGCCACATGAGACACAATAATGTCAAGTCATAATTTATGTTAAGCCATAGAAATATCAACACATTATTTTTAAGTGTGCCTTTCTATATAATTATCAATTAAAAATTAATTGAAGAAAAACTGCTTAAGACATAATTATGTCCAGAAGTAATTTATGTTAAGACATAAAAATGTAAAGACATAATTAAAAAAAATTATTAAATTTAAAGTACAATAATCATTTATTTGGAAAAAAAAATTTTATATTTTACTAAGACATAATTATGTCAAGACAACATTTATGTTAAGACATAAAAATCTCAAGACATAAATATACAATTTTCTATATTAACACTAAATTAGGTAGAATTATGAAATTTTTGGAAAAAAGTTATTAACATACAAATAAGATATAATTATGTCAAGACAAAATGTATGTTATGATATGAATATGTCAAGACATAAATAAAAATTAAGGCGTTTTAAACAGTTTTAAGTAAATAGAAATATTTGGGTTGCTTTTAAAATAAAATTGACATAAAGTAAAGTCTAGATATATTTATGTCATGACATGAACAAAGGAAAATGTAAAATTTCTTGTGTTGAAAAGGAATATGAAATTTATTTAAATTTGCTGCCAACGTTCTAATTATCCTTCTTTTTAGTTATACCGTGTTATTAATAATTTAAGGCCATATGAGACATAATAATGTCAAGTCATAATTTATGTTAAGCCATAGAAATATCAACACATTATTTTTAAGTGTGCCTTTCTATATAATTATCAATGATTAAAAATTAATTGAAGAAAATCTGCTTAAGTCATAATTATGTCCAGAAGTAATTTATGTTAAGACATAAAAATGCCAAGACATAATTATGTCAAGACAACATTTATGTTAAGACATAAAAATCTCAGGACATAAATATAAAATTTTCTATATTAACACTAAATTAGGTAGAATTATGACATTTTTAGATAATTTATTATCATACGAATAAGACATAATTATGTCAAGACAAAATTTATGTTATGACATAAATATGTCAAGACATAAAGAAAAATTAAGGCGTTTTAAACAGTTTTAAGCAAATATAAATATTAGGGTTGGGTTTTTAGAATATAGTTGACATAAAGTAAAGTCTAGATATATTTATGTCATGACATGAAGCAAGAAAAATTTTAAAATTTCTTGTATTATAAGGAATATGAAATTTCTTTCTATTAAATAAATTTCAATTTGTTGCAAACCTCCTAATGAACCTTCTTTTTAGCCTTCTAACTTATGATTTCCCTCTTTACATAAAAAAAATCAATAAAAATCTATTATTTATAAACAATATAAAATAAATTCCAGGGAACACGTGTGTAAAAGTAACTCCTCTCCTGAGAGCACAAGTAAAAGTATAATATTTTTTTTAACAAATTGTTTATTATTGCGCTGTTTTTATGGTAAATGTTTAAGTTTATTGTATTTAACCTTTTTTCTTTCCTTGGACCACCGAAAAATAACAACAACTTTTACAAATATTTTTGTGTCTTTTCTGTTTGTTAAACTTTATTTTGAGTTGAAACTGTTATTGTGACTTTAAATTCCATTCAGTTTTATTTGGATTTTTTATTTATTTTTTGTTGTTGTAGTTGTAAACTTCAACTAACCATGGGCCGTAACGCCTCAACGATTAATTTGTTAAATGTTTTTAGTAGATTTTTGTGACTCGCACACGTACACGTACTAAAACTTAAAAATGGAGGGGGCTTGAAGGAATGGAAACATATGGGAGAATCAAATTTTTAAAAGGTTAAAATGGAAACACCAAAATAAGTAACATTTTTCTGTAAATAAGGTTTGAAACTTGACATTGAAGAAGTTTACTCATTCAAATTGTAAAGATTTGTGTTCCCCCATTATTTCTTGGTTGTTTATAACTGAATGTTTTCATTCTTTTAACGAACTGCTGTATAATGTTCTTGCTTTTAGGCCTTTTTTTGGGAGTTTTGATTTTTGTTTTTGTTCCCTTAAATGCAGACAGCTGCTTGATGTTCTTATTTATTCTTTACGAACGTTAGTAGAAGCCAACGAGTATTGATTCCTCATTTTTTATTTTAATTTTTAGCTTTCAGCATTTAGTTTTGAAAAATGTTTTCTTTCTTATGTTCGGTTTTTGTTCCGCCACAAAACAATTTAAACGTCGTATGTGTCAAAAAATTTCTTCAGTAAATGAATAAGAAGTCTTGTCTGTTTTTTGGGGGGTTTTCGAAATTCTTTCTTTGAAAAACGACCAGATTTTTAAAGAATTTTTTGTTATGTGCGTTTTTTGGCTTTGTTTTAGCCAGTGGGTGTGTTAAATGTTACATGTTCTTTGCAATTTTCTTTTGATTTCAGTACATTTTTTTTTTCGTTTTGGCATTTTGACTTTATCATGGTTTTTGCATAAAAAATTACAGCAATTTTTGTCGGCTTTGTTTTTTCCGAAAAAACAATTGGGTCGAATTTTAGAGTTTTATTTAAAAAAATCAATCAAAATGTTAATTAAAATATTTATCATTTCATTTCTCTTTTTTTTTCATTTGAGGGAAAAATAATGTATCAATTATTAATAATTAAAATATTAAATACAAAAATAAACATAAAACTAACCAGGTGGGGAGTTGGACAGACAGATTCCAAAAGAGAAATACACACAGTTACAATAATTATAGGCTCAATAAATAAAACTACAAAAATATTTGAAGGATCAAATTAATTTAATAGAAAGAAATTTCATATTCTTTATCAACACAAGAAATTTTAACATTTTTCTTGCATCATGTCATGACATAAATATATCTAGACTTATTTTATGTCAACTATATTTTTAAAAAGCCAACCCAAATATTTATATTTACTTAAAACTGTTTAAAACGTCTTAATTTTTATTTATGTCTTGACATATTCATATCATAGCATAAATTTTGTCTTGACATAATTATGTCCTATTCGTATAATAATAAATTTTCCAAAAACTTCATAATTCTAATAAATTTAGTGTTAATATAGCTAATTTTGTATTTATGTCTTGAGATTTTTATGTCTTAACATAAATTTTGTTTTGACATAATTATGTATTAGTAAAATATTAGTAGTTTTTTCCAAATAAATGATTATTGTACTTTAAATTTAATATATAAATTTGTTTAATTATGTTTTGACATTTTTATGTCTTAACATAAATTACTTCTGAACTTCAATTATGACTTAATAAGTTTTTCTTCAATTCATTTTAAATAATTGATAATTATATTGAAAGGCACACTTAAAACTAATGTCTTAATATTTCTACGGCTTACCATAAATTATGACTTGACATAATTATGTCTTGTATGGTCTTAAATTTATTAAATTATTAATAACACTGTATAACTAAAAAGAAGGTTCATTAGGAGGTTGGCTACAAATTGAAAATAATTTAATAGAAATAAATTTCAACACAAGAAATTTTAACATTTTCCTTGCTTCATGTCATGACATAAATATATCTACGATTTACTTGATGTCAACTATATTTTAAAAACTACCCAAATATTTCTGTTTGCCTAAAACTGTTCAAAATGACTTAATTTGTATTTATGTCTTGACATATTCAAATCATAACATAAATTTTGTCTTGACATAATTATGTCTTATTCGTATAATAATAACATTTAAAAAAAACTTCATAATTCTAATAAATTTATTGTTAATATAGCAAATTTTATATGTATGTCTTGAGATTTTTATGTCTTAACATAAATTTTGTTTTGACATAATTATGTCTTAGTAAAATATTATTAGTTTTTTTCAAATAAATGATTATTGTACTTTAAATTTAATATATACATTTTTTTAAATTTTGTCTTGACATTTTTATGTCTTAACATAAATTACTTCTGAACATAATTATGAAGTTTTTCTAAATCATTGATAATTATCTTGAAAGCCACACTTAAAAATAATGTCTTGATATTTCTGTGGCTTAACATTGACATAATTATGTTTTAACACTGCGATACAAAAGTGAATGAATATATCCTGCGTTTCTCATGTAGTTATTCTATTTGGTTGGAGTCCATAAAGTACGGAAATAGTTTTAGTTTATCTTTATATCTTTAAAACTTTATTAGAGTTAAATATAGTTTTATCTTGCTGGCCGTTTTTGAGACATTTCCCAGTATTTCGAAAAACCCTGCAACTATTTTTTTAACTAATTTGGTTTGATTTAACTCTCTATTTTATTCAAACTTTTTTTCTATTCTATAAACTAAACACTGTGGAGTAATTTATATTATAAAATCAACATTATGATCATCATTATAATGATCATAACAACATCACTTTTTTTTGTAGGAAAAAAATAAGCCAAAAAAAAATAAACGCCATCAAGAGACAATGAGTGACCATTGTTCTTTTACAGAATGAAGAAAGAAAAAAATTTACACACACCAAACAGCGGCACATTGAACAGAGATGAAACAAATACATATGATGATGATCGTGGTCGTCCCAGTGATCTGGTCAAGTCACTGAAACTCTTGAACCACACAAATAGTTCGTTCTTACGTTCAAACGCATAGAGGGGAAAAACACAGACACAGACGACTTTCATTAAATACATTTTAAACATTTTAACTAGAAATCTAACTAATTATGTTAAGAAACAAAACAAAACAAAAAAAAAACAGACTTCAAAGCGAATTTAAAACAAAGTTTTCAAATTGTTTTCAAGATCAGATAAATGTTAAATGAAAAATTAAATAAAAAGGGAATAAATAGTCTGAAGAAATTGCTTATTACATATTTGTAAAGAATGTAGAAATAGAAATAATGAGCTGAAATTTTAAATGATTTTTGGTGGAGTCCAGAAAATCTTTTGTGTGGCAGAGCTGTGAAATTGGGTGGCATTTGTATGGTGGGCCCCCTTGGGGCAAATGAAGTTTTAAATTAATTTAAATAAAGACAGTCATGCATTTTTAATTTTGTTTTCTGGGTTTTGGTAGGGAAATAACAGTATATTTTAAATAAATGAATGGGTGTTGTTTCAGGCAAACTTTCTTTTGAACAGGTAGGTACTATTTTAAAAAAGTAGTATCTTTAAATAAAATTCTTTGAAAATGTATTTACTTTTCTTCTAATTTTCATACAAAAAAAGTACTTTTTTTAGAAAAAAAGGTACTTTTCTTAGAAAAAGATACTTTTCTTAGAAAAATGTACTTTTCTCAGAAAAAGATACTTTTCTTAGAAAACGGTACTTTTCTCAGAAAAAGCTAATTTTCATACAAAAAAAGTACTTTTTTTTTTAAAAAAAATTACGTTTCTTATAAAAAGGTTCTTTTCTTAGAAAAAGGTACTTTTCTTAGAAAAAGGTGCTTTTCTTAGAAAAACGTATTTTTCTTAGAAAAATGTACTTTTCTTAGAAAAAGATACTTCTTCATAGAAGAAGGTACTTTGAAAAGGTACTTTTCTGTGAAAAAGGTAGTTTTCTTAGAAAAAGCTACTTTTCTTAGAAAAAGGTATTTTTTTTAGAAAAGGTACGTTTCTTATAAAAAGGTACTTTTCTTAGAAAAAGGTAGTTTTCTTAGAAAAAGGTATTTTGAAAAGGTGTTTTCCTTTGAAAAAGTATTTTTCTTTGAAAAGGTACTTTTCTTAGAAAAAAGTACGTTTCTTGAAAAAGGAATTTTTCTTTGAAAAGGATACTTTTCCTAGAAAAGGGTACTTTTCTTGGAAAAGGTACTTTTTCATTGAAAATGTATTTTTCCTTTGAAAAGGTACTTTTCTTTAAAAAATTACTTTTCTGTGAAAAAGTACTTTTTTGTGAATAGGTACTTTTCTTTCAAAAGGTACTTTTCCTTGCAAAGGTACTTTTCCTTGAAAAGGTACTTTTCTTTGAAAAGGTACTTTTCTTTGAAAAGGTACTTTTCCTTGAAAAGGTACTTTTCCTTGAAAAGGTACTTTTCCTTGAAAAGGTACTTTTCCTTGAAAAGGTACTTTTCCTTGAAAAGGTGGTACTTTTCTTGGAAAAGGTGCTTTTCCTTTGAAAAAAGTAATTTTTTCTGAAAAGATACTTTTCTCTGAAAAAATACTTTTCTTTCAAGAGGTACTATTCTTTCAAAAGGTAATTTTCCTTAAAAAGGTACTTTTCCTTGAAAAGGTACTTTTCCTTGAAAAGGTACTTTTCCTTGAAAAGGTACTTTTCCTTGAAAAGGTACTTTTCTTAGAAAAAGGTACTTTTCTTAGAAAAAGGTACTTTTCTTAGAAAAAGGTACTTTTCTTAGAAAAATTTACTTTTATTTGAAAGGGTACTTTTCTTTGAAAAGGTACTTTTCCTTGAAAAGGTACTTTTCCTTGAAAAGGTACTTTTCTTTGAAAAGGTACTTTTCCTTGAAAAGGTACTTTTCCTTGAAAAGGTACTTTTCCTTGAAAAGGTACTTTTCCTTGAAAAGGTACTTTTCCTTGAAAAGGTACTTTTCCTTGAAAAGGTACTTTTCCTTGAAAAGGTGGTACTTTTCTTGGAAAAGGTGCTTTTCCTTTGAAAAAAGTAATTTTTTCTGAAAAGATACTTTTCTCTGAAAAAATACTTTTCTTTCAAGAGGTACTATTCTTTCAAAAGGTAATTTTTTTTGAAAAGGTACTTTTCTTTGAAAAGGTACTTTTCTTTGAAAAGGTACTTTTCTTTGAAAAGGTACTTTTCTTTGAAAAGGTACTTTTCTTTGAAAAGATACTTTTCTTTGAAAAGGTACTTTTCTTTGAAAAGGTACTTTTCTTTGAAAAGGTAATTTTCCTTGAAAAGGTACTTTTCCTTGAAAAGGTACTTTTCCTTGAAAAGGTACTTTTCCTTGAAAAGGTACTTTTCCTTGAAAAGGTACTTTTCCTTGAAAAGGTACTTTTCCTTGAAAAAGTACTTTTCCTTGAAAAGGTACTTTTCTTAGAAAAATGTACTTTTCTTAGAAAAATATACTTTTCTTAGAAAAATATACTTTTCTTTCAAAAGGTACTTTTTTAAAAATACTCTTCAAAAAAGTACTTTTTAAAAATATTTTTTTTAACGGATTTTCTCAATTTCTTCAAAAATTTTCAATATTTTATTTAAAATGAAGTGAGTGCATATTATATTAACTTACCTTAACTTTTTTTCTGTCCTTTTGTTCTTTCAAATTTCATTTCAGTTTCAAGTAAATGAAAATTTTTGTCTAGAATTTCTGTAATTATGTTGGATGTGGTTCGAGTTTTGCCAAATTGTGTTTTGATTTCGTTGGAACTGAAAGTGAAAAAAGAAAATAATAGAAATTAGTATTGAAATCTAAAAAAAAAAATGACAAAAAATAGAAGCAGTTTGAAAGTTCTTGGTCAAAAAGTACCATTAGATGAACGAAAGTTTATAATTTAAAATATTAAAAAAGTACCAATTTCAATCTGGTATACAATTTTTTGGTATACAATTTTAGTGACTATATCTTTATTTGGATTGGATTTATCTATATTTTATAAAATTTTATCAAAATTGGCTAAAAAACTTTGTTTAAAATTTTCCCGTTTTTACCCCCTTTTTGGTACTTTTTTATCCGTTTTCCCGTTTTTACCACTTTTTGGTACTTTTTTTGTATCGTTGTAAGAGTCATAATAAAATATTCATATGTTAATTTATCGAAAACCAATCTTTTATGAAAAAAGTACCAAAAATAAATAAAATTTTGGAACAAATTAAAATTTCCAAAAAAGTACCAAACTTATATTTGTTATTATTTGATAAGTAAAGAATACGATTTTAAATTTAGTTCTATGTTTATTGTTTTTAAATATACTTAGGTTGGCAAAAAGGTACCAAATTCAGTTTTTACCCGTTTTTTCCGCCAAAAGATTTGAATATCAAAAAACTACCAAACACTTGTCAGCTGATTTTTTAAGTAGATAAAGATGCATTTTAAATTTGATTAGAATCTATATAAGTTTAGAAGATCTAAGGTTACCGAATTTACCCGTTTTTACCCCCTTAAGCTTGGAATTTCAAAAAATCTGTTCTTAGTGGAGCTTTATAGGGAGTTAGTCCAAATTTCATGCGACAGATTTCTACAAATTTTTCTATAGTTGATTATTATTTATTAAAAATTATTTAGCTTTTCAGTACGTAACAAATATGTTAATTGAAAATTTAGCTTGAAATTAATTTAAGTTTTGTTACACCACACAGCCATAAAATGCTCTACATATTATAATTGAAATTTAATTTAAATTTTTTCAATACTTTTCTATTTGAAATGATATTTAAAAGTTTTACTTTATTAAAAAATAATAAAAATCTAAACTTAATTACAATTTGTAGTAAATTATTAACAACAATGTTGTTTAAACAATAACGACAAAATAATGTTTGTACAAAAAACCACTACAAACTGTTGCATAAAACTGCACAAAAAAAATCTTAAAAATCATGGTAATAATTAAAATTAAATAACAAAAATAAACGAGACAAAAAACAGCAGCCATATAATTATAGTTTTTTGTGTATGAATAAAAAAAAAGACAAACAACTGTGATTAATAAGCAATAAAACCAGTAGCAGGAAATGAAATATTTTGAAGTTTTTAAAGGGGGTGAACATTTTAAGTAAAATGTAGTTCCCTAAGAAGGTATTTTTGGAAATTCAAAAGTTTAGGGGGTAAAACAGATATAAAACTAATACAAATACCAAACACATTTAAAATTCATCTTTATCTACTTAAAAAAATAACAGAATTTTCGAAATTCTACCCATTTTGGGGAGAAAACGGGTAAAAACTGCATTTTGGTACTTTTTTGCCACCCTAAATGTCTTTTAAACCAATAAACATGGAAATAAATTTTATAGATTCTCCTGTTGCTATGTAGATCCACTAAGAGGGAATTTCTGGAAATTCGAAAGTTTAGGGGGTAAAAACGGGTAAATTCGGTAACCTTATATCTTCTAAACTAATATAAATACCAGAAATATTTAAACAACATGTTAATCTACTTAAAAAAATAGCAGACACGTGTTTGGTACTTTTTTGAAATTCTTCCCTTTTTAGAGAGAAAACGGGTAAAAACTGTATTTTGGTACTTTTTTGCCTCCCCAACCAAAAAAAACGAATATACATAGAAATAAATTTCAAATCGTATTCTTTACTTATCAAAAAATACCAAATATAAATTTGGTACTTTTTTGAAATTCGAACAATTAATGGGTAAAATGTACAATTTATTTTTTTGGTACTTTTTTGTTTTTCTATAAATTGACATACACATAAGAATATTTTATTATGACCTCCCACAACGATATTGATATCATTTTAATGGGCACAAAAAAGTACCAAAAATGGGGTAAAAACGGGAAAATACATTTTAAAGGAAATTATCAAGACAATTTTGATAAAATTTAAAAACATTGGTTCCTGCAATCATGCAAAATTTAACTAAGACAAGAGTTTGGTACTTTTTCGATATTTGAAGCTTTTAAAAATTAAAGCTAATTCGATAATAATATAATTTTTCCAAATTTTTATGATTTTCTTTTAAAAATTTCTTAATTTATTTAAATAAATTTTAGTATATTTTTATTTCAATATGAAATTGAAAGTATTTAGCTACTGTATAAGCACTATTAGTTTTAATTGAATAAATATTATTGAAATTAGAAAGAAAAAATTAACCTAACCTCCAAAAATATAATTTTTTCCAATTTTTATGATTTTCTTTTGAAAATTTCTTAATTTATTTAAACAAATTTTAGTATATTTTTATTTCAATATGAAATTGAAAGTATTTAGCTAGTGTACTGTAAAATTTATGCTATTTAGAGCAATATTATGGAAGTTGGAAACAAAAAAATACCATAACCTCAAAAAAAATATTTTTACAAATTTTTTATGATTTTCTTTTAAAAATTTCTAAATTTATTTAAAAGATTTTTATTACATTTTTATATAAATATAAAATTGAAAGTATCTAGCTGATGTATAGCAAAATTAAAACTATTTAAAATAAAAATTATTGAAGTTAGAAAGAAAAAATTAACCTAACCTCAAAAAATATTATCTTTTCCAATTTTTATGATTTTCTTTTAAAAATTTCTTAATTTATTTAAACAAATTTTAGTATATTTTTATTTCAATATGAAATTGAATGTATTTAGCTAGTGTACAGTAAAATTTATGCTATTTAGAGCAATATTATGGAAGTTAGAAACAAAAAATTAACATAACCTTAAAAAAATATATTTCAAAAACATTTATAATATTCTTTTAAAAAATTTTAAATTTATTTAAAAGATTTTTATTACATTTTTATATAAATACAAAATTGAAAGTATTTAGCTGCTTTACACCTATATTAGTTATAATTGAATAAATATTATTGAAGTTAGAAATAAAAAAGTATCATAACCTCAAAAAAATATATGTATATATTTTTTTAATTCTTATGATTTTCTTTTGGAATTTTTCTCAATTTATTTAAGATATTTTTAGTTAATTTTTATATTAATATAAAATATAAAGTATTAAGCTGCTGTAAAGTAATATTGATGATATTTTGACAAATATTATTGAAGTTAGAAGCAAAAGTGTGATATAACTCAAAAAAAAAATAATTTGATAATTTTTTTAAATATTTATGATTTTCTATTGAAAATTGTCTCAATGTATTAAAGAGATTTTTAGTTAATTTTTATATTAGTATAATACGGAAAGTATTAGGCTGCTGTTTAGTAATATTGATAATATTATTGAAGTTAGAAGCAAAAGTGTGACATAACCTCAAAAATAATTTTTATATATTTTTTTCAGATTTATACGATTTTCTTTTAAAACTTTTCTTAATTTATTTAAGAGTTTTTTAGTTAGTTTTTATTTTAATATAAAGTTGATAGTACTAAGCAACTGTACAGTCATATTGATGATATTAGGACAAATATTATTGAAGATAGAAGCAAAAGTGTGATATAACTTCAAAAAAATAATTTGAAATTTTTTTTTTTTTAATTTTTATGATTTTCTATTTAAAATTTTCTCAATTTATTAAAGAGATTTTTAGTTAATTTTTGTATTAATATAATAATTAAAGTGTTTAGCTTCTTTTTGGTAAAAGTGGGTTTTATTGTTGCAATATTATTAAAGTTATTAAACAAATTACTTCATAACCTAAAAATTTAAAATTTAGTTTTAATACAATTTTGGTCTTTTAAAAAATTTTAAATAGAGAAACAAAATTAAATAAAAATAATTCAAATAAAGACTGTTTTATAATAAAATATTTTAGTTTCTTCTGTAAATATAACCATAAAGTTATTACCCGCCCACTTTTAACCTAAAATTGAATTACAGAAAGACCTACAATTGAAGCTAAAATTGAACTATAGAAAGACCTACGATTGAAGGTAAAATTGAACTATAGAAAGACCTACGATTGAAGCTAAAATTGAACTATAGAAGGACCTACGATTGAAGCTAAAATTGAACTACAGAAAGACCTAGAATTGAAGCTAAAATTGAATTACAGAAAGACCTACAATTGAAGCTAAAATTGAACTATAGAAAGACCTACGATTGAAGGTAAAATTGAACTATAGAAAGACCTACGATTGAAGCTAAAATTGAACTATAGAAGGACCTACGATTGAAGCTAAAATTGAACTACAGAAAGACCTAGAATTGAAGCTAAAATTGAACTATAGAAAGACTTACGATTGAAGCTAAAATTGAACTATAGAAAGACTTACGATTGAAGCTAAAATTGAACTATAGAAAGACCTACGATTGAAGCTAAAATTGAACTATAGAAAGACCTACGATTGAAGCTAAAATTGAACTATAGAAAGACCAACGATTGAAGCTAAAATTGAACTATAGAAAGACCAACGATTGAAGCTAAAATTTAACTATAGAAAGACCTACGATTGAAGCTAAAATTGAACTATAGAAAGACCTACGATTGAAGCTAAAATTAAACTATAGCAAGACCTACGATTGAGGCTAAAATTGAACTATAGAAAGACCTACGATTGAAGCTAAAATTAAACTATAGCAAGACCTACGATTGAAGCTAAAATTGAACTATAGAAAGACCTACGATTGAAGCTAAAATTGAACTATAGAAAGACCTACGATTGAAGCTAAAATTGTACTATAGAAAGGCCAACGATTGAAGCTAAAATTGAACTATAGAAAGACCTACGATTGAAGCTAAAATTAATCTATAGAAATACCTACGATTGAAGCTAAAATTGAACTATAGAAAGGCCAACGATAAAAGCTAAAATTGAACTATAGCAAGACCTACGATTGAAGCTAAAATTGAACTATAGAAAGACCTACAATTGGAGCTAAAATTTACCTATAGAAAGACCTACAATTGAAGCTATAATTGAACTATAGAAAGACCTATGATTGAAGCTAAAATTGAACTATAGAAAGACCTATAGAAAGACCTCCGATTGAAGCTAAAATTGAACTATAGAAAGACCTACGATTGAAGCCAAAATTGAAATATAGAAAGACCTACAATTGAAGCTAAAAGTGAACTATAGATAGACCTACAATTGAAGCTAAAAGTGAACTATAGAAAGACTTACGATTGAAGCTAAAATTGAACTATAGAAAGACCTACGATTGAAGCTAAAATTGAACTATAAAAAGACCTACGATTGAAGCTAAAATTAAACTATTGAAACAATTGAATGACCCCTCCTTTTAAAGACTACCCCCCTGCTAGATCTTACTAGGTATGCAAATGTGCTTTAAAAAGAAACACTCTTAGTATACATGCAACTCCTTTTTTTTTGGAGTGTTTTACAATTAAAACACAAATTATATTTGATTGCATGATCGTATTAGAGACTCTGTCATAATACAAACTATTGACCACATGTTGGTCTATCTATCTATCGCATTTCAAAAGAATTAAACAAAAGCAAAATTTAAATGATTTCATAGCAAAAAAAACAACTTTTACCTCAAGTGTAATTATTAAGAGAATGAATGTAAGTATCTATTCTACAAGATTTATATTTATTGTCTACACTGTAGTAAGTATTACAAAGACACAAAACAAACATATTCAAAGAAATATTAAATATAATTATCATAAATTGTTTAACTAAGTATTAAATAAATAAATAGATACTAAGTAAAACAAGCCTCAAATTCAACTACATGTGTTTATAGATTTCAAAACAAAATATCAAAAGTTACAAACCAGACAGACATCTCTCAAATAACTAAGAGACAAGCTAAAGAAGATATTTAGCTAGATTTGTGTGCTAAGCTGCTTGAATTTCAATTAAATACTTTGTAAAGAAAACGGCGCCTAATGTAAGAAATTCCAAAATGTTTCTTATGTAGAAGAATAAGCCAACATTGTTAATTAATTAATGATGACATTTTCTGCTAAAACACATACAATTGTATGGAATACAAAACAATTGCCTTCAACAGTACAATAATATAAAAATATTGAACAACTTTTAAAGAAAATTACAGATTAAAAGATACAAATAATTGGAGCAAAACAACATAAAAGAAAATTGCAAAAATAACTTGAGTTAAACAAAATGTTATTTTGACACGCCCCTTTAAAAGGGGCGGCAAAATAACTGCATTGCTATAGCTTTAAAATAAACTAAATATAATTATAATCCATCATTTATTTGTATAAGAAATGTATGGAAACTACAAATTTTATGAAAATTAAATTTGAAATTTTTAGGTTATAAAATAATTTTCTTACTAACTTTAATAATATTACAACAATAATAACAATTTTTACCAGAAATAAGCTAAACACTTTTATTGTTATATTTATATAAAAATAACTCAAAAAGCTTTTAAATAAATTGAGAAATTTTCTAAAGAAAATCAAAAAAAATTTGGAAAAATTACCCAAAAAAAAAAATGTTTACTTTTATTGCTAACTTCAATAATATTACAACAATAGCAACCATTTTTATCAAAAAGAAGCTAAACACTTTCAGGATTATATTAATACAAAAATAAATTAAAAAAATTCTAAATAAATTGAGAAATTTTCTAAAGAACTTTATTAAAATTTTATAAATTTTTCCAAAAAATTGAGTTTATATTTTACTTTTATTGCTAACTTCAATAATATTACAACAATAGCAACCATTTTTATTAAAAAAGAAGCTAAACACTTTCAGGATTATATTAATACAAAAATAAATTAAAAAACTTTTAAATAAATTGAGAAATATTCTAAAGAAAATCATTAAAATTTTAAAAATTATCAAAAAAAAAATATGGTTTAATTTACTTTTATTGCTAACTTTAATAATACTTCTTTAAATGTATTTAATTTTACTATACAGCATCATCATACTTCAAATTACATATTCATTTAAAAATAATCTAGAAATCTTTGAAAAAACCCCAAAAAATATTCAAAAGAAAATCAAAAAAATTTTGAAAATTCTTTTGAGGTCTTTTGTTACTACCTTCAATAATATTTAACTAAATAGCTTTAATTTTTCTATATATATGCTAAATACTTTAGATTTTAAATTTATTGAAAAATTTTAGAAAATACTTTTAAATAAATCCAGAAATTTTAAAATTAAATAAACAAATTTTTTTTAAAATTTTTTTTTTTTAAGGTTATGTTAAAATTTTGTTTCTAACTTCAATAATATTTAACTAACTAGCTTTAATTTTACTATACAAAAGCTAAATACTTTAAATTTTATATTTATTTAAAAAAAAACTAGAAAAATCTTTTAAATAAAATGAGAAATTTTCAAATGAAAATTATAAAAATTTCAATATAAAATAGTTTTTGTAGGTTATGTTGCTAATATGTTTCTAACCTCCATAATATTTCTTTAAATAGCATTATTTTAGCTATATAGCAGCTAAATATTTTCAATTTCTTATTTATATAAAAATATACTAAAATTTTTTTAAATAAATTCAAAAATTTTTTAAAGAAAATTATAAAAATTGAAAAAAAAATATTTTTTGAGTTTATGTTAATTTTTTCTATCTAACTTCAATAATATTTATCCCAATAGCTTTAATTTGAACTAAACAGTAACTAAATTCTTTAAATTTTATATAAATTTAATAATATTTGAAAAACCTTTTAAATAAATTAAAAAACTATCAAAAGAAAATCATACAAATTTAAAAAAAAAAAAAATTTTTGTAGGTTATGTTATATAAACCAAACAAAAACTATTTAAAGAAGAATCATTAATTTTAATTAATTTGAAAGCTCATTTTATGAGCTTTCTTTTTATTTAAAAATTATTTCCATTCAATAAGTCCCATTAACTTGTTCAAGGCAACAAACTTAAGTGAAATAATTTTTTTTTTATATTGTACTTTTTAAAGATTATGTTACATTTTTCTTTATAACTTTAACAATACAGCTTTGTTTTATATAATTTTTGGTACACAGAAGCTAAATACTTTGAATAATCCATAATATTAAAAATATATCCAAAATATTTTATATAAAGCAATAAAAATTCAAAAGATTTTGAAAAAAAAAATTAATTAAAATTTAGATTTTTCCTAAATGTCATGTTTTCAAACTAGCCCCAAGTAAAAACTATTTGCAGAAGAATCATTAATTTAAAATTATTTGAAAGTTAATTTTATAGACTTTCATTGTATTTGAAATTTAGTTTCATTAAATAAAACCTGCTGCCTTAAACAAGCCAACAAATTTAAGTGAAATATTATTTTAAAATTTTTGAGGTTATGTTAAATTTTTCTTTCTAACTTGAATAATATTGCAGCGATTTTCTTAATTTTCGTCAATCAGTATTGTAAGACTTTCAGTATTATATAAAATTAATAAAATATTTCATATATTTTATATAAATCAAGAAAAATTTTAAAGCAGTAGAAATTAAATTTAAAAAAAAAATATGTTTTTTACCCAAAATGTCATATTTTTAAACTAGCCCCAAGTAAAAACTATTTGAAGAAGAATCATTAATTTTAAATTATTTGAAAGTTAATTTTATAGACTTTCATTCTATTTAAAATTTAGTTTCATTAAATAAAACCTGCTGCCTTAAACAAGCCAACATATTTAAGTGAAATATTATTTTAAAATTTTTGAGGTTGTTACATTTTCCTTGCTAACTTAGATAATATTGTTGCGATTTACTTAATTTTTGTGTAACAGCATCTTAAGACTTTCACTATTATATAAAATTAATAAAATATTAAAAATATTTTAAGTAAATCAAGAAAAATTAAAAAAAAAATATTTTTTCCAAATTTTTTTTTGGTTATGTTACATTTTTCGTTATAACTTATATAATAAGGCTTTATTTTATTAAATTTTTAATATTTAGCAGCTAAATACTTCCAGCTTTATATAAAAGTTAAAATGTGGCAAAACTTTTAATTTAAAAACTGAAAAATTACAAGATATTTAAAAAAAAATTCTTAAAATACGTAAATTTTCGAACCTAGACCAAAGTTAAAAAAATTTTCCTAGACTAAAACATTTTAATTTTTTTGAAAGACCATTTTAAGCTCTTTTATATTTACTTAACATTTTAATGCATCAAGTCCTTTAAGTATCACTAACAACTCGTTTCCTAGGAGGCTAAATATAAAGATAAAAATGACTCTGAAATGGGCTCTGATATAGACTTTGACAATTCCATCCACTCTGACATATTTTTCGATTTCTGACATTGATCAGAAACTCTCCTGTCAAAAACCTAATACATTCTCACCACTTAGATTTTTGACAACTGAGTTAGGCCTTTGACAGGAGAGTTTCTGATCAATGTCAGAAATCGAAAAATATGTCAGAGTGTAAGGAAGTGTCAAAGTCTATATCAGAGCCCATTTCAGAGTCATTTTCAGAGCCTATTTCAGATTCGTTGTCAGGAGCCATTTAAGAGTCCTTGTCAGAATCTGTTCTATGTCGGAGTCTATAGCAGAGTCTATTTCAAAGTCTGTCGTTTTCACAGGTTTTTGACAACTGAGTTAGGTCTTTGACAGCAGAGTTTCCGCTCTATCTTGCTACAAATTTTTATTATTATTTGTTTTCTTTCAATCTTGCATTTCAAATAATTATGAAATTATTAAAAATTGTTTAAAGAATTATAAATTATCACAAATTCAGCTCAAAGCAGATTTCCAGTTACTCAAATTACCACAAATGATTGAAAGCCAAAAAATTCAATTCAACCAAAAAAAAATACAACGAAAACCTCTTAACAAATTGCTCAATTAACACACTTTAAAATTTATTTAAGTAAAGAAAAAAAAAACACCAAAAAATAAAAAAACATTAATTAAAAATTGAAAAAAAAGAGAACCCCAAAATTGAAATGTATTAAACAATGACCACAAGTTAACGAAACAGAAAAAAAGACAACTAATCCACAACCTAACAGACAGACAAGCAGACCTTTAAAGACCACACCAAACCAGACTTGACCACCACCAGCTAACTAACTCAGTAACAGGGAGCAGCAAAAGCAGTCAGTGGCCATTGAAGAAACTTATTGTGATGATGATGATGGTGTGAACTTCTACACCAAACAACCAACCACCTTATAACCAAAGACTGTTTGTTGGTCATACCTACATGATTGATTTACATGATGATTACAAAATCCAATAACCAATCAAGTGTTGGCTTACTTTGACATATTGACTGGCTGTTTGGCTGGCTGGCTGCATGGACCATGCACAGATCAGCCAACAGTGGACCCACCAACACCTTCTAACAAAACAACATTTTTGCTTTAACTCACAATTTAACAGACTTTAACATTCAAAGTAATTTAAGATTACAAAATAATTTTCAAAACAAAACACTGAAAAAAAATCATTAAATAAAGATGTACCATTTAGACCGCAATAAAAAAACAGTCAATTTAATACCTAAAAAAAAGATAGAAAATCTATGATAAAACCGGGGACCTCTAGACAAACATTAACGATTTTGTTTATTTAAATTTTTAAAGTTTCAGTTTTTTTTTTTTGAAAACCAGAAGTCATTACTTTTTGTTAAAGGTTAAAAACCGTACATTTATTTTTGTTTAAATAGAATTTATGGTATTTTTTTTTTGTATTAAATTTTATGTTTGTTAATTCCATAACAACACACCCTCATTATGGCAGGTTATAAATTTGATTTTATTTGATTTGATTTTTTTTTTATTTTAATAGTAATTGCAAATTTGTTGTTTAATGTTATTTTGATTTCTAGCAGCATTTAACTTAATAAATCATTATTTGCAGATAACAGAAAACATTTTAAAACAGCACTCAAGTCAGCCTTCGGCTAACATCAATTTTGTATAACTTATCATATGTTTTAAACAAATTTTGAAATATACAAAAGCTCCTATAGAATATAATCTTTATTTATGCCAAATAATTAGGCTAAAAAGCTTTTAATAACTATGGCAACAGCTTGGTTTACAGCAATAATAGCTCAAGGTGAAGATAAATTAAATGAGTACATTACAATAAGCTTTATAAAGCTTAGCTATGTTACATTTGAAAGCTTTTAACAATAAATCTAACTTTTTTGTAAGCTTTTATGTAAAAAAACCTTTTTATTGACTTGTACAATAAAGACTGTTAAAAGCTTTTAGAAAAAAAAATATTTTAAGAGCTTTAAAAAACAATAGTTTTTGAAAGCTTTTTATAAATTGAAAAAAAAAAGTTTTAATAAAAGAAATATTTAAAAATTTTTTTAAAGATTCTTAAAGTTTTTATACAAAAAAACTGATTTAAAAAGCTTTTAAATGATTTCTGAAAACTATTGTAGCATTTAAAAGCATTTAACAAATTAATGTTGCAAAGCTTTTGTATAAAACGATGTCTAAGCTTTTTTACTTTTTTTTATAGAAATTATTTTTACTAATTTAAACGAACTTTAAAAAAATTCTGAAAAATAGCTTTTGTAAAGCTTTTATATAAAACAATGTCTAAGCTTTTTTTATAAAAATATTTTTCCAAAGCTTTTTACAAAAACTATTTTCTAATGAATTGTTTTACAAAAATAGCTTTCTAAGCTTTTTATAAAAACAATGCCTAAGCTTTTTTTTACAAAAATATTTTTATAAAGCTTTTTTTATAAAAATTATTATTTTTACTAATTTAAACAAACTTTTAAAAGAATTCTGAAAAATAGCTTTTGTAAAGCTTTTATATAAAACAATGTCTAAGCTTTTGTTTACAAAAATAGCATTCTAAAGCTTTTTACAAAAACTATTTTCTAATGCTTTTGTTTTACAAAAATAACTTTCTAAGCTTTTTACAAAAAAAAATAATTTTTAATGAATAAAAAGCTTTTAAAGGATTTCTGAAAATAAGCTTTTAAAAGCATTTAGCAAAATAGTGTTCCAAAGCTGTTTTATAAAATAGATTTTCAAAGCTTTTATATAAAATATTGTCTTTAGCTTTTTTTTACAAAAATACCTTTCTAAAGTTCTTTACAAAAACTATTTTATAAAGCTTACAAAAAAAGATTTCTACAAATTTAAAAAAAAAACTAATTTCAATGTTATATACAAAAATACCTTTAAAAAAATTGTTTGCCAAAGCTTTTATACAAACATATCGTTTAACAAAACAGCTATCTACAAATTTTATCCAAAAATACTAAAAGTTTTAGCCAAAAATTGTTTGCAAAGCTTTTATATAAGAATTGATTTCTAAAGATTTTTAAAACCTTATGCTTAGTAAAAAAACTATTTTAAGCTTTATGTTAAAAAGCATTTTACATAAAAGATATTTTAAGCTTTAATTAAAAAGGTTTTTGAAGCTTTATGTAAAAAGCTTGTTTAAGCTTTATGTAAAAAAGCTTTTTTAAGCTTTATGTAAAAAAGCTTTTTTAAGCTTTATGTAAAAAGGCTTTTTTAAGCTTTATGTAAAAAAGCTTTTTTAAGCTTTATGTAAAAAGCTTTTTTAAGCTTTATGTAAAAAAGCTTTTTTAAGCTTTATGTAAAAAAGCTTTTTTAAGCTTTATGTAAAAAAGCTTTTTTAAGCTTTATGTAAAAAGGCTTTTTTAAGCTTTATGTAAAAAAGCTTTTTTAAGCTTTATGTAAAAAAGCTTTTTTAAGCTTTATGTAAAAAAGCTTTTTTAAGCTTTATGTAAAAAAGATTTTTAAGCTTTATGTAAAAAAGCTTTTTTAAGCTTTATGTAAAAAAGCTTTTTTAAGCTTTATGTAAAAAAGCTTTTTTAAGCTTTATGTAAAAAAGCCTTTTAAAGCTTTATGTAAAAAAGTTTTTTTAAGCTTTATGTCAAAAAAAGCTTTTTAAGCTTTATGTAAAAAAATCGTTTTAAGCTTTATCTAAAAAAAGCTTTTTCTTTATGTAAAAAAGCTTTTTAAGCTTTAAGTAAAAAAGCTGCTTTTATGCTATGTGTAAATAAGCTTTTTACAAAATTTGTTTTACTAATTTTATGCAATACAAACTTTTTGAAAATTTATTTAAAATTAAGCTTTTAAAAAACATTCTAGAAAATTATTTTCTGAACATTTTTATACAGAAATCAGTTTGAACCTTAAATTAGAAATTTAATTTTTAAGCTTACTTAGAAATATATATTTTTAAAGCTTTTTACAGAATAGTATAAAACAAAACAAGCATTCGAAAGCTTTTATACATCAATAGTTTATCAAAGCTTTAAACAAAATCTACCTTTTAAAGAGCTTTTTAAAATGTTTATATAAAAAAGCATATATTTAAAAAAGCTTCAAAGCTTTTGCATTGTAACAGCTTTTATATTAAAGTAGCTTCTTAAAGCTTTTATATTTAAAATGGTTTTTATAAAAAGAGCTTTAACTCTTTAGCCTTTAAACATATTTTTTAGAAAAAAGTTTATCATTTTTAAAAGTGTTTTCAAAACTTTTATATTGTAGTAGCTTTTTAAAGCTTTTATATTTGAAATGATTTTTATGAAAAGAGCTTCTTAAAAAGTCTTATTAAGCCTCTATATTGAAATAGCTTTTATATTTACAATGCTTTTTATTAAAAAAAAAGCTTCTTAAACGGCCTTTTAAAACTGTTTAAGGCTGTCATATATGCCCTAATCAAAGCCTCTATTTTAAAAGATCTTTCTATTGTAAAATAAATATAAAAAAGCTTCAAAAATAAATATTTTGAGAAACTCTTTTAATATAAAGATTTTAATTTAATGTTTCAAAACATTTTATTAATAAAGCTTTTTTAAAACTAAAAATAAAACTTTAAATTCTCTAATAAGTAGATATATTTTAAAAATCCCTTATCTACCTCAAGCTTAAGGCTTATTTTTTTTTTTTGAATCTGTCATCATTTTTCATTTCAAACATTCCTCGATTTCCCTATGAAACGTCATCACACGTTGCCCAATTATAATCACGAATTGCATTTATTTTTTTCTTAAGCATCTTTTATTTCACATAAAGATTCTTATTTCAACCAGCAGAAATCTAAACCCTTCAGACAATTTTAAATTCGTTACAACATCTAAAAATTGCATTTAAAGAACAATACAAAATGCAAGAAATTGTAGATTTTAAGAATGCCAAAGAAATCAACAACTGCTGAAATTCCTCAAAACTAGAAATAGAATTTGTTTTAAGAGCGAACAAACAAAAATGAAAAAAAAAAACGAAACTAATGAAAAAAAATAATAATAAACTTTTGCTTTTTTTCATTGCTGTCGGTTTTTATTTGTACATTTTATTGTAATTTTGATTGCCTGACTGCCCTCAAGTGCAATAATCTCAATGATTTTGATTTAAGGCTTTTATTTTTATTGGAACTATTCTAAAAACGTGATCTCTTCATCGTTACTGGAATGAATATCATCCATTCAGCAGCAGCACATATGCCTGTCTGACCGTCCGCCCGCCCACCTCTGTGAGCTTTATTATTATTATTTGTATTCAATTCTTTTATTGAATATGCAACAACAATAAAAACAGCACATGAAAGATGAATAAACAAATCTAGAATTGTTGTTTTCATATGATCTTCCATGTTCATTTTCAAAATGGAATTTTTCTTCAATTTAATACAATCTACAATTGCAAAAGCTGCAATTGACGTTCGTACATGTTAGTTTATTTGTTGTTGCTGTTGTTTAGCTAGTTTTAGCAATTGATCATAATTTTATTTATTTGTTTTTTTTTTGTTTTATTCAATTTTACTTCAATTACATTTTACACCCACCACAAAATTCTAAAAATTCTTGCTACTGACAGTAAATCAATTTTGTGTGTAGCAGACTAAAGTTTAAGGTTGTTTATTGGTAGAAAACAATTTAAGCAGACAGTAAAAGCTGTATGAGAAGGACACAAGGTTTGTTTGCAGGAAACTAATATAGATTTGTTTAAAGCTTTACAAAGCACATTGTATATAAACGTTTTGAAAATATTTAAAAAGCTTTAAAATGGTTTTTAATATCAGGAATAGTTAATATAAAAGCTTTTAATAACGTTTATGTAAAAGCTTTAAAAATCTTTTACATAAAGTTTTTTAATAAAAAACTTGAAAAAGCTTTTTTAATAAAAAGCTTGAAAAAGCTTTTTTAATAAAAAGCTTGAAAAAGCTTTTTTAATAAAAAAACTTGAAAAAGCTTTTTTATTAAAAAATTAGAAAAATCTTTCTTAATAAAAAACTTTTAAAAGCTTTTTTAATAAAAAACTTGAAAAAGCTTTTTTAATAAAAAACTTGAAAAAGCTTTTTTAATAAAAACCTTAAAAAAGCTTTTTTAATAAAAAACTTACAAAAGCTTTTTTAATAAAAACAACTTGAAAATCTTTTTTAATAAAAAACTTGAAAAAGCTTTTTTAATAAAAAACTTGAAAAAGCTTTTTTAATAAAAAACTTGAAAAAGCTTTTTTAATAAAAAACTTGAAAAAGCTTTTTTAATAAAAAACTTGAAAAAGCTTTTTTAATAAAAAACTTGAAAAAGCTTTTTTAATAAAAAACTTGAAAAGCTTTTTTAATAAAAAACTTGAAAAAGACTTTTTTTTATAAAAAACTTGAAAAAGCTTTTTTAATAAAAAACTTAAAAAAGCTTTTTTAATAAAAAACTTGGAAAAGCTTTTTTAATAAAAAACTTGGAAAAGCTTTTTTAATAAAAAACTTAACAAAGCTTTTTTAATAAAAAAAACATGAAAAAGCTTTTTTAATAAAAAACTTAAAAAAGCTTTTTTAATAAAAAAAACTTGAAAAAGCTTTTTTAATAAAAAACTTGAAAAAGCTTTTTTAATAAAAAACTTGAAAAAGCTTTTCTAATAAAAAACTTGAAAAAGACTTTTTTTATAAAAAACTTGAAAAAGCTTTTTTAATAAAAAATTTGAAAAAGCTTTTTTAATAAAAAATTTGAAAAAGCTTTTTTAATAAAAAAAAATTGAAAAAGCCTTGCTAAAAAGTTTAGACAAATTCTCAAATGTTTAAGAAGTTTTGAATATGAAAGCATTCAAAATCATGTTAATATAAATGCTTTCAAAGCTATTTTAGTTTAGCAGCTTTCAAACGCTATTTAATAAAAAGGGTTTTTAAAGCTTTTCCATATAAAAGCTTTCAAAAGCATTTTAATGTAAAAGCTTTCAATGTAAAACGTTCCAAATCTGATTAATATAAAAGCTTTCAAATGCATTTTAATATAAAATCGTTCAAAAGCTTTTGAAAATAAAAGCTTTCAAAAGCATTTTAATAAAAAAAAACGTTCAAAAGCTTTTTAATATAAAAGCATTCAAATACTTTTCAATATAAAAGCTTTCAACTCCATTTTAATATAAAACCGTTCAAAAGCTTTTTAGTCAAAAAGATTTCAAATGCTTTCTATACAAAATCTTTCAAAAGCATTTTATTTACCAAAGCTATCAAAATCATATTAATATAAAAGCTTTCAATGGCATTTTAATACAAAAGCTTTCAACTGCATTTTATTTATTTTTGAACTCTTCAAAAGCTTTCTAACCAAAAAGATGACAAATGCATTTTAATCCAAAGCTTTCATGTTCAAATAAAAAAGCATTCAACTGTATTTTAATATAAAAGTGTTCAAATGCTTTTTCATATTAATGTTTAGAAAGATATTTTAATATTAAAACTTAAAAAAGCTTTAAATCGTTTCATAAATATTTTGCCAGTTTTTCTAATAAGAAGCTAAAGGTGTGGGTAGGACTATTTTAACATAAAAGCTTCTCAAAGCTTTTTTATAAAACTCTTTTACTAACGCCATGATTTTGTGTTTATTGTATACAGAAGGTCCAAATGAAAAGAATTTTACTGTATTTGTTTTGCTTTCAACACAAAAATTAATTGATTTACGTTTTAAGGTCTTTTTGGGAAAGTTCAAAAAGTTTATTATTGGTTTTCCTGAGGGATGTTGTTTTAAAACAAAATGATAATTAGATGACATCTTTTTTATATAAAAATAATTGTTGGTTTTAGAAAAACTAATGTAAGAAACTATCAAAAATTTGTTAAATTAATAACTAAGCTTTCAAGTTGAAACCAAAAGCTTTTAATATTGCATTGAATCAATATTAAAAGCTTTTGCTTTCAATATAAGAGATTTTTTCTATTTTGAAAAACAAATTTAAAGTAAATATCAAAGATTTTACATAATATGAAATAACATTTCAAAGACTTTAATAATTAAAAGCAATTTCGGGCCAAAGTTCTCTACAGTTTAAATTAAGAATTGAAATGCAGAGACCAATTCATACAATTTTTGGAAATTTAATTTTATTAAGAAAAATTTTAGCTATTTTTAACAAATTTTATTAGTTTTTTAATACTTAAATATTTTTTAATTGTTTTTTTAAAATTAATTTTTGAAAACCAATTTTTTTTACACGATTTCCCCACACTTGAAGGCATTTATTTGCGTGATTCTGTTTTAATGTAAACTTAAAGTTCAATTTTCATAAAATTTAATATTCTTTTACAAGACTTAAAAATAATAATAATAAAACTGTTGTTCATGGTTTGTTTACAGCAACACAAAAATATATTGTAAAAGATATTTGTTTATTTTTGTAAAGAAGTTGAGATTTTGCAAACATAAGCAAAATATACAACTTTTGTTTTCATTAATTAGAATTTTTTTTGATTTTTTTTTGGTTGCTTTTGCTTCAATTAAATCAAATTTTTTGTTTATTTTAAAAATCAACAAGAAACAGACAGACATGGTTGGTTCCTTTATTTATTCAATCAGTTGGCAACATATGCCAGCCATTCAGCCAGGCCAGGCCAGGGCAACCGTATTGGCTTGTTTGTGCATGCATTACCTTGCCCCTGCGCCTGTTCCTTTATGCCTTTTCAGAGCAAATTTGTGGTTTTAACTGTGGGTCGTGGTCGTTTCTTTTTTCACTCTTTTGATTGAATGAATTTCTATGAAATTGTTTATTTAATAACGTTTGTATTCAAAGAGAAAAAAAAAGACAAAAATTATGGCCTTCAATCATGTCATGGTTTTTCAAACACATTCGTATTTATTTTATTTCAATGTTTGCTTTTTAGAATAAATAGTTTTAGAATGTTGTAAAGAATTTTTTGTTTTCTATTCATTTTATTTATTTATTTGGCTAACAGAAACATTAAATAATTTTTAGTTTTATTTATCAATATATTAAATTTATTATTTAATTCTCACACTTCTTGTCGTGTTAAAAGAATGTCAGCGAAATCTTACATCATTTTAATGAGCTCTACTAAAACAAATAAGGCATACAAGATTTATGAGACAAGGTTGGTAACATTTCAAACAACTTGACATAAAATGAGCAACAATGTTTGCCAGAAATCTAAGATCAAATAGAGCGAGAATTTTTAAAGGCAGAGAAACTTTACTCTAAAAAGTCGCATTACTCAAAGCAACTTTTCGATAGGAAAAATCATATTGATCCAGACAACTTTTTTATAGAAAAAGTTGCTCTGAATCAGACGACTTTTTTAGAGAAAAAGTTGCTCTGAATCAGACGACTTTTTTAGAGAAAAAGTTGCTCTGTTACAGACGACTTTTTTATAGAAAAAGTTGCTCTGTTACAGACGACTTTTTTATAGAAAAAGTTGCTCTGTTACAGACGACTTTTTTATAGAAAAAGTTGCTCTGTTACAGACGACTTTTTTATAGAAAAAGTTGCTCTGTTACAGACGACTTTTTTATAGAAAAAGTTGCTCTGAATCAGACGACTTTTTTATAGAAAAAGTTGCTCTAACTCAGACGACTTTTTTAAAGAAAAAGTTGCTCTGAAATCAGACAAGTTTTTTATAGAAAAAGTTGCTCTAAAATCAGACAAGTTTTTTATAGAAATAGTTGCTCTGAATCAGACATCTTTTCTTTAGAAAAAGTTGCTCTGAATCAGACAACTTTTCTTTAGAAAAAGTTGCTCTGAATCAGACGACTTTTTTATAGAAAAAGTTGCTCTGAACCAGACGACATTTTTATAGAAAAAGTTGCTCTGAAGCCGACGACTTTTTTATAGAAAAAGTTACTCTGAAGCCGACGACTTTTTTATAGAAAAAGTTGCTCTGCGCCAGACGAGTTTTTTATAGAAAAACTTGCTCTGGGCCAGACAAGTTTTTTATAGAAAAAGTTGCTCTGGGCCAGACAAGTTTTTTATAGAAAAAGTTGCTCTGGGCCAGACAAGTTTTTTATAGAAAAAGTTGCTCTGGGCCAGACAAGTTTTTTATAGAAAAAGTTGCTCTGGGCCAGACAAGTTTTTTATAGAAAAAGTTGCTCTGGGCCAGACAAGTTTTTTATAGAAAAAGTTGCTCTGCGCCAGACAAGTTTTTTATAGAAAAAGTTGCTCTGGGCCAGACAAGTTTTTTATAGAAAAAGTTGCTCTGGGCCAGACAAGTTTTTTATAGAAAAAGTTGCTCTGGGCCAGACAAGTTTTTTATAGAAAAAGTTGCTCTGGGCCAGACAAGTTTTTTATAGAAAAAGTTGCTCTGGGCCAGACAAGTTTTTTATAGAAAAAGTTGCTCTGGGCCAGACAAGTTTTTTATAGAAAAAGTTGCTCTGGGCCAGACAAGTTTTTTATAGAAAAAGTTGCTCTGGACCAGACAAGTTTTTTATAGAAAAAGTTGCTCTGGGCCAGACAAGTTTTTTATAGAAAAAGTTGCTCTGGGCCAGACAAGTTTTTTATAGAAAAAGTTGCTCTGGGCCAGTCGAATTTTTTATAGAAAAAGTTGCTCTGGGCCAGACGAGTTTTTTATGGAAAAAGTTGCTCTGGGCCAGACAAGTTTTTTATAGAAAAAGCTGCTTTGAATCAGACGACTTTTTTTATAGAAAATGATCAGAGTATCATCAGACGACTTTTTTATAGAAAAACTTGTCCTGTCTCAGACAAATAGTTAGAAAAAGTTGTTCTGAATTAGACGACTTTTTTATAGAAAAAGTTGTTCAAATCAGACGACTTTTTTATAGAAAAAGTTGTTCAAATCAGACGACTTTTTTATAGAAAAAGTTGTTCTGTTTCAGACGACTTTTTTATAGAAAAAGTTGTTCTGTTTCAGACGACTTTTTAAAAGAAAAAGTAGTTTTGATTCAGACAACTTTTTTATAGAAAAAGTTGTATTGTTTCAGACAACTTTTCTTTAGAAAATGTCTCTGAATCAGACGACTGTTTAATAGAAACAGTTGCTCTGAATCAAAAAACTTTTTTATAGAAAAAGTTGCTCTGAACAGGACGACTTTTTTTATAGAAAAAGTTGCTCTAAATCAGACGACTTTTTTATATTGAAAAGTTGCTCTAAATCAGACGACTTTTTGATAGAAAAAGTTGGTCTAAATTAGACGACTTTTTTATAGAAAAAGTTGCTCTAAATCAAACGACATTTTTATAAAAAAAAGATTCTCTAATCAGAATACTTTTTATAGAAAACTTTTATCTAGGAAAAGTTGGTCTAATTCTTATAGAAACAGTTGCTCTTATTCAGACGACTTTTTTATAGAGAAAGTTGCTCTGAATCAGATGACTTCTTTATAGAAAAAGTTGCTCTGAATTGCAATGAGTTTAATTTGAATTCAAGCAATTATTCTTCTAGAAAAGTAGCGTACTTCATCTTTCGAATTATTTCCAAATTTATTATTTAATTTCTTATAAAAACAAACCAACAAATTATGATAATAAAGTTTAAAAATAAATTTGCAAATTATTTAATTTCTGTGTGTTAATGAGTGAAAAAACACTTGTTCAAATAATAAACTAAAACATTTATTTTTTTTACGCCTTAAAATTGTATAATTATTATAAAATCTATCTGTTCATTTCAATCTGACATTTTTCAGCTGGCATGTTTCAGGTTTCCTTCTATAGGCCAACAATAACACAGATAGAGAGAGAGAAAGATTCTTTAGAAGTTCTGAGGATGATTCACTCTAATGATTTGTTTGTTTAGTTTGTTTGGCTTTAGCCAGTTTTATGTTTTCTTAAGTCTTTTGAGATTTTTGGCTTATATTCAGCCACATTCCCCAGTTAAATGAACACGCACTGGGTTAGTCATTTCTGTACAAATCAAATAAATAAGAAACGTCTTTAGCTAAAGAAACCGGTTTAGACTATTTCTTCTTTACACTCGTAAAGTGTTTGGTGGTAGCAGCAAGCAGGGAGGAGATGGTTAAACAAACTGCGAATTCTTTAACTACAAACTTGTAAATTACAGTAGTTATAGTTATCTGGATGTAGTATCTTGTTCTAGGTTCTTTTACTTTTGTTATTTTATGACCATTTAGCTAATGATGTTTATCTATTAGATGATTTTATTACACACATGCCATCACATACAGGAGTTGAAATATTTAATCGTTGAAATAAATCACTCTGGACTGAATGCCTGACTGCCTGCTACTTGAAGAAAGATGAGGTAACACTCAGTTGCAAGTGACAGTTGGAGTGTGATTTCTTTTTTAAATACAAATTTGCTCTGTTTCAAGCAACTTTTTTATAGAAAAAGTTGCTCTGCCACAGACAACTTTTTTATAGAAAAAGTTGCTCTGCTACAGACATATTTTCTATAGAAAAAGAGACAACTTTTCTATAGAAAAAGTAGCTCTGTTACAGACAACTTTTCTATAGAAAAAGTTGCTCTGTTACAGACAACTTTTCTATAGAAAAAGTTGCTCTGTTACAGACAACTTTTCTATAGAAAAAGTTGCTCTGTTACAGACAACTTTTCTATAGAAAAAGTTGCTCTGTTACAGACAACTTTTCTATAGAAAAAGTTGCTCTGTTACAGACAACTTTTCTATAGAAAAAGTTGCTCTGTTACAGACAACTTTTCTATAGAAAAAGTTGCTCTGTTACAGACAACTTTTCTATAGAAAAAGTTGCTCTGTTACAGACAACTTTTCTATAGAAAAAGTTGCTCTGTTACAGACAACTTTTCTATAGAAAAAGTTGCTCTGTTACAGACAACTTTTCTATAGAAAAAGTTGCTCTGTTACAGACAACTTTTCTATAGAAAAAGTTACTCTGTTACAGAAAACTTTTCTATAGAAAAAGTTACTCTGTTACAGAAAACTTTTCTATAGAAAAAGTTGCTCTGTTACAGAAAACTTTTCTATAGAAATAAGTTGCTCTGTTACAGACAACTTTTCTATAGAAAAAGTTGCTCTGTTACAGACAACTTTTCTATAGAAAAAGTTGCTCTGTTACAGACAACTTTTCTATAGAAAAAGTTGCTCTGTTACAGACAACTTTTCTATAGAAAAAGTTGCTCTGTTACAGACAACTTTTCTATAGAAAAAGTTGCTCTGTTACAGACAACTTTTCTATAGAAAAAGTTGCTCTGTTACAGACAACTTTTCTATAGAAAAAGTTGCTCTGTTACAGACAACTTTTCTATAGAAAAAGTTGCTCTGTTACAGACAACTTTTCTATAGAAAAAGTTGCTCTGTTACAGACAACTTTTCTATAGAAAAAGTTGCTCTGTTACAGAAAACTTTTCTATAGAAAAAGTTGCTCTGTTACAGACAACTTTTCTATAGAAAAAGTTGCTCTGTTACAGACAACTTTTCTATAGAAAAAGTTGCTCTGTTACAGACAACTTTTCTATAGAAAAAGTTGCTCTGTTATAGACAACTTGTCGATAGAAAAAGTTGCTCTGTGCCAGACGACTTTTCTATAGAAAAACTTAATCTGGGCCAGACGACTTTTCTATAGAAAAAGTTGCTCTGGGCCAGACGACTTTTCTATAGAAAAAGTTGCTCTGGGCCAGACGACTTTTCTATAGAAAAAGTTGCTCTGGGCCAGACGACTTTTCTATAGAAAAAGTTGCTCTGGGCCAGACGACTTTTCTATAGAAAAAGTTGCTCTGGGCCAGACGACTTTTCTATAGAAAAAGTTGCTCTGGGCCAGACGACTTTTCTATAGAAAAAGTTGCTCTGGGCCAGACGACTTTTCTATAGAAAAAGTTGCTCTGGGCCAGACGACTTTTCTATAGAAAAAGTTGCTCTGGGCCAGACGACTTTTCTATAGAAAAAGTTGCTCTGGGCCAGACGACTTTTCTATAGAAAAAGTTGCTCTGGGCCAGACGACTTTTCTATAGAAAAAGTTGCTCTGGGCCAGACGACTTTTCTATAGAAAAAGTTGCCCTGGGCCAGACGACTTTTCTATAGAAAAAGTTGCTCTGGGCCAGACGACTTTTCTATAGAAAAAGTTGCTCTGGGCCAGACGACTTTTCTATAGAAAAAGTTGCTCTGGGCCAGACGACTTTTCTATAGAAAAAGTTGCTCTGGGCCAGACGACTTTTCTATAGAAAAAGTTGCTCTGGGCCAGACGACTTTTCTATAGAAAAAGTTGCCCTGGGCCAGACGACTTTTCTATAGAAAAAGTTGCCCTGGGCCAGACGACTTTTCTATAGAAAAAGTTGCCCTGGGCCAGACGACTTTTCTATAGAAAAAGTTGCTCTGGGCCAGACGACTTTTCTATAGAAAAAGTTGCTCTGGGCCAGACGACTTTTCTATAGAAAAAGTTGCTCTGGGCCAGACGACTTTTCTATAGAAAAAGTTGCTCTGTTACAGACAACTTTTCTATACAAAAAGTTGCTCTGTTACAGACAACTTTTCTATACAAAAAGTTGCTCTGTTACAGACAACTTTTCTATACAACGACTATACTATACGGGCCAGACGACTTTTCTATAGAAAAAGTTGCTCTGGGCCAGACGACTTTTCTATAGAAAAAGTTGCTCTGTTTCAAGAAACTTTTCCCTAGAAAAAGTTGCTCTGTTTCAAGCAACTTCTCCCCAGAAAAAGTTGCTTTGTTTCAAGAAACTTTTCCCTAGAAAAAGTTGCTCTGTTTCAAACAACTTTTCCCTAGAAAAAGTTGCTCTGTTTCAAGCAACTTCTCCCCAGAAAAAGTTGCTCTGTTTCAAGCAACTTTTCCCTAGAAAAAGTTGCTCTGTTTCAATCAACTTTTCCCTAGAAAAAGTTGCTCTATTTCAAGCAACTTTTCCCTAGAAAAAGTTGCTCTGTTTCAAGCAACTTTTCCCTAGAAAAAGTTGCTCTGTTTCAAGCAACATTTCCCTAGAAAAAGTTGCTCCTTTCAAGCATCTGTAAGTATAGAATAGTTGCTTAAAGTCAAGCTTGTTAAGAAAATATATTTGCACTCAAGAATACATAATTTTTTTGCTTAAATAGTCTTTAAGCTTAATTGATAATTTGCCTACAATTATCATAATTCTGAGATCATTTACCTGCCAAACAGATTAAACTTGGCCAAGTGTCAGCTCGAAAAAGCAAACATTCAAATCTAGTTTGTTTAATCGCCTTCTAAACTTTGTCTTTAATTGCATTCTTTGCAGCAACAACAGCAAAAAACACAACATTATGCCGGCTTTACATAATTTTTTTTATTATTATTAAATTAACTATTTCGAACAAACAGCACCACAAACACAAATAAAAATGTTTAAAACCAAAAACTGAAGTTTAAATATTTAGTTGGCACAAAATGAGCAAAATTCAATAGCAGTTTGTAAGCAAATTCTTTTGGCTGTGTAACGTTTAAAAACCGAGTTTTGAAATCAAACAACAACTTAAAAAAAAATTTGAAAAAAAAAATAAGAGTGGCTGACCTCGAGATGGTTTCCATGACGCCTCTGTTTTAAAGTTTTATAACGTTTTTTTTCTTCTAAAAAATATTATGAGTGACTGTTTTTTTCTGTTCAGTTTGTTTGTTTGTCTTGATCACTGATGATGACAACAAGTGTTTTTTTTTAATATATTTTTTTGTATTTTTTCTTATTCTACTACTTTTCACAGAATGTGTTCGAGTACTAAAGCTGTGGCTTAACTTTGGCTTAAAGCTTCTTTTACTTTTAGCTGTTTTTTGTTGTCGTGATGTTTAGAATTATTAATGTTAATTTTGCTGTTTTTTTTTTCTCCTCTACGATGTTCATTCAATTCATGAGGCAGGAAGCCTCTTAAGAATAGACCACACCTTTAGTTCGACTGTCAGAACAGATGGACGGACGGACGGACAGATTTACAACAAACTCAATGCTCGTTAATGATAAAATAATAACATTTGTTATATATACTAAGGTCTTCTAAAACAATAACCCATACATGTTTGTGAATTATTGTAATAGAAATATTTTGAAATATATTTTTGAAAAATACCAGCCAAATGAAATTATTTATTTTGTAGTTTCAAAACAATTTAATTAATTAAAACAATTATACTATAAATAATAAAAACATTTTATGTTTCTTTAATTAACAATATTAATTACACTCCCATAAACGCATTTGAACGACCAAATGGCCAAAAATATTCATATATCCTAGAAAAAGTTCCTCTGACTTTTTCGACGACTTTTTAATAGAAAAAGTTGCTCTGAATCAAACGGCTTTTTTAGAGAAAATGTTGCTCTAAATCAGACGACTTTTTTATAGAAAAAATTGCTCTGAATCAGACGACTTTTTTATAGAAAAAGTTGCTATGAATAAGTCGACTTTTTTATAGCAAAAGTTGCTATGAATAGGTCGACTTTTTTATAGAAAAAGTTGCTCTGAATCAGGCGACTTTTTTATAGAAAAAGTTGCTATGAATAAGTCGACTTTTTTATAGAAAAAGTTGATCTAAATCATAGAAAAAGTTGCTATGAATCAGACGACTTTTATATAGAAAAATTAGCTCTGAATCAGACGACTTTTTTATAGAAAACTTGTCAGAAAACTTTTCCTAGAAAAAGTTTCTCTAAATCAGACGACTTTTTTATAGAAACAGTTGCTCTAAATCTGGCGACTTTTTATAGCAGAAGTTGCTATGAATAAGTCGACTTTTTTATAGCAAAAGTTGCTATGAATAAGTCGACTTTTTTATAGAAAAAGTTGATCTAAATCATAGAAAAAGTTGCTATGAATCAGACGACTTTTATATAGAAAAATTAGCTCTGAATCAGACGACTTTTTTATAGAAAACTTGTCAGAAAAAGTTGCTCTAAATCAGACGACTTTTTCCTAGAAAAAGTTTCTCTAAATCAGACGACTATTTTTATAGAAAATGTTGCTCTAAATCAGGCGACTTTTTATAGAAAAAGTTGCTCTAAATCAGACGACTTTTTTATAGAAAAAGTTGCTCTGAATCAGGCGACTTTTTTTATAGAAAAAGTAGCTATGAATAAGTCGACTTTTTTATAGCAAAAGTTGCTGAATCAGACGACCTTTTTTATAGAAATGTTGCTCTGAATCTGGCCATTTTTTTATTGAAAAGGTTGCTCTGAATCAGTCGACTTTTTTATAGAAAAAGTTGCTCTGAATCTGACCATTTTTCTTTAGCAAAAGTTGCTATGAATCAGAAGACTTTTATATAGAAAAAGTTGCTCTGAATCAGACAACTTTTCTTTAGAAAAAGTTGCTCTGAATCAGACAACTTTTCTTTAGAAAAAGTTGCTCTGAATCAGACAACTTTTCTTTAGAAAAAGTTGCTCTGAATCAGACAACTTTTCTTTAGAAAAAGTTGCTCAGAATCAGACAACTTTTCTTTAGAAAAAGTTGCTCTGAATCAGACAACTTTTCTTTAGAAAAAGTTGCTCTGAATCAGACAACTTTTCTTTAGAAAAAGTTGCTCTGAATCAGACAACTTTTCTTTAGAAAAAGTTGCTCTGAATCAGACAACTTTTCATTAGAAAAAGTTGCTCTGAATCAGATAACTTTTCTTTAGAAAAAGTTGCTCTGAATCAGACAACTTTTCTTTAGAAAAAGTTGCTCAGAATCAGACAACTTTTCTTTAGAAAAAGTTGCTCTGAATCAGACAACTTTTCTTTAGAAAAAGTTGCTCTGAATCAGACAACTTTTCTTTAGAAAAAGTTGCTCTGAATCAGACAACTTTTCTTTAGAAAAAGTTGCTCTGAATCAGACAACTTTTCTTTAGAAAAAGTTGCTCTGAATCAGACAACTTTTCTTTAGAAAAAGTTGCTCTGAATCAGACAACTTTTCTTTAGAAAAAGTTGCTCTGAATCAGACAACTTTTCTTTAGAAAAAGTTGCTCTGAATCAGACAACTTTTCTTTAGAAAAAGTTGCTCTGAATCAGACAACTTTTCTTTAGAAAAAGTTGCTCTGAATCAGACAACTTTTCTTTAGAAAAAGTTGCTCTGAATCAGACAAATTTTCTTTAGAAAAAGTTGTTCTGAATCAGCAACTTTTATATACACAAAGTTGATCTGATTCAGACAACTTTTCTTTATAAAAAGTTGCTCTGAATCAGACAACTTTTCTTTAAAAAAGTTGTTCTGAATCAGACAACTTTTCTTTAGAAAAAATTGCTCTGAATCAGACAACTTTTCTTTAGAAAAAAGTTGCTCTGAATCGGACAACTTTTCTTTGGAAAAAGTTGCTTTGAATCAGAATATTCTTTAGAAAAAAGTTGCTCTGAATCAGACAACTTTGCTTTAGAAAAAGTTGATCTGAATGTTTATTGCTTGATGCCTGATGTACATATTTCTCTTAAATATTTTATTAATTGACCTTTCGCTGTTCAACAAACCATTTGTTTACATCCATCCACCACCAGCAAATTTGTTCGCATAAAATTTATTTTGAGTAAAAATTGTATTTAATTAAAGTTTTAATGAAAAACAATACGAAAAACTCTCACACACAAATAGCAAAAGCGGGAAATAAGTTTTCGCGAAAAATTCCACAGAAACGTGTGTATGAATGTAGTTTGATTCAATATTTATGGGGAAAAACTAGCAGCAAAAACAAAATGAAAATGGAAATAAAAGGCATAAATTATGTATGAGCAGATTTCGTAATTTAATAGATGATGGTTTGTTTTGGCGTTCAATAATTAATTGTGGAAATTTCAAACTCCAACAATAAAAATTGAAATTAAAAGCGAATCTGAAGTTGAATCTTCATTCCTTCATTCGCAAACTTCGCAAATGAATAACATTTTGAACATTTCCGTTGTAAGCTGTCGATTATTGTTTGATTTTTATTTATTATTTTTTTCATACGAATTCAAATGTACAAAAGAGTATTTATTTGTTGAAAAAATCAACGAACAACAATTGGCAGGCATGCAGTAAGACAGACAGACAGGCAAACGATGTTGCAACATCAAGATACGCACTTTTTAATTTGCAACCAACCACCAATACCACCATCGATCGCGATTAACTTTACTGCTTCTACACTTGTTGTTTTTATTGTCTGTCCGTCCGTCCGTCTCTCCGTCTGTCTGTGTTGTAACTGATTCCTCCTCTGTGTGGTGGCTTAAAAATTTAAATCTAAACATCGAAAACTTGTATAAGAAGACCTCATTCACATGTGTTTTTTGTAAAACAAAGCAAAATCGAAAAAAACAACAACAAATCTAAACAAATACCACAAAATTCGCATGAGATTTTTTTTTTTTTTGCAGCAAGTGAAGTCTTTTTTTTAAGTTGTTTTTTGATCGGAAAATTAAACAAAAAATATAATATTCACATAAAAATATTACATTGTTCAATGATGGTCTTTTGTGTTGGCTTGGTGGCATGCATATAATAATCGTGCAACAGCAACAAAAGCAACTCTATAATTTGAGGTCTATGTTAAAATTTAAACTAAAACAAGAAAAATATATGGAAAATTTAACAAACAAATATCGAAATATAAAAATCATGAAAATGAAATTAACAAAAATATTAAAATTTTATTGCTAATATTATGAAAAGAACACTTGAACAAAGCGAATTTTTTCTGAATCAGATGACTTTTTTATAGAAAAAGACACGTATTTTATAGAAAACGTTGCTCTCAATACGACGATTTTTTTATAAAAAAGTGGCTCTTGAAAAAAGCGATTTTTTTACATCAGATGACTTTTTATAGAAAACGTTGCTCTGAAGCAGACGACTTTTTTATAAAAAAGTGGCTCTCAATCAGATGACTTTGTTATAGAAAAGGTTGATCGGAATCAGAAAAAGTTGCTCTGAATCAGACGACTTTTTATAAAAAAATTTGCTCTGAATCAGACGACTTTTTATAGAAAAAGTTGATCTGAATCAAACGACTTTTTATAGAAAAAGTTGCTCTAAATCAGATGACCTTTTATAGAAAAAGTTGCTCTGAATCAGACAACTTTTTTATAGAAATAGTTACTCTGAATCAGACGTCTTTTTTTATAGAAAAAGTGGCTATGAATCAGATGACTTTTTATAGAAAACAATCTCTCAATCAGACAACTTTTTTACACAAAAAGTTGCTCTGAATCGGACGACTTTTTTATATAAAAAGTTGATCTGAATCAGATGACTTTTTCATAGAAAAAGTTGCTCTGAATCAGAAGACTTTTTTATAGAAAAAGTTGCTCCGAATCAGCCAACTTTTTTATAGAAAAAGTTGCTCTGAATCAGAAGACTTTTTTATAGAAAAAGTTGCTCAGAATCAAACGACTTTTTATAAAAAAGTTGCTCTGAATCAAATGACTTTTTATAGAAAAAGTTGCTCTGAATCAGACGACTTTTTTATAGAAAAAGTAGCTCAGAATCAAACGACTTTTTATAGAAAAAGTTGCTCTGAATCTGACAACTCTTTTATAGAAAATGTTGCCCCGAATCAGACAACTTTCTCAACTAAAAATTATACGATTCAAGCAAATTGTATCTACAAAAATTGCTCAGATTCAGTCTACTTTTTATAGAAAAAGTTTGCTCTCAATCAGAATCAGAGAACTTTTTTTAAAAAAAAAAGTTGTTCTGAATTTTTTCTAGTTTTTTATAAAAAAGACGATTTTTTTCGTTGCTCTGAATCATACGACTTTTTTATAGAAAAAGTTGATCTGAATCAGACAATTTTTTTATACAAAAAGTTGCTCTGAATTAGATAACTTTTCTCAACAAAAAAATGCTCTGATTCAGTCAACTTTCATCGATTGTTTTTATAGAAAAAGTTGCTGATTGAGACGACATTTTTATAGAAAAAATTGCTCTGAATCAGCAGACTTTTTTTATAGAAAAAGTTGCTCTGAAACAGACAACTTTTTTATAGAAAAAGTTGATCTGAATCAGACAACTTTTTTATAGAAAAAGTTGATCTGAATCAGACAACTTTTTTATAGAAAAAGTTGATCTGAATCAGACAACTTTTTTATAGAAAAAGTTGATCTGAATCAGACAACTTTTTTATAGAAAAAGTTGATCTGAATCAGACAACTTTTTTATAGAAAAAGTTGATCTGAATCAGACAACTTTTTTATAGAAAAAGTTGATCTGAATCAGACAACTTTTTTATAGAAAAAGTTGATCTGAATCAGACAACTTTTTTATAGAAAAAGTTGATCTGAATCAGACAACTTTTTTATAGAAAAAGTTGATCTGAATCAGACAACTTTTTTATAGAAAAAGTTGATCTGAATCAGACAACTTTTTTATAGAAAAAGTTGATCTGAATCAGACAACTTTTTTATAGAAAAAGTTGATCTGAATCAGACAACTTTTTTATAGAAAAAGTTGATTTGAATCAGACAACTTTTTTGTAGAAAAAGTTCATCTGAATCAGACAATTTTTTTGTAGAAAAAGTTCATCTGAATCAGACAATTTTTTTGTAGAAAAAGTTCATCTGAATCAGACAACTTTTTTGTAGAAAAAGTTCATCTGAATCAGACAATTTTTTTGTAGAAAAAGTTCATCTGAATCAGACAACTTTTTTGTAGAAAAACTTAATCTGAATCAAACAACTTTTTATACAAAAAAATGCCCTGAATCAGACAACTTTTCTAAACAAAAAAATGCTTAAATTCAGTCAACGTTTATCTACAAAAAGTTGCTCTGATTCAGTCGACTTTTTTAAAGAAAATGTTGCTCTCAATTAGACGACTTTTTTATAGAAAAAGTTGCTCGGAATCAGAAGACTTTTTTATAGAAAAAGTTGCCCTGAATCAGACAACTTTTCACAACTAAAAATTCTCTGATTCAAACAAATTGTATCTACAAAAAGTTGCTCTGAATCAGGCGACTTTTTATAGAAAAATTTGCTCTCAATCAGACGACTTTTTTATAGAAAAAGTTGTTCAAAATCAGAGAACTTTTTTTAAAAAAAAAGTTGTTCTGAATTTTGTCTAGTTTTTATAGAAAAGGTTGCTCTGAATCAGACGACTTTTTTATAGAAAAAGTTGCTCTCAATCAGACAACTTTTTTATAGAAAAAGTTGTACTAAATCAAACAACTTGATTTAGTTTTGTAATCAAAAAGTTACTCTGATTCAAAAAACTTTTCTAAAGAAATTTCTGTGTTTTTCTTTGGATTAATTTCATTTCTTTGAGTGTGTTTAATTTTTCATATTTCGTTTTTCATTTCAAAATTTTATATTTTATTTCATATTTTTTTTGTTGGGTTTCCTTCTATGTTGTATTCATAACTTTGTATGCACTTTAGTGGTGTTGAATGTTGTATGTTTCTTTTTGCTTGAAACAAAACATGAGAGTGCTTTTGTTGTTGCAGTTGCTGCCGTTTTTAATATGAATGTGAATGAATTCACAGCATGGGCTTTTTATTTTGCACAGTTTTTCATATTTTTTTCCATATTTCTTCTAAAGTTTTGGTTTTGGTGTTCATAAATGAAAATCATGCACAACGCGTACTACTCGTAATTGTTGTTACACCCTGATTACGCGACCAAAAACAAACTCTTAACATGGATACAAAAACACAGGCCCATAAAACACAACACAACACTCCACACAAACATGCAACATGAAATACATATGAACAAAACAAAAAAACAAAAAACCAACTAATGAACGCCTTCATTGCCATCTAATGAAAACGTCATAATCGTATGTACACAATTTGTGTAGCAGCAGCAACAGCAACTAAAAGTTTAGTAGTTGCAACTTAAAATGTTTTAATAGTTTCACTGCTGTGTAGTCAGTAGTGCCACCTTCAGCACCCTCACTCGCACCCTCACCACCGCCTGCAACACCAACACTTGCTGTTTTTCTCTAACCACCTCCGCCACCACCACTTCAGTTTTAATACACTACAACAAATTAGACGTTTTAACAACAAAAACAAATAAGCCAACAAATAAAATAGAAAATTCGAAACTCGTAAGCTTCTTTAAAGTTTAAGTTTACAGACATTTAAGGTTTTCGTAACAAAGAAAAATAAGAAAAAAAAACATTAAAAAGAAAACTAAACATGGTTTAATGATTTAAAATTTTAATTTTCTATAGAAAAAGATGCTCTGTTGCAGATAATTTTATAATAGAAAAAGTTGCTCTGTTACAGACAACTTTTCTATAGAAAAAGTTGCTCTGAATCAGAAGACTTTTTTATAGAAAAAGTTGCTCAGAATCAAACGACTTTTTATAGAAAAAGTTGCTCTGAATCAAATGACTTTTTATAGAAAAAGTTGCTCTGAATCAGACGACTTTTTTATAGAAAAAGTTGTTCTGAATCAAATGACTTTTTATAGAAAAAGTTGCTCTGAATTAGAAGACTTTTTTATAGAAAAAGTTGCTCAGAATCAAACGACTTTTTATAGAAAAAGTTGCTCTGAATCAGAAGACTTTTTTATAGAAAAAGTTGTTCCGAATCAGACAACTTTTTATAGAAAAAGTTGCTCTGAATCAGAAGACTTTTTTATAGAAAAAGTTGCTCAGAATCAAACGACTTTTTATAGAAAAAGTTGCTCTGAATCAAATGACTTTTTATAGAAAAAGTTGCTCTGAATCAGACGACTTTTTTATAGAAAAAGTTGCTCTGAATCAGAAGACTTTTTTATAGAAAAAGTTGCTCTGAATCAAATGACTTTTTATAGAAAAAGTTGCTCTGAATTAGAAGACTTTTTTATAGAAAAAGTTGCTCAGAATCAAACGACTTTTTATAGAAAAAGTTGCTCTGAATCAGAAGACTTTTTTATAGAAAAAGTTGTTCCGAATCAGACAACTTTTTATAGAAAAAGTTGCTCTGAATCAGAAGACTTTTTTATAGAAAAAGTTGCTCAGAATCAAACGACTTTTTATAGAAAAAGTTGCTCTGAATCAAATGACTTTTTATAGAAAAAGTTGCTCTGAATCAGACGACTTTTTTATAGAAAAAGTTGCTCTGAATCAGAAGACCTTTTTTATAGAAAAAGTTGTTCCGAATCAGACAACTTTTTATAGAAAAAGTTGCTCTGAATCAGAAGACTTTTTTATAGAAAAAGTTGCTCAGAATCAAACGACTTTTTATAGAAAAAGTTGCTCTGAATCAAATGACTTTTTATAGAAAAAGTTGCTCTGAATCAGACGACTTTTTTATAGAAAAAGTTGCTCTGAATCAGAAGACCTTTTTATAGAAAAAGTTGCTTTGATTCAGACGACTTTTTTATAGAAAAAGTTGCTTTGATTCAGACGACTTTTTTATAGAAAAAGTTGCTTTGATTCAGACGACTTTTTTATAGAAAAAGTTGCTTTGATTCAGACGACTTTTCTATAGAAAAAGTTGCTTTGATTCAGATGATTTTTTATAGAAAAAGTTGCTTTGATTCAGACGACTTTTCCATAGAAAAAGTTGCTTTAATTCAGACGACTTTTCTATAGAAAAAGTTGCTTTGATTCGGACGACTTTTCCATAGAAAAAGTTGCTTCGATTCAGACGACTTTTTTTATAGAAAAAGTTGCTTTGATTCAGACGACTTTTTTATAGAAAAAGTTGCTTTGATTCAGGCGACTTTTTTATAGAAAAAGTTGCTTTGATTCAGACGACTTTTCTATAGAAAAAGTTGCTTTGATTCAGATGACTTTTTTATAGAAAAAGTTGCTTTGATTCAGGCGACTTTTTTATAGAAAAAGTTGCTTTGATTCAGACGACTTTTCTATAGAAAAAATTGCTTTGATTCAGACGACTTTTTTATAGAAAAAGTTGCTTTGATTCAGACAACTTTTCTACAGGAAAAAGTTGCTTTGATTTAAACAACTTTTCAATAGAAAAACAAAATTTCTTTAAGTACCCTACATGTTTAACTGTCTGACACATCATTATTAAATTTAAATTTAATTTTTCTTATCATATCATCTCAATTTTAAATGCGATTTTTTTTTTGTTTTGAATAAAATTTATTTTTGCGGTTTCAAGAAGCTGCTGAAACGAAGCAGCAACAAATAATATTAAAGTCTTTATTACATTTGCAGTAGAGTGGCAAATTACGAAAATTGTTCGCATTCAATTAAATTTAATTCAATTTAATTTAAAATGCAATTTATTTATGAAGAGTGAAAATGAAAATGAAAAGAAGCAAAAATAAGGGAGTCAAACCGAGAAATAATGGTGGGAACAAAACAGGTCAATAATTTTTAATAAAATGAAGAAGAAAAAAATAAAACAGAAAATCCTTGAGAAAATATTTGTTCAACTTTTTTTTAAAAGAGATTTAAAATACGATAAAGCTTAAATATATTCATAGGTTTTTTAAAATCTAAATATTTTACTTACTTTTTGTTAAAAATTGTTGTCTGATGTTTCAAAATTTGTCAAAAATCTGCAAATAAACAAAAAATAAAAAAAAAATTTAATAAAATTTTAAAATTAAAAATTTTAATATATTTTACAAATTAGCACGCAATTTGTTTTTTTTAACAATATAGTTTTATTTTGCAACTTATTAAAATCATATTAATAATCTTTTTTAACTGCATTCCATCATGAATTTGCAAAAAAAAAAATTAATACAATATTTTCATTACACAATAATCAAGATTAAATTTAAATACAATAAATAAAAAAAATTTTAAAATTTTTATAAGAACAAACGTGTATAATTGTAGGGAATGCAACAATAAAAAAAAACAATGAAAAAAAACAACAATGACATCGTGTTTATATTGTTAAAAACAGAAAAATTCTATTAAAAAAATCACATGAATGAGAATTTTATTATTAAAACAAAAGTTTAATGCAGTTTAATGCAAGATAAATGCAATATTAAGCAATTTTTTCAATAGAAAAATAATTTCTAGAAGAATGTTGTCTGAATGAGAGCAACTTTTTTTAGAGAAAAGTTGTCTGATTCAGAGCAACTTTTTCTATAAAAAAGTTGCCTGATTCAGAGCAACTTCTTCCATAAAAAAGTTTTCTGATTCGGAACAACTTTTTCTATAAAAAAAATTGTCTGATTCAGAGCAACTTTTTCTCGACAAAAGTTGTATGATTCAGAGCAACTTTTTACAGAGAAAAGTTGTCTGATGCAGAGTAACTTTTTCTACAGACAAGTTGTCTAATTCACAGCAACTTTTTCTAAAGAAAAGTTGTCTGAATCAGAGCAAATTTTTCTAAAGAAATGTTGTCTGAATCAGAGCAAATTTTTCTAAAGAAAAGTTGTCTGATTCAGAGCAACTTTTTCTAAAGAAAAGTTGTCTGATTCAGAGCAACTTTTTCTAAAGAAAAGTTGTCTGATTCACAGCAACTTTTTCTAAAGAAAAGTTGTCTGATTCACACCAACTTTTTCTATAGAAAAGTTGTCTGATCCAGAGCAACTTTTTCTATAGAAAAGTTGTCTGATTCAAAGCAACTTTTTCTATAAAAAAGTTGTCTGCTTCAGAGCAACTTTTTCTATAAAAAAGTTGTCTGATTCAGAGCAACTTTTTCTATTAAAAAAGTTGTCTGATTAAGAGCACCGTTTTCTATAAAAAAGTTGTCTGTTTCAGAGCAACTTTTTCTATAAAAATATTGTATAATTCTTAGCAACTTTTTCTATAAAAAAGTTGTCTGATTTAGAGCAACTTTTTCTAAAGAAAAGTTGTCTCAATCAGAGCAACTTTTTCTAAAGAGAAGTTGTCTGATTCATAGCAACTTTTTCTAAAGAAAAGTTGTCTGATTCACAGCAACTTTTTCTAAAGAAAAGTTGTCTGATTCAAAGCAACTTTTTCTAAAGAAAATTTGTCTGATTCAGAGCTACTTTTCTAAAGAAAAGTTGTCTGATTCAGAGCAACTTTTTCTAAAGAAAACTTGTCTGATTCACAGTAACTTTTTCTAAAGAAAAGTTGTCTGATTCAGAGCAACTTTTTCTAAAGAAAAGTTGTCTGATTCAGAGCAACTTATTCTAGAGAAAAGTTGTCTGATTCAGAGCAACTTTTTCTAGAGAAAAGTTGTCTGTTGCAGAGCAACTTTTTCTAGAGAAAAGTTGTCTGTTGCAGAGCAACTTTTTCTAGAGAAAAATTGTCTGATTCAGAGCAACTTTTTCTAGAGAAAAATTGTCTGATTCAGAGCAACTTTTTCTAGAGAAAAATTGTCTGATTCAGAGCAACTTTTTCTAGAGAAAAATTGTCTGATTCAGAGCAACTTTTTCTAGAGAAAAATTGTCTGATTCAGAGCAACTTTTTCTAGAGAAAAATTGTCTGATTCAGAACAACTTTTTCTAGAGAAAAGTTGTCTGATTCAGACCAACTTTTGCTAGAGAATAATTGTCTGATTCAGAGCAACTTTTGCTAGAGAAAAATTGTCTGATTCAGAGCAACTTTTTCTAAAGAAAAGTTGACTGATTCAGATCAACCTTTTCTAAAGAAAAGTTGTCTGATTCAGATCAACTTTTTCTAAAGAAAAGTTGTCTGATTCTAATCAACTTTTTCTAGAGCAAAGATGTCTGATTCACAGCTACTTTTTCTAGAGAAAAATTCTCTGTAACACACCCACTTTTCTATATAAAACTTGTCTGAAAAATCTAATTTTTGTATAGAAAACATGCTTTTATTAGATCGAGTTTTTCCATACAAAATAGTTAAGATTTCTTAAATATAGCAATTATCTCATTTTTAAAACAAAAACCATTAAAAAAAAATCAAACCATTCATAAACCAAGACTTAAATCATTAATTTGTTGCTCTTTAAAAAGAAAATACCTTTAAAATTAATTACTCATTTTTCACTTTCTACTCAAACAGTTGTTTAATCATTAAATTTAACAAATTAAGCAAGATTGTTGCATTTCTGCTAATGCCCCCTTTTTTTCATTATTAAACAAATTAATGATCTTGTTTATTTATTACAAAATTATTATGAGATTTTATAAGTGTATGTACATAATATTTAAAAGAAGTATTAATTAATTAATATAACCAGCTAAAATTACAAGATTTATTAAAAAGAAAGTGAAACCAATAAAATAAAAAAAAAAAAAATTTCTTTTGTTAATAAAAATTGAATTCCTACAGGTTTAGTTACAATTAAAAAGGTTTATATTACAACAAGTTATACATCATGAGAATGCCTAAAATGTAGGGATTAATTAAGGTATTAAAATTTATGGCTGGCTTTTATACAAAAAAAGTTATAAAGAATTTTGTTAAACATCATAATAATTAATATTAATCATACGTAGGGTGTTACAAAATTTAAATTTTTTAAATTTCCTGGAAATTTTTAATTTTTTTAAAGAATTAGTTACAAATACTTAAATAATATTTAAAATTGAGGGTATCAGTAATATTTTTCTAAAAAAAATTTAATTTTTTTTTTCGTCAAAAAATTTTATTTAACCTAACATGAGATAACAAATTTATTTAAAGTGTTTACAATACAAAAAGTGTTAAAACTTTTCATTAGCTTAAAGCAAACCAAAGTTATAAAGGTTTTTAACTAAAATGCCAATAATTAATATTAATCATACGTAGAGTGGTACACAAAGTTTATTTTATTAAAATTTAATAAAACCTTTCAACTTTTTCAACAAAATTTAAACAATTCTTAAAGAAATTGAATTAATTTATTAATTATATGCAATAGGAAGCAGCTAAAACCTAAACAACCTAAAATAAAAGCTTGAAATCCTGACCACATTTAAAATTTTCTTTTTCTTTCAAATGCCTTATGTTTCTGTTTTAAGAGAAAATTTATGTCAGTTAACAAAAATTTGTCTGAACTCAATAAAGTACTTTTTGACTTGTTTATTTACAACTCATACACATTTTCGAAAACATTTTCTAAAGAATCCAGGTGCGAAAGTTTCTAAGAGTGTGTACGAGTATTAAAGAAATTTTTAACACATGTTTTGCTTTACACTTAGTTTTTTTTCTATCCGCCATAATCTGCTATGTAGATCTTAAGATTCTTAATGTGGTTTAGAGGATAGAAGTAAAATAGCACAAAAACAAAAAAAAATCTCCAACCACCAACGCCTTTCATATCAATTTAAAACCCAAAAAACATTACAGGAGAAAAAAAAAAAAAAGCTGGGATATAAAAAGAATTTGCAGCTGCATACAACAGAAACCGCGCAACTACATACTGCAAAACATTTGTTAGAAACGTGGTTAAAGTAAAAGTTTCTTTGCCACCAAGATGCATTAAATGTAGGGAAAGAGAAGAAAGCTTTTGTGGCAAAAATCAATATAAAACATTAGCAAGACGTTTAGGCAGTAAAATATTGTAACATATGCGGCATATTCCAGAATTTATTTATGATAAATGCTGTTAAATATAAAATGAGAACAAAAGCAAACAAAATTATGATCGAAACAAACTTGCCACAAATGAAAAATCACCTTAAGACATGCCATCAAAAAAAAGAGATTTTTTTTTTTTTTTTTGTTATTTAGAAAAGTGGGTGGTAATGTTAACTTTTTCCTGTCATAAAAGATTAAAGAGAAATTTGTTTGCTGGCTGCTGATGATGTTAGTGTTTTTAAATAATCTTTATTGTTAAAGTAATTGATAATGACATAAATATGTCATTAGTTAGGAAAATATTGTATTTAGATAAAAATGGATGTTTTCAATTTTCATTATTGCAAAATTGTTGTAGCATGCATTGTCATATTCGATTATCTAGGCTTAGAAGAGAAAGTTTGAAGTGTCAGGATTCATTAAAGTATTTAAAATTTGCCATAGCTTAAAGCCCAAACAAATTAGAGAGGTTTTCTTAGAAATTAGCAATAATTAATATTAATCATACGTTAAGGGGGTCAAGAAAATTGTAATCATTGAATATTCAATAAAAAACCTTGAAGAATATGAGAGTTGGGGCAAATAAATATATAAAAAAGTAGACTGGACCCAATGCTACTTTTTGTATAAAAAGATTTGTCTTTGTTGACTGCAACAAAGACACGTTTTCTATAGAAAAGTTGTCTGGATCCAAGCAATTTTTTCTAGAGAAAATTTGTCTGGATCCAAGCAACTTTTTCTAGAGAAAATTTGTCTGTGTCCAACCAACTTTTTCTAGAGGAAATTTGTCTGTATCCAAGCAACTTTTTCTAGAGAAAAGTTGTCTGATTCAAAGCAACTCTTTCTAGAGAAAAGACATCTGATTCAGAGCAACTTTTTCTAGAGGAAGGTGGTCTGATTCAGAGCAACTTTTTCTAGAGAAAGGTGGTCTGATTCAGAGCAACTTTTTCTAGAGAAAGGTGGTCTGATTCAGAGCAACTTTTTCTAGAGAAAGGTGGTCTGATTCAGAGCAACTTTTTCTAGAGAAAAATTGTCTGATTCAGAGCAACTTTTTCTAGAGAAAAATTGTCTGATTCAGAGCAACTTTTTCTAGAGAAAAATTGTCTGATTCAGAGCAACTTTTTCTAGAGAAAAATTGTCTGATTCAGAGCAACTTTTTCTAGAGAAAAATTGTCTGATTCAGAGCAACTTTTTCTAGAGAAAAATTGTCTGATTCAGAGCAACTTTTTCTAGAGAAAAATTGTCTGATTCAGAGCAACTTTTTCTAGAGAAAAATTGTCTGATTCAGAGCAACTTTTTCTAGAGAAAAATTGTCTGATTCAGAGCAACTTTTTCTACAGAAAAATTGTCTGATTCAGAGCAATTTTTTCTACAGAAAAATTGTCTGATTCAGAGCAACTTTTTCTACAGAAAAATTGTCTGATTCAGAGCAACTTTTTCTAGAGAAAAGTTGTCTGATTCAGAGCAACTTTTTCTACAGAAAAATTGTCTGATTCAGAGCAACTTTTTCTATAGAAAAGTTGTCTGATTCAGAGCAACTTTTTCTATAGAAAAGTTGTCTGATTCAGAGCAACTTTTTCTATAGAAAAGTTGTCTGATTCAGAGCAACTTTTTCTATAGAAAAGTTGTCTGATTCAGAGCAACTTTTTCTATAGAAAAGTTGTCTGATTCAGAGCAACTTTTTCTATAGAAAAGTTGTCTGATTCAGAGCAACTTTTTCTATAGAAAAGTTGTCTGATTCAGAGCAACTTTTTCTATAGAAAAGTTGTCTGATTCAGAGCAACTTTTTCTATAGAAAAATTGTCTGATTCAGAGCAACTTTTTCTATAGAAAAGTTGTCTGATTCAGAGCAACTTTTTCTATAGAAAAGTTGTCTGATTCAGAGCAACTTTTTCTATAAAAAAGTTGTCTGATTCAGAGCAACTTTTTCTATAAAAAAGTTGTCTGATTCAGAGCAACTTTTTCTATAAAAAAGTTGTCTGATTCAGAGCAACTTTTTCTATAAAAAAGTTGTCTGATTCAGAGCAACTTTTTCTATAAAAAAGTTGTCTGATTCAGAGCAACTTTTTCTATAAAAAAGTTGTCTGATTCAGAGCAACTTTTTCTATAAAAAAGTTGTCTGATTCAGAGCAACTTTTTCTATAAAAAATAGCAACTTTTTCTATAAAAAAGTTGTCTGATTCAGAGCAACTTTTTCTATAAAAAAGTTGTCTGATTCAGAGCAAATTTTTCTATAAAAAAGTTGTCTGATTCAGAGCAACTTTTTCTATAAAAAAGTTGTCTGATTCAGAGCAACTTTTTCTACAAAAAAGTTGTCTGATTCAGAGCAAATTTTTCTATAAAAAAGTTGTCTGATTCAGAGCAACTTTTTCTACAAAAAAGTTGTCTGGATTAAAGCAACTTTTTCTAAAGAAAAGATGCCTGATTTAAATCAACATTTTCTGGTGAAATGTTGCCTGCATCCAAGCAACTTTTTCTAGAGAAAAGTTGTCTGCAACAGAGCAACTTGCTAATTTTCGGTTTTGTTTCACTAAATTCCATTTCGTTCCTTTTTTAAATTCAAAATATTTTAGTTTTTTTTTAAGAACTTAAACATTTTAAGCGTTTTTTTCTCACTTCCTCTCCGGTTCTTAAAAATCATAAAAAATACCACAAAATTACTCAGAATAAATTCCTAGAAAATAAATTTGTTTGTTTATGTATAACAATTTTTGTATGGGTTCTTTGCCTTAACGACAACATAAGCCTACCTACAACAATTCAAACAACAACAACAATAACAACATTGAAATATTTATTTTCAAGTTTTCTTTAACATTTATTTGTTTTTTGTGATTTTTTTATGTCACCCAACTAACATAAACATTAAAACAAAATTTCATTTCATAAAAGGGTATATTTTTTTTGGTAGATGCCTCATTTAGTTGAAGCTAATGATAGAGAACAACAAAAAGCAGCAAACAACCAAGAATTAAGTACGAGTTTGAGTATATGAATGTAGGAATGTAAAGCTAAAGCGGAAGTTTGCAAAATATTTCAGTAGAAGAACCATTTGATTAGTTTTTAAGTACAACCAAACATTTGTACATATACAGACATGTGAATACTTAACGGGGATGGAAATTTCTTACTTTTTTCGATCATTTTGAAAAACTTAACGAAACTTTATTATTGAAACCAAAAATATTATACAAATTTTGTTTTTATATTTGTTTAACTTATATAAATATCTTTGTAATTTTAATGAAATTTTATATTTTTGTTCATTTTAAAAAACTCAACGAAACTTTATTTTTTAAACTAAAGCATATATCAATATTTTGCTTTCATATTTGTTTTATTTAGTTTAAATTACTTTTAATTGAAAAGAAATTTTGTTATTTTGGACATTTTGAAAAACTTAACGAAACTTTATTTTAGAAACTAAAGCAACTAAGAAAATTTTGTTTACATATTTATTTAACTTAGTTCAAAATTATGTTAATTCAAAGGAAATTTTGTATTTTCGACCATTTTGAAAAACTTAACGAAACTTTATTTTTGAAACTAAAGCAACTAAGAAAATTTTGTTTACATATTTATTTAACTTAGTTTAAAGACATTTAAATTAGAAAGAAATTTTGTATTTTTGGACATTTTGAAAAACTTAACGAAACTTTATTTTTGAAACTAGAAGTATTTGAAAAAATATTTTATTAAATGTGGTAAACTTACTGAAGCTAGATTCTAATTCAGAAAATATTTTTAATTTTCGGCCATTTTGAAAAACTTAACGAAACTTTATTTTTGAAACTGAAGTCAGTATAAAAATTTTGTTTTCAGATTTGTTTTATTTAGTTTAAATTACTTTTAATACAAAAGAAATTTTGTATTTTTGGACATTTGGAAAAACTTAACGAAACTTTATTTTTGTAAATGAAGTTAGTAAAAAATTTAGTTTTCAGATTTGTTTTATTTAGTTTAAATCATTTTTAAATCCAGACAAATTTTGTATTTTTAGACATTTTTAAAAACTTAACGAAACTTTATTTTTTAAACTAAAGCAACTTACAAAATTTTGTTTTTTTATTTCTTGAACGTAGTTAAAATTATTAATAATTCCATTGAATTTTTTTTAATATGTTTAACTAAAAAACTTAACGAAACTTTATTTTCACAAAACTTAATCACAAAAATTTAAATAATTCCACATTTATTTAACTTAGTTTAAGTTCTTTTGAATTCTTTACTCATTTTCCTGGTTGGACCATTTTAAAAACTTAACGAAACTTTATTTTTTATTATTTACATAATTTTAATAAAACTGAACTTACCATCCCTGTTACTCTCAAATAAACATTCATATAAACAAACATTTCTTTTCCAGTTTTACATATAAACTCACACATCTTTACATACATAAATAGTTACATATGTAAATTATGCCTAACAAAAACACTCATTAATGTTTAATGAGAGCATACAAATGTTCGTGCATGAGTACTTTACATCTAAACATGTATGTTCATATGTTTGAAAATATGTGTGTAGAACGAAATTAGAATGTTAAACGAAACAAAAAAACAACAAAACAAGCCGAATTAACAAAGTGAAGCAGAACGATTAATGACATTTAACGAATATAAATCGTTTGATTGGTTTTGGTTTGAATGTTTGTTTATTTGTAAGTATCAATGTTTCAATTGTCTCATCTATCATGGACAAAATCAAATAGACAACCACACCTTAGAATTTTTAGCGGTTTTTTGCAATAATTCAAAAATAATACTCGTACATAAAAAAGGAAATTCTTATGAAATATAGCCATACCATACAAGTTTCGTTAAGTTTTTTTTTTTAATCTCAAAATATTAATTTGTTAATAGAATTCAAATGAAGCTTTCATAAGTTATTTAAAAAATGAAGAAATTCATATTTATTTCCAACTGTTCATAAAAATAAAGTTTCATTATGTTTTTCATATTAACAAAAATCCAAAATTTTTTGTAAATATTGTATGAAAATAACTTAATTTAAACGAATACAGTAAAATATTTTCTCAAATATATTTAGTTTAGTTAAAAATGTTTCGTTAAGTTTTTAAATATTATCGAAATGTAAAAATTTTCTCTTATTTTAGTTACAATCTAGCAGGTTATTATGAATATGTTAAAAGTAAGTTTATAGTGGATTTCGTTAAAAAAATTAAGTTTCGTCAAGTTTTTTAAATGACCAAAAATTTAAAATTTTTACAGAATTCAAATAAAGCTTATATTACATAAATAAATCAGCAAAAAAATAATTTTTATTTCAAGTCGTTTAGAAAATAAAGTTTCGTTAAGTTTTTTAAATTAACAAAAATTCAAAATTGTTGTTGCATACAAATAAAGCTAATATTACATAAATAAATCAGCAAAAAGCTAATTTTTATTTCAAGCCGTTTAAAAAATAAAGTTTCGTTAAGTTTTTTAAATTAACAAAAATTCAGAATTTTTATAGAATTCAAATAAAGCTTATATTGCATAAATAAATCAGCAAAAAAAATATTTTTTATTTCAAGCCGTTTAAAAAATAAAGTTTCGTTAAGTTTTTTTAAATTAACAAAAATTCAAAATTGTTATTGCATACAAATAAAGCTTTTATTATAGAAATAAATCAATAAAAAAATAGTTTTTTATTTCAAGCCGTTTAAAAAATAAAGTTTCGTTAAGTTTTTTAAATTAACAAAATTTAAAATTTTTTTATAGAATTCAAATAAAACTTATATTACATAAATAAATCAATAAAAAAAATAATTTTTATTTCAAGGTGTTTCGAAAATAAAGTTTCGTTAAGTTTTTTAAATTAACAAAAATTCAAAATTGTTGCTTATAAATAAAGCTTATATTATAGAAATAAATCAACAAAAAAATAATTTTTATTTTAAGTCGTTTAGAAAATAGAGTTTCGTTAAGTTTTTTAAATTTACAAAATTTCAAAATTTTTTATAGAATTCAAATAAAACTTATATTACATAAATAAATCAATAAACAAATAATTTTTATTTCATGCTGTTTCAAAAATAATGTTTCGTTAGGTTTTTTAAATTAACAAAAATTTTAAATTTTTACAGAATTCAAATAAAGAAATAAATCAACAAAAAACTAATTTTTATTTCAAGCGGTTTAGAAAATAAAGTTTCGTTAAGTTTTTTAAACTAATAAAAACTCAAAATTTTCTTAAATTTTTTATAAAATCCATTCACTTTAAACGAATATAAAAAAATATTTTTTCAAATGTTTGTACTTTTGAAAAAAATGTTTCGTTAAGTTTTTAAAATTTTTCGAAATTAAAAAATTCTTCAAAATTTAACTACAATTCAGCTGGACTTTATACATATTATAAAAACTAATTTTTTGCAGGCTTCTTTAAAAAATTAAAGTTTCGTTAAGTTTTTTTAATGATCAAAAATTTTAAATAGTTAGTGTAAATTAGCCTATTTTCCAATTCAATCACTTCTAACAAATTTTAATTAATTAAAACAAAAATAAACCCAAAATTCTGCCTTTTTTTCCCTATTTTCCCCAATACTCTAACATATGGCAGCTTTGTTACGCTAAATTCCCCTAAGCAACAACAAAAAAAAACAATAAAAATAAGTTCCATTAAAACAAACATCCTTGAATTAATTTTAAGTATTATTTAGGTTTGTTTATTTTATGTGTCTTTAACTATATCTTTTATTATTATTTTTTGCAATAATATTTTTTATAGTTATTTGTGTTTTTTGTGAATTTTGTAGCTTTCATAATTTCAGTTTTTATTAATTTTTTGCCAGTAGTGTAAAACAAACAAACAATAACAACAACACCCACATAAACCAGCCATTTTTTTGTTGTTTTGTTCTCTGTATTTTAGTGCATTTCTTTTGACATTGACTGTTTGTTGTTTTTTTGTTGGGCTTTTTTTTCTTCTCAGTATTTACATATGATGCCGTCGTTGTTTTTGTTATTTTTTGCACATACATACTCCTCGTATAGTTAAACGAGTACTTGGGGGATTTAGTTCGTTTGTTGTTGTTGCATTATAGTTGCCTTTGTTTGTTGTTGTTGCCTTTAGAGATTTAGTGAGACCAGCTAATTTGCTTAACAAGTTTGTTTTGATGCATTAGTTGTTGTTGTTTTCTATATAAAAGCCGCCCATAATTTACTTATATAAATGGGAAGACAACTACAAATATTATCAAGATGATAATGAAGATGATTTTAGTTTATAAGCAAAAGATTTTTATTAATGATCATTATGAATTATTTTTTTTAATATGTATTTATGAATATGGGTGTGTGATCATGTGTATTTTTGAGTGCGTGTGTTATTTTTACGTCTTTTTTTGGTTGTATTATTCTTGTGCATGAGTCATTTTAACCTATTAATGCTCAAAGAGGTATAAATAAGAAGTAGCTTGGTTTAAAAAAGAACTTTTCTATAGAAAAATCTCCAAAAATTTCAATGTAGCCAAAAAGAAACGAAATGGAATTTAATGAAACATACATAAAATTAGATAAAACTCATACAATAAATAATAACAACGAGAAATCAGATATTTCTCAATAAATCCAAAGTAATTTCATATTTTTTGAAACAGAACTAAATGGAATCTCCTGAAACTTACCTAAAATTAAATAAAACTAAATAAAAATTATAGAATTTAAGTAAAATCAACTAAAATCTCCAACATTTTCAATTTAGTCCATGTGGAACGAAATGGAATTTAGAAAAACTTAAACAAAACTTGTCAAAATATTTTGTTTTAAACACACAATACATAATAATAAGAAAAAATCAACAATTTTCTCAAAAAACTCTAAAGAATTTGAAATGTTTGAAAGAGGAACAAAATGGAATCTCCTGAAACATACTTAAAATTAAATAAAACTAAATAAATTTAATAAAATAAAAGTTAAATCACATAAAATCTCAATAATTTTCAATTTAGCCACAGGGGAACGAAATGGAATATAGTGAAACATGTTAGAAATCAAAAAAATATACTTTATTCTAGCAATAAAGCATTGTATTGAACAGCAAATGAAAGAGTTTTGTAAAAATCTTAAAGAAATAGGCAATTTTGAAACAGGAACAAAATGGAATTATATGAAACATGCACTAAAATTAAAACAAACTAATAATAAACTAACAAATGTATGATAACACACAATAAATCCAATAAAATCCGACCAATTTTAGTTTTTGCAAAAGTGGAACGATATGGAATTTTGTGAAACATCTAAGAAATTAAAAAAAAATATGGATTTAATGAAAAAACCTTGATATTTAAAGTTAAATTAAAGAATTTTTATAAAAATCTATAATAATAAGACAGTTTCCTTAGAGGAACAAAATGGAATTATATGAAACATAACCCAAAATTAAATTAAATAAAACTAAAAACTAACAAATTTATGAAAACTCGCAAAAAATCTGAAAAAATCTCAAAAACTTTCAATTTAGCCAAAGTGGAACGAAATGGAATTTTGTGAAACACGAAATAAATTCAAAAATAAAAACAATTTTAATGATAAAAATTTAATATTTAACAATAAATGAAAGATTTATATAAAAATCTTAAATAGTAAGACAGTTTCCTTAGAGGAACAAAATGGAATTATATGAAACATGCCTTAGAATTAAATAAAAAAAAATAAAAACTAAGAAACTTATGTAAATTCCTAAAAAAATCTAATAAAATCTCAAAAACTTTTAATTTAGCCAAGTGGAACGAAATGGAATTTAGTGAAACATCTAGGAAATCCAAAAATAATATGGATTTCAATGATAAAACATTAAATCTTAACAATAAATGAAAAAATTTCATAAAAATCTTAAAAAAGCAGGCAGTTTCCAAAGAGGAACAAAATGGAATTATATGAAACATGCCTCAAAATTAAATAAAAAAACAAAAATTTAACAAATTTGTGAAAACATGCAAAAAATCTGAAAAATTCTCAAAAACTTTCAATTTAGCCAAAGTGGAACGAAATGGAATTTAGTGAAACATCTAAGAAATTCAAAAATAATATGGATTTCAATGATAAAACATTAAATCTTAACAATAAATAAAAGATTTTCATAAAAATCTTAAAAAAGCAGGCAGTTTCCAAAGAGGAACAAAATGGAATTATATGAAACATGCCTCAAAATTAAATAAAAAAACAAAAATTTAACAAATTTGTGAAAACTTGCAAAAAATCTGAAAAATTCTCAAAAACTTTCAATTTAGCCAAAGTGGAACGAAATGGAATTTTGTGAAACATCTAAGAAAACCCAAAAATAAAACAGATTTTAATGACAAAATCTTGATATTTAACGATAGATGAAAGATTTTCATAAAAATCTTCAAAAAGCAGGCAGTTTCCAAAGAGGAACAAAATGGAATTATATGAAACATGCCTTAAAATTAAATAAAAACACTAATAAAATTATGTAAATTCGCAATAAATCTCCAAATTTTTATTTAGCCAAACAGTAACGAAATGGAAATTAGTGAAACTTGATTTTAAAAATCAAACATTCCGGTAGTCTGACATCTACTGCCTAAAAAAGATTGAAGTGTTTCAGACATTACTTTTGTAGAAAAAGTTGCTAAGATTTTTTTTTTGGAATTAAACAAGTTCTTTAAATTAAAACTGGCTGTACCTTTAAAGGTTAATTATTTCAATATTCTGGATTTTGTAGTTTTTAAAATTTGTTCCCCGTTCTGTTTGTAGCTGTTAAATTTTATTATTTTTGGCACGATCTTTAATATTTGTATTTTTTTTGTTGTCTTATTTTTTCAGCTTGTTGTATGATATTGAATATTTGTTGTTGGTTTTTTTTAATGCTATTGGTATTGCGTTCTTCTTCGTGTTTGGTTTTTTTTTTTTTTTGGTGAGACGTTTTGCAGTAAAGTGTTAAAATTTACTGGTAGCAAGAGCATAAAAGAATATAAATTGCGGTGTGTTGTTTTTATAAGATTCTAAAAATTGTTTTTTTCAGACAAATTTTCTGTTACCTAAGTAAGTTCCGCTATTGTTTTGTTATTTTTGGCCAAGTTTTATGTTAATTTTTTTTTTCTTAAGTGATTCATATTGGATTTGTTTTTGCGGTGGCTACGAGCTTAGTGTTTTAAACGAAAAAGTGACATCTGTTAATTAATTGAGCAAATGTCATTGTTTTTATTTTGAGTTTAACAGACTTGTCAATCATAGTAAAGATTATGAAATTTAAGAATTTTAAAAAATTTTGGGATTTTTTTTAAAATGGAAACGAAATTAAAAATAAATATTTTTTAAAAAATTTTTAGTTAGGAAATATTTTTTTTAAATTTTCTGTATTTTTATTTTTGAATATTTTTTTTACTTTTTATATTAGTTAAGCTAAATTTTATTTATAATTAAAACCTTTTATTTCTATTAATTTTTTAATAATTATTAAATTTTACAACAATTTCCCTTTATTTCCATATCATAATTTTGCTAAGTGTTTAAAATGTTCTACATTTCCAGGCCTGCATGTTCTTTTACAATGTTTACCTTTTGTTTACAGTTTTCCATCACCAACAATGATCATTATCATTAACAATAACAACTAACATGTTGTTTTTGTCTATGATAAACATAATTTGGTAGCAAATATCTTACACAAAAAGGAATAATAACAAAAACAAATCATAATTACATGTTATAACGTAATACGAGGGGAAAATATTACTGTTCATACTCTTACTACATAACTGTGTTTCCCACTCACCCTCTCTTTCTCCTTCTCCTAGCTAATGCACTTTCGTGTCTCTTTTAAAAACGACAACGACTGCAATTCTAACGAAGAAGAACTATTTACTTATACAACAAACACAGTCTTCTGTATATGAGGTTTGTGTGTTCGTTGTTTTGTTTACAGTAATTTTGTTTCTTGTGATAATCTCTTGTTTTCTATCTCTCTCTATATTTTCTTCTCTACTCCATGTTTGTTTTGCTTTGTTATTGTTATTATTATGAGGTTAAAATTGAAGTAAAGATCTAATCTATTTTGTTTTGTTGTTAGTTTTGTTGTTTGTTGCTTCTGCATTTTAATGACAAGTTTGTTACTAAACTCGTAATATGGTTTTTCATGTAATATTAACACAATATCGTAGTTGCTGTTGATGATGATGACCACAGTTTAGAAAAAGATTTATTTTTAGAATTTCACCATAATTATGGTGGGTAAAAAAAAATAAAAAAAACTAGAGTAAGAAAAACTTTATTTTTCCAATATTTCCCAAAGCATCAAACTAGTTGCAGTTTTTTTCTAGTTACAAGTTGTGTGTTTTATATAAACGAAATTAGTTGCAGTTACCTATAAACCAGACTTATCTTAGTAGATGTTTGCGATGATGTTGGCTGTTGATGGTTTGGTTTGGTTGTTCGACTACTCTATAAATGGTTTTCAGCCAATTGACCTTGTTTTGTTGTAAGTTTTTTTTCAATTTAATACCAGTTTCTTAGAATTTATGTGGGTGTTTATTAAGAATTATGGTTATATTTAGCAATATTTATTAGGAATGTTAAGGAAAATTAGAAGAAAAAAATATTGATAAGGAGTTGAATTAAATTCAATTAAATAATTTTAATTGAAAACTAAATTAAAGGTTAAAAAAAGACTTTAAAAGTAAAAAAAAAAACTATTTGAAAAAAAATTAAGAATTCTTAAGAATTTAAAGAAATTTTTTTTTTATAAATTTATAACAAGCAACATGTGGCTGAAACATTTTTGGTAACAAAATCATGTCAAAAACTAAATTTTAATTTAAATAAATTGCATAAATTTATTGCAAATTATTATTTTTACGATATTTAAAAGAATTTTAGTAATTTAAACTTCTCAGCAACATGTTGCTGCAACATTTTATAAACACAAAATGAAGACAAATAAGTATTTATCATATTATGAAGGCTTATTAAGCTTAAATATCAAGAAAATTTTTTGTTTTATTATGATTTTATATAAAGTTAGCTTTGGCAACATGTTGCTGCAACATTTTTTGAAATCCAAATAATGTTTAAAATGAAATTTTCACTTCAGAAAAGTTAAGCAACCTCAAATATATTCAAATAAACAGCATTTTGTAAAAATTTATTTTAAGCAACATGTTGCTGCTACATTTTTTAGTCATCAAATTATGCGAAAATCCAAATTTTCGTTTTAAAAATGAGTTTAATGCAAAATTTTAAGAAAAATTATTGTTTTATAAAATTTTTACATAAATTTAGTTCTGGCAACATGTTGCAAGAAGATTTTTGAACAACAAATTCTAATTTTCTTTTAAGAAATGTTGCTTTACCATAAATAAAATGAAAACTATTGTTTTAAATATAAATTAAGAAGAAATTATTTTTAAGCAACATGTTGCTGCAACATATTTTGAACACCACAATGAGTAAAATATTAAATTTTCTTTTTAATAATGTCTGTTATGTATAAATTTGAATTATAATACTAGTTTTATACAAATTTAATATAAATTTTGTTCCGGCAACATGTTGCAGCAACATTTTTTTTAACTTCAAATTAGGACTAAAGCTAAATTTTCATTTCAGAAATATTTCTAACCACGAAATATAACGAAAAAAATTCTTTATACAAAATTATGGAGAAATTTATTTTAAGCAACATGTTGCTGCAACATTTTTTTAACACCAAATATAGTAAAATGCTAAAATTAGTTTTTAGTAATAAATCTTATGTATAAATTTAAAGAATAATACTAGTTTTATACAAATTTAATATAAATTTTGCTCCGGCAACATGTTGCAGCAACATTTTTTTAACTCCAAATTATGTCTAAAGCTAAATTTTCATTTCAAAAATGTTTTCTAACCATAAATATAATGAAAACTATTGTTTTATTAAAAAATTAAGGATAACTTAATTTAAAGCAACATGTTGCTGCAACATTTTTTGAACACCAAATTCAGTGAAATATTAAATTTTCTTTTTAATAATGATTCTTATGCCTAAATTTAAAGAATAATGCTTGTTTTATACAAATTTAATATAAATTTTGTACTGGCAACATGTTGCAGCAACATTTTTTTAACTCCAAATTATGTCTAAAGCTAAATGTTCATTACAGAAATGTTTTCTAACCATAAATATAATGAAAATAATGGTTTTGTAAAACATTTACGAACAATTTATTCTAAGCAACATGTTTCTGCAACATTTTGTTTGCAACAAATTTAGTAAAAATCTAAATTTTTATGTCAAGCTTGTTTCTTAACTACAAATTCAATGAAAATTATGATTTTAAACAAAATTCAGTAGAAACTAAGTCTTGGCAACATGTTGCAGCAACATTTTTAGAAATAAAATTTTGTCAAAACTAACATAAATTTTATAAATTAAAAATGAGTGGCATATTTTATTTTAAGAGCAACACATCACATTTAAGATTTTAAATAACTCTTTATAAAATTTCTGATAATTTTTTTTTTTTTTTGAAAATGAAATTTAAGTTAATAAACCTTTTCAAGATAATTTAATTTTGTATTTGTCTTATAGTCTGAATAGTTTTTTAAACAAAAACATTTTTAAAATTAGAAAAATCTTAAGAAATCTGTAATTTATAAGCAATTTAAAAAACTTAGCCATAATTAATATTAATCATACGTTCTGTATGGCAAAATTTCAAAAATCTTCAAAATCTCTTGCTATTTGTTACAATAAACCAAATTTTCTTAAAAATCTGAATTTTTAAACAAATCCTCTGCCATACAACTCAAAATTGTTCCCAAAAAAACCCGTTCATAGTTAAACTTAACTATGATGCACATGTTGCCTAAAGGTCACAGCCGCACAATATTGCACAAAACCAAAACTTTTTTCATTTAACCGGTAAAACCACCTTAAACACAAGAAAACACTTTCAATTTAAAACTCAGCTGACAGTTTTGAACAATACTTTTTGGGTTTTTTTGCTGAAATTTCGTTTAAACTTTTTAACAATTTATATATTGTATTTTTTTCATAAAAGTGTTTATCCTACGATTAAGTTTTAAGAAGAAATTTATGTTGCACATTAAATTAAATACAGCCATAACCTTCACTTTTTTTTTAACCAAGTTTCTGTTTTATTTTTTTTTGGTTTCCATCATGCTGCCAAGACATTTAAAAGTTACAAGACTGTCAGGCTTTTACGGATAGACCTTCATAACAAGATTGTCATAAATTAACATTCACAACAATAACAACTACAAAATAATGACACAAGACTGAGCACGAATGAATATATAAAGATTTCCTATAACTGAAAAATTATAAATTCCATGCCGAAAAACTAAAGTGTCAGATTCAATTAACTTTGTAAATTCAAGTTAACAAAAGACTGGAAATAAACCAAAATTCTGCAGTTGAAAACGAACACAAAATGAGCCTCAGAAACAATTAAAAAAAATCCAGAAAATAAAACTTCTCATTACCAGCCTTAAAGTATTAAAAAATTCAAATTTAATTTTTAATCTTAATTAATTCTCATTCAATCTTTATTCCACTCTACCCGGCCAGCTGTAGGGTATTATTTTGTGATCAAGAACCCAAAATCTGCTTATTCAATGTCAAGTAAATAAAATCTACATACTTGACTTGTAATAAATCTTTACTCTGTACAACACACAAAATCATGGCTAAGAATAGATTAATTGAAGTGTCAAAGTCTTATTTTTCAAATCTTTTGCAAAAACGTATTAACAATTTTAAATCAATTCAAAAGCAATCACTATTATTATTAGAAGTATATGCTTGAGTGTGGCTGTTTTTTTAATCCATTTTAATGTATCATAAACACAAAAAAAAAATCAAATTTAAACTTGTTAACTCCCATTGTGCAACATTGCAACTCATACTACAAAAATAAGGTCATGGTCTACAGCCAGCAAAATTCACAGATTTTTTTTCTTGTCTTGTAAAACGAAAATGTTATTTAAATGATTTAATACTTAATTTAAATATTAATAAGATAATAAAGAACACTATAAACAACAATTAAAAACTTTGCTGTTTTTACTTAAGACCAATATCAATCACTTTAACATAGTTTTCATGACACATGATTAATTTTTTTCTTTTTTGTTAAAAGTGATCTAACTTTTATGTTAGTTTACCATACGTTTTCAGGGGTTTTATTATTAGAAATGATATAATTTTGTAGGTATTTATTTAAAGCCTGAAATGTTTTATTAAAAATGTTAAAAGAATTTTGTTTGTAAGTTTGTTAGAAAAAAAGTTATGTTGGATTTTGTAGAATTAATATTAATCATACGTTGCAGTGTACGTAGCGTATGATTAATATTACAATATTTGATAAGGAATCGACAACTTTACTTTTCTATAGAAAAGTTATCGATAACTTTACTTTTCTATAGAAAAGTTATCGATAACTTTACTCTTCTATAGAAAAGTTATCGATAACTTTACTTTTCTATAGAAAAGTTATCGATAACTTTACTTTTCTATAGAAAAGTTATCGATAACTTTACTTTTCTATAGAAAAGTTATCGATAACTTTACTTTTCTATAGAAAAGTTATCGATAACTTTACTTTTCTATAGAAAAGTTATCGATAACTTTACTTTTCTATAGAAAAGTTATCGATAACTTTACTTTTCTATAGAAAAGTTATCGATAACTTTACTTTTCTATAGAAAAGTTATCGATAACTTTACTTTTCTATAGAAAAGTTATCGATAACTTTACTTTTCTATAGAAAAGTTATCGATAACTTTACTTTTCTATAGAAAAGTTATCGATAACTTTACTTTTCTATAGAAAAGTTATCGATAACTTTACTTTTCTATAGAAAAGTTATCGATAACTTTACTTTTCTATAGAAAAGTTATCGATAACTTTACTTTTCTATAGAAAAGTTATCGATAACTTTACTTTTCTATAGAAAAGTTATCGATAACTTTACTTTTCTATAGAAAAGTTATCGATAACTTTACTTTTCTATAGAAAAGTTATCGATAACTTTACTTTTCTATAGAAAAGTTATCGATAACTTTACTTTTCTATAGAAAAGTTATCGATAACTTTACTTTTCTATAGAAAAGTTATCGATAACTTTACTTTTCTATAGAAAAGTTATCGATAACTTTACTTTTCTATAGAAAAGTTATCGATAACTTTACTTTTCTATAGAAAAGTTATCGATAACTTTACTTTTCTATAGAAAAGTTATCGATAACTTTACTTTTCTATAGAAAAGTTATCGATAACTTTACTTTTCTATAGAAAAGTTATCGATAACTTTACTTTTCTATAGAAAAGTTATCGATAACTTTACTTTTCTATAGAAAAGTTATCGATAACTTTACTTTTCTATAGAAAAGTTATCGATAACTTTACTTTTCTATAGAAAAGTTATCGATAACTTTACTTTTCTATAGAAAAGTTATCGATAACTTTACTTTTCTATAGAAAAGTTATCGATAACTTATCGATATCGATAACTTTACTTTTCTATAGAAAAGTTATCGATAACTTTACTTTTCTATAGAAAAGTTATCGATAACTTTACTTTTCTATAGAAAAGTTATCGATAACTTTTGTTTTCTATAGAAAACTTATCGATAACTTTACTTTTCTATAGAAAAGTTATCGATAACTTTACTTTTCTATAGAAAAGTTATCGATAACTTTACTTTTCTATAGAAAAGTTATCGATAACTTTACTTTTCTATAGAAAAGTTATCGATAACTTTACTTTTCTATAGAAAAGTTATCGATAACTTTACTTTTCTATAGAAAAGTTATCGATAACTTTACTTTTCTATAGAAAAGTTATCGATAACTTTACTTTTCTATAGAAAAGTTATCGATAACTTTACTTTTCTATAGAAAAGTTATCGATAACTTTACTTTTCTATAGAAAAGTTATCGATAACTTTACTTTTCTATAGAAAAGTTATCGATAACTTTACTTTTCTATAGAAAAGTTATCGATAACTTTACTTTTCTATAGAAAAGTTATCGATAACTTTACTTTTCTATAGAAAAGTTATCGATAACTTTACTTTTCTATAGAAAAGTTATCGATAACTTTACTTTTCTATAGAAAAGTTATCGATAACTTTACTTTTCTATAGAAAAGTTATCGATAACTTTACTTTTCTATAGAAAAGTTATCGATAACTTTACTTTTCTATAGAAAAGTTATCGATAACTTTACTTTTCTATAGAAAAGTTATCGATAACTTTACTTTTCTATAGAAAAGTTATCGATAACTTTACTTTTCTATAGAAAAGTTATCGATAACTTTACTTTTCTATAGAAAAGTTATCGATAACTTTACTTTTCTATAGAAAAGTTATCGATAACTTTACTTTTCTATAGAAAAGTTATCGATAACTTTTGTTTTCTATAGAAAAGTTATCGATAACTTTTGTTTTCTATAGAAAAGTTATCGAAAACTTTTGTTTTCTGTAGAAAAGTTATCGATAACTTTTGTTTTCTGTAGAAAAGTTATCGATAACTTTTGTTTTCTATAGAAAAGTTATCGAAAACTTTTGTTTTCTGTAGAAAAGTTATCGATAACTTTTGTTTTCTGTAGAAAAGTTATCGATAACTTTTGTTTTCTATAGAAAAGTTATCGATAACTTTTGTTTTCTATAGAAAAGTTATCGATAACTTTTGTTTTCTATAGAAAAGTTATCGATAACTTTAATTTTGTATAGAAAAGTTATCGATAACTTTAATTTTGTATAGAAAGTTTTCGATAACTTTAAATTTCTATAAAAATTCAACGATTACATTAATTTTCTACAGAAAAGCTGGATTTAGCAGTTAAATGGAAAAAGGTTTTGCTTTTTTTTACAAATATTGTGCGCCTGTGATCTTTAGGCATTATGTGTAGCTTAGTTAAGTTTTACAATGAACGGGTTTTTCGAAAAAAAAATTAGTTGTATGGAAGAGGATTGAATGAATGTTTAAGAATTTAAAAAATAATTCCATAATTTTATGCAATATCAAGAGATTTTAAATATTTTCTAAATTTTGACATACTCAGCGTATGATTAATATTAATTATGACTTATTGTTTTAAACTGCTTATAAAGTAGTGATTGTTTTACATTTTACCAATTTTAAAAAGCAATTTGTTTTGTAAACTTTTTAGGCTTTAAGGCAAGTTTAAAAGTTTTGTATCCTCAGCAGTAAAATGTTGAAATTTTTCTGGTTGTTTTCTAAAATTTAATTTTCTTAGGATTTTTTTTCGGAAATTTTTTTGGAGTTTTCCAATATAGTTTTGTAAAATATTGCAGCACCATGTTTGCTTGTAATTTTTCAACCTTCCAAAAAAAATCACCCGTTATTTAAAATGTTTAAACATTATTTCTATTTGTTTTTTTTTAACACAAACATCAAAATGTACTTGAAATCCAATTTAATTCTTCATGTTTTACTACTGTTTTTATCATCATCTTCAAACTTTCCTCAAAGCACTTTTGGTCTAAAGAATAGAGACTAAATACATGTATTTTTGTTGTTCTTGTTCTTCTGAACTGAAGAAGTGAACAGTGGTGTATTATAGACAGTTATTGTTGTTATTGTTGGTGGTTCCTAAGAACTCCACTTCAAGTAGCTGTTTTTATGATTATTAAGAAATTGCTGGTGTTTTTTCTTCTATTTAAAAAAAAAATAAAAAAAATTACAACTACTGGTGTTTAACACTCAACACTGGACAAGTACTAGAAAGAAGTATGATGATGATGGCTGGTTGGTTGGTTGGCTATTATTCTTCACCAGACATACATACACTTGTAAGTTGTTGTATACATTAATATTTGAGTACTCATTTATATAGATGGAGGAGACCTTGTGCCACCACCACCAACAACAAACGATTCTTTTCGTTATGATGCCAATGATGAAGAGGCTTCTTAAGAGTGTCAACACAGTGGGTTAGAGTGTGAAATAAATGGAGATAAATACTTTCAAAACAAACTTCTAAATTACTAGATTGAATGATATAGTATCCGAGTACATACTGTCAAACTGGCCAACCTTGCAATGTTGCAGCCCCTTCCGCCATTTTAATTTGACAACTTCATAAACATAATTCTGAGAGCTATACTTCTCTTCCACTGTTAGTCCTCAGACTATTGTGGTACTTAGACTTATTGCAATTTTACTAAAAATTCTGTAGTTCAAAACTTCTTCAATTATTCTCTCTCCTATTTTATTCAGTCCCACTGTTCCTCAGTTTAAAACAAATCTCTTCATATTCTTCTTGTTTTTCTTTGTAAAAAGACCGTGAAAAAATAAAGCAGAACCCTTGGATGTTTTTTTCTTACATTTTCTCCCCTTTTTTCTCTATTTCGAGATGATGGAAAAAAACCTGACACGACGCGTGGGAATTTTTTTCATTGGTTTAGATGTTGTATGATTTAAACACTTTTATTACACTTTAGCTTAAATAAAAAAGTCTTTTTTTTATATAGAAAATAGAGTTGTTTTCTTCTTTGTTAAATTTATTTTATGTAGATTTAAGTCTGGTTAATGATTTGCTAGCAAAAATGAAATAAAAAAATAGCAAACAATTTAAATAAAAGGAAAATAGAAGCAAAATCATTTAAATAGAGTTATAAAACGAGAGATAAAATGATAAGCAAAAGGGCACCACCAGATATGAAAGAGTTAAACTCTACTTATTTGGGTACCATTTAAATGGAAAAAGTACCAGAGATTTTTGTGTTGCATTATTGTACTAAAAGTACTTAAAAGTATCTTAAAGGATAAAAGGTACTTTTAAGTACAATTTAGTACCAAAAACAGACTAAATTCTTAAAGATTATTTGGCTTAAGGATGGCTGGTACTTTTAAGTATCAAAACAGTAACTAAATTGTTAAAGATTGGCATTCTAAAGATGAATGGTACTTTTAAGTACCATTTAGTACTAACAAATCTGGTCCAAAAACTGAAGAATGTAGAATTCAACCTAACAAACTTAAAAGTATCCTGAAGGTACTTTTAACTATTTTAAACTTGAAGGTACCTTAACAGTCCCCTTTTCTTTAAACAATAAAAAAATCCCCTCTTTTTCATTTTTAATTTATACTTGTCTCAAAACCTCAAGTGTTTCTTTTATTTCAAAAATTATTCCCCCTGAAAGCAGCCTTTCCTTTCAAGGTTTTTTTCGTGTGTTTGTGCACCAATATTCTATAGTCTCTGTCTAAGTCAGACACTTCTTACCCAGTAACTGTGTCTGGGCGGCATTCCAACTGAAGCTGCCAAATACCACACATTATTAGGAAAATTAACACAACAAATATGTTGGTTGGTTGGTTGGTGCTGAGAGAGTGGCGGCGTGGTTTCCTCTGCCAAACAATGTTTGAAAGTAAATAATGCGAACGGAAATAAAAATTTGTTTTTAAAGATAAATTTTTGTTTCACGCTTAGAAATTCTGGGAAGAGTTTACTCTTATTTATGTATGTAAATATGTTGCATGTTACATTATGATATAATAAATAAAAAATAAATTATCTTGAACAATTTTTGTTAGAAATTCTTAAAAGTTGTTTGTTAAGGTATTTTTGCTGAAATATGCGCTAAAGGGGGTAAATAATGTTATCAGTATGTGGTAAATGATGTTAAAAAAATCAATAAGTAGAGAAGAAATTGTGAATAGGTGTGACAATAATCTGAAAGGTGGGGTTAACCAACAAGAAACGATTCTTTTCTATAGAAAAGTAAAGTTATCGATAACTTTTCTATAGAAAAGTAAAGTTATCGATAACTTTTCTATAGAAAAGTAAAGTTATCGATAACTTTTCTATAGAAAAGTAAAGTTATCGATAACTTTTCTATAGAAAAGTAAAGTTATCGATAACTTTTCTATAGAAAAGTAAAGTTATCGATAACTTTTCTATAGAAAAGTAAAGTTATCGATAACTTTTCTATAGAAAAGTAAAGTTATCGATAACTTTTCTATAGAAAAGTAAAGTTATCGATAACTTTTCTATAGAAAAGTAAAGTTATCGATAACTTTTCTATAGAAAAGTAAAGTTATCGATAACTTTTCTATAGAAAAGTAAAGTTATCGATAACTTTTCTATAGAAAAGTAAAGTTATCGATAACTTTTCTATAGAAAAGTAAAGTTATCGATAACTTTTCTATAGAAAAGTAAAGTTATCGATAACTTTTCTATAGAAAAGTAAAGTTATCGATAACTTTTCTATAGAAAAGTAAAGTTATCGATAACTTTTCTATAGAAAAGTAAAGTTATCGATAACTTTTCTATAGAAAAGTAAAGTTATCGATAACTTTTCTATAGAAAAGTAAAGTTATCGATAACTTTTCTATAGAAAAGTAAAGTTATCGATAACTTTTCTATAGAAAAGTAAAGTTATCGATAACTTTTCTATAGAAAAGTAAAGTTATCGATAACTTTTCTATAGAAAAGTAAAGTTATCGATAACTTTTCTATAGAAAAGTAAAGTTATCGATAACTTTTCTATAGAAAAGTAAAGTTATCGATAACTTTTCTATAGAAAAGTAAAGTTATCGATAACTTTTCTATAGAAAAGTAAAGTTATCGATAACTTTTCTATAGAAAAGTAAAGTTATCGATAACTTTTCTATAGAAAAGTAAAGTTATCGATAACTTTTCTATAGAAAAGTAAAGTTATCTATAACTTTTCTATAGAAAAGTAAAGTTATCGATAACTTTTCTATAGAAAAGTAAAGTTATCGATAACTTTTCTATAGAAAAGTAAAGTTATCGATAACTTTTCTATAGAAAAGTAAAGTTATCGATAACTTCTCTATAGAAAAGTAAAGTTATCGATAACTTCTCTATAGAAAACAAAAGTTATCGATAACTTCTCTATAGAAAACAAAAGTTATCAATAACTTCTCTATAGAAAACAAAAGTTATCGATAACTTTTCTATAGAAATGTAATGTTATAGACAACCTACCGTCTTATACTCAGACTACCTTTTGAACTCCGTCTTATGTTCTGACTGCCGTCTTAATGAAATTTAATCTTAAAACAAACACCTTTTAATTGCTTTTGGAATTTTTATTTAAGTTGTTTAATTTTCTGTTTTAATTTACAGTTTATTTTAAGAATTATTATTTAAGTTTTTTTTTATTTTTTCTGAACAATTAGTTATTTATGCCTGTTAATTTCACATTTTATTGTTTATTTACTATTTTTGTAACTGTTAAAAATATTTTGTCATTCATTGTGTCACAAAAATGTTTCGTTTTTTTGTTTTCAAATATCTGTCATATTAAAATTAAGTGTTCTCGAGATTGAATTGTTATGCAAATGTAGGTGAAATAAACACTAATTTTCTTTGAAAAAGAAGGTTATTGTTAATTTGGTATATTCTTTAAATATTTATGTTTTAAAGGCTTTTGTTAAGTTAAACGTTTTAAAGTCAATAAACTTTGGGTTGTTTTATTTGGGTTTTCAGCTATAAAAACAAACATGTGTTGAAGTAAAGAAAAAGCAAAAAATTCTTTGAATAAAGCATTAATTAAGGTGACAAAAGTCTTCAAAAAGATAAAAAAAAATGTTGTGGTTACAGGTTAATACTTAAACTTATTCTTAAATTACCTTGATTTTTGACCAAAAATATTTTTAGATTTTAACAAAATTCTCCAGAAATTTACCTGTAAATAGAAAAAGAAATTTAAATGATTAATACAAATGTAGTAAACAATTAATGTAGCTAGCAACATAATGCTACATATATATCTGATAATTTTGTTAGCAACATGTTGCCAAGAGTCTCAATTTCATATATTTTAAACAAAATGTCACGGTTACCTTAAAAAATATGAAACTTTTTATAGAAAACAAACTGAATATTGAAAAAAAAAAAAAATAAACGAAAATTATTTTTAATTATTTGCAACAAGTTAAACCCGAAAAAAAACTATTTTTTACAATTGCATGTTATTTAAATATTAAAAAATAATATTTTGTTTTAAAGCCATTAAAAACATTTTCTATAATTTTCACAAAGTTCATGTTCATCAACGAAAACTACAAATTAAACACGCATGTTTGGTTTTCAACAGGAGGAGCTGAGAAAATGTTGTTAAATAAATGACTAGATTTTTACTTTTTTCCATTTTTTTTTTGAACAAATCAATAAAAAACGACATCAATGTTTAGAGATTTTCACAATCACAATTTGTAGTTGTTTTTTTTTTTAATAATTGCCAAGACAAATTACTTTAATTTGACAATAAGCAATGCAAGTTGTTAATTGTAAACATCTTATTTGAACATTTTTGAAATTGAAAAAAATAATAAACGAATTTTACATACTCATAATTACCAGAGGTGAACATTACAGCTAAAGTCAATAAACGCTTTTGAAGTTTTTGTATGAATTTAGCTGTTTTATGTAGATATTTGGTTAATTGTTTTAAAAAACTAATTTATTTGGTTTTTTAATATTTATACATTTTAAATTTCAGCAACATGTTGCTGCAACTTTTTAAAAAAAATTTCTCTAAAACCTAAATTATAAAATATTTCTATGATTTTAATAATTCTTTATTATATTAAGAAATAATAAACATTTTTATAGCTTAGCAACATGTTGCTGCAACATTAAGAAAATTTAAAAAATGTAAAAAAAAAATAATTTTATTACACTGATTGCTCTCAATTTAATGAAAATGTATCTTTAAATATTTAATTTGTAAGTTTAGCAACATGTTGCTGCAACATTAAGAAATTATTTAAAAAAATATTTTTCATTTTTGTAAATTTGGTTGCAGTTTATTAACATTATTATCCTATTATAGCTTAAAGAGTAATTTTAAAGCTTAGCAACATGTTGCTGCAACATTTAAAAAAAATCTAAAAAAAATATTTCAACAAAATTTATATTAATTCCTTTCAGTTTTCTCAATTTTTTGTGCAGTTATCTTTAAATTTCTAAGTTCTGCAACATGTTGCTGCAACATTGACAAAATTTATTTTTTTATTTGTTGATTTGGCTTGGATTTTATTAATTTTATCATTCCATTATAGCTTAAAGTATATTTTAAAAGCTTAGCAACATGTTGCAGCAACATTTAGAAAATGTTTTCAAACAAAAATTATTAAAATATTTGTATTATATTGATTAACCTCAATTTGTAATACATTTATCTTGAAATTTTTAAATTTCAATGTTCAGCAACATGTTGCTGCAACATTGCAAAAAAAATTCTTATAAATTTTTGTTGATTTGGTTTCGATTTTATTAACTTTATTACTCTATTATAACTTAAAGTGTATTTTTAAAGCTTAGCAACATGTTGCTGCAACATTTAAAAAATTCTTGAAAAAATATTTCAACAAAATTAATATTTTTTCAAGCATTTCCCTCAATTTTTAGTACGTTTATCTGTAAATTTTAAGTTTCAAAGTTCAGCAACATGTTGCAGCAACATTTTTATTTTTGAAATTTTTCCTAAATTTGTTAAATATTTGGTTTTGCTAGGTTTTAGGTACATTAACGTATTTTTCGTCTTAGCAACATGTTGCAGCAACATTTTTGTATTTAAATTTTTTCCTAAATTTGTTCATTATACAGTTTTGCTAGGTTTTAAGTGTATTAAAGCTGAATTTTTCTTAGCAACATGTTGCAGCAACATTTTTATTTTGTCATATTTTTGCAATATTTTATCATTAATTGAGTTTATTTTGCTGTTTTATTCTGTTTAATATGTTTTTAGCATGTTATTGTTCCTAGCAACATGTTGCAGCAACATTTTAATGTCTGTACTTTTTCACTAAATTTGTTAATTATTTAATTTTGTTAGATTTTAAATGTATTAATGCTTAATTTTTCTTAGCAACATGTTGCAGCAAAATTTTTGTTTTTTAATTTTTTCCTAAATTTGTTCATTATACCGTTTTGCTAGGTTTGTGTATTAGTGTATAAGTGTATTAAAGCTGAATTATTCTTAGCAACATGTTGCAGCAACATTTTTATTTTGTCATATTTTTGCAATATTTTATCATTAATTGAGTTTATTTTGCTGTTTTATTCTGTTTAATATGTTTTTAGCATGTTTTTGTTCCTAGCAACATGTTGCAGCAACATTTTAATGTCTGTACTTTTTTACTAAATTTGTTAATTATTTAATTTTGTTAGGTTTTAAATGTATTAATGCTTAATTTTTCTTAGCAACATGTTGCAGCAACATTTTTATTATTTTAGATTTTCGCAATATTTTTCATTAATAATTATTTTTTTGGACTTTTATTGTGATTTGCATTTTATTTTTCTTAGCAACATGTTGCGGCAATATTTTTTTATATTTTTGCAAACAATTTCATTAAATTTTCTTTGGTTTAAAGAGAGTTTAGTGTTTGTTTTTTCTCAGCAACATTTTAATATCTTCAATGTTTCCAAAATTTATTTATTATTTAATTTTATTAGGTTTTAAATGTATTAAAAAATATATTTTTCTTAACAACATGTTGCAGCAACATTTTAATATATTTTTTTGTTTCTGGATTTTTTTTATTTGTGTTTTTTATTTCCTAATTATTTTGATTCTAGCGAGTTCACATAATTTTCTTAGCAACATGTTGCAGCAACATTTTAATATATTTTTTTGTTTCTGGATTTTTTTATTTGTGTTTGGTTTCTAATTATTTTGTTTCTAGCGTGTTCACAAAATTTTTTTTCTTAGCAACATGTTGCTGCAACATTTCTAGTTTTTTTCTGAATTTTCTTGATTTTTTCAAAATTGTATTCTTAAAATTTTTCTGAATTATTTAAATACTTTTTAAGATAGAAATACATTTGTTTTAGTTTAGCAACATGTTGCTGCAACATTTATTTACATTTCTAGATTTCATATCGTAAATATAAGAAAATCTCAAAATGTTTTTATTTATTTTTGTTGTTCAAAATTTTTTGGTTTAGCAACATGTTGCTAAGAAAATATGTCAACAAAAGACTTTAATTTGTAATATTTCTGAAAACTAAAAGTTTGTAACCCTACACTAATAATAATATTTCACATAATAATGAAGTTTTGTAATAATAATGATGATTAACAGAAATATTTATCTTTTACATAAGTAAACAATACTATGACGTTTATAATAATGATGATTAAATTAATGATCATGTTGTTGTTTATGCCTCCTTTTTATTGTATTTACTATGGTCGCTTTTTTATTACTATTGTCGATGTTGCTGCTGCTGCTGTTGTTTGTGGTAAACATTTTACAATATAATCACACTAAAGCCTACAAAAACAACATCATCATCTCAGCTTTATGGTTGTTGTATTTATATTGTAAAGATACCAAACAGTAACAGAGTATAGACAACAACAAAAAAAACAGAAGATGGGGTGCATTGAACTGTCGTCGTTTCGTATGAATGAAGAGTGTCTTGAAGTAAAAGATATTGAGGTGTTTCATGATATATACACTTTAAAGCTGTAGCCAAAGCTTAGGCTTAATGATTATACGATGCTGATGATGATGATAATAATCATGTTGTTTATTTGTTTTTGTAGCCAGAGCATTAAGTACCCGCAGCCACAGTCGCAGTAATGACAGCCAGCTTCATTATGCCGCAACATAAACAGCCTCTGAAGCATCTGATGATGGAGTAGCAACATTAAACTCTACTCATCATCTTCATCATCACCATCGTCATCAGTAAGAAACAAACAACCTCATGTTATTTAGTTTAGTTATGCTGTATTGACTTAAATTTGTAAATTATCATTTAGTTACGGTTTGGATTTTGTTATTTATACTTTTTTTTTGTTATTTTCGGTTTAAAGTAAATAAACTTTTATTTGGTTTTTTCATTTATTTGCTCGGTCTCGGTCTACAATCTCTGGTCTTTGTCTTTGGTTTAGTGTACTCTTACTTCATTTATTAATAACACATTAATATTTGAACTTGGGATTAGTTGGAAAGAAATAATAGAAATAATTAATATAAATAAATAAATAAAAATACAATAAGCAACCAGATCATGTAATAAATATTAAATAGAGATAAGACTAGTAAGCGGAATTATTTTGTTTATTAGACGTAAATAAATTAACACTGTAATTAAGTACATACATATTTTAAAAGATTAAAAGTAACAGGTGCCAATGTACACAAAAATAGACAGACCTAATAGGAGATAAACTGTAACAAATAACAAGGCTTTTAAATAAGAAATGTAAAAGCTATAGAATGTTTATAAAATTGATAAAGAATATTTATATAACAAACAAATTATTTTATAAATAAAATGTTGTTGAAACATTTTAACAAATTATTATTGTATTCATTTCAATTTTCTTAAAATTCTGATTAAAACATAGTTTAAAAACTATATTTATGTATTAATGCTTGGCAACATGTTGCTGCAACATTTTTTATTTTTTTTTAATTTTCCAAAAATTGTTTTTATATAATTTAAAGAGTTTTAATTGTTTTATTTATAGATTTTTCTTAGCAACATGTTGCTGCAACATTTTTAATTTTCAAGTTTTTACATTTTTGTAGCTTAAATTTGTTTTGTTTTCATTTAGTTATGTTTTGACAGCTTTAGTAATGACTTTTTTTCTAGCAACATGTTGCTGCAACATTTTGATTTTTTATATTTTTAGAATTTTTATTTAAACTTGATTGTATTTTACTTAAAAGGGTTTTAAATGTGTTAATATGACTTCTTTTGTTAGCAACATGTTGCTGCAACATTTTTAATTTTTAAGTTTTTATATATTTGTAGCTTAAATTTGTTTTTTTTCTTTTAGTTATGATTTTATAAGGTAAATAATCACTTTTTTTCCTAGCAACATTTTGATTTTTTTTTATATTTTCAGAATTTTTGTTTCAATTTATTTGTATTTCACTTAAAAGTGTTTAAAATGTGTTCAGGATGAATTATTTTCTTAGCAACATGTTGCAGCAACATTTTAGCTCTTAATTTTTTTGGAATTTTTAAAATGTTTTGTTAATTTTGTAGCTGTTTTCTTTATTATTATTTTTTTTAAAAAATAAAAAATATATATTCGTTAGCAACATATTTCTGCAACATTCTTAACGTTACATAATTTAACAACTTGTCTACAATTAGTTTATATTTGATTTAAATATGTTATAGATGATTTTTCTTCTCAGCAACATTTTTATGTGAAATTTTTTTTATAACTTCTTAGCAACATGTTGCAGCAACATTTTCAATTTCTTATATTTATAAGATTCTGCGTAAACTTGGTTTACTTTTCATTAGGGGTTTGTAAAATCTAATTAAGCATATTTTTCTTTAGCAACATGTTGCTGCAACATTTTTTTAAATTTGTTTCCAATATTTTTTATTACTTAGTTTCTGTTTTACTTTTATACTGTTTAAAATGTGTTAATACTATTATTTTTTTTAGCAACATGTTGCAGCAACATTTTAATTCTATATTTTTCATTTAATTTTGTTTATTTTTTCAATTTATTAGTTTTTAAACATATTAAAGAACAACATTTGGAAAAATTTTTTCATAGCAAAATGTTGCCGCAACATTTTTCTTTTTTAATTTTTATTAATTTGTTCCTTTTGTTATTTTAATTAAAATGTCTAAATCCTGTTGCTTTTATTAGCAATTTATCCATTTTGTTATGTTTTAAATGTATTAATGTATTCTTTTAGCAACATGGAGCTGCAACAATTTTATTTTTTTTAGTTTCCGGATTTAAATTTTTTTTTTGTTTATTTCTTATTTATGAAGTTTTTATCGAATTCACATAAATTTTTCTTAGCAACATGTTGCTGCAACATTTTCTTTTTTAATTTTTTTTGAGCTATTATCTAAAATTTGTATTTATTTCATATTTATTGAGTTTCTAATGTGTTAAGAAAAATTTTTTCTTAGCAACATGTTGCGGCAACATTTTTAGTTTTTTTGTTAGTTTCCAGATTTTGTCTATAATTTATATTTATTTAATTTTTATTGAATTTCCAATGTGTTTATGTCAGTTTTAAGCAGTTTCCAATGAGTTCAGAAAAAATTTTCTTAGCAACATGTTGCAGCAACATTTTTATTTTTTCATGGATTTGAGATTTTATCTAAAATTTGTATTTTATTAATATTTATTGAGTTTCTAGTGAGTTGAAAAACATTTTTTCTTAGGAACATGTTGCGGCAACATTTTTATTTTTCTTTTCGTTTCCAGATTTTGTCTATAATTTGTATTTATTTCATAGTAATTGAATTTCTAATGTGTGTATTTCATATTTATTGAGTTTCTAGTGAGTTTAGCAAAAATTTCCTTAGCAACATGTTGCAGCAACATTTTTATTTTTTTTATATTTTTACGATTTTATCTAAAATTTAAATTCTTTTCACATTTACTGAGATTCTAGTGAGTTCAGAAACATTTTTTCTTAGCAACATGTTGCAGCAACATTTTAATTTGTTCATATTTTTAAGATTTTATCTAAAATTTGTAATTTGTTCATATTTATTGAATTTCTAATGAGTTCAGAAAAATATTTCATTAGCAACATGTTGCAGCAACATTTTAATTTGTTAAACTACTAGGAATTTGTTGTTGAATTTGTATTGAATTATGGGCTTACTGCTATTTAGATCACATTTAAGCTCAACTCTTCACAAACACCCTACCCTCGTAACAATGTCTTTCTGTGCTTAATTTACAAATTTATTTTGACAAGTGTTTTCTTTATTAATTGACATTTGGACAAGAAATAAATAATAATAAAAAACCAACAACCAAATCATTTTGTCTACAATTTAAACCCAAATAATGAAGAACAACAATAAATTTCTAGAATGCCAATCAACACCCAGCATCATCTTCCAACATAAATATTAAGGTCTTGGCAACTATTAAACCCCACAACAGCAGCATACATCTAAATATTACAAAATAAAAATTAATGAAATTGTTTTGTTAAATAACAAATTGAGGTTAAAAGTTTGACAAGCCAGCAACAAAAAAACACAGACAGAAATATTTACAATCTTCTAAAGTAAGTGTCTTATCATTTAACTAAGAAACAAGAATACAAAATAATCTATGAAATGTTTTGTAAAATGGCAATAAAATTAAAAAATTTACAAAAGAAATTAGTTGGTATTGACAAATGTTTTCCAATTGAAGCCATAATGTAGTTGTTAAATTTTAGTTTAATAACTTAAAATAACAATAATAACAATAAACATAAATAAAGTTATTTTTTAAAAGTTTCTTTCGATCGAAAAAGAAAAATAAAAAATCTCTTTCAAAACCTGAGTTTTATTAGTTTTTTTGTAACAATTATAAAGTAAAAAGAAAAATTTCTCTTTAGTTCTTTGTCAAACCTTGAAAAATTCTTTGGAATTTAATGCTTTATATTCAAGTTGAATGAAAGCCCAGCTTTTTGGGTTTCTTGTCTCATTTTTATTTTTTTAGATTTGATTTTATTTGTAACATTTTATATTTCTAACATATTATTTTTAATTTTCTTTCCATTATTGCTGCATCAATTTGTTAACAATAGAAATCAGTCAAATGTCTTTTGCCTTCATTATTCCAATACTTTTTATTTTCAATTCTATAGCATTCATTCTATTTTTTTCAAATCTGAATTGTGTTGCTGTTCTGTTGTTTTTTTTATGTTTTTATGGCCTTTTTTTCTGTTAATGAAAAACGTGTTGTTCATGTAGAGGTTGTGGATTAGTTGTGTTCTAAATGAAAAGCAAAGCATAGCAAAGATTTTATATTTTATGCTCTTTTTTTAAATAGAATTTTAAATTTAATTTTTACGATTACGGTTTCTTTTGAAAGTGTACAGGGGGTTAAAGTGTGTCATTGTGGTTCGAAAAGAGTGCGCACGTACGCCAACGGTATTCAAGAAATACCAGAGAAAGGGGGGGAAAACCTTAACTAGATTTACAAATGTTGCTGCAACATGTTGCCAAGAAAAACAATTTTTGGTATGCAAACAATTTACTATAAAGTAAAATGACAAAAATCACAATAATTCCAAATGTTGCAGCAACATGTTGCTAACAACAAAAAATTTCCCCATAATACTTAGAGTTAAATTAAATTATTTAGTTAAGAAATGTGAAAAAATATACATAAAATTAGAAAAAATAAAAATGTTGCAGCAACATGTTGCTAAGAAAAATTTTTTCTCACAATACCTAAAGTATAGTTAAGTGATTTATGGCAAAAAATATTAGAATTTATAATAAATAAAAATGTTTCAGCAACATGTTGCTAAGAAAAGGCATTCCAACAACCATGTTCGGAATACCAAAAATTTTTCACAAATTTAAATGTAACAATTAGGTATTAAAACTTAAATCCCGAAAAAATAAAAATGTTGCTGCAACATGTTGCTTAGAAAAAAATTTTATTTCAATGTTTTTTAAAACAATTAAGTTATTAGAACAAAAAATTTGGAAAAATTTTTCAAAATAATAAAAAATCAAAATGTTGCAGAAACATGTTGCTAAGAAAAATTGTTCGCAACATGTTGCCAATAATAATTTTTAGTAATAAAATAGATTTTTAACAAATTTAAATATAAAAACAAGGTATTAAAACCAACATTTTTAATTAAAGAAAATGTTGCTGCAACATGTTGCTAAGAAAAACTTTGCTCAAAATTCAGTTTAAAAATATTAGAAAATAAGAGCAACAATATCTAGAAAAAAAAGAAATTTAAGAATGAAAATGTTGCTGCAACATGTTGCATAGAAAAAAAATATTTTTATTATTTTAAGTAAAATTAAGGACAACAAATTTGGAAAATTTTTCAAAATAACAAAAAATCAAAATGTTGCTGAAACATGTTGTTAAGAAATAATGCTCGCAACATATTACCAAATAGAGTTTTAACAAATTTAAATATAAAAAATATGTATTAAAACCAAAAGTTGGGATAAAAGAAAATGTTGCTGCAACATGTTGCTAAAAAAAATTTTGTTAAATTACAGTTTAGGCAAAATATCAAAATTTGCACCAATTCTGTGGAAAAACTTTAAAAAACATTTATAATAAAAATGTTGCAGCAACATGTTGCTAAGAAAAATTTTTTAAATTCAGCTTGAGGTTAATACACATATTTGGCCAAACAAATTGTGAAAAAAAGTCAAAAATCATTTTTATTAAAAATGTTGCTGCAACATGTTGCTAAGATAATAGAGTCTCTAAAACGCAGAAAATCCAGCTAAAAAATATTAGAAAATAATAGCAACAATATCCAGAATAAAAGAAATTTTTAGAATGAAAATGTTGCTGCAACATGTTGATAGAAAAAAATTTCATACTTAAAAATTATATAATTTTAATTTTTTTATTGTCACAACAAAAAAACAAAATTAAGAAAAATGCTCTTGTAACATGTTGCTGGAAAAATAATTGTTTTTAGACACTTAAAATACGAAAAAATAATAAAAATTAAAAAATTTTAAAAATGTTGCTGCAACATGTTGCTAGAAAAAAAACAGAAAAATTAATTCAGTAAAAATGTATTAAAAATTAAGTAAAAATCTAAAAATTAAAAATGTTTCAGCAACATGTTGCTAAGAAATGTTTCTCAAAATACTCTACCATACTTTAAAATCTAACAAATGTTTAAATTACTCAGCAACATGTTGCCGAGAAATAATCTCCATTTTTAGTTCAAATTTATGACATTTAAGCATTTAACTGTTTATTTTTATTAGTCAGTTTTTAGTTGTTTCTGATTTTGGCACACATCTTATTTAGATAAAAAAAAACAAAATTAGAATAGAACAAATATTAATATTCAAAATTCAAATTCAAACTCATTAGAATTTTATCACAAACTTTTAATCTAGTTGTGTCATAAAAATACGACTCTCTGCTGACATTTCGGCTTGAGACACAAAACAATAAACATGTTTCTAAAGCAGTTCATCAAGATGAAGACTGAAAAGTTATATACACATATGATCAGGTCTTCATATACATACGAATGTTTATAAACATTGTTTCGTTAATATTAATGAGATGCTAATTTTTTCTGAAATTTATTTGAAATTTTTTTGTTATGTTTGTTTTTATTTGTTCGCTGAAAGAATAACATTAAGAAGTAACCAAATCGTCAATGAATGACATTGAAAAAGAAATATTTATTTGTTTAACACATGTTTATTATAATTTCGACTTTTAAACTTTTTTCTTATTGAGTATCAACTGAGACGCAGGGAGTATCAATATGAAGTAATAAATTGAGACACACTGATTAACATATTCACACGTTTTGTTAAATATAAGCATTTCTTGATTATTTTATTTTCTTTTTAAAACTTTTTCTTAATTTTGCCAACCAAAAAAAGTTAATATAGTCAAAATTTCTTTTTTTTTAGTTAAATGACCTTGATGTTTGCTGTATGCTTTAAATATTTCTTAATGAAAAATATTCATAATTTATTAATATTAATGAGTAAACAGTTGATTATTAATGGAAATTAAAATCTGTCAGAAAATTACGTTGCGGAAAATTGCCTGAATTTTCTTTGTTTTTAATCGCTACAAGTTAATATAATGTAGGCAATTTTGTTTATAAACAAATTCTAGTGTTAAAAATCGCACATTCTTTTAATGTCAGTCCATCTGTCTGTCTGTGTGTCTATCTATTTGTGTGTTTTTGCGTATTTGGAACAAAGACCTGCATATTTGTATAATTTTAATATGCAAACTATGCAACTGCAAGTGCTATAAAAAGCCTCAAGTGTTTATTTGTAGCCATAAATTAATTTGTTGTATAAATATTTACCTTAATTTCAATAATATTTACACTACACACAGTAGACAGAGAGATGCAAATTGATGTTTACCTGTAAATTGAAGAAAGTATGGTTAAATATGATTAAAATTTGAACAAAAAAATATTTAGAAATGAAAAAATTATTGAACATGATTAAAATTCGAAAAATAAGCTTCTAAACTGTAAGCAACATGTTGCTAGAGTTTGGCAACATGTTGCTAGAGTTTGGCAATATGTTGCTAGAGTTTTGGCAACATGTTGCTAGAGTTTGGCAACATGTTTCTATAGTTTTGCAACATGTTGCTTGAGTTTTGGCAACATGTTGCTAGAGTTTTGGCCACATGTTGCTGGAGATTGGCAACATTTTGCTATAGTTTTACCAACATGTTGCTAGAGTTTGGCAACATGTCACTAGTGTTTGGCAACATGTTGCAAGAGTTTTGCAACATGTTGCTAGAGTTTTGGAAACAATTTGTTATAGTTGCTAGAGTTTGGCAATATGTTACTTGAGTTTAGCAACATTTTGCTAGAGTTTGGCAACATGTTGCTAGAGTTTTGGGAACATGTTGCTACATTTTTGGCAAATGTTTCTAGAGTTTTGGGAACATGTTGCTACATTTTTGGCAAAATGTTTCTAGAGTTTGGAAACATGTTGCTAGAGTTTGGCAAAATGTTGCTAGAGTTAAAAACATGTTACTAGAGTTTGACAAATGTTGCTAGAATTTTGCAACATGTTGCTAGAGTTTGCCAAAATGTTTCTAAATCTTGGCAAAATGTTTGGCAACATGTTGCTAAAGTTAAAAACATGTTGCTGGAGCAAATTCTTTTGATTTTAAGGTTTATTTTAATAGTGGAAACTAAAGCAACATTTTTTTAAGCAAAATTAATCTAGCAACATTTTGTTTAGGGTTTTAAATAAATAAGCATTATGTTGCCAGGATTTGGAAACATGTTGCTAGAGTTTGGCAACATGTTGCTGGAGTTCATGTGCTTGTTTTTAGGGTTAGTTTTTTTGGTTGAAACTTCAGCAACATTTTTTTGAAGCATAATTAGTCTAGCAACATTTTGCTAAGGTGTTTAAATGATTCAATAACATGTTTCTACCATTAAACATGATGTTACGAGTGCTAAGCAACATGTTGCAGACCTCCAGAAGTTGAGCAAAATATTGCTAACGTTATTAAAAATGTTTTTAAAGCTAAGCAACATGTTGTTTCTTTCACTTCACCTTAATACAACCATTCTTTAGTTTTTCAAATAAAATTTGTTGAAAACAAAACTATTAACAACTTTTGTTAAATTTCTTCAATATTTTTATCTTCATTAAATTGTTCTTTTCATTTAACAATAGAAAACCTCCGCAACATTGTTGATTTTAAAACACTACAATTCGTCATTATTTCAAACGATTGTCATCAGATAAAAGCGGCATGTAACGGTCATATTTATTATTTAAACAAAACAAAAAAAAAGCTTGACAAATAGCGAAATATTTTATCTATTTATTGTGTGTGTGTTCAGGAAATGTGTCAATAGTTTGCAAAAAAATTTAACAAAAAAAACTAAACAAATTTAAATCGATAAGATACAACAATTAAAACAACAATTCCATTTGTTTGTTATTTGCACACAAAAGATAGTAAAATAAAGAGTGAAGAGAACAGAGTTAAGAAATCAATTGTTTCATAATAAAATGAAGTTAAAGTAGCAACAACAAAGATATTAAAAAGAAATTTCAATGGAATATTTGTTGAAGTTTTTGTTTTAATTACTTATCGGTAAATATGTTATTTCATTAAAAAATTTAGCCAAAAAACAGCTAGCAACATTTTTGTTTTACTAAAATAAAAATATTTCTAATACTTTTATTACAAAATGTTGCTAAAACTGAAATAATTTTGTGGCAACATGTTGCCAAAGATTTCTGGTTTTTCATTAATATTATTAATGAACACAAACTGCTATAGTATGGCCATTTTATGAGTAAAAAATGTATTGCAACATTTGTTTCTATTAGTTTCCTACAAAATGTTGCTAAAAACCCAAGTAATGTTGCTGCAACATGTTGCTAAATATTTTTTTTATTAATTTAAACCACTAGGCATCATAAACTATTATAGTTTTGCTTTTTCAAGTGCAAAAAATGTTTAGCAACATTTCGTTTATCCCTTGGCAACATGTTGCTAAACCCAATTTTGTAAAATTAAAATAAATTATGTACTTTAAAGCATAATTCTTAAAAAATCCAACAAATTTAATATTAAGCTGCTGAAAATATGTTTAGCAACATGTTGCTAAGACAAAATATTCTTAGCAACATGTTGCAGATCATAAATTTTTCCAAATTTGATAAAAAATTTATTTTTTTCCATAAAAATCTTTAAATTTTAATATTAATGTAATTAAAATAAGTACAGCCACATGTTGCTAAGAAAAAATGTTCTTAGCAACATGTTGCAGGTCATATTTTTTTTCCAAATTTCATAAAAAATTTATTTTTTTTTTATAAAAATCTTTAAATTTTGAAATCTATAAATAAAATAAGTACAGCCACATGTTGCTAAGAAAAATATTGTTAGCAACATGTTGCGGGTCATAATTTTTTTTTTAATTTGTTCAAAAATTAATTAATTTCCTTAGAAATCCTCAAATTTTATTAAAAAGCTACTTAAAATAATATTAGCAACATGTTGCTAAGCAAAAATATTCTCAGCAACATGTTGCTAAACGTAAAGTTGTAATATTTTCAGATTTTAAAATCATAAATCCCTAAAAATTCTTAAATTTTAATATTCAGCAATTTAAAATAATCTTAGCAACATGTTGCTAAGAATATTTTTTCTTAGCAACATGTTGCTGGTTACATTTTTTTTCCAAAATTTAGTTTTTTCTTATAAAATTAATAAAAATAAAGAAAAAATAATAATTTAAAGCCAAAAAATTTTCCAGCAACATGTTGCTGGCAGCCTTATTTGAAGTTATTTATAGATTTTCAGGAATTTCTTTATATTTTTATGAGTTTTCAAAAATTGATGATTTATTTAAGAAAAATTCTTATTTAAAAATCTTCTTAACAAGCTAAATAAAATCTATATGCAATAAAAATATAGAGAAAAAAACATGGGCAACATGAAATTCCTTAACGGCTAAAAACATACAATTTAACGAAAAAAACCTATATAAAAATAGTATTTTGATGATTCTATTTTCGATGACAAGCATCAGCAAAAAGATGAACACACACACTCGCATTGGCAACAGAATAACAACACAAAAATCAGTAGTGGCATAGAAATGCGTTGTTTGTGTGTGCATGTATTCATGCCACAAATGTTGCGATGGGGGAATGAGTAGGCATTTATAAATTTTATAATGATGACTTCTACATCATCAACATCTTATGTTGCTTTTTATTATTATACTATTTCTTATTAAGGCTACTACAACTTGTATTTTTTTTATTTTTATTTCTTGTAAGAACCACCACTCTATACACTACTTGTTTAGAAAATTCCTCGAAATCATATTAAAAAATTTTATTTGAAAAAAAAAAATTAGATAAATACCAAAGACATACGAGGGAGGTTTAAGTTATGAACAATATAAACATCGTTTACCATTCTTAACAAGATTTTCTATATAATTTGCATGTTTGTGCATGAAAAATGTTTAGCAACATGTTGCTAAAGCTAAATATTTGCTTAATTTTTATAAAATCTAAGTTAAGATCAAGCAACATGTTGCTAATGTTTGAAAACATGTTTCCAAAGTTAAGCAACATGTTTCAAAGCTTAAGCAACATGTTTCGAAGTTTCAGCAACATGTTGCTAAGAACAAAATTCCAGAAAAACTATTAAAACATGCCTTAAATAGCTTTAAAATTTATTATTAATTGATAAAAACTTAAACTTAACTTCCTAAACAACCTACGCACAATAAAATTTAACATAATCAACAAATACTTTTTCGTATTCATCATCATAATTTTCTATATACAACACATTTATATTTATATTTAATTTTTTTCTTCTTTTTGTATTTGGTTTTCTTACAAATAGTGTCTAATCATGAACAGTAGCTGAACATTAAAATTGTGTTTAATTATTTAATTGAAATATCTTTTCGATCTTTTGAATTTGTGAGTGAGTGCGTGATCGATCATAATTTAGGCATTCATGATTAATTTTTGTTTGTTTATTATTAATAAAATTGTTAAACATTTCTTCTTTATTAGAAGGAGTTAACATTATAATTGATTTTAAACTCAAATTTATTAAAAAAACCAAAAAAAAATAAAAAACATTTTGACAAGTTAACATGCCATGCCGGTTTTTTCTTTCTGTCAAATTTTTGGCAAACATTTTCTGGTAAAATTTATTTATTTGTTAAAAACAAAATAATTTATTTTTATGTTGATTCTTAATTGTTGAATATTTGCCATAAATTACTTATGTTGCTCTTGTTTCGTTGTGAACATTTTTAAATAATTAATATTTTATGTTGCTGTTAATGTTTTTCTTTAGTTTTTTTGCTTGAAATATTAATAGTTTTTCTGTATGCCTTAACATTTTAACAAACAGATTGTAGGCGCCTGTTAAAAATAAAATTTGTCATCATGATGTTTTATTAATTGTTGAAATGTAAAAAAAAACAAAACAAATACGAATATTTTTATCTTAATTAAAAATAATTAAAATGATATTAGCAATTTTGTCAGCTTGTTCATATGAGTGGGATTTAAATTAAATTGATTAGAAATCTTAAAAAATTTCAAGGAAATTTGAAAATATCACAATTAAAATAAAAAAAAAATATTAGCAACATGTTGCAGATGATACAAATTTTAGCAACATGTTGCTAAACTTTAAATTTCCAAGAAAAATTTTAACTTTTATTGGTAACATTCCTATAAATGTTAAAATTCGAAATGTTCAGTGAAATAAATTTTCAGCAATATGTTGCTGTCATCATAAATTTCTCTAAAAAAGACAAAATTAAAGTTTTTTAAGGTAAAAATACCTCAAAATTAAGAAAAATATTCAAATTAATTTAAATTGTAGCTTCAGCTGATTAAAATTTTCAGCAACATGTTGCAAAACTTAAAATGTTTAAGTTTCTAAAAATAGTTAAAAATATTAATTTTGAGTAAAATATACCTTCAGCAACATGTTGCAGTAAATCAAAATGTTCAGCAACATGTTGCTAAACTAAAAATTTTCAAACATAAATTTATATTTTATTAAATTACGATATAAAGTTGTAAAAATTTCAATGTTTGCAAAAATTATATTTCCAGCAACATGTTGCTGGCTGTATAAATTTCACTGAAACAAAGAAAAATAAGGTTTTTTTAATTAAAAATATTTCAAAATTAAGAAAAATATTCAAATTAAGCTGAATATAATTCTAGCAACATGTTGTTGAACAATTTTCAGCAACATGTTGCTAGATATAACTTTTTTCAATTCAGAATAGAACTTTTATAGCGATTGTCTTGCTAAAATTTTAATTTCAGCAAAATATACCTTCAACAACATGTTTCAATAGATTAAAATGTTCAGCAACATGTTGCTAAACTAAAAAATTTCAGACAAAAAATTTATATTTTATAAAATAATGATATAAAGTTGTAAAAATGTCAATGTCTGCAAAAATATAGTTCCAGCAACATGTTGCCAGAGTAACAATTTTCCAGCAACATGTTGATAACTTTACAATTTTTCATAAAAATCTAAAATAATGGGTTTTTCTAGTAATTTTTTTAAAAAACAATGACAAATTATATTTTTAAACAACAACTAGTTTCAGCAACATGTTGCAGAACATTAAAATTGACAGCAACATGTTGCAAAACTTAAAATTTTCAAATTAAATAATATTTTAGTTCCAGATCTTAAAATATATTAATAAATTTAATTAAATATGATTACAGCAACATGTTGCTAGGCTTTAAAATTTTCCGCAACATGTTGCTGGCTTTATAATTTAAAAAAAAACTAAAATAAAAATTTTTCCATTTAAATTATAACAAAAATATAGAAGAATTTATCAATTTAAGTAACATTTAGTTTCAGCAACATGTTGCAGAACATTCATATTTACAGCAACATGTTGCAAAACTTAAAATTTGCCAGAAACAATGATCTCTTTAAATATTATTGTAAAAAGTGTAAAAAAAATTTGAGTTTGGGAACATTTTTTTTTGTAGCAACATGTTGCTGGCTTTTTCACATCGATTAAAATATGGAAAATATTACTTTTTTTTAATAAAAAACATCTCAAAGTGAAAACTATAAACTAATTTTGCAATAATTAGTTTCGGCAACATGTTGCTGGACATAAAAATGTTCAGCAATATGTTGCCAAAACTCAAAATTAAACAAAATTTTATACTTTAAATTGAAAAATGAACCAAGTGTCCAGTTCAATAAAATCGTTTAATTTTAAAGAATTCAGCAACATGTTGCTAGACAAAATATTCGCCTGCAACATGTTGCTTTTATCAAATTATTGACAAAACCTTCGTTTAACCAAAGAAACTAATTAATTTAGCTGCAAAAAAAGATGCCTATTATATTACCTTTTAGCTACATTTCCTTTTATATGTTTTTTTTTCAAAAAAAATATTTTCTTTTGCTATTAGAAAGTGAAGACCTTTATGTTTTGTGTTCATCAACCATGCTTGATGAACTGTATTGTGAGGTATCAATTACAATTGTAATAAATAAATTGAAATTATTTTTTTATCAATATTACTAGCACGTCTTATGATTTAGATTCTTTAACTGTATGTTATTTTTATAAAAATATTGTTTTTTTTTATTTATTTGACCCACATTTTTTCTCCACTACCATGATATTTGTAGTAATTTAGCAACAAGTAATGGAAACTTATTATAGAAATATTTATTTATGATGATAAAAAAAACATAATACCAATAATGAATATAAAACCAATTGAAATTAAATCGCACACATAATGTTCTTTAAAAAAAATTGTTAATAATATAAAAATTTAATAAAAAAAAACAACACAATTGTAATAAAATAATACAATTTTAACCACATTAAACATTTACACGTATTAAAGTCAAAATGAAATATGAGAAGAACGTTAATAATGAAATAAAAATAATGTTTAAAGAATAATAAAAAAATATTGGCTGTTAAAAAATCTAAGGTGTGTTTTAGAGGGTTAATAAAATTCTCAAATAAAACAGATCAATTCAAGAGAAGTACAAATTCGAAAAACACGTAGGCATGTTAATGGAAAATATAAATAAAATTTTATTTCATTAACAAAATGACAAAAATTGTACATAAAAAAAATGGAAACTATTAAAATGGTTATATGTTGTTAATATCAAGGTGATTATATCAAATTATTTCACTGTTTATAATGCATTTAGCTAGAAATAAATGTTTTGCAACATGTTGCTAGCAACATTAAACGTTTGTCAAAAAATAATTCATTTTACTTTAATTATTTCTTAAAGTCTATTAAAAACTCAAAAATTTAAAATAAAATTTTTTAGCAACATGTTGCCAAACTACTTTTTTACTCTGCAACATGTTGCTAAGCTAATTTGAGCATACTTTTATATCATAGTTTTGTTAAATCCTTATAAAACAGATTTTTATATTTTTTTGGTTGTTCAGCAACATGTTGCTAAACATTTTTTTATTCTGCAACATGTTGCTAAGCTTTTTTGAGCAAAATTTTTATTAAATTTTTTTGTTAAATCGTTTAAAAATAAATTTAATTTTATTTTGTGATACATGTTTCGAGCCTTATGTTAGTTTAGCAACATGTTGCTAAACAAATTTTTGTCTGAAAATTATGTTGCTAAGTTATTTTTAGAAATATTTTGCTGTTAGTGTTATTAAATACATACAAAACAAGGTTTTTAATAATATAGAAACATTTGTAAGCATTTCCAAAGTTCAGCAACATGTTGCTAAGCTAAATTTATTAAAATTTTAATAATTGATTAAAAAAACATAGTCAGATTAATTTGTCATGAATTACAAAGAAGAATTTTTATATTTTTTGGTAGTTCAGCAACATGTTGCTAAAAAAATTTTTATTCTGCAACATGTTGCTAAGCTTTCTTGAGCAAAATTTTTATTTTTATTCAATTTATTTGTTGAATAGTTTTAAAATAAGTTTAATTTTATTTTGAGGTACATTTTTCGAGACTTATGTTAGTTTAGCAACATGTTGCTAAACAAATTTTGTCAGAAAATTATGTTGCCAATCTATTTTTTGAATGATTTTGCTGTTAGCATCATTAAATACATCAAAAATAAGGTTGCTAATAATACAGAAACCTTTTTAAAGCATTTGGAGAGTTCAGCAACATGTTGCTAAGCTAAATTTATTAAAATTTTAATAATTGACTAAGTAATTAATGAAACAGAGACAGATTAATTTTTCATGAATTACAAATAAGAATTTTTATATTTTTTAGTAGTTCAGCAACATGTTGCTAAAACTATTTTTCCTCTGCAACATGTTGCAAAGGATTTTTGAGCAATTTTTTTATTTTTATTTATTAAAACGTTTAAAAGTAAGTTTAATTTTATTTTGAGTTACATTTTTCAAGACTTGTGTTAGTTTAGCAACATGTTGCTAAAGAAATTTTGTCAGAAAATTATGTTGCCAAGATATTTTTTTAATGATTTTGCTGTTAGCATCATTAAATACATAAAAATATGGTTTTTAATAATATAGAAACATTTCTAAAGCATTACCAAAGTTCAGCAACATGTTGCTAAGCTAAATTTAATATAATTTTAATAATTAACTAAGCATTTTGTGGTACACTTTAAAATTAATTTGTTATGAATTTTAAAGAAAATTTTAAAGTTTTTGGTAGTTCAGCAACATGTTGCTAAGCATTTGTTTCTTCTGCAACATGTTGCTAAGCTTTTTTGAACAAAATTTTTATTTTTTTTTTCAATTTATTTGTTAAATCCTTTAAACATAAGCTTAATTTTTTTTGTGATACATTTTTCGAGACTTATGTTAGTTTAGCAACATGTTGCTAGAGTAACTTTGTCTGAAAATTATGTTATTAAGCCATTTTTACAATTATTTTTCTGTTAGTGTCTTTAAATACATACAAAATATGGTTGTTTTTAATAAAGAAACATGTTTAAAGCTTTTCTAAAATTCAGCAACATGTTGCTAAACAATATTTTTACACTACCCTTATATTTTTTTTTTAAAAAAAATGTCTAATTTATTACCCTTCAAAATAAACTCATAAAAAATGAACAGAACATTTATAATTATGACCCTACTATAAATTGAACCAATCGACCCGACTGGTTACGAGCCAGTGATCATGTCAGTGAGTGAGTTTTCTATGACATACTGGGAATGTTTCCAAAAATAAAAGAAAATTCTTGGATATTGTTCTTGTTTTTTCTGACAACTTAATTTATTAAATAGCAACAACAACAACATTTTTGTAATTCAAATTAAACATTAGTTTTATTCGAAAATTTAATGATGATTTCTACTCTATTCTCTGTTTTAAATGTTAGAAAATCATAAAAAAAGCGGAAAAATTCTCAAAACTAGACAAGTTTTTCAAGTCATAAATTTATTTAATGACAAGAACTGAAAAACACAGAAATATTTTTGAGAATTTAAAACAAACCCCTCAACAAAAACACACACACGAGAATAAAACATTAGAAACATAAATGTCTAAAGTATATGATAGAAAAGCCTTTAGATTAGACTTCAAAGCTTTTTTTCACATTTCTTTACCTCTCTTTTATAAAATTAAAAAACATGTTTTTTGTAAATAATTTTTATTTTAGAAGCATTTGCAGCAGTTTATTTTGTAGATTTTAAAATAAATCTACCCAAATTTAAATATAGAGAGGAGATATAAAGACGCCACTTTATTTTAACTAGAAAATAAAAATGTTTTTCTATGTGTCCTTCTGTCCGTCAGTCAGACTGTCTGTCTTGTTGATTTTTTGCTTTCTTTACATTTCCCTGTCTGTCTGTCTATCCATTCGTCTGACCGGCTATCTTTAGCTGTGTTGTGTGAGCAGCATTAAATGTTATAGTTCTTTATTTTGTTTAAAACTACTTTAGAGGAAAAACCTAAAAAGAAATTGTACTAAATAAACGTTTGGAATTTCAAATTGATTTTTTTTTTCACTTCCATTTCCACTCTTTTTCCGTTTTAGATTTTTTTTGTTAGTTTTTGCCGTTAAAATGTATTTTTATCTTGAATTTTTTGTGTTGTATTTAGAGATCTTTTTTTGTATGCGAAATCATTGAATTTTTTGAAAATGATTGCTGCCATTTTTTTTTGCACTCAACTTGTGTGTAATGTAAGTCATAAAGTATGAGGAATTTTAAATAAAACACATTTGCAACAAAAAATTAGGTTGCTGTTATTTATGACGCATTTTTAAGGCATTAAAATGGTTTAGCAACATGTTGCTGAATAATTTGTTTTTGATAAATTAAGTTGCTAAGCTATTTTTTGGAATTATTTTGTTCTAATTAATATATAATTATATTTACAGATTTTCCAAACTTCAGCAACATGTTGCTAAAGAAAAATTTTAAATTATTTTGATTAATAACTTAGTATTTCTAATTTTTCATTGAAAATTAGAAATTTGAGATTTTTATAGTTCTGCAACATGTTGCTAAGAATTTAATTGTACTCTGCAACATGTTGCTAAGCTAATATTTTTTTAATTTTAAATCATAATTTTGTAAAATCCTTTAAAAATAAGATTGATTATATTTTAAGATACAGTTTTTATGATTTAAAATATTTCGGCAACATGTTGCTAAACAATTTTTGTTGGATAAACATGTTGCTAACCCAGTTTTAAAACTTTTTTGCATTTAAAGTAACTAAATACATAAAAAATAAACTTTTTCGTAATATAGACACATTTTTAAAGGTTTTCTAAAGTTCAGCAACATGTTGCTAAGCTAAATTTAATATAATTTTGATTTTAAACTGAGTTCATTAAGTAAAACCCTATAAAATTAGTTTGTTATGAATTAGAAAGCAATTTTTTAAGTTTTTTGGTTGCTTAGCAACATGTTGCTATACAATTTCTTTACTCTGCAACATGTTGCTAAGCATTTTTGAGCAAATTTTTTATATTTATTAATTTTATTTGTTAAATCGTTTAAAAATAAGTTCAACTTTATTTTGTGATAAATGTTTCGAGACTTATGTTAGTTAAGCAACATGTTGCTAAACTTGGCTTGTATGAAAATTATGTTGCTAAGCTATTTTTTGAATTATTTTATCCTCAATATAATTAAATATGTAAAAAATTAGGCCGTTTATAATTTACAAAACATATTTAAGCCCTTTTTAAAGTTCAGCAACATGTTGCTAAGCTAAATTTAATATAATTTGGATTTTTCACTAAGTGTATTAAGTAAAACACTTCGCAGTTAGTTTCTTAAGAATTACAAAGAAAATTGTTAAATTTTTCATACATCAGCAACATGTTGCTAAAGATTTTTTTAACTCTGCAACATGTTGCTAAGCTTAATTTACCACAATTTTTATTTTTAATAATTGTTTTTGTTAAATCCTTCAAAAATTATTTTAATGTTATTTTGTGATACATGTTGCGAGACTTATGTTAGTTCAGCAACATGTTGCCAAACTAAATTTGTTGAAAAATTATGTTGCTAATCCATTTTTAAAATTATTTTGCTCTTGATGTAAATAAAAACACAAAAAATAAGGTTGTTTTAAATGTAATAACATTTTTAAACCATTTCTAAAGTTCAGCAACATGTTGCTAAGCTCAATTTGAAACAATTTCCATTTTTGAATTAATGTATTAAGTTAAACTCTTTCAAATCAGTTTGTCATGAATTACGAAGAAATTTTTTAAGTTTTTTATACATAAGCAACATGTTGCCAAAGACTTTTGTAACTCAGCAACATGTTGCTAAGCCTAATTTAGCATAATTTTTATTTTTAATAATTTTTTTTGGTAAATCATTTAAAAATAAGATTAATGGATTTTTAAGATACATGTTGCGAGACTTATGTTAGTTCAGCAACATGTTGTCAAACTAAATTTGATGGAAAATTATGTTGCTAATCTATTTTTAAAATTATTTTGCTTTTAATGTAAATAAAAACACAAAATATAAGGTTGTTTTATATATAATAACATTTTTAAAGCATTTCTAAAGTTCAGCAACATGTTGCTAAGCTTAATTTGAAACAATTTCCATTTTTGTATAAATGTATTAAGTTAAACTCTTTCAAATCAGTTTGTCACGAATTACGATGAAATTTTTTAAGTTTTTTATACATCAGCAACATGTTGCTAAAGATATTATTAACTCTGCAACATGTTGCTAAGCCTAATTTAGCATAATTTTTATTTTTAATAATTTTTTTTGGTAAATCCTTTAAAAATAAGTTTAATGTTATTTTAAGATACATGTTGCGAGACTTATGTTAGTTCAGCAACATGTTGCCAAACAAAATTTGTTTAAAAATTATGTTGCTAATCTATTTTTTTAATTATTTTGCTTTTAAAGTAAATAAAAATACAAAAAAATAAGGTTGGTTTAAATATAATAACATTTTTAAAGCATTTCTAAAGTCCAGCAACATGTTGCTAAGCTCAATTTAATATAATTTTGATTTTTATTTAAGTGTATTTAGTTTAACCCTTTAAAATTATTTGGTCTTAAATTAAAAAGAAAATTGTAAAGTTTTTTATAAATCAGCAACATGTTGCTAAGAAATTTGTTTACTCCGCAACATGTTGCCAAGCTGATGTTAGGTTTTTAAGAGCAAAATGTAAATTTTTTTTATTATTTCTTTTCATAAGTTCAATCATTTCGAAGTCATTCATGTATGTAACTGGAAATTTTTAATGACTTGTTACATTATTATTTAAAAAGCTTGGAAAAGAAAAAACGTTCATTACATGATATTCAGTCAATCGTTGATAACAAATTGCAGAGAAAGAGTGATAGTTAATACATCATAATACATGTGATACATTTGCCAATAATAATCAAAAAATAAATGACTAAACTAACTATTACTTGTATTAAAAATTTAAAATGTATTCGTTGAGACAGACAGATTTCAGCTTGTTATAATCATGATTACATTTTTTTCTGCAGACATTTATATACAATTTAAAATAGTAATTTTTATATTTTTTTTTATTTGCAAACAAAACATGCAATAATCACCATATAAAATCATAAAAGAAAATAGTAAATATTATTGACAGTTTTGATCATTTCAACAAAAACACTGTTGTACAACTGAAATTATGTGTCTGTCCGTCCGTCCGTCTGTCTGTCTTTCCGCTCATGTTTTGAAAAGTTCATTAAACCTTTATTTATAATGTGTTTTTTTTTCTGTATTTTTATATAAAGAAATCATTAATTTATAAATAACTTGATTATTTTGTTAATAATAATTCAGTTTCGAACTTAATTAGCTGTTTGGAAAATAGTTATACAGAAAAAATCAAGTGTTTGGTTGTACATTTTGTAACTGATTAATGATTAGAAAGAAGATCATAACTTTATAAAGCTTTTATATTATGTCTTTTATTGTTTAAAGATACTTAAGGCATTTAACAATTAAACTTTGTTTTAACAAAGCTGCTCTATGGGGGGTAAATATTACACCAAGTCTGGGCAAGAAATGATAACAAGTCACAAAGATAACTATATATTTTTTTTGTTGGAAAAAAATTAAATTTGAAATTTTTTTAGAAAAAGCTTTAAGCTGCAAAAGCTAAAATAATTAATAAATTTCCATGAAATTTCTGTCAAATAAAGCTTAAGGAGTTAGGTATATTTTTACATTAAAAAAGCTTAAAGCTTTCTTTAAATATTTTGCAAAAAATTTAAATTTTTCCAAATTTGAACTTGTCAGAGCTTTTTGCTCTAACAGCCTTAAATATGGCTGGATTTTAATGAAATTTTGTCTAAAGCTTTAGCACAGCTTTAGGATTTTATACAGTTTACATGTATTAAATGTTTGCTTAAACATTATTTTTAACAATAAGGTTTTGATTAAGTGTTTTTCTCATCTTAAATAAAAAAGCTTTTAAATAAATCATAAGCTTTTAATATTTAAAAAGTAAATAATGAAAATGACAGAAAATGCTTTTTGTTTAAAACTTATAGCTTATTACGAATTCCTTTCATTTACTTCTATTCACTATTAGTTTCTTGGGTTCATAATTAAAAGAGCTTTTAGCTCCAACAGCTAAAAAATTAACAAAAATACATGAAATTTCTGTAGCATATGGCTTAAGCAGTAAGGATTATTTTAACATCAAAAAAGCTTTAAGCTTTCTTGAGAAACCCTAAAAAAATTAGGTTTTTAAACAAACTTTAAAATTTGTTTAACCTCCCTCAAAAATTGCTAAATTTCAATGGATTTGTATCTAAAGCTTTTGTAGAGCTTTTCCATGAAATATCTGTAGCATATGGCTTAAGCAGTAAGGATTCTTTTAACATCAAAAAAGCTTAAAGCTTTCTTGAAAAGCCCTAAACAAATTAGGATTTTAAACAAAAATTAAAATTTCAAAAATTGCAAAATTTCAATGGATTTGCATCTAAAGTTTTTGTAGAGCTTTGGGATTTTAAAAAGCTCAAATTTGTTAATAGTTTCCTGTAAAAATTGTTCACCCCGAAGGTTATGTTGAAAGATACATTTTTTCTATTCACTGTTATTTTTGGGGTTTGTAATAAAAGAGCTTTTACATCTACCAGCTAAAATAATAGCTCAAATTCTATAAAATTTTGGTGGCCTATGGCTTAAGGAGTAAGGATTATTTTAAGCTTAAAAAACCTTAAAGCTTTGTAGAAAAAAATTATTTTTTTTAAATTTTCAGAGCTTTTTGCTGTAACAGCCTCAAAAATTGCTGGATTTCAATGAAATTCTGTCTAAAGCTTATGCAGAGCTTTAGGATTTTATTCTGCATACTTAATAAAAGTTTACTTACAAAATTGTTCATCATTGTGTAAGTATTTCTTTCATAAAATTACTGTTAATTTATATCTTAAATAAAAAAAGCTTTCAAATACATCAAAAGCTTTTAATGGTTAAAGAAAAAGCTTTTTGCTTTAAAATCAATATAGACAATTCCTTTAAGTCACTTCTTCCTTTTCTTTTATTCACTGTCATTTTGTAAGTTTTTTAATAAAAAAGCTTTTAGCTATAAAAGCTAAAATAATTAACAAAATTCCCTGAAATTTCTGTGGCATAAAGCTTAAAGAGTAAGTTATATTTTAACATTAAAAAAGCTTAAAGCTTTCTTTAAACATTTTACAAAAATTACAATTTTGTGCAAAAACTTTAATTTTTTATCTTATCAGAGCTTTTTGCTCTATTTGCCTCAATTACTGCTAGATTTCAATAAAATTTTGTGTTCGGCTTTTACAAAGCTTTAGGAGTTTAAAAAGCTCTAATTTAGTAAATGTTTTCTTAGAAAATTTTTCACCAAAGAAGATTTTGTGTAAGTAATTTTTCATAAAAATAATCTTAATATTATTTCTTAATAAAAAAGCTTTTATCACTTAAAGCAATAATATTGCTGACTAATTGTAATTTATTTAAAGAAAATTCCTTTATGTCACTCCTTATAGTTCAAGTTTCCTGGGTGTTTAGGTATTTTCGTCTATTCACTGTCATTTTGTTGTCTCTTTAATAAAATTTTCACATTTATGATTTCATATACTACATACAGATTGTAATTTTTCTTTCATATTTAATTATGTAGATTTTTTTTTTGCTGTTGTTGATTTTCATTGAGTTTGTCATTTGATACTTGTAGTCCTCCTTAGAGTAGAGGCTGTACAAAATGCCATGGCATGCCAAACATACATCTAATAAAGTATATAAGTATGTTTTTTGTTTTCATACAAGTCGTGTATTTGTATAAAAATTTCATATGGCATTTGATTTATTTTCCAATTGTTTATACATACATAAATAAATGTTGATGGTTGGCTGGATACTGGCAACATTCACAAGTTTAGATGAAAAATTTGAAAGTGTCATCATTAGTGTTGTTTTATAGTTTTTAGTTTTTTTTTTTTCATTTCGTTGTACATACTGTTTTTTTTTATAATGATCATGATAATGATATGGAAAAAGTTATTTTTTTCTCTTTTGTTTTCAAACATTGTAAACATATGCAAGCATTTGGTATGTCCGTCCGTCTGTCTATCCCTTATATGCTGTGTATTCGGTCAATTGAGCTGAAGTCATGTGTTGTGATCTGATTATGATGATGTTGATCACGATGAGCTGTTCATTGGCCACTCACTCAAATTGTCACACTTTATAGAACACATGGTTCTTTTATGTTTAAAATGTACTAAGGTTTCATTACTTTTGTATGGTAATAAAAAATAGAGATTTTTGTACAAAATTCATTTACAAAAAAAAAAAAAAAAAACGTATGTGAAAGTTCATAACTTAACAGTTAGAAATTACAATGTAATGTGAAGAACTAGTAATTAAAAATAAAATTTCTCTGCAAGAATGTTTTTTCTGAATCTGGTCATTTTCACACAATTACAGAAAAAAAATTAAAAAGAAACTTTAATTAATATTGAAAAATGCCAATTTCAATAAAAGCTTTCAAATTTAAAATATATTACATCCTCAAAAGCTCAATAAAAGCTTTCAAATTTAAAATATATTACATCCTCAAAAGCTCCAAAAATTAACATTTGTTTAAGTGAAAGGTTTTAAAAACTTTAAAATAAAAGCTTTTAAAGTTGAACTTATAAAATATATTACATCCTCAAAAGCTCAAAAAATTAACTTTTATTTAAGTGAAAGCTTTTAAAGTTGAACTTATATTAATTCTCAAAATCGGTTTTAAATTACAATTTGATTAAGGGTTTTCTATTAAGAAGTTCAAAAAAGCTTTTTAAATAACAAGCTTTTCAAATTTAACTTGTATTTATTATAAAAATCACTACTAAATAACATTTTGAATAAAAGCTTGTTTTTACAAATTTTAAAATTGATTTTAAATAAGAAGCTTTTAAACTTGAACTTACATTAATTCTAAAAATCGCTATTAAATAATATTTTGAATAAAAGCTTCTCTGTAAAAACCAATTTATATTCGTAAAAGTGTATTAAAAAGCTATAGACATTTAAGTTAAACTGTATATTAAAAGACATTAAATAATTAAATTTTTTTCAGAAAAGCTTTTAATTAAAATTTAAATTTGAAAATTTTAAAAAATGCTTTTTAAAACAAAAGCTTTTAAATTTGCACCATAAAAAGCATTAAAATATGGCATTTCAAGTAAAAGCTTTCAATTTAATTAAAAGTTCACTCTGAAAAGCTTTAAAAATATCTTTAAGAATAAAAGTTTTTAATTATAAAGTTATTTTGAATTTTAAAAGCAATACCAAAAGTATTTTTATATAAAAACTATTAAATTTAAAAACATTACGATTTAAAAAACGTTATGAAAATTAAAATAATTTTAAATATTAAAAACATTAGTAAAACTTAAAAAAAAAAATTAAATTTTCTAGCTGAAACAAAAGTCCTACAATGCTTTATTAAATAAAACATTTGAAATTATTTTCCCAAAAAGCTTTAAAAATTACTTATAAAGTTAAAGCTTTTAACTAAATGGAATTTTTAAGCGAACGGGTATCAATTAAAAGTAATTTTCATTTAAAAAACTTTAAAATTGCATTTTTATATAAAAGCAAAGTTAGATAAAATATATTTTTTTTTAATAAAATCTTCAAAGTTATTTTAATTGTAAAAAAGTGTCATCAAATGTTATTTTCCATAAGAGCTTTTAAAATGTTGTTCCCAAAATTCTTCAAAAAGCGTTTTTAAAATTATTTTTAAATAAAAGCTTTTATTTATAGCTTTAATTTTTAATTTAAAAGCTTTTCATCTAAAAGCCAGTTTAAAAAAAATCTGTAGAATGAACAAGTAAGAGAGCTATATTCGGCTGTGCCGAATCTTATATAACCTTCACCAAATTATACTTTAAAATAATTTTTTTTAAATATTTTTTATTGGTTTTCAAAATTTTTTTTTTCGAAATTGTTTTTTAATTTTTTTTAAAAAAAGTTTTTTTTAAATTTTTTTTTAATTTTTTTTTTTTGGATAAAAAATTTATGACAAAAAAATTTTTTGATGAAAAAAAATTCGTGTCAAAAAATATTTTTCCCGATTTTGACCCATTGTAGGTCCAACTTACTATATATAGCCTTATCTACATCGTTGCAATGGACTTTGAAATATCTATCATTAGATATCCATATTGTCTATATTAATGACTTAGTAATCCATATATAGATTAAAAATAGGTCAAAAATCGAGGTTGTCCCGGTTTTTTGCTCATATCTTCGTTATTTATGGACGGATTTTGCTGATTTTAAATAGCAAACTTCTCGAAAGCATGTCTGACAGAATTATGGAAGATTTGGATCCCGAAGATATCTGGGGTCTTCAGAAAATTGATTTCAACTAACACACGGACAGACAGACGGACATGGCTTAATCGACTCCGCTCTATAAGGGTCGGAAATGAAAAATGTAGAAATTACAAACATATATATACCCTTCTCACGAAGGTGAAGGGTATAAAAAGCATTCAATGAAAAAGCTTTTGTTAGGAAGAGCTTTTTTAGTTTTTTTTAACTACCAATTTATTTAAAAATTAAAATCATTTATTTACTAAGAATCTCATTACAAGAAAATTAAAGAATTAAAAAGGCTTTTAATGAAAAAGCTTTTTTTTCGATTTTTTCAATTACTAATTTATTTAAAAATTAAAAGCTTTTATTAACTGAGACGCTTATTACAAGAACATTTTAAAAGCTTTTCAAATGAAAACTAGTTTCTAAAGCTTTTAAATTAAAAACTAAATTATTTTTAAATTAAAAAGCTTTCATTGAATAAGGCATGTTTAGATACTATTTTAAAGCCTTATTAAATGAAAGCTTTTAAATAAAAAACAATTTAACTTTTAGAACGCTTTAGAAACTAGTTTCATTAGAAAAGCTTTTAAATTTTTCTTGTAAAAAGCGTCTTATAGTAAATAAAAGCTTTTAATTTTTAAATAAATTAGTAGTTGAAAAATTCTAAAAAAAGCTTTTTCATTAAAAGCTATTTTAATTATATTAAGCTTTCTAAACTACCTTTTACAATAAAAGCTTTTAAATTAAAAATATAGTTTCTCCCAAAAAGCTATTTAATAAACTTTTAAAATAAAAGCTCTTAAATTTTAACTCTGCTTCATTTTAAAATATTAAAAAATGTATTATTTTATATAAAAGCTTTTTAAACTAAATAAACTTTTTGTAGAAAAAAGCATTACAGCTTTTAAATTTAATAAATTTATAGTTAAAAAAATCTAAAAAAGGCTTTTTTAAAAAAAAGCTTTTTAATTTAAAATAATTTTCATTTTATTAAGCTATCAAAATTACCTTTTAGAATAAAAGCTTTTAAATTAAAAATATTGTTTGTTGCAAAAAAGCTATTTGCTAAGCATTGAAAATAAAAGCTTTAAAATTGTAACTCTTAAATTTTTGTATATAAAAGCTTATTAAATTAAAAAAAAACTTTTTGCAGTAAAAAGCATAAAAGCTTTTAAATTTAATAAATTTATAATTGAAAAAAGTCTAAAAAGGTTTTTTAATCTAAAATAATTTTCATTCTATTAAACTATCAAAATTACCTTTTAGTATAAAAGCTTTTAAATTAAAAATATTGCTTGTTGCAAAAAGCTATTTGCTAAGCTTTTAAAATAAATGCTTTAAAATTTTAACCTAGTTCTTTTTAAAAATCTTAAAAAAATATTTTTTTATATATAAGCTTTTTTAATTAAATAAACTTTTTGTAGTAAAAAGCATTAAAGCTTTAAAATATAATAAATTAATGGTTGAAAAAAAGTGTAAAAAAGCTTTTTAATTTAAAGTAATTTTCATTCTATTAAGCTATCAAAATTACCTTTTAGAATAAAAGCTTTTAAATTAAAAATATTGTTTTTTGCAAAAAAGCTATTTGCTTTAAAATTTTAACCTAGTTCTTTTCAAAAATCTTAAAAAAACAATTTTTTTTATAAAAGCTTTTTCAATTAAATAAACTTTTTGTAGAAAAAAGCATTTAAATTTACTTTTTACTTAAAAGCTTTCAAATTTCAAAAAAATTTCAAATTAAAAAGCTTTCAAAAATACCCATTTTTTATTAAAACTTTTAGTTAGTTGTCTATAAATTGTTCAAAATATTCTTTAATCCTTAACAATTATTTTAATTTTCAGAAGCTTAAAAAAAAGCTTTAAGGATTTAAAGAAAATTTTAAATAAATTTCATTGCAAAATTAAGAAAATGAAAAAACTTAGCTTTTAAAATAGAAATATTCCTGGTAGAGCATTAACAAGTCTGCTTAACATAATTAATGAGATTTTAAAATTTATAAAGCTTATTTTTAAAATACGAATGTTGGTACTTAGAAACAAAATGAGCCAGATCCTTGTGCTATAAATACGTCACAAACAAAACAACAACAAAAGCACATGCCAAAATTAGTTTGTATTTTTTTCTTGCTTAACGATCACCAAGCCCCAAGAAAGGGAGTTCAAAAAAAAAACTTAAAAAAAAATAAACCAAAACTGCAACATCTGTTTGGGTAACACACAGATACATTTCATTATCTTCAGTTAAGTGAGTAGAGTGCAGTGTAGCAATGTTGTTGATACCGTAACACCGAACACCGTCTGTTGTTGCTCTCAAGAAGAGTGAGTGAGTGAATGAATGAACAACGGATGAGGTGAAGGACGTTGTTTGATGTTGGCGTTGTTGTTGTTGTTGGCTGATATTGTCTTATGCCACGTTTGAATAAACATTTGCACATTTGGCTAGAGGAGAGCTTGTCAAGAGACACATCTTTATTTTAAAATGTTATTTTCAGATGAGTTTTTTTTTTTTTTGTTTTTTTATACAAAAATATGCGCTAAAACAAATGCAAAACACATTATCAACACACAAAATATCTTATGAAATATAAAACAGATTGAATTACAAAACTAACGGATACAGGTAACGCACCGTAACCGCTATAACTATAGCTACACAAACACTTTGATAACGGAAAACAAATAACCCAGCGAACAATATTAAGATCCTATGGAAAATTCATTGGACTCTCTCAAGTTATCATTGTTGCAATTTGGAAATTTTGAATTAGTCCCGTATGACTCAAATTAAAATAAATATTTTTCTACCTTATTTGACTTAACAAAAACAGGGCGTGAAATGTTTGAAAGAAATATTAAAAAAAAACTTTAATTAAATTGCTTTTCGTATTTGGGTAATGACCACTTTTTCTAGTCTACAACACACTCTCATTTCAAACTATAAAGATACTGAAAGAGATAAAACGCAAACGTTTAAGATTAACATGTGTTAAGTCTGGTTTAAAGTAACGTGACCAAAAAAATATGTAGTTTTTTTCCTACATTTTAACTTAACATGTAGAATTTATATAACATTACTGTTTATTTTTTGTGGCCACAAAAAATACAAAGTTTTTTTTTTAAAGCCAAAATGCCCCACAAAAAATTAGGAGAAACACATTCAACTAGGATAAAGAAAAGGAAGGTACGGTAAGAAACATTAAAGGAAAACAATTGAAAGCAGCTTGTAATAATCAAAACTGAATATAAAGTTAAATTTACATAAATTATTTAAGCAAAAAAGCTTTTAAAAAATAAACTGGAAGTAAAAAGCTTTACAATTTTAAAAAGCTTTAAAAACAGTTGATTAAAATTTTCTAAAAGCTTTAGAAACTAAATCAAAAAAGCTTTTAAAGAAGTTTATTAACTAATAAAAAGCTTTAAATTTGAAAAGCTCATTTAAAAATCTATTTTAATATGAGAAACTAAAAAAGTTTTTAGAAATATATAAATAACAAACTGAAATGTAAAAAAAGCTTATTTTTATTACAAAAGCTTTAACATTTTAAACCAAATTTATTCATTTTTCGAAGATGCTCCTTAAATGCTTTTATATAACAAGCTGAAATTGTTAAAGCTTTACAAATTTTTAAAAGCTTTTAGCAGAAATGCTTTTAAATAACAAAGAGCTTTTAAATAAATGAACAGTTTTTAATTTGAACTCCCAATTTAAAATCCATTGAATATGAGAAACTAAAACAGCATTTTAAAGGCTTTTTTGAAATTTAGAAAAGCTTTTTTTATTTTCAAAAACTATTAAATGTAAAACTGAATATGTTATTAAACTAAATTAATTATTTTTTTTAGAAAAATCTATCTAAAAGCTTTCAGAAAAATTTTTGTTAAACAACAAGCTTTTAAATAGGAAATAATATTCCAACAAAAGTATGGATATATTTCTTTTGGAAAAAAGCTATTTAAAGCTTTTAAATCACAAACTAAAAATTTAAAAAAACTTTTTAATTTTCAAAAGCTTTTAAATATTAAGATCCCTAAAAGCTATCAAATATTAAAAATTGGTACGCAATTTGAAAGCTTTGACTTTTCTATAGATTTTCTCAAAGCTTAATTCGTTTTTTTAAAGCTTTAAACCTTTTATAAACATTTTAAAGCTTTGAAAGCTCAAAAATTTAAAAGTTTTTAAAAACATAAGCTTTTTAGCTAAAATTAATCTAAATTCAGTTTAATTTCCTTTTTTGCTCCATAAAAGCTTTTAAAAACAAAGTGACTGCTAAAAGCTTTTAAATGTAAAATTATATTTCCAAAAAAATATGGATCTATATCTTTGAAAAAAAGCTATTTAAAGCTTTTAAATCACATACTAGAATTTTAAAAAAGCTTTTTTATGTTCAAAAGCTATTAAATCTTAAGCTGAATATAAAATTATACTAAAATCATTATTTTATCAAAAAAGCTTTTAAATATGAAGCTTTCTGGAATCATAAAACTTTTATGGAATTTGAAAGCTTTAAATGTTCTATAGTTTTTCTGAAAGTTTTAAATGTTCAATAGACTTTCTGAAAGCTTTTATAAGTTTTTTAAAAGCTTTAAACTTTTTATAGACATTTTAAAGCTCTAAAGCATTTAAAAATTTAAGCTTTTTAGCTAAAATTAAACAAAATGTTCATTTTTTGCAAAAAGCTCCATAAAAGCTTTTAAAAATAAAAGCTATAGAATATTAAACTTTGTGGAAGCCTAAAAACTGATTCGCAATTTGAAAGCTTTAAATATTCTATAGATTTTCTGAAAGCTTTTATTTAAAGCTTTTAAATTACAAAAGCTATTAAATGTTAAGCAGAATATAAAATTTAACTATTAATATAAAATTTAACATTATTTCTTCAAAAAAAAAGCTACCCAAAAGCTTTTAAATATGTAGCTTTCTGGAAGCTTAAAAACTTTTAAGCCTTTTTAAAGCTTTAAATATTCTATAGACTTTCTGAAACTTCAATAAGCTTTAAACTTATTATAAACATTTTAAAGCTTTTATAGGCTCAAAAGCTATTAAGCGTTTTAGTTAGTTTTTAATCATTTATAGTTTTGGGTTTTTCTTTCTTTTAACAAATTTCTTTTTTAGCCAGGACACCATCCCCATTTTCTTTAGTCAGCCTTACAGCAACAACATACAGACAAAACTTGTATTCAATGTGCGTTTTGAAATTGAATTAAATAAAGAAAATTTGAGAGAGAGAGAGAAAAACAAATTCAAAACTTACTTAATAAAAAAAATATATAATAAATACGAGAGTACATTTATACAATTTATAAATTTATTTTTATTTTTTTTTCCAAAACTTTAAACAAGTTTGGTTAGATTGTTTTTTAAGAAAAAAAAAGAAAAGTGAAAATGGAAAAACTTATAGAAAAAATAAACAATTATTTACAATATGTACTTACAAAACAATATGACTCAAAACAATATTCAAACGTACCTGAAATGAATCAGAAATTAAACAATTATTAAATATTTTCCATAATTAAAATTGTATAAATTGTTAGAAAAAAAGCAATTTGTTACAGTTACAGTTATTGATAATTAGAAATTAAATGTAGCAAAGAAAATAACATTTATTGATTGATTTCGGTGTGTAGATTTCAAAAGATATGTGCGTCTCTTGAAACACTTGAAAACTTTTTTTCACAATGGATGAGGGGGAGAACAAAAGTTTGAAAAGCTGGAGTAAAGAAATCTAAACATTTTTTTATTTTCAATTTGAAAGTGCATTTTTTATGTGTTGTGAGGCACCCACTTAAAAGTAACAGCAACGACTCATGTTACAAAATTTAAAACAATAATAACAAAAATAAAAATACTTTCGTTATCGTTACTTTTTCTTCTACATTCTTTAACCAGGCCTGCAGTATTTCCCGCAGTGCAGTGTGTTAAATTATGGGCAATGAAATTTGCAACTCAGTTTAAAAACAATTGAAAATTTAAGACCTTTTTATCGCTCAATTATGTGTTGAATCACTCATAGATGATGTTATTCCTTTAAACTCTCTTATATTGAGCATTTTTATACCCCCCATTAAGAATATATATTCAGGATTGTCGATATAGCCATTTCCGTCTGTCCATCTGTATGTTGAAATCAACTTTCCGTAGCCCCCAAATGACTTAAATACATTATTCATACCTCAATGCATCCGCTATAGTCCCGAATCGGTTGCCATTTGAAATCGAGAAAATCAGCCCATAAATGGCTGAGATATAAGCAAAAAACCACGACTACCTCGATTTTTGATCTATTGCCTATAGCTGGTTTGATAAGTCATTAATATAGACAATATGGATATCTAATGATAGATATTTTAAAGACCTTTCCAACGACGTATATAACGTCATACTAATTTGGACCTACAATGGGTCAAAATCGGGAAAAATATTTTTTAAACTGAATTTTTTTCAACAAAAAAAATTTTTTTTTTACAATAATATTTTTTCTCACTAATTTGTTTGTTAAAAAAATTTCAAAAAAATATTTTTTTAAAAAATTTTACAAAAAAATTTTTCAATAATTGTTGTAAAGTATACATTGGTGAAAGGTATATAAGCTCTCTCACTTGTTTTACCTTTCATTGTTATGTCCATTGCAATCTATTCGCAATTTCTTTATTTAATTCATTTGTCAATAATTTCTGTTAAATAATCTCTAGTAATTTCCCTCAACAAAATAAATACCTCGACAATTCAATATTTATTTATTAAATGAGTATTATTTATTTCTTTGAAAAAAAAAGCCAAACAAAGATTAAAATTATTAAAGAAAACTCTAACCAAACAATTTAGATAAGATTTATGGCTGTTGTGTGATAACAACCCATACAAAAATCAGGTATTCAATGTCTGCTCTATACCCTTATAAAACATTAAAAAACTCTGTAAAAAAAAACTTCAATAAAAATCATAATTATTGAAAAGAACATTGATTTTTATTTAAATGTTAAAATTTATAATTCAACTTTTTATTATTGTATATTTTTTGTTTAACTAGTACCAAGTGAATACCCCTAATCTAGTTTTACTTTAAGAGTAATTTATTATTTAATTTAATTGTTGATTTAGAGATTTATTCATCATGTTAGTTTTTATCTTTTCACTTTTAATTTAACGACACTAAAGTGCAAATGTTTTATTTACTTTTTTATATGAGTTTTTATTACTTTTAACTTTTTTTTATTACAGACTATTTGTTAAAGACACAATTAAATAAATATCTTTAAAATAAAACAAAGACAAATAAAGAAGCTTTCAAAAGAGGGCAATGAAATTGTTGCATTGTGAACAATTTACAGAAATTTTAATATATTTTCAGAAAATTTTGAATCGATTATTCGAATATTTTAATCGATTATCTTATAAAATGTTAGTTCATTCATTTCATTTACAGAATTTACAATTTATTTAATGAATTTTGCTTTAAAAAAAATTAATCGGATAATTTTAATCGATTTTTTTAAATCGATTATTCATTTCCATTAAAATATTTTTAATGTTTTAAAAGGATTTTTAAGTTTTTATTATAATGCGAATATTTTTATTCGATTAATCGGATAATTTTAATCGATTATTCCCAAAAACTTTGCAGAAAACACTATTTTTGCACCAAAAAAAAAAGGAAATTTTAATTCATTTAATGGTTTTTGCTTTAAAAAAAATTAATCGGTTAACCGGGTAATTTTAATCGATTATTTCAAATCGATTATTCGAATTTTAATCACATTAAAAGCCTTATAATATTTTAAAATAATTTTTAAGTTTTTTTATCTATTTTGCAATATTTTTATTCGATTAATCGAATAATTTTAATCGATTATTCGCAAAAACTATCCTGAAAACTCTATATTTACATCAAAAAAAAGGAAATTTTAATTCATTTAATGGATTTTGCTTTAAAAAAAATTAATCGAATAATTTTAATCGATTATTTTAAATCGATTATTCGAATTTTAATCTCATTAAAAGAATTTTAAAGAATTTTTAAGTTTTTTATCTATTATTCGAATAGTTTTATTCGATTAATCGGATAATTTTAATCGATTATACGCAAAAACTTTGCAGAAAACACTATTTTTACAGCAAAAAAAAATAATTAAATTTATTTAATGGATTTTGCTTCAAAAAAAATTAATCGGTTAACCGATTAATTTTAATCGATTATTTTAAATTGATTATTCGAATTTTAATCCCATTATAAGCTTTATAATTCTTTAAATGAATTTTTAAGGTTTTTTCTTCATTATGCGAATATTTTTATTCGATTAATCGAATAATTTAATCGATTATTCGCAAAAAATTTCCTGAAAACTCTATTTTTACACAAAAAAAAGAATACTGAAATTAATTTAATGGATTTTGCTTTAAAAAAAATTAATCGATTAATCGGATAATTTTAATCAATTATTTTAAATCGATTATTCGAATTTTAATCCCTTTACAAGCTTTTTAAAATATTAAAAGAATTTTTAAATTTGTTTTGTTATAATTTTAATCGATTATTCGCAAAAAATATCCTGAAAAATCTATATTTACACCAAAAAAAAGGAAATTTTAATTCATTTAATGGATTTTGCTTTAAAAAAAATTAATCGGTTAACCGGGTAATTTTAATCGATTATTTTAAATCGATTGTTCGAATTTTAATTCCATTATAAGCTTTATAATTTTTTAAATGAATTTCTAAGGTTTTTTTTCATTATGCAAATATTTTTATTCGATTAATCGAATAATTTAATCGATTATTCGCAAAAAATTTCCTGAAAACTCTATTTTTACACCAAAAAAAGAATATTCAAATTAATTTAATGGATTTTGCTTTAAAAAAAATTAATCGATTAATCGGATAATTTTAATCGATTATTCGAATTTTAATCCCTTTACAAGCTTTTTAATATTTAAAAAGAATTTTTAAATTTTTTTATCTATTTTGCGTATATTTTTATTCGATTAATCGAATAATTTTAATCGATTATTCGCAAAAACTTTGCAGAAAACACTATTTTTACAGCAAAAAAAGAAAATTTGAATTCATTTCAAAAAAAATATCTTTAAAACTTGAATTTGCTTTCAAATATTAACGAAAATTAGTTTAGTTTAAAATTCAATTATTTCAATAGCATTTCTAAACGGTTAACCGATTAATTTTAATCGATTATTTTAAATTAGTTATTCAAATTTTAATTCTTTAATATTTTAAAAGAACTTTTAAGTATTTTTATTTATTATGCGAATATTTTTAATCGATTAATCGGATAATTTTAATCGATTATTTGCAAAAACTATCCAGAAAAGTTTATTTTTACACCAAAAAAGAAAATTTTAATTATTTATTCGGTTTTACAAATATTTGTTAACGAATAATCGTACAATTCTAAACGATTAATCGCCAAAAAAACTATAAAACTAGCTTTTGCTTCCGAATATTAACAAAAACTAATTTAGTGTAAAATTCCATTATTTTAATACTTTTTATAAATATTTTTAATCGATTAACCGCATAATTTTAATCGATTATTCGAATAAATTTTCACACAAAAACTAAAGAAAACTTAGAAATCGGCTCTTCGTTTATTTTTAAAGAAAAATAAGAATTTTATACGAATAATTTGAACCGATTAATCGAATTATTTTTTATCGATTATTCGACATAAATATCATTAAAACTTTGGATTTTGCCAAATAAATCAAAACTAATTCATTAAAGAAAATTCTAGGATTTAAAAAAAAAATTATTGAGTATTCGAATAATTTGAATCGATTATTCGCTAAAAATATTTATAATTTTTAAGAAAATTTCAATTTAAGCAATTTTGAAAATATTATTAAACGATTAATCGGACAATTTTTAACGATTATTCACAAAACAATGAGAATAAAGTAATTTTTTACAATTTTGCAAAAAGTCTGATTTCATACGTTTTTTTTAAAAATTTTTAATCGATTAACCGGATAATTTTACTCGATTATTCACAAAAAAACTAAAGTAAACTTATTTTATAGCAATTAATGATCAATTTGATTATTTTTTTCCAATATTTTGAACCTATTAATCGAATCATTTTTATGGAATATTAAAACTTTGGGTTTTGCCAAATAAAGAAAATTACAGAATTTAAAAAAAAAATTATTTATTCCAGTATTCGAATAATTTTAATCGATTATTCGCTAACAAAATGTATACTTTTAATATGCTAAAGTTGTGCTATACATTTTTATTCATAAAATTTTATTTTTATATTTCTTTTTAATCATGTGCTATGTTATGTAGAACAGTTTTGATCATTTATTCGAAAATTTTTGCTTTGAATTCAAAGAATTAAATTCCTTTTTTACTAAAACATTACATGTCAGATGTAAGTAGTAGTAGCTATTCCCTAACTAATACTGCTGCTCCAAATAAAACTACTTTATTATTTGGGTTAAAATCCCCTATAAAAAAAACACAATCTACTTCAAATGTTTTTCTCACTAATTAATAATTAAATATTTATTTTGAAAACATGTATAAATATTTGATTATTTAGGGATACAATGTATACACAGAATAATGTAGGTATGTGTATTTATTTGAAAAGACACAGTTACTTTGTTACTTCTATATAAAGAGTATCAAAGCAGTAGGAGTTTAGGAGTTAAGGCAGGGCGGTATATTTGCCTTTACAAATCCCTGTTGAAATGTAGGAATAGAGAGAAAAATAAATATAAATTTTTCCTGAAAAAATATCTGGAACAAGTAAACATACATGGTACATACATACATACTATGTAATCTTTACATATATGGAAAATGTTTTTATATACATTTGTTAATAATGTATTAGTACAGTAAATGTCGAAAAAATAAAGTTTCCTAAACTTTTATTAGCGAATAATCGTTTAAAATTCTTCGAATAATCGTTCAAAATACATTAATTTGGAAAATATTGTGATATTTTATGTGATTTATGTAAAATAATTATAATAATATATTTTTAGCGAATAATCGTTTAAATTTATTCGATTAATCGGTTTGAAATATGTATGTACTTGCAAATTCCTTGAACAAAATCGATTAAAGTCATTGAAATTTCGTTCTTTATCGAAAATATAAATTTTCCTGAAATTTTTTTGCGAATAATCGATTAAAATTATTCGATTAACCGATTAAAAATTTTCGAATATTTTGGCAAAAATGTTAAAAATCAATAATGTAGGCCTTAAACCAAAGGCTTTGTTCAAAATCAAACTTTTATTAGCGAATAATCGTTTAAAATTATTCGAATAATCGTTCAAAATACATTAATTTGGAAAATATTGTGATATTATATGTGATTTATGTAAAATAATAATATATTTTTAGCGAATAATCGTTTAAATTTATTCGATTAATCGTTTTGAAATATGTATTTACTTGTAAATTCCTTGAACTAAATCGATTAAAGTCATTGAAATTTTGTTTTTTGTCGAAAAAATAATCGATTAAAATTATTCGACTAACCGATTAAAAATTTTCGAATATTTTAGCAAAAATGTTAGAAAACAATAATGTATGCCTTAAACCAAAGGCTTTGTTCATAATCAAACTTATATTAGCGAATAATCGTTTAAAATTATTCGAATAATCGTTTGTATTTTTTGCCAATATTGGTTTAAAAAATTTCCAAGACGAATAATTATATTTTATAGATATTTTTGGCGAATAATCGTTTAAAATTATTCGATTAATTGTTCAAAATACATTCATTTTCAAAATATTGTGATTTTTCTAAGTGATTTATGTAGAACAATTACATTTTTAGCGAATAATCGTGTAAATTTATTGGATTAATCGTTTTAAAATATGTTTATTTTTGAAAAGATTTTTAAAATTTATTAAAATTCTTGGAAATTCCTTGAACAAAATCGATTAAAGTCATTGAAATTTTCTTCTATGTCGAAAAAATAAAGTTTTCTGAAATTTTTTTCCGAATAATCGATTCAAATTATTCGGTTAACCGATTAAAAATTTGCGAATATTTTAACAAAAAATTTAAAAACAATAATGTATGTCTTCACTTTAACCCTTTATTCAAAATCACTTTTTTCGACTTTTATTAGCGAATAATCGTTTAAAATTATTCGAATAATCGTTTGTAGTTATTTGAAAATAATGGTTTCAATTGAAAATTTCTGTATATTTATAAGAACCAGAAATAAACTATGTAAATGTTACGAATAATCGATTAAAATTATTCGGTTAACCGATTAAAAATTTTCGAATATTTTAGCAAACATTTTTAAAAAACATAATGTATGCCTTAAACTAAAGCCTTTGTACAAAATCAATATTTTATTACCGAATAATCGTTTAAAATTTATCGAATAATCGTTTGTAGTATTTGAAAATTATGGTTTCCAATGAAAATGTCTGTATATTTATAAGAACCAGAAATAAACTATGTAGATTTTACGAATAATCGATTAAAATTAGTCGGTTAACCGATTAAAAATTTTCGAATATTTTAGCAAAAATTTACAAAACACATAATTTATGCCTTAAACTAAAGCCTTTGTTCAAAAACCAACTTTTATTAGCGAATAATCGTTTAAAATTATTCGAATCGTTTGTTGTTATTTGAAAATGTTGGTTTCCAATGAAAATTTATGTATTATGTATAAGAAACATTGTATATAATTTGTATTTGTTGTGTGTTCTGTATAAATATTTATCATATTACACAATATGATAAAATAGGATGTGGAAAAAAGGAGTTTATACCTAAATACTTATAAATACATAAACATAAATAACTATACATATGTATAGATACACACATTAATCCACCTACATATAAAATTACTTTACAATTCATGTGTATCCCATTTACTCAAACTTAAAAGAACAAAATTGTATGTGACACAACAACACAACATACATACATATATATTTAATGTATATAAAGTTTATGTAGGTCAAACATTATATGGTTAAACACTAGCAGCAACTACTACAACAACAACAAACTAACAGCAGCCAGCATCATCATCGTCATTATGAGCAGCCACAACATCACACCAAAATCGTCATCAACATCATCATCATCATGTGACAACAAACAAAATGCAACCGTTTTTTATTTATATTCTTTTTTTTTTTTTGTTAATAAAAAGTGTTTGTTTTGTGTTCTTTTATTTTATTTATGAGCGCATTTTTTATATACTTTAGTAAAAAGATTTATGTATTCACATTTTTATGTAAGTAAAATCCTTATTTAGTATGTATCAGTTCATACTTAGGTACATACATAAAACCCATTTCGTAATAAATATGTACATATGTATTTCATGAATGTAGGGTATGTAGGGAGTTTTCAGATATTTATGTTCTTTTATTTCTCTCCCACTTAACAGCTGTTGCATTTAGGTTACTTTTGTGTATAAGTGTTTGTTTGAAAGGGGGACACACGCATAGGCACCCACAATACAACAACACATATGTACATCCTCTCACGAATTTAAAGTTTTTATTTTTACAGTTAAAGGAAGTTTTTTGTTGTTGTTATTGTTTTTACTTTGTTTTTAATAAGTATGCCTGTATGTATGTTTGTTTACATTGTTGTTGTATAACTAGCAAACTTTAAAGAGAGTAAAATAAAGATGGCTACTATTAGTGTTGCCATCAGGTTTAATAGATAAATATTATTATTAAAGCATTTGCTTAGTTTTTATAGGTTTATTTTTATAGATTTAAAGATTTTTCATTAAGATTTCTTAAATTCCTGTGAAATTTCCTCTATAATCTATAATTCTTAACAATTTAAAGCAACTTTAAGTGCTTAGCCAAAAGTATTAAAAGCAAATATTTGATATATTCATATATCAAATTTAAAGTAATTTTTAATAAGAAAGAAATTAACTATTATTAACTAGAATTAACTATTTGTTTCTGTACAAATTTCTTACTTAACGATGTTTTGTAAAACTTAACGAAACTTTATTTCTGAAACTAAAAATATTTGAAACAAAATTTTCTATATTCTATTAATATAAACCATTACCTATTTATTTCTGTACAAATTTCATACTTAACGAAGTTTTGAAAAACTTAACGAAACTTTATTTCAGAAACTAAAAAGATTTGAACAAAAATGTTACTTTATTCTTTAAGCTTAGTTAAATCGACTTTAAATTCATTAAAAATTTTTAATTTTCATCAATTTTAAAAACTTAACGAAACTTTATTTCCAAAACTAAAAATGTTTGAAACAAAATATTTATATATTCTATAAATATAAAGCATTAACTGTTTATTTCTGTACAAATTTCTTACTTGACGAAAGTTTTAAAAACTTAACGAAACTTTATTTCAGAAACTAAAAGTCTTTGAAATAAAATATGTCTTTAATCCTTAAGCTAAGATAAATTCCTTTTAAATTCATTGAAAATTTCGAAATTTTCTTAATTTTAAAAACTTAACGAAACTTTATTTCTGAAACTAAAAATATTTGAAACAAAATTTTTCCATATTCTATAAATATAAAGCATTGACTATTTATTTCTGTACAAATTTCATACTTAACGAAGTTTTGAAATACTTAACGAAACTTTATTTCAGAAACTAAAAAGATTTGAATAAAAATGGTTCTTCATTCTTTAAGCTTAGATAAATTCTGTTTAAATTCATTGAAAATTTTGAAATTTTCTTAATTTTAAAAACTTAACGAAACTTTATTTTCGAAACTAAAAATATTTTAAAAAAATTTTTTTTATATTCTATAAAGATAAACCATTAACTATTTATTTCTGTACAAATTTCATACTTAACAAAGTTTTGGAAAACTTAACGAAACTTTATTTCTGAAAGTAAAAAGATTTGAACAAAATTTTTTCTTTATTCTTTAAGGATAGATAATTTCCGTTTAAATTCAATAAAAAAATTTTAATTTTATTAATTCAAGAAACTTAACGAAACTTTATTTTCGAAACTAAAAATATTTGAAACAAAATTTTTCTATATTTTATAAATATTAACCATTAACTATTTATTTCTGTACAAATTTCTAACTAAACGAAATTTTAGAAAACTTAATGAAACTTTATTTCAGAAACTAAAAAGATTTGAACAAAAATTTTTCTTTATTATTTAAGCTTAGTTAAATCGACTTTAAATTCATTAAAAATTTTGAATTTTCATCAATTTTAAAAACTTAACGAAACTTTATTTCTGAAACTAAAAATATTTGAAACTAAATATTTCTATATTCTATAAATATAAAGCATTAACTTTTTAATTCTGTACAAATTTCTTACTTGACGAAAATTTTGGAAAACTTAACGAAACTTTATTTCAGAAACTAAAAAGATTTGAACAAAAAATTTTCTTTATTTTTTAAGTTTAGTTAAATTTTTTTTAAATTTAATAAAAATTTGGAAATTTTTTTCAATATAAAAAACTTAACGAAACTTTATTTCGGAAACTAAAATGATTTTAAAAGAAATGTTTACATATAAATTAAAAACTATTTATTTCTGTTTGAAAAAAAAAAAAAATCTTTTAAAAATTTCTCCTCGTCTACAAAAGGTCATTCGTTCATGCATTCACTCACTCATTCATTCAGTTTTGCTTTAAATAATAAACATTTCATTCTAATTTTCTTGCATATTATTACAGCTGGGTTTTTGCTCATTATTATTTTTATTTATTTTTGCAAGCCCACCACCAAACTGCACTGTTTTCAAAGTTTATACAAAAGATAAACATTACTTTCCATTTTTCTTAAACATTTTTTTTTCTATTTTCAGTTTGTTAGCAAGTTAAATAAATGTTTAAGATATTTGATATGTTTGGATTTTTTCTTCATTATTTTCTTTAGTTTGCAGTTAGACCATAAAATAAACTTTAGTTTAAATACATATTTATATAAAAAAAATAAACTATTTATTTAAAGTACATACTACTTTGCTGCAGCAGCAGCAGCATTAATACCATTTGCTGCCATCATATTGTATTGCAATGGCCAACAAGTCATTGCCAGACGTTTTACAGATCCATCAATGGAAAGTTGTTAAAATGTTGATAATGAGATTTACAATTTATTTTATTTATTTTCTTTTTTTTTTGGTTTTGTGTTCAAAAAACAAAGTTCAGAGACTTTTTTATTTTGATACAATAAAACAAAAGCGTTTTCAAATGACAAACATTAAACTAAAGTTGGCAATTTACTTTAGTTACCAGCAGCTTGTTTTAAATGTGTTGGAAAAGTATTTGAATTTCAAGATTTTTTTTTGTTAAAAAAAAAAAAAATTTTCTGAATATTCCATTATTTTTTTTAAATTTTTTAAGTTTTCATTAATTCCATATTGATTTTTTTAAATATCAAAAATTATCTTTTCCATCAAAATTTATTTCTCCCAAATTATTTAAAATTTCTTATAATTCATCCATAAATCTTGGATTTCAAGATTTTTTTGTTGTTTATTCTTTTAAAAAAATATTACAAATTCATTAATTTCATATTGAATTCTTTTTTAAATAACAAAAAAAAAATTTTTTTTTCCTTCAAAATTTATTTCCCCTAAATTATTTTAAATTTCTTATGATTCATCCATAAATCTTGTTTCAATATTTCAAAATCATATTAACGTAAACTCCAGAAATATAAATTATTCCAAAATTATGATTTCCATAGTGATTTGAATAATTAATTACGAAAAATAACCTGGTATAAGCAATTATTTTACTCTTACCACCAACATTATTATTATTATGATACAGATATTTTTACAGTTTTAATATTCATTCATAACATTACAACAAATTACATACAAACATATCTACACATAATAATGTCGTTGTTGTTTACCTTTTTTTAATTTACAACAACAGCAAAAATAACATTATTATAATTTTCAGTTTCTTTATAATCGTACAATTGTTTTTCTTTATTTTCCTTTACTTTAATTACTTGTGTTTGTACGTGTGTGTTTATGTATTTACAAATCTTCGTACTCGTTCACTGAGAGATCATCCCAATGCAATTCTCTCCTTTCTTTATGTTGTTTACTTTTTCTCATCAACTTAACTCCTGTTATACAATGTTATTTACAAGCAAAGTGTTGTTATTGTTATTGTTTTGCTACTGTTACTGTTATGTTTACAGATGCTGCTTTAAACTTAGCAGCAGCGAAATATTTATATGTTTAAAACAATAACAACAATAATAATAAATGTTGTACTAGCATAACCGTAACAGTATGTGTGTAAGTACGAGACAAGTACAAGTACTGTTATTAAATGATAAACATATGAGAAAAGACAGGGGCAAAAAGGTAAACAAACGTAACAAATCAAAAATAAACTGTTTTATGAACTGAAAATTAAAGGTTAATACAAGAAATTATAAGTTTTTTTTTTAATAATAAAATAGGTATATTATTCAAGAAAATCTGTAAAGAAACAGCTAATAGAAAAACTTTATTTTATTTTAATTAAAAAATTTACTAGAAGTAAAACATATTAGTATTTAAAATCTTTAGTTTATTGTTTAAACTTAATTTTTTTTTAAAAAAAAACTTTCTTTCTTTTTAAAAAAAAAAATAATTACCTACCAATTTTTGCAAATTATTTAACATTATTTAATAATGAAGGTTTTTAACTGTTTTAAATATTTTTTGTTTCTTTTTTCTGTTAAACAATTTAAACTTTTGTTTTCTCTGTGTCTCTACATTATTCGTTTTAAATAGAAAGTTTAAAGTACAAATTTTTCAGTGTGAAAATTACAATGACTTTTTATTATTTCTGTGTTTTTTTCCACATTTTTTTTTTTTACAATGTCTTGAGGTCAGCTCAAGACAAAGAAATTAACTAAACCAAAACATAAAATAAATTACAAACAAAAATTTAACATAAATTTTTAAACTTTCGATTTAACCCTAAATAACTAAAAGTATTTTCAGTATTTTGCCTACTAATGATTAAAAACATTTCAAATTCTCTCAAACATTTCTAATATTAACACAATTAGCCTAGTTTTTATTTCAAAATAAATTAAATTTAAATTGCAACTAATTAAATTTGAAATGTTTTTAAACAATTCTTAACTTAAACAATTATCATTTAAATAAATTTAGGAAATCCGTTTTTTTCAACATTTTTGAAAGTTACTTTCTCTGTTATTAACAAATATTTAATAATTAGAACTTTTTTTAAAGAGACTAGTTATTAAGAAAACTTTTAATGCTCAGCATATTTTTAAATCATTAAGATATCAGCATATTAAGCTTTCAGTCGCCATGCACTTTTTATTCCCCTTTCCAAATGAAGTATTTCATAAAATCTAGCTTTTCTTACAAGCAATATTGTCTCCTTTTTTCGGTAATACCTATCTTGTACAAGGCCAAGAAATTGTGATGCTTCTAGCGCTCCATTAGGACTCTAACCACAAGCTGGTCATAAATTGGGGACGACACGGTCGAAGCGGCACCAATAGGCTAAAATATGTTGCTCCATCCCGAAAGTACGAGATTCAGAATTGATTTAATTTCTATGCATGTCGTTCAAAGATGACACATAGGTGCATTTGGATAGTGGAATATGAGAATCTTGACCACAAGATGTGCATAAATTGAGGACTACACGGCCTACCAGCGAGACCAGTCTGTAAGTATAGTGCTCCATCGTCAACTCAGCTGGGCATGTTCTTCTCTGTGTCTGATATTTACGTTGAGCGCCATCCAAGTACGTGATTCATGCAGTATCCTGCGGAGGGGGGATATCTCTAATTTTCATAGTTAGTATGACTTCTAAGATGACATTCCAGGAGGATCTGTATTGTCAACATGACTGCAACAACACGTATACATCAAGGTCCTTCCTGATATAACCTTGACAAGATGTGCAGGAACCAGCAGGAACAGTCTGTAAGTTTGTTGCTCTATCCCCAGCTCAGCTGGGCATGTTCTTCTCTGTGGCTGATATTGACGTTGAATGCCCTCCAAGCTCTCTATCCTGCTAAGGAGGAAACTCTAACTGTATGATGTCATAGTTAGGATGACTTCTCCCATGAAATTCCAGGAAGAACTGTATTGTCAACATAACCTGAATACCACGTATACATCAAGGTCCTTCCTGAAGTTGAAATCATTCAGTTGAAGTTTACCTTGGGGGGATAGTTAGGATAACTTCTCCGACAACATCCAAGGAGGAATGGAAGAACCTTATTTTCGTAATTTGCAGTATTTTTTCATGGGTATCACTTAACAAATATTATTACAAACTGGAGCAGCGTAATTAACCACTAAACCACAAATTCTTCTTGTCTTGTCAACAAGGTTTCTTCATACATGCCCCAAGTAGTGCCGCTTTGTTTGATCCCACTTCAAAATTGTGTGCATGATTTCAGTGGCGTGAACTGAGGTGGTATAGAGACTGTAAAAGTTGAACCCCCAAAATTTTGGGATGATTCAAAGTCGGAATTCAAACCCCCATCGACTACGACCAAGATTAACCTCTACCTGCTTCCTCGCGGTGGTGAAGAGTGTTGATGGTGATAGCTGCTGGTTACACGCAGCGAAGATGTTGTAACCACTTACCACTCGCCATAATGGTGCAGTCGTTCTCATATGAAATCTCTTAGACTCCTTGTGAAGGTGCATGTAATTTAGAGAGATAGTAGTTAAACAGCAGGAACTCCTGTCTTAACTCTGTGGGGTTTTGAACGTTTGTTTCTAAACTCCACGAACGACTGGCTTGCACTCAGATAATTCAAGATCCATAGCTTCATGTTGTTGGGTATTGTAGACTGCAGCATGTTCTGAATGATTATTGCGTAGCTTACTGTGATGAAAGCATTCGGAAAGTCTAGCAGCGTAAGATTCCTTCCTTTCCTAGGCCTCTGAATTAATGATCGGATGGAGCTTTCCATTTTACGAAATCCATGATGGTGACCAGCTGCCGGTAGATGATGGCTCGACAAAGAGAGAAGAGTCTTCGCGACAGATGACTAGAAGTATATCGGGCTGTATGATTGTTCCTCAGTCGCTTCTTTACCAGGTTTTAGTATCGGGATGACTCTACCCCCTTTTCCATTACATTGGATAGGATCAGGCTCCTCACTGACAAGTTAAAAACCATTGCCAAGTACTCATCTCGCGGGATCAACTGCCTTGGATGGCTGTTGATATTCACCTATCATCCATTTCGAATCAAATGATTTCATAAAACTATGAAAATGTCCACACTTGCCCATTAGAGCAACATAAATATAGAAATTCAAATAGAGATTCTGAAAAAATCTATCGCGATTGTTTAAAATATCTCTATAAGATCAAACAATTGACGAATTGTGAATTTATGTCTAGATCCGAAACTAAACAGCAGTTGACTTTAGGGATCTTTCAAAAAGAACCAAAACAATTTGGAATACTAATCATCGATCAAGGATATCTTCCACCACGACAATAAGAGCTTTCTCAAATCGGCAGTAACATATGTTTATGGTTGTTGATGTTCGCCTAGCATCAAATGATCGCTTGGATCTTTATAAATCAATGGAAATATCAAAACTTGGCCATTACAGCAACTTAAAGATATAAATCCAAAGAAATTCCAACAAAAAAACCTTAGCATTCTTTAAAAAGATCAATTCCATCAAAACACGGATCATTGTCCAACACGATAGTAAGAACTTTCTCAAATCCAAAGAAACAGTAACTTAAAGATCCAAATCCAAAGAAATTCCGGAAAAAATTATTCTCGATTCTTTAATAAGGTCAATATCAAATGATAACCATCCAAAACCCAGATCATTACCCAACACGAAAATAAGAGCTTTCTCAAATCGACAGAAACAATTGACTAAAGTTAAAAACATCGATGGTTCATCCAAAACAGTACGCTGAAGAAGCATTTTCCAAGATGTGTGTAAAGTTAAATTTTGAAATTTATAACCCTAGACACAAACCAGTTCAGTTAACAGAGTTATGTTTAAAGGCTAACATAGCACTGTTAAACATTGGAAATTAAGGTAGGTGTATTCTTTCTCTTGCTTCCTCAAATCGTCAGAAACAATTGACTATTTAAAGATCAAAACATCAAATTGATGATTCATTCAAAACAGAGCACTGAAGAAGAATTTTCCAAGGAGATGATAACTGAAGTAAGAACTTCTTTATTATGAATTTACGGAATATTTGTATTCAAACCGTTCAACAAATTGGAGAATTTTTGGACAAAGTGTTAAATAATTCAAACCTAAAATGTTAGAATTTAATAGATTTGGCTGCGCTGGAGAGTTCTTCGGTGAAACAAAACCAAATTTGATAGAGCTTAAAATATTGCACCATTTGTAGGAAGATCAACGATTCAACAATTTATGGAGGACGAGTATTTCATATCAAATAGGATACATATCATTTTAATCAAAAATTCGAAAGATTTTCTTTAACTTCAAAAGTAATTTTAACAGCTATTCAATTTATTCCCTATAAATTTTCAAAATTTTACTCCAATTAGTTTGAGAAACATTATTACTACTATTTTCCAGAGTCATAGCTCTATTTGGTGGAAGATCGATGATTAAAAATTTATGGAGGAAGAGTATTACAGATCAAACCTTAAATTGCACAGATTTGCTAACATATTAAAAAGGATTTCGGTTTCTCTCCAGTTTATTCCCCCTTACATTTTCAAAATTTCACTTAAATTAATTAGAAAATCTTTATTACCAATATTCCTTTGTTTAATTCTCTTTTTGTTTACCTGTTCCATAAATTGACACTTGTTATTTTGAGTAGTTAATCCATCCATTCATCCCTCTTAACATTGTTGAGAATTTTCTCAAAGTCTTCACCAAACAACAACAGAAAAGTACCGCAAACAATTGTCAATTTTTATGTTTTTGTTGAGAAGCATAAAGGGAATAGGGAAATAATTTTGTTAGAAAAACTCTCAGAATTGTTAGAAAATTTAACAACAGCATTTTACACTGTGTTACAAATCTAATGAAACACTTGTTGTTAAATGTTTTTAAGAATGTAGCTGGGAAAACCCATAAATTGTATAAACTACCTGTTGCAAAACGGAAATGTTGGGAAATTATTGTTGTAAGACAGCTGCTAACTAATTTAATATTTTCAGTTTTAAACTAATAAATCTATATTTCTTTCATTACTATAGAGATTAAGCGCTAAAACATCAAAGATTTAATTTTATGTGAGAAAAAATGAGCTAAAAAAGGTAATTAAAAGGGATATTTAAAGGTTACAAAACACAAATCCTTTAATTTGGCTGAAGTCTGGCCGAAAAAAAGGATAATTAAAAAGAAAGTATAAGATAATGAATGTTTTAATGACTGTAAAAAATAAAAAAATATCAAATTTCTTAAATACAAAATTTAAAAACCAAAAAAATAAGGTTTTTATGATTTTATTTATGACTTTATGTTTATCAACCCCACTGTAGTCATTAACATAAAGTTTTTATATAAAAACAATACAAGCTAGTTTTATTAATTCAATTTAAGCTTTAGTCTTTGATAAATTATATTACAAATAGAAAATTTGCATAAAATTTCTTTTATTTTAAGATTTTGTTATTAAAATTTGCCTCAGCAAAAAGAAAATTACAGCAAAAACAACAAGCAAACAATTAAAACCTACACAAAACACTTTGAAGCATACGCCATTTTATTAAAAGCAACAACAATAAAAACAATAACATAATTCATACACTGTTAATATTTACACTCAAACAATAACAAAAAAACATTGTCTGCTTCTTCTTCTTATTTTTGTACTCTCATCATCATTCACACATGTTTGAGACCGGAAAAATCATTATTATTGTTATTGTTTTGTTTTTCCTCAAAACATGTGCATTTTTTTGTGGTTTTATTCAAAATAAAAGGGAAAAAGCTATAAATTTTGTTTTAAATTAAAAACTACATTAAAAACCATATAATTTTCTTATAACAATAATAAATTATGTTTCATCATTAAAAAAATGCATCACCACATGAATAATAAAGAAAATGTTTTATTTCTTAGGAAACATACACGCTTGCCGTCATCTCTATAAATATTATTTTTTTTAACTATTTTATATTATTGCTGATTTCAAGGTAATGTGTCTCATAAATATTTTTAGTTTTTTTTATTTCTGCATGACAAAATTTTAATTTTAACTAAATACATAAATTTATTTTTGTTTTAAATGAAATTTTGTGCAAAAATTTAACAAAAAAAAAATTACTCATGTTTCAAACAACAAACCTAAATTTGTAATGAATTAGTTGTTGGTTTTTTTTAAATAAATCAATTGTTATTGAAATTAGCATACAATGGAAATTTTTAAAATGAATTGAGAAATTTGTAAAGCAGTTTTTATCATAATATAATAGCTAATACTCTGCTCCAGTGTTTGATCTCTTCGTGAAGTGATACTTAGTGGAGAATTATTCAAAGCTGTCAAAGTGTTATATCCTGTTCTTCCCGTCATGGAACATAATGTCAGATTAACAAAACAGTTTCTCCTGGGATATCATCAGACACTACGAACGACATCATACAATCAGAGTCTTCTGCGAGGCATTTCAGTAAAAATCTTCTTGTGTGTAGAGAGGTATAAGCAGGATCCACTGGATAGGGGATGGTATAAGGCATGACATTCATGGAGACATCATCGATATGAACCCATGATATATGATTACGTTCGTAATGAAAATAATGTGGTTTAAATATTCATCAAACTTCCGCCAAATTTCACTCAAAATAAGAGGCATGATTGAAAACGAAAGTTTAGAATATAGTTTCGTTAAGTTTTTCAAATGTTCGTTAAGAATAGAAATTTCAACAGAAATATATAACCATTGCCTTATATTCATAGAAAATACAATAAATTTGTTTAAAAAAATTTTAGTTTAGAAAATATAATTTCGTTAAGTTTTTTAAATTGAAAAAAAATTTAAATTTATTATTGAAAATAAAATAAGTTTATGTAAGCTAAACGCATAAAGAAAAATCAGTTTTCAATTTCTGTTAGTTTCGGAAATAAAGTTTCGTTAAGTTTTTTAAATTGAAAAAAATTAAAATTTATTTTTGAAAATAAAATAAGTTTAAGTAAGTTAAACGAATAAATAAAAATATTTTTTCAAATCCTTTTAGTTTCTTAAATAAGGTTTCGTTAAGTTTTTTATATAGAAAAAAATTGAAATATGTTATTGAAAATAAAAGAAGTTTAACTAAGTTAAACGGATTTAAAAAATTATGTTTGCAAATACTTTAAGTTTCTGAAATAAAGTTTCGTTAAGTTTTTTAAATTGAAAAAAAATAAAATTTATTATTGAAAATAAAATAAGTTTAAGTAAATTAAACGAATAAATAAAAATATTTTTTCAAATACTTTTAGTTTCTTAAATAAAGTTTCGTTAAGGTTTTTTTAAATTAAAAAAATCAAATTTGTTATTGAAAATAAATGAAGTTTAACTATGTTAAACGAATAAATAAAAATAATTTTTCAAATACTTTTAGTTTCTTAAATAAGGTTTCGTTAAGTTTTTTTTAAATTGAAAAAATCAAATTTGTTATTGAAAATAAAACAAGTTTAACTAATTTAAACGAATAAAGAAAAATCTTTTTTCAAATACTTTTAGTTTCTGAAATAAAGTTTCGTTAAGTTTTTTAAATCGACAAAATTTCAAAATTTTTATTGCATTTAAAATAAATTTAACTAATTTAAACGAATGAAGAAAAAACTGTTTTCTAATGCTGTTAGTTTCGGAAATAAAGTTTCGTTAAGTTTTCTAAAATTTCAATAAATTAAAATTTTTATAGAAATAAATAGTTAATGATTTATACTTATAGAATGCAGAAACATTTTGTTTCAAATCTTTTTAATTAAGAAAATAAAGTTTCGTTAAGTTTTTTAAATTGACAAAATTTCAAAATTATTATTGGTTTTAAAAGAAGTTTAACTAAGTTAAACAAATAAATAAAAATCTTTTTTCAAATACTTCTAGTTTCTGAAATAAAGTTTCGTTAAGTTTTTTAAATTAAAAAAATTTAAAATTTTTTATTGTATTTCAAATAAATTTTATTAATTTAAACGAAAAAGGATAAATCTTTTTTTCAAATGCTGTTTGTATCGGAAATAAAGTTTCGTTAAGTTTTCTAAAATTTCAATAAATTAAAATTTTTTATAGAAATAAATAGTTAATGATTTATACTTATAGAATGAGAAACATTTTGTTTCAAATCATTTGTGTTAAGAAAATAAAGTTTCGTTAAGTTTTTTAAATTGACAAAATTTCAAAATTATTATTGGATTTAAAAGAAGTTTAACTAAGTTAAACAAATAAATAAAAATCTTTTTTCAAATACTTCTAGTTTCTGAAATAAAGTTTCGTTAAGTTTTTTAAATCGACAAAATTTCAAAATTTGTATTGCATTTAAAATAAATTTAACTAATTTAAACGAATAGAGAAAAAAAATTCCTAATGCTGTTAGTTTCGGAAATAAAGTTTCGTTAAGTTTTCTAAAATTTCAATAAATTAAAATTTTTTATAGAAATAAATAGTTAATGATTTATACTTATAGAATGCAGAAACATTTTGTTTAAAATCATTTTAGTTAAGAAAATAAAGTTTCGTTAAGTTTTTTAAATTGACAAAATTTCAAAATTATTATTGGTTTTAAGAGAAGTTTAACTAAGTTAAACAAATAAATAAAAATCTTTTTTCAAATACTTCTAGTTTCTGAAATAAAATTTGGTTAAGTTTTTTAAATTAAAAAAATTAAAATTTTTTTATTGCATTTAAAATAAATTTAACTAATTTAAGCAAATAAAGAAAAATATTTTTTCTAATGCTGTTAGTTTCGGAAATAAAGTTTCGTTAAGTTTTCTAAAATTTCAATAAATTCAAATTTTTTATTGAATTTAATAGTTTATGATTTATACTAATAGAATGCAGAAACATTTTGTTTAAAATCTTTTTAGTTAAGAAAATTAAGTTTCGTTAAGTTTTTAATATCGACAAAATTTAAAATTTGTTATTGCATTTAAAATAATTTTATGTAGGCTAAACGATTAGAAAAAAATCAGCTTTAAATTTCTGTTAGTTTAGGAAATAAAGTTTCGTTAAGTTTTCCAAAACTTCGTTAAGTAAGAAATTTTTACAGAAATAAATAACAGTTGCTTAATAATAATAAAATATACAAATGTTATGTTTAAAATCTTTTTAGTTATGAAAATAAAGTTTCGTTAAGTTTTTTAAATTGATAAAATTTCAAAATTTTTATTGCATTTAAAATAAGTTTATGTAAGCTAAACGTATAAATAAAACTCAATTTTCTATTTATGTTAGTTTCAGAAATAAAGTTTCGTTAAGTTTTCCAAAATTTCGTTAAGTAACAAATTTTTTTTATAGAAATAATTAATTGTTGCTTATATTTATAGGAATATATATTTTGTTTAAAATGTTTTCAGTTTCGTTAAGTTTTATAAATTGACAAAATTTTAAAATTTTTAATTGGATTTGTAAGAAGTTTATGTAAGCTAAACGTTTATAAAATAATTAGTTTTCATATGCTTTTAGTTTCGCTAACAAAGTTTCGTTAAGTTTTACAAATATAACGTTTTACAAATATAACGTATAGGTATAACGAAGTAAGGAATTTTTAAAAAATTTATTATTTTTTTATCTCAGCTGCTCAAAAATTTAATTAATTAAAAAAATAAAGTTTCGTTAAGTTTTTTATATGGACAAAATCTTTAAATATTATACAAAATAATAAATTTTAAAGTATTTCTTCGGTTTTTTTATTAATTCCTTAATTTTCCCTTTAAAACTGCGCATTATTATAAATTCCTCGACTACCTCAATAAAAACCCTATACATATTTAAATAGACTCCAATACGGTAACACCACAATTTGCCATCTATTGTGCAATAAATACGATACGATAACTCTACTATTATTGTTATTATTTTGGCAGGTTTATCAAAAATGGCACACACTCACACACCAAACTGATGACACATACAACAAAATACCTGTTGTCTAGTGTAATAACAACAAAAACAACAGCGAATACGAAAATCCAGAGAATTTGATTAATCAAAATACAAAGAGAACACCACAACAAGAAATCAAAAAAAAAGAGAATTTTAAGCATTAATAAAAACAAAACAAATCAAACTAACTAAAAACAACAACAAAAAGCTTAATACTCATAAAATAACAAGATGATGATGAAAGAAAATTTCTATAGCAAATAAAACAGGAAATACCAAGCAAAAGTAAAAGAAAATTATGGAAATATTTAAAATAAATGTAAAGAAAATTATTTATTAACAAGTGGAAATCAAAAATAAATTAAAATAGAGTTAACTTACCTTTTTAACTGTTTTCTTTTTTTTGATAGAGTTTCATAAAATATTCACATTTAGCTGTTTATAAAAAATTGTTTTTTTTTGTTTAGTTTTTTTTTATAGAAAAATTAAACTGTATGGGGTAAAAACAATTTAATTTCGTCGTTGTCGTTTATTTTAAATAACAAAAATTCTTTAGTGTTAATACAGTGTGTTTATTTGTCGTCGTTAAAATCCCTCTAGAAAAATGATAATAAAAAAATTTATTTGAATTAACACTCACTTTTTTATACAAAAGAAAATTTACATTTAAATAAAATTAAAATTTTTTTACATTTAAATAAAATTAAAATTTTCTTTTGTAAATTTTATTACAATACATATTTATAAATAAATTATGATTGCTGCTGTTTTATAACCGTAAGTAAATTTATGATTTTCTTTTATTGATTGACAGAAAATTGTCCATCAAAGTTTTGGTAGAAATTAAAAGGCGTATTAATGTAGAGTTGCCAAAGAAGAAGTAACTAATATCCTTTAGGGGATTTTGAAAATTGCACCATAAAATATTGGAATTTTAATTAAATAAAAAAATACTGAAAATTAAAATTTTTTTCTTAAACTTTTGTTTAAAATAGAAGTGTTAAACTAAAATTCTTATAGGTTTAAGAAAATCTTAAACAAAATTTCAGATTTTGAATAAAAAATATAAAAATCAATGAATTAATGAACAATTTCATTAATTTTAATGAAATTGTTGGGAATATTTCGAACTAAAATTTAATTTTTAAAAATTTGTATCAAGAAATATTGAAAGAGTTTTCAAAATTATATCAAAATAGAGTTAACCAAGGAAAAGCAGCTATTATCCTTTATGAGATTTGAAAATTTTAACATAAAACCTTAGAATTTGCAGTAAAATATCAAAATGTTTGGAAAGTTAAGAGTTTTTCTGAGATTTGTATATAAATATGCTCAAAATTTCACAAAAGAATGCTTACAAAGAAGCTTTAATAGACTGATATGCATATAAAAAGGTCAAAGGACATAGGTATCTATCTTGAAATTATTTTTTTTTAAAAAACTTTTTTTTATTATTTTTTCCATTTTATCTTGGAATATAAATACGTAAAAAATTTTGGTCTCAGAGATTCTTAAGGAAAATATAAAAATGATTGAGTATTTTTTGATAATTGTTTTATGACTGAAAGAAATTTTTTCAAAATCATCGAATTTAAATTAAATTTTTTATAAATTTTGAAATTTGTTTAAATTTTTTACAATTCATTTTAGATTTTAATAAAATTTATTTATCATTGATTTTATGTAAATTAATATTTTTTAAAAAAACTTTTTTTTTATTATTTTTCCATTTTATCTTGGAATTAAAAAAAAGGCCAAACTTGAAAACAAAAACAAATTTTGGGTCTCAGAAATTCTTAAGGAAAATATAAAAATGTTTGAATATTTTTTGATAAGTGTTTTATAACTGAAAGAAATTTTTTCCAAATCATCGAATTTAAATGAAAGTTTTTATAAATTTTGAAATTTGTTTAAATTTTTTTATAATTCATTTTAGATTTTAATAAAATTCGTCATGGATTTTATGTAGCTATTATCTTGTTTGGGATTTATTAGATATTTAAGCAAGAAACCTTAGTTCTTAAAGTAAAATATTGAAACATTTAAGAAAATTTTGGATTTATAACTTAAATTGTATTTAAAAATAAATTCCCAAACATTGGAAAACTGTACATTTTTATGAAATTACAAATTCTTATAGGTACAAATCCCAGATTCTAAATATTTTTTAAAAAAAAATTTTGAAAATTTTGAAAATTTTTTAAAAAATTTTGATTTTTTACATTTTGTTTTTTTTTAGAAATTAGCCCTAAATTTTGCACATAATCCTAAATTTTATAGAGTAAAATAAAATTTTGATATAAAATTATGAAAATGTTTTAAATATTTTCTATAATTCATTGTAGATTTTTGTGAAATTTGCTATATATCGCAAAAGTTTATCAAATCTTAAAATTTCCTCGTCAAAACTATTTCAGTTTCCTAATTAAGAAGCCTTAAAAATTGGCCATTTTACGAAAATGTCACTATTACAAAATCACAAGAAGTCAAAATATAGCTTAAAAAGCTGATTTTTCTCTAAGAGCTCAAAGGTCAGTTTTTTAAATTTATCATTTTTCATTTATTTTGTGCAACTGATTAATCGATTACATGTGCATTCTTTGTTTAGACAAATTATCATAAATTTAACATTTGTTATCAATTTAAGTTGAGATAATATTCAGAATAAACAAAACTTGAAAAAAACTTCTTTAAATTGTGAAACTTTGCTTTAAATATTCATTAAAGTTTAAAAATTTTAAAGAAATCTCCAAAAATTTTAATTTTATATAAAAACTATATAATATAAAAAACTATATTATATAAAGATTATTTAATAATTTTTCTTGCTGAATCCAAAAGTGAATTTAAAATTGTACCCATTGTGCAAAGATTATCTGATAAGATTTGCATTCTTTTGTTCTGAAAAATTATCATAAATTTGTTATATTTAATCAGTTTAAGTTGATATTACTCAGAATAAGCTACACTTGCTGAATATTTCTTCATATTAGGAATTTTTACAATAAAAATTCATCAAATTTTAACAATTTAAAAAAAATATTTAAACAAATTTTGAAAAGTTGACCACAAATTGTTGTTATATATTAACAATTTAAGAATAATAAAGACTAGCTATATTATTTTTCTGTTTAAATCCCTTAATAATTAAATATCAACCAAAATTTTAAATAAACCTTTAAAATTTTATAAAGAAAAATTTTAAGAAATAGAGATTTTATTTAGGGTCTCATTTTGTAAAACGCAACGTTTGGAAGCGTAAGCAATTTGTATGAAGAATACTGGGAAAAGGGTTTGAAACTTAAATATTTTCCATACAAAATTTTGTTAATATTTTCATTATATTTCAGGCTAAATCCTTATAAAATTATAAAAATATACAGCTTTCAAATTTCATAGCCACTACGTCATAGCTACAATACTTTCAATATGTATTTTTGTTGAAAACTCTAGTCTAAATTATGTTTTTTATTACAAAAATGTCATTGATTTTATCAATATGATATCACTTTGCTCTAATTAAGTAAATTCAATTAGTTTTTTTTAATTCCAGATTTATATTTTCACTTTTTAACAAAAAAGGTTTGTTTTCGTTAAAATGTGAAAATGTAATAAATATTTTATTATAAAAATAAAATAGAACCTTAAAAATTAAAGCAATTTTAATCGTAATCTTAAAAATTTTACTTTATTTACTTCTTATCTTTAAGAAAATTTTTAAAATTTTAATTTTTTACTTTATTTTAATGAAAAAAACCTTAAATATCTATAAATAAAGTAAATCTTTAAAGATTAACTGTAATATTTAATTTATTACATTATCTACCTGCTTTCCTTAAGTTTTTTATAACATATTTTCATTATTTCGCAATTTTGTTAAATTTAACCCCAAAAAAACCGCTAGAATTCCTTAACCCCCCTCATCCTGGCAACTCTAGATTTGACCAAAACACAGAAGAAGAAAAAAACAATAGTTTCTGTTGTTGTTGTATTGTTAGTTAATTTTGTTTCCCTCCATTTACGATTATTATTACTCTTCAGGTTGTTATTATTATTGTTCTTGTTGTTGTTACATTGTATATTTTCTTCAGTGTGTTTAGTTGGTTAACAAAGTTAGACAACAACTACAACAACGTTGACGTTTTAGACTAAAATAGACAACAAGGCACACAAAATTGAAAAAAATAGCAGTCAGAACAACAACAACAACATGAAAATAACAGACAAACAGAACAACAATAACAAAAAAACACTCATGGAACAAACAGCACCACAAATGAAATAAATAAAAACAAAAAAAATCTATTAAAGAACGTCAGGCCAAAACGACCAGCCAACTAAATTAAAAAAAAAACAAACCAGCAAAATATGCGGCTAAAAAAGGCAACTAAACTCTTCAAACATGCCACAAAAACAACGAACGAATGGCAACGGTAATAATAATACTAACTACAGCAACAACAACAACAACACGATTAACAGCAGCAACCATTAACAAAAATCTAACACCATTTATATTTTTTCAATTATTTTTTTTTTGTTTTTTCTGGTTATTGTAAAATTTTTCTCAATATTAAACACTTTTTTTCCACATTTTTAAACTTTACCAATTTTCTTTAAAGGTTTTCTTTCAAAATTTCCATTAAATACCACTTTTTAACAAGTTTTTTTTTCCATTAAAAAACTTTATTTTATTATATTTATTTTTTTTTGTATATTTTACATAAATTTTTCTTTTTTTTATTGTAAAATATTTCAAACACTTCGTTTTTTAAACACTTGACAAGAAAAACAAGCAACACAATTACAATATTAAAAAAAATCGCACGCGTTTGTTGTTGTCTTTCGTTCAATCGAATTCCAAAAACGTCTGTACACGACCAAAGCTCCCGTTAAACTAAAGATACACGAAAATTAACCTGTAATTTGTGTTCTCGCATCTCACTAACAATTGAGCAAGTTAATACGAAGAGTTGTAAAAAATGGTACTAAATCGAGTTACAAGAAGAGAGCAGTCAATTTATTAAAAAAGTAACAGTCATGAATTGTTGTAAATAAAACCAAATTAAATAAATAAAAACTAAAATTTAATAATATATTTAATATCTTTTATTTAAATTGAATATTAATAGTTAAATAGTATGAGTGCAACGAATGTGTAGTAACTACCGCTATTTAGTAACAACTTAGTTGCTTAAAAGTGTAGTAGTATTTTATTAAGGTGACCAGTGGTTGTTGTCCAAGCTAAACTAATATTTTAGTTTGTTCAAAATTATACAGCAATTCTAATAAAACTGTTAAAATCTAATTAGATCAATATTTTATTGATTATATTAAAACAAATAATTGTAATAAACAGTTTTTTGCAGTGAAAAATAAAAAAATAATAGTTAAACTGTTTAAATATACTACAAATAGATTGAAAATTAACTGTAATACATATAACATTCCAAATAAAAGACATTATGACGCAAATTTAAATGTTTAAACGTGATTTTCCGTTATTTCAGAAACTATGAACAAAAATAAAAGAAATTAGGTAGCAAATCGTTTATGAAAGAACTGACATAATAAAAATAATCTTAAAATTGTTTAAATAAACTACAAATAGAGTAAAAATTTAACATATCGTTTTACTAAGACCCCTTTCACACTAGGCAATTTAGTTGCTCAAGTCTCTAGTGAGTGTAGATGCCAGAGGTAATGTCGGGTTAAGGAGAAGAAAATTTAGCATGCTGTTTTGTTGTTGGGCAAGAGACTTGCGTAACTAAATTAAAAAGGGGTCTAAGCAAAGACCGTCACAATTCAATATTATTTAGACAAAATGTTTCGATTCATGTTACTTGGGCATAAATTGGACAAATTTATAGCGTTTATTTTGAAACATTTGTACACTATAAATTTATTCAAAGTATTGGCCATTGTTCGATATGTATGACCTTTTCCCATCTTTCTGGAAACATATGGATTCAGAGCCAAAAAAAAACTGATCATCTTTTGAGCTCAAGAACGAATCAAGCCAATATCGAATAGGTACTCTGTTCCAAAGTGAAGCAAATAGTAGTGGGACGGGCCACGGTCTGGACTATATAGCGGGTGAGGCAAAACTACAAAACCACTTCATTCTAAGTACTTTGTAACACGTATTGCAACATGTGGCCGAGCGTTGTCATGAGGGAATATTATGGTTTCATGTCTGATCGCGCTTCAAACGAATCAGTTACGTTCGGTACAGGTTTACTGTGATATCAGCAGCTCATAATTGATAGGACCCTTTTGATCCCACCAAATACAGAGCATTACCTTAGCACCATGGATATTTGGCTTTGGTGTTGATTCGGCAGGTTGATCGGTCTTCACATACGATCTCTTACGCTTCACATTATCATAATGGATCAATTTTTCATCGCATCCAATGATTGTCTTTCTTTTATAGCGTTCAAGCAGCATTTCAGGCATGCAAAATCATCTTTCAAGGACTCTCTGGTTCAATTCGTATGGTCACCAATTTCCCTGCTTTAGGATGAATCCTGCTGGTCGCAAACGTTTTGCAATTACTGCTTGAGTAGCTCAAAATGATTTTACAAGCTCTTGTTGAGTTTTAAAACAATCTTCATGAAGTAATGCCTCCAATTCTTGGTCTTCAAACTTTTTTGGCTGAAAAAAGCCTTCTTTTTGTAAGATATCGTTTATTATTTTTATCCCAGCCCGCAATTGTTTAATAATTTACATTTGCAATTAAATATTGAATTTACATTTATTTCTTTAGGTGTAGGTACATAAAAAATCAACCCTGTGTAAGGTTTCCGTTATTCCTGTTAATGCTGCCACATTAGGAATTTTTGTGATTAGCTAAGTCATAAACCATAGTGACTTCGCTGAAAACCCAGTATTATTTTAAACTTGATTTAAAACGACATTTTTTTCTACTTAATTCTTTAATACGACTAATATAAATTTAATTGTTGCTGAAATTAAGCAATAAACATGATTTTAATATAACTACTGTCTTAATGAAGTGTATTAACAATTTGCATGCTTTTTTCCCCGAAAAAAAGAACTGAATTAGTTCAGACTTTTTAAGCAATACATATTTAGAATTCATTCCAAGGGCTTTCCTTAATTTGTAATTTTTTTAAATTGCCTGGAAAAAATTCAAAAGGTACCAACACATTAATTTTGTTACTAACATATCCCAGAAGTTCATTTCATTAATGTCTGACCATTTGGCTAACTGCAATTGATATATTTTTGGTCATTTGACGTATACGCTCTTTGCAGTGCAGAGAGAAGTTAATCTGTTACTTCATACGTTCCAGGAAATCTAGCGTGAAGTCAATTGTCACTATAGAGTCCCTACTAATCCAACACGTTGACTACTTTGTAGCAGCTATCAGACAGTCTCATTGTAATCCAATATATTGAATTGACCCACTGCTTAGGACATGTGCGTGTTAAAATGACTGTAGTCACGTATAATGTTGTCATCCTAAATGATATGTAAAATCACTAGTTCGGGACAGTATCCTAGAACTGCTGGGATATGAGTTAGGTGTTTTTTACTATCCCATATATCGCCCATGTTCTGAAAAGCGCATATCGCTTAAAATTTGCGTTTTTGATTTGAAAATGCCAAACAGGTGTTCTGACAAACGAAAACGCTAGAAGTTTGGATTTTCAAACCGCTAGGTATACTGAAACGAATAGCAAAACGCGTGGTTTTCAGAACATGTTGAAATGCGTTTTACGTTTTCCAGAACCTGGGCGATAGTTAGGTACTGTTGTCAAAGAGTCAGGACAGCTTATTACAAAATATACAGCCCAATTATGAATAAAATATTCCGAGGGAGTTTTTTCCCATTGAATTTGAATAGGAAAAATGAGAAAAGGGGAAAAATTCCCAGGGAATTTTTATTCATAATTGGGCTGATAGTTTCCTAGTTCTCTTAGGGCTGAATTAAATATGCTTTCATTTAATTTCATTAAAAATTATTTTGTATTTTGGTGTTTCTCGAAATTTGTTTCAAATATCTATCACAATGCATATAAAACTGAATGTATTTTGTAAAAAAAAAGAAGACGATTCATCGGACTTGCATTGGTTCTATGTTCGCATTCGAATTTAGAGCCGCTCTTTAAATACTGCTTTCCAATGACACACTAATGTAAAAATCATGGATGATTCATCTAAATATAACCACTACAGCATCAGTCCCTGGTGAGCTACTGCTTTGTCATGGGTTACTGGGTTGTGGACTGCAATGAGTATTTTTGGTCCACACCATTAAATTATTTCGTTTAGTGTTTATGGCAAAACGATACGATTGTATTCCACTTTATTAAGCAAATACTTTAAAAATTTAACCCTACAATTTATTGAGCACAAAAATCGCAATGCTTTTTAACAGGCTTGCCTTTAAGTGAAATAGACAGCCCCCATAAAAGTTTTAAAAAAATATTATTTATTTTATATAAAAAAGATAATAACTATAGATAGCTACATACATACAAAAATATAGAGAGCTATACGCAACACAAACAAAGAAAATGATTTTAAAGATTAAAAGTTTTTTTGGAAAATTTATCTGCTTCAACTTATTTAAGCGAATTTTGTGTAAATACAACTAGATTTAAACTTTAATACAAAATAACATAAACTTAAAGATACTTATAAAAGAAATAATGATATAACCACAAGGACAAAATCACAGATGAAATGAGTTCTCATATGGTTTTTCATTTGAATTTAAATTCATCAATTTGCCTGATAATTACATCCAATCATCATCTGCATCTGATAGCAACTCGCTGGGTATATGATCTTTACTATTATCAGGATTGTTTTTATGAAGCTTTTCCACCACTAGACCAGCCAGTTGTGAACAGTTGAATCTATCGAAATCCTCATTATGCTCAAGAATATTATTCAAAATAGCTGTGGCATCTAGGCTGAGTGTAGTAGATTTCTTCTTAAAAGGCGTTGAGTTATGATTAGAGTTGCTTCTTTTTATAGCCGTTTTAATGTATTTCGTATTTCGCATTTCTTCCTCTGAGCTTCTTTCACTGCTTGTTAGAGTGTTAGTTATAAATTGTTTGGTTAAAATGTTGTTGATTGGCAATTCCTCCTCGGACCTGGAATCTATTGATGTTGTGGTATTGGATTTGTATATAGGATTTTCTTTAGCTTTACCTAAAATTCTTGTAGAGTTTTGTTGAGATCTATTGTTGATCATTTTATTATTTTTCTGTGTTATTTTTAGCAATTTGTTTTCAAACTCTTGTTCATTGTTATTTTGGGATGTGTGAGAGGATGTGGTAGCTTTGCTGGAATTACTTTTGGATCTAGTGATTCGTTTTTGTGATAAGTTAATTATTAAATTTTGTTCATTTTCATGGGTTTTGTTAGAAATATTAAACTGTTTTGTTGAATTTTGTTTAGACATTTTATATTTGTAGAATCCTGTTTCTTTTTCAATGTTTTCTTTTGCATCAGTGTTTATTTCTTCCGATTCTTCTTTAATATCCGGCAAATAATTGTGATTGAATACATTTGAATCATTAATGATGTCATATTTTTTCTTTGTGCTTTTTCCGCTGCTTGCTAGTGTCTTGGATTTCTTATAGCTGGTCGTTGGTAATTCATCGTCGGATAAGGAATATGTTGAAGTTGTGGTAGATTTCAATATAGGATTTTCTTTTGCTTTGTTCTTTTCAGGCTGGAATAAATCGGCTGAATCTTCTGAATTATTTAAGTTATTTCTTTCTTTAATATTGTTATTTGTCTGCTGCAGTTTTCTGGTCGTATAAGCAAGTGTTTTTTCCGACTTTTTTGTTTTAGTTTTAACTGTATTGTTGGTTTGCTTTTTATTATTTACTTCCTTTTTAATACGCTGCAATTTTTTTAAGCTAATAACCAGATCAGGCCTTTCAAAATCCTCCGTTGAGTTGGCAGAACATTTTGAAGTTGTTGTTCGGGTCAGATGCGGTGTATTAAGCAGAAAATTATAGGAATTTAATTGATTTAGTGTTTGTGTAGAATTGATTTCTGTTTTAATATCATTATCAATTTCTTTGGTTTTTGTAGGTTTTGAAGAAACCAAAGATATAGCTGTTGCAGTATCAAAATTATTATTAATCTCGCCATTATTGGGTGTAATAGATTTTAAGGGTGATACAATGTTTTCCACACTACCTCTTCTTGTACTGAGTGATCTTAAAGAGGAATTTGTTAGAGGTGTTCTAGCCATGAAACTATCAATGGAGGGCTGATAGTTGCTAGTTGGTTTCAGTGTATTGTATTTATACCAGTTTATTGGTATCTTAGCAGTTTTCATGAGATCTTTACCCGTCGGCACTGTACTAAGAACCTGTTGAGGTTTTAGATACTTAACAAAACGCTGCATTTCTGTATAGCTGGAATGTTCCGAATACTCAATGCCTATTATATTGATTTTACCACCATAACGAGGTTTACTATTCTTCTCCCAACCACTAGGCCGTATAGCGAACACTATATCGTATAGATGTTGATATGATTTGAAGTATTCCACTAATTCCTTTGTAGAAAATAGAAAAAACACACAAATTATTAGCTATACGATTAATTTTATTTAAATACTTACTAAATATGTTACTTTTGCCATTGCCAAAACATGCATATTCGCCTCATATGGATCTTCCACCAGTATTCTATTAAATTGCTCTTCATTTATGGCCTTTAAAGCCTTATAACGATTACCTTCAGCCCACACTTTTAAATCATAGTCTTCTGCCAATTTTGACCAGAATTTCTCTTTTCCTATAATATACGAACCGCATATATAGAGTATACGTTTGCCGGAATGCTTTTCAATAAATTGTTCTATTAAAACTTTTGCCTTTGTTATGGATTCATCTTGTGTACAGAAGGAATATTTATCTGATAAATAAGTGGTATCCAAATAGATGGTGTGTATTGGATTATTCCAAAATATTGGCTCTGATTCCATGCCATGCCAGGCTCTAAAATCGCCAGTATGTAGTATACATTTGTTGGTTTGGGGAAATTTAAAAACTAATAAAATCGAACCGGGACAATGATTGGCATCCAGTGCCGTTACTTCAATGTCATTTATTATGTAGGGTTCATTGAGCTCCAGTTCGTGGATGTATTGTTCTTGGACGGGTATAAAGGTGCGTAATAAACGGGCTTAAATGAAAAGAAAAATTATGTTAAAGTTGATTAAAGAAGTTTTTAAAAAAGATATATTGGTTTTTTGTTCTTTGAATGAATATAGTAAGTTGGACCTACAATGGGTCAAAATCGGGAAATATATTTTTTAACCCGAATTTTTATTTCACCAAAAAAAATTTTTTTCACTAATTTAAAAAAATATTTTTTAAAAAATTTGGAAAAAATTTAAAAAAAAAATTTGGAAAAAATTTAAAAAAAAATTTGGAAAAAATTTAAAAAGAAATTTGGAAAAAATTATAAAAACAATTTCGAAAAAAAAAAAATTTTGAAATTTTTTTTTTTAAACTTAATTTTTTTAACAATATATAAAATTTTTATTTTAAAGTATAATTTGGTGAAGGTCCTTTTTAGTCAATTTAAAATATTTCGTCAGATTCGTGAAAATTACAGAAAATTATTGAATTAAAATTTAATTGTTCAACAAGATGGACAACGTGGTTGGTAGAAGTGCCGAGGGTTATAATGGTTAGTTAGTGCTTAAACAAACTAACCGCTAACAGCTCCCCTTAGCGTCTGGACAAAACGCTGTTGCATGTTAGTTGGCTAGTCCGCGCATGCCTTCACTCATGGGAACAAGATTGAAGGTAAAAGGTTAATTGGAAAGGATGTGAGTACTGATGAAGTGGTAGCTGGGTTTGAAGCTACGGCTTTCAGAGACGTACTGGAATATGTGGGGAATGATGATTAATTAGAGGGAGGTGTTATCCTAACGGAGATCAGGTTAGGGTTTTGGATGTGGATGGTGGTCTTCTGCGATTGTTGAAAAATCGAGTACTATTCAAAAGTTCGAGGAGATGGCTCTGCTCTCTGACTAGGTGCGATATCGCTGTAATATCTACAAACAGTTAGAAGACAGAGGGTTCACCTCCCACCGATGAGGACAAGGGCATTGAGGTCACCAAGCTTGTACAGTAGGTCGTCGTGGAGGAGTTGCCAAGTGCCCTTTCACGTGATATTTTATTTAATGCCAGCCGAATGAAGGAAGAGAAAGCTAGGATCGGAACCTGGAAGTCTCTAGCTTATCTGGCTAAGATGGAGAAGAGAGATCCGGCTTCATTTACCTTAAAGAAGAAATATCTTCTCAAAGAATTTGAAAGAATTTACGGTCCTGTAACTGCAGTTTTGGGGTGGGGTTTCATCTTGGGAGAGTCATGCAGATGCTGATGCTCCAACTTTTGAAGCGCTCAGGGCATCGTCAAGATCTGTGGATGGTAGTAGGACATCACCGTCATCTTTACTGGTACCAAGGGTGAAGAGTGCAGGGAAATTTCCGACTGGCAGTGTTTACAATTCCACGTCAAAGAAACTGAAGAGTGAGAACTGATGGTTCAACTCCTGCTAGCACTCTTAAAGGCTCACAAAAGGAGACTATTAAGAGAGCTAGATCTGAGGATGACCAGCCGTCCTCATCAACTAAGAATGTGAAGTACCGATGTATGGAAGCCTCTCAGTTTTTCTACAACAACAACTTCTCTCTCTCCATAATCATGCAGCCCAATCATGAATAAAAAATCAGCTGGAGTTTTTTCCCTTTTTTCATTATTCCCATAGAATTTGAATAGGATAAATGAGAAAAGGGAACAAACTGCCGGGAAGTTTTTATTCTTAATTTGGCTGATGATTTACATATATTTTTTGGCATAAGTCTAAAATTAAAAAAACTGGCTCCGTTTGGATTTGAAGCGAGATTAGTATTAAAAGTATGCTGAAATTTAGCATTCTAGGTATTTTGGGAGCTTCAAAAATCTTTTTAAAATATAAAAAATCCCGTAAATTTCCGGGATTTGTTAATCCAGAAAAATCCCAGGAGTTTTTCACAAATACCGGCAATCGGTATTTGCTAATACCGAAAAATACCGCGATTTTCGGGTTTGACATCTCTAGTAAATATACATATGCATTTATTCCTATGACGCATCTTAATTTATCAAAATTATTTCCTATAGAACAAAGTGGTTTTTACGCTAGTTTGTTGTTTAGATCATAACAAAAGCTTATATTTTAATAATATTGTTTGTATTGGTAGATCTCTTAATTATAAGCATACAAGAGTTAACATTTGTGTATGCTCTCTCTTAGTTTCTAATAATTTTGATTTAAATTGAGGAAGTGTATAAGAAAATTTTCTCAATTCTCTCGGTGAGGCATTCCAAATTTTAGATAAACGAATTTATATGACAGTATTTTAAAAAATGTTGTTTTACACAAAAAGTGTTTTCAGAGAAGTCGTTAATAGAAAACAATTATTAAAATATAAACTGTTACTGGGATCTTGATATGTTGCATTGTTTTATCTTTTATAATTAATTTTATTCTAAGAATTTAAAGATTATGAATGATAATTTATGCTTACCCGTTATCGTACTCATGTATAGGGGCATTGCAAATGATTTTGTCAAACCAATATAATGATCAGCATGAAAATGCGTAAGAAAATAGTGCGTAACGTTATCAATATAGCCGAATTGAAAGGCATCAACCGCAAATGTGGTGTTTTCTATGATTTTATAGGGTGGACACGGTTTGGTTTTACGCCTGGTTACACTCGTCCTACCAGTAGAGGATTTTGTAGAAGGTATGGTTTGACCACAGCTAGTGTTAGACGTTCTTAGACCAAACGGTAAAGATGAGGCAGAGGTATATGATGGAAATGTCTGTGAATTATTGGCTAGGGATGTTTCTCTACTGCTGGAAGTGGCCGGATTATCCACAACATTGATAACTGTAGCCGGTGGAGTGTTTGTTTTAGTTTGAGGTGTGCCGGCCGGACTTTCAGCTTCATTTTTAATAGCAGGCTCATCTTCACTATCCGAATCTATGGTTATACATACAGGTTGCAATTTTATTTCCCTAATAGAGCTTACACTTGACATCTGATCCGCTGTTGCATCTGTGGTATCGCTAAATAAACGCTTGCGCCTAAGTTTTGTTCGCCTTGGAGACTTTTTATTTTTATTGGCACTTTTAGTTTTCTTCGCAGTAGTTTTTACTTTAGTTCTAACACACTGCGTTGCCGGTTCTTCTGTTACTAATTTTATTTCGTAAGTTTTTGGACAAGAAGTGAAATATGAATCGATTCGTTTTTGGTTGGACGGTGTTTCTTTTATGGCGCTTTTTAATAAGTTTTTTGTTGTTTGTTTTGTAACTGTATTTGTATTAGCAGTATTATCACCAATAATATTTTTATTGTCTTGCTCCAGCACGATCACTTTTTTACTTTTAGCGGCGGATTTAGCATTTTTTCGTTTTCTTAATGGGGTTAAGGTATTTTTGGGTATAAGTACATCGTCCGCTTGCAATTCTTTAAGATCCCGTATTTTAATTTTGTTTGTTTGCAGCATTTTTAGTTAATTTATTTTTTATTTTAGCAGAATTTCACCAATTGTTTATTTTATTTACATTTGGCGAACTGTCAAGATAAGAAAAAACACTATTAGCGGGTTTTTATCACACACTTGCAAAATAAAGTATTAAGTATTAAATAATAGTTTAGGTACGTGATTTTACAACCACGAATTATTATTGCCACATAGAAAATAAATTTTAAAAAACATTCTTATAACTCCTAAACTATGAGAGATCAAACAAACTTTTAAACACCAACAAAATTATTAAAATGCAAGCTGTTTCGATGATCTTGATTTATGTCAAAAATTTAAATAAAAAATCTTTTAGGTGAAACGATATGTTCGCTAAAAAAAACCGTATCAAATTTTTTTTATTTTTTTCACGCTTTTCACCCATTGTCGGTCTAAATTTTTATAGCGTTGGGAAAGTTTTTGAAATTGCTATCATTAGATATCCATATTGTCCTTGCAATGACTTAGCAATCCAGATAAAAAATAGGTCAAAAATCGAGGTAGTTGTGGTTTTTTGCTTATATCTCAGAAAAATATGGACCATGTTTTCCCGAATTTAAATAGCAACCTAAGCCGGACTATAGAGGATATATTGATGTATAAATCATGTATGTAAGTTATTTGGGGCTTATGAACATTGATTCACTCATGGTGAAGGGTAAAACACAAATTTTGAACAGAAATTCAATTCAAGAAAGTTTTTAAATAAGGGATATTAATTATATTTGTAGTAAATTCAAGGCTGACTACCGATTCAAACCAGTTAAAAGTAGCGGTAAAATTAATTAGAATTTAAATTAAATAAGAAAATAAATTTAATAAAAATTCATACTATTTTGCTAAACTTTAAAATTTCCTAAAATGGCAACACATTGAATACTTAATTACTCAACCTTGGTTTTCTTTTAACACAGTTTTGTACAATTTTTCATAAAAATAGCATTAAAAAAGTCACACAGGTCCTACGAAAATTTAAAAAATTATTAATAAAATCCCCAAAAACATGTTTAAAATTATAAAAATCTATCAAAAATGAGTTTTAAGTGGTTTTTAATTGAAAAACGTTAAGAAAATCTGTGAAAATATGTTAATTTAAGCCAATTGAAAAAAAACAGACCTCAACTAACCCTAATAATGGGAAAAAATCTATAATACAATTTTAGAGTGTAACTAGAAAAAAAGGTAAAAGAAAATCTATGAAATTAATACCAAAAAAAGAGCAATTATTGTGAAAAATTTAAATTGTTTAAGCAAAAAAAGAATTAAGAATTATGTTGGCTGTTAATTAAAAAGATTTTCATTTAATTCAATGAAATATTTGTGTGAGTTTTTGAAGCAGAAGCAAGAAAAAGTTTAACACAAAAATAGTTGTGTATTTCTTGTTTTTTATACGTCGCTGCTGATACTTCTTCGTTTACTCTTGTCTTCTCCTTGTATTACTTCATTCATTGATTCTCTGTGTATATTTTTTTTTATACCCTTCAGCTTCGTGAGAAGGGTATATATAAGTTTGTCATTCCGTTTGTAATTTCTACATTTTTCATTTCCGACCCTATAAAGTATATATATTCTGGATCCTTATAGATAGCGGAGTCGATTAAGCCATGTCCGTCTGTCTGTCTGTCTGTCTGTCCGTCTGTCTGTCTGTCTGTCTGTTGAAATCAATTTTCTGAAGGCCCCAGATATCTCCGGGATCCAAATCTTCAACAATTCTGTCAGACATACTTTCGAGAATTTTGCTATTTAAAATCAGCAAAATCCGTCCATAAATAACGGAGATATGAGCAAAAATCCGAGACAACCTCTGAAAATTTCATCAAAAAACACAATGTATTGCATGCTTTGACAAAAAAACAACAAAACGTATGGTTGGATGTGCAAGCTATGCGTATTTTGTTTTTTTTGTGTTTTGTTTCTTTTGGCGTTGTTGTTGTTTTTTATACAACTAACCGTTTGTTTGGTTGTGTGGATGTGCAAGCTTTGCGTATTTTGTTTTTTTTTGTGTTTTGTTTCTTTTGGCGTTGTTGTTCTTTTTATACAATTAAACGTATGTTTGGTTGTGTGTTGGATTTTTTGACAAAAAATCAACAAATCGTATGTTTGAATGTGCATGCTTTGCGTATTTTGTTTTTCTTTTGTGTTTTGTTTCTTTTGGCGTTGTTGTTGTTTTTTATACAATTAAACGTATGTTTGGATGTGTGTTGGTTTCATTGCCTTGCGTATTTTGTTTTTGTTTTTTCTTTTGGTGTTCTGTTTCGTTTGGCGTTGTTGTTGTTTTTTGTGTTCTTGATAAATTTAGGATGCTGTACGCTGAAAGTGGGCAATGTACATACATATATACTAATTATAAAAAATAATAATGCATCCACAACAAAGGTGAAGGGTATATAAGATTCGGCATAGCCGAATATAGCACTCTTACTTGTTATTGTTGTATTTGCTCCATTGTTTTTTTTTTTTGGTGGGGGGAGAGATAGATGTCAAAAGAAAATAATACGGTGTTTTTTTAAGTGTTGCCATTAAATTCATGTAAGGAGTTTTATTTATCAAAATAGTTAACCATAATTTTATTAAGCAAACACTTAACTGCATAATAAAAGTTAAATATATATATTTTTTCTCTATAGATTGTAGCTAATTTACCCCTAGCTGAGTTATTTTTTTTTAAATATTTCTTGTTTAGGGTAACACTGCAACTTTACTTTCATTGTTGTTGCTGTATTAAAAAAAACAACAAAAAATCATCAGAGCATTAAAGAGTAAAACAAGAATATTAAGACAACAACAATGCACTATCATCAACTTCATTAAAACACAATTTAAGCAAAACGTTTTTTTGTTTTAAATTTATTGTCCTGTTTTCATTCATCCATTAATTGCACATTTTTACTTTTTCAATAAGAATTTATATAAAGTACCGAATTAAGTTATTGTTCTCTTTAATATGTGTGTAGTATGTACCTACATATTTTTTTATTTAACAAGTGTAATTGCTTTTGTTCGCTTTTCCTTTAGTTAATTGTTCCATTAATTAATTATAAGTTTTTTTTTCTGTTTGCTATAGTATGAATGATATCATGCAAATATTTTTAGGAAAATATTTTATTATGCAAAAAACAACAATGAAAATTGAGGAAAATATTTCCGAAACATAAACATTTCACAATTTTATTGTGGAATAAGAAAATATGTGTGAGTTTTATTATATTTTGATGGGAAAAATATGTTTCGCAAATAACACAGTGTCTATAAAAATGTGTTTAAATCAAATAAAAGATTCTCTTGTCTACACGAAAAACAAAATCAATCACAAACATATTTATGTCTGTCTGTTATCCAGTTAGAATATCAGACATAAAGAGACAATACGAAAAGCTTGGTATTATGAAGAGTCTTGCCAAAATCTGGAGTAGTTATAGAATATTTCATAATTTTTTAGATTAAATGTCATATAAATCATCAAGCAACTTGAATTATTACACAGTAAAATTTAACATATTTCCAGAATAAATTCAATTCTAAAATCACAAATAGAAAGTTCAAAATAATTACTATATTTTGCAAATAGTTCCCAGGAATTTTCTATACAAATCTCACAAATTATTATTCATCTCTAAATATTGGAAATATTGTCAGTAGAAACCTTCAATATTTTACAATAAATACATGCATTCATACATATAATGGAAAATCCATTAAATTTCTTCAACTCTTTTCATTTCTATTAAGTTTTAAATAAAATTTAAAGATAATAGCTATATTTTTGCTTCCCATTTCCTTTCTTTCAGATTTTAGATAGCGACACAAACTTTTTCTCCAAAGAAAACATAAAAATGGCTAAAACTATTTAAACAAATTTTAATACGAACTATTCGTTTTAAATTGAGCAAAAAAAAAAAAACCCAAAAAAAAGAAGTAAAATTAATATTTTAAAAGTCGCTGTGTATTAAGAAAAATGCCTTTATCTACCAGTACATCGGCTCAGCAATTGCGTCCATTAACACTGGCTGGACCAGAACGTGAACCAGTACAATTCACCGTAAATCTGGTAGGGGCACCAGCCGAGGTTGAGCAGCTAGTACAGCAAATAAAAACTGTTGCTGAACAGTTCCTATATCATTGGAAAACATTTCCCATTGGTAAGAAGTTTTGTTTGTTGGAATATTGAAATAAACATTGGCCTAGACATTGACATCACATAAATATTGACATAGGCTTTCACATTGATAATCTTGAACTGAACTAGAACTGAACTAGAACTGAACTAGAACTGAACTAGAACTGAACTAGAACTGAACTAGAACTGAACTAGAACTGAACTAGAACTGAACTAGAACTGAACTAGAACTGAACTAGAACTGAACTGAACTGAACTAGAACTGAACTAGAACTGAACTAGAACTGAACTAGAACTGAACTAGAACTGAACTAGAACTGAACTAGAACTGAACTAGAACTGAACTAGAACTGAACTAGAACTGAACTAGAACTGAACTAGAACTGAACTAGAACTGAACTAGAACTGAACTAGAACTGAACTAGAACTGAACTAGAACTGAACTAGAACTGAACTAGAACTGAACTAGAACTGAACTAGAACTGAACTAGAACTGAACTAGAACTGAACTAGAACTGAACTAGAACTGAACTAGAACTGAACTAGAACTGAACTAGAACTGAACTAGAACTGAACTAGAACTGAACTAGAACTGAACTAGAACTGAACTAGAACTGAACTAGAACTGAACTAGAACTGAACTAGAACTGAACTAGAACTGAACTAGAACTGAACTAGAACTGAACTAGAACTGAACTAGAACTGAACTAGAACTGAACTAGAACTGAACTAGAACTGAACTAGAACTGAACTAGAACTGAACTAGAACTGAACTAGAACTGAACTAGAACTGAACTAGAACTGAACTAGAACTGAACTAGAACTGAACTAGAACTGAACTAGAACTGAACTAGAACTGAACTAGAACTGAACTAGAACTGAACTAGAACTGAACTAGAACTGAACTAGAACTGAACTAGAACTGAACTAGAACTGAACTAGAACTGAACTAGAACTGAACTAGAACTGAACTAGAACTGAACTAGAACTGAACTAGAACTGAACTAGAACTGAACTAGAACTGAACTAGAACTGAACTAGAACTGAACTAGAACTGAACTAGAACTGAACTAGAACTGAACTAGAACTGAACTAGAACTGAACTAGAACTGAACTAGAACTGAACTAGAACTGAACTAGAACTGAACTAGAACTGAACTAGAACTGAACTAGAACTGAACTAGAACTGAACTAGAACTGAACTAGAACTGAACTAGAACTGAACTAGAACTGAACTAGAACTGAACTAGAACTGAACTAGAACTGAACTAGAACTGAACTAGAACTGAACTAGAACTGAACTAGAACTGAACTAGAACTGAACTAGAACTGAACTAGAACTGAACTGAACTAGAACTGAACTGAACTAGAACTGAACTAGAACTGAACTAGAACTGAACTAGAACTGAACTAGAACTGAACTAGAACTGAACTAGAACTGAACTAGAACTGAACTAGAACTGAACTAGAACTGAACTAGAACTGAACTAGAACTGAACTAGAACTGAACTAGAACTGAACTAGAACTGAACTAGAACTGAACTAGAACTGAACTAGAACTGAACTAGAATCTGAACTAGAATCTGAACTAGAATCTGAACTAGAACTGAACTAGAACTGAACTAGAATCTGAACTAGAATCTGAACTAGAATCTGAACTAGAATCTGAACTAGAATCTGATTTAGAATCAGAACTAGAATCTGAACTAGAACTGAACTAGAATCTGAACTAGAATCTGAATTAGAATCTGAACTAGAATCTGAATTAGAATCAGAACTAGAATCTAAACTAGAACTGAACTAGAATCTGAACTAGAATCTGAACTAGAATCTGAACTAGAATCTGAACTAGAACTGAACTAGAACTGAACTAGAACTGAACTAGAACTGAACTAGAATCTGAACTAGAATCTGAACTAGAACTGAACTAGAACTGAACTAGAACTGAACTAGAACTGAACTAGAACTGAACTAGAACTGAACTAGAACTGAACTAGAACTGAACTAGAACTGAACTAGAACTGAACTAGAACTGAACTAGAACTGAACTAGAACTGAACTAGAACTGAACTAGAACTGAACTAGAACTGAACTAGAACTGAACTAGAATCTGAACTAGAATCTGAACTAGAACTGAAGTAGAACTGAACTAGAACTGAACTAGAACTGAACTAGAACTGAACTAGAACTGAACTAGAACTGAACTAGAACTGAACTAGAACTGAACTAGAACTGAACTAGAACTGAACTAGAACTGAACTAGAACTGAACTAGAACTGAACTAGAACTGAACTAGAACTGAACTAGAACTGAACTAGAACTGAACTAGAACTGAACTTGAACTGAACTAGAACTGAACTAGAATCTGAACTAGAATCTGATTTAGAATCAGAACTAGAATCTGAACTAGAACTGAACTAGAATCTGAACTAGAATCTGAACTAGAATCTGAATTGGAATCAGAACTAGAATCTGAACTAGAACTGAACTAGAATCTGAACTAGACTCTAAACTAGAATAAAAACTAGAACTAGACATCGTTATTGACACTGACACTCACATAAACATTGACATAGACATGCACATTGACATAGTCTTGACATTCATATACATTGTCATAAATACAAATATTGTCTTAGGCAAAGTTTAAAATATTAGTTGTAATAGTTTTCTAATTTTGTTTTTATCTATTGCAGTTCTTCCTCAACCCCTTTCCGCAGCTGCTTTAACCCTAAGCAGTTCTGGCAATAATGGCTCCAATACGGTAGGCAATCGTAAACCCAGACCCATTAATTTAAGGGACTTATTTATAGCACCACCCTTTGATGAGCTCGATGCAGTGGCCTCAGATGGCACCGGTGATCCTCGGCGTCTTACGAATTCTCAATTAAAATCATTACGTGAAAATGGGTAAGCAATTCGAATATTATAAATTTTTAGGTTTTTATTAAATATTTAAAAGAAATTCTTAAAAAAAATATACATATTTAATTTTGATTAATATTATTTTGCCATTGTCTTTATTTATTTTATTTATTTATATTATTTTCTGCGTAATAAAAGCTAATAATAATCTCCAAAAGTAAAACAACATTTAAAAATTTATTTTGTCTTTGGGGATGTAATTTTCTTTGTTACTTTTGTTTCCTTTTTTTTTGATAAACCACAAGCAAATGTTTTCATATTTATTAGTTGTTTAACAAATTGCTCAATTTAATTTCAATGTTATTTTAATTATTCACTTCATATTATTATTGTTTGTTCACCTGCTGCATGTTTTGAATTAATCTCTAAACATCTCTCATTTTTTTATCTTTTCATTCAATTACCTTACCATTTGAATATTTTCCTTAGTTTAATATGTTTAAAAATTTATTAAATTTATTGTATTTATATACTACGTAGTAACTATAAATCATAATCTTCTACTTTGGCTATACAATTCACCCAAAACCAATCATTTTTTTTATATTGTTATATTTATATTTTAACGCATTAACCAAACAAATTAATCACCTCTAAAAAAAATTGAATAAAAATCGAAAACTTGAAATCTAAAACTAAAAAATAAAACAAAAACCAAAAGCTTACAAAAGGATAAATATGGAAAACCCAAGAAATTAACTTTGGAACAATTGGAAACCATACGTAAAAATGGGTAAATACATTCAACAATAATAAACTAATTTAATTTTTTTCTTTTCTTTTTGAATTTCAATTTTATTATTTTCTACATAATTTCTACAATATTTAAGATGTTTCTTTGTATTATATTAGTTTTAATTCGAATTATATTTATTGTGTTTTCATTAAGAAAGATATATATGTGTATAAATGTTGTAATATTGTGTGTTTTATTAAAAATGATTTAAGTAAATGTTGCTGATTTTAAAATATTTAAACATTAATATAATTTTAAAAGTCTTGAGTAAAGGAAAAAGACGTCCAATATCAAATACCCTGAGAGGACTAATATAATAGTAACAAATATAAAAATATATGAAAACTAAATGCAAATCTGATTAAATAAACTTAAATTATTGAAGAATATATAATTTTAGGTATTACAAAAACTTTCATTCAGTTTATGTAATAGTATTTCACTAACTAATAATGTATATTTCTAGTTATCAAACACTGCAGGCCTTATGACCCACTAGATCGGTCATCATTTTTAAAAATTCTGCATTAATCAATATTATTATTTTGCATGTTAATAGTAACTAAACATTTATTTACATTTCTAAAATTATGTATAATTAACAAAAATCAATACTCAATGTTTACCCTTTTTACGTTTTACATGTCTTTTACTTATTTTTTCACTTTCTAACAATTTGTATTTGTATAAATCACAAAAAAATATTAATAAATAACCCCTAACGTCCGCCTCCTAACATCATCAACCATCATTATCATGACCAAACATCATTAATTTAGTTCATTATTTTTTTTTTATTCTTTTATGTTAGCTTTAAATCCTTAACCCTAAAACACCCTAAAGTGTATTGTATTGGTGGCGCTCATAAACTTAAAGCTGGCTTAATTATATATTAAAAAAATCACAATTCGTTATATTTATATTATAGACTCTGATATATTAAGTGTGTCTGCATGTTAACATTGTAGTTTAGTTATAATAAAAAAATTATTTGTTTTTTTTTTTTGAATAATTTCTTATATAAATTGTTGCCTATTTCATTTCACAGAGAATTTAATGTGCCTAGTTTGCATTTCCCGGGCCAGGTTCATAAATGGCGTTTATCGCAGCTATTGCAAAAAGGCACTCTACGAGCTCACGATTCATTTTTAAGCGATTTAGCTTTGGCCGCCCGTTTTCTAGTGGTCACTGCTCGAGGCCGTATATTTTCTCATTTCTTTTCGGTATATCATGCTATACACGCTCTGTTGCATGGCCTAGTGAGGGTGGTCGATATGTTTATTGGTGTACCCGCTTTGTTGGCTCACAATTTGGATTATAAGATTAAGGAGGAAAGATGTCGTTTCCTCATAGCGGAACTAGTGTGCAGGGTAAGTGGAGGGGATGATTTTTAATAAATCTATTAAAACGTTTTAGTTCAGGTTCTAATTCGGATTCCAGTGAAAAATTTAATTGAATCAGTTCTAGTTCGATTTTTATTATTTAGAGAAAAATTATGTTTTTGTAGAAAAAATTAATTTTTAGTGAAAAATTTAATTGTTATTCAGTTCTAGTTCTAGTTCAGCTCTAGTTCAGTTCTAGTTCAGTTCTAGTTCAGTTCTAGTTCAGTTCTAGTTCAGTTCTAGTTCAGTTCTAGTTCAGTTCTAGTTCAGTTCTAGTTCAGTTCTAGTTCAGTTCTAGTTCAGTTCTAGTTCAGTTCTAGTTCAGTTCTAGTTCAGTTCTAGTTCAGTTCTAGTTCAGTTCTAGTTCAGTTCTAGTTCAGTTCTAGTTCAGTTCTAGTTCAGTTCTAGTTCAGTTCTAGTTCAGTTCTAGTTCAGTTCTAGTTCAGTTCTAGTTCAGTTCTAGTTCAGTTCTAGTTCAGTTCTAGTTCAGTTCTAGTTCAGTTCTAGTTCAGTTCTAGTTCAGTTCTAGTTCAGTTCTAGTTCAGTTCTAGTTCAGTTCTAGTTCAGTTCTAGTTCAGTTCTAGTTCAGTTCTAGTTCAGTTCTAGTTCAGTTCTAGTTCAGTTCTAGTTCAGTTCTAGTTCAGTTCTAGTTCAGTTCTAGTTCAGTTCTAGTTCAGTTCTAGTTCAGTTCTAGTTCAGTTCTAGTTCAGTTCTAGTTCAGTTCTAGTTCAGTTCTAGTTCAGTTCTAGTTCAGTTCTAGTTCAGTTCTAGTTCAGTTCTAGTTCAGTTCTAGTTCAGTTCTAGTTCAGTTCTAGTTCAGTTCTAGTTCAGTTCTAGTTCAGTTCTAGTTCAGTTCTAGTTCAGTTCTAGTTCAGTTCTAGTTCAGTTCTAGTTCAGTTCTAGTTCAGTTCTAGTTCAGTTCTAGTTCAGTTCTAGTTCAGTTCTAGTTCAGTTCTAGTTCAGTTCTAGTTTTAGTTCAGTTCTAGTTTTAGTTCAGTTCTAGTTTTAGTTCAGTTCTAGTTTTAGTTCAGTTCTAGTTCAGTTCTAGTTTTAGTTCAGTTCTAGTTTTAGTTCTAGTTTTAGTTCAGTTCTAGTTTTAGTTCAGTTCTAGTTTTAGTTCAGTTCTAGTTTTAGTTCAGATTCTAGTTCAGTTCTAGTTCAGTTCTAGTTCAGTTCTAGTTCAGTTCTAGTTCAGTTCTAGTTCAGATTCTAGTTCAGATTCTAGTTCAGATTCTAGTTCAGATTCTAGTTCAGATTCTAGTTCAGATTCTAGTTCAGATTCTAGTTCAGATTCTAGTTCAGATTCTAGTTCAGATTCTAGTTCAGATTCTAGTTCAGATTCTAGTTCAGATTCTAGTTCAGATTCTAGTTCGATTTTTATTTTGATTATTTGGGGAGAAATTATGTAAAAATTTAATTTTTAATGAAACAAATTTTTATTGAAAAATTTGTTGGTGAAAAATTTAATTTGGAGTAAAAATTTGAAATTTCTAGTTTAGATTCTACTTCTAGTTCAGATTATAGATCAGATTTTAGTTCGATTTTTATTATTTAGAGAAAATTTTAATTTTTAGTGAAAAATTTAATTTTTAGTAAAAAAGGAATTTTGAATGAAAACTTGAGTTTTAATGAAAAATTGAATTTTTAATGAAAAATTTAATTTTTATTTAAAAATTTAATTTCGAGAGAAAAGTTTAATTTTTAGTGAAAAATTTAATTTTGAGTAAAAATTTTAAATTTAAATTTTTTTGTATTTATTTCACACTTTCTTCATTTTCTTCCTTCCAGTCCGAATTTGAAGACTGCTTGGATGGTTTATGCTCTTATGTCCGCAAAATGTTAAGACGTGCCACCATGGAGAAATTTGATTTCAATAGTTGCGAGGTCTCACAGCCAGTGCCATATCTCTTCCTAACACCCAAAGGACAAGAAATCGATCTACGACTTTTTTGTCGCGATGTAATGCGCAAAGCTTTGCCCATACTAATTGGCATACTGGAGAGAGAAACGCGCGGTTGGTTTCTACACTTCCGCGAACGTTTAATAGCCGAATTGAGAGCTAAAAAGTTGACGGACAAAGAAATCGAAGAGGAAGTTAATGAGGCTGTAATGAAAGAGTACCTACAACGGGTATACACTTCAATATTATCCAATCCAAAGTTGGCCGAACTCGGCGACGGTATACCCGAGTTATTAGTGCAGCAGGCCCAGTCGGTGGTGATTATGTACAAGGCAGTGGATAAGGTACAAAAGGATATTAAACGCTCGCGTGAAGATCATCAGAAATGTTTATCGAATGATCACTCGGTGTTGTCGCGGGTAGCACCCTGGTTGCGTTCGAAATTGAGGCATGCCGAGGAAAGTAAACTGTCCAAGTCATCCTGGTCGGCCCATGAGGAAGCCTTGAAAATGAGCACCAAACATAATCTACATCAAACTGCCTACTTTTTGGGACGTGATCTGGCCTTTATGAAAGAACGTGAACCGGTGTTGCTGAAGGAGTTGAAAAATGCCAAAACGCCCACTCGTAGTTTTCAATGGGCCTGTCGCATATGGTCGCCCAAATCTTGGATTATACGTAGAAATTTCCAAGGTCAATCGGATGTTATACCCACGGTCATTAGTCAACAGGCCACTTCCATAGTAACGCCCCGATCAGATCCTAGTCAGCCAGTATTTTTAGTGGAAAAGGAAATTGTGCGTACTACCAGCACCAGATGGCCTTTCTGGCGTTTATTGAATTTGATGCAGCGCACTTGGTGTTGGACCTGGAATATGATGTTTCTGTTGGGCATTTTGGTGCCCTGGTGTAGTCCCTTAAGTTTAAGAGCCCTGTTCTGTGTTAAGCCTTTCATGCCAGACCTAGAGTTGTCACAAATCAATGGCACCCTTTTTCCGCGCAAGACAAGCATAACACAGACTATGGCCTCACGGCTAATAGAGCTCTGGCGTCACATATCAAAATCAAGAACGCATTTTGAGACCGAACCGGATACGGGTAGGTTTTATATTAAAAATATATTGTTAAAAACGAAAGTAATTTGTGTTGATTTTGTATTAAAGGTTTTATAGGCAAAGGTTTTACGCGCAATTTAAATCGTGTTTGGAATTATTTTGTCAAAGGTTTTCTGGGCACTGTGGTTATATTGTTTGCCTTTCCCTTACTGTGCTTGGCCTGTAGTTTGCTTAGCATTATATTGGCCTTGACAGCACCCTTTTGGATTCCCATCTTCACCATTTTGTTACATCTTTATATGATATTAATTTATGACCTGGACTCGCCGGACAATGCGCGCAATCGTTATTGTATTTTATTGGAGGCAATAATATGGAATATTTTCATACAAGGCTGTATACAACCCATTGCGGCAGTATTGGTGGCCAGTATATTGTGTCCCTTGGTTTCCGGTCTGATATTAATAGGTAAGTAACTGAAAGATTTAATTAATGTTAAATATTTGTAATAAATTTGTTTATTTTTGAACTTAAAGTTGGTGTAGTGCGTTATTCTTTGCGTTTGCTGTGGGATTCTCTTACTTTTCATTTGTTTATTAAAAAATGTGGCCGCATACCCGCTTCCGATAGTTTGGCTGTTAGACGTATAGCTGGTCCTGGCTTGGCTCTCGACTATTACTTTATCATTAGACCGGAACAAGCTTTGGCGGCTTTTGAAGCTAAAATGGAATTGGATGAATTGCAAGCGTATCAACATGCCATGGAACGTATAATACTACAGCCACAAAAGGATTTCTCCCAATTTGTAGAGGCTTGTTTTGGACCCTTCTCGGCACAGCTATCGAAAACCGGACCCTATTTGTCTTTGGATCGTGAGGCCCAAGACTTGATGACCACATTGCATGAGAAATTGGAGAAAAGAAGGCGAGAATTGCAAACCGCCTTGACCACTCAAGTCAAGACAAGAATAAAACTTAATACCAAGGAATTAAAGGTAACTTCAACTAACATTTAGCAACAAATACCTAATTAACCTTATATTATGTTAACCCTATTCAGATTGCCATACAACTTGCCGCCCATATATTGGAGAAATACTATCCGTCGCATATTATAGCTAGGTTATCCATAAGTGAGGATGAATTTTGGGATAATAAGGTAGGGAATTTGTTAAACATATGTCTTTTATTATATAAAACGTAAATATAATTTTACAATATTTTAGGGCTTAACGGTTAATGATTGGCCCGGTTTAGCTGGCCTTATCTATACCGAAGTATTTAGCTTAGATTTTCTAACACCTCTTATGGAAAACGATACTCACTTCAAATTGGAACCACATCCCACTTTGGATTTGACACGTTACACCGAAATGGTACAAAATGCCACGGATGTTATTGGCTCCAAGGGCTTAGATCTCCTGGGCAATGTGTATGCTCCGCGTGGTAATGTACAAGTGCATTTACCATTTTTGGAAGTGACCGCCTTTAATCCTAGATCTAGAATAACTTTAACTTTCAGAAAACCAGATAAACGGTAAGAAATTTGAATTTAATTTTTTTATAGAAAATCTTTCATTTGGAAAACTTTTCTATAGAAAATCTTTCATTTCTATATAAAATATTTCACTGGAAAGACTTTCCTATAGAAAATCTCACTGTTTTCTATAGAAAATCTTTCACTGGATATCCTTTTCTATAGATAAACATTCACTGGAAAGACTTTTCTATAGAAAAACGTTCAATGGAAAGACTTTTCTATAGAAAAACTTTCACTGGAAAGACTTTTCTATAGAAAAACTTTCACTGGAAAGACTTTTCTATAGAAAAACTTTCACTGGAAAGACTTTTCTATAGAAAAACTTTCACTGGAAAGACTTTTCTATAGAAAAACTTTCACTGGAAAGACTTTTCTATAGAAAAACTTTCACTGGAAAGACTTTTCTATAAAAAAACTTTCACTGGAAAGACTTTTCTATAAAAAAACTTTGACTGGAAAGACTTCTATAAAAAAACTTTCACTTTAAAGACTTTTCTATATAAAAACTTTCACTGGAAAGACTTTTCTATAAAAAACTTTCACTGGAAAGATTTTTCAATAAAAAAACTTTCACTGGAAAGACTTTTCTATAATAAAACTTTCACTGGAAAGACTTTTCTATAGAAAAACTTTCAATGGAAAGACTTTTCTATAGAAAAACTTTCAATGGAAAGACTTTTCTATAGAAAAACTTTCAATGGAAAGACTTTTCTATAGAAAAACTTTCAATGGAAAGACTTTTTTATAGAAAAACTTTCACTGGAAAGACTTCTATAGAAAAACTTTCACTGGAAAGACTTTTCTATAGAAAATCTTTCACTGGAAAGACTTTTCTATAGAAAATCTTTCACTGGAAAGACTTTTCTATAGAAAATCTTTCACTGGAAAGACTTTTCTATAGAAAATCTTTCACTGGAAAGACTTTTCTATAGAAAATCTTTCACTGGAAAGACTTTTCTATAGAAAATCTTTCACTGGAAAGACTTTTCTATAGAAAATCTTTCACTGGAAAGACTTTTCTATAGAAAATCTTTCACTGGAAAGACTTTTCTATAGAAAATCTTTCACTGGAAAGACTTTTCTATAGAAAATCTTTCACTGAAAAGACTTTTCTATAGAAAATCTTTCACTGGAAAGACTTTTCTATAGAAAATCTTTCACTGGAAAGACTTTTCTATAGAAAATCTTTCACTGGAAAGACTTTTCTATAGAAAATCTTTCACTGGAAAGACTTTTCTATAGAAAATCTTTCACTGAAAAGACTTTTCTATAGAAAATCTTTCACTGGAAAGACTTTTCTATAGAAAATCTTTCACTGAAAAGACTTTTCTATAGAAAATCTTTCACTGAAAAGACTTTTCTATAGAAAATCTTTCACTGGAATGACTATTCTATAGAAAATCTTTCACTGGAATGACTATTCTATAGAAAAACTTTCACTGGAATGACTATTCTATAGAAAAACTTTCACTGGAATGACTATTCTATAGAAAAACTTTCACTGGAATGACTATTCTATAGAAAAACTTTCACTGGAAAGATTTTTCTATAGAAAAACTTTCACTGGAAAGACTTTTCCATAGAAAATCTTTCACTGGATAGACTTTTCCATAGAAAATCTTTCACTGGATAGACTTTTCCATAGAAAATCTTTTGTTTGAAAGTGTTTTCTATGGAAAATCTTTTATTTGAAAATGCTTTCTAATAATATTTTCCCTTGTTTTTTTGGTTAATTATTAAAGGGACATTTCCGTTGGTTTGACCACACCTCGCGTTCGTGCCCATCGTGCTGCCCAGCAAACAAAAACTCCCGATACTCATAAACCCTGGCGTCCCTGGAAAAAGAAGTCGGACGACAAAAGTTTATCGGAAAAGTTATTGATACCATTGCCGGTACCACATCCTGTACATATAGCGATTAATATCTTCAATCGTGATGCTGAACATCCCATACCTTTAGACTCGGAACTGGTGTGGGAGATATTAAAATCCATAGAAGATTGCCAAAGTGGTGATGCAATGGTGGGTTTTAATTAGAAACGAAACATGAATAGAATTTTGATAATTTTCTTCTTTTTTTGAAACAGGCTGTAGCTCAAACAGTTTCACGTTATCGTGGAGCAGTTACAGAGTCCAGTAATGATTCGCTGGCATCCAGCAGTAGTTTGGGTAGTACAAGAGAATCGGGTGGTTCGGCCACAGGTTCGGGTTCTGGTATTGCCAATGGCAACAACACCGAAACATTGCCTTGTGTAAATCGAGAGGTATGATTAATTTGTTTATTAAGATTTCTTAGAAGAATATGTGTTTGTATGATTGTGTTTTAGGTTTGCACTCAAGTTAAAGTGGCCGAAGAACAACCACCCAGTTCTGGTTTCCATTGGACCCTAAGTAATTGGGGTGCAGCACAAACTGCCCGCAGGCGTACCAATTCCAATGTACGTGTAGATTTAGCCAGTCCTGAGGATATTTCCTTGGATACCGACAGTTCCAGAGCTGTTTTCAATCCCTATGGAACAACTGTCTAAGACAACATGCTCTGCTCTCATTCATAACCAACATAACACCACATACACACACAACACTCTACACACACACACCCTCTTTAAGAAAACAATGTTATACAATGGTAAATTGCTTTTTTATTAACTTTTTATTAGATAAAACAAAACAAAACCAAGTGAAGAAATATTTTATAAGAACCTCCTCTATAAACAAAAACTAACACTTTTTATGTGTTATAAAAATCACAAACAAAACAAAACAACATCAATATTATGTATGTTATAATTAAAATTATAACTCAAAACAAATTAAGTCATTAACTCGAACAATTCTAAAAAAAAAACCAACAAACAAACAAAGAACAAAATCAAGAAATCAAACTACTTTAATCTATATTCTCATATACATACTATATACACAACCATAAACATCTAGATATCTCTAGACTATATATAAATATATTTCCATTTATAAATTTACATACCTACATAGATACATAAATAGATATTTTACAAAATATACCCATTAAATACATAAAAAAATAGATACATTTACATACATACCTACATATAAATGTATTGAAACTAATCTCCAATTCCTTATTTAGTTATTTGCCTGTTTCCAAATATGTATTATCTCTTTTTAAACTCATTATGTATCCAACACTAGAGAAATATCCATGTTGATATTTCCATGCCTTCTTCTTTTAAGAAACTTTAGTTCCCTTTGTTATTTTTTTTTTTACATATTTACCATATTTTAATCTAGTCGTTCTTACAAATTATATTAAACAAAAAAATGCAAAAGTAATTAACACATTTTACTTTTTAAGCTAAAAAGAAACAATTATTTCTTTAATACATAATGGCGGCATTTGAAAACACAATTTTTTATACTTTTCTTAAGGTTTCAAAATGTAAAAGTTGTTTTACATTAGACAAAGTTAAATAAACAAATATGAAAAGATGCGAATATATTTATATCAACACCGATTTATTTAAACAAATCTTGTTAGAATTAAATGATACAACAAATATTATTATAGGCCAGTTAAAAAACATATTGTTTGGTACAGTTTTCTACAGAAAATCTTTCTTTGCAAATACATTTCTATAGAAAATCTTCGAATTAATACACTTTAATATATCAAATCATTTAATTGAAATACTTTTCTATAGAAAATCTTTTGATTGAAAGACTTTTCTATAGAAAATCTTTTGATTGAAAGACTTTTCTATAGAAAATCTTTTCAATGAAAGACTTTTCTATAGAAAATCTTTTCAATGAAAGACTTTTCTATAGAAAATCTTTTCAATGAAAGACTTTTCTATAGAAAATCTTTTCAATGAAAGACTTTTCTATAGAAAATCTTTTCAATGAAAGACTTTTCTATAGAAAATCTTTTGAATGAAAGACTTTTCTATAGAAAATCTTTTCAATGAAAGACTTTTCTATAGAAAATCTTTTGATTGAAAGACTTTTCTATAGAAAATCTTTTGATTGAAAGACTCTTCTATAGAAAATCTTTTGATTGAAAGACTTTTCTATAGAAAATCTTTTGATTGAAAGACTTTTCTATAGAAAATCTTTTGATTGAAAGACTTTTCTATAGAAAATCTTTTCAATGAAAGACTTTTCTATAGAAAATCTTTTCAATGAAAGACTTTTCTATAGAAAATCTTTTGAATGAAAGACTTTTCTATAGAAAATCTTTTCAATGAAAGACTTTTCTATAGAAAATCTTTTGATTGAAAGACTTTTCTATAGAAAATCTTTTGATTGAAAGACTCTTCTATAGAAAATCTTTTGATTGAAAGACTTTTCTATAGAAAATCTTTTGATTGAAAGACTTTTCTATAGAAAATCTTTTGATTGAAAGACTTTTCTATAGAAAATCTTTTCAATGAAAGACTTTTCAATGAAAGACTTTTCTATAGAAAATCTTTTCAATGAAAGACTTTTCTATAGAAAATCTTTTCAATGAAAGACTTTTCTATAGAAAATCTTTTCAATGAAAGACTTTTCTATAGAAAATCTTTTCAATGAAAGACTTTTCTATAGAAAATCTTTTGAATGAAAGACTTTTCTATAGAAAATCTTTTCAATGAAAGACTTTTCTATAGAAAATCTTTTGATTGAAAGACTTTTCTATAGAAAATCTTTTGATTGAAAGACTCTTCTATAGAAAATCTTTTGATTGAAAGACTTTTCTATAGAAAATCTTTTGATTGAAAGACTTTTCTATAGAAAATCTTTTGATTGAAAGACTTTTCTATAGAAAATCTTTTGATTGAAAGACTTTTCTATAGAAAATCTTTTGATTGAAAGACTTTTCTATAGAAAATCTTTTGATTGAAAGACTTTTCTATAGAAAATCTTTTGATTGAAAGACTTTTCTATAGAAAATCTTTTGATTGAAAGACTTTTCTATAGAAAATCTTTTGATTGAAAGACTTTTCTATAGAAAATCTTTTGATTGAAAGACTTTTCTATAGAAAATCTTTTGAATGAAAGACTTTTTTATAGAAAATCTTTTGAATGAAAGTCTTTTTTATAGAAAATCTTTTCAATGAAAGACTTTTCTATAGAAAATCTTTTGAATGAAAGACTTTTTTATAGAAAATCTTTTCAATGAAAGACTTTTCTATAGAAAATCTTTTCAATGAAAGACTTTTCTATAGAAAATCTTTTCAATGAAAGACTTTTCTATAGAAAATCTTTTGAATGAAAGACTTTTCTATAGAAAATCTTTTGAATGAAAGACTTTTCTATAGAAAATCTTTTGAATGAAAGACTTTTCTATAGAAAATCTTTTGAATGAAAGACTTTTCTATAGAAAATCTTTTGAATGAAAGACTTTTCTATAGAAAATCTTTTGAATGAAAGACTTTTCTATAGAAAATCTTTTGAATGAAAGACTTTTCTATAGAAAATCTTTTGAATGAAAGACTTTTCTATAGAAAATCTTTTGAATGAAAGACTTTTCTATAGAAAATCTTTTGAATGAAAGACTTTTCTATAGAAAATCTTTTGAATGAAAGACTTTTCTATAGAAAATCTTTTGAATGAAAGACTTTTCTATAGAAAATCTTTTGAATGAAAGACTTTTCTATAGAAAATCTTTTGAATGAAAGACTTTTTTATAGAAAATCTTTTCAATGAAAGACTTTTCTATAGAAAATCTTTTCAATGAAAGACTTTTCTATAGAAAATCTTTTCAATGAAAGACTTTTCTATAGAAAATCTTTTCAATGAAAGACTTTTCTATAGAAAATCTTTTGAATGAAAGACTTTTCTATAGAAAATCTTTTGAATGAAAGACTTTTCTATAGAAAATCTTTTGAATGAAAGACTTTTCTATAGAAAATCTTTTGAATGAAAGACTTTTCTATAGAAAATCTTTTGAATGAAAGACTTTTCTATAGAAAATCTTTTGAATGAAAGACTTTTCTATAGAAAATCTTTTGAATGAAAGACTTTTCTATAGAAAATCTTTTGAATGAAAGACTTTTCTATAGAAAATCTTTTGAATGAAAGACTTTTCTATAGAAAATCTTTTGAATGAAAGACTTTTCTATAGAAAATCTTTTGAATGAAAGACTTTTCTATAGAAAATCTTTTGAATGAAAGACTTTTCTATAGAAAATCTTTTGAATGAAAGACTTTTCTATAGAAAATCTTTTGAATGAAAGACTTTTCTATAGAAAATCTTTTGAATGAAAGACTTTTCTATAGAAAATCTTTTGAATGAAAGACTTTTCTATAGAAAATCTTTTGAATGAAAGACTTTTCTATAGAAAATCTTTTGAATGAAAGACTTTTCTATAGAAAATCTTTTGAATGAAAGACTTTTCTATAGAAAATCTTTTGAATGAAAGACTTTTCTATAGAAAATCTTTTGAATGAAAGACTTTTCTATAGAAAATCTTTTGAATGAAAGACTTTTCTATAGAAAATCTTTTGAATGAAAGACTTTTCTATAGAAAATCTTTTGAATGAAAGACTTTTCTATAGAAAATCTTTCATTTGAAAGAGTTTTCTATAGAAAATCTTTCATTTGAAAGAGTTTTCTATAGAAAATCTTTCATTTGAAAGAGTTTTCTATAGAAAATCTTTCATTTGAAAGAGTTTCCATAGAAAATTTTTAATTTGATTGAGTTTTCTATAGAAAATCTTTAATTTGATTGAGTTTTCTATAGAAAATCTTTAATTTGATTGAGTTTTCTATAGAAAATCTTTCATTTGAAAGAGTTTTCTTATAGAAAATCTTTCATTTGAAAGAGTTTTCTTATAGAAAATCTTTCATTTGAAGAGTTTTCTTATAGAAAATCTTTCATTGGAAAGAGTTTTTATATAGAAAATCTTTCATTGGAAAGAGTTTTCTATAGAAAATCATTCATTGGAAATAGTTTTCTATAGAAAATCATTCATTGGAAATAGTTTTCTATAGAAAAAAAATCTTTCATTGGAAAGAAATTCTTTCATTTGATAGAGTTTTCTATAGAAAATCTTTGATTTGATAAATTTTTTCGGCAGCTAGTTGCGAACGTTTTTGACAAAAAATATTTCTACTTAAAACAAAAGATTTTCTATTGGAACCATATCAAGCCCTTATATTGAGCAACTAAGCATTAATTTACTGCAACAGGGACCATAAATTGAAAATGAAATCGAAACCTTTTAAAAAGTATTCTTCTTAATATGTTTCCTTGGAAACTACTTGATGTTTGATATTTCCATAAAAAATCTATATATTTTTTTTAAGATTTTAAAATTTCAACTGCCATTATGTTAAAAATTATAGCTACTTTTTAAGGGTTTGTTTTTATTATTTATAGATTGAAAATTTATTATTTTTTTTATTAACTTTTTTTTCATTATTTAAGTATTATTTGTATATTTATTATTGCTGGGTTGAAGTTCTAGTAAGATGGGCAGATTTTTTTTCTAAATAATGTCTGTAATCTTTCGAGAATGACAACACAACTTATGTTGAATATTTTTATTATCTACTAATACAATATTTTTTCTATACAATGCACTGAGATTATTACGTTTTTTTATATATATATTTATCTCATTTACACCTACATTTATTATTTTTATTTAAATAATAATAATTGATTTACACCATAACAATTTAATAAATGTTTTATTTTTCACAAATTTTATAATAATAGTTTTTTGCAATGTACAAATTAAGAATGAGTTTCTCGCAAAGTTTGAGGGATTGAGACGTATTGAGTTGTTGCATATTTATGTTTCAGATGAAATAAGTATTTGAAAAATTTCCTTAAGCTTTTAATTTTATGTTTAAATATTAACAAATTTTTAAATCTTTCATATGAAAGAATTTTCTATAGAAAATCTTTTGAATGAAAGACTTTTCTATAGAAAATCTTTTAAATTAAAGACTATTCTATACAAAATCTTTCAAATGAAGGACTTTTCTAAAGAAAATATTTCAAATGAAAGTTTTTTCTATATAAAATCTTTCAAATGAAAAACTTTTTTATAGAAAATCTTTAAAGTTACTTTTCTGTAGAAAATCTTTTAAATGAAAGACTTTTCTATAGAAAATCCTTCAAATGAAAGACATTTCTATAGAAAATCTTTCAAATGAAAGTCTTTCAAATGAAAGACTTTTCTATAGAAAATCTTTCAAATGAAAGACTTTTCTATAGGAAATCTTTCAAATGAAAGACTTTCAAATGAAAGACTTTTCTATAGAAAATCTTTCAAATGAAAGACGTTTCTATAGAAAATCTTTCAAATGAAAGACTTTTCTATAGCAAATTTTTCAAATGATAGACTTTTCTATAGAAAATATTTCAAATGAAAGACTTTTCTATAGAAAATCTTTCAAATGAAAGGCTTTTCTATAGAAAATATTTAAAGTTACTTTTCTGTAGAAAATCTTTCAAATGAAAAACTTTTCTTTAGAAAATCTTTCAAATTAAAAACTTGTCATTTCAATTTGTTTGAATTGCTTTTTAATAAAAAAATCTTTTGTTTGATAATTTTGTAAAGAAATTCGTCCGTTTTTAAATTTAGCTTGTTTAAAATAACTTTTGGCTTAAGATTTTTCAAATTTCTGTAAAAAAGTTTGTCAATTACGATTTTGAAATGCTAAATTTTTATCTGGCTAATGGGGTTTTATAACTTTTCCTTTGTCTTAATTAAATTTTATATTTTTTTTTCCATAAAATCTTTTCTACTTATATTATTATTAAAATTTCCTTTCGCCTAAACAAATCTTATGCTAATTGAAAAAACAAAGAATAAAAAATCATATTCTAAATTAACAAATAACCAAAAAATATTTTAAAAATAATAATAATAATGATAATAAAAGAAAAATAAAACAAATTCATTACGAAACAAAGTAATAATATTTAATTTATTGTTAAGTAGTTAAACGCAAATCAAATAAATTGTTTAATACAAATGAAATACTAATAAACAAATGGAAACCTTTATTAATTATAAAAAAACAACATTATTATGATTAATATAATAATAATAATAACAATAACATTAAACTATATAATTAACAATCATTTAAACCATACAACAAAACCAACTCAACAACTCTAACCATTTATACAAAACCAACAAAACAAAAAAAATATTAGAAATCAAATTTAATTAAAACCATTAAATAATTTAAAAAAAGCCAACTACCCCGCCCACAAAACACCTTAAGATACAAATTTCTTTAAACAAAAAAAGCCCCCAATCCTACCCATACCTTATCCATTTACTTCTGTTCAAAATTACTAACTACTAATTTTGTAAAAATCTACTTTAAATTTAACAATAATTTCTAATATTCAAGCGTTAGTGATTTGTCTAACAATAATTTTAAAAAATATTTTCATAAAACAAGAAGGTATTAAAAAAACTTTTAGTTTCAAAGACTTTTCTATAGAAAATCTTTTGAATGAACGACTTTTCTATAGAAAATCGTTTGAATGAACGACTTTTCTTTAGAAAATCTTTTAAATGAAAGACATTTCTATAGAAAATCTTTTGAATAAACGACTTTTCTATAAAAAATCTCTCAAATGAGAAAATCTTTCAAATGAAAGAATTTTATATAGAAAATCTTTCAAATTAAAGACTTTTCTATAGAAAATCTTTCATTCATTCAAAAGACTTTTCTATAGAAAATTTTTCATTCATTTGAAAGACTTTTCTATAGAAAATCTTTCATTCATTTGAAAGACTTAGAAAATCTTTCATTCATTTGAAAGATTTTTCTGTAGAAAATCGTTCATTCATTTGAAAGACTTTTCTATAGAAAATCTTTCATTCATTTGAAAGACTTTTCTATAGAAAATCTTTCATTCATTTGAAAGACTTTTCTATAGAAAATCTTTCATTCATTTGAAAGACTTTTCTATAGAAAATCTTTCATTCATTTGAAAGACTTTTCTATAGAAAATCTTTCATTCATTTGAAAGACTTTTCTATAGAAAATCTTTCATTCATTTGAAAGACTTTTCTATAGAAAATCTTTCATTCATTTGAAAGACTTTTCTATAGAAAATCTTTCATTCATTTGAAAGACTTTTCTATAGAAAATCTTTCATTCATTTGAAAGACTTTTCTATAGAAAATCTTTCATTCATTTGAAAGACTTTTCTATAGAAAATCTTTCATTCATTTGAAAGACTTTTCTATAGAAAATCTTTCATTCATTTGAAAGACTTTTCTATAGAAAATCTTTCATTCATTTGAAAGACTTTTCTATAGAAAATCTTTCATTCATTTGAAAGACTTTTCTATAGAAAATCTTTCATTCATTTGAAAGACTTTTCTATAGAAAATCTTTTGAATGAAAGACTTTTCTTTAGAAAATCTTTTAAATTAACGACTTTTCTATAGAAAACCTTTTAAAAAACAGACATTTCTATAGAAAATCTTTCAAATGAAAGAATTTTCTATAGAAAATCTTTCAAATGAAAGAATTTTCTATAGAAAATCTTTCAAATTAAAGACTTTTCTATAGAAAATTGTTCATTCAATTGAAAGACTTTTCTATAGAAAATCTTTCATTCATTTGAAAGACTTTTCTATAGAAAATCTTTCATTCATTTGAAAGACTTTTCTATAGAAAATCTTTCATTCATTTGAAAGAGTTTTCTATAGAAAATCTTTCATTCATTTGAAAGAGTTTTCTATAGAAAATCTTTCATTCATTTGAAAGAGTTTTCTATAGAAAATCTTTCATTCATTTGAAAGAGTTTTCTATAGAAAATCTTTCATTCATTTGAAAGAGTTTTCTATAGAAAATCTTTCATTCATTTGAAAGAGTTTTCTATAGAAAATCTTTCATTCATTTGAAAGACTTTTCTATAGAAAATCTTTCATTCATTTGAAAGACTTTTCTATAGAAAATCTTTCATTCATTTGAAAGACTTTTCTATAGAAAATCTTTCATTCATTTGAAAGACTTTTCTATAGAAAATCTTTCATTCATTTGAAAGACTTTTCTATACAAAATCTTTCATTCATTTGAAAGACTTTTCTATAGAAAATCTTTCATTCATTTAAAAGACTTTTCTATAGAAAATCTTTCATTCATTTGAAAGACTTTTCTATAGAAAATCTTTCATTCATTTGAAAGACTTTTCTATAGAAAATCTTTCATTCATTTGAAAGACTTTTCTATAGAAAATCTTTCATTCATTTGAAAGACTTTTCTATAGAAAATCTTTCATTCATTTGAAAGACTTTTCTATAGAAAATCTTTCATTCATTTGAAAGACTTTTCTATAGAAAATCTTTCATTCATTTGAAAGACTTTTCTATAGAAAATCTTTCATTCATTTGAAAGACTTTTCTATAGAAAATCTTTCATTCATTTGAAAGACTTTTCTATAGAAAATCTTTCATTCATTTGAAAGACTTTTCTATAGAAAATCTTTCATTCATTTGAAAGACTTTTCTATAGAAAATCTTTCATTCATTTGAAAGACTTTTCTATAGAAAATCTTTCATTCATTTGAAAGACTTTTCTATAGAAAATCTTTCATTCATTTGAAAGACTTTTCTATAGAAAATCTTTCATTCATTTGAAGGACTTTTCTATAGAAAATCTTTCATTCATTTGAAGGACTTTTCTATAGAAAATCTTTCATTCATTTGAAAGACTTTTCTATAGAAAATCTTTCATTCATTTGAAAGACTTTTCTATAGAAAATCTTTCATTCATTTGAAAGACTTTTCTATAGAAAATCTTTCATTCATTTGAAAGACTTTTCTATAGAAAATCTTTCATTCATTTGAAAGACTTTTCTATAGAAAATCTTTCAAATGAAAGACTTTTCTATAGAAAACCTTTTAAATGAAAGACTTTTCTATAGAAAATCTTTTAAATGAAATACTTTTCTATAGACATTTGAATAAAAGACTTTTCTATAGAAGAAAATCTTTTAAATGAAAGACTTCTATAGAAAATCTTTTAAATGAAAGTTTTTTCTATAGAAAATCTTTTAAACGAAAGACTTTTCTATAGAAAATCTTTTAAATGAAAGACTTTTCTATAGAAAATGATTTTATTTCGAATCTTAAATGACTTCAATTTATTAACTATTTTATTAAATATTTTGATCTAATTAGCTAACCCTAAATTTTATATAACTATCTCAACAATTGGTATTATTTTTATATAAAAAACAAAACGAAAAACATCCCATGACCCTAAACTACAAATCGTTTTTAAGAATTTCGAACTACTTAGTTTTATTATTGTATTATTTTCTTAATATTTTTTTTGAATTAAATTTAGTTACCATTTATTAAGAAAACTTGACATGTATTGAAAAAGAAAATTAACAAAAAATTTATTTAAAATGACTAAAAAAAACAAATTGATTTATATTATTGTATCAAAATTTAGTGATTTATATTTAAAAATTGAAGAAAAAAAAAACAAAAACAAAATGTAGTATAAAAATCCCTCAAAAGAAAAAAATTTAAATATGTTAGAAAATAATAAATATAAAAACAAAAAAATATAAAAATAATAAAATTTATAAATATTATAAAAAAAAAGAAAAAAAAAATCGTTATAAAGTTTGTTATAAAGTCAAGAGTAGAGTCGGTTCCAGTAAGGACTGAATCACCCCTATCGGCAATAACATTTGAAATTTTGTTCCCATGAAATATCCATTTCCCTCGATGCGAAAATTGCTATCGTGAAATTCCCCATGAACTTTTCATTCACAATAGTTGATTTTGTTCGTAACAGCTGTTTATTGTTTACAAAATTCCATCTAAAAATTCCACAACATGAGGAATTTTTTCACGTGAACAAAGTTGATGAACGAAAAAAGGAAAAGGGAACATCTTTCTTGTGGAATAATGATTCGCGATAGGGGTGATTATTTGAATTAGGAAACAAAATAATTTTTCAAAGAAATTGATAAATTATATTTCAATTTAAGTCTTACTTACCGCTTTTTATAATTCAGCTTTACAAAATCCACTTTTAAATACTTTTTCTCAATTGCATTTATTTAAAAACTACTAAAAAATATAAAATAAATCATGTTACTAAAACTACGCACATAATACAACACATCAAAAATAATCGGAAATCTTTATAACCAACCGGATGGAGCTCCCGACTTAGCACCGGCAGCTGCAGCAGCGGCTGCTGCTGACCAGGGTCCTAAAGACTCTAAATTGGGCACATGATTAGTACCAGCTGTTATGGGACTGAAAGCAGCATCTTTGGTGAAAGTCAAATGATGAGCAGACCCAGCATTACTGTTACGAGCCAATTGTCCCAATTTAGAGGCTTCATATTCAGTTTTTTGTATCTCAGCAGCGGCAGCATGAGCAGAACGTTGTAGAGCATTGGCCGCCTCAGCTTCTTTAGACGAGGCAATGCGTTGTTGATGGGCCACGGCCGATTTTGTAGCCGCCAAACGTTGTTGGGCCAATAAAACCGCCTGAGCAGCGGCAGCTGCCTCAGAACGTTGTATAGCAGCAGCTGCTTCGGATTTTTGGGTTAGTATAGCGGCACTGGCTTCTTTTTCCATGGCCATACGTTGTTGATTAAGGACATTCTCTTTGGCGGCCTGCATTTGTTGTTGAGCTATTAAAACGTTGGCGGAAGCCTGTTTGGCGGCAGCTATAGCATTGGCCACTTCACTGGGTGAGGGTCCTGATGCTATGCGAGTTGAGCTATTTAGAGATATACATATTGAATTGTTTTACAAAATATCAAAAAAAAAAACATACTGAGCATTCCAGGGATTCCAGCCGTTGGAGAAACCATTTAGTTTTAAGGCAGTTTGCTGCCAACCCGAACCTCCAAAGCCAGCATCACCAATAAAAGCATCTAAACTACGTTTGGGCACAGTTTTAGAGGCTTCAACTTGGGATTGCTTAACATGTTTGGAGGATGAAGTCACCTCGACGCCTTGGACCACCCACAACAAAGCAAACAAGGTAGATAGAACCAAAGTGCTCTAGAATAGTTAAAATAATTTAAAGAATCTATAGAAAAACCTTTCAAATGAAAGATTTTCTATAAGAAAGTCTTTCAAATGAAAGATTTTCTATTGAAAAGGTTTTCTATAAGAAAACTCTTTCAAATGAAAGATTTTCTATAAGAAAACTTTTTCAAATGAAAGATTTTCTATAAGAAAACATTTTCAAATGAATGATTTTCTATAAAAAAATTCTTTTAAATGAAATAGTTTCTGTAAGAAAGTCTTTCAAATGAAATATTTTCGTAGAAAAAGGCTTTCAAAGGAAAGAGTTTCTATAAGAAAGCCTTTCAAATGAAAGGGTTTCTATAAGAAAGTCTATCAAATGACAGATTTTCTATAAGAAACTCTTTCAAATGACAGATTTTCTATAAGAAATTCATTCAAATTACAGATTTTCTATAAGAAACTCTTTCAAATGAAAGATTTTCTATAAGAAACTCTTTCAAATGAAAGATTTTCTATAAGAAACTCTTTCAAATGAAAGATTTTCTATAAGAAAACTCTTTCAAATGAAAGATTTTCTATAAGAAAACTCTTTCAAATGAAAGATTTTCTATAAGAAAACTCTTTCAAATGAAAGATTTTCTATAAGAAAACTCTTTCAAATGAAAGATTTTCTATAAGAAAACTCTTTCAAATGAAAGATTTTCTATAAGAAAACTCTTTCAAATGAAAGATTTTCTATAAGAAAACTCTTTCAAATGAAAGATTTTCTATAAGAAAACTCTTTCAAATGAAAGATTTTCTATAAGAAAACTCTTTCAAATGAAAGATTTTCTATAAGAAAACTCTTTCAAATGAAAGATTTTCTATAAGAAAACTCTTTCAAATGAAAGATTTTCTATAAGAAAACACTTTCAAAGATTTTCTATAAGAAAATCTTTCAAATGAAAGATTTTCTATAAGAAAGTCTTTCAAATGAAAGATTTTCTATAAGAAAGTCTTTCAAATGAACGATTGTCTATAGGAAAGTCTTTCAAATAAAGGATTTTCGTAGTAATAATATCCTGCCGTTAAGTTTCCTTATTACCACAGATTTTGCCATTGCTGTACTTAAGTTTTATTAAACTGAATATTTGGGAACACAAACTCTTTCTAATTCAACTTCTGTTGAAACGGATGAAACTGTACTAATGATTTTATCTTAACAATCAAAAGTATTTATACTAAAACTGTGGCCACAATAAAGTAAAAGGCTTTTACTAAAAGTGTTTGCTTTAATTTTAGGTTAAAATTTGTAAAAATCCCTTAATTGGTCTTCCTTATTTTCCTAAAAACTTTTCTAAATCGATCACGTAAATCTAATTTAATTTGTTGGGGTGTAGTTGTGATCGCCACAGAAATATTTAAAGTGTAAATTTTTAAATTTATTTTAAAACTAGCAGTGATTACAGCTACAGTTTTATCATTTATTGTTATTGAGGGCGCTTCTAAAACAACTTGCAACGTGGTTTGTTGGCTTTGGAAACTGTGGCAACAAGTAGTAGTTCATTTCTTATTACGTGTTGTACTTTATTTATAATGTACGTGGGCCAATTGTCAGACGAAGTTATTATTGTTTTTTATGGGGTTTCGGTTTTTTTAAGTGTTTTCGATTAAAAATTATTGCTATTAGATTGTTACAAAGTGTGACCATTAGAAAGATTTTGATAAATGTGACCAACAAAAACAATTTGGTTAGCGAAATATACCTATTTCAACGGGGACGTGGAAGTTTTTTTTTTAGTTATTTGAGTATTTATTCCAAAAATATATAGTTTATTAAGAATTTAATAATAAAAGATGTTAATTATGCGTTAATAAATTAATTATTTGCTACAAAAAATCGTTTATATTTATAATTTTGTAATTACCTGTATAATATTTGTGTGAATCATCTTATACTTATATTTTCCCAGTTACAGAGCGACCCAATACTTTTTGCATCCCTAAAGTATGCTGTGAGTATTTATGTGTGTAATATTTAAATTATGCTCTCTGTTGTTTTTCTACGATTCTGAGAGCCTGGTGTTAAGAAGTCAATTTGGTGGAGATTTTCATGTTGGCATTTTTTACAATTTATTTTTGTGTGACGTCATTTATTTACCAGTATGTAAATAATGTTAAAGTGTGTTAGTTGCTTATTCTGATATGATGTGAAGGCTGTGGGTTTGTGCATTTGTTTATGTGTATTTTTTTTAAAGGTTACTTTAATAAATGAAATCTATTTTATTGCTAATAACTTATAGAAAATGGATAATTTTAAAGACATTACTACAAAAAATCAAACATTTGAAGGACTTTTCTATAAAAAATCACACATTTGAAAGACTTCTACGATAATCTTTTGTTGGAAAGACTTTTCTAAAGTAAATGGAATATTTGGAAGACTTTTGAAGGACTTTTCTATAAATTTCGAATATTTGATAGATAATCTTCTGTTGAAAAGATTTTTATAAAGAAAATCTTGAATTTGATAGACTCTTCTGAAGTATTAGTTGTATAACTAAAAAATGCTTGATTTTTAAAATGTTTAGATTTTAGTTTGAAACATTTGTACAGTATAAATTTATTCAAAGTATTGGCCCTTGTTAGGTATGAACTTTTCCAATATTTCTGGTAACATATGGACTCCGCGCCAAAAGAACTGCTCATCTTTTAAGGCCAAGAACGAATCAAGACAATTTCGAATACTCTGTTCTGAAGTGAAGCGTATCCCAGAGAGAGCGTTCTGCATGGTTCGAAACAAATAGTAGTCGGTCAGGAAAAGGTCTTTACTATAAGGTGGGTGAGGAAAAATCACTTCTTTACAGGGTCTGCAACATTTGGCGGTTACTGTAAGACTTCATTGCAGAAAATTGAACATTTAAAAGACTTCTATGGAAAATCAAAAATTGTAAAGTGTTTTCTATACAAAAGCTTTTATTATAAAGTTTTCTATAGAAAATATTCCATTTCAAAGTGTTTTCTATAGAAAATCTTTAATTTGAAAGAGTTTTTTTATAGAAAATCGTTCATTTGGAAGAATTTCTTATAGAAAATCGTTCATTTGAAAGAGTTTCTTATAGAAAATCTTTCATTTGAAAGAGTTTCTTATAGAAAATCTTTCATTTGAAAGAGTATCTTATAGAAAATCTATCATTTGAAAGAGTTTCTTATAGAAAATCTTTCATTTGAAAGAATTTCTTATAGAAAATCGTTCATTTGAAAGAGTTTCTTATAGAAAATCTTTCATTTGAAAGTGTTTCTTATAGAAAATCTTTCATTTGAAAGAGTTTCTTATAGAAAATCTTTCATTTGAAAGAGTTTCTTATAGAAAATCTTTCATTTGAAAGTGTTTCTTATAGAAAATCTTTCATTTGAAAGAGTTTCTTATAGAAAATCTTTCATTTGAAAGAGTTTCTTATAGAAAATCTTTCATTTGAAAGAGTTTCTTATAGAAAATCTTTCATTTGAAAGAGTTTCTTATAGAAAATCTTTCATTTGAAAGAGTTTCTTATAGAAAATCTTTCATTTGAAAGAGTTTCTTATAGAAAATCTTTCATTTGAAAGAATTTATTATAGAAAATCTTTCATTTGAAAGAGTTTCTTATAGAAAATCTTTCATTTGAAAGAATTTATTATAGAAAATCTTTCATTTGAAAGAGTTTCTTATAGAAAATCTTTCATTTGAAAGAATTTATTATAGAAAGTCTTTCATTTGAAAGAATTTATTATAGAAAGTCTTTCATTTGAAAGAATTTATTATAGAAAGTCTTCCATTTCAAAGTGTTTTCTATAGAAAATTTTTCATTTGAATGTTTATTCTATAGAAAAGCTTCCATTTGAAATAGTTTTCTATAGAGAAGTATCCTAAGCGAGACAATGGCGGATATATCAATATAAAAGGGAATACAAAGTTCATTTTATTATAACTTACCTCTAAAACCTCTTTCGTTCACTTAAAACTCTCCAACTTATCTATTTTTCATATACACACACTTCCCCCCACACTCACTCACATGTACTATGTCTGTCTGAGCCTGTGACGTCACCCACAAAATGAAATGCATAAAATTGCAACTTGAAATTTCCAATAAATTGATTTCTTATTACCAGGCGCACAGAATGCTAGAAAACACAACAAGCGGCTTTTTTTAAATATTTTTTTACAAAAACTTTTAGCAGCATACTTTAAGGATGCCAAAAGTATTGGAAACACTCGGTTGTTAAATTAAATTAAACAAGATGATTCATATATTTTTGAAGTTAATGCCTAAAAGTATGTGAAGAAAAATCATGAATAAAAAATGTGATTATAAAGAAAACCTTCCAAATGCAGTTTGATGATGATTTTTTACTTTTTAATAGGAAATTTAAGAACTTACCTGTTTCCATATAAACATATATGTTACGAATTTGTTGTAATGGAAATAATATCCTTAAGTAGTGAATAGTAATGAAATATTGATGCCTGGAAAGGCCATTCTTTTAATACTATTAACAATTTTGGATTTTTTCTTTATTTTTATTGTATATAGTGCTTTTATTCTTAATATATCGTGTATTGCATATTAATTTATGACTACTACATTCTTTAATTAATTTTTAATTCCTTTTCTAAACATATTTCTTATTCTTATTTCATTATTCTTTTGCAAACAAACATTTAATTAAATATTTTCGATTAAATATGTTGTTAATTTATTGTAATGCTTTTTGTCATCTTAATTATAAATTTTGTTTGCCTTTGTTTCTTCTCTTTTAATTAAATTTTACTTAATAAAACAACATAGCAAAGTTAAATGCTTATTAGTATAGTAAAAATGTATAACAGTTGCATTTTAATTGTAAAAGATTTTATAACAGTAACAAAAACACAAAGTGCATTTAATAAAAAAAAAAATTATTAAAAAATAAAACAAACAATCTAAACTTTAAGTTAAAGTACAATGTTGCGAAAAAGGTAATAATTATTACAAAAAAAACTAAACGCATAAATAAAGTTTGTTTAAAAAAAAACAAATGTTACAAAAAAAGTCATTAATATGAGGTTTGTTTAGTTGATTATTTTTTTTATAGATATTTTAGCTTGTTTTAAATATAGATCACAATTTGTTAATATAATAAAAAAAATGATTTAAATAAAAAGTTAAGGAGAGCTCAAGAGAGAAAAAAGTTAATGAAAATTAAGAAAAATCACGATTTAAAACTAAATGTCAATAGAATTTCGCGTGCTCTTTTAGAATTAATTTTAAGCAGGTTTTAAAGTGAATTTATACACTTATTGAAACTGATAGCCGGCCAAAAAACTACTTGCTGTGGTATTCAACAAACCCAAACGTTGTTTCTGTTTACGTTGCTCAGTCATATGATCCTTTAGTTCATGCAATTGTTGCGATAAATTCGTTATTAACATTTGTGTCTCCAGCAATTGGGCCTGCATGCTGCGCAACTCGATCTGTTCACCATCGGCATCAACCGCAGCCAAAGACATGGCTCGTAGGCGTGGGAACCAATCCAAAATACCCGCCTTAACCATGGCATACACATACGATTCGGGACCTGTGAATTCTGTGGGATCCTTTACTTTAACCAAAACTATAAAGTAGAGATAGTGCCACATATTGTGTTCGGATTTAATGTGCTCCTCGAAGCTGACCGTTTTATTATCGAATGCCGAACGATTGAGGCCACAAATGAAACAGGTATTCTTGAGTATCAACTCTTTTTGTTGCTTCTCGCTTCTCAGATCGGCAAAGGTGTCGATGATGACACCAAAAATCAGATTGAGTACAATAATGATGACAATGAAGAAGAACAGTAAATCGTAAATGACACGTGCAGCGAAAAGACCCTCCTGAAATAACAAAATTAAATTTTAAACATAAATAATAAAATAAATTTGGTGGAATTTTTTTGAGATTTTATAAGTGTGAAAAATTCGTACATAAAAAATTCGTATATAAAAATTTAATATTTTTGGAATTTAAAAAAAATCGAATTTTCGAAAAATCAAAATTCGAACATCAAAATATAAAAAATCTAACATTACAAATAAATAAATTTATTGAATTTTTATTAAACGCCGCAAAAAATAAATATTTATTCGAATTTAAGATCAAATTTGAGAAATATGTACACTAGAAAGTGTAAATTTGTTATATTTTTGCTAAAACCAGCAAAAATCAATATTCGAAGTTATTTCGAATTTTCAAAATTTGTTTTAAATATTTTAAATGTGGTTTGATTGACTTTCGACATAATTTTGAACATGCTAAAGAGTTTTTGGGAGCAAAATCAAAGTTCGAATTTTTTGGAAATTAAGTTCGAATTTGGGAATACAACAACTTGTAGTTTTATGTAACAAATTAATTTCGAATTTTCGAAATTAGTTTTAAATATGAAAAATGTAGTTTTATTTACGCTAAAACGCGTTAAAATTCATGTTCGAATACAACAACTTATTCGAAATTAAGTTCGAATTTTTGGAAATTTATTTTAAACATCAAACATGTAGTTTTATGCCTTGATATCAATTAGCAAACGTTATTCAGTTTTACAGAAAAATAAAAAATTTTAAAATTTTTCGAAATTAAGTTCGAAGTACAACAACTTTTAGCTTTAAAAAACATAGAGTGCACATTTATTAAATTTTTGCATTCTATAATGTTTTGGAATACAACAACTTATAGCATTATGAAACAAATTAAGTTCGAATTTTCAAAATTAGTTTTAAACATGAAAAATGTAGTTTTATTTACGCTAAAACACGGTAAAATTCAAATTTTAAAATTTTTCGAAATTAAGTTCGAAATACAACAACTTTTAGCTTTAAAAAACTCTATAGAGTGAAAATTTGATAAATTTTTGCTAAATCGAAATTAGTTTTAAACTTAAAAACCTGTAAAAACTTTATTTGCTCGACAATTTTGCGATTATTTAGCTGTAAAACCTAGTTAAAAAATTCAAAGTTATGTTCGAAAATTGATTTAGAGTTAAGATACAAATTTTTTTGATAATTGACATTCAGAATTATACTGTTAAACTAGCTAAAAGCAACAAAAAATTTTTGTTCGAATTTTTGGAAATTAAGTTCGATTTTTCGAAATCACATACATAGTTTTAAACATGTAAAATGTAGTTTTATATATGTATATCTTGATATCAATTAGCTCAATTTATAGAGTTTTATAGAAAAATAACAAAGTTCGAATTTTTCGAAATTAAGTTCGAATTTTGGATATTTTAAATTCAACAACTTTAAGCTTTAAAATACACTAGAGTGCAGAATTTGTTAAATTTTTGCTGAAATCCTCTGAAAATCATGTTCGAAATTAAGTTCGAATTTTCGAAATTTATTTTAAACATAACAAAATGTTGTAAAAACTTTATCTGCGTGAATATATTGTTATTATTTAGAGTTATACCCTAGTTTCAAACATTCGAAGTTATGTATATTCGAAAATTGATTTTGAGCTAAGGTACAAAATTTTTTAAAATTAACATTCAGAATTGTACTGTTTGTTGGAAATTAGATGAAAGCAGTAAACAATTATTCTTCGATTTTTTGGAAATTTAGTTCGAATTTTCGAAATTTGGTTTAAAAACGAGTTTTCTTGCCTTTTCGATGTTTTTAAAATGTTTAAACTGAATTTCGAAATTTCGAAATTTTTTCTGTATTTAAAGTTAATTTTTTTTTTCGAAATTAAATTCAAAGTTTCAAAAAGTTTTACAAAAGAGTACAAATTGTTGTTTGCACAGCGATTCAAAATTTTTTAGTGTTAACATTTCTAGTTTAAAGACGTTTACCAAATTTCGAAAATTCGTACTTAAATTTAAAAAATTTACACTAATATCCCGGTTTGCGTCGCCTCGTTCTGCGTCTGCTTCGAAGTTGCGTATTTTTAAAATGTCTGTGATTTCGAAGTTGCGTCGTTTTTGTTTCAGTTTGCGTCGCATGTTTTGAAGTTGCGTCGTTAGTGCTTCGATTTGCGTCGTTAATTCGAAAATGTTTGTAGAAAGCTAAAACAGAAAAAGGGTATTTCCCGTTTAAATCTAGTGCAAATTCGAAGTTGTTTCTTTTTAAAATTTCTGTGACTTCGAAGTTGCGACGTTTTTGTTTCAGTTGCGTCGTTAATATGAAAATGTTTGTACAAAGCTAAAACAGAAAAAGGGGATTTCCCGTTTAAGTCTAATGGAAATACATACATACATATTTATGTTGTCTGTTGGTTGCAAATTACATTTGCTGAAGTGAAGTTGAAATGAATATTTTGCAGCAATGAGTCAAAAAAGGAAGCAATTATGCATAGAACAAAAGCTTGACATTTTAAAACGTTTTAAATTAGGGGAAAGGGCTGTTGATATTGGAAGAAACCTTGGACTAGCCCCTTCTACAATAAAATCCATTTGTTCCAGAGACGCTGATAAAATTAAAAAATTTGCTGAAACCGCAACATCGTTACAACATAAACAGGTTACCAAAATGAGAAGTTCTTTAATGGAAAAAATGGAGTCATTTCTTAACATTTGGATAGAAGATCAAAATCAGCGAAGAATGCTGAAGAAGATTTGAAGATCTGAAAGAAGATTATCCGTTATCAAGTGCCGAAAGTGCGGAAGAATTTGATGCAAGCAGACGTTGGTTGACCGTTCTAAAATCCGTGGAAATTTGCTTATCATTGCATTAAAAGGAGAATCTGCTAGTGCAAATACTTTAGCTGCAGAAAAGTTCAAGCTTGAATTAAAAGCAATTATTGAAGGGTGGATATTCTGCACAACAAGTTTTAAATGCTGATGAAACGGGACTTTTTTGGAAGCGTTTGCCAGGAAGAACGTACATTTCTAAATCCGAAAAATCTAAAATGCTCTTGTTAGTTGACAAAAAATTCAATATTTTTTATTGAAAAATCAATTTTTTTCAGCTAAAATTATGAATCTTGGAACCAATTAAATGAAAATCAATACAAATGTATGGAAAATCGTGCTTCGTTTTGCGTCGCGTTCTTCAGGCCCTATTAGCGACGCAAACCGGGGTATTAGTGTATTTCTTAAGGTTTTTACAAAAATACAAAAATTTTAATACCCTATGAATTTTATTTTACACGTTTTTGTATAAATTTTGTTCAAAACACACATTGTTTTTAATTTACATTATAACCTATATAAACTTAGTTTTCTCGCGTTTTCTTCGTTTTTTGAATGTTTAAACAGAATTCGAACTTACATATATTCGAAAAATTATATTAAAAAAAAAATTATAAGTTTTTAGCAAAAAATATTGATTCAAAAACGTCATAGGATGAATAAATGTTGTGTTTTTGCTAAAACCTTAAAGGTATTAGATTCTGAAATTGAATTTGAATATTCGATATTGTATTTAAACATGTAAATACTTCGTTTTCTAACCTTTTTCGAGTTTATTTTTGAAACCGAATTTCGAAAAATTCAAAAATTAATTTTTGTTTGGTATTTTTGTTAAAAATCTCCAAATTTTATGTTCGAATTCAAAAATATTACAGATTTTTCATTAATAATAAATGATTAATTTATTGTATTATTGTTAAGAATCAAGTTTTGAATTTTTCGAAATTTAAATTTTCCAAATTTTGGTGAGAAAAGAAATAAATAGCCTTTTTTTAAGAAAAATAATAGTGAATTCTTAAATTTAAAAAACCTTACCTTGCTTGAAGGAGCTCTCAAAATATCACCAATACCACCGCCATTCCTCAACCCCTGATTCAGCGTAGTTACAATACACATGACCAAAGAGTCACAAGCACGTTCCTTAACATCGCCACCGCCAGACTCAACTAATTTGGTAGAAGATTGCAAATCATCCGGAGTCGGACAACTACTTTCGGGTGTGACAGATAAAGTGGCTTCGACACCTTAAATTAAAAACCAACATTAAAACACATTTGACAACAAGATTACAAAAACGGGATATTTACCATTTTCCACTTCCTCAACATCAACGGGCACTAAGAAATCATCCCTAAAGAACATGTAACCAATAATGGAAAACAAATAGACCAAAATCAAAGCCAATACCGCAGTCAAAACAATTGAACGACCATTGCGTGTTACGGATCGTATAACATTAACCAGGGTCTCCTCGCGGTACACAACATCAAAAAGCTGTGCGGGAGAGAAGAAAAAATAAATGACATTTTTTATATTTTGTAAAAATTTAATGAAAACGAAGACTTACCAGCAGTGAGTAGAAAAATGGATGAAATAGTAGGCCACAGAAACAGAAAACTATATAAATGCAGTGATACAATAGCTGGAAATCGGTGATAATTTTAAAGAAATGCTTCTCTAATGTACCCTTATTGCCCATTATACTTATGATGTGCACACTTTTAAGAGTGACCTGTAAAAGACAGAAAAAATTAATTATTAATACAATTGAATTTAGGAGTATTTGATTTTTTAATAAAAGAAATATATGTATGTATTTTCTTTTAAATATTATTTGGAAAATAAATGGTCCTTCTAATCCAATGATATTTTGATTATTTTCCCTTCACCATGAGTGACAAGGCTATTTTTCATTTTCGATTGCTATTTAAATTCAGGAAAATCGGACCACAATCTGGATTAATAAGTCATTAACATGGACAATATGGATATCTAATTGACATTTTCAAGACCTTTCCAACAACGGCATAGAAACACTGGAAAAATATCGAAAATAATTTTTGGAAAAAAATTTTGGGGGAAAATTTCCTGGAACACCACAGCTAGCGACTTGCAATCCTTGCAGGTATTCATTAATCGCTCGTTACGAAAATTGCTCAAGATATTCTGGCCGAATGTTATCTCAAACAGAGACCTGTGGGAAAGAGCAGGTGAAACACCAATACGTAACCAGATAATCATTCGTAAATGGAGTTGGATTGACCATTTTCTCAGACGCACCAACGACAACGTAGCTAAGATGGCAATTGATTGGAACCCCCAAGGCAGTAGAAGAAGAGGCAGACCCGCTAATACCCGGAGGAGACAAATAGAGACTGAAGCAAACTTAACTGGAAAGTCTTGGGCCGAAGTGAAACTGATAGCACGGGATAGATCACAATGGAAAAACTTTGTTGTGGCCCTTTGTTCCACCTTGGAACCATAGGAATCAATATATTCATATATACATATAAAAAGGGAAGGGTATATAAGATTCGACACAGTCGAATATAGCTCTTTTATCAAAACAGTTTTCAACACAGACTACTTTTAATTTAAAAACATAATGGTCTTTCGGCTAAGAACTAACACAAGAAATGCTAAAAATTACATTTTAATTTTGAAATCCTTTAAACTGCACAGACAAGTCTTTAAAGAAGCCCAATGAAAGAAGTCATTACCGCTCAAATTGGGCGATCTTGACGGCAATTGCAAATCGCCAAAACGAGATATTCGGCGACACCGAAACTCATTCTTCAGAATGTTTATTGCATCGTCCTTTTGGAACAATTTTTAAAGCAAACCTAAATCCTTCAATTTGTGGTGTATAATAACTCGTTGATCATGTTTTTGTATCGCTCACCAGTCACAGAAACCATGTAACTCACGGCGCTCTATGACAACTTCGCCGTTAATGTTGCACGATGCAGTCAATTTTCCGCCTGGCGGATAATAATCAACGAATTTGTGTAACTGTAGTTCGTTCATACTTAACTGTATGTAACTGTATGAACCGTTTCACATTAGGCAATTTAGTTGCGCAAGTCTCTTGTGTTTGTTAATGTCAGAGGTAAGGTCGGGTTAAGGAGGATCAAATTTTGCAAGTTGTTTTGAGAGACTTGCGCAACCTAATGTGAAACGGGTCTATAGCGGAGCACCAGCTGAAATGCTACCGGACGCGTGCACAGTTTGCAGATAGTGGAACACGCAGTCGATATGCTGGGTAGCTGTGAATAGAATAAGTAGTCGCGGACAAAATTTTAGCGGTTTTAATGGGAGAGTCTCGGAGGGACTATTCAACGATATCATCAAGTATTCGAGTTGCTAATGATACTTAGAATGACTATGCGAGTAATTGGCGCCACTAAATAACCATTCTCATAGTTCATGCATATTTGCCCCGGTACCAGAATCGGATGCGATTGGCTAATCACCAAATCATCTTAAATTTAACTGATTACAGAAATCACAACTAATGAAAATCAAAATGATGCCCAACTGTTGACGACTTTTAACTATAAAACAAGGACACGATTTGAAACATGGAATATAGGATCGCTTCTGGAATCCACGAGATTTGATTAAATATGTCGAGATTTTCATCTATTCCGGCAAATGGAGTTTCCAGATATAGCCGCGTTGGATTTTTACTAAGGATGAAAAACAGCCATTGATAATGTGGAAACCCACTTCGCCTTCGTACACGTGCAAGCAATATCTATTGTATTCAGTGCTATGCACCCACAGAATTGGCCGACCTTAGGGAAAAAGAGGAGTTTTATAGTCAACTGGAGAAAATTATAAGGGATGTCCCTAGTGGCGACATTCTAGTGAAAATGGGTAACTTTACACAATTGGGCCCCTCTCAATATAACTTGGAACGAGTAATAGGCTCCCAAGGAATTGGGCGAATGAACATGAATAGTGAACATTTAGCTAAATGGTGCACAAAATATATCCTAACCATCTTTGGGACGAAAGGAGAAACAAATTTACCAAATTACCATAAGTAAGAAATGGAAAGGCTCTTTACTGGATGTTCGCAACATACGAGATGTTGACGGATCCTCCGACCATCATCTACTTGTTGGAGTTATTAGACTAAAAATATCAGCAATTCGGCGACAGAATATAACAACCTCACCTAGACTGTACGATCCCTGTATCCAGCCTAGGACCATATGTCTCTATGTCAATACTATTTCTCTACAGACAATTGCACTAGTTAAAATGTCGACAAACTTACCTTTAAGCGTCAGTAGAAATACATTAGAGACAACAGTTCTAGTGCATTTTTGGTGACATTGTCGACGATCGAGTCAATAGTTTGGTTTTTTTTTTATTATGCTGTGCAGTCAATAGGTATAGAAAGTAACTACCTAGTCAATAGTGATACAGTCTACTGGTGGATTTTCAATGACAAGCTAATGTTAAATGTCAATAGAAGATTTCATTGGCTGGGGTACATATGGTAGTAGTGCTACTGACAATGTCACTAATAAATCATTACAAATTTACTATTGGCATTCCCTGCAGGGATGTGGGCCAACTCCAGCATGCGAGTGTACGTGAAAGGTTCGTGGGAACTATAAGGTATCGCAACATGAATGATGCAGTGGTGTCAGATAAAGAGTATATTCACGGAAAGTGCTAGATACCAAATCGGATACAGCAAAATATGGATTACGTATGCCACATGGCGACTAATTGATGAAAGTGGACGACTGAAGAATGATATAAATGCAGCAAGAACAAGAGCATCGAGAACACGCTTACAGATCCTATATTCATCTATGGACCGCATAGTTAAATGCAGTGCTCGGCGGAAAACATGGCCTCAGACGCTCAAGTTGCGGCGAATACGCACTGAACTAGGGATCTATATAGATTGGCAAAGGAGATATCTGGTAACATTTGGGCCATTTGAAATTTTGAAAAGGTTTAGCTTCAAATACAGTTTTTAACTATGACAGATTTGGTCCTTCGCAAAAGATGTAACATAAGACAAGTAAGAGAGCTATATTCGGCTGTGCCGAATCTTATATACCCTTCACCAAACTAAACTTAAAAAAAAAATTTTAAACTTAAATTTTTTTTTATATTTTCAAAAAATTTAAAAAAAGTCTAAAAAAAATTTTTAAATTTTTTAAAAAAAAATTTTTTGGTAAAAAAAAAATTCGGGTTAAAAAATATTTTTTCCCGATTTTGACCCATTGTAGGTCCAAATTACTATAGCCTTATATACATCGTTGTAATGGACTTTGAAATCATTACATATCCATATTGTCTATATTAATGACTTAGTAATCCAGATAAAGATCAAAAATAGGCCAAAAATCAAGGTTGTCCCGATTATCTCAGCCATTTGTGGGCCGATTTTATCGATTTTCAATAGCAATCGAGCCGGAAGAATTCCCGATATATTGATGTATCAATAATGTTTGTAAGTTATTTGGGGGCTACGGAAAGTTGATTTCAACATACATACAGACGGACATAGCTATATATCTATAACGATCCAGAATATATAATTTCTAGAGTCGCAAATGAAAAATGTAGAAATTACAAACGGAATAACAAACTTATGGTGAAGGGTATAAAAATCAGAAATTGTTTTGATAATTTCGAAATTCTTTAAATTTTAGACGCGAGTCTAAAATCTTCTTTATTCAGAAAAAGTTTGTATACAGCCGCTTCATATTCTCAAGCAATTTGGTTCGAAGGATCATATTTCCATGCCACTCATGGTGAAGGGTATAAAAATCAGAAATTGTTTTGATAATTTAGAAATTCTTTAAAGACACGAGTATAGAATCTTCTTTATATAGAAACAGTTTGTATACAGCCGCTTCATATTCCCAAGCAATTTTTTTTCGAAGGACCAATAATATAATTTTGTTTTCTTTATTTATTCGATAGTTAAAGTATTATTTTTTAAAGTGGGAATATTTACTTACCGTTACCACACCCAGCAAACAGAGTGTTGACTCCGGTCCCAGTAAAAATATTGAACGTAATATAATTGAACCTATTAATGTACGTATGCCAGATTCACGAGGTAATGTTACAACTATAACTAAAGAAAATATCAAGATGGCCCAAAATAATAATGAAATATGAGGACTGAGTTCTGGAAATAAAGAAAAAGGAAAAAAAGTTTCAACAATTTGATTAATTATAATAATTAAGACTTAAAGATTTAAGTTAGAATTAGGGAAAATTCTTTATAAGCAAAATTATTTTGATTAATTAACATTGCAATTATCTTAACTTACCAGGCACAGTGTTATCAAAGGGATAGAAAAATGCTACAATTAAATTAATAACGACCACACAATTAAATAATATATTACTCCACAAGGACATGTAACTGCTAACCCAGAATAGAAAAGGTTGACCTAAAAGAAAACAAAATGGTTAGGATGTCAGCATTTCGAAGTAAACCAGTTGGAATTGTCATGTATAATACTTGCAGGATTATATCTGGAATCATATTAAACATCAACAGCTAACTGACAATAGTAGTGTCATTTTCATTACTTTAGTAAAGATACTTTAGTGAAGACACTTTAGTAAAGACACTTTAGTACTATTGACAAACGTCTTGTCAATAGTACTGACACTTCTCTTCTAACCCCCATTTTCTCAATCTCTGGTTATTTTTTTATCGTGACGATAAACTGAGAGTTCTCATACAAAAAAAATGTTAATTAGAGGTTTATCGTTACGTAAAACGATAACCAGATATTGAGAAAATGGAGGTAAGAAACTTTACTTTTATTGCCAATCTGTTGATATTTGATCAAATGCATGACAAAATCTCAGAATGTCATCAGTTTTTTTTCCAACAAACTCTTGAATATTCCAACTGTTTTAATATTTTAGATTTTACTAACCTCTTAGCTTTTTCTGCCATTTCATTTCGTTGAACATTTCTTCAGCCTTATCAAAGAAATCAACTACCTTGGAGCCTTGATCATCACGCTCGGCTGTATGGAATATTTTCATTTTTGTATCGGTAGTAAGATATTCGCATATTTCCGGAATGGGAAAGACAATTTGTTCCAATGTACGATCGTTACGAACAATCTAAAATAAAGGAATATGGTATCAAAATTGTCAGGTTTAAGTCAATCTAAAATAATCCAGAGTCTTTAATTTGTAGTAGAAAATGTCTATTAAAAACAAGTAAGAGTGCTATATTCGGCTGTGCAGAATCTTATATACCCTTCACCAAATTATACTTCAAAATTTTAAATATTTTTAGGTAAACAAAATTTAATTTTTTTTCCAGTTATTTTTTTAATTTTTTGGAAAAAAATTTTTTTCGATTGTTATTATAAATTTTTTTTTTTAAATTTAAAATTTTTTTTTTGTTTTTTAAATTTTTTTTGAAAAAAAAAATTCGGGTTAAAATTTTTTTCCCGATTTTGACCCATTGTAGGTCCAACTTACTATGGTCTTATATACGTCGTTGCAAATGTCTTTGAAATATCTATCACTAGATATCCATATTGTCTATATTAATGTCTTAGTAATCCAGATATACAGTGGTGGCCACCAATTTAAGACAAATACTTGAATTTTTTTCATCAACTGAATTTTAAGTGCGATAGAGCCAAAATAAAAGGACCTCTAAGGGTATGAAATTTATTATTAATGTTTCTAGTTTCTGAAAAATGTTTGGAAAAATCGGTAAAACATATATGGACAAAGATATGTGGAAATACGTTGACCCACCTCAGCGAACATCCGCTGTTAATAACATGATATGACCGAAACTAATGGAACTAAAAATACGAAATTTGGTCCGAATATTTTATAATAATAAAAATATAATGATATAAATGTGAGAAAATATGTTTATTTAAAAAAAATTTTTTTTGGTCAAGTTGTAGAAAAATGTTATGTGTTCGTGGTGAATATGTATGAATTGACACAGTCGAATAAAACACACTTGTGTGTTAAAACAATCCTCATGCATACATATTTGTCGAAATATTTGAAAAAATAATTGACAATCACGTGGAATTTAGCAAACAATTTGTGTCTTAAATTCCTGGCAACCACTGTAGGTAAAAAAATAGGTCAAAAATCGAGGTTGTCTTGGTTTTTTCCTCATATCTCAGCCATTTGTGGACCGATTTTGCTGATTTTAAATAGCAAAATTCTCGAAAGCATGTCTGACAGAATTATTGAAGATTTGGATCCCGAAGATATCTGGGGTCTTCAGAAAACTGATTTCAACAGACAGACGGACAGACAGACGGACATGGCTTAATCGACTCCGCTATCTATAAGGATCCAGAATATATATACTTTATAGGGTCGGAAATGAAAAATGTAGAAATTACAAACGGAATGACAAACTTATATATACCCTTCTCACGAAGGTGAAGGGTATAAAAAAGTTAAAAAATAATCCTCAAAAATACTCCCTACTTTTCACTCACCTCAATTTGTGCTGTATGCGTGGCATAATACATTAAAGCCTGACTCATTTTCGCATCGAAATTTCCCGACTGTGGATCCTCGGAGGCCTTTAACAATGCCGCCAACTCCTTATTATGCTGAGCCAACTGATGACACAATATATAGATATTATGACCCACCTCACGCGGACTAACTGATACATCTTCATCATCATGATCAGCATCTACCCCATCATCGTCACTATCATGATCATCGATCATTTCCTCCTGATGATAGGCCTTGCAGGCCACCTCTACCAATTGTTTGGGATTCATATTGTATAAAATACGTTCGGCATTTTCACTGTCACCGCGAGATTCCATAATGGCTAGCAAAAGTTTCGAGGCATTATTCTTCAATTCCAATACCAAATCCATGCGATTTTCACCCAAAGGATTTATGTTATTGAGTATGAGAGCGGTTATAATATCCAGACCATTCGATTCATGGGTGGCTATACAATTCTGATTCTCATGACAGGGTCCCTGGCAATATTCCGTTAAAGTTTCAAGAGTTTGATTGATGAGCGCCACATTGTTTTCATTGATGTAAAGACCTAAAAGACCCAGGCCACCAGTGGTAGAGCCACAAATGCAATCTAGGAACATTAAGGTTTCCGACACTAGATTGTAGTTGGTTTTATTGTTTTGGTTACGCAGCAGATTTTGCAAATCAGGATTATGATTTTCGCACAGCAGTTGCATGAATCTCAGAATTGGCTGCATAACCAAAACTTTATTGGACAACTTATTGCGTTCGTCTTTGTTGTCCTTGTGTTTATCCAGTTTCTCGGCCAATATATCTTCCAAAGGACTGTTGATGTTCAGGGAATTGGAATCGTCGCCAGCATGTAGATTACGAGCATTGCTAAAAGCTCGAGCTGTTGCCAGTCCAGCATTATGCAGTTCTTTTCTTAACTCCTCGGTGATAACAACTCCATTCGTTTTGAGACCATGTTTACGCGAGATTTTATCCAATTCCAAATTAACATCTTGTTTGCTTTCATGCGCCTTGGCTGCTATATCCGAGGTGTTGACAGTTACTGTGGATTTGATTTCCTGCTGGGAGTCCTTCATTTTATCAAAGAACACCTTGAAAAAGGGTTGATTTAAGTCGCCACTAAGGAATTTATTAAACATGCCCTTTTGTATCATGGGATTACCACCCTCCAGCAAAGCTATGCCCAACTCTATGGCCTCCACAAATATGGAGGGCGAATGCACGGACTTTATAACCAATTCGATAACCAAATCGGAAGCTCCTTCACGATCCAAATGATTTTGTACTTCGTGTAGGGTTTTTTCAGCTCTTTGTAAGTACTTTGCCCCCGGACCATGGGTGACCATATTTAATTGCTTCTGACTTTCCTGTGAAGGCATAACCAAGGCAGCCAAATCACTCTTCTGCTCCACTGGCGTACGTGTGGTATTTACTGGTTTTATATCAAAGTAGCGCTTCAATAAGGTATTCCTTAAATTGTCACCCTTTTCACCATAATTTACATCCATGGCCATCATTTCTCTAAGAGTTTTCAACACCTTAACACACAATTTCTCTTCTTTTTCCTCCAACAATTTCTCGGTATGCTTGATAAGCTTGCGTATGAAACCGCCCGACTCACATCGACGACGTGCATCTGTACCCACTGGGAATAACAATTCCGAGCGATATAGTATGTCAACCAGTAAAGACAATTCGGCTTCCACTACTGGCTTCAATTGTTCCTCCAATAGTGAGACAATATCCTGCAAGCCTTCAATAATGGATCTATCTAATCGCATTAAATTACCCGAATGCTGTGTCTCATATTTTGGCTGTTTCGAGGCTAATAGCCATTTGGTAGTCTGACGTGTTAATAACGCTGTCTTGCTGGACATTGTTACCACCTGCTGCTCTAAGTCCAGGGGTATGGCAATACTCCTGGTCTTGGCCGACTCAGCCAAAGTACGTATACAATTTTCGACATTAAAGCGATCAGCTAGACTCAACCATTTGCATTGTGATAAACGATAAGAGGCTTGCAGTAATTGTACAAATATCATTTGTCTAGACTGGACTATGGTCGATTGATCTGAGAAGGGGCTGCTAAAGAAGGTGGCCAAGATGGTGCAAACACCATTGAGAACATAATTCATTAGAGACTTGTCGGCATTAAGGCCACCGGCTATCAACAGATTTATGTCTACCAAAAAGCTTTTCTCAAACAAATTCCACATATGGGCCGAGGAGTAAATCTCTTTCATCTCTACCTCGGTGTCTATGTAGCAATGATTTAGGAAATCAACATAGGCCTCTTTAACATCTGGTATGCAAGCTGGATTACAGATTATGGCCACTATATCATCCAATGACAAAAGATTATTGCATTTGATTTCGGTGTACAGGTTCTTGCCCATGGTACAGCAGGCCAACAATTTCACCAATTCCACATGATATTTCAAAGGACTGTCATCACTTAGCGCTGCTTTTTCTTTTTGCATCATCGATACAAATTGATTGAAGGAGCCTTTATCATTATAGAACACCAGTACTTCCTCGCCGGCATTGATTAGTTCCTGCATAACCATGTCCTGACATTTGCGTATAAATTGATTTTCTGCTTTGACTATAGTCTGCAGAAATTGCAAATAGACAACATGACGTCCATGTATCTCGATGCAGTGGACAAAATGTTGCACCACCTTGTCGGTGACTTCATTGCACAGGGCCAAGTTGTCTTTGAAAATGGAGCATACGGTTTTGGCTTCAAGAATCTGTAAAGGAAAAGGGGAAGGTTTTGAGAAGAGGTTTTTAAATTAGTAAAACTTTTGCTTACCCCCGGATTTAAAAACAAATCCAAATGATTGTGCAGCAACACTTGATTTTGCTGATTGCCCAAACAGAAATTCTGCAAAAATTCATGGGCCAAAAACATCAGCTCCTTCATTAGAACATCGTCTTTCTCATCGTAGGGATTTTGCAAAAGATCCAAGACCACGGTGTGTACACCAACATTACGCAAAAGACGCTGTTCATGTTTGCGCGGCTTAACATAAGGACCTGGGGAAGATAGATATTAAATTGGTTAAATTAAAAGTTTACTATTCTTTTGTTATCAAAATATTTGAGTTTTTTTTGGCTGTTTTCTAGTTAAATATGTATATTGCATTTTTAAGAGTTTAACATGACAGCTGTCTTTTTATACCCTTCACCTTCGTGAGAAGGATATATATGTAAGTTTGTTATTCCGTTTGTAATTTCTACATTTTTCATTTCCGACCCTATAAAGTATATATATTCTGGATCCTTATAGATAGCGGATTCGATTAAGCCATGTCCGTCTGTCTGTCTGTTGAAATCAATTTTCTGAAGACCCCAGATATCTTCAGAATCCAAATCTTCAATAATTCTGACAGACATGCTTTCGAGAAGTTTGCTATTTAAAATCAGCAAAATCGGTCCACAAATGGCTGATAGAGGAGAAAACCAGGACAACCTCGATTTTTGACCTACAGTGGTTGACAAAACAATGGAACTTTTCCAAATATTTCATTAGTGGCCTAAAATCTGAAATATTTTTTTAAAAAAATTTAACATTTTTGTAGTACTTTATTTGTATACTTTTATTAACTTAATTTAACAAAAAACAAAGGACATAATTAATTAAATTCTAAAAATGAGAAAACAAAATTAAAAGATTTCTTCATTACGGCATTGACAAAACAATGGAAACTTAGGTATTATTTTAACAAATATGGTCTAAACTTTGTAATAACTCAATATTTTGTTGGGTATCCCTTATTTTTTATAACTGCTACACATCGATGATGCATTGAACCAATTAAAGAGTCAATGGTCTCCTTTGAAATATTTTGCCATTCCCTTATAACCGCCTCCGATAAATCTTCCTTCCTGGTGTAATTTTGGGTTCTTATTTTACGATCTACAATTTCCCATAGATTTTCGATGGGATTGAGATCTGGCGATTGGGCCTTCAAAACACGTACCTCGTTGGATTGTAAATACTCGGTTAGAACCCTAGAGGTGTGTTTCGGGTCGTTGTCGTGTTGGAATCTCCAAACTAGGGGCATATTTTCCTCAGCGTATGGAGACATAACATCGTTTATTATGGTTCTGTATCCTATACCTGTCATGGTATCTTTTATAATATGAATTGGGCCCATACCTTGCCCAGAAAAACATCCCCATACCATAATATTGTCACCGCCAAACTTTAAGGTCTTATTTGTGTACTTTGGATCTAAACTTTTTCCCTTTGGTCGTCTTACAAATGTTCTCCCATCACTGCCTCTTAAATTGTATTTGGATTCGTCGGAAAAGAGGACAGTATTCCATTTCTGTATCGACCAGTTTAAATGATCCCTGGCAAATTGTAGACGAGCAGAACGTTTCTTTTTAGAAATGAGTGGTTTTTTCACAGGACGATAGCAACCAAGACCAGCCTCATTTGCCCTGCGACTAACTGTTCGGGTACTTATTTCTAATTTTAGGCTATTAACAACCTTTCGAGGATTTATTTTTGGGAATTTCTTGAACTCTCTCGCTATTAAATTATCTTGTCTAGCAGTAGTTTTACGAGGTCTTCCACCTAAATGTTGAGATTTTACAGAACCGGTCTCACGAAATTTCTTTATAATTTTTGAAACTGCTGATTTATTTATTGAATATTTGTCACAGATACTTTTTTGTTTTAAACCAGCTTTAAAATCGTTGATTATTTTATTTTTTAAGTCTTCGCAAATCTTTACTTTAGCCATTTTCGTTAACTTTGGAAAAAAGCAATTATGCGAAAAACTTAGAAAAAGAAATTGTGAAAAATTACCAGAATTTAAAAGTAAAATAAAATAACTGTAAACAGGATGCTTTTTACATCGTTCTTTTAAATATTATTTTCGTTTTACTCTTCTTTCTTGCAGAAGTTTAAAAGTTACCATTGTTTTGTCTGTAGCGAAATAGTGAATATTTTTAATTTTGTTCCCTTTTTTCAGAATATAATTAATTATGTTGTTTGTTTTTCAGTTAATTTATATAAATAAAACTATACAAGTAAAATACTAAAAAAAAATTTTTATTTTAAAAAAATATTTTAAATTTTGGGCTACATATGGAATATTTGGAAAAGTTTACATTGTTTTGTCAACCACTGTATATCTGGATTACCAAGGCATTAATATAGACAATATGGATATATAATGATAGATATTTCAAAGTCCATTACAACGATGTATATAAGACCATAGTAAGTTGGAAATACAATGGGTCAAAATCGGAAAAAATATTTTTTCATCAAACATTTTTTTCGCTAAATATTAAAAAAAAATTTAAAATTTTAAAAAAAAATTCAAAAACTAATTTTAAAGATTTTTGGAAATTATTCGAACTTTATATATATAATTTGAATTATTACAAATAAATTATAATAAAATGAATTTAAGCCTAATTAAAAATTTACTTTAAAAAAAATTTTTAAAATTAAAAAAAAAAATTTAAAAATTAATTCGACCAAATTTTTTTTTCAAAAAATTAAAAAACAACTTTGGAAAAAAAAAATAAATTTTGTTAACCTAAAAATATTTAAAATTTTTATTTTGAAGTATAATTTGGTGAAGGGTATATAAGATTCGGCACAGCCGAATATAGCTGTCTTACTTGTCTAAAAATTATGATGACTCATCTATCTTTTTAATACATTTTATCAAATCTCGTTAGAATGATATCAGTAATTAGTAATGAATTCCTGAAGTAGTTTCTTCAATAATATTGAAAATCTATTGATTTTGTACTGCTAACATTTCAGCAAATGTAAAGGTCCTTTCATTTAGCGCATCCTATCTTTAAATTTAAATAAAACAAAGGCATTTTTTATTCCTTTGAAAGTCCTCTCGATGACTTTACGTATGGAATATAACAAATGACAGGAGAGTTTCCGATCTAAGAATATTTATTTATGGTCGTAGGCATAGACAATAACTAGATAGGTAACTGAGAGCCAAAAACCTAAGTCTGTTGTCAAAAACCTAATTCATGAGAATGTATTGCATGTATTTTGTTATTGTATCACCCGTATGTGTGAAAAGAGAGTAATTTTTCAATATATTGTTACGAAATTGTACTTGAATTCAAATATAACGATTTTAAGGGCTGATTTAAAAGTAGCATAATGCTTTCAAATAACATTGCTGTAATAGCAAACTGTAACATATCTGTGGGCATTATTAAATAAAAGCTTTCAGTTGACCATTGATCGTAAGTTGGCAACGCTGTTTGAATTCGAATATTCAGTTAAAGAACATTGTAGAAAGTACACCACAGATGGTGTATGATCTAGAATATTCGAACTCTGACAGTTAAAGAGCAATCTAGAGTGCAGATGGCAGTGTTATAAATAGTGGCAGAGGTTGCAGTCGTGAGTGAGTTTATCAGAGACGCTTTTCGCATAAACATCAACTAAGTGCCTTAAAGTGTGTTATGTTTTTCAAGTAAATTCGTGTACATTATAAATTGTGTCTGTATTTCTGAGAATTTATAAACGTGTATAAAAAAACATTGAGTGGCTATTTAATTCTGTGGTTGTTGTACATTTTGAATAAATAAAGAGTTGTTACAATTTTTAAACTACTAAACGGCTTTTATTTGCAATCAAAAGTATCCGGTTTATTTAAAGGAAATAAACAAACGTTTTGAAAAGGTTAAAACGTAACAATATATTACTCTCTCCTTCCGTTCTATGTGTTTATTCTATGGTCGTAGGCGCCATCATGATTTTTATTTAAGTATAACCCTATGTCAAGATAAAAAATTAACAGGTCAATCTCCATTTATTACCTCCTGTCTATACTTGACAAATATTTGTCATAACAATTAATGACGTTCGATTTCAAGGCAAAGTTGTCTGAGCAAAAGCAATAAAAATGTTGTCACAATGAAGCAATAATACTAATAAATGGAGACTATACCTAATAATTTTTTATCTTGACAACCATTTTGAAGTTTATCATGATACAAATTTATCAGGTATAGACAGGGGGTTAGTATTATTGCTTCGTTATGACAAAATAGTTATAAATTTGGCTCAGACAACTTTGTCTTCACAACAAATGTCATTTATTGTTATGATAAATATTTGTCAAGTGTAGACAGGGTTTAAGAGAAAAAAGTCAGCAGCGAAGTAAAATTTTCAACTGTTAACAGTACGAGTAACAACTTAACTTTGACATTTCTGTACTATTAACTACCTGCTGATGTTTTTCTAAAGTCTTTTTGAACTAATATTCAGCAGTTGACAGCAGCAGGAGTTTGTAATTTCACAAATATTTTTAAAAATAAATTACCTGGTGTTACACAAAATTGATTCATACGTATTAATATCTCCTTAACTTTCTTATATTCATTTAATTGTTCGTGGGACAATGAAGCCTTATATTCGTTGCTTAACGTAACATTATCAATGGTAGAATCACCGCCGCCTCCGCCGCCAGCTGTAATTTAAAACAAGCTCCATTATTTTAAAAATAAATTCTTGTAATCCTAAATCTACTCACTGGTATTTAACTCCTCTGAAGTTTTCGATTTGTAAACCCACAATTCCGATTTCTCCACACTTTGCCTTAAAATATCCAAATCATGTTTGATTTGTTTGTACGACTCCACATCACTGTCGGAAACCAAAAGTTGTACCTTTTTGAAATAAAAATGTAAATTTTTTTTTATTATTTTAAGGTTTTATTTTAATTTTAATGAAGTTATTGAATTAAAAAAAAATAATTAAACTTAAGAATAGTACTAACTATACTCATCCACTTGTTGAATTGTTAAGAAAATAAATGTTATTTTTTTTTGTTTAAATAAACGATTAGTATTTAACAAAGTAAAATTTGAAACAAGTAATTTGATTTGTTTTTTTTTTGTATAAGAAAGCATGGCAAAAGAACGTTTGTAAAAAAAAGGTTTATAAATAAAAGAAATAAAACAATTTAGTAAAAAAAATAAATTAATACAGAAGTAATGTACGAGTAATTGGGTAAAAATAACACAACTCTGGATCACAGATAGAAATTGATAAAGTTTCTCTCCTTTATGTATATAGAAAGTTGTAAATAAAGTGGATAAACTGTTTTCTAAACTATCACGTATTTGGGTTAGGGGGTGGTTTTTACCCCAAGTTTTAATCATAATTAAATTTACATTCAAGTCAAATTCCAACAAAACGCTAAGGTGCTTGGATTTTTAGGGCTTTTGTAAGTTGAACATTCTAGTTTTTTCGTTAGATTATTCATGAGACTTCTAGTAGATGGCGCTGTGTGTCTAAATAGTAACAGCGAGTTGTGAGTGAGTCAGTATACACTGTATTACCAGTGTATTCTTGTAAATTATAAAGTGTTTTTTTTTTTAAGTGTGTTGTTGTATTAATTTAAATAAATAGAGAGTTGTTACAGTTTTTAAACAGCTGATAGCTTTTATTTGCTATTAAAAGAATATGGTTTATTTAAAGGCAATAAACCACCGTTTTTAAAAGGTAAAATCGTGACAATGTGATTTCTGTTTCTGACTGTTGAACAGTCAGTAGTGATTTGAATTAATCTTTCTTCCGGTTTTGTTATAGAATAGGATATTAAGTCCGTACATTTGCCGTTCATATTTGTGGATGCCATAGAATTGGACATAGCTTTGTTGGAGGCTGATAATCCCATGATACCAAAAGTCATGTTTAATAAATCCCTCAGCGGGGTTTTAAATCAACCCATTTTCAATGTGTTCTTTAGCAAAATTAATGATTCCCAGCAGGAAATAAAAGGTTCCTAAAAACAAATTGTTGAATAATTCGAAAGATCCTCTGTCGGTCAAAAATGAGTCAAATATAGAGCACATACTAAGCTGATTAAGAAGAGAAGGAGTTTTATCGATTTAACAAAGCTAGGAAACTGGACGATGTCCATATGATGAAATTTAATGTTAAAATCCCTTTTTAGTGGCCAGTAGAAATTTTTACGATCGTATGATTTAAAGAAACTTACAAATACTGAAGAATACATTAAATTGAAATCATTTTAAAACTTAAAAATTCCCTCTGACAGATTCCTAGAGTTGTGTTATTTTTTCCCTATGCAAACTAACAGCCCCGCCTCCCTAATCATTTCCTGTACCACTTACCTGTCTAAAGGCATGCAAGACCTCTTGCCTTTGACTGAAATGACGAAAGAGCAAATGCAGAGCTCCCGATACCAACGGTGGATAATCATGCATTATCAAATGCAATAAAACTCTCAAGAACGTACGACCGCCCTGACCATCCAAATCCAGATTAGCCGCATCACCACTATCACAATCGAAAATACCCTCTGCCTGTATACCAATTGACTCTAAATCGATATTCTTTTGACGCTGCTGAAAAGCCTGTGCGGCGGCTTGTGGATCCGACGGATTTGCTTGACTTGCTGCGGCAGCCTCGGCCTGAGCCTGTTGTTGGGCATCACTTTCGTCAAATTCACGCTTGAATATCGACAAGAGGCAACTAATTCTATAATCCAAACGTACATCGAGTATGAATTGTAGAATTTCAATAATTTTCAATTTAGTGTCCATCACTAGGGGGAATTCTTTCATCAGTTGGGAGACGGATTTACGTTGCTGCAGTGAAATGGCCGGTGTGGCCATAACTTGGCCCACAGAACCTAAAGCCAAACTAGTCATGACGGTGTTCATATCACCTATGGAGCGTAAAACACCACCCTCGGCTGAAAGTAGTTTGTTGGGTGGGTGTTATGTTATAAGAGTGTTTTTTTTTAGAGTGTTATGTAAAAGTTTGTGTTGTTTTTTTTAATTTTTCTTGGAATTTTGTTTTTTTTCCCTTTTAAAAGCTTACTTACCTTGTTTCTCTTCATTAGCTGCTTTTAATTTATAAAATAATTTTTTGTTGAAAAATTAAAATTTGAAAAAAATAAGCAAGCCAATAATAATATGCAAATTTGTCAAATCAGTTTTAAAAAAAGTGTTGAACTCAAAATTTTAAACACAAAAATCGGGGTTTTGGTTTACTCTGATAGATTTACAGGTTTCAATAAAAATTAACGGAATATTGTTTGTAATTCTATAGGAAAGAACATATTTTTGAATTACAATATTCGATTATTTTTATTCGAATAGTATTACAAAGTAACCGTCCTTATTAAAACCTGTAAATCTAATAGGACCTGAAGGGATCATAACGATTATAAGAATTACTGTAAAATTTACTTACAATCTGTGTCTGCTGCTACAAATCTACCGGTATTAGAAGCAGTTGAACTTTCAATATTATTATCCGAAACACAATCCAATATACACAATAATGTTTTGGTTAATCTTAGCAAATCACTAAAGCTATAGAAACCAAAATATATCAAATCACGAGCCAATTTTACCACCTGAAATGAAAGGATTAACAGGATTCATATAATGAAAATTTTAAATTGATGTTATCAGGCATTTTATATGGACTAAGTGAATAGGGCAAGTGCTGAGGTGATAATTTTTTTTTTTGGATGTTTTTTAATTTCCTACTGAGAACATCCTTTTGTAATTGATTCTGGTCCGAAATCTGAATATGTCTTATTTACCTCAAATGTTAATTTATTTTGTTCCTGATCCGTAAATAACCACACTTTGGTGGCTACATTGCACAAATAATTTTCAACAAATGCTATGGTGGTATTGAATTTGGCACGTACAGCTTCCTTGTTATAATCTGCAGGTTGGTTTTTACCATCGTAACTAAAAAATTTAAAATTTTCGGTAAAAATGGTTTTCTAACAAAGTTATCGATAATTTTTCTACATAAATTTATAAATATCGATAACTTTATAAAAATAGAAATAACGATAACTTTTGTTTCTGTGGAAATATAAAGTTATCGATAACATTTCTATTCAAATTTTTAAATATCGATAACTTTCTTTATAAAATTATAAATATCAATAATATAAAAACTTAAAATTATCAATAACTTTATTTTTCGTTTCTATAGAAATATGAATATACCACTAAATTTTCTATACAAAAAGAGATTTATCGATAAATTTTCTATAAAACAAAAATTTATCGAATACTTTTCTACATAAATACAAAGTTATCGATACCTTTTTTATAGAAAAAGAAAGCTATCGATAACTTTTCAATAGAAAAAGAAAGCTATCGATAACTTTTCAATAGAAAAAGAAAGCTATCGATAACTTTTTTATAGAAAAAGAAAGCTATCGATAACTTTTTTATAGAAAATGAAAGCTATCGATAACTTTTTTATAGAAAATGAAAGCTATCGATAACATTTCTATAGAAATATAAAGTTATCGATAACTTTTTTATAGAAATATAAAGTTATCGATAACTTTTCCATAGAAATAAGAAGTTATCGATAACTTTACTTTTCTATAGAAAAGTAAAGTTATCGATAACTTTTCTATAGAAAAGTAAAGTTATCGATAACTTTTCTATAGAAAAGTAAAGTTATCGATAACTTTTCTATAGAAAAGTAAAGTTATCGATAACTTTTCTATAGAAAAGTAAAGTTATCGATAACTTTTCTATAGAAAAGTAAAGTTTTCGATAACTTTTCTATAGAAAAGTAAAGTTATCGATAACTTTTCTATAGAAAAGCAAAGTTATCGATAACATTTCTGTAGAAAAGCAAAGTTATCGATAGCATTTCTGTAGAAAAGCAAAGTTATCGATAGCATTTCTGTAGAAAAGCAAAGTTATCGATAACATTTCTGTAGAAAAGCAAAGTTATCGATAACATTTCTGTAGAAAAGCAAAGTTATCGATAACATTTCTGTAGAAAAGCAAAGTTATCGATAACATTTCTGTAGAAAAGCAAAGTTATCGATAACATTTCTGTAGAAAAGCAAAGTTATCGATAACATTTCTGTAGAAAAGCAAAGTTATCGATAACATTTCTGTAGAAAAGCAAAGTTATCGATAACTTTTCTGTAGAAAAGCAAAGTTATCGATAACATTTCTGTAGAAAAGCAAAGTTATCGATAACTTTTCTGTAGAAAAGCAAAGTTATCGATAACTTTTCAATAGAAAAGTAAAGTTATCGATAACTTTTCAATAGAAAAGTAAAGTTATCGATAACTTTTCAATAGAAAAGTAAAGTTATCGATAACTTTTCAATAGAAAAGTAAAGTTATCGATAACTTTTCAATAGAAAAGTAAAGTTATCGATAACTTTTCAATAGAAAAGTAAAGTTATCGATAACTTTTCAATAGAAAAGTAAAGTTATCGATAACTTTTCAATAGAAAAGTAAAGTTATCGATAACTTTTCAATAGAAAAGTAAAGTTATCGATAACTTTTCTATAGAAAAGTAAAGTTATCGATAACTTTTCTATAGAAAAGTAAAGTTATCGATAACTTTTCTATAGAAAAGTAAAGTTATCGATAACTTTTCTATAGAAAAGTAAAGTTATCGATAACTTTTCTATAGAAAAGTAAAGTTATCGATAACTTTTCTATAGAAAAGTAAAGTTATCGATAACTTTTCTATAGAAAAGTAAAGTTATCGATAACTTTTCTATAGAAAAGTAAAGTTATCGATAACTTTTCTATAGAAAAGTAAAGTTATCGATAACTTTTCTATAGAAAAGTAAAGTTATCGATAACTTTTCTATAGAAAAGTAAAGTTATCGATAACTTTTCTATAGAAAAGTAAAGTTATCGATAACTTTTCTATAGAAAAGTAAAGTTATCGATAACTTTTCTATAGAAAAGTAAAGTTATCGATAACTTTTCTATAGAAAAGTAAAGTTATCGATAACTTTTCTATAGAAAAGTAAAGTTATCGATAACTTTTCTATAGAAAAGTAAAGTTATCGATAACTTTTCTATAGAAAAGTAAAGTTATCGATAACTTTTCTATAGAAAAGTAAAGTTATCGATAACTTTTCTATAGAAAAGTAAAGTTATCGATAACTTTTCTATAGAAAAGTAAAGTTATCGATAACTTTTCTATAGAAAAGTAAATGTTTTCTACATAAAATATAAGTTACCAATCTATTTTCTACATAAAAAAATAGCGCTAAGATTCCTATATAAAATTTATAAATATCTTACTCTAAAATTGACATTTTCGAGGGTATTTCACTCCATAGTCTAGCATATTTCACTGGTGTCACAGGCTCTTGAGGATCACGATCCACATGCAAATGCAACATAAGACGGCAAAAAGAGGCTCTTAATTCATAAGGCATGGACTCGTCGGACATGCATCTAGAAACAAATAAATATTTAAGATAATTATTTAAAACTAATAAGAGAAAAACTTACTTCAATATCAAATCTATGTCCAAATGAGGCGAAAGATTGTTTAAAGCCAAATATTGGCGATTTAAACACATATTGGAGAATAGATTTAATTGATGTCTGTAATAGTTTAAAATCGCCGCCTCCAGTTCTTTGCCTTGGGCAACACAATTAGCTAAATCAGCCATAGAACGAGATTCCTTAAAAAATATATCATTCTATTTTACTATTTATTATTCCTTTCCAATATTAACAAAAAATTACCTTTAAACCCTTCCATTTCAAATGTATTTCATATTTGATTTCCTCTTCCTCATCTAGGCTGTCCAGATCCCAGGTGGATGTGGTAAGAGTTGATAACAATTCCGCTTTCTCATCATCCTCATCTTCCGCCAAGGTAGTTAGTGGAGCATGTTCTTTTTTCTTAACATTATTCGTTTTCTTTTGTTTAATAGCCTTGACCTGAGTCTCTATGAGAATATCGGAATTCTTAGTACTCAAAACACTTTTGCAAATTAATTCCTGGGTAACAGCGATGGCTTTGCGATTGGAAACACATAAATCGGAGAGATAATCTAAAAATCTGGAATCCCAATTGTGCATATTTTTACGCACTAAACCCACAAACGTTTCAATTTCGGCGGCCGTAATATGTTTCTCCAACAGTTTGCGATTATTGTGTAGCAAAGCGGTGATGGTGTCTTCGGCCAGTATATCATAGCCGATTTGTTTTTGCATTAAGCCAAAATGTTTGGCTATATATTCCTGAATAAAGTACAATAATAAAACTTATGATCTATTGTAATTTAAATAGAAAGAAAAATCTTACCTGATTTTTTCTATAGTCTTGCTGGGACAGTCTTAAAATTCGATAGCATAAACGAAATATATTCTTGTAGGGACTATTCTTAGGATCACTTAGTTCATCTAATCTTAAAAATGGTCCATCACAGCCCGGATGCTCTTGAAAGGGACCCTGCAAGATCTTAAACAATTGCTTTAAAATATATTGTTCTCTTAGCAATTTCTGACGATCTCGATTGGGATTCTTAATGGTCAATTCCAAAGCCTTTGTTTTATTCTGCTCATTTTCCATGCCCGCTATAAAATACACTATATCTTGCAGCAAAGAAATCAGGGCACGTCTTTCATTAATCGATATGGTGCCATTATCCAGTTTAGCAGTTACAGTGGCCAATACTTTGCAGGCATCATTGGCAAAGTCCAAATCACGCACTTCAACGGGTGAGACGGGTATTAAAGCGAAAGCTTCTTTGTCCTCTTTGATGGGGGAGCAGCAGACTTTAGACATGACCGGCTTGTCATCATCGATATCAATGGGTATGGAAGTGGCATGAACCCAAGTGTTGGAGCAAAGATGCCTTAAGCGCACATAACTGGACTGGGGCACCAAGCTATCGGCTCGGGCCATAGTGGTGGGATCTAGTTCAAAGACGGTGGCAATATCGGTAGAAAAGGGTACTGACACCAAGCGGTATTGCTCAATTTTGGATTTCTCTGTAATAAGTGAAAATAAATGAAATATATTTTTACATTTTAAGATATAAAGAAACTCTTATTACCTATCATGGTTGAATTGCAAGTTATACCTGAATCTTTAACATTTTCACCACTTAGATTTAATAATTGCTGTTGCAAAGGTTGCTGGGTTAGTTGCTGCTGCTGTTGTTGTAACATTTGCTGTTGTTGTCCAGATGTATTGGCATTTTCAGAGTCCAGCTCTGCTGCCAAATAATAACCGGTGGCCAAATGTTTAAAACGATATAAAGAATTCCAATGTCCAGCACCTCCGCGACAAGAGTCATGTTGTACCACCTCAATTTCCCATAAAGCTTTACTAGAGGTGGCCGCCGTAGCACTTGTTCTACCCGTAGTTCTCAAGAAAACATGCTGCTGCTTTTTATACTCATCCATGGTGAGAAATTTCTCTTGTTCGGCATGAAATAAACGCACAACATCGCCTCCCTTTAGAATATGCTCTTGATTCTCTTTATGCTCCATAAATAAAGTTATTTTCCAGGATGTGGAAGAATTTAAAACGTTAACTTCTTTACAACCCGGATTATCGGGCAATTCATAGTTGGCTGCCACATGAAGATTTTGTTGATCGGCATTGACGGGATTGAGTATGACTTTATCGCCCACCACCACATTGTCGCCTATAGAGCGCAGTTTATAGAAGGGCATGATATAGAACCAGGAACCCTCATTGCCATTGGCATCCAGATACACACGCATGGCATTTTTCTCCAAGAGCGAGGGAAGACGTTTGTTAACGGTTAGAAATTTATTGGATTTGAGATGAAGTAATTGGACCACACTGCCATATTGAATCTGTTGGCCCAGGATTTTCTTGTTTTCCGTTTCATTTTGTTTCTTTTCGATTTCGGCAGCGTGCTGCAAAAGGGGGGGGGGGGAGAAGAAAGATAATTATTAGAGAATGACTGTTTAATGACAATTGGGATTTCGATGTCAAGTATTAAACACCTTGGGCACAAATTATACAGATATGAATCAGCTGGTTTCAATAGAAAACAAACAAAAGAAAATGTCAAAATGGTTGTGGTTTGAAATGAGGGACAAATATATATATTTCACACTCGTTTTCTATTGAAAATTGTATTTTTTCTCACGCTCTGCATATCACAACCATTGAAAACATTTTTGACAACTGTCATTCGATGCATATCTGTAATAATCTGTGACCTTGGGTTTACTTTTGTAATATTATTGGGAGCACGACTTAAAAATTAGGGATTTTATCAAATATAAATTTAATCATAGTATTGACCATTGTTAGCTATCCCATATTTCTGGCAACTTATGGATTCTGAGCCAAAAGAACTGTTCAGATATTGAGGCCAAGAACGAATCAACCCAATATCGGATACTCTGTTTCAAATTGAAGCGTATCCCAAAGAGATCGTTATGCTTCGATCGAGGTGAGACAAAATCTCCCAATCACTTCATTTTAAATAGTTTATAACAGGTTTTTCAACATTTGGCCGAGTGTTGTCATGATGGAATATTACAGTTTCACATCTGGCTGCATATTCTGGGCGTTTTTCGGCCAATGCTGGCTTCAAACGAATCTGTTGTATTTGCTACAGGTTCCATGTGAAGGTCTGGCCAGATTTCAGCAGCTCATAATAGAGAGCATTACCAAATACAGAGCATTACCTTAGCGCCATGGATATTTGGCTTTGGTATCCATTCGGCTGGTTGGCCGGGCTTCACATACGATCTCTTATGTTTCTGGATATCGTAATGGATCCATTTTTCTTTACAAGAAATGGTTCAGTGCCAAAATGAATTTCTTTTATAGCATTCAAGCTGCATTACAGACATACAAAATCGTCTTTCGAGGTCTCGTATTATACCCAATTTTCCTGGTTTGCACGTTTTGAAATTGCTTTTGCAAGTTCTTGTTGAGAACAATCTTCATGGAGTAATGCCTTTGGTGGAACTTGTTTCAGTTTGCTGCTAGGTTCTTAATTTCATTCCAGCTTTTTCCTGCACGCGAAGCCTCTATGTCTAACTGTCTTCGCCAAGTGTAGGCAGGAAGTCCTCCCCTTCTGCTACTTTGTGGACTCCAGTTTTCGTAATGCGTGGCCAATCGCCATTTCCTTCTCAAAACTTCGGAATGTGTTTGGTTTTGATGTGTGACTGTCCAGATGTCTGTGTTCGATATCCTGTTGGGTAAGTACCCCCATAGAAGAACCCAGACTTAACACACTAATTGAAATTGTTATCTTAGTGCGGTTTGAGATTGATGGTGATTTCCCCCACTGTGTTTAGTTGGCCGAGAGCTTGCCGATCTTTCGATGTTGGATGTTGCATTTACTCGCATTACCTTCGTCTTATTTATATTTATTCTGAGTCCTGCCTTTGCAGCTTCTGTCTCTACCAATTGAAGGCTGGTCGATGAAGACCTGATATAACAATCCAGCCTGTTCGCAACGAACCTCTTTGTCGAGTCAGTTAGCAAGTATCATGTTAATAATGTTTGCGATTATTTATAATGCTTAGGAGCGTGATCTCCCTCCAGTTGTTGCATTCCCTGAGATCACCTTTCTTAGGAATGTTGATGATGAAACATTCCTAAGTTCGACGGAAAGTTCATTATCATACTAGAGTCTTTGCACCATATTCTGGCGCAGGAAGGCACTTGTGCAGAGGTTTGCTTTTATCAGCTCTGGGTTGCTTTTATCAGCTCTGGCGTTTGCTATTTCGGTTATTGTGGGGGAGGTTGTTGGTATGTCAACCTTTTCGATGTGCCGAGTACAGTTACATAATGGTTGGGGAATGTGCTGGCGGGTGGCGGCTTCTCAACTATAATGTTCAATAACTAAGTGAGGATAAATTACAGTTGTGTACCATTAAAAATTATATTTTTTTCTCCATTACCCCACTTGGGGGCATTTGGCTTCCACAAAGCATCTCCATCTTATACGAATTGTTGAAGTAGTTGTTTTTTCGCGAATTTCCCATGTAGATTACACTGTCCTTCCTAATTATTGGAGTATCGTGCGTCTCCATGTACGATGTTGCCATTAGATCCATTGTTATTGTTTGTATCAGTTTAAACGGTTGTTGTTCCAGCTAAGTAGATGATTTATCTGCTGTAGCGGGTCCTGGGATGCATGTATGATGTTGCCATAAGGATTCAATCGATTGTTATTATTGCCTTGTGTCAGTTCCGTTAATCGGTTGTTGATCCAGCTAAGTAGATGATTGGTCTGCTGTAGCTGGTTTAGGATAATGGTGCTGCCATCTGTCGTTGTCTAGAAACAACGCCCTCTGTGTATTTGGTGTAGTGGTTGGGAACCTTGCTGATATTTGATTCCTACCTTTTTCTCCCAGGTGGTGGCGGGCTGTCTGACCTTTTCCATGATATTATCCTCTTTTCCAGGTGGAGGAATGGTCAGGGGGCTTCTTGGATGTATGGTTTAGAGGGAGGTTAAAACTCGAAAAACATGATTTAAATTTGTTCGTCCTCTGCCAGGGATCGAACCTGGGCTGCTTGGTTTTGTAGGCAAGCACTTTAACTACTACACCATGCCGCCACAAAATGATATATAAGTTATTAAAAACAAAAAAAAAACGCGTTCAAAAGATTCTATGTAAATCCCGCATTTATATGTCATACACCCAATAAATAGATGTAATATATGGATGGCTCAGTAGTTTCGAAAAACAGCACACAAAAGCCTGTGTCAGAAGACATCCTTATATCGACTTCTCTGTCTAAAACCATTCCGAATATATGGATTTGGTTTGCAAGTAATGTGAAAATTATAAATTATTTAACTTACATGTAATCTTTTCAATAGATTTGTATCTGTATTCGAGCTGGCGGATTGTTTGGCGGCTTTCCAGAATTGTTTCTGGGCCGAATAACGATTCATGGGACATACTTTAATTAAACAATCTAAAAAGAACAAAAATGAAAGCTTGATTTAAACAATTCAATTGATTTAAAAAATAAAAGTAAAAACTCACCTCTAAACTTTTTGGGCGGATAATTTAAGTCACCGGCCTCGGGACACACCACAGTACGATCATCAACCAAACTGTGTGGGATAAAAGAATTTAAGAAATTTTAGTGAAAATCCTTTTAATGAAAACAACAACTTACCCCAAAGTACTTAGGAAACCACATACACTACCTTCGGCATAGAGTGATACAATATCACCCAAATGCAAAAAGCTTGCTGAACCAATTATATTGTCACCCATTTTATGTCTGAAAATAAAGAACCATCGTATTCACCACATTAGACATCAGAATCACAAAACACAATTCATTCATATATTTCAAGTAGGTACTTTGCCCGAGTGTGGCTGGATGGCGGGGCTTATTGTTCACGTACATGTGAATTTAAGTTGAGGAAATCTTACCTTTAAGTGTCCATACATAAAACTTTTACCAGCCAAAGTTAAGTTGTTGTGTTGTTAGTTAAACATTTATAAATGTATGTTGAAGCATGAAAATAATAAGGAGGAGGATAAGAAGAAGAAGAAGGAGCACTTGTGGTAGAAGAAGGCCCCTTTGGGTTAAATTTTATTTGTTGTGCTAGTAGTTGGTGTTGCTTTGTTTCGAAATCTGTTCCAAGTATTTTAACAAACTGTTGCTTGTACTTGTAAGCTGGTGGTGTGGTAGGTCTGGCCTGCCTTCGGTCGGTCGTTCGGTATACTATAAATGGTTTTTGGGTTGTTGTTGAAGTAATTTGTATTATATAATCTTGTCTCTTCTCTCTCGTCTTTATTTATTTTTTAGTTTTTGTTTTTTTTCCTTTTGTGTTGAACAAAATAATGGTTAAATCAAGTATAATATGTTATTATTATTATTATTATTATATTGTTGGTGTTTTTGCTGTTTTTGTTCTTGTTGTTGTAGTTGTTGTTGCTTGAGGTCTTTTGATAAACTGTAACGAAATTGAAAAATACAACAAAAAAAATTAAAATATTGAAAATTACATAGTTATTTATTATATTGTACATATAAAACGTGTATTTTATCTGTTTAGCCATGGGGAAGACTAAGAATTTTGATTTAAACTACAGAGAATTACAAGTGGTGGCGCCCTGACAACTATCCAGATATTGCAACAGAAATGAAAAAGAAACTCTGAAATATACTCTAAAATATATAATTGCAAATTAACTCTAAGATAGACTCTGACATATAACAAAAAAAATGAAATGGTCCATGTATGTAATGGCATCACGTGAGAACGGCTGGAGCGATTTGGCTGATTTTTATACCCTTCACCATGAGTGGCAAGGGTTTATATAAGTTTGTCACTCCGTTTGTAATTTCTACATTTTTCATTTGCGACCCCACAAAGTATATATATTCTGGATCCTTATAGATAGCGGAGTCGATATAGCCATGTCCGTCTGTGTGTTGAAATCAACTTTCTGAAGCCCCCAAATAACTTACATACACGAATGATACATCAATATCTCCGAAATTCTTCCGGCTCGGTTGCTATCGATAAAATCGGTCCATAAATGGCTGAGATATAAGGAAAAAACCAGGACAACCTAGATTTTTGACCTATTTTTGACCCATATCTGGATTACTAATTCATTATTATAGACAATATGGATATCTAATGATAGATATTTCAAAGACCTGTGCAACGACGTATATAAGACCATAGTAAGTTGGACCTACAATGGGTCAAAATAGGAAAAAATATTTTTTAACACGAATTTTTTTTTTCATATTAAAAAAAAAAATTAAAAACTAAAAAAAAAAAATTTAAAATTAAAAAAAAAATTATAAAATTTAAAAAAAAATTAAAAAACAACTGGAAAAAAAATTTAAATTTTGTTTACCTAAAAATATTTAAAATTTTTATTTTAAAGTATAATTTGGTGAAGGGTGTATAAGATTCGGCACAGCCGAATATAGCTCTCTTACTTGTTTTTTATTCGATTCGAAATTTTCAGGAGATGTTTTGTAAGGGCACTGCTACACGTACAATATATATTGAGTACGATCCAGTATCGCGATATTTATTGAACGTGTAGCATGCAATATTAATGGATCGCGATCCAAATCGCAGAATAACCTAATTTTGCGTGATCCATTACAATGGATCGCGATCCAAATATCACAATATATATTGAACGTGTAGCAGTGCCCTAAAGAAAAAAAAAAGAAAAAATTCCGGATAAAACTCGTAAATATTTTTTTGAGTCCAGTCAACTGTAATAAAAAAGCCGTCTAAAGTATGCAGTACAAATTTAGATATTTTATTTGCAAATAAATAAGAACAAGCAGGTGTATGTGGGTTGGAGAACTAACATTAGTAAATAGATACCGGGCGAAGCCGGGCGGTGCTTTGAGTGGAAATTAAATTGTGTTTTGTTATTGTAACAAAAACAAAATACATGTAAAATGTCCACTCAAAGCACTCGTTCGCTGTAGAAAAACAGCACATTACAGTTTGGATTTTTTTATTTGATGGAATTATTATTACAATTTAAAAAACCCTTCCATTAAGTTTTTTGAGCCTTCTGTCACTTTGTTCGAACAGGTAGTCCATCTCCGTTTAAAATCTACAACACTTTTGGACACCTTTTTTGTGCTCATCCCAATATCTCTCCATTGGCCTTAGCTCCAGGCAGTTTGGAGAATTTGCCTCTCTTCGTACAAATAAGACATTATTGTTCCATAGTGACAGGATGCCAAATCAGGCCAAAAATAAGTGGACACATTGTCTTATGAATGGAAGCACCCACTTTTGTAAACATTCCTTGATGTAAATTTTCTTATTTATAGAGCCCTTTGTAACAAATGTTTGGCTTCTTTTGCCGGAACTGCATAGTGCTTGCCATGCCAAGAACTTTTCAGGAAAATTGTCTGCTTTTGGGTGGTTTTAGTCAGTAAGAATCCGATTTATCCAATTGGGTCCTATGCAAGGTTTCCACATCCTCTGAAATACACTTCGACACAGACTCTGAAATAGCTACTGTCACATACTCCGACTCTGGACTGTGATATGACTTTGATATAGATTCGATAAAGACTCTGAGATTGATACAGACTATGAAAACGATTGTGACATAAATTCCGACAAAAACTCGGACAAAGATTCTGACATAGGTTATGACCTAGACTCCGACAAAGACACTGTAATTCACACAGCCTTTGGCATATACTTCGAAATAGACTATGAAATAGACTCTGACACAGACTCCGATACAGACTCTGACATAGACTTCAACATAGACTCTGACATAGACTCTGACAGATTACGATATTGACTCCAACAACGACTTCTACAAAGACACTGACGTAGACATTCACTCAGCCTTTGACATAGACTCCGACACAGACTCTGACATAGACATTCACACAGCCTTTGTTGTAGACACCGACATAGATTTCAACATAGACTCCGACAAAGACTCTAACCTAGACTTCGACACAGACTCTGACATAGACTCTGACATAGATTCTGACCTAGACTCCGACAAAGACACTGACATAGACATAGACTCTGACAAAGAATCTGACATAGACTCCGACACAGGCTCTGACATAGGCTTCAATATAGATTCTGACATAGACTCTGCCAAAGACTGTGACATAAACTCTGACATAGATTTCGACCTGGAATCCGACAAAGACACTGACATAGACTCTGACTTAGATTCCGACACAATGTGTGACATAGACTCTACACAGACTCCAACATAAACTCTGACAAAGACTCCGACAAAGGCTCCGACATAGATTCTAACCTAGACTCCGACAAAGACACTGACATTAACGCAGTCTTTGTCATAGCCCAGCCTCATTTTTGAATAATTTTTGAGTCGAATCACTTTTAATCATTAATGTATCATTTTCGAATCTTTTTTTAAGAGTGTAACTTATTAATCAGTTTTAGGTCATCAAAACTTGTCGAAAAACACTCAGTTTGGTGATTAGTCACCCAAACTGACACAGACTCTGACATAGACTGTGACGAAAACTGTGAAATATTGAAAATTCTATAGTTATTAATAGTGCACATATAAAACTTATATTTTATCGGGTTTTTAGCCATGGGGAAGCTTAATAATTTCGATTGATGGATCCTTGGAAACAAGTCATATTGATGTTTGCTGTCAAGACAAAGTTGTCTGAGCTGAAGCACTAATAATTTTGTCATAACGTAGAATAGTACTAATAAATGGAGACTATACCTGATAATTTTTTCTCTTGGCATATATATATATGGTTTTGAACATAGAGGAACATAGAGCGGAAACTAGAAAAAAACTCAAACTAAAAAGTTACTCAAAATAATCACACTATCTACTAATACATTCTCACCACTTAGGTTTTTGACAATTGAGTTAGGTCTTCGGAGAGTTTCCGTTCTATGTCTATTCTCTATGGTTTTGAACATGAACATCGAAACGTTTTCCCACTCAGAACAACATGAACAAATTTTATTGTATGACAATAAATGGTCTCTTTTGGATATTGGGTAGTGATATTTTGAACCAAAAATTCTGTTACTTATTTACAACAAACCCTAAAAAATATTAAACTGCAAAATTTTCAATGTTGCTACATCTTGAGAAATATTGTTGTACAACTCTGCTTAAGATGTAAAGAAACATTGATTAAATTGTAACACAAACAAAATGATTACAAGAAATTTTGTTTGACATAACATATATTACACAAAAACCAAAAAAAAAAATATTAAATAAATTCTTAAAACCCACAAATCCAATCAAAAATGCCCAAGGCATTGGCTTTGTACTATAATTAACCGAAAAGAAACAAAATATATAATTAATGATTTATGTAGTACTAAATACAAGATTTTAGATTGTACATAAAACAAAAAAATATTTGAATTTATGTAAGTTTACATTCCTGCCTACCTGCCTACATAAATGTATTATAACAATAATGTTAATTGCCCTGTTAATTGGCTTTATGTACCAATTAATTGAAACATAAATTATTGAATCAATTGCTATTTGCTTGTTTTATATAAAAAAACACATTTATATTTAATGCATTTAAATTATACACATAATAAATAGATATTAAATTATTTATAATATAAATAAATAAAAAAAGAAAGAAATGCCTGCCTACATTTATAAATAATTTGATTTGAAAATGTACTTTTAACAGTAAACCAATAATAGTGTAAGTATAGAATGCGTGCACAGTTTTGAAAAGAGCAACCAACCAATCACCACCCATGGTAATTTGTGTAAATTGCTTTAGAGCTACTTGGTTTTCTTTAACATGTTTTGATTTACATTTTTATCTTTGCTGCACTTCACAAGGAAAAATATACTATTAAGGAGTGGCAAACGGTTGGTAACAGGTTATATATAGGCTAGACATGCATAGATTCAGACAAAGACTCTGATGTAGACTCCAACATAGACTCCGACATTGATTATTTCAAAGACTCCGGCATAGCCTCTGACAAAGACTCTGCAGTTGACTCTACGATAACCTCAGACATAAACTCTGACATGGAATCTTTTATGGACTCTGACATAGACTCTGATATAGACTGCGACATAAACTCCGGCAAAGACTTTTATATAGACTCTGCGATATCCTCAGACATAGAATCTGAAATCAAGGACTCTGATATGACTTTGATACAGACTTCGACAAAGACTCTGAGAAAAACTGTGATATAGTCTCCGCCAAAGACTGTCACAACGATTCTGACATAAACTCTGACAAAGACCTAGACTCCGACACTGACAAAGACTCTGGCATAGAGATTCACACAGCCTTTGATATAGACTCCAACATAGAATCCGACACAGATTCTGACTTAAACATAGACCTGACATAGACTTCAACATAGACTCTGACATAAACTCTGGCAAATACTCTGACACAGACTTTGACATAGACTCCGACATGAACTCTGGCAAAGACTCTGATATAGATTTTGATATAGAATCTGTTATGGACTCTGTCATAGGCTCTGACATAGACTCTTAAATATACTCTTATAAAGACTCTGAAAAAGACTCAAAAATAGATTCTGAGATAGACTCTGACATTGACTCTGATATAAACTCTGATATGGAATTTGTTATTGTCTCTTACATGGACTCAGATACATGATAAACTATGACATAGACTCTGACATAGATTCTGACAAAGACTCTGACATAGACACTGACAAAGACTTTGAAATAGACTCATATAGAGAATAGGCTCTGACAAATAGTCTGACATAGACTCTTACAAATACTCTGAAATAGACTCCGGCAATGATTCTGATACCATTTGTGATATAGCCTTCGACAAAGACTATGAAAATGACTCTGACGTAGACTCCGACAAAGACTTTGAAATATAATCCGACAAAGACTCGTAGAAAAAAAAAACCTTGAAATAGAATCTGATATAGACACTGAAACTCTAACTTAGACTCTGAGAAAGATTCTGACTTAGACTCCGGTACAGACTCCGACATAGATTATTTCAAAGACTCCGACAAGGTCTTTGATGTAAACTTCGACAAGGTCTTTGATATCCTCAGACAAGGTCCTTGTTATCCTCAGACAAGGTCTTTGATATCCTCAGCCATAAACTCAGATATGGAATCTGTTATAAACTCTGACATCGACTCCGACATAGACTCTGGCGAAGACTCTGAAATAGCCTCTGACAAAGATTCTGATATAGACTCTACGATATCCTCAGACATAAACTCTGACATGGAATCTGGAATCAAAGACTCTGATATGACTTTGATATAGACTCCGACAAAGACTCTGAGAAAAACTCTGACATAGACTGTCACTATGATTCTGACACAGACCTAGATTCCGACACTGCCAAAGACTCAGCCATAGACATTCACACAGCCGTTGACATAGAATCCGACACAGACTCTGACATAGACTTTGACATAGACTATGACATAGATTCTGACATAAACTCTGACACAGACTCTGACATAGACTCTGACACCGACTTTGACATAGACTCCGACATAGAATCTGGCAAAGACTCTGATATAGAATCTGTTATGGACTCTGTCATAGGCTCTGACATAGACTCTGACAAAGACTCTGAAATAGACTCAAAAATATATCCTGAGATAGACTCTGATATAAACTCTGATATGGAATCTGTTATTGTCTCTGACATGGACTCAGATACAGTATAAACTTTGACATAGATTCTGACAAAGACTCTAACAAAGACTCTGGCATAGACACTGACAAAGACTTTGAAATAGACTTTGATATAGACTCTGAAATAGTCTGCTTTTACACACAACAAGTTTATTTGAAGCAAGTCTTTTCGATTCCCTTTTAAACTTGCTGGACTGTTTACACACAGCAAGTCTGTGTTCAATTTTGTATGTCAAAACCTAATAGACGCCATAGTGAAAATGAGAAGCAAAAGAGAATCGAAGAGACTTGTCAGTACAAGCAAGTGTGTACCCCTCTTCTTTCTTCTTGCCTCTCTCTCCTATCAACTCTAGACTTGCGCAAGAAAACTTGCCCTGTGTAAAAGCAGACATACACCCCTATCGCGAATCAATATTTCACATGAAATATTTGCCCTTTTCCCTTTTTTCGTTCACGGGAAAAAAATTCCCCATGTTGTGAAATTTTTAGATGGAATTTTGTAAACATTAAACAGCTGTTACGAACAAAATGAACTATTGTGAATGAAAATTTTAGGGGAATATCACGATAGCAATTTTCCCTTCGAGGGAAATGGATATTTCATGGGAACACAAATTTCACATTTTTTCACGATAGGGGATAGACTCAGATAGAAATTAGGCTCTGACAAATAGTCTGACATAGAATCTGACAAAGACTCTAATACTACAAATAATCTGAAATAGACTCCGGCAGTGATTCTGACACAGTCTATGATATAGCCTCCGACAAAGACTCTGACCTAGACTCCGACAAAGACTATGAAAATGACTCTGACGTTGACTCCGACAAAGACTTTGAAATATACTCCGACTAAGACGGAAATAGAAGCTGATATAGACACTGACAAAGGCTCTGACTTAGATTCGGACAAAGACTCTAATACAGAATCTGAAATAGACTCTGACATAGACTCCGATAAAGACTTTGAAATAGATTCTGAAAAATACTCATGACGGAAATATAAACTGTTCTAAACGCTAAGAAAGGTTTTGACATAGACTCTTACATAGACTACGACAGAAACTCTGACATAGTCTCTGACCTAAAATCCAAACTAAACTCTGACCTTAGCTCTGACATATAAACACATAATTATGAAAAATCATTTTAAATTACCCTATCAATTACTAAATAAAATTCTTTCCAATTTATTTTACAGCAATTTAGCTGGCTTTGCTTTATTATTTTAAATACGTCTGGCTGCCAGTTAAGGTCTCCAAAGTTCACAGGGGTCATTCTGTTGATAACAGCCATAATTATTGTATAATTGTTAATAATGTTGTATATAAAAAGATTAAAATATAATTATGTATGTTTATTTATTGAAATTAAACATGCAAAAAGGCTCTTTGTTTTTAATAAAAATAAACCCCAAACATTTTTATTTTTCATACTTAAATATTCGAAAATGTATGTGTACGTACATAAGTACGTATGAGAATATTTTAGTTTAAGTTCAAATACTAATTAGTTTATATTTTTATGTTTACCTACATTAAATATTTATTATGTGAGTATGCATGCTTGTTTGGGGAAAAATATTCAGAAAATGGATAAAATAGTTTTGGAAATTGAACAATTAATAATGAATGTTGTAAAAACCTGCACACTCAAAATAAGGTTAAGTATCTAGAAAGGCCTTTGTATTTTTTTAGAGTGCAAAAGGGTGAATTTACAACTGAATAAATTGGAAAAAATCATAGAATTAAAGTTAAATAAAGGGTGGGAAAAACTATATAAAACAAGTAAGAAAGTATGGTCGGTCAAGCCCGATCATATAATACCCTACACTAAGTAAAAGAGCAAAAACATTTTTCTTTTAAAATTTCAATAATTTATATTTTTGAGTGATTTTTGGAAGTGGCCCTTATATGGGGGCTATGACCAATTATGGACCGATTGGCCAACGAGATTGTGCGATTTGACCCTGTTAGACTTTTTCTCGTGTGGTTGTCTTGAATCGCAGCTCTATGCGAATAAGCCACAAACCACCCATCAAAGCCACTAAATTCAATTTTCCAGAGTCATGGAAAATTGGACATTTGGAGCCAAAAAAAAAATACATGAACCCAAGAACGAATCAGGACAATTTCGGATACTCAGTTCCAAAGTGAAGCTTATTTCAGAGAGTGCATTCTGTATCGAAATAGTAGTTTGGACTATAAAGCGGGTGAGGCAAAACTTCTCAACCACTTAATTTTAAATAGTTTTGTAACAGTTATTGAAACATGTGGAATGGAATATTACGTTTTCATTTCTGGGCGTTTTTCGCACAATGTTCACTTCAAACGAATCAGTTGCGTTCGGTACAGGTTCCCTGTGATGGTCTGGTCAGATTTTAACAGCTCATAATAGATAGGACCCTTTTGCTCCCACCAAATACAGAGTATTACCTTAGAGCCATGGATATTTGGCTTTGGTATCGATTCGGCTGATTGGCCGGACTTCACATACGATCTCTTACGCTTCGGGTTATCGTAATGGATACACTTTTCATCGCAAGTATTGATTCGGTGCAAAAATTATTTTCTTTCATTCAAGCAATCGTCTTTCAAGGTCTCTCGGTTTCAATTCGAATGGTACCCAATTTCCCTGCTTTTGGATGAATCCTGCTGCTCGCAAACGTTTTGAAATTGCTTTGAGTAGCCTCCAATGATTTTGCAACATCTTGTTGAGTTTTACAACAATCTTCATGGAGTAATGCCTCCAATTCTTGGTCTCCAAAATTTATTGGCTGGCCTGGGCGATCTTTGTATTCCAAACCATCTCTAAGACGATGAAACCGATGGAACACATTCACCATAAGCTTTAGTGAGCAATCGGTGTGCTTTAGCAGCACAGAAGTAAAGCAAAACTTCCAGCATATGACGCTTTGTTGGTACAAAATTAAAAAAAAACTTTGTTGTTTACTCTATAGATAATGTTCAATAACTAAGTGAGAATAAATTACAGATATGTACCCTTCAAAATGACAAATCAGTTATTAAAAATAAAAGCCGCGTTCAAAAGAGTTGTAGAAATTGCAGAATTGTAAATCCCTCATTTTAAATTTATACATCCAATAGTTAATTGAACTAGTTCTTTCAAGAACTTTAGAAAACTAATCACACTTTAATCCTTATGGAAATTTTACTATTTAAATACGACTCAATTTTCTTCTACCTTCTGAATATTTGTCTGTTGGCTTACATTCCCTAACGAGTGTAGAGAAAGTAAATTAAAATCGTTACGTTGTTTTTGCTGTTGTTCCCATTTAACAAATTCCTCTGTAATGTTTTGTTTTCTGATTTCTTCCTTGTTTACAAAAAAAAAACACAACAAGACAAAAAAAAAACATAATAATGGAGATGGAGATGAAACTGGGGATGGGGATTAGATGAAATTGTTTTTGTCAGTTGTGTTATTTACCCACAAGAGATAGAGGACATTGAAGTTAAAGTACAGTTGGAGAGGATAAGGGTGGCCAGTTTTAAGATATTTTAAACAAAGAAATAACTTTAAAAATTAACTCTGTTTAAAGGATAAATTACATAAATTTGTTAAAAATTAAACTATTCCTACACACAGAAAAAGGATTGGTTGGAAAACGGTTACAACTATGAAAATTTAGTAGAATAAATCAATATTGTGTTGTAGTCATTGAAAATTTATAAATTCAACAGATTATCTTTATTTATAAGTGAAAAATCATAATTATAATAGAATAGAGGTTCCTATAATTGTATTATTAGTTAGCATAATCAATTTGCGTCTGGTAAACATTAAATTAAGGAATTCGGCAGAGAGGACTGAAGTTTTCAGTTACAATAACCAATAAATTCGGTCATAAAATAAAAAAAACAAATTCGGTGATTACAACCGACAAATAATGATTATAAAAACTATAAAATTTGTTTGACAGTTTTCGAAAAATAAATAATAAATTAATTAGAAATTAAACAAAAATTGTGTACACACACTTAAAAGTAAAATATTAATTAAAATAAATAAAAGTTATCACAACAGAGCGCAGTAACACTCGGTCTTAGGACGGTAAGTAAGCCATTCGTGGTTAATTTATGTAATATGAATTTCACTTTTTTCACTGCATTTTTTTTACAGACGATTTTATAACTAACACAAAATTGGCCAATTTTTGACCTGGGGTAATGTAAACTTAATCGTACTCTTTCTTGTAAATAATAAATCATCCAGTTGGAGAATTCTTCATTAAAGCAGATCGTTATACATACTTCCAAGTGCTTCTTCATGTTTTAATGAATGTTAGTTAAATGTCTGACTGGTACTCAATAGATGAAAGAACGATTAACGGTAAGGAAGTTGTGAATTTGCTATATTTCAACCTTTTTGTTACAATCATTCACTTATTTAATGATTTTGTAAATTCTCTTTAGCATTATCATCAATTATTTCTTTCGTAAAGATCAATATCGTTATTGTACGTCCCCATTTGTCGTCAAGCCTCAATGGTGATACGTGGTATAAACTGAATTATTTGGTAATATGTGTACCGGTGTCCATGTAGCTTTTGAAAATATATATTTTGTTATCAGAAGCATGTATGTATGAACTGCAGCATTCAAGTAAATCAAATTTATCTAAATTACGACATAAAGATAAATTTGAACGTTTTTTCATCTCACAGGAATAATAAATTATTGTATATAATTATTTATATTAATGTATGTTAAAGAAATTGCAATAAATAAATTATAACATATATTTAGTAATAATAAAAAATATATTTATTTTTAATTGGGCCATTCTAATGTAATTATATAAAAATTGCTGGTTATTCCTACCGAATTATTTTTTAAATAACAGTTGTGAATATCATATAAACAGTAGTCAGAATCGAATTATGTGATAGTACACGCAACCGACAAAATTCGATTGGCGCCAAATTCGGTTGTGAATACGAATCTGTTTTCTCTGTGTAATAAATATATCTCAAATTTAAATATTCTTATTACGAGTATTAAGCTGGTCCCTTTAATGATGCTGCTGAGTTCCCGAAAAGCTTTCCTTTTCACTACAATTTTATGCTGTGACATAGTTTTCGTGTTTTTTTTTATTATTACTTTTACTTTTACATTTCATTTTTATTGTGGGCCATAAAAAATGTTGTTTTACAAAAAAATTCTAATGCTTGGACATTTATTTAATGTTATTATGTATGTACATATGTATGTATATTGTTATTTAGCGAAACTTTTAATACAGGAATAACAGAAAAACAAGTGTAGAGATTAAAAATATTTTTGACATGTGTCAATAAGTTTGACAGTTAAAATCAAAATGAAAGTTTGTTTGGCAAAGGATTAGAAAAAGGTTGAACATGCAAACAATTAAATAATGGTAATGGCTGTCTTTTTTTAAAAAAAAAAAGAAATGAAGGAAGGGAAATTTAATAACAAAGAAATATACTAAAAATAAAACACTTTCTTTAAACCATTACAGTTATCGATATCTAAATTTATAAAAATAAAGTTCTTTAGAAAATAAAAATTGTTGATTAATTTTAATGCTAACAATATATTTTTAATAGAAATACAAATATTAATAATATTTTTGTAAAAAAAAGTTAAAGTAATCAAACATTTTTCTTTAGAAAGTAAAATTTATCGATAAATTGCCGGGGACTGTAGCATCCGATAATGACTATGATGTAGAATCTGACATAGACTCTGACATACATTTTGATATAGAATCGATTATGAACTGTGACAAAGACACTGACATAGACTTCGACAAGGACTCCAACATAGGTTATTTTATAAAATCTGTTATGGAATCTGTAATACCCCCTTATTGAGAAACACGAATGGACAACAATTTAAAACATTTTGTATGAAAAACACTCAATTTTGAAAACTGAGAGAATTTCATACAAACTTTTATATTCATTTTGACATACTTATACTCAAATATAGACTCTGATAAATACTCCTACATGGATATAGTAGACTCTGACTGAGACTAGATAAACTCATTAATATAAAATCTATATAAAAATGAAATGGTCCATGTATGTAATGGCATCATGTGAGAACGGCTGGAGCGATTTGGCTGATTGTTTTTATTCGATTCTAAATTTTCAGGAGATGGTTTGTAAAGAAAAAAAAAAAATCAAAAATTCCGTGTAAAATTCTGAATTTTTTTTGAGTCCAGTCCACTGTAATAAAACAGCTCCCTAAATTATGCAGTACAAATTTAAATATTTTATTTGCAAATAAATAAGAGAAGGCAGGTGTATGTGGGTTGGAGAAACTTGAAGAACTGATATTAGTAAATGCTACAGGGCGAAGCCGCCCCGCCCCGGTCAACTAGTAAAATATAATTTTAATTTGTCCTGATAATTAATTAATAAATTAAATTCTTTCCAATTTGTTTTACGGCAATTTAGCTGGGTTTGCTTCAGTTTTTATGAAAATTAAAATTATCGTCAAATTGTTAAATTAAGGTATTCGATAAATTGCCTACAGAAAATTAAAGTTATCGACCAATTTTATTTAAAAAATCGATAAATTTTCTATAAAAAAATCGGTATAATTTTTCTAATTTGTCTATTGGATCTGACAACATTTTTATACATAGAAAATGGTCTTTCGACATCAACTGATGTTATAGGAGCAAATTTAGAAGACAATCAGGGTTATTCCTGTTCTCACTTTCACCATTCACCTTATTTTTGGAAGCATAATTACAACAATAGTATCTAATTTTCTCAGCATTTCTAATTATTTTTCAACGTAATTTTTTGAACCTTAATTATATAATTTTCGAAATTTTATTTTATATAATATTGTTGTGATTATACTTTCAAAAATAGGATGAATGGTGAAAGTGAGACCAGGAACAGCCATGAATATTTCTTTAACACATAGAACGGTTAAGTTTGAATTAGAACTAAAATTAGATATTTAGATGGCGCTATTATTAAAATAGTGCTTATTTTATATTAAAAAAAAGCCATCTATTTTCCAATTTTGAATTTTATACAAACTAAGTAAAAACCTGTAACACAACAGCGAAAAATAAGTAAGACAAAATTTGTTTTTGATAAAGTCAAAATATGCAATTAAACAGTAAAATGTGCTCTAAAAAACGCAAAAATATGACATAAATATGCTCTTAAAACAAATATATGCAAAAATATGCATTTAAGGGTAAAATATGCAAAAATATGCACTAACAAATCGATGCCAAAATTCTTAAATATTTCTGACACGTGTAAATATCTTATCCATGTGCTCATTAGACTCACCAGAAAAAACATGCATTTGCATATTTTGGTTTCCCTGGTTATCAATAACTTTTCTTTATAAAATTTAAATTATCGAAAATTTTCTATATAAATTGAAAGTTATCGATAACTTTTCTATAGAAAATAAATGTTATCGATAACTTTTTTATAGAAATAGGAAGCTATCGATAAATTTTCTTCATAAAATTAAAGTTATCAAAATTTTTCTATAGAAATTGAAAGTTATCGAAAACTTTTCTATTGAAAATATAAGTTATCGATAAATTTTCTATAGAAAATATAAGTTATCGATAAATTTTCTATAAAAATTTAAAATTAAATTTATCGAAAACTTTTCTATAGAAAATAAATGATATCGATAATTTGTTTTTATTGAATTTGGAAGTTATTGATATTTTTTTATAGAAATAGAAATTTATCGATAACTTTTCAATAGAAATAGGAGGTTATCAATAACTTTTCTATAGAAATCGAAAGTTATCGATAACTTTTCTTCATAAAATTAAAGTTGTCGAAATTTGGTTGAATTCCAAAACGTTTGTATGCAATGCAACCTTAAAAAGTCGAGCGATTCTTAAAGCAACGGTGTAAACTTTGATAATGTTTCATATCACAAAATGTATGAAAAAGTAAAAACAGGCAGTATGCTAAGTTTTTTTTTAAATTTTAACTACACGTTTGCTTGCTTTGTCTTGATAAAGATATGACTGCATTGCATACAGACGTTTTGGAATTCACCCTTTGTCTGCATAAATTGAAAGCTATCGATAACTTTTCTTCATAAAATTAAAGTTATTCAAATTTTTCTATAGAAATTGAAAGTTATAACTTTTCTATTGAAAAATAAAATTATCGATAACTTTTCTATTGAAAAATAAAGTTATCGATAATTTTTCTATAGAAAAATAAAGTTATCGATAACTTTTCTATAGAAAAGTAAAGTTATAGATAATTTTTCTATAAAAATTTAAAATTATCGATAAATTTTCTATAAAAATTTAAAATTAACGATAATTTTTTTTTGTTTCTGTAGAAATATAAAGTTATCGATAACTTTTTAATAGAAATTTAAAGTTATCGATAACTTTTCTTTATGAAATTGAAGTTATCAATAACTTTTCTTTATAAAAATGAAGTTATCGATAACTTTTCTTTATAAAAATTAAGTTATCGATAACTTTCTATTTCTATAGAAAAGTTATTGATAACTTCAATTTCATAAAGAAAAGTTATCGATAACTTTAAATTTCTATTAAAAAGTTATCGATAACTTTATATTTCTACAGAAACAAAAAAAATTATCGTTAATTTTAAATTTTTATAGAAAATTTATCGATAATTTTAAATTTTTATAGAAAAATTATCGATAACTTTACTTTTCTATAGAAAAGTTATCGATAACTTTATTTTTCTATAGAGAAGTTATCGATAACTTTATTTTTCAATAGAAAAGTTATCGATAACTTTATTTTTCAATAGAAAAGTTATCGATAACTTGCAATTTCTATAAACAAATTTGAATAACTTTAACTTTGTGAAGAAAAGTTATCGATAACTTTTCTATAGAAATAGAAAGTTATCGATAACTTTTCTATAGAAATATAAAGTTATCGATAACTTTTCTATAGAAATAGAAAGTTATCGATAACTTTTCTATAGAAATAGAAAGTTATCGATAACTTTTCTATAGAAATAGAAAGTTATCGATAACTTTTCTATAGAAATAGAAAGTTATCGATAACTTTTCTATAGAAATATAAAGTTATCGATAACTTCTCTATAGAAATAGAAAGTTATCGATAACTTTTCCACAGAAATAGAAAGTTATCGATAACTTTTCTATAGAAATAGAAAGTTATCGATAATTTGAAAAAAGAAAGTTATCGATTACTTTTCTATAGAAAATATAAGTTATGGATAATTTTTCTATACAAATTTTAAATTATCGATAAGTTTTCTTTGAAAAAAGAAAGTTATCGATTACTTTTCTGTAGAAAATATAAGTTATCGATAACTTTTCTATAAAAATTTAAAATTATCGATAAATTTTCTATAAAAATTTAAAATTATCGATAAATTTAAAGTTATCGATAACTTTTCTTTATGAAATTAAAGTTATCGATAACTTTTCTATAGAAATAGAAAGTTATCGATAACTTTTCTATAGAAATAGAAAGTTATCGATAACTTTTCTATAGAAATAGAAAGTTATCGATAACTTTTCTATAGAAATAGAAAGTTATCGATAACTTTTCTATAGAAATAGAAAGTTATCGATAACTTTTCTATAGAAATAGAAAGTTATCGATAACTTTTCTATAGAAATAGAAAGTTATCTATAGAAATAGAAAGTTATCGATAACTTTTCTTCATAAAATTTAATTTATCGACATTTTTCTATAGAGATTAAAAGTTATCGATAAATTTTCTATTTAAAATTTAAGTTATCGACAACTTTTCTATAGAAATTTAAAACTATAGATAATTTTTTATAGATAAATAAAGTTATCGATAACTTTTCTTTGTGTAATTAAAATTATCGATAACTTTACTTTATGAAATATCGATAACTTTTCTATTGAAAAACAAAGATATCGATAAATTGTCTGTAGAATATTAAAGTTATCGATTACTTTTCTATATAAATTTATAGTTATCGTTGAGTTATGGAAAAAGAAAGTTATCGATAAATATACTATAGATAATTAAAATTATAAATCTTCTAAAGAATGTTATAGTTATCGCAAAAGAAAATTGATTGATAATATTAATTTTCTAGAGCAAATATATCGATTACATTTATTTCTAGAGAAAATTATGTATTATCGATAAATTTTCTTTAAAAAATTAAAGTAATCAAAAATTGTTCTTTAGAAAATTAACGTTATCGATCAATTTCCATAAGAAAGTTATCGATACATTATTTTTAGAAAATTTAAGTTATAGATTTCTCACGAAAATTAATGTTATGGATAATTTTTTAGAGTTCGACCGAAACCGAAACGAACCTAATATTCGACTTAATTCAACAAAAACCTAATCTTTTCAAATGTAATAGTAATTTCCAAAAAAATAGTTCATTTCACTTTAAGTTAGGTGTCCAACAAGAGTTTTTGCTGGATGCTTAACAAATAAAACATAAGTTGTTTGTATTCTATTAATTATATTCAAAACTTGTTTCTCCCTTAAAATTCCATAATCTTTGTTTTTCTTTTATAAAAGTTTTGGTTCGAAATTTTGCCCCAAATTTTGACGAATATAGAAAATTAAAGTAATCGTTACATTTTCTTAAAAAAAATTGTAATTATCGAAAAAAATTTAGCAGAAAATGTAAAAAATATTCATTGGATTTTAAGCAAAATTTATGTTTTCAAAAATGTTTATTACATTTATGTTTAGGATGCCTTCCCCATCACAAATAGATGTTATTTAATGTTTAAAAATGGGTATGCAAACGCCAGCCCGTGAAAAATACTATATTTAAATTTTATTTCTATTTAAACATTTCTATCAATTTAAGAGTGTCTAACATTTTGAACTACATTTCAAAGGCAATGCAATTTTCCCCAAGTAATAAACTAAGAACGAAAGGAATTGGGGAGGAGTACAGAAGAAATCAAAAGCTAATAAACAAATAAAATTTATTAGAAATTAATTGGAAAAAATGTAAAAAAATAAATAATTGTAACAATAGAGAAGAAAAATGCAAAAAAAAAATTCAAATAGAAAAACCACACATTTATGTTATTTATTTAATTTTCTGCTTCCACATGAATAGACAGATTCACAGATCCACTCACATTGAGACAAAATTTTTGTGGTGTAAAGAAAAAAAAAAGTAAAATTAATAAACAATCAATAGATACAATTTGTGTTTCTTTCTGGCTTCTCCTCTTACAGCCTCCAGACAGTGAGACATGGTGGGAGCCAGTAAAAATATTGAAAGAAAAAAATGTATAAGTGGAATAGTAATAATCATTTTTTTTTTTAGCTGCAAAGTGTTTTGCAAATTTCATAGAAGAATCATTTTCATTTTAAAGAATTTTATAATTGAATTGAAATGAAACAGAAACAAGAATTTCTTAAAATTTCCAGGTGGCTTTTGCACATTGAGAGGTCATGAATTTTTTATTACACTTCAAATAAGTTTTTTAAGCAAATAAATAGCTAAACTTGTTTATTTATTTATAATATTTTCTTTGCTCACCTTTAAATTAAGCCACAAGAAATACACTAAATTTTTATGATACTTTTCTTAAAATTCTTTTTAAATATTTCTTTTTTTTATGGATTTATTTGTTTATTTAAAAATTAAACAATTTTAATATTTTTTTTTCTTTTTGCTTTAATTTTGAAAAGCACACACACTTTACTTTACACTTTGAGCAGCCGAGAAACCGTAAAATTTTGTGTCTATTTGATTTTGGACTTAACCGTTCAATTATTAGTAACAAAATGATTTTTTGGTTGTGTGAACAAAAGTTGTTTTCCTTAACTTTGGGTTGAAAAGTTTTTGAAATGAAAAGTGAAAATGTTAAATGAAAACAAAAGTTTTGTGTGTTTTCTGTTGTTGTATGCAAAACTTTATACAACTTGAAACTTGAAAAAGCTTTTTTATTGTGTTCATTTTCATTTTTGCAAATGTTCCATATTTTGTTTGAATATTGCTTCCTTTTTTATGGAGGTGGTGGTTTCATTTACTCCCTGTTAAAAGTTAAAGTAATTCTTGGTTTCGTCTCCTCGTATTGCCACAACAAGGGACACTTTCACTCTCATTTCCATGTGTTTTTCCTAAAGAGTACAACCAAAAAAAAAATTCATTCATAATTTATTATTATGAAATCTGTGCAAAAGAGGGTTGTTGGCTCGTATTTACTTTTAGTCTCAAAACTTCTGCATGTGTGGAAACAACAATTTTGCTTAAGGGTCTCAATGTTCTTTTGTTGGTTGAAAATTAAATCATCATGTTTTTTTATATAATCACGGGTACGTAGTTATTTTGAAAATTTTAACCCACTGAGGTCAAAAAAAATATTCTACAGAAAATGAAATTTCTTTGGAAAATTAAAGTTATCGATAATTTTTTCATAGAAATAAAAAGTAATTGATAACTTTTCTATAGAAATTAAAAGTTATCGATAACTTTTCTATAGAAATTAAAAGTTATCGATAACTTTTCTATAGAAATTAAAAGTTATCGATAACTTTTCTATAGAAATTAAAAGTTATCGATAACTTTTCTATAGAAATTAAAAGTTATCGATAACTTTTCTATAGAAATTAAAAGTTATCGATAACTTTTCTATAGAAATTAAAAGTTATCGATAACTTTTCTATAGAAATTAAAAGTTATCGATAAGTTTTCTATAGAAATTAAAAGTTATCGATAAGTTTTCTATAGAAATTAAAAGTTATCGATAAGTTTTCTATAGAAATTAAAAGTTATCGATAAGTTTTCTATAGAAATTAAAAGTTATCGATAAGTTTTCTATAGAAATTAAAAGTTATCGATAAGTTTTCTATAGAAAAGTAAAGTTATCGATAAGTTTTCTATAGAAAAGTAAAGTTATCGATAACTTTTCTATAGAAAAGTAAAGTTATCGATAACTTTTCTATAGAAAAGTAAAGTTATCGATAACTTTTCTATAGAAAAGTAAAGTTATCGATAACTTTTCTATAGAAAAGTAAAGTTATCGATAACTTTTCTATAGAAAAGTAAAGTTATCGATAACTTTTCTATAGAAAAGTAAAGTTATCGATAACTTTTCTATAGAAAAGTAAAGTTATCGATAACTTTTCTATAGAAAAGTAAAGTTATCGATAACTTTTCTATAGAAATTAAAAGTTATCGATAACTTTTCTATAGAAATTAAAAGTTATCGATAACTTTTCTATAGAAATTAAAAGTTATCGATAACTTTTCTATAGAAATTAAAAGTTATCGATAACTTTTCTATAGAAATTAAAAGTTATATAAGTTTTCTATAGAAATTAAAAGTTATCGATAACTTTTCTATAGAAAAGTAAAGTTATCGATAACTTTTCTATAGAAAAGTAAAGTTATCGATAACTTTTCTATAGAAAAGTAAAGTTATCGATAACTTTTCTATAGAAAAGTAAAGTTATCGATAACTTTTCTATAGAAAAGTAAAGTTATCGATAACTTTTCTATAGAAAAGTAAAGTTATCGATAACTTTTCTATAGAAAAGTAAAGTTATCGATAACTTTTCTATAGAAAAGTAAAGTTATCGATAACTTTTCTATAGAAAAGTAAAGTTATCGATAACTTTTCTATAGAAAAGTAAAGTTATCGATAACTTTTCTATAGAAAAGTAAAGTTATCGATAACTTTTCTATAGAAAAGTAAAGTTATCGATAACTTTTCTATAGAAAAGTAAAGTTATCGATAACTTTTCTATAGAAAAGTAAAGTTATCGATAACTTTTCTATAGAAAAGTAAAGTTATCGATAACTTTTCTATAGAAAAGTAAAGTTATCGATAACTTTTCTATAGAAAAGTAAAGTTATCGATAACTTTTCTATAGAAAAGTAAAGTTATCGATAACTTTTCTATAGAAAAGTAAAGTTATCGATAACTTTTCTATAGAAAAGTAAAGTTATCGATAACTTTTCTATAGAAAAGTAAAGTTATCGATAACTTTTCTATAGAAAAGTAAAGTTATCGATAACTTTTCTATAGAAAAGTAAAGTTATCGATAACTTTTCTATAGAAAAGTAAAGTTATCGATAACTTTTCTATAGAAAAGTAAAGTTATCGATAACTTTTCTATAGAAAAGTAAAGTTATCGATAACTTTTCTATAGAAAAGTAAAGTTATCGATAACTTTTCTATAGAAAAGTAAAGTTATCGATAACTTTTCTATAGAAAAGTAAAGTTATCGATAACTTTTCTATAGAAAAGTAAAGTTATCGATAACTTTTCTATAGAAAAGTAAAGTTATCGATAACTTTTCTATAGAAAAGTAAAGTTATCGATAACTTTTCTATAGAAAAGTAAAGTTATCGATAACTTTTCTATAGAAAAGTAAAGTTATCGATAACTTTTCTATAGAAAAGTAAAGTTATCGATAACTTTTCTATAGAAAAGTAAAGTTATCGATAACTTTTCTATAGAAAAGTAAAGTTATCGATAACTTTTCTATAGAAAAGTAAAGTTATCGATAACTTTTCTATAGAAAAGTAAAGTTATCGATAACTTTTCTATAGAAAAGTAAAGTTATCGATAACTTTTCTATAGAAAAGTAAAGTTATCGATAACTTTTCTATAGAAAAGTAAAGTTATCGATAACTTTTCTATAGAAAAGTAAAGTTATCGATAACTTTTCTATAGAAAAGTAAAGTTATCGATAACTTTTCTATAGAAAAGTAAAGTTATCGATAACTTTTCTATAGAAAAGTAAAGTTATCGATAACTTTTCTATAGAAATATAAAGCTATCGATAACTTTTCTATAGAAAACAAAAGTTATCGATAACTTTTCTATAGAAAACAAAAGTTATCGATAACTTTTCTATAGAAAACAAAAGTTATCGATAACTTTTCTATAGAAAACAAAAGTTATCGATAAATTTTTTACAGAAAACTAAATTTACCGATAACTTTTCTATAGAAAACAAAAGTTATCGATAAATTCTCTATAGAAATGTAAAGTTATCGATAACTTTCCTATACGTGAGACATTGAAAGTTATCGATAATTTTTTCAACCAAATATAAACTTATTATCTTGTTTGATAGGTCTTTGAAAAGGTCTTTGAAATATCTATCACTAGATATCCATATTGTCTATATGTATTAATGACTTAGTAATCCAGATATACATATGGGGCATTTCATGTCAAGTGAACCAACTTTTGAAATCGATGTCTTCCGATCGGTTAGCTCTATTGGATAGTAACTCAGACACAATTTTTCAACAACATCGGTCGAGAACTCTCTGAGTTATAGGGGGTAAAATTTTGACAATTTGGTCAAACAGGGGTTTTTTCTTATCCATGTAACTTATTACCTATTGTTCTTAGCAAAATGTGTCCCAAATAGTATAGATAGCTATTTCTTCGATCTTTCGAAAAAAAATATTTAAAAAAATAAATAAAAAATTTTTAATATTTTTTTTCCGAAATCAAAAACTTTTTTGACTTTTTTTTAAAATACGCCCTTTTTTTTTTTTTTTTTTTTTTTCTTAAAATAAAGTTTAGATATTTTCCTTGAACACCTACTTGGTCGCTTAGTGGGATGCGAGTGGGATATCTATCAAAATAAATATTTTGTAACTCAAAACATAAAATTTTTGACTTTTTTTGCAAAATCAAAAACTTTGTTGACTTTTTTTTTTCAAAATGGACCCTTTTTTAATCTTTTTTTTTAGGTCAAACAAAAGCTTAGATATTATCCTTGAAGACCCTTTTGGTCGCTAAGTGGGATGCGAGTGGGATATCTATCAAAATAAATATTTTTTAACTCAAGACTTACAATTTTTGACTTTTTTTTTTTGCAAATACGATTTTTTTTCCAAATGGGCCCTTTTTTTAAAATTTTTTTTATAGTCAAAAGAAAGCTTAGGTCCATTCCTTTAAGATATTTTTAGTCCCTTAGTGGGATGCGAGTAGGATATCTATCAATATAAATATTTTGTAACGCAAGACATACAATTTTTTAATTTTTTTTTGCAAAATCAAAATTTTTTTGCAATATGGGACCTTTTTTAATTTTTTTTTTTTTTGCTCAAAAGAAAGCCTAGGTCCATTCCTTTAAGATATTTTTAGTCCCTTAGTGGGATGCGAGTGGGATATCTATCAAAATAAATGTTTTAACACAAAAATTGTATGTCTTGAGTTACAAAACATTTATTTTGATATATATCCCACTCGCATCCCCACTAAGCGATCAAAACCATCTTAAAGGAATAGGCCTAAGCTTTCTTTATAGCAAAAAAAAAAATTACAAAAAGGGCCCATTTTAAAAAAAAGTCAAAAAAGTTTTTGATTTTGCCAAAAAATCAAAAATTGTATATCTTGAGTTACAAAATATTTATTTTGATAGATATCCCACTCGTATCCCACTAAGGGACCTAAAATATCTTAAAGGAATGGACCTAAGCTTTCTTTTGACTAAAAAAAAATTTTTAAAAAAGGGCACATTTTGAAAAAAAATTCGAATTTGCAAAAAAAAAGTCAATAATTGAATGTCTTGAGTTACAACATTTTTATTTTAATAGATATCCTACTCACATCTTCCTAAGTGACAAAATAGGTCTTAAAGGAAAAGACCTAAGCTTTCTTTTGAGCAAAAAAAAATTTTTAAAAAAAAGTCCCATATTGGAAAAAAATTTCGATTTTGCAAAAAAAAATTAAAAAATTGTTACAAAATATTTATTTTGATAGATATCCCACTCGCATCCCACTAAGGGACCAAAAATATCTTAAAGGAATGGACCTAGGCTTTCTTTTGAGCAAAAAAAAAAATTAAAAAAGGGCCCATATTGGAAAAAAATTTTGATTTTGCAAAAAAAAATTAAAAAATTGTATGTCTTGCGTTACAAAATATTTATTTTGATAGATATCCTACTCGCATCCCACTAAGGGACTAAAAATATCTTAAAGGAATGGACCTAAGCTTTCTTTTGACTATAAAAAAAATTTTAAAAAAAGGGCCCATTTGGAAAAAAAATCGTATTTGCAAAAAAAAAAAGTCAAAAATTGTAAGTCTTGAGTTAAAAAATATTTATTTTGATAGATATCCCACTCGCATCCCACTAAGCGACCAAAAGGGTCTTCAAGGATAATATCTAAGCTTTTGTTTGACCTAAAAAAAAAGATTAAAAAAGGGTCCATTTTGAAAAAAAAAAAGTCAACAAAGTTTTTGATTTTGCAAAAAAAGTCAAAAATTTTATGTTTTGAGTTACAAAATATTTATTTTGATAGATATCCCACTCGCATCCCACTAAGCGACCAAGTAGGTGTTCAAGGAAAATATCTAAACTTTATTTTAAGAAAAAAAAAAAAAAAAAAAGGGCGTATTTTAAAAAAAAGTCAAAAAAGTTTTTGATTTCGGAAAAAAAATATTAAAAATTTTTTATTTTTTTTTTTAAATATTTTTTTTCGAAAGATCGAAGAAATAGCTATCTATACTATTTGGGACACATTTTGCTAAGAACAATAGGTAATAAGTTACATGGATAAGAAAAAACCCCTGTTTGACCAAATTGTCAAAATTTTACCCCCTATAACTCAGAGAGTTCTCGACCGATGTTGTTGAAAAATTGTGTCTGAGTTACTATCCAATAGAGCTAACCTTGGTGCAAATTTCATCCCGATCGGAAGACATCGATTTCAAAAGTTGGTTCACTTGACATGAAATCCCCCATATGTAGATCAAAAATAGATAAAAAATCGAGGGTGTCCGGGTTTTTTTCCTTATATCTCAGCCATTTATGGCTCAATTTTAAATAGCAAACGAACCGTTTCCATAGCGAATATATTGATATATTATCGATACATTTTTATACCCTTCACCTTCGTGAGAAGGGTATATATAAGTTTGTCATTCCGTTTGTAATTTCTACATTTTTCATTTCCGACCCTATAAAGTATATATATTCTGGATCCTTATAGATAGCGGAGTCGATTAAGCCATGTCCGTCTGTCTGTCTGTCTGTCTGTCCGTCTGTCTGTCTGTCTGTTGAAATCAGTTTTCTGAAGACCCCAGATATCTTCGGGATCCAAATCTTCAATAATTCTGTCAGACATGCTTTCGAGAATTTTGCTATTTAAAATCAGCAAAATCGGTCCACAAATGGCTGTGGAAAATATTCAGAGTGCAATATTCGGCTGTGCCGAATCTTATATACCCTTCACCAAATTATACTTCAAAATTTTAAATATTTTTAGGTAAACAAAATTTAATTTTTTTTCCAGTTGCTTTTGAATTTTTTGGAAAAAAAAAATTTTCGATTGTTATTTTAAATTTTTAAATTCAAAATTTTTTTTTTTAAATTAAAAATTTTTTTTTTTTTAAATTTAAAAATTTTTTTTTTAGTTTTTTAAATTTTTTTTAAAAAAAAAAATTCGGGTTCAAAATTTTTTTCCCGATTTTGACCCATTGTAGGTCCAACTTACTATGGTCTTATGTACGTCGTTGCAAATGTCTTTGAAATATCTATCATTAGATATCCATATTGTCTATATTAATGTCTTAGTAATCCAGATATAGGTAAAAAAAATAGGTCAAAAATCGAGGTTGTCTTGGTTTTTTCCTCATATCTATTTTTTTTTTAAAAAAATTTAAAAAACTAAAAAAAAAATTTTTAAATTTAAAAAAAAAAAAATTTTTAATTTAAAAAAAAAAATTTTGAATTTAAAAATTTAAAATAACAATCGAAAATTTTTTTTTTCCAAAAAATTCAAAAGCAACTGGAAAAAAAATTAAATTTTGTTTACCTAAAAATATTTAAAATTTTGAAGTATAATTTGGTGAAGGGTATATAAGATTCGGCACAGCCGAATATTGCACTCTTACTTGTTTAAATATAATTTATGTTCTGGATTATTTTCTAATTCTCTGATAGATTTTTCTGATACCTGATATATTGATTTAAGTCCGGGGTCCGTTAGTAATTTAGCGGGCCTTTGGAAAGAAGATATAACCAAAATACGTAGAGATGGACATCGTTATATCAACTTCCCTATCTATAAGAATCCAGAATGTTTCATTAATTCGCAAATGAAAATTGTAGAAATTACAAATGGAATGACAAACATATAACTATTCATGGTACTAAGTACATTTTGTTTAAGTCAATTTAAATAATCATAAATATTTATTTAAAAGCTTACTATTTTTAAACACTCAATTGATTTTCAATATTTTCCAACAAATGTTAAATAAAGGAAAACAAAACCTACAAACCAAATCAACAACCGGCTTAAAGATATTTTGCACAAAAACTACAACTTATAAATATAAATAACGGACGGTCCTCTAAATTTAAAAGCACTAAAAAAAATAAGTGTCGACACACTTAAAAACAGCAAAAATAACAACAAACAAAAAAACATGTCGTTTATCTAATAAAACATAAATAAATATAAACAAAAACGAAACACACAACAAAAAAAAGAGCATCATTAAAATGATAATAAAAAAACTAAAACAAAACAAAAGAAGACAACAACAACAACAAAAGTGGTTAGTTAGTTCAACAGCTGGTGCTGCTGATAAACAATGATAAAAAATAAACAGCTGGTTTGGTTGGTTTTTGTAAAAAAAAAAACAAAAACAAATGTAAACAACAACATGGTAAAATGTAAACAGAGAGTGTAGTAAACAAAACAAAAAACACTATCTGCTATCAAAGAGAGAGAGAGTGAGTATTAATAAAACAAAACTCATGCAAATTAAAGCTTTTATTGGCAGAGATGTGATAAATTAAAATAGCTCTATTATTATTATCATTCAAGGCGCATGTTTGAACTAAAGCTTGCAAGTTGTTAGAAAAATGTAAAGTTTTTAGGCAAAAGCTTAAAGAATAGTAAAGTATTTTTGATAGAAAAGCCCTTAACTTCTGATACAGCAAGGATACAGGTTGAGGATGTAAAAAAAGGACTTGAGTTTCAGTTAACTAACGGTTTTTAAGCGCAGCACTTGTATGAATAAAAAAAAACACGGTAAAAATTATATTAACAGTGAAACCAATATACAAAAAGAAATGTATTAAAAAAAGATGTAATAAATATATAAAAAAATCAAGATACAGAAAAAATAGAAAAAAAAATTTAATTAAATTTATAAAATAAAATAATAATAAATAAAATAAAAAATATTTAAAATACGAATTATTCATAAAAGTGTTGTTTAAAACAAAATTAAGAAAAAAAAATTGAAATTGTTATTGTTTTATTAATTTTTTATTTCCTTTAATTTTTAGACAAATTTTAGTTAGAAAATTTAAAATCCTTTCAATGTAACACACCCATAGAAAAATTTTGTATATTTTTCTATACATTTTTTTTATTTTTTTTGCCTACAACTAGCTGAAACTTATTAAACGAGTTTTCTTCTTTTTACAAAGAAACCAGATTCCTACAAACAAAAAAGAAATACGACCGAAAAAAACATCATGAGCACAACAAATTTTTCTTTAGCATCCATCCATCCACTTTTAAAGAGCCAAAAAAGAAATATATAGAAAAAACCATTAAACAAAAATTCACTTCCTCATCCTCCCACTCCCAGCCAAACAACACAAACAAATGGAAAACATTAAAAGTGAAGGAGGGGGCCAGAGTAGCAAGAAAACTTATCTATAGAATAAAACACTACTACATGGTCGTACATTCATTTATTCAGTTCGGTTCGGTTCAGTACAAGTAGTTCAAAACCAGATACACACTTAAATATTATACATATTTAGTTTCATTACATTCACACCCATTTTAAACTCCTGACAGCATCACTACTGCCTGTCTGTCAGTTCTTTAAAATAGCAATAAATACATATCCATTCCATTCCATTCCATGTATTTTGTATTTTATTTTGGAATAAATCCAATAATATAATTGCTTTTCAATTCACGACATCATAACAAATAAATTATTGTTTTTCTTAGAAATATTGTGAACAAACATAATGATATTTACATGAATTCATTCCATAATTAATTAAAAGTGCTACTTTTTCCACCCAATTCAAGGAAATTTGCAACTGACATGGAAACTTTTCCAAATATTTCATTAGTGGCCTAAAAACTGAAATAATTTTTTAAAAAATTTTAACATTTTTGTAGTATTTTATTTGTATACTTTTATTAACTTAATTTAACAAAAAACAATTCTAAAAATGAGATAACAAAATTAAAAGATTTCTTTATTACAGCATTGACAAAACAATGGAAACTTAGGTATTATTTTAACAAATATGGTCTAAACTTTGCAATAACTCCATATTTTTTTGGGTATCCCTTATTTTTTATAACTGCTACACATCGACTATGCATTGAACCAATTAAAGAGTCAATGGTCTCCTTTGAAATATTTTGCCATTCCCATATAACCGCCTCCGATAAATCTTCCTTCCTGGTGTAATTTTGGGTTCTTATTTTACGATCTACAATTTCCCATAGATTTTCGATGGGATTGAGATCTGGCGATTGGGCAGGCCACTTCAAAACACATACCTCGTTGGATTGTAACCACTCGGTTACAAACCTAGAGGTGTGTTTCGGGTCGTTGTCGTGTTGGAATCTCCAAACTAGGGGCATATTTTCCTCAGCGTATGGATACATAACATCGTTCTGTATCCTATACCTGTCATGGTATCTTTTATAATATGAATTGGGCCCATACCTTGCCCTGAAAAACATCCCCATACCATAATATTGCCACCGCCAAACTTTACAGTCTTATTTGTGTACTTTGGATCTAAACTTTTTCCCTTTGGTCGTCTTACAAATGTTCTCCCATCTATGCCTCTTAAATTGTATTTGGATTCGTCGGAAAAGAGGACAGTATTCCATTTCTGTATCGACCAGTTTAAATGATCCATGGCAAATTGTAGACGAGCAGAACGGTTCTTTTTAGAAATAAGTGGTCTTTTCACAGGACGATAGCAACCAAGACCAGCCTCATTTGCCCTGCTACTAACTGTTCGGGTACTTATTTCTAATTTTAGGCTATTAACAACCTCTCGAGGAGTTATTTTTGAGAATTTTTTGAACTCTCTCGCTATTAAATTATCTTGTCTAGGAGTAGTCTTACGAGGTCTTCCACCTAAATGTTGAGTTTTTACAGAACCGATGTCACGAAATTTCTTTATAATTTTTGAAACTGCTGATTTATTTATTGAATATTTGTCACAGATACTTTTTTGTTTTAAACCAGCTTTAAAATCGTTAATTATTTTATTTTGTAAGTCTTCACAAATCTTAACTTTGAAAAAAAGCAATTATGCAAAAAACTTAGAAAAAGAAATTGTGAAAAATTACCAGAATTTAAAAATCAAATAACTGTAAACAGGATGCTTTTTACATCGTTCTTTTAAATATTATTTTCGTTTTACTCTTCTTTCTTGCAGAAGTTTAAAAGTTTCCATTGTTTTGTCAGTAGCGAAATAGTCAATATTTTTAATTTTGTTATCTTTTTTAAGAATATAATTAATTATGTTGTTTGTTTTTCAGTTAATTTATGTAAATAAAACTATACAAGTAAAATACTAAAAAAAAAATTTATTTTAAAAAAATATTTTAAATTTTGGGCTACATATGGAATATTTGGAAAAGATTCCATTGTTTTGTCAACCACTGTATATAAAACTGAAATGGTCAATGTATGCAATGGCATCACTTGAGAACGGCTGGAGCGATTTGGCTGATTTTTTTTTTTATATTTTCAGGAGATAGTTTGTAAAGAAAAAAAAGGTAAAACTCGGAATTTTTATTTTTTTTTAGTCCAGTTAACTGCAATATAAAAAAACTCCCTAAAGTATGCAGTGCAAATTTATATATTTCATTTGCAAATAAATAAGAACAGACAAGTGTATGTGGGTTGGAGAAACTTGAAGAACTAACATTAGTAAATCCTATTTTTTATAAAAACAATAATTTGATACGTTTTTTTAATTTAAACCTAGTTTAACAAACCGTGTTTTTATGACGATAATAAATTTAAAAACATTCTCTGATCTTTTTCTGTTTGGCTTAACTTGCGCTTAAACTACCAAATTTCTTATCGAATTATCCTTATGTAAATGTAAAAATTACTTATAGAAATATAGAGACGTTAAAATTCCCAAAAAAAAAAATGTCTGAAGATTAGGAATGATAAGCTTTTAACAAAAACACCTTCAGACTATCCGGAAATCTTTCCAGATCAATATAAGCGATGTCGGATCAATAAGTCCGTGACTTTTTTTTAATTTCCCGCCTCTTAACTGAAACTGTCAGTTGACTCCAGTTAAGATTTGAACAAACCGCGTCATTTAGTTTGTGTTTGACAGCCATTGATATCGGGTGGCCCGATATACCACTCGATAGTGTGCCGAGGGTTGCGGGTTCGATTCCCGCCAGAGACTCTGGGTGTATCTGCAGACAATCAAAACGCTTCACAGATTGTATTTGTTTTTAAAAAAAGAAAAAAAACTACCTCGTGACTTGGGGAGAAGATTGAAAATAGTGAATTTCATCTGCTCATTAAGCATTCTTTTTTCAAATAAAGGCTAAGCTTGATAAATACTATGGGCACTGAATTTCGTTGTGGCCGTACAAGCACGCAAGATGCCGAACGTTCTGTATGGCCAGTTGAGACTCTCAATACCCGAAAAAATTCACGATATGATGTTGGCCGATTGGCGATTAAAAGCCATAGGCATCTCGCATGGCCCAGTGGTTTCAATTTGAATGATCACTTTAGTAATAGAAAGCTTTCCGCAAGATTGATGCCGCGTTTCCACACAATCAACCACAAACGCAATCGTGTAGCAACTTCGCAGGAGTGTTTGGCGTTGTTCAACCGCAATATGGACGAGTTTTTGCGCCGCACCAGAGACCAAACAGCAATCAAAACAATGGGTTTCTCGGGGTGAATCGGCGCCAAAAAAGGCCAAGGTGGGTTTGTCGTTTTTTAGGATGCACGTGGTATAATCCACATTGAGTGCCTTTTGAAAGGGTCAATTTAACAAGGTTTTGAAAAACAGAAGGCATTTGGTCAAGAAAAAAGTTATTTTTCGCCAGGACAATGCAAGGGTGTGCACACATTTGCAGTTGCCATGGCCAAAATCCATGAATTAGTCTTTGACTCCAACGATGAAATTATCTCACAAACCAATACCTATTTTGATAACCATACATTTTAGAAGGAATAAAAAAACTGGAGAAACGTTGGACCAAGTGTATAGAGCTCAAATGACACTATGTTGAAAAATAAAATGTTTTTTTATCCCAAAACCTGTGTTTCATTCAAAAAGTCAAGGATTTATTGAACCCGCCCTCGTAAAAACTACAAAAAGTTCATTCAGTCGGTTAAATACTTGGATCATTCGTCTTCAAAGAACATACACTAAGTCCCCAATCTGCATCGTTAATGTGGACCAGACAAATGCAAGAAATATTCCAAGAATTGCTATAAATTATTCATATTGTTACGTTTTAACCTTTTCAAAACGTTGGTTTATTTCCTTTAAATAAACCGGATACTTTTGATTGCAAATAAAATTGTAACAACTCTTTATTTATTTAAAATGTACAACAACAGAATTAAATAGTCACTCAGTGTTTTTTTATACACGTTTATAAATTCGCAATAATACAGCACACTTTAAGGCACTCAGTTGATGTTTATTCGAATATCGTCTCTGATAAACTAACTAACAACTGCAACCTCTGCCACTATTTATAACACTGCCATCTGCACTCTAGATTGTTCTGTAACTGTCAAAGCTCGTATATTCGAAGCCTAGAGTACACGCCATCTCTGGTGAACTTTCGCAGCAAACATTCAGCGTTGCCATACTTACAATCAATGATCAACTCAAAGCTTTTATTTAATGTTAATAATGCCCACTGATATGTTACAGTTTGAGAGACACTGCTTTCAAATAGCATTATGCAACTTTAAATCAGCCGTTAAAATCGTTATATTTGAATTCAAGTACAATTTCGTAACAATATAAAGATGTTAAAAGAATTAAAAACTAATATAATAATATAGGCAATCCCATGTAAATTTACATGTAAATTTAATTAAACATCAAATTTTTCACATTTAAGCTTGACCTACAGAGGCAAAAGCACGTTGATGTAGTGACGCACATCGAAATCAGAAGGACTCAAACTGAAATTATGCATCCTCTAAGAGTAGACATCATTATCATTTTCTTCGATCATTTTGCTGTCACCGCCGCGATAGCTAAGGAGTACAGCTGTACAACCTTTAGATTCACAAGCATGTTGCGACATGCACAATCAATATTTTGTAGTCTTCTAATCAGCCAGCCAATAGATAATGTTAATTTCACGACGAGACATTGAACTTCTCTTGTCTTCTTCTATTATTGCAAAACAGGACCCCCTGCATTTTGCAGCAACAAATCGACATTTTCATAAACAGTTGTTCAAACATCGAGTCCTAATTAATAAACTGTTTAATAATCACTTGATTCACACAATAGACTCCTTTAAATCTCTGACGCCATTCATCTAGTAAGTAACATCTAGCAGCCTAGGCCGACAGTCTGGGTGCTTGCCTGCCTGCATGCATGCCAGCCTGCCTGGCAAACACAGCAAATCTTCATTCATTGTCTCTTCGCTACAAACAAGGACGTTAAGTTTCCATACTTTCTGCATATTAAAGACATAAATGTTTTTACATATCTACGAAATTTTGTACATAAACACAAACCTATGTAGAAACACACATATTTAGTTAAATGCAAAATAACTACATAAACATAAAGCAATCTAATAAAACATACATCGGGTCATGTAAATTGAGGTTTAAATATTTGTATAAAAATTTTCTGTTGCTTTTTGTTTTTAACAGAAATGAAAAAGAAAAAAAAAAAGTTGCTGAAGTCATGTTCATACTTAAGAGAGATGAAAAAAAAAAATAAATATGGATGTAAGAGGGAGAGAAAAAGAGCTTAAAAGACAACATTTTGAGAAAAGAAAATATAAATACTTTTAGTGAAATCACATTATAAAAAGTACCTTTTTCTATAAAGTACATTTTTTTAATAACTACATTTCTCTAAAAGGTACCCTTTTCTTAAAAGTACCTTTTTCTAAAAAGTACCATTTTCTAAAAAGTACATTTTTAAGTTAATTTTTTTTCCAAAAAGTACGTTTTTCTAAAATGTACTATAATTTAAAAATTTTTCTATAAAGTTCCTTTTTCTAAATAGTATACATTTTTGTAAAATGTACCTTCTTATATAAAGTACATTTCTCTAAAAATTACCTTTTTCTGAAAAGTACATTTCTTAGAGAACATTTTGTCTATAAAGTACCCTTTTTCTAAAACGCACATTTTTCATAAAAGTACATTTGTCTAACAAGTACAATTTGTCTATGAAGTACCTTTTTCTAAAAAGTACCTTTTTATGTTAATTTTTTCTAAAATGTACGTTTTTCTAAAAAGTACCATAATTTAAAAATTTTTCGAATTTTTTCTATAAAGTACCTTTTTCTAAATTGTACATTTTTCTAAAAAGTAAAAAGTACCTTTTTCTAAAAAGTACATTTTTTTAAAAAGTACATTTTTTTAAAAAGTACCTTTTTATGTTAATTTTTTCTAAAATGTACGTTTTTCTAAAAAGTACCATAATTAAAAAAATTTTCGAAATTTTTCTATAAAGTACCTTTTTCAAAATTATACATTTTTCTAAAAAGTACCTTTTTCTAAAAAGTATAAATTTTTGTAAAAAGTACCTTCTTCTATAAAGTACATTTCCTTTATCTGAAAAGTACATTTCTTAGAGTACATTTTGTCTATAAATTACCCTTTTTCTAAAAAGTACATTTTTCATAAAAGTACATTTGTCTAAAAAGTAAAATTTTTCTATGAAGTACCTTTTTCTAAAAAGTTCTTTTTTCCAAAAGTACCTTTTACAAAAAAGTACATTATTCTAAAAACTAAATTTTTCTATAAAGTACCTTCTTCTAAAAAGTACCTTTTTACATTTCTGAAAGTACATTTTGTATATAAAGTACCCTTTTTCTTAAAAGTACATTTGTCTAAAAAATAACATTTTTCTATGAAGTACCTTTTTATAAAAATTTTATTTTTCTAAAAATTACATTTATCTAAAAAGTACCTTTTTCTAAAAAGTACCTTTTTCTAAAAAGTACCTTTTTCTAAAAAGTACCTTTTTCTAAAAAGTACATACAGTGGTTGACAAAACTTTTCCAAATATTCCTTATGTAGCCCAAAATTTAAAATATTTTTTTAAAATAAAAATTTAGTTTTTAGTATTTTATTTGTATAGTTTTATTTATATAAATTAACTGAAAAACAAACAACATAATTAATTATATTCTTAAAAAAGGGAACACAATTAAAAATATTCACTATTTCGCTACAGACAAAACAATGGAAACTTTTAAACTTCTGCAAGAAAGAAGTGTAAAACGAACATAATATTTAAAAGAACGATGTAAAAAGCATCCTGTTTACAGTTATTTTATTTTTAAATTCTGGTAATTTTTCACAATTTCTTTTTCTAAGTTTTTCGCAAAATAAAATAATTAACGATTTTAAAGCTGGTTTAAAACAAAAAAGTATCTGTGACAAATATTCAATAATTAAATCAGCAGTTTCAAAAATTATAAAGAAATTTCGTGAGACCGGTTCTGTAAAAACTCAACATTTAGGTGGAAGACCTCGTAAGACTACTCCTAGACAAGATAATTTAATAGCGAGAGAGTTCAAGAAATTCTCAAAAATAACTCCTCGAGAGGTTGTTATAGCCTAAAATTAGAAATAAGTACCCGAACAGTTAGTCGCAGGGCAAATGAGGCTGGTCTTGGTTGCTAACGTCCTGTGAAAAACCACTCATTTCTAAAAAGAATCGTTCTGCTCGTCTACAATTTGCCAGGGATCATTTAAACTGGTCGATACAGAAATGGAATACTGTCCTCTTTTCCGACGAATCCAAATACAATTTAAGAGGCAATGATGAGAGAACATTTGTAAGACGACCAAAGGGAAAAAGATTAGATCCAAAGTACACAAATAAGACTGTAAAGTTTGGCGGTGGCAATATTATGGTATGGGGATGTTTTTCAGGGCAAGGTATGGGCCCAATTCATATTATAAAAGATACCATGACAGCTATAGGATACAGAACCATAATAAACGATGTTATGTATCCATACGCTGAGGAAAATATTCCCCTAGTTTGGAGATTCCAACACGACAACGACCCGAAACACACCTCTAGGATTGTAACCGAGTGGTTACAATCCTACGAGGTACGTGTTTTGAAGTGGCCTGTCCAATCGCCAGATCTCAAACCCATAGAAAATCTATGGGAAATTGTAGATCGCAAAATAAGGACCCAAAATTACACCAGGAAGGAAGATTTATTGGAGGCGGTTATAATAAGGGAATGGCAAAATATTTCAAAGGAGACCATTGACTCTTTAATTGGTTCAATGCATCATTGATGTGTAGCAGTTATAAAAAATAAGGGATACCCAACAAAATATTGAGTTATTGCAAAGTTTAGACCATATTTGTTAAAATAATACCTAAGTTTCCATTGTTTTGTCAATGCCGTAATAAAGAAATCTTTTAATTTTGTTTTCTCATTTTTACAATTTAATTAATTATGTCCTTTGTTTTTTGTTAAATTAAGTTAATAAAAGTATACAAATAAAATACTACAAAAATGTTAAAATTTTTTAAAAAATTATTTCAGATTTTAGGCCACTAATGAAATATTTGGAAAAGTTTCCATTGTTTTGTCAACCACTGTATTTCTATAAAGTAAGTTTTTCTAAAAAGTACCTTTTTCAGAAAAATACCTTTTTCTAAAAATTACATTTTTCTATAAAGTTGTTTTTTCTATAAAGAATCTTTTTCTAAAAAGTACCTCTTTTCAAAAAGTAATTTTTTCCAAAAAATAAATTTTTCTAAAAATTATATTTTTTCTAAAAAGTTAATTTTTCAAAAAATCACATTTTTATAAAAAGTACCTTTTTCAAAAAAGTTCCCTTTTCTATAATGTACCTTTATCTAAAAAGTACCATAATTTAAAGATTTCGTCCGAAATTTAAATTCAAAACTATAAAGAAAATTATTAGGAGACATTAAAAAAGTAAAACAAAATTACCTTATGCAAAAAAGTATCAAAATTATAAAATCATGCCAAAATTTTCAAACAATTCAATTTATATAGTATTATGATACTAAAAATCGTATTTTAACAAAAGTACCTTTTGAAAAAAGTTACCAAAATTTAGTACTTTTCCCAAAAAATGTCAAAAAATTATAAAATCATGCCAGAAATATAATGGCCCATAATCATAGTCAAATACTAAAGTCGGTTCTTTTTAAAAACAACTTTAAAATAAAAACCTGCTTTTTATTAATTTGCAACCATCGTCAAAATTAAAGTATGTTTTAAATTGAACCGACTTTAACTGGGTGCCACCGCAAATGTAGAAAATGTTAATTCTCTTAAAATGTACTTTATTATACCCTTCACCTTCGTGAGAAGGGTATATATAAGTTTGTCATTCCGTTTGTAATTTCTACATTTTTCATTTCCGACCCTATAAAGTATATATATTCTGGATCCTTATAGATAGCGGAGTCGATTAAGCCATGTCCGTCTGTCTGTCTGTCTGTCTGTTGAAATGAGTTTTCTGAAGACCCCAGATATCTTCGGGATCCAAATCTTCAATAATTCTGTCAGACATGCTTTCGAGAATTTTGCTATTTAAAATCAGCAAAATCGGTCCACAAATGGCTGAGATATGAGGAAAAAACCAAGACAACCTCGATTTTTGACCTATTTTTTTACCTATATCTGGTTTACTAAGACATTAATATAGACAATATGGATATCTAATGATAGATATTTCAAAGACATTTGCAACGACGTGTATAAGACCATAGTAAGTTGGACCTACAATGGGTCAAAATCGGGAAAAAAAATTTTGAACCCGAATTTTTTTAAAAAAAAAAAAAAAAATTGAAAAAACAAAAAATTTTTTTTAAAATTTAAAAAAAAAAAAAATTAAAATTTGAAAAAAAAAATTTTAAATTTAAAAAAAAAAAAAATTTAAAATAACAATCTAAAATTTTTTTTTCCAAAAAATTCAAAACTGGACTGGAAAAAAAATTAAATTTTGTTTACCTAAAAATATTTAAAATTTTTAAGTATAATTTGGTGAAGGGTATATAAGATTCGGCACAGCCGAATATAGCACTCTTACTTGTTTTTGACTATGATTATGGGCCAATAATTTTCAGACAATTTAATTTATATATTATCAAGAGATATTTAAAAATACTAAAAATAGTATTTTACAAGAAAGTTCTTTTGGAAATAGTACCAAAATTATAAAATCATGCAGAAAATAGAATAATTTTCACACAATTTATACTAAATTTATAAAAATACTAAAAATCGTATTTTACAAAAAAGTACCTTTTAAAAAAAAGTTACCAAAACTTAGTACTTTTACCAAAAAATACCAAACTTATAAAATCATGCCAGAAATATAATAATTTTCAGACAAATTTAATTTATATATTATCAAGAGATATTAAATTTATAAAAATACTTAAAATCGTGTTTTACAAAAAAGTACGTTTTGAAAAAAAGTACTCAAATTTAGTACTTTTTCCCAAAAATTTCAAAAAATTATAAAATCATGCCAGAAATATAATAATTTTCAGACAATTTAATTTATTATATTATCAAGAGATATTTAAAAATACTAAAAATCGTATTTTACAAAAAAGTACTTTTGGAAAAAAGTACCAAAATTATAAAATCATGCAGAAAATAGAATAATTTTCACTAAATTTATAAAAATACTAAAAATCGTGTTTTACAAAAAAGTACGTTTTGAAAAAAAGTACCAAAATGTACAATTTGAAAAAAAAGTACTCAAATTTAGTACTTTTCCCAAAAAATACCAAAATTATAAAATCATGCCAGAAATATAATAATTTTCAAAAAATTTAATTTAAATATTATCAAAAGATATTTAAAAATACTAAAAATCGTATTTTACAAAAAAGTACTTTTGGAAAAAAGTACCAAAATTATAAAATCATGCAGAAAATAGAATAATTTTCACACAATTTAAACTAAATTTATAAAAATACTAAAAATCGTGTTTTTCAAAAAAGTACGTTTTCAAAAAAGTACCAAAATGTAGTACATTTGCCATTCATTAATTTATATAAAAATTTAAAGAATGTTTAAAGGTCTTTAAAATATATAAGAAAGCGTTTTGTCCAAAAAGTACCAAAATTATAAAATCAAGCAGAAAATAAATTACTTTTCACACAATTTAAATAATCACCCCTATCGCGAATCAACATTTCACATGAAATATTTTCCCTTTTCCTTTTTTCGTTCATCAACTTTGTTCACGTGAAAAAAATTCCCCTTGTTGTGAAATTTTTAGATGGAATTTTGTAAACAATAAACAGCTGTTACGAACAAAATCAACTATTGTGAATGTAAAGTTCATCATGATATTCCCGATAGCAATTTTCCCTTCGAGGGAAATGGATATTTCATGGGAACAAAATTTCACATGTTATTGCCGATAGGGGTGAATATTTAGGTACAAAAAGTACCTAAATTTTGTACTTTTACCAAAAATCATTTGGGCTGATAAAAAGGCATTTTACAAAAAAATACCAAATTTAAATAATTATAACGAAAATTTAATAATATATTTTCACATAATTTAAAAAATATATACGATATTAATTGACATTAAAGTAGATTAAAAGGGTACTTATTGACAAAAAGTACCAAAATTGAGCTCTCTTTCCGAAAATCGATACATTTATACCAAAACTTAAGTAGTGTTAAAAGCCTTTTAAAAATATAAAAAATCACATTTTACCAAAAGGTACCATTTGCCAAAAAAGTACCAAAATTTAGTTCCCTTGTCCGAAATTGAATAATATTTACCTAAATTAATTCTATTTAAGGGACATTAAATAATATTTAAAAAAAAATTGCAAAAGGTACCTTTTTCAAAAAGTACCAAATTTTAAAGTTTTTTCGAAATGTTTATTTAAAACTAAGAATGCAAAAAAATTGAAAAGCGCACTTAAAAAGGTACCATTTGCCGTAAAGGAGTGCCAAAATTAAGAGTTTAATTTTTTTATGAAATTTTTTAAAAACTTCCTTTTAAGACCTTTTTCACTTCAACCACTTTAAACATTTCTGAAGAATTAACAACAACAAGTACAAAGAAAATATTCCTCTTATTGTTCTTCAGAAAATTTATACATCCCATTGTGAATAAAAATATAATTTTTGTTTTTCTGTTTAAATACAAACCAACAATAAGCAAAATAAGCTTTTATGTGATTATTTCGGTTTTTCTTTTAAATTTAAGAAAATAAGAAACAATATTTTAGACAATTCCATAGTGGGGGATTTTAATTTACATAAGCATGTGCCGAGTATGTTTTGAGTACATGAAAAATAAAATCTATTGTTTTTTGATTTGATTTGCGGAGGAAAATTTAAATTATTTAAAAATAAATGTTAAGAAAACAGACAAAAAGTTATACAATATATTGTAGTATAAATCCAAAGAAAAGACATTTATCACTCTGCGAGCATATAAGATGGCACTAATTAGCTTTAAGTTAAATTAAAAATTTAATTTATAAGAAAGAATTTAATTTACTTTAATTATTTTAAAAAGAAAATAGTTTTCATTGAAATAATGTTAGACTTAACATTATTTTATTAAAATAAAATCTATGCAATTAGCTGTAACAACTTTTATAATTTCTCCCTCTACAATAAACAATAAACCCTTCATTAAAAATAATAACAGAGTGCAGCATCAGTCATCTGGAACAATTTCTGGAATGCAGTATTTGTTGTTTGCTTTAATAGATTTAAACATTTAATAAAATCCAAAAGTTTTGGCTTCAATTGAAAGTATATTTAGAAAAAATAAAAAAAAAAACATTATTTAAAAATTAAGTACTTTTTGCCATAAGGTACCAAAATTGAAAATTTTTGCCCCAAATCTAAAAAGTTATACATAAATGTATAGACTATGGTTCTATAGCTGAAACAAAAAGTCGACTTTTCGACTTTTTCCGTTTTTTTTAAAAAGTCGAACTTTCGACTTTTGGAAATTTATGAAAAGTCGAATTTTCGACTTTTTAGTTAATCGACTTTTTTCGAATATTTTCAACTTTTTACCATTTCTTGTAAAAGATACTTGGTTTCTACATTTATTGATGCGCCTTTTGTAATGTTTAGCAATAAAAATTAAATTTATCAAGGCGATAATAGTTAGAAGAATGTTGTATTGTATTTTGTGTAGAAAAAAGCTTTATTTTATAAACATTTATTTATTATTTACATATTGTTACGTTTTAACCTTTTCAAAACGCTGGTTTATTTCCTTTAAATAAACCGGATACTTTTGATTGCAAATAAAAGCCGTTTAATAGTTTAAAAATTGTAACAACTCTTTATTTATTTAAAATGTACAACAACAACAGAATTAAATAGCCACTCAATGTTTTCTTATACACGTTTATAAATTCTCAGAATTACAGACACAATTTATAATGTACACGAATTTACTTTGAAAACAAACACAACACACTTTAAGGCACTTAGATGATGTTTCCTCGAAAAGCATCTCTGATCAACTCAACTCACGACTGCAACCTCTGCCACTATTTATAACACTGCATTACCATCTAGAAAGCTCTTTAACTGTCAAAGTTCGAATATTGTAGATCATACGCCATCTGTGGTGTACTTTCTACAATGTACTTTAACTGAATATTCGAATAAAGCGTTGCCAACTTACGATCAAATCAACTGAAAGCTTTTATTTAACAATGCCCACAGATATGTTACAGTCTGCCATTACAGCACTGTTATTTGAAAGCATTATGCTACTTTTAAATCAGCCCTTAAAATCGTTATATTTGAATTCAAGTACAATTTCGTAACAATATATTAGCATACGCTACAAAAATGCAAGTGCAATATTTTTTTAACTATCTAAAAAGTCGACTTCTATCGACTATTCGACTTTTTTCGACTTTTATCGACTATTCGACTTTTATCGACTTTTGATATAACATAATCGATTGTTCGACTTTTTTCGGGAAAAAGTCGATTGTTCGAAAGGTCGACTTATAGAACCATAGTATAGACGAGATATTTTAAAATATTAAAAAAATCTTGTTTTGAACCTTTTTTAAAAAGAACCAAAATTAAGTACTCTGGCTGAAAATCATTTTACAAAAAAGTACCAAAATTAAAACTTCTTTTAATAGTCGTACAATTTGTAGACTAATTTTAAGTATTTAGGGAGACAATTTACCTTTTGCCTATTAGGATACGTTTAAAAATATTAAAATACGTATTTTAACAAAAAAGTGCCACTTATGACAAGGTACCAATATTTTGAAATCTGATAAAAAAAAAATAAAAAGTACCCTCTGAAAAAAGTAGTATTTTACTAATTAATGCTCTAATTTCATGTATGTATATTAAGAGAAATTTAAAAATCCCCTTTAATGAATAGGTACATTTTTCAAAATATTAATATCTTATAAAAAATCAAACAATTTTAAATTATATAATCTATATATATACAAAATGAAATGGTCCATGTATGTAATGGCATCACGTGAGAACGGCTGGACCGATTTGGCTGATTTTTTTTTATTCGTTTCGTAATTTTCAGGAGATGGTTTGTAAAGAAAAAAATATTCAAAAATTCCGGTAAAATTCGGAAATTTTTTTGTTGAGTCCAGTCTACTGTAATAAAAAAGCTCAATAAAGTATGCAGTACAAATTTAGATATTTTATTGGCAAATAAATAAGAACAGGCAGGTGTATGTGGGTTGGAGAAACTTGAAGAGCTAAACTTAGTTAATATTACCGGGCGAAGCTAAACTTACCAAAAAGGTACTTTTTTTTGCCAATAAGTACCAAGATTTGATACTTTTGCCAAAATTGATTAATTTATACTAAAATTTAAAGTATATTACAAACATTTTTACTAAAATTAAGAAATTTTAGCAAAAATTCAGAATCATATAAACAAATTTAAATTATATAACGTGCATATTCAAAAAAGATACCTTTTGTAAAAAAACTTCCAAAAATTGCAAATCCTATAAAAAATTTATTTTAATTCTGTAGTATAATTTTGATAAACATTTAAAAATTATAAAAAATGCATTTTACCAAAAAGGTACCTTCTGTCAAAAAGTACGAAATTTTTTGTAAAAGTACCAGAATTGAGAAATGTTTGTGAAAATATAACAGTTTATAATTTACAGTATGTATTTAACAAACATTTAAAAAATAAAAAATTTTCAAAAAAGTACCTTTTGTAAAAAAGTACCAAAAAAGCTAAAAATGTTCTACAATAACTGCCAGTATAGATTTAAGAAATATTTAAAACATAAAAAATAAAATTTTTCAGAAAAGTACTGTTTGCAAAAAGTACCAGAATTGAAAATTTTTGTAAAAAAAAGGTAATTTTCCCAAAGAGTACCAAATTTTTAAACTTCTGCTAAAAATGTATTAATTTTATATACTACTAACAGTATGTATTTAACAAACATTTAAAAAATAAAAAAAAAATATTTTTTCAGAAAAGTACCTTTTGCAAAAAAGTACCAAATTTTAGAAATTTTGCTAAAAATAGAACAATTTTCTACAATAACTGTCAGTATAGATTTATGAAATATTTGAAAAATAAAAAAGTAGCAGCATTGAAAAATTTTTGGAAAAAAGGTAATTTTCACAAAAAGTACCAAAATTTTAAACTCCTGCTAAAAATGTATTAATTTTATATACTACTTAACAGTATGTACTTAACAAACATTTAAAAAATAAAAAAAAATATTTTTTTTAGAAAAGTACCTTCTTCCAAAAAGTACCAAAATTTAGAAATTTTGCTAAAAATAGAACAATTTTCTACAATAACTGTCAGTATAGATTTATGAAATATTTGAAAAATAGAAAAAATATTTTTTTCAGAAAAGTACCATTTGCAAAAAGTACCAGAATTGAAAAAATTTTTTAAAAAAGGTCATTTTCCCAAAAAGTACCAAAATTTTGAACTTCTGCTAAAAATGTATTAATTTTATATATTACTTAACAGTATGTATTTAACAAACATTTAAAAAAAAAAAATTTTTTCAGAAAAGTACCTTTTGTAAAAAAGTACTAAAATTTAGAAATGTTGCTAAAAATAGAACAATTTTCTACAATAAGTGTCAGTATGTATTTATGAATTATTTAAAACATAAAAAATATATTTTTTCAGAAAAGTACCTTTTGCAAAAAGTACCAGAATTGAGAAATTTTTTTGAAAAAGGTACCTTTTCCCAAAAAGTACCAAAATTTTGACCTTTTGCTAAAAATTGTATACACTAATTAACCGTATGTGTTTAACAAACATTTAAAAAAATATTTTTTCAGAAAACTAGCTTCTACCTTAAAAGTACCAAAATTTATAAATTTTGCTAAAAATAGAACAATTTTCTACAATAACTGTCAGTATATATTTATGAAATATATATATATAGAAAAGTACCTTTTGCAAAAAGTACCAAAATTTAGTACTCTTGGAGAAAATTGATATATTTATGCTAAAATTAAAGGAATATTAAAACACATTCAAAAATAAACATGTTTTACAAAAAGATACTTTTTGGCCAAAAAGTACCAAAAGTACTCTTGATTAAAATCTAATATTACACAGTACAACACATGATTTTGGGACTCAATTCTGACAATTGCACGTGAAAGTAGCACCAAAAATAAGAACTTTTGCATCATTAGTTTTTTCAAGTTGGCTGCCGTAATAATTTAATGGCCATACGAATTTTTTTTTCCTCAAGGTGGATTTTTATCACTTTTTCTATATTTTAGCACGGTTATATCTCGTATACCGTACGGAATATCTCTTTTGTGGCTGAAGAAAAGTTGTATATATTGAATAGTAGAACATACCTACCCGAAAAAGTTGAATCCAGTGCCTTAAAAATCGCAAAAATGACAATTTTTTACCAATTTTTCACCTTTTTTGCTCAATAATTGGATTACAAATCCAATTATGGCCCGAACACCATGAAATTAGGTCGTGTGATTTGTGTTTATTATATATTCCATCATTTTTAACAGATTTATTCACTTTAAAGTGATTTTCGGATGCGGGTCTTATATGGGAGCTATGAATAATTATGGACCAATCATAATAAAATTTGGTGACCTGAATTTTGTGTATATAAAACTTATTTGGAGCGAAATATGTGTAGATACATATATAAATTAAACATTTATTACCGATAAAGTCCAATTTCGGGAGGACATTTGTATGGGGGCTAGGTGAAATAATAAACCGATTTCACCCAACAGGCTTCGTCCTTGTGACGAGCAAATTATATGTACCAAATTTTTTTATGATCGGTCCATAATTATTCATAGCCCCCCTATAAGACCCGCTTCCGAAAATCACTTTAAAGTGAATAAATCTGTTAAAAATGATGGTATACAAGCAAAATTCATGGTAAATAACTTTCATATAAACACAAATCACACGACCTAATTTCATGGTGTTCGGTCCATAATTGGATTTGTAATCCAGTTATTGAGCAAAAAAGGTGAAAAATTGGTAAAAAATTTAAAAAAAATGGGCATTTTTGCGATTATTAAGGCACTGGATGTAACTTTTTCGTACTTTTCTTCTACTATTCAATATCTACTACTTTTCTTCAGCCACAAAACAGATATTCCGTACGGTATACGAGATATAATCGTGCTAAAATATAGAAAAAGTGATAAAAATCCACCTTGAGGAAAAAAATTCGTATGGCCATTAAATTATTATGGCAGCCAACTTGACAAAACTAATGATACAGAAGTTCTTACTTTTGGGGCTACTTTCATGTGCAATTGTCAGAATTGAGTCCCAAAGCAATGGACTGAAAAATGTTGTACTGTGTTATATTCACTAATTTATAATAAGTATTTAAGGGACATTAAAAAAAATTAAACAAATCAGATTTTTTAAAAAGTATCTTTTGTCAAAAAATATCATACTTTATCTAAAAATCCCACTTATATAGTTTAAAATATATAAAGAGATACATATTTTATATATTATAATTTCACAAAAACATATTTTTTCAAAAAAGTACCTTTTGCAAAAAAGTACTTTTTGAGAGAATTGATACATTTATACTAAAATTAAAGGAATATTAAAACACACTCAAAACAAGTAAGAAAGTATGGTCGGTCAAGCCCGACCATATAATACCCTACACCAAGTAAATGAGTAAAAATATTTTTCTTTTAAAATATCAATAATTCATATTCGTGAGTGATTTTCGGAAGTGGGCCTTATATGGGAGCTATGACCAATTATGGACCGATCACCATAAAATTAGGTCGTGTGATTTATGTCTATATGAAAGTTATTTATGTTGAATTTTGTGTGTATACCAAAATTTTTAAGTGATTTAAGCACGTTAAAGTGATTTTCGGAAGAGGGTCTATATGGAAGCTATTTTTGGGCGTTGCACACATCTGCACAAACGCATAATACCCTCCCCACTAGGTTGGTGTAGGGTATAAATATTTGACAAAAACTTACTTTTTTTTTGTAAAAAGTACCAAAAACGTGTTCACTGTTAAGGGACATTTACAAAATTTAAACAAATCTGATTTTTCTAAAAAGTACCTTTTTTACTTTTTAGAAAAATAAATGGAACTTTTTTTAAAAGTCCCATTTATATACTCTAGTTTAAAGTATATAAAGAGATATGTATTTCAAATTTAAAAAAAAACTATTTTTTACAAAAAAATACCTTTTCCCAAAAAGTACCAAAAATATAATAATCTTGCTAAAAAATAGAACAATTTCAGTATGTATTTAAGAAACATTTAAAAAAAAACAAAAATAATTTTTCCAAAAAAGTACCTTTTGCAAAAATGTACTAAAATTAAGTACTTTTTGAGAAAATCGATAAATTTTTAACAAAATTTAGAACTCTTCCTAAAAATTTAAAAGTTTTATACAATAATTTACAATATTTATTTAGGAAATAATAAAAACTTAAAAAAAGTTTAATTTTAAAAAAAGTATCTTTTCCCAAAAAGTACCAAAATTTAGAATTCATGCTAAAAATCCAACAATTTCATACACTAATTTACAATGGATATTTAAGAAATAATAAAACTTAAAAAAAATTTTTATTTTAAAAAAAAAGTACCTTTTGTCAAAATGGTTACTTTTGCAAAAAGTACCAACATTTAGTACTCTTTGTGAAAATCGATAGATTTATATTAAAATCAATGGAATATTATTAAACATAAAAAAAGTTTTTTAAAAAGTACCTTTTTGGCCAAAAGTACCCCCAAAATTTTAAACATTTATACAAGAAATTTCATGAAAAATTTATAGAAAACTATAAAAACATTGCATTTTATAACAATATAATACCAATTATTCCAACTTTGCAAAAACATCCTTTAAACTACTGTTTAAAAACATTTATTTTTCATCGTTTTTTTTAACTTAATTTATAAATTTCTCCTGCAATTGGCTGTTGCTAGCCTGGTTAAAGGCAGAGGAAGGCAGAGAAAGAGTGAAAGAGATAACTTACAAACTCAATTTCATATTTACATGGTTAAATAAACAAACTGGTATATTTTTTTTATTATTTATAACCATAAACTTGACATACATTTTATTAAATAAAGCACACACTCACCAATGTACATTTCTCATGAAAACAACAGCAACAACAAAAATCAACAACAGCAACAACAACAATTGCAAACAATACACCGCTGGGAAGTGTGCAGTGTTAACATACACAATGATATACAAAGTTCAATTACTTTTAATTGTACAAAATGGAAAAAAGGCAACAACAAAAATAACAAATAAAAAACTGAATTATTATTTAAAGAAATTAAAGAGATCAAGATACATTAAACATGTATGAATTACAAATTAATTGCTAGACAAATAGAAATAAATAATAATACAGAAAAAAAATCAAGAAAATCTTAAATACAGCAATTGATTTCATAATTGTTGGTTGGCGGCATCTTTTTTTTTATATAAATGATGATATTAATATCATTGAAATAAATACGAACAAATACAAAAATTCATGTAGAATGGTCTCGATTGAAAATGATTAAGATTGAATACTTATTGAACTTTGACCCTAAATTGTAAATGTAGCTATTTTGATATTTTTTTTCTTAATTGAGGTGTAGGCCATAAAATGTCACATGAAATCGTATCATTAAGCTATTGATAGTTTTTTGAGATGAATTAATAAAATAAATAAATGAAAAATTATCATTTGCGGTATATTGTGATTAAGGGCAAATGTACAATTAAGATTTTACGTAAAAAAAAAAATAATAACATGAAACTTTTTATACTCTACTATGTTTATAAAGGGGGTAATTTTATAAGTTTGTCATTCTATTTGTTATTTCTATAGGGACTTCCGAACTTTGACAGTTAATAGCTGTCATATTGTTGAAGCTACATCTGTCAAATTGGCTGTCATTTATTCAGTTTGTTTTGCTAAATCACCGGATATAGTGTTCAACAAAATTGTTCTGAATGAATTTTCTGATCTGTTCGTTTTTCATCAAAAACTCATCTTCAGCGATGATCAACAAAATTTGCCGAATTTGGTACGATACCAATCCACATGAGATCCAAGAGCGTATAATGCATACCGAAAAAGTCACTGTAAATTTCCGGCGAGCCCTATAGTTCGATGAATACCAAATTTTTTTGGCCTGAATTGGATGATGTAGACACCAACGACATGTTTTTTCAATATATCTGTCATATATTCTCACTTAGTTATTGAACATTATAGTGGAAAGAAGTGGTGATTTTGACAGGGAAGACAAAGATCGCCCATGACAGCCAAAAAGTTTTAAGCACCAAGAATTGGAAATTGGGTACCATTAAATTGAATTGAAGCCGAGAGACCTTAAAAGGCGAGTTTGTATTTCGGAAATTATCCTTGAACGCTATAAAAGAAAATCATTTTTACGTTGAATGAAAAATGGATCCATTACGATAACCCGAAGCGTAAGAGATCGTATGTGAAGCTCGGCCAAACAGAAGAATCGTCATCAAAGCCAAATATCCATGGCGCTAAGGTAATGTTCTGTGTTTGGTGGGATTAAAAGGGTCCTTCATATCTAGTATGAGCTGCTGATATCCAGCCAGACCATCATAGGGAACCTGTACTGAACACAACTGATTCGTTTGAAGCCAGACATGAAACCGTAATAGCCCATCATGACAACGCTCGGCCAAATATTGCAATACCTGTTATAAACTATTTAGAATGAAGTGGTTGGGAAGTTTTGTCTCCGCCATTCAAATAAAATCTTTTTTTCGTCGATTATTCGAAATAGATAATTTTATTCGAATAATTTTTTTTAAAATTTTAGCTTGAAAATAAATTTATACGCTTTTTCTACAATTATTGATTGAATAATATTTTATTCAAGACTAAAAAATGTTATTGATTAGAAGAAAAACTATTTTTTTCCTCGATTATTCGAATAAATTTTATTCGAATGAAATAATTTTTTTTTTAATTTAGCTTGAAAATAAATTTATTCGATTACATATTCGACACATTTTATTAATTCGAATAAAAACAATTTTTTCCTCGATTATTCGAATGAATTTTATTTTTAAATTTTAGCTTGAAAATAAATTTATTCGCCAATTAATGATTGAAAAATATTTTTTCCAAACTGAAAAGTTTTATTTATTCGAATAAAAACTATTTTTTTTCCTCGATTATTCGAATGAATTTTTTTTTTATTTGAGAATTATTGATGCAATAATTTTTTATTCTAAACTGAAAAATTTTATTCATTCGAATAAAAACTATTTTTTTGCTCGATTATTCGAATGAAATAATAATGTCAGTGAATTTATCAATAATTGGGAAATTTAGCACAATTCTCAGTATAGAAAATAATTTTTGCTTTAATTTTAGAATGAAAATAAATTTATTCGATTATTCGAATAAATTTTATTCGCATGACATTATTTTGTTTTAATTTAAACTTGAAAATAAAAAAATAATGTTTGCTTTAATTTTAGCTTGAAAATAAATTTATTCGAGTATTCGACAACTATTTATTGAATATTTTTTTATTCATTCGAATAAAAACTATTTTTTTCCTCGATTATTCTAATTAATTTTATTCGAATGAAATAATTATTTTTTTTAATTTTAGCTTGAAAATAAATTTATTCGACCATTCGATTATTCGACAAATATATTTTCATTCGAATAAAAACTATTGTTTTCCTCGAATTTTCGAATTATTTTTATCGTGAAAATAAATTTATTCGATTATTCGAATAATTTTATTCGAATGAAACTAGCATTTTTAAATTTTAGCTTGAAAACAAATTTATTCGAGTATTCGTTTATTCGACAATTATTGATTTTTATTCTAAACTGAACAAATTTATTTATTCGAATAAAAAAAAATTTGTTCTTCGATTATTCGAATGAAATTAGTTTTTTTGAAGCTTGAGCTTGAAAATAAATTTATTAGATTATTCAACAATTATTGAAAAATTGTATTCATTCGAATAAAAACAATTATTTTTTTCTCGATTATTCGAATAAAATATTTTTTTTAAATTTTAGCTTGAAAATAAATTTGAAAAAACTGAAAAATTTTATTCATTCGAATAAAAACAATTTTTTCACCTCGATTATCCGAATAAAATATTTTTTTTTTAAATTTTAGCTTGAAAATAAGTTTTTTCGAATTAATAAAATTATTCACTATTATTTTTCCTCGATTATTCGAATGAAATATTTTTTTTTTTTTAATTTTAGATTGAAAATAATTTTATTCAAGTGCATATTCGACAATTATTTAAAAAATTGTATTTAATCGAATAAAAACTATTATTTTTCCTCGATTATTCGAATGAAATATTTTTTTTTAATTTTATCTTGAAAATAAATTTAATTAAAATTGCATTCATTCGAATAAAAACAATTATTTTTTCTCGATTATTCGAATAAAATATTTTTTTTTAAATTTTTGCTTGAAAATAAATTTGAAAAACAAAAAAATAAGTTTTTTCGAATTAATACAATTTTTCACTATTATTTTTCCTCGATTATTCGAATGAAATAATTTTTTTTTTAATTTTAGATTGAAAATAATTTTATTCAAGTACATATTCGACAATTATTAAAAAATTGTATTTAATCGAATAAAATAATTATTTTTTTTTTTAATTTTAGCTTGAAAATAAATTTATTAGATTATTCAACAATTATTGAAAAATTGTATTCATTCGAATAAAAACTATTATTTTTTCTCGATTATTCTAATGAAATATTTGTTTAAATTTTTGCTTGAAAATATATTTGAAAAAAAAACTGAAAAATTTTATTCATTCGAATAAAATATTTTTTTTTTTAATTTTAGCTTGAAAATAAATTTATTCGAATGAATAAAATTTTTCACTATTATTTTTCCTCTATTATTCGAATGAAATAATTTTATTTTTAATTTTAGCTTGAAAATAAATTTATTCGAGAATTCGACAATTATTGAAAAAATTTATTTAATCGAATAAAAACTATTATTTTTCCTCAATTATTCGAATGAAATATTTTTTTTTTTAATTTTAGCTTGAAAATAAATTTATTCGAGTATTTGACCATTATTGAAAAATTTTATTCATTCGAATAAATACTATATTTTTCCTGGATTATTCGAATAAAATGAATTTTTTGTAACAATTAATTAATGATTGAATAATTTTTTATTCTAAACTGAAAAATTATTCGAATGAAAATATATATTTTTTTTTAAATTTTAGCTTAAAAATTAATTTATTCGAGTATACGATTATTCGACAATTATTGATTAAATAATTTTTATTCGAATGATTTTTTTTTCTAATTTTTGTTTGAAAATAAAAACTATTTTTTCCTCGATTATTCGATAATTTTAGCTTACAAATTAATTTATTCGAGTATACGATTATTCGACAATTATTGATTAAATAATTTTTATTCGAATGATTTTTTTTCTAATTTTTTTTTGAAAATAAAATCTATTTTTTCCTCGATTATTCGATTTTATTCGAATGACAATATTTTTTTTTTCAGTTTAACTTGAAAATTAATTTATTTTAGTATGTGATTATTCGACAATTATTGATTAAAGAATTTTTAATTCGATTATTCGAATTAATTTTAGCTTGAAAATAAATTTATTCAAGTAGGTAGGTATATAAATATTTTTTGTTATTCTAAACTGAAAAATTGTATTCATTCGAATAAAAACTATTTTTTCCTAGATTATTCGAATTAATTTCATTCGAATAATCGTAAATATTTTATTCTAAAAAAAGATTTCCTTTATTTAAATTACTGATTCATTGCAAGAAACCACAAATTACTGTAAAATGTTTGTTTAAAACTCAACGCATACACTATTAATTTAAATAAAAATTCCAGAAACATTAAGTCCTCACCATATTCCCCGCGACAAATGCTAATAAATTCACACATTGATAAAAATAACAAATAAATACAGAAAATATATAAAAAATTAAAAAAATCAGTCGTCTCTAGGTACAAACGAGCAGTAGAGGTATATAAATTCGTTATTATATTCGTATTATGAGTGTTGGTTATTTATTTCTTATCAGAAATCTTAATTGTGGGGGTTAATTAAATAATAATAATAAAATATCGTGATTTACACACACTCACCGTTAATAAGAATTAAATTTCCAAAATTTTTTATTGAGAGTCACTTGAAAAAAGTAGATTTTTTTTTGTTTAACACAAAATTGCTTTTAATGGCTGTGTAATTAGGTATTGGATTTTGTAAATAATTATAATAATGAATTGATAATAAATTGATTAAGTAGTGGTAGACGAGGTAGGTATGTGATTTATTTTTCAATATTTATTATTGCACAAAATATAAATTTCAATTTGATTATAGGTTGGTATTTTAGCTTTATTTGATTTGTATTTTTTCACCTTGAATTTCTTTTATCATTTAATTTTATTAGCTATTTTTTTGTTGTGTGTATTTATGTATTTTTATTTTAATTTTTTTCAGTTGTATTCTTCCACAAAACTATTTTTATTATTAAGCCAGGTATAACAATTTCATTTTTATTATTACCGCTGTTTTTTTTCTTCCAATTTTTCTCTAAGTACACTACACTTTTAACAACAAAAACAACAATATGATAAAAATAACAAACAAAACACAACACAGCTTGGTTTATAAATAGCAGCAGAAACAACCACAACGATAGCAAAAGCCGTACTCAAACTTATACATATGTACTTACAACAACTACAAATACTGTTGTTGTTGTTTTTTATTATTGTATAGAAAACCCGCAAACAAGACTTGATACTGAAATGACTGACTGACTCCCCGAAAACCCACGAATGTAAAACAATAATAACAACGCACTATTCCCAACAACAAAAACTAACACAAAAAAAAGCCAGCTTTAACTTAAAAACACTCACACACACCTTACCCACAAAGAAACGTCTGTTTGTATGAGTTTAAACGAAAAAAAAATATAATAAAAATTGCTACGTATTAAGAAAACACTAAAATATATTTAAAGGTGTTTCTTTTTTTCCTTCTTTATGTAATTTACTTAATATTTTCTTTTATATTTCCACGAATTTCTATTCAATTATATTGCACTTTAGTTGTTTTTTATAATTTTTTCACAATTTATGAGATATTTTCACAAAATTTTATTCAAATTCAATTTCAATTTGCACAAGACGGAACGAAAATCAACAAGTGTGTTTTCAACAAGACGACAAGACGTTTTAAATGAGAATTTAACGATAAAAGTAAAAAATCCAATTGGAATGTTTGGTGAGAGAGAGTATTTGGGTGAGTGGTTTAGAAAAAGAGTTAATTCAAGTGAGAGCGAAAAATGGGGGGAATTGTCAAAAACAGATGATCGTTTGGGGGACTAGGAAAACAAAAATGTAAACAAAACAATGAATGCAAAATAATAATGCCAGATTAGTCGGGTAAATGTAGTATGTAAATAAGTGATTTTTAGAAAATTGTATGGAAATATAATTATTAGAGGAATATTAAAGCCAGGTTTGCCAGATAATGTTCAGATACAAATATCTCATATCTCCAAAAATACCCAAACATTTTTATTCATTGAAAATATATAAATGTTCGGTATAGAGCAAAACCGAAACCGAAAACCGGTCAACCGGTTTTTTTCATCTTTGTAAACTCCATCGGTTTCGGTTTTTTTACAAACCGGTTTTTGTAAGACGGTTAACCGGATTAATGAAATATATTTTCTAAATCTCATTCAAACATATTTATGAAAAACTTTGATACCATTTTTAAAAATATTGATTTATTTTATAGAAAATTATAGCATTAGTAAAAGATATAAAATAATTGCAAAAACATAGAACCTTAAGAATTCAAAAATACAAAATTTCCGAAAATTTAGTACACAATTCCTGTTAGCGTCCAAAAATATTAAATAAAAATTTATTATCAACCGGTTAACCGGTTTTTTTTGAAGACAAAAAACGAAACCGGTTCATCGGTTTTTTTTAAAAGACAATAAATTCCCGCCTAGAACAAATTATTAAATTTTAAGAATGTAGACTTTGTTAAAAATCTAAAAAATGTCTTTGGTTTTAAAATGTACTTGGATATAAATAAAAAACTCCAATAAAAATTTAATATATTGAGATAAACTGACTCGATTTCTTATTTTGGTTCTATTCAAACCTGTCACCATTTGTCATTTGTATTGGAATGGCTTCAATTTCCATTACATTTTGTTATACCTTCGCTATATTCCAATTAATTCAGTTAATTCGCAAAAAATCAATATTGAATCTTTTTTTAATTTTTTAATTGGCAATGTTTTGCTTATTAAATCAAAAATTAAGTAAAGATGTTAATTAAAACTTGAAGAAAACCCAGGTGGTTTTATTTAAAAATAGTTTTACTCGGAATAGAATTCTGTGACAGCCCTGAACATTCACGAGATTTTGGAATAATTTGAATAGTGAAGTTGTTATAGGTCTATTTGTGTTAAATAAATTTTGTTGTATGAATCTTCTGTATTTGTTTTGGAGCTTTACCCTAGGTCTCCACGTAGCAATCACCCTTATCGTGGTTGGCGTAAACGTCATACGCCTACGACAGTTTCGTACTAGATTAAAGATAAAATGCAAACAGGTTCTTTAATCTAGTACGAAAGTGTGGTAGGCGTAAGACGTTTACGACAACCACGATTAGGGCGAATACTTAATTCTGCAATTGTCAAATTTACTTTACTGACTGTCTGAGCAATTATTGCTAAGCAATAAGCTGTCAGTTTAGTTGACATTAATGTAAAATTTCTTCTTTCAACACATAATATAAGCAAAATACACCTCAGTTTTTCATAGAACGTTTTCTCCACCTAAAGCAATCAGCAAATCGTTATTGCTTGTGTTTAGCAATAAAAATTGCTACGTGGAGACCTAGGGTTAAGCATCTTTTAGAGAATGTCATGTTCAAAAAACATCACACACAAACTAAGGAAAATAATTCCAGGGAATTCTCACTCAATTTCCGGGATTTCGGGATTTAAAATTCCCGGATTTTCAGTTCCGGGAATTCCCGTGAAAAACTCTACAACAATCCATAAAAAATTCTTAAGAAATTTGAATTTTTATTACTATTTCATTGATTTCCCGACCTTATTTGATTCTCGAGATTTTTAATTTTGATTTTCGGGATTTTTTTATACGTTTCCGGATATTTCCGAACTTCATATACAAATTTTCTGTTATATTCAATTTACTGGGTGTAAGACTTTAAAATGCGGGATTTTTTCAAATTTGTAACTTTTATTTTAAAATATTTGTACAATATAAATGTATTCAAAGTATTGGCCATTGTTAGCTATGACATTCTTCCATCGTTTTGGCCATATGGATTCCTCGCCAAAAGAACTGCTCATCTTTTAAGGCCTAGAACGATGCAAACCAATTACGGATATTCTGTTCCAAAGTGAGGTGTATCCCAGAGAGATCGTTCTGAATTGATAAAAACAAATTGTAGTCCGACGGGGCATGGTCTGGACTATAAAGAGGGTGAGGCAAACTTCCCAAATACTTTATTCAAAATACTTATTAACAGGTATTGCAACATGTGGCCGAGCGTTGTCATGATAAAATATTGCTTTCAGTTCAGGTCTGGCCGGATATCAACAGCTCTTAATAAATAAAATACAGAGAATTACCTTAGCGCCATGGTGTCGATTCGGCTGGTTGGCCGGACTTCACATACGATTTCTTAAGTAATGATTTGCTGCAAATCTGATTTTCTTTTATAGAGATCAAGCATCATTTCGGACAAGCAAAATTGTCTTTCAAGGTATCTCGGCTTCAATTCGTATGGTACCCAATTTCCCTGCATTTGGATGAATCCTGCTGCTAGTAAACATTTTAAAATTGCTGTTGAGTAGCTCCTAATGATTTTGCAAGCTCCTATTTAGTTTGACAACAATCTTCATGGAGGAAGGCCTCCAATTCTTGGTCTTCAAACTTATTTTCTTTGTAGTTTCGTCATTTCTTAATTCCCAAATTATGTAACGGGAATTCCCGGTATAAAAACTCTAACTTTAAAGTCACATTTTTATCATATTCACCAAAGAGTGATTTTGACATTTCCATATTTATTTTTTTTAATTTCGAAAAACTCGCGATTTTATTCTCGATTCTAATATTCAGAAAAATTAAAAAAAGTTCAGGTATTGTGTGTCTTTAAAATATTCGTATCTTATGAAGCTGATGTCGGATTGGATTGATAATTATGTCCTCTTTATTCTACATAACTAAAATAAATATTTGTCTTGAAAAAATTAATTCGTGATACAAATGCAATTTTCAGATGCACTTTTGAAAATATTCTCCACGTAAAACAATCTTAAAAAGTATTAAATTTACTAAGCAAACAAATGAAAATGTTTATGTGACAATAAGTCCTGCTATTTTTAATAATTTGTTTATATTTACAAATTAGTTTGTAATTAGTGAACTATTCGCGATTATTTCTTGATATAAAAATGTTTAAGAAAATAAAAATTTTAACAATGGAGATCCTATTTGTGGGATGATTTTTAGTTGTTTGAACTGCTTTGGGGAAAAATACGGATTTAAAGAACCCGTAAAACTTTATTATTTATACACTTTTCCTGAATTATTTCCATAATTGCTCAATTATTTCTCTAGCTCAAAATGTTTGTAAATAATTCATAATTTTAAATAATAAATTCCTAATTTTTTTTTTAATTTTAGCACAATAGAAAATGTTAATGTCTAAAAGTAATTAATTGCAAAAATACCACCAAATAAATTCAAAACCATGGATTTCAAATTGTCTATAAAATATGCCGTTTTAACGGTTTATTTTTTACTTTTAATGGAATTTGTCAAAGCCAATGATTCAGATGATGCGGAAAAATACAATGTGGGTGGAGTTTTAGGAGACTTTGAGAGTGAAAAGCATTTTCGTTTAACTATATCGGTAAGTTTGTTGTATTAAATTTTAATTTAAATTAGATTTTCTAAAATGTATATTTATTTGGTTTATTTCTAGCATTTAAATTTTGATCAAAACTATAAAACTAGCCGCAATATGACGTATTATGGCAAAACCATACGCATGGATAAGAATCCCATAAAAACGGTGTTCAACGTTTGTGATAAACTAATTGATAAAAGGGTGAGGTTTTTAAAATTTTGTTATATTTTTTAAAACTTATCTATGAAAGCTATAAGCCATTGTAAACTGTACAAAATTATTACTTTGAAATTTTTATAAATGAAGTTTTTTCAAATATGTTTTTTATTATAAAAATATAACTAGATTGTAGAAAAAGTTACAGCTAGTAGCTGATTATTTTTATGGGCTTTGAAGCACACTAACCTACATTCAATCATGCACAATCCTGCTGTTACGATAAAACAAAAGAAAAATTCCCTTGCTAACTCTATTAGATAATTTCAACTTTTTTCATGAAGGATTTTGAATAATAAATGTGCTAGTTGAAAAAACTGTCAAAAAAAAACTGCGGGGCACCCGGTGGGTTAAACTAATTCGGGTACGCTGAATTCAGTGGTGCTAACCGTTTTTTATGTTAGCTCGTATTTTCGAGATATACCGTTATTTTGAAAGTGGAGGAGGTTGCACAAAATATATTCGCGTAACTCAAAAACTGTTTATTTTATTGAACAAACTGTAAAAAACGAAATTCCGCAACAAAATTACCTTTAAGTAAGGCTTGACATGTTTTTAATCTTCGCAGAAATATAAACTTTATTTTTTAGAAAAATTTCGAAATTTTTGGTTTCTAAAACGGCATTAAAAATTGGAAAATGCATATACGCTCTTAATTCTTAAATTCAAATGCATATAACTTTGGAGTCAGTCACGATTTGTAAACAATTCTTTTTTTGTTTGACATATACATTTGCAGTTAGTCCAATAAAAGAAAAAATTAGCAAATCGGGAAATATTTGGACCCGCTGTTATCAAAAAACTAGAGTATGGTGGGTAAAAATTTTGATAATTTAATTTTAAAATGCGAATATCTCCTAAGCTATAAGAGATAGTTGATAGACACGATAAGGTAGTGCTCGATGAGGAGATTCTATGTGTGTAAGTTTTTTGAAATCGGCTCACACACGAAGAAAGTGGATCGTTTTAAAAATTTATCATACCCGAGTCCTACTTTGGGGTCCCCTGGCCGCACCTCTGGTAGACTCATGCGGTCAAAATTCAAACCTTAAACTCGTCAACACTTCTTTTTTGCACATGTCAAATTTCATTCAAATCGGACTAAGGGTTTAGATTTATTTCCCTCTTTTTATACCCTTCACCATGAGTGGCAAGGTTATATATAAGTTTGTCATTCAGTTTGTAATTTCTACATTTTTCATTTGCGACCCTATAAAGTATATATATTCTGGATCCTTATAGATAGCGGTGTCGATTAAGCCATGTCCGTCTGTATGTCTGTTGAAATCAATTTTCTGAAGACCCCAGATATCTTCGGGATCCAAATCTTCAATAATTCTGTCAGACATGCTTTCGAGAAGTTTGCTATTTAAAATCAACAAAATCGGTCCATAAATAACGGAGATATGAGCAAAAAACCTCGATGTTTGACCTATTTTTGATCTATATCTGGATTACTAAGTAATTAATATGGACAATATGGATATCTAATAATAGATATTTCAAAGTCCATTGCAACGATGTAGATAAGGCTATAGTAAGTTGGACCTACAATGGGTCAAAATCGGGAAAAAATATTTTTTAACTCGAATTTTTTTTCATCAAACAACTTTTTTTGTCATAAATTTTTTTCAAAAAAATTAAAAACCAAAAAAAAAAAATTTAAAAAAAAATTTGGAGAAAACTTTTTTAAAAAAAAATAAAAAAAGATTTCGGAAAAAAAAATTTTAAATTATAAAGTATCAAACATTTAGTTGATTTTTATCTATCTATCTATCTATCTATCTATCTATCTATCTATCTATCTATCTATCTATCTATCTATCTATCTATCTATCTATCTATCTATCTATCTATCTATCTATCTATCTATCTATCTATCTATCTATCTATCTATCTATCTATCTATCTATCTATCTATCTATCTATCTATCTATCTATCTATCTATCTATCTATCTATCTATCTATCTATCTATCTATCTATCTATCTATCTATCTATCTATCTATCTATCTATCTATCTATCTATCTATCTATCTATCTGTCTATCTATCTATCTCCCTCCCCAAAACGATCCACTAAGAAGGGATTTTTGGAAATTCGAACGTTTAGGGGGTAAAAAAGGGTAAAAACTGGTAAATTCGGTAACCTTATATCTTCAAATCTAATAAAGATACAAAAAAACTTAAAATTGCATGTTACTCCATTTAAAAAATAAGCTGACAGGTGTTTCGTACTTTTTCGAAATTCAAACCTTTTAAGGGATAAAACGGGTAAAAACTGTATTTTGGTACTTTTTTGGCACCCTACGTATCTTTAAAACCAACAAACATAGAAACAAATTTTAAATCGTATTCTTTACTCATCAAAAAATAAAAAATATGAGTTTGGTACTTTTTGGAAATTTGAACCCTTAAGGGATAAAAATTGAGTTTATTTTTGGTACTTTTTCATAAAATATGTTTTTCTATAATTTGACATAGAAATACGAATATTTTATTAGGAGCTCCCACAACGATACAGAAATTCATCCCGCAATGGGGATGAAAAAGGTACCAAAAAGGAGATAACATCGGGAAAATACATTTTATTTGAAATTATTAAACTAATTTTGATAATTTTTTTTTAACATTGGTTCCTGGATTCATACAAAAATTAACTAACAGGGTGTTATTAGGAACTCGAGTGCCAAGGATATTGCGCCAAATCCGGGTAAACAGTTTGGTACTTTTTTTAAAACATATTTTTCTTGGGCACATTAACAAAGATTTTATTCCTTTGAGACATGTCTGTAGCATAAACAATTTAGGCAAAATGGATTATTTTTAAATTTCAAACTTGAGAGGTGTTCAAGGAGGAAAAGGAAAATTGGTACTTTTCTCCTAATGGTACATTTTTAATATTTTAAATTATTTCACTTATCGACATTAAAGTTAGCTGATATGTATCTGAGTGAAGTTAGTATTAAAAATAGGGGATAATATTTAGGTACCAAAATCTGAGAACTGAACTATAGGTACTTTTTTATTCTTCTAATGGAACATTTTTTAATTTTCTATAACAATGGACTTAGAAACATGAAATTAAGCATATATGGTCTTAAGTGAGTGAGAATTCTAGGCGGAGACTTTTTGGTACTTTTTCTTTCGGTTTCGGGTTTGTGATAATTTATTAAACATTAAGTGTTTTAGAAACAAAATTAGTTAATAATATAGAAAATTCTATACAAATTTAAAATTCAAACTTGGTTATGATTTAGTGAATACGAATTCAAAAGTGATAATCTGTGGTACTATTTCTTTATTGCAATGGTACTTTTTGAATATTTTACAATAATAAACCTAAAAATTTAAAATTAAGCACACATGATTCTGAATGGTAACTTTCTTTAGCATTTTCTATAATAATGGACTCAGAAATATGAAATTAGACATTTAGATTCACAAAGGGAGACTTAATAGTACTATTTCCTTCTTCTAATTGGGGTGGCGAAGCGCACCGGGTCAGCTAGTTTATTATATTTCCTTTAGCTTTAGTTTGATTAAGAATTTATTTAGCTGAAACTTTTCGTACTGCATTTGATTTTGCTGAAGGAGAATCTGAATTAGTATCAAGCTTATTTTCGCCTAAAATTGAGTGGAACTGGAATGTAGACAATTGGCAACAATATGCATTAAAGGGTTAAACCACTACACAATTTTGATGTTTTGTGGTTTCAGTAGTACAAATATGGTCCAAATTTTAAAATCTATGGAGATTTTCTTTTTAAAAAAAATGTTTAAGTCAAATTGTGATTTTTTTTAGACGTTTCTCCACATAATTAATGATTACTTAAGAACGGTTAGACCGATATTACTAAAGTAAACTTAAAACAAATTAAATTTATATATTACGTTTTAATCGCCTCAGTATTTTCGGAGTTATAATAAGAAATTGAAGCAAAAAATATATTTTTTATGTGAAAATAGCCAATTTTTTTTGTTTTAAAAAAATCATGAAAAATCGAAAACGGCAGAAATTTTTCAGATTTATTGCTTTATCGCAAAGCCACATGTATTAGAAACAAAATGAGATATCGATCATAAAAATCGATGGATTATTTTCGAATTTGTTTACAATTAAGTGAATTCGCTCATTTTCACAAAATTCTAGTTATTTGTTTGATATACATAAAATTGAATAGTTAATGTTCATCTTTTGAACGATTAAATTTTGACAACATTTTCCCCATGCTATGTACAAATTTTCACATATATATTGCGTTTTAATCGGCTCAGTAGTTTTGGAGTTATAATAACAAATTGAAGCAAAAAATATATTTTTTACGTGAAAATAGCCAATTTTTTTGTTTTAAAAAAATCATGAAAAATTTAAAACGCCAGAAATTGTTCAGATTTATTGCTTTATAGCAAAGCCACATGTATTAGAAACAAAATGAGATATCGATCATAAAAATCGATGGATTCTTTTCGATTTTATTCACAATTAAGTGAATTCGGTAATTTTCACAAAATTTTAGTTATTTGTTTGATATGCAAAAATTGAATAGTTAATGTTCTTCTTTTGAACGATTAAATTTTGAAAACATTTTCCCCATGCTATGTACAAATTTTCACATATATATTGCGTTTTAATCGGCTCAGTAGTTTTGGAGTTATAATAACAAATTGAAGCAAAAAATATTTTTTTTACGTGAAAATTGAAAATTTTTTTTGTTTTAAAAAATTCATGAAAAATCAAAAACGCCAGAAATTGTTTAGATTTATTACTTTACCGTAAAGCCACATGTAATAGAAATAAAATGAGATATTGATCATAAAAATCGATGGATTATTTTCGAATTTGTTTACAATTAAGTGAATTCGCTTATTTATATAATGGTTACTCAAGCCTTTTTTTGCTGTTGACCTGTGTAATTTATAAAATTTGAAGGGTGTGTTTTATTGTTAAGAAAGTAATTTTGGTACTCCATACCAAAAATTAAAACTGCTCGATAATTTCAAAGATAATGGAATGATAAATACCCAAATAAAAAGTAGCAATTAATATCAAATATTTAAATGTATTTAGTGGAATTTGAATAACTGAAAATTTATCAAAAAAATGTTTATGACATTTCAATATTACAAAATAAAATTTCATTATTTCAATAAAAAATTTCCAAAACTTTAAAATTTATATAAAATTTACGTTCAATTTCTTAAAAAATACTTCTATGTTTTTATTTCAATCAAATTTGTTTGTATTAATTTACACTTCTTATCCAAGTTATTCTTCATTTATTCATTTATTTTGTTGTTTTTGTTTGACAGTGTGTTTTATTATAGTGTATTATAATCAATTTAAATTTAAACGGAATAATACCGGATATTATATTATTGAGTGCTACATTTATGAAAGAAGAAAGATTTCATGTAAATGCCTTAACGTATGCTATACAAATTATATAGTTATTTATTTACAGAAATGTATAAACACATGTAAATGTGTATGGGTTTGTGTACATGTACAGTAGGCCACTGTAAAATCGTATGAAGAAAAATATGCAAGGGATTATAACATAATTTTGAATTTAACTAAATTATAGGCAAAAATTGGATTTTTCGAATTCAATTTTTGCCTATGTAGTAAAATGGTCGGTGTTATAACATTAACAAAAATTTTTCTTGAGGGAAAAAACTTTGTTTTAGTTATCTACACTGCTGTGTAGCAGTCTAATGTAATACATATTATCGTTGGGTTAAGTAGATGCGAGTACAAGATTGCAGGCATAAATCTCATCTGCCAATTTAACGATATACAGTGGTTGGCAAAACAATGGAAACTTTTCCAAATATTTAATTAGTGGCCTAAAATTTGAAATAATTTTTTAAAAAAATTTTAACATTTTTGTAGTATTTTATTTGTATACTTTTATTAACTTAATTTAACAAAAAACAAAGGACATAATTAATTAAATTCTAAAAATGAGAAAACAAAATTAAAAGATTTCTTTATTACGGCATTGACAAAACAATGGAAACTTAGGTATTATTTTAACAAATATGGTCTAAACTTTGAAATAACTCAATATTTTGTTGGGTATCCCTTATTTTTTATAACTGCTACACATCGATGATGCATTGAACCAATTAAAGAGTCAATGGTCTCCTTTGAAATATTTTGCTATTCCCTTATAAATCTTCCTTATTAGTGTAATTTTGGGTCCTTATTTTACGATCTACAATTTCTCATAGATTTTCTATGGGATTGAGATCTGGCGATTGGGCAGGCCATTTCAAAACACGTACCTCGTTGGATTGTAACCACTCGTTTAATATGGTTCTGTATCCTATACCTGTCATGGTATCTTTTATAATATGAATTGGGCCCATACCTTGCCCTGAAAAACATATCCATACCATAATATTGCCATCGCCAAACTTTACATTCTTATTTGTGTACTTTGGATCTAATCTTTTTCCCTTTGGTCGTCTTACAAATGTTCTCCCATCACTGCCTCTTAAATTGTATTTGGATTCGTCGGAAAAGAGGTCAGTATTCCATTTCTGTATCGAACAGTTTAAATGATCCCTACAAATTGTAGACGAGCAGAACGGTTCTTTTTAGAAATGAGTGGTTTTTTCACAGGACGATAACAACCAATACCAGCCTCATTTGCCCTGCGACTAACTGTTCGGGTACTTATTTCTTATTTTAGGCTATTAACAACCTCTCGAGGAGTTATTTTTGGAAATTTCTTGAACTCTCTCGCTATTAAATTATCTTGTCTAGGAGTAGTCTTACGTCTAGGAGTCTTAGTCTTCCACCTAAATGTTGAGTTTTTACAGAACCGGTCTCACGAAATTTCTTTAAAATTTTTGAAACTGCTGATTTATTTATTGAATATTTGTCACAGATACCTTTTTGTTTTAAACCAGCTTTAAAATCGTTAATTATTTTATTTTTTAAGTCTTCACAAATCTTTACTTTAGCCATTTGCGTTAACTTTAAAAAAAAACAATTATGCAAAAAACTTAGAAAAAGAAATTGTGAAAAATTACCAGAATTTAAAAGTAAAATAAAATAACTGTAAACAGGATGCTTTTTACATCGTTCTTTTAAATATTATTTTCGTTTTACACTTCTTTCTTGCAGAAGTTTCCATTGTTTCCATTGTTTTGCCTGTAGCGAAATAATGAATATTTTTAATTTTGTTCCCTTTTTTCAGAATATAATTAATTATGTTTTTTGTTTTTCAGTTAATTTATATACATAAATAAAACTATACAAGTTAAATATTAAAAAAAAAATTTTATTTTAAAAAAATATTTTAAATTTTGGGCTACATATGGAATATTTGGAAAAGTTTCCATTGTTTTGTCAACCACTTTATATGTTTGTCATTCCGTTTGTAATTTCCACAATATAATTTTCCGTCCCTATAAAGTATATATATTGTAGATCCTTATAGATAGCGGAGTCGATTAAGCCATGTCCGTCTGTCCGTCTGTTGAAATCAAGTTTCCGAAGCCCCCAAATAACTTACATACACGATTCATATATCAAAATCTCCGGAATTCTTCCGGCTCGATTGCTAAATCGAGAAAATCGGTTCACAAATGGCTGAGATATAAGGAAAAAACCAGGACAACCTTGATTTTTGACCTATATCTGGATTATAATGACTTAGTAATATAGACAATATGGATATCTAATGATAGATATTTCAAAGACCTTTGCAATGACATATATAAGACCATAATAAGTTGGATCTACAATGGGTCAAAATACGAAAAAAAAATATTTATTCTAAATATTAAAAAAAAAATTTAGAAAACAAAAAAAAAAATTTTTTTTTAATTTAAAAAAAAAAAAAATTTTACAAAAAATTAAAAAACAACTGGAAAAAAAATAAATTTTGTTAATCTAAAAATATTTAAAATTTTTATTTTGAAGTATAATTTGGTGAAGATTCGGCACAGCCGAATTAGCTCTCTTACTTGTTATGACTTATTTTGTTCTACTTATTAAAATCTAATAAAAAAATTTCCTTTACTTTACCTTTCAAACAAATTCTAATCAATTGATTCCATCCTCAATATCTCAATATGTTAACAATTCAGCTCTTTTCCTAAACATCCAGCTATACTTCCATATCACATTACTCTCTTTCTCCCAAGAGAACTTCCGTTTCCTTTAATATTTTACTTGAACTTTGTCTGTCATTGTTTTAATTCTTTTTTCTTTTACTCAAAAATTCTACTCATCTCTATATACATACATATATCTGTATGTTTGTATGAATGTATGTTTGCATAAGTAAGTTTGTATATGTATGTCCTTTTGAGCTGTTAGCGTGTTTGTATGTTGAGTGTTCATTTCACCACTTGAAATGCAATTACATCTAATATCCTTTTAAAATTACCATAAATTTCCCTCCTTTTTCCAAGGCATTTTCATCAATGCTTTTCTTTTTTCTTTTTTTTTTTTGCTGGGGTTTGAAATAAATAAGTATTCTGTGTATTTAGTATAGAATGAAGGCGTTGTTATATCAATTTGAAAGATCTAATAATGATAATAATATAACAAAAAAATATGAATGAATGAAGGAATAAATGAATGAATGTTATCCTAATAGACATCTTCTGCTGTCTTTTTTGACACACAAACACACAGATGACTCTTTTTTCCCCTCAATATTATTACAACAAAAAGAAAATCAGAAAATACTGTGACACTTACTCATGTTAGATGGGAAAATATGTAAGAGAGTTTACTCCTGAGACCAAATTTTTTTTTGGGTATTTTTTTTTTTGATGTTCTCTGTAACCGGTGTGTTGAGTTCCTTATATTTTTTTTTGTAACAAAATTTCTAATTTTTTGCTTCCGTCAATAGCATGCGATGGATGGTTGAATGATTGTTAGGATGTCATAACAGAAATGTATGACAGCAATGTTTTGATATATAGGTATATATTTGTTTAAAAATATTACACTGAAAAAAATCCAGTATAGACTCCACATCATTTAATTCCTAATGGAACATATTTCGTTCACCAATTCCATTTATTATTGTAACTTCTTTTTTTTCTTTTTTCTTGGACCAGCACTCAGGGGATGACCCCTACTCATGCAAAGCATTGTGTTGGAACTAGGAAAATAGGTTATGGGAGGGAGGATAGAGGGAGTAGTGTTTGTGGACATTTGATTTGAATTTTCCTATATTGAAAGTGATAGGAAAGACTTCAGGAGGAAGCTTATTCCACATACGGACAGTACGGCTAAAGAACGAATATTCCCTGTAATGTGTTGTGCAATCTACTGTCCAGTCGACAACAAATTGATGTGCCCTTGCCGAAGAGCGTGTGTTGCGTAAAAAAACTACGGGTTTCGGGAACAAGTTCCCTAATTTCAGCAGAGCACATACCATTGTAGTATCGGTAGAACAGTGAAACACAACCCACATTGCGACGATGTTCCAGTGAGTCAATAGAGCTAGATACCCTACTGTCACCGATAAGCATCTACGCCCTCTCCTGTACGCGGTCGAGTAACTCCAAAATAGATTTCGAAGCACCGGCCCACACATGACAGTTGTATTCCATTTTAGGTCGGATATAAGTGGTGTAAATAGTAAGGAGATCAGATGGAGTGAAGAATTTCTTACTCCGTTTTAGAAAACCAAGGCACTTGAATGCTTCTTTCGACACTCGAAAAATGTGTTTTGTCCAGCGGACATCGCACTGAATACTCATGCCTAGAACATCAAGAGCTTCTGATTCCTTAATATTTACACCACCCATAAAAACAGATGGAGCAACATGGTCTGTTGTGCGTTTGTGAGTTAACATTCGCACAACCCCATTCAGAGTTTGTCACAAGATCTTGGTTGAGCGTATCATTCATATTTTGCCTCATTGCCCCAATCTCCGACAGGCTTGGTCTATAATTCAATGCATATGAATGGCAAATGTTGCTGTCATCTGCAAAAGAGTAGATAGGGTTGGAAGTTTGACGTAGAAGGTCGTTTATAAAGATAAGAAATAGAGTAGGAGAAAGGACGGAGCCTTGCGGTACCCCTGAATTGATCTTGAACTCGTTTGATGAAATTCCATCTATAACAACTCGTATAGTGCGATCTCTGAGAAAGCTCGATATAAATCGAGAGAAGTTATTACCGACACCAAAACGTAAACGTATTGTAATGTTGCATACAACGAATTTTCTGAATGAGTTTTTGATGTCCATATCATATTGATTTCTCTTTCGTGTGAAATCATCGGCTCCTTTTCTCAATGTATGACTCAGTCATTTAAATGTCATGTCTGAAGAGATCCCTAAATCTTGAATGGAAATAGTAATAAGCTAAGTATTGGCAATGGACTGCGATATCATCAGTTCCTTGTCCCAAAGACTGACTCAACTTTTTACTCGATTGAGTGTCTTCTTTAGGTGATTGGGAGGCTTCATGATCTTCTCAAGAGATCATCGGTTCCCATTCTCAACGTGTAATTGTGCCATTTAAATTTTCACTATTGAATTTGTTCTTTAAATGATGTCTGAAGAGTTCAGATCCATAACTCTTTATTGGAAATAGTAACTGGCCAAATATTGCCAGAAGACCCGCTATATCTTCTGAAGCCTTGAGGGTTGTATTTAATGGACTGTAGTAAGAGATCATCGTCTTCCTTTCTCAACCTGTTTAGGCAAATAAATATTCTCGATTGATACTTTAAGTGATAGCTGAAGATTCGGATCCCAAACTCTTTATTTGAGATAGTAATTAGCCAAGTATTGGCTGGCATACCGGATCTTCCGAAGAGTTCACAGTTGTAAAATCATCAGCTCCTTGTCTCAACGACTGACCCAGCTATTTACTCGATTCTTTAAGTGATAACTGTAGAGTTCGGATCCCTAAATCTTGATTGGAAATAGTAATTAGCTAAATATTGGCAGGCATATCGGATCTTCTGAAACGTTGAAAGTTGTATTCAATGGACTGTGATATCATCAGTTCCTTGTCTCAACAACTGGCCCAGTCATTTACTCGATTGACTGTCTTCTCTAGGTGAAGTCTGAACAATTGTTATCCATAACACTTGATTGGAAATAGTAACTGGCCAAGTATGGCCAAGTATTGCCAAGTATTGCTATGTCTTCTGCGGCCTTGTGGATTGTATTCAACATGATATCTGAAGATATTGGATCCCTAACTCTTGATTGGAGATAGTAATTAGCCAGGTATTGGCTGAAGAGTTTACTTCCATTACACTCTTGTTTGGAGAAAGTAACTGGTCAAGTATTGGTAGACATATCGCATCTCCTGAAGCCTTCAATGGGCTGTCGAGCCTCGCGTATTTAAATTTTCTGGATATCAGAAGACTCTAGATTGATAATATTAACTGACCAAGTACTGGTAGGCTTTAGGGTCTTATGAATCGGCTCCCATTCTCAATTTGTAGCTGTGCCATTTAAATGATGTCTGAAGAGTTCGCATACTTAACTCTTGATTGGAAATAGTAACTGGGCAAGTATTGCCAGAAGATAAGCTATATCTTCTGAAGCCTTGACGTTTGTATTCAAAGGACTGTATTGTGATCATCGGCTTCCTTTCTCAACCTGTGACTTAGGCATTTAAATTTTCAAGATGTAATGTCTTCTTTAAGTGACAACTGAAGAGTTTAGATCCCTAACTCTTGATTTGAGATAAAAATTAGCCTAGTATTGGCTGGCATACCGGATCTTCCGAAGCGTTCACAGTTGTAAGATCGTCATCTCCTTGTCACAACGACTGACTCAATCATTTACTCGATTGAATGTCTTCTTTAGGTGATGTCTGAAGAGTTCGCCTCCATAACTCTTGATTGGTAATAGTAACTGGCCAAGTATTGGGAGGTTTCAGGATCTTCTGAAGAGATCATCCGCTCCCGCTCCCAACAGTCATTGAAATTTCCTCAATTTAATGTCTTCTTAAACTTCTATATGCAGAGTTTTCTTCCATAACACTTTTATTTGGAGAATGTAACTGGCCAAGTATTGGTAGGCATATCAAATCTTCTGAGGCCTTGAGGGTTGTCTTCTGTGGACTGTCGCATAAGATGATCAGCATCCTTTCGCAACGTGAGACTCAGTTATATCAGTTTTCTAGATTTAATGTTTGAAGAGTTCGTAACCATAACTCTTGAATGGAAATATTGACCCGCTAATAAATTCGCAGTTTTCAAACATGCGCTTGAATGTTTTCTATTTTGCGTTTAGAGATGTTCCATGTTTCGAAATAAGTCCGAATATAGTTGTTTTGAGTTCTCCAGAATTTGCTAAGAGTGTGGAACGCCTGATTTGCTTGAGACAAAGTCCACTGTGGATAATTTCTTACTAAAGCTTTCCAAATAGAGGAACAGTTCTACGTTTTCGATTGTTTATCCTACTAGCTGAATGTTTATGAGCATTGATTTAGTCCTGCTGATATTGATGTGCAACTTAGCTTCAGTTTGCATTTTAGCTTGTATACTCGAAAAGTGATAAGATATAAGACACATTAAATCTGCGTAATGGAAATCACCTCTTTATACCAAGTGGTTTTGTGATAGACTGACTCATAACAGCGTCAATTATTATGTTAATAGAAATGGTCACAATACACTGCCTTGATGAACTCCAACATTAACCTTTATTGGATAGGATCTTAGTCACAAAACTGCATAGCATCTGTTGGAGTTTAGGATAGCATTTCACATTAGTATATCTTCCAAATTTAATATTAAAATGGTTGTAATCCACGATGTTTTGAATTGCGGAACAGCTCTTTGGCTCCAGCTTTTTTTATTAAGTCTGGAACTCTTTTTGACTTTCGATTATCCTCATTATATAGCCATTGGGTATACTTGTACATCATTTGGGCTGAGTTGACATAATTTAATGCGTAAGGGGACAATATTTATGTACCGATTTTGCTGATTTCTGGAACCTTACCCAATATATTGATGTAACAAAAATGTCGGTGTTATTTAGTGGTTTTGTAATGATAATATCGAATTCAAATCGTCTCAGAGAGCTGAAAGTTTTATTCAAACATAACATTATTTCACCAGCCATCCTGGATACCCGTTAATTTCTTTAAGTGCAACTTCAATTTCAAGTCACTTTTCATATTTTTGCCAGCACAATTTTTGGTGGTTTAAGGGGGTGGCGTGTCATAAAAAAGACATCTGCAGAAAATGGCTTATAATTTCATTTTTTTCATATTTTCTTTATTTCTTAACATCTTTTGTGGCATTTTGCTGTTGTTTTCAATTTTCTCTTTGTCTGGTTGTTTTTTTGTGGTTTGTTAAACAGGTTTATGCGGTTGTGGTGTCGCATGAACAAACCTCCGGTGATTTGTCACCAGCTGCCGTTAGCTATACAAGTGGTTTCTTTCAAATACCCGTTATTGGTATCTCGTCACGTGATGCGGCCTTCTCCGATAAAAATATTCATGTTTCCTTTTTGCGCACCGTGCCTCCCTACTATCATCAGGCTGATGTCTGGCTGGAAATGTTAAATCATTTTAGCTACACAAAGGTAAGCTCAGAGAGATTCTTTCTTTGCTTCCTAAGGGACAAACAACATCATGTAATCGTTTTTATTATTATTATTATTTGTCTTTATGTCACCCATTAAGGTAATTATAATACACAGTTCGGATACAGATGGTCGTGCCATATTGGGTAGATTTCAAACAACCTCCCAAAACTATTACGATGATATAGATGTAAGAGCCACCGTTGAATTGATAGTGGAATTTGAGCCAAAATTGGAAAGTTTTGCAGAGCATTTGATTGATATGAAAACGGCTCAGAGTCGGGTGTATTTGGTGTATGCCAGGTAAGTTTATATATTGTATTTATAGTGTTTTTCTTTTCTCTTATTTTACTATTTTTCCTTTCCTTTGCTCTAGCACTGAGGATGCCCAAGTGATTTTCCGTGATGCTGCTTTGTACAATATGACTGAGGCTGACCATGTATGGATTGTCACTGAACAGGCCTTAAGTGCCAACAATACACCAGATGGTATTTTGGGTTTGCAACTAGAACATGTTAATAGTGATAATCGCCATATAAGGGTTAGTTAGTGTGATTTATATAAGTCTTGTGCTGTTTTATGTTAATGTCATTATTCTTTTTAACCCTTAAGGATTCTGTATATGTTTTGGCTTCTGCTATTAAGGAAATGATGAAAAATGAAACAATTACGGAGCCGCCAAAGAATTGTGATGATTCGGGTGTTAATTGGGAATCAGGTGGGTAAAGTTAAAGTCAAATAAAGGGATAAGTAGTAGATTGGCTGTTGATTTGAAATGGTTAAAAGCTAATTTGGATACGTTATTGATATGTTGGGCTATTTCGTTAACGGATATGAAATTTTGTTATTATTTCGCACGATATCCAATCTGGAGCTATTTCAGAATTCCATATGCACCAGTGATTTATTTCCTTGTACAGCCCTTGTCGTTCATGTATCCATTTTGGATATTCAAAGTATAATTTACTATTTAACCCCCTCTGGATCCGCGCCTGCCTTAAGCTTTAGTTGCCCGTATAGCGTTTCTTTTACCAGCTTGATTGGTGGAAGGACTGTAAGTACATACGCTTCCGAAGTTGGAACTGTGCAGTACGACATTTCCATCGTTGTGGCAAAATTTGGCACTTTTGTAAACTTCCTTTGGGTCAAAACAGTTTTGAATTACTCTGATCAAAGATGTTATCGTATGTTAAGCCTTGTTTCTAGTATCTCTATAGGAGGAATAGCCGGCTGTGTTATTAAAAGTGATATACTACGTTGGAGTATCCGAATTGTCTGGCTCCTTCCGGAAGCTCCATAGTCAAAACATCAACATACAAGACATTCCACAACTGAAACGAAAACAATTCAGAAACGAGACGGTGACGAACACCAACGTTTTTCAGTTTAAGTTTTCATTATCGGCGCCGATTACGGTGTATGCGGAAATCCAGCTTTAGTTGAGGCTGATTTGGGTTCCCAGGCACGGCAACTGTTCCAATAACTTGGTTATGAATGATATTGCTAAATAAGGAATTATGTTGGATGAGACAACGAATATTTGGTCCAAATACGGCTATCGGATAACTGCGTGACTGATCTGGTTATAATTTGAACACTGGTGTCTGTCATAACAAAGAACAGTGTTATAGGGACTCTTGACATGGGGATGAGGGTCATGATGAGGGAGTACAGTACTTCACTCTGCTTCTGTTTGTAATAAGGCCAGATTATTTGCTCATTGAACTCAGTTTTGTTTGGTTAACTTATCAGTAATGAACCTGAGATCAATATACTCCATCATCAGGGAAACAGAATGGTTTGTAGATGTTCGAAGATTAAGGGATCCAAGTGAAATGGAATTTGCTGCCCATGGAAACTATTTTGAGTTCTTTTCATATCAGTTTCATGTTCTCCATAGTATTGAATGGTTTACCCCAAATGTCCAAGTCGATTTCACTGAAAAGTTCTACCCATCACCTGCTCTCCAGCTGATTCTAAAATCTCCCCTCAATCTCCTGAATTCGAGTCTGAGGAATAAGTCATTGTGGAAGCCATTCATGTTGTTATGTATTTTTCATCGTTCCACTAGTAGGGTTTCGTGAGGTTACGGGCGGTTGTCATTGATTTCACCGCATTCTTTACTTTGCTGCATATTTCTATAAATATACTGGAAGAATTTCATGGATATTTCTCACGTCCCATTTAAGGAGATTTGTCTTAGTTTGTGACATTAATAGGTAGTCTTGACATGTGGATGGGTCTTACTTTCAACGACTATTCTAGAATTTATCATGCCTGGCCTCGGCATGTAAGATGACCAAATTGTTTGGTGTTCGAACTCAGTTTTGTTTGGATGATTTATCAGGGATCAACCTGAAATCAATATACTCCTTCATCAGGGAAACAGAATGGTTTGTGGATTCCTGCATTTTATAAGCTTTCTAAAATCTCCTCGCGTTCTCCTGAATTCGAGTCTGAGGAATAAGTCGTAGTCTTTACGGGAAAATTCCATGCGTGTTGATACGTATTTTTCATCGTTCCACTAGTAGGATTTCGTGAGGTTACTGGCGTATGTCTTAAACGTTGATCATCGATTTACCCCATTCTTTACATTGCTGTCTATTTCTTTAAAAAAAAACTGGACTGGAATTTCATGAAGTTTCTCACTTCCCATTTAGGAAGATTTGCCATAGTTTATGGCATTGATAGGGATTCTCATCAATGATGAGTCATCAATGCTAAAAGTGATGTATTGGTGGTCGTTTAACGTGACCTGATCCTTAAGAATCATCCAGCTCTAAAGAAGTTGAATTGGAATATCTTTAGGCAGTTGCATTAATGCATGTTTCGTTGTGTTATAAGATTCTCTAATAATAGGTGTCACGTTTGTCACAGTCACAATACAATTCTCTAATGTTGAGTACTGGAATCTATCTGGGTGTCACATTTATTGCATGCACAAGTGCACTTCAAACATCATCTTCTTGATTCATCCTATTGGTAAATGCTTGAATCATGATTTAATTTTAAAGCTCCTCTTTGTGGTTATGAATTTATTTGGTTGTCTTTCTTTCTTTATTTGGAGATTACGACCTAGATCTATTAGTTCTCGTGAACTTTATATGGTATCTCGTCGTGATTTAATTTTCAAGCTCCTCTCTGTATATATATATTGATTCCTATGGTTCCAAGTTGGAACAAAGGGCCGTAACGAAATTCTTCCATCGGGATCTGTCCTGTGCCATTAGTTTTATCTCAGACCAAGTTTTTCCTGTTCTGCTAGTTTCGGATTCTAATTGCCTTCTCCAAGTGTTAGCGGGTCTTCCTCCTCTTCTGCTGCCTTGAGAGTTCCAGTCAATTGCCATCTTTGATATATCATCATGAGGTCTTCTCAAAATATGGCCAACCCAGCTCCATTTCCTCCTTGCAATTTCCATGCGGATTGGTGTTTCGTCTGCTATTTACCAGAGGTCCCTGTTGGAAACTACGTTCGGCCAAAATATTCGCAATATTTTGCGCAAGCAGCGGTTAATAAATACTTGCAGGGATTGTATGTCGCTTGTAGTACAGTTCCAGGACTCACATCCGTATAGCAGGGTGGAGCGAACATTTGAGGAGAAAAGGCGGAGCTTAGTCTTCATATGTAACTGTGGTGACTTCCACACCCTATGTAATGTACCATATGATTGTTTTGCCTTTCCTATGCGATATGCAATATCATTACGTGAGCCGCCTGTGGTGGATATGATACTACCTAAGTAGCAGAACGATTGCACATCCTCGAGCTCTACTTTGTTGTTGACCTTGAATTTAGAGAGATTAATTGCATTGATGCGTAGAACCTTAGTTTTGTCGAAGTTAGTATGAAGGCCTACACCTGATGCCAGCTGATGTATCTGATCCAATTTGGCTGACATGTCGCTGTAATTGTGTGCGAGCAGGCAAATATCATTAGCATAATCAAGATCTTCCAGTCGACCATTCATACCCCATGTAATGCCTCTTCTAATGCGGGTGGATTGCTGCATAATTGAGTCCAATACAATATTGAATAACAGCGGAGATAGGATACATCCCTGTCGTACACCAGTGCTTACACCAATGGGATTGCCTAACATGCGTTCACGCAGTAGTCGACTTGTTGAGTTGCCATACAGAGCTCTGATAAGATCGATTAGCTCAGGTGGAATTCCTTTACATTGAAGTGCGTGCCAAATAGCCTCATGGTGGATAGTATCAAATGCTTTGGCGAAGTCGATGAATATGAGATATAGTGGAGATCGCCATTCTACCGACTGTTCCACTATGATCCGTTGGCTATTTATATGATCGGTGCAAGATCGGTGTGGTGTGAAACCAGCTTGCTCATTACGAAGATATGATGAAATTGATGATGATAGTCTAGCATGGATTATATTCGCTAGCACCTTATTAATCATAGTTAAAAGAGTTATACCCCGCCAGTTTCTGCATTCCGTTAAGTCTCCTTTCTTGGGTAGTTTAATTATCACTCCCTCACTAAGTTCAGCAGGAAGAGAGTGGGATGTCCAGAAGTCCTTGATAATAGGTCTGATTATTTCAGCGCTAAGAGTAGGATCAGCCTTAAGCAGTTCAGGATTGATATTGTCTACGCCTGGTGCCTTGCCATTATCTGTGGTTATGAGTTTATTTGGTTGTCTTTCTTTATTTGGAGATTTCGACCTAGATCCTCTAGTTCTCATGCCTTTATAGGGTATCTTGGTGTGTAACAATCTATCTTTATAAGCTTTACATATAAAGAAAGAAATTAAACAAAATTAATAACCACAGAGACAACAATTGATACAGATGGACATAGATTGTTACACACCGAGATACCCTATAAAGTGCAAGAGAACTACAGGATCTAGGTCAAATTCTTTACTTCTCTTTTTGACCTAGATCATCTACTTCTCTTGCTATTTATAGGCTGAAATGGAGTAAAGCTCGATCATTACTCAATGTCGATCTTATTGTACAAGTCAATGCTCAATTTATGTCATCGTTTATAGACTTGAGCATGTTTCTTGTACTTTGAATAACTTTATTCTCTTCCAGGAAAACGTCTTTTTCACTACCTCAGAACCCGTAATATAACCGGTGAAACGGGCCAGGTGGCATTCGATGATAATGGCGATAGGATATATGCCGGCTATGATGTAATCAATATGAGGCCAAAGCAAAAGAAACAAGTTGTGGGCAAATTCTATTATGATGATGTAAGGAAAAAAACTTTAAATAAAATCAAAGCAAATTCAGTAAATTGTCTCTTCTTGTAATTAGGACAAAGGTATGATGCGTTTGAAAATCAACGATAGTCAAATTATATGGCCGGGTGAACAGAAAAAGAAACCGGAGGGCATAATGATACCCACACATTTGAAAGTATTGACCATAGAAGAGAAGCCTTTTGTATATGTCAGACGTTTGACGGATGATGAAGTGAATTGTGTAGATGATGAGGTGCCCTGTCCTCTCTTTAATACCACAAATGGAGTGGGTAGGTTCAAAACGAAACTTTAAACATGATAAAAACTATTTATTCTCATTATAAATTAATTTGTATTACAGAAAACGATTACTGCTGTCGTGGCTATTGTATAGATCTACTTAAAGCCTTGTCACAGCGCATTAATTTCACCTATGAATTGGGACTCTCTCCAGATGGTCAGTTTGGTCATTATATTTTGAAAAATTCCACTACCGGTACAATATCTTCATCGACAAAGAAGGAATGGACTGGTTTAATAGGCGAACTGGTGAATGAACGGGCGGACATGATTGTAGCACCACTAACCATTAACCCGGAGCGTGCCGAATATATAGAGTTTTCGAAACCCTTTAAATATCAAGGCATTACAATACTCGAAAAGAAACCATCACGTTCGAGTACTTTAGTGTCTTTCTTGCAACCATTTAGTAACACGCTTTGGATATTGGTAGTGGTGTCGGTGCATGTTGTGGCTCTGGTTCTGTATCTGCTGGATAGGTAAGTTGTTTTCTTTTTACTGCTGGATAACAAGCATGTTCTTTTTTAAATCTACTATGTAATTAAATATAAAATCTCTTTCTCTATGTGTATCTTATTAAACAAAGAGCATGTTTTAAAGTTAATTTGATTTATTTCTAATCTCTTTCTCTCTCTCTCTATGTTAACTTAAATGTAATTCAAGCTTTTAGGTTTAATTGTGTGTTACTTGTGATTATGATTTTCTAGCTGTTTTTGGCAGTTTCCGGAATTAATATTGAATTTATTTAATTCCTTGTCTCTCATAGATTTTCTCCATTTGGTCGTTTTAAACTTTCTCATGTTGATAGTCATGAAGAGAAGGCTTTAAATTTAAGTTCTGCCATTTGGTTTGCCTGGGGCGTTCTTTTAAACAGTGGCATTGGCGAGGGCACGCCGCGCAGTTTTTCCGCACGTGTATTGGGCATGGTGTGGGCTGGTTTTGCCATGATCATTGTAGCCTCGTATACTGCCAACTTGGCGGCTTTCCTCGTGTTGGAGCGTCCCAAAACCAAGCTGAGTGGCATTAATGATGCTCGTTTGCGTAATACTATGGAGAATTTGACTTGTGCTACGGTTAAGGGTTCATCGGTGGACATGTACTTTAGACGCCAGGTGGAATTGTCGAATATGTACAGAACCATGGAGGCTAATAACTATGATACAGCTGAGAAGGCCATAGAGGATGTTAAGAAGGGGTTAGTTTGATTGTTCTTAATAACTAACTTAATTAATGTTTGTTTTATTTTGTTTAGCAAACTGATGGCTTTTATATGGGATTCATCTCGCTTGGAATATGAAGCCTCTAAGGATTGTGAATTGGTTACGGCGGGAGAGTTATTTGGCCGCAGTGGTTATGGCATTGGTTTGCAAAAAGGTTCACCTTGGACGGATGCAGTTACTTTGACGATTTTGGAATTTCATGAAAGTGAGTTGGAAATTTACACATATAAAATCACGATCTGGAATTATGTTGCAATTGTTATATTGAAACTTTACTTGTGGATCATTAAACAGATCCTTTTGTGTTGCCAAATGGATTTAAAATTATGACCAGATGCAATTACATCAGATCTAAGCATCTTTCTACGGAAGCTGGAAGAAGATCTTCCATGTTTTCTTCCTTTGATCTTTTTAGGCTTGTGAACTTGAATGTAAATAGAATAAGTTCAATTAAACTGTTGAGAGATCTTTCTGGCTTCGGTTATTGTAGTTTCAGCGCTCTAACTCTGCGAACTATCAGATTTAAAAGCAACCATAAATGTTTCCAAAGAAAAGACAAATACTTTTGACTTTAGTAGTTGGAAAATCTTCTTCTTTGCGGTGAAGTTTTGTGATCTTTTTAGACCTCTGTCCTTGAAGAAGATATTTCGCGGATCGTCAGTTTACTCTAAAATCTGATTTCAGTTCAGGCATTTCCAATGCAATTTCATCAGATCTAAACTTCTTACTTAGGAAGCTGAAAGCAGATCTTCTATGTTTTCTTCCTTTTAACTTTTTAGGTTTGTGAACTTGAATGTAGAAAGAAGACCGAAAGTTCAATTAATCTGTTTAGACAAATTTACTCTGCGATTCCCGTCCTTTGCCAGAGATCTTTCTAGCTTCGGTTATTGTAGCTTCAGCGCGAACCATTCGATTTAAAAGCAACCATGAATGTTTCCAGTGAAAAGACAAATAATATCCGTGGTAGTCTTATGTGTCACCAGATCTAAACTTTTGACTTTGGAAGTTGGAAAATCTCCTTCTGTATTTTCATCCTTGCGATGAAGTTCTGTAATCTTTTTAGACGTCTGTCCTTGAAGAAAATATTTCGCGGATCGTCAGTGTCTGTAATAAAACAGGAGTATCGAAGTCAATCTGCACTTGTACTCGAACCATAAAGATCTCCCTCTGGCAAATGAGAAATGCCGTTGAAATATTCCTGAATCAGGGAGTTTCCGAAGAAGTTCAATATCATCGAGATAGCGGAGAGAATCCTCTTTAATCCCACAACAACCAGAATGATCTCTGGCAAATCACGAGAATCGAAGTCAATCTACATTAAAATGTTCCTCGATTAGGGAACTTAGCTTTATGGAGACTGTGGAGATAATATGCTTGAACTGAAGCCAGATTGTAGAGTAAATTCTGGCTTCAGTTCAAGCATATTATCTCCACAGTCTCGATGAAGCTCAGTTCCTTTATTTCATCAGATCAAAACTTCTTACTTCGGCAGCTGGAAGCAAATCTTCGATGTTCTTTTCCTTTGATATTTTTAGGCTTGTACAAAGAAGAAGTACAATTGAACTGTTAAGATAAAATTACTTTCCTCCGTTGCCAGAGATCTTTCTAGCTTCGGTTATTGTAGTTTCAGTGCATTAACTCTGCGAACTATTTGATTTGAAAGGAACCATCAATGTTTCCAATGAATAGCCAAATAATATCACCGATAGTCTTAAGTTTCTCCAGATCCAAACTTTTGACTTTGGAAGTTGGAAAATCTTCTTCTGTATTTTCATTCTCGCGGTGAAGATCTGTGATCTTTTTAGACCTCTGTCATTGAAGAAGATATTTCGCGGAACGTCAATTTACTCTACAATCTGGCTTCAGTTCAAGCTTATTATCTCCACAGTCTCGATGAAGCTCAGTTCCTTTATTTCATCAGATCAAAACTTCTTACTTCGGCAGCTGGAAGCAAATCTTCTATGTTCTTTTCCTTTGATATTTTTAGGCTTTTGAACTTATATGTAGAAAGGAGATGTTAAATTGAACTGTTAAGATAAAATTACTTTCCTCCCTTGCCAGAGATCTTACTAGCTTCGGTTATTGTAGTTTCAGCGCATTAACTCTGCGAACTATTTGATTTGAAAGGAACCATCAATGTTTCCAATGAATAGCCAAATTATATCACCGATAGTCTTATGTTTCTCCAGATCCAAACTTTTGACTTTGGAAGTTGGAAAATCTTCTTCTGTATATTCATCCTTGCAATGAAGTTCTGTCATCTGTTTAAACCTCTATTTTTGAAGAAGATATTTCCCGGAACGTCAGTTTACTCTACAATCTGGCTTCAGTTCAAGCATATTATCTCCTCAGTCTCCATGAAGCTAAGTTCCCTAATCGAGGAACATTTCAAAGTAGATTGACTTCGATCCTCAAGATTTCCCAGAGACCATTCAGGTTTTTGTGGAATTAAAGCGGATTATCTCTGCAATTCCTATGATATTGAACTTCTTCAGAAACTCCTTGATCATTTGCCGGAGGGAGATCTTTATGGTCCGAGTACAAGTGCAGATTGACTTCGATCCTCCTGATTTTTGTGGAATTAAAGCGGATTATCTCTGCAATCTCGATGATATTGAACTTCTTCAGAAACTCCCTGATCCAGGAATATTTCAACAGTATTTCTCATTTGCCGGAGAGAGATCTTTATAGTTCGAGTACAAGTGCAGATTGACTTCGATCCTCCTGATTTACCAGAGATCATTCTGGTTTTTGTGGAATTAAAGCGGCTTATCTCTGCAATCTCGATGATATTGAACTTCTTCAGAAACATCCTGATCCAGGAATATTTCAACGTCATTTCTCATTTGCCGGAGATCTTTATGGTTCGATTGGAAGTACTGTTTAATGTATGCAGCATATTAAAAACGTTCTTCGTTCTTTGCATTTCACTGTTCATTGACTACTATAATCGTCCTCTGCTAGATATCTTCCTGGATTCAATTCAACCGAATTATCTCTGCAATCTCCATAATGTTGAACTTCTTCAGCTACTCAATGATCCAGGAGTATTTCAATGTATATTTACTACAATCTGTTGTCCTTTCCTTTGCCGAAGATTATTATGGTTTGACTGCAAGCTAGCAGTTTAATGTATGCAGCATATTATCAAAGATTATCGTTATTGGAATTTCACTGATCATTGACTACGATAATCGTCCACTGCTAGAGATCTTTCTGTATTCAGTTCAAGAAGATTATCTCTAGATGATGTTGAACTTCTTCAGCTACTCAATGATCCAGGAGTATTTCAATGTATATTTACTACAATCTGTTGTCCTTTGCCGAAGTGCCAGCTAGCAGTTCAATATATACTGCATATTGTCTTCTTCGTCCTTTGCATTTCTCCTTTTCCAGATATCTTTCTGATCCAGAAGTTTTTCAATGTATCTTTGTTTTTTTTTTCCGGAGATATTTGTGGTTTAAGTACAAGCCGCGGTATATTGGCAGTGATGTTCGTCCTTTGCCTTTCTGACTTTAGTTTAAGTAAATTATTCCCTCATTGAATCTCTCTCTTATCAATCTACGATCTTCATCTTATTCCAGAGACCTGTCTGGCTTCAGTTTAAATGCCTGATCTCTCTGAATCTATATTAGGCCTTAGTCGGAGTTGTTTTTGGTTTCACAGCCCGCGTATTATCTGTTCAACATAATCTCGGTATTTTGTTACAAATATGTTTGGTTTTGTGCTTGAATCATATTGAATTTCCTTGTAAAATTTAATATTCGCGATCGTACTCCAGAGTTACTACTTCCGTTTTGAGAAAAAAAGTTTTAAACAGATCACAGATCCAAGATTTCTCATCTGACTCCATCTTATTCGATTTTCTTGCACCAAATTATGTCTGTAATTTGACTTCTAGTGCACGTAAGCCATGAATTTATCAACAAAGAGTTTCCATTGTACTTCATTGTCAAAAGTAGAGGTGACATGATTGATTGGGAACAGAACACGACCAAATTCTTGAACGATTATCCAAACTATGAGGTCTGAGGAATGTTGCCAAATCATGCTCATTTAAGACTAAATTCCCCTATTGATTATATTTTTAATGGTTTCCTATGAAATTTATATATAATTTCATTTAAATTTACAGGCGGTTTTATGGAGGCTCTAGACAAGGCCTGGATATTTCATGGAAATGCTCAACAATGTGAACAATTTGAGAAAACACCCAACACTTTGGGATTAAAAAATATGGCAGGGGTGTTCATATTGGTGGCGGCCGGGGTAGCCATAGGTGTGGGACTCATATTAATCGAGGTGATATATAAACGACATCAGGTGAAGAAACAAAAACGAATGGATATAGCTAGACATGCTGCTGCCAAATGGAGAGGAACAATAGAGGTAATTGTGAAGATATTGCTAAAAATATATTTTCTATTTAATTGTTTCTATTTAATTAATATAGAAACGCAAAACCATACGCACCTCCTTGGCCATGCAACGTCAGTATAATGTGGGCCTTAATGCCAATCCCGGCACCATTAGCTATTCGGTGGACAAGAGACGCTATCATCGTTTGGGTCCTAGAGGACCGGAAAATGCTTGGATTGGTGACAACAATGATATGCTGAGAAATCGCCGTTTCTTAGATCCCTCCAAACCCAAACACTCACCCAAAGTACATGCTCCGCTTTTGGGCAGAATGAAACAACAGCAGCCGGGTAATCTAATGCCACCCAAGTACTCACCCGGCTATACAAGTGATGTTTCACATTTGGTAGTTTAAAAACCAAATCGAAATTAACCAAATTTTATAGAAACTTAAGAAGAAATAATTGATTGTTACAAATTTGAAACCAAAGATTTAAATTGAAAATATGTAGTTTTATTAATTTTTTTTTAACGAGTAAACGAAAATTTGTTACAATTTAAAGATGCATAAGCTCAAATTTTTAATGTAAAACAAAAGTTTAAATATGTTTATATGTATATGTACTATATATTTAATGTTAATTATTTAATTAAATATGTCTTTAAGAAATAATTACAAATAACCACCTAGAAAGGAAATTTTTGCAAAAGTAAACAGGGTATGGAATTGTCTTATTAAATTTTTACTGGGAAAAATAATTGAAATTTGCAAAGTTTGTAACTGAAAACGAATTAAATTATTTTAAAAGTCACAATATGTAATAACAAGCTAAATTAAAAATTTTTTTTTAAATATTCAAACATGAAAAATTAAACTGCTCATTAGCAAATGTTACTACTGTTTAATATACAGTGCCATCTTCTAGTAGTTTCATGAATTATCCACAAATATTGAAAAATCTTGAAAATAAATTCGAACTTATGTTCGAATTTTCGAAATTGTGTAAAAAAGTTGTAATTTCATATAATAAATAGAAATTCTAAACACATTTTGTAAAACCATTAATTTTTACCAAATTAACTAATTTCGAAAATTAAAATTTTGAAAAAAAATTCTTAAAATTTTAATTTCAAATATAGAAAACCTATTAAAATTAGAGAAAATTTTTATTTTATTAAAATATTCAAGTTTTAAATGATTTTCGTACCTAAAAAATAAGTTAAAAATTGAGTTGTTATTTTCGAAATTTCGAAAATGTCATAAATAGTATTAATTTTGAATAAGCAGTTGATATAATATAAAGAAATTAAAAATTTTAAATTTTTGAATAATTTCGAACTTAAAATACAATCGAAATTAAGTTCGAATTTTCGAAATTGTTTAAAAAAGTTGTTATTTCGTTTAAGAAATAGAAATTCTAAACACACTTTTAAAACCTTTATTTTTTTTACCAGATTATGAAATTTCGACAATCTAATCAAAATTTCTTAAAATTTTAATTTCGAACATGTACTGAAAACCTATAAAATTAGAGAATATTTTTATTTTAATGAAATACTCAAGTTTTAAATGATTTTCGTGCCTAAAAAATAAGTTCAAAATTGAGTTCGTATTTTCGAAATTAATTTCAAATTTTCAAAAATGTCATAAATAGCTGTAATTTTGAATAAGCAGTTGATATAGTATAAAAAAATTTAGAAATCTTAAATTTTTGTATAATTTCGAACTTAAAATACAATCGAAATTAAATTCGAATTTTGGAAATTGTTTAAGAAAGTTGCAATTTCGTATAAGAAATAGAAATTCTTAACACATTTTTAAAACATTTTATGTTTTTTTTCCAGATTAGCAAATTTCGAAAATTAAATTTTGACAAACATTTTCAAAATTTTTTAAAATTTTAATTTCGAATATTGAAACTTATTAAAATTAAAAAAAATTTAAGAATATTTTAATTTTAATGAAAAACTCAAGTTTTAAATTATTTTTGTACCTAAAAAATAAATTCAAAATTAAGTTCGAATTTTCGAAATTATGTAAAAAAGTTGTAGTTTCATATAAGAAATAGAAATTCTTAACACATTTTTTAAAACCAAATTAATTAATTTCGAAAATGAGGATTTTGAAAAAAATTTCTTAAAATTTTAATTTCGAATATTGAAAACATTAAAATTAAAGAAAATTTAAGAATATTTTTATTTTAATGAAAAACTCAAGTTTTAAATTATTTTTGTACCTAAAAAATAAATTCAAAATTGAGTTAGTATTTTCGAAATTAATTTCGAATTTTCGAAAAAATCGTAAATAGCTGTAATTTTGAATAAGCAGTTGATATATTATAAAGAAATTAAAAAATTTAAAATTTTTGAATAATTTCGAACTTAAAATACAATCGAAATTAAGTTCGAATTTTCGAAATTGTGTAAAAAAGTTGTAATTACGTATAAGAAATAGAAATTCTTAACACATTTTGTAAAACTATTAATATTTACCAAATTAATTAATTTCGAAAATGAGGATTTTGAAAAAAATTTCTTAAAATTTTAATTTCGAAAACCTATTAAAATTAGAGAATATTTTTTTTATGAAATACTCAAGTTTTAAATGATTTTCGTGCCTAAAAAATAAGTTCAAAATTGAGTTAATTTTTTCGAAATTAATTTCGAATTTTCAAAAATGTCATAAATAGCTGTAATTTTGAAAAAGCAATTGATATAGTATAAAGAAATTACAAAATTTTAAATTTTTGTGTAATTTCGAACTTGAAATACAATTGAAATTAAGTTTGAATTTTCGAAATTGTGTAAAAAAGTTGAAATAGAAATTCTAAACACATTTTTAAAACCTTTAATTTTTTTTAATTAAAGCAAATTTTGAAATTCATATGTTAAACAAAAAATGTAAACCACCTTAAAAAGTATTAAATTAAAGGATAATTGTTATAAAAAAATTGAACTTTAATTTACCAAGAGAAAATCTGAAACACTTTGGCAAATTGCTCAAATATATAAAATACAATTTTGTTTTAAAATTTTATATGAAAAAAAGAAATTATAAAAACAAATTATTAAATGAAAGTTAACAAATTAAATGTGAAGTAATAAAAACCAAAAAAAAAATTAAATCCAAATAAATGTTTTACACTTAAGTATTTAATATAATTAAGAGAATAAAAAAAACAAAATTATGTTCTTTTTTTGGAGAAATAAAAAATCCAAAAAATCAAATAAATGTTAAATAAATCCAAAGATATTTAAAAATTAAAGTTTCATTTATAGTTTGTTCTACATAAATTTTATTTAGCACTTGTATGTGATGCGTTAAAATAACTCGTGCCATTTATTTGCAACCCATCATCAAATTGTAAGTAAATGGCGGAGACAACAAGTGTTAAAACTAATATTGAAAAAACATAAAAAATTAAACTGACTTTGACTCTGACCGATTTTAGCTCTGGTAGCTGTAATAAATATTATAATAATATTTAATACACGATATAAAGAATAATAAATAAAAACGTACATATATATTTAAATAATGATGATACAATTATTGAGACAATCAATTAACATTTTTTTTTTTTTTTGTTGAAAAGTACATGAAAAACAAGTGGATACTTAAAAATACATACGTTTATTGTTAAATGGAGTGTGTCTGGATTTTTAATTTTTAATTTTTCACTTTGATGTTTAGTTTAATGTTTAAAAAGCCTAAAATGAACTTTAAATTGAACCTTTGGAGTCATAGAGTAGTGGTTTTAAATAAAATTATGGATGTTGAATTAAGAAGAAGGACATTGGACAAAACACTTATGTTATTAATTTAAATCACTTTTATAATATTGACAAATTTTCAATTTTATGCATCACTCAATTTTAAAATATTTGTGCACAAAATTATTGGTTGACACAAAATTAAATTTAATAAAAAATAAATTAAAAAAGACTTAAAAATAATATTGAGTGTATGACTTAAAAATGCGGGATATACAATGGATAGCGTATCTTTTGAATGCGGTTTTTTGAAGTTTACATATCTGTCATTTATTCTCACTTAGTTACACTCTGTGTAATTTTTTGAGTCATGGAAATATAACCATATACGGACACCTCAAAAGATTTTGGGTCTCGGTGTCAGTTTTGCAAAAAACTGATCATTTTCTCAGGCTCATGTCTTGCAAACAGTTCGGAATTTTGATTTACTCTCTGAGGCAATGTTGTAGCCCTTGTCATAAAGAACAACAATTGTGAACATATAAAATCAAAAAAACTTCATCTTCAAGATCAAAATCGCAAAAAAACTTTAAAAAATTAGATTTTTTTTTACCATTTTTTCCCTATTTAGGTCCATAGGTAGCAAACCGTTCAAAATTCAAGGAAACAATCAACTACAAAAATGTACCTAAGATCCTTATAAACAACTTTCTAGAACATATAAACTTCCTAGGAATGATTCTTAACACCGTTTAGGTCAATGTAAGTTAGTAAGAAAAAACTAAAGGAATTAAGTGTTTTGGGCCATAAACTATTAAATTAAAAACTAAAGCATACTTTTAGGCAGCTTAAAAAAAAATTATTTCTAAATTTATTTCGAAGTTTTTTGCGATTTTGATCTTGAAGATGATTTTTTTTTTGATTTTATGTGTTCACAATTTTCGAAATTAATTTCGAATTTTCAAAAAAATCATAAGTAGCTGTAATATTCAATAAGCAGTTGATATAGTATAAAGAAATTACAAAATGTTAAATTTATGAATAATTTCGAACTTAAAATACAATCGAAATTAAGTTCGAATTTTGGAAATTGTTTAAAAAGATTGTAGTTTCTTATAAGAAATAGAAATTCCTAACACATTTTTAAAACCTTGTTTTTTCCAGATTAACAAATTTCGAAAATTAAATTTTGACAAACATTTTCAAAATTTTTTAAAATTTTAATTTTGAATATTTCGAAAACCTATTAAAATTAAAGAAAATTTAAGAATATTTTTAATTTAATGAAATACACAAGTTTTAAATGATTTTCGTACCTAAAAAATAAGTTCAAAATTGAGTTCGTATTTTCGAAATTAATTTCGAATTTTCGTAAATGCCATAAATAGTTGTAATTTTGAATAAGCAGTTGATATAGTATAAAGAAATTACAAAATTTTAAATAATTTCGAATTTAAAATACCATCGAAATTAATCGAAAGAAATTCTAAACACATTTTGTAAAACCATTAATATTGTTACGAAATTGTACTTGAATTCAAATATAACGATTTTAACGGCTGATTTAAAAGTAGCATAATGCTTTCAAATAAATAACAGTGCTGAAATAGCAAACTGTAACATATCTGTGGGCATTGTTAAATAAAAGCTTTCAGTTGATTTGATTGTAAGTTGGCAACGCTGTATTCGAGTTCGAATAATCAGTTAAAGAACATTGTAGAAAGTACACAACAGATGGCGTATGATCTAGAATATTCGAACTTTGACTAAAGAGCTTTCTAGATGGTAATGCAGTGTTATAAATAGTGACAGAGGTTGCAGTCGTTAGTGAGTTTATCAGAGACGCTTTTCGGATAAACATCATCTGAGTGCCTTAAAGTGTGTTGTGTTTTTCAAGTAAATTCGTGTACATTATAAATTGTGTCTGTAATTCTGAGAATTTATAAACCTGTATAAAAAACATTGATTGGCTATTTAATTCTGTGATTGTTGTACATTTTTAATAAATAAAGAGTTGTTACAATTTTTAAACTACTAAACGGCTTTTATTTGCAATAAAAAGTATCCGGTTTATTTAAGGGAAATAAACCAAGCGTTTTGAAAAGGTTAAAACGTAACAATATTTACCAAATTAACTAATTTCGAAAATTAAAATTTTGAAAAAAATTTCTTAAAATTTTAATTCAAATATAGAAAACCAATTAAAATTAGAGAAAATTTAAGAATATTTTTATTTTAATGAAATACTCAAGTTTCGAATTTTCAAAAAAAAATTTTGATCTTGAAGATGAAGTTGTTTGGATTTTATTTGTTCACAATTTTTGTTCTTTATGACAAGGGCTACAACTTTGCCTCAGAGAGTAAATCAAAATTCCGAACTGTTTGCAAGATATGAGCCTGAGAAAATGATCACTATTTTGCAAAACTGACACCGGGGCCCCAAATCTTTGGGGGCCCATAAAAAAAAACGTGCATGACTTTGGGCAAAACTGGGAGACACGTTTCTTTTTTTTGGTCTTTTATCATGTAGTGGTTTCCGTATTTTTTTCGTGTTGCACTGTGTTTTTTATATTATTTTTTACAAATTAAAGTTCTATCGGTCTTAAAAAACACCCTTGACTAGAGTTCTGGGGAAGAACTGAATATTGCTGAGGCCGGATAATTTGGAACTTACAATTATGACATGTAATAATAAACAATTCTATTTCACAACCATAGAGAGTTAAAATGAAGATTGCTAAAGAAGAACTGTAGAACTAAGCTTAAGCCAGAATAATTAAATATTATTTATATGGACTTACCGAATCCTCATAATCCCAATACGCTCCCAAATAAAACATATTCAAGATGACAAATTCTTCTTTGTCAAAGATCTGAAAATAATTAAGAAAGAACTTTAATAATAATAAGATAATCTACATTCTCTGTTTAAACCTAGCTTAAACAAAAATTTGTGGTTTTCACTTATTGTTTATTTTGTAATAAACTAAGTTTAACTGAGCATCATTGGCGAGTTAAACCCAAGCACAAACAGCTGGAATATATTGTAAAATAAACAAGTAAAAAATACATACATTATTGGTTTACACTTGCTTGTCATTAAAATATATAGCAGTAACAAACAATAAAGTTTAAACAATAACAAACAAAATAAACAAATAAATTTTTGTTTTTAATATCATTAACAAAATGTGTTGATATTTAACGATTGTTAAACATTAACTGTTTCTCTATTATTTAAGAATTTTTATTGTATATTTAAAAGGATTTCAAACTTTTAAACCAACCACTCCATAGTGTAATATAGAGTTGTATTTGAGAAAGTATTGAGTATTCGAGTACTCAGTACTGAAATACAACAACTACTCAACACATTCAGAGTTGTATTTTTCAATAAAACAAGGGAAAAAAACTGTTATGTTTTTCAGTATTTTATTTATTTAAAAATATAAAGGGGCCCAACTTTGACAGTTGATAGCGGTCATATTGTTGAAGCTACATCTGCTTTGATTTCATCAATAAATCATCTTCAGCTATGAGGCCATTTCTGGATGAATGTGCACATCAACAAACAAAATATTGGAATTTGGGATGATACCAAACCACATGAGATCCACGAGCTTCCAATAAATCCCGAAAAAGTCACTGTTTTGTGTGAATATTTCATTGAGAACAAAATTAGCCGGGCCATTACAGTTAATGACGAGCGCTATAGGCATCAATAGATCTTTCAAATGAAAAAAAAACGAAAATAGGAAGCTTTTAATGAAAGACCCTTTATTTATATCTTTTACATGTGTTCCTAAGGTAAATCGAAAATATCTTAGTTTGTTAACAAATATTTGTTTATCAACTTTTTCAAAATTTCCTTTAAAAACATTAAATAAATATTGAAAACTTGTGGGGTTGTTAAGCTGTAAATCTACTACAAAACACTATAGTTAGCAGTACGAGCCATATTGTCTGACTATTTCTGGATTATCAGTATAAGTATTTACCCACAACGTAGGAAGAATAAACTTGTGAGTCAGTTTGTCTCTCTTTGTTCATATATTAATAAAAGTAATTCATAATAATTTTGTTTAATTATTTGCCTAACGGTATAACTGGATTAAACCGATTAAAATAAATTAATTTTTATTTTATTATTAATCATTGTTAATAAATAATACTGCTATACTTTTATGATTTACTTGATTTTCATATAAAAAATTGATTTTTGGTTGAAAATATAAGTGATCACAGATGAACGTCCTTTTTCCATTTGGACCACTATTTACTGATTTATAGCCAATTTTATGTTTTACTTGATTTTCATATAAAAATCGATTTTTGGTTAAAATTTAATGTGATCACAGATGATAGTCCTTTTTCCATTTGGACCACTATTTACTGATTTATAGCCAATTTTATGTTTTACTTGATTTTCATATAAAAAATTGATTTTTGGATGAAAATATAAGTGATCACAGATGAACGTCCTTTTTCCATTTGGACCACTATTTACTGATTTATAGCCAATTTTATGTTTTACTTGATTTTCATATAAAAATCGATTTTTGGTTAAAATTTAATGTGATCACAGATGATCGTCCTTTTTCCATTTGGACCACTATTTACTGATTTATAGCCAATTTTATGTTTTACTTGATTTTCATATAAAAATCGAGTTTTGGTTAAAATTTAATGTGATCACAGATGATCGTCCTTTTTCCATTTGGACCACTACTTACTGATTTATAGCCAATTTTATGTTTTACTTGATTTTCATATAAAAATCGATTTTTGGTTAAAATTTAATGTGATCACAGATGATCGTCCTTTTTCCATTTGGACCACTATTTACTGATTTATAGCCAATTTTATGTTTTACTTGATTTTCATATAAAAATCGAGTTTTGGTTAAAATTTAATGTGATCACAGATGATCGTCCTTTTTCCATTTGGACCACTACTTACTGATTTATAGCCAATTTTATGTTTTACTTGATTTTCATATAAAAATCGATTTTTGGTTAAAATTTAATGTGATCACAGATGATCGTCCTTTTTCCATTTGGACCACTATTTACTGATTTATAGCCAATTTTATGTTTTACTTGATTTTCATATAAAAATCGATTTTTGGTTAAAATTTAATGTGATCACAGATGATCGTCCTTTTTCCATTTGGACCACTATTTACTGATTTATAGCCAATTTTATGTTTTACTTGATTTTCATATAAAAAATTGATTTTTGGATGAAAATATAAGTGATCACAGATGAACGTCCTTTTTCCATTTGGACCACTATTTACTGATTTATAGCCAATTTTATGTTTTACTTGATTTTCATATAAAAATCGATTTTTGGTTAAAATTTAATGTGATCACAGATGATCGTCCTTTTTCCATTTGGACCACTATTTACTGATTTATAGCCAATTTTATGTTTTACTTGATTTTCATATAAAAAATTGATTTTTGGATGAAAATATAAGTGATCACAGATGAACGTCCTTTTTCCATTTGGACCACTATTTACTGATTTATAGCCAATTTTATGTTTTACTTGATTTTCATATAAAAATCGATTTTTGGTTAAAATTTAATGTGATCACAGATGATCGTCCTTTTTCCATTTGGACCACTATTTACTGATTTATAGCCAATTTTATGTTTTACTTGATTTTCATATAAAAAATTGATTTTTGGATGAAAATATAAGTGATCACAGATGAACGTCCTTTTTCCATTTGGACCACTATTTACTGATTTATAGCCAATTTTATGTTTTACTTGATTTTCATATAAAAATCGATTTTTGGTTAAAATTTAATGTGATCACAGATGATCGTCCTTTTTCCATTTGGACCACTATTTACTGATTTATAGCCAATTTTATGTTTTACTTGATTTTCATATAAAAATCGATTTTTGGTTAAAATTTAATGTGATCACAGATGATCGTCCTTTTTCCATTTGGACCACTATTTACTGATAGCCAATTTTATGTTTTACTTGATTTTCATATAAAAATCGATTTTTGGTTAAAATTTAATGTGATCACAGATGATCGTCCTTTTTCCATTTGGACCACTATTTACTGATTTATAGCCAATTTTATGTTTTACTTGATTTTCATATAAAAAATCGATTTTTGGTTGAAAGTATAAGTGATCACAGATGATCGTCCTTTTTGCATTTGGACCACTATTTACTGATTTATAGCCAATTTTATGTTTTACTTGATTTTCATATAAAAAATCGATTTTTGGTTGAAAATATAAGTGATCACAGATGAACGTCCTTTTTTCCATTTGGACCACTATTTACTGATTTATAGCCAATTTTATGTTTTACTTGATTTTCATATAAAAAATCGATGTTAGGTTAAAATTTTATGTGATCACAGATGATCGTCCTTTTTCCATTTGGACCACTATTTACTGATTTATAGCCAATTTTATGTTTTACTTGATTTTCATATAAAAAATCGATTTTTGGTTAAAATTTGATGTGATCACAGATGATCGTCCTTTTTCCATTTGGACCACTATTTACTGATTTATAGCCAATTTTATGTTTTACTTGATTTTCATATAAAAATCGATTTTTGGTTAAAATTTGATGTGATCACAGATGATCGTCCTTTTTCCATTTAGACCACTATTTACTGATTTATAGCCAATTTTATGTTTTGCTTGATTTTCATATAAAAAATTGATTTTTGGTTAAAATTTGATGTGATCACAGATGATCGTCCTTTTTCCATTTGGACCACTATTTACTGATTTATAGCCAATTTTATGTTTTACTTGATTTTCATATAAAAAATTGATTTTTGGTTGAAAATATAAGTGATCACAGATGATCGTCCTTTTTCCATTTGGACCACTATTTACTGATTTATAGCCATTTTTATGTTTTACTTGATTTTCATCTAAAAAATCGATTTTTGGTTGAAAATATAAGTGATCACAGATGATCGTCCTTTTTCCATTTGGACCACTATTTACTGATTTATAGCCATTTTTATGTTTTACTTGATTTTCATATAAAAATTGATTTTTGGTTAAAATTTGATGTGATCACAGATGATCGTCCTTTTTCCATTTGGACCACTATTTACTGATTTATAGCCAATTTTATGTTTTACTTGATTTTCATATAAAAAAACGATTTTTGGCTGAAAATATAAGTGATCACAGATGAACGTCCTTTTTCCATTTTTACCACTATTTACTGATTTTAGCCAATTTTATGTTTTACTTGATTTTCATATAAAAAAACGATTTTTGGCTGAAAATATAAGTGATCACAGATGAACGTCCTTTTTCCATTTTTACCACTATTTACTGATTTTAGCCAATTTTATGTTTTACTTGATTTTTATATAAAAAATCGATTTTTGGTTGAAAATATAAGGGATCACAGATGATCGTCCTTTTTCCATTTGGGCCATTATTTACTGATTTATAGCCAATTTTATGTTTTACTTGATTTTTATATAAAAAATTGATTTTTGGTTGAAAATATAAGTGATCACAGATGATCGTCCTTTTTCCATTTGGACCACTATTTACTGATTTATAGCCAATTTTATGTTTTACTTGATTTTCATATAAAAAAACGATTTTTGGCTGAAAATATAAGTGATCACAGATGAACGTCCTTTTTCCATTTGGACCACTATTTACTGATTTATAGCCAATTTTATGTTTTACTTGATTTTCATATAAAAATCGATTTTTGGTTAAAATTTAATGTGATCACAGATGATCGTCCTTTTTCCATTTGGACCACTATTTACTGATTTATAGCCAATTTTATGTTTTACTTGATTTTCATATAAAAAACGATTTTTGGTTGAAAATATAAGTGATCACAGATGAACGTCCTTTTTCCATTTGGACCACTATTTACTGATTTATAGCCAATTTTATGTTTTACTTGATTTTCATATAAAAAAACGATTTTTGGCTGAAAATATAAGTGATCACAGATGAACGTCCTTTTTCCATTTGGACCACTATTTACTGATTTATAGCCAATTTTATGTTTTACTTGATTTTCATATAAAAAATTGATTTTTGGATGAAAATATAAGTGATCACAGATGAACGTCCTTTTTCCATTTGGACCACTATTTACTGATTTATAGCCAATTTTATGTTTTACTTGATTTTCATATAAAAAAACGATTTTTGGCTGAAAATATAAGTGATCACAGATGAACGTCCTTTTTCCATTTGGACCACTATTTACTGATTTATAGCCAATTTTATGTTTTACTTGATTTTCATATAAAAATCGATTTTTGGTTAAAATTTAATGTGATCACAGATGATCGTCCTTTTTACATTTGGACCACTATTTACTGATTTATAGCCAATTTTATGTTTTACGTGATTTTCATATAAAAAATTGATTTTTGGATGAAAATATAAGTGATCACAGATGAACGTCCTTTTTCCATTTGGACCACTATTTACTGATTTATAGCCAATTTTATGTTTTACTTGATTTTCATATAAAAATCGATTTTTGGTTAAAATTTAATGTGATCACAGATGATCGTCCTTTTTCCATTTGGACCACTATTTACTGATTTATAGCCAATTTTATGTTTTACTTGATTTTCATATAAAAAACGATTTTTGGTTGAAAATATAAGTGATCACAGATGAACGTCCTTTTTCCATTTGGACCACTATTTACTGATTTATAGCCAATTTTATGTTTTACTTGATTTTCATATAAAAAAACGATTTTTGGCTGAAAATATAAGTGATCACAGATGAACGTCCTTTTTCCATTTGGACCACTATTTACTGATTTATAGCCAATTTTATGTTTTACTTGATTTTCATATAAAAATCGATTTTTGGTTAAAATTTAATGTGATCACAGATGATCGTCCTTTTTCCATTTGGACCACTATTTACTGATTTATAGCCAATTTTATGTTTTACTTGATTTTCATATAAAAATCGATTTTTGGTTAAAATTTAATGTGATCACAGATGATCGTCCTTTTTACATTTGGACCACTATTTACTGATTTATAGCCAATTTTATGTTTTACTTTCATCTGATTTATAGCCAATTTTATGTTTTACTTGATTTTCATATAAAAATCGATTTTTGGTTAAAATTTAATGTGATCACAGATGATCGTCCTTTTTCCATTTGGACCACTATTTACTGATTTATAGCCAATTTTATGTTTTACTTGATTTTCATATAAAAATCGATTTTTGGTTAAAATTTAATGTGATCACAGATGAACGTCCAATTTTATGTTTTACTTGATTTTCATATAAAAAATTGATTTTTGGATGAAAATGTAAGTGATCACAGATCATCGTCCTTTTTCCATTTGGACCACTATTTACTGATTTATAGCCAATTTTATGTTTTACTTGATTTTCTTATAAAAAGTCGATTTTTGGTTGAAAATATAAGTGATCACAGATGATCGTCCTTTTTCCATTTGGACCACTATTTACTGATTTATAGCCAATTTTATGTTTTACTTGATTTTCATATAAAAAGTCGATTTTTGGTTGAAAATATAAGTGATCACAGATGAACGTCCTTTTTCCATTTGGACCACTATTTACTGATTTATAGCCAATTTTATGTTTTACTTGATTTTCTTATAAAAAGTCGATTTTTGGTTGAAAATATAAGTGATCACAGATGAACGTCCTTTTTCCATTTGGACCACTATTTACTGATTTATAGCCAATTTTATGTTTTACTTGATTTTCATATAAAAAATCGATTTTTGGTTGAAAATGTAAGTGATCACAGATGATCGTCCTTTTTCCATTTGGACCACTATTTACTGATTTATAGCCAATTTTATGTTTTACTTGATTTTCTTATAAAAAGTCGATTTTTCCATTTGGTCCACTATTTACTGATTTATAGCCAATTTTATGTTTTACTTGATTTTCTTATAAAAAGTCGATTTTTGGTTGAAAATATAAGTGATCACAGATGAACGTCCTTTTTCCATTTGGACCACTATTTACTGATTTATAGCCAATTTTATGTTTTACTTGATTTTCTTATAAAAAGTCGATTTTTGGTTGAAAATATAAGTGATCACAGATGAACGTCCTTTTTCCATTTGGACCACTATTTACTGATTTATAGCCAATTTTATGTTTTACTTGATTTACATATAAAAAATCGAATTTTGGTTAAAATTTGATGTGATCACAGATGATCGTCCTTTTTCCATTTGGACCACTATTTACTGATTTATAGCCAATTTTATGTTTTACTTGATTTTCATATAAAAATCGATTTTTGGTTAAAATTTGATGTGATCACAGATGATCGTCCTTTTTCCATTTAGACCACTATTTACTGATTTATAGCCAATTTTATGTTTTGCTTGATTTTCATATAAAAAATCGATTTTTGGTTAAAATTTGATGTGATCACAGATGATCGTCCTTTTTCCATTTAGACCACTATTTACTGATTTATAGCCAATTTTATGTTTTGCTTGATTTTCATATAAAAAATTGATTTTTGGTTAAAATTTGATGTGATCACAGATGATCGTCCTTTTTCCATTTGGACCACTATTTACTGATTTATAGCCAATTTTATGTTTTACTTGATTTTCATATAAAAAATTGATTTTTGGTTGAAAATATAAGTGATCACAGATGATCGTCCTTTTTCCATTTGGACCACTATTTACTGATTTATAGCCATTTTTATGTTTTACTTGATTTTCATCTAAAAAATCGATTTTTGGTTGAAAATATAAGTGATCACAGATGATCGTCCTTTTTCCATTTGGACCACTATTTACTGATTTATAGCCATTTTTATGTTTTACTTGATTTTCATATAAAAATTGATTTTTGGTTAAAATTTGATGTGATCACAGATGATCGTCCTTTTTCCATTTGGACCACTATTTACTGATTTATAGCCAATTTTATGTTTTACTTGATTTTCATATAAAAAAACGATTTTTGGCTGAAAATATAAGTGATCACAGATGAACGTCCTTTTTCCATTTTTACCACTATTTACTGATTTTAGCCAATTTTATGTTTTACTTGATTTTCATATAAAAAAACGATTTTTGGCTGAAAATATAAGTGATCACAGATGAACGTCCTTTTTCCATTTTTACCACTATTTACTGATTTTAGCCAATTTTATGTTTTACTTGATTTTTATATAAAAAATCGATTTTTGGTTGAAAATATAAGGGATCACAGATGATCGTCCTTTTTCCATTTGGGCCATTATTTACTGATTTATAGCCAATTTTATGTTTTACTTGATTTTTATATAAAAAATTGATTTTTGGTTGAAAATATAAGTGATCACAGATGATCGTCCTTTTTCCATTTGGACCACTATTTACTGATTTATAGCCAATTTTATGTTTTACTTGATTTTCATATAAAAAAACGATTTTTGGCTGAAAATATAAGTGATCACAGATGAACGTCCTTTTTCCATTTGGACCACTATTTACTGATTTATAGCCAATTTTATGTTTTACTTGATTTTCATATAAAAAAACGATTTTTGGCTGAAAATATAAGTGATCACAGATGAACGTCCTTTTTCCATTTGGACCACTATTTACTGATTTATAGCCAATTTTATGTTTTACTTGATTTTCATATAAAAATCGATTTTTGGTTAAAATTTAATGTGATCACAGATGATCGTCCTTTTTCCATTTGGACCACTATTTACTGATTTATAGCCAATTTTATGTTTTACTTGATTTTCATATAAAAAACGATTTTTGGTTGAAAATATAAGTGATCACAGATGAACGTCCTTTTTCCATTTGGACCACTATTTACTGATTTATAGCCAATTTTATGTTTTACTTGATTTTCATATAAAAAAACGATTTTTGGCTGAAAATATAAGTGATCACAGATGAACGTCCTTTTTCCATTTGGACCACTATTTACTGATTTATAGCCAATTTTATGTTTTACTTGATTTTCATATAAAAAATTGATTTTTGGATGAAAATATAAGTGATCACAGATGAACGTCCTTTTTCCATTTGGACCACTATTTACTGATTTATAGCCAATTTTATGTTTTACTTGATTTTCATATAAAAAATTGATTTTTGGTTAAAATTTGTTGTGATCACAGATGAACGTCCTTTTTCCATTTGGACCACTATTTACTGATTTATAGCCAATTTTATGTTTTACTTGATTTTCATATAAAAAAACGATTTTTGGCTGAAAATATAAGTGATCACAGATGAACGTCCTTTTTCCATTTGGACCACTATTTACTGATTTATAGCCAATTTTATGTTTTACTTGATTTTCATATAAAAATCGATTTTTGGTTAAAATTTAATGTGATCACAGATGATCGTCCTTTTTACATTTGGACCACTATTTACTGATTTATAGCCAATTTTATGTTTTACGTGATTTTCATATAAAAAATTGATTTTTGGATGAAAATATAAGTGATCACAGATGAACGTCCTTTTTCCATTTGGACCACTATTTACTGATTTATAGCCAATTTTATGTTTTACTTGATTTTCATATAAAAATCGATTTTTGGTTAAAATTTAATGTGATCACAGATGATCGTCCTTTTTCCATTTGGACCACTATTTACTGATTTATAGCCAATTTTATGTTTTACTTGATTTTCATATAAAAAACGATTTTTGGTTGAAAATATAAGTGATCACAGATGAACGTCCTTTTTCCATTTGGACCACTATTTACTGATTTATAGCCAATTTTATGTTTTACTTGATTTTCATATAAAAAAACGATTTTTGGCTGAAAATATAAGTGATCACAGATGAACGTCCTTTTTCCATTTGGACCACTATTTACTGATTTATAGCCAATTTTATGTTTTACTTGATTTTCATATAAAAATCGATTTTTGGTTAAAATTTAATGTTATCACAGATGATCGTCCTTTTTCCATTTGGACCACTATTTACTGATTTATAGCCAATTTTATGTTTTACTTGATTTTCATATAAAAATCGATTTTTGGTTAAAATTTAATGTGATCACAGATGATCGTCCTTTTTACATTTGGACCACTATTTACTGATTTATAGCCAATTTTATGTTTTACTTTCATCTGATTTATAGCCAATTTTATGTTTTACTTGATTTTCATATAAAAATCGATTTTTGGTTAAAATTTAATGTGATCACAGATGATCGTCCTTTTTCCATTTGGACCACTATTTACTGATTTATAGCCAATTTTATGTTTTACTTGATTTTCATATAAAAATCGATTTTTGGTTAAAATTTAATGTGATCACAGATGAACGTCCAATTTTATGTTTTACTTGATTTTCATATAAAAAATTGATTTTTGGATGAAAATGTAAGTGATCACAGATGATCGTCCTTTTTCCATTTGGACCACTATTTACTGATTTATAGCCAATTTTATGTTTTACTTGATTTTCTTATAAAAAGTCGATTTTTGGTTGAAAATATAAGTGATCACAGATGATCGTCCTTTTTCCATTTGGACCACTATTTACTGATTTATAGCCAATTTTATGTTTTACTTGATTTTCATATAAAAAGTCGATTTTTGGTTGAAAATATAAGTGATCACAGATGAACGTCCTTTTTCCATTTGGACCACTATTTACTGATTTATAGCCAATTTTATGTTTTACTTGATTTTCTTATAAAAAGTCGATTTTTGGTTGAAAATATAAGTGATCACAGATGAACGTCCTTTTTCCATTTGGACCACTATTTACTGATTTATAGCCAATTTTATGTTTTACTTGATTTTCATATAAAAAATCGATTTTTGGTTGAAAATGTAAGTGATCACAGATGATCGTCCTTTTTCCATTTGGACCACTATTTACTGATTTATAGCCAATTTTATGTTTTACTTGATTTTCTTATAAAAAGTCGATTTTTCCATTTGGTCCACTATTTACTGATTTATAGCCAATTTTATGTTTTACTTGATTTTCTTATAAAAAGTCGATTTTTGGTTGAAAATATAAGTGATCACAGATGAACGTCCTTTTTCCATTTGGACCACTATTTACTGATTTATAGCCAATTTTATGTTTTACTTGATTTTCTTATAAAAAGTCGATTTTTGGTTGAAAATATAAGTGATCACAGATGAACGTCCTTTTTCCATTTGGACCACTATTTACTGATTTATAGCCAATTTTATGTTTTACTTGATTTACATATAAAAAATCGAATTTTGGTTAAAATTTGATGTGATCACAGATGATCGTCCTTTTTCCATTTGGACCACTATTTACTGATTTATAGCCAATTTTATGTTTTACTTGATTTTCATATAAAAAATAGATTTTTGGTTGAAAATATAAGTGATCACAGATGATCGTCCTTTTTCCGTTTGGACCACTATTTACTGATTTATAGCCAATTTTATGTTTTACTTGATTTTCATATAAAAAATCGATTTTTAGTTGAAAATATAAGTGATCACAGATGAACGTCCTTTTTCCATTTGGACCACTATTTACTGATTTATAGCCAATTTTATGTTTTACTTGATTTTCATATAAAAAATCGATTTTTGGTTGAAAATATAAAAGTGATCACAGATGAACGTCCTTTTTCCATTTGGACCACTATTTACTGATTTATAGCCAATTTTATGTTTTACTTGATTTTCATATAAAAAATTGATTTTTGGTTAAAATTTGATGTGATCACAGATGATCGTCCTTTTTCCATTTGGACCTCTATTTACTGATTTATAGCCAATTTTATGTTTTACTTGATTTTCATATAAAAAATCGATTTTTGGTTGAAAATATAAGTGATCACAGATGATCGTCCTTTTTCCATTTGGACCACTATTTACTGATTTATAGCCAATTTTATGTTTTTCTTGATTTTCATATAAAAAATCGAATTTTGGTTAAAAATATAAGTGATTACAGATGAACGTCCTTTTTCCATTTGGACCACTATTTACCGATTTATAGCCACTTTTATGTTTTACTTGATTTTCATATAAAAAATCGATTTTTTGTCAAAATTTGATGTGATCACAGATGATCGTCCTTTTTCCATTTGGACCACTATTTACTGATTTATAGCCAATTTTATGTTTTACTTGATTTTCATATACAAAATTGATTTTTTTTTAAATCAAGTAGTGTTTTCAACACTTTAATTACTTATTGTTTATGCTGACCTATTTTTCATGTTTGCGAATTTTTATTTTAATGGGAATCACATTTATTTTATAAAGGCTGTTACTTATTTCAAAACACGTGTTAAATGTATTGAATATATTCGCATACTTGAAGAGATCATGATATCGAAATTCGAGTTTTACTTTAAATCATAGAGTTTATTATGGAATGACTCATAAATATTCTATAACCCATATAAAAACTAAATAATGCAATGTATTTTATTGTAGTTCAAAGAAAATGTTTCAAAATTAATGGTTACATTAAGATTTTAATAAAAACGATTAGGGGGTTTTAAGTACTTAAATCAATTGCACTTATCTACTTATTATTATGCATTTAAAACGTTATCTATTCCTTGTACAAATAGCCATTTAATGTCTGAATATTTTTTATATAAATAAAGGTCAGTAACTTTACAAGTTTTTAACATGAGAAATAAATAATGCATTCAAATAAAGTGTGCGGATGTAGTTTTATTTAAACAAACTTATGACAATTGACTGATAAAGATTTATGGAATACAATTGAAAAACATTAATGCAAAACAACTTCTTATTGCAAAAGCATTAAGAACATGAAGTACTAGTACTACTCTATTTGACGATTTTTTTTTATAGATTTTGGCAGTTGACTGTTAAAATTGAATTATTTAAAATTTTATAGATTTAAACTCTTTCATTGTTCGCGCCAGGTTGATAATATGAAAAATAAATAAAAATTAACACTCTTCGTACATGAACGCGGTAGAAAAATGTATTTAACTTAAATAAATAACGCATAAATGCCCCTATATAACAACAACAAAACCCATTTAGTCTGTCAAACCAGATAAAACCGATAAAAATCTGTTCAAAGCGATTTTATTACTGTTACCAATCGAAATAGATGAGCATCAGAGCTGATACTGCTAAAATGCGCTCCTCTCTCTTTATATTCAATTCAAAATAAAAGTAATATAAATAATTTAAGAAATAGCAAGCAACCACAAATGAGTAACCGTTGAAATGCTTTATTTGTGGAAGAGAGCTAACAAGACATTGTGTAAATAAATAATAAATAAATATTTTTAATATTTGTATTTAATTGTTTTATGGCAGAAAATCAATAAATGTCTTTTTCGACTTTAACGATTTTACAAAGTGTTTAAAAATATTTAATATTCGACATGTTTTACATTTAAATTCTCATACTTGTACAAATTTTAAACAAAGTAAATTTATTTATTTTATCGAAATCGAAATGTATCAATATTTGCATTCAAACACAAATGATATCACTAGAACTGAACTAGAATCTGAACTAGAATCTGAACCAGAATCTGAACTAGAATCTGAACTAGAACTGAACTAGAACTGAACTAGAACTGAACTAGAACTGAACTAGAACTGAACTAGAACTGAACTAGAACTGAACTAGAACTGAACTAGAACTGAACTAGAACTGAACTAGAACTGAACTAGAACTGAACTAGAACTGAACTAGAACTGAACTAGAACTGAACTAGAACTGAACTAGAACTGAACTAGAACTGAACTAGAACTGAACTAGAACTGAACTAGAACTGAACTAGAACTGAACTAGAACTGAACTAGAACTGAACTAGAACTGAACTAGAACTGAACTAGAACGGAACTAGAACTGAACTAGAACTGAACTAGAACTGAACTAGAACTGAACTAGAACTGAACTAGAACTGAACTAGAACTGAACTAGAACTGAACTAGAACGGAACTAGAACTAGAACTGAACTAGAACTGAACTAGAACTGAACTAGTACTGAACTAGAACTGAACTAGAACTGAACTAGAACTTATAGAAAACTTAAACTTATAGAAAAACTCATTATAATGTAAACAGTTTGGAAATTAGGTTGCCACAATTTAGAGAGATGCAGGTCCTATCTTTAGCATTTTCTAAACCTTTAGTTTAAAGAAAAAACAACTTTGCAGAAATACAGAAATATATTAACAAAATTATATATTTTACCTTAAGTGATATCTTCGTGTTATTAATATATTGAATAAAATCATTACTTTTCACATTTAAGTTTCACACGCAATTTTCTTGTTATCACATTGGAGACAATTACTTGACACAGTAATCGCTAAAATCACATCTCTCTCTAACTGCAACCATTAAAACAATCATTAAAAATGTTAACTTTTTTTGCCATTAATATTACACTTTGTTTGAAATTTATTTATAAACAAACAAACTATAAACTTTTATTTAGAATATTATGCACTTTTATTAAAAAAAAACTAAACACTTTCTATTTAATTAAATAAGCTGGGTATTATGGCTGCTTGCAAGTTAACTACCGGCATGTGGCGCTTTAACGAAAGTAAATAAACAACTGAAGAGAGTGCGTGACAGGTGTTGTTTAGAAAGAGAGAAAGTATTTAAAGATGGGAAAAAGTAGTAATTAAAGTAAATGGGTGGGTGGCTTACATAGAGATTACATGGCATAATAGTAAATTAAGATTAAATAGAAATATTGTATATTAATATTTAATTACTAATGTAAATAAATAAAATAATTGATTTGAAATGTTTACCGTGATCTTCTAGAAAACATTTCTATGCCTATTTAAACAAAATCTAACCAATATACTTTTTTGAGCAACTAACAGTTCAAAGCGATTCATTAAAGTGCTGCTTCTTACTGAAAAAATTATCTTTTAGAATATGTATGTATATGTAAATTAGTTTAATTTACAAATAATAATGATATTTTTCCATTAAAATTATCAATTACTACGCACTTTTTATTTGCAATAATCCTTTCATTTGTTGTTGTGTATTCTTCTTCTGTTTTTCTCTTAACAGTAAATGTAAACAAATACAGTGTTGCCGTTTGATTATATTTTGCCAGAGACGGAAATCATGCATTTGAAGCATTAACTTGTTTGTGTTATAAAACTGAGAGATTGATAAATGTTAAGAATAAAATTTTAAGAATATAAAAATCAACATGGTTCATTTAACTTTTCTTATATGTCATTCACTAAAGTTTATGTACTATAAAATAAATATTAAAAACTATTTTGGTAAAAAAACAGTTTAAAAAAAATGTTGGTGAAAATTTTATGCTCTCAGCCATTTATGGGCCGATTTTCTGGACTTTAAATAGCAACCCAAGTTCGAGGCTGCGCTCGGAATACCATCGATAGTGGATTGAGTTTAAATTCTAACAAAACTGAACTTGTACAGTTCTCAATCAAGATTAAGATTCGAATTGAATTGTCGCTCTCGGATAGCGTAAAATAATTAATCATAATACTTGACAGAAAATTATCCTGGAAACTCAATACTGCGAACTGGCTAGTCGACATGGTTACTACTTAAACCGATACTATTCTATGAAGCCTCTGTCTGATGGAGGGCAATGGATAGGACATTTAACCGTATACTCTTTGAAAGTGTATTAATAAGTATGTATGTCAATCTTGATAACAGGGGCATTGCGTACTACCCCGACAAAGTTGCTTTTCACACTACTGAATTGGTTACCAGTAGATTTAATAGAAGTTGGCACTTAATACGGCATTTAGGCTTAACGCATGGAATTACAGATCCTATGGACATGCTAGTATAATTGGAAGTATTCAAATTCTTCCCGATCGTATTGATTACTGCACTCCTAGACGCTTTTTCTTAAGGAACTTTGGTTTTTCAATCCCGTCCAGTATGGAACTAGATGATGGTCTCACACTTGGTATAATGGGACTATCCATCTATACGGATGGGTTCATAAAAGGGAACAGAGTGGGCGGAGGTGTCAACATTCCTGAATTTGGGATAAGGATGTCCTTTGCCAAATGGATGTAGTATTCTTTAGGCCGAGCTATCGCCCATAAGGAGAGCGGCCAACTGACTAAAATAATACAGGATATCTGGTAGGGATATTGGTATATATACTAACAGTAAAGCTGCAATTAAATCCCTAATAGGTGATAATACAACATCAGTATAGTCCAGGAATGACAGGCATCCTTAAATGAGATAGCGCCACATTTAACAGTTATTAAGAATGTCACTTGTCCAATTGTTGCCAAAAGTAGACTTTTATTAATTTTAATAAATTTTATTCAAATCTGATCAAAATATAACGAACTTTTAATCAATCATTAAGTGACCAGTATATCCAAAAAGTATTTTTGGATTAGTTCAGTGACCTGTAACAGGGCAACTTAATGATGCCAATTCAACCATTCTGGCAGGTCCCGTTCACATAAAGTGTTAGAAATAAACCGTAAAACCAATCAAGTGACCAGTTCTGTGGCGGTTTATAACAGCTACAAATCAAATTCATAGAATCAGCGATACTTTCACGTTTTCCAATAAACGTGGACATGGAATGAAGGCGGATCCTTTATGTCGGAAGATGAGATAGACTTCCTATGTATCATTCCGTTGTCGACGTGTAAACAATGGATAAATAATGCATATTATGAATTTGTTCAGACAAGATGGGGTAATGAATCCACTTGTGCTATTACGAGGATGATATGACCAGCGTTGGACTGTAAACGCATGTAGCATCTACATGTTATACAACGAATACGACTTGGCAATATGATGGCGATGAAAACCGGGCATTGCTCTTTTTGTACCCATGCTGCAAGACTTGAGCTGCCTCACTATGATTTCTGTAGGTGTTTTTAAAATGAGGAGGAGGAATAGACCATTTTATACTTATTTTGCAATTGTCCGGCACGGGGTTACATGCAGTTTTTTAGGGAAACGCTCCTTTAGCGACCTTTCCGGAATATCTGGCAAGATATTAAGATGCTTAGATGCCTTTATTAGAAAAAGCAGGTGGTAAGTATGACCGGACATGCAAATAGCACCTCAGAGTGGCCGCGTATCCGTCGCATGATGGTTTTCGCTCTTCAAATTATTTTCTTATTCTATTGATGATACATTTTCAAGTGCCCGAGCATCAAAAACTATGGCAGCTTGCTTTATTTTGATTTACTTGCGAAAACAATAAAATAAAGCTAATTGTTTTTGTTTTATCTTTTATCCACTTACAAACTACATTTAGAGTCGAAAAACAATCAATCAATTATAGAAGGGAAAGTAAGAAACGATGAAATCCCTGTTTATTGTTGGTGTTTTGTCTAAGCTTTGATATGTTTACAAGTAAAACTATAAAAGTGTATGTAATTCTCATTCGCTCTATAGTTTTATTTGTATAAAAGGTTTCCTGATAATCTGGCCCATTAAAAGAGCCACTTTTATTGTATAAAAAAAACCTCTCTCGGGCAACACTGAAACAATTACACAATGTAAACAAACAACATAACATTAATCCTGTCTAATTTTGTTGTACAAAATCTTAACAGATGTAAACAATAACAGAGAGTACACTGTCACACATATAAACACATACAATTCTACAGCAGAAACCAAAATAAACATTACTCACTGTTAAAAGTCTGGCCGCAAATAAACACGCATAATAAAGTAAATTCTTAATAAAATACAAACAAAAACCATAAAATAAACACACAATTTGATTGGTTTAAACACATTTGATATTTATATAATAATAAACAACAACAAAAAGAGTTGTGTTAAAGTGTTAATTATTTAAAAACGCTTTAAATCGAGCACTCTTCATTTCTGATTAACACTTTTTTTCAGCTCGAAACATTTTGCAGTTGTTGACGCAAATGTATTTGTTATTGTTATCACCAAGATCGATTTAACAGTTTTTCACAACAACAATTATTATGAGAGCAGTTTTTTTACTACTACATGTTAAACAAAGAGCGATTGTATTTAAACGAGTAGTGTAAGCATTACGATTTGAAAAAGCCTGTGAATGAATCCAATCAAACAGTAGAAGAAATTCACATTTCAAAATACATACAAAAAAAAAGTCGATAAAAGCCAGTAACATCAATAATTTGCAGTTAATTGTTAACGTATTTTACAAACGTTAACATTCATTCTATATGAATCGAATTTGTTCCTTCAAATATTGCGCAAAATGAACTTTAACGGAAACGGAAATGAAATATAAAAACGAAATTGTTTAAAATTTAAAAAAAAAAATAAATAAAAATATTATCCTGTGAAAAAGTGTTTTATAAAAAAAATATATATATTTTATTTGAGAAGCAAATAATTATTTTAAATAACAAAGTGAATAACTAAAATATTACCATGACTGAGCGGTTTCAAGTTTCTAAGTCAAATGGGACAAATCCCATTACTACAATAAGTGAAGATGTTCCTACAAACGGCTCTGAGCCGAATACTAACGCTCCTATGCCTCCACCCAGTACCCAACCACCACGCAAATCCTCACGCATATCCTTTAGAGGATTTGGCAGTTTCTTAAAGCCAAAAACTTCAGAGATCAATGATCGTAAATTCAGTTTGGCTCAATTAACACCGTAAGTTGAAAATAAGATAATGAAATAATTGAAAATAACAAAAATTTTAACGATTTAAGGATAAACATTTATTAAAATCTAAATTTATATAAAGTTTTAAATTAAAAATAAAATTTTAATAAAACTGAAATTCGATAATTAACATTGACAGTATCCAATTTCAGTTTAATATTTTACTAAATAAAATGTTTTGTTTCTTTAATTGCCAGCAAAAAATTAATGTTTTTTATTAGAAAGAAATAGGATTTTTTGTAACATAATTGAATATTTCAATATTAAAGTGACAGTAGAGAAGAAATGTTTTTGCTGTTGAAAGTTTTTTTTAACAAAAAGTGTTATTCTTCGCTAGATTTTCTATAGAGAATGTTAACGATCGCAAGATTTACTATAAACAAATTTTCCTATTGCTACGATCGCAAGATTTTTCTATAGAAAATTTCTCCGATCGCAATAAATATTTAATAAATTTTATTGTTTATTAAAAATTTAACATAAATTTATAAATTTCCTCGATATAAAAAATATAGCCCAGAGCGAAATTTTTATTTCCAAGAAATTTGTTTAATTTTTTATATATTTAGAATAGTTTTAATTTTTGTTAAAAACTTTGCTAAAAATTTAAAAATGTCCCCATTACAAAAAAATTTCTCTGAAGGGAAATTTTTATTTTTTTTTAAATTTTTCCATTTTCCAGTTTCTATTGTTTATTAAAAATTTAACACAGATTTATAAATTTCCCCGAAATATTTAATTTTTTTAAAAGAAATTGGTGTAATTTTTTATATTTTTTGGAATAGTTTTATTTGTAGGTTACAAATTTGCCAAACATTTTAAATTTTCTTCAATATAAAAAATTTCCCCTGGAGGGAAATTTTTGTTTTAAACACATTTTTCCAATTTTTTTTTATTTTTCATAATAGTTTCTATTATTTATTAAAAACTTTGTTAAAATTTATAAATTTTCTCGATATAAAAAATATCCCCTAGAGGGACATTTTTATTTCAAAGAAATTTGCAAATTGGTTGGTTACGAATTTTTTAAAAATTTCAATTTAGTTGTAGTTTACAAATTTGCTAAAAAATTTAAATTTTGTTCAATATAAAAAATTTCCCTTGGAGGGAAATTTTTGTTTTAAACATATTTTTTTACATTTTTTTATTTTTTATAATAGTTTCTATTATTTATTAAAAAATTATAAATTTTCTCGATATTAAAATAATTTCCCTAAAAGGAAATTTTTATTTCAAAAAAATTTGCCTAATTTTTTATATTTTTTGGAATAGTTTTATTCGTGGTTAAAAATTTTTTAAAAATTTTCCTAATTTCCCCAGTATAAAAAAATTTCCCCTGGAGGGAAATTTTTGTTTTTAACATATTTTTCCAATTTTTTTTGTTTTTCATAATAGTTTCTATTGTTTATTAAAAATTTAACACAAATTTATAAATTTCCCTGGCATAAAAATAATTTCCCCTAAAGGGAAATTTTTATTTCAAAGATATAGTGTAATTTTTTATATTTTTTGGAATAGCTTTAATTGTAGGTTACAAATTTTTTAAAAATTTAAAAATTTCTCTGCTATAAAAAAATTTCCCCTAGAGGGAAATTTTTATTTTAAACATATTTTCCAACATTTTTTATTTTTCATAATAGTTTTAACTGTTTTTGGAAAATTTGGTACAAACTTATAGAATTTCCTTATATTAAAAAATTTCCCCTGGAGGGAAATTTTTATTTCAATGAAATTTGCCTAATTTTTTATATTTTTAAAAATAGCTTTAGTTCTTGGTTAAAAATTTCCCAAAACTTTTAAAATTTCTTCAATATAAAAAATTTCCCGAGGAGGGAAATTTTTGTTTTAAATTTTTTTCCAATTTTTTTTTTTTGTTTTTCATAATAGCTTTTATTTCATAATATGTTTATTAAAAATTTAACACAGATTTATAAATTTCCCAGACATAAAAATAATTTCCCCTAAAGGGAAATTTTGATTTCTAAGAAATTTGCCTAATTTTTTATAGTTTTTGGAATAGTATTAGTTGTAGGTTACAAATTTGCCAAAAAAATTAAATTTTGTTCAATATAAAAAATATCCCTTGGAGGGAAATTTTTGTTTTAAACATATTTTTTCACCTTTTTTTATTTTTCATAATAGTTTCTATTATTTATTAAAAACTTTCTAAAAAATTATAAATTTTCCCGATATAAAAATAATTTCACTAAAAAGGAAATTTTTATTTCAAAGAAATTTGCATAATTGTTTATATTTTTGGAATAGTTTTAGTTCTTGGTTAAAAATTTCAAAATTTCCCTGGTATAAAAAAATTTCCCCTGGAGGGAAATTTTTGTTTTAAACATATTTTTCCAATTTTTTTTTCACAATAGCTTTTATTGTTTATTAAAAACTTTGTAAAAATTTATAACTTTCCCCGATATAAGAAAAAATTCCCCTAGAGGGAAATTTTTATTTAAAAGAAATTTGCATAATCTTTTATATTTTTAAGAATAGCTTTAATTGTTTACAAATTTGTTAAAAATTTAAAAATTTCTTCAATATAAAAAATTTCCCCTGGAGGGTAATTTTTATTTTAATCATATTTTTCCAACTTTTTTTGTTTTTCATAATAGTTTCTTTAAAAATTTCCTCGACATAAAAATAATTTCCCTAAAAGGAAATTTTTATTTCAAAGAAATTTGCATAATTGTTTATATTTTTTGGAATAGTTTTAGTTGTAGGTTACAAATTTGCCAAAAATTTTAAATTTTGTTCAATATAAAAAATTTCCCTTGGAGGGAAATTTTAGTTTTAAACATATTTTTCCTAATTTTTTTTGTTTTTCATAATAGTTTCTATTGTTTATTAAAAATTTAACACAAATTTATAAATTTCCCCGACATAACAATAATTTCCCCTAAAAGGAAATTTTGATTTCAAAGAAATTTGCCTTATTTTTTATATTTTTTGGAACAGTTTTAGTTGTAGGTTACAAATATGCCACAAATTTTAAATATTTGTTCAATATAAAAAATTTCCCTTAGAGGGAAATTTTTGTTTTAGACATTTTTTTCAAACTTTTTTATTTTTCATAATAGATTTTACTGTTTATTAAACATTTTGTAGAAAACTTATAAATTTCCCTGGCATAAAAATAATTTCCCCAAGAGGGAAATTTTTATTTCAAAGGAATTTGCCTAATTTTTAATATTTTTAAGAATAGCTTTAATTGTTGGTTACAAATTTGCTAAAAATTTCAAAATTTCTTCAATATAAAAAATTTCCCCTGAAGGGAAATTTTTATTTTAAACATATTTTTTCCAATTTTTTTTATTTTTTTTATAAATTTCCTCGATATAAAAAAATATCCCCTAGAGGTAAATTTTTATATGAAAGAAATTTGATAAATTTTTATAAATATTCAATTGATGGTTAAAAAAATGTTTAAATTTCCCCAAGAGGGAAATTTTTATTTCATAGAAATTTGTCAAATTTTTTAAAATAATTTTAAATGCTAGTTATTACATTTGCAAATAAATTATAAAGTTCCCCATTATAAAACAAAATTGCCTTTAAATGAAATTTTATTTTGTTGCATATTTTCGTATTTTTTGTCCTTTTTTCAAATATAAATCATTTAGAAACACCTCGGCTGTGACTGTGTAAAATTTCATTAGAATATCTCTGATTGTTCCCAAGTTTCCGAATCATTTCCAAAATCAAATATTTCTAAAAAAAATGCATGAAAAGTGCTGCACAGTGGTTTAGAAACATTTTATTTTGAAAATAGTCTGAAATTTGACACAGTCAGATTTGAGTTGATTTGAATCAAATATTTCGACACAAAAAATGCATAAGAAATGCTGCACAGTGATTTAGAAAAATTTTATTTTGAAAATAGTTCACACAGTCAGATTCTGATTCAGAATTGATTTTGAGTTTCATAGTTGAAAGTGCAGAAAACCAGTACCCAGACAGGATTTTTTTTTAAATGTGTTCAAAGAGATTTTTCCTACTCAACCATGTGAACCCGTTTTAATAGTTTGAATAGGGACTGCTGGGCCAACCCCTCCAAAAAAAAAGATCGGTACCGTTGAGTGGAAAAACTAAATCCTATTCATCCATATGACCCTGAGTCTGTTTAACGCTATAAATTCCTAAATATTCTTACTTATTGACCCACCTATTTTCGTTATCAATTTATTGTACACAATCAAATATAATTTTCAAAACAAAACATTTGTTTTTAACCACGTTGTTTTCATGTCACGTTTTCCCCAGTGATCTAATAGAATAATATGGATTTGATATCATAAGACACTAACTTATCAGCCTATAAAATCTATATGACATAGTTAAGAAATAAACACCCAAAGATTTATAATCAAAACACAAAAAAATGGGAGAGGTTTTTTGAAGTTTTTGACAAAACCAAGCCCAAATTTTAACACAATCCAATGATTATATTTGACCTTGTAGTGGATGAAATTAAAATAAACAATATTTATTATATATAATTTTTCCATGGTTCGCAAATATGAAACACCAGTTCAAATTGAGAATATTTATAGAAAATATTTATATATTGATCTGGTAAATATAGAAATAATATTGTTTTATTTTATGGTTAGGAAAACCCATCATCATCATCATCATCTGTAATTGTCAGAGAAATATATTAAAAATATACTTAAGGCTTTTGTGTGGTTTTGAAAAAGTGTTGATTTCAAAAATAAAATATTGAAAATATTCACAATTAATCATGTGTAATAAAAACCATACAATTATTCACAATTGTTTATAGAATTTAACTAAAGAATAAACGAATAATATAAAGATAATTTAGTATTAAAAAAAGGCTATGAGTTTGAGAGCTTATAGATTCTAAGGACAGCTCAGCCTTGCACTGGTCATGAGTTGTGTGCCAGCAGTTTCATGGTATTTATACCCTACACCACCATAGTGGGAAGGTATATTGCGTTAGTGCTTATGTTTGTAACACCCAAAAATATCAGATCTTAAAGTATACCGATCCACAATAATTTCATGGCGATCGGTCCAGAGATCATGGAAATTTTAAAATAAAATGTATTTTCTCTAATACTCAGTGTAGGGTATTGTATGGTAACCATCTACCACAGCTCATCTTAGACCATCAGCCTTACAGTCTAATTGACATGAAATTTAGTTTTAATTAAATTTATTGCAGCAAATTGTTACAAAAATCAATATAAAACTAATTGAAGTCTCTTAATTTGTTATGTACTTTATGTCTGGAGATTTTTGTTAAACATCTTCAAATTTTTCAACAATTTTATTTAGAATATTTATCAATTTAAACTGGAGTGTTTTAAAAAATTCAAAAAACAAACAAAAAATAACAAATAATCGCAACACGAGTCTAAACATTGGCGCTTGATTGTAAAGTGTATTTTTTTAAAAATGTACACAAATAATGTAAATTGAATAAGGCAATGCAAGTGCAAAGACAATAAATATAACAACAATTGATTAAGAATGGGGAAGCTTAACCCTTTAATGCATATTGTTGCCAATTGTCTACATTCCAGTTCCACTAATTCAGATTCTAATTCCGAAAAATCAAATGGAGTACGAAAAGTTTCAGCTAAAGAAATTCTAAATCAAACTAAAGCTAAAGGAAATATAATAAATAAAAATCAACTAAATATTTGATACTTTATAGAAAAACAAGTAAGAGTGCTATATTCGGCTGTGCCGAATCTTAGATACCCTTCACCAAATTATACTTAAAAATTTTAAATATTTTTAGGTAAACAAAATTTAATTTTTTTCCAGTTGTTTTTTTAATTTTTTGGAAAATTTTTTTTTCGTTATTTTAATTTTTTTTTGTTTTTTTAAATTTTTTTTGTGAAAAAAAAAATTCGGGTTAAAAATTTGTTTTTTCCCGATTTTGACCCATTGTAGGTGCAACTTACTATGGTCTTATATACGTCGTTGCAAATGTCTTTGAAATATGTCTTAGTAATCCAAATATAGGTCAAAAATAGGTAAAAATCGAGGTTGTCTTGGTTTTTTCCTCATATCTCAGCCATTTGTGGACCGATTTTGCTGATTTTAAATAGCAAAATTCTCGAAAGCATGTCTGACAGAATTATTGAAGATTTGGATCCCGAAGATATCTGAGGTCTTCAGAAAATTGATTTCAACAGACAGACGGACATGGCTTAATCGACTCCGCTATCCATAAGGATCCAGAATATATATACTTTATAGGGTCGGAAATGAAAAATGTAGAAATTCTCACGAAGGTGAAGGGTATAATAAAAGTAAAAATCATGCATTTAAGAGTTAAATGTTTGTTAGAGAATGAGCAAAAAAAAAAACATTAAAAAAGAGACAATAACGATCACCAACAACCACGACATTTCCTCTAAGGAGAGCGTCGATAAAAAGTTTAACACACATTATTCCTCCTAACACATTATTCTTAATCAAAATATCCCCCTGTTCTGTAAATCGGGTGGTTTCAAAAACGATTAAAACTCTCATGATTTTGTACATTGAATCAGATCGGAGATCCCTAGAACCGATTGTGATTCTCTTCGAAAAGAATAAAAATTCAGAAATAAATCAGCGATAAATGTAAGGAAGGAAAACGAGAAAGATAATTGAAATCCACCAGATCACCCTAATGAAACTTAAAATACAAGGTGGCGCAAAAGTAAACTTCCGATGTTTTTTGGCTGTAATTAAAAAAAAAAATATGAAAAACTTTGATTCTTCTTGTGGATTATTTTTATTTGGTCTTTTAATTTTTTTTACATCAAGTCGAGAATATGATGTCATGTAAATGGCCACCGCCACAGTTGATTGTCATTTGAGCCCTTTTTATGGCATTTTCCATCACTTTGGCCAAAACTTCCGGCGATAGGTCCTCACATTCTTGACGGATATTGTCTTTAAGAGCTGCAAGAGTCTGAGGCTTGTTGACATAAACCCGCGACCACAAAAAGAAGTCTGGAGCGGTAAAATCAGGCGATCTTGCTGGCCAGTGCAAATCGCCAAAACGGGAGATTAGGCGCCCGGGAAATGCATCCTTCAGCATATCGGTTGTGGCACGTGCAGTGTGTGCCGTTGCACTGTCCTGTTGGAACCACATGTTTTCCAATCCCAATTCATCGAGTTGCGGCAAGAAGAACTCGTTGATCATTGCTCTATAGCGCTCACCATTCACAGTAACCGTTTGGCCCGCGACGTCTTCGAAGAAAAAAGGTCCGATGACTATTCCAGCGAAAACAGCACACCATACAGTGACTTTGAGCGGGTGTAATGGCTCTTCGTGGGTTACACGCGGATTTTCAGTTCCCCAGAAGCGTAAATTTTGCTTATTTACGTACCCGCTAAGATGGAAATGGGCCTCATCACTCATGATTATTTTTGATGAAAAATCATCTTCCTCTTGACCGATTATTGGTCAAATAAATAGTCAGCAATATTCCGCGTTCTGGAGCAGTGTAGCGTAACATTGTTTATTAACGTGTATTTCGCATGTGTTTACTACACAAATGTCAAAACAGAACTGACATTAGGGGCCAATCGCAAAGTTTATAGCATTTTCTGATAGAAGGATTACTTTTGCGCCACCTTGTATATACAACCAGTAATATACTCTAGTCTATCGTAGTATAGTGTGCCCAGCCATATAATCCTATAGCGTTTTAACCTTAAACAATGACATATGACGGACATCTTTCCATTGTCCCTTTTAATAATCCTAGCCCTTATTGGAAGGCAAAGCATTATCACACCTACAAACGTCCTCACACCAAACCTGTCCAACTCTAAAAGCATCATGGTCCTTAATACTTTTTTCAGGATCGGTTGGCATCTTTCAAGTATCCCTCAGATATTATCTTAAAATAGTGACAGATCGGAGGTGTTGTTCAGTCCAGAACCTGGTCTCGGCATTTCTTGTGCAACCTCATTTTCCTGAACATTTCAACTTTGAAGTTGGCAACATGTCATCTAAAAGCCTTCAGCGCCGCTTCATTATCGACATAAATAGCGGACACATTTAAAATTTTATTTATTTTGAAAATATAGAGGTGCAGGTTTCCCACGTTTATACCCTTAGCGTAAGAATTTCCAAAAGTCCCTTCTTATTGGTTCTATATGAAGTAAAAATAACCTATTACCCGAATTTCCACTAGCTTTAGCGGTTTGGTCTGTGGTCACTTTAGTGTCCCTAAGTAATCTAGAGTGTAATCACTTGAAATTTTTGTGAACTGCACTTTAAAAAAGTAGTTATTTTACCCATTAGAAGCAGTCTATTAAATAATTCTCATTAGGTGATTATCTTTTTTCCCAACCAAAAACTGCAGATTAAAGAAATTTGGTTTTCTCAATGTCTCATTTGCTTTTATTCTGTCGCAAAGCTAACCCGACCTCATCTGTCAAATATTTATTTATCGTACAGATAAATTCAATCAGCTGACTGCTGTTCATAGTTTTTATGTGTTTGTGTTATTGTAAACGATATTAAATAGATTTTACAAATAAAAAAAAAAGGTTTAATAGAGTAATTAACATTAATTTGATGGAGGATGAACTCGAAGAACATGAGTTCCAAGTGAATGCTGAAAGAGTTTATCATGCCAGGCCTAACTACCTGGCATACATGCAGCATAATGATTTTTTCAAAAGATTCCGGCTTTCGATGGCCACATTAAACAGCTGATTTATGTAAACATGTTGTCACTTGAAGGCAGGGTTCCCAACTTTCAAATCTATTTTGAGAGGTAATGCCAACTGAAAATAATGTTTTTTGTCGGTATATTGAGAAAACCAAAATTGTTAACGGACAGTTTATCGGCCTAATAAATTTATGTCGACATTTAGTAACAGGCAGTTTGTCGATACATTGAGAAAACGGGCCTTAGGTGACGATCAGCGGAATTTTGTTATAAAAAATGCGGCCGCTGTAATTTTATTTATAGAGTAAATAAAACAAACTACTATTAGTAAATTTATGGACATTTTGTTTTAATAGTCATATTTTTTTTCTTTACATTTTGTTTCATTTTAAAGTTTTCATCTAAAAACCTATTTCTTATTTCCATATATCTTTACAGAGAATCTTTACCACGTCTAGGTAATTATAGGACATCACAAAAGAAAAAAAATAAGAGATGCTCCATAAGTCAACTACAATGCGAACCAGCACAGGAAGAGGTAATGTATTGTCTACTAGATCTCTTGTTATTATTATTTTCTGGCATATTAATATAGAAATTAAGAGGCGATAGGAATCAAGTAGAAAATCATTAATTCCATATACTTGAAATTGTGTCACATTCTTAAGAACCATAGAAATGTTGAAACAGCAACTAATTCTTAGATAAATAAATATAAAATAAAATAACTTAAAAGTGTAACAAACACTTCAAAAAGAGTAGTTTTGAAAACACATTTATCAAAAAAAAAATAAGTCAAAAGAATTAATCAGGGTTATTCCTGTTTTCATTTTAACCTATAACAATTATGATATTCTGGGAATAACTTTGAAAGTTTTCTACTTTATCAATTCTTATTTTTGTTGGAATTGAAATTTAAGAATTGATTTATTAACTCGAAAACAATGATTCACTTTTTCATGAATGGGGCAGAATTATAGTTTATAAAATTGAAGTAAATTATAAAAGATGTATTGTATTCCAAACAATATGCAATAAAAGAAGCAGTTTTAACTAAAATTAACAGGATTTCTCTTTTATTAAAAAAATATTTCATGAATGAAAACTTAAATAAACATTAATCAACGGCAACTAATTAAATTTCAACAAAATTAACAGAATGATGAATGATTATTTAAAAAAAAATCTAGTAAAATCCGCTCGCTACTCAAAACAAATTTAAACAAGTAAGAGTGTTATTAGAGTATCCAAAACCGAAACTGAAAACCGGTCAAACGGTTTTTTCATCTTTGTAAACTCCAACGGTTTCGGTTTTTTGACAAACCGGTTTTAATGAAATATATTTTCTAAAGCTCATTCAAACATATTGTTACGAAATTGTACTTGAATTCAAATATAATGCTTTCAAATAGCAGTGCTGTAATAGCAAACTGTAACATATCTGTGGGCATTATTACACCCCGTCTACAACAGGCATTAAATGCTGTTAAAACATGATGTTAAGACTTCATGTTAAATTATTAATATGTTAATGGTCGAGTATCGTACTCATGTCAATATTAAGATATTTCATTATTTTTTAATTGTCAGTGAAGCAAATTCTATAAAACATGGGAACTGTTCGTATAATCCAATGATTTTAAAAGTTTCTTCAACGTTAGCATCCATTTTTATTTATTTTATTTATTTTTTGTTTTATAGTATTACAAAGCCAATAAATTTTTACACAATTTTCAACATTATTTTACAGCATTTATTTGATTGTTTGTCGAATGAAAATTGTAAATGAAAAAAAAAAGCAACAAAATGGCTGCTGTCAAGCTTAAACGTTATTTCATGTTATAATAGAGTTGGTAAAACACATGGTTTAACAACCATGTTAAAACATGAGAAAAACGCTAACATGATGTCTCTATACCTAACACTAACATCATGTTAGTGTTTATGTTTAGCATTTCATGCCTGTTGTAGACGGGGTGTTAACATTGAATAAAAAATTTCAGTTGACCATTGATCGTAAGTTGGCAACTAGGGTTTTTAATTTCCCGACCTTTTTTGATTCCCGGGAAATTTTTTTCTACATTCCCGGTTACCCGGCTATTCCCGAAATATATAATGATACTGTAAATTAGGAATAGTATAGCCTAATTTCATATAAAAACTTAGTGTTATAATTATTAAATATCAGAGCTTCGAATTAATTAATAAAATTTGAGCTTAATTCACTAAAATCTTAATCCGTAATTAAAGAATGTCAGCCTTTCATTCCATAAATCCATTCTTAATATTTAATTTTTTATATTCATTCCAAAGCCTTTGTTTAAACTGAATTAATCACCCCTATCGCGAATCAATATTTCAAGTGAAATATGTTCCCTTTTCCCATTTTTCGTTCATAAACTTTGTTCACGTGAAAAAATTCCCCATGTAGTAAAATTTTTAGATGAAATTTTGTAAACAATAAACCGCTATTACGAACAAAATCAACTATTGTGAATGAACAAATTAGGGGAATATCACGATAGCAATTTCCTCTTCGGGGGAAATGGATATTTAATGGGAACAAAAATGTCACATGTTTTTCACGATAGTGGTGAATTTTAAAGTTAATTAATAACAGAATTTATTCAAACTTTGAATGATTAAATTTTTGTTAAATCAAATCATTTACAAAATTAATTGAAAAAATTGTCTTAAGCCTTTTTGTACTAGATTTGAATTGAAGAAAAATTTAATCATTTAATAAACTTTTGAAGCTATTTTGTTATGGATTTGAAGAAGAAGAAATTAGAATGTTTCAATGAGAAATAAATTATGTAAATAATGAATTCACTTTTTAAATTTTCATACGAAAAACCCCAAATATATAATAATAATAATATGCAGTCTATTATTGCCAAGATATAAGCAAAAAACTGTTCTAACTTGTTTTCTATGTATTTTCGTCAGTTTTTAATTCCCGCGATTCCCGACTAAAAATCCCGGGAATCGGGTAGTGAAAAATTTGCAAAATTCCCGGGAAATTTGTACCGGGAATTCCCGGGATAAAAACCCTATTGACAACGCTGTTTGCTGCGACCGTATATTCGAATTCGAATATTCAGTTAAAGAACATTGTAGAAAGTACACCACAGATGGCGTATGTATTAGAAAGCTCAGACAGTTAAAAAGCAATCTAGAGTGCATATGGCAGTGTTATAAATAGTGGCAGAGGTTGCAGTCGTTAGTGAGTTTATCAGAGATGATTTTCGAATAAACATCAACTGAGTGCCTTAAGGAGTGCTGTGTTTTTTAAGTGAATTCGTGTACATTATAAAGTGTGTCTGTATTTCTGAGAATTTATTAACGTGTATAAAATAAAACATTGAGTGACTATTTAATTCTGTTGTTGTTGTACATTTTAAATAAATAAAGAGTTGTTACAATTTTCAAACTACTAAACGGCTTTTATTTGCAATTAAAAGTATCCGTTTTATTTAAAGGAAATAAACCAACGTTTTGAAAAGGTTAAAACGTAACAATATTTCAAAACTTTCGATACCATTTTTAAAAATATTGATTTATTTTATAGAAAATTGTAGCATTTGACAACGTTTCGTAAAAGATATAAAATAATTGCATAAAGAATTCAAAAATGCTTAATATCCATTAAATAAAAATTTAATATAAACCGGTTAACCGGTTTTTTTGAAGACAAAACCCGAAACCGTTTAACCTTTTTTTAAAAAAGACAATAATCGAAACCGGTTTTTTCAAAAACCCACTTTTTCGGTTAAACCGAAAACCGGTTTTTTTTAAATTTGCCGGGTTTTTTGACGCTCTAAGGCCCGTTTTCTCAATGTATCGATAAACTGCCTGTTAGTAAATGTAGACATAAATTTATTAGGCCGATAAACTGTCCGTTAACAATTTTGGTTTTCTCAATATACCGACAAAAACAGTCACCGCTCCCTATCGGCAATAACATGTGAAATTTTGTTCCCATGAAATATCCATTTCCCTCGAAGGGAAAATTGCTATCGGGAATATCATGATGAACTTTACATTCACAATAGTTGATTTTGTTCGTAACAGCTGTTTATTGTTTACAAAATTCCATCTAAAAATTTCACAATAAGGGGAATTTTTTTCACGTGAACAAAGTTGATGAACGAAAAAAGGAAAAGGGAAAATATTTCATGTGAAATGTTGATTCGCGATAGGGGAGATTATTTTCATTTGGCAATACCTCTCAAAATACAGGCCTGTCACAAAATTCCACTTTCCACTTTCAGTTGTCAAAGTGGAATTGATATTTCTTTGGAATTATTTATTTTTCTAAAAATTTTAATCAATTTCTGTACCAAAAACTTTACTTTTGTTTTAATATTAAAAAACGGTGTCAAATTAAAATCACAAATACAGAATTATAAAACATTTTTGGAATTAATAAATTACACGGAATCTAAAGAACCTAAAACGAACTCGATCGGAATGTAAACAAATTGTGTGACAGGCCTGATAGATGTGAAAGTTGGAAACCCTACCTTCAAGTGACAACATGTTTACATAAATCAGCTGTTTAATGTGGAATCTTTTGAAAAATTAATTATCCTGCATGTCTGCCAGGTAGTTAGGCCTGGCATGATAAACTCTTTCAGCATTCACTTGGAACTCATGTTCTTTGAGTTCATCCTCCATCAAATTAATGTTAATTCCTCTATTAAATCTTTTTTTTATTTGTAAAATCTATTTAATATCGTTTACAATAACACAAACACATAAAAACTATGAACAGCAGTCAGCTGTTTGAATTTATCTGTACGATAAATAATTGGCAAATGAGGTCGGGTTAGCTTTGCGACAGAATAGAAGCAAATGAGACATTGAGAAAAACAAATTTCTTTAATCTGCAGTTTTTCGTTGGGAAAAAAGATAATCACCTAATAAGAAAACGGCCCTAAGTGTTATATTCGGCTGTGTCGAATATTGTATACCCACCATCACAATCTGATATAGGGGTTATTTGGGGGACAGGGTCAATTATGGACAGACCCTCACAACAGTTGGTAGAAAGATTTAGGTTCATATCAAACTTATTTATGTCCAAGTCATTTTCTAAAGGGTAATTTTTACGGCGGTGGTGGCTGAATCCAAAAAAAGGTTGGCTGTCAGCCGAGGTTGGCTGTCAGCCGAAATTTCGAAAATTTTATGAAATTACTAAGGAACTTTAATCAAAAACGGAGGGTATTTTCAAGACGATTTAAGTCGCAAAAATTTCGCCGGCGGCCGCTTCTATAATTTATTCAGCCGGCTTACAGCCGTAAAAGATATAAAATAATTGCTAAAGAATTCAAAAATGTTAAATATCCATTAAATAAAAATTTAATATAAACCGGTTAACCGGTTTTTTTTAAGACAAAAACCGAAACAGTTTAACCGTTTTTTTTTAAAGACAATAATCGAAACCGGTTTTTTCGCAAAAATTTTGCCGATTTAAGTCGCAAAAATTTCGCCGGCGGCCGCTTTTAAAATTTATTCAGCCGGCTTTCAGCCGTTCGGTGAGGAAGGAGGGACAAATGTTGCACGATTTTTACCATAAGTTACAGTATAATTTCGGAGTACTTAGAATTAATTTGTGCAAAATTTTATGAAAAGATGGCCGGATATTCAACATATTTATAGCTGCTCAAAAAATATTCCGGAAGGACATTTGTATGGGGGCTAGGTGAAATCATGAAATCACCGATATTGACCATTTTCAATACCGAACAAAGCTTATCAATAGAGGGTATTTGTGGAAAATTTCAGCCAGGTCTTGGACCCTACCAGACAGACAGACGGACATAGCTAGATCGTCTTAGAATTTCATAAGGACCCAGAATATATATACTTTTGGTCTGCGATCAATATACAAACCAACTCCTCCCCCCACCAAAAAAAATCTTTTTCGATTTTGAGTATAAAAAAAGTGCTAAACATTTCATTAAATATTTTTCCCATTTTAACTAAATCGTTATAATTTTTGATTGTAACATGACAAAGCAAAATTAAAACGACGTTTAATTAGCATGTTTAACAGTTTTGTAGAGAGACACTACAAACGATCACAAAATATCAATATACATATTTAATTAACGCTTTTATTCAATTTTATATTTAACTAGTGTAAACACTGTATACAGATAGATAGATTCGAGTACTTAAATACAATAAATTGTAAACAAATAAATAACAGCAGGAATTTACAAAGAATTCATATTATTAGTTATAAGTATTTTTGAAATTAACAGCATTTGTTTACGAATAGCTAAAAATTTTAGTTAAATAAATCAATGAAGGAAATGTTTTGTAATAAATATTTACTTATGATGGTTTTATAAGAGTATTTTATAATTGGAATTACAAACTTGTAAAGTATAAACAAATTAAAGCGCAAAATCTTCACGTGAATAGTAGTTACATTGGAAATTACAATTTTCGGATTTTTGTATATTTTTGAAAAGGGTTTTTCATTAGGTGCTTCCTATCTTTAAATTTAAATAAAACAAAGTGTTAGTGAGATATCATCGAAATTTTGTATTCGTTTGAAAGTCCTATCGATGCCATTATGTATCCGAAAATTCTAATTTTTCCATGACTATGGCTCACAAATCAGGCTGAAATTGATTAATGGCGACTTAAGAAAATCCCACAAGAAAAAGTCTAACGGGCACATTCTCGGTGGCCAGTTCACATCACCTCCACTTGACCATGCCCTCAAATTGCTCGTGCAGAATGACCAATGTGACATGAGCTGTGTGGCATCTGCCAGATAGGGTTCGGATATATTAGTAGGGAAGGGGAGGTTAAACCTCCTATATAACACCATTATAGGTTGATCTTTGAATAATTCCGGGACTCTAGGAAGCTATCCTGGTGTAATAGGACGGCTTGCAAGGTGTCTAGGGCTATTTGGTCAACGTTGGATGCAAAGGCAACTAATCCAATAAGCACCAAAGCTCCAAAAATACAAGCACTTGAATATTTTGTTGGAATTTGAGTTGTATGCAAATGTAATTATGTTTTAAACTTGAAAAATATGTACATATTTGAAAAAATTAAATTTTTTTTAAACAAAAAACATATGGTTTGAATTTATGTTTCCTTTTTACTGGAGAATGCAATTGAAATAGAGTGTAATACAAATGTAATTCAATTACTTGACTATAATTCAAGGCTTGAATTACACTTGCTTTCAACTTGAATTTCAGTAAAACTGCTTATTGGATAGGAAAAGTCCCAGGTCTTTAGTAGGAGTGATAACCGGTCACTGCCCCATTGGAGTCTTCATTGGTAAATGGTATAGTGGCACACAGGACTTCTGTAGGTTGATTCTGTGCAACTGTCATAGGCTACACAGTCTCAGGCAAAAATGGCTATGAGAAAGATTCCATGATGAACTGGTGATGAACTATGAATAAAATGAAAATGTAATGTTCTTAAAGCAATTATATTAAGGGCCCTAACATTACAACTTCTAAGGATATTCATCTGAGTATTTGTGGAAATTTTCCTTTTGTGTTTTCAGCAAGCAGACAGACGGACTGGACATAGCCAGATCGTCTTAGAATCTTATGAGGTACCAGAATATATGTATATACTAAAGTGGGTCAGCGACAAATATTTTGATGTGTTACAAACGGAATGACAAAATCAATATAACCCCCATATTTTTTGATGCTGGTTATAAAAACAGAGAAGAATTAGTGCCAGTCATTGACATTAATAATTGAATTTATTTCTCACTCCTCACAGGCTTTAAAACAAAAGCAAATAAAGGTTTATTAAACAGTTATTTTTAGAAATTTATTTTTTCTATAACTAAATTTACCTCTAAATTTACTGAAGATGTAGACCAGTTATTTTAGCTCTCTAACAGTAGGCAATTTTATTTAGTATTATAAATTTCAATAGAACTTATACGTCAGTGTTACTTTTCGTAAATAATTTTTTAAATATTAAATGCTGCTAATTTTCTTAATAACAAAATAAATGCTTATTTATATTTTCACCCCAGAAAAATTAACATCAATTAGATAAAATCGTAAACGATTTGTTTCTAAAGAAAAGCTAATAAATCATTGTTTAAAATAACGCTATGACTTGTATATGATATGACTATTGCGTTAAACAAAACGAAGACAAAACTATTTAACATGTCAAAAAAAACTAAAGACAATTTACAATTAACGAATTAATGTAAATAAATTAAAGAATTTTAGGGAAATTAAAATTTAACATTAAAACAATTGATAATGAAATAAATGCTAGACAAAAGTATTAAACAAGAATCGTCACAATGTCGTTTGTTATTAACTGGCTTACTCAAAAAAAGTACTTCAAAGTACTAAATATTAGAAGAAAAAAAACAACAATAAAATAGAAAAAGACAACTTCAACGTGTGTACGTTGTATGTTAACGTGTTTGCCTGAAGTTGGCCACAGTCATACATAAAAATATCAAAATGACAATGATTTATCACTTGAATGTCAATGATTTTATTTTAACTGAAGTGTGATAAACATTACGAAAATATTAAACAAAAACTATATATATAAACAAAGCATAGAAAATAACTAAATATTAACTAAACTTTTGTTAGATAAATTCAGGTATTTTGCTTCTTTTGTTCAAGTACTACTATTTATGACATAAAAATGTCATTGCTTTAACACACAAACAAAAAAAAATGACAATGGTACTTCAGTTTGGTGGGTAAAAAACAAAAGAAACTTGTACAAAATTTCCACTTTGCACCAGAAATTTATCACGTGCTTATATTAAAGCAGGTGCCACATATTTTTTTATGATTTTGAAATTAAATTGGAAGAGAAAAAAAACCCAAAATATAAAAAAAAAACTTTCTCAAATTATTAAAAATGCTCTTTATATTGTTACGAAATTACATATCAATTTGAATTTCACGGTCTGTAAAGAATTCTTGCAATATTCATCATTAGAGGGCGGATTTTCATGCATTTATAAATAAAAAAATTATGCGCCTAAGAATATGCTTTATTACAAAATAATTATTAAAGCCAGTGTTTGAAAAACTAGACTACAAGTAGCAGTAGCAACGAAAAGCACAAGTAGTCTAGTTTAAAAATTAATAAAAACTCGGAGTCAATCAATTACTACTACTACTGCTACCTTCACATTTTGGTAGCAGTAGTTGTAGTAGTACCAATAAAAGAAAAATTTAAAAGTAGCAGAGTAATTTATTTGCTATTGCTACCTTAAAAAAGAAAAAGTTTTCATGTAGCAGAGCCATTAGTTTTTTATTAATTCTGCTACTTTTAAAATTTAGTAATAGAAGTAGCAGTTAGGTAGTAGAAGAAGTAGCAGTTAAGTAGCAGTTGAAGTAGCAGCTAAGTAGCAGTTGAGGTAGCAATAAAATAAGTCAAAATAAAAATCTTCAGCCAAAAAAGGATATTGTGTGTTGTTGTTGTGAATGTATATTTGTGTAAGGAGTGAGATCGAAAAATTCTTAACACACGTTTTTCATTACATTTTTTAACCCAAGTATTATTTGAATTTTTTTTTGATCAAGTTACCTTTGAAAAACATGTCAGTTATTATGTGTAATGTCAATTATATTAATTTTTTTGTTAATCTGATTAAAATGAGTGACCAGAAAAAAGTGCGTACTGAAATTATTAAATATTTTCAACAAAACCCAACTTGGTCTTACAAAAAGTTGGCCAAGCATACAAAGGTCTGCCGTCAAACTGTTTCCAATGTTATTAAACAGTACCGGGAGAACTTGTCAGTTGATAGAAAACCTGGTTCAGGTAGAAGGAATGGTCCACATGATGTTTCTAAAGCCAAAAAAATAGAACGCATTTTCAAAAGAGCTCCCAACACATCCGGTAGGAAAGCAGCCCGGTTAGCTCAGTGCTCGGACTATTTGGTACGAAAAGTTAAAGCTAATGCAGGTTTAAAAACATACAAGGCTCAAAAAGTTCCTGACAGGAACGCTACTAAAAATTTAGAGGCCAAAAACAGAGCACGGAAATTGAAGTCAAGTTTTATAAAAAAATATTCTTGCTGCATAATGGATGACGAAACGTATGTTCTGGCAGATTTTTCGCAACTTCCAGGTCAAAAATTTTATGTTGCTGATGCTCGAGGGAATGTTGAAGAAAAGTTTAGGACCCAAAAGCAGACAAAATTTCCCAGAAAGTTCTTGGTATGGCAAGCAATATGCAGTTGCGGCAAAAGAAGCCACTCATTTGTTACAACGGGCTCTATAAATACCGAAATTTACATCAAGGAATGTTTACAAAAAAGGCTGCTTCCATTCATAAGACTTCATAATGTGTCCACTTATTTTTGGCCTGACTTGGCATCCTGTCACTATGGCAAACAAGCCCTTGAGTGGTACAAGAACAATAATGTGGTATTTGTACCAAGAGAGGCAAATCCTCCAAACTGCCCGGAGCTAAGGCCAGTGGAGAGATATTGGGCTCTTGTTAAAAGAGAATTGAAGAGTACAAAAAAGGTGTCCAAAAGTGTGGTAGATTTTAAACGGAGATGGACTACATGTTCGAGCAAAGTGACAGAAAGCACTATAAAAACGTTAATGGAAGGGTTTCCGAAAAAGGTTCAAAATTTCATCACTAGTGATTAAAACTATAAAAATAATTTTTTTTGTAAATTGTAATAATAATTTCAATCAAATAAAAAAAAAATTAAAGCTGTAAGTTTAGTGGTTTCTTTTTTATAAACATATATGTATGTTAAGAATTTTTCGATCTCACTCCTTAAGTTGGTCATGTTGTAAATAAAAGTTCGGCTTTTTTGTTATACACACAGACAACACGATCTTTCTGTTAGCAACACGAACATCTGAGACGAATAAAAACGAATAATTCTTTCAAAAACTCTCAAAACAAAAACAACATACAGTGTTTAATTCTGTCAATTATGGTGTTATGACTGAAGATTTTCTTTTTTGACTACTTTTATTGCTACCTTAACTGCTGCATCAACTGCTACTTAACTGCTACCTTATTTCTAAATAATAAAAATTAAAACTCGATATAGAGCAGTAGCAATGATTTGTATTTTTATGCTACTACTCCATTTACAATTCATGTTTTATTACTAGCAGTAGTTTTAAATAAAACAAGAAAACGAAAAAAGTCAAATGCTACTGCTACCGCTACATACACTTTTTTGAAGCAGTAGTTTTAGCAACAGTTAAAAATTTGTTAGTTATCGTAGCTTTTTAAACACTGATTAAAGCATGAAAACAAACAGAACTAGTATTGATCTATTTTGTTATTGTTGTTTTTCGTTGTAATAATATATTTTGCCTATCTTTAGGCGCATACATTTATTTATAAATGCATGAAAATCCGCCCCCTATTCATCATGTTTATAAACATTTCCAGTGCTCGAAACTTGTACTTATAAACAATGTTGATAACACGCTGTTATTAACATTGTTTATAAGTATAATAACACTAACAGTTAAAGCATCTAACATTAATATTAAATAGAACATTCTAGTTTTGTCAGTTACATAATTCATGAAACTACTAGAAGATGACAGAGCAGTTAGTGTATTGTAGGTGCTGTTGGACTTAACATAAACTGTATTACCAGTGTGTTTTTAAAGTGTGTAATATAAGGATGTGTATTAAAAGAGAGTAACCATTTAAATTGTTGTGTTATTTTACAATGTTACAATTTCTAAACTACTAATCGCTTTAATTTGCAATTAAAGTAAGACGGTTTATTTAAAGAAAATAAACCACCGTTTTTAAAAAGTTAAAACGTAACAATATATTCACTTGTGAGTCTTTTCATTAAGATTAACAATTGAAGCAACATTTTTAAACCAGCTATCTATCATTCGTTTTAGCTTATAACTACTGTTTAGTGTCTTATCATGTACTTTTTAAATTACCTCCACGATTAACTATGATTTTTTTTTGTAGTTGTTGTTTTTTGGTTCTGTATTAATTAGTTTAGACACTTTAGCTAATTTTTTTTTTGTTTGGTTTCTTTATCATAATTGATTGGTAATTTATCAATTTGCATGTCATTTTTATTATTTTCAATTAGCGGAGTCTGTTTTGATTTGTTAAAATACAAAAAAAAAATCGAAGTTTTCAACTAAAATTATTTTGTAATTTTTATTGTTTAATGATTTCAATCTTATTAAATGTTGAAACATTAGAAAATAATGTGTTGCGTTATATAAGTTAGACATGCATAAAACAAATTAAATTTGTTATGTAAACAAAATTAAATTTTTGGGGATTTTTGTTTTTAATTTACAATAAAAATATATTATTTGCTTAATAAACAAACATTTTTGCCGATTTTTAATAGAATACATGTATGTATATCCCAAAATATTTCACATGGCTGCGAGGCGTATGAGTAATATTTAATATAAATTCGAATTAATATTAATCATGCGCAACAGTATATTAACAAAAATTGGCGGTAACATAAAAATCGCAGTTTTTTCTCTTGGTTGTATGACTTAAAAATGCGGGATTTTTTAAATTTTTAGCTCTAATTTTGAAACATTTGAACAATATAAATATATTCAAAGTATTGACTATTGTTTGCTATGACCTTTTTCCATCTTTCTGGCAACATATTAATTCCGAGCCAAAATAATTGTTCATCTTTTGATGCCAAGAACGAATCAAGCCAATATCGGATATTCTGTTCTGAAGTGAAGTGAAGCATATCCCAGAGAGAGCGCTCTGCATCGATCGAAACAAATCGTAGTCGGACGGGCTACGGTCTGGACTATAAAGCGAGTAAGGCAAAACTTCCCAACCACTTTTTAACAGGTATTGCAACATGTGGCCGATCGTTGTCATGATGGAATATTACGGTTTCAGGTCTGGCAGCATATTCTGGGCGTTTTTCGGCCAATGCTCAAATATGCTAAAATATGACAGTATAAAGACGAAGAGCTAAAATCTGACTGTAGAAACCCCTACGATTGAAACTGAAATATGACTGTACAAAGACCGACTATTGAAGCTAAAATCTGACTGTAGAAAGTCCTACGATTGAAGCTAAAATATGACTGTATAAAGACAGTATAAAGACCGAATATTGAAGCTAAAATCTGACTGTAGAAGGACCTACGATTGAAGCTAAAATCTGACTGTAGAAAGACCTACGATTGAAACTAAAATATGACTGTATAAAGACCGACTATTGAAGCTAAAATCTGACTGTAGAAAGACCTACGATTGAAGCCAAAATCTGACCGTAGAAAGACCTACGATTGAAGCTAAAATCTGACTGTAGAAAGACCTACGATTGAAACTAAAATATGACTGTATAAAGACCATTCATAGAAGCTAAAATATGACAGTATAAAGACCTGTGATGGTCTGGCCAGATTTCAGCAGCTCATAATAAATTAGGGCTCTTTTGGTCCCACCAAATACAAAGCCTTACCGGGCTTTACATACGTTCTCTTACGCTTTGGGTTACCGTAATGGATCCATTTTTCATCGCAATTAATGATTCGGTGCAAATGATTGTCTTCAAGCAGCAGCTTCAATTCGTATGGTACTCAATTTCACTGCTTTTGGATGAATCGTGCTGCTAATGTTTGGAATTGCTGCTTGCATAGCTCCCAATGATTTTGGAAGCCCTTGTTGAGTTTGAAATTAATTTTCATGGTGTATTACAGATTGCAACTGGCAGCTATCATTTATGTTGCCAAACTGGCCATCAGAAATTTGTGGTTGCCCTCTGGTGGCCATCCATAATCGACCAATTATTAAAAACAAAAACCATTTATTGTAAATCCCGCATTTTTAAGTCATACATCCAATACTTTTTTATTATATTATTTATCACGTTAGTTCGACTCAGTACCAAGCAATGTAAAGTTGAAGCAAATCGTTCATAAGTTGTCTGCCCCCAGACGGGCATTGTACTTTATATTTACAAACTTTATATTTTCCTTATAATCCAAACATAAAAATGATTAAACTTACTTACCTTTCCAGACCATACAAATTCCCGAACCTCTGGCACCAGAACCAAGTGGACACGGCATAAAACTTGGATGGATTGTTGGTGTAATGGTGCCTTGTCTGCTCAATATCTGGGGTGTAATGCTGTTCTTGCGTCTCAGTTGGGTGGTGGCACAATCGGGTATTTTGCAAACACTTATTATCATAGCCATATCCGCCATTGTTTGTGTAGTCACCACTCTATCGCTGTCGGCCATCAGTACAAATGGTGAAGTTAAAGGTGGAGGTGTGTACTTTATTATATCAAGATCATTGGGTCCCGAGTTTGGTGCATCGGTGGGTGTGGTATTTGCATTTGCCAATGCAGTGGCGGCCGCCATGAATACCATAGGTTTCTGTGATTCCCTAAATACTTTATTGCGTAAGTGTGAAGAAAAAAAGCCTTAAGCTTAGGAAAAGTAATAAACACTTCCTTGATTTCCAGGTGAAAATGGCTTAAAAATCGTTGATGGTGGCATAAATGATGTGCGTATTGTTGGTGTTTGCACCTTGCTAGTTTTAATTTGCATATGCTGTGTTGGCATGGAATGGGAGACTAAAGCGCAAAATTTCCTTATTGTCACCATTGTCTTGGCAATATTTAATTTTCTGATTGGTGCTGGCATTGGTCCTCAGGGTAATGCCGATAGTATTGCCAAAGGTTTTGTGGGCTTCTCGTGGGGTACTCTAAAGGAGAATTTCGTTTCGGATTATCGCTTTTCCGAGAAGGTTAATCAGAATTTCTTCAGTGTATTTGCCATATTTTTTCCCAGTGTTACGGGTATTCAGGCGGGTGCCAATATCTGTGGTGATTTAAAGAATCCTGGTGATGCCATACCCAAGGGTACGCTATGGGCTTTGTTGTTGTCTATGATATCGTATGCGATTTTTGTGCTTTTCGCTGGTGGTGCGGCAGTGCGTGATGCTTCGGGTAATGTTACCGATTTGATAAATGGTACTATTATCAGCTCTCAGCTGTCCTGTAAAGCCGATAATGTAAGTGTAACGTTTTGTGTTTAATTTTATTGTGGAAGAGTATTGTGTATTTCTAACCTAGCTGATTTAAATTTCATAGACCTGTGAATATGGTTTAGCCAATTCGTATTCGGTTATGCAATTGATGTCTTTGTGGGGACCGCTGATCTATGCTGGTTGTTTTGCGGCCACTTTGAGTACAGCTTTAACTAACTTGCTGTCTGTACCCCGCTTGGTACAAGCTTTGGGTATAGATCAAATCTATCCTGGTTTGATTTTCTTCTCAAAGCCTTACGGCAAACATGGTGAACCCTATCGAGGCTATGTATTGACATTTATAATCTCAGCTGGTTTCCTGTTAATCGGTCAGCTTAATGTGATTGCTCCTCTTATTTCCACATTCTATTTGGCTTCGTATGCTCTCATCAATTTCTGTACCTTCCATGCGGCCTTTGTCAAGCCTTTGGGTTGGAGACCCACATTTAAGGTAAGTTTTCCTAAACATAATAATAAAAATTAATGATTCGAATTCCTTTTGACTTTAGTATTATAATGCCTGGCTAAGTTTGTTTGGCTGTGTTCTGTGTGTGGCCATAATGTTCCTTATAGACTACATATCATCCTTGGTGACTTTGGCCATAATATTTGTTTTGTATCTGGTGGTCATGTATCGCAAACCCGAGGCCAATTGGGGTTCTTCTACCCAGGCCCAACAATATAAAGCTGCCATTACAGCTATGCATAGACTGCAAAATGTTTCGGATCATGTTAAGAACTATACACCCCAAGTTTTGGTGTTGACGGGAGATCCCATAATAAGACCACCTCTAGTTGATTTCAGTTATTTGTTAACCAAACACAATTCTCTATTATTTGTGGTCAATATAGTGCCGGTAAGTTTCCGTGCAATTTTTTACTGTTAAACTTAAGTTTTCTATATTATATTCTTGCCTTTAGACCAGTTTGATTTATAAGAAACGTCAACAAATCATTAAGGAAGGTCAAAAATATTTGAATGCCCGCAAAATTAAGGCATTTTACAATGTACTTGATGGTTTCTCCATGGAAGATGGTGTCAGAGCTTTGTTGAAATCTACCGGTTTTGGTAAACTACAACCCAACATTATGGTAATGGGCTATAAAACCAATTGGTGTGATTGTGATGCCAAAGAAGTGGAGAGTTATTTCAATATATTAAAGTAAGTTTGAGGACTTTTCATAACTCAAAATTTTTCTTAAATTGTTTTTGCATTTTCCATTGTAGCATGTCCTTTTCGTTGCGCATGGGTGTGGTAATTTTACGCTTACCCGATGGTTTAGACTTTTCCGAATTGAATCCTGAAATTTCCTATTCCGGTCCTAATGGTTTGGGCCACATTAACACGGCCAATGCTATGGGTTTCACCAATCTTCTAGTGCCCGAAGGCAATACTGCTTCAGATCTTTTGCATGTGGATTCTAATCTAAATTTGGCCGCTATGGATAGTGTTAATTCTTCATTGACCGTGCCCGAGCCACCGCCAATGCCCAATATGAGCAGTTCCAAGAAATATAAACTACATCAAGATGATAATGTAACCTATTTGACAAAGGGTGGTTCTGAAGTTCCTAAACATATTTTAGATGCCGTCACCATATTCTCGAATAAACATCCCAAGAGTACGATTGATGTATATTGGTTGTATGATGATGGCGGTAAGTTTTTAAAGGGGATTTATTGGAGTATTGGTTATTGATTTTCAATTGTTTCGTTTTTTTTTATTTCATTTTAAAGGTTTAACCATGTTGCTGCCTTATATTATATCGTTGCGTTCCAATTGGCAAAATTGTAAATTACGTGTGTTTGCTTTGAGTCATGGCAAAGATGAGGACATGGAAGAAAAGAAGTAAGTAGTTAGTAATAGCTTTCAATGTAAATTCTATAAACAACATTAACCCCCATTTTCTCAATATCTGGTTATCGTTTTTTGTAACGATATACTTCCAGTTAAGATAAGTTTTGTATGAGAACTGTCAGTATATCGTCACGATCAAAAATAACCAGAGATTAAGAAAATGGGGGTTAATGTTTAAAATGTATATTCTATATTACTTGGTTGATATCTTTGGTCTTAGTTGAATACCCATGAGATACAAATTAGTACATATTTTACATACAGTGACCGACAAAAGTCTACGTTCCGTAACTCGCGGACTTCTAAACCATAAAAAGTAAAAGTAATAATGCAGTTTTATTTCAAATGCATTTTTATTAATATAACAAAAAAATATCGCTAAATTTATAATTAATTTATTTATTTATTTATTTATTTTATTCATTCAAGTAATACAAAGCCTTCAAGGCCAAAATTACATATTACTTAGCAATAATACCTAAGCATAGGAAAAAAATTAACAATTAAATTAAAATTAAACTGTTATTCACAAAAAATATGTTGACAAAAGTCTACATACATACGATCTCTACACTAAATACACATTTTTCAGCGAATAAAAATTTTCATTAAATTCAATATTTCGTTGGGCCACCACGGGCATATACAAGCGTCTGGGCATCGAAGTAACTAAATTTTTCAGTTCTGCTGATGTTATATTTTGCCATTCTTCTGGAAGCTTCTCCTATAACATTAGTTCACAAGTATTAAGATGTTTTCGGATCTTCCGTTGTAGAATTTCCCACAAGTGCTCAATAAAATTTAAGTCCGGGCTTTGAGGTGGTGTGTACAATTGTCGTGGGGCATGGTAGAGTAGGCAATCTTTGACAATTTGAGACATATGTTTAGGATCGTTATCTTGCTGAAAAATCCAACTTTAACCAAGAGTTAAAATATCGACCGGTGCTCTCAAATTTTGTTCCAAAATGGATTTGTACTGATAACGATCCATATTACCCTCAATAAACACTAACTTTCCCACTCCAGAAGCGACAGTAGCCCAAACCATCACACTGCCACCACCATGCTTAACTGTAGCGACTAAGTTTTTCGGATCCATTGCTCTATCCATTGCTCTATTTGCGCCATACTTTATCTCTCTCCAACACTTCCAAATATGTTATACTTCAACTCATCAGTGACCAAAACTCGCTTCCAGAATTCCATGTCCTTTTCAAAGTGCTTTTGGGCGAATTCCAAGCGAAGTTTGCGATCCGTTCGGTAATTTACTAGGAGTTCTGCTTTAATTACCATTATTATTTAAGGTTCTTTGAATTGTTCGTGGATGAACAATAACTTCTGATCTTGTTGCGAGTTCTTCGGCCAATTTTGTGGCATTTACTTTTGGGTTTTTGTTGACTTCTTTTAAAATGAAGATTACATCTCTACGATGTAGTTTCTTTGGGCGACCACTTCGCAGCTTGTTATACCCTACACCACCATAGTGGGGAGGGTATAATGCTAATGTTTGTAACGCCCAAAGTATACCGATCGACTTAGAATCACTTTCTGAGTCGATTAAACGACGTCCGTCTGGTCGGCTGGCTGGCTGTCCATGTAAACCTTGTGCGCAGAGTACAGGTCGCAATTTTAAAGACGATCTAATTTGGTACATATTATTTTTTCGGCTCAAGGACCAAGCCTATTGAAACTGGCTGAAATCGGTCCATTATTTCATCTAGACCCCATACAAATGTCCTCCCGAAATTGGACTTTATCGGTCATAAATGTTTAATTTATATATTAATCTCCACAAATTCCGCTCCAAATAAATTTTATATATACAAAATTCATGTCACCAAATTTTGTTACGATCGGTCCATAATTAGTCATAGCTCCCATATAGACCCGCTTCCGAAAATCACTTTAACGTGCATAAATCGCTTAAAAATGTTTGTATACTCACAAAATTCATATAGACACAAATCACACGACCTAATTTCATGGTGATCGGTCCATAATTGGTCATAGCTCAAAAATATAAATTATTGAAATTTTAAAAGAAAAATGTTTTTGATCTTTTACTTAGTGTAGGGTATTATATGGTCGGGCTTGATCGACCATACTTCCTTACTTGTTTTTAACTGTACCAGTGTTTTCAAAGTTACTGAATATTGTTTGAACTGTAGACTTAATAAATTGCATTAAGTCTGCGGTCGTATGTTTTTTATTGTTTTTATGAATAATTTTGCCATTTTACATTGCAACCACATTTTTGGTTTGGTGTATAGCAATAAAAATAGATTTCAAACAAAACTGCATTATTATTTTTTATTTACCGGGTTTTCTCTCATAAAGTGGCAAAAATTGTGGTCGTACGTAGACTTATGTCGACAACTATACATATTAATGAGACGCTCAATTGAGAATATTCCTCTATTCGTATATTAAGCCTCATTTTATAATACTTTACTGTATAAATTGCTAGAGTGACATCAACGATACAATGTTTGACGTCGAATGGGATTGCCTATAGTGACTCAAGGTCAAAATGTTCACATCCGATTTAAGTGGCTGGAGTGACTGGCAGGTGACATATCATCAGCTAATGTCGTTTCAGCAACTCCTTATATTTTACGACTAAAATTTAGAATAGAGCGAACCCTCATCTCCTTGTTTATGACTCAATCTTATTTATTATTCGAGTTTAGTAATACATATCGTTACCTTAATATAGAAAGGCCCTAACTTTTTTAAGTCGAGATTTTTTGTTCCCAGGGAGTTTTTTCCCATTGAATTTTAATAGGAAAAATGGGAAAAGGGAAAAAACTCCCGGGTAATTTTTATTCATAATTGGGCTGGATATATGAGCGGAACATTTATCGAAATAAACGAAAATCTGGACTTACAAAAAAAAAACACGAGTTAGGGCCTTTCTATATTAAGGTAACGATATGTGATATAGTAAATCTGTAAAGGTGTCCAAACATTCGGAAGCTTTGGCTTATGATGTTGACTTTTAAACCTGGGGCCGAATTACCGCATTCGATATGGAGTAAATTCCATCGTAATTTTCTTATTTGAGATTACGGCATTCGATATCGAGCATGAAATTTAGTACATTTTATTATAATTACGATATCGAAATTATTTTTCGATACGATAGTTCATTCGATTACGAGTGCGGTAGTTCGGCCCCTGATAATATATTAGAGGGTTGCAGGAAATTTTAACAAAATTAATACTGTAGATCAGTGTCGCGCGTTCCTATTACTCTATTAACGAAGATTTCCGGCAATTTACATGTACACAACACGATGGTAAACAAAACTCAAAACAAAAGCATTAAAAAATACCAATATTTCATTCAGTTGCTTGACAGCATTCAATGAAGCAGCGAACTAAAATTTTTCTTTCTGCCTGTGGCTGCAGTTTATTATTTCTGATCACGAATAATGATATGAAGGTGGGGTCAAAAAGTCCGTGACTTTTTGTGTGAAACACAGGTTTTTGGATAAAAAATTATTTTATTTTTCAACAAAGTCTGTTTTGAGTTTTATACATTGTCCAACGTTTCCCCAATTTTTGTATCCCTTCCAAAAAATATGATTTATTGAGGTCATCGAGGTTGGATTCAAATCTCTTTCCGACGAGACATTTCTTCAGGTTTGGAAACAAGAAATAATCACTCGGGGATAAATCCGAAGAATAGCGCGCATATATTTTTTCCATGGAAACTGCACATGTATGTTCCCATTGTGCACCCGATTGTGAGCAAGCGCGGCACCCATCTTGTGAAAAGCTTTCTCATACCCAAGTGATCACTCAAAATTGAAACCACTGAGCCATGTGAGATGCCTATGGCTTCCAAAATCTCTCGCCCTATCAATCACCGAATCGCCCAACAAAATATAGTGATTTTTTCAATTGTTTCGTGCTTGTACGGTCACAACGAAATTCAGTAAACCACTTTTTTACCATTGAAATTGATGGTGCAACAAAGTTTTTTTTTTCCGAAAGAACTACAACCTGCATTAGGTATTCCAATCTTTACCTTAGCATTCGATGGTGTTTAAATGACAATCACTTTCCCTACTTTAAAGGTAATAAAGGAAAAAGGTTTTGTCCACAGAGCAGGAGTTTGAGTTTTTTGTAATGGGTGTATGACTTAAAAATGACGGAATTACAATATATGGCCTATTTGTTTAACGCGGTTCTTGTTTTTAATAACTTATATGTCATTTTGAAGGGTACATATCTGTCATTTATTCTCACTTAGTTATAAACAAGGTTTTTTTTGCTTCGAAAATGTCGAATTTTGTACCAACAAAGCGTCATATGCGGGAAGTCTTGTTTTAGTTCTTTAATTTAAAAAAAAAATAAAAAAAACTGTCATTGAGGCACACCGTTTTATCGGCTTCAACGTGCAAGAGATTATTTGAGCGGTCCAAGATCACCCAGGCCAACCAAAAAATTTGAAGACAAAGAATTGAAGGCATTACCCCATGAAGATTGTTGTCAAACTCCACAAAATCATTGCAAACTACTCAATCTGCAATTTCGAAACTTTTGCAAGACCCATTGCTCGCGATGAAAAATGGATCTATGACAATAATCCGAAGCGTAAGTGATCGAATGTGAAGCCCGGCAAACCAGCCGAATCAACACCAAAGTCAAATATCTATGACGCTAAGGTAATGATTTGTATTTGGTGGGACCAAAAGGGCCTACCAATTATGGGAATTTGTGCCGACAGCAACTGATTCCTTTGAAGCGAGCATTGTCCGAAATATGCCCAGAATACGAAGGCCACAAGTTACAATAACTGTTAAATATTATTTAGAATGAATTAGTTGGGAAGTTATGCCTCCCCGCCTTATAGTCCAGACCTTGCCCCGTCCGACAGCTATTTATTTTGATTGCTGCAGAACGCTCTCTGGGATACGCTTCACTTCAGAACGGAGTATCCGAAATTGGCTTTATTCGTTCTTGGCCTCAAAAGATGAGCAGTTCTTTTGGCGCGAAATCCATATGTTGTCAGAAAGATGGGAAAAGGTCATACCTAACAATGGTGAATACTTTGAATAAATTTATAATCTACAAATATTTAAAAAAATAAGTCAAACTGTATTACGAATTATTAAATGAATTGTCAGTTTTTATTGGTATCTGATTGACTCCTAATGGTACTTGAAATCTTTTTTGAACAAATTGTGTTCTGGGGCGTTACTCCCTAATTCGATTCGAAAGGAAATCTTTTCGAATTACAATGTATTTAACACACATTTTCGAACATTTCCGTTTTCGGATTGAGTTACGCATTAACCACCCTGATTAATTCAATTAAACCTTTTGATAAGGAGATATTAAATTACGAAGTTGACCAATATCCTTACTCTTATATATTTTCTGACACGAAAAAATTCTTAAATAATTTATGGCATCATCGAAAATATTAGGCCTTTTCGGAAATGCATCACTGCTCTGCATTTGATGCGTATTTGTGATTAGCTTGTGATGCTGATGCGCAGACAATGCATCCGCCTTTTTTGTTGCTATTTAGAACTCAAGACATTTGCAGATGCAGCGTAGTGATGTATTTCCGAAAAGGCCCATTCTTTATCTCCATCTCTTTGACACAACATTATGGCATAATCGACTATATATTTCAATGGGTAATAAACGAAATAACATAATCAATACTCAAATTTCACACTGTTATATCATGAATATTTCTCGATAGTATAGTGGTCAGTATCCCTGTATGCTTTAAACTCTCTATGGAATCAACGTTGAATTTGTGTCACAAGCGGAATGATAAAATCATATTTACCTTATAAATTTATACTAGTGTAACATTGAGACAAACGCAATTTGTATAATTCTGGTTTTAGGGGAAGAGTCCCAAAGATTCAGCACTTGTTACTGAATATTATAGTAATTAGTTGCCTATAAAAACAAGTATTTCAAAAAAATGTTACTTACCTTTTAAAAATTGCGCCTTGTTTTGTTTTATATTTTTTCTTAATTTATTTCATTTTACTTGTATCTTTTCCGCTACCACCAGCATGGCCAGTTTATTGACAAAGTTCCGCATTAAATATTCAAAATTGATAATGCTTAAAGGTGTTACCGATCGTCCCAAAGAAGCAACTCTAATGCAACATAAACAATTAATCGATAGTTATAGTTACAATGCCCGTTCTGAGGAGGCGGCTATAAGCACCTCTGAATTACAGGAAATGGAAGAGAAAACCAACAGACAATTACGCATACACGAATTGGTTGTGGAACATTCGTCAGAGGCGGCCTTAATAGTAATGTCACTGCCCATGCCTAGAAAGGTAAGTTTTGAACTGAAAACAAGTGATTTCTATATAGAAAATAATAATAATACTAATGTTTACATTTTGTTTATTTTATTTTCCCTTTTACAGGAGGCCATTTCTGCTCCCCTGTATATGTCTTGGTTGGAAATGTTATCATGTGATGTTAAATGTCCAGTGGTTTTTGCCAGAGGCAATCAAACTCCAGTATTAACTCTGTACTCTTAGTTGTTAGAACATTCCATAAATGCCAAATAAAGTTATTTAATATTTAGTTTATAATTTAAGAGTATTATTAGTTAAATACGTAAATATGTAATTGTTAAACTTTTTTTAGAAAAAAAAATAAGTTTAAAAACATTTAAATATTTGTATTATTTGTTGTTTTCTTTTAGAGTTAAACAATAAACTGTTTATTATTTTAATTCATTTTCAAATGGTCTTGTGATTTTTTGTTTTGTTTTAGAAAAGTAACGCACACATTACTTTAAAAATAATTTGTTTTTAACTTTCAATTAAATAAAAAAAAATTCTGTTTTTAATTTGAAATAACATACACAATGATTAATATAGAGTAGTTTTTAGTAATGAAAAATTCTAATAGTAGGCTCTGCGGGGATTATTCTGTAATAAGAGGAATAAAATTAAAAAATAGATTTAAATTTCTTTAAAAGTAAATAAATTACCAGAGGATTAGGTCTAAAACGATAGGCTAACATCATGCGTTTACGATAAGCATCGTATTCATTGTCACACTCTTCTGGGGTGGCAGAGTTTTGTACACCCAAACCCTGGTTGCCCTCACGCTGGGGACCCCTTCGTGGTTAAAACAGAAAAAAAACAATTAATATTTAATTCTTTTGACAAATTATCTATCAATAATACTTATTAACCGGATCCACTATGCCAGCACCATCTTGACCCAATCCCTGACCCTCTTTCCAACCCAGCTTTTGCAGCATTTGAAAACCAATATTGTCCTCCTTCAGTTTGTACTCTTTGTAATCACTCAGGTCAGGCATACGATTACTTTTCTTCGCCTCATATTGCTCCATGAACTTTTTCAATTCCTCCGGTGGCAAAAAATCACCTATATGATGTTTGCCCTCACTTTGTTTGGTCAGGGCCGAAGCCCAAATGCGCGTGGCCTCCATTTCAGCTAGACGCAATTTATGCTCCCAGGTGCCGCCATCAACATCTTCATCCGAATCGTATTCATACTTGAATTTGCCACTTTTGGCCAAACGATCGATTTCTTGCCGTTTACGCATCATGTCCTGATACAAAAGGTTCACTTTAAAATGTTCTTCGCATTTTTTCCAATCTTCTTCGGTGAGATTGGTGGAACCATAATTCAATTTGGCGTAACTTAATAAAGCAGGATCACTGCGTGTTACTGTCGATAGCAAGGGTTTATTTTGATTTGCAAAACTGGAAGGGACACCTTGGCCAAATAAAACTCAATATTTTTGTAAAAAAAAATTTTGGAAATTGTGCATAAATCAGCAAAACTCACTTGACGACGAAGAACTTTCAGGCATTTCAATTTTACCACCCCAACGCGATTTACGCAACTTTTTCTTTTCCATGCGTCTCAATTCCTCCTGCTCCTCGGCTTCTCTCTCCTGCCTTTCCTCCTCGCTCAACTCGTTGCGACACTCAATGCGCCGTTTTATATTATCTCGATTACGATCCATCATACCTCTGCGATACTCATCGTCCGAATCATTGTCCGCACTAATAACCGATTCCGGATCGTATTTATCCTCCTCTATCGAACAATATAAACGACGTTGCTTGTAGGCCGAGGGATTGGTTTTCTTTTCCATTTCTAGTTCTTCTTTTTCCTTTTGTTGCTGCTCCTTAAGTTTCTCCTGACGCCGATCGATTATTTGTTGTCTATAGTGATGATATTGTTCAGAGGTTTTATCAGAGAGAAACCTAAATATCAAAGTAGACAAAAGAAGAGAAAATTTCATAGAAATATAAACGAAACGATTATAAACAAATTTACAAAATTTTTTTTGTAACCAAAATTTGTACGATTTGCAGAGAAAATGTTTAGTTTTTTTTTAAAGCTTTTTAGGTTAAAGTTGCATATAGAATCAGCGTTGTTGGTTGCGTCAAAAATCCATCATCTTTTTACGAATTGTTTGTTGAGGCGTTAGGGTGTCATCATTGTAGTTGTAGTTGTTGGTTTTGTTAAGTAGTTTTTTGTTTATCTTTTTGTTAAAGGTTACGTGTTGTTTTTAGGCGTTAAGTATGGAAGGCATACAAGTTTCTAAGAAATATCAGGAATTTATTGGAAAAATGGCGAAGGATGTTTTGGAGAGATGAACTGAACTAGAACTGAACTAGAACTGAACTAGAACTGAACTAGAACTGAACTAGAACTGAACTAGAACTGAACTAGAACTGAACTAGAACTGAACTAGAACTGAACTAGAACTGAACTAGAACTGAACTAGAACTGAACTAGAACTGAACTAGAACTGAACTAGAACTGAACTAGAACTGAACTAGAACTGAACTAGAACTGAACTAGAACTGAACTAGAACTGAACTAGAACTGAACTAGAACTGAACTAGAACTGAACTAGAACTGAACTAGAACTGAACTAGAACTGAACTAGAACTGAACTAGAACTGAACTAGAACTGAACTAGAACTGAACTAGAACTGAACTAGAACTGAACTAGAACTGAACTAGAACTGAACTAGAACTGAACTAGAACTGAACTAGAACTGAACTAGAACTGAACTAGAACTGAACTAGAACTGAACTAGAACTGAACTAGAACTGAACTAGAACTGAACTAGAACTGAACTAGAACTGAACTAGAACTGAACTAGAACTGAACTAGAACTGAACTAGAACTGAACTAGAACTGAACTAGAACTGAACTAGAACTGAACTAGAACTGAACTAGAACTGAACTAGAACTGAACTAGAACTGAACTGAACTAGAACTGAACTAGAACTGAACTAGAACTGAACTAGAACTGAACTAGAACTGAACTAGAACTGAACTAGAACTGAACTAGAACTGAACTAGAACTGAACTAGAACTGAACTAGAACTGAACTAGAACTGAACTAGAACTGAACTAGAACTGAACTAGAACTGAACTAGAACTGAACTAGAACTGAACTAGAACTGAACTAGAACTGAACTAGAACTGAACTAGAACTGAACTAGAACTGAACTAGAACTGAACTAGAACTGAACTAGAACTGAACTAGAACTGAACTAGAACTGAACTAGAACTGAACTAGTTCACTTATTCATATTACTTTTATAATCCCACAACAAAACTTCTCAACCATTTTTGTAAAAATAAACCTTGACACACATTAAAAAGCTGCATTCCTTTCCTCCTACTTAAACGTTATAGTTTTTATGATTTTTTTTTTTGTATTTTATTTACCACAATGCTGGATGTAATTGATTTTTATAGCCGCGTAGTGTTTCTTCATATGCATCACCATTGTCGGCAACCAAATCGATAAGATTTTCTATAGATGTTGGTATCTGTATGCAATTAGTATTGTCGACAGGATTGTTGTCTGAAAAAACTACTGAAAAATTCCTTTAAAATCGTGCTCGAAATTTTTAAGTTTTGTTTTTAAAAAGAGAAAAAAGAATTTGTTTTGAAAGTAACATGCTTTTCATGTACAAAAGAGTGTATTTAACTAGTGTAGTTATATGAATTTAAGAGAAGAAAAACATAAAAGTGAAAATGCATGATAAATAATGCATTTTATTGAAGAAAAAAAAAGAGAATATGTAGAGAATTTGATTTATATACATAATATACTACTCGAGTTTATGATGTACGTAACAAAATCATAACTAATAAAATGTAAGAAAATATACAGCAAATGTTTTGTTTGGTTTTTCGGAATTTTTTCTTTATAAAAAATATGTATAAGATAGAAATTTGTACAATACTAACCTTCATCTGATTGTTGATGTTGTGGCTGAAGATCTTGCTCTAGAAAATTATCATCTGGTTGTGGTGATTCCGATTGATGCTGAGCTAGTTCCTGTTGTTGTGCATTCTCTGGATTTTGTTCAAAATTTTGTTGAGCTAAAGGTTGTTGCAAATCTTGTTGCTGTTCTTCCTGCTGATACTGCTGTTCATGTTGTTGGGTATTATTTGTAAACTGTTCTTGTTGTTGTTGTTGCTGTATATTATGCACTGGTATTTGTATAGCTTCTAAATTTAATTGCGGCTTTGGTATGGCATTCAAATCAAATTCTTTTGGCTGTGGTATGGCATTTAACTGCATGGGCTCTGGAGCCGGTATCATATATAAAGGCGTCAGATTTGCCAAGGCTATGGGCAATTGTGGTGGAGGAGGCGGTGGAGGTGGTGCAACTTGCACAGTTTGCATGGGCATTAGCATGGCAGCAGCAGCTGCAGCAGCCGCTGCCACAGTTGTTGGCGGTGGTGGAGGTGGCACAAACTGGGGTGCTGCTGTGAAAAATGCAGCTGCTGTATGTGGTGGCATTGTGGGAGCTTGTGTTGCATTGGGACCCTGCATCGATTGTTGCAACATTAAGTTTTGTGCTGCCATTAGGGCAGGATTAAATTGAAATGGTAGAGATGGTGGTGTGGGTGGAGGTGGTGGTATTGCACCTTGATGATGGTGCTGATGATGGTGTTGTTGATGCTGGTGTTGCTGAAGCTGGTGTCGTTGCTGGTGTTGATGCTGCTGTTGTTGTAGTTGAAGTTGTTGGTGCTGTTGCTGTTGCTGTTGATGCTGCTGTTGTTGATGATGATGATGAAGTTCTTGTTGCTGGGCAGCCATCATACCATCTATTTGTTGGGCAGAGCTAGTTGTTTGTTCCATAGTGGCCGTAGTAGTGGTTGCACTGCTAGTACTTGGTGGCTCTTCTTCAGTGGAGGATGGGGCGGGTGCTTCCTCAGGACTATAATGAAATTTATAAAAATATTGTTTGGTTAAATTTTTAAGAAACAATTTATTGATGAAATAAAAATTTAATCAGTTCTAGTTCAGTTTAAAAAATTAAAAAAAAATGTTTGTCTAAGTTTTCTAGAACTTACATTACCACCACAGGTTTTGGTTGTTGTTGCTGTTGTTTCTCCAAAATCTTTTTAAAGTTTTCCAAAAATGAGCCATCATTACAAAAAGTATTTTGAACTTTAGCGGGTGGCTGTTCAGCTGAAGGTGCTGCAACTGTAGCCCGTTTGAAGCCACTACCATACATTTTACCCGTCTTGCCGGTTAAACTGGACAACGAAGACTTAGTAGCTGTTGCAGCAGCATCCGTAGTATCCAATTTTTTCTCTTCATCTTCCTCGGTTTTAATCTCCTCCTCATCATTGACCAACTTATCAGTGCTAGAAGTCTCCTCATTGCTAACACCTTTAAGTTTGGCTGCTAGTGTTTGTGCCGCAGCCACCGCCTTGGCCAGCTCGGCGGTACGTTGTTTTTCCAAGATTTCTTGACGTTTTTTGGCAATAATTTCTTCTTGTTTGCTCATTTGAGCAAAACGGTCTATGCGTGAGGAATTGCGCTGTGCCATATTGTTTTTTCTTTATTACCAATAAATATGAGAGCCACAAATGTTCTTTTATTTTTAGTTTAGTCTGATCAATGAAAAATGGGGTTTCGTTTCTACGAAGCTTTGCTGCACTTTAGGATGTATTCGAAAAGTTACAATAATTTGCTTGAATTTTAATTATTTTTCCATTTTTACATGTTTTCAATGAGCTAGGGCTTTTGAAATTGATATAATTTGCATTTATTTTAAAGAATTTGGCTAATTTTAAGGCAATTATTTTGTAATTAATCGAGAAAATATTTTTTCTGTTTTATAATTTTTTCACTGCAAATTGCAATACATGGTTGTATAACACAGTAATAAATTTTAGTAGTTTTTTTCCCATTTAGCAGTTTTTGATATCAACTGCTCAGATGCAGTGTTACCAGAAGTTCTGTTTCAAAAAGTACTCATTTTATAAAAAAAAAACTAAAATTTTTATTTTTATAGAAATTTGAAGAAAAAAAATGTTGGCATTTTTTTTAAGTACATTTCTATGCAATGTTAGCATATTAAATGCCGATATTACAAAACTGCTATCAGAAATAATATGTACATTAATATACTACTACTTTTTACATCCGTACAGCTTGCAGCAGAAGCTGCAGTATCCGTCAAGGCCCAAACACATACAATACTTTCGCTTCAACTGTAACTGACAGCTACAGTTAAATACATGTATGTTCAGTATGTTCCAATCAGTACGTCCAACTTCAGTGCAAAGTATAAAAGTTGCGTTATTTTTAACTTTGAAGTATGTAAGGTACTAAAATGTGTGATGAACATGTGTTTAAAAAGGGACTGATGCAGCTACCCTTGTCTATACCTGATACATTTTTGTCTTGAAAAAAACTTCAAATTTATTGTCAAAAAAAAAAAATGGTCTCCATTTATTAGTGTTATTGCTTCGTTTAGTCTCCATTTATTAGTGATATTGCTTCGTTTCCCCTATCTTGATATGACATCAATTTGTCTCGTGAGGACAACTCTTGTCGATGTTATGTTCATAACCGATATACGTATGAATTTGTAGCTTATCAGAACGAGATGATTACTATTTCCTTTAGGATTCGTTCAAGTTGGTCAAAGTCGATGCTTGTTTAAATTAACATAATAAAACATTGATAAATCGTCATTACTAGATATACATATATGTAGTTCTCGATAAAAAATAAAATCGATTTAAAACTCAATTTTTTATAAAAATGTTGATTGTGGCACACAAGTAATCAGGAGACAGACGTCCTGCTGAATATTCATTATAAAATTTCAATACTTTTAGAAAAGTTTAAAATAAAACAAATTTTTTTAACAATAATTTGTTTTTATTATATTATCCATTCCGCAACATATATTTGTTTAAATATCTTTAATTATTTTTTTAACAAGAACAATAAATATTTGTTTTCAATTACAATATAATTTCGAAAAACACTTATAAGACATAAAATATTACGAGTCTTTTTTAAGTTTTAACAATTATAAGAAATGACTAGATTTATTGGAAATGTTATACATACGTAAGTAATTATTTATTTACGACAAAATTTAGAAAAAAGCTAAAAAATGTATTAACTATATTGACTAATAGGAATATATATATTTAATATATTTAGGCATTTAAATATCATTAAGTAATTTTCTTCTATAAATAAGTAAATGGCAAACAATTTTATGATTATATAAATTCCCAATATATTGTAAGTATATTTTCTTTTCATTAACTTTAAATATTTTGATAAATAAGTATCACTTAAATGCATAAATATGTTAGAATTGGATTTTTAAATTAAAAAAAAATAAAATAACTTAATAGAATTTTGGTATAATTAAACCTTTTAACATATCAAAACTATTACCATCTGGTTGTACTACTTCAACGATACCATTTGTTAATTTGACTTTTAAATAGCCATATTCATCGATGCCAATAACTTTAGCCTCTTTTTTGGAACCATCTTGGTCACAAATTGAGATAGATTGATTGCTGCAATTTAAGAAGTATAAAGTTAAGTAATCTTAAGTATTTGTTATAATGCTTACCTATGCAACCATAAATCATAATATAGCTTATAAAAACTTTCAAAATCTCCGGTTTGTACTAATTCTACTAAACGTTCAATTTCATTAAACATTAACGCCAATATCATTTCATATTTAATTGAAGGTAATTTTTGTTGATTTGCACTATTGTAGTCACGTATCATATCATTGATGCATATCGTTGGCTTACGATTATCTAAATTAATGGCACATCCTATATTTACGATAGCATTTGTACCCATAAGTGTTGTCTTGACCACTAGACCTCCAATCTTGTTGATGCCATTAGCGTAGGCATCATTGGGCCATTTCAAACCGAGATTGAGGACCTAAAAAAGAATCAGTTATAAATAAATTTAGTAAGAATTTTAAGAATTTTTTTCCAAAAAATTTTGACCACAATGTGTTCAAAAATATTAACATTTATATCTGACGTAAAAGGTATTTTCAAAAGCTATCCAATCACGTTTATATTGACCAAATCGGATAAAAAAGAACAAAAATACAACATATCCAACGTTCGAACTTTTGATGCCCATATTTCGGCAAATATGGACAGGCAACACAAAAACAAACTATACTCAGTTTAGAATAAAACTATGTAACTCTGGTAAAAATTTGGTAACAATCCGGAGTGGCTCTCATAAACTAGAGTTTAACAATTTGTGTTGGCTTAACTCTAGTTTATCATTTGTTATTACATACATTGATTTCTTTGAGTGTAATTGCTTTTATTTACTTTTGCTTTTGTTTTAGTCCCCACCATGACATTTGACATATTAAATACAACTCTAAGCTGTCACCCTCTCAATTCGTTACATTTCGCAACAGCCCTGTATACTATTCGTTGCTCCAACATACACACACTCACACACACGAACGACTCGTTGCTTTGTGCAAATTGAGAAGAAAAATTTTACTTTTTTTGCTGTGAAATTATTTAAATAAAAGAAATTAAACAAATAACATAAATAAAAAATATGTAAATACACGAAAATGCTAAAGAAAACCAGTCAAAGAAATTACAAGCCAACGAGATAAATCAATATTAAATGAAACAAATAAAGAAAGTAAAAAATTTACACAAGATATCACAGCGAAAGTAGTCGCAAAGCAAAGAATAAAAGATTTTTTTCACATCAAGTCCCCTACAAGAAGAAAAAATTGATTCCAAATTCTTTTTTTTTTAGAGAAAAAATAAAATTTGCAGCTAAATTTGTTGTTGTTGTTGATGAAAACGAAAGAAAATTTTAATGAAAATTTAAAGCAATAAATGAAATAACGAAAAAAAGAAACTAATTTTATTAGACAAAATAAAAGTTTGTTTATAAAAATAAATATCAATTGTAAAAGAAACAAGAGAAATGAAGAAAATTTGTATAAATAATGTAATTACATTGTTAGTAGAGGAGCTATAGAAAAATAAATACTCCTCCACCACCCTATTAACTAATGCCCTGTGTTTCTGCCTGTGCTGCTGCTGCCGCTGTAGTATGTTGAATATATCATAAAAAAAACAAGTAAAAATAATAACAACAAGACTTCACACGGCTGAGCCAAAGTTTTGAACGAGTATAGAAAAAAAAAACAACAGAAATTTAAGAAATTGTCTGCGAAACCCAGAGATAAACAAATTTAAATGGAATTTATGATTTAAATAAAGGTAGTTATTAAAAAGTTATTATTTTCTATGATTTTAAAGTAAATTACTTATTTACAAAAATTATATTTTTTGCATTTGCCTTAACTTCTTCTTAAACATGGGGAAAAAATCGATACCAGACTTTAATATTGACTTTTTGCAAAGTTTTTTCTTTCTGTTTATTTTGCTCTAGTGTGTAAAGATTTTCCAAATTAATATTACTATTAGAATTATGAATTGTTAAATATAAATAGTTGCATTTATTCGTCATCATGATAAACTGAATATATAGCGGGTGAAACATTTGTTTCTTATCTAAAATAATAAACATAATACTTTGTGATACGTTTACACTTTGCCCACTACTAATACCTAATTTTTTATTATTATTCGTATTGAAAAATTACTGAAAATATGTAAATAAATGTGAATAACATTGAAATTTTCTAAACTTTTAAGGTTAACATCTTTAAAGAAAAGTAAATTAGTAAAAAAATAAGAGCTATTATTGGCTTTGCTAAAAATTGTAAATTTCCAAAAAAAAATTGTTATTGAAAAATTATTGGTTATTGCAACTGGTTCATTTATTCCAATAAAAATTCCTTCGACACTATTTATTATTGTTTCAGAAATATTTTGCTGATTACGATTGAAAGTGAAAATTTACTAAAATCTAACTCCAAAAATAACCAAATTTTATAAAAATCGAAAGTTTAATAAAAAAAAATCCAATAAATAAACTTAGATAATTTTCCATTTAAAACCTTATTAACCACAAAAAAAATTCAGAAACAGGAAAGGAAAACAATTTTCAAATTTTTTGAAAATTTAAAATTTTCAAATTTTTTCATCAACCAATTATAGGAAAACAATTTTAATTTTTTTTTTTTTGAAAATTTCTCTCAAATTTTTTGAAAATTATGTTCCTTTCGTGTTTCTGAATCAGGCCCAGTGGTTAAAGCAATTTAGAGTGAAAAAATTTTTTGGAGTAAATTTTATAATTTTTCAGTGAAAAAATTTAAATTTTTTTCCGTTCGTGAAAAAAATTCGGGTTAAAAAATAATTTTCCCGATTTTGGCCAAATGTCTGTCCGAATTTCTATGGCGTAATATATGTCTTGTTGTAAAGGTCTGTGAAATGTCTATCATTAGATAGTCGTTCCGAATTTGTATGGTGTTTTCTTTACCTCTTTGGAAAGGTCTTTGAAATGTCTAGGTAACAATTGTTTATTGTCTATGTTATTGAGTTAGTATAGGCACATTAAAAATAGGTATAAATAAATAGTTGGTCAATTCACAAGGTCTCTTATCATGTAAAATTTTCATAATGTCCTAATGTTTGTTTTTATTGCTTTTCAAGTAAAAAATGTCCCAAAATAATACTACTCTGCATGCTATGTTTATTGTGTTATCGTAACCAACCAGAAGAGACCTGCGCCGAATGCCTAAGAGTCGGTTAAGCCGAGCCTCAGAGTCGTGATATATTAGGACATTGAGACAATACGCCTGATAAGAGACCTTGTGAATTGACCAAGTATTTCATTTATTATAGGCTGCTAATATCATTGTATACAATCTTTGCAAAATATTAAAATCCATATTCTGCTTAAATTGTCCTATTATATTGGAAATGAAAAAAGAAATAAAAAAACCCTCATCTTCATCATGAATTTTAAATAAAAATATAATAAATAAATCGTTTTTTTTAACAGAAATCTTAACAATTTTATTTACCTTATAAAAACACTTTCATGATTCATTAACTAATAACAAAAGAAGCATAATGTGTAAAAAAAAATGCCACAAATTTATTCAATGGAAATTTAAAGCAACCAACAACTTTACTGGCATTACATCTTGAAAAGGCATTAATGGCAAAAATCATTTACAGAATAAACAATTAGTCTTACTAATGGCTAATTATTTTTTTATTCTTTTCCATTACAGTTCATTAAAAAAAAAAATCCTCCCCCAATATGAGCAGTGCTACGACAACTCCCACAAAAACAATGATGACACCTATACAGCAGCAACAGCATCCTAATATGCCGCCACAACATTCGGCCTCCACCCATTCAACACCCATACGTAGTCCACAACCCAGTCAGCACTCAGCCTCGACCTCATCCTTACCGGCCAATGATTTGGATGTCATACAAGACATGATCGATTGTTCGGCCAATCGTTTAGAGGGTTTGCGCACACAATGTGTGACAAGTACCACGCTGACGCAACGCGAAATACGCAGTTTGGAAACCAAGCTGTTGCGCATGTTCTCGGAACTATTACTAACCAAGGGTAAACTAAATGAACGTATACCGGCCAGTGGTTTGCCTCATACTTCGGGCAATGAACTGAGGCAATGGCTAAGGGTAGTGGGATTAAGTCAAGATTCTCTAAATGTCTGTCTGACCCGCCTGTCGACCTTGGAGCAGATCTTGGAATTGAGTGAGAAAGAATTGAAAGAACTCATACAAAATAATCCCACTTACAGGGAGGAAGAAGTTAGACGTCTGACCAAGGCCATGCAAAATTTACGTAAATGTAAAGATATTCTAACAAAACCCCATGATGTTTTGGCGCCAGCAGAGAGTGATAAAAACTCAGCCAGCATTACTTCAACAACTGGTAGTCAGTCATTAGTGGTTAACAAAGAATCTAAAGAGCAATTAATTGAACAATTGTTTTGGGATTCGTGGGATAGACATCATCGTGGCAGTGTGGGTAATATCGGAGTAACAGCTTCACCCAGATCTCATCGTAATTTAATGAAACAAGCTAAACCGCAACAACAACAACACTCCAATAGACAATCTCCCTCGAATGACAACCAAAGTTGTAAGTCATCCTCCACCACGGTGAATAATTCCGGTGAGGATAACTCGATATCCGCTTTGACATTGACTCTGACACCCTCACCGCCACACTCACCCTTCACGCCCACCTCAACATCCACCAGTTTCAGTAATATGGGCGGTGGTAGCTTGAATGGCACACCACAAAAGGGCAAAATCGCTGGTACCCCACCACCAATGAAAAAACATGCCACCGCTCTGCAAAATACACAACCTATAACACCTACCCACAGCAGCGGAGGTGGTTATCCACACCATCAGCAAGATCACATACCCATACCATTGTCAAAATCCAAATCAAATGAATCACATTCACAAGATTCACCCTCTTTAATGGCAAATAATGCTTATAAAACTTCCTCTGGTGGCGGTGGTGGTAGTATTTCCCGATCTCGGCTCAACACTGATCCTAGTCCCGATAGTCATTCGTCTGCCAGTTCGGATATTTTAATGGAAACTTCCAACAATAGCAGTAACAACAATAGTCTACAGGTGCCCCTGTCTCCCCTGACGCCCATAGTAAATCTGAGCATGAGCCATAATATAGCTCATCGCTTTACCACGCTAGTTAAAATGGCGACTTGTGATCTCTGTCAAAAGCCCATGTTTATTGGGCGCAAGTGCAAGGAATGTAAATATCGTTGTCACAAAGTCTGTGAGCCCGATGTACCCAATTCGTGCTGTTTACCACCAGAATTTATCGATGAATTCAAGCAGGCCATCAAAGATGCTGGCTATCATTCTCAAATGACACACACACCTCCCACACTGAACAATCAGTCACCTAATCAGGGCCATGGCACGCTGGGTAAGGGTCGTAAGGGCCTACCTACCAGCAGGCATCAGAAACATGGCTCGACCGCCAGCTCTAATATCGGAGTGCATGTCGATAGCAGTTCGCCCGGCTCTAGTTGCAACAGTTCTAGTCCTTCAAGTCCGGCCCTATTCAATTTGCAACATCATCATTCTTCTGGCGATATGCAGGGTGCCACTATTATGAGCTCGTCGGCCGGCGGTTCAAGCACCAGCTCCAACATGTTGTCCACCCCTTCGTCGCATAAGAATGCAAGTCAATTTAATTTTCCCGATGTCACCATTACCTCGAATTGCAACAATCCTTCAGGTGCTACCACAGAAACCATATTGTCGGCCCAAAATGCTAACAACACACCACCAAATCATGAGTTTTCTGAAGCCCATAAGTCGCGCAATAACAGTCATGAAGCTTTAATATCTTCTTCAAACAATGCAAATACTCATCATCATCAACATCATCAGCATCACCATCAAAATATCAACACTACCAATAATAGTATTAATGTTATTAACTCCAACAATTTCACCAACTCCACATCGTCTACCCTCACAAACCACTCAACAAATAGTATTGTAAATGCTGGGCCGGCCACGTTTTTCCAAAGGAAACTCAGTTCAGCCGGTGTTGATAAGAGGGACAATTTTGCCGAACTCTCCGATACTCATAAATCGAACGACAGTGACAAAACGGTGTCTCTTTCGGGCAGCACATCGGCCTCCACAGATTCGGATAGGACACCGGTGCGTTTGGACTCCACAGAAGACGGTGATTCTGGCAATTGGCCTAGACAGAATTCTTTGTCACTCAAAGAATGGGATATTCCTTATGGTGATTTGCAAATGTTGGAGAAGATAGGCCAAGGAAGATTTGGCACAGTACATCGAGCTCTGTGGCATGGCTCGGTGGCTGTTAAATTACTCAAAGAAGACTATCTGGACGATGAGCACATGTTGGAGGCCTTTAAGCTGGAGGTGGCCAACTTCAAGAAAACACGTCATGAGAATTTGGTTCTATTTATGGGTGCTTGCATGAATCCCCCCTATCTGGCCATAGTCACTTCCCTGTGCAAGGGCAACACCCTCTATACTCACATTCACAGCAGGCGTGAGAAATTCGTCATCAACAAGACTACATTAATAGCTCAACAGATTACTCAGGGCATGGGTTATTTGCATGCTCGCGGTATTATACACAAAGATTTGAGGACAAAGAATATATTCCTCGAGAATGGCAAAGTAATTATAACCGATTTTGGTTTATTTAGTTCCACGAAATTGCTCTACTGTGATAGAGGGTTGGGTGTACCCACTGGTTGGCTATGCTATCTGGCTCCCGAGTTAATGCGTTGCCTAATGCCACGCAAACCCTCCGAAGAGATACTACCATTTACGGCAGCCTCTGATGTGTATTCGTTTGGCACTGTCTGGTACGAACTGTTGTGTGGCGAGTTTCCCTTTAGAGCCCAGCCACCCGAATCGATAATTTGGCAAGTTGGTCGCGGCATGAAACAAACATTGGCCAATTTGCAGACCTCGCGAGATGTTAAAGACATATTAATGTTGTGCTGGCATTACACCGTCGAAGACAGACCCGATTTTCCCAAGTTGTTAACGTTATTCGAGAAATTGCCTAAGAAACGCTTGGCTCGATCGCCCTCACATCCCATACAGTTGTCAAGATCTGCTGAAGCTATATTTTAAACAACCGACATAATACATACATAAAAACAGAAACTTACAACCTAAGAATGTGAATTTTTTCCAAATTAATGTAAATAATACAATTAATAAAACACACAATATACAACAATACAATATACTACATACATATAGTAAAGAAGAACCCCAAACTCGTAACAAAAGGACTTTTTTCTTAACAAAAAGCATTCCTTTTTCAATTTCGATTTCGCAAAATATCCATATAAATTATTGTAGTTTTTTTTAGCCAGAAAAAAGAGAATGTTAGAACAAGTACATACACTGATTGTAAATATTGAGTTGAGAAACAAACAGACAAAAAAATTATGAATTATTAAACAAAAATATTTAAACAAAAAAATATATGCTTTAAGTAAAACACAAAAACATGTTTAAATTTAAGTTAAAAGACAAACAGAAAGGAAAAATTCTTTAAAGAAAATTCTAATTACATTTCAAATAATGTAAGCAAAACAAAAATTAACAAAATACATTAAAGTAAATAAAAATATAAAATATGACATTACAAAATAATAAAAAAAATAACAAATTCAAATGTATTACTATTTCAGCGAATAAGTCAATCTCTTTTTGTGCTCAATAAATATGCTGGTTGTCAACAATATTGGATATAGTTTATAAATTAACGCAAAAATTTAGGAAACTTCTGTGATCATTAAATGGTTTTCACATTTATAGATATGAATTGTCGAGTGAATGACTCTAAATTTGGAAACCTAGATGAAGTTTCGTTCATAGACTATATATTTTAAAAGAAAGGTATTTCAAAGTCCTCAAGGCTCCAAAGTGGGTTACATCGGGTTCCGATTCGAAATATTTAGATATATTTAGAATGCACTAGTTTACGAGTTATTCGCATTTGAAATTTAACAATTGTTTAAAAAAGCACAACTGAATCAAAAGTTATGTGCATTTAAAGTCAATCTAATTAAAAATAGGTTTATTTTTTGCCATTTTTTTCGTCATCAACTAGACTACATTAATAGCTCAACACATTACTCAGGGCATGGGTTATTTGCATTCACGCGGTTTTATACACAAAGATTTGAGGACAAAGAATATATTCCTCAAGAATAGCAAAGAAAAAAGTATGTGGTGTCTCTAAAGTCCCGGTCCACACTGTGAAACATTTGCTGCAAAACATTTGAGTTTGTTGATGAAAGGGGAAAGAGGAATGAAAAAGGGAACTTTGTTTAATGTACATGAAGTTTTTGTTGAGTATGTCATCCACATTTATTCGTTCGTATTCGTACTGTACAGAAATGTCAAGAACTGAAAAGCAAAAACTTCACTGTGTGGACACGAATGCAGTTTCAAAAGAGAATTTAAAAATGTTTTGCAGCAAATGTTTCACAGTGTGGACCGGGACAAACCAAACACTTGACAAAAATATACTTTTCCCACAAAAACTGTAAAAAATAAACGTTTTTTTTTAATTAATCACTTTTAATTTGCTTTTGTAATTACAAATAAATTCTCCTCATATGGAAATTTCAAGAGTCGCTGTTTAAACACCACCATTTTGGCGTTCAGACCCATTGCTTTGGTTTAAACAAATAAAGTCGCAATTTATACAGACGCAACAAAATGTCACACAATTGTGTCATCAATAGAGAGCAACATCCTCGAGAAAAAGCAAAACATTATAATTAACCCTACTGCTGCTAACAAGTATGAAACCTTGAAAGCAAAATTTTGAGAAACTTTTGAAAGAACTTGAATTATCGGACAGAAAACCATCAGATTTGTTAAGTCAAATGCGTTCCATAGCTAAGGGTAAAGTATCGGAAGATATTTTAAAACAACTTTAGATTCAGCGGTTACCATCACAAATGAATGCCAAACCATCGGACGTCGACAGATTTTCTATTGCAAGTGCTCGGAAATTGTTGCAAACGGCGGTTACTGAAGCCATTAATGGCTACAGATGCAACAGAGTCCTAAATGATTGTGAGAGACAATTACCAAGGCATACAAGAACTATATTAGCACAATTAAGAGCCGGTTGGTGCAGTTTCCTCAACTGCTACCGAGAACGTATCGTTCCTGGCACTTTAAACCGTTGCCCCGCCTGTCATCAAAGTCCTCACGATACAATGCACTTATTTAATTGTCCCACCAGGTCTAGAAATTTGAGCCCCATAGACCTGTGGTTAAGACCAACTGAGGTGGTGCAGTTTCTCCAGCTCCCACTACCACCTACTGACATCAACACAAATAATTAAAATATTTACTCTTATAATTTCAGGAAAGAACAATCGGTCACAGTCAAACTGTTACAACAACAAATGAATGCAATTTTATTCGTCAATGAAGATCGCTTAGAAAAACTGGAAACCATGGCATATAAAATTTGCAATTGCTCAGATACAGAACTCCACACGATTTCCTCGTCCTCAGAAAACCGTACGAGCAGGCTGGATAATATTGAATGTCAGCTGGAAAGTCTGTGCAACATAATGGAATCTTTCGGAAGATCGGGAAGTAAGAACAAGACAACCGGTAACCGTAGTTGTTCCAAGTCAGTTTTAAGCTAAGATAAAACATTCAACCTATCAAATCCGAAAAACTAATCGACGCTCCATCTTCGGTGACGGATGAGATCAGCAAAAAGCTATATCGCCTATTTATTCGAAATATTAAATCCAAATTCAGGTTTTTAGTCGATTCTGGAGCAGACATTTTAGTAATTCCATTATCATCATTACAACACAAGCAACAACATAGTTCACTCATTTTATATGCTGCAAATAAGTCGACAATTATTTTGGAACCAAAACCCAAACTATCGATTTGGGAGTAAAGCGGAATTCTACATGGGATTTTGTCATTGCCGATATAGATAAACCTATCATTGGATCAGATTTTTTGGTAATTATGGTCTACTCATCGACAATAGAAATAATCGCCTCATCAATCCCAAATCTAAATGTATTGTAGTTAATGATCAAAATAGCAAAAGTAATTTTTTGCTTCTACCTTGGTACTATTTTTGGGAATTGTGGAATTCTTTATACAAATCTAATGGGTCGATTATGACTGGCAACCGAACCGAACGTTGCATTAAATTTAATTTAAAAAATGTACAAAAATTTGTTTTCCATATTTTTGCAAAAAAAATATTCTATGCATTTTTAAATTATTAAACATTTTATACATTTCTGAAAAGAAGACATCATTTCCTAAAAAAACAGACAAGGTAGGTAAGAAACTGAAGTTTTAATTAAAAAAAATGTGTGTATACCCGAGATAACCCACTTTGGGGCATTGAGGCTCCCATCCCCTTTGGTTTTTAAAGTGTAAATTCAAAATATTAACTTACCTTATACAAAGGATGATTTTTTAATGAATTGACCATAGCTGCACCCACTATATGTTGTATTAAAGGTAAACGTTGACCCAGCGGAGTATCAAGTGTTATATGAAGTTGTATAGAAAACATAGCACAACCCAAAGGACTAAGCCACTAAAAAATAAAGTGAAAATATATAAAATATTAATAATAATGTTTAATATAAATTGCACAGATTATTACAGATATAAAACAAATGACAGTTGTCAAAAAAGTTTTCAATGGTTGTGATTTGCAGAGCGAGAGAAAAAATCTAACTTCAATAGGCAACTAGTGTGAAATATATTTGTCCCTCTTTTCAAACCACAACCATTTTGACATTTTCTTTTGTTATTTTCTACTGAAACCAGCTGATTCATATCTGTATAATTTGTGATAAGTTGTTTATAAAAAAAGAAAAGTAATAGAGCTATATTCGGCTGTGCCGAATCTTATACTATACCCTTCACCAAATTATACTTTAAAATCAATTTTTTTAGGTAAACAAAATGTATTTTTTTTTTTAATTGTTTTAAATTTTTTTTTTTTGAAAAATAGTTTTTTCCAATTTTTTTTAATTTTTTTTTTTTTTTGAAAAAAAATGTTTTGATGAAAAAAAAATTCGGGTTAAATAAATATTTTGGAAAAAGAATTTTCCAAATTTAATTTTTTTTAAATAAGTTTTTTTTAAATTATTTTTTCATTTAAAAAAAAAAAAATTGGAAAAAGAATTTATGACCAAAAAATTTTTTTGATGAAAAAAAAATAGGGTTAAACGAGGTTGTCCCGGTTTTTTCCCATTTGTGGGCCGATTTTGTCGATTTTAAATAGCAACCGAGCCGGAAGAATTCCCGATATATTGATGTATGAATTATGTATGTAAGTTATTTGGGAGGGGGGATATCTGCGGAAAGTTGATTTCAACATACGGACGGACATGGCTATATCGACTTCGCTATCTATAGCGATCCAGAATATATATACTTTGTGGGGTCGCAAATGAAAAATGTTGACAAACTTATATATACCCATGCCACTCATGGTGAAGGATATAAATACAATTAATAAAAACCATACAAACCTGATTGTTACTACGGCCCATGCCATCAGTTTGCTGGCGTGGTATAACCGCAATGCCATTCGTTAATTCCAAATTCGAAATAACATGCTGAGAACTATTCACAATGGGTGCATAGATAACTAAACGGCCCATATAAGAAGTTTTAAGATTCTTTAAAAACAAAAAATAAATACAAAATTATTTTAAATTCTAAATTAATTAAAAAAAAAAATAAAGTTTTTTACATTTACCTCAAAATAGTCTACTGTGGAAAAATCTTCGGGACAGGAATGTATTAAAATCGGAAGTATATTTGAATTGACTTTTGGCAGTTTATCATCAGGACCACAAAATTTCATTGCTAATTTGGGTGTTGTTAAAACATTATCACCATTAACACTGGACTTTAGTTTCTCCAATAACTCAAACTTGGCCTAAATAGTTATTAAAACATAAGCAGTTAATTATATGATAATTAAATAATTTTAAAAATATTAATTACCTCATGTCTGCCCAAAAAGTAGGCATTTTTGAAAACCAACTTGGGCTCTGAACCATTTGCAGTTGACTTATTACCTTGCACACTTAAGGTTAAGTGATTTTTCAATAAGTCGGCAAATATTTCATGACGTATTTTGTCGTTTTGTTTGAGTATGGAAAATTTAGATTCATCAGCTTCAAATTCACTGGGATTTATTTCCAAGTGGACCTTTAATAAATTTTATATTTGTTTAATATTATTTTAGAAATTTTAATAATAATACTAATAGATATTTCACAAATAAAGACAATCATTCAGTAATAAATAAAATAAAGTTATAGAAGATGACGTTATTGCGGATCGAATAAAGTACCAGAAATTCAAACGCTGTCAAACTTCATACAATAACAAACAAAAATTAAGAAAACATACTCTCTCTCTGCCATCTTGTAATACTTAAACATTTTGCTCCTGCCACTAGTATTTATTTTAAATTCTAAATGAAGTTTCTAAGAAGCAATGAGCAAATACAAATTTAAATAAGTTATTTGAAAAACTGGAGTTTTCTTTATTGATAATTTTTCTAGACACGTTGAAAATCATGGTAATTTTACAGCAGATGAATTGGCCAAAAGGAGTGCGATGATGGATGAGGAGGCGATCGATCCCTTTTCTGGTATTTTCCTTGCAAAATGTAAGATGGCTGAACAGCAAAGACTATATGAAACTGCACAGAACGGGAGGAACAATGAACCCAACTGTGTTATAGCGAGGTCGATTTGAACCGTATATGATGCCGGCAGGACGAATCTACTTAAGGAATTCCGTCGTGAACAAATAAGACTAATTGTTTCCTTTATTACAGGACACTGTATAGTTGGGACACATGCTAGAAGACCGGGTCTATCGTACAACGATTACTGTAGAAGCTGTCAAAAGGAAGAACAGGAGGAGACTGTGTCCCACCTATTCATATAATACTGGGCTCTGATAAACTTGAGGGGACGTATCCTTGCAATCCCATTCCTATCTTGTTTAGATGAGCTATCAAAAATGAACCTAAGACGAATCAACTTTATCAGAAGTTCATGGTTAGTTAACCTTGAAGACAACGGGCATATTATAAATACCCTGCTGTTAACTTTATGGGTATCACAATGGGATTAGTTTTGAATGGACTAAGTAAGCTGCTTGACGAATGGCTGCTCATGGAACCTAATCTATAATCAAAGGATCGAATGAATTAATTCTTAATTTCATTTTCATTCGAAATCAAAATAAATTTGATCTCTTAACCTTTCTTTATTACTTGGCAATAAAGGTAGTTTTCTGCCTTCAGAATTTCGTAACTACCCAGGCAGAATTTTCGACTTTTCCCCCAAATATCGTGTAGCACAGTATTTGTGGGAGAGTAGTTAATGTATAGTAGTTGTGCAGACAAAAAATAAAGTAATGGGAAGGCCTGAGTATGAATATATCGAGATGTGTAGGAGTTGAATTCTAAACATATACATGTTTTACCAATGAGTGAAGCACGACAAGTTAGTGAAGCGGAGTACCAGAAAGGACAGGAGAAGATGGCATCAACAACTTGGAAGTGTTGCTTTAAATTCCTCTGAGGGCAGAATCGAAATTTTTTGGAAATAAATCTGGCATTTCTATGCGGCTAGTCTGATCAGAATAGAATTTGTCGTGTGCGTAGCCAAGAAGAACTCGAGTTTAAGTTATTTAAATGGGACTACAAATCCTCCAGGGGCGGCGCTATGGGGGCCCAAAGTAGGGTCCCTTCGACGTGTAAATGTTTTAAAGATTTTTATATTTTTGGAAAGCGTTCGGCTATACCTTGAAAAACCATGATTGCGTGTGTTATTTATCTCTTATAATTTCCAAGATATAGACATTTCAAAATTTAAATTTTAAAATTTTGCAATAACTCGGTCCGCTTTTTTAAAAATATAACCCGTACTTTTGGACCGATGGAGTCGAATTTTTTGTAAGTTAAACAGCTAAATTACCAATAATATACAAGAGATTTCAGAGCAATATCAATTATGAATCCAAAAATAAATGTTTTTCAATTTAAAATAGTAAATTTTTCCTGATTTTTTGGTGAAAATGTGACATAACTCTTTTTTTTATTAAAAAAAAACTTTTTTTAAGAACATATAACAATTTTATGTTTTTCTGTAAGTATCTTTACGGAGAACATTTTGGCCTTACACCCTTCGGAAATTGACCTATTTTTTTTTATCAAAATTTCAACATTGGGCCACATGTTCTAAAATCCCAAAGCTGGGATCAGAAAACGGAAAGCAGCTTTGGAAACCTTGATATGTTCCCTATTTATCCCCAAAGCATGAAAATGTGGATCTTATGGGCAAACTTGTAAAAAATACCATTTTCGCTCCAAATTTTTAGGAATTGCGGGATTCCCTTTGACCTTTTGACAAGTTTTTTTACAATCGGAACTTAGGAATTACTGACAACCCATATCGATAACATTTGGATCACTTGTAAACTACTGTACACACATCTTAATGAAGGTCTCATAGTCAATATCCCTAAAAAAAAGTCAACTTCGCCCACACAGCCTGTGCATAATAAACGAGCAGTCCGCTTAATAAAAGTCTCACCTATACATGATTTTATAAAGATGTTATTCGCTGAGTTGTCCACGAAAACGCACTGGGCAATAGTTTCAGTGTTACAAGTATGTGGTTGGTTGCTTTGTTTAAGGATTAACATAAAGAAGATGAGACGGTTATGCGAAATAAAGAATGTTTATCTGAAAGAAGTTAATACATTCCGCTACCTTCGCAACCTCTTAACAAAAACTGAAGGCATTTGATATCTTACGACCTTTATGGAAGTCTACTGTTATGTCGAGGCGAACAAAGATCAGCATTTTCAATTACTTCGTTGGACATCACGTGATATTAACGTGATCCAGATATTCACCAACCGTCGTCTGCGACGGAATTCCTAATCTTAAATTGTTCTAGATTGATCACACGATCACATGGAAGGCTTTGTTACAGGTGGTTCCTCCTTAAAGGATAAACAAGGACATTTAAATGTTGAAGTTGTGATGAAGACTTAAGGCTGTGTTGTTAGGAGATTGGATCCTCAACAGTTTGTAAACAAACTAAAACTACACAAAACAAACGAGCAGCAGGATTCATCCAAAAGCAGCGAAATTGGATCTATACGAATAGAGGCTGAGAGACCTTGAAAGAAGATTTTGTAAGTCTCTAATGCTGCTTGAACGCTATAAAAGAGAATCATTTTTGCACCGACTCATTAATTGCGATGAAAAGTGGATCCATTATGATAAGCTGAAGTATAAAAGATCGTATGTGAACACCGGCCAACCAGCCGAATCGACACCAAAGCCAAATATCGATGGCAATGCTCTGTTTTGGGCCAAAAATATATTTTTTATATAAAAACTCAAAATATCTAAAATCGATAATAACTTGAGCAATAAGTGTTTAATCAAGAAAAAGGGCTCGATCTGTGATCACTCATATTTCTGGCCCAAAATCGATTTTTTATATAAAAACTCATAATATCTGAAATCGTTAATAACTTCGCCAATAAGCGTTTAATCAAGAAAAGCAACTCGATCAGTGATCACTCATATTTCTGACCAAAAATTGATTTTTTATGTAAAAACTCAAAATATCTAAATTCGCTAATAACTTGGGCAATAAGTGTTTAATCAAGAAAAAGGGCTCGATCTGTGATCACTCATATTTCTGGCCCAAAATCGATTTTTTATATAAAAACTCAAAATATCTAAATTCGCTAATAACTTGAGCAATAAGTGTTTAATCAAGAAAAAGGGCTCGATCTGTGATCACTCATATTTCTGGCCCAAAATCGATTTTTTATATAAAAACTCATAATATCTGAAATCGTTAATAACTTCGCCAATAAGCGTTTAATCAAGAAAAGCAACTCGATCAGTGATCACTCATATTTCAGAACAAAAATCGATTTTTTATATAAAAACTCAAAATATCAAAGTTCGCTAATAACTTGGCCAATAAGCGTTTAATCAAGAAAAGGAGCTCGATCTGTGATCACTCATATTTCTGAACAAAAATCGATTTTTTATATAAAAATTTAATATATCTCAATTCGCTAATAACTTGGCCAATAAGCGTTTAATCAAGAAAAGCAGCTCCATCTGTGATCACTCATATTTCTGAACAAAAATCGATTTTTTATATAAAAACTCAAAATCAAGAAAAAGTGCTCGATCTGTGATCTCCCATATTTCTGACCAAAATTCGATAACTTATATATTTACATGTATGCTGTTGTTGCTTGGACAGGCCAACGTCTGTCGGGTCAGCTAGTTAAAAATAAAATATTTTTTTTATATTTTTTAAACGCTATAGTTTTTGGGCCCCAATTCACGTCAACGGACTTCTTGTTCGTATAATAAAAAATTGAAACAAATTTAAAAAAAAAACAAGTAAGAGAGCTATATTCGGCTGTGCCGAATCTTATATACCCTTCACCAAATTATACTTCAAAATAAAAATTTTAAATATTTTTAAGTAAACAAATTTCATTTTTAATTTTTTGGAAAAAAAATATTTTCGAATTGTTTTTTAAAAACCTTTTTTTAAATTAAATTTTTTTTTTAAATTTTAAAAATTGTTTTTTTTGTTTTGTCAATTTTTTTTTTTAATATTTACAGAAAAAAATTTTTGGTGAAAAAAAAATTCGGGTTAAAAAATATTTTTTTCCGACTTTGACCCATTGTAGGTCCAACTGACTATGGTCTTATATACGTCGTTGCAAAGGTCTTTGAAATGTCTATCATTAGATACCCTTTATTAATGACATAGTAGTTCAGTTATAGGTCAAACATTTTTTCTTATACCGATTTACTCGATTTTCTCGACAGAGCCGGAAGAATTCCGGAGATATTGATGTATGAATCGTGTATGTAAGTTATTTGGGGGCTTCAGAAAGTTGATATCAACAGACAGAGAGACGGACAGACAGACGGACATGGCTTAATCGACTCCGCTATCTATAAGGATCCAGAATATATATGTATACTTTATAGGGTCGGAAAATTATATTGTGGAAATTACAAACGGAATAACAAACTTATATATACCCTTCTCACGAATACGAAAATACTTTTTTTTATATTTTTTAAACGCGATAGTTTTTGGGCCCTAATTCACGTCAACGGACTTCATGTTCATAGAAATCTCTACTGACGTGCTAAGATATAATACAAAATTTACTGAAATAGTTGAATTAGTTTGTTTAGAGCCATGGTAGGCGTTCATATTGTTCAGGTTACGATGATTTTCGTCAAACAACCCGAATGTGAACAAAAGAGCGTAATAGAGCGTAAAAATACACACATTCATTCAGTTTCTTGATGTTGTTGTGGATATTTTATTTGTTACCCAAAAGAGCACACAAATTAAATACCTCTTTTTGCCTACCAATTCACAGTGGTCGGTGCTGTATGGAGTCGGCGGCCAAAAATACTTCCAGTGTAGGTATCAACTTGTAATTTCGGTCACGGCTTTATAAATATGTCAGAACTATTTAATGATAAAATGGGAGTGGTTGATGACTCATACCCTACCCCTACCATACCTTAGCATCCAAATTCACCCCAACGCGCAGTGCTAGGTTATGACATTCTAGTTAATCAAAATTCCATATCTCGGTAATAAATAATAGTACATTTATAATTTTTGGTACAATATATAATAAGGATATTACAAACATTTTTTTCAAAAATGGGCGCAATTGGACAACTGCCACACCCACTCCCCATATAAGTGAAACTATAAACTTTTTAAAATTGATAACAAATTAAAAATCAATAAGAAATCTTACTAAAAAAATTGGAAACTAAATCTAGGCGTGGTCCACTCGCTCATGTGAGTTTAATAAAATCGACTCCTTTTAGGCAAGCCAATCAGAATATTTGCCAAAATTTTTAAATTTTTTTGCAATTATAATTTAAGCGTGTTTCTAAATGACTTTCTTTAAATGTGTAGCCCTCATTTTTATATAGTTTTTCACGAAATCCTTCACTTTTCGAGCTTTTTCAGCATTCTAAGCACCAAATATCAAAAATATGTGAGCGCGAAAGTTTGCAATTATAAGATGTGACTATTGCAAATACAATTTATAATAAGGACCAAATTCATAAAGTATAAATATTAAAAGTCCGTGGAAAAGAAAAAAACAAACACAATTCTTTACATGCATAACAATAACAAAGCAACGCGAACATAAACTAACAAAACACCTCACAAAAATTCAAAGTTGGACATCAAAAACAACGAGGCCGCTTTGGTGTATGGGAGATAAGTCAAAGAGATGCAGCTGAAATTTGCAATTTTAGAATCTTGGAATATTAATTAATAAACCAGAAAAAATCCCATTGGAGACATCAGGGGGAAACACAACTAAAACTCTAGTTGAAATTGAAATATATGGACGAACGAACACTAAAAATTACACTGGGCAAATATTAATTTTATAAAAAATACACAAGAAGCTAAACACATTGTAATTATATTAAAATTAAGTTAATACCTTCCAATTCAATATTCATTTTGATTTTTTTCAAAAAAACATTTTTTATATGGTTTTAATTAATTTAAAGTTGCGCTTAATTTTCCACTTTTTCACTCTGCAAAAACCAACTGTCAACATGCTCTCACTTTTGAAACTATTCTTGAAGAGTATAGTTGGAATAAAACAAAAACAACTATAAATATTAAAACCTTGTTTTTATAAGAAATAGTGATGACACATTTGGTGACAAACTTTTCGCTTTGTTTTTTTATTTTTGGCCTATGGGATCGACCAGTGTGCAATGGTTTAGAGTTTTACTATTATTTTTGAAATGTTAATTCTTTTAAATCAGTTTAAAATCGAACGCATATCGGTTATAAATCAGGGTAACAATTGCTATTATACAATAAATATAAAATTCAGGGTCAAATTGAAGCTAGGCTACATTTTTGGTCTATTTATAATATAGATTTCCAAAAATATAACCCAATATTCAAAACACAGATTACAAATTGTTAAATCTACTAGAAAATAAGCGCGATAAACATAAATTATAAATATTAAATATTTAATACATTTACAGGATTAATACATATTAACTAACAATTGATGATTAAAACTTACTTGTGAAAAGACAGCTTTGCCACCACTCTTTGTGTTATTGGCTAGCAATAGACTAGGGGTATTCCAGGTTTCTTCGGTGCCCAAAACTTTAACATCTAGCTGGTGCATATCACCTTTCAAATCCTTGAGTTCAATGGACCTTGGTGGACACACTAGAGCTCTAAGCGTCGTGTATGTTTTGTATTTTTTTTTTTTTTTTAAACATATATAGTTTGGAAAGGAACCACATATACGAAAAACATTTCGCACATACATACACGCACGCATTGTATTCAAAATTTGTTTTATGTTTTTAAATTTTTAGTTTTTTTTTACACACATTTAGAGAAAAACACAACAGCCAGCGAGCAATTAACGTATGGTAGTAGTTTTTTTTTTTTTTTAAAAAAATAAATAAAAGAATATATGAAGGAAGGAAAAAAATATATATGGCAAATATGTATCGAAACAAATTACTCAAAAAAATACAATATATTTATCACAGATTATTACAGATATGCATCGAATGACAGTTGTCAAAAATGTTTTCAATGGTTGTGATTTGCAGAGCGAGAGAAAAAATACAATTTTCAATAGACAACGACAGTGAAATACATATATTTGTGCCTCTTTTCAAACCACAACCATTTTAACATTTTCTTTTGGTTTTTTTTCTATTAAAACCCGATGATTCATATCTGTATAATTTGTAATATGTATGTTTAATCTCAATATCAAAATACATATAAATGTAGTTTCAAAATAATGAAATTAACTAGTTTATAATAAATATTAAAGCTTAATTAATTTAATATAAATAAAATCAAATATACTATAGAAAAAAAACAAGCTTAAAAGTGTCTGGCCTTAAACAAATTAATTAAAAATTAAATAAAGTTAATATTAAAAACAAAATATAGTAAATTGAATTCAAATTGCAAACCATTCATGCTGTGGTGCATGTAGTGGAGAAATAATTTCGTATATGCTTTTGCCATTTGTTAAAGAATTTATTTTGATTAGTTTAGAAATTCGTTTTTTTTTTTAGTTTCAGGATATCAAAAACTAATTAAACATTTAAATTAAATTTAAAATTTTGTTTTACACACAATTTGTTATTTACATACAAACCAATTTGTTAGTAACTTTTTTTTGGGATTTTTGTTTTTTGATTTTAGTATAAAACTACGATTTCAATGGGTAAAATCTAATAATGAAAACATTAATTGAAATAATTTTACTTACGGTTTACGACTGTTGGTATATGCGGAATCATCACTGTCCGTGGAAAAGTTTTTCTTAACCGGAGAGGGTTGATAACAGAATATGTGATGCATCATTTTGACTTTTTGCCATTTGTCATAAGAAAATTGTACCAATTCATGTTCACGCACCTTAAAATAATATGTATGGGCAAATTATTTAAATTTTAAACTGTAGAAAATTTTGGAAATATTTTGAATATGGTTAGGGAAAATGTGCATACTTTTAGGATTTGTTGCAAAATAATTTTAAATTTTATCGCCAAATAAGCCAAGGCCTAAAAGTACCAAACAATTGGATATTGTGTGTGTTTATCTACGCATTAACAATTGTTTTAAATAATTACACATTGCTAACAAATTTAAGTGTTATACTCTTTGCCATGCGTGAGTTTCTCAGTAGTTCTAGGGGATTGTCCCGAACTAGTGATTTTACCTATTATTTAGGGTGACAATTAGTTACATAACTAGCTACGTGACTAGTTATGTGCATGCCCTAAGTAGGGGGTCAATTGACCCTTTTGGAATACAATGAGGCTGTCTAATAGCTGGTCGAAAGTAGTAACGGTTGCATAGAGTCAGTTACCTTACTAACTATTTAATCAGCAACATAACTAGTTACATTAAAGCAGTGATGTTCACCCCATACAACAATTGTTTGTCTCTTCGATTCCCTTTTAAACTTGCTCGTCTGTTCAATTTTATATGTCAAAACCTAATAGACGCCATAGTGAAAATGATAAAACAAAAGATAATTGAATTGAGACTTGCCAGTACAAGCAAGTGCCTCTCTCTCCTATAAACTCAGTCTTGCGGCAAGAAAACTTGCCCTGTGTAAAAGCAGACGTGTTGGGCTAAGGGTAGAACTAGAGGATCAATTGAGAGCTAAATATATTAAAAATATTTACTCTAAATTTGATGACAGAAACAACAAAATGCATTGACAGCTGACTTAGGTTTTTTGTCTCTCAGTAATACTTCTGTCTATGGCATTGGGCACAGATTATTACAGATATGAAACAAATGACAGTTGTCAAACAATTAATATCGAATCGCATGGTTGTTGTTTGAAAAGTGGGACAAATATGTATATTTCACAATCGTTGGCTATTGAAAATTATATTTTTTTCTCTCGCTCTGCAAACCACAACCATTGGAAACTTTTTTGACAACTGTAATTTGTAGCATATCCATAATTATCTGTGGTAATAACTTTTCCATTTATGCAATCTATTTTAAATGATAAATGACAAAAATTATAAAAAATAAGTGAACCCCTTATCTTTAGAAACTAATAATATTAGAACGAATTGTTTTTGTTGTGAACTTTTCCAATACGCAAAATGATATAATAGTTATTCATACACCCCCACCAGCATTAAATAATGACATTAAAATAAAAGCCTACAAGTATGCAAATTTTTTTTTAAAACCAATTTTGAAATGTAACCAAAAATGACTAATAAGAAACGGAATAAAATTATATCCATACAAACTTACCTCTGCAGTACGATATGTGGGCAATATAAAGTGTAAGATATCAGAACACAATGATAAAACTTTGCCACCCCTTAGAAAATAATCGACAAACAGCTCGCCAATTGTATTGGGAACTGTGCCGCACACGACCAATAATGCGGTGGTATTGAGCCAATGCTTTTGTTCAACTTGTTGTGCAGTTAAAGGATAAATGGTATAACTATAAGAAATCAAGGATATATATTTTGTTTTTTTATTATTATTCATTCAAGTAAGGTTTAAAAACAAGTTCAATAAAATCATATAACTCAATGAGGTGAAAAAAAGAAGAGAAAGAGAGGATCCCATTGCCATTTAAAAGTAAAACGAATTATAAATAAATAAAAATATACATTTCCATACATAAGAATAATTTTATTACTTATTTTTTCTTTGGGAGGGGGTCATAATAATAAGGTCATCATCAATTATGAGCAGTGATTTAATGTACTTAGGCTATTTTATTGATTAAACTTACGTGTTATCAGCTAAGATTTCTTTTAAAGTGCTTACAGCACTTTCTTTGGCCGTTGAAGTTTCAGCATAAACTAATACATTTAGAGGTTTGCATTCGGTTAGACTATCTTTGTGACGTATTAAACTAGGACGTTTGGCATTATCTTTGACAGCAGAAGGGGTGCTGCTTGAAGCAGAAGCAGCTGCTGCTGTTAAATCAGACTTGGCTGTTATATTAGTAGATGTTGAAGCTAATACAGGGACTGTGGTGCTTATAATGTTAGACTTTTGCTCGGTTTTTAAGGTTTCTGGAGAGGTGGAAGATGTTATTAAAGCTTCGTTAGCTTGGGAAGCATTTGATTTTATTTCAGTTTTGTCAGTGTCTTGGGAATTGGGCGATTTTAATTTAGATTTTTCTGCTAATTTGGCAGCAGCAATTTTTTCCAGTTCACTAGTTTCAGCTGCAGTTGCCGATGTTGAGGGTGTATCAGCTAATTTTGCCGTCTTAAAACGTCCGCTGTCAATGACACCAGGTTTTTTAATTTCTGTGGGTTTGGCTCTTGATTTACTAGGACTTTGATGGGATTTGGGAGAAGCACTATTTGCATTGTCCGTAGCCGAGGTAGTTGCTGTTGTATCAGCAGTTTTAGCTGGCATGGCCAATTTTTCAGTTTTTATAAATTTATCCGTATCTTTGGATAGTTTGGACTTTTCTGGACTTGACTTAGAGGACAATTCTTTGGTTATATGTTCCAAATTATCGATTTTCTTAGCATCTACTTGTAGTTTCTTTGGTGATGATTCTGTTTTCTTGGGAGATTCTTTTGATTTCTTACTTTCAGCTGCTGAGGCGGCACGTTTCTCTTGTGGTATTAAATCGGGCTTTATAACACCCGTCTTGCCTTCAGTTTTATGCTTATTATAAACATATTCAGTAGCTTGATTTGCCAAAACACTTACAGCTCTTAGATCTTCTAAATGTTTAGACCAATCCTCCAATTTCAAACGCTCATTACTACGTACGGGCTTGCGTAAATGACTGGATAACTTTTCATAGGGTTGAGGAGCACCATCATTTTTTACAGCTGTGGGCAAGTGGTAAATAAAAAAAAATATAGTAGAATAATTACTTAGGGTTTGTTGTGTATGTTGTTCTTAAATTTATGTATATACAACTTAAGTGGAACTAAAGAGTGAAGTTGTATTTTGTGTTGCTTACACTCAATCCTTAATAAGGGTAGCTGATCATTGATAAGAAAATGATTTTGTAAAAAGGTGTCTATTAATAATTTTGTAAAGTGCTCAATATCGGTTTCAATAAGCACCGCTAGGTGGGAATCTATTTTCCAGGCAAGCAGCTTACCATAATTTTCAATCTGAAAAATAGAAAAAAAAATAAAAAAAAAAAAAATAAATTTAAAAAAAAACAGAATAATTTTAAACATAGCTGTAACTTGTGAATAAAATACAAAATATAAATATTTTTTATATTATTTTAGTTTTTGTTTCCAATTATAAATAATTATTTTTCAAATTATTTATTAGTTAAATAAAGTATTTGTCTAATTTATTAATAATATTTACAGTTAAATTTATGCATATTTATATCTTTTAAAACCAAATAAATTATAAATATAATCATTTTATATTAGTTTAATTAAATTATATTGATATTTTTTTTAGAAAATAGTAAAATTTTATATATTCAAATAAAACAAAGTTGAATAAAATTTAAATTTATTTCATTTAGATACAAAAAAATCAACTAATTTCTTTGGAATATTTATTCAAACAAAACACAAAAAACTAAAATTATTCAAACAAAAAATGATTGAATAGAAATAATTCTAATAAAACTTTAGAAATATTTTTATTTCTCACAAATTTGAAACAAATAAATTTATTTTTCCAAAAATTACTGAATAGAAATAATTCTAATAAATGTTAAAGAATATTTTTATTTCACAATAATACTGATGTAAAATGTCTTCTGATTGCATTCTGAGTTGAAAAAGTTATTTTCAAAACGAATTACAAACTTTTTTCAGACCCTAATTCTCTGATATCTAATATTCTATTTTTAAAAACTACTACTTAATCATTGATTATCACTAGAATATGAACACAGATTTATGGTTTCAATTGGAGGTTTATTATTAATTTATATTGTGAAGTACAAAATTCATGAATTATTTTTGAAAACTGTTTTTAAAGTAACTAGTTGTTCAAAATGATCGTCTGACATGGCATTCCTCCTAGGGCTATTTATCGTTGAATAATTTTTGAGCATTGTTTTTGTTTTTTCATAGAAAACGAAGGATCTTTTTCATAATCAACGGATGAAACATCTTCATCGTCCGAGCTCATTTTCACACACAAAATTTTTTTTTTATAAAACTGTTCAAAAATTTGTTGTTAAAATATTTGACTTTATTTTCACAAATAAAATTATTCAAAGAAAATTTCTATGAATAAAAGTATTCTAAATTTTTTTGTTGAATATTTAAATATTTTTCTTTTTTTTTGGAGAAATAAAATTATTCAAAGAAAATTGCTTTGAATAAAATCTATCGACAAATTTTCGAATAAATATAATAATATTTCATTTATAACTAGTTGAATAAACTAAATTAATATTTAATTTTTACTATAAAAATATAATTTGAAAATAATTACATGTTTTCATATTGATTAAAATATTTTAAAATCTATTCATTATATGTTGAATAAAATACAACTTATTGTTACTAAAATACAAATAATATTAGTATAATTTTATGAATGTTTATTCAAAACTTTTCAGTATAATATATTTAATATCGTATTCTATTTAAATCAAATAATATTTATTGCTTTATATTCTGAATAGATATATATTAATTAGTATCCTATTTTGAATCATATAGAATGATTTCAATATAAATTTATTTTTTCAAATATAACTAAAATTCAAAAATAATTAAGTTTTTGGAAATATTTTGAATAAAAATATTCACAATTTACAGCTATGATTTTAAACAAGTAAGAGGAAGAGGATGTGCCGAATCTGTACCCTTCACCACAATACTTTAAGATAAAAATATTAAAAATAAATTTTAGTAAAAAAAAAATTTGAAAAAAATTGTGAAAAATCAAGGGTATACCTGATGGATAGATACATCAATATATCCGCTATAGTCCAACTTAGATCGAGGAAATAAGCCCGCAAAAAATAACTAAAAATTTTCTTTGCACCAAAAATAATTGTTTCACATTATTTTTTAACCAAATTTATTTTTTACCAAAAATTTTCTTTTTCAATTTTTTTTTTCATCAAAAATATTTTTACACCAAAAAATTATTTTCAGCATTTATTTAATGTATGCTTTGGTAAAGGGTTTTTAAGATTCGACATAGCCAAATATAACACTCATATTCTTTTAATTTTGTTGATATATTCGAAAAAGTATTGCTGACAAATCTGTCTATAAAATTTTATTTCACAACTCAGCCATTTATGGACTGATATTGCCAAATTTCAGCAGGAACCATATCCGGTATGCTAATATGGGAATCTTTGCAAAATTCAGTTTTCATCAAATAATATTTTGGCAACTTACGTTAATACAGTATTTTTTAAAGAAAATAAGATTTGATATTTATTTAAAGAAATAAGACCAGTAATCTTAACATAATTCTGTAATACAAAGCCTAATGGCCAAAATCGTAACATTACCCAGTAAATATAAAGACAGACACTTTAAAAGCAAATCCAAAATAATTAATAACAATATTTCTACCACAAGATACATACATACATATGTATGATGGCATTAAGGCTATTTGTATATTTTATTATTTTGGCACAGAAAATTCATTTTACTAGTAGTATGTCATTTACTCCATTAACTTTTGTCCTCATTTCTAAACAATTCATTCGACCTCATTTCAATACCCACAGTTAACAGTTTGATCAATAAATCACATAACCATTTACAACATATACTTACCCTAACAATATCCTGCTGTTGAACATTATCATATGAAGGCTGGATTTCTGTTTCGATCAGCAAACGTATAAGACCATTTTTGTCTAAGCTTAAGCTGCGCAATAAAGACTCCGAAGGCTCGTTAAATGCAAATGGTTGCAGGCCAGGTGCCTCGGGAAATGAAATCCAGGGAGTTGTTAACAAAGTCTGTAGAGGCATAACACAACAACCTCTGTTATTGCCATGTAGCCATAAAATTTCTGAAACCTTGGCCACTTGACGATTTGCACACAACTCTGAAGTAGCCATCGAGGCATCTAAAGTAATAAAATAAAACATCAGCATGACTTTCAAGATTATATTTCATTACATCAACAACTCATTAAAAAAAACACTTACCAAATCCATCATCGGAAGTCGTGGGTAATGCGTAAAACGCTATACTAGCTTGGGAAGCCAATTGTTCTGTAATCTTCTGACATATTTTACTAATACGCCAAGATTGTAAAAATGTAGCGCTCACGTAATACAATGTTAACATGATGATTATGATTCCGTCACTTAAAGCAGTCTTATTTGATTAAGAAGATTATGGAGAAGAAGAAGGGGGTTGCTTTGAAGCGGATATCTATGCAATAGGAAGATTTTCTTCTTTTTTTTTAAGGGAATATCACGACTTTACATTTGTTGAGCATAGAATAAGGAAAAAATTAATTGCAATTCCTTAAGAATTGGTTAAATAACTTACCCGTTTTCTAGTTGGTAAATCCAATGTATTACGCTTTTACCACCATACGCAACTGCAGTTTTCTAGCCTTTACAAAAATTTTCACAATTTTTCCCAATTTCAAGCTTTTTTTATTATGTTTTCATAATTGCTTTTACATTTTAGATTCATAACAAATAAGTTTTTTTTATCTTTTTTATCGAAAGGAATTGACGTCTTCTTTATGGGGTGATTTTCTTAGTATTTTTTCTATGGATATGGCAATATTATTTACAGCTAAGTGGCATCTTTCTGTTAGTGTTTCCGCTCTTGTAAGGGGGATTTTTTGAATGAAAGTGGGTGTTATGATATATTGATATGCATATTTATAATTTTGGGGAATTTGGGTATTTTTTTTGGAAAAACAACGTAAATTAACTCAAATCAAATCAGTATGAAAGAATAAATATACATATTCACTAATATTTCAATAAAGAAAGTATTTTCTTAATGAAACACAGATAGTCCTGAGGTGTTTTAGAGTTTATTTGCATTTACATGGATTCGTAATTGGAATGAGGGCTAGTGTGCAACCCTTCAAAGTTGCTCATCTCGGGCCTACAATATTTAAAAAAAACATCCATAATTCAGTTCTTGCCCGAATGTGAAGAAATTTTACATAAGGTTCAAAAGATATTTATGTTGATAAATTATTTATAAACATTTTTGCCGATTTTTTTTTATGTGACGAAATTGGGCCGAAATTTTTTTTAATATCAGTTGTATTCCTGATAAACATTAAAAAATTCAAGAGAAGGCAGAGTTTGTGAATCACCTAAATTATATACAGTGGTGGTCAAAACATATGCAACCAGCAACAGAATTTTACAAAAGTTGTTTAAACTAGTTTAAGATGTAAACAAAAATATTCATTTGCTTATAATATTTTTTAATTAATGCTTTAAAAATAAGAATATGAAATTTAGTTCAGAATTTTTTGCATTGAAAAGAAAAAAAATTTAAAAAACTACGTATGGGTTGATATTTCATTGGCCAAAACATATGCAACTAATTGCTTCGAAAACACTTATGTCTATAAAACATAATATTTGGTGACAAATCCTATATTTTCAATGACGGCCTTACATCGGCAAGGCAGTGAATATATCAAATTGGCAATAAAATTTTCAGGAATAGCGTTCCAAGCGTCTACCAATCCTTGAAACATAATATCTGAATTAGTACTATTTTCGGGGTCGCTTCTTTGATTAACGTTTTCCCAAATGTTCTCAATGGGATTTAGATCTGGTAATTGTGGTGGCCATTCCATTACCGAAACACTTTCTTGTGCTAACCACGATTTAACAACATGTGAATAGTGCTTGGGGTCGTTATCGTGCTGAATAACTCATCGAAGAGGCTTATTATCCTCAGAATTTGGAGGCATTTGTCTTTCCAAGATGTCTCTATAGATAAATCCATCCATTATTTCATTAATTTAGAGCGATGGGCCAACTCCAGCAGCAGAAAAACAACCCCCAAACCATTACGTTGCATCCTGCATGCTTCGCCGACGTTTTCCCTACGCGCAAAAACCGCTTATATCAAAACGTAATCAAAAGAAACGTTTGAAGTTTGCTATGGAGTATTTAAATTGGCCAGAAAACAAATGGACGACTGTCCTATTTAGCGACGAATCCGAATTTAATATCATCGGAAGTGATTTCATGTTACGTAAGACGACCACTTAACACGCGGCTTCAAGCACGATACTGCAAAAAGACACTGAAACATGGAGGATGCAACGTAATGGTATGGGGGCAGTTTTTCTGCTGCTGGTGTTGGCCCATCGCTCTAAATGAATGAAATAATGGATGGATCTATCTATAGAGACATCTTGGAAAGAGTAATGCTTCCAAATTCTGAGGATAATAAGCCTCTTCGATGAGTTATTCAGCACGATAACGACCCCAAGCACTCTGCACATGTTGTTAAATCGTGGTTAGCACAGGAAAGAGTTTCGGTAATGGAATGGCCACCACAATTACCAGATCTGAATCCCATTGAGAACATTTGGAAAAACGTTAATCAAAGAAGCGACCCCGAAAATTGCACTAATTCAGATATTATGTTTTAAGGATTGGTAGATGCTTGGAACGCTATTCCTGCAAATTTTATTGCCAATTTGATAGCTTCACTGCCTTGCCGATGTAAGGCCGTCATTGAAAATATAGGATTTACCACGAAATATTAAGTTTTATAGACAGAAATGTTTTAGAAGCAATTAGTTGCATATGTTTTGGCCAATGAAATATCAACCCATACGTAGTTTTTTAATTTTTTTTTCTTTTCAATGCAAAAAATTCTGAATTAAATTTCATATTCTTATTTTTAAAGCATTAATTAAAAAATATTATAAGCAAATGAATATTTTTGTTTACATCTTAAACTAGTTTCAACAACTTTTGTAAAATTCCGTTGCTGGTTGCATATGTTTTGACCACCACTGTATATAAGTACTATGTTGTTGTTGTAGCCGCAGCGATTGCTGAGTTGACAGCCCTTGGCCGAGTGAACTCGGATCATTCCGGTGCGTAGAACCGGCTGTCGACATTATGTACCAGTGTTTGGTGTTATTGAAAACCTTAGGACGAGAAGAAAAATATATCCTCTCAAATTGATCAGCTACCGAATTATTTTCAAAATAAAAAGTTTCAGTTCATTCAAACTTGGTAGGTGAAATTTTTGTTTATTTTACAAAAGTAGACAGTCGATTAGAATTGTTGCTTTGAAAATTAAAATAATTATCAACAAAAATCTTTTAAAAATTCGCTTGGTTTAAAGTTTTTTTTGAAAAATACAATACCGCTATATTTGTAATGTCTCATTTCCACAGCATTTAGAGAATACATTTTCTCTTACTGTCTGGCAGCCCACTTTGACAGGGTAGCCCACATCACAATAAAACACTTTTTAAGAATACCTACAAAATGTAATGTCAAAATTAATTCTTATAAGATTTTTTTTTGTAGTTATCAAAGAGAGAGTTAGATTAGTGAATAGGAAAAAATGCCCAACTATATTCTTAAAGGAAACGGAAGAAAGTCCTTTTACTGCCATTTGTCATAAAAAAAGTACTCACAAAAAATTCTTGTTACAACGATTATTTTAATTAAATAGAAAATTAATTTTTAAGTGAAAAAAGTGTCTGTATATTCCAGTGTAGATACTTAAGAAAATTGTGTGGTTAAAGTGGGTCAGTATATTATAAAATAGATTTTTTCTAACACAAAACTCTATGCCAGACATTAAATTTCATTTTTTTTCTTTTTGCCACAGCAGACTTTTCCCTTGCATATCAATAAAATTTTTTCGGTGGTGGAGTTAATTGAAAAATTGCTACGTGAATGAAGATTTTTACCATTTTGTGGTATTTTCTTAAAATGTTTTATCAACTTTTATGTTGTTCCTTTAGTTTCCTAACGTTTTTGTTCAATGTATTTTGGTTTATGTGTAACCTGGCCTCAGCCGGTATACCCTGGTTCACAGTGCTCCTTGTAGTCATCTGTGTAGCCTCGAAATTTGTCAAACTAAAGAGTCCCGATGAAAAACAGCTGCTCAGACTATTGGCGGCCGGCAGCCAAGGTCTCTATCCAGAGGATTTATCATTTTGGCCCATAGCTCATAGGGGTGCGGGCTATGATGCTCCTGAAAATTCTAAGGCAGCCTTAAAAAAGGTAAGTGCGGCAAAAAGTAGAGTAGGTTATAAAGTTAAGTCTTGTCTTTCCATAACCATGACGTTATTTTCACATAAAGAAATAAATACAAGGGTAGACAAGTGTCAGTGTGTGTGTAATTGCAATTGTGTGTGTGTATGTATGTTTAATCAGTGAGTAGTTAGGGAAATATTGAGAGAGTCAGGGGAAGACAATTGGGTGGTAGTAATTATTAACGGTAACAGTTGTATTTTTGTACAAATTCGCAGACAATATTAATGGTGGTTGAACAGATGTTTACTTTTGTTTTTTTTTTTTTGATGAGTTGCGAAGAAGTTACCCAAATGAAGTGATTGGTTTTATAGTGGGTATGAGTAATTTTATAAAAAAATAATAATGTTTAATTTAAAGCTGTAATTTGATATTTTTAACAGGAAGTTAGTGACAAGGATAGTTTTTTTTTGCATTTCTAATATAAACACCTTGTTTAAATTAGGAGTGGCTATTTACACTTCATTAAAATACATTAAATTTGTATCTACAGTAGCCCAATAAAGTCCACATACAGGAATTATAATTAAATTTCTTTCATTGAAGATTGCATTTGTTAAGTTAAATGTAATGAAATATATTTGTTAAAAAATTAATTAATATCTACTAAAAAAATAAAATTACATCACTTAAGTCGGGTTAGAAACATTTCCTATCACGTCCAAAATTCCACCGTTATTAGAATTATTGATTCTGAGTCAAATAACGTAATTTTCTTTTGGGGTTTTTGGGCTTTAAAGTTCCATCCAAAAGTAGGCGTGACCGACAATAAATTTTTCGTTATTTTATTTAGACGTTATTTGAATTTTTTTTGCTAAAATCGACAACTGCAAAAACTGTAGACTTTACCCTTTCCTAATGAAACTACTTAAACTTGTGTACACAACAATGATTTAAATGTTTCAATTTGTAAAATTATTATCAAAATGAATTTACAAAAACTACCTATTAAAGGTATGTATATCAAGTGCTGGTTACCAATTGAATGATAAGAAATGCATTTTTCTGATCGGTCCAAACTTTAATACGTTGAAAAACAGTCAAGATTTTAAAACGTTTTCCAAAAAAAAAAATTTAAAATTAAGAAAAAAAAATTAAAAATTTAAAAATGTTTGACTTTTACCATCTTATATCTGGTTCAAGAGGTTAGGTTTGTGAATCTCCTAAAGGGTAAATATAAGCACTATGTACCAGTGTTTGGTGTTATTGAAAACCTTAGGACTAGAGGAAAAATATATCCTCTAAAATTGATCAGCTACCGAATTATTTTCAAAATAAAAACTTTCAGTTCATTCAAACTTTAGGTGAAATTTTTGTTTATTTTACAAAAGTAGTATACGTTGAAAAACAGTCAAGGACTTTTACCATCTTTATATGAAAGGCACCCATTTATCTTGAGCCATAGAATGTTAAGTTATGACAAACTTTTAATGGTATATACATATAAGTTTGTCATAACTTAACATTCTTTGGCTCAAGTTTTCTGGTTGCCTTTCATATGTAAATGATTTTTGTGTAAACATTTTGGATAAATTAGGCTTCAGTGATTTTCCCCTAAATCTCAGTAATTTTTTTTAATAATGTTTCTCAATTTTCTTTCATTCAGTGCATTACACGTGGCTACCGCAACGTATTAGTTGATGCCGGTCTCACATCATGTGGCAAAATTGTCATTGTGAATCGTTTAACTTTGGAAAAAGCTGGGCTATCCGGTAGCATTGCTCTGCATACTCTAGAATCTTTGAAGAAAATCAATATTGCCGAATTACATCCAATGGGGTAAATATACATTAATTTTTAACAATATTAATTACTAAATAAATTTTATAAATATTTATTTCAGCAAACACTTTGATGCCGAATATGTACTAACTTTAAAAGAACTTTTGGATTTCCTAGAAGATCAACGACTCACCGTTTTCCTATACATATCCGATAATAGCTCACAAATGATGGAGTGTCTAAAGACGACTATTAAAGAAAATCCTTTATTTATACAACGTATCATTTTAATAAGCAGATCTCCAATAACGGTTTATCAGGTAAGAATAAGTGAATGAAAGAAATATTGAACTAAACAAGAGACAATTTTATAAAGATTAAGATTAAGAAATCTCTGATTTTGGAGTCTTATTGCAAGATACATCACGTTTTCACAGTCACCAAATAATTTATGGATATTATTGTTGATGAATTCATATTTTAGAAAAAGTTTCGTTTGAAAATCAGCAAAATTGGTTTATAAACTAGATTCCCACTTTTGTTATAAAAAACATTTGTTTAGAAAAAATAATTTTTAGAAGCTGATATACAGTGGTTGACAAAACAATGGAAACTTTTCCAAATATTTCATTAGTTGCCTAAAATCTGAAATAATTTTTTAAAAAATGTTAACATTTTTGTAGTATTTTATTTGTATTTCTTTTAATAACATAATTTAACAAAAAACAAAGTATTCTAAAAATGAGAAAACAAAATTAAAAGATTTCTTTAATACGGCATTGACAAAACAATGGAAACTTAGGTATTATTTTAACAAATATGATCTAAACTTTGCAATAACTCAATATTTTGTTGGGTATCCCTTATTTTTTATAACTGCTACACATCGACGATGCATTGAACCAATTAAAGAGTCAATGGTCTCCTTTGAAATATTTTGCCATTCCCGATAAATCTTCCTTCCTGGTGTAATTTTGGGTCCTTATTTTACGATCTACAATTTCCAAAATTTTTTTTAAAAAAAAGAAAAATTGCCACCGCCAAACTTTACAGTCTTATTTGTGTACTTTGGATCTAATCTTTTTCCCTTTGGTCGTCTTACAAATGTTCTCCCATCACTGCCTCTTAAATTGTATTTGGATTCGTCTGAAAAGAGGACAGTATTCCATTTCTGTATCGACCTGTTTAAATGATCCCTGGCAAATTGTAGACGAGCAGAATGGTTCTTTTTAGAAATGAGTGGTTTTTCACAGGACGATAGCAACCAAGACCAGCCTCATTTACCCTGCGAAATGAGGCTGGTCAAGTACTTATTTCTAATTTTAGGCTATTAACAACCTCTCGAGGAGTTATTTTTGGGAATTTCTTGAACTCTCTCGCTATTAAATTATCTTGTCTAGGAGTAGTCTTAGGAGGTCTTCCACCTAAATGTTGAGTTTTGTTCAAATTGTTTTCCTTTTTTTTTAAACAAAAAAAATATTTTTTACAAAAGATAAATATTAAGGGAAATGGTGTTCAATTTGACACTGATAAAAATAGCTTAATAAAACGATTTATTAATTTTTTTTACACATTTCTATTTATCATTGCAGCTTCGTAAACTATATCCCGAACTGATATGTGGCCTATGGACTGAAAAATCTTTGGCTTTACCTTTACTTAAAGCTTCAACATTGATTACCTCAATATATGGTGCACTCTTTCGTAATATTATCTCACCCGTTATAGGCATTAGTGTGGTATTTGTCTCCAAAGAAGAATTTAATTTGTAAGTATAATTACATATCACCATCCTATCAGAATTTATTATAATACAATTCAAATACTTACAGACACATTGCTGAACTATGGCGTAATGTAGGCGTACGACCGATTGTTTACAATGTTAATTCACCGAACGAAAAACGTTACTTCCAAAAAACTATGAAGACACAATATCTAACCGATTCTTTAAGATCCGAACCTCATTTATTAATGAAAGCTTAAAAGGCTATACAAAAAACAAAAAAAAAGAAGAAAATATTATAATCTACTAAATATAAAACATTTTAAAAATTAAGACTCCTAAAGGCTTAAATAACTCTAAAGGCAAGAAAGAAATACAACTTAAAACCATTTAAGCATTTAAGCCCAAGTTTAGTTTTATACAAACAAACTAAAATCAACAAACAACTTTTAATGTTTATCACACAAATTGATATTATTTATCTCATCTTTTTTTAATATTATTCGAATATACGAAATGTCCTTTTGATTTTTTAATATATATATCGTTTTTTTTTCATCTTTATAGTATTACATACCAAACAAAGAGCTTAACTTAAGCCTACAGTTTTTGATTATTATTATTATTTTATTTATTATGTTTTATTTTATTTATATAATGGATGCTATTTTATATATTTGTTTATTGCCATTTTATTATTATTATTATTACTTTTAATTTATATATTTTTTTTATTTGTTACATTTATTTGTTGTGATTTATTTTTATTATTCTTTCTTTGTAACGTAAATGTTTTAAACATCACGCTCAAAAATTGTTTGTCGTCTGTCTTGCACAAATTATGATTTAATCTACATATTTCTTGTTTTGTTTATCTCTTTGTATTATTATTTTTTTTTTGATACATTTTTTGTAAATTTGCATAAACCTATTTTATATAAGTGTAGTGTTTAAGTGTGACTTTTTTTAATTTCATCCTTTTTTTACAATATCCACACAACAACAAACCATAATGGTGACTATAGAAATTATAATTTTTTTTCTACAAATTAATGTAAGAAACTTTTAAATGAAAAATACTGTATCTTTAAAAATACCAAAAAAATAAATACGAATAAAATATAGAAAAAAAAAACACAAAATAATTGCAATTGTTTTAATATAATTTTGAAAAAAGAAAATAAAAAGGTAATAGAAACTTTGTCGGATTTGCATGAGTATATTATAGATTGTGAATCGAAAAATACTAGAATTTCATTAAAAATTGTAATCTTAAAAGAAATTTGAAATATCACTACTTTAAAAACAAAAATTAGGACCTGATTTTAAATCATTTTTGAGAGTTTTTCATACAAAAATTTCAAAATTGTTTTTCCGTCTAGGTTTTGAATCTTATTTTGAGCAATCATATACACTCAGGGGTGTTACTGCGTAAATCAATTCGAATACGAAAATGTTCGAAAATGTGTGCTAAATGCATTGTAATTCGAAAAGATTTTCTTTCGAATATAATTAGGGAGTAATCCCCTGGTCACGTTTTATGCGATAGATGCATAAAAAAATCAATAAAAATATATTTATTTCATTTACATAAACAATAAAAACAGAACTCGTTTAAAAAAATAAACAAAAATATAATATTAATTTATTAATTACAGAAAATGTTCCAAAAAATATGTAAGCTGAAACCATAGAGCGGAAACTTGAAAAAAACTCAAACAAAAATATTACTCAAATTAATCACACATACGAGTGTTGTTTTTGTTTTCTCATAGTTTTTTCCACTAATACATTCTCACCACTTAGGTTTTTGACATCTGAGTTAGGTCTTTGACAGGAGAATTTCCGTTCTATGTCTATTCTCTATGGCTAAAACATTTTTTAAGGAAATTCTGTAAATATGTCTAATTAATCTGAATGACTGAATAATTGTCTGCATCGTTTTGGAATTGGTTCAACGCCACTTTCATCACTAGATTATATAATCATATTGTCAACATATGGTAAAATATCATTTTCATCACTAGAATTTATCTCGTGAATAGAATTTTTAGGGGCTTCAATTTTCTTGCAAAATAATTTGTCATCAAACTTTACGATTTGGAATTTTTAAGTTGCTTATGCAAATCTTGATATCCGCAAAACAGATCAGTCAGTCCGCGTTGAATCTTTAATAATCTTTTCGTATCTGGATCCATATTAAGAATTTGATTTTGTAAAATATTAACCGTGCTTTTCTACGGAATCACTGTCTTCACTATCCACGTTTTTCTCAGTTCCAATAACTAAAGTAATAACGTCGTTATTGGTTAAAAAAAAGCTAAAAAACATCTAAAATTTCAAAATTTGTTAAAATTTAAAAAAAAATCTTTAATTTAAAAATCACATAAATTTGAATCCGCATAAAACGAGATCTGAGTGTATGTGGTGGAAATCGATTTGTGTCAAAACGAAAGATTTCAATGATTTTTTAACTAGTGGCCTGCCACATTTCAATGGTAATGGTTTCAATTCCGTTCTTATTCCGATCGATTTTGTTGTAGCTTCATCAGATTCCGTTTGTTAATTCCAAATGAATTAGTAATTCAGTTTTTATACCCTTCACCTTCGTGAGAAGGTAATATAAGTTTATCATTCCGTTTGTAATTTCCACAATATAATTTTCCTACCCTTATAGATAGCGGAGTCGATTAATGGGTCGATTATGGATGGCAACCGAACTTCAGTTGCGTTGTCAGTTGCCTAAATGGTATTTCAGATGGCAACTGAGAGCTATCATTTCTGTTACTGGCAACCAGAAATTTGTGATTGCCTGCTGGCAACGCTACTGAAGTTCGGTAGCCATCCATAATCGACCCATAAGCCATGTCCGTCTGTCCATCTGTCTGTTGAAATCAACATTCCGAAGCCACCAAATAACTTACACGATTCATACATCAATATCTCCGGAATTCTTCCCGCTCGGTTGCTATTTAAAATCGAGAAAATCGGTCCACAATTGGCTGAGATGTAAGGAAAAAACCAGGACAACCTCGATTTTTGATCTATATCTGGATTCAGTCATTAATAAAGACAATATGGATATCTAATGATAGATATTGCAAATACCTATGCAACGACGTATATAAGACCATAGTAAGTTGGACCTACACAGTGGGTCACAAAAAAAATTAAAAACAAAAATTAAAATTTAAAAAAAAATTCAATTTAAAAAAAAAATTAAATTTAAAAAAACAAAAATTAAATAAAACAATTCGAAAAAAAATGTTTCCAAAAAATTGTTTTTTAGAGAAAAAAATTTTCAATAAAAAAATTAAAACAATTCGAAAAAAATTAAAAAAACAATTTGGAAAAAAAACAAATTTTGTTTTTTAGAGAAAAAAATTTTCAATATTTTTTAGGTAAAAAAATTTATTTTTTTTTAGGTAAAAAAATTTATTTTTTTTTTCAAAATTGTTTTTTTCCATTTTTTTCAAATAGTTTTTTAAAATTTTATTTTTTAGTGAAAAAAAAAATTATAACAAAAAAAAATTGTTTTAGGTAAAAAAAATTTGTGTAAAATGATTTCAATTATGCGGTATGTTAAGAAACAATGTTGATCAGGAGCCACACAATTCAGTTGTTGCATGAGAAATGCCCCAATCGAATTATTTCTCAATTGACAACCTAGCATTTTGCAAAATAATAATTTCCTATAAAATTAAAATTTTACAATAAAATGTTTAAGAACAAATTGCAAACTTCGCAAAAATTGGCTGTACCGAATCTTATATACCATTCACCATTTAAGATATGTAAATATTGAAAACAATTTTCGATAAAAAAAAAACTTTTTTGAAAAAAATCACGATTTTTTGTTAATATCTCAGCCGTTTATGGACGATTTTCTCAAAATTTTTTTTAAATTTCATAAAAAAAATTTAAAATACTAGTATTTATTTTTAAAATATCTAAAAATCTAAACTAATAGATGTTTAAAAAAGATGCATAAAAACTTTTCCACAAAACACTTTTTTTTTTTTCAAAATTTGTTTCGAATTAGGACGAATGTTTGGTTTTAACTTCTAAAAAAAACTACTTTTATTTTAATTTTATTTTTTTTCAATTTTTTTTTTACATTTATTATTTATATTTCTATATATATTTTCTGTTTGTAAGATGTTTTAATAAAAGTTATAAGCTAAATTATATTATATACTATTATTACAAAGAAACATGTTTTTATTAAAAAAGATATTTAAACATTTTTGAAAAAGATATTTTTTTTCTATAATAATAATAATAAAAGAAAAGAAATTGTTAAGGTATGTATGTAAATAATATTAAAACAATTAAACAACAAAGTAACGCATAGAAGATAAATTTTTCAGGGTTTCAAATTTTGCTTCTCAGTGAAGTTTTCCATAAGTTATACACAAAATAAAAATCAACATAAAAAATACTCCACAGATACACTTCAAAATAATATTTAAGTTAATAAAAAAAACACAAGATTATATATTTCTGATCTAACAACTAAAAAATAAAATGTCTTATAAGAACTATCGCTTGAATACAGAGAAAATATTAAAATTATTTGCGTCGAGTGCGCGTTCCTCTTTTAACCGGCTCTGGTGTTTCGACTGCCGTAGGCTCAATATTGGCTGTATTTTGTTGCGTGGAAGTAGTTGCTACGGCTTCCTGATGTTCATTAAACTGTACATTTTTGCGGCCTCTCCCTCTACCCCGGGTGGTCTTTGACTCGCCAGGTGTGTCGGTGTCAGCTTCTTCTTCTACGGCTTTAGCTTTACGGCTTCTTTTTGCTGGCACTGCAGCCATTGAATCTGTTGTAGTGGCTGCTGCCGCTTTGCGTACTTTTTTGTTGGCTGGTTTATCCATAGTTTCAGATTCAATATCATCTTCTAAGTCTTCAGCCCCTTCTATTGTGGAGGCAGACGCTAATCTGTGATCTCGTTTTTGGGGAGAATTTTTGTTTTTAGCTCCTTTTTCTTCCTCCACTTCAGAACTGTGGGCATCTGTATCAGTGCTTGCCACTACAGAAGTTGCTACTTTTGCAGGGGTTTTCTTCGCTCTAGCCCTTTTAGGTGGATCGACGGCGGCTGCCGCTAAAGCATCTTCTTCAATTCTGGCTTTAGCCGCAGCGGCCGCATTGCGCCTACCAGCTACACGTGTGGGTGGTGTTGGGGCGTCTGATGGAGGGGTAGAGTCCTGTTTTTCACTTTCCAGTTCCAAAGGAGATTTCTTAGCTGGTGGTTCATCGCTTTTCTGGTGCTCTTCTTCGGTTATTTTGGCTTTACGTCCACCTCTACGTCCTTTAGCGGGTTGTGCTGGAGGTGGTGTGGTGTGTAACTCAATTTCTTTTACTTCTACAACCGAAGTTGTGTCTGGTACGACGACACTATGCTCTTCTTTAGTGTGAGCAATTGCCTGTTTTCCTCTTCCACGACCCTTGCTAACTTGAGGAGTTCCTTCGACTTCAGTGTCAATAGTGGATGCTTTACGTCCACGTCTAGCAGGCGTACGTTGTGGTGTAGATGCATCAGTAACAGCGGCTGCTGCTAACAAACCTCTCTTCTTGGGTGTTTCCGCTTTGGCCCTTTCTTCCTCTAGGAATTGTTGAACTTTAGCGGTCGGTTTTCGTGTGCGACCTCTGGCTGTTGTAGCTGATGCTGTAGATGAAGGCGATGGTGAGGGATTAATTACGGCTGCTGATGTAATTGTAGCTGTGGGTGATGATTTCGAAGCTTCTAAGGATTTGCGTGGCGAGTCTGTTTTCTTTTTTGCTTTAGTTACTATATCGCTATCGGAAGTTTCATCATAATTGTGATATGCCGTAGCAGCTCTGCGCTGTGGAACATTGCGTGCTCTTCTCCCGGGTGTATCATCCAGCTCTTGCGATTCCGCTGTTATATGCTCAATAGTAGAGGCCTTGCGACCTTTTCTAGCAACAGGAACTGCACGTTGTGGTGTTTGAAGTTCAGCACTTGGATTGCCTAGTTTTTCTTCAGGTTCCTTCGTTAATGTTGCATCATTGTGTTCTTTTTCGTTCGAGTCATGTTCTTGAGTATCTGTCAGCGATTCTTTACGCTTACGACCTCTGTGTTTTGTGTCAGGCGAGTGTGATGTTGTAGGTTGATCAGATTCTTCAGAGTGGTAATATTTCTTTCTTCGACCTTTGCCTTTTTTAGCTTCCTCTTGTTGAGTTTCAATATCATGATGTTCAGATTCATGTTCATTCTTTCTATCCACATTGCGTCGAGTACTTGTCGTCTCTGTATTTTCAATATGTGTTGGTACTTCGGAAGCAGTTACATCATGATGATCGTCCTCCTTTCCATGATCATGTTGCCTTTTGCCGATGTTGCGACGTTTACTAACTGTTTCGCTACTTTCAGTGTGAGCAGCTGGTACTTCACCTTCGGTTTCATGTTCATCTGCAGTCTGATGTCTTCTTCCCACACGTCTCTTACTAGAAGTACCACTCTCTTCATGTTCGTCTTCAATATTCTTGGCCATTGCTCTTCTCTTTGTAGCTGCCAATGTTTCATGTTCCTCTTGATGGTGTTCTTCGGGAGCTGTTACATCATGATGATCTTCCTCCTTTTCATGTTCATGTTGCCTTTTACCGATATTACGACGTTTACTAACTGTTTCGCTACTTTCAGTCTGAGCAGCTGGTACTTCACCTTCGGTTTCATGTTCATCTGCAGTCTGATGTCTTCTTCCCACACGTCTCTTACTGGTCGTACCACTCTCTTCATGATCGTCTTCAATATTCTTGGCCACTGCTCTTCTCTTTGTAGCTGCCAATGTTTCATGTTCCTCTTGGTGTTCATCGGGAGCTGTTACATCATGATGATCTTCCTCCTTTTCATGTTGCCTTTTGCCGATATTACGACGTTTACTAACTGTTTCGCTACTTTCAGTGTGAGCAGCTGGTACTTCACCTTCGGTGTCATGTTCTTCTGCAGCCTGATGTCTTCTTCCCACACGTCTCTTACTGGAAGTACCACTCTCTTCATGATCGTCTTCAATATGCTTGGCCACTGCTCTTCTCTTTGTAACCGCCAATGTTTCATGTTCCTCTTGATGATGTTCCTCGCCAGCAGCTTTTCTGCGACCTTTTCTAACTTTAACATCTTTTTGATTTTCTTCATCAGGTGTAATGTGTTGATCCAACAACTCCTCAGGCTCAAGATTGACTTCCGTTATCTGTACTTCAGACAATTGTGCTTCTTCAGATGGTTTCTTTGGTTCTTCCACATTCTTAGCAAGTGGATGTTCTTCAATTTCCTCATGTCTGGCCCGTCTTTTTCTGGATTTTGTGGATGTTTGCTCGTGGTGTTCTTCATCATGATCTTCATGTGCAGCTGCTGCTCCTCTTCGTCGTGTAGACTTTTGAGGTTTATGGTCAACCTCTTTATTAGTTTGAACTTCCTCAATATGTTCTTCCTTTTCCAGTTCAGTGGTTTCAACATCTTTTGTTTTAACATCTGCAACGTGGTCTTCGCCTGTTTCAGCCACTTGAGGTCTTACCCGTCTCTTGGTAGGTTTTTCATCGACAACAGATCCTTGATTCGTTTCAGAGGCAGTACGTGTACGCTTCACACGTTTTTTAGAAGATTTATCTTCTACCTCCTTTTTGTGCTCATTCTCAGCTGGATGATCTTCATCTGTACTATCGTCTATGATGACAACATCAGCAGTTTCCGTTTTATCGATTTCACTTGGAATTTCCACAATTTTACGGTTTCGATTAGCTTTGCGACCTTTAGGTACTTCAGGAACTGTTGCAATTTCCTCAACAGCTTTTATGGAATCACTTTGATCTTCTTGGTGAGTTGTTTCAGTTGTTTGATGTTCTATAGGCGTTTTACGGTTTCGACTTGCTGTGCGGCCTTTAGGAACTTCAACAACTGTTGAAATTTCCTCAACAACTTTTACAGATTCAACACGTTCTTCTTGATGAGTAGAAGTCGTTGGATGTTCTTCAGGTGTTTTTCGGTTTCGACTAGCTGTGCGACCTTTAGAAACTTCGGCATCTATTGGAATATCCTCAACTACTTTTGTAGATGCGATTTGTTCTTCTTGCTGAGTAGAAGTCGTTGGATGTTCTTCAGGTGTTTTTCGGTTTCGACTAGCTGTGCGACCTTTAGAAACTTCAGCAGGAGCTGGAATTTCATCAGCTGTCGATATTTCTTCAACTTTTTCTATTTGTTTTTCATTAACTTCAGTTAATTCTGTTTCAGATGTTGTAGGATGTTCTGCAGGAGTTTTGCGATTTCTGCGACCTTTGGGAACTTCAGCAGTATTTGTTTCTGATGCTGCAGCTTTATGTCTACCTCCGCGTTTTGTACGTGATGTGGTTATTTCATCGACGGCTGGAGTGGTATCTTTCACATTTGCAGAAGTTTCAACAGGAACTTCTTCTACGTCTGCTTTACGTCGTCCTCCACGTTTGGCAGTTTGCTTCGAGGATGTATCATTCTGTTGAAGTTCTGCTTGTTGTTGACTCTCTTTGTTAATTTCTTCAGCATTTTCTTCTTGTATAGATATCACATCTGGCAAATTATCAATGGTCTCTTGTTTTTCTTCACCGATTTGCTGAGATAACAATGATGGCAAATTATCTGTTGCATTTTGTTTATCTTCACTCTTTTCTTCACCCTTATTTGCAACTGCCTGGTCGTTCTCGGCAACAATTAATTTTATATCTTCAACGTCTGCTGATTTCTTTTCAATCACTACAGCTTCAACTGGTACATTTTTATGTTCCGTAATTGATTCCATAGGTGTTACTTCTGCAGCTGAGACTTGTACCTTACGACGACCTTTGCGGCTGGTAGTTGGTTCTTCTGGGAGATTTTCTGTTAAATCACGTTTTCCTCTTCCATGTTGCTTGGTGTCTTCATGTTCATCATGAGTTTCTTTTGAAGGTTCTTGTGCTTTTTCTTTTTCGACTACCACCATTTCGGGCAACTGTTGTGGTTGTTCTTTTGTATCTTTAGATTCTGAGGTTTGATCTTGATTTTCAACTTGTGCAGATTCTTGTTTAGATTTTGAGGAATCATCTTCATGAAGATCAATTACAGCCGATTTGATCATATTTTCGCTGTTTTTGTTCAATTTTACTTCGGTTTCCTGGTTTAAGTCTGTGGATTTTGCTGGAACTTCTTCCTTTGCTCCATCAATTACAACAGGCATTTCCAGTTGATTAGTTAATTGTTCCTCGCTTTCTTCTAACACAATCTCTTCAACAGAAGTCTTTTGTACTTTACGGCGGCCTCTTCGTGTACGTGTAGAATCATCTTCATTTACTGAACCTTGACTTGATTCAGATACGGTTGGCTTGCGACGACCCCGCTTAGTTGTTTGTTCTTTGACATCTTCTAATGTCACACTTTGAACTTCTACAGCTGGCTCTTCTGGTAATTTGGAACCAGGCTTTTCCTTTTGTATTGCATCAGTTTCCGATTCCTTTGTTTCCATATCTTTTTTATTTTCAGTAGTTAAAATTTGTTCAGTCTTTGAAGACGTGGCAGTTGTGGTTATTTCTTCTTTATCTATACTTTCTTCTACTACAACTTCTTCAACAGGAGCCTTTTGTACTTTGCGGCGTGTTTTTCTAGAGCGCGTGTTTTCGTCTTCATGTACCGAACCTTGACTCGATTCTGATACGGTGGGTTTTCGCCGTCCTCGTTTGGCTGGTTGCTCTTTAGGTTCTTCAACAGTAATGGCCACAATTTCTTCAACACTTTCTTGTACAAGCTCAGTTTCAACCTCTTCGGATTCTGGCAATTCAATAATATCTGACAACTTAGATTTAACTTCAATATCATCTTTATGCAAATCAGGAGCTTCGCTTGTGATTACTTCTTCTACTGATATTTCACCAGATTGTGCTTCCTGTAATTTTGTTGTAAGCATACTGCTGTCATCAGCATGTACTGAACCTTGACTAGATTCAGAAACTGTAGGTTTACGACGACTGCGTTTTTGACCATGATGCTTATTTTCATTGACAGTTTCTTTTGGAATGTTGGAAGTTGGTTCTTCACTTTCATGTTTAGTTGGAGAAGTGGCTTGTATTTCTTCTATACGAGTTACTGTTACATTTTTGTTAGGAATATCAGAATTTTGTTGCACTGCTAAGGCAGAACTAGTTGCTTTTTCGATTAGTGTAACTTGTTCATGTTTTTCGCTCTGAACATCTTCAGCTTTTTGTTCTGCAACAATATCTGCTTCTGTTGTTTTAGCTGCACTTTCTTCACGAACATTTGACTTATCATCTTCAACTGCGTCTGTTGATTCTTCTTTTGTTTTATCATGTTCCTTCTTTTCTGAAAGTTCATCAGTTTCTTTTATATGAGTTTCAGCATTAGTTTCTTTTGGAACCTCAAAGTTTAATTTTTCTTCTGTTACATTTACTTCAGTAACCGCTTCCATATTTTGAGTAGATAGAATCACTATTTCTTCATCTCCTTCCACAATTAATTCTTCGGCTCGTTCTTTTTCTACATCATTGTGAATTTCAGCTGGAACTCCGGTTTCTTCCATTTGTTCTTCTGATGGTGTAAAACTTTCCTTTTGTTCTATAACAGTTTCTTCGACGGGTGTCTTTTGTACTTTTCGACGACCTCTGCGAGTACTAGAATGATGGTTATCGTCCTTAACCGAACCCTGACTTGTCTCAGATGTAGTACGTTTTCGTTTCAGTTTTACGTCTTCATTTAGTACGTCATGTTTCGAAATTTGCTGTTGTTCAACAATTTCTTCTTTAACTTCTGCTAGTTTTTCTTCAGTTGCTTTTTTAATTACGTTACGTTTATTTCTACGAGATCTGGAGTGACTTTCCTCTCCTTGTGTTGAATCTTGACTGCTTTCCGACATAGTACGTTTTTTACGATTTGTTTTAATTGAACTTATTTGGTGTTCTTTTACTTCTGAATCCACAGAGACTTCAAAAACTTCCTTGGCCGCAGCTTTAACAGTTTCATTAGATTCTACTGCAGTTGCTTCAGGTTTTTCGAGATCTTGATTTTCAACGTCATACTCTGGTACATTTTCAGTTTCCTGTATATTTGAGATTCTCAAGAACTCTTTTTCAGTTTGTGCAGTAATTTCGGTAGTGTGTTCTTCCGTTTTAGTATTTCTTCTGGCACGTCTGGTAGAGGGCAGTTCCGTGGCTACATTAGAAGTTTCTTCAGTGTGCGAGCATTTAAGTTTGCCCAGACTAGTTGTTGGCTTTTCGGTAGTTTCCATGGCAGTTTCTTTTTGATTGTGATGATCTGTATCATTTATTTTTATTTCAAAATCATAAGATTTTATAATGTCTGATGGTTTCGTAGATACTTCCGATGATTCTGTTATTTCAGAAGTGTTTTTTGGTTTCTCAGTTATGGAAATCTCTTGGGGAGTTGAGATGGAATCAGATTTTTCTTCACAAATGTCAGACTTCTCCATTACTTTTGTGGATACTTCTTTCGTCTGTTTGACATCCGCCTTAGTAGAAGATACTTCTTTGCCAGCGATAGTTTCACATTCATCAGTTTTAGTTTCTTCGACGGGTAGAACCTCGGAAATTTCAGCCGGTTTAGATACGAGAGTAATATTATCGATATTCGATTTCTCTTCTTCGATAATTTCACTTTCTGGAACGGTTAAAGATTCTTTATCCTCAGAAATTGTGGCACGTTCAGATATAGTTTTGGACGATTCTTTAGATTTATTTTCCTCACATTCTGTTATTGTTTGGAAAATTTCTTCTATGGATTGGGAAGTTTCTTGTTTGGACACAGAAGATTCAATTAATGCAGTTTGTGATGATTTCTCACTTCCTATTTGATCTTTTTCTATAGTTAAATCAATTTTAACATGTTCAGTTGCATTTGCTTCAGAAATATCCGTAATGACTTCAGATGACACAGAATCTTTTAATTCATTAGATGATTCTTCAAGAGTTTGAGATGTGGTTTCTTCAATTGTTTCTGCTTTTTCAACTTCTGAAGCTTCGATCTCTTGAGATTCACATTCTGGAATTGATTCAGCTTCGTTGACCATTTCAACTGCAGATGATTCTTCAAGAGTTTGAGATGTGGTTTCTTCAATTGTTTCTTCCTTTTCAACTTCTGAAGTTTCGATCTCTTGAGATTCACATTCTGGAACTGATTCAGCTTCGTTGACCATTTCAACTGCAGATGATTCTTCAAGAGTTTGAGATGTGGTTTCTTCAATTGATTCTGCTTTTACAACTTCTGAAGCTTCGATCTCTTTAGATTCACATTCTGGAATTGATTCAGCTTCGTTGACCATTTCAACTCCAGCTGATTCTTCAAGAGTTTGAGATGTTGTTTCTTCAATTGTTTCTTCTTTTTCAACTACTGAAGTTTCGATCTCTTGAGATTCACATTCTGGAACTGATTCAGCTTCGTTGACCATTTCAACTGCAGAAGATTCTTCAAGAGTTTGAGATGTGGTTTCTTCAATTGTTTCTTCTTTTTCAACATCTGAAGTTTCGATGTCTTGGGATTCACATTCTGGAATTGATTCAGCTTCGTTGACCATTTCAACTGCTGATGATTCTTCAAGAGTTTGAGATGTGGTATCTTCAATTGTTTCTTCGTTTTCAACTTCTGAAGTTTTGATGTCTTGGGATTCACATTCTGGAACTGATTCAACTTCGTTGACCATTTCAACTCCAGCTGATTCTTCAAGAGTTTGAGATGTTGTTTCTTCCTTTTCAACTACTGAAGTTTCGATCTCTTGAGATTTACATTCTGGAACTGATTCAGCTTCGTTGACCATTTCAACTGCAGAAGATTCTTCAAGAGTTTGAGATGTGGTTTCTTCAATTGTTTCTTCTTTTTCAACATCTGAAGTTTCGATCTCTTTAGATTCACATTCTGGAATTGATTCAGCTTCGTTGACCATTTCAACTGCAGATGATTCTTCAAGAGTTTGAGATGTGGTTTCTTCAATTGTTTCTTCTTTTTCAACTACTGAAGTTTCGATCTCATGAGATTCACATTCTGCAATTGATTCAGCTTCGTTGACCATTTCAACTGCAGATGATTCTTCAAGAGTTTGAGATGTGGTTTCTTCAATTGTTTCTTCTTTTTCAACTTCAGAAGTTTCGATCTCATGGAATTCACATTCTGGAATTGATTCAGCTTCGTTGACCATTTCAACTGCAGATGATTCTTCAAGAGTTTGAGATGTGGTTTCTTCAATTGTTTCATCTTTTTCAACTTCTGAAGTTTCGATATCTTGGGATTCACATTCTGGAATTGATTCAGCTTCGTTGGTCATTTCATCTGCAGACTGAGGAACTTCGGATGTTAGCTTATCTTCGGTTGAACTTTCAGTTACTTCAGAATGTGTTGCGGCACTAGACGTTTTACATTCCTGAGGAACTTCGGATGTTAGATTATCTTCGGTTGAACTTTCAACTGTTGATGTAAAATTTGGATTGTCATCTTCTTTAGTTTCTTTTTCAATTACTTCAGAAGATGTAGCGGCACTTGACGGTTTCAATTCCTCTACTTGTTCGGTTGAGCTTTCAGTGAATATTTCAGCATCTTGTATTGTCTGTTCTTCAATGTTTTCATAAACTTTATTATCGGTTATTTGGTCAGCTATTTCATCCGAAGTTTGTTTGTCATTAGAAGATTCTTGATTGATTTCCAAAGTTTTAATTGTTTTTTCATCTGAGGAATCCAGTTCAATTACTAAAGTTTCATTTGGTTTAGTTTCAACTTCTATTTCATCCGAAGATTTAGGTTGTTTTACAGAAGTTTCGCTTGGTTTAATTTCGATATCTGTCAATTCCGTTTGATCTTCAAAGATATCCTCAATTTGGGAACTCTCAAATTCTGCCGTTACTTCGGCTTGTTTTTCATCAGAAGATTCAAGTGGTGTTACAGAAGTATCACTCTGTTTATTTTCGATTTGAGTTGGTACATCTATCATTTCAGATTGTTTCTCAATTTGAGAACTCTCTAATTCCTCCGAAAGTAAAGAGGACTGTTCATTAGCAATGTTTGATGTTTCTTTGTCTTGTTTTTCATCAGAAGATTCAGAGTTTATAACAGAAGTTTCGCTTAGTTTAGCTTCGATTTGAGTTGGTAATTCTGTCAATTCCGTTTGTTCCTCAGCAGAATTCTCAATTTGAGAACTCTCGAAAACTGAAGATGAATGTTCATCAGCCATATCAGCTGTAAAAGACGTGATGAGTTCAAGAGATTCAATTTCCTCGACATGTTGTAGATCATCTGTACTTTCTTCCATAACTTTCCCATTTTCGGTTTGCTCTTCCTTAGGTTTCCGAACAATTTCAGAATGGTTCTCTGTGTCTTTTTCTTTAACAGTTTTCTCATCTTTAGTTGCTTCAATATCACTGGTACGTATTTCTGTTTCACATTTAGTAATACTCTCATTAGTTGCCTCCACCGTAGATGAAACTTCATCAGTATGATCTTTAGTTACTTCTTTAGTAGTCACCTCAACCATGGCTGATTCGTTTTCGACATCGTTTTCTTCATTGGTTGCCTCGTCAGCAAAAGACTCATCAATATTTGAATTATCCATGAATATGTCTTGGCACTCGTGATCTATATCTTTTTTGCTTTCCTTTGGACTCTGCTTTTTTGTTTCAACCATTTCCTTAGATTCCAGCTGATCCTCATTTGTTTCTTCAAAGATTTCAGTAACTGAGGTGTCTAAGAAAATGTCTTCAGAATTATTGGATGTAACTTTTGTTTCCTTGATCGAAATTTCTTTAGCTTCTGAATTTTCAGTATTAATTTCGGATATTTGTTTCTCTTCTACTACATTCGTTTCAGCTGCATCAATTTCAGCATCCAATTCTTTTTCGGAATGTTCAAGAGTATCCGTTTCATCGTTCTTATCTTTAGAAGTTCCTGGTTTAGTATTAGAATTTTTACTATCAGAAGATAAAGATTCTTTTATTGGAGAATCTTCAATTAGCAAACTTGGATATTCTGCTAAAGATTCCATTTCATTAGTATCTGCCGATAGCTCATCATCTTTAGAAGTTTCTTCTATTTTACTGGCTTCAATATCTATTGTGGTAACGTCTTGTTCTTTGCCATTAGTTTTTAATGGATCTTCGGCCAATGACTGATCTAAAACTTTTGCTAGCATGGATTTTTCTGCAATATTCACCTCAATGTTAGATATGTGTAATACCTCATTTTCATCAGATTTAACTTCAATTGCAATTGTTTCGATTTCTCGAGACTGATTTAAGTCTTCACTATCACTGAGCAGTAATGGTTCGGACAAATCATTAGCTTCATCGCCATTGTTAAGAGTATCATCGGCTTCAGATTCATTATCGCTTACCATTAAAGGTTCTTCAAACATTGATGGCTCCTCAACTAATAGGGGTTCGTCCAGCATTGAAGGTTCATCTTGTACTGATTCTACCGTTTGATCCAACAAATTAATACCGCTTATTTCTGCTTCTATGGGGGTAAGTGGTCGAGTTACGGTTTCTTTTGGTTTAGAGGTAGCACTTAATAGAGGATCCTTAGTTGAAGTATTCGATAAAGAGGCAGTGGCAACATTTGTTAAGGAATTTTCACTTAAATAAATCTTTGTACATGTTTCGGGTATAATTGAATCATCGACACTTAGATTTTGTTCACTCAAACTATATTCTAACACTGAAACTTCTTCATTCTCCTTTACACTTTCGTTAACAATATCTTGTTCAATTACATCCTCACATTCTAATATTGTGGGTGGTTCAGCCTCATCCAAAGTTTCTAGCCATTCTTGCACATCGCTTTTGGGCAAATCAGATAAGACATCTGCCGCTGTAAATGGAGATTGGGCTTGAGGTGTGTGCAAAGCAAATGATGTGCGTTTATAGGTTTTATTTATAGGAGTTTGAATTTGTGATTCTTGTCCTACTAGTTTATCAAAGGCTTCTTCAGCGGATTTATTGAGAGTGTCTTGCAAGGATTCATTTTTATTGAACTTTTCTACTGTCTCATCATGTTCATCAGCGTCTTCGACATAGTAAGAGGCGGTAATACGCTCTACAAAACGTGAAGCCACTGGTGTTTTAAATAATTCTTCCAAATTGGCCGTTTCACCACCATCATGGCTGGCATTCAGATCATATTCGGTCGAAATCTCTATAGAATCACAACTTTTCTCTATAACGGCACTTGAAGGCATTGAGGGTATCATTATGTTTTTAGCAGTTGGAGTTCGAAGGAATTTCTCTAATTCCTGATCTTTCTGCTGAGCTGGGGAGTCCATAAGTTCTTTTATGCCACCCATAATGGGAGTTGAACACTTTTTGGGTGTTTGCATTAGTTCACGTATGCCTTTAAGACGAGGAGTATTACAACCTTTTGGTGTTTTTGAGAGATCTTTAACAGCTTTCAAGTTGACAACGTTTTTAGATGATGTTGCTGGTATTTCTTCTGTTGCGGGTTTCTCAACTATTTCAGCATTTTCTACTATTAGCTCAGTTAGATTATCTCGAGGAACTGGAGATTCTAGAAGTTGCTTTACACCAACCATTACAGGTGTTGAACTAGCTTTGGGTGTTTGCATTAATTCACGCATTCCCTTGAAGCGTGGTGTGCTACAACTTTTGGGTGTTTTAAGTAACTCTTTAACACCTTTTAAGTTTTCATGTTTAACTGAAGTTGAGGGCATTTCTTCGGCGATTTTGATCGCTTGTGGTGTTTTTACTAAATCAGCTACCACGGCCAATTTTTCGCTTTCCTCTTGTTCATTTTCTATTTTTGCTTTAGGTGTTCTTACCAAATTGCGTATACCCACAAATCGGGGAGTATTCATTTCACCTTTTGGTGTTTTTAACAATTCACGCATACCTCTCATTGAAGGAGTCTTGGGTGAATCGGCTACTATTGTTACTTGTTTCTTAGCTTTGGGTGTTGAAATTTCCATGGTTTCTTTAGCTATTTTGGGTGTCATTACCAAATCTGCTACTACCGCCAGTTTTTCAATTTCATCTTCTTCACATTCTGATTTCTCCTTAGGAGTTCGTACTAAATCACGTATACCTCCTAGCCGCGGAGTTTGAATTTCTGCTTTTGGTGTTTTCAATAACTCACGCATACCCGCCATTAAGGGAGTTTTAGGTGAAGCAGCTACAATTTTAACAGATTTCTTTTGTACAGGAGTGGATAATTGTTTTTCTTCTATATCAGTTGAAATCTCTGCTGTTACTTTTGGTGGTGTTTTCTCTGCATCATCTTCAAATTGAAGATTTTCCATTTCCTCTTCTATGTTGTCATCTGCTGACCTTTGGGAACTATTTAGATCAGTTGCTTTGAATGTTTCTGATGAATCTACAAAATAAAACAAATTTGTTTTAAATATTTAAAAAATGTGAAAACAATCGATATTAATTTACCCTCATCTTCATTAGTCTCGTTAGATTTAGCGTTTTCATCTTGCTCCTCAGAATTTTCAGCCATTGTAGAGATATCTTCTGCAGGAGATAGTAGACAAAAATTTAGTTTGGAAATAAAAATGTTGGGGGGAAAAAATCGAGTTTAAAGATATAAGATCCATAATTAATCCAATCATAAATAGTTTAGAATGATAACTACTTCAAATAATTCATATACCTTTTACTGCTACTTTATCCACTTCATCTTCTCGGGTAGAACTATCTATTAATTCCTCCATATTGTCATCTGATTTTTCGTGAGTGTCAATTGCAACATCTAAAACAAAAGTAATATTAATAATTTAATTCAAAATATAAAATATATCAATTAATACCTGTCGCAATATTTTTTTCTTCTTCATTTCCCTCCAAACTAATATTATCGGTTGTATCCAAAACTGCTTCTTCGGAAATCTCTTCCGTAGCGAATTCTTTCTCAAATATTTGAACATCATTTTCTTGTTCTTCCAAAACAATGACATCTTTTGTAGTTGCAACATCTTTATCAGAAACGTCTGTATCATCCGGTTTTTGTTCAGAAACTAAAGTCTCTACAGCAGCAACTTCTTTTTCATCTGAAGGCAAAATATCATCAGATTTTGCAGGTTTTTGTTCTGAAACTAAAGTAACTTCCTTTTCTAAAGTCTCTACTACATCGGCATCATCTTTTTCATCTGGAGACAAAATATCATTAGATTTTGCAGTGGCATTGTTTTCAGTAGTCTCTGGTTTTTCCTCAGTAGTATCTTGTGTTTCCAAAACCTCTACTGCAACAGGCTGTTTTTGGTCCAAATTTATAACATCTGTTGTAGAAGTTTCTTCTGTGGTCTCTTTATTTTCTGTTTTGGACTCTATTGTATCCTTTGAGTCTTTTATCAAACTCTCATTTTCATTTTTCTTTTTCTCATTTTCTAATATTTTCACAGTTGGTTCTTCCTCCTCCTCTATTATAATACTTATGACTTCCATTTCCTCTGCCAGAACTACACTTTGTTCCAATTGTTTAAGTGGAGTTTTAGCTCTAGGTGTCTTGGTTGTATTAGGTTTAGGAGTTACATTATCACCAGAAATTGAGGTTCGACGTTTCTTTTCACTTTTCTTCTCCTTAGAGTGTACTACTTCCTCGGCCTTTTCTTCTTCCTCTTCGATTATAACCGCATCTGCAACTTCTTCAATTTCTTCTGGTATAACCATACGTTGTTCCAATTGCTTACGTGGTGTTTTAGATGTACTTGGTTTAGCTGTTTCATCATCCTTAGATATAGAGGCTCTACGCTTGTTTATGGCTTTAGGAGTTACTGGTGTTTCGCTAACAACTGATAAAGAGGCACGTCTGGTGGTTCTTTTAGTTGGTGTAGCTGTTGAAGTGCTTTCAGCTGACATAGAAGCACGTCTGGCGCTACGTCTGGGGGTAAACGATAATTCTGTTGTTGTGGTTTCAGGAGTTTCATTTGATTGCGAAGCCCGTCTAGTACTACGTCTGGGAGTAAAAGATAACTCTGTGGTTGCTGTGGTTTGAGGTGTCTCAGCTGATTGGGAAGTACGACGTGTGCGTCTTGGAGTAAAACCTGAAGCATTTTCCATTTTCTTTTTAATGGTGCTGGTCAAAAGTTCTTTAGATTTCTCTATTTCGGAAATAATTTCTTCAGATTCAACAGCTTGTTGCTGATTTGAAACAGTAACTGGTACCTTTTGTTCGGTGTCTGTATCAGACTGAGTAACGTTGTCATTAACAGTCTTATTTGAAGATTTGGTATCTTGAATTAATATTTCGGTGGCAGCTGGTAGTTCCTCAACAATTTCGGGTTCCGAGTTTGCTGCAGACTGACTAACGTTGGCATTTTCAGTTTCATCGGAAGATTTAAAGTCTTTATCATGACTTGAAGCTTCAACGACCACTGTCTGTTCCTCAACAATTTCTTGACTTGAATTTTCAAGGACCGCTGATTGTTCTTGGACATTTTGCTCATTTTGAACGATTTCATGTTCCTCAACAATTTCTTGACTTGAATTTTCGAGGACCGCTGATTGTTCCTGAACATTTTGAACGATTTCAATTTCTTTTTCTTCGGCCTTTTCTTCATTTGAAACAATATTTTCAAATGATTTAGATTCTTCACTTTGAATTGAGGCGGAATCTTTAAGAGTTTCAGCATTCTCTAGTTTTTGGTCAGCAGTTTCTGTTTCACATTCTTCCAGAATACTTAACTCGGTATTTTCTTCTTCTGTTTGTAAAACAATATGTTCTGAAGATTTTGTGTCTTGTTTATGGCTTTGAATTACAGCATCAATATCATTATCATTCCCCTCATTTTGAGTGACTTCAGATTCTTTAGCTTCAAGTTCATCAGGATTCTCCTCATTTTGAGTGCTTTCAGATTCTTTAGCATAAAGTTCATCAGAATTCTCCACAATTTTAATGAGTTTAGTTTCTTTATTTTCAAGTTCTTCAGCATTATCTTCATCATGAACAAGAATTTCAGCTACAATAGCTTCAGATTTCTCTTGACTACATAAATCAATCTTTTCACCATTCGAAGTTTTGTCTTTAGTTTTGGAACCATCAGTTTCTGCTGATTGTGTATCTTGACTTTGATTTAAAGCAATTGCTTCTTCAGCATTCTTCTCATTTTTATCGTTTTCAGATTCTTTAGCTTGAACTTCCTTAACATTTTCCTCAGTTAGAACAATAATTTTAGATTCTTTAGCATCAGAACTTTCCTGAGTATCTATTTCAGTCTTGCTTTCATTTGAAGTACTGTCAGCATGTTCAGAATCAACAGTTTCTGAGAAAGTAGCATCATCACTTAGATTTGAAGTGATCACTTCAATTTCTTCAGCAGTGTCCACATTTTGGACATTGACTTCTGTTTCAGTTTTTGTTTCTTTATTATGCTCCACATTTGAAACACCAATTTCAGTTTCTTTAACTTCAGACTTTTCCTGAGCGCATGACTCAGCTTTTTCTTCATTCAAAGTATTGTTTTCGGGTTGGGTAACATTACTTTCTGAAGATTGAGTATTTTGTTCTTTACATTCAACATTTTCTTCACTTGGAAGAACAATTTCGTTTTCTATTGTTGTTGTTTCAGAGTCTTTTTCAATACTAAACTCTGGCATTTCATCAGTCAAATTAATATTATCTGTTTCCACATGAACAGTCTCTGTAGATGTTGGAGTTTCTTCTTGACTTGGCGTCTCAGTTACTTCTTCACTTTCATTATCTTTTACGTCTTCTTGATCTAGGCTTTTGACGTCTTGTTGAGATATTTCTAAGTCTGTAATTTCCCGAACCTTATCATCACTCGAGATATTTTCTGCCATTTCATTTGTTACTTCTTCTTCTTTCTCCATAATTTCTTGTGTAAGTTTTTCACTTTCAAACTCTTCGGTTAGTGGTTTTTCACTCTCCTCTTTACTTTCTTCCAGCTCAATAAGATGTTTTTGTTTTATTTCATCTGATTTATTAAGAACATCTTCTATTTCTTCCAATAATTTGTTTGTATTGTCATCATCGATGTCCTCATTAAATATCGTTGATGATTGAACTTCAGATTTAGAGGTTGACAGTTCTTCTATTATGTCAGAACTATCAATATTTTCCTCCAGTTTATCTTCTAATGTTTCTTCATTAACTTTATCTGTTTGCGACAATTCAAGAACCTTCACATCAGGTATAACATCTTCATCTTCTTTTGTTGCTTGAACAGTTGAACTTTCTGGTTCTTGGGTGATATCAGAAATTTCCTCTGCTGTTGGAATATTTTCATGTTGTTCCTCTGAATTTTCGGCGGCTTGTAATATTTTTGAAACTTCAGATTCTTTTGTTATTTCATCTTTAATTTCTTCACTTTTAACCTTCTCATCTATTAAGGATGCTTCCAAAGTGATGTCTTCGTATAAAGGTTGTTTGCTTACATTTGTGTCTTCGTTTTCTTTCGTTTCTTTTTCTAATAAAGAACCTTCCAGGGTTATATCTTCCACGATTGGCTTGTATTCATAAGACTTTTGATCATCAACTTTGAGTTCAACTTTATCCTCCACTTCCAGAACGTCCAAGGATTTTGTTTCTTCTGTAATAGTTTCGCATTCAACTATTTCTTTCTCAGATGATTCATTTTCAATTTCTTGTGAATTTTTCTGCTCCTCGGTTTTGTTTTCTGTAGGACTTTGATTTTTCAATTCAGGTGTATGATTTACAGTGTCACTTGTAGTTTCTTCTTCATTTTTAGCACCTTCAATTGGTGTATTTTCACTGTTCGAAATTTCTATTATCTCTACAATTGATTCTTCCCCAAAACCAGTCTCTAAGACTTCGGTTTTCTCATTCTTATCCTGAGTTATAGTTTGGACTGGATCTTCTGTTATGTCTGTTCTATTTGTTTCAGTTTCTTTAATGTTTTCATCAACAATTTCCTCCAGAGCATCAGCAAAACTTTCTTGAGGTTCAGTAGGTGAACATTCTTTTGGACTATCAGTGATTTCAATGGTATCAATCAATCTGTTTTCTTTAATATCTTCTTCGTTTGATTCCTGAGAATCATTTATAATCTCAGCAAAACTTTCTTCAGTCACAATAGATTTGCTCTTATCGCAAACAGGAAGTGGCACATTATTTTCAACCTCCTCCACTTCAATTTCTGTGACAGCCACATCTTCCGCAATATTATTCTTCTCTTCAGCTGTGACAATTTTTTCCTCATTGCTTGTTTTAATGGCTTCTTCGTGCTTAGGTTCTTTGTTATTTTTAGTCAAACCTGTAATTTCTTCTACATCTACTGGAATTTCTATTGATTCTTGTTCATTTTTAGCTTCTTTTTTGTCAACTTTCTCAGTTAACTTTTGGGGTTCTTTCTCTGGTGAAAATGTAGCATCTTTTGGTTTTTCCTCTTGTTTCTCTGCATTTTCTTCCTCATCAGAGTCAACAATAAAGGTACGACTTAGATCATCTAATTCACCATCAACTGTCGGTTGTTTATCTGCAAATAATACCGCCTTTCGCTCGAGTTTTCTAGCTGACTGTGTTGTTTTTGCTTTAAGAATACTAGAGGGACCTGCTTGCTGAGATGGTGTTTTTGCCGCTGTCGCCATATTACGAGACCTGTCTGATATGGGTGTTAGGCACAAGGATTTGCGAGCCCTTGTAACGAGTCTATCACTCATTACTTGTTGTGGAGATTTTTCCTTAATTGATGTAATTTTAGAAGTCGAAGCTGGCAGTACAATTGATCTACGTGTCTTAGATATGTGTGAAGATAACGGTACACCTCCTATAGATTTACGCACCTTATGGAGGGGAGAAGTCTTACAGGCGGCACGAGTTCTCAAGCCAGAATTATTACTAGAAGCTGATACGGGGGTGGAAGTGGGCAAAGCTCTTGCTGCAGAAATGGGATTAATAGAGGAACGTCGTGTGGCCATTTTGTTGGAGGTTGAAGGTGATGATGCTAAATTACTTGTAGATGGAGACATATCGAAACGATTCCTTGCTGGCATACTTTTGCGTGTGGGAGTACTCAAGCTTAGTCTTCTAGGCAATTGGGAAGTACTATTATCACCAGTTGAAGCTTGCGGAGTAACGGGGGTTCTTAACAAAGCTAAATTACTACGTAAAGGTATACGATTTATAGATTCTCTACGCGGTGTGGTAGCTGTGTTGGCATTTCTTTGTGGTGTTGTGTTTTGTTTTTTGGCACTTGTCAAGAGAGCTCGTTTCATCAAAGAGTGAGGAGTTCTCTTTGGAGTACAGGCTCCCGTTCGATTTTGCGGTTTAGCTGGTGTGTTCAAACCAGTGGAACTGCCCGGAGTGATGCCAATATTAGAGCCATCACTTGTTACTTCTATTATACTCGAAGTATCTGTGGAGCTGCTAACACTTATAACAGAACAGGGCGTTTCTAAAGCACTAGTGCTGGCATCTGTTAAAACAGGTGTAGAAGGCAATGCTGATAAACCTAATCGTTCTTCTGCAGACAATTTACTACATGATTTATCGACGACAGCAGTTTGTGTGATATTTTTCTTGGCAGAAGCTTTCAAAGCTGATTTCAAATACGGACTAGCCGGTCTTAATTTATTCGGTGTAGTTAAATCGATTAAATGCATAGAGGAATTTTTAAGTACTTTTGAGCAGGCAGTAGACATACTTGTAGTACTTGCCGTACCTTTTTTGGATGTCGAAGGCGTGTGAAAAGTCATTATTTCTTTATCATCATCTGCCTCATCCTCTCGTTCTTTTTCGTTGAAATCACTTTTTGGTGTGCTATAAACACTTTTGGGTGTTGCAGGCGTTTTAGTGACCAGCACTTTTGGCTTTACAATGGTCGCAAACGATTTCTCAATTCTAACTCCCGTTTCACGCGGTGAAAATGAAGTTATCACAACATCCGACTGATTGCACATCATAAGCAATTGTTTATTTTTCTTTTGTGTACTTTTGTTCTCTTTATCTTTTGTACAATTGATTAAGTTCATTTTAGGTGTTTCCATTACAGCCCCCGTGGACTTTTCATTTTGATCTTTTGGTTCTGGTGTTACACTACGATTGCGATTGGCAGCGTCTTTTTCTTGTGTGATATTTTCTTTAGAGTCTGTAGTAGTTTTATCACATTTTGTCTGAGTTTCATGTTCATTTTGGTTTTGATTTGTTTGTGTGTCCTGTTCGTTGGTGTTTTCATCATTTGAGTCTGATGATATGTTACCCTCTTCATCCGATTGTATGCAATAGGCGAAACTTTTAGTGGAAAAGGATTTTTTTTTAATAATTTAGTTAGTAATTTTGTTGAGTATAAAATACATTTAGGTTTATTAAATTATTAAGTTTTTTAAAAAAATTGCTTCGCTACTCCAATTGTAAAAAATAAAAAGTTATGACAGGATTTTATTAAAAATTAAATTTGTGTTTCTTTAATGATATGTATGCTTTTGTCAACCCAAGTGTAAAAATATTATCCCACGATTTTCAAAACTTTTCATAATTTACATATCAAGGCTGCGAGTTTCATGCAAATGCATATTTATAGTCAGTACTTTTCCGAATCAGATGATTTGCAGGAAAATAGCAACAATTTGATGTTGCATATTTTGTTATAATTGCATATTTTGCTTTTATGGGCTTATAATTAGCATATTTTAACTTTTTCATTGCATATTTTATTGTCAAATTAAAAAACAAAAAACTTTAGTTTTTTCGACTTTCAGTGCATATTTCTCAAACATTGAAATACAAATTTTTAGAGAAAACTATTTTTTTTTTTTAAATTTTGGTGATAAAACATTTGCCGAAAAAATTGTGGTGAATAAAAACAAGTGAAAATCAAAAGCACTGATTCGTCTGTACGCAAGTAATGCCCAAAGGAGAATTCTGTAATGGTATACTTAGTAATATGGAGTTCTGTTTGAAAATTTATTAGAAACATTCTACATCTTCTGTTAATGTAAATAACGCTGTTCCCTAGCCTTTAGAGGCCTAATTTCCAGACAATAATTATATATTTGTAATAATGAAAATTCACTTAATTCAAAGTGAAAATCGAACCGATCCGAATGTGTTTAGTTTTTATAATTATCTGCTGTTTTAATTTACAAAAGTATTATATGAAATAAATTAATAGGTACTTACTTGTGTACGGTAAATCGTTTGGGTATTTCTCGATGAAGCTGTAATGTAAATAAAAGGATTTTTAGAATACAACATAAATAAATAATTAAATTATTTTCAGCTTAGTTTTCTAATTAGTTAGAACAATAAAATATATAATTATTTTTATTTGGAAATATACATTTTTCGCTTAGTGGAATGTTAAATCTGCACAAGGCATAAGGCAGTCTCAAATCCGTCACTAAAAGTAACGTATGCGGAAAAAAATTGTAACAACAATTTTGACGCTGGCCAAAGAAAAAATACTTGAGCTATAGGTTTTTCAGGACTAATTTTGAATTACATTATGTTTTGTAATAATACTTTAAAAAAGATTTGAATATCTGAAAAAGAAGAACTAACAATTTGTCATATTTTACCACAGTTGGAAATGAAAGACAGAGAATTGGATTTTTTTTGGAAGGAATACATAAATAAATTATAGAAAGTGGATCATAAAAAGTTTTCCAAAAAAAGTTATATGGCTCTCAATCAGTCTGCAGTACATATATTGGAAATTTGGACTTTTTTCTAATTAATATATTATGAAATTTGTAAAGAAAGTAAATAATTTCATGAAAAGAAACAGGTATCAAAGGCGATTAAAAAAAAAAATTGTTTAAACTTTTCGAGTGTCCAACTGTCACGCTCAGACGATTTAGATGTTTTTTCAAAACCTTTAAATTCCAAGCATTTATAAAGTGAAAAAATGTTCCAATATTTTTAAATTAAAAGCAATTAATTTAGGGTTTTTAGACTTCTTTTTAAATAGAAGAGAGTAAATTACTTAAAATTAAAAACTAAAAAAATAAGACAATCAATCTCAAAGAGCTCCAAAAAATATAACCATTGAAAAAATCTTTCAAAAACTCCTACCAAAGATGATGAGATCTATTTTTAGCTTAATATATTTGGTTTAACGTTTAAAAAAATATAGCACTCATAATTCAATTCAATTAAATAAAACGGAGAGATGTGCCTTATTTTTTATAAAACATAGGCGATTGAAATTGAATAGATTTACAAATTCCATTAATATTACAAACACTTTTTATATTAAAAGATCTAGTAAAATTAAAGTATATTCCTACAGTTCCAATATTAAATAAAATATTTCAAAATACTCACTTTAAAATCTGGACAAGAGTTTGGCGGCTGCTCTGGTATGCCGATTTGTTTTTGAGGCGTTGATGCAGCTTCGACGGGTAAATCTTCGAATTCATTACTGGAAATTTTCGGAAATAGCCACAAATATTGTTTATCCAAAATTGACAATTTCGAATTGTTCAATAGGATGCGTTTGATTTCAACAGTGGAGCCATTAACTAAAATGGGTTTATCGGGTGATAAATTACGTATAGTTACCTAAAAAAAAAACAACAACAATGAAAAACATTTGAACACACAAGAAACAAAATTAAAGGAAAATGCAAAAAAAAAAATAAAAAAGTCAATTGAATTAAGGACAGCTGCACCATTGAACACAATGAACTAATTATAAAATTTACAATTCCAAAATAAATTAAACTTATTTATTACTTACCCTTCCGAATGCATCACATTCGATCTCACAATGAACTCCCTTGGCCCGTTCATCGACCAAAACAAAATCACAACTCACATAATAGCCCATGGTAAATTTGCGGCCTTTGGCCAATACAATTTCACCATGATTGCCGGCTTCATCGAGGCATATGAATTTTGCGCCTTCCAATGACATTTTCAATGGTGTTAAGTGGCTTTGTTAACAGATTTCACAACATCCAAGCACTTAGAAAGCGGCATAAATAATTCCTGTTTTTGCAATATTCTTTTAACAGTTTTTTTTAACTTCTCCTTTCCCCCAGCAAAAGCTTTTGATTAAAACTGACTTTTCTTTTTTTGATTAAATTTTTGTATATTTTCCTGTTTTTTCACATCTCCTTTCATTTGTTTGTGTGTGTTTTATGCCGCATTAGCAAAAAAGGAAGCCGTCAATGAAAAAAAGATTTATCACTGGGTATAGAAAGTTGGTGTTTTTTTTTTCTTAGCAAAAACCCAAATATGAAACAACGAAGCTGTGATGTCTGTATTTTTGCCAGCTTTAAATGTTTTAAGATCTTTATAATTGTCTTGAAATCAATTTACTTTTAATTATAATCACTTAATTTTATGGAAAATTATTTTTTTTCTGTATTGGAATTTTTTTCTTTCGCGTTTCCTTTATTTTTCTGGACACAAAATTCAAGCGAACGAAAAGGGACGCGCTCTCGCAAATAATAAACTCTCGGATGTAATTTATGTTGTTGCTGCTGTTGTTGTTTTACAATGTTGCTTTGTGTTTTGTTCGTTTGAATATTTAAATAAACAGTGTTGTATTTCTGAGTAGAAAACAATTTCATTTAAGGAATTATTTTAAACAAAACTCATTCCATTTAATATGAGAATTAAGCAAAAAACTGGCAAATTAGTTATTTACTTAAGTTTTATTAAACCAGTATTAAATTGTCATAAAAAAACTTAATACATTTATGACAAATGCATCTCTGTTGACATTTCTGCTTCTTCTTCCAAACATTCACATTTTATTGATAACGCTATTTAATTTACACATTACGACATAAATGTATCAGGTGTAGACGTAATATAAATTAGTTATTTCTCAATTTGTGTTTAATATTGTGAATATTCATTTGAATTTCTAAATTTATATTGGTTTTTTTCTCATCATTAAATTAAATTTCTTAATTTCAATTTGTATTTTCTCAATATTAATTTGTATTTTCCCAATTTTAAGCTATGTTGTAGATATGAGAGATGATCCATAGATCATTTCAAAAATGTTTGCAATCATTGAAATTGGGTACCATACGAATTGAAGCCGAGAGAACTTGAAAGGGCTGCTTGACAAGCATGTGGTTATTTTACAGTGTTTTATTTAAATAAACAGCGTAGCATTTCTGAGTAAAAAACAATTTCATTTGAGGAACTATTTAAAACAAAAGTCAATCAATTTAATATAACAAGCAAATAATGTATATATGTGCTTATGTTTTATTAAACCAGTATTAAATTATCATAAAAAAATACATTTATGATAAATGAATCTCTAACCCCCTGTCTATACTTCACAAATATTTACCATAACAATAACGTTTGTTGTCAAGACAAAGTTGTCTGAGCAAAAGCACTAATAATTTTGTCATAACGAAGCAATAATACTAATAAATGGGGACTATACGTAATAATTTTTTATCTTGACAACCATTTTGAAGTTTTTCTTGATAAAAATTTGTCAGGTATAGACAGGAGCTAACATTTTCTGCTTCTTCTTCCATACATTCACATTTTATGGATAACCCTGTTTCAAACTTCCAATTTTTAGTAGTGCCAAGTAATTTACTAACACATTACCTAAGATTACGAACAATTTTAGCGTATATACCTTTATAAACAGCTGTTGCGAAAAAACATATACCGGAATATTTTCGCATAAACAATAATTTTTTTTTGCAATTTTTTATTAAAGGTAAAGAAAATGGATGCAGATTCAGCTCGAAAATCTTGGGAATTGGAGAATAACGTAAAAACCTTGCCATCCTGTGATGAAATATTTCGCTATGATGCTGAACAACAAAGGCAAATTTTAGATGCTAAACCCTGGGAGAAAGATCCCCATTATTTTAAGGATATCAAGATTTCTGCTTTGTCATTGTTAAAAATGGTAATGCATGCTAGATCAGGGGGCACCTTAGAAATAATGGGTTTGCTGTTAGGCAAAGTGGAAGACAATACAATGGTAAATGGAGAAATCAATATTTTATGAGAACGTAAATGCTTTCAATTGTTCCTACTTATTACAATTTGTTCTAGATTGTTATGGATGCATTTGCTTTGCCCGTTGAAGGTACTGAGACTCGCGTCAATGCCCAATCTCAAGCCTATGAATACATGTCCGCTTATATAGACTCGGCCAAAGAGGTAGGTCGTTTGGAAAACGCCATAGGTTGGTATCACAGCCATCCTGGCTACGGTTGCTGGTTGTCCGGCATTGATGTCTCTACTCAAATGCTTAATCAAAACTATCAGGAGCCCTTTGTTGCCATAGTGGTAGATCCTGTACGTACCGTGTCCGCCGGCAAAGTCTGTTTGGGCGCATTCCGCACCTATCCCAAAGGCTACAAGGCTCCCAATGAAGAGCCTTCTGAATACCAAACTATACCGCTAAATAAAATCGAAGATTTTGGAGTTCACTGCAAACAATATTACCCCTTGGAAGTAAGTTATTTCAAATCAGCTTTAGATCGCAAACTTCTCGACTCCTTGTGGAACAAATATTGGGTCAATACTTTGGGCAGTTCTGGTCTACTGACCAATACTGAGTACACTACAGGTCAAATATTTGATTTGTCGGAAAAGTTGGAGCAGAGTGAGTCCAGTTTGGGTAGAGGCACATTTTTGATATCGGGTAAGATGTTTTAATTTTACAGAATTATTTCTAAATTAATAAATTGTTTTATTGTTAGGTGGCGATGTCAATGAGAAACGTACAGAGGACAAACTAACAAAGGCTACCCGTGATTGCAGTCGTGCTTCAATTGAATTAATTCATGGCCTAATGGCTCAAATTGCCAAAGATAAACTGTTCAACAAAGTTGGTTTGGAGAAGAAATAGTGTGTTTATTAGTATGTATGTTAATTTGGATCAGGAAGATCAATAAATGTTAACAATTTGGATCAGGAAGATCAATAAAGAATTAATTATGTAATTGGATTGAAAAAATTCAAATCAAATTTGTGTAAAAAAACTAATGAATAAATATTCTTAATAATTACTCACTTTTTTCACATACATTTTTGCCTTTTTTATAACTGGAATAACTTCTAGTTTTTATCAAAAATCGATTTTTAATAAGAACTAGTAAGAAAGCTATATTCGGCTGTGCCGAATCGTATATACCCTTCACTAAATTACAAAAAAATACAAAATTTAAAAAAAAAAAATTAAAAATTTAAAAAAAAAAAATTTTTTCGAAATTATTTTTTTTTTTTAATTTCTTTCCAATTTTTTTTTTAATTTTATTATTGAAAAAAAATTTGACAAAAAAAATATTTTTTGGTAAAAAAAAAAATCGGCTCACAAATTGCTGAGATATAAGGAAAAAACCGGGACATCCTCGATTTTTGGCCTATTTTTGATCTATATCGGGATTACTAAGTCATTAATATAGACAACATGGATATCTCATTATAGATATTTTAAAGTCCATTGCAACGATGTACAGTATTGGCCATAACTAAAGCACCCCCACAATAGAGTTTTCCAAAACATAATTTTTTTGATATTGTGATTTGTATATATTTTATTAACTTATATTGTTAATGTTCATATAACATTCATTTAGTACAAGATAATTTTATGAAAAATTAATTTAAAATGATAAATCATGTAAAAACGCAACGGACAAAACAAAAGCACCCTCTTATAAGATGTTTAAAAATTTGACTATGCTACTGTATATTTGCATTGTGAGTTAACGGGACTGACAACGAATGGATTTAAAAATTCCAGAAGATAAAAATAAAGGAAGGCATAGTGTGTATAATTTAAGTTTTGTACAGTTTATTGTTATAAAAACAATGGCATGGAAAAAGTGCTCCAGTGAATTTAAAATTAAAGTTATTGAAGACAGGAAGACGGGCTTATCACGACATGAATTGAGTAAATAATCTTCAATTAAGAGATAAGTTTTTTTCAGGCTTATTTCAAAGTTTTTGCAGTCTGGTCGCATATCAACGGTGCATTCTGGAGGACGTCCGCAAAAACACGATATTATGATTCCTTGATCAAAAGAGCAATTAAAAAAGATAATACAGCATAATCTAGTCAAGTATGAACAAGTTTAAGATTATGCGTTAGCAAAAGAACAATCCGTTGAAGAGCAGTAGAAGTCGGATTATTCAGTTGACGACCAGCTAAAAAACCCTTTATATCAGCTAAAAACAAGAAAGCTAGACTGGAGTTTGCCAAAGCGCACATCGACTAGAGTCCAAAAATGGAAGACAGTACTGGTCTCTGACAAATCCAAATACAACTTAAAAAGTTCCGATGGAATAAGGCGTGTACGCAGACTAAAAGGAGAAAGACTGAATCATAAGTATTGCAAAGGAATAACTAAAAATGGAGGAGGCAATGTAATAATCTGGGGTTGCTTTTCTGGTCAAGGAATTGGGCCAATTCATAAAATTAATGGGATTATGAATCGGTTAATGTACCGTGATATAATGAAAGATGTAATGTTGCCTTACGTTAGTGAAGAGATACCACTTAAAGGGAGCTTCCAACAGGATAACGATCCTAATCACACCTCCAAAATTTGTAAATCTTGGCTACAGAGCAATAAAATTCAAGTTATTCATTGGACTCCTCAATCTCCCAATATTAATCCTATTGAGAACTTGAGGGATATTGTTAATATGAAATTTTCACAATTTATTTCAAGCATTTAAAATAGCCTGGGAATGAATATTGCGAGACAAGATAAAAAACTTAATATCTTCTATGCCTAAGTGATGTGCTTGTGTCATCCAATGCAAAGGATTTGCAACAAAATAGTAATTAAAATTTGTTTTATATTATATCCATCAAGGGGTGCTTTAGTTTAGTCCCATTCATTTTCTACCTTAAAATATTTTTTGATTTCAAGTTACCACTTATGGAAAGATTAACTTAAAAAGTATTTGTTTATCAATAATAAACATATAACTTAGCAGGAGGGCACTATAACATACAGGAAAATGAGGTGGCTCATCTGCCTGGTGGCCTGACATGGCTCTGATCTAGACCATGGTAATCGGGAACGGGGAGTAAGTTACTACATACTTCTTTTGCTCTTTTTTGGTAAGAAAAGGTAAGAAAAATTTAAAACTCCTATTTTTCTCCAAAAATCTTATTCTCTCCAAAAACTAGTCCAAAACCTCAAAAAAGCTTTTTTGGGAAAAATTGCTATCGTCATAGTTTTTAGCCCACCCTAATGCTGGTATATAAATAAAGTGCATTTCGAATATGTCCTTGTCGTTATGAAATATTTCATGCAAACTTCTTCATTAACCAAGACAACATGTAGAGTAAACAAAAACAAAACGTGCAACATTTGTAACCCTAATTTACAGATAAATAACTTCCTTTGGCAAAAACAAACAAATTTACGCACTTCCAGCTATTTTACCAATTAAGTAATTAATTGTTCTTGTGGTCATCATTCACACCATTTTATTCTATTGTGTTTGTGTGGTTGCTGAGGAGGGGGAGGGAGGTCCTGTGCGTGTTGTGACAACTAAATGTTATTTACTTTATGTGCTTATTTTGTTCGATTAAGTATTTGTCAAATGGATTGCTATCTTATATTTTATTTTTAGTTTTTTTCTTCTTATCTATTGTCTAAACTAAACGACTATAATGAACATCAAACTCAGCACGCAAAATTAAAGAGAATAACCCCTTAAATAGTTAAACCCTTCATTGTTTTAGTTGTTGCTGTTGTGTTGTATGATGCCCTCCAGTAGGGGGAGGGGGATAAAAACTATTTCTGTATCTTGAGTTGGGTTAAAAGGATTGTAACAGTTGTTACTACAACCCCAAAAGAAAACTTTTCGTCCCTATACATAAAGTTTTTGTGGAAGAAATGTTCACTAATCCTGACCCCATATTCGGTTCTCAGAAATAATCTCATTTCTTCAAATTGTTCGGACTTCCTCTTAGGGGAGTTAACATTGAATTTTAGCGCATGATGTAGGGTATATAACCTTTTCTGGTTTTAACTCCCACACTATCTGTAATACCCCAGCAGTTCTTGGTGACAGTCCCGAACTAGTGAATTTACCTATCACTTAAGGTATTTATAGACGGCAATACTGAGTATTAACACTTTTCAAATTTAAAATATTATTGAAATCATTCGGTATGTCAAGAAATCGTTTCGAAAAACATTTCTTGTTTATTTCTTTGTTGATTGATATTTTTCTGCAAACTTTATTATACCATTCACCTTCGTGAGAAGGGTGTCATTCCGTTTGTAATTTCCACAATATAATTTTCCGACCCTATAAAGCATATGGATACTTATAGATAGCTGAGTCGATTAAGCCATGTCCGTCTGTTTGTTGAAATCAATTTTCTGAAGACCTCAGATATCTTTAGGATCCAAATCTTAAATAATTCTGTCAGACATGCTTTCGAGAAGTTTCCTATTTAAAATCAGCAAAATCGGTCCACAAATGGCTGAGATATGAGGAAAAAACCAGGCCAACCTCGATTTTTGACCTATATCTGGATTACTAAGACATTAATATAGACAATATGGATATCTAATGGTAGATTTGCAACGACGTATATAAGACCATAGTAAGTTGGACCTACAATGGGTCAAAATCGGAAACAAATATTTTTTAACCCGAATTTTTTTTTCCCTAAAAAAAGGTTGAAAAAACAAAAAAAAAATTTTCAAATTTAAAAAAAAAACAAAACTTTAATTTTAAATTTAAATAAAAAATTTTAAAATTTAAAAAAAGGAAGGAATTGTTTTATTATAAGAGAAAAATGTGTCACGTACGGTATGTCATGTACGGTATTAAATTTTATTTATTATAAAATCATCCAAAGATTATTTTTATTTAAATATGACGGATTGTAAAGGAATAATATTTCGTTTAGTGTAAGAAATTAAAAGAAAACATAAAGCCTCACACTTCCGTTTTATGTCACGTACGATATACCCTTATATCGCTCGATATTTTGGACAACAATGTTTCAAAAGAACTTTTTATTATTTATTAAAATGCAGTACCCTCTGAATGGAACATAAAGACCAAATTATTTTTCAAATACTCTTTTTTTTGCAGAATCTACTTTATAGGCGTTCAAATGCCACGTACGATGATATGGAATTGCCCAAATATTAATACTCAGTATTGCTGTCTATAAATACCTTCAGGGTGACAACTATTTACATAAGTAGTTACGTGACTTGTTATTTTAACACTGGAGGTCAATTGACCATTTCTGATTAGAATGAGACTGTCTGATAGCTGGTCCAAAGTAGTCAACCCATTGGATTCACATACCGGTTACATTACTAGCTACCAAACTTGTTACATAATCAGCTACATAACAGTCCAATAACTAGTTGCTTGTAAACAAATCTTCCTCTAATAGATAATTCTACTTTTTAAAGTGCAGTACAAAATAAACGTTAAAAATGCATACATTCTAGATTACTTAGATACACTTAGTAACAATTGTCTTCAGGCTATATTACATGGGATGTAGAAAGTAACCAATTGACTTCTCTTTGCACTACCAATCAATTAGTGACCTTATAATTTTAAAGGATATCGTATGGTATGTATCTATATTTTCCCACTTTAAGTATATTTTTGTTTGGGTTGAAAAAATGTTCAAGGTAAATGAAATATTAAACTACAATATCTATATGTGTTAAATTTATCCTTGAGAAAAAAAACTTTCATAATCTTGCTGTTTGTTTTAGATGTAATGATGGTGTGAATCCTTCTTTTTTGGGTTGTTAGTTTTATAACAATTGTTTCCTTTTTGTTTGTGAGTTGTTTTAACGCTTCTTCGTGCTTTAAATAATTTAATAGAAATCCTTACAATTGTAGGGTACATACGGGAGCACAAAAGGGACTAGAGTTAATATAAAAATATATATATAAAATAAAAATACACATAAATGTAAGTACATTTATCTCATGTATGTAGTTCATAATATTAACTATAAGCTGATAATGTTATACTACATGTTTATTTAGTAATAGTGTATTTGGGAATCGAATCGATAATAATCGAATTTTGTTGTGTGAATACTTGTCTCAGATTTAAATAAGGCTTATTTGCAAAAAACTTTTAATCCAAAATTTTAAAGAAATATGTATGTTGTCCTTAAACTAAATACGTATACAATGGAAACTTTAGTTGAAATATATAATCCATGAAATATCGGTATCCATTGAATACCGACATTTCAATATTTATTTTATTTAGATAATTTATTTTCAAAATAAAATAACATTTGAGGAAGACCTCGTAAACCTAATCAAAGACAAGATAATTTAATAGCAAGAGTTTAAGAAATTTCCAAAAATTGCTCCTCGGAAGCAATAATCTAAAATTGGAAATTAGTTATCGAACTGTTAGCCGCAGGATAAATTAATCGGATTTGGTACTGTGCCGCTCGTAACAATTTACCAAAGAACTACTCAAAGACAAGATAATTTAATAAATAGCAAGAGAGTTTAAGAAATTATCTAAAATGACTGCCCGGAATTGTTAGCTGCAGGGCAAATGAGGCTGGTTTGGTACTGTACTGCTCGTAAAAATGTCCAAAGTCCATTTAAACTGGTCGAGAGATAAATGTAATACTGCTCTCTTTTCGGTTGATTCCAAATACAATTTAATGGGGAGTGACATTATAAGAACCCAAGTACGCAAATAAGAAAGTCAAGTTTGATGGTGAATAAAAGATACTATCAGTGGAATTCGATACAGATCCATTTTAAACGATGTTTTGTATCCATACACTGAGGAAAATATGCCCCTAGTATGGAGATTCCAACACAAAATACGGACTCAAAATTATACCACGATGTAAGCTTTATCTGATCCGGTAATAAAGGAATCAAAGGAGACAATTAACTCTTTAATTGGTTCAATGAATCGTCGCTGTGAAGCAGTAATAAAAAATATGGGATTCCAAAAAAAAAAAAAACTGAATAACTAAAGGGGCCAGACAATATTTGTGAAAATGAAACCAAAGTTTCCATAGTTTTGCACTACCATAATAATAAATATTTTATAGTTTGGTTTCTATTTTCAAAATTTAATTAAATATTGTTAAAGGATGATTTTGACCTGCTTATTGAATATTTGTATTGTCAATCACTTTATATTCTGGGTTTTTATAAAGACGATACGTCCATTTAGGTACGATATGTTCTAGACAAAGTTGAACACAATTGAATTTGAGTGATTTTACAACATACTTACATAAAATTATAACTTTGAACCTCGATAAAAAGCTAATTTAAAATTTTTGAGGAACTTCAAAAATATTGGATGACCATAAATTTATTGAATATTTGAAACTTTCGTGTATTCTAAATCCTCAAATAAAAGAGGATTTCTCAGTGACTTCGCTGGGTTGTGTCAAATCGTACGACCTTGGAGGGCAATTGACAGGTACATTTTCGAATTGATATTATCGACAAATTTTGATTTCAATAAATCGATGGTTGCGGTCGCCGTATATCACGTAGCGCTATTCTGTTGAAAATACATCTCGCCCGGATCAATATCATCCATATTTTCAAACAAAAAAGTATTGATCATGGTGCGCAAGTTTGAAGAAACGAGGTCCGATGATGCCACCAATGTGTGATCCTGCTGCCGCACCAAACTGCAGCAGTAATCGATGTCTGATTTTCAAAGTAAATTTAGATAATTTGGTTGAATTGTTTATGGGTCAATCTATTCATGGTGATTTGCCAGACTGATCATAATTGTCAAAAAGTAATCGCAGAATGACAGTTCATTTGACAGTCAACAATTAACCGTGATATTTAAAAACGGATTGAATCCAAATGTGGAGTATAATAACAAAAAGTAAAATATGTCCTTCACTTGATTTTGACTTAACTCGACTTAAGCTGTTATTTACAGGAAAATTCATGTTATAGCAACTTGGGAAACAAGAACTCTGAAGTAAAATAAAACCAGCATTTTTGTTAATAAATTCTTTTGATAAAGATTTGGAGTTTAAGAACAAAACACATAATTTGTCGAAACCTCTAAGGAGTTCTTTGGAAAAAAGAGTTTATTCATTTTTATAACTTATGTATAATGAATAATGAGTTCTGTACCTGTGTTTCTTACATTGATTGTAAATATTAATATTTGCAAAACATTGGTCGACTTGTTGCTTCACTTCCTAATACTTTGTCGGTTCCTTTGAAGAAGTTCCTTTCTAAATTGTATTTCCCAAATAGCCTACTTTTAGCAATAATAATAATTGTCATACCATAAATCTAAGATCGTATTTAAACTGATATTATAAAAACACTGTACTTTGCTTTAGAAAACAGTAAAACAAGCATTATTTATTAGAAATTTAAAACCTTTTACAAATAATAATCGTTAATTGGCCTAAACAAATTACTAGTTAAGAACACCCAACAACATTTTATTATATATGTATGTAATATTCCCCTTCCAATTATCTAGTGATAATTTATCTATAAAGTGCTAACACTCATGCATACTTCATTCATAACCAGCAAGAAAAATAGTTAGGACTTCACTTTACAGGCCTTCTACAAGACATGTTTGCACATTCTATAAAAGGCTATGCTCATTTGCAGAAGATGTTCTAGAATTACTTTGTTTTTCCTTCCTTCCTTCTTCTTTAAGGTCTAACAAACTTCAAAGGAATAACTTCTAATATGCCTTCTTAAGAAGTTCTTCTATAAGACCTCTAACTGAAGTGACTATGGAGGGCCTTGGCTTCCAATTATACGCCGTGTAAATTTGAAACGATTCTGCAATGTGGCTGGGTGTTTTTGAGTCAGCAAAATAAGGACTTTAGGAAGGCCTCTTTACTGCATATTTTTCCCGCTGTTTACTCATCTTTTAAACTCAATCAATTGTTCTTTAATAATGTAATATTTTCTCTTGTCTTAAGTAAACAAATAAAATTAAAAAAATATAAAAAAAAATACAACACGAAGGAAAAATGGAGAAAAAAATGAACAGAAAACTCAAAGGACATCATACCAAAACATCACGCACATAAATTTAACATGACTTTTAGCTGCTTTAGACAGCTTTGCTAAATAACAGCCAAACGGGGAAGACTGGATGGCTGACTATAAAAGGCAGAAAACAAAGAATTTGAAATATCATTCGTTAACGGGAAAGCATACATCACGGAGCAACAGAGTACGTAACGGGAAAATAATAAAATATATTAAAACAAAAACAACAACAACAAGAATAATATCTAAACTTGCGCATAAAACAAAAACAAAATACACAACAACCAACCACATGAATTTACAGTGACGCGTAAAAGTCGTGAGAATTTCTATAAAAAAACAGTGAAACAAATTTGAAAAATTTCAAAAGAGTTTAAAAATCAGATTTTATACTAATTTTGTAACAATTCATTAATGAATTTTCTTAAAACTTTAATATTAAATTACAATACAAAATATTGTGGAATTTTACATGGATACTGTTAAACGCATAATAAAAATAAAAAATTTATTTAAATAAGAGGAAAAAATTGATAATATAATTAATAAATTGAATTTAGAAAATTAAGTGAGAAAAAATTATAAAATTTTGTAATGAAAGATAGTGAGTGCACTGAAAACTAGCATATCTCCCCATCTATATATGCTTTCAATAAGATATTAAAAGTCATCTTTAATCTTCTGTTCTATGTAATTGAGATATTGAAGGTCAAATATCAATAAAATCTAATATATTGCAATAAAATGTTGGACTTACAGTGTGATTTATCTCGTTTTTTGAATATTTTCATAGTTGAAAAATAAACTAATCATCATGGAATTAAGTACCTTATTCGGAAACACGATTGGAATACACTTTGAAAATTATAAGAAAACTGAGAAATGTTCATACAAACATTAGAAAATTGTCGAAATTAGGCCCCTAACATTAATTGTACCCAGAAACATTTTTATACCTTTTAAAATAATTTGTTTTTGAACAATTATAATCAAAATCACTTCCGATTATTTAATAACATCCTTAGAACTAGTGTCATCGCCAGTACAGTTTTCTAGGAACTAAATTCTATAGATCACAAACAAGTTCCGAAACAACTTCATGGAATCGGATTAAAATAAAAAGTTTGAATGTTAAAAAATCTAAAATATGTATTGTACTGAACGAATCTTTTCACGACAACTTTTCTAATCTAACATAACGACCGCTAAATGAATTATTAAGCGAGCATTATTCGGTAAATTTCGAAACAAGTTCCATGTGTGACAATTTCGATAAAAGAATCAATGATGAAGAGCGTTCTATGACCATTCTTAAGAAAGAATTTATTTTTACTTATTGCTCCATAAACCTAGTTCCAAGAGATACAATTTCAAGCAAAAATCATTGATTTAAGAACTGGTTTAAAAACGGTTTGCATTTGTCTTAACTCCCACGGAACGAGTACATTTTTTAAAATAATTTGATGAAACTGTGTTAATTAATCAATCCAGTTCAATATTAAGTGCAGACAATTGTATCCATACTAAGAATTAGTTTATAAATTGGTACGAAACAGACATATTTAAAATTGTATAGGTATTTTTCTTTGAAGGTTATTTCTAACATTTGGGGGATTCAAACTGTCTGCTATTAGGTCGTATTGTCATAATGTCGTAAAATATTTTTTTAGTTTAAAACAAATTCTTGTTGTGCTGCAAACAAAAAAAGTGTTATTTTATGGCAAACCAATAAACATAGTTCAAAAAGTCTTATTAGTTTATAACTTTTTTGTTTGAAACCCAACAAAAATTTATTTAAACTAAAAAAATTTGTTATGACATTATGACAATACGACCTAATAGGAGACCGTTTGAATCCCCCAATTATTAATTTAAGTCATATTTCTCAACATAAATGTATGTATGTACCTTTTGTTACGAGACCCAAATGATCCTTATCATAAACTGTAGTAAAAGTATATTTTTGTCCTCTGGAACGACTGTCAGAAAATACATGTACAGCAGTTGTGAAGACGAAATTCCTTTCGCTATTTCTTTAATCGTCAGAATGAGTTAAATTTTACTGGGGGTTTCCCAGCACATTTGGACAGCCGAATTTATACGGCAGATTCAGTATAAATTTTACCTTTCCTTTGAACGATGCCACATCTTATTCCATTTCAACAAGTTATTGGAAAACCGTCATTGTTTAAATGATAACTATTCGAATAACTTCGTTTCAGTTGTGGAAGAGTATTTGCAAACATTAAAGTTTTTGGGATGTTCAGTACTTAAATAAAATATATAGTTTTTAATCTTATTTCGCAAATTCAAAAATTCCTAAAATCGAAAAAATGGTTCTTAATGAGTTGAAAACCCGAGTCTAGTGTATCCTTAAACTTATTTAATTATGTATAAGAGTGTCCTATTTGCATTACATTAAGACCTTAGTGTAATAAATATGTATGTATTTCTAATAAATAAAATAATTACGTTCTTTCAATGATGTCATTCGCAAAAGACAACACGGAAACATTAACCTTAATTGACGTTTACAATGTTCTTAAAGTACATGCCCCCATTTTTTTCAATTAATTAATTTTTAAACGTATTAAATAACTGTAATATATTAAACTGCAACATATACCAAAGGTTCGAAAGAAATAATTCTTAATTTAATTTACAAAATCAAATTAAATTGTATGTATATCATAGTCATTCCATTAAAGAATTCATCCGTCCGTCTGTCTGTTGAAATCAACTTTCGAAAACCCCCAAACAACTTTCATACATAATTGACACATTAGTATGTATATCCGTTATAGTTCAACTTAGGTTGATATTTAAAATAAAGCAAAACGGCAAACAAATGGCTCAGATATAAGCAAAAATCCGCGACTGCGTAAATTTTTCACATATTTTAACCAAATTTTTTTTTGAACAAAAATTTTTTGTCGCCAATTTGAGAAGGGTAGTATATATAAAGTATATATATTCTGGATCCTTATAGATATCGAAGTCGATTAAGCCATGTCCGTCTGTCTGTTGAAATCAACTTTCCGAAGCCCCCAATAACTTACTTCATACATCAATATCTCCGGAAGAATTCCGGCTCGGTTGCTATTTAAAATCGAGAAAAGTTAATTTTGTTTAAAAAATTAATTTTGTTTACCTTAAAATATTAAAATTTTTATTTTGAAGAATAATTTGGTGAAGGGTATATAAGATTCGGCACAACCGAATATAGCTCTCTTACTTGTTTTATAATACGAATAACGTGTGCAAATTTTACGAATTCGAAAATTGTTAAAAAGTTTTGAAAAATATAAAATTTTTTGAAGATCGATCCATCATTTTGGTCCTAACTCCAGTTTTACTTAACCAATTTTGCCCATTTTCAAGATCAAACATTTCCAATTTCACACCCCTAAGTCCTTCCCTGTAGGCCCTACCGTGCCTTCAACAGAAGGACCGACGGACAGACATTGCTAGGTCAATTATGGACATACCTCCTCACAAAAGTTGGCAGAAAGATTTATGTTCATATAAAACTTATTCGTGGCCAATTTCATCACGATATTAATTATTATAAGACAATTATGAATGTTCAGGGGGACCTTGTAATGGGACTAGGGACAAATGTTTCCGGATTTTCGCCATATTTAACAGTATAATTTCAGAGTACATACTTGAAACTAATTTCTAATTTGAGTATAGCCGCATAATCAACATATTTACGACTTCTCAAACAGTGGCATTTTCAATGCCAAGCAAACCTTATCAACAGAGGTTTTGTGGAACACAACAGACAGACATAGCTAGATCGTTTTGAAATGAGGACCCAGAATATATATACTTTTGTGGATATGCGATTAATATTTCTTACGGTAATGGTATTTAGAGGTAACGATAATGGAGATCGAAGGCTATTTTTTCTTTTTCTTGGACCAGTACTCAGGGGATGACCCCTTTGCATTGTGTTGGAACTAGGAAAATAGGTTATGAATGGGAGGATAGTGTTTGTGGACATTTGATTTGAATTTTCCTATATTGAAAGTGACAGGAAAGACTTCAGAAGCAAGTTTATTCCACATACGGACAGTACTGCTAAAGAACGAATTTTCCCTGTACTGTGTTGTGCGATCCACTGTCCATCGCACTGAATACTCATGCCTAGAACATCAAGAGCTTCTGATTCCTTAATATTTACACCACCCATAAAAACAGATGGAGCAACAGGATCTGTTGTGCGTTTGTGTGAGTCTCGCGTGCATTGAAATCGACTCTATTCGCACAACCCCATTCAAAGATTGTCACAAGATCTTGGTTAAACGTATCATTCATGTTTTGCTTAATTGCCCCAATCTCCGACTGGCTTGGTCTATAATTGAATGCATATGAATGGCAAATGTTGCTGTCATCTGCAAAAGAGTAGATAGGGTTGGACGTTTGAGTAGAAGGTCGTTTATAAAGATAAGAAATAGAGTAGGAGAAAGGACGGAGCCTTGCGGTACCCCTGAATTAATCTTAAACTCGCTTGATGAAATTCCATCTATAAGAACTCGTATAGTGCGATCTCTGAGAAAAAAAAGCAATTCATTTTGCTTAAAGCGCATCATACCATACTCTATCCAACGCTTTAGAAATATCTAGATCCACCATTTTACTTTCGCCAAAACGGTGTATGGAACGACACCATTTTTCCGATAGGAAGGCTAGCAAGTCTTCCATAGAGCGTCCAATACTGCCGGTCGCTGAGTAAATTTATTGGACTCCAAATATTTCACAAGATGTTAGTTAACCACACTCTCCATAACTTTGGAAAGTGCAGAAGAAATTGCTATTGGGCTATAATTTTCAGGGTTGTTATCCTCTCTCTTTTTAGGAATTGGAGTTACATTAGCCGGCACGGAATAAAGTGCTGAAAAGGTTAGCTAATGGACGAGCTAGCGTCGAAGAACACTGCTTCAAGAACAGTGCTGGTATACCATCAGGCCCAAGAGACTTATTTATATTGAGATCCGCTAAAACTCTTCTAACTGCGCGAGAGCGAATGAATATATTCGGCATAGTAACTGATTGGTTTCCGGTAAGTTTGAATTATTTGCAAAAAATTCAGCCAAAAGGTTAGCAGTGAACGATTTTCTATCCTTTAAAAGAGTAGGAACAATGCCACTGATGTTCCACTTCATTTTGCCCATCACAGTAAATGGAGTGTGAGTTGTAGCAAAGTATAATAATGCCAACTGTGAAACATACATTAAATACAAATAGAAGTGACATTCTCTTAAGATACATTAATGCCAAACAAGCAGAGGAGCTAAGAAATCATAATACACACACAATATCACCCATTCTTAGTTACATCCATACCCTACTTCATCCATTTGGGAAGCACCAAAAACATATTTGTTTTATTAGTAGCAAACAAGAAGCATTGAAGTGCACGACGAGTCAAAAAATGTTCATTCGACACGGTTGTCTCTGGTGGTTCCATTAAATATGGTGATAAGCGAAGAAAAATAACAACAACCACAACAAAAATATTCTAAAATAAGTAAATAGAATAGAATTTAAATTTAAATAGAATTGAGTTGAATACCAAATTATAATACAACAAGTTAAAAATAAATCTGTTTGGTTTTGGTAAAGTGTACAAAAAAATTGATAATATTTTTTGGGGGTTTTTTTTATTTAAAATTTTATGTATTTTTTTGGTTTTGTTTGTTTTGGTTAAATAAACATAATTTATCAAAAGAAATCGCAAATGTTTTTGACAGTTTTGAAATGTGAAAAATCAAATAACAACTAAATAAACTAAATTAAAAAATGCAAAAAAAGGATCCAACCACTTAAATAAAAAACACAAAGATTTAAGGATTTGTCAGAGTGTGGGTGTGTGTGTGAGAACCAAAAAGGATTTATTTAGAAAAACCTCCTTAAAGGAAATTGAAACTATTAATATTAAAACCACAAAACACCTGTAGCTTTGCTTTCTACTTTCTGCTACAATTCTGGTCTATGAGTGTGTGTGTCTGACAGCAAGTGCGTGTGAATATTGTGTTGAGTGTATTTGACAAATAGCATCCTCTTTTCTATTTTTTAAATTGAATTGAATGAAAACAACAAAAAAACAAACATGTTATCAAGTGTGTAACTAACTAACTGTATAAGTAACCCAGTATATTATTAAGTATACGTACAAACATTCATGTATATTAGGGATTCCAAATGCGACTGGATTTTTTAATACCGGGATTCACCGAATGGGGATATATTTATTTTGTCATTCTGTTTGTATGTATATTCTGGGTTTTCATAAGATTCTAAGACAATCTACCATGTCCGTCCGTCTGTCTGTCTGTTGAAAACACGATTGGACCCAAACAAAAGGAACTAAGCCTTATCAACAGCAGATACTCTCTGTTTATAAGATTTGTTTGGTACATGAACATGTTCAGAGGTTTCGGTATGAAGTCCACAAAACCTGCACTTTTCATTCTCAACGTTGCCTAACTTAAATTGTTGATACTTCAAACCACAATGTCCAGTGAATAATCCAGTAAGTATCCTCAAGTCACCCTTTCCGGGCGAAAGCAACAACTGGGATCTACGTCTGGATTGGGTAATGAATTGTTTGGACTGTCTTAGTCCTGGTAAATTACCCAAAAATCGTGCAAATTCCGATTCAACCCAAGAACGAATATGTTCCATAGTGTATCGATGTGGGATATCAAAGAACGGTTCAGCACCTATAAACGAGCGCCCCTGTTGGCAAGACAATCAGCGCGTTCATTGTCAGCGTGACCCCCATGGCTAGGTACCCAGTACAATGTAAGTTCATTGTGTGTGTCCAGTTCATTCAAGCATGTCCAGCAATCCATAACAACACCAAGACCTCACTTCATATGATAATAAGGCTCTAAGAGTAGCCTGACTGTCAGACATAGCAAAAATTATATTATTCCTTAATCACCTTCTTAAACATTCATTGGAGCATATGAGGATGGCGTAAATCTCCGCATGAAATATTTATGGAAATGTTTGGAACCATCAGTAAACCATATTTGATCGGCATTATTGTGCTACCATGTCTGATTTAAGCAGTTGTCCCTTTCATGTATAAGGACCCTAAACTGCCTACTTAACACCAAAGTTGGTGACATATAGTCCCATATTGCAATACTAGGATCATTTTCAAAGATGCCTAGAATGCGCATGTGCCCAACCAGATCTCGGCATTACACGGGATATTTCTGGTAGTCGGGCTGCACTCCTATTTTTTTTTTCTTCCATTACCCCTCTTGGGAGCATTTGGCTTCCACAAAGCATCTCCATCTTATACGATTTGTTTTGCAGTTGTTTTTCGCATATTTCCCATGTAAGATTGCACTCCTTGTTATTGGAGTATCGTGCGTCTTCATGTACGATGTTGCCATTAGAACCAGACTGTTGTTATTTTTGTATCAGTTTCGTTAAACGGTTATTGTTCCTGCTAAGTAGGTGATTGCTCTGCTGTAGCGGGTCCAAGGATACATGTAGGATGTTGTTCCAACTAAGTAGATGATTGGTCTGCTGTAGCTGGTCTAGGATAATGGTGCTGCCATCTGTCGTTGCCAAGAAACAATGCCCTCTGTGTATTTGGTGTAGTGGTGGTGGGGAACCTTGCTAATATCCTCTATTCCAGGAGGAGGGGTGGTCCGGGGTCTTCTTGGATGGATTGTTTAGAGGGGGGTTAATTTTAAAAACTCGAAAACCACGATGAACATTTTCGTCCTCTGCCAGGGATCGAACCTGGGGTGCCAATGTAATAAATAAATGTAAGGGGGGGATGTGTAGGATTGCACCTAGAGCATGAGTGGGAAAGGATATGGAACCATTGCCCAATATGTTCTTAATTATTTTGTAAAGACTTCCGAAAACCACGACCCTGGTATGGATATTATAGGCAAAAAGTCCATTTTTGGGATTTTTCAAAACTTTTTCTAAAATTATTTTAAAATTTGTTTTTATTTTTCGATTTTTCAATAGAAAAACCTATACAACTATTAAATTTCATTTAAAAATATTCATAAATAAAAATTAAGTCTCAATTTGAAAAAATTTTATCTTTGTCAACGCGTTATTATTAATAAACTAGAGTATAATTCTGATTGAAATTTAAAAATCCGACTCGATTAGGATTTGAAGCACAATTGGTATTATAATAAGTAAGCCAAATTTTCTATGTATTTTGGGTGATTCAGAAAACTTCCAAAACATCAAAAATCCTGAAATTTTCTGGGATTTATACAATAAATTTGGAATCCTAGGATTTTTTGTCAAAAATTCCAGGATTCATTATTTATAATTCCCAAAAAAGATTGGCATCCCTATCATGTATATATGTATTTAAGTGTGTAAGTTCTCACGCACGTACATATCTACATCAGTATGTATTTTACTGTTACAAATTTAATATTACTACCACATACCTAAAGGCAATCAAGCTATAAATCAAATTTACGCTTACTGCTACTGTTCTGATGTTACAAATACTTCACAACTACATTCATATATCCTCTCGTATCTTTTAAAAAGCATAACAAATTTAACGTTATATTTCTACACATAGATACACACACCATCCATACACATGCATACATTCATCTACAAACTTACAGATACTTTTTATTGAGATACCCATACGAGTGCTCTTACGCATAGGTACCCAGCAGTTCTAGGAGACAGTACCGAACTAGTGATTTTACCCATCATTTAGGGTGGGAGCTAGTTACTTCTATAGCCACGTGACTAGTCATTTTAACACGGGCATGTCCTAGGCCTAGGGGTAAATTGTCTCTTTTTGATTACAATGGGACTGTCTAATAGCTGGTCCAAAGTAGGCAACGCATTGCATTCACATACTGGTTACATAGCGTCAGTTACCTTCCTAGCTTTGTAACTGGTTACTTTATCAGCTACTTGACTAGTTATTTTATCACGTGCATGTCCTAAGCAGGGGGTAAGACCCTTTTTATTACAATGTGACTATCGGATAGCTGATCGAAAGTAGTCAACGCTTTTGGTGGGTAAAATAAAGTGCAGAACAAAAAAAGTTTGAAGTGACTTCACCATAGGTTACTAAGAGACATGGGATATCAGTATACTTAAGCAAAAATAAAAATAAACTGTATGAGATCTATATATTAACACAATTTGTATAAAACCAGTTTGTACGAATTACTCACAAAACGTTTAAAGTGACTACACTCTAGATTACTTAGAGACACTTAAGTGACAATTGTCTTCACGCTAGATTACTTGGGATGTATAATGTAACCAATTGTCTTCTCTCTGCACTACAAAGTGCACACACGTGTCAAATGACCAAAATATATAAATTGGAGTCAGCCAGGTGATAAGACATTTGTGACAATTACTGTCTTTAAGGGATACATTGGCTACTTGTTGGGATTTTATTCTTTACCCAAAAATATAGTCGCTATATGTATCCGACAAATCAAAGTTAATTTAATTGTAGGTTTAATTTAAATTTAGTTGTAGGTTTAAGCTTGATCAAAATCCTATTCAGGTCCTTTTTTCAATGTGCAAAAGAATCAAATGAGGTTTTTATATGATATGAAAATTTTTGAAGTTTTTGAGGCACTATTTTACGGAAATGACTTTTAACATTATATGTATCTAAATGGTTCTACAAAATTTTTAACAGTAATTCAAAATTTTTTTTATTTATTAGAGAAAAATTTTTAGGGAAATTTTTTGTTTTTATTTAAAAGAAAATTTTTTTTTTTATTTAAAAATTTTTTTGGATATTTATATTTATAAAGCCAAAAATTTTCGAAAAATTGTTTTTGAAAATTTAAAAAAAAAATATTTTTTTTTCGAAATTGTGTTTTTTTAAATATTTTAGTAAAAAAAAATGATAAAAAGATATTTATATTTATAAAGCCAAATTTTTTTTTCACAATTGTTTTTGAAAATTTAAAAAAAAATTTTTTTTTTCGAAATTGTTTCGTAAAAAAAATTCGGGTTAAAAAATATTTTTCCCGATTTTGACCCATTGTAGGTCCAAATTACTATAGCCTTATATACATCGTTGCAATGGACTTTGAAATATCTGTCATTAGATATCCATATTGTCTATATTAATCACTTAGTAATCCGGATACATGTAGATCAAAAATACGCCAAAAATCTAGGTTGTCCCGGTTTTTCCTTATATATCAGCCATTTGTGCCGATTTTCACGATTTTAAATATAAACCGAGCTGAGAGAATTCCCGATATATTGATGTATCAATCATGTTTGTAAATTATTTGGGGGCTACGGAAAGTTGATTTCAACATACAGACGGACATGGCAATATCGACTTCGCTATCTATACAATCCAGAATATATGTATATACTTTGTGAGGTGGCAAATGAAAAATGTGGAAATTACTTGCTACTCATGGTGAAGGGTATACAAATTTGTAGTTTGAAAAAAATATATTTTCACCATTTATTAAGCTAGAACAAAGACTTTGGTACTGGCCTAATGTACATACATAGCTTCGAATTGATTAATTCAATTTGAGCTTAACTCACTAAAATCTTAATTCGGAATTTAAAAATGTCAGCCATTCATTTCATAAAACCATTTCCCACATAATTCATTAGCTTCATTCGAATGTTTTTATTTTAATAGAATTCATTCATCGTTGAATTAATTCATAACAGAATTCAATCAACCTATGAATGATTAAATTTTTGTTAATTCAAATCTAATACAAATTGAATTCAAATATTTATTTATAAAGCTAATTTTTAATGGATTTGAATTCAAGAAAATTTTAATGATTCAATAAGTTATTAATTCTATAAAGAATGAATTCCCAAAGGAATGAATTCTATACATTTGAAGTACAAAGGAATTAAGCCTATGAATTAATTGAAAATGAATGGAATGGTTAAGAGATACAATTTATTTTGATTTTGAAAATGGAATTATGAATTAATTCCTTCAAACCTGTGTCATACTACATGCAAAAACATTTTTAACATTCACAGTAGCGGTATTCACTTTTAAGTGCGAATGGTCTAGCATCATTGCAAATGCAAAATTTTACCGTAATCCAATAACAAAATACACACAAAAACATTTACAATTTTGCATTTGCAATGATGCAATACCATTCGCACTTAATACTGAACTCCGCTAGTGGGACATTAGTTTTGCAATTTGTTTACAAAATATTTCAAATTCTTTATATACACTAATCTGTCAGAATTGAATATGTGTCAAAGAATCAGCCATTAGTTTCAACAAAAATCAAATTTCCACAATAAAACAAGTTTTATTTCAGTAATTCGGTTTAATATACGAACTTCTCAGCATTAATAGTGTGTTAGATTCTAAAGGTACGTAGTTCAGATTGATCAAATACATGACGGAAAAAAATGTAACCACTATTTTCCACTACGTTTTATTAGATCTTAGATTACATTTATAACATCAGGCTACATCAAACAATATAATAATGATCTTATATTGTGATAATTTCTATATTGTTTATTTAAATAAACATTTCTTCAAAGGAAAGAGAAAATTATCTATATCTTAGTGGTCACTCTTTCTTCGCCAAATATTTGAACAATGTGAACGTATCTTCAGATTTATGGTTTACAAATTTGTTCCTGCTCTCTTTTGGTTTCGAAATTATACAGAAATAAATGTCACTTTTGTTAAAGTGTCCGAGATAAAAACGACTTCGAGCCGCCATCCGATGCGCTGATTTTAAGGTAATAATTATTATGCGACTCTTTTCGACATATCCCAGAAGAAAAAGTCCTTATGCATTAACGCAACTACTCATATGGATAGTAAACTCTTAAAAAATGGTCCAAAGTTCACCTCAGGTGTAACAATCATTTCAGGATATTTAACTTTCCAAATATGAACCAATTTTGAAGACTTTTATTTCTGAATGCAAATTTTCCCCAAATATTATACGTTTATGAAAAATCTTTTGTATTGAAAACGGACTAAATCGGTGCTGAAAAAAATACTTATGATAGATTCAAAAATCATTTGAAAATTCGTTCGTTCGAATCGGCAAACTTAAACTTAATTATTTTTATTATTTCCTAATATATTCTAAAATAAAAATTTTAAATAAAATATTCTTCAAATATATGCCTTTATTAAAATTGAATAGCCTTGTATCCACTGTATAACATTTTTATTATTATGTTTCTTTGCAGAATTTCAACATTAGTCAAATTTGCTCCTTAAGTTAACACCCACATAACGGCCACTACCCCTTCCATCGCCACCACCAAACACCATCCAACACCTTCCTCATCATGTATGGCATGTTGTATGAGAGTGTAGCACACTACGTGCAAAAGGAATATGGACAGGAAGTTTGGAAACAAGTGTGTCAAATTGTTGACTGTAAACACAGTACATTCAAAACTCACCAAATCTATCCCGATAAGCTAATGCCCGATTTTGCAGCCGCCGCAGCAGCGGTAACCGGTGAAACATTTGATTTTTTTATGAATTTCTTTGGCAAATGCTTTGTGCGTTTCTTTAGTAATTTCGGTTACGACAAAATGATCCGTTCAACAGGAAGATATTTTTGTGATTTCTTGCAATCCATCGATAACATACATCTGCAAATGCGTTTTACGTATCCGAAAATGAAATCACCTTCTATGCAATTGGCTCACATGGACAATGAAGGTGCTGTTATTATATATCGCAGCAGTCGTACGGGAATGTCGAAATATTTAATAGGTCAAATGACGGAAGTGGCTCAAGAGTTTTATAATCTCGAGATTAAGGCTTATGTAATTGAGTCGCAAAATGATATAGCTGGCGGCACAGCGGGCCCTATAAAATTGTCGGAGGTGCCCTTAACAGTTATAGTTAAATATCGTTTGGATTTTGATAATCGGGAGTATATGGCTAAACGTGTTAATGTAGTGGCACATCCCACCCAAATGAAACTGCCGCCAGTTAATTTGAATGTGTTTTTGGATTTATTTCCATTTACCCTGGTTTTAGATCGAGACATGTGTATAACGCATGCGGGCGAAAAAATCTTTGAAACCTGGATTCTACACAACCCCGGAAAAAATCCAAAGGACTTTATAGGTTCTCATATTATAGATCTGTTTATGTGCCGGCGACCCAAAGATGTTAAAATCGAATGGGCAACAATTACCCATATGCGTACGGTGCTCTTCGAATTCGAACTATTGCGCACGGGTCGTAATAAAGCCGCCTATAATGCAGCTATGAATATGGACTTTGAAAATCAGGATGAGATGTCTTACTCCGAGGCCCAAAACATAGTGGAAAGTAGTTATTACAAGAGTAAAGAAGAAGGCGAAGGCGAAGAAGTTGATGAGGACAATGGCATAGATCTGGCCACGGGTCAAAGAAAAATATCTCAGGGCAATAAATCCATATTATTAAAAGGACAAATGTTTTATTTGAAGGATTTGGACTCTTTGATATTTCTTTGCAGTCCTTTAATTGAAAATCTAGATGAGTTGCATGGCATAGGTTTATATTTGAACGATTTAAATCCCCATGGCCTGAGTCGCGAACTAGTGATGGCCGGCTGGCAGCATTGCTCCAAACTAGAGATTATGTTCGAAAAGGAGGAACAACGATCCGATGAATTGGAAAAATCCTTAGACTTGGCAGATTCGTGGAAGAAACAGGGCGATGAATTGCTCTACTCCATGATACCACGACCCATAGCCGAGCGTATGCGCAATGGCGAAGAGGCCACATGTCAAACCTATGAAGAAGTTTCGGTAATATTCATAGAAGTGATGAACGTCTATGATGGTGATGCCAATAATATACAAGATGCCATGGAGGCGGTAACCACACTCAACAAAGTATTCTCGGCCTTCGATGAAGAAATCATATCACCATTTGTCTATAAAGTAGAAACGGTGGGTATGGTTTATATGGCTGTATCGGGAGCCCCCGATGCCAATCCCCTTCATGCTGAACATGCTTGTGATTTGGCATTGCGTTTGATAACAAAGGTTAAGGCACTAAAAATACCAGGGCTGTCAATACGAATTGGCATTAATTCGGGACCAGTGGTGGCGGGTGTTGTCGGCCTAAAAGTTCCTCGATACTGTCTGTTTGGGGACACAGTAAATACGGCTTCGCGAATGGAAAGTACTAGTGATCAGTATAAAATACAATTGTCCAATTATACGGCGAAAAAAGTACGTGAACTGGGTTACAAAGTCGAATCACGCGGTTTTGTAAAGGTCAAAGGTAAAGGTGAAATGGAAACATATTGGCTACTGGAAGGACCAAATGAATAATAATAAAAATAATGATGATGATGATGGATTTATATTATAAATACCCGTACATACATATGTACACACTCGTATGTATGATTTGTAAGGGTTGGTTGTTCATAAAAATGCAAAAAATATTTAAGCAATTTCTTAGATAAATGTATTAAAGAGGGGAAATGAAATTTTATTGATAACAATAAATGAAGTACATATAAAAATAAAAATATTTACGACAGTTTATTAGATTTGGTTTTGGTTTTATTTCTTTTAAATATGGAAAAACAAAAGATGTTAAAAAGTGAGTGAGTATAAATATTATCGCTTGTAAAATCTAAATATAACAATAAAAAGTAAAAGATTGAGGACAAAAGTATAATTTGAGAATGTAATGTGAGACTTTAAAGAAAAATCAATTTTTCAACTTAAAGAAAAACTCAAAATCAAGTGTCTCCTCATTAAGGTAAATAATAAAAATTAATTAACATTAAGAAATTTAAACCACTTTTAATCTGCATAACAGTGTTAAAGAAATTTAAACAGAAAAGTTTAATACTTAGAATTAAGTACAATTAGAGGAGCATGATTTGTCTTGGTAAATTTTATTTAGAAATTTAAGGGTTGTTTAAATTTAATGATTAAAGATGATAATTTTGTATGTTTGAAATTCTATAGAATTTTAAATTTACGAAGACTTAAATCATACTGTAATTGTACTTAATTGTGGAATAATGGAAATGAAAATTATTTTAATATTAGCATAACTTTAATACTTGTGTAGATTTTTTCAACAAAAGTCTTATAGCCTGTTTCACAATATCGAAAGAAATATTTCGTTCGCATTCTAAGCGAAAGTAAACTAATTTGGATTTCCCAAACTAAATTTTTATGGGAATGACGAAAGAAAACGTAAGCAAAATTCAGTTTCTCTACTTTCAAATGAGTTGTCAAGTCTGCGAAAGCAAATCAGTCACTTGATAATTTGTTTTCGACTTGCCGAAAAGTTAAAATAAACAAGGAAGTGTTATATTCGACTGTGCCGAATCTTTTGGACTATACATTCTGCTCTCCCTATGTAGAGCCACTAAGAAGGTATTTTTGGAAATTCGAAGGTTTGGGCGGCAAAACAGTACTTCTATAAATTGACATAGACAAATGACTATTTTATTATGACCACTACGATACTGAAATTTATTTAAATAAAATTTGTATCATTTCAGTGGAAGAAAAGTACCAAAAATAAATTTAGTTTACCTAATAATACAAATTTTAAATATTTTTATGTAAACAAAATTTATTTTTTTTTTCAAAGTTGTTTTTTTAATTTTTTGAAAATTTAAATTTAAAAAAAATTTGTTTTTTAAATTTTTTTGGTGAAAAAAAAAATTCGGGTTGAAAAATAATTTTTCCGATTTTGACCCATTGCAGGTCCAACTTACTATGGTCTTATATACGTCTTTGAAATATGAAATATATAGATATCCATATTGTCTATATTAATGACTTAGTAATCCAGATATACATAGGTCAAAAATCGAGGTTGTCCTGATTTTTTCCTCATATCTCAGCCATTTGTAGACCGATTTTGCTGATTTTATATAGGAAACATCTCGAAAGCATGTCTGACACAATTGGATCCCGAAGATATCTGGGGTCTTTAGAAAATTGATTTCAACAGACAGACGGACATGGCTTAATCGACGCCGCTATCTATAAAGATCCTGAATATATATACTATTCAGTAACACAAACGGAAAACTATTTCAAAATTTCGAAAACTGAGTGATTTTCATACAAAAAAGTTAAAATTGTTTTCCGGTCGTGTTTCTGAATCAGGCCCTAAGTAACTGGGTGATATCTGTGATCACTCCTATTTTATTCCAAAAATCGATTTTAAGTATAACAAGTAAGAGAGCTATATTCGGCTGTACAGACTCTTATATACCCTTCACCAAATTATACTTCAAAATAAAAATTTAAAATATTTTTAGGTAAACAAAATTTTTTTTTTTGTTTTTTAAATTTTTTGGAAATTTTAAAATATTTTTTTTTTTTGTTTTTTAATTTTTTTTTTAATATTTAGAGAAAAAAAACTTTTGGTGAAAAACCAAAAAATCGGGTTAAAAAATATTTTTTCCGATTTTGACCCATTGTAGGTCCAACTAACTATGTTCCTATATAGTACGTCGTTGCAAAAGTCTTTGAAATATCAATCATTATATATCCATATTGCCTTTATTAATGACTTAGTAATCCAGATATAGTTCAAAAATCGAGGTTGTCCTGGTTTTTTCCTATATCTCTTCCGAGCCGGAAGAATTCCGAAGATATTGATGTATGAATCGTTTATGTAAGTTATTTGGGGGCTTCGGATAGTTGATTTCAATAGACAGACGGTCATGGCTTAATCGACTCCTCTATCTATAAGGATCCAGAATATCAGGTATGTTCTGTAATCCACGTGATTTCAAATCACATACCGTTTTAAAATCACACGTGTGATTTGTGCCTGTTCTGTAAATCACACTGTTATTGTATTTTTCGGTGTGATTTTAAATTTTCGAAAGCACAAGAAAACAGCTGATTCGTTTATTTTAAATGTTTTGTTTTGCAAATAATTTTGTAGAAATATTAAAGTGAAAATAAAAAAATGCCTGGAGCTTCTGTTATATCTTTAATTGAATTAAAAAGAATGGAATTACATTTTATAAAAATTTTGCAAAAACTATGGCGCAAGCTCAACCACTATGTCAAAAAGAAAACAAAACAGCAAAGCTGCCACAGTACACAATTGCTTTTGGTTACCACTTGCTTCAACTTTGTTGCATTTTTTTTCCAATTAGCGCAAAAAACTTAACGCATATTGATAACTTATAATATAATCTAACAAATATTATAAATTTTATGACGAATTCTATAATTAATTTAAAGATATTGAACATATTTTAGACAGACATTAAAAAATTTTAGTCTGGCAAGCTTCCATGTATTTTCGAAAATCATAAACAGCTGACAACTGAAAACAAACCTGAAACCACAAAAGAAATCACAAAAGCAAATAAACTTTTTACAGCAGAAAAGGTGTCTCTAGATTTTTATTAAATTTTAAGTGTTTTATTAATAAAACAAGTAATTCTATAAGAAAATTAATAAAGGACATATTGTTTAATATACTTAAGTAATTTATTTTAATATTTTCCATGTAGTAGCCGCAGAAATAACCAAGTGATTTGAAAACATTAGTGACTTTGTTGAACGTTTTAAAATCACAAAATTATGTGCTCAGAACACCTTTTATGTGATTTCAAACCACTTTTATAAAATGTGATTTGCAGAACATACCTGTATATATTGTTACGTTTTAACCTTTTCAAAACGCTGGTTTATTTCCTTTAATTAAAACGGATACTTTTATTTGCAAATAAAAGCCGTTTAGTAGTTTGATAATTGTAACAACTCTTTATTTCTTTAAAATGTACAACAACAACAGAATTAAATAGCCACTCAATGTTTTTTATACACGTTTATAAATTCTCAGAATTACAGACACAATTTATAATGTACACGAATTTACTTGAAAAACACAACACACTTTAAGGCACTCAGATGATGTTTATTCGAAAAGCGTATCTGATAAACTCACTAACGACTGCAACCTCTGCTAATATTTATAACACTGCCATCTGCACTCTAGATTTCTCTTTAACTGTCTAGAGGTTTCTAATACATACGCCATCTGTGGTGTACTTTCTACAATGTTCTTTAACTGAATATTCGAAATCGAATACAGCGTTGCCAACTTACGATCAAATCAACTGAAAGCTTTTATTTAACAATGCCCACAGATATGTTACAGTTTTACAGCACTGTTATTTGAAAGCATTATGCTACTTTTAAATCAGCCGTTAAAATCGTTATATTTGAATTCAAGTACAATTTCGTAACAATATATTTTATGTTTAAAAAAAACTCCAATATCTTAATGCGATTTTAGAAAAAATAATCTTAATCTGTGATCACTCATATTTTATACCAACATTATATTTTTAAAATAAAAAACTCAAATATTTGGAGGTTACATACTGATTTGGGGGTTATTTTTCGTCATCTGGCGTCGGTCCAATTTTTTGAATTAAACAAAAAAATGTGTGCAGTAGATTACGTAGAGATACTTAAGAATCAAATGCTACCATTTGCTGAAGATGAAATGCCTATTGTCTGGGAGTTTATCCAGGGTAACGACCCGAAGCACTCCTCTAGTCTTGCTAAGTTGTGGTTTCAAGAGAACAACGTGCGTGGAAAAAATTACTCAAAATAATTACACTTAGGAATGTTGATTTTGCATTTACATAGATTTTTTTACTAATACATTCTCAGCACATAGGTTTTCGACAACTGAGTTAGGTCTTTGACAGGAGAGTTTCCGATCTATATATATTTATCTATGATTTAAACATTGATTAAGCTTAACTATGTTTAAAATTTTATAAATTAAATTTTATTTACAAACTCATAAACTGAGTTTGTAAATAAAAAGTGTCGTCCCTATTATTTTTTTCAACACTGTAGACAATAAGATTTTGGCAACACTTTTACTATACATTTACCCGCTCATTTTTGCGAACATTTGTTTATAGGATATCATAAATCTTGATCAAAACAAAGATAAAGAAAGGTGACAAATAGAATTTTAATTCATTAATTTTAGCGTGAAGTGCTCTGCAATCTTAAATAATATGTTAAAGTTCAGTTTAATTGTGGCTGTATGTGAAAATCTGGGCATTGGTATTAAAGGAGACTTGCCCTGGAAACTGAAGTAAGTTTGATGTTATACTAGAAATAAAAAATGTTTTAATTAACCAATAATACTTTAAGATCCGAACTTAAATACTTTGGCACCACCACAAAACGTGTTAAGGATGCCAGCAAACGTAATGTGGCCATAATGGGTCGTAAAACCTATTTTGGTATACCGGAATCAAAACGACCACTACCTCAACGTTTAAACATAGTTTTAAGTACTACTTTAAAACCCTCCGACCTGCCCAGTGATGTGCTATTATATCCAAATCTAGAGTCGGCGATGAAAATGTTGGAAGAGGATGAAAAATTAAAAAAAGAAATTGAAACTGTTTGGATTGTGGGTGGCAGTGGTGTTTATGCTGAAGCCATGGCTTCACCACGTTGCCATCGTTTGTATTTAACCAAAGTTTATGCAGAATTTGAATGTGATACATTTTTCCCAAACATTCCCCAAGACTTCAAAGAAGTCGATTTGGACGAGGAGACTCCGCGTGGTGTGCAAGAAGAAAATAATATTAAATATGAATACAAGATATTGGAAAAACAATCGGCTTAAAGCAAAAATATATAAAATGTAATTAAAACTTTATTTGTTTTTAATATCATCGGGTGTTATAACATCACCCTCTATGCCTTTAGCGGCTAACATTAGTTCGTAAAGCTGCACTGCCTGGTCATCCTTTAACATTTCCACAGTTTGTGCATCCAATTCATCGCCTATAGTGCCTTTAGGTTTACCTCTTAAACCTAATTGTTGACTTATCGTCACAGCGTATTTCTAAAAAAATAATATCGTTATTAATTTATTATATTGTATTAATTCCTATGAGTTCGCCCACCGCCCATTCAGTCATAAATAGTTGTGCCTCCATTGGTGTGCATTTTAAATGTCGCCGGAACTCATCTTTCACGTATTTATCTCCCAGTTCGCGTAATTCATCTGGTAGACCTTAAATATTCCATATTCAAGCAGTTGCCTTTAGAGTTAAATGAGAAACCTACCTCTGTGTAGTCTCAATACTGTTTTGTATAGTATACGTACTTTTTGTGGGTGCGACAATTGATTTACAATAATTTTGGACATAATGTTAGTTGTTTTATTAACAATTTACTATATTTTAACTAAATTCACGTAATTTGTTCAAAATAAAATTAAAAAAATTTTAAGCATTACGAATTTATAATGGGTTACAGCAGGGGAGAATTCATTCATTTTTTATATAAGGAGTTTGACATATTAATGTTGGGGTGAATTGTTTTTATAGGTGGAACTTGACATTTCACAGTATAAATGCTATAATTAGCTGTTTTCTCGATGTCACCTTATTAAATGCTACTTGAATGAAAATTGAGGTTATAAAAAACAATAACAAAAAACAGCTGTTGAACAGTGTTGGAAAACGTAAAAATTGTAATAGCAAAAAACAGCGTTGCTCTATTAAATCTAGGGATACATTTTTACTGCAAGAAAATCAATACGGGATGGACTTAAAAATATGTACATACACTTCATTTAATCGCAATTTAAAACTCATTCTAGCTATTCTTAAACTAATTTTATTATAATTTTTCATTAGATGTATCGACATTTTGTGTTGTTCATTAACACCTTAAAAAGGATTTGTTTAAAAATCTTTGCTAAGATAAAAATTATATTCATTCGCCAAAAACTGTTCAAAATATCTATTACTGCATTAAAAAAATCAAAACCTGCTTTGTATTCTCCAATATGTTCTGAATTATTTTTACAAAGTTAATTTTTCGCCCAAACAGTTGTACTGTAAATAGAGAATAAAATCTAAAATGAATCCCAAAAATTTCTATAGAACTGTAAAATTTCATTAAAAACCATTCACAAACAAAACTTTATATGTTGAAAAGTAAATGTTTGACAAATAAGAGGTTTATAAAATTTCATTAGCTTATAGGTGTACATAAATGTTTGACAAATTTCATTTGTTAGAATTTATCAGAGTCAAAAAATGTTTCATTTGTCACAGCAAAATTATAAATTTTCTCCCCATAGGAAAATTATAATTTAAAATAGTACTTTGCTACCGTTTGGCACACGCTCTATGATTTAAATAAATAATTTAATTTATATTTTCAATTTTGTCTTTCTTTTAACAATACATACATCGGCGTAAGTCGATTAAGGTCGACTTATCCCTCGAACGAACTTTTATATTTTTGAATAGTCGACTTTTCGAATTTTGCTAGTCGAAAAGGTAGATTTTTTATATTAAATTTTTGTTGTAAACATTTTATAAAACACACCATATATTTTTTATATTAAAATGTGATATAAGGTCCATTTTTCATAAATACAAAGTCAAAGAGTAGACTCTTTAAAAATTAAAAAAACTCATTTTATATTTTTTTATTTTTGGTACTAATTGTAAAATTGTTTACAGAAAATATAAATTGTTAAATTATAAAATAAATAGATTCAATTTGATATATTATTTGTTTAATTCTATTGCCGTTTTACAGATTTTTTTTAAAAACAACGTTTTTCTAGCAGTTCCTTCATCTACTACTATTTCCATGGAACCCTGTGGGCAAGAACATGCTAGAATATTTTTTTTTACAGCAGTTGCCCTTTTTTACAAGCGTGCGCGCCATCTTCGTTGTTTATAAAAGCAAGTTTCGAACGCACCGCCGCCATTCCTTAAAAAAGTGTGAATTTGACCGAACGTGTGACTGCCGCACATAAATTATAACACACGAGTAGAATCAATAAACCAAAAAAGTAAATTTTTTTGGAAATAGGTGTACAACATTTTTACGATTAAATATACATTAAACAAATAATATAAACAAGGTAAGTGGACAAAAAAAAAACAAGAATAATTTAACTATTATTATGGAAGTAAAAACAAAATGGAAAAAACTTGACATTGAAAATGGAAATTAAATAAAAAAGTTTGCAATAATTTTAAAATGTATAGAGAAAAAAAACACGTGGGGTGGAACGAAAGTAGTTATTGGTTTTTCTCAATAATAAGGTTAATTTGTGTATGTAAGGGGGGGAAAAGTGTATTATATTGAATTGGTGATGAAATTGTAACATTTAACAATTTATAGTCTTTGTACTTCATGGAAGAATGAAAAAAAAACATGCGTCATTTACGAAGTATCTGGAAAAAGTGGAGAATTTTTTTTTTCAACCATGACTCATGGTTTATTAGTATAGTAATAACATTTTGGCAAATAAATAACAAAGAGAACTATATTTTTATATAAACTAGAGATTTTCTTTTAATAATATAATTGATTAATTAAGAAACCTCATGTTTTTTTTTTTCATCATAATTGTATCTAATTTGTGTAGAATTTTTTTTAAAGACAAAATCTAACCTCCCTTTTTTTCATTTTAAGTGTGTTTGTGTGAATTCCACTGTTAACCAATACATTTTCATTAGTATTTTTCTGTATATATTTCCATGTATGCACTTTGTGTTTTTCTTTTTCCTCCCCTCATTGTACAGCAAAGTTTGTTGATTTTTCCTATCTTTGTTTTGCTGTTGTTGTTTTAGGGCCTTGGTAACAGTTATGTACTCATAACGACCATTTTACTACGTTTTTTCTTTTTTTTTACATTTCTACTACGATTAACCCCTAAATGACCCATAGTTTTTGTATATCCGTTATCGATAGTTTTTCTTTAGTGTTTTTTTTGCAACGGAAATTGTGCTGCAGCTGTCATTGATTTTTCTTTTGTTTTGATGACAAAAGAACAGGATGCCAGATGTTAGTTACATATTTCTTTTTTTTTTTTTTAAAAAAACTAAAATAAAACTTAATTTTTTAAATTTGCTACCTATAATTTTTCATAGTAAAAATATAATAATCAGCAAATGTAAGTTGAGAAATACAAAGAAATATTATTTTTTGTTTTTGTAAACGAAATATGAAAGATAAGCAAAAAAAAAAAAATTGCAAGAGAAACTTTATTTGCATAAATTAAAACACATTTAAATAATGGAAATACAAAGTAAAAAGTTACATGACCTTTAACCGATTTAAAAAAAAAAACGAAAACCTAAACAAAAATAACACCATATTAAACAAACTTTGGACTTCATTTTATAAAACAAAACGACAAGTATTCTTAGTATTCTTTATACCTATACAAATTACATACGTTTCAAAACGTTTTGTATACAGAATATGTAGTTTTTTATGGAAAAAACTATTTTCTAAACAGTCAATTCATATATCAGATAGGTATTCAATAATTTCGTAAAATAAGGGCTTTATTTTAAAAGAATTGGTTAAGTTGGGTTTTAATAATCAGTTGAATATTAATCATTTCTAAAAAACTTTCCACCATAGAATAACAAACACGCTGAAACCACAATAATATATAATGAAATCATACATAATCGTAAAATTTAAACAAACTTAATTAGTCATTCACCCCTAATTGTGGTTGTTTCACAAATGTTAAACAGGTTTATCAATTCCACAGAATGATTAACAACAACAAACACCACAGAATATAGACTTGTATACACAAAATTCAAATAACAACGCAGAAATATTACACTGCGGCTTTATTTTTATGAATTCAAATATTTGGTTTTTATATTTATCAGTTATACTAACAATTTCATCATTTTTTTTTTATATAAATATAAAAACTACGGTTTTCACTAAACCACAATGGTCGTTAATCAGATCATGCATAACCTAATGACAATGCAATATAGCGTTCAAAAATTCGAATTTTAGTTTAAAAAATTTTCGAATTATACAATTCATGTGGCGACCAGCCCACCATCAGGCGACATTTAAATTCTATAATGTAATAAATGGTTTGATTTAAATGATAGTTTATTTTCTTCCTTTTAGAGCAGAGTTTTTTTATTATTATTTTTTATTGAAATTTTTAAATATTTTATTTCCGTATTTTTTTTTTTCAACCTTTTGTTAATTATATTCGTTATTTTATTATTCTTTCAGATGTCTAAAGCTCCTGCTATTGGTATTGATTTGGGTACAACCTACTCTTGCGTAGGTGTATTCCAACACGGTAAAGTTGAAATTATTGCCAACGATCAGGGTAATCGTACCACACCATCATATGTTGCCTTCACCGACAATGAACGTCTTATTGGAGATGCAGCCAAGAATCAAGTCGCCATGAATCCCACAAATACCATCTTTGATGCTAAGCGTTTGATTGGTCGCAAATTTGAAGATGCCACCGTACAGGCTGATATGAAACATTGGCCCTTCGATGTTGTCAGCGCTGACGGCAAACCAAAGATCCAAGTTAACTACAAGGACGAGAAGAAGACCTTCTTCCCCGAAGAAATCTCATCCATGGTTTTGTCTAAAATGAAGGAAACCGCTGAAGCTTACTTGGGTATGACCGTCACAAATGCTGTCATCACTGTTCCAGCCTACTTCAATGATTCTCAGCGTCAAGCCACCAAGGATGCTGGTACCATTGCTGGTTTGAATGTTTTGCGCATCATCAATGAACCTACCGCTGCCGCCATCGCTTACGGTCTCGACAAGAAGGCCGCTGGTGAACGTAACGTTCTCATTTTCGATTTGGGCGGTGGTACTTTTGATGTATCCATCCTCTCCATCGACGACGGCATCTTCGAGGTCAAGTCCACAGCTGGTGACACCCATTTGGGTGGTGAAGATTTTGATAATCGCCTAGTCACCCACTTTGTCCAGGAATTCAAGCGCAAGCACAAGAAGGATCTTACCACCAACAAGCGTGCTTTGCGTCGTCTACGCACCGCTTGCGAACGTGCAAAGCGTACTCTGTCCTCCTCCACCCAGGCCAGCATTGAAATCGATTCCTTGTTCGAAGGTACCGATTTCTATACCTCCATCACCCGTGCCCGTTTCGAGGAGTTGAACGCTGATTTGTTCCGCAGCACCATGGACCCCGTCGAGAAGGCTTTGCGCGATGCTAAGCTCGACAAGGCTCAAATCCACGACATCGTCTTGGTCGGTGGTTCCACCCGTATCCCCAAGGTACAAAAGTTGTTGCAAGATTTCTTCAACGGCAAGGAATTGAACAAGTCCATCAATCCCGATGAGGCTGTCGCCTACGGTGCTGCTGTACAAGCCGCCATCTTGCACGGTGACAAGTCCCAAGAAGTCCAAGACTTGTTGTTGCTCGATGTTACCCCCTTGTCTTTGGGTATCGAAACCGCTGGCGGTGTCATGAGCGTTCTCATCAAGCGCAACACCACCATCCCCACTAAGCAAACCCAAACCTTCACCACCTACTCCGATAACCAACCCGGTGTATTGATCCAAGTCTACGAAGGTGAACGTGCTATGACCAAGGACAACAACTTGTTGGGCAAATTCGAATTGTCGGGCATTCCCCCAGCACCACGTGGTGTTCCCCAAATCGAAGTTACCTTCGATATTGATGCCAACGGTATCTTGAACGTCACCGCCTTGGAACGTTCCACCAACAAGGAAAACAAGATCACCATCACCAACGACAAGGGTCGCTTGTCCAAGGAAGACATCGAACGCATGGTCAACGAGGCTGAGAAATACCGTAACGAAGATGAAAAGCAAAAGGAAACCATTGCCGCTAAGAACTCTTTGGAATCATACTGCTTCAACATGAAGGCCACTTTGGACGAAGACAACTTGAAGAGCAAGATCTCTGAGTCTGATCGCAACACCATCATGGAGAAGTGCAACGAAACCATCAAATGGTTGGATGCCAACCAATTGGCCGATAAGGAAGAATACGAACACCGTCAAAAGGAATTGGAAGGTGTTTGCAATCCCATCATCACCAAATTGTACCAAGGTGCTGGTGGTGCTCCCGGTGGCATGCCTGGCGGTATGCCCGGTGGCTTCCCAGGCGCTGGTGGTGCCGCCGGTCCCGGAGCTGGTTCCGGTGCTGGCCCCACCATCGAAGAAGTCGATTAAATACCAAATCGTTGATGATGCAAAGAAATATAATAAAATATATAACTATAACATCTTTTTTCTTTCATCATTACTTCTCATCCAATAATATATTATTATGTATTCCAAAAAATATACTGCTGCTTGGATTTTAAATTAAACCTTTAAAAATCTACAACCAAACAACAACAACTGCTCTTCGTATTATATTGTCTCATCCATCTAAAAACATCCCCCCTCAACAAAAAAAATATAAACTAATTTAACATCTTTTTAGTAAAATTACAATGTTTGCTGCTTGCATTGAATTTCCAAAAAACAATTTAAATAAACTATTTCAAAAATTTAAATGAAGCTAAAAAAACAAAATACGTGTTATTTTCTGTATTTATTATAAAGGAAAAGGGTCTGATAAGAATTTCGTTTAATGACAAAGCTTAGGAAGTAGTAGTAAATATATGGGATAGATGATACATTTGTTATTGAAACTGGAAATTAGTAAATAAATTTTAATAGGTAAAATTTTGATTGAAAAATCATTGATTCAACTAAATATTTCTTAGAAACTTTCAAAATCTCACATGTTTTAAAATTCGTTTATTCGACTGCTTGATGAGGGGAAATTTCCAGTTTTCCATAAGTAAATATGTACACACTTCAAATGTCTTTATATAAACATTTTTTTATTACGCTGTTCTAGAATAGGTGTGACGCAAAGATTAAAATTAACATGAAACAGTTGGTCGGATTCACCTTGTACTTTGGGATTTGTGTGTGAGTGTGTGTGAACAAACGATGGGGTTTTTTGTGCTGGATGCACGTGGTATATACAAAAACAAGCATGTTTTGTGTATTATTTTTCGCACATTTTTTTTTGGAATTAGTTTTTGGGACACATGGAAACAAACGAAAATTCGATATATGCAAAATAGTAAAGCATTTGTCCCAAAAGAGAGATGCCACTGTATAGTTGGGTAGGAAACGTCTTTAGGCAAGGTTGGCACACGTTACCGCTAAGCCCCCAATAGCTCTAACATACCGTTACCGAAATAATCGAACATATCTTTATTTCAAAACATATTTTAAATTGAAAATACAAATTTGTGTTTTCCATAATTGAGTTTATTGAAATCTTTTAGGTCTTTGACAGGAGAGTTTCCGCTCTATGTACAAAGGTTCCACATAAAATTTGATTTTAAAAAGTTTAAAATTTTTGTATGAAAAGCACTCAGTATTTAAATAATTTTTGAGTGTTTTTCATACAAAAATTTGAAAGGCCCTTAAAATTGTTTATGAATAAGGCCATTAGTAAATACCGTTACCGAAATAATCTTTTTTTTTAAATTTTATATCTGGGCAACTTTTAAATCGATAAAGATATGTATCTGACATATCTTTGCTTCAAAAATAAAATTCTAAAACTAAATTTTTGTGAAAAAATTTTAAATAAACTAAACTTATAAAATAGTTCCATCTAAATCTGTATTTTGATTTTCATTATAAATTAGAAACTATATTTGACAGATCTTTGCGTTATAAAGCCTTATATTTTGTTTGAGGGCCGTTAAAATTTTAAGAGAGCTGGAGCTAAATCACCGCATTCGTAATCGAATCAGCTATCGTATCAAAAAGTAATTTCGATATCGTTTATAATAAAATGTACTAAATTTCTTGCTCAATATCGAATGCCATAATCTCAAATAACAAAATTACCATTCATTTTACTCGATATCGAATGCGGTAATTTGGCCCCTGTGCAGAAACATATATACTTTTAGATAAAGATTGAATGAAAACAATTTTTGATGAACACTTTTATGAAAAGTGAAACCAATATTTGTTGGTGAAAAAAATTCGGATTAAAATAAGTAAGACAGCTGTGCCTAATCTTATATACCCTTCACAAAATTATACATTAAAATAAAAATTTTTAGGTAAACAAAATTTTATTTTTTTTTTCAAAATTATTTTTTTATTTTTAAAATTTTTTTTTCAAAATTATTCTTTAATTTTTTTTATTATATGTAAAAAAAAATGAAAAAAAAAAATTCAGGTTAAAAATATTTTTCCCGATTTTGAACCATTGTAGGTTCAACTTACTATGGCCTTATATACATATATCATTGCAAAGGACTTTGAAATATCTATCATTATATATCCATATTGTCCACCATGGTTGTCCTGGTTTATTCCTTATATCTCAGCCATTTGTGGGCCGATTTTCTTGATTTTTTAATAGCAACTGAACAGAGACTATAGCGGATATAATGATGTATGGGGGCTACGGAAAGTTGATTTCAACATACAGACGGTCATGGCTATATCGACACCGCTACCTATAATGATCCAGAATATGTATACTTAATGAGGTCGCAAATGAATAATGTAGAAATTACAAACGGAATGACAAATTTATATACATTTTGTAATGGATTTGTCGATTATTCGAACTTATTGCTGGAAAAAGTTGAAATCGATTACGTTATACCTAAAATGTCGAAAAGTCGATTAAAAAAAAAACCAAAAAGTCTTATATGTAGTCCGTAAAAGGCGATTTTTTTATTTTTAAATTTTGTTGTAAAACTTTTATAAAATGAGTTTTTCTCATCAATAAATCTAGCAAATGAAAAATAGAAAATATTGGAAAAAAAATCGAATTTTCATACGGGCTAAGTCTAACGGAGTGAAACTAGGGTCGTTACGGATCTAATATCCAATTATTGTGAGAACGAATGAGGTGTTGTAACTGACTGCCTTTATAACCTAACATTTTCAATAATTTTGTTTATATTTTAAAAAATAACGTTAATTTTTATATCATATAATCATCGCGTTGCCAATTATTTTGTTAATTTTTAATATTGTCAACATTGATGGAAAATTTGGTACTATTGTATTTTTATAGTGGTTTCCCTAAAAATATTTTAAAATCTAAAATTTCCATGTCTGATTTATATATTGGAATATATTACTGGTGGAGAATATTTTGGTAGCAATGGCAATAACGAAGAAATCGCTGGAATTCCCGGTAACAGTTAAAATACCGCTGGTTTCAAAATCTCTAAATTTGACGAGAAAATCGCTAAATTATCATCATTGATCAGGGAGATAACAATAACACAAACAATTTAACGTCTTATCTCTGTTTACATTTTCACTTACAGATAGTACGTTGCATTTATATAAAATTTTACAACAAAAGACGTAATATAATATCAAAAATGGTACTCAAGTTTGCGGCAAATTTAAATTTCCTATTCACGGAAGCCTCCACCATAGCCGAGAGAATACATCTTGCCCATCGTGCTGGTTTTCGTGCTGTGGAAATACCATTTCCCCGTTCGGAAGAAGAACAAGTGGCTAAAGCTAAGCAAGAGACAGGCATACAAATTGCACTTATGAATGTAGCGCTGGGAACAGAGGAAATGTCTTTAGGCTCATCTAGCTTGCCAGGTGCGGAAAATCACTTTAAAACTCATCTCAACGAAACCATTGCATTGGCCAAGAAACTGCAATGCAGTAAAATACATATAATGGCGGGACTGGTGAAAACCTCAACAATCGAACAACATTTAAAAACTTATCAAACGAATTTAAAATATGCTGCCGGTATATTAGAAAAAGAGAATATAGTGGGCTTAATAGAGCCCATTAACAGGTATTCGGTTCCCTCATACTTCATGAATTCCTATGAAGTGGCTTGCAATGTTTTGGCCAGTGTAAATAGTAAAAATTTACGCCTGATGTTGGATATTTTCCACTTACAATTGATACGTGGTAATGTTACACATGCCTTTGAAGATTTGTCGGATCTCATAGGGCATATACAAATTGCCCAAGTACCCAATCGCCATGAACCGGATCATGTGGGAGAATTAAACTATGAATATGTATTTGAATTAATTGAAAAGTTGAACTACAACGATTGGATCGGTTGTGAGTACAAGCCCAGGTCGAATACAACAGAGGGCCTGCAATGGTTGGCAAAATATGGCCTGAAATTATAAGATGCTGGTCATTTTTCGAATTTATAAATATGTATTGGCTTCAATTACTCTTATTAAGAATATTGTGGATAAATTAATTTGTATATAAATTGTAAATATTTGTTATTGCTTGATTTAATTGAATAAACTGTTTTTTTGTAAATAAAGTCCACTTTATTATTCAAAATAAATCATTAAGTAATTGGAAAAAATTATTCATATTAGTTTTATTCCAGTACTACACCTATTTCCAATAATATTTCGGAATATTACAATTATATTTCACAATTTTTCTATTCTATTTCAGAATTTCCTATTTGTATATCAGAAATTTTCTAACATTAAAGGAAACTTTTTAAAATATTTAACTAATTGGTCGAAATTTCATAAAAATTAAATTTATAAAAGAAAGCTGATTTTGTATGGAAATTTTGTTTCATAAACCTTTTATCATAAATTTAAAATTTGATTATAAATTTGACAAAAAAGTATTCAAAACAATGGAAACTTAGGTTTCATTTTTACATATTCAGTAGCGCTATTCACAATCTTGTGTATTTAGATTTGCAAATTAACAATTGTAAATATTTTCCATTAATTGAAACCACAACCATTGAAGTGGTTGTAGAACGTTAAAATAAACATACGGTTCGATATTTATTTTTATACCCTTCAGCTTCGTGAGAAGGGTATATATAAGTTTGTCATTCCGTTTGTAATTTCTACATTTTTCATTTCCGACCCTATAAAGTATATATATTCTGGATCCTTATAGATAGCGGAGTCGATTAAGCCATGTCCGTCTGTCTGTCTGTCTGTCTGTCTGTCTGTCTGTCTGTCTGTCTGTCTGTCTGTCTGTCTGTCCGTCTGTCTGTCTGTCTGTTGAAATCAGTTTTCTGAAGACCCCAGATATCTTCGGGATCCAAATCTTCAATAATTCTGTCAGACATGCTTTCGAGAATTTTGCTATTTAAAATCAGCAAAATCGGTCCACAAATGGCTGAGATATGAGGAAAAAACCAAGACAACCTCGATTTTTGACCAATTTTTGACCTATATCTGGATTACTAAGACATTAATATAGACAATATGGATATCTAATGATAGATATTTCAAAGACATTTGCAACGACGTATATAAGACCATATTAAGTTGGACCTACAATGGGTCAAAATCGGGAAAAAAATTTTTAACCCGAATTTTTTTTTTTTCAAAAAAAAAAATTTTTTTAAATTTAAAAAAAAAAATTTTTAATTAAAAAAAAAAAAAATTTTAATTTAAAAAAAAAAAATTTAAAATAAATTTTTTTCCAAAAAATGAAAAAAAACAACTAAAAAAAAATTAAATTTATTAAATTAAAAATATTTAAAATTTTGAAGTATAATTTGGTGAAGGGTATATAAGATTCGGCACAGCCGAATATAGCACTCTTACTTGTTTAAAACTAACATTTGTTGCATATCTGTAATAATCTGTGAAACTTGCAACACGAAATTCACATCTGATTGTCAAAAAAAAAAATTTGTTTTCTGTTAAAAATGTCTAAGATAAGCTTAAATGAACAATTAGTAGACTATTTAATAGACGAAGCTGCGGAAGAGATTGTCTTTAAAGAAGGTATTGAATATTTCAAACAAAACTTTATGTATTTATTAGCAATTCTTTTTATTCAGATATGGAATGTAATGATGACGCAGTGGAAGAAGTTTTAGATGAGCTGGCAGAAAATTTATATGTTCTAATGGAGTGCCGTCGAGCATTTTTTTGCGCAGTACCTAAGTCGGATATTTGGCGTGATAATATTTTATCAACGTTGGATGAGGTTAGATTCCGGCAAATGCTAAGAGTTGATAGAAAGCAATTCGCGATGTTGTGCGACTTAATAAGGAATAATGCAGAGTTTACAAAGGCCCATTCTTGTAAACAATTTTCTGTCGAATTACAACTAGCAGTAGTACTTTACCGTCTGGGCTCGTCAGGAGAAAGCGCATGCTTCAGGAAAATTGCAACTATATTCGGGTTGGGAGATGGAGGAACCATAACGATAATAACGAAGAGAATCTTCAAAGCATTATTATACCTTCAACCGGAATATATTTACTGGCCAGAAGAGACTGAACGATCCCAAATAGTAGCGGATACATTTGACGAGCTCCCTTTTTGCATTGGGTATATTGATGGAATTGAGATAAAATTAGCAGAATCACCAATCAAAAATAAGACGTTGTACTATTCTAAGAATCACATATATTCAATAAAAGCACAAATAGTTTGCGACTACAACAGTAAAATTCGACATGTAGTAGTTGGGCACCCTGGAAGCTGTCATGATGCCCAAATTTATAGAAATAGCTCACTCTTTAAACAAAAAGAGCGGTATTTTTCCTCACATCAATGGTTAGCAGGTGATTCAGCATACCCATTATCAGGTACATTAATTACTCCTTACCGTAGTAACGAGCGACAGCTTAACAAAAATGCCCATATCGCTTTCAATTTACGGCATAGCAAATACAGGGCTAGAGTGAAGCACTGTTTTGGAGCCTTAGAAGAAAGATTTGGGAGCCTTAAACAACTTCGAATGCGTCTTGCCAACAAAGATAGTCATAAATTGTGTTGCGACTGGTTTCTTGTTTGCTGTGTTCTCCATAACATTTTAATAAATGATTGCTCATGTTCAAATGAAACAAGTTTATTTCAAGAAACCGCTACAGAAGATTCTAGTGATACTGAAGATAATTTTTCTAATAATTCTGGTGAAATGAAAAGACAAGCCATATATTCATTAATGTTTTCTTAATTGAATTTATTTACTAAAGAAATCCAATATGTATTTTTATAGTACAAAATTTTTTATTTCTGAAAAATAAGTAAATTCATTTATACATATAACAAAAACTAAAAAATAAACTAAAATTAAAAATTAAATGTAGTTATACACAATTTGAAATGGTGCAGAGTAAAGAAAAATTAGTAAATTCATTTATAAAATGAAATCTAAAATGAAAAATACTTATACTTAGTACAAATAAAATAAAAAAAACTATTTTTGCGATTGGCACTTGTACTTCATTTCAATCTCAAATTTTTGTACGCGTTCATCCTTCTCAATTTGCAAAATTTTTAGTTTTTCTTCTTTCTCCAACTGCAAGACTTTAAAGTTCATTTCGCGGTTTAATTTTTCTTCCTCTAGCTTTAATTTTCTGTCACTCAATGCAAGATCCTTTTCATGCTTCTCTTTTTCCCATTCCAATCTAATTCTAAACATTTCGGTTCTTTCTGCTTGGAAGGCAGCAAGGTAAGCAGCTGATGACATTGGAGCACTTTTTTTCAATTTCTCTGCAAATTCTTTGACTTTTTTAGGAACACTTTGCGTAAAATCAGTTGATTCTGGCGATTTTGCAGCTGCTGGAATGTCGCAAAAATTAGCTGGAGACGAAGTGCTGGTCTCTTCATCTACGTCGTACGTAGTATAAGCTTCATCAACAGTTAAAGAGGATTTCAGAATTGATTCGGTAAAGGATTCGTTTATTCCATTAAACTCTCCACTGTCAATCACCACGAAGTCGTCATTTACATTTTTTTCTCCAAAAATTTCGTTGAGTTGCTTATAGTAGGGACACATTTGTAGAAGTTTGCCTAAAATTTACAAATTTAAAATCATTTTTCTATATTTCATCAAAATTCACTTGCCTTCAACGTTTGAAGTTCCCGCATCTGAATCAAGTAATCCGGCATCCGTAGATTTACGCCAATCATTGGCTTTTTTGAAGGAAGTCTTTAGATGTCTTACCTTCCACCGAATTAGCTCCCATGTTGCGTCAATGCCACTTATTTCTATAAGTTTTTTATAGAAAATTTGGGCCGTTGGTGCCTATTAAATTTAAATTAATGAATAAAATCTGTAATTGCAGGCGCCCACAGCAGGAGCACTTGTTGAGGACTTTTTGCCTAAAATTTGCTTCAAAGTTTCTTACCTCTATTTCCGGAGCCTCTCGAAGATAACATAAAATTATTAAAGTGTCCTCCTCGGTCCATTTTTTATTGGGTTTATCCCTCTTTATTCGTTTTTTAACAATTTGACTTTCCATTTGTTTTTATTTTGTTTAATTTTTTTATACCCTTCAGCTTCGTGAGAAGGGTATATATAAGTTTGTCATTCCGTTTGTAATTTCTACATTTTTCATTTCCGACCCTATAAAGTATATATATTCTGGATCCTTATAGATAGCGGAGTCCATTAAGCCATGTCCGTCTGTCTGTCTGTCTGTCTGTCTGTCTGTCTGTCTGTCTGTCTGTCTGTCTGTCTGTCTGTCTGTCTGTCCGTCTGTCTGTCTGTCTGTCTGTTGAAATCAGTTTTCTGAAGACCCCAGATATCTTCGGGATCCAAATCTTCAATAATTCGGTCAGACATGCTTTCGAGAATTTTGCTATTTAAAATCAGCAAAATCGGTCCACAAATGGCTGAGATATGAGGAAAAAACCAAGACAACCTCTATTTTTGACCTATTTTTTAACTATATCTGGATTACTAAGACATTAATATAGACAATATGGATATCTAATGATAGATATTTCAAAGACATTTGCAACGACGTATATAAGACCATAGTAAGTTGGACCTACAATGGGTCAAAATCGGGAAAAAAAATTTTGAACCCGAATTTTTTTTTTTAAAAAAAAAAAAATTTAAAAAACAAAAAAAAAATTTTTAAAATTTAAAAAAAAAAAATTTTTAAATTTAAAAAAAAAAAATTTTAAATTTAAAAAAAAAAATTTTAAATTTAAAAAAAAAAAATAATTAAATTTAAAATAACAATCGAAAAATTTTTTTTTTTCAAAAAATTCAAAAAACAACTGGAAAAAAAATTAAATTTTGTTTACCTAAAAATATTTAAAATTTTGAAGTATAATTTGGTGAAGGGTATATAAGATTCGGCACAGCCGAATATAGCACTCTTACTTGTTTTTATTTACTTATAGTCAGCTGTCTGTCGGTTTTCAGTTGTTGTGTTGCAATTTCTTGAGTAAATTTTTATACTCTACACTACCATAGTGGGGAGGGTATGTTGGGTTATTGCTGATGTTTGTAACGCTCAAAAATATTGTTCCAACACCCACCTTAAAGTAAACTTTTTAATCAAACTACAGGTCAAAATTTCAAAGATACTTGGACAAGCTTTTCTATTGCCCCAAGCACAAAGCCTATTGAATTACTTTAAATAAGTAATATCCCGTTGAAAAAATGCGCAAACTTCATTTCAGTTAGTGTTTTATTAAATATTTATTAAAGTGCTTAAAAATTAAACATTATCATGGGGTAGTAAGTCTTACATTCATTAATCCAACCAAGCAAAATTAGTATCCTTATCCTTGTCAGCCTGATCAAATTGTTTATTCGATATTATGGGCAACTCATTATTATTTGGTTTATAATAACCCGGCACTACATTCGAGGCAGCCTGATTATTAATGTGCACGGTTTTTAATTTTCTACTAAAAACATTGCCCAGGCTACCTTTCCTTTTTATGGGCGTTTTAATGTTGCGCTTTATAATATGATCCTCATCGCCAGCATTGTGAAACGGTTTGGGTACATGAGGACCCATTTGATGGAGATACGTTTGCCATTGTTGTAATTTATTATCGGCCGCTCTCAGCTGGGCCAAAGACCTTTCATGGCCAGGATTCAAACCTATGGGTTGGACGCCAGCCACTGCATTAAGATCAATTTTAATGGGTGCCAAAGCGGAAATGGCTCTTGAGAGGCCAATTTGAGAATGACGTATGCGATGTTCCATGAGATCAGCGCCCAATAGCTCTTCATTAGGATCCATGCGGATGGGTATGATTTTGTTGACAATATAGAGCAGCAAAAAGGTGGAACAAATACCCCAGCAGGTAAGACACAGGGCGGAGAGTGATTGTATACCCAATAAATACCAGCCGCCACCTTTGAAGAGACCTGAACGACCCTTGGTTGTTTCTAGAGGTACGGGATTGTCGGCAAAAAGGCCAACAGCTAGGACTCCCTGTGAAAATCAAACAAATAAATAAAGTAAAATAAACAAATAATTAACTAACTAATAACTCACCCATATACCGCAGACACCATGAACTGAACTGGCACCAACGGGATCATCTACCCCTAAACGATCGAATAAAGGCATGGTTAAGACACATAACAAAGCACCCAATAGGCCTATTAGCAAAGCTTCCCAGGCTCTATATAAAAAGCAGCCGGCTGTTATGGACACCAAAGAACCCAGTACACCATTAATCAAATCGATTATATCCAAACGACCATCATGGCGCCAAAGGGAATAACTAAAACAAACATTTTTAAATATAGATACTAAAGACAGTAGTTGTCTTTATACTAAAGACAGTTGTCTTTATACTAAAGACAGTGTGTCTTTATACTAATGACAGTTGTCTTTACACTAATGAAACACCTACACACAACTGATAATGCCACCACCAAAGGAACCCATCATGGTCATAACTGCTGCCCGAGCAGCATACTGCCATTTCGAACCGCTGACACCATAAGTACTGCCAGAATTAAAAGCCAGCCAACCCCACCATAAAACAAACAAACCCATACAAGCATTGACGGGATTACCCAAAGGCAGGGGATCATAACCATCCGCATAGCGACCCAAACGTGGTCCCAGCATAGCAGCGGAAGCAAAAGCCGCTGTGCCACCTATAATTAAAACAAACAGAAACAAATAAGGTCAATTGTTTTACAAAACAAACGTCACAAGCACGCAATACCAATTAAATGTACAGGACCACTACCCGCTATATCAACAGCTCCCAAATTGTTTAGAAAACCATGTTCGCCCCACACCCAGCCGCTGGGTATGCAATAGATGATGGTATTTAACAAAGAAAACAAACAATATGCTTTAAAATTGCAGCTAAAAATAAAAACCAAACAAAATAGTTAGCTAATTCACACATATTTAGGCCATTACAACCACTTACCGTTCTGCCATAGCTCCACTAACTATGGTAGTTGCGGTGGTGGCAAATGACAGTTGAAATAGAAACGCTGCAAATATTTGACCCATTAAAGGATCATCAACAGGCGGATCGAGCAGGAAATCACCAATAGCTATAAATGGATTTGATAGAGGACCTCGTCCATAGCTCATGCCATAGCCGAATAGCCAATAGGTGAAACCACCCAAAACTATGTCTATCACATTTTTCATCATTATATTGACCTCATTTTTAATGGAAACACAACCGGACTCCAGCATACCAAAACCTGAAAAGTAATAAGAAAGAAATAGACGGTCATTTATAGTCACTTTCCATAGATTTGCAACAATTTCCATGCCCATTTCCCTAACGATATTGCGTACATCTGAAATATTTTTTTAAGTTGGCCTCGTTATTTTCATATATCCGAATTTTTTGATTAACAAATCATATGTTTCTGTCGACCTGATCTGTTCGTTTCATAAGTCTTCTCCATAAAAATGTATACACAAAGATTAACTTTTGCAAGATTACTTATTGACCTAAAATATGCCCAAATCTATCACAAATACTGTCTGAATTGTCTATGTTGAATCATACAAATAGGTTTATAAATGGATAAGAGAACATTTTTGTTAAAAAAAATTATTAAACTATTTTTGGTCAAAAACAGGTCAAATGTGGTTCATGGTTATTTGTTATATCTTGGACATTTGTGGGCCGATTTCTCGATTTTAAATAGCAATCAAACCAGGACTATACCCAATATATTGGTGAATCCATCATGTTTGTAAGTTATTTGGGGGCTTCGAAAAGTTGAAGGAAAAGTATCATTAAAGAAAGCTCTTACATATATTTCATATTCAAATGAAACACGTAGTCTGTTACACAGTCTCATTCACTAATTGTCATTTATTTGGAATAACGCCCAGTTCGAGTTTCCAATGATCCCGTTTGTTTAATTCTAATAAGAGTTATCTTGCTATCGCCCCTAAAAAAGTCTTATTTCTAAGAAAATGGAAAACTATTCCCTCCATTTTAAACGATGTTATGTATCCATACGCTGAGATAAATATGCCTGTAACCAATGACGTATGAGTAGCCTGCTCAATCGCCAGATCTCAATTACATCGGAAACGCATGGAAAATTGTGGATCACAAAATACGGACTCAAAATTATACCTCTATGAAGCTTTATCAGATGCGATTATAATGGAATAGCAAAATATTTCAAAGGAGTTGATTAATTTTTTAATTGGTTCAATGCAACGTCGCTGTGAAATAGTAATAAAAAACAATATCCCAACAAAATAATGAGTCATTAAAAGAGCCAATTTGTGTACAAAATGGAAATGGAGAGATAACTCCTCTTAATATCGATGTTATGTGACGTTGTCTAAACATAGACATAATCTTAATAAGAATCCTATCATCAATACCAGTTCGAGTTAATGCTATTTTGATAGCCGAAGATTTCAAATTGATATCCAAAAAAACTCCAATTACATTTACTTAGAGAAATTTTTCAATACGGTGATCTGTGTAGAGCAGATTTTGTAGGTCCGCATAACTCAGTCTATTTCTAATAGTTTTAATACAAGATTATTTCCAGAGCTTTTAACATAACACCAGATGGACTAACCCCCATTTTCTCAATATCTGGTTATCGTTTAACGATAAACCTCCAATTAACATTTTTTTTGTATGAGAACTGTCAATTTATTGTCACTATAAAAAATAATCAGAGATTGAGAATAATGAGAGATTGGGGGTAAATAGTTTGCCGTTTGTTCAATCCCGGGATTTCGGGATTGAAAATTTTGCGGAATTCCCGGTAATTATTTTCCTTAGTTTTATGTGATTTTTTTGAACTTGATTTTCTCTAAAAGATGCTTAAAGCTCCAAAACAAATGCAGAAGATTCATACAAGAAAAAAGATTACAAGATTAAACCCAAATAGACCAATAAATAACAAGTTCATTACTCAAAATATTCCAAAAACTCGTGAAAAGTCACAAAATTCTATCCGATCGAAAATGGAGTTCTTTTACTATTTTGCTTTTTCACAAAGAATAATGATAATTTTTATAATAAAACCGTGGAATTGAATTTTGTTTAATATTATTGGGTTTTCTTCCAGTTTTAATTAACATCTTTATTTAATTTTTGATTTAATAAGCAAAACAATGCAATTCAATGGAAATTGAACCCATTCCGATATAAATGACAAATGATGACAGGTTTGTATATAACCAAAATTAGAAATTGTGTCAGTTTATCTCTTTATATTAATTTTTTACTGTATTTTTTTATATGTATCCAATTAAATTTTAAAACCAGACTTTTTTTTAACGAAGTCTACATTCATAAAATTGAATAATTTGTGCTAGGCGGGAATTCCCGGGATCCCGGGAAATTTCAAACTGAATCCCGATTTCCCGGGAAATGAAGTGCGGGAAAAGAAAAATTCTAATTATATACGAGAAAAAAAGTATATCAGCCCAATTATGAAAAAAATGCACCGAGAGTTTTTTTCCTTTTTCCGATTTTTCCTATTCAAATTTCTATATACATAATCTTAAATACTGTTAGCTCTAAATACCTAAATTATCCATAAATAATTTTAAATTATGAAAATACAAATTGTTTAATTCAATAACTGACTTTATTGAAATATAGATTATTTAATTTAATATAATACCACCATAACCTTATTTTTATATTTTGTAAACTTTATTAATGATTAAAGTCAGACCAAAATTACCGTTACCGCCAAACTACCGCTACCTAAATAATACAAATTAGCATTACCGTTACCTTTTAACCATTTCGAATCGGTAGCCAACTTTGTTAATAAGTCTGGTGTTAAATTTCGGACCTGGTTTAAAAAAAAAATCAAGGTCGTATAAAAAAGGGCCTCAAATTGATAGTAGTTGTGGTTTCAGTAATAAAACGTATATTTAGGACAGACAGACAGATAGCTTTCATAGTACAAGAACACCTCCACCAAGGTTATGTTCGAGTGATATATTCGATTTAGAATATAAAATTCTGATAATACTGTTTCATTTTACACGAATATACCGAGATCAAAGATCAAATTATTTTGGATAATCGATGCAAAAATCAGATAATGTCAAGGTACAATTTATAATGTATGCGAATTCAGTCATGGCTTTACGAAATTCGCCCTAGTTGAAATGAAATTTTCAAATTTTAAAAATTTTTCATACACAAAGTAAAATAATTTCACTTTCAACTCTTTCAAAACCCAATTTAAATAAAAACTTACCTGTTTGCATGGTAAATATAATAAATGATGATGTCAACACCCAATTGGTATCCTCGGTACTGAGATCATAGAGGCCTGGAATAACATAACTGCTATTACGAACAATACCCTTTAAGGCGGTTTGCTGGGAAGCCGTAACATTGGTGACCCTCGAGGTCATCCTACTTGGCTGTTTTTCTTATTTTATTCTAATGTTTCTATTAGTAATATCTTAAGGATGTTTTTAAGTTTTTTTTTTTATAAAAATACAACTTGTCACTTTGAAAGGTCTCTTACTATTGTCGAAATCATTCATCGAATTTGTTAAACCTTTTGAATGAAAATTTGTACTTGGTTAATTTTAATGTTCATGATTTGTTTTCGTTTTCGTTGTTGTTTTTGTCTTTCAAAATTAATTTGAAATTAACTGCCCATTGACCACAAATTAGTGGGGAAAAACGAATAAAAACAAAAAAATTTTAAATAACAATGCTCATGCTAAATGCAAGCAACACGTCAAGAGCAGGATAATACACAGGAAGAAAATGTGAGAGTTTCATTACAAGTTCAAGAGGTTTTGTTTTTCCTTTACGGAATCATAAAGATGTTGAATTGTAATACTGTTCGTTAAATTTCGTGTCATCTACTTCAGCCTCAATGGTTCCTGGTCAAACAAAACTACTGAAGAATTTTGTAAAGTTGTTTTGAATTTCAATATTATGATTTCTAGAAGTTGTTCAATCTGAAAAATATTTAGTAATAAAAAAATAAATTTTTATTTTTATTTGGGTTTAATAGGAAATTTAATTTTGTTTGATTTTCATTAAAAGTAGATTTCACTTTTTATTTTTCTCCGTGTATTAACATGTTATTTGTTTACCTCTATATCTTACCCTGCATGTGCATGCATGCGTTTGCCAACATTAGGAGTACGTGTGTGTAATTTCCTTGTGTTTGCATGTCCTCATGTAAGTAGAAAATTAATCTTAAATTTGTTTTTTTCTTTTTTTGTACTGTAAATGTTGATATTTTTGTTGTTGCTATTTATTTTTTAAATTAACCACATTTTATCTAAACTACACGCAGTTAATTACCATTTAATTTCATTTAAATATCTTAAGTTCAGTAATTTTTGTTCTTTGGAATTGAAAATAGAAATTCAGTTAAACTTTTTGGTTTTTTGAGTAATGTGTTGGCGAAAAATTGGCGCTGAAAAGAAAATGTCGTGAATTATTTTAAATAATTTAAGATTCATTTAAATGGTAACATTGACCGTGACGTTTGTTTGAATTTTTAATATTGTGTGTTTAAATGATTGAGTGAAATTTTAAAGTATCAAAAAGTTAAAGAAATAATACATTATTTGACCCCCACAATGTGACCTTCAATACAAAAGCTAGCAATTTTGTTTAATTTGGGATAACAATGTGAATTAAAAAAAACAAAAATTTTTTTTTTAAATTATAATTTTTATTTTTAAGTTTTATTTTTAATTTTTTTTAAAACTAAAATTATTTCTAAAAAAAATTGTTCTAAAAACTGAAGATGGCTATAGATTCGAAACCGATTCGAAGCGGTAAAATTGTAACTGTAAATCTAATTTGGATTATTTTGGTAACGGTATTTTGGTAACGGTATTATTTCGGTAATTGTAGCTTAGTGGTAAAAGTCTGGTAATTGTAGCTCAAAGGTAATACGGTCTGACTTGAATAATTAATAATGTTCACAATTAAAAATTAAAAATAAGGTGACATAGATATTTACATTTGAATCCATTTATAAATCAATAAACTATATTTTCATCATTATTATTCACAGTAACTGTATTTAGAGGTAATGGTATTTACAATTATAATGGTAACGGTATTTTAGCGGTAACGGTAATTGCACTTAATTGGGTAACGGTAGCTTAGCGATAACGGAAATCGAGCTTGAAATGCATTTAAGTTCTTCATCAAAATAAACATAACATGTTTTATTTTATAACAATGTTTTTTTATTTTTTTTTAATTTAAACAAGAAACTGCATTGCAAATTTAATGTTAAGGAAGTTAAATTAAATATAAGTTTGCTTATAAGTGTGTAAACTTTTTTTTAAATATGAGTGCAGCATTTAAACAATATTATTTAACATTCAAATTAGTCCACCACCTCTTATTGGAATCATTTAATTACTATTCATTTAATTTCCTTCCCTTCACACCCATTTCCGTTTCTTATTGGTTTATAACCTGACTAACTAAATACACCTTAATATACACAGTTGTATATTTTAGTATTCTACACTTGTTCTCTTATTAGTATGAAGTTGTTCTACATTTTTGTTCTCTTACCGAATGACAGAGAATAGTTCAACAGGATAAAATACTATAGTGCTGTTATTAAGGGTACAATTGTGTCATTTTTGTTGTGGCACTGTCGCTTGTTATTGCAACTCTGTTGCTATAATTATTTCCCATAATACAGATCCAAAGATGGATTAAAATAACATGTGGTGTATTTTTAAAGTTCGGCCTCTGATTTAGACCATTACGCATTAAAGACGTGTATATATATCTTAATATTATTTTTTGCGTTTTATGTTTAAAATTCTTTTGATGTTTGTCCTCACAAATTAAACTAGATCTACAGAAGAATATAAGAAAGAAAGCATAAGGCTGGAATTTTATTTTTAAAACAAAAATACCTGACCTTAATTTTAAATTTGTACTCTAAACGAAAAGAAATGATGAAATATAACGATACAAAATTAATTCTTGTAATTCGATTTAACTTTTGAAATCAAATTATTGTTAAAAAATGAGTCACACTACTCAAGATTTTATTCTGAGCTTAAAAAATACTGAGAATCTATTCGTGAAATTGCAAAAACATTAAAGTGGTCCAAAAATAAAATTTTCAATGGAAACTGGAGGAAGAATGAGAAAACCCTCAGCACGCTTGGACCAACTTATAGTAAGAACTTCCAAAAAACCTTTTAGTCATCGTGTGAAATCAAAAACCAATTATGTGCATCAGGAATAGACTTATATAATCTGGATTCAAAATATAAAAAGACGGTTATTATTAGCCAATCAACACCTCCGTCGGGAAAATTGGAAAAATGTATTGTGTAATTTGTTTGGTTAAAATGTTACAAAGGCCAAAAAATAAAGAATTTGACTCCATACTGAGTTGGGGTTGTTTTATGTGATCTGGCGTTGGTCCAATTTTTTTGATTAAATAAAAAATGTGTGCAGTAGATTACGTAGAGATACTTAAGAATCAAATGCTCCCATTTTGCGATGAGGAAATGTCTCTTGTCTGGGAGTTTATGCTTGCTAAATTATGGTTCCAAGAGAACAACTTGCGTATTCTAGACTGGCCCTTCCAGTCTCCGGACTTAAACCCCATTGAGCATCTGTGGATGGTTCTTTAAAGTAAAATAGAGCCATATAAGAGTAAAAACAAAGACGATATGTAGCAAAAAGTCTAGGAAGCATGGTATTCTATATCCCCGGAAACCTGTGCTAATCTTGTTGGATCTATGCAAAGCAGTTGCGAGGAGATAATTGAAATGAAGGGACTATCTATCAAATATTAATATAACATTGAAAAATAAAGGTATGTTATGGATTAAAATTTAAATTATAAAAAAAAACTAAATTTTTTCAAGGCTGTTTTTTTTAAATTTATTTATATTTTGTTGTAAATTCATAGAATAGAATAAATTTTATTTTTCTTTTCGTTAGTCTAATTGAAATACATTTTGTTTATGCATAAACTCTTTTATTAATAATGAGTCTGTAAATAAAAATTAAAAAAAAAACTGAAAACTAAATATCTTCCCCATTATTTTTTTGCAACACTGTACGTATTCATTACCACTAATGGTCTAGGGTATACTTGCAAAACTAGTAAGAAGTTTAAAATTAGTTTCTCTATTTTATGTAAATTTATAAACCTTTGATAAATTTAAAAACTGTTTATGAGTATGGGGGTTAATATTTGGCCTTTAATTTAAGAAAATATTATACAAATCATATTTAAATTATAACTTCCAAAACAGTAAATGTTTAACCCAATTTTTGTGCCCTACCACAAAACCCAACACTGGTGCAAAGTACACTTTTACCATCGCTGATTACACAGAACTCAATACGTGAAATGCCAACACTGGTGCAAAGTACATAAATGAGGAGAGTAGTGTAAAAATAACAACAAGAAAGAATAGAGGAAACGCATAAAATTTTTTTGTGTGAATTCTAAAGAAATAAAAGAAAAAAGTTGATTTAAATTAAACTTAATTGAAATAAATAAAGTGCAATAAAATGTATTTCTTAAGCCTGATTGTGATAAATTTCATTTACAATATCAAAGGTAAAAAATCCAAAGAAAATCTCAATTGAATTTAATTGAATGAAGAAAAAAAAAGTGGAAATGAAAATTTCATATACATATTATGTACATGTATAAAGTGGAATATATGTATGTACATGGAGCATAAATTTCTATGTGTGTTAAATGGTTGAAAAAAAAAATAATGAAAATATTTTTATAAATAAAACAAGTGCTAAATAATTTCCATGACAAATTTAATATTTAAACAAAAAATTAACAAACAAATGTTGACAAATTTTATGTTAATACAGAAAAAAAATTTATAAAAAAAGTACAGAAATATGTATAAATTTCTGTGTGTAAGTGTATAAAAGTGTTGGTGGATGGATGTGAGTGAGTGTGTGTGTGTTCCTTTTAATAGGTGTCCATGACCAAATGTAAAAAAGCCCCCACTTTTGGTCGAAGAAGTAGAAAAAAGAAGAAATTATGAAAAAAAAATATCCATGGCACACATTTGGATGCTATTTATTATTTTGCATGCGTTTCTGCGTCTTTTAAAAGAGAGTTTTTCAACATATTCTTCTATATGTTTTTACTCTTTTATTTTCTTCCATTCTATGTTGTTGTGTTGTTATTTAATGTTGTTTTCATTGTGTGAGAGATGAATCTCTTATGATATCATATTGTTGTTGTTGCTGTTCTTGTTGTTGGTGTTGAGCACATAAAAACACTCAACTAAACAGAACAGCAGAAATTCAAATTGGGAGTGGAGGGAATTTAACAGTTTTCATGTACTACCAACCAGACAATTGTTTTTTTTTTTTGTTCAACATAATTCCCATATTTCACCTGTAAAAATCCCAAATTTACTTGTTTTTAATAAATATTCTAATTAGAGTTTGTTTTATACATAATAAGTAATTGCAAAAGTGAAATTTGTATTTGTACAAAATAGAAATAAACTAAACAGTTGTGTTACCTAGTTACAAACCGGAAATGGGTTTTTGTTTTTTTTTATTACTTTTAACAAATTATTGTTATTCATATGTTAATTCAAATAACAATTACAAGTGCTTTGTCATTACACCGGAAATCTTAATTATTCTACATATTTATAACATGATTTGTGTAAACAAAATTAACCTGTTCTTTGAATATTTTAGATTTAAGTCGAAAGTACAGAAAACTATTTAATAAAGTTTGTTTAGTGCAGTGAGTTTATGCTACTAAAGGCGTAATTATTTTAAATGTGTATAAATGTTCTGAAATGCGAATTAAATAGGTACCTAACTTAATTGTGGAGTGTGCTAATTTATATATGTAAAAACAATAATAGAGCTGTGTCGATTCGTATACCCCCTCATAAAAGTATAAAAATCAAAGATTCGAAACAAATTAAATAAAAAAATTTAGATGAAAACTAATTTTAGAGAAAAAAAATAGGGTTAGAAACTTGATTTCTTGATTTCGACCTATCGTACAGTGGGTTGAATCGCATCCAAAGTGACGCTTAACTCAGGCAATAATGTTAGATTTTTTCTATATATATTTTTTTTAAAGCTTATGCCTTATAAGTAAAAAAAATAGAAAAAATTTTTTAAAAAAATTTTCACAAAAGAAAAAATTTTCAAGTCATTGAAAAAATTTTTAAAACTGATGTCTTCCAAACGGGTCGAAATTTGCACCAAAGATAGTAATATCGGATAGTAATTTAGACACAATTTTTCAACAAGATCGGTCAAGAACGATCTGAGTTAGAGGGATTCCAAATTTGACACTTTGACCAAACAGGTGTTTTTTCTCATTCCTCCTCTATAAACTCACCTACACCTCCTCTATATAAAACTTAAACTCACCTACACCTCCTCTTTCCACCACAGTGCAGCTCGAGTCTTTTAATAAAATCATAATCTAAAGAAAGGCGCGCAAACATGCGCAGCATTTTATTTGTTAAAATAAAAGCTTTAAAAGTAAAAAGTATGCAACCTAGAATAACGATTTTATATTAAATTAAATTTTTTTTTTTATTTAGTTTTAAAATTTTTTTTTATTTAGTTTTAAAATTTTTTTTCTAAATTGTTTTTTAATTTTTTTTTAAAAAAGTTTTTTTCAATTTCTTTTTTTTATTTGTTTTTAATTTTTTTAAAAAAAATTTTTGGATGAAAAAATATTTTTCCCGATTTTGACCCATTGTAGGTCCAACTTACTATAGCCTTATATACATCGTTGCAATGGATTTTGAAATATCTACCATTTGATATCAATATTGTCTATATTACTGACTTAGTAATCCAGACATAGATAAAACAAGTAACAGAGCTATATTCGGCTGTGCCGAATCTTATATACCCTTCAACAAATTATACTTAAAAATATTTTTTTTTTTAAATATTTTTATTTAAACAAAATCAAAATTTTTTTTTCCAAATTGTTTTTTAATTTTTTTTAAAAAAAGTTTTTTTGTATTGTATGTCCAACTTACTATGGCCTTATATACGTCGTTGCAAAGGTCTTTGAAATATCTATCATTAGATATCCATATTGTCTATATTAATGACTTGGTAATCCAGATATATGTAGGTCAAAAATAGGTCAAAAATCGCGACCGAGTCGGAAGAATTTCGGAGATATTGATGTATGAATCGTGTATGTAAGTTATTTGGGGGCTTCGGAAAGTTGATTTCAACACACAGACGGACATGGCTATATCGATTCCGCTATCTATAACGATCCAGAATATATATACTTTATGGGGTCGCAAATGAAAAATGTGGAAATTACAAACGGAATGACAAACTTATATATACTCTTGCCACTCATGGTGAAGAGTATAAAAATAGGGCAAAAATCGAAGTTGTCCCGGTTTTTTCCCTATATCTCAGCCATTTATGGGCCGATTTTGTCGATTTTAAATAGCAATCGAGTCGGAAGAATTATCGATATATTGATGTATGAATCATGTATGTAAGTTATTTGATTTCAGCCAATTTGTGGAACGATTCACAAGAATTTCAATAGCAACCTAAGCGGGAATATAGCAGAAATATTGATGTATCAATCATGTTTGTTGATTATTTGGGGGCATCGGAAAGTTGATTTCAACATACAGACGGACATGGCTATATCGACTTCGCTATCTATAATGATCCAGAATATATGTATTTACTTTGTGTGGTCGCAAATGAAAAATGTAGAAATTACCAAAGAATTGACATATGTACTTATATAGGGTGTCTCAGTAAGAATACACTTTTTCAATTAAGTGTAATTTTTTTTTTTGTGACGTGGTGGGCATTTGGCAGATATTTCATTTCATTCTTAATCAGAATATGTCTTCTTTACCAATAAAAAAATCACAAGTATCCCAAAAAATACTTGTTTTAATATTAAAATGAAGAATTGCATTCTTATGGAGACACCCATTAAATCCCCTAGCCACTCAAGGTGAAGAGTTTAGTTGTAATACATTAAACTACTAAGTTTGGAGTTCTGCCCGGAGGTCAAGGTTAAGAAATTAAAATTAGGTCATTTCATAATTCTACAGGATGTAGTGAAGTAGAATTAACAGGAATGTTGAAAATGTATTCTCTGAACTGAACGACAAGTCTTTTCCACAGCAGATTCATGGTGACAAGTAAAGGTATTGGCGACTTTAATAAATGACATTATTGAAACATGTATTCTGCAGAAGCAGATTGATAGTTTGGTTTTATGAGCAGCGACCCTATGGATCATGATCATTCCAATAAGCACCAAAGCCCCAACAAATTAAAGAACTTGACAATTTTGTTGGAATTTGACTTGAATGCAAAAGTAATTATGTTTTAAAATTTAAAAAATTAAATATTTTTCAAACAAAAAACATATGGCTTGAATTTATTTTTACATTTTACTGGAGAATGCTATTGAAATAAATTGTAATACATCTGTAATTCAATTGTTCGACTATAATTCAAGGCTGGAATTACACTTGCTTTCAACTTGAATTCCAGTAAAAATGCTTATTGGATGTATGCTCTCGTCTGGTATGTTTTTGTCATTTCTCGTGGAAGACCCTATATGATGTTGTAGTTAGTATGACTACTCCGATGACATCTCAGGAGGAACTGCTTTGTCAACGTAAGAGTTCCATGTTAAATGATCGAATGAATCTTCGTTTTTGAATGTAGATTATTACCCAGTAAGCACCAAAGCCCCAAAGAAATAAAGTGTAATACAACTATAATTCAATTGCTTGACTATAATTCAAGGCTTGAATTACACTTGCTTTCAACTTAAATTCCAGTAAAAATGCTTATTGGGTATGTTCCAATTTGATTTGTTCAAGACAAGTTCAAGCCTTTGGAGTTTTTAAGGCTGTCTTTTATTAACTTTGAATATTTCTATACTGCGTAACACTCAATGTAATTGACCACTGTCTGTACAATCGTAAATAGCAGCCTAAAAGGCTATGTAGTAATTTGTCTATAAAAATTACTCTATCAAATTATTTTTCTATAACAAATGAAATTTGGTGTTACAAGATTCAGAAAGCTCCTTGTAAAGAAATCTTGATACTACGTTTCTTATGAATTTTTTTTTCGTACATAGTAATTTCAATTCTTTGAGAAAGAATGCCATTGGACAACATATATGTACATACTTCCAGGTCATAATTTAGTGTTATTTGCAAATTTGTGGACAACCAACATATAGAAATCAAAATTAATTTCGAATCTGGCATTAAGGAAATTGGTTTTAAATGATGGTTTGGATAAATATTTAACCCAATAAATTTCTCAAAATAGAATACTTAAAATATATCCAAACAAAATTGTCTCTCCCCTAAAGCTTTATAAAATCTTCAAGACTGTCAAGCAAGAGGCAATAAAAACTGACATTCATTTCCATCGACATACATAGGTCATAAACGTCGCTCGCATTTGAATTCGCTGTCGCTCTTTTAGAGAGATAGTAGATAAATGGTAGTGGCTTTAGTTAACCTTCATAAGAAACTTCTTATTTAAGTCTACTTGGTTTTGAGAATTGCTCTCGAAACTCTACGAGATTATGATAATCTCTTCACTTTGTTAGGTATTGTGGACTGCAGGAATCACCAAACTTCCTTCTGCAGGTTTAAGTCCTAAGATGTAAATGCTATGGTGTTACTGTTCCAGGAGAAAATCTTTGTGTTAAAGGCTTGTTAATGTATCGTCAATGCCTAAAAAGTAATTGAAAATGATCATCCAATAGCAATAGTTTTTATTAATATACCAGGGCATTCAGATGAAAATGAATCGGGACTTTACGGGGCACAAAAAACAGCGGCTGCTTTAAAAATTAAGGTATCAGATGTTCTTGATGATCAATTTTCAGCCGACAAGTATTCAAGTGCAACTATATACACCATAAATAGCTACACATTTATCAAGTTTCCGCTGGTATTTTAAAGTATAATAAATGATCGAAGCGGCTTATTAGTTATCAAAGTCTATATTGCCAAAAAATTTACAACGAAAGCCTCGTTGCAAATTGTTTTATTATTCTATAAAATGCACTTAAATTATTTTAAAAACCTTTCAATGCTATTGAAATGAAATATCAGTTATATTTGCATTTATTGGCATTTTGCGATGAGTGCCTTGAGGCATGCTTAAGCATTAGAAGGTTAAGTCATTACCTAGCACTTCTATATCGAATGTGCGTAAACCATAACGCCTCGGGCTTGTTCGGAAAAGCAACACTGCGCTGCATCTTATGCGCAGTACGTTCTAAAATCCAAAAGTATGCAACACTGCAAATGTCTTGAGTTCTAAAAAGAAACAGTTAAACAGATGATGCGCAAAAAACCATCAAACAAGCATCACTAAATTGGCTGATGCATTGTCTGCGCATCAGCATCGGTTGATTTGCTTCAGCATCTCAAACTAATCACAGATGCTCATCAAATGCAGCGCAGTGATGCATTTTGCGAAAAGGCCCCTCCTTACAATAACATATTTTCCATTTTTTTTAGCTAATTAAAAATAGGTTAGGGAACTTAACCTAACTTTTTTGGACATAACAAACAGTATAAAAGTAGTTTTTATTTCCAATAATTACAGATAAGTAATATATTTCCAAAAAAAAACTGATAATCGGGTTGGGACTTTAATTTTTCAAGGCTGTTCAATATAACGCTGTCCAGAATATGTACTGACTTATTCGAATATACATGCCTGATTTATGTCATATTGTATTCCGGAATCATGCACTAGATGGTCTTATTCACCGAGGGTGCGAAGATATCTCATACGAAATGGAAGTATTACAGACCAATTAGTCTATCCTCCTTCCTTTTGAAAATTCTTGAGAGGATGATTGATGTTCATTACAAAATTATAATTAGAGCCAATTTACTATATGACTCTCAACATTCCTATACGATGGGCAGATCTGTGCAGATGTTGATTCCCACTCTTGCGAGTTACAATGAGATGACTCTCTAGAGCTTGATGAATATAGTTAAAGAGAGAATTCAATATTCGATTATTTCTACGGTTCTACGAGGACTTGGTATTGACCTGTCCATTACTGCTTTTATAGTGAGACATCTATAGAGCTACAATATCTAAGGTTTTAAAAGGCGGGTGGTTTTTATAACCCTTCTTGTTGTATATCGAAATAAATTCACAACTGTATCATAGAATATTATCGCCACGGATGATGTGACAGGGTATGGAAAATGGTGGCGGACACTATACGCACCGGACACTATACGCGGACACTATACGCACCTCACCATCCAATACCCTCTTTACCTTACTGAACTGGGAAGCCAATTCACTTTATGTTTAAGACGTGATACTACAGGTTATGGGACTGGGCGAAGTTCGGTCATGCGACCATATTGGTTGTCTGGGAGAACTCTTGGAAAGCATTGATTATTGCACTACCAGTATTTCTTTCTCTGTCAATCCGGGATGGATAGACTGCAGGAAGACACTATCTTTAAAGTTGGTTGGTTTACGTGGTAGTTCACTACGTGCGAACAATCAAGTATAGTCGAAGGGACCCCGTTTTGATAAGACCACACCACTCGTTAGATGTAATGTCGTTTACATCGTAATGTAACTAAAATGTGTACATAACGTCGTGCTTGCTAGATCCAACCTGTAGCTGTGAGATATCTCAGTAGGTCATTGAGTTTTGACCCGGCTACCTCCCCAAGGTTGTTCAATGTATAGTGGCTGGGCATTATCAGAGAAGGTGTAACATCGTTTCCTCTTTTTCCCTATCCTTACAACTGCGACAATGGTCGTTAAAGGGAGTCCCAGGCGATTAGCGTGCTTGCCTAACGTCCAGTGTCCCGTTAATACTGCCAGCAACCTTAATATATCCTTTCTATTCCTGGTTATCAGTTGCATAGTACGTTTCTCGTTAAAAGATGTCCACATCAACCTACATGTGTCTAAATTATAGTGTTCAGTGCCTCTGAAGGACTAGTTCTTAGTGCGCCGGTTATACCAATGCAGGCTGATCTCTGGACTTTGTATAGTTGGTCTACGACATACTTCGTTCTAGTTGCAGTCCACCATACGAGAGATCCGTTTGAAGTAGTTCATTTGAGATCTTCACTGATGACTCGAATTTGAAGGGTATGTGTGGAGGTAGGCTTTTATATAGCACGGACTGGAATGCGCGTCTCCTTTATACTGCTTGATCAGTCTAAAGGAGGTGTATGTCTACACGAAATACAATATTGTCCTATAATGAAAGGCATATCAGAACGAGATAACTAGACATTCGACAGTAGGACTTTTTTGGTGAAGTACGGATGCATAATCCGAAAGGAGAGCTTCACTGAAGAGGTAGATCGATCGATTGATTTGTGTATAGCTTTCGTCGTGCAAATGATGCGACGTGCGACGGCAAGGGAACTAAGGGCTAACTGTGACTGTTTTCGACTGATAAAAATAACGCCTGATGATGAAGGAAAAGAAGGAGTTTGTAAGGACTTCCTTCAGTCCTTCCTGATCCGAGATGGGTTATGTTTTGCTAAACTTTTCATGCATGATCTGAGGGAACTGTCAGAAGGTTGGATACCATCGTACGAGCAACAGATTGATTTGGTAGTCGGCTCGAAGCATTAATGAATTTAGCAGACTATATCTACATGATAAGAATGAAACATGAAATTTAACCATGGTCGAAATTTCGATCGTAATCGCAATAGAATTAAAATGGAGATTTCGAACGATATCGAATGCCGTATTTTGCCTTTGTTGATCAGAGATTGGTAATGCTGGGAGCAACTCTTCTAGCATCCCCTGGGGAAACTGTCAGAGACGGATGTCAGAAGGTTGGATACCATCATACGTGCAACAGATTGGTTTGGTTGTCGACTCAAAGCATTGTTAATTTAAAGATGATAAGCAATAAAAATATATTTCCGAAACGATACAATTTAACCATGTTCCCAAATTTCGATCGTAAACTTAATAGAATTTAAATCGAGATTTCGATCGATATCGAATGCCGTATTTTGCCCCAGAGAAAAACGTTCGTTTATAACAGAAATGTTACAACATGACCTTTGGGTGGACATTATGAACAAATCTGGCAACATATTCTCTGTGATTTGTTTCCATGTTGTGAGTATTTGTTGTTGTTGTTTTTGCTTTAGCTGTTCAAATGAGAGTGGGTGGTTTCTATGCTGCAGCAAAAGTTGTTTATTTTTTTTTGTGAGCTCCGTTACAGAACAAGAAAAAACCTTTTGGGGGAAGTTTATAGTGTAAAAGTGTGTGTGTGTATTTCTCAATGAGTGTGTGTGTGTTTGTGTAAATGTGTAGCGGATATGTCAAAGGATATATGTCACAAACACAATGTTATTTTCGCACACAACATATTTAACACTCATACTCATGCACATTTACATATACAAATTAAAACAATATTTGTAGATGTGTGTGTGTGGGTATCCATACATATTTTATTTATTTGTATGTGTTTTCAATGGAACACATGTACACATACACTTATCCATCTACATACATACAGACATCGTCGATAAATATAAAGGTCCTTAGGAACATTCGACGAAGTCATCTTAATTTTGTTGAAATGAAGTTTTGCTTGGAAACATCATGTTGCTGGTTTGTTTTTTTATTTTATTTTTTTCTTGTTTGGTTTAGTTGTTATTATGTATTGATGTTGTCGTCGTCGTCGCAGTTGTTGTTGTTGGGTTTTGTTTTAGCTGTTGTCATCATTATCAGCACTATCGCCAGTTGACTTTTATGCATTTTTTGTGATTTTTTTCTCTACTTCTTATGCTTGTTGTGTTAGTTGTTGTTGTTGTTTTATGCATAAGTAATTTTTTGATGTCGTTGTTTTTGCTACAAAATAGAACAAGTGGGAGAAATTATAAAAGAGTTGACTAAAATATGCAAAAAGGATGTTGTGTTGTTGCTCTTGTTATATTTGTTTTTTTTTTTGAGAGACATACACAAACACTGTCATATCTCAGATACAACTCAGTGTGTGTAAGTAAGTTGTACATTAGGATGGGCCTTATTTTGAACTTTTTGGGTTTTCGATGCAATCAAGTTCTTAAAACCAAAGGCTGGACATTTAATCAAAATCGAAGAAACTTTAGACGTTGTAGAATTTATTTGTTTCGCCATCCTGTTGAAACCACACAGCAGCTCGTCACCAGCATAGATTCCGTAAGATGCACAAAATCACTACAGCATTATCCGCCATAGTTACTCAGATTTGACAGGGCTTAAATCAGCAGATGCCTTGTGAACGGACTATTCTAGTGGCACTTGCCCTGTCGAAGGCCTTCGACACTGTCAGTCACGCCACACTCTTCCAGGACATCCTGCAGTCCCATAATGCCCAACAACACGAAGAAATGGATAGTGAACTATTTGAGCAGTCGCTCATGGAGTTTAGAGACAAATGCTCAAAACTCAGTTAAGTTAAACAAGTAGTCCCTCAGGGCGGGGTTCTGTCGCCTCTCCTGTTTAACTTCCACCTGTCTAAACACCCAGTGCCTCCACCGGGTGTGGAGGTAATCACCTATGCGGACTGCCAATCGAAGTCATCGGCAACACTCTTCACCACCTGGACGAAGAAGGTAAAACTCAACTTAGGTATCATGGTCGACGACGTACAAATTCCTACAGTGAACCAACCGAAAATCTTGGGTGTCAGTTTCTCATTACACCCTCCACATATTCAACTGTCCAGCCAACCCTACTTCACTACGTCCTGATCAATGGAATAGGTTATGTTGTCTTTGAGGGAAGCTGTGGTTTGTGGCTTATTCGCATAGACCTGCGAGCTACGAAAACCTCTCAAGAAAATGTCTAACGGAGTCAAATCTATGACCGATGGAATGGGTTATGTTGGCTTTGATTGCCGCTGTGGTTTGTGGCTTATTTGCATAGACCTGTAACTTAAGAAAACCCCACAACATAAAGTTTAATGAGGTCAAATCACCTCGTTAGACTTTCTGGAATAGGTTTGAGGGCATGGTCATCTCACGTGGATGTGATGTGTACTGACCACGATTTTAGATGATGGCGAACAATTTTAAACCTAGGCACCTTCGAAACCCCCCAAAAAGCTAAATAAGGTCCACCCTATTGTACATATATTGTATATACTACTTTAATATTTTAATAGAAATTATATAGACATTACCTGAAGTGGGTGTACGTAGCACCAGTTGTCCTTGTTGTTGTTGTTGTTGTTGCTGTCGTGTTTGTTTATTCTTCTTTTTTTTGTTTTACTTCTTGTTGTAGTTTTGATATGCTTCATTATAATGCGTTTATTTTTTCTCACTAGTTCAACACAGCAGCAGCAGTTTTATAACGATAACATCACTGTTTTTATCACCTACTAAACTCTATTTGACTACACTTTTTTTACAATACTATATCCCTGTATGAGTGTAAATATGCAAGTGTGTAGTTAGGTACATATCTGTGTATGTAATGAAAGTTATAACACGATGTAATATTCTTATGTTTTTAACTAAAGCCGTTATTTGTAAGAATAATAAAAGTTATTCTAACCTCAATTCGTATGTACTTTTTTTTAGCAGTTAAGCATCGAGAGCAAATGTCAAAATATCACATCGTTAAATTAACGTTTTATGAATTATGATTATATAGGTATTAAACAGTATTATTAACTAGTGTTTTTAATGTGATATTTTTAATAGTTTTCAGAACTTGTTATACCCTTCAACGTGAGCGATAAGTTAGTCATTCCTTTTGTAATGTCTACATTTTTCATTTGCGATCCTGTAAAGTATATATAGTATGGGTCGTTATAGATAGCGGAATCGGTATATCCATGTTCGTCTGTATGTTGAAATCAACTTTCCGTAGCCCCCAAATAACTTGCATACATTATTCATACATCAATTTATCAGCTATAGTCCCGGTTTGCTATTTAATATCGAGAAAATCGGCCCACAAATGGCTGAGATATAAGCACAAAAACACGAATTCATTAATTACCTATTTTTGAACTATGTATATCTAGATTCCTATGTCATTAATATATATAGCATGGATATGTAATTACAAATATATGATATTACAAAGACCTTTCCAACAACGTATGTATATAACTCCATAGTAATTCGGACTTATAATGGGTCAAAATCGGGAAAAATATTGTTACGAAATTGTACTTGAATTCAAATATAACGATTTTAAGGGCTGATTTAAAAGTAGCATAATGCTTTCAAATAACATTGCTGTAATAGAAAACTGTAACATATCTGTGGGCATTATTAAATAAAAGCTTTCAGTTGACCACTGATCGTAAGTTGGCAACGCTGTTTGAATTCGAATATTCAGTTAAAGAACATTGTAGAAAGTACACCACAGGTGGCGTATGATCTGGAATATTCAAACTTTGACGGTTGAAGAGCGGTCTGGAGTGCGGATGGCAGTGTTGTAAATGGTGGCAGAGGTTGCGGTCGTTAGTGAGTTTATCAGAGACGCTTTTCGAATAAACATCAACTAAGTGCCTTAAAGTGTGTTGTGTTTTTCAAGTAAATTCGTGTACATTATAAATTGTGTCTGTATTTCTGGGAATTTATAAACGTGTATAAAAAACATTGAGTGGCTATTTAATTCTGTGGTTGTTGTACATTTTGAATAAATAAAGAGTTGTTACAATTTTTAAACTACTAAACGGCTTTTATTTGCAATCAAAATATCCGGTTTATTTAAAGGACGTTTTGAAAAGGTTAAAACGTAACAATATTTTTAAATCGAGGTTTTTTTTCACAAAAAAAATGTATCAATGTTTTTTCAACCATATTTTTTGATTAATAAATAAAAAATTTAAAAATATTTTTTTTATTTTTATTTTGAAGTATATTTGGTGAAGGATATATAAGATTTGGCACAGCCGAATATAGATCTTTTAATTTTTTTTAATGTAATACTAGTTATTAGATTTGACATGTTTCTAGTAAAATCGATTAGATATATCAAAAATCTAAGCGCTCATTTGGTGATTCAACCTTATGCTAGGTATACACGTTACGATAAGTCGTACGATAAATTGTATAAGTATGAAATTAGTAACGTGTATCATGTTGTCGTACTAACGAAGTTTGAAAATCAAAAATTTTTGATTTTTGTGATATTTTTTTATTTTTAATTTTTTTCAAAGGAAATAGTACGATTTGTAGTAACGTCTATCACAAAACCGAACTTCAACTCATACTACAAATAGTACGAAAAATAGTATCGTGTATACCTAGCATTATACAGTTGTACTAATAAGTATTTTTATGATAGAAAATGTATATTATGAATGAAAGGCCGTCGTCTCACTTTATATGGAAAGGAAAAAGTTTTTGTTACTTCTTAAAAATATAAATGTTAGCAGATTATTTTTATTTTTAATTAACTAAATATGTAATTCGGAAATAAATGAGAAGACATTTTAAAAATCATTGTTTATGTGAACGTATAAGTAATATTAATTATAGCCATCGCTCATACTTAGAATAGTTCAAACAAAAAGTCAAATTTTTGAATTTTATTTTTAAAATTTGAAAAAATTTAAAATTTTTTTTCGCAAAAAAATCGCCAGAAAAAAATATGGTTGAAATCTTGTATGATAAAAAATTTTTTGGTGAAAAAAAAATATTTTGCCGATATGATTGCTCGGTTTATTGATGAGAAAGCCCATTTTTAAATTTAAATAAAAGTGATAAAATTATTTAATTAATAACGCACAGAGGGATTTTGGTGTCAAAAAGACAATTTTTCAAACACTCAATTTCAAAAATCAAATGATGCAATTTTGTAGAGAAATGTTTAAAGATAAAATGTACACTTATAGTTTTAAGAAAAATTTTATTTTATTTTTAAAAAATTGAAGTAAAGTCCATGCAAGGGTGTTAAGCAAAAATTTACTTATATTTTCACGTAATTCGGTGGTTAATATATTTATAATTTTACTAATAATACCATTTACCTTTAACATATTTGAAAAATATAACATTTCTCCATAAGAAGATATTCTTATTAAGAAGATATGCCCAAATCTATAAGTCTCTAAAAATTATTTTATTTTTGATTTTCCATTAAAAAAAAAATGAAGCCCCACTTTCCCCCAAGCTGTTTTTTTAATAAAATGAAAGGTGGGAGTGTCATGTTTCGATTAAAAAAATAAATAGTTTTCGGAACAGGATGGAAACTTAACATTTTTTGTCGAATAATAAACGAAATATCCAAAAAATTCTTATCTATTATAAGTCCGAATTATTATGTATGAAGCCCCTCTGTGGGACGTATCGATGCCTTAATATAAAAAGGCTCTAACTCGTGTTTTTTAAGTACGGATTACTAATTTTTTTTTAGTGTACGCTGTCCACTCGAAATGTAAAATTTTCTATCACTATTTTCATCATTGCTACCAGTATCTCGCTAATTTCGACTATTGACATCACATAATGCCAAAGTAAGAAATCCAGAGATGGGATATAACAGGACATAGGCGGCTAGTTGACAGGTCCAAAAGGCAGAAATTTCTCAGTGAAGCTATTGTTGCTCGAAAAACATTCCCGATTTTCATAATACAGCTGAATAATTTGGAGAGCTAGTTGCGGTGTGATTCTTGCCATGATTAATTGTTAAGCAATACTGAATAAAAATATAAAAAACCTCAAAGAAATAAAAATTAAAGGCTGTCAAATAATCCTGATGTCATCATTTGTCATTTATTTAGAACAAACTTGGAAAATTATACTTGTATCCATAGACAACAACTAGATAGGTAACTGAGAGTAAAAAACCTAAGTCTGTTGTCAGAAACCTAATTCATGAGCAAAGCGTATTAACAAGGTGAGTGCGTCCCGGCAACAAATACAACAATGCAAAAACAACAGGCGATTTGTTTTTGTTAAAATGTACGGTAAATGTCAAAATCAAGGCGAATTAAAATATTACTATTTTATTTACAATAACAAATGTAAACATAAACAAAGTTTGACATATAGTGTACATAAAACCACAGCGAATTAAGAAACAGCTGATTTTATGCACTCACCTTGTTAATACGCCTTGTTCATGAGAATGTATTGCATGTATTTTGTTTTGATCAGTTGGAAGGAATCTTGAGAAATTTAATGGTCGCTTAATTTCTCGATTTGAAGATGTCAATTGGTGACTCGTTCTTATGATTTGAAAGACCGTTTTTACGTGAACAAACCACAACCATTTGATGCTCTGAAAGATATTTCTATTTCATTAGTATCAATATAAATGAATTTGTCCAATAAATTGTGCAAATTTACATATTATTTTCCAAAAATAATACTTTTTGAACAAGTCACATAATTTTCACTATAAATTTCTGTATTTTCGTTTCTTCTAGATGTTCTTTCAGCTAGTTCAAGTCTTATACCCGGTGGTCATTGCCGGGACTACAATGGTAAACTATATGAAACCGGTATGCACTATATGCCTGGACCGGATTCATGTCGTCTTTGCATATGTGACAGTGGTCTGCCGAAAGCCTGTAAAATGGTATTATGCGAAGCGTTTACCAAATGTAAATCATTTCAAACGGTCGGCTCAGGCAACAATTGCTGTGAGGTGATCTGTCTCGATGATCAGCTAACGGATGGCAGTACCGATTTTGGAGTTTGACTAATCGTTAGTGGCATAACGGCCACGCTATCACTCTCCATGATATTTTTCCTTATCAATCGTTTTAGACGTAAGAAGTTGAGAGCCAGAGAATCAAGACAAACTGCCGAAGATCAAAGAAGTATTGTGGGAAGTATAGGGTGAGTAAAAGCTCCTATTAGTTAATGTTTGTTTATTTAAAATGTTTGTTTATTTGAAATTTTAGTTATATTGCTGGCAATATGGGTTATATGGAGGGTAATTTAAGTAGCATGGATTATACTTATGGAGGAGCAGCCACTCACTATCCGTTGTGGAAACCGCCCAGTGGTTATTTTCCACGTGGTGAGGCACCACCACCCTACGACGAGGCAGTGGCTATATCACAAGCAGAAGCCTTAAGTGCTCAGTGTGCAGCAGCTGCCGCAGCGGCACAAGTTGCCGCCAACCAAAGAGCCACCATGAACATGAATTCGGTAGAGATGCAGAATGCCGATTTGAATCGTAGAGCTCAAGCCAGCCAGCAGATGCAGCAAATACAACATCATGCTCAGCCTCAAACGGCTCACACGCAGCTAAACCATCAGCAGCCGTCACATGTAGTGCCCACGCTACAGACCCATGTCTTGGCTCCACAAAGTCAACAGTCCAATCAGTCCCATCAAATAACCCAAAGCACTACAAATTTAATAAATATCAATATAAATAGTGGTGGCAATATAACCACCATAGCCACGGGTGAAAATCACCAACCACCCTACAGTTTACAAGATGAAAATGGCACAAATACGGGACTAATACAACAGCAGTCCTCAGCCTTGGCCACGCAACAGATGCAAATGCAGCAGCAGCAACAACAGTTGATAGCGGCCACAACGAATGGCTCAAATGGTCAGGGTAATGGACGAGTGCATATAGCACAAAGTAATTCCATTTGTGTGCAAACTATGACTCCCATAAATCAACAGCCACAACAGCAGCAGCCACAACAACAACAGCAAATGCCAGCTACACAAAATGGCATGCAATCAGCTCAAATGATGACAGCCAATATTAATGGCAACAACTCGAACACTTTGTCCAGACAGACACAGAATCTTGTCATGAACACTAACAATGATTGTGGTTATAAAAATTGTCACTTGAGTAGCAACAATTCCACTAATACTGTTTCTCGACGTCTGCAAAGAACAAACGAACCTCTGCAGCAATATGTGGTCGATGTAGAGGTCAATGTAGGCAACGGCAACAATCGTGGCTATCATTCGTTGCCACCCTGCAACAATACCTCACCAGCTGAGTGTGAAGTCATAGCATCGCCTACACAGTTTAGCAACAATTCGCCCTCTATAGCCAATGCCATTTCAACACCCGCTATAGATCAGGTTACAACAAATTCAGAAAATCAAACCATGGAAGCAAACAATACCATCACTAATACAGAAAACTGTGCACTATTGAATAATTCTGGTCACAACACTTTGCCCTTGCAGCACAACCAAAGTAATAAGTCCACTAGCAGTGTAGGCGGTGCCATGAAAAACTCTTCCTCCTCCTCCAGCACATCCTCTTCAAAGCGTTATCATCGTACCATGCCTCGCTATTATGCTGTTGCAGATCCTCTCTCCTCGCGGGATACGGTCCCTACAAATGCTCTCAATACTGCCAGTAAATCCTCCAAAGCGGAAGTCAAACTAACATCTAACAACATCACGAATAGCAGCAATAACTCTTCGGCTAATTCTTCGTTATCATCCAAAAAGCCGACATGCCAGTGTCCTGTGCAACATGTACCAATGTCTTATATGGGTACCACACAACTGTCAAATGCTCAAAATGTTTCCAATAATGCTTTTTTCACCGTCTTAAGCAACAAGCTAAGCTCATCCACCAACAATTCGCCCACATCTTCTCAGCAGCAACACGCTTCTCAGCGTCTACAAACGAATTCGAATACCAACTCGCTCAACTACCAACAAAGACCAAAGTCATCACAGAGTTTAAGTCATACAACGCGAGATGGAGAAAATATGAACATTTCCAGCAATAATACCATGAAACGTTCATTGAATTCACACTGCAACTATGAATCCAAAATAGCCACCATTTCAACAGGTGAACTACAAAATTCCGGCTCAAATGCTCAGTCGCAGCATCATCAGCAGCAACAATTGCAACAGCAGCAGCAACAGCAACACCATCATCACAGCCACAGTCATGCTCATCATCATGGTCATCATTCAACTTTGCTGCCGCCACCCCAGCATCATGATGACTCATCGCCCATAGTTTTGGGCCGGGTAACAAAACGTTCGAGCAGCAGTAGTAGTGGCGATCGTTTACGCAGTGCCAGCAGTGGTAGTACTAGAAGTTCGGTGGCGGAAAGTGTTGGCATAACTTCGCCAGCCGCTGCTGCCTATTTAAATAGCAAGGTAGGTGCATGATGTGTATGGTGTATGAATGTTAAAAGTTTTTGTTAATCATCATTCGCTGTATATAATTACATTTTCTTATATCTATATCATATTCCTATTCAAATGTTGCCGGATTATGTCTTTAACATAATATTTATTTTGATTTGTTTTTTTTATTTTTTATTTGATATAATACTGTCCTACAGTTTTTAAAAGTCTTGAAGAAAATTCTTTAAATTTTGAAAGAAGGTTAAATATATGATTCTCTTATCTTTCTAATCTTCACATATACATATTTGGTCAATTCACAAGGTCTCTTATCATATCATATTGTCATAATGTCCTAATATTTCACAATGGTTTTTATTGTTTTTCAAGCAAAAAATGTCCTAAAAAAATACTACTCTTTATGCTATGTTTATTATGTTATCGTAACCAAAAAGTAGAGACCTTCGCCGAATGCCTAAGAGCCGGTTAAGCCGAGTTGCCGAGTCGAGATATATTAGGACATTATGACAATATGACTGATAAGAGACCTTGTGAATTGACCAATTGATTTAAAGTTATTGTATTCTAAAATGTTCTTCCCTGGAGAAAAAAACGTTCGCTTTTTTATCCGAGTATGAGTCATTCCTGAGCAATGATCCAATGGAACGATTTAACGTTTCCCTTCTGTATGTTCAAATAAACTTTTTGAAGCCTTTGTAAAGATTGGACAAATTTGAAGTTATGAAGTAAATTGGCTGTCAAATGATGAAATGTCAAGAACTGAGCTGTCATCCTTTGACATTTATTTAGTACAAAATTTTGAAATTTTAACCATGAAACGCTAAACTCGTGAACAACGAATTTTAATTGCGAAAATTTACTTTACAAATTGTAAATATGGGTGGTCACAAATTTCATTTTTCGAAAGCTTACATCGTCCTGTACGATTCAATCGGACTATGAGTTTAAAAGATATAGATTTATTACCACTACGGCCGCCTCGTTCGTCTGATATAAAGCCGCTGGACTGGGGCCATTAAAAGGCCGAGTTTATGTATATAAACCACAAAAAACTGATGTTCTGAAAGATTAAATTCGACGCTGCATTAATGAGATAAGCGAAGCGTTTTTGAATAGTTCAACATTTTGTGAAAATATGAGCTAATTCCTCAGTTATCGTTGAAAACATAGAAACCTAAGAGAAGAAACTCTTCTGCCAAAAATCTAACTCAGTTGTCAGAAACCTAATTGGTGAGAATGTATTAGTAGAAAAAACTATGTGAAAACAAAAACATCACTCGTATGTGTGATTATTTTGAGTAAATTTTTTGTTGTGAGTTTTTTTTTCTAGTTTCCGCTCTAGAAAAAACTATGGGCAAAATTCAGAAAAACGAAAAGAAAACTATTTATAAATTTTTGTATGGAAATCACTCACTTTTTAAATTTTTTTAAGTATTCTTCATACAAATATTTGATAATTGTTTTCCTTTCGTGTTTCTGAATCAAACAAAAACAACACTCGTATGTGTGATTATGAATTTTTTTGTTTGATTTTATTCAAGTTTCTGCTATGGTTGAAAATTACAAATGGTGTCTTCTTTTCCGGCATAAATGGCATTTTTCTGCCTTTTATCCTTCTTTGTGTTCTTTTCTGAAAAACATGTAGTTTGGTCGTGTTCTTTTCTAATAATGTTACCCTAAAACCTGAATATATGCTACATGTTTCACCCTCAATTTTATCAAAGGGTTAGTGCACCACTTTGTATGTAAGCACGAAGTATAGTTTTATAATATTTCGAAGCTACATAAAAGAAAATTGCATAAATGGTAATGATTTTTGTTCTATTGTGATCGTTAAAAATGCTACACATTATGAGGGTATGGGTAACATTTATTAAATGGTACAAAATATATAGGCAACATTTTGTGTCAGAAAAGAAAACACCAAAAGTTTCTAAAAAAGGTAAAAAATGTCTGCTTTCAAGTCAGTAAAAGATTTTTAGTTTATTTTTATAATTAAATGTAATTGAAAGTGTTTAGCTGTTGCATACTAAGATTTAAGTAAAACACATCAACGTAAAACAAAATTATGAATAAAAAAACATAACCTCAAAATATTTTTTAAAATTTTTCAAAAATTTTCTTTTAATTTTTTAAGATTTATATTAACGATTTTCAGTTAGTTTTTATAATTATATGAAATTGAATGTGTTTAGCTGCTGTATACTGAAATTCAAGTAAAATGCATCAACTTTACCGATGTTATGGATAAAAAAGTAAAATAACCTCAAATTTGTCAAGGCTTTTTTTTCCACAAAATTGTTTGTCTATAATAAAGGTCATAAAGTTATATTTGAATAAAAAGAAATTTATTATATTTGCTATATTATTAAAAGCATTATCTCTAAAGTTATTATAGTAGTTTTTAATTATTTTTTTTTAATTTTTAAAAATTTTCTTTTAAACTTTTAACGATTTTTATTTTAATTTTATATTTATATGAAATTGAATGCGTTTAGCAGCTGTATACTGAAATTCAAGTAAAACTCAACAACTTTACCAATGTTATGAATAAAATTGTAACATAACCTCAAATATCTCAGAATGGTCAATGGTAGATTTTACAAAAAAATAGTTATTTCATAATAAAGTTCATAAAGTCATATTTTAATTAAAAGCAAATTCATTATTATATTAGCTAAATTATAGTAAATTTTTTTTTTAAATTTTCAAAAAATGTAAAAGAAATTTTTTTCGATTTTTGTGAAATATTTTTAATTTATTTTTAGAATTCTATGAAATTGATAGTTTTTAGCTGCAGTGTACTGAAATTCAAGTAAAATGCATTTAAATTTCATAGAATTTTTAAATCACCTTTTGCAACAAAATAGTTAATCCATAATAAAGATTAAAATATACTTGCTATTTCTAAAGTTATGTTTTGATATAAATTATTTGCATACATTGAGTTAGGACTTAAGAATTTATATTAGATTGATTAGGTTACCATTACATTAATATTTTTTTAAAATATTTCCAAACTTTTCCTTAATCTCATTAACCGGCAACATTATTTTTATTTTTAAATATTCTTTAATCACTATTAATACATAATTTCGTTATTGTACTTTTATTTATCATCACTACTTCACTTTTACAGAACATTACTTCATTACGCAGACAATAATAATAAATCAAACAAATATATCTCATCATTTTCCTATTGCACCAAAAAATATAAAACATACAATCAGTCCCTATTTCTCACTACAAAATTTCATTATTTAAATCACCAAAAAAATAAATATGTATAGAAACAAACATAACCTCAAACAAATTAAAATTCCTTTTTCTTCTACTCTTTAAAACTTTCATTTATTTTGGGAAATGTTTTAATGAAATTTAAATGTAATTTAAATAACTAATTGACTGACAAAAAATCAAATTAAAAAAAAGGTTGATGCCTATTTGAATTTTGCCCACGGGACAAATCATCATCTGAAAGCCAATGATTTAATAAATCCAGCATTACCACCGAAACTACATAAGAGTTTAACGAATTTAAAATCGACCACAACAACAGCATCAGCGGCAACTAATACAACTAATAATCATCGTAAAAATCACAATAACAATGAGAATGCTGTAAACATAAATAATTCCAACACTACCTCTACAAATTGTAATAACTTTTCATCATCATTATCACCATTATCATCATCCTCTAATGCTGCCACGGCTAACACAACATCTGTACAAACCATTTACACTCTAAGTAAACCACATCATTCTTCATTGTCACCAGCCAACACCACCACCACCACCACGATTATAGGTTTGAGTCCCTCAAATCATGCTGCTGCTAATCTTTTACATGCTCGCAAATCTGAACATGATCATATTATGAAAATTACCCAACAACAACCGCCTTCTTTGACTTTACCACTGAGTACTACGTCAACAATTTCTTCATTCACCAGTTCGAATAGTAAAATAAATACTTCGACTTTCTATCCGTTGCAAAATAATGTTACCTATACGCTGCCAAAGAATATCGGAGGTAAAATGTCACTCAATTCCACCATAAATAGTGTGGTGAGTAAAGTACCTTCGGTCATTAGCTTGCCCTCGTCTACGGGCGGTAATGATAATATGAATTCAAATAATAATTCCAATTATAATAATGGTGGTGGTGGTGAAAATCATTCGTATCACTCTAGTTTACATCATCATGCGCTTAATGAAGCTGCAGCAATATCAAAAAGTACTACACTGCCAAAAATTTTACGTACAAAACGAGATTTACATAATACTAACATTTCTCATCACAACTCCTCTGCTAATAATCCCAACTCATCCATCAATAACTCCTCTTCACCCTCAACTACTAATAATTCAGCAAATTATGCGGTTTCTCAATGTTCTATGCCCGCCTATCCCAAACAGTATAATACATCTTCTGCTGCTGCTGCCACAACATCATCATCTTCTACACAACAACAACAAAATCAAACATCTCACTCACATCATGGCACCTCTAATCCACAATCACAGCAGCAGCAGCAACAACCACCACAACAACAACATCAGCCTACCAACATAAATATGCAAACCCAAACAATAACCTCCACTTTGGCAGCTAATTATTGTCCAGAGGATTCTCATTTAAATCCACATTATGTTACACATACCAACACCAATGCCACCACCCCTCATCATTCCAACTCAACCAACTCAAAACAATTACCTGTTTGTACTACTTCCAAGAATTGTTTAAATCCCAAAGAGCATTTTCTACCCAACGACACTAGTTTAGATGACGATTATCTAAGTGAATGTGAAAATTGTAAAATCGCTCAGAGCTCTAAATATTATTTAGATGCTGAGGCATTAGCCTCCGGCCCCCAAGAGACCATGACGTTACAGCGTAAATCGATGGAGGAATGCAAGGAGGAACCAGAGACAGGCTATTATCGTATCTCACATACATTGCCAACAAATTCAAAAAAGAATGCGTAAGTAAATTTCTTTACTTGTTTTTATTTTTAGTCTATTCATTTTTTTTTGTTTTAGTTTATTTGCATGCAAATGTTATTTGTAAGAGAAAAAAAAGGTCAAAGGCTAAAGGAATCAATTTATTTTGTGCTTTAAATTAAGCATTGATACATGATAAGAAAGATGAAAATAACTGAATTCTGTGATCTTTGACACTTAAAATCTCTAGTTACGTATAGGTGTTAAATTTTATTTGAGCGTGAAAGAACATGATTTTTTAGGTTAAAAGTCGAAATATTAAAGGTCAAAGATCACAGAAAACTATATTCAGTTTTCATGCAAACATTTTTCATGCAAACTTGTTTTTGATGTTAGAAGAAACAGGTTAAAAGTCGAAGTATTAAAGAAAAATTGTTACAGGAAGTTAGTTTTAGCAAATATTGAATGTTGTGAACTTTGACCTCAAAATTATAAACAAAGGGCAGCTGGCAGTTTGCAAATTTTAATTCGTTTTTTAAATACAATAGCTTAAAAGTCGATATATTAAAGCTCAAAGGTCATACGTTTTTTTGGACGCTACTACTTTTAAAATAAGTTTTAAGTGCTAATAAACTGGGACCTTTGACACCAGGGACAGATAGAAAACTTCTTTTTGATGTTCTTAAACCTCGAAGATCGCAAAATTCCATTCACACATGATAAAAGTAATATAACTCATGGCCAATAATATCTCAAATAACCCTTGATTTAAACCTCAAAACAAAGTATCTCCTATTACAAACATTAACCTTTACTTTATTACCAACTAATCTTAACACCCATTCTCTTAATTAAAAGTATTTAAAAATTTTTTAGTTCTTATTTTTCTTAAAAACAAAACAAAAAAAAAAAACTATTTTACAGTCCCGTCAAGAGCAACAATCGCGAACAATGGTTTTCAACAATACCAGCGGCAAGTTCATCCTCTGAGGAAGACATTAATGAATGAGATTTAACACATTTTCTATAAAAATTATTCAAAATGAAAGGAGGAAATCAACAGCAACCACAACAAATCAGCATTATTTACACACAAACACATTAACAAAAACAAAACAAAAATGATACAAAAAACCAAAGTTATATTCAAACAAAAAATAGATGTTGTTAATTTTTAAAATGAATAAAAAATACCAAAAAAAAAAAAACATTAAAATTAATAATACTACATTCTAACATAACATAACAAAAAAAAAACAAAATTAAATAGCATAATAGGATATCAATTAAAACAAAAAAATGAAAACCAATTATAATATTTAAAAACTTAACAAAAGAAATATTAAATAATTTAAACATGAAAAACAAAGACAAGCCATTATTATAATTAAGCAGAAACCAAACCAACCAAAAATTAGATTGTTAAAAAAAGAAAATGTTCTAAAAAAAAGATTAAAATTTAAACAAATATACTAATTTAATGACATAATTAAAATAAATACCTTCATTAAAAAATATTAAAGTAATAAGAAGAGAATTCAAATTTTATGTAAAAAAATATACACAAAAGAAAAGAAAAACATGTTATTAGCAAGAGAGTTAATTTAAATGTACAAAGTTTTAATTTTAACAAATTTTAGGGGAAATGTTTGAATATTTCTAAAAAGCGATTAATCTTAATTTATTATTTATAGTTTTAAAAATGTATGTTATTGATTTCGGCTATATTTCAAAAACCAAACCTGATACGACTAATTCAAAAATTAATTTAAGTTTACAGCAACAAAACAAGATTTGCCATTGAATTTGTTGAATTAAATATTATTTTTAAATTAATCATCACTCTTGACATAGTATATATATGTTTTAAAAATTGTCAGCAAAGTCGAGAGTTGTCACTTAGAATCGTTCAAAGTTAGTAAACATATTTTTTATTGATTTCGCTATTATTTCAAAACCTAAAGCCGACTCGAGAATATAAATACTATTTTTGAAATCAACACATTGCCACCAATGACAATTTTTCCACTTATAGTCTTTCAATGTTGATAAAGAAAATGTAAATGCTTTTGGCTTTATTTAAAAAACTAAATCTCATTCGAAAAATTAAATGTTATTTTTGAAATCAACACTCTAGACATAAACAGAAATGACATTTAAAAATTTGCTAGTCAGAGTTGCCATTTTAGAATCTTTCTAAATCGTTAAAAATATATTTATTTTGATTTCGGCTCTATTTCGAAAACTAAAGCTGACTCGAAAAAGTTAATATTATTTTTGAAATCAGCACACTTGAAATATTCGAAAACGGTTTATACAATTTTATTACCAATGTCAGAGTTGCCAACTAGAAACTTTCAAAGTTGGTAGAAAAATATTATTTTGTTTTCGGTTTTATTTCGAAAACTAAAGCTGACTCGAAAAATATAAAATTATTTTTGAAATCCGAACTATGGACATATTCAAAAATAGATTTCAAAATTTTGCCATCAAATTCAGTGTTGACACTTAGACTTTTTTGAAGTTTTTAAAATTGTTTTTATTGATTTCTACTACAATTCGAAAACTTAAGTTGACACGAAAAAGTTAATACTATTTTTGAAATCAGCACACTTCAGATATTCGAAAATGGTTTATAGAATTTTATTAGCAATGTCAGAATTGCCAACTAAGAACTTTTAAAGTTGGTAGCAAAATATTATTTTGTTTTCGGTTTTATTTCAAAAACTAAAGCTGACTCGAAAAATATAAAATTATTTTTGAAATCCGCACTATTGACATATTCAAAAATAGATTTCAAAACTTTGCCTTCAAATTCAGTGTTGCCACTTAGACTATTTTAAAGTTTTTAAAATTGTTTTTATTGATTTCTACTATAATTCGAAAACTAAAGCTGACTCGAAAAAGTTAATATTATTTTTGAAATCAGCACACTTGAGATATTCGAAAACGGTTTATAGAATTTTATCAGCAATGTCAGAGTTGCCAACTAAGAACTTTTAAAGTTGGTAGAAAAATATTATTTTGTTTTTGGCTTTATTTCGAAAACTAAAGCTGACTCGAAAAAGTTTGTATCATTTTTGAAATCAGCACTATTGACATGATCAAAAATAGATTTAAAAATTTTGCCACCAAATTCAGTGTTGCCACTGAGAAACTTTCAAGGTGATAAAAATATGTATTATTAATTTCAACTTGTATTTCGAAAACTAATACGGACTCGAAAAAATAAATATTATTTTTGAAATAAGCACATTTTACATTTTCAAAATGGATTTTGAAATTTTGCCTCCAAGTCAGTGATGCCACTAAGACATTTTCAAAGTTGGTCAAAATATATTTATTTTGATTTCGGCTCTATTTCGAAAACTGAAGCCGACTTGAAAAAGTTAATATTATTTTCGAATTCCAAAAACTTGAAATAGTCAAAAATATATTTTCAATTTTTTCCAACAAAGTAAGAGTTGCCACTTAGAATCTTTCTAAGTAGTTAAAAATATGTTGATTTTGATTTCAGCTTTAGTTCGAAAACTAAAGCTGACTCAAGGAAGTAAATATTAGTTTTGAAATCAACACTCCAGATATAAACAGAAATGACATTTAAAATTTTGCTAGTTATAGTCAGAGTTGCCATTTTAGAATCTTTTTAAATAGTTCAAAATATATTGATTTTTATTTCTGATTTATTTCGAAAACTAAAGCCGACTCGAAAAACTAAATATTATTTTTGAAATCATCACTATTGACATATTGAAAAATATATTTTAGAATTTTGCCGTCGAATTCAGTGTTGCCATTTAGACTCTCTAAATATATTTTTCATTTCGGCTTTATTTTGTAAACGAAAGCTGATTTTCGAAATCAATGAACTAAAGTCGACTCTAAAAAATTATTCAATTTTTTTTTGGCTTAGCTAACTAGAATCTTTCAAAAACTTTATTTTGATAATATTTCGATTAATCGCTTTTTATAAAAACGTAAATTATTTCTTAAACAATGAATCTCAAAAACAAATTTATGATTATTATAATAATGAAAGAAAATTATGATTAAAAACAAGACTTAAAATTAAAACCACAAAATTATAAATGTAAAAATATAAATTTTAGTTAAAGAAAATATTAAAATAATCTCTAACAAACAAAAAATCCTTTGCTCAAATATTTTCTTTTACATATTACTTTCTTTCACTTACTAAATAACTCTAATAACAGATTTTATGAATTTTTTATAATTTTAACATTTCTATTTTGCCCCTCCTTTAAATGTATACTAAAGACCAAACAAAAAATTTAGCACAAAAACTTATATAAGTATTTAAAAATAAATTTAAAAAAAGAAAAACCAAATAAATATTTAAACAAACTAAATAAATAAAAACAATATACCAAGAAAATTACAGCATTTACAAACAGTATATATACAAAATTTTATGACCACCACCACACATCACTCAACATTTAACTCACATTTCACTATTACAATAAAAAATATTGAAAAAATTAATATACATACATATTTAAAATAAAGAGAAAAACTAAAATATAAAAAGACAAATATGAAGAGAAGTAGAAAAAAAAACTCTAAATGAAATGGCAAAAGCATTCAATAGTTTTGAAATAAATTTTAAATAATTTAAATTTTAATAATTAGTTTCAAAAGTTTCTTAAATTTTAAATATGAACTTTAAACAAATAAATAAATATGGTTTTGTTTTTGAATGCTTTTTGTCTTTCTTAAACCAATCTTAAGCAATTGCAATAGAATTTAAAAAAGCAAATTATATATAGAAAATAAACAATTAAATAATACATATTTATAATATTAATTAACTTTAATTATATTGTAAAAGCAAATAATTAAAATTTAGTCAACTGTAATAACATAGAACTTGAAACAAAATGTAATAATCTGATAAATATAACAAAATAATTGATTGTTAAGGAAAACCACCACAGAATGTTGAAAAGCTTAACAAAATTAAACGATTTGTAAGCAGAGCTTTGAATTATTTAATTCAATTTGAGCTTAATTCACAAACATTTTAATTTGAAATTAAAAAAATGTTAGCTATTGATTTCTTAAATCCATTCTCGACATCGAATTCTTTAGCTTCATTCAAAGACTTTTATATCAGAAAAATATTTTATTGTCACATATTGATGGTGGCTATATAAGATTCAAGAAATCATTCAAGAACATTTTAATGATTCAATAAGAAATTAATTCTATATAGAATGAATTCTCAATGGAATGAATTCAATACATTTGAAGTACAAGGAAATAATTCTATAAATTAAATCATTAAAGGAATGGTAAAGAGATAAAATTTATTTTGCTTTCGAAAATTGAATTCCAAAGCTTTGATTGGAAGAAATTGATGACTGTTAAACAATATCTAATGAACAATTTCGTTTGCATTCTAAAAGAAAGAAAGATGATTTTGGTTTCCCTAACTTCATATTTATGTGAACGAATCAGTTTTCTTTCGCTTAGAATGTGAATGAAATGTTTCATTCGATATTGTGAACAAGCTTAGATTTTTCAATGTAAAAAAAATATTTAAAAATTTAATACTAAAAGAAATTAAGCTGAAAATATATGAAATTTTGGTTTTGCATAGCTGTGAGAATAATTTCAATATAATTTTAATTATTTGGCGATCTGTTTCAAATTATTATTCAATTGTTTGTTTAAATTCTTTAATATTTTGCCAAACAAAAGCATTCTGTGGTGATTCCCCAACATCTTATTAAAACAAAACTCTGTAAACAATATTTAATTACAACCACCAAAAAAATGGAAATAGCATTTAACCACCCCTCCCTCTTTATAAATATTTAGACTTAGATATTTTACTTAATTTCAATTTTATTTATTAAACTCTCAACAAATCAAATTTCAACATACAAAAATGTATATACAAACAAAATAAATAATAAAAAATGTCACGAATACCTTTTCATTAATTTCCAACTTAAAATTGACAACAATAAAAATCATTCTTGCATAACAATTCATATAATTTCAACAAATTAATTAATACTTTCTTGAGGCATTTATAAACGAAAACCAACAATATAACATAAATAATAACCATATAAAGAAACAGATGGAAAAAAGAATATAACAAATAGAAATCAAAGAAATAAATAAATAAAATGTATAAACGTTAAAAAGTAAATGAGCTAATTAATAAGTAATGAATAGGAAAAAACCAAGCCCACAAAGTTGTTTAAAGCACAACGGAAGTTCTATTAACATATAAGGGAAATTTAAATGATAATTTTGTTAAAGACTTGTTTCTAGCATTTAACGCTACTTCATTCATAAAATTAATGCTTTTGAAATTTAAAAAAAAGATTGAGAAATATTAAGGTATTCATTTCAACAAAATGGAAGATTACACTCTGATTTTTTTACACTTTTACATAACAAAAACTTGAACAAAATTCCACAAAAAAAAAATACAACTTTTTTTTGATTTTTTTTGTTTTTTAAAAGTGTAAAAAATCAGAGTGCAATTTTCCATTTTTTTGAAATGAATACCCTCATTATTTATAAAGTAAACTTATTTACAAATTTTTAATCAATTATTGATTATGAGAGCATGCAAGATTTTAACTCAATTTAGCTTTGTTTCAAAATTTGCAAAAATTTTGCAAAATTTCAAAAATATTTTGTAATTGTTTTTGATTAATTCACACTATTTATGACTAAAATCAGATGATTTTTGTTTTTGATTTTTTTTTTAATAATTCCTATAACTTTTAATTGTTATTGTATTTTTTTAAGTAATATTTACGCACAATATTGTATTCCAAAGATTTTTCATTTGCCACAAAACACACACAAACACTTTTATGAAACAACTAACTTATGTACAAATTTTTATTGTGTAATTTTAAACTGAATTAATGTGATTAATTTAATAAACATTATTTTATAAGTTTTAAGGGTTTTATTTAAGTTTTTATTTATACACTTCACCATTTTTGTAATTTCTACATTTTTCATTTCCAATCCCATAAAAAGTCGATATAGTTATGTCCGTCTTTATGTTGAAATCAGCTTTCCGTAGCCCCCAAATAACTTACACAAATGATTAATACATCAATATATCGGTTATAGTCCCGGTTCGGTTGCTATTTAAAATCGAGAAAATCGGTCCACAAATGGCTGAGATATACAGCCCAATTATGAACAAAAAATTCCGCGGGAGTTTGTTCCCCGGGAGTTTTTTCCCATTGAATTTGAATAGGAAAAATGAGAAAAGGGAAAAAACTCCCGGGGAATTTTTATTCATAATTGGGCTGATAAACAAAAACTCACGACTGCCTATTGTATATCTTTTTGATCTATATGTGGATTACTAAGCCATTAATATAGACAATATGGATATTTAATGATAGATATTTTAAAGACCTTTCCAACGACGTATATTATGCCATAGTAATTCGAACCTAAAATGGATTAAAATCGGGAAAAATATTTTTTAAACCGATTTTTTTTCCACAAAAAAAAAAAAAAATTTACAATAATTTTTTGTTTTTACTATTTAAACTATTTCAGCATAAATTATTTTTTTAAATTTTTTAAAAAAAATGTTTTTCAAAAATAAACTTTTTCTTCAAAAAAAAAAAAATATTTTAACAAAAAATATTTTCATTCTTTTTTTAAAGTATACTTTGGTGAAATAACTTACACACGTGATTAATACATCAATATATCCGCTATAGTCCCGGTTCGGTAAAATCTAGAAAATCGATCCACAAATGACTGAGATATAAGAAAAAATTCACGACTACCTATTTTTATCTTTTTGATCTATATGTGGATTACTAAGCCATTAATATAGACAATATGAATATTTAATGATAGATATTTTAAAGACCTTTCCAACGACGTATATTATGCCATAGTAATTCGAACCTAAAATGGATTAAAATCGGGAAAAATATTTTTTAAACCGATTTTTTTTCCACAAAAAAAAAAACAATTTTTTTACAATAATTTTTTTTTCACTATTTAAACTATTTCAGCATAAAATATTTTTTTAAATTTTAAAAAAAATGGTTTTCAAAAATAAATTTTTTCTTCAAAAAAAAAAAAATATTTTTACAATAAATAATAAAAATATATTTTTTTAAAGTATATTTTGGTGAAGGGTATATAAGATTCGGCACAGCCGAATTTAGTTCTCTTATTTGTTATGTTTTAAAATGGTTTAAAGTTTTTGCATACTAAGTAGGGAGGGGTCTGTTGAACACATAGAAAACAACTAAAATAAAATAAACTATAGTGCAAATATACTCATAAAGCAGAGACCGAAAATAACTGGTTCACTTTCATTTCAATGGTAAATTCTCATTCGCAGCCATTTAAAAATTATTTTTTGTAAAGGTCAGCTTGTGACTTTTATTTGCGAACATGAAATCAACGATTAAAAAAAATTCTCATTTCTGTTACTCAGACTTCATTACTTCATACTTTAATATGTTACTATGATACTAATAATATGTTATTGTATGTAAATAAAAGAGAAAGTAACAGTTATTAAGAACAAATGAATTATTTATCTCACACCAAACCATTAAAAAACAACAAAAACGAATAAAGGTCATACCAAACCATTTAAATAAAAATCATTTTATAACTGTTATTTTCCGTGATTTATTTTTATCACAAAAATATAAATCACAATATGTGTTTTTTGGTATTTGGACGAGTTATTTTCGATCTCTGTCATAAAGTGTTCATTCTAAGACAATTTGTGTTCTATACAAAAATTTAGAAAGTTCTCCATTTGTAATTTCTACATTTTTCATATGCGAACCCATAAACTTTATATATTCTGGATCGTCTTAGATAGCGAAATCGAAAAAGATTTTTTAACCTAAATTTTTTTTTTTACCAAAAAAAAAATGTTTGTCACAAATTTTTTTTATAATATTATTAACCAACAAAAAAATTGAAAAAACAATAAAATTTATTTCAAATTTAAAAAAAAAAAATTTAAATATTTAAATTTAAATTTTTTTTTTTAAATTTTTAAATATTTAAATTTAAATTTGAAAAAATTTTTATTGTTTTTTAAATATTTTTGGGTAAAAAAAAAATTCGGGTTAAAAAATATTTTTTCCGATTTTGACCCATTGTAGGTCCAACTAAAGCTAGGTTTCCGCATACACCGTAATCGGCACCGATAACGAAAACTGAAAACGTTGGTGTTCGTCACCGTCTCGTTTCTGAATAGTTTTCGTTTCAGTTTGGTATGTTGCGGCATAAAACAGAATCGAAATTATTTTCTACTTTTGGATGTCGCATATTAAATAGAATTTCATTATTTTTGACAAAATCTATTATTATTTCCTCTTCCAATAAAGAAAATTTATTTTTTTTTTGTTCATTTTGATTTTCTTTAAATTTGAAATAAAAAAATAATTAAAATAATTTCGTTCCTACAGCACCGAAAACAACTTACTTGAAGTTGTTTTCGTTCCGGCCCCAAATGACAGGTTTTTCGTTACCAATTTTCATTGCCGATTTCTGAAACGAACTTTTTTCAGTGCAAATGTATGGAATTTCGTTTTCGGTGCCGATTACGGTGTATGCGGAAACGTAGCTTAACTATGGTCTTATTTATGTTGTTGCAAAGGTCTTTGAAATATCTATCATTAGATATCCATATTGTCTATATTAATGTCTTAGTAATCCAGAAATAGGTCAAAAATCGAGGTTGTCCTGGTTTTTTCCTGATATCTCAGCCATTTGTATACCGATTTTGCTGATTTTAAATAGAAAACTTCTCGAAAGCATGTCTGACAGAATTATTTGGATCCCGAAAATATCTGGGGTCTTCAGAAAATTGATTTCCACAGACAGACGGACAGACAGACCGACGGACATGGCTTAATCGACTCCGCTATCTATAAGGAACCAGAATATATATACTTTATAGGGTCGGAAAATTATATTTTAGAAATTACAAACGGAATGACAAACAAATACCCTTCTCACGAAGGTGAAGGGTATAAAAAATTCCAAATTCTAACACAAATTTTCGTTAGATAATTAATTTTACATTTTTTGATGTTTCCCTTATTTGTGATTTAGCAGACCTCTTCACTTTAAATATTAAAAGAAGGTTTAGGGATTGGTAACATTATAGCAGATGTTTTTTGAGGGAATAAATAAATATAAACATTAAAGAAAACATTATTTTTTAAACTAATCAAGACTTTAATAAACCACAATAACAAAAAAATATTGGCTCTAAAAACAATTTTTTTTTCCTTTATTTAGACTGAAAAAAATTCTAAAATTTAAAACAAAACAAAAAACAAATATAATTGTCTTTCAAATAAACCAACGAAATAAAGAAAAATCTTTTTTAACAACAACTAACGATTTAAAATCTAATAAATATGAAAAACAAACAAAAGAAAAATAGTTTTTTGCTAAAAACCTAAAAAATTTCCGTAATAAAAAAAATATAATTTTTCAAAATATATTTAGTACCTTAAATAATTTTAAAATTTAACAAAAAAGAAATTAAAATTAATAAATAAGATATTTAAAAAAGAGCAGAATAAAAAACAAAAGATATTTAAAACACACACGATATTAAAATTTAATTTAACAAAATTAAATTTCAGTCAAAAATAATAAAAAAAAAATAAATAAACATTTTGAAAACAAAACCCCAGAGATATACAAAAAAAAGAAAAACAGAAAAATATATAAATTATCTATAAAGTTAGTTAATAATGTTCTATTAACTTAAAAATTAAAAAAAATAACAAAAAATATTAAAATATAAAAAAAATAAATAAAAACCCAAACAATTTATTGATTCTTGAAAATGATATTGTAAAATTAATTGATTTAAAACTTTAAATTTAATAAATAAATAAATATGGAATCACAGTAAATGCATATTATTATTATTAAATAAAACAACAAAATTTAAAACCAACAAAACAGATATAAAGAAGAACAAAAACAGAATGCAAAAAACCAGAAATATTAAATTTAACTTTAAAAACAAAAACAAAAAAACATATTAAAACGATTTATTGTTTTATTGAAAATGGAAAAAAATATACTTAAATTATAAGAAAAATAAGTGGAAATAAATTAAAAATAAAAAAAAAAATAAACAAGAAAAGTGTAATTATTTAACAATTTGAAGGAACTTAAAGGTAAAGTAATGGGGTGTTGAGCAATTCACAGGCACATTTCTTGAAATAATTCGGTCAGCAAACGGTTGGCTCAACAAAGTGTTGGTTTCAAGTGGTGTATGGCATGTTGCGCCGTCTGGTTGGAAGCATTTCTCCTCGAAATGATTTGCAATGACATGAGGAATAAAAAATGGCTTTCACCATTCACCGCTTTCGGATTTAATGACCGATTGTGCCGATGACGACTTCGGCATGTAAACCGCACCAAACAGTGATTTTTTCGCGATGTAATGGAGTCTCATGAGGATTGTGACAATTCTGATTCTTTACATACCCCTCAAGCCAGAAATAAGCCTATTTCGCCGAAGATGATTCGAATTGACGAAGTGTTCTATAAGTTTTTATGCTGATAAAATTTTGCACAAATTAGTTCTAAATGGTCTGAAATTATACTTTAAAGTATGGCGAAAATCGGAAAACATTTGTCTGTAGTCCCCATAAAAGATTTCCCTCAGAAAATGTCTTGAACATACATAATTGTCTTATAATAACACTGACCAACAGCATTTTTGGAACAGAATAGCGACTCAGCCCAATTATGAATAAAAAATTCCGCGGGATTTTTTTCCCCTGGAGTTTTTTCCCATTGAATTTGAATACGAAAAATGAGAAAAGGGAAAAAAAACTCCCGGGGTATTTTTATTCATAACTAGTCGCCCGGTAGCATTTACTAATGTTAGTTCGTCAAGTTTCTCCAACCCTGCATGTTCTTATTTATTTGCAAATAAAATATCTAAATTTGTACTGCATACTTTAGGGGATTTTTTAATACAGTTGACTGGACTCAAAAAAGCCGGTTTTAGTCGTAATTTTTTATTGTTTTTATTTACAAACCATCTCCTGAAAATTTCGAATCGAATAAAAAAAACAAGCCAAATCGCTACAGCCGTTCACTCGTGATGCCATTACATACATGGACCATTTCATTTTTATATATATATACTAGTTGACCCGCCCGGCTTCGCCCGGTAGCACTTACTAATGTTAGTTCTTCAAGTTTCTTCAACCTATATAACCTGCCTGTTCTTATTTATTTGGAAATAAAATATATAAATTTGTACTGCATACTTTAGGGAGCTTTTTTATTACAGTTGACTGGACGCAAAAAAAAATTCCGAGTTTTACCCGGGATTTTTGAATTTTTTTTCTTTACAAACCATCTCCTGAAAATTTCGAATCGAATAAAAAAAAATCAGCCAAATCGCTCCAGCCGTTCTCACGTGATGCCATTACATACATGGACCATTTCATTTTTATATATATAGATTGGGCTGTATAATTCTGAAAAGGCATGTTGAGCAGATTATTTTTGTAAAATAAACTTGTGTCCAGTTGGTGTCTGAGTTTTTATACCCTTCACCATGACTGGCAATATATATAAGTTTGTCATTCCGTTTGTAATTTCTACATTTTTAATTTGCGACCCCACAAAGTATATAGTATATTCTGGAGCATTATAGATAGCGAAGTCGATATAGCCATGTCCGTCTGTATGTTGAAATCAACTTTCCGTTGCCTCCAATTAACTTACAAACATGATTGATACATCAGTATATCGGGAATTCTCCCAGCTCGGTTGATATTTAAAATCGTGAAAATCGGTACAAATGGCTGATATATAAGGAAAAACCGGGACAACATAGATTTTTGCCCTATTTTTGATCTATGTCTGGATTACTAAGTCAGTAATATAGACAATATCGATATCAAATGATAGATATTTCAAAGTCCATTGCAACGATGTATATAAGGCTATAGTAAGATGGACCTACAATGGGTCAAAAACGGTAAAAATATTTTTGCCAAAAAAAAATACATTTTTTTGTCATAAATTTTTTTTAACTAATAAATTTAAATTTTAATTTTTTTTTTTAAAATTTTGAAATTTTTTTTTTTTAATTTTGATTTTTTTTTTAAATTTTTGAAAAAAAAAAATATTAAATTTTGTTTACCTAAAAATATTTTAAATTTGTATTTTAAAGTATAATTTGGTGAAGGGTATATAAGATTCGGAACAGCCGAATATAGCTCTCTTGCTTGTTTTTTAACAGTGGGTAAATTTTTTTTAAATTTTTTGATCGAATTTTGAGCATTATACTAAATGAAAACAAGTAAGAAAGAATGGTCGATCAAGCCCGACCATATAATACCCTGCACTAAGTAAAAGAGAAAAAACATTTTTCTTTTAAAATTTAAATAATTTATATTTTTGAGTGATTTTCGGAAGTGGGGTTATATGGGAGCTATGACCATGAAATTAGGTCGTGTGATTTACGTCTATATTAAAGTTAACTATGTTGAATTTTGTGTGTATACCAACATTTTAAAGCGATTTATGCACGTTAAAGTGATTTTCGGAAGCGGGTCTATATGGGAGCTATGACTAATTATGGACCGATCGTAACAAAATTTGGTGACATGAATTTTGTATATATAAAACTTATTTGGAGCGAAATTTGTGTAGATACATATATGTACATAATATATATAAATTAAACATTTATGACCGATAAAGTCCAATTTCGAGAGGACATTTGTATGGGAGCTAGGTGAAATAATGGACCGATTTCAGCCAGTTTAAATAGGCTTCGTCCTTGGGCCGAAAAAATTATATGTCCCAAATTTTATCGAAATATCTTCAAAATTGCGACCTGTACTCTGCGCACAAGGTTTACATGGACAGCCAGCCAGCCAGACGGACGGACATCGTTTAATTCACTCAGAAAGTGATTCTAAGTCGATCGGTATACTTTAAGGTGGGTGTTAGACCAATATTTTTGGGCGTTACACACATCTGCACAAACGCATAATACCCTCCCCACTATGGTGGTGTAGGGTATATAGTTGCTACAATTTTTAAACTACTAAACAGCTTTTATTTGCAATCAAAAGTATCCGGTTTATTTAAAGAAAATAAACCAACGTTTTGAAAAGGTTAAAACGTAACAATTTTATAAAAGATACGATGACAGGTATAGGATACAGAACCATATTAAACGATGTTATGTATCCATACGCTGAGGAAAATACGCCCCTAGTTTGGAGATTCCAACACGACAACGACCCGAAACACACCTCTAGGGTTGTAACCGAGTGGTTACAATCCAACGAGGTAAGTGTTTTGAAGTGGCCCTGTCTAATCGCCAGATCACAATCCCATAGAAAATCTATGGGAAATTGTAGATCATAAAATAAGGACCCAAAATTACACCAGGAAGGAAAATTTATCGGAGGCGGTTATAAGGGAATGGCAAAATATTTCAAAGGAGACCATTGACTCTTTAATTGGTTCAATGCATCGTCGATGTGTAGCAGTTATAAAAAATAAGGAATACCCAACAAAATATTGAGTTATTGCAAAGTTTAGACCATATTTGTTAAAATATTACCTAAGTTTCCATTGTTTTGTCAATGCCGTTATGAAGAAATCTTTTAATTTTGTTTACTCATTTTTAGAATTTTAATAATTTTTATACCCTTCACCTTCGTGAGAAGGGTATATGTATATAAGTTTGTCATTCCGTTTGTAATTTCTACATTTTTCATTTCCGACCCTATAAAGGATACTTATAGATAGCGGAGTCGATTAAGCCATGTCCGTCTGTCCGTCTGTTGAAATCAATTTTCTGAAGAGCCCAGATATCTTCGGGATCCAAATCTTCAATAATTCTGTCAGACATGCTTTCGAGAAGTTTGCTATTTAAAATCAGCAAAATCGGTCCATAAATAACGGAGATATGAGCAAAAAACCGGGACAACCTCGATTTTTGACCTATTTTTGATCTATATCTGGATTAATAAGTCATTAATATAGACAATATGGATATCTAATGATAGATATTTCAAAGTCCATTGCAACAATGTAGATAAGGCTATAGTAAGTTGGACCTACAATGGGTCAAAATCGGGAAAAATATTTTTTAACCCGAAATTTTTTTCATCAAAAAATTTGTTTGTCATACATTTTTTTTCCAAAAAAAAAATTTTAAAAAAATTTGGAAAAAACTTTTTTTAAAAAAAATTAAAAAATAATTTCAAAAAAAAATTTGGAAAACAATTAAAAAAAATTAAATTTGATACCTAAAAATATTAAAAAAAAATTATTTTAAAGTATAATTTGGTGAAGGGTATATAAGATTCGGCACAGCCGAATATAGCTCTCTTACTTGTTTTAACTAATAAATTTAATTTTTTTAAATTTCGAAAAGAACATTTTTTTTAAAAATTTTTAAATTTTGAAAATTTTTTTTTTTCAATTTTGAAATTTTTTTTTAAATTTTGTTTACCTAAAAATTTATAAAATTTCTATTTTAAAGTATAATTTGTTGAAGGGTATATAAGATTCGGAACAGCCGAATATAGCTATCTTGCTTGTTTTTTTACAGTGGGGTCAAATTTTTTATTTTTTGATCGAATTTTGAGCATTATAATAAATGAAAAAAATGTGGTATATTAATATCTGAGACAATTCTTATTGTCAGAGTTACTTTGATGGAATTTTATGGCGATCTGTTTTGTGAAAGATCTTAACCCTCTAGCTCCACTCTTTAGGGGTCAATTTGACCTCTTTTCCGAGAAAATTTAAAAAAATTCTTACAGAAAAGACATTTAAGGATTAAAATATTCCACTAAAATTTTTGCCGGATAATTTTAGTAGGGGTCACCTAAGATACCAAAGTTGTAGATAATGTTCTTTAGTCACAATTAGCAAAATTACAAGCCACCTTGGGTCTTACATTTTTTAAAAAAAAAAATCGACAAAAATCCACTTATGATCCGAATGAGCTGAAATTTAAAATATAAATAGTCCTTGAGAATATCTACAAAAAAAAAACTTGTAGACATATGTAAGTTATCTCGATTAGTTCAAGAGATATTTAGGGTTATGTATCTACCAAACTTAATGTGGTAAATTTGTTTAAAAAAAAAATTAGGTTTGAGTAAAAAAATTCTACAAACGCAAATCACCGATCCTACATACAGCTCCATATTTGTATAACTCAATATTTTACTAAAATACAAAGTTATTTTACTATCACATTGGGCACATTTCTAAAAAAAACTCAGTTTTTGGAATACATTTTCGAATTTCGGTATTTAAAAACAAATCAAAATTATTAAAATGCTATTTATTTAAGCCCTTTTAGATCTATATTAGTTTTAAATTTTGTTATGATATCTTTTAGCGTTAAAATTTTACATTAATTAATTCGCCACAGTCGAATTTAACATTCCCACTGGGTTTTTAACTGTATTTACTCACAAATTTTCGTTTCCAATTTGCTCCTTGAATTAATTGTTATTGAAATCATGTAAAATCTTTAAATAAAACTTTTAAATTGCTTTTTATTATACATTTTATTTATTAAAAATTCGCTTTTTATTTAGGGGGGTGTGTGGTGTTATATAATTATAATCGTTATGAATTAATTTTAAATCAATTACAATTTTTATTTGCTGTTTTTTACAATAATAATATTTCATATTTTCTTATATTTTTAAATAGATTTTGTTTAAGTTTTAATATATTTATATGAATTTATGTATATTTCTTTAATTAATACAAATTTATTTACTTTTCAGTAATATATTTTTTAAATATATTTTTACACTTTGAGCGCAGGCTTTTAATTAAATAATTTAATATATCGTTAACTTAATATAGAAAGGCCCTAACTCATGTTTTCGAAATAAACGAAAAACTGAGCTAGGTAACTATTTGTATGTACTTATATTGTTTTTAATGTTAATTCATATTTCTCTAGTCCAATTTACAATAGCTGTCGTAGCGTTGTATGTCATAAAAATAATACATTAATCAAAAAAATGACGACATACAACGTTACAACACTACGACACCGGTTGTGAATTGGACATCTGTGTGTTTTAAAATTACTTTTGGCAAAATATATTTATATAAATATGTTTTTTTTATTAAAATAAATAAAATAATAATATTTCTTCAGCATAAAGATAATTTTGTTGAAATATCTAGCGACTGTTTTTATAAAACGAAACGTTTTGAAAAGCTAAAAAATTCGGTTGAAAAGTGGCTGAGTTACGGTAGTTTAAAGTCAGTATTCCGCCCAACTAAAGCAAAATCCCATAGAATAAATACATAGAATAGGAAGAGAGAGATGACAATTAGATAGGTAACTGAGATCAAGAAAACTATGTCTGTTTCTTTATCTTTCATTTCCGAAAGATGAGCGAAATATTATTGACAGAATGATGTGTACGAAATGTGAAATATAAGAATGAAAGTGTCTGAATTACTTTATATCTTTCATACATGTAAGTGAATCGATCAATTGAACTAGTTCATTGATGAACGGCACTAGACAGTTGGGTCCTTTGGTAACTGACATTGTTTGGCTCTAGCCAAATGTATCAAAATAGCTTCAGAACCCAGTTAATATAATCCCCTACCAGCCTACTAAAGTTATGTGAAAATTTTATCAGTAAAATTTAAAAAAAATTCTCAGTTTTTTTATAGAATACCCCTGGAAATTTTTCAAATCCAGGGGTAAAATAATCACGTCCGAATTACCGCAGTCGTGAACGAATACTATTCATATAATAACGAGTTTAGTATTTATTAAGATTTTTAAAGTGTCTCCATAATATGAATTTAAATTTATTTGCAAACGTCTTTAACATCAATTTAAATAAAAAAAGTAATTAATATTTTTTCTTTCTTATATACCCTTCACCAAATTGTACTTTAAAATACAAATTTTAAATATATTTAGATAAACAAAATTTTTTTTAAAAAAAAAAAAGAATTCAAAATAATTTTTGAAAATTTAAAAAAAATATTTTCAAAATTTGTATTATTTTTTTGAATTTTAAATTTTTTTTTTTTTAAATATATGTATTAGTGAAAAAAATTGATGACAAAAATATGAAAAAAAAATTATGACAAAAAATTTTTTTTGGTAAAAAAAATCTGGTTAAAAAATATTTTTCCCGATTATGACCCATTAAAGGTCCAAATTACTATAGCCTTATATACATCATTGCAATGGACTTTGAAATATCTCTCATTAGATATCCATATTGTCTATATTAATGACTTAGTAATCCATATATATGTAGATCAAAATATGTCAAAAAAACGAGGTTGTCCCGGATTTTTCCTTATAACATAGCTATTTGTGGGCCGATTTAGCAACATATAACGATCCAGAATATATATACTTTGTGGGGTCGCAAATGAAAAATGTAGAAATTACTTGCCACTCATGGTGAAGGGTATAAAAATAAGAAAATTTAGCATCTTTTTCAACAAAAAATGTAAAAATAAAATAACTTTTGAAATATATAGGAGCTTTACAACAAAGTACTTTTTTAAAAAAGTACATTTTGAAGAAAGTGTATTTTGAAAACAGTACTTTTAAAAGAAAGTGCAGTTTGAAAAAGTTCATTAAAAAAGAAAGTACCTTTTGAAAAAGTACTTTTTAAAGAAAGTACCTTTTGAAAAAGTACTTTTTAAAGAAAGTTCCTTCTGAATAGATACTTTTTAAAGAATGTACCTTCTGAAAAGATACTTTCCCTTTTGAAAAAGAACTTTAAAATAATAAACCCTTTGGAAAAGTATTTTTTAAAGAAAGTACTTTCCGTTAAAGTATTTTTATGAAAAAGTACCTTTTGAAAAGTAATGTTTAAAGAAAACACCTTTTGAAAAAGTACCTTAAAACAATGTACCTTCTGAAAAGGTACATTTTAAAGGAAATCATCATTTAACTATCAAATAAAAAAGTACCTTTTTGGAAAAGTAATTTTAAAAGAAAGTACTTCTTAAAGAAAGTACTTTTTCAAAAGGTACTTTTTAAAGATAGTACCTCCGAAAAAGTACTTTTTAAAGATAGTACCTCCGAAAAAGTATTTTCTAAAGAAAGTACCTCCGAAAAAGTATTTTTTTAAATAAAGTACCTTCTGAAAATATCCATTTTAAAGAAATTACCTTTAGAAAAAGCACTATTTCTAGAAAGTACCTTTTGCAAAAGTGCTATTTAGAGAAAGTACCTTTTGAAAAAGTGTTATTTAGAGAAAGTACCTTTTGAAAAAGGGTTATTTAGAGAAAGTACCTTTTGAAAATGTGCTATTTAGAGAAAGCACCTTTTGAAAAAGTACTATTTAGAGAAAGTACCTTTTGAAAAAGTACTATTTAGAGAAAGTACCTTTTAAAAAAGTAATATTTAGAGAAAGTAACTTTTGAAAAAGTGCTATTTTGTGAAAGTACTTTTTGAAAAAGTACTATTTAGAGAAAGTACTTTTTCAAAAAGTACTATTTAGAGAAAGTATCTTTTGAAAAAGTGATATTTAGTGAAAGTACTTTTTCAAAAAGTACTATTTAGAGAAAGTTCCTTTTTAAAAAAGTACTATTTAGAGAAAGTACCTTTTTAAAAAGTACTATTTAGAGAATGTACCTTTTGAAAATGTACTATTTAGAGAAAGTACCTTTTGAAAAAGAGCTATTTAGAGAAAGTACCTTTTAAAAAAGTACTATTTAGAGAAAGTACTTTTTGAAAAAATGCTATTTAGTGAAAGTAATTTTTTGAAAAAGTACTATTTAGAGAAAGTACCTTTTCAAAAAGTGCTATTTAGAGAAAGTACTTAAGAGTAGTGCCTTGTTAAAAAGTACTTTTTGAAAAAATGCTATTTAGAGAAATTTTCTTTTGAAAAAGTACTTTTTATAGAAAGTACCTTTTCAAAAAGTACTTTTTTAAATAAAGTACCTTGTGAAAAGATATTTTTTAAAGAAATTATCTTTTGAAAAAATACTTTTAAAAGAAAGTACCTTACAAAGAGGTATTTTTTTAATCAAGTACCTTCAGAAAAGATACTTTTAAATGAAAGTACCTTTTGAAGAAGTGCTTCTAACAGAAAGTACCATTTGAAAAAGAACGTTTAAAATAATATACCTTTTTGAAGAAGTCACCTTCCGAAAAAGTACATTAAAAGAAATTACTTTTCCAAAAGTAACTTTTTAAAGAATGTGTCCATTTTTTTAAAGAAAAGTATCTTTTAACTATGAAATAAAAAAGTCAAAAACTTTATTTTTTTTTATGAAATAAATCCAATTTATTCAAAATAATAAGACAATTTTGCTGTTTTTCCAACATAAAATGTGAAAATAATATATTAAATCAATAATAAACAAATTATAACAGAATTAAGGCAAATTAGGAAAAATAACTGAATTATAGTCAATAATTAAATACAAAAAAAATAGCTACTTATAAACAAAAGTCTTCCAAGGTCTAAATGTAATAATAAAGTTAAGAAAATAATAATAAAAAAATATAAAGAAAACAAAAATATTAAAAAATCATGAGAATTTGTGTATTTGTACAATAATATACAAAAACTAAAGAAAAAAAAAATAAAATATACTGCAAATAAACTAAATATAAAGGAAAAAAGAAAAGAAACTTCTTAAACAGTTAAAATAGCATAGCAGGATCAAGGGTTTTCTAATATAAAGAAATATTTAACTTAATAAGTTTCATTTATTCATAATAAAAATTCTAAACAGGTTCTTAGTTTAAATATGGGGTATGTTTTAACATAATCATCTATTTTCCATGCTAGATGTTGTTTGTTTGTTTAAATATTTTTAACATTTATTTTTAAAATATTTTTTTTTTAATATTTTGTTTTGTTCTGTTTTACATTTATTTATGTATGTTTAATATTTTTAATATCTAGTTTTATATTCTTTGCAATTATTTGGTTTTTACTTATTTTTTTTTTGCATTTTTGTTTTAATAATAAATGTGTATGTTTTATTTGGGGCTTTAATAATAATATTGTGTGTTTCTTTTATATAGGTATACATTTTTATAGGAGTGGATAGGTGTGTCAAGATTTTTATTTTTTATTTTGTAAAAAAAAATTAATAAATAATTTCATTATAATTATTTTTATACTTAAGCACTCATTGTTTTCAATTGATCTTTGTTGGTTTATGTTTTAATTTTTTGTTTATTTTATTGTTTAGTATCTTGTGCAACAAAATATATATATTTTTAAATTTTATTTATAATATTTAATATTAAATTGATTTTGTGTTGTTTTGTTTTTCTTTAATGTTTAAAAATACCTTTTGTTTGTTTAAGAAATTTTCATTTAAATTAAATTTTTTATTACTTTCTATGCATAAATATGTCTGTCTGCGTATTATTCCAAAGAGCCTTAAAAACACAATGAATTGGAATTTTTAAACCAAAATTATCTGGAAAGGAATGAGAAAACAAACAAGTTTGTTAATATTAATTGAGTAAAGGAGACAAATCAAGAATTTTGGTGCAGTTAATTTAATCTCTTAAAAAAATCCCTTTTGAAAAAGTACTTTTTAAAGAAAGTACATTTTCAAAAAGTACTTTTTAAAGGAAGTACCTTTTGAAAAACTCCCTTTAAAAGAAATTACCATTTTTGAAAAAGTACTTTTAAAAGTAAGTACGTTTTAAGAAAGTACCTTAGAAAAAGTACATTTTGAAAAAGTATTTTTTAAAGAAAGTATCTTTTCAAAAAGTACTTTTTAAAGATAGTTCCTTTTCAAGAAGTACTTTTTAAAGAAAGTACATTTTCAATAAGTACTTTCTAGAAAAGTACCTTTTGAAAAAGTACTTTTTAAAGAAAGTACCTTTTGAAAAAGTATTTTTTAGAGAAAGTACCTTTTAAAAAAGAAATTTTTTAAGAAAGTACCTTTTGAATAAATACTTTTGAGAAAGTACCTTTTTAAGAAAGTACCTTTTGAAAAAGTACTTTTTAGAGAAAGTACCTTTTAAAAAAGAACTTTTTTAAGAAAGTACCTTTTGAAAAAGTACTTTTTAAAGAAAGTACCTTTTGAAAAAGTACTTTTTAGAGAAAGTACCTTTTAAAAAATAACTTTTTTAGTACCTTTTGAAAAAATACTTTTTTAAGAAAGTACCTTTCGAAAGAGTACTTTTTTAAGAAAGTACATTTTTACCAAGTACTTTTTTAAGTAAGTACCTTTTGAAAAAGTACTTTTTTAAGAAAGTACCTTTTGAAAAAGTACCTTTTAAAAAAGAACTTTTTAAAGAAAGTACCTTTTGCACAAGTACTTTCTTAAGAAAGTACCTTTTGAACAAGTACCTTTTTAAGAAAGTACCTTTTGAAAAATTACCTTTTTAAAAAAGTACCTTTCGAAAGAGTACTCTTTTAAGAAAGTACCTTTTTAACAAGTACTTTTTTAAGAAAGTACCATTTGAAAAAGTAGCTTTTTAGGAAAGTACCTTTTGAAAAAGTACTTTTTTAAGAAAATACCTTTTGAACAAGTACTTTCTTAAGAAAGTATCTTTTGAACAAGTACCTTTTGAAAAAGTACTGTTTTAAGAGTGTAACTTTTGAAAAAGTACTTTTTTAAAAACGTACCTTTTGAAAAAGTACTTTTTTAAGAAAGTACGTTTTGAAGAATGTACCTTTTAATAAAGTACCTTTGGAAGAAATACTTTTTTAAAAAAGTACCTTTTGAAGAAGTAAAAATGTAACTTTTGTTTAAAAAATCTTACTCACTTTAATCATCAACATCATCATCATCATCATCTCTTTTACACATGAATTCTATGTCACGAAACTGAGGTAGCGAAAAACTCTTGCAAACGCTGAACGGTGCCACGATCCAATTTGCACAAATCGAAATCAAATGTTTTTGTTGTAATCTCATAGCAGCCCGTGGCCGCAATTAGTTCAACAACATGTTGGAGATCTTCATTGTCTTGTAGAGTCATGATTTTGTGATGCAACTCCTGTAATTCACTCAGATAGTCGTGAGGCAGTTGATGTGGTGGCGCCAAACCCAATGAATTTGTCGTCGACGAGGGTGTCGAATTACTGTTGCATGTGGCGGCATTAGCCGTGGCACTGGTGGCATTGCCCACCGCCTCGGTGGCACTTAAGGCGGGTGAATGAGCAGCCGATGGTGCTGAAGAGGGTGGTGGCAACGGTGCTGCTGCCGCCGTACTAGAGGGTGAAGCACTGGGCTGCAAGAATGTGGTAGAAGCCTCTACTGATATACTGGCCCTTCTTTCTCTTATTGATTTATTTTGTTGTTCTTTAGTTTTCAATTGCTTCAGTGGTGGTTCGATAAACGTATTAACCGCCACTGAGTTGCGACGTCTTTTCTTATCCCTTTCTTCTTCTTTGGGAGGTTTGTCCAACGGTTTCTTTTTGGCGGCAGGCTTAACGATTTTGGGAGGTTCTTTTGGGGCTGGCGATTGTAAGGGAACCGGCGCCACGGCCGGTGGAGCCGTGAAAGTTTTTGATCTTTCTTGGACTGGGACTGGTTTTGCTGCAGACTGTTGTTGTTGTTGTTTGGGTGGCGGTAAGTCGGGAAAGCTTGAATTAGAGCTGTCTGAATGTGTGATTACGAGGGAGGGTTGCAGTGATGGTTTTGTTGTTGTTTTTATGGAGTCATTCGGCAGAGGAGTTACCCCCTCCATAGTAGCGGCTGGTAAACTATCAGTATCGCTTAAATCTAAATTTAATTTTTTGTCTACCGCATTGTTGGCTGGTTGTGTTGTTTTAATGCTAGGCTCTGCCGCAATAGCAGCCGGGGGATTTATTGTAGCATTTGCTAGGGTGGCGGAGACGCTTGAAGAGGAGGAGGAAGTTGACAAAGAAGAAGAAGCGGTATGTGTGGAATTACTGCTACTGCTTAGTTTGGGGTGCTTTGCCTTAGATTCACCAGCATCCAGGTCATTTGATTTATGTTTGTGTTTTTCTTCCTTAGAGGATGATTTATCTTTGGATTTCTTCTCTTTATTTTTAGACGATTTAGTAGATGATGACGAGGAGGCGGAAGAGGTTACTGCGGGGGTGGTGTAAGCAGATGCATTGGTAATGGAGGAGCTGGGTACCGTTGAGGCGTTTGCATTAGCTGGCTCTTCTGTTGCTGTATTATCTGTGGTGGCTGGTGTTGTGGGTAAAACTTTTGTAGCATTGGCATTTTGTTGGTTGTTGTTTAAAACTTCTGCTGACTTTTCTTCCGAATGCTTCTCTTTGGCCTCCTTTTCTTTTTTGGCCTCTTTTTCTTTTTCCTTATCCTTGTCTTTATCTCTCTCCTTGTCTTTGTCCTTGTCACGTTCCTTGTCTCTTTCGCGATCCTTATCCTTATCTTTGTCCTTGTTCTTTTCCTTCTTTTTGTGCTTGTGCGAACGTTTATCTTTCTCTGGGTGGTTGGAATTCGAATTTAAAGATGAGCCAGACGAGGATTTTTTGTCCGTTGAGTTGTGGCCTGTATGTGGGGCCGGTGGAGCCAGTGCTGTTGATGCTGTAGTGGCTGTTAAAGCTGTCTTATCGCTGGTTTTAAACAAATCCTGTTTAGACAACTTTTCCGGTTTCACACCGCCCACATCATTTGTATGATTTGGGGCATTTGTGTTTAAAGGATTTGTAGATGTTTTGGAGTTTTTCGTATCCAAATTATTAATGTTGTTTGTATTTGCATTAAGTGTGTTATTGTTTTTATTGTTGTCTTCTTTGGCAGCCGCTCTTTGTTGACTTTCAGCCAATTTTTGTTTTCCTCTCTCTTCATGGCGCTTCTCCTTATCCCTTTCCTTGTCTTTGTCTTTTTTCTCTTTCTTGGATTTCTTACCACTTGATGATGAAGAGGATTCTTTTTGTTTGGATTCTTTAGATTTGCCCTCACCCGAGGAATCTTTAGAAGATTTTGAAGAGGTTTTTACTTCTTCTATTTTGCCACTATTGCTTGAAGAAGGCCGCGGTATAGTGTTTGTGTTATTAGGGTTTGTAGCCACCGCTGCCGCAGTAGCAGGTATAGATTTGTGCGGACTATGTTCTCTGGCCTGTTTAGGACTAGAGGGTTTTTTGATGTTGCTTGAACTATTGTTGCTATTTACCCCCGCTGACTTGTCGCGATCACGATCTCTATCCTTATCGCGATTTTTATCTTTCTTAGACTTTTCCTCCGTTTTATCCCTTTTCTCATGTTTACTGCTCTCAGACTTTTTCGATTCACTTCGGCCTTCTTTGTGGGGACTGGTGAGAGATTGTTTGTGATGTTTTTCCTTTTTCTCCGAGCGTTCTTTCGATTTTTCCGATGATTTCTCTTTATCTTTGGAAGATTTTTCCTTAACTACCGGTAAGGCAGGGCCCGCAGAAGATTGATGTGTTGCAGCAGCTGCTAACTGGGCGGCTTTATTATCCGGCGAGTGTTTGGAGCTGGGAGTTGTGGGCGCTACTGCAGTAGTTTTGGTTATCGGTGGTCCAAAGAGACTGGCAAACGAGTTGGATCTGTTATCGTCTGGTCGCGACTTGTGTTTTTTACCCTCTGACATTAATTGTTTATGGCCCTCACCCGGAGAATGATTTAAGGTGGTTGTAGGTGGCATGACAGCCACATTGTTATTAAGGGTGGGTGCTGGTATTCCCACCACCCCCGACACTGGCACTCCACCCCCCTTGAGAAGTTTTTGACGATACTCTTCCGAGGGATTATCGAAAATAAACGTTTTAACATCGTGACGATATTGAGGTGGCCCTGTTTGTTGTAAATCTAGATCATAGTTAAATTCCACCTTTTTGGGCTCATCACGATTGCGAAAATAGATGTCTATGAAGACAATAAAGCCGGCATAACCGGATTCTTGTATGACATAGGGTGGTTTATTGCAGACTGAAAATAATAAGGAAATTGTTTAAAAAAAATTTATTAGATGGAGAAAAATAGTACATAATTGAACAAAAATAATTAATATAGAAGATGTTCTGAGGCAGTTGGTCTACAAATCTAATGTGTAGAGTACTACAGTTTGCCCTGGCAATAAATGTATAATCTTATAATTTTTACATTATCTTTGTAATTCTCTCAATATTCAGTTTGAAGGAAGAAAGCACAAATTTTCGACAAGCCCTCGATAAAAATTTGGTAAATAGGATCTTTATGGTTATAAAAAATTTTGTCTTTTATCGAGATCCTAAGTTAAAAATTTATATAAGAATAGGTAAGATCCCTAAAATTTCAATTGTATATAACTTTTCAATCGCTTCAATTATTATACCCTTCACCTTCGTGAGAAGGGTATATATAAGTTTGTCATTCCGTTTGTAATTTCTACATTTTTCATTTCCGAGCCTATAAAGTATATATATGTATTCTGGATCCTTATAGATAGAGGAGTTGATTAAGCCATGTCCGTCTGTCTGTCCGTCAGTCTGTTGAAATCAATTTTCTGAAGACCCCAGATATCTTCGCGATCCAAATCTTCAATAATTCTTTCAGACATGCTTTCGAGAAGTTTGCTGTTTAAAATCAGCAAAATCGGTCCACAAATGGCTGAGATATGAGGAAAAACCCAGGACAACATCGATTTTTGAACTATTTTTTTTACCTATATCTGGATTACTAAGTCAATATGGATATCTAATGATAGATATTTCAAAGACCTTTGGATATCTAAAACCATAGTAAGTTGGACCTACAATGGGTCAAAATCGGAAAAAATATTTTTTAACCCGATTTTTTTTTTCACCAAAAGTTTTTTTCGTTAAATAAAAATTTTAAAATTTAAAAAAAAAAATTAAATTTAAAAAATTTTTAAAAAACAATTCGAAAATTTTTTTTTTCCAAAAAATGAAAAAACTGCAAAAAAAAATACATTTTGTTTACCTAAAAATATTTAAAATTTTTATTTTGAAGTATAATTTGGTGAAGGGTATATAAGATTCGGCACAGCCGAATATAGCTCTCTTACTTGTTTTTCATAGTAATGTTTTTGCAACGTAGTTTCAATATATTTTCAAAAGAAATCTTTTTCTTTCAAACACAGGATATTGAATAAAAAAATTGTCCTTGAACAAAGGATATCTTAAAAAAAAAATAAAAAATTTTAAATTTCGAAAATTGAGTTTTTTACATAAAATGCGAAATTTTTTTAAAATTTTTAGTTTTTATTTTAAAACATTTGTACAATATAAATATGTATATTTAAAGTATTGGCCATTGTTAGCTATGACCCTTTCCCATCTTTCTAGCAACATATGGATTCGGCGCCAAAAGAACTGCTAATCTTTTGAGGCCAAGAACGAATCAAGCCAATTTTCGGATACTATGTTCTGAAGTGAAGCGTATCCCAGAGAGAGCGTTCTGCATCAATCGAAACAAAATAGTATTCGGACGGTGCAAGGTCTGCCTATAAGGTGGGCAAGGAAAACCTTTTCAAAAACTTCATTCTAAATAGATTTTAACAGGTATTGCATAATGTGGCCGAGTGTTGTTTTGATGGAATATAATGGTTTTATGTCTGGACGTTTTTCGGCAAATGCTCGTTTCAAACTAATCAGTTGCGTTCGGTACAGGTTCCATGTGATGGGCTGGACAGATTTCAGCAACTCATAATAGATAGGATCCTTTTGGTACCATCAAATACAGAGAATTACCTTAGAGCTATGGATATTTGGCTTTGGTGTTGATACGTTTCGGGTTTTCATCGCAAGTAGTGTTTCGGTATAAAAATGATTTTCTTTTATAGCATTCAAGCATCATTTCGGACATGCAAAATCTTCGTTCAAGTTCTATCGGCTTCAATTAGTAGGGTACGTTTTGAAATTGCTGCTTGAGTAGCTATCAATGATTTTGCAAGCTCTTGTTAAGTTTTACAACAATCTTCATGGAGCAAGGCAACCAATTCTTGGTTTTCAAACTTTTTGGCTGGCCTGGGCGATCTTTGTCTTCCGTGTCAAAGTCACCAGTTCAACCGCACATCTTTAGCACGTTGAAACCGATGGAACACATTAACCATAAGCTTCGGTGAGCAAGTACTTCCCGCCTATGACACTTTGTTGATACATTCGACATTGTTGCTGAATAACTAAGTGAGAATAAATGACAGATATGTACCCTTGTTATTAAAAACAAAAACCGCGTTCAGAAAAATACACCATCTATTGTAAATACCGCATTTTCAAGTCATACACCCAATAGATCTAGAGTTTCGCGGTGACTTTTTACAATTCGTTTTCAGATAGCTTTCAAAATCGTTCGACTATGTAGAATATTTCATACTGGTAAACGATTTTTAATAATTTCTTAATCACCCTTATCGTGGTTGGCGTAAACGCGATAAGGGCGAAACTGTCGTAGGCGTAAACGTCTTACGCCTACGACAGTTTCGTACTAGATTAAAGAACAAGTTTGCATTTTATCTTTAATCTAGTACGAAACAGTCGTAGGCGTATGACGTTTACGCCAACCACGATATGGGTGAATATATTTAATGTCATTAAATTCATGTGGAACAAAAATGTTTTTTCTGTTGCCTACTTCAAGATTCTGGCCATGATATTATATGTCCAGTGGTACAATGTGACAAGTTGTGGATGCTCAAATTAAATTCAAGTGGCGTACAAGAGATTTTATTTGATTTTTTTAATCTTAAAATCTTTAAATCACTGAGAAATCTATGTAAATTTCTAGTCTTTTGTGTTTTACTTTTAAGTATTTTGAGACTTCAAACATTATTGAAAACAAATTCTATTTAGATGTACTGTATCTATTATTTTTACGGAGGAATTGTATAAAATCGCCACAAACTTTTTATGTTTTCTTTAAATATTTCCTAAAATTAAGTCATTTGTCGTATAATACTTTTTACTTCATTTGTTTCGGAAATAAAAATCGTATGATAAACACTAAATTACATATTGAAATTTCACAAGAAAAAGGTTTTTGCTTATTTTTACTTGGTGTAGGGTATGGTCGGGCTTCATCGACTATAATTTTTTACTTGTTTTTGTTTGACAAAACGGAGTGTTGAGAGCTTAGCAAAGAACTACAATTGTTTCTTTTAGTTACCTAAATTTGCAAATATGTATAGGCAAAGATTTTTAAATCATTATGTTTGTTAGATAAAGAATAACAGTCCATATGTTTTTGAAAATAAATTTTCCAAATTGTTTTAAAATTTTATGCAGCAGATGTTTTCTACTGTACTATTTCTTGTAAACATGTTTGGTACCTAGCAATCAATGAAAAACCATGATTTTTTAACAAATTTTCCCAAAATATCCCGCAGAGTGTCTCAGTTAAGGATATACCAGCCTATCTTGAATTCTATAAAACAAATTGTTACAAAATATAAACTATTTTCTTTTACAACTGCTAAAAATTTATTTCACAACCTTATTTAATACATATAATAATTATAAAAATTAAACTTAATCTTACACCAAACAATGTTATTACACTTACCTCTTTTGGGCTTTTGAAACGATTCATGTAAATTGAAAATAATCTTTTCCACAAATGCACTTATATCGGCCTGTTGGACTCCCTTAACATATAGCTCCCAGTCATGGGTGAAACCCTCAACAGTCTTCTTGGTGCGTAACTTTGAAGAATGGCCAATTTGGAATTGCACCTTAACCGCCATAATGCACCTTAAATATGCTCAGCACTAAACAAACCAAAATAAGGAAAAATAAATAAAAAAAAACAACAACAGAAAACATTAGATATATTATACACACAAATAACTAACAATTGAACTAATTAAAAAAGTAAATGAAATAAATAAATAGGGGGACATTTGAAGAAAAAATATAAAATTAAAAAAAAAAACATGCTTGTACATTTTATAAGCAACTCCCCCACATTAGGTGGAGCGGAAACCAATTTTCTCTACACAAGCCCGTTGCAAACGATCAAAACAAAACACCAAATATCTGTATGTGACACTTGTTTTAACAATTATTGAAATTTTATATTTCAATTGTTTTTATCCACCAACAATTAATATTATTCAATGTATAACTTAACAAATTATGTTTAAACACTTTTAACTTTTCGTTGCCCTCTCACCCCTAAACGTTACAGGAGAAAATATGTTTGGAGTTTGCATTAGAAATTGTACACGCTTTTTTTTCCTATCACTTGTTTCTTTTTCGAGCAAACTTCTTTTCCCCCATTTTCAATCTGGTTAATTAAATGTTCCGATTTTTCACAACATTTTTGTTTACCTCTTTTGCTTGGTTTTTATACAATAACTATTGTTTTCTTAGCTATTTGTAGAATTTTCTACATTTGTTTTTATTATATTTAATAATATTTATTTAGGATTTAGTCCCTTTTCTTTAATAACAATATGTTTTTCCATCAGTTTGTGTTTTTCTGTGGCTAAATTCTGACTTTTTCACATATTTTTTTTTCGTTTTTCTCTGTGCTCTTCTTTTTTTTCATGTCATCTCTTTTAGTGACACTTTCACATTAGTGTTGTAGTTGTTGTTGTTATTGGTGTGAGGGCAAAGTTGCCAGCACTGCATTTTTGTTAGAGATGACAATAATAGTTTGAGATTTTTAGTTGTAGCTACTCACCGCTAGGTGGCCAGATGTATGAAAATTAGTAACGTTTTTATTTGTTTTTTTTTTTTATTTCTTTAAAGAAATTATTAAATAATTGTTATAAATAAAGGTTTATTGAAGTGAAAATAGAGCTAAATTATTGTTTAAAGTGTGTGTTAGTGTGAAACTTATAAATAAAAGCTAATAATTTAAATTAACTGGAAATTGGGTAACATATGAATTGAAGCTGAGAAATCCTGAAAAACGATTTTGTATATCTGAAATGCTGCTTTAACGCTATAAAAGAAAATAATTTTTGCACCGAATCATTAATTGCGATGAAAAATGGATGCATAACGATAACCCAGCCGAATCGACACCAAAGGCAAATATCCATGGCGCTAAGGTAATGCTCTGTATTTGGTGGGAGTAAAAGGTCCAAAATATTAACGACCAGAATATGCGGCCAGACATGAAACTGTAATATTCTATCATGACAACATTCGGCCGCATGTTGCAATATTTAGAATGAAGTGGTTGGGAAGTTTAGCCTCACCCGCCTTATAGTCCAGACCTTGCCCCGTCCGACCGCTATTTGTTTCGATCGTTGCAGAATGCTCTCTCTGGGATACGCTTCACTTCAAAACAAAGTATCCGAAATTAGCTTGATTCGTTCTTGACCTTAAAAGATGAGCAGTTCTTTTAGCGCGGAATCTATGTAATGCTAGCAAGATGGGAAAAGGTCATAGCTAACAATGGCCAATACTTTGAAGAATTCATATTGTACAAATGTTTCAAAAAAAAGCTAATAGCGAAGTCGTTATAACTTTGTTCGTCTTTTAAAATCAACTTTCTGAAGCCACCAAATAACTTACATACATGATTGATACGTTAATATACCCGCTTTAGTTCAACATAATCTGGGGTTACCTCTACTTTCTAACATAGTTTTTATGCTAAAATTTGTTTAAAGCTCGTTGGAGAAAAAAAAGCTCAATTTGTAATTTAGTTTTTATAAAAAACTAAAGTTTTACATTAAAAAATCAATAGAAATTAAAAACGTCTCTGTAAATATTGTTTATTTTTGAGAAAATATGCTTAATATGTGATGACTTCTATAATATACTAAAGAAACCCCTTTTATTTACTCCAGTCAGAAACTTTTGTCCCGTGTAATGACAGTAAACAAAAGCGTACGTTCAGTGAGTGACATTCAGCTTCAATTTATTTTAGTTAATAAAAATGGCGCGCCGCGTTACCAGTGACTTTCTTATAGTTTAGCAATTAAAAGTGTTTAAGTGGAAATTCAAACCCATTTTAAATAAAAAAAACGTTACTAAAGTGAACATACATAAGTGTAAAGTGTTTATTGTGTAGTAATTGTGTTGAAACAAATAATTGTAATAATAAAAAGAGATGAAAAGAAAATTGGCCAGAAAAATTTGCCAGTTACAGGTAATTTGTGTTTTTATGTTTAATATTAGAATTAATTATAGTTTTTATTAAAAATTGTGGTACACCACCTAGGTGTGGAGAAGATTATGCATTTGTGTTGAATTATTCCACCCGGCATGTTTCTCAGTTAATATAGCGATGTCTGTCCGTTTGTCAGTGTCCTTTTTTACTTCTTGATGTATTTGTACATATGTATATGTATTTGTTAAAATAGTGTAGGTGGCCACAGATTGTTATGATAAAAATAGAAGTGATCACAGACTGTGTTTATTTTCTTAAAATAAGCAGTTTTAGTATTTACAGAATTATAGACGTTTTTAGTTTTTATCAAGCTTGGCTATCAATTTGAAATGGTTCAATGGTAACGATAACAATAATATGGATTATTTCGGTAACGATAACGGTAATTGCAGTTATTTTATAATATAAAGCGTGTGCCAAAATTTACGCAACATTTTTATACCCTTCACCTTCGTGAGAAGGTTTGTAATTTCTACATTTTTCATTTCCGACCCTATAAAGTATATACAGTGGTGGCCAGGAATTTAAGACAAAAATTGTTTGCTGAATTCCACGTGATTGTCAATTATTTTTTCAAATATTTCCACAAATATGTATGCATGAGGACTGTTTTAACACACAAGTGTGTTTTATTCGACTGTGTCAATTCATACATATTCACCACGAACACATAAAATTTTTCTACAACTTGACCAAAAAATTTTTTTTTTAAATAAACATATTTTCTCACATTTATATCATTATATTTTTATTATTATAAAATATTCGGACCAAATTTCGTATTTTTAGTTCCATTAGTTTCGGACATATCATGTTATTAACAGCGGATGTTCGCTGAGGTGGGTCAACGTATTTCCACATATCTTTGTCCATATATGTTTTACCGATTTTTCCAAACATTTTTCAGAAACTAGAAACATTAATAATAAATTTCATACCCTTAGAGGTCCTTTTATTTTGGCTCTATCGCACTTAAAATTCAGTTGATGAAAAAAATTCAAGTATTTGTCTTAAATTGGTGGCCACCACTGTATATTCTGGATCCTTATAGATAGCGGAGTCGATTAAGCCATGTCTGTCTGTTGAAGTCAATTTTCTGAAGACCCCAGATATCTTCAGGATCCAAATCTTCAATAATTCTGTCAGATATGCTTTCGATAAGTTTGCTATTTAAAATCAGAAAAATCGGTCCACAAATAACGGAGATATGAGCATAAAACCGGGACAACCTCGATTTTTGACCTATTTTTGATCTATATCTGGATTAATATAGACAATATGGATATCTAATGATAGATATTTCAAAGTCCATTCCAACGATGTAGATAAGGCTATAGTACGTTGGACCTACAATATTTTTTAACCCGAATTTTTTTTTCATCAAAAATTTTTTTTGTCATACATTTTTTTTCAAAAAAAAAATAAAAACTAAAAAAAAAAATTTTGAAAAAAAATTTTTAAAAAAAATTAAAAAACTATTTAAAAAAAAAAAAAATTTTTTAAAACAATAAAAAAAAATTAAATTTTGTTTACCTAAAAATATTTAAAAAAAATTATTTTAAAGTATAATTTGGTGAAGATTCGGCACAGCCGAATATAGCTCTCTTACTTGTTTTTTTTTTGATTTTGCTAGAAACTGGTCATTTTAAGCAGGGTTTCGAAGAACTACTAAAAGCAGTCGCATTTTACTGAATAGTTGACTTTTTACAGTCTCATGCTTAAAAAAAAGTAACTAGTTTCAGTTTTTGATCACATGGTTACTGAAAACAGTTGACTGTGCACACACATTACAACAGCAAGCAGCAATCGATTTTGTTTTTTTCCAGCAGCCAAACGAATCAGCAGCCGCCATGTTTCAGTATTCAACTCTACAGAACTGATTACACGACTTCAGCAGCAAAAACATTTCTGTGTGTGCTGCTTACGCATTGTCAGTTTCGAGTTTTGTTTTTCGTACTACGCAGCGTAACAAAAACTGCTAGCTCGACTGAATAGTACGACTGGCTAGTTTGGCTGGTGGTATAAAATGTGTGTACAACAACACACACTTTATGAAGCTAGGTTGAATCGTATGATTTTTTGGTTTTTATGTTTACATATCACAGAGGAAATTTAAATGTTATTATTGTTAATAGAAATAAATAGGAAATTCTTATATTTATTATATCTTAATTAAAAATACTAAAAAATAAATTTAATAAAATTATTAATTAATAAATTTAGAATAAAAAACAAGTAAGAAAGTATGGTCGGTCAAGCCCGACCATATAATACCCTACACCAAGTAAATGATTAAAAATATTTTTCTTTTAAAATATCAATAATTTATATTTTCGAGTGATTTTCGGAAGTGGGCCTTATATGGGAGCTATGACCAATTATGGACCGATCACCATAAAATTAGGTCGTGTGATTTATGTCTATATTAAAGTTAACAATGTTGAATTTTGTGTGTATACCAACATTTTTAAGCGATTTATGCACGTTAAAGTGATTTTCGGAAGCGGTTCTGTATGGGAGCTATGACTAATTATGGACCGATCGTAACAAAATTTGGTGACATGAATTTTGTATATATAAAACTTATTTGGAGCGAAATTTGTGTAGATACATAGATAAATTAAACATTTATGACCGATAAAGTCCAATTTCGAGGGGACATTTGTATGGGGGCTAGGTGAAATAATGGACCGATTTCAGCCAGTTTCAATAGGCTTGGTCCTTGGGCCGAAAAAGTAATATGTACCAAATTTGATCGAAATATCTTCAAATTGCGACCTGTACTCTGCGCACAAGGTTTACATGGCCAGCCAGCCAACCAGACGGACGGACGGACGGACATCGTATAATCGACTCAGAAAGTGATTCTAAGTCGATCGGTATACTTTAAGGTGGGTGTTAGACTAATATTTTTGGGCGTTACAAACATCCCCACTATGGTGGTGTAGGGTATAATTATTGATATTTTTTTATTATATTTTATATTGACTAACACAGTACAACATTTTTCAGTCCATTGCTTTGGGACTCAATTCTGACAATTGCACGTGAAAGTAGCCCCAAAAATAAGGACTTCTGTATCATTAGTTTTGTCAAGTTGGCTGCTCAAGGTGGATTTTTATCACTTTTTCTATATTTTAGCACGGTTATATCTCGTATACCGTACGGAATATCTCTTTTGTGGCTGAAGCAAAGTTGTATATATTGAAAATAGACATGAAAATATACATATCGTTGGCTTAATATAAAAAGGCGTAACTAATTTTTTTTTCAAAAATATCAATGTAAAAAGGGTATATTAAATAACTTCATTGAAATAAAAATAAATATATTTTAAATGAGAAATAAAATGTAAAGTGTCTTCTTATTCAAAATTGCATTAAAACTTTTCTTGTGTCTAAAATTTTATGGATTTTATTAAGTTTTTTCCTTCTCCAGTAAATTAACAAAAAATCGAGTTACGCCTTTTTTATATTAAGCCATCGATATGTAGTAATTTTATTTATTAATTTAATTTTTAATAATGAAAAATTATGAAATTTATAAATGTAATGAAATCAAATTTAATGTTAATCGAATATATATATGCATATTAAATTTTTTTCTGAAAAAAACAAGAATTTTGCATTTATCTCTATTAACAATAACAATACTTAAATTTTCTCTGTGAAATGTAAACACAAAAACCATAGCTTCACAAAGTGTATACAAAAACAAATTCTAACCAACCAGCCAAACTAGCCAGTCGTACTATTCAGTCGAGCTAGCAGTTTTTGTTACGCTGCGTAGTACGAAAAACAAAACTCGAAACTGACAATGCGTAAGCAGCACACACAGAAATGTTTTTGCTGCTGAAGTCGTGTAATCAGTTCGGTAGAGTTGAAAACTGAAACATGGCGGCTGCTGATTCGTTTGGCTGCTGGAAAAAAACAAAATCGATTGCTGCTTGCTGTTGTAATGTGTGTGCACAGTCAACTATTTTCAGTAAGCAAATTGTTGAAATTGAAGACTTAAACTTTTTTCAGTTCAGTCGTTACATGAGGCTATTTATTTTGGTGCTGAATATTAAACCCTGATTTTAAGCATACAAGTATTTGAAGAATAAAAAAATATGACTAAACTATTTTATTCGAATACTTTTGAATCGAATTAAATTGTATTCGTGTTAAAAATCGAATAATTTTAAAAATTTTACTATTTTTTTTGCATAGAAAAATTAACATAATCAAAAACTACACTAAGGCGTTTTTATTCGATTACTATCGAACCGAATAAAATTCTATTCGTTTTTGAAATCAAATAAATCTTCAAAAGATTATAATTTTTCCACATAGAAATATTGAGAAGAAAAAAAATTGCACTTAAAAAATTTTAGTCGATTATTTTTGAACCGAATAATTTAAGAATTGGTCATTCGATTATTTTTCAAATCTACTGAAACTTTAACATTTTTTTCATACCAAAATTTTAAAAAATAATTATTACACAATTTTATTCGAATAATTTTGAACCGAAATTTTATTCGTTTTAGAAATCGAATAAATTTTTAAAATTTATTTTTAGCATTGAAAAATTTACGGAATATATAAATTATAATTAACAGAATCAAAAACTACACTTAGAAATATTTATTCGATTATTTTTGAAACGAATACAAATTTATTCGTTTTAGAAATCCAATCAATTTTTAAAAGTTTACCATTTTTTAGTGTAGAAAAATTTTATTAAAAATTATTTTTGAAACGATTATTCGATTATTTTTAAAACGAATACAAATTTTATTCGTTTTAGAAATCGAATAAATTTTAAAACTGTGAATATTTTTTAACATAGAAAAATTAACAGAATAAAAAAATAATCTTAAAAATATTTTTTTTGATTATTTTTGAACCCTATCACATTTTATTCGAATACTTTTGAATCGAATAAAATTGTATTCGTGTTAAAAATCTAATAATTTTAAAAATTTTACTATTTTTAGGCATAGACAAATTAACAGAATCAAAAACTACACTAAAGCATTTTTATTCGATTATTATCGAACCGAAAAAAATTTTATTCGTTTTAGAAATCAAATAAATCTTCAAAAGATTATAATTTTTCCACATAGAAATATTGAGAAGAAAAAAAATTGCACTTAAAAAATTGTAGTCGATTATTTTTGAACCGAATAATTTAAAAATTGGTATTTGATTATTTTTCAAATCTACTGAAACTTTAATATTTTACCATTTTTTTCATAGCAAAATTTTAAAAAATAATTATTACACAATTTTACTCGAATAATTTTGAACCGAATAAAATTTTATTCGTTTTAGAAATCGAATAAATTTTAAAACTGTGAATATTTTTTAACATAGAAAAATTAACAGAATAAAAAAATAATCTTAAAATTTTTTTTCGATTATTTTCGAACCGTTTAAAATTTTATTCGTTTTTGAAATGAAATAAATTTTTAATAGTTATGCATAGAAATATTTTTGGATTAAAAAATAAGGAAAACCAAATTTATTCGATTATTTATGAACCGAATAAAATTTTATTTTTTTAAAAACTATATAAATTTGTAGCATAAAAAATAAAAATTTTCCATTTTCTGGCATAGACAAATTAACAGAATCAAAAACTACACTTAGAAATTTTTATTCTATTACTTTTCAACCGAATAGAATTTATCATTCGAATATTTAGCAACCGATTAATATTTTATTCGTTTTAGATATTCAATAAAATGTTTCCATGTTTAGTTTTTGCATAAAATTATTTTGGGAATAAAAAATAAGGAAAATCAAATTTATTCGATTATTTATGAACCGAATAAAATTTTATTCGTTTTCGAAGTGAAATACATTTTTAATAGTTTACCATTTTTTAGTATAGAAAAATTAACAGAATCAGAAAATACACTTAGAAATATTCATTTGATTATTTTTGAACAGAATAAAATGTTATTCGTTTACGAATCCGAAAAAAAAATTTTAAATTTGTACTTTTTTTTATCATAGAAAAATTAAAATTACACTAAGATGTTTTATTTCGATTATTTTCAACCGAATAAACATTTTTATTCGAATATTTCGCAACCGATTAATATTTTATTCGTTTTAGAAATCCAATAAAATATTAACATTTAAATAGTTTTAGCATAGAAATATTTTTTTATTAAAAAATATTGAAAATCAAATTTATTCGATTATTTTTAAACCAAATAAAATTTTATTCGTTTTAGAAATCGAAAAAACTTAAAAAATTATTTAAATTTTTAGCATCAAGGAATGAACTGAATAAAAAAATGCATTTAAAAATTTTCATACGATCATTTTTGAACCGAATAAATTTTTAATCGTTTTAATCGAATAAAATTTTACAATTTTTTTACCATATAAAAATTAACAGAATTAAAAAAATACATTTGGAAATTTATTTCATTATTTTTCAACCGAATAAAAATTTGTATTCGAATATTTCACAATCGATTAAGATTTCATTCGTTTTAGAATTCCAATAAAATTTCAAGACTTTAATAGTTTTTGCATAGAAGTATTTTTGTATTAAAAAATATTTATAATATATTTTATTCGATTATTTATGAACCGAATAAAATATTATTCGTTTTATAAATCGTAAAAAATTTTAAAATTATATAAATTTTTAGCATAAAGAAACGAACTGAATAAAAAATGTGTTTTTTATTCGATTATTTTTGAAACGAATAAAATTTTATTCGTTTTAGAAATCAAATAAATTGTAAAATTTTTTCTATTAGCATAGAAAATTAAACAGATTAAAAAATGCGTTTAGAAATTTTCATTCGATTATTTTTGAAACGAATAAATTTTTAATCGTTTTAGAAATTCAAAAAAAAAAAAAAAAAATTACAATTAAAATGTTTCTACTTTTGAATAGGGAAAACTTTATTATTTTTGAAATATTATCCAACAATGAACACAAAATTATTCTCTCGTGTAAAACCTTAAACTGCCAACTGTCAGATTGTTTTTTTTTCGGGTGGGGAACAGTTTTTTTTACTTACCATTTTAGTTTTTTAGAAATAAAACATTTGATTTAATTAAATTTTTTTTCATTCTTTTATTGCATGCACAAAAAATTATATTATTACTTCCTTTTTTGTTTTTTGTTTTATTTAATATTTTGCTCTTATCTAAATTGATTTCTGTTTGGTTTCCTTTCTAAATATTAATCCCTTTTTTCTCTTAGTGTATATTTAATAATTTTTTTTTTGTTGTGTTAAATTAGTTATTTTTTTGTATTTTTTTACTTGGTTTTTAATGTTAAAATGTAGTTTTAATTTATAATATTCAATTTTAACTTAACAATTTGTTGTTTTTATGGTTAACAATATATAATAATAATAATAATTTTTTTTTGTTATTTATTTAAATGTTAATTTAATTTTACCTTAGGGGAAACATGAGTTTTTTGTTTCTGCTGCTTCTTAATTTTGTTTAGAAAAAGGTTGGGGTAGGGGGGACATAAATTTGGGAGAGTTTTAATACAAATATAGTTTGTTGTTGTCAAAGTAAACACAGTTGCTAGTTTGACATTTCTTTTACATGACAGTTGTTATTAGAAGGAGTAGATAGATAGTTTGGTGTTAATTTTTATTATTTCTTGTCTTGGTTTTTATTTGTAACTGTGATTACTTTTAATGTTTAAGTTAAACTAGTATAAATTATTACATTGTTTTACTTAAATTTAACATGCAGAACAAAATTGTTTCTTTATAAAGTTTATATTTTAAACATTGTTTGTTGTTATTAGTTTATATTAGTTTATTTGGTTTTTCTATTTGGAAGTTTCTTTAATTTATGTTTTAAATAATTAATTTGTACATTAATATTGTTAATAAATTGTGTTTAAATTTAAACATTAAACGAATAAACTTAATTTTAATTTTAAATTAAGTTTTTTTTGGGGTTTTTGTTTTCAAATTTATGGCAAAATCGTTTTGTCCTCTTGGCGGCGGGGAATTTATTTTTTTTTTGATTTTTCACTCAATTTTTCAGAATTTATTTTGCTGCAACTTTTTCTTTTCCATTTTCTACAAAAAAGTTGCTGTTTCTTGTTGTTAATTAAGAAAGAAATAAGTAAATAAAATTAATTAAAATTATATTTCAGTAGTAGAGTTTTTTTTCTTCAATTTGTATTATCTTTTTTTTTGGTTTTTGGTATTCAGCAAATAAAATCAGTCATAGTTTATATATAGTTTGTTTAACTTTTCTTTTTAATATATCTTGTAAATTTTAGTTGAGCTTTATTTGTTTTTTCTTTCTCATTAATATTAATTTTATAATTATTTTGTTTTATTATTTACAGTTCTTAAATTAAATTATTTATACATGAAAAAAATCTTTGGTGAAATTAACAAAAATAAATCAGTCATCAGTGGTAAGTTAAAATTATTATTAATTGTATAAAGACTTATTATTATTAATAAAATTAATTAAAATGGCTTAAATTAGTAATGCACAGATTTTAAATTTTAATAAAACTAAACAAAATTTAGGCAAATAATGGCATTTCAATTTCACATCGATTTGAAAATATACTTTGAATAATTCCGATTGACAGGGGCTAATATTTACCCCCACCCCCCCGGAACTATTAACCAGATTGTTTTAGTAATTTGTGTGTTCCCTTAGACGATCTGACGGTAGATGAACTGGCCAGACAGGGTTTGGATCTGGACAAGATTACTAAGGACTGGGAGGTTAAACCTTCTATATGACAATACTATAGGTTAATCTTTGAAAGATTCCGGGACTCTACGAACCAATACTGGTGTAGTGGGCTGAATCACAAGCTGTCCAGGGCTATTTGGTTAAAGTTGGATGCAAAGGCAACCAAAACACTAATTGACTTGTATAGGAAAAGTCTCAGGTCTTTAGTAGGAGTGATAACCGGGCTCTGCTCAATTGGAGCCATCATTGGTAAATGGGATATGGTCACTAGAAACTGTGGATATTGAGGAACTAGAAACTGTAGAACATATTCAGTGTAACTGTCCTATATTACAGAATCTAGGAAAGATTCCATGATGAACTGGTGGATATAGCCAGATATTAGGCTTTATTCGGGGGAATAGGTTGACTATTTTAGGTAACAGGGCTCTAAGAATCCCAGTATATACTTATTTTTTTTTGTTCTGGGTTTTTCACTTTATATCGCCTGACTTTTTTTCTCTCCAATTTCATTTATTCTCTTCACATGTAGTTCCTATGTGTCTCCCAGTGGAAGTGTACTTCTTATAGTACACACCCCACAAATTTATCCATCTATCTAGACTATCTGTCTATAGTCTCTAACAATAAGATGCTACTGAAAGCTGGAGATCGTCAACATACGATCATGAAAAGATGTAGGGCTTGCTATTTTCTGAACTAATCTTCTGAAAAAACAGAATTACAGTGCAAGAGATTGAACAAATGGATTTGAAAATCAATTGTGGTGGTGTAGACTTCGGGGTCATCTCTAAGAAATACTGAAATAATAATAATAAAAAGGCATGCAAATTGACATAATTATTGCTATTTTCAAGCAGCACTTATGTCACTTAACTTCATCTATTTTAATCGGGAAAGAATCTCGAATGTGATATCTAATTCAGACATACATACATACTACGAATATAACGAGAGACACTCAGTAAAAAATACGAATCGTAGAGATATTTAAAGGCAGCATTAATGGGCCATCAGTGAAGATAGGACAAGATTAGATTAGCTGCTGTGAGGAAAGTGGAGAAATTGATTGGCTTATTATGTAATCAGACATAGGAAACATATTAAATTCGTTAGAATGTTACAGGTTAGATTTAGTACTCTAGCACAGTCACGACAATTGGATCTTCGCTCCGGAACCACCCGAGTTATACTCTCCACTGTGGTGGTATAATTTTCTTTTGGTACTTTAAGGTTCTAGGAGTACCGGGGGAGCTTTGCATTTCCTGGAGGGTTTGTGCAGCTTTAAATGAAGACAATTTGATCTTCGCTTCGGAACGATCTTAGTCGGCCAAAGATTGTCAACACAGCGATAGCTGTATCTCCCAGGAAAGAACTCTGAGCAACAGTGGGACTGTCACAAAAACAATACTGAGGAAACAAATAGTGAACATGATCTCTGACGAGTTGTATGGTATTATCAACATGTCGACTCTAAGCAACCAAAGAAAGCAAACAAACAATGCTTTTTTATCAAGTAAGAAAATATTTCAGCTGTTCTGTAATAGTTTGTATGTTTGTGGTAGAAAATGATCACGATTTGACACGCGCCTTTATTAATCTTTCAACCCTTCCAGAAATAATTAAGCTGTTTCATCTTGAAATGTCGTTTTCTTGCAATGAAACTGTCAGCTATTGAAAGCTTTGATTAATCGAGATTTCGAACATAGCATCGACATCTTCTGGAATAATACGGAATTGGGATTAGATCTTTAAAAGTCTTTAGGAGAGGAATATTTAATTTGAAAAAAACCCGAGAAACAATTATCACGGTATGTATCCTCAAATAATATCAAACGAATGGATTGACTCATTGTTGTTGAGAAATATCAATTTTGGTCAAACTTTACGAAATTTTTAATGGTCTACTATCAATATGATTCATCAGCAAAGTTCCAAACTAGAGGCCCTATGATCCAACTGGAGAATAGGATGGCAGAAGAAAAAGAAAGTTCGAAGCTAGTTGAAGGACACAATACCCAAATAGCATTCGTTAGACAAAACATTGCGAGAAATCCCACATCTGGCTGCCAATGTTTCAAAATATAGATGATCCCTTGATAAGAAGCTTTCTTGGATTCTGAATATTAAATAATTAGGATATTAAGGAAACACATACATGTGAATCTAAAGCAAAGGCCAACTGCAAATAAAACGGCATATATTTAAAATTAGCTTAGTCTGCCTCACTGTTCTAAAGGCTGACGTCTATCGGAAACTATTTTCGTATTTACAGATTGCAATACTTTTGAGCAGATTCAAAAAACAACTGTCGGCGTTTAATAGGCAAAGGAGGAATGTCATTTGCTAATAGCTATTACCTCCTTTTGCGATGAAAATTAGTTCAGCAATATATGGTGTGGTGAAAAAGCTTTGGTATTAACGAATATCAGAGCATATTTCTGATATGAATTAATGAAACTTTCAAGGATAATGCTAGTTTTTATCCGGAAAATGTAAAAGAAAGACTGGAGGCTGTGACTGATCATTATGTAATGTATCAGTGCATTGCAAGTCACTGATTTAAGTAGGATTTTATGAACCTTAATATACTTCATTACCAGGATGATGAGGTCTAATTTTAAAGGTCATCCAATAAGATTCGTGATAAGTTTAACTACCAAACTCTGACAGCATTTCCCCGTTCAAATTATCTACTGACAGCCTATCATAACTGGGAATGAAATGAGTATCTTAGTACTTTAAAAAAGTTGGAAAATATTGGTAATCATATTTTCAAACTAAGACATTTCTTTCGGAATGAAGAACCCATCGATTGGGTTGTTGGTGCAAAACGTTCGAGAGACTATCGTATGTTGCGTAAGGAGGGAAATGTAGTTGATGTGACCGATAGTATACGGCCACATTTTTATTGTTCTCTATTATGCGGATAAACTAGAAAGAATTCACATCGTTTGCTCCAATAGAAAATTCGAAATTCGAAATTGGAAAATTCGGATAATAGGATGTGCTTTTAAGAAGTCTGCCAAGGCAGTCACATTAACATACTTGTTTTGGGTCCACTTTTTATTTGTAGAAGTTGTCTGAACAAAGAAGAGGTTGAAACAGTGCAATATTTCTTCTTCATTACTCAGCTATGATAGATAAAGAACCAGATATCTTAAGGCCCATACTCAGCATTTAGCATTCAGATGATATAGATATTTATGGCTAATATGGATTCCATGATTTAGACATTTGAACACAATCTTCAGTTGAGTGATCATGATTTTTTTTATAATTTTACATCTTTTTAATAACTGTGCATTACTATCATTGATTAGTTAAATTAATTTACAAATAATTAAATGCTTATAAATGCATAATTTTGTGAGATACATATAGGAATTCCTTAAAATGCTTAAACTATTTCAAATTTGGAAATTCTTTAAACTTCTTTGGTTCTTTAAATATAAATATATGTAACTAAATTTAAGTTCTTGAAAATTGAGCACAACAATTTGAGCATTTATGTTACACTCTTAACTGGTCCATCGCATCTTAGCTTTGTCATTTAAATTTCCACTACCTCATGCTGCGCTGGGAAACTCTGCTTATTAACTAAACCACTACAACCATCAGCTTTTCTTCTTTCTGAAACATTTGCCTCTGGCTTAACATCGTCATCTAAACGGCGATAATACTTACGTGTCTCCACTGTGGTGGTATAATTATCGGGTAACATATCACCCGATGACCGAGACTTTTTGGAAAATAATAAAACCTGTCTCAAAGCCTCACTGGTCTTTAATTCTCTTTTGGCACTTTGAGTTTCTAGCGGTACCGGAGGAGCTTTGCCTTTGCTGGAGGGTTTGTTAAGCTTTACATGGCGGACAAATGATTGGGAGACAGTGGAACCTCTAAGAAAATCTTGATCTAAATGTTCGCTACTCTCTTGGCCCTCTACCTCACGATTAAGATGTAAATGGGCGGGGAATTTGTGCAGAAATTGGGAGCTATTAGAGAAATTGGGTGAAGTTTTGAGTAAGGTATCGGAGGAGGTCTTATTTAGTTTGTGGGAAGTGAGAGCTTTATTAGGGGGAGTCTTAAGACGTTCAAAAAGATTGTGTATGGTGGAGGATCTGTGTTTATTTTCTAAAAATGGCATAATCTTACGTTTTGAATGGCTAGAGGAGGGACAGCAGGAAGTAGGAGGTGGCTGGGGTGCAGCCGCTTTTTTATGCACTGAAATTGGGGGCAATTTTTTGGGCGTTAAACCCGGTCTTCCGTATTGATTGAGGAAATTAGAGGTTTTGCCAAAATCCGGCATTAAGTTATCGGATTTTTTAACTTCTTGTATCTCATCCTCATCCTCTAAACCACTATAGCCCTCAAAGATCTCATCGAAAGCCTGTGCTACAATTTCATCACAAAAACTAGAAGTCTCGATATCTGAATTATTGCTGTGTATAACTTGTGGTTGATCTACGGGATTTATATTCCTCTTTGAAATAGTACCAAATAAATTCTTACGATAATCCTCATCTATATTACGATAATAGACCTCCGAGTTGGAGGAGGCCTGTCGAGTCCCCTTAATATGTTGCAGAGTGGTTTGTATGTTAGTAACATCTTTATGCATGGGATGATTTTGCAGTATCTGCTGTATGATTTTTTTTCTAGACTCATGAGTTTTCTTTGTTAATTGCTGAATCTTGCTGTTACTGTGAGTGCCAGATGAGGGTATGAAGGTTCTTTTGGTAGTTGTCGTGGTGGCTACAATGGCTGGTGTAGCAGCTGCCTGAGCCTCTGCTGCCGCCTGCAGGGCCAGTAACTCCTCGATATACTTACTGTGTTCTCGTTCTTGCTGTTCCCGTTTTCTTTCAGCTATGCGCCGTTGCAGGGCCAGATTTTCGAAAGTATGCACCATACTACCCACATGAGTGTTGACATCGGGTATGCCCAAATCGCCACTAAACAAATCACGTTGATGTCTTTGTTGGGGTGTCAACAGTTCACCACCACTGGCTCGTTTATTCAAAATGGGCACCACAGTTTCTGGTTTACGATACAAAGTGCCAGCTGAGGCACTTTGGCGTAACAGCAAAGCTGCATTTTGGGGTCTTCTACGCTGGGGAAATTGTTCTACAAATTCGGCCGCCTCTTGTTGCCACAATAAATTGCCCATTTCATCAAAAGACCGATTGATGATGGAAGTTTTTGTGGTACAGGGTTTAAACATCTGGTTTGTTTTGGGGAAAAGTGTAGTTTTTGTGTTGTAGTTTCAAAGTGTAGTGTGTAGTAGTTTTGTGGTGTAGAAGCAGTTTTGTTTTGAAATCAACATAAAAATAAACAAAATAGAAAAGAAAATGTTAAAAATAAAATTTAGAATCTTTTTTTTTTAAATCTAATATTGATAATAGGCTTAGTGAGCTTTTCTTTTGGAACTTATAAAATATTTTTACTTATTGCTAGCTTAGGGGGTTTTTGAACTAATTTTAATTACGTTTTATTTTGTTTTAGTTATAAACGATTTATAATTTTTTGCAAATAAGCGAATGTGGTGAAGTGGTAGACAATATTTTTAAACTTTCACTAGTTAAAAGAACTTGTAAAATTTGTTTTGAAAAAGCTTTCATTGCAGGTTTTCTAGATGATTTAAATACATTTTCAGACTCTATTTAAAGATTTTATTCATAGAAAGCTTAATTTTTAAAGTTAAATTTGTTGTCAGGTTTTCAACAATACATGATTTTAAAAGCTTTAAAATTTATTTTTTTTTAAAAAGCTTTCAATGTTCATTTATTATGAAAGTTGTAATGAATGTATCATAAAAAGCTTTTTACATTTTAAAGTTAAAAAAACTTTAAAATTTCATGTTCTATAAAGCTTTAAAAGCTCAATGAACTTTTCCAAATAAAATTTCTATTTAAAAGCTTTTAAATTTCTAATTTTATCAAAAGTTCTATTATTGTAGTATGAAAGTTGTTCAAAAAAGCTTTTAAATAAAGCTTTTACATTTTTAAATTAAATAATAAAGTTTCATGTCAACTGATTGATTAAATGTCAAGTTAAATTTGTTTTCAGGTTTTCAAAAATAAATGATTTTAATTAATTTTTCGGAAAAAGCTCTATTTAAAATCATTAAAATTTATTTTTTTAAAAGCTTTCAATGTTCATTTATTATGAAAGTTGTAATGAACGTATCATAAAAGCTTCATTTGGAAGCTCTTACATTTTAAAGTTAAAAAAGCTTTCAAATTTCATATTCTATAAAGCTTTAAAATCTCAATGAACTTTTCCAAAAAAAAATTCTATTTAAAAGCTTTTAAATTTCTAATTTTATCAAACGTTCAATTATTGTAGTATGAAAGTTTTTCAAAAAAGCTTTTACATTTTAAATTAAATAATAAAGTTTCATGCCAACTGATTGATTAAATGTCAAGTTAAATTTGTTTTCATGTTTTCATGTTTAAATTAATTTTTCGGAAAAAGCTTTAATTTTTTTTTTAAAAGCTTTCAATGTTCATTTATTATGAAAGTTGTAATGATCGTATCATAAAAGCTTCATTTGGAAGCTCTTACATTTTAAAGTTAAAAAAGCTTTCAAATTTCATATTCTATAAAGCTTTAAAATCTCAATGAACTTTTCCAAAAAAAAAATTCAATTTAAAAGCTTTTAAATTTCTAATTTTATCAAAAGTTCAATTATTGTAGTATGAAAGTTTTTCAAAAAAGCTTTTAAATAAGGCTTTTACATTTTTAAATTAAATAATAAAGTTTCATGTCAACTGATTGATTAAATGTCATGTTAAATTTGTTTTCATGTTTTCAACAATACATGATTTAAATTAATTTTTCGGAAAAAGCTCTATTTAAAAGCTTTATTATTTTTTTTTAAAAGCTTTCAATGTTCATTTATTATGAAAGTTGTAATGAACGTATCATAAAAAGCTTCATTTGGAAGCTCTTACATTTTAAAGTTAAAAAAGCTTTCAAATTTCATATTCTATAAAGCTTTAAAAGCTCAATGAACTTTTCCAAAAAAAAATTCTATTTAAAAGCTTTTAAATTTCTAATTTTATCAAAAATTCAATTATTGTAGTATGAAAGTTTTTCAAAAAAGCTTTTAAATAAAGCTTTTACATTTTTAAATTAAATAATAAAGCTTCAAAAATTCAATTTATATGAATGTTTTATTAATGATTAAATGCCAACTTTTCAAAAAAAGCTTTATGCTAAAGCTTTTAGATTTGAATATTGAAACTTTCATTAGTTAAAATAGCTAATAAAATTTGGTTTGAAGAAGCTTTTAAAGATAAGTTTCTTTGCAGGTTTTCTAGATGATTTAAATAAATTCTTCGGACTCTATGTAAAGCTGTTACATTAAACAATTTTAAAAAAGCTTTAAAATTTCAATTATTATGGAAATTTTATAGAACTTTTGGAAGAAAACTACTGTTTTAAAGCTCAGTTTGCTTTCTATATGATTTAAATATTTTGTTTCGGAAAAAGCTCTATTTAAAAGCTTTAAAATTAAACTTTTCATAAAAAGCTTCTTTGGGAAGGTTTAGATTTTGAAGTTAAAAAAGCTTTAAAATTTTTAAAAAAATAAAAAAAGTTCTAATTAAAAGCTTTTGAATTTCTAATTTTATCAAAATTTCAATAATTGTTGTATGAACGTTTTCCAAAAACAGCTTTATTTAAAAGCTTTTATATTTTTAAATTAAAAAAAGCTTTAAAAATACAATTTTAATGAAGGTTTTACCATTGATTTAATATCAACATTTTAGGAAAAGCTTTAGTCAAAAGCTTTTACATTTAAATTGAGCTACTGAACAATTATAAAGCTTTGCATAAAAACTAAGTCATTTTAAAACATAATTAAAAAAATATAAATGTTTGTTTTTTTTATATTAACATTTACAATTACACACAAAAGCTTTATAAAGATTTTTGATTTTAACGGAAGCAAACTCAAGAAATTACCCATAGACACAGACCATTGGAAACAGTGTTTCACTCTCAATTTATCGTTAGTTATTGTTCTTATACATACAAACATCTAAACTAATTAATCTAAAGAAATTTACACTAGCTTTATTTAATTTATATGTATTCTAAATATGTATGTATATAATTTTACTAAATATACGTAACTTGCTTACAATTTTTTTGTATTAATTATCCTAAAACTTCTGCACATCTCATACTTTATACAATGTTTGTTATTCTTCTCAAAACAAAAAAAAAAAAACACTAAACAATAATGTTATAATAAGAAAAAGAATTTGTTATATCCTTTTTTTAATCCTTTGAAAAGCAGCAAGCACATCAACTATAACAATACACTTAGCAACCATGTATCTGTAAGTTTTCATTATGGTTACTTCATTAACAAATTGTTATAAATTATAGATTGTTTCGCTCATTAATATTGAAAACAAAACAGTCAGCCAAGAAGCCACCCTTTTAATTTTCATGATTTTGTATTGAATTTGTTTAAGCTCCTCCAAGTGAGCAGTTTCTTTTAGGGTTTTAATTTATTGGTTAACAAATTATCAGCCTTATGCTACAATTTGAATTACGGATAAAAATATTTGTATTGAAATCCATTACAGGAATCCTAGATGTAGGTAGTTGTATAAGGCTCTATATCAAAACCTCAAAGCTTATGGTGAATGTGGTTCATCGGTTTAAATGTGCGGGAGATGGTTGGAGCGGTTTAGAAGTGGTGATTTTGACGAAAATCGCCCTGGCCTGTCAAAAAAGTTTGAAGACCAAGAATTGGAGGCATTACTCCATGAAGATTATTATAAAACTCAACAAGAACTTGCAACATCATTGGGAGCTACTTAAGCTGTAATTTCAAAATGTTTGCGAGCAGCAGGATTCATCCAAAAGCAAGGAAATTGGGTACCATACGAATTGAAGCCGAGAGATTTTGAAAGACGATTTTGCATATCCGAAATGATGCTTGAACGCTATAAAAGAAAATCATTATTGCATCGAATTATTAATTCATATGTTGCCAGAAAGATGGGAAAAGGTCATCTTTGAGTAAATTTATATCGTACAATTGTTTCAAAATATAAGCTAAAAATGGAATTTTCAGCTTGACCTTGTTAGATTTTCATAAATTTTTAAAGAATTCTTAGTGTTGATTGCTTTATAAGAAGAAAGGGGCTGATTATTGTGTAAATATTGTTACGAAATTGCATTAGCGATTTGAATTTAACGGTCTGTAACGACAGCCTGCAATATTCATCATGTTTATAAACATCAGTAGAAGCTTCTACTTATCAACAATATTGATAGCACGCAGTTATTAGCTGCTAACATTAACATTGAAAGCACTAGACTTCGAATATTCTAGTTTTGTCCGTTAAGAACAATCACGATGCTACTCGAAAGCAGATGACACTGTGTATAACTAGTGGCAGAGGTTGCAGTCGTCAGTGATCAGTCAGTTTATCATAGGCGCTGTTAGAATTAACATCAACTGTCTTTTACATTATAAGTGCAATTTAAGTGTGTATGTATATTGTGTGGGAATAAAAACACATAATGACTATTTAAACTGTTGTTGTGTAAATTGAATAAATTAAGAGTTGTTACAATTATGAACTACTAAACTCCTGTTATTTGCATTCAAAAGTATCCGGTTTATTTAAAGGAAATAAACCACCATTTTTAAAAGGTAAAAACATAACAATATTGTAGTTCTCTATTGAAGCAGTTTTAGGAGATAGGAACTAACAATTTTACTAGTGGCAACTAGTAACTATAACTCGTGCATGTAAAAAAAACATCTAATAGACAGTCCAATAACCGATTGCCTTCCTCCAACAATTTTCAAATAGATTACTTCTAGTGGGTAAAATAACTACTTTTTAATAGTGGCTATACTCTAGGTTACTTTGAAACTCTTACCCCCAGTAACACGAAGTCTGGTTATGTGTTAACTAATAGCTATACTGCCAGTTTTCAAACAAAAATAATTTTAACCGACAGTATAACTGTTAGTTAACGCCTAACCAAGCTTCGTGTTAATGGGGGTTAAGTGAAGTAGAGTAACCAATTGACTTTTTTCTGTACTATAAAGATCAAAGAGCAAGTGTCAAATGATCCAAAATATTCCAATTGCATTTACCCAAGTGATCAGAAATTAATGACAATTACTGTCTATAAGAGCACTCTTTCAGTAGTGGTTTCTCCATTTTTAAAGAATTCTTAGTATTGAGTGCTTTTTTAAGCAGAATGGGGCTGACAACTAGGTAACTATTGGATTTCTCTATTACTTTAAAATAATATTACAGTCTGCCCTTCTGCAAAATTTTCATTTTTCACATATTTAAAAAAATAATTTTCAACAGAATGGGGCTGATTATTTCTTTGCCTTTGCCGCTGTATATGTTAGCAGCAGTCGTAGTACATGAGTGATTATTCTTACTGCACCAGTTAAGGTATTGTTACACTACTCCTGCAGTAGTCAGAACAAAAGCTACTGTAGTAAATAACACACAGTGGTAGAAGTAGTAGTTGGAATATTTTTTATCAGTAGCAGTTGTAGTGGTATTGGAAACAATACCCAACAGTTAACTGGAGGTTTACTACTCACTTCTACAAAACCAGGTAAATAAAAAGAAGCCTCATTCGGCAGAATTTTTTTTTAGATTTTTGTTTAAAAAATCCTTTTAAAGCAATAGAGAACTACATTATTGTTATGTTTTTACCATTTAAAAATGGTGGTTTATTACCTTTAAATAAACCGGATACTTTTGATTGCAAATAAAAGCGGTTTAGTAGTTAAAAATTGTAACAACTCTATATTTTGGGTCATTTGACAAGAGTGTGATCTTTGTAGTGCAGTGAGAAGACAATTGATTACTTAATACATCCCAGGTAATCTAGCATGAAGACAATTGCCATTACTTACAGACAAGAGTGTGATCTTTGTAGTGCAGTGAGAAGACAATTGATTACTTTATACATCCCAGTTAATCTAGCATGACGACAATTGTAATCTAGAGTGTAGCCACTTTAAACGTGTTGTGAGTAATTTATACAAATTATGTTGATGTAATTCTCATACAGTTTATTTTTATTTTTGCTTAAGTATGCTGTTATCCTATGTGACATTGCATGAAATCAATAGTCACTTAAGTGTCTCCTTGTAACCTATAGTTAAGTCACTTTAAACGATTATTGTGTACTGCACTTTAGAAAACCATCCATTGGAGAGTTGTCGCAAAAAGGTTTGTTTACAATCAATCGTTTATTGGACTGTCTGTGATATGTCTTTTTAGCTGACTATTTGAGGTCAATTAGCACCCGTACATTGTAAAATAACTAGTTTTGTAGCTGATCATGTAACCAGTTAGATAGCAAGTAAAGTAACTGACGCTGACTGGTTACAGTATGTGAATCCAATGCGTTGACTACTTTGGACCAGCTATCGGACAATATCATTGTTATCAAAAAGGGACATGCACGTGTTAAAATTATTAGTCATGTAGCTTCTTTTTTATACCCTTCACCTTCGTGAGAAGGGTATATATAAGTTTGTCATTCCGTTTGTAATTTCCACGATATCATTTTCCGACCCTATAAACTATATATATTCTGGATCCTTATATATAGAGGAGTCGATTAGCCATGTCTGTCTGTTGAAATCAACTTTCCAAAGCCCCCAAATAACTTACATACACGATTCATACATCAATATCTCCGGAAATCTTCCGGCTTGGTTGCTATTTAAAATCGAGAAAATCGGTCCACAAATGGCTGAGATATAAGGAAAAAACCAGGACAACCTCGATTTTTGACCTATTTTTGACCTATATCTGGATTACTAAGTCATTGATATAGATATCTAATGATAGATATTTCAAAGACCTTTGCAACGACGTACATATGTATATAAGACCATTGTAAGCTGGACTTAAAATGGGTAAAAATCGTAAAAAATATTTTTTAACCCGAATTTTTTATTTTCACCAAAAGTTTTTTTTCGCTAAATATTAAAAAAAAATATTGAAAAAAAAAAATTTAATTTAAAATTTAAAAAAAAAATTAAAAAAACCAAAAAAAAAAAAAATTTAAAATTTAAAAAAAAAAAAAATTCCCAAAAAATGAAAAAACACTTTGAAAATAAAAATAAATTTTGTTTTTGAAGTATAATTTGGTGAAGGGTATATAAGATTTGGCCGAATATTGCTCTCTTACTTGTTTTTTTAAACAATCACAAACTGCGAAGCGCTTTGCTTATCTGCAGATATACCCAGAGTCTCTGGCGGGAATCGAACCTGCAACCCTCAGATTAATAGTCCAGCACGTCATGACTAGTGTAGTTCCCACCCTAAATGATGGGTAAAATCACTAGTTCGGGACTATCTCCTAGAACTGCTGGGAATATCAATACATTTGCATTCACATATACATACATATGTATGTGTGAGAGAGTGTGTGTACTCGTATACATACATAGAGAGTGGGAGAGAGTATGTATCGGTATTAAAAGTTAATTAACATTAACAGTTAATTACGTGACGAACTTTTAATTAAATTAAACGTACTTTAAAATTCAATTAGGCTTGTTGCGTGTCGCCTTCATACATGTCATGTATTAACTATTGAGTGTGTGAGTGCAAAATTTTCCTGGATATGGGAATGTGTTTGTGTGAAAATATATGGTAATTTTACTGATTTTATCCCCATTGTTCTTTTAGCTGTTTTATTAACATCTTTCAACATGTTGGCAGCGTTGTGTTGTATTCGTAGTTGTAGGTATTAAGTGTGAAAACGTCAAATGTTAATTATGTAAATTGGAAATGTGAACATTTTGTAACCCCAACATATGGAAATTACCCCATCCCCCCCCAAAAAAAAAGAATGTGAACAAAAATGTTAAACAAATTGCTGGCAAGTGTGGAAAGTAGGAGTTGTCACAGAGGTGTGAAAATGAGAAAAGAGTTATTATAATTTCAGTTTCAGTTTCAATTGCAATATGTTGGAAAAGGAATTTTGTGTTTAGAATTACAAACATTTTAATAGGATACTAGGTTAAATGAAACTTAATTAAAGTTTTTTTTTTTAAAAAAAATTTAATTTCAATAATTTGAAAATAAAGTAGATTAACTAAAGAGTCTATTTTGTTTAATAACCTATATTTATAAAAACATAGTAATAATAATTACAAAAAAAAAAAAAAAAAACAGAAACCCAACAAGAAAATTATATTAATAATATAAACAACAGAATTTATAACACCCACACAACAACCACTTGAAATTATCCACATCAGTATTCCTTTAATGTGCATACGATCCTGGCAAACCACTGCAATGGTTGTGGTCAATAATAATGAAAAAAATGAATAAAATTAAATAAAAAACTAAAGGGAAGTTTAATGGCTGCTACAACACAAAAAAAAGAAAAAAATAATGGTTATAAGTAGATGGACAATATAAAATAAAAAAAAAAATAAATATTTAAATAATGTAAACCATATATAATAAAAAATAAAATTGTATATACTGGTGGATTTTAACATGGTCTTCAAATAATTACTTTGCACGTACCATAAAAACGATTGTGTAACCATGAGAGAGAGAGGTCAGTGCATGAGAGGAATAATGCAAGGGAGTATTGTAAAGAAATAAAATTGATTAAATTATTTAGTTTTATAAAAGGGATTTTATGTTGAATACATTCCACATATGTTTGTTTATTAGCTTAAAACATCGAGTGAAAACTAGAAAAAAACTCAAACATAAAAATTACTCCAAAAAATCACACATACGAGTGTTGTTTTTGTTTTCACATAATTTTTTTTAACTAATACATTCTCGCCACTTAGGTTTTTGACAACTGAGTTAGGTCTTTCACAGAAGAGTTTCCACTCTATGTATATTTCCCTATGGTTTAAAACATCTAAATTGTCATTACAATTAAGTTGATTATGCTGTGTATAAGTCTCAAATTTTATTTACCAAAACATGTAGTCAGATGATGTTTACAATTGTCATCAAAAGAATATGAATAATGCTGATGAACGCTGTCATTTATAAAGTGCAAAAAATATTTACTAATCGGTCGGTTAGGACTAGTGAAAAGAGGATTTACACGGGAAACAAAAGTTTGTTTAGATTCGTAACCTATCAAAGACTACGTAAATTGTGAGTAGTAAATTTTGATTATTTTCCCAATCTAGATGATCTTCATTCCCAAAGGAGGGCAAGGACTTTAGATCATACAATCTATTTTAGTTTCCTTCCACGATATATAGTGCGCTTTCAACAATGTCAAAACGGAATCACTTATTGACGCTATGAGACAACTGGAAGTTGATACTGCGGTCATCTCATTATATCTATACAAGGATCCTCAAACTTTTTTTAATTGGTGGTTCGGCGTGTACTCTCTCCACTGCCCTGGAATAATAATAGCAATTCCTGACTATTGCTTTTGCGATGGGACATTGGCAACAGAACTACAATGATACATAGGTGGGTCAATAAGTCCAAAACTTTTTAAATTTCCCGCCTCATAACTGAAACGGCAACACTGCTCCTATCAACAGATATCTGTGAAACAAAAACCAAGGCTAAGCTTGATAAATACTATGGGAACTCTGCACCATCAATTTTAATGGTAAAAAAGTGATTTACTGAATATCGTTGTGGCACAACAGGATGACCAATTGAGGTCTCTACACTCGAAACAATTGAAAAAATCATGATATGATGTTGCCCGATCGGAGATTGAAAATGCGAGAGATTGTTGAGCTCATAGGCGTCTCATATGGCTCAGTGGTTTCAATTTTGAATGATCACTTGGGTATGAGAAAGCTTTCGGTAAGATGGCTGCCGCGTTTGCTCATAATCGGTCACAAATCGTGCACACATGTGCAGTTTCATTGGCAATAATCTCCCTATTCCGCCATATTCTCTGGATTTAGCCTCGAGTGACTATTTCTTGTTTCCAAACCTCAAGAAATGTCTCGGTGGAAAGAGATTTGATTTGACTCCATCGATGGAATACCTATTTTTATGATCACGACAAATCTTATTTTTTGGAAGGGGAAAAAAAATTGGAAAAGCGTTGGACAAAGAAAATCAAATTTGCACCGAATCACTTGTGATGATCGAGTAAAAATTGTGAAAATTTGAGTTTTTAGGCTAAAAATCGCAATTTTTAGTTATAAAATACAATTGTAGCTTGTTTTAATTTATATAAAGATATCTTTTTATACGAATAATTTTTAAATTCGGTTATTTTATTCGGATAATTCTGAAAATTTAAGTGTTTTAGACAGAAAATCTAAATTGTTTGAATAAAACACAAATTGTAGTTTCTTTGTTTTAAAAAATATGTCTTTTTATTCGAATAATTTTAAAATCCGGTTTTTTTACTCGAATAATTCTGAAATATTAAGCATTTTTAGGCAGAAATTTGGAATGTAATGTAATGAAATTGTAGCCTTTTTAATTTATTCGATTAATAATGAAAGTTTATGTTTTTGTATTGAAAATTTAAATTTTTAAAAACGAAATTAAATTTTTTTCTTTTAATATTAAGTTTTTTTTATTCGAATAATTTTTAAACCCGGTTTCTTTATTCGAATAATTCTGAAAATTTAAGTTTTTTGGCAGAAATTTGGAATTTTTAGTAATGATATAAAATTTTAGCATCTTTAATTTAAAAAACTATGTTTTTTATTCGAATAATTTTAAAACCCGGTTATTTTATTCGTATAATTAAACAAATATTAGGCTGAAAATCTTTATTTTTAGTAACGAAGTAAAATATTTTGCTTGTTTTTTTATTCGAATAATTTTGAAACCCGGGTTTTTTTACTCGAATAATTATGAAAAACTACGTTTTTTAGCCGGAAAAACGGAAATTTTGGTAATGATAGAAAATGTTAGCTTTTTTTAAATTTAGCTATCAACTAAACCTTCTTAAATCTCTATAAAAAATAATAAAAATTCTAAAATCATAGGTTTTATGTTGAAAAGTCATAATAATTTTATTTCATAATAAAATATGTCATGAACTCTATTTGGTGGGAGGGAAAGGGTGCTATCTATTATGAGCTGATGAAATCTGACCAGACCATAAAAGGGAACCTGTACCGAATGCAATTGATTCGTTTGAAGCGAGCATTGGGTGCAAAACGCCCACATGTTGCAATACCCATAGAGAAACATAGAGCGGAAACTAGAAAAAAACTCAGACAAAAAAATTACTCAAAATAATCACACATAAGAGTGTTGTTTTTGTTTTTTCTACTAATACATTCTCATCACATAGGTTTCTGACAACTGAGTTAGGTCTTTGACAGAAGAGTTTCCGCTCTATGTCTATTCTCTATGGCAATACCTTTAAAATGTATTTAGAATGAGGTGGTTGTGAAGTTTTGCCTCACCCGCTTTATAGTCCAGACCGACCGACTACTATTTATTTCGATCGATGCAGAAAGCTCTATCTGTGATACACTTCACTTTGGAACCGAGTATCCGATATGGCCTTTATTCGTTCTTGGTCTCAAAAGATGATCAGTTCTTTTGGAATCCACATATTGCCAGAAAGATGGGAAAAGGTCAGAGCTAACATTACTTTGAATAAATTTATATTGTAGAAATGTTTCAAAATAAAAGCTAAAAATTAAAAAAAAATCCCGCATTTTTAAGTCATAAACCCAATATATATCTAATATATTGACACCACAGGACTGAAGGTTATCTTGGAGCTTTGAAACAAAATGTTTCAATCTATACATGGGCAGAGGAACATCGCAATCTGTTATCTTTTAAGATCCAGATTATATGTCAGAAATTAATCTAAATTATGGTGAACGAACAAATATCGATCGTTGAAAAAAAAACATACTAACACAGTTGGTTACAATAGGTTCCACAAATGAGAAGGGTAATGCAATTAATAATAATACGTTACATGATCAAATATTTTATAAGACTAAAATTATCAATTATAACAATAAGATACGTTCCACATAAAATTCACATAATTCAGAGAAAAACTAGAAGATGCTGTCTTGTATTATTTGAAGTATGTACATTACAAATATAATTCACAAACCAAAAAAAGAATAAGATACATTTTCCACCAAATTTTTATTACTTCGACGACAAAATAAAAGATTTTTAACATTTAGCATTAAAATGTTAAAAACAATCCACAATCTTTAATTTAATCCATATAACAAAACGAGATTGGCTTAAGTTCCACCTACGATTGTCCAGATTTAGATGAAAATCTTGCAATAAGAAATTCACTACATTCGGATTTTTTTAAAATACAATCCACACAACAAAAAGATTATAGGATATGTTCCATATGAAACGCACATACATATATGTTTTATACGAACAAAATAACGATAATTAATATTTAGTAAAAACTGCTTCCTTAAATATAATCCATATAACAAGGGCATAGGATACATTCCACACATAAATTTTTCATGATTTTGTGGAAAAAGTTTTCTTTTAACTTTTTTTTTATAAAATATTTAACTAAATGCAATCCACATACCAGAGAGAGAATGGTAGACGTTACTTATACAATTTACATGAGTTTGGTAAAAAAAATTATGTCAAGATTAATTGTAATTAAATATTAAATACGATCCAACATTCTTAAATACAATCCACATGAATTCTAGTAATTGGAATACGTTTCACATAAAATTCTCAAGGTATAGACATAAAATAAACGATTATTTTCATATGTTTAAATGTAATAAAATATTTAATACAATCCACAATATTTAAATACATTCCACAAGCATAAAGAGAATAGGATAGGACAAAAACATGTACTTTCATAATTACTTTCCAATAGTTTAAAAGGCGCATACTTTTTAACTGTAATTAGGTTCCACAGATAGTTTTAAATTTAAAATGGATTCCACAAAGAATTTAAAACGTTTGGATTAAAGAATCTTCATTTAAGAACATTCACTTTGACAAATATTTAAGGGCTAATATTTAAGATTGTGGGTTTTACTATTAAATGATGTTAAGTTTTCCGTTAATAAAAACTCTTTGTTGTAGTACTCCTTTTCAAAGGATTTTCTAGGCTACTTAAAGGATATTTTAGAATATTTGTATATTTTTATTTGAATTTTTTTCAACTATTTCCTACTAATCACTCATTTCTTTTTGTAATTTGTTTATAAATACTTTATTTTGTTTGTTTGTTATTTACTTGTAGTTAATCTTAACATTTAACATGCGGGGGGAGAGAGGAATAAGGGAACGACATATTTAGTTTTATTGGGGGAACATTTGTTTTTTTTGGATTTTCTTGCTATTTCTATTTAATGTTTTAATAATAATTATTATCGAATTGTGGCAAACTATCACTGGAACTTGTATAGTGTATATTGTTAGAAGAATTACTACAATTTTGTGGTTGCTGATGCAGCTGCTGCTGCTGTTGTGTTTTCAAACTATGTTTTTGGGAATTAGCGGCTGCCGATTTCTTACTACTGGAACTTTTGGTGGCAGCCGCATTTGTGGACGATGATGAATTGCAGGAAGAAGATTTAGACGAATGATGTGAGTTAACATGATGATGGCTGTTGCTTTGTGGCTGCTGCTGTTGCTGCTGTTGGGGGGTTTGTGTCTGTACTATGGTGTCGTTGATGGACTTTTGAGATTTACTCAAATGCTTAGGTGTCTTGTGGTGCTGTTTAGCATGTTTCAAACTATGATGGCCATGAACTAGATGTGTTTGCTGATATTTCTGTGAAGAGGGATGATAATGATTTTCCAAATGATGTGAAGGCGGCTGTTGATGATTCATTTGCCCGGGATGTTGGGGTTGGGGCAGCGTAGAATTGGTATGATAATTGCCCATGGTCTCATTACTGCTGTTGCTGTGACCACTGCCCGTACTGCCACCCATGCCATAGATTTGAGATTTCGATTGACTGCGATAGTGTAAATTGGCCACACTATAGTGATCCAAACTATCAAAGGTCTGCAAATAGTGGGGATTGATTTGATTATAGTCTGAGCTGCAATCACTGCCCGGAGCGGTATTATTGTGTCTTCTATCCAGGGTATTGGTGCGCAAAATATAGGGCTGTTGATGATGATAGTACTGCTGGCTGTCACGATGATCCAGGGAATTGTAATGGCCATTTTTCTGGGGCAAAGGAGGTGGTGGCGTGTGTTGCTGCTGCTGGGCTTTGGAGAGATTATTTTTAGCCGAATTTTTGGTGGGTGGTTCCGTAGTCTTGGCACATTTAATAGCCACAAAAGAGGTGGGCAAGGGTGGTAAAGGAGGTGTGGTAGAGGGTGTGGTTGAAGCTGCTGCTGCTGCTGCTATAGTGCCAGCCGATGTGATGGAATTGCGATTAATGGCCTCGCGCTACGCTGCATGATGATGATTGCCAAAGGTGCTCAGAACGGGTACGGACTAGGAGTAGCAAGATCACACACACACATGTTTATATATAAACACATATAGGAATAACATTTAAGAGAAAAGTAGATTTTCATAAGTTAACAATACAACAAATTGGAGTTTTTTTTTGGTGAAAAATTAAGTGATTTTTAAAAAATTAACACAAAAAATGAGTAAAAATTAATTTGAAATGTTTAAAAAGGTTTGATTTTTGTTTGTATTTTTTTTTATCAAGAAAAAAAAAACATAATTTTATTAAAATAACGCAGTGTTTTTATCAAGTTGGAGTAGAGTAGTTTTTGTTTTGTTAGCCAGTGTTTAAAAGGAAAAAAATAGAAAGAAAACAAGAAAAACATTAATTTTTTTCTCTTGATTTTTTTTTTGCAAAAATTACATAAAACAGAAAAAGTGTTTTTATTTAAAAGAAATTAAACATGTTAAAGAAAGTGTTAGTAAAGTCAGTGTTGAAATATGTTTCTCTTAAAAAAAAATGGTTCGTTTCTAGGCTTAGTTCTATAACCAAACCTTTTTTATGTTTTTTTTGTATGTCTTTTGTAGGGTTTTATTAATTATTTTCAAAAAGTTTCTTGTCTTTTAGCTGTGTGTTTAATATAAGTATTTTCGTTTGAGTTGTAGTTTGGTTTTTATTTTTTTTTTTTTTTTGCAAAAATACATTTAATAAAAATTATAAAAATATTGAAAAATAATATTTAAATAATTAAAAACAAAATTATAAGAAAACATTTTTTAAAATTATTTAAAACTTTTAACAAACACTTAAGTGCATTTTTGTGCTTAAAAAAATTAGGTTTTAAAAAAGTGTGTTTGAACTTTATAACGAAAAGATTAATTGGTTTAAGAAAATTTCAGTGCATTTGTTTTTCATAAATTTTGTGCATAATGGATTAAAGCTAAAAAAAAATATTATTTATTAAAACAGTATTTATTAAAAGTGGTATAAAATGTTGAAATTTTAAGCATAAACAATACTGGACCAGAATATCGCAGAATAATCTAAACTAATCTTATAAAACAATCAATTTTTGTTCTCAATAAATTTCAGTTAACATGATAGTGCTAATGATTCAATGTATTAAGGATTTTTTTACAAACCATTTTGAAAATTGAGTATCTAACCCATGATATCCTATAAATGTTACGGAATTTTCTGCAAAAACTAAACCTAAATTATTTCTACAGATAACACAATCCACTATTGTTCTCAATAAATTCCACTAAATGCAATATTGAAAATTAAACAACTAACCTACGATTTCATGAGTTTTAATACAATTCACATAAATTCTTCATAATTTAAACTATCATGCAAAATTTTTGGCTAAAAAATCATGAATTAATGAGTTTTTGTAAAATTTTGAATACGATCCACATATATTTTCAATAAAATCCACACCTAAAATCAATAAATAATTGAATAAAGGGAAAATATTCAAGTTTAAATAATTTTTCAGAATTCTCTTATTTTATTCATGAATAAAATAAATAAAATTATTTATTTTTTATTATTATTAAATTTTAAATACGATCCACAACTAATTTCGATACAGTCCACAAATCTTAATATTAAATAATGTCGTTATGAAACACATTTAATGTTTCACATAAAATTTTACCTTAAAACCTTTCAAATTTGAGAATACAACACAATCCACATTTGTTTTAATAGGTTCCACAATTTGTTTTTCCTCGAAATTACTCAAAAAAGGCTAATACTTTTGTGTTTGACATATAGGGTCAGGAAATGAATAATTTTTGTAAAAATTAAATACAATCCACAGATCTTTAATGTTATAAACAAATCTAAACAGTTGAACAATGGCTTAAGTAATAGTCTTGAAAAATTATCATATACTTTACAATCTATATATTGGAAATGTTAATTGAACTGATTAAAAACCAATAGGTTACATAAAAATATAACCCACATATTAAAATATAAGAAAATCACCAAATAAATACGTTCCACACTAATATTGGGTGTTTGAAAGTAGTTTTTGTTTTTAATAAGGATGTGAGAGGAATTTGTTTGATCATAGAGGTTTTTAAATATGTGGATTGAATTCAAAATGTAGATAATTGTATTTATTTTTTGGTTATATTCAATATTTTCATCAAGTATTACAATTTGCTTAGCGTTTTTTTTTAATTTTCGTAATATTAATATGTGGATTGTATTCAAAAAGGACAGGATCGTATTCATTACATATTTAATTTTGTTAAAGGATAACTTTTGCTAACATAGTTGAGAATATATTTATTGATAGTTCCTTAAATAAGAATAAACAACAGAAAGTAGAAGATACAATTTAAATATTTTGGAACTAAATATAATAGAAGAAAATTAGTTTATTTCACAATTATTTCCAATACAATCCACAAACATGCAATTACAAATTAAAAGTTCTCCAAAATTTTGTTGAATTTTGTTAAATTTATTGAAATATTTTCATATTTTATTTATGGATTGTATTAGAAAAAGTGGTGGATCGTATTTATAATTTGTTTAAAATTTATTAAAGTACACCTTTTGCTAAGTTAATCAAGGTTTCATTTAATGATGGATCTCAGAATATAAAATGGGAAAAAAATAGCTGAAAATATTTTCAATAGGTTCCACAAATAACTTTACCGATTTAGAAGCAAACATTTAAATAATTTTCAGTTATATATTATAGAAGAAATACTGTTTAAGGCAGAGCATGACTAATTGAGGTTGATAATGCGCATTTTTTTAAACTAGTTTTAAAATGCGGTCTTACTGCTTTTAAGAAATTTGTTCTTAAATTTTTGTTCTATAACTGGAAAGCCTTTTCTAAATTTAAAAAAACTTCAATGTTTTTAAACTTTTAAATTTATCCTTTTTTTTACTTTTCAACATTTCATACACACTTCTATATAAATATTCCTTTAACACAAAAATGAATATGGATAATTTTTTCATTAAAAAATAAAATTATAGCAAAAGCATTAAACAAAAACAAATTATTATTCATTAATTTTCATATTTGCATACAACATTTTTTGAATGAATCAATTTCATAAAATACGATATTTGCTTTTTTTTCTGGTGACATTTTTTTTTCATCTTTTCAACTTTTATACTATTTAATAAAAAGGGGAAGTAATTAAAAATATATAAATTTTGCAAATATATTAATTATATTGATAAAATGCACAAACACACACACGCATATAAACTTATATTTATACTTATTTACATTAATTTCTCTACTCAAACATAAATAGTATTTATACAACATGCTGATTAAATAAACAGAAAATATGAAATATATAATAATATTAAATGTCTATGGTAGGAGAAAACAGTGGGCTAGAACGAAATTGTCTGTACTAGAATAACTTTATCTAGAGAAAAGTTGTGTTTCTTTTGCAACGTTTTCTAAAGAAAGGTGTCTAAAGAAAGGTGTCTGTACCAGAGCAACTCTTTCTAGAGAAAAGATGTCTGCACCAGAGCAACTTTTTCTAGAGAAAAGTTGTCTGTACCAGAGCAACTCTTTCTAGAGAAAAGTTGTCTGTACCAGAGCAACTTTTTCTAGAGAAAAGTTGTCTGTACCAGAGCAACTTTTTCTAGAGAAAAGTTGTCTGTACCAGAGCAACTTTTTCTAGAGAAAAGTTGTCTGTACCAGAGCAACTTTTTCTAGAGAAAAGTTGTCTGTACCAGAGCAACTTTTTCTAGAGAAAAGTTGTCTGTACCAGAGCAACTTTTTCTAGAGAAAAGTTGTCTGTACCAGAGCAACTTTTTCTAGAGAAAAGTTGTCTGTACCAGAGCAACTTTTTCTAGAGAAAAGTTGTCTGTACCAGAGCAACTTTTTCTAGAGAAAAGTTGTCTGTACCAGAGCAACTTTTTCTAGAGAAAAGTTGTCTGTACCAGAGCAACTTTTTCTAGAGAAAAGTTGTCTGTACCAGAGCAACTTTTTCTAGAGAAAAGTTGTCTGTACCAGAGCAACTTTTTCTAGAGAAAAGTTGTCTGTACCAGAGCAACTTTTTCTAGAGAAAAGTTGTCTGTACCAGAGCAACTTTTTCTTGAGAAAAGTTGTCTGTACCAGAGCAACTTTTTCTAGAGAAAAGTTGTCTGTACCAGAGCAACTTTTTCTAGAGAAAAGTTGTCTGTACCAGAGCAACTTTTTCTAGAGAAAAGTTGTCTGTACCAGAGCAACTTTTTCTAGAGAAAAGTTGTCTGTACCAGAGCAACTTTTTCTAGAGAAAAGTTGTCTGTACCAGAGCAACTTTTTCTAGAGAAAAGTTGTCTGTACCAGAGCAACTTTTTCTAGAGAAAAGTTGTCTGTACCAGAGCAACTTTTTCTAGAGAAAAGTTGTCTGTACCAGAGCAACTTTTTCTAGAGAAAAGTTGTCTGTACCAGAGCAACTTTTTCTAGAGAAAAGTTGTCTGTACCAGAGCAACTTTTTCCATAGAAATGTTGTCTGTACCAGAGCAACTTTTTCCATAGAAATGTTGTCTGCAACAGAGCAACTTTTTTAAAAGAAAAGTTGTCTGCAACAGAGCAACTTTTTCTATAGAAAAGTTGTCTGCAACAGAGCAACTTTTTCTATAGAAAAGTTGTCTGCAACAGAGCAACTTTTTCTATAGAAAAGTTGTCTGCAACAGAGCAACTTTTTCTATAGAAAAGTTGTCTGGAACAGAGCAACTTTTTCTATAGAAAAGTTGTCTGCAACAGAGCAACTTTTTCTATAGAAAAGTTGTCTGGAACAGAGCAACTTTTTCTATAGAAAAGTTGTCTGGAACAGAGCAACTTTTTCTATAGAAAAGTTGTCTGCAACAGAGCAACTTTTTCTATAGAAAAGTTGTCTGCAACAGAGCAACTTTTTCTATAGAAAAGTTGTCTGCAACAGAGCAACTTTTTCTATAGAAAAGTTGTCTGCAACAGAGCAACTTTTTCTATAGAAAAGTTGTCTGCAACAGAGCAACTTTTTCTATAGAAAAGTTGTCTGCAACAGAGCAACTTTTTCTATAGAAAAGTTGTCTGCAACAGAGCTACTTTTTCTATAGAAAAGTTGTCTGCAACAGAGCAACTTTTTCTATAGAAAAGTTGTACCAGAGCAACTTTTTCTATAGAAAAGTTGTACCAGAGCAAGTTTTTCTATAGAAAAGTTGTCTGCAACAGAGCAACTTTTTCTAGAGAATAACTTGTCTGTACCAGAGCAACTTCTTCTAGAGAAAAACTAGTCTGTACCAGAGCAACTTTTTCTAGAGAAAAACTTGTCTTTACCAGAGCAACTTTCTCTAGAGAAAAACTTGTCTTTACCAGAGCAACTTTCTCTAAAGAAAAGTTGCCTGTAACAGAGCAACTTTTTCTAGAGAAAAACTAGTCTGTAGCAGAGCAACTTTTTCTAGAGAAAAACTAGTCTGTAGCAGAGCAACTTTTTCTAGAGAAAAACTAGTCTGTACCAGAGCAACTTTAAAGCAATATTTATTGTAGACAAATTGATTATTTTCTCTTAGTCCCACTGTCTTCATCATTATTCCAATACATTTCTTTCATGGAAATAATATTTTAATTATAATTTTTGAAACATGACACAAACCTTTTTTGCTGTATGCTTTATTTATTATTTTTTTGCTCGATGCTTTAAATGCTAATGGAACTGTTATAACAATTAGTAAATAATTAATTAAATATTATTAATAAATATTGAGAAATATTTATGGAAATCATGAATAATATTTAACAAATAAACTCAGACAAACATATAGATATTTAAAGGCAAACAAACAAATAACACCAAATATATTATTGTACTTGCAAACAAATGACTATAAATTAAATTAAATATTTATAATAAATAGATCTTTAACAACAAATTAAGCAACATTATTTTTTCGTTATTTAAAAACTAACAACAAATAAAAAAAAACAATTATTAACTTTAATACAATACACAAACTAATTACGTTTATCATGCACATTCTTGTTAATATTTGGGTAATAAACTAAAACAAAAAACTAACTAACAAAGTTAATTTAACTAAGAAAGAAAACTGTTTAACTAATTAACAAAAACTTTTATTATTTTTATATTTGTTCATTTTACAAACTACTTTATCTCTCCAACTACCAGTGATTTTTTCATGTTTTTTTTTTTTGCTCACTGAAAATAACTGCCAATATGTAGCGTACTATGCGCCAAAAATGAAAATAATGATGGGAGAAGTAGCAAAAAAAAACTAAAAAAAAAGAAAAATTAAACTAAGTACGTGTTGCAGTAAATTTCTTAAAAATACGTTGAAACTGAAATATACATTCTTGCAAATACCTACACGTTAACACTAGCAAACACATAAAGATTTATAGTGACACCCTGTGAAGTTCCAACCATAATTAGCTAAAGAAAATAACTAGAGAAAAGTTCGTACATGCTACACAAACAACAAACAAAATTGGGGTTATTTTAAAATTAAACACTTAGAGAAATTAATGAACTTAAATAGAGAAATTTTTGCACAGGAAACTTGTTTAAATAGAGCAACTTTTTCGAGAGAAAAACCAGGACAAAATTTTTCAGAGAAAACTGGAAAACTTGTCTGTACCATTGCAACTTTTTCTAGAGAAAGAGAGGAACTTTTTCTAGAGAAAAGTTGTCTGTACCAGTGCAAATTTTTCCATAGAAAAACTTGTTTGTACCAGAGCAACTTTTTCTAGAGTAAAACTTGTTTGTACCAGAGCAACTTTTTCTAAAGAATAGTTGTCTTCCAAAATGTAACATTTTCTATTGAAAAGTTGCCTGTAACTAACTTTTTAATTTTCTATAGAAAAATTGCCTGTAACAGAGCAACATTTTCTATAGAAAAGTTGCCTTTATCAGAACATTTTCTATAGAAAATTTGTCTTCTAAAAGGCAACATTTTGTCTTTAAAATGGCAACATTTTCTATAAAAAATTTCCCTTTAAAAAGCAACATTTTCTATAGAAAATTTGTCTTTAAAAAGGCAACATTTTCTATAGAAAAGTTGTCTTCAAAAAGGCAACATTTTCTATAGAAAAGTTGTCTTCAAAAAGGCAACATTTTCTATAGAAAAGTTGTCTTCAAAAAGGCAACAATTTCTATAGAAAAGTTGTCTTCAAAAAGGCAACATTTTCTATAGAAAAGTTGTCTTCAAAAAGGCAACAATTTCTATAGAAAAGTTGTCTTCAAAAAGGCAACATTTTCTATAGAAAAGTTGTCTTCAAAAAGGCAACATTTTCTATAGAAAAGTTGTCTTCAAAAAGGCAACATTTTCTATAGAAAAGTTGTCTTCAAAAAGGCAACATTTTCTATAGAAAAGTTGTCTTCAAAAAGGCAACATTTTCTATAGAAAAGTTGTCTTCAAAAAGGCAACATTTTCTATAGAAAAGTTGTCTTCAAAAAGGCAACATTTTCTATAGAAAAGTTGTCTTCAAAAAGGCAACATTTTCTATAGAAAAGTTGTCTTCAAAAAGGCAACATTTTCTATAGAAAAGTTGTCTTCAAAAAGGCAACATTTTCTATAGAAAAGTTGTCTTCAAAAAGGCAACATTTTCTATAGAAAAGTTGTCTTCAAAAAGGCAACATTTTCTATAGAAAAGTTGTTTTCAAAAAGGCAACATTTTCTATAGAAAAGTTGTCTTCAAAAAGGCAACATTTTCTATAGAAAAGTTGTCTTCAAAAAGGCAACATTTTCTATAGAAAAGTTGTCTTCAAAAAGGCAACATTTTCTATAGAAACGTTGTCTTCCAAAAGGCAACATTTTCTATAGAAACGTTGTCTTCCAAAAGGCAACATTTTCTATAGAAAAGTTGTCTTCCAAAAGGCAACATTTTCTATAGAAAAGTTGTCTTCCAAAAGGCAACATTTTCTATAGAAAAGTTGTCTTCCAAAAGGCAACATTTTCTATAGAAAAGTTGTCTTCCAAAAGGCAACATTTTCTATAGAAAAGTTGTCTTCCAAAAGGCAACATTTTCTATAGAAAAGTTGTCTTCCAAAAGGCAACATTTTCTATAGAAAAGTTGTCTTCCAAAAGACAACATTTTCTATAGAAAAGTTGTCTTCTAAAAGTAACAAATTTTAAAAACAAATTTTCTATAGAAAATGTTGCCTTTTAGGAGACAACTTTTCTATAGAAAATTTGTCCAAAATGCAAAATTTTCTACAGAAAATTGTCTTGCAAAAGGCTAAATTTTTATAGAAAATTTGTTTTGCAAAGGCTACCTTTTCCATAGAAAATTTGTTTTGCTAAAGGCTACATTTTCCATAGAAAATTTGTTTTGCTAAAGGCTACATTTTCTATAGAAAATTTCTACAGAAAACTTGTTTTTAAAAAGGCAAAATTTTCTATAGAAAATTTGTCTTAAAAAGGCAACATTTTCTGTAGAAAATTAGTCTTTAAAAAGGCAACATTTAGAAAATATGTCTTTAAAGAGGCAACATTTTCTATAGAAAATTTGTCTTTAAAAAGGCAACATTTTCTATTTTTTATCTTTAAAAAGGCAACATTTTCTATAGAAAATTTATCTTTAAAAAGGCAACATTTTCTATAGAAAATTTGTCTTTAAAAAGGCAACATTTTCTATAGAAAATTTATCTTTAAAAAGGCAACATTTTCTATAGAAAATTTGTCTTGCAAAAGGCAACATTTTCTATAGAAAATTTGTCTTGCAAAAGGCAACATTTCTTTTTGAAATTGTTTGCTTTCAGCATTCTTCAAATCTTGGGAAGTGTCCTCTTGTTAACGATACCAACAATTACAATGATTTTCAGTTTAATTTCTACAAACATTCCGTAGTTGTGCTCGTGAATATCAACCAAATAAATGAAAGGAAAAATAACGTAGAATTTTGTGCATTTTAATGAAGTTTCAACAGCAACAAAAATAGAAAATGAAAAAAGTTATTTTTTTTATATTAAAAAGGAGTTGGTACAAAAAATAGTGTCCTTTTTTGAAAAACATGCAGCAAGGACTATAAAAATTCCATTCCATAAATACCAAGCTCAGAGATACAGAGAGAGAGAAGCGAATGGTGAACGATACAAGCAGAGTAAGAAGAAGGAAAAAAACATTTGAAATAATAGACGAAAAAATGCTAACGAATGTTGAAAAATTACATAGATTTTCCCATTATATTTACGAAAACCAAATGACAATGTTTGGATACGTTGAAAAATGTTAGTTAAAATGAAATTAAAAATAAAACAGTTTTGCATACATAGAAATTAACAAGAAAATTTTTAGGTCATAAAGTTGGACTAACATATATACAGCAGAATGCAAAAAATAATATTGAAATTGTACACCTACACATAGAAACCTAGAAATGTAGGGAAATAGCAACATTATTAATTTGACTACATTGAGGGTATTCACAGTTATACATTTCAAATTAAATTGCTGACAAATATTTTTTTTTAAATATTTCTAAACTCAAACTTCAACTTCATTTATATTTAAAAAAATATATTTCAAAAAGTTTAGATTTATTTCGTTTTTTGGGTGGAATAGAAAGAAGAAGCTTAATTGAGGGTACAGTGAGTGTAACATGACACCATGATATAATCCAAAACCACAAATGCACACAAAATTAAAATAGTTTCACATGTACAAGTTACTCTATTTGCCGTAGGATACAATTACACACTTTTCCAAACAGCCATATTTCTATGCGTGACTTTAGCCACTATGAACTACTAACACACAAAAACCACTGCTCATATGAACATAGAATAAAAAAAATATATGTTTTAACTCTGAATATTAGATCGTGTGTATGAGAGCGAGCTGAAGCATTCATAAATAAATTTGTTAAGAAAAATACAAAAAAACTACTGTTCAAAAAATAATAAATTTCTTAGCAAAAAACTGTACAGAGTTTTGAGGAGAGATTGTAGAAAGTTTAGACAAGTTTGACATGATAGATAAAGTTGGCCACGCATTTGCTAACCTCTAATATTAAGAAGTATTTAAACACCCTATAGAAACAGTTACAGACAACTTCTTCTATGGCAAAAGTTGCTTTATTAAAGATAAATTTTCTATAGAAAATGTTGCCTTTTTAAAGAGAAAAATTTTATATAGAAAATGTTGCCTTTTTGAAGAGAACAATTTTATATAGAAAATGTTGCCTTTTTGAAGAGAACAATTTTATATAGAAAATGTTGCCTTTTTAAAGAGAAATTTTCTATAGAAAATGTTGCCTTTTTAAAGAGAAATTTTCTATAGAAAATGTTGCCTTTTTAAAGAGAAATTTTCTATAGAAAATGTTGCCTTTTTAAAGAGAAATTTTCTATAGAAAATGTTGCCTTTTTAAAGAGAAATTTTCTATAGAAAATGTTGCCTTTTTAAAGAGAAATTTTCTATAGAAAATGTTGCCTTTTTAAAGAGAAATTTTCTATAGAAAATGTTGCCTTTTTAAAGAGAAATTTTCTATAGAAAATGTTGCCTTTTTAAAGACGAATTTTCTATAGAAAATGTTTCCTTTTAGAAGACGAATTTTCTATAGAAAATGTTGCCTTTTAGAAGACGAATTTTCTATAGAAAATGTTGCCTTTTAGAAGACGAATTTTCTATAGAAAATGTTGCCTTTTAGAAGAAAAATTTTCTATAGAAAATGTTGCCTTTTAGAAGAAAAATTTTCTATAGAAAATGTTGCCTTTTAGAAGACAAATTTTCTACAGAAAATGTTGCCTTTTAGAAGACAAATTTTGTATAGAAAATGTTGCGTTTTGATCTAGTTTTTTCTTGAAAATTTTGCTCTGATACATTTAAGGTTTTCTACAAAAAATAGCCTAGAGTTATTTGTTTTTTATTCTGAAATTCTTGGAGTTCAAATATTATTTGAAATCTACAACGACAATACATGCTAAAAACTTCAGCTGCTGCTTTTGCTATCTAGTTTTTTCCTTTCTTATTTTGCAGAAAAGTATTAAATTGAAATAACAGTAACATTTGAGGGTGTAAGCACACTAAAGAAAATAAAATGAATAAAATTCGTTTTATTTATTTCTGTTTCAGTTAAAAGTATTTGCAACAGTGACATTCCATGTTGACGTAAAGTTCGTTTCAAAAAAAAAAAAATGCATAGAAAATAACAAGAAATGAAGCAGAGGAAACCGGAAAACGGAAACTTACAATTGCCAAAGTATATATCGTTCATTCAGTCTTTGTGTGACAACATAATATCATTACTTCACTTTACTATTTTTTCATTCATTTTACAACTTTGCAAAATAACTCCTAAGATTCGAAGAAGGGTAGACGGAGAGAGAGAGAGAATAAAAATGAATTTTCATTAAAGTTGTTTGGTTTTTTGCACTGTTATTTCTGTTCATATGACACACATACTTTAATGCAAAACATTCTTTTTGGCAAATTATTTACAAAAAAATAACAGACCAACAAACAAACTAAGGAGTGAGATCGAAAAATTCTTAACATACATATATGTTTATAAAAAAGAAACCACTAAACTTACAGCTTTAATTTTTTTTTTATTTGATTGAAATTATTATTACAATTTACAAAAAAAATTATTTTTATAGTTTTAATCACTAGTGATGAAATTTTGAACCTTTTTCGGAAACCCTTCCATTAACGTTTTTATAGTGCTTTCTGTCACTTTGCTCGAACATGTAGTCCATCTCCGTTTAAAATCTACCACACTTTTGGACACCTTTTTTGTACTCTTCAATTCTCTTTTAACAAGAGCCCAATATCTCTCCACTGGCCTTAGCTCCGGGCAGTTTGGAGGATTTGCCTCTCTTGGTACAAATACCACATTATTGTTCTTGTACCACTCAAGGGCTTGTTTGCCATAGTGACAGGATGCCAAGTCAGGCCAAAAATAAGTGGACACATTATGAAGTCTTTTTTGTAAACATTCCTTGATGTAAATTTCGGTATTTATAGAGCCCGTTGTAACAAATGAGTGGCTTCTTTTGCCGCAACTGCATATTGCTTGCCATACCAAGAACTTTCTGGGAAATTTTGTCTGCTTTTGGGTCCTAAACTTTTCTTCAACATTCCCTCGAGCATCAGCAACATAAAATTTTTGACCTGGAAGTTGCGAAAAATCTGCCAGAACATACGTTTCGTCATCCATTATGCAGCAAGAATATTTTTTTATAAAACTTGACTTCAATTTCCGTGCTCTGTTTTTGGCCTCTAAATTTTTAGTAGCGTTCCTGTCAGGAACTTTTTGAGCCTTGTATGTTTTTAAACCTGCATTAGCTTTAACTTTTCGTACCAAATAGTCCGAGCACTGAGCTAACCGGGCTGCTTTCCTACCGGATGTGTTGGGAGCTCTTTTGAAAATGCGTTCTATTTTTTTGGCTTTAGAAACATCATGTGGACCATTCCTTCTACCTGAACCAGGTTTTCTATCAACTGACAAGTTCTCCCGGTACTGTTTAATAACATTGGAAACAGTTTGACGGCAGACCTTTGTATGCTTGGCCAACTTTTTGTAAGACCAAGTTGGGTTTTGTTGAAAATATTTAATAATTTCAGTACGCACTTTTTTCTGGTCACTCATTTTAATCAGATTAACAAAAAAATTAATATAATTGACATTACACATAATAACTGACATGTTTTTCAAAGGTAACTTGATCAAAAAAAAATTCAAATAATACTTGGGTTAAAAAATGTAATGAAAAACGTGTGTTAAGAATTTTTCGATCTCACTCCTTACAACAAAGTTCATGCTTAAAGTGTCAAGTTGGTATGTTTTCAAGCGAGGGAGTAAAAAGAAACAACAAAGAGCAACAACAACAAAAACAACAACACCAAGAATGTGTGAATATTTTGCAAAAGTGTCACAGAGAGTCAAAGAAGAAGACGAACCAAAACAACGACAGTGTTGCATTTTTATCACAGCCAGAATAAACTTTGTTCAAATAGTTTGTCTTTAGTTTTTTCATAAAAAAAGAAATAATAAAATAAAATAAAGTAAATTATGTTTACAGTAAATTAATGTTATAAAAACACACACACAAGCTGACATACAAATAAACTTTTGAACTTTAATAAACTAAAACTATTTAAACTCAGCAGGCAAATGACCCTGTCACAACGTTTTCTACTTTTATTATTAAAACTAAGCAAACTATTTATTTTAAGAGCTGTTCTATAATATTTTTTTTTGTTTTTCTTTCAAGTGTTCATTTTTGGAGCTTTTACTGTTGTTAAATAAAGTTTTTAGCTCATTTTTACTTCACATTAAAAATGACTTTTGTGTACTTACCTTCTTAATTGGCATCATAAACATTCATTCATTTAGCGTCAGTCATTACGCGAAGAGTATTTTTTTTTATTTTTGTAATTAATTCTAAACTTTATTCATAATTAATATTAATCATACGTATAGAGGGCTAAAAAGGGGTGAAATGGATGTTTATTTTAATGATTATTTAAATAGTTGTTACGTTTTAAATTAAAACTTTTGATTGTATGAGGGTCATGATAACTGTTTTAAAGTATGAGAGCTAAGTTGTTTAAAGAGTTAATTTAGTGAAGAGGTTTTTGAAATGTTTCAGTTTAAGACAACTTTAAAGATAAAAATAAGTTTAATAAAGTAGAACAGAACTAGAACAGAACTAGAACAGAACTAGAACAGAACTAGAACAGAACTAGAACAGAACTAGAACAGAACTAGAACATAACTAGAACAGAACTAGAACAGAACTAGAACAGAACTAGAACAGAACTAGAACAGAACTAGAACAGAACTAGAACAGAACTAGAACAGAACTAGAACAGAACTAGAACAGAACTAGAACAGAACTAGAACAGAACTAGAACAGAACTAGAACAGAACTAGAACAGAACTAGAACAGAACTAGAACAGAACTAGAACAGAACTAGAACAGAACTAGAACAGAACTAGAACAGAACTAGAACAGAACTAGAACAGAACTAGAACAGAACTAGAACAGAACTAGAACAGAACTAGAACAGAACTAGAACAGAACTAGAACAGAACTAGAACAGAACTAGAACAGAACTAGAACAGAACTAGAACAGAACTAGAACAGAACTAGAACAGAACTAGAACAGAACTAGAACAGAACTAGAACAGAACTAGAACAGAACTAGAACAGAACTAGAACAGAACTAGAACAGAACTAGAACAGAACTAGAACAGAACTAGAACAGAACTAGAACAGAACTAGAACAGAACTAGAACAGAACTAGAACAGAACTAGAACAGAACTAGAACAGAACTAGAACAGAACTAGAACAGAACTAGAACAGAACTAGAACAGAACTAGAACAGAACTAGAACAGAACTAGAACAGAACTAGAACAGAACTAGAACAGAACTAGAACAGAACTAGAACAGAACTAGAACAGAACTAGAACAGAACTAGAACAGAACTAGAACAGAACTAGAACAGAACTAGAACAGAACTAGAACAGAACTAGAACAGAACTAGAACAGAACTAGAACAGAACTAGAACAGAACTAGAACAGAACTAGAACAGAACTAGAACAGAACTAGAACAGAACTAGAACAGAACTAGAACAGAACTAGAACAGAACTAGAACAGAACTAGAACAGAACTAGAACAGAACTAGAACAGAACTAGAACAGAACTAGAACAGAACTAGAACAGAACTAGAACAGAACTAGAACAGAACTAGAACAGAACTAGAACAGAACTAGAACAGAACTAGAACAGAACTAGAACAGAACTAGAACAGAACTAGAACAGAACTAGAACAGAACAGAACTAGAACAGAACTAGAACAGAACTAGAACAGAACTAGAACAGAACTAGAACAGAACTAGAACAGAACTAGAACAGAACTAGAACAGAATATAACTTAAAATTTTCTCATCAAACTTTTTTTATACACAAGAACTTGCTAACCAGTGTAATTCTTTATCCAATTCCTTCTTTATTCCATTTGATTGAAATAAAACCTTAAGTTAACTATGTTTTTGTCTTTTAAAATTTGCGTCAAATATCATTGATTTCCTTTTTCCTGTTTACTCAATTTCCGTTTCCTGCTTAAGTTTTATACATGTTTTATTACAATCTTTTGTTCCATGTTTATCAATAGTTAAACATTTACTATCATGTTTTTTGTTACAACTGATTTCTTTTATAAACTTGTAATTAAGTACTCTTTTTTGTATAAAATTTCTTTAAATATTTCTGTTTTTTTTATATTTTCTCATTTACTTTTGCAATTTTTTGTTGTTTAATGTCTGCTTGTTGGTTTTTCTCTCATTTTATTGTGGTTTATTATTTGCAACTGCAACAAATATTACATGTATGCGTAAAAAGCAATTTCAAATATTTCAACCACAAATATTTTAAATTCATTTTAATAGTTAATAGTTTTTTTTGTTGCTTTTGTGGGCAGATCTGCTATTAGTTTTTATAATAGATTAAAGTAAGGATTCACAATACTTTAATTTAATTTAATTTAAGTGCAAAAGGGAAAACGTTAACCTTTAAAGTTTAAAAATTCTAAATATTAAAGAAAAAACTTAAATTACTTTTTGTCATCTTTTTTGGTAAAGAATCACAGTACTTTTCAAAAGAAATTAATGGTGCGTATGATTAACATTAATATGAATATTATTGTATCAATTAATAACACTCATACGCCACATCCTACTATATAATGAACAGAAGCATTAAAATGAATGTTGGTGGTTGTTTTTTTTTTGTAATGTTAAGATTCTTGTGAATTTTAAATTCAACTTTTTTCTTTTTCTCTTACAGCAAATTATCATAATTTAAAGGCATACATTTTTATTCCTAACTTTCATGCTCATGTACCAAGCTGACTTCCTTCTACTTGTCATCTATTATAAAAATCAAGGTAATTTTTACTTTTTTATTATATTTTTTTAAAATAAAATCTTTACCATTATGAGCACACACACACACATCCATACGCTCTTACACATGACTTTTGTGGTAGAACATCCTGTCAGGTTTACATTCACATAAATGTGTGCGTTTGTGCCGTTTCTATGCTTAACTTTGCCTGAATACTCTGGCATTATACGCCATTTAGGAGGAAAAATATTGTAATAAAATATTTATGCAAAATGTGTTGTGTTGTTTTGTTTTCTCTGGGTTTTTGTTTTTTCCATTTTTTTCTCTGGGCTACACATGCATTGTGTAATATTAAACACACTCATATTTACATTTATGGAAAATAATGGCATTTATTTGAATTTATGCAGAAGCAGAGATACACAGCAACTTTTATATCCATTTAATTTTATTTTGTTCACAAACACCCTTGATATTTGACATAGATGTGATAAGATCGAATTTTAAAGTGGGCTAGTTGGTTTAAAGTGAATGACAATTTTGTAGCTTGCAACATTAACAAACAAAATTGATGAAGTCTTAGAACCTGAACTAGAACCTGAACTAGAACCTGAACTAGAACTGAACTAGAACTGAACTAGAACTGAACTAGAACTGAACTAGAACTGAACTAGAACTAGAACTGAACTAGAACTGAACTAGAACTGAACTAGAACTGAACTAGATCTGAACTAGAACTGAACTAGAACTGAACTAGAACTGAACTAGAACTGAACTAGAACTGAACTAGAACTGAACTAGAACTGAACTAGAACTGAACTAGAACTGAACTAGAACTGAACTAGAACTGAACTAGAACTGAACTAGAACTGAACTAGAACTGAACTAGAACTGAACTAGAACTGAACTAGAACTGAACTAGAACTGAACTAGAACTGAACTAGAACTGAACTAGAACTGAACTAGAACTGAACTAGAACTGAACTAGAACTGAACTAGAACTGAACTAGAACTGAACTAGAACTGAACTAGAACTGAACTAGAACTGAACTAGAACTGAACTAGAACTGAACTAGAACTGAACTAGAACTGAACTAGAACTGAACTAGAACTGAACTAGAACTGAACTAGAACTGAACTAGAACTGAACTAGAACTGAACTAGAACTGAACTAGAACTGAACTAGAACTGAACTAGAACTGAACTAGAACTGAACTAGAACTGAACTAGAACTGAACTAGAACTGAACTAGAACTGAACTAGAACTGAACTAGAACTGAACTAGAACTGAACTAGAACTGAACTAGAACTGAACTAGAACTGAACTAGAACTGAACTAGAACTGAACTAGAACTGAACTAGAACTGAACTAGAACTGAACTAGAACTGAACTAGAACTGAACTAGAACTGAACTAGAACTGAACTAGAACTGAACTAGAACTGAACTAGAACTGAACTAGAACTGAACTAGAACTGAACTAGAACTGAACTAGAACTGAACTAGAACTGAACTAGAACTGAACTAGAACTGAACTAGAACTGAACTAGAACTGAACTAGAACTGAACTAGAACTGAACTAGAACTGAACTAGAACTGAACTAGAACTGAACTAGAACTGAACTAGAACTGAACTAGAACTGAACTAGAACTGAACTAGAACTGAACTAGAACTGAACTAGAACTGAACTAGAACTGAACTAGAACTGAACTAGAACTGAACTAGAACTGAACTAGAACTGAACTAGAACTGAACTAGAACTGAACTAGAACTGAACTAGAACTGAACTAGAACTGAACTAGAACTGAACTAGAACTGAACTAGAACTGAACTAGAACTGAACTAGAACTGAACTAGAACTGAACTAGAACTGAACTAGAACTGAACTAGAACTGAACTAGAACTGAACTAGAACTGAACTAGAACTGAACTAGAACTGAACTAGAACTGAACTAGAACTGAACTAGAACTGAACTAGAACTGAACTAGAACTGAACTAGAACTGAACTAGAACTGAACTAGAACTGAACTAGAACTGAACTAGAACTGAACTAGAACTGAACTAGAACTGAACTAGAACTGAACTAGAACTGAACTAGAACTGAACTAGAACTGAACTAGAACTGAACTAGAACTGAACTAGAACTGAACTAGAACTGAACTAGAACTGAACTAGAACTGAACTAGAACTGAACTAGAACTGAACTAGAACTGAACTAGAACTGAACTAGAACTGAACTAGAACTGAACTAGAACTGAACTAGAACTGAACTAGAACTGAACTAGAACTGAACTAGAACTGAACTAGAACTGAACTAGAACTGAACTAGAACTGAACTAGAACTGAACTAGAACTGAACTAGAACTGAACTAGAACTGAACTAGAACTGAACTAGAACTGAACTAGAACTGAACTAGAACTGAACTAGAACTGAACTAGAACTGAACTAGAACTGAACTAGAACTGAACTAGAACTGAACTAGAACTGAACTAGAACTGAACTAGAACTGAACTGAACTAGAACTGAACTAGAACTGAACTAGAACTGAACTAGAACTGAACTAGAACTGAACTAGAACTGAACTGAACTAGAACTGAACTAGAACTGAACTAGAACTGAACTAGAACTGAACTAGAACTGAACTAGAACTGAACTAGAACTGAACTAGAACTGAACTAGAACTGAACTAGAACTGAACTAGAACTGAACTAGAACTGAACTAGAACTGAACTAGAACTGAACTAGAACTTGAAATATAACCTGAACTAGAGCTGTTGCCTTATCAAACATTAAGTGTTTTTCATGCCTTCAAAAACAAAAAGAAATTTAAACAAATTTTAACTCTCTTGTGTGTTTCCACATCCATTTGTTTGTGCTTTTAATGTGAATGTGTTTCAGTTTTCGATGTCTACAATTCCTAATATAAATCTGTTGATAACCAAGAACAAATAACATTACGCGGTTAAAGTTTAAGTGTTAAAGAAACAGCAAAACGTTAAACAATATTGAAAATGACATGAAAGGATTTTTCAATAAACATTCAAATAAATTATCACTGAAACAGAGATAGGCAAAGAAAGAAAGTATTGTCTATTACAAAGTTTTGCAGGCAAACACATCTAGTTGCCTGTTTTTAACAATTTTAAGTGTGTAAGTTTAAATTTCCTCCTTCTCCCTCCCTATCCATTTTGTTTTTCATTTAGACTCTTAGTCTTAAGTTGAACTTTGCACAGAGTGTGTAAATAAATGGTTGGTTTTTCTCTTAACGTTCATGGTAAATTTTGTGTGAGTGTGAGTGTGTGTTAATGTGAATGTGTATTTGTATGTGAATGAGTGTTTGTATTTATTTTTGTTCTTTGCCTGAAAATGAGTCTAAAAAATTAAAACAAACGGAAACCATTGTTTACTTTCTGCCGTTAAGGTTGACAACGTCATCATTAATGTGGTATGTTAAAGGGACAGTGGGACAAGAAAATGAAAAATTTGATAAAAGTGAAGCAATTACAAACAGTATTCATTGTTTAGATGATTTTAACAATATGAATGAACTAAAAATCTTAAAATTAACAAGTTATTTTAATAAAAATTACATTTGGTCCCACCGTACCCAATTGTTGTTGTATTCTTTTTGTTTACATTCTAGTTTCATTGTTTATTTCAGCTTTCAATTTTTGTTAAGTGTGTGAGAATATGAGTTTGTTTGAAAATTGTCGTTTTACTTAAAAGCCAAACTTTTATTTTTCTGTTTTCTTTCTCTATTTCTATTTTTAATATGATCATGAATGTGACATTTAGAGGTGTGATTTTAACGCATTGTATTGTATGTTTAGCGCGTTGCTGCTGCCTTTGCTTACACAACTTATTTGCTTTGATTTCGCACAAAACAATAAAAGCGGCATTATAATACTACTACTGCTTCTTTTAAGGCTTTTATATACTTGAAAATTATTAAACAATAGCATTAATTTTCTTAAGCCCTTTTTACACAAACAGAATTCAATTGTTGTTGCCGTTTAACTAGTAAGGAAATTAAATACAAAGGAAAATTTAATTTGAGTTTAAGTAAAATTTGTGAAACGCACACAGGGAATTATGCTAGAACATTATACTAATTGATAATTATGTTAATTTAAGAAAAGAGCAGGGGGAAATTTAAGAAATAAGGAAGGGTTAGGCTTGAGGAACGGTTATATTTCTCATAATTTGTTTAAGGTTGCTTAAATTTTGTAAATTTTCCTTAATTTTAATTTTTGTTTATTTTTTTATTTTTTAAATTTAAAGTTTGTTTTGAAATATCTACTAATTTCTTTTCTTAAAAGAACTTAAAAGCTTTGAAATCATAAAGCCTGTAGTCTTAGCTTAAAAAAACCTAAAAAACATTGTACATTTTATGAGAGAAAACATAAAATTTTTAAATTTTTCCTAAATATGCCACTAATTAATATTAATCATACGCCTTCATATTAATTTTTTTAAAATTTGATTTTTTTCGTTATTTCTTTAAAATTATAACGCAAATGTTTAAAATATCACTGGCTAGTAATTTATTTAAGATAATTATAAAGCAGACGTTAAGTTATTTATGAATACTAAATAGTTTTTATATAATAAAAAAGCAATATATTTCATTTTCCAATATCCAATTTGATTTTTTCCACAATTATTTTTGTATACGGCTAAAAATTTATTTATAAAAAGAAAAAAATTACCTGAAAAGCACGTTTGTTTAAAATAATTGTACAATATATGTTGTTTTTCGCAACCAGTTTTTTATATTGAATTTCTACTTTAATCATCATTACAATACGAGAACTGCTTTATTATTATTATCTCGTTGGTATTTTAGTATTTCACTGAATACTAGCTTTAAATATGAGTAGATGTAGTTTATTTCTTTTTGTATTTTGTATTAAAGTACAATATTAAAATGCTGCAGCAGAAATGCAATTATAGGGGAAACATTTTTTATCCACATTATTTCAATATTATTGGTTTATTTTTTATGTTTTTTCCAACAAATTAAAGTTTTGTATTACGTGTTGGTAATGATAGACCAAGATAAATGTGAGTAAATTGGAAAATGTGGATAAAATTTGTTTGAAAAAAAAGGGTGTTGAAAATATCATATATATTTCTGAATAAACCAGCAATAGTTTAAGGTGGAGAATAAAGAGAGCACAAATATTGTGCTCTTTCGCTCTACAACATAAGTAATTTCGAGCTTAACAAAGAATAAGCTAAATAATGATAAATCTTTTAAAAACGAATAATTTTTATTCGATTAAAAAATATTCGTATGACAATTTCTAATTATATATTTTTGATTCTATGCTAAGAAATTCAAAAATTTTATACGTTTTCTAAAACGAATAAAATTTTATTCGTTTCCAAAATAATCGAATAAAAATTTTGTTCCTCTTAATTTGTCAATGTTAAAAAATTAAAATTTATTCCATTTAAAAAACGAATAAAATTTTATTCGATTATGGATTAACCGAATAATATTTTATTCGTTTCAAAAATACTTGAATGAAAATTTCCAATTGTATTTTTGGATTCTGTTAACTTTTCTATGCTAAGAAATTCTAAAATTTTATACGTTCTCTAAAGCGAATAAAATTTTATTCGGTTGAAAAATAATCGAATAAAAATTTTATTAATTTTTCTATGTTAAAAAGCTAAAAGAAAAAAATTAATTTATTCCATTTCAAAAACGAATACAAATTTTATTCGATTATTTTTCATTCGAATAATATTTCATTCGTTGCAAAAATAATCGAATGAAAATTTCTAATTGCATTTTTCGATTCCAAAAATTTATACCATTTCTAAAACGAATAAAATTTTATTCGGCTCAAAAATAATCGAATAAAAATTTTGTCAATCATTTCTCGTAATTGTTCTATGTTAAAAAATTAAAAGAAAAATTAAAATTTATCGCATTTCGAAAACGAATAAAATTTTATTCGATTATTTTTCATTGAAATAATGTTTTTTTCGTTTTAAAATTGCTTCATTTAACAAATTTTTTGAATATTTGGAGAATAAAATATTATGGTTTAACTATTATATTCGATTAAAATTTAACCGAATAAAATTTTATTCGTTTAGAAATCGATTTGTTTTTTAATTTTTGTCATTAAGAGAATTAAAAGTGCTCATTAAAACATTTATTAAATTTTTTTTGAACCGAATAAAATTTTATTCGTTTTAAGAAATCCAATAGAATTTGAAAATTTTCCCATTTTGGTTTGCATAAAAACAATTCGGATTCGATTTTAGAAATCAAATTTAATTACACAATTAAATATGATTTACAATTTTAATTTTTGAAACGAATACAATTTTATTCGTTTTAGAAATCGAATAAAATTTAAAAATTTAATTATTTTTATCATAGAAATAGGGGGTACACTTAATATTTCCATTCGATTATTATTGAAACGAATTAAATTTTATTCGTTTTAGAAATCGAATAAAGAATAGAAATATTAGGAAAAGAAAAACTCTTAAAAATAATAAAATATGATTAAAACATTTCATTCGATTATTTTTGAACCGATTAATATATTATTCGTTTTTAAAACCGAATAAATTTTGAAAATGTTACCATTTTCAAGCGTAGGAATACTAACTGCACTTATAAATTTCTATTCGATTATTTTTGAATCGAATAAAATTTTATTCGTTTTAGAAATCGAATAAATTGTTCAAATTTTCACATTTTTAGCATATCAAATTTAATAGTTGAAAAAAATATATTTGGAAATTTTTATTCGATTAATTTCGAAACGAATAAATTTTTTTTATTCGTTTTAGAAATCAAACAAATTCTAAATTTTTTTTCTATATTTGATTATACAAATATTAGAGGAATGACGAAATTGACTAAAGAATTTTCAATCGATTATTTTTGAATCGAATAAAACTTTATTCGTTTTAGAAATTCACTAAATTTATTAAATTTTATCATTTTAAAGCGTAAAAATAATAACAGAATAAAAAATCTCATTTAAAATTTGCATTCTATTATTTTTAGAAAATGAAAATATTTTTCAAATGTCAGAAATATTGGGGGAATCAAAAAATACTTTTATAAATTTTTATTCGGTTTTTTTTAAACCGAATAAAATTTTATTCGTTTTAGAAATCGAATAAATTTTTAAATTTTTTAGCACAGAAATAATGGGAGAATCAAAAAATACACTTAGAAATTTTTATTCGGTTATTTTTAAACCGAATAAAATTTTATTCGTTTTAGAAATCGAATAAATTTTTAAAATTTTACCAATTTTTAGCTAAGTAAAATTAACAGAATAAAAAAATTATCTTAAAAATTTTTATTCGATTATTTTTGCACCGAATAAATATTTATCCGTTTCAGTAATCGAATAAATTTTCAAAATTTTTCTATTTTTGAAAATAAAAATAATAGATGATAAAAGAAATTGGATTGAAAAAGGCTATTCTATTAGTTTTGAACCGAATAAAATTTTATTCGTTCTAGAAGTCGAATATACATTTTTGAAAATCTTACCATTTTTTTGGCATAGAAAAATTAACATAATAAAAAAATACGCTTAGATATTTTCAAGCGATTATTTCTGAACCGACTAAAATATTATTGGTTTTAGAAATCGAATAAATTTTTAGAAAGAATTCTGAGAAAAAATTTTAAATTCGATTATTTTTGCACCGAATAAATATTTATCCGTTTCAGTAATCGAATAAATTTTCAAAATTTTTCTATTTTTGAAAATATAAATAATAGATGATAAAAGAAATTGAATTGAAAAAGGTTATTCTATTAGTATTGAACCGAATAAATTTTATTCGTTCTAGAAGTCGAATATATTTTTGAAAATCTTACCATTTTTTGGGATAGAAAAATTAACTGAATAAAAAAATACACTTGGAAATTTTTAAGGGATTATTTCTGAACCGACTAAAATATTATTTGTTTTAGAAATCGAATAAATTTTAGAATAGAAATTCTGAGAAAATTAAAAAAAAAATCGCTTAAAAAATATTGTTAATTTTTATTCGATATTTTTAAAGCGAATAAAATTTTATTCGTTTTAGAAATCGAATAAATTGTTAAAATTTTTTAGCTAAGAAAAATTAACAGAATAAAAAAATTATCTTAGAAATTTTTATTCGATTAGTTTTGAACCGAATAAAATTTTATCCGTTTCAGTAATCGAATAAATTTTCAAAATTTTTCTATTTTTGAAAATATAAATAATAGATGATAAAAGAAATTCGATTGAAAAATGTTATTCTATTAGATTTGAACCGAATAAAATTTTATTGGTTTTAGAAATCGAATAAATTGTTATAATTTTTTAGCTAAGACAAATTAAGAGAATAAAAAAAATATCTTAGACATTTTTATTCGATTAGTTTTGGAACCGAATAAAATTTTATCCGTTTCAGTAATCGAATAAATTTTCAAAATTTTTCTATTTTTGAAAATATAAATAATAGATGATAAAATAAATTGGATTGAAAAATGTTATTCTATTAGTTTTGAACCGAATAAAATTTTATTCGTTTTAGAAATCGAATAAATTTTAAAATTTTTAAAATATAAATTCTAAGAAAATTAAAAAAAATTAGCTTAAAAAATATTGTTAACATTTTTTTTTTCGATTTGTTTGAACCGAATAAATTTTATTCGTTTTAGAAATCTAATAATTTTTTTTTTATTAATGCGAAAGATAGGTATAAGAAAATTAACATATTCTACACCTAAGGCGTATGATTGTTATTAATTTTGAAATGTTTGAAAGATTTATGAAAAAATGGTATTGGTTCTGACATAAATCTTTATTTCCTATAAAATTAAACAAATTTGTATTCACAGGCGTTAAACATAACACAGTACAACACATGATTTTGGGACTCAATTCTGACAATTGCACGTGAAAGTAGCCCCAAAAATAAGAACTTCTGCATCATTAGTTTTGTCAAGTTGGCTGCCGTAATAATTTAATGACCATACGAATTTTTTTTCCTCAAGGTGGATTTTTATCACTTTTTCTATATTTTAGCACGGTTATATCTCGTATACCGTACGGAATATCTCTTTTGTGGCTGAAGCAAAGTTGTAGATATTGAATAGTAGGAAAAAAGTACGGAACATACCTACCCGAAAAAGGTGCACCCAGTGCCTTAAAAATCGCAAAAATGCCCATTTTTTAACCAATTTTCCACCTTTTTTGCTCAATAACTGGATTACAAATCCAATTATGGACCGATCACCATGAAATTAGGTCATGTGATTTGTAACTATATGAAAGTTATTAATCATGAATTTTGTATGTATACCATCATTTTTAACAGATTTATTCACTTTAAAGTGATTTTCGGAAGCGGGTCTTATATGGGAGCTATGAATAATTATTGACCGATCATAATAAAATTTTTTGACATGAATTTTATATATATAAAACGTATTTTGAGCGAAATTTGTGTAGATACATATATAAATTAAACATTTATGACCGATAAAGTCCAATTTCGGGAGGGCATTTGTATGGGGGCTAAGTGAAATAATGAACCGATTTCATCCAATTTCAACAGGCTTCATCCTTGTGCCGAACAAATTATATGTACCAAATTCTTTTATGATCGGTCCATAATTTGTCATAGCTCCCATATAAGACCCGCTTCCGAAAATCACTTTAAAGTGAATAAATCTGTTAAAAATGATGGTATACATACAAAATTCATGATTAATAACTTTCATATAGTTACAAATCACATGACCTAATTTCATGGTGATCGGTCCATAATTGGATTTGTAATCCAGTTATTGAGCAAAAAAGGTGAAAAATTGGTTAAAAAATGGGCATTTTTGCGATTTTTAAGGCACTGGGTGCACCTTTTTTGGGTCGGTATGTTCCGTACTTTTTTTCTACTATTCAATATCTACAACTTTGCTTCAGCCACAAAAGAGATATTCCGTACGGTATACGAGATATAACCGTGCTAAAATATAGAAAAAGTGATAAAAATCCACCTTGAGGAAAAAAAATTCGTATGGTCATTAAATTATTATGGCAGCCAACTTGACAAAACTAATGACGCAGAAGTTCTTATTCTTGGGGCTACTTTCACGTGCAATTGTCAGAATTGAGTCCCAAAGCAATGAACTGAAAAATGTTGTACTGTGTAATTGATTAAAAAGAAAATTAAATCTTATTTAAAGGCTTTACAGCACCTGTAGCCTAAGTTTTGTGGGCATCAAAGTAAAAGGAAAGCAAAATTTAAATTCTCCGAAAACAGAAACTTAAATACATACATATATTTCACAAAACCACTTATAACCATAAACTGTTTTATATAAAAAATCTTTAAACTTTTTTTTCTAAAAAACCTGTTTATGGCCGCTTTATAACTAAAGACGAGGCAGCTGTGTGAGAACGAAAGAGATAGCATTACCAAAATAACAAATAAACAAGGAAGCTAACAAACAGGAAACGGATGTTTGTGAATTTTGCGGTTTAAACACTTTGTTTCATTTATTATTTTGCGTTTCATTTTTTTTCTTTTGAAATGTTTTTTCATATTCTTTATTTAAACAACGTTTTTCGTTAATGTTTTTATACACAATCATGTTTGCATAATAAAACACTTTTCTCATTTGGGGGTTTGGGCAGTTGTACAAAATAAATGTTTAACATTCAATGGCCATCTTATGTTACTTATTTTTTCAGCGTTTTTTAGGAAATTTAATATAAATTTTGTTAAAGGCCCAAATGCATTAAAAAAATGTTTCGAACATACAATTTTGTTAATACAAAAAATGCTGTGTACTCGTATGAAAGCGACACAGAGAGTGAGTGAGTGCAGTAAATGTTTTGTAATACATTATGAACGCTTATGTTGGCAATTTTACGCTTAATTATGTTTTTATATTTAGTGCACTGTAATGTTTTATAACATTATGATAATATCCGGATTATGTGGCTACTTAAAGGTCACTGTTTATTTATACAAAAAACATAAATTTTTCCTTTTTTTTCTTTTGATTTTTTTTTTGGTGTTTTTGTGGGTTGTTGTGTTGGCTCTTTTTAATTTTTTTTAATAAATTTTGTGTGGCGTCAGATTATTAAACAATAATGTGGTTGGTTGGCAATGTGAGAAATGTTAAGGGGTATTAAATTATTATATAAATTAAAGAGACACACAATTTTATGTTTAAAAAGCAATAGAAAATGTTTAAAACAGTTAATAAATTTTAAAAATTTATTCGAATAAAATTTTATTCGGTTCAAAAATAATGGTTAAAACTGGTAAAACTTGAACAAATTATTGGATTTCTAAAACAAATAAAATTTTATTCGGTTTAAAAATAATCGATTAAAAATTTTAGTCGGTTCAAAAATAATCAAATGAAAATTGCTAAGTGAATTTTTTAATCTGTCAATTTATCTATGCTAAAAAAATGGTAAAATTGTCGGTATTTTTTCGATTTCTAAATCGAATAAAATTTTATTCGGTTCAAAAATAATGGTTAAAACTGGTAAAACTTAAACAAATTATTGGATTTCTAAAACAAATAAAATTTTATTCGGTTTAAAAATAATCGAATAAAAATTTTAGTCGGTTCAAAAATAATCAAATGCTAAGTGTATTTTTTAATCTATTAATTTATCTATGCTAAAAAAATGGTAAAATTGTCGGTATTTTTTCGATTTCTAAAACGAATAAAATTTTATTCGGTTCAAAAATAATCGAATAAAAATTTATAATTATATTATTTTGTTCTATAAATTTTGCTATGCTAAAAAATGATAAAAATTTCCGAATTTTTTCGATTTCTAAAACGAATAAAATTTTATTCGGTTCAAAAATAATCGAATACAAATTTTTTAACACATTTTTTTATTTTCTTAGTATATTATTCTATTAAATGTTATAAATAAACAAAATATATTTGATTTCTAAAACGAATAATATTTTATTCGGTTCAAAAATATACGAATTAAAATTTGTAATCATATTTTTTTTATTTTTTAAGTCCATTTTTTTAATTTTCTTATTACTTATATTCTAAAAAATTTATTCGATTTCTAAAACGAATAACATTTTATTCGGTTCAAAAATATTCGAATAAAAATTTGTAACCATATATTTTTTTTTAATTTTTTTGATTTCGAAAACAATTAAAATTTTATTCGGTTCAAAAATAATCGAATTAAAATTTTATTCGGTTCAAAAATAAACAAATGAAAATTGGTAAGTGCATTTTTCTACGCTGAAAAATATTAAAATATTCAGAATTTTTTCGATTTCTAAGACGAATAAAATTTTATTCGGTTTAAAGATATTCAAATAAAAGTTTATAAGTGTAGTTTTAGATTCTGTTAAGTTTTCTATGTTTAAAAATGGTAAGTTTTTTAAAATTTATTCGCTTTGTAAAACGAATAAAATTTTATTCGGTACAATAATAATCGAATATGAATTTCTAACCATATTTTATTATTTTTTTAAAGCATTTTTTATTTTCTTAGTATTTCTATTCTAAAAAATGGTAAAAATTTGAAAATGTATACGATTTCTAAAACGAATAAAATTTTATTCGTTGCAAAAATAATCGAATAAAAATATTTAAGCAGAATTTTTATTTTTTAAGTACATACATTTTTTATTTTATTCTGTAAATTTTTCTATGCTAAAAAATGGTAAATTTTATTCGATCTAAATAATTGAGTGAAAATTTCTAAATGTAATTTTTCGATTTCTAAAACGTATAAATTGTATTCGGTTCAAAAATTACAATTTGTAACCATATTATTTAACCTCTTTTTGAATTTATAAAATGCATTAAATTTTATTCGGTTCAAAAATAATCGAAGAAAAATTTTAGTCGGTTCAGAAATAATAAAATGAAAATTGCTAAGTGTATTATTTAATCTGTCAATTTTTCTAAACTATAATGTGGTAAAATTTTCGGCATTTTTTCGATTTCTAAAACGAATAAAATTTTATTCGGTTCAAAAATATTCGAATAAAAATTGTTTACCATATTTTTTTTTATTTTTTAAGCGCATTTTTTATTTTCGTAGTATTTCTATTCTAAAAATGGTAGGAATTTGAATATTTCATATTTCTAAAACGAATAAAATTGTATTCGGTTTAAAAATAATCGAATAAAAATGTTTAAGTGTATTTTTTTGATAGTGTTAATTTTTCAAACTTAAAATAATAGTAAATTATTAAAAATTTTATTTGATTTCTAAAACGAATAAAATTTTATTCGGTTCAAAAATAATCGAATCAAAAAAAAAAAAAATTTTAAACGAATAAAATTGTATTCATCTATTTGAATGAAAATTTCTAATTTTATTTTCATATTCTGTTAATTTTTTTTTGCCAGAAAATTTTAAACATTTATTCGGTTCAAAAATAATAGAATGAAAATTATTATTTCTTCTAATATAATATAATTTTATTGCGATTTCTAAAACGAATAAAATTTTATTCAGTTCAATAATAATCGAATAAAAATTTCTGAATGTTAAATATTAAAACTGTTATTTTTTCAAAGTTAAAAAATAGTAAATTATTTGATTTCTAAAACGAATAAATATTTATTCGATTCAAAAATAATCGAATAAAAAAAATTTAAAACGAATAACATTTTATTCGATCTAGAAATATTGGAATGAATATTTTTAAATCTATTTTTTTATTCAGTAAATTTATCTTTGCTAGAAAATTTAAAATTAATCGAATAAACATTTTATGCTCATTTTTTCATTCGTCTAATATTTGTATGCTAAAGCATGGTAAATATTTTGTAGTGTTTCATTAAATTATTAACAAATATGATACAAACTTTAATTAAAAAATTACTTTTTTGGGTAAAATTTCTTTTTCCACTAAATTATGATAAAAATTTTAAAAAAACTGTCCACTAAAACCCTTAATTAATTTTTTAATAATTTCTGTAATGTCTTGGCTTTCAAATAGTAAAATTTTCATTAAAATCCCTTAATTATTCATTATTTTATAGCAGTTTATATGAAACTTAAGAAATTTAGTACCACTATACGTATGATTAATATTAATTATTAACTACTTACCGTTTTCCTTCATTAAGGCTTAGAAAAACTGAAAAATTTCCAAATATTATTTAATTAAATGTTAATAAACCTTACATTAAATCATGTTTAAGGTGCTGATTTAAAAAAATGTGCCGACTTTATAAGAAAATGAAGACATAAGTGAATTACAAGTGAAGGTGCTAGATCAAAGGAATGTGCTAAAAGGCAAGAAAACTAAACACACAGCATTCATTAAAAAAACTGTTAATGGTTTTGGGTAATATGTTATAAATACACCTAAATTTGATATATAAAAAGAAAAAAAGCTTACAAATTTAACACAGACATGGACGGAAACATTAAAAAAAACAAAGACAAAAAAGGCGAGACAAAATTAACATACAAATTTGCTAGACATATAAAATTGCGAATGAATAAAAGAAATTATTTAATAATTAAATTAAATATTTAAAGAAACTATAAATATTATTTGAAAATAAATGATTTTAATACAAATTAATTTTTTGTTTAGAAGAAAATGTGCTTAATTTAAGGATTGTTTAAAATAGTGTTCATTTATAATTCTGGATGCCTTAATCTTAAAATAATAACATTAATTAATAATTAATTTGTTTTTGTTTAAATGTTTATTTATTAATTTATCTTTTTTGGTATGTTTGTGTTGTTTTTCTTGGGTATCAAAAGAACAGTTTAAAATAAAAAAATAAATAAATAAATTGTAATTTCTGGTTAAACAAATGTTTATTTATATAAGTGTCTGAATTGTGGTTAAACAAAATGTTAAAGGAAAAACTCAAATATTAAAACAAAAGTAACTCAAAATATGTCTATAAACTTTTTATTTTGGGTGTGTGCTCTCTCTTTTTTTCACTAAGTGTTGTTTCTGTAGTTTTGTGGTTTTGAAAATTGTTTTGAAAATGGTTTCTTTAATTTCTCCATTATTCCATTACAATTTGTTTGTTATTTCCAAGTTTTTTTTATTGTTTTCTGGTGTTGAAAATGTAATAATTGTGGGTTTTGGTTTTTGTTGGAAAAATAATAAAAATTAACCAAAAAAAGGAATGAAATTATATTGTATGTTATTATTTTAAATAAAAAAGCATTTGTTTAATGTGTGTTAAGAGTATTTTAAAGTGCTTTTATGATATTAAGTGCTTTACAGTGGTTTGCTAAATTTCAATAGAAGGTGTTTAAGTCAACATTGTGGTTAGTTTTTAAGAAAATAATCAAAAAACTTTAAGTAAATTTGTTAAAAATTCATTATTGTTCATTTTATAGTTCAAAAAATAATGATAATTAGCGACTACAGTTTTTTCGTTTAAAAAATAGAAAAATTTTGAGATTTTGTATATTTTTTAAAGCGATTAAAATTTTATTCGTTTCAAAAATAATCGAATTGAAATTTCTAAGTTAATTTTTTTATTCAGTTAGGTTTTCTAATTTAAAAAAAGTAAAATTTCTGAATTTTTTCGATTTATAAAACGAATAAAATTTTATTCGGTTCGAAAATAATCGAATAAAAATTTTTTAACTCATTTTTTTTATTTTCTTGGTATATCTATTCCATAAAATGGCATAAATATAAAAATGTATTCGATTTCTAAAACGAATAAAATTTTATTCGGTTCAAAAATAATCGAATGGAAATTTCTATGTCATTTTTTTTATTCTGTTAAGTTTTCTAGGCTAAAAAATGGTAGAATTTTAATAATTTATTCGATTTCTAAAACGAATAAAATTTTATTCGGTTCAAAAATAATCGAATAAAAATAATTTTATTATTTCATTCTATAAATTTTTCTATGCTATAAAATGGTAAAATTTTCAGAATTTTTTCGATTTCTAAATCGAATAAAACTATATTCGGTTCAAAAATAATCGAATAAAAATGTTTAAACTCATATTTTTATTTTCTTAGTATAGTATAGTCAAAAAAATAATATAAATATAAAAATGTATTCGATTTCTAAAATAAATAAAATTTTATTCGGTTAAAAAATAATCGCATGAAAATTTTTAAATATATTTTTTGATTTTGTTAACTTTTTTATGTTTAAAGCTGATAAACCTTTAAACATTTTTTGGATTTCTAAAAGAAATAAAAATTTATTCGATTAAAAAATAAACGAATAAATATTTTATTCGGTTCAAAAACAATCGAATAAAAATTTTTAAACTCATATTTTTATTTTCTTTGTATTCCATAAAATTGTATAAATATAAAAATGTATTCAATTTCGAAAACGAATAAAATTTTATTCGGTTCAAAAATAATCGAATGAAAATTGATAATTATATTATTTTGTTCTATAAATTTTGCTATTCTAAAAAATGGTAAAATTTTCCGAATTTTTTCGATTTCTAAATCGAATAAAACTTTATTCGGTTCAAAAATAATCGAATAAAAATTGTTAAACTCATATTTTTATTTTCTTAGTATATCTATTCTAAAAAATAATATAAATATAAAAATGTATTCGATTTCTAAAACGAATAAAATTTTATTCGGTTAAAAAATAATCGCTGAAAATTTTTAAATATATTTTTTTGATTTTGTTAACTTTTTTATGTTTAAAACTATATTTCTAAATAAAATAAATAAAAATTTATTCGATTCAAAAATAATCGAATAAATATTTTATTCGGTTCAAAAACAATCGAATATAAATTTTTAAACACATTTTTTTTATTTCCTTAGTATATCTATTCCATAAAATTGCATAAATATAAAAATGTATTCGATTTCTAAAACGAATAAAATTTTATTCGGTTCAAAAATAATCGAATGAAAATTGATAATTATATTATTTTGTTCTATAAATTTTGCTATTCTAAAAAATGGTAAAATTTTCCGAATTTTTTCGATTTCTAAATCGAATAAAACATTATTCGGTTCAAAAATAATCGAATAAAAATTTTTAAACTTATATTTTTATTTTCTTAGTATATCTATTCTAAAAAATGATATAAATATAAAAATGTATTCGATTTCTAAAACGAATAAAATTTTATTCGGTTAAAAAATAATCGCTCGAAAATTTTTAAATATATTTTTTGATTTTGTTAACATTTTTATGTTTAAAACTGGTAAAAATTTAAAAATTTTTTGGATTTCTAAAACGAATAAAACTTTATTCGGTTCAAAAATATTCGAATAAAAATTTATAGGTGTGGTTTTGGATTTGTTAATTTTCTCAGCTTTAAAATGGAATTATTATAAAAATTTATTCGGTTTTTAAAACGAATAAAATTTTATTCGGTTCAAAAATAATCGAATGAAAATTTAAAAATATGATTTTTTATTTTGTTAATTTTTTTACGCTTAAAAATGGTAATATTTTATAAATTTAGTAAATTTCTAAAACGAATGAAGGTTTATTCGGTTCAAAAATAAACGAATGAAAATGCTGTAGTCAATTTCTTCATTCTTCTAATATTTCTATAATCAAAGGTAGAAATATTTTAAGAATTTGCTTGATTTATAAAACGAATAAAAAAATATTCGTTTCGAAATTAATCGAATAAAAATTTCAAAGTGTATTTTTTGATACTGTTAATTTGTTTATTCTTAAAGAGGTACAATTTTAAAGATTTATTCGATTTCTAAAACGAAAAAATTTTTATTCGTTGCAAAAATAATCGAATGAAAATTTCTAAATCTATTTTTTTTTGAATCTGTTATGTTTTCTATACTAAAAATAGTAAAATTTGGACAATTTATTCAATTTCTAAAATAAATAAAATTTTATTCGTTTTAAAAAAATCGAATAAATTTGTTTTATTATTTTCATTTATACAAATTTACATAAAGTTTTTATTTTTTCTAATATTTTTTTTTTTTACTTCTAAAATTAAATCATTAAAAATCAGTGTTATATCTTTATAAATATGTGTCTGTGCATGTTTTTCACTAAATAAATATTTTATTTGGGGTGCTTTTGTTTAAACTATTGTAATTTTTTCAAAATGTTCAATCATTGAAATATTTATTAACAAAAAAAAAAAGTTTCTTTGTTTAGTTTTTTCTGCTCTTTATTAAATACAAACAAAAATCAAACACAAGTCTTTTTTATTTTGGTATTTGGTTAGTTTTAATTTAAAAATAAATATTTGTAACATAAACAAACACGACGTTTAGAAACTTTAAAAGGGGAGAAAAATATTTTAAGGGAAAGAAATTTAATAAAATAATAATAAATTTGGTTAGATTTATAGTACAAGCCGGGGTTAGAATGTTAGAATTAGTGTTGATTTATGTAGGTGTTTCTTTATACCCTCCACCTTTGTAAAATCTATATCCAACTCAAAGGAGTAAATTTAGTCACCTTGTCTGAAAGCTTATGTCTTGATATTGATCTATGATTTGCTTGCATAGTAGTAATTTTCAATTTTCACAATTAAGCGTTTTTGTATAGTGGAGATTTTTTAAATAAAATTTTGGGTTTTTAGGATTTTGTCGATTTTTTTTCATAAAATGGATTTTTGGTATAAAATTTGTATTTTTTTTTGTGATTTTGGTTTCAAATTTTAGATTTTTCAGATAATTTAGAGTTTTTATAAAATTGTTTTTTGACTTTTTTGGAAATTATTGTTTTTTTTTTTTATAGAAATTTTTAATATTGCCGATATTTGTATGAAATATAGTTTTTCATGGTTTTAGCGATTTTTTTAATTGGCGATTTTTATATAAAATTTTGCGATATTATTGATTTTCTTGTACAATTAGTGATTTTTTTCTATAAAATTGAAGTTTCTAATGATTTTAGCGATTTCTAGAAATAGGCGTTTTTTTAAATTAGAATATTTAAACAAAATTTTGCGATATTATTGATTTTCTTGTACAATTTGTGTTTTTTTTTATAAAATTTCCGATTTTCACAATTAAGCGTTTTTGTAAAGTGGCGATTTTTTAAATAAAATTTGGCGTTTTTCATGATTTTTCAGAAAATAAGCGTTTTTTAATTTCTTATGTATGAAATTTACTATTCATTTTATTATTTATTGGTTTTTATGATATTTGACTTGTAATAGTGATTTTTTTCTATAAAATTTAAGTTTCTCATGATTTTAGAGATTTCTAGAAATAGGCGTTTTTTTAAAATTTAGTTTTTCATCATTTTAGAAATTTTTTTAATTGGCGATTTTTATATAAAATTTTGCGATATATTGATTTTCTTGTACAATTAGTGATTCTTTTCTATAAAATTGAAGTTTCTAATGATTTTAGCGATTTCTAGAAATAGGCGTTTTTTTAAATTAGAATATTTAAACAAAATTTTGCGATATTATTAATTTCTTGTACAATTTGTGATTTTTTTTTATAAAATTTCCGATTTTCACAATTAAGCGTTTTTGTAAAGTGGCGATTTTTTTAATAAAATTTGGCGATTTTCATGATTTTTCAGAAAATAAGCGTTTTTTAGATTCTTATGTATGAAATTTACTATCTATTTTATTATTTTTTTGGTTTTTATGATATATGACTTGTACAAATAGTGATTTTTTTCAATAAAAATTAAGTTTCTCATGATATTAGAGATTTCTAGAAATAGGCGTTTTTTTTTTAAATTTAGTTTTTCATCATTTTAGCGATTTTTTTAATTGGCGATTTTTATATAAAATTTTGCGATATTATTGATTTTCTTGTACAATTAGTGATTTTTTTCTATAAAATTGAAGTTTCTCATGATTTTAGTGATTTCTAGAAATAGGCGTTTTTTTTAATTAGAATCTTTAAACAAAATTTTGCGATATTATTGATTTTCTTGTACAATTAGTGATTTTTTTTTATAAAATTTCCGATTTTCACAATTAAGCGTTTTTGTAATGTGGAGATTTTTTAAATAAAATTTGGCGTTTTTTATGATTTTTCACAAATAAGCGTTTTTTAGTTTCTTATGTATGAAATTTGCTATTTATTTTATTATTTTTTTTTGGTTTTTATGATATTTGACTTGTACAAATAGTGATTTTTTTCTATAATATTTAAGTTTTTCATGATTTTAGCGATTTCTAGAAATAGGCGTTTTTTTAAATTGGAATCTTTAAACAAAATTTTGCGATATTATTGATTTTCTTGCACAATTAGTGTTTTTTTTTATAAAATTTCCGATTTTCACAATTAAGCGTTTTTGTAAAGTGGCGATTTTTTAAATAAAATTTGGCGATTTTCATGATTTTTAAAAAAATAAGCGTATTTTAGTTTCTTATGTATGAAATTTACTATTTATTTTATTATTTTTTTGGTTTTTATGATATTTGACTTGTACAAATAGTGATTTTTTTCTATAAAATTGAAGTTTCTAATGATTTTAGCGATTTCTGGAAATAGGCGTTTTTTTTAAATTGGAATCTTTAAACAAAATTTGCGATATTATTGATTTTCTTGTACAATTTGTGTTTTTTTTTTATAAAATTTCCGATTTTCACAATTAGCGTTTTTGTAAAGTGGCGATTTTTTAAATAAAATTTGGCGATTTTCATGATTTTTCAAAAAATAAGCGTTTTTTAGTTTCTTATGTATGAAATTTGCTATTTATTTTATTATTTTTTTGGTTTTTATGATATTTGACTTGTACAAATAGTGATTTTTTTCTATATAATTTAAGTTTCTCATGATTTTAGAGATTTCTAGAAATAGGCGTTTTTTTAAATTGGAATCTTTAAACACAATTGTGCGATATTATTGATTTTCTTGTACAATTACTGATTTTTTTTTGTAAAATTTTCGATTTTCACAATTAACCGTTTTTGTAAAGTAGCGATTTTTTTAAAAAAAAATTGGCGTTTTTTATGATTTTTCAGAAAATAAGCGTTTTTTAGTTTCTTATGTATTTTATTATTTTTTTGTTTTTATGATTTTAGCGATTTTTTTAAATATATTTAATAGGCGTTTTTTAAATTTGAGATTTTTAAATAAAATTTTGTGATATTATTGAATTTTTTGTACAATTAGTGATTTTTTAATATAATTTCTGTTTTTCAAAATTAAGCGTTTTTTAAATTGGCGATTTTTTAAAGAAAATTTTAAGTATCTCATGATTTTAGCGATTTCTAGAAATAGGCGTTTTTTTAAATTAGAATCTTTAAACAAAATTTTGCGATATTATTAATTTCTTGTACAATTTGTGATTTTTTATAAAATTTCCGATTTTCACAATTAAGCGTTTTTGTAAAGTGGCAATTTTTTAAATAAAATTTGGCGTTTTTCATGATTTTTCAAAAAATAAGCCTTTTTTAGTTTCTTATTTATGAAATTTACTATCTATTTTATTATTTTGTTGGTTTTTATGATATATGACTTGTACAAATAGTGATTTTTTTCTATAAAAATTAAGTTTCTCATGATATTAGAGATTTCTAGAAATAGGCGTTTTTTTTAAATTGGAATCTTTAAACAAAATTTTGCAATATTATTGATTTTCTTGTACAATTAGTGATTTTTTTTATAAAATTTGCGATTTTCACAATTCAGCGTTTTTGTAAAGTGGCGATTTTTTAAAAAAAATTTGGCGTTTTTCATGATTTTTCAGAAAATAAGCGTTTTTTAGTTTCTTATGTAGGAAATTTGCTATTTATTTTATTATTTTTTTGTTTTTATGATTTTAGCGATTTTTTTAAATATATTTAATAGGCGTTTTTTAAATTTGAGATTTTTAAATAAAATTTTGTGATATTATTGAATTTTTTGTACAATTAGTGATTTTTTAATATAATTTCTGTTTTTCAAAATTAAGCGTTTTTTAAATTGGCGATTTTTTAAAGAAAATTTTAAGTATCTCATGATTTTAGCGATTTCTAGAAATAGGCGTTTTTTTAAATTGGAATCTTTAAACAAAATTTTGCGATATTATTGATTTTCTTGTACAATTAGTGTTTTTTTTTTATAAAATTTCCGATTTTCACAATTAAGCGTTTTTGTAACGTGGCGATTTTTTAAATAAAATTTGGCGTTTTTCATGATTTTTCAGAAAATAAGCGTTTTTTAGTTTCTTATGTATGAAATTTGCTATTTATTTTATTATTTTTTGATTTTTATGATTTAGCGATTTTTTAAATAAGCGATTTTATATTGTAGAATTAGAAATTTTGTAATATAAAATTTTATTATATAGAACTTAAGCATTTCATGATTTTAACTATTTTTTTTAAATAAGCGATTTTTGTTTTATAAATAGGCGTTTTTTAAATTTTTGATTTTTAAATAAAATTTTGTGATATTATTGAATGTTTTGTACAATTAGTGATTTTTTTTTAACATAATTTCCGTTTTTCAAAATTATTTTAAATTGGCGATTTTTTATAAAAAAAATTTTGAGTTTTTCATGATTTTGGCGATTTTTTGTAAGTTTAGCGATCGAACTTTCAAGTTTTTATAAAATTGCGTTTTTGAGTTTTTTGGAAAGTGTTGTTTGTTTTAAATATTGATTAAAGCTTTTAGCGATTTTTTTATATAAGCGATTTTCTAGAAATAGTTTTTTTGATTATAAATTAGAGATTTTTAAATATAATTTTGTGATATTTATGATTTTGTTATACAATTAGTGATTTTTTTTTATACAATTAAGCGTTTTTTTAAATTGGCGTTTTTTAAATTTTGCGTTTTTAGCGATTTTTTAAAAAATAAGGGTTTTTTAAATTTGTTATTTATTTACTTGTGGTTTTTCTAACTTTTTTGATTTGAAAAAAATTAATAAAACAAAAAAAGCTACTTTCATACAAAAAATCTATTTTTTTTCCAAAATTTAAAAAACTTTTATTTTTGAAAAATCAAAGTTTTTTTTTTTAAAAAATCGCCAATTTAAAAAAACGCTTAATTGTAAAAACTGAAATTTTATAATTTTTTTTTAGTTTCTGATTTTTTCGTGAAATAAGCGATTATTTACAGAATTAGCGTTTTTTGAGAAAAGATTTTTTTTTTGTTAAAATTTTTGGAGCGATTTCGATTGTGTGATTGTCAATTTAACTAATTATGTATATATAATCCATAAATCTGGCTGATTATATCTGAGTTATATATTTAGGGACTTTTCAAAAACTAAACAATATCCCTTATCAAATTTGAGTTGATTTCATAAAAATTTATGGATCGATTTTGCTGATATTTTTTTTTTGTTGAATATTTTGTGAAAATATATTTTGACGGAATACAGTTTTGTTTGAAATAAAATATTTGGTGGAGGGTATAATCATTTCGTTTTAATCTAATTTTTAAATATAAAAATTGTTTGTTTGTGTGATTGTTGTTTAGTTAAAAAATAAATTTATTCAGTTGGAAAAAATGCAGTTTGATTTAGTCTAAATGCTAAAATAAGTTCTAGTGTTGGTGTTGTTGTTGTTGTTGTTATTAGTTTTATTTACGTGTTTTTGATTGAAAACAAATAAACAGAAAGAGAGAATATTATTTATTGTTTTTTGTTTAATTTATACAAATTGGAAATAGGAATAAATATTACAGAAATAAATTTTATACATTGAATGAACAGAAATGAACAAAAAACAATGATGAGGAAATCAAACAAAGTTTTTTTTTTACAAAACTAAATAAATGAAAAAAAAACTCCAAACTTTTAGGAAAATCCACATTTGCCACATAACAAGTAATTTTTCATTTTCATGGGTAATTTTTTTTTTGGTTTTTTTTTTAATAAAAATATTAGAATTCGCAAAAATCACGTTCATACATCATCAGCAGTCACAAAAACAACGGCAGCAACTTCCGGCGTTATATTTAAATAAATATTTTGTATATATGTTTAAGGTATATAAAATATGTTTGGTTTTTTTTTTGATATAGAGTTTTAGTATATAGTAGATTGGGTATATTTATTTATTTATATATATATATTGAATGTATGGTTTAAATATTAATTAAATAAATATTTATTTCAAAACAAAAAAAAACAACAAAATTAAAATAAATTGTTTTAGTTCTTTAAATAAATATTATTGATATTTTTTTTGTTACAACTAGACGCACAAATCAATTCAGGAAAATTCTAATTTTATTAGAATTTTTTTAAAATTTTAATACGTTCCAACAATAAAATAACTAAAAAAAATGTAAGCTTTTTGTTAATATTTAAACAGTAAGTTTGGAGGGAAAAAAATAAAAATTAAAAAGAATTGGTTTAATTAAACAAATAACATTATATAAATATGATTGAAGTTAGTTATAATATTGGTTTATATTTATATTTATATATATAGATATATAATAATACGAGGGGCGCTCACCAAGTCCATGAAACTAGAAATTAAATAAAATCATACATCTCTAACTCAAAACTAAAACTGAAATATTTCATCAAATAAACAAACCAGAAATTTTTTTACACAAAAACTCAAAAAAGAAAATTTAAATAACTGAAATTATATTTATATAGTTTTTTTAAAAAAAACGCTTCTTTGTTTTTGTTTTTACTGTTATTTTGTTTATAATCATTCTCTGTTTGGGGGGTGCTAAAATCATTCAATTTTAAAACAAAAAATTTATTATTAAAAATTATTATTTTTTTTTTTTTGTAAGTTAAAGAAAATTATGATGACCACATTTATTTATAGTTGTTGTTTTTCAGGATCAGGACATTTCCACTACATTCCACTTTAATTTTTTTTTTTTTTTTGGAAACAAAAGATTTTTCACACAAGAGCCACAAGTATTTAAAAGTTAATGCTTAAAGGCTAATAAAACACTCAGTTGAATGGCAGCAATAAAATTAATAAATAATAATGTTAATAAAATAAAAAGCTTTTATTTTAATATATAGAAACAATATTGAAGAAGCTTAAAGCTTTTTAGCGTCAGTTCTAATTCAATATTTTCATTAGAAAGCTTTTCAGATTCACAAGCTTTCGCAGATATAGTTAATGATTTGTTTAAATAATTTTAACTAAAAACATGTAAGAGAGCTATATTCGGCTATACCGAATCGTATATACCCTTCACCAAATTATAATTTAAAATAAAAATTTTAAAAATATTTTTTTTTTAATTTTTAAAAAATTTTTTTTTTTTTAATTTTAATTTATTAGTAAAAAAATTTATTTTTTCAAAATTTTTTAATTTTGGCAAAAATTTAAAAAAAAATTTATTTTTTTGAATTTTAAAAAAAAAAAAATTTTTCAAAATTATTTTTTTAATTTAAATTTATTAGTAAAATAATTAATTTTTTCAAAATTTTTTTATTTTAATTTTGACAAAAAAAAATTTTTTGTGAAAAAAAATTCGAGTTAAAAAACATTTTTCTCGATATTGACCCATTGTAAGAGAGCTATATTCGGCTATACCGAATCGTATATACCCTTCACCAAATTATAATTTAAAATAAAAATTTTAAAAATATTTTTTTTTTAATTTTTTAAAAAAAAATTTTTTTTAAATTGTTTTTTGTTTAATTTTAATTTATTAGTAAAAAAAATGATTTTTTCAAAATTTTTTAATTTTAATTTTGACAAAAATTTAAAAAAAAATTTATTTTTTTGAATTTTTTAAAAAAAAATTTTTTTCAAAATTTTTTTATTTTAATTTTGACAAAAAAATTTTTTTGTGAAAAAAAATTCGAGTTAAAAAACATTTTTCTCGATATTGGTTGGACCTACTATGGGGTTGAAATATCTACCATTAGATATCCGTATTGTCTATATTAATGACTTAGTAATCCAGATATAGATCAAAAATAGGTCAAAAGTTGAGGTTGTCCTGGTGTTTTCCTTATATCTCAGCGAAATAGCAACCGAACCGGATCTTTAGCGGATATATTAATGTATGAATCATGTATGTAAGATATTTGGGGGCTATGGAAAGTTGACTTAAACATACAGAAAGACAGACGGACATGGCTATATCTACTTCGCTATCTAGAACGATCCAGAATATACATATATACTTTGTGGAGTCGCAAATGAAAAATGTAGGAATTAAAAACGGAATAACAAATTCTTGGCACTCATGGTGAAGGGTATAAAAAATTCTTACAATGATTTTGTGTGAGAAAGCTTTTCAAAACTAAAAGCTTAGAATTATTAAAATCTTTCAAAAGTTAAAATTCAACATATGAACAAAAAAAAAACTAAAATGCAATAGGTTTTCATCATAGAGCTTTAATGTAGCAAAAGCTTTTAAATTAAAAAAAAAATGTATCTTCTAAACTTCTAATTCAGTACTAATATACAAATTTACTGAAAAGCTAATTAAAAACTAAAATTTTGACATAGATTTTTTTCAAATTTTTTAACCAAATTTTTAACACCAAAAGCTTTAAAATTTGATTAAAAGCTTTGTAAATTTAAAATTTCATCAGAGAGCTTTAAAGTAACAAAAGCTTTTAAATTAAAAAGTTTTCACAAGTTATAATTCAGTACTAATATAGAAATTTACTGAAAAACTACAATAATTCTCGACATAGATGTTTTTCCACAAATCTTTCTAAAGTTCCAAATATACAAAATTTATTTTAGCCAAATTTTCTAAAGAAAAATGTGACAATGACAAGAGCTTTTATATTGAAAAAGTTTATCAGAAAAATTATATTTTTGATATGGATTTTTATCAGAAAGCTTTTAAATTAACACCAAAAGCTTCAAAATTTTATTAAAAGCTTTTTAAAGATATAATTTAATATCTGACCAGGAAAATGTCCTAATAAATCACAATAGGTTTTCATCAGAGAGCTTGAAACTAACAAAAGCTTTTAAATGTAAAAGTTTTCACAAGTTCTAATTCAGTACTAATATACAAATTTACTGAAAAACTACAATAATTCTCGACATAGATTTTTTTCCACAAAGCTTTCAAAAGCTTAAAATATACAAAAATTATTTTAGCCAAATTTTCTAAAATTTTTGACATTGAAAGCTTTTAAATTAAAAATAATATTAAGTTCCAAGTGAATATTAAAAAAAATGTCTAAAGAAAAATTAAAAAGCTTTCTAAAACTAAAAGCTTTAAAATCTTATTAAAAGCTTTGTAAAGTTATAATGTAATATCTGAACAAGAAAATGTTTTAAAAAATTAATCCCAATAGTTTATTATCTTTTCATCTAGCTTTAAAGTAACAAAAGCTTTTAAATGAAAAAGTTTTCACAAGTTATAATTCAGTACTAATATACAAATTTACTGAAAAACTACAATAATTCTAGACATAGATGTTATTTGAGCCAAGTTTTCTAAAGAAAAATGTGACAATGACAAGAGCTTTTATATTAAAAAAGTTTATCAGAAAAATTATATTGTTGATATTGATTTTTATCAGAAAGCTTTTAAATTAAAAAAAGTTCTCAAGTTCCAAATCAATAGAAAACAAATTTCACCAACAAATAAAAAAGCTTTATACAATGAGGAGCTATTGATTCCATACATAAATCTAAAATTCATGTAGAAATATTTTAAATTTAACAAAAGCTGTATTTTCAAATATATCAAATATATTTGATTTCTTATATTTTAGAAGTCATTTGACTAAGTCTAATGCGGAATTTATAACCTTTAAAGTAAAATCACTTTTATATTAAAAAAAGTTTATGAGATAGATTTTATTATAGGACTTTTTTATAAATTTTACTGACTATTTGTATGTGTTATTTTTCACAAAAGAGCTGATACAAGTTTAACAGATAGTTGTATAGACCAATATTGTTTTAAAAGCTCTTAGCATAGCTATTTTTCTAAGCTTTTAACAAAAAATATTCCATTTTCGTATTAAATTGCTTTTAAGTTTGAACAAATTATAAAGCTCATAGAATAAAGCTTGATGAAAGCTCAATGAGTTTAAAATTCAATACTGCTTTTGAATTTTTTTAAAAAAATTCTCTCAATAAAATTTTAGGTTTTGTGTAAATAACACTTTTAGGCGAAAGCTTTTGTAAAAGCTATACAAATTTCTGTTTATATAAAAGCCATTTATAAAACTTTAATTTTTTTTAAAGTCTTTACATCTAACATTTTAATTTAGAAATCTTAATATTGGTGTATAACAGTTACGCCCAGCTCATATGCTCAATGTGCGAGCTTTTTCAAAACAGCTTTTGTGCTTTCACACCGACAAGAGTACAGAAAGCAATCCGACAGCAATGCTTGCAGTTTATTTTGCAAACAAGCAATGAGCAGTCAATGTTACTCTATGTATTTTGTGCTTTGAAAAAAATAGCTTTCAAAGCTTAAATATCAAGATATGCGTGCTTGTATGTAACCGTTTTAAAAGGTTTGTCTTGTAATAAATTGAAATCAAATTTGTATTAATCTTAAACAAAGTGTCATACACATATTTGGATTTGTATGCTCTTATATTGGCTTTTCATTAAAAGCTTTTAACAAAAGCTATATCATTTTCTTAAAGTAGTTTCAAGTTTAAGAAAATTACAAGATTTTAAAATGATATTTATTCAAACTTAAGAGCTTTTTTATAAAAATCTTTATATTTTTATTTAAAAAAGCTTTTAAAAGAAATGTTTTTATTTTTAAGTTTTTTTAGAAACATCATCAAACTGCGATTTTAAGCTTAAACAAATTGTAAAGCTTTAAGCTTTCTTTGTATCAATTTTCAATATTGTTTCACGATAACTCTTTTAAATAATTTAATCCGTTTTGCTTAGAAATTAATATTCGTTGTTTAATATTGATGAATTTATATTAAAAACAAGTAAGAAAGTATGGTCGGTCAAGCCCGACCATATAATACCCTACACTAAGTAAAGGAGCAAAAACATTTTTCTTTTAAAATTTCCATAATTTATATTTTTGAGTGATTTTCGGAATTGGGCCTTATATGGGGGCTATGACCAATTATGAACCGATCACCATGAAATTAGGTTGTGTGATTTATGTCTATATGAATGTTTACTATGTTGAATTTTGTGAGTATACCAACATTTTTAAGCGATTTATGCGCGTTAAACTGATTTTCGGAAGCGGGTCTATATGGGAGCTATGACTAATTATGGACCGATCGTAACAAAATTTGGTGACATGAATTTTGTATATATAAAACTTATTTGGAGCGCAATTTGTGGATATGCATTTATAAATTAAATATTTATGACCGATAAAGTCCAATTTCGGAAGGACATTTGTATGGGGGCTAGGTGAAATAATGGACCGATTTCAGCCAGTTTCAATAGGCTTGTTCCTTGGGCCGAAAAAATAATATGTACCAAATTTGATCGAAATATCTTCAAAATTGCGACCTGTACTCTGGGCACAAAGTTTACATGGACAGCCAGCCAGCCAGCCAGCCAACCAGACGGACGGACGGACATCGGTTAATCGACTCAGAAAGTGATTCTAAGTCGATCGGTATACTTTAAGGTTGGTGTTAGACTAATATTTTTGGGCGTTGTGGTGGTTTAGGGTATAAAAAACCCAGTTGAATGGTTCTTTAACAAGTGATGCCCTAAAGCCTGGAAAATTAAGACTAAAGTTGAGTTTGTTCAGAAAACAGTAAAATGAAATCGAGAATCAACTCAACTAAAATGTGCCTATTAAAAAACTTTTAGTTATTTAGGACCACAAAGTTTCGCTCGTTACACCTATTAAATAAGGGTTGTCGTTCCCAATAAGATGAATCTAATAAAGGTTGTCTTATATTGCACGTTCGCCATTTTGCTTCACAACTTTTTTTATAATATATCGATTTTGCTTATTTTCAATACCAAATTACCTAGCTTAGTGATAAACATTCCGAAGGAATCTCATTGCTTTGGGTTTTGTAGTTTGGCCATGAGCGTGATTTACACAAACATATAGACTAAGAAGAATTTCTCTGATTTACCAAAAGTGATGGTGAATAAACTAAAATGATAAACCTGACAACACTTCAAAGCTGAAACAGTTTTAATCAGGAATATTAATTTTTAGGTTGTTTTACATTTTGCCTCCAAACTTTTTCTGCTCATTTTCGGTACTAAATTGTTTATCACAGTGATAAACATTCGGATTAAATGACATTGCTTTGGGTTTGGTATTTTGAACATGAACGTGACTTACAACAACATGTATTTAACTCCTATAGACATTACAACAACAAAATAAACAACAGTTCATGATGCAATCGGTTTTAATCAGAAATAACAACTTTTTTGAGCTGCTTTTACATTTTGCTTCATAACTTTTTTCTTAAAACATCGATTTTGATTATTTTCAATACCAAATTACCTAGCTTAGTGATAAACATTCCGAAGGAATCTCATTGCTTTGGGTTTAGTATTTTGGACATGAGCGTGATTTACACACACATATAGACTAAGATGAATATCCCTGAATTATTGAAACAAGTGGTGAACAAATTAAAATATGATGAAACGATTTTGTTTATTTTCAATACTAAATTGCTTAGCACCGCGATAAATATTCGGAATAAATGTCATTTGCGTTGGGTTTTGTATTTGGAACACGAACGTGATTTACAACAACTCTTATATACATTACAACAACAAACTAAACAACAGTTCGTGATGCAATCGGTTTTAATTGGAAATATCCACTTGGTCTTATATTTTGCTTCATAACTTTTTTTCTAATTCATCGATTTTGCTCATTTTCAATACCAAATTACTTAGCGCAATGATAAACATGAACGAATGAATCTCATTGATCTGGGTTTTGTATTTTTGACATGAATGTGATTTACACAGACATTTCTTAATGAATCTAAGATTAATATCCTCATTTACCATTCACATCCTTTTAGAAGATATTATAAGACATTGTGGGAAGCTAATTACTCTTACAGGAGTTTATGCGGATGGAAGAGAGTGATTTCAGTTTGGTTTTTAAACTTTAAAGCTAGAGAGTAGTTGAATTTTGAAACTGCCTTAATTTTCTATTAAAGCAAAGCGTTTTAAATGATTTAAAGTATTATTTATAAAGTTTTATGACTTTGATCATTAACAAAATGTTAAATAAAATATCCTAATTAAAATGCATACTTAGTTAGACTTTGATCAAAAAATAAAGAAATAAAAAGGCTCAACACAAAGTTCATTTCAACAATTTTCAACAAAAGAAACAAAAAAAAAAACACATAATTAAAGTGATGTTTTTTAACAAGTGCTTGATTTGTTTAAATTTTGTATGTGGCAAAAAAAGGTGCTTCAAATGATTGATTGATAGATTGATATGTTTTTTTTTTTTATTAAACATTACAAAAGGTGCTTTTTTTGGTGAATGCATAAACTAAATAAATAATTAATTTTTAATTAAAAATTGGAAAAAAACACACACAAATAGAGTTAAATAAAAACTGAAAATTCAAATAGAAATAAAATTTTATAAATTTATTTTAATAAATAAAATAATAAACTTGCTGCCATTCCCTTAAAAAAATATTTTGAAAAAAAGATGGGTTAAATTGAAAATAAAATCGTTCAATTCTAACAAAATTCGTTTCAAACAAACAGGTAGAGGAAGTTTTAAATAAAAACACACAAACATACGCAATTAAACGTTGGTTGATTCATTTCACTTTTTTTTTCTTTTATTATTATTTATTATAAAGTTTTTGTTTTTTTCTCAGCTTTTTTTTCAATCATAGATTTGTTTGTATCATCATTAAATATTTTTTCTTTTATTTTTTTTATAATTTAATAATAATATAACATTAAATATTTTTTTGTATTCTTTTTTTTAAATATAAATATAATTCTTTTTTGTTTTTGGGTAGTTTTTGTATTTTTTTGTGTTAAGTGTTTTTTGGAAATTTTTTTTTAAAAAAATATAAAATTATTGAAAAAAAAATTTAAAAACTAAACTTAAAAATTAATTCGTTTGCTTAAAAAAATGTGGATAAATGTTAAAAACAATAATTGTAAATATTTACAAAAATAATTATTTGGTTTTTGTTTTTAAGAATTTCCATTTTAAATTAAATAAAAAAAAATATAATTTTTTTTTTTAGTTGGAAATCTTTTTGTATACAAAAATAGGCAGTTTTAAGTTGAATTGGTTGGTTGGTGTTGAAAAAAAATTTCAATATTTTTGTAAATTATTTTTGGATTGTCAAAGGGTGGGGTAAACGTTCACACATACTTTTTTAAATATTTTATTTTTTTTTACTTAATTTTTTTTTGCTTCGAAAATTTCGAATTTTGTACCACCAAAGCGTTATATGCGAGAAGTTTTGCTTTACTTCTTTAATTTGAAACTAAAGTGCTGCTGAAGCACACCGATTGCTCACTGAAAGCTTATGGTGAATGTGTTCCATTCGGTTTCAACGTGCCATAAATGGTTTGTGCTGTTCAGAAGTGGAGATTTTGTCACAGAAGACAAAGATCGCCAAGGGGGAACATCACAGGCAACCTTTACCGAGCACAATTGATTGGTTTGATGCGAGAATTGCCTGAACAACACCAAGAATATGCTGCCAGACATGAAACCGTAATATTCCATCATGACAATGATCTGCCACATTATGCATTAACTGTTAAAAACTATTTAGAATGAAGTGGTTGGACTGGCAAATGGTCCCCAGGGACTAAATGTTTCATAGTTATGGAGATTATATGTTTTCTAAGTTAATTGTATCATTTTCCAGCCTTTTCTGTGGTCAGTTACGGTGTCAGTGTTACAAACACAGATTTTTTAAAAAAAATTGTGAGATTTTGTGGATTCTAGTTTAATTGTATCATTATTTCAGGCTTTTTAATATGCAGTTGGCTTTTAAATTCTAAAATCTACCCCAGGGGGACCAGGAGTTCACTTAAGACATTAGAGACAAAACAAATTAGAGGACTGATGTGGTAACCATGCACAATGTATTATTGTTCCTAAAAACATTGTTTTAAAAAATGTCTTTAAATACCAAGGCCACTTAGTCCCCAGGGGTGCAAATTGTGCACTCAAGATACTGGTGCTTAAGAAATTATGTGGTTTCTAGGTAAATTGTATAACTTGTCCAGCCTTTTTTATGGACACTTACGGTATCACTGTTACAAACATAGATTTTAGAAAAATATTTCTGAATTTTGCCTTTAAATTAGAAAAATCTACCCCAGGGGGACCAAAGAGAGATTAGTGACCAACAAAATTGGGGGACTGGTGTGGTAAACATTCACAATGTATTATTGTTCCTAAAAACATTGTTTTACAAAAATGACTTTGAATATCATGGCCAATTAGTCCCCAGGGGTACAAATTGTCTACTCAAGGTACTGGCGCTTAAAATAATAGTAAGATTTTGTGGATTCTAGTTTAATTGTATCATTATTTCAGGCTTTTTAATATGCAGTTGGCTTTTAAATTCTAAAATCTACCCCAGGGGGACCAAGGAGTTCACTTAAGACATTAGAGACCAACAAAATTGGGGGACTGGTGTGGTAAACATGCACAATGTATCATTTTTCCTAAAAACAGTGTTTTACAAAAATGTCTTTAAATAACAAGGCCACTTAGTCCCCAGGGGTGCAAATTTTGCACTCAAGATACTGGCGCTTAAGAAATTATGTGGTTTCTAGGTAAATTGTACCATTGTTCCAGCCTTTTTTATGGGCAGTTACGGTATCACTGTTACAAACATAGATTTTAGAAAAATATTTCTGAATTTTGCCTTTAAATTAGAAAAATCTACCCCAAGGGGACCAAAGAGTTCACTTAAGAGATTAGTGACCAACAAAATTGGGGGACTGGTGTGGTAAACATGCACAATGTATTATTGTTCCTAAAAATATTGTTTTACAAAAATGTCTTTGAATATCATGGCCAATTAGTCCCCAGGGGTACAAATTGTCTACTCAAGATACTGGAGCTTTTAAAAAAAGTGAGATGTTGTGGATTCTAGTTTAATTATATCATTATTTCAGGCTTTTTAATAGGCAGTTGCTAAAATCGTAGATTTTACCAAAATGTTTTTGAATTTTGCCATTAAATTGTAAAAATTTACCCCAGGGGGACAAAATGGTACATTTAAAACGTTAGTGACAAAAACAATAGAGCGGACTGGTGTGTTAACCGTGGGAATTGTATTATAGTTCCTACAAACATTGTTTTACAAAAATGTCTTTGAATATACAGGCTAAATAGCCCCCATAGGGTACAAAATGTCCACTCAAGATATTGGCGCTTAAAAATGTTATTAGATGGTGTGTTATTTATGTAAATTGTATAATTATTTCATGCTTTTTTATATGCAGTTACAGTGTTAGTGTAAAAATCATAGATTTTATCAAAATGTTTTTGAATATTGCCTTTAAATTGTAAAAATCTACCCCAGGGGGTCCAAAGAGTTCATTTAAGACATAAGAGACAACAAAAAAATGAGTGAACTGGTGTGGTAACCATACACATTGTATAATTGTTTCTACAAGCATTGTTTTACAAAAAAAGTCTTTGAATATGGATAACAAATAGACCCCCAGGGGTACAAATTAGCTACTCAAGATACTGGCGCTTAAAAAAATAATGAGATGTTGTAGTTTCTTGTTTAATTGTATTATTATTTCAGGCTTTGTAATATGCAATATAGGGGACAAAAGGTCCCCAGGGGGGAATATTTGTCAAAATATGTTACTTATAAACTATAGGTTCAATTGAAAATTGATATTTACACAATTTATAGAGCTGGACACAAGGTTATTAAAGGTTAAACTGGTTACCAGTATTCTGAATTGTAGGCTGGGTTCTAGGGACTTGAAAGTGGACCTCCTCATAAAAAAGCTTTTACATAATGTTTGTTAAAGAAATACAGGGTAAGCTGTAGAGGACAACCCCTAGAAAAATCTTTACAGTGGCGATTTTATTGCCAAAAATAGTTTACAAATACGTATAATAACTTCTAAAATATTGTTCTAATTAGAAAATCTATACAGGTACATGATATAGAGCAGGATACAAGCTTTTAAAAGGATAAACTGGTTACCAGTATTCTGAATTGCAGACTGAGTTCTAGGACGTGAAAGAGTTCCTTCTTAAAAAAAATATTTTACATAATGTTTCTGTAAAGAAGACAATATTATAAAGAAATAGTGGTAAAACAGCTTTAACTTAACTCGTTTAGTTTAAGAGATATTTATTTTTAAATTTTAAAATTTAAACTTTTGTCTGATTTATTAAAGCGTTTTTGTCAATAACTTTAATTTTTACTAACGGAAAAGTTTTGTAAACATGCTTACAGATGGCCAATACATAGCTACATAATATATTGGAAACTTTTTTTAATTATGTTTAAAGAATGATTTTTAAAAAATTCTTAAAGTCAAAATTTTGAAAAAAAAAAAATCTACATGGTAAAATTTTTTAATCAAAGTTTTATTAAGAAATATTAAATATTGTTTAAAATATTTTAAAATAAAAGTCATCAAGACTTAAATTAAGAAATAATGAAAATTTAATAAAACTTGTCATGCTCGAGCATGCACAGCATTGTGGGAAAATGTAAAATAAATGGACAGAAAGTCTCAAAGGCTAGATATTTGATCTGAAATTAATGATTTTTGTTTTTTTTTCCTTCGATTTTTGTATAATTTTTTTGTATGTTGAACTTTTACTTCCCTTTTTTCTAAAAATCATTTTTTATATATTTTTTTTTATAGTTTTGAACTTAATTAATTGCCTTTATTTAAATTTAAAAATTATAAAATGAAATATAAAAGTAAAAAAATATATGTATATAAATTGTGTAAATGTGTGTGTTTAGGTTTTAGGATTTAAATTTGTTTTATGTTGTTGCTTCATAAACAAATAAATTTTAATTAAATTTTACATTAAACCTAAATGCATTTCATTAACAAGTTCCATATGCAAATGCTTATTACTGTTTTTTTTTTCGTTTTATACATAAAAACTAAACAAATTAAACTGAAAATTAGTTTAAAAACTTAAACAGACAAAAAAAAATATAGAAAAACTATAATAAATGTAAACGTCATCATTATATAATAAATATACAATACATTGAAATTTAAATAAATGAGTTTTTAATATTATTGTTCATTTCATTTAATTTTGTTTTTTTTTCGTATTTTTTTTTTGCTATAGGATTTTTGCTCGTTTTTAGTAAAAATGTAATTAATAGAAAATTAAAATTAATTAAATAAATAGTTTTACACAAAACGATTTTTAAGTTTAAATACACATTAGTAATTAGGACAAAAATAAAATAAATGAAGAACAAAACAAAAAAAATTTTAAATAAAATATTGTAAATGGAACAAATTAGTTGTTATTTTTAGTTTAAAAAGGTAGAATTAGACAGACTAACAGAAAAAAAAATTGTTAAATTTGTACGCATTTTGCATTTTTGTATAGAAATTAAATATGTTACATTTAATTAAATTAAATGAACATTTCTTTTTTTTTATAAAAAAAAAACTAAAATAAAAAGTGCTGGAAAAAATTGTAATTAAAAAAAATATATAAAATGAAATGAAATTGCATTAAAAACCAAACAGGGCTTAAAAATATATATAAAAAAAAAATCTAAAATTGTTGGTTATAACACCTAAACACTCTAACGTATTCTTGGGAAAATGTGTCAGCTTTATTATCATATTTCTTTCCCCTTAAATTAATTTTTTTTTAGTGATATTTAAAATGAAATTTAAAATGTCTGTTATAATTGTGGTTAAATTGTTTCCTTTTATATATAAAATAAACTAACCGGAAGTTATACATTTAAATACAACATGTCAGTGATTATAAATTAAACAGAAAAATAAAAGAAATACATTGTATATTTCAACGGAAATGCATATAAATTACATTAAACAACAATGGTTGTTGGTTTGCTGAGCTTTACATTCGCACAAACAAACATAAAGGGAAAAATGGGAAATGTTTTAATATCGCAATGCATGTATGTACTTGCACAGGCATGCAAACACATGTAAATAATGTAAATAAATGTTTGTTTGTTTATGTTTTCCTTTTTTTTTTTTGTTTGCCCCTTAACGACAAACACAACAGCCAAGAGTTTGATAATAAAATTTTTGGGTTTGTTTTTTTGTTTGTTGATGCAGTAGTGTTTACTTAGACTACATACTTACATACATACATACTCTCCTACACAACAAAAACAATAACAAAGAAATTAAAACAGTAAATGTTAACAGTGTAATAGCTAGAGTAATGAGGGGTAAAGAGTTAGAGAGAGAGAGAGAGTAGTAAACAAAATAACTACTAGTTACTTACTCACTAAAACTACAATAGAGTGAGAGTGGGTGGTAAAAATGGCGGCTATGGGGTTTTGTGTTGTGTGTTTGTGTGCATGTGGCTGTAATGTTTATGTTTTGTTGTTGGTTTTTCTTGTTTTTTTTTGGTGTTTTTAAGTGTTTTGCTGTACAGTTTTTTTTCTTGTATTTATTTAATTTTGTTGTTTTTTTTGTTTTGTTATTGTTGAAATTGGTGCATTTAAGCCTAGACTAATGATGTAACTGCCTTTTATACTTAATAGACTGTCTAGTTACTATTTATTTGTAGTTTTTTGTTTGTATTATTTCTTTAATTTAAGGAATAACGAAACTATTGTTTTATTTCATTTGACTACTTATACATAACTGTTGGAGAGAGTTATTGTGTTATACATAAGGCACAGTGGGTTTGAAATTAATGTTGTTTTTTTGTTAAGAAAGAATCAGGATAAATCCTGGCATATTTCTATAGCAGGAATTAAATTTCCAGTAAGAAATTCCAAAATTCCGAAATAGTTAAATTTTTTTATTTTTTTGAATAGAGAACAAAATATACAATTATGCAGTGTTTAAAAAGCAACGATAACTAACAAATTTTTAACTGTTGCTACAACTACTGCTTCAAAAAAGTGTATGTAGCGGTAGCAGTAGCATTTGTCTTTTTTCGTTTTCATGTTTTTTTAAAACTACTGCTACCTTCAAAATATAAAACTCTTAACAGAGCAGTAGTAATAAAACATGAATTGTAAATGGAGTAGTAGCATAAAAATACAAATCATTGCTACTGCTCTATATCGAGTTTTAATTTTTAAGGTAGCAGTTGATGCAGCAGTTAAGTTAGCAACAAAATTAGTCAAAAAAGAAAATCTTCAGTCATAACACCAAAATTTACAGAATTAAACACTGTGTGTTGTTTTTGTCTTGAGAGTGTTTGAAAGAATTATTCGTTTTTATTCGTCTCAGATGTTCGTGTTGCTAACAGAAAGATCGTGTTTTCTGTGTGTATAACAAAAAAGCCGAATTTTTGTTTACAACACCAACTTACACAAATATACATTCACAACAACAACACATAATATACTTTTTTGGCTGAAGATTTTTATTTTTGACTTATTTTATTGCTACCTCAACTGCTACTTAGCTGCTATTTCAACTGCTACTTCTTCTACTACCTCAACTGCTACTTCTATTACTACTAAATTTTAAAAGTAGCAGAATTAATAAAAAAATAATGACTGCTACATCAAAACTTTTTCTTTTATGATTTGTGTAAATTATTTACGTCATTTTCATTTTTTTTCAGTTTTTTCATAAAATTCTTTTATAATTTTGAAATTTTTAAATTGGTTTAAACATTCTTAATTCTTAGAAGACATAATTTTCTATTTAATGAAATATAGTTTGTGTTAATTTTATTTTTTCTGTTCTAATTTGAAAAAAGTAACACAAACATTTTATTTAATCTTTTTGTTTTTTTTACAAAAGTCTTTTATAATTTTGAAATTCTTGATATACATACTTTAAAAATTTTGCATAGACTTAAGCAAGTTTTACAATATATGACGTATCTTTTGAACACTGTTTTTGTTTTTAATAATTTGTTGTATATGTCATTTTGAAGGGTAAAAATCTGTCACTTATTATCACTTAGTTATTGAACAACAAAGCTTTTTCTGCTTCGAAAATGTCGATTTTGGGCCAACAAAGCATAATTTGCGGGAAGTTTTTGCTTTACTACTTTAATTTGAAAATATTTTCCATCGAGTTCAACGTGCGAGAGATGGTTTATGCTTTTGAAGGTTTATCCCATTAAGATTGTTGTCAGACTCAATATGAGCTTGCAAAACCTTTGGTAGCTACTCAATCAGCAATTTCAAAATGTTTGCAAGCAGCAGGATTCATCCGATAACAGGAAAATTGGGTACCATACGAATTGAAGCTGAGAGACCTTGAAAGACGATACTTTTGCACCGAATTGTTACTTGAGATGAAAAATTGATCCATTACGAGATCGTATGTGAAGCCCGACCAACCAACCGAATTGACATTAAAGCCAAATACCCCTGGCGCTAAGGTAATGTTCTGGTGGGAGCAAAATGAGCTGCTGAAATCTGACCTGACCATCACAAGAAACCTGTAGCGAACGCTACAGATTTATTTGAAGCGAACATTGGCCGAAAAACGCACAGAATATGCAGACAGATGTTGTATTCTATCGTGACAATTCTCGGCCCCATTATGCAATACCGGTCAAAAACTATTTAGAATGAAGTGTTTGGAAAGTTTTACCTCACGCGACTTATAGTGCAGACATTGCCCTACGACTACTATCAGTTTAGATCGATGTAGAATGATCTTTCTTTATTACAACTAAATTTGTTATAGAAAATCATGTGTAAAACAGTATTTTCTATGGAAAATCTTGTTTATAACAGTTTTTTTTATAGAAAATCTTGTGTATAACACCGTCCGACAAATAGAGAAAAAAGTCGTTAGACACGAACCGGATGATATACGTCTGAAACTATAAATTTAATGGAGAAAAACTGTGTTTTCAGTTTTTTATTTCGTGATCCTGTGACTTTTTTTAAGGACTTCAAAGTTTCAAAGAAGTACATTTTTCAAAAAATATTTAAAATACTCCTGCTATTCCAACAATGACAAATTGTATGTCAAAAGAACAGAGTTGTAAAATATTTTGTATTATCTTTATGTTATCCTGTAAGGATCAAAATATGTCAAAAATGTCCTTTAAAATGTTCAATCTTTAATATCCTTTAAGATTGCCAATAAATTTCTTTTAAAAAAATAGTGCGTTAAAGACCCAAATATTCTATACTAAATGTGAAAATTTCATCCTTTATATATATAAAGGTCAAATTAAAATATAAAAAAAAAAAATATTAGTATACAAAAAAGTTTTATTAAGAAAAGTGCATGTTTATAAGCTACACTACCATAGTGGGGGAGGTATAATGGGTAATGGGTTAGGGCTGTTGTTTGCAACATACAAAACCTTAACCCACCTTAAAGTATACCAATCTGCTCAGGATCACTTTCTGAGTCGACTAAGCGATGTCCGCCCGTCTGTCCGTCCATTCATGTAAACCTTGTAATCAAACAACAGGTCGCAGGTTTAAAGATAATTCTACAAAATTTGGCACACACTTTAATATTGCCCCAAGGACAACGAATATTGAATTTGGTTAGAATCAGTCCATTATTTTTCCTAGCCCCCATACAATTGGCCTATTTGAAAATAAGTTAAGCTCTCATAAATATCTTAATTATAAACATATTCAAACCAAATTCAGCACAATTAAGTTTTATGTAAGCCGAACTCTCGCTACCAAATCGGTCAAAATGTCATTAATATACATAAATCTCTGAAATATGTTAGTATCCAAACAAAATTCAACACAAATATGTTTCATATATTCGCCATTCATCCCACCAAATTTTGTGACGATTGGTCCATAATTAGTCATAGCTCCCATATAAGGGCCATTACCGAAAATTTGTGTATTCAAATAAGATTCAACACAAATAAGTTTCATATCAAAAGAAAACTCTTTATAATCATATACCCGGTGTAGGGTATCATAAGGTCGGGGTTGCCCGACTATACCATTTTACTTGTTTATTAAAAAGTCTTCTCCGTTGCTTTTCACAACGGATTTTGTTATATTTTTTTCGAATGAAATATTAAAATAAATGAAAAAATCAAATAATTCAAATTTAAAATATTTTTTAACACTTAAGTAGTTAAGATAGAAGTCTGAAATTTTGGCATGTGGTATTCAGTATTTGGATCTTTAACTCACTATTTTTAAAAAAAAAATTATTGCAAATCTAAAAGGATATTCAAGGATAAAAATTTTAAAGGACATTTTTGACATCTTTTGATCTTTAGAGGATAAAATAAAAATAATACGAAATATTTTACAACTCTTCTTGATCATTTGACACCAAATTTGACATAGTAGGATGATCAGAAGTATTTTAAAACATTTTTTTAAAAATGTACTCCACTGAAAATTTGAAGTCCTTTTATAAGGAAACAGGATCACGAAATGAAAAACTGAAACTGGATCACGAAATGAAATAGAGAAAAACTTATTTAATTTATTGTTTCAGACGTATATCATCCGGTTCGTGTCTAATATTGAGTGTCGTACGGTGTAATCTTATTTTTGTGTGTGTAACAGTATTATCTATAGAAAATCGTGAGTAAAACAGTATTTTCTATAGAAAATCTTGTGTATAACAGTATTTTCGTTTGTATAACAGTATTTTTTATACAAACTATTGTGTATAATAGTATTTTCTAAAGAAATTCATGTATACAACAGTATTTTTTAAAGAAAATCATGTGTACAACAGTTTTGTTTTATAGAAAATCTTGAGTATTTTCGTGTGTATAAGAATATTTTCTATAGACAATCTATAGAACATCTTGTGTATAGCAGTCTTTTCTATTGAAAATCTTGTGTATAACAGTATTTTCGTGTGTATAACAACATTTTCAAAGTGTATAACAGTATCTCCGTGTGTATAACAGTTTTTCTATAGAACATCTAGTGTATAACAGTTATGTTTCTATAGAAAATCTCGTGCATAACTGTATTTTCGTGTGTATAACTATTTTTTCTATAGTAAATCTTGTGTATGACAGTATTTTCTATAGAAAATCTAGTGTATACCAGTTGTTTTTTGTAAATCTAGTGTATAACAGATTTTTTTTGTAGATGTAGTGTATAGTAGTATTTTCTATAAAAAATCTAGTGTATAACAGTTTTATTTATATAATATATAGTGTATAACAGTATTTTCTATAGAAAATCTTGTGTATAACAGTTTTATTTACAGAAAATCTAGGTTATAAAAGTTTTTTCTATAGAAAATCTTGTGTATAACTGATTTTTATGGAAAATCTAGTGTATAACAGTTTTTTCAATAGAAAATCTTGTGTATAACAGTTTATTTAATATGGAAATCCTTGCGTACATCATTATTTTCTATAGAAAATTTTCAATATATGTAACAATATTTTCCATAGAAGCTACATACATAGAACTACATACTATGAAAATAAGTAAACATTTTTAGTACTTTTTTAGATGTTGGAAAAAGTACTATTTGAATGTTATTTTGATACCGAAAGAACATTTGACCATTTCTGGTCATACCCTAACTCATTTGGTATTTCAAATTTATCTAACCTTCAAACCCTAATATGAAAGCTTAACACTTGCTGTACTGATTTTATAAGTTGTATAACGATCGCTTTAGTAATTTCCAAATTATATGTATATTTTCCAATTTAACCCACTGTGCTTTGTAATTACATTTTTAGAGTGTTTACTTTTATTTGCTGTGTTTTTCAGTTACTTTTAACAATTTTAAGTATTTTTGGAATTCTCTAAAGAATTATGTTGTTTTATTTTATATTTTTTTTTTATACTTTTTTTAAAAAGAAAATAACTAAAGAGCCTTTCTAAGCCATAATGCAAATAAAAAACAAACATCTAACAAAAAAATACTTAAGAAAGTGATGAAACTGAAAAGTGTTATAATAAATATTTTTGGGAAAACTTACAAAATCAAAGTTTAAACAAATAAAAGAATTATTTTATAAAAATCAACTAAAAATGTTTTCAACTCTTCTATATAAGTTTCGATATTTTTTTTTTTTTCAATGCAAAATTACGTACTTTTGTTTGGTTAATGGTTTCTCTTTAAATAAAAAAAATTATAATTTTGTTAAATACTTTTTAATAATACAAAACTATTATAAATATTTTTTTTGTTTTTTTTTTTTGTTAAATAAAACAACACACTGCTTTCAAACATGCCATATTATTCACACGTTACGCCCCTCTCACATAACACAAGACAGAAAAATATTGATGAAAAAAAAAATGATTCGAAACAAATAATATTTAATAATAATTACAGTTTTCTGGGGGCGATAGAAATTAAGTAGAAAAAAATAAATAAAACATGTAGATGATGCCTGCCACATTTCAAATGCATAACAAAATGCCTTTATACAATTTTTTTTTTTTTTTTGGTTTCAGAAATAAAAAGTTTTGAAATTAAATGAAAATTTATAAATTAAATTTAAGAATTTAAAGGAAAGTAACTAATAATAATTATAAGAAAGTACGAGGTGGATATGGCAAGTATTTGACTTATAATTTAAATAATTATTTGAAAAAGTTTTATGATATGTACCTGCCAAAAAAAAAACAACATAAATTTTAACATTCTTGTAACAAAAATTGAGCATTTTTAAGTCAGATACTCAATAATATTATTGTATTTAAACATATTTTCCTTAATTGAATTGTTTATTTCAAAAACCAGTCAAGCAACAAAATATTAAAAATTGAGTTATTGGCCGATTACTGTTATGTAATGGTAAATGCAGCGTTTAATGCAAAAAGAAATTACTTACTGCCACCTATTATGGTGAAGCAAAGTCCAGAAATCTGTATTTAGTGCAGAAAGAAGTCAAGTGACAGCGTTTGACTGGCCCTAATCAATTTTTATTTCATAAATGTTGAAAAAAATTAAAGATTTACCAGCTTTAAAAACCCTACTTGGTTGGATATGAAGAGTTTTATGAGAATATTTTTTTCAAGGCCTACAACGTCGGCATAATGCACTGTAGAACGAGTGAATGATGTCGAATAAATGTTGCAGAATAAATATTTATGTAAGAATATGATGTTAAACTCTTTTAAATGTTCATTTGTCATTTTACTTTTGAAGTTCCTAATAAAATTTAGAATATTTCATATGAAATTTACAAAAGTAATGGTTGTTTGTTTCAAAAACCAGTCAAGTGCAAGCTTTATATTATTTTTTAAATAATTCACTACTGGATAACTTTCATAGGAACAAAATAACAATTTTGTGAAAGTAATCTTTTGGTTTCTAAGTAGTTTCCTTTAATTTACTAAAAATCAATAATTTGTTGCTTGTCTGGTTTTTGAAATAAACGTTTGAAACTGCCAATTACTTAGCAAACAAGTCTGGTATCCGATTTCTTGCTAATTAAATAAGGTTTTAAGCAAGAAACTTTATTGAAATAAAGTTATATTTAAAATTTAAATCAAAATAATTGAATTTATTTGGGCCCAATATATTTTAAATAACTCTCGTATACATTTGTTGTATTAATTGTTATTGATGCTCAAAAACTAAATAAAATCAATAAAAAAAATAAATATTGGGGTCAATTACTTATCAAACAGCCCTCGTTACATAAACAACATTAATAAAATAAAGTTTTAAACTAAAAAATCTTAAGAAAAACAAACTATTCTTATAATATTTTCATTAAAACTAATTAAATTTCAATTAAAAAAAAAAATTTGGGTACTTTTCAAACAACCCTCGTACAATATTTTCATATTATTGTTCTTGGTTAAAACTTTAATAAAATAAAACTTTAAGCTAATATTTAAATATTAACAAATATTTAATGTTGCTAAATTAAGTCAAATACTTAACAATTGACCCTCGTACAAAAGAAATTATGTATTTTTAAACAAAAACTTTAATAGAAATAAAATGTTTAGTTAAGATTTTAAAGTGAAATCAAAAATAATTTTGGGCCTTACACTTATCGAACGGCCCTCGTAGCAAAAAATTTCAACCAAAATTTATTTAGAATAAAATGTTTAATAAAATAAAATTTTCAGCTAAAATTTTAAGTTAAACAACAAAATAAATTAAATAATTTTGGGCCAAATACTTATCAAACGACCCTCGTACAGAAAATAAATTTTGGAAAAAAAACTAAAAATTATACACAATATTAGATAGTAAGAAAAAACTAAAGGAATTAGGTGTTTTGGGCCATAAACTATTAAATTCTCATAAACTAAAGCATACTTTTAGGCAGCTTTAAAAAATATATTTTTAAAGCCTACTTTTGGGTATGTTTTGATAAAATATGGCAAATTAAGCCATTTTAAAACAGTTTTAAGCAAGAAATTTAATAGTTTATGTTATTGCTAAACAAAAGCATTCAATAAATTAAAGAAAAACTTAAAATTTCCATACATTTCCAGGAAAATAAAGAAATAAAGAAAATTTGAAATTCATTTTTAAAATCTAAAAATTTGTTTTTATATAGTTCAAACTCCTACAAATATTTTTGTCGTAATTTAAAACACTTACATAGCCATAATCTTTCATTATATATTCAAAAAAAAAGAAATATTAATAAAAATGATGTTTTGTTTTTTTGGTTTTTTGTAAAAAGAAATTATAATAATAAATATTTTACACAACACATCTAACAATTGTTTTTTTTTTTTTGTTTTTGTTAATTATTTTATTATATATATAGATATAATTGAAATTGTTTTTAGTAGTAGTGGAGGGTTTTTTATATATATATCAGGGAAGTTTATTTTTGTTTATATATATAAAAAGTTTTATTAAAAAAAAAAACGTTTCTTTTATTCATTTAATTAAAAAAAAACAAGATCATTCAGTAAAAAATTCATGGATTTCAAACAATTTCATTTCATAACTTGGTTTAACGTTCTTTTTTTTTTTTTTTTTGGTAAATTTGTTAAATTTTCAAGACAACAAAACCATTAAAAAACGTACACTGAAAAAAACAGGGCTTTGGAAAGTAAAAAAAAATTAAAAGAAAAAACGGTTTCCTAAAATCAAAAAACAGAAAAAAGAAAACTTCTCGTATCGAAAATGCACAAAATGCGTGAAAATTTAACAATTTCTTTAAAACACAAAAGTATAATAAAAATTTTTAAATAAAACTAAAATAATAAGAAACTTAAAATTCAAACTTAAGAAAAAAAAACTAAACTAAAATAATTTTAATATATAAATATTCTAAATAAAAACTTGATTATTTTTTTTAGTCTTAATTCAAAAACGTCTCTTTACTACTGGTCATTTTCAGTTACTTTATAATGTTGATTAATGAGTATTTTGGTCTTTGAAAGGTCCTTAGAATTTTTTTTTTAAATATTATGCACAAATAAAATAATAATAATAAAGATAAACATACTTAAACTCATTTATCAGTTACTTGGTTTTAAAGTCATTAAATATTTGGTCTCAAACTTGTTAAATAATTGTTCTGTATAACAGTTATTTGGTTTCAAAGTCCTGTAAATGTAATGCTGGAATTGTATTTTGGGTTTTGGTTTTAAGTTAATTTAAATAAATAGCAGCATTTTTTCTTATTTTATTATTATTAAAAAATCGTTGTTAAATTATTTTTTTTTTCTTAAAAAAGCTTTTTGTCTTAAATGTAAATTAAATCTAAATCTTTAAAACGCAGAAATTGTTTCTTTCCTTAAAAGATTTTGAAGGAAATCTTTAGTTTTGGTTTAAATTGTAAACATTTTAGGAATTAGTTCAAAATAGCTTAAAAGCTTTTACAGATTTCTCAAACGCTTCTTTGTTGTTTTTATTTAAATGTATTAAAAAAGTTTTTTTTAAAGCTCTTTACATTGTTTTTTATAAAATAAGCTTTTAGAAAGGCTTTTCAAAAGTATAATTATATAAAATCCTTGATTAAAATAAGGGAACAAGTAGGTTTACTGAAAGCTTAATTGAAATTTATGATTGAGCTTTTTTTTACTGTTTTTTACCTTTTTAAACAATTACAATATTGCATGTACACAAAAGTAGAATACATTAGATTTTCTTAAAGCTGTTTTAACAATTTTAAATTAAAGAATTTCGTTTCTTCACATAAACATATATAAAGCTAAAAGATTACTATTGTTAAACTAAAGCTTTTTTATAAAAGCTTTTAAATGGAATTTCATTTGTAAAAGTATACAATTTCAAATATCTTTGTTCGCAGATTTATAGAAAACTTTCTGTTAAAGCTTTCTCTCATACTTTAATATACAATTTGGACTTACTAAGAAAAGCTTTAAAGGAATAATTTAGAAAAACTTTGTTACAAACAAATTATGGAAAAATTTTTGTATTTTTATTGTACTTTTTATTTAAATGTTTTAAAAAAGCTTTAAATTATGGTTTTATATAAAGGCTCTTCAAAGTGTTTTTTAAAGCTCGTTACATTGTTTTTTAGAAAAAGTTTTCAAAAGCTTCATTATTTAAAATTAGCCGACTTTATTTTTTAACATTCGTTAATATTCTCTACAACTCTAAGCTTTTCTACATGAATATAAAGCTTTTAAGAATATAAAAACTCCTTAGATGGCTCTATAAATAACGAGCCAAGAGGTCTTTAAGATCTCTAACAAATATGTTTTATTAAATAAGTATTTTGCAAAAGCTACTCAAAAGAGCTCAAATATTTTAAATTTATAGTGGTGTACATTTCATAGATAGAAAGCTTTTTAGAATCCATTTATAAAAGCTCTTTATATTCCTCTAAAAATAATGTTTTTATAAAAGCTCTCTAAATGTTTAAGTTAAGCTTAAAAGCTTTTTAGAATGTCTTTAGAAAGCTTTGTAGACTGTTTATTTAATATACAGTTTTCAAAAACTCAAACATGTTAAATTTCTCAACTAATTTTCAAAAAAGCTCTATAAAATTAAGCTTTTTCAAGATTTTTTAAAAGCTTTTCCTAAAAGCTCAAACATTTAAAATTATTCAGAATAAACTGTTTCATAGTTTTAAGCTTTATCTAGTCTATTTAAGCTGAAAACCTAAAAGCTTTTAAGAATGGCTTTATAAAGCTTTGTAGACTGTTTATTCAATATGCATTTTAGAAAAGCTCAAACATGTTATATTTCTAAAGAAAATTTGATATTTAAAATTAAGCTTTTTCGCTTTGATATAAATTTCTATAAAATTCTTTTATAAAATCTAAAAATTTTGATTTTTTAAATATATATTCTAAAAGCTCCTCAACTTATTCCAAAATAAGGATTTTTTAAAAACTTTTCCTAAAAGCTCGAACATTTAAAATTTTTAAGAATAAACTGTTTCATAGCTTTAAGCTTAGTCTAGGCTTTTTAAGCTGAAAGCCTAAAACCTTTTAAGAATGGCTTTATAAAGCTTTGTAGACTGTTTATTCAATATGCATTTTAGAAAAGCTCAAACATGTTATATTTCTAAAGAAAATTTGATATTTAAAATTAAGCTTTTCCGCTTTGATATAAATTTCTATAAAATTCTTTTATAAAATCTAAAAATTTTGATTTTCTAAATATATATTCAAAAAGCTCCTCAACTCTTTCCAAAATTAGGATTTTTTAGAAGCTTTTGTTAAAGCTCAAACTTTTAAAAATTTTCACAATAAACTATTTCAAAGCTTTAAGCTTTTTTTAAATTAAAATAAAGCTTTTTATAATGCCCTTATAAAAGCTATTAAGATTGATGTATGAATACAACTTCTACACAAGCTTTTTATAAAATACTCGAAAAGCTGCTTAAAGCTTTCGAATCTAGAACATTTCAGTCTGTTTCATATAGAAAAGTTGCTTGCCGGCTAACAATATAACTTTATTAATACTTCACTTTAAATCATCGTGCTACTTTGAGTTTATTCGATTTATTTATTTTACAAATTAGTATATATCTAAAGAGTTTTTGAAATAGAATTGAAAAACAATTTTTGTTTCTGTTTTTTTTTACTTTAATATAAAAATATATTTGAAATTAATTGCATAGTAGTAAACAACTTTTGGGGTTTTAAAATGTTTTATAAACTGACTCCAAACTATCAAACTGGAGTTTTCAATGCAAACACATTTAAAAATTCATTACAAATATAATATAATCAAAATGTTATTAGGATAACTTTTGTGTTACTAAAATGTATTGCATAGTTAGGGGCTTATGACAGAAATATAGAAATGAATAGCTGTTAAAAAGTGGAAAGCATGTGGTATTTACTTATTGTGATATAAATTAAGTTTAAACATTCAAAACCCAATAAATCATAATTTTTGGTAATTTTTGTAGCATAGTTTTAGGCTTTGCTTATCTTTAGAACTTATATTTTCTTTATTTGTGAAATGATGAGGCCTACTTTAGGGCTTGTAAATTTATAAAAAATTATTTATAATTTCACTAATTAAAATTGATAACAAACATAAATTTATGCAAATGTTATTGTTAAAAAAACAAACAGATTATTGCCAATGCAGCTATTGTTTTTTATAGTGAATGTTACTATTAACATAACGAAAAAATTCAACAACAATGTTCCATTTTTTTTCCAGTTAACACAACATTTATACAAAACTGACATTTAACATTTTATCTTTAGAACAACATAAATTTGTTTAATAATAAATGAAAGCAAACAAGTAGAGCAAAAATCCAAAAATCCAAAAAAAAAAAATTTATAAATTTCAACTGTTTTTTTCTGTTTTGCCAATGACAGTAATATTGCATTATTTTTATTCACACAATAATGATGGGCTGCCATTCTTCATTCATTATAATTTCAAATTATGAAAGATTGAAATTGATATAAAAAGTGTTTTTCTCTTTTTTTGTTTTTTTTTGTTGGTTTCATGAATAATTGTGTGTGCTTTAATTGCAAACATTACATGTTGACGAACATGGCGATAATAATGATAAAAATCATTTGAAATTCATGTAAATTCCAATTTAAACAGATATGTAAATGTTTAATCAAACAATATTAAACTGCAATGAAAAAAAAACAGCAAATGCAAACACAAATGAACATGTAAAATGTTGTTTTATCATTATTAAATTAAAAAAAAAATAAATGATAACAGATAAAATTGAATTACAAAAAATTAATGATTTCTGCTGAAAAACAGATAAAATTGTTATTGAGATACGCTTTTAATGAGTCGCAAGCCGAAAAAAAAATTGTATGCAGCAAAAATATGTTTTTTTTTTTAATAATAATAATTCAAACATAAAGCATATGTTAAGGCAGTATCAAGTTATTCTTTATGAAAACAAAAACTGCTGCATATAAAGCCAAATAATGATGGTGGCAAATAGTAAAGCATATGTTAAGGCTGGATTATAAATAAAAAAAAATTGCTTTATTGAATTTTAATAAGATTTAAATACTAAATTTTATAAACGATATGAAGTAAAACAGCAACCATTAAAAATTAAAGGAAATTTTTTTTTAAAAAAAAGTCTGAAAACTTTATATTCTCTCGGAGGCATCCACTATTTACTCAAGCTGTGTAATATTTATTTACACATGTAGCTGTATTTGCCACTATTAACCATCATTATATGGTGAATTAACGACATGGTGTCTGATTGTAAATTAAGTGGAAAAATGTGAATGTGAAAAATATACAAATATGTATGTAATATAAAATAAATTACTTTATCCTACAACTAACCATATTTGCCATGATGGTTGCAGCAGACCTCGAAACATTTTTGCAAATAAATAAAATGTGCAACAGCCATAAAGTATGCTTTAATTTTTTTTGAATGTTTTGTACGCTTTCTCTCTCATTTATTTGCTGGTGGCCAAAAAACACCAATGAATACTTAAACATAATCAATGATGATTATTCTCAGGCAACAAAGTAAGGGAATACAAACAGAGTTGGTATTTGTGAGAAAAGTTGGTACGAATATTGCTAATATCTTAAAAAAATTTGGTCTTATAAGTCTGGCTTAAAATGTTATTTTAAAAGATTTTCTTTTGAATCTAAGCGAGTTTTTGTTTATAAAAATTACTTACAGTCTCAAGTAAGTTTTCGATAGGAAAGCTAGTTTACGCCTAATCTCAAAATTTGTAGTAATTTTTAAATTACATAAACTCAAATGTACTATTCAAACTCAAATTCAGTTCTAATAACAAAATTTAGTACTAAATCTCAAAAAAAATCAAGAAAGTATGGTCGGTCAAGCCCGACCATATAATACCCTACACTAAGTAAAAGAGCAAAAAAATTTTTCTTTTAAAATTTAAATAATTTATATTTTTGAGTGATTTTCGGAAGTGGGCCTTATATGGGGGCTATGACCAATTATGGACCGATCACCATGAAATTAGGTCGTGTGATTTATGTGTATATTAAAGTTAACTATGTTGAATTTTGTGTGTTTACCAAAATTTTTAAGCGATATATGCACTTTAAAGTGATTTTCGGAAGCGGGTCTATATGGGAGCTATGACTAATTATGGACCGATCGTAACAAAATTTGGTGACATGAATTTTGTGTATATAAAACTTATTTGGAGTGAAATTTGTGGAGATACATATATAAATTAAACACTTATGACCGATAAAGTCCAATTTCGGGAGGACATTTGTATGGGGGCTAGGTGAAATAATGGACGGATTTCAGCCAGTTTCAATAGGCTTGGTCCTTGAGCCGAAAAAATAATATGTATCAAATTCCATCGAAATATCTTCAAAATTGCGACCTGTACTCTGCGCACAAGGTTTACATGGACAGCCAGCCAGCCAACCAGACGAACGGACGGACATCGCTTAATCGAATTAGACTAATATTTTTGGGCGTTACAAACATCTGCACAAACGCATAATACCCTCCCCACTATGGTGGTGTAGGGTATAAATACTAAAGCTCGAATTAAGAACTCACTAAAATCAAAAATTTTATATTACATTCAAAAATTAAGTACAAAATTCAAAAATTTAGTACTAAATTCAAAAAAGTTAAAAATTTGGTACTAAATTCAAAAAATAAAAATTTAGTACTAAATTCAAAAAATAAAAATTTAGTACTAAATTCAAAAAATAAAAATTTAGTACTAAATTCAAACATTTAGTAATTAATCAAAAAATGAGTACATACTTTTAATCAAATATAGTACTAAATTTCAAGCTTAGTATCAAATCACAAATTTAGTACTAAACATCTAATTTGGTTATAATATAATTTAGTACTAAATTATAAAATTAGTACTATACTTTTAAATATAGTAAGAAACTGTAAAATTTTGTACCAAAAAACAATTTTAATATTAAAATTTAAATTTAGAACTAAGTACATATTTGGTACCATTTAACAAATTTTAGTACTAAATCTGGAATTTAGTACTAAAAATCTAGTTTAGTACCAAAATCTTAAATTAGGTAAAATCTCAAATTTTGTACTAAAAGAAAATTTTAGTACTAAAATTTAAATTTAGTACTAAGCAAATATTTGAAAACAAATATTGGTACTAAGTCTGAAATTTACTACTAAATCTCAAATTAAGTACTAAATTTAAAATGTAGTACTAAAAATCAAATTTAGTACTAAATTTCAAATTTAGTACTAAAACTCTAATTTGGTACTTAATCTAAAAATTAGTACTACCAAACAAATTTAGTGTTAAATCTGAAATTTATTACCAAATCTCAAATTTGGTACTAATAATCAATTTAGTACTATATTTCAACTTTAGTGCTAAATTTCAAATTAAGATTTAAATTTCAAATATAGTTTCTTAAGAATTAAGAACTAAATCACTAAAATCTAGAATTTAGTATTAAATTCAAACATTTAGTAATTAATCAAAAAATTAGTACTATTAATCAAATATAGTACTAAATTTCAAGCTTAGTATCAAATCTCAAATTTAGTACTAAATCTCCAATATCGTACAAAACTCAAATTTAGTACTAAAAATCTAATTTGGTTCTAATAATATAATTTAGTAGTAAATTATAAATTTAGTACGAAACTCTAAAATTTTGTAGTAAAACAAAATTTTAATACTAAAATTTAGTACTAAGTACGTATTTGGTACCATTTAAAAAATTTTAGTACTAAATTTAGTACGAAAATCTAAAATATTGTACAAAAAGACTATTTTAGTACTAAAATTTAAATTTAGTACTAAAAATCTAGTTTAGAAAAAAATCTAAATTAAATACTAATTTCAAATTTAGTACTAAAATCACAAATTTAGTGCCAAAAACCAAATTTAGTACTACATCTTAAATATAGTACTAAAAATCAAATTTAGTACAAAATCTTTAATTTGGTACTAAATCTAGAAATAAATAATGCAAATCGAAGTTAGTGTCAAATTTGAAATTTAGTACCAAATCTAGAATTTGGTACTAATAATCTCATTTAGTACTAAATTTCAAATTTCGTTTCTTATTTAGTTCAATCTCTAATTTATTACTGTAGTATTAAAAACATTGGTAGAATATCTAAAATTTAATACGAAAAATCAGAATTAGTACTAAATTTCAAATTATGTACCAAATCTCAATGTTATTTTAATAATCTGTTTAGTACCAAATCTCAAATTCAGTACTAGCATCTCAAATTTGTTGCAAAATCTCTATTTTAGTACTTAATAATTTTACTATTTCTTACTTTTTAATTCGAAATCTAAAGTTGTCCTTTTGAAGAGTTCTGCTGATTCTGATTTATTTTTTTAATTGCAAAATTGTTCAGATTCTGATTAATTTTGGTTTATATTAAAAATCCCTTCCCTGTTGACATCAAACTATGTAGTTATTCCAAGAAAATATAAGAGGAAGTTCAAAGCAAAAAAGTATGAGTTGGAAAAGCAAACAAGTATAAATAACTGCAACCACAAATGTGATAAACTACTTGCAAGATAATTGCTTGAGTATGTGAGTGTATTTACGCGTATGCAGTGGTTTTTTTATTATTGTTATTTCCATTGCATACTTTTGCCTGCATACCTTAAAGAGAGTTACAGTGGCGTAGGGAGAATAAATTAAAATATTTGGTTTTAAACGTTTTCTTCTAGAAAAATTGTTTTGGAAGCTTTTAAAATTTTTTGGAGCTTTTTTATATTAGTGTAAAAAATTTTTAATGTAATTAATTGAGCTTATTTTTGATATCTAAATTAACGCGTCTAAAGAGCTTTTGTTTAAAATAAAAATCTTTTGCAAAAGTTTTGCAACAAAGTTTTTGTCGTAAAGCTTTTGGATCTTTTTTTTATAATCATGTAAAAAATCTTAATAATTATTTTTTTGAGTTCTAAATTAACGAGTCTGAAGAGCTTTTGTATAAAATAAAAAGCTTTTACAAAAGTTTTATAACAAAGTTTTTGTTATATCGATCTGAAAAGCTTTTCGATTTCAGCCTAAAATTGCTATAATATTTTAAAGGTCAATTTCTTTTCCATTCAAATAAAACTCAGCAGTTTCCTAAATCTCTTATAAAAACACTGTGGTTTCTTTAAGTCTATTTAAAGACAAAAACAAACATTATGGGCCACTGCGGCAAACAACTATGATGTATTTAAGTTTCCTTTGGTTACTTGCATGTGCTGAAATTTAAGTTTCGTATTTCAAATTTCTTTTATTTCTTTCCATATGCTGCACATAAAGATGATGTGTAACCAGATATTTTACTATCAATATACATGCAACATATTGTAGCATGCGAAGTGGGCCATATGCAAACAGATTTTAAGGCCAAAATCTATATAAAAACTGTATATACTACAGTTATATACATATGTATAATTATACATACTAGTGCATGTACTTGTGTATTGTACATAAATATTTTATAACCATTTTATGTGTTTACACATGTTTTCTTCCTTTTGTTATAAAATATAGTATGTATAACAGCACTATAATTTCTTCTTGCATTTAAATACATTTTATTTGGGAAAGGACTCTTTCAACAACATTATTTTCGTATTCAATGCCGCATTTGCATTATTAATGCAAAATGCATTTTATTTTAAACATGCAAATGGTTCATTCTTTTTTTTTTTGGGTGAAAAATAAATAATAAAAAAACTATACGGAGTAGTATATTGTAGTTGTAGCTGACGATTGTTGCATTTTACTTTTTTGGTGTTTAACATAAATATGGGGAAATTATAGTTTTTCTTTTTTTTTTTTTACAGTGGTTATGAATTAAAATACTTATGTATATTATTTGGTGTTTTAATACAGTTTTGTTGTAATAAATAAATTTACTTAATTTAAATACAGTAAAGGCTAATGTATTTTTTTCCAATTCTAGCTTGAACGAAGAATGATTTTATTGACAGGTGAGTTGAAATATTAAATGGAATTTTATAAAAAATCTTATCAAAGCATTTTTATTTAGTACTAAATCAAAAATTTATTACTAAATATTTAATTTAGTACCAAATTAGAATTAAATTAAAAGTTTGTAATTAAATTTCAAATTTAGTAAAGAAAATTCAATGCAATTATTAAGTTGGGGATCAAATTAGTACTAAATCTCAAAATATATTACCACATCTCATATTAAGATTAAATCCCTAATTTGGTTTCAAATCTAAAATTTAGTATCAAACCCCAATCCAGTACCAATTCCCGCACTAGTACTTAATCTCAAGTTTAGCATCAAATCTCAAATTTACTACGAAATTTTGTTAAATTAATATTTAGATCTAAATCTTAAATTAGGTACCAAATCTCTAATTTACTACTTAATCACATCGTAGTTCCTAAACTCAAATTTATTACTAAATATTAAATTTAGTACTAATTCCAAATATAAATTTTGTACCAAATCTCAGATTTATTATCAATTTTAAAATTTAGTACCAAATCTAAAATCTCAAATTTATTATACAATCTTCAATTTAGTGCCAAATTTCGAATTTAGTACCAAATCTAAAATTTAGTACCAAATCTAAAATTTAGTACAAAATCTCAAATATAATACGAAATCCCATATTTAGTACCAAATCTAAAATATAGTACCAAATCTAAAATTGAAATATGAAATCTCAAATTTAGTATAAAATTTAGTGGTTCAAAATTACTACCAAATCTCAAATTTATTAACAAGTTATAAATTTAGTAGCAAATTATAAATTTAGTAGCAAATTATAAATTTAGTATTAAAGTATAAATTATAGAATTTTAAATTTAGTTCCAAATCTTGAATTTAGTAATAAATCTTAAATTAAGTACCAAATCTTGAATTTAGTACCAAATTTAAAATTTAGTACTTAATGTCAAATTTAGTACCAAATCTTAAATTTAGTACCAAATCTTAAATTTAGTACCAAATCTTTAATTTTGTACCAAAGCTTTAATTTAGTACTAATATTCAAATTCAATACTAAATCAAAAATTTAAATAAAAAAAAACAAATCTAGAATTTAGTACGAAATCTCAAATTTAGTACCAAATGTTATATTTAGTAACAAATTTATTATTTAGTACCAAATTTCGAATTCAGTACCAAATCCGAAAATTTAGTAACAAATCTCATATTTGGTACCAAATCTAAAAAATCTCAAATTTAGTACCAAATATAAAATTTAGTACCAAATATAAAATTTAGAATCAAATCTAAAATTTAGTACCAAATATAAAATTTAGTACCAAATCTAAAATTTAGTACCAAATATAAAATTTAGTACCAAATCTCAAATTTAATACCAAATCTTAAATTTTGTGCCAAATTTTAAATTTAGTACCAAATCTAGAATTTAGTACGAAATCTCAAATTTATTACTAAATCTCAAATTTAGTACCAAATCTCAAATTTAATACCAAATCTTAAATTTTGTGCCAAATTTTAAATTTAGTACCAAATCTAAAATTTAGTACCAAATCTAAAATCTGAAATTTAGTACCAAATCTCAAATATATTATATGAAATCCCATATTTAGTACCAAATCTAAAATATAGTACCAAATCTAATATTTAGTACCAAATCTAAAATTTAATATGAAATACCAAACAATCCTAAATTTAGTACCAAATCTTAAATTTAGTACCAAATCAAGAATTTAGTATCAAATTATAAATTTAGTACCAAATTACAAATTTAGTACGAAATTATAAATTTAGTACATCTTATATCTAGTACTAAATCTTAAATTTAGTACCAAATCCTAAATTTAATACCAAATCCTAAATTTAGTACCAAATCCTAAATTTAGTACCAAATCTTGAATTTAGTACCAAATCCTAAATTTAGTACCAAATCCTAAATCTAGTACCAAATCTTAAATTAAGTACTAAATCTGAAATTTGGTACAAATCATAAATTTAGTACCAAATCTTAAATTTAGTACCAAATCTTAAATTTAGTACCAAATCTTAAATTTAGTACCAAATCTTAAATTTAGTACCAAATCTTAAATTTAGTACCAAATCTAAAATATAGTACCAAATCTAATATTTAGTACCAAATCTAAAATTTAATATGAAATTTCAAATTTAGTATACAATTTAGTGATTCAAAATTACTACCAAATCTCAAATTTATGACCAAATTATAAATTTAGTAGCAAATTATAAATTTAGTACCAAAGTATAAATTATAGAATCTTAAATTTAGTTCCAAATCTTGAATTTAGTTCTAAGATTCAAATTCAATACTAAATCAAAAATTTAGTACTAAATCAAAAATTTAGTACCAAATCTAGAATTTAGTACGAAATCTCAAATTTATTACCAAATCTAAAATTTAGTACCAAATATATAATTTAGAACCAAATCTAAAATTTAGTACCAAATATAAAATTTAGTACCAAATATAAAATTTAGTACCAAATCTCAAATTTAATACCAAATCTTAAATTTTGTGCCAAATTTTAAATTTAGTACCAAATCTAGAATTTAGTACGAAATCTCAAATTTACTACCAAATCTCTTATTTAGTACCAAATCTGAAATTTAGTAACAAATCTCATATTTGGTACCAAATCTTGAATTTAGTACCAAATCAAATATAAAATTTAGTACCAAATCTTAAATTTGGTGCCAAATTTCGAATTCAGTACCAAATTCAAATTTTAGTAACAAATCTAAAACTTAGTAACAAATCTCAAATTTAGTACCAAATCCTAAATTTAGTACCTACGTTCAAATTTCAGTACGAAATCTCAAATTTAGTATCCAATCTTAAATTTAGTATTAAGTTTAAGTTTCAAATTTAGTACCAAATATTTAAGTTAGTACCAAGTATTAAATTTAGTACCAAGTCGAAAACATATTACCAAATGTCTAATTTGGTACTAAATCTTAAATTGAGTTCTAAAATTAAAATTCTCTAGTAACATATCTAAAATTTGGTATCAAATCTAAAATCTATTCAGTTTCAAACTCTCTTTACATATTTCAGCCTTGTTTTACTGCGTTTATTTCAATAATATCTTTGGAATATCTGTTTTTTTTTCTCCATTTCTCATTAATAACAATTAATAACTTTTTTAGTTAAATATTATTTCTTTTATTCACAAACAAATATTAATTCATACTTTATAGTATTTATAACAACATTTTTTTTCTAATAACTGAGTTTGTTATAACAAATATTTCAAAACCAAAAAAAAAAGAAAAAATCATTATTCACAAGATTATCATTATGGTAAATAAGCAGCTATATGCATATTTTATTTGCAAATATAAAATTCAATATTAAACTTAAATTAACATAATTACAGATACAACAACTGTGAAAAATAGTGTTAATAATTTAATAAAATATATATGAAAAAATTAATAAATTTTTTTTTTGTTCACACTAACTAACAAACTTGGCAAATTTCTATGTTTTTTTTTCGGATTTCAACAGCAGACGTTTAATTTTATGAGCCACTGTTTTAATTAAAGAGGGCTTATCATGGTATTGTTTAAAGTTAATTAAACTTTATCGTAATATAATAAATTCAATAATATTAATAAGGTTTTTCTTTCATAATTTTATCTGTTAATTTATATATAAGTATCTATGTTTATTTAGGTTTTTTTATTTCTTTATTATTATTTATATATAGAATTGTTGGTTTTTTTGTTTTTAACAATTTATTTATTTATATTTTTTAGGGTTGTTTTTCTTCATTAATTTATTAAATTTATAATTGAATCTCATTATTGTCAGAAAATTTCACAATTTTTTTTTTTAATAATAATATTTATCATTAAAGTTTTATTTAATTAATATTTGTTTTAGTAGTAGGTTTTTGTTTTGCATTTTTTTTTTTCGTTTAATATTAATAATTTTATATTTAAATTAATTTTAGTTATCGTTTTAATTTATACATAATTATACATTAAATTGTTTGCTGATAATTAAGGAATTTATTTGTTTTATTAAGGTATTTTTTTACAATAAGATTTATTAAGAATGATTATTTTTTTTTTAATTTTCCTTTCTATAGTTTTGAAGCTTTTTATAATGTATTTTAGGCCAATTTTTATTTAATTGTGATTAAATTTATTTACATTTGCCCAATTCACAACTGGTGTTGTAGCGTTGTATCGTTGTATGTCGTAATTTTTTTTATTAATGTTTTGTTTTTGTTTCGAAAAATTTGTTTGAAAAATATTTACGACATACAACGATACAACGCTACAACACCAGTTGTGAATTGGGCAATTAATTAATTACATTGTATGTTGTGGGATTTTAGGGGAAATTTTGGTTATTTTTAATATAATGGAAATTTGTGGTGTTTCAGCTACATTTGTAAATATTTTTATTAAATTCACAGCATAAGCTTAGGTTTATGTGGCAAATGAAAACACTGTTGGAATAAATACACAACGCCTGAAAATATGCCGCATTTATATCCATATTATTGAAGAATTCTTGGAATACTCTCAAAAAAAAAGAGAATCTGAAACTATTAACTTCAGCACTAAATGTAGAATTAATTACCAATTGTTAAATTTAGTACCAAATCATAAATTTAGTAACAAATTTTAAATAAAGTATCAAGTCTTAAATTCAGTACCTAATTTTAAATTTAGTACCAATTCTTAAATTTAGTACCAAATCTTAAATTAAGTACCAAATCTGAAATTTGGTACCAAATCTTAAATTAAGTACCAAATCTTGAATTTAGTACCAAATCTGAAATTCAGAAACTAATTTTAAATTTAGTACCAATTTTTAAATTTTGTACTAAATCTTAAATTTAGTACCAAATCTTAAATTAAGTACCAAATATAAAATTTAGTACCAAATCTTAAATCTAGTATAAAATCCTAAATTTAGTACCAAATCTGTAATTTAGTACCTAATTTTAAATTTAGTACCAATTCTTAAATTTTGTACTAAATCTTAAATTTAGTACCAAATCTTAAATTTAGTTCCAAATCTTAAATTAAGTACCAAATTTGAAATTTAGTACCAAATCTTAAATTTAGTACCAAATCTATAATTTAGTACCAATTCTTAAATTTTGTACTAAATCTTAAATTTAGTACCAAATTTTAAATTAATTACCAAATATAAAATTTAGTACCAAATCTTAAATTTAGTACCAAATCTTAAATCTAGTACCAAATCCTAAATTTAGTACCAAATCTATAATTTAGTACCAATTCTTAAATTTTGTACTAAATCTTAAATTTAGTACCAAATTTTAAATTAAGTACCAAATATAAAATTTAGTACCAAATCTTAAATCTAGTATAAAATCCTAAATTTAGTACCAAATTTATAATTTAATACCAATTCTTAAATTTTGTACTAAATCTTAAATTTAGTACCAAATCTTAAATTAATTACCAAATATAAAATTTAGTACCAAATCTTAAATTTAGTACCAAATCTTAAATCTAGTACCAAATCCTAAATTTAGTACCAAATCTATAATTTAGTACCAATTCTTAAATTTTGTACTAAATCTTAAATTTAGTACCAAATCTTAAATTAAGTACCAAATATAAAATTTAGTACCAAATCTTAAATCTAGTATAAAATCCTAAATTTAGTACCAAATCTTAAATCTAGTATAAAATCCTAAATTTAGTACCAAATCTGTAATTTAGTACCTAATTTTAAATTTAGTACCAATTCTTAAATTTTGTACTAAATCTTAAATTTAGTACCAAATCTTAAATTTAGTTCCAAATCTTAAATTAAGTACCAAATTTGAAATTTAGTACCAAATCTTAAATTTAGTACCAAATCTATAATTTAGTACCAATTCTTAAATTTTGTACTAAATCTTAAATTTAGTACCAAATTTTAAATTAATTACCAAATATAAAATTTAGTACCAAATCTTAAATTTAGTACCAAATCTTAAATCTAGTACCAAATCCTAAATTTAGTACCAAATCTATAATTTAGTACCAATTCTTAAATTTTGTACTAAATCTTAAATTTAGTACCAAATCTTAAATTAAGTACCAAATATAAAATTTAGTACCAAATCTTAAATCTAGTATAAAATCCTAAATTTAGTACCAAATCTGTAATTTAGTACCTAATTTTAAATTTAGTACCAATTCTTAAATTTTGTACTAAATCTTAAATTTAGTACCAAATCTTAAATTTAGTACCAAATCTTATATTTAATAACAAATCTTAAATTTAGTACCAAATCTTAAATTTAGTACCAAATCCTAAATTTAGTACCAAATCCTAAATTTAGTACCCAATCTTAAATTTAGTACCAAATCTTAAATTTAGTACAAAATCTTAAATTTAATAACAAATCTTAAATTTAGTACCAAATCCTAAATTTAGTACCAAATCTTAAATTAAGTACCACATCTTGAATTTAATACTAAATCTTAAATTTAGTGCAAGAATCATAAATGCTACAATTTACACGATTAATAAAGCCGAGCCTTTTTGTAAGAATTCTTCGAACTGCAACCGTTGAACTTCTATTTTTTTGAAATATTGTTCAACAACGTATACTGTCAGGTATTTTTTTTGGCGGCAAATTCAAATTTGGCACGAATTCAGGCACAACTGTAGTTCCAGAGAGGTTTGGAAAACATACACACAGAAAACAGATTCGTGATAGCAACCGAATTTGTTGCCAATCGAATGATTCGGTTGTACACATAGAATTTTTCGGTTCTATCAACAGAAAGTCAGTTGATAAAGAAGAATTTCACTTGAAGAAACCAATCTTTTGTTACTCCTTCTAAAATTTTGTAGCCACAACTGTAAAATTCGGTCACTAAGGCAGAATCATTCGATTGGCAACAAATTCGGTTGCTATCACGAATCTGTTTTCTTTGTGTATGATTGAATAAAGTTAAAGTAACTTGCAAATTTGGCAGCTTCTTTGAAATTTAATTATTACATAGTTTGTTTTACTGCCATCAAAAACTCCCTTTAATTATTTATCTACATAATTAAAAAACAATCAAAGTTCTATAAACAATAATTGTTTAATATTAATTAGAAACTCTTTTTTAGAAGCCCTTAAGGCTCCACAACAAAAACATTCTTCCACACCACACAAAAATTTCCATAACTTCAAAAATAATTTAGATATCTTCAAAAAGAAAAGTAAACAAGCACTTGTGGACAGTTAAGCAATTAAGGTAATGTAGCTCGTTTTCTTTTCTTAAAGACCTAGAGTAACAAAAAAAAGTGGGGAGAGAGTGATGAAAACATTATGAAAAATTAAGCCTTAAAGGCACTAAAATTATAAATGATTTATAGACATGATTCTGCTGTTTCCTTTGATACATTTGACAAGCTAATAATAAATTATTTTGGCCACCATCAGCACCCAGTTGCTAACACTCGTATTCCAATATAAATTTATCACGTTTCTCTTGATTATATAGCAACGATGGGCCTGTAAGCCCCGGCGCAATATTCGTTATTATGGTCGAGGATGAAGTGTTCGATGATGAGGAGGCATTTTGATTGTTGTATAATTTTGATAAATTTATTTGAGCGGCTGCAGGTTGTGCAGCAGCCGAGGCCAATGAATTTATATGAGTGGAGGGTATTATTAAGGGATTGGTGTGGGAGGATGAAGTGGTCGAATTGCTGGATGAATTGGAGAGTTTAGAGGAATGATTGGAGGAGGATGAAGAGGATTGTAGTTTGAAGGGTATGCTGTAGGTGTCATTGCTGGAAGAGACACCATAATAATTCAGAGCATTCATTTGAGGCTGTGCGGGTGCTTGCATGCTAAGGGGAGATCGCTGTTGGTATTGCGTAAATGAAGATCTTTTGGAGGGTATTTTGGTGTGTTGATAAGATCTGCAGGTGATAAATGAATCGAAATTGTCTGAAGAAGAGGTGGAGGTTCGGCGTGGTGGTAGTTGATGTATGTTGTTGGTGGTGGTGACGTTGCTAAAGGTGGGTGTGGCATTGGTTTGGATTTTGAGGGCATTATGGTTGTTGAGTTTATATTTATTTTGTGTTTGAGTTTGTGTCTGAGTTGGCTGCTGCTGATTTATGGATGATGTTGAGGAGGAGGAATTGGACAAAGTCGGCGGTTTAGTTTGTGATTGATATGTTTTGTACAGACTTTGCATTAACTGAGCATTTTCTGCCGCCGTTTTGTAGTCCTGCAAATGCAAGGATTTGTTATTTAAATCTGTGTTTGATGGTTGATAGTCATATTTCAGGGAATTGCTTAATCTCTGGGAGCGCTGCAGTGATGAAGAGGAGGATATCAATTGTTTTTCATCCTCGGTTTCTGAATTAAAAGGATACAGATCTGCATGCAAGTGGGCTATAAAAGGATCATAGTTTAGCTGTCTCTCCTCATATAACTGCTGATCATTGAGCGATTGATAGAAGGCCACCTCGGATAAATTATCATTTTCAGATCTCTGCATATACCAATCTTCCTCCGGTGACCTTTCAAAGTCCTCGGAGTTATTTATCAAGATCCGAATGTTATTGCAGGCCAGCTCATCTTCCTCATCCTCGGGTATATCCAAAGGAAACTCATCCTCATAGAAGTGGGTTGCTTTATTTTGGCATATTCTCAGTAGTTCCTGCTTGAAAACCAACTCATTATCCTCTACTTCCTCATCGGCTTCCACTAAATGATTTTCCAGTTCCTGTTTTTGTAAGAGAATACCTTTGTCCATATCTCCTGGTTTGTTTAGTTTCAGTTTCAGATTCTTACTATCACATACAAATTCGGACATTTTGGGATGTTCGTAGCGCAGTTTATGGGGGGAGCTTAAATCAGTCTTATCATTTTTCAGGTTTGTCACTAACTCCTCACCACAATTGGCGGAGAAAACTGAGGCATAATCCGAACTACTTAGTGAATCGGATTTACTAAAGGGTAGTGTTTGTACATTTTCATAATTATTTTTACTAAAATTCAATTTCTTGGGCGTTTCCTCTACGGAGGAGCAATTGGAGTTGGTGCGCTTATGCTTGCCGGAGCTTTCACTTATCTGATGAAAAGCTCGACGTATTTTTTGACCCTGAGCTCGACCCACCGATTGAGCCGACTGTTGTTGTTCAAAATTTTGATTTAGATAAGCTTCTAGATAGTTGAGGTTCTTGGATAAATCCAATTCGGATTTGTAGGTTTTATACAAAGTGCCTGGCTTTTGTTTGTGATCCTGATGATAGGCGGCCATGCAACGGGTCTCATAGTTGCGTATATTATCCCTGTCACTTATGAAACGAAAACTCTCCACCTTGGACATGGTTTTGAAACTGGAAGATGTATGATGCCGCCCCAAATGGGAACGCTGAGAGCCTACGGTATTAAATTGTTTGCATTTGTCTTTGAGTTTTTGCAGGCCCTGCCTTGTTTTAGCCTGCAGCCGGGAGAAGTAAGTGTTTTTGCTGTGAGTTTGGCTGGCAGTTGGGTTTAAGGGTTGCGTATGATTGGGATACGAAATCTTGAGTCTTTTCAGCTGTGGCCCTGACAAAGGCACATGTATGTTGGTGGAAGAGGCCGAGGCTGTTTTGGAAACTTTTCTCAAAGAAATTTGCTTAAAAACACTTGACGATGAGCTGGAGGTGGGCAGTTTTGCTTTCTTGGAACGTAAACTTGCCTCTGCCAAAGGAGGAAAGTCTTGTCTTTCGAATTTCTTTATAGGAACCCCATACAAATAATGATAGTTATTCAATTGCTGTTGGCTGCAAAACGGCTTGGACTGTTGCAACGACACCGAGCCAGCCGAGGAGGTGGAGGAGGAATTTGTGCCCGTGGGTTTCCTAACCAATCTACGGCTGGCCGAGCTGGCACAACGCAAACGTTTATCCACTGTTAAAGTCAAATGCGACTCATCGTCGTGGAATATGGAAAAGGGATTGGTGATGACGGTGCTGTTGTTGAAATCATTGGTGGGTTTTATCAGCATCATGGAGGAGCCCGCAATGGGTTGGGCCATTTGTTGAGGATTATTTTGTAGTTTATTGAATTGTTGGCGTGTAAATTTAATATCTAATTTTTGATTTCTAGTTATAGTTGTGGTATTATTACTATTATTCTTTTTACATTGATTGGCTACAACTACAATATTATTTTTAAAATAAAAACTATTTGTATTTGTTGTGTTTGTGTTTGCATGGGTTGCAGCTGCTGTCATATCAGGCGTTTGACATAAATCCGTATCAGACTTAAATTTTCGTATGTTTGTTAAAAAATTAAAGGACGTTTTTTTCGTACGCATTTCACGAAACGAATTTGATTGTTTGTGAAATCTATAGAAAGGATTATTAATGGGCAGCTTTTGCAGCAACTTATAGCTTTCCGAGTCTAAAAACGACTCCACCACAGAGATTTGCAACTGCTGGCCATCTAGAGATTGTAGGAAATCATGAGAGCTATTTGGCTCTGCACTGGACGTTAAATTAAAACAATCTTCCTTATTTGGCAAATTATTGCTGCAATCCTCTAAACTAACTTTATTAGCTGTTAAATCATTTAAAGTTACACTAGATGCTGTTAATAATTCCGTTTCTTTATTAAGATTTATTAATTCCTTATTATCTTCTGCTGTCTCTAAATTACTACAATTTATATTTATATTATTATTTGATAACTTATCTAAATCTAACACTAAACTAACTAAATTATTATTATCTTTACAATTATCCGTAATGCTGCTATTTATTTTAAAAAAACTTTGGTTTTTATCCTCAACACCCATTGAGGACTCATTATTTGAGTCCATTTGCAAAACACTCTCAAGAATTTTATTATCTTTAGAGTTTTTCAAGTCCTTTAGCGGTTCCTCAGTCTGTAATTTATTATTTTGATTTATTTGTGTCAGAGCATTGTTGTTGTTTGTCAGAGTATTTGTTTTGTTAGACACTGTCTCTACATCATTAATGGTTGTCTTGGTATCAGTACTTGTGCTTGTCGTCGTTGTTGTTGCAGTATTAGTATTCGTAGTTGTTGTTGTAGTTGTAGTATTAGTAGTTGTTGTTGTATTTGTGGTCATATTGGTTATTGCCTGCTAGACCCTAGTGGGTGGCTGTAATATCATTGCAGCCATTCGTACCTTCATTGCTTCGGGTGATCCATGATGTCCATGATTGTTGGCAACAGCTGCAGCAGCAGCTGCTGCTGCCAATTGCTGATGATGTGGATGCAGTTGCTGGGTGGCTTGTGCCTGAGCCTGTTGTTGTTGCTGCTGTTGCTGTTGTTGATGGTGAAAACCCGCTGGGGTTGTATAGATAGAATCACCGGGCGGTCCACCGCTAGTACTATCTGAGCGTGATTTTAGATCGGCCTTTTCACTGGAAATAAAAAACATAGTTTTCAATTATTAATAATGTTAATAGCGCTAAAAATAAATGCAGGAATTTCCAGTTTCAAATAAAAATTTCAAACTTTCTTAAAATTTCATTCTGTTCTAAAGAAAAACTTTCATATTCTCTCTCGAAAAACTCTCGTTTTCTTTAGTAGTACGCATCATTCTTAAGTAGTTAAGTTTTCTATAGAATATTTTACTCTCAAGGAGCAAAAAGAAGTAACATTTTCTATAAGAGTTTCTATAGAAAATTTCATTATTTCTTAAGGAGTAATATTTTCCATAATTCACAGTTTCTTATAGAGTAAAATTTTGTTAAAGGAGTCCAATTTTCCTACATTCTTAAGGAGTAAATTTTTGATAAAAAAAAATGGTTTCGTAAGGAGCACAATTTTCGTAAATCTATTGAAAATTTCACGCTTTCTCAAAGAATAAAATTGCCCACTTTTTAAGGGGTAACATTTTCTACTGGCCTTTTTGAAGGGGTTCTTATTAAGATTCTTATTAATACTACAGGTTCCTCCTTTGGCAGAGGAGAGTTTACGTTCCAAGTAAGCAAAACTGCTTACCCCCAGCTCATCTTCAAGCGTTTTTAAGCAAATTTCTTTGAGAAAAATATCCAAAACAGCTTCAGCTTCTTCCACCGACATAAATGTGCCCTTGTCAGGGACACAGCTGGAAAGACTTAAGATTTCATATCCCAATCAAACGCAACCTTTAAACCCCAGCCAGCCAAACTCAAAGCAAAAACACTTACTTCTTCCGACTGCTGGCTAAAACAAGACAGGGCCTACAAAAACTCAAAGATAAATGCAAAAAATTCAATAACGTGGGATATCAGCGTTCCAATTTGGGTTGGCATCATACATCTTCCAGCTTCAAAATCATGTGCAATGTAGAGATTTTTCGCTTCATAAGTAACAGGGATAATATACGCAACTATGAGACCCTATAACGCCTATCATCAGGATCATAAACAAAAGCCGGGCACTTTGTATAAAACCTACAAGTCCAAATTGGATTTATCCAAGAACATCAACTATCTAGAAGCTTATCTCAATCAAAATTTTGAACAACAGAAGTCGGCTCAATCGGTGGGTCGAGCTCAGGGTCAAAAAATACGTCGAGCTTTTCATCGGCAAGCATAAGCGCACCAACTCCAATTGCTCCTCCGTAGAGGAGACGCCCAAGAAATTTAATTTTAGTAAAAATAATTATGAAAATGTACAAACACTATCCTTTAGTAAATCCGATTCACTAAGTAGTTCGGATTATGCCTCGGTTTTCTCAGCCAATTGTGGTGAGGAGGTAGTGACACACCTGAAAAACGATAAGACTGATTTAATTTCCCCCATAAACTGAGCTACGAACATCCCAAAATGTCCGAATTTGTATGTGATAGTAAGAATCTGAAACTGAAACTAAACAGACCAGGAGATGTGGACAAAGGCCTTCTCTTACAAAAACAGGAGCTGGAAAATCATTTAGTGGATGCTGAAGAGGAAGTGGAGGATATTGAGTAGGTTTTCAAGCAGGAACTACTGAGAATATGCCAAAATAAAGCTACCCACTTCTATGAGGATGAGTTTCCTTTGGATATACCCGAGTATAAGGAAGATGAATTGGCCTGCAACAACATTAGAATCTTGATAAATAACTCCGAGGACTTTGAAAGTTCACCAGAGGAAAATTGGTATATGCAGAGATCTGAAAATGATAATATATCCGAGGTGGCCTTCTATCAAACGCTCAATGATCAGCAGTTATGTGAGGAGAGACAGCTAAACTATGATCCTTTTATAGCTCACTTGCATGCAGATCTTTATCCTTTTAACTCAGAAACAGAGGATGAAAAACAATTGATATCCTCCTCTTCATCACTGCAGCGTTCCCAGAGACTAAGCAATTCTCTGAAATATGACTATCAACCATCAAACACAAATTTAAATAACAAATCTTTGCATTTACAGGACTACAAAACAGCAGCGGAAAATGCTCAATTAATGCAAAGTCTGTATAAAACATATTAATCACAAACTATAGCGTCTACTTTGTCCAATTCTTCCTCCTCAACATCATCCATACATTAGCAGCATCCAACTCAGACACAAACTCAAACACAAAATAAATACAAACTCAACAACCATAATGCCCTCAAAACCCAAACCAATACCACACCCACCTTTAGCAGCGCCACCAACAACATACATCAACTACCCCCAAGCTGAACCTCCACCTCTTCTTCAGACAATTTCGATTCATTTATCACCTCCAGATCTTATCAACACAACAAAATACCCTCCAAAAGATCTTCATTTACGCAATACCAACAGCGATCTCCCCTTAGCACGCAAGCACCCGCACAGCCTCAAATGAATGCTCTGAATTATTATGGTGTCTCTTCCAGCAATGACACCTACAGCATACCCTTCAAACTACAATCCTTTTCATCCTCCACCAATCATTCCTCTACCATTAGTGCTCTTCCCTCAGTATGCAAGTTCCCAGCTCTAACAGTTCACAGCTTTAAATGAATGTCTCTTCCAGCAATGAGACATCATTTATTTCAAACTGCAATTCTCTTAATTTTTCTAAACTGTCCGTCTTATCCAGAAATTCGACCATTTCCTGCTCCCACATCAATCATTTAACTAAACCCATCAGTCTTATAAACTAATAGTTTGTTTGAAATCTTCTATTGCAAATTCTAATTTATCCTAAGGAATACAATATTCTATAGAGAATTCTACTCTGTCTTAAGAATTTAAAATTTCTATAGAAAACTAGCTGATCCGGCAAACGTTGTTCTGCCATACAAATTATTTCTAGTGAATATTTTGGTTGTTAAATAACAAATAACGAATGTATTCTAAGTGAATTTGGCATTATAGGTATTTTAATGCAGAAGAGAAATACAAACAAAATATTTAAAAAATGGTTGGTTAGGGTCACCCTAATGACCTAGCGGTATGAAATATACTTTACGACCTATTCTCATACCTACCAAACATATATAAAAAATTTCATAAAAATCGGTTGAGCCGTTTCGGAAGAGTTCAAACACTAACATTGTGACATGAGATTTTTATATATTAGATTATACTTTCTCTCGAAGTAAAATGTTCATAAGGAGTTAAATTTTCCCCACTTTCTTAAATTTCCTATGGAAAATTTTACTCTTCTATAAAAATTTCACTTTTTCTTATTGGACCTATTCAGGAGGGATTTTTGTATGGGGGACAGATATTCCCAATTTTTAATACTAAACAAAGAGTATTTGTTTTATGTTCTATCCTGTTTTCAACAGAAAGACAGACAGACATATTTTACCAACAAAGCGTCATATGCAGGAGCTCCTCATTCAGCAATTTCAAAACATTTGCAAGCAGCAGGTTTCATATAAAAAAGCCTGGAAATTGGGTACCATATGAAAATGATGCTTGAACGCTGTAAAAGAAAATCATTTGGGCATTGAATCATTTTTTCTATGGATCCATACGATAATCCGAATCGTAAGATATCGTATTTGAAGTCCGGCCAACCAGCCGAATAAACACCAAAGCCAAATATCCATGGCGCTAAGGTAATGCTCTGTATTTGGTGGTAGCAAAAGTGTACTATCTATTATGATTTGCTGAAATCTGGCCAGACCATAACAGGGAACCTGTACTGATTCGTTTGAAGGTAGCATTGTCCGAAAAATGGCCAGAATATGAGGCCAGACATGAAACCCTAAAATTCCATCCTGACAACTCTCGGCCACATGTTGCAATACCCGTTCAAAAGTATTCAAAATGAAGTGTTTGAAATCAACTTTCCTTAGCTAACGAGAAAATCGGTCCATAATGGGTGAGATATAAGGAAAAAACCGGGACAACCGCGATTTTTGGCCTATTTTTGATCTACATCTGGATTACTAATTCATTAATATGGACAATATGGATATCTAATGATAGATATTTCAAAGTCCGTTGCAACGATGTAAGTTGGACTTACAATGGGTCAAAATCGGAAAAAATATTTTTTAGGCCGAATTTTTTTTTCATCCAAAAAAAATTTTTCAGCTAAATTTTTTTTTTTTTTTTAAAAAATTCAACAGTAATTGTTTTTTTTTTTAAATTTTTAACCAAATTTTTTTTTTTTTTAAAAATTTTAAAAAAAAATTTCAACTACAGGCAAATCCCGGTATAACGAACTATATGTTGTCAGGCCCATTCGTTAAATTGAAAAATTCGTAATATCGAGATGTTTTTTCCACGAACAAATTTTGAAAATTCGACTTAATTTGTGTGAAGATAATTTACAGGAAACACTTAGTCACGATAAAATTTTGGTTTTATTTTCTTCAAAATGTTGAGAACTTTGTTATTCCATATTTCATTTATTCATTTAATTTTTTAATTTTTCTTTCAGTGGAACTCTTCTAAGGTTTCCCATATTTAATTCACATGAACAATTGCACAATTATTGCCTGTTTCACAATATTGAATGAAAGATTTCGTTCGCATTCTAAGCGAATGAAAACTGATTTCGGATTCCCTACCTTCATGTTTATGTGAACAATTCAGTTTTCTTTCGCTTAGAATGCTAACGAAATCTTTCATTCGATATTGTGAAGCAAGCAATTAAAACCACTATAGAAAAAATTACAGTACCTATTTTTAAAGAGAGTAACCATTGAAAACGGTACTGTAACGACTTATTTTCTTATTTTTACATTATTATACTTTTGTTTTTTATACTTTCTGTTCGTTATATTGAGCGTACAATATTCGAAATGTTCGCAATATAAAAGTATCAATGTTAAAAATTTGGTTGTTTGTTTGATTTCGTGTGTTTTTTTCTCACAATTCGTTATATCGAGCATACAATTTTTGAAACGTTCGTTATATAAGGTAGTCAATGTTACGAATTTGACCGTGCGTTAAATCGGATATTCGTTAAAGTGAGATTCGCTATACCGGGATTTGCCTGTATTTCGAAAAAAAATTTTTTTTTTTAAATTTTAAAAAACAAATTTCAACAGTATTTGGAAATTTTTTGGTTTTTTCAATTTTATTTTTTTTTTTTTGAAAAAAAAATTCGGGTTACAATTTTTTTTCCCGATTTTGACCCATTGTAGGTCCAACTTACTATGGTCTTATATACGTCGTTGCAAATGTCTTTGAAATATCTATCATTAGATATCCATATTGTCTATATTAATGTCTTAGTAATCCAGATATAGGTAAAAAATAGGTCAAAAATCGAGGTTGTCTTGGTTTTTTCCTCATATCTCAGCCATTTGTGGACCGATTTTGCTGATTTTAAATAGCAAAATTCTCGAAAGCATGTCTGACAGAATTATTGAAGATTTGGATCCCGAAGATATCTGGGGTCTTCAGAAAACTGATTTCAACAGACAGACAGACAGACGGAAATGGCTTAATCGACTCCGCTATCTATAAGGATCCAGAATATATATACTTTATAGGGTCGGAAATGAAAAATGTAGAAATTACAAACGGAATGACAAACTTATATATACCCTTCTCATGAAGGTGAAGGGTATAAAAATTTCAACTATTTCGAAAAAACAATTTTTTAAATTTTGTTTGTATGTATTTCAAAACATAATTTGTTGAAGGTTGTATAAGATTCGGCTCATGCGAATATAGCTCTCTTATTTGCTTTCTATGAAGAATGTCTAGTTTTTATCAACAGAGTCATATTTATAAAATGTTCATCCTTAAAGAGCTTCATTGCGTCTATTTCTTTAAGAATATCTTCTTATCAAGCTGTAATTAAATTTCAAATATTTACGATTTCTGTTGCTGCAGCAGTATTTATTTAAATTTGCATTTTAATTTTCTTTATTTTTTTTCTTTATTAAAAAACAACTTGCATAAACTATAAATCTTTTTTTTTTTTAAAAAAACACAACGTTTCTGTTCATATCAAATTATTGAAAACCAATTTATTTTGTAATATTTACTTAAATTTTTAAAGCACATTGTATTCCAATTTATTTCATTATTTTTTTCTTCAACACTTTCCACTTTGTTGCTGTATGTGGTATGTGGAAATCATGTAAAGCTTGTCCATAATCAAGCTGGTGCAAAAAAAAAAATATGTAAATTTTTATAAATATTTTAAAATAACCATGTAATTGTACAACAATACTAACAAACAAAAAAAAAGAAGAGCAAAAATAAAATATGTATAGAAACATAACTATAACTAGACATAACATGCACCAGCTACGAAGTAAATTTTGTATAAAATTACAATGAGGCAGAAGCGTACCCAAAAAAAGGGGGGTCAAAAGAAAATGTTTTTTAAGAAAGTTTTGCTTTGTTTTAAAGGGGAAATTAAATTTTAAACGTAATGATGTTGTGATTTTTAGAATTAGTGTTTGTCCCCCTTTTTGTCCCCCAGTCTCTGGTTATTTTCGAACATAAATCATAACAATACATAGTATATTTGTGTTTTTCCAACACTCCATGAGATGAGAAAATATAAGATGGCAAAAAAACAAAAAAAAAAACTGCTACACAAAATCACCATAAATGTTTGTAACAATAACAACTGGACGATTTATATACAAAAATATGGAAAAACGGACCAACAAAGGATAGACCACAACTCCAAACACCACACCACACTCATCCACATAAATAAATGTGTAGGTATGTGTAAGCAACATAGTTGTGGCAACAACTATTATGCAGCAGCAACAGCAAAGCACAAGTTGTTCTGTACGTTACCAACACCTGTTGCCAAGAGTTGAGGTCAGTTTCTAAGAACTTTCAAAACTGAAATAACTTGAACCAACATTTTTTTTTATATCTATTACTATCTCTCTCCCTCTCCTGAACCCTCAATATCTTCCTGCTTTACCCAGCAATAATAAATATTTCAAATATTTTTGTAGTGTTAGAAACATAAAATTTGTTTGTGCAACAAAAAAAAAATAAAAAAAAATCAACAATATATTTTGTAGTTCTTGTTCTTGTACAGAAAGAGTAAATGTTTTTGTTGTAAACTCACCTGTCTTTATCTGATGATTTATAACCGCCACTACCTGGAAAGAGTAAAAATATGTTTTTTATTTGTATTTTTGTTTTGTTTTAAATATAAACAGATAAAAAAATGTTAAAAGTTTTTTAAATCAGTTTGCCTGGCAACAGTGTTTACTGGTCTTAGAGATTTTCAGAATATTGATATTATTTGTTCGTCAAAGCTGGATTTTATTGTTATTGTTAGTTGAAAATAGAAAAAACTCTAAAGTTAGTTTCGAATAGCTTTTTTTAACATAAATAATAAATGTTGGCAAAATTCTCATAAATATTTTGTAGCAAAGTTTTTGGAGGAAAAATCATCCATATATAGAAGAATAATGGCACCGAAACTGATGTTTTTTTTTAAGATGTAAAATTTTCTTTATCAAAATTTCCTTCTTTTTTTAACTTTTTGCTGTTAAGTGGTCACTTTTCTAACCACCAATTCTATAGTCTTAAAAACATAGTTTATTGCCAGCTATTGACATTTTGATAAACAATTAAATTTTTTGAACTCATCTTATCTTTTGAACGATCGTCTTTCATTCCTATTTCCCTACTTTTGGATGAATCCTGGACAACAATCTTCACCATTTGACTGGCCAGGACGATATTTGTCTTCCGTATCCAATTATAAACCGAACAAACCATCTCTGGCGCGATGAAACCGATGGAAGACATTCTCCGTAAGCTTTGGTGATCAATCGGTGTGCTTCAGCGGTACTTTCTTTTTTTCAAATTAAAGAATTAAAGCAAAACTTCCGGCATATAACACTTTGTTAACACAAAATTTAACATTCAAAGGAGTAACGTTTTCATTCTTTGTTAAGAGGGGCACATTTATTATAGAATATCTTACTTTTTGTAAAGCAGAGAAAAAGTTTGTGTGGAAAGTTTCACCTTTTCTCAAGGAGAAGCAGGTTTTCTATTCAAAATTTCTTTCTATCTCAAGGAAAGTCAAATTTTCTAAGCAGAAGTAAATATTCTATTGTCTTTTTACAACCAACATCAGCTGAATAACTATCATAATTTCTATGAGGATTCTATAAAGAAATTTGAAAGTCAAGACATAGAAAATGTCTCTCTTTTCATCAAATTTTGTGTAGAAAATATCTATATTTTTTTAATAGTTAAATTTTGTATCGAAAATACCTGTCTCTTATTAAGAAAATAAAATTTTTTATATAAAACTCCTATCTTTTATTTTGAGAGAGACATAAAAAGAGGAATTACATAGAATAATATATCCATAGAAGCGTTACTGAGGGGGAAAAAACCTAAGTCTTTTGTCAAAAACCTAACACCAGAAACACAGAGTTCTATAAAAATGTTTAAATTTTAATTTATTTAAATTTTGTTCTCTTTTGAATACCAAAATTTTAAACTCTGTTCTATAAATTAAATTCTACCAAAAATAAAATTAAGTGTCAAAAATGTATAAAAAAATATTTTTTTTCATTTGAGCAAAATTAACGAGTTTCGGAAATAAAAGTGTGCTGTAAATTTTTTAAATTGTAGTCGGAAAATCAAAGTTAAAATTTCAAGTATTTTGATGTGTTAAATTCTCTCACAAGTATGTTGAATTCACATATCACAAGTACGTGTGAAGAGAGTAATTATTGTTACTCTCAGCTTACTCTCAGTTGCGCCTTTAGTTGTACCCTTACTCTCTAAATAAAACAGAGGAATTTTCTGAGAAGAGTGTAAGGTTTTCTAAAGAAAATTTCTTTTTTTTATAATGAGTCTAATAATTTTATTGAAAATTTCTATCTCTCATAAAGAGAGTCAATTCTATACAGCATTTGAATCAGTATTGCCATTTTGACGCTTTTCGGGTATTTTATGACGCTTTTTTGGTCTCGTTACACTTTTATTTTTTCCAAATACCCTTTTTTAAAAAAGGGTATTTTTTATTTAAACATGCGTTTTTTAATTTTTGTCATTTTCTTATTTGATATCGAATAAAATGTATAGAAAATTATGATTGCGTTAGAAATTTATTTCGATTACGAGTGGGACAATTTGCCCCCTGAGTATTTCATTAAAATCGTTTTGTGGCCCGGTGATGATGATGATTATTGAAAAGATATATTTGAAATGTATTATTTCGTTTTTTATTGAATTGTTATTTTATTTTAAGGTTTTGTTTACTCCTAAGTAAAATAAATAAATTAAACCTTAAAAATTTATATTATACCCAATAAGCATTTTTACTGGAATTCAAGTTGAAATCAAGTGTATTTCAAGCCTTGAATTATAGTCAAGCAATTGAATTACAGTTGTATTACACTTTATTTCAATAGCATTCTCCAGTAAAAAGGAAACATAAATTCAAGCCATATGTTTTTTGTTTGAAAAATATTTATATTTTCAAATATTTTTCCAGTTTAAAACATAATTACATTTGCATTCAAGTCAAATTCAAATAAAATCTTCAAGTGCTTGATTTTTTGGGGCTTTTGTGGTTATTGGATACCCATTTTGAATGTGTTATTTGCAAGTGAAAAAATAAATATTAAAATTTTTTTGTTAAACTTTTACTTTTTTCTCTTGGCGCTTTTTACTCTTTTTTTCGTAATTTTTTTACCCTTTTTACCCGTTTTTAATATACACTTGACGCTTTTCTTAATTTCTAAAATGGCAACACTGATTTGAATAATTATCATTATTTGTATGGGGTTCCTATAAAAAAATTTTGAAAGACAAGACTTTCCTCTTTTGAAGAAGTGAATAAAAAATGTCTCTCTTTTCATCAAAAAGTTATCTCTTTTTTTAATAGTAAAATTTTGCATAGAAGATACCTTTATCATAGACAATAACTAGAAAGGTAACTGAGAGCCAAAAACCTAAGTCTGTTGTCAAAAACCTAATTCATGAGAACGTATTGCATGTATTTTGTTATTGTATCACCCGTATGTGTGAAAAGAGAGTAATTTTTCAATATATATTACTCTCTCCTTCCGTTCTATGTGTTTATTCTATGACCTTTATCTTATTAAGACAAAAAATATGTCTATATAAAATTCCTCTCTTTTCTTTATGAAGAAAGACATTTTCTATAAAAAATTTCACTCTTTTATAAAAAAAGAGTAATTTTCTATAGAAAAATATTACTTTCTTAATTTAAGAGAGAAATTTTATGTAGAAAATTAAAAGAACGTAAGGTTTTATACAGATCATTTTTTTAACCCTTCACCATTAGTGGAAAGTTTATAAATAAGTTTGTCATTCCGTTTGTAATTTCCACCATAGTGGGGAGGGTATTATGCGTTTGTGCAGATGTGTGTATACAAAATTCATGTCACCAAATTTTGTTACGATCGGTCCATAATTAGTCATAGCTCCCATATAAGGCCCACTTCCGAAAATCACTCACGAATATAAATTATTGATATTTTAAAAGAAAAATGTTTTTACTCATTTACTTGGTGTAGGGTATTATATGGTAGGGCTTGACCGACCATACTTTCTTACTTGTTTTTATTTGCGACCCCACAAAGTATATATTCTGGATCGTTACATATAGCGAAGTCGATATAGCCATGTTCGTATAGCACTTTCCGTAGCCACCAAATAACTTACATACATCAATATATCGGGAATTCTTCCGGCCCACAAATGGCTGAGATATAAGCAAAAAACAGGGACAACCTCGATTTTTGGCCTATTTTTGATCTACATCTGGATTACTATGTCATTAATATAGACAATATGGATATCTAATGATAGATATTTCAAAGTCTATTGCAACGATGTATATAAGGCTATAGTAAGTTGGACCTACAATGGGTCAAAATCGGAAAAAATATTTTTTAACCCGAATTTTTTCATCAAAAAAAATTTTATGTCATAAATTTTTTTTTCATAAATTTTTTAGAAAATGTCTCGCTCTCATAAAGACAATAAATTTTTCTATACAAAATGCATCTCTAAAATTTTCTATAGAAACTGTCTCTCTCTTACACAGAGAATAGAATTGTTTTTATTCTTTGAAAGAGAGTTGATTTTTCTCTTTTATTTGTATTATGTAAAATTTTGTTTGAAATGTTCCCTCTTTTTGAAGAGAATAAAATTTTAAATTATTTTGTTCTCTCCTTGAAGCATTAAAACTTGATTTTAGTTGGTCTCATTATGTTTTAATTTTATGTTTTATCATGTATATAGAGTGTCAAACATTGACAGTTCGCTTGAATTATTAATTTTCTCCCTATTGCTACAAAAAAACTTTGCTGATCCACTCTATCTTTTGGCAAAAACTTTGTATCTTTATCATTCAATAAATACAAACTGTAACAGAATTAAATTTTTCTTAAAAAACGTGTTTGTGAATTGAAACCATTCACTTGTCTTTATTTTCGATGGAAGTAAAAGAGGATCTAGCAAAATAAACCTGTCAAATTTAATTTGACATTTCATCTTTATACTGTTGTTGCTGACATTCTTTGTCAAAAACACGCAATTGAGTTCTTGAGTAGGGTTCTAGAATTGTTTCCTTGTTTTTTTTTTTACTTTTTTTACTTTCTATTCCTTAATTTTTGTGGAGGCTCCTGTGTGTAGAAATGCAAGCGGTTGCCGTTTATACACCTGCCTCTCTGGTTTGAAGCAAATTGACATGATGTCTACAAAAGTGAGAGCGAAAGGAGCATGCTAGGAATGGGGATGTGTGTGGTTTGTGTGCGATACTGCTACTCCATGTTTGTTTTTCTAGTGGTTGTTATTGTGTTGGTGTTGTTGGCAGTAGCAGTGTTGTTTACTAAATTGACACATTGATTGACAGCTGAGTTATAGAACTTTATAGACAGGCTGTTCGTGTTTGTACACTCATGCTCTCACACAAACACAAATGCACAGATATTCTTAACACTATCAGCCACCATGTTTTGGTTGTTTTTGTTGGCTTCTCTATTGTTGCCGGATAATGTTTGTGACATGTATGCAGTTCCGGTTTCCGTTGCGTTTTCTTTTTGTTTGTTTTTCAGTTTTTCTGTTTTTCGTTGCTCTGTTGTTTTCTGTAAAACACAAATAAAATTTGCATTTTTTCTCGCTTAAGGAGTTGGAGAGATAGGAAACGGTATATTGCTGTTTTATTTATTTGTTATTTGGTGGCTTTGAAATGAAGAAAATGTTAATTAAACTGACAATTTCTAAATTGATTGCTGGAGTTTGTTTTTTTGCGATTTGATGGTTGAGCCCTTTTACATGTATGCGGGAAGTTAGTAGAAGGAACTTTTAATGGAAAGTTGAAAATTCATTTTCTTTAATTTACTTTAAAAATCTATAGCATTTGCTTAACTACCCTGCAAAATGAAGCAGTAAACAGGAAAAACAAACAAATCTAAATAAAAATATAATTCCAATTTTTATTCTTTCCATTTTCTTGCTGTTTATTTTAATGAAAACCTTAATGGCACCAGTGAATGCGATGCATTTGCTTAGAAATGACTTATTTGTTTTGCTGTTTTAGCAGCCACCAAGTCCACTAAACTGCAAGCAGCCAGCCACCATCACCACTTTGTTTAATTAAAACAACATAAACAGGAAACGGATGAACAACAAAAGGAGGACTGCAGGAAAAATCCTGCAAAAAAGGACAATGAACAAAATGCAAGCGAAATCTTTTGGCATGGTCACTTGCTTAATGAAAAAAAAAATAACATGAAACAAAATTAATGCTTCTTTCTTTCTCTCCTTTCCCTCTTGTTTGTTTTGTTTTTCTGTTGCTTTTAAGGACAATTGCTTTTTGTTTTTAATAAAATGATAATAAATATTTATATTTTTTATTTTAAAATGACTTCAGGCATTTTGGCGGTTTTTATTTTCAATTTGATGGTTTGTTTTTGTTAAAATTATGGTTTTTATGGGAGTTTTATAGTAAAAAACTAAATTTAAGAGCAACTCTTTAAGAGAGAAATTTTCTATAGGAAATTTCGCTTCTAAAGGAAGAGTTAAATTTTCTATATGGCATTTAATTTTATTCTCTTTATAGAAGAAAGACATTTTCTATATAACATTTTACTCTCTTAATAAATGAGATCGTTTTTTTTAGAAAATTTTACTCTCTTTATAGAATAGAGAAACTTTTATATAGAATATTTTACTCTCTTTATAGAACAGATGCATATTTTATGACAGTAACATTTTCTGTTTGAGAGATAAACATTTTTTATAGAAATTTGTTCTCTTTATTTTCTATAGTAAATTTAACTACCTTAAAAAGAGCGGAATTTACTATAGAACATTCTCTTTATATTCTTTTTATAATAGAGAGAAACCTTTTATAAATTATTATAATCTTCTCAAAAAAGAGACATTTTCTATAGACAATTTTAGTCTCTTAATAAAATACATTTTTTATTAAACATTTTACTCTCTTTATAGAAGAGAGGATCTTTTAGATAATTTTACTCTCTTTATTAAAAACGGTTTTAAGAGAGTAAATTTTTCTATTTGAGAGATAGCTATTTTTTTATAGAAAATCGAAATTTTCTATAAACTGTTTTACCCTTTTTATAAAAGAGAGATAAATTTACTCATTTCATAAAGGAGACATTTTCTATAGAACATTTGAGTAAGTATTCATGGAAGAGAGGCATTTTCTATAGATATTTGCCCCTACTGTTTTCAAAAACGAGAGACATTTTCTATAAACAATTTTACTTTTTATATAAAAGAGATAAGTTGTCTATATTAAAGTTTACTCTTTTTATAAAATACTAGTTGAATGCCCCGGCCTCGCCCGTTAGCATTTACTAATATTAGTTCTTCAAGTTTCTCCAACCCACGCACACCAGCCTGTTCTTATTTATTTGCAAATAAAATATCTAAATTTGTACTGCATACTTTAGGGAGCTTTTTTATTACAGTTTACTGGACTCACAAAAAAAAAAGAATTTCCGAGTTTTACCCGGAATTTTTTGATTTTTATTTTTTACAAATCATCTCCTGAAATTTTCGAATCGAATAAAAAACAAATAAGAAATATATGGTCCACGCAGAGTACAGGTCGCAATTTTGAAGATATTTCGATCAAATTTGGTACATAGTATTTTTTCGGCCCAAGGACCAAGCCTATTGAAACTGACTGAAATCGGTCCATTATTTAACCTAGCCCCCATACAAATGTCCTTCCGAAATTGGACTTAACGGTCATAAATGTTTAATTTATAAATGTATCTCCACAAATTGAGCTCCAAATAAGTTTTATATATACAAAATTCATGTCACCAAATTTTGTTACGATCGGTCCATAATTAATCACAGCTCCCATATAGACCCGCTTCCGAAAATCACTTTAACGTGCATAAATCGCTTAAAAATGTTGGTATACTCACAAAATTCAACATAGTAAACTTTCATGTAGACACAAATCACACGACCTAATTTCATGGTGATCGGTCCATAATTGGTCATAGCAAACTTCCGAAAATCACTCAAAAATACAAATTATTAAAATTTTAAAAGAAAAATGTTTTTACTCTTTTACTTAGTGTAGGGTATTATATGGTCGAGCTTGACCGACCATACTTTCTTGCTTGTTTTAAAAAAAAGATAAATTTTCTGTAAACAGTTTTACTCTTTATGTAAAAGACAGTAATTTTCTATAGAAAATATAGCTGTCTTTAGAAATGTTCTATATCAAATGTTGCTCTCTTTATAGAAGATAAAATGTTGTCCTCTTTGTAGAAGAGAGAAATTTCCTATAGAAAATGTGGCTTTCTTTACAGAAGAGAGATATTTTCTATTGAAACTGTTGCACTCTTTGTTGACGAGAGAATATATCAATAAAATGTTGCTTCCTTTATAGAACAGAGAAATTGTGTATAGAAAATTTAGCATTCTTTATAAAACACATGAATTTTCTATCGAAAATTTTAATCCTTAACAAAAGGTTGTTAATTTGATTAATTTTATGTTTACTGAGGGAGTTAATCTTTCTTCATTTGATTGACTGTACATAAACTGGAGTTAATTCTCTCCTAGTACTTTCTTTCCATTTAAATCAGCGAAATGCAAACTCACACCACTACAGTTTTTAGATATTGTAGTTGTATGAGTTGAGAATTATTCTCTGGCAAAAACAAAAACAAATAGCTGAAATAATGAAATAAACAAGCATAAAAGCGTAACACAACCTGCTTCTATCAATGCTCATGCGAGACTGACTGCTTTTATACAATGTGTGTGCTTGCGTACATGTGAAAATAAAAACAAGAGAGCTCATTTGAGAGCTCATTGCATTTCGCTGATTTAAATGCATTGGGCTCTGTGTTTTTTCCTACTCTGTGAATTAATTTGTCTATACAAAACATGTAAATAAAAGTTTTAAGGTTGTTTTAGTTTTCATTGCATACCTTAAGGCTGGACAAAAAAAAATTAAGCTTATTTGTGTAAGTACATTTTATGTTGGTCTTAATTTGAAATTTCATTGTTTTTTTTATAGAGTTCTCTACAAAATTTAAAGAAGGCAAACTAAATTCATTCAATGGTTTGCAAGTTCTGGGAAAAAATTAAACAAAATTGAAAGAGACAGATTACAAATAATTACTAAACGGCTAGTCCGACTGAAAAGTAATGCAAGCAAAACTTATAGAGGAGGACCTAAGCTTTCATTTTCTGAAAGTTATAAATTAACCTGTTGGAATTGAAAATGAGTTGCAGGATATCAAACTTGACTAGCTAGAATGTTAAGTTTTCAACAAATACTGACTTTTAATAGTAACTCCTTTAAATTTATGCCAGCCGTCCAAAATCTCCTAATCTACTCCCTCTATGTCTTTGTTTATTTTACCCATTAATTCATTAGTTGGTGTTTGAATTCGTTGTTTAACTGTGTGTGTGTATGGATGTTTGTGTCTGAGCATGTATTCGTTTGTATAATTATTTGTATCTGTTTGGCTGTCTGTATATGCTGGTCCGTCCTTCCGTCTGTCTGTCTGCCTGCCTGTGTGTGTGTAACAGGCAGCGTATTTACTTCAATGTCTATGCATGTAAGTTTGAGTGAGAGTATTGTTGATTTTACGCAAACTGCTTAATGAATAAATATTTGTTTATTTGTTTTTTGGTTGGCTTAACTTATTATTGTAATTTTGCAAAGCCCTAAACCATTGTTGTCCATTACAACGCCAAAATAAATGAACAAAAAATATTGTGGAAAAAAACATTAGGTACCAAGAACTAAAAAAAAATTCCTAATACACACACAAATACAAGACAGGAAAATTTGGCTTCCTTAAAAAAAAGTATAAAAAATAAACAAACCGAAAAAAATCAACAGTAATATTGTTATGTTAAGGCAACTTTTTTTTCCAAAGCTTTTGTTTTTATTTACTCGTAGATGGTCATTATTAATTGGAAAAGAAGAAACTGTTTTTTTGTGAAAGGGTTAATTATACTGAAAAACAAAAAAAACTTTGCCCGCCAGCCAATTTTTTAGAAGGAGGGCCAAAAAAGGAGTGGGGAAAAAATCATTTGCAAAGGATTTAAGAGGGAGTTTAGTGGCAGCAAAAAGTATGATAATTGAATCACCACTAAATTAAATCAAATATTCATAAGATATCCCTTATGTTAGCAGAAAATAGTTAAATGAGCTAAACTAACCCTTAAAATCAACACTATAGGGCAAATTTAAGCAAAACTAATATAACTCAGCTGTCTCTCGAAATTGTAAAATGGAATAATAAAACAGCTTAAATAAATTAGGAATGAAACTAATGAGAAGTTGTTTATAGAAAACAAAAACTAATAGTGGAAATTGAAAAATTTGAATTTGTTAGAAATTTTATAAATTTCAGAGCTAGAAATTAAAATCTATAAATATAAAATCAAGTAAGAGAGGTATTTTCGGCAAAAAATATACTTTAAAATAAAAATATTTTTTTTCAGTTTTTTTAAATTTTTATACCCTACATCACCATAGTGGGGAGGGTGTAATGCGTTTGTGCAGATGTTTGTAACGCTCAAAAATATTGGTCTAACACCCACCTTAAAGTATACCGACCGACTTAGAATCACTTTCTGAGTCGATTAAACGATGTCCGTCCGTCTGGCTGGTTGGCTGGCTGGCTGTCCATGTAAACCTTGTGCGCAGAGTACAGGTCGCAATTTTGAAGTTATTTCTATGAAATTCGGCACATAATTTTTTTTCGGCTCAAGGACCAAGCCTATTGAAACTAGCTGAAATTGGTGCATTATTTCACCTAGCCCCCATACAAATGTCCTTCCGAAATTGGACTTTATCGGCCATAAATGTTTAATTTATAAATGTACCTCCACAAATTTCACACCAAATAAGTTTTATATAATAATTAATCATAGCTCCCATATACACCCGCTTCCGAAAATCACTTTAACGAGCATAAATCGCTTAAAAATTTTGGTATACACACAAAATTCAACATATTTAACTTTAATGTAGACATAAATCACACGACCTATATATCATACCGATCGACTTAGAATCACTTTCTGAGTCGATTAAGCGATGCCGTCCGTCCGTCCGTCTGGTCGGCTGCCTGGCTGTCCATGTAAACCTTGTGCGCAGAGTACAGGTCGCAATTTTGAAGATATTTCGATGAAATTCGGTACATAATTTTTTTTCGGCTCAAGGACCAAGCCTATTGAAACTGAGTGAAATCGGTTCATTATTTCACCTAGCCCCCATACAAATATCCTTCCGAAATTGGACTTTATCGGTCATAAATGTTTAATTTATAAATATATCTACACAAATTTCGCTCCAAATAAGTTTTATATACACAAAATTCATGTGACCAAATGTTGTTACGATCGGTCCATAATTAATCATAGCTCCCATATAGACCCGCATCCGAAAATCACTTTAACGAGCATAAATCGCTTAAAAATTTTGGTATACACACAAAATTCAACATAGTTGACTTTAATATAGACATAAAGCACACGACCTAATTTCATGGTGATCGGTCCATAATTGGTCATAGCTCCCATATAAGGTCCACCTCCGAAAATCACTCAAAAATATGAATTATTGAAATTTTAAAAGAAAAATATTTTTGCTCTTTTACTTAGTGTAGGGTATCATATGGTCGAGCTTGACCGATCATACTTTCTTACTTGTTTTTATATATATAGATAGTTTCGAGCAAACTTTTTAAAAAATTTTGAATAAACCAGTTTTTAGTAAATTTAAATGTAATAATTTTAAATACTAAGTATTAATTTGATTTCATTAAATTTTGTATCCCTTTCTCATCACCATCCCATCCCTTTACACTTGAATTCTTTTTCATCATTACTTTATTTTTCTTGTTAAAAACAAAAATTATATCATTAAATATTTATATCTGTGTTTTTTTTCTCTATTTTCATGGATCATTTTTCCCCATTAATACTTTATTTTTACATATTTGTGGTGGCACAAACAAACAGAAAAATATTAATAATAATTCCATATTTTTCATTGTTAAATAAAGATAAATAAGTATTTTTTTCTTACAAAAAAAAAATAATGATGACCAGCAAATGTTTTGAAGAAGTTCTGGGTAAAATATTTTCTTAAACTCAAAACAAGAAACACTAAAGTGAATTTATGAATTCAGTTCATTGCCTCCTATGCCCTTTTTAATTACTTTGAAAAATTCTGGATCACTTCTTTTTCGCTTCTTGGTAAGTTGTTTTTCCTAACTTTGCTGGGTTAGTTCACAATTGCTACGTTAGTTATTGCATTGTTACTGTTCATCATTATTATATTTTGCTGTTACGAAAAAATATATTATTGTTTAAATTATTTGCATATTAATGCATTCTGCTCAGAATAATAAGTACAAGGAAAAAACTGCAAACAGAGATGACTTTCACATTGTTGTTTAAAAATATTTTCATTTTTTTTTTTGTTTGCAGTAAATACAATGCGTGGAGTACAGCACAAAGATAAATTGTTTAAATAAATATAGAGGGAATTTTTTTGTTTTTTGTTATTTACAATGGCCATGATGTTGATGATGGTAAAAAGTTAATTTTTTTTGTTCTGGAGGCTGCAGGCTACAAACAGAAAAAAGCGAAAAATGCTGCTGGTATTTGTCAATATATTTGTAATTATGATGAAAAATATATCTATATATTTGATGGCAAACGAGGGAAAGTATTGAAAAATTAAATGAAATATAGAGCTAAATGTTTAATAAATTTATATTTATATTTATTTAATATTGAAAGAATTTTTCAAAAAAAAAATTAAGAAATTTTTAAATATCACAAAAGCTGTCACACATAATAGCTCATAACTTTTAAACTTTACAATATACAATTTTAGTTTTGGTTTAGATTTGAAGATAAAGCTATGAACTTAAATAAGTTATAAAGGCTGATATAAGATATTCAAAGACCCATATTCAAAACCGAATTTTTTAAATTCTTTATAATTTTTTGCGGTTTAGTGGTCACTTTACTAACCACCTTTTCTATAGTCTTTAAAACATAGTTTATTGGCATCTATTGGCATTTTGCTATACAATTCAATGTTTTTAAGTCATTGTTTATGTTTTTTTTTTAAACTTTGCCGTCAGGGTGCTCTGGTTAAAAATATATTAATTTGTAAATATTGTAATCGCCAGTCTTTTAAGAGACTTTCATGCATTAAAAAAAACACAGAGTGTTTATTGTTCATCTAATTAAGTGATACTTTACTATTTCGTTTGTTTGGTAAGAAAATTTAGTCAACAAAAATTCGATTTGAAAGAAATTTATAGATTTTTTAATAATTTTTAATGCCAACCGCCAAGGTGGTTAGTAAACTAACCACTCCACAAAAAACACCTTGGAATGGGGTGATTTTTTATAGTTTGATTTATTTGCTCTTACTTTTTATAATAAACTGACTTTGGTTAAAGTTAAAATGGAATTTTTTTGATTTCTAAACTTATACACAAAAAAGCTTGGCTGAGTTAAGAGTTAAACAATTCAGAAAAATGATAACCAAACTTTAAAAATTTTAGATTCATATAAAACATTTTTATGTGCAATTTCATCAAACAAACCTTATCTACAGAGAGTATTTGTGGAAAGTTTCTGCCAGCTAGCACCTTTTGCTCCAGACACATAGATCGACGGACATATCTAGATCATCTTATATACTTATGAGGACCCAGGATATATTCTCAACAAGTAAGAGAACTACATTTGACTGTGCCGAATCTTATGTACCCTTGATCAAATTATACTTTAAAATACAAATTTTTAATATTTTTAGGGAAACAAAATTCCAAAAATTTTTTTTTTTCAAAATTGAGTTGAAATTTTTCAAAAAATTTCTTTCTTTTTTTAATTTTTCAAAAAATTTCTTTTGTAATTTTTTATAATTTATTTGTGAAAAAAAATGTATCACAGAAAAATTTTTTTGTTAAAAAAAATTCGGATTAAACAAATATTTTTGCCGGTCCAACTAACCTTATATACATCGTTGCAATGGACTTTGAAATATCTATCATTAGATATCCATATTGTCTATATTAATGACTATATTAAAAAAAATAGACCAAAAATCGAGGTTGTCCTGGTTTTTTTCTTATATCTCAGAAATCTCGATTTTAAATAGCAACCCAGCCGTGAGAATTCCTTATATATTGATGTATGAATCATGAAAAATCGGAAAAAATATTTTTTAACCCGAATTTTTTTACCAAAAAAATTTTTTTGTCATAAAATTTGTTTCAGTAATAAATTTAAAATTTTTAAAAAAAAAATTTGGAAAAAAATAAAAAAACAATTTTGAAATTTTTTTTAAATATTTTAAATTTTCAGAAACAATTTTGAAAAAAAAAAAAATTAAATTTTTTTTACCCAAAAATATTTAAAATTTGTATTTTAAAATATAATTGGTGAGTTAATATAAGATTAATATAACACCCACCCTAAAGTATACGATCGGCTTAGAATCACTTTCTGAGTCGATTAAACGATGTCCGTCCGTCTGGCTGTCCATGTAAACTTTGTGCGCAGAGTACACAGTACAGCAATTTTGAAGATATTTCGATCAAATTTGGTACATATTATTTTTTGGGCCCAAGGACCAAGCCCATTGAAATTGGCTGAAATCGGTCCATTATTTAACCTAGCCCCCATACAAACGTCCTTCCGAAATTGGACTTTATCGGTCATAAATGTTTAATTTATACATGTATCTCCACAAATTCAGCTCCAAATAAGTCTTATATATACAAAATTCATGTCACCAAATTTTGTTACGATCGGTCCGTAATTAGTCATAGCTCCCATATAGACCCGCTTCCGAAAATCACTTTAACGTGAATAAATCGCTTAAAAATGTTGGTATACTCACAAAATTCAACATAGTAATCTTTCATACAAACATAAATCATACGACCTAATTTCATGGTGATCGGTCCATAATTAGTCATAGCTCCCATATAGACCCGCTTCCGAAAATCGTGCATAAATCGCTTTAAAATGTTGGTATACACACAAAATTCAACATAGTTACCTTTAATATAGACATAAATCACACGACCTAATTTCATTGTGATCGGTCCATAATTTGTCATAGCTCCCATATAAGGCCCACTTCCGAATATAAATTATTGAAATTTTAAAAGAAAAATGTTTTTGATCTTTTACTTAGTGTAGGGTATTATATAGTCGGGCTTGACCGACAAATTTTTATAACAAAAAATTTTTTTGGTGAAAAAAAAAATCGGGTAAACATATTTTTCCCGATTTTAAACCATTGTAGGTCCCACTTATATACGCCGTGGCAAACGTCTTTGAAATATCGGTTATGGGATATCCATATTGTCTATATTAATGACTTATTAATCCAGATATAGATCAAAAATCGAGGTGGTCACGGTTTTTCCCTTATATCTCAGCCATTTGTGGGCCGATTTTCTCGATTTTAAATAGCAACCGGGCCAGACAGAATTCCAGATATGTTGATGTATTAATCATGTTTGTGAGTAATAGGAGGCTATGGAAAGTTGATTTTAACTTACAGACGGACATGGCTATATCGGCTTCGCTATCTATAACGATCCAGAATAAATATACTTTGTGGGTTCGCAAATAAAAAAAATGTAGAAATTAAAAAACTTATTTATATCCTTGTCGCTCATGGTGAAGGGTATAAATAATATGTGTGGTAAATTTCATAGAAATTATTGAAGACAAATCCGAAAGTAGCAATTTCCTAACCATTTTGTTATAATGATTACAATACGAGAGTAAATGTCAGTTAGTAATAAGTTCTTAAAACACTTAAGTAGCAGTAATAGGTAGATATTAGAAACAAATAACTTACCTTTAAAGCAGCATTTCTTAATACGTATCGCATAAATGCACAGACAAATTAATATAAATAAAGCAGCCAAACAGCCGCCAGCAATGCCCAATAAATAACTCATCTCCAGAGGTTCTATTTAGATTACAGCAAACATTACACAGCAGCCATAAAACAAAAGCCATAGCATTTGTTTTTGTAGTAATTATATTAATTGTTTTTTATGTTAAAATATCATTTATATAACAGCCATGATTATGATGATGAAAATCGCCAACAAAAGTTATTTGTAGCGTTTTTTTTTGTACATTTAAAATGTTGATTTTTTTATTTGTTGGGAGAGAAAAAAACAGAAATTTTTTATGTTTTTTATTTAATATTTTTTTATATAGAGTTTTTTTTATAGACACACATTTATAAATAAACATACACACATATATAGTTTTATAAATACTTATAGGAAATATTTATATTATTATTATTATGTTTACACAATTGTGAGAGTAAAAATAATATTATGTTTAAACATGCCTTTTTAAATGCACACACAGCTACAGACAGAGACTTACACATACTTAAATATACAAATAGGTTTAAAAAAACAAATTAATATAGCATAACCTAAGGGGAGTTTCCTATTTAGAGAGGGAGAGCTAGATATACACAGATCTGTTAGCAAAACCTTTACCGATGCAAGACTAATTAACGATTTGCATTAAATGAAATAGAAATCAGTTAAATCTTGCACAATTGAAATAAATGAATCTAGTTTTGTAATTTTTCGTCCAAATCTCTTTTATTTATGAAGTGATTTTTCTGATTTTCAATAGCAAAAATCTCTGAATTATAGCTAACATAGGTCAATACAGGTCAAAAAAGGCTTGAGTAACCACTATATAGATTTGATGCATCATAACTACGTAAGTTCAAATATAGTCCAAATTTTTAATTCTATGGATAGGTTTTTTTAAAAAAAAAATTTAACTAAAATTATGATTTTTTTTAGAAGTTTCTCCACATAACTAATGATAACTCACAAACGGTTAGTCCGATATTATTAAAATAAACTAAGAAAAGTAGAGATTTACAGAACTATTATTCTGTTTATATATTGTATTTTAATTGGCTCAGTTGTTGAGGAGTTATAATAATAAATTGAAGCAAAAAATATATTTTTTACATGAAAATAACAAATTTTTTTTGTATTAAAAAAATCATGAAAAATCGAAAACGGCAGAAATTGTTCAGATTTATTACTTTATCGCAAAGCCACATATAATAGCAACACAATGAAATATAGATTATAAAAATTGATTAATTCTTTTCGAATTTATTCACAATTAAGTGAATTCGCCTCATTTTCACAAAATTTTAGTTTTTTATTTGATATACATAAAATTGAGTAGTTAGTGTTTATCTTTCGATTCGAGTGAATTTGGAAAACATTTTCCCTATGCTATGTACAAATTTTTATTTATATATTGCGTTTTAATCGGGTCAGTAGTTTCGGAGTTATAATAAAAAATTCAAGCAAAAAATATATTTTTTATGGAAAAATAGCAAATTTTTTGGTTTTAAAAAAATCATGAAAAATCAAAAACTGCAGAAACTGTTTACATTTAATACTTTATCGGAAAGCCACAAGTAATAGGAACAAAATGAGATATCGACCATAAAAATCTATGGATTATTTTCGTATTTATTCAGAATTAGTTTTTTAGTTTTTTGCTTGATATACATAAAATTGAGTAGTTAGTGTTCTCCTTTCGAGTGATTGACTTTTGAAAACATTTTTCCCATGCTATATACAAATTTTCATGTATATATTGCGTTTCAATCGGCTCAGTAGTGTCGGAGTTATAATAAGAAATTGAAGGAAAAAAATATATTTTTTAAGTGAAATTATCAAATTTTTTTGTTTTAAAAAAATCAGGAAAAATCGAAAATGGCAGAAATCCATCATATTTATTACTTTAACGTAAAGCCACATGCAATAGGAATAAAATGAGATATCGACCATAAAAATCGATTGATTGTTTACGAATTTATTCACAATTAAGTGAATTCGCCTCATTTTCACAAAATTAAAATTTTTTGTTTGATATACATAAAATTGAGTAGTTAGTGTACTTGTTTTGAATGATTAAACTTTGAAAACGTTTTCCCCATGCTATGTACAAATTTTCCTATATATATTTCGTTTCAATCGGCTCAATAGTTTCGGAGTTATAATAATAAATTGAAGCAAAAAATATATTTTTTAAGTGAAAATATAAAAAAATTTTGTTTTAAAAAAATTATTATAAATCGAAAACAGCTGAAATTGTAAAGAGTTATTACTTTATCGGAAAGCCACATGTAATAGGAACAAAATGGGATATCGACTATAAAAATCGATTGATTCTTTTCGAATTTATTCAGAAATAAGTGAATTCGCTCATTTTCACAAAATTTTAGTTTTTTGTGTGATATACATAAAATTGAGTTGTTAATGTTCTTCTTTTGAATGATTGAATTTTGAAAACGTTTTCTGTACAAATTTTCACATATATATATTGCATTTCAATCGACTCAGTAGTTTCGGAGTTATAATAACAAATTGAAGAAAAAAAATATATTTTTTAAGTGAAATTAGCAAATTCTTTTGTTTTGAAAAAATCTTGAAAAATCGAAAACGGTAGAAATTGTTCTGATTTATTACTTTATCGCAAAACTACATATAATAGCAACAAAATGAGATATCGATCATAAAAATCTATGGATTATTTTAGAATTTATTCACAATTAAGTGAATTCGCCTCATTTTCACAAAATATAGTTTCTTGTTTGATATACATAAAATTGAGTAGTTAGTGTTCTTCTTTTGATTGATTGAATTTTGAAAACGTTTTCCCCATGCTATGTACAAAGTTTCATAAATATATTGCTTTTCAATTGGCGCACTAGTTTCGGAGTTATAATAACAAATTGTAGAAACAAATATATTTTTTACATGAAAAAAAATTTTTTTTTGTTTTAAAAAAATCATGAAAAATCGAGAACTATAGAAATTGTTCAGGTTTATTGCTTTACCGCAAAGCCACATGTAATAGGAACAAAATGAGTTATTGGTCATAAAAATCTATAGATTTTTTTCGAATTTATTCACAATTAAGGGAATTCGGTCATATTCCAAAAATTTTTGTTTTTTGTTTGATATACATAAAATTGAGTAGTGTTCTTCTTTCGATTGATTGAATAAAACTGATTTTTATTATATTTTCATTTATAAAATAACCCATATAAGTTTAACTTTGCTATATATAATTATTTATTAACAAATAAATATTTTACCAGCATTTATGCTAACAAGTGTAAGTTTTATTGTTGTCTACGGCCAATAACCCTACTTATTGTTATATTAATAATAAACATTTGCATAATTAATTGTATTTAATTATTATAAATACAATGCCATCACCAAACAAAGCCAACCTGAACTCTCACTCTCTTTATCTCTCTCTTGAACACTTTGTTTATAAATTAATTAGTTATCTAACCAAAATTTATGGAAAAAAACATCGAGAGAGAGAGAAAAAAAACAAATTAAAATCAGAAAATAATTGAAATTAAATTAAATATGATTAGGTTAACATTTAGGTAGAAATACATATTTATGTGGACATACATATAAAGGGTGTTTTTTTTAAGGCTCTATAGAACTTTTGAAATGGTTAGCTGTCATAATGCTCTCACTTTTTGTCATTTATGATCATCATGATTATCAAAATGATCAAAATTTACTTTGAAAATCAGTAATCGATTCAAGCAATAGACGAATGTTTTATCGCAAAATTGTGTAGAGCGATCAGTAAAATCAGTTATTTCATCAAAAAAGAAGTCGGGGATCGCATTACGGTCAACAGAGATCGTTACCGCTCCATGATCAATGATTTTTGGGTTGAAATGTGGTAGCAACAGGATGGCATTTAGTGTTATACGGCAACCGCAACTATCGATTTACTGAAATCGAAATTTGGCGATAACTTGTCATGATTATTTCCTGTGACACCTTGAAGCCAACATTGTTCGTGCTATTCGTGACATACATACAGATATGCTAGGAAAAGTTGCCAAATTTGATGTTTTATTGGGCTTAAAAAAACACCCTTTATATATATATCTGTACATATTTATGTATATAGGTAAAAATACATAGTTTGGCATATTTAAGTATGTGTAAGTTTGTTTGTTTTTATTAGTATTAGTAGTAATTGATTTAGGTTATTAGATTAGTAAATAAATATTGTTATTATTATTATGATTATTATCATAAATAATTCAATTTATTGAAATCTTAATTACAATGACACATTTATGTTTATGAAAACTTGATACATTAAAATGATAAAACTTATATAAATTAATTTCAAATTAAAAATCCATAACAAAATGCACAAAAAAAATTGCTAAATTCAGAAAATGGCCACAGATATTATATTCCAAGTGTTAAGCAAATCATTTTCAGCACCAGAAATTCTTAAATTCCTAAAAAGGCAGAGGCTAATAACCCTGAAAATTACCGTCTGCGCTTTCCAAAGTTATGGAGAGTATGGTAAACTACCATCTGGTTAAATATTTGTTTGTTAAATATGTGTTTTTGATTTGATAATAACTGTGGTAAATATAATTTCAAATGGATAATTCAAATCCAAAAAAATCAAAATTTCGAAAATGTTAAAATTTTAATTTTGTAATTATAACATATTTTCTATCAGTTTTATTATCCAAAGAACAAAATTTTAGTTTTCTATCTATATTTGGCATTTGTTAGCTTTTCAACAAAGTTTTTGAATTGTTTGTATGTAAAACCATTCAAAAGTTATTACTTGATATGCTGATTATTAAGGTAATTAATATTAATCATACGCCTAATAATACATAAAATTTAAATTTATGATTTTTTGGTTTATTTATAAAGATTTTGCAAGTTTTCTTTATGTAAACTGATAACAATCAAGTAAATTTGAAATAAAGAAACTAATTTAATAAGTAAGGACTTTCCTAAGGAAATAATTTTTTAAAATAATATTAATTTTTTAGGCTCTTCATGTTTATGTTATATTTATAACTTGCTTTATGTAAATATTATATTTATAACTTTAACTATTCCACCAAATCCTCTTCAGTTTGTTTTATTTAACCTATACTATTGGCTAAACTACACTAAACCCCACTAGAGCTAGCGTATAAGTAATATCCAGCTATTAATATCACTCATACTCTGTTACATTTTATAATAAGTTTACAGGCATTCGTTTACCTCTGTAGTTCCTGTCATGTTTACCAACATCATTTATCTACATACATATTTTCATTTAAAATTCCTTTTTAATCTTTATATCTAATATTTTATAAAACATATTTTACAATTCTGCTCTAATGCCTATAAATCTATATCATATTTAAATACACGGCATTAAAGGCAGATTATTAAAATCTATAAAGCTGCAATTTTTTTGTTGAAATAAAAACCAACTTTAATAAAAACATGTATATTAAACAAGCTTAAATGGGAGATTATTACAGACATTTGCCATTTAAACATATTTCTATTAGTTTTTGATAAGTAAATAGATTTTGCATTGAAATAAAATGGAAAAATATAGATTTTTTAAATTTACTACTTTTTAATGACATTTGAAATATTTTAGTTGAGAACATTGATAGAAATTTTACTATATTAATGATCTATGACATTTTAGTACTATTGGCAATGTAATAAAGGAGTTTAACACAAATTCCTATTAGGGCGTATGATTAATATTTATTATGGATAGTTGTAGGAAAACCTCTATAACTTCTGAGGATGTGGGAATATTTCCATAAATTAATAGAATTTGTAAACAGAACTAAATTAGTAATGGAAATTAATTAAATTCATTTAGCTTCACTTTCATTATATACTAAAAAAATTAAGCTTGAAGAAGCAGAACTTTTTCATGAAATTTATTTTTTTTGATATCAAAATCAACAGCAGTCTTAATAAACCGTTCCATAACATTTCAATACTATTGAAAATACAATATATAATGAGTTTAACACAATTTACTGTGTTTTAAAGATTCTGGTTTTTTCATATATGAGACGTATGATTAATATTTATTATGGATACTTTTAGAAAATTGCTATAACTTCTATAGTTGTAGGAATATTGTAATAAATTAAAAGAATTTGTTTTTAGAACTAAACAAGTAATGTAAATTAAACTAATTAATTTTCCTTCTACTAATTTTGATATAAAAAAAATTTTTTTCCACAACATTTTTTTATATTATTTGAAACACACCCAACTCCTTATAAACCTGTCGATAACATTTCAATACTTTTAAAAATACAATATATAATGAGTTTAACACAATTCCCTGTCTATCATAAGTATTATAAAGATTTTGTTTTTTGCATATATGAGGCGTATGATTAATATTTATTATGGGTATTTTTAAGAAAATAGCTATAACTACTAAAGCTGTTGGAGTATTTTAATAAATTAAGAGAATTTGTTTACATAACTGAACTACTAAGGGTAATAATGAATTTAATACCATTTCCTGTCAATCATAAGTGTTATAAAGATTTGTTTTTTTCTTCATATGAGGCGTATGATTAATATTTATTATGTTTATTTTTAAGAAAATTACTATAACTCCTAAAGCTGTTGGAGTATTTTAATAAATCAAGAGAATTTGTTTACATAACTGAACTACTAAGGAAAATGTATTAAACTTATTTATCAACTCAATATTTCTATATAAAAAAAATAAGCTTGAAGCTGAAAATTTTTGTCATGAAAAATTGTTCATAAATTAATTTTTTTGATTTCAAAATCAAAAAAGGTCTGATAGACTGGCCGATAGCTATAAGTACTATTAAGAAATACAAAATATAACGAATTTAATACCATTTCCTGGCAATTATAGTTGTTATAAAGATTTGTTTTTTTCTTCATATGAGGCGTATGATTAATATTTATTATGGGTATTTTTAAGAAAATTACTATAACTCCTACAGCTGTTGGAGTATTTTAATAAATCAAGAGAATTTGTTTACATAACTGAACTACTAAGGGAAATTTATTAAACTTATTTATCAACTCAATATTTATATATAAAGAAATTAAGCTTGAAAATGAAAATTTTTGTCATGAAAAATTGTTCACAAATGAATATTTTTGATTTCAAAATCAAAAAGGTCTGCTACACTGGTCGATAGCTATAAGTACTACTAAGAAATACAATATATAACGAATTTAATACCATTTCCTGGCAATTTTAAGTTTTATAAAGATTTGTTTTTTTCTTCATATGAGACGTATGATTAATATTTATTATGGATATTTTTAAGAAAATAACTATAACTCCTAAAGCTATTGGAGTATTTTAATAAAATAAAAGAAATTGTTTACATAACTGAACTACTAAGGAAAATTTATTAAACTTATTTATCAACTCAATATTTCTATATAAAAAAATTAAGCTTGAAAATTAAAATTTTTGTCATAAAAAATTTTTCACAAATTAATTTTTTTGATTTCAAAATCAAAAAAGGTCTGATACACTGGTCGATAGCTATAAGTACTATTAAGAAATACAAAATATAATGAATTTAATATCTTTTCCTGGCAATTATAGTTGTTATAAAGATTTGTTTTTTTCTTCATATGAGGCGTATGATTAATATTTATTATGGATATTTTTAAGAAAATAACTATAACACTTAAAGTTGTTGGAGTATTTTAATAAATTAAAAAAATTTGTTTACATAACTGAACTAGTAATGGAAATTAATCTAATTCATTTTCAAAATCCTTATTTTTATATAAAAATTAAGCTTGAAAATTAAAATTTGTTCATGAAATTTTTTTCAGAAATTTCTTTTTTTGATTTCAAAATCGTCTAACCTCTTGATAAACCTATTAATATTATTATATTATCAGTAGTAATACAATATGTAATAAATTTAACAGCATTTACTTTCAATTATAAGTATTACAACGATTTTAATTTTCCCATATAAGAGGCGTATGATTAATATTTATTATGGCAAGTTTTAGAAAAAGTGCTGTAGTTTGTAAAATTGTTGGAATATTTCAATAAGTTAAAAGAGTTTGTATACAAAACAAAACCGTCAATTACAGTTTTGTAAAAACAATAACAATTTATTATTTTTATATGAGAAAATTCGGCTTGAAAATACAATATTTTCAACAATTTCTGTTACTTATAAAGTAATAGCTATTTCATAGTTTATCAAAGATAATAGTGTGGGTTATGTAAAATTAAATATTTTATTAAAATTGGGTAATATATTTGTAATTTCTATAATAATCCTCAAAAAAAGAAATTAAGTAAAAATCTTAAAAAAACTCTTGAAAAATAAATTAAAATTTTAAATAAAAAATTAAAAAATAATAATAATTAATTCATGCTTGACACCAAAACTTAATCTAGTTTATATACAAACGTCAAGAAAACAGATTAATTGTAACAACCAAAATAAGCAAATCCATCCATTAATAATTTTTAATCTGATAAATACAACTGAAGGGACAAAAATAAGGTTTAGTTTGCACAAAAGAGCAGTAAAGTATTGCTAACCAAAAAAAAAAAAAAAAAAATACAAATACAAATTGTCAGCTGACAGTTTAGTAAAAATGGATTATTACATGTAAGAAAAGTTGGTAGATCTATATTCAAAAGCAGATCTGAGTTTATATAAATGTTTTATTTTATTTCTTAAATATTCATTTAGCTAAAGAATTTACGAATTCAGCATAATTCCCAGTCATTTATGAGAATTTTAACAATTTCCATTTTTTCATATATGGGCGTATGATTAATATTTAATTATGAGAAATTTTACAGAATTTGCTATAACTTCTAAAGTTGAGGGAATATTTCAATAAATTAAAAGGATTTATTTACAGAAGAATATTAGTAAATCAAATTTAATGAAAGATTATGAGAAAATTAATGTTGAATATGAAAATTAATTAATTTTTTAAAAGTTTTCCTCTAAAATTTCCTTATTGTTTGTTAAAATTCATTTGTTTTCTTTCACTTCAATATGTTATACCATCAACCACAAAAATATAATTTTAGATAGACACCAATAAAATCAAAAAATTACACACACCGAATAAAAACCAAATATGAAATTATAAAGTTAAAATAAATTATAACAAAGAATAAAGAAAATCATGATTTTTCTGCACCTGTAAACGTACCCTCCACATTCAATTGAATGGCATGACGATCGGTGCCACGTTCATTTTCCACCACCAAATAATAAGGACGTGCATCATGTTCACTGGTATGATGGATGTGTAATGTGGAAAGGTAACAATCCTCGCGTGTATCTTGTAGTAAATCATCGGCACGAAAACGGTCTGTACACAAGTCCAAAAAAAAAAAAAAATCCAAATCAAATGACAACACAATGACATTAGCAGCAGCAGTTGTAGTAGCAGTAGCAGTTACAGCAGCATTATTATTAGAAATTAATGCCCGGCAACAAATGCGATTTGACAATAGAGATAGATGTTAAGAATGAAACAGCATCACATGGTGAAAGCATATTTCATATACAGCAATGTGTAGTAGTTTGCGGAGTGAAGGTTTTTGTTTGTTTTAGATGGATTTGTAGACCATGATGTTATTGTTGTTAATAATGTTCAGTTCCGTTGTTATTGTTGTTGATATAATGAATGAGCAGACATAATTTTGGGAGGATATTCACCACATTTATTCATGTTGTCATGAATTTAGTTGGTGTGTTATTGTGTTTGCACATTAATAAAGTGTTAAATTACACACAATAATAATATTACAATCATTAGGCCATTATATATTTCACAGGCCAATACATTTGGTTTCATTTAGACATGTAACCAAACAACAAAATGACATTTGAGTTTTATAACAGTACAGAAAGGACAACAATACATTTAAAATTTTAGTTAAACATTTGCCAGTCAATTTTAGGGATTTAGTTTTTGAAACACAATTTGGAGATTAGGAAAAAATTTAATTTAAGCCCGTTTAAAGGGAGGTAAAAGTAAAATATTTCGTTTAATTAGTGGCAACATGAAAGGGATTTAAAATAAATGGATAAAATTCATGAAACATATTTGTCATTATAGATACACAGTGACATCAGGTTATCAGCATCAGGTAATTTAAAATTAATAATTTGAACAAAGTTTAAAGGAAAAAAGAGAAAAATATTTAAAAAATTTAGATAGAATTTGAATTATGTAATTGTTTTTAATTTTAAAATCACCCACCTATTGCCGAGCCAGCATCCAGTCTTAGCGAACCCCATTCCCAGGCCACACGATGAGGCCGAGGATCGGCACACACTACTAAAGTAAGGGAAGCTGGATCTCCTCTTTTCACCAAAACCGTATGCATAGAGGGATGTAAACGTAGGACTTGAGGGGCGCCTGAAATTAGATATGTAAAACAATTTTTAAAAAATCGAGTTTCAAAATAATTAAATGAAAAAAATCTGTATTTAAAAGCAGCTTTATGTTTTCAAATATAAATCATTTTATTAGTTAAATATTCGTTTAATACAAGAAATAATGAATTTCCCATAATTCTGTGTTATTTAGGAGTATTATAGGAATTTAGGTTTTTTCATATAGGGAGCGTATGATTAATATTAATTAGGGATATTTTTGAAGAAATCGCTATAACTCTTAAAGTTGAAAGAATATTTTAGTGAATTAAAAGGAATTGTGTACAAAACAATATTAGTATTTCAAATATAATAAACTCAATAAGCAATTTCGTATTTTTATATAAGAAAATTTAGTTTTAAGATGAGATATGACTTAAAAATGCGGGATTTACAATAGATGGCGTACTTATATGTCATTTTGAAGGGTACATATCTGTCATTTATTCTATTTTAGTTATTGAACATTATATGGTAAACAAAAAAGTTTTCTTTAGCTTCAAAAATGTTGAATTTTGTGCTAACAAAGCGTGAAGTTTTGCTTTAATTCTTTAATTTAAAAAACAAATTGCCACTGAAGCACACCGATTGCTCACCAAAGCTTTTTGTGAATATTTTCCAATGGTTTCCACGTTCGAGAAATGGTTTGTGAGGTTCTGAAGTATTAATTAAAACAGGCCAGCCAAATAAAATATTGAAGACCAAGAATTGGAGGCTCTACTCCATGAAGATGGTTGTTAAACTCAACAAAAGATTGTAGAATCATTTGGAGCAGGTCAAGCAGCAATTTCAAAGCGTTTGTGAATAGCATAATTCATCCAAAAGCAAAGAAATTGGGTACCTTACGAATTGAAGCCGAGATACCTCGAATGATGATTTGACATGTCGGAAATGATGCTAGAAACTAATTTTAGACCGAATCATTAACTGCGATGACAAATGTATCCAATGAAGCCCTGCCAACCAGCTGAATCGACACCAAAGCCAAATATCCATGGCGCTAAGAAAATTCAATGTATTTGGTGGGAGCAAAAGGGTCATGTCTACTTTGAACTGCTGAGATCTGGCCAGACTATCACAGGGAAATTGTACCGATTGCAACTGATTCGTTTGAAGAGAGCATTGATCGAGAAATGCCCAGAATATTAGGCCAGATATGAAACCGTAATATTCCTTCATGGCAAAGCTCGGTCAAATATTGCAATACCTGTTAAAAAGTATTTACAATGAAGTGCTTTGTTGTCTAGACCTTGTCTCGCCCGACTTCAATTTGTTTCGATCGATGCAGAATGCTTTCTCTGGGATACGCTTCACTTTGGAACAGAGTATCCGAAATTGAATTGAATCGATCTTGACCTCAAAAGAAAAGCAGTTCTTTTGGCTTGGAATCCTTATGTTACCAGAAAGATGGGAAAAAGGTCATAGCTAGTAATGCCTAATATTTTGAGTAAATTTATATTGTACAAATGTTTCAAAATAAAAGCTGAATATTTGAAAAAATTCTGCATTTTTAAGTCATACTCCCAAAAAAAGCAGAATTATATTTAAAATGTAATTCATTTTATTTGTTAAATATTCATTTAATACAAAAGAAATAACAAATCTGGCACTATTCTGTGTTATTTAAGAGTATTATAACGTTTTTGATTTTTTCATATAGGGAGCGTATGATTAATATTAATTATGGATATTTTTGAGAAAATTGCTATATTTTCTGAAGTTATGAGAATATTTTAGTAAATTAAAAGAATTTGTTTACAAAACAATATTAGTAAATCATATATAATAAAAACAATTAACAAATATAAGTTTTTATATAAGAAAATTTAGCTTGAATGTGAAAAAGTTTTTCATAATTTTTATTAGTATTGATTTTATAGCTTTTTATTTCGAACTTACCAACTACTTGTAGAGACACCGGCTCCGATATGGCCACTCTCTCCTGTCCATTAATATAATTAGTGGCCCGGCATTCATATTCACCCTGATAATCGTATGTTACATTGTCAATCACTAAACGAGGCTCATTGCCACGTTCCACATATTTAGAGCCATGGGAAATGCTGCAAAGAAGAAAAATATAGATAAAATCAAATTAACATTAAAATACAAAGTAACAATTTGTTATTGAATAAAGTATCCTACAAAATACTTTACATTTTTTTGTGAAAAAAGAAACCTAATTTAAAATAAAAACTCCCTCACACAAAAGTCTTTTAGATGTTACAATAAGAAGCTACAATAATGTGAATTATTATTATTTTTCAAAAAAATTTTACAAATTCAGTACAGATAAAGGTACTCGTGTTATAGTCTGAGTGAGTGTAAGAGTTTTGGTATGTGTGTCTTGTTTATTGATTTCCAGCTCACGTTTGTGTAACAATGACAAGTGAAAAGTTGTTAGAAGATGAGTGAAAAGTAACAACTAATAATAATAAGACGAATTGTTGAAAGACTATAATACAAAGTTTGTTTCTTTTTCTTTTTTTCCATTATTCTGTAAAACATGACTTAAATTGGCCCACATATAAGTACAATAGCTGCATACAAATACATTTTGTGTTGTATACTAACTCAAACATCTTGCAATAGAATGCAGTTGTTAACTCAATAGTAAAGATAGAGGGAAGGATGGAAAGAGAGTAGAAAAAAACATGAATTTCTTACATCATATTAAACGTGCTGAAGCTTAAAACATTGTTTGATTTCTACTTAATTTAAAATTGTGAAAAAAAAAATGATAAGCTTTCCAATCCAGCAAACATTGGAAAGCTTTTTAAAGGGAATTATTTTATAAACCAGAAATTCTAATTGGAGATTTCAAAGCTAAATTAAGGTTCCATGTTACACAAAATTTTTTCAGAATATTTACTGGGTTCTTAACTTAACATTATAGAGAATTATTCTTTACATATGTATGTACTTTTTCCTTACAACTCTTACATCAAGAAAGTTTCCCTTGTTATTTGTTAGAAAAAAGAAACGCAAATATGATTGTGAAACCCCCCTTTCTCTCACCTCATATGAATGCTGGTATTTAATATGCATAGTGTATGGTGTTACATGAAAACAACTACTCCCCTTTGAATAATACGTTTTTAACATTTATGCAACAGAGAGATAGATACTTGCAACTTACATATACTGCCATACATTCAACATACAACCTTTCTCAACATGAATACATACTTGTATGTAAAACAACAAAACGTGCTGTAAATTTTGATATTATTTCTTTTTTTCTGTTTGGTTTTTACATTCACATTCGTTAGTTTTATGGAACATTTATGTACGAATTTTGAGTAAAAGTAAGAAAAGCAAGTAAGAACAAGCTTTAACGAATCTTAGATAGCCTTTAACTAAGGATTTTGTATTAATCAGAATTTTAAAAAATATTTGTTAACATTTTTTTCTACTTAGTTCCACTGTGCACTCTTAATTTCTATATAGTTTAGGCTCTATACTTTAAAAGTTATTATTAGTATTATAAACAATCGAGGAATAATCAAGTTAAATGGGTTAAAATAATGAATTTTTATAAATGAAACCTTAGGCGTATGATTAATATTAATTATAGAATATTTTGCAAAAAGTTCCATAACTTCTAAAAGCAGTAAGATTTTGAAATTATTTAAAAAGCATTTCAAAGCCAACAGAATAAGGAATATCAGGGACACATATTATATATTTTGTTAAATTACAAGCCGATTTGATTTGAAGTCATTTTACATATTTCTTTAAATTTTTTTCTTACTTATTTTTTTTTATCAGAACATATTTGTTTTTTGCAATGGTCCCACTGTACATCATTACACTTTGTCCTTATTCACATTTTCATTATTATGAAGTAAGCTAAATTTTCAATTTTATGTAAATGAAACCTATGGTGTATGATTAATTTTAGTTATGAAATATTTTACTTAAATTTAATAATTTCTAGGCGAAAGAATATTTATATATTTTTTAAAATATTTTTAAATTAATCGGTTTTAATGTTTTTTTTTTGTTATCGATTTCACTGTGATAACTTTACTTAGCTGTTTTTATTAGTCCTTCACATTACCTGTCATTATTATGGAAAATATTGCCAATGTTGTCATGTGAAAACGGTTAAATTGGCAAATTTGTACAAATGATACCTATTGCGTATGATTAATATTAATTATGGAATATTTTATAAAAAGCACTGTATCTTCAAAACCAGTAACACTTTTTAAATTATGTATAAAGCCAACAGAAAATGGACTAAGAGAATAAGAACGAAATAGATCTAGACATTTATGGAAAAAGTTACATATCCAATAAATTTAAAATTTTCATAATTTTAATTTTTTTCGGATCGGAGGTTTTTTATTATTGGTCCCACTGTGCTTCAATCTACTAACTCTTTATTTAACATTTCACAATACTTGTCATTATTATGAAAAATATTGCCAATGTCCTTAAGTGAAATCGGTTAAATTGACAAATTTATATAAATGAGACCTATTGCGTATGATTAATATTAATTATGGAATATTTTATAAAAAGCTGTGTAACTTCTAAACAAATAAAGCTTTTTAAATTATTTTAAAAGCATTTCGAAGCTAACAGAAACTGGAATAAATGAATAGGAATGAAATAACTCTAGACATTTATGGGAAAAGTTACATATCCCATTTATTTTGAATCTGGAATTTTCCTAAATTTTTTTTCAAACGGAAAAACGCGGTTTTAACTATGGGTCACACTGTGTGTTACTAGACATTATGCATTTTAGACCTTCACAATACTTTTCATTGTTACAGAAAATATTGGCAAAATTTTCAAGTTACACAGGTTAAATTGTTTAACTTATAAAAATATAAACTTTGGCGTATGATTAATATTTACAAAAAGCCCAATAACTTCTAAAGGAATTATGATTTTAAAACAGTTAAAAAAATTTAAAAAGTGAACAGAAATATGAGCGAGAAGTACATACATTAATAATAAAGATCGATTTTATAGGGGATGACCCCTATTCATGCAAAGCATTGTGTTGGAACTAGGAAAATAGGTTATGGGAGGGAAGAAAGAGGTAGTAGTGTTATTGGTCATTCGATTTGAACTTTCCTACACTGAATATGACCGAAACACTTCAAGAACGAACAAATAAAGAATTTAAAATTATTTAAATATTATTTCATAGCCAACAAAAGCCAGAAAATTGCAACGGAGTACATTCTAACATATGTGGTAATATTTTGAAGCAGATATGATGCCATTTTAAAACAAGAATTTTGGAATACATTTTTTTTATATCTCAACTACATTTTTTTAACTATCAATCCCACTGTGCGCCACTAGACTTTGCCTTATTAAAGCCTTCGCATTATATGTCGGTATTATGTTAAATATTGGCAAATTCCTCAAGTTAAATAATTAAAATTTATTTATTTACATAAATGTAACCTATTACGTATGATTAATATTAATTATGGAATATTCAGCCAAATTGTCAATAACTTCTAATCGAATTGAGATTTTAAAATTATTTAAAAACCAGTTCCAAGCTAACAGAACAGAGAACAGCAACAGAGCACATTTAAATATATATGCTAAATTTAGAAGTAAATATGATGTTAGTTTAAAACAATAAAATAAATATATTATTGTAAATCTAAAATACAGTTTATTAACTATCGTTACCACTGAGCGCCACTAGACTTTGCCTTATTAAACCTTTCACATTTCTAGTTAATACTATGGAATTGATTTGTAAAGACCACAATTTAAACTGGCGAATATATATTAATAAGTCCAACCCTCTATAATTAATATTAATTATGGAATATTTAGCAAAAAGTTTAATAACAGATAAACTAATGAAGATTTTAAAATTATCTAAATATTGTTTCAAAGCAAACAGAAGCTGGAAAGTGAAGGATATGTAGAGTTTTTTGGTAAAGGAGAATTTATTTTAAATTTATAGTTTTCATTAATTTTTTTTCTCAAATAGAATTGAAGTTTTTTTTACTATCGGTCCCACTGTGCGTCACTTAACTTTTCCTTATTAAGTCCATCACATTACTAGTTAATACCATGGAATATATTGGTTAAATTTTAATATTAAATAAGCAAAATTTGCGAATTTATATATTGTACCGTATAGCGTATGATTAATATTAATTATGGAATATTTTGCAAAAATCTTAATAACTTCTAAGTTAATGAAGATTTAAAAATAATTCAAAAGCTATTTAAAAACCAACAGAAGCGTCAAGTAAAATCTTGTTTAGACCTTATACCCGTCATTATTATGGAAAAGATATGTAAAGTCCTTAAGTTAAATGGGTATATTTTGAGAATATGACTTTAAGTATGATTAATATTAAATGGGGAAAATTTTAGAAAACGATTAGTAGCTTTTAAACGAACAAAGATTTTAAACTAATTTTAAAAGTATTTCAAAGCCTACTATAAAAGGAATATGAGAAACATCTATAATTTGGTGGAAACAGAATCAAGCCGAATTTATTTTAAATCTAGAATATTCATATAATTATTATCAAAGGGAACTTTAATTTTTTTAACTAAAGGTCCCGCTGTGTGTTACAATACTTTCAATTATTAAGCCCTAAATATTACTTGTCATTATGATGAATTATATTGCTAAAGTCCTCAAGTTAAATTGGATAAATCAGTGAATTTATATAAATGGCGTATGATTAATATTAATTATCGAATATTTTATAAAAATCTCAGAAAATTCTAAATCCATACAAATTTTAAAATAAATCATAAAGCGTATGAAAGCCAACAGATATAGGAATGAGAGCGACATCTAAAAATTCCAAAAAATCTTAGTCTAAAATTTTCATATAATTTTTTTAAAGAGCAATTAGATTTTTTCAAATTTCTGTCCCACTGTGTGCCTCTAAATTTTGTTTAAAATGGCGTTTCGGGAATATGTTTTATTATTTTAGAAAATCTTAGTAAAACTCTCTACTTAAGTTGACAAAATTTGTGATTTTTAATAAATGTAACTGATGGCGTATGATTAATATTAATTATGGAATATTTTATAAAAACCTGTATATTTTCTAAACCAATAAAGATTTTGAAATAATTTAAAAAGAAAGTAGTTATACAAAGACGCAGTTATACAAAGATTTTAATGCATCTACTTTCTTCTCTATTTAAAATACATTTATTGATTAACTTACCTAAAATTTAAAGTAACTTGAACTTAATTTGAAACTGGATATTTATTGTAAAATTGGTATACTTTCTTGTGTAATTTATATCCTTTTGTGAAATATGATATTTATTATAATTTTTTTTTCAAGACTTCAAAGCAATATTGTGCAAATTACAAACAGTATCATAAACTTATCTTGCTTTTTAGCATACTGAAGGGTAAACAAAATACCAGAACACCAAAAACTATACTTTATGCATTTTTACTTTTTTGCAAAAGCATCCATTGTCTGTGTGGCACGAGCTTTAAAAAAAAACACAAGAAATAAATTGTACATGTAACTATTATCAGGTCTTGCATCAATTGTTCAGGGTTGTTTTCTTTGCTCTTATATCGAATTTTCGTTTTGGAGATGATAAATAAATTGAGTGCACTCGAAATGGCTATAATTTTTTGTTGTTGTACTGCTCTTTTGTTTGCAGTTTTTACTGTTATTGGTTATGCTGTGTGCTGTAGAATATTTTGGTGTTCGGTATTATGAATTTGTTTCACTTAGTGAATGATAAAATTATGAAATTTGTTTGAAAGATAAGTAAGTACAAGATAAGTTAAGTACAAGTAGTTGAATCGGGGATAAGAGTTGTTATTGAATTAAATGTTTTGAAAAAAACTCCAACTTTTCTACTGAAAATTTATAATAAAAAGTGTATTTTATTTAGTTAAGATAAGACAGATCAGAAGGGTTTTTGTTGGGAGTTTAAAGGGATAAGGTTATTTTGAAATTTTTTTATCGTTTAGATGATAAAGTTGCAAGAGTTTAGACCTCAAAAACCAGAAAATAAATGGTAAACTACTGTATTAGGCGATGGGAAACTAAATATTAAAGTAATGAGCTTTTAAAGGGTTTTGCACTATTGAGTTGGTCAACTTTAACAACTTGTAGCTCAATTTGTATTGCAGTTGTGGTTTTCTTATGATCTGTGCCACTGTGCAGCTGTCCCACTGTGCTTCACGCTTTGTATTATTTAGGCTGTTGCTATTAGTTAACATTATTTTTAAAAATATTTGTAAAGTCTTGTATTTAAGTGGGTTAAATTTAAGATTTTTAATAACTGAAACCTATGGCGTATGATTAATATTAATTATGGATTTTTTTAAGAAAAACCGAAATATTTGCTAAACTATACAAAATTTTAAAACTATTTTACAGGCATTTAAAAGCCAACAGATATAGAAACAGCAGCTATATTTAGGAAATGTGTTTAAATGTAACAGACTATTTTTCTTGACTGTATTTTGCATAATTTTTTCTTAACCTTGCTCAGAAAACTTTTTTCAACTTGATCCCACTTTTACTTTTATATGATTTTGAACTCTTTAGCAACTTTTACTTAGTGTCTCTAGCTTAATAATCTTGATAAAAATATCATTCCCAGTATTTTTCCTATTTAATTTCTAAACATTATCAACATGTTGTTAATTTATTATAAATGATTTCAAGTACCTTCAGTTTCACTCCTAACTCTCATACATTTATTATGAATAGCCTACAAATATTTCACTAAGTAAAAGTCTTGAACAGAATTCTTATAATTCCCATCCCTAAATATACTCTATGGAATCCATATAATTCCCTTACTATGCTTGAGTTAATGCAAAAAGCATAAACCGACCGTAGTTAAAAAGAAATTGGCATTTAATTTCTTGATAAACACGTACTTCATTAAGTCAACACTTACATATGCTTTTGGAATTATAATGTGTTTCTTATTTTGCTTGCTTATTTAACTTGCCTAATGCCTAATAAGTATTTTCCAACACAAGAATTTCTCCAAAATAGGAAAAATCTAGAGTTTGAGTAACAAACAGCTAAACATTTTGGTTATTTGTTTTCCTAGAGTTTTAATGAAAAATTTGACACCAAATATTTAGCTTGATTTCTTGTTACTTTTTGGGGGAGAGAGGATAGTAAATGAAATCCCTATAAAACAAATATTTATATTAGAAGAAAAAAAAAACGTAATAATAAATAAGAAAATTGTAAAGAGAGAAAAAAATGTATCTTAAACAACAAGTTAATGATTGTTGCCGGCAACAAACAAAAACAGAAAGGGAAATATAAGCAGCTACATACATATTAAGACGTGATTATAGCACTGAAATTATTAAAAGTACACTGAACCAAAGGAATTATAAAATTTTGAAATATTTGAAATTTTGTAAAATCATTAAATTATTAATTTTACTTTAATCATAAGAATCCTCAGATAATTACACTTATATTTATTATAAATTTTTAAAAAAAATTCTGAAATTTTTGTACTTAAATCTGTTTAATTAACGATTTTTGTTTTATTTGACCTGTAGCGTATGATTAATATTAATTATGGAATATTTTATTAAATGTTGCATAACTTGTAAACTAAAATAGATATTTAAATAATTTAAAAAGTAGTTTAAAATAAACAGAATAAAGCTTTAATTAAGGTAGATAAATAATGAAATTACAAAATATTTCCCTTGAAATTTAAAAAAATTAAAAAAACGAAATGTTTTTTAGACATGTAATTATGACGCCTTTTACACAGGTCAACAGCAAAAAATGCTTGACTAACCATTATATAGATTTGGTGCATCCTAAGTATAAAAATGTTAAAATTTTTAAACTTTTTTTAAAAAATTTTTTAAGTAAAATTATAAATTTTGTTAGACATTTCTCCACATAATAAATGATAACTGAAAAAGGGTTAGTGTGATGTTATTACAATAAACTTAGAAAATTAAACATGAGATTTACATAACCTTTAATCCGTTTGTATATTGCGTTTTAATCCGAGTTATAATAACAAATTTAATCAAAAAATATATTTTTTAAGTGAAAATTTAAAATTTTTTTGTTTTAAAAAAATCATGAAAAATCGAAAACGGCAGAAATTGTTCAGTTTTATTACTTTGTTGCAAAGCCATATGTAGTAGAAATAAAATGACTTATCGATAATAAAAATCTATGGATTATTTTCGAATTTATTCACAATAAAGTGAATTCGCTCATTTTCACAAAATTTTAGTTTTTTGTTTGATATACATAAAATTGAGTAGTTAATGTTCCTCTTTTGAATGAATGAATTTTGAAAACGGTTTACCCATGATATTTACAGATTTTCCCATATATATTGCATTTTAATCGGCTCAGTAGTTTTGGAGTTATAATAACAAATTTAAGCAAAAAAACATTTTTTATGTGAAAATAGAAAATTTTTATTGTTTTAAAAAAATCATGAAAAATTGAAAACTGTAGAAATTTTTCAGATTTATTGCTTTATAGCAAAGCCACATGTAATGGGAACAAAATGGCGTATAGGTCATAAAAATCGATGGATGATTTTCTAATTTATTCACAATTATGTGAATTCGCTTATTTTCACAAAAATTTTATTTTTTACGTGAAAATAAAAAAATTTTTTGGTTTTAAAAAAATCATGAAAAATAGAAAACGGCAGAAATTGTTCAGATTGGTTACTTCATCGTAAAGCCGCATATAATAGCAACAAAATGAAATATCGATCATGAAAAGATATTGATTCGTTTCGAATTTATTCACAATTAAGTGAATTCGCACATTTTCAGAAAATTGTATGTAATTACAGCATGTACTGATATTTACAGATTGCATTTTAATCGGCTCAGTAGTTTTAGAGTTATAATAACAAATTTAAGCAAAAAAAATTTTTTTATGTGAAAATAGCAAATATTTTTGTTTTAAAAAAATCATGAAAAATCTAAAACGGCAGAAATTGTTCGGGTTTATTGCTTTATCGCAAAGCGACATGTAATGGGAACAATATGACATATCGATCATAAAAATCGGTGGATTATTTTCGAATTTATTCACAATTATGTGAATTCGCTCAATTTCACAAAATTTTATTTTTTTCATGAAAATATAAAATTTTTTGGTTTTAAAAAAAATCATGAAAAATAGAAAACGATTGGTTACTTCATCGTAAAGCCGCATATAATAGCAACAAAATGAGATATCGATCATGAAATGATATTGATTCGTTTCGAATTTATTCACAATTAAGTGAATTCGCACATTTTCAGAAAATTGTATGTGCTTACAGCATGTACTTTAAGGGTTTTGTTTTTGTTACAATTTTTGTTATACTTAAAATTTATTTTTAAAAACAATCTCTCCATAAAATTTAAAATTTGGACCATATTTTTACCACTGGAACCACAATACATCAAAATTGTGTTGTGGTTTCAAAAGCCTCTAAAATTGTATTCTTTTTTTTTGCCCTGTGTTATTTTATGACTGTTTATTTAATCTTAATTAAACTCTTTACTGTAATTACTATAAAATTTTAAAAAAATTTTGAATATTTTGTCGCTTATGCTTAAATTAATGATTTTAAATGTGTAACACTGGTTGCGTATGATTAATATTAATTATGGAATATTTTATAAAAACCTTAGTAACTTCTAAACTGCTACAAATATTTGAATAATTTAAAAACTATATTAAAATAAATAATATTAATCTTTAACTGTGAATGTTAGATGGTTCAATGGGTAAATATTGCCGTTTGATATTTTTAAGAGAAAAAAAAAAATTATTATTAAAAATAAAAATTATTTCGCCACCTATTTTGGGACAGTGTTTTTCAGCTTAATTAAACTCTTTACTGCATTATTAATTTAGTTTAAAAAAAATCATATTTTTCCATTTAAATCCACTTAATTGTCCTTTTCAAATTTGTATCCAGGGTTGCGTATGATTAATATTAATTATGGAATATTTTATAAATTGCTCTATAACTTCTTAACTAAACCTGATATTTCAATAATTTAAAGACTAATTTATAATAAACAAAATGAGGATTTAAATAGGTTAAATAGAATGTAAAAAGAGGAAATACTTTCCATGACATTTTCAAAAGAATTTGAAAAAAAATTTGTAAGATTTATAATTATATCCCACATGAGTACCACATATAAACCCAAAATAATAACTTAAAGCAAAAGTATAAGTATATGTGACAGAGTGTGTACGTGTATGTATGAAAGAGAGTATAGTAGTAAAAGTATTAACCAGCACAGCTTTGCATATTAATTAACTGTGTCGTTACTGTAAAATACAAAAAAAGAAAAATAACGAATGATGTCGTTACTCATACACCGTCGTAACTATAACCACACAAAGTCCTTTAAGAAATAGACTTAAGCCGGATATTATAATACACACACATACCCAGCCAACACATACATACTATATACTCCTATAAACACATACATACACTTATTTTCAATATTGTAAAGTATGTTTGTAGTTTATTAAAAAAAAAATCTAAAGGATAATCCTGCTTGTAAGCTCATGCAACACACATCACTGCGAGTATTTAAGTATGAGTGAGAGTATTTTTCTTTTTAATATGAACAGTTTTCCTGTTAACGTAGAAACGTAGACTATCATACAGAAAAATATTTATTAAAATTTCCTTCTTTTTTTTTGCTTTGCATTGACTAATTAAAATCTCAAAAAATATTCTACGCTTTTGTGGAAAATGGAATTGTTATAATTTGTGAGATTTGAAAATTCATTAGAAATTGTAATACTAAACAGAAGAATTTCTTAGGAAATATAAATAATCTACATATAACTAAATGCTAGCTTGTCATATGCAGCAATAAGTCATTTAAATTATTTAAAATAGAAATATTTTACAATAGTATTCTTTGAATTTATTGTTAGAAGAAAATTTTTGGCTTTTGTTTGCAAAGTAATTTCTTTTTAATTTAAAATTTTGTTTAAATTGTCAAGTATTTTGAAAAAATTTTTTCCAGACTTTTTAAAATTTCAAAATATTTTAACATTGTATTTTCAAAATGTCTGCATAACAGAGTGTAATAAGCTTTTATAAGGTCTATGTATTTTTTTTAAATAAAATTTTTACTTTTCAAGACTTAAGATGTTGAAATTGTTTATTTTAGGAAAATTTAACATGTGGCGTATGATTAATATTAATTATGGAATATTTTATAAAAACAGCAATAACTTTTAAATGAATTAAGATATGGAAATAATTAAAAAAGCAATTTGAAGCGGAAACATTAAGGAGTAAAATTAACAGTTATAAGTCCTATTTATATTGTTTATTTTTGGTCTTGACTTTCAATATAAAGTTCTATATACAAAGGAATCTTTATTATTTTAACAATTTGTTCCAGTGTGCTTAATATTCCTTTGACTTAATTAACAAGTGTGGATTTTATTAACTCCTCTATATCAAATTATTAAATTAGCAATTTTATATAAATACTTGAATATAAATGCACTACATACCCCATTAATTTATTTTAACTTTTCTCATCATTTTGGTAATTTAACTATTAGTCCCACTGTGCTAAACATTGTCTTAATAATAATGTCCGCATTACTTGTCATTGTTAGTAATCAAAATGGTTAATTAATCTCTTTAAGTTCATTAAATTTTCGATTAAAAAAAATAAACCTAAAGCGTATGAGTAATATTAATTATGTACTATTTTGTTAAAGGGTCTCTAACTAAAGCAGCTATTCAAATAATTTGAACGATGTTTTAAAGCCAATAAATATAGTGTTAAGTAGAAGATATTGAATAGTTGAGCAATTAAGGTAATAAATATATAACTTCCAAAGTTCTAGTCCATTATATAAGACAGAGAAATAAATAAAGATTAAGTGAAAAGGAATTTTCACAAATAGTATTGTGAGTTCTTTCAACATTTTAATTATTTTATTTGTTAATTTTTGTTTAATTCTGTAGGATAAATAATATATAAGATCTTATTAGAATTTTTAAAATTCCTTAGAATTTTTACTTTATAATTTCTAATTTCTAATTATTTCAACCTGAAAATTTTAATTTTTATAGAGTCAGCTAAATTTAAAGCTGTGAAACAAATGCCTTGATAATCTCACTAAATTAGGCTACAAAAAAAAAGTAAATCAAATTTCAAATAGCTAGACTTTAGTTCCAAAATTGACAATTTAAAGAAAAATACAGTGTGTGGCGTATGATTAATATTAATTATGGAATATTTTGCAAAAAACGTTATAACTTCTAAACTAAACAATGTATGCAAATAATTTAAATGGGGATTTAAAGCCTACAAAATAAGCAGTTAAATTGCACAGTGGTACGGTAAAAAATTAATGGTAAGAGCTTAACATTTCCAAAAAAAAAAAATTAAAAAAAAAAATCAATATGGTGTTTTTGCTTTAAATTTCCAAAATAATGTCTGTTCTTTTATACTAATTTTACACTAAATATGTTCAGTTTGGTGTTTAATTTTAACAATAGGAAATTGTCAAAATCAGTCATTAAAAGAATTTGATTGGTGGCGTATGATTAATATTAATTATGGAGTATTTAACAAAAAACACCATAACTTCTAAACTATAACAGGTATTGGCAAATTTCAGAAAAATATTTAAATCTAACAAAACAACATAAATTATAAAAAGGATAACCCAACACTAGAGATTTAAAAGAAGTCTTTCAGAGCTCATCAATATGATTTTATTTGGAACTAAATACTAAATATCTTCAACATTGATTTTAAATTGTAAATTCTTTGCATATTTTTAATGAATGTGGTATAAAGTTATTACTGGCCATTTGACTAACTCTTTCTCTACTCTAAAAAAATAACCACAAATTTTTTCCTATAAAACTTTAACTTGTAATTTTTTCTGTTATTATTTTTTTTTGTAGAAAAAAACGTGTTTTCAATCTACAAATGTAAAATAACAAAGTTTTGTTTTTTTTCTTCTTCAATAAAACACGCTAAAAAAACACAAACAACACCAACGTCCAACAAACTTTTAATGGAAACGTTATAATCTACACTACCGATAAATGGATTTCTTCTTTATTTTTCAGTTACATATTTTTTTTATCCAATTTGTTATTGTTTTTTCTATGTCTTTACATTGGCAGCCAAAGGCGATCACGTTTATTATTTATGGAATTATTAAAGAGAAAAAAAAGAATAAAAATAACGGGAAACTTTCAATATTTTTCAAATTAAATTGAAAGGCAAGAAATGAGTTGCATACAAACTTTATCACATAAATACTGGTGTGAGGGAATATTATTATTATTTTTTATTAATAAATTACAAATAACTTACCGTTGCACCCATTTAAAGGAAGGCATAGGATTACCATCGGCCACGCACTCAAATGCCGCAGGACTAAATAAGGGAGCTGTGGTAAGGCGATCGGGACCAGCCGAGAGGATTTTAGGGGGGTCTGTAAATTAAAAAAAAGAGAGAACATATTTTTAAGATTTTCTTTCTGGAGAATGTGTTGTTCTAAAGAAAAATGTGTTGGCGACAAAATTTTCCACAAGAAAAATTGTGTTTGGGCGACAACAACATTTTCTATAGAAAAAATTGTGTTTGGGCGTCAACAATATTTTCAATAGAAAAAATTGTGTTTGGGCGACAACAATATTTTCTATAGAAAAAATTGTGTTTGGGCGACAACAATATTTTCTATAGAAAAAATTGTGTTTGGGCGACAAAAATATTTTCTATTGAAAAAAATTGTGTTGGCGACAACAATGTTTTCTATTGAAAAAAATTGTGTTGGCGACAACAATGTTTTCTATTGAAAAAAATTGTGTTGGCGACAACAATGTTTTCTATTGAAAAAAATTGTGTTGGCGACAACAATGTTTTCTATTGAAAAAAATTGTGTTGGCGACAACAATGTTTTCTATTGAAAAAAATTGTGTTGGCGACAACAATGTTTTCTATTGAAAAAAATTGTGTTGGCGACAACAATATTTTCTATAGAAAAAATTGTGTTGGCGACAACAATATTTTCTATAGAAAAAATTGTGTTGGCGACAACAATATTTTCTATAGAAAAAATTGTGTTGGCGACAACAATATTTTCTATAGAAAAAATTGCGTTGGCGACAACAATATTTTCTATAGAAAAAATTGTGTTGGCGACAACATTTTCTATAGACAATTTTTCTATTTTCCAAGTTTTCAATTAAATTCACTTCATTGGTTATAATTCTTTAAAAATGTGTCAAATATTTAAAAAAAACACCAAAAATTAACTTACATTTAACATCCAATTGCACTGATAGCTGCTCCGAGGTGCCTACAGAGTTTTGAGCTTGACAGGTATAAAGACCAGCATCACGTCGGCCAACTGGGCGTAATTGTAGAGTTTCCTAAAAAGACACACACACACACAGGACAATAAAATATGATTAAAATGCAGCAGCAACAACATAAAAATATTCTCATATTGAGCAAATTTAAATAAGAGAAAAAAAAAAACAAACTATAAAACTTTGTTTGGCAAAGTTACAAGATAAAAAAAAGCGGATTTTATAAATAAATCCTGTTACACTGTTATCAACAATATTATTGTTGTTTTTGTTGCTTAACGTTAAACTTACCTGTAGACTGGCAATTTCTGAACGTCCTGCTCGACGCCAGACAATGCTCGCTGGTGGATTGGCATCCGCCACACAGCGTAATATCAGTGCATCTTTATCCTCTTCCAAGTCGATTTCCGGTGAGCCAATTAGACGTATTGTTGGTGCGTCTGCATTTTAAAATAAAGCCAAGTAAAAGTAAGAAGATGGAGAGAGAGAGAAAGAGAAGAAAAAAACACATGAAGATGAATGATTTTGTATGTAGCAAGTTTTAAAAGCATATTGAAGGAAAATTGCAGTTAATTTAATTGATTTAGCACAAAACTGGCAACAGCCAAAACAGAAAACACAAAACAACTATACAAAACTATAAATATTGTGTGTTTGTATATACGTATATACGCTTAAGGATAAGGTCTTGTCTGGATTTTAACTTCCTCTTGCTGGTCCTCTATACCCCTGTGCTTTCCTGTGCCATTTTTTGTATTTAAGCCCCGGCTGTAACGGATTTTTGTAAAATTTTGACTTGTTGCCAAATTGAATTTTTTGGCTCAGCGACGAAGGAGTTATTATAGTTTGCAAATGATTCTATGGCTAGAACTCAGTCACTCAAATTTTAACATAGACAATTGGTCTGTTGTGATGGTCGGTTTGTCTGTTCGTCTTGCTGTTTGTTAAAATATCAATAGGAATAAAATTATATTTTGTGTGTGGCGGATGAGTTGTTTGCCTTTTTTTTTACCTTTTTGTTATAAATATTAAATTTAATTTAATTTGCATTTGTGTGCCTTTGGGTTAGGGAAATAGAGGTAATCAAATTTGCTAAATTAGTTTTGAATTGTTAAATGGCAACTAACAAATTACAGTGTGGGTTGAAATTATGCGAGCAGGGATCATTATTTACATACAAACTGTTGGGGACAGACTTCTCTATAGAAAAATAAGTTTGGCAAAAATGTTTTTATAGAAAAATATGTTTGGGACAAATTTTTCTTTTGGAAAAATAAGTTTGGGAAATAGTTTTCTATAGAAAAATAAGTTTGGGACAAATCTTTCTATAGAAAAATATTTTTTTCCATAGAAGAAATGTTTGGGACAAATTTTTCTGTAGAAAAAATGTTTGGGAAAAAGTTTTCTATAGAAAAAAATGTTTGGGAAAAAGTTTTCTATAGAAAAATATGTTCGCGATAAAGTTTTCTATAGAAAAATATGTTTGGCACAAAGTTTTCTATAGAAAAATATGTTTGGCACAAAGTTTTCTATAGAAAAATATGTTTGGCACAAAGTTTTCTATAGAAAAATATTATTGGGACAAAGTTTTCAATAGAAAAATATGTTTGGGACAAATTTTTCTATAGAAAAATATGTTTGGGACAAAGTTTTCTATAGAAAAATATGTTTTTGGACAAAGTTTTCTATAGAAAAATATGTTTTTGGACAAAGTTTTCTATAGCAAAATATGTTTTTGGACAAAGTTTTCTATAGAAAAATATGTTTTTGGACAAAGTTTTCTATAGAAAAATATGTTCGGGATAAAGTTTTCTATAGAAAAATATGTTTGGGACAAAGTTTTCAATAGAAAAATATGTTTGGGACAAAGTTTTCTATAGAAAAATAAGTTTGGGACAAAGTTTTCAATAGAAAAATATGTTTGGGACAAAGTTTTCTCTTGAAAAATAAGTTTGGGGCAAGATTTTCTATAGAAAAATATGTTTGGGACAAATTTTTCTGTAGAAAAATATGTTTGGGACAAATTTTTCTATAGAAAAAAATGTTTGGGACAAAGTTTTCTATAGGAAAATATGTTTGGGACAAAGTTTTCTATAGAAAAATATTATTGGGACAAAGTTTTCAATAGAAAAATATGTTTGGGACAAAGTTTTCAATAGAAAAATATGTTTGGGACAAAGTTTTCTATAGAAAAATATTATTGGGACAAAGTTTTCAATAGAAAAATATGTTTGGGACAAAGTTTTCCATAGAAAAATATGTTTGGGACAAAGTTTTGTATAGAAAAATATGTTTGGGACAAAGTTTTCTATAGAAAAATATGTTTGGGACATAGTTTTCTATAGAAAAATATGTTTGGGACATAGTTTTCTATAGAAAAATATGTTTGGGACATAGTTTTCTATAGAAAAATATGTTTGGGACATAGTTTTCTATAGAAAAATATGTTTGGGACAAAGTTTTCTATAGAAAAATATGTTTGGGACAAAGTTTTCTATAGAAACATATGTTTGGAACAAAGTTTTTCTAAAGAAAAATAAGTTTGGCATAAAGTTTTCTATAGAAAACTGTGTTGGGGTTAAAATTTCTTTTAATTTCTCAATTTCATCTGAGCTCTTGCTTTTTTAACACGTTTGCTATTACTTAAAACAAAAAAATTTACAATTTCTTACATTTAACATCTAATCTGGCTTCCACTGGCACCGTTTTAGCCGTATACGATTCATGATAAGCCAAACAGCGTAAAATATCACCATGTCTCTCACGCATTGCTGTCAATTGTACCACTGAGGTGGCCGACCAAGTACGTGGATTATCTGGTTCGGTGGCATTTGTTTGCGGATGAATGGGTTCAATTTCTTGGTCACCTAAAAGAAGGAGAAAAAAATACAATAACATTTTATACAGGAGTTTAGAGTGGAGCATGAAAATGGCAATTGTGTATTTATAGTAATAATATAATAAATGAAGTAGTAGTAGTCTTATAAGGGTAATAGAGTAAAAATGCAATTTAAAATGGTAAGTAGGTATATGATAAGGTGAGAGAGAAGGAGGAGTGATAGGTATGGAACGAATTGCAATTCGAGCTATTTGAAGCTACAAGGACTTGGGCATAATTAAATGGCTGGGGAATAAATTAATACGGGTGTATTAAAGAAAATTATATGTTAGCATTTGTTTGTTATATTAAATTTAAAACTAAATGGGCGTTTTAAAGAATTTTAATAACTTTTTTAAACTGGAAATGTTTTATGTAATATGAGCTTGTATTACATTACATGGGTGATATTTTGCTTACTAAAATTCATTTAATTAAATATAATAACAATTTCAGCCAAAGTTTCTATCAGTTTAGGATATTTTAAAGATTTTATATTTTTCATGTTGAAGGCGTATGATTAATATTAATTATGGGTACTTTTGGAAAAGTTGTTATAACTTGTAAAATTGAGGGAATATTTCAATGAATTCAATGAAATTCAATGAAAACAAAACAGTTATATGAAATTTTAGTAAAACAGTTTAGAACTTGTTAATTTTCTATAAGAAAATTAAGCTGGAATATGATATTTTTTTTTAGAATTTTTGTTTAACAATTTTTTTTCATACTGTAGGGTACGACGAACAATTTTCAAGTTTCTAGTGCATGGAAAATTACATGTTTTAACATAAAACAATTACAGATAATCATACAACTTGAATGCACATTTCCAGGAAATAAAAGACAAACTAAAGTGAAAATAATAGAAGCTAAAACTTAAAGACAAGAAGGAAAAATATACATTGTTTAAAGAACAAGTAAAACTGCAGCAAATACTTACCAAGAAACCACTTAAGTGTGGCAGGTGGATTACCATAGTGGGAGACACATTTTACGGTGGCCAAAGAGCCCGAGTCCACAGTAATATTATGGCCGGGAGGTACATGGGCACCTTCATATTCCAAACGGGGACGTTGGGGAGCCACTAGAAAATTAGAAAAGACAAAAAAAAAATAGAAAACAAGAATATTCATTAGTGGTTGCAGTTTAAAGTTAAACAAGAGAAAAATTACAATAAATAATGTTATTCTAGCTACATAATGTAAACGAGTACAAGGAGCTGTATTATTATCATTATTTTTCTTAAGAAACTGAGCTGAGCTGAATTGTATAAGTATGCGTTGCATTTATAAGTATAGAAATGTGTTTGTGTATTAAAATTGATGTCATGCATTTCCTGTTTCCTACGGACGTGCGTTCTACAACATAAATATTATTTCAGTTGATTCCATATAATTTTTATCCTTAGCTTTCTCTTTTTGTCTTTCTATGCCACCTCATTTTTTTTTAGAGAATTTAATTTTGTTCAAGCTAAGTTTTCTTAGAATCTCGAACATTTGCAGGGATTTGTAGTTGACAGAACAGCATTTTTGGGGTGGCCTTGGATTCAACTTTAACATTTGGATTTAGAATGTGGCAACAATTTTGGTTTTAGTGGTTTCTGTTATGCATTCTAATTAAACTAAAGCAGATGAAGCAAATATAATACGCATGTGACTTCTGATGCTAAAAAAGAAACAGGCCTTAGGTAACAAATTTGTAAAAAGGAGGCCTTATAAGTTAAATTTCAAGATGTGAAAAGTCATTAGAAGAATTTAGCTGCTTCGTTAAATCTCAACTTCTTGGAGAATTTTGTATATAGTAACAGAAAGAAGCTGACATAGTTAAGTTAATTTATTTAATTGGCTTTGCTTATATAAATAGAATCAAAATAATTTTCTTTAAAATACCTAATTTTTATATAAACTTTCCCTTTAAGGTGAATTCATTTATACAAGAATATGAAAAAGCATAATTATGTTAATTAATTTATATAAATATATTTGTGCTCTAACTAAATTCTTAAAATTTATTCAAATATTCCTGCATCTTTAGCAGTTATTGCCAGTTTTGTAAAATTCAACATAATTAAATATTAATCATACGCCACATATATGAAAAATATTAATTGTTTATTTTACTGCAGAATAAAGCAGATTTCTGCTAAAGTGTTCATATATTTTAATAAGAAAGAGATTAAGTAAAAGTCTGAATGATTTTTTTATGCTAAAATGTAAATTTTTAACTGTCTGTCTAATTTCCAAAGTTAAGTATGCTATTTTTTTTCCATTACCCCACTCCATCTTATACGAATTGTTGAAGTAGTTGTTTTCCCATGTAGGTTGCACTGTTTCCCATGTAGGTTGCACTGTTCTTCCTAATTATTGGAGTATCGTGCGTCTCCATATACGATGTTGCTATTAAATCCATTGTTATTGTTTGTATCAGTTTAAATGGTTGTTGTTCCAGCTAAGTAGATGATTGGTCTGCTCTAGCGGGTCTTCGGATACATGTATGATGTTGCCATAAGGATTCAATTGATTGTTATTATTGCCTTGTGTCAGTTTCGTTAATCGGTTGTTGATCCAGCTAAGTAGATGATTGGTCTTCTGCAGCTGGTCTAGGATAATGGTGCTGCCATCTGTCGTTGCCTAGAAACAACGCCCTCTGTGTATTTGGTGTAGTGGTGGGGAACCTTGCTGATCTTTGATTCCTACCTTTTTCTCCCAGGGGGTGGCGGGCTGCCTGACTTTTTCCTCTAGTATGCTATAATACTTTTTATTTGTGCAGTTTATTTGGTACTACGGCAGGAATTCATTTCCAAACCTACCTAGACATACGTTTCATTGGGTTTATTACTTAAAAATGAGGGATTTACATTACTTGGCTTATCCTTTGAACCCGGTTTTTGTTATTAATAACTTGTATGCCATTTTGAAGGGTACATATCTGTCATTTATTGTCACTTAGTTATTGAATATTATATTGGAAACAACAGAATTTTGTACCAACAAAGCGCCATATGCGGGAAGTTTTGCTTTACTTCTATAATTTTTAAAAAAAAAATGCCGCTGAAGCATGAGACATGGTTTGTTCGGTTCAGAAGTGGCGACATGGTTTGTTCGGTTCAGAAGTGGTTAACCAAAAAAGTTAGAAGACCAAGAATTGGAGGCATTATTCCATAAAGATTGTTGCAAAACTCATTAGGATTTCATCCTGCAGCTGGATTCATCCAAAAGCTGGAAAATTGGATACCATATGAATTGAAGGCGAGATACATTGAAAGACCATTTTGCATGTCCGAAATGATGCTTGAACGCTACAGAGGAAAATAATTTTTGCAACGAATCATTACTTGCGATAAAAAATGGATCCATTAAGATACCCAAAGCGTAAAAAATCAAATGTGAAGTCCGGCCAATCGGTCAAATGTCCATGGCGCTAAGGCAATTTATGTATTTTGGTTGTTGCAATCTGACTAGACCATCACAAGGAACCTGTACCTAATGCAACTGATTCGTTTGAATCGTTTGGTCACATGTTAAAAACTATTCATAATGAATTGGTTGGGAAGTTTCTCTTCACCCGACATAGTCCAGACCTTCGCCAGTTGGACTACTATTTGTTTCAATCAATGAAGAACACTTTCTCTGGGATTCGTTTTTGGCCTCAAAAGATGAGCAGAAAGATGGGAAAAGGTCACAGCTAATAATGGCCAATACATTGAATAAATTTCAAAATAAAACTCAAAAATCACCCAATAATTATCGTCACGATAAAAAATAGCCAGGGAAAATGGTGCTAAAAGTTTTAGAAATTTAAGTGAAATTTATTCAAGTGTTTTCCCATTTTTTTTAACAAATCACCTTAAAAACAAAACTTAATACAATATTATTATTAATTTGGAACATATACTAGCATTTATGGTGAATTTTTTATACAAAAATATCAACAAGCTTCATTATTTAAATTGAGTTTTATAAATATGTTTGTGCTCTATTAAACTTCATTCATGATGCTAAAATATTCCTACAACTTTACAAGTTATTGCAATTTTTTCAAAAATACTCCTATTAAATATTAATCATACGCCACCTATATGAAAAATAAGAATAAAGCAGATTGCTGCTAAAGCTTCTATGTCTAAAAATATTAAACATTTTTAAAGAATTTTTTATTTTAATCTGCCAATTTCTGGTATTCTATGACTTAATGACTATTCAACATGATAAAATTTGTTGCAATCTTCTTACAACTTTATAAGTTACAACAATTTTTGCAAAGATATCACAGAAATTTAGCACAGGAAACTCATTAATTTATTCTAAAATATTTTTTGAGGCGAGATATTTGAAAAGTGACGTTGTGTGGTTTTCCACACATATGTGATTGCTGTGTTTTTGATGGTAAATCATGATTTTGAATACAAAAAAAAATAGATAGCAAAATTATTTTTTTTTAGTTTTTTACTTAAAATACATACCGTATGTGTGGAAAACAACACACAAGGGTAAACAACGTAATTTTTTTGAGGGTAAACTTAGGGGAAAATGAGATTAAAGTATCACAAAGTCTGCTGTCAGGCCAGCTGGTTTTGTTCAGTTCCATAAATAGCTCAGTCTTTCTATCTTGTGCAGGCATATTGCTCATTGTACATGTTAAATGATCCTTAAGAATTTATGAACATAACACCAACCACTCTCAGACTCTTTTGTTTTCTAGAATCTAAGCCGATTTACAAATCATACACTTAATTTATGGCCCTTAATTGGCACTTGTACTAAAACCCATTTACAAACTGTTTATCTGTTTCTAAAAATGCCGTTAGTCATCCTGGCAGATGAAGGCTTTTCCAATGAATACCTTTGCAAAAACAGGAATAAGTAAGATGACAGTGTTTGTGATGCCCTGTATGGGAGTTTTGTAAAACTTACGAGAGTTAGAGTAACGGAGAAATAAAAATCGTAATCAGTATAAATGTCTTCAAGTTAATTGCATGTAGCAGTTACTTTTTAAATCCACAACTACTTTTACACACACCCTTTTGCTACACCAACACACCTGTATACCATCTTCATTAAACTAATACTGGTACAGACATACACACACCCCATCACTTGTATACATATATGTATGTGTATGATTGTAATCCTTTAGTGGGGTTTCTGTGGTCAAATAAGCTTTTTTGTATTGCTGTTGTTTTTGTTGTTACATATCTAATACTATAATTTTCTATCTGGTTTCTAGCACAAACACACACTCTCACTCTGATTATGGCTTTTCTTGAGTTTAGAGCAACTAATGCTTGCAAACAATTGCTACAGCAGCTAAAGTTTTGTTGAAAGATGAGTGAGTGAGCAAACGAAACGCACGTATTAGTATGTGTCTGTGTGTGTTTGTATTTAGTGTTTCCTGAAATACATTTTTAACTTGCAAGAAATCTTGCACAACAATATGAGTGTCTGATTACCTGTGGTGTTTTGTATGGGGAACAGTGGGGCTAATTGGTTATAAGCAACGGCAAGGATCGACACAAAAAAAGACTAGAAGACTAGAAGGCTTTGTATCTAAACTCATTATACCCTACACCACCATAGTTGGGAGTGTATAATGCGTTTGTGCAGATGTTTGTAACACCCAAAAATATTAGTCTAACACCCACTTTAAAGTATACCGATCGACTTAGAATCACTATCTGAGTTGATTAAACGATGTCCGTCCGTCGGTCTGGCTGGGTGGCTGGTCGGCTGGCTGTCCATGTAAACCTTGTGCGCAGAGTACAGGACGCAATTTTGAAGTTATTTCGATAAAATTTTGTACGTATTATTTTTTTCGCCCATGGAGCCAAGCCTATTGAAACTGGCTGAAATCGGTCCATTATTTCACCTAGCCCCCATACAAATGTCCTCCCGAAATTGGACTTTATCGGTTATAAATGTTTAATTTATATATGTATCTCCACAAATTCCGCTCCAAATAAGTTTTATATATACAAAATTCATGTCACCAAATTTTGTTACGATCGGTCCATAATTAGTCATAGCTCCCATATAGACCCGCTTCCGAAAATCACTTTAACGTGCATAAATCGCTTAAAAATTTTGGTATACACACAAAATTATAGACATAAATCACACGACGTAATTTCATGATGATCGGTCCATAATTGGTCATAGCTCCCATATAACCCCCACTTCCGAAAATCACTCAAAAATATAAATTATTGAAATTTTAAAAGAAACATTTTTTTGCTGTTTTACTTAGTGTAGAGTATTATATGGTCGGGCTTGATCGACCATACTTTCTTACTTGTTTTAAACATGCAAAATGGTACAAAAATGTTCTAGTAAAACTCTTTTTAGTAAAATATATGAAAAATGTTTACGAAATCGGCCTTATTCTGAAGTAAAATAAACAATTACTTCATTTCATATACGTAGCGTATGAGAATAAATATCGAATCATAGAAATATATTAAAACTTTAGCAGAAATCTGATTTATTCTGAAGTAAAAAAAGCAATTATTCTTTTTCATATATGTGGCGTATGATTAATATTTAATTATAAGAATTTTTGCGAAGCTTGTTATAACTCGTAAAGTTGTTGGAATATTTGAACAAAATTTATGGATTTTAACAGAATGAACAGCAAGTCATAAAATATATTAAAAATTTTGCAGAAATCTGCTTTATTCTGGAGTAAAATAAAGAATTATTATTATAAGAATTTTAGCAAGGCTCGTTTTAACTCGTAAGGTTGGAGGAATATTAAGGAGTGAGATCGAAAAATTCTTAACATACATATATGTTTATAAAAAAGAAACCACTAAACTTACAGCTTTAATTTTTTTTTTATTTGATTGAAATTATTATTACAATTTACAAAAAAAATTATTTTTATAGTTTTAATCACTAGTGATGAAATTTTGAACCTTTTTCGGAAACCCTTCCATTAACGTTTTTATAGTGCTTTCTGTCACTTTGCTCGAACATGTAGTCCATCTCCGTTTAAAATCTACCACACTTTTGGACACCTTTTTTGTACTCTTCAATTCTCTTTTAACAAGAGCCCAATATCTCTCCACTGGCCTTAGCTCCGGGCAGTTTGGAGGATTTGCCTCTCTTGGTACAAATACCACATTATTGTTCTTGTACCACTCAAGGGCTTGTTTGCCATAGTGACAGGATGCCAAGTCAGGCCAAAAATAAGTGGACACATTATGAAGTCTTATGAATGGAAGCAGCCTTTTTTGTAAACATTCCTTGATGTAAATTTCGGTATTTATAGAGCCCGTTGTAACAAATGAGTGGCTTCTTTTGCCGCAACTGCATATTGCTTGCCATACCAAGAACTTTCTGGGAAATTTTGTCTGCTTTTGGGTCCTAAACTTTTCTTCAACATTCCCTCGAGCATCAGCAACATAAAATTTTTGACCTGGAAGTTGCGAAAAATCTGCCAGAACATACGTTTCGTCATCCATTATGCAGCAAGAATATTTTTTTATAAAACTTGACTTCAATTTCCGTGCTCTGTTTTTGGCCTCTAAATTTTTAGTAGCGTTCCTGTCAGGAACTTTTTGAGCCTTGTATGTTTTTAAACCTGCATTAGCTTTAACTTTTCGTACCAAATAGTCCGAGCACTGAGCTAACCGGGCTGCTTTCCTACCGGATGTGTTGGGAGCTCTTTTGAAAATGCGTTCTATTTTTTTGGCTTTAGAAACATCATGTGGACCATTCCTTCTACCTGAACCAGGTTTTCTATCAACTGACAAGTTCTCCCGGTACTGTTTAATAACATTGGAAACAGTTTGACGGCAGACCTTTGTATGCTTGGCCAACTTTTTGTAAGACCAAGTTGGGTTTTGTTGAAAATATTTAATAATTTCAGTACGCACTTTTTTCTGGTCACTCATTTTAATCAGATTAACAAAAAAATTAATATAATTGACATTACACATAATAACTGACATGTTTTTCAAAGGTAACTTGATCAAAAAAAAATTCAAATAATACTTGGGTTAAAAAATGTAATGAAAAACGTGTGTTAAGAATTTTTCGATCTCACTCCTTAGATTTGTTTTATGAATTTGAATGGAATAAACATCAAGTCATTGAAATATATTAAAATTTTATTCAAAATCAGCTTTATTAAGAAGCAAAACAAACAATTACCTCTTTTTATATAGGTGGCGTATGATTAATATTTAATTAAGGAGAATTTTTGCAAAGCTTGTTATAATTCGTAAAGTTGTAGGAATATTTGAAAACATTTTATGAATTTGAATAGATTAAATAACAAATCATAGAAATATAGTAAAACCTTAGCAGAAATCTGCTTTATTCTAAAGTAAAATAAACAATTACTACTTTTCATGTACGAGGCGTATGATTAATATTTAATTAGGAGAATTTTTGCAAAGCTTGTTATAATTCGTAAAGTTGTAGGAATATTTTATGAATTTGAATAGAATAAACATTACCGGTATTTACAATATAGAGTACTTGGCCTTGTGATGTAGTAAAAATAGCACATTAACACAAATTAAAAACAAAATACATTAGAAATAGTAATGTTTGTCAATAAATAGCTCTTCTGCTTTTTTTTTACTGGGCCAAGAGCTCCACATCATGAATAACGCTATGAAGTCATGAAAATATATTAAAATTTTAGCAGAAATCAGCTTTATTCAGAAGCAAAACAAACAATTACTTCTTCTTATATATGTGGCGTATGATTAATATTTAATTAAGGAGAATTTTTGCAAAGCTTGTTATAATTCGTAAAGTTGTATGAATATTTGAACAAATTTTATGAAATTAAATAGATTAAACAACAAATCATAGAAATATAGTAAAACCTTAGCAGAAATCTGCTTTATTCTGAAGTAAAATAAACAATTACTTCTTTTCATATACGTGTCGTATGATTAATATTTAATTAAGGAGAATTTTTGCAAATCTTGTTATAACTCGTAAAGTTGTAGGAATATTTGAAAGAATTTTATGAATTTGAATAGAATAAACATTAGCGGTATTTACAATGTAGAGTACTTGGCCTGGTAATGTAGTAAAAAGATCACATTAGCACAAATTAAAAACAAAATACATTAGAAATAGCAATGTTTGTCAATAAATAGCTCTTCTGCTTTTTTTTTACTGGGCCAAGTGCTCCACATCATGAATAACGCTATTAAGTCATGAAAATATATTAAAATTTTAGCAGAAATCAGCTTTATTCAGGAGCAAAACAAACAATTACTTCTGTTTATATAGGTGGCGTATGATTAATATTTAATTAAGGAGAATTTTTGCAAAGCTTGTTATAATTCGTAAAGTTGTAGGAAGATTTGAAAACATTTTATGAATTTGAATATATTAAACAACAAATCATAGAAATATAGTAAAACCTTAGCAGAAATCTGCTTTATTCTAAAGTAAAAAACACAATTACTACTTTTCATGTACGAGGCGTATGATTAATATATAATTATAAGTATTTTTGCAAAAATGTTATGATTTTAAATCGAATACATAGCAGATCGTTAAAATTAATTAAAATAGACAATAATTTTTATATTATTCTATTGAAAATATCTTCATAAATGCAACTAAAGTAAAATTCACAATGAATGAAAATTTGTTACTAAACTAAAGCAATATTTCTTAATATTTAGTATTGGTCCCGTTTTAAGATGTTTTAAAATGATTTAATTTAAAGAATTTTCATCTTTGAGGTATTTCAATTATTTGCTTGTACCTTTTATTAGGTGTATGACTTAAAAATGTGGGATTTACAATAGCTGGTGTAGCTTTTCAACTGGGGTTTTGTTTTTAATAACTGATATTTAATTTTGAAGCTAAACTTCTTTAATTAAAAAAAAGAAAAAAATACAGCTGAAGAATGCCGATTGCTCAGCGAAGCTTTTAGTGAATGTGTTCCATCAGTTTCAACTTGCGAGAAATGATTTGTGCTGTGGTGTGGAGAAGTGGTGATTTTGCACCGAAGACAAATATTGCCCAGGCCAGCCAAAACAGTTTGAAGACCAAGAATTGAAGGTCAAACTCAACAAGAGCTTGTAAGCAGCAATTTCAAAACGTTTGTAAGCATCAGTATTCAATAAAAAACAAGGAAATTGGATACCATAAGAATTGAAGCCGAGAGATTTTGAAAGATGATTTTGCATGTCTGAAATTCTGTTTGAATGCTATAAAAGAAAATGATTTCTGCATCGGATTATTAGTTGCAATGAAATGTGGAACCAATACGATAACCAGAGACTAAAAAGATCGTATCCCAGGAAAAAATATTTCGGATTTGGAAGCAATAAATATGATTACTGCATCTTCTACTGCTACATTAATTGCATCCTAAAATTATTGCCTTACAAAAATGATTTTGGAAGGCATACATTAAGCTATTCGCATAAGTGGTGAAAAACTTGGAAAAAATCAGCGCTTCTTGTTAGGCAATCAGTGGGTCTGTAAGATTTTATTGCTTCTCAGCAGCTTTAAAATCTATGTGCACAATTGTTTGCACATACATATTTAATTCGATGAAATCAGGTTAATTTTAAAGCTGTGAAATATGCTTATTTTGGATTCCTTATGCAGAGCCTCTACGCGAGGAATCCCATATAAAAATCATGTAATCTTTCATGCGAAGGTAGTTCTCTGTATTTGGAGGAATAAAGGGGGTCTTTTATGAGCTTCTGAAATATGACCAGGCCATCACAGGGAATCTGGGAAACGAAGGCAATTTATTCGTTTGAAGCGAACATTGATCAAAAAAAGCGCTGACCAATGAAACTGTAATATTCCTTCCTGAAAACACTCGGACACATTTTGCAATACCTGTTAAAAAGTATTTAGCAAGAAGTGGTTGGGAAGTTTTGTCTCAACCGCTTTATAGTCCAGACCGTGACCCGTCCAATAACTATTTTTTTCGATCGAAGGAGAAGAACCCTCTCTCTGGGATACGCTTCACTTTGGAACACAGTAACCGATATTGACTTGATTCGTTCTTGGCCTCCAAAGATGAACAGTTTTTTTTGGCTCGGAATCCAATTGTTGTCATAAATATGGGAAAAGGTGGCTAACAATGGCCAATACTTTGAATAAATTTATATTGTACAAATGTTTAAAAGTTTAAACTAAAAATTTTATAAAAATCTCGCATTTTTAAGTCCTACAACCAATAAAAAATTAATAAAATATTCTTCCTTAAATGCTTTCATTTAAAATATATTTATGTTTTCATAAACAATATAGTTTACATTGTGAATTGGCCTTTTTGCAGTATTTTAAATCATTTGCTTGCACATGTTAATACAATTTTTAATTGTTTCAAAACAATATTTATTTTTTGAAATTAATTTAGATTTTTGGTTAATTTTTCCATAGAGAAACTTAAAGTGGGATTTTATTTGACCCTCAGTTATATAAATTGATTTCTTTTCTATTCAATGACATTTAATTTATTCAAAGATTTGCTTGATTTTTTCGAAATACAGGCAAATCCCGGTATAACGAATCTCACTTTAACGAAAATCCGATATAACGTACAACCATATTTTTAACATTAACTACCTTATATAACGAACGTTTCAACCATTTTGTACTCGATATAACGAATGTTGAGAGAGAAAAAAACAAAAACATACGAACGATAAAATTTTTAACATTGATAATTATAACAAGCTATATAGAATGGCTCAAATAATCATCGATCTATAAAGAATGATTTGTATCCCATTGTGGAAAAGGCATTTAATTGTTGATTAGCAGAACAGAGGTAAAACACATTCAAGTTAAAAGAATTGCTTTAAAATCCAGAGCCCTAGAAATAAAAAAGGCTTTATAATGGTGGATTTCATGCAAGAATCAGCATACAATTATAGTTGAGCGCAATCTAACTCCTGGTGTTATTCTCATAGCGATATATTGTAAAATGATACCAGAAAACTTGTTTGTACACGCTAGAGAAACTAGTGCTCCAGGAAGAATGTTATCGAAGGATAGACTAACATTTTTGGTTAACGCTAATGAATGTGGAACAAAGATGATTTAATCTTTTCATTGCAAGGCAAATAAACGCCGCTCTTTTCGTAAAAAAGTGTTGTCGTAAATTATCTTCATTTAAATAATGGACATTTTTTAATTGTAGGATCAATTTTTGAACCGAAATCCCATTCAATGAGGGCTTTATTAATCCTTGGTAATGCCTCTCAAGTCAAGCTAATGTCACACTGCTTAAAATTTATTAAAAAAAAACATCTCGATATAACGAATTTTTCGATTTAACGAATGGGCCTGACAACATATCGTTCGTTATACAGGGATTTGCCTGTATAGCAAATTTTAGAAAATTATTCATAATTAATATTAATCATACGCCTAATGTATGAAAAATCTTATTTTTTATTTAGGCTTTGGTTTAAAGCTGAATAATCCTAAATTATGTTTTGTTTGTTAATAACACGATTTAGTAAATTAAAAAGGGCTATTCTATAGTTTAAGAAAATTATTGCAATTCTTCCAAAAACACATTTACTAAAGTCAAGGCTGAGAAGCGTCTTTATATTAGCTTTAATAGAACGCAGCATTCATGAGAAAGTCATTACCAAAGCATCAGTTATATATGTACCCTTTGAATGTTATTTAGAATGTCATTGTTTTTTCTTTTAGTGCTCGAAATTTCAACAAATAGATATCTATCAAAGCTTAGTTACTTATGGAATAAAAATATTTGGTAATTTTTATCCGTAGATATTGATTTGAAATTAATGTCAAGTTAGCTTTTAGGTACATTTATCTGCTGGGTATTTTACACCGTAGATATCTATTTGTTGAAGTTACTGGCATAAGATTGTTAAGTTATCTATGAAGTTATCCCACTGTGCTGCGGTTGCATTACTGATGATACGTGTTTTTGTATATAAAAAGTAAGTATGTATATATGCAGGTAAAATGTATCTAGTATGTATGCGTATCTAAAATCAGCTCTTAACAAGAGTCTTAAAACCAACAAAATTGATAGAATGGAGTAGATTTGGCATCATCTGTTGTAGTTAGCAATGAATGTGTATTTAAAATGTTGTAAATGCAGTTTGTTGCATTAATGCTACAACGACTCAACATGTACTTATGTTTGCTGTAATATTTATTTTTCATTTATTGCGAGCTGCTGCAGCAAAAGGAAAAGTAATGACTGCTGTCATGGTATTTGCGGCTAGGATTACACTACATTTAGTATGAGATTTAGAAAATTAATTAAGGTTGGTTTTTGTCTTCACTCCACACACAACTCTTCTACACTTCCTATTCATTATTTTTTGCTTGATTTTTGTTAAAGCTAGAACAAGGTTTTTTTTTGTTGGTTTAGAAAAGAAACTGAAACCAAACGCAAAATAAAAGGAAAAAAATAAAGTAATTGTAAAGACTTTAGTTAAAGGTTTAAGCTTTAATAAAATTTTCTACAATATACTTTTGTATATATTTTTTTTTATTAACTTGATAACTTGCATGGCAAATATTCTGCCATTATTCTTGTTATAATCTTCTTTGTCTAACAATGACAAGCTGCTTAAAATTTCTACAAGTTTTTCAACTTGAATTTTGCGTATGCAACCATCACCATAACCATAGACACAACCCAGTAACCGCAACCAGCCAGCCATCCAGCCAACCAATCACCTTTTGTAAATCACATTCTCTGGAAGCTCAATTACTGCCTTGTAGTGTGCCCATCATCATCATCATCAGTTGCTGAAACTGGGCCAATGTCCTTGGTGTTACGAACAATAGTTTTTAGTTTTCATGTACGCAATAAATATTAACCCTTTGAAAGGTATTACAAATTTGTTAAGGGGAAAAATGTATGCAATCAAGAGATTTTAACAAACACAAGTTAAATTCTGCTAAAAAGTATTAAAATTTAAGTCATTGCTGCAATTTTTTTCCAGCATTATGTGAGTTCTTTGTGATTACTACTGCAATTCTACTTTTTAAATAGCTCTATTGAAAAATATAATCGTTTAATTGGTAATTATTTTTTGAGTTTGAAAACTATTTTTAATAAAACCTGAATTTCAGACATTATTTGTGCCTTCCACTTATATTACTTATACAGTTTTGAAATGTAGAATTTATCAGGTTTTTATAGCATTTTAAATATTTGAAATATCTTTCATACAACTTGAGTTATTTTGATTTTTGTAAAATAAGTCCTAATTAATATTAATCATACGCCACATACTAGATTTTTACACAATATTACTATTTCCAATGGTTGTTAGCATATATTATGTATTGTGGAGCCTTATAAATGCAAAAAAGGCTGCATATCATACAATATTATTATTACTATTTGAATTCCAGCTGTATTTCACACTTTTTTGCAATAAATTTTTCGAGAATTCATCGGCTTTTTTTGTAAACACTTGTGAAAATCTTCTGTTAAATTCGCTTTTTTGGAAAATATAAATTGAAAACTTTCCTAAAATTATTAAGTGGTTATGTAGTGTAGTTTTGCGATTGAACATTATTTTTTGTTAAAACTTGAATTTCTGCAAATACTTGTTTCTTAATTTTATGTTTTTTGTACAGCCATGAAAGACAAACTTTATTAGGGTTTCATTGCAATTTAAATCTTTCAAATATCTTTTATACAACTTGAGTTATTTTGATTTTTGTAAAATAAGTCTTAATTAATATTAATCATACGCAATAGGGTACAGATTATACAGCATTACTATTTGAATTCTAGCTTTTTTCCTTCAAGTTTCCAGAATTCTTTGGCTTATTTGTAAACACTTGTGCAAATCTTCTGTTAATTCCCCCTTTTGGAAAATATAATTGAAACCTTTCATAATATGATTAAGTGGTTGTATTCGTAGCGTATTTTATAACTTATAATTTTTCAGATTGAACAATATTTTTTATTAAAACTTGAATTTCTGATAAAGGTTGCACCTTCCTCTTTTGTTGTTTATACAAATTTGAAAGGCAGATTTTGTCAGGTTTTTATAGCAATTTAATTCTTTAAAATATCTCTTATACAACATGAGTAATTTTTATTTTTGTAAAATAATTTTTAATTAATATTAATCATACGCCTCAAGGTAATACTGTTTCCAATGGCTATTAGCATATTTTAAATATTGTACAGCCTTATAAATATGAAAGTCAATTTAACAAAAACCAAATTTTCTAAAAATTCTACCAATTAAGCAAAAATCTTACAATTAGGAACAATTTTACTGATGTTTTCCTTAAAATTTGTAAAGAATACACATTAAGTCATAAAAATATGTGAATACTTTAGCAGAAAACTGCTTCGTTATTAATTAAATTAAAAAATATTATTTTTCATATACTCGGCGTATGATTAATATTTAATTATGGATATTTTTGCAAAACTTACTATAGCTTGTACAGTTGTAGGAATATTTGCCAAAGTTTTATGAATTTAAATCGAATACACATCATGTCATAGACTTTAGTAAAAATAGAGCATAGCTGTAACTTGTGAATAAAATACTAAATATAAATATTTTTTATATTATTTTAGTTTTTGTTTCCAATTATAAATATTTATTTTCCAAATTATTTAATAGTTAAATAAAGTATTTGTCTAATTTATTAATAATATTTACAGTTAAATTTATCCATATTTATATCTTTTAAAACCAAAAAATTATAAATATAATCATTTTATATTAGTTTAATTAAATTATATTGATATTGTTTTAGAAAATAGTAAAATTTTATATATTAAAATAAAACAAAGTTGAATAAAATTTAAATTTATTTTATTTAGATACAAAAAAATCAACTAATTTCTTTGGAATATTTATTCAAACAAAACACAAAAAACTAAAATTATTCAAACAAAAAATGATTGAATAGAAATAATTCTAATAAAACTTTAGAAATATTTTTATTTCTCACAAATTTGAAACAAATAAATTTATTTTTCCAAAAATTACTGAATAGAAATAATTCTAATAAATGTTAAAGAATATTTTTATTTCACAATAATACTGATGTAAAATGTCTTCTGATTGCATTCTGAGTTGAAAAAGTTATTTTCAAAACGAATTACACATTTTTTTTCAGACCCTAATTCTCTGATATCTAATATTCTATTTTTAAAAACTACTACTTAATCATTGATTATCACTAGAATATGAACACAGATTTATGGTTTCAATTGGAGGTTTATTATTAATTTAAATTGTGAAGAACAAAATTCATGAATTATTTTTGAAAACTGTTTTTAAAGTAACTAGTTGTTCAAAATGATCGTCTGACATGGCATTCCTCCTAGGGCTATTTATCGTTGAATTATTTTTGAGCATTGTTTTTGTTTTCTCATAGAAAACGAAGGATCTTTATCATAATCATCGGATGAAACATCTTCATCGTCCGAGCTCATTTTCACACACAAACATTTTTTTTTATAAAACTGTTTAAAAATTTGTTGTTAAAATATTTGACTTTATTTTCACAAATAAAATTATTCAAAGAAAATTTCTATGAATAAAAGTATTCAAAATTTTTTTGTTGAATATTTAAATATTTTTCTTTTTTTTGGAGAAATAAAATTATTCAAAGAAAATTGCTTTGAATAAAATCTATCAACAAATTTTCGAATAAATAAAATAATATTTCATTTATAACTAGTTGAATAAACTAAATTAATATTTAATTTTTACTATAAAAATATAATTTGAAAATAATTACATGTTTTCATATTGATTAAAATATTTTAAAATCTATTCATTATATATTGAATAAAATACAACTTATTGTTACTAAAATACAAATAATATTAGTATAATTTTATGAATGTTTATTCAAAACTTTTCAGTATAATATATTTAATATCGTATTCTATTTAAATCAAATATTATTTATTGCTTTATATTCTAAATAGATATATATTAATTAGTATCCTATTTTGAATAATATAGAATGATTTCAATATAAATTTATTTTTTCAAATATAACTAAAATTCAAAAATAATTGAGTTTTTGGAAATATTTTGAATAAAAATATTCACAATTTACAGCTATGAAATAGAGTTACTTTTTAATACTATTGTATTAAAAATATCTTCATATTTGGAATTGTATAAAAAAAAGGAATTTTAATTATGAAAATCCTTTGTAGTAGCTCATTTATTTAATTATAGGTAATTGGTTTATGTTTTAAATATATTAGAGATATAAGCCTTGGCAAATATGTGCTTTATTCTAGCGAAAAATAAAAATTACTTTTTTCATATACATGGCGTATGATTAATATTTAATTAGGGGTATTTTTGGAAAAATGTATATAACTCGAAAAGTTTTAGGAATATTTGAAAAAAAATTTATGAATTTAAATAGAATACTCATACAGTCATAGGAATGAAGAAAAAGAGAGTTACTTTTTAATATTATTGTATTAAAAATATCTTCATAAATGGAAACGTATGCAAAAAAAAAAAAATAATTTTAATTATGAAAATCGTTTGTAGTAGCTCATTTATTTAATTATAGGTAATTGGTTTATGTTTTAAATATATTAAAAAATATAAGCCTTGGCAAAAATCTGCTTTATTCTAGCGAAAAATAAAAATTACTTTTTTCATAAACGTATGATTAATATTTAATTAGGGGTATTTTTGCAAAAATTTGCATAACTCGAAAAGTTGTAGGAATATTTGAAAAAAATTTATGAATTTAAATAGAATACTCATCCAGTCATAGAAATGAAGAAAAAGAGAGTTACTAAAATATTAATTTTAATTATCAAAATCCTTTGTAGTAACTCATTTATTTTATTATTTGTAATTGGTTTATGTTTTAAATATATTAGAAATATAAGCCTTGACAGAAATTTGCTTTATTCTAGAGATAAATAAAAATTATTTTTTTCATATACAAGGCGTATGATTAGTATTTAATTAGGGGTAGTTTTGCAAAAATTACTATAACTCGAAAAGTTTTAGGAATATTTGAACAAACTTTATGAATTTAAATAGAATACTCATCCAGTCATAGAAATGAGGAAAAATAGAGTTACTTTTTAATATTATTGTATTAAAAATATCTTCATAAATGGAATTGTATGCAAAAAAAAAGTAAAATATTAATTTTAATTATGAAAATCCTTTGTAGTAACTCATTTATTTGAATATAGGTAATTGGTTTATGTTTTAAATATATTAGAAATATTAGTCTTGCCAAAAATCTGCTTTATTCTGGAGAAAAATAAAAATGTCTTTTTTCATATACAAGACGTATGATTAATATTTAATTATGAGTACTTTTGCAAAAATTGCTATAACTCGAAAAGTTTTAGAAATATTGTAACACTTTAAAAATATTTGAATAGAGCACAAATAAATGAATTAAACTGATTTTTTTGTATATAAAAATTCACCATGAATGCAAAACTTTACACAAAATATAACAACATGTTGAGCAAAAATAAGAATTGAAGCAATATTTATTAAAATTTCCAACTTATGAAATATATTTTATTATGTTTTGTTTTTAAGATAATTTTCTTCAAATTTGAAAGAAGCACAAATCTATTTTTATTTTCTTCAAGTTTGTTTTTAAGATTATTTTTTTTTTAAATAATATAAACAAGCATCTTTATTTTGATCAAAACCTTTAGCTATATTTGTAGACCATTAAATTCCTTTTACATTTTTCAATTATTTTTAGAACGTAATGATGTTCAGAAATTTTATTAAAAATACTCATAATCAATATAGAAAAGTAATTGTTTATTTTACTTTAGAATGAAACAGAATTAATATCTTTAAGACAATTTAATAAATTAACTGGTTCGTGCTTTTTAAAATTTTGTTTGTGTAAGTAAAGCAACCTGGAATCTTTGTTTTCAATTGGAAATTGCAATTTCTAACCTATATTTGGCTTCTTGAAACTCAATTTCTTACAACTTTTTGAAGTTAATCAAAAAAAAAAAAATATTTTTTAAATTTCTTGAGATTGTGCCGATTTTTCCATACATAAACATAAAGTAGGTTATTATTTGAAATTTAGTTTTATAGCTTGAACTGTTTTCTATTCAAATACATAGAATTTATATAAAAACTCCATAAATCTCGGAAATATAGCAAATTTTATAAAAATAGCTATAATTAATATTAATCATACGCCATAGGTATGAAAAAAAAAATATTTTTTTTTATTTTACTTTACAATAAAGCCTAAGTCTCCTAAGCAATAAATAGCTTTCTTAAAAAGGTAGATTCAATAAATAAAATAGAGAAACTGTAATAACTGCTAGCTGTATTTTGAAATTTCTAATTAACAAGAAACTACAAATTTTAAATTTTTAAGGCTAATTTTAAAGATTTCAAGTTGTTATACTCAAGCTAATGCAAATTTCATTTGTGCTTTGTTTTGTTTCTTTCTTTTTTTTGTTGAGAATCTATTTTTCAAACTTCTTTGCTACAACTCGTATACCTTTAATGGCAGCACTAACGCTGATCGTAGCAACCATTAAAAGTGCCACGCACAAAGCTATTATATGTATATGACTGCTGTATCATACTTACCACGTACAACTAAGCGTACTGGTTGACTGGTTAAAGCATCCTGTGTTGTAAAATCACTGGCCGTCACCTGACATTCCCACAGGCCATCATCAAAATCCAATGTGGCCGAGCGTATCCACAAAGAACAATCTCCACCAATTTGCATTGGTGGTGGATGCAAATCTAAATGCAGGCCACCGCCATTCGACGACGATGAAGAGGGTCGTGCTGCCCATTCATATTTCTTGGCATAAATACCAACAGGCTGTAAATAGAGAAAATAAAAGGAAAATGTGAAAAAATATACTGTTTAGAGTTGTGTATGGCTGGGTTAGGTTTTTGGTAAAATTAGTATGTGTGTGTTAAGGATATTGAATGGAAAATTTTGCAGTGTGAAAGACTGGCTAAAAACTTTCTTTTGTTTAGAGGCTAAAATCATGTTTGAACCAGAAAAAAAAACTAGGGGAAAAAAGTGGCTTGCAAAAAAGTAAAACCTAAAGAGAAATGCGAGCCAAGTAATTAGTTTACGTACGTTTCTTTAGTTTATGCCTTTACATGTCCTATGGAGTAAATGTTTTGTTTGGCTGGGTAGGGGTTTTTCTGTTCTACAAAACTGATATGGCCGTATGTGGCATAGAGGTCATGTAGGTTTTATGTTGATTACTAAACTGTTTTCTATAGACTTTATACGTTGTTCTTTGGCATTTTGATATCATATTGTTTAGTGTCTGTGCATGCGTATAGTATGTGTTGTAAACGATAGAAAGATATTCTAATGCTGTAAGATAATATTGTAAATTTTTTGCTGAACTTTAGTTTGGTTTACATTTTTGGTTACTCTAATATTGCTAGCCTCTAGAGCTAAGTGACTAAGTTTTAAGAAAAAAAACTAATTGAAATTTTAGTTAAAAAATTTAATAAGGGTACTCATTTAAACGCTTAAGTTTCCCATTTGTGCAAATGGGCAAATTTGCGCGACATGTTTCATGAACCCACCTTTTCAATTTTGTGCAAGTTTATACAGAAAATTTATATTTGTCAAATAAAAATACATAAATTCAACAAAAGCTTTAATAATTTTTTTTCAAATTGTATAAATTTTAATTTTAAAATATTGAATGAAAGTTAAATCTTTGGAACAAACGGTGGTATACATAGTTTGGAGGACTTTGTTTATGCTCTAGCTGTTGGTTAATGTTTTCATACACAATGTCATTTAATACAATCATTCTGTTCCAAAGTTACACAATTTTCACATGCACAAAATTTTTATATTTTATTTGATTTTTATTTCTTATAAATAAAAGTAAACAAAAGCAGCTGATTCATCAAATGCACAATAAATTCAAGTTTGCGAGTCTAAATTGTCGCGCAAACTTATCGGAGTTGTGCAAACGAATTTCCATAAATTTTTTGACATTTCATTTGCGAGAGTGTAAAAATGCACAGATTGCACAGTTTGCGAGGCTTTTAAGCGTTTACATGAGGACCCTTAATGTTATATTTCTTTGTATATTTCTACTTTTGGAATTGGATTTGAAGCCACAATGAAAAAAACAACATTCAAAAAACACAAAACTTTAATCAAAATGTTGATATATTGCCTAGTTTTGTTCAAACTAGCTGTTTTATAGATTTTTTTAGTAATTTAATAATATAAATCATTTAAAATATAAATGATTTCTAGTACATATTTTTTAATTTTATGACTGGATATAAAATTCTAAAAATTAAAAAAAATATATATTTTTTCAACTTGAATTTCTAAAAATCTATGTTCTTCCGTCTCATATAATTTTAAAACCATTTGAAGGCATATTTTACTAGCTTTCAGTAGCACTTGAAATTTTAAAAATATCTCTTCTATTTCTTTAGTTATTTTATTTTTTGTAAAATAGGTCCGAATTAATATTAATCATACGCAATGTAGTACAATAGAAAATTTGTTGATTTTAAACGATTTTATAAAGTTTTCTTAATTTTGAAAAAATTCAGTCTTATAACTATTTGGGAGTTTTCATTGTTATGTTGAAACTGTTGCAAATGACTGGTAATCCGAGGCCTGTTTGTTTGAAAAAACTTTAATTATAAAATGTTTAGCAATTCATATTAAAAATTTATTGTTAAATTTTTTTTTTTAACTTGAGTTCCTAGAAAATTTTATTGTTTCCTCTCATAATTTTTCTAAATCCTCATAAAGCTTCTTTCATAAGGTTTCATTAGCATTTTAAGTCTTTAAAATATCTTTAATAGATCAAGATTTATTTAGTTTTTTTGTAAAATAAGCCTTAACTGAGTTAGAGGTACTAAAGTACTACGACCTACCCTAGAACCGTTTTTTCAAAATATCTCAAAATTTTGAGGGTGTTTCAAAATCTTTGAAAACGGTTTTAGTATGTGCTCACCTAGGCCTACAACCTCCATTAGGTGACTTTTCAAGTTCTGTCAAAAAGTGTCATTTTGTAGCAGAGTGTAATTGGCCCGATTTTGTAAATATTTTGTAAATATTAAATTTTTTTTTTTATTAAAATTTTAATTACTAACTGTTTTTGTACCATTCTCTCATATAATTTCTAAAGATACGAAAGATATGTTTTATGGGCTTTCATAAGCTTTTGAAATATTTAAAATATCTTTTATAGTACTAGAGTTATATGGTGTTTTGTAAAATCAGTCCTAATTAAAATCAATCATACGCCTCGTGATAAATTGTTAAATAATATTAATGATTATAAGCCTTAATTGGAATTTAGTTGGTATATGTTTAAAGTTTTTAAGATATTTTCATCGTATTTAAACAATATTGTTTTGAAAATATTTGTTAGGTTGCTCTTTCTTATGTTTAAACCTTTAATTTTGAGTAGCAAATTTAAGACTTCTATAGTATTTGTTTGCAATGCTAAAATCTTAATATGTTCTGGATCTCTAAAGGATTTATTAAAGAACATGAACATGTCTGCCTTATAGCAAACTTACTTTTTTATGAATTTCTAGGTTAGTTACATTATCTGCGAGTTGTTAAGTTTCCGCTAATTAATTTGCCACTTAAAAAATATAAGGTACACATGTATATATATGAGTGGATAGGGGATTTTGTCTAATTTTCAAAAATATTTATAACTTTTGACAATTAAAAAATTCATGGAATACTTTTTTGAAAAATATGACAAAAAGTGTTTTTTTTTTGAGTTTTTGCAAATATCAAAATTTTTCAAATTGAAATTAAATTTTTATTTATGAATATTTTTTAATGAAATTTTACAGTGATATAGGGTTTTCTATTGGAAATTGAAAAATAAAAATAAATTTTGAAATTTGTTAGCATGAATTCCGCAATTCTCCAAAAAGTTTTGAAAAATCCCTAAAATGAATTTTTTGTTTGTTTTTTAGCTATAATATCTATACCAGGGGCGAGGTTATCGGAACCCTTAACAAAACAATTAAAAACATATTGGGTCAACTAAAATGTGTTACTATATTTATATATCGAATATACAATTTGACCTTGGAATTGGACCTTGACCCCTCGTTGTCAACTATTTTCAAAATTGTTTTCATTTAAAATAATTAGCGTAAAGTTGGCTTTTTAAAATATATCAATTCGTAATACATCTTCTTAGATTTTTTTTGGATAACTTCAAAAAGGAAAAAAGAACTTTTTTCCCAAAACCTAGCTAAATATCGAATTTTTTTACATTTTTAAATCCAATTGCAAATAACTTTTGATTCAATTCTTTTTTTGTTTGACATATACGTTTGTTGGTAGTCCAACAGAACAAAAATGGAGAAAATCGTGAAATATTTGTACCCGCTGTTATCAAAAAAATTAAGTAGGTTGGGTAAAAATTTTGAAAATTTTATTTTTAAACACGAATATCTCCTAAGTTATAAGAGATAATTGATAGCTCGATGAAAAGATTCTTCATATCGATGGCTTAATATAAAAAGGATCTAACTCGTGTTTTTTTAAGTCGAGATTTTTTTGGCTAATTATGATATATGATCGGCCCATTTATCGAAATAAACGGAAATGTGGACTTACAAAAAAAAACACGAGTTAGAGCCTTTTTATATTAAGCCATCGATATGCACATTTTTTGAAATCGGAACACATACGAAGAAATAGAATCGTTTTAGAAATTGAACATACCCGAGGGGTCATACTTTGGGGACCCGTGGCCACACCCTTGGTGGGCCCATGTGGTCCAAGTTCTAAACTTATACTGGATGACACTCCTTCTTTGCGCATGTCAAATTTAATTACAATCGGACTAAGGGTTTAGAAGTAATAGATTTATTTCCCTCTTTTTCCTATACCACTTTGCTACGTTGCGTATGATTAATATTAATAATGTGTTATTTTACAAAAACGTAAATAACTTGAAAACTCTAAGAGATATTTTGAAAATTTTAAATAGCTATGAAAACCTATTAAAGTAGTATTACAAAATAGCAATGATTAGGGGAGAGGCCGTTTCAAAAGTATTAAAAATATTTGTTTGAAATAAAATTTTTTGTGTTTTTCTTTTGTTTGTTTTATTTAAATCTTTAATAATTGATTGAATCAGTGATTTTAAGAGAGGATTGTACAAAATGAAAACTGTAACTATATTCTTATGTTATTTTTGTGTTTATTGATTGCTTGAATTTCCTTTTTGTTACATCTTTCCCCCCTTTTTGTTTCTTTTTTAAAACAATAATTTATTATTAAAGAAGTGTTCAGCTGAATTCATTATACTAATGCATTAATATCTACTCATCAATGCATCTGGAGCCAACACTTGCATTATGGTTGTTATATTAAATCACAATTGTTTAGGCATCTAGTAAATATTGTTTTAAACTTATTGTTACTCACAAAACCTACAGAAAGTTGAAAACATCAACGGCTTAAAATGAAATTGCCCTAAAAGTTGTATTATGTGTGTATTTAAGACAATGTTTGTTTCCTTGTTTATATTTGTCTTATAGTTTAATTTGCAGCACAAATTTCTGGTATCTAGCTTGATCTTTGAGTCTCTATAAGACAAGTTCTTTTGTAATTTAAATATTTACTTGTCACTAGTTACAATTGATAGCATATATGCAGCATAAAACTGTTAGAAAAGTCTTAGCAAAAAAAAAAAAACTCAACTACAAGACAGACAGGCAGGCAATACAAGTAGGGCAATAGAAAAGACAATACATACAGTTCAACAAGAAACTTTTTGTAACAACCAACAAACAACAAATTACAATTTCATATATTTATACACATGTATGCTGAGCTATAGAGTAAGCAAACTGTAAAAGAAGAAAAAAAATTACACAATTTTCGAAACAATAGCATAAATAAACTACTAATTTTGAACTTTAGCTCTGAGCACTAATTGTAATTTAATTTCCAATTAGTAAACAAACTAAATAACATAAACATACTACAGAACAAACATACACACACACACAGACTAACATAAAACAAACTAACACATGTTAACATTAAACACAAATACAAGGAAATCCAGGGATATACACTAGGATGGTCCTTATTTGACCCAAATATATAAAAAGCAAAAAAATAATTTTTTACGTGAAAATAGAAAATTTTTTTGTTTTAAAAAAATCATAAAAAATCGAAAACGGCAGAAATTGTACAGATTTATTACTCTGTCGCAAATCCACATGTAATAGGAACAAAATAGGATATCGACCATAAAAATCAATGAATTATTTTCGAATATATTCACAATTATGTGAATTAGCTCATTTTCACAAAATTTTAGTTTTTTTGTTTTATATACATAAAATTGAGTAGTTAATGATCTTCTTTCGATTGGTTGAATATTGAAATCGTTTTCCCCATGCTATGTACAAATTTTCACATATATATTATGTTTCAATGGGCTCAGTAGTTTCTGAGATATAATAAAAATTTAAGCAAAAAATATATTTTTTAAAAGAAAATATAAAATTTTTTTGTTTTAAAAAAAATCATGAAAAATCGAAAAAGGCAGAAATTGTTCAGATTTATTACTTCGTCGCAAAGCCACATATAATGGCAACAAAATGAGATATCGAACATAAAAATCGATTGATTTTTTTCGAATTTATTCACAATTAAGTAAATTCGCTAATTTTTACAAAATTTTTGTTTTTGGTTGGATATACATTAAATTGAGTAGTTAATATTCTTCTTTGAATGATTGAACTTTGAAAGCATTTTCCCTATGCTATGTAGAAACCTTCATAGCAATGGGCTCAGTAGTTTCGGAGCTATAATAACAAATTGAAGCGAAAAATATATTTTTTACGTGAAAATAGCTAATTTTTTGTTTTAAAAAAATCATGAAAAATCAAAAACAGCAGAAGTTATTCAGATTTATTGCTCTGTTGCAAAGCCACATGTGATGGGAACATGATGAGATATCGACCATAAAAATCGATGGATTCTTTTCGAATTTATTCACTTATTCGCTTATTTTCACAAGATTTTAGTTTTTTGTTGGATATACATAAAATTGAGTAGTTAATGTTCTTCTTTTGAATTATTGAATTTGGAAAACATTTATATTGCGTTTATATCGCCTCAGTAGTTTCGGAGTTATAATAAGAAATTGAAGCAAAAAATATATTTTTACATGAAAATAGGTATTTTTTGATTTAAAAAAATCATGAAAAATGGAGAACAGCTGAAATTGTTGAGATTTATTGCTGCCTCGCAAAGCCACATGTAATAGGAACAGAATGAAATTTCTATCGTACAAATCAATGACTTATTTTCGTATTCTAAATAAAGTGAATTCGCTCATTTTCGGAGTTATAATAAAAAATTTTAGCCAAAAAATATATTTTTTACTTGAAAATATCAAATTCATGAAAAATCGAAAGCGGCAGAAATTATCCAGATTTATTGTTTTATCGTAAAGCCCTGTATAATAGCAACAAAATGGAATATCTATCATAGAAATCGATTGATTATTTTCGAATTTATTTGCAATTAAGTGAATTCGATCATTTTCACAAAATTTTAGTTTTTTTCTTTGATATACATAAAATTGAGTAGTTAATGATCATCTTTTAAATGATTGAATTTTGAAAACATTTTCCCCATGCTATGTACAAATTTTCACATATATGTTAAGTTTCAATGGGCTCAGTAGAGTCTGAGATATAATAAAAATTTAAGGAAAAAATATATTTTTTACATGAAAATATCAATTTTTTTTGTTTTAAGAAAATCATGAAAAATCGAAAGCGGCAGAAATTATCCAGATTTATTACTTTATCGCAAACCACATGTAATAGGAACAAGATCAGATATCGACCATAAAAATCGATGGATTATTTTCAAATTTATTCGCAATTATGCTGATTCGCTCATTTTCAAAAAATTTAATTTTTTCATGAAAATATCAAATTTTTTTTTGTTTTAAAAAATCATACAAAATAGAAAACGGCAGAAATTGTTCAGATTTATAAATTTATCGCAAAGACACATGTAATAGCAACAAAATGTGATATCGATCATAAAAATCGATTAATTATTTTTGAATTTATTCACAATTAAGCAAATTCGCTCATTTTCACAACATTTTATGTGGCTAAAAGTCTAAAAAAATCACAATTTTTTATAAAAACCTCTCCATAGAATTTAAAATTTTGACCATATTTGTACTACTGGAACCACAATACATCAAAATTGTGTAGTGGTTTAGAAAAGCTTCGAAAATTTTTTTCGATTTTTTCAACATTTTAGAAATTTTTTTTTCGAAACTTAAAATAAAATATGCAACCTCTAAACTTTAGACGTTTTTGGTCAAACTTTCAGCATTTAGTTCTTAAAAGATGGAAAACAATTTCGCATCGGAAATATTAAAATAAGGACTTCCCTAATATACACACATGAATAGATTAATAGAGGGGGGAAGGGAGAGAGAGAGAAAGATTGAGGAAGCATAACAAGAGAAAAACAAATTACAAACACGTCATTGTTTCAGTTGTTGTTGGTTGCATAAAAGTGTTTTGTGTATGCAGGAGTTTATGTTGCAATGTAAAGGGTCTTCCAATAGGGACTTCCGAACTTTAGCAGTTGATAGCTTCCATAATGTTGAAGCTACATCTATCGAGTTGGCTGTCATTTATTCAGTGGGTTTTAGCAAATCACAACGGATGGACAACAACACGTGCAAATGATAAAATTGTTTTATCAAAATGGGTGATTTGTTCGGGAAATGTTCATTGCAATTTTCTTCAGATATTCATCTTCAGAGTCCAATTTCTGGATGAATGGTTACGTTAACAAACAAAATTGTCGAATTTGGGACGATACTAATCCAGATGAGATCAAATAGCTTGCAAATGCAACTCGAAAAAGTTACTGTTTGATGTGGATTTTGGACTGGCCATATTTCTTAAGGAACAACGTAGGTCAGGTCATCACCGTTAACGGTAAGCGCTATAAGTCGATGAGTACCAACTTCTTATAACCTGAATTGGATGATATGAACACCAATGCCAAACAGCTCATGCCAAATATGTGAACTGGACACCAAGATCATGCGATTTGACCCCGTTAGACTTGTTCTTGTGAGGTTTTCTTCACTCACAGGTCTATGCAAAATATTCTATTCGATGGAAGATATGAAGCTCATAATGAAAACCCCTGTATAAGTTTGTTGGTAGGTAAGTGAGTGACAATATTGCAATTTACCTACTAACCCTTGAATTGTGCAACAGCAACAACAACAACTATTATTATAAAATCAAAAGGTTAAAAGGACGCATTTACATTCAAAGATCAGCTGCACTAAAAAATATGTTTTTACTTCTTTTGTAAAATAAATGGTTGATTTTTATACCGACAAGGATCGCTCAGACCAACCAAAAAAGTTTAAGACCAAGAATTGGAGTCATTACTCCATAAAGATTATTGTAAAGCTACACAAAAGCTTGCAAAATCATTGGGAGCTAATCAAGCAGCAATTTCATAACGTTTGCCAGCAGCAAGTTTCAGCCAAAAGCAGAGAAATTGGAGGTCATAAAAATTGAAGCCGAGAGAGCTTGAAAGACGATTTTGCATGTGGGAAATGCTGCTTGAAAGCTATAAAAGGAAATAATTTTTGCACCGAATTATAACTTGAGATGAAAAATGGATCAATTACAATAACCCGAAGCGAAGAGATCGCATGTGAAGCCCGACCAACTAGCCGAATCGACACCAAAGCCAAATATCCAAGACAATAAGGTAATTATCTGTATTTGGTGGGACCAAAAGGGTCCTATCTATGATGAGCTGCTGAAATTTGGTCAGTTCATTACAGAGAACCTTCATCGAACCCAACGCTTGAAGTGAGCATTGTCCAAAAACGCCCAGAATATGCTGTCAGACATGAAACCGTAATATTCCATCATGACAACACTGAGCTACATGTTGCAATACCTGTTAAAAACTATTTATAATGAAGTTGTTAGGAAGTTTTGCATCATCCACTTTATAGTCCAGACCATGCCCCGTCCGACTACTATTTGCAGAATGTTTTCTCTGGGATACGCTTCACTTTCTTTTAATTCGGAATTGTCAAAAAGATGATATTGGTCAATACTTTGAATAAATTTACATTGTACAAATGTTTCTAAATAAAAGCTAAACATTTTAAAAAATTATGCATTTTAAAGTCATGCACCCAATATTAAAACGTTTTATGATTTGTAAATAAAAAATTGGCTACCAAATCGATTGTTTTCAACTCGTATATATAGAAATCGATTAATTTAAAAAAATGCTGTAAATTAAATTTTTTTTTAAATTTATCTTTATCTCCAATTTTTATATCAAGGGTTGTATATGATTCCATTTATTTATAATCCATATATTGTTGGCTTTCTGCAACATTATAATTTTTAAATATATTCCCTATAGTTTGGGAGTTATTTTCTTTTTTGTAAAATATTAACTAATTAATATTAATCATACGCTACAGGGTATAATTTTGTAGACTTTACGATAATTTGTATTTTTTTAGCTTTTGAGGACATATTAATGGGATATTTCAATAGATGAGAACATTCCCTAATTGAATTATAATAAATACTTGCAAATGATTTCTTTTTTTTGGAAAATATTGAAGTTTAAAACCAACAAGCGAAACACTGAGTGGGTCCATTTTGATTCATGTTATGATTTTTACTATACCGTTCACCTTCGTGAGAAGGGTATATATAAGTTTGTCATTCCGTTTGTAATTTCTACATTTTTCATTTCCGACCCTATAAAGTATATATATTCTGGATCCTTATAGATAGCGGAGTCGATAAGCCATGTCCGACTGTCTGTTGAAATCAATTTTCTGAAGACCCCAGATATCTTCGGGATCCAAATCTTCAAAAATTCTGTCAGACATGCTTTCGAGAAGTTTGCTATTTAAAATCAGCAAAATCGGTCCATAAATAACGGAGATATGAGCAAAAAACCGGGACAACCTCGATTTTTTACCTATTTTTGATCTATATCTGGATTACTAAGTCATTAATATGGACAATATGGATATCTAATGATAGATATTTCAAAGTCCATTGCAACGATGTAGATAAGGCTATAGTAAGTTGGACCTACAATGGGTCAAAATCGGGAAAAATATATTTTAACCCGAATTTTTTTTTCATCAAAAAATTTTTTTTGTCATAAATTTTTTTCCAAAAAAAAAAAATTTTTTTTAAAAAAATTTGGAAAAAACCTTTTTTTAAAAAAATTAAAAAAACAATTTAAAAAAAAAAAATTTTTGAAAAACAATTGAACAAATTAATTTTTGTTTACCTAAAAATATTTAAAAAAATGTATTTTAAAGTATAATTTGGTGAAGGGTATATAAGATTCGGCACAGCCGAATATACATAGCTCTCTTGTTATTTTTTAAACTACACCCACTGCGTATGATTAATATTAATTGGGGTTTATTGTAGTCAAATTAAAAGTAATTCTAAGCAAATATTTACTTTTACCAAATTTAAAACATTTGTTAATGTAAACAAAATAAATATGTTTAAATACGCTTTAAACAAACAAATCATTCAAAGAGTTAATGTTAAGTTATTTTTATTATATTCAGAATTATTTATTTTATTTTAATATTAAATAAATAAAATACCACTTAATGGCAACGATCATCCCTTTATGAGCCTTTTGAAATTTTAATCCAATTTGTTGTTTTTTTTTCAATCGATTTTAACAAGCAATTATTTATCACTATAACATAAATATATTTCCCTGCAACGAGGAGTTTTTTTTTTATTATATTTGTTAATTTTATCAGTTGCCATTAATCTTGTAACAATTACATGACAACATGTAGATTTTTTTGTTTAAAAATCATTTCCTTTTTTTCCTGTTTTATAGGCGAACATTTTAACCGTTTTATTTTAGCTTCATGTGTGTTAAAGGGAGTAGAGTTTTTTTGTTTAATTTATTATATGAGAATGCTTATCAACTATTAATTTGTTTAAAATACATTTGAACGGAAACAAGGTTTTTTGTCAAAAAGGACAATGGCACAAAAAAAAGAGTGCCAATCAAAAAAATTTAAAAAAAACACAAAATTTTTAGGGTACAGCTGAAAAAAGGGCACTAAAGGACTAAGAGATTTTATTAATTTAAATGGGGGAGAAATGAAACTGAAGAAAAATTAAATATTCTAGGGGGCTTAGGAGGGAACTATATTTTGAAAATTATCTGCTGTCATTTTTTAAATCTGTTAAAATTACATCCTCCAAAAACTATTTGTATTCCCTTTCAAAAATACATTCATTGTTAAACCATAATTTTTTAGCTTCTGCTTATTTATATACAAAAACATATGCCATGTTTCCCCCCAAAAAAAAAAACAGCTTGTCAGCTGCAATTTCCCCAATAAAAAAAGAATCTAAAACAAAAAACCTTCAAAAAAAAGCCCCATGTATTGTAATTTTAGGGCTGTTAAAAAAAATTTTGTTCACTTCTTCCCCTTTTACAGCAATTTGGCATAAAAAACCTACAACCACAAGGTAAAATTTTATAGTTTTACTGGCCTGTTAACTGCAATAATGATATGTATTTACAATAGTGGTTTAAAAGCAATTAAAATCATATTGTGTTGTGTTTTCAAAGAAACGAAGAAAAACTAAGTCAATAAAAAACCATTTAAACGAGGTCAGTGATTAATGGAAAATATGGAAATTTTGTTAAATTTTGGCTTGCTCATAACGATTAAATCAATTATTTAAGTTAATGGCTGTCCAAGGCGTATGATTAATATTAATTTGTGTTAGAAAGAAATATGTGCATAACTTTCCAATTTTAAGAAGCTTGATTTAAATTTATTTTTTTATTTTCTGAAATACAGTTAGAAAAATGCCAATTCAAATTAAAAATATATATTTTTTCAACAAACATTCGACGGAATTGCAGAAAGTATAAAGTGTTTGAATATTATTTATTAAAATTAATGAAATTGTACTAAGATGCGTATGATTGATATTAATTGTGATTTTTATTACAAACCAGGAAATAAGTCAACAACTATTACACCGTCCGACAAATAGAGAAAAAATTCGTTAGACACGAACCGGATGATATACGTCTGAAACTATACATTTAATGGAGAAAAACTGTGTTTTCAGTTCTTCATTTCGTGATCCTGTGTCCGTTTTTAAGGATTTTAAAGAAGTACATTTTTCAAAAAATATTTAAAAATACTCCTTCTATTCCAACAATGACAAATTGTATGTCAAAAGAACAAGAAGAGTTGTAAAATATTTTGTATTATCTTTATTTAATCCTGTAAGGACCAAAAGATGTCAAAACTGTCCTTTAAAATGTTTATCCTTTAATATCCTTTAAGATTGCCAATAAATTCCTTTTAAAAAAATAGTGAGTCAAAAATTTCATCCTTTATATATATAAAGGTCAAATTAAAATATAAAAAAAATATATTAGTATACAAAAAGTTTTATTAAGGAAAGTGCATGTTTATAAACTACACCACCATAGTGGGGGAGGTATAATGGGTTATGGCTGTTGTTTGCAACATACAAAAATATTGTCCCAACACCCACCTTAAAGTATACCAATCTGCTCAGGATCACTTTCTGAGTCGACTAAGCGATGTCCGTCCGTCTGTCCGTCCATCCATGTAAACCTTGTAATCAAACTACAGGTCGCAGGTTTAAAGATAATTCGACAAAATTTGGCACAAACCTTTATATTGCCCCAAGGACAAAGGCTGTTGAATTTGGTTAGAATCAGCCCATTATTTATCGTAGCCCCCATACAATTGGCCTATTTGAAAATAGTTAAGCTCTCATAAATAACTTAATTATAAACATATTCAAACCAAATTCAGCACAATTAAGTTTTATGTAAGCCGAACTCTCACGACCAAATTTCGTGACAATCGGTCAACAATATACCATTTTACTTGTTTATTAAAAAGTCTTCTTCGAAAAAAATAGAACAAAATTCGTTGTGAAAAGCAACGATTTCACAACGGATTTTGTTATATTTTTTTCGAATACCATTTTACTTGTTTATTAAAAAGTCTTCTTCGAAAAAAATAGAACAAAATTCGTTGTGAAAAGCAACGATTTCACAACGGATTTTGTTATATTTTTTTCGAATGAAATATTCAAATAAAATATAAAAAATCTAATAATTCAAATTTAAAATATTTTTTAACGCTTAAGTAGTTAAGATAGAAAGATGAAATTTTGGCATGTGGTAGTAATATTTGGGTGTTTAACTCACTATTTTTTAAAAGAAAAATTATTGGAAATCTAAAAGGATATTCAAGGATAAAAATTTGAAAGGACATTTTTGAGGAAATTTTGATCCTTACAGGATAAAATAAAAATAATACGAAATATTTTACAACTCTTCTTGATCATTTGACACCAAATTTGACACAGTAGGATGATCGGAAGTATGTTAAAACATTTTTTTTAAAATGTACTCTGAAAATTTGAAGTCCTTTTAAAAGGAAAAACTGAAAACGCAGTTTTTCTCCATTTAATTTATTATTTTAGACGTATATCATCCGGTTCGTGTCTAATATTGAGTGTGGTACGGTTTTATATTTAGGAATTTGCAAATATTTGCTAGAGCTTAAATTCATCAATAAATTTTGCATAAAATCGAAAAATTAAAAAATCAAATTTTTTTTAAAAATCACCACCAATACGTAGAATCGTAAAGAAAGGTATGGATTAAAACGTCGGAATTTTTAGAATATTTTTGGCTGTTAAAAAAAACTTTCTTTAAGAATATATAATTATTTTATATTTTTCTCTAATATTTTTCGAATATATCGCCAGTACATCCTTCGGAATTTGGCCCATTTTTAATCCTTTAACATTTATGAGAAGGGTATATATAAGTTTGTCATACCGTTTGTAATTTCCACAATATAATTTTCCGACCCTATAAAGTATATATTAAGATTAAGCCATGTCCGTCTGTCTGTCTGTATGTATGTTGAAATCAACTTTCCGAAGCCCGCAAATAACTTACATACACGATTCATACATCAGTATCTCCGGAATTCTTCCGGCTTGGTTGCTATTTAAAATCGGTCCACAAATGGCTGAGATAAGGAAAAAACCAGGACAACCTCGATTTTTGACCTACATATTTTGACGTATATCTGGATTACTAAGTCATTAATATAGACAACATGGATATCTAATGATAGATATTTCAAAGACCTTTGCAGCGACGTATATAAGACCATAGTAAATTGGACCTACAATGGGTCAAAATCGGAAAAAATGTTTTTTAACCCGAATTTTTTTTCCCAAAATTTTTTTTCTCTAAATTTAAAAACAAAAAAAATTTTTAATTTTTAAAAAAAAATTTAATATTTAAAAAATTTAAAAATTTTTTCCAAAAAATTAAAAAAATTAAATTTTTGTTACCTAAAAATATTTAAAATTTTTATTTGGCTTTGCTGTCGATTCGGCTGGTTGGCCGGGATCATAATGAACACATTTTCATCACAAGTAATGAGGCGGTTCAAACATTATTTTCTTTATAGCGTTTAAACATTATTTCGGACATCCAAAATCGCTTTTCAATGTCCCTCGTCGTTAATTCGTAAGATACTTAATTTCCCTTCCTTCGGATGAATACTGCTGCTCCCAAATATTTTGAAATTGATGTTTGAGTAGCACCCAATTATTTTGCAAGCTCTTGTTGAGATTTACAACAATCTTCATGGAGTAATGCCTCCAAACTTTACGTCTTCAAACTTTTTTGGCTGGCCTAGGCGATCTTTATCTTCCATGTCTAAATCACCACTTCTGAACCTCATATATCATCTCTAGCAAGTTGAAACTGATATTCATCATAAGCTTTGGTGAGCAATCGGTGTGCTTCAGCACCACTTTTTTTAAAATTAATGAAGTAAAGAAAAACTTCCCGCATATTACGCTTTGTTGGCACAAAATTCGACATTTGACATCGATGCAAAAAAAACTTTGTTGTTTACCCTATAAAGTTCAATAAATAAGAGCAAATAAATGACAGCCCTTGAAAATGACTTGAAATGATAAAAGTTGTTAAAAAACACGTTCGAAAGATACGCCGTCTATTGTAAATCCCGCAGTTTTAAGTCATACACCCAATAGAAATGTTTTCGAGCAAAGATATTATTATGGTTTTTGTAGTAAAATAATATCTTGTCTGGTAAAAAAATTAAAAAGATTAATATTTTGAATAATATTTAAATTTAAAGTAAAAATGTTCAAAGTATTTTCATTGTTAGGTTAAGGTTGCGTATGATTAATATTAATTACCTATTTTTTGTTTTATACCCTTCACCTTCGTGAGAAGGGTATATATAAGTTTGTCATTCCGTTTGTAATTTCTACATTTTTCATTTCCGACCCTATAAAGTATATATATTCTGGATCCTTATAGATAGCGGAGTCGATTTAGCCATGTCCGTCTGTCTGTCTGTCCGTCTATCTGTCTGTTGAAATCAATTTTCTGAAGTCCGATTTTTTACCTATTTTTTTATCTATATCTGGATTACTAAGTCATTAATATAGACAATATGGATATCTAATGATAGATATTTCAAAGTCCATTGCAATTGTAGATAAGGCTATAGTAAGTTGGACCTACAATGGGTCAAAATCGGGAAAAATATTTTTTAACCCGAATTTTATTTTCATCAAAAAATTTTTTTTGTCATAAATTTTTTTTCCAAAAAAATTAAAAAAATTTAAAAACTAAAAAAAATATTTAAAAAAATTTGGAAAAAAAAATTTTTATAAAAATTAAAAAAACAATTTCGAAAAAAAAATTAAAAAATTTTTAAAACAATTAAAAAAAAAAATTTAATTTTGTTTAAATAAAATATTTAAAAAAAATTATTTTAAAGTATAATTTGGTGAAGGGTATAAAGATTCGGCACAGCCGAATATAGCTCTCTTACTTGTTTTATATCAATATGTCTTGAACTAATTGATCGATTTTATTAATTTAAATTGTGTTTTAAAGCCAACAAAATAATAAGTTTAAGCTAAAAACTGCCATTAAATATAGAGCTTTCCTTTTGCTTAGGAACCATAAAACCTTATGTTGAATTGTTTAAGAATATTAAATTAGTTTCTCATTAATAATGCAAACACAACTCTCAGCTTTATCAACACAGTTTCTGAATGTATCTTAATTACTAAAAGGTAAAATGATACCTTTGGCAAAACTTTAAACTTTAATTGCCAAATAAAAATTTATATTTACAAATATTCCTATTAAATCCCCACATAACTATAGAAGTTTATATACAATTTTGTTGGCTAAAAAAGGAAACCTTAAAACAATGAAACCTTTACCAACAAATGTGACAAGAATTTTAAATTTAACTACAATTTTTTTTGTTTAAATAAAAACAAATACATGTTTTACTATTAATACCATAGAATCTATAATAAGCTTAATATTTATTTAGTATTTCTTTTTTGTGGATTTTATTTAAACTTTTTATTTAAAGCAATAACTGTAACAATAAAGGTCAACAACTTGAAACAACCCTACAGGTGCTATTGTGTGTCAAAACAGCAACCAAAAGATTAGTACAATTTTATAGTAAATGACACATAGTTAGAGAGAGAGAAAGAGCATCATATAGGACACGTAATATGACGCCTGCTGTAGAAAATTTAACACACATGCATACATTTCACCTACTCATTTATGCATATAAATACATATACATATGTATACAGGTGAGTAAATGAGTTTGCCTATGTGTGTTTCCATGTATATGTATACGTATCCCTTATCATAATAGCCTGGCTACGCATGTTGCATATATTATGAGTTGCTATTGTTCAAATAATATGCAAATTTTAAATGTTTCTTCTTGAGGCCAAACAAACAGCAGCAAATTTGTCCTCTGTCTCTCTATCTCTCAATATGTATAGACACAAGTACATTTATTATTTGCAACGACAGTTTGCCATACAAAATTCCCAATTTGTATCAAACATTATTAAGTAAATAATAGCAAAAAAAAAATTGGCCACCTGTACTAGAAATTTAAATGGAATTATGATTTTAAACCAGATAAAGGTAGTTCTAAATAAAATTAAGCTTACTACCAAAAAAGGAAATAATTTTCTTAAGAGCAATACTCTTGAAATGTTTATTAAGGTTTTATAATGATAGTTATGAGAAAATATATTAATTTTATATATAAGGCGTATGATGAATATTAATTGTGTCTTATTTTACAAAAAAGCTAATAACTCGATAACTGTAAAAGATATTTTCAAAACTTAAAAGGTATTTTAAAGCTAACAGCATATTAATTACAACATTTAAGGAATTGTTTCAGGAATTCTTATTTTTTTTGAAATTTTTGTTATTTAAAATTTTTTATTTTTTTATTTGTATAAAATTTTTAGGGTACAAATCAGCAAAAGGAACTTAAAATGTTGCGGAAATTTAGGCGATTAAACGATGTCCGTATGGTTGGGTGGCTGGCTGTCCATGTAAACCTTGTGCGCAGAGTACAGGTCGCAATTTTGAAGATATTTCGATTAAATTTGGTACATATTATTTTTTCGGCCCAAGGACCAAGCCTATTGAAACTGGCTGAAATCCGTCCATTATTTCACCTAGCCCCCATACAAATATCCTTCCGAAATTGGACTTTATCGGTCATAAATATTTAATTTATAAATGCATCTCCACAAATTACGCTGCAAATAAGTTTTATATATACAAAATTCATGTCACCAAATTTTGTTACAATCGGTCCATAATTAGTCATAGCTCCCATATAGACCCGCTTCCGAAAATCACCTTAACGTGCATAAGTCGCTTAAAAATGTTGGTATACTCACAAAGTTCAACATAAATAACTTTCATATAGACATAAATCACACGACCTAATTTCAAGGTTATCGGTCCATAATTGGTCATAGCTCCCATATAAGGCCCACTTCCGAAAATCACTCAAAAATAGAAATTATTGAAGTTTGAAAAGAAAAATATTTTTGCTCTTTTACTTAGTGTAAGGTATCGGTCAAGCCCGACCATATACTTTCTTACTTGTTTTTTATTATTTTTAAAAATATATAAAATTTTTAGTGTTCAACTCAGCAAAAGGAACTTAAAATGTTGTGGTTAAAACGTATGAAATTTGTGTTTTGCTTTATAATTTCAATATAACGAAGATTTTGCAAAATTGTTATATATGGCGTATGATTAATATTAATTGTGTCTTATTTAACAAAAAAGTTAATAACTCGATAACTGAAAAAGATATTTTAGAAATTTAAAAAGTATTTTAAAGCTAACAGAATACAATTTACAATATTTGGAATACTTTGGTTTAATCAAAATATTTTTTTATTATTTTGGCACTTTAAAAAATATAGAATTTCTTTGCTACAAAACTGCAAAAAGAAACATATTGAAGAATTTGTGAAACAGCTTTATATGTCGTATGATTAATGTTAATTTGAAAAAAAAAATAAAAAACTACTAACTCAAAAACTATACAAGGTTTTAATATGTAAAAGGTTTTCGAAAGCTAATAAAGTTTTAGTCAAGGTTAGTTATTCCAAGGATCTAGTAGAACAACTTTTTTATTTTGCATTAACCAAAAAGCCAGGCATTTTAAAACAATATTCGATGCCTTGAAAATGTACGAAGACATTTTTGAGAATATACGTTCAAAAGAAAATATTTTTTTTCATCTTGTTAAAATAAAAATTTAGCTATAGAATTATTTCTGAATTAGAGTTTTAATTGAATTTTAATTACAAACAATTCTTAAAACCAAGATAAGGTGGATGGTTTGTGCGGTTTAGAAGTGGTGATTTTGACACGGAAGACAAAGATTACCCAGGCCAGCCAAACAAATTTGAAGACCAAGAATTGGAGGTTTAATTCATGAAGATTGTTGTCAAACTCAACAAGAGCTTGCAATATCAATGGGAGCTACTGAAACAGCAAATTTTAAAACGTTTGCAAACATAATTGAATCTGAGAGACAAGTTTGTATGTCCGAAATGATGCTTGAACTCAATAAAAGAAAATAATTTTTGCACCGAAACATTACTTGCGCTGAAAAATGAATTCATTACGATAACTCGAAGCGTAAGAGATCGCCAAATCGACACCTAAGCCAAATATCCATTTCGTTAAGGTAATGATCTGTTGGACCAAGAGGGTTATATCTATTATGAGTTGCTGAAATCTGGTCAGACCATCACACTGAATATATACCGAAAGCAACTGATTCATTTGAAGGGAGCATTTGTTGAAAGACGCCCAAAATATGCTGCGAGACATGAAACCGTAAGATTTCTTCATGTCAAATCTAGGTCACATGTTGCAATACTTGTTAAAAGGTATTAAGAATGAAGTGATTGGGAAGTTTTGCCTCACTCTTTATAGTACAGATCTTGCCCCGCCCGACTACTATTTTTTTTTTTCGATCAATGCAGAACTTCACTTGATTCGTTCTTGGTTTCAAAAGATGAAGAGTTCTTTTGGCTCGGAATCCATATGTTGCCAGAAAGATGGGAAAAGTTTATAGCTAACAATGGTAAATGCTTTGCATAAATTTATGTTGAACAAATGTGTCAAAATAAATGCTAAAAATTTAAAAAAATCCCGAATTTTTAAAATAGATTTTATTTAAATGAAAATATTTTTTTTGTGAATTTTTATTTTTTTGTCAACATTTTATAAATATTTTTATTAAATTCTAATAAAAAAAATCAATAAATCTTTTAAAAATTATTATGAAAAGAAAGGAAATTGTTGTAGTTGTTGTAGTTGTTGTATCAGCGGTTTTTGCTGAGTTGACAGCCCTTGGCCTAGTGAACTCGGTCATTCCGGTGCGTAGAACCGGCTGTCGTGGGAATGAAGGAAATTGTACTACGCTGCGTATGATTAATATTAATTAGTTGAAGTTTTGCTATAAATTAAATAAGCCAAGAACTAGAAAAGATATTTTGAAAATTTTACATGTAGTTGAAAGCTGACAAAATGCGCATGTATTGCAAAACTTTTAGAACTACATAGCATGTTTGCATTAACTGTGTTTGCACTGTTGTAAATGGAATGGTTTATATTAATTTTTTTTATTAAAATTTTTACTAAAATTCATTCCTAAAGTAAATATAAATTATAAAACATTTATGTTGTTTTATTTTCTATGAAAATCCACTTGTTACTAAAATTTTTCTAAAATTCCTATTTATACCAGCACTTACCATAGTTTAATGGCTGGTTATAACAAGCTCATAAATCATTTTAAATAAAATATAAATTATAATCAAAACTTTTTTATTTGTAATATTTTCATAGCAATTTTTTTTGTTGTTCAAAAGTTTATTTTTTTTTTGGTTTAAATGTCTGTATGGATTTACAAAACTTTGCTGTTGCAAAAAATAAACTCGCTTTGTTTTCCCACATTTTTCGGTACGTTTGCTGTTTTAATCTACTAAATGAAAAAAAAACAAAAAACAGAATGAGATTGAAATAAAATAAAAAGCAAACACAGAGAAATAAAAACCACAACATGACATTTTAATAAATTACTAGTGGTGACCACAGTAAAACAATCAAAATGTCACTTAAATATGTCAATGTTGCAAAGTATTTATAAACATTTTTAAAGTATATTTATATATATATATATATATCTACTTATGTAAAAATTTATAAGTATAGGGTTTATATACTTTTGTTAGTATATAAGAATTTCTTTGTGTTTTTAAAATATCAAATAAATTATTGTTTGGAAATGTTGTAAATTGAGATTTAATAGCTTTATTTACAAGCAAATTAAAAACAAAACTGATAAGGTTTTCATAACATTTTGGAAACAACTACATAGTTTGTTTGAAATGTAATATTAATGACACAGTTTTTATATTTTTAGTTTAAACAATTTAAACACAAACTATAATTCATATTCTATTAGGTAACAGGTTGTTGCTAAAGTATTATATATTTGCTTAAATATTGTAATTATTCGTAAAATACAATATTAATTTTTCTTGGGATTTTATTTTTTAAATTTTGTTATTTTTCTCGATAACTTGATTTAGGATTGGTAAACGATTTAAATAATTATACAAGCTATCTTTGTCAGCCTTCACATTCATTTTGAATTTTTTAAATAATTAAAGTAGTTACAAAGTTATTCATAATTTTGTTAAATAATAAACAATTAATATTAATCATACGCTCCCTGTATACAAAATATATAACATGTAATTTTTTTCTTAAGACAATTCAGTTTAGATGAAAAAATTTGCTTGTCCCTTAAAAAACTAGACAAAATTGTATTAGAATTTAAAATAACAAATATTAGAAAACACTTTTTTTTATAAAAATTAAAACAGAAAATTTTTTCCAAAATTTTAGTTTAACAAATTATAATGTTAAACTAAAATTTTGAACTGAACTTGTCTATGATTTCTCAATTTTCATAACCTTGATTTAGTTAGCTTTCAATTGCAGTTAAAATTTTAAAAATATCTGTTGTAGTTTTGGAGTTATTGGCATTTATGTTAACAAACCCATAATTAATATTAATCATACGCTACATAGTAAAATTTAGATATTTTGTTATATTTAACGAAACGCACTGGCATAATAGCAAAACAATGTATACGAAAGATGTAGAAAAATATCGAGGCTTTCTGAAAATTATACTTTTAGTCACCAAGTTACAATACTGGGTGAGCTACAGGGTGTCAATAGTGTTAAAATCGAATGTGGAAAAACTTCCAGTACACATTAATTTAATAAATATTGGTATATTTCTCAGAATTTAAACTTTTTATATAGAATGTTTATATAAGAAACTTTAAATTACTCTAACAAACTAAAAATAATTTTCAAAAAATTATTTTTTTCGTATTTTTTATTTTTGCTTTTAAGTTTACATAAAGTTTTATTTACAGCAGATTGGCATACACAAATTATATAAACATTTTAATAGATTTTCAAGCTAAATATATGTATTTTCCCTGATGAAAACTTGTTTTTTGTTAAACTAAAGTTTTTGAAAAATTTTGTAATGAACTTGTATATGTTTTCTTAACTTTTGTAATCTTGATTTACTTAGCTTTCAATAGCAGTTAAAATTTTAAAAATATCTATTGTAGTTTTAAAGTTATTAGCATTTATGTTAAAATATCCATAATTAATATTAATCATACGCTATATAGTACAATTTAATAATTTTTTTGTATTTATCGAAATCCACTGGTGCAATGGAAAAACAATGCATATGAAAGATATAGAAAAAGATTTAGGCTTTCTGTAAATTAAACTTTGAATCACCCAGTATTGGTATATTTCTGACAATTTGAACTTTTTATATGGAATGTTTAAACTTAAAATAATTTTCAAGAATCTTCGCTGGAAATTTTTTTTCGATTTTTTTATTTTGGGTTTTATGTTTACAAATATTGTGTTCGTTTTAAGGAGTGAGATCGAAAAATTCTTAACATACATATATGTTTATAAAAAAGAAACCACTAAACTTACAGCTTTAATTTTTTTTTTATTTGATTGAAATTATTATTACAATTTACAAAAAAAATTATTTTTATAGTTTTAATCACTAGTGATGAAATTTTGAACCTTTTTCGGAAACCCTTCCATTAACGTTTTTATAGTGCTTTCTGTTACTTTGCTCGAACATGTAGTCCATCTCCGTTTAAAATCTACCACACTTTTGGACACCTTTTTTGTACTCTTCAATTCTCTTTTAACAAGAGCCCAATATCTCTCCACTGGCCTTAGCTCCGGGCAGTTTGGAGGATTTGCCTCTCTTGGTACAAATACCACATTATTGTTCTTGTACCACTCAAGGGCTTGTTTGCCATAGTGACAGGATGCCAAGTCAGGCCAAAAATAAGTGGACACATTATGAAGTCTTATGAATGGAAGCAGCCTTTTTTGTAAACATTCCTTGATGTAAATTTCGGTATTTATAGAGCCCGTTGTAACAAATGAGTGGCTTCTTTTGCCGCAACTGCATATTGCTTGCCATACCAAGAACTTTCTGGGAAATTTTGTCTGCTTTTGGGTCCTAAACTTTTCTTCAACATTCCCTCGAGCATCAGCAACATAAAATTTTTGACCTGGAAGTTGCGAAAAATCTGCCAGAACATACGTTTCGTCATCCATTATGCAGCAAGAATATTTTTTTATAAAACTTGACTTCAATTTCCGTGCTCTGTTTTTGGCCTCTAAATTTTTAGTAGCGTTCCTGTCAGGAACTTTTTGAGCCTTGTATGTTTTTAAACCTGCATTAGCTTTAACTTTTCGTACCAAATAGTCCGAGCACTGAGCTAACCGGGCTGCTTTCCTACCGGATGTGTTGGGAGCTCTTTTGAAAATGCGTTCTATTTTTTTGGCTTTAGAAACATCATGTGGACCATTCCTTCTACCTGAACCAGGTTTTCTATCAACTGACAAGTTCTCCCGGTACTGTTTAATAACATTGGAAACAGTTTGACGGCAGACCTTTGTATGCTTGGCCAACTTTTTGTAAGACCAAGTTGGGTTTTGTTGAAAATATTTAATAATTTCAGTACGCACTTTTTTCTGGTCACTCATTTTAATCAGATTAACAAAAAAATTAATATAATTGACATTACACATAATAACTGACATGTTTTTCAAAGGTAACTTGATCAAAAAAAAATTCAAATAATACTTGGGTTAAAAAATGTAATGAAAAACGTGTGTTAAGAATTTTTCGATCTCACTCCTTAGTTACATCAACACGTATTAATTAAAAGTGTAAAGTTATTAAGAAATTTTTAAAAATTAGAGATTTTCAAGCTAATATTGTGTTCCCAGATGAAAATTTAGATATTTATATAGCCCCTTAAAAAAAGTGACCAATACTGTATTCGAATTTAGATTAATTAATATTACAAAACATTTTATTTATAAATTTTTTATAAAAATTAAAACAGAAAAATTAATTTTTAGTTTAATTAAAATTTTTGATAAATTTTCAACTGAACTTGTATATGATTTCTTAAATTTTATAACCTTGATTTAGTTAGCTTTCAATAACAGTTAAAATTTTAAAAATATCTGTTGTAGTTTTATAGTTATTAGCATTTATGCTAAAAAAAAACTATAATTAATATTAATCATACGCTACATAGTACAATTTAAAAATTTTTTGGTATTTAACGAAATGCACTGGAATAATGGAAAAACTATGTATAAGAAAGATATAGCAAAAGATCTAGGCTTTTTGAAAATTAAACTTTGAATCACCCAGCTACAATACAGGGTGAGCTACAGGGTGTCAAATGTGTTTATATCGAATATGAACAAACTTTCAATAAATATTGGTATATTTCTCAAAATTTGAACTTCTTATATGGAATATTTATATAAGAAACATTAAATTCATGTAACAAACTTAAAATAACTTTCAAGAATTTTCGTTGAACAAAAAATATTTTTTACATTTTTTGGTTTTTGCTTTTAAGTTTACAAAATGTGTGTGCGTTTTATTTACATCAACACATATTAATAAACAGTGTATAGTTGTTAATAAATTCATGACTTTTAAGCTAAAATATATGTTCCCTGATAAAAACTAAGAAAAATTTGTTTTTTTGTTAAATTAAAATTTTTGACAAAATTTTTTACTGAACTTCTATAAAATCTCCTTAATTTTATAACCTTTTAGTAAGCTTTCAATAGCAGTTAAAATTTTAGAAATATCTATTGTAGTTTTAATGTTATTAGCATTTATGTAAAAAATACATAATTAATATTAATCATACGCTACATAGTACAATTTAAACATTATTTAGGTATTTAACGAAACCCATTTGTACAATGAAAAAACAATGTATACAAAAGATATAGTAAAATATCTAATCTTTCTGAAAATTTAACTTTGAATCACCCAGTTACAATACAGGGTGAGCAACAGGGTATCAAAAGTTTTTTGTTAAATTAAAATTTTTAAAAAAATTTTGTACTGAACTTTTGTAAAATCTCCTTAATTTTATAACCTCGATTTAGTAAGCTTTCAATAGCAGTTAAAATTTTAGAAATATCTGTTGTAGTTTTCATGTTATTAACATTTATGTAAAAAAGACATAATTAATATTAATCATACGCTATATAGTACAATTTATAAATTTTTTGGTATTTAACGAAATTCACTGGTGCTATGGAAAAACAATGTATACAAAAGATATAGACAAATATCTGGGCTTTCAGAAAATTTAACTTTGAATCACCCAGTTGCAATAAAGGGTGAGCTACAGGGTGTAAAAATAATGCAAAACACATTCTAGAGCTTATTACTTTAAAAAGAACTTTAAAAATTGGCAAACTTCTTCAATAAAATTGAAATCCCTTTTAAATTTTCTGCCAAACATTTAGTAAATTTTCTGATATGTACATTAAAATAGTCTGTGGTTAAACAACATATAAAATAGTTTCTTATTTCTGTTGAAAGTCTAACAAACTTTAAACACAACATTTGTCATACAATGTTGTCATGGCTGTAAATGAATTGACAAAATAAACTCACAAATTTTAAGTATAAAAGTCTGTCTAACTATATTCCCTCGCCTCTTACACTCTCTCTCCCCTAACCCAGCAAAATACAAATTCTTGTTAAACTTGTGGTAAACAATTTAAGTAAATAAGTTTTGTAAGTTAGCAAGAGAGTAACTAACATTGACTACTACAACACAGTAAAAGACACAAATGTTTAAGTAAATGGGAGAGCAGGAGATGGAGGTGTATAGTTACACAAAAAAGCAGAATTCATAGGAAACGGAAATATCTATTTATGTAATAAATGTTATTAAAACGGATTTAGTACTATAGCTAGTAAATGCTTTACATACTACTACAACTCTAAAGGTTCAAAGCAATTGTAAATGTAGTTAGCTACAAGTATGGGGGTGTATGCTTTAACAAAAATTTTACTCTTACCGGAAATTCTTGGAAGTATTTTAAATTAATATTTAATTAGAATTGTATGATGATTTTCAGCAAGGACTATAGGATTACTGTTAATACATACACTTACATACACATACATTTGTTATAGTTGTTGTATGCTCGATTATTAAGTTAAAAACTTAAAAACAGTTTAACAGCAACAGCAAAATTAACAACAACAGCACTAACAATTGTAATAAATTGGATAATTGTTTTTACTTTGTTGGCGTTTTTGCTCTATACAAATACATATTTTATCAACAATGTAACGTTAATCATCATTAAATACCCGGTATGTCTGTAAATGGAACTAGTAGTTGTTGAACAAAATATTTGGTTGTATTTAGTTATAAATATTTAATTTATTTAACTTTTAGTTTGCTAAATTTCCTGGGAAATTTAGTTATTTATATTTATTTATTTGTTGTATAGTATTGATAGCATGTTGTTTAAATTTTGTTGTACATAATAATTTGCATAAAATTGTAAATTTGTTGCGGCTAAAATATTTACGGTAACATGCTTGATGAACTAAGCTTTAATTAATAGTTTTTGAAAAATGTTTAATTAATTTAGATTATTTGGAAAATAAAATTTAAAATATTTTAATAATTAAACCTAAAATTATATTTCAAAAAAGAATTTTATTATGTTTCAATGAAAATTAAAAAAAAAAAAATTTGGTAAACTGAAATTTGCGGCAAATTTTGTATTGGTCTCAGGTATAATTTCCTATATTTTATGGAATATATTTAGTTGGCTTTTAAAATCACTAATATTTGTAAAAATATCTCTTGTTATTTTGAAGTTATTAACTTTTTTGTTAAAAAAAACCTAATTAATATTAATCATACGCCACTGATAACACTTTATACGTTTTTAGGGTAAAAACGGACACTTCTAGGTTCAATTGAAAAACAATGTGAACAAAAGTTATAGAAAAATACCTAGTCATTCTCAAAATTAAACTTTTAAGCAGTCAGCAAGAAAACAGTTGAGTTTGAAAAGTGAACACCACAGGGCAAAATTTCCAAAGCTTATAACTATAAGCAATACGAATATATTTAGCTGATTTTTTTTACTGAAAATGTTGAAGTAGCTTAGAAAATCTATTAATATTTTTATTTAAGAGTATTTTAATAATTAAACCATTAATTATATTTAAAAAATTAATTTTATTATGTTTCAAAGAAAATTAAAAAAAAAATTTTTGGTAAACTTAAATTTCCTACAAATTTTGTACTGGTTTCAGTTATGATTTCCTATATTTTATGAAACTTATTTAGTCAGCATTCGGAAGCACCAACATTTGTAAAAATATCTCTTGTAGTTTTGAAATTATTTAATTTTTTTTAAAAATACCTAATTAATATTAATCATACGCCACCAAGTACAACTTAAAAGTTTTTATGGTAAAAAACAGGCAATCAGTGGTCCAATTGAAAAACAATATGAACAAAAGTTATAGAAAATGACCTATGCATTCTCAAAATTTAAGTTTTAACCAGTTAGCTTGAATACAGTAATACAGCTATATAGTGTCAAAAGTGACCACCACAGGGTGAAATTTCCAAAGCTTATAACTATAAGCAATACGAATATATTTAGCTGAGTTTTCTACTGAAAATGTTCTTAGAAAATATATTAATATTTTTATTAAATAGTATTTTAATAACTAAACCTTTAACTATATTTAAAAAAAAATAAATTTATTATGTTTTAATGAAAATTAAAAAAAAAAATTTTTGATAAACTGAAATTTGCTACAAATTTTGTATTGGTCTCAGATCTAATTTCCTATATTTTATGGAATATATTTATTTGGCTTTTCAAATCATTAACATTTGTAAAAATATCTCTTGTAGTTTTGAAATTATTTACTTTTTTGTTAAAAAAGACCTAATTAATATTAATCATACGCTACTGAGAACAATTTATACGTTTTTAGGGTAAAAACTGGCACTTTTAGGTTCAATTGAAAAACAATGTGAACAGAAGTTATAGAAAAAGACCTAAGCATTCTCATTATTAAACTTTTAACTAGTCAGCTAGAAAACAGTTTGAGCTATAAGGTGTCAGAAGTGAACACCACAGGATACAAATTCCATAGCTTATAACTTTTAGCAATACGAATATATTTTTGTGATTTTTTACTGAAAATGCTAACGCAAAATATATTAAATGTTAACGTAACATTTATTAATATTTCTATTTAAGAGTAATTTTTGAACAAAAAGTTTTTACTGAAAATATTTGGTTTTCCTAACAAAATTTTTCGAAATCGTTGTACTGACCTTAGTTATGATTTTCTTGTCGTTACATTATAAATTTTGCTAGCTTTCAAAAACATTCTAAATTTTTAAAATAGCTCCTGCAGTTTTGCAGTTATTAGATGTTTTGTCATAAAAGACATAATTAATATTAATCATACGCTACTTAGTAGAATTTATACATTTTTAAAGTAATAAGCGGCATACAGTAGCTCAATTGAAAAACAATGTATAGAAGAGTTATAGAGAAAATGTTAAGCATTCATAAAACTTTTAAAAAGCCTCTTATATTACAGGGTGATCTAAATAGGTTCAAAAATGATTGCCTTAAATGTGGATTAGTTTCCAGAACTAAAAATTTTTTACAAAAATTAACATAGTTTGCTAAAAATATTTAAGTTTTTGCAATTTAAATAATGAGGTTTGTTAAAAAATTTTGTTTTGAAAATCATTATTTTTGCAAAATTTTTTTAATTTTTTTTTAGAAAAAAAAAATTTCGTTTTCTTACTATAATTCTCAAAATTTTTATACTGCTCACTGTTTGGATTTTTAACATATTATAAAATGCATTTAGTTGGCTTTAGTTAAAGTTTTAAAAGTGTCTTTAGTAGTTAAGCAGTTATTTGCTATTTTGTTAAAAAAACAAATAATTAATATTAATCATACGCTGCATAGTAAAATTTAAAAGTTTCTTTACAATTTTTAAGAAATTGACGTCCATTCTAGAACAGTGTACATGAAAACTATTGAAAAGGATATAGGAGTTTAGAAAATTAAATTTTAAACCACCCAGTTAGAATACAGGGTGAGCTACAGGGTGTCAAAATTAAGCAACTCAACAGTAAAAAACAACGAAATCTGTTAATTTTTGAAGATATTGAATAAATTTACTGAATTTTATAATTTTGTAAAGTAAGTAATGAAAATTATTAAAAAATCTTTTAAAGTTTTTAATTAAAATTTTTTTTTTCATAAAATTCAGGTTTTTTAATAACAAATTTAACAAAATTCTTGAACATTTCTGAAAATATAAATCATACGCTACTTTGAACAATTTTGAAGTTTTATAATAATTGACGGCTTATATGGCTCCAAATGAAAAATAATTCTTACGAAATTTTTAAGGCAGGACCAAGGAGTTCAGAAAATTGTACTTGGAATCTGTTTGTTGGAATACTGTTTGATCTGCAGAGTGTCAGAGATGATCACCTCGAATGTGAAAAGTTTACAGAGATCATAAACTTTACAAATATCGTTTGACATGTATGTGAGAAAGATGAGATTAGTTAGAAAATCTATTCAAATTTTTATTAAAAAAAAAAAATTAATTTTAAAATTTTTTTTTGCTAACTAAAATTTTTTCTAATTTTGTTCTGTACCCTATTATTATTTCTTACGTTTAATGATACATAATTTGTTGGCTATCAGAAATATTTTGAATTTCAAAAATATCTCTTGTTGTTTTAGGGTTATTTAAATTTTTGTAAGAGAAACGCCCAATTAATATTAATCATACGCTACATAGTACAATTTTAATATTTTTGGGGTATTAGCCCTTTACAGCTGATTAGTTAAAAAATAATGTATACCGAAGTTATAGAAGAGGACATAAGCTTTCAGAAATTTAAGTTTGCAAGTTTCCTTTTGAAATACAGGGTGTCAAAAATGAAGACCTAGAGTGTTAATTAGTTTCCGGAATTAAAAATTTCACTAAATATATACTGTTTTGAACATTTTTAACATTTGTTAAAGTAAAAATAAGCTCATAGTACAAAATTCACTCTTATTATAAAAATTGTTAAAAATTTCCTTTTTTTAAATTTGTATATAAAATTACTAATACAGAGAAATTTAAGTAAGATTTATTGTAATATTTACTTTACCTACTGCATGTCTTTATTTTATTCATTTTGAACAAAAAAACTTTCTTTCTAGTTTGTGAATCAAAATTCTAGGAAAACTATTAACCGCAAATAAAATAAAGTAGGAAAACCTCTTATAAAGCACTTTATAATGTCGTTAAGTTTAACCTACAATCACTGACCTGCATTTTCTGTAAATATTTCATTAAATTTCCATTGAAAAATCCCTAGTTTAAGCAACACAACTTTCTGTAGCATATGGTTATTGTGTTTATGAGCTATTGTTTAAATTTCATTGGAAATCGTTTAAATATGACAATATTTTCTTTTGTTTTTTTGTTTTACTTTTATTATTTATTATTATTTTTTTTGTTGCTACATGTAGAAAGCAACAACTTTATTGTACTTACCTTATTATCCTTTTGCCATGAACATGTGCCACGTTTATCGATTACCTTACACGTTAATAAAGCGTCCTGACCTGGATTCACTTCACTATACTTTGGCTGTTCGGCGAATCTTTGAAAACAATTGATTTCTGAAATTGAAAGAGAAATAACGAAAATAAGTTTTTTGTGTTAAAAATTTAATTAAAGTGCAGAGTAACGAGAAGTACTTAGTAGTAAGACATGGCAAGAATTTTTGGAGAATATAAAACTGAAAATTAATTAATTATATAAAATGTATCTCTTGTGTATTTTCAAATAACAGAGAATAGATTTTTATCAATGCAAGTTTGTGATTTTGTTAAAAAATCATAATAAATTATGTTTAGGAAATCAGAGATTATTTTTTAAGTTTCTCAAATCGTTCTGTTTTTAAATTATTTTTAAGAAAATTTTCCAAAAAAAAAAATTTCACAAAAATTTTTTGTTGGTTTCATATTTATTATTTTCAGAAATATTAATAAAGCACCTCGTAGTTAGCTTTAATAGTACATTTTGTTAGCTTTTAAATACATTTTAAACAGTGAAGATAGCTTTAATAGTTCAGCAGTTTTTCAGTGTTTTGTATAATAAGTAGTAATTAATATTAATCATACGCACCATAGTCAAAAATATTATATTTTACAAAAACTATGATTATTGAGAGTTAATGATAAAAATAAATTTCTCGTTTATCTTATAAAGATCGTATAATTATTTTAGTCTTATTTTTAATAAGAATAAGAAACAATATTATTATGTATGGATGGACTTTTGAATTCTTCAAATTAAAAATTTTGAAAAACATCAGTTTTAACCCCTATTTTTGAGGTTCTAGTGTTAAAAGTATTTAAAAAGAATACTATGAAACTTTTAACATACCCTTTTTATATTTTAATCCTCTAAGTTTATGTCAAATGCCTTTAATTATAACGCCTCATGTGTGTGTCTGTCTGTCCGCCTTTCAAAGCGTTCCATCAAACTTTAGCCACCAACATTTAAATTAAAATTCTCCATAATTACGTTAGTGTGATTAAAACTTTATAGCAAAAATGGCATTAAATTTATTAACATAATTATACAATTTCTGTTCTGCTGGTTTTGTTAAAAACACAAACATATAAATTTTATTCATTAACCACATGCCTGGGCATAAGAGTATTTATGTTCAAGTATTTGTTTTCATACATAAATATATGTATGTATAAGTGAGTAAAGTCATTAAAAAAAATAACTTAAATTACAAACAAAATAACAACTTGACAAAAAAAATAAATAAAATAGACATGGTTGTAAAACAGAAAAAAAACATAAAAAAATTATTGTTTACACAAAAAAATAATATAATAAAAACCACACGTAACAGATGAGAACAACAGCAACAAAAAGTATATTATTAAAAAAATAATTTAACTGAAAAAAAAGTTATTATATAAACAACAACAAATTAACTGCAAAAGCGTCAACATGCGGCATAAATTGTTGTTAGTTAGTGGCACGAGGTCTAGTGGAAAAATTTGTTTAAAATACTTAAAAATTTCAATAAAAAAGGTTTGGTAATTTTGAGCTCATTTCAGAAGTAATTTTGGATAGGAAACTATAGATGTTTTTATATAAGAAGAAAGTAAGTTTTGTTAGCTTTCATTAGGATTTTGAATTTAAGCTGTGGTTTTAGTAGTTATGAGGTTATTTAAATTTCCTGTAAGAAAGTCATAATCAATATTAATCATACGCTGCGTAGTACTGTTAAGGAGTTTTTCCGATAATTGACGGGACATAATGATGCGAAGGAAAAACAATGTATGTGACTATCACAGAGGGTGAGCCCAGCTTTCAGAAAATATAACTCGTATGTACCCTGTGGGAATACAAGGTGTGCAACATTGTGTCAAAGTTGACCACATTTAGTTTTATATTGTTATAAAAGCTTATAACAACTATTTTAGTACTTAGAACTATTTTAGTACTTAGTACTACTTTAGTACTTAGTACTATTTTAGTACTTAGTACTATTTTAGTACTTAGTACTATTTTAGTACTTAGTACTATTTTAGTACTTAGTACTATTTTAGTACTTAGTACTATTTTAGTACTTAGTACTATTTTAGTACTTAGTACTATTTTAGTACTTAGTACTATTTTAGTACTTAGTACTATTTTAGTACTTAGTACTATTTTAGTACTTAGTACTATTTTAGTACTTAGTACTATTTTAGTACTTAGTAATATTTTAGTACTTAGTACTATTTTAGTACTTAGTACTATTTTAGTACTTAGTACTATTTTAGTACTTAGTACTATTTTAGTACTTAGTACTATTTTAGTACTTAGTACTATTTTAGTACTTAGTACTATTTTAGTACTTAGTACTATTTTAGTACTTAGTACTATTTTAGTACTTAGTACTATTTTAGTACTTAGTACTATTTTAGTACTTAGTACTATTTTAGTACTTAGTACTATTTTAGTACTTAGTACTATTTTAGTACTTAGTACTATTTTAGTACTTAGTACTATTTTAGTACTTAGTACTATTTTAGTACTTAGTACTATTTTAGTACTTAGTACTATTTTAGTACTTAGTACTATTTTAGTACTTAGTACTATTTTAGTACTTAGTACTATTTTAGTACTTAGTACTATTTTAGTACTTAGTACTATTTTAGTACTTAGTACTATTTTAGTACTTAGTACTATTTTAGTACTTAGTACTATTTTAGTACTTAGTACTATTTTAGTACTTAGTACTATTTTAGTACTTAGTACTATTTTAGTACTTAGTACTATTTTAGTACTTAGTACTATTTTAGTACTTAGTGCTATTTTAGTACTTAGTACTATTTTAGTACTGAGAACTATTTTAGTACTGGATTAATTCAAATGCTTTTTTAGCTTGGCCGCCTATTTGTGTTGCAGCTTTTTTTTCTACTTTTTTTAACGGAAATATATTGCATGCCTTTGTGTTGTTGTACTAGTGCATACAAATCTATTTGTGAGTGCGTGTATTTGGAAGAATAAAGTTACTGAAAAATTTATAACTGTTTTCAGTAACACGTTAAAGAGCTGCTGCCAATGCTATTCCAGCAGTTGTTGTTAATTTTCTCAATACTGAGGCAATAAACAAAAAAAAAGCGAGAGAGAAAGACACAAAAAACTACAAACAGCAGGAAAAAATTTAATACCAAAACATCATTGTGTGAAGGAATGTTGTTTGGTGATTGCCAGCAATAGTTTGTTTATAACTGCAAGGTCTTCTGTCCTCTCTCTCTCTCTTCTTTTCTCTTTTTTCCGGTATACATGTTAGCAAGTGTGTGTGTGTAGTTCTGTGTAGAGACGTAAACAAAGTTAAATTTATGCTTACATTACATTACAACACGTTTATACATTTTGTTTTGCTGCTGAATTTTTAGCCTTTTTTTTGCTCTGTTCTTACTTGGGGAATTAATAGCTGTTGGTAGCATTTTTGTTGTTTTTTATTTTTTGGTTTTATTTGTTGCTTTTTGTGAGTATTATTTCTGCCGCTGCAGCCTTTAACACTTTATATGTGTCGCAGTAGTCGTGCAATGGTTAGTCATTACTTTAACTAGTGCCTTACTTTTTTATATATTTATTTTTGTTGTTGTTTTCTTAATTACACTCATATATTTACATACAATAGTATTGCTTCAGGTTTAAATACATTTGCAAGGGATAGCGAAGAAGGTGTGCTAAATGTTGTAATGGAAAATTGGACAAATGTTGCAAGTAAAGTTTAAAAACCAGTTATTTAATAATCTTTCATCCTGCAGATTATCCTGTGTAGCTACAGGGTACTTCTTATTTATATTTTCTGAAAGCTTAGGTCCTCCTTTACATTGAACATGTTAATAGTTTTAAGATCGGTTTAGTAGTTCAGAAGTTACATACATAGTTACATAGTTCAGAAGTTACCATTTCTAGAGCTACGGAGCGTATGATTAATATTAATTATTTGAAATTATAACAAAACTACGTATATATCTTACACTATTGAAGTTTTTTGTGACATTTAAATTGTTTGTGATGGAAAACAGTAATATATATCCCAAATACAAAAAAGTGTTGTAAGAACTATAACAGAAGTTACGAAAAATTCAGTTTAAACAAAAAAATAAAAAAAATTCAAAAATATTTTACCAATTTTAAAATTTTTTAGCAATATTTCAAAACAAATTTTTAGTTATTTCCTAGCAAAATGTTAACCTTAGCTGCAAGTGCTATCTTTGTAGTAAATTGACAATATTTTTAAAATATATTTTACAACTTTATATTTGGTTTACCTTCCCTTTTAAATTATCTTGATGTATGTGTTGTTTGTGACAATATGCGTGCTTGTTGTCTTAAATACATTAACTGTTTATTTTTTTCAGTTGCGCTTTTTTTTGCTTGTTATTGTTACTGTTATAAAACCCTATTGAGCATGTTAATTGTTGCATATTTCCTTTATACCATTGCCCTGTCATTTTCTCCTCCTACTATTTTCATTACTTTGTTATAGTGTTGTTGTTTGTTCATGTGTCTTTTATATATGTTGAAAGTAACAGCAAGAACAGAAAGCTGTTTCACTTTAGTTACATTTCATTTCCTGTTTTGCCATATTCATCTCAACTTTAATTAAGCTTAAGCAAAAGTGTAAAATAAAAAACGAAACTCAGGGTAATAAAGGCAAAAAAAATATAAAATATACTTTGTTAGTGATTTATTTATGGAAATAAATAAAATCAGAAAATTTTTAAAGTTTTTTACTTTTAAGGTGCTTTATTTAAAGGGTTTTTAGTTTTATTTTATAAAAGCTAAAGTCTTTCTCTACAATTTATGTCCACACATATTTTCTGTTGTGTTTATAGTTTGGAAGATATTTATTAATTATTCATTATGTGTTATAATTAATAACAATCATACGCCACCCTTTCTGTTTTGAGTTGGGAGAGTGTTATTGATATATATACCAGATCAATTGGAGGAACCTCTACAAAACCGAAGATATTCTTTAAAGATATATATTATTTAGCTTAATAAAGAATTTACAAGTGAAAAAGTAAAATCTTTCTTTAATACAGTGTTTCCATAAAATCATGTTCTAGAAATTTCAGTAAATTTTAAATCATTTCAACTAATTTGAAGCCAATTATTGTTATGTTTTTAAACTTTTACTTAACAAACAACTTTGTCTAACAAATCCACTTCCTGTTTCACTCACACTCTCGTAAACATACATTTATATTTAAGTCTATATTTCAACTAATAAAATCTTCACAATGATTATTGGCTTTTATTATTTATGTATGTATTTGCAACACACACTTATATACTAACAATTCACTTCCTGACAACAAATACAATTTTTTTTTTAGATTGAGAGATACATGAGAGTGTATCAAATAAATTACCTTCACATACATCATTCAACTTAATAAATACATACATATGGGCAATTCCATGTCATAGTACGTGACATTTTTACGCCTATAAAGTGGAATAGATTTTGCAAGTATCTGAAATATAATTTGGTCTCACATTTAAAAAAAAACAAACAAGTTCTTTCGAAACATTGTTGTTCAAAATATCCAGCGAAATATGGGAATATCGTGGCATAAAATGGAAGTAATTTTGAGGTACATGTTTTGTTTTCTTTTCATTTCTTACTTTCATATTGAAAAAAAGTTTCAAGGGTTTTTGTTTTTTAAGTCGAGGTTATCATTCTCATGGAATTGCCCATATATACTTTACATCTAAGTAAATATATATGTCTCGTACATACATATATTTAAATCTGTTTGTATGTGAGTTTGTGTATTTTTTTATTTAAATTGTAATATGAATGACAAGTTATGAGTTTTGTATTTATTTATTATTTATATATTCTTTTTATAACATGGCAAGTATATCTCTGTTTTGACTTCCGATTGTTTGTCATTATGCCATGAGTATTACAGTCTGCTTACAAAAAAAACAAGAAGAAAATGTTATAAATCCAATACTTCATTTTATATTTGTGATTTTTTCCCTACTTTATATACACATAAATGTATACATATTTATTTTATGTAGTTATTTATTTGTAATAAAAGGAATAATAAAATACAAATATGAATACAATGACAAGACAACCAGGGTTATAGTAAGGGGCAAAACAATACATACATTGGATGGGAAAATGGAGAAAGATTTGTGCATGAAGTTAGTGGAGATGTAAGCCAATGATTTAGAGAATAGAGTAAGTTATAGGTTGATAAAGTTTACCTACTTATTAGTTGCGAAAAAAATCTAGCAGTTTGTAGTTTTTATATTGTTGTTATCTTTTGTGTAGCATACCACAATTTATTCTATTTATTGTAAGCTTTTGATATTTTGATGTTTATTTAGTCCAGAAATTATAAGCAAAATAACGAAATTAGTAAAAGTTTGAACTGTTTATTTAATATGAGGTTTGAACTTTGACCAGCTGTAATTCACCCAGTATTCACACATGTTGGCCAGTAGTTTAATTTTATGAAAGCTTAGATCGTGCTCTATTATTTGTTTATACATTGTTGTAACATTCGATTAGTAGTTTAGAAAATATGAATTTTTTAAAAAAAAATTATAATAATTAATAACACTCATACGCCACCTAAATATAATTAATAATTCATATACTGCTGCCACACCATTAAGATTATAGGAGTAATTTGTTGCCAAATCGTTACATATTTGAATGAAATTCAGCCCAAACGTTACACATTTGTTTAATTTGGAAATTAGTGGAACTTTATCGTACTCGAGGTGGACAATTTTGACAGCCTGTATTCAAACTCTCTCTCTCTCTTTCAATTTCATCTATTGGGTGTATAACTAAAAATGCGGGAAATAGATGGAGTATCTTTTGAACGCGGACTATGTTTTTAATAACTTATACGTCATTTTGAAGGGTACATATCTGTCATTTATTCTCACTTATTGAAGATTATAGTGTACACAGTTTTTATTTGATTCGAAAATGTCGAATTTTGTACGAAACGAAACGTCATATGCGGGATGTTTTGCTTTAGTTATTTAATTTAAATTTTTAATTTGAATGTGTTCCATCGGTTTCAAGGTGCGAGAGATGGTTTGTGCGGTTCTGAAGTGGTGATTTTGACACGGAAGGCAAAGATTGCACAGGCCAGCCAGAAAAGTTTGAAGAACAAAAATTGGAGGCATTACTCCATGCAGATTGTTGTCAAACTCAACAAGAGCTTGCAAAAGCAGGAAAATTAAGTATCATATCATTGAAGTCTGAAATTCTAATTGAACGCTATAAAAGAAAATAATTTTTGCACCGAATTATTACTTGCAATGAAAAATGGTTTCATTACGATAACCCGAAGCGCAAGAGATTGTATATGAAGCCCGACCAACTAGCCGAATCGACACCAAAGGCAAATATCTATTTCGCTAAGGTAAGGCTCTGTATTTGGTGGGTCCGAAAGGGGCAATTAATGAGACAAGCGGAAGAGAAAAGATATACAATTTATATATCAACGTGTAGGAAATTATGTGCTCTTTTCAAAAAAGACTTTTTTCAAAAATGTGAGAGGGATTAAAAAATAGTAGCTGTTTTTTTTGGAAAATTTTAATTTTTAAAATGCAAGGAAATTTTTGATCGAAATGCAAAAGAGAAAAAGACGTTTGTAAATAGTTATTAACAATCCCAAAATTCCCAAAAAACTTTTCAAAAATCCCAAAATTGGGATTTTTTACATTTTTAGATCTATTGAAGGCACCAATCTCGGAGCTATGAAATCCCTTTGCATAATATAGAAGAACATATTGGGACATACAAAACAGTTCTTAATTTTTTCCAAGCAGCTATTCGATTAGAGAAAATGTTGTCTAAATTTGAAATTTACATAAAAAATAGGTCTGCTTTGGAAGGCTCTGGACCGCGTAGTAATACGAATTTTGATATTATTTTGCTTTTATAATATTTACCGAAACGTTATCTTTCAGAAAAATGTAAACACATTATATATCTTTTAAAATAAATGGAATTTTTTCAAAAAAAAAAAATTTCGAAAAAACTACTTTTGTATTTCTTTTTTAAATTTGAATGCAAATAATTTTTGACTAAGTAGAGGTTTTTAAACAGTTCTTTCTTAGAATTATTAACAAATTTGTTAATTCAAAAAAAATATATTTTAAGAAAATCGGAAAACATTTGGATCCGTAATTAGCAAAAATTAGCAGTCCAAGGTACATAGGTAAAAAATCTAGATTTTGAAATGCGAATAACTCGTAAACTATAAAAAATTTTTGTAGATCTCGTCTAGTAGATTCCATATATATAAAAATCTTTCAAATCAAATAGCGAACAAAAATTTGGCATCATTTTTAATTCTTTATATACCCGAGGTGCCCCACTTTGGGACATTGTGGCTCAGCGCCCCCTTGGTGTTTTAAGTCCAACTTAAACTTATAAGCACCTCCTCTATAGCAATGAAATTTTATTAAAATGGAGCTATTCGTTTAGAAACTACAGATATATTACCACATATTTTCCATCGACCCCACTATGTGGCGTATGAGTGTTATTAATTATTGCTAAAAAGTTTAAACATATCGAGCCCTTAGCGCCAAATTATCGTAAGCGACATTTTCTAAATTTTTTTTTTATTGCAAAAATTAAAATTTTATAGAGAATATCAAAATTGTTACTAACTTCAAATTTATAGGGGGTAAGATTTTATCGTAAGTCAATGTTTACATTTTACAGTAAACGAATTTTATCGTAAGAGACACATAGTGGTATAAAAAAAAAAGAGGGAAATAAATCTTTAACTTCTAAATGGTTAGATTGGTTTAAATGAAATTTCACATACGTAAAGAAGAAGTGTTGTCGAGTTTAATTTCTGAACGTGGACCTCATGGGCCCTACAGGGGCCAAGGGTCCTCTAAGTAGGACACCTCGGGTTTGTTACATATTTAAAACGATCCTATTTCTTCGTTTGTGTTTCGATTTCAAAAAAATTACACATATAAAATCTTTATATCGAGCGCTACAAAAGCTAGCTATCAATTATCTCTTATATCTTAGGAGATATTCACATTTGAAAATTAAATTTTCAACAGTTTTACCCAACCTACTCCAGTTTTTTGATAACAGCGTATCCAAATATTTTCCAATTTTCTCCAGTTTTCCTTCATTAGACTAACAACATATGTATGTGTCAAATAGAAAAAGAACTGTTTAAAAATAATGACCAAGTCCAAAGTTATATGCATTTTAATTTTAAAAGATTTTAAAAAGCCGATTTTTCGTTAATTTTTTGGGAAAAAATAACGTTTTTTCTTTTTAAGTTATCGCAAAAAATTTCTAAGAGGAAATTATTCTTTCTGAAAGCTAAATTTGCATAAAATATTTCAAATGAAAAAAAAATTAAAAATTTTTGTGTAAAAATTAAACTCTAAGGCAAAAATTCTCAAATCGCATATTCGATATCAAAAAATAGTAACCGATTTTAGATGGCCCAATATACGTTTAATTATTTTGTAAAGGATTCCGATAACACCGACCCTGGTATGGATATTATAGCCAAAAAACTAAAATATTTCCATTTTTGGGATTTTTCAACACTTTTTTGGGAATTGCCATTTTAAGTAGAACATTTTACATAACAGTGAAATTTCATTAAAAACTATTCATAAATAAAAATTTTATTTCAATTCGAAAAATTCAATAAAAACATTTTTTGTCATATTTTTCAATAAAGTATTCCATGAATTTTTAATTGTCAAAAGTTATAAATATTTTTGAAAAATAGACAAATAGCTTGACGAAATTATATTATATCGCATCATAACATTTTTAATTCTATGTATAAATTTCAAAATAATCGAAAAAAACCTTCTCCTGTAAAATTTTTATTTTGTCGCTTACGATAATTTGGCACTAAGGGCTCGATATGGTTAAAAGCTAAACCACTAAACCGATTGCTAAACAATATATGACAAAATCATAGAGAAGAAAATAAACTTTTAAAAAATGGAGCAAGTCACCCGATATATTGCAAGCACGCCTATATACAGGTCACCAAAGTTCAACATTTTTTACTTAAATTTTTTTCAAAAATTCAAAACTTAAACCATATTAAAATGGGGCTATTTATCTAGAAGTTTTCAGTTCCCTCTCAATGTTCATATGCTAACCTTTCAACTATAAGTATAAGGAGTCCGAGTATAAGTTTATTTTTAACAAAATTTTTGTGGTTTATTTTGCCCTTTACTGTGCCATAAAATACACACGTTCATCCTTATTTTCACACACACTCTCACTCTCTGTTAAATTTACGCACTTGTGTTGTAAAAACTTATCATTATTTATAATAAATAAAATCTATATATGTTTAAGCATAAAAGAAAATACAACAAGAGATGGATGATATTATCTACAAAACGATTTTCTATTGGCATTATTTCTTATGCTCTTGCCTCCCACTTTACTCTTCCCTTTGTATCCACGACTAACTGTTAAAACGAGTGTGTGTGTGAGTGAGTGTGTATCAGCCAGGGTTTTGTTATTGTAAAATATTAAAATGATATGCATGATGAAACATTGTTATGAATATGGGTGGTGTTGGCCCATGTGTGTGTGTGTGGGAGAGTGTGGATGGCTGGCTGCATGTGTTTTGTTTAAAAAAAATCTCTTTTTCATGTATGATGTGTAGCATACATACAGGCGTTTGTAAATACTTAGTTCACTTGCGTTAGTTTGTATACAAATTTACAGCTTATTGTAGCATTTGTAGGAGGTATTAGATACTTAACAAGAACAAAAATAACATTAAGCAGCAAGAACAAAAAAACATACGAGTGGCATAATAAATGCTTGTAAATTTATCAATTTAGAAAATCTGTTGAATATCGACGATTTGTATTTATAGCAGTAGATTTTTTAATATATTTTTTTTGGGTTGTTTTTTTGTTGTTCGTTCTTGTTTTTCCCATTTACATTTTATAACACCCAAATGTAGTCATTATTAATGTTTATTGAAAAAAGACTGAAACGAAAACAATTTATATTTAATGTGGGGTGTGTCCGTCTGCAGATGTTTGTTTAAGGAAAATGTAGTTAAAAACAAATTTAATGATTTTCGAAAATTTAACAGAATTTTTTTTTTAAATTTTAGTAGATTTCAATAAGTAATAAATAAATTTGAGAAATAAATAGGATATTATTTATTTATGCTATTTTCTTTATAACAAAATTAAAAATTTATTGAAATCTATTTATATTAGCACAGTTACGAGCTGTAGAAAGTTATGCAAATCAGAGGTGGTCGACTTTGACACTCAGTATCTTCCTGTTTTCTAACAGGGTGACCACAAGTTTAATTTTCTGAAAGCCTTTGTCCTCCTGTACTATTTGATTGTACATCATTTTGTAATCGCACCAGTAGTTTAAAAGCTACAGTTTAATTACCACTTATTTTTCATTGACCGCACTATGTGGCGTATGAGTGTTATTAATTATTGGCAAAAATAATAAACATATAGCTATATGCTAAACCCTTAAACCGATTGCTAAACAATATATAAGAAAATCATAGATATGAAAATAAGCTTTAAGAAAATCAAGCAAGTAATCCGATATATTGCAAACATGCTTATCAACAGGCTACCAAAACTCAAAATTATTTGCTTCATTTTTTTTTTTTTTAAATTAAAAAAATAAATTCCTGTTTTTACAATAAATATTATTTAGTTAAACCTTTCATCTTTATCCTCCTTTTTCCCAACATCTTGTTGTCAACGACAACAAAACAAAAGTGTCATTCACACGCTTAGGGGGTTGTACCTTTAAAATTTCTGCTATTAATTCTTTTGCTGCAACTACTCATCGCAGTGTTTATAACTGCAATACTAACGCTGTAAGTTTTTTAGCCCTCCAGTTTTTTTTTCGATGATTCATTGTGGCACTGGTCATAATTCTCTCGTTAAATGTCCACAACAGCAGTGTCATATAAAATGGTCCAGTGTTTTTTTTTGCAGCCCAAGAACGTAGGCAACAGCTTTATTTATGTTTGAGTGTTGCTCTAAAGAGAAATAGAGTGTGTATGTTTGATAATGCAAGAGACCGAATGAGTTATTTGACCACTACATGTAATAAAATCCACACATGCTTGTAGTTTATGGATGTTACTGCATGCTGCATTTAAAAACTGCAGTAATTAAATATTATTACACGTATTATAATAATAATTATAAATATTTATTAGAAAACGACTTTAAGTAAGATACAGGAAAATTAAAAAAAATAATTATAAATAAAAGCAGATAAATGTTAAAAGCAAAATATTTGGAACTTAAATTTTAATATTTATATAAGAACGATTTTTCAATTACTCTCATAAATAAATAGTATTAACCTCATAAATAAATAGTATTAACCTCCGGTTTTAAAAGAGACCATAATTTTACAAAACCTTCGATTAAACACTTAAACAGCCAGATGTACATAAATAATTTAATTTAATAAAACAACATTTATTTTCACACTTGAATGGTTGTTATTGTTTATATGAAAGAGGGCTGGTCAAGTTAAATTGGGAAAATATGTTATTTTATTCTACACTAAGTGAGGGCAATAGGAAACAAAAAAAATTAAAATAGTACTTTTTTGGTACTTTTTAGAAATGGTACCTTTTTAGAATGTGTAAATTTTGGGAAATAAAAATATAATTAGTAGCAGAAAATAAGAAAATTTAAAATAGTATCTTTTTATACAAAGTAAACCAAAACTTAAAAAAAATTTAAATTTAAATGTTAATTTTTTGGTACTATTTTAAAATAGTAGTATTTTTTACAAATTATAAAATACTGATATACATTTATGTTACTTCTTTTTAAATATTACTTTTTTGGAATGTTATTTTGCCTTCATTTTATAAAAAAAATTAAATACGTATTAACTTTTTAGTACTTTTTTAAAATAGTACTATTTATACCCTACACCACCGTAGTGGGGAGGGTATAATGCGTTTGTGCAGATGTTTGTAACGCCCAAAAATATTAGTCTAACACCCACCTTAAAGTATAACGATCGACATAGAATCACTTTCTGAGTCGATTAAACGATGTATGTCCGTCCGTCTGGTTGGCTGGCTGTCCATGTAAACCTTGTGTGCAGAGTATAGGTCGCAATTTTGAAGATATTTCGATCAAGTTTGGTACATATTACTTTTTCGGTCCAAGGACCAAGCCTATTGAAAATGGCTGAAATCGGTCCATTATTTCACCTAGCCCCCATACAAATGTCCTCTCGAAATTGGACTTTATTGGTCATAAATGTTTAATTTATCTATGTATCTTCACAAATTTCGCTCCAAATAAGTTTTATATATATATATATATAACAAAATTTGGTTACGATCAGTCCATAATTAGTCATAGCTCCCATATAGACCCGCTTCCGCAAATCATTTTAACGTGCATAAATCGCTTAAAAATGTTGGTATATACACAAAATTCAACATAAATAACTTTCATATAGACATAAATCACACGACCTAATTTGATGGTGATCGGTCCATAATTGGTCATAGCTCCCATATAAACTTCCGAAAATCACTCACGAATATAAATTATTGATATTTAAAAAAAAAATATTTTTACTCATTTACTTGGTGTAGGGTATTATATGGTCGGGCTTGACCGACCATACTTTCTTACTTGTTTTTTTTGGTAATATTTATGAAAATCCTTCCAAATTACTATTTTATCCTTTATATTAGACACTGTTTTATGAAACCAATTTTGGTATATTTCCAAAAAAGTACCAATTTAAAGAAAAAAAAATTACATTGTTGCAAAATATTATTATAATCGCACAATTTGCCAATTTTGTTTAAAAAAAATTCAATAGTACTATTAATTACACACTGCTACAAAAAAATACTTTTTGTCAGAATTTTAAAAGCGACCTAGTGGGGGTTCAAAGATTTTAAACACCCTCGAAATGTTAAGTTATTTTGAAAAAAAACTGTTTTAGGGTAGGTCGTAGTACTTTAGTACCTTTAATTCACACATTTTTAAACTGACTTTAAAATGTTAAACAGTTTTGGAAAGGCAAAGAATTGGGATTTTATAAAATGTATATTCCAAGAAATTAGGTAAGTTTTTCTTTTGTACAATAAGAAAAAACATGTCAAATTTACACTCAAAGTACACGCTTGTAAGCACATACAATTTTCTGATAATGAGCAAATTCACTTAATTGTGAATAAATTCGAAAATAATCCATCGATTTTTACGATCGATATCTCGTGTTGTTGCTATTATATGTGGCTTTGCAATAAATCTGAACAAATTCTGCCGTTTTCGATTTTTCATGATTTTTTTTAAAAAAAAAAAATTATATTTTCACATAAAAAAATTATTTTTGTTATTATAACTCCGAAACTGCTGGGGAAAATGTTTTTGTAATTAAATCATTCAAAATAAGAACATTATCTACTTAATTTTATGTATATCAAACAAAAAACTAAAATTTTGTGAAAATGAGTGAATTTACTTAATTGTAAATAAATTCGTAAAGAATCAATCGATTTTTATGATCGATATCTCATTTGGTTCCTATTACATGTGGCTTTGCGATAAAGCAATAAATCTGATCAAATTCTGCCGTTTTCGATTTTTCATGATTTTTTTAAAACAAAAAAATATTTGATATTTTCACATTAAAAATATATTTTTTGTTTCAATTTGTTATTATAACTCCGAAACTACTGAGCCGATTGAAATGCAACATATGTGTGAAAATTTGTACATAGCATGTGGAAAATCTTTTTGAAATTAAATCATTCAAAAGAAGAACATTAACTACTCAATTTTATGTATATCACACAAAAAAACAAAAATTTTGTGAAAATGAGCGATTTCACTTAATTGCGAAAAAATTCAAAAAGAATCAATCGATTTTTATGATGGATATTTATTTTTTTTGATACTATATATGGCTTTGCGGTAAAGTAATAAAGGTGGACAATTTCCGCAGTTTTCGATTTTTCATGATTTTTTTAAAACAAAAAAAATTATATTTTCACTTAAAAAATATATTTTTTTGATTCAATTTGTTATTATAACACCGAAACTACTGAGCCGTTTAACTCTTTCACGCACAAAACTTGTACGCAAAATTTTTGGGAATGTGAGTGCTTTTTGTGAAGTATTAAAAGCTATTTTAAACATATATATAAATAAAAAATAAAAAAATTAAAGTAGATTACTGAAAATCTCTTGGGAGAAATGTGTTCCAATATGCATTAAGGGCCTTAAGGGCCGACTATCTCTGAACTGAGAAATTAGTATTGGGAGTAACAAATACATTTTCAAATGTATGAAACATTGATTTTAATTAGACAAACAAATTTTTATTGCTTATTTTAAGGATTAAAAAGCTACAAAACAATTTCAGTTTGCACATTGCATTTTGCACTCTTAGCACATTGCAAACATCGTTTACGTTTGGTTTTATTTCCATTGCCCTTTATTTGTTATGGATGTTGATGGTAAGGCTTACTAAAGCTTGTCTAAAATCAAGAGAACTTAATAATTGCGAATATTGTTACAGAAATGTAAATTTTTTCTTAGTTCCTCAAACCGTGAAAGAGGCATAGCAGAAGCTATACATGGCACCCCCATATCTGGTTCAGAGGACCAGTAGCTTCGGAATATTCTAGTAGTTTTATAGGCCTAAATATATAAAAATTGTATATAAACATCATAAAACATTGAAGAAAAAATTTCCACACTCTCGAACTTTTATGCATATTGGGACACCGGTTTCCCTTACAAGAAATCTCGTATTGCTGATACTTCAAAATCTTCTATTTAGCAAAAATCAATTTAATCACAATCTTTACCTACCATTCTAAGAAAATCAATCGAAAAACTATTTTGAAACTGCACTAATGTATTACAAATCACTTTTTAATATTATAAAAAAGAACTTCGAAATTACCAAAAATAAAGTTGAATTATTTGTTTTACTTTTCGTAATCAGTAATACCAAACTTCAAAGAAAATAAAGATTTGTTTACAAATAGTCGGTTTGTATTGCAATTGATTACAAAAAGAAGTTTAATTTGAAAATATCTAATGTTAAACATTTGGGACACCGGTGTCCCATATGCGTCAAAGGGTTAAAACAAAATATATAAACGGATTAAAGGATATGTAACCGTTTTTGAGTTATTATTAAATATGTGGAGAAATGCCTAACAAAATTTATAATTTTTGCTGAAAAATTTTTTTTAAAAAAAATGTATCCCTAGAATTGAAAAATTTTACCATTTTTGTACTTAGGTAGCCATGATGCATCAAATCTATATAGTGGTTAGTCAAGCCTTTTTTTCTGTTGACCTGTATTATTATTTTATCCTTCCTTTTGGACTTTTTTATCAACCAAATATAAATAGTAAATTTTTTAGTATTTCTTTGAAATACTATTATTTTCTAGTAATGTATATATTTGAATACTATAGTTCAAATTTTTATAATTCATTATCCTAAAAAAATACTTTTTGGTACATTTATAAAAATTTTAAAAAAATAATATTTTAGCATCATAATAATTTTGAACAGTACCATTTTATTACATTTATTAATAAATTTTAACTACCATCGTTCGAATTTTGTACTTTTACAAAAGTACTTTTTTTTGCAATTTCTAAAACCATTTGAATTTAACTTTTCCTCAAAAAATATTTAAATTTTTAAGAAAGTACTTTTTTTAAAACCGATTTTTGGAATAAATTTTCTATTCTATCGTCATTTTAAAAATAGTACTTTTTTGATACTGTTCTAAATGTTTTCCCTTTTAACTTTTGTTTTTGTTTACAAAAAATCTTAAATTATAAAAATCTAGTTGACCTAATGTTAGTTCTTCAAGTTTCTCCAACAAACTGCCTGTTCTTATTTATTTGCAAATAAAATATCTAAATTTGTACTGCATACTTTAGGGAGCTTTTTTATTACAGTCGACTGTAATTCCGAGTTTTATTCTTTACAAACCATCTCCTGAAAATTTCGAATCGAATAAAAAAAAATCAGCCAAGTCGCTCCAACCGTTCTCACGTGATGCCATTACATACATGGACCATTTAATTTTTATAGATATAGAAGATAGATTACCTAAAACAATTTTAAGATAGAAGTAAGAAAGTTGGTCAAGCCAAAACAAAGTAATAGCATGATTTCTGGGCATATAACACTTATTTGAGTTAAATTTAATGCATTTCAAAGTGATTTCCGGAAGTGGGCATTATATGCGAGCTATGACTAATTATGTACCGATCCTCACAAAATTAGATGGCATAATTTGTGTATATAAGGTACTTATTTGTGTTAAATTTTATTTAGATGCCAAAAGTTTGAAGACATTTGAAATGAGATATAATAGAAATCATGATTGATTATATTTCTTTTTACTCTTTCTCTGAAACTTATCTACATTCCAAGAAAAATTCACTTTTTTAAACAAATATTGAAGTGCTCCACCCTCGTTTTGCTTTAATCCAATATATATTTATTATATAACTATTGTTATATTGCTATGAACAAATTTCGCAAGGTCTTCTCTCACAAAGTGTTTGCGACAAAGATATTTTACCGCTTAAACACATTCAATCAACCCAACAACAATAATACACATGTCAGGGAGTAAGTGCGATTAACACAAATAAAAAAATATCTTTCCATTCAAACATGACACAGTACAAATAAAATAAAACGCGCAAATAATTAAACTCTTACATATGCTCAAATGCTTATGAATACATTCATATACATATATGTAGATACAGGCAGATAAATGCATTAAGGAAATAATACAGACACGCATAGACTTGTATGTGCATGAATTTCATGGTGATGAACGGACACCATGAGCCTTGGCCATCACCATCATCAACATCATCATCATTATTATTATAAACGTTATCGTCATCTGCATAATCATTGTTAAAGGGGCTTCATCATTGTAATCATTGTCAGCATCATCGAAATTGTATAATGTAAAGTTTTATTATATAGCAAACTTATGTATGAATGTACATATGTATTTATGCATGTAATTTTGTATGTATTGGTTTAAGAGTGTGTTTGTATATGTGTATTTCAGTGTATGAGTGTGTGTATATGTTTATAAATATTATGCAGATGACTGTGACAATGTTTGATGATTTATTACGCATGATTGACATTTATATTGTATACAAAACATGTTTTAATAGGTCTCTCATACACTAAAAAAAAATCCTAAAAGTATGCAATAGGTTGGCTCTTATTTTGCAGTTTTTAGATTTTCGATGCTCCCAAGGTATAAATTGTTCTCCGTCATCTCATCTACAAATCATATTTAAGCAAAATCAATTACAGTAATAAAATACACGGCAATACATTCCCACAAATTAGGTTTTTGAAAACAGACTTATGATTTTGGTTCTCAGTTAAATATGACTTAAAAATAAGGGATTTACGATAGATGGCGTATCTGGCGAACGCGGTTTTTGTTTTTAATAACTTCTATGTCATTTTGAAGGGTACATATCTGTTCTTTATTCTCATTTAGTTATTAAACATTATAGTGTAAACAACAAATTTTCAAATTTTGTATCAACGAATCGTCATATGCCGGAAGTTTCGTTTTACTTCTTTAATTTGCAGATAAAAGTTTTAAAGGGGGTTTTGATAAAATATAATTTACCAGAGAAGCAACAGAAACACTCATCTACTTAAGAAACATTTGCATGTTGATCAATATTGATATTATTAAAGATGTTACTTCTAAACTGATGATAAGACTGAAATACAAAGTATATACAAATTTAAGAAGAGAACCAACCTACGCTTTAAGCAAATTCAACTCACTACTTGACAATATTGTTAGTGACCTAAACAAATTTTATACTAATTTTTTGAATCCATCCAAACCTGAAATATGATAAAGATTCAACCACTTTTGTATCGATCTACCGTAAAAACACTATTCTAGGTATTCGCAGTATTGTAGGTGGCGTATGATTAATATTAATTGTAGAATTCATATGGGTGGCGTATGAGTGTTATTAATTATCACAAACAAAATTTCATAACTATGTAACTTTTAAACTATTAATGCTATTGAATAACAATGTATGTGGATATTATAGAGAAATAGCTAAGCTTTCAGAAGAATAGACATTCAAATACCCTGTTTAAATATAAGATGATTTATAGAATGAACCAAAAGTGCCGCTGAGTCACACCGTTTTCTCACCAAAGCCCTTGGACAATGTGATCCAACAATTTTAAATTGCGGGAGATGGTTTGTGCGGTTCAAAAGTGCTGATTTTGACATGGAAGACAAATATCGCCCAGGCCAGCCAAAAAAGATTGAAGACCAAGAATAAAACTCAACAAGAGCTTGCAAAATCATTGGGACCTACTCAATCAACAATTTCAAAAAGTTTACAGGCAGCTGGATTCATCCAAAAGCACGGAAATTGGGTACCACGCAAATTGAAGCTGAGAGACCTTGTAAGATGATGAATACTGCTTGAATGCTATAAAAGAAAATCATTTTAGCACCGAATCATTACTTGTGATGAAAAATGGATAACCCGAAGCGGAATAGATCGTATGTGAAGCTCGGCCAATCAGCTGAATCGACACCAAAGCCAAATATTCATGACCTTAAGATAATTCCCTGTATTTGGTGGGACCAAAAGGGTCCTATCTATTATGAGCTGCTAAGATCTGGCCAGAACATCTGAAACTGATTTGAAGTGAGCATTGGCCGAAAAATGTCCAGTATATGGGACCAGACATGAAACCATAATATTCCATCATAACAACGCTCTGCCATATGTTGCAATACCTGTTATAAAACTTCTAAATATAAATATTTAGAAGTTTTGCGTCACCAGCCTTATAGTCTAGACCTTGACTCGTCCAACTACGATGAAGAACAGTCTCTCTGGGATACGCTTCACATCAGAACAGAGTATTTTCCGAAATTGACTTGATTCGTTCCATATGTTGCCAGAAAGATGGGATAGCTAACAATGGCCAATACTTTGAATAAATTTATATTGTACAAATGATTCAAAATTAAAGCTAAAATTTTGAAAAATTAATTCAACATATAATTTTTAATTATACCCTTCATTCCGTTTCTAATTTCTACATTTTTCATTGGCGACCCCACAAAGTATATATATTCTGGATCGTTATAGATAGCGGAGTCGATCAGTCCGTCTGTATTTTGAAATCTACTTTCTATAGCACCCAATTAACTTACATACATGATTCATACATCAATATATCGGAAATTCTCCCGACTCGGTTGCTATTTACAATCGAGACATTTTTTACCTTTTTTACCTATTTTTCATTCATTAATAGGGGCAATATGAATAGCTATAATATAGACATATCAAAGAAATTTGCAAGGGCGTATTTGGGGTCGAGGTAAGTCGGACCTACAATGGGTCAACATCGGGGAAAAAATTTTGAAACCGATTTTTTTTTCGGCAAAAAAAATTTTTTGTTATAAATATTTTTTTTCACTAAAAAATAAAAATTTCCAAAAAAAAAAATTTCGCTAATAAGTTTAAAAAAAAACTTTAAATTTAAAAAAAAAAAATTTTAATTTTCTTTACCTAAAAATAATTTTTTATTTTAAAGTAGAATTTGGCTCATTCGAATATAATTCTCTTAATTGTTTTTTTTTTAAATTTTGCTGCTTTGAGCCAAAACTCGCAACTTCAAATAAAATATGCAACCTCTAAACGTTATTCGATTTTGCTAAAATTTCCAGCAATTAACTTCTAGATAGAGGACAATCCATTCCTCAAGTATGATAAAGTTTCAACAGCCTCTATTTATTTACTGTGATTTAGCGTAAATATAACATTATCTGTACTCGCAATATTGTTGGTGGCGTATGAGTAATATTAATTGTAGAATTCATATGGGTGGCGTATGAGTGTTATTAATTATCACCAACAAATTTTCATAACTATGTAACTTTTAAACTATTAATGCTATTGAATAACAATGTATGAGGGTATTATAGAGTAAGAGCTACAATTATTGAAAAATAGGCATTTAAACACCCTATTTAAATATAAGGTTTGGCTTTGAGCCAAAACTCGCAACTTCAAATAAAATATGCAACCTCTAAACGTTTTTCGATTTTGCTAAAATATTCAGCAATTAATTTCTAGATAGAGGGCAAAAATTCTAGATCTTTTAGAGCATCACAAAATCCCACAAGTAAGAACTAAGGGCCATCCTAGTATACACACATGATGAAATCTATTGATACACTATAAAAACACAGCCTATACTAAACTCATACTCTCTGACATACCTATGTATATGTATGTATTTACAAAGAGTTTGAGTTTTATACAAATACAATATTATTTTATAAATTTTGTATGCATGACAGATTCTCATATTTTCACATACACATCCGAACACATTCCCATACATGATCAATTTTTATCATAAATATTGGTTTTTTATTACCACCCAGTATGGGAACAATGAATTTGAGAAAAAAATGTGAATGATTTATTGGAATTCAGAACAAGCAAAGAAATATTATGTTGTATTTAATTGAATATAATGTACAGCATTAAATATAAATACATGTGTATATTATGGTAAGAATTTGTTAAATATTTACTGCTGCAAAAAAAAAAAAATAAAATAAAACAGGGACATTCTTGACTGCTGTCAATCAATTGTACAAAATAGCAAGATTATAAACAAATTGTTTAATAATTTGTTTGTCACAAATGAAATAAAGATTATGACAAAGATTTCTTTAACTGCAGATAAATGTTTAGGAAATGGGACACAGATTTAGAGGGAGTTTGAAGGAAATGTGATAAACTAGAGGAGCTGCATAAAACGCTTAAAAATACAATGTACATAAATACAATGTACATAAAAATTAAAGAATTAAATTTGCTTTTAGCAAATTTAAGTCACCACTTGAAAAGAGAACAGTGACCTAAAAAAATTAAAATAGATTAATCAGTCCAAACCTCAAGTATGATAAAATTTTGAACAGCCTTTATTTATTTACTCTGATTTACCATAAAAATACCATTCTCTGTACTCGCAATATTGTTGGTAGCGTATGAGTAATATTAATTGTAGTATTCATATGGGTGGCGTATGAGTGTTATTAATTATCATAAACGAATTTTCATATCTATGTAACTTTTAAACTATTAATGCTATTGAATAACAATGTATGAGGGTATTATAGAGAAAAAGCTAAGCTTTCTGAAGAATAGTTATGCAAACATCCTATTTAAATATAAGGTTAGTTACAGGGTATAAGAGCTAAAAATTTTAACAGCAAAATTGCTTTAAAAGTTTCTAACAGCCTATAAATATGAGTTTAATAAAACCTAAAAATTCATTAAGTGCAGTTAATCACTTTGCTTTATAAGCCTTTGGTTTTTTTTATCAATAATTGTTTTTATATATATTTTTTTAGACTTCAAAATTTATATTGTTTGCCAGCCTGTTCAACAAATTATTGTTTGCCTGATAATGATGATGCACAGTCGTTGTATAGACACACACATCCTGGCAAACATATACTTATATACATACATTGTCATACATAAAAAGTCTGACACATACACAAACTCTTTCTTATGTATAATGAGGAATACTATATACATACAAAAGGGTGATTCATTAAGAGAGGGTTTTCTTAATTTTCAATGAAACACTTAGAGTTTAAGTGGATATATGAATCTTTGTTATGACACGAAAGAACAATTTCTGAAATTTAATTTTTAAAGATAATTTCATTCAAATGTTGGCTGCAACGAAGGTGCAATTTCCTATCCCTTATTCCAGTATTCCTACCGGTATCATGTGAATTACGCTTATCGACAAAGGGAAATTTGTTAGGTGAAATCGTGGACCGAAATTTCGTATTTTCAATAACAAACAAATCTTATCAACAGAAAGTATTTGTGAAAAAGTTCAGCCTGCTAGCTGTTTTCGTTTGGGCAGATAGACAGACTGACGGACAGACATACCTATATCATATTTTTTGATAGTAGGTATAAAAATCCAGAGCTGAAAGATTAGCTGGAAGCCTCAGAAGGTCGATAATGTAAACTACATGTTGCTCGAAGTTCAGGTAGATCATTTCTCACAGAACTCTGATTTTTTAATGATGAATTATAGTCAAACAATATAAAAATACAACTAAGACGACAGCGTAACATCAGTAACCCGTGAAAAAATTTCTCTAAATAAATCACCCTTTACTTATCGTACTTTGCCAAATGTTTACATTGTATAAAATAATATTATAATATTCTATGATAACGTCTAGCAAATGTCAAATGAAAAAGCGTGCGAATGTATAAGTTACTGCGTTAAAACTTAAAATACAGTAAAATATTTGAAACCAAGACCAGCTAAAATCCAAAAAAATTAAATATTTTAAAAGTTTGTTAGGGATTTAGAACAATAGAAATCAGCTATTATTGTGAGTTTTATTTTTTATTACATAATTTGAATGAAGTTCGTTGACTCTATTATACGTGTTATTTAACGATCACTGAATCTTATATACATATACTTCACCCAATTATACTTTAAAATAAAAATTTTAAATATTTTTTTTCAATTTTTTTTTTAATTTTTAATTAAAAATTTAAAAAAAAAAATTATGAAAAAATTAGTTTTTCTTTGATAACACGGTGCTACGATGGAAAACGGCCTAGCGTGGGTTGTTGTTGTAGCAGCAGTGATTGCTGAGTTGACAGCCCTTGGCCGAGTGAACTCGGGTCATTCCGGTGCGTAGAACCGGCTGTCTTGGGAATGTGGGTTAGTGTGGGTTATAGGTCTTGCTGAGTACACTACAAATTGTCTCTAAAAATTTCAGAAACACCCTCAAATTCAGAAGTTATTCTGAAAAAACCGTTTTCAGTGATGTTCGTCGACTTATCGACCTGTAGCTTAGTCAGTTTTTGTCCGAATTTAAATTTTTTTGACAGGCTTGGAAAGAAAACTGATTACGCTTTAAAATGACGTGCATTTTTTGATATATTTTTAAGTTATAAGTATTGATTTTGTTAAGAATATCTAAAAGAAAAACAAAATTTATCAACTTTTTTGATTTTAGTCGCTTTTCATTGCTTATTTTGATATGAAAGTTTATAAAAATAGAAAATTTAGTTCTTAACAAAACATAGTTTTAATTATTCAAATCGGATGAAAATTCTAAAAGTTATTCAACTTTTAATTAACACCATTTTTAGTATTTTCTCCCCCAGCGCATATAAATAAAAATAAACAAAAAACTGTAGAAAAAACAAATATTTGTAAAATTTTGAATTTACAAGGAAGGTAAATTTTTTCAAACTTTTTTCAAAAAAGTTTAATAACTTTTGCAAGTATAAACCGATTTTAACAAGTAATATCTCATTTTTTCCCATATAAAGTTGTCTTTAAAACACTGTGCAAAAAAGAATAGGTTTTCATAGAAATAAAGCGAAACTTTTTATAAAAACGTACGCAATTTTTTTTTATATACATTTCGTGCATCCACTTTATGAAAGCTTTATTCTTTGTCTATCCATAATTGTTTAAAATTTTAAAATCGGTGTAAAAATGTGTGAGTTAGAGGTACTAAAGTACTACGACCTACCCTAAAACCGTTTTTTCAAAATATCTCAAAATTTTAAGTGTGTTTCAAAATCTTTGAAAACGGTTTTAGTATGTCCTCACCTAGGCCTACAATCCCCATTAGGTCGCTTTTCAAGTTCTGACAAAAAGTGTCATTTCGTAGCAGAGTGTAATTTTTATGAAGTTGACTCTTTTATTCGTGTTCTTTATGGATAAATAATCGATCACGTTCAGCCCCTGAACCTTATGAATAACGATCACTGCCTTAACAAGTAGGAGAGATATATTCGGCTGTACCTAATCTTATATATCCTTCACCCAATTAGACTTTAAAATAAAAATTTTAGTTTTTTTAAAATTTTTTTTTTTAATTTTCAGTTCAAAATTTAAAAAAAATTTAAAAGTCTAATTTCACCCAATTAGACTTTAAAATAAAAATTTTAGTTTTTTTTTAAATTTTTTTTTTTAATTTTTTTTTTAAAATTTAAAAAAATTTTTTTTTTTTTGGTTTAGCATTTTTATGAAGTTCAGTGACTCTTTTATTCAAGTTCTTTATGGATAAATATTAGATTACGTTCGGGCCCTGATGGGTATGATTGACGATTTATTAAGTAAGAGGCTGTGTCGCATCTTGTATACCCTTCACCAAATTATACTTTAAAATAAAAAATAAAAATTAAATTTTTTTAAATTCATTTTAAAATTTTTTAAAATAATTTCTTTTTTTTAAATTTATTAATGAAAAACAATTTTATAAAAAAAAATTTTTATTGGTAAAAAAATCGGTTTAAAAAATTATTTTTCCGATTTTGAACCATTGTAGGTACGACTTACTATGGCGTTATAGACTTCTTTGCAAAGGTCTTTGAAATATCTATCATTAGATATCCATACTGTCTATATTAATAATCCCGATGTGAATCAAAAATAGGTCAAAAATCGAGGACAAGTTTTTTTTCCTATTTCGCAGCCATTTGTGGACCGATCTTCTCTATTTGCAACAGCTACCGAACCGGGTCTACAGCGGATATATTGATGTATGCATTATTTATGCAAGTTAATTGGGGGCTACGGAAAGCTGATTTCAATATACAGACGGACAGCTGGACATGGCCATATTGACTCCGCTATTTTTAACGCTCCAGAATGTATATATTTTGTGGGTAAATAAAAACTGTAGAAATTAGAAAGCGGAATGACAAAATTATATGTATATAAACTTGCATTGAAAAAATTTTTAGGGCTTGTTGGAAAAATTTATTAATTCAACTTTCATAGATGTTTTCTAGTGCTTTAAGAAGATTATAATTCATCTACTGTTTATACATTAAGCTTTAAAAAGTAAATTGAATTAAGCCCTTCAATTTAGTTCCACAATTTTGTTAGTTAATATTCAACTGTCTCGCTTATTTAGTTTTTGCTGTATTTCTCAATTTATGTTCATGTTCAGTCAATATTTACTATACATAAATTTTCTTCGGAAACTATTAAAATATTCAACTGATTTTCTATTAAACTTCTAGTTGAGAAACTAGATGAACAAAAAATAAACAAACTACTTGGCATATTGAAAATATATTTAGCTGCTTTTATACCCAAATGGTAAATAATAAACCAATGAAAGTTTTATACAAAATAGACTTTACAATTAAAAAAAGTCTGATTTGTTTTTAAACTAAATTAAATAAAGTCTGTTTATGTAATAAAGGATAAGTACTTTGATTTTTTTTATTTCAATTAAAAAATTTTAAAACATTGTTCACTGGGTTACTGTGATTGCTAGTTAATGGCATGCGAAGAGACAGTTAAAATTGAAACTGTCTGATTATGAGCGAAAATAAGACAAACTTTTCCACGCTATTTTCACTACAAATAATTTATGAAGTTTATGCAAAAATTCCTAAAATGTATGACAAAAAAATATATAAACTAAAGGAGGAAAGCATATATTTTGTTGAGAACAGAGAAAGACTTGTCAAAGACATCGATAGCTAAAGTAAACTCTATTAAAAATTATAAATATGTATATGTAGGTATATAGCATCACATAAATGTTATGGAAGTAAATTTATTTTTAACTTAAAAAAACTCATCTTAAATGCTTAAGAAACTTAAAAAGAATTATGGCAACACAAATTTCGCTTTAAAATATTGTTTTAAACTGATTTAGTAAAATTAGGCAATAATTCTGTAAACGGAGTTAATCCATTTGACAATTGAATCGTCTATATAATATTATTACGTTTTAACCTTTTCAAAACGTTGGTTTATTTACTTTAAATAAACCGGGTACTTTTGATTGCAAATAAAAGCCGTTTAGTAGTTTGAAAATTGTAACAACTCTTTATTTATTTAAAATGTACAACAACAGAATTAAATAGTCACTCAATGTTTTTTATATACGTTTATAAATACAGACACACTTTATAATGTACACGAATTCACTTGAGCTAAAATCGTTATATTTAAATTCAAGTACAATTTCGTAACAATATTTTACACAGCTATGTTCTATATAATTATAAAAAATAACTTTAAATTTATGTTTTTTTTTTGTTTTTTCTTTAACAGGTTACTACTAGTACATTTTCTTGCCAGTGTCCTGGAAAACCTGTAACAAATGGTTAAAGATTGAAAAGAACTCTTCAAAAACACAAAGAAGCAACAACTCTAAACTAAAAAAATCTATTATGTTAAACCCTTAAAAATCTCAAAGAAACATAAATTCTAAACTGAAAAATTCTATCATATCGTTCGTTAAATCTTTCCAAAATAGTTTGCGGTTCTATTGGTGCAAATATGAGAATTACTCGAGAAAAACTTGAACAAAGAATAACGAAAACACGCAAACTTCAAGAAATTATTGAACAATATTTCAAAAATAATGAAAGTTTGGCGGCCATAGTTTTGATTTTTCAAATAAAATCATGCGATGAAGCATATTTTCACATTGATGGCTTAATATTTAGTTGTCAGTATTGCCAGATTTGGAACAAATACATCCACAACGTGCCTCGTGATTGATGAAGATTTTGAGCTGAAGGCATCATTTGAATAAGCATTGACTGTTACACGATAAGATATTTCTTCTACCTAAATTGATGCTCGTGAAACAATTCAATTATATTTCCTGCTCGTGTACTCTCTCGTTTTGGTGATCAGAATCGTGGGGTTATATTGGTCCACAACCATCCACGCATTGAAGAAGGAAACTCAACACAGCTTTAATGAAGTTCAGCCACATTTATGTAAAATTGCCATGGATAACATCGACAAAGGACAGAGTATGTGCCAGCAAACACGTGATGGCAATTTGCCCGATATTTGTATTACATACATTACCCTATCCTGTGCACTTTATGATTCAATAAAACATAAAAATCTTCAGATAAAAACTGTAATTTCTATTTAAATAAAATCTTGAGTAAATTTTGGGATACCCTAATAAGTTTAGTTGAAAATATTAACAACTTGTTTATTTTGTCAACAAAATATTTATAGCTAATGTAATAAATATGCTAAACATTGTTTATTTCAGATTTAATATGTTTTAAATTGTTAAAAATATGCTTAATTTAATAATTTAATTTAAACATTTGTAGTTTTTAATAAATATTCCACATATTTTCTGTAACAAATCTGAATAATTTAATAAATAAACAATAAATAATAAAACACTACGCTTTAATTTATTTGGCTCGTTTTTTCCTCCCGCCTTAATATCAACCAGCCTGGTTAACAAATCACCAGCCTTTTTATACCCTACACCACCATAGTGGGGAGGGTATAATGCGTGCAGATGTTTGTAACGCCCAAAAATATTAGTCTAACACCCACCTTAAAGTATACCGATCGACTTAAATTTGGTACATATCATTTTTTCGGCCCAAGGACCAAGCCTATTGAAAATGGATGAAATCAGTCCATTATTTCACCTAGCCCCCATACAAATGTCCTGCCGAAATTGGACTTTATCGGTCATAAATGTTTAATTTATAAATGTATCTCTACAAGTTGCGCTCCAAATAAGTTTTAGATATACATAATTCATGTCACCAAATTTTGTTACGATTGGTCCACAATTAGTCATAGCTCCCATATAGACCCGAAAATCACTTTAACGTGCATAAATCGCTTAAAAATGTTGGTAAACACACAAAATTCGACATAGTTAACTTTAATATAGACATCAATCACACGACATAACTACATGGTGATGGGTCCATAATTGGTCATAGCTCCCATATAAAACCCACTTCCGAAAATCACTCAAAAATATAAATTATTGAAATTTTAAAAGAAAAATGTTTTTCTATTTTACTTAGTGTAGGGTATTATATGGTCGGGCTTGACCGACCATACTTTCTTACTTGTTTTAATTTGTCTTGATTTTTTATTTTCCCCTTATTTTCAATTAGTTAGTTAGTTAGTTGTTGTTTCCTTCCCTACGTCAGTCAGTCTTCAAAACAAAATTTGCAAAATTACAATTATGTTGAAATTCCAGTTCTACCACCAGGCTTGCAGAATCCCATAAAAAGCAGCAAGTGTTTGTTAAAAAACCTAAAAAAAATTTCCATTACATACTTTCAGGCTGAAGTTTTTATACAGTGCACCCTGTATGCGATTTTGCCCAACAGGACGACTCAAATACTCTTCAGCGCCCCAAAGTATGCTGTGATTTTTTTGGAAAAAATTTGCAAAAATACCCCTTGCTGTATTTTGCAACATTCTGTGAGCCTGGTGTTAAGAAGTGATTTTGTGGTTTAGGGAAAAATGTTTAAAATTTTATTTAGTGAGCGAAGCGGGTATGTGAAATAAAAATAAAAATGAAAACAAACAAAGATGAATGGAAGAATTTAATTGCTTTTATTTGTATATTTTAAATTGCAAATAATAAATACTATTGTTAGTATTTGTTTTATAAATAATTTATATATTTATTTGTGTTTGTGTATTAGTAGTATATTAAATAAATAATCAATTATAATTATGTTTGATGATTTGTTTGTTGTGTTGTTTCAGTCTGTCTTTCTTCTATGTCTCTGTTCTTTATTAACTTATTAAATAACTCGAACAACTCTTATTACAGCTACTACTAATAATTTTAGGGGCCTTATTATTTATTGTAATTTTAAAATTGAATTTATCAGGTCTGTCACAGAATTTTTACGAAAGTGAAAATAATCATATCTTCTTCGTAATGTTTTGGTTTTGCTTCTACAGCTTTTGTAAAAAAAAGTTCTGTTACGAAAACTTCATACACATCATGCCTTAAAGCTCATATATTTATTTATCACTTATTAAACAATTAACTTTTTTACTTTCACTTAAAGAACTGGTCTTATAATTCCTCCCTTAGATGGTTAGTCTTGTCTCACTGTTTTCATTGCTAAGCCGTTCTAAGAATAATAAGCTGGATGGAGTAAAGATACATTTTTCGATGATCGCTTAATTTTTAAGAGCGGCAATTGCACAGAAAGTGTTTGTTTGTATTTGAATATGTATTTATGTACCTGTAAATAGAATATTGAGAAAAAGTATATTAAAACTTAGTAACGGAAATCTTTTAAAATCTATTTATACCCTTCACCTTCGTGATAAGGGTATATATAAGTTTGTCATTCCGTTTGTAATTTCTACATTTTTCATTTCCCACCCTATAAAGTATATATATTCTGGATCCTTATAGATAGCGGAGTCGATTAAGCCATGTCCGTCTGTCTGTCCGTCTGTTAGTTGAAATCAATTTTCTGAAGACCCCATATATCTTCGGGATCCAAATCTTCAATAATTCTGTCAGACATGCTTTCGAGAAGTTTGCTACAACCTCGATTTTTGATCTATATATGGATTACTAGTCATTAATATAGACAATATGGATATCTAATGATAGATATTTCAAAGTCCATTGCAACGATGTAGATAAGGTTATAGTAAGTTGGACCTAAAATGGGTCAAAATCGGGAAAAATATTTTTTGACCCGAATTTTTTTTTCATCAAAAATTTTTTTTTGTCCTAAATTTATTTTCCAAAAAAAAAAAAAATTTAAAAAAATTTTTTTTAAAAAAAGTTAAAAAACAATTTCGAAAAAAAAAATTGAAAACAATTAAAACAAAAATTAAATTTTGTTTACTTAAAATATTAAAAAAAAATTATTTTAAAGTATAATTTGGTGAAGGGTATATAAGATTCGGCACAGTCGAATATAGCTCTCTTACTTGTTTTTAAATAAATTTCTCTTTATAATTGCGAAATGGATTTTCCAACCATTTTTGTGGCCTAAATTTATTGAAAATATTTTAATTCTTAGAATTTTTAACGGTCTCACGTGGAGGTGATGTGATATTCGTACCGAGATAGTGCGATTTGACCCCGTTAGTCTTTTTCTTGTGTCTTTTTCTTAAGTCGGACTTCTATGCAAATCACATCGGCCCTCAAAGCCAACATAGCCCATGCTATCGATCAAATTCAGTCTGATTTATATGCCAGAGGGAATCCGCGGCGGATCTTTAAACGATGTTAGATTCCATACATAATCGCATCGATAGGCATTTCAAACGAATAAAATGTTTCGACACTTTGCTTTATTGAATTTGAAGATAGGAAGCGCTTAGTGCAATACTTAATATGGAGACTTAATAAGAGACAACTTGTATAAGGACTTGCGCCTTTATAAAGTTGTTATGAATTGTTCCATAAAATGAATGTTGTGATGGTACGGATCGATCTTTGAAATGATCTTTGAAATATTTATTTCCCCCTAAAAATGGTTGACCTGAATCCTCGGCTGTCGGCAGTATAGTATTCATATAAGCGTCAGCTAATTGAGCTTTTACTATCGAAACTCATTCGAAACCCATTCTCACCCCCAGTTTGGTGAACATCAATAAAAAAATTATCCTGAAAAATTTTTAGGTAAATCGGTTGGGGTTAAGACGTCCCGTCCCGCAAGCCCTCTGAAGTTTTGAGATGCATTTACAAGGGGAAAAAATTGTTTTTTTTTTCAGTTTTTATAAAAATTTTTCCTTTAAAAAATTACTTTTGCAATTTAATTTACAAGAATAGAAATGTGTACGTAATTTTCATTCTAATGAGACATAAAAAACATAAATTGGTCAACAAATGTTAAAGTTATTAAAAATTCGTCAGGCCATTACCGTGCCTCAGGCAACTAGAACAAGAAATATAGGAACAAAATTAACATATTTTAATAAATATTAAAATAAAATCTCATTTTTACTTAAAATATATCCATATTTACTTGTATATGAGTTTTTGTCTTCATAGGATACCGTTAACCTATTCGCAGGTATGACCAAAGGAATAAAATTTTTTTAATGGCAAATTTTATTCCTTTGGTCATAAAATTTTTAAAAATTTTGTTAAACTAATTTCAGAATTTTTTTATCATCTCATTGGGATTTATTGAGAATATTATAGAAAATAAAAATATGAAAAAATTATGAAAATATCTCTTATAGTTTTTCAGTACCTGCGATTTAAATTTTGAAATTTTCCAGAAAATACAATTATTTGGCCATTTTTTGGTGAATGAGTTCTATTCCATTATTGTTATGAACTTTAAGTAAAGGCTATTCAGAATATGATTTCCCAGATAATTTTAAATATACTCTGAAAGTTTTACTAAAATTGGAAAACGTTAAACCTTAAATCGTAAAGGTCAGTGGTAAAATTTTTCAATATTTGGAATTTCCCTTCGAAAGATAGCGAAACGTTGTATATTTTTGGGACAATTTTGATGAAACTTACCAAAAATATAACACAAAGCCTAGTACTTACAAAAACAGCAGAAAAATTAAAATTAACCCTATATAGCACTTGGGGTTAAAATTACCCCAAACTTCTAAAACCTTAAAAAAAAATTATGATTTTAAAAGTTTGTGGTCAAAGAGAAAAAGCTAAAATACTGTATTTTTATGTGCTTATAATAACTCATCAATAAAAAAAATATTATATTTTAAAACTACGGCTTCTATGAATTAATCGCCACTTTGGGTACTATCGAAACCACTGTGCCATGTAGAAAATCTGCTAACAAATCTAAAATTAACAGACCTTTCAATTACACTTCTCTCTTTTCATTTCGAAAAATTTCCCTAAAATTCAACTTCAATACATATCACTTTAACTTTATTTCCCAAATAAACCCCTCTTAAATTAAAACATTTCTTTTCATTTCTAGCAAAAACAAAAAAAGTTTGAATTTCCTAACACAACACAAGCATGGCAATGTTTTTTTTTTATTTTTATGGCTCAATTTCCAGGAATGTATGTATATAGAAATAAATTTTCATTTCCATTACCTAGATGTCGGTGTCTGTATGAAAGTGTGTTTAACAGGTACTAACACATCAATTTTAATGGAAAATATGTTTCACCTTTTTGCAAAAATGTTTTACTTTTGTTGAGGGCAAACCACGCAGTCAGCCAGCCCTTCAATAATACAAAACAATTTCAAAAATTTGTTTTATTTTATTGTATTTACCAAATGACTGCTGTTAGTAAAATAAAGTGAAAAAGAAAACAAAAAAAAACTGTTATTTACATTTGTTGCTGTGTGTTTCAATATCAAATGCCATACATTTTACTAAATATGGTTGGAATTAATTGTTATTACGCGTATTAGTCACATTAACGAGCCAACATTTATTATTTACGAACAACAAAATAAATAAGGGAAAAGGATTTGTTTTTCGAGGGGAAATAGAAGCTTTTTAAAACAATTCACAAGTCATGTGAGTAGATTATTTTTGTTAAAAAAAGGAGTTTCTTTTGACCCCTTTCTTTAGTTATTAAGAAAAGGTGGTTGGCCATATGATATTTTGTTTTATTTAGTTTGTATTTATTAAATGAATTATTATCATGTCATGCTTGTTTTTTGCCACAAATTTTGTGGTTTGTTTTATGGTGTTTTTCATTGTTTTTTATGTCTGTGCTTTCCTTAACCCCAGCTCCTCTATGGCAGGAAAAATACTTGCGTGTTTTAAGACAATTGTTTGCCAGTTGTTGCCTTTTACTTCTTTCTTTTAGATTGTTTGTACCCTTCGTAGTATAAGATAAATATATAAGTTTGTTATTACGTTTGTAATATCCATAAAATCAATAAAAAACTGATTTTTCACTGGAAAACCAAAAGTCAGTTGCTTCTCCCAGAAACTGATTTTTCACCATTATAGTATTATTTATTTAATTAGCTGTAGCCTACATAAAATTCGTTTTAACTATCTACATCCTTCTACTTGTTTCAAATGAGTTGGGCAAAAAGCTATTCTTTTTGATAACCCCCTCTTAAAAAAGGCTAAAGATTAATATAATTTTTCTTTACGGCAACAGTGTATATTTTTGTTTTGTTACCATTTTCAGATTCTCTTTAAAACAAGACAAATTGTACCTATGCTATATTTTGTTTTCGTTCGTTTTTAAGATAAATTATGGCAAAGTTTTAATTACCAGCGCAACTACACCGCAGTCTATAAATTTTTATATAAAATTTAATGAACAAAAGGTACCTACAGTGAAAATGATAAAAGTTGTACGTAATAATAAGTATCAAGATAAATGGCTATTTTATGAGGTACTATACAGGTTGTATGAGTAATATTTAATATTAAATAATACTCATACGTCATGGTGGACCAAGTTACTATGTTTAATGATGGCAAACTAAATGGTCATAAACATATAACTTCTAAACTAATGGTTCGATTGAAATATGTTCTATGTACGAACTATAGCTGAGGGGCTAAGCTATAGGAAAATTTTAATTGTAGGCGGCTTGTTTATATAAAAGCTGATTTACACCACGTTAAAGTGGACCATCATTAGTGAGAAATAATAAGAAATATATTTAAAGATTAAGAAAGATTCCTACAAGACATTACAAATACAGAAAAGTCGTGTCAGGGCAATGGAAACGTCTTATAGCATTCTTTTAGTGAAATTTTAAAAATTGCCCCAAAATTTGTATTTTATTATAATTCTAAAATTGACTTTTTTTTATATATTTATATATTCCTTTAGTCATATAAAAAGAGAACCTCTAGAGCCATGGTAGGCGTTCATATTGTTCAGATTACGATAATTTTCGTCAAACAACCCGAATATGAACAAAAGAGCGCAATAGAGCATAAAAATACACACATTTCATTCAGTTGGTTGATGTTGGTTGATGTTGTTGTGGATATTTTATATTTTACCCAAAAAAGCACACAAATTAAATGCCTTTTTTTGCCTACCTATGCTCTACAGCTTCTCAACTCCATATAAGTTTGTATGCATAGAAGTATAGTTAATAATTTAAAAATTTTGATTTTTTTAAATTTTTCTTTGGATGCGATTATACTAAATTCTAGCTAGATACAGTGTCATTATCAGGGAAACCAAAATATGCAAATGCATTTTTCTTCTGGTGAGTCTAATGAGCACATGGATAAGATATTTACACTTTTCAGAACTATTTAAGAATTTTGGCATCGATTTGGTAGTGCATATTTTTGGATATTTTATCCTTAAATGCATATTTTTGCATATATTTGTTTTGAGAGCATATTTATGTCATATTTTTGCGTTTTTAGAGCATATTTTACTGTTTAATAGCATATTTTGACTTTATCAAAAACAAATTTTGTCAAACTTATTTTTCGCTGTTATGTTACAGGTTTTTACTTCCTTTGTTTAAAATTAAAAAATAGATGGCTTTTCACCAAAAAAAAAAAAATTTGTTTTGTTTTAATATAAAATAAGCACTATTTTAATAATAGCGCCATCTAAATATAAAATTATAGTTCTAATTCAAACTTAACCTTTCTAAGTGTTAAAGAAATATTGGCCCATAATCATAGTCAAAAATAAAGTACATTTTAAGAGAATTAAACTCGACTTTACTTAAGAGCGGACTTTACGTCTATCATAGACAAGTTAAAGTATACTTCTGACGCTGAAGTCGACTCTAAATATAAAACTAGCTGAATTTGTTTTTAACTCGTTTAACAACAGCATCAGCTGTTCTTCGTCGAGTAAGAAAGTTCGTCACAAAAAAAAATGTTTAAGGTACAAGATATTGTTAGAGATTTTGCAATTATTGAACAGTTATCAATAAAATTAGTACCAAAATGTCGTAATTATGATATTAATCTTATCTTTTCCATTTTTCCACAACAAACAACTTTCTTTCTTTAGATGTCCCGGTTACTTTTATTGTTTACGTTTTTTGGTTTTTTTTTTTAATTTTGTATGTCAGCTGTTCAGCGTTGCCACTTGTCTGTTTTTTGTTGTATATTGTATGAAAACATTTTCTACATTTGCGGTGGCACCCAGTTAAAGTCGGTTCAATTTAAAACATACTTTAATTTTGACTATGGTTGCAAATTAATAAAAAGCAGGTTTTTATTTTAAAGTTGTTTTTAAAAAGAACCGACTTTAGTGTTTAACTATGATTATGGGCCATAGTCTTTTAAATTTGCTCCTATAATATCAGATGATGTCGAAAGAACATTTTCTATGTATAAAAATGTTTTCAGATCCAATAGACAACGATTTTTATTAAATTTAAGTCAATATTTTGTAATTTATTGCAATAATAACCTTAATTGAAGAAGTGACTTTATATTTATATAAAATATCATCAAAAAATACCTCTCAAGGCCTTTTCATGGCTTAAGTTCCTATAGTTTTTATTTTGTATTTATTTTTTGTTATACTTGTTTTAGTTCATGTTATTTTTGTTTATTTTATGTTACTTTACCTTTTTAGAAATTAATTGTATTGATTTTTTTTAAATAAAAGTATATTTTTTAGTTAAAAATTATGTAAAATTTAGTTTTTTCTTAACAAACCATCGTTTTAATAATACAAATCAGATGGAAATTGTAAAAGTTATTCAACTTTTCATTAAAACCTTTTTTAGTATTTACGCCCCCAGCCCATATGAATAAAAACAAGTAAGAGTGCTATATTCGACTGTGCCGAATCTTATATACCCTTCACCAAATTATACTTCAAAATAAATTTTTTTTTTCCAAAGTTGTTTTTTTATTTTTTGGAAAATAAAATTTTTCTAATTGTTTTTTTTTTTAAATTTTAAATTTTGTTCTTGTAAATTTAATTTTTGTTTTTTCAATTTTTTTTTTGGTGAAAAAAAATCGGGTTCAAAATTTTTTTTCCGATAGCAAACTTCTCGAAAGCATTTCTGACAGAATTATTGAAGATTTGGATCCCGAAGATATCTGGGGTCTTCAGAAAATTGATTTCAACAGACAGACGGACAGGCAGACAGACAGACGGACATGGCTTAATCGACTCCGCTATCTATAAGGATCCAGAATATATATACTTTATAGGGTCGGAAATGAAAAATGTAGAAATTACAAACGGAATGACAAACTTATTTATACCCTTCTCACGAAGGTGAAGGGTATAAATGAAGGAAAACTGGAGAAAATCGGAAAATATTTGGATACGCTGTTATCAAAAAACTGGAGTAGGTTGGGTAAAAATGTTGAAAATTTGATTTTCAAATGCGAATATCTCCTAAGTATAAGAGACAATTGACAATTATGTGTGAAATATTTTTGAAATCGGAATACAAACGAAGAAATAGAATCATTTTAAAAATGTAATATAACCGAGGTGTCCTACTTTGAGGACCCTTGGTCGAGGCCCTGGTGGGTCCATGAGGTCCACGTTCAGAACTTAAACTCGAGAACACTTCTTCTTTGCGCATGTGAAATTTCATTCAAACCAATCTAACCATTTAGAAGTTACAGATTTATTTCCCTCATTTTTATCTATACCACTATGTGTCGCTTACGATAAAATTCGTTTACTGTAAAATGTACACATCGACTTACGATAAAATCTTACCCCCTATTATTTTGAAGTTATTAACAATTTTGATATTCTGAGAACGCTAAAACATCAGTCGGTCCATAAATGTCGGATATGAATGGCATTGATCCATGCGAAATGCGGTTTCAACAGAATGGCGTTACGTGCTACAAGGCGATAACATCGATTTATATAAAAAAAAATTGGTAAAATAAATTGGATATCTTAATTTCGAGAAATGGACCTGTCAATTGGTCTCCAAGGTTGTGCGATTTGAAACCTCTCAATTGTTTCCTGTGAAGCCATTGGTTTATGCAGATAAACCAGTCAAAATAGATGGCTTGGAGTACAACATTGTTCGTGGCAAAAGTGCTCGAAAAAGTGGACCGAAATTGGACTTCCGGCATGCATATGGCCGAAATTATTTTCAAATGTTTTTTTATTTGATAATAACATTTTGTTGAATAAAATTTACTTCTTTGTATTCATTTGTTCTCTAAAATCTTGAATTGAATTTAATGCTATGTTCACACTTGGGCTTTTAAACGCGTTTAAGCAAAATTTTGATTAAGTTAATCAAAGCCGTTCACATTACATTTGAGATGATTAAGTTGACACTAAAATGATTAAGTTGACAAATAAAAAAACAACAAACAAATTTATATTTCTTTAAGGCATTAAATATGGAAATAAATACTTTATTAAAGATATCAGCAAATTATTTTAAACTTTTTAATAATGAAATTGTGAACATTGATGAATTATTTAAGGTTTTTTAGGGAAAAAAGAGAAAACTTCTGTCAAAATTTATTTATCGGTACTACACTAAAAGGTGACCGATGCTACATCATCATCAGTTTGAGGTATGTTCAGTTGATCCTACGTGATTAATGAAGTGATTAAGATTTAATCATGTCAATTTGAAGTGATTAACAAATCATTTAAATGTATGGATAATCATCTCGATTTTGAAGTGATTAGAGCTTAATCACGTTTGAGATGATTAACTCTGCAAATATGAACATAGTATAACATACACAGAGAAAACACATTCGTAATGGCAACCGAATTTGTTGCCAATCGAATGATTCTGCCTTGGTGACCGAATTTTACAGTTGTGGATATAAATTTTAGAACTTTTAACAAAAATTTGGTTGCTTCAACTGATATTCTTCTTTATCAATTGATTTTCAGTTGCTAAAACCGAAAAATTCTATACACGCAACCGAATCATTCGATTGGCAAAAAATTCGGTTGCCATTACGAATCAGTTTTCTCTGTGTACATATGAAAATTGATTTATCGTATTCTACAATTATTTAGCAACCTTTAAATACCAGTATACATCAAATCATCTTTGTAAAACCTGAGTGATTTAATTCTGAAAACATTTTTAGAGAAAAACTCTGTTGGGTTAGTGAAGCTTTAAATAAAACTCCAACAAAAGAGCATCTTCAAAAAAAAAGGGAAAAAATAAGTCTATAAGGATAACAATAAAATAAAGATAACACTGAATATATACTTACAAAACAATTGCATCAACAATGCAAAACAATAAAAGAATCAACAGAAGCAAAAAACTAAAAAAAAAAGAATTTTGCTTCAAAAGAACAAACGAACGAAAAAAAATCCCATGAATTTTTAACCAAACAAAGGAGTAAGAAAAATTCTTAAGAGACTGAGAGTTTTTGTGTGCTGCAAAAGGTTTTGTTAAGAAGCATTGAGGCAATGCTTCCTTGCAACACATTCTGCTCGGCTCGGCTGGCTGTAATCAAAAATAATTTTAATTGTTAAACATCTTGAAGCGTACCACCATTAAATGAAAATCATTTATGCTCTTATTTTATGCCTTGTTGTGTGCTAAAGTGCTACTTCTTTTATTATTTCATCTAGAGCTGTTTCATCTCCCATTTTTTTCTTCAGCTTTTTAATATGGGTGTTCAACAATGACTTCCGTTTCCGTGTGGGCATGATTTTGCAAGTTTTTCTTTCTATTTTTTTTGTAATTCGTTGGGCTTTTGCCCATTTACTTATGTCTAGTAGAAGGTATGAAAGTAAAAGTAAATAGGGTTAGCAAGAAATTAAAATGTTTTGTAAAATATTTTCTAAATCTTTAAACCTTTCTAGGGCCTCTGACCTCATTGAAACTTTGCAAATTCCTTATTGTCCGCTATTTTAAATACAGACATTTTTTCATAACAAATAAGTCTCCTGTTTCCTAAGGTCCAGCGAAACGTAACTTGAAAATGTTTGCTTGAAAAACAGTTTAAATTTTATTTTTCTAATAATTTCCATTTAAATTTTATAAACCCAGTTTACTTTTCATTTTAGCGTAACAGCCATAAAAATCATTTAATATAATTCCTTTTACATTTTCAAAATTATTTCTAAAGCTGTAAAGTTTTTGTTTTATTGAAACGCTTTCTTTTTCCCAAGATGCCTTTAACTTTTATTTTCCCCACATTTTATTTGTGAGTATTGCTTTGCTGTTGTAACTGTTTTGGCTGTTTGTGTTTAATTGTTTTTATTTCCTTTCTTCCTTCATGTTGTTCTAACATCCGGGGAATACTTTAAGCCAGTACGAGTACAAAAATACTCTGTAAAAAGCATTTTTACTTTTTCCTGTTGTTTGAAAGAAAATGCTGTATAGCCCCTAGAGTAATTTTGATTAAATGGTTTTTATAGCATTTTATTGTTTATTTGTTGGTTTCCTTTTATTTTAAGTGTGTAGGTGTGGAGATTATTATTTAAAACCTACGCCAAGGTTTGGATGAGTGTCTAGAATTTGAAGGTAAATTTAGTAAGAAAAGAACACAGTAAGGGGGAATAGAAGCTAATTGATTGATGATTTCTGAATGGCAAAATAGTCAATATTTTTATGGAAATTGCCAGCAAACTGCTTTCTTTATTTAAGGAAAGGCTATGTTTAAATGCTCTGGAAATAGTGAAAAAGTGTCAGCGATAGTAATTTTGCATTTCTTTGTATATGCGGCCTATACTGAGCAGTGATTAAAAATCATCAATAAAAAAATATCCACTTATTCTTGACTATTCAAAAATTATCTCAATTATAAATAGTCTTAAATGCGCCTAGTTGTACTTGAACTATGGCTTTGTTCTGCTTGTTATACCCTTCACCATGAGTGGCTAAGGTACTTATATATGAGTTTATCATTCCGTTTGTAGTTTCCACTTTTTTCATTTGTAACCCCACAAAGTATATATATTGTTACGAAATTGTACTTGAATTCAAATATAACGATTTTAAGGGCTGATTTAAAAGTAGTAACATATCTGTGGGCATTATTAAATAAAAGCTTTCAGTTGATTTGATCGTAAGTTGGCAACGCTGTATTCGAATTCGAATATTCAGTTAAAGAACATTGTAGAAAGTACACCACAGATGGCGTATGTATTAGTAAGATCTAGAATATTCGAATTTTGACAGTTAAAGAACAAGCTAGAGTGAAGATGGCAGTGTTATAAATAGTGGCAGAGGTTGCAGTCGTGAGTCAGTTTATCAGAGACGGTATTAGAATAAACATCAACTGAGTGCCTTAAAGTGTGCTGTATTTTTTAAGTGAATTCGTGTACATTATAAAGTGTGTCTGTATTTCTGCGAATTTATAAACGTGTATAAAAAACATTGTGTGACTATTTAATTCTGTTGTTGTACATTTTAAATAAATAAATAAAGAGTTGTTACAATTTTCAAACTACTAAACGGCTTTTATTTGCAATCAAAAGTATCCGGTTTATTTAAAGGAAATAAACCAAACGTTTTGAAATGGTTAAAACGTAACAATATTCTGGATCATTATATATAGCGGAGTCAATGTGGCTATGTCCGTCTATCCGTCTGTATGTTGAAATCAACTTTCCGTAGCCCCGAAATAACTTAGATACATTATTCAAACATCAATATATCCGCCATAGACCCGGTTCGGTTACATATTAAAATCGAGTAAATCGGCCCACAAATGGCTGACTACTAGGTTTTACCTATACCTGTATTACTAAGTCATTAATATAGACAATATGGATATCTAAAGATAGATATTTCAAAGAACTTTGCAACGATATCTATAGCGCCATAGTAAGTTGGACCTATAATGGGTCAAAATCGAAAAAAATATTTTTTAACCCGAATTTTTTTTCATCAAACAAATTTTTTCTCACATTTTTGCCAATAATAAATTTTAAAAAAATTTAAGTTTAAAAAAATTTGTTTCCATTAAAAATTAAATTTTTTTTTTTAAAAATTTTGTATTCCTAAATCTATTTAAAATTTTTATTTTAAAGTATAATTTGGTGAAGGGTATATAAGATTCGGCATAGCCGAATATAGCCCTCTTATTTGTTGTTTTAATAAGTTAGCTGTTACTGAAATTTCTTCCCAGGGGAAAAAAACTTCCAATTCATATAACTGTCTTTTGTTGAGCGACACTCATTCCAGAGCAAAGATCCAATTTTCATGGAAACTGAGAAGTGGGCCATTTTGCATTAATAGTTCTTAAAATCAGAAGACAGAGGTTGGTAATTGGAAAAAATTTCGTTAAAAAGATTTGAAAGTAAAACGAGCCACTTTCGGTCGGTAAAAGAGCAAAAACATTTTTCTTTTAAAATTTCAATAATTTATATTTTTGAGTGATTTTCGGAAGTGGGCCTTATATGGGGGCTATGACCAATTATGGACCGATCACCATGAAATTAGGTCATGTGATTTATGTCTATATGAAAGTTTACTATGTTGAATTTTGTGAGTATAACAACATTTTTAAGCGATTTATGAACGTTAAAGTGATTATCGGAAGCGTGTCTATATGGGAGCTATGACTAATTATGGGCCGATCGTAACAGAATTTGGTGACATGAATTTTGTATATATAAAACTTATTTGGAGCGCAATTTGTGGAGATACATTTATAAATTAAACATTTATGACCGATAAAGTCCAATTTCGCAAGGACATTTGTATGGGGGCTAGGTGAAATAATGGACCGATTTCAGCCACTTTCTACAGGCTTCGTCCTTGGGCCGAGAAAATAATATGTACCAAATTTGATCAAAATATCTTCAAAATTGCGACCTGTAGTCTGCGCACAAGGTTTACATGGACAGCGAGCCAGCCAACCAGACGGACGGACGGACATCGTTTAATCGACTTTAAGGTGGGTGTTAGACTAATATTTTTGGGCGTTACAAACATCTGTATAAACGCATAACAAATTTAAAAAAGTACTTCTGGCAAGTAGTAGTAAAAAGTAAATTTTGTGAAAATTTATTCTTACTAAATTTTGAACAAGTACTTTTGAAGAAATTGTAAGAAGTTCCTTTTGGAAGAAGTTGTAAAAAGTAATTGAGGAAAAAAGTAATAAAATTATTTTTTGCAGACAAATTTAATTTTTTTTGATGTTCTATAAAAATTATTAAAATGTACTTTTTAAAAAATTAGTAAAAGCAAGTACATGGTTGAAAACCATTTTTATAAGTAGTAAAAATTTACCTATTTTGAAATTAATTATAGTACATACTTATTTACATATTATTGAAAAAGTATATTCGATTTTTAAATTTTTTTTTTTAAGAATAAATCGAAAGTACTTTTTTTAAAAAATGTAGAAAAGTAGTTTAAAATTATTTTTTTAAAAGTAGTAGATAACAACTTTTAAAAAAAAGTAGTATAGGAGTGTAAAGTTCAATTTACAGAATTAGTAGAAAAGCTGTGGAAATATATTAAAAAAATGGAAAATTACTATTTTTAAAAAAGTAAAAAAGTACCTTTTTTTTAAAAGTTGTAAAGAAGTGATACGTTTTATTTATCAAATTAATAAAAAAAACAGTTATTTTTTCTGAAGTAGTAAAAAATTATTTTTTTAAGTAGTAAATTAGTACTTTTTACAAAAATAGTAAAAAAAGTACTTTTTTTAAAAGTAGTGAAAAAATTCATTTTTTTAAGTAGAAAAGTACATACTTTTCTTTAATGAAGTAGCAAAATACTTTTTTTTAAAAGTAGTAGAGAAGTTTTTTTTTAATATAAATAAGTAAAAAAGTTCGTTTTTACCAAAAAAAATTAAAAATTTCATATTTTGAGTTACAAAACATTTTTTTGATAGATATCCCACTCGCATCCCACTAAGCGACTAAATAGGTCTTCAAGGAAAATATCTGAGCTTTCTGTTGAGCAAAAAAAAAAAATTAAAAAAAGGGCAAATTTCGAAAAAAAAATTCAACAAAGTTTTTGATTTTGCAAAAAAAGTCAAAAATTGTATGTTTTGAGTTACAAAGCATTTATTTTGATAGATATCGAACTCGCATCCCACTAAGCGACCAAATAGGTCCTCAAGGAAAATATCTAAGCTTAATTTTAAGAAAAAAAAGGGCCCATTTTGAAAAAAAAATCAAAAAAGTTTTTGATTTCGGAAAAAAATATTAAAATTTTTTATTTTTTTTTTAAATTTTTTTTTTTTGAAAGACTGAAGAAATAGCTATCTAAACTATTTGGGACACATTTTGCTAAGAACAATAGGTAATAAGTTACATGGATGAGAAAAATCACATGTTTGGTCAAATTTTGACCCCCTCTGACTCTAAAAGTTCTTGACCGATCTTGTTGAAAAATTGTGTCTAAATTACTATCTAATAGGTCTAATCTTCCGATCGGAAGACATCGATTTTAAAAGTTGGTTCATTTGACGTGAAATCCCTCATATTACAAAATATACTTTATAATACTGTTACGAATTTGCATTAGCGGTTTGAATTTAACGGTCTGTAATGACTGCTTACAACATTCATCATATTAATAAACATATCCATTAGGGATAAACATGTCCATTTTTGGCAAAATTTTTGGCATGCCACCACGTGATGGCCAATGTTGTATAAGTAATGAAAATCATTTTTTTAGGTCATTTGGAATCAGAAACATCACGCACCAACAGAAATTTCTAAAATAAACCAAATTTTTTTTCACTGACAAATTATATAAATAATTTCATATTTTGTTTGCATGTGTGAGGAACTTCCCTTATTTAAAAATTATCTTTTGTAGTATGTCCGCAGTTGTTATTAAAATAAAATATATTGTATTTCGAAATAATTGAAAATATTCAATGAAAAACTTTATTGTGTTTGGTGCGTGAACTTTTTTAACAACCACAAAAAAATAATACTGTGGTTTTTCATATTTTTGAATGCTCTATCCGACTGTGCTATGCCAATTTGCATATTTGCAAAAATTGTCAATAGTTATATCCCTAATGTCCATCAGTATAAGATTCTTCTTATCAACAATGTTGATAACACGCAGTTATTAGCATCGTTTTTAAGTATGGCCACACTAAATGTTTAATCTGCTAACATTAACATTGAAGCTAATAAAATCTCTAGAATTCGAACATTCTAGTTTTATCAGTTGAGACATACATGAAACTACTGGATGGAAGATGGCGCTGTGTATAAATAGTGGCAGATGCGGCAGTCGGTAGTGAGTTTATCATAGGCGCTGCTAGAATACATTATACAGTGTAATTTAATTGTGTGAATTATAAAAGTGTATTTGTATAAAAACACATACATAGTGGCTATTTAACCTGTTGTTGTGTAAATTTCAATAAATAAAGGATTGTTACAATTTTAAACTACTAAAATTCTTTTATTTGCAATTAAAAGTATCCGGTTTATTTAGAGGAAATAATCTACCGTTTTTAAAAGGTAAAAACTTAACAATACTAAAAATTAATAATTTTTTTGTACTTTTTAAAAATGTAAAAAATATTTTTTCAGATATTACTATCCATTCTGATAATTCAGATCCAATAAATTTATTAAATTTGATTTTGTTTTGTTTTTTTTTATTATTTACAAAATCAAGTGAAAACTTTTTCTGACATCTATTTATAATATATTCCAATTTATTCTATAAATAATGAAATCTCTAAAGATTGAACTCATTACTTTTGAAGTGCGTTTTTAAAAAGAGCAAAGTATTAAAATGTTTAACTTTAATTGGGCGTGGCTAAAATCTAAAAATAATATTTTGACTTTTAATTTTGGTCTAGAATTCATAAAAGTATAAAAATGTCATGTTTTTATAAGAAGATGTATTATATATTAAATAAAATATTAAAAAAATCTACCCAATATGCATCAGAAACAATTTTTAGTTCGCAACTCTGTAAACCAACCATATACATATAAACATTCAAATATTTAAATTATTAAAAAAACTCCATAATATTTTCGAGTATGCATATAAATGTTTACATTATTTAAAAGGCCTCTGGATTTCAGTTGAAAATCGTCTTAAGAATTTGAAAATGTTCAAATGATGTCTACGTTAATGAGGCCCTCAACCAGAACTGAATTCTATTTTTATGTAACAATTTAGATTGCTGTATTTGTTGGTCTTATGTTAGGAACTCTTAACTGACAATATTTTTCCAACATGTGACAATGATGCTAAAATATTTCTTCATCATATTCATGTTCAGTAAGATATGTCAACATGTGAAAACCACATACAGCAAACATAAGTTTGTTTTGAGTATAATAATTTTAATTTTAGGTAAATTACCAAAAAAAATTTTTAAATTTTGTTAAAACTACTTTATAAACATAATAAAATGACTTTAAAAATGCAACTTGTTCTCATAAATTTTTAAGGTTTTTCCAAAAACTACATATTGTTCAGACACTTTTATTTTTGTAGGTTTTTACTTCTACAATATTTCTTTTGTACAAGTCATCTGTCAAAATTGTAAATTGAATTATGTTTTGCTGCCGTTGCAGCATTGTACTGTCATAGTTACAGCTTGAACTTCTAGCAATTGTGGCAAAACTATTGCTACCCAAAATTTAAGCTAAAACTTCTATAACAAAACACACTAACTTACATGCAACACTATTGGTTGCATTTGTCTGTTTGTAAGTTTGTCCTGCTGTTGTGACATCTGCATGTGTATTTTGTATGTAGTTTTCAGTACTTTTTCAAAAGATTATTTTTCTGGCTAAAACTTTTATATTTCTTTTCATTTTTTTTCTACTTATTTTATTTGAATATTCAGCATTTACATGAGAACATACATATGAGCAAGCATATGATGTTGATGGTGATGTACTCTTGACACATACGCTTGACAACAGATTATGTGTAAACAAGAAAAGTTTTAAAAGAAGTCAAGAAAATACAAGACACAACTGGAAGTAGTAATAAAATATAAGTTTAATCACAAATATTTTTGTCTCTTTTTTCTCAAGTTTTAAGTTGAAATCTACTAACATTTTGACATATAGAAATAAATAGGAAAAATTTAAAAAATAACGTAAGTGCTTGTGTCTATGAGAAGCAGTCATCATAAACAAAAACTTGAAATGCCAGAAATTTTTAATAAATCTAAATCTAGATTTAAAGTTAAATTTTATAAGAAATCAAAAATTAATGTTTAGAGCAAGGATTTCATAAGCAATATGCTTCACAGGTATAAATTGACTTTTAATAAGTTTTTTTTTTAAATTTCTTTTAAAAAAAGCACAAATGTTTGTATTGTTACATGATTTGAATATGATTTCTAAACAAAACAAAGTACAACTACACATGTCTAACTTTTTCCAAGAACTTTTCTATATTTTCCATAAAAAAAATTCTAAAAATAAAACAAGAAAATACTTAAAAATACATAAAACACACAATACCACAAGGTTTTCCACACTGAGACAGAAAAGTAAATACATAGTACCAACAAAAAAAGAGAGAAAAAAATCAAATCATTTTCTGCCTCAGTGAAATTGTAGGTCAAAGACCCACAACTCATGTGTGTCTGTTGGCGTTTCATTTCAGTTTGCAGTTTTAGTTTTTGGCACAAAATTTATTACAAACTTTGAGGTTTTCAATTCTTGTTACTTTTTCTTTCAATCTATGGCTCGATGTTGGCATCAACATAGAGGTGTGTTCATATATACATACATACATACTATGTATTGTAAGCTGGTTGGTGTCTGTAGGTGTTTTATACAAAAAACTACAAAAAAAAAAAAAACAGAATAACAGAGCGTAAAGATGTCAGAGTAGAAGTGAATTATTTGCATGCACGAGCATGCATGGTTGCCTGCAACTTGTATTACCCATACGAATATCAAATGTTTGCTTAAAGTTTTGTTTGCCACAGTTTGCTTAAATAGAAAGAATTGAATGCAAATATGAAAGATGAGCTATGTTTTTATATTAACAAGTTATAAAAATTCAAGGTTTTCGGTTTCAAGGAACAAATTTTTTAAATTTAAATTTTTTAAACAAATTGATTTAACATTTTTTGAGCTACTGTTTATTTTGTCTGTTATATATTGTAACATCTCTCTTCATAATTAAACAACTTTGTTTATGTATCATAAGTTTTTGTTATTTTTGGTTTCTTTTTAATAGACTCTCAGTTTTGTAAGTAAATGGCTCCTTTTGTTTTAAGAATAAATCAAAAGACTTTTAATATATCTATTCTTTTGTAACAAACTAACAAAATATTAATTTCTTTTAAACTTCTACATCTTATATCTAAAGTAATAAAGCAAAAAGTTTACCATAAAAACTATTTAAGAAAATAACAAACAATTCTTACCTTAAGAAGAATAAAAGTGTAAGGTTGAGAACTAGAACAGAACTAGAACAGAACTAGAAAAGTACTAGAACAGAACTAGAACAGAACTAGAACAGAACTAGAACAGAACTAGAACAGAACTAGAACAGAACTAGAACAGAACTAGAACAGAACTAGAACAGAACTAGAACAGAACTAGAACAGAACTAGAACAGAACTAGAACAGAACTAGAACAGAACTAGAACAGAACTAGAACAGAACTAGAACAGAACTAGAACAGAACTAGAACAGAACTAGAACAGAACTAGAACAGAACTAGAACAGAACTAGAACAGAACTAGAACAGAACTAGAACAGAACTAGAACAGAACTAGAACAGAACTAGAACAGAACTAGAACAGAACTAGAACAGAACTAGAACAGAACTAGAACAGAACTAGAACAGAACTAGAACAGAACTAGAACAGAACTAGAACAGAACTAGAACAGAACTAGAACAGAACTAGAACAGAACTAGAACAGAACTAGAACAGAACTAGAACAGAACTAGAACAGAACTAGAACAGAACTAGAACAGAACTAGAACAGAACTAGAACAGAACTAGAACAGAACTAGAACAGAACTAGAACAGAACTAGAACAGAACTAGAACAGAACTAGAACAGAACTAGAACAGAACTAGAACAGAACTAGAACAGAACTAGAACAGAACTAGAACAGAACTAGAACAGAACTAGAACAGAACTAGAACACAGCTAGAACAGAACAGAATGCGTACCAATATCTGTAAATCAATCTTTAAAAAATCTAAATAAGATTTTTATCAATCTTATTATGTATTAATAGTTTTTCTTGTATAAGTTTTCTTTTCCCATCAAAATTATACAATTCCCTAGAAAATATTGACAAACAATTTTACCCCTGGGTTAGTTGTTTAATTAACTTTTCATCTTGTAACGACAAAAACTTCATAGAGTGTAACAACGTTTTACTATTTATTTAATTAAAAATCATAAATTCAAATGTAGTAAACGAACAGGAAAACAAGAAACAAAATAGAAGAAAAAGAAACAAATAGGAGAAATATAAAAATAAGCAATAAACGAAAAGCGGAAACAGAAAAAAATCTGTGCTATAACTGCACATACTGTAGTTTAGTAAACAAATATGTAATCATGAAAAGTGTAGCATAAGTGGAAGGGGGCGTGAGTATTTTACACACATGTATCTATGGAAATGAGTGAATATGCCAGCCTTTGTAATATTGTAATAAACCAGTTGTTGTGTAAAACGTAAGTAAATTATCATTTGTAGGATTTTTTTCTCAGAAAATTATATTCAGTTCCAAACATCCTTGCTAGTTTTGTGTAGACATTAAACATTTAACAAAAATTGCTACACTATGTAACTGAGTTATGCAAAAAGGCTCTAAACCCCTACAAATATACATAAAACGTTTACATAAACAATCATATAATCATAGACTTACACATGCCATGTAGATGTCTAATGTCTACGTACATAGCAATGTTTATAAGGACGAAAATCAGTTAAAATAAATTCAAGATTTAAGTTTGATACATAAGTTTTTTTTTTGATATATTGTAATTAAACTTTGAGATAAATTATAACTGACTTTCAGTCATATGCTAACTAATCTCAGTCCTTAATATAAACCAAAAAATATGTCTAAAAATAAACCAAAACATTGGAGAGGAAGACGGAAACTTAAACAACTAAACAAAACATTAGACATTTATTTAACCACACATACACTCCCACAACAACACACTCACACATACACAAATATTTATTACAAATACTAACATAACTACAAGTTAGTGTGAGTTAATATAAAAAGAACATTTGCACTTGTTCAAAGGAAATTTCTTAAGAAAACCTTATAAAACCCAAAACTTACTAGACAAAACATATGGCTGGAAAAATACTTAAAGTAAATGAATATTTTGCCTCTTGTCTTACTACTTTTGTAGTAATTTCTTAAGTAATCAAAATAAGACCAAACATCTTATCAAATGTTTTTTGATTTTTTTTTTTTGTCCCTGTATAAAACAAGAAAACAGATTTTTTCTATACATAAATATTTAGTAAAAGTAATAAAACTATTCCTATGAAGTGAAGATGAAAAAAAGTCAAGAAAAAATAAATACAAATACGAATCCATTTACTGGCTTACTGGCCATCATCATCATCATTATCGTTATCATGAAATGTTTCATGTTCCAGGATTTTTTTCTTTCTTGTATTTGGAAAGCTGGTCCTGTGAGTGCTTGTTTAATAATAAGTTGCAAGTTGTGAGAGAATTACTTCTATTTTTATGGATTAATCTTTGGTAAGGGCCGCTTTTTCATCAAAGACTTGATGAGATTGTTTGACAAAAGCCTAGTAGCAGTAGATTATAATCTGAGGTATTTATGTGGGATATTGATGGGTAAGAAATTATATATATTTGTGGTAGATTTTTTATATGTAGAGGGTCTTTATTAAGCGCTTTCATATCTTAAATTTAAATAAAATAAAGTGTGTTTGAGATATTGTCAAATTTTGACATGGCCCTGGTGCATGAATCAGGTTGAATTTCACCGGGTAATGTTGGCCTTGAGGGCCGCTGTGTTTTGCAGTTTTTTCGCATAGACAAGCTACTTAAGAAAACCTTACAAAAAGAAGTCTAAAGGGGTCATCGGTGGCCAGTTCACATCATCTCCACGTGGGTTGACCATTCCCTCAAATCGCTATTGCAGAATGTACAATGTGGCACGTAGCGAGGTCCTGCTGAAACCACATGTCATCCAATTCAGGGCAAAATATGTCAGTAATCAGGGAATACAACATCGTGCAAATGTCCTTCGTAGTTTGTCAAATTTTGACATGACCCTGGTGCATAAATCTGGTTGAATTTCACCGGGTTATGTTGGCCTTTAGGGCCGCTGTGTTTTGTGGCTTTTTCGCATAGACAAGCTACTTAAGAAAACCTTACAAGAAGAAGTCTAAAGGGGTCATCGGTGGCCAGTTCACATCAACTCCACGTGAGTTGACCATGCCCTCAAATCGCTCTTGCAGAATGTACAATTTGGCACGTAGCGAGGTCCTGCTGAAACCACATCTCATCCAATTCAGGGCAAAATATGTCGGTAATCAGGGAATACAACATCGTGCAAATGTCCTTCGTAGTTTCGCCGAAATGTCAAATTTTCCATGACTCTGGCACATAAATCAGATTGAATTTAATCGTTGGTACGGGTTATGTTGGCATTGAGGGCCACTGTGGATTGTGACCTTAATTAAACTTGAAAAATTCTCTTGTCGCTCGTGGAGAATGTCCAATGTTGTATGAGCTGTGTGGCATGTAGCGGTATACTGTTGAAACCACTTGTCTTTGGTATCCATATCATCCAATTCAGGCCAAAAGAAGTTGGTAATAATTCGACCTAAAGCTCTCGCCGTTGACGGTGGTGGTCTGGCCAACGTCGTTCTCAAAGAAATATGGACTGATGACGACGCCAGCCCAAAATCCGCTCCAAACATGCATTGGAAGCTCTTGGAGCTCATAAAGATTAGTATCGCCCGAATTCGAAAATTTCGTTTGTTGACGTACCCATTCATCTAGCGATGGGATTGTTTTACAAAAAACAATATAAAAACAAGTAAGAAAGTATGGTCGTCAAGCCCGACCATATAATACCCTACACTAAGCAAAAGAGCAAAAACATTTTTCATTTAAAATTTAAAAAATTTATATTTTTGAGTGATTTTCGGAAGTGGGCCTTATGTGGGGGCTATGACCAATTATGGACCGATCACCATGAAATTAGGTCGTGTGATTTATGTCTATATGAAAGTTTACTATGTTGAATTTTGTGAGTATACCAACATTTTTAAGCGATTTATGCACGTTAAAGCGATTTTCGGAAGCGGGTCTATATGGGAGCTATGACTAATTGTGGACCGATCGTAACAAAATTTGGTGACATGAATTTTGTATATATAAAACTTATTTGGAGCGCAATTTGTGGAGATACATTTATAAATTAAAGATTTATGACCGATAAAGTCCAATTTCGGAAGGACATTTGTATGGGGGCTAGGTGAAATAATGGACCGATTTCAGCCAGTTTCAATAGGCTTGGTTCTTGGGCCGAAAAAATAATATGTACCAAATTTGATCGAAATATCTTCAAAATTGCGACCTGTACTCTGCGCACAAGGTTTACATGGACAGCCAGCCAGCCGACCAGACGGACGGACATCGTTTAATCGACTCAGAATGTGAGTCGATCGGTATACTTTAAGGTGGGTATTAGACTAATATTTTTGGGCGTTACAAACATCTGCACAAACGCAGACTATGGTGGTGTAGGGTATAGATATTGCTATTACTTACTTATGTCCAAAAACTAGAAACTTTAAAATAAAATGTACAACCTCTATAGGTTATTCGCTTGCGCTAAGACAACGGAAAACAATTGAATCCTTTATTTCAAAAACCAGTCAAGCAACAAATTATTAATTTTAAGTAATTCAAAGAAAACTTTCTAGCAACCTAAAAATTACTTTAACAAAATTGCTATATTTTCCTATGAAAGTTATCCATTTGTATAACTGTTTGATTATGAATATTGCATAGTATAAAATAAATTACTTGACTTCTTTCTGCACTAAACATGGATTTCTGAGCTTTGCTTTACCACAATAGGGGCAATATTTATTTTTTTTGCATTAAACGATGCAAAAAAAAATGTACCTTTACAAATTTGTACCTTTACAAAACAACAATCTCCCAAAAACTCAATTTAAAATTTTTTGTTGCTTGACTGGTTTTTGAAATTATCGATTCAATTTTAGATTTTTAGAGCCAATATACAATTTACGTGCATCCAAATGTTCGCTTTCGTGAAATTTTTAATTTTTTTTTTAAATTTGCAAAATTCATATTATGCCAAATATATTAACTACCCAAAACATAAAGTAGAATAATGTTATAACAAAACATTTTTAAAAATATATGTAAATTAAATATTAGTATTTACATTATTTTTTATTGCCCTAAAAATTTAATTTCTTTTGCGTTCAATCTCGTTATTTTAGAAGTGGGAGTTAATTGATTTCTTGAATAAGGCATTCATGCAAAATATTCTATAATAACTGTTTAATTAAATATACATGTATAATTTATATTCTAAACACTGGATTATTGCGCTCATACATAACTACAAATATTTACACATAAATTCCCATTGAATTTGAGTGAAATGTGTGTATTAGGGTGGTTCAAATATGATACTAAAATTTCATATTTTAAATAAAACCAGCGGAAACGCTAAAAAAATAAACACATTTTGTTTATTTGTTGAAAAAAAAGAAATTTTATTTTGGTTTAATATTTTAAAAGGCGAAGGCACTAACTTAAAATTTTGTGGGACAATTTAACCATCAGAAGAATTCAGCTGATTTTTACCAATCAATGTTTTACATGTACCTGCAGAAAAAAAAAACATCCTTCATGTCAAATTGCGAATTGATAATGATTTTTTAATAACAAAAAACTATTTAACACTTACGTCGTATTTTCATTATTAATTTGTCGGTTTTTGCTAAAGTAGAAATATACTTAAATTAATTTGTCGGATTTCGAATTCGACAGTTTCAAAAAATACATTTTCGAATTAGCAAATAAAATTTGTCCAGGAACCATTATGTTTCAAAAAGTACCGCCCTATGCGTAATTTACCCGCTTTGGTAGATTATTTGTCCCTCTGTAGAAGGACTCAATTCCATTTCTGAGATATGGGATATAAAAAAGTATCAAAACTTAAAAGTACAAGCATCAAAAAGTACCACACATCTCTCCACTTATTTTTGGCATAAATTAAATAATATAGCCATCCTACTCTTCTTACAAACCATTGTCAAAGATACATCTACAAAATTTTTAATATTTATTCCTCATAATTATGTAAATATGATAAACTGTGTGTAATTCTTGTGCGGACATCAGTACGAGATAAAAGACCAAAAAAAGACCTGTGTCTCCCAGTTTTGCCCAAAGCCATGCACTTTTTTTATGGACCCTCGGTGTCATTTTTGCAAAAAAAGTGATAATTTTCTCAGGCTCATATTTTGCGAACAGTTCCGAATTTTGATTTACTCTCTGAGCTAAAGTTGTAGCCCTTGTCATAAAGAACAAAAATTGTGAACATATAAAAACAAAATCGCCAAATACTTTAAGAAATTCGAAATAAATTTAGAAATAAATTTTTTTAAAGCTGCCTAAAAGTATGCTTTAGTTAATGGTCCAAAAGACTTAATTCCTTTAGTTTTTTCTTACTAATTTAAATTGACCTACCTAAACGGTGTTAAGAATCATTCCTAGAAAGTTAATATGTTCGAGAAAGTTGTTTATTAAGATCTTAGGTATATTTTTGTAAGTGATTGTTGCCTTGGATTTTGAACGATTTGCTACCTATGGACCTGAACAGTTGAAAAAAGGTAAAAAAATCAAAGTTTTTAAAGTTTTAAGCGATTTTGATCTACTTTTTTGATTGTTCTTTATGACAACGCTTACAATTTAACCTCAGAGAGTAAATCAAAATTCAGAACTGTTTGCAAGATATGAGCCTGAGAAAATGATCACTTTTTTTGCAAAAATTACACCGAGGGCCAAATCTTTGGAGGTCCATAAAAATAAAGTGCGTGACTTTGGGCAAAACTGGGAGACAGGGGTCTTTTTTTTTGGTATTTTATCACGTAGTGGTGTCCGTATATTGTTATATTTTTCGTACTGCACTGTGATATTGTACAGAGGCACAATATAGAACCACCTTATTATTATTTATGTATATGTATTGTAAAGTATAGAAAATTATTTTCAAAATAAATACTAAAAATCAATATAATTTTAGCAACAATTTGTAAACGTTTTTGATGAGACACACAAATAATGTAAATGGAATTTACATGAATGTTTACAATAAATTGCAGTGTATGAATGAAAAGGAATTCAGAATTACTGGCAGGCGCAGGGATAGTATAAAATAGAAATTACATTTTTTGAATGTATGTAAAACAGGTCATTATAAGGGAAATCCAAAGGAATTGTAGTGATGCTATTACAATTACAATGAGAAACATACGTAACAAAAATTTACATTACAAAGTAATGGCTTGAGAAGCTAATAACATGACTCTTCATGAAATTTAAATTTAAAACATAATAATTCAAGTATTTCCAAGGCAAGCCAAATTCTGATAGAAAGAAATAAATTGTAGGATTTAAAATTATTAGTTTTTACAAAAAAAAAAAATAATTTTCCTTTTAATTTAAGTTTTCTATTTGAGGTTTTAAATCAACCACAAATTTTACTCTCAACATTGCCATAACTCATTTAATTATTAGCCTTATCTTAACACAACTGTATCACTTTACCTTTCTCATCTGTCTTAAAACATAAATAAGCCATAAATCTTGTTAATTTAATACCTTAAAAACTCATAATTCTTTCTATTTGAAAAACTTAGAAGAAAAAAAAAACTGTCAACAGTTTTGCTTACTTTGCTATATACTATTTTTCTTATAACTCTTGAACAAACAAACAAATAAATAAATGAACATAAATTTCAACAATTTCATAATCTTTATCAATTTGTTCATTTAGGCTTAATAAAAAAAAAACAGGAGACAGCAAGCAAAAAATAATCCTAAAAACTTGTGCGTAAATCATTTAAAGTGCTTAGGCTTTAAAGTAGAGGACAATAGAAATTTATGAGTTCAGAAATAAAATTGAAAATCTTATACTTATAAGGACAAGTGAAATTAAAAGGGTTTTACAAAAAATAAAAACTAAAAAAGTGATTCTAAGTCGATCGGTATACTTTAAGGTGGATGTTAGACTAATATTTTTGGGCGTTACAAACATCTGCACAAACGCATTATACCCTCCCCACTATGTTGGTGTAGGGTATAAATATTTGATCTATGTTAGCGTAACTTAAAGCTCTTATTATTATCATTTGAACATTTTTGAATAACAATATACGGACACCACTAAAAGACCCAAAAAAAAACTTTTTTTATGGGCCCCCAAAATTTGGGACCTCGATGTAATTTTTTCAAAAAATTGTTCATTTCCTCAGGCTCATATCTTGCAAAAAGTTCGGAATTTTGCTTTAATCTCTGAGGCAAAGTTGTAGCCCTTGTCATAAAGAACACATAAAATCAAAGAACTTCATCTTTAATATCAAAATCGCAAAAAACTTTAAAAAAATTAATTTTTTTTACCTTTTTCCCACTGTTCAGGTCCATAGGTAGCGAACCGTTCAAAATTCAACAAAACAATCAACTACAAAAATATACTTAAGATCTCAGTAAATAACTTTCTAGAACATATGAACTTACTAGGAATGATTATTAACACCGATTGGGTAGGTTAATATAAGTAAGTAAGAAAAAACTTAAGGAATTAAGTGCATACTTTTAGGCAGCTTTAAAAAAATTATTTCGAATTTTTTAAAGGTTTTTGCAATTTTGATCTTGAAGATGACGTTTTTTTGATTTTATATGTTCACAATTTTTGTTCTTAATGACAAGGGCTAAATCTTTGCCTCAGAGAGTAAATCAAAATTCCGAACTGTTGCAAGATATGAGTCTTAGAAAATGATCACTTTTTTGCAAAAAATAACACAGAGGCCCCAAATCTTTGGGGGCCCATAAAAAAAAGAGCATGACTTGGACACACTGGGAGACACAGTTCATTTTTTTTGTCTTTTCTTCATAATAACTATCTATATATGGTTATTTTTTTCGTGTTGCACTATGTTGTTTACTAAGGATTTAATTTGAAATTCAAAACTATAGAAAACATTTTTCATAATTTTCTATTTTTATCAATCCTACAGCTTTTATTGTAAACAAATTAATTTAATTTAATATATTATTTAATTAAAATTTATTTTCAATTATCATTTTAAATGTGTTTTATTGTAAAGAGTTCGTATTTAATGAAAAATTTATAAAACATTTGTTTTTGACATAATTCCTTTGAAATAGCATTTCAAATATTTATATAGAAATAGTAATTGGTTGGGTTAGAGGGTAAATAAATACAATTTTTTAATTATAATTACCATTATAAGCATAACAAAAACAAATTGTTAATAGTCATAATTGATTTGCCTTCTTCCCCTAAACCCCTCTTTTTTGTACGATAAGCATTATATTGAAATTTACACACACACACACACACTGAACTAAAATAAATATTGATTTTGACATATGAGTTTCAATTGAAATGTAATGTTGCCATGGTATTTTGAAAGCGCTAAGGCAAATCTATTTGGTTACAGTGATTTGTAAACCATCGACAATGCGAAATATATAGTGATATTGTTCTAGAAACGTAACAATCATGGAAACTGAATATACAATATATAAGCAAGGCTACAGAAGAATACCGACCAGAAATACCCTCATCTACTTCGAAATTGTCGAAAGCCAAAAAAGTTTGAAGACCAAGAAGTGGAGGCAACAAGAGCTTGCAAAATCTGTGTGTGTTTAATAAAGTAATTGATATTTTAAATATTTAATTTCATGTGTTTTACTTAGGTAATTTAAAATTTTATTGATCTTGCATATCTATGCGTATGAGTAATATTAATTAAATGATTTTCATGCATTTTCCATCATAACCTTCTAACAAAACTACTTAGTTAAGTAATTTAAATGCTGTTTAAAAGCCAACAGAGTAAGCTATTTCTAGCAGCTAGTAAGAATTTTTTTAAATATTATAAAATGTCTTAAAAATGAGCAAGATTTAAGGAAAGCATTTTGGGAAAAAATAAATTTTAAAATAAAATGCAAGAACACTTTGAAATAACTGCAGTAATTAACAGAAAATAAACATAAACAAAATTATTTTAATAACAAAGATACAATTTTTGTTGAAAATGAGTCACAAAATTTTGTGATTCCTTCTTAATTTCTAAAGAAATTTAGTAAATTATTTTCCTAGCATCTTAAAAAATATCATTATTGTAGAAAATTCTTTTACTTTTACCAGTTAATAAAACAAATTTTAGTGTATATTGTTAGAAACATGTAAATTTAATTTGTTTTTCTAATTTACAATTTTATTTGTTATGTATAGGGTTTTTATCCCGGGAATTCCCGGTACAAATTTCCCGGGTATTTTGTCAATTTTTCACTACCCGATACCCGGGATTTTTAGTCGGGAATCCCGGCAATTAAAAACTGACGAATCTACATAGAAAACAAGTTAGAACTCTATTTTTTTCACCAAAAAATAGTGAAAAGTTTTTTACAGTTTTTTGCTTATATCTGGGCAATAATAGATCGCTTATTATTATTTATTTGGGGTTTTTCGTATGAAAATTTAAAAAGTGAATTCATTATTTATAGACTTTATTTATTATTGAATAATTTCTTTAACTTTCTTCTTCAAATCCATAATAAAATTGCTTAAAAAATGTATTAATTGATTAAATTTTTCTTCAATTCAAATCTAGTACAAAAAGGCTTAAGAAAATGTTTTCAATTAATTTTGTAAATGATTTGATTAACAAAAATATAATCATTCAAATTTTGAATAAATTCTGACTTTAAAATTAATTCAGTTTAAACAAAGGCTTTGGAATGTACCAAAAAAAATTAAATATTAGAAATGGATTTATGGAATGAAAGGCTGCTATTCTTTAATTACGTATTAAGATTTTAGTGAATTAAGCTCAAATTGTATTAATTAGCTCTCATATTTAATAATTATAACATTAAGTTTTTATATGAAAGTTGGCTATAATATTCGTAATTTATAGTATCATTATATATTTGGGGAATAGCCGGGTACCCGGGAGTGTAGAAAAAATTTCCCGATTCACGGGAATCAAAAAGGTCGGGAAATTAAAAACCCCAGTTATTTATTACTATAATGCGTATGATTAATATTAATTATAAGAATTTCATACATTTTCCAGTATAACTTTGTAGGAAAGCGATTGAGCTAAAAATATTTAAGCAAGTAATTAGTTCCGAACATATTCAAAAATATCTTTAAAAAATTTAGCAAAAATGTCGAAGAATTTATATTTTTCCTTAGTAAAGCAGTAATATCGAAATGTTAGCAAGCAGCAGGATTCATCCAAAAGCTGCGGAATTGTGTACCATACGACTTGAAGCTGAGAGACCCTGAAAGATGATTTTGATTCTGAAATGCTGCTTGAATGCTATAAAAGAAAATTATTTTTTCACCGAATCATTACTTACGATGATAAATGTATCCGTTGCTATAACCCGAAGCATAAGCTATCATATGTGAAGCCCGGCTAGGCAGCCTATCGACTCTAAGGCCAAATATCCATGGAGCTAAAATAATGTTCTGTATTTGTTGCTACCAAAAGAGTCCTTTTATTATGAGCTACTGAAATCTGGCCAGACCATTACAAGGAACCTGTACCGAATTCAACTGATTCGTAAGAAGCGAGCAAAACGCCCAGACCATTAAAGGGAACCTGTACCGAATGCAACTGATACGTAAGTTTATGATAATATTCCATTATGACAACGCTATATAGAATGAAGTGGTTGAGAAGTTTTGCACTTCCCGCCTTATAGTCCAGACCGTGACCCGTCCGACTACTATTTGTTGCTTCACTTTATAACGGATTATCTTGATTCTTGGATTGATTCGTTCTTGGTCTTAAAATATGAGCTGTTATTTTGGCGCGGAATCCATATGTTACCAGAAAGACGGGAAAATGTCATAATTAAGAATGACCAATACCTCAAATAAATTTATATTGTACAAATGTTTTAAAATAAATGCAAAAAATTTAAAAAAAATCCACATTTCAAAGTCATATTCCCAATAATTTTTAAATATAATATTTTAAATATAATACTTCACCATGAGTGGCAAGGGTATTTATAAGTTTGTCATTCCATTTGTAATTTCTACATTTTTCATTTGCGACCCCACAAACTAAATATATTCTTGATTATTATAGATATCCGTCTGTATGTTGAAATCAGCTTTCCGTAACCCCAAATAACTTACATACATGATTCATACATCAATATAATTGGGCCACAAATGGCTGAGATATAAGGAAAAAACCTGGACAACATCGATTTTTGGCCAATTTTTGATATACAGTGAGCATCAAAAGTGAGTAAACACCCGCGAATTTTTTGATTTTTTTAGGATCATGAAAAACATTATAGTCCGACTTAAATCTTTTTTTTCACAACCGAATCTATTATTCAACTCCATCTCCAACAAACCTAAACATTAAAATTTTAATAGATGAATAAATTTTAGGATTTTCATTATCTTAAAAAAAATCAAATAATTTTTGGTGCATACTCACTTCTGAGGCTCACTGTATATCTGGATTACTAAGTCATTAATATACACAATATGGATATCTAATGATAGATATTTAAAAATCCATTGCTATAGTAAGTTGATCCTACAATGGGTTAAAATCGGGAAAAAATATTTTTTAACCCGAATTTTTTTTCACCAAAAACATTTTTTTTGTCTAAATTTGTAACTATAACTAATCAATAATAACTTAAAAAAAATGGAAAAAAGAATTAATTTTTTTTTTTTTTTAAATTTCGAAAGAAAAAAATTAAAAAAACTATTTCGAAAAAATTTTGAAAAACCTAAAAATATTTAAAATTAGTATTTCAAAGTATAATTTAGTGAAGGGTATATAAGATTAGCCACAGACGAATATAGCTCTCTTTCTTGTTATACCCTTCACCTTCGTGAGAAGGGTATATATAAGTTTGTCATTCCGCTTGTAATTTCAACATTTTTCATTTCCGACCCTATAAAGTATATATATTCTGGATCCTTATAGATAGCGGAGTCGATTAAGCCATGTCCGTCTGTCTGTCCGTCTGTCTGTTGAAATCAATTTTCTGAAGACCCCAGATATCTTCAGGATCCAAATCTTCAATTCTGTCAGACATGCTTTCGAGAAGTTTGCTATTTAAAATCAGCAAAATCGGTCCATAAATAACGGAGATATGAGCAAAAAACCGGGACAACCTCGATTTTTGACCTATTTTTGATCTATATTTGGATTACTAAGTCATTAATATAGACAATGTGGATATCTAATGATAGATATTTCAAAGTCCATTGCAACGATGTAGATAAGGCTATAGTAAGTTGGACCTACAATGGGTCAAAATCGGGAAAAATATTTTTTAACCCGAATTTTTTTTTCATCAAACAATTTTTTTTGTCATACATTTTTTTTCACAAAAAAAATTTAAAAACTAAAAAATTTAAAACACAATTTAAATTTCGAAAAAAAAAATTTTTTAAAAAAATTTCGAAAATAAATTTTTTAAAAACAATTTCAAAAAAAAAAATTTTGAAAAACAATAAAAAAAAAATTATATTTTGTTTACCTAAAAATATTTAAAAAAAATTATTTTAAAGTATAATTTGGTGAAGGGTATATAAGATTTGGCACAGCCGAATATAGCTCTCTTACTTGTTTTTTTTTTAAATACTGCTATAAAATGTGCAACAACTAAACGTTATCCGATTTTGCTAAAATCTTCAGCATTGTGTTGTTAGATAACGAAGAACCTTTGGACTTTGAAAAGAGTGAAAATCTAAACAGCCCAACATAAAGGCCACTCTAATATAAATAATTACAATTCTTATGAAAATCTAAGTAATTTTACAACTCTCATAGTGTGTGTAAAACACGCTCATGTCCGATATTCTAAAGAAAAACCAATTAAGAATATTTAGTGAGTTTCTTTATTTGGTTAAGGAATTTAGTATTAAAAACGTGCCAAATCGGTTGGGTATAAAAAAAGTTATGGACCAAAATGTGTGACAACTTCGAATATTGCTATTGTTCTTAAATAAAGACACTTTTTCTTAGTTTGATGTTGAAATGTATAAGTTTTTTATGAAAATACCACAATAACATCCGCTGATTGTATGCAAGATCGTGTAAATATATGAGTGGACTTCAATGTAGAGACAAGTTCAATTGTAACTTAAGTTAAACATTCATTTAGATTCTAACTTATTTTAAATTAGTTCGCTCCTGACTTGGGGCCTGATTCAGAAATACGAAAGGAAAACAAAATTCAAGCATAGATTAATACACATAGATCGGAAACTCTCCCGTCAAAGACCTAACTCAATTGTCAAAAACCAATGTGAAAAGAAAAACAATACTCGCATGTGTAACTTTTTTAAGTAATTTTTTTGTTTGAGTTTTTTTCTAGTTTCAGCTCTATGTATATTTTCTTTATGATTCAAGGTTTCATATGAAAAACACACAAAAATTATTTAAAGACTGAGTGATTTTGATACAAAAATTTGAAAATTGCTTTCCTTTCGTGTTTCCGTGAATCAGGCCCATAGAGAATAGACATAGAGCGGAAACTCTCCTGTCAAAGACCTAACTCAGTTGTCAAAAACCTAAGTGGTGAGAATGTATTAGTAGAAAAAACTATGTGAAAACAAAAACAACACTCGTATGTGTGATTATTTTGAGTAATTTTTTTGTTTGAGTTTTTTTCCAGTTTCCGCTCTATGTTCTCTATGATCAGGCCCTTAAACAAGTGTAATTTAAATTACTCAAGTAGTGAGTTATTTTACATGAGTTATAGAAATTACTCTTGCCCAATTTTCAAATAAATTGCCACCTCAATTTTCAGCAACATTCTTTTCTAAATAGATTTCCATTGAAATCCATTAACAGTATAAACAAACTCTAAGTGAAATTCATCTAAATACTTTTTCAATATTGTTTGTTTTTTGCCATCAAATACTACATGACGCCACTAACATCAACACACAAATACTAACTAACACTTGGCAAATAGTGACCAAAGACAATAACAACTATTGCCACCAACTTCTGCTAACTGCAACAACCCCCCCCATCCAATACTATAACAATTTTGTACTATTATCACTACTACAAATACATAAACTGTGTTACTGTATTTAAATAGTGGGGGTAGAAAAAAAAACTATCTTTAAAATAGTTTACAAAAAAAAAGAAAATAGCAATGCCAGCAATTTAATGTAAACAATGTTTTTTTTTTTCAAAAAAAAAAGGAATCACATTTTAGTACTGTAACAGTTAAATTGTTGTAGTTGCTTGCTTCTGACTAAAATGTTGCACAAGGGGCGAGCAGAATATTTGCAGTTTGTAAGTAGTAGAGTTGTGCAAAGAGTTAAAGTTTACATTTACAGTCAGTAAAAGCTGCAGCTGCTTACAAATTGGGGGAAAAAAGGGAAAAAACACTGACAGTATTTTACATAAAAAACATTGTAACAATGTCAATGTTTGCAACAACATCAGAAATGTAAAAATCGTTTAGCTGCTGTTTGTCGTCACTGTGACAATTTTCGGTTATTTCTATTAATGTGTGTATTAGGGTGGCCTCTACTTAAATGTCACCATTTAAACAGAAAATTATTTCAGATATTTCCAAAACACTTAAAAAATACTGCAGCATAATAAATTACAACTTGATTAAACTTAGCAACAACGAATTAAGGAAACTGAAACCTACAATTTTTAGAAAGATGTCTTACATTTTGGTTTATAATTTTTTTGTTACTAAACGAATCTTACTGATTTTTAATAGCAGAATATCTAGGACAATAAATTAATTTCATAAATATCGAAGAATTATTTTGGTCATAAGCGTGATTTACACAAACATATAGGCGGACTTAACAGCATTGATTCAATCACGTGAGAATGGCTGGAGCGATTTGGCTGATTTTTATACCCTACACCACCATAGTGCGTTTGTGCAGATGTTTGTAATGCCCAAAGGTATACCGATCGACTTAGAATCACTTTCTGAGTCGATTAAACGATGTCCGTCCGTCCGTCTGGTCGGCTGGCTGGCTGTCCATGTAAACCTTGTGCGCAGAGTACAGGTCGCAATTTTGAAAATATTGCGATGAAATTTGGTACATATTATTTTTTCGGCTCAAGGACCAAGCCTATTAAAACTGGCTGAAATCGGTCCATTATTTCACCTAGCCCCCATACAAATGTCCTCTCGAAATTGGACTTTATCGGTCATAAATGATTAATTTATAAATGTATCTCCACAAATTCCGCTCCAAATAAATTTTATATACACAAAATTCATGTCACCAAATTTTGTTACGATCGGTCCATAATTATTCATAGCTCCCATATAGACCCGCTTCAGAAAATCACTTAAACGTGCATAAATCTCCTAAAAATGTTGGTATATACACAAAATTCAACATAAATAACTTTCATATAGACATAAATCACACGACCTAATTTTATGGTGATCGGTCCATAATTGGTCATAGCTCCCATATAAGGCCCACTTCCGAAAATCACTCACGAATATAAATTATTGATATTTTAAAAGAAAAATATTTTTACTCATTTACTTGGTGTAGGGTATTATATTTCTTACTTGTTTTTATTTCAGATTTTTATATAATTTTAAATCACAGGGAACTATAGCCTGATTTAACACAAGTTTTAAATGTTTTTGTTTATATTTTTAGTTCAGAATATTGTCTGTAAATATTTATCTTGATGATACAACATTATTCTCCTTCACTGTTCACTTTAAAACTCTGGGCATCATAAAAATCATTCATTTGCAGTTGTATACTGTTTTATTGTCTCTATTTAAATGTTACTCTTTTGCAGAGAACATAAATGCAAAAAAGAGTTTGATCTTTGTTTTTCTTTTTTATTTTAATTCTACCAGAAGAGTCAGTTACATCAACCATCCACACACATCATTGAATATCGAGAACAAATTTACAAATAAAATGGAAAATGTAAGCATAAAAAAATGAATCACATTAAAGTGGAAAAAAAGTGAAATCGTTAATACTGCAAACAAAGAGTATTTAAGTTGCATTATGACTAAATGTATTTTACCATGACACCGAAATGTAAAGAGAAAATAAAAATTTATACCAACGAAATATGCTGACATTGCTAAAGGAGGAATATTACTGAATTATGCACGATAGTTTAAAATTAAAAAAAGTTATGGGGGAAAAATGCAACAATAATAAATTTATAGGGAACACAACATTGTTAGGGAGTTTAAATGAGGAAATATACAAAAATGTATAAATATATAAAATAAATAATTTGAGATTTTTCAAAAATGTCACAAAAAAAAATTTTGCGAAATTCTATATATATAAAAATTAAATGGTCCATGTATGTAATGTCATCACGTGAGAACCGCTAGAGCGATTTGGCTGATTTTTTTTTATTTGATTCAAAATTTTCAGGAGATGGTTAGTAAAGGAAAAAATTCAAATATTCCGGGTAAAACTCGGAAATTCTTTTATTTGTGAGTCTAGTCAACTGTAGTAAAAAAGCTCCCTAAAGTATGCAGCACAAATTTAGATATTTTATTTGCAAATAAATAAGAACAGACAGGTGTATGTATGTGGGTTCGAGAAACTTGAAGAACTAACATTAGTAAATGCTACCGGGCGAAACCGGGGCGATCAACTAGTAATTAATAAAATTCTTTGCAAAATGAGTTCAAAAGTTCAACTGTTTTTCACTAATAAATAACAAATTAAAGCTTTAGTTTTGCTAGTATGTGTATAGATCCGTTCAATGTGACTTATATCTGAAAAACATATTTTCAAATTATATTCCATAATTTATGACTGATGTTGTTTTGCAGCTAAAAACAGAAAATGTATTTGGAAAATTTCTCACTCAAAAAAAAAAAAAAAAAACATAAAAAACAATGAAAATCAGTCAGGCATTTATACAGGGATAGACGGACAGATATACAATCTATTGTTTAAAATTTTGTAAAGAGAGATAGAAACACTAACACTAATAAAACCGACAAACAATGACCTGACATATCAGCCAAAATACATACAAACAAGAGACATCAGAATGTGCACTTTCACATGTAGACATGTTGTATGTGGATTTGTATTTATGTCTATGTATGTCTGTCTGTTTGTATATGTCAGTTTACCAGGCAACAAGAATGGCCAAAATTGAAATTGTATCTAGATGCCAAAAATACAATATAAAAAAAGAAAAGAATTATTATTAAAAAAACAAAAAAAACAAGACTGAATGACTGACAGACAATATCAAAAATAACACAAAAAAATAATAAAATAATGACCAAAAAAGAATTGGAAATAAAATAGAACACAAAAATGAAAAATGTGAAAAAATTAAGACTCAAAAAAAATAATTGAAGAGAAATAGCATGAAGTGAATGACAGTGAAAGCTAATAAGAGGGACGGCAACTAAATAGGTCAAGAAAAATAAGAAAGAAAAATAAAAATATATACAGAGAAATTAATAAAACTTGTTTAAAGAAGTTATGAATAAAACATTTTGAAGGATATACATTAGGGCGGGTCGATCACGGAAAATCTTATAGCAGAAACAAATTATACGGAAAATTCTAAGAAATTTTCCCCAAGAAACCATAGGTCTAAAATCAAATCCTATCTTGCGCATTTCGTCTTTTATCCAATGATATTTAAATATATTTTTTTTTTTTATTGTTTTTTATTGGATAAAAGACGAAATACGCAAGATAGGATTTGATTTTAGACCTATGGTTTCTTGAGGAAACTTTCTTAGAATTTTCCGTAAATTGCGTTTCTGCTATACGATTTTTTACTTTTTGATCGTCCATACAAATCGACCCGGTCTATACATATTTATGAAAAAGGCAATGTTTTCACTGTTGTCTCACAATTTGGTTTATAACTTTTTTACTACCAAATGGATTATGATAAATTTTAATAATGCTCTACTTAGGATAATAAGAAACCTTTTCGATTAATCAACTAAATTTCTGTTAGGTATTTTGGACACGAGAGTGATTTATACACACACACAGAAGCGGAGAGATTTTCATAAAATTGAAGAACATATGCTTTTTGAAGTCTCTATAGAAAATGGTTATGTTATGATATGAGTAAACCAATTTTCATAGACACTGTTCATGTCATTAGAGTGGCGAACAATTTTCTAGAGAAAACTTACAGCTTAGTGACAAAATTTTCAATAAAAAATGTTCATTAACAATTTTCTATATAAATGTTCTTGACATGATGACATGACTAAACAATTATATATAAAAATGACCATGTCAAGACATGGCTACACAATTTTCTATACAAAATGTTCATGTCATGACATGACTAAACAATTTGCTTTGGCAAATTTACATGTCAACACGAAAATGTTAAAGTCAAGATATGAGCGATCAATTTTCTATAGAAAATGTTTATGACAAGACACGAGCGAAAAATGTTTTAAAGAAAATGTACATGTGGAGGCATGAGAAAAAAAAATTTTATAGAAAATATTTATATCATGACATAACTCAACAATTTTCTTTAGAAAATGTTCATGTCAAGACATGAGCGAAAAATTTTCTATAGAAAATGTTCATGTCAAGACATGAGCGAACAATTTGCTATAGAAAATGTTCATGTCAAGACATGAGCGAACAATTTTCTATAGAAAATGTTCATGTCAAGACATGAGCGAACAATTTTCTATAAAAAATGTTCATGTCAAGACATGAGCGAACAATTTTCTATAGAAAATGTTCATGTCGAGACATGAGCGAACAATTTTCTATAGAAAATGTAATGAGTGAACATAAATCTTAACATGATATGACTAAACAATTTTCTACAGAAAATGTCCATGTCATAACATGGCTAAACATTTTTCTTTAGCAAATGTATATGTCAACACGAGCGAACAATTTTCTATATGAAATGTTCATAACATGACATAACTAAACAATTTAATATAGAAAATATTCATGTTAAGACATTAGCAAACAATTTACTATGCAAAATGTCAATATCATGAAATGACTAAACAATTTTCTATAGTAAATGTTAATGTCATGACATGGATAATAATTTTTTTATAGAAAATGTTCATGTCATAGCATGACTAAACAATTTTCTATACAAATATTCATATTATGATATAAGTAAGCAATTTTTTTTAGAAAATTTTCATGCCAAGACATGAGCGAAAACTTTTCTAGTGAAAATGTTGTTGTCAAGACATGAGCGAAAAATGTTCTATAGAAAATGTTCATGTTGAGGTATGAGAAAAAAATGTTCTATAGAAAATGTTAATATCATAACATGAATAAACAATATTCTTTAGATAATGTTCATGTCAAGACATGAGCGAACAATATTCTTTAGATAATGTTCATGTCAAGACATGAGCGAACAATTTTCTATAGAAAATGTTCATGTCAAGACATGAGCGAACAATTTTCTATAGAAAATGTTCATGTCAAGACATGAGCGAACAATTTTCTATAGAAAATGTTCATGTCAAGACATGAGCGAACAATTTTCTATAGAAAATGTTCATGTCAAGACATGAGCGAACAATTTTCTATAGAAAATGTTCATGTCAAGACATGAGCGAACAATTTTCTATAGAAAATGTTCATGTCAAGACATGAGCGAACAATTTTCTATAGAAAATGTTCATGTCAAGACATGAGCGAACAATTTTCTATAGAAAATGTTCATGTCAAGACATGAGCGAACAATTTTCTATAGAAAATGTTCATGTCAAGACATGAGCGAACAATTTTCTATAGAAAATGTTCATGTCAAGACATGAGCGAACAATTTTCTATAGAAAATGTAATGAGTGAACATAAATCTTAACATGATATGACTAAACAATTTTCTACAGAAAATGTCCATGTCATGACATGACTAAACAATTTCATAACATGGCTAAACATTTTTCTTTAGCAAATGTATATGTCAACACGAGCGAACAATTTTCTATATGAAATGTTCATAACATGACATAACTAAACAATTTAATATAGAAAATATTCATGTTAAGACATTAGCAAACAATTTACTATGCAAAATGTCAATATCATGAAATGACTAAACAATTTTCTATAGAAAATGTTAATGTCATGACATGACTAAACAATTTTTTTATAACAAATGTCCAAATCTTGACCTGTTTAAACAATTTTCAATAGAAAATGTTTATTACAAGAAATGGGCGAACAATTTTCTATAGAAAATATTCCATTATATCAGTAAACAATTTTGTTTATGTCATGACATGATGAAACAATTTACTATTCCAAATATTAATATCATGACATGACTAAGCAATTTTCTATAGAAAATGTTAATGTCATGACATGGATAATACATTTTTTATAGAAAATGTTCATGTAATGGCATGACTAAACAATTTTCTATACAAAATGTTCATATTATGACATAACTAAGCAATTTTCTTTAGAAAATATTGATGTCAAGACATGAGCAAACAATTTACTATGCAAAATGTCAATATCATGTAATGACTAAACAATTTTCTATAGAAAATGTTAATGTCTCGACATGACTAAACAATTTTCTATAAACAACTTTTTTATAACAAATGTCCAAATTATTGACCTGACGAAGCAATTTTCTTTAGAACATTTTCATGTCAAGATTTGAGCGAAAACTTTTCTAATAAAAATGTTAATGTCAAGACATGAGCGAAAAATGTTCTATAGAAAATGTTCATGTCGAGGCATGAGAAAAAAATGTTCTATAGAAAATGTTAATATCATAACATGAATAAACAATATTCTTTAGAAAATGTTCATGTCAAGACACAAGCGAATAATTTTCTATTGAAAATGTTCATGTCAAGACATGACTAAACAATTATCTAGAGAAAATGTTCATGTCACGAAATGAGCAAAACATTTTCTGTCTATGGAAAATATTCATGTCATAACAGGAGCGCACAATTTTGTATAGAAAATGTTCTTGTCATGGCATGAAAGAAACATTTTCTATAGAAAGTGTTCATGTCAAGACATAAGCGAACAGTTTTTACTAGAAAATATTCATGCCATGATATGAGCGAACAATTTTCTATACAATATTTCCTTTTATTTGTCCTTTTATTACAGTTTCCACTGTATCATATATTTTTGATAAACTATACATTGTATGTTCTATTACGACAGCTTTTAATGAAATTGAAGTCAATGACCAAAGTTTTTATCCACATACATACAAGCACACACATACACTAATACATACACACATAGAATTCTATAGTTTTAGAGTACTAAATTTGGTCATCTATACAATTGTATTAAGTTTCATATAATAAATTCATAAAGGAAGTTGAAAGATAAAATAATGCAAATACATTCAAACATGAACCAAATACCACAAAAACTAAAAAAACAACACAAAATTTCTATATTTTTCCTAAAATCTAATGGATTATTTTAATTAAAAAAAGTACACAAAAAAAACTATGTTAGATTATATTATTTAAATACTTTTGTATAAGAGTATTGTACAAAAATTTGATTAAAGTCTGGTTGGTATATGAACAAAAAAAGAATTGGTCCTATTAAAGGATAATCCATACATATCATGGCACTTTGTTTAGGTTTTTCCTTGCTTACGGGGAGAATATGATCTAAAATTTGAATTAAGAAACAACATTTTATTTATTATTGTAGTTTTTAGAATTTTAAAGTTTTACTTTTGTATATTTAAGGCAATTATAAATGTAGTATTTGATCTCTAATAAAAAGTAAAAAAATACAAAAACTAAAAATTTAAATGGAAAAATATACTAGATAAAGGAAAACAAAAATGAAAATGTTAAATAGAGCGACCTTCATCAGCATTGTTTATGTCTGTATAGAAACTGTTAGAAATATCATGTATTTAAGTCTTATTGAGAAATATAATTCATTATTTTTTTTTTTTTTTTGCAAACATCCAGAAGTACCAACTAATAAGAAGAATGCTGACGAAGGTCCTAGTGCACCAGAATATTCACTCAATTCTGCCAATTAGTGCAGTAAGCTTATAATCTTCTTGCAATAAAATTGAACTTTAAGATGATTAAATGTATTGTCTACAATCATAGAGCAATTTCTCAAAATGCTAATAAAATATAAATAATTTATTTCAAAAACTTTCCACAAAAATTGTTATTTTTTAATTTCAGTTCTTTTTATTTTATATTATTGTCACTGTGTTGTTTTTAGAAAATATTATAGAAAATTGTAAAACACAACAAAAAGTGCTCTGGGGTGTTACTTTCTGCCAAAAAACCGTAAACAAATTGAAAAAAAGACAACCAAAAAATGGCGCAAAACTTAGTAATTGTAGTCGTATATATGACTATAAAACTGTAACTACTTTTAGTACACTCATTTGCAGTAACTCACAACAATGTAGAGTTGTTAGTGTTTTAAATTGTTGTTGCTTAAGGGCAGATATTTGAAAGAGTTCAATCAAGTGAAAAAATAAGCACTAATGAAAATTTCGTAAAAAAGATTATGTCATGACATGAAAGAACAATTTTCTATAGAAAACTTTCATAGCCTGACATGAGCGAACATTTTTTAAGAGAAAATTATAAATTTTCTATAGACAATGTTCATGTCAAGACATATGCGAACAATTTTCTAAAATAAAAAACGTTTATAATATATGAGCGAACATTTTTATGTAGAATATGTTCATGTCAAGACATGAGCGAACAATTTTCTATAAAAACTATTCATGTCAAGATACGAGCGAACAATTTTCTATAGAATATGTTCATGTCAAGACATGAGCGAATAATTTCTATAAACAATATTCATATCAAGACATAAGCAAACAATTTTCTGTAGGAAATGTTCATGTTAAGACATGAATGAACAATTTTCTATAAAAAATGTTCATGTCTTATCATGAGTGAAAAATTTTTTAGAAAATGTTTATGTCAAGACATTATTGACTAATTTTCTATAGAAAATGTTCACGGCACAACATGAGCGAAGAAGTTGCTATAAAAAATGTTCATGTCAAGACATGAACGATCAATATTCTATAGAAAATATTCATGTCAAGACATGATGGAACAATTTTCTATATAACATTTTTATGCTAAGACATGAGCGAACAATTTTCTATAGAAAATGTATTTGTCAAGAAATGACGAACAATATTCTATAGAAGATGTTCATGTCAAGACATGAGCGAATAATTTTTTATAGAAAATGTTTATGTCAAGACATGACCGAACAAATTTCTATAAACAATGTTCGTGTCATGGTCGAACAGTTTTCTATAGAAAATATTTATGTCAAGAAATGAGGGAACAAATTTCTATAAAAAATGTTCGTGTCAATACATGAACGAAAATGTTTATGTCATTATTGAACAATTTTCTATAGAAAATGTTCACGGCACGACATAAGCGAAGAAGTTGCTATAGAAAATGTTCATGTCAAGACATGAACGATCAATATTCTATAGAAAATATTCATGTCAAGACATGAGGGAATAATTTTCTATATAAAATGTATTTGTCAAGAAATGACGAACAATATTCTATAGAAAATGTTCATGTCAAGACATGAGCGAACAATTTTCTATAGAAAATGTTTATGTCAAGACATGACCGAACAAATTTCTATAAACAATGTTCGTGTCAATACATGACACATTTTTAAGAGAAAATGTTCACATCAAGACATAACTCCAAAATTTTCTATAGAGACTTTTTTCTATTTTCTATAGGAAATGTTTATGTCCAGACATGAGTGAACAATTTTCTATAGAAAATGGTCATGTTACGATATGTGGAAACAATTTTCTTTAAAAAATATTCATGTCATGACATGAGCGAAAATTATTTATAGGAAATGTTTATGTCATGAAATGACTTAACAATTTTCTATAGAAAATATTTATGTCCAGACATGAGTGAACAATTTTCTATAGAAAATTTTCATGTCAAGACATGAGTGAACAATTAGCTATAGAAAATATTTATGTCAATACATGGGTGAACTATTTTCTATAGAAAATGTTTATGTCATGACATGACTCAACAATTTTCTATAGAAAATGTCTAAGTCAAGGCATGAGCGAACAATTTTCTATAGAAAATGTTTCTATCCAGACATGAGCGAACAATTTTCTATAGAAAATGTTCAAGTCAAGACATGAACGAACATGAGCGAACATTATTATTATTTTCAATACAAAATGTTCATGACAAGACATAAGTGAACAATTTTCTATCGAAAATGTCCATTTCAATACATGAGCGAACAATTTTCTATAGGTCAAAATATGACCAAACAATTTGCTATAGAAAATGTTCATGTCATGACATGAGTCCATAATTTTCTATGTCTCTTTCAAATTTCACTTAAATATAATTTAAAAATTAATGTTAATTAAAAGTTTAAAACATTCATTGTTAAACTGTTGAATTGTTTTTTCTTTTTTTTTAAAAAAAACAACTATATTTTTAAATTTTTTATTATGCTTGTTTTATAAAAACACAATTTTAATATGACTGCAACAATAACAGAAACATCGTTCGTTGATGATGGTTCATTTCATTTTAGTTTAGTTTTTGTTGCATGTATATATGTATGATTGTTTGCAACTAAATGTAGTTGCAGTTGTCCTTGTTTCTATTTGTTGTTTTTGTTTTTTTTATTATTTACGCGGCACATTTTACATTAAGTCCCTTGTACTGGTGTTGGTAGATTGTATGACGAACCGTAAGGGAACAAAACACAAGTGCATACACATACTACATATTATTTGGAAAAACATATACATACATGAAAATGTGCATACATATGTAGTTATGTATGTATGAGCCTGTATCTGTGTATATGTAGAACAGCCAGGACAATGTATATACATTTGTAACATAGATTTTGTTAGTAAAATTTCGCTGCTCTCTTTTTTTGTTGCAATTTTGTTTAGATATTTTTTTGTTATTTTTTTCATTTTCCCTGGAATTTTCATTCGCGTGACGCTTCACTATAAACTCAACTATAAACAAAATGCAATTTTGCTTTTGTTGGCGCATGAAAAAATCCCTGGTAAAAAACAGCAACCAGCGAGCTTGTTAGTTTTGCACTTAGTTAGTACTAAATTTTTTATATTTTCATTTTTATTCTCTCTCTGGTTTTTTTTTTTTTAATTTCTGTCTACAAAAAATAGAAAATGAAACTAAACAATAAAAATAAAAATCTTTATGCAATTTGGGGAATTTGTAGATGTAATTGTCTGTGTACTCAGCAAGAGTACAATTACAAGCTTGTCGGATTGTGTATAGTGCAATGAAAATTCAAATATTCAAAAAAAAGAAGACAACATTCTCAAAAGAACAACAAAAAAGATTTGACAACAATAATCGTTAAAAACCATAAAATAAAAATAATGATGCCATTTAATGTTTAAAACAACATACAGAAGTACAAGCAATGTGATGACATTTCATAGATTAAGGTTTGGTTGGTTGCTATGTTGTATTCGATTGTGGTTAAAACTAATCTGGGAAATTTAGATTAAAACGTTTATGGTTGGTTAGATTGAATTGAACAAGTTATAAAGGATATTAAAACACATTATGTGTCTTAAATAATGAAATAAAATAATAATTTGTATGTACAAATAATCTTCTATAGAAAATGTTTATGTCATGACATGACAAAATAAATTTCTATAGAAAATATTTATGTCATGACATGACAAAATACAATTTTCAATGGAAAATTGTGCACTCATGTCATGACATGAAAACTTTATATGTTTTCATGCCATGGCATAGAAAATGTTTATGTCATGACGTGACATAAACAATAAATAAATTATTTCATGACATGAAAATATAGAAAATTTTTATGTCATAATTTTCTAAAAATTTCCATGTCATGACATGAGGCAGAATTTTAGTCATGACTAGACTAAAAAATGTTCTATACAAAAAGTTTCGAAATTACTAAAGAATTATCATATAGGCATATCTAAAGAATTTTCTAAAATGTTGATGGCGTGACATGCAAACATGACATGGCTAAACAATTTTCTATGGAAAATATTCGTTGCAAAATATGTCTAAACTGTTTTATATATAAAATGTTTATGTCATGACTTAAATAAAAAATTTTCTATGGAAAATGTTTATGTCATGACATGACTAAACCAATTTTTTTGTGGAAAATTGTTCACTCATGTCTTGACATGAAAATTTTCTATAAAAAATTGTTCCCGCATGTCTTGACATGAACATTTTCTATAGAAAATTGTTCCCTCATGTCTTGTCATGCAAATTTTATATAGAAAATTGTTCCATCATGTCTTGTCATGAAAATTTTCTATAGAAAATTCAGCGCTCATGTCATGACATGAACATTTCCCATTGAAAATTGTTCACTCATCTAATTACATGAACAGTTTCTAAAGAAAATTGTTCCCTCATGTCTTGACATGAAAATTTTCTGTAGAAAAATGTTTGCTCATTTCTTGAAACTAACATTTTCTATAGAAAATTGTTCGCAAATTTCTTAACATAAAGATTTACTATAGCAAATTGTTCGCTCATGTCTTGACATAAATATTTTCTATACGAAATTGTTTGGTCTTGCATCGACATGAACATTTTGTATAGAAAATAGTTTGGTCATGTCTTAACTATAGAAAACTGTTCACTCATGTCTTGACTAAAATCTTTTTTATAAAACATTTCATGACCTTTATATATAAAAATATTCATGTCATGCCATAACCGAACAATTTTCTACAGAAAATGTTCATTTTCTTTAGAAAGTGTTCTTGACATGAACATTTCATATACAAAATTTTTCACTCATGTAATGACATGAACATTTTCTATAATTTCATGTCATGACATAGAAAATGTTTATGTCATGACATGACTAAAATCTTTTTTATTTCATGACCTGAAAATATAGAAAATGTTACCATGACCGAACAATTTTCTACAGAAAATGTTCATGGCAAGACATGACTCAAGAATTTTCTATGGAAAGTTTTCATGTTGTAACATGAACGAACAATTTTTAGTAGAAAGTGTTTAAGTCATTACATGAACTAACAATTTTCTTTAGACGGTGTTCATGTCGTAATATAAGGGAAAAAGTTTCTTTACAACATTTTTGTGTCATGACATGAGTGGACAATTTTCTATTGGATATTTTTTTATGTCCTGACATAGAAAATTTGTATGTCATGACATAAAAACAATCTTTTCTATAAAGTTTTTTTATGTCATGACTTGAAAATATAGAAAATGTTGATGTAGTGACATGACCAAACAATTTTCTACTGAAAATTTTTATGTCATGACAATTAACAATTTTCTTTAGAACATTTTTATGTCATGACATGAGTGGAAAATCGTCTATTGGATATTTTATTATGCCATAACTTAGAAAATTTTTATGTCATGACATGACAAAAATCTTTCTATAAACAATTTGTATTTCATGACATGCAAATATAGAAAATGTTCATGTCATGAAATGACCGAACAATTTTTATGTCATTACATGACTTAGCAATTTTCTATTGATAGTGTTCATGTCGAAACATGAACGAACAATTTTTCTTATAAAGTGTTGAAGTCATAACATGAACTAACAACTTTTTTAAAAAGTGTTCATGTCGTAATATGAGCGAAATTTGTTTTAGAAAATTTTTATGTCATGACATGAGTGTACAAATTTTTATTGGAAATTTTCAGGTCATGACATAAGTACACAATTTTCTATAGAAAATTATCATGTCAAGGCATTGTGATAAAAGTTGTACCAAATTTTAGGAAAACAAATAAATTTTTAAATATTTTACTACTTCTCCTTTAAATCGATAGTTTCGACCTCCTTTGTAACAGAGTAGACATCAAGTTTTGAATGTAGTACATACCTGCAAAGAAAAACAATAATAAAATAAATATTAATATAGTAAAATAAAACAAATAAACAATTATTTTCATAACAATAGAAATAACATTTGTAATTAAAACTAGAGAGATACTTATGCATATGAAACACGCTACAAAAATATGTCACTCACACATCATTAAACAAGGATTACAAAAATACACTTTTCTAGGGATAAAAAGGATTTCAACACATCCAAACATACAAAGCAACTCAAATGAGTAAATAACTAAATGAATGAATGACATGTGCATGATTTTGAAAGCTTTTAAGCTTTAAATATTATTTAGAATTGGAGTTGTATAGTAATTTAATTATTATATTTAAATAAACAACTATTTACACAAAGGAATTTTTTATATATTTTGGTTTTATTTTAAGTTGTAAATAAATTTTTAATTAAACTGAAAATACTAAAGTAATTCACGTTAAACTGTGCCAAGTTGCCTAGGGAAATTCCACCCAGTTAACAGGAGTTTTTATGCCACAAAAAGTATTTTAAATTATATTTTATATAGTTCTGCGCATTTCCTTGTTTTAACCACTTTTTTTTTAAGCTAAAAGCCATAAAAACAAACAGCCATAAAATTTTCATGAGAACCTTTGGTGTCAGCTTTGTTGGTGTTCGGTGTGTCGTTAAATTACAAACATTACATTTCTTTTTCGTGGTTTTATATTTTTTTTCTTTCTTCGCCTATGATCATATTTTACAGGTATATAAGTTACTTTATGGTTATTTCAAACAAATTTGTTGAAATAATTTTAAAGAGAAAACTGATGTAACCAGAATTATGGGAAAAGGTTTAATACATGAGCTAACCCTTAGGCGAATATTTAGTTCGAGAAACTGCTAATTACTACGTTTTCTTCTTATCTTTGAAACTTTATTCGAACTTCACTTCTTCCATGAAGTCAAAGTTTTCATATCCCCTTTTTGATTTCACTTTGATATTTTTCCAAGAAAGTCATCAATTATTTAGCAACAACTTACAAAATTTTAAATAGATTCTAAACAATACATTTTCTCTAACAATATTCCTATTTGCTAGTTTAATTTATTTCTACTTCAATACACCATTATTCAAAGTAATACAAAAAAAAAATAATTTTTCCAATTTATTAAAAATTCCATTCATAACACATTGATTTTATGAAAGAATGTTTAGAAATATAAAAATTTTAAATAATTTATATTTTTGTAAAAAAAAATAAATTAAACAAGTATGTAAATGAAATTGTTTTTTAAAATGAATAGAATTTCAAATTTATATTTTTTTGGTAACAAAATTATGGCATAAAAATGAACTATTTTCTATACTAATTAAAAACTATTCGAACTTCATATAATGGTAAAAAAATGCATTGTATGCATTGAATATTCATAAGTAAAGAACTCTGTTTTAGCACAATAGCAAAATTGTTCAATATAAATAAAACAAAATTTAAAAATGGAAGCATAACTATGAAAAAAACTAATGGATAATATTTCAAACATTTTGGTAAAATTATTAAAAGTTAAAATATAAAATCATAAATGAGACTTAGTAGTATTAGTTAGCACAGAGTTACGAAATAAATTAGATTTAAATAGAACTAGAACAGAACTAGAACAGAACTAGAACAGAACTAGAACAGAACTAGAACAGAACTAGAACAGAACTAGAACAGAACTAGAACAGAACTAGAACAGAACTAGAACAGAACTAGAACAGAACTAGAACAGAACTAGAACAGAACTAGAACAGAACTAGAACAGAACTAGAACAGAACTAGAACAGAACTAGAACAGAACTAGAACAGAACTAGAACAGAACTAGAACAGAACTAGAACAGAACTAGAACAGAACTAGAACAGAACTAGAACAGAACTAGAACAGAACTAGAACAGAACTAGAACAGAACTAGAACAGAACTAGAACAGAACTAGAACAGAACTAGAACAGAACTAGAACAGAACTAGAACAGAACTAGAACAGAACTAGAACAGAACTAGAACAGAACTAGAACAGAACTAGAACAGAACTAGAACAGAACTAGAACAGAACTAGAACAGAACTAGAACAGAACTAGAACAGAACTAGAACAGAACTAGAACAGAACTAGAACAGAACTAGAACAGAACTAGAACAGAACTAGAACAGAACTAGAACAGAACTAGAACAGAACTAGAACAGAACTAGAACAGAACTAGAACAGAACTAGAACAGAACTAGAACAGAACTAGAACAGAACTAGAACAGAACTAGAACAGAACTAGAACAGAACTAGAACAGAACTAGAACAGAACTAGAACAGAACTAGAACAGAACTAGAACAGAACTAGAACAGAACTAGAACAGAACTAGAACAGAACTAGAACAGAACTAGAACAGAACTAGAACAGAACTAGAACAGAACTAGAACAGAACTAGAACAGAACTAGAACAGAACTAGAACAGAACTAGAACAGAACTAGAACAGAACTAGAACAGAACTAGAACAGAACTAGAACAGAACTAGAACAGAACTAGAACAGAACTAGAACAGAACTAGAACAGAACTAGAACAGAACTAGAACAGAACTAGAACAGAACTAGAACAGAACTAGAACAGAACTAGAACAGAACTAGAACAGAACTAGAACAGAACTAGAACAGAACTAGAACAGAACTAGAACAGAACTAGAACAGAACTAGAACAGAACTAGAACAGAACTAGAACAGAACTAGAACAGAACTAGAACAGAACTAGAACAGAACTAGAACAGAACTAGAACAGAACTAGAACAGAACTAGAACAGAACTAGAACAGAACTAGAACAGAACTAGAACAGAACTAGAACAGAACTAGAACAGAACTAGAACAGAACTAGAACAGAACTAGAACAGAACTAGAACAGAACTAGAACAGAACTAGAACAGAACTAGAACAGAACTAGAACAGAACTAGAACAGAACTAGAACAGAACTAGAACAGAACTAGAACAGAACTAGAACAGAACTAGAACAGAACTAGAACAGAACTAGAACAGAACTAGAACAGAACTAGAACAGAACTAGAACAGAACTAGAACAGAACTAGAACAGAACTAGAACAGAACTAGAACAGAACTAGAACAGAACTAGAACAGAACTAGAACAGAACTAGAACAGAACTAGAACAGAACTAGAACAGAACTAGAACAGAACTAGAACAGAACTAGAACAGAACTAGAACAGAACTAGAACAGAACTAGAACAGAACTAGAACAGAACTAGAACAGAACTAGAACAGAACTAGAACAGAACTGGAACAGAACTAGAACAGAACTAGAACAGAACTAGAACAGAACTAGAACAGAACTAGAACAGAACTAGAACAGAACTAGAACAGAACTAGAACAGAACTAGAACAGAACTAGAACAGAACTAGAACAGAACTAGAACAGAACTAGAACAGAACTAGAACAGAACTAGAACAGAACTAGAACAGAACTAGAACAGAACTAGAACAGAACTAGAACAGAACTAGAACAGAACTAGAACAGAACTAGAACAGAACTAGAACAGAACTAGAACAGAACTAGAACAGAACTAGAACAGAACTAGAACAGAACTAGAACAGAACTAGAACAGAACTAGAACAGAACTAGAACAGAACTAGAACAGAACTAGAACAGAACTAGAACAGAACTAGAACAGAACTAGAACAGAACTAGAACAGAACTAGAACAGAACTAGAACAGAACTAGAACAGAACTAGAACAGAACTAGAACAGAACTAGAACAGAACTAGAACAGAACTAGAACAGAACTAGAACAGAACTAGAACAGAACAGAACTAGAACAGAACTAGAACAGAACTAGAACAGAACCTAATTAGAAAAGAAATAGTTTTTAAAATTTGTCAAAAAATGTTTTATTTCACAAATTAATTTATTTCACAAACTAATTTATTGGAAATTCCATAAATAATATTTTGTATTTACATCATTGCTTAGACTTTATATGTATTTAAAAATGTATGTATATAAGGAATGAGATTTAAAAACATACAAGGCTTAAAAAGTTCCTGAACTCTACTAAAAATTTAGAGGCAAAAGACGAAAATTGAAATTGACGAAAGATGAAAATTAAAGTCAAATTTTATACAAAAATTAAAATTTTTCGCAGCTTCCGGGTCAATATTTTTATGTTGCTGATGCTCGAGGGAGTGTTGTAGAAAAGTTTAGGCCCAAAAGCAGCAAATTTTCCGAAAAAATTCTTGGCATGGCAAGAAATATGCATTTGCGACAAAAGAAGCGAAACATTTGTTAACAATGGGCTATATAAATAGCGAAATTTACATCAAGGAATGTTTACAAAAGAGAATGGATGCATATTCATAAGACTTCTTAATGTATCTACTTATTTTTGGACTGACTTGGTATCTTTTCACTATGGTTAGCAAGGTCTTGAGTGGTACAAGAACAATAATGTGGTATTTATACTAAGTAAGACAAATCCTCTAAACTGCCTGGAGCTAAGGCCAGTGGAGAGATATTGGGATCTTGTTAAAAAAGAATGGAAGAGCACTAAATAAGTGTAGTGGATTTTAAACGGAAATGGACTACCTGTTCGAACAAAGTGACAGAAAGTACTATAAAAAAATTAATGGAAGGGATTCTGGAAAAGGTTCATAAATTCATCACTATTGATTTGATAATTTCAATCAAATAAAAAAAAAACTAAAACTGTATGTTCAGTGGTTTAATTTTTATTAACATGTATAGATTTTTTCGATCTCAGTCCTTAACTCACTTAGAATCATTTTAATTTCCATAACTGTTCTTTACATTTCCTTAAAGGATCTACAATTACTCACACTGCCGCACATACACCCCCATCATCCATACGTGTGTATTCTCATTTAAAATTTACATTTGAATTGTTTATTTTATAATAGAAAAACAAAAAAGACTAGCAAAAAATAAAAATATAGAAATACAAAAACAGTTTTTGTTTAATTTCTATTTTAGCCCTGGGAGAGAACAGTGTGTAAAAATAACACACATTTACTCCAAAAAAAAAAACTAGTAGCATGAAAGAAAATAAAACTAAAATTGAATAGGAAATGAAAATTAAAATGTATAAATACAATTGTTGTTTTTTGTTGCAATGTGTCACTTATTCAAAGAAAAAAAAGGAAATGAAAAAACAACAACAGCAGCAGTAAATATGTAGAACAAACATTTTTTTATTTTAAATGAAAATGCAATAATTATACACATGCACATATAACTAACTGCTCGTTTAGTTAGTGTAATAAATGGAGAAAAAAGCACAGACACATGTGTGACATTTTAATGAATAATTGCTTAAAGTTTTTTGTTTTTTGAAACAAAATATCCTATATATTGTAAATTAAAAGCAATGACAAATAGGAAATGGTGTTAGTTGGTTAGGGATAATAAATTCTGTAGTTTAAAGAGAAATATTTTGAAAAATGTTGTAACATAAGCAAATATTTTATAAAATATTGAAGTTTGCATTTAAGCTTTGCCTCTATTTTTAACAATTCCTTTCATTTATTTTGTGTTTTCTATAGGAATTATGTTATTTGTTTAAAAATCAGTTCATCAGTCTTATGGTTGTTCTAAATCCCTTTCTGATTTCACATATAACACACATCCCTTTCCCTTTTAGATCACAACTACTTCTGTGACCATGTTCCAGCACATAAATTCTTATCTGTTTCATAAATGTGCATGTTTAAGCATTTTTTGAAATATAAATAAATGACTTTTCATACACATCCAAACATGACGACATGACAAATAAGAAATAAAAGTTACAAAATAAGAAAAATGTTACAAAATATGTATAAAATAGAAAAATAACTGAAAATACTAATTTTGAAATGTAGGCCAATAACCATAGACAAATGCAAACATGGCAGTACCCTAAGCTTACATACGTTCATAATATAACAACATATAATGACTTTCTTAAGCCTGCAACATGCAGTAAAGAAAGCAACAACAAATGTCTAGAAGTTTTTCGTCTTTCACTATCTTTTCAACTCGGCAAGTGCAATTGTAAAATATACAACAGCCTAGACATACATCTATTATTTGTTCTTTCTTTTTGTCGCTGTTCCCTCAGAAGAGACGTCCTTGTAATGTAAAGTGATACAGGCACAACTGTATAGAATGGATTGCAGTTGACTGTACTTTAAGTAAGTGATATTCTTGTTGTTTTGCTGATGTTGTAGTGTAAGTAATGCTTGTTACTACATGATTACAATTGTGTTTTTTTTTTGTTGCCACTGCTGCCGTTTTTGTTGTTGCAACAATTGTACTAGTAGTATGTTGTATACTTCAAGTCAAGAGTCTTTTGGAAAAGAAATTGTTGTTTCTAGTTTTGTTTTTTGTATTTGGCGTTTTATTATCACACCCAAACAGAAATATATACTTTTAAATGCATATACGAATACATAAATATATATAAATGCATAAACAGATGTACATTAGGATGTTCCCAAAAAGTTTCAGTTCTGTTCTAGTTCTGTTCTAGTTCTGTTCTAGTTCTGTTCTAGTTCTGTTCTAGTTCTGTTCTAGTTCTGTTCTAGTTCTGTTCTAGTTCTGTTCTAGTTCTGTTCTAGTTCTGTTCTAGTTCTGTTCTAGTTCTGTTCTAGTTCTGTTCTAGTTCTGTTCTAGTTCTGTTCTAGTTCTGTTCTAGTTCTGTTCTAGTTCTGTTCTAGTTCTGTTCTAGTTCTGTTCTAGTTCTGTTCTAGTTCTGTTCTAGTTCTGTTCTAGTTCTGTTCTAGTTCTGTTCTAGTTCTGTTCTAGTTCTGTTCTAGTTCTGTTCTAGTTCTGTTCTAGTTCTGTTCTAGTTCTGTTCTAGTTCTGTTCTAGTTCTGTTCTAGTTCTGTTCTAGTTCTGTTCTAGTTCTGTTCTAGTTCTGTTCTAGTTCTGTTCTAGTTCTGTTCTAGTTCTGTTCTAGTTCTGTTCTAGTTCTGTTCTAGTTCTGTTCTAGTTCTGTTCTAGTTCTGTTCTAGTTCTGTTCTAGTTCTGTTCTAGTTCTGTTCTAGTTCTGTTCTAGTTCTGTTCTAGTTCTGTTCTAGTTCTGTTCTAGTTCTGTTCTAGTTCTGTTCTAGTTCTGTTCTAGTTCTGTTCTAGTTCTGTTCTAGTTCTGTTCTAGTTCTGTTCTAGTTCTGTTCTAGTTCTGTTCTAGTTCTGTTCTAGTTCTGTTCTAGTTCTGTTCTAGTTCTGTTCTAGTTCTGTTCTAGTTCTGTTCTAGTTCTGTTCTAGTTCTGTTCTAGTTCTGTTCTAGTTCTGTTCTAGTTCTGTTCTAGTTCTGTTCTAGTTCTGTTCTAGTTCTGTTCTAGTTCTGTTCTAGTTCTGTTCTAGTTCTGTTCTAGTTCTGTTCTAGTTCTGTTCTAGTTCTGTTCTAGTTCTGTTCTAGTTCTGTTCTAGTTCTGTTCTAGTTCTGTTCTAGTTCTGTTCTAGTTCTGTTCTAGTTCTGTTCTAGTTCTGTTCTAGTTCTGTTCTAGTTCTGTTCTAGTTCTGTTCTAGTTCTGTTCTAGTTCTGTTCTAGTTCTGTTCTAGTTCTGTTCTAGTTCTGTTCTAGTTCTGTTCTAGTTCTGTTCTAGTTCTGTTCTAGTTCTGTTCTAGTTCTGTTCTAGTTCTGTTCTAGTTCTGTTCTAGTTCTGTTCTAGTTCTGTTCTAGTTCTGTTCTAGTTCTGTTCTAGTTCTGTTCTAGTTCTGTTCTAGTTCTGTTCTAGTTCTGTTCTAGTTCTGTTCTAGTTCTGTTCTAGTTCTGTTCTAGTTCTGTTCTAGTTCTGTTCTAGTTCTGTTCTAGTTCTGTTCTAGTTCTGTTCTAGTTCTGTTCTAGTTCTGTTCTAGTTCTGTTCTAGTTCTGTTCTAGTTCTGTTCTAGTTCTGTTCTAGTTCTGTTCTAGTTCTGTTCTAGTTCTGTTCTAGTTCTGTTCTAGTTCTGTTCTAGTTCTGTTCTAGTTCTGTTCTAGTTCTGTTCTAGTTCTGTTCTAGTTCTGTTCTAGTTCTGTTCTAGTTCTGTTCTAGTTCTGTTCTAGTTCTGTTCTAGTTCTGTTCTAGTTCTGTTCTAGTTCTGTTCTAGTTCTGTTCTAGTTCTGTTCTAGTTCTGTTCTAGTTCTGTTCTAGTTCTGTTCTAGTTCTGTTCTAGTTCTGTTCTAGTTCTGTTCTAGTTCTGTTCTAGTTCTGTTCTAGTTCTGTTCTAGTTCTGTTCTAGTTCTGTTCTAGTTCTGTTCTAGTTCTGTTCTAGTTCTGTTCTAGTTCTGTTCTAGTTCTGTTCTAGTTCTGTTCTAGTTCTGTTCTAGTTCTGTTCTAGTTCTGTTCTAGTTCTGTTCTAGTTCTGTTCTAGTTCTGTTCTAGTTCTGTTCTAGTTCTGTTCTAGTTCTGTTCTAGTTCTGTTCTAGTTCTGTTCTAGTTCTGTTCTAGTTCTGTTCTAGTTCTGTTCTAGTTCTGTTCTAGTTCTGTTCTAGTTCTGTTCTAGTTCTGTTCTAGTTCTGTTCTAGTTCTGTTCTAGTTCTGTTCTAGTTCTGTTCTAGTTCTGTTCTAGTTCTGTTCTAGTTCTGTTCTAGTTCTGTTCTAGTTCTGTTCTAGTTCTGTTCTAGTTCTGTTCTAGTTCTGTTCTAGTTCTGTTCTAGTTCTGTTCTAGTTCTGTTCTAGTTCTGTTCTAGTTCTGTTCTAGTTCTGTTCTAGTTCTGTTCTAGTTCTGTTCTAGTTCTGTTCTAGTTCTGTTCTAGTTCTGTTCTAGTTCTGTTCTAGTTCTGTTCTAGTTCTGTTCTAGTTCTGTTCTAGTTCTGTTCTAGTTCTGTTCTAGTTCTGTTCTAGTTCTGTTCTAGTTCTGTTCTAGTTCTGTTCTAGTTCTGTTCTAGTTCTGTTCTAGTTCTGTTCTAGTTCTGTTCTAGTTCTGTTCTAGTTCTGTTCTAGTTCTGTTCTAGTTCTGTTCTAGTTCTGTTCTAGTTCTGTTCTAGTTCTGTTCTAGTTCTGTTCTAGTTCTGTTCTAGTTCTGTTCTAGTTCTGTTCTAGTTCTGTTCTAGTTCTGTTCTAGTTCTGTTCTAGTTCTGTTCTAGTTCTGTTCTAGTTCTGTTCTAGTTCTGTTCTAGTTCTGTTCTAGTTCTGTTCTAGTTCTGTTCTAGTTCTGTTCTAGTTCTGTTCTAGTTCTGTTCTAGTTCTGTTCTAGTTCTGTTCTAGTTCTGTTCTAGTTCTGTTCTAGTTCTGTTCTAGTTCTGTTCTAGTTCTGTTCTAGTTCTGTTCTAGTTCTGTTCTAGTTCTGTTCTAGTTCTGTTCTAGTTCTGTTCTAGTTCTGTTCTAGTTCTGTTCTAGTTCTGTTCTAGTTCTGTTCTAGTTCTGTTCTAGTTCTGTTCTAGTTCTGTTCTAGTTCTGTTCTAGTTCTGTTCTAGTTCTGTTCTAGTTCTGTTCTAGTTCTGTTCTAGTTCTGTTCTAGTTCTGTTCTAGTTCTGTTCTGTTCTAGTTCTGTTCTAGTTCTGTTCTAGTTCTGTTCTAGTTCTGTTCTAGTTCTGTTCTAGTTCTGTTCTAGTTCTGTTCTAGTTCTGTTCTAGTTCTGTTCTAGTTCTGTTCTAGTTCTGTTCTAGTTCTGTTCTAGTTCTGTTCTAGTTCTGTTCTAGTTCTGTTCTAGTTCTGTTCTAGTTCTGTTCTAGTTCTGTTCTAGTTCTGTTCTAGTTCTGTTCTAGTTCTGTTCTAGTTCTGTTCTAGTTCTGTTCTAGTTCTGTTCTAGTTCTGTTCTAGTTCTGTTCTAGTTCTGTTCTAGTTCTGTTCTAGTTCTGTTCTAGTTCTGTTCTAGTTCTGTTCTAGTTCTGTTCTAGTTCTGTTCTAGTTCTGTTCTAGTTCTGTTCTAGTTCTGTTCTAGTTCTGTTCTAGTTCTGTTCTGTTCTAGTTCTGTTCTAGTTCTGTTCTAGTTCTGTTCTAGTTCTGTTCTAGTTCTGTTCTGTTCTAGTTCTGTTCTAGTTCTGTTCTAGTTCTGTTCTGTTCTAGTTCTGTTCTAGTTCTGTTCTAGTTCTGTTCTAGTTCTGTTCTAGTTCTGTTCTGTTCTAGTTCTGTTCTAGTTCTGTTCTAGTTCTGTTCTAGTTCTGTTCTAGTTCTGTTCTAGTTCTGTTCTAGTTCTGTTCTAGTTCTGTTCTAGTTCTGTTCTAGTTCTGTTCTAGTTCTGTTCTAGTTCTGTTCTAGTTCTGTTCTAGTTCTGTTCTAGTTCTGTTCTAGTTCTGTTCTAGTTCTGTTCTAGTTCTGTTCTAGTTCTGTTCTAGTTCTGTTCTAGTTCTGTTCTAGTTCTGTTCTAGTTCTGTTCTAGTTCTGTTCTAGTTCTGTTCTAGTTCTGTTCTAGTTCTGTTCTAGTTCTGTTCTAGTTCTGTTCTAGTTCTGTTCTAGTTCTGTTCTAGTTCTGTTCTAGTTCTGTTCTAGTTCTGTTCTAGTTCTGTTCTAGTTCTGTTCTAGTTCTGTTCTAGTTCTGTTCTAGTTCTGTTCTAGTTCTGTTCTAGTTCTGTTCTAGTTCTGTTCTAGTTCTGTTCTAGTTCTGTTCTGTTCTAGTTCTGTTCTAGTTCTGTTCTAGTTCTGTTCTAGTTCTGTTCTAGTTCTGTTCTAGTTCTGTTCTAGTTCTGTTCTAGTTCTGTTCTAGTTCTGTTCTGTTCTAGTTCTGTTCTAGTTCTGTTCTAGTTCTGTTCTAGTTCTGTTCTAGTTCTGTTCTAGTTCTGTTCTAGTTCTGTTCTAGTTCTGTTCTAGTTCTGTTCTAGTTCTGTTCTAGTTCTGTTCTAGTTCTGTTCTAGTTCTGTTCTAGTTCTGTTCTAGTTCTGTTCTAGTTCTGTTCTAGTTCTGTTCTAGTTCTGTTCTAGTTCTGTTCTAGTTCTGTTCTAGTTCTGTTCTAGTTCTGTTCTAGTTCTCTTCTAGTTCTGTTCTAGTTCTGTTCTAGTTCTGTTCTAGTTCTGTTCTGTTCTGTTCTAGTTCTGTTCTAGTTCTGTTCTAGTTCTGTTCTGTTCTAGTTCTGTTCTAGTTCTGTTCTAGTTCTGTTCTGTTCTAGTTCTGTTCTAGTTCTGTTCTAGTTCTGTTCTAGTTCTGTTCTAGTTCTGTTCTAGTTCTGTTCTAGTTCTGTTCTAGTTCTGTTCTAGTTCTGTTCTAGTTCTGTTCTAGTTCTGTTCTAGTTCTGTTCTAGTTCTGTTCTAGTTCTGTTCTAGTTCTGTTCTAGTTCTGTTCTAGTTCTGTTCTAGTTCTGTTCTAGTGCTGTTCTAGTTCTGTTCTAGTTCTGTTCTAGTTCTGTTCTAGTTCTAGTTCTGTTCTAGTTCTGTTCTAGTTCTGTTCTAGTTCTGTTCTAGTTCTGTTCTAGTTCTGTTCTAGTTCTGTTCTAGTTCTGTTCTAGTTCTGTTCTAGTTCTGTTCTAGTTCTGTTCTAGTTCTGTTCTAGTTCTGTTCTAGTTCTGTTCTAGTTCTGTTCTAGTTCTGTTCTAGTTCTGTTCTAGTTCTGTTCTAGTTCTGTTCTAGTTCTGTTCTAGTTCTGTTCTAGTTCTGTTCTAGTTCTGTTCTAGTTCTGTTCTAGTTCTGTTCTAGTTCTGTTCTAGTTCTGATCTAGTTCTGTTTTAGTCCTGTTCTAGTTCTGTTCTACTAAGGTTTCCATTTAGTGCAAGTGGAGCCCTCCTAATTTCTATTTTCTAATATGACATTCACTAGATTTTACGTAGTTCGCCTTAAGCCTTTTTCCCATTTGCTGTGTTTAAAATGACATATAGAAAAACATGAGAAATTATTTCAGTTGAAAAGAAGTTTTCCCAAAGGAAGGTATCCCCATCATTGTTAAGAACATTTTCTAATATAAATAATTTGAGAATATTCTTGTAGTTATTTTAATTTTTTCCTATTCTTTATTGTTTTCCTCTATTTATGTTCTTAAAGTTTGCTTACATTTATTTTAGATCCAAATTCAATTGTTTTTTGGGAGTGTGTGCTGGTATTGTTTTTTCTTGAGTGGTAATTTATCACTACAAGGATACTAGATGTATATTTCGAAAAAAGAAACTCGAAGAGCATAATTCTTTTAATGTATTTAAGTACAAGTCGTCGTAAATGGATTTTGGCTGAAAATAGTTGAAATATTGAAGCAATAGCTTTACTTACATGTATGGCTTCCAAATTTTTTAAATAAATTTTCGTAGTTTTAAAATTTTTCATAGTCGTAATACGAAGTTTGGCGATATAGTCCAATTTCGTTCCATCTTCCCGCGAGGATTCAGATAACAAGATTTCCGTGTATGATCGCTGCTTTAAAAAACTGATTTTTCCATGCCTTTCAAGTCCAGTCTGGGTCTTGCGAACTTTTCAGCTCAACCTCCTTTACGTAGAATAAACTTTTAAGTATTAGTGCATTGTTCGAATGTACTGCAACTGTTGTTGCAGTAACTTTACAATGTTTTATATGTTTCAACATCGCCATAAAGAATTAAAAACAGTATTTCGATTTTTTGTTCATGGTGCGGCTCTTACAACATTTGTTTTTTCTTTTCAATTTCATGCTCTTCTTTTGCTAATGCTTCTACTTGTTTTAACTTTAAGCAATTTTTCATTTTTATGTTTCTTCCATTTCTTCATAGTTTTTTTTTTTTGAGTCTGTTCTTTTTGCTCAAATGTTTAAAAGCTTTTCCTTGTCTTGCGTTTACGTTCTGGCGAAAAGTTTTGACAGTGTATAGCATTTAAATAAAGAACCAAATAGATTTGTACGATGTTTTCGTGTAATTCTATTTTCATCATGTGGTTTTGTTTAGGTTTTTTTCTTTCTATTTTGCTTTTAGCTGTAGCCAGAATCTTTAGTTTTTCTCTTTTGAAAAATCTTAACGAGCTTTATATTAAGGCTAATTTGCTCTAGAAATGTTTCTTTCCGCTTGATGCCGGAAGTTAAATCAGTTTAAAATTATTTTCATTAATTTCTTAACCGGAAGCACAAAAGTCTTGCAGTTTTTTTATGCAATGATTTGTTTTTGTTCGTTTTTGCTTATTTTCTTTAAAATGGTTTTTGTTTTAATGCATTGTCTGGAATGTTTTTTAAGGATGCATAGAAAATAATGTTAATATAGTTTTAAATATAAAACTATAATACACATACATATATACTGAACTAGAACTGAACTAGAACTGAACTAGAACTGAACTATAACTGAACTAGAACTGAACTAGAACTGAACTAGAACTGAACTAGAACTGAACTAGAACTGAACTAGAACTGAACTAGAACTGAACTAGAACTGAACTAGAACTGAACTAGAACTGAACTAGAACTGAACTAGAACTGAACTAGAACTGAACTAGAACTGAACTAGAACTGAACTAGAACTGAACTAGAACTGAACTAGAACTGAACTAGAACTGAACTAGAACTGAACTAGAACTGAACTAGAACTGAACTAGAACTGAACTAGAACTGAACTAGAACTGAACTAGAACTGAACTAGAACTGAACTAGAACTGAACTAGAACTGAACTAGAACTGAACTAGAACTGAACTAGAACTGAACTAGAACTGAACTAGAACTGAACTAGAACTGAACTAGAACTGAACTAGAACTGAACTAGAACTGAACTAGAACTGAACTAGAACTGAACTAGAACTGAACTAGAACTGAACTAGAACTGAACTAGAACTGAACTAGAACTGAACTAGAACTGAACTAGAACTGAACTAGAACTGAACTAGAACTGAACTAGAACTGAACTAGAACTGAACTAGAACTGAACTAGAACTGAACTAGAACTGAACTAGAACTGAACTAGAACTGAACTAGAACTGAACTAGAACTGAACTAGAACTGAACTAGAACTGAACTAGAACTGAACTAGAACTGAACTAGAACTGAACTAGAACTGAACTAGAACTGAACTAGAACTGAACTAGAACTGAACTAGAACTGAACTAGAACTGAACTAGAACTGAACTAGAACTGAACTAGAACTGAACTAGAACTGAACTAGAACTGAACTAGAACTGAACTAGAACTGAACTAGAACTGAACTAGAACTGAACTAGAACTGAACTAGAACTGAACTAGAACTGAACTAGAACTGAACTAGAACTGAACTAGAACTGAACTAGAACTGAACTAGAACTGAACTAGAACTGAACTAGAACTGAACTAGAACTGAACTAGAACTGAACTAGAACTGAACTAGAACTGAACTAGAACTGAACTAGAACTGAACTAGAACTGAACTAGAACTGAACTAGAACTGAACTAGAACTGAACTAGAACTGAACTAGAACTGAACTAGAACTGAACTAGAACTGAACTAGAACTGAACTAGAACTGAACTAGAACTGAACTAGAACTGAACTAGAACTGAACTAGAACTGAACTAGAACTGAACTAGAACTGAACTAGAACTTAACTAGAACTGAACTAGAACTGAACTAGAACTGAACTAGAACATCAACTAGAACATGAACTAGAACATGAACCTGAACTAGAACCTGAACTAGAACCTGAAGTAGAACCTGAACTAGAACCTGAACTAGAACCTGAACTAGAACCTGAACTAGAACCTGAACTAGAATCTGAAATAGAACCTGAACTAGAACCTGAACTAGAACTTAACTAGAACTGAACTAGAACTGAACTAGAACATCAACTAGAACATGAACTAGAACATGAACCTGAACTAGAACCTGAACTAGAACCTGAAGTAGAACCTGAACTAGAACTTAACTAGAACTGAACTAGAACTGAACTAGAACATCAACTAGAACATGAACTAGAACATGAACCTGAACTAGAACCTGAACTAGAATCTGAACTATAACATGAACTAGAACATGAACTAGCACCTGAACTAGAACCTGAACTAGAACTGAACTAGAAATGATTTGCCATATGTTTTGAATAAAAATGTCTATTACAATCATTATTCGCTAGCTTATTGTTAGTTAAGCCTACAATAATTTATGTGAGCTTAACTTTCTTTTAAATTATTACATATTTCATTTCGAAACAAATTTTTTCTTTTGCATTAAAATTTCATCAATTTCTATTATAATCTCATAATAATTACCATAATTAAAATTAAAGTTACATCTACTAAATAAATAAATTTTGTTTATAAGATGGTTGGTTTTTTCATTCATTTCATTTTATAAGGCCATAAAAATATAAAAAAACCAAATTTATATTTTAACAACATTAAAAAGAGCAGTAAATTATTTGTGTTTCATGAATTATTAAATCACACACATGAAGTTACACTAACACGCTGACACATATAATATGTATGTGTGCTATAAATTTGGGCGAGAGTAGAAGTTATTTTTTTTTTATTTCCTTAATGCCACAACACTTTAATGAAGGATGCATGAATGAACGAATGTAGTGGGAATGAGTGTGAGAGAAAAGTAAAACTGAAAGTAATAAATAAATTTGTGAAATGTATAAAACGCTATCAGTGTCAGAGTAATTAAGCAGGGAATATAAAATAGTACATATGCATGTATGTACATTGTGAATTTGAGTGTGTTTTTGTAATGGCAGGGAAATTTACAGATTGAACTACAGTTCTATACAATGAATACAAATACATTAGCAAGCATATTAAACATTGTAACAGAGACACAGTTTTTTTTTTGTGCAGCAGAGCCGTGGTCAAGCATTTTATCTGAGGGAGACTGTTTTGTTACATAGGAAACAGTTTATAGTGAATAAACTGTCATAGAGAAAGTTATTTTTTTTTATGTTACTACGCTGGTCCTTGTGTCCTCCCTCAAAAACAAAACAAAAATTACTTGTGTACTCGGTTTAGTGCTGCAATGTTGTCGTAGACTACATTGTACAGACTTTGAGTATGTACCATCATACTCTTTTAGCTGCTGTTTTTATACCCTTCACCATGAGTGGCAAGGGTATATGTTAAGTTTGTCATTCCGTTTGTAATTTCTACATTTAACATTTGCCACACCACAAAGTATATATATATTCTGGATCGTTATAGATAGCGAAATCGATATAGCCATGTCCGTCTGTATGAAATCAATTTTCTGTAGCTTCCAAATAACCTACATACATGATTAATACATCAATATATCGGGAATTCTTCAGGCTAGAACTGAACTAGTAACTGAACTAAATCCTGAACAAGACCATGAACTAGAAACAGAGCCTGAACTAGAACCTGAATTAGAACTGAAGTAGAACCTGAGCTAGAACCTGAACTAGAATTTGAACTAGAACATGAAGTAGATCATGAACTAGAACCTGATCTGAAATAGTACCTGAACTAGAATCTGAACTAGAACCTGAACAACAACTTGATCTGAAATATAACCTAAACTTGAACCTGAACTGAATTGGAACTAGCGCATGAAGTAGGACCTGAACTAGAACCTCAAATAGAACTAGAACGTGAACTAGAATTTGAACTAGAACCTGAACTAGAACTAGAACCTGAAGTAGATTATGAACTATAACCTGATCTGAAATAGAACCTGAACTAGAATCTGAACTAGAACCTGAACTGGAACCTGAACTAGAATCTGAACTAGAATCTGAAATAGAACCTGAACTAGAATCTGAACTATAACATGATCTAGAACATGAACTAGATCATGAACTAGTACATGAACTAGAACATGAAGATGAACTAGAACCTGAACCTGAACTAGAATATGAACTAGAACCTCGGTCCACAAATGACTGAGATATACGGAAAAAATCGGGACAAACTCGATTTTTGGCCTATAGACAGTATGGATATCTAATGATGGATATTTCAAAGTGCATTGCAACGATGTATATAAAGTTATAGTAAGTTGGACCTAAAATGGGTCAAAATCGGGAAAAATATTTTTGAACCCGATTTTTTTTTCATCAAAAAAAAAAAATTTGTTAAATTCTTTTTCCAAATTTTTTTTTTTAAAAATTAAAAAAAAATGGAAAAACCCTTTTTTTAAAAAAAAGAATTAAGAAACAATTTCCAAAATAAAAATTAAATTTTGTTTTCCTAAAAATATTTTGAAAATTTATTTTAAAGTATAATTTGGTGAAGGGTATATAAGATTCGGCACAGCCGGTTATAGCTGTGTTATTTGTTTTTATTTTTATTTGTTCATATGTTAAGTGTTTATGTGTTTCCTGTATATATGTGTGCAAAATGTCTTTTACTTGTATATGTATATGTGTTTGCAAGTAAATGTTGTTAATTTATTATCCTCTAAATGGACTTTGTGACCAAGACAATTTTTGTAAATTCCTGTGAATAAATGAAAACGAATACAACAGCAGCAGTTCATATGTATTACAAACATACACTCAAATATATATGTATATGTATGGATGTATGTTTACTTACTATGTATGTGTAAATGAAATTGTTGTCCAAAAACTAAGTAAGTGGTACAAAGTCAGACGTCAGACCCATAAAAAAAATCCTACAGACTCATAAAAGTTATAGAACTTACACAACAATAAAACCAACTTAAATTACTAGAAAACTGTATAAAAGGATTCACTTCTATGAAATTGTTTTCAACCCATATAAAGGGTACAATAATACTTTTGGAACTGATTGAGTACTGAAACTTAGATATTTGGTAAAATTAAGAAATATATATGTTTTCCCATCCATTCTGTGTAAATCAAAACATAAAAAAACCACCCTATTCCAATTTTTTTTTTGTGGAGTGAGGTGGTTAGTTCACTAACCACCGAGGCAGATATCATTCGAAATAAACAAGCGAAATAGCAAAGTAGCGCTGAATTCCATGAACATAAACACTCTGCGATTTTTTTCGAATACATGAAAGTCTTTTAAAACAAGTTAGAACGGTATATTCGGCCTTGCCGAATCTTAAATACTCTCTATGGGAGCTATAACCAATTATAGGCCGATCACCATAGAATTAGGTATAGCGATTTTGGTATATATGGGGATTATTTCTAGGAGAAATCATGAACCGATTCTTATAATTTTCACCAGAGTTAGTTCCTTTAACATAAAAATAACGTGTGTAAAGTTTTATGGTTTTATCTGCAATATATTTACACAAATAACCAAAAATATGTGAAAATTGTAAATTTTTTTTAGGTTGTCTCACATTTTTGTTCATTCTGGTTCTACTGAACCGATTTTGCTGATTTTCAATACCAAACCGCTTAGGACAACAGTAAACATATTTTTTGCAAGTCTATCAATTTTGTTTGCGTATTTTGGACGTGAGCGTGTTTTCACAGATGGACAGACAGACGGACATGGCTCAATCGACTTAGAATTTCATAAGGCTCACTTGTTGTGGTGGAGGGTATAAAAACTGGGGTTTACAATATTTTCGAATTAATATATTTATCTAACCAGAGCACCCTGACGGCAAAGTTTTGCAGAAAAACTATAAACGATGACTTCAAAAAATTTAATTGTTTAGCTAAATGCCAATAGATGCCAATAAACTATGTTTTAAAGACCATAGAAAAGGTGGTTAGTAAAGTGACCACTAAACCGCAAATTTTCCAGATTCCATATTTTAATATTCTACATATGACTTTAAAATGCGGGATTTGCTAATGATGAATGTGTTTCATCGGTTTCAACGTGCGAGAGATGGATTGTGCGGTTCAGAAGTTTTGATTTTGACACGGAAGACAAAGATCGCTTGGTCAGCCAAATGAAGAATGTTGTCATACTCAACAAGAGCTTGTAAACTTATTTGGGGCTACTCAAGCAGCAATTTTTATGTAATAAGGTGGTTAGTTTAACAACCATCATGGCGATTGACATTAAAAATAATTATGATTCAAATTTGTGTAGCTTATAAACACGTTTGGTATACCCCCACCTTCTGTGTAATCAACCGGCTCTTCCAAACAAACATTTTTTTTAACCATTTTGTCTCCACCACTGCAGTTTGTGTAGATAAGTCACTAACATAAGTATTAACAAAATTGTATCATCCGAATCAAAATCTCCATCATATTTTGACTTGAACCACGATGTTATGTCACCGAGCACCATCATCAGATCGACTTGCTCCTAATAATTCTCTTCTTCATTGGGTTCCAGACTGCAGACACATTAACATCCGAACAAATTATCTTCAATTTAACGTTCATTAAGTACACGCGGCATCCTAACAAAATAACATAATATTATGTAGAGAAAAACATTATATAAAACCAATTTCAGTTGAGGTGGTTAGTAAACTAACCACTCTACTACTTATGTTATTTATCAAGAGCATAGTATAAAATATTACTTTGTTAGCACAAGCCAACCAAACAAACACTAATTAACAAAGTAACTTTGAATTTGAAGATAAATAAATACTCTGAACTTTCTTATTGAATGCGGGAAACCACCTTAGAAAAACTGCGATTTACAATATTTTCAAATTAATATATTACTATAACCAGAGCAACACGATGGCAAAGTTTTGCCAAAAAACTTAAACGATGACTTAAAAAGAATTAATTGTTTAGCAAAATGCCAATAGATGTCACTAAAAATTGTTTAAAGACTGTAGAAAAGGGGGTTAGAAAAGTGACCACTAAACCGGAGAGAGTTAAATCACCATTTGCATAGTTACTACGTGCAAATTATTTTAACAGACCATAACCCCATAATCCATTAAAACTGCTAATACAAGGTGTAGGGATCATTAACTCAAAACCATTTTTATATGAGTTTATTTTTACACAGATTTATTATATTTACGACAACCATTTCATTACCATTTCAGTTATTTTTTTTGCTGATGCTCAAATATTGTAATAATGTCGGTAATGTGGTGTTATTTAACTAGGTATTTATGTGTTTAATAAATGTAGGTATTCTAGGCTTTATATACATACTTATTTGTAAATGTATACATATTTATATAGGCATATGTTTATTAATATACAGCATGCATGTGCATGCATAAATTTATGCTAACATTTAGTTTTATAGGTATTTAGCATAAGAAAATGTCCTGAAGCCTGAAGCAAAAAACCTAATATAAAAGAAACAATAATATACATTTGCAAATTTAGCAAAGGTAAAGTTGAACATATATTTATAATTAAAGTAATGTTACATAAGCTGTTAAACTGCTAAACGTACTATCCACATTTTCATACATCCAAATAAACACAAACTAGGATTCATTAAATTTATACATCATTTATATTATTTCCTCTTTTACTTATTATATGTTCTCTTTTTTTTGTGTGTATTTTGTGCTTTATTATTTTTGGGGTAATAATTTACCAAAATATACAATACATTATTACATTAACCTATACACATTGTTCTATTTATTATATATGTATGTATATAAATTTAGGTATGTGGAAATTAGGGTAGAACTGGAAACTAGCCTATATATAGATCTATGATTGAAACTGAAATATGACTATCTAATGAGCAACAATTGTAGCCGACATTGGATTACATAAAGGTTTATGATGGAAGCTAAATTTAATATAAATTAACACAGGGAAACAAAATCGAAAAAATTTAGAAGCACAATTTTGATGTACTGTGGTTCCAGTAGTACAAATATGGTCCAAATTTTAAATTCTATGGAGAGGTTTTATTTTTAAAAAATCTTTAAATTATTACTAAAATTTTTTTTTATGTTTCTCCACATAATTAATGATTACTCAAAAACGGTTAGTCTGATATTATTCAAATAAACTTAGGGAAATTTAAATTTACATAACCTTTAATCTGTTTATATATTGCATCATATTCGGCTCAGTAGTTTCGGAGTTATAATAACAAATTGAAGCAAAAAATAAATTTTTTACGCGAAAATAGCAAATTTTTTTTGTTTTATAAAATTCATAAAAAATCGAAAACGGCACAAATTGTTCATATTTTTTAGTTTATCCAAAAGTCACATGTAATAAGAACAAAATGAGATATCGGTCATAAAAATCGATTGATTCTTTTCGACTTTATTCACAATTAAGTGAATTCGCACATTTTCATAAAATTTTATTTTTTTGTGTGATATACATAAAATTGAGTAGTTAATGTTGATCTTTTGAAGGATTGAATTTTAAAAACATTTTTCCCATGATATATACAAATTTTCACATATATACTCCGTTTAAATTGGCTCTGTAGTTTCGGAGTTATAATAACAAATTGAAGCAAAAAATATATTTTTTACGGGAAAATAGCAAATTTTTTTGTATTATAAAATTCATAAAAAAATCGAAAACGGCAGAACTTGTTTAGATTTATGGCTGTATCGCAAAGCCACATGTAATAGGAATAAAATGATATACCGGTCATAAAAAGTCATTGATTCTTTTCAAATTTATTCACAATTAAGTGAATTCGCTCATTTTCACAAAATTTCAGTTTTTTGTTTGATATACATAAAATTGAGTAGTTAGTGTTCTTCTTTCGATTGATTGAATTTTGGAAATATTTTTCCATGCTATGTATAAATTTTCATGCATATATTGCTGTTTAATCCACTCAGTAGTTTCGGAGTTATAATAAAAAATTTAAGCAAAAAAATATTTTTTATGTGAAAATATCAAATTTTTTTGTTCTAAAAAATTCATGAAAAATCGAAAGCGTCAGAAATTGTTCATATTTATTGCTTTATCATAATTCCACATGTAATAGCAACAAAATGAGATATTGATCATAAAAATTGATGGATTAGTTTGAAATTAATTCACAATTAAGTGAATTCGCTCATTTTCACAAAATTTTAGTTTTTTGTTTGATATACATAAAATTGAGTAGTTAATGTTGATCTTTTGAATGATTGAATTTTGAAAACATTTTTCCCTTGCTATGTGCAAATTTTCATATATATATTCCGTTTTAATCGGCTCAGTAGTTTCGGAGTTATAATAAAAAATTTAAGCAAAAAAAATATTTTTTATGTGAAAATATCAAATTTTTTTGTTTTATAAAATTCATGAAAAATTGAAAACGGCAGAAATTGTTCAGATTTTTTAGTTTATCCCAAAGCCACATCTAGCAGGAACAAAATGAGATATCGATCATAAAAATCGATGAATTATTTTCAAATTTATTCATAATTAAGTGAATTCGCTCATTTTCACAAAATTTTAGTTTTTTGTGTGCTATACATAAAATTGAGTAGTTAATGTTCTTCTTTTGAATGATTGATTTTTGAAAAAAAAATTTCCTTGCTATGACCAAATATTCATGTATATATTGCGTTTCAATCCACTCAGTAGTTTCGGAGTTATAATAAAAAATTTAAGCAAAAAATATATTTTTTAAATGAAAATAGCTAATTTTTTTTTGTTTTATAAAAATTATGAAAAATCGAAAATGGCAGAAAATCTTCAGGTTTATTTGTTAATTGTAAAGCCACGTATAATAGCAACAAAATGAGATATCGGTCATAAAAATCGATGGATTCTTTTGGAATTTATTAACAATTAAGTAAATTCTCTCATTTTCACAAAATTTTAGTTTTTTGTTTGATATACATAAAATTGAGTAGTTAATGTTGATCTTTTGAATGATTGAATTATGAAAACATTTTTCCCATGCTATGTACAAATTTTTACACATATATTGCATTTTAATCGGCTCAGTAGTTTCGGAGTTATAATAAAAAATTTAAGCAAAACAATATTTTTTTATGTGAAAATATCAAATTTTTTTGTTTTATAAAATTCATGAAAAATCGAAAGCGGCAGAAATTGTTCAGATTTTTTGGTTTATCTCAAAGCCTCATCTAATAAGAACAAAATGAGATATCGATCATAAAAATCGATGAATTATTTTCAAATTTATTCACAATTAAGTGAATTCGCTCATTTTCACAAAATTTTAGATTTTTGTTTGATATACATAAAATTGAGTAGTTAATGTTGATCTGTTGAGGGATTGAATTTTGAAAACAATTTTCCCATGCTATGTACAAATTTTCATGTTATATTGCTGTTCAATCGGCTCAGTAGTTTCGGAGTTATAATAACAAATTGAAGCAAAAAATATATTTGTTAAATGAATATAGCAAATTTTTTTGTTTTATAAAAATTATAAAAAATCGAAAATGACAGAAAGTGTTCAGATTTATTTGTTAATTGTAAAGCCACATATAATAGCAACAAAGTGAGATAACGATCATAAAAATCGATGGATTCTTTTCGATTTGATTCACAATTAAGTGAATTCGCTCATTTTCACAAAATTGTATGTGCGTGCACTTTGAGTAGAAATTTTACATGTGTTTTGTTTTTGTTACAAAATAAACAGATTAAGATAAACTTACTTATAAATACTGATATAAAGACCTAGGGGTAAAGGAAAAAGTGACCACATAAAGACCTATGATAAATTTGATCGATTTTATTTATGAGTGAAGTTTGGAGAGACTAGATAAGCTTGTATGATTGAATGTAATTGGAAAAGCGACTGGAAAAAGGTCTATGATTGAAATTAAAATAAGTTAAAATTATCTCCAGTCATAGATATTTATGGTGTCCTATGCTACATGCACATAGAAATTAAAGATATAACGAATTGTAAATTATTATTAATAATTAGTAAACTTTCATTTTATATTTCTCCCACATAACTTAGCGTCACCCTTGTTTATATACGTAGTTTTTCACACACATATTATATTTTTAGAGGTCATTATATTTTAATGCTGCTATTGCTATTGCCAACCATATAACAAAAGGTAAAAATATCTCTGTTGGAATTATTACCCAGTCCTTTAACATAAATATATGAATACTGGCAGGACACCCGCCAGCAATAAACCAATGTATTCATTTTATTTCATTACTTTTTCTTTTTTTTTGTGTATTTGGTATGACTTCTTTTTTAACAATAAAAGTCAGCATTTTGTAATGGTGTTAATTATGGTTTACAAACCTATTAATTATGACGATGTACATAAATTAGAGAGGAAGGACTATTAACGAAAAAATATAAGAAAAATGCTGACAATATGTAGGATTATTATTATTTTTAGGGGTCTTAATATGCATAGCATTTAATTACATAGTTGAAATGTAACGCTTAGTGAGTTGTTTTATGGAATAAAATAAATTATATATTTAACAGGATTGAACTTAAATTTTGGGTAAATTAAAGGTGTAAACGTGATTTTTAGAAGAGAATTAAATGAATTTATATTCAAAAGAATTATAGCTAAAATTTTATTCAATAAATAACAACTAAGCGTATGATTAATATGAATGTTTTGTATGACTACTTATGGAGGCGTATGAGTTATATTAATTAAGTGAAAATCGTTAAAAGATTTGTTAAGAATTAGGTATCTTCAAAACTACTAGTTCTAATAAAAAACAATGTACATGAAAATTATAGAGAAGCACATAGACTATTCGACTATAGAAAGAAAATGGATTTAGTATAAATTCTTATAAAAATATCTATATATAAATAAAGCTAAAATAATGATATATAACTGAAGCAAAATTTAAACTACATAGCGACAGGCACAAGGCAACAAAATCAAAGAAATTTTAGACGTTTTTTAAAGCACTACACAATTTTGATGTCTTGTGGTTCCAATTTTTTTAAATTCTGTGAAGAGTTTTTTTTAAAAAAAAAGTTTAAGTAAAATTATAAATTTTCTTAGACATTTCTCCACATAATTAATGATAACTTAAAGAGGGATAATCTGTTATTTTTAAAATAAAATTAGAAAAATTAAAATTTACATAGCCTTTAATCTGTTTATATATTGCGTTTCAATCGCTTCAGTAGTTTCGGCGCTATAATAAGAAATTCAAGCAAAAATAAATTTTTTTACATGAAAATTACAATTTTTTTGTTTTAAACTACTCAAGTAAAATCGAAAATGGCTAAAATTGTTCAGATTTATTACTTTATCGCAAAGCATGTCGAAAAATTAACTACTCAATCAATAAAAAAAACTAAAATTTTGTGAAAATGAGCGAATTCACTTAATTGTGAATTAATTTCAAAATAATCCATCAATTTTTATGACCAATATCTCGTTTTGTTGCTATTACATGTGGAATTACGATAAAGCAATAAATCTGAACAATTTCAGCCGTTTTCGATTTTTCATTATTTTTTAAAACCAAAAAATATCTATTTTCACATAAAAAATATATTTTTTGCTTCAATTAGTTATTATAACTCCGAAACTACTGAGCCGATTGAAACGAAACATATATGTGAAAATTTGTGTATAGCATGGGAAAAATGTTTTTAGAATTTAATCAATCGGAAGAAGAACATTAACTACTCAATTGTATGTATATCAAACAAAAGATCAAAATACTGCGAAATTGAGCGAATTCACTTAATAGTGAATAAATTTGAAAAGAATCCATCGATTTTTAAGATCAATATCTCATTTTGTTCTTATTACATGTGTCTTTGCGATAAAGTAATAAATAAAGTAATTTTGCCATTTTGGATTTTTCATGATTTTTTAAACAAACAAAAAATTTTATATTTTCACATAAAAACTTTATTTAATGCTTCAAATTATTATATCTCCGAGACTACTGAGCCCATTTAAACGCAATATATACATACAAATTTGTACATAGCATGGGAAAAATGTTTTTAAAATTTAATCAATCGGAAGAAGGACATTAACTGCTCAATTTTATGTATTTCAAACAAAAAACTAAAATTTTGTGAAAATGATCGAATTCACTTAATTGTTAATAAATTAGAAAAGAAACCATCGATTTTTATGATTAATATCTTATTTTGTTCCTATTACATGTGTCTTTGCGATAAAGTAATAAATCTGTACAATTTCAGGCGTTTTCGATTTTTCATGATTTTTTTTTAATAAAAAAAATTAGCTATTTTCACGTAAAAAATATATTTTTTGCTTCAATTTGTTATTATAACTCCGAAACTACTGAGCGGATTGAAACGCAGTATGTATGTTAAAATTTATACATGGCATGGGCATGGCGTTTTCGATTTTTCATAATTTTTTTTTAACAAAAAAATTTGCTGTTTTCACGTAAAAAATATATTTTTTGCTTCAATTTGTTATTATAACTCCGAAACTACTGAGCGGATTGAAACGCAATATATATGTGAAAATTTATACACAGCATTGGGAAAGTGTTTTTAAAATTTAATCAATCGAAAGATGAACATTAACTACTCAATTTTATGTATTTCAAACAAAAAACCAAAATTCAGTGAAAATGAGCTATTTCACTTAATGGTAAATAAATTCGAAAATAATTCATCGATTTTTATGATCAATATCTCATTTTTTTCCTATTACATGTGTCTTTGCGATTAAGTAATAACCTTGTACAATTTCAGGCGTTTTCGAATTTTCATGATATTTTTAAAATAAAAAAATTTGCTGTTTTCACGTAAAAAATATATTTTTTGCTTCAATTTTTTATTATAACTCCGAAACTACTGAGCCGATTAAAACCAATATATAAACGTGTTAAAGGTTATATAAATTTAAAATTTTCTAAGTTTATTTTAAAAATATGAGTTATCATTAATTATGTGGAGGAACGTCTAATAAAATTTATTATATTATTTAATTTTTTTTTTTTAAAAACTCTCCATAGAAATTGAAAACTTTTACCATTATTGTACTTAGGTAGTCATGGTGCATCAAATCTATATAATGCTCATTCAGCATTGTTTTGCTGCTGACCTGTGTAATTGAAAAATTTATATTTACAAATGTATATATGAATATTTATGTAAAATTCTGCTTCATTATGCTGTATGATTGAGGATTTATTTAAACTATTGGCAAAATGACTTAAAAATTCGGGATATTTTAAAATTTTTAGCTTGTATTTTGAAACATTTTTATAATGTTTTCAAAATATCGACCATTGTTAGCAACACATGGATTCCGAGCCAAAAGAACTGCTCATCCTTTGAGGCCAAGAACGAATAGAGCCAACTTAGGATACTCTGTTATCACAGTGTCTACAAAGTTTTAATTAAATTGATTTTATATACATATGTCTGCAACTGCTTGGAAATACTTAAAATAGAAAAAAAAAATTCAAAAAAACATTTGTGTATAATACAATAAGTGGCTGAAACTTGGTTCAAATCAAAAGTAATTTATAGATCGAATGTATCTTAATTTTTCCACAAAATTTTAAGGAATTTGCTGGAAAAACAAACAATTTACATGAATGTCCTTTTTTCAAATATTCATGAAAAATGTTTTTTCATTACAATTTTTACAATTTCTTTAGAAACAACTAAACTTAAAAAAAAAGTTTCTCAAAAAATGTTCTCGAATGCAATTGTTTAAAAATTTTATGAACTATTGTTCAAATATTAAGAAACTTTCAGAATGAATGGGTTTACATAATCTCATCATCTTGACAAAATTTCATTGAATTTCAGGCAAAAACTAAAGTACTAGTCGAAAGTCCTTTTTTCAAAAAATGTAAAAAATTTAAAAATATATTTTATTTCTAAGCTTATGCCTTTTTAAAAGTATAATAATTATTTTTCTGGAAAAAATCTTTAAAAATATAAAACAAAAATTTTTGTAATTTATCAAAAAATATTATGCGAATTAAAATGATTACAGGCTTATAATATCACACTGTCTACAAAGTTTTAATAAATATAATTACAGTAGTCACCTTGTAGTCCTTTTTTCTGCAACTGCTTAAAAATACTAAATTTGTATGGCAATATTTTGTGTATAATACAATGAATGAATTGTTCAAATCAAACGAAATTTAAAGGTCGAATGTATCTTAATGCTGTTAACATTTCCACAAAACCTTATGGACTTTGCTGGAAAAACAAACAGATTACATGAATGTCCTTTTTTTAATATTCATTAAAAATGTTAAAATAAATTTTATTTTATTACAATTTTCTCAGAAACTATTAAACTTACCAAAAATATTTTCAAAAAAAAAAAATTTTTCTCAGAAAATTTTCTCAAATGCAAATATTTAATAATTTTAAGATTTTTTCTTCAAATATTAAGAAACTTTGAGAATGAATAGTTTTAAATAATCTTATTATCTTTACAAAATTTCATTGAATTTCAGACAAAAACAAAAGTACTAGTCGAATGTCCTTTTTTCAAAACATCTTTAAAACCTAAAAATAGACCATATATTGATTCTTTGAGGCCACGAGCGAATAAAGCCAACTTAGGATACTCTGTGTCAAATTGCGGCGTTCAAATATGGAAAATTTACTTTCAAAATATCGGCTTCAATTCGTATAGTAACCAATTTCCCTGCTGCTCTCAAACATTTTGAAATTGCTGCTTAAGTAACTTGAAACTGTTTGATTTATACAATTTTTGGGAGCTTGAAAGGCATTTATTTACGATTAATTATATTATTAATATATCAGGCGGACAGAAACTGCAGGTTGTCTATTAGTTGTAAAAAAATGTTAATTTCCACAACATTATTTACAAACTGCTGATTACTTTGTGTCTATATATATTTAATTATTATGTACTTAGATAACTTGATAATAATTTCGGGGTTTGTCTCTGGGTATAATTCAAAATGTCAGCAGCAATAAGAAATGTCAATCTGAGTTACTGCAATGGTAGCACCCCTTTGTTGATCAAATAGTAATAGAAAATTACCTATATTATCTAAATGTAAATAATTAGAATCTAATATAAATTTTAGCCTTTAAAATAATGACTTCAATCAAACAATGCCTTAATACTATTTGTGGTAGTTTGCTTGCACAGACATGCTAACGCCTAAATATATGCAGGTATAAATTTTACATATTTAACAGAAATCAACATAAATTATTAACCAACGAAAAATAAAATAAAATGTAACGAAAAAGCATGAAACAAACAAATAAGCAAAAAAAAGTCACTTGTTTATTTAACTAATGGTTAACAGGCTTGTTGTAGTTGCTGCTGTTGCTCTCATTGCTACAGTTATTTGTTGATATTGTAGCTACATAGTGTTGTAGCTCTTGTTGTTGTTATTGTCGTTATTATTACTGTGTATTTTTGTTGTTGTTGCTGTATGTTTGTTTATTAAGCCAACATTGGCATGTAAAACATACGACTAACAACAACAGCAAATGAAAATAAAAAAACAAAATGTGAATTTTTACATTCACAGTTTTTATTACTGTGTATGTGTATTTCATTTTTTTCTCTCACTCATACATACATTCATACATATTTACTTGCCTACACAAACACGTAAAATATTTGTTTGCTTTCAAAATGTACGGTACGTGTTACAAAAGGATGTGTTTGCATTCGCTTTTTTCTCTTCTTTTTTTGTTTATTATGTTTGTTTAGTTCTGAGAGGGAGGAAGGCGGTTTGTAGTCTGTATTTGTTTGGTTATAAATATTTGTTTTTGTGTGTAGAATAAAAAAGAATCATTAACTGTTTGGCATTATTATGTAATTATGGTTTTAGGCCTACAACTGTTTGTTACAACTTTTAATATTAACATGCATAAATACTACACAGGAATTAGAGAAATTCTCATATTTAAACAAACAAACAAATGGCTATGTAAGGGAATATGTGTTTGTTTTGTGGTTGTATGAAGTTAATACAAGATTCGTTGCATACTTTTGGGCGTTTGCAAGATTTACTTTTATATTTTTTAATATAAAAGGAAATTAGAAAACGAAAAAGAACAATATTTAATAATAAAAGGAATTCTTTTATTTTTTTAATTTTGAAAAAGTACCGCTGAAGCACACCAAAGCTTATGGTGAATGTGTTTCGTCGGTTTTAACGTGAGTTGGCTTGTGCGGTTCAGAAGTGGTGATTTTGACAAAGAAGGCAAATATCGCCCAGGACAGCTAAAACAACAAGAATTGAAGACATTACTCCATGAAGATTTTTGTTAAACTCAACAAGAGCTTGCAAAATCATTGGGAGCTACTCACTCAGCAATTTCAAAACTTTTGCAAGCTGCAAGATTCATTCAAAATCAGGGCAGAAATTGGGTACCATACGAATTGAAGCTGAGAGACCTTGAAAAACGATTTTGTATGTCTGCTTGAAAGCTATAAAAGAAAATAATTTTTGCACCAAATCAATACTTGCTATGAAAATCCATCAAGATAACCCAAAAGGTAAGAGATCGTATGAAAAGCCCGGCCCACCAGCCCACAGTTGGGCAGAATCGAAATTTTTTGGAAATAAATCTGGCATATCTAAACGGCTGGTCCGATCGGGATAAAATTTGACGTGACCGTAGCCAAGGAGTATTCAAATGGAACATTTGTAGGATCCATTTTAATAACTTAACCTTGAATACTCCTTGGCTACGGTCACGTCAAATTTTATCCCGATCGGACCAGCCGTTTAGAAGTGCCAGATTTATATCCAAAAAATTTCGATTCTGCCCCACCAACACCAAAAATGAAATATCCATGGCGCTAAGTTAATGCTCTGTATTTGGTCATGTCTATTGTGCGCTCCTGAAATCTGTAGATTTTTAATATCAAACTACCTATGATAATGATAAATATTCTAGGAGACTTTAGTTTATTTTGGTTTGATATATTGGACGTGATCCTGTTTTACAAGGATTCAAAAGAATCAAGAATAACTAAGTGAAGTCTATTATGGATACATATGCTTAGAAAGAAACGAAAAATTTTCAAAGAACCTAAAAAAATTTTGAAAAATTTACAATTTCTTTAAAATGTGTTGAAAATAAAAAAAGGTTGTATTTGAATGTTATTTATATTCACATAAAAATTTATAAAATTTAAACTAAAAAGTTTCCACGAATGTCCTTTTTTCACTTGCAATAAAAATTTTTAATTTTTGCTAAAAATTGATTATAATCAATTCTAAAATATTGGATATTTATTGAAATTTTAAAAACAAAATTTTTATAAAATATTTTTTTTTAAGGATTTTATAAAAAAATTTAATTAAATTCAATGCAAATACCATGAATTTCAGAGAATGAATATGTCTTAGTGTTCCTAACAATTGTGAGAAATTTCATTGAATTTGCAGGAAAAACAAAGAGACTCCACCAATGTCCTTTTTTCACAAATGGTTAAAAATGAAAAATATTTTAAAACTAAGTTTGCAAAGAATTTTTCAAAAATTGTCAAATTTAAGGAATAATTTGTTAGAATCTCTGCAAAATTTAATTGATTTTGGTGTGAAAAGAAAGTGGCCTCACATGTTGGCTTATAAAATTATTACTACTTCACCAATATTGCTGATTTTCAATAACAAACTGCCTAGGGCAATGATAAGTATTCTAAGTGAAGCCAATTAGTAAATGGTGTAGTAATTAGTTCGTGGGTTTGTTTTACACACACATGGACACGACTTAATCTTTTGAGAATTTCATAAGGATCAAAAATATAAGAATTACTCACAAAGCTACAAATTTATTATTACCCTTAATTTTCACTAATGCAGGTACAACAAATAACAATGTTATTAAATATGTATTAAAATCAATGCATTAACTTATTTTAAATTGTATGTCTTTTAATCTTATTTTTAGCTAGACTTTTTTGTCTCTCTCAAAACTTTTTATTTTTTGAAAGAACATTAATTTTAATCTTTTTAAATCACTTTTAATTTGTGCGAAAACATGTTCTAGCATAAACATTTTCTGTCTGACGCCTGTTTTATAACAATAATTTAATTGTCATTATTTTACGTTTACATAAGCGTATAAAAAGGATTTTTTCTATTTAACTTTTCTTTTTGTGTCTAGTAGGTAGACAAAATTTGCTAATTATATTTTATAACTTGTAGACATAAACGAAAATTAAAATGTTAAAATTAATGCAAAAAAATAATGTCATTGTGTATTTTTGAGAAAGAAACATTTAAATTAAAATTTAAGGCATTTTTTCCTTTAATGTGTAATAATCTATTTAATATATAAAACTCTTAGCTAAAAAAACGAAGGATTAGAAAAATTAGTGTATTTTTTTGTCGTTTTTATTCTAATCAATATAGCGAAAAAGGATATTTGTCAAACTTGTTTGTTTGTTTGTGCACCAAAAACAAAAACTTTTTGGGCGTAGATATACAGCAACGAAATACTTCCGATTTGTTAATTTCTCTAGATTGTAAAATAGTTTTTCTATGGCCTTTTTAAAAATGTGTCTTTAATTTTAAGCTTATGTCCTTTTAACATCACAATATTTATGTATCTTAACAGAAATCATAATCATAATGGCTTCAATTTAAAAAAGTCAGACAAAAACTTTAGTAATTTATCAAAATAATTTTAATGTTATGTTATCACAGTGTCTACAAAGTTTTAATAAAATTGATTTCATATACATTTGTCTGCAATTGCTTGGAAATACTTAAAATTGAAAAAAAAAATTTTCATTTGTGTATAATACAATAAGTGGCTGAAACTTGGTTCAAATCAAAAGTAATTTATAGATCGAATGTATCTTAATGCTGTTAACATTTCCACAAAATTTTAAGGAATTTGCTGGAAAAACAAACAATTTACATGAATGTCCTTTTTTTCAATATTCATGAAAAATGTTAAAATAAATTTTATTTTCTTACAATTTGTTTAGAAACAACTAAACTTAAAAATAAAAGTTTCTCAAAAAATTTTCTCGAATGCAATTGTACAATAATTTTATGAACTGTTGTTCAAATATTAAGAAACTTTCAGAATGAATGGATTTACATAATCTCATCATCTTGATAAAATTTCATTGAATTTCAGGCAAAAACTAAACTACTAGTCGAGTGTCCTTTTTTCAAAAAATGTAAAAAATTTTAAAATATATTTTATTTCTAAGCTTATGCCTTTTTAAAAGTATAATATTTATTTTTCTGGAAAAAATCTTTAAAAATATAAAACAAAAATTTTTGTAGTTTATCAAAATATTATGCGAATTAAAATGATTACAGGCTTATAATATCACACTGTCTACAAAGTTTTAATAAATATGATTACAGTAGTCACCTTGTAGTCCTTTTTTCTGCAACTGCTGAAAAATACTAAATTTGTATGGCAACATTTTGTGTATAATAAAATAAGTGCATGAATCCTTGTTCAAATTAAACGAAATTTAAAGATCGAATGTATCTTAATACTGTTAACATTTCCACAAAACTATAAGGAATTTGCTGGAAAAACAAACAGATTACATGAATGTCCTTTTTTTCAATATTCATGAAAAATGTTAAAATAAATTTTATTTTCTTACAATTTGTTTAGAAACAACTAAAATTAAAAGAAAGTTTCTTAAAAAAATTTACTCGATTGCAATTGTATAATAATTTTATGAACTATTGTTCAAATATTAAGAAACTTTCAGAATGAATGGATTTACATAATCTCATCATCTTGACAAAATTTCATTGAATTTCAGGCAAAAACTAAAGAACTAGTCGAATGTCCTTTTTTCAAAATATGTAAAAATTTAAAAATATATTTTATTTTTAAGCTTATGCCTTTTTGAAAGTATAATATTTATTTTTCTGTAAAAAATCTTTAAAAATATAAAACAAAAATTTTTGTAATTTATCAAAATATTATGCGAATTAAAATGATTACAGGCTTATAATATCACACTGTCTACAAAGTTTTAATAAATATGATTACAGTCGTCACTTTGTAGTCCTTTTTTCTGCAACTGCTTAAAAATACTAAATTTGTATGGCAACACTTTGTGTATAATACAATAAGTTCATGAATCCCTTTTCAAATCAAACGAAATTTAAGGATCGAATGTAACTTAATGCTGTTAACATTTCCACAAAACTTTAAGGAATTTGCTGGAAAAACAAACAATTTACATGAATGTCCTTTTTTTAATATTCATAAAAAATGTTAAAATAATTTTTATTTATTTTCTTACAATTTGCTCAGAAACTATTAAACTAACCAAAAATGGTTTTCAAAAATAAAAAATTTCTCAGAAAATTTTCTCAAATGCAAATATTTAATAATTTTAAGAACTGTTCTTCAAATATTAAGAAACTTTGAGAATGAATAGTTTTAAATAATCTTATTATCTCTACAAAATTTCATCTTATTTCAGGCAGAAACAAAAGTACTAGTCGAATGTCCTTTTTTCAAAACATCTTTAAAATCTAAAAATAGATTATATATTGATTCTTAGCTTATGCCGTATTAGCATTATAACATTTATACTTTTTTTAAAAATCTTCAAAAAAATGTTTTCTTATAAAATTTAAACCATTCTTACCAAAATTTTTAATTTATCATAATATTTTGATATTAACTGAAATTCTTAAAATGATTACAGACTTATAATGTCTTAATGTCTGCAAAGTTTTAATACATTTGATTACAAAACACAGTAGTCTCCCATATATCCTTTTTTCTGCATTGCTTTAAAATACTAAATTTTTATGACAATATTTAATTGAGCCTTAAAGTAGGCAGAGAGAAATAAGTTAAAGCGCCTCTGTTTAAGTACTTCAAGCAGGGCTACTTAAATACTGTTTTTGTATTTATATGTATGTTGGAGAGGCCTAAAAAGCTGTTTGCTAAAAAATAATAATATATTATGTACGTGTTTGATTTTTATACAATTTTTTACTGCCATTTACTAGCACTTTTACCCACTTATTAATGTCACACAAAAACATTCAGCGTATTTATGTATAATACATGTGTGAGTTGGTATCAGTATGTGAGTGTTTTTTTTTGCCCATACTTAAGTATCTCTTTTTTAATGTTGTTTTATAGACACATTAAATTATACTTTTATTGCCATAAAAAAGTCCAAAAATGAAACATATTAAGAAGCAGCCAGAGACAGATACCCATACTCTCAGCAAGATTTTATTTATTTTTTTGTTAAACCTACATATTTCAATTTATGTATGACGATGTATGCTTTATGTTTTATTATTTAATAATAAAATATTTATATAACTTAGTATGTTGTTAAGCATGAAATAAATCAAAATTTTCATAAAAAATTACTTCGTTAGTTCGTTTTATTTTTTTTTGTATTTTTCAAACGAAATTTATCTTTTGAAAATGAATTTTTAAAAGTGGTAATGATTTGTGTGTTTCTTTTATATCCTTGAGAACAACATGTCATTTGAAAATTCCAGAGAAATCTTATCAAACTTTCACACTTACTTAGCTATCATTTCTATTATCAAAGGAGTTGAACAGCTCAACTTGTTTAACTTTTGTGACAGTTGATATACTAGCGACATAAACAAATAATTATTATTTTCCTTTGTAGCTTGTATTGAGGTTATTTTTATAAATATAACATATGTGGCCATAAATAATATATATATCAAAAAAGGAGTGTTTACAAATGACAGCTAAAAGTTGACAGCAAAAATAAAATGGCAAATGATATTTCAGGAAAAGGAAATTTTTATTAGTTGAAATACCAAAGAGAATTTTAATAAACAATATATGCAAATATATATTTCCTTGAATATATTTGAAATTGAAACAAATTGCTTATGAGTTTTTGCCAGGAACATAAAAGTTAATATCAAATGAAAATTTACTAACATGTAAAGGAAAATATTAGTAAAATTTTTAAAATGTTTTAAAATTAAGTGAAATTAACAAGAAGAATGTATTTTTGTGTTATTTATATCTAAACAAAAATTTATTAAAATTTGAGTATAAATAAAAAGTTATGACGAATGTCCTTTTTATCAATTGTAATAAAAAAAATTAATTTTAATAATTTTCTAAAATTATTCCCATGATTTTATAAAAGTATTAATAGTAAAAGATTGAGAAATTATTAAAATTAAAGAATTATATTTTTTAAAATAATCATTGCAAGGATTTTGTTAAACGATGTGACTAAATCTCAAGTAAATTCAAGGAAACTTCGAGAAAGAATGTGCCTCACTTTTTCAAACATCTATAAAAAATTTCATTGATTATGGTATATAAACAAGAACTTTAGAAGAATGTCCTTTATTTTTTTATAATTAAAAATTAACCTTTTAAAGTAATAAAGGTTGGAAATCAATTGATAATTATTGGCATATTATGAACATTTTAAAATTTAAGTTTTTTTAGACAAACTTTTCAATAATTTTCTTTAAACATATTATTAAATTTTAAATAAATTTAAGGAAACTCTAAGAAGGAATGTTGTTTAATCTTGTTTGGAGCTCTGAAAAATTTCATTGTTTTTGGGGCAGAAATAGAGGTAGTAGCCGAGTGTCATTTTTTTATAAATTGTTAAATCTTATTAAATTTTACGGAAAAGCAATCAAAATCCCTTGGAGATGATTTAAAAATTATTGTAATTAAAAAATAAAATTAACTAAAATAATGTCTGCCAGGATTTTTTTAAAAATTATGATTAAATGTAAGTATGTTTAAGGGAAGCTCAGAGAATGAATGTATCTTAATATCGCTAACATTTCTGTAAAATTTCATTGAGTTTGGGTCAAAAACAATAATGCTATACGAATGTCCTTTTTTCGCTATTTGTTAAAAATTAAAAAAAAATTATCAGATAAAGATTCTGAATCATTTCGAAATTATTTAAAATAAGAAATTACATTTTTCAAAATAATGTCTCATGGATTCTTTTCTTAATCTTATTAAATTGTAAATTTAAGGAAAATCAAAAAATTAATGTGTCTTAATCTTGTTATCATTGATTCCTTTTTTGTTATTAACTATAATTTAAATTTTTTATTGAAATAGATTTGGAATCTATTGCAAATTACTGTGATATTTTTAGAAACTAAAAATTACGATTCACGTTTTTTAAGGATTTTTTAAAATATCGCCTCAAAAACAAGTAAACTCAGAGAAGGAATGTGTAATTATGTGTTTAACATGTCTGCGAAATTTCTTTGATTTTGCAGTATCTACGAACAATTTAGACGAATGTCCTTTTTTCTAAAAAGTTTAATACAGATCAAATTCAAGTTTTTTTAGAGTTATTTAAGAAAGGAATAGTTACAAATCATAGCAAAATTATTTAAATATAAAAATACTACAGGCATCAAACAAAGTCGCATTCAAAGATGTTTTGGTTTCATAAAAATATCTGCAAATATGTAAAACAAAATTGAGAGATCGAAATTTATCCACAAAATTTCATAAATTCTTCAGCATTACCTTAACAGAAGTGAAATGTAATTTCTCTGAGCTGCAAGAAACTTATTAAATTAAAACATGTAAGAGAGCTATATTTGGCTATGCCGAATCTTATATACCCTTCACCAAATTATACTTTAAAATTATTTTTTTTAAATTTTTTTAGGTAAACAAAATTTAATTTTATTTTTAATTGTTTTTCAAAATTTTTTAAAAAAATTTTTTTTTTTTAGTTTTTTAATTTTTTCAAAATTTTTTTTTTTTAGTTTTTAAATTTTATTTTTTTTGGAAAAAAAATGTATGACAAAAAAAATTTTTTTATGAAAAAAAATTCGGGTTAAAAAATATTTTTCCCGATTTTGACCCATTGTAGGTCCAACTTACTATAGCCTTATCTACATCGTTGCAATGGACTTTGAAATATCTATCATTAGATATACATATTGTCTATATTACTTAGTAATCCAGATATAGATCAAAAATAGGTCAAAAATCGAGGTTGTCCCGGTTTTTTGCTCATATTTCCGTTATTTATGGACCGATTTTGCTGATTTTAAATAGCAAACTTCTCGAAAGCATGTATGACAGAATTATTGAAGATTTGGATCCCGAAGATATCTGGGGTCTTCAGAAAATTGATTTCAACAGACAGACGGACATGGCTTAATCGACTCCGCTTTCTATAAGGATCCAGAATATATATACTTATAGGGTCGGAAATGAAAAATGTAGAAATTACTAACGGAATGACAAACTTATATATACCCTTCTCACGAAGGTGAAGGGTATAAAAAATTGGTAGAAATTTGTTTAGAATCAGTTTCATTTGCAAAAGATCCTAAAACCTTGTTCAAATTTAATGATGTTTATAGAACGAATGTTTAATAATGTACAAAATAAAAGTAAAAAACATTAAAAGAATCCCGGAATTTTTAGTCACACACCCAATATTTTCAGGAATAAAATAAAAGAGATTTTACACAAATTACTCCAATTAATAAAAAATCACTACATAAATTTGTCGTGGACTGAAATTGTCCTACAATTAATTTAATCTTCATCTAGATATAAAGATTTAAAAGAATGAACGTGATATTATATTGCTAACAACTCCAAGAAAGTTTATCCATTTTCTAGTTATAATAACGAAGCTAACCGAATATCCTTTTTTCGAAATAAATTTAAAAAAAAATTAATAAATTTTTTAAATTAAAGTTTTTGACAAAAGAGCTTTAAAACTCCTAAATTATTATTTCTCTATAAAAAATAATAATTTTAAAAAATTTTCTCAAAAGAAATTATACAAATAAACCTTTAAAATTTACTTAAATGTTAAAAATATGGGAAAAAAATGTATCTTAATGTATTTAGTATAAACACAAAAATACAATGATTTTTCTGCTAATACAAAGACATTAGTAGAATGTCCTTTTTTCAAAACTGCTTTAAAATTAAAAAATTTAATTTTGTTTGCATAAATTGTTGATTCTCCAACAGAATCATGTTTTAATAATTGATATTTACAAATATATAATTTACGAATTTTGTGGGAAATAATTGTGAAATAAGTATTTTAAAAGTTTTTAAAATCTAAAGAAACTTAACTACAGAACGTTAGAAAATATTGTTGTTAAGTTTACAAAAATTCAATAACTTTGCTTTATTATTAAAACTTTTGCTCATATATCCTTTTTTTAAACCAAAAAATTTATTTTTTTTATTTTAATTATTTTATCAATTTGTTGTCCTTTTCAATTTTATTAAACAAGGCTAACTGTTTTCAAGAAATATGTTTGTATATTTTTCAATATTTTAAGTCACTTTTTTTTGTTATTTTGTTGCTCTGCTTTCCAACTTAATTGCTTGTTTTTAGTTCATTTCTTTCATTTAGTTTATTGCCAAGTTTTTTTTTTTGTATATTTTAAATATTTAGTTCCGTTGAAACTTTATCAATTTTTTTGTATTTTTCTATATGGACTAGATAAAGTCACTGAGTGAAAGCAAATAATGAAGGCAGCAACTATAAACAAAAATATATACATCTATGAAAAATTGATAAAGTTAATACAAAAAGTGAACAACGAAAAGTAATAATTTTAAATCAAAATCATGGTAAATTGAAAAAAAAAAATTTGGTTTTTTGGGTAAAAGAAAATTGCAACGATTTGTGCCAAATAGTTTATGATTTTATAAAAGGTTTTCATATGCTTTTTTCAAGCCTTTAGAAAACAAAACGAAAATAAATAATTCAAAATTTAAGAAAAAAATTAGAAAAATAAAAAAACTTTAATCTCAATAGATATCATGTGACAACACCCTGTATTACGATATAAAATACTCACAAACAAAATCCCAACATATACATCATGTTCAATGTTAGTACATTGATAAATTACACACATATACATACATTCTCTCTGCACACACATACATATCCTTGTTAGTTAGTAACGCTAACATTCAACACAAAAACGCCTGCACTAAATTCTCCCCTTTAATCATTCACTACCTAAAATGACACACTAATCCGCTTTGAAACCTCTATAGTTACATTTAAGGATTTTAGTTTTATTTTGATAAATTTTCTACACCCTCTCCTCCACACTCCCGCATATGCTGCTACTCCTTTTCAGTAAACTATACATTTTTTACTATAAACTTATCGTAAAAAAAGTTGTAAAAATTTTGTGCAAAAAAAATGTTTCATGCCCTATGAGTATATTGAAAAATATTGGATTTTTTGTAATGGACTAGCATGTATATTAGTTGTTTGAGGAAAAAACTTGTAATAAAATTGAATAGAAAAATATAAAAATTGTGGCAAAACTATATTTTTAGAGAGCTAAAAATGTGAGCCTTTGATTGTGGGATTAATTTAAAACAATTGTTTATTAAATTTATGAAATTTATTTCGAGGAAACTAAAAATTTTCATTTTCACAGTATTTTACAAGGTTTGTTACAATTTATGGAAATAACTAAATTCTAGGAAATTTTAAGTAAAATACTAACAAACAACTAATTAAATTAAACTTTGAAATCTCCTTGATAAATACATATTTCCAATAATTAATAGATATTAAATATTTTTTAGTTGCTGAGACGTATACTTAATATTTACTAATTAATAATAATCATACGTCAATACTAAAAACTGCTTATATAAGGGATTTAAAGGATTTTATTACAAAAAGTGTTGTAAAATGTTGTGTAAATCTATTAAAAAGTTTAAAATGTATACACATTGATATAAAATATATTACTTGCCACATAATTCGTTTAGTTTATGCTGCTTCTCCATATTAAACTTACCTGAAAATAAAAAAAATAAAATATTTTTTAATAAAATATATATTTAAGGTATTACTTATACTTATATTGAAATGATTTCATATAGTAAATTTAGCTTTAGAAAGTATTTCAAAATCTTTTCTTCAGAAAAAAATCACAATTTCACGATTTAACAAAAATGTTCTTTATGTAATGAATTGATCGATTGCACAAACTTTTTGACTTCAGAAAAAAATTCACGATTTCTCAAAGATCCACAATTGAACGTTTAAAAAAAATTTTCTTTATAAAATTATCCACAATTGATGAATAAACTGATTAACGATTGAACAAAAATTTTCAATATAAAACAAGTAAGAAAGTATGGTCGGTCAAGCCCGACCATATAATACCCTACACTAAGTAAAAGAGCAAAAACATTTTTCTTTTAAAATTTCAATAATTTATATTTTTGAGTGATTTTCGGAAGTGGGCCTTATATGGGGGCTATGACCAATTACGGACCGATCACCATGAAATTAGGTCATGTGATTTATGTCTATATGAAAGTTTACTATGTTGAATTTTGTGAGTATTCCAACATTTTTAAGCGATTTATGCACGTTAAAGTGATTTTCGGAAGTGGGTCTATATGGGAGCTATGACTAATTATGGACCGATCGTAACAAAATTTGGTGACATGAATTTTGTATTTATAAAACTTATTTGAAGCGGAATTTGTGGAGATACATTTATAAATTAAACATTTATGACCGATAAAGTCCAATTTCGGAAGGACATTTGTATGGGGGCTAGGTGAAATAATCGATCGATTTCAGCCAGTTTCAATAGGCTTGCTCCCTGGGTCGAACAAATAACATGTACCAAATTTGATCGAAATATCTTCAAAATTGCGACCTGTACTCTGTGCACAAGGTTTACATGGACAGCCAGCCAACCAGCTAACCAGCCAACCAGACGGACAGACGGACATTGTTTAATCGACTCAGAAAGTGATTATAAGTCGATCTGTATACTTTAGGTGGGTGTTAGACTAATATTTTTGGGCGTTACAAACATCTGCACAAACGCATTATACCCTCCCCACTATGGTGGTATAGGGTATAATTATAAAAGGATCCACAACTGATCGGTAGAACAAAAATGTTCTTTATGAAAAGATCCACGATTAATAGAGTTAACCAAGCATTTTCTTTATGAAAAAATCTACGACTGATGAATAAAAAGATCCACGATTGATCGAATGAACAAAAATTTTCGTTTTAAAAAGATCCACTATTGATGAATAAAATGATCCACGATTAATCGATTGAACAAACATTTTTTTTATAAAAAGATCCACGATGGATAAACAAACACTTTCTTTATAAAAAGATCCACGATTGATCCATTGAACGAACATTTTCTTTATAAAAAGATCCACGATTGATCCATTGAACGAACATTTTCTTTATAAAAAGATCCACGATTGATCCATTGAACGAACATTTTCTTTATAAAAAGATCCACGATTGATCCATTGAACGAACATTTTCTTTATAAAAAGATCCACTATTGATCCATTGAACGAACATTTTCTTTATAAAAAGATCCACGATTGATGAATAAAAAGATCCACAATTGATCGATAGAACAAAATTTTCTTTATAAAAAGATCTACCATTGATGAATTAAATGATGCACGATTGAACAAATATTTTCATTCTGAAAAGATCCACGATTGATGAATAAAAAGATACAGAATTGATCGTTTAAACAAATATTTATCATTGATGAATTAAATGATCCACGATTGAACAAATATTTTCGTTTTGAAAAGATCCACGATTGATGAATAAAAAGATTCACAATTGATCGTTTAAACCAAAAATTGTCTTTATAAAAAGATCCTCGATTGATGAATAAAAAGATTCACAATTGATCGTTTATACCAAAAATTTTCTTTATAAAAAGATCCACGATTGAGGAATGACAAAAATTTTCAGTATAAAAAGATCCCCGATCTACTGAAAAAAACTTTCTTCATAAAAAGATTCACCATTGAACAAATATTTTCTTTATTAAAAAGATCGACGATTGTAGAATAAAACGATCCACGATTGATTGATTGCGCAAAATTTTTTCTTCAGAAAAAGATACACGATTTCCCAAAATCTTTCTTTATATATCGATTGCTTAATCATTTTTCTTCAGAAAAAGATCCACGATTTCCCAAAATCTTTCTTTATATATCGATTGCTTAATCATTTTTCTTCAGAAAAAGATCCACGATTCTTCTTTGTTGCCTCGATGTTTCTTTATCTCAGATTGCTCAAACATTTTTCTTCCGAAAAATTTTCTTTATAAAAACATTCACGATATCCATGATTGCTTACAAATTTTCGCAATAAATAGATCCACGATTGATTAGAAATTTTCTTAATAAATTGATCCCCAACTGAACAAACATTTTCATAATAAATATGCTCACTATTGACCAAAAATGTTCACAATAAAAACATCTACAATTGATTGAAATGTTTCACTATAAAAAAAACAGGATTTATCAGAAAAGTTTACAATAAAAACATTCCCAATTGATAAAACAATTCACAAAAAAAAACTTCCCAGATTGATACACATTTTTCACAATATTTCAAAACGAATGTTATAATTTTGGAGAAGTTTTGAAAAAGGACACTTTTGGTTTATGCAGCAAAATCATTACACTTTAATGATGAGATAACTAAAACAATGATACGTTCGTTCTATAAGTTTCATAACATTTGACAACATTTTAAAATAGTATTATACAAATTATACAAACCACTTGTAAGAAAAGTATATACTTTCTTTTAATTGCGTGTTTAATAGATTTGGAGCAAGTTGTTTTCCAAAATTTCAGGAATAAAAAATATTCGACTAAAACCCTGATTTTGGCATACAAATTTGTATAGTCAGAGACGGCATGAATAAACATTCTTTCAACAAATTTCTATAGATTCAAAAGAAATTGAAATCTTATTTGAAAAATATTGCTTCAAATAATTTTAATTTTCTTATTTTTAAGCAAAAAAGGACATTCAGTTAATCCTGGGTAAATACTCGAAAACCAATGAAATTTTGTAGAGATATTGACAACATTATGACACATTCCTTCTCGAAATTATTTTGAATTTGTATAGGATTTACAATTGATGTTGACAATTACATTCGAAACAATTTTTAAAAAAATATTTTTTTTAATTAACTTTCTAATAAAAATTTTAAATTTTTTTCTACAAGAATTTTGTAATTATCTTTAACTTCTGACTTTTACATTTTTAAATCGAAAGTTTTTTCTCTCAATATTTAGTAGTTTGAACACCTTTTATAAGAGAAGAAATTTTTTCAAACAGAATTTATGATTCCCCTGTTTTAAGTCATTATTTCTTTTATTTAAAAATATTTCTTTTATTTGCTAGCTTGTAAAATTTTTACTTTATTCAGCTTGTCACAATTTATTTAATTTCATTTTGCTTTATTTTATTTTAACAAACACATAAAAATTAAATATTTTATTTGTATTTAAACCCCAAAGTATGCTTTAAAATTTGTTTTTGGGGATTAAAGAGAATCTATTAAAGACACAAAATGTTGATTGTCAAGCCACAAATGTATGCTATACAAATTTAATTTTATTTTTATTTCCCTATACATACGACTAGAACGAGCTGAAACATAAAGTCATAAAATAGTTGTAAATGAATTACGATTTGAAGTGTTTTGCATAAAGTTGTATGAGTTGGTTTGTTTGTGTTTGTGACAAAGCATGTGAGTGTGAGCAATAAAATTTTTTTTAAAAAAAAAGGACAAAACGTGCATTTTTTATCTTGTCACCTCTTTGACAGCAACAAAAATAAAATAAAAAAATATTGTATATTTTTTGGCTTAAAAAAATAAAATAAAAAATAAAACAAAACACATGTCTAAGCAGTTTTTGTGTAAAAGTTATTCTGGATTTTATGATCATATAAAAAGTGTTAAGCTGACAAAATAGATTTTATGAGAGTTTTGTTAAATCAAGGGAGTCAAGTTTTTGTCAAATGTGTAAAAACTGGGGCCAAATGGGGGTGTGTTGTCATAAAATATGAAATACCTTTATTGCAACTGAAAACAGAGGAAGTGTGATTTAAGAGCCATAGACAACAGGGAGTGGGTGACTTACACATGAATGTTATATATAGTTTTTGATTTAAATCCTTTTAGCAGAAAATTAAAATTTTTATATATAAATATGAACAAATATATCTAAAAGCAACATATTTTCTATTTTATTGATTTATTAATCAGTTTAGCATTTAAATATAATTTAAACTGCTAATTTTTATATAAAATAAAACTTCCTTCAACTTATTTTTAATGCCCCTAAAAGTATGCTTTAAAATTTAAGTATACTCCTCTGTGAACAGTTTACCGCCATAAAATCATTAAACCACCTTCAATTATTTAAAAAATGGTTGTGTATTTCAATATTTCTGTTGTTTATTCATAAAGAAACATAAAAAAACAATAAACATAATTTTATGATTTCATTTTATGGTTTTCAATGATTTTTTTATAAACCGTCCAATACCAAAAACATTTTTCTTCTTATTTGTTAAATATTTTATGGGAATCGATAAAATGAAAACCATGAACAACATAAACTCTCACACATTTGCACACTCGAGCTAATAAATGCATGTATGTATATGCAATACACATTAAAAACGAATATTTTTTTATGGTTGCAAGCGGAAATGCAAACTCATTTCCGTTAGTGAACATAAACAACAAACGAATGAACACAATGAAATACATAAATGCATGTTAAGAAAGTAACCAATGAAAAACATTAAGGATAATAAAAAAAAACCAAACCCCAATCATCAGCCACCAATTCCTTTCATTCTTAAGCAACAACATGGAAAAGTGTTTGTTTTTCCTTTCGACTGCCAAAAAAAAGAATTCCTTTCTTTATTTGCAGCAAAAGTTTTCATAACAAACAAAAAAAAAAAGTACCTATAGAAATGGAAACAAATGTCTGCCAAAAATTATCAGCAACTATTTTTTTGCTGCCGCTCCGTTCATATTGAGTGGCTTACTGGACCCAAATATTATTGAAAACCAGCACAGAGTTTTATGTAAATTATGATATTGATCTGATGAAAATTTGAATTTCTAACAAAACTGCATTTCAGTAATCGAAAAAATGGAGGATGCATAAATACATAGCAACACAAAATGTTCTAAAAAAGATGTAAAAATGTCAGAACATTATTATGGCAATATTGCATACAATTTAAGAAGAAATTGTGTTGACGCAAAAAATAAGGAAATGACCATAATGCAGGCAGAAACAGGAAGCTATCGAGTGAAACTGAAAACAAAATGAATGAGAAAATAATCTGTAGAAAATTGTTCACTCTCGTCATGACATGAAGATGTTCTTTGAATGACAGATTTTCTATAGAAAATGTTCACGACATGACAGATTTTCTATATAGAAAATATTCATGTCATGACAGATTTTCTATATAGAAAATATTATAGAAAATCTGTCATGACATGAACATTTTCTATAGAAAATTTCTTATGACATGAATATTTTCTATATAGAAAATCTGTCATGACATGAATATTTTCTATGTAGAAAATCTGTCATGACATGAATATTTTCTATATAGAAAATCTGTCATGACAGATTTTCTATATAGAAAATATTCATGTCATAAGAAATTTTCTATAGAAAATGTTCATGTCATGACAGATTTTCTATAGAAAATTTTCATGTCATGACAGATTTGCTATAGAAAGTTTACATGTCATGACAGATTTTCTATAGAAAGTTTTCATGTCATGACAGATTTTCTATAGAAAGTTTTCATGTCATGACAGATTTTCTATAGAAAGTTTTCATGTCATGACAGAGTTTCTATAGAAAGTTTTCATGTCATGACAGATTTGCTATAGAAAGTTTTCATGTCACGACAGATTTTCTATAGAAAGTTTTCATGTTGACATGACAGATTTTCTATAGAAAATTTTCATGACATGACAGATTTTCTATAGAAAATATTCATGTCATGACAGATTTTCTAAAGAAAATATTCATGTCATGACAGATTTTCTATAGAAAATATTCATGTCATGACAGATTTTCTATAGAAAATATTCATGTCATGACAGATTTTCTATTTCTATTCTATTTTCATGCTCACTCATGCTCATGGCATGAGTGACAGATTTTCTATAGAAAATATTCATGTAATGATGGATTTTCTATAGAAAATATTCATGTAATGACAGATTTTCTATAGAAAATATTCATGTAATGACAGATTTTCTATAGAAAATATTCATGTAATGACAGATTTTCTATAGAAACTATTCATGTAATGACAGATTTTCTTTAGAAACTATTCATGTCATAAGAAATTTTCTATAGAAAATGTTCATGTCATGACAGATTAGCTATAGAAAGTTTTCATGTCATGACAGATTTTCTATAGAAAGTTTTCATGTCATGACAGATTTTCTATAGAAAGTGTTCATGTCATGACAGATTTGCTATAGAAAGTTTTCTTGTCATGACAGATTTTCTATAGAAAGTTTTCATGTCATGACAGATTTTCTGTAGAAAATTTTCATGTCATGACAGATTTTCTATAGAAAATTTTCATGTCATGACAGATTTTCTATAGAAAATTTTCATGTCATGACAGATTTTCTATAGAAAATTTTCATGTCATGACAGATTTTCTATAGAAAATTTTCATGTCATGACAGATTTTCTATAGAAAATTTTCATGTCATGACAGATTTTCTATAGAAAATTTTCATGTCATGACATGAATGACAGATTTTCATGAGATGAATGACAGATTTTCTATAGAAAATTTTCATGTCATGATATGAGTGACAACATTTCTATAGAAAATTTTCATGTCATGACATGAGTGACATATTTTTTATACAAAATCTTCATATCGTGACAGTTTTTCTATACAACATTTTCAAGTCGCGACATGAGTGACAGATTTTCTATAGAATATTTTCATATCATAACATTAGTGACAGACTTTCTATAGAAAATTTTCATGTCATGACATGAGTAACAGATTTTTTATAAAAAAATTTTCATGTCATGACATGGGTGACAGATTTTGTATATAAATGTTTATGTCATGGCATGAGAGACAATTTTCTATAGAAAATGTTCATGTCATGACATGAATGAGAGATTTGAATAGAAAACATTTTGGCATAACATAATAGTTAAATATATTTAGAAAATGTTCTTGTCATAACATGAGTAAAAGATTTTCTATAGAAAATGTTCATGTCATGACATGAAAATTTTCTATAGAAAATGAGTAACAGATTTTCTATAAAAAAAATTCATGTCATGATATGGGTGACAGATTTTGTATAGAAAATGTTCATGTCATAACATGAGTAAAACATTTTCTATAGAAATTTTCATGTCATGACATAACTCAACAATTTTGTAAAGATAAATATCGGGCATAACATAACAGTTAAATTTATTTAGAATATTTTTTTCTAATGACATGAATGAGCAATTTTATACAGAAAATTTTCATGTCATGACAAGAGTGACAGATTTTTTGTAGACAATTTTCATGACATGACATGATAGTTAAGTTCTCTTTTAAATTCTTTTAAATTTTCTGTCAAAAACAAAATAATTCCAAATATTTCTGATCCCTCTACGAAAAATTTTATTTTTAGCTGTTTTTTTTCAATATTTATATAAGATATTGGCATATTGGAAGTTTCATGGAAATTCTGCAATTTTTTCCCTCTAGAGCCTTTAATACCCTTCTGTTGGCCGATGATGATTTCAGCTCACCAGCAACCATCAGAAACAAACTGCCACCCATACATTTATACTTTGTAGCCGTTCAAAAGAAAAATACTTTTAAAAAACTGGCAGTTGTTGAGTAAAAAAAAAAAATAAACAAAAATGAAAGAAATCCTAGTGTTTGTTTAAATACAACCAAGTTTTCCATATCCTCACAAATTTTCTAGTGAAGCATGAAAACCTCTATCGTCCGCTGCTTTACTACAATGAATTGGAAAAAATAAATATATAAGTATAAAAGAACACAAAATCCAAAAGTATTCAATATGGAGAATCCTATATTCAAATCCAATGGAATGATGGTGCACTATTTAGTGCATTTGTAGAATTTTTCAGCCAGTAAACTGACTATGAGCATGAAGTTCATAATAGGTTAAATAAACGTTTGTTTATTGTTGAAATCATTGAGTGTATGAAATTGTTAGTATATGATTTTTTTTTGTTTGATATAGGTCAATGTACTCTATAGCAGAAATTATGTGAGCAAATCTTAACAAGACACTAATATATTTAAAACAAGTCTTCCCCTTCCTCACATGCTAAATATTTCGTTTTAAAACCAGTAAAGCCTCTTTTTAAATTGAAGTGCAGCTATAATTCTAGTCGTATTAAACTCAACATTGTGTTCTCTTTCATCTTCTTATACTTATTTATAACACATCAATTTCCACCCAAACTGCATCCCAGAACTTTACAATTCGCTGGCCAACATTTTCCATATTGTACAAATAAAATTGAATATACCAGAATATTTCATGGTAAACTTATTCTATGAGTAATGCTGGGTTTTGTTTTTTTGCTATAAGAAAAAAAAGTAAACTCTAAAAAACACCAACCGAAAGAAGATCTATTTGATAGATTTTGTTTTATATTGAAAAGTAAATATTGTTTTCTCAAATGTTTTGTATTCTATTCGATACAGCAAAAAAACAAAAAATAATTGAAAGTTTGAGGATTTACAAACTGGAATTTTCAGAGGGCATTGTATTTGCTTTGTATAGAAATTTTGTTATTTGCAACAAGGGCTTATAAGTTTTTACAAGCCATTTTTGCAATGTTTTCCAAAAGTAATGTTCTATGTTGTTTAAAATTCTCGTTAAATAAAGGAACAATATAAAAGCCCAAAGTGTATTGAGAGTACATGAAGATTACTCAAAAGTAAACGTTTTTCATAAAATCTGATTTTCTATAGAAAATATATTGTTCGTGTTATGACAGGAACATTTTCTACAGAAAAGTGATCAATAATATTATGAGATGAACAAAAAAGTGATCTCTCATGTCATGGACATTTGCTATAGAAAATTGTTGAGTCATGTCATGCACTAAACATTTTCTATAGAAAATTGTTGCGTCATGTCATGACAGGAACATTTTCTATAGAAAATTGTTCGCTCATGTCATAACATGAACATTTTCTATAGAAAATTGTTCGCTCGTGTCATGACATAAACATTTTCTATAGAAAATTGTTGAGTCATGTCATGACATAAACATTTTCTATAGAAAATTGTTCGCTCATGTCATGACATGAACATTTTCTATAGAAAATTGTTCGCTCATGTCATGACATGAATATTTACTATAGAAAATTGTTCGCTCATGTCATGACATGAATATTTACTATAGAAAATTGTTCGCTCATGTCATGACATGAACATTTTCTATAGAAAATTGTTGAGTCATGTCATGACATGAACATTTTCTATAGAAAATTGTTGAGTCATGTCATGCACTAAACATTTTCTATAGAAAATTGTTCGCTCATGTCATGACATGAACATTTTCTATAGAAAATTGTTCGCTCATGTCATGACATGAACATTTTCTATACAAAATTGTTCGCTCATGTCATGACATGAACATTTTCTATACAAAATTGTTCGCTCATGTCATGACATGAACATTTTCTATAGAAAATTGTTCGCTCATGTCATGACATGAACATTTTCTATAGAAAATTGTTCGCTCATGTCATGACATGAACATTTTCTATAGAAAATTGTTCGCTCATGTCATGACATGAACATTTTCTATAGAAAATTGTTCGCTCATGTCATGACATGAACATTTTCTATAGAAAATTGTTCGCTCATGTCATGACATGAACATTTTCTATAGAAAATTATTGAGTCATGTCATGACATAAACATTTTCTATAGAAAATTATTGAGTCATGTCATGACATAAACATTTTCTATAGAAAATTATTGAGTCATGTCATGACATAAACATTTTCTATAGAAAATTATTGAGTCATGTCATAACAATTAACTGTCTATAGAAAACTGTTCTCGCAAGTCACGAAATGAACATTTTCTATAGAAAAGTGTTCGCTCATGACATAGCATGAACAATTTCTATAAACATTGACATAAACATTTTCTATACAAAATTGTTGAGTCATGCCATGACATAAACATTTTCTATAGAAAATTGTTGAATCATGTCATGACATAAGCATTTTCTACATAAAATGTTTGAGTGCTGTCATGACATAAAAATTTGTCATTACTTTCATGTGATGAAAATTTTCCTGACATAAGAATTGTCTTTTTACTTATTAGATATAAGGAAGAACTAAACGACCAGTTAATGAATTCCATACGTTAAGGTAAAGATTTATTAGAAATTCTATTGCCTACTTTCAGGAATTTTTAATTAAAATTAGCTTATTTCTCATTTGCATCCTTATTTCAAATACTTATTTATATAGAAGTATTTAAATTTAGTAATAGATTAATAATGCTGATATGTATGACTGCTTTATGGTTGTATATTATTATCTATTATTTTGCCAATGTAATAAACAAATTAAATACATTAGTGTGTCTATATTGCTGAATATATATTTTTTGTTTGTGTAGTTTACTCCTAATAAGGAGATATTAAAATTCCATATAAAAAGGCAATTTACCACCTTGTTGACACACAAATTTAAATGGGAGAATAAAATAAAAATAAAATACATAGAAATTTCTATTAAAGTTTCATGACTAAAACACATTATTTTTAATTTTAATGACATGACATATCGATGTAAATGTAATTTGTTTAAAAGGTGAGACATGTATGTGAAAATGTTTGTGTGTGTGTATGTCTGAAATGATATTATGCAAGAGTTAACAGACCACACATTTCAATATGTAAAATAGAAATACAGTGGGAGTCAATATTAAAGGCAGTATAGCTGTTGTTTAATTTGTAGCCTAGTTTTAGGCTTAATATTGTTTTTATTAAATTTTGAATTTTGTTTTAGTTTCAAATTGTTTTCTTAGCTACTGTTGTACACATTTGTAAGTGTATAATTTATCTAGGTAATAATAATAATATAGAATGTGTATTGGTATATTATTATTATTATGTGTGTGTGTGTGCAAGTGTCTTGTCATTGTGTTTATCAAGTGCTTAATAAATTTTATATAATACTTGACATGTTTCGTACAATAAAATAAATTACTTTAATTAAAATATTAGAAATAAAATCAAAATAGCTTTGAAATAGCATATCCTCATGCTTCAAAAATATAAATTTTGAATTAAACTGGAAACATTTTCAATAATACTGTATTTAGCCTCCCCCCTAAAATATACTTTAAAATTTCTGTAAAAAGTTGCTCCCCTCTTAATGCTACAATTTAAAACTATAAAATTTAACTTTATTTTAGCTTAGACATGCTAAAAACAATATAATTTCTTCTATTGAAAAACTTTTTCTCAACTAAACTTTAGTTTTCCTTTATCTTTATATGTTCTAGTGCCCCTTGTCTTGCATGTTTTACAATAATTTCTTGTATTCTCTTACTTCAAATATTTTGTTTGTGCTGTTGCTAGTCATAAATGGTCAGCAAAAAGGGATTTGTTTGTGTTCTACATAAGACACACAATTTCAGTTTTTTCCTGTTTTTTTTTGTACACAACCCAAGAGTATTTGCACAAAATATGAAAGAATTAAAAAGAAGCTGGAAAAAAAATATTATAAAACTTAAATGAACAAGAAACAAGAGCCATAATTCTAACATACATTAAGGGATCAGTAGCGTATAGCAAAGGGATGTACTATGTATGAAGTTAAATAAATTAAAGCCTACCAGTAGGCTTAATTGAAATGAAACAAAGTGTTGCCTAGTTGAGGCACAAAACAATTAAAGAATAAAGAAAGTAAATTGCTGGAAATGAAAAAGAGATAAAATGTTATGATGATTGTAAGCAAATTGTTTAGAAATCTTTTTACAGGAACAAATTTTTTTAAATATGTTAAAATTTATATCTTCAAATATATAGAGAATGTATTAAAATAAAATTAGACCTCTTTTTAAAATTGGTCCCTGTTTAATTCCGTTTTAACTAAAAATAAAAAAATATATCAAAAATTGTTTTTTTTTATATATTTTACTAAAACTTTTTGTTGTTTTTTTGTGAACGTTGCACAAAACTCTCTAAAGCCCTTAACAAACAAAACAAATAAAGAAAGTAAAAAATGTAAATGTATTTTCGATTCAAGATGGAAAGTTTAACGAAGAAAATAAAACTAAAATTTACACATATACAAAAAATAAGAGAACAAAAGAATCTGACAACCAAAACTGCAATAAAGTAGAAGCCTACACTGCAAAGCGCCCTCAAGTAGGCAACAATACATTTTCTAAGGAGAATATGTATTTCATCCTAGGCGGGATATGAAAATTGTTCAATCATGATACGAAAATTCAAAAATGTAAATATTAACATTTTCTATAGAAATATGAAAATTTTCTATAGGAAAGTATGTCATGGTATGAAAATTTCTTGAAAACATTGTTCACACATGTCATGACATGAATATTTGTTATAGCAAATATGACTCAAATTCATAACATGGAAATTTCCTATAAAAAATTTGTCGCACATGTCATGGCGGTAGCCAATAGTGCTCTGATGTCAGAACATGTAAATTTTATAGATAAAATTATTCGCTAATATCATGGCATGAACATTTTCTAATGAAAATTATTCCCTCATATCATAGAAAATAGAAAAATGTTCACCCACGTCATGACATGAACATTTTCTATAGAAAATTGTTACATCATGTTATGACATGAATATTTTCTATAGAAAATTGTTAGATCATGTCATGACATGAATATTTTCTATAGAAAATTGTTAGATCATGTCATGACATGAATATTTTCTATAGAAAATTGTTAGATCATGTCATGACATGAATATTTTCTATAGAAAATTGTTAGATCATGTCATGACATGAATATTTTCTATAGAAAATTGTTAGATCATGTCATGACATGAATATTTTCTATAGAAAATTGTTAGATCATGTCATGACATGAATATTTTCTATAGAAAATTGTTAGATCATGTCATGACATGAATATTTTCTATAGAAAATTGTTAGATCATGTCATGACATGAATATTTTCTATAGAAAATTGTTAGATCATGTCATGACATGAATATTTTCTATAGAAAAATTTTCGCTCATGCCATGACATGAATATTTTCTACTGAAAATTCTTCGCTCATGTCATGACATGAATATTTTCTATAGAAAATTGTTCACTGAACATTTGAACATTTTCTATAGAAAATTTTTCGGTCATGTCATGACATAAATATTTCCCATAGAAAAATGTTCGCTCATGTCACGACATGAATATTTTCTACATAAAATTTCGCACTCATGTCATGACATGAACATTTTCTATATAAAATTGTTCACTCATTTCATGACATATACATTTTCTATAGAGAAATGTTCGCTTATGTCATCACATAAAAATTGTCTATAGCATATTGTGCACTCATGTCATGAAATATAAATTTTTGTAGAAAATTGTGCACTAATGTCAATTGAAAATTTTCTGTAAAAAATTGTTCACTCATGTCATAACATGAACATTTTCTATAGAAAATTGTTCACTCATGTCATAACATGAACATTTTCTATAGAAAATTGTTCACTCATGTCATAACATGAACATTTTCTATAGAAAATTGTTAAGTCATGTCATGACATGAACATTTTCTATAGAAAATTGTTGAGTCATGTCATGACATAAACATTTTCTATAAAAATTTTTCACTCATGTCATAACATAAACATTTTCTACAGAAAATTGTTCACTCATGTCATGACATTTATATTTTCTATAGAAAATTTTTCATTCCTGTTATAACATGAACATTATTTACAGAAAATTGTTCGCACATGTCATAACATGAAAATTTTCTATAGAAAATTGTTCTCTAATTCTAGTTTCTCTGTAAAATTGTTCATACTCATGTCATAAAATGAAATACTTTCCCTGACAAATTTGTCCTGCTCTTTTCTTCCGCAGTATTTTTACAAATTTTGCAACTTTGTAAGTAACTTGCTGTTGTTGTTATTTGTGGAAAAAAATATCTAAAGGTGTTTGCTATAGCTTATACACCAGTTTAGTCAAGTGTTTGTATGGCAATATCCGTTTTCCGTTATTCGTACATACCAACACTTCTTCTGACAACTTGCAAAACATACAAAATGTTTGATAAAGTACTTCACAACATACAAGAAAATATTCTCCCTTTTTCTCTGGAAATGTGTTTATTTACTTGTGTGGGTTTGTGTGAGTAGTTCTGTCACAGTATGTGTGTACGTAAATAAAGATTAAACTTTGTGCAGTTTTAGAATAGTAGAATATTAAAATAAAGGGTAAGGTTAGGGTTACCTGTGCTAGTAAACGAAAAAGAAATGTAAAAGTTGTAGAAAAAGGTTAAATGTATTTTAAAAGCAATTTAAAATGTTGTTCAACACTATTACACAAGAAAACCAAAAATGTTATTTTTTTATAGGATTTTGAGGGCCACAATATGGCTTCAAATAAAGTTTGAGTTGTGTTACTTTATCCACTTGCCCTAAAACTGACCTAGTTTTATTTAGAATTCTTAGTTTATTTATTTGTACAATGCTTTATATCCTGAGTTTAAGCTTAATATTTAGTATTGTTGTAATAAGTTTATGGAAAATCTAGAAAATAAAACTTATATAGACAAATATAATTTCTTGTTTCTTCAAAAGTACTTACTTAGTTGTTCTGAGCATTACAATTTTATAGCCAGCCCCATAAATGATAAGAAGGAAATTTACTTTTAAATGTTTTTTTAGTTGTTTGTAATTGTCCTTTTGCAAAAAAAATTACAAAAATAAAAAAATATAAAAAATAAGTACAGCAACAACGACAACAATTTAAATTACGGAAAAATAATAATAATAAAAAACTTGTACAAATTATAGTTATGAAAGTTGCGATAAAACTTACTGGAGAAGCAAAGAAAACAACTACTTACAAGCACAAATTGTGATAAATTATTAAGGGGACCAAGTGGAATGTAAGGATTTTTCATTTTATTTACAAGGACATGAAGCCAACAAAAAGAAAACAAAATCAATAATAAAATAAAACTTTTGCTGACATTTTTTTTCAATTAATAATTGTTTAGAAATGATAGGAAGTGAAGAAAGAGAAAAAGAAAATGTAGCATTAGTTAAAAAATTTTAATTGGATTTTAACTAACGACTTTGCTTGAGAACATTTTGTTTAAATTTCAAGATTATGGGAGGCACAGTACAAAACTTTATGCCATTTATATAAGAAAATTATGTTTTGTATTCAAATCATATAAAACTGCTGCTAAGAATGACAAGAGAAGCCAACAATTTATGTTTATGTCATGACATGAGCGACAAATTTTCTATAGAAAATGTTCATGTCATGACATGAGCGACAAATTTTCTATAGAAAATGTTCATGTCATGACATGAGCGACAAATTTTCTATAGAAAATGTTCATGTCATGACATGAGCAACAAATTTTCTATAGAAAATGTTCATGTCATGACATGAGCGACAAATTTTCTATAGAAAATGTTCATGTCATGACATAAGCGACAAATTTTCTATAGACAATGTTCATGTCATGACATGAGCGACAAATTTTCTATAGAAAATGTTCATGTCATGACATGAGCGACAAATTTTCTATAGAAAATGTTCATGTCATGACATGAGCGACAAATTTTCTATAGAAAATGTTCATGTCATGACATGAGCGACAAATTTTCTATAGAAAATGTTCATGTCATGACATGAGCGACAAATTTTCTATAGAAAATGTTCATGTCATGACATGAGCGACAAATTTTCTATAGAAAATGTTCATGTCATGACATGAGCGACAAATTTTCTATAGAAAATGTTAATGTCATGACATGAGCGAAAAATTTTCTATAGAAAATGTTCATGTCATGACATGAGCGAAAAATTTTCTATAGAAAATATTCATGTCATGACATGAGCGACAAATTTTCTATAGAAAATGTTCATGTCATGACATGAGCGACAAATTTTCTATAGAAAATGTTCATGTCATGACATGAGCGAAAAATTTTCTATAGAAAATGTTCATGTCATGACATGAGCGAAAAATTTTCTGTAGAAAATGTTCATGTCATGACATGAGCGAAAAATTTTCTATAGAAAATGTTCATGTCATGACATGAGCGACAAATTTTCTATAGAAAATGTTCATGTCATGACATGAGCGAAAAATTTTCTATAGAAAATGTTCATGTCATGACATGAGCGAAAAATTTTCTATAGAAAATGTTCATGTCATGACATGAGCGACAAATTTTCTATAGAAAATGTTCATGTCATGACATGAGCGACAAATTTTCTATAGAAAATGTTCATGTCATGACATGAGCGACAAATTTTCTATAGAAAATGTTCATGTCATGACATGAGCGACAAATTTTCTATAGAAAATGTTCATGTCATGACATGAGCGACAAATTTTCTATAGAAAATGTTCATGTCATGACATGAGCGACAAATTTTCTATAGAAAATGTTCATGTCATGACATGAGCGACAAATTTTCTATAGAAAATGTTAATGTCATGACATGAGCGAAAAATTTTCTATAGAAAATGTTCATGTCATGACATGAGCGAAAAATTTTCTATAGAAAATATTCATGTCATGACATGAGCGACAAATTTTCTATAGAAAATGTTCATGTCATGACATGAGCGACAAATTTTCTATAGAAAATGTTCATGTCATGACATGAGCGAAAAATTTTCTATAGAAAATGTTCATGTCATGACATGAGCGAAAAATTTTCTGTAGAAAATGTTCATGTCATGACATGAGCGAAAAATTTTCTATAGAAAATGTTCATGTCATGACATGAGCGACAAATTTTCTATAGAAAATGTTCATGTCATGACATGAGCGAAAAATTTTCTATAGAAAATGTTCATGTCATGACATGAGCGAAAAATTTTCTATAGAAAATGTTCATGTCATGACATGAGCGAAAAATTTTCTATAGAAAATGTTCATGTCATCATATGAGCGAAAAATTTTCTATAGAAAATGTTCATGTCATCATATGAGCGAAAAATTTTCTATAGAAAATGTTCATGTCATGACATGAGCGAAAAATTTTCTATAGAAAATGTTCATGTCATGACATGAGCGAAAAATTTTCTATAGAAAATGTTCATGTCATGACATGAGCGAAAAATTTTCTATAGAAAATGTTCATGTCATGACATGAGCGAAAACTTTTCTATAGAAAATTTTCATGTCATGACATGAGCGAAAAATTTTCTATAGAAAATTTTCATGTCATGACATGAGCGAAAAATTTTCTATAGAAAATTTTCATGTCATGACATGAGCGAAAAATTTTCTATAGAAAATTTTCATGTCATGACATTAGCGAAAAATTTTCTATAGAAAATTTTCATGTCATGACATGAGAGAAAAATTTTCTATAGAAAATTTTCATGTCATGACATGAGAGAAAAATTTTCTATAGACAATTTTCATGTCATGACATGAGAGAAAGATTTTCTATAGAAAACTTTCATGGCATGAGCTACAAATTTTCTATAGACAATTTAATTTCAATGTCATGGCATAAGAAAATTTGCACGTGTGAGCAATTTTCTATAGAATATATTCCTGTCATGACATGAGTCAAAAACGTTCATGTCATGACTTAAGCGAAAATATTTATATCATTACATTGTGGAACAGTTTTCTATAGAAAATGTTTATTTCATGACATGAGCGATCAATTTTCTATAGGAAATGTTCATGTCATGACATGAGCGATCAATTTTCTATAGAAAATATATTATAACATAGAAACAATTAAGATAATTTATATTTCAGAATACGTATGATTAATATTTAATTCGAGACATTTCAAAAAATCATTTATATTTAAGCGAATTTTAAAGCTTTATACTTAATACTTTAAGTTTAAATTGTACTGAATATTGAAAATAGAAAATTTTTTGTAGAATTAAAAATTTCACTCATTTAAAGTGCATCAAACATTTTCAAGCTCTAAAAAAACTTTTTATTTATTTTGACTATAGATTTACATGTTAGAATTCTAAATAATTTCCCTTTCATTTTATTTCGAATCTGTTTTACATGTACACGACCTTCAGATTTTACAATTCTTTTTTCCCTCAACCACCAACCAGCCAGGCAAATTCGCTCATTTCACTTTTCAACCTTTAGCATCAATTTTAATTAGCGACATCGTGCTGCATTACCAAAATAAAATGTAACAAAAGCATTACAAAAAAAAAAAAAAACGAAAACATCACACTGATGCAAATTGCATTTAATTTTAAAATCAATTTCATGATATTTGATGTTATATTTTTGGATATTTTGCATATTATTTAGAGCGAACATACTGACTACTAATGCCAATTAAATATTCCAAAATCCTAAATGTAGGCTATAGGTTTTAGTTTTATTTAAATTTCACATGAATTAATTAAAAATGTATGTATGTATGTTTTAGCAGAAAACCAACCGCTATATACTGAGAATTTAGATGGAGTGTTAAACAGCGAGAAAGTTTAATTTCGTGACCTATATGTAGTTTAAATTGTTAATTAAATGTAAAATAGCTAAAACTAGTCATTTTTGTTTAAAATATTTATGCATATATTTGGCTGGTCCCATTAAAAATGTTGCCAAACTAGTTTTAATTTAGCATTCACATTTAAATTGAAGAAGTATCAGATTGCTTAGTACACCAAGTCAGTGTAATAACAATGCCGGAATTTGAACATTTCTAATTGCAGACAAATACTTTTTGTGTTTTTTTTATTACAATTTTAAAAATATTAATTTTTTAGTTTCATAAAATAAGAAATTAATATTTTTAAAATGTTTCTTAATTTTTAGACATTTTTTTATTTTATGGAACTAGCAACAACTTTTTTTAAAACTACATTTTAAACTGTATTTTGTAAGCTTTAAAAATCAGTTGAAATTTTAAAAATATCTGTATTATTTCAAGAGATATTTGCTAATTTGTTAATTTACTCATAATTAATATTAATCATACGCTACAGGTTGCTGTTATGAAAAAAATTCGTTTTTTTTATTAACTTACATAATTAACAATAAGTATGCTTATAGTAAGTTGGTTCAATTAGAACCCTTTAAAAAGGAAGTTCGATTTTACTATCTTTGTAGAACAAGCAGTAATAAAGAGATACTGCCCGAAAATGGACCAAAAATTTATAATTTTTTTTCTAAGTTTTTTAGTATTGTCAATTTTTATTATGTCTTTTGTAGTTTTTAGATTGATTTAAAAGTATGTGAAAGGAAAAAATTTTTATTTTTTTTTTATTTTTAAACTTTTCAAATTTTAAAGGTTTTTTTAATATTTGTAAATTATATAAAATATATATTAAAACTGCATTTAAAACTCTAGTTTATTGGCTTTTAAACTCTGTTTAAATTTTTTAAATAGCTGGTAGAAATAAACATTTATTTAGTATTTTACAAATTAACCCGAAATTAATATTAATCATACGCCACGTGCAACTTTTATTAAAAAATGTGATTTCTTTATAAATTTACTGTCATAAATAGGAATATTTTTATATTGTTGTGTTTAGTTTAATTAAATCTATTTCAAAGATTAATTTGATTACCAATTCGAAACTTAACAAATAATGAAACAAATCATTACAACTTTGTGAAAATGAGCGAATTCACTTAATAGTGAATAAATTCGAAAAGAATCCATCGATTTTTATGGTTGATAACTCATTTTGTTGCTATTAAATGTGTCTTTGCGATAAAATAATAAACCTGTACAATTTCTGCCATTTTCGATTTTTCACGATTTTTTGAAAACAAATAAAAATTGCTATTTTCATGTAAAAAATATTGTTACGTTTTAACCTTTTCAAAACGTTGGTTTATTTCCTTTAAATAAACCGGATATTTTTTGGTTTGCAAATAAAAGCCGTTTAGTAGTTTAAAAATTGTAACAACTCTTTATTTATTTAAAATGTACAACAACAGAATTAAATAGTCACTCAATGTTTTATTTTATACACGTTTATAAATTCTCAGAAATACAGACACTTTATAATGTACACGAATTCACTTGAAAAATACAGCACACTTTAAGGCACTCAGTTGATGTTTATTCGAATAGCGTCTCTGATAAACTCACTAACGACTGCAACCTCTGTCACTATTTATAACACTGCCATCTGTACTCTAGATTGTTCTTTAACTGTCAAAGCTCGTATATTCGAAGCATAGAGCTTTCGAATACACACGCCATCTCTGGTGAACTTTCTACAATGTTAAAGAACATTGTAGAAAGTTCACTCGTATATTTCGAATTCGAATATACGAGTCGCAGCAAATAATCAGCGTTGCCATATTTACGATCAATGATCAACTCAAAGCTTTTATTCAATGCTAATAATGCCCACAGATATGTTACAGTTTGAGAGGCACTGCTATTTGAAAGCATTATGCAACTTTAAATCAGCTGTTAAAATCGTTATATTTGAATTCAAGTACAATTTCGTAACAATATATTTCTTGCTTCAATTTGTTATTATAACTCCGAAACTTCTGAGTCGATTGAAACGCAATATATATGTGAAAATTTGTACATTGCATGGGAAAAATGATTTGAAAATTAAATCAATCAAAAGAAGAACATTAAGTACTCAATTTTATGTATATCAAACAAAAAGTAAAATTTTATGAAAATTAGCAAATTCACTTAATTGTGAATAAATTCGAAAAGATTCCATAGATCTTTATGACCAACATATCATGGCTTTGCGATAAAGTAATAAATCTGAACAATTTCTTACGTTTTCAATTTTTCATGATTTTTTTAAAACAAAAAAAATAGCTACTTTCATGTAAAAAATATATTTTTTACTTCAATTTGTTATTAGAACTCTGAAACTATTGAGCCGATTGAAGCGTAATATATAAACAGATTAAATGCCATGGAAACTTAAATTTTTCTAAGTTTATTTTAATAATATCGGACTAACCATTTTTTAGTTATTATTAATTATGTAGAGAAATGTCTAAAAAAAAATTATTTAAAAATTTAAAAAAAAATCTTTAAAATTTGGAATTAGGTAGCCTCGAATCTATATAGTGGTTATTCAAGCCTTTTTTTATGCTATTGGCCTGTGTAGTTTTAAATTTTAATTTATAATTTTGCATTTCATTTGTTTACAAATAATTATTACAGAAACTAGATTTTGTTAGCATTAAAACCCTTTTTAATTTTACCAAATAACTGTTCTACTGCCAAAGTTATTTAATATTTCACTAATCTAGTCATAATTAATATTAATCATACGCCACAGGTTGCTCATTTTTAAAATTGACTTTTTTGAAGTTTTCTTACATTTAAACATATATTTAATTGCACAATTAGTTGCTCCTATTAAAGCTGATTTCAAACTTATAACAATTTAAAAAATCTATTCTAATAAAGTAAGCAAAATCAGCTAAGCAACATGATTTTTAAAACCAAATTTTTTGGTTTCCTGTTGAAGCTTTATTTTAGCTAATTTTTTGTGTTTTTGAAAAGCCTTTGTTTCAAATTAACTACTGCAATTTGTTTAGCAAAACCCTTAACTAAGCCTTTGTTGCTCTGTACGCAAATAAATCATGTAATTTGTTTCGTTTTTTCTGTATGACTGTTGCCAAAATATTAGCTGTTTTCTTCTTTGTTAAATTAACCTAAAACTATGCTACAAACTTGTCTATAGATTATATTTTTACCATGAAAAAGCATAAATAAAGGCTTTAAGTAAAAAAACTCTTGCTTTTTATACAAACAAAATAAAACCAAACTAAAGAGTATAGCTTCAAAGTCAAGCAGATTTTTTTGTGTTAGTTTTAAAACACACAAAGAAAGGTCGTTGCTAAAGAATTACAAATAGACTAACAAACTCATACATATATACATACTAATAAATACAAATATTAAAAACAAAATCTGTGCTTGTTAATACCAACAAACATAGCAGCTTAAAGGAATAAAGACACAAGAAAAGTAGAACATCTGCTCTGGTAGGAAATTCTATACACTTTCACAAAAACATAACACGTACTCACATATACACATACAAATACACCCATCTATATAGAGACAACCTAGGTATATTGCAGTTGCTAGAGTAGTTTTGTTTAAAGTCTGCTGTTTGTAGTATTAAATCCTTCTTTAATTTTTTTTTATTCCATATTTTTTTGTTTTATAAGTTTTACTGTTTTTGGGTCAAATATATTTCTTTTCCTTGTTTTTGTTCATGCTGTTCAGTTTCTTCAGTTTCTTTACTCTTTTTGCTCTAATTTCTTTTCACAAAAAAAAAAAAAACAACATATAATGTTGATATTTAAGCTTGTGTTCTATATTAAAGCAAAATCATACACACATAAACTATAAAATAAGTTTAGTTTTTAAAGCCTTAGCATATGCTACATATTTTTGCAGAAAAAATGGAATAAAAGAAGATGAAGAACTCAAGCTCACATATAGATGTTTGCAAGTGGCCTGATTTTTTTTTCTGCGTTTCATAGATGTATGTAGTTTTTAATGCCCTTAAGCCAAAACTGTGATTATAATATATACTATGTTCGTTGCTAAATAAATGTCTGAGCATGTGAGCATGTGTATGATATGCAGAATTCACATGGACACCAAACCCACAAGAAAATTTATTACACATACATATATTTCTTTTTTTTATAAAACTAGTTTTTAGTTTTTCGCCGGAAAAAACAGTTTTTATGCAAAGTTAATAAACGTCAATAGAGGAAATGGCAGAAAGCAAAAGAAAAAAAAACTGGTTACTTGAATTGAAACTGCAAGCATTTTTAATTAAATAAAAAGAATTCTTAGTAATTAGAAAATAGAAAATTTCACTGCTGTTGAGAGCATAATTGAATGTAAATAATATGTTGCCTTAATAAAAGTAGATTTCAATTGAAAAAATAAAAATAAAAAAAATATTTTACAATTTTAAGGCTCTTTTATATAGCATTAGAAATAATAACGATATTAGTAGTTAAACCGTATTATAAACTATATTTAGTAAGCTTTAATAATCCTTTTCAATTTTTCAAATATCTGTGCTAAATCAAAAGTTATGGGGAATATTACAAATTTCGCTGTAATTAATATTAATCATACGCCACATGTTAAGGTTTTTGAAAAAATTGTATTTTTTTACTTCATGAATATATGTATGTATTTGAAAATATTTTTACTTGAATTTGCTTAGGCCTATTAGAGCCTATAGATTGGTTCATATTTGTAAAAAAAAATTATTTTTTACTTTATGGAAAAGCTATAAGATTTTATTTCATCACATTTAAACTGAATAAATAATAGAATGAATAGGATTTCAAGGTCTCTAAATTACAATATTGGACTGTAAATATTTTGAAGTTTTGTGTTTTTTAAACTCAAATATACATATCAACAGTTAATATTAATCATACGCCACGGATGGTTTTTGAACAAAAATCGTTATACAGTGCACTCGCGGTAACGTGAACTAATTAAAACCAAGGCAGTTTATGTTAGTGAAATTGTTCACGTTAGCGATGGTCGAATTTCATAGAAAAAACATAAAATTTACACGCTTGAACGTGAAATTCTTTTATAATTATTTTCATTATTAGAATATAAATCAAAAATTATTGATTAAAATGCATTACAAAACAAAATGAGATCACGAGAAAATATACATTGAAATGAAATTACATAACAAATAAAATTACTCATTCGCTGCCATACAAAAAAAAAATAATTTAGAGAATACCAACATATTTTTTAAATGAGGGGACTCACAAAACTTTAAAAATCGAATTTAGTGTATGTATTTCAGTGTTTCAGTCAGCTTAGAAAACAAATGCAGTGAAAAAAATGGTCCACGTTATAGAGCTTTCTGAGCTGGTTCACGTTACAGAGTATTCAATGTAAACAAAAGCTTCTTGCTCCTAACAGAAATATGATTTGAAAAAACAATTAAATATTAAAACATTTTGAAGAATTGTTTTAAAAAAAAAACAACATAAACAAATTAGTTTATTTTAACACAACATAATAAAATAATTTTAAATTTGTGAAACATTAAAACAAACATTTTAAACAAAATTGAAAACAAAAAAATTTTTTTTTGGAAATTTTTTTTTTAATTTTTTAGTAAAATTTAAGAAAAATAAAATTGTTTATTTTTTTTTTAATTTTAATCATTTTATTTTTTAAATTTATTAGTGAAAAAAACTGTATGACAAAAATTTTTTTCGGTGAAAAAAATTCGGTTTAAATGATTTTTTTCCGATTTTGATCCATTTGATCCGACTTACTATGGCGTCATAAAGAAAGGTCTTCGTAATATCTATCATTAGATATCCATATTGTATATAATAATGAGTTAGTAATTCAGATATAGATAAACCAAGTAAATGAGCAAAAAGATTTTTCTTTTAAAATATCAATAATTTATATTCGTGAGTGATTTTCAAAATGGGCCTTATATGGGAGCTATGACCAATTATGGACCGCTCACAATGAAATTAGGTAGTGTGATTTATGTCTCTATGAAAGTTATTTATTTTGAATTTGGTGTATATACCGACATTTTTAAGAGATTTTTGCACATTAAAGTGATTTTCGGAAGCGGGTCTATGCTTAATTATGGACCGATCATAACAAAATTTGGTGACATGAATTTTGTGTATATAAAACTTATTTGGAGCGAAATTTGTATAGATACATATATAAATTAAACATTTATGACCGATAAAGTCCAATTTCGAGAGGACATTTGTATGGGGGCTAGGTGAAATAATGGACGGATTTCAGACAGTTTCAATAGGCTTCGTCCTTGGGTCGAAAAACTTATATGTACCAAATTTTATCGAAATATCTTCAAAATTACGACCTGTACTCTGCGCACAAGTTTTACGTGGACAGCCAGCCAACCAGTCAGCCAGATGGACATCGTTTAATCGACTCAGAAAGTGATTCTAAGACGATCGGTATACTTTAAGGTGTGTGTTAGACCAATATTTTTGGGCGTTACAAACATCTGCACAAACGCATTATACCCTCCCCACTATGGTGGTGTATGGTATAAATAGGTAAAAAATCCAGGTTATCCCGGATATCTAAGCCATTTGTGTGCAGATTTTAAATAACACCGCACCGTGTCTATAGCGGATATATTGATATATGAATCATGTATGTAAGTTATTTGGCGGCTATGGAAAGTTGATTTCAACATATAGACGGACATGGCTATATCCACACCGCTATTTATAACGATCCAGAATATACGTATATACTTTGTGGAGCATGAATTAAAAATAGAATGACAAACTTATATTTACCTTTGCCAATCATGTTAAAGGGTATAAAAAGTAAAAAAATCTAAAAATATTATTTTAATGATCGAGAATTTTTGGTGAATTTGTAACATATTTAATGGCATATTTTGTCAGCTTTGTAAATCATTTTAAATTTTAGAAATATCTTTAAAAGTTTTTGAGTTATTTAATTTTTTGTAAAATAACTACTAATTAATATTAATCATACGCCTCATAGAAAAAATTTATTTTAAGAAATGTTCTGCTTTAAGTACAATAGAAATATTTTGAAAACGAAAAATTAACACTTTCTGGTTTGTTGTCACAATCACTTCTATAAAGCTTTATTACAACAAAAAAGTAAAAAATAAAAATATAGTTTGATACAAAATATTTCGTTGAAGTGATCCTTCGAATTTGTACCATAATTAGTAGCCTAATTTGTCTGCTTTCCAAAATACTGTAGTTTAAAGCAATGCCTTTAATAGTTTTTGAATTTTTTGATTTTAAATAAAATAACCCATAATTAATATTAACTAATCATACGCTACATGGTACAAATTTCTATGGCCCATAATCATAGTCAAAAATAAAGTACATTTTAAGAGAATTAAACTCGACTTTACTTAAGAGTGGACTTTAGGTCTATCATAGACAAGTTAAAGTATACTTCTGACGCTGAAGTCGACTCTAGGTGAAGTTGTTTTTAACTTGTTTAACATAATATTGTATGCAAACATTTTCTACATTTGCGGTGGCACCCAGTTAAAGTCGGTTCAATTTAAAACATACTTTAATTTTGACTATGGTTGTAAATTAATAAAAAGCAGGTTTTTATTTTAAAGTTGTTTTTAAAAAGAACCGACTTTAGTGTTTGCCTATGATTATGGGCCTATATATTTGAAGAAATGTTCAGTTTTAAGTACAATAGAAATAGTTTGACAAATCTGCAAGTAAATTATTACTTACTGCTGTAAAGCGATACGATTTTCTTGTCACTTCTGAAGTGAAGTGGAAATAAAATTAGCGAAATATATCTCTAAAATCTAGATCTGCTGTGTTTATAAATAAATGTTAATCTAGAACTTAATCATGTCATATTTTTGGTCAGATTGAATGTTGATTTTGAATACATTAGTCTCGGAATGAATTAAGAATATTTGATTATAAATTAGTCTACTAAATGTTCAGTTGAAAAGTCAATTTAATAAATCAGAAAATGTTTGTTTCCAAAGAAAATTTTTAAATATTTTTGCTATGAAAATCTCATATAATTTATGTAGTTTTATTAACCATATTTTGTCTAATTTCTGATCTATTTTAAAATATAGAAATAGGTTACATTTATTGTGAGTTATTCGCTTTTATGAAAAATAATCTGCAATTAATAGTAATCATATGCAATATAGAAAAATTGTATATACGATGGTGGGCCAATAACTACGCAACTGTTAACTACAGGGCCTACTCTACTCCTATCAATAGGCATCTATCGGTTGACTCCTGTCCAAATTTGAACAGGCTGCGTTATTTAGTTTGTGTCTGACAGCCACTACCTCGTGACTGGAGGAAAAATTCGGAAAAAGTTAATTTCGTCTGCTCATTAAGCATTAGTTTTTGCGTAAAAAACCCATCACTAAGGCTAAGTGGTTTACGGAATTTCGTTGTGGCCATACAAGTTCGGAAGATGCCGAACGTTCTGAAAGACCAGTTGAGATCTCTACACCCGAATCAATTGAAAAAAATCATAATATGATATTGGCCGACCGGATATTGAAAATGCGAGAGATTGTGGAAGCCATATGCATCTCAAATGGATCAGTGGCTTCAATTTTAAATGCTCACTTGGGTATTAAAAAGCTCTCCGTAATGGGATGCACAAAAGAGTGCACACATATGCAGTTTCCAATATAAAACTCCATGAATTAGGCCACGAAATGCTCCCTCTTCCACCTATTGCCAGGATTTAGCCCCGTGTGATTATTTCTGGTTTCCAAACCTGAGATAATGTCTCACCGGAAAGAGACTTGACTCAAACGATGAAATTATCTCACAAAAAATTCTATTTTGATGACCTCGAAAAATCTTAGTTTTTGGAAGGGTTAAAAAAATTGCAGAATCGTTAGACAAAGTACATAGGGCTCAAAGGAGAAATAAATTAATTTTATATCCAAAAATCTGTGTTTTACCCTCCCTCTTATCTTAAGAAATGTCCAATTTTAACTACAATACAAAAATTCTAATCACGAGGATTAAAATTACATTCTCTTATGCAATTTTCTGTAGTCGCAAGCAAATTTCCATAACATATTAAGCTTGACACATATACAGCTAAAAATTTACATTTTAATATAAATATTTGTTTAGACGTTTAAATTCTATAGAGCTTTTAATTAAGGTTCGTTATTGACAGACTATGTCAGCCATGTTATTTAGGTGGCGTCTGAAAATTCTGTTGTTTATTATGCTGTCATTTATGCCAAATCTCCATGATAAGTTACAGGATTGAAGGCAACGTCTAAATGCTAAAACTTTATTATCAAAATAGAGTGCATGTTGCATCATCTTTAGCGATGGCATATTTATGTGTGAAAGACTATGTCAGCATATAAAATATATGGGAAGTGGCCCACCCTCATGAGGTTCATCAGGTAGCATTCACAAAATACATCAACAAAGAGTTACAGTTTGAGGCAGATTTTTAGACGGCGGCAACATTGATCCATACTGGGCCGGCTCTTCATTATGGTCGTGAGCGGTTGTAGCATATTTTGTCTGTTTTCTGGTATTTGTAAAATAAGCCATAATCAATATTAATCATACGCTACGGGATAAATTTTTATTTATTTTAAGCAATTTAAGCTTACAAATTCAAATTTACAAGTTTTCAAATTGTAAATGTCTTCTTCTAAAGCATTGTCTGCCAATACAACAGATTTATTTAAAATCTTTTTGAGGACATTTTTAACATAATGTTTTTACATATTAGGTAATTTTCCTTTAAAAATCAGCTTAAAATTTTGTTAAACAGAAATAACTTCATTATTCACTTTCAACTACCTTAATTTCCTTTAAACATATTTCTCTATTTAAAATCTGCTCCCGGCAGTAAATACCTAAATACAAAATCGTGATGAAATTTCAACAATGTTATCAAAGAAATTCATACCTGGCTGGAGCAAAATACACAAACGCACTCTCAAACCAATAAAAACAAGTTAAAGAAATCTTACTCAATTATGTATGAGTAAGCATAGTCAATTATGGCAGCCTTGATATATGCTATATTAACACTACATATCACATGCATACAACTGTGCATACTTTCAGGGGAAAATACATGCGTGTGAGCTTGTGGAAAGCATGTGTGCTAAAGAAATAGTTTTGTGTTTGAGTGTGTGGCGTAAAAAAAAATGCTTGTCACGCGATAGCATTTATTTATGAGGCTTAACTATGAACAATAATTCTCTTTTTCAGCAAAACACAATCACATAGACATAAATATCTCACACCTATTTTCTCTTCTGTTTTAGCACGTGTTTATTTATATGTGTTTGTTTACTTCCTGCTGTAGAGGTTTAGATTGCTTTAGCAAAACAGGATATAGAAGTTGTTTGCTTGTTATTGTTTTGCTCTTTTTAATTGTCTATGTGTGTATATAAGAGTATGATTGTAAGTAAAGTTTTGTAAACATCAAAAAAGTTTCAAATCAATTGTTGTCTTTCAAAATACCAAAATAGCAAAAATAAATATGTCAGTTTTTAACAAAGTCGAAATAAGTTTTTATTTAGTAGCTTTCCCCTTCAGTTTTTTATCATTAAATAAGTATAACTGTTGCACAGTGACTTGAAAGTCTACAAAGAAGTTAACAGATATAATAAAATACCAATAAAACCTTAGATCCCTTCAAAATTAACTAAACCAGTTTTTGAGGGGCACCAGAACGTATGATTAATATTAATTAAAGAGTTGCTTAATAAAAAGTTGTATAACTCCTGAAGATTTTAGAGTATTTTTAATTTAAAAATACAAACTTAAAGCCTACATTGTAGGTAATTTAATGGTTTCCAAAATACTGAAATTATATAAATAATTTTCATTTAGGGTGAAGTCAAATTAGGATTTTGAAAAAAATATTTTAAGAAATGTGAGTTTTTAGAGACACTTTACATACTTTGAAAATGAAATTTGTAAATTAATATTCTTTCTTCTGTATGGTCTGCGAATTTTAATACAATTTTCTAATTCATTTAAAGGAAAAAATATTCAGAATATTTTTTTTAACCATACAATTTTTGAGAATTTTTTAGAGAAATATATTATGTTTTCTTCATTTTAAAATGTATATTTTGTCAGCTTTTCAAAAGATTTTCTTTTTTTTAAATATCTTTAATTGTTTTGGAGTCATTAATGTTTTTGTAAAATAAGCCATAATTAATATTAATCATACGCACACATTTTAATTTTATAAAATTTGAGTAGTGAGTGACTTTAAGAAATGAGAGTTTTTAGAGACACTTTACATACTTTGAAAATGAAATTTGTAAATTAATATTCTTTCTTCTGTATGGCCTGCAAATTTTAATACAATTTTCTAATTTTATTTAAAGGAAAAAATATTCAGAATATTTTTTTTAACCATAAAATTTTTGAGAAATTTTTAGAGAAATATATTAAGGAGTGAGATCGAAAAATTCTTAACATACATATATGTTTATAAAAAAGAAACCACTAAACTTACAGCTTTAATTTTTTTTTTATTTGATTGAAATTATTATTACAATTTACAAAAAAAATTATTTTTATAGTTTTAATCACTAGTGATGAAATTTTGAACCTTTTTCGGAAACCCTTCCATTAACGTTTTTATAGTGCTTTCTGTCACTTTGCTCGAACATGTAGTCCATCTCCGTTTAAAATCTACCACACTTTTGGACACCTTTTTTGTACTCTTCAATTCTCTTTTAACAAGAGCCCAATATCTCTCCACTGGCCTTAGCTCCGGGCAGTTTGGAGGATTTGCCTCTCTTGGTACAAATACCACATTATTGTTCTTGTACCACTCAAGGGCTTGTTTGCCATAGTGACAGGATGCCAAGTCAGGCCAAAAATAAGTGGACACATTATGAAGTCTTATGAATGGAAGCAGCCTTTTTTGTAAACATTCCTTGATGTAAATTTCGGTATTTATAGAGCCCGTTGTAACAAATGAGTGGCTTCTTTTGCCGCAACTGCATATTGCTTGCCATACCAAGAACTTTCTGGGAAATTTTGTCTGCTTTTGGGTCCTAAACTTTTCTTCAACATTCCCTCGAGCATCAGCAACATAAAATTTTTGACCTGGAAGTTGCGAAAAATCTGCCAGAACATACGTTTCGTCATCCATTATGCAGCAAGAATATTTTTTTATAAAACTTGACTTCAATTTCCGTGCTCTGTTTTTGGCCTCTAAATTTTTAGTAGCGTTCCTGTCAGGAACTTTTTGAGCCTTGTATGTTTTTAAACCTGCATTAGCTTTAACTTTTCGTACCAAATAGTCCGAGCACTGAGCTAACCGGGCTGCTTTCCTACCGGATGTGTTGGGAGCTCTTTTGAAAATGCGTTCTATTTTTTTGGCTTTAGAAACATCATGTGGACCATTCCTTCTACCTGAACCAGGTTTTCTATCAACTGACAAGTTCTCCCGGTACTGTTTAATAACATTGGAAACAGTTTGACGGCAGACCTTTGTATGCTTGGCCAACTTTTTGTAAGACCAAGTTGGGTTTTGTTGAAAATATTTAATAATTTCAGTACGCACTTTTTTCTGGTCACTCATTTTAATCAGATTAACAAAAAAATTAATATAATTGACATTACACATAATAACTGACATGTTTTTCAAAGGTAACTTGATCAAAAAAAAATTCAAATAATACTTGGGTTAAAAAATGTAATGAAAAACGTGTGTTAAGAATTTTTCGATCTCACTCCTTATGGTTTCTTCATTTTAAAAGGTATATTTTGTGTGCTTTTTAAAACATTTTGTTTTTTCAAAATATCTTTAACTGTTTTGGAGTTATTGATGTTTTTGTAAAATAAGCCATAATTAATATTAATCATACGCACACATTTTAATTTTATAAAATGTGAGTAGTGAGCAACTTTTAACACAATTAATAAATTTTGTTAAAGCAAATGTGAATAACTAAGTTGTGCCTTACAAATCTAAACAAATATTTTGTTGTATTAAATTAATTTTTAACCCATAGTGCGGGTCATAAAATTTTTATTTTTATTGTTTCCTTTTTTGTCCCGAAAAGTGTTGAACTTCTAAGGCTCGAGGTCAAATAATTTTAGAAGGTTTTTTTTCTTCTATTTTGCAAAACCAACTTTTCTTTCGTCTACAAACACACACTATCAAATGTTAGAAATCTTTTATAAGTGGTGAACTCTTCATATCTTTCTTTTATTCCCAAATAAAAGTGTATGTTGTGTGTAGCAGTGTATGTTGCAATAAAGTTAAATGTTTGTCGAAGGTTTCTTGTTAGGTTTCCTATTGCTGGCCATTATTTGTTTATGGTGTAGTTTGTTGAATACCAAAAAACAAAAAAAAAAAAAACAAGTAAGAAAGTATGGTCGGTCAAGTCCGACGATATAATACCCTACATGTAAAAAGTAAAAACATTTTTCTTTTAAAACTTCAATAATTTATATTTTTGAGTGATTTTCGGAAGTGGGCCTTATATGGGGGCTATGACCAATTATGAACGGATCACCATGAAATTAGGTCGTGTCATTTATGTCTATATTAAAGTTAACTATGTTGAATTTTGTGAGTATACCAACATTTTTAAGCGATTTATGCACGTTAAAGTGATTTTCGGAAGCGGGTCTATATGGGAGCTATGACTAATTATGGACCGATCGTAACAAAATTTTGTGACATGAATTTTGTATATATAAATCTTATTTGGAGCGGAATTTGTGGAGATACATTTATAAATTAAACATTTATGACTGATAAAGTCCAATTTCGGAAGGACATTTGTATGGGGGCTAGGTGAAATAATGGACCGATTTCAGACAGTTTCAATAGGCTTGGTCCTTGGGCCAAAAAAATAATATGTACCAAATTTGATCGAAATATCTTCAAAATTGCGACCTGTTCTCTGCGCACAAGGTTTACATGGACAGCCAGCCGACCAGCCAGACGGACGGACATCGTTTAATCGTTTCAGAAAGTGATTCTAAGTCGATACTTTAAGATGGGTGTTAGACTAATATTTTTGGGCGTTACCAACATCTGCACAAACGCATTATACCCTCCCCACTATGGTGGTGTAGGGTATAAAAAATATAGTAACAAAACAAAAATTTTGTTTTATATGACGACAAATTTGACCCACCTTTAGGTGTTTTCTAATGTTTTGCTTATCTGTGCACAAAAAAATAAAAACGTATAAAGCAGACAGACAAATATATACAAGCATACAATAACGTTTTTTTCTGTATTTGTTTTTTTTTTCAAACTTGTTTTATCTAGAAGGTTAAGTTTTTAGCAGTATTGATGTTCTACTGAGTAAGTTTGTTGTGTGTTTTTTAAGCATATAAATCATTTGACATTTGATAAGTGTCTCTTTTTCCAATATCATATTCCCCACTACTGAGCCAAAGCATACTTCTAGGGGTATCTCTATCCTAGTTGTTCTCCATGTATGTATGTATTTTTAGCATGGGGTAACATTTTGTAAAAAAAGCTAGAATCTGTAGGTGATTTATGTTTTTGCTGACGTGCTGAGGTTATTGATTTCCTAGTGTCCTTGTTTTTTGTCTAGTTTAGCTACTGTTTTCCGTTGAAAACAGTTACATTTCTATATCAGAAAGAGGATAGCAAAATAGCTTTATGTTTAACACCAAATATAATTTAAGGTGTTTACTTTGCTACAAACTAGACTGAAAGAAACTAATCAGCAATTTTCGAATTGGCAGACATTGGAAAGGGAATATTAAATTTTTCATATAATTCATGATTTTGAGAAAAATCTTAAATAAAGTCTTTCGCAAATAAAAAAAATTAAGAATGTACATACATAACTTTCAAACTTCAAAGTATGATTTATATAAAAATAAGAAAAACTTTAAAGATTTAATTAGTATTTTTTTTGAAAAATTAAAGCTTTTTCTAAAAAAATGTTAATAAAAATCAGTTTAGTTAGAAAATAACTACAGCATGAAAACGACTAAACTATGAAAATACAAATCAAATTGCTGTTCTAAAAGTTTTACACAAAAAAAAGAAAAAATATTTTTGCTTAAAAAATTATTTTTTTTCAAACTTAAATTTTTCCTAATAGTTACCTGTAGCACACATAAAATTTCCTTAGTGTTATTACAAGAGTTTTGTTAGCTTTCCAAAACAGTTTACATTTTGAAAATATCTTTTATAGTTTTTAAGTTATACACTTTTTAATAAAATCCAACTTAATTAATATTAATCATACGCAACCTAGTACAATTTCATATATTTTAACAAATGTTTGCTTTTCTCAATTATATTTGTTTACTTTTTTTATGCATAAAAACAATGTTTTTAATTGCATTTCTTAAAAGATTATGCATGTATTTAAAAGCAAATATTTTCCAATTTTATTGTACTCCTACAAAACATAAAATCATAGGAAAAAATATATTTTTCTCTTTCTCCTAGAATTGTTAATTACAGGCTGCAAAACAAAACAAAAAAAAAATATAAAATTCTTTGCTTTTAAACAAACAATTTCCAAAGTCAGCATTAGAGGCAGAGATTACCAGTAGATATGGAAAAAATAAAGGGAAAATATTTTCGAAATATTTTTTAATTTTTTTTTTGTTTTTTGTTAAAGAAAAAGTGATTGTGAATATTTTACGAGAGCATGTAGTATATGCATTATTTTTTTGCAATATTTTTTAGATGAAGTAAATATATTTGCATATAAAGTGATTTCTTGTAGAAATTAACAAAAAATAAAATAAAATTAAACAACAAAAGAAAATCGACAAAAAATAAAATAAAACTGTAATGGGTAAAAAAAAACTGAACACAACATTACATTTAGCAAAAAAATATATAGAAAAATGTGAAAATTTTGCACACAAAAATGCTAACACATACACAAAATACATGTGTATGCATGCATCCTTAAATTTGTTTTTATTACATAAACAAACTTATTCAGTGAAAAGCAGTGGGTGACAAAATTAATTTGAATTTTTAAGATTAGTTAATTAAATTGTAACAAAAACATAACATAATTTAGAACAACTTATTAAATTCATATTACTTTAATGTTGTATAACAAAAAAAAAAAAAAAATTATTAAAATTAAATTTTTAATTTTTTTTTTGTTTTTTTACTTAATTTGGAAATTTTGTATAGTAGTCCCAAAATAATTTCCCAAGATTCATAACAAATATTTCCAGCTTCCCAGATTTGTTTCGATTTAAAAATTATCTCTAATAACTTTTAAGTTGCATGCTTTTTAGCAAACTAACTCTTAATTAATATTAATCATACGTAACATGTAACAATTTTATAAATTCTCTGATATATAAGGTTTTAGCTACAAATTGGTAATTTTTTAAATGGAAACTCATGTTATTTAATAAAAACGTGTTGTATAACAAAATATCTTTAAAAATATATATGTATATTTTTTTTAACAAATTTTTAATTTTTTGTTTTTAATTTTATAATTTTTGTATAGTAATCCCATAAATAACTGGTCAAGCTTTGTGACAAATATTGCTAGCTTCCCAGATCTGTCTGTGTTTCAAAATTAGCTCTAACAGTTTCTAAGTTGCAGGCAAACTAACTCACAATTAATATTAATCATACGCAACGTGTTAATAAATTAAAATTCTCTGAAATATAAGGTTTTATTAAGAAATTGGTAACTTTTCAAATGGAAACCAAAGCCATTATGTAACAGAACAAAATATGTTTTTTTTAAACAAATTTTGTAATTTTTTTTTTTATATTTTTTACTTAGATTTGTAATTTTTTATAGTAGTTCCACAAATAACTGCTTAAGATTCGTAACAAATATTGCCAGCTTCCCAGATTTGTTTCTATTTCAAAATTAGCTCTAATAGTTCCTATGCTGCAGGCTTTTAGCCAACATAGCTCACAATTAATATTAATCATACGCAACATGGTAATAAATTTAAATTCTCTTAAATATAAGATTTTAGTAAAAAATTGGTGATTTTTTAATCTGAAACACAAGTTATGTAATACAACTGTGTTGTATAACGAAAAAACTTAAAAAATAAATTTTTTTTAAATTTGTTTTTAATTCTTCTTTTATTTTTTACTAAATTTTTTATAGTCATCCCACAAATAACTGCTCAAGATTCGTAAAACATTTTGCCAGCTTTCCAGTTATGTTTCTATTTCAAAATTATCTCCAATACCTCTTAAATTGTAAGCTTTTAGGCAAACTCACTCACAATTAATATTAATCATACGCAACATGTTAAAAATTTTAATTCTTTGAATTATAAGGTTTGAGTCTAGATTTGGTTATTTTTCAAATGGAAGCGTTATATAATGCAACCATATTGTTTTGCAATGAAAATATAAAGTTCACTAACGGTTTCCTTGGCAATAACAGTGCAAACGTTTTTTAACATTGTTTATTTTTAAAACTAAAAAAAATGTAAATATTTTTGTTTATCAAAACCTATATTTGAAATGGTAGTAAAAGAATCTACTGTAAATACCACTCACAACAAGTTAAAATAAATGTGATTTTTTTTAAAAAAAAAAGATATTTTTTTCAAACTTAAATTATTCATAACTTTTCAAAAGGATCCCATACAATTTTCTTATTTTCCTGATGTACATACTATTGACTTTAAAAAACATTTTGCTCTTCATAAATATTTTTTACAGTCTTTGAGTTTCTGGCTTTTTTAAAATATAAGTCAAAATTAATATTAATCATTCTAACAAATTTGATATTGTTAAGTAACGTGAATAACTGAAAATGCTGCAGCAAAATTTACCCCAAATGGAAAAAGAAATAACAAAATTTTTTGATTTTTTTTTAATTTTTTTGAAAAATATACCAATTTTTTCAAACTAATATTTGTCCTTAACTCTGCTCTATTAAATCTTAAAATGTACTTTATTCCTCAATATGTATTTAAACTAGATTTTAAATCTTTTAGCATTTTATAAATATTGTTACGAAATTGTACTTGAATTCAAATATAACGATTTTAAGGACTGATTTAAAAGTAGCATAATGCTTTCAAATAACAGTGCTGTAATAGCAAACTGTAAAATATCAGTGGGCATTATTAAATAAAAGCTTTCAGTTGATTTGATCGTAAGTTGGCAACGCTGTATTCGAATTCGAATATTCAGTTAAAGAACATTGTAGAAAGTACACCACAGATGGCGTATGTATTAGTAAGATCTAGAATATTCGAACTTTGACAGTTAAAGAGCAATCTAGAGTGCAGATGACAGTGTTATAAATATTGGCAGAGGTTGCAGTCGTTAGTCAGTTTATCAGATACGCTATTTGAATAAACATTAACTGAGTGCCTTAAAGTGTGCTGTATTTTTCAAGTGAATTCGTATACATTATAAAGTATCTGTATTTCTAAAAATTTATAAACGTGTATAAAAAAACCATTGAGTGACTATTTAATTCTGTGGTTGTTGTACATTTTAAATAAATAAAGAGTTGTTACTATTTTCAAACTACTAAACGGCTTTTATTTGCAATCAAAAGTATCCGGTTTATTTAAAGGAAATAAACCAGCGTTTTGAAACAATATCTTTGTTATTTTCTGAATTATTGGCTTTTTGGTAAAATGACTCCTAATTATTATTAATCATACGCAACATCATACATTTTTTATATTCTAAGAAATATAACATTTTAAAGACAAGTTTTTGAAAGAAAAACTTAACTATAACTGTTTAAATAAATAGCACACATATAAAATAATATAAACAAACAAAATTTGCTGAAAATATTTTATTTAATCAAAATTTTTTTACAACTTTGAACGAATCTATTAAATATTTTCCTAAATATTGGATTAGTGGTTATTTGATAAGGTTTAAAAACCTTTACTTGTTTACTATTATCTGTCTTGGTTTTTAAATTATTCGCTTTTTGGTAAAATAATCGTCAGTTAATATTAATTATACGTCACATGGTGTAATTTTCTAAATTTCACAAAATAATTGGTTTTAAAGGCATGGCCAACTTCTCTCAAACTGTATAGATGAAAAATGCAACATTAATAAACCCAAAAATTTAAGAAAAAACTTAGTTTGATGAAAGTATAATTTTCGAAATGTTTTGATAAAACTTTCCAACTTAAATTTTTCGTAAGTTTTCATTAATGTGCTACAAAATTTATATTATATCGAATATGAATATTATCAAGATTTCCCAGAATTTAGCACGTTATAAATATCTCTTATAGTTTACGAGTTATTCGTATTTTAGTGTAATAAGCAGCAATTAATATTAATCATACGCCACATAATACAATTTTAAACATTCTTAGAATTATTAGATTTTAATGACAAATAAATAAGTTTTTATATTTCAACATATCTAAAATAGCTGCAGCAACTACTGCATATAAAAATATCGAAAAGGAGAAAGAATTTAAAATATATTTAAAAAAAAACAAGTAAGAAAGTATGGTCGCTCAAGCCCGACCCAATACCCTACACTAAGTAAAAGAGCAAAAACATTTTTCTTTTAAAATTTCAATAATTTATATATTTGAGTGATTTTCGGAAGTGGGCCTTATATGGGGGCTATGACCAATTATGGACCGATCACCATGAAATTAGGTCGTGTGATTTACGCCTATATGAAAGTATACTATGTTAAATTTTGTGAGTATACCAAAATTTTTAAGCGATTTATGCACGTTAAAGTGATTTTCGGAAGCGGGTCTATATGGGAGCTATGACTAATTATGGACCGATCGCAACAAAATTTGGTGACATGAATTCTGTATATATAAAAATTATTTGGAGTGCAATTTGATACATTTATAAATTAAACATTTATGACCGATAAAGTCCAATTTCGGAAGGACATTTGTATGGGGGCTAGGTGAAATAATGGATCGATTTCAGCCAGTTTCAATAGGCTTGGTCCTTGGGCCGAAAAAATAATATGTACCAAATTTGATATCTTCAAAATTGCGAACTGTACTCTGCGCACAAGGTTTACATGGACAACCAGCCAGTCGACCAGACGGACGGACATCGTTTAATCGACTCAGAAAGTCGATCGGTATACTTTAAGGTGGGTGTTAAACTAATATTTTTGGGCGTTACAAACATCTGCACAAAGGCATAATACCTCCCCACTATGGTGGTGTAGGGTATAAAAACATATTTCTTGCAACCTTAAGTTTTTTGTAATTTTAAGTTATTAGTAATCTGTCGCATAATTTAATATTAATCATACGCTACATGGTACCATTTCATATATTTTAAGAAATGCTCAGTTTTCAGCAGTTTATCATTCATAAAATTGTCATTAAATTGAAACTCTAGATATCCTTTAATGCTATATTGCCTCTCACTGTTAAATCTCTGCACACATTTCAACATGTGTTCCTAAATATTTGTGTTCATATAGAGTTTTTAAATACATATCTTTCTCACTCTTTCTCTCTCCCTTTCTAACAACAAGCCTGCCATATATTACAGTGTGTTTGTATAATTCAAACAAATATAACATATTTTCATGTAGTACGACTCTCTTGCTCCAAAGGAACAGCAGGCTATAATAGTAGAAGTAGTAGTAGTAGCTGGCTGCTGCTGCAGAAGCTGTAGTTGTTGTTGTTATTATATTTTTCATGAATAATAACTAAGATTCGTCCTTTGACCTGAATCATTATAAAATTCACTTAAATATGCACAAGAACATGTTTGTTCTTGCACATACATGCATGCATTTATTTTTTTGTTTGTATGCTCAGTATGGTCTTCAAAAATTTATAAACTTTGTTGTTCTCAACATTTGCAGTTGTAAAATCTACAGAATTTTATTTGTAAAAATGAAAAAAATATGCTACAAGTACAAATAAAATAAATTTAAAGGAAATTAATATAAGAAAAGAGAAGAAAATCAGAAATGAAAAATAAAGATTTGCTTTATTTATTTAAAAATTTGAAAAAATCCGGCATTTTTAAGTCACACACCCAATAATATTCTCAAATTCGCAATATATATGCAGTCAGGATTTTAAATCAATTTACCGTTTATAAATATCTCTTTTCGATTTTTAGTTAATGATAATTTAGTAAAATATTTTACAATTAATATTAATCATACGCAACATGATACAAGTTTATATATTACAAGAAATAATCTATTTTAAAAACAAAAATTACTAGTTTTCGAAATGGAAATACAACTACAAATGCTGTTGTGTATGATACACTAAAGAAATGGTGGAAAATTATATTTAAGCTAATAATTTTTTTCTATATAAAAAAAAAATTATTTTCAAAATTTAATTTTGTGAAACTTTGACTTGATCAATGAAATTATTTCCATAAATTCGTAATATATACTTTATCAAGATTTTAAAACCCTAGATATTTTAAAAATACTTCCTTTAATTTTAGAGTTATACGCTTTTTGCTAAAATAACTCACAATTAATATTAATCATACGCTATAAAAAAAAATATTTTCAAAATTAATTTTTGTGAAACTTTGACCTGATCAATGAAATTGTTTGAATATATTCGTGCAGTGTAATTTATCAAGATTTTAAAACTTTACATATTTTAGAAATACTTTTTTTAGTTTAAGAATTATTCGCTTTTTTCTAAAATATCTGACAATTAATATTAATCATACGCTATATGAGATAAGAAATATTCGAGTTTAGTAACAAACAGCAATAGTTTCTAAATCTGGAAACATAACTGAAAATGTTACTATGAATACTATATAAAAGAATTGGAGAAAGAAAATAATTTTTTTTCTGAAAAAAATATTTGCTTTCAAATTTAAATTTTTGGTAACTTTGCTGCAGTCAATAATGTTATTTATGTAAATTCTTAAAATATATTTTAGCAGGACTTTAAAAGCGTTCATATTTAATAAATATCTCTTTTGGTTTCAGAGTTATTGGATTTTTGTGAAAATATTGCACAATTAATGTTTTTTTTATATATATTCTAAGAAATATTCCATTTTGTTGACATAAGAACAATTTTTAAAATAGAAAACGTGATTCAGAATACTGCTTTATATCTCTTTATGATCTCAAAACATTTACTTTTCATAAATATCACTTTTAGTTTTTGTAATATTCGCTTTTTGCCAAAATAACTCCCAATTAATATTAATCATACGCCCCATATCGCAATTTTATTAATTCTTGGGCAGTTTCTCTATATTGTTTAGTATGTTGCTGTATTTAAGTTTTTGTTGTTTAAAAGGATGCAGTGCTTTTGTGTTTAAGTGTAAACATCTCTATGATTAAAAGTAAAAATATTTTAAATATATTTAAGTACAAATAATGTTTAAAATAAGCTGCTCTTTAATAGAAGTAAAAAACTTAGTTTGTTCAAAAAAATAAATAAAAATATTTTGGTTAAATTTTTCAAAGTTGGTTATTTGAAGAAAATTTAAAGATTCTGCTGGTATTTGCCATAGACTGGCATCTTTAATATAATGTAGTTGTATGTTAGTGTTTTACCTCAAAATGAAATTTGCTCACCTGCTGTTTTTTTTTTCATTTCAGTATGATTTTTTTTCACTTTGCTCATATTTATGTATTTTCTTTTTTGGCTGTTTCCGCTTCCTGTTATTCAGTTTCGTATTTTTTACTATTTTTGAATTTTCATTTATTTTAGCCTGACAGGTAAGAAAATAAGTTTTCGTTTGAAAAGTCTGGTTGTGTGTGCATGCGTTTGCCAGCCAGCACTAATGTTTATTTTAGTGTTTCTTCTTAACAATTTTTCCAACATCTTGTTGTTATGTCGTCTCTCTAGGTTTTGGGGTTTTTTGTTTTTGGTGAAAACTTTTCCTATAAATTCGTTGTTATTTTTATTTTTGTGGTGGTGGTGGTGGAGAGGAATTTATGAAAAAATTCATTCATGAAACCAAATGTAAAATAGATTTTTTTATATATTTTTAGTTGAATTATAAAATAAGTGTAAGAAAACAAAGCATCTGCTTTTTCAAATTTATATGCTAAAGCAGTAGAGATAAGGAATGGTTTTCATAAGATAAAAGTGTTTTTAACACTTTTTTTTTGTTTTGAGGGAAATTGTTTTATATTGATTATAGATTTAGCAAAGTATTAACTAGATTTAAGCAGGATAAATTTAAATAAATTTCATTTGGAAACCAAGCATTTTTTAAAATATATCAAATTTTGTTATGAAGCGTATGATTAATATTAATTGAGGGTTATTTTTATAAAAAACGAATAACTTACAATTTATATGAGGTATTTATAAAATGTAAATTGCTTGGCCTTCCTGATAGCTTACATATTATGTAGTTTTTGGAATTAAATACAAGGTTAGTGCAAAGTTAAAACAATTTTAAGTTTTTTCTCAAAATAATTTAGTTTCACAAAATTCAGTTTTTCCTATTATTCCTTGATGCAGTAATTACAGTAAAATTTCCAGCTGTATTAGTATTTTTAAAAACTAGTTCTTTTTTTCTTTAAAATCTAATATTTCTTAGAATATATCAAATTATCTTATGTAGCGTATGATTAATATTAATTGTTTGTTATTTTACCAAAAAGCGAATAACTCAAATACTAACTGAGATATTGATAAAATGTAAACGGTTCTGAATTCTAGACAGCAGCTCTATTACGAAACTTCGTAAACAAAGTGAGAGTTTAGTGCAACATTATCAAAAATTTTACAGTGAAATCAAATAATATTTTCTACAAAAATTTATGTTCACCAAAAACTGATTGATTTTCTATCACTTTTAAAAAGTATTTACCACAGCATTTTCAGCTTTAATTGCATTTTGAAACTCCAATTATTTTAGTCTTTAAAACCGAATATTTCTTGAAACAAAATTGTTATATTGTATATTATGAGCAGTTTTACCCATAAAGAAATAACTAAAATACCTAAAGAGGTCTATATAAACAGATAAGCTTTTTAAAATTTGGAATTTGGTAAATAAAATAAAATATTAAAGCAAAGTTGAAAACAATTTTATTTTAAAATTATTTTTTTTTCATATAATTTCATCTAAGCAGTATTTTAATTTGCATTCTCAATTTTAAAACAAGTATTTTTATATAAAATCCCAACATTTCTTAGAATTTATTAAATTTTAACATGCGGCGTATGATTAATATTAATTGTGAGTTGTTTTACCAAAAAACTGATAACTTAATTATTGAAGGTATAAATTTCAGTTGCATTTGCGATTGTGAAGAATTTTCGAATATTGTCGATTTGCCATTAAAACCGTCGCTTTGTAAAAATTATAAAATTGTACCACACAGCGTATGATTAATATTAATTGCGAGCTATTTTACCAAAAAACGAATAACTCAAAAACTAATAGAGGAATTCATTTTGAATTTGGTAAATAAAATGAAATATTAGAGCAAAGTTGAAAACAAGTTTATTTTAAAATTATTTTTTTTTTCATAAAAATTAATTTTTGTCCTAATAATTTGTGCACAGCATCTAAGCACTATTTTACGTTGCATTTTCATTTTTAAAACTAGTGTTTTTACATGAAATCCCAACATTTCTTAGAATTTATTAAATTTTATTATGCGGCGTATGATTAATATTAATTGTGAGTTATTTTACCAATAAGCTTATAACTCCAAAACAAATAGAGCTATTTACCAAAAGTAAAAGGTTTTGGAATCCTGATATTACACTTATAACAATATTTGGGAAACTATTTGACAGATTACGGAAAATTTATGAGTGAAATCAAAACTTTTTTTGTAAATTGTACCATGTAGCTTATAAATAATATTAATTATGAGTTATTTTACTCAAACGCGTTTAACTAAAGGCCTAAAAGAGATATTTATACTTACATACAAGTGTTTAAGCCTTGACTGTTTTTGTATTGCACAACTTAGGAAATTTTAAAACTGATTGGTTCAAAGTAACATACACAACTTATGTTTAAAAAATATTTTCTGCACATTATGTGTTTTATTTTTTCATTTCTTTAATGTCAACGGTTTGTTTTTTAAGAAACTTGTCTTTTAGTCTTCACAGCTGTATTTTGAAATGTTGAAAGATTTAAAATCGTCTCCACAAGCTTATTGCAATATTTATGAAATTTTATGATTGATTGGTTTCCAAAGTTTCCAAAAATTTCAGTTTAAAAAATGTTTTACCAAAATTTATTTTCATTAAATTTTGCTTTTGCTTCAATGTTGTGATTATTAATATTTTCAGTTGTATTTACGTTTTCGAAACACTTTGAAAATTTGTCCATTTGTTTTTAAATACGAACATTTATCAAAATTCATAAAATTGTAATATAGCGTATGAGTAATATTAATTGTGAGTTGTTTTATTAAAAATCTAAAAACAAAGTGTGAAAAGTTTTAAAATCTAGAAGACATATATGATGCGAAATTAAGGTAATGATATGATTATTTTAAGCAAGTTCGAAAATTTTAATTTAAAAAAAATAATGTTTTCCCCCAACAATATTATTTTCACCAAATTCAGTTTTTCTCTCAATTTGTTGTATAATATGAGTATTATTATTAAAAGGAACACTTTCAGTTGCATTTTAGTTTTTCAAGCAATTTCAATAATATTTTATTTGTCTATAAAACCAAGCATAACGTAAAAATTATAAAATTGTACCACTTAGCGTATGATTAATATTAATTGTGACTTATTTTACCAAAAAACGTATAACTCAAAAACTAATAGAGGAATTTATAAGCTCTGAAAAGTTTTAAAACCTTGACAACATGCATATTAAGAAATCGTGGAAATTATATGATTTGTTGGTGTAAAGTTTCGAAAAATTTCAGTTTTATTTATAGAAAATTTCCCAAAAATTTTGATATTTATAAATTAGTGCACAAATTTTCCATTGTATAATAAATTTTCTCCAAAGGATTTATTATTTATAGTTTAAAACCAAGCATTACGTAAAAATTATGAAATTTTACAACGTAGCGTATGATTATTATTATTAATAATATTGAGTTACTTTATATAAAAGCCAATAATTCAAAAACTCAAAAAGCTATTTAGGAAATGTAAAAGTATGTAAATCATACATAGTACAAAATTAAAAACAAATGTTGATTGAGTGATGCAAATTATTGAATAATTTTTTTTTTAAATATTTCCCCAAAAATTTATTTTCAACCAATATATTTTTTTTTTATTTTTATGTGTTAATTATTGAAGGTATTAATTTCAGTTGCATTTGCGATTGTGAAGAATTTTCGAATATTGTCGATTTGCCATTAAAACCGTCGCTTTGTAAAAATTATAAAATTGTACCACTTAGCGTATGATTAATATTAATTGTGAGTTATTTTAACAAAAAACGAATAACTCAAAAACTAATAGAGGAATTCATAAACTTTGAATGGATTTAAAATCTTGACAGTATGCGTATTAAGAAATTATGGAAATTATATTTATAGAATATTTTCCAAAATTTTCTAATGATATTTATAGTAAATTTTCCTGAAAACTAGTTATAGCATAATTTAAAAAGATTTCTATTTGTAGCCTCATTATAGGAATTTGCTATTTATAGCATTGTTTTAAGAAATTATTTATTTATGGCAACATTACATAAATTTTGGCTTGGTACTAAATGAGGAGCGTATGTACCCCTTCCAAACAACTTAGTTCTTGTCTTGCCCCTTGTCACTCTAGGGAACCTACACTCAGTTTTAATTTGTCGCTGTCACTCTGGTTTAATATTTTCTCATATTTTTTTTTTTAATAAAAAAAAGAAAAGGAAAAAATAAACCAACCAACACGTAACAACAAGAATAAAATTATAAAACATCGTAAAAATTGTAAAAAATTCATTTCACGTTTAATTAAATTTGAAAACTTTTCAATTTGTTTCGTTCTGATTTTTTTTTTCTTCTTTTACATCTATATGCACTGCTCTCATAAATTGAGTTGACTTTAGAGTAAGTGTATTATGCTCTACACACACATAAAGGTAGAAAATACATACACTTTTATACATTCAAAATAAAAGTAAGGCAAGTCACTTTAAAGGTGTAAACTGTATAGGTAGAGTGTAAGAGTATGTGTAACAGTAACGATATGTGCTGTATAGAAAATGTGTGTCAATTTTTACCTTAAATTATTTTTTAAAACATTTTATTTTGCTACTAGTAAATTGTGGTTATAAATAGTGTGAGAGATGTAGGGAGGGAAAAAAGGTAAGCTGAGAATAAAATTTAGTCTTTAACCCACAAAAAAATAATATTGTTAAATAAAATAACTAGAATGAACTGGAAAAAAACTGCACAAAATAAGTGACACTAACTTTTTTAACTGGGTGTGTGTGAGTCTTTAAAATACAACAGACATCAAAACTTACTTATATGAACTTACTTTTATACATACTCCTAGGTACATTCATTTATACAAGTTGATAAAATTTTTAACTTTTAAATTTATATACAATACAAGCAACATAACATTTCCTTTTTTATTTTTTAGCTGTAACTATGAAAGTAAGTGAGTGAGTGTAAGTAGTGAAATATATGAGAGTGTGTATAAGATTTTATATGTTGCAATAACAAGTTGATTTTGTATTTTTTTACTACACATTTTCATTGCAAAATACATTTATTTTTACTTTATATATGGATAGAATTCATCAGTACCTTTTCTGTTACATTGACTTCTGTTTTGTTATAAAACTGACAGCAATATAATAAGGTTTTTCATTCTTATGCACAGGAGGAAATATTAACTGAGATCTTATACTGATTAGGGGATATCTGGGGATATTAACAACTAGATAATATTTTTGATCAATTTATTTAGCGGTAGTTCTGAAAGTAGAACTTAAAACGCTCTACAGAAGAAATTAGGAAAAAAAAACAATTTTTTAAGAAAATTTATTTTTCAAACTGAAATTTTTCGAAACTTTACAACCAATAAATCATATGCTTTACATTATTTCTTAACACGCATGTTGTCAAGATTTTAAATCCGTTCAAAGTTTTTGAATTTCTTTATTAGTTTTTGAGTTATACGTTTTTTGATAAAATAACTCACAATTAATATTAATCATACGCTATGTGTTAAAATTTTATAATTTTTACATAATGATGGGTTTTAAATGCAAATAAGCAATATTCGAAAATTCTTCAAAATCGAAAATAAAACAGAAATTATTACCTTCAATAATAAACATACAAAAATTAAAAAAAAAAAATTACATTTTTAAACGAAAAAAAATCCATTCAGAGTTTAAATCCAGATTCAGATTTTAAATCCATTCAGAGTTTATGAATTCCTCTATTAGTTTTTGAGTTATTCGTTTTTTGGTAAAATAACTCACAATTAATATTAATCATACGCTGTGTGGTACAATTTTATAATTTTTACAAAGCGACGGTTTTAATGGCAAATCAACAATATTCGAAAATTCTTCACAATCGCAAATGCAACTGAAATTAATACCTTCAATAATTAATACATAAAAAAAAAAACATATATTGATTGATAATAAATTTTTGGGAGAATATTAAAAAAAAAATTATTCAATAGTTTGCATCACACAATCAACATTTGATAATAATTTTGCACTATGTATGCATTACATACTTTTACATTCTCCTAAATATCTTTTTGAGCTTTTAAATTATTGGCTTTTATGTAAAATAGCTCAATATTATTAATAATATTAATCATACGCTACGTGGTGCAGTTCTATAAGTTTTACTTAATGCTTGGTTTTGAAACTATAAATAGTAAATTCTTGGAGAATATTTATTATACAATAGCAAATTTGTGGACTAATTTATATATAGCAAATTTTCGTAAAATTAACTATAAACAGCAAATTTTGGGAAATCTTCTATAAATAGAACTGAAATTGTACGAAACTTTACACCCAATAAATCATATAGTTTCAATAATTTAGCAATACGCATGTTGTCTAGATTTTAAATCCTTTCAGAGTTTATAAATTCCGCCATTAGTTTTTGAGTTATTAAATTTTTGATAAAATAACTCACAATTAATATTAATCATACGCTACGTGGTACAATTTTATAATATTTTCAAAGTTGTCGGTTTTAAAGGCGAAAAAACAACATTAGTATGTTCTTCAAGATTGTAAATGCAACTGAAACTAATAAAAAAATAAATTTTTGAGGAAACATTTTGCATCAATCAGTATTTTCTTAATTTTCCATTATTTTCCATTTCCTAAATATCTTTTTGAGCTTTTAAATTATTTGCTTTTATGTAAAATAGCTCAATATTATTAATAATATTAATCATACGCTACGTGGTAAAATTTTATGATTTCTATTTTTGTTGAGAAACGAAAATGCAACGGAAAGTGTTGCTGCTAATTATAATACTAATATTATACAACAAATGGAGAGAAAAACTGAATTTGGTGAAAATGAATTGTAGAGGAAAAATTTATTTTTTAAAAATTAAAATTTTCGAAACCTTGTTGCAAATAAAGAAGTGGCCACTTAAAATCCGTACGGATGAAAGCGAGCATAACCTTTAAATGAAACAACGTATGTTAACATTTTATACATGAAATTAAAGGTAATTTATTAAGCTTTAAAAAAATATAACTGTAAGTTTATGTGTCTTATTTGTATTCATAGTTGTATTTGCGTAATAACAACTTGTCATTGAGTAATGACAACTTGGCTGAAACTTTGTATCAGATGTATGATGTCTTATAGATGACAGCAATCGCTTTTCCAAACTCTCTTTTTATATATAATTCTGAAAATTCTTCAAAAACATGTCTGAAAAGCTAGACTCTTCAAACTGCAGCCAAATTAATATTTTTGTTAAATTTCATATATAAAGGCCACACAACCTCGAGATGCCGAGATGTAAAAATTTTGACCTGATATCTGCCGAAAATCAGATTCTGGGTATCTTTTAACTCGACAAATTCGGATTTTCTTGATATTTGTGCACAATTTTATCTCTGGCTTCATTTTCCATTATGTCTACACTTTTTAAAACTAAGCATAATGACTTGTAATTCATTGTAGAATAATGGTAGATTTGTTGTTAAAAACGTATGTAAATCTTTTTCCATTTTGATAAGAGGGGGCGTTGTTATGATTACTATAGTGCGTACGGATTTTAAGTGGCCACTTCTTTAATCGTATCATTTCCTTAATTTCTAATCATATATGTCTTCAATAAAAGACCTTTAATCGTATCATTTCCTTAATTTCTAATCATATATGTCTTCAATAAAAGACCTTTCACACTTTATTATTCGATTTTTGGTGAAACAAAACACAATTAATATTAATCATACGCCACATGTTACAATTTTATGAATTTTACGAAATGTTCGATTTTAGAGTCAAGTGCACAATTTTTTAAAATATTTCGAAAACGGAAATACAACTGAAACAACAAATTTAAAGAAAAGCTAAATTTAATGAAAATAAATTTTTGCAAAACAAAAAACCTTTTTTTAAATCAATCATAAAATTTCATAAATATTGCAATGAGCATGTTGTGAAGATTTTGAATCTTTCAAAATATAACTTTGAAGACTAAAAGACAAGTTTTTAATTAATAAAAATGCAATTAATGCTGTTGACATTAAAGAAATGAAGAAATAATAACATAATTTGAAGAAAATCTTCTTTAAACATAATTTTTTTGAAACTTTGCACCAGTAGGTTATAACATTTCTTCAGATTTGCCATATAAAAACATTCAAGACTTAAAATTTTGTATGTGTATATAAATATCTCTTTTTGTTTTTCAGTTACTCACTTCTGAGTAAAATTACACATTTTACGAAAAAAAAAATTTTTCTTTCAATCATAAATTTTTCGTATGTTTTCTGTAATCAGTCAAATAATTTCCCAAATATGATAATAAGTGTACTATCAGGATTCCAAAACTTTTTAAATTAGTCCAATATCTCTATTTATTTTTGAGTTATAAGCGTTATGGTAAAATAAGGCACAATTAATATTAATCATACGCAACATGTTAAAATTTTTTAAAATCCTAGAAATGTTGGGATTTATGACATAATACTGATTAGATGCTACTCACAAATTATTAAGACAAAAAATAAAATTTACTAAATATCAATTTTCTTGAAAATTTACTATAAATAGCAAAATTTTTGAGAATATTTACTATAAAAAACTAATTTTTGGAATATTTACTAAAAATAGCAATTTTTGTAATTTTCGAAAATTTACTGTAAATAGCTAATTGCCCGAATTGCTGCACAATTCCCAAAAATTTAATTTTCCAATTCTAAAAAATAATATTAAAAAGATATACAATTTAACATGACACCATTTATACTTATATCCCATTTAAACATTCATTATTCTTATTTATTGAAATAAATTTTTTGTTTTTCCCATTCCAAAAAAACTTTTGCTGTTTTAAAATAAACATAAAAGTTTCTATTTTTTTTCTTTCAGTATTAATGTTTGGTTTGACAATCAATTGAGCGCATATTGATTAAATGGGTATTTTATTAAATGTCTCTCTCTCTTTTCTATTCCACCAACAAACTCTTTTAAATAATCACAACTGAAAATTAAAGGAGTAAACAAGGAAATGTAGAAAAAAAGTAATTAAAACTTGCACCATGTGTTTCATTTTATTTCAAAATTTTGTTTTGGTTGAAAATGTTTGATTATGGATTTAGAGAAAATAAAATGAAAGTTTAAATTGTCATAATATTAAGACTGTGGGTGGTGGGGTATAAAAATAAATATTAGTAAGAGTGTCAAATTATTTGAAAAGGGTTTCGGTTTAATTAAAAGAGGAGAAAGTTTTAAAATCAAAAAATTTATTTAATTTTATGTTAGGAAAACTATGTAATTGAATAGTTTTGGAATTTTGTGAGAATTAGTAAAAGATTTTCAGTATTATTTAAATAATTTAGTTTTTTTGTTAAATTTCTGTGAAAATAATGACGTATGCTTAATATTAATTAATTAAAATTAATCATACGTTTGACTATAACAATATTTACTGAGTAGATTTTATAAGATTTTTGTGAAATCTTTTGAAATTAAAGAATTATATTTTTTTTAGAAATACTTGCCCTTAAGATGAACTAACTTTTGAAGGAAGTTTTCAGTCACTTACCTGAAAATAAAAGAATATAAAAAAACAATTAGATTTGCAATAAAAACTTAAAAATCAACTCTGTTTGGAGTTGACTGATCAACTCTATCTTTAGTTGACTGATCAACTCTGTTTGGAATTGACTGATCAACTTTGTCTGGAGTTGACTGATCAACTCTGTCTGGAGTTGACTGATCAACACTGTGTAAATTTGATTGATCAACTCTGTGTGTGGAGTTGACTGATCAACTCTGTCTGGAGTTGACTGATCAACTCTGTGTGAACTTAACTGATCACCTCTGTGTGGAGTTGACTGATCACCTCTGTGTGGAGTTGACTGATCAACTCTGTCTGGAGTTGACTGATCATCTCTGTCTGGAGTTGACTGATCATCTCCGTCTATAGTTGACTGATCAACTCTGTCTGAAGTTGACTGATCAACTCTGTTTGGAGTTGACTGATCATCTCTGTATGGAGTTGACTGATCAACTCTGTGTGAACTTAACTGATCACCTCTGTGTGGAGTTGACTGATCAATTCTATCTGGATTTGACTGATCATCTCCGTCTATAGTTGACTGATCACCTCTGTGTGGAGTTGACTGATCATCTCCGTCTATAGGTGACTGATCAACTGTGTCTGGAGTTGACTGATCAACTGTGTCAGAAGTTGACTGATCAATTATGTCTGGAGTTGACTGATCAACTCTGTCTCGAGTTGACTGATCAACTCTATCAGCAGTTGACTGATCCACTCTGTGTGAACTTAACTGATCAACTCTGTCTGAAGTTGACTGATCAACTCTGTATCTGGAGTTGACTGATTAACTCAGTATCTGGAGTTGACTGATCAACTCTGTATCTAGAGTTGACGGATCAACTCTGTCTGGAATTGACTGATCAATTCTGTCTGGAGTTGACTGATCAACTCTGTCAGGAGTTGACTGATCAACTCTGTCTCGAGTTGACTGATCAACTCTGTCTCGAGTTGACAGATCAACTCTATCAGCAGTTGACTGATCAACTCTTTATGTGGAGTTAACTGATCACCTCTGTGTGGAGTTGACTCAAATCTGTCTGGAGTTGACTGATCAATTCTGTATGTGGAATTGACTGATAAACTCTGTATGTGGAATTGACTGATCAACTCTGAATGTGGAATTGACTGATCAACTCAGTCTGGAGTTGAATGATCAACTCTGTATGTGCAATTGACTGATCAACTCTGTGTGGAATTGACTAATCAAATCTGTCTGGAGTTGACGGATCTACTCTTTCTGGTGTTGACTGATCAGTTATGTCTAGAGGTGACTGATCAACTCTGTATGTGGAGTTGACTGATTAACTCTGTGTGGAGTTGGCTCATCAAATCTGTCTGGAGTTGACTGATCAAGCCTGTCTTGAGTTGACGGCTCAACGTTGTTTAGATTTGACTAGTCGACTCAATTTAGAGCCGACTTGTCGACTATTTTTAGATTTGTTTTCTCGACTATGTTTGTACTTGTCTCTTCTACCATAAATTACAAACGAAATGACTTAACACTCATTTTAAAATGCTATGAAAAAAATTAATCCATAAAACTGTTCTTTTCCTTTTAAAACCTCTTCTTTTAATCTTCATTTGTTTTTTATATTGATTTTAAATACCACTTAATAGATTTTTCAAATACCTTAAGGCCAGCAAAAAAATAATAATCTTTTAGGAATTTTAATTACACATTTAAAGCTTAAAAAGCACGAAAACCAACAGCAACAAACCATCTAAAAATACAATATGAACAACCAAAAAAAAACCGTTTATTGCTAAATCGAGCCTTAAACTAAGAACATTTAAAATGCGATAAATTTTCACAAAGCAAAAAAATAAAAAAAAAATCCAACAAACAAAACGTTAAAACATAAAATTTTATAACCATTTGCAATCTATAACCTGAATAACAAACCCCTAACTTCAACTTAACAAAAGATTGCCTTGAAAATGTAATAAAATGTTCTTAAGAAACCATTATAAAAAGGCAACACAGAAAACAGTTTTTGACAAAGGTCAATGTTAATAAAAGTTTTTAGACCCCAAACAAAATATAACAAACGTATAACAAACAACAAACATTTAACATTAAATACAACTTAAAGCAATTGACCTTTTTTTAAGAAATATATAATAAGCCTTTACTTGACGTTTGTTAAAATGACTATTTAATAATATATTTATTTATATTTATGAAAATTCTTTTAAACCAGTTTCAATTTAAAATGCATATTTTTTAATTTATTTAATTCAAAAATATCTTAAAGTTCTAAAAAAATATTGAATTCTTTGTTAGAAAAGTATATTTTCTTGGAAATATAATAAAATATTGATAAAAATCATAAAGGGCCATTTGGTATGGCATAAATTTGCATAAATTGTTTAGAAATCAAGAGATAAAAACAAGACAAACGAGGGGAAAAATAAACTTTTTTAATAAAATCTTGAAGTACAAAACAACAGCAGAAAAAAAAAGTTTATCAAAAGAAATTATCAGAAATTAAATGAAAATTCAATATTAATTTCTGCCCCTGTAAGAAAATATTCAAGGGAGTAATCAAAACAGTTGTGTAAACTAAAAAGGGAGACAAGTAAAAGGTGTTTATAGCTGCCTTTTCTAATGTAATAACATTTTAATAATTTGGAACAACTTTATAAAAGATATGAGCAACTATTTCATTAAGAACTTTCTAAGCAACAATGTTGCTAAAGGTTTGCTATTGCTTTTAAGTCTAGAGACATCTCTCTAAATCTAAAATATTCTCTGGGCTCTTATAAAACATTCTTGAAATAAAAATCTTTTAAAATGTTTAGCTTTTATTTTTTAACATTTCAACAATATAAGTTTATTCAAAGTTTTGGCCATTGTTGGCTATGACATTTTCCCATCTCTCTGGCAACATATGGATTCCGAGCCAAAAGAACTGCTCATCTTTTGAGGCCAAGCACGAATCAATCCAATTTCGGATACTCTGTTCTGAAGTGAAGTAAATCCCAGAGACAGTGTTCTGCATCGATCGAACGAAATAGTAGTCGGACGAGTCAAGGTCTGGACTATAAGGTGGGTGAGGCAAAATACCACTTCTTTATAAATACCTTTAACAGGTATTGCAACGTGTGGCCGAGTATTGTCATGACGGAATATGTATTAAAGTTTCATGTCCGCTGTATTCTCTGGGCGTTTAAAAATATTGCAAATGATGGAGAAAGCAAGTGTTTGTTGTTAGCACCATGATGCTGCAACAATGGCAACATTTGATTTTTGATTTTTAGGACTAAACCATATTTTTAATGTTGGTAACATTTGATGTTGCTGGCAATATGTTTCTAAAGAATTGGAGTCATTTCAACAGATTTACATCTTTTGAACGGAAAACATATGAATTTAATGATAGTTTTCTTCTTAGCAACATTTTTATTTCTAGCAACATTATTATTGTCATGAAGTTGGCCGACTTCATAAACGCAGTAATGCAAAGCAATTACAAGGCAAAGCAATACTTTGTGACATTCATGAACGCATAAATGTTTTGTAAAGAATCATAAATAAAAACAGTTCACAAATTTGACAGGTGCTGCGCATGGACAAACATTGCCATACAATAATGAACTTGCGACATTGCCAAAACAAAATCTATTGCGTTTATGAATACTATGCATTGTAGTGTTGCTTTATTGTTAGCAACATGTTGCTGGAACAATGGCAACATTTCATTAATTTAACTTATATTCAATAGTTAAAAATGCTTGATTCAATTAAGTTGAAAATGTGTCTATCAACATGTTGCCGAAGTAATATGACTTATTTTTCAATTGATAGAAATATAGAAAAGATGTTGAAAATCTTTGAATTTAATAAAGAAGACTACTACTATTTTTAGCAATATTTTTTTTTTGTCAACATGTTGCTGAGCTATTTCGTAACGGTAAAGGTATATTCTTAAGTATTAAAACAAACTGATTTTTTTTGTTAGAAACATTTTATATTGCTGGAAATATGCTGATTGGAATCTTTCAATAGAATTAATTCCCTTGAACAGATTTCTTTGGGTTTTTGGCAAGAATTTGTTGTTAGCAACATGATGCTGCAACAATGGCAACATTTCATTTCATTTAACTTTTATTTAATAACAATTCAATACAAAGTTAAAAATGTGTCTAGCAACATGTTGCCGACGTATTATGACTAACTTTTCAAAGATTTTGAACACCTTTAAATTTAATGATAAGTTTCTTCTTAGAAACATTGTTGTTGCTGGCATTTTGTGCAGACAACATGTTGCTGAGTTATTTCATAACAGTAAAAGTACATTCTTAAGTATTAAAACAATCTGATTTTTAGGACAAACATATTTTTAATGTTGGAAACATTTGATGTTGCTGGCAATATGTTTCTAAACGATTGGAATCATTTCAATAAACTTACATATGAATTTAATGATAGTTTTCTTCTTAGCAACATTTTTATTGCTAGCAAAACAAATGAAAATCTTTGGGTTTTTGTCAAGAAGTTATTATTGTTAGCAACATGTTGCTGGAACAATAGCAACATTTCATTAATTTAAGTTATATTTAGTAGATAAAAATGCTTGATTCAATTAAGTTAAACATGTGTCTATCAACATGTTGCCGAAGTGTTATGACTTATTTTTCAATTGATAGAAATATAGAAAAGATGTTGAAAATCTTTGAATTTAATGAAGAAGACTATTACTATTTTAAGCAATATTTTTGTTGCTGTCAACATGTTGCTGAGCTATTTCGTAACGGTAAAGTTATATTCTTACGTATTAGAACAAACTGATTGCTTTTTGTTAATCTTTTGTGAATCTTTCAATAGAATTAGTTCCCTTGAACAGATTTCTTTGGGTTTTTGGCAAGAATTTGTTGTTAGCAACATGATGCTGCAACAATGGCAACAATTCATTTAAGTTTTATTTAATAACAATTCAATTAAAAGTTAAAAATGTGTCTAGCAACATGTTGCCAACGTATTATGACTAAATTTTCAAATATTTTGAACATCTTTGAATTTAATGATAATTTTCTTCTTAGCAACATTTTTGTTGCTGGAAGAATATTTTGTTGCAGTGCTATTTCATAACTGTAAAAGTATATTCTTAAGTATTAAAACAAACTGATTTTTAGGACTAAACCATATTTTTAATGTTGGAAACATTTGATGTTGCTGGCAATATGTTTCTAAAAAATTGGAATCATTTCAATAGATTTACTTCTTTTGAATGGAATACATATGAATTTAATGATAGTTTTCTTCTTAGCAACATTTTTATTGCTAGCAAAACAAATGAAAATCTTTGGGTTTTTGTCAAGAAGTTATTTTGGTTATCAACATGTTGCAGGAACAATAGTAACATTTCATTAATTTAACTTATATTCAATAGTTAAAAATGCTTGATTCAATTATGTTAAAAAATGTGTCTATCAACATGTTGGCGAAGTATTATGACTTATTTTTCAATTGATAGAAATATAGAAAAGATGTTGAAAATCTTTGAATTTAATGAAGAAGACTACTACTATTTTTAGCAATATTTTTTTTTGCTGTCAACATGTTGCTGAGCTATTTTGTAGCGGTAAAGGTATATTCTTAAGTATTAAAACAAACTGATTTTTTTTTTTGTTGGAAACATTTTATATTGCTGGAAATATGTTGATTGGAATCATTTCAATAGAATTAATTCTCTTGAACGGAACATATATGAATTTAATGATAGTTCTCTTCTTTACAAAATTTCTTTGGGGTTTTGGCCAGAATTTGTTGTTAGCAACATGATGCTGCAACAATGGCAACATTTCATTTCATTTAACTTGTATTTAATAACACATCAATACAAACAAAATCCTGGCTTCATTTAAGTTAAAAATGTGTCTAACAACATGTTGCCGACGTATTATGACTTAGTTTTCAATTGATAAAAATATAGAAAAGATGTTTAAAATCATTGAATAGTCTTCTTCTTAGCAAGATTTTTGTTGCAAGCAACATGTTGCTGAATTATTTCACAACTGTAAATGTATTCTTAAGTATTAAAACAAACCACGTTTATAATGTTGGAAATATCTTGTGTTGCTGGCAATACGTTGCTAAACGCTTTAAAGTTTTTCATTAAATTTATTTAATTCTTTTTTCTATAACTAAATGTAAAATTATTGATAAAAATCCGTATTCAACTCCAAAATGTATCAAGCAACATGTTGCCAAAATTATTTAAACTCCTTTTTTCCACATTCCTACAAAACACAAGTAAATCACTTGCTTCACTTAATTTCTAAATGTTTTTATCAACATGTTGCCGCAATATTACGACCAATATTTTTTATTTATTTAAAATGTAGCCAAAAGTTCCTGAAAACCTATGAATTTATTGATAGTATTATTCTTAGTAACTTTCTTTATTGCTGGCAACATGTTGCTGTACTATTTATTAAATGAAATGAGGTTTCCCAAGTCTTAAAAGAAACCACATGATTATTGTTGGCAACATCTTATGTTGCTGGCAATATGTTGCTAAATAATTTTAAACATTTCATTGAATTTACTTCTTTTGAAAGATAAATGTGAATTTAAATGTATCAAGTGACATGTTGCCAAATAATTTGACTTTCTTAGCAACATGTTTTAAATCAATAAATTTAAAAAAATTGTGTTTCTTACTTGAATTTAGCAATTCCTAAAAAAAGTCGCTGTTGTCAAATAATACATCTCATATGCATTAAATAATTTTACTGGCAACATGTTTACTTAACAATTTAAAGGGAATACTAAATTATTAAATATAATAATAATTGTAATCCATTATGTTTTTATTAAAAAAATAGTTTCTTGGAATTTGTCATAATCACAAAAACTAATTTATGAAAAGTCGAATTTTCGACTTTTTTGGAAATTTTTTAATATTTTCTTGTAACCAATACCAATACATGTTACCAAATTATTGATGAGAAATTGTCTTTTTTTTATTAAAAATAAAAAAATTACTTTTTTCAGTTAGTCGACCATTCGACGTTTTCGCATAAATCGCACGTTCGACTTTTTTCCACAAAAAAGTTGATTCCAATTTTCCATTTTTTTTTCATAAAACGTCCATTGTTCAAATGTCAATCGCCATTTTATTGCTAACCCTTTGCCAACATTTGATTGGTTTTTATTTTATAGCGAAAATAAATTTTAAATTTAAAAATTAAATTACACATAGATTAATCGCAACACATAACCTCTGCTCATAGCAAATATATTTGTATATTCAATTTTTTTTTACCATGGTAATTTTTACACAGAAATTCAGCTTTTAATAAAAATCAACCAATCAATGTTTGTTTTTTTTAAACTGAAAAACGAATGTCCGTCCTGCTGACCATCCTTCAGACAGGGTGAGTGTTTTTTTTTTTTGCAAACAAAATATTACGCATTACACATGCTCCTACACCCATGAATGCAATTAAATTGAGCTTGTATAAAAATAATTATATCAATATATTATTTAACAGATACACGTGTGATATGTATGATTTTTTTTTATTTATTTTTATTTTTTTTAATAAAAATATATTTAAATTTAACCCGGCTATATTTCATGGGAAAATCAAGTATGAAAAAACAAGATTTTTTTTTTTAAAAATAAAAATTTAATTTTCTTTGTAGTAGATTGTGTGAATGTCTAGTTTGTTAAAAAGCCAACCTAACAAATACATATAATTTCCTGTTTGCTTATAACCTCAGTGGCATTCAAATTAATATTAAACCAATAAAAATCATTAATGTAATACTCTCATACAGTTATGTGAAATTATTTTCTTGTTTTTTGTTTGATATCACAATTATATAAAAAATTATTATACTGAGAAATGAAATTAAAAATATAAATTAATGTGAAAAATTGTTTTATGGTTTTATAATAAACTGCAGCAGTAAGAGAATTTTCTATGAAATTTAATTTTTAAAAGTTTCATATAATGTCTGCATAAGTTTAACATTTCCAGGATAATACTTTGAAATATTCATCAAGTATCCTTAAAATATTATAGAATTTTATCAAATTTAAAGTCCTTTTTACCAAGCAATTTTGCGTGTATGTGTAAATCACTCTCACATCCAAACTACACAACCGAGTTTAATGAGATTAACCTAAAATATTTAGAATTAACAGAAAAATCGGTTTGGTAGAAAAAAAGTTATGGAGCAAAAGATTTGACTACCTCAAAAACATCGATATTTGGATATTACAACTTTGTCACTGATACTTTCCAATGTAAAAGTCAGAAATATACATCTAAGAGCCCTTAAAATACTACTGAAACTTATGCAATTTAAACTCCATTTAACACAGTCAATTTATGTGTGTGTAAATCACTCCCACGTCCAAGCTATAAGCTCTAAATTAGTGAGATTAACCAGCAATATTTACAATTAGCCTAGGTTGTTTGTTATTGAAAATCAGAAAAATCGGTTCAGCAGAAAAAAAGTTATGGAAAAAAATGTTAGACAACCTCAAAAACGAAAATATATTTTGATATTTCAAAGATGATACTGATACTTCATAATGTAATAATTTAAAATATTCATCTAAGAATCCCTAAAATATTAAAAAAACTTATGAAATTTAATTTCCATTTAAATCATTTTATATGTGTGTGTAAATCACTCTCACGTGCAAACTGCAAAGACGAGATTAATGAAATTACCTCAAAATATTTAGAAATATCCTAAGTTGTTTACTATTGAATATCAGCATAATCGGTGTAGTAGAAAAATTGTGGTGAGCCGAAATGTCAGGCAACCTTAAAAAGTTAATATTTTAATATTTCAATGCTGATACTGATACCACACAATGTAACAGTTTGAAATATTAAGCTAAGGGCCCTTGAAACACTATTAAAATGAATGAAATTTAAGATCCATTTAATCAAGTCAATTTGTGTGTGTGTAAATCACTGTCAAGTCCAAACTACAAAGACCAGAATAATGAGACTAACCTAAAATATTTATAATTAGTCTAAGTTGTTTGTTATTGAAAATCAGCGAAATCGGTTTAGTAGAAAATAACTTATGTAGCAAAATGTGAGACAACCTCAAAAAAAGCTGATATATTGATATTTCAATGCTGATACTAATACTAATACTAATACTAATACTAATACTAATACTAATACTAATACTAATACTAATACTAATACTAATACTAATACTAATACTAATACTAATACTAATACTAATACTAATACTAATACTAATACTAATACTAATACTAATACTAATACTAATACTAATACTAATACTAATACTAATACTAATACTAATACTAATACTAATACTAATACTAATACTAATACTAATACTAATACTAATACTAATACTAATACTAATACTAATACCAAAACTAAAACACTTAGAAATATTCATCTTAGAATCCCTAAATTACAATTTGTGTGTGTGTAAATCACTCTCACGTCCAAACTACAAAGCCAACATTAATGAGATTAACACGAAATATTTGGAATTATCCTAAGTTCTTTCCTATTGAAAATTAGCAAAATCGGTTTAGTGGAAAAAAGTTATGGAACAAAATCTAAGGCAATCTCAAATAAGATATATTGAAATTTCAACGTTGATATTGTTACCTGATTTTTAAGCAAGTTTTGTTTAGTTTTTTTTGAAGTTAAATGGCCATCAATATTGTGGCTAGATTAATTCAAATTTTAGTTTGAAGATTTTTAAGATTTAAATTCCTTTGAAATTATATGAATATCTACCTATGTTTACATAATTATTAAGAGTATTATTGTTATTACTACTTAATAAATAAATATTTAATTTAAACAATTTATTATATATTTATTATACTAATAAACATTTGGCTTAACAAATGAATGTACATATTCGGAGAAAATGTCTTTTGGTAAACACTTGAAAATTGTGATAGTTTCTTTGTCTTGAAACATAAAATTTTTGATTTTAATTAAAATGTAACACCACATGTTACACACTCACCAAGCTACAAATATCTAGTTATTTATGCAAATTTAGCTTAAGGCTTATAAACAAATACTGAAAATAAAATTTATTTATTTAAATATTTGCCAACATTTGTGAAAATATCTGTGCAATAAATTAAACAATACTTGAAGGCAATCAACAAATATCTTGCTTTAGATTTCCATTTAAAATAAAGACTTTTTTCTTGTTAGCTTTCTTTGTTTTTATATATTTTTTTTTGCTACAATAACTTTGGTTAAATGGAATTTTGAAATCAAATATTAAAATAATAATAAATATTAATACTCTTAACAACAATTGACACAATTTGAAAGGATATTATTGTTTAATTTTATTTTTTTTTACTTTTTTTGCATAAAGTTCATTTAAGTTAAAGCCAGACAATCAAAGAAGATTTGTTACAGGCATCATATTGAATTACAAAAGTTTAGTTTAACAAGCAATTATGAATTTGCAAATTTATGGAATTTTAAAAGTTCAATCAATTATATAATTAAATTCAAAAGAAATTAAAAAAAAAATAAAACAACAAAATTTATTTATTTTAAAGTTAAGAAATGCACATAATGAAAAAATTCAAATAAAGTAAAGTTGGAGAAGACCAAAAAGGTCTTATGCTGCTATTTCCCAATGCAATAATTTCTTATATTCATCTTAAAATTCTTAAATTATTATTGAAACTAATGAAATTTAAAGTCTATATAACCAAGTTATTTTGTGTGTTTGTGTAAATCATTGTCACGTCCAAACTGCAATGTCGATTTTAAAAAGATTACCCTAAATTATTTAGAATTATTCTAAGTTATTTGCTATTAAAAATCTAACAAATCGGTGCACAATAAAAATTTTAGTGAACCGAAATGTGAGACAACTTCAAAAAATAAATATTTTAAGATTTCAACGCTTCTGTTGATACTTCCCAATACAGCAATTTGATATATTCACCTAAGAATCCTTAAAATATGATTAAAACTTATAAAATTTAAATTCCATTTAACCCCGTCAGTTTACGTGTGTGTAAATCACTTTCAAGTGCAAACTACATAACCCAGATTAATCTAAAGTATTTAGATTTGTCCTATGTTATTTCTTATTGAAAATTAGCAAAATCGTTTTAGTAGAAAAGCTGTAGTGAAGCAAAATGTGAGACAACTTGAAAAACTTAATATTTTTACATTTAAATGCTGATACTTCTCGATGTAACAGTTTGAATACTATTGAAATTTATGAAATTTAAATTTAACACAGTCAATTTGTGTGTGTAAATCACTCTCACATGCAAAATACAAAGCCCATATTAATGAAACTTACCTAAAATATTTAGAATAGCTCTAAGTTATTTTTTATTGAAAAACAGCAAAAAAGTTTTATTAGAAAAGGAGTTATGGAACAAAATGTGAGACAACCTCAAATCGTCTATATTTTGATAATTCATCGGCGATACTAATACTTCAAAATTTAATTTGAAATGTTCATTTAAGAGTCCTTAAAATACTATTGCAACTTATGAATTTAAAGCCCATTTAACCCAGTCAATTTGCATGTGTATTAATCACTCTCAGGTCCAAACTTTTAAGTCGATATTATTGAGATTAAGCAAAAATACTTAGATTTGTCCAATGTTGTTTTCTATTGAAAATCAGCAATATCGCTATAGTAGAAAAATTGTAGTGAAACGATGTTAATGTTAATATTTTTACATTTCCCAATGTAACAGTTATAAATATTCAGCTAAATGTCCTTAAAATACTATTGCAACTTATGACATTTAAATTCCATTTAACCAATTCATTGTAGAAATATTTTTAATAACAAACATTTTAAGAAATAAAGAAAAATGAGACTAATTAAACTTCCTTTGTTAAGCAACATGTTTTGCATCTCTTAATTTGCAACATGTTGGCAAAGAAAATTAGTCCATATCTGCAATATTTGCTTACATATATTATATAGTTGAGTTAAAAATATTGAAATCAATATCCTGCAGAAATATATAATTTGCTAATAAGCTAAACTTAATTGAATTGAAAAAACTTCCTAGTTACACTTTATATGCTGCCGAACATGTTGCTGAAATAATTTCATAATTTCATTAGACTCACTTTTTAGTAATGACAAATACGAAATTATGGTTAATAATTTTCGTTAAAAAACACAATTTTTCCTGAAACATTTTGTCCAGATATTTATTAAATGAAATCATCATTAAATTGCTTGTTAGCAACATAGTTTATTGTTGGTAAAATGTTGCTTAAACTTTATAAAAGTTTCATTAGTCTGAGCAACATGTTCCTTGAATATGTCTTAATTGAAAAAAAAAGCTTTTTAAATGTTAAAACTAAACTAAATATGATTTGATATGAACTTGTCTATCGTTAGCAACATTTCTTATTTCTGGCAACATGTTGTAAATATTTGAAGAATGTATCCAGCAACATGTTGCTGTAATATTCCAACTTTTATAAACCGTACAACCGCTTTAGAGAAAAACTTCTTGCTAATGTTGCGAAACAATTAATTTACAACAAACTATCGTATCGCACATTCAATTTGTTTTATAAAGAAAAACATTTGTTAGCAACATGTTTCGATACAATTAATTACCAACAAGCTACAAAATCCTGACTTCAATTTGTTTGAAACACTAAACTATAAACTGAAGTAAAATTTTTATTGATATAACATTTTCCTAAAAACATTTAGAGTATTTCCAGAATAAAATCTATCCTATAGCTAATCAAGCGCTGCACAGTGGTATGAGAAAAAAAAGAGGGAAATAAATCTGTAACTTCTAAACCCTTACTTCGATTTGAATGAAATTTCACATGCTCAAAGAGGAAGCGTTGTCGAGTTTAGGTTTTGAATTTGGGCCTCATGAGCCCACCAGAAGCTGGGCCAAGGGTCCCCAAAGTAGGACACCTCGGGTATGGTCAATTTTAAAAATGATATTATTTCTTCGTTTGTGTTCGGATTTCCAAGAAATTACATATATAGAATCTTCTCATTGAGCACTACATAAAACCTGGCTTAAGTTTTCCTTAATTAATTTGCCACGTAAAAAACATAAGGTAGACATGTTATATATCAATGCATAGAACTCGACAACACTTCCCCTTTGAGCATGTGAAATTTCATTCAAATCGAAGTAAGGGTTTAGAAGTTACAGATTTATTTCCCTCTGTGCGCTGTCACTTGATTTCTTTCTGCACTCAACACGGAATTTTCGGCTTTGCTTCACCATAATAGAGAGGCAGTAATTATTTTTTTGCATTAAACGATGCATTTACCTTTAAAAAACAGTAATCGCCCAATAATTTAATTTTGAATTTTTTGTCGCTTGACTGGTTTTGGAAATAAACGATTCAAATATGGGCCAATCTTCATACGATGATTTTTGTATACAATTTGATAATTTATGTTGAATTTCAATTTACAACATTTATGAAAAAAATAAATTAGGGCTTTCTTTCTGCTGTCACTTGACTTCTTTCTGCACTAAATACGGAATTTCCAGCTTTGCTTCGCCATAATAGGGAAGCAGTATTTATTTTTTTGCATTAAACAATGCATTTACCTTTACAAAACAGTAATCGTCCAATAACTCAATTTTTAATTTTTTGTTAGTTGACTGGTTTTTGCAATAAACGTTTCAGTTATGGACCGATCTTCATATAATTCGGTACTATGATTTTTGTATACAACGTGATTATTTATGTTGAATTTCAACTTACAACATTTATGAAAAAAATTAATTAGGGTCTAGTAAGACTAGTCAAGAGCTGTTACTTGTCATTTTTCTGCACTTGAGGCTGAATTTTTGGCTTTAGGGGGCAGCCCAATAACTCAATTTTTAAATGTTTGTTGCTTGACTGGTCTTAGCAATAAAGGATTCAATTATGGGCCGATCTTCATATAATTCGGTACGATTATTTTTGTATACATGGGTATTATTTATTTATCGAATTTTAACTTTATAAACATGTTTATACGATACTTATGCATATTCAAGTGATTTTCGGAAGTGGACTTTATATTGGAAGCTACGATCAATTATGAGCCGATCTTCATAAAATTCCGTGAGACGATTTTAAAGTCTATTACGATTTTTTGTTTTGATTTTTGAGCTGATAAAGATATTTATAACAAGTTTTGAAAAATATATACCCTTCTGAAGCTACTGGTCATTTAATTAAATAGAGCAATATTTATACGAACTTCCAGACACTTCCTTATTTATTTCTAAAATGTATACATTACATTTATTGTTACTTTTTAATTTTATATAAAATGTCAAAATTGTTTATAAATAAGGTGGTAAACATGCCAATAACCATGAAAATATTAAACTTCCCTAAATAACCTTAAACTTTAAAGGTTTTGCTTTATATGTCTTTATATCATCCATCCTAAGCTGATTGATTTAATATGTATTTTCCTATATCTATTTCAATTTCTCTGAAAAAAAAATAACTTTTCTTTTAATATTAAAAAAACTAATGACATAAATGCCATTTTTTGTTGAAATTTGTCAGCCACCAAACTTTCTAATCCTTGTACAATACATACAAGTAGCACATAAATAGTCTTTTTTGAAAAAGCCACAGTTTAATCACTTATCTACTCTTGTTAGTTTGCAAATAAATCCCAATTTTTAAAGTATGGATGACAGTATAAGGAAAAAAAGTCAGCACAATATGTGTTAAATGAAAACGAGAAGAAAAAGTTGGCATCTAAATGAGTTTGGCCACATATGTGGGATATAGATAGTGATTGATCCAGAGCAAATTATTTACAAAACAGCTATGATTAATAAAATGGAAATCAGGATCGCTAGCCATAACATTTCTCTATAAATATCGAAAATTCCTAGAAGTTTTAATACAATACTCAGTATTACTTACTTAGTATTACTTAGTATTAATACAAATCATATTTTCAAAAAGCATTGCAATGTAAATCCAAAAATGATCAAGTTTTTGAAAAATTTTCAAACAAAAATATATTGTGACAATCAATTTGAGATTGTATTGTTACGTTTTAACCTTTTCAAAACGTTGGTTTATTTCCTTTAAATAAACCGGATACTTTTGATTGCAATTAAAAGCCGTTTAGTAGTTTGAAAATTGTAACAACTCTTTATTTATTTAAAATGTACAACAACAGAATTAAATAGTCACTCAATGTTTTTTTTATACACGTTTATAAATTCGCAGAAATACAGACACACATTATAATGTACACGAATTCACTTTTAAATACAGCACACTTTAAGGCACTCAGTTGATATTTAATCGAATAGCGTCTCTGATAAACTCACTAACGACTGCAACCTCTGCCACTATTTGTAACACTGCCATCTGCACTCTAGATTGCTCTTTAACTGTCTAGAGCTTTCTAATACATACGCCATCTGTGATGTACTTTCTACAATGTTCTTTAACTGAATATCGAATTCGAATATACGGTCGCGTTGCCAACTTACGATCAATGGTCAACTGATTCAACTTATTCAATGCTAATAATGCCCACAGATATGTTACAGTTTGCTATTACAGCACTGCTATTTGGAAGCATTATTAAAATCGTTATATTTGAATTCAAGTACAATTTCTTAACAATATTTTACACAATAAAACCCTGATAATAATACCTCCCTTTAACGGAGCAATTTTGTAAAACACTTCATTTGAAAAAAAACTTATTAAAACATCAAGACGACATGAAATGATTTGCAAAATAATATATTAAATTTTCAAAAACACGAAGTAAAATTCATTCAACTTTTGCAACTTTTTTATTAGTGAACATTTTTACGCATTACATAAAGCAAAATTCTCTATAGTACAATATATAACCAGTGTCACAATAATGTTATTCCAGTTTTTTCATTTATTTCAACATTTATCAAGGTGTCATCATCAACTTAATGAAGTTTATCATATTAACTCTCACCCCCTAACAAAATCTCACAAAATGACAAAGAAATTCAAATATTTTTTTTAGCTGTGACAGCGAAAACAAATAGAACTGATAAAAACGATGTGATAAAAGTATTTGGCATCTTAAAATCTCATGAGGCCAACAAATCTTGATTATAAAAATAAAAGGAAATCTGATGGCAAGTTTCGCAAGTAATTCACAGGGATAAACAAAGTGGGATAAGAAAGACGGAAATAAAAGAAATTGGTAAACAGCAAGTGAGATAATTGGAGGTACAATGATTGTTGGGAAATAAGAAAAAAAGACTCCTGGTCCTTGTTTTCATATACGGATTCTTTTGAAAAATTTTTCAATAACAATTTTGTAAAAAAATTGCTGAATTTTCTCCTTCAATGCAGGAGTGGTTGTGCTTATTGGCGTGTACTTTTGTTTTCTAATAAACCCTAATCAAAATGAAACCAATGATATACAAACACACGATCTAGAGGCCTAATTCTGATACCAAAAACGAGAGAGTTCACGATAAGAAATTCCTATTGCTATAATTGAATGGTTTCAAGGGCAGAAAAAACTCTGTTATCAAATAAGATCTGGTTGACGAGCCTCATTTCCGAAGAAGTATTGTCCAATGATTGTTGCATCCTAATATTCGTACTAAACTGTGACACTTAGTGGAATCATTATCGCTTAAGATGTCCAATGTTGAAGCTGTGGCCGTCACACTTTCATTATTTTTCAGATATTGTTTAACAATGAAAACGCAAACTCTTAAATGTCGTCTATCAAACAATCCCTTTTTATTGTTAAAACTTTATGTAAAAATGTAAAACTTGCATGACGTAAAAAATCAGGATTTATAATAAATGGCTTATCGCCTGAATGCTGTTTTAAAGATTTTTTCAAATAATATTTATATGTATTCTGGTAGTGATACTGACAGCACAAGTGTTTCCAGTATTTGTTGATAAAATTATTCTCCAAATCACGAACCAGTTGTCTTGAACAACGAATCTACCGTGATATCCGAAAACGAGGCTAGAAGATATTTTAAACGATTCAGAGCCTCCAGTGCAGTGTTTCTGAAAGAGAAGAAGCAGAAGAGGAAAGCCGAGGAGATAAACGAAAGCTCATAGAAGAAAAGGTTAGACAGCGAAGCTGAAATGCAGAAGAAGAGTGTTCTTTAGATAACCCTTATCTTTATTTGTCTTTATTGTCCCTTTTTTTGCTAATTTGGACGAGGGATTTTCTCCCTCATGTGACTACAACATTAGAGATTTTCATCTCTCTCTCCTTGAAGGAGAAACATTACCAAGCTAAACGACATCTACATACGTTGATGGACTCCCTTGTCATATTATATCGAGATGATCGAGGAGATCAAACTCTCCAGTCTAAAATACATTTCAAAATGAATGGATCATCCAAACCCCTTTGCCAGGGAGTTGCTGTCATTTGAGGGTCATAGACGACTCAGGCGATTGGAAACACTGGATTTGGCCAGATAATCATTTAACGACATTGAAGCGGCAATAACAACTTTAGTTTTAGTTTAGGTTAAGATTTGAATACTTATTTGTAAATTTCTAAAAAGAAAGATTCAATAAAGAAAAAAGATAATGAAAAAAAAAAATATCTGTTATTTATTCTCAGGTTTTTATTTTTCTTCGAAAGTGTCGAATTTTGTATCAACAAAGCGTCATATGCGGAAAGTTTTGCTGAACTTCTTTATTTTGAAAAAAAAAGTGCCGCTGAAGCAAAGCTTATGGTGAATGTGTTCCATCGGTTTCATCATGCGAGACATGGTTTGTGAGGAAGACAAAGATCGCCCAGTCCAGCCAAAAAAGCATGAAGACCAAGAGGAAGCAGTACGATATAAATATTGTTGGAAAACTCAACAAGAGCTTGCAAAATCATTGGAAGCTACTCAAGCAGCAGTTTTAAAACGTTTGCGAGTAGCAGGATTCATGAAAAAGCAGGGAAATAGGGTACCATACGAATTGAAGGCGAGAGACATTGAAAAAAGTTTTGTATGTCCGAAATGATGCTAGAACGCTATAAAAGAAAATCATTTTTGCACCGAATCATAACTTGGGATGAAAAATGGAGCCATTACGATAACTCGAAGAGTAAGAGATCGTATGTGAAGCCCGACCAACCAGTCGAATCAACACCAAAGCCAAATATCCAAATCTAAGTTAATGCTCTGTATTTGGTGGGAGCTAAAGGATCATATCTATTATTTAGAAGACAAAGATCGCCCAGGCCATCCAAACAAAATTTGAAGACCAAGAATAGCGGCCATTACTCCGTGAAGAATGTTATCAAACTCAACAAGGGTTTGCAAAGTCATTGGGAGCTATTCAGGCAGCAATTTCAAAACGTTTGCGAGTAGCAGAATTCATGAAAAAGTATGGAAATTGGTTACCATTTGAATTGACGCTTAGAGACCTTGAAAGACGTTTTGTATGTCAGAAGTAATGCTAGAACGCTATAAAAGAAAATCATTTTTGCACCTAGTCATTACTTGGGGTGAAAAGTGGATATATTGTGATAATCCAAAGTTTCAGATATCGTATGTGAAGCCCAGACAACCAGCTGAATCAACACCAAAGTCAAATATCCAAGGCGATAAAGTAATTCTCTGTATTTGGTGGGAGCTAAAGGGTCCTATCTATTATGACCTGCTAAAATCTGATCAGACGATAATCCAAAGTTTCAGATATCGTATGTGAAACCCAAACAACCAGCCGAATGGACACCAAAGCCAAATATCCAAGCCGCTAAGGTAATTCTCTGTATTTGGTGGGAGCTAAAGGGTTCTATCTATTATGAGCTGCTAAAATCTGATCAGACCATTACAGGGATCCTTTACCGAACGCAACTGATTCATTTGAAGAGAGAATTTACGGAAAACGCCCAGAATATGGTGCCAGATATGAAACCGAAATATTCAATCATGACAACGCTAGGCCACATGTTGCAATACCTGTTAATAAGATATTTGGGAAGTTTTGCTTTACTCTCTTTAAAGTCCAGACAACGACCCGTCTGACTACTAATTGTTTTAATTGATGCAGATCGCTCTCTTTGGGATACGATTCACTTTGGAACAGAGTATCCGAAATTGGCTTAATTCATTCTTGGCCTCAAAATATGACCAGTTTTTTTGGATTGGAATCCATATATTGCCAGAAAGATGGAAAGAAGTCATAGCTAACAATATGAAAGACTTTAAATGAATTTCTATTGTACAAATGTTTCAAAATAAAAGCTAAAAATTCCCAAAAATACCCCATTTTTAATTCATACACCGAATGTTTTTAACATTTTGCCATATCCAATCAATTTCTTGATTTTAAATCAAGAAATTTATTAAAATAAACTTTAAAATCGGTTAAAATTTAAGAAAAATATTCCCAACTTTGGAGCTCGCCAGCACCCTCTCTAATGAATCTCAAACTTTCTACCATCAATTTACTGCAAGCCTAAACTCTTTTCTACTAATGACACAAATTGTGCTTTGATCACAGCTTTAGTTTAAAATTTATACTACAATTAAAATTTCCCCACCCTGGATACCACCATGACGTATGATTAATATTAATTATTAAGAAAAAATATCATATTACCTTTTTCATCATAACTTTAGCAAAACTTTAAGGATTTAAATGAAATTTCTTTTAAATTAAACACAGAACATCAAAATTTAAGAAGCTAACTCTCCCTCTTATCTAGCACCCACTGTGACCCATTAAAGAGCAGACTAAATTGATGATGACAATTTACTTACCATGCAAACAAATGATGATAACAAGATAAAATAGTAGAGAAGAAATCATTTTGTTGTTGTTGCTGCTACAATTGCTGGAATATGTTGCTTTTAAATTTGATGTTGTTGTTGCTCGAGATGTTTTTGTTATCGAATACAATGATGAGAATAGAACAGCTGGCAGGGAGAGAAAGTTGAATTGTTGTTGACAATGTTGTCGTTGCTGTGGATATTTGTATGGGTAGTTTTGTTGTTCTTGTTGCTGTTGCAGATTAAGATGTTTTAGATGTTGCTGCTGTTGTCTTTGTTGTTGTTGTGTATTTAAATGACAGGTTTTTGTACAGCTGTTTTCATTATTTTTTGCATAATTTTCTATTGACTTCATGTTCTCTTAGCTTTTTGCAATGTATTTTGCTAGTTGTTTTATTTATTTTCTTTCGTTTTGCAAAAAAAGAGAAATAAATTTTGTTCTTCCCAATCTTTGTTTAGTAGTTGTTGTTTATGTTTTAAGTGATAAATTTGGTTTTTCTTTTTTATTTAGTTTGTATGACCGAATTGCTTAAACATCATTATCAGCAATAAATAAGGAATGTCCTTAAAAAGGCTCTTTAATCGTCTTGTTGTTATTGTTGTTTTTATTATTATTTTATCTACAATTTAATCACAATCTTTTTTGCCAAAAAAGTAAATTATTTTATTCATGCAATTTATTTCATTTATTTATCTTGTATATTACATTTTATGTTTCAGATTTCTTTTCTTTTATTTGTTGGCAGCTTTTTAAAGTCCTGTTGAAAAACTTTGATTTCTTTTGACTTTTGATTTGAACAAAATTATAAATATTTCAAATATATTTTAATAAACATTTTAAAACTTGTTAGTTTGTATAAAAGAAATTATAAAAGAATTGTTAACAGAAAAGTTGTGTTAATAATTTGTGTCTTTCGCGCATAATTTGTATTGTTATTGACTTTAAATTATTTTGTATTTATTATTTGATTTAGTTGTTTTTTTAAGGAAGTTGTAAATACAGTTTTTATTACTTTTTAATGTCGTTTATTTTACTTCCGAATATTCCACCGTTAGTTAGACTTCTGTAAAGAAAAGATAAAAAAATTTATTAATAAATTGTTGACACTTTCTTTCTTAAAAGAAGAATTTAATATTTTATTAAAAGAAAACTAAAGGGTCTTCCAATAGGGACTTCCGTCGAATTTATTCAATTTGTCTATGAAAACTCTCTCAAATTACATAAAAAAGGAAAAATCTTTAGTAGTTTTCATTTCCATGTCAGTCTGTCTCTCTGTCTGTCTGTCTGTCTGTCTGTCTGTCTGTCTGTCTGTCTGTCTGTCTGTCTGTCTGTCTGTCTGTCTGTCTGTCTGTCTGTCTGTCTGTCTGTCTGTCTGTCTGTCTGTCTGTCTGTCTGTCTGTCTGTCTGTCTGTCTGTCTGTCTGTCTGTCTGTCTGTCTGTCTGTCTGTCTGTCTGTCTGTCTGTCTGTCTGTCTGTCTGTCTGTCTGTCTGTCTGTCTGTCTGTCTGTCTGTCTGTCTGTCTGTCTGTCTGTCTGTCTGTCTGTCTGTCTGTCTGTCTGTCTGTCTGTCTGTCTGTCTGTCTGTCTGTCTGTCTGTCTGTCTGTCTGTCTGTCTGTCTGTCTGTCTGTCTGTCTGTCTGTCTGTCTGTCTGTCTGTCTGTCTGTCTGTCTGTCTGTCTGTCTGTCTGTCTGTCTGTCTGTCTGTCTGTCTGTCTGTCTGTCTGTCTGTCTGTCTGTCTGTCTGTCTGTCTGTCTGTCTGTCTGTCTGTCTGTCTGTCTGTCTGTCTGTCTGTCTGTCTGTCTGTCTGTCTGTCTGTCTGTCTGTCTGTCTGTCTGTCTGTCTGTCTGTCTGTCTGTCTGTCTGTCTGTCTATCTGTCTGTCTGTCTGTCTGTCTGTCTGTCTGTCTGTCTGTCTGTCCATCTGTCAGTTGAAACCTCTTTGCTGATATGGTTTGTTTGGTTTTCTAGTCATTGTGAGCATTGAAAATCGGAAATGTGCAAAATAAGGCCCACCGTAGTGTTGAAGCTATTTTGCTCAGCGATAAGTGTTTCTATTATGATATCCTTTCGAATTGCTTTTAACATGTGTTAGTCACTTTATAAGTACAAACATATAATGACATTAATATGTCATCATGCTACACTACCTACAGTGAAACACAGAAATCAGCGGCCCATCAAAAAAGAAGAACACACCCAACCTTCAAAATTTGTAAATAAAAAAATATAACAAGACACTCAAGTACTTCAACACTTCGTTTGACATTTATAAAAAAAAAAAACAATAACATGATAGCAGGTATTAGAAAGAGAAAGAGGAAAAGCAAAAAATATATCATGTATGAATTATGATTATTTAGAAAAATGGAATTTATTTAACGAATAAAGTCCCCAGACGACAAAATAATTTAAAGCATAAAAACTGAAATTTAAATAAAAACATATGTAAACATAACGTATGTAATATGTAAATATCTAAGAGTATGTATTGTGTAACATACTTAAAATTGCTTATGTAATCAACTTTTTTTTAATATTCATATCCTTGATATAGAATATGATTTTCAATGGTCCTCTTAGGTAAGCCTTTTCTTGCCACAACTCAAACATCAGCACGTTGCTGTTGGCACTCAGAAAAAAACCGTCAAGTTTAATAATTCTTTTTTTTTTCAATATTTTTCTACTCTTATGAGTGTAATAATGATGACGAAGTTGCTATTGAATTGAAAGCAAAGAGAAAAACACTTTTTTTTTGAATTATAACAAAAACATATTAACTTTTTCACTTTTTATTTGCTATTTTACGTGCTAAACGTGTATATTTGCTTTATTTATGCATAATATATAGAAAAATTTCTTAAGAAAAACCGTCTAAGGAAAATAAAAAGAAAATTCCATGACTTAATATTGTACGAGTGTATTATAATGGGTATATGTGGCGTTATAAACAAATTACTATTAGTGGTTGCTGATGTTGGATGGTTGTGCTCTTTAAGGCTACAGTGGAGAAGAGAAAAATAAAAACAACTGAAAAGAACAGAACTAGAACAGAACTAGAACAGAACAGAACTAGAACAGAACTAGAACAGAACTAGAACAGAACTAGAACAGAACTAGAACAGAACTAGAACAGAACTAGAACAGAACTAGAACAGAACTAGAACAGAACTAGAACAGAACTAGAACAGAACTAGAACAGAACTAGAACAGAACTAGAACAGAACTAGAACAGATCTAGAACAGAACAGAACTAGAACTAGAACAGAACTAGAACAGAACAGAACTAGAACAAGAACAGAACTAGAACAGAACTAGAACAGAACTAGAACAGAACTAGAACAGAACTAGAACAGAACTAGAACAGAACTAGAACTAGAACTAGAACTAGAACTAGAACAGAACTAGAACAGAACTAGAACAGAACTAGAACAGAACTAGAACAGAACTAGAACAGAACTAGAACAGAACTAGAACAGAACTAGAACAGAACTAGAACAGAACTAGAACAGAACTAGAACAGAACTAGAACAGAACTAGAACAGAACTAGAACAGAACTAGAACAGAACTAGAACAGAACTAGAACAGAACTAGAACAGAACTAGAACAGAACTAGAACAGAACTAGAACAGAACTAGAACAGAACTAGAACAGAACTAGAACAGAACTAGAACAGAACTAGAACTAGAACAGAACTAGAACAGAACTAGAACAGAACTAGAACAGAACTAGAACAGAACTAGAACAGAACTAGAACAGAACTAGAACAGAACTAGAACAGAACTAGAACAGAACTAGAACAGAACTAGAACAGAACTAGAACAGAACTAGAACAGAACTAGAACAGAACTAGAACAGAACTAGAACAGAACTAGAACAGAACTAGAACAGAACTAGAACAGAACTAGAACAGAACTAGAACAGAACTAGAACAGAACTAGAACAGAACTAGAACAGAACTAGAACAGAACTAGAACAGAACTAGAACAGAACTAGAACAGAACTAGAACAGAACTAGAACAGAACTAGAACAGAACTAGAACAGAACTAGAACAGAACTAGAACAGAACTAGAACAGAACTAGAACAGAACTAGAACAGAACTAGAACAGAACTAGAACAGAACTAGAACAGAACTAGAACAGAACTAGAACAGAACTAGAACAGAACTAGAACAGAACTAGAACAGAACTAGAACAGAACTAGAACAGAACTAGAACAGAACTAGAACAGAACTAGAACAGAACTAGAACAGAACTAGAACAGAACTAGAACAGAACTAGAACAGAACTAGAACAGAACTAGAACAGAACTAGAACAGAACTAGAACAAAACTAGAACAGAACTAGAACAGAACTAGAACAGAACTAGAACAGAACTAGAACAGAACTAGAACAGAACTAGAACAGAACTAGAACAGAACTAGAACAGAACTAGAACAGAACTAGAACAGAACTAGAACAGAACTAGAACAGAACTAGAACAGAACTAGAACAGAACTAGAACAGAACTAGAACAGAACTAGAACAGAACTAGAACAGAACTAGAACAGAACTAGAACAGAACTAGAACAGAACTAGAACAGAACTAGAACAGAACTAGAACAGAACTAGAACAGAACTAGAACAGAACTAGAACAGAACTACAACATTTACACACAACAATTTGCTCTTTTAGCTACTTTAGCTGCTATTTGTTCCAGCCTAAATGTTTTTCCTCACAACAAAGTCCTTATGTTTCACATTTTACTCTCCATAAAGCTGAAATATTCCTGCATTTTGTATGCATTTTATGTCCTTAAACATCCACAACATGCTTTTATGCAATTGAAATTCTTTTCTTACATTTATTTCAATTTTAATATTATTAAATAAAAACCAAACGCCTTGAAAGATATGTTTTATTACATAACTACATATTATACTCAACATGTTTTATAATATTTTTAAGCTTAATAAGTAGAAAAATTGTGTTTTTTCACTTTATAATTTTCCGGAGTTTGAACATTGAAAAATTAAACAAAAAAAGAAAAAAAATAGAAAATTTTATTGTTCGTTTTAATAACAATTTTAGCAAAAATATATATAATTTTTGTAGTAGTTGTTGTTGGTACTTTACTTTTCCACTTAATCATTTAATAATTCTCATTTTCTTTATTTTTCATTTATGTTGGTTTTTTTTTGTCTTCTCTTTCACATTTATTTATTCATTGGGAGTTTTTGTTTTTTTGTTTGAGTTGTTGCTTTAACTCATTACAGGATTTTCCACAGGATTGCATTTTTATAATGAAAATTTGCTTTAAGGCATTAAAATGTGGCAGGGTATTTGAAGCTGTAGTAGGAGAGTAGTAAAAACAGACAGAAATCATATATTTTTTTTGTTTAAATAAAAACAACATCATCATGATCATCGCCTTTATTAATAACATCATTCCTTTTGGTATATTTCAACAGTAGCACCAGTAGCAACATCATCGTAATCACTGGCTTGATGAACACCAGCAGAACCTACCATAAGCTGGCCCTCATTTCGTTAAAATGATAATGAAAACTCCCATTGAAAATAAAACAGTAAAAATATACACCAACAAAGATATAAAGGAATAAGATAGCAATGAAAATCCATACAGTTTAATAATAATCTGGCTACAACAAGATGAAATTGAAAATTCCGGGAGTTTCGTTTCGTTTCCTTTTTTTCACTTTTCTTAAATAAATGTATAAAGCTTTAAAGGCAACACTTATATACTCTTTACTACACAAATACTAATGAAATTTTTTCCAAAACATCATTTCGGTTTAAGTCCTGTGCAAAAAGAAAAATGGATATAAAAAAAAAATTCTGTAGCATATAACTGCACAAATACCTAAAAATAGCAAAAGAGTGTTGCAGAAAAAAAATTCAAGTTGATTTTTCCAATCAGTTTAAATTAAAATATAAAAAAAAACTACTAAAATGGCAAGTGTTGAAAAGAAGATAGTAGATAGCAGCAAAAACTGAAAATAAAACAACAAAGTTAAACAAGATAAAATAACAAGTGGAAAATTATATTAAAACAACTCAAGTGCATGAATACAACACTTTAACACTAGATATCTATGTTTTTGCTTTAATTTCTGTTTTACTGTTTTCTTCACAATTTTCCGTTATTCTTTACGTTTTGTAATAAAAATTAATTTTAATTAAATTTAAATTGATATTATTGAGCAATTAAAATTTTGTTAATTGCTTAAGATCAGCAGCCCCTCAAATGTAGAGATAAAATAAAAAGCCTTAACATAGGCAACAGTTTTGTTTATAAAAGATGTTCCTAAGGTATTAAGAAATATTGGGGATTTTATTTACATGATTAATCAATCAATAGCTTAGAACTAATGGCAACAACGATTACAAAATTTAATTATCTACAATCAAGCCAAGAAGTAGGCAACATTTTTTATGACTTAATGAATTTTAAGGTAAATGAGGTTTTTCCCTAACTTATTTAATAAAAACTAAACACTTTATGTGATTAATTAATCAAAAGCTTAGCACTAAAGGTAAAATAAAACGATTTAGTTGGTTTTTGAGAAGAAGTAAATTAAAAACTTCAATAATGTACGAGCAAACCATGAAGTAGGCAACATTTTTTATTTCTTAATGTAAATCTGCAGGTAAATTAAATCTTGACTTATTTAGTAACAACTAAACAATTAAAAAATGAAAATACTTTTTAAAAAATTATATTAATTTAATTAAAAACGGGCATTTTGAACTGACATTTTTGAAAATCGTGATTTTATACCAAACTGGGATTTGTTTTGTGATTCTTTTCCAAATTGTTTTTTAATTTATTTTAAAAAAGTTTTTTATTTTTTTAAATTTATTAAAAACAAGTAAGAGTGCTATATTCGGCTGTGCCGAATCTTATATACCCTTCACCAAATTATACTTCAAAATTTTAAAAATTTTAAGGTAAACAAAATTTAATTTTTTTCCCAGTTGTTTTTTTAATTTTTTGAAAAACATTTTTTTCTATTGTTATTTTAAATTTAAATTTTTTTTTTTTTAAATTTAAATTTTTTTTTTAAATTTTTTTTTTTTTAAATTTTTTTTTGTGAAAAAAAAAATCGGGTTAAACATTTTTTTTTCCGATTTTGACCCATTGTAGGTCCAACTTACTATGGTCTTATATACGTCGTTGCAAATGTCTTTGAAATATCTATCATTAGACAGACAGACGGACAGACGGACATGGCTTAATCGACTCCACTATCTAAGGATCCAGAATATATATACTTTATAAGGTCGGAAATGAAAAATGTAGAAATTACAAATGACAAACTTATATATACCCTTCTCACGAAGGTGAAGGGTATAAAAATGTATGATAAAAAATTTTTTTTGGTGAAAAAAAAATAAGTTTGTCATGCCGTTTGTAATTTCTACACTTTTCATGTGTGACCCTACAAAGTATATACATTCTGGATCGTTATAGGTAGCGAAGTCGATATGCCATGTACGTCTATCCGCCTGTATGTTGAAATCAACGTTTCGTAGCCCCCAAATTACTTTTTTTAAAAATATGGGTCGTACGTTTGGACCGAATGGACTCGAATTTTTTTTGTTAGTTAGACAACTAAATTACGAATAATATACAACAGATTTCAGAGCAATATCAATTATGGATCCAAAAAAAAAATCGATTTTCAATTTAAATATTAAAAAAATTGTAGATTTTTGCTGTTTTTTGGGCGAAAAGGTGACTTAACCGTTTTTTTTATTAAATAAAAAACTTTCTTTAAGAACATATAACAATTTTATGTTTATCTAAAAGATATCTTTACGGAGAACATTCTGATATAAAAAACGTGTTATATTCTTCGAACATATCACCCCTACGCCCTTTGGAATTTGACCTATTTTTTTTATCAAAAATTCAAATTTGGGCCACATTTTCTAAAATTCAAAAGCTGGGATCAGAAAACAAAAAGCAGCTTTGGAAACCTTGATGTGTTCCCTATTTATCGCCAAAGTATTTTTCCAGCCCCGATGGAAATGTGGACCCTATAGGCAAAATTGTAAAAAATATCATTTTTGGGATTTTTGCTCCAATTTTTAGGAATTGCGAGATTGCCTTTGACCTTTTGACAAGGTTTTTCACACCTTGTTATTTAGAATAACAGACATAAAAAAAGTTAAAAATTTCATGCAGTTTCATTAATAAATAAAGATTTTATTACATATTACATATTCATTGGGTTTCTAAAACTGAAACTTATATCAAAATTTGAATAGGATTGCAAATATTAGTAACAATTTGATCCACATTTACTTCGAGCTATATTTTTTTGTTTAGATAAGTTAATTTTTGATCTTAAAAAAAAATTCAAGTCAATATCTCAATTAGATTTGATAAGTCTTTCAAAAATATTGCACTTTTTCATAATAAAACAAGTAAGAAAGTATGGTCGGTCAAGCCCGACCATATAATACCCTACACCAAGTAAATGAGTAAAAATATTTTTCTTTTAAAATATCAATAATTTATATTCGTGAGTGATTTTCGGAAGTGGGCCTTATATGGGAGCTATGACCAATTATGGACCGATCACCATAAAATTAGGTCGTGTGATTTATGTCTATATTAAAGTTAGCTATGTTGAATTTTGTGTGTATACCAAAATTTTTAAGCGATTTATGCACGTTAAAGTGATTTTCGGAAGCGGGTCTATATGGGAGCTATGACTAATTATGGACCGATCGTAACAAAATTTGGTGACATGAATTTTGTATATATAAAACTTATTTGGAACGAATTTTGTGTAGATACATATATAAATTAAACATTTATGACCGATAAAGTCCAATTTCGAGAGGACATTTGTATGGGGGCTAGGTGAAATAATGGACCGATTTCAGCCAGTTTCAATAGGCTTGGTTCTTGGGTCGAAAAAGTAATATGTACCAAATTTGATCGAAATATCTTTAAAATTGCGACCTGTACTCTGCGCACAGCCAGCCAGCCAGCCAACCAGACGGACGGGCGGACATCGTTTAATCGACTCAGAAAGTGATTCTAAGTCGATCGGTATACTTTAAGGTGGGTGTTACACTAATATTTTTGGGCGTTACAAACATCTGCACAAACGCATAATACCCTCCCCACTATGGTGGTGTAGGGTATAAATATGTTTATAAATTTTCTTAAAATTTTATTCAACACAAGTCATTGGTTCTGACTCAGTCACATTAAGAAAATTTATACAAAAATACAAAATATAGCTCGAAGTAAATGTGGATCAAATTCAGGACCTAGCTGAGCGCTTTCCAAAAATATAAAAATCATTGAAATCGAATAGGAAACAAAAATATTTCAAGTGTTTACAAATTTTACATATTGAAGGTACCCTAATTTGAGTTCCCATGGCGCTGCCCCTGGATCATTTGTATGGCCCATTTTAATGTTTTAAACTCGAATACTCCTTGGCTACGCCCACGTCAAATTTTATCTCAATCGGACCAGCCGTTTAGAAATGTCAGATTTATTTCCAAAAAATTTCGATTCTGAATTTTTTTTTCCCAAAAAAAAATTTTTTTTTTTTAAATTTTGAAAAAAAAAATTTTTAATTTAAAAAGAAGTTACTAATAATTTAAAAAAAAAAAAATTTGTTCACTTATAAATTTAAAAAAAAATATTTTTTTTTTAAAATTTGTAAAAAAAAAAAAATTTAATTTAAAAAAAGTCACTAATAAATTAAAAAAAAAATTAAGAAATTAAAAAACAATTTTGAAAGAAAAAACTTTTTTTTAAAAAATTTCGAAAAAAAAAAAATTTTTTATTTAAAATAAGTCATCTCCGATAAAACGCATTTCCATCTCAATGAATTAGTGAATACACAAAATTTTCGAATTTTGGCCTCAGAAAATCCTCATGAAATCCATGAGAAACAAATGCACCCACAACGAGCAACTGTCTGGTGTGAATTTTGGTCAGGCGGCATGATTGGGACTTACTTTTTTGAAGATGAGGCCGAATTTGCCGTGACTGTGAAAGACATTCGTTACAGGAACATGATAACGAAGTTCTTGTGGCATCAACTGAACGACTTGTTTTTTAGCAAGACGACGCCACCTACCACACCGCTCATGAAACAATCGATTTATTGCAGCAACGATTTCCAGAATAAATTATCTCAAGAAATTCTGATGACAACCGGCCACCAAGATCATGAGATTTAACGCCGAGCGATTTTTTTTCTTTGGAATATCTTTGGTGAAATCTCGGGTTTATGCGAATAAACCAGAAACAATTCCTGGGCTCAAAACCGAGATTTAACGCGGCATCGCACAGAGGGGCCAAACATACTAATTTTGCGGATTAATTGAAAAAACAAATTTCAAGTATCGTGAAAACTGAAAGTACCAGCTTAAAGAGCACAAAATTCTACATCAGCACTGCTGATTCAGCAGGCAAAAAATGAATGTGAAATATGAAACGGTATTCTTATAGTCACGTGTTGAAATTACATATTGTGAGAAAAAAACCTAAAAAATTTATAAAAAAAAAAATAAAAAATTGCGCAAATAAATACTATTTGTGATAGGTAATTTAAAAAAATTAACAGATCTAATTATGTAACCATCAAGTTCAGGTATTGATATGTTTTGATTAAATTGAAATTTGAATTATTTGTGGAAGTGGCTTTGATATTAGTTTTTACATTGGAAGTGCAAAAAAAAATGGATTTTGTCAATTCAAATGGACATAAAGTTATTAGCTTGGCTCAGCTGGGCAGAGAATTTAATATAATCTAAAAGCCTGGACAGTTAAGCGTTGTTTCAGAAAAAATTAGGTTGCGCATCGTTGCGCCTCATAAGTTATATGTAAATTAGTAACAGCTTCACCAGTTAAGTCTACAAACAAAAAGCAATTTGCGATTGTGATAAACGTTTTATGGCTGTCGTTGTTATTGTCATTGTTTCTGGTTTTATAAGAGATGTGCATATGTTGTGATTAATAATACGAGTCACATGTGAGTCAGGCCTGGACGTGGCTATATTCTTGTATTATAATGAGATATACAATAATAAACTTTTACCAATTACTTTTCTTTATTTCAGTTAAGTTTAGTTTTCCATCCGTTGAGTTTCTAATCGTGAATGAATAGCACGCGGGATTTTAACAATTTAACTCTCACGCACTCACGCTTTTATATGCTTGTTTAGAAGTTTTTTTTGTGCTTAAGTCATCCGATATCAGGCAATTTAGCTTAAAAAATCATGTTAGTGAGCGCGACCGCGTGAATTTTAAAGTTTTATATCGGAACCGAAGTCTTTTAGTGGCTGGTGTTGGGAAAGATCTCTATTATTCAACCTCCCATTACTAGTTAATATAATGATATCATCTTAAAACAATATGGTAGTTTTTTTTTATCAATATCATGCATAAATTTAGTATGTCTCACTGATGTAGTTCTATAGATATAGGAGAATTAATAATTCATTTGTATGGGGGGAACCCGATTCCACCCTCGTATAACCTTCCGATTTTGATGGAAAGTGTTGTTTGTTTTTAGAGTTACCCGCAGCAAATTTAGTGTTCATGGCTATTATAGTTCTATAGAAATAGCACAGTTAATAATTATTTTATATGGTGGGTAATTGACTTCCCCCTCCTATATCCCTAACATTTTGTTAGAATATACGGATTGGTCTAAGAGCTACCCACGTAAAATTTTGCTAGCGTCGCTATTATTGTTGTTGACATATTAATAAATCCGTAAAAAAGGTCATTTGACCCCACTGTGCATCGGTGAGATACGGCCACATCTCTGTGAAAATGTCATGGAAAATTTCATGAAATGAAATCTGCGTTTGTGCAGAAGTTTGTAACGCCCAAAAATATTGGTCTAACACGCACCTTAAAGTATACCGATCGACTTAGAATCACTTTCTGAAACTGGATGAAATCGGTCCATTATTTCACCTAGCCCCCATACAAATGTCCTCTCGAAATCGGACTTTATCGGTCATAAATGTTTAATTTATATATGTATCTACACAAATTTCGCTCCAAATAAGTTTTATATATACAAAATTCATGTCACCAAATTTTGTTACGATCGGTCCATAATTAGTCATAGCTCCCATAGAGACCCGCTTCCGAAAATCACTTTAACGTGCATAAATCGCTTCAAAATGTTGGTATACTCACAAAATTCAACATAGTAAACTTTCATATAGACATAAATCACACGACCTAATTTCATGGTGATCGGTCCATAATTGGTCATAGCCCTCATATAAGGCCCACTTCCGATAATCACTCAAAAATATAAATTATTGAAATTTTAAAAGAAAAATGTTTTTGCTCTTTTACTTAGTGTAGGGTATTATATGGTCGGTCTTGCCGACCATACTTTCTTACTTGTTTTTTTTTAATTTTAAAGGGTTATCTATGTTTTAAAAATGTTTGTATTTTATATTTAAATAAAATACAAAAGCAATTTTTAATTCCAGTTAATTTTTTTTGGGAGAATTATTATAACAGTTTTTTTTCTTTAGAAAATATTATGTGTTTAACAATTTCTTAATAATTTTTTATATAAGACTTTTTTTAATTTGAATTAATTTTGTTTTTATTTCACTTTTCACATAAATCCTTTCACATACATACATTTGTAAAAGGATTTACGTGCTAATCCCTTTAAAAATAAAGTACTTATTAATTACGTTTGAAGTTTAAGCTTTTTCAGCGGAAATTATATTTCAACAGAAATTATTTTTAACCCTCCCAAAAAAAAACTGAAACAAAATATTGTAGTAAAACGAAATGAAAATCCAAAAATAAAAGTAAAAGAAAAAGAAATGTAACTGTAATCTTCAAAACGAAACCAAACGTTAAAAGAAACTCATTATGGACATGCAAAGCTGTTAAGTGCAATATATTAAAATCGGTACTTAAAACAATTTAAGACACGATACATTTGGTAAGCTCCACTATAAGGTATAAAAAAAGGATTAAAATTGCCAAATCGAAGGAAACAAGGTAGACCAATACGGAATAGGAGAAGAGGAGTAGCAAATATATATATGACAGTCCAGCAAACAGAGTGGTTAGATTAAGGTAGAAGTTTAAATCAAGTGTGAAACACTTATCTTATCCAAGATGTCATTTTAAAAAACTTTACAAAAGAAAGACATTTTTAGCCTGAAAATCGAGGTTTCCTCAACTTTAAAATAATTAAGTTCAAATTTGAACACTTAAATGTTACAAATGCAATGAAAAAACCACTGTTCTTTAAATTTCTAAACAGTTCTGCAAAACCCCTATACTTTTACACAATCATACGCTAACATGTTTTAGAACAATTTGCCTTTCCACACTTAATAACAATACTTAAGCATAAGAAAAGAAATTTCCATAAAACTGCCTCCCCAAAAAAACCTAAATAAAATTAGCAGACTCTAAAGAATTAGAAACAAATCAAAAGAGTATAATTCAAACCAAAAAAAAAAAAATACTAAAAAGAATCTAAACCTTCTACATGAAAACACATGTCTAACATGCAAAATACTTAAATAATAATAAAAATAAAATAAATAGAATAGAATACAACAAACACACTTAAACAAAAACAAATGAACAACAACAGCAACAAAAAAACCCTTGAAAAGGAAATAAAACAAAAAGCAGCCAAATTCTTATAAACAAACAACAACAAAAATATCCTTAAACACGTTTTCAAGAGGTTACAACAACTGTTTGCTTTAGTATTTACGAAGAGAGAGAGAGCGGCCTTTAGTAGAGTCACGATAAAGACAATAACCAAGAAGGAGAAATAAAATAAAAACCAGGGTTATTCACTCGAAACCAAACGACCACAAAACTACATGATTGTTTTTTATTTCTTTTGCTATTTTTGTTTTATATTTAAACGTTGTTTTTAGCTTTTTTTGAGTTTTATTTTACACCAGACAGTTTATTTTTCATTTACCTTTTTCGAAAAGTCTTATGAAAAATCAGTTGTTTTACTAAAAACAATGGTAAATGTGAAAAGGGGAGAGTGGTAAAAGTGCAGAGAATAAATTATTTATAAACGGAAGTGATTGTTAAATGTTTTGAAATTATTTTACGTGGATTAAATAAGTAACTTAAGGAGTTCAAGGTTTTTTATGGGTTTGAAATAAAACTGTTAAAAAGGATATTTTTATAAAAATTTCTAGTCTCCATAAAAACATTCCCATATCCAATATATTCCATAGAAAAGATTGTTATAAAAAAATTCTTATATAAGAAACTGTTTACGAAATATCTATCGAACATTCATTCCATGAATGACTTACAGAAATACTAGCTTAACCCGTTGAGCTTCGCTAACCCTATCGAAGTAAAATAAAAAAAAGTGATAGGATTTTATAAAGAAACAAATAAGAGTGCTATATTCGGCTGTGCCGAATCTTATATACACTTCACCAAATTATATAAAAATATTTTTTTTTAAATATTGAAAAAAAAAATTTTCAAAAATGTTTTTCAAAATTTTTTTTTCCAAATTGTGTTTTAGTTTATTTTAAGAGTTTTTTTCAATTTTTTTTTTTAGTTTTTAAAAAAAAAATTTTTAATTTTTAAAAAAAAAATTTTAATTTTTAAAAAAAAAAAATTTTAATTTTTTAAAAAAAAAATTTTAATTTTTAAAAATAAATTAAAAATTTAAAAAACAAAAATTTTTTTATAAAAAAAATTTCGTGTTAAACAATATTTTCCCGATTTTGACCCATACTATAGCCTTATATACTTCGTTGGAATGGACTTTGAAATTTCTATCACTACACAGAGAAAACAGATTCGTGATAGCAACCGAATTTGTTGCCAATCGAATGATTCTGTCTTAGTGACCGAATTTTACAGTTGTGGCTACAATATTTTTGAAGGGGTAACTAAAGTTTGGTTGCCTCAACTGAAATTCTTCTTTATCAACTGACTTTCTGTTGTTAGAACTGAAAAATTCTGTGTGTGCAACAGAATCATTCGACTGGCAACAAATTCGGTTGCTATCACGAATCTGTTTTCTCTGTGTAGTTATCCATATCGAGGTTGTCCCGGTTTTTTCCTTATATCTCAGCGATTTGTGGGCCGATTTTGTCGATTTTAAATATCAACCGAGCCGGAAGAATTGCCGATATATTGATGTATGATTCATTTATGTGAGTTATTTGGGGGCTATGGATTTGAACATATAGACGGACAGATCGACTTCGCTATCTATAACGATCCAGAATATATATACTTTGTGCGGTCGCAAATGAAAAATGTAGAAATTACATACGGAATGACAAATTTAAACCATTGCCACTCTTGGTAAGGATTATAAAAATAGTTTGAATCAACTTGCAATTAAAGTTCTCAAGATATTTAAAACTAATTTTTTTCTTTTGTATGGTAGGCTACTCATCCTTTGTTCCGATCCCTTAAATTTTTGGTTAAATCTCATGCAGTGATAAGAAATTGAATCGTGTAAAGTTTGAAGACTTTCACAATTATAATACTCCAGATATTCAAAAACAACGATTTACATTGTACGATAGGTGCCACGCCCACTAATCTAATACCAACCAAACTCCGTACAGTGATAAGAAATTGATTCTTACAAAGTATAAATACTTTAGATATTCGAAATTAACAATTTACATTGTATGGGAGATGCCACGCCCACTTATACAATACCGCCCATTTTCGCACAAACCATATAAAATAATAAGGGTAAAATAAATTCGGGTAAAATGTTAAGACTTCCACAATTATAGTTCTCCAGTTATTCGAAAATAACTATAATATATAAAATAATTTTTGATTAGATTTCATGCACTGATAAGATATCTCTGGTCATAAGCAATAATCACCTAAGGCGACTTAAGAAGATTTGAGTTATATATGATCCAAGGTTAGTTCTATTTGATAGTAACTCAGACACAATTTTTCAATAAGATCGGTCGAGATCTCTCTGAGTTAGATGGGGTCAAATTTTGACATTTTGGCCAAGAAGGGTTTTTTTCTTATCCATGTAACTTATTACCTATTGTTCCTAGCTAAATGTGTCCCAAATAGTTTAGATAGCTCTTTCTTCAATCTTTCGAAAAAAAATATTTAAAAAAAAAAAAAAAATTTAATATTTTTTTCCGAAATCAAAAACTTTTATGACTTTTTTTCTCAAAATGGGCCCTTTTTTTCTTAAAATAAAGCTTAGATATTTTTTATATCTTTCGAAAAAAAATACTTAAAATACCTAAAAAAAATAAAAAAATTTTAATATTTTTTTTCCGAAATCAAAAACTTTTTTTTCAAAATGGGTCCTTTTTTATACCCTTCACCTTAGTGAGAAGGGTTTATATAAATTTGTCATTCCGTTTGTAATTTCTACATTTTTCATTTCCGACCCTATAAAGTATATATATTCTGGATCCTTATAGATAGCGGAGTCGATTAAGCCATGTCCGTCTGTCTGTCTGTCCGTCTGTCTGTTGAAATCAATTTTCTGAAGACCACAGATATCTTCGGGATCCAAATCTTTAATAATTCTGTCAGACATGCTTTCGAGAATTTTGCTATTTAAAATCAGCAAAATCGGTCCACAAATGGCTGAGATATGAGGAAAAAACCAAGACATCCTCGATTTTTGACCTATATCTGGATTACTAAGACATTAATATAGACAATATGGATACCTAATGATAGATATTTCAAAGACATTTGCAACGACGTATATAAGACCATAGTAAGTTGGACCTACAATGGGTCAAAATCGGAAAAAAAAAATTTAATCCGAATTTTTTTTTTGCACCAAAATTTTTATTCACTAAATATAAAAAAAAAAAATTTAAAAACTAAAAAAAATTTTTTTTAAAAAAAAAATATTAAATTTAAAAAAAAAAAATTTAAATTTTAAAAAAAAAGAATTTAAAAAACAATTTCGAAAAAACAACTGGAAAAAAATTTTGTTTAGCTAAAAATATTTAAAATTTTTATTTTAAAGTATATTTTGGTGAAGGGTATATAAAATTCGGCACAGCCGAATATAGCTCTCTTACTTGTTTTCTCTTAAAATAAAGCTTAGATATTTTCCTTGAAGACCTATTGGTCGCTTAGTGGGATGCGAGTGGGATATCTATCAAAATAAATAATTTGTAACTCAAAACATACAATTTTTGACTTTTTTTGCAAAATCAAAAACTTTGTTGACTTTTTTTTTCAAAATGGACCCTTTTTTAATTTTTTTTTTTTAGCTCAACCAAAAGCTGAGATATTTTCCTTGAAGACCGTTTTGGTAATTTTTTCCAAAGGAAAGCTTACGCCCATTCCTTTAAGATACTTTTGGTCCCTTAGTGGGATGCGAGGGGGATATCTATCAAAATAAATATTTTGTAAATCAAGAAATACAATGAAATTTTTTTTGAAAAATCAAAATTTTTTACCAATAAGGGCCCTTTTTTTAATGTTTTTTTTTTGCTCAAAAGAAAGCTTAGTTCCATTCCTTTAAGATATTTTTGGTCGCTGAGTGGGATTCGAGTGGGACATTGCTGGGAAACAAATTTTTGCTACAAATTTTAAATATTTCTACATTCTTAAACTCTTAAAATTGGCTCTATTTTTTCAATTTTTCTCTCTCTCTCTCAATAAATTTATCATTGCAACACGTTTCGTTAGTTTCATTATATTATTTCGTAATTTTTATCATTTTCAAATTATTCTTATTACAAAATGACACCCACACATAGAAAAGACATAATTCAATAGTTGCTGCGTTATTATTTCCTTATTTTTTTTTCATTTCTATCTCTCTGCTTTGGAGCACCACTATGTTGTCTATAATTTATCGTTTAACAGCACGCACCAGTACATTTCCAAGTAAAATACAACACATTTCCAATATGAAAAAAAACACACACATTAATAAGGCCAACTGGAGCTTGCACTTGTACTAACATACATTAGCTTACAATTTGCTAAGATCCTCTCAACACAACTCTTCTTGTCCATGTTCTGGTATCTTAAGGACATATTTATGGTTTGATATCTTTTTGGCAAGAGCTGGAAAATGTGAGAAAAAAACGTAGTAGCAGATGAGTTAGAAGCCCAACAAAATGGACTTTTAGATACAAAAACTAATGTTGGATATGAAAATGCAGTTTTCATGTAGGAATTTTTAGTATTGTGCTGTCCTTTTGTTAGATATGGCACGTTTTAGTGTAAAGAATTTTCAATCAGTTGATATCTTATCAATTTGTATAAACATTATTTTTTTTTTCTAAACTCTTGTTGTTTCCACTGTTAGTTTAATGTTTGCCAATTGGCTTTTTATTAGTTTAAGGCAAAAAAAATTAAATAAAAATAGAAAAAAATGTTTAACCAAGTGCCAAAATATTTTTAATGAATTTTTATTTAGATATTTTTTTAACAAACAAATCTGTGCAAAAAGTAAAAAAAGGAAATTGGCAATTTGTGATAACTACAAAATCTACAGCATAGTTTTAGGATTTAAAAAGTAAAATTTAAATTTAAGCCTAATATTTTTCAGGAGTAAAGCTGGCCACACACGGAATGATTTGTTCGCCTGATTTGTGATTGAAAATTTTAAATTACTTGTGATTTTGTTCGCACACAGTCCCATTAACAAGTAACAAGACGTCGAACACGAACAAATCGGACTCACAAATCATCCGTGTGTGGCCAGCTTAACCCGGCAATTCCCAGTGTCAGCTACAGGTGGCAAAGATTAACGATAGTTTTAAACATAGAAACAGATATCACTGATAAATATTGATATTATTTATATACAGACAAGAGCCTGTTTTATATCTGATTTTATTTTGGAGAAACTGTTATACTGATTTTTTTCCATAGAAGAAATGGTTATACTACATTTTTTTTAGAGGAGAAACGGTTATACACAATTTTTTGGAGAGGATAAACTGTTATACTATTTTATAGAAGATTTGTTTCTATAGAAGAAACTGTTATACTGATTTTTTTGAATAGGAGAAACTGTTTTTTAAGTTGAAACTGTTACACTGAAAATATTGTTACACTGATTGTTTTTCTGGAGGAGAAACTGTTATACTGGTAAAAGAAATTGTTATAAAGATTTTTTCTATAGGAGAACTAAATTTTTCTACAGGAAAAACTCTTATACTGATTTTTTTCTAGACGAGAAACTGTTATACTAATTATTTCCATAAAAGAAACTGTTATACTGATTTTTTTCTATAGAAAGAACTGTTCTACTAATTTTTTGTCTAGAAAATTGTTATCCGGTTTTTTTCTATATTAAAACCGTTATACATTTTTTTCTATAGAAAAACTGTTATACTGATTGTTTTTTTGGATTAAAACTGTTATAGTGATTGCTTGCTATAGAATAAACTGTTATACTGAATTTTTTCTATAGGATAAACTGTTATACTGCTTTGTTTCTAAAGAAAACTCTTTTATTGATTTTCTCTATGGGAGAAACTGTTTTATGAAAACTGTTATACTGATTATTTTCTCAAGAAAAACCAATTATACTGATTTTTTCTAAACATTTTTTATTTTTTTTTGTATAAAAAAAACTGTTATACATACTTGTTTTTCTATAGAAAAACTCTTATACTGACTGTATAATGAATTAATCCATACAGTTTTTTTCTGCAGAATAAAATCAGGATATTAGTTTATCTTAGAGAAAAAAATAAAAAATTTTCTATAGAAAGAATCGGTATAAAAGTTTTTTCTTGAGCAAATAATCAGTATAATAGTTTTCGTAAAACAGTTTTTCCTATAGAGAAAATCAATAAAAGTGTGTGTAATTTAGAAAAAAATCAGTATAACAGTTTGCTTATAGAAAAAATTTAATGTAACAGTTTATCCTATAGAAATAAATAACTATTTATAACAGTTTTAATGCATAAAAAAACAAGTAAGAAAGTATGGTCGGTCAAGCACGACCATATAATACCCTACACTAAGTAAAATAACAAAAACATTTTTCTTTTAAAATTTCAATAATTTATATATTTGAGTGATTTTCGGAAGTGGGCCTTATATGGGGGCTATGGCCAATTATGGACCGATCACCATGAATTTCGGTCGTGTGATTTATGTCTATACGAAAGTTTACTATGTTGAATTTTGTGAGTATACCTACATTTTTAAGCGATTTATGAATGTTAAAGTGATTTTCGGAAGCTGGTCTATATGGGAGCTATGACGAATTATGGACCGATCGTAACACAATTTGCTGACATGAATTTTGTATATATAAAACTTATTTGTAGTGCAATTTGTGGAGATACATTTATAAATTAAACATTTATGACCGATAACGTCCAATTTCGGCAGGACATTTGTATGGGGGCTAGGTGAAATAATGGACCGATTTCAGCCAGTTTCAATAGGCTTGGTCCTTGGGCTGAGAAAAGTATATGTACCAAATTTGATCGAAATATCTTCAAAATTGCCATTTGTACTCTGCGCACAATCGACTCAGAAAGTGATTCTAAGTCGATCGCATAATACCCTCCCCACTATGGTGGTGTAGGGTATACAAATCAGTAGAAGAGTTTTTCTATAAAAGAAAAGTTTTAATATAGAAAAAATCCTTATAACAGTTTTTTCTATACAAAAAATCAAAAATTATCTGTAGAGAAAAAGTATAACAGTTTTTTCTTTTTAAAAATTTCAGTATATTAGTTTCTCTTATGGAAAGTGCAAAAAAGTGCCGTTGAAGGGAAATTGATTGCCATACGAATTAAAGCCGAGATATCTTGAAAAACGATTTCGCATGTCCGAAATGATACATGAACGCTATAAAAGAAAATAATTTTTGCACCAAATCATTACCTGCAATTGAAAATGTATCCATTAAGATACTCTGAAGCATAAGAGATCGTAGTAGAAGCCTGGCCAACAAGCCGAACATCAATGCCAAATATCCATGTCACTAAGGAAATGCTATGTATTTGTTGTGACCAATAGGGTCAGACCATAACAGGGAACCTGTACCGAACACAACTGATTTAATTGAAGCGAGCCTTAGCCGAAAAATGTCCGGAATATGAGGCCAGATATGAAACTGTTGCAATACGTTTTAAAAGTATTTATAATGAAGAGATTGGGAGGTTTTGCCTCACCCGCTTTATCCAGTCCATACCGTACCCCATCGGACTACTATTTATTTCGATCGAAGCAGCACGCACTAACTGGAATACACTCCACTTTGTAACAGAGTATCCGAAAGATGAGCTGTTATTTTGGCTCGGAATCCATATGTTGCCAGAAAGATGGGAAAAGGTTATAGCTAACAATGGCCAATAAATTTGAATAAATTTATTTTGTACAAATGTTTCAAAATAAAAGTTAAAAATTTAAAAAAATTCCGCATTTTTAAAACATAATACTTCCTGTAGTAATAAGAATTATACACAAACTGACTCAATATGATTTAGAAAGGAAATTCCTAAAAATTACATAATTTTATAAATCTTTATTAAAAGATTCCCCAAAATCTTTCTTAATATTTAACAAATTCATTAAACCTTTTATATAACCATTCCTTTAGACATTTAATACTTAACAACTGCCACAAAATATTTGGCTAATTTTAAACCACTTCAACAACGAAAAATCCCCGAAAAAAAAGTATCCTTTACCCTACTTATAATCATTATATATAAATGAAGTATTTATCCCATGAAAAATATTTACACTTCTTAAGAAAAATGTTTGTACATGAAAAGCTTAATATTTCAGCGCCCAAAAAAAAAAAACCGAAATGTTAGGAAAAAGCAAGAGAAAAAATATGTTCACTTCATTTAAGCCTAATTTATAGTGGTGATGTTGAAGCAGGCAAAAAACAACAACATCTTATACAATGCTACAACTACAGCCTGCTAAAGCAACAAAAACGAAAAAACTAAAATCAACACACAGTTTTAAAGGAATTCTAAAGACACACTTACTCAAATAATAAGTATTAATACCTACACTAGTAAACCCTTCCTTTACTTACCCACTCTAAATAAAGAATTTCGTTACAAACTAAAAAAGAAAAATAAAACACACAAAGAACTTCAACAATTTTTCTTAAGTTGTCACTTCTAACACAAGTTTATGCACTAAAAGAATTTTTCCATGCCATTTAGTTGGTAGACAAATACACAGACACATTTTCTTTTTACACACACACACCCACAAACATACTGTATTTGTAGAGAGCGGAAATAAAAAAACAAGGATGCTTTGTGTATTAAACTAACTGCCTACACTCTTTTGCACACACATCCCCACACACACTCACTATTTAACAAAATGTTATAGCAATTGAAACTTTGTATTTTAGAGAGAGTGCGAGAGAGAGGGAGAAGAAAAAAGGATTCAACTTAAGGAAAACATACGAGCAGCAATAAAGCTACCCAAAAAAAAAGAGACGAATGATTTTTAAGGCGTTTTAACAAGCGGGAACAAAAAATTGAATACTTGAGCAACAAAAAAAAAACAGCAACTCATCAAGATGAATAGTATTAAGTTAAGAAACGATATATATATTTTATTGTTTCTTCCTTGGCAAAGATTTGCTTAAGAATTATAGGGTATGCTTACTTTAAAGCAAGTATTTGTAACTATTCATTTCAAACATTTTGATAAAAATTTCTTAATTATCAATAAAAAAAATTCTACAAGATCGTTGTTTAGCGACACCTATTTTTTATATTTTATACTCCGAGTTTCCCATTATAGACCTCCCAGTGTATAGCTTGCTTCTTTCAACAGGTCCTGTTAAAAAATGTTATTAGCTCCACCTAAAAATACTTTTTTGGGGTATCGTCTGTTTCGAATCACCTCAAACGTTTCAATTATCTACCGCATGTAACCTATCGGAGAGTTCCTGATTATCATAGAATCGTATTTTGAGATTTGACATAAATTTAGATAGCTACTTTTTCAATCTTTTTTAAAAAAATATAAAATTTTATCATTTTTTTCCAAAATCAAAATCTTTTTCGGCTCTTTTTCCAAAATGGGTATTTTTTCTCAAAAGAAAGCTTAGAGATTTTCCTTGAAGACTTAATTGGTCGCTTAGAGGAATGTGGGATATCTATCAAAATAAATATGTTGTACCCGGGAATTCCCGGTACGAATTTCCCGAGAATTTAGCCAATTTTTCACTACCCGATTCCCGGGATTTTTAGTCGGGAATCCAGGGAATTAAAAACTGACGAAAATACATAGAAAACAAGTTACAATTAAATTTTTTTCACCAAAAAAACAGTGAAAAGTTTTTTACAGTTTTTTGCTTATATTTTAGCATTAATAGACCGCTTATTATTATTATTTATTTGGGTTTTTTCGTAAGAAAATTTAAAAAAGAGAATTCATTATTTATAGAATTTATTTGTTATTGAATCATTCTAAGTTCTTTAAGTTTCTTCATCAAATCCTTTTGTAATGGATTTCAAAAATTTATTAAATGACTAAATTTTTCTTCAATTAAAATCTAGTACAAATTTTTCAATTAATTTTGTAAATGATTTGATTTAACAAAAACTTAATCATTCAAAGTTTGAATAAATTCCGTTATTAATTAACTGTAAAATTAATCTAGTTTAAACAAAAGCTTTGGAATGAATCTAAAATATTAAATAGTAGGAATGGATTTGTGGAATGAAAGGCTGACATTTTTTAATTATGGATTAAGATTTTAGTGAATTAAGCTCAAATTTTATTAATTAATTGAAAGCTATGACATTTAATAATTATAACACTAAGTATTTATATTCCTAATTTACAGTATCATTATATATTTCGGGAATAGCCGGGTACCCGGGAATGTAGAAAAAAATTTCCCGATTCAAGGGGAATCAAAAAAGGTCGGAAAATTAAAAACCCTACTCAAAACATACAATTTTTGACACAATATAATTTTCCGGCCCTATAAAGTAGATATATTCTGGATCCTTATAGATAGCGGAGTCGATTAAGCCATGTCGGTCCGTCTGTCTGTTGAAATCAATTTTCTGAAGACCCCAGATATCTTCAATAATTCTGTCAGACATGCTTTCGAGAAGTTTCCTATTTAAAATCAGCAAAATCGGTTCACAAATGGCTGAGATATGAGGAAAAAAACAGAACAACCTAGATTTTTTACCTGTTTTTGACCTATATCTGGATTACTAAGTCATTAATATAGATAATATGGATATCTAATGAGAGATATTTCAAAGATCTTTGCAACGACGTATATAAGACCATCGTAAGTTGGACCTACAATGGGTCAAAATCGGAAAAAATATTTTTTAACTCGAATTTTTTTTTTCATTTTAAATCAAAAAATTTTGTTTTAAAATTTAAAAAAAAAAAATTTATAATCAAAAATTTTTTTTTTTAAATTTTAAAAAAAAAATTTTAATTTTAAATAACAATTTGGAAATTTTTTTTTTTAAATTTAAAATAACAATTCCGAAACTTTGAAAAAAAAAATTTTTTTTTTTACTTAAAAAGATTTGTATTTTGAAGTGTAATTTGGTTAAGGGTATATAAGATGCGGCACAGCCAAATATTGCTCTGGAACGCGGTTTAGTATTTAATGACTTTTTATATTTTGAAGTTGTTGCTTCGAAAATGTCGAATTTTGTGTCAACAAAGCTTCATATCCGGAAATTTTTGCTTTACTTCTTTAATTTGAAAAAAAGTGCCGCTGAAGCACACAGATTGCTCACCAAAGCTAATGATGAATGTGTTTCATCGGCTTCAACACACGAGATATGGTTTGTGCGATCCAGAAGTAATGATTTTGACAAGGATGATAAAGATTGCGCAGACTAGCCAAAAATGTTTGAAGATCATGAATTGGAGGTATTACACCATGAAGAATGTTCTTGCTAAATCATTGGGATCTAGCTACTCAATCTGCAATTTCAAAATGTATGTAAGCAGCAGTATTCATCAAAATGAAGGGAAATTGGGTACCATACTACCTTGAAGGACGATTTTGCATGTTTGAACGTTAAAAAAGAACATTTTTTTGGACCGAATCATTCCTTGTGATTAAAAATGGATCAATTACGATAACCCGAAGTGTAAGAGATCGTATGTGAAGCCCGGGCTGCCCGGTCACCCAGCCTTATCGATACCAAAACCAAATATCGATGGCGCTAAGGTAATGCTCTGTATTTAGTGGGACCAAAAGGGTTCTATCTATTATGAGCTGCTGAAATCTGACCACTATTACAGGGATCCTGTACCGAACGCAATTGATTCGTTTGAAGCGATCATTTGCCGACAAATATCCAAAATATGGGGCCAGATATGAAATCATGATATTCCACATGCACAGTGGGGCAGAATCGAAATTTTTTGGAAATAAAACTGGCATTTCTAAACGGCTGGCCCGATCGGGATAGAATTTGAATTGGGCGTAGCCAAGGAGTATTCGAGTTTAAGTTATTAAAATGGGACCTGCAAATGCTCCAGGTGCGGCGCTATGGGGGCTCAAAGTAGGGTACCTTCGACATGTTTCCCATCCGATTTCAAAGAATTTTATATCCGATCGGATCAGCCGTTTAGAAATGCCAGATTTATTTCCAAAAAATTTCGATTCTGCCCCAACATGCAACGCTATATATTTAGAATATAGTGGTTTGGAACCCGCTTAATAGTCCAGACCATGCCCTGACCGACTAGTAATTGTTTCGATCGATATAAAACGCTCTCTCTTGGATACGTTTCCACTTAGAACAGAGTATCCAATATTGGCTTGATTCGTTCTTGGCCTCGAAAGTCGAACAGTTCTTTTTTCTCGGAATCCAAATTTTAAACAATCCCTCATTTTTAACACCTAATATAATTTTAATAATATTTTTAAAAATCCTTAAGTAGGGCTTTTAAAAGTCTTTATATGTCGCCTTTATTTCAATTTGATTTCACTCTATCCTGGTATATATATCATAGGGTTAAGTAAATTGTTAGTGCGACATTTTTTATGTTCTTTCATTTTTTTCTTTTTGTATTGCGTCAAAGCTTTTCTTTTTGCGTCTATTTGCTTACCATTTTAAGATTTGCTACAGTTTCATACTTGTTTCTATTCCTTTTTTATTTTTTTATTTCTCTTTGTTTTTTTGTGTATTTTGTTTAAGGCAAAATTCTTTTGTATAATTTACTAAAAATGAATCTGTTTCCTTTTAGTATTTACTTGCTTTAGTACGTTTAGTTTCTTTTTTTTTCATTGTTTTTTGCTTAAGGTTCAGTTTTCTATATTTTTTTTTCAAACAGCATCAGCTGGTGTTTCCGTTTATTTTATTTTTTTGAAAAAGAAAGAAAGCAGCAGTGTTTGTGTGTGTATATTTAAGTATTGTATTAAAATGACATGTAAATCTTTGCTTTTGGGTTAAAAATAAAATAAAAAAAAGAAAATTTCACAAATTTTACAGAAAAATATAGCTAAAAAGGGGGAATATTTTTTTTTTTTAGAGAAATGTGTAAAAGAAAAAAATACAAAGAGTTGTTACATTTATACCAAATTAAGTGTTGTTTGTGTTATGCGGGCTGATTTTTTAATGATGAGTTTTCTTTTCATGTTGTTAGGTTTTTTTTATATTTTTTTTGGTGAAATCTTTTACTTTATATTAAAGCCAGCTTTTATCTTTGCCAGAAGAGGTGTTGATGATTTTGACAATGATGTGTTTTCTGGGGAAAATTAGAATCATAAAAGAACTTTGATTGTGGGTGCTTTTTTCTTTACTGTTCAGTTGTGTGAAAATTGCCATAAAAAATGTTGTTGACATTTTTATATGTAGTTTTTTAACTAAATTTTAAATTATAGTTGTAATAAAAATCATGGTAATTTGATGAAATCTAGTGAAAGAAAGTAGCTTTCAAAGGAGCAAAAAATATAACAAAAATATATGAGAAAATTTTAAAGGCAGTTAAATTATTATGATTGAAGATTGTTGGTTTAAATTCATAGTTTTCGAGAATTAACGATTTGATGTATGAGAATTAGGAGATAAGGATATTTAGTTTTAAAGCCTCAGAAAATAGACATTGAAATATTAATAGGCCTACATGTGGTATGAGTAATATTAAATATAAATTTTGATTTTTCACCACAATACAATTGATCTGAATAATATCATCAATTTGCCACTTCTTTTAGATTTTATAAGATTTTGCTAGATCCTTTGGGAGTATCATTGCATAATCACAATATTTTATTTTACCATTTTCTGTAACTCCACACCTCTTCTTACAAAACATTTCCTTGTGCTAAAGTGTAAGACTATATTTTTCTCTATTTTTTTTTTTCATTTTCCCCACACTCTTTTACAAAGCAAATGTTGACATTATTGAAAGCAATACCATTTAATGGAGATGACATAAATGCTCACACATCCTCCTACACTTAAACGCATTAATAAACATTTATAAGTGAGTAGAAAAGGGGGAAAAGTAACTCATATATGTTTGCATGTATGTCTTTCTCTGAGTCTGTCACATAACAACCGGCTTACAAGGAATTCAATCAATGTAAAATACCAAAAATATACACATGTAATGCCAACGAGCAGCAACAAATTTATCAACAACAACCAAGAGTGCGAAGACGAAAAAAAAGAACGAAAACCGAAACTACTACCACTTGTATTGCCAGGACTTCATTGTCATCTTCCGGCGGAATAGCACAAATAACTAATAAGTAGAAGGAGCTATGCAGAGAAGATTGTAAGATTGTGGCTTGAAACCACAAGGGCTACCCGCAAGATGAAGCAGCAGACTTCAATTTTGTTTATATATGTATTTAAGTAAATATTGCTTTCTCATAGTCATGATTCTTAAACATATTTCTTGAAATGTGTGTAAATGAAAAATTAAAATAAATTTGAAAAAGAAAATTTAAATTCAAATTCAAAAAGAAAAAGTAGAGACCTAAGAAAATCCATAGAAATTTATTTTAAAGAATTAAGTTCAGAATGAGTAATGAATTTCTTAATATTGATACATATATTAATTTTAGTTTAGCAATACTTCGAATTTATCAGTTTCTTATTTATATTTTATCATTTTTTAAAATTATTATTAATTTTTTAGGTTGAAAGTATTAGTTATGGTATTAAAAACATTGGAAAATAAATATTTTTTTTAAATACATATAGAACTTTTGAGTTGACAATTGTCAAAATTAGCAACTGTGGTTTATATCTCACTCACTTACCACCATTAAAGCATTAATTTGTCAATTCAAATTCATTAAATAACATGAGATTTTATGATTATTAGAAAGTAACTTCCCCACCAATTTTGTTTATTTCCATGTTTAAAAATCTATAACTTTGGTTCTAACAATTTTTTTTTTAATTTTCCTTTTGATTTTGTATAATAAAAATTACTACCACAATTTGAAAAAAGAAATAAATTTGTTTTCAAAGAATTTTTTTTTTGGAAAAAAATTTTTTATATAGAACTTTTGTGAAAAAATTACAATTGTCAAAATTTGCAATCGTGGTGTTTCACTTATCCACCGCCATTAAAAACTTAATTTGAGTTATTTCTAAGGACAAATTCATTAAGTAACATGAGTTTTTATGATTATTAAAAAGTAACTTCCCCACCAATTTTGTTTATTTTTATGTTTAAAAATCTATAACTTTGTTTCTCAACAATTTTTTTTTTAAATTTTCCTTTTGATTTTGTATAATATAAATTACTACCACAATTTGAAAAAAAAAAATAAATTTGTTTTCAAAGAATTTTTTTTTTGCAAAAATTTTTTTTTATTTATTTTTTTTCCAAATAGAACATTTGTGAAAAAATTAAAATTGTCAAAATTTGCAATCGTCGTGTTTCACTTACCCACCGCCATTAAAAACTTAATTTGAGTTATTTCTAAGAACAAATTCATTAAATAACATGAGATTTTATGATTATTAGAAAGTAACTTCCCCACCAATTTTGTTTAATTTTATGTCTAGAAATCTATAACTTTGGTTCTCAACAATTTTTTTTTAAATTTTTCTTTTGATTTAGTATACTATAAATTACAATTTAGAAAAAAAATCTTTTTCAAAGAATTTTTTTTAAATAATTTTTTTTTGGGAAAAAATGGGATTTTTCTTTACAAAATTTTTTTTAAATATTTTTTTCCCTATAGAACTTTTGTGAAAAAATTACAATTGTCAAAATTAGCTATGATGGTTTTTCTTAATTTGAGTTATTTCCAAGTACAAATTCATTAAATAACATGAGATTTTGTGATTATTAAAAATTGACTTCCCCACCAATTTTGTTTATTTCTATGTTTAAAAATCTATCACATTGGTTCTAAACAATTTTTTTTAAAAATTTTCCTTTTTTTGTATAATATAAATTACATACTACCTACCACATTAACATCTTTTTTTCCAAAGAATTTTTTTTTTCAAAATAGGTTTTCTTTGGTAATACTGGAATTTTTTGTTATAAAATGTTTATTTAAATATTTGTTTCCCTATAGAACATTCGTGAAAAGTTGACAATTGTTAAAATTAGCAATAGTGTTTTTTCTCTCACTTACCCAACGCCATTAAAAACTTAATTTAATCAATGTATTTTTTTAAAAAATCGATTTCTAGGAAAAAAAATTTTTCAAACTTTTTTTTTAACCTAACGTTTTGGTAAAATTATAGAAGTAATTTATATTATACAAAATCAAAAATAAAATTTAAAAAAAATTTTTGAGAGCCAAAGTTATTGATTTTTAAACATAAAAATAAACAAAATTGGTGGGGAAGTTAATTTTTCATAATTATAAAAATTCATGTTATTTAATGAATTTGATTCTTGGAGTTATTTATTTGATTCTATAAGTTATTTCCAATAATCAAATTCATTAAATAACATGAATTTTTATAATTATTAAAAATTAACTTCCCCACCAATTTTGTTTATTTTTATGTTTAAAAATCAATAACTTTGGCTCTCAAAATTTGTTTTTAAATTTTATTTTTGATTTTGTATAATATAAATTACTTCTATAATTTTAACAAAATGTTAGGTTAAAAAAATTTTTAAAAAAAATGTTTTCCTAGAAATCGATTTTTTTTTTAAAAAAACCTTGAAATATTCATCGCAGACCCACAAAAGATATATGTATATTCTGGTTCCTTATTAAATAGCTATAGCTGTCTATCTGTCTGTCTGTTGAAGGCACGATAGGGATTACAAAAAGGACCAGGTGGTGAACTTTTTCTCAAACATTGTTTATTATTAAAAATGGGCAAAATCAATCGAGTAGAACCAGTGAAAAACCCCAAAAAAGTTGATATTCAATACTTTTTATAATTTTCATATTTTTCACTTTTTTTTTTCTTTTCATATACAATATTTTTAGGTATCTGTCATTTATACTCTCTTTGTAACAAAGCGTTATATGTGGGAAGATTTGCTTTACTTCTTTAATTTAAAAAAAAGTGCCGTCAAAGCACACCGATTGTTCAGCAAAGCATATGCTGAATGTCTTTCAACGGTTTTACCGTACGAGAGGTGGTTTGTTCGGTTCAGAAGTTGTGATTTTGAGACAGAAGACAAAGATCGCCGAGGTCAGCCAAAAAAGTTTGAAGACCAAGAATTTTAGGCATTACTCCATGAAGATTGTTATAAAACTCAACCAGTGCTTTCTAGCTCATAGAATTTGATGAATCCTGGGAAATTGATTACCATACGAATTGAAGTCCAGAGATCTTGAATGATGATTTTGCATGTCCGAAATTATGATAAAAGAAAATTATTTTTACACCAAATCATTACTTGCGATGAAAAATGGATCCATTACAATAACCCAAATCGAAAGAGATAGTATGTGAAGCCCGTCCAACCAGCCATATGTTGCCAGAAATATGGTAAAAGATCATAGCTAACAATAGCTTTGAATACTTTGAATAAATTTATGTTGTGCAAATGTTTCAAAATATTTTATTCAAACAATTTTTTTTATGTAAATTTATACTTATTTAGCTTTAATTCTATAAACTGCAGTTTTTACTTAAAATTTTTAGTAAAACATATAAATTTGTTAATTTTAATATTTCAAGTACACCATGACGTATGATTATTATTAATTGCTAACATTTTTTACAAATTTTATAATAACTTTAAAACTATAGCATTTATCTGAAATATTTTTATAGAATGGGAAAGCTAAGAATTTACACATTATTTTGCTTGATTTATAATTTCATAAATATTATTTTTTGTTTAAAAAATTTAATACTATATTTAATTTTTAATTTTTTAAAAAAACTTATTTTTTATTCAAAATAAAGATTAAGAGAATTATTTTTAAAGAAATTATACAAGAAGTTATTGTGCTCTAAAATAAAACAAAATTTTAAGTGACTTGTCTATAAAAATTTTCAAATATCATTTATTTTAACTTTTATTCCACAGAAAACTTGCTTTTTTGCAGCTAAATAAAAGTGGTGCAAGAAATTTACACTAATACCACAATAGCAATAATAACAATAGAAAAAGACAAATACATAAACATAAACATTTTACCAAATTGTGGTAAAGAAATAATATAAATGTAACCCTATATAAAATTGTCAATGTACACAAGTATATAAACTTTATGTTTAAAATAAATATGTAGACACCATTATACTCACTTATATGTATTTTGAAATGGTAATGTCTGTGTGTGTATTTTAAATGTGTTTATGTATTAAAGTATCTGTGTAACAATTTGTTTGTTGTTATAAACTTTATACTTTGTCATATTTTTCAAAATAGCTGCAGAGCAGAAAAGGATTTTGTTTATATTGTTAATATTTTTTTTTATATGTATGAACACAGGACAAATTTTAAGTTTAACACTTATTTGTTGTTTGCAATATAATACTACTACTACAAATCCCAATGAAAAACCATGACACAACACATAATAGTAGTAGAACGAAAATAATAAGGGATGTGCTCAAGTGGAGTTTGCTGAAAAACCTACATATGAGTTTCATATTTATATAGAATTTTATATTAGCACTCATACAAATATTGTAATATTCGCGCTTTTGTGTATCTAACAAAATATTGTAATTTGTTTTTACTTTCCCCCCTTCCTCTCTCACTCTCTCTCTCTGTATGTTTCCCTGTTTGTAGTAGTGCTAATATGATTCACATTTCCTTTTTTTGTTGACTATAAAATACAAGTAGATTTCATTTCCGTTTCCTGTTTTTCTATTTAACATTATTCGGTAAGTATTTGTGTGTTTGTTTATCAAAATAAACATTTTGTTTTATTCTCGAACATTTAGTGCTGCTGGTAATAGTAATTTTATTTTGCAAATATTTTATATGAATATGAAAGTAAATAACTTTCGTTCTAAATTACAGTTTTGCTAATGGAAAATTTAAATGTGGTTGCCTGGCAAATGTTAAATTTGTTAGTTATGGCTAATTTCTATTACCAAACAAAATGAATGAAATTTTGGCATAAAACGTAGAAGAGAAAATAAAGATTTTTTTAAATAAAATTGTTATTTTTTAATAAGTAAAGTATGAATTAAAATTCCTTAACTTAAATTAAGATTTAAAGGGTGTTATATTAAAAATCACTTACGTTTAAAAAAGGTGTGATGACACAAACTGTTGGGTAAGTTTAGTTATGATAAAGATTTCCAAAAAAATTACCTAAAAATATAAGAAAATTACAAATTAAATCAGTATTATTATAAGTTTTATTTTATTTTTTCGGAAATTTATAAAAATTATGATGTAATCATTATTATTATAAAAATATTATAAAATTTTTGAATTTTTTTTAAAAAATTATGATGTGATACGAAATTAAATCTAATTTAAAATCAAACAATTTAATACAATAAATTGATCAGCAACATTAAAAATATAATTAAGTAGTGCCCATAACTCTCAGTTTTAATATTGTGCAGAAATATTTAAATTCTGTCAACTAATTTCAGAATTATTCAAAATCTTGTGAAATAAGCCAATAATTAATAATAATCATACGTCATGTTGTTCCTAAAACATAAAAATTAGAAAATTTCATAGTTTTCCAAAAATAAATTAAGAAATATAAGGTGTATTTAGTAAAAGGGCATACTAAGGTTTAGTTTACCTAAAAATTATTGTGTTTTGTTGGAGGCATTACTTAAAAATGTGGGATATTGTTAAAATTTTTATGCTTTTATTTTTAAACATTTGTACAACATAAGTTTATTATACCTTGTATTGTATACTTGTATTGTTTTTAATTTTTGTCAGATATTTATGAAAATTATGATGAGATTCGCTATAGAAAAATTATTTATATAAAATTTTTATATAAATTTTTTTATTTATATAAAATTTAGTATAAAAATCTAATTTAAAATCAACAATTTAATACAAAAAAATTGGCTAACAACATTTAAATAGCGCCCATAACTCTCGGCTTTAATAGTGTGGAGAAATATTTAATATCCATCAACTAATTTCAGAGTTATTGAACATTTTGTAAAATATGTCAAGAATTAATAACAATCATACGTCATGTTGTTCCTGAAACATAAATATTAAAAAATGTCATAGTTTTGCAAAAATAAATTAAGAAATATATGTGGTATATTCACAGTCATATTGTCACTACTCGGCGGCTAGGCTAAACCGACTCTTAGGCATTCGCCGCAGGTCCCTGCTGGTTGGTTACGATAACACAATAAACATAGCATAAAGAATAGTATTATTTTGGGACATTTTTTTGCTTGAAAAGCAATAGAAACCATTGTGAAATATAAGGACGTTATGACATGTTAAGAGACCTTGTGAATTGACCAATGGTGTATTTAGTAAAAGGTATTTAGTTTGGTACATGACTTAAAAATGCGGGATTTTTTTTCTAAAATTTTTAGGTTTTATTTTGCAACATTTTTAAATTTGCTATGACCTTTTCCCATATTTCAGGCAACTTATGGATTCCCAGCCAAAATAACTGCTCAAAAATACTCTGATCAAAAGTGAAGGGTATCCCAGAGAGAGCTATCTTCATCTATCGAAACAAATAGCATTCGCACGGCACAAAGTCTGGACTATAAGGGGGTGAGGTAAAACTTCCAAACGAGTTCATTCTACTTAGTTTTTAACAGGTATTGCAAAATGTGGCCTAGCATTGCCATGATGGAATATTACGGTTTCCTGCCTGGCCATTTTTCGGTCAATTCTCGCTTCAAATGAATCAGTTGCATTCAATACAGGTTCCCTGTGAAGATCTGGCCAGATTTCTGCAGTTCATAATAAATAGGATCCTTTTTGTCACACCAATACAGAACATTACCTTAGAGCCATGGATGTTTGGCTTTGGTGCAGATTCGGCTGGTTGGTTGGGCTTCACATACGATATCTTACGCTTCTTGTTATCGCAATGGATCCATTTTTCATCTTAAGTAATGATTCGGTGCAAAAATTATTCTCTTTTATTGCGTTCAAGAAGATTTTCGGTCATACAAAATCGTCGTTCAAGATGTGTTGACATCAATTCCCATGTTACCCAATTTCCCTGTTTTTGGATGAATCCTGCTGCTCGGAAACATTTTAAAATTAAGCTTAAGTAGCTTTCAATGACTTTGTAAGATTTTGATGAGTTCTACAGCAATCTTCATGGAGTAGTAACTTCAATTCTAGGTCTTCAATCCTTTTTGGCTGGCCTGGGCGATCCTTGTCTTCTGTGTCAAAATTACTACCAATTCTGAACCGCACAAACCATCTCTCGCACATTGAAACCAATGAAACACATTTACCATAAGCTTCATTAAGCAATCCATGTTCTTCAGTGGCACTTTTTTGTAAAATTTTTTTTGATACTTTGTTGGTACAAAATTCAACATTTTCGAAGCAAAAAAAAACTTTGTTGTTCAATAACTAAGTAAGAATAAATGACAGATATGTATGTACCCTGCAAAATGACATATAAGTAAATTATTAAAAACAAAAACCGCTTTCAAAAGATATGCCATCTATTGTAAATCCCGCATTTTTAAGTCATACATCCAATAAAATAAATGATTGTATTAATTAATTATATATTTTAATATTGCTACTTCTACAAACACAAATACTGAATAAAAATTCATTTAAAAATTGATTTAAAAATTTTTGAATAAAAAATATTTTTTTCCTTTAAAAAATCTATTTCTTTGCAACAATTTTTAAACAAAAACTGTTGCTTATAAAATTCCATGTGAAGTGTGATAATCCTCCAGGTCATAGCTTTCTAATTTTATAAGTGTGTTTCATATATATTTTATAGTTTCAAAATTGTTAAAGATATAGTTAAATAAGTGATTAATTAATATTAAGTATACGTCCTGTTATACCTGAAATATAAAAATTTTAAAAATTCTATGTTTTCTTGAAAATTTTAATACAACCAACAAGTTTTTAGTAATTTAGAATAATTAGGCTTAATATTTATAAAATTTTAGGTGACTCAATTGCATTATTTGCCTAAAAAATAAACACTTTACTTCTTAGGACTAAAATCATAATTGAAATTTTGTATTAGATTTTTTAATCAATTTAATAAAAGTTTCTAGGGTTGCTTTAAATATGTATCTGTGTTGAGGTAAGAACCTATGTTTTGCTTTTCAAATATTATGTAACACTCATAAATACTTCCTATTTTAAATCCGTTTTATATAAATGTTTCTACAAACAAACAGACCCATATAATACTTACACGCGTGTAAGACACCTGCTGTTTTAAACTAGTTTATATAATATTTGTGTTACTTTTACATTAACACACCTATAAAAAAGTTAAATTTGTTACTGTTAGTTAAAAAATTTTGGCCCAAAATATTTACAATCCCTAAAGCTTTAACTTTTTATGGTAGTACAATTTTTGCATTAAAAAACAAGCAAATCAAAAACATTTTGTTACAAATTTGTTTATTTGCTCAGTTTTTTATTTTATTATTATTCTTTTTTATATATTTATAGTCTTTTGTGGCCGTTGTGTTCTTTGGTATTACAAGTAGTCACCTAGGCGTCATTTCCTGTGAATCCTTTTTTTTCCTGTGCTTTGTTTATATCGTTTTATTTTGTTCGTTTTTATGAACTTAATGGAGCCTTGCTGGGCTTTTTATAAACAAAAAAACACCAACCAAGCAATGGTATTTAAATTATATTGTTGAGCAGTAAAAAAACACAAATTTTCTAAAGTTTATATTTGGGACTCATAATTTTGTGGTCTTTTTTGTATTAAATAATTTATTTTTAGCCCAGTTTGTTTTGTGTTTTTTTTAATAGGCGCCATTTTAACACTACGTGATGCCAATTTAAATATCATCACAATGCCACACAATATTAGAGCGTTAAAAAAACTGTTTTTTTAACTTAATTTTATTAAGAAAGAAAAAAATCTGTTTAATGATTTCAATCATGTTTGAAAGGACTTTTAAAAAATACACAAAGAAGGTAATTGATTCAAAGGTTGTCAGAGAAAAAAGTTATAAAACTAACAAATAAAAATCATAAAATTAAACATTTTGCTTAAATTTTCTAACAAAAAAGTCTAAGATTGACTTTTTAAAAAGTCCAAACTTAGCAACATATTAAAAAGAACTAACCAAATGTTAAACGCTTAAAATATATAAATTTTTCAATGAATAAAAAATTTCTACAAAAATTCTTATTAATTTTGTCTAAATTTTTAATATAACAAACACCCTTGCTAACTGCTTATTTACCTCTTTCAATGCTTGAGGTCTTAGCTAACAGATTCTAGTAAAATATTTTAAATACCTCTTTTAGTTTTAAAGTTATTTAAGATTTTATTAAAAAAGCCAGTAATTAATAATAATCATACGCACCGTGTGACAAAAATATAAATATTAAAAAATTTCATTATTTAAGCAAAAATTTGCTGCAAATTCCAATGATTTTGGTAAATGCCATGAAGAAGCACACATTTAACACACATTTTCTACAATGTCTAATCAAAAAATCCAAAATTTAAGCCAAAAATTTTCTAAAAAAAAATCTTTGAACTTAAATATTATCAAAACTTGTTTACATAAAAGGTCAATAAACATAATAAATTCTTTCCTGACATGCTGTCACCAGCATATTTCAGATCTTTATCAAAATTATTAAATATTTTTATAACTTTTTAATAAAGCATTTCATCAAGCTCCCTCAAATACATTTCATCCCTAAATCTAGCTTTTTGATCTTTCCTCCTGTTTGTTATTCTTGCCTTCAGGCCATTTGATTGAAATTTTGAGATTAAAACAAATTATTTTCCTTCCTTTAGTCACCGAAAAGCATAGTATATTTATCGTGTTTACGTAATTGTACATCTTAATTTGCAACAACGAAAAACTTTATATTTGAAACTGATGTTAATCATGCCACCACTAGTCAGCAAACACAATACAATACCATAAATTTATGACCTTTTTTTTGTACAAATTTGTTAAGGTTTTCAATAGCAAATACTGCAAACTTAAATTAAATACAGTTTTCATTTCTGTACTCCAACTTCCATTTATTATTTGTCTTGCTGGTGGGACCAAACCAGAAAAACACTATAATATTAGACTAACTTGACTCATCGCAAAGACTCGACAATTTTGTTTCAAAAACACATAAGAACTGAAAGACGGGAGAGGGTGCCAGGAAATTATATTCCAAAAACCAATACCAGCCAGACGTTTATGTTTTGGTAACACTTTAAATTTAACAAAAGGCTTACAAAATGTTTACTATGACGACAACGGTAATAAAATTGTAAACGAAAAAAATATATTATTGTTGTTGTCGTTAAGTTTGTTTGGCTTGTAAAGCGAAAAAAAATTGAAAACTAAATCATATGTAAGCGTATGTGTAAATGAGTTTTCTTTAATGTAAGAATGTGTTGTACATACAAGTTTATCAATGACGCGTCACCCAAAAATTTGGTGTTGACACGCAAGGCACTTCAAAATATATAACAACAACCGTTTTAACAACAAAAATTTAAATAATAAAATGTAAATATTTTGTAAACTGCCATCATCAACTAAACGGAACATACACAACAGCTATGAGCACAGAAACACATACTAGAGTGCTTAAAATTCATATGTTAAAAAAGCAAACAAATTACAATTATAAGGGGCGTTTCATAGAAAAAACTCATATATGTCTAGTCTAGTCTATGTCTAGTCTATGTCTAGTCTATGTCTAGTCTATGTCTAGTCTATGTCTAGTCTATGTCTAGTCTATGTCTAGTCTATGTCTAGTCTATGTCTAGTCTATGTCTAGTCTATGTCTAGTCTATGTCTAGTCTATGTCTAGTCTATGTCTAGTCTATGTCTAGTCTATGTCTAGTCTATGTCTAGTCTATGTCTAGTCTATGTCTAGTCTATGTCTAGTCTATGTCTAGTCTATGTCTAGTCTATGTCTAGTCTATGTCTAGTCTATGTCTAGTCTATGTCTAGTCTATGTCTAGTCTATGTCTAGTCTATGTCTAGTCTATGTCTAGTCTATGTCTAGTCTATGTCTAGTCTATGTCTAGTCTATGTCTAGTCTATGTCTAGTCTATGTCTAGTCTATGTCTAGTCTATGTCTAGTCTATGTCTAGTCTATGTCTAGTCTATGTCTAGTCTATGTCTAGTCTATGTCTAGTCTATGTCTAGTCTATGTCTAGTCTATGTCTAGTCTATGTCTAGTCTATGTCTAGTCTATGTCTAGTCTATGTCTAGTCTATGTCTAGTCTATGTCTAGTCTATGTCTAGTCTATGTCTAGTCTATGTCTAGTCTATGTCTAGTCTATGTCTAGTCTATGTCTAGTCTATGTCTAGTCTATGTCTAGTCTATGTCTAGTCTATGTCTAGTCTATGTCTAGTCTATGTCTAGTCTATGTCTAGTCTATGTCTAGTCTATGTCTAGTCTATGTCTAGTCTATGTCTAGTCTATGTCTAGTCTATGTCTAGTCTATGTCTAGTCTATGTCTAGTCTATGTCTAGTCTATGTCTAGTCTATGTCTAGTCTATGTCTAGTCTATGTCTAGTCTATGTCTAGTCTATGTCTAGTCTATGTCTAGTCTATGTCTAGTCTATGTCTAGTCTATGTCTAGTCTATGTCTAGTCTATGTCTAGTCTATGTCTAGTCTATGTCTAGTCTATGTCTAGTCTATGTCTAGTCTATGTCTAGTCTATGTCTAGTCTATGTCTAGTCTATGTCTAGTCTATGTCTAGTCTATGTCTAGTCTATGTCTAGTCTATGTCTAGTCTATGTCTAGTCTATGTCTAGTCTATGTCTAGTCTATGTCTAGTCTATGTCTAGTCTATGTCTAGTCTATGTCTAGTCTATGTCTAGTCTATGTCTAGTCTATGTCTAGTCTATGTCTAGTCTATGTCTAGTCTATGTCTAGTCTATGTCTAGTCTATGTCTAGTCTATGTCTAGTCTATGTCTAGTCTATGTCTAGTCTATGTCTAGTCTATGTCTAGTCTATGTCTAGTCTATGTCTAGTCTATGTCTAGTCTATGTCTAGTCTATGTCTAGTCTATGTCTAGTCTATGTCTAGTCTATGTCTAGTCTATGTCTAGTCTATGTCTAGTCTATGTCTAGTCTATGTCTAGTCTATGTCTAGTCTATGTCTAGTCTATGTCTAGTCTATGTCTAGTCTATGTCTAGTCTATGTCTAGTCTATGTCTAGTCTATGTCTAGTCTATGTCTAGTCTATGTCTAGTCTATGTCTAGTCTATGTCTAGTCTATGTCTAGTCTATGTCTAGTCTATGTCTAGTCTATGTCTAGTCTATGTCTAGTCTATGTCTAGTCTATGTCTAGTCTATGTCTAGTCTATGTCTAGTCTATGTCTAGTCTATGTCTAGTCTATGTCTAGTCTATGTCTAGTCTATGTCTAGTCTATGTCTAGTCTATGTCTAGTCTATGTCTAGTCTATGTCTAGTCTATGTCTAGTCTATGTCTAGTCTATGTCTAGTCTATGTCTAGTCTATGTCTAGTCTATGTCTAGTCTATGTCTAGTCTATGTCTAGTCTATGTCTAGTCTATGTCTAGTCTATGTCTAGTCTATGTCTAGTCTATGTCTAGTCTATGTCTAGTCTATGTCTAGTCTATGTCTAGTCTATGTCTAGTCTATGTCTAGTCTATGTCTAGTCTATGTCTAGTCTATGTCTAGTCTATGTCTAGTCTATGTCTAGTCTATGTCTAGTCTATGTCTAGTCTATGTCTAGTCTATGTCTAGTCTATGTCTAGTCTATGTCTAGTCTATGTCTAGTCTATGTCTAGTCTATGTCTAGTCTATGTCTAGTCTATGTCTAGTCTATGTCTAGTCTATGTCTAGTCTATGTCTAGTCTATGTCTAGTCTATGTCTAGTCTATGTCTAGTCTATGTCTAGTCTATGTCTAGTCTATGTCTAGTCTATGTCTAGTCTATGTCTAGTCTATGTCTAGTCTATGTCTAGTCTATGTCTAGTCTATGTCTAGTCTATGTCTAGTCTATGTCTAGTCTATGTCTAGTCTATGTCTAGTCTATGTCTAGTCTATGTCTAGTCTATGTCTAGTCTATGTCTAGTCTATGTCTAGTCTATGTCTAGTCTATGTCTAGTCTATGTCTAGTCTATGTCTAGTCTATGTCTAGTCTATGTCTAGTCTATGTCTAGTCTATGTCTAGTCTATGTCTAGTCTATGTCTAGTCTATGTCTAGTCTATGTCTAGTCTATGTCTAGTCTATGTCTAGTCTATGTCTAGTCTATGTCTAGTCTATGTCTAGTCTATGTCTAGTCTATGTCTAGTCTATGTCTAGTCTATGTCTAGTCTATGTCTAGTCTATGTCTAGTCTATGTCTAGTCTATGTCTAGTCTATGTCTAGTCTATGTCTAGTCTATGTCTAGTCTATGTCTAGTCTATGTCTAGTCTATGTCTAGTCTATGTCTAGTCTATGTCTAGTCTATGTCTAGTCTATGTCTAGTCTATGTCTAGTCTATGTCTAGTCTATGTCTAGTCTATGTCTAGTCTATGTCTAGTCTATGTCTAGTCTATGTCTAGTCTATGTCTAGTCTATGTCTAGTCTATGTCTAGTCTATGTCTAGTCTATGTCTAGTCTATGTCTAGTCTATGTCTAGTCTATGTCTAGTCTATGTCTAGTCTATGTCTAGTCTATGTCTAGTCTATGTCTAGTCTATGTCTAGTCTATGTCTAGTCTATGTCTAGTCTATGTCTAGTCTATGTCTAGTCTATGTCTAGTCTATGTCTAGTCTATGTCTAGTCTATGTCTAGTCTATGTCTAGTCTATGTCTAGTCTATGTCTAGTCTATGTCTAGTCTATGTCTAGTCTATGTCTAGTCTATGTCTAGTCTATGTCTAGTCTATGTCTAGTCTATGTCTAGTCTATGTCTAGTCTATGTCTAGTCTATGTCTAGTCTATGTCTAGTCTATGTCTAGTCTATGTCTAGTCTATGTCTAGTCTATGTCTAGTCTATGTCTAGTCTATGTCTAGTCTATGTCTAGTCTATGTCTAGTCTATGTCTAGTCTATGTCTAGTCTATGTCTAGTCTATGTCTAGTCTATGTCTAGTCTATGTCTAGTCTATGTCTAGTCTATGTCTAGTCTATGTCTAGTCTATGTCTAGTCTATGTCTAGTCTATGTCTAGTCTATGTCTAGTCTATGTCTAGTCTATGTCTAGTCTATGTCTAGTCTATGTCTAGTCTATGTCTAGTCTATGTCTAGTCTATGTCTAGTCTATGTCTAGTCTATGTCTAGTCTATGTCTAGTCTATGTCTAGTCTATGTCTAGTCTATGTCTAGTCTATGTCTAGTCTATGTCTAGTCTATGTCTAGTCTATGTCTAGTCTATGTCTAGTCTATGTCTAGTCTATGTCTAGTCTATGTCTAGTCTATGTCTAGTCTATGTCTAGTCTATGTCTAGTCTATGTCTAGTCTATGTCTAGTCTATGTCTAGTCTATGTCTAGTCTATGTCTAGTCTATGTCTAGTCTATGTCTAGTCTATGTCTAGTCTATGTCTAGTCTATGTCTAGTCTATGTCTAGTCTATGTCTAGTCTATGTCTAGTCTATGTCTAGTCTATGTCTAGTCTATGTCTAGTCTATGTCTAGTCTATGTCTAGTCTATGTCTAGTCTATGTCTAGTCTATGTCTAGTCTATGTCTAGTCTATGTCTAGTCTATGTCTAGTCTATGTCTAGTCTATGTCTAGTCTATGTCTAGTCTATGTCTAGTCTATGTCTAGTCTATGTCTAGTCTATGTCTAGTCTATGTCTAGTCTATGTCTAGTCTATGTCTAGTCTATGTCTAGTCTATGTCTAGTCTATGTCTAGTCTATGTCTAGTCTATGTCTAGTCTATGTCTAGTCTATGTCTAGTCTATGTCTAGTCTATGTCTAGTCTATGTCTAGTCTATGTCTAGTCTATGTCTAGTCTATGTCTAGTCTATGTCTAGTCTATGTCTAGTCTATGTCTAGTCTATGTCTAGTCTATGTCTAGTCTATGTCTAGTCTATGTCTAGTCTATGTCTAGTCTATGTCTAGTCTATGTCTAGTCTATGTCTAGTCTATGTCTAGTCTATGTCTAGTCTATGTCTAGTCTATGTCTAGTCTATGTCTAGTCTATGTCTAGTCTATGTCTAGTCTATGTCTAGTCTATGTCTAGTCTATGTCTAGTCTATGTCTAGTCTATGTCTAGTCTATGTCTAGTCTATGTCTAGTCTATGTCTATGTCTATGTCTATGTCTATGTCTATGTCTATGTCTATGTCTATGTCTAGTCTATGTCTAGTCTATGTATATGTCTATGTCTAGTCTATGTCTAGTCTATGTCTAGTCTATGTCTAGTCTATGTCTAGTCTATGTCTAGTCTATGTCTAGTCTATGTCTAGTCTATGTCTAGTCTATGTCTAGTCTATGTCTAGTCTATGTCTAGTCTATGTCTAGTCTATGTCTAGTCTATGTCTAGTCTATGTCTAGTCTATGTCTAGTCTATGTCTAGTCTATGTCTAGTCTATGTCTAGTCTATGTCTAGTCTATGTCTAGTCTATGTCTAGTCTATGTCTAGTCTATGTCTAGTCTATGTCTAGTCTATGTCTAGTCTATGTCTAGTCTATGTCTAGTCTATGTCTAGTCTATGTCTAGTCTATGTCTAGTCTATGTCTAGTCTATGTCTAGTCTATGTCTAGTCTATGTCTAGTCTATGTCTAGTCTATGTCTAGTCTATGTCTAGTCTATGTCTAGTCTATGTCTAGTCTATGTCTAGTCTATGTCTAGTCTATGTCTAGTCTATGTCTAGTCTATGTCTAGTCTATGTCTAGTCTATGTCTAGTCTATGTCTAGTCTATGTCTAGTCTATGTCTAGTCTATGTCTAGTCTATGTCTAGTCTATGTCTAGTCTATGTCTAGTCTATGTCTAGTCTATGTCTAGTCTATGTCTAGTCTATGTCTAGTCTATGTCTAGTCTATGTCTAGTCTATGTCTAGTCTATGTCTAGTCTATGTCTAGTCTATGTCTAGTCTATGTCTAGTCTATGTCTAGTCTATGTCTAGTCTATGTCTAGTCTATGTCTAATCCAAAGGATTTCTATATAGTGCCTCTAATCACAATTCTATGATTAATGCTTGGCTTACATACAATTGCCAATTTCCTGATGTAAAACTCTCCACATATGTCTAAATATAAGTCTTATTTCCTTAGCAGAAAATTTAAATGGAAATCAACATTTACACACTACATACCATTTACTCAGACCCTTTAAGCCTCCTCCACTGCTGCTATACCTTAGCCTATGCTGATATTTACTTCTACAGAAAAAATCTATATAAATATTTTGTTAAATATGAGTTTGTTTAAGAGTGTGAATTTATTATACTTATTTTATGGTCTTTAGTTCTGTATAGAATGACAACACACGACGAAAGAAGAACTTTTTAACAACCTAAAAAAAATAAAATAAAACATTTTTTCTGAGGAACGTTGTTAAGTTCATTTGCCAGCATGTTTCCCTTAAGAATTCAAAAAATCACTACAGATTTTTGATTTTCTTTTCTGTTTTTTTTGCACATTTTAACTGACAAATTGTTATGAAGCTTATAAAAATACTTTAAAGGAAATAGACTCACATACATACATAAAATGAAATAAAATGAGTGTAAGTGTGCGTGAGACTGAGAAGAATGAGAGGGAGTGTTGAGAGCTTGTAACTAAATATGGGTGAGTGTTATTTTGACAGTGATTTTACATATTGTTTGTAATCATCTTTATAAATATGTATATTTTTTTGACATATACATAAATATGAAAAAAAACCTTCTTTTCCAGTAAATAAATATAAAAAATAAATTTCTTGAACAAAAAATAACATGATCCCGTATATGTTTTTTAGGCAAAAAAAGTTTTATTTTTTTCACACTTCATATACATACGAGTTTAACAAATTTTTCTACAGTGATTATTCTATATGCATTCTATATATTATTTAAGAGATTAAGTTATAAAAACAAACTTGATGAAGTGTAAAGTAAGCACAAGTTACGCAAAATAAAGTGTTTTTGAATTTAAAGCACAAATTCTGAATGTTTTTTCTACAAATATTTAGAGATAAGGGATATTGATAATAAATATTCATAGAGAGCATTAGAGTGCTTAGAGTTTTAGCTTTTAGATTATGTTTAAATATTTAAAATGAGTGATGTGGTTGCCGAGTTATTAAGGATTTTGTTAAGTAAGTCAGGGATTAATAATAATCATACGTCATGGAGTGCTTAAATGTAAATATTTTAAAATTTTTTATGTTTTAGGTGAAATTATATAACAAGGATTTCGATCTAAAGGGTTTTTAAAGATTAATTTACTTAAAATTTAAGGCTGCATAGTTAAATCATTAAAATGTTGAAGCTTTAAAATAATGTGGATTTAAAATGTCATTCCAAATTGAACTTCTCTACAAATTAGTTAACATACATAGATAAAGGTATATTTGTTTTGATAGACATAGGAATTGAGACAAACTACATGCTCAGACACAGACTTGACATAGACTTGACATAGACTTGACATAGACTTGACATAGACTTGACATAGACTTGACATAGACTTGACATAGACTTGACATAGACTTTACATAGACTTGACATAGACTTCACACAGACTTGACATAGACTTGACACAGACTTGACATAGACTTGACAAAGACTTGACATAGAATTGACATAGATTTGACATAGTCTTGATATATACTTGGCATAGACTTGACATAGACTTGTAGTGTTTATAAACCGGTTAATCGAAAAACCGGTTTTCTCAAAAAGGCCAATTTTCGGACATTGACTTGACATAAACTTGATATAGACTTGACATAGACTTGACATAAACTGGACATAGACTTGACATAGACTTGAAATAGACTTGACATAGAGTAGACCTAGACTGGACATAGACTTGACATAGACTTGAAATAGACTTGAAATAGACTTGAAATAGACTTGAAATAGACTTGAAATAGACTTGAAATAGACTTTAAATAGACTTGAAATAGACTTGACATAGACTTGACATAGACTTGACATAGACTTGACATGGACTTGAAATAGACTTGACATAGACTGGACATATGCTTCACATAGACTTGACATATACTGGACATAGACTTGACATAGACTTGAAATAGACTTGACATAGACTTGACTTGAAATAGACTTGAAATAGACTTGACATAGACTTGAAATGGACTTGACATTGACTTGACATAGACTGGACATATGCTTCACATAGACTTGACATATACTGGACATAGACTTGACATAGACTTGAAATGGACGTGAAATAACTTGACATATACTTGACATAGACTTGACATAGACTTTACATAGACTTGACATAGACTGGACATAGACTTGACATAGACTTGACATAGACTTCACATAGACTTCACATAGACTTGACATAGACCAATTAATGAAGCCAATTAGATCCTCTTCCTCCCTTTTTTAATAACTTAAAGTCTTAGCTTTCAAATGATGTACTTATATCCCAAATTGTCTTCTAGATATACAGGTTATGTAAGATTTTCTAAAATAATATTCAATTAATATTAATCATAAGTCTTGTGGTATCAAAAAATATAATTTGAAATATTGTTTATATTTAAATTACAATTAAAGAAATCTCAACGAAATCTAATTTAATAATAAAAAGTCATATTTACAATTAAATCTCTACAATATAAACTACATAATCAAATTGGAGTTGCTTTAATGCCTTTAGAAAAACACACTTAGTTGGTCACTTAAACATAACTTATCTTGTTCATAACTCCTATTTTATCTATTTCAGCATAATTTCCCTATAAATATTCTAAACGAAATATTTTAAATGAAATTTTTATTATTTAACATTGTTTTTGTTGTTTATGACATTTGATTCTATCTACATTGATTCTACCAATTTTGTTGAAAAAGTATCTATTACATTAAGACAATAAAACTAAAGTATATTTATTTCCATTATAAGTATGTGTATATGCCTTATCATATAGATCTTAAACTAGGAGCAAGATTCTCATCTAGATTTAAGCAAATTTTTATAAAAGTCAATCGGCAAAAGGGCAAATAAAGTTTTGTTATGTTTCGCTTTTAGTTTTTGTACTTTTTTGTCGATTTAACTTTGATGTTTTATTACTTTTATTTCTGGCAATCAATTGTCTACTTTAGTAGAGTTTTTTGACAAACGTTTTTTTTTTGTTTTGTTTTTGTTTTTTTATACAATATTTTAAAGATATTCCTTATTTTTGTATTTTATCTTTATTTAGTTTTGTGTATTTTTTGTACCATGTAGTTCTTCCAGTCAGACATTTGGCTAAAATGCAAAACTTTTGGTATGTTTTTGCTCTTGTGTGTAATTTCTGGGGTGATTCATGGTGTTTTGTCTTGTATTGTATTGAGTTTCATTTTATTTTCTTTCCTCTTTTGTTAAATTTGTGGTTTTTCTTTTATTTCTTGCTCTCTCCCAGTTTTTTTTTTTGTTAAATGTTATGGAAATCAAGTGGAATGACCTGAATTTTTATTTATTTTACATATAGTTATATTTTATTGGTTTTTTGGGTGATTTCTTTCTTATTGAAATATTTTGCTTGTTTTTTGTTTTCAGTTTCTGGAAATTTTAAATTATTTTTGTCAAATATTTATTGTTTAAAGACAAACTTGAGATTTCAAGAAACTGAAAATAAATAAACTAAAGTATTAATAAAGAAGTTTTCAAAGTATATAAACGTTTCAAAAATGTAGAGCAATAAAAAATAGAGATTTTTTTGTTGCAATTACTCAAAATTAAAGTTTTGTATTTTAGTTTACATCTTAATATTATATAAATCTTTGAAAACTTAAAGTTTTTTGTGAATTAATAAAAATTGTGTTTAACTTTTGGCTTTTAGCTGCTAAATTTAGAAATGCTTTATTGAATGATGCTATTAGTATTAGTACCGTTTAATGCCTAAAGTCTTAGCTTTCTAAATTGCTAATTATATTTAAAATACCTTCAGAACTTTTAGAGTTATGTCAGTTTATTTCAGAAAAGTCATTAATTAATATTAATCATACGTAATGGTGTTCCATAAAATAATAAACTTAACAAAATCGCTTAAAAAACTAGGAAACACTAAATTTTTCTTTGCTCTAATAATTAAAAATCAACTGTATTTGAATATACATTTGCTAAATCAACAAGCTTTATATGCCGGTATAATTATATCAACCAAATTATGAAACAAAAAAATTTAAATTCTTAAAAATTTTATATTTTCTAGCTGTTGTCTATCAAAAAGTCTTATCAAATTGAAAACAAGAATCCATCGATTTTTATGATCGATATCTCATTTTGTTTCTATTACATGTGGCTTTGCAATAAAGTAATAAATCTGAACAATTTCTGCCATTTTCTATTTTTCATAATTTTTAAAAAAAAAAATATTTTTTTGCTTAAATTTTTTATTATAACTTCGAAACTACTGAGCCGATTGAAACGTAATATATATGTGAAAATTTGTACATAGCATGGGGAAAATGTTTTCAAAACTCAATCAATCGAAGAAAGAATATTAACTACTAAATTTTATGTATATCTAACAAAAAACTAAAATTATCTAAAAATGAGTGACTTCACTTAATTGTGAATAAATTCGAAAAGAATCCATCAATTTTTATGATAGATATCTCGTTTTGTTCCTATTACATGTGGCTTTAAGATAAAGCCATAAATCTGAAATTTCTTTGACATTTTCGATTTTTCATGATTTTTTTAATGCAAACAAATTTTAAATTTTCACGTAAAAAATATATTATTTGCTTCAGTTTGTTATTATAACTCCGAACCTACTGAGCCGATTGAAACGCAATATATAGATAAAAATTTGTACATAGCATGGAGAAAATGTTTTCAAAATTCAAACAATCAAACGATGAACATTAACTACTCAATTTGATGTATATTAAACGAAAAACAAAAAATTTTGTGAAAGTGAGTGAATTCACTTAATTGTGAATAAATTCGAAAATAATCAATCGATATTTATTGTCCATAACTCGTTTTGTTCCCATTACATGTGGCTTTAAGATAAAGTAATAAATCTGAAAAATTTCTGCCGTTTTCTATTTTTCATGATTTTTTTTTTTACTATTTACTATTTTCACAAAAAAAAAAATAAAAAATTCGCTTAAATTTGTTATAATAACTCCAAAACTGCTCAGCCGATTGAAACGCAATATATATGTGAAAATTTATATATAGCATGGGGAAAATGTTTTCAAAATTCAATCAGTCAAAGGAAGAACATGAACTAGTCAATTTGGTGTATATCCAACGAAAAACAAAAATTTTGTGAAAATGAGTGAATTCACTTAATTGTGAATGAATTCGAAATGAATCAATTGCTTTTTATGATCGATATCTCATTTCGTTCCTATTACATGTGGCTTTAAGATAAAGCAATGAATCTGAACGATTTCTGCCATTTTCGATTTTTTATTATTTTTTTAAAACATAAAAATTTTCTATTTTCACGTAAAAAATATATTATTTGCTTCAATTTGTTATTATAACTCCGAAACTACTAAGCCGATTGAAAAGCAACATATAAATGAAAATTTGTACATATCATGGGGAAAATGTTTTCAAAATTCGTTCATTCAAAAGAAGAACGATAACTGCTCAATTTGATGTATATCAAACGAAAAACAAAAATTTTGTGAAAATGAGTGAATTCACTTAATTGTGAATAAATTCCAAACGAATCAATTGCTTTTTATAATCGATATCTCATTTCGTTCCTATTACATGTGGCTTTAAGATAAAGCAATAAATTTGAATAATTTCTGCCTTTTACGATTTTTCATGATTTTTTTAAGACAAAAAATTTTCTATTTTCATGTAAAAAATATATTTTTTGCTTAAATTTGTTATTATAACTCCAAAACTACTGAGCCGATTGAAAAGCAACGTATAAATGAAAATTTGTACATATCATGGGGAAAATGATTTCAAAATTCATTCAAAAGAAGAACACGAACTACTCAATGTGATGTATATCAAACAATAAAATAAAATTTTGGGAAAATGAGCGAATTGACTTAATTGTGAATAAATTCGAAAAGAATCAATCGATATTTATTGTCGATATTTCGTTTTGTTCCTATTACATGTGGCTTTGAGATAAAGCACTAAATCTGGAATATTTTCATGTTTTCGATTTTTCATGATTTTTTTAAAACAAAAAATTTGCTATTTTCATGTAAAAAAATTATTTTTTGCTTAAATTTGTTATTATAACTCCGAAACCACCGAGTCGATTGAAAAGCAATATATAAAAGGATTAAAGGTTATATAAATTGCAATTTTTCTAAGTTTATTTTAATAATATCGGACTAATACTTTTTGAGTTATCTTTAGTTATGTGGAGAAACGTCTAACAATGTTTCTAATTTTCTTTAAAAATTTTAAAAAAAAAAACTGCATAGTATTGAAAAACTTGATCATTTTGGTACTTTTTTTACTGTTGAGCTGTGTATTCATACGTCATGTTAGCTACTTGAAAGGAATTTTTCAAATTCCCTTAATAAACTTAACAAATTTTAATTCATTTTATTTAAGGCATTAAAAAAATAACTAAAGCTAAATAAAATATTTGTTCTGCTTGATGAAATACAATTTTAACTGCCAGCGGAATTGAAATGCTTCATTTCATTAAACGCAAATATTATTGCTTATTAAAAAAAATAATAATTTTCTGCTTTTAAATACCAGCGAACTGGCCAATTGTGATTAATTTAATATAATATTTAATAAAGAGTTTGAGAATAATTAAATAAAATGAGCGCTCATGTGCAAAGGAAAAATAAAAAAAAATATATTAAAATTATTAATAAAACCCAGCAAAATGTAGATATTATAGATTCCCAATTGCTTACTAGGCGTATGATTAATATTAATTATAATAAAATACATATAAAATGCGAATTTGCAAAGAACTGAACAAATTTCTTTAAATATTTTTATTAAGAAACTTAACTAAATAAATAAATTTATTACAAAAACACAATTCTAAAGATATTTACAAAACAAAAGTATTGAATTTTGAAAAACAAAAAAAAAAAAAATTTAAATTTTCGCTTTTTCTTTTATAGTTTAATATAAATATTTATATTAATTTTAAATCTTAAACGTTTGTCATTACTTTTTAATTATAATCATTTTCCCATATATTTCAATTTATACTTAATTTTACATTTGAATTTCATGTTACTCAAATTAATATTAATCATACGCCAAGTGGTCAATTATATAGCATTTTATTGTATATTTTGAAATTACATTTTCTGCTTAAATTTGTCATTTTAATGTTTAATTAATTTTATATTAAAAAAAAAACAAAAATTTTAAATTGTTAATAATGGCTTTTGGGCTTTTGGCAATTTTTGTTTTATGAAAATATTTTTTCAATTGAAATATTAAGCAAATATAAACATTATGTATGTTAAATTGATAAATAATAACGAAAGTATTTGTTCATGTTACAAATTAGAAAATAAATTTGTTATAAATTTGCGTTTAGAGAAAAAAATATATGTATTTTAAATAATAAACATAATCATAGATTTTAATTAGTTTTGAAAAGCGAAAGTTGACTGTGTTTAGCTGCAGGCTGAATGGAATTAATTAAAATTTACTTTAGTTTATTTTTTTCATAATTGCCAATAAAAACACAATGGAATTGTTGGTTAGGTCGCTACAAAATTCGGTTTCTATAGAAAAATTAATAAATTATGCCAACTGCCAGGAAAACAAAAATATTTTCGTAAAAAATAATTCAGAGGCAAGTTACATTTTTTCACTCATAATAATTGCCTTAACGGTCATACTAAATTAAATTTATCTTCCTCAACCTCAAACAAAGTTTAATATATTAGCTTCTGTTTGTCCTCAATTAAGTAATTCTATCTCATTTGTAACATTAGTTATAGGCTGTATAACTTAAGTACTTCATAATTAATAACACTCATACGCCTTGTAGTTCTTATATACAAAAAAGTTCCTATGAAATGTTATCCATTTTAATGATTTTATTTTACAATAATATTAAGTTATTAAGCAAGTATTGAAAAGGATTCCAAACATGTAGAATTTCATATTTAAAAGCTCGATTATAACAAAAGAATAATCGTTTGAAATTTTCTTAAAAAAAACGAAACAGTTGATTGATTTAACATTTATATTAAATTACCTTTATGTACCTACATACTTAACCCACAACATAGGCTAATATCTCAACTTTCTTTTAACCCCATTTAAGTAATTCTATCACATGTTTAAATCCAGTTACACGAACTCCAACATAAATATCCCATAATTAATAACACTCATACGCCTTGCTGTTCTTATATATAAATTTTAAAATTTTTCTATGAAATGTTAAGCAATTTAATGATTTAATATCAATATTATTTCACAATAATATTAAATTATTAAGCAAATATTGAAGGGAATATCAAGCATGTAGAATTTCATATCTAGAAACTCGTCTATAACAAAAAATAATAATTTTAAATTTTTAAGGAGAAAAATTAAACAATTGAATGCTCTAACATTTATGTTATATTACCTTTATGTACCTAGAGCTCCCAACAAAGCCTAATGTCTCCACTTTCTTTTAACCCCATTTAAGTAATTCTATCACATGTTTAACACCAGTTATACGAACACCAACATAAATATCCCATAATTAATAACACTCATACGCCTTGCTGTTCTTATATAGAAATTTACATATTTTTCTATGAAAAGTTTGCCATTTTAATGATTTAATTCCACAATAATATTAAATTATTAAGCAAGTACTGAAGGGAATATCAGGCATGTAGAATTTCGTATTTAGAAACTCGTTTATAACAAAATGTAAGAATTTGAAATTTTCTTGCAAAAAAATTAAACAATTGACTCCCTAACCAACCTCAGACAAAGCTCAATATATCAGCTTACTTTTGACCCCATTTAAGTAATTATATCTTATGTTTGTCACCTGTTATAGGCCCAACAACCTAAATACACCATAATTAATAACACTCATACGCCTTGCTGTTCTCATATAGAAATTCTTTAATTTTTCTATGAAATATTATCCATTTTAATGATTTTATTTCACAGTAATATTAAACTATTAAGCAAGTATTGAAGGGAATATCAAGCATGTTGAATTTCGTATTTAGAAACTCGTTTTTAACAAAAAGGAACAATTTGAAATTTACTTGCAAAAGAATTAAACAATTGATTACTCTAACATTTATATCAAATTACCTTTATGTGCCTCCCTACCCAACCTAGGACAAAGCTCAATATATCAGCTTTCTTTTGACCCCATTTAAGTAATTATATCTTATGTTTGTCACCAGTTATAGGCCCAACAACCTAAATACACCATAATTAATAACACTCATACGACTTGCTGTTCTCATATAGAAATTCTTTAATTTTTCTATGAAATGTTATCCATTTTTATGATTTTATTTCACAATAATATTAAATTATTAAGCAGGTAGTGAAAGCTATTTCAAGCATCTAGAATTTCATATCTAGAATCTCATTTATAACAAAAAATAACAATTGAAATTTTTTTGAAAAAAAGTTAAACATTGATTGCCCTAAAATTATATTAAATTACCTTAATGTAATTTAGTGCCTAACCTCCAACAAAGCTTAATATCTCAGCTTTGTTGTAGCCCCATTTAAGTAATTATATCTCTTATTTGACACCAGTTATACCCTCAACAACTAAAATACACCATAATTAATAACACTCATACGCCTTGTAGTTCTCATATAGAAATTCTTTAATTTTACTATGAAATGTTACACATTTTAATGATTTTATTTCAAAATAATATTAAATTATTAAGCAAGTATTTAAAGCTATTTCAAGCATCTAGAATTTCATATCTAGAATCTCATTTATAACAAAAAATAACAATTTGAAATTTTTTTGAAAACAGTTAACCAACTGATTGCCCTAAAAATTATAATAAATTACTTGAATGTAATTTAGTGCCTAACCTCCAACAAATCTTAATATCTCAGCTTTGTTGTAGCCCCATTTAAGTAATTCTGTCTCTTATTTTACAACAGTTATACCCCCAACCACTGAAATACACCATAATTAATAACACTCATACGCCCTGTAATTCTCATATAGAAATTCTTTAATTTCTCTATGAAATGTTAACCATTTTAATGATTTTATTTCACAATAATATTAAATTATTAACCAGGTATTGAATGAGAATTTCAAGCATGTAAAATATTCACATTTAAACATTCGTTTACAATAAAAGAAATGTCAATTTGAAATTGTCTAACAAAACAGTTAGACGTTAGAAATGTTTAATATGTCACGTTTAAACAATTGCTTATTACAACTCCTCCCCCTCAACAATATCATAACCCTCGAAATGTGTATCTCAGTTGATATAAATGGCTGTACACATACAAAAACGTAGCAAAAAAAAAAACCCTTTGGAATAAGTATAATAATAAAAAGCACAGGACGACACATTTGTATTATGGCATGACTGACTATCCCTTTTGCAATTTCATATTCATATAAGTACTCATATGTTTTTTTTTACACGTATGTGTATTTTGTGTCTCTGTCTGTGTTTAAGTATAATAAATGTTATTTAACTTAAGGATTATTATATACATTCATTCTATGTTTTTATACCCTTCATCTTCGTGAGAAGGGTATATATAAGTTTGTCATTCCGTTTGTAATTTCTACATTTTTCATTTCCGACCCTATAAAGTATATATATTCTGGATCCTTATAGATAGCGGAGTCGATTAAGCCATGTCCGTCTGTCTGTCTGTCTGTCCGTCTGTCTGTCTGTCTGTCTGTTGAAATCAGTTTTCTGAAGACCCCAGATATCTTCGGGATCCAAATCTTCAATAATTCTATCAGACATGCTTTCGAGAATTTTGCTATTTAAAATCAGCAAAATCGGTCCACAAATGGCTGAGATATGAGGAAAAAACCAAGACAACCTCGATTTTTGACCAATTTTTGACCTATATCTGGATTACTAAGACATTAATATAGACAATATGGATATCTAATGATAGATATTTCAAAGACATTTGCAACGACGTATATAAAACCATATTAAGTTGGACCTACAATGGGTCAAAATCGGGAAAAAAATTTTTAACCCGAATTTTTTTTTCAAAAAAAAAATTTTTAAAAACCAAAAAAAAAATTTTAAAATTTAAAAAAAAAAAATTTTAAATTTAAAAAAAAAAAATTTAAATTTAAAAAATTTAAAATAAATTTTTTTCCAAAAAATTAAAAAAACAACTAAAAAAAAATTAAATTTTGTTTACCTAAAAATATTTAAAATTTTGAAGTATAATTTGGTGAAGGGTATATAAGATTCGGCACAGCCGAATATAGCACTCTTACTTGTTTTTTATAGTTATTGTTATAGTTTAACATTTTGCTATGCTTATTTCTAAATAACATGTTGCTCTAAGTTTGTTCCCAAGTGGAGTAAAAAGAAACCGAAGCCACGCAATAGGGTTTGAGAGTTTTAGGGTCCTTTTTAAACAATTGTGTGAGTGTTGTGAGTATTTATGTTAAGGTTTCATAAGGTGTGATGGTATAAACATAAATATGACTTTAAATATGATTTATATACAACTAGCATGATATTTTTTCACAAAACTAAATTAAAACTATACTAAATGGTTCTAAATAAGAAACTGTTGTAGTTTTAATTTAGCTAATATTGCTTAGTTTTTAGAATTTCATAAAAGAACCTATAGAATCGCAAGAAATAATTGTAAAGTATAATTTAAAATTCCTTAAAAATGTAGCACTATGTTTATCATTCATATAGAATAAGTATTTTTTCTTAAAATTTATATATTGTTATTAATAGTTTTAGCTTAATTAGTTTTTTGTTTATTTCAATCAAAAAAGTATTTAATTTTATTGCTAATTATAATATTTTTAAGTTTTTATCAAAAATTCCTTTAATTAATATTAATCATACGTCATGTATTCCCTACAAAATTAATTTTTAATTTTCTTCAGTCCACCTGTCTGTCTGTAAGAGTATTGAAATCAATTTTAAATGCTAAATAATCAATTTAAATAAATAATGGTGTTAAATCTCATTTGTCAATGATATTGAATAGATTGCTGTGGAAATTTAATATTATTTTTCATGTAAAACAAACAAACTTACTTAGATTACAAAATAAATTTCCAGCTTTCAATATGAAATGGTACATTAATGAAATAAAACATTTATGCACAATTTACATTTATTTAGTTATTTTTCATCTTATTGTATCCAAAACAAAAGCGAATATATTCTCTTTATATCGCTTGTTTAGACTTCATTTGTTGATGGTTTATTAAAAAAACATATTTCATTTTGTTGCATATCACAAAGCCTCCATGTATTGCTTTACAACAAATACTTGACTCACTTGCCACTTAATCAAAAATTGCTTAAAAAATCATTAACGCACAACAAAATACCCAACAAACACACAAGCATTTTGCTTTGTTTTTCGCCGCCCCAAAGTATGCTTCACAATATTAACCACAAACTTTAGCCATTATGAGAATATTTAAACATAAAGATATTGTTACATGAGCAACAACAAATTCCAACAAACTTTTGAGAATTGGAAAAAAAACAGAAATTGAAAGAATAAAATTAATCTTAAAACAAAGTTTTTTAATAATTTTGTTTGTTTCTTTTAAATGGCAAACATCTGGAGTAAGGGACAAATTAGGAATCTTTACTGGTTTCAGATTTTAAATGATTTGATGGGTACAGTTTTATAATAGGGATCGAAATATAGCTCTCACTCAATTGTCGTTTATTACAAAATACTCTTAAATGTCAATGTCAGTTACAAAACTCTTGTTATTCGATTTTAAGCGGAAATGTTGTTATTACGCTTTTTTATATTTATCTTTCTTTGTATTTCTAGTTGCCATATTTTATTCATTCCTTTCTCTAGTTCGTTTGTTTGTTTTTTGGTCTGGCTGGTTTTTGGATAAAAATTGTGATGGGAATTGTTGAAAAATACATAAATAAAACTGTCATTTAATGCTATTTCTTATCTATGATAAGGAATTTTGTTTATCATTTTTCAACACACTACTAAGAGTTTAAAAATATACTGAATATTTAAAGCGTAACAGCAAACCATTTATAATAAATGCACAAAATTCTATAATTTTTCTTACATGTTCATAATGAAATATTTTTAAACCCCTAAAAATATGCTTAATATATTTTAATTTATATTATTTCATAAATTTATTTAAAGTTCAAAAGCAACATATAACATAAATACTTCATTAAAAGCCATATTTTTCTTTGGAAATTCAAAACCCTAAATCTCCTCAATATGTTTATTTTCAGTTCAACCTCAGACATGCGTCATCAACTTGTCTATTTTCGTCTATTTTTTTTTTTTGCTTTTATAAGATTTTGTTTTATTTATCTTTTATAAATTGCTTAAAAGCTAAATTCATTTAAATCTGTGTTTTGTTGCTTAACAATTTTTTAAAACCATTTGTTATAAAATTATTCCAGAGAAATGAAAAGCCTGTAACGCCTAAATATAGACTTTAGTTTCATTTCAGTTATTTATTACTACTTAACATAGACAAGTTGTGAATTTTAAAAAGAATTTTAAAAATAAAACATGTCTGCCATTAAAAAAAAAAAATAACAAACTTTTTTCCCCAACAAAACTCTATAATAAGGAAAAGAGGAACAGAGCCAGAAAACAAGACTTGACATTGACAAATTAGTCTAGAAATGAAGAAAAATTAAGTGCAGCGTGTAGTTTTAAGCAGAAAAATGGCATTAAGAAAATAAAATGAAAAACTTTGTAACTAAAACATGTAAAATACTTTTTTTTAATTTTTGTTTTATTTTAAGCAATAGTAGCTACTTGCTTGAAAAACCACCTAATTGACAAACTTCCAACTGTTTAAACTTTTCACATTAATCACTAAATGTTAAAGAAAACTTTTTACCAAACAGACTTCGACATAAATCCCTCAATGACAATGACTTTTACAAGCAGCAAATTAAAAAAAAAAACCTAAAAAACACATAAGCAACTAAATGTTAAACTAAACCCCCAAAAAAAACTACATTTAACTTTCTTTAAGACAGTAAATGTTAGTAAATTTTATTTTATATTGATAGACACATTCACTATTTTCATCCTCCCACTCCTTCCTAAATCTACACAACTTTAACTTTAACTAAATGTCAGCTGTTGTAACTAGACTACTAATACCATTTAAACATTAGATTGAAAAAGTTTCGGCAGTTGTTACAATTTTACACTATTTTTCTGCAACATTTTGTAGACTTCTTTTTTAAACTTACTCTTAGCGTTAAGTCAATTCATTTAACTAAGAATACAGTTCAAAGATACTTTTCTGGCGAAACAATGCTTCAACAACAGCTGCTGCAACAACATGTGTCAAATGTTAAGTTTAGTCAAATATTTTCTCAGTGCCAAAGTGGTAGCGTTTGTTAAGTTTATTTAACAAGAAAACTATTTTGCAGAATTTATATAGTTCTCGCTAGTTTTGTGGTGGCTGTAGTTGTAAATTAGGTGGCTTTTTTAAATTAAGTAAAAGGATTTTTTCAAAAACCATATAAACAAAATTGTCTGCAAAATATCACGACGTATGAATGTTATTAATTGATTAATATTAACAATACGTCTTTTTAAGTCCCACCTACATTTCCGAGGAACCGTCATAGAAGTAGAACAGAACTAGAGATGAACTAGAACAGAACTAGAACAGAACTAGAACAGAACTAGAACAGAACTAGAACAGAACTAGAACAGAACTAGAACTAGAACAGAACTAGAACAGAACTAGAACAGAACTAGAACAGAACTAGAACAGAACTAGAACAGAACTAGAACAGAACTAGAACAGAACTAGAACAGAACTAGAACAGAACTAGAACAGAACTAGAACAGAACTAGAACAGAACTAGAACAGAACTAGAACAGAACTAGAACAGAACTAGAACAGAACTAGAACAGAACTAGAACAGAACTAGAACAGAACTAGAACAGAACTAGAACAGAACTAGAACAGAACTAGAACAGAACTAGAACAGAACTAGAACAGAACTAGAACAGAACTAGAACAGAACTAGAACAGAACTAGAACAGAACTAGAACAGAACTAGAACAGAACTAGAACAGAACTAGAACAGAACTAGAACAGAACTAGAACAGAACTAGAACAGAACTAGAACAGAACTAGAACAGAACTAGAACAGAACTAGAACAGAACTAGAACAGAACTAGAACAGAACTAGAACAGAACTAGAACAGAACTAGAACAGAACTAGAACAGAACTAGAACAGAACTAGAACAGAACTAGAACAGAACTAGAACAGAACTAGAACAGAACTAGAACAGAACTAGAACAGAACTAGAACAGAACTAGAACAGAACTAGAACAGAACTAGAACAGAACTAGAACAGAACTAGAACAGAACTAGAACAGAACTAGAACAGAACTAGAACAGAACTAGAACAGAACTAGAACAGAACTAGAACAGAACTAGAACAGAACTAGAACAGAACTAGAACAGAACTAGAACAGAACTAGAACAGAACTAGAACAGAACTAGAACAGAACTAGAACAGAACTAGAACAGAACTAGAACAGAACTAGAACAGAACTAGAACAGAACTAGAACAGAACTAGAACAGAACTAGAACAGAACTAGAACAGAACTAGAACAGAACTAGAACAGAACTAGAACAGAACTAGAACAGAACTAGAACAGAACTAGAACAGAACTAGAACAGAACTAGAACAGAACTAGAACAGAACTAGAACAGAACTAGAACAGAACTAGAACAGAACTAGAACAGAACTAGAACAGAACTAGAACAGAACTAGAACAGAACTAGAACAGAACTAGAACAGAACTAGAACAGAACTAGAACAGAACTAGAACAGAACTAGAACAGAACTAGAACAGAACTAGAACAGAACTAGAACAGAACTAGAACAGAACTAGAACAGAACTAGAACAGAACTAGAACAGAACTAGAACAGAACTAGAACAGAACTAGAACAGAACTAGAACAGAACTAGAACAGAACTAGAACAGAACTAGAACAGAACTAGAACAGAACTAGAACAGAACTAGAACAGAACTAGAACAGAACTAGAACAGAACTAGAACAGAACTAGAACAGAACTAGAACAGAACTAGAACAGAACTAGAACAGAACTAGAACAGAACTAGAACAGAACTAGAACAGAACTAGAACAGAACTAGAACAGAACTAGAACAGAACTAGAACAGAACTAGAACAGAACTAGAACAGAACTAGAACAGAACTAGAACAGAACTAGAACAGAACTAGAACAGAACTAGAACAGAACTAGAACAGAACTAGAACAGAACTAGAACAGAACTAGAACAGAACTAGAACAGAACTAGAACAGAACTAGAACAGAACTAGAACAGAACTAGAACAGAACTAGAACAGAACTAGAACAGAACTAGAACAGAACTAGAACAGAACTAGAACAGAACTAGAACAGAACTAGAACAGAACTAGAACAGAACTAGAACAGAACTAGAACAGAACTAGAACAGAACTAGAACAGAACTAGAACAGAACTAGAACAGAACTAGAACAGAACTAGAACAGAACTAGAACAGAACTAGAACAGAACTAGAACAGAACTAGAACAGAACTAGAACAGAACTAGAACAGAACTAGAACAGAACTAGAACAGAACTAGAACAGAACTAGAACAGAACTAGAACAGAACTAGAACAGAACTAGAACAGAACTAGAACAGAACTAGAACAGAACTAGAACAGAACTAGAACAGAACTAGAACAGAACTAGAACAGAACTAGAACAGAACTAGAACAGAACTAGAACAGAACTAGAACAGAACTAGAACAGAACTAGAACAGAACTAGAACAGAACTAGAACAGAACTAGAACAGAACTAGAACAGAACTAGAACAGAACTAGAACAGAACTAGAACAGAACTAGAACAGAACTAGAACAGAACTAGAACAGAACTAGAACAGAACTAGAACAGAACTAGAACAGAACTAGAACAGAACTAGAACAGAACTAGAACAGAACTAGAACAGAACTAGAACAGAACTAGAACAGAACTAGAACAGAACTAGAACAGAACTAGAACAGAACTAGAACAGAACTAGAACAGAACTAGAACAGAACTAGAACAGAACTAGAACAGAACTAGAACAGAACTAGAACAGAACTAGAACAGAACTAGAACAGAACTAGAACAGAACTAGAACAGAACTAGAACAGAACTAGAACAGAACTAGAACAGAACTAGAACAGAACTAGAACAGAACTAGAACAGAACTAGAACAGAACTAGAACAGAACTAGAACAGAACTAGAACAGAACTAGAACAGAACTAGAACAGAACTAGAACAGAACTAGAACAGAACTAGAACAGAACTAGAACAGAACTAGAACAGAACTAGAACAGAACTAGAACAGAACTAGAACAGAACTAGAACAGAACTAGAACAGAACTAGAACAGAACTAGAACAGAACTAGAACAGAACTAGAACAGAACTAGAACAGAACTAGAACAGAACTAGAACAGAACTAGAACAGAACTAGAACAGAACTAGAACAGAACTAGAACAGAACTAGAACAGAACTAGAACAGAACTAGAACAGAACTAGAACAGAACTAGAACAGAACTAGAACAGAACTAGAACAGAACTAGAACAGAACTAGAACAGAACTAGAACAGAACTAGAACAGAACTAGAACAGAACTAGAACAGAACTAGAACAGAACTAGAACAGAACTAGAACAGAACTAGAACAGAACTAGAACAGAACTAGAACAGAACTAGAACAGAACTAGAACAGAACTAGAACAGAACTAGAACAGAACTAGAACAGAACTAGAACAGAACTAGAACAGAACTAGAACAGAACTAGAACAGAACTAGAACAGAACTAGAACAGAACTAGAACAGAACTAGAACAGAACTAGAACAGAACTAGAACAGAACTAGAACAGAACTAGAACAGAACTAGAACAGAACTAGAACAGAACTAGAACAGAACTAGAACAGAACTAGAACAGAACTAGAACAGAACTAGAACAGAACTAGAACAGAACTAGAACAGAACTAGAACAGAACTAGAACAGAACTAGAACAGAACTAGAACAGAACTAGAACAGAACTAGAACAGAACTAGAACAGAACTAGAACAGAACTAGAACAGAACTAGAACAGAACTAGAACAGAACTAGAACAGAACTAGAACAGAACTAGAACAGAACTAGAACAGAACTAGAACAGAACTAGAACAGAACTAGAACAGAACTAGAACAGAACTAGAACAGAACTAGAACAGAACTAGAACAGAACTAGAACAGAACTAGAACAGAACTAGAACAGAACTAGAACAGAACTAGAACAGAACTAGAACAGAACTAGAACAGAACTAGAACAGAACTAGAACAGAACTAGAACAGAACTAGAACAGAACTAGAACAGAACTAGAACAGAACTAGAACAGAACTAGAACAGAACAGAACTAGAACAGAACTAGAACAGAACTAGAACAGAACAGAACTAGAACAGAACTAGAACAGAACTAGAACAGAACTAGAACAGAACTAGAACAGAACTAGAACAGAACTAGAACAGAACTAGAACAGAACTAGAACAGAACTAGAACAGAACAGAACTAGAACAGAACTAGAACAGAACTAGAACAGAACTAGAACAGAACTAGAACAGAACTAGAACAGAACTAGAACAGAACTAGAACAGAACTAGAACAGAACTAGAACAGAACTAGAACAGAACTAGAACAGAACTAGAACAGAACTAGAACAGAACTAGAACAGAACTAGAACAGAACTAGAACAGAACTAGAACAGAACTAGAACAGAACTAGAACAGAACTAGAACAGAACTAGAACAGAACTAGAACAGAACTAGAACAGAACTAGAACAGAACTAGAACAGAACTAGAACAGAACTAGAACAGAACTAGAACAGAACTAGAACAGAACTAGAACAGAACTAGAACAGAACTAGAACAGAACTAGAACAGAACTAGAACAGAACTAGAACAGAACTAGAACAGAACTAGAACAGAACTAGAACAGAACTAGAACAGAACTAGAACAGAACTAGAACAGAACTAGAACAGAACTAGAACAGAACTAGAACAGAACTAGAACAGAACTAGAACAGAACTAGAACAGAACTAGAACAGAACTAGAACAGAACTAGAACAGAACTAGAACAGAACTAGAACAGAACTAGAACAGAACTAGAACAGAACTAGAACAGAACTAGAACAGAACTAGAACAGAACTAGAACAGAACTAGAACAGAACTAGAACAGAACTAGAACAGAACTAGAACAGAACTAGAACAGAACTAGAACAGAACTAGAACAGAACTAGAACAGAACTAGAACAGAACTAGAACAGAACTAGAACAGAACTAGAACAGAACTAGAACAGAACTAGAACAGAACTAGAACAGAACTAGAACAGAACTAGAACAGAACTAGAACAGAACTAGAACAGAACTAGAACAGAACTAGAACAGAACTAGAACAGAACTAGAACAGAACTAGAACAGAACTAGAACAGAACTAGAACAGAACTAGAACAGAACTAGAACAGAACTAGAACAGAACTAGAACAGAACTAGAACAGAACTAGAACAGAACTAGAACAGAACTAGAACAGAACTAGAACAGAACTAGAACAGAACTAGAACAGAACTAGAACAGAACTAGAACAGAACTAGAACAGAACTAGAACAGAACTAGAACAGAACTAGAGCAGAACTAGAACAGAACTAGAACAGAACTAGAACAGAACTAGAACAGAACTAGAACAGAACTAGAACAGAACAGAACTAGAACAGAACTAGAACAGAACTAGAACAGAACAGAACTAGAACAGAACTAGAACAGAACTAGAACAGAACTAGAACAGAACTAGAACAGAACTAGAACAGAACTAGAACAGAACTAGAACAGAACTAGAACAGAACTAGAACAGAACAGAACTAGAACAGAACTAGAACAGAACTAGAACAGAACTAGAACAGAACTAGAACAGAACTAGAACAGAACTAGAACAGAACTAGAACAGAACTAGAACAGAACTAGAACAGAACTAGAACAGAACTAGAACAGAACTAGAACAGAACTAGAACAGAACTAGAACAGAACTAGAACAGAACTAGAACAGAACTAGAACAGAACTAGAACAGAACTAGAACAGAACTAGAACAGAACTAGAACAGAACTAGAACAGAACTAGAACAGAACTAGAATTTAACATTTACTCACACTTCATTGCCATTAGTAATTCTATGAATAAAAAGTAATCCTACATCATATATATGCTTCCAACTCACACTTGTCAAGACATTTAAATGTTTATATAAACGTCCCAAATCTCTTTAGGACTTTTTCAATCCCTAGTAATTTCTTTATTTATTTCACAATCAAACACCCCACAAATTGTAATTTGATTGAAAAACTGCTTAAAACATTGGAAGACTGCCTTCAAAATCTTTTAAAATGGTCAGTTGTAACACATTTTCATATATTTTTGCCCAAAGTACCAGCTGTTTGACCATGTTGGTCAACCTTTTTTTTTCTTAAGTTGGCCTTTTGGTAACTTCTTTGTTTGTTGATAAACATTTCGAGGTTGTTGGGTTTTTTGAGTTTAAACAAAAAGAAAGAAACATTAAAATATTTTTGTGAATAGTTTTAGTGGTGTAAATGTTAAAAGATTAAATAAATTTTATGCTGCTCCTTAAAATATGCTGAAGATTTGCTGGTGTAAGTGGAAGCACAAGTATACTTTTTGTTTCTTATAAATTATGCAGGCTTTAAGGCATGATAACATGGTTTTGTAGAAAAAAATACTTGTTTTTGAAGTTTGTTATATGTACTTCAGGAAATGTGGGGGTGTTGGAGCTGAGTTTTTTTTTTAGTTTTTTCTTTAAATAAACAATTCAACAAGAAAAACATTTTACATGTTTTCTTGTTACTGAAAAGCATTAAAGGTCTTAAAGTGTCATTGTCTAGATGGAAGAGGAAAAAAAGAAATATGAAAGAGACCCTTGTCAGGAAACTTAAAAAACAAGAATTTCTTTCTGACACTCACACACAACATAAATATGAAAATATGCAAATAGGAAATACAAAACAAAAGCTAAAGAAAAATATCAAAAAAATTCAGCAAAAAAAAATGGTTACAAAATGTTTGATAAAAATAGGGAAAGGCAAAAAATGATTAAACGGCCATTTTTAAGTTGTCAATCATCTGTAACATATTAAGCCAGTTGTGGTTTTTTTGACACCACCCCAGCCCAGCTACAACCAGCCTGTCCATCAAGAATTCCATTTTGTTTGTTGCCATAACATAAGCCTAGAAATATGCTTTAATATAATTTTAATTTGATTTTTTTAGTTCGTTGTGGAGCAGTAAAGGCCACAAAACATGAAGCTCAAAGAAAATCAATAAAAATTTGTTTAGAGCCATCAATTTTTTTTGTTAAGGATTTCGAGAAATTTTCTTTTGAAAATTATGTCTTGGGATTTATTTATTTATTGAAATATTTTATGTAATTTTTTTTTTCGTGTAAATTTTTAATAAATTAAATTGAAATATGGTTTATTTGCTTTCAGTTTTTTTTTCTTTTTAAACAATTTCTAACATGATTTTATGTTGTATTTGTTCTTTTTTATAGTATCTTTGCATTACTTTTTTTGTATTCTTTTATTACCAGGAAGCAATTGAAAGTTGTTTTTAAAAACATCACGTTTTGCTGTTCATTTCATCTTTTATTTTTTTTTTCTTCTCGTATTTGCAACTCTTAAGCTTCAAAAGGTATTTAACAACACATCTAAGAGGCATGCTTTGCTGAGTTGAAGCAAGTTGTTGTACATGAAAATCTAAATAAGGTACAATTAACATTGTTAAATCCTTGCTCTTTTTGTTTGTTTGTCTGTTGTTTTTTGCTTCCTTTTCAGTTTTTTTTCTTTTCTCAAACAAATAACCCTTGGAATATGCAAGTTTTTATTAAAAAATTAAACAAGCCTAAAATTATGCAATAAAAAATAAAGAAATTGTTTCCTAAGTAAATACGAAAATAGCATAAAATGGTATAATTATGAGAATAAAGGTTATTTATTATAAAATAATTCAAAAAAGAAAATTAAATAAACAAATCAATTTGTTTAAATCAACTAATTTCCAGGGTCCAAGGAGTTTAGTTAAGTTAATAAGGAATTGTTTAAGCAAACCCATAATTTTAGAGCTTTTTGCTACTCATTTCCTTTCTCTATACTACCATTAGTCTCAATCACCATTTCTGAAAAACCAATTACTGTGAATAATTGATATTTTTAATTATCTTTCTTTAATAATTGTCAAATAAAACTTTTCAATTTACTACCCAGCAATTAAAAATTTAAACCCCTTTAAATATGCTTTAAAAAGTTAATTATTTTAAAAACTCCTACACATAGGCCAAGAAAATTCCTATTCAAATACATAAACTTTAACAAACATTAAATTCAAATTCCCCCCGCCCCAAAAAAAAACCAGCCTACAAATGTAAAACCCCTCAACAAAAGTGAGTAATTATACACAATGACCAATAATTATTTATCACAATTTAATGTTAATTACCAAACACAAAAAACCAATTCATTTTCAACTAACGTGTTGTAAAAGCTACACCCTCGAAAGTATACTACAAACATTTTGCCAGAATATGTGTATTTAAACATAAAATTTGGTTAATGTTGTTTTCTGTGAGTAGAGCCCCGTTTCAATTATATGGTAAATTTGACCTTAAAATTTATTACATTTTTTTTTTATGATCGGTCATAATAAGTTTAAGGTTAAATGTATTTAATCTCGTGCATAAAATATAAAGGAAACAAGCTTAAAATAAATAAATAAAATAGAGAAAGAATAAGTGTAACAAAAGTTTAATGCTGGCTAATAACGATTTAATTTTATGGTTGGTATAAATTATGATTTTTTGAGATTTCTTTTCTATTGTATGTCTTACAAAAGTTGGGTGTATAGTACAGTTTATGCTATAATTTCGAACATAAATTTAAATGTAAATTCTGTTCTATGAAAACTGTAATTAGAATCATTAAAACTTATATCAGAAAGAAATTTCTATAGAAATTGTTTCCTATAAGAAGAGAAATTTTCTACTATATGAAGAGAAATTTTCTATAAAAATTGTCTCCTATAAGGGGAGAAATTTTCTATAGACATTGTCTCCTATACGGGGAGAAATTTTCTACAGAAATTGTCTCCTATAAGGGGAGAAATTTTCAACAGAAATTGTCACGCATAATAGGATATATTATCTATAGGAATTCTCTTCTATAAGAGGAGTAATTTTTTACAGAAATTCTTTCTATAAGAGGAGAAATTTTCTATAAAAACTGTCTTCTATAAGAGGAGAAATTTTCTATAAAAACTGTCTTCTATAAGAGGAGAAATTTTCTATAAAAACTGTCTTCTATAAGAGGAGAAATTTTCTATAAAAACTGTCTTCTATAAGAGGAGAAATTTTCTATAGAAACTGTCTTCTATAAGAGGAGAAATTTTCTATAGAAACTGTCTCCTATAAGAGGAGAAATTTTCTATAGAAACTGTCTCCTATAAGAGGAGAAATTTTCTATAGAAACTGTCTCCTATAAGAGGAGAAATTTTCTATAGAAACTGTCTCCTATAAGAGGAGAAATTTTCTATAGAAACTGTCTCCTATAAGAGGAGAAATTTTCTATAGAAACTGTCTCCTATAAGAGGAGACATTTTCTATAGAAACTGTCTTCTATAAGAGGAGACATTTTCTATAGAAACTGTCTTCTATAAGAGGAGACATTTTCTATAGAAACTGTCTTCTATAAGAGGAGACATTTTCTATAGAAACTGTCTTCTATAAGAGGAGACATTTTCTATAGAAACTGTCTTCTATAAGAGGAGATATTTTCTATAGAAACTGTCTTCTATAAGAGGAGAAATTTTCTATAGAAACTGTCTTCTATAAGAGGAGAAATTTTCTATAGAAACTGTCTTCTATAAGAGGAGACATTTTCTATAGAAACTGTCTTCTATAAGAGGAGACATTTTCTATAGAAACTGTCTTCTATAAGAGATGACATTTTCTATAGAAACTGTCTTCTATAAGAGGAGACATTTTCTATAGAAACTGTCTTCTATAAGAGGAGACATTTTCTATAGAAACTGTCTTCTATAAGAGGAGAAATCTTCTATAGAAACTGTCTTCTATAAGAGGAGAAATCTTCTATAGAATCTGGCTCCTATAAGATAAGAAATTTCTATTGCAATTTTCTCCAACAAAGGGAGAAACTTTCAATTGAAATTGTCTCCTATAAAAGGAGAAATTTTCTATAGAAATTTTCTTCTGTAAGAGGAGGAATTTTCAATAGAAATTCTTTTCTATCAGATGAGAATTTTTTATAGAATCTGTCTGCTATAAGAGGAAAAAATTTCTATAGAAACTGTCTCCTATATGTGGAGAAATTACTATAGAAAATGTCTTCAGCAAATGGAGAAACTTTCTATTGAAATTGTCTCCTATAAGAGGAGAAATTTTCTATAGAAATTTTCTTTTGGAGGAGGAATTTTCTATGGAAATTGTCTCTTATAAGAGGAGCAATTATTTATAGAAACTGTTTCCTATACAGAATACCGTCTTATACTAAGACTACCGTCTTATACTAAGACTAGCGTCTTATACTAAGACTACCGTCTTATACTAAGACTACCGTCTTATACTAAGACTACCGTCTTATACTAAGACTACCGTCTTATACTAAGACTACCGTCTTATACTAAGACTACCGTCTTATACTCAGACTACCGTCTTATACTCAGACTACCGTCTTATACTCAGACTACCGTCTTATACTCAGACTACCGTCTTATACTCAGACTACCGTCTTATACTCAGACTACCGTCTTATACTCAGACTACCTTCTTATACTCAGACTACCGTCTTATACTCAGACTACCGTCTTATACTCACACTACCGTCTTATACTCAGACTACCGTCTTATACTCAGACTACCGTCTTATACTCAGACTACCGTCTTATACTCAGACTACCGTCTTATACTCAGACTACCGTCTTATACTCAGACTACCGTCTTATACTCAGACTACCGTCTTATACTCAGACTACCGTCTTATACTCAGACTACCTTCTTATACTCAGACTACCGTCTTATACTCAGACTACCGTCTTATACTCACACTACCGTCTTATACTCAGACTACCGTCTTATACTAAGACTACCGTCTTATACTCAGACTACCGTCTTATACTCAGACTACCGTCTTATACTCAGACTACCGTCTTATACTCAGACTACCGTCTTATACTCAGACTACCGTCTTATACTCAGGCTACCGTCTTATACTCAGAATACCGTCTTATACTCACACTACCGTCTTATACTCAGACTACCGTCTTATACTCAGACTACCGTCATATACTCAGACTACCATCTTATACTCAGACTAACGTCTTATACTCAGACTACAGTCTTATACTCAGACTAACGTCTTATACTCAGACTAACGTCTTATACTCAGACTACCTTCTTATACTCAGACTATAGTCTTATACTCAGACTAACGTCTTATACTCAGACTACAGTCTTATACTCAGACTAACGTCTTATACTCAGACTACCTTCTTATACTCAGGCTACCGTCTTATACTCAGACTACCGTCTGATACTCAGACTACCTTCTTATACTCAGACTACCGTCTTATACTCAGACTACCGTCTTATACTCAGACTACCGTCTTATATTCAGGCTACCGTCTTATACTCAGGCCACCGTCTTATACTCAGACTAGCGTCTTATACTCAGACTACCGGCTTATACTCAGACTAGCGTCTTATACTCAGACTAGCGTCTTATAGTCAGACTACCGTCTTATACTAAGACTACCGTATGATACAGTCTTATACTCAGACTACCGTCTTATACTTAGACTACCGTCTTATACCTCAGAGTCGGATGAATGTATTTCAGTTTTACTCCTTTCAGTTTTACGCCTTTAAAAAGTTCGAATTTTTTCCTGCTTTTCAATTATTTTTGTTGCCTTAACAACCATTGTCGCTTAATCCAATTAAGACTTATTTCCAGCACCTTAACATATCAAATGATAAACTTTCTAACCACATAAATTTTAAGCAAATAATACATCCAAGAGTAAGACTTTAAGAAAAGAGCAAAGAAAAAATATTAAATAATGAATAAAAATAGGCAAACTAATTTATTCAGCTTGAAATAATTTGGAAACACATGATAGTAAAGAACAAAGAAAAACTTATTAAAAATTAAAAAACAAAAAAAAATATATAATAAAATATGAAAGCAGAGAGTTAAATGCAAAGCACAAGAAAACTAAAGAAAGATTTAAAAGAAAATACACACAGCATAATGAAATTAAGAACACCTTGCAAAAAATAAAAAAAAAAGAAAAAGATTTTCTCTAAAAGTTAAGGCAACAAAAAACTCATAAAATTTTTTAGTTTTTCCGTATTTTCTCAGCATCATAAAGTTGCTTAAAGAATGTTTTTTAAATAAAAGACATACTTACACATTTAAGCTATTTATCTTAGCATACCGTAGAGGTCTTTAATAAAATTGAAATATTATAGCATATTTTAAGGTGGTTGCAAAGCAAATACAAATATTTATGGTAATTTGGTTAAAAATAGGTCAAGGATTCTTTTTTCTTCATATTTTTATATGAAAATGGAATTGTTAAAGAAGAAACTTAAGTAGCTCTTAAGCTTTAGTTGTCTGCTTTATAATAAATTCTAGTATTTATTGTATTAAAATAATATTTTTTTTCCAGCTGCAACCATAAATAATGAAAATTTATTAGTTTCAATTAATTTAAATTTATGTAGGTTTAAATAAAACTTAATAAATTTTATTTAATTATTAAAAATTCTCTAATCTTTTCAGTTGAGTTTTCATTGTTCACTGTCAAGTGGCAGAGGATAAAGATTATTTTCTCGTGTCCTTCCTTTATAGTTTCTTTTAATGTTTAATGTTAATAAATTATAAACTGAAAATCATCTCAAAGATTTCCTTGGAGTAATGTTAAGGTTGTTGTAGTAACAAAAATAAAAGCAACGGCAGCCGCCGCACTAGGAACCACATCATATTGTAGAGTCTCTAATGAGTTGGCTCTTAAGAACACTTAATATTAATTTTACTTCCTTAGAGACCTTTTTTTATTACAGCCTTTTTCTATACCTCAACTTCCTGTTTTGGTTGTAAATACATTTTTAGCCTTTTTTGCGGGTTTTTTAGGTTTGAGTAAAAAACCAAGTGAGTGTATAACTGAACAAATTAATGGACTTAAGTTTGGCCGGAGTATGGATAAGGTGTTTTCTTCATTTTTGTTGTTTAGATATTTTAATTTTCACAGTTTTTAGATTTTGTAATTTTGGTTGTTTCTTTAGTTTAAGCTAAAGTACATTTGTTCACACCAATCCCTGTAAACAGAAAGGGTGCTGTAAAAGAAAAGGGTTAGGGAGATCAACCTAAATACAGAGAATAGTAAACTGACTGACTGATTTATCATCGACAAGTATAAGACATTGGTATATGAGGAGAAATTTTCTATAGAAAATGTTTCCCTTAAAGAGGAGAAATTTTCTATAGAAATTGTCTCCTGTAAGAGAAGAAATTTTCTATAGAAATTGTCTCCTGTAAGAGAAGAAATTTTCTATAGAAATTGTCTCCTGTAAGAGGAGAAATTTTCTATAGAAATTTTCTCCTGTAAGAGGAGAAATTTTCTATAGAAATTTTCTCCTGTAAGAGGAGAAATTTTCTATAGAAATTTTCTCCTGTAAGAGGAGAAATTTTCTATAGAAATTTTCTCCTGTAAGAGGAGAAATTTTCTATAGAAATTTTCTCCTGTAAGAGGAGAAATTTTCTATAGAAATTTTCTCCTGTAAGAGGAGAAATTTTCTATAGAAATTTTCTCCTGTAAGAGGAGAAATTTTCTATAGAAATTTTCTCCTGTAAGAGGAGAAATTTTCTATAGAAATTTTCTCCTGTAAGAGGAGAAATTTTCTATAGATATTTTCTCCTGTAAGAGGAGAAATTTTCTATAGATATTTTCTCCTGTAAGAGGAGAAATTTTCTATAGATATTTTCTCCTGTAAGAGGAGAAATTTTCTATAGATATTTTCTCCTGTAAGAGGAGAAATTTTCTATAGATATTTTCTCCTGTAAGAGGAGAAATTTTCTATAGAAATTGTCTCCTGTAAGTGGAGAAATTTTCTATAGAAATTGTCTCCTGTAAGAGGAGAAATTTTCTATAGAAATTGTCTCCTGTAAGAGGAGAAATTTTCTATAGAAATTGTCTCCTGTCAGAGGAAACATTTTCTATAGAAATTGTCTCCTGTCAGAGGAGAAATTTTCTATAGAAATTGTCTCCTGTCAGAGGAAACATTTTCTATAGAAATTGTCTCCTGTCAGAGGAAACATTTTCTATAGAAATTGTCTCCTGTCAGAGGAAACATTTTCTATAGAAATTGTCTCCTGTCAGAGGAAACATTTTCTATAGAAATTGTCTCCTGTCAGAGGAAACATTTTCTATAGAAATTGTCTCCTGTCAGAGGAAACATTTTCTATAGAAATTGTCTCCTGTCAGAGGAAACATTTTCTATAGAAATTGTCTCCTGTCAGAGGAAACATTTTCTATAGAAATTGTCTCCTGTCAGAGGAAACATTTTCTATAGAAATTGTCTCCTGTCAGAGGAAACATTTTCTATAGAATTTGTCTCCTGTCAGAGGAAACATTTTCTATAGAAATTGTCTCCTGTCAGAGGAAACATTTTCTATAGAAATTGTCTCCTGTCAGAGGAAACATTTTCTATAGAAATTGTCTCCTGTCAGAGGAAACATTTTCTATAGAAATTGTCTCCTGTCAGAGGAAACATTTTCTATAGAAATTGTCTCCTGTCAGAGGAAACATTTTCTATAGAAATTGTCTCCTGTCAGAGGAAACATTTTCTATAGAAATTGTCTCCTGTCAGAGGAAACATTTTCTATAGAAATTGTCTCCTGTCAGAGGAAACATTTTCTATAGAAATTGTCTCCTGTCAGAGGAAACATTTTCTATAGAAATTGTCTCCTGTCAGAGGAAACATTTTCTATAGAAATTGTCTCCTGTCAGAGGAAACATTTTCTATAGAAATTGTCTCCTGTCAGAGGAAACATTTTCTATAGAAATTGTCTCCTGTCAGAGGAAACATTTTCTATAGAAATTGTCTCCTGTCAGAGGAAACATTTTCTATAGAAATTGTCTCCTGTCAGAGGAAACATTTTCTATAGAAATTGTCTCCTGTCAGAGGAAACATTTTCTATAGAAATTGTCTCCTGTCAGAGGAAACATTTTCTATAGAAATTGTCTCCTGTCAGAGGAAACATTTTCTATAGAAATTGTCTCCTGTCAGAGGAAACATTTTCTATAGAAATTGTCTCCTGTCAGAGGAAACATTTTCTATAGAAATTGTCTCCTGTCAGAGGAAACATTTTCTATAGAAATTGTCTCCTGTCAGAGGAAACATTTTCTATAGAAATTGTCTCTTGTCAGAGGAAACATTTTCTATAGAAATTGTCTCTTGTCAGAGGAAACATTTTCTATAGAAATTGTCTCTTGTCAGAGGAAACATTTTCTATAGAAATTGTCTCTTGTCAGAGGAAACATTTTCTATAGAAATTGTCTCCTGTCAGAGGAAACATTTTCTACAGAATTGTCTGAGAATAAAAATAGTGATTGGTTCTTGCATTCCTTACTTGCTAATTAAATATTTCCACTTGTCATCATTCCCATTTATTTACTTAAATATTGCTCTAAAGTGAGTGTCTTTTCTGCGTTGTCTTTCTTTCAGTTCTTCCTTTATATTTTATAAATTTTCATATAAAGTAAAGTATACTTATGAGGATTAAATGAATTATATTTTTATGTTCATAATGAAAAGTTAGTTTGTACTTCAGTTGCTTGTTAACTACAATCTCTTCTTTCATTTATTTAGAGCATGTTGCTTAATGGTTTGTTTGGCGGTTGTTGGCTTGATGAGTGAGCGAGTGGGCTGCTCTTGGTGGCTGCAGTATATAAAACATTATTCTTGTTGGGTTTTGTGTGTTAGAGCGTTGAATTAAATTAAAAATTTGTTATGCCTTTTCCGTGGCAAATTAAAAGGTCTAATTTTAAGAAATTTGTTATTTTTAATTACAAAACAAGTAGGCCAACTAGCAGCAGAACAAACAAACAAGCAGGCAGTAAGGCAGACATGCAGACCGAAAAACTAACAGAACGAACAAATTCTCAGCAGGGAAATAAAAAGCCACCCTGCACCACTGCCATCCATTCAAACAACTAGCAAACGGAAAGGACTGGCCATTAAGCTGTTCTAGTTGTCAGAGACGTCAACATATAAAATAAAACATAACGAGTAAGAAATGAAAAACTATGAAAAATTTAATGGCAAATGAATGTGCAGAGAACACAGAACTGAAAAAAAATATATGAAATAAATTGAATACAACACAAACTATGTATACGGAATCTAATAACGAATGAATTATAGAAAGAAAAACAAAATTATTAAATAATGAAATTGTAGCGTACGGTTGTTCATAATTAGAATTTCGTTAAGAAATTGAATGCGTATTCTTTGTGCTTTAAATAAACTATAGCATATTTTCAGGCTAAGAAAAACAACATAATCAAACTCAATTTAAAAGTACTGGCTTTCTGTGAATGCAGTAATTAAATGGCTATACAGTGATTTTGATATTATGTATTTTGTTTTATACATAAGGAAATAAAATTAATGAAAGAATATCAAGTTTATGTAATAGGTTTGTAGTTTAATTAAAATTAAAAAGACATTTTTGTAAGCAACACATTTTTTTATTGAATTTGTTAAGTTTATTTATGGCACTTAGGATGTCTGTAAAATAATGTAAAGCCTGTGCTAAGTGAGATGTCTTTTTGCACAGACAATATCCCCTTAAAATGCAGAAATGTTCCACAATTTTCCCCCAAAAGAGGAGAAATTTCCTATAGAAAATGTTCTCTAACAGAGGTGAAATTTTCTATGGAAAATGTCCTCTAACAGAGGTGAAATTTTCTATGGAAAATGTCCTTTAACAGAGGAGAAATTTTCTACAGAAAATCTCCTCTAACAGAGGAGAAATTTTCTATAGAAAATGTCCTCTAGCAGAGGAGAAAGTTTCTATAGAAAATGTCCTCTAACAGAGGAGAAATTTTCTATAGAAAATCTCCTCTAACAGAAGAGAAATTTTCTACAGAAAATGTCCTCTAAGAGAGGAGAAATTTTCTATAGAAAATATCCTCTAAGAGAGGAGAAATTTTCTATAGAAAATATCCTCTAAGAGAGGAGAAATTTTCTATAGAAAATATCCTCTAACAGAGGAGAAATTTTCTGTAGAAAATATCCTCTAACAGAGGAGAAATTTTCTATAGAAAATATCCTCTAACAGAGGAGAAATTTTGTATAGAAAATGTCCTCTAACAGAGGAGAAATTTTGTATAGAAAATGTCCTCTAACAGAGGAGAAATTTTGTATAGAAAATGTCCTCTAACAGAGGAGAAATTTTGTATAGAAAATGTCCTCTAACAGAGGAGAAATTTTGTATAGAAAATGTCCTCTAACAGAGGAGAAATTTTGTATAGAAAATGTCCTCTAACAGAGGAGAAATTTTGTATAGAAAATGTCCTCTAACAGAGGAGAAATTTTGTATAGAAAATGTCCTCTAACAGAGGAGAAATTTTGTATAGAAAATGTCCTCTAACAGAGGAGAAATTTTGTATAGAAAACGTCCTCTAACAGAGGAGAAATTTTGTATAGAAAACGTCCTCTAACAGAGGAGAAATTTTGTATAGAAAACGTCCTCTAACAGAGGAGAAATTTTGTATAGAAAACGTTTTGTATAGAAAACGTCCTCTAACAGAGGAGAAATTTTGTATAGAAAATGTCCTCTAACAGAGGAGAAATTTTGTATAGAAAATGTCCTCTAACAGAGGAGAAATCTTGTATAGAAAATGTCCTCTAACAGAGGAGAAATTTTCTATAGAAAATGTCCTCTAGCAGAGGAGAAATTTTCTATAGAAAATGTCCTCTAGCAGAGGAGAAAGTTTCTATAGAAAATGTCCTCTAGCAGAGGAGAAAGTTTCTATAGAAAATGTCCTCTAGCAGAGGAGAAAGTTTCTATAGAAAATGTCCTCTAGCAGAGGAGAAAGTTTCTATAGAAAATGTCCTCTAGCAGAGGAGAAATTTTCTATAGAAAATGTCCTCTAGCAGAGGAGAAATTTTCTATAGAAAATGTCCTCTAGCAGAGGAGAAATTTTCTATAGAAAATGTCCTCTAGCAGAGGAGAAATTTTCTATAGAAAATGTCCTCTAGCAGAGGAGAAATTTTCTATAGAAAATGTCCTCTAGCAGAGGAGAAATTTTCTATAGAAAATGTCCTCTAGCAGAGGAGAAATTTTCTATAGAAAATGTCCTCTAGCAGAGGAGAAATTTTCTATAGAAAATGTCCTCTAGCAGAGGAGAAATTTTCTATAGAAAATGTCCTCTAGCAGAGGAGAAATTTTCTATAGAAAATGTCCTCTAGCAGAGGAGAAATTTTCTATAGAAAATGTCCTCTAGCAGAGGAGAAATTTTCTATAGAAAATGTCCTCTAGCAGAGGAGAAATTTTCTATAGAAAATGTCCTCTAGCAGAGGAGAAATTTTCTATAGAAAATGTCCTCTAGCAGAGGAGAAATTTTCTATAGAAAATGTCCTCTAGCAGAGGAGAAATTTTCTATAGAAAATGTCCTCTAGCAGAGGAGAAATTTTCTATAGAAAATGTCCTCTAGCAGAGGAGAAATTTTCTATAGAAAATGTCCTCTAGCAGAGGAGAAATTTTCTATAGAAAATGTCCTCTAGCAGAGGAGAAATTTTCTATAGAAAATGTCCTCTAGCAGAGGAGAAATTTTCTATAGAAAATGTCCTCTAGCAGAGGAGAAATTTTCTATAGAAAATGTCCTCTAGCAGAGGAGAAATTTTCTATAGAAAATGTCCTCTAGCAGAGGAGAAATTTTCTATAGAAAATGTCCTCTAGCAGAGGAGAAATTTTCTATAGAAAATGTCCTCTAGCAGAGGAGAAATTTTCTATAGAAAATGTCCTCTAGCAGAGGAGAAATTTTCTATAGAAAATGTCCTCTAGCAGAGGAGAAATTTTCTATAGAAAATGTCCTCTAGCAGAGGAGAAATTTTCTATAGAAAATGTCCTCTAGCAGAGGAGAAATTTTCTATAGAAAATGTCCTCTAGCAGAGGAGAAATTTTCTATAGAAAATGTCCTCTAGCAGAGGAGAAATTTTCTATAGAAAATGTCCTCTAACAGAGCAGAAAATTTCTATAGAAAATGTTCCCTAACAGTGGAGAAATTTTTTTAGAAAATGTCCTCTAACAGAGCAGAAAATTTCTATAGAAAATGTTCCCTAACAGTGGAGAAATTTTTTTAGAAAATGTCCCCTAAAAGAGGAGAAATGTTCTATAGTATATGTCCCCTAAAAAGCTGCTTTCCACAGTAAATGTTAGGAGGACAAACTTTCTTTAGATAATGTGTCCTTTAAGACGCAATTTGTAGATTAAAATAAATATACTTACATTATATTGCAATAGAAAAAGGTCATAGAATAACAGCTTACCTAAAATGATATAAAAAATTTATTTTGTTAATAATTTAATTTATTTGCAAATATGTATATGTTCTTCTGTAGAACAATTAAAAAATTAAAAGTTTTAAAATAGTTTAATTTAATTAAAGTTAATGCAATAGTTATGTCTATTTGTCTAGCTAAATAAAAAAGTGAAGCATACTTTTCAGGTTGAGTATAGTATACTAAAAACTGCATAAATTATTGGGTACAAAACAACATTAGTTTATGAAACATAATAAAATTAGTTCAATTATTCGTTTTAAAAGAAATACTTATTTATATTACCACAGCATTAATGATGAAATCTACTCAATGTCTTTAAATTGATTTTGAGATTTATTAAATAATCTAATACATAAAAATGTATATTACGAAAAAAAGTAATACTTTGGTAAATGACTTCTTATCACCTATAACATCCATCCTTAACTCAGCCATAAACGACATCATTTTGAAATTCTATCTATAACAATTTATGTGTTCGACAAATTTCTTAGGCTGGCTTTAAGACAACACTTTTCGTTTCCCTTTTTTCTTATCTATATATCAATATAAAGTCATATGATATTTTTTTTTAGTACATTTTTTATGGAATATTTTTTTTTTGCAAGTGATAAAAATGTAGGGAATTTTTGTCAATCTTATTAAGAGGTTTTAGTTGGATTCTTCTTCATACACATTTCAGTCTAGCTAGAAATCTATCAATCATTTACGCATGAAAACATTTTAGCACCTTAAGTGTCTCTAGAGTAAATAAACATGTATGGAAAATATATATTTATGTGTTAGTTTAAAAGGAATAGAATTACACTTATCCATAGATAAATGAGTATGTGTACGCACTTTAACATCTACTATATATACAAATACATAAAGATGTCAACCTTTTTTTGCTAGCACCAACAATAACAACAAAAACAGTAAAAAATAACAAACAACAAATAATGTAATACAAGAAAACAAGATTCATATAACGTCCCCAAGGTAAACAACATACTCGTACATGAACCTACAATATTTTCTCGTTTTCCCTTTAGTGTGTCAAGATGAAAGAAATATCTAAAAAGTCATATGACTATAGCACAAACAAAAAAAAAGAACAAACAAACACCTTTAAATTATTTTCTTATATTTATGAACAAGAGTAGAGGGCCAAAGACGTTGTCTTCTTAATATTAGAGTAAATAATTGGAGAAAAGCCTAAAAGTATACAACAGTATTTTGTTTTTATGTACAGGTAGGCAGATGTTTTGATTTTAACACAAAAACACTATCATCATAAACATTATTGTCATAGTTATCAAATATCTTTGTAATAAACTACACAAAACACAGGGTGTGGCAAATGTAGGTGAAACAATTTTAAAATTTATAAGAAATTTTCTATACCAAAAGTGTTCTCAAGGGGAAAACCTTTTTATAGAAAATGTCGCTTGAAAAAGTAATATTTTATTAGAAAATGTGGAATAAAATGGAGAATTTTGGGCAAAAAAGGACAAGTTTAAACGATGATTACATTTTATTTAAATATATCGGTATTGTCCAGTTGTACATCGTAAACGACGGTCGAGATTGGTCTAAATAAAAGTTTGAAATTGTTAATCATTTTAAAAGGATGGGATATTAAAAAACGTTATAACTACGACACATCGAGTCGACTCAAAATTTTTCAATTTTCACTTTTTCCTAGAAATCGATATGCAGTGGTCATACAGAAAATGTCGATGGCACGACTTTAAAGTTCGCACTACATTGAAAGCTGTGAGCTGGGAATAAGTATCAATGTCACAAAAACACAATTAAAAACATGTAAGAGAGCTATATTCGGCTGTGCCGAATCTTATATACCCTTTACCAAATTTTACTTCAAAATAAAAATTGTAAATATTTTTAGGTAAACAAAATTTATTTTTTTTTCATAGTTGTTTTTTTAATTTTTTTGAAAATAAATTCTTTCGAATTGTTTTTTAAATTTAAAATTTTTTAATTTTTTTTAAACTTTTGGTGAAAAAAAATTCGGGTTAATAAATATTTTTCCGATTTTGACCCATTATAGGGTCAAACTATGGACTTATATACGTCGTTGCAAAGGTCTTTGAAATATCTATCATTAGCTTTCCAAGTTGTCTATATTAATGACTTAATAATCGAGATATAGGTCAAAAATAGGCCAAATTCGAGGTTGTCCCAGATTTGATCTTATATCTAATTGATATTCTTGATTTGAAATTTTGTACCAACAAAACGTCATCCGCAGGAAGTTTTGTTTTACTTCTTTAATTTGATTGCTCACCAAAGCTTATGGTGAATGTGTTCCATCGGTTTCAATGTGCGAGAGATGGTTTGTGCGGTTCAGAAGTGGTGATTTTGACACGGAAGACAAATATCTCCCAAGTCAACCAAAAAAGCTTGAAGACCAAGAATTGGTTAAAAAAGCATGAAGATTGTTACAATATCACTGGGAGCTACTGAATCAGAAATCTCAAAACGAGCGGCAGGTTTCATCGAAAAGCATGGAAATTGTGTACCATACGATTTGAAGCTGAGAGACCTTGAAAGATGATTTTGTATATCTGAAATGCTGCTTCAACGCTAGAAATGAAAATCAGTTTTACAGCGAATCATTAGTTGCGATGAAAAATAGATCCATTACAATAACCCGAAGCGTAAGAGATCGTATATGAAGCCCGGCCAACCAGCCGAATCGACACCAAAGTCAAATATTCAATGCGCTAAGGTAATTCTCTGTATTTGGTGTAACAAAAAAGGTCCAATCTTTTATGAGCTGCAGAAATCTGACCAGGCCATCAAGGGGAACCTATACCCAAAGCAACTGATTCGTTTGAATCCAGCAGTGGCCGAAAAACGCCTAGAATATGAAACCATAATATTCCTTGAAATGCTGTGGAAATGCATGTTGAAATTCCTGTTAAAAAGTATTTACAATGAAGTGGTTGGGAAGTTTTGCTTCACCGCTTATAGTACAGACCTTGCCCCGTCCGACTACTATTTGTTTCGATCGATTCAGAGCGTTCTCTCTGGGATACACTTCTCTTCATAACAGAATATCCGATATTGGATTGATTGGTTCTTGGACTCTAAAGATGAGTACTTCTTTTGGCTCGGAATCCATATGTTACCAGAAAGATGGGAAAAGGTCATATCTAACATTGGCCAGTACTTTGAATAAATTTATATTGTACAAATGTTGCAAAATAAAAGCTAAAAAATTTAAAAAAAATTCCGCATTTTTAAGTCCTACACCCAATAATATGTATTTTAAATATGAGGTTGCATATCCACTAATAATAATTCGCCCATTTACTGACCAATTACGTAAAATTATAAAAAAATGTTTCAGACACAATTTGAAGAATCTACCAATTTTAGTTATCCAGTTATTCAAATATGACTATATAATTACCATGGAATGTACCACACCTGTTCCTATCCGTTCCGATTGATTCATACAAACTTTAATTACCTTACATTTATAGTTCTCCAGATATTCTAAAATAACTATTTACTTTGTTTGGGGGATGGCACAGCCCCTGTTCCTATCCGTGTCATTTTTTATTAAACTTCATGCACTGATATGAATTTCACAATTATAGTTCTGCAGATATTCGAAAATATATATTTACTTTGTATGGAAGATGCCACGCCCACTTGAAATTTCAAAATAAAAAGTAGAATATTGCTCCTTGCTGATATAGGCGAATATACAGTTATATTATAGATACTTGATCCAATTGGTTTTTATAGTAAATTTCCGATAAATTTGCTATTATAGTAAATTTTAGCAATATATAGATTTTTATTAAATTTTTTATTTATAGTTTTCATTCGCTCATAACTCAGCTATTTATGCAGCGATTTGTAAGACTTTTAATACCGTAACATCTACGACTATATGTGTGACAATTGTGCAATCAAAATACTTTATAATTATTTGTAAGCTTCTTAAATTTGATTTAAACATACATCAAAAGTTAAAATTTTATAATATATTTTTTAAATTTCAGTAATTCTTATAACATCTCCAATTCCACCACCCTTTAGATTTATGTATGAATATTTAACAATATTAAGGTTTTTATACCCTTCACCTTCGTGAGAAGGGTATATATAAGTTTGTTATTCCGTTTGTAATTTTTTTCATTTCCGACCCTATAGATAGCGGATTAAGCCATGTCCGTCTGTCTGTTGAAATCAATTTTCTGAAGACCCCCGATATGTTCGGGATCCAAATCTTCAATAGTTCTGTCAGACATACTTTCGTGAAGTTTGCTATTTAAAGCAGCAAAATCAGTCCATAAATAACGGAGATATGTGCAAAAAACCGGGACAACCTCGATTTTTGACCTATTTTTTTCCTTTATCTGGATTACTAAGTCATTAATATAGACAATATGGATATCTAATGATAGATATTTCAAAGTCCATTGCAACGATGTAGATAAGGCTATAGTAAGTTGGACCTACAATGGGTCAAAATCGGGAAAAATATTTTTTAACCCGAATTTTTTTTTCATGAACAAATTTTTTTTCATAATTTTTTTCCAAAAAAAAAAATTTTAAAAAACTTTTTTTAAAAAAAAATTCAAAAAAAAATTTTGAAAAATAATTAAAAAAAATATTTAAAAAAATGTATTTTAAAGTATAATTTGGTGAAGGGTATTTAAGATTCGGCACAGGGTATTTAAGCTTTCTTACTTGTTTTTTGTTAATTTTGTATCCAGTAACAAGAGAAGGAGCAAAAATAACGAATCTTAAGCAAATATTTTCATAATGAATGGTTGTTTGTTGTTTTAGGTTCAATACAAATAAACTACTCTACATACATATCTAAAAATATAGACTTGAAATTCTATGCTGAAAATTCCCTGATATAAAATATTCCCCACATACTCCAGCTTAAATATAAATAGTCAAAATCTAATGTGTGTTAAGGTGTGCATGGGTGGTTGGGGGTTTTTTGAATATATGAAGAAGGTATCAAATATTTGCATTTACTACCAATTTGTGCGTAAATTTATACTTTTTTCCCCATTTCCTATAACTAGAAGAAGGGTAAGATTTCTGTGTTTTTTTTTTAACATAAAAGGTATAAAATTTATACGTTTTTGGGAAACACAAAACAATATCTATAGTGATATTTTTCCATTATATTTGGATAATGGATGATATGAATACACATATGGGTTCAGAGGGACTCATGCATTGGTATGTAGGTTGTTGTGTAACCTGTCATTATTTCTGTAACACAAATACTCAGTCAGGTGTAGAACAAAAAATTTTTGTAGTTTAACATTTTGTCGGCTGTTTATATCTGTGTACGTGTGTGTAAGCGAATGTTTGCATAAATTATTTAAAGATAAAAGCTTTTGCTTTTTTTATCCTTTTTTTGTGTTGCTTTGAATCCACTTATGTCATTGTTGTTGTTGTTGTTGTCTTAAGTTCAAGTGTATGTGAATGTGTGTTTATTGTTGTAATTTGTAATACATTTCCGGTTGTCATGATGCCAATATTCAAGGGTAATGCGATACAAATGATATAAATGAACAAGTAAACTAAAGGCAGACACATCAGTGAATGAATACATATTAATACTAATATACTCACACATGAAATGATGAACACTAGGGTGACCCCGTTTGTAAGGAGCCAACAAAATTTGTCGATGTTTCTAACTAAAACATAAAATTAGTTGGTTTGAGAAAACCATTTCTCCAAAATGTTGTCCTGGATAAGGATATGAAGGTCCTTTTTGAGGTTTTTATGATTTTTTCACATTTCTTGCAAAGCAAACATGTAAAATATTGATATCTTGTAAAAGGTCTTTAAAAGGCACTTCCAACGCCACATCTAAATTCCCGTGATAGTCCAAAGATATTCAAAGTTATGAGAAAAATTTTAAGTTTTTTTCAATTTTGATATAGAATTATTTAAAGTAATTAATCCCGACGTCGGGACTCCTAACAAGTTTTGAGTGCCTACGATACTTGTAACTTCAAGGCAAGTAATTGGCGCCTTCAAATAACCAATAGCCAATAACAACCAGCGACTGTCCCTTAAGTTACAGGCGGCTGGAACCGAGCGTCGGATCTTATAAAAAGCGGTTTGCTATATAAACGTGATGTAAGACTTCTAAGCCAGACCGCATGGAGGCCATGCTGGCTGCCCCAGTTCTAGGATGGGATGCAGAAGCCCAATCGCAGATCGTCGCAGAAGAGTGATGAGGCCCATTTCCATCTTAGCTGGTACTTAAATAAGCAAAATTTACGCTTCTGGGGCACTGAAAATCCGCGTGTAACCCACGAAGAGCCATTACACACGCTCAAAGTCACTGTATGGGTGCTGTTTTCGCTGGAGGAGTCATCGGACCTTTTTTCTTCGAAGACGTCGCGGGCCAAACGGTTACTGTGAATGGCAAGCGCTACAAAGCAATGATCAACGAGTTCTTTTTGCCGCAACTTGATGAATTGGGATTGGAAAATATGTGGTTCCAACAGGACGGTGCAACGGCACACACTGCACGTGCCACAACCGATATGCTGAAGTATGCATTTCCCGGGCGCCTAATCTCCCATTTTGGCGATTTAGACTGGTCAGCAAGATTGCCTGATTTGACCGCTCCAGACTTCTTTTTGTGGGGCTTTTTAATGGACGGGTTTATGTCAACAAGCCTCAGACTCTTGCAGCTCTTAAAGACAATATCCGTCAAGAATGTGAGGACCTATCGCCGGAAGTTTTGGCCAAAGTGATGGAAAATGCCATAAAAAGGGCTCAAATGACAATCAACTGTGGCGGCGGCCATTTACATGACATCATATTCTCGACTTGATGTAAAAAAAATTAAAAGACCAAATAAAAATAATCCACAAGAAGAATCAAAGTTTTTCATTTTTTTTTTTAATTACAGCCAAAAAACATCGGAAGTTTACTTTTGCGCCACCTTGTATTTCATATATGGCCGCATATTCTTCAATGCTCGCTTCTAATGGATCTAATGCGTTCGGCACAGGTTCCCTGTGATGGTCCGGCTAGATTGCAGCAGAGCATAATAGATAGCATCCTTTTGCTCCCACCAAATACGGATAATTTCCTTAGAGCCATGGATATTTGACTTTTGAGACGATTAGGCTGGTTGGCTGGGCTTCACATACGATCTCTTATGCTTCGGGTTATCGTAATAGATCTGAAGTGAAGTGTATCCCAGAGAGAGCGTTATGCATCGATCGAAACAAATAATAGTCGAACGGTTCACCGCCTGGATTATGAAGCGTGTGATTCAAAACTTCCCAAACTCTTCTTTCTAAATAGTTTTTAACAGCAAATGTAACAAGTGGCCTAGCATTGCCATGATGGAATTTTACGATTCCATGTGTGGCTGCATCTTCTGTCTATTTCTCGGTCAACGCTAAATTCAAGTGAATCTGTTGCATTCGGTACAGGTTCCCTGTGATGTTATGGCTCGATTTCAGCAGCTTATAATAGTCAGCACCCTTTTGCTCCCACCAAATACAGAGCATTGCATTCGTGCCATGGATATTTGGCTTTGTTTTCAATTAGACTGGTTGGCCGGGATTCAAATACGATCTCTTACACTTCTGGTTATTGTAAAGGATCCATTTTTCATCGAAGGTAATGATTCAGTGCAAAAATGATTTTCTTTTATATCATTGAAGCAGCATTTCAGACATGCAAAATCGAATTTCAAAGTCTCTCGGCATCAATTCGTATTGCACCAAATTTTCCTGCTTTTGCATGAATTCTGCTGCTCGCAAGCATTTTTAAATTGCTGATTGAGTAGCTCTAAATGATTTTGCAAGCTCTTGTTGAGTTTTACAACAATCTTCTTAGAGTAATGCCTTCAATTCTTGGTCTTCAAAGTTTTTTGTGTGGCCTGGGCGATTTTTGTGTCATACGTGTCAAAATCACCACTTCTGAACCGCTCAAACCATCTCTAGCACGTTGAAACCGATGAAACACATTCACCATAAGCTTTGGTGAGCAATCAGTGTGCTTCAGCGGCACTTTTTTTACAAAGTTCGATTGACAAAGTTCATTTGTCAATCTTCATGGAGTAATGCCCCCATTCCTTGGTCTTCAAAGTTGTTTAGGAGGCCTAGGCGATTTTTGTGTCTTCCGTGTCAAAATCACCACTTCTGAACAGCTCAAAACATCTCTATCACGTTGAAGCCGATGACACACATTCGCCAAAAGCTTTGGTGAGCAGTCGCTGTTCTTCAGCTGCACCTTTTTTCAAATTAAAGAAGTAAAGCAAAACTTCTTGCGTATGACACTTTCTTGGTACAAAATTCGACATTTTCTAAGCAAAAATAAACTTTGTTGTTTACACTATAATGTTTAATAACTAAGTAAGAATAAATGACAGATAGGTTTCCTTCAAAATGACAATAAAATAAAACAAAAATCTCCTTCAAAAGATGCGCCGTCTATTGTAAATCAAGCATTTAGGTCATGTTTCCTTTGCGGGAAATATGAAAACAATTTTTTGTAAAAACCTTAAAAAAGGACCTTTTTATCCTTTGGTCCAGCTCAACAATTACTGCACCCAGGTTTAATATCTTGGGTAACGGTATCTAAGAATGAATTTAACTTTTATTTCAGTTGGAAACATCCACAACATTTTTGAGGCCACCCTAATGAACACACTTATAAAGGAATATCAGAGTACACATACTTACGCACAACTTGAGAAAGCTTTCAAATTACTTAAACTACTTAAAAGACACCAACACACTTACACTAGCCATTCGCAATAGGATGGCGCAAACAAAAAATCGGTCATAACTACTATATCCTCATTATTTTACCCAATCAATAAATAATATCCACCTAGCACACCTTAATTATAAAGAAACAAAATACTTTAACAAAAAACCCAATAAATGTTATATAGAAAATAAAAACTTTGCTATCAGCAGGAGGTAGTATTCATGTATTGCAAGTTAAACCTGGCAAGCATTACAATTTTGATCCATCAACATCCCTTGGCTGGAATTCTTTATGAGAATAATTCTCATTTATTTATGCACGTTAAAATAAACCAGTGTCGCATATTCTTGCAATAATTTTTCTTTTTACCAACCAAACATTATTGCCATTGATTTTGATTTGCGTAATTTTCAGGTTCATTAAGTGTTTAATGCTTGTAAACGACAAAATGAGAACGTACACACACTTACTCTCTATCTCTCTCTCTCTCTTTCACTTACCATATAATTTTATTACCCTTCACTAATACGCCACAACAACAATGCCAAAAAGAAAACAAATACACTTTTAGCTTATTTTGTCCTTAGAAAACAGAGTTCGTATTTATAGGAAAATACACTTATACTATACAAATAAGGATACATTTTATCCCTCTCTCTCTTGTATGCATCCTTACACACACGTGTTGTTTATTATCACTGATGTGTTGTTGTTGGTCGTTTTGTGATATTCATAACGACTTAATGTATTTGTATGTGATTTTTTTTCTGCTCCTTAAACTTTATACAAGTGACAAGGTAGAGGATGACCTAGTCATACGTTTGCAACATATTTTACAAAGTAAAGTTCTCAGCCAAAACCAGACATTTTTCTATAGAATCATACAAAAGAACACGAATTTATGGAAATGTTGACACAAATAGCAAAGTGATCACTATAAATAGGAAAATGATCGAAAAACTAAAATGAGCAAAAATTTGCTATAAATAAATTTCAAGCGATAACACCAAAAAAAATTACAAGGTCAGACCAACAAATTTTGATAGAGGAGACAAAAAAAAAAGACGAAAGATCCGAAATTAACCCTAGGCTCTCTTTTGTTATGTCTTATTTCTGACTTTCTGGTTGAATTTTCCGTTTTAGTGAATTCAGGGACTTATAGTAAAACTAGCGGTGCGCTTCGCTACCCCTGTCTTAGTAAAATAAAAAAAATATAAAAGTATTCTATACAAAAATAAATGAATATAATTAATACCGGAATTTCTTGTCTGTCTTTGAATGTACATGTATATGTACAAATCTTGATAATTTTCTTATAAAATTCGCTTTCGGTGATATGAAAGCAATTTATAAAAATTTATAAGACTCTACATATAACAGTTGTTTAGATATTCGATACCACAGTAACAAATGATCTGATACCACCCATTTGTAACTGTGGTAACGAAATAAATCCTTCAAAGTTTTACGACTTTCTCTAATAAAGTTCATCAGATTTTCGATAACATGTCCAGTTTCATGTCCACTATTAATAACCTGCACGTTTTCAGACACATTACGTTAAATTATAAAAAAATATTTCGGAGAAAGTTTGAAGAATCATGCAATTTTAGTTACTCAGATATTAAAAATTTACTAAGTACCTTGTATACATACCCATTGTTCCTATCCCAGCCATATTTAATTAAACTCCTTACAGTGATGAGAAATGAATTCATACAGAGTTTAAATACTTTTACGGTTACAGTTCTCTAAATATACTAAATTAATTTTTCACTTTCAAATGATCGAATTCCGTCCATTTTCAGACAATTTATGTAAAGTTTGATGACTATTGTAATTATGGTTTTCAAGTTGTTTAGAAATAACTATTTACTTTGTTTGGTAGGGCACTCATCCCCTGTTCCGATCCCTACCTTTTTTGGTTAAATCGTATGCAGTGATAAGAAATTGATTCGTATAAAGTTAGAAGACTCGCAATTATAGTTCTGCAGATATTCGAAAATACTTTGCATGGGAGGGGCCTCGGCCACTAAAATAATTTTCAGCCACACTATGTAAAACTATAAGTGAGATATTCGAACAATATTGGAAGTATATCGTAATCATAGTTCTCAAAATATTTTGAAATAACTATCTACTTTTTATGGAAGGTGACTCACCCCCAGTTCCGATCCATACTAATTTTCGTTGAACTTCATGCAGTGATAAGAAATTAATGTGTTCAAAGTTTAAATTCATTTTGCAATTATAGTTCTTCAGATGTTGGTAATAAACAATTTACATTGTATGGGAGGTGTCACGCCCACTAATTCAATACAGCCATGTAAAATGCTAAAGGTGCTCTTCGGACAAAGTTTAAAGACTTCCACAATTATAGCTTTCCAGATATATGAAAATAATTATTTACTTTGTATGAGTGGTGTACACCCCCTGTTCCGATCCGTCCCGTTTTCGGTTAAACTTCATGAAGTGATAAGAAATCGATTTCAATAAAGTTTGAATATTGTCACAATTATAGTTCTGCGGATATTTGAAAAATAACTATTTGGTATATATGGGTGGTGCCACGCCCATTTATACAATCCCGCCCATTTTAAGAAAAGCCGTGCACAATGGTATCAAAGTAAATGTTTAGTAAAGTAAAGTTTTGTGACTTTCACAATGTTAGTTCACCAGATATTCCATAATAACTATTAAATTTGTATTGGAGGTGCCACGCCCACTTAAAATTTCAAAATAAAAAATAGTCTGTTGGACGTTTCAAATATATAGATATATAGAGTAAAAATTTCAAGAGGGTTTGACCAGTGGTTTAGGCTCCTATAATGTACAAACAAACAAATAAATAGACATAAATATGGATAAACACAAAATTCCTAATTTTACTGTTTTTAACACCCTGCAGGTAGACTTTTGAAAAGGTACTTTCTAAATACATATTTTTGTAACTATAGTGAGCTAAATTAAACATGTTTTCCTTTTAAACAATTATTCAATATTTAAAAATTAAAGGTACCTATTTTTCCCGTTTTCCCCTTTTTATCCCTTTATTGTCCATGTTATTAAAAAGGGTATGGCCTATTGATGCTCCAAGTAATAATCTATCTATGTTGGAAAGTTCAATAAAATCGGTTAAGCCGTTTAGTATTTATTGTTTAAGAACTAAAGGTACCAATTTTACCGGTTTTCCCCCTGTTTATCCCTTTCTGGTCCAAATATTGAAAAGAGAAATATCCTATTCACGCTTCAAAGCAACGATCTATCTATGTTCCAAATTTCAATAAAATCGGTGCAGCCATTTAGGCGTGATGCTCAAACAAACCAACAAACAAACTCACAAAGACATTTATATATTTATATGGAATATGGATAGAGATGGGTATTTACCCAATGTGTGGGTAAATACCGGTAGGTAAATACCAAGTAAATACCTTTTTTGGGTATTTATTTGGGTATTTATAAAAAACATTTGAAATACTGCATCTAGCAATTCCTAATTGTCAATCAGCTAAAACCTTATTTTAAATTACTCATTTATTTTATTGTTTTCAACACCACGTGTGTAACAATTTGAATATAAATATAACGGTGGACTTAGCGAACTGTAAAGCTAGAGGGGATTTGTGGTCTAAAAATTTTGTTTGGAGCCGCAGAAATACCACAGAATTAAGCAGAATCGCAGTTCATATATTGACTCCCCCATGCACATCAGGTGCCACTGAACGCTCATTCAGCACTCAAAAAACGAAACAGAATTACTGCAGATAATAGCGGAAAATAATGTTTTATAGCTCATAATTGGAATCTCGTCAACAAGGACATACGACAAAAGGAAACTTCCCTAAAAATTATACCGGCTGAGGATGAAATCATATACTCTGCTAATGCATTTGAGGAAACACCTTCCACCCATTCTACACATCATTCATCTTTGAATTATTTTCGGAGTTCAACTGACCACGGATCATTCAGTGATTACCAGTGCATAATGTAATGTTGCAAAAATAAATATAAAAGAAATATACATACATAATAGAATTATATTCTTAACCTTTAACTTATGAGGTGGTGGTAAATTTTACACCCTCTCTTCATTTTTTTAAAGTTTTATCAAAAAGGCTTGCGAAATAAAGTGCCTGCTTTTTTGTTTCAAATAACATTTTGCTTTCTTTTTTTAATTTTTTTAAATTAAAATTGTTGTATCTTATTGTTAAAAAGCAAATATTAACGAAAATTTTTTTTTAAATTAAAATTTTTTGCAAAAATTATAAGGTGTAAAATTTACACCACATCTATGACTATGTCAAAAATTTTCACGTCATAAGTTAAAGGTTAAGTTGTTATTTTTCAAGTACTTTGTAAGTCCCGGTCCACACTGTGAAACATTTGCTGCAAAACATTTGAGTTTGTTGATGAAAGGGGAAAGAGGAATGAAAAAGGGAACTTTGTTTCATGTACATGAAGTTTTTGTTGAGTATGTCATCCACATTTATTCGTTCGTATTCGTACTGTACAGAAATGTCAAAAACTGAAAAGCAAAAACTTCACTGTGTTAACACGAATGCAGTTTCAAAAGAGAATGTGGACCGAGTGTGGACTAAGCCTTTAAATTCCTATTTATTATAAAATTCATGAAGTTTTGCTGCACAACGTGTTTGTTCACCAATTTTCTACAACATAGTTTATACCCAACTTTTGGGTAAATACCCGTTTATTTACCCATTTTTACCCAATTTACCCATTTTACCGTGTATTTACCAATTGGGTATTTACCCATTTCCCATTTCTAAATATGGATAAGAAATTTCCCTAAAATGAATAGGAAATTTCACAAAAATTTACTATGAAAAATTTCCCTCAAATTTCATTAAAATTTACTATGAATAGGAAATTCCATAAAATTCAGTATGAATAGGAAATTTCCCAAAACTTTATTATTAATGGGAAATTTCCAAAAGATTTATGAATAGGAAATTTATAAAAAATTTACTATTAATAGAAAATTTACCAAAGATTTACTATTATAGGAAATTTCCAAAATTCAATATGAATAGGAATTACCTAAAATTAAGTGTCAATAGGAAATTTCCCAAAAATTTACTAAATTTCTTCCAAAATTCAGTATGAATAGGAAATTTCCTAAGAATTGATTATTGTTAGGAAATTTCCTTAAAATTTACTATGAACAGAAAATTTCCCAAAATTCATTATAAATAGGAAATTTCTCAAAAATTTATTATTAATAAGAAATTTCCCTAAAATTCACTATGAATGGAAAATTTCCCAAAAATTAATTATTAATAGGAAATTTCACAAAAATTTACTATGAACAGGAAATTTCTCGATAATTTACTTTGAATAGGAAATTTTTCGATAATTTACTTTGATTAATTTACTTTCCCAAAAATTTATTATAAATACGAAAATTTCCTAAAATTTACTATAAATAGGATATTTCCCAAAAATTTATTATTAACAAGAAAATTCACAAACAATTAGTATGAATAGGAAATTTCCCAAAAATTTCCAATGAATGGGAAATTTTCCAAAAATTTCCAATGAATGGGAAATTTTCCAAAAAGTTACTATGAATAGAAAAATTCCCAAAAATTTACTATGAATTGGAAAATTCCCAAAATGTTATTATGAATAGTGAATTTACCAAAAATTTATTATAAATAAGAAATTTTCCTAAAATTTACTATGAATAGAAAATTTCCCCAAAAAATATTATTAAGAGGAAATTTATTTACTACGAATAGGAAATTTCCCAAAAATATAATATAAATAGGAAGTTTCTCAAAATTCAGTATGAATAAGAAATTTCCCAAAAATTTCCTATTAATAGGAAATTTCCCAAAAATTTACTAAATAGGAAATTTCCCAAAAATTTCCAAAATTCAGTATGAATGGAAATTTCACAAAAATGTATTGTTAATACGAAATTTCCCAAAAAATTATTATTACTAAGAAATTTTACTAAAATTGCCTATGAATAACAAATTCCCTAAAATTCAGTATGAATAGGAAATTTCCCAAAAATTTACTATGAATAAAAAAGTCCAGGAAATTTAGTATGAATAGGAAATTTCTTAAAAATTTTATATAAATAGAAAATTTCCCAAAATTCAGTATCAATTGGAAATTTTCAAAAAATTTACTATGAATAGGAAATTTCCCAAAAATGTTATACGATACTCGTTTAATCGACAAAATATAGTACCTTTCACCTACTTACAAAAACTACAAGTACATTTTTGTAAAAATTATCTTTTCTTTTTATTATAGAGTACTCGGAAAATTCATTTTACTCTCAGTTTTTTAGATTTTCCTACGTACTTTATCTTTTTTTCTTTCATTACTTTTTGTCTCCACTTCAAGTAGATTTTTTATATCTTTTTTTCTATGTACACAAAAAAAAAAGATTTTTATTTGATTGGGCATTTATCGAAGGGTTTTTTTTTTCTTTTTTGCTTTTCTTATTTACGTGCGTAAGTTTAGCTTTGTATAAAATACTGAGTAAAGGAATTTTGTGGAGTAAAAATAAATATAATTTATACAATTTATTTAGATAAGAAGACTATAAGTAGATCTATTTACAAGATATTAAATATTTATTATTGATTTTTTGTCTTTCTAGTTAATCAGATAAAATACCAATGAAATTTTGTTAGAAAAACTATAAAAATAAAGCTAATTTGGGAGATTTTTTGTTACTCCAACCAATAACTAGGATATTTCAGTAAATCTTGTGAATTTGTTTTTTTGCTCTATAAAAAGTAGTTACCCCAGCCTTTAAATCCAATTTTGTTTTAATCTGCTTACATATTTTACTTTAGCTGTGAAAAATCTTACCCTGCATATTAATGCAATTAAGGACATCATTCATGAGGACACACAAACACACTCACACACGTAACCAAACCAACGAACACTTGAAATTCAAAAACCCAAAAATTAAAACACTTCAAAAATATGGCGTGTTGCGCTTAAAGTTTTACCATACGAACCATCACTAATTGAACACGAGAGATACAAAGAAATAAAAAGCATCAAATAAACTAAAATACAGTAAGACTAACTCACTTATATGACAGGGTAGAGAAACTAAACTTTTTTTGTCAAAAAACCAGTAGCAGCGGTAAGTGAATGAACGCTAAAAGCAACGATACAAATCCCAAAATAAGAAAAAAAATAAAATGAAAAAACTGTGAAACCCAGCCAATGTGACAAATTACTGGAATATACAGTTAAAGAAGTTTCAGCATAAAAAAAAGAGAAAAAGAAATACAAAACAAGTGCAAATGGATAAAATTTAAGCTGCCAAAGTAAGTGACACTAAATGCATAACGATGACGAACAGACAGAACTATAAAAACTACTTTGAAAAAAAATTTGCTTAAAATTTTGCAAAATTCATTTGAAAATCTGAAAAAAAAAACTTTAAATATTCAATTCAGAAACCAGTAGCATGACTCTAAAGGTGTTGAAAGTCTTTTAGTGTCAAAAAAAAACGGAAAATGAAAAGTTTGCTTTAACGTACAATCAGCGGTTGTTGGGTTCCTGCAGAAACTTTTTTTTTCCTTGCTTTTGAGAAAACTAAATAGAAAACTCCTCTAACAGCAAGACAACTTTTTTTTAACATTTTTTAATTAAAGTCTATATGGTTTATTATAAGCAGGGAGGCAGAAAAAGTGTTAGTTTTTTCGTTGAGATTCAATTAGTAAATAAAAAAAAAATTACTCAAGTGTCTATGTGGAATGAAAATCATAAATATTAAAACTCATTAAGTGTCATTTGCTTATTTGCTAAAAGGAGCAGAAAAAGAGCACAATTAAAAAGCATATGGGCAATTCCATATCATAGTACGTGACATTTGTACACCTATAGAGTGGAATAGATTTTGCAAAAATATGATTATCTGAAAAATAATTTGGTCTTTATGTTACATTCAGAGGGTACTATATTTTAAAATAATAAAAAGTTCTTTCGAAATATTGTTATCCAAAATATCGTACGTGACATAAAACGGAACTCATTTTGAGGTACATGTAGAAATATGTGAAAATATTCGAATCGTGAGAGGCGTTATGTTTTCTTTTAATTTTTTACACAATATTTTTCCTTTACAATCCAACATATTTAAATAAAAACAATCTTTGGATGATTTTATAATAAATAAAATTTAATATCGTACGTGACATACCGTACGTGACAGATTTTTCTCTTATAATAAAACAATATATATTCTGTAAATATATGTATACAAAAACTAAAAAAGTGAATAGAAAATATACATTAGGTTTCAATAAACAATTTGACAATAATAGCAAAAAAACAAGTAAGAGAGCTATATTCGGCTCTGCCGAATATATATTTTTTTTTTGAAATTGTTTTTTAATTTTTTTAAAAAAAGTTTTATCCAAATTTTTTTTTAAATTTTTTTTTTTTTTTGGAAAAAAATGTATGACAAAAAAATTTTTTGATGAAAAAAAAATTCGGGTTAAAAAATATTTTTCCCGATTTTGACCCATTGTAGGTCCAACTTACTATAATAGCCTTATCTACATCGTTGCAATGGACTATGAAATATCTATCATTAGATATCCATATTGTCTATATTAATGACTTCGTAATCCAGATATAGATCAAAAATAGGTCAAAAATCGAGATTGTCCCAATTTTTTGCTCATATCTCCGTTATTTATAGACCAATTTTGCTGATTTTAAATAGCAAACTTCTCGAAAGCATGTCTGACAGAATTATTGAAGATTAGGATCCCGAAGATATCTGGGGTCTTCAGAAAATTGATTTCAACAGACAGACGGACATGGCTTAAACGACTCCGCTATCTATAAGGATCCAGAATATATATACTTTATAGGGTCGGAAATGAAAAATGTAGAAATAACAAACGGAATGACAAACTTATATATACCCTTCTCACGAAGGTGAAGGGTATAACAATCAGACTTAAATTGATTTCATACTACAAACTAATTGGGAGCCTAATTTCAGCCGTAATGTTAGCCTAAAACATTAAAAAACAAGTAAGAAAGTATGGTCGGTCAAGCCCGACCATATAATACCCTACACTAAGTAAAAGAGCAAAAACATTTTTCTTTTAAAATTTCAATAATTTACATTTTTGAGTGATTTTCGGAAGTGGGCCTTATATGGGGGCTATGACCAATTATGGACCGATCACCATGAAATTAGGTCGTGTGATTTATGTTTACATGAAAGTTTACTATGTTGAATTTTGTGAGTATACCAACATTTTTAAGCGATTTATGCACGTTAAAGTGATTTTCGGAAGCGGGTCTATATGGGAGCTATGACTAATTATGGACCGATCGTAACAAAATTTGGTGATATGAATTTTGTGTATATACAACTTATTTGGAGCTGAGTTTGTGGAGATACATATATAAATTAAACATTTATGACCGATAAAGTCCAATTTTGGGAGGACATTTGTATGGGGGCTAGGTGAAATAATGGACCGATTTCAGCCAGTTTCAATAGGCTTGGTCCTTGAGCTGAAGAAATAATATGTACCAAATTTTATCGAAATATCTTCAAAATTGCGACCTGTACTCTGCGCACAAGGTTTACATGGACAGCCAGCCAGCCAGCCGACCAGACGGACGGACATAGTTTAATCGACTCAGAAAGTGATTTTAAGTCGATCAGTATACTTTAAGGTGGGTGTTAGACTAATATTTTTGGGCGTTACAAACATCTGCACAAACGCATTATACCCTCCCCACTATGGTGGTGTAAACTATTATTTTTGTCTTTAAAATCTTGTAATATGATCGAAATACTTTCACATAGTAACTTTTTATTAATTTCTACTATTCAAATCATCTTAAAAAAAAGTTTCAAGGGTTTTTGTGTTTTCAGTCGTGGTGGCGATTCTCGTGAAATTGCCCATATACTAACATATAAGCAGGTCTCCATAAAAAGAGAACTTTTGTAAATAAAATTTATCACCTATTTGTTATTTATAGCACTCTATTGAGAAATATACTATTTATAGCACCTTTTTGTTTATACTATTTGCTATTTATAGCAACATTTTTAGAAATTTTGCTATTTATAGCAAATTTTCGATAAATGTGCTGTTTTTAGTAAATAAATTTTCAACATATTTCCTATGTATATCGCGTTTGAGAAATTTCCTAATCATAGCATTTTTAGAAATTTTGCTATTTATTGCAACATTTTTAGATGTTTGCTTTTCAGGAACATTATGAAAAATTTAATTTTTCTAGCAACATTTTAAAAAATTTGCTATTTAACCAATATTTTGAAAAATTTGGTATTAATAGTAAATTTTCGAAATATTCCAATTTTATAGCAACGTTTTGATAAATTTTACTATTTATTGCAACATTTTTGAATTTATAGTAAATTTTCGATAAAATTGCTGTTTATAGTAAAACAATTTTGAAGATATTTCCTATTTATATTAACGTTTTGAGAAATTTCCTTTTTACGAACATTACGAAACATTTCCTTTTTCTAGCAACATTTTAAAAAATTTGCTATTTATTAGGGTATTCAATCGATTAACCGTTAATCGGTTAACCGATTAATTTTGGACGGTTAACTGTTCGAATAATTTAAAATTGCTGATTTTCAAATAACAAATAAACCGATTAATTTGTGTCGATTAACCGAAATTCCTTTTTTTTTGAACTTTAACATATTTTTTTGTATTTATTTTTCCGTTCTATTCAAATACAAATTTCATATTAAAATTAGATATTTTTTTGAACATTCAATAAACATGTTTAGTGAGTATAACAACTGATATATTTAATCTACATGTATTTGAAACTATGTATGTATTGACATGTATAGACGAAACTTGTTTTTGAAATGAGTCTTTTAGTTATGAGAACTAAATTAAACTATTAAAAGTATTCAAAATGTAAAACAATCCAAAAAGGACTCCAATGGTATAACTAAGGATTTTATTCGCCAACATATACATTCAGCGAGAGAGTCTTTTTCCAAGAAAAGTTTTATTAAATCTAAAGAAAAAAATCGCTTAAAAGGAAAACATTTAAATTATATTTTTTATTTAAAAGATTTTTTCAGAAGATCTCACTAAAACCCTAAAAAATACACATATCATTCATTTGCTGCAACAACGTCATAATTCAAAAAAAATGTTTTATGACATTTTTTGAATGTTTTATGACTTTTTACTATTTCTTAAAAATAGAAATATAAATAGTAGATGTTAATATTTTTCTAATTTGTATTTATCCCAAATTTTTACTTGTCAAATATCTCATACAAAAAATAATAGACTTATTTGAAAACTGATAAAACTATATGAAAGATTAAAGAAATATTTTGTATTACTCAGTTCAAAAAACACGGATTTTGAGTTATGATATGTATGCAAAAATTATCTCAAATACCATATTTGCTGTTTTTTATGTTTTTGTACACAAAATTCGTTGTTGTATTTTCAATTTAAAATTAAAATATAAATTATTCGGTTAATCGAATAATTTTAAATTAACCGATTATTAACCGAATAAATCTAAACAGCGATTAATTATTTGCTCGATTAACCGATTAAACCAGAAACCCGATTAATACCCTACTATTTATAACAATATTTTGAGAAAATTGCTTCTAATAGTAAATTTTCGAGATACATATTTCCTATCTATAGCAACGTTTTGAGAAATTTTGTATTTATAGCAACATTTTTAGAAATTTGCTATTTTTAACAAAATTTTAGTATATTATAGTCAATATAGTAAAATTATAGTCAATTTTCGATAGAATTGCTGTTTATAGTAAATACATTTTCGAGATGTTTCCTATTTATATCAACATTTTGAGAAATTTGCTATTTATAGCAAAATTTTAAGAATTTTGCTTTTTATAGCAAAATTTTGAAAAATTTTATATTTATTTCTATATCTAATTTTAGAGAAATTTGCCATCTATAGTAAATTTTTGCGATCAATTTGCTTGCTATAGTAAACCTTTCAGAAATTTGCTTTCTATAGTAAATTTTCGGTATCTATTTTCTTTGTATAGTTAACTGTTGGGATCTAATTGCTTACTATAGTAAATTTTCGGGATCAATTTGATTTTTATAGTAACTCTTCGATATATGTGCTTTCTATAGTAGATTTTCGGAATCTATTTGCTTACTATTGCAAATTATGGGGATCAATTTCCTTTCTACAGTAAATTTTGCTTCTATAGTAAATCATTTGCTCAATGAACAGCATTCTATATTAAATTTCCGGAATTAATTTGCTTTCAATAGTAAATTTTCTATAAATTTGCTTGCTCTAGTAAATTTCCGGGATCAATTTGCTTTCTATAAAAAATTTTCGGCATTAATTTGCTTTCTATAGTAAATTTTCGTTTTTTTTTTGCTTCAAAAATATGGAATTTTATACCAATAAAGCGTCATATGCGGGAAGTTTTGCTTTACTTCATTAATTTAAAAAAAAAAGAGTAAATGAAGCACACCAATTGTTCACCAAAGCTTATGGTGAATGGGTTTCATCGTTTACAACTTGCGAAAGATAGTTTGTTCGGTTCAGAAGTGGTGATTTTGACATGAAAGACAAAAGTCGTCCAAGCCAGCCAAATAAGTTTGAAGATCAAGAATTGCAGGCATTATTATTATTAATTCCTTTAGTTCCTATAAGGAATATAGAGCCTCAACATTCCATTCCAACATTCCTCATTCCAACTTTTTCCTGCTAGCGAAGCTTCTATATCTAACTATCTTCTCCAAGTGTGGGCAGGCAGTCCTCTCTTTCTACTACCTTGCGGATTCCAGTCAATGGCATTGCGGGTTACATCTCCGGGTGGTCTTTGTAATGCGTGGCCTATCCATCGCCTTTGATTTGTGACTGTCCAGAGGTGTGTGTTTGATATTCTGTTGAGCCAGTAGATTTTTAGTATTCTTCTTAGGCATTTGTTGTGGAAAACTTGCAAATTGTTTACGTCTCTAGCCGCCATATTCCACGTTTCACAGCCATTTAGGAGCACAGACTTAACACACGAATTGAAGATTGTTAGCTTAGTGCGGGTGGAGATTGATGGTGATTTCCAAACTGTGCTTAGTTGTCCGAAAGCTTGCCGAGCTCTCATGTTGCGATTTGAGACATTATCAGAAGAGCCTCCAGTCGATGTTATGATGCTACCCAAGTAACAAAAGTTGTGCACGTCCTGTAGTTGGATGCCTTGGATAGAAAATGGCCGGTTGGATGTTGCATTTACTCGCATTACCTTCGTCTTATTTATATTTACTTTGAGTCATAATTGCAGGCATTGCTCCATGAATATTGTTGTTAGACAGAACAAGACCTTGCAAAATCATTGGGATCTACTCAATCAGCAATTTCAAAACGTTTGCAAGCAGCTGGATTCATTCAAAAGCAGGGAAATTGGTTACCATATGAATTGAAGTCGAGAGACCTTAAAAGACGAATTTGCATGCCCGAAATTATGATTGAAAGCTATAAAAGAAAATCTTTTTTGCCACGAATTATTACTTGCGATGAAAAATACATCCATTACAATAACTCAAAGCGTAAGAGATGGTATATGAAGCCCGGCCAACCAACCTAATCTACACTAAGGTAAGGCTCTGTGTTTTGTGGGAGCAAAAAATTCCTATCTATTATGAGCTGCTGAAATCTAAACAGACCATCACAGGGAACCTTTACCGAATGTAACTGTTTCATTTGAAGCGAGCATTGACCAACAAAAGCCCAGAATATGTGGCCAAACATCAAACCGTAATATTTCATCATGACAACGCTCGGCCATATTATGCAGGGTGAATTCCAAAATGTATATATGCAATGCAACCTTAAAAAGTCGAGCGATTCTTAACGCAACCGTGTAAGCTTTGATAATGTTTCATATTGCAAAATGTATGAAAAAGTAAAAACAGGCAGTATGCTAAGTTTATTTTAAACTTTAACTACGCGTTTGCATGCTTTGTCTTGATAAAGATATGACTATCTGTTAAAAACTATTTAAAAAAACTGATTGGGAAGTTTTGCCTCAATCGCCTTATAATCCAGACCTTGCCCCGGCCAACTACTATTTGTTGCGATCGAAGCAGAACTCTCTCTCTCTGCAATACGCCTCATTTTGGAACAGAGTATACAATATTGGCTTGTTTTATTCTTTGTTTGTGCAGATGTTTGTAACGCCCAAAAATATTAGTCTAACACCCACCTTAAAGTACCGATCGACTTATAATCACTTTCTGAGTCGATTAAACGATGTCCGTCCTCCTGGCTGGCTGTCCATGTAAACCTTGTGCGCAAAGTACAGGTCGCAATTTTGAAGATATTTCGATAACAAATGTTCAATATGTTTGCTATTTATTATCGATCGTTTTGCTATTTTCAGTAAACTTTTAATGAATTTTCTGGTCTTGTATGTAAAATTTTCTGTAGAAAATGTTGCTTCTTTTCTACCCTGTTTGGTTAAGATCTACTCAGACTCCTCCCTAGATTTTACTTGCCTTTTAGGAGCTGTTCTATTTGGTGTCTGCAGTGTGTGTATGTTTTTTGATGTCTTAGTGTTAGTGTATAAATAATTGTTTGTGTGAGCTATTTTATAAAATATGTGAATAAGTCTTGAAAATTATTTTAGTTTCAGTCGCAACTTTTACTGTAACCATGTGTGTGGATTTACACACCACCATCATATATATGTTTGTGTTGCACATATCAAATACATAAATTTCAAATGTTTTCAAATGCTGGCTAAGTGTAATAATAAGTTAGCATGTAATGGGTGTATTTCTTTTTCAATTAATTTTATTTTATTTTATATATCTTTACGTTTTACTGTCTTCGTCTTGTTTGCTAAAAACTTATATGAGTTCTTCTGTTTGTGTTTGGTTCAGGGTTTCTAAAAATAAAATATGTTTAAAATTTTATGAAAAACTTGTGCGCACACACATGAATGTCATTGAAATCCTTGGGCTCTTCCTTTCGGTTTTGGTAACAAATGTAGAAAATATTATAATAAATGCTAGAATATTTTCATGTGTGTGTGGATATTTGTCTGTTGACATTTGTTGTAGCTTGCAATTAAGAAAATTAAATTGCATTTTCTCTTCTGCTGTTTGCTACTTGCCTTTGACTTATTTTGTTGCAAGTAGTTTCTCTTTTTGGTGTGTGTACAATAATATAAAGTTGCGGTTGTTGTGCTCTAATTAAAAGTTAATTATAAATTTGTCGAAAAATGCAACAGCAAACCAAAAAGCTAACAAAACAATGTCATGTTCAATAACAAAACATAATTATATGCAAGCACAAGGAGACTGTTAAATATCCAGGTAGAAAATTCACGAGATGACATTTTCATTACAAGAAATTTGTCTTTTGAAAGCTTTTAAAAGCAGAACTTTAGAATATAAATTACTCTATAAATTTTTTATTTCCCATTAGTTGCAAAACTAATTACAAACTTTTGAAAGTCTAATGAAATTTAGAATTTTTGGCATTTCTGCTATTTGCGAAAACCACTCATTTAAAATATGTTAATTAAAGAAATTCTTTGGTTAAAATGGCTTAATGAAATCATGGTTCAGTGAAAATACACCAACAAACAAATTGTTAGGACTTTGCTAAAATTTGTTATTGATGTTACACAAAACTAGCTGGAAAAACCAATGGCATACAAAATTATCCTGCTAAAAGAGAAAAAGTCTACATATTTTTGTTATATAAACCGGAAATGGAGGAAAAAACAACGGGTAAACTAATGTCTTTCATACAAAAAACCAAAGCAACGAACAAACAGCCACCCATCTAAGCAGACAGAGACAGGATTTGTCATTGAATATGCAAAAAAAAATAGAAATATTGAAAATAACTAGAACAACACACACTCGCAGCGAAACAAATGAGCAACATTGAGTAGAAAACAAACAACACGTGATTCCCTGCATGCTACACAGCAGGAAACAAAGATAACTTTATATAGAAATACAAATAACCACCCACACTCTCTGGGAATTTTATGAATGAATGAGTGAATAGAGACAGATAACACATTTTGATGGTGTTGTTTGCAGCATCCATGGATGTTGTTATATTGTAACCAAGTACAAGTAAAATGCAGCAGCAATAGCATTAAAAAGAATAACAAGAGTAAAAGTGGAACTGCAGCACACAGAACTTTGAGTCACGTTGATGTGATAGTGACATAGTTAGAACAATTTTTTTCAATATTAATGGAAATTTAATGGAAGTTGTGGCTGCAATTTTAGGAAAAAAATTTGCCAAAGGATTTTACGTAATGAAAGCTTTAACAACATTTTCTAATTAGAGAAACATTTTTAGAAATCTGATATTTACAGTAAATTTTCCAGAAATCTGCAACTTATAGCAAAAAATTTATAGTAAATTTTTGAGAAATTTGATATTTATAGTAAATTTTGAAATTTTTGCTATTTTAGAAAATTTTTATATTTTTTCTATTTATAGTAAATTTTGAGAAATTTGCTATTTATGGTAAATTTTGAGCAATTTGCTATTTATAGTAAATTTTTAAAAATTTGCTTTTTATAGTATAGTAATTTTTGAGAAATTCGCTATTTATAGTAAATTTTAAGAAATTTGCTATTTATAGTAAATTTTAAGAAATTTGCTATAGTATAGTAAATTTTGAGCAATTTGCTATATATAGTAAATTTTTGAGAAATTTGCTATTTATAGTAAATTTTAAGATTAGAAATTTGCGATCTATAGTAAATTCTGAGAAATTTGCTACTTATAGTAAATTCTGAGAAATTTGCTATTTATAGTAAAATCTGAGAAATTTGATATTTACAGTAGATTTATGAGAAATTTGCTATTTACAGTAGATTTTAAGAATTTTGATATTTACAGTAGACTTTAAGAAATTTGCTATTTATAGTAAATTTTAAGAAATTTGCTATATATAGTAAATTTTAAGAAATTTGCTATTTATAGTAAATTTTAAGAAATTTGCTATTTATAGTAAATTTTAAGAAATTTGCTATTTATAGTAAATTTTAAGAAATTTGCTATTTATAGTAAATTTTAAGAAATTTGCTATTTAAAGTAAATTTTAAGAATTTTGCTATTTATAGTAAATTTTCTAAAAAATTCGCTATTTATAGTAAATTTACGGGAAATTTGCCATTTATAATAAATTTTTGAGAAATTTACAATTTATAGTAAATTTTTAGAAATTTGCTATTTATAGTAAATTTTAAGAAATTTGCTATTTATAGAAAATTTTAAGAAATTTGCTATTTATAGAAAATTTTTGAGAAATTTGCTATTTATAGAAAATTTTTGAGAAATTTGCTATTTATAGAAAATTTTTGAGAAATTTGCTATTTATAGTAAATTTTAAGAAATTTGCTATTTATAGTAAATTTTAAGAAATTTGCTATTTATAGTAAATTTTAAGAAATTTGCTATTTATAGAAAATTTTTGAGAAATTTGCTATTTATAGTAAATTTTTGAGAAATTTGCTATTTATAGTAAATTTTTGAGAAATTTGCTATTTATAGTAAATTTTTGAGAAATTTGCTATTTATAGTAAATTTTTGAGAAATTTGCTATTTATAGTAATTTTTGAGAAATTTGCTATTTATAGTAAATTTTTGAGAAATTTGCTATTTATAGTAAATTTTTGAGAAATTTGCTATTTATAGTAAATTTTTGAGAAATTTGCTATTTATAGTAAATTTTTGAGAAATTTGCTATTTATAGTAAATTTTTGAGAAATTTGCTATTGATAGTAAATTTTTGAGAAATTTGCTATTTATAGTAAATTTTTGAGAAATTTGCTATTTATAGTAAATTTTTGAGAAATTTGCTATTTATAGTAAATTTTTGAGAAATTTGCTATTTATAGTAAATTTTTGAGAAATTTGCTATTTATAGTAAATTTTTGAGAAATTTGCTATTTATATTAAATTTTTGAGAAATTTGCTATTTATAATAAATTTCTAGAAATTTGCTATTTATAATAAATTTCTAGAAATTTGCTATTTATAATAAATTTCTAGAAATGTGCTATTTATAGTAAATTTTTAGATTTTTGCTATTTATAGTAAATTTTCGAGAAATTAGCTATTTATAGTAAATTTTCGAGAAATTTGCTATTTATAGTAAATTTTTGAGAATTTTGCTAATTATAGTTAGTTTTTGAGAAATATGCTATTTATAGTAAATTTTTGAGAAATTTGCTATTTATAATAAATTTTTAGAAAATTTGCTATTTATAGTAAATTTCTAGAAATTTGCTATTTATAGTAAAAATCTAGAAATTTGCTATTTATAATAAATTTTTAAAAATTTGCTATTTAAAGTAAATTTCTAGAAATTTGCTATTTATAATAAATTTTTAGAAAGTTGCTATTTAAAGTAAATTTTTAGAAATTTACTATTTATAGTAAATTTTTAGTAATTTGCTATTTATAGTAAATTTTTAGTAATTTGCTATTTATAGTAAATTTTTAGTAAATTGCTATTTATAGTAAATTTTTAGAAATCTGCTATTTAGTTTTGAGAAATTAGCTATTTATAGTAAATTTTAAAAAAAAATTCCTATTTACAGTAGATTTTTGAGAAATTTGCTATTTATGGTAAATTTTTGAGAAATTTGCTATTTATAGTAAATTTTCTAATCACTTGGAATCGGTGTAATTATTTTGGCCATGACTTAGCTAATAGATTTCTCCACAGCTAAAAGTTGATTATAGTTAAGTTTATGTTTTAGTAAAGTTTCTTTGCTACAAACACAAAATATGTATAGCAGGTCATACTAAAACGACAGGTAAATTAAAAAAAAATATTTGTTAGCTAAAATAAACTTTTGCTATTAAAGTTTCCTATACTGTATTCGCACACAAACAAAAGTTGTCTATAATAATTCTTCTCAATTTAAATGCGTTTCTGTTTTTACTTGGCCCTGGCTTTCCATTATGATTATACAACAGCATCAGCAACAACAATAATAGTAAATCAGAAATAAGATTAAAGTCAGCAATGTCAAAATATAAAAAAAGGATATAGAAAATGTAAAAATGAAATAAATTAAAATTAAGTGTCAACGGAAAACTCAAGTACTTGTGCTTAAGCAGTAGAGTTGTTGTTTTGTTTGTGGTTTAATGTGCTTCCCAATGAAATTACGTTAAGGTTTTGTTGTTTGTAGCTGATTGTACAATAAACATTATTATTGAATGGAAAATAATCATCTTTGTGCAGAAACTCAAACTCAAACTGAAACATTTGCCATTAACTATAGAATAATACTTGAAACTTATTTATTATTGTTGTTCGCAAATGTGCATGCATATGTGTTTAATTCTGAGTGTGTGTGTGTGTTGTATTTTCCCCAAAGATGTCAATAAATAATTAAATCCAATGGGAAATAAATTTCCCACAAAACGAAGCCAAAAACAACAACATACATCATTGTCAGAGCTTACAACACAACACCGACAACAATACAAGCAACACCAATAGCAATAAAAATATAAAACAACATTGACAGAGCCAGGCATCAACAACAACTTCAATACATTAACAAACAGTAGTACAAACAAATTATCACTGGTACATAATACACTGACACTTTTCTGTACGAAATGAATAAAGTTCATTTACAAAAATTTTTCCAACACATAAAAATAAACATACACAGGAATATCAGAACGAGAGTTACAGGATGATAAACGGGGAGAGATAAACAATTTATTTGCTATTCATAGCAATGGGATCGAAAATCTATTATAACTAGCAATGGGATCAACAATTTACTATAAATAGCAATTGGATCGAAAAATTACTACAAATAACACTTTGATCGAAATTGTACTATAAATAGCAATTTACTATAAATTGCAGATTTCTCAAATATGTACTGTAAATTGCAAATTTCTCGAAAATCTACTGTAAGTAGATAATTTTTCAAAATATACTATAAATAGCAAATTTCGCTATATTTACTATAAACAAAAAATTTCTCGAAAATTTACTATAAATAACAAATTTCTTAAAAATTTACTAAATATAGCAAAATCGCAAAAATTTACTATAAATAGCCAATTTCTTAAAAATTGCAAATTACTCAAAATTTATTATAAATAGCAAATTTCCCATAAATATACTATAAATAGCAAATTTCTCAAGATTTACTATAAATAGCCAATTTCTCGAAAATTTACTATAAATTTCAAATTAATTATATTTATAGAAAATTTATCTAAAATTTACTATAAATAGCAAATTTCTCGAAAATTTACTATGAATAGCAAATTTCTCGAAAATTTACTATGAATAGCAAATTTCTCAAAATTTACTATGAATAGCAAATTTCTCAAAATTTACTATGAATAGCAAATTTCTCAAAATTTACTATGAATAGCAAATTTCTCAAAATTTACTATGAATAGCAAATTTCTCAAAATTTACTATAAATAGCAAATTTCTCAAAAATTTACTATAAATAGCAAATTTCTCAATAATTTACTATAAATAGCAAATTTCTCGAAAATTTACAATAAATAGCAAATTTCTCGAAAATTTACTATAAATAGCAAATTTCTCAAAAATTTACTATGAATAGCAAATTTCTCAAAAATCTATTATAAATAGCAGATTTCTCAAAAATCTATTATAAATAGCAGATTTCTCAAAAATCTATTATAAATAGCAAATTTCTCGAAAATTTACTATAAATAGCAAATTTCTCGAAAATTTACTATAAATAGCAAATTTCTCGAAAATTTACTATAAATAGCAAATTTCTCGAAAATTTACTATAAATAGCAAATTTCTCGAAAATTTACTATAAATAGCAAATTTCTCGAAAATTTACTATGAATAGCAAATTTCTCGAAAATTTACTATGAATAGCAAATTTCTCGAAAATTTACTATGAATAGCAAATTTCTCGAAAATTTACTATGAATAGCAAATTTCTCAAAATTTACTATGAATAGCAAATTTCTCAAAATTTACTATGAATAGCAAATTTCTCAAAATTTACTATGAATAGCAAATTTCTCAAAATTTACTATGAATAGCAAATTTCTCAAAATTTACTATGAATAGCAAATTTCTCAAAATTTACTATGAATAGCAAATTTCTCAAAATTTACTATGAATAGCAAATTTCTCAAAATTTACTATAAATAGCAAATTTCTCAAAAATTTACTATAAATAGCAAATTTCTCAATAATTTACTATAAATAGCAAATTTCTCGAAAATTTACTATAAATAGCAAATTTCTCGAAAATTTACTATAAATAGCAAATTTCTCAAAAATTTACTATGAATAGCAAATTTCTCAAAAATCTATTATAAATAGCAGATTTCTCAAAAATCTATTATAAATAGCAAATTTCTCGAAAATTTACTATAAATAGCAAATTTCTCGAAAATTTACTATAAATAGCAAATTTCTCGAAAATTTACTATAAATAGCAAATTTCTCGAAAATTTACTATAAATAGCAAATTTCTCGAAAATTTACTATGAATAGCAAATTTCTCAAAATTTACTATGAATAGCAAATTACTCAAAATTTACTATGAATAGCAAATTTCTCAAAATTTAATATAAATAGCAAATTTCTCAAAATGTACTATAAATAGCAAATTTCTCAAAATGTACTATAAATAGCAAATTTCTCAAAATGTACTATAAATAACAAATTTCTTAAAATTTACTATAATAGCAAATTTCTCAAAATTTACTATAAATAGCAAATTTCTCAACATTTACTATAAATAGCAAATTTCTCAAAATTTACTATAAATAGCAAATTTCTACAAATTTACTATAAATAGCAAATTTCTCAAAATTTACTATAAATAGCAAATTTCTCAAAATTTACTATAAATAGCAAATTTCTCAAAATTTACTATAAATAGCAAATTTCTCAAAATTTACTATAAATAGCAAATTTCTCAAATTTTACTATAAATAGCAAATTTCTCAAATTTTACTATAAATAGCAAATTTCTCAAAATTTACTATAAATAGCAAATTTCTCATAATTTACTATAAATAGCAAATTTCTCATAATTTACTATAAATAGCAAATTTCTCAAAATTTACTATAAATAGCAAGTTTATAAAAATTTACTATAAATAGCAAATTTCTCAAAAGTTCCAGGTGCCACTGTTGCTTTTAAAAACCAATTTTTTTACATATATGCAAATACATATTCGTAATGCCCTGACACTTGCATCATCCTTACAATAGTTGCAGTTACCCGATCATACGTTTATAGTATTGTAGTAGTGTTTATTATTGTTGTTATTGGTTTTGTATAACAATTATCACATTTTCTTCTACTCTTCGTTGATGTTTTATTATTGTTCGTTCGTTTTTTTTTGTTGCTTTTAATACCTTATAGTCCTGCAATGAGTGATAATCAATGTAAATTTAATCAATAAACAAAAATTTATTTCGAGCAATTGTTAAAAAAAGCATACACCTGCATTTTATATAAAAATCTTTTGTGAACACGCAGTTACATACTGATAAAAAGAAATAAAAAATTTAAAAAAATTTAGCACATTCACAAATACAGCTGGAGGGTATATGTATTAGGAGGGCTCCGTAAAGACACGATGCCTTAAAAATTCTTTCATCCAAATAGAGCTCAGCCTAATTTTTACTATATAAACTTGTATTTAAATATTTGCTTCCATGTTTTATATATGTATGCATATTTGAGTATGTGAGTTTATTGTTTATGTGTATAAAAACCAATACAAATAGAGTTTATTCCAATTGGTTGTATATATTGAAACAAAAAAAAATGGTACAAAACTTGGTTATTGCACAAAAGGAATACAAATGCACCAAACAGAAAAATAAAAATGAATTCGATTTCAGACTGAATTCTGTAAAATTTAACACTTTAAATAGCTTTTTCAATTGAAATTTACAACACCTAGGCATGAACTTGCATGCCAGCATTCGAGAGGCATCCAATTTACAAACAAAATACTTAAGCCAGCATGTTGCGAAAATGATAAAGTGTAAAGAGTTTTCTAAAAAACTGTTTATGGCTTTAATTAGCAATTTTATACTAAAATTTATTCATTATCTTGTTTTTAAAAAACCATAAAATTGAAAAGTAATTTTTCATAGCCATTATTTTCACCACCATAAAGTCTACTCCGACAGCTATAATTCATTCAATATTGGGTTTACTTCTACAAAAGCCAACCTTTAAAGGGCACCATCCTTGTTTATAACTATTCCCTGATAACTATTTGTGTAAGTATTGATATTTATTGGTAAAATTTCCAACAAATTACATGTTTGTTATTCATTTATTGTATATTGGCTGGTAGAGCCTGGGTATTGAGCTGAACATTTACTCCCTTACATGCACACACCCAGTCCATTATACAGACGCTCATTTAGTGGAGCTACTTTTTAATTTATAACAGTTCAACAATACGCCCTAAATTAACAATTACGAATTGTATTCGCAGTGGAAAATGATAAAGCACTTTGTGTAACAATGGCGTAATGGTTACAATAATAACAGCGGTAGGAATAACACAACAACACTGAACAATTTTAAATTGTAATGGCAATTACAACAACAAATTGATAAAAAAAATGTACTATGTTTTGAGCCCACCAGGAGTCAGACAACAAATTATAAAACAATTTGAGGGAGGAATTTTAAATTTAATAAAGTTAAAGTTTAAACAAAAACCACTTATAAAGATGTAATGTCATGACATGAACAAATTTTTATAGCAATTCATTCGTGAAGATGAAGATTTTCTATAGAAAATTTTATGTTCATGTCATGACATGAAGATTTTCTATAGAAAATTTTATGTTCATGTCATGACATGACATGAAGATTTTCTATAGAGAAAATTTTATGTTCATGTCATGACATGAAGATTTTCTATAGAGAAAATTTTATGTTCATGTCATGACATGAAGATTTTCTATAGAGAAAATTTTATGTTCATGTCATGACATGAAGATTTTCTATAGAGAAAATTTTATGTTCATGTCATGACATGAAGATTTTCTATAGAGAAAATTTTATGTTCATGTCATGACATGAAGATTTTCTATAGAGAAAATTTTATGTTCATGTCATGACATGAAGATTTTCTATAGAGAAAATTTTATGTTCATGTCATGACATGAAGATTTTCTATAGAGAAAATTTTATGTTCATGTCATGACATGAAGATTTTCTATAGAGAAAATTTTATGTTCATGTCATGACATGAAGATTTTCTATAGAAAATTTTATGTTTATGTCATGACATGAAGATTTTCTATAGAAAATTTTATGTTTGTGTCATGACATGAAGATTTTCTATAGAAAATTTTATGTTTATGTCATGACATGAAGATTTTCTATAGAAAATTTTATGTTTATGTCATGACATGAAGATTTTCTATAGAAAATTTTATGTTTATGTCATGACATGAAGATTTTCTATAGAAAATTTTATGTTCATGTCATGACATGAAGATTTTCTATAGAAAATTTTATGTTCATGTCATGACATGAAGATTATCTATAGAAAATTTTATGTTCATGTCATGACATGAAGATTTTCTATAGAAAATCTTTCGTTCCTGACAGATACTTATACAAAAAAGAGGGGCATACTTTCAGGCATTTGCACAATTACAAACTACATGATTGCATTAGCTGTCGGACTTTTATATAGTCAGCATAAGATTGCTTTGCCTTTTTCAATCCAATTACCCTGTTAGCTTATTTTCATATAACAAAGTTATTTAAAGACCATTTATATATATATTTTGTCAACCTGCAAACTTTCTACTTTATATTTTTAGTCTAAATATCAAATTTCATTTAATTTTTAATGTTAGATGTAACGCACAAGACTTTAAAAACTTTTTCCTTGTCTTCTATTTTATTGTTGTTGTTGCTGTTGTGTTTGTTAGACAAACAAAACTCTGAAATTTTATAAATATAAATTACATATTCTGAGTTTTATTTTCTGAAAAATTAGTTTTACATTGTTATTATTATTTTTTCTCTTCTGTTGTATTATTAAATAGAAAAACTTTTTCCATTTGCATTTGTTTATTGTCAATTGTAAGTCATGCTACGATAATAATAAACAACAGCAACAACTAAAACAACAAAGTACCAACTAAATACGAAATGAAAATATTGTAGAAGAATTTACCATTATAAATGATGACAGTAAAACATTCAAATTGAGTAGAAGTGTAAAGGTACATGTAAACTGTGCATTGCACAGTGTACACTGTTCAAATATTTTATGAAATAAATTTAAATACTTAAAATTCCATAATTTATTTTAATTTCAACAAATATTTAATTTCTGCAACACGATCGCAGTAGTGTTTACACTTATTTCTTCAAATATTTAAACAATGTGAACGTACTTTAGGAGTTAACCAGAGTCAAAAGCCACCTGTTTGTTGCCAACAACAATGAAAACTTAAGAGTTGAAAAAAAAATAATATATTTACGAATAATAAAAAATTGTTGGAAAAATGTTTAATTTTACACACTGACTTTAATAACAATGAAATAAATATACAACTGGTATGTGCTTGGAAAATATTTTTATAGAAATTGTTGTGCCAGTCGATCTATTGTTTGAAATCACTCGCGAAAGAAGTTATTGAATGAATGAGTTTTGTAGGGAGCGGTGAGTGCTTGATGTTATTTATTCAAAGTCAAATTTTAGTTAATAGAGAGTGAAAAACAAACCTTGTTTGTGTTTATTTAGCCATGAAAGTTTTGTATAGAAATTCAGGGTCAGGGTTAAAAAAAAAACAAGAAGAAAAGCAAATAATTTATTTTTATATATTCCACAACAATCCACAACATTTCAAGAAAAATTCTAGTAATCGATAACTTTTCTATACAAAACAAAAGATATCGATAAATTAAAGATAATAGAAGTTGTCGATAAATTTTCTATATACAAAGTTATCGATAACTTTTCTATGAAAAACAAAAGTTATCGATAACTTTTCTATAGAAAACAAAAGTTATCGATAACTTTTTTTATAAAAAACAGAAATCGATAACATTCTATAGAAAAGTCATGCTATCGCCAAATTTTCTATAACAAAAATTATGCTATTGCTAACTTTTCCATTAAAAGTCATGCTATCGCCAACATTTCTATAAAAAAATCATAATATCTCTAACATGCTTTCATGACATTTCTCCAAAGAAAAGTCATGCTATCGCTAACTTTTCTATAGAAAAAAAAAGTTATCGCTAACTTTTCTATAGAAAACAAAAGTTATCGATAACTTTTCTATAGAAAACAAAAGTTATCGATAACTTTTCTATAGAAAACAAAAGTTATCGATAACTTTTCTATAGAAAACAAAAGTTATCGATAACTTTTCTATAGAAAACAAAAGTTATCGATAACTTTTCTATAGAAAACAAAAGTTATCGATAACTTTTCTATAGAAAACAAAAGTTATCGATAACTTTTCTATAGAAAAGTAAAGTTATCGATAACTTTTCTATAGAAAAGTAAAGTTATCGATAACTTTTCTATAGAAAAGTAAAGTTATCGATAACTTTTCTATAGAAAAGTAAAGTTATCGATAACTTTTCTATAGAAAAGTAAAGTTATCGATAACTTTTCTATAGAAAAGTAAAGTTATCGATAACTTTTCTATAGAAAAGTAAAGTTATCGATAACTTTTCTATAGAAAAGTAAAGTTATCGATAACTTTTCTATAGAAAAGTAAAGTTATCGATAACTTTTCTATAGAAAAGTAAAGTTATCGATAACTTTTCTATAGAAAAGTAAAGTTATCGATAACTTTTCTATAGAAAAGTAAAGTTATCGATAACTTTTCTATAGAAAAGTAAAGTTATCGATAACTTTTCTATAGAAAAGTAAAGTTATCGATAACTTTTCTATAGAAAAGTAAAGTTATCGATAACTTTTCTATAGAAAAGTAAAGTTATCGATAACTTTTCTATAGAAAAGTAAAGTTATCGATAACTTTTCTATAGAAAAGTAAAGTTATCGATAACTTTTCTATAGAAAAGTAAAGTTATCGATAACTTTTCTATAGAAAAGTAAAGTTATCGATAACTTTTCTATAGAAAAGTAAAGTTATCGTTAACTTTTCTATAGAAAAGTAAAGTTATCGTTAACTTTTCTATAGAAAAGTAAAGTTATCGTTAACTTTTCTATAGAAAAGTAAAGTTATCGTTAACTTTTCTATAGAAAAGTAAAGTTATCGTTAACTTTTCTATAGAAAAGTAAAGTTATCGTTAACTTTTCTATAGAAAAGTAAAGTTATCGTTAACTTTTCTATAGAAAAGTAAAGTTATCGTTAACTTTTCTATAGAAAAGTAAAGTTATCGTTAACTTTTCTATAGAAAAGTAAAGTTATCGTTAACTTTTCTATAGAAAAGTAAAGTTATCGTTAACTTTTCTATAGAAAAGTAAAGTTATCGTTAACTTTTCTATAGAAAAGTAAAGTTATCGTTAACTTTTCTATAGAAAAGTAAAGTTATCGTTAACTTTTCTATAGAAAAGTAAAGTTATCGTTAACTTTTCTATAGAAAAGTAAAGTTATCGTTAACTTTTCTATAGAAAAGTAAAGTTATCGTTAACTTTTCTATAGAAAAGTAAAGTTATCGTTAACTTTTCTATAGAAAAGTAAAGTTATCGTTAACTTTTCTATAGAAAAGTAAAGTTATCGTTAACTTTTCTATAGAAAAGTAAAGTTATCGTTAACTTTTCTATAGAAAAGTAAAGTTATCGTTAACTTTTCTATAGAAAAGTAAAGTTATCGTTAACTTTTCTATAGAAAAGTAAAGTTATCGCTAACTTTTCTATAGAAAAGTAAAGTTATCGCTAACTTTTCTATAGAAAAGTAAAGTTATCGCTAACTTTTCTATAGAAAACAAAAGTTATCGCTAAACTCATGCTATTTCTAACTTTTCTATAAAAAATGCATTCTATCGCTAACTTTTCTATAGAAAATTCATATGATCGTTAACTTTTCTATAGAAAATTCATGACATCTTTAACTTTTCTAAATTTTTGCCACAGAAAACCAATTGTTTCGATAAATATATAAAATTATAGTTATTTATATCTATTTTTTATATCTGTAAAATGTTAACCATGTTCATACAAATAGTGTCCTTTTTAAACAATTTCACTTTAAGTAGCCCCTTCATTAAACAATACTCTCAGTATGCTGAGAAAACAACCAAACCGCGTATATTTGTTCAACTAATTTTCCTCCTTATTTACCACAACTAATTTGTCGAACTATAATGTGGAAGATAAATATTTAGCACAAGACACAAAAAAAGACTGCCACCCACACCCATTTATTGTGCGAAAATTACTCAGAATTTTAGGTAAAACTTATAGTACACATGCAGGCAAAGTTACACCTGAACTTTCCACACACGCATATTTCACATGTCCTTAAAATACTTTATATACCACTAAAGATTTCTGTAGCTGCTGAAACACTATTTGCCCCCTCTGAAAACAACTAACTGTCAGTTTCTCTTATCACAGGCCGTGTGATGATGATGCCACAAATTAACCAGTTTTTGATTACACTTAACATTAACCATTATGTGGTAAATACAAATACAAATATAATTATGATGTTATTTTAAGTACAACAACATACATACATTAGTTAGAATGTATGTATGTACAATACGTATGTACAGGATAATCAACAATGTTCATTGAACAAATGAATTTGAGTAGGTATATTTAGGTTTTTGTTTATTAATTATATTAAGGTGTGTACATATGTGTATCAAGTTGACCCTTATTTGGGTTGATTTTGATTTTGGATGCTACCAAATCCAAGTCCCAAATTGCTTTCCGTCATCTAAAAATCAAACTCTGAAAGTTTTAGCAAAATCGAATAACGTTTAGAGGTTGGATATTTTATTTGAAGTTTCTAGTTTTGGGTCAAATTAGAAATATTTTCAAGACAATTTCAAAAATTTTATGTTTAAATAAGGACCACCCTAATGTATATACATGTGTTTGTATTTTGATTATATTTGTGGTTGTATTGTCGTGTAATTTTAGCCGCTGCCTTATTTACACATCGCTACTTGGCAACAAATCCATTAATGACCCACGCCTCCATAAAAAGGATTGTATTTCAAAGAAACGATTATTAGATTAGTAGGTAAATAAGAAACTGAAATTATATTGGTTCTCAATGTAGCCACTTATTCTATTCTATTACTGCTACCAACTAATATTCAATGCTAAATATTTATCTACATTAAACATACTAGGTTTCTCAAACACTTCTGCCAACAACATTCTCATTCATTTTACAGATACACTCACTAGCAAGCAAACACTCAAGTGCATTCACCAGCTACAACATGTTTGATGAGCGGGCACAAGTTGCAGCAAGCACTCAAACACCTGCAACTGCATTGATGCACTACTGCAGCCACATTTAACACTCAACTACATTTAGTTGATCATGTTCAAGCTTAAACAGAACGAAACCACAAACATTATCACTCATATTTATTTTAAACAGGCGTACAAGGCTACACAAGAATGTGTGTGTTTGTGTTACCTTGCAACTAGCTAGAGTTGGTGGCGGCAACATTATCATTAAATAGCACGTGCCGCTGATTTTGCTACGCTTCTTTTATTGTTTTGATGATGAATGCTCATAAGATGAGTGTGTTGAGATAACATTAAATTATATCTCTTATTTTCTCTTCTGTTTAATGATACCTCAACATTACACTACTGTTGGTTGGAACGTGTAGCTGATTTACCTTCACCAATACATTCAAAACAAACATACCCACACACACACACACGTACAAACATATTTGTACACCTGCATTTTCTACTTGCCACTTAAACTGGTAAAATGTATCAAGTGGCAATCAGCAATGTTTACAATACATCTTGTTGTTGCTGTTGTTTATTTGTATCATGTTGTTTGTCAAGTGAGTGCCTCAGTGTGTGTTGTTTCTATTTGTTGTTGTCGTTGTTGCTGTTCCCCTTCAAGTACTAAAACTAAGTGAGCAAAATCTCTGTCAAATGAATTTTGTTTAACATGAAGAGCGGGCTTTTAAGGAACAAATTTTTAAAGGAAATTAAAGAGGAATTATTATGAGGAAGCCTATGGGTTTTTAAGAAAATATTAAAATGCAATATCCATATTTATAAAAAAAAATATAGTTTTCATTTAAACCTTTCTAATGCTAACTAAAGCAACCGATAAGAATGGAAATGAAAGTAAATCAATAAATAACAATTATAGAGAAAATTCAATCAACATATAAAATTTCTTGAGAAAAGTCATGCTATCGATAATTTTTATACAAGAAACAAAAGCTATCGATAACTTTATTACAGAAAATACAAGATAACGATAAGATTTTTATACAAAAAAAATTATCGATATGTTTTCTACATAAAAACAAAAGTTATCAATAACTTTCTTTAAAAAATAAAAGATATCGAAAACTTTGCTATAGAAAACCAAAGTTATTGATAACTTTTCTTGAGAATACAAAAGTTATCGACAACGTTTCTAAAAAAAACATAAATTTTCTATATAAAACACAAGTTATCAATAAATTTTGTATAGAAAAAAAAGTTATCGAAAACTTTTTTATACAAAAAAAAAAATTGATAACTTTTCTATATAACACAAAAGTTATCGATTACTTTTTATAGAAAACAAAACACATCAAATAACCTTTCTATAGAAAACTAAAGCTATCGATAACTTTACTATAGAAACCGAAAGTTATCGATAACTTTTCTATGCAAAACAAATGTTATCGAAAACTTTTCATTAGAAAACAAAAATTATCACTTTTCTATAGAAAACAAAAGTTATCGATAACTTTCTATAGAAAACTAAATTTATCGATAACTTTTCTATAAAAAACTAAAGTTATCAATAACTTTTCTATAGAAAATAAAAGTTATCCATAACTTTTCTATACAAATCAAAAGTTATCGATAACTTTCATATAGAAAACAAAAGTTATCGATAACTTTCCTATAGAAAACAAAAGTTATCGATAACTTTCCTATAGAAAAAATAGTTATCGACAACTCTTTTATGGAAAACAAAAGTTATCGACAACTTTTCTATAGAAAGCTAAATTTATCGATAACTTTGCTATAGAAACCGAATATTATCGAAAAATTATCTTTAGAAAACAAAAGTTATCGATAATTTTTCTATAAAACAAAAGTTATCGATAACTTTTCTATAGAAAACACAAGATATCGATAGCTTTTCTATAGAAAACAAAATTATGGAAAACAATAGATATCGACAACTTTTTGATGAAAATCAACGGATAGCGATAACTTTTCTACAGAAAAAAAAGTTATGGATAACTTTTCCAAACAAACCAAAAGTTTTCGATAACTTTCCTGCAAAAAACATATATATTGATTACTTTTGTATAGAAAACGAAAGTTATCGATAACTTTTCTGTAGAAAAAGGTAATCAATAACTTTTCTATAGAAACCAAAAGTTATCGATAACATTCCTAAAGAAAACAAAAGTTATAGATAACTTTTCTATAGAAAACAAAAGTTATCGATAACTTTTCTATAGAAACCAAAAGTTATCGATAACATTCCTAAAGAAAACAAAAGTTATCGATAACTTTTCTATAGAAAACAAAAGTTATCGATAACTTTTCTATAGAAAACAAAAGTTATCGATAACTTTTCTATGGAAAACAAAAGTTATCGATAACTTTTCTATAGAAAACAAAAGTTATCGATAACTTTTCTATAGAAAACAAAAGTTATCGATAACTTTTCTATAGAAAACAAAAGTTATCGATAACTTTTCTATAGAAAATTAAATTTATCGATAACTTTTCCATAGAAAACAAAAATTATGGATAACTTTTCTATAGAAAACTTTCCTGCAGAAAACAATAGATATCGATAAATTTCCTACAGAAAACAATAGTTATCGATAACTTTTTTTATAGAAAACAACAGAAATCGATAACTTTTATATAGAAAAAACATATTATCGATAACTTTTCTATAGAAAACAAAAGTCATCGATAACTTTTCTATAGAAAACATAAGTCATCGATAACTTTTTTTATATAAAACAAAATTTATCGATAACTTTTTTTATATAAAACAAAATTTATCGATAACTTTTCTATATAAAACAAAAGTTATCGATAACTTTTCTATTTAAAGCAAAAGTTATCGATAACTTTTCTATTTAAAGCAAAAGTTATCGATAACTTTTCTATTTAAAGCAAAAGTTATGGATAACTTTTGTAAAGAAAACACAAGTTATCGACAAATTTTCTTTAGGAACCAAAATTTTCGATAAATTTTCTATAGAAAACTAAAGTTATCGATAACTTTTTTTATGGATAACAAAAATTATCGATAACTTCTTTTTGGAAAACAAAATTACCGATAACTTTTCTATAAAAAACTAAAGTTATCGATAACTTTTGTATAGACAACACAAGCTATTGTGTTTCTATTTTCTATTGAAAAATCAAGTTGTCGTTAATTTTTGTACAGTATAATCAAAATAAATATCTATCTTTATCTTATATATAAATAGGCCACACGTTTTTTTGTGTTATTGTCCACCAATATTGATGAAACCTATATGGTTTAAAAGGTTATTTTCTCTAGATGTGCACAATATAATTTTTTTAAAAAAAATCTTTTCATAAAAGTGGTAAAAAGCGTTTTTAATTTGCTTGAACAACAACATGTTTATACACATCTAAATACACGTGTATTTGTACACAAACGTGAAAAATATTTTTGTGTGTACTCAAAAGTAACTGTATATTTTCGTTATTAGTGGTCGAATTTTGACCACCAAGCGATCCTAGTATATATGTATAATTCTTCTGTACGTCTGTTAGTAACTGAACTCCTCCTTAACGGCTGGGCCGATTTCGATGAAATTTTGTGTGTGTGTTTGTGTGGGTCCCTGGATGGTTTAGATTCACAATTGACCTATATAGGTACAATGGGCATGGCACCTCCCATACAAAGTAAACATTTATTATTGCATATCTGGAGTACTATTATAGTGGGAGTTTTCAAACTTTGTGTGAGCTATGGCAGAACAACGTTTGCCGGGATAGCCAGTAGAAATATAAAAAACTTTGCTATATAAAAGTCTTATAATCTATAACTTTATATAGAAAAGTCTTGAAATCGATTAATTTTCTACGGAAATGTTATCATTTCTAAATAATAGTCTTGTTATCATGCATTAGATAACTTTTCTATAGAAAAGTTTTGTTATCGAGATAGATTCATTCGAAAAATTATTGTAATTGAAAAATTTTCTATAGAAAGCAAGCGATATCTTTTGTAAAAATTATGCTTATGAATACTTTAATGTCTATCCAGAAAGTCATTTAATTGACAAGTTTTCTGCAGAAAAGTCATATAAACGTGACAACTTTTCTGTATAAAGTTCATCCAATTAACTTATCTTTAGTAAATGTTATAGAAAACTGAACTCAGCAACTCTGAACGTTATAAAAATAGTCATGTAAAGGTCAGGCAATCGACTATAGAAACGTCAAATTATCAATAATATTTCTATAGAAAAGTCAAGCAATCGATACATATCCAACACAGAGAAAACAGTTTCGTAGTAGCAACCGAATCTGTTGCCAATGGAATGATTCTGCCTTAGTGACCAAATTTTATGGTTGTGGCTACCGAATTTTATAAATGATAGTTTGGTTGCATCAACAGAAATTCTTCTTTATCAACTGACATTCTGTTGTTAGAACCGAAAAACAAGAATCATTCGATTGGCAACAAATTCGGTTGCTACTACGAAACTGTTTTCTAAGTAAGTAAAACACATGTTTGAGAGTATTAAATTTGTATATCAATTTTACCTGATAAATAAGCTGCTTTTGAGTTTTGTTTATAATGTGTTTTAGCAGATGACTCACCTAAAAATAAAAGAAGGAAAATAATTATTAGAAAATTAAATTTATATTTATTTCTAGATTAAAAACAATTAAAATTCACTTATTCCAAAAAAATGTTTCAAGATTTTATAAAGTCAATGTAATGTAGTTTTCAACATAAAAAATCTTTCATAATCCACTTTATTTATTTATCTAAAGTCTGATTTGAGTTTTAAAAATCTACCTCATTTCAAAATAATAATTTGAAACATATGAGTCAGTTATAATCCTAAGTGGTTTTTGAATAAGACATCTTAATAACAATTTGAAATAAATTGCGTTTATCTGTAATTGTAATCAGCTTAAGAAGTAAATTTTCTTAAAGAATTTCAAGCGGTTTTACTTTAAAACGCCAAAGAATTGAACAAAAAAAAACAAAAGCACTTAAACGTAAATAAACAAAAGTAAATAAGTGAGTAACCTTTTAGTTGGCACTAATCCCAGCTAATTGATTTTTGACTTGCATTGTTAAATGCTCGTCATTGTCACAGTCATAGTCATGACGAGTGAGTGGCGGAGGCATTGGAAAGTAAGACAAACCTAAAACACACGCACTTTTAGCACAACAATGAAATCAAACACATGTTCAGTCATTATTAGTTCTAAGGAGTAACAGAGTGTGATAGAGGGAGAGAGAGAACGTTGTAACCAATAAGACAAGATCTTAATATAACCATGACATTTTGACAGTTATTTTCTTTTAAAAAAAATTCCGCTGTTATAATTCATACTTTTTTTTAATGATCTTCTACAATAAATAATAAAGACGTAAGTAAAAATAAAATCAAACCAAACTGAATATGTTAAAATACGACTAATTGTTTTATGACTTTATTTTTGTTCTTTGTGGTTGGTGTTGCGCTTGACGTCACAGCAAATCGCGTTTTAATGATTTTCAACCATCATCAAAGTATCAGAGACGACACACTTGCATACCAATGCTAGCTTATGTATGTTAGTGTGTGAGTGTAAGCAAATGACACACTCACAGATACAAAACTATAAGTGTAGTTGTGTGTGTGTGTTTATAATGCGAAGACATTAATAATGCATATGAAAGCATGAGTCTTCTTTATAAAGCGTAACATATGTCTCCTTGTGATAATATAATAATGATGATAATATGATGGATGATAATACTGATTGCTAGTGTAGAAGAGTGTCGTGGTGTTCATGTGTTTCAATATTTACGAAAATATTTAAAACAAATTTATTTTTTAAGCAAAAAATTCTTTGTTTCTTAAGAAATCTATAGGTACTCATTAAAATGATTTTCGGAAGAGGGCATTATATGGGAGCTATGACTAATTATGGACCGATCGCTATAAAATTTAGTGACATGACTTTTGTACATATGTCTATAAATTATTTGAATTGATTTTTAGGAGAATACCAACATTTTTAAGAGATTTATGATAGTTAATGTGATTTTCGGCAGTGGGCCTATATGGCAGCTATGACTAATTGTATCTATAGACTTTTCTATAGAAATTTATCGACAGATTCAATTGATAAGTTATCTACTACATATTTGACTTTTGGAAATAAATGTTATCGATTGCATAATTTTATAAACAATATCTTGGCATTTGGCTAGACAATTTAACGATAACTTGACTTTTCTATAAAAATTTTATCAATTGGTTGAATTTTTCTATAGAAAAATCATCGATAATATTATTTATTAATAGAAAAGTTATCGATATTTTGACTTTTCTATAGGAACGTCATCAATAGCTAGACTTTTCACTAGAAAAGTTATCGATTACATTAGTTTTCTATAGAAAAGTTATCAATAACAAAATTTATTGATAACTTAACTTTTCTACAGAAATGTTATCGATAACTTTTGTTTTCTATAAAAAAACAACACTTATCGATATATTTTTATTTCCATAGAAAAGTTATCGATAAATCGTTTATTCTATAGAAATGTTATCGATATCTGTTGATTTCCATCTAACAGTTTGTTGTTTTCCATAATTTTCGATAACTTATGTTTACTTTAGGAAAGTTATCGATAGCTTTTGTTTTCTTTAGGAAAGTTATCGATAACTTTTAATTTCTACAGAAGAGTTATCGATAACTTTCGTTTTCTTTAGAAAATGTATCGATAACTTTAGTATTCTATAGAAAAATGTTCGACATCTTTTGTTTTCTATAGAAAAGTTATCGATAACTTTTTTCTGTAGAAAAGTTATCGATAACGTTTGTTTTCTATAGAAAAGTTATCGATAACTTTTTTTTCTATAGAAAAGTTATCGATAAATTTTGTTTTCTATAGAAAAGTTATCGATAACTTTTGTTTTTTATAGAAAATTTATCGATAACTTTTGTTTTCTATAGAAAAGTTATCGATAAATTTTGTTTTCTATAGAAAAGTTATCGATAACTTTTGTTTTCTATAGAAAAGTTATCGATAACTTTTGTTTTCTATAGAAAAGTTATCGATAACTTTTGTTTTCTATAGAAAAGTTATCGATAACTTTAGTTTTCTATAGAAAAGTTATCGATAACTTTAGTTTTCTATAGAAAAGTTATCGATAACTTTAGTTTTCTATAGAAAAGTTATCGATAACTTTAGTTTTCTATAGAAAAGTTATCGATAACTTTAGTTTTCTATAGAAAAGTTATCGATAACTTTAGTTTTCTATAGAAAAGTTATCGATAACTTTAGTTTTCTATAGAAAAGTTATCGATAACTTTAGTTTTCTATAGAAAAGTTATCGATAACTTTAGTTTTCTATAGAAAAGTTATCGATAACTTTAGTTTTCTATAGAAAAGTTATCGATAACTTTAGTTTTCTATAGAAAAGTTATCGATATATTTTTATTTCCATAGAATAATAATCGATATCTATTGTTTTTCAAAGTTTTGATTTCTATAGAAAACTTATCGATAATTTGACTTTTAAGCAGGAAAGTCACCGATAAATTTATTCGAGCCATCGAAAACTTTACTATTCTAACTACTCTAATTCGTTAACTTTAATTTTCCATAGAAAAATTAACGATTTTCTATAGGAAATTTATCGATAACTTAACTTTTCCATAGAAAAGTTATTGATAACTTTACTTTACTATAGAAATGTTGTAGATTACTTGACTTTTTCATAAAAATCGATGAGCTTTTACATGAAATTTCCATAGAAAAGTTATCGACGTCTTAACTTTCCAAAAGAAAAGTTATTAATTGTAAGACTTATCGTTATCGTGATCGTTAACTTATTTACGTATTTCTTTACACAAGTTGTCGTTTATTTTGTTTTTTTGCTAGAACTTTTTCTTGACTTTTCATAATGAATGTTTTTGATAACATTTTTATTCTTTGGAATGTTAGAAAAATATGTATTTTAAGGTACTTTCTCAAAATTTCTAAACTAAATCATATCATTTATAATATTTTTTTTATTAAAATTTTAACCAATTACTTTACACACATCAATTCTCTGCGAGAGAAAGAAAACAGCAATTTTCATACATAAATTTCCTTTGTTTGGTAAAAATCATAATCGGTTTAAATAGTTGATACCGCATGTTGTACTCATGTTGTATGACAGCAAACAGAGTTTACAATCACGTGCCACTTTTTTACTCTACATACATATACCTACATCCAAACAAACTTAGTAAATGAAGGTAGTAAGTAGGAGGCAAAAACTAAAAAAAAAACTAAAAACATATGCCAACTAATCATGTTGCATGTCTTTATTATAAATTTTTTGTTTTTCGTTTGAAGAGCTTCTTCTGTGTTGGTTGTGATTTTTTGTTAAAGATTTGTAGGTTGTTGGTGTTGTAGTTTGTTTGCCTTCAAACATAGATTTTTTTTTTATAATTTTTTGCTAGTTTTTAATTAAAACCTTAGATATTTCTTTTTGCTGAACATTGCTGAGTGAGTGTTTGTTGCTTTTTACAATATTGTTTTTGTTGTGCCCCTACTCAACTCTGCATGCAGGCAGTAAGAATGTAATAGAAAATCATATGTAGTGTTGAGAGTTACAGTGGGGGGCAATTATTATGAAAATGTAGAAAAAAATATATTCTTAAAGATTGATAAACGACCCTGCTGAGACAAACAGTTTTATTAAATTTGAGAAAAAGTGAAAAAATATATCACATACTTGGGGAAATCTAGATTATCTCTGAGTTCATTTTTGTTAGCCACTGTTTTCGATACAACTTTGTAATGAATCACTGTTAGTTTGTGTTTTTTTTTTTATTTTTCACTATACGCTTTCTGCCAACAGTTCCAGTTCACAGACATTGACATACATTTAGATATATATTTTTTTCTAATGTTTTCTCATTTTCGTTTTAGTTGTTTTAGGTTTTCATTAAGAGTGTTAAAGTGTCTTTTCATTTCCACACTATTTTCACCTCGTTTCTTTATGAGTTTACTTTGATAAACTAAACTGTACTGGCAAGAAAAAATTGGCGAAAAAGTAGTAGAAAAAATAGAATTACAAAGATGTAAACATCAATGTTTAGATTTCATTTAATCAATTTTAAAGGGAAATAAAGTAAAATAGAAAAATATCTATTTTTTAAATATTAAAGTTGAACTATAACTGTTCAAGTTTATTTTGTTCAAAATTTTGAATTCCCATGATTTCTTTTTCTATTGTTTTGCTTTCATCCAAAATTCCTGCAGCCTTTAAATTAACAAAACAATCGATATATTTTTGTAATAATTATCTACTTCATTTAGCGTTAAATTAAAAATCAAAAATATCCAAAACAAAACTCAGCACCCCTTAAAACCATAACGAAAACCTATCAAGCATAACGATTAACAAATAAAAATTCCTTACCAAAAAAAAAAAATCATCATCATGCAACAAAAACCATAACACAAGTTAACATTTAATCATTGGAATTGAATTTGAGCAGAAGACACAGCCACAACAACAACTAAACAAAACAAAATTAATAATAATACAATAATAGCAATAATAAACAATCATCATCATTATGAAGATAAATGAAAAAATAAACGAATAGGGAATGTATTATACACTTTAATAAAAAACAAATAAATTGTGGTATTATTTACTAAACAAATCCAAGTAGATCGATCTCTTACTCCACCTTCTCCTCATCATGCTACCCCTCCTCTTGGTGGAACGAAAGCAATCAAACCGACAATAGCGTAAATATTTATATCTACCCAAAGGAATAAATGAAGCTAATCGAACAAGAAATGCCCCCTAAGAACAGAAAACAATGCCAGCCAACAGCAGTCTGTATTTAGACGGCAAAGTAATGAGTAAACAAGGGAAGGTAGGCTTTTAGTGGGCTAAAGAAAAAGTAAAATTGATATTACATTCTTCTACATGAAAATTTATGTGTAATTTTTGCGTTAAATAAAAATTTATGTGTAAAATAAGCTTTTTTGCAATAAAATTTGCGTTTTCAGTAAAAGTAGCATTTTGGTGTAAAATTTAGGTTTTCTGTAAAATTATGGTTTTTGCGTAGTATTTGTATAATATTAGAGTTTTGTTTATTTTTGTTAAACTAGTAGTACATAGAATTTTTGTTTTAAAATTTATGTTTTTGTGTAAAATTAGTGTTTTAGCGTAAAATTTTAGATTTTGTGTGAAATAAGTGTATTTGTTCTAAATTTGTATACAAGTAACGTATTTACGTGAAATTTACGTTTTGTATAAAATAAACATTTATGTGTAAATTTTACGCTTTATAGTAAAATTTCCAATTTTTTGTATAATTTGCTTATTTTTGTAAAATTAACGTGTGTATGAGAAATTTACGATTTTATGTAAATTCAGCGTTTTTGTGCAAAACTCTATTTTTAGAGTAATATTTCCGGAAATATTTGCGTTTTTGTGTGATATTTACATTTTGCCTAAAATTTGAATTTTTGTGTAATTTTTTCCATTTATAGTAAAATTTAAGATTTTGTGCAAAATTCGAGTTTTAGAGTAAATTTATTTTTTTTGGAAATTTTGCTTAAATTTTGTATTTTCGTATAAAATTAGTGTTTTACAGTAAAATTTACAATTTTGTGTAAAATTTGCATTTTGTGTAAGTTATTTTATAGTTAGCATGTGCGTGTTAAAGTTGCGTTTTTGAATAAAGTTTACGTTTTTGTTTAAAATTTGCGTTTTCCTGTAAAATGTTTGTATTTTTGTTAAATTTCTGTTTTTGTACAAAATCAGCGTTTTTGTCTGGAGTTAGCATTTGTATGAAAGTTTTTGTGAACAATTTGTGTTTTAGAGTAAAATTTTGGACTTGTATGAAATAAGCGTGTTTGTGTAAAATTTGTGGTTTTGAATTAAGTTTGAGTTTTTATTTAAAATTAGGTTTCAGTGAAAATTTGAGTTTTTTGTGTAAAATTCAGTTTTATCTTTCGAATTAAAGATTTTATTTTTTAGAGTAAAATTTCGAATTTATGTGAAATTTACGTTTTTGTATAAAATTTTCTTCAAATTAGCTTATTTGTGTCAAATTGGTATTCTAGAAAAAATTTTAAATTTTGTGTAAGTTTGTTTGAAGTTAGCGTGTTTTGTAAAATATGGGTTTTTATGTAAAATTTTATAAAATTTATGTTAAAATTTTCGATTTTGTGTGAAATTAGCGTACTAATGTTAAATTTGTGTGAAATTGATTATTTTTACGTTTGTGTACAAAATCAGAATTTGTCCCTAAAATTAGCGTTTTTGTATAAACTTTGCATTTTTTCTGTGGTTTCTGCATACAATTAAAATTTGTACGAAAAAGTGGCGTTGTATGTGAAATTTTCTATTTCATTTGAAATATGCTGTTTTTCATAAAATTAGCTTTTTGTGTAAAATTTATTTTCTTGTGTAATATCAATGTTTTTGTGTGATATTAACATTTTTATTTTATATTAATGTTTATATTAATTAACATTTTTATTTGAAACAACCTTTCTTTCTGTGAAATTTGGTTATATGTTAAATATAGCATTTTTATGTAAATAAGCGTTTTTTTCTGAAATTGTAAAACTAACTATATTACGTAAAATAAATCGTTTGGTGTAAAATTTGAATTTTTTATAAAAATAAGAGTTTTGTGTAAAACTGAACTTTATCGCGTATTTTTGAAAAAAAAATAATTATTTATTGTAGCGTTTTGATGTAAAACTATTTTTTTAGTGTAAAATGGAATTTTTTGTGTAAAAATTGCAAATATTGTGTAAATTTTATGTTCTTGTTGAACTAGCAAGTAAAGCATTCCTGTTTGTGCGTTTTTGTTAGTTTGGTCTAAATATTGCGTAATTATGAACATGTTTTATTATGTGGTTACGTTTTGTGTAAAATTAAGATGTAAAATTATTAATTTTTACTGTCAAATTACTATTTTAGAGTAAAATTACGATTTTACTTTAAAATTACTATTTTACAGCAAAATTAAAATTTTACTGAAAAATTACTATTTTAGAGTAAAATTACGATTTGATTTTAAAATTACGATTTGACTTTAAAATTACTATTTTACTTTTAAATTACTATTTTACTGTTAAATTACTATTTTACTGTAATGTAAAATTAAAATTTTACTGTAATGTAAAATTACAATTTTACTGTAATGTAAAATTACAATTTTACTCTAAAATTACAATTTTACTCTAAAATTAAAATTTTACTCTAAAATTACAATTTTACTCTAAAATTAAAATTTTACTCTAAAATTAAAATTTTACTCTAAAATTAAAATTTTACTGTAAAATTACAATTTTACTGTAAAATTACAATTTTACTGTAAAATTATTATTTTACTGTAAAATTATTATTTTACTGTAAAATTACTATTTTACTGTAAAATTACAATTTTACTGTAAAATTATTATTTTACTGTAAAATTACTATTTTACTGTAAAATTACAATTTTACTGTAGAATTACTATTTTACTGTAAAATTACTATTTTAATGTAAAATTACTATTTTACAGTGAAATTACTATTTTACAGTGAAATTACTATTTTACAGTGAAATTACTATTTTACAGTGAAATTACTATTTTACTGTAAAATTATTATTTTACAGTGAAATCACTATTTTACTGTGAAATTACTATTATACTGTAAAATTACTATTATACTGTAAAATTACTTTTTTACTGTAAAATTACTATTTTACTGTAAAATTACTATTTTACTGTAAAATTACTATTTTACTGTAAAATTACTATTTTACTGTAAAATTACTATTTTACTGTAAAATTACTATTTTACTGTAAAATTACTATTTTACTGTAAAATTACTATTTTACTGTAAAATTACTATTTTACTGTAAAATTACTATTTTAATGTAAAATTACTATTTTAATGTAAAATTACTATTTTACAGTGAAATTACTATTTTACAGTGAAATTACTTTTTTGCTGTAAAATTACTATTTTACTGTAAAATTACTATTTTACTGTAAAATTACTATTTTACTGTAAAATTACTATTTTACTGTAAAATTACTATTTTACTGTAAAATTATTATTTCACTGTAAAATTACTATTTTACAGTGAAATTATTATTTTACAGTGAAATTATTATTTTACAGTGAAATTATTATTTTACAGTGAAATTATTATTTTACAGTGAAATTACTATTTTACTGTGAAATTATTATTTTACAGTGAAATTATTATTTTACAGTGAAATTACTATTTTACTGTGAAATTACTATTTTACTGTGAAATTACTATTTTACTGTGAAATTACTATTTTACTGTAAAATTACTATTTTACTGTAAAATTACTATTTAACTGTAAAATTATTATTTCACTGTAAAATTATTATTTCACTGTAAAATTACTATTTTACAGTGAAATTATTATTTTACAGTGAAATTACTATTTTACTGTGAAATTACTATTTTACTGTGAAATTACTATTTTACTGTGAAATTACTATTTTACTGTGAAATTACTATTTTACTGTGAAATTACTATTTTACTGTGAAATTACTATTTTACTGTGAAATTACTATTTTACTGTAAAATTACTATTTTACTGTGAAATTACTATTTTACTGTAAAATTACCATTTTACTGCAAAATTACTATTTTGGTGTAAAATTACTATTTTAGTGTAAAAATATAATATTTTAGTTTAAAATTTATATTTTAGTGTAAAATTACTATTTTAGTGTAAAATTGTAATTTCAGTGTAAAACAAACATTTCTGCGTAAAATCTACATTTCTATGTAAAAATTTCCGTTTTTTCCAACAATTATAAATTTCCACAAAACTCCTAAAAATCGATAATAAAACCATATTTTTCTTTCAATCTAAAATTTTAAATCTCTTCCTTGGGAATACTTCTTCTAATAATAATAATTTACTAAGAACACCAACAACCATTACAACTTCAAAGAACCTAAATTATGATAAAGAGGAAATTAAGAAGATTTGCTTGAACGCACAAATATCAGCAGCAACAACAACAACGACGACAACGGCAACAAAAACCATTATTTGAAGTTAAAACAATAACAAAAAATATTAAGCAGAAAAAAACGCAATAAACGCACTGCATTGTTTGTTTTTTTGAAAATGACGATGATACTGCAAAACAGCATAAACTTATATTCTACTACTCCGCATACAAAGTAAAATACAGCAACAAAAAAAAAAGCATTTAAAATTTAAATGTTATGGTTTTATTGTTGTGCCAACAGAACTGGGAAAATTGGGTACAATTGTAGTTTGTGCCATAACAAAAGCGAATGGAAAAGTACCAGAATTTAACATATTTTTTAAGCTATAGCCAAAAGTACTTTATTTCAATAATTCTGGTACTTTCAGCAATTTCCTTTTACAATCTGTGAGTTTTGAAATCAAAAGTATTTGTTTTAATGCAACAGTTCCACTCTGCTGCAAATAAGTTGAATTTAAGATCTTTTTTTTTATTGCAGTTTTTTGTTTAATGATATGTATTTATGTCTGTACATGTGCCGGGCTTGAATTTTATTACATTTTGCAACATTAATGCTTGGCTGATTTAAACACAAATTGTTCGTTTATTCTTATGCATAGAGTGAGTATATTTTGTTGCGTTATATTAATTTATTATGAATAAGCCTGAAATAGCCGCTTTCGACTATGGCCAGCTACAGATTTCTGTAGGCATATGAAACGACTAGAAGACAAAGACTCAAAGAATTCATTCATTCATTGTGTCTTTGAGTCTGTCCGTAAGGCAGGGATGTTTGCTTGCATACTAAACACAGCTTTAAATGTCATTCATTAGTTTATAGTTATGCACTGTGTTGTGGATTTAAGCATTTAAAAGTCATTAGTCTTTGTCTATAAGAAAAAAAAAAAACTGAAAACGAAATGAAAAGAGTCTGTTTTAAGTCTTAAAAAAATAATAAATGGCAACAAATTGTTATAATATGTTTATGAATTGTATTGTCTGTTTCGAGGGGAGTCTTCTTATTTTTCGAAAGAAATATAAAATTCAAAAAAAGACCGCTTCAATATGAGTTTAAAAAATGATTTTTGTTTAATAATGCCAACTATTGTTGAAGGGATGTATTGCTTTCAAATTGTTTTATTGAAATTCCTAAAAACTGGCAACAGGAAGTAGAGTGCGTAGAATAATTATAAGCTCAGAAAACATTTTAATTTGTTTGCTACTTCTTTTCCAAAAATTCAAGCACTTGAACATTTTGTTTGAATTTGACTTGAATGCAAATATTTTTCAAACAAAAATTGTTTCCTTTTTACTGGAGAATGCTATTGAAATAAAGTGTAATACAATTGTAATTCAATTGCTTGACTATAATCCAAGACTTGAATTACACTTGCTTTTAACTTGAATTCCAATTAAAAATACTTATTGGATTCTTATATATTCAAAAAATAGATTGGAAATGTAATAAGTGTCTAACCCAATAACCGCCAAAGCCCCAAAAATTCAAGCACTTGAACATTTTGTTGGAATTTGACTTGAATGCAAATGTAATTATGCTTTAATCTTGAAAAATATTTGAAAAAAATAAATATTTTTTAAACAAAAATCATATTGCTATTCAAATAAAGTAATACAACTGTAACTCAATGACTTGACTATAATTCAAGCCTTTGATTACACTTGCATTCAACTTGAATTCCAGTAAAAATGCTTATTGGGTTCTTATATATTAAAAAAAATGGAATTTCTGACCCGCTATAGAGGCCCTCAGAACTCTTCAATTGTGGAATAACTTTTTTAAGTCCTAAGTGTCGAAATTATATTTCATAGAAATTGAGTAAGAATCTTCAAAAAAAATGTTGGTTTTTTGTGAAAATATTTTTTATTATTTTTTTAAATCATAGTGTTTTACTTCTCCCCTTTTCTCCATCCATTTCATATTTTCTATGCCATTATTTATGCCATCATCCAATATCAAATGTCAATTAGATTTTTATTTCTACATATTCATATTATAGCATTGAAATCAATGCTCAGTTATAAATTTTTACAATGTTTTTGCCACATTTATTTTCATAACGAGCAAACATTACAAAGAAAGAAAAAACTAGGAGCCATTTAGGTTCATTATTTTTGTGAGAACATTTAAATTTGTGACTATAGACAATTGCTGTGATAATGTGTTATTTTTGCACAATTTAGCATGTTTCTTAACAAAATAATAATTGTACTGGAAAATTCATTTTGTTTTGGTTGGTAAAATAACGCTAATTTTACGCAAAATCTATAATTTTACACAGAATTATAAAATTTGCATAAAAAAAATGTTATTTTACTAAGAAATAACACTAATTTTACGCAAAAAATTGAATTTTACACAAATTGTAAGATTAACATAAAATATATAATTTTACTAAGATATGGCATAAATACTATTAATATTACGTACAAAATGGCAAATTTACAAGTAAAAACAAAATTTTACTTAAAAACTCTAAATTTACACAAAACATTGTAATTTTACACAAAAACGCAATTTCTTTAATTTAACACAAAAAGTCTGTTTATCAAATTTACACAAAAATAAAAATTTTACATTGGAAGGCTATTTTTACATAAAAAATGCTAATTATACTCAGAAATGCTTGTATAAATAAAAATCGTATTTTCACAAAAACGCGAAAATCCCAATTTTTGAAAAAATCGCTCCATTTTCACCGACAGTTTTACATTAATAACAAAAAAACTTAATTTTCAAATAAAAACTCTTATTTTACACAAAAATATTATTTACGATAAAAACGTGAATTTCGCATTGAAACGCTAATAATACATAAAAGCTGAAATTTACGAAAATTGTCTAAATTTAATGTAAATTAACACAATATCCTTACAACAACTCAATTTGCGTAAATTTAACACAAACATGCAAATTTTTCACAAACAAGCAAGTCACAATTTTTTACAAAATCGCTTCTTTTACACGAAAATGAAAGTTCACAAAAATTTTAAATTTAGAACAAAATGCAAACTTTACACATAAACGCCATTTTTATAATAATAATAACAGAAAATACTAGTTTTTAAGAAAAACACTTATATTACACAATTACGCTGGTCTTACGCAAAAAGGTTAATTTTGCACTGAAACGCTAATATTACACAAAAGCTGAAAATTAAGAAACTTCCGTAATTTTAAAGTAAATTTACACAAAATTCCTACATAATAAACTTATTTTACTTAAGAAATCTAAATTGAGTAAATTTAACACAGAAATGCAAATTTTACTCCAAATTTTTAATTTTACAAAATTTCGAATTTTTTACAAAACCTCTCTTTTTACACGAGTAAATAGTTGAGCAAATTTAACACTAAATGCAAATTTTACACAAAATTTTTAATTTTAGAAAAGTTAACATTTTTACACTAAAATGTAAATTTTATACAAAAACAAAAATTTTACTCATAAATTGAAAAAAAATTTGTTGCTAATAAAAACCCTAATTTTACACAAAAACGTAAATTTTACACTGATAAGCTAATTTTACACAAAAACGTAAATTTTACATTAAAGCTCAAATTGACGAAAACTTGCTAACGCAAAAAAAAGTAATTTTACACAAAAATCTAAAGTATACCCTAATTGAATAAATTTTACACAAAGCTCTAATACATTGGTAGGCGTTCATATTGTCGAGATTACGAACATTTTCGTGAATTTACACGTACACAACCCGACAGTAAACAAAACACACAACAAGAGCGTAAAAAATACAAATAACTCATTTAGTTGCAAACAATAGAGTGTAAAAATGCAAATATTTCATTCTGTTGCTTGATGTTGTTGCGGATTTTTTATTTTTAACCCATACATGCACACAAACTACAATTTCGCTTCCCTGCTCTAATATAAAACAAATAAGGCATTTATGCACAGAAATACTTTTAAACAAAATTTTGAATTTTATGCAAATACCCAAATTTTGGACAAAAACTCAAATTTTTTACACTTAAAACAATTAGAAATCTAGTTTGACTCAAAAACATAAACTAAAAAACAAAAACTCTTAATTTACTTAAAATTTCTTACTTTACTCAAAAACGTCAATTTTACACTAGACCATAATTTTACACAAAAAATAAAATTATATATAAAAACGTGAATTTTACCCTAAAAACAAATTAAAATCTAGTTTTACACCAAAATTCAAATTTTACACAAAAGTTCAAAATTTAATTTTACACAAAAATTTTAATTTTACACAAAAAACGTTAATTTTAGACCACAAACAAATAAAAAACTAGTTTTACACAAAAAACGTAAACTTTAAACAAAAACGATAGATTTATGCTAAATCTGTAATTTTACACTAAAATAATCGAAAATACACTGATTTTACACCAAAATCAAGATCTGCACAAAAACACAAATTTTACTCAACAACAAAATTTTTATACAGAATCGATGATGACAACACAAAACATAGCAATTGTACACTGATATAAAATTTATACAAAAACGCAAATTTACGAAAAATTTGTGACTTTACGTAATAATTTAAATTTTAAGAGTCATTAGCCCATAATTTTAGTGAAACACTCAAGTCGATTCTTTTTAAAAACAACTTTAAAATTAGCAAGTAAGAAAGTATAGTCGGTCAAGCCCGACCATATAATACCCTACACTAAGTAAAAGAGCAAAAAAAATGTTCTTTTAAAATTTCAATAATTTATATTTTTGAGTGATTTTCGGAAGTGGGCCTTATATGGGGGCTATGACCAATTATGGACCGATCACCATGAAATTAGGTCGTGTTGTTTATGTCTATATGAAAGTTTACTATGTTGAATTTTGTGAGTATACCAACATTTTTAAGCGATTTATGCACGTTAAAGTGATTTTCGGAAGCGGGTCTATATGGGAGCTATGACTAATTATGGACCGATCGTAACAAAATTTGGTGACATGAATTTTGTGTATATAAAACTTATTTGGAGCGGAATTTGTGGAGATACATATATAAATTAAACATTTATGACCGATAAAGTCCAATTTCGGGAGGACATTTGTATGGGGGCTAGGTGAAATAATGGACCGATTTCAGCCAGTTTCAATAGGCTTGGTCCTTGAGCCGAAAAAATAATATGTGACAAATTTCATCGAAATATCTTCAAAATTGCGACCTGTACTCTGCGCACAAGGTTTACATGGACAGCCAGCCAGCCAGCCAGCCGACCAGACGGACGGACGGACGGACGGACATCGCTTAATCGACTCAGAAAGTGATTCTAAGTCGATCGGTATACTTTAAGGTGGGTGTCAGACTAATATTTTTGGGCGTTACAAACATCTGCACAAACGCATAATACCCTCCCCACTATGGTGGTGTAGGTTATAAATATATTTATTGCTTCAATTTGGTTTTATAACTCCGATTTACTTACATTTTTTTTAAAAAAATTGGACCATATTTGTACATATGTGTAGTGGTTTAAAAAGCCTCTAAAATTTGTTGATTTTGTTGCTCTGTATTATCAACTAACATTCGATATTTTTAGCAGATACAATAATAACCTCTAATTCTAAAATGTATTAAGAAATCAAGACATATTTTCCATTTATATTTTTTGTACATAAAATATGCGACTCATAATTGCTATCGATTACCCTTCATACCCCAAAATAAGCTGAACTCATGACACAGTCTACGAAGTAAGCAACACTAAAAGTACCAGCAGAAACACAATAGAATAAAGCCATAGAGAAATACACATAGAGCGGAAACTAGAAAAAAAAACTCAAACAAAAAAATTACTCAAAAAATCACACGAGTATTGTTTTTGTTTTCAAGTATTTTTTTTTTAATGGAGAATACCTATAGTTAAAGACCTAACTCAGTTGTCAAAAACATAAGTGGTGAGAATGAGTTAGTAAAAACTTGTTTGTTTGAGTTTATTCCTAGTTTCCGCTCTATGTATATTTAATCTATGATTTTTTTAACAAATACATTTCCACCATTAAGGTTTTTGACAATTGAGTTAGGTTTTTGTCAGGCGAGTTTCCGATCTATGTGTATTTATCTATGAACAAAGCTTTTTCCAAGTAAATATGAGTACAAATATAGTTTTCAATAAATTATGAATTTTGAAAGAAATTATCCCCAACTCTTTTAAACACTGACAACAACTAAAACAAATGAAATATCTAATACAGTATTATTAAATTGGCAGTAATTGTAGTTGTTATTGTAGTTATCATCTAAAAACATATAGCATTATTGTTATTACAGTTTTATTTCAATTGTGTTAAAGTGTTTCGTTTAAGTTTCCTTACTCTCTAACAATTCAATACTCCTCCTCCTCCTTTTCTCTTCCTTTATTAGTTTGTTTTTAATATTTGTTCCTTTATTATTGTTTGGTTGTTAATTTAGTTGTTATTTAGGACAACTCCCCTCCCTCTTTCCCTTGTACTCATTTTCTAAATCTAAATAAAAATAAAATTTTATAGAGCAAGAGAAAGAGAGAGATTTTCCAGGGTGAGAGAGTTTATTTTCTTTGTTTTTTCATCACATTTGCAAATTTTTTTTTTCATTTTATTAGCAGTTTATTAGCAACCATTAATGCTGTTTCTCTTTTTTTTATTATTTTTATTATTATTTTGAAATTTTTTGTTTATTTTGCTATTTTTGTTTGTTTTTGTATTTATGTTGGTTTTGTTTTTCCTTTATTTTTGGTTGCTGTTGCATAATTATGTGGTTGTTTTTTAGACAATTAGCTTCTAAATTGACTCATTATTGAAAAAATTGTTTTAAAAATAACAGCTACATTAACAATGGTTAACACCAACAACAACTCTGAAAAACAATAACAACAATAATGATGGCCCTAGTAGCCACTTTAAGCGCCAGCATTTTAACATTGTTTTATATTTATTGGCTGTTTTTGAAAGTTTGTTGTGTGCTCCTTTTTTTTTTTTTGGTTGTGGCTCGTTATGAAATAATGAATTACTAATTTAATTTATTAACAAATGTAATAATATTTTGTTATGGTTGTGTACAAATTATGTTAATAAAATACCCATTTAAGTTAAGTGTGCTGATGTTTGCCATTTTTTTGTAGAGTAGGAGGGATTTAAAATATTGTTGTGGTTTTTTTATTTAAAAAAAGGACATAAAAGGGAAGAATTTAATGCTATTGGTTACTTTTTTAGTATTATTTGTAAATGCAGAATATTGGTAAATACAATACAAGTGTTTTTTTTATAATAATGACAAAAACCGAATTAGAAAAGGTCTTAATTTTTGATTGTTTTATGATGGAATAGCAATTTTATGCTTTTTGTTTTTGTATACGTATTAAATTATAATTTCTGTATAAAATAGAGAAGTTATCGTAATGAATCCATAATCAATTAATGATTCGGTGCAAAAATTATTTCCTTTTTTAGAGTTCAAACAACATTTCGGACACATACAAAATCGTGTTTCAAGGACTCTCAGCTTCAATTCGTATGGTGTCGAATCTCCTTGCTTTTGGATGAATCCTGCTGCTCGCAAACATTTTGAAATTTCTGCTTGAGTAGCTCCCAATGATTGCTGAGTTTGACGACAATCTTCGTGAAACTTTTTTGGCTGGCTTGGGCGATCTTTGTCTTCCGTGTCAAAATCTCTACTTCTGAACCGCACAAACCATACCTCGCACGTTGAAACCGATAGATTACATTCACCATAAGCTTCGGTTTCGCCCGGTAGCTATTTAATAATGTTAGTTCTTCAAGTTTCTCCAACCCACATACACCTGCCTGTTCTTATTTATTTGCAAATAAAATATCTAAATTTGTTCTGCATACTTTAGGGGGCTTTTTTATTACAGTTGACTGGCCTCAAAAAAATTTCCGAGTTTTACCCGGAATTTTTGAATTTTGTTTCATTACAAACCATCTCCTGAAAATTTCGAATCGAATAAAAAGAAATCAGCCAAATCGCTCCAGCCGTTCTCACGTGATGACATTACATACATGGACCATTTAATTTTTATATAATTATAGATACAAGGTGGCGCAAAAGTAAACTTCCTATGTTTTTTGGCTGTAATTAAAAAAAATAATGAAAAACTTTGATTCTTCTTGTGGATTATTTTTATTTGGTCTTTTAACTTTTTTTACATCAAGTCGAGAATATGATGTCATGTAAATGGCCGCCGCCACAGTTGATTGTCATTTGAGCTCTTTTTATGACATTTCCCATCACTTTGGCCAAAACTTCCGGCGATAGGTCCTCACATTCTTGACAGATATTGTTTTTAAGAGCTGCAAGAGTCTGAGGCTTGTTGACATAAACCCGCGACTCCAAAAAGTCCCACAAAAATAAGTCTGGAGCAGTCAAATCAGGCGATCTTGCTGGCCAGTGCAAATCGCCAAAACGGGAGATTAGGCGCCCGGGAAATGCATCCTTCAGCATATCGGTTAGCACGTGCAGTGTGTGCCGTTGCACCGTCCTGTTGAAACCACATGTGTTCCAATCCCAATTCATCAAGCTGCGGCAAAAAGAACTCGTTGATCATTGCTCTGTAGCGCTCACCATTCACAGTAACCGTTTGGCCCGCGACGTCTTCGAAAAAAAGGTCCGATGACTCCTCCAGCGAAAACAGCACACCATACAGTGACTTTGAGAGGGTGTAATGGCTATTCATGGGCTCTTCGAATTTTCAGTGACCCAGAAGCGTAAATTTTGCATATTTACGTAACCGTTAAGATGGAAATGGGCCTCATCACTCATGATTATTTTTGATGAAAAATCATCTTCCTCTTGGTGGTGATTAAGGTGAAATAAATAGTCAGCAATATTCCGCGTTCTGGAGCAGTGTAGAGTAACATTGTTTATTAATGTGTATTTCGCATGTGTTTACTACACAAATGTCAAAACAGAACTGACATTAGGGGCCACTCGCTAAATTTATAGCATTTTCTGATAGGAGGATTACTTTTGCGCCACCTTGTAGATAGATTAAAGAAGTAAAGCAAAACTTCCCACAAAATTCGACATTTTCGAAGCAAACAAAACTTTGTTAAAGTTCAATAACTAAATGAGAAGAAATGGCAGATAAGTACCCTTCAACAAAAACGGCATTGAAAAGATACGTTATCTATTGTAAATCCCCAGTATTAATTTTATGTGTTTTTATGTGTAATTAGCTTTTTCTTGAAACATTTTTGCGATTTTGTGTAGAATTTGCATATTTGTGTAAAGTTTTATATTTTATGCAAAATACTAATTTTGAGTAAAATTTGCTTTTTTGAGTACAATAGAGTTTTTGTATAAAAGTTACGTTTTTGTGTACAGTTTGCTATTTTGTGTAAAATTGGTAATTTTGTTTGTAATTAGCGTATTTGTGTAACATTTACTTTTTTGAGTAACATTTACGCTTTTGTATAAAATTTGGGTTTTTGCGTATAATTTAAATGTTTGTGAAAAATTGGCATTTTTGTGTATAATTAGTGCTTTTAAGAAAAATAGCGTTTTTGTATAAAATTTGCATTGTTGTGTAACATTTTAAGTAAAATTAATGTTTTTGTAAAAAAAATGTATGTAAACTTTGAGTTTTTGAGTATATTTTTGTGTAAAATTAGCGTTTCTGTGTTCTCATGTTTATGTTTTTTTGGTTAAAAAAAAAATTTGTTAATTAAAATTACCTCTTCCTTGTAAAATTAAAATTTTTGCGTTTGGCGTAAAATTACGATTTTTGTGTAAAATTAAAATTTTTGTGTAAAATCACGATTTTTGTGTAAAATTACGATTTTTGTGTAAAATTGTCATTTTTGTGTAAAATTAAAATGTTTGTGTTTAGTTAAAATTTATTGTGTAAAATTTTTCGTTTTAGTGTAAAATATATACATATTTATGTGTAGAATTTGCGTTTTTTTTTTTTTTGAATAAAGTGGTTTTGTTTGTGTAAAATTAGCGTTTTTGTGGAAAAAAATAATTTTTAAGTAAAATTATCATTTCTGTGTTAAATTTCTGTGCAAAATTAGCTTCTCGTGTAATATTATTTTTGTGTAAAATTATGTATTTTTTTTTTTTGTTTGTTTAAAAATAAAATGATTGTTTTTAGTTAAAGTTATTATGTAAAATTAGCATTTTAGTGTATAATTAATATCTTTGTGTAAAGTTACCAGTTTTGTGTAAAGTGAGCATTTTCGTGTAAAATTAACGTTTTGTGTAAAAATTGAATTTGTGTAAAATGTGAAGTTTTGTGTAAAATTTAAATTTCTATGTAAAATTTGCAAGATTTATGCATAAAACTTCATGTAAGATTTAAATTTGCCACTATTTTTGTTGTAACGAGTTGTTAACAAAAAAACAAAAGGATTTCATGACAGTTGACATGTCATTCAAAAATAGAGCATTACTGGTAAAAACAACGAGTTTACATTCATAGGGCAGAAGTAGAGGCCCAACTGAGCGTAAAATATATTAAAACTATTTGCACTCTCCAAATTTTATGGCAGACACAACAACAAAATGTATGGTTTCTGTTGTTGCATAACTTAGGTTTTTTACAACAGACTTAAGTTTTTGTCTTTTGTTCTTTGAACAATGTTTCAGAAATAATGAAAAATTCGTAGAAAATGTGATCTGAGGCTGGTCAAGCGGTGACTGTTAATTGGTAGTCAGTATCGTTACATGATAACAAATTGCATGATATTGATATAGACAAGATGTGTGGTCATCTCATACAGCCATTGATTTGAATATCTTTTTATTGGATAATTTAAAGTACCAATAAGCCCACAACGAAATGCGCATGAAAGGAGGGAATTAAACGCTGTAGCAACGAAATTCAGCCAAATTTATGCAACATGATCACCAAAGCCATAGAGGCTAAATGGCCGATGTGTTACCCCATACGTAGCCCTATCCTGTGTACACGCAAAGTAAGAATATAAATATATATATTATGGATTGTACATGTTTATCATAACCATTTCAACACTTTATAGTCTGAGAACAACATATTATGATATAGTGATTCATCATGAACATGATTGCCATACAATCATATATGTATATGATTGCTATAATCATGTAAATGGTACCATAATCATATTATGGTTACCGTAATGATAAAAACAATTACAGTAACCATAATATTGTTAAAAAACTTGTGAAAATATTGAAAAGGTTACATTAAACATGTACGTCTATATTTTTGCTCTGGGTGTACTTAATGATTTCATAAAGAAAATATTAATTTAAAGAAAAAAAAAACTATGTTTTCTATTTAACTGGAATCTTGCATTAATTTTAAGACACCCTTTATTATCAATAATATTTGTCATTGAAATCGGAAATGATAAATTCAAAAATAGCTAATATTCTTTCCGTTTTGTCTTTATTTGAATCCTGTCTTTATTTCAATCATTTATGTTTAAGATGCAATTATTTCTTAATTTCAATTTGTAAAAGGAAATTTTATACAAATGATTGTTATAAATTTAGTTATTTTCGGCAGCCTTCTAAATGCCAAATAAAACTCATAAATTTCTGACAAAAAACCAAAAACACTTAAAATTCCTGTTTTATTATCTAGCAAAGTATTTTTTTTTTGGGATTTTTTAAAAATTTTATTTGACAGGTTTTTATGCATTGAAATATGCTCGTATCATTTGAATGAAATCTTTTTGTTATATTGAAATCTATAAAAACTTCATAACAAAAGCCACTTACTGTCTACTATTTTGAAGTAGAACAGACAGCTACACAGAAACACTTAAAAACGCACAAATATTTAAAATACATATTGAGAATCCACACAGTTTTGGGAACCACTCAGCAAAAACTTGGTAATGTTTTGTTATTACTCAATAACTTACTTTTCAATGATTACTGCATACAGTCTAGATTACTTAGAAGTAGTTGTGTAATGACTTATTAATTATCTGTTATAAAAAGGCTTATTTTCTAGTCATTTGCATTAGCACACTCTTTATTTACTTGTTGAGGCTTCTGTGAGACCAAACTATCAATGTGTTGTAAGCGATACTAAAGTAATGACTTACTTATGAGCTGCTGTGGTAAGTACTTGTCTCCAATGACATCACTGTGTTAATATAATGAGTTAAAATGCTATTGTGTAAGTAGTGAAGTCTCCGAATTTAGCATTTTAACTCAGTACTTGGCCATGCAAATTTCTGCTGGGTAGTTCTGTATTATTTAATATGTCAGCTTGAAATAGGAATTCCTGGTTACCTATTTACCTATTTCTGTGATTTTCTAGTCATTATAGAATAAGTTATATTGGGGGTGAATATTAATGAACAGGATGTGGTTTGTTTGCCTGAAAACTTCAGGGTTTTTACATATAATATGTGTAGCTACATATGTATTCAAACAATATTTAAAACTGTATGCATTACATTGATGCCAAAATCTGTATTTTTTAATTTAAATCTCTCGAGATTATAATGATACATGCTAAAAATGTCTACATAAATTTTACAAATACACCTACGAGTGAATTCATCAAATACTTGAAAGTAAATACGAGTATCTATGGAAGTCCCAGCAGTTCTGGGTGACAGTCCTTAAATAGTGATTATGTCTATCATTTAGGATCACTACTGGTGATATAGAAAATAGTTAATTTAAAATGTACTTGCCCAGGTAGAAGTCAGTTTACCCTACACAGATTACAAAGAGACTATCTGATGTCTGCTACAAAGTAGATGAAAATTCACCTATTGGCTTACTAGTTACTTAACTAGCTATATCATTGGTGTTTTATACAGAAGCCAGCTACAAATAGATAATCTGCACTTATTAGTTGACTCATTCCTAGAGAACTCACGTATTAGTTACATAGAAAGGCGAAATTTACATTAAGACATTTCAGACGTCTGTTTTTTCGAATTCCCTTTTGAGAATCTTCTAAAAAAATCATGAACATTTACATGGTGATTTTTTACATGAAATTATGTTTGTCTTGTTTTTGACATTTAATTGTTGATTCCCTTTAGTTGTTTATTCGTAATATTTTTTTAAACGAAAACATCTTATTTGATTGTGGAAAATAAATTGGACAATTTTTTTATTAAAAGTAAATTCAAAATGTGTTTTGAAATAATTGAAGAAATGTTTGATTTAACTGAAAAAAAATTCTCTTTTAATATAAATGATGTTTTCACTTCAACAAACGAAAAATTATAAAAAAAATAATAAGAAGAATACGAATGAGTGTAAAGAGGAATATCAAAAAGAAACATGAAAAACCGAAATCATGTTTGTTTTCTTACCCCCCATTCTTCTCTACCCCTCTCACCACCAATCATCGCACGTCTGGGCAAATCATCGTGTGAATTGCGTGAAACAGTCCAATAGCCGGTTTTATATGCCAACATTCAATCCTCCAACTACTACATACTAGCTTCATTGACAGCTACAATAGGACAGTCAAAACTTTAACAGACTACACTCTAGATTACTCAGAGACAGTAAAGTGACAATCTTGGCAAATGGCCTAAAATTATTGCTGAATTGGCCATTGTTAGCTATGAACTTTTTCCATCTCTCTGGCAACATATGAATTCCGAGCCAAAAGAACTGCTCACATTTTGAGGCCATGCTCGAACCAAGACAATATCGGATACTTTGTTTCAATGTTAAGCGTATTCCAGAGACAGCGTTCTGCATCGATCGAAACAAATAGTAGTCGGGCAGAGCAAGGTCTGTACTATAAAGTGGGTGATACAAAACTTCCCAACCATTTCATTCTAAATACTCTTTAATAGGTACTTCATCAAGTGACCTGGCCGAGCTTTGTCATTATGGAATATTACGGTTTTAGGTCTGGCCGTTTTTCGGCTAATGCTCGCTTCAATGCTTGAATCCTTTCGGACATGCGAACTCGTCTTTCAAGGTCTCTCGGCTTCAATTCGTGTGATATTCCAATTTGGATGAATCCTGCTCCTCCAAACGTTTTGAAATTTCTGATTCAGTAGATCTTTGTCTTCAGTATCAAAATCATCACTTCTGAACCGAACAAACCATCTCTCGTATATTGAAGCCGATGAAAAACAATCATAATAAGCTTTGGTGAGTAATCGGTGTGCTTCAGCGGCACTTTTTTTCAAATTAAAGAAGTAAAGCAAAACTTCCTGCATATGACGCTTTGTTGGTACAAAATTCGTAATTTTCGAAGCAAAAAATACTTTGCTTACTCTACAATGTTCAATAAATAAGTAATAATAAATTACATAAAAGTTTTTAAAAACAAAAACCGCGATTAAAGATACGCCGTCTATTGTAAATCCTACATTTTCAAGTCATACATCCAATATTTATATAAATTGTACCACAATAGTACCTGGTTAGAGAATTAAAAGTAAGGCGGAAGTCAATTGACGCTCCAAGGATTACAAAGACTCAACTCTAATATAGGGACATGATTACCTCTAGAGGATAAAATAACAAGTGTCTACAATCTAGATTACTTGGAGACAATTAAGTGACAATTGCCTTCAATCTAGATTACCTCGGATGTATAAAGTAACCAATTGACTTATATTTATTAAACAAAGATCTTATTAAAGTCTAATGACTCAAATTGAAGTCAGCCGAGAAATTGTTTGCTTTTCTGGAAGATTGTTTAAATAAGGAAGGATTACACTATAGAATACTTAGAGACACTAAAGTGACAATTGACTTCAATATAGATTACGTGGGATGTTTAATGTAACCAATTATCTTCTCTTGGCTTTAAAAACCGTCAAAAAAACTCATACTTATTAAAAATTAAAAATATCGAGCCCTTAGCGCCAAATTATCGTAAGCGACAAAACACAAATTTTACAGGAGAAGGTTTTTTCGATTATTTTGAAATTTATACATAAAATTAAAAATTTTATGATGCAATATATTATAATTTCGTTCAAGCTATTTGTCTATTTTTCAAAAATATTTATAACTTTTGACAATTAAAAATTCATGGAATTTTATTGAAAAATATGACAAAAAATATTTTTTATTGAATTTTTGCATAGACAAAAATTTTTCGAATTGAAATTAAATATTTATTTATGAATAGTTTTTAATGAAATTTCACAGTTATGTAAAATTTTATATTTAAAATGGAAAAATAAAAACGAATTTTGAAATTTATTATCAGCAATCCCGCAATTCCCAAAAAAGTGTTAAAAAATCCCAAAAATGGAAATTTTTAGTTTTTTGGCTATAATATCCATAACAGGATGGGAGTTATCGGAATCCTTTACAAAATAATTAAAAGCATATTGGACCATCTAAAATCGGTTATTATATTTTGATATCGAACATGTGATTTGAGAATTTTTTCCCTAAAGTTTAATTTTACATAAAAAATAGGTGTTTTTTGAATGGACCTGGTCCCCTCGGTAACAAAAATTTTTAATTTTGTTTCATTCAAAATATTTGATGTAAAGTTAGCTTTTCAAAAGGTACAAATTCATTATACATCCTTTTAGAAATTTTTTAGATAACATAAAAAGAATAAAAGTACTTTTTTCCCCAAAAAATTGCGAAAAATCGCCTTTTTTATTTTTTTAAAATTCAAATGCATGTAACTTTTGACTCAGCCGTGATTTTTAACCAATTCTTTCTTTATTTGAGATATATACATCTGTTGTTAATCCTATAAAAAATGTGGAGAAAATCGGGAAATATTTGGAACCGCGGTCATCAAAAAACTGGAGTAGGGTGGGTAAAAATGTTGAGAATTTAATTTTCAAATGCGAATATCTCCTATGCTGTAAAAAATAATTGATAGCTACGATGAGGTTTTATGTAGTGCTCGATGAGAAGATTACATATATGTAAGTTTTTTGAAATCGGAACGCAAACGAAGACATATGATCATTTTTAAAATTGAACATTCCCGAGGTGTCCTACTTTGAGGACCCTTGGTCGCGGCCCTGGTGGGCCCATGAGGTCACGAGAACACTTCTTCTTTACGCATGTGAAATTTCATTCAAACCAATTTAACCATTTAGAAGTTACTGATTTTTTTCCCTCATTTTTTTCTATACCACTATGTGTCGTTTACGATAAAATTCGTTTACTGTAAAATGTAAACATTGATTTTGAAGTTATTAACAATTTTGATATTCTGAGAACGCTAAACATCAGTCGGTCCATAAAATTTTAATTTTTGCAATAAAAAAAATAATTAGAAAATGTCGCTTACGATAATTTGGCGCTAAGGGCTCGATATGTTTAGATAAAAAAAATAAAAGTTTTTTTCTTCTATTTTTTTTTTAATTAATTTTTTTTAAATTTGTTAGTAAACAAAATTGTGACAAAAACATTTTTTTTTGTTGAAAAAAATTCGAGTTTAAAAAATATTTTTCCCGATTTTGATCCATTGTAGGTGCGATTTACTATGGAGTTATATACATCGTTGCAAAGGTTTTTGACATGTCTATCATTCGATATTGATATTGTCTATATTAATGACTTATCAAACCAAATATTGTTCAAAAAGAGGACAAAAATAGAGGTTGTCCTGGTTTTTTCCTTATATCTCAGCCATTTGTGGGTCAATATTCTCGATTTCAAATAACTATCGAAACAGATATAATAACTTATGAATCATGTATTTAAGTTATTTGGGGGCCACGGAAAGTTGATTTCAACATGCAGACGGAAAGAGGGACATGGCTATATCGACTCCGCTATCTATAACAATCGAATATATATATATTGTGAGGTTACAAATGAAAAATGTAGAAATTACAAACTGAATTTCTACATTTTCATGGTGAAGCCCATAAAAAGTATAAATAAAGTAATCAAAATTTATAGTGTCAACCATCTAGATTACTTGGAGACACTGAAGTGACAATTGACTTCATGCTAAATTACCTGGGATGTATAAAGTAACCAATTGACTTATCTTTACTATACAAAGAGTTTTAAATTTCAAATGACCCAAAAATATATAATTTTGAGACAGCCAGACTAAATTTGATACTAGATTAGACTAAATGGGATACTTTGACCACTTCTAAAACTGTTGTGTTAAAACGTATGTTTCTATGTTAAAGGATTTTATGAATAAGAAAGATATTGAAGAATATTTTGTTTGATAAATTGCTTTAAGATAAAAAGTTTTTTTTTTTTTGGAAAATATGTTGAACTATTGTTTAAATATTGCTGAAAGGCCAACAGCAACAAAAAATAAGCTTAAAATAATTTGAATTAAAGGAGATTTTTATAATATTCATAACAATTCTAATTATTTTGAATACAATTGATAATTTAAACAATTAAATTTAAGATTTTTTTGTTAAGGCAAAAGAAACTTTTATTTTAATTTGTTAGAAATTTTTAAAATAATGTTTAAATTTAAGGAAACCAAACAGTATAATGTTTAAATTTAATAAAATTCCTCCAGTAATTTAGCCATTTAGCTGGCAAATAAAAACTTGCTGTAAAAATGGTTGAAAAATTTAAATTACATTCATTAATCTTTCATCACTGCCTAAAGCCAAAAATATCTGCATATATTACCAACGATTTTGCCCAACAAAGTTTTTTTTGTTATCTCTCTAACAAAAAAAAAACCGTAAAAACAATTCCGAAATAAGCCCCCACAATCATTAGGCAGTTTTTGCTGCCATGATTTAAGCGGGGTTCTTTATCGGAGAATAAAACTTTTTGGACTAAACAACAATTGTTTTATGGTTACGAGTATAAACAAATACACAATGCAGCATATGTGGAAATACACACTCGTGCATTAAAACCTACAAACAAATCAGCTCGTTTACACTAACCTACAGACTGGCAAACTAGCAAAATAAAACAAAACAAAAAACAATAGATTCCTATATAGCAGACCCATATACTACTACTAAACATTGGTGGCGTTATGCTTGGCTACTCATCAGGCAATAAATGAGCAAAAATCCAACTAAAAGTTGAAAAAAAATTTCAAAAAAACTATAATGAAAAATCATATTGTAAAGTACCTAGAAATAACAATTTTAACGTATGTTGTTTTTCATTGAGGCAGACTCACTTACATACATACATATGATACCAAGTAAAAAGGAAAATTACAATCTACAACAATTTTCATCAAAAAAATAAAAATAATAAAAACTAAAAACTACACAATTTTTCAATATATAAAAAAAATAAACAGTTTAACGAACTTTTCATGAAACACACAACCATACTATCCAGCAGTTCTAGCTAAATGTCTCAAACTGATGATTTTACCCAGTCACCACTAGTTATATAATTACTTTCCAAAGTTTATTATGAAATAAGTTTAAAGTCACTACACTCTAGTTTACTTAGAGACACTAAAGTGGCAATTGACTTCAGGCTACATTACCTGAGATGTATAAAGTAACCAATTCACTTCGATTGTGCCTACATAGATTATACAAAGTTTTGTATAAAAAAAAGTTTAAAGTGACTACACTCTAGATTACTTAGAGACACTAAAGTGACAATTAACTTCAAGTCTGATTAATTAGGATGTATGAAGTAACCAATTGACTTCTGTGTATGACAGGCGGAATTCGATTGATCCTACATAGATTATACAAAGTTTAATGTAAAAAAAGTTTCAAGTCATTACACTCTAGATTACTTAGAGACACTAAAGAGACAATTGACTTCACGTTAGATTACCTGGGATGTATAAAGTAACCAATTGACTTATCTGTAAGGAAGGCGGAATTTAATTGATCCTACATAGATTTCAAAGAATAAACTCTAACTAAGGGACGCTAAATCAAAACTGACTCTCTAATAGTCTACTTGTGGAGACTTAAATAACTACTTTCTCTCCAATAGACTACTTCTGGTGGCTTAAATAACTACTTTCCAATATATAGTAGAACCAAAAAAGTTTAAAGTCGCTACACTCTAGTTTACTTAGAGACACTAAAGTGGCAATTGACTTCAGCCTACATTACCTGGGATGTATAAAGTAACCAACTGACTTCGATTAAGCCTATATAGATTATACAAAGTTTTGTATAAAAAAAAGTTTAAAGTCACTACACTCTAGATTACTTAGAGACAATTAACTTCAAGTCTGATTAATTAGGTTGATTAATTGTATGAAGTAACCAATTGACTTCTGTGTAGGCGGAATTCGATTGATCCTATATGGATTATACAAAGTTTAATGTAAAAAAGTTTCAAGTCATTACACTATAGATTACCTAGAGACACTAAAGAGACAATTAACTTCACGTTAGATTACCTGGGATGTACAAACTAACCAATTGACTTCTCTGTAAGGAAGGCGGAATTTAATTGGTCCTACATATATTACAAAGAATAAACTATAAATTAGGGACGCCAAATGAAAACTGACTCTCCAATAGACTACTTGTGGTGGCTGAAATAACTACTTTCCAAAGTATAGTAAAAACAAAACCCCTAGCGAGATTACTTAGAGACACTAAAGGGACTACTAACTTCAGGCTACATTACCTGGTGTGTATAAAGTAACCAATTGACTCCTCTGTAAGAAAGGCGGAAGTCAATTGACCCTACATAGATTACAAATACTGAACTCTAACTTAGGGACGCTAAATGAAAACTGACTCTCCAATAGACTACCTCTGGTGACCTCTCCCTATATTACTTAGAGACACTAAAGGGACTACAGATCTCAGGCTAGATTACCTGGGAGGAATAAAGTAACCAAAGTAACCAACCTCTGTAAGGAAGGCGAAAGTCAATTTTTCCTACATAGATTTCAAAGAATAAACCCTAACTTAGGAATGCTAAACGAAAATTGACTCTCCAATAGACTACTTTCCAAAGTTTAAAATAAACAAAAACATTTAAAGTAACCACTTCCTAGATTACTTAGAGACACTTAAGTGACAACTGGCCTCGGAATAGATTACCTGGGATGTATAAAGTAACCAATTAACTCCTTTGTAAGGAAGGAGAAAGTCAATTGATCCTACATAGATTTCAAAGACTAAACTCAAACTTATGGATGTTAAATAGACTTTTTCGAATTTTTTTTACAATGTGATTTTTTGGTATTTTTATAATATTTGGGTTGAAATCTTCTAGAAAAAAACAATTTCCCTAAATTTTCAAAAAAGTACCTTTTGTTCTGCGGCTTAAATAACTAATTTCCAAAGTTAAAAACAAACAGAGTTTAAAGTGACCACTCCCTCGATTACTAAGAGACACTAAAGTAACAACTGGCCTCTGAATAGATTATCTGGGAAGTACAAAGTAACCAATTGACTTACAATTGCATTACAATGAGCTTCTAAGAGCGAAAGCCAGCCAATCAGACATTAAGGGAAATTACTGTCTAAAAAGGAAGCATTCATTGACTTATTTTCTAGTCAATGCAGAACTGCTGGGTTTTGAGTAAACTCACATGCAAACTTAACTTTTATATGAATGCTAGCAGTGGCACAAAACCTTATTGAGCTTAAATAGCAAACATAGGGCGGCCCCTAGGCAATTACCCTTATATTTACACACAAACGCAAATGATTTTTGAAATCTTTAAAACATTTTTCAATTCAGCAAATGATTTCGTTGTTTTCGATTTGCTGCAATTTTTAGAAGAATGCCCTACAGTGGAAAAAGTTTGCAGAAAGATTTAATATCAATTTAGCCTGAATGGCAAGAAAATGGATTCGAAGGAAGAAACAAATTTCTCTGAGGATTTTTTTTTAATAAAAAGTTTTGAAAATGTCTTAATATTGGCAAAAAAAACATTTTCAAATTTAAAATGTTTCTCAAAATTAATGTTAACAAAACTACAACTTTTTTAGAAATTTTCTAAAAAAAAAACACGCACTTAGAGAAAAAATATTGTTTACCGTAACCATTTCAATATTTTTAAAAGTTCTTTAACATTATTATGTTTACTGTTATTATTTATATGATTGTGGTAGCCATAATATGTTTAAGTTACCATTCACATTATTGTAGCAATCATATATATGATTGTGGTACTACTCTTTCTGATTGTTATACACAAAGTCCTCGAAAATAGGGTTCCAACTAATCGACGCGGTATCCAAAGGAACTTAATCAGTAATCTCGATGATTTAAACTACGCAGACGACATCTGTTTTCTGTCCACTAAACATTCGGATATGCAATCGAAATTTGAAGATTTGGTTGTCCACTCGGCAAAGTGTGGTCTTAAAATTAACACAGGGAAAACAAAGCCGCTGTAAATAAGAACCCCAAACACCAACGCTTTTGTCATCGGTCAGGAACAGGTTGAGTTTGTTAAAAAATTCAGCTACCAGGGAATCATGGTTTCATTAGAAGATATCGCAAAATCTGACATCGAATATACGATTGGTAATGCAAACAGTGCGTTCTTCCATCTTCGAAATATTTGGAAATCAACCATAATATCAGTCAAAACTAAATTAAGCGACATAAGTACAATAAATGCAAGTATTTATTAACCGCTGCTTGCAAAAATATTGCAAATAATTTGGCCAATCATAGTTTCCAACAGAGACCTCTGGCAAGGAGCAGGCGAAGCAACAATCCGCATAGAAATTGCAGAAAGGAAACGTAGCCGAGTTGGCCATATTTTAAGAAACCCTCAAAGCAGCAAAAGAAGAGGAAGACCCACTAACACTTGGAGAAGGCAATTAGAATCCGAAACTAGAAGAAAAGAACTTGGTCTGAGATAAAACTAATGGCACTGTCCAGATCCCGATGGAAGAATTTCGTTAAGGCCCTTTGTTCTAACTTGGAACCATAGGAATCAATATATAAAAATTAAGTCAAACGTTGTCAGTTTTGCTTTATAGCTGCGAAACATGGCTGACAACAATAGCACTGAACTGTTAACTACAAGGTTTAACAAACCGCTGCTTGCGTTAGATTTTGAAAATCTGGTGGCCAAACGAACATTTGAGGCCCTATGCTCCACAGTCAGAAGAAGAAGAATAATGATGGTGAAGGGAATGAAAAATGGGTTTTCTATTTAACTGAAATCTTCCACATATTTATGGAGACTTTTTACTTGCTAACTCAAATTCAACTGCGGGAAGTTTTTTAAAAATTTAAAAAAAATCTTCAAAAAAAATTATTTTTATTTAAACAAAATTAAAATATTTTTTAATTTTTTTTTTTAAATTGTTTTTAATTTTTAAAAAAAATTTTTTGGAAAAAGAATTTATGACAAAAAAAAATTTTCTATTACAAAAAAAATTCGGGTTAAAAAATATTTGTCCCGATTTTGACCCATTGTAGATCCAACTTACTATAGCCTTATATAATCGTTGCAATAGACTTTGAAATATCTATCATTCGATATCCATATTGTCTATATTAATGACTTAGTAATCCAGATATAGATCAAAAATGGGGCAAACACCGAGGTTGTCCCGGTTTCATTCCCTATATCTCAGAATGAAACCGATTTTGTCGACAACCGAGCCGGAAGAATTACCGATATATTGATGTATGAATCATGTATGTAAGTTATTTGGGGGCTACTGAAAGTTGATTTCAACATACAGACGGACATGGCTATATCGACTTTGCTATCTTGTCACTCATGGCGAAGGGTATAAAAAAGTGCTGAAGCATACCGATTGCCCACCAAACCTACGGTGAATGAGTTCCGTCGGTTTCTGAATCGGGTAAAGCGGGCAACGTATATTGTGAAAACGTAATATTCAATCATGACAATACTCGGCCACATGTTGCAGAACCTGTTAAAAAGTATTTAGAATGAAATGGTTTTGAAGTATTGCCGCAACAGCCTTATAGTCTAGACCGTTCCCCGAGCGACTACTATTTGTTTCGATTGTTGCTGGGAAACGTTCACTTCGTAACGGAGTATCCGATATTAAATTGATGCGTTCTTTTGCCGCGGAATCCATTCGTTACCAGAAAAATAGAAAAAGGCCATTGCTAACAATGGCCAATACCTTGAATAAATTTATATTGTAAAAATTTTTCAAAATAATAACTAAAGATCCCGCATTTTTAAGTCATATACCTAATATGAGTTTCCAATTTCAATATTTTTCATTTGCGATCCCATAAAGTATATATACTTTGGTTCGTAGTAGATAGTGTATTCGATATAGTCAGTCTGTGTGTTGAAATCTACTTTTCATAGCCCCCAAATAACTTAAAAACATGATTCATACAGCAATATATCTGCTATGGTCCCGGTTAAGCTGTTATTGAAAATCAAGAATTTCGGCCTACAAATGGCTGAGATATATCCCATAAACCAGGACTAACTGGATTTTTTTAACCTATTTTTAATCTATTTATATGTGGATTACTAAGTTATTAATATAGACAATATGGATATCAAACGATAGATATTTCAAAGACCTTTCCAATGACATATATAACGCTATAGTAGTTCGGACCTACAATGGGGCAAAATCGGGAAAAATATTTTTAAACCTGAAATTTTTTTTCATCAAATTTTTTTCAGAAAAAAAATATAAAAAAAAGTTATTTTTTCACCTAAAAGTAATTTTAATCTTTATCTTAATATACTTTGGTTAAGAGTATATAAAATTTCCGAATATAGCTCCTATATTTTACTTTACTTTTAACATGCCATTATAATTGACGATCTAATAGGGGCCTTTTAATATCATCATGGCCATTAACTACATATTTGTTTTCAATTAAAACTTTTGTTTAAAAATAAAAATGTTTGTTGTTTTTTTCCACTGACATGCATTTATTTAACCAAAAAATGCATAATAAATGGAAATTTAGTTTGTTTTTTTTATATATTTTTTTTTTTTTGCAGCAAATTTCCTAAATAATTAACTTTTATTTGCATATTTACGAAATTTCTCTAAAAATTGTTGTTAGCCAACAATTGCCAACAATTAGATCAAATTTGTACAATAGATGTATGTACTATGTAAATGTATGGTGTGTGTAACAAATAATTAGTTATTTTAATTTTAAACAAATATTTTTAAACAAATTTCTTTAAATATACATAACTAAAGTCTAGAAATAAAAATTATAACTGTTTTTTTATCTAACTTAATGACAAGAGAAATTGAAAAATGTTCTTGCTGTGTGTTCAGTTTTTTTCTAATAAATTGAATTTCTTTTTTAAAAAAAACTATAAATTTTAAATAGAAAATAAATATATTTCAAGAATATGTATAATAAAAAATAACAAAATGTATAAAATATATATAAAGAGAAATTTACAAATACTATGAAACACATTAGTAAGTATTTCTATTGCAACATTTTTATTTAAGGTAGAGCCACAACAGATACATATAGAGGAGATGAATATAAATATTTCATTTTTTTGCAATATATCTAGTTTTATGTTCACATTTTATTGCATATAAAGTCATAAATAATACATATACACCATCTCTCTCTCTCGCTTACTCTCTTTTAAGCTGAGCCAAAGGAAGCTAAAATTGTACAAACATTTCAAATAAAGTTTAAGGCAGCAGCAATATACACACATAAAGGGATTCAGGGAGTTGCTTTTTGTAGCTAGAGAGCAGTGTGGGTCTAAAGGAAGACACAATTTTTAAATTGTAGCAAAAAAATAAAAAAAGAATTACAAGAATATTAAAAAAATTTTATAATACCGCATAATAAAAATGTATAAAATGTGCAATACATACATATATGTATATTTGAAATATACTTATATTAAGTACTTTTTTATATTTTAATAATATTTTCCAGCAAGTTAGAAGAGAGTTAGTAGCAAGCAAAAGGAAATATTCAGCAATTTAATTTTGTTTGAAAAAAAGATTAATAATTTTGGTAGAAATTATTACAAAACAAGTAAGAGTGCTATATTCGGCTGTTCCGAATCTTATATACCCTTCACCAAATTATACTTCAAAATTTTAAATATTTTTACGTAAACAAAATTTAATTTTTTTTCCAGTTGTTTTTTTAATTTTTTTGGAAAAAAATTTTTCGATTGTTATTTTAAATTTTTTTTTTTAATTTTAAAATTTAAAATTTTTTTTTTTTAAATTTTAAAAAAAATTTGTTTTGTTTTTTAAAAAAAATTTGGGTTAAATATTTTGACCCATTGTAGGTCCAACTTACTATGGTCTTATATACGTCGTTGCAAATGTCTTTGAAATATCTATCATTAGATATCCATATTGTCTATATAAATGTCTTAGTAATCCAGATATAGGTCAAAAATAGGTAAAAAATCGAGGTTGTCTTGGTTTTTTCCTCATATCTCAGCCATTTGTGGACCGATTTTGCTGATTTTAAATAGCAAAATTCTCGAAAGCAATTATTGAAGATTTGGATCCCGAAGATATCTGGGGTCTTCAAAAAACTGATTTCAACAGACAGACAGACAGACGGACGGACAGACAGACAGACGGGCATGGCTTAATCGACTCCGCTATCTATAAGGATCCAGAATATATATACTTTATAGGGTCGGAAATGAAAAATGTAGAAATTACAAACGGAATGACAAACTTATATATACCCTTCTCACGAAGGTGAAGAGTATAATTAAACCAGAAAAATTGAAAAGAATTTTAAAAGATGGCAAATTATAGTAAACCTTGTGCAGAAGAATTTAGATAGAAACAATTAAACTATAGTTATGTACAACTCAATTTATATAAACTGTCAGAAATGCAATGTCAACCATATCTAAAGCAAATTGGAAATGATGGATTACTCTACTCTGCATTAAATTTTATTTCTTTACCCTTCACCATAAATTGCAAGGGAATATATAAGTATGTCATTCAGTTTGTAATTTCTACATTTTTCATTTGTGACCGCTGGATCGTTATTAATAGCGAAGTCGATATAGCCATGTCCGTCTGTCCGTCTGTATATTGAAATCAACTTTTCGTGGCCCCCCAATAAGTTACACACATGATTCATACATCAATATAACTGCTATTGACCCGGTTCGGATGCTATTTAAAATCGTGGAAATAGGTCCACAAATGGTTGAGATATAAGTAAAAAAACCGGGACAAGCTCGATTTTGGCCTATTTTTTATATATATCAGGATTACTAACTCATTAATCAATATCTAATGATAGATATTTCAAAGTCCATTGCAACGATGTATATAGGGCCATAGTAAGTTGGACCTACAATGGGTCATAATCAGGAAAAATATTTTTTAAACCGAATTTTTTTTCAATAAAAAAAAAATTTCTAATCAATTTTTTTCACTAATAACATTGTTCAACAAATTAACACTTTTTGATTGGAACAGAATAGCAACCCTATAATTCTGAAAGGACATATTGTCTAGATCATTTTTGTAGAATAAACTTATAGTCCAGCTGGTCTGAGTTTTTTTTTATACAGCGCGTCAAAGTTTTAATTTTTTGATAGTAAGAAACATTATACTAAATGAACAAAATCTTGTAAGTTTATGACTGAGAGAATTCTTATTGTCACAGTTATATTGTGGAATTTGTGGAAGATCTTAACCCTCTAGCTCCTCTCTTTAGGTGTCAATTTGACCCTTCTTTCGAGATAATCAAAAAAAGTCTTTTTAAAAAGGACATTTAAGGATTAAAATATTCTACGAAAATTTTTGCCGGAAAATTTCAGTGGGGGTATACAAAGATACCAAAGTTGTAAATATAACTCTTTAATTAGCAAAATTCCACGACACCTCACATTTTTATACCCTACACCACCATAGTGGGGAGGGTATTATGCGTTTGTGCAGATGTTTGTAACGCCCAAAAATATTAGTCTAACACCTACCTTAAAGTCTACCGATCGACTTAGAATCACTTTCTGAGTCGATTAAACGATGTCCGTCCGTCTGGTTGGCTGTCCATGTAAACCTTGTGCGCAGAGTACAGGTCGCAATTTTGAAGATATTTCGCTGAAATTTGATACATATTATTTTTTCGGCTCAAGGACTAAGCCTGTTGAAAGTGGCTGAAATCGGTCCATTATTTCACCTAGCCCCCATACAAATGTCCTTCCGAAATTGGACTTTATCGGTCATAAATGTTTAATTTATAAATATATTTACACAAATTTCGCTCCAAATAAGTTTAATATACACAAAATTCACGTCACCAAATTTTGTTACGAGCGGTTCATAATTAGTCATAGCTCCCATATAGACCCGCTTCCAAAAATCACTTTAATGTGCATAAATCGCTTAAAAATGTTGGTATATATACAAAATTCAACATAGTAAACTTTCATATAGACATGAATCACACGACCTAATTTCATGGTGATCGGTCCATAATTGGTCATAGGCCCCATATAAGGCCCACTTCCGAAAATCACTCAAAAATATAAATTATTGAAATTTTAAAAGAAAAATGTTTTTGCTCTTTTACTTAGTGTAGGGTATTATATGGTCGGGCTTGACCGACCATACTACCTTACATGTTTATATTTATTTAATTTCAAATTGGTCTATCTCTTTTAATTCCACTCCAATGTGTAGATTTTTTAACTCTGGACAGGTCAATAATTCCATAACTTTATGAATTTCCCCGCTCTTAACTGAAAGAGCAACAATGCTCCTGTCAAAAGGCATCTGTCAATTGACTCCTGTCAAAATTTGAACAAACTGCTTCATTTGGTTTGTGTTTGACTTTAGGAGAAAATGGAAAAAAGTGAATTTCGTGCCTTATTGTTTGCGGAAAAAAACATCACTCAAACCAAGGCTAAGCTTGATAAATACTCAAACAATTTCAATGGTAAAAAAGCGGTTTACTGAAGTTCATTGTGGCCATACAAGCACGGAAGATGCCGAACATTCTGGACATCCGAAACAATTGGCCGATTGCATATGGGTGGCCCGATAGTGTGCTGGACTATCAATCTGAGGGTTGCGGGTTAGATTCCCGCCAGAGACTCTGGGTGTATCTGCAGACAAGCAAAACGCTTCGCAGTTTGGCTTTCCCCAAGACGGATAACGCCTTTGCTCACAATCGACCACAAACGCAATCGTGTGGAAACTTTGTCGTTGTTCAAACACAATATGGAAGAGTTTCTGCAACGATTTATAACCGTGAATCTACCACAACACCAGAGACCAAACAGCAGCCAGGATGAGACAAAGAAGGTCAAGGTTTCTTTTAACACTTAAATGCATGATTTTTACTTATATTTTTCTATAAATTATCAAATATTTATTTGATTTTTATTTATTATATTTAGTTTAGCTTTAGTTTGATTTAGAATTTCTTTAACTGAAACTTTTCGTACTCCATTTGATTTTTCTGAGTAAGTATCAAGGATATATTCTTCCAAAATTAATTGGAACTGGAATGTAGACAATTGGCAACAATATATTAAAGGGTTAATGATATATGTTATACCTAGACAGAAGAGACTTTTTCAAATCGGTTATGGTCGTTTGAGATTCACTTTTTCAACAAGTTTTCAGTTTCTTCACGCTCTTGATTTTGTCACGGAAGACAAAGATTGCACAGGCCAGCCAAAAAAGTTTGAAGACCAAGAATTTAAGGCATTACTCCAAGAAGGCAACAATTTCAAAACGTTTGCGAGCATCAGGATTCCTCCAAAAGCATGGAAATTGGGTACCAAAAAAATTGAAGCAGAGAGATCTTGAAAGACGATTTTGCATGTCCGAAATTAAACTTGAATGCTATAAAAGAAAATAATTTTTGCACCGAATTATTACTTGCGATTAAAACTGGATCCATTACGATAACCCGCAGAGTAAGAGATCTTATGCGTAGCCCTGCCAACCAGACGAATCGTCATCAAAGCCAAAAATCCATGGCGCTAAGGTAATGCTCTGTATTTGGTGGCACCAAAACGGTCCTATATATTATGATCCGGCCAGACCATCACCGGGAACCTATCCGAACGCAACTGATTTGTTTTAAGCAAGCATTGGCCGAAAAACGTCCAGAATATGCGGCCAGACATAAAACTGTAATATTTCCTCATGACAACTCAACCTGTTAAAAAGTATTTAGAATGAAGTGGTGGTTTTATAGTCCAGACCTTGCCCCGTCCGACTAATACTTGTTACTATCGAAGCAGAACACTCCCTCTGGGTTACGATTCACTTTGGAAGAGATTATCTGATATAGGCTAGATTCGTTCTTGGCCTCAAAAGATGAGCAGTTATTTTATTGCAGAATCCATATTTTGCCAGAAAGATGGGAAAAGGTCATAGCTAACAATGGCCAATACTTTGAATAAATTTCTATTGTACAAAAGGTTCCAAACAAAATCTAAAAAATTGAAAAAAATCCTGCAGTTTGAAGTCATACATCCAATATCTGTGGTAAACAACATTGGAATGGTAAATGAATAATCCGAAATAGCAATTTGCTGTCCGTTTGCACTGAAACCTTAAATATTAAGTACCAGAATCAGGCAAAAATTTTATAAATTAAAAACACAATATTTATTTCTTATTCTAGTGCTAAATTTAATTTACATTCTATTTTTTAAACCCCATACAAAAATTAGTTTCAGCACCCAGCCAACCATAGCAAATTCAAATACTTTGGCTTTATTTTCTTTATAAATAATTGAAAAAAACAAATCCAGCAAACAAATTACTTGATCACAATATTTTCATTTCAAACTTTATGCTTTTAAAATTCCTCACTAAAAACCCAACAAATCTCCTGCTTCTGCAACTATGTCTACTCAAACTATTGTGCCCCTTTTCCCTTAATAATTAATAAAATAATTTCATGATAATTTAACTTGCCACCACTTTGATTGTGGCAATAGCGGTGATGGCAGTGGTGGTTACGAGGGTAATGTTGTGTCTTAAATAGTTGTTACTAACTTTATAGACAGACATAAAGTTGTAAATAGGAGTGTATAAAAAATGTTTAAAGTGAATGAGTGAGCCTGATTTCAAGCGGAAACGGAAATACGCTGAATAGTTGTTGTTTCATATTCATTTCAATTTCATTATTATTATGTTAATTCGATAAGGGATTTTTAGAATTCTGCGCTCCCCTCTCTCTCTCCACACTAAAAGTAATGCCTCAGTGGCGTATTACTGCGACAATTTATGCCTTTTGAAATCTGAAATAAAATATAAAAATTGTGTGTTTCTGCTCAATGATAGTGTTGTCGTGCACGTTAATTTAGCATTTCACATTTTCTACTTTCAAATTTTATTTTCAAGTGGCTCAATATACGCAAAAAACACACAGACGGAGAGTAATATAAATGGGAAACAGTATTTTTTTGAAAAGCATCATACTTGAGTTAATTTGAAAATGTTTTCTTTTTTATTTATTTTATATTCTCTTTTCCCGTATTGTGGTGCTAATGTATTCATATATATAAATATCATTATATAGGCTTTATATATTTTATTTTTTTAATGTTGTTGTTCTGTTCTGTTCTTTTATTTTTTTTTTAGAAGATAGTTGAAAAAGAAAATCTTTTAAAATGTTAATTTTTCATTTAAAAGTATTTAAAGTGTAGCAGAGATAATAATGATTTAAAGATGTAATAAAGGCCAAAGTAAATTTGTCTCTGTACAAGTATGATTTCATTTGAATAATAAAGCAATTCAAGTGATTTGAGTAATTTTATTTTCAAGAGAAAAAATACATCAATATTTTAATGGCATAATTATGATTTTATTTAAGGCGGAAGTACAATTGGAACAAAAATGAAATGAATACTGAAGTGATCTAAATTATGTTTGAAATAGTAACTAGAACAGAACTAGAACAGAACTAGAACAGAACTAGAACAGAACTAGAACAGAACTAGAACAGAACTAGAACAGAACTAGAACAGAACTAGAACAGAACTAGAACAGAACTAGAACAGAACTAGAACAGAACTAGAACAGAACTAGAACAGAACTAGAACAGAACTAGAACAGAACTAGAACAGAACTAGAACAGAACTAGAACAGAACTAGAACAGAACTAGAACAGAACTAGAACAGAACTAGAACAGAACTAGAACAGAACTAGAACAGAACTAGAACAGAACTAGAACAGAACTAGAACAGAACTAGAACAGAACTAGAACAGAACTAGAACAGAACTAGAACAGAACTAGAACAGAACTAGAACAGAACTAGAACAGAACTAGAACAGAACTAGAACAGAACTAGAACAGAACTAGAACAGAACTAGAACAGAACTAGAACAGAACTAGAACAGAACTAGAACAGAACTAGAACAGAACTAGAACAGAACTAGAACAGAACTAGAACAGAACTAGAACAGAACTAGAACAGAACTAGAACAGAACTAGAACAGAACTAGAACAGAACTAGAACAGAACTAGAACAGAACTAGAACAGAACTAGAACAGAACTAGAACAGAACTAGAACAGAACTAGAACAGAACTAGAACAGAACTAGAACAGAACTAGAACAGAACTAGAACAGAACTAGAACAGAACTAGAACAGAACTAGAACAGAACTAGAACAGAACTAGAACAGAACTAGAACAGAACTAGAACAGAACTAGAACAGAACTAGAACAGAACTAGAACAGAACTAGAACAGAACTAGAACAGAACTAGAACAGAACTAGAACAGAACTAGAACAGAACTAGAACAGAACTAGAACAGAACTAGAACAGAACTAGAACAGAACTAGAACAGAACTAGAACAGAACTAGAACAGAACTAGAACAGAACTAGAACAGAACTAGAACAGAACTAGAACAGAACTAGAACAGAACTAGAACAGAACTAGAACAGAACTAGAACAGAACTAGAACAGAACTAGAACAGAACTAGAACAGAACTAGAACAGAAGTAGAACAGAACTAGAACACAACTAGAACAGAACTAGAACAGAACTAGAACAGAACTAGAACAGAACTAGAACAGAACTAGAACAGAACTAGAACAGAACTAGAACAGAACTAGAACAGAACTAGAACAGAACTAGAACAGAACTAGAACAGAACTAGAACAAAACTAGAACAGAACTAGAACAGAACTAGAACAGAACTAGAACAGAACTAGAACAGAACTAGAACAGAACTAGAACAGAACTAGAACAGAACTAGAACAGAACTAGAACAGAACTAGAACAGAACTAGAACTAGAACTAGAACAGAACTGGAACATTATTAGAACTAAAATTTCAGTTTTAAAGTAAATTTCTCATAAAAAACTGATTGAGCTCCTTTTTCTGACATAAAGTTTTTATATTTCTTTGAAATAAACCAACTCTAACTAACTCCCTTTTAACCAATTAAATGCAACTTTATAAATAAAACCATTTAATAAAAAGTTTTTATTTTTAAATGAATCTTTATTTCATTTCATACCGAAATTAGTTTTTCAAAAAATTCTCATATTTCCTACTTTGGAAGTTGTAAATTTATAAAATTATTAGAATTGTTGTTTAATGTTTGCTATGGTTGTACTTATATTTCTTTATTGCAAAAAAAAAAAATACCAAAAATTGTTTTAAATTTCATTCCATTTAACTGGCTATGAGCGTGTGTTTATGTGTGTGCGTATTTTAGATTTTTTTTATCTCTTTTTCCAGCTCAAATAACCATGAAACTTATCATGTTTAAGAAAAACTAAACCTTACAATTATTTATTAACGAACATGTGTGTAAAGTCTGTCTCTGTTAGAGTAGAGTAGACCCCAAACAACTAAACTGTACGAAATGAATGTATGAATGAATGACAGAGACGAGTTGGCTTGAGTTGACTTGACTGCATACGAGAAACTAACTAAATATACAGATAGCCCAGTAAACATATATTTTAAGTGATTGATGCTATAATTTAAAGCAAACTTTTATAGAAAATTATGCAAATATTAAAAAATAATTCTTTATTTAATAAAAAAAAATTGGTAATTAGGGAAAACGTGGAATAAACTGAAAAAAATTAGTGCCCAACAAAATGTTTTAATTCCAAAATCCTTAAAAGCTGCAGGGAATGAAAACCATATATTCCCCATAATATGCTAAAAAGCTATTTTTGAAATTTGGACTAAAAACAACGAAGCCTGCCATATATCCTTTTTTTAATGATTTTAAAAATCAATAAAATCGTTTATTATCTTATTATATATGAAGTATAATAACGCAAACATAATGAAAATTAAAGTTTGGTTGAATTGGAAACATATTTTTTCACTAAAAAGTTTTAGATTTTTTGATAAACAAATTTAGGTTTCTAAATCACAAAAACCTTTGCCAAATGAAGGCCTGCCAATTCAATTTATATATTAAATTATTTTATTTTAAATTTTGTCTACAAACAAAGAAGTTTCCCATATATCCTTTTTAATAACTATTTTAGAAAACCACAAAATTAACTTATTTAAGATGGGCAATCATTTACAATTATAAAAAAAGATATGTTTTGGTTGAATTTTTTCGTTTTTTATAAAAATTAATTTAACATACACAAAATTTAGAGAATGAACTTTAATGCGTTTAATACATTAAAACAACTTTGATTCAATTTGATCAAAAAGCAAAGAAGTCTTCCATATATCCTTTTTTTAATAATTTACAAAAAGTATTAAAACCAAATGTGATTATAGAAACAAAATGGGAAATATTGCATATTTTCAATGAATAAAATAAATACAATAACTAAGATATGATTTCTTGAAAAAAAAATTCGGAAAAAAATTACATGTTGTAAAATTTAATTTACCAAAAAAATATTTCGAGAATGGAAGCCTTTTAATGCAGTTAATTCGATACAATTTCATTTTCTGAGTTAAGGCAAAAAACCTAGAAGTTTGCCATATATCCTTTTTTTAATTATTTTCAAAAATTACAAAATAGTCTCATTTAAAAGCTATAATCATATGAAAAAGCAAAATATCTTATTGTTGATTTAAAAATAAAACTTTGTTAAAAAAAATTTTTTTTTCTCAGCTAATTTTTTGACAAAGAAAAATTTTAAGTTTCTCAAATTCAAAGATTTTTATGAAATGAATGGCAGATAAAGCATTTTATATGTTACAATAGCTTTTTTTTAGTTTGCTCAAAAATGAAAGAAGTCTCCCATATATCCTTTTTCAAGTTATTTGAAAAAAGTGCAAAATAGTTTGATTTAAAAGTGAAACTAAAATAATAAGACAACAACATTTCGCAAAATATATTTTGCTGGTATTTATAGCTTGAATTTGATTTTCAGAAAACCAAAATTCTCAACAAAAAAAAAATAAAATTTCTCAAACTTCAAAATCATTAGAGAATGGAAACCTGTTAATGCTGTTTATATATTAAAATAAAATATTTTGTATTTGGTCTACAAATAAAGAAGCCACCCATATATCCTTTTTTTATAATTTCCAAAAAATGTTAAAGATAGTCAAATTTAAAAGTAGAAATAAAATTAGGACAGACACCAAGCACTCACATATGGTTTGCTGGAATTCAAAACATATTTTACTGTTCTCCCATATATCCTTTTTCTAGTTATTTGAAAAAAGTGCAAAATAGTTTGATTTAATATCGAAACTGAAATAATAAGACAACAACATTACGCAAAATATATTTTGCTGGTATTTATAGCTTGAATTTGATTTACAGAAAACCAAAATTCTCGAAAAAAAAATTAAATTTCTCAAACTTCAAAATCATTAGAGAATGGAAGCCTGTTAATGCTGTTTATATGTTGAAACAAAATATACTTAATTTGGTCTACAAATAAAGAAGCCTCCCATAGATCCTTTTTTATAATTTCCAAAAAAAATAAGGTATTCTGATTTAAAAGTAGAAATAAAAATAGGACACACGCCAAGCACTAACATATGTTTTGCTGGAATTCAAAACATGTTTTTGATATAAAGAAAACAGGAATTATGGACAAATAAAATTAATTAGACGGAAGCAACTTGCAAAATATGTTTTGCTATTCTGGACAAAAAATAAAATTTATCAAACTCCAAAATCTCTGGAGCATTAACGCCCGCTAAAGTCCCTCATTTTCCGTTACAATTAATGTTTTTAGAAAATTTCTTGAAGAGTTCAATAAAAGTGGATATTGAATAATAAAAAACAAAAACAAATCTTAAAAAAATCTCGGTTGAAAACTAAAATTTTAATGCTTTTTATAAAGCCTAAAAGTAGACAATAGTTTTATTATTTTACACGCCTAAATGTAGTTTAATACAATCGTAATCAGCTACTTATTTGCTTTTATTATACGCCTAAAAGTAGGCAATATTTGGATACTAATATTTGAATGCTAGTTGTCTGTCTTATGCCTAAAAGTAGGCAACACATTTATTAGTTTATCACCATTGAAAATGGCTAGTACGCCCAAAAGTAGGCAATATTTACAAAACTATTTTAATGGCAGCATATCTTTGGCATTTAAACGTAATTTTATTTAAAAATTTAGATTAATTTAAGGCAATTAATTATTTGTTTACTGGGTTGGTCTCTACTCTAACATTCAAACAGTCTGTCCATACTGCAAACCGTATAAGAGCTGTGTAAGTGAGTAAGTTTAAAAATGCCAGTTTATTTACGAAAAGTTTTTAACTCAAGCAACCAAGCATTAAATCCTAAATGTCGCAGAAACTATATAAAAATAAAATTGAAGAAAAATACGATAAAAAAAAATTTAGAAAAATACAAAAAAAACCTCCATTTAAATAAGAAAATAAACAAAAAAAAAATAAAACTACCATTATAAAAATAAAAACAAAATGTAGTAACCATGAAACTAAAAATAAGAATGCTCCTTGAACTCTGCCATACTGCTAACTACAAACAGAGATAAATGTTTGCATACTTTATGGCATAGTTTGTAGACCCCGCCGTAACCATATAGCCAGGGGTGGCTCCTACATCCACCTCCCCAACCCTCAATACCGGAAATGGATGCAAAGCTTGCGAGACTGATACAAATATAACGAGGACTTAAAAGAAAAAAAACTACAGCAAAAACAACAATACATTAGCAGAAAAAAAAGCACACAAGAAAAAAACTAAGCTAACAACAAGCAGCAGCATAAGAAAAACTATGTCAAAGTATTTTAGTTGTGCAGTAAATTCTCTGAAGAAGAAAAAACATACTACAACTACTACTACTGCTGCTACACTTACGTTTAGCCAAGAATCCAACAACACACTCCAACTACAAAAGAGCACAAACAAACAAGTTTTTAGGGGCACGAATTTATTGTGCAGAGAGTATCTATGTATAAAGCAGGCAAAGAAAGGCATGTGGAATGAAAAGAACAGGCTTATGCAGGTTGTTTAACAAAAGTAAACAAGTATTTAGTTTAACAAAATATTGGAGACAAGATTTTAAAAGATTTTAACACCAGTTTCTTGTGTAAGCATTTATTTCTACTATCTGTGCTCTATTTTCTTTTCATTCTTTCATATTTTTTTTGAAGCATAATTTTAGGCTGCAGCACTTGCAATGTATACATTTAGGTGAGGTTTTAATAGCAAAAGAAAAGAGACTTATAAACACATACATACATTGGATAAAGTCTTTAAACATTTAAATTAAACATTATACAAAGCATAGTTTTAGGCTGCAGCTAGACAAATAATATAAATGTCTACTTTAAGGTGCACGAAATTTCTATTAACATTTAAGTTGAGCAAATATACAAGTATTTTCTTAGACTGCAGTAAAATTCTAAATAATATTCATTAAAATTTTGTGTTAAAATATCTAAAAAAATGTTTTTTTTCTTCTAATACATAGTACATAATTTGTAGATTAAAAAAATTGTATATCAAATGACAATTATTTCTAGTGTGTGTTGTTTTAAGAAATCTTGTTTACATGGTAAAAAGGGAAAAATTTTGTTCAACATTTTAATAGATTTGTTGCTATTTAAAGATTTTGTTTTAGTCCCCAAAGATTTGTCTCAAGTACTAATAAAGAAGTGCTTGAAAAGATTAAAAAATGTTGCCTACTTTAAGGCTATTTATTTTTAAAGTTACTTTAAATTATACAAATAAATGCTTTGTTTAGAATTGCAGTAAATAGAAATGAATTATTTGTTGTAAACTATAAATGTTTGTCAATTTCAAAATTGATTTATTTAGAAAATCCACTAGTTATAAAAATAGGCAAGAAAAATTAAATATTTATTATACCTATTATATGCAATGGAATTTAAAAAAAAAAAGTTTTTAAATGAATGTCTTATATATTCTTTAATATTTATTGAAAATTTCTCACTTCTAAGTTAAAAAAACAAAAATGTCAACCATATATCCTTTTTCTATAACTACAGTAAAATGCTATAAATTGGTTTTATTACATAGCTAAGAAGTTATTGATAAATTTAAAGATAAAATAAAAATGATAGATTCTAACAATTTTTTTGAAACATTTATAAAAGCTCCAAAAAGTTCATGAAATCAAATGAAACTTCGAAAATGGATGCACTTTGTACTTGTTAATACTCCCAATAAATTTCGTATAAATTGATGTGAAAACAAAAAAGTCACTCATATATCCTTTTTCTTTAACTACAGTAATAAAGCGATAAACTTGCATTTATACCTCGTTTAGAAGTTAATGATGAATTCTAAAATAAATTAGTTATAATACATTTTAAGAATATTTTTGAAGAGTTTATAAAATTTCTAAAATTCCATGAAATCAAATGAAACTCGGTAAATGGACGCACTTTATATTTGTTAATACTCCCAATAAATTTCATATAAATTGGTCTGAAAACAAAAAAGTCACCCAGATATCCTTTTTATTTAACTGCTTTAAAAAAGTTAAAAACTATTTTTAATACATAGCTTAGAAGTCATTGATAAATTTAAAATAAAATAGTTATAAAAAAATTCTAAATATTTTTTGAAAAGATTGAAACATTTCGAAAAATCCATGAAATAAAATGAAGCTTTGTAAAAGGACATATATCATGCTTGTTAATACTCCCAATAAATTTCATATCAAATCGTGTGAAAACAAAAAAAGTCACCCATATATCCTTTTTCTCTAACTACAGTAAAAAGCTATAAACTTGCATTTATACCTAGTTTAGAAGTTAATGATGAATTCTAAAATAAATTAGTTATAATACATTTTAAGAATATTTTTGAAAAGTTTATAAAATTTCTAAAATTTCTTGAAATCAAATGAAACTTGGTAAATGGACGAACTTTATACTTGTTAATGCTCCCAATAAATTTCATATAAATTGGTATGAAAACAAAAAAGTCACCCATATATCCTTTTTATTTAACTGCTTTAAAAATGTTAAAAACTATTTTTAATACATAGCTTAGAAGTCATTGATAAATTTAAAATAAAATAGTTATAACAAATTCTAAATATTTTTTGAAAATATTGAAACATTTCGAAAAATCCATGAAATAAAATGAAGCTTTGTAAAAGGACATATATCATACTTGTTAATACTCCCAACAAATTTCATAGAAAATGGTGTGAAAACACAAAAGTCACCCATATATCATTTTTCTTTAACTACAGTAAAAAAGCTATAAACTTGCATTTATACCTCGTTTAGAAGTTAATTATGAATTCCAAAAAAAATATTTATAATAATTTTAAAAATATTTTTGAAAAGTTTATAAAATTTCTAAAATTCCATGAAATCAAATAAAGCTTTGTAAAAGAACATATTTCATACTTATTAATATTCTCCATTAATTTTGTTACAATAGGTCTAAGAACAAACAAGTCAGCCATATATCCTTTTTCCTTAGTTTGTTAAAAAATATTTATAAATATTTATTAAGCTAGCAAAATAGCTATTAAAAATTTAAGAAAATTTTAAAATGTTTATAACATCTTAACAATCAAATGAAATATAATAAAAGTTTGTAAATAAATGTCTCTTATTGTAGTCAATATTTATAAACAAATCTAGCTGGTGTTGGTTCGAAAACAAAAAAGCCATCCATATATCCTTTATTTATAATTATTATTACAAAAGTTATATTTATAACAAAACAATCGAATATATTTTTAAAATTAAAAATATTAATATATTCCAGAAACATTTAAAATATTTATAATTTTCATAAAAACCTATGAAATTAAATGAAACTCTGAAAATCGTTAACACCCATAGTTTCTAATATTTACAAAATCTGTCGCTTGTAAAGGTTCAAAAACAAATAAGTCACCCATATATCCTTTTTCTTGTATTACAGCAAAAATTTTATAAACTAGATTTATTGCTAATAAATGAAATTTTAAAATTTTACAGACATAAAAAGTTATTGCTATATTTAAAAATTAAATTGTAGTAAATTTTTAAATGTTTATAACTTCTATGAAAATCAATAAAATTATATGAAACTTTCAAAAAGTAAGTATCTCACACTCATTAATATCTACAAGCAATTTCCTAATCATAGGTTTGTAACACAAAAAAGTCAGCCACATATCCTTTTTTATTATTTAGTGCCAAAAGTTTATAAACAAGTTAATTGTGAATAGAAAATTGAACTAAGTTTACCTATATTAAAGTTGAATTTTAAATAAGCAAATAACTTAGCAAAAATGAGCTGTAAATTCATTAAAATTCCTTCAAATTAAAAAAAAATTATTGGCTTATAGAGCCATTAAATATTAAAACATACATCGTCCTACAAATTCAATGAAAACTTATAAATTGAGTGTCTTATAAGCCATTTAAGAGCAATCATACAAATACTTTGATACACTCAAAGAAAAAACATGGTTGTGGTAACCATAATCGAAATCATATTATGATTGGATTATATCTTTGCTATAAAATTATGGTATTTATGGTTCGTATGTAACCAGAATATTACTAATGTGTAGAATTATAAAATATCATAAAATGATCATACTTAACCATAATTTAATACACATGTAACACAACCATAATATGATTACAGCTAAGACGTAATATGGCTATGGAAGACCAAATGATAAGCGATATGATCTTATTATGGTTGCATTCATATGACCATACAAGATGAAAGGATCATAAAGAAATTATTCTACATATTGAGATTTCATTTAATATGATTGGTGGCGGAGTGTATAAAAACGTTTTTACTTAATATTCCTTTCAAAGCAACTTCTTTATTAGTTTGTCTAAAATACTAATAAAGAAGTGCTTGAGGAGAAGCTTAAAAAATGTTGCCTACTTTAAGGCTATTTCTTTTTAAAGTTACCAAAGAAAAATCTCAACTCAATTCTTCAGAAATTTTCAAGATTTAATTTCCGAATTAATGAGTTATATTACCAAAAACAGGCGCGGGTCCAGGGGGTGAAAAAAAGGTAATTCCGCTCCTCCCCCCCAAAACTGAAAAGTTACAGAAAAAAGTAAAATAAATTTTAATTTATTTCACCCCCAATTGGTTGACCTGCTGTCGCGCCGATCTTGGGTATATTTTTTTAAAATAGTTTCTAGGTTTATAAATTACTAGTTGACCGCCCCGACTTCGCCCGGTGGCATTCACTAATGTTAGTTCTTCAATAAAAGGTTATTCGGGAATACAAAATTAGTATTTTGGTAAAATTGTTTTTATGCTAAATTCCCAATTTTTAGTTTGATAAATTCACTGAAATTTTTCTCAAGTTTCTCCAACCACATACACCTGTATACGCCTGTTCTTATTTATTTACAAATAAAATATGTAAATTTGTACTGCATACTTTAGGGAGCTTTTTTATTACAGTTGACTGGAGTAAAAAAAAATTCCGAGTTTTACCCGGAATTTTTGAATTTTTTTTCTTTAAAAACCATCTCCTGAAAATTTCGAATCGAATAAAAAAAATAAGCCAAATCGCTCCAGCCGTTCTCACGTGATGCCATTACATACATGGACCATTTCATTTTTATATACATATATAGATAGATGTATGATATCGTTGTCTTTCACTTAAAGTCTTATTTGTGGGCCATCATAAATACCAGCTTTTAGTTTTTCTGTACTCAAATCTGAAAACTATATTGAAACAAAGGCAAATCATGGACCAGTTTTATTTAATGCCTCATGTACTGCTTTAGAAGTCCCAATTTGAAGTGTATTGGAAGCAAAATGATCTAAGCTCTGGAAACCAAAGGCCGGTTTATAAGATTTTGTTTTTCAACCATCATGATTTCATTTTAATTTTATTCGATTCAATGAGGTTTATCGGTTTTGTCCAAACCCTAGGTACACCAAACTTGAAAGGACAACATTTACCATTTTCCACTGTTTTAAATGTTCACTATACACTTTACAAACATTATTTGGAAACCACGACTCATTCAGGTCCTTATTCTGAGGGTTTGTCACAAAGTCTGTTATAGGTTTTCTTAACTTTTTGTATCTGTATTCACCACAAATGTAACAAAACACATTTCAATCATTGCGACGACTTTTTCACTATGAGAAAATAATGTTGAAATCAATTTCTTTATAGAAATGTGCATATAAGATTGCAAAACTGGCACACGAATTTACATATGACAGGCAATATTGAAAAATGAAGGCAGATCAAAAGCTACAATTAGGAAAAAAAGTTTAAAACATTATTGGGGTTAACAAAACCACTAATGATACCGCGACATCAAATTTGTTTTTTTTTATTTCTTGATCTGTGTAAGAAATTTTAATAATTTCTAATAAATTATTTGAATTTTGTGTAATTTTTGTTTTATTTGTTTTTTTTTTAAATAAAACTACATTTTAAAAATCTAAATTAAAATTAATTGATTAATCGTAGTTTTAGCTACTCGGAAATGTTGATTAATCGATTAGTTGATTAATCGATTAATCGCACATCCCTACTTCATATTCATTATGAATATTTTAGAGAACAAATTTTAGTTTTAAAAAAAATATATAAAATTTTCAAAGATATTGATCTTTGTTATAAATGATTAGTGCATAGTTTTTGTAGACCTTCTTATGGCTTATTTATATTTTAAATTTCAGCTCATTCTGATCATATTTTTGGCGATTTTCTTTTAAAAATGTGAGACCCGTGGTGGCGTGTAATTTTGCTAATTAAGCGTAAAGAGCTTTATTTACAACTTTGGTATCTTTGGTGACCCCCACTGAAATTTGCCGGCAAAAACTTTCGTAGAATATTTTAATCTTTAAATGTCCTTTTTGAAAGGACTCTTTTTGATGTTCTTGAAAAAGGGGTTAATTTACCCCTAAATACATGAGATTCCACAATATAACTTTGACAATAAGAATTATCTCAGATATTAAATTACAACACTTTTTCCAATTAGTATAATACTTGCTTTAATCTAAAAACTAAAACTTTGACCCACTGTAAAAAAAATTCCGACCAGCTGGAGTTTAAGTTTATTCTACAAAAATGATCTACTCAACATGCTCTATCAGAATTATAGGTTTGCTATTCTGTTCCAATCAAAAATTCTTAATTTCTTGGACAGTTGGACATTTATATGTTAAATCTCTGGAGTTTACATACTATTAGGCTCTTGTGTATTTTAATGCATACTTTTTGGCGGCTATTTATGGTAATCATTAAATATTTATAAAATTTTGCAAGATTTATTACAGCTTTTATTGTTTTAAAGCCGGTTATTCTTTAATTTTGTTACCAAGTTGTTTATTTATTAAACTTTTCATACAAAAATTAACCTATTTCTAACCTGAAAGTCCTGATGACTGAATTTTTCGCATCAATTTATTACTTAGAATTTCAATTTGTTATTAACTTCTTAAGAAATTTGCAGAATCTTGTTTTGTTTTCAATTTTTTGTAAAAATTCTAGAAATTTTTATCTTCGTGAGTTATCCGACCTTGGAAAAGAACTTAAAAATATAATAAACACCAACTCCAAGCAATTTGAAACAATCCATTGTTCAGTTAGTTTTCCAAATTACTATAAAACTAAAAAAAAATTCTATAATGCCTTTCTTTATAATCCTTTTATATAGAAAAGTTCCAAACAGTGCTTTGAATTTACATTTATTTTAGTTCCAATTTCAATAAAACGAATAGATTTTACTTTGCTGCTATTCATTATAATCCTTTTATTCTTAATATTCCAAGATTTCACTTCAGTTTTTGTTAATTAAACATTAAAGCCTATTTTTAGGCTTGTAATATAACTGTAAACCCAGCCATTGTTGTTGAATTATAAAAATTACCTTTTATTTATGTTTGATGTTGTTGTTGTTGTGATAACAAATCCAATTTTATTTCACCAGGTCAGTAAACAAAAACTATTTTTTTTTGGGGAAATTTGTATTATGTATTATTACACTTTTTTTTTACTTTAAAACACTTTTATTTGTTAAACATTTAACAAATTTTAAAATATTTACTTAAACTTTTCTTAATTCACTTAAATTTTTTATTATTAAACTCTTTTTTCTATTAAAGAAATTTTCTTTTTTACTTAAATCTCCATCTTACACTTTTTTCTTTGCTCCGCAAATTTTTGCAAACAACAACTACTTTAAATTTTCGTTAAAGTTGGTCTTAAAGACCTTAAAATTAAATTATTTTCGCACAAATCAATTAGATTTTCTTATTTGCTTCTCGTTTATACTAGAATTTTTCTTGCATTAAATTTTTTCCAAACTTTTCATTTGTGTATGTGTGTCGTTGTTGTTGTTATTTTTCTATTTTTTTTTTGTTGGGTGATTTCTTTTAATTATTAATTTTAATGAAAAAAATATCCCGTTAGCGTTTGCGTTTAACTTGCCAATAAACCACTAACCCGTATGAAAACCCGATATGAACTGAACTGAAACTTTCGTTTTGAAAATGTTCAGGCATTCACAATTGCAAAGAATTAAAATGAAACAACAATAACAACACACACATGTATACACACACAAACTAACATAGAAAATGAACCAAGCAGAAGTACTGTAAAATAAAAACAACAACAATATGAGAAAATTACAATACAAAACAAAACGGAATTAAAACTTGGTGAGTTAATGTTGTTGTTGTTCTTGTTGCTTATTGTTTGTGAAATGAATTGGTATATAAAACACCCTCACTATGAGAGCGAGAGTTGTTGTTTTTGTTTGGCTAATAAGAGTGTTGTTGTTAATGGGAATCTCTTTGCAGTGAAATTGTAAACAAAACAGTTGGAATTGTGGAAATTTGTTGGGTTAGGAAATGAAAACAAGATGTGTAACGGTTTCGTATTGAAACAAGGACATGTAAAGGAATTTTTTGGTGAGTATCAATGAGAGAGTAATATTTTAATAGAGACCGGGTTAATTTTGGGTTTGGGTGAATGCATTTTTTTTATTAATTAATATAAAAAGATGATTTTGAATGTTGGTGATATATTTTGATTTCTGTCAAATAAAAGTTTATAATTCTTTAAAATTTAATAAATAAAATTTTGTTTTTTTAAGGAAGTTAATGATCTTGAGCCTGAATAATAAATTACTTATATAATAATTAAATAAAGATGTTTAAAAAATTATTTTTGTAAATTAAATTTTTAGATCTTTTAAAAAATTGTATAAAGTTAGTAAACATTTCAGTAGCTAGAAAAAACCAAAGTGATTTTTGTAAAAATTTGCAAAAATAAGTTTAGTTTAGTTGAAGTATTAATTTTCTAATTTAATAAAAAGTACTGAAATTAACACCTTTAATGAAAACTTAAAAATTTTCAAATAAAAATAAAAAAAAAATTTGAAATGAATTTGGTACTGAAATTAACACCTTTAATGAAAACTTAAAAATTTTCAAATATAAATAAAAAAAAAATTTGAAATGAATTTGGTACTTTTATTTAAAATATGGGTACTGTTTACAAAAACAGCCGTAAAAGTCTAACAAAAAACTGAATTTTTTTTAAACCGATTAATGCTTTTTAAAAACTATGAACGTTTCAAAAATGTTTAAAGTAATTTTTTCAAAAAAAAACAACGAAAAGTGTTTTGAAAAGTAATCAAAAAATAACACAGGTCAACAGCCAAAACAGTCCTGACTAAACATTATATAGATTTGATGCAATATGGCCACCTAAGTACAAAAATGCTAAAATTTTTTAATTCTATGGATAAATTTTTTTTAAAAAAATTTTTAAGTAAAATTTTAAAATTTGTTAGACATTTCTCCACATAATTAATGATAACTCAAAACGGGTTAGACCGATATAATTAAAATAGACTTAGAAAAGTTGTGACTTAAATGAATTTTAATACGTTTATATATTGCGTTTCAATCGGCTCAGCAGTTTCGGAGTTATATTAACAAATTGAAGCAAATAATAAATTTTTTATGTGAAAAAATCAATTTAGTTTGTTTAAAAAAATCATGAAAAATCGAAAACGGCAGAAATTGTTCAGGTTTGTTATTTCGTCACAAAGCCACATATAATAGCAAGAAAATGACATATCGTTCATTAAAATCGATTAATTATTTTTGAACTTATTCACAATTAAGTGAATTTGCTCATTTTCACAAATATTTAGTTTTTTATTTGATAGACTTAAAATTAAGTAGTTAGTGTTCTTCTTTCGATTGATTGAATTTTGAAAACATTTTCTTCATGCTATGTGCAATTTTTCATGTTTATATTGCGTTTCAATCGGCTTAGTAGTTTCGGTGTTATAATAACAAATTGAAGCAAAAAATATATTTTTCATGTGAAAATAGCAAATTTTTTTGTATTAAAAAATTCATGAAAAATCGAAAGTGGCAGCAATTGTTGAGGTTTATTATTTTGTTGTAAAGCGACATATAGTAGCAACAAAATGAGATATCGATCGTAAAGCTCGATTGATTGTTTTCGAATTTATTCAGAACTAAGTCAATTCGCTCATTTTCATAAAATTTGAATTTTTTGTTTCATATGCATAAAATTGAGTAGTTAATGTTCTTCTTTTGAATGATTAAATTTTGAAAACTTTTCCCCATGCTATGTACAAATTTTCACGTAGATATTTGGTTTCAATGGACTCAGTAGTTTCGGAGTTATAATAACAAATTTAGGAAAAAAAATATATTTTTTACTTGAAAATAGGAATTTTTTTATTTTAAAAAAATCAAGAAAAATCGAAAACGGCGGAAATTGTTCAGGTCTATAGCTTGGTCGCAAAGCCACATACAATAGCAACAAAATGAGATATAGTTCATCAAAATCGATTGATTTTTTTTATATTTATTCACCATTAAATGAATTCGCTCATTTTCACAAAATTTGAATTTTTTATTTGATATACGTAAAATTAAGTAGTAATGTTCTTCTTTTGAATGCTTAAATTTTGAAAACTTTTCCCCATGCTATGTATAAATTTTCACGTAGATATTTGGTTTCAAGGACTCAGAAGTTTCGGAGATATAATAACAAGTTGAAGCAACAAATATATTTTTTAAGTTAAAATGGCAATTTTTTTGTTTTAAAAAAATCATGAAAAATCGAAAGCGGAAGAAATTGTTCAGATTTATTGCTTTATCGCAAAGCCACATATAATAGGAACAAAATGAAATATCGATCACAAGAATCGATTGATTCTGTTCGAATTTATACACAATTAAGTCAATTCGCTCATTTTCACAAAATTTTATTTTTTTGTTTCATATACTTAAAATTGAGTAGTTAATGTTCTTGTTTTGCTATTTTTTTCCCATGCTATTTACAAAATTTTTATGTAGATATTTGGTTTCAATCGACTCAGTAGTTTCGGAGTTATAATAACAAATTGAAGCAAAAAATATATTTTTTTCGAAAAAATGGCAATTTTTTTGTTTTAAAAAATCATGAAAAATCGATAACGCCAAAAATTGTTCAAATTTTTTACTTTATCGCAAAGCCACATGTAATAGAAACAAAACCAGATATCGATCACAAAAATCGATGGATTCTTTTAGAATTTATTTACAATTAAGTGAATTCGGTCATTTTCACAAAATTTTATTTACTTTCACTCAAAGTACACGCTTGTGTAGTGGTTTAAAAATAGTGGGTAGTATGTAGGACAAATTGTTATTTTTCTAATAAATTAGAAAGTACATACATACATACGAAAAGCTCAAACTCTTTTTGGAAAAAATTTATTTTTTAACAAAAACGTACGTTTTGTAAAAAGTTACTTTCTTATAACTTTAATTAATAGCAATTTGAACGTTATTATAAACAGGAAAAACGCAATAACTTTTTGAAAACAATAATTCCTTTTTTATATTTTTAAAAGAAAAAGAGATATTAGAATATTTATTGGGTGTATAACTTAAAATTGCGACTTTTTGTAATTTTTATGCACCTCATAAACTGCTTTTGTAATTAAATTTTACGTAAATTTACATAAATCTCAAAAAAGTACTTTTTTATGTAAATAACAAATTACTTTCCAAATATTATTAAGTTCATTTCATGCTGAAAAAGTCATATTAATTAAAATTTTTACATAAACTACCTTTTTTGAATGTGTTTTGCAATTAAGTACTTTTTTAAACTCCAAAAAGTACTTTTTACATTTAGTCCTTTTTTATATATAGAAATAACGTTTTTCATTATTTACGAAAAGGTACTAAGTTAATTTAATGCTGAAAAACTCAAATTGAAATAAATTTATTGCCAAAAGTACTATTTTGAAAATGGTACTTTTTGGTTTTACTACTTTTTGGAGCAAAAAAATATGTTTTTAACAATTTATGTAAATTTACATAAATCCCAAAAGTATTTTTTACGTAAATAACAAATTACTTTCCAAATATTAGTAAGTTCCTTTCATGTTGAAAAAGTAATATTAATTAATTAATTTTACTTGAACTACCTTTATTTAATGAATTATTTTTTTGAAAATGTAAAGTACATTCAATTTAACCCGAAAATTATTTAGTATTCAAAATATTTCTACATTTCATATTATTTTCTTTTATTAAAAATAAGCTTGAAAATTTATATTTTTTTTTAATTAAGTCTCTAATTAATTCTTTTAGCTTATACATTTTTATATAAACATTTTTATAAAAGCAGTTTCCTCTTTAAAAGTTTAAAAAAAACAAAATTGTTTTTCAAAAAGTTCATAAAATAGAAATTCAACTTGTATCATTCAATTTCCTGAAAAACAAACCTTTTTCTTTGACCAAAAATTCAAGGCAAATTACTCAAATTGGACATCTACAAAATTCAATTCCATTAAAAATTAAGTTTTTCCTAACTCTTCCTATAACAGAAAACCAATTTAATACTCTTTTCCTTAACACAAACTCTTTTTCAACTTCTCTTAAAATAAACTCTCTTTTTTTACTAACTAAAATTCCCATCACTGCAACAAACTCTCATCTAGCTTGCATCATATAACTCCAACATGTTGTGTTTATGTTTTTTTGCTGATTTTTTTTTTGTTGTGATGTCTTTAACAAGCACATGTTTGTTGTTGTTTTGTTTTTACACCCACACAACTCATACACCAAACCACATTAATGTTTGAGTGAAACCGGTTTTTTTCTTCTCGTTCTTTTTTCATTGCACGAGTAGTACTTGCAAAACGTAAACAATTGTTTTAAGACTCATTTAATTGCTGTTTCTCTTGTCATCAATGCTTGTTGCTTAGCAACATGTTGCTTTGTACTGCTGTTCGTATTCAGTTGCTTGTAAACATGTTTATTTTAAATGTAAGTGACATTTTTATGGTTGGTTGATTTAATTAATATGTAGTAATAAGAAAAATTTGATTTTATGTAGAATTTTGTCAACATTTTTTTTTAAATAAATAGTTATTATAGAATTGTTGTGTAATTCGATAATTATTTGGATTTGTGTTTTGTGTAAGAAGTTGTTATAAATGTTTAAATATATAATTTAATGCTTGAGTAGCTACATTGGGTCAAAGAACAATGAAACAAACGATACATTAAGTACATGAGTTATGAAGAATGATGAAATAAATTTAATTATAACGAAAATATGTGAGTTTTCCCATGATATTGGTTTATAAAAGAACATTTTTGTTTTAAAACAGTTTTATACAAAACGAACTATTCTGTACATCACATAATGGAGTCAATCGATAAAAATAGTCATAAATCTGACTCTTCTAAACTGCTCTTTCAATTGCAAAATCAGTATTTTTTTTCAATTCTAAGCATATTATTAGGAACTATCACACTTACTAAAATAAATCTATCTTCCAGCTTTTGTTCAAATAGTCTGACTTTCAATAGGAATTTATTCAGTTGCATAAAAATTATAATAAAATTTACATTTTAAAAATTATTCTTTTTACTGTTCATTACAACGTAATAGTAACTTTAAATAAGATATTTAAATATGTTAGTTATGACATTTACATATCTTTCTAGCAACATATGATTTCCAAACAAAAGAACTGTTCTTCTTTTGAGACCAAGAACGTATTGTTACTAAATTGTACTTGAATTCAAATATAACGATTTTAAAAGTAGCATAATGCTTTCAAATAACAGTGCTGTAATAGCAAACTGTAACATATATGTGGGCATTATTAAATAAAAGCTTTCAGTTGATTTGATCGTAAGTTGGCAACGCTGTATTCGAATTCGAATATTCAGTTAAAGAACATTGTAGAAAGTACACCACAGATGGCGTATGTATTAGTAAGATCTAGAATAGTCGAATTTTGACAGTTAAAGAACAATCTAGAGTGCAGATGGCAGTGTTCTAAATAGTGGCAGAGGTTGCAGTCGTGAGTGAGTTTATCAGAGACGCTTTTCGAGTAAACATCAACTGAGTGCCTTAAAGTGTGTTGGGTTTTTCAAGTAAATTCGTGTACATTATAAATTGTGTCTGTATATCTGCGAATTTACAAACGTGTAAAAAAACATTGAGTGACTATTTAATTCTGTTGTTGTTGTACATTTGAATAAATAAAGAATTGTTACCATTTTCAAACTACTAAACGGCTTTTATTTGCAATCAAAAGTATTTGGTTTATTTAAAGGAAATAAACTAACGTTTTGAAAAGGTTAAAACGTTCCATACTCTGATGCGTATCTCAAAGAGAGTGTTCTGCATCGTTCGAAATAAATAAATGCGGACGGAGAAAGGTGTGGACTCTAAGGCAGGTGTGGCAAAACTTCCCAAACACTTCTTTCTAAATAGTTATTAGCAGGTATTGCAACATGTGGCCTAGAATTGTCATAATAGAATATTATGGTTTCATGTCTGGGCGGTTTTTTTGCCCAATTCTCACTTCAAATGAATCGGTTGCGTTCGGTACAGAATCGGTCTGGTCAGATTTGAGCAGCTCATCACACCAAATACAGAGCATTACCTTAGCGCCCTGGATAGTTGGCTTTGATGTAGTTTCGGCTGGTTGGCCTGGCTTCTCTTACGCTTCGGGATATCGTAATTGATCCATTTTTCATCCCAACTAATGATTCGGCGCAAAAATTATTTTCATTTATAGCGTTCAAGAAGGATTTCAAAAATAAAAAATGCTCTTTCAAGGTCTCTCAGCTTCAATTTTGCCACTTTGAAGGCTTTGAAACATACATTGAAACACATATCATAATCTTCAGCGGCACTCTTTACAAATTAAAGAGGTAAAATTAAACTTCCCGCATATGTCGCTTTGTTGTTAAACATTTTCTAAATTTTTTATGCAACAAAATCTTTATTGTTTACACAATAATGTTTAATAACTAAGTGGGAATAAGTGACAGATATGCGCTCTTCAAAATGACATATATGTTGCTAAAAACTAAGGCCGCATTCAAAATCCCGAATTTTTAAGTTTTTCACCTACCCGCCTGGAGTTTTTATTCGGAGCCGGCCCTTTCATGGGAAAGAGAAGCTGACTAGTTTTTTTTTTCTTCGATTGCATCGCAGTAGAGGTTACATTCCTGTTGTGGTTACTTAACGGCAGCATCAAATCTCCATGTCATAAAATTGTCTTCGGCTCTTTCTATCAATTGATATCACGTCCACGTAGTCAGGGAAGGCTTATTTATCGCATCTGACCCACATATATATATGTATGTCGTTCAGCTATCTGACTCGGGAATTAGCCTGAGTCCGGATCTATTTGTGTTTCTAGTCTCAAACCAAGCTATTCAATCTTAATTTCCATTATTCTGAAAAGATTTTCACATTCAAATTTCAATTGACTTTTTCACATTTCAAGGATTCAATACCTTTAGATGTCCCTCTCGTCCATTACGTAACTAGTTTAATGCTTAAACAATAAATACATTAACAACCACAACGTTTTATAATTGTAATTCATAAATATTGATGGAGTTATGCCTCCAAATATTGGTCTTCAAACTTTTTTTAGCAGGCCTTGACAATCTTTGTCTTCCGTATCAAAATCACCACTTCTAAATCGCTCAAAACATATCTCGCACGTTGAAACCATTGGAACACATTCACCATAAGCTTTGGAGAGCAATCGTTGTGCTTCAGCGGCACTTTTTTTCAAATTAAAGAACTAAAGCAAAACTTGCCGCATATGACGCTTTGCTGGCACAAAATTCAACATTTTCGAAGAAAAAAAAAACTTTGCTGTTTAGATTCTAATGTTCAATAACTAAGTGAGAATAAGTTCGTGACTTTTATCAATATAGTCTCCTTTGAGCTCTATAGACTTTGTTCAACGTTTCTCCAATTTTGTTATATCTTCCAAAAAATGAGATTTGTTTGCATTTGTTTGTGAGATGATTTCATCCTTGGAGTCAGATTTGAAAACAAGAACTAATCACTCGGGGTTAAATCCGGAGAATAGGGTGGATACAAAATTAACTTTTTTCTTGGCCAAATGCCGTAGTTTATTTTCCAATCCTCATTAAATCGACCCAGTATTTTGGCATAATATTCGCCATTGATTGTTTTACATTTTTCAAGGTAGTCAATGTAGATTATACTGCGAGCATTCCAACAAACGGTAGCCATGACTTTATTGGCTGACAAATCCATCTTTTCTTTCTTTGACGATTCACCCTGAGAAACCCATTATTTTGTTATTTGGTCTCTGGTGTATTGTGGTGGATCCGCGGTTATATAAAGCTGCAAAAACTCGGCCTTATTGCGATTGACCAACGACAATCACTCCTACAAAGATATCACACGATTGCGTTTGTGGTCGATTGTGAGCAAACTCACACACATCTAGCGAATAACTTTCTCATTCCCAAGTCATCATTGAAAACTGAAAAAAGTGAGACATGTGAGATTCCTATGGCTTCCACAATCTCTCGCACCTTCACTCCCTGATCGACCAACACCATTTTCAATTGTTTCGGGTGTAGATACCTTAACTGGGTGTCCAGAAAGTTCAGCGTCTTCAACGCTTGTCCGGCACAACGAAATTTAGTAAATCACTTTTTATACCCTACACCATCATAGTAGGGAGGGTATTATGCGTTTGTGCAGATGTTTGTAACTCCCAAAAATATTAATCTAACACCCACCTTAAAGTATACCGATTGACTTAGAATCACTTTCTGAGTCGATTAAACGATGTCCGTCCGTCTGGTTGGCTGGCTGGCTGTCCATGTAAACCTTGTGCGCAGAGTACAGGTCGCAATTTTGAAGTTATTTCGATCAAATTTGGTACATATTATTTTTTTCGGCCCATGGACCAAGCTTATTGAAACTGGCTGAAATCGGTCCATTATTTCACCTAGCCCCCATACAAATGTCCTCTCGAAATTGGACTTTATCGGTCATAAATGTTTTATTTATAAATGTATCTCCACAAATTGTGCTCCAAATTAGTTTTATATATACAAAATTCATGTCACCAAATTTTGTTACGATCGGTCCATAATTAGTCATAGCTTCCATATAGACCCGCTTCCGAAAATCACTTTAGCGTGCATAAATCGCTTAAAAATGTTGGTATACTCACAAAATTCAACATAGTAAACTTTCATATAGACATAAATCACACGACCTAATTTCATGGTGATCGGTCCATAATTGGTCATAGCCCCCATATAAGGCCCACTTCCGAAAATCACTCAAAAATATAAATTATTGAAATTTTAAAAGAAAAAATTTTTTTGCTCTTTTACTTAGTGTTTTTTTTTTGTTTTAATTTTTTTTTTGTTTTGATAAGTTAATTTTTGGTCTCAAAAAAAAAAATTTAAATTTTCAGTTAGATTCAAAAATATGCCACTTAAAACTCCGTCCTCCAAAAATATTGCAGTTATTCATACCTTGGCTACGCCCACGTTATATTTTTTTCCGATTGGATTTTCAAATTTTATTCCATTTACAAATTTATCCATCCAGATTTATTTCCAAGAAATTTTGATTCTGCCCCAATGTGGCAGTGCCTCAGTGGTCGGCACTCATAGCCACCAGGGCCGAAACATGATCGATTATATACCTGTAAATAACACGAATGTTAACAAAGTTCATATAAATAGTCTGAACACAGCATAGATAGCTAGTATTATCCATATTCCACATTCTCTTTATGCCCACCACTGATTTTTATACATTCAAATTTAATTTTGTCTTATTAGTGCTATTTTCATCAAGTCCCTATTAAAACTATTTAGCTTGCTCTTCTTAATTTATTAAAACTCTTGGCTTTACCAAGCCTCAAAGGCATTGATTAATTGCCTAACTCCCCCTTTTAATCATTTGAACAAATTTTTAGCATTTTTCTGCACATTTCATTCAAGCATTTCATAAAATTTTTATTGAAAACTGCTAAAGAATTTACAAAATTCCCTAAAACTTCAAAAACATTAAACCAGAATGTGTTTGTACATACAAACAGTCGATATCGCATTATTTTTATGGCCACTAAAAATAAACATTTCCGTTAATGATTTCGAACAAAGTTTGTTTAAAATCAAAATGTTTGTGTTTGTAAATAATAAATATGTATGTATGTATGTATTTCGCTTTTAATGCGTGTGTGCTCAGCGATGCATGGACGACAGCGACAACAACAAAATTCCAATACAATGAATCTGCGAATATTTAACGTGCCTAAAGTTTTGCTTTTTCCAATTCACAATTTTTGTATTTTTTTTTTGTTGTTTATTTTCAAAAACACACTGCGAGTCAGTCGGCCATATAGAGTTGTGCGAGATCAACTGGTTGCTGCTACAGGGGAAGGAACCAACAGACAGACAGCCAACAAACGAGACACACAGCCAGTCAGGCAAATAACCCACCCCCTCATAAATTACTAGTGTACAATAATGTTGCCACATACATATTTACTACACACAACAATAATAACAACAACCACACCGCTGTAAACACAACAACAACAATGGTTTTTTTTAAATGTTGCAACTCGTTGAAGCGTAAATTTTTTAGGTTTTTTTTTCAAGCTGGTTTGTTCCACGGTTTGTTACTAACAGATGGGCTAGAATTTTATTTGTTTTAAACACAGAAATAAATATTATATTTTTTAAATAAAAAATAACGTCTAAAAAATATAACAAATAGATAATAAATACCCTAAGGGGTGACAGTCTATTGTTAAACAAGTATGTGACTTATTTTCCCTGTTCAAAAAAAAAAAATGGGTTGAAAACTTATGTTATTACATTCTGTAGTTTAATTGTAACATTATTTAAATTTTTTGTTTTAAAAATTTAATTTTTTTTTGCATTAATTTAGTTTAGTTTTTTATAGTTTTCTGATTATAATTGTTCTTGTGAAGTTATTGTTGTTGTTTAGTTTCTTCCTGTGTTGTGTTGTATTTTTTTTCGAGGTTGTTAAGTAGTTTTGCCCTTTAGCCTGCCAGCCAGTTCAAAACTTCATGCACTTCAAAATTTTCGTTATGAATTTCAATTATAAAACTTTGTTGTTGTTAATGTAGTTGTTGTTGTTTAAGCATTAAACTAGTTAAATAATGGTAGAGCGGGATATCTAAAGGTATTAAATCCTGGAAATGTTGAAAAGGCGTTTAAAATTTGTAAGATTGAACAGCTTGTTTAGAGACTAGAAACATAAATAGAGCCGGACTCGGGATACTCTCCGGATCACTGGGTATCAGATAGCTGAACGACCTACAGATTAGGGAGGCCATTGGGAAGTTAAGAAATAACAGGACAGCAGGCGAAGATGAAATACCAGCTGAAATTCTTCGGGTTGACATCGAAACCACAGCTGAACTACTATTAGAATCAACAACGTTAGCACCGATAACATTATGCTACAAGGCCAACCAGTTGAATACGTAGAAAGCTTCTGTTATCTAGCCAGTACAGTATCAATAAATGGCGGTGCTGAAACAGACGTAAATAACAGCATCAATAAAGCGAGAGCGGCGTTAGGAAGACTACAACCAATATGGAGAAACTCACAAATATCCAGACGAACCAAGCTTAATATATGTGATTTATAAGCCTTTCCTGACCACGAGGGTTTGAGTTCGAGGACGTGTTATTAAATGGTAGAAAGGACCGAAGTCGAATCTACGACATGGGGATTTGATTCCACCATTAAGTAACCATCCCCCGCAAGAGGAATGTACCCTCTAGGGAGGTGCAATTGGAGGAGCGATACAGTCGAAGAAAACCGGCGAGTCACTCTCGCCAGCGTCTGTTTTTCCGCAAAAATGCTCCTGGCGGATAGATGAAAAACGCTACGGATATGATCACGGAAAATATTGGGTGTATGACTTAAATAATCGGGATTTACAATAGTTGGCATATATTTTGAACGCGGCTTATGTTTTTAGTAAAATCTAGTTAATTTTGAGGGGTACATATCTGTCATTTATTCCCACTATAGTAGTAAACAACGAAGTTTTTTTTCATCGAAAATTTGAAAATTTTTGACCACCTAGCGTCATATGCGGGAAGTTTTGCTTTACTTCTTTAATTTGAAAAAAATTCCGCTGAAGAAAACCGATTGCTCACCAAAGCTTATGGTTTCAACGTGCGAGAGATGGTTGAAAAATTGGGTACCGCACGAATTGAAGACGACATACCTTGAAAGACGATTTTGCATGTCCGAAATGATGATTGAACGCTTTAAAAGATAATCATTTTTGCACTGAATCATTACATGCGAAGAAAAATGGATCAATTACGATAACCCAAAGCGCAATAGATCAAATGTGCATCCCGGCCAAACAGTCGAATCGACACCAAAGCTAAATATCCATGGAGCTAAGGTAATGCTCTGTATTTGGTGAGACCAAAAGGGTCCTATCTATTATGAGCTGCTGAAATGTGGCTAGACCATCACAGGGAAACTGTACCGAACAAAACTGAGCATTTGCCGGAAAACGTCCAGAAACCGTAATATTCCATCATAGGTCACATTAAACAATACATGTTGAAAACTATTTAAAAAGAAGCGTTTGGGAAGTTTTGCCCCTACTTGGGTACAGAGTATCTGATAATGTGAGCTGATACACATCACAGTTTAAATACGTGTTCTTCATTGAAAACTTGTTGTTATTTTTTGTAACAACAGCTGATGATCCTTAATATAATAGTTCTATTACAAATTCCATTTATCGCAGCCTGACTATCTATGAATATGATTTAAATATATCAAGGATGTCAGTCTAAATGCGTGCAAGTCGAATCAATACCTATATTTCTATTGTAACCTGGTGCCAAGTGTATTATTCGTTGAAAACTTGATGCTCCTTGTGGTAACATACTTTCATAACTGCTTCAGATATCGCAAACAGTTGTGCTTGGAAAATGCTGCAGGAGTTTCTTTTTTTATTTTAACCGTTAGTAAGCCTAACTAGATAGAAATATGATGATATCGCTTGAATATATTGGCCTCAAGGATGTCAGTGAAGCTGTGCACAATATGTATTGGGTATTTTTTTATGACCGATAGAACTTACGAAAGGATTAACTGTCGTACTGCGGTCACTTTTTCACAATTATTATCAATATACTTTAGCAAACGCTACTTAAATATTAAAATTTACTTTAAAAATCAGTGATACTTAGATTCTTAAAATTTATAGATGGTTGTTTGATACTAAGAAGTAGAAGAAGAAGAGTAGATATCACCATTGGTACGCGCTGCTGTGGAGTTAAAAACAACAATGGGTAGAGGTTAACCGAACTATGCCAGACATTTCAACTCGTCATAGGTGCCTCCATCTTTCCGCATAAGGAGATAAATATACGTGGACATCACCTAATGGTAGTACACGCAATCACATTGATCATATATGCAGAAGATGCAGAAGCTCCTTAATGGATGTAAGAAACAGAAGAGGTGCTGACATCGTCAGTGATCATGAGCTGATCGCAGGCGAAATCAAGTTCAAACTGAAATGGCAAAGTAGAACAACCGGGCACACAAGATGAAAACGGCTCTACCTACAATAACTCCAAAATAACGATACTAAGAACACGTTAACGATAATAATAAACCAACACCACTCATGGGAAGATATCGCAGAGACATATACTTAATCAAGTCGCAGATGAAACATTGGGTATAGCGCAACCACAAAGAAAGGCTTGAATATCAGACGACACTTGGAACCTGGTTTCTCAAAGAAGAGAACTCAAGCTGCAGTTAAACAATAACAACAACACTTTGAGACAGCAGTACCAACTACTGGGAAAACAAGTAAAGAAAACTGCAAGAATTGACAAAAGAAATTTAATAGAATGGCTTGCAATGTCGGCAGAAGAAGCGGTTAGCCAGAATAATATGAGAAAATTATAAAAGACGACAAACTGTCTCTCCAATCGAAAGTGTAACAGGAGCCAATAAACAATGATGCACAGACACAAAGATACAGAGAACATTTCGTAGAAATTAATAACATCACCTTGGATGCATCTACTAATGACAACGAAATTAAAAACAACAGTATTGCAGAAAATATCCTAAGAATATCAAGCAGCCCCTCCAGTATAAGTGAGATTAAGAAGGCCATCGGGAAGTTAAGAAATAACAGGGCAGCAGGCGATGAAATTCTTCGGGTTGACATCGAAACAACAGCTGAACTTCTACGACCACATATCTCATCCGTGTATCTCCAACTTAGAAGATTGGCATCATCGTTAAGTTACCGAAAAGTGGCGACTTGAAATATTGCAACAACTGGAGAGGAATTACTCTGCTTAACATCATATACAAGATACTAGCAGTCATAATACTGTGAAGGCTTCAAGTTAAAATGGAGAACATTTTACGTGATGAACATGTAGGTTTCTGGCCAAACAGGAGCTGCGTAGACCAGGCCAGAGTGTCATAATTGAACCATATCTAGAATGGCGTAATCCCCTGTACCTACTGTTCGTAGATTTCAAGAAAGCCTTCGATACCATCAGATGGACTGCCATATGGAAAGCATTGAAAAGAAAAGGAGTACCCCAGAAAATAACCCCAATCAACAGAGCTGTGTACTAGGATGCAGAACTATCAGTTCTTCATAACGGGAATATAAGTCAATCATTTCACACAAACGCTGGAGTAACACAAGAATGTCCCCTATCACTTCTGCTATTCACTATAGTGCTAGATGTCATCATGAGCGAAGTCTACTCATGAAGCTTCTCACACCAACTCGATTATGCGGATGATATTTGTCTACTCTCGCATAAGATCTCCAACATGCAAACTTGGTTTTGAGATAAATATCAAGAAAAACAAAGCTATGATAATCAGCAACGTTAGCACCGATAACATCATGCTATACCAACCAGTTGAATACATTGAAAGTTTCTGCTATCTAGGCAGTACAGTATCAAAAAATGGCGGCGCTGAAACAGACGTAAATAACAGGCTCAATAAATCGAGAGCGGCATTAGGAAGACTACAATCCACAAATATCCAGATGAACCAAGCTAAAAATATTCAACGCATGTGTAAAGTCTACTCTGTTGTACAGAAGTGAAACTTGGTTAGTATCGAACACTATCATGCAAAAACTACATATATTCATTAATAAGCGTCTCAGAATCATATGCAGAATATTCTGGCCTAACAACATCAGCAATACGGATCTCTGGAACCTCACCAAGGAGCAACCCATACTAACATAAATAAAATGTAGGAAATGTAGGTGGATCGGTTATACCATCAGACGTTAAAGGAGTGGAACCTTCAAGGTTTAAGAAGCCGTGGTCGGTCAAAGAATACATGGAGTGGCACGACACTCCAAGATCTAGGACACTGGAATCTTACATGGGAAGACGCGAAAACAACTGCAACAAATCCTGTAAGAAGCCAATGAATACATGGAGTCGAACGATACTCCAAGATCTAGGACACTGGAATCTTACATGGGAAGACGCGAAAACAACTGCAACATATCCTGTAAGAAGCCAAAGAATACAAGGAGTCGCACGATACTCCAAGATCTAGGACACTGGAATGTTACATGGGAAGACGCGAAAACAACTGCAACAAATCCTGTAAGAAGCCAAAGAATACATGGAGTCGCACGATACTCCAAGATCTAGGACACTGAAATCTTACATGGGAAGACGCGAAAACAACTGCAACAAATCCTGTAAGAAGCCAATGAATACATGGAGTCGAACGATACTCCAAGATCTAGGACACTGGAATCTTACATGGGAAGACGCGAAAACAACTGCAACATATCCTGTAAGAAGCCAAAGAATACAAGGAGTCGCACGATACTCCAAGATCTAGGACACTGAAATCTTATATGGGAAGACGCGAAAACAACTGCAACAAATCCTGTAAGAAGCCAATGAATACATGGAGTCGAACGATACTCCAAGATCTAGGACACTGGAATCTTACATGGGAAGACGCGAAAACAACTGCAACATATCCTGTAAGAAGCCAAAGAATACAAGGAGTCGCACGATACTCCAAGATCTAGGACACTGGAATGTTACATGGGAAGACGCGAAAACAACTGCAACAAATCCTGTAAGAAGCCAAAGAATACATGGAGTCGCACGATACTCCAAGATCTAGGACACTGAAATCTTACATGGGAAGACGCGAAAACAACTGCAAAAAATCCTGTAAGAAGCCAAAGAATACATGGAGTCGCACGATTCTCCAAGATCTAGGACACTGGAATCTTACATGGGAAGACGCGAAAACAACTTGAAAAAATCCTGTAAGATGGAGATGCTTTGTGAAAGCCATATGCTCCCAAGAGGGGTAATGAGACCAATCACAAAAGACCCTTCAGACTCCTTTACATCCAGAAAAATTCACTGTTTGTTGCGGTTTTCACACTGGTGTCATCATCGGACTTTATTTCTTCAAAAACGAAGCCATAGCTAGCGTTACATTCAATGAAGATCGTTACAGCACCATGATCAATAATGTTTTGTTTGAAAATATCATGACATTGATTCGGAAGATAGGTAGTTTCAACAGAATGGCGCTACCGTATGGCACGGCGATTTATTGAAATCAAAATTTGCGATAAATTAATTTCGAGAAATGGCACGACCTTGATGGTCAATTGACATAACCTCCAAGGTCGCGCGATTTGACACCCCTCCTTTATTTCCTGTGGGGCCACGTCACTGGTTTATGCTGATAAATCAGCAACAATTGACGCCTTGGTGGACAACATTGTTCGTGTTATTCGCGACATTCGGCCAGCAATGCTCGAAAAAGTGGCATAAAATTTAACGTCCAGAATATGATTCGTTTTATTGAGAAAAACACCCTTTAGTTTCAGTATTACAATTCAAATGCTTAAAGTTTTCTCAGAGCGGAATCTTTGTGGTGCTACCATACACCCAGTGGAATTGTTTCGTCAGTTTTTGTTCTATTTAAATATTATCAAAGATAAAGTTCCGGATCTTCTAGTACTGAGTTCATCTTTCTGTGCTCTAGTCTGCCTTGAGGCCTTAGGTCATATCCTCTGATGTAAACATCCAAATGATCGATTTCAAATATCCGTAGCTGTTAACCTTCCAGTTTCCGTAACACTTAGAGCTTCTATTCTATTTATCCTTACCGCGCTTAAAACATTGATAAGAACTTTAAATATGATTTCATACCTTTACAGCCCCTCTGTCCACAATGTCTTTTACCCATTCCTCACAGTTTCCACCAGCCAGCCTACTGCCACTAAATGAAAAACTGAAAATTAAGCAAGTGAGCATAAGTACAAAGTACTACAACTATTTAACTTAAGTTCACAACAAAGTTCAAAATGTTGTACCTTTTTTTTCTTCTCTTTTTGTGTACTCAATTTAAGTTTATGCTGCTGCATGCAACAGCAATAAAGTGTGTGTTTGTGTGTCTGTGCGTTTGTATGCTTCATAACTTCTAATGACTAATGGACTCCTAATGATCTTTTGAAAAGGCAACATGATGAAGGACGCAGGTTATGCACAACTTCTTAAAACTTAATGATATTCTAACGAATAGTGAAAAGCAACAGAATTTTAAATGTAAGTAGAAACTAAAAAGGATGCCACTATAATATATATGTAAAGAAAGACACAGGGAAATTACCTCATGCCCTGTATATACAGGTAAATAAAGAAGAGTTGCTTGCTGCTTTTTTTTTGTACAAGTTACGTGAAGCACCCAAATGTAGTTAACTTTGTGTTGTGCAGTAATAATGCAGTAGAATGTTGTTGTCCTTTTTCGTTTTTTATGCAAAAAGAAAAGTACTTTTGTTTGCATGTTTCTTCTGTATTAAAAAGACAATGTCTCCTCTTGTTAGGGGTGGATGTAGGGTTAAAGAGTTTTCCTTATGGTGGCTGTTAGCTGCTTTAGCTTAATGTTGTGTCACTATTTTCAGCCTCAATTTAATGTTAATATACATGGTAGAAACACATTTACTTTTATTTAAGTTTATACACTTGCTTACATCTCATATTCTCTGTGCATTTAGAAAACATTTTCCATTTTATTAGGGAAAACGTGACAATTTTCTTCTCGTTGTCGTAGTTGTTTTTTTTGTTTCTGAGTTTTCCCTTCACTACTTTACACTCAAGGTGATGCCAATTTGTTAGCAGTTGTTTGGGGGGAGGGTTAAAGTCTCAAAAATTTTTTCAAGTGCCATTAAAGAAAATGACAAGAATGTTTGTTGTTGCTGCTGCTGTTGCAGCTTTGGCTGCAGCAACAATTTTCTACATTGTTGTACCACCACTAGTCGTCGTAATGAAGCATGTAAACTACTTAGAAACCCAAAGTCATGCAAAATATGTTTTGGAAGAAGATGGTGAAAAAAAATTGTAGAAAAAATATAAGAAAATAATAGGGAAATTTTAAAAATAAAATAACAACAATATTGTGGTTGCACAGTGGCCGTTATAAATGTCAATACAGTAAAGAAAGAATCAAGGATAGGGACTTAATGACCTCCTGGTGGTGTAGCCTATATTTTAAACCAAAAATAGATTTTTATACGAAAAACAGAAAAGAGGCTATAATTCAGTAAATAGTGGTCCAAATGGAAAAAGGACGATCATCTGTGATCACTTATATTTTCAACCAAAAATAGATTTTTCATATGAAAATTAAGAAAACCATAAAATTTGATATAAGTCAGTAAATAGTACTCCAAATGGAAAAAGGACGATAATCTGTGATCACTTAAAATTTCAACCAAAAATCGATTTTTATGTGAAAATTAAGAAAAACGTAAAAGTGAAAAAGGACGATCATCTGTGATCACTTAAATTTTCAACCTTAAATCGATTTTTCATATGAAAATTAAGAAAACCATAAAATTTGATATAAGTCAGTAAATAGTACTCCAAATGGAAAAAGGACGATAATCTGTGATCACTTAAATTTTCAACCAAAAATCGATTTTTATGTGAAAATTAAGAAAAACGTAAAAGTGGCTATAATTCAGTAAATAGTGATCCAAATGGAAAAAGGACGATCATCTGTGATCACTTATATTTTCAACCAAAAATCCATTTTTATGTGAAAATTAAGAAAAACCTAAAAGTGGATATAATTCAGTAACTAGTGGTCGAAATGGAAAAAGCACGATCATCTGTGATCACTTATATTTTCAAACAAAAATCTAGTTTTTATATAAAAATTAAGAAAAACATAAAAATTGCTATAAGCCGGAAATACTGGTCCAAATGGAAAAAGGAAGATCATCTGTGATCACTTATATTTTCAACCAAAAATCGATTTTTCATGTGAAAATTAAGAAAAACTTAAAAGTGGCTATACAGTAAATAGTGGTCCAAATGGAAAAAGGACGATCATCTGTGATCACTTAAATTTTCAACCAAAAATCGATTTTTATGTAAAAATTAAGAGAAACGTAAAGGTGGCTATAATTCAGTAAATAGTGGTCCAAATGGAAAAAGGACATCATCTGTGATCACTTATATTTTCAACCAAAAATCGATTTTTCATATGAAAATTAAGAAAAAGTAAAAGTGGCTATAGTGGTCCAAATGGAAAAACAAAAAATCCATTTTTCATGTGAAAATTAAAAAAAAGTAAAAGTGGCTATAATTCAGTAAATAGTGGTCCAAATGGAAAAAGGACGATCATCTGTGATCACTTATATTTTCAACCAAAAATCGATTTTTATGTGAAATATAAGAAAAACGTAAAAGTGGCTATAATTCAGTAAATAGTGATGCAAATGGAAAAAATACGATAATTTGTAATCACTTATATTTTCAACCAAAAATCGATTTTTTATACGAAAATTAAGAAAAACGTAAAAGTGGCTATAATTCAGTAAATAGTGGTCCAAATGGAAAAAGGACAATCATCTGTGATCACTTAAATTTTCAACCAAAATTAGATTTTTGCATATGAAAATGAAGAAAAACTTAAAACTGGCTATAATTCAGTAAATAGAGGTCCAAATGGAAAAAGGACGATCATTCGTGATCACTTATATTTTCACCAAAAATCGATTTTTCATATGAAGATTAAGAAAACCTTAAAAGTGGCTATAATTCAGTAAATTCTGGTCCAAATGGAAAAAGAACGATCATTTGTGATCACTTATATTTTCAACCAAAAAACGATTTTTCATGTGAAAATTAAGAAAAACATAAAAGTGGCTATAATTCAGTAAATAGTGGTCCAAATGGAAAAAGCACGATCATATGTGATCATTTATATTTTCAACCAAAAAACGATTTTTCATGTGAAAATTTAGAAAAACTTAAAAGTGGCTGTATTTCAGTAAATAGTGGTCCAAATGGAAAAAGGACGATCAACTGTGATCACTTATATTTTCAACCAAAAATCAATTTTTCATTTGAAAATTAAGAAAAACTTAAAAGTGGCTATAATTCAGTAAATAGTGGTCCAAATGGAAAATGGATGATCATCTGTGATCACTTATATTTTCAACCAAAAATCCATTTTTCATGTGAAAATTAAGATAAACATAAAAGTGGCTGTATTTCAGTAAATAGTGGTTCAAATGGAAAAAGGAGGATCATCTGTGATCACTTATATTTTCAACCAAAAATCGATTTTTATGTAAAAATTAAGAGAAACGTAAAGGTGGCTATAATTCAGTAAATAGTGATGCAAATGGAAAAAGGACGATCATCTGTGATCACTTATATTTTCAACCAAAAATCGATTTTTCATATGAAAATTAAGAAAAACATAAAAGTGGCTGTATTTCAGTAAATAGTGGTCCAAATGGAAAAAGGACGATCAACTGTGATCACTTGAATTTTCAACCAAAAATCAATTTTTCATTTGAAAATTAAGAAAAACTTAAAAGTGGCTATAATTCAGTAAATTGTGGTCCAAATGGAAAATGGATGATCATCTGTGATCACTTATATTTTCAACCAAAAATCCATTTTTCATGTGAAAATTAAGATAAACATAAAAGTGGCTGTATTTCAGTAAATAGTGGTCCAAATGGAAAAAGGACGATCATCTGTGATCACTTATATTTTCAACCAAAAATCGATTTTTCATATGAAAATTAAGAAAAACTTAAAAGTGGCTATAATTCAGTAAATAGTGGTCCAAATGGAAAAAGGACGATCATCTGTGATCACTTATATTTTCAATCAAAAATCGATTTTTATGTGAAAATTAAGAAAAACATAAAAGTGGCTGTATTTCAGTAAATAGTGGTCCAAATGCAAAAAGGACGATCATCTGTGATCACTTATATTTTCAACCAAAAATCGATTCTTCATGTGAAAATTAAGAAAAACGTAAAAGTGGCTATAATTCAGTAAATACTGGTCCAAATGGAAAAAGGACGATCATCTGTGATCACTTATATTTTCGACCAAAAATCCATTCTTCATGTGAAAGTTAAGAAAAATGTAAAAGTGGCTATAATTCAGTAAATAGTGGTCCAAATGAAAAAAGGACGATCATCTGTGATCACTTATATTTTCAACCAAAAATCGATTTTTCATATGAAAATTAAGAAAAACATAAAAGTGGCTGTATTTCAGTAAATAGTGGTCCAAATGGAAAAAGGACGATAATCTGTGATCACTTAAATTTTCAACCAAAAATCGATTTTTATGTGAAAATTAAGAAAAACGTAAAAGTGGCTATAATTCAGTAAATAGTGATCCAAATGGAAAAAGGACGATCATCTGTGATCACTTATATTTTCAACCAAAAATCCATTTTTATGTGAAAATTAAGAAAAACCTAAAAGTGGATATAATTCAGTAACTAGTGGTCGAAATGGAAAAAGCACGATCATCTGTGATCACTTATATTTTCAAACAAAAATCTAGTTTTTATATAAAAATTAAGAAAAACATAAAAATTGCTATAAGCCGGAAATACTGGTCCAAATGGAAAAAGGAAGATCATCTGTGATCACTTATATTTTCAACCAAAAATCGATTTTTCATGTGAAAATTAAGAAAAACTTAAAAGTGGCTATACAGTAAATAGTGGTCCAAATGGAAAAAGGACGATCATCTGTGATCACTTAAATTTTCAACCAAAAATCGATTTTTATGTAAAAATTAAGAGAAACGTAAAGGTGGCTATAATTCAGTAAATAGTGGTCCAAATGGAAAAAGGACATCATCTGTGATCACTTATATTTTCAACCAAAAATCGATTTTTCATATGAAAATTAAGAAAAAGTAAAAGTGGCTATAGTGGTCCAAATGGAAAAACAAAAAATCCATTTTTCATGTGAAAATTAAAAAAAAGTAAAAGTGGCTATAATTCAGTAAATAGTGGTCCAAATGGAAAAAGCACGATCATCTGTGATCACTTATATTTTCAACCAAAAATCGATTTTTATGTGAAATATAAGAAAAACGTAAAAGTGGCTATAATTCAGTAAATAGTGATGCAAATGGAAAAAATACGATAATTTGTAATCACTTATATTTTCAACCAAAAATCGATTTTTTATACGAAAATTAAGAAAAACGTAAAAGTGGCTATAATTCAGTAAATAGTGGTCCAAATGGAAAAAGGACAATCATCTGTGATCACTTAAATTTTCAACCAAAATTAGATTTTTGCATATGAAAATGAAGAAAAACTTAAAACTGGCTATAATTCAGTAAATAGAGGTCCAAATGGAAAAAGGACGATCATTCGTGATCACTTATATTTTCACCAAAAATCGATTTTTCATATGAAGATTAAGAAAACCTTAAAAGTGGCTATAATTCAGTAAATTCTGGTCCAAATGGAAAATGGATGATCATCTGTGATCACTTATATTTTCAACCAAAAATCCATTTTTCATGTGAAAATTAAGATAAACATAAAAGTGGCTGTATTTCAGTAAATAGTGGTTCAAATGGAAAAAGGAGGATCATCTGTGATCACTTATATTTTCAACCAAAAATCGATTTTTATGTAAAAATTAAGAGAAACGTAAAGGTGGCTATAATTCAGTAAATAGTGATGCAAATGGAAAAAGGACGATCATCTGTGATCACTTATATTTTCAACCAAAAATCGATTTTTCATATGAAAATTAAGAAAAACATAAAAGTGGCTGTATTTCAGTAAATAGTGGTCCAAATGGAAAAAGGACGATCAACTGTGATCACTTGAATTTTCAACCAAAAATCAATTTTTCATTTGAAAATTAAGAAAAACTTAAAAGTGGCTATAATTCAGTAAATAGTGGTCCAAATGGAAAATGGATGATCATCTGTGATCACTTATATTTTCAACCAAAAATCCATTTTTCATGTGAAAATTAAGATAAACATAAAAGTGGCTGTATTTCAGTAAATAGTGGTCCAAATGGAAAAAGGACGATCATCTGTGATCACTTATATTTTCAACCAAAAATCGATTTTTCATATGAAAATTAAGAAAAACTTAAAAGTGGCTATAATTCAGTAAATAGTGGTCCAAATGGAAAAAGGACGATCATCTGTGATCACTTATATTTTCAATCAAAAATCGATTTTTATGTGAAAATTAAGAAAAACATAAAAGTGGCTGTATTTCAGTAAATAGTGGTCCAAATGCAAAAAGGACGATCATCTGTGATCACTTATATTTTCAACCAAAAATCGATTCTTCATGTGAAAATTAAGAAAAACGTAAAAGTGGCTATAATTCAGTAAATACTGGTCCAAATGGAAAAAGGACGATCATCTGTGATCACTTATATTTTCGACCAAAAATCCATTCTTCATGTGAAAGTTAAGAAAAATGTAAAAGTGGCTATAATTCAGTAAATAGTGGTCCAAATGAAAAAAGGACGATCATCTGTGATCACTTATATTTTCAACCAAAAATCGATTTTTCATATGAAAATTAAGAAAAACATAAAAGTGGCTGTATTTCAGTAAATAGTGGTCCAAATGGAAAGAGGACGATCAACTGTGATCACTTGAATTTTCAACCAAAAATCGATTTTTCATATGAAAATTAAGAAAAACTTAAAAGTGGCTATAATTCAGTAAATAGTGGTCCAAACGGAAAATGGACGATTTTTCATGTGAAAATTAAGATAAACATAAAAGTGGCTGTATTTCAGTAAATACTGGTCCAAATGGAAAAAGGACGATCATCTGTGATCATCGATTTTTCATATGAAAATTAAGAAAAACATAAAAGTGGCTGTATTTCAGTAAATAGTGGTCCAAATGGAAAAAGGACGATCAATTGTGATCACTTATATTTTCAATCAAAAATCGATTTTTCATATGAAAATTAAAAAAAACTTAAAAGTGGCTATAATTCAGTAAATAGTGGTCCAAATGGAAAAAGGACGATCATCTGTGATCACTTATATTTTCAACCAAAAATCGACTTTTCATGTGAAAATTAAGAAAAACATAAAAGTGGCTGTATTTCAGTAAATAGTGGTCCAAATGGAAAAAGGACGATCATCTGTGATCACTTATATTTTCAATCAAAAATCGATTTTTATGTGAAAATTAAGAAAAACATGAAAGTGGCTGTATTTCAGTAAATAGTGGTCCAAATGGAAAAAGGACGATCATCTCTGATCACTTATATTTTCAACCAAAAATCGACTTTTCATGTGAAAATTAAGAAAAACATAAAAGTGGCTGTATTTCAGTAAATAGTGGTCCAAATGCAAAAAGAACGATCATCTGTGATCACTTATATTTTCAACCAAAAATCGATTCTTCATGTGAAAATTAAGAAAAACGTAAAAGTGGCTGTATTTCAGTAAATAGTGGTCCAAATGGAAAAAGGACGATCATCTGTGATCACTTATATTTGCAATCAAAAATCGATTTTTCATGTGAAAATTAAGAAAAACATAAAAGTGGCTGTATTTCAGTAAATAGTGGTCCAAATGCAAAAAGAACGATCATCTGTGATCACTTATATTTTCAACCAAAAATCGATTCTTCATGTGAAAATTAAGAAAAACGTAAAAGTGGCTATAATTCAGTAAATACTGGTCCAAATGGAAAAAGGACGATCATCTGTGATCACTTATATTTTCAACGAAAAATCCATTTTTCATGTGAAAATTAAGAAAAACATAAAAGTGGCTGTATTTCAGTAAATAGTGGTCCAAATGGAAAAAGAACGATCATCTGTGATCACTTATATTTTCAATCAAAAATCGATTTTTATGTGAAAATTAAGAAAAACATAAAAGTGGCTGTATTTCAGTAAATAGTGGTCCAAATGGAAAAAGGACGATCATCTGTGATCACTTATATTTTCAACCAAAAATCGATTTTTCATGTGAAAATTAAGAAAAACTTAAAAGTGGCTATAATTCAGTAAATAGTGGTCCAAATGGAAAAAGGACAATCATTTGTGATCACTTATATTTTCAACCAAAAATCGATTTTCTAATGAAAATTAAGAAAAACATAAAAGTGGCTATTATTCAGTAAATAGTGGTCCAAATGGAAAAAGGACGATCATTTATATGTTAAACCAAAAATCAATTTTTTGTAGTTCAAAAAGATTTTGAACTTCTCATTTAATTTCTTCTTTTCGCCCTATTGTCTAATTGTATTAAAACACCAACTTATTTCTACCTCGGAAAAGAAAATCAAAAAAAAATTCACCATGTTTAAAGTATTCAACAATTTCGACTAAAGGAAACGAGAGACATAGAGAGAGAAAAAAAACCTTAAGAAATAAAAAAACCGTTATTCAAGAAAACATTTTAAAGATCATGTTCCCGTTACATTTTTATTCATTTATCATGTGGCTGTCAGTACATTTTTAAAACGTTCACATGAAACGAACATTTTGTGGACCAAAGAATTTACACAGCAGCGACAGCAACAAAATATATTATGACAAAAAGGAATAACTACAAAATCCAAAAAAAAAAGAAAAACCAAAGGAAACTTAAAACTTTTTTGGTGGAAATGCTGTATTTCTGGGAGTATGTGGGTGAGTGGTTAGAGAGTGTATTGTATAATGAAAAGAGTGTCATTGCTGTCAGTCGTAAATGATGCATAAAACAAAAAACTATCAACACCAACAACAAAAATAAAAGCTACAAAAACTACTAGTAATACTTTGACTACGTTAAAAGAATCAAACAAAATCCCCCATCTCCACTTCAGACTCTCAGTAGTTATTTTCTCACTACAACGGCAGACGAAAATTGCATTCAAAGTTGTGCATGCATTTTCTTGATTTTCTTTACTTACTCTTCATTTATTTGTTGCCTTCCCCTTGCACTTCCTGTTAACATGACATAATGCTTAATTAATAACCGAAAAATATAAAAAAAACATAAACTAAATAAAACTAAAAACCAGAAATAAAAGAAAATTTCATATTTAACAACAACTAAATGGCAAGGAAAATCTTTAATAGCAACTAAACTAAAACAACCGAGCAAGGGAGAGAATTCAAGAAGGAAAGAGAGCTCCATACACACTAGGGTGGCCCTTGTTTTGCTGTTTCTTATTTTTTGGATGAATTGGTCTGCGTCATAACAAAACAAATGCTAAAAATTTTAATAAAATTCTCCTTATTATTTACAGCACTTATATCCGACCCAAAATGAAATAAAACTGTTATATATTGGCGGTGCTTCGAAATCTATTTTGGAGTTACTCGCGTACAGGAGAGGGCAACAAAAATGCTTACAAAGGTCAACAGCAAAAAAGGCTTGACTAACTACTATAAAGATTTCAGTAAATACTGGTCCAAATGGAAAAAGGACGATCATCTGTGATCACTTATATTTTCAATCAAAAATCGATTTTTATGTGAAAATTAAGAAAAACATAAAAGTGGCTGTATTTCAGTAAATGGAAAAAGGACGATCATCTGTGATCACTTATATTTTCAACCCAAAATCGTATTTTTATATGAAAATTAAGAAAAACATAAAAATTGCTATAAGTCAGTAAATAGTGGTCCAAATGGAAAAAGGACGATCATCTGTGATCACTTAAATTTTCAACCAAAAATAGATTTTTCATATGAAAATTAAGAAAAACTTAAAAGTGGCTATAATTTAGTAAATAGAGGTCCAAATGGAAAAAGGACGATCATTCGTGATCACTTATATTTTCACCAAAAATCGATTTTGCATATGAAAATTAAAAAAAACGTAAAAGTGGCTATAATTCAGTAAATAGTGGTCCAAATGGAAAAAGGACGATATTTTGTGATCACTTATATTTTCAACCAAAAATCGATTTTTCATAACGTATGCCGATTAACAATAAGAATGTGCCAGAGTTGGGACTCTTTAACCCCCCCTCAAATGAAATTCAAAACGCGCGATACACGTGTTTTTTTTTTTTGGTTCCTCTATCAAAATTTGTTGCTCTGAACTTGTAATTATTTTTGGTGTTGTACAGTGTAATTAATGATAATTTAAAAAGGGTTAGTCCGATGTTATTAAAATAAACTTAGAAAAGTTGAGATTTATATAAACTTTAATTTTGTGAAAATGAGCGAATTCACTTAATTGAGAATAAATTCGTAAGGAATCCATCGCTTTTTATAACCTATATCTCATTTTGTTGCTATTATATGTGGCTTTGGGATAAAGTAATAAACCTGAACAGTTTCTGCTGTTTTAAATTTTTCATGATTTTTTAAACACAAAAATTTGCTATTTTCACATAAAAAAAATATTTTTTGCTTCAATATTTTATTATAACTCCGAAACTACTGAGCCGATTGAAACGTGATATATATGTGAAAATTTACACATAGCATAAGGAAAATGTTTTCAGAATTCAATCAATCAAATGAAGAACATTAACTACTCAATTTTATGTATATCAAACAAAAAACTAAAATTTGGTGAAAATGTGCGAATTTACCTAATTGGGCATAAATTCGAAAAACATCTATCGATTTTTACGATCGATATTTTGTTTTGTTCCCATTAGACGTGGCTTTGCGATAAAGTAATAAACCTGAACAGTTTCTGCTGTTTTAAATTTTTCATGATTTTTTAAAACACAAAAATTTGCTATTTTCACTTAAAAAATATATTTTATGCTTCAATTTGTTATTATAACTCCGAAACTACTGAGCCGTTTGAAACTCAATATATATGAAAATTTGTACATAGCATAAGGAAAACGTTGTCAGAATTCTGTCAATCAAATGAGGAACAGTAACTACTCAATTTTATGAATATCAAACAAAGAACTAAAATTTTGTGAAAATGAGTGAATTTACTTAATTGTCAATAAATTCGTAAAGAATCAATAAATTTTTATAGTCGAAAATTCAGTTTGTTGCTATTGTATATGGCTTTCTAATAAAGTAATAAACCTGAACATTTTCTGCTGCTTTCGATTTTCCATGATTTTTTTAAAAAAAAATTAGCTATTTTCACTTAAAAAATATTTTTTTTTGCTTAATTTGTTATAATAACTTCGAAACTACTGAGCCGATTGATACGTAATATATCATGAAAATTTGTACATAGCATGGGAAAAATATTTTCAAAATTCAATCATTCAAAAGAAGAACATTAACTACTCAATTTTATGTATATCAAACAAAAAACTAAAATTTTGTGAAAATGAGCAAATTCACTTAATTGTGAATATTTATTTTTATGATCGATATTTCATTTTATTACCACTATACGTGGCTTTGCGATAGAGGAATAAACCTGAACCACTACTGCGAATTCGATTTTTCATGATTTTTTAAAAAAAAAAAATTCCTATTTTCATTTAAAATTTTTTTTTTTTTGCTTAAATTGTTATTATAACTCCGAAACTACTGAGCCGATTTAAATGCAATATATAAACGAATTAAAGGTTTGCTAAATTTAAATTTTCGAGTTCACCTTAATAATTTCGAACTAACCGTTTTTGTGTTATCATTAGTTACATGGAGAAAAGTGTGAAAAAATTCACAATTTTACTTAACATTTCTTTTTAAAAAAACCTCTCCATAGAATTTAGAATTTGAACCATATTTGTACTACTGGCAGCACAATACATTAAAATTTAGTAGTGGTTTAAAAAGCCCCAAAATTTTTTTTCGATTTTGTTGAGCTGTGTTATTGGTGACAGTAGGCTATCGAACTTTATTGACTCTCTGGAGCATCTTCGCAATGTGCATTCTATCGATACTGCAATGGAATGTGTTCTGGTGAAATTAGGAATTTTATTTCCCATATCCAAAGTTTCTTATGAAATACACTTTTATCCATTAGTGGAGGATTGCTCAATGGATCGCACAACACACTACAGAAAAAATTCATTCTTTAGCCGTACCGTCCGTATGTGGTATAATCTTCTTGTCGAAGTATTTCCTGTCCCTTTCAATGTAGGAACATTCAAATCTGTTTACGTCAAAACAACACTTAGCGATTTTCCTCATTTCCCTGCAATCCCAATTTTCCTCAATATATATTAATGCAGAATTCCTGAAAGAAGCTTTTTCAAATCAACATTTGGTCCTTCGAACCGGATTCCTGAAAGAAGCTTTTCAAATCAACATTTGGTCATAGGTCACTGGTTCAGATCCGGTTCGAAGGACCACAAATTTTGAGCTGAAAAGCTGGGTAAAGGCGGAAATGGCTGGATGAATTGGAAGTTGTTCAAACTCTCTGAGCCGAAACAAAATCGTTTAGATTTTGTACTCAGAATAATTGGACAAATAAATATGAAAAAAAGGAAAAAAAGAACTAAAACTAAATAATTTGGATTTTTTCTAATTATTTATTCAATTATTTGGAATATGGAATCTTACCAATCAGGAACAATAGGATTAGCGAAGTGCACAGTTCAAAGTTTGATTTGTATCTCTCTAAAAAGAAGTATTTACGACTCTTTACGATTGATTTAGTACTTAATGACAAGTGGAATTATACTGCAACACATAGCATTCTGCATTAATATATATTGAGGAAAATTGGGATTGCAGGGAAATGAGGAAAATCGCTAAGTGTTGCTTTGACGTAAACAAAATCAAATGTCCAAAAACACTACTCCCTAGAATAGATCCAGCATAATGCATTAAATGAGTGCTGGTCCAAGTAAAAGAAAATAAAAACAAGTAAGAAAGTACATATGGTCGGTCAAGCCCGACCATATAATGCCCTACACTAAGTAAAAGACCAAAAACATTTTTCTTTTAAAATTTCAATAATTTATATTTTTGAGTGATTTTCGCAAGTGGGCCTTATATGGGGGCTATGACCAATTATTGACCGATCTCCTTGAAATTAGGTCGTGTTATTTATGTCTATATGAAAGTTAACTATGTTGAATTTTGTGAGCATACCAACATTTTTAAGCGATTAAAGTGATTTTCGGAAGCGGGTCTATATGGGAGCTATGATTAATTATGGTACCGTGAAATAGCTCCCAAATGAAATAACTCCCAATGAAATAACTCCCTATGAAATAGTTCCCATCAAAAATGAAATAATTCCCAAACTTGAAAAATTAAATAACTACTAAAGGGTAAAATGAAATTACTCCCAATAATCGGCGGTTTCATAAATTTAAAAATATTAGTCCCAAAAAAGCGAAATAACTCCCAATGAAATAAATCCCAATAGAAATGAAATAATTCCTAATCCGAAGCAATTTATTTATGTAATCTAAAAAAGAAACTTCAAAAGTGAAATTATTCTTCGCTTACCAAACAATTTTTGCATTGCGGGCCTATGGCGTAGCGCAAAGTTTTACTCCTCTGGGATGTGTCAAAAACTGGCTTCACTCAGAAAATTTTATTTCCATTGCCGGTCGTAGAAAACCTTAGCGCCCGGCCGAAAGCCGCCAATGCAAAAAACTTTTCTGAGTGAAGCCAGTTTTTGATATTTATGGGTTCTGCTTTTGCAAAGTAGAACCCAACAAAAATGAAATAACTCCCAATACAGTGAAATAACTCCTAATTCCCAAAATAAAATGAAATAAAACCCAACAAAAATTTCATTGGAAGTTGTTTCATTGGGAGTTATTGCATTATGAAATAACTCCCAACAAAAAATTATGAAATAACTCCCTATGCGTTAGGAGTTGTTTCATAATGAAATAATGTTGGGTGTTATTTCATCTTTTCGTGGGGAGTTATTTCATTTGGGAGTTATTTCACGGTACCTTAATTATGGACCGATCGTAACAAAATATGGTGACATGAATTTTGTATATATAAAACTTATTTGGAGCGAAATTTGTGGATATACATTTATAAATTAAACATTTATGACCGATGAAGTCCAATTTCGGAAGGACATTTGTATGGGGGCTAGGTGAAATAATGGACCGATTTCAGCGAGTTTCAATAGGCTTGGTGCATGGGCCGAAAAAATAATATGTACCAAATTTGATCGAAATATCTTTAAAATTGCGACCTGTACTCTGCGAACAAGGTTTACATACACAGCCAGCCAACCAGACGGACGGACGGACGGACGAACGGACATCGTTTAATCGACTCAGAAAGTGATTCTAAGTCGATCGGTATAATTTAAGGTGGGTGTTAGACTAATATTTTTGGGAGTTACAAACATCTGCACAAACGCATTATAAAACCCCCCCACTATGGTGGTGTAGGGTATAATAAGTTTCATATAGAAAGAAATCTCAAGGCTTAATTTCATGGTGTTCGTTCCCGCTTCCGAAAATCACTTACGAGTAAAAAATTATTAAAACTGTAATAGAATAATGACTTGCTCATATACTCAAAGTGAGGTATTATATGGTCAGGATTGAGCGACTATATTTTCTTAATTGTTTTTAAGATAATAATAACGATGTAGTACTGGAATGGAAACATTGAATAAAATGCACCACATCTAAACATCAACCGATTTTGCTACAATTTGCAGTATTTGGTATTTAAATGACGTAGAAAAAATTCAAAACTTGGAAGCATCAAAATTCCAAAAAGTTTCAAATAAGGACCACCCTAATAAACACACATACATACATTCATACATATTGAACATAAAAACAGTTCAAGGTTGTTTGCCAAGAAAACTGCACTGCTCTGCTCTCGCAAAATGTTAAGAGTGATTTTGTTGTTGTTGTTCTTGTGTTGCAGCCATATTTTCTTTGTTTCTTGCAACTGCTTGGGAAAGTGTATGTATGAGAGTCTAAATGTGTTTTTATTATACTTTGGAACAATTGTGTGTGTGTTTCTGTTAGAGCAGTTTATATTTTTTTATGAAAAAAAAGAAAAAAAAAAAAAACTAAAATTAACTCAGGAAGTGTCGTCGTGTAACACAACAACTATAACATGGTTGTAAAAAGGATTTTCACTGTTTAGCAGAAACATGTTAGAGAACATTTTTAACTGCAGTTGTGTTCATTTTCTGCTCTAGATTATTTATGACAACAATTTTATTTTATTATTTTCTTACTTTTTTTATGCAGTTTATGTTTTTTTGTTTAGTTGTTGCTCTTCCGTAACATTGATGTTGTTGTTGTAGTTGTTGTATTTTACAAAGTTGAATTGTGTTAATACAGTCAAAATTGTGCATAAATATAAATACATGTTTTAAACTGTTGTATTAATTTAGCTTGCATAAGAGCAGTTGCAGGAATATCATTTTTTTGTACTTATGTGATGAAGAATAAAAAAAAAAATCTTTAAATTTTGAATTGAATCTAAAATTATAACTTTAATTAAGGAAATATTTTTACACACTGGTAATATACAAGAATACACTGGATTGATGTTCTTATAGCGCCCATGATCAACGACTGCAACCTCTGCCACTATTAATACATAGCGCCATCTTCTTTCGAGTAACATCATGAATGAACTTAACGGCCAAAACTAGAATATTCGAATTCTAGAGCTTTTAGCGGCAGAAGCTTCTACTGTTAGACACGTTTATAAACATGATTGTGGTTATAAATTCAGTTTGTTCCTTTTTGTTTCTGCATTAATATGTTAATTTATTTTAAAACTTTTGTTATTCCAGAAGATTCCATAGCACAGGTCAACAGCAAAAAAAGGGTTGACTAAAATTTTTAAATTCTATGGATAGAATTTTTTTTAAATTTTTAAGTAAAATTATAAATTTTGTTAGACTTTTCTCCACATAATTAATGATAACTGAAAATGGGTTAGTCCGATATTATTAAAATAAACTTAGATAGGTTGAGATTTGCATAGTCTTTAATCAGTTTATATACTGCGCTTCAATCGGCTGTAATTACAAATTTAAGCAAAAAATAATTTTTTTTTCATGAAAATAACAAATTTTTTTGTTTTAAAAAATTCATGAAAAATCGAACACGGCAGAAATATTTCAGATTTATGGCTTTATCATAAAGCCACATGTAGTAGCACAAAAATGAAATATCGCCCAAAAACTTCGATGGATTCTTTCCGAATTTATTCACAATTAAGTAATTTGCTCATTTTCACAAAATTTTGGTTTTTTGTTTGATATACATAAAATTGAGTAGTAAATGTTCTTCTTTTGAATGAATGAATTATGAAATCATTTTCCCCATGCTATACAAAAGTATTCACATATATATTGCAATTCAAGCGCTTCAGTAGTTTCGGAGTTATAGTAACAAATTTAAGCAAAAAATTAATTTTTTACATGAAAATAGCAAATTTTTGTGTTTTAAAAAATTCATGAAAAATCGAAGACGGCAGTAGTGCTTTAGATTTATTACTTTATCACAAAGCCTTATACAATAGCAACAAAATGAGATATCGTTCATAAAAATCAATTAATTCTTTTTGAATTTATTCACAATTAAGTGAATTGGCTCATTTTCACAAAATTTTAGTTTTTTGTTTGATATACATAAAATTGAGTAGTTAATGCTCTTCTTTCGATTGATTGAATTACGAAAACATATTCCTCATACTATGTATAAACTTTCACATATACATATATTGCATTTTAATCGTCTCAGTAGTTTCCGAGCTATAATAACAAATTGACGCAAAAAATATATTTTTTATGGGAAAATAGATTTTTTTGTTTTAAAAAAATTATGAAAAATCGAAAACGGCGGTAATGGTTCAGGCTTATTGCTTTATCACAAAGCAATAAGCCTGAATCCATCGATCATAAAAATCGATGGATTCTTTTTTGGATTTATTCACAATTAAGTGAATTGGCTCATTTTCACAAAATTTTAGTTTTTTATGAGATATACATAAAATTGTGTAGTTAATGTTCTCCTTTTGATTGAATTAATTTTTAAAACATATTCCCCTACTATGTACTAATTTTCACAGATGAAATGCATTTCAATCGGCTTAATAGTTTCGGAGTTATAATAAAAAATGTAATCAATAAAAATATTTTTTATGTGAAAATAGCAACATTTTTGGTTTTTAAAAAATCATGAAAAATCGAAAACGGCAGTAATGTTTCAGGTTTATTGCTTCATGGCAAAGCCATATGTAATAGCAACAAAATGAGATATCGGTCATAAAAATCGGTGTATTATTTTTCAATTTATTCACAATTAAGTGAATTCGCTCATTTTCACAAAATTTTAGGTTTTTGTTTTATATACATAAAATTGAGTAGTCAATGTTCCTCTTTTGAATGAATGATTTTTGAAAAAATTTTCCCCATGCTATGTACAAATTCTCACATAAGTATTTCGTTTCTATTGGCTCTGTAGTTGCGGAGTTATAATAACAAATTGACGCAAAACATATATTTTTGACGTGAAAATAGAATTTTTTTTGTTTTAAAAAAATCATGAAAAATCGAAAACGGCACAAATTGTTCAGGTTTAATGCTTTATCGCAAAGCCTTATACAATAGCATCTAAATGAGATATCGATCATAAAAATTATGGATTCTTTTTTGAATTTATTCACAATTAAGTGAATTGGCTCATTTTCACAAAATTTTAGTATTTTGTTAGATATACATAAAATTGAGTAGTTAATGTTCTACTTTCAATTAATTGAATTTTGAAAACATTTTCCCCATACTATTTCACATTTTCACATATATATTGCGTTTCAATCGGCTCAGTTGTTTCGAAGTTATAATAACAAATTTAAGAAAAAAAAAATTTTTATGAGAAAATAGCATTTTTTTAAAAAAAAATCATTAAAAATCGAAAAAGTCAGAAATTGTTCAGATTTATTGCTTTATCGCAAAGCCACATCTAATAGGAACAAAATGCGATGGATGTGCATAACAAACATGCTGCGGATATATTGAGTGATCACCACCTCTTAATCGCCACCATATGGCTTAAATTTGCTGCCATAAAGAATGATAAAAAGTGTTTCCAGAAGAAATTTAACACCAACAGAAGAGAACTAGAAGATCGTGTCACTAGAGCCATTTTACAAATGCCGTCAGGGTTTTCTATCAAGAAGAACAAGACAATGAGGGAGATAGATCGGCTCACATCAAAACTGTCCTAATCAAGTTAGCAGAAGATCACATAGGCGACATGACCTCGCATAGGAAGGCATGATTGACGGAAAATACGTGAAAGGATCGGAGTAAACTGTGCCCAAACCAGAATTGCAAAAGCTCAACCACCAAATGGTGAAATGATTACATCGAAAGAGAGACAGATTAAAATTAGATTATTCATTAAAATCTGAAACAAGTCCGTTTTGTATAGTATAGTACAACAACTGTTACTTCTGACTGAGTTGTATTACAAAAATAAAATTTATTCTACTAATATGAGCAATTAAATTCTTTTATATTTAAAATTTCCCTTAATGTTGCTACCACTTTTAACTATCACCACCAGTAGCATTATTAACACAACAAGTCATTTTGCGAAAAATAAGAAGCAAAAAAAAAAATCCACAAACACCTTTTAGCTGACTGTTTGAAATGAAAACTATCTCTAGCAGTTTCAAAATCCCCATACTCTCCCCCTGGTTTATTTGAACAACTTGAAATTATAATACGAGAAAAACTGTATACAATGACAGACACAGAGGTGATAATGGGTAAAATGGCATGAGAAAAACATGATGAGGTTTTTAACATAAAAATCAAATGTTGCCTTTTTGTGTGGCAAATAAAGACAGCCAGATATAGAATGCATTAGAAGAGAAAATAAAGCAAGAAAATAAAAAAAGCTAAATGCACAGTGGACAGTGGGACGGAAGGCAAATAAAATGGAATAGAGCCTTACAGCTGAATATAAAGTGAAAAATGTAAAAGAAGATCTCAAAGATTAAAAGCGGAGGGGTTAAATTTTTTTTAATAAATTTTGCAGAAATAACATACTTAAAACAATAATTAAATTGGCTCATCATCAGTTTAAAAATGGCTTAGATATATTTTTGAACTGATGAGGCAGAGTTTTAATAGATTTAATCAAGAAAATCGGTCGAAGTAGTAATATTTTCAAAACGAAATACAATATATTGTTACGTTTTAACCTTTTCAAAACGTTGGTTTATTTCCTTTAAATAAACCGGATACTTTTGATTGCAAATAAAAGCCGTTTAGTAGTTTAAAAATTGTAACAACTCTTTATTTAAAATGTACAACAATAGAATTAAATAGTCACTCAATGTTTTTTTATACACGTTTATAAATTCGCAGAAATACAGATGCACTTTATAATGTACACGAATTCACTTGAAAAATACAGCACACTTTAAGGCACTCAGTTGATGTTTATTCGAAAAGCGTCTCTGATAAACTCACTAACGACTGCAACCTCTGCCACTATTTATAACACTGCCATCTGCACTCTAGATTGTTCTCTAACTGTCTAGAGGTTTCTAATACATACGCCATCTGTGGTGTACTTTCTACAATGTTCTTTAACTGAATATTCGAATTCGAATATACGGTCGCAGCAAACAGCGTTGCCAACTTACGATCAATGGTCAACTGAAAACTTTTATTCCATGTTAATAATGCCCACAGATATGTTACAGTTTTCTATTACAGCACTGCTATTTGAAAGCATTATGCTACTTTTAAATCAGCCGTGTTAAAATCGTTATATTTGAATTCAAGTACAATTCCGTAACAATATGTTGAAAAAAATTCAAATTATTAGCTGTTTTTGTATTCCAGATATCTATATATTGTTATGTTTTTTACCTTTTAAAAACGGTGGTTTATTTCCTTTAAATAAACCGCATTCTTTTAATTGCAAATACAAATTGTGACAACTTTTTATTTATTTAAATTAGCACAACAATTTCACTCCCTTTTAATACACAAACTTTATAATTTACAAGAATATACTGGTAATACAATTGTTATTAACTCTAGCAGCGGCCACTATATACTGCCTCACTTATAACTCGCTATTACTATTTATATACAGAGCGTCATTTTCTAGAAGTCTCATGAAAAATCTAACGAAAAAAAAAACTCGAATTTCCACAATGATTACCCAGAGTTTTTAAAGCTGTTTCACAGTTAATGTTGTCATGCTTACAAACAATGTTAATAACAGCATGTTATCAACATTGTTGATTATTAGAAGTTTCTATTGATGTATATGTAAATGAATTTTGCAAGCTGGCGTTTCACCGTTAAGTTCAAATTGATAATGCAATTTCGTTACAATATATAAAACATACAAAATGCTTCTACATGGCTATTTCTGTCTTTAAGAAAATTTGGCTGTATCGAGCCAAATAAATTATCAAAAAATTAAATCCGAGAATTCTCGTTATTTATTTGACTTATTTAAAAACTGATAATCTAGAAGATTCTAGCCAAGAGGATGATGGTTAGAGTAGTCAAACCGGTTTTTCCCAATTTTCAAAAAAAGTTTTTTTATATGTCGAATATTTTATGAATAGAAGAGTCCAAAAGAAGATAAAACCAGTAGCTACTTATAATGGAAACATGACAGGAATTGATTGAGTTGACCAATTACACTAATAACCCGGTTTGCGTCGCTTCGTTCTGCGTCGGTTTCGAAGTTGCGTCTTTTTACAATTTCTGTGATTTCGAAGTTGCGTCGATTTTTTTCCAGTTTGCGTTGCATGGCTTCAAAGTTGCGTCGTTAGTGCTTCGATTTGCATAATTTTTGTTTTAGTTTTCATAGCGTGTCTTCGAAGTTGCGACGTTAGTACTTTGATTTGCGTCGTTAATATGAAAATGTTTGTATTGAAAAATCTACTTTTTCAGCAAAAATTATGAATCTAGAAACCTGTTAAATGAAAATCAATACAATTGTATGGAAAATCATGCTTCGTTTTGCGTCGCGTTTCTCCAGGCCCAATTAGCTACGCAAACCGGGGTCTTAGTGTATTACACAAGGCAACAAAATCGAAAAAAATTCTAAAGGCTTTTTAAACCACTACACAATTTTGGTGTATTGTGGTTTCAGTAGTGCAAATGTGGCCCAAATTTTAAATTCTTTGGAAAGTTTTTTTTTTTAAAAAATGTTTAAGTAAAATTATAAATTTTGTAGACGTTTCTCCACATAATTGATGATAACTCAAAATCGGTTAGTCCGCTATTATTAAAATGAACTTAGAAAAGTAGATATTTGCATAACCTTTAATCGGTATACTTATTACGTTTCAATCGGCTCAGTAGTTTCGGAGTTATAATAACAAATTGAAGCAAAAAATATATTTTTTACTTGAAAATAGAAAATTTTTTTGTTTAAAAAAATCATGAAAAATCGAAAACGGCAAAACTTTTCAGGTTTATTGCCTTATCACAAAGCCACATATAATACTAACAAAATGAGATATTGACCATAAAAATCGATTGACCCTTTTCGAATTTATGCAAAATTAAGTGAATTCGCTCATATTCGAAAATTTTAGTTTTTTGTTGGATATACATCAAATTGAGTAGTTAATGTTCTTCTTTCGATGGATTAAATTTTGAAAAAATTTTCCCCATGGTATATACAAATTTTCATCTATATATTGCGTTTCAATCGGCTCTGTAGTTTCGGAGTTATAATAACAAATTTAAGCAAAAAATATTTTTTTTATGTGAAAATGGCAAATTTTTTTGTTTTAAAAAAATCATGAAAAATCGAAAACGACAAAAATATTTCAGATTTAGTACTTTATCACAAAGCCACATATAATTCTAACAAAATGAAATATCGCTTATAAATACTGATTGATTCTTTTAGAATTTATTCAAAATTAAGTGAATTCGATCATTTTCGCAAAATTTTAGTTTTTTGTTTGATATACATAAAATTGAGTACTTAATGTTCTTCTTTCGATTGATTGAATTTTAAAAACCTTTTCCTTATGCTATCTTTAAATTTTCATCTATATATTGCGTTTCAATTGGCTCAGCAGTTTCGGAGTTATAATAACAAATTTAAGCAAAAAATATATTTTATACGTGAAAATATCAAATTTTTTTGTTTTAAAAAAATCATGAAAAATAGAAAACGACAAAAATTGTTCAGGTTTAGTACTTTGTCACAAACCCACATATAATACTAACAAAATGAGATATCGCTTATAAATATTGATTAATTATTTTAGAATTTATTCAAAATTAAGTGAATTCGCTCATTTTCACAAAATTTTAGTTTTTAGTTGAATATACATAAAATTGAGTAGTTAATGTTCTTCATGTGATTGATTGAATTCTGAAAACATTTTCCCCATTCTATGTAAAAATTTTCATTTATATATTGCGTTTCAATCGGCTCAGTAGTTTCGGAGTTATAATAACAAATTTAAGCAAAAAATATATATTTTACATGAAAATAACAAATTTTTTTATTTTAAAAAAATCATGAAAAATCAAAAAACGGCAGAAATTGTTCAGATTTATTGCCATGTCGTAAAGCCACATATAATAGTAACAAAATGAGATATAGAGCATAAAATTCGTTTGAATCTTTCAAATTTATTCAAAATTAAGTGAATTCGCTCATTTTCACAAAATGTTAGTTTTTTGTTTGATGGAAATGTGCGAATTCACTTAATTGTGAATAAATTCGAAAACAATCAATCAATATTTATGGCGGATATCTCGTTTTGTTGCTATTATATGTGGCTTTGCGTCAAAGCAATAAACCTTAACAATTTTTAATTTTGCGATTTTTCATGATTTTTTAAAACAAAAAAAATTTGCTATTTTCACGTAAAAAATCTATTTTGCTTTGATTTGTTACTAAACTCCGATAATACTGAGCCGATTGAAATGCAATATATAAAGGAAAATTTTACATAGCATGGGAAAAATGTTTTTAAAATTCAATCAATCGAAAGAAGAACATTACTCAATTTTATGTATATTCAACAAAAAACTAAAATGTGAAAATGAACGAATTCACTTAATTGTGAATAAATTCCAAAAGAATCCATAAACTTGTAAGATCAATATCTCATTTTATTCCTATGACATGGGCTTTATGATAAAATAATAAATCTTAACAAATTTTGACGTTTTCGATTTTTCATGATTTTTTTAAAACTAAAAAATTTGCTATTTTCATGGAAAAAATATATTTTTTGCTTCAATTTTTTATTATTACTCCGAAACTACTGAGCCGAATGAAATGCAATATACATATATAGGAAAATTTTACATAGCATGGGAAAAATGTTTTTAAAATTCAATCCACCGAAAGAAGAACATTAACTACTCAATTTTATGTATATTCAACAAAAAACTAAAATTTTGTGAAAATGAGCGAATTCACTTAATTGTGAATAAATTCGAAAAGAATCCATACATTTCTATGCTCAATATCTCGTTTTATTCCTATGATATGTGACTTTATGATAAAGTAATAAATGTGAAAAATTTTTGAAGTTTTCGATTTTTCATGATTTTTTTAAAACTAAAAAATTAGCTTTTTTCATGGAAAAAATAAATTTTTTGTTTCAATTTTTTATTATAACTCTGAAACTACTGAGCCGATTAAAAGGCAATATATATGTAAAAATTTGTACATAGCATGGGAATTTTTTTTGCGAAATTCAATCTATCGAAAGAAGACCAATAACTTCTAAATTTTATGTATAACAAACAAAAAAATAAAATTTTGTGAAAATGAGCGTCACTTAATTTTGAATAAATTAGAAAAGAATCCATCTATTTGTATGATCGATATCTTGTTTTATTCCTATGGCATGTAGATTTGCGATAAAGCAATAAATCTGAATAATTTCTGCCGTTTTCGATTTTTCATGTATTTTTTAAAACAAAAAAATTTGCTATTTTCAAGTAAAAAATTTATTTTTTGCTTCAATTTGTTATTATAACTCCGAAACTACTGAGCCGATTAAAATGCTATATATAAAAGGATTAAAGGCTAGCTAAATAAATATTTTTGTGTGTAGATTTTAATAATCTCGCACTAAGCGTTTTTGAGTTATGTATCATTAATTATGTAGCGAAACGTCTAAAAAAATGCGAAATTTTACATTTGTACTTAGGTAGCCATGATGCATCAAATCTCTATAGTGGTTATTCAAGCTTTTTTTGCCTTTGACCTGTGTTATGTTGTAAAATCTTAACTCCATCTATTTTAAACGATAATTTTTTGATATGAATGGACAATTAGTTCAGAATTTCTAATAAATATTGTCACCTGACCCACTATGCTTTCAGCCAAAGTGCGCAATGATGTTTTATCTTTGAGTGTTAGTGTGTGTAGTAGTAGTGATGTTAGCATGTGTGTATAATTTGAATGTTTGATGTGTTGATGAGATACACAGACTCAAACAAACACACAGAGAAACACGCACACAGTCATCATCAGACAGTCAAAACACTTATAGGTCAGTTGTTCTATACAAAAGCTTTTACTCATGTTTATTATACATAAATGAAGTGCTTGCAACAGCCACCAACCACTACGACTCACTATACCAAAGGATATATTTACACAGATACAGACAGACGGACGGACAGACACTCACACTTGTACTGTTTTAATGCAGCACTGTAATAAAAAATTAACACATGGTATAGAGCACAACAAGTGCAACGAGAAGTAGGAAAACGCTTATTCTGCCTACATCAATGCAACAAAATCATTATTATCAACTGCAACATGAATCCATATCACATCGTCAGCACCAACAGCAGCATTATCATCATCATCAGCATCATCATCATTATTATTGTGATTGTGATTGTCTGTTAAGGGTTTTGTAAGAGTGAGAGAGAGTGGCAAACATTCAAATGACAGCAAATAAAAGCAGTTGCAGGGAAGATGTTACATGCCACAATGTGTAAATTGGAAGTTGTTTGTTACATCCACCAAGCCAGCACTTGGGTTCGGCTTGTGTTTTACACATTGCTGGTGTGTGAATGTTAAGAAAGTGACGATGATGATGTGATGATGATGATTTTTGGTTTATAATACACAAAAAATGTCACTTATTCTGTATGCAAACAGTCGTACAACACTCACATTGTGTCATTGTGGCATAATCATGTTGAGTTGATGACGACATCAAGCATTGCTTGTATAACTGATGATTATGTTGATGTTTATATGCAGCAGCAACAGCAGCAGCTGCTAACATTTGCCTGCAACTCATTTTGCCCTTAAGCCAGGCCATTTCATGCTGTTTAAAACATTTGCAGTTACTTTCAAATGTATGCTAAAGTCAACTTTACACGTTTGTTGCGAGTTCACTTTATTCTTTCTCTACGCTTCCCATATAATATGTTTTAAACTCATATTCTTTATTATTTTTGTACTTTTATTTAAAGAAAAAAAATCATATTTTTTTGCCTGCCCCCTCTTTTATGCCATATGCACCATGCTGTTGCGCCATTAACCACTTATGTTTAATAAAAGCCCCAAAGAAAGTATGAAGAGTTAAAAGAAAAATGCCAATGGAAGCGTCATGAAATTAATGTGCAGTGCACATGATTTCGGGTTTATTTAACTCGAATAAAAAGGATTTTTTTTACAAAAAACTGCCACTACTCGTAGATTTTATAAGAAAAAAACACAGAACAAAACAAAACGAATCATTTCAGGCGTGCAATATAAAAAAGCACATGAGTTACATGAAGAGGTGAAAGGAATACAAAAATTACTGTTAAAGAAAAAAAAAGAAATATGAAAAAATTACATGGAGCATTTTAAAAACACAGAGGAAAATTTAAATTAATTTACTTTTTTAACAAAATAATAGTGAATAATTGTAATGAGTTGTACTAGTTCTATTCTAGTTCTGTTCTAGTTCTGTTCTAGTTCTGTTCTAGTTCTGTTCTAGTTCTGTTCTAGTTCTGTTCTAGTTCTGTTCTAGTTCTGTTCTAGTTCTGTTCTAGTTCTGTTCTAGTTCTGTTCTAGTTCTGTTCTAGTTCTGTTCTAGTTCTGTTCTAGTTCTGTTCTAGTTCTGTTCTAGTTCTGTTCTAGTTCTGTTCTAGTTCTGTTCTAGTTCTGTTCTAGTTCTGTTCTAGTTCTGTTCTAGTTCTGTTCTAGTTCTGTTCTGTTCTGTTCTAGTTCTGTTCTGTTCTAGTTCTGTTCTAGTTCTGTTCTAGTTCTGTTCTAGTTCTGTTCTAGTTCTGTTCTGTTCTAGTTCTGTTCTAGTTCTGTTCTAGTTCTGTTCTAGTTATATTCTAGTTATGTTCTAGTTATGTTCTAGTTCTGTTCTAGTTCTGTTCTAGTTCTGTTCTAGTTCTGTTCTAGTTCTGTTCTAGTTCTGTTCTAGTTCTGTTCTAGTTCTGTTCTAGTTCTGTTCTAGTTCTGTTCTAGTTCTGTTCTAGTTCTGTTCTAGTTCTGTTCTAGTTCTGTTCTAGTTCTGTTCTAGTTCTGTTCTAGTTCTGTTCTAGTTCTGTTCTAGTTCTGTTCTAGTTCTGTTCTAGTTCTGTTCTAGTTCTGTTCTAGTTCTGTTCTAGTTCTGTTCTAGTTCTGTTCTAGTTCTGTTCTAGTTCTGTTCTAGTTCTGTTCTAGTTCTGTTCTAGTTCTGTTCTAGTTCTGTTCTAGTTCTGTTCTAGTTCTGTTCTAGTTCTGTTCTAGTTCTGTTCTAGTTCTGTTCTAGTTCTGTTCTAGTTCTGTTCTAGTTCTGTTCTAGTTCTGTTCTAGTTCTGTTCTAGTTCTGTTCTAGTTCTGTTCTAGTTCTGTTCTAGTTCTGTTCTAGTTCTGTTCTAGTTCTGTTCTAGTTCTGTTCTAGTTCTGTTCTAGTTCTGTTCTAGTTCTGTTCTAGTTCTGTTCTAGTTCTGTTCTAGTTCTGTTCTAGTTCTGTTCTAGTTCTGTTCTAGTTCTGTTCTAGTTCTGTTCTAGTTCTGTTCTAGTTCTGTTCTAGTTCTGTTCTAGTTCTGTTCTAGTTCTGTTCTAGTTCTGTTCTAGTTCTGTTCTAGTTCTGTTCTAGTTCTGTTCTAGTTCTGTTCTAGTTCTGTTCTAGTTCTGTTCTAGTTCTGTTCTAGTTCTGTTCTAGTTCTGTTCTAGTTCTGTTCTAGTTCTGTTCTAGTTCTGTTCTAGTTCTGTTCTAGTTCTGTTCTAGTTCTGTTCTAGTTCTGTTCTAGTTCTGTTCTAGTTCTGTTCTAGTTCTGTTCTAGTTCTGTTCTAGTTCTGTTCTAGTTCTGTTCTAGTTCTGTTCTAGTTCTGTTCTAGTTCTGTTCTAGTTCTGTTCTAGTTCTGTTCTAGTTCTGTTCTAGTTCTGTTCTAGTTCTGTTCTAGTTCTGTTCTAGTTCTGTTCTAGTTCTGTTCTAGTTCTGTTCTAGTTCTGTTCTAGTTCTGTTCTAGTTCTGTTCTAGTTCTGTTCTAGTTCTGTTCTAGTTCTGTTCTAGTTCTGTTCTAGTTCTGTTCTAGTTCTGTTCTAGTTCTGTTCTAGTTCTGTTCTAGTTCTGTTCTAGTTCTGTTCTAGTTCTGTTCTAGTTCTGTTCTAGTTCTGTTCTAGTTCTGTTCTAGTTCTGTTCTAGTTCTGTTCTAGTTCTGTTCTAGTTCTGTTCTAGTTCTGTTCTAGTTCTGTTCTAGTTCTGTTCTAGTTCTGTTCTAGTTCTGTTCTAGTTCTGTTCTAGTTCTGTTCTAGTTCTGTTCTAGTTCTGTTCTAGTTCTGTTCTAGTTCTGTTCTAGTTCTGTTCTAGTTCTGTTCGTCCATTTCGCTCAGTGTTTCATTGTTGTAGGGCGCGCAGCAAAATAAAAAAACATAATCTACAAAATATTTAAGCTTGAATTGTAATTTTTAATGAGTAAAATATACATGTAAAAATGAGCAAAAAACTCACATGTAAAAAATATATTTTTAAACAATAAAAAAAATATGAAAGCAGGCAAAAAAAACATATGTAAAAATTATAATTATTTTCAGAGCAGTTCTGAAATACAACAACAACGACAACAAGCACACAAAATAAGTATAAAAACAAACGAGTTATTTTTAAATTAAAAAATTCTACCCAGGTAAACAAATGTAATTGCACTTGATATTAACTCTGAACAGACCCCAGACATGCATAATTCTCTCATACTCACCTCTCAAGCATGATGCTTGAAACAAGCATACAAACATGTACAAACCTACACACTTGCAACCGTAGTTATGCACTTTCAAACACACACACTTTCAGCACTCAAGTATAATTGCTAACATGGTGATTAAGTGGTGGGTGGATGATGAAGAGCGTGGAGTGTGCGGAGAGTGTTGCTTGGTTGTGTGTTTGTTTTTAACAAAATGGTGGTGAGAGTAAAGCAAGTATTTTTTGTTGTTACTGTAAATTTACTGTGGTATGGGTGGTGTGTGTGTGTGTGTCTGTTTTCACATTGATCTTTATTAAGACAATGTCAATTGAAGTTGCGGCATATGATTTCATTAAATTAAATGAAATTAATAGTTATGAATACACTTTACTTGCTATAATAATTGCTGAACATTATTATTACTGCAAAAATATGTATTTATTATGAACACAGGTCAATCATCAAACTTATAACAACAACAATAATTTAATTTTACAATCAGACAAAAAAAAAAACAAACAAAAAATAACAAAAATCATACTTGATACGGTTATACTTAATTGTAGATGAATTGATAAATTATTGGCCGAGATTTAATTGTATCGCATTGCAATTTCTGTTCACATAGTTTTGCGAAGAAATTGATTAAAATACAATGCAAGAGTACAATAAAACAAATTAAATTGATTTAAATTAAACAATAGTGTAAGAGATATGCTGGTATGAGGAGTATGAGATTGAGATGTATGAATATGTTAATATTAATTAGTGGTATATTAAATTCTTGATTTAATTAATTGATTACAATGATAGCATGAATAAAGAGTGGAAATTAGGGGTAGTTGTGGTTGAATTTATGGAATGGAAGATGTAGACATATTTTAAAAATACATATGTATGTAATTTCAAATACAAAGGATCAAATGTCAATTTGTTGTTAAATTTCATTCCATATATCAGATGGCTAATTTCTCAAAAACGATAAATTTAAGAAAAAAAATTTAATTTTTTTAGAAAAGATCCAATTTGGAGTCAAATAGCTTCGGGTTTTCGTAATGGATCCAGTTTTCATCGCTAATAATGATTCGGTAAAAAAATGATTTTCTTTTAAAGTTTTTAATCAGCATTTCCGACATGCAAAATCGTCTTTGAAGGTAACTGAGCTGCTATTCGTACGGCACCCAATTTCCTTGCTTTTGGATTTATCCTGCTGCTCGCAGGATTTTTGCTTGAGTAGCTCTCAATCATTTTTTTAAAAAGGTATTTTGGTTTAAAAAGGTACTTTTTGTTTAAAAAGGTACTTTTAGTTTAAAAAGGTACTTTTTGTTTAAAAAGGTACTTTTTGTTTAAAAAGGTACTTTTTGTTTAAAAAGGTACTTTTTGTTTAAAAAGGTACTTTTTGTTTAAAAAGGTACTTTTTGTTTAAAAAGGTACTTTTTGTTTAAAAAGGTACTTTTTGTTTAAAAAGGTACTTTTTGTTTAAAAAGGTACTTTTTGTTTAAAAAGGTACTTTTTGTTTAAAAAGGTACTTTTTGTTTAAAAAGGTACTTTTTGTTTAAAAAGGTACTTTTTGTTTAAAAAGGTACTTTTTGTTTAAAAATGTACTTTTTGTTTAAAAAGGTACTTTTTGTTTAAAAAGGTACTTTTTGTTTAAAAAGGTACTTTTTGTTTAAAAAGGTACTTTTTGTTTAAAAAGGTACTTTTTGTTTAAAAAGGTACTTTTTGTTTAAAAAGGTACTTTTTGTTTAAAAAGGTACTTTTTGTTTAAAAAGGTACTTTTTGTTTAAAAAGGTACTTTTTGTTTAAAAAGGTACTTTTTGTTTAAAAATGTACTTTTTGTTTAAAAAGGTACTTTTTGTTTAAAAAGGTACTTTTTGTTTAAAAAGGTACTTTTTGTTTAAAAAGGTACTTTTTGTTTAAAAAGGTACTTTTTGTTTAAAAAGGTACTTTTTGTTTAAAAAGGTACTTTTTGTTTAAAAAGGTACTTTTTGTTTAAAAAGGTACTTTTTGCTTAAAAAGGTATTTTTGTACTTTTTGTTTAAAAAGGTACTTTTACATAAAAAAGGTACTTTTTGTTTAAAAAGGTACTTTTACATTAAAAAGGTACTTTTACATTAAAAAGGTACTTTTTGTTTAAAAAGGTACTTTTAGTTTAAAAAGGTACTTTTACATTAAAAAGGTACTTTTTGTTTAAAAAGGTACTTTTAGTTTAAAAAGGTACTTTTAGTTTAAAAAGGTACTTTTAGTTTAAAAAGGTACTTTTTGTTTAAAAAGGTACTTTTTGTTTAAAAAGGTCTTTTTGTTTAAAAAGGTACTTTTTGTTTAAAAAGGTACTTTTGGTTTAAAAATGTGCTTTTTGTATAAAAAGGTACTTTTTGTTTAAAAAGGTACTTTTAGTTTAAAAAGGTACTTTTTGTTTAAAAAGGTACTTTTACATTGAAAAGGTACTTTTTGTTTAAAAAGGTACTTTTTGTTTAAAAAGGAACTTTTTGTTTAAAAAGGTACTTTTTGTTTAAAAAGTACTTTTTGTTTAAAAAGGAACTTTTTGTTTAAAAAGGAACTTTTTGTTTAAAAAGGAACTTTTTGTTTAAAAAGGTACTTTTTGTTTCAAAAGGTACTTTTAGTTTAAAAAGAAACTTCTAGTTTCAAAAAGATATTTTTAGTTTTTAAAGGTACTTTTTATTTAAAAATGTTCATTTAGTTTAAAAAGTTATTAAACTTTGGTACCTAAAAAAACAAAGACCTTTATCTCACTTCATCTCATATATGTTTGTTTTGACTTTTATATTTCCTTTTTGTGATTTGACAAACTCCCTCCAAATATTTATTGGAACAGCTTTTGCGTTTGTTAAAAATTAAAATATGACCGCATTATTTGTTTTATATTTCCTTAATGTCCACTGCATTTTGTGTCAGCAATTTTGTATGTTTTTTTTTTCTAATTTTTTACCATCTATTTGTGTATTTTATTATATTGTTTCTCATTTCGACCAATTTTTATTTCAACACTTAATATTTGACTGTTTTGTTGCTTCTGTGTTCTATTCGTTTTCCTTTTGAGGGCTATAAATATTTTATTTTAAATAAATATTTAATGTTTGCCTGGGTTTCTGTTTAGTTAGTGCTTTCAATGTTCAGTGATACTTGTGTAGTCGTATATATTTGGCTCATTCTTATTTCCTTTCAACATGTCTGAGTGGCCATTTAATATTGAAATATTTGTTTTTAATTTTTTTTATTATTTCATCTTGTTCTCCATTCGTTTGTTGGTTCTTTTCTTAGCTGATACATTTCTATTTGTCTTAGTACTTTGCGAACATTTTTGCAGAAAAACCCAGTTTCATACTTACATACATACGTAATAAATTTTCTAATAGTGCTGCAATATGTTGGTGATTTCCTTTTTTTGCTGTTTTGTTTCTATACATCGTTTATTTAATGTTGGTGTAAGGAGTGAATGATTGCGGGAGTTTCATAATAAACCAAAAAAACAAGTATCTTCATATTAAAAGGTCCTTCTTTTAAGAAATACTAATTTTTAACATCCTTAAAATCGATCAAATTAAAATCTAAAAATTTTGTTTTGAATTACAAACACATTTCCCATGCAAATTCTTAAGTAAATCCCCAAAAACATTGCATTATTTTCCCAAACTTATTCTCACTATGAAACTTCCCCCACAACTTATCACTTGTGTGTTGTTCTAATATTGTTGCATATTTTTAGATTGCTGGCATTTGGCTACACATGAGTATATTGCATGTATGTTTGTGTCTGTATAAATGTTCATGTTTTCTTTAAGTGTATTTGTCTTCTGTTGTAATATTTCTTGTAATGTCAGCATAAGGATTTAACAACATACACACACACACACTCTGGCAAGGGCGTTAATATTTCACAATGAATATGCTGAGAGTAGAAAAAACTTGTTCACGGGAATAATATTTATATTTGCTAGAACTGCAGCCAAATAAGAAACACATAAATATACGAACAAACATGAAAGTTAAATACAATGACCCTGAAAATAACATTTTGGATAAAATATTTAATTTGTTTTTATAATTTAATTTTAGCTGAAATTGAAACAGTGGGGTCAAAAATTTGTTTTATATATTTAGAGGTAATTTCTGCTTAAAAAGGTAATTTTTGTTTAAAAAGGTACTTTTTGTTTAAAGAAGTACTTTTTGTTTAAAGAAGTACTTTTTGTTTAAAAAGGTACATTTTGTTTAAAAATGTACTTTTAGGTTAAAAATGTACTTTTTGTTTGAAAAGGTACTTTTTGTTTAAAAAGGTACTTTTTGTTTGAAAATGTACTTTTTGTTTAAAAAGGTACTTTTTGTTCAAAAAGTTACTTTTTGTTTAAAAAGGTACATTTTGTTTGAAAATGTACTTTTTGTTTGAAAAGGTACTTTTTGTTTAAAAAGGTACTTTTTGTTTAAAAAGGTACTTTTTGTTTGAAAAGGTACTTTTTGTTTAAAAAGTTAATTTTTGTTTAAAAAGGTACTTTTTGTTTAAAAAGGTACTTTTTGTTTGAAAAGGTACGTTTTGTTTAAAAAGGTACTTTTTGTTTAAAAAGGTACTTTTTGTTTAAAAAGGTACGTTTAGTTTAAAAAGTTACTTTTTGTTTAAAAAGGTACTTTTTGTTTGGAAAGGTACTTTTTGTTTAAAAAGGTACTTTTAGTTTAAAAAGGTAATTTTAGTTTAAAAAGGTACTTTTATTTTAAAAAGGTACTTTTTGTTTAAAAAGGTACATTTAGTTTAAAAAGGTACGTTTAGTTTACAAAGGTACTTTGTGTTTAAAAAGGTACTTTTTGTTTAAAAAGGTAGTTTTTGTTTAAAAAGGTACTTTTTGTTTAAAAAGATACTTTTTGTTTAAAAAAGTAAATTTTTTGTTTAAAAAAGTACTTTTTGCTTAAAAAGGTACTATTTGTTTAAAAAGGTACTTTTTGTGTAAAAAGGTACTTTTTGTTTTAAAAGGTACTTTTTAGTTTTAAAAGGTACTTTTTGTTTAAAAAGGTACTTTTTGTTTATAAAGGTACTTTTTATTTAAGAAGGTACTTTTTGTTTAAAAAGGTACTATTTGTTTATAAAGGTACTTTTTGTTTAAATAGGTACTTTTTGTTTAAATAGGTACTTTTTGTTTAAAAAGGTACTTTTTGTTTAAAAATGTACTTTTTGTTTAAAAAGTTACTTTTCGTTTAAAAAAGTACTTTTTGTTTAAAAAGGTACTATTTGTTTATAAAGGTACTTTTTGTTAAAAATATATTTTTTGTTTAAAAAGGTACTTTTCGTTTAAAAAAGTACTTTTTGTTTAAAAAGGTACTATTTGTTTAAAAGGTACTTTTTGTTTAAAAAGGTACTTTTTATTTAAGAAGGTGCTTTTTGTTTAAAAAAGTACTTTTTGTTTAAAAAGGTACTATTTGTTTATAAAGGTACTTTTTGTTTAAAAAAGTACTTTTTGTTTAAAAAGGTACTTTTTGTTTAAAAAGTTACTTTTTGTTTTAAAAGGTACTTTTGGTTTAAAAAAGTACTTTTCGTTTAAAAATGTACTTTTTGCTTAAAAAGGTACTTTTTGTTTAAAGTTACTTTTAGTTGAAAATTTAACTTTGAGTTTAAAAAGGTACTTTTTTTTAAAAAGATACTTTTAAAAGGCACTTTTTGTTTAAAAAGTTATTTTTATTTTAAATGTTGTTGATAAAGGTACTTTTAGTTTAAAAAAATACTTTTGGTTTGACAAGGTACTTTAAGTTTAAAAGGGTAATTTTAGTTTAAAAAAGTACTTTTACATTAAAAAGGTACTTTTACATTAAAAACGTACTTTTAGTTTAAAAATGTTCTTTTTTACATTTAAATGGTATTTTTAGTTTAAATATATTTTTAAATGTGCTTTTTGTTAAAAAATGTACTTTTAGTTTAAAATTGTGAAGTTCTGATAGGTGTGGGCGATTTAAAACGTTTTAATTCAAAATTTCCTAACTCTTATCTCTTTGTCTAGCCTCTGTGATATTTGTACCCTCATATTTAACACTCAATTGATTGAGAATTAAATTTGAATTCTTTTAACTGTAAATATTATTCAAACGACCAACAAAACGTTTCTTTATTCACAGATTTTATGGTTCAATGCCTGTAGCTAATTTTATATAACTATATATGATTATGAAGCAGCCGCTATAATCACCCATAGTTTATAGGGGTTAAACTTTTCATAAGAAACTTGTTTTTATTCAAACAATTCGAATAATACGATTACATATAACTGTTTTCTTCCTATCAATATATGTATGTATGTATGTACGATGCGCTGCCAAGTAATCTGAGAATGAGAATAAAAATAAAACTTTTTCTTATTTTAAATCTCCTTCCTTCCGCTGACATTCTTTGTTTGATGCGAACAAAACAAATCACTTTTAATACTTTTGAAAGAAGAAAGAAATGAAAAAAAACAACACACACAAGCCAGAACGCCGTAGAGCAAGAGAATGTTTATAAGCCTCAAATCTCAAAATCATTATTATTATTTTCTTAAAAAGAAATCAAAAAAAAGATGCTTTTTTTTCCTATTGTAAAGTTTTAGGGGTTCTAATGTTTTATAAAAGCATAGAAATGGCTGTGTTTGAGTGTGTAAACGCACTTTAACAATAACAAGAACATGTAACGACCTGTGGTAATCCTGCAAGGAGAGCATAACCACAACAAAAAAGACAATAACAACTTCACCATCATCAGTCTGGTATAAAAAAAAAAGAAAAAATAAACTAAAGTTGGCATTTCGAGCAGATTAAAATTTTTGAGGTCACTACAATTTCCCAAACCACTATTACGAATACCCATAGACACACAAACACAATAACATTAGCTCTCCCTCTCTCTCTTTCTCTTTCACAAATATAGTAGAACACTTATTGGGTTTATGTGCAATAACAACAGCAACAACAAAAACAACTTCCATATCCTGTTAGTGAATAAGACGGATTTTCTAGGTTCGTTTACAAAATGAAAAAAAAAAAGAAAACGATTCACTATTTCAAACTCATAAACAGAGTGCGCAAAAGAAGATGAAGGAGGGAAAACTATTTTCTTTTTTTTTTGGATTTTTGCCAAAGTTTGTTAATGAAAATCACAATATGCATTTGCCTGGCATTCACAGAAAAATACTCGTAGAAGCAAATGAAAGAACAATTTTGATTGAAATTCTCTGCCACTTCATATAACAGAAATAAGTGACAGAATAATATGGTTTTAATAAGTACTACAGCTGCTTTTTTAAAGCTTATTCTTGTTTCAAATTAATACATTTTAATAATTTTATTCGAAGAAATCATCCACAAGCAATATAATTTACATTGTTGAACAACACACTAATATGGCTCTATTGCGTATGATTAATATTCAAATTATATTAATCATTCGCCACTTATTTATGTTCTTGCTGGCTGTAAATCTATATTAATTCTAAAACTGAAATACATTGTCCATTTTCTCACATCTTATAAGATAATCTGACATTTTTCTTTATAAATATTATTGTATGTTCATTGAAAGATACATAATCCCTTTATTTGTGTTTGCTCAAATTGAAATTGACATTTGCAACGATGTAAGCATTTAAAATAAAACATCAAATCTTTAATACATCTTAAGGTCTGGATAATAAAACATTTATCATCATTAAAGTCCTTGGATGGATGCAAAGAACTCATACTTTTGGGCAACATATTGATATGGTGGGGATCTTCCCTTGATGATGCTAACGCTTAACCCTGTCGCTTTCTATTTATTCCAATTCTAGTGAGTAATTCTCCCCTCTTTAACCTCTTTTGGGTTCTACACACGTAAACAAAACACATTCACATCAAGTCCTTATGATTATTAACTTGTAAATTGACCCGTATTTAATAAATATCTATACACTCAATGAAAAATATATGTAAACACAAAAAAATACGAAAGAATAAGAAGCCAATATTGTCATAAAGAAGATACATGTTCGAACTAAAGCTAAGGACTGATATCTATTAAAATGGAGCACTATTTTAAAGTAAAATTGATTTTTGAAGTAAAAGTACCTTTTTAAACTAAAAGAAGCTTTTTCAACTAAAAGAAGCTTTTTAAACTAAAAGAACTTTTTTTTAGAAAAAGTACATTTTAAAACAAAAAGTACATTTTTAAGCAAAAAGTACATTTTAAACAAAAAGTACCTTTTTAAGCAAAAAGTACATTTTAAAACAAAAAGTACCTTTTTAAGCAAAAAGTAAATTTTTAAACAAAAAGTACCTTTTTAAGCAAAAAGTACATTTTTAAACAAAAATTACTTTTTTAAAATAAAAGTACCTTTTTAAACAAAAAGTACCTTTTTAAACAAAAAGTACCTTTTTAAGCAAAAAGTACATTTTTAAACAAAAAGTACTTTTTTAAAATAAAAGTACCTTTTAAAACAAAAAGTACCTTTTTTACCAAAAATTCCTTTTTTAACAAAAAGTACCTTTTTATACTAAAAGTACCTTTTAAAACAGAAAGTACCTTTTTAAACAAAAAGTACCTTTTTTAACAAAAAGTACCTTTTTTAACAAAAAATACCTTTTTAAACTAAAAGTACCTTTTAAAACTAAAAGTACCTTTTTAAACAAAAAGTACATTTTTAAACTAAATGAAACTTTTTACACTAAAAGGTACCTTTTTAAACAAAAAGTACCTTTTGAAGTAAAAGTACCTTTTTAAACAAAAAGTACCTTTTTAAACAAAAAGTACCTTTTTAACCAAAAAGTACATTTTTAAACTAAAAGTACCTTTTTAAACAAAAACTACATTTTTAAACAAAAAGTACCATTTTAAACAAAAAGTACCTTTTGAATTAAAAGTACCTTTTGAAGTAAAAGTACCTTTTGAAGTAAAAGTACCTTTTGAAGTAAAAGTACCTTTTGAAGTAAAAGTACCTTTTGAAGTAAAAGTACCTTTTGAAGTAAAAGTACCTTTTGAAGTAAAAGTACCTTTTGAAGTAAAAGTACCTTTTGAAGTAAAAGTACCTTTTGAAGTAAAAGTACCTTTTGAAGTAAAAGTACTTTTTGAAGTAAAAGTACCTTTTGAAGTAAAAGTACCTTTTGAAGTAAATGTACATTTTGAAGTAAAAGTACCTTTTGAAGTAAAAGTACCTTTTGAAGTAAAAGTACCTTTTGAAGTAAAAGTACCTTTTGAAGTAAAAGTACCTTTTGAAGTAAAAGTACCTTTTGAAGTAAAAGTACCTTTTGAAGTAAAAGTACCTTTTGAAGTAAAAGTACCTTTTGAAGTAAAAGTACCTTTTGAAGTAAAAGTACCTTTTGAAGTAAAAGTACCTTTTGAAGTAAAAGTACCTTTTGAAGTAAAAGTACCTTTTGAAGTAAAAGTACCTTTTGAAGTAAAAGTACCTTTTGAAGTAAAAGTACCTTTTGAAGTAAAAGTACCTTTTGAAGTAAAAGAACCTTTTGAAGTAAAAGTACTTGTTCAAACAATAAGTACATTTTTAAACAAAAAAAAACAAAAAACTGAAAGTACCTTTTTAAACAAAAAGTACCTTTTTTAAACAAAAAGTACCTTTTTAAACAAAAAGTACCTTTTTAAACAAAAAGTACCTTTTTACACAAAAAGTACATTTTGAAGTAAAAGTACCTTTTTGAAGTGAAAGTATCTTTTGAAGTAAAAGTACCTTTTTGAAGTGAAAGTACCTTTTGAAGTAAAAGTACCTTTTGAAGTAAAATTACCTTTTGAAGTAAAAGTACCTTTTGAAGTAAAAGTACCTTTTGAAGTAAAAGTACTTGTTCAAACAATAAGTACATTTTTAAACAAAAAAAAACAAAAAATTGAAAGTACCTTTTTAAACAAAAAGTACCTTTTTTAAACAAAAAGTACCTTTTTAAACAAAAAGTACCTTTTTACACAAAAAGTACCTTTTTACACAAAAAGTACATTTTGAAGTAAAAGTACCTTTTTGAAGTGAAAGTACCTTTTGAAGTAAAAGTACCTTTTGAAGTAAAAGTACCTTTTGAAGTAAAAGTACCTTTTGAAGTAAAAGTACCTTTTGAAGTAAAAGTACCTTTTGAAGTAAAAGTACCTTTTGAAGTAAAAGTACCTTTTGAAGTAAAAGTACCTTTTGAAGTAAAAGTACCTTTTGAAGTAAAAGTACCTTTTGAAGTAAAAGTACCTTTTGAAGTAAAAGTACCTTTTGAAGTAAAAGTACCTTTTGAAGTAAAAGTACCTTTTGAAGTAAAAGTACCTTTTGAAGTAAAAGTACCTTTTGAAGTAAAAGTACCTTTTGAAGTAAAAGTACCTTTTGAAGTAAAAGTACCTTTTGAACTAAAAGTACCTTTTGAAGTAAAAGTAATTTTTGAAGTAAAAGTACCTTTTAGACTAAAAGTACCTTTTAGACTAAAAGTACCTTTTAGACTAAAAGTACCTTTTAGACTAAAAGTACCTTTTAGACTAAAAGTACCTTTTAGACTAAAAGTACCTTTTAGACTAAAAGTACCTTTTAGACTAAAAGTACCTTTTAGACTAAAAGTACCTTTTAGACTAAAAGTACCTTTTGGACTAAAAGTACCTTTTGGACTAAAAGTACCTTTTGAAGTAAAAGTACCTTTTGGAGTAAAAGTACATTTTGGACTAAAAGTACCTTATGAAATAAAAGTACCTTTTTAAAAAAAGTACCTTTTTTAAACAAAAAGTACCTTTTTAAACAAAAAGTATCATTTTAAACAAAAAGTAACTTTTTAAAAAAAAAGTACCTTTTACACTAAAAGTTCGCTTTCGTTTATTTGATTACTGTTTTACTGATGGCAAACCTTGCAGCAACTTTTACAACATAAAATGAACAATGAGAATAAAATCGTTGACACCAGTAAAAAGACTTTTGACCACAAAAACACATGAAAGGGAATCGACAGATAAAAAAAAAAACTGAATTCAGAATGAAATTGTTACTTGTTTAACACACAATGAGTGGTGATTTACTATCGCATTCGTATCTCTCTGTCGATTTTTAGTGTATCTGTGTATCATTTTTCTGTGTGCGGTTTTAGTTCAACAAATTATTTTCAAGTCAATGAATTGAATTGTATGAAACTCTTCGTTTTTTTTTTGTGAACAATTTATACGAGCAAATGGGAGGTTGAAAAGCTAGAAACTGTGTGGTTAAAGGCCTTGAATAATTCTTTCATTTTAGATTGTTTTACCTAAATCCAATGCTTTGAAACTTTCATTTATTTAAGGATTTATAATAAAACCAAATTTTGATTATTATTTTCATAAAGAAATGCTGCATGTTTTATTTGTAATAGTTGTTATAGTTTTCTGGCCCCTTTTCATTACTGTTCAATAGACCTTCTGTTAAGCCCCTGCTTCTTAATAGATTCTAGATCGTATATATTGATACGTTATCTCACTTGCTTTGTTGGTTTGTTAATATCATCCCATCATATATTTAAGGACATATTTTTGTTTTGTATACTTTTTTCTCCTTCAATCTATAAGGATTCTTAACAAATTGTAAAATATTGTTTTTTTTTTTTGTTGTCTTGTATTGTTGCGTTCTTATCATTTTCAAGATGTCAAAGTATGTCAATTTTATGCTCTCCAACAAAAAGCAAACAAAAAAAAAATCAACTAAAACTTGTGATGATGGCAAACAAACAAATAAATAGAAAAAACAACCAGATAAACAACTAAATACTGTTATATACTACAAAAAAAAAAGAAAAAAACAAAGCAAGAAACTTACAGAATATTAAAAATGTTGTTCGAGATGTCAGAATTGAAACAAAAGAAATTTTAAGACCATTTAAGCGTGCTAAATGTCCAGTATATTCTTTGGTTCTATCATTGAGTATGTATTTGGAGAATGTGTGGAGTGTGTACAAGTGAGTGCACGATGTTAAGAAATGTCAAAGATGTTAAATATCTAGACAATGGGTTTTCAATGTATTTAATTTGACTTTTCTTTTTGTAAGCTTATTCTTATTTTAGGGAGATAAACACCATTTCCCACAAATAAAATTTTAAATATACAAATTTCTTTTAGTTCAGCTTATTTTCAAATCATTTAACTTCAACTTTATTCCTCAGCCAATTTTTTGCCTTTTGAGTTTCTAAAACATATTTTCCATTTCTTTAGGAAATGGTTACCATTCTCTTTATCTCCACTTCATTTGAACATGTATTATAATTCTGATATTTTCTTTGTTCAAATGTCTTGTGATTAATTCCATTTAAGTTTGTTACTAAATAACGAAACTTTTTCTTTACAAGCTTAAAACTGACAGTAATTCAAAATATAAACATGTAAAACGTGAGCTGTCAATGACCGAAAATTCGAAAGTATGTTTTTATTGGGGTGGAAGTAATTAAGTTTAAAACAAAATAAGAGCATTTATGTGCCACATTAGAGAAGGAGAATGTTTAAATGATGACTTATATAGACAAAATTTACATATTTCTGATGTTTAATTAAAGATTTTTGAACAATGTTATGGGAGGCGTATGAGTGCTAATTATTTCTAGATTTAGAAAATAATATTACTCATACGTAGATATATTAGACATTTCTGGATTTCTTTCAATTAATTTTAAACTAGAGGTACATTTTATAGTAATAGTATATTTTAGACTAAAAGTACCTTTTGGACTAAAAGTACCTTTTGTACTAAAAGTACCTTTTGGACTAAAAGTACCTTTTGGACTAAAAGTACCTTTTGGACTAAAAGTACCTTTTGGACTAAAAGTACCTTTTGGACTAAAAGTACCTTTTGGACTAAAAATACCTTTTCGACTAAAAGTAACTTTTGGACTAAGAGTACCTTTTGGACTAAAAGTACCTTTTGCACTAAAAGTACTTTTTGGAATAAAAATACCTTTTGAAGTAAATCTAGCTCTTGAAGTAAAAGTACCTTTTGAAGTAAAAGTACCATTTGAAGTAAAAGTACCTTTTGAAGTAAAAGTACCTTTTGAAGTAAAAGTACCTTTTGAAGTAAAAGTACCTTTTGAAGTAAAAGTACCTTTTGAAGTAAAAGTACCTTTTGAAGTAAAAGTACCTTTTGAAGTAAAAGTACCTTTTGAAGTAAAAGTACCTTTTGAAGTAAAAGTACCTTTTGAAGTAAAAGTACCTTTTGAAGTAAAAGTACCTTTTGAAGTAAAAGTACCTTTTGAAGTAAAAGTACCTTTTGAAGTAAAAGTACCTTTTGAAGTAAAAGTACCTTTTGAAGTAAAAGTACCTTTTGAAGTAAAAGTACTTTTTGAAGTAAAAGTACTTTTTGAAGTAAAAGTACCTTTTGAAGTAAAAGTACCTTTTGAAGTAAAAGTACCTTTTGAAGTAAAAGTACCTTTTGAAGTAAAAGTACCTTTTGGAGTAAAAGTACCTTTTGAAGTAAAAGTACCTTTTGAAGTAAAAGTACCTTTTGAAGTAAAAGTACCTTTTGAAGTAAAAGTACCTTTTGAAGTAAAAGTATCTTTTGAAGTAAAAGCATCTTTTAAAGTAAAAGTACTTTTTGAAGTAAAAGTACTTTTTGAAGTAAAAGTACTTTTTGAAGTAAAAGTACCTTTTGAAGTAAAAGTACCTTTTGGAGTAAAAGTACCTTTTGGAGTAAAAGTACCTTTTGGAGTAAAAGTACCTTTTGGACTAAAAGTACCTTTTGGATTAAAAGTACCTTTTGGATTAAAAGTACCTTCTGGACTAAAAGTACCCTTTGGACTAAAAGTTTCTTTTGGACTAAAAGTAACTTTTGGACTAAAAGTAACTTTTGGACTAAAAGTAACTTTTGGACTAAAAGTACCTTCTGGACTAAAAGTACCCTTTGGACTAAAAGTTTCTTTTGGACTAAAAGTTCCTTTTGGACTAAAGGTACCTTTTAGAAGTATCTTTTGGAATATTGCAGTTAAAAACCTTAAATATTTAAAGTTAATCGCTATAGATTCTGTTTTTGCATACTTAAAAAAAAGAAATACCTGAGTACTTATACCAAAATACTCACACACCTGTGACTCGTATGAAGTCACGTAAATAGTAAAAATCATGCTACTTATATATGTGTCATTGTTGTATTTGTCAAAAAAAAAACTCTAAGGGAATATATATTTTTTTTAAATAAATAAGAGCAAGTGTGTGTTTGAGAATTCATAATTCTCTCATACATTTTCCCTTCATGTGAATGTTTGTAATTTGTTTTGGTATTTAATGTTTTAAAACTGTCATGACAATTAAGCTCCTTCATATTTTTATAAATCACTGGTTTACTGTATCATACATATGCACCTGAATGTACATATATATAAATTTTAGTGAGTTTATTTGTATAAAAAAAACATGCATATGTTATACAATTTAAAATTACATGCCACATGTTTACCCGACCCAATTGGAGAGGTCATGTTTAACATTTATATGGTATTTATTGTTATTAATCATTGTCATTATGATGATGATGATGATTTTCATCATCATGCAAATCCCTCCTATCACTCATACGTTGGTGCCCTTTTATTAAAAATAAAAACATTTTTTGTAAATGTTTTACAGAATAATTATATATGTAGTTTATGCAGAATATAAATTAAAGTTGTGTAATTTTCTTAAATAAGGGATTTCTGTTGTAACTAATACAACAGTTTAATTTTGATAGCAAAAGTACTTTTACTTCAAAAGGTACTCTTATTTCGAAAGGTACATTTACTTCAAAAGGTACTTTTATTTCAAAATGTACTTTTATTTCAAAAGGTACTTTTATTTCAAAAGGTACTTTTATTTCAAAAGGTACTTTTATTTCAAAAGGTACTTTTATTTCAAAAGGTACTTTTATTTCAAAAGGTACTTTTATTTCAAAAGGTACTTTTATTTCAAAAGGTACTTTTATTTCAAAAGGTACTTTTATTTCAAAAGGTACTTTTATTTCAAAAGGTACTTTTATTTCAAAAGGTTCTTTTATTTCAAAAGGTACTTTTGTTTCAAAAGGTACTTTTGTTTCAAAAGGTACTTTTATTTCAAAAGGTACTTTTATTTCAAAAGGTACTTTTATTTCAAAAGGTACTTTTATTTCAAAAGGTACTTTTATTTCAAAAGGTACTTTTATTTCAAAAGGTACTTTTATTTCAAAAGGTACTTTTATTTCAAAAGGTACTTTTATTTCAAAAGGTACTTTTATTTCAAAAGGTACTTTTATTTCAAAAGGTGCTTTTATTTCAAAAGGTACTTTTATTTCAAAAGGTACTTTTATTTCAAAAGGTACTTTTATTTCAAAAGGTACTTTTATTTCAAAAGGTACTTTTATTTCAAAAGGTACTTTTATTTCAAAAGGTACTTTTATTTCAAAAGGTACTTTTATTTCAAAAGGTACTTTTATTTCAAAAGGTACTTTTATGTCAAAAGGTACTTTTATTTCAAAAGGTACTTTTATTTCAAAAGGTACTTTTATTTCAAAAGGTACTTTTATTTCAAAAGGTACTTTTATTTCAAAAGGTACTTTTATTTCAAAAGGTACTTTTATTTCAAAAGGTACTTTTATTTCAAAAGGTACTTTTATTTCAAAAGGTACTTTTATTTCAAAAGGTACTTTTATTTCAAAAGGTACTTTTATTTCAAAAGGTACTTTTATTTCAAAAGGTACTTTTATTTCAAAAGGTACTTTTATTTCAAAAGGTACTTTTATTTCAAAAGGTACTTTTATTTCAAAAGGTACTTTTATTTCAAAAGGTACTTTTATTTCAAAAGGTACTTTTATTTCAAAAGGTACTTTTATTCCAAAAGGTACTTTTATTTCAAAAGGTACTTTTATGTCAAAAGGTACTTTTATTTCAAAAGGTACTTTTATGTCAAAAGGTACTTTTATTTCAAAAGGTACTTTTATTTCAAAAGGTACTTTTATTTCAAAAGGTACTTTTATTTCAAAAGGTACTTTTATTTCAAAAGGTACTTTTATTTCAAAAGGTACTTTTATTTCAAAAGGTACTTTTATTTCAAAAGGTACTTTTATTTCAAAAGGTAGTTTTATTGCAAATGGTACTTTTTATACAAGATATATTGTATAAAAGAAAAGCTATATTTTTATGATATCCTTTGTTCAAGGACGATTTTCTAGGATATATCCTGTGTTGAAAAGAAATGGAATTCTAGAAAAAATCTACGATTCATTAGCTTCAATATGAAATGAAAAATTATTAAGTCTGACTGACAGTTCTAAAGTTGTAAACAGTTTAAATTTAGGTTTTAAAAACTGATAGGGATGGCGTATGATTAATATTAATTAACTGCAAAATTCACTAAAACTTTAATAATTTCTAAAACATAGAAATATTTGCCAACTTCATAATATATTTTAAAGCCTAACACTTGAGGCTTTAATAGAAATGCTTAATTAAATCTTTAAAACCGTAAACTTTTCGCCAAATTACCAATTCCGCTTGAAACTTTAGCAAAACTAAAGAAACATTTTGCTGAAAAAAAAATAGTTTTTCACATCTTGTATTATTAATCAAACATCTACATACGACATACAAACGTACGTATATTTTTAAAGATTATTACTCCACTGACATGCACAAATCCTTAATGAAATGTTATATGATCCACTCATATTCATATGGGTGCGTGGGTGAATCTCTATGTTTGAGGAAAGAGAGCTTTGCTGATGAAATATGATGTCGGGGAAATAAAAAACTAGAGGTGGTGGTGAAAATGATTGTAGAGTCATGAGGGATTTTTTTTTGTGCTATAAAAATTTAATGCAACATATGCAAACTTTAGTTTCTGTAAAAGTTTTTTCTTTTACATTTTTTACCCACATAAAACTTAAAGTACTTTAGTGGCAAACAGTAAATGTTGCATGATGTTAAATTTAAGGTGAAGGCAGTAACTTGCAAGAATATGTTGTGTTTTAAAGGGATTTGAAAAGATAAACAAAAAAGAGAAATATTTAAATACTAAATATTTATTCAGGGGACTCTGACAAATATATTACAAAGGAAGCATTAGAAATAAATACTTTTTAAGAGTCATAATATGCTTGCTGATAAAGAAAATATAACTCATGTTTGAAAATTATGACTACTACCACTTCCTAGTTTATATCTTGCGTTATTCCCATAAATCAATCAATTTTTGTTAAGCTGTCAGTATGTACTCTCGTTTACATACTTAAAGTGTATTTAGTTGCTTGATTTATCCTCTGATTTTCTCAGTAGTAGTTACAGTGCAACCACTTCCCTAAACCAATTCAAATTCATCTAAAACTTTACTTAACACCCCGCATAATGTTTTTAATATTTTTCTTTATCGTTCGTTTTCTAAACTTGTTTCCCTTTTGTTGGCGAAATATTTTGCAAAGCAAACTTAAGATTTTTGCTGTATCACTTTTGGGTACTCAAGCAAATTTATACTTAAACTTGCCGAAAATTGTAAGGGGGGAAATTGGAAAGGGAATATAAGAGTAGAAGGGCATAAATGTGTACAAAAAAAAGTATGGGAATTTTATGCAAACTTGGAAAAATATTTTATTTAGCGTTAAATGAAAATAAATGAATTTTAAACTGAGGTTGAGATGTTTGAGTGAATGAAGTAAATATTGGAGTTTAGATTAATGTATCCAATACATTTTTTAAGATTTTAAATTGAGATTTTTGTTAGATAAACTTTTAAAGTAACAGATAAAGTATTCATTTCATTCAGTCATATTGGTATTTAGGCTTCAAATTAATGGAATCATGTTGATTTGAAAAATTAAATTAATTTTTTATAAATTAATAAATTTTAATACTGGCCAAGAATTGAGAAAATTGTTGCCTATCCATTTTATAGCCTAAAGAAAGTATTCACTAGATATTACCTTTACTATTGGCTTTAAATTACAATTTATATCATTTGAATATCTCCAGTAATATGTGAGTTATAGCTCTTTACACTAAAATACTCCTAAATTAATATTAATCATACGCTCCCCTTTACATAAAATTAAAAGTACGTTTTTCCTTATTATTTGTTAATATATTATAACATTTTTTTGCATTTTATTATTAAGTTTGAAATATATCTAATGATTTGTTTTAATGGTTTGAAAATTGTTTTGCGTTAATGTTTTAGTTTAGACAAACAATTAATTTTCAACATTTACAATATGTACTTTAAAACCTTAATTAGTTACTTAAATTAAATATTTCCTGTTTAGCTGTTGTGCTATTGAACCGCGTAACCTGTTTTTAGTTTCCGGTTTCTGTTTTTTTTTGCCATAAAAGCAAAACCAATGCACTAGTATCCATTTGAATTTACCACTAAGCTCGTAAAAATGTTTCTACATTTAAAATTTAATTAAGTAAAGAAAACTGCAAGTTGCGTGTTCGAAAATGCGTAGTTTAACAAGTCAATTTGAGGGTGGAAATGAAAGTCAGTAAAATGACACAAAAAATACCCTATAAATATGGATCGACAAAAAATAATTTTGGAGTTTTAGGGGCACATTTCAACCAGTTTCTCCAGTTATTTTTTTTGTTTGTCTATGACCAACAGGAGCATAAACCTCTGGATTTATCCTCTTGAAATTATTACTGTATAATCCTCTATATCTATAAGGAACAATAGGAACATTTATTTTGAAATTTCAAGTGGGCGTGGCAATTTCCATAAAAAGTAAATAGTTATTATGGAATATCTGCTGAATCTGGTGATCTGTAATTGTGAAAGCCGCAATACTTAGCGGAATTTACTTCGGTACCATTGTGCGCTTCTTGGCTAAAAATGGGCGAATTACAAAAAGTGGGCATGGCACCACCCATACCTAGTAAATAGTTATTTTCGGATATCTACAGAACTATAATTGTGCAAGTCTTCAAACTTTATACCAATCAATGTCTTCTCAGTGCATGTTTATACCCTACACCACCATAGTGGGGAGGGTATAATGCGTTTGTGCAGATGTTTGTAACGCCCAAAAATATTAGTCTAACACCCAGCTTAAAGTATACCGATCGACTTAGAATCTGAGTCGATTAAGCGATGTCCGTCCGTCTGGTCGGCTGGCTGGCTGGCTGTCCATGTAAACCTTGTGCACAGAGTACAGGTCGCAATTCTGAAGATATTTCGATCAAATTTGGTGCATATTATTTTTTCGGACCAAGCCTATTGAAACTGGCTGAAATCGGTCCACTATTTCACCTAGCCTCCATACAAATATCCTCCCGAAATTGGACTTTATCGGTCATAAATGTTTAATTTATATATGTATCTCCACAAATTCCGCCCCAAATAAGTTTTATATACACAATATTCATGTCACCAAATTTTGTTACGATCGGTCCATAATTAGTCGTAGCTCCCATATAGACCCGCTTCCGAAAATCACTTTAACGTGCATAAATCGCTTAAAAATGTTGGTAAACACACAAAATTCAACATAGTTAACTTTAATATAGACATAAATCACACGACCTAATTTCATGGTGATCGGTCCATAATTGGTCATAGCCCCCATATAACCCCACTTCCGAAAATCACTCAAAAATATAAATTATTGAAATTTTAAAAGACATTTTTTTTTGCTCTTTTACTTAGTGTAGGGTATTATATGGTCGGGCTTGACCGACCATACTTTCTTACTTGTTTTAGTTTAAAAATGGGACGAAGCGGAACAGGGGTTGTGGACTCTCCAATACAAAGAAATAGTTATATTCGAATATCTGAAGAACTATAGTGGTGGAAGTCTTAAAATTTCTCCCTTATTATTCTGCATAGTATGAATAAAAATGGGCGGTATTGTATTAGTAGGCGTGGCACCACACACACAACATAATTCTGAATATCTGAAGAACTATAATCGTAAAAGGATTTCAACTTTTTACGATAACTATACGGAGTTTGACTGAAAATGGACGGGATTGTATTAATGGGCATGGTACCTATCATAGAAGGTAAATAATTATTTTCCAAATATCTAAGAATCTTCAAAACTATAATTACGAGATTACAAACTATGTAAATAGCTCTCTGAGTAAAGCAGAGTTTGGCTGAAAATGGTAAGGATTAGATTAGTGGGCGTGTCACCTCCCATAGATATGACTAATTATTTATATAAAGAAACGAATGTATTTAAGGTAAATGGGATATTATATTTATGAATTCATCTTAAGGCCAGGGGATATGCAATGTTTCTTGTTTTTTTATTTGGAGTAAAAAACAACTGACCGTATGAAAAACATGAATTTTCCAAATATAAGCCAGCAATAGTCAACGATTGGACTTGTGCTTTGTTAATGGTTATAACAAAGGTAAGAAGACACGGTAACTGGAGGTGCTTGAATTCAAATGGTAAGTCGTTGGAAATTATCGGTATACTTGGCATCAGAACGTCTTCGCCTTTGAATCTGCCACCGATGTATGTAGCCACAATTCATTTTTTGATGATCAATCTTGTTTCGTTGGTCCAACCTTCAATGTTAATGCATGTGGTGGCAATGAATTCAAAAATTCAGTAGGGTTATTGACGGCCTGTTCTTCGTTCCTGTTTACTGTGCAGTCGATTTGCATTTCATTGTTTTGCCAGACAGTTTCAATTGAATTTGCTCGTTGAGTTTGTTGACATCATAATTTTTTGGTGGCAAAATTGCACGTTCCAACAGCCAATCCGAATTTTTGTAGTCGGTTGTAAGTCTTGGGAATACCTTGTCGACAACGGCTTGAATATTCGTTTGCATTTGATTCAAAATTTGGCGGGAAGTTTCTAGCAGAAAATGCTCTCGCATGTTCGTCGATGGCGTGATTTTTTCTACTCGGTTGCAAAGGAATAAAGATTTCAATCATACGTTCAACTTATCTGCGGGCATTAATCTAGGAATAACGGACGGAAGTCAAAAGCTAGAATAACCAGAGCGCCTCTCATTGGTTTGTTGTTAAATCAAAAATCAAGCAGGATCCGGTAGAGCGCTTCAAACAATTCATTATGTAACATTGTTCATCCCAAATGATAATTTTGCACGTTTTAAGGATTTTGCAAGTTGGCGATTCTGTCTGGTTCAAATTCAATGGGAGTTTGAGTGAGCATTGCGTCCGCTGTCCAATAACGTAGATGCAATTCCCGATGATGCAACTGCGAGTGCAATACAATTCAGCATTCGAATCGACGCCACTGTTTATTTGCCTGTCCTGGGCAAACCAAATTACTGAAAAAAACTCCTAGTTTAAAATCCACAAACATACAGCAATATTTTGTTATTAAAAATAATTTTTCACAAACTTTTAAATTTTCACACCTTCCAAGGAAATGGTAAAATCCAGGCTAACGACCTTATAGCCAAAGTAGAAGGATACTAGTGTCTACCTAAGACTCTTAGCTTTCCTGTTAAATAGAGAGGATTTAAATGTCGGCTTGATATTTTTAGATATAACATAGTTTGTTAAAATATCCATGAATTCATATTAATCATACGTTCCTGCATACATAAAATTAAAAAAACATTTTACCTAACTTCTGTTAAGCAAATTATAGTTTTTATACCCTACACCACCATAGTGGGGAGGGTATTATGCGTTTGTGCAGATGTTTGTAACGCCCAAAATATTAGTCTAACACCCACCTTAAAGTATACCGATCGACGTAGAATCACTTTCCGAGTCTATTAAACGATGTCCGTCCGTCCGTCCGTCTGGTCGGCTGGCTGGATGGCTGTCCATGTAAACTTTGTGCGCAGAGTACAGGTCGCAATTTTGAAGATATTTCAATGAAATTTGACACATATTATTTTTTCAGACCAAGAACCAAGCATATTGAAACTGGCTGAAATCGGTCCATTATTTCACCTAGCCCCCATACAAATGTCCTCCCGAAATTGGACTTTATCGGTCATAAATGTTTAATTTATATATGTATCTCCACAAATTCCGCTCCAAATAAGTTTTATATATACGAAATTCGTGTCACCAAATTTTATTACGATCGGTCCATAATTAGTCATAGCTCCCATATAGACCCGCTTCCGAAAATCACTTTAACGTGCATAAATCGCTTAAAAATATTGGTAAACAAAATTCAACATAGTTAACTTTAATATAGACATAAATCACACGACCTAATTTCATGGTGATCGGTCCATAATTGGTCATAGCCCCCATATATGGTCCACTTCCGAAAATCACTCAGAAATATAAATTATTGAAATTTTAAATAATACCTAGTGTAGGGTATTATATGGTCGGGCTTGACCGACCATACTTTCTTACAGAATATTTTGCACAACAAATTACTAAAAACACCCCTTACTTAATACTCCACACATATACAGCAATATTTTGGTACTAAATTATTTTTTTAATTTACACACCTCCCTAAGAAAGGGTAAAAATCCAGGCTAGCTACCTAAAAGCCGAAGTAGAAGGCTACAAGCGTCTAGCTCAGACTGTTAGCTTTCCTGTGATATTACAAATAATTAAATGTCAGCTTCTAATTTTTAGATATAAAACATTTTGTTAAAATAGCCATGAATTAATATTACTCATACGCTCCCGCATACATAATATTAAAAGCTCATTTTACCAAATTTTTGATAAGTAAATCATAGGGTTTTCTGCATTATTTTATTAAACAAGTTTGGAATATATAAAACACAATATTTTAAACAAACTTTCACCTATTTTCACCAAAAATTGTGTCCATCAAAAATAGTTTTTAATATTCATCTTCGTGTCCTAATTTTTGTTCTGTTAGCTTTTTATCTAGTGCATATTGAATTTATTTGATATAAGATCCATAGACCGGGTAACTTATCAAAATATTAAATATTGTTAAGGCTTAATCAATGTTTAAATATATTTAATAGACTTGTATCGTTTCTAACTTGTTTTCTTACTTATCATATCGCCTTTTGCTACAACTTTCAATACTTAAATTTAAATTTATTTTAAACTCATTCATTAGCATAGAAACCAATAAATGCATTGCGAACATGTTTGTACATTTGTAATTGTTACTCTAGCACACAAACACAAAAAAAAAATATTACAAAAAATAAAACTGAAAACTACACATTTAAATGTTGATTTACAAATCAATGTTCGTTCACTTTTAAAACTTACAATCTCACCCACCCGTACTTTGTAAAACTTTGGCTTGCCGTGGAGAATTTCAGTTGCCATGCCGCGCAGTGAACCAGGGCGAACAGGGTGGCAAATTAGAAAAAATACTACAACCGGAAACTAAAACTATGCACGGAAATCCATACTTACAACCTTTTGCTTAGAAAAAATACACATTAGGGTGGTCTATATTTTGCACTTTTTGTATTTGTGATGCTCTATGTCTAAAATTGTTCTCTGTCAATTAAAAATTAAATGTTAAAGAATTTTCGATTCTAATAAATACTAAATGAGGATTAACAAGCCAGAGAGCTAAATTCGGCTGTGCCAAATATTATAAGAAGTTCAGCAAATTATACTTAAAAAAAAATTTGTAAATATTTTTAGGTAAACAAAACTGATTTTTTTTTTAAATTTGAAAAAAAAAATTTGAAAATTTCGAAATTTTTTACTTAAAATATTAAATATTTTTATTTAATTTTTTTTAAGTAAAATTTATAACCGGTTATGACCAATAGGCTAGGTTGTTGAAAATAAAATAAAATAAAAAATTTAAATTTTTTTTAAAAATTTGAAAAAAAACATTTTGAAAATTTGTTTTTTAATTTTAAAATAAAAATTTCAAATATTTTTAGGTAAACATAATTTAATTTATTTTAATATTTATTAGTGAAAAACATTTTGTGAAAAAATCAAATCAAAAATAGGTCAAAAATCGAGGTTGTCTTGGTTTTACCCCATATCTCAGCCATTTGTGGGCCGATTTTCTCGATATTAAATAGGAATCGATCCGGGTCTATAGCGGATATATTGATGTATGAATCATGTATATAAGTTATTCGGGGGCTACGAAAAGTTGATTTCAACAGACAGACGGAAAGAAGGACATTGCTATATCGATCCAGAATATATATACTTTGTGGGGTCGCAAATGGAAAATGTAGAAATTACAAACGGAATGACAAACTTATATATAACCTTGATACTCATGGTGAAGGATATAAAAATGTCAGTTTTAACTCTTATGGTTTAATATGGAAACAGATTTTATATTGGCGGATTTCGGAAGAAATTAAAAAAACCTGCAAAATAGGTCCCACCCTTTTATACACATGCACACCACTAACACACAGCCGAGCAAACCAATTGTACAATTTTATTTAAATAGCAACGTTGTTGTACAATAACTGTCGATTGGTGGTTGTACATTGAACATTTGTGTAAATGTATGAAGTTGTTTTCGTATATGATGTCTGCTTTTGTGTGTATGTTTGTAGTATAACAACCATGTACGCACTTATTTCCGTCGGCAAAAGTGTTAAATGTTGTTATTTGTATGAGAGCACATACATATGTATATGAACATGTGTGTGGTGGAAGTGTATGCATTTGGTATTTGAGTGAACAGTATGAGGCTGTATTATAGGGATCACTAAAGTCAAGGTTATATGAGAAATTTTTAATTAAAATTTGAAATAAGCCCATAAAAACATTCATTCACTTAAATTATTAATATTGCAAGATAATTTTTGCGGCCCTTACTAAAGAAAATTCCATAAAAGATAATAATTTTCATGTACATTTTTTGCTTAAAATAATTTTTTAAATTTTTTAAATTTTATTTTTTCATGAAGGCATGTTAAATTTGCAGTATGTTGATCCCTTAGACCAATGAAAATTTAATCAGCATTTACCTTAGACTGTTAGCTTTAAAATACAATTTAAGTAATAAAAATATCGGTTAAACTGTTCTAGCTACAACACATTTTGTTGAGATAGCCATGAATTAATATTAATCATACGCTCCTGTATACATAAAATTAAAAATTAATTTTTCCTCGTTATTGTTAAATAGATTGTAGTATTTTCAAAATTTTTGTATAAAACAAGTTTGAAATATATAAAATAGATAAACATTCAGCAATTTTTTTTACTAAAAACAGAAATTATGCCAAAAAATAGAAATCAAAAAGTCTAAGCTTTCCACTTTATGGCCATAATAATATACCTCAGATGGTTAGCTCTCAAATAGCATGAAATTAATTTCTATACAAACAAGATTATTTTATATAGAACACATTTTTGTAAAACCAATGAATTAATATTAATAATACGCTCCTGCTTACATTAATTTAAAAATTAATTTTCTCTCATTATTATTAAATAAATTATAGTTTTTTTTTGGCATTATTGTACTAAACAAGTTTGGAATATATAAAATACTATATTTTTAACCATCAAATGAATACGTTTGATCTACATAATATTTGAATAGTCGGTGACTTGTTACTGAATGTTCAATAAAATTTACGACACCATCAAAAAAATGTTTTTTAAAACAGAATATTTTGCAAACCAATTTAATGTAAACAACCATTAGTTTAAAATATATAAACAAAAATTTAATTTTTCAAAACTGTAAAATTTTCACACCTCCCGAAGAAGGGTTAAAATACAGGATATCGTCCTTAAAGCCAAAGAAAAATACTACTAGCGTATAGCTTAGACTGTTAGCTTTCCTGTGATATTACAAATAATTAAATGTCAGCTTCTGATTTTTAGATATAAAATATTTTGTTAAAATGGTCACGAATAAATATTAATCATACGCTCCCGAATACATAAAATTAAAAGTTCATTTTACCTAATTTTTGTTAAATAAATCTTAGTTTTGTCTGCTTTATTTTATTAAACAAGTTTGGAATATATGAAATTCTACCGTTTTAGCTGCTTTTTTGATGCCCAAACATGTTAATGTTTTTATTAATAGGTTTTTCGAAATGTTTGAGTAATTGTAAAATATTAGAATAATTAGTGGTTTTATTATAATATTAGGTACCTTAAGTGTAGGCCAAATCGAATATATTTAACACGAATTTTGATTCGTGGATACTTAAACTATGATCTATTCAACTAGTTGCAGAAAAATCCAATAAAATTTATTTCACCGCTTGTTTCTAAATGTCAAATAATATGAATGACTTCACCATCATTTTTGTGAATACCTCCAACAAAAAATTTTTTAAATTATACCAAATTACTGAAACAAACATTAGTTTAAAATACACAAACATACAACAATGTTTTGCTACTAAAATTAAATTTTTCAAAACTTTAAAATTTGTACACCTCCCGAAGAATGAGTAAAAGTCCAGGCTATCGACCTGAAAGACAAAGTAAAATACTACTAGCTTATAGCTTAGACTGTTAGCTTTCCTCTGCCATGGAAATTATTTAAAAGTCAGCTTCATGTGTTTAGATATAACACATTTTGTTAAAATAGCCATGAATTAATATTAATCATACGCTCCTGTATACATAAAATTAAAATATGATTTTGCTTCATTTTTGTTAAGTAAATTATAGTTTTTTCATCGTTTTTATTCTACTAATCAAGATTGGTATACCTTCAACTAATTTTTGTGTACACCACCAACAAAAAATTTTTTAAAACCGAATATTTTGCAAACCAAATTTCTGAAAACAACCCTTAGTTTAAAATTCAAAAACACACAACAATGTTTTGGTACTAAAAATATTTTTTTAAAAACATTAAAATTTTCACACCTCCCTAAGAAAGGATAAAAATTCAGATCATCGATAATATATACAAAGTAGAAGGCTACTTGTGTCTGTCTCAGACTGTTAGCTTTCCTGTGCCATGCAAAGGATTTAAAAGTCAGCTTCATGTGTTTAGATATAACACATTTTGTTAAAATAGCCATGAATTAATATTAATCATACGCTCCTGTATACATAAAATTAAAATATCATTTTGCTTCATTTTTGTTAAGTAATTTATAAATTTTTCATCGTTTTTATTCTACTAAGCAAATTTGCTATATCTTCGACTAATTTTGGCATAAACCACCAACAATATATTTTTTAAAACTGAATATTCTGCAAACCAAATGGCTGAAAACAACCCTTAGTGTAAAATCCTTAAACGCTGCGTATGTTTGGTAATAAAAATAATTTTTTAAAAACTTAAAATATTTCACACTTCCTTATGATAGAATAAAAGACCAAGCCATCGAACTTATAGCCAAGTAGAAGGCTTGTAGCGACTACCTCAGACTGTTAGCTTTCCTGTGCCATGGAAGGGATTTAAAACTCGCCTTCATGTTTTTCGATATAACACATTTTGTTAAAATAGCCATGAATTAATATTAATCATACGCTCCTCCATAAATAAAATTAAAATATAATTTTTCTTCATTTTTGTTAAGTAAATTATAGTTTTTTCATCGTTTTTATTCTATTAAGCAAATTTGCTATGTCTTCGACTAATTTTTGCATAAACCACCAACAATATATTTTTTAAAACTAAATATTTTGCAAACCAAATGGCTGAAAACAACCCTGAGTGTAAAATCCTCTAACATTTCGTATGTTTGGTAATAAAAATAATTTTTTAAAAACTTAAAATATTTCACACTTCCTTACGATAGAATAAAAGTCCAGGCCATCTACCTTATAGCCAAAGTAGAAGGCTTGTAGCGACTACCTCAGACTGTAGTCAGCTCAGCTTCATTTTTTTCGATATAACACATTTTGTTAAAATAGCCATGAATTAATATTAATCATACGCTCCCTTATACATAAAATTTAAAGCTTATTTACCTCACTATTGCCTAGTATTTTCTGCATTATCTAAATACAACTAAAACAAGTAAGGAAGTATGTTCGGTCAAGCCCGACCATATAATACCCTACACCAAGTAAATGAATAAAAATATTTTTCTTTTAAAATTTCAATAATTTATATTTTTGAGTGATTTTCGGAAGTGGACCTTATATGGGGGCTATGACCAATTATGGACCGATCACCATGAAATTAGATTTATGTCTATATTAAAGTTAACTATGTTGAATTTTGTGTGTATACCAACATTTTTAAGCGATTTATGCAGGTTAAAGTGATTTTCGGAAGCGGGTCTATATGGGAGCTATGACTAATTATGGACCGATCGTAACAAAATTTGGTGACATGAATTTTGTATATATAAAATTTATTTGGAGCGAATTTTGTGTAGATACATAGATAAATTAAACATTTATGACCGATAAAGTCCAATTTCGAGGGGACATTTGTATGGGGGCTAGGTGAAATAATGGACCGATTTCAGCCAGTTTCAATAGGCTTGGTCCTTGGGTCGAAAAAGTAATATGTACCAAATTTGATCGAAATATCTTCAAAATTGCGACCTGTACTCTGCGCACAAGGTTTACATGGACAGCCAGCCAGCCAGCCAGCCAGCCAACCAGATAGACGGACGGATGGACGAACATCGTTTAATCGACTCAGAAAGTGATTCTAAGTCGATCGGTATACTTTAAGGTGGGTGTTAGACTAATATTCCCACTATGGTGGTGTAGGGTATAAACTTTTTATTCCTCATTAATAAACAAATTCTAATATTTACTTAAATTGTTCTACATATAAAAATTTAATAATTAGTCTCCATATCACTGGCCATCTACTGTTATTTGCTGCACACATAAAATCGCTTTTTTAACGGTAATTTCTACGTGTTTGAGTAGTGGCAAAATAATAGCAAGGTTTTGCGCTGATGTTGAACACATTTATTCTTGTTGTAATTCTATTCTAGGTTTTTTTTCTCTATTTCTGTGTTTTTGAAAATTTATTTAGTTTTATCCTGCAACATACTACTTAATACCGCAACACATAGCCATACACCAACTCTTTTTTAGAAACAACAAAAACAATGTATGTTAATATAAGTAGTCATATATGTACATGAATGTATTTAACTTTGTTTAAAACCTTATAGACATAAAAATGATTTTCATTTTTGGCCATATAATATGCATGAGTTTCGTCTGTTGTAGGGTTTATAAAAGCCAAGTGTTATATTTGCTTATGTATTAAGCATTTCACTCTTTGCATAGTTCTAATGTAAAATAAAATGTGGTTTAATTTTCAAAATCATTACTATGAATATAACAACCAAAAACAATTGTTTGGTTATACTTGGCGGAAATTTCGTTTTAAACACTTAATTGAAAATTTTACTTTTACACAAACAATGCAAATGTTTTAATTTTTCTCGGTATAACTATTCGCCACTCACATTCATATGTAAAAGCAATTGCGAACATTTTTTGGAAAATTGCCCATAAAGATTTGCGTACAAGGTAAATCTAAAAGTAATAAAGTTATTTCAGATTTCAACACCATTTGCAATGAAAAGTCTATATTTAAATAATGAGATTTATGGGTGATAATAGCTGTAATTAAGGTGTTTATTTTGAACTGAAAGTTTTGAAGAAATTATTTATTTATAGACCGATTGAATATTGCAAGATTAGTAATATGGACAAGGTTATAAGATATCAAGAAATTCTATGAAATTCTAGTTCTGTTCTAGTTCTGTTCTAGTTCTGTTCTAGTTCTGTTCTAGTTCTGTTCTAGTTCTGTTCTAGTTCTGTTCTAGTTCTGTTCTAGTTCTGTTCTAGTTCTGTTCTAGTTCTGTTCTAGTTCTGTTCTAGTTCTGTTCTAGTTCTGTTCTAGTTCTGTTCTAGTTCTGTTCTAGTTCTGTTCTAGTTCTGTTCTAGTTCTGTTCTAGTTCTGTTCTAGTTCTGTTCTAGTTCTGTTCTAGTTCTGTTCTAGTTCTGTTCTAGTTCTGTTCTAGTTCTGTTCTAGTTCTGTTCTAGTTCTGTTCTAGTTCTGTTCTAGTTCTGTTCTAGTTCTGTTCTAGTTCTGTTCTAGTTCTGTTCTAGTTCTGTTCTAGTTCTGTTCTAGTTCTGTTCTAGTTCTAGTTCTGTTCTAGTTCTGTTCTAGTTCTGTTCTAGTTCTGTTCTAGTTCTGTTCTAGTTCTGTTCTAGTTCTGTTCTAGTTCTGTTCTAGTTCTGTTCTAGTTCTGTTCTAGTTCTGTTCTAGTTCTGTTCTAGTTCTGTTCTAGTTCTGTTCTAGTTCTGTTCTAGTTCTGTTCTAGTTCTGTTCTAGTTCTGTTCTAGTTCTGTTCTAGTTCTGTTCTAGTTCTGTTCTAGTTCTGTTCTAGTTCTGTTCTAGTTCTGTTCTAGTTCTGTTCTAGTTCTGTTCTAGTTCTGTTCTAGTTCTGTTCTAGTTCTGTTCTAGTTCTGTTCTAGTTCTGTTCTAGTTCTGTTCTAGTTCTGTTCTAGTTCTGTTCTAGTTCTAGTTCTGTTCTAGTTCTGTTCTAGTTCTGTTCTAGTTCTGTTCTAGTTCTGTTCTAGTTCTGTTCTAGTTCTGTTCTAGTTCTGTTCTAGTTCTGTTCTAGTTCTGTTCTAGTTCTGTTCTAGTTCTGTTCTAGTTCTGTTCTAGTTCTGTTCTAGTTCTGTTCTAGTTCTGTTCTAGTTCTGTTCTAGTTCTGTTCTAGTTCTGTTCTAGTTCTGTTCTAGTTCTGTTCTAGTTCTGTTCTAGTTCTGTTCTAGTTCTGTTCTAGTTCTGTTCTAGTTCTGTTCTAGTTCTGTTCTAGTTCTGTTCTAGTTCTGTTCTAGTTCTGTTCTAGTTCTGTTCTAGTTCTGTTCTAGTTCTGTTCTAGTTCTGTTCTAGTTCTGTTCTAGTTCTGTTCTAGTTCTGTTCTAGTTCTGTTCTAGTTCTGTTCTAGTTCTGTTCTAGTTCTGTTCTAGTTCTGTTCTAGTTCTGTTCTAGTTCTGTTCTAGTTCTGTTCTAGTTCTGTTCTAAGTTCATTATGTGTTTGTTCCCACTGTGCTTTCTATTATTCTATTATAAATATTTTTTATTTAATTTTCAATTTAAAACTACATCAAAATTGTTCACATCCGTTATTGTTTTTCTTTTATTTTCTATTTATTTTAATATGCACAAATATTTGCTGTTTTATTTGCGAATATTCAAGTTTTTTTTCCCAGAAAAGAAGCAAAAAAAATAATCATGAAATATTAATTTTCTTGTTGCAAAGAAGGTATGTGATGACGTTGCTGCTGCTGCTGATGATGATGATGTTGATGTTGTTGGTGAAAAACCAGCCACCATGTGCAAGTAACCACAAATGTTGACATGAAACTTAAAATTGAAAAATTTTTAACATACAAAAATTTGTTAAACAAATACGAAGACGACGACGACAACTCTGTGCAAAACTATACATGACAGAGTAATAAAATGCATATGCAAACATATGCACACACACTTTCAATGTACAGTCAAATATTTAAAATATTTTATATTAATTCTACATGAATTTTGTAAAAACTATGCAGAAAAAACAACCGAAAACAAAAAATATATAAATTTTGTGTTGCTGTTTGCCTGTGCAACGTTTTATGTTTTTAGTGCAACTTCTGGCGTGTGTAATGTAGAGTTTAGTATATTTTTAATTACGCCATAGTTTTAAAATTAAAATGGCTGAAATGTTAAACAAAAATTGTGCAACATAAACAAGCCATTCAAAGATGCAAAATGAATAGAAAAGAAATTTTGTGTGTTTTTTTTCAGTTGCTGTTGCTGTTGTGTAAAATAAATACATTTGTTCATTACACATTTTTTAACCTTAAATGTTAAGAGAAATATGTAAATAGGAAAACAAGTCAGTCGGGTTTTGTGTGTTTTTTCTAGCTTTATTGTAATCTGTTCTTGGAATTGCGAGAAGAACAATCATGATAATAATAGAAACCAAAACTAAAGGGTGCTCAGCTGCAAAAATCGCGAAAAGGTTGACAATGATGATGGCAACATGAAAACAAGAATAAAATTTCTGAAATGCAAAATTGTTTTTTAGAGGAGTTGGGCACAATGGGTTAGAAATCTAGGAAACTAGCTAATGGAAAAGGTGATTAGAAATGTAGTTTCTATTATATTGAAATCCTAGGACAATCCTGTGTTAAATTTGTTGCAGCTGCTGTTATTTTTAACACTTTTTTTTCGAATTATAAATCCTAAATTCTCTTTTTGTTGGCACCACTCTCATATTTCAATCCATTGTGCATTCCTTGTGATTATCACTGTGTTGCAGTTGTTTTGCCATGCACTGTATATGAGTTAGTGTTAAAGCGCGTTATGCGTAACTGCTGTTGCTCTTCCCTCTACCATTTTATTTCAGTTAATGCCTGTTTTTCATTTAAATGTTTAGAGTTTTATTTGTTGTTTTTTGTTGGCTGTTTTCCATCTTATTGTCTTTATCTTGTGGTTGTCATTTTGTTCATACTTTTGCTACTTTTCCATTTCAGCTGAGGTTTTTTCAAAGTTAGTTTTTTATCTTCACTTCTCTTTCTTTTTTTTATTCCCTACAACTCTCGGTTACATGTTTTTTTTTTTTTGGAATGCAACTGACAGTTTTCATTAAAACATTTTTCTACTCATGAAAATTGTAAACATTTTATTATTAGTTGTTTTTGTTGTTGTTGTTGTTAGTGTCATTAAAGTATGATGCGGTTAAAGTTAAAGAGATCTTCAAAAGCAAATGACATAAGATGAATATAAGAAATCTGTAAATACTAAAGAAAATTTATTTTACCAACAAAATAAAGTTGAAGAAAAAGAAAAAACAAGTTTTGGTTTAGAGTTTGTATTAGGTTGTGCAAAATTTAAAGAAAAACTAGTTAGAATGATACTCTAGTCTATACCATAGATAAGTACACATAGATCGGAAAGTTTCCTGTCAAAAACCTAAGCGCTGTGAAAGTGTTGGTAAAAAATGCCTATAGGAAAACAAAAATACCCTTCACCATAAGTGGTAATTTTTCATTTTCGAACCATAAAGTCTATATAGTCTCGATCGTTATGGATAGAGGAGTCGATATGGCCATTTCCGTCTATATGTTCAAATCCATACCCTCCAAATAACTTGCATACATGAGGAAATCGGCACACGAATTTCTGAGATATAAGCTAGAAACCAGGGCGAACCCACAAGTTATTTGGAGGCTATGGAATGTGGATTTCAACATACAGACGGGTATGGCTATATCGACTCCGCTATCTATAACGATCGAGAATATATAGACTTTATGGGTCGCAAATGAAAAATTACCACTTATGGTGAAGGGTATTTTTGTGTTCACATTCTGGATCGTTATAGATAGCGAAGTCGATATAGCCATGTCCGTCTGTCGACTGTAGCCCCCAAATAACTTACAAACATCAATACATCAATATATCGGGAATTCTTTCGGCTGAGATATAACCAAAAAAACCGGGACAACCTCGTTTGTAATTTCTACATTTTTCATTTCCGACCCTATAAAGTATATATATTCTGGATCTTTATAGATAGCGGAGTCGATTAAGCCATGTCGAATTTTTTTCATAAAAAAATTTTTTGTCATAAATTTTTTTTTAAAAAAAAAAAAAGTATTTTTTTTTAAAAAAAATTTGGAAAAAACTTTTTTTTAAAAAAAATTAAAAAACAATTCAAAAAAAAATTTAATTTTGTTTAGCTAAAAATATTTAAAAAAAAATGTATTTTAAAGTATAATTTGGTGAAGGGTGTATAAGATTCGGCACAGCCGAATATAGATCTCTTACTTGTTTTACCTATTTTTGAGCTATATCTGGATTACTAAGTCATTAATATAGACAATATGGATATCTAATGATAGATATTTCAAAGCCCATTGCAAAGACGTATATAAGGTTATAGTAATTTGGACCTAGAATGGGTCAAAATGGGGAAAGATATTTTTTAACCCGATTTTTTTTTTACCAAAATCATCTTTTTGTCATAATTTTTATTTTCAATAATAAAATTAAAAAAAAAAAATTAAAAAAAAATTTAAAAAATTTTTAATTTTTTTAAGTTTTCAAAAACAATTTTGAAATTTTTTTTTTTAATTTTGTATTTTAAAGTATAATTTGGTGAAGGGTATATAAGATTCGGTACAGCTGAATATAGCTCTCTTACTTGTTGATATATATCTGGATTACTAAGTCATTAATATGGATATATAATGGTAGACATTTCAAATACCTGTCCAACGAACGCTATAGTAGTTTGGATCTACAATTGGTCAAAATCGCAACAAATTTTTATAAACCGAATTTTTTTTTACAAACAAAAACTTTTTTTTTTTCATAAAATTTTTTTTTCTAAAAAATTAAAAAAAAAATTTAAAAAAAAATTTTGAAAAAAAAAAGATTTTAAAATCTAATTTGGTGAAGAGCATATAAAATATACCAATGTCCATCTGTATGTTGAAATGAACTTTGATAAGCCCCCAAATAACTTTCATTCATGTTAAATACATCAATAAATCCGTTATAGATCAACTTAGGTTGATCTTTAAACTCCAGAAAAACGGCTCACAAATAGCTGAGATATAAGCAAAAACAGCAACTACCTCGATTTTTCACATATTTTTATCAAATTTACTTTTTTTCAACCAACATTTTTTTGCACCAACATTTTTTGGAAGAATTTTTTTACCAAAAATAATTTTTAATATAATAGCCAAATACAGCATTCTTACTAGTCTTTTGAGGGGTTTCAGGGGTCAAATTGTTTATGATTTACATAACAACTGTGGCAGATTGTATTTAGGGTTTTTAACCCGGGAATTCTCCGTACAAATTTCGCCGGAATTCTGCCAATTTTTCACTACCCGATTCCCGGGATTTTTAGTGACAAAAATACATAGAAAACAAGTTAGAACTCTATTTTTTCACCAAAAACCAGTGAATAGTTTCTTGTTTGCCTATATCTTGGCAATAATAGACCGCTTATTATTATTTATTTGGGGTTTTTCGTATGAACATGTAGAAAGAGAATTAATTATTTGTAGAATTTATTTCTTATTGAATTCTAATTTCTTTACATTTCTTCTTCAAACAAAATAGCTTAAAAAATTTATTAAATGATAAAATTTTTCTTCAATTAAAATCTAGTACAAAAAGGTCTAAGACAATTTTTTCAATTAATTTTGTAAACGATTTGATTTAACAAAAATTTAATAATTCCAAGTTTGAATAAATTCTGTTATTAATTAACTTTAAAATTAATTTAGTTTAAACAAAGTTTAAAGAATCTAAAAAATTTAATATTAGGAATGGATTTATGGAATGAAAGGCTGACATTTTTTAATTAAGAATTAAGCTCAAATTTTATTTATTAAAAAAAAGGAACGCATGCTGAGTTTCAATAAAATCGGTCACGCCCAGCCCATGAAACCCATACATAGGAAAGAATTTTTTTGATATTTTGTTTATTATTCAACAAAAAATGTTAAGTTTTCATCCTGTTCCGAAAACTATTTTTTTAATCGAAACAAGACAATACCACCTTTCATTTTATTTAAAAAAAAACAGCTTGGGGAAAAGTGGGGCTACATTTTTTTTCTCCATGGAAAATCAAAAATAATATAATTTTTAGAGGCTTATAAATATCTTCTTAACGGTTTATGATATCACTATAATTTTTTTTTGTATTTATGGAGAAATGCTATATTTTTCAAATATGTTAAAGGTAAATGGTATTATTAGGAAAATTATACATATATAAACCACTGAATTGCGTGAAAATATAAGTTAATTTTTGCTTAACACCCTTGCATGTACTTACTTCAATTTTTTCAAATAAAAAAAAAATTTCTTAAAACTATCATCATTTGATTTTTGAAATTAAGTGTTTGAAAAATTGACTTTTTGACATCAAAATCCCTCTGTGCGTCCCGTGCTTTACCTATATTGCGGGCAGGCCGTTTCTGGATGAATGTGTACGTCAACCAACAAAGATCCAATGGAGTCCAATGCATCCTGAAAAGGTCCCTTTTTGGTGTAGATTATGGGTTGGTGGCTTCATCGGTCCATATTTCTTTGAGAACGAAGTTGGCTAGGCCATCGCCGTCAACGCCGAGCGCAAAATTTTTATAAACTTAAAATTTTTTTCATTTTCGAAATTGTTTTTAATTTTAAAAAAGTTTTTTAAAATTTTTTTTAAATTTTTTAATTTTCTTGATAAAAAATTTTTTTTGGTGAAAAAAAATTCGGACTATAAAATATTTTTCCCGATTTTCACTCATTGTAGGTCGAACTTACTATAGCCTTATATATATAACTTTGAAATATCTATCATTGAATATCCATATTGTCTATATTAATGACTTAGTAATTCAGATATAGATAAAAAATAGGCCAAAAATCGAGGTTATCCCGGTTTTTTCCTTATATCTCAACCATTTGTGGACCGATTTTGTCGATTTTAAATAGTAACCGATCCGGAGAATTCCCGATATATTGATGTATGAATCATGTATATAAGTTATTTGGGGGCTACGGAAAGTTGATTTCAACATACAGACGGACATGCCTCTATCGACTTCGCTATCTATAAGGATCCAGAATATATATATATACTTTGTGGGGTCGCAAATGAAAAACGGAATGACAAACTTATATATACCCTTGCTCATGGTGAAGGGTATAAAAAAAGTGCTGCTGAAGCACAACGATTGCTCACGAAAGCTTTTGGTGAATGTGTTCCATCGGTTTCAACGTGTGAGAGATGTTTTGTGTGGTTCAGAATTGGAGATTTTGACACGGAAGACAAAGATCGCCCACGCCAACAAATGCAGTATAAAAGTAAATGAATTTAGCACTGAATCATTACTTGCGATGATAAGTGGATCCGTTACGATAACTCGAGGCGTATGAGATCGTATTTGAAGCCCGGCCAACCAGTCGATTTGACACGAAAGCCAAATATCCATGGCGCTAAGGTACTGCTCTGTATTTGGTGGGATAAAAAGGGTAGACTGCTGAAATCTGGTCATACCATCACAGGGAACCTATAACGTAACAGATTATTTTGAAGGGAGGATTGGCCGAAAAATGCCCAGAATATGCGGTCAGATATGAAGCCGAAATAATCCATCATGACAACCCTCGGCCACATGTTGTAATAACTGTTAAAAACTATTTAGAAAGAAGTGGTTGGAAAGTTTTGTCTCACGCGCTTTTTTATCCCGATCGTCCCCCCTCCGACTACTATTTCTTTTGATCGATGCAGAGCGATTTTTCTGTTATACGCTTCACTTTGAAACAGAGTATCCGATATTGGCTTGATTCGTTCTTGGCCTCGAAAGATGAACAGTCCTTTTGACTCGGTATCCATGTGTTGCCAGAAGGATGCGAAAAGGCCTTCAAATGTTTAAAAATATTAGAAAATCTCACATTTTTAAGTCATTTTTAAGTAATTAAAAATGAAAACGAGAAAATTTATTTATTGTTCCCAATTTAAGCAACAAGTTTCTTTTTAATTTCATAAAAATCAAACTGGCCCTCAAATGAATGTAATTTTGATGACCAATCAAACCTATTTCTAGTTGGCGATTGATTTCCTTTCAACTAAAGTCATTGTCATTAACAAATCTTCAATTTTCAAATAGAAAAATCTATACTAGTTCAACAACTAATTGATTTATTTAGTTGCTGTCTTTAGCTTAGTTTTCTTACAACCCAAACAAAAACTGATTTACATTTGTTCTTTTTTTATTTCAATTTCGCTTAGATCTGCTGTTTTTCTTATTTTGTCTAAGTTTTGCATTTTAATTAAAAAAAAACGGTAAAAAAAAGTAAAGAGGGCAAAAAATACGTAAATAAATTTATGAATATTTATGAAATGTTTGAAAGGGGCTTCATCTACCCTGTAAAAGCAAAAAAAAAACTAAAAGTGGTGTCGTGTTTTGCAGTCAGTCAGTAACAATTACTCATAGCCAAAAATGCAAACCAAAAACAACATCTGACGATAGTGATGAGAAGAATGCAGCAAATTTACTTGCTATTTTAACCCTGGGAATAAAATTAAGATTTTTCGAAATAATTTTCAGAAAATAATTGATAAATATTTAATTAGTTGTTTAAAAATATTGCAAAAATTTTGTGATTTTCATAAAAAAAATTAAGAATTTTTTACAGTACTTTTCAAGTCTTTAAAATAGAAAAAATTCATTTGCTTCTTATTGAAATATGTAGCTATTTCCAGGTTTAAATTGAAGTATGTATTTTTGTGAGTATAAATGGAAAGTTTTAGAGACTACTAACTGAAACTGTACACATATCTGTACCTTTAGAAGTTTAACTGTATAAATTTGGAAATTTTTAGTTTTTCTTTTTTTGAGGTTTTAAAAAATGCACATATTTTCATTTTACTGGCAGAGGTGGTATGAGTAAAAACCCGGTTAAGGCAACAACTTCTAGTCAAAGTGATTTATTTTTGGCTGGGTCGAGAAAATTTATTTCATCCAACACGCTGAGGTGGCTGCAGCAGTTAGAGTTGATATAAACCACTATAGACATACCACTACACCTTGTTACTTTACTAACAGAAAAAAAACGTTCATCAACTTTACTTTTTTGCCATGTTTTAGATAGAAAACTGAAAAGCGATTTCGAAAAAACAGCAACCAAAAAAAGACAAAAATTGAATGCAAAAATATTTCATAACCATGCATATTGTTAAAGAACGTTTTTACAAACGTTTTACACTAGCAAATATGCAGAAACATACACTACACATGAGTAAATTTAAAGGCCGGCAAACACAAACTCTATTAAATTTAAAAGGTAACTCAAAATTATCCCCAAAAACAGACAAATCAAAATTTTTGTGGCAGACTAACATTGTGAGATTCTAATACGTTCTAGCTGTGTCGGTCTGTCTGTCTGTATGTCTGTCCGTCTGTCTGTATGTTGAAAATACGATATGGCCCAAACTAACGGAGCTAGCTGGCTGAAATTTTCTGATGATCGGACCATGATTTCACTTAGCTCCCATACAAATGTTCCCCAGGAATACTACTAGAAAAATGGCTGACAAATATAAATCCTGCATTCATTTTGGAACACCTTTTATAAATTACATCAAACTAATGTAATTAAATCAATTGGATGGATTTATATATGTGAAACCAAATATATTTTTAATAGTACATCAGAAAAGATGTTAAAATAATTGGGGGGCACATGTAAGTCACATATAGAATGCAATATATACTAAAGGATTTAAAATTTATCCAAAATATAATGGATTTTTAACTCATATACTAAACTCCAGTAATACTAATAGATTCTTAGTTCAAAAAAGAAGTAATTAAAATGAATTTATTTTGAATATATTTCATTGCAACTGATGGATGAAAAACTCGAAATTATTAAATTTCTTTAAAGAAATTATAGTCGAAATACGATAAAGCCATATTTATTCAAGGTGCAGCAAAAAAAATATTTTTTCTTCTTCTACAAACTTGTGAAATATGCAAAACCTTAGCAAAAAATATTGAAAAATTTGCCCTGAATATGACTATAATGTGCGCATGAGTGATATTTATTTAAATTATTTAATTAAAATCATGAATTCAAATCTTCCAAAATAATTCATAAATTTATTAATTCATAAATTCATAAATGCATAAATTTTTAAAATCATAACTTGTTAAATTCATAAGTTCATAAATTCATAAAATCATAAAATTATAAATTCATAATTTCATAATATCATAATTTCATAATTTCATAATTTCATAATTTCATAATTTCATAATTTCATAATTTCATAATTTCATAATTTCATAATTTCATAATTTCATAATTTCATAATTTCATAATTTCATAATTTCATAATTTCATAATTTCATAATTTCATAATTTCATAATTTCACAATTTCATAATTTCATAACTTCATAATTTCATGATTTCATAATTTCATAATTTCATAAATTTATAATTTCATAATTTCTTAATTTCATAATTTCATAATTTCATAATTTCATAATTTCATAATTTCATAATTTCATAATTTCATAATTTCATAATTTCATAATTTCATAATTTCATAATTTCATAATTTCATAATTTCATAATTTCATAATTTCATAATTTCATAATTTCATAATTTCATAATTTCATAATTTCATAATTTCATAATTTCATAATTTCATAATTTCATAATTTCATAATTTCATAATTTCATAATTTCATAATTTCATAATTTCATAATTTCATAATTTCATAATTTCATAATTTCATAATTTCATAATTTCATAATTTCATAATTTCATAATTTCATAATTTCATAATTTCATAATTTCATAATTTCATAATTTCATAATTTCATAATTTCAAAATTTCATAATTTCATAATTTCATAATTTCATAAATTGATAAACTCATAAATTCATACATTGATAAATTCTAAAATTCATGAATTCTAAAATTCATTAATTCATAAATTCATTAATTCAAAAACTCACAAAGTCATTCCTAAATTCAAAATTTCGTAAATTTAAAAATTTAAAAATTCATTAATTCATAATTTCATGAATTCATAGATTCATAAATTCTTGAATTCATAAAGTCATTAATTCTTAAATTCATCAATTCATCAATTCATCAATTTATTAATTCATAAATTTAGAAATTCATAGATTTATAAATTCATACATTCATAAATTCAAAAATTCATAATTTCATAGATTCCTAAATTCACAAAATCATAAATTCATGGATTCATAAAGTCATATATTATTAAATTCATCAATTCATAAATTCATGAATTCAATAACTCCTAAATTCATAAATTTATAAGTTCATGAATTAAAAATTTCATAAATTCGTAAATTTCTAAATTCATAAATTTCTAAATTCATAATTTCGTAAACTCATAATTTCAAAAATTCCTAAATTCATATTTTGATAATTTCATACATTCGTAAATTTTTAAATTCATAATTTCTTAAATTCATAAATTTAGAAATTCAGAAATTCAGAAATTCATAGTAGAAAAGTGCGGTTAATAATAAAACTAATTTATTTGATGAATTCTTAAATTCTTAAACTCGTAAATTCATATATTAATTATATCAAAAATTTATTAATTCATAAATTCATCAATTCAAAAATTCATAAATTTGCAAATTTGCAAATTCATAAATTTACAAATTCAAAAATTCATAAATTCATTTATTAATTCATAAATTCATCAATTCAAAAATTCATAATTTCATAAATTCATAAATTTACAAATTCATAAAATCATAAATTCATGAAATCATAAATTCTTAATTTCTAAATTTCATAAATTTATAGATTATAATTTCATAAGTTCATAAATTAATAAATTTAATAAGACTAAATTATTCGATTAGCAATAAACTCAGTTATTACAAACAACACTGTTATGTACATCTCCATTTGATAGACTTCATACAAATTGAAAATTTAGGTTCAAATTGAAGTTTCATTTTCTTAGCTTCCTTAAATAAGCAATTTTTATTTCAACCTCTAACATTCTCTCAAAAAAACTAAAATTTTAAGTAATAAATGATACCAAATAACCTTTGAAATTAAACTAGATCCCTTATTTTCTACCACTGATTATAAGCCAAACTTTTTTCAGTTCTTGTTTAATCAACTACAAATAGTTTCATTAACTTTTTTTGTATGCTTAAGTTTATCATGTTTGGTTTTAAGCGAACTTTTTGTAGACAAAAAAAAAATGGCAAATGAAAAACCACTAATAAAACTAATTGACTAAAATAGGAAAAATAAAAAAAAAACAATTAACAAACTTTCCATTATCACCATCCGTTAAATAGCAAGAAAAAAAGAATAAGTTGAGTACATTTTATTAATACACAAAGGAAATTGAATGGAGGATATTTTTAAGCAAAATTTCCAGCAATTTCCTTATTGAGTTGAAAAATTTTGAAAAAAAATTAAAAATCGAAATTATTTATTTTGAGTTAATTTGTTTAAGGACTTGATTTGGAAACACGAAAGGAAAACAATATTCAAATTTTTGTATGAAAAACACCCAAAAATTATTTAAAAACCCAATTCTTTGGGTACCTCACTACGTATACTTATTACAACATTGTAGAACTTCATTAAAAATCACTCATACGCCTCGCCAATTAAAGTAACAAATTTGAAGCAAAATTTAAGTACCTAAAAATTAGAAATCTTTGAAATCCTCTTTAAATTAAATTCAGCAATAAAATTCTATCATTATTCTTCCACTTGCTACTCATTCCATGGGTCAATTGCTGCAAGACATTTTATTCTCACACCAAAAACTCTAACAGACACACAGAAACACACAAATCAATGTGATTTGTGTCATAAAACGCTGGGAGCTTAATTTAACTTTTCCCATTTTCTTGCGAAAAATTACAAATTTCAACACTTTAATTTCAGTCAATGGAATTCAATGATACGGCTGTTAATGTTACAGCTACTACATACTTCTCTACTTGCTTTTTATAGCTGCTGCTGCTATTGCTTCTCAGAGTATTGTTGCTGTTTGCTACTGCTGTTGATGACACTAAAGCGCTTTCTTCAACATTTTGTCAGCCATTAAAACTTAATTAATGCAGTAATGAGTTTTGAATGTGAGTATTCATGGCACTCTAACGTATAGCAAAGCTTAGGCTACATAAAGATAAATTTTGAGTTTGTTTGGAACAGAAGAAAAACTAGAAATTTATAGGTTTTACAAATATCTTTAGCAATATTAATGTTTGGGGAATTTGAAATAGACAGTATGGTTTTTCTCAGCAGCTTTTACAGGCTAGATTAGTGAAATATGCAGGGGGTTTAAGGGAGTTTTTTGTTGAATTTTTGAAAACTGTTAACAAAATCATAAAGAATTTAATTGTTTTCAATTTAATTTAAGCTGATTATCAAGCAAGCGCATAATTAGCAATTATTTGGCTAAAGAAACTATAACAAAAGGAAAGCATTACGAAAGGATAAAATCGAACTTAAGGAATAAGGTTAATTTTAATTAAATTAAAAGTGAAATGAAAAGAGTTTAATTTAAAATAGGGAGGAAACTTCACCGTTTGAATTGAAATTATTTGAAATCTAAACCTAATCTACAATAATTTCAAGGTCTCTCAACTTCAGTTCATGTGGTAACTAATTTACTTCGCAAATGTTTCGAAATTGTTGCTTGAGTAGCTCCCAATGATTCAAACTTTTATGGCTGGCCTGGGCTATCAAAAACCACCTCCCACACGTTGAAGCCTATGGAACACATTCACTTTGGTGAATTGGAATCGCATTTTAACTGAATCATTTCATTGGAAATCGAATGAAAACTAAACATGTTAATTTAAGATATCATGGGAACTCAAAATAGCTTGGACACTGAACCGGTTTATTTCAAACTAAATTAAAATGAAAATAGAACCAGTTCACTTAAAATCTTATAAAATTGAATAGTTAACCGCTTGATAATAAAATCGCATTTCAACTGCAACGGTTCATTCGAGATTATATGAAAACTCGAGCGGTTTATTTGAAATCACATGAAAACTGAATCAGTTTATTTCAAATCGTTTATATTCGAATAAAACTGAACCGGTTGATTACTTTGAATTGCTTGAAAACTGGTTTGTTAAAAATTCCTTGAAAACTTATCCGGTTCATTTCGAATCTTATTAAAACTGATCAAGTTTATTCGAATCACATTGAAACTAAACCGATTAATTCGAATCCTATGAAATTGAACCGGTTAATTTTCAATATTATTAAAACTGAACCAGTTCATTTCGAATCTCATGAAAACAGGCCCGATTAATTTCGAATCACATGAAATTCAACCGGTTATTTTCGACAGTTATGAAAACTAAACCGATTCATTTCAAATCTTATGAATATGGATCCGGTTCAATTCGACTCGCGTGGAAACTTATCCAGTATATTCAAATTGCATGGAAACTGAAACGGTTAATATAAAATCGCACAAAACCTAAATTCTTAAATTCATAAATTTTTAGAAATTCATAAATTCTAAATTCAGAAATTCATACCAGAAAAGTGCGGTTAATAATAAAACTAAATTATTATGAATTTATGAATCATAAATTCTTAAATTCTTTCATAATTTCATAACTTCATAATTTCATAATTTTATAATTTCATAATTTCATAATTTCATAATTTCATAATTTCATAATTTCATAATTTCATAATTTCATAATTTCATAATTTCATAATTTCATAATTTCATAATTTCATAATTTCATAATTTCATAATTTCATAATTTCATAATTTCATAATTTCATAATTTCATAATTTCATAATTTCATAATTTCATAATTTCATAATTTCATAATTTCATAATTTCATAATTTCATAATTTCATAATTTCATAATTTCATAATTTCATAATTTCATAATTTCATAATTTCATAATTTCATAATTTCATAATTTCATAATTTCATAATTTCATAATTTCATAATTTCATAATTTCATAATTTCATAATTTCATAATTTCATAATTTCATAATTTCATAATTTCATAATTTCATAATTTCATAATTTCATAATTTCATAATTTCATAATTTCATAATTTCATAATTTCATAATTTCATAATTTCATAATTTCATAATTTCATAATTTCATAATTTCATAATTTCATAATTTCATAATTTCATAATTTCATAATTTCATAATTTCATAATTTCATAATTTCATAATTTCATAATTTCATAATTTCATAATTTCATAATTTCATAATTTCATAATTTCATAATTTCATAATTTCATAATTTCATAATTTCATAATTTCATAATTTCATAATTTCATAATTTCATAATTTCATAATTTCATAATTTCATAATTTCATAATTTCATAATTTCATAATTTCATAATTTCATAATTTCATAATTTCATAATTTCATAATTTCATAATTTCATAATTTCATAATTTCATAATTTCATAATTTCATAATTTCATAATTTCATAATTTCATAATTTCATAATTTCATAATTTCATAATTTCATAATTTCATAATTTCATAATTTCATAATTTCATAATTTCATAATTTCATAATTTCATAATTTCATAATTTCATAATTTCATAATTTCATAATTTCATAATTTCATAATTTCATAATTTCATAATTTCATAATTTCATAATTTCATAATTTCATAATTTCATAATTTCATAATTTCATAATTTCATAATTTCATAATTTCATAATTTCATAATTTCATAATTTCATAATTTCATAATTTCATAATTTCATAATTTCATAATTTCATAATTTCATAATTTCATAATTTCATAATTTCATAATTTCATAATTTCATAATTTCATAATTTCATAATTTCATAATTTCATAATTTCATAATTTCATAATTTCATAGTTTCATAGTTTCATAGTTTCATAATTTCATAATTTCATAATTTCATAATTTCATAATTTCATAATTTCATAATTTCATAATTTCATAATTTCATAATTTCATAATTTCATAATTTCATAATTTCATAATTTCATAATTTCATAATTTCATAATTTCATAATTTCATAATTTCATAATTTCATAATTTCATAATTTCATAATTTCATAATTTCATAATTTCATAATTTCATAATTTCATAATTTCATAATTTCATAATTTCATAATTTCATAATTTCATAATTTCATAATTTCATAATTTCATAATTTCATAATTTCATAATTTCATAATTTCATAATTTCATAATTTCATAATTTCATAATTTCATAATTTCATAATTTCATTATTTCATAATTTCATAATTTCATAATTTCATAATTTCATAATTTCATAATTTCATAATTTCATAATTTCATAATTTCATAATTTCATAATTTCATAATTTCATAATTTCATAATTTCATAATTTCATAATTTCATAATTTCATAATTTCATAATTTCATAATTTCATAATTTCATAATTTCATAATTTCATAATTTCATAATTTCATAATTTCATAATTTCATAATTTCATAATTTCATAATTTCATAATTTCATAATTTCATAATTTCATAATTTCATAATTCCATAAATTTAATAAGAATAAATTATTCGATTAGCATCACATGAAATTCAACCGGTTATTTTCGACAATTATGAAAACTAAACCGGTTCATTTCAATCTTATGAAAATGGATCCGGTTCAATTCGACTCGCATGGTAACGTATCCAGTTTATTCGAAATGCATGGTAACTAAAACGGTTAATTTAAAATCGCACAAAAACTAAACCGGTTAATTCGAATCACATTAGAAATCTATCGATTAATTTCCAATAGAATAGAAACTAAACGGGTTCGTCAAGAATCACATCTGTGAATCGGTTCGTTATGAATTGCATGAAAACTTAACCGGTTCATTTGAATCACATTGAAACAGATCCCATTCATTTCGAATCCTTTGAAATTGAACCGGTTCATTTCGAATCTCATGAAAACTGTTCCGATTCATTTCGATTCATGTGAAATCTAAACCGGTTCATTTCAAAACTTATTAAAATGGATCCAGTTTAATTCAAATCCCATAGAAACTGAATCGGTTAATTTAAAATCGCATAAAAACCAAACCGGTTACTTCGAATGATATGAAAACGGAAGCGATTAATTTCGAATTGCATGACAACAGAACTGGTTTGTTAAGAATACCATGGAAACTGAACCGGTTAATTTCCAATCGCAAGAAAACTGAACCGGTTCGTTAAGAATCCCATGAAAACTAATTCAATTCATTTCAAATCTTATGTGAAATGATCCTGTTCATTGCGAATCCCTTAAAAATTTGACCCGTTTCCTAATAATCTCATGAAAACTGAACCGGTTCATTCGAATCACATCGAAACTGATTCGATTCATTTCGAATTTTATAAAATTGAACCGGTTAAATTCGAATCTTATTAAAACTGAATCAATTCATTTCAAATCTTAAGAAAATGGATCCGGTTCATTTCGAATCGCATGGAAACTGATACGGTTTATACCTATTACATGGAAACTGAATCGATTAATTTAAAATCGCATAAAAGCTAAATCGATTAACTCGAATTGCATGGAAACTGAATCGATTAATTTCAAATCGCACCGGTTTATTATGAATACCACGAAAACTGAACGCGATAATTTCGAATCGCATGAAAATTGAACCGGTTCGTTAATAATCCCCTAAAAACTAATCCATTTCATTTCGAATCGTATGGAAACTGAACCGGTTCATTGCGAATCACTTACAAATTTAAACCGTTTCCTAATAATTTTATGATAACTGAACTAGTTCATTTCGGATCTCATGAAAACTGAACCGGTTCGTCTCGAATTTTATGAAGATGGATGCGGTTTTTTTCGAATCGCATGAAAACTGAACTTGTTCAATTCGAATCTTATGAAAACTGACCTTTTTCATTTCGAATCGCACTAATTTGATTTGATTGCGAATCGCAATCAATCATTTAAAATCTTATGAAAACTTTCATTTCGAATCGTATGGAAACTGAACCGGTTTATTGCGAATCACTTACAAATTTAAACCGTTTCCTAATAATTTCATGAAAACTGAACCAGTTCATTTCGGATCTCATGAAAACTGAACCGGTTCATTTCGAATCTCATGAATACTGAACCGGTTCATTTCGAATTTTATGAAGATGGATGCGGTTTTTCCGAATCGCGTGAAAAATGAACTTGTTCAATTCGAATCTTATGAAACTAAACCGTTTGATTTCGAATCGTATTCAGTCTGAACTGGTTGATTTAAAATCTTATGAAAACTGAATCTGTTCATTGAAAATCGCACGAAATACGATTTAAATTAAAAAAATGTATTCAAAGGAAAATAAACTCCAAGATTGACCTGCTTTTCGGCATTATTCTTTCATAATTTTTATTTATTTTATTTTACCGAAAAAGATATTTCCTCAAACATTTTCCTTTGCGGTACAATTCTGTGTAAAATTATTTCCACTTGCACTTGCAACTATTGAAATAAAACACCAAGATTTTCTACTCCCAAAACCAACCACAGACAACTAAACAAAAAAATAAATAAAATAAAACACAGCAACAGGATTTTAAGCATTAAAACCAAAGTAAAAATTTTATGTATTTTCAAATATTTTACTTAAAAAAGAGATGAAGTGGCGAAGAAGAAAATCACCACAAGTTTTTGAATGTAAAACTTTCAAATAAAATAGCAGCAACAAACACTAAATGCAAGCAAAAAAAAGAACAACTATAATAATTTCCAAAGTAATTCAAAATACTCTGTTATAACCCCAAAGGCTTAAAAGAATATTTTATGTATTTTTTAAAGTTGGGGCAGCACAAATGCAGGAAAATGCAGACAGACGGAGCGATGGATGGAGGGACGCACGGACTGTGTAAGAAACAAAGTTTTGTTTTAAGTATTTAAAACTACTTAAAATGGAATTTTAACGCATATAGTTTTTCTGTAAATTTCTGAGTGATTTAGTGCATTCAAATGGCATTAGTTATAATTTTGGTAACAAAAAAACAAAAAACAAATGGAATATTAGAGAAATTTAAGTCCAAGAGTAAGAAATATTTAAAATAATGTAGTAATAAATGTTGCAAGTAGGTTATTAAAAGTTCTCTGAAAAGTTTTCGCATTCTGAAGAAATTTCACCCTGAATTCAGCAGCTGTCCTAAGTGTCTTTCTACAAAAGTGTTGTCTGTTTTTTGCAAATGCATTTTTATGGACTCAGTTTAAATTGGTAGCAGAAATTTGAAAATTTTATTAAAATTTTCTTAACACTTTACCTGTCATTCGTTTTATTTACCCTAAAATATTAATATGCTTCATTATATTTCTTTTCACCTTCATTTAAAAAATTAATTTAAAGCGTTTATTTCATAATGAATTTAATATTAATAATAATAAATATTAAATAATTTATGGCCGTTTTATTATTGTTTTATCATTTGGTAATAAATTTATGGCAAAAAGCAGAATTTCATTGATAATTTAAAACATTTAACACATTATTAAAATAAAAATAATAATCATAAAACATTCTCATCATCATCATTATTATCCTTGATGACATCAACCTCAAATAAACACAATGAATATATTTCAAATTAATGTCGCTACAGTGGTTCACAACAGAGGAATTTTTCAAAGAACCGGTTCAGTTTTGTAGCAATTTGAAATGAACTGGTTCAACTTTCATTAAATTTAAATGCAAATCAAGGCTTAAATATTAAACTAAATTTAAAATTAAACAATTCTTATTTGATGTGATTGTATATGAACTGGTTCAGTTTCCATTCGATTAAGAATGTATCGATTAAACTTTATTCGATGTGAAATGAACCGCAAAAGTCTTTGTGCAAATCTTAATCAAATGGTAAAGTTTTTATTCAACTCTAAATGATATAAATCAGATTTCATACGATTCTAAATAAACCGGTTTAGATTTTATTGGATTAGAAATGAACCGGTTGAATTTTTATTCGATTCAAAATTAAAATTTTAGACCGGTTATGTTTTTATGTCATTATAAATGAAACTGTTGTTTCTATTCGATTAAAAATTAGGCGATTAAGTTTTATTCGCTTCGAAATGAACCAGTAAAGTTTTTTTGTAATTTTAAATGAATCAAGATGAGTTATTTATAATGCAAGGTCAGGTTATAACCCTTATTTGAGAGCCTAAAAAATTTCAAAAATTAGTTTCATAAAAAGCAAGGCTTAAATATTAAATTAATAATTCATTGAATGTAAAATTTTCAGCTTAACAAAAAATCGATATTTTTATAAAAAAAAAAATTCAAAAAATCCAAAACTTTAAAAAAAAATCAAAAATTCATTGACTTATTAAAAAATCAACAATTTGCCAATTTAAATTATAAATTATTTAAACAATCATACATTTTTCAATAAATCAAAATATTTAAATAAAAACAAAAAATCCAAATTTTTCGAAAATTCATAAAATTTTCAAAAAATATTTTTTCCAAAAATTATAAAAAAATTAATTCGAATCAAAATAATATGTTTAAATTGTACATGTTTTTTAAATGAATCGGGAGATTTTCAAATTATTCCAAAAAAACCGATTCAGTTTTACTTGATCCGAAATGAACTGTTCAGTTTTTATTACTTTCGAAAGCAACCGGTTCACTTTTCATTCCAATAGAAATGAAATTGTTAACTTTGAACCGGTACATTTTTTAATCGATTAGAAAAAGTCTGGTTCTGTTTATATGTCATATTAAATGAACCGTTTAAATTTTATCCCATTTGAAACAAATGGTTCAGTTTTCATCCCTTCCGAAACTAAACGCTTCACTTTTTATTCGAATCGAAATGAAAGCGTTAAGTTTTCATTATATTTTAAATGAACTGTTAAATTTTTCAAGCGTTTCATAAAATTAAATTAATTTTTATTAGTTTTGAAGTAAATTTTTGAGTTTTTATTTTGCTCTAAATGAACCGGTTCAGTTTTAATTAATTAATTTTTCATGAAATTTTAAATAAAATTTTGTTTTTTTTTTAAAAAAAACCGATTTAATTTTATTCAATTCGTTAATTATTCGTTAATTGATTGTTCTGTTTTTATTCCGTTCTACAGAACCGCTTCACTTTTTTATTCGAAACGAATTTTTCAATTTATATTCTGTTCAGAATGAACCGGTTGCTGAGAAATTAACCGGTTTAGTTTTTATTCGATTAGAAATGAACCGATTCTTTTTTTATTCGATTCAAAATTAAACTTTACGGTTTTATTTGATTCTAAATAAACCGGTTTACTTTTCATGTCATTCTATATGAACTAATTCAGTTTCTATTCTATTGAAAATGATCCGAATAAGTTTTATTCGTTTCGAAATGAATCGTTTCAGTTTTTATGCAATCTTCATCTTTTTTTAAGTAAACATTTGTGACCGATTATGGCCTACAATTGTCTAGTTCATTGATGATGAAATAAAATAAATTATAAATTTAAAATAAACAAACACAAAAATGAGCCGATTAAGTTTTATTCAATTCGAAATTAACCGGTAGTTTTCATATAATTTTAAATAAGCTGGTTAAGTTTGTATTCGACTCAAAATGGTATAATTCAGTTTCTATTCAATTCGAAATAAACCGATTCAGTTTTTATTCGATTAGAAATGAACCGATTAAATTTTTATTCGATTCAAAATTGAACGATTTTAAAGATACCGGTTTAGTTTTCATATCATGAATTATTTCAATTTTTATTCGATTAAAAATATGTAATTTCAGTTTTATTCGAATCGAAATGAACCGGTACAGTTTTTGGACAATTTTAAATCAACTGGTTAAGCTTTTATTCAATTCGAAATGATGCAATTCAGTTTTTCGGGTTTTATTCTATTGAAAATGAACAGTTTTATTCGATTCGATTAAATTTTTATTCGTTTCAAAATTGAACGAGTTTAAAGATTTCGGTTTAGTTTTCATATCATGAATTATTTCAGTTTTTATTCGATTAAAAATATGGAATTTAAGTTTTATTCGATTCGAAATGAAGCAATTCAGTGTTTCAGTTTTTATTCGATTGAAAAAGAACAGTTTTATTCGACTCGAAAAAAACCGGTTCAGTTTTTATTCTATTCAAAATCATCGAAATCAGTTTTTATTCGATTGGAAATAATCCGGTTCAGTTTTCATTCGATTCTTAATAACCCGGTTTATTATTTTTGTCAAAATAAATGAAATGGATCTATTTTCGTACGAATCAAAATGAACCGGTTCAATTTTTATGCATTCTTAAGTCAACTGGTTAAGTTTTAATTCAACTAGAAATGACCTCATTTAGTTTTCATTCAATTCAAAAAAAAACCGGTTCAGTTTTTATTCGATTAGAAATGAACCGGTTCAATTGTTATTCAATTAAAAATTAAACAATTCTGATTTAATGTCATTCTATACGAACTGGTTCAGTTGCCATTCGATTAAAAATGTGTCGATTAAATTTTATTCGATGCGAAATGAACCCGAATAGGCTTTGTGCAATTTTAAATCAGATTTTATTCGAACCGGTTAACCGGTTAAAATTTTATTCGATTCAAAATTAAAATTTCAGACCGGTTATGTTTTTATTACATTATAAATGGACCTGTTGTTTCTATTCGATTAAAAATTAGACGGTTAAGTTTTTTAATCGCTTCGAAATGAACCAGTACAATTTTTATGGAATCTGAAGTCAACTGGTTAAGATTTAATTCAACTAGAAATGAACTCATTTAGTTTTCAATCAATTCAAAAAAACCGGTTCAGTTTTTATTCGATTAGAAATGAACCGGTTCAATTGTTATTCGATTAAAAATTAAACAATTCTGATTTAATGTCATTCTATACGAACTGGCTCAGTTGCCATTCGATTAAAAATATGTCGATTAAATTGTATTCGATGCGAAATGAACCCGAACAGACTTTGTGCAATTCTAAATCAGATTTTATTCGATTGGAAATGAACCGGTTGAATTTTTATTCAATTCAAAATTAAAATTTTAGACTGGTTATGTTTTTATTAGATTATAAAGGAACCTGTTATTTCTATTCGATTAAAAATTAGACCGTTAAGTTTTTTAATCGCTTCGAAATGAACCAGTACAATTTTTATGGAATCTGAAGTCAACTGGTTGAGTTTTAATTCAACTAGAAATGACCCCATTTACTTTTCGAGGAAAACCGGTTCAGTTTTTATTCGATTATAAATGAACCGGTTCAATTGTTATTCGATTAAAAATTAAACGATTCTGATTTAATGTCATTCTATACGAACTAGTTCAGTTTTCATTCGATTAAAAATGTGTCGATTAAATTTTATTCGATGCGAAATGAACCCGAACAGCTTTTGTGCAATTTTAAACCAGATTTTATTCGATTGGAAATTTTTATTCGATTCAGAATTAACATTTTAGACCCGTTATTTTTTTATTACATTATAAATGAACCTGTTGTTTCTATTCGATTAAAAATTAGACGGTTAAGTTTTTTTATTCGCTTCGAAATGAACCAGTACAGTTTTCATGTAATTTTAAAAAAACCTGTTAAGTTTTTATTCGAAATAAACCGATTCAGTTTTTATTCGATTAGAAATGATCAATTTTTATTTGATACAATTTTTGATTTGATACAAAATTAAATGTGTCCATTTTATTCGATTTTAAATATACCGGTTAGTTTTAATGCCATTCTATATTTAATTCGAAATAAAACGATTCAGTTTTTATTCGATTAAAAAATTCTTGTTTAAGTTTTATTCGATTTGAAATGAACCGGTACAGTTTTCATGTAATTTTAAATGAACCAGTAAATGATTTAGTTCGGCTTTTATTCGATTCTAAATAAACCGTTTCAGTTTTTATTCGATTCAAAATGAACCGATTATATTTTTATTCGATAAAAAATTTAAGTTTTCATGTCTTACCAAATGAATCGGTAGCTTCTGTTAGATTAAAGATGAGACGGTTATGTTTTATTCGATTCGAAATGAATCGGTTCAGTTTTTATGCAATCATAAGTCAATCGGTTATATTTTTATTCGATTCTAAATGCTTCAATTCAGTTTTTATTCACTGCGAAATAAACCGTTTCAGTTTTTAATCGATTAGAAATGAACCGGTTAAATTTTTAATCGATTCAAACTGAAACTTTTTCGGTTCATCTCATTCTAAATAAACCGGTTCTGTTTCTATTTGATAAAAATTAGTTAATTTTTATTCCATTCGAAATGATCCAGTTCGGTTTTTAATCGATTTGAAATAAACCGGTTTAATTTTTATTCGTGCCAAAATAAATTAACCGGATCATGGCATGCGAAATTAATAGTTTCAGTTTGCATACGATTCCAAATGAACAGGATCAGTTCAAAATTACTTGTCATATTTAGTTTTCGTGTGATTCGAATTATAGAGTTTTCAAATTTGTGGCATAATTAATGAACCGTTTCAATTTCTATACGAATTGAAATGAATTGGAGCAGTTTTCATGTGACACGATATAAATCGTTGCAGTTTCCATAGGAATACAAAAGAATCAGAGCTGCTTTCATTCGTTTCGAAATAAATTGTTACAGTTTCCATACGATTCCAATTGAATCGGATATTCATACATTTTCAATTGAATCATTTTTGAATTTGTGTCATAATTAATGGACTGTTTCAGTTTTCTTACGATTTTTCATTCGATTCCATATAAACTGATTCAGTTTTCTTGGGTTTGAAAATAAATCGGTTAATTTTTATTGCGATTCGAAGTAATCGCTTCAGTTTTAATGTTATTCCAGAAGCACCAGTTCAGTTTTCGTTGGCTTTTTTTAAAAAAAAACCTTTAGTTATATAACTTTGTTTCCACTGTACCAGCATCTGCATATGAATATCAGCATTAAATTTAAAACATGTATATGTTTCATACACAATACAAATACTACAAACTGTAATTATTACAAATGAGTTGTTATTTATTAAAAATAAATAGACAACACATCACCAGAGCTTCCATATTTATTAAAAAAATAAATAATTTATTTATTTATATGAATGTAAGTAGAATATTTATGTAACACATTAGTAAAATTAAAATTTCACATGCTCAATATTATTTATTTCTACTAATATAAAAATAAATTCTACTATACTCAACAAATGGGTCAACAAATTCTCTCTAAGCCATAAAATAACCACTAGAAACCCAAAAACAAAAAAAAAACAGGAAAATTAAACAAAAATTAAAAAATAAAAACAAAAATCCAACAATAAAATAAATTACAGGAAGATGATTACATAATACTCTGCATAATTTTTCCCCAAAAAGACCGCAATTTAATGAGTTTGGTTGACCATGAACGAAGCATTTAAAATATTTTTCCAAAAAATTGGAATTGATTTGATTTGTATTTGAATTTTTCCACTTTACATAGAAGGATTTATATAATTGTCGCCAAATAAAATATTGAAATGAAGAGTGTTTAATTTAAATCCAATTTATAATTGATATTTATTCACACCTTCATATATTGTACAGCCACACTTACACACATATGTGTTGGTAAATATTTAAACTAATACACAGATATTGTTGATTTAAAGGGGTATGTGTATTTTTAGCCAGCATACGTGTGTACTTTTCATCTGTGTTAACCACCTAAAAACATACACATACAATTATTGGTTTAAGTGAGGTAGTGTTAGTTTATTATTTTACTTTGTATACATGTATGTATGCCACTCTTTTCTGAAACGGGTTAAACTATTCGCTAAAAATTATAGATACGTTCTTAACCCTTGATTGACCAGACTTGATGATTCAAATTTACTTTACGTAAATTTTAAAAGGATGTTAAATAAAGTTTTTAATTTTGTACCATCCTCCAAAAAAATTGAACTTTTTGGACCTTCGCGGTACCATTTTTTTTAGTTTATTAAAACATCAAAAAATTACATAAAAATTCAATTGTACACAAAAAAAAACTAAACTTCCCAGCAAACATTTTGTGAATTTTTGTAATGAAATCTAGTTATTTCATGCATTATTTTGTAATGAGTGGTGGTTACCCAGCACATTATTTTATTTACTAGAATAAGTACTTATTTTTATACAGGCTGGTAATGAACTTTTGCCTTTAGCACAGCTATCTAGTGTGTTTGACTGGAAAACAGGAGGTTGGTGGTTCGCCACCTGTCAAAGCCATTAATTTTTTTGTTCATATCATATTCATTTATATGTTGATGTTAAAACTATTGTTAACTTACAATAAAATAACTCGTACATGGAGCAGTGAGTTAGCAGCTTGACTATCAAACACAAGCAAATAATGTGACTGTTCGATTCCCACACAAGGCAATATTTTTTGTGTTTTTTTTAGCTACATATTCTTGTTGTGAATTTACTACTTATTTCTCAACTGATTGTAAGTACATTTGTAAGCTTGACCCATGAATTTTTTAAAAATCTCGAACAAAGATAAGTAGTGTTTCAGTCAAATAATAAGTAGTTATGCCTTGGCTCCAATATTACTTGCTGGCTTACTAAGTAACTAAAGTTTTTGCTGGGTTAACATTTACATATGTACATTAAATTACCTAATACCGACCAAAAACTACAAATGTTTTAATTTGTTACTGATTTCAGTCGCCCGACATCGGCTTAAGCTCTAAATTGATTACATAAGACAACAAAATCGAAAAAATTTTAGAGACTTTTTAAAGCACTACAAAATGTTGATGTATTGTGGTCCAGTAGTACAAATATGGTCAAAATTTTAAATTCTATGTAAAGGTTTTTTTAAAAAAAGTTTTAAGTAAAATTGTGCTTTTTTTAGACGTTTCTCTACATATGTAAGTAATAAACAAAAATTGAAATATACATAACCTATATTCCGTTTAATCGGCTCATTATTTTCTGATTTCTAATAACCAGGGAAACCAAAATATGCAAATGCATGTTTTTTCTGGTGAGTCTAATGAGCACATGGATAAGATATTTACACGTTTCAGAACTATTTAAGAATTTTGGCATCGATTTGTTAGTGCATATTTTTGCATATATTTGTTTTAAGAGCATATTTATGTCATATTTATGCGTTTTTAGAGCATATTTTACTGTTTAATAGCATACTTTGACTTTTGTCTTACTAATTTTACGCTGTTCTGTTACAGGTTTTTACTTCCTTTGTTTGAAATTCAAAATTGAAAAATAGATGACTTTTTTTAATATAAAATAAGCACTATTTTAATAATAGCGCCATCTAAATATCTAATTTAAGTTCTAATTCAAACTTAACCGTTCTAAGTGTTAAAGAAATATTGTCTTTTAAATTTGCTCCTATAACATCAGTTGATGTCGAAAAAACATTTTATGTATGTATAAAAAGGTTTTCAGATCCAATAGACAACGATTTTTATTTGAAAATTTAATTCAATATTTTGTAATTTATTGCAATAATAACCTTAATTGAAGAAGTGACTTTATATTTATATAAAATATCATCAAAAATACCTCTCGAGGCCTTTTCATAGCTTATTGTTTTAATGTTGTATTTATTTTTTGTTATACTTGTTTTAGTTCATGTTATTTTTCTTTATTTTATGTTACTTTATCTTTTTAGAAACGAATTGTATTGATTTTTTTAAATAAAAGTATATTTTTTGGTTAAAAATTAGAGATATCGATCATAAAAATTGATTGATTATTTTCGAATTTATTCACAATTAAATGAATTCGCTCATATTCACAAAATTTTAGTTTTTTGTTGGAAATACTTTAAACTGAGTAGTTAATGTTGTTCTTTCGTATGATTGAATTTTGAAAACATTTACCCCATGTTATGCAAAAATTTTCATGTATATATTACGTTTCAATCGGCTCAGTAGCTTCGGAGTTATAATAACAAATTGAAGCAGAAAATATATTTTTTACGAGAAAATAGAAATTTTTTTTGTTTTAAAAAATTTATGAAAAATCGAAAACGGCAGAAATTGTTCAGAGTTAATGCTTTGTCCCAAAACCACATATAATAGGAACAAAATGACATATCGACCATAAAAATCGATCCACTCTTTTCGAATTTATCCATAATTAAGTGAATTCACTAATTTTCACAAAATTTTAGTGTTTTGTTTGATATACATAAAATTGAGTAGTTAATGTTCTTCTTTCGAATGATTGAGTTCTGAAAACATTTTCCCTATGTTATGTACAAATTTGCATATATATATTGCGTTTCCATCGGCTCAGTAGTTTCGGAGTTATAATAACAAAGTGAAGTAAAAAATATATTTTTTATATAAAAATAGCATTTTTTCTGTTTTGAAAAAATAATGAAAAATCGAAAACGGCAGAAATTGTTCAGAGTTAATGCTTTGTCTCATAGCCACATATAATAGGGACAAAATGAGATATAGATCATAAAAATTTATTGATTATTTTCGAATTTATTCACAATTAGGTGAATTCGCTCATTTTCACAAAATTTTAGATTTTTGTTAGAAATACTTTAAATTGAGTAGTTAAATGTTGTTCTTTCGAATGATTAAATTTTGAAAACATTTTCTGCATGTTATGTACAAATTTACATGTATATATTGTGTTTCAATCGGCTCAGTAGTTTCGGAGTTATAATAACAAATTGAAGCAAAAATATATTTTTTACGTGGATAAAGGATTTTGAAAATTTTTTTAAAAATTCAATTCTTCCCTAAAGTTATTGTGGGGTGCAAAATTGAGTACATACGAGTTATTTTAGTTTTGTCTGTTTTTCTATTTAGAACTGGATGTTTTTTGTTTTGAATTGTAATTCATTTTGTTACATATGAAACATAAAATAAATGACAGAAAACATTTTTGGATTTGCTTTATTAGTTTTATTTTTATTCCATAAGAAGTGCACAAAATATTTGAGCTTCCCACTGTATATCCATAAAAAAATTTTAAAAAAAGGGAAAAGTTTTTTAGACTTTGTAAAAATTTCTAAAATTGTATGTCTTGGGTTACAAAATATTTATTTGGATAAATATCCCACTCGCAATCCACTCAGCAACAAAAAAGTTCTTCAAGTAAAAGACATAAGTTTTGTTTTGAACAAAAGAGAAAATAAAAAAGGGTCCATTTTAAAAAAAAAAGTTTTAGTTTTTGCAAAAATAAAGTCAAAAGATTTAGTTACAAAATATTTATTTTGGCAGACATCCCACTCGCATTCCACTAAGCGATCAAAAACTGTCTTCAAGGAAAATATCTAAGCTTTCTTTTGAGAAAAAAAGACAAACAAGTTTTTGATTTCGGAAAAAAATATTAAAATTTTTTTATTTTCAAAGATTGAAAGGAAATTTTTGACATCTTTTGATCCTTCTACAACTCTTCTTGTTCTTTTGACATACAATTTGTCATTGTTGGAATAGCAGGAGTATTTTTAAATATTTTTTGAAAAATATACTTCTTTGAAACTTTAAAGTCCTTAAAAAAGGACACAGGATCACGAAATGAAAAACTGAAAACACAGTTTTTCTCCATTAAATTTATAGTTTCAGACGTTTATCATCCGGTTCGTGTCTAACGAATTGTTTCTCTATTTGTCGGACGGTGGTATAAGAAGTACTAAATATAGAGTTCGGAAATACCATAAATATTTCTGGACTCTATGGACTTCAATACAACATAAATAAATATAATAATAAATTGACTTTTTAATATTTTACCATTTAAAGTTAATCCTGTATATAAAGGGTATCAGTGAACAAATCCTGCTATAATGGCGAATACAGCTCCAATAGATAATACATAATGGAAATGGGCAACTACATATAATCATTTCTATATAAGAATCCCTGCATATTGTTGGTGTATCATAGTATAATTAAGGCTGTCATGTTTGATAAAGGAACTAACAACTAATAACTTATATAATGTGCTCTTTAAATTTAATAACAATCAAGTTAAACCTGTCTCTGATTAAAAATTTAATTAATTATATTAAACCCATTGAATTCTCTTTTATATAAAATTTTGTTTCGATTTAATAAATTACTATTAATTTTATTCTAATTTAATTACTAATATATATTGAAAATAGTCTCTAACTATTGCCTTATTATACAGAATCTGTCCCCTTTTTGTTCATTAAAAACAGGCTGTCATGTGTCATGTTGTTAGTTCTTTTATAATTATTATTATATTATATTTTAATTTATTTCAAAATGGTAACAGCTGTTTAAGCAATTTTGTCATAATTACATATTTAATAATTCATTACAAACTAATTGAAAATCATTAGACGCTAATGAGTTTGCTCATAAAATAAACAAAAAAACTAAAGGTAGACAGCATAAAATATGTCTCAAAACCAATTAAGTATTTAGTGAAGTGTTAAAATTAAAGTTTATTAAAAAAAAATTTTAAATTCTACTTATTTTTTCCCTTGAATATCTTTATTTGTTAACAAATATCATTAATTCCTTAAAAAAAAGACTTGTAGTGGCCTGTATCTGGCTGTGGTTTAAAACTTAAGTGCTTGTAAGTATGTTAGTAGAAATATATGTCAATAATTGTAAATTTAAAATACCAAATATAAATATAAAATCAGAAAAAGCAAAAGAACATTTACACTCGCTTACACTAAAGTATCATTAAAATAACATTAAAACAAGAAGACTCACTCTTATATATAAAAGAACGTAGAAGAAATAGTTGTCAGTACAAAGATGAACACAAGAAGTATTAAAAATCAAAGTGTTAAATATCCTTGAAATTTATAGTGCTGCAATAACTAGAGTTTGTATATTTGTTTGAGTATTTTGCGCAGCTTGCAATTTCCTTTTTTCTTAAGCATTAATCCTTCATTATCCTTGAATATAACACTTGTACATTTGTACATACATATATGGCCGTATTTATTCAAGGGATATATTCATGTTTTTTTCGGTTAAATTACAATTCATACACATATACAAACTCTCTCATACACAGATAAAATAAACATTATTTCAGTAAATTGCATAAAACAAAAGTCAGGGATAGATTTATAAGAACCATAAGGATATTTGGTAGATTCTTATCAAACTTTGATATCAATTAGTTATAAAACTAACTTTGTAAACTTTTTATATTAATCAGTTAACTAAGTGCTTAATGTACTTGATTTTTTTTTTATTATTTGTTTTGGGTTTCTATTCTTTTGTCTATCACTGTTACCATTTCTCAAGCATTCCATCCCATAGTGAAGGTAACCTGCAAGTGCATGATCGTATGTGTGCATTCGTGTACATTAGGGAGCCCTTTATTTGGTTCTTCATCGTTTTTTGATGACCCCAAGATCCACATACAATTTTGTGAAAATTAGCAAATTCACTTAATTGTGAATAATTTCGAAAAGAATCAATCAATTTTTATGACCGATATCTCATTTTTTTCCTACTACCAGTGGCTTTGATAAAAACAATAAATCTGAACAATTTCTGCCGTTTTCGATTTTTCATGATTTTTTTAAAACAAAAAAATTAGCTATTTTCATGTAAAAAATAATTTGTTATTCTAACTCCGAAACTTCTGAGCCAATTGAAACACAATATAAACGTGAAAATTTATACATAGCATGGGGAAAATGTTTTCAAAATTCAATCAATCAAAACATTAACATTAACTACTCAATTTTATGTATATCAAATAAAAAACCAAAATTTTGTGAAAATTAGTGAATTCACTTAATTGTGAATAAATTCGTAAATGATTAATAGATGTCTATCATCTATACCTTATTTTATTGCTATTATATGTGGCTTTTCGATAAAGCAATAAACCTGAATAATTTCTACCGTTTTCGATTTTTCATGATTTTTTTAAAAGAAAAAAAATTTCTATTTTCGCATGAAAAATATATTTTTTTCTTCAATTTGTTATTATAACTCCGAAACTACTGAGCCGATTGAAACGCAATATTAAATTGAAAATTTATACATAGTATGGGAAAAATGTTTTCAAAACTCAATCAGTCTATAGAAGAATATTAACTACTCAATTTTATGTATATCACACAAAAAACTAAAATTTTGTGAAAATGAGCGAATTCACTTAATTGTGAATAAATTCGAAAGGAAACAGTAAATTTTTATGATCGATACCTCATTTTATTGCTATTATATGTGGCTTTGTGATAAAAGAATAAACTTGCACAATTTTTGCCGTTTTCGATTTTTCATGATTTTTTTGAAACAAAAAAATTTGCTATTTTCACTTAAAAAATATTTTTTTTTGCTTAATTTGTTATTATAACTCCGAAACTACTGAGCCGATTAAAACGCAATATATAAACGGATTAAAGGCTAGCTAAATCTAAATATTTCAGAGATAATTTTAATAATATCGGCCAAACCATTTTTGAGTAATCATTAATTATATGGAGAAACTTCTAAAAAAATTCACATATTTACTTAAAATTTTTTTTTAAAAAAAACCTCTCCACTACTGAAACCACAATACATCAATATTGTGTAGAGGTTTAAAAAACCTCTAAAATTTTTTCGATTTTGTTGCCCTGTGTTATTTGAGCAAAATCGAAATTTTTTATTTTGAGAATGTAATATTTGGTATTTGAAATATGTATGCGGATTTATGATTTATTTTGTGAGAACATCAAGCAGTCAGTATAATTTGAAGCATCGTTATGCGAAGATAAATTAACAGCATTACAGTGCACAGTGGTTTAGAAACTTTTTTTTGGAAATTATTCGGTATATTGTGAATTATTGGATATATTGTTACGAAATTTCACATGAAATTGAGCTGAGGTATTTTCGAGTAGATTTACGTTTGTTCAGCTTCCTAGCGATAATGGGGGTTAATGCGTAGGTCACCTCGGGTCTCAATTTTTTTTTTACAAAATCGCCAAAAATCCATTTATGATCCGAATAAGCAGAAATATTAAATATAAATAGTCCTTGAGATGGTCTATAAAAGTACACTTCGAAGTGTAGGTTATCTCTATTAGTTGAAGCGATATTCAGGTTTATTGATTTATTTTGTTTAATTTTTCTTTTTATGGTTTTTTAGATATGCCGGGCCTACGGAGGGTCGAAATGTATTTTTAAAATATCAGCTATATTGACGATAAAATTCTAAATAAAATAAAAAAACTTGCTAACAGTTATCGGTTCCCTATAAAAAGTTATACGCATCCAAAGTTGGAACTTGTAAAAATGGCCGTATTTTTTACGTTTTTTCCCAAAAAAAGCCCATATAATTTTTCTTTTGTGGAAAAAAATTTTCTTCGGGACTATATAGAATTTTTATATGATCCGGAAAGACAACTTAATGCAAAAGTGTGTAATGCAAAATTTGGCTCAGTTAATCAGATATGTCACCTCGCAGACCTATCCAAAGTTGGGCAATTTTTAAGAAAAAAATTCAGTTTGAGTAAAAAATTCTAAAAAGGCATAGAATGGATTCACAATAAAGCTCCACATTTGTATAAACCCATATGTTTCTTAAATACTTACTAAGTGTTTTTACTATCACACGGTAAGTAACGTCACAGTATGCTGTTTTCTGAAAAAACTCAGTTTTTGGAACACATTTTCCCCGTTTTAGGAATTTCGGTATTTGAAAATAAAAAATTTCAAAAATTCTAATGCTATTTATTTAAGGACATTTGTGTCTATATTGGCTCAAAATTTTGTTATGATACCTTTAACTTTTAAAATTTTACATTAATTCAAATTTTGTATTTTTATTCGTGGAAAATCACCATATTGTAATTTTTTTAGTTTTTAAGGCAAATGACGTCCCAAAATTTTATAAAATTATTTAGTTTTACTAAAATATCAATCCTCAAGTCCTATGGTTTTCAACAATATTAAATACTTATATAAAAAGCCTTTATTTACTCCTCAGAAGTTCCACAAACCTTGCCCGCTTTGACAAATTTGTACGTTTTTTCATATAACGCGTACAAAATGTTATTAACATATCAAATGTAAATTTTGAATTCAAACACAAAAATTAGCTTTATTTGTTCACGAAGGAATAATATAAGTAGATTCGTACTGACGGCAGATCGACCACGCAATAATAGATACTTGTGAATTCATTGCTCCACTTGTTCTGTGCAGTATCACATAGTTTCCAAAAAATGGGTCGCACGCCTCCTCACTTATCATCGCACTCCTTCTGGCCAAATTGTCTGATATACAATAACCCTGTTTACCACAATGCTCAGGGACATCCGGCATTCTTCGGTTATCCTAGATGTCGTGAAAACACCAGGTTTTCCGCTAACGGCAGCAAATATACTGATATCCCCAGATATTTGATAATATTTAAGCCAGTTGAATAGGCCTTGGACAGCAGTATTTTCCTCCTGGAGAGCAGTGCAGAAGTAGTAGCATTTTATACCCATCTTTTAGAGCCATCATTATACACAATTATGACACCAACAGGGGGTAGAGTCCACTTAGCTACATATTCCTATTTAGAATGATATTTCCTTTGCCATGAATATGCCCATAGTCGCTAAGTATTTTAGAGTGTCCTACGTCCTTATCAGACCACCAGCATCCAGTGTTCAGCATCACATCTGAATTGAATTTGTATGAACATCAAAGAAGATAGAAGCAGTTTCTAGGATCTGTGGGTAAATGAAATAAAAAAAATATTTTTAATTGAACAAAACAGAGGTTTTTGAATGAAACACAGGTTTTTGGATAAAAAATTATTATATTTTTCAATGCACTTTGTCCAACTTGTGATGCAGTTTGTGTTTCCATCTGGGGTATGCTTAGTCTGTTCAGGTTATTTAAAGGTTTGCTTATTTTGAAATCTTTATCTCAAAGCTGTCTTTGATCTTTGGAATATGTTTGTTAATAGATGATTCGACGAGATAAATTGTATTAGCATTAATTAAATTAACGTTACAAGCTTTGTCGCCTAATTCATTGATTTTTATATCCGATTGTGACCAAACACAGCATCCATCTTGTGGAAAGCTGTCTCATACCCAAGTGATCATTCAAAATTGAAACCACTGAGCCATGTGAGATGCCTATGGCTTCCACTATCTCTCGCACTTTTAATATCCGATCGAACAACACTATATCGCGATTTTTTTCAATTGCTTCGGGTGTAGAGACCTTAACTGGGCACCCAGAATGTTCGGCATCTTCGGTGCTTGTACAACCACAACGAAATTCAGTAAAACACTCTCTTACCATTGAAATTGATGGTGTAGAGTTTCCATAGTAGGTATTTATCGAGCTTAGCCTGTATTTGAGTGAAGGTTTTTCTCCGCAAAAAATTACGCTAATGGGCAAACGAAATACACATTTTTCCAATTTCTTTTCAAGTCACGACGTTGTCGGCTATCAATGGATGTCAAACACAAACTAAATGAGGCAGCTTGTTCAACTGACAGATGCCTGCTAACAGGAGCAGTGTCAACTTAAGAGTCGGGTTATTCAAAAACTCCTCGTATGATGAAGGATAACAATTTTAGTTCTTGAAAGCATTGATAATCCAAAATAGTGCAATATAAGGACAATCCTAATATACATGCGTGTACATACCACCATGTTTGTAAATGTGATGAGTGTAGTGGTTGATGTTGTGTAAATATTTTGTTTTAATGTTATTTAAAACTGCTCCTCTGTGTATACGTTTGGCTTACATGTTTCCGTTTCCTTTTACCCCAAAAAAAAGACAAAAAACAAAAAATAAAACTTAAAAACTGAGAAGAAAAACTGCTGCAGAAGGTGTGCATTGCAAGTATTCATACATTTTAATTCTTTGTTTTTTGAATTCTTTCTTTTTTGGATTTTTTTTTACATTCTTCTTATAGACACTTGTATTTTTTTTCAACAATTGTCTTTATATTGTTGTTGTCTTCATACATGTGTTTGTGTGAGTGTCGCATACATGTAAACTGTTGATAAAATGTTTTCTTTTTATTTCCATTTCCATCTTTTGCTGCTCTTACAGCCTCCATTTGTTTTTGTTGCTGCTGTTTTTGGCTCATCTTTTGTTTTATCTCATCATTACACATACTGATGCAAGTTTAAAAGTATGTGTGTATTTGGTTTTTAAATTTTTTTTATACAATTTGATTGTGTGCGGCATTGTTTAATACCCATCTCTTGGCTAAGGCAAGGTTATTTTAAAACGATTTAGAGCCCAATTTTCAAAAGGATTCCCGGCCATTTAGTGGCCTAGATCCTGTTTTATTGCTTTAATATTTATTCATAGTTTACTATTTTCTCTAGGTATTTGCAAATACTGTCGCGTTCGCTATCGTAAGAGTACTATTTTCCAAAAACAGAAGTTTGTATTATTTTAATATGCATAAATAAAGGGTCTTCCAATAGGGATTTGCGACCTTTGACATTTGATAGCAGCCCTATTGTTGAAACTACATCTGTAGAATACGTTTGTTTTGCGAAATCACCATAAATGGATATAGCGTTCAACATAATGTGCAAATGTTAAAATTGTTTTATCAAAATGGATGTTCTGGAACTTGGCCTTTTGCGGACTACAACTTCAACTTACAGTAAAAACTTCAACTTACTGTCGATTTTACGTTGCTCACGAGAACTCGGCCTTTCGCAGACTACAACCTGGCGAATTTTGCGTCGTGACTTAGGGTTGTACACGTACAACAAAATTCAATTAACCCAGGAGCTGAACGTAGACGGCAACGACGTGTGTTCATTTAATTGGCCCTGGAGAAGTTGAAAACTAACCCTAATTTTTATCCAAATATCATCTTCTGGATGAATGGATACGTCAACAGACATAATTGTCAAATTTTGGACCAATCCATATGAGATCCAAGAGTGTCCAATTCATCCCGAAAAAGTCACTGTTTGGTGTGGATTTTGGGCTGGATGCATCATTGGTCCATATTTCTTTGAGAACGATGTTGTCCAAGTCATCAAGAAGGTCAACAGCGAACGCTATAGGTCAGTGAATCGTTTAGCATGAATTGGGTGACATGGACACCAACGACATGTGATATCAACAGGACGGCGCTACGTGCAATACAGCTCCTGTCTCATTGGATATTCTGTACAACCGATTTGAGGGCATGGTCATCTCACGTGGATGTGTTATGAATTGGCCACCAACATCGCGGTATTTGATAGCGCACAGTGATATAGAAAAAAATGGGGGAAATAAATTTGTAACTTCTAAACCCTTAGCTCGATTTGAATGAAATCTGACACACGCAAAGAAGAAGTGTTGTCGAGTTTAAATTTTGAATTTTGACCGCATGGGCCTACCAGGGATGCGGCCAAGGGTCCCCAAATTAGGACAGTTCTTCGTCTGTGTTCCGATTTAAAAAGGATTTCAAATATAACATCTCCTCGTCGAGCACTGAACTTTATCGTTGCTATCAATTATCTCATATAACTTAGGAGATATTCGCATTTGAAAACTAAAATTTTCAAAATATTTACCCACCCTATTTCCCGATTTTCTCCATTTTGATTTTGTTGGACTAACAACAAATGTATGTGTCAAACAAAAGAAGAATTGTTTAAAAATCGTGACTGACTCTAAAGTTATATGCATTTGAATTTAAAAAAGCGATTTTTCGCTAGTTTTTGGGAAAAAAGTACTTTTTTTTATTTTAAATTTGCTAAAAAAAATTTATAAGAAGATGTATAAGGAATTTATATTTTCTGAAAAGCCAACTATACATAAATTATTTTAAATGAAAACGAATTTGATAATTGCTGCTGCCAAGGGGACAAGGTCCAACCAAATACGCTTTTTTATATTAAATGAAAATTCAGGGCAAAAATTCTCAAAGCGCATAGGCGATATCAAAATCAAATAACCAAGTTTAAATGGCCCAATATGTTCTTAATTATTATAGTGAAAAAACTAAAAAATCCCATTTTTGGGATTTTTAAAATTTCTTTTGGGCATTGCGGGCTTCGTGTTAACAAATTTAAAAATTTATTTTCAATCTTTCATTTTCAATAGAAAAATCTATACAACTGTAATAGTTCATTAAAAAATAAATAAAAATTTAATTTCAATTTGAAAAATTCTTAATTTAAGCAAAATTTTAATAAAAAGCATTTTTTGTTATATTTTTCAAAAAAGTATTCCATGAATTTTTTAATTGTCAAAACCTATATATATTTTTGAAAAGTAGACAAAATCCCAATTCCACTGATCTATAAAACGTCTACATTATGTTATTTATGCGGAAAATTAATTAGAGAAAACTTAACCTCTCGCGGAGAATTTACCTGAGACTGTTATTTATACCCTGCACCACAATAGTGGGGAGGGTATTATGCGTTTGTACAGATGTTTGTAACGCCCAAAAATATTAGTCTAACACCCACCTTAGAATCACTTTCTGAGTCGATTAAACGATGTCCGTCCGTCTGGTCGGCTGGCTGGCTGGCTGTCCATGTAAACCTTGTGCGCAGAGTACAGGTCGCAATTTTGAAGATATTTCGATAAAATTTGGTACATATTATTTTTTCGGCCCACGGACCAAGCGCATTGAAACTGGCTGAAATCGGTCCATTATTTCACCTAGCCCCCATACAAATGTCCTCTCGAAATTGGACTTTATCGGTCATAAATCTTTAATTTATATATGTATCTACACAAATTTCGCTCCAAATAAGTCTTATATATACAAAATTCATGTCACCAAATTTTGTCACGATCGGTCCATAATTAGTCATAGATCCCATATAGACCCGCTTCCGAAAATCACTTTAACGTGCATAAATCGCTTAAAAATTTTGGTATACTCACAAAATTCAACATAGTAAACTTTCATATAGACACAAATCACACGACCTAAATTCATGGTGATCGGTCCACAATTGGTCATAGCCCCCATATAAGGCACACTTCCGAAAATCACTCAAAAATACAAATTATTGAAATTTTAAAAGAAAAATGTTTTTAGTCTTTGTAGGGTATTATATGGTCGGGCTTGACCGACCATACTTTCATATAGACATAAATCACACGACCTGATTTTATGGTGATCGGTCCCTAATTGGTCATAGCTCCCATATAAGGCCCACCTTCGAAAATCACTCACGAATATAAATTATTGATATTTTAAAAGAAAAATATGTTTACTCATTTACTTGGTGTAGGGTATTATATGGTCGGGCTTGACCGACCATACTTTCTTACCTGTTTAAGTCATGGAAATATAACCATATACGGACACTAGTACGTGATAAAAGAACAAAAACAAAAGGCAAGTGTTTTGCCAAAGTCATGCACTTTTTTGTATGGGCCCCCAGTATAATTTTTTCAAAAAAGTGATCATTTTCTCAGGCTCATATCTTGCAAACTGTTGGGAATTTTGATTTACTCTCTGAGGCAAAGTTGTAGCCCTTGCCATAAAGAACAAAAATTATGCACATATTAAATCAAATAAACTTCATCTTCAAGATCAAAATCGCAAAAACCTATAAAAAAATCAAAATAAATTTAGAAATAAGTTTTTTTGTAAGCTGCCTAAAAGTATGCTTTAGTTTGTAATAATTTATGGTTCAAAACAATTAGGCCCCGATTACCGTTTACAACAGTTGTATTTTAGTGTTGTATTTTTTAAAATGCAAATGTAAATCATGATCGCATTTTAAAAAATACAACACTAAAATACAACTGTTGTAAACGGTAATAGGGGCCTTAATTCCTTTAGTTTTTTTCTTACTAACTTATATTAACCCACCTAAATGGTGTTAAGAATCATTCCTAGGAAGTTCATATGTTCTAGAAAGTTCTTTATTGAGTTCTTAGGTACATTTTTGTAGTTGTTTGTTTCCTTGAATTTTGAACGGTTTGCTACCTATGAATTTTTTAAAGTTTTTTGCAATTTTGATATTGAAGATGAAGTTGTTTTGATTTTATACAATTTTTGTTCTTTATAATAAGGGCTACAACTTTGCCTCAGAGAGTAAATAAAAAATCGGAACTGTTTGCAAAATATAAACCTGAGAAATTTATCATGAAGCGCCAAATTTTTGGTCCTTTATTTAGTGGTATCCGTATAAGGTTATATTTTTTCGTGTTGCACTGTATTCACCACAAATGTAACAGAATACATTTCAGTTATTGCGATAAACTTTTCGCGATAGAAATTATTACGAGAAGGGAACACGTATTTACTTATAACAGACAATATAATACCCTACACTGAGTAAATCAGCAAAAAAAATTTTTTTAAAATTTTAATAATTTATTTTCGCGAGAGTAGGCCTTTTATGGGAGCTATTACTATTGTTACGTTTTAACCTTTTCAAAACGCTGGTTTATTTCCTTTAAATAAACCGGATACTTTTGATTGAAAATAAAAGCCGTTTAGTAGTTTAAAAATTAAATAGTCACTCAATGTTTTTTTATACACGTTTATAAATTCTCAGATATACAGACACTTTACACGAATTCACTTGAAAAATACAGCACACATTAAGGCACTCAGTTGATGTTTATTCAAATAGCATCTCTGATAAACTGACTCACGACTGCAACCTCTGCCACTATTTATAGCACTGCCATCTGCTAGATTGTTATTTAACTGTCAAAATTCGAATATTCTAGATCTTACTAATACATACGCCATCTGTGGTGTACTTTCTACAATGTTCTTTAACTGAATATTCGAATTCGAATACAGCGTTGCCAACTTACGATCAAATCAACTGAAAGCTTTTATTTAATAATGCCCACAGTTTGCTATTACAGCACTGTTATTTGAAAGCATAATGCTACTTTTAAATCAGCCCTTAAAATCGTTATATTTGAATTCAAGTACAATTTCGTAACACTATGAATTCATTAACGGAATGGTTAAGAGATAAAATTTACTTTGATTTCGAAAGTGTAATTGCGAATTAATTATTTCGAACATTTGAGTTATAAATTTCAAAAAACGTTAAACCTTATTCAATTACTCCACAGTGTAAGTGCCAAAGCAATGATGTTCAGTTTTTTTTTTTCATTTAAGTTGTTGTCTTTGTGTATAATGTACATGTGTGTGTAAGGGTTTGTGTAAGCAAAGAAGGTCCTTTTTGTAGCGCTTTTATATCATGAATGTATTTGTACGTACTTATTTATTTGTTGTTCTTTGACGTTGCTCATTTGAATCCAATTCATTTTCTTAAGTGCAGTTTTCATATCTCATGTGTGTTTTTTTTTTTTTTTTGGTTCTTTTAAATAAATAAAACAGAATTTATAAAAAACATACGGTTTTATTTTATTTTTATTTTTAATATTTACAAATGTGTTGCATTAAAAACTGCTGCTGTTCTCTTTTGGTTACTGTTGCTACTGCTATTGCTGCTGCTGTTGTCATTTTAAGTTGAATTTTTGCTGTCTTTTAAAGGTCACAATTTCATCTCTTCCCTTTGCGTTATAGCGCACAAATGCAAATATTCAGTAACTGAAAAATCAAAGTATGTGACATTGAGTTATTACAGCGAAAACAAACAGAAAATAATGCGAAAAACAAAAAAACTATATTAAAAGTCAGGAAATAATTTACGAAAACAAGAGCAGGAAAAATGCAATGAATGTAAAGGCAGGATATGGTATTTCTTCATGCTTTTGACAAGGTGAAATTTAAGTTCAAATATTTTGCCAACAAAATGTTTGAGTTTGTGGTGAAAATTGTCAAAGAAGTGAAGTTACAATGTAGCATGTGAAAAAGAGTCCAGGAAAAGTAATTTTCAGAATCTAAAATTTGCTAAATCTGGAAAAGATCTTGAGGAAGTGAACAAGTATCAGAATATAATTGCCTATAGAGGATCTAGGTGTTAAAATGTACATAATCAACTGGATAGTGACCATGTTAAACTTGAGAGTTGTCACTTGCCCTAAGTTTTAAATTGTTCCGGTCAACTACTCACAACATAATCTAAATAAAGGACAAAAGTATCGCTAGATACTTCTTCATATTTTTCTACGTTCTTATGTTAGCTCAGTAGAACTTACAGTAGGAAAGGATTCACTGATCCATACAAGGTTTATGATAAACTGCACCTCCATTAGATCAAAATATGATATAAACCTGGCATGTAATACAAATATTAGACATATCGTCTGAGAAAGCAGTGAAATCATCGATAAAACTTCGTGAATATTTGATTTAATTAACCTTCATAACACAGTGCAACAAAAAATAAAAAAAAAATAACCATATACAGACACCACTACGTGATAAAAGACCAAAAACAAAACAGTGTCTCCCAGTTTTGCACAAAGTCATGCACTTTTTTGATGGGCCCCCAAAGTTTTGGGGCCTCGCTATCATTTTAGCAAAAAAGTGATAATTTTCTCAGGCTCATATCTTGCAAAGTGTTCGAAATTTTGATTTACTGCCTGAGGGAAAGCTGTAGCCCTTGTCATATAGAACAAAACTTGTGAACACATAAAATCAAAAAAACGTCATCTTCAAGATCAAAATCGCTAAAAACTTTAAAAAAATCGATTTTTAACTCTGTTCAGGTCCATAGGTAACAAACCGCTCAAAAATCAAGGAAACAATCAACTACAAAAATGTAGCTAAGATCTCAATAAACAACTTTCTAGAACATATGAACTTCCTAGGAATGAATCTTAACACCGTTTCGGTAGGTCAGTATAAGTTAGTAAGAAAAAACTAAAGGAATTAAGTTAAACTAAAGCATACTTTTAGGCAGCTTTAAATTTATTGCGAATTTTTTAAATTTTTGGCGATTTTGATATTGAAGATGAAGTTTTTTTGATTTTATATGTTCACAATTTTAGTTCTTTATAGCAAGGGCTACAACTTTGCCTCAGAGAGTAAATCAAAATTCCGAACTGTTTGCAAGATATGAGCCTGAGAAAATTATCACATTTTTGCTAAAATGACAGCGAGGTCCCAAATCTTTGGTGGTCAGTAAAACACAAAGTGCATGACTTTGGGCAAAATTGGTCTTTTATCACGTACTGGTGTCCGTATATGGTTACATTTCCATGACTTAAAAAATTACACACAGTGTAATCAAACTAATACATAGCTCCGTTATTATACCGACATTTATCATTTCAAGTTCGGAAAATTTCAATGGATGAAAAGGTGTTCTGGACATTACTCCTGTAAATAACAAATCTACTTAGCAAACAATTACATTACAAATAAGTAGTTCAAGTAGGGGATGAACTGATTAGGAAGTCGTGAGGAAATAAACATGTATGGGAATACAATTGCCTATAGAGGATATTAATGTTGAAATTTACATAATCAGCTCGATAGTAACCTTTGAGAATTGTGAAAAGCAAAAAGTTGTTTTAAATTCTTCTTGTTCTTTGGGAAATAAGAAAGATATGGTATTTTTTTATGAGGACAAATGTGGTAGTGATTATTCCAGTATTTTTTCCGTATGTGATTACATAAACAATTGCTAGGGGATGCTCAAAGTTTTTGACACAGAGAGTTGTACTAAACTTTACGATTACAAAACTGTAAACTTCATTATCGGAAAATATGGAAAAGATTCTAGGAACGACCATAAATGCTTATAAAAGAAGGTTTTCATTAACAAAGTAGTTTTTATCAAAAAATTAGTTTTTTCTAAAACCAAGAGTCTGGTTTAAGCTTTGACTAAGAATCCGGGTTTTTTTTCAATAAACCGTTCTTTCATAAAAAAAGTTTTTCCACCTAAAACCAGAACACCAACAAATCGCATTTCCACTATATAACTAAGTAAATACTAAATGGAAAAATTTTTCTCCAGAAAAACATTTTTCAAAAACCGTTCGTTCACAAAATTACCGACTTTTCCACAAAAATCAAAAATCTATCAAAGGAAAAATTTTTCGCATAAAAAAATAAAATTCAACCAAAAACAATTTTTTCAAGAATCCTGTTGCCCAACAATAAAACGTTTTAAGATTTTTCGGTAAAGAAAACTTCAATAAGAAAAAAAAAAAAAAATTCCACAAAAAAAAAAATGGATCATGACTTTGATGGCACATTTTCCATAACTACGGCTCTATTTCGTTGATTCCTTGTTGGCATAGACTCGTACACATCAAACAACCATATAAAAAGAAAATCCTACGATTCCAAGTGAAGGAACTGAAAAAAAAGTGGAAAATCTGTAACTTCTAAACGGATATTCCGATTTTAAAAAAAATTCCCATAACTATAGAGGAGGTGTCAGGCGCGGATCTACGGGGGGGAAAGGAAAACTAGTTTCTGCATTTATATTCCATATACTTCGGATTAACCCTGTAATTGGCAAGGCTGCCTTTATACGGGGTATGTTAAATCTATGCAATGCTTCTTTATTTGCTTATATTTCCTGTTATAACGGTAAATATGTGTAAAGAGACAAACAGTTTACTTAATGTAGGATCACACATGACAAATATTTGTCGAAAAAACGTAACCACTAAATAAAATATATTTGAATTCTTTTATTTATTCCAACCACTTATTTTACTTTGGATGATTGAAAACAAAAATTTAGTTTTATTTTATTTGATGCTGTTTGATCTTGCAAAACAATTGTAAGTGTAAATACGTCAAAAAAAATTGTGATAAAAAAAGTGGTAACCCTTTTTGAGCAAATATTTGCCATTTGTGACACTACTTTTATTGTAATAAACACGAACGTGCACTTGTCTTTTGTTTTTTTTTAATCCAACGAATTTTTTATATTTTCAAACAATAACCTGGTATATTTTATTGTCTCAAGATCACAACATTATCAAACTTAACAAAACACGATATCTGTGTCGCAATTTTAAAGATAATGTGATGAAATTTTTTCTTTGGGCAAAGGAATTCATCTTGGATTTCACCTTATTACATATAAAATTTCTTCCACAATTACGCTAGAAAGCTAAACGCTATATACACTAGAATCATGATCAAATTTGCCACAAATTCGTTGTCAATATCTGATAAATTTATTTAAAATCGGACCATAATTAACCCTAGCCCGTATATTATTAAATTAATAAACAAGTAAGAGAGCTATATTCAGCTGTGCCGAATCGTATATACCCTTCACAAAATTATACTTTAAAATAAAAATTATTATAATTTTTAGGTAAACAAAATTTAACAAATTTTTTTTTTTAATTTTTAAAACACTTTTTACATATTGTTAACCTTATATTTTAACCTTTTCAAAACGTTTGGTTTATTTCCTCTAAATATACCGGATACTTTTGGTTGCAAATAAAAGCCGTTTAGAAGTTTAAAAATTGTAACAACTCTTTATTTATTTAAAATGTACAACAACCACAGAATTAAATAGCCACTCAATGTTTTTTTTATACACGTTTACAAATTCTCAAAAATACAGACACAACTTATAATGTACACGAATTTACTTGAAAAACACAGCACACTTTCAGGCACTCAGTTGATGTTTATTCGAAAAGCGTCTCTGATAAACTCACTCACGACTGCAACCTCTGCCACTATTTATAACACTGCCATCTGCACTCCAGATTGTTCTTTAACTGTCAAAATTCGAATATTATAGATCTTACTAATACATACGCCATCTGTGGTGTACTTTCTACAATGTTCTTTAACTCAATATTCAAATTCGAATACAGCGTTGCCAACTTACGATCAAATCAACTGAAAGCTTTTATTTATATGATATGTTACAGTTTGCTATTACAGCACTGTTATTTGAAAGCATTATGCTACTTTTAAACCAGCCCTTAAAATCGTTATATTTGAATTCAAGTACAATTTCGTAACAATATATTAGTAAACTAATTTTATGACAAAAAAAATTTTTTGGTGAAAAAAAAAATCGGGTTAAAAAATATTTTTTTTCCGATTTTGATCGATTGTAGGTTTGACTTACTTTGGCCTTATATTCGCTGTTGCAAAGGTCTTTGCAATTGTATTTCCATTTTGTCTATATTAATGACTTAGTAATTCAGATATTGATAAAACAATAAGTCGAAATTCGAGTTTGTCCTGGTTTTTTCCTTATATCTCAGCCATTTCTAGACCCATTTTCTCGATTTAAAGTAGAAGCCGAACGGGGTCTATATCGGATATATTGATGTACGAACTATTTATGTAAGTTATTTGAGGGCTACGGAAAGTTGATTTCAACTTACAGACGGACATGGCTATATCGACTTCGTAATCTATAACGGGTCCCAAATGAAAAATGTAGAAATTACAAACGGAATGACAAACTTATATATTCAAACAAAATTAAACTCACACAAATAAGATTTTTTTGATGAAAAAAAAAATCGGGTTAAAAAATTTTTTCGCGATTTTGATCCATTTTAGGTCCACCTTACTATAACATTATATACATCGTTGCAATGGACTTTGAAATATCTATCATTAGATATCCACATTGTCTATATTAATGACTTAGTAATCCAGATATATGTAGATCAAAAATAGGGCAAAAATCGAGATTGTCCAGGTTTTTTCCTTATACCTCAGCATAACAACCGAGTCGGAAGAATTTCTGATATATTGATGTATGAATTATGTATGTAAGTTATTTGGGGGCTACGGAACATACAGACGGACAAACGGACATGGCTATATCTCTATAAAGATCCAGAATATATAGATACTTTGTGGGGTCGCTAATGAAAAATGTAGAAATTACAAACGGAAAGACAAACTTATATAAACTTATATTGCCACTCATGGTGAATGGTATAAAAATGTTAAAATTTTATTCGAACAAAATTAAACTCGAATAATAGACAAACCGCGTTTGATGCTCCGATCCTTGGCGTTTAAAGACCAAAAAGGATGTGTACATTTATTTACACTTTTTTTCCGTACCTCAACTGTGCTAACTCTGATCACCGAAACGGGACGGCTAGGAAATGTGTCATAGAGCCACATGTTCTAGTTCAAGTCGTAGTTGAACCAATTTTCAATTAATCATTTTTATAACCAACACCACCATAGTGGGGAAGGTATAATGCGTTTGTGCAGATGTTTGTAACACCCAAAAATATTAGTCTAACACCAGCTTAAAGTATACCGATCGACTTGGAATCACTTTCTGAGTCGATTAAACTGTAAACTTTGTGCGCAGAGTACAGGTCGCAATTTTTAAGACATTTCGATCAAATTTGGTACATATTAGTTTTTCGGCCCAAGGACGAAGCCTATTGAAACTGGCTGAAATCGGTCCATAATTTCACCTAGCCCCCATACAAATTTCCTTCAGAAATTGGACTTTATCGGTCATAAATGTTTAATTTATATATGTATCTCCATAAATTCCGCTCCAAATAAGTTTTATATATACAGAATTCATGTAACCAAATTTTGTTACGATCGGTCCATAATTAGTCATAGCTCCCATATAGACCCGCTTCCGAAAATCACTTTAACGTGCATAAATCGCTTAAAAATTTTGGTATAAACACAAAATTCAACATAGTTAACTTTTACTTAGTGTAGGTTATTATATGGTCGCGCTTGACCGACCATACTTTCTTACTTGTTTACATTTGTCGAAGTGAAATAAATATTCCGATCATATTTTGTACTAAATTTAATCAAACTGTTATTTAAGAAATATTGTTCAACTACGAAAATCCATTGTTCTCTCGTGTAATGTTGCATTTTCACTTACTCTAAACTATCAGCTGTCATGATAGCAAATTCAAATCTTGCATGAATGTTGGAACACCCTTTCACTCACAACATTTAAGAAATTATTGATTTTCTTCTTAAATACTGAGATTTCTATCTGGCTTTTCCTCAATTTCCAGAAATTTAAACATTTCAAGGTTTCATAATACAATTAAAAATTTCCAGCTAAATCTCTTCATTCATTTCTGTTGCATTAGCTAACAAACAAATGTCAAGTCAAATGAAAAAAAGCAAGAAAATGTAACAAAACAGAAAAAAGAAAAAAATAGCAGTGAACATGCTTGTGCAGGAATTATTAAAACCACGTAAAATGGCCGGCAACACTACCGACCATTGTGTGCTGTTGTAGTTCATAAAAGTGTCAACAACTCTGCGGTTGTTTTAACACATAACGAACGTTTTAGTCTGTACTATGGTCACATATACAATATATTTATTTTTTTTTCTCCTCTTTTCTACACAGTTAACTACTACGCTGCTACTTTTTAGTGTGTAATGATTTTTTTCACTTTTTTATTACTACAGAGTTGCAGTGCAGTTGGTAGGTATGTAAGTAAGTATAACTGTGGTTCAATACCACAAAAGCCAAACAGAGTTTTTTTAAAAAAAAAAGAAAAAAAACTCCCACACAGATACACACTCACTGGTAGCCAAAGAAGTTGTAGAACTAACAAACAGTAAAATTAATGGAAAAAAATGGATGAGTATAAATAGAAAACATTGGTCAACTGATAACACAGAAACGGCAAAACGACAAACGTTAAAGGCCATCATAAAACACAACAACAACAACAGCTACAGCTACAATAATGCCAGAGATGCAACTTATTGTGCAAAGAAATATGAAAAAAAAATTGAGCATCAAATAAAAAAAGAGCCAACCAAACTGTATTGTAACTTCATTGTAATACAACACTCTCTCACATACTCAAAGTCTACATTTACATACTGCGTGGCATGCACCCACAAATACATAGAAAGGTCATGTTGCACAACCCAGCAGTTTTTGGTGACTGTCCCGAAATAGTGATTTTGCCTAACCCTTAGGGTGACAACTAGTAGGCCTGTCCTAAGCCTTATCCTTTTTCATTACAATGAGACTGTCTGATAGCTTGTTCTAAATGAATGTTTAAAGTGACTAAAGTCTAGATTGCTTAGAGACACTTAAGAGACAATACTAGATTTCATGGGATATATAAATTACAGGGACCCTAACGGTTATAAGTGATATCAAAAAAGTTATTTTATAACAGTTATTTTAAAAAGTAAAAATAAAAGTTCCCATGAAACTCTTAAAAAAATTGTTTTAAATATCCGTCATAAAGAAAACTAATTTGATGAGTTTTATTTATCCAGTCAGAATAAAAAACTCATTTGAGGAGTTTTATTTTTCCCATCAGAAAATAAAACTCACTTGAGGAGTCAAAAAAAAAGACATATAAAGAGTTTTATTTTTCCCGTCAGAAAAAAAATTCCCTTGAGGAGTTTTATTTTTCCCGTCAGAAAATAAAATTCATTTAGGAGTTTTATTTTTCCGTCAGAAATAAAATTCCCTGGAGGAGTTTTATTTTTCTCGTCAGAAAATAAGACTCATTTTAGGAGTTTTATTTTTCCCGTCAGAAAAAAAATTCCCTTGAGGAGTTTTATTTTTCCCGTCAGAATAAAAAACTCATTTGAGGAGTTTTATTTTTCCCATCACACCTCTGTCACACCTCGAAAATTTCGTACAGAATATGATATGAGAGTTATTTAAAATTTAAAAGAGATTGGATAAATTGGTCTACATCGTCCAAAAACAAATCGCTCAAATGAGAATATTGAAGCATAGTGTGAAAATGTCCAGCAATACCAATTTGTTGTCGTTTACATGAAATGGTAATTTTATGAAGATATCTACATCACACCATGGATATGTGGATGTAGATATCTTCATAGATATGTGGAGAATATTGACGGAAATGCGAAAACTAAGAAATGTGAAAAGGAATTATATCATCGGAGAGGTAACAGTTTTTTCTATGTAATCCTATCATAAGTTTATTGATGTGTTTTGATTAATGTAACAAAATTGTTTAATATATTATACACTCAGTTGTGCCTCTGGTTCTACCCTATTATTCTGGTTTAAATGATTGTCAAAATTTGCCAATTAAGAAAGTCACTTAAACACATTTTGGTCACTGTTTGAATTTTCGGCATTGAAAGAAGACTTTAAGTCTTTGTAAATTTTGTAGATTTAAAATAGAGCCAAGACTTAATTAATAATAACTTGGTAGAAGTCAAAATAGAAATAAGTAAATTGAAATCTACAAAAGATTTAATCCTTTAATCTTTGAAAAATATTTAATCATTATATCAAGTTAAGACTTAAATTATGAAATTAACACATAAAAAGCATACGTATACTTAATATTTAATTCGAAGGGAATTAAATATTTATCATACGCCACCATATTCCACATTGATGGTTGGGGCAGCTATATATTGAAGATTGGCGGAAATTCAAAACGCAATTTTTGAAAAAAGAAATATGTACATCATTGGAAGGTTAACATCATTCTCTATATCGAGCCCTTAGTCCAAATTATCGTAAGCGACAAAACACAAATTTTACAGGAGAAGGTTTTTTCGATTATTTTGAAATTTATACATAGAATTAAAAATTGTATGATGCGATATATTATAATTTCGCTCAAGCTATTTATCTATTTTTCAAAAATATTTATAACTTTTGACAATTAAAAATTCATGGAATACTTTAATGAAACATATGTCAAAAAATATTTTTTATTGAATTTTTGCATAGATACAAATTTTTAGAATTGAAAATAAATATTTATTTATGAATAGTTTTTAATGAAATTTCACAGTTATGGAAAATTTTCTATTTAAAATGGAAAAATGAAAACGAATTTTGAAATTTATTATCAGCAATCCCGCAATTCCCAAAAAAGTGTTGAAAAATCCCAAAAATGGAAATTTTTAGTTTTTTGGCTATATTATCCATACCAGGGTCGGAGTTATCGGAATCCTTTACCAAATAATTAAAAGCATATTGGGCCATCTTAAATCGGTTATTATTATTTTATATCGAATATGCGATTTGAGAATTTTTGGCATAAAGTTTAATTTTACATAAAAAATAGGTGTTTTTTGAATGGACTGTTCCCCTCGGTAACAAAAATTTTTAATTTTTTTTTCATTCAAAATATTTTATGAAAACTTAGCTTTCAGAAAGTATAAATTTTTTATACATCCTCTTAGAAATTTTTTGCGATAACTTAAAAAGAAAAAAAGTTCTTTTTTCCCAAAAAATTAGAGAAAAATCGGGTTTTCAAAATTTTTTAAATTCAAATGCATATAACTTTGGACTTAGTCATTATTTTTAAACAATTCTTTTTTTATTTGACACACACATATGTTGTTAGTCCAATGGTAAGCTGAAGAAAATCCGAAAATATTTGGATACGCTGTTATCAAAAAACTGGAGTAGGTTGGGTAAAAATGTTGAAAATTTAATTTTCAAATGCGAATATCTCCTAAGCTATAAGAGACAATTGATAGCTACGACTAGGCCTTTTGTAGCACTCGATAAAAAGATTTTATGTGTGTAATTTTTTTGAAATCGGAGCACAAACGAAGAAATATGATCATTTTAAATATGTAATATACCCGAGATGTCCTACTTTGAGGACCCTTGGTCGCGGCCCTGGTGGGCCCATGAGGTCCACGTTCAGAACTTGAACTCGAGAGCACTTCTTCTTTGCGCATGTGAAATTTCATTCAAACTAATCTAACCATTTAGAAGTTACAGATTTATTTCCCTCTTTTTTTCTATACCACTATGTGTCACTTACGAAAATGTCGTGCTATTCCATAAACAACCCTATCCTAAATGCTTTGTAATTCAATAAAAGAAATAACAAACTCAAGGCAAAACAAGTTAGAAAGAATGATCGGTCAAGCCCTACATGAGCAAAAACATTTTTTGTTTCAAAATTTGAATAATTATTTTCGCGAGTGATTTTCGGAATTGGGCCATCAGAGAGAGAGAGCTATGACCAAGCCAGAACCAATCGCCAAGAGATTGGACCGTGTGATTTATTACTATATGAAACTTATTTTTGTTAAATTCGTTTAAGTGATCCACACTAGGGTGGTGTAGTTTATGAAAAGCATGTTTTATATTTTTTAAAATCTTGCACACAATTTGGAACACCCTTTACATCTACATGTTAAGTATAACTATTATTTTTGTTTGTCTTTTTTCCCCCTAATTCGTTTTCTTTGTATTCGTATTTACTTTTTTTTCTCAACTTTCCTGCTGTTATCAGCTGTGTATTGTTTAGGATTTTTTCTCTTTTCTCTTTTTATGTTTTTTTATATTTTTTGTTTTTCTTATTGTGAACTCTTTTTTCTAAACTTCCTGATTTATGCAATTTTATGCATACATATGTGTCATATTTATACAAACACATTTATACATATGTATGTGTGAATACATAAATATATTTGTGATCGTGTAAGTGTGTGTGTGAGTGTTGGTTTGCATTTGTGTTTGCTGTGGTATGGTTAGATTGTCCTTTTTTTTAGTTTTTTTTTTCTTTCACATATAGTTTGATTTGCTTGTATTCTCTATTCTAGTGTGTGTGTGTGTGAGAGAGTATGTGATTGTACATGATTTTTAAATTTAGTTTTGTTTTTTTTTATTATATTTTCTTTTCTTGTTAGTGTGTTTCTTTTATTTTTTTTATTTTTTGTCAACCATAATCTCTAAACATAAAAATGTCATTTTGCGTGTATGTGATGCTATGGAGCAAAAAGTGTAGAGCAGAGGTCAATGCAACAGCTTGTAGTGAAGGAAAAATGAATAAATAAAAATAAAAGTTGAAATGGAAATAGAAATAGAAATGAGAATGTGTATATGTATATTTTAATCAAATAAAACCTGAAAGCATGTGAATATTTTAATAATACAACAAATACTTCACTGAGAAAATAATTAAAATTTTTAGCAATTTTTGAAAAATTTTCCCAAATATAGCAATTTTTTTGTATTTAATCAGAAAAATAAGTTTTATTTTTGCAAAATTCCTAAGCAATATTGGCTGGCTTTCAGAAACATTTAAATTTGTTTAAATATCTTTTAGAGTTCTCGAGTTATATTGATTTATGTGAAATAAATTATAATTAATATTAATCATACGCCTTATATATAGCAAATAATCGCTAGTTTCTAAAAAAGCGCTAATATAACAAAAAAGAATAACAAATTTAACTAAATCAAATCATGGAGGCTAGGTGAAATAATGGACTGATATTTCCCATTTTTAATGCCTAACAAACTTTATTTTAAACATCATTCATAGCCTTGACCAGTTAAAAATCGTTTTCGTGTGTTATATCACGATTTATAAGAGAACATTTTAGGTTAGTGGTTGAGAGAAGTAAAAAAGAGAAAAAAGAAAAAGAATTATTTAAATTTTTTTTTCCGAGAGGTCAGGTTAAAAATGGAAAAATTCAGTTAATATAATTAGCAATATATCCAAAAAAAAGTGTTTTTTCCAACTTAAAGATTTATACCAAATTACTTCTATTCATTGGGGAATACATTCGGCTACCTCAAACGTACATTATAGGATTAAATATAGGATGATATTTGCGACTTTATAGCTATATACTTTGATACTTAGCTGGAGTAGCAATCTTTCATTTAAGATAAAAAAATTTGTCAGTACACTGACAAAAAATAATTGCTGAATGAATTATATGAAAATGGAAAAATCACAACTTTATATTTCAAATGGTACAAAAACGGCTGAAGAGTTTTGCTCGAAACTTTGCACAGTGGTTTAAAAACTTTTTTTTGGAAATAATTCGGTATCTTGGGAACTATTGGAGATATTCGAGTTGAGGTATTTTTGAGTTGATTTACATTCGTTCAGCTTCTTAGCTATAATGGGGGCAAGTACGTATCCCCTCAAAGTTGGTCACCTTGGGTCTAAAATTTTTTAAAAAAATCTCCAAAAAGAAGCTGAAATTTTGAATATAAGTAGTCCTCGAGAAGATCTACAAACACTCGCAAGTGTAGGTTATTTCTATTAGTTGAAGATATATTCAGGTTTATTGATATATTTTTTTAGCACAATTCTTACTATGATATTAATTTTGCTCGATTTTTTTATTGTTTTTTAGATATGGCGGGCCTACGGAGGGTCGAAATTTATTTTTAAAACATCAGCTATATTTGCGATCAAATTCTAAATAAAATAGAAACAACTTGCTAATAGTTAACTCTTCCCTATAAAAAGTAATACGCATCCAAATTTGGATTTTTTTACGTTTTTTTCCCAAAAAAGCCCATATATTTTTTTCTTTTGTAGAAAAAAAATTTCTTCGGGACTATATAGAATTTGTATATGATTTGTATAAAGACGTACAAATTTTTCAAAGTGGCCATGGTTTGTGGAACTTCTGAGGAGTAAGAAAGGCTTTTTATATAAGTATTTGATATTGTTGAAAACACTATGTCTTGAGGATTGATATTTTAGTAAAATTAAATAATTTTATAACATTTTTTATTTTCAAATACTGAAATTCCTAAAACGGGGAAAATGTGTTCCAAAAACTGGGTTTTTTTAGAAAAGTGCCTACTGTGACGTTATTTACCGTGTGATAGTAAAAATATTTAGTAAGTATTTAAGAAATATATGGGGTTATACAAATATGGAGCCTTTTCGTGGATCGGTGCTTTGCATTTTTAGAATTTTTTACTCAAGCCTAAATTTTTTTTTTAAATTGGCCAAGTATGGATATAACTGAGGTGTAATATGTCCGCTTAAGTGAGCCAAATTTTTCTAACACACTGTTGCATTAAGTTGTCTTTCTGAATCATATTAAAATTCTATATAGTCACGAAGAAATTTTTTTTCTACATAAGAAAAAATATATGGGCTTTTTTGGGAAAAACGGAAGAGTTAGCTATTAGCAAGTTGTTTCTATTTTATTTAGAATTTTATCGCGAATATAGCTGATGTTTTAAAAATAAAAAAATTTCCACCCTCCGTAGGCCCGCCGTAAATCAACTCGAAAACACCTCAGCTCATTCGATGTGAAATCTGCAATAGTTCCCAAGATACCGAATTATTTCCAAAAAAAAAAAGTTTCTAAAACACTGTGCACTGGGCAAGAACTTCAATACCTAAAATTCCTTGATTTCATGTGAAGTGAACAAATTGTTAATACCGATGTCTTTCGATCGGGATGAAATATTCAGCAAGGTTATTCCATTTGGATAGTAGTTTATATAAAATTCTTCAACAGTATCGGCCAATAAAAATTTGACATTTTGGACAAACAGGTTTTTTTCTCATCCATGTAACTTGTTACCTATTGCTCTTAGAAAAATTTGTTCCAAATAGTTTAGATAGCTATTTCTTTAGTCTTTCGAAAAAAAATATTAAAAATAAAAAATGTTTGATTTTTTTTTTTTTTTTGATTTTGCAAAAAAAATCAAATATTTTTAATTTTTTTTTTCGAATGATTGAAGAAAAATAGCTATCTAAACTATTTGTGAAGAATTTAACTATATATAAAATTGAATAACGTTGAATAAACTCGCTTGATATTAATAAACTTAATTATAAAAAAAACAGATTCGGTGTAATATTTATTAATTTTACGTCTAAATTCCTTATTTTTTGTCAGAATTTCATCACAGATATCTCTTTTGAAAGGTTTTGAAATTATTTATTTTTCTGTTTCACCAATTCTCTTAAAAATTGGCCGCAAGGTGGTGGTAATGACATTTATCTTATAAATTTAAGAAACTAACACTTATTTGGATTTTTTTCGATGTTGATACATTCAGAAAAAATGTAGACCTAACACTTCTGGATCAAAAAGGCGATTTTCGGGGGTAACATAAAAATAACGATATCTATTAAAAAAAATCTGAAATAAAATGTTTCTGAGATTAATTTTTTACAATAAAAAAGTTATTTTTCGTAAAAAGTCGATTTTGAGATATAGCTAGATATAATTCAACGATTAAGTATTAAAAACTAATAAATCATTGAATGTAAAATGTTTAATATCACAAAAAATCGACAATCAAAATTTTATAATTTTTCAAAAAATTCCAAAACTTTTAGTAGATCCTACAATTGTACAAAAAATTAAAATTTTTTAAGAATTTTATAAAAAAAAACAAAATATGAATTTGCAAAAAACAAAAATTTTTCAAGAAATTAAAAGATGTGAAATTTTACTGTAAATTATAAATTTTTTAGAATTTTATAACAAAAAAAAATATAAATTTTCTATAATTTTATAAAAAAAAAAAATTAAAATTTTTAAAAAAAGTCAAAAATTTTACAAAAAATCAATATTTTCAAATTTTTCAAGAAATTAAATAATGTTTAAGAAACAGCAATTTCTTAGAAGATTTGCAATTTTACAAAAAATTATAAATTTTTTAAAATTTTAATCAAAATTTCTCATAAAGTCAACTCATTAAAAATTCTTCAATTTTACAAAAAACTTACAAATCGTTAATAATTCAAATAATTCAAATTTGAAAATAAAAATCGCCATTCTGTTACTTTTTCGACCCATCTCAGCACTGCATTGAATGTAAAATGTTTAATATCATCCAAAATTTACAATTTTCAAAATCAAAATTTACAATTTTCAAAATCAAAATTTTAAAATTTTTCAAGAAATCCCAAAATTTTTAGTAGATCCTACAATTGTACAAAAAATTACAAATTTTATAAAAAAAATGTTATAATTTTAAAATTTTGCAAGAAATTAAAAGATGTGAAATTTTACTGTAAATTATAAATTTTTTAGAAATCTATAAAAAAAATATAAATTTTCTATAATTTTATAAAAAAAAATTTAAAATTTTTCAAAAAATCAACAATTTTGAAAATCAAAATTTTTGAATTTTTCAAGAAATTTAATAATGTTTATAAAAAACAGCAATTTCTTAGAAGATTTGCAATTTTACAAAAAATTATAAATTTTTTAAAATTTTAATCAAACTCATTAAAAATTCATTTTTATAAACTTTTCAGAAAAAGGTATTTAAGGTATTAGTTAAGTTTCAAATCTGTGGACTTTTGACAAAACAACCTAAGTGGAATTTTAAAATTTTTCAGGAGAATAAAAACTGTTAAATTAATCGATAGGCTCAGATTTAACTGTGATCGAATTTTAGACCGTCACAAATTTTGATATTGCGATTATGTGGACTTTCGGTATCTGCTAAAAACTAAATTTAATACAATACAATTTTCAGCTAATTTTTTTTAAAATTTTTTGATCATAAATTGTTTTTAATATTTTTCTATAAAGTATACTTTGTTGTAAGGTATATTATATTTGATACAGCCGAATATAGCTCTCTTACTTGTATTTTTCCAATTTAACCCCCAAAAGTAGGCAATAATTACAAGCTATTTGAACACATACACATTCTAACTATTATCTATTGCATCCGCTTCCAGCAATAATTTCAATATTTTAATTGTTTGCTCTACTTCAGCAAAAACATATAATTTTTCCAAAAAATAAACTTTTCCCTAGTCATGAATAATTACAAAAAAAAACGAAGAAAAACAGATCACCAACCAAAAGAAAAAAAGTCATACAAATACCTCAACACAAAATTAAAAAAAAAAAAATACAATTAAAACCTGAAACTGAACTAAAGAAAAAGGGGTGCAAAAAAAACACGATAGAAGAATAACCAAAGACAAACTTTAATTTAAACAGGGAATCAAAATGTTGGTTTTACTGGCTAAAAATTGTTCAAATGTATGCAAGTCTGTGCATGAGCCAAAGTTGTGCGTATGAATAACAATTTTGCTGCCTTTAGCCTTTTATTTTGAGTTTTCTTTTTCTATTTTTCTGTTAACTTTTCGACTAGCATTATTAATTTAGCAACCAACATTGGCACTCGACGACTAGATACCAGTCGAGATAAATATTTGTTTAGGCTTTGAAAAGGCCAAAAAGTTGCCCAAGCTGCTTTTGGTTGCTTCGTTTTGACTTTCTTCTTGTTATTTGAATGTTTTCTTTCTGTTAAAGATCAAGTATTTGCAAAAATTTTCAAGGGTCTTTGTTTTGCAAAGACAAAAGCTGCCAGATAACTTTAAAATTCTAATGAATTTTTTGGGGTTAGAAGAGAATAATTAAATGAAGAATATGCTCTGCCACCCGCACTTTTATCTCTGTCTCTCTCACACAGCCAAGTCTTATGTAAACTATTATTTCAAATGCTTTGAACAAGATGAACAGAAAATGTATTTACATTGAATATAAAATGCATTAGAATGCAAAACGTACAAAAACAACACAAAAAAGAACTTATAAAGGATTTTAGCAGCGTAATATTTTAATACTTTTTAGTTAAACGAAGGCACGTTGTAGTAATGTCGCAAAAAGTACCACAAAAAAAATTTAAAAAAAAAGAAACGAAAATAGAATGAATGAATTAAGTGCAATTTATAATTTATGTAAAAATTGTGTGGGTAACTTAAAAAACTATGCAAAATGTGCAACAACAAAAAAAAATAATGAGTAAGGAAATACTGCTTAAACTTTATTTAACTTTTCTTAAGAACTCCTAAAAGTAGGCCACACAATTTGAACTTTATTTCTGGTTAAATAAAAAAGGAAAATAAAAATGAAAAAAACTTAAACCTTAAATTAAATTTAAATACTCATATTAGCGAATTTTGTTATCCATCATTTGCTTATCATTACTAATGTCTCCATTTCATTTGTTCCTGTGCTGTATTGCTAATTGTGCTTTTAACGCATTAAGAGTAATAGCAAGCGTTGCCTCTGTATGCCAACCAACCACCATTGTCTTCTTCATAATTAAACCCACAAAATTTACCCAAGCGCAATTAAAATGTTAATCAAGCAGATTACGCGTGCAGCACGTAAATTGCTATTTTTCATTTTACCAAATATTCCTTGATTTCATTTCGCTTTTTTTTTAAAGATGTTTGTTTTTTTTGTCTTCCTTTTTATGAGATTTTCATTATCATCCATTTAACAAACTAGTTGTCCTCAAAGCAGGGTAGAGGAAGACAGGGTGCAGGGAAATTAGATTAAAATAGGGATATTAATAATAGAAAAGAAACATGTTTTAAAACATTCATGCTTGATAATTTCCTGCATATTGAATGCGTTTTCATTGTTAAACAATATTTTAAAGTTTGCCGACCTCATTTTGAAATGTTTGCCATAAAATCAGAATATTGTTTTACAGTCTGTTTTAATAAAATTTACGAATTTCTAAACGAACGATTCGTCAACAGTTGACGAATCGTTTGTACCACATCGAAATATAAATCGCAGATCTACGTAAGTATATATAAACTGGGTCCTTATAAAATTCTATGTCCGTCCTTCTGTCTGTTGACAACAAGATAGGACCCAAAAGAAATGAGCTGAAATTTTCCAAAAACACTCTCTGTTGATAAGGTTTGTTTGGTATTGAAAATATGTAATATCGATCCATGATTCCACCTATCTCCCATATCCCACCGGTATACCGTTTGAGCAGTAATAAATAAAAATTTGCACAAATTCGTTCAAAGTTCTCTGTAATTATGGCGGAAAAAGGGCAACACTGAAAAAAGTTAATTTCATGTGCTCATTATGCATTTTTGCGTTAAAAAACCATCACTCAAATAAAGGCACCATCAATTTCAATGGTAAATTTTTTTTTAATTTTGTTGCCCAGATGAGGTCTTTTCACCTGAGACAATTGAAAAAATCACGATATGGTGCTGGCCGATAAGAGATTAAAAGTGCGAAAGATTATGGAAACCAGAGGAATCTCACATGACTCACTGGTTGCAATTTTGAATAATCACTAGGGTATTTTGCAGTTACAAAAAATGTACCAATGGAACTAATGCAGGTTAAATCTTCATTAGAATTATCCTCGGATCACTCACCCACCTTCGTTACTCTTTTGAACCCCCTAGAAATAGAATCCCCGACTGGTCACTCTGCAATATCAAGCACGAAAATAAATTGGTTGAAATATAGAAAATATATTAGAAGATATCGATATCTCACTCAAGAATTTTGAACAAAACTTAAAACTTTCTATTGAACACGCCACTCAAATAACCCAACAAATAAGATACAATAGACTCTATTCTGCAGACATTGAACAGTTATTAGCTGAAAAAGAAGAGTTCGTCGAGAGTGTCAACTCTATAGATCCCCTCAACTTAAAACGGAGCTTAGAAAATGTCGCAAATGCCTCAGTATGCTTCTTCACAAACGCAAAACTGACTCAATTAATAAATATCTGGAGAACTTAGATGCCACCCAGTACTCAAATTACTCTCTATGGCGAGCTACAAAAATGGCGAGCTACTTAAAAAGACCTGTTATGAGCAGACCTCCTCTACGTAATTCTAGTGAAGGCTGGGCGAGAAACGATACTGAAAAAGGAAACCTGTTTGTTAGTCATCTAAAGAATGTATTTTCCCCAAACAAGTCAAACGACATAATAGATTTACCACCTACTTTACCCCATATTACTGCAGCTGAACCACTTCGTTTTGAGATTTCAGAGATTGTCAAGGCTATTGTTGATTTAAACTCCAAAAAATCACCTGGTATTGATAAAATCAGTAACAAGATGCTCCTCGAGTTACGCCAAATTGCATTAAGAATAATCCTATTTATTTTTAATGCTATATTACGCCTTGAATATTATCCACCAGAATGGAAGGTTTCTTTGGTTACAATGATACCTAAACCGGGAAAAGATCACAGTAAAGTAGAATCATATAGACCCATTAGCCTATTGTCAAATATATCAAAGCTATTCGAAAAACTGTTAATGCACAAGTTAAAGCCGATAGTGAATCATTTTGATTGTATTCCAACTCATCAATTCGGATTTCGAGAAAAACATAACACCATAGAACAAACTCACAGGTTGGTAGAAATCATAACCAAGACATTTGAAGAAAAAAAATATTGTTCTGCACTCTTCATCGACGTTTCGCAAGCCTTCGACAAAGTATGGAATGAAGGATTATCGATAAAAATAAAACAATATTTACCAGTGAACACACACAAGCTTCTAGAAAGTTATTTAAGTCATCGAAAGTTCGTTCTTAAAGAGGGAGACTTCATAAGTTCACCACAGCCTATTTAAGCAGGCGTACCCCAAGGAAGTATACTAAGTCCCTTCCTATATTTGCTATATACTTGTGATATGCCTACAAACAGTCGAACCCACATATCTAATTTTGCTTATGACACAGCTATAATAGCCATTCATGAAAACCCCCAAGAAGCATCTGTACTTTTACAAGACCATATACTAGACATAGGTGGTTAAAACAATGGAGAATAAAAGTAAACGAGCAAAAATGTATTCACATTGCGTAGAGAATCATGCCCTCCAATCCTAATAAATAATCATATAATACCTCAACAAACTGAAGTTAAATATCTAGGTCTGCATCTAGACCGACTTCTTACCTGGAAAAAGCATATAGATACGAAATTGACTCCAATGAAGTTAAAATTACTACAAATTTACTGGCTAATTGGTAAAAAATCGAGATTGAGTTTAGATTGCAAACTTTTGCTGTACAGCTCAATAATAAAACCCATATGGTGCTATGGAATTCAATTATGGGGCACTGCCTCAGCTTCTAATATTGAAAAAATTCAAAGATTACAAAATAAAATATTACGAATGATAACAGCAGCGCCTTGGTGTGTGAGAAATATTAACATTCATAAGGACCTAGGTGTCTCCCTGGTGAAAAATGATATAAAAAAACAAGCGGAGTCATATTTTAGAAAGTTAGAAGTTCACCCAAACCCAAACCCACTTGCACGAACATTAATGAGAAGTAATGGCTACATCCGACTAAGAAGAAGGAATCCAACAAGAAAGATCAACTAATAAAAAATTTATACACAAGTGCAAATGTTGTTTGTTTGGCGATAAATCTGCTTATCTTCAATCTAAGAAACCTTATTACGGTCATTACAGGCTTTGCACACGCCCAAAATATGCGAATCTCTTAGACCCCTTTCACACTAGGCAATTTAGTTGCGCAAGTCTCTTGTGTTTGTTGATACCAGAGGTAATGTCGGGTTGAAGAGAATAAAATTTTGCATGCTGTTTTGTTGTTGGGCAAGAGACTTGCGCAACTAAATTGCCTAGTGTGAAAGGGGTCTTATAACCACTTCTGAAGCTAAGGAATTAGAGGAGACAACTAAACAGCTTTTTTGTAACTGTTCGGCATTTGGGAACTTAAGTTGCGCCTCAGGCGGCTACCACTTAAACTACTCAATGTTGAAATCCCTGAATCGACAGTATTGTAAACTTCTCACCTATGATGATGATATTAATATTGCGTCCAACAGCAATATTCTTTAATATATGAGGCACATTATTCAAGGCTGTCCATTCCATTTATCCAAATGAGCTACAGTAAGTTTTTTTTTTCTCCATTACCCCACTTGGGGGCATTTGGCTTCCACAAAGCATCTCCATCTTATACGAATTGTTGCAGTTGTTTTTTTTCGCGTATTTCCCATGTAGATTGCACTGTCCTAATTATTGGAGTATGGTGCGTCTCCATGTACGATGTTGCCATTAGATCCATTGTTATTGTTTGTATCAGTTTAAACGCTTGTTGTTCCAGCTAAGTAGATGATTGGTCTGCTGTAGAGGGTTCCTTGGATATATGTATGATGTTGCCATAAGGATTTAATCGATTCTTATTATTGCCTTGTGTCAGTTTCGTTAATCGGTTGTTGTTCCAGCTAAGTAGATGGTCTGCTGCAGCTGACCTAGGGCAATGGTGCTGCCATCTGTCATTGAAACAACGCCCTCTGTGTACTTGGTGTAGTGGAATCTTGCTGATCTTTGATTCCTACCTTTTTTATCCTAGGTGGCGGGCTGCCTGACCTTTTTCATGATGTTATCCTCTTTTCCAAGTGGAGGAGTGGTCAGGGGGCTTCTTGGATGGGTTGTTTTCTAGATGAAGGTTAATTTTAAAAACTCGAATAGCATGATTTTAAATTTTTCGTCCTCTGCCAGGGATCGAACCATGTTGTGCTTGGTTTTGTCGGCTAGCATTTTAACCACTACACCATGCCTCCACAGTAAGTTTACTTGTTATAATTCCCAACAAAACCGAACTCGTTCAGTACAAGATACTCGTGTTCTAAACCATAATTATGAACAGCGCTGACATTAATTTTACCTTCACAACCAAATGTATTTTGTATCATTTATCAATAGTAAATTAAGCATACATTTAAATGTCATGGAATATTTATAGTATCCAGCTCTGTAGAGTTTATTTGTTTCGTCATTCCGCTTGTAACACATCAAAACATTAGTATGTATATTCTGATGACCCATAAGGTTCTAAGACAATCTAGCTATGTCCTATGTTATTCAGGTTTTTTGTATTGAAAATGCACATAATCGGTTCATGAATCATGATTTCACCCCACCTAAGTTGGTTATGTGGCAATCCTGGTAAAATTTTGGACAATATTTGTTAGTAAAATATTTGTGATGTTTAAAAATTTTCCTGTGAAATAAGTTGCTTGTGATTTTCGTTGGATTATTCACGAGCCTTCTAGAAGATGGCGCTGTGTAAATTATAAATTGTTATAAAGTTTGTAAATTATAAAGTGTGTGTATTAAAAAAGAGTGGCTATTTAAATTGTTGTGTAAATTTCTCATCAAACTTCTGATCGCTTTTATTTGCAATTAAAAGAATCCAATTTATTTAAAGTAAATAAACCACCATTTTTAAAAGGTAAAAACTTTACAATATTCATGTTTTAAATATAATATTGCTAAACTTTCAACTTTAAAAGTCCTCCAACAAACATTGGCCATTTCCGGCCACTGCATTTTGTGTACTAGATGTATGTGTAGCCGGGTATGTGTTGGGTGTCTGTCTGTTGAAATTTCCTTTCTAATGCAAGTGACATTACTGTCATTAACATTATATAACAATGGTTAATGATTACGTTGGTTGGTTGGTTGGTTGATGTATACGAGTGTATGAGTGAGTGTTGTTATCTTTACCCCATCTAACCCTGTTGTTTAAAAGTGACACCAATAAGTTAGGGTATAATTTCACAATGAGTGCAAGGGTTTTTTTCAGTTGCGACCCTACAAGGTATATATATTCTGGATCGTTGTAGATAGCAGTGTCGATATGGCCATGTCCATACGTTGAAATCAACTTTCCGTAGCCCCCAAATAACTTATATGTATACATGATTCATACATCAATATATCCGATATAGAACCGGTTCGATTGCTATTTGAAATCGAGAAAATCGGCCTACAGATGGCTCAGATATAAGGAAAAAAAACAGGAAAACCTCGATTTGTGACCTATTTTTGATCTATATCTGGATTACTATGTCATTACTATAGACAATATGGATCTAATGATAGATATTTCAAAGTCCATTGCAACGATATATGTATATAAGATGGTTAAAAAAAAATATTTTTTAACCACATTTTTTTTCCAACAATTTTTTTTGCCATACTTTTTTAATACATTTTTCTGTTATACATTTTTAAGAAATTTATTGAAAAAATTAAAAAAAAAAAAAATAAAAAAAAATTTTCAAAATTTTTTTAAAAACAAATATTTTTTTCGAAATTTAGTTTTTAACTAAAAATTTTTATTTTAAAGTATAATTTGGTGAAGGATATATAAGATTCGGTACTAATGATATATATTTCAACGACCAACGTCGCACAGTGGTATGAGAATAAAAAAAGATGGAAATAAATCTGTAACTTCTAAACCCTTACGCCGATTTTAATGAAATTTCACATGCGCTAAGAGGAAGTGTAGTCGAGTTTAAGTTTTGAATTTGGACCTCATGAGCCCACCAGGAGCGGGACCAGGGGTTCCCAAAGTAGTACACCTCTGGTATGTTCAATTTTTAAAATGATCCTATTTCTTCGTTTGTGTTCCGATTTAAAAAAAATTACACATATAGAATCTCCTCATCGAGCACTACATAAAACCTTGTCGTAGCAATCAATTATCTCTTACAGCTAGGAGATATTCGCATTTGAAAACTTAATTTTCAACATTTTTACCCACCCTACTCCAGTTTTTTGGTGACCGCGGTTCCAAATATTCCCCGATTTTATCCATTTTTCTTCTATATATCAAATAAAAAAAGAAGTGTTTAAAAATCATGACTGAGTCCAAAGTTACATGCATTTGAATTTAAAATAATTAAAAAAGGCGATTTTTCGCAATTTTTTTGGGAAAAAAGCACTTTTAATCTTTTTAAGTTATCTAAAAAGTTTTTAAGAGGATGTATAATGAATTTGTACTTTTTGAAAAGCTAACTTTACGCCAAATATTTTAAATGAAAAAAAAAAATTATAATTTTTGATACCAAGGGGACCAGGTTCATTCAAAAAATGCCTATTTTTTATGTAAAATTCAAATTTAGGCCAAAAATTCACAAATCGCATACTCGATATCAAAATATAGTAACATATTTTAGATGGCCCAATATGTTCTTAATTATCTTGTAATGGGTTCCGATAACCCCGCCCCTGGTATGGATATTATAGCCAAAAAACGAAAAAATCCCATTTTTGGGATTTTTCAAGATTTTTTTGGGAATTGCGGGATTCTTGATAACAAATTTCAAAATTTGTTTTTATTTTTTCATTTTAAATAAAAAAATCTACAGAACTGTGAAATTTCGTTAAAAGATATGCATAAATAAAAATTTTATTTCAATTTGAAAAATTTGTATCTAAGCAAAATTCAATAAAAAGCATTTTTTGTCACATTTTTCAAAAAAGTATTCCATGAATTTTATAATTGTCAAAAGCTATATACATTTTTGAAAAGTAGACAAGATCCTCTATCCATTGATATATAACATGTCTACCTTATGTTTTTTACGTGTCAAATAAATTAGGGAAAACTTAACAACTCGCTGAGAATTTACCTAGCATAGAAATTCATGAAAAAGCATGTTGCCTACATAACAACATTTTTATGAATGTAAATAACAGTGCTAGGTAAATTCTCAGCGAGTTGTTAAGTTTTCCGGCGTAAGGGTTTAGAAGTTACAGATTTATTTCCATTTTTTTTATTCTCATACCACTGTGCGTCGCGACATATACAACATATAACGCCATACATTTTTGTCAAATAAATTTAAAAAAAATTAATTTTGAAAAAATTTAAAATTTTGTTTCCTAAAAACTTAATATAAAATATAAAAAAAAAAATTAAAAAATTTTTTTTTTAATTTTGTTTACCTAAAAATATTTAAAATTTTTATTTGAAAGTATAATTTGGTGAAGGGTATCTAAAATTCAGCACATTTTCAGCACAATTCAGCAACGTTTTTGGTCAATTTCAATTTAATACTAAATATAGCTTGTTGATCTAATACTTAATATAGCTCCAGTCACTTTAATAACCCTTAGTAATCAGGATGGTAGTCAGTTTACATATTTTGTATATTTTAATATGAGGATGTAGTTATTCTACTTATCAAAAGTTAACTAATAGAAAATCAATGCTCATTGTAAACTCATTTTAAATCCAGCTTTTCATATCGATTTCAACTTTGGACACTAACTCTTTGAAATGAAGTATCAATTGACTTCCTTTTTTGCTTGGGGTAGTATTCAGTTCTGCTGGGAAATGGTTGACAGCGAACAGAGTACTTGTATATTTGTATGTGCAATTTGCGTGCGTGTAAATGAATAAGTAGTATGTACAATTTAGTGGTGTGGAATATATATTTTGGTGTTTAGATACTACATGCCGAATCTAATGTTACTGATGATAATGGTTGTCATGATAACAATTTTAACAAAATATACATTTCTCGGGCTGTCTACGAAAGACTGTGAAGTCTGTGTGAATGTTTTATGCTTTTAAATGCTACTGACATTTTCCATGTTCATTCACCCCTTTATTTTTTGTGTGTGTGAGTTGTCACTAAAAGTGTGCGGTTAAAATCACAAGTAAACACAATTAATTTGCAATGAAATGCAAGTTTTGTAACTACAACATCATCATCGTCATCATCGCCATCGTTTCTTTATTGGCAGCCTGAAAGCAGGCAACATTTAATGTTATAATGCACAGTGTACAGTGTGTGATTTCAGGGTGTTAGAAGAAATGTGTGTGTAAAAATAATTGTTGACGTTTTATTTCACTTTGCGTTACATTTTATTAACGTTTTCCGCTTTCTTGTTAAAACGTTAGTGGCATTTTGTTCTTTGTTGTTGGTTTTGAAAAATTATTTTGTAACATGCCAAAACGATTAAATCGTAATAAGTAGGGGAGGGGGCTGGTGGTTGAGTGGAGGTGGTTTTCTTTAAGCAAAACAAAAGAATATTTTTTAATGTGTGTCACAATAAATGTTCGGAAAATAAAAGAAGCAATTGCTAAATGTCACAACGTGTTTTTAAGAAGGATGTTTTTTTTTAAAGGACCTATTAAGTAATTAAATTGTTATAAATTTGAAAGCAGTAAAGTGAACTAGAAGATTTTAAATAAAGATTTTAATACGAATTTAATAGAGATCTATGAATTGTTTGTCCTTTAATTATTTCCCTATTTCCTAACAAAGTTTTTTAACTTAAAACTCTCTCTCTCTCTCTCTGCATATATATATTTTATTCTATGACATATGAATATAATTTTAAAATTATTACTTGCTTCCCCCCTTTAAGTTTTTTGTACAAACTTAAAGTTAGTAATTAGAAATTTGTGCTTAGAATTCATTGCAATTAGTTTAAATCACTCAAAGTAGTTTGCTAATGAAATTCCTGAAAATTTATAGAAACTTTTTAAACACTTGCTGATGTTCTCAAATAATTTAAAGTTTTGTTTAATATGTTAAACAAGTTTTACATTGGAAATGTCTAATGATGTGAACTAATATGTAGAACTAATTTAATGTTTTAAATGGAAATTAAATATCAAATAAATGCCAGTACAAATTGTATAATGCATCCACCCACATCAACTAAAATTATAAAAAATACAACAATTTTAATTGCTTAAAGTTTTCTTGTTAACCTACACTAAGTAAAAGAGCAAAAAAAAATGTTCTTTTAAAATTTCAATAATTTATATTTTTGAGTGATTTTTGGAAGTAGGCCTTATATAGGGCCTATGACCAATTATGGACCGATCACCATGAAATTCGGTCGTGTGATTTATGTCTATATTAAAGTTAACTATGTTGAATTTTGTGTGTTTACCAACATTTTTAAGCAATTTATGCACGTTAAAGTGATTTTCGGAAGCGGGTCTATATGGGAGCTATGACTAATTATGGACCGATCGTAACAAAATTTGGTGACATGAATTTTGTGTATATAAAACTTATTTGGAGCGAAGTTTTTGTTGGTACCTATATAAAATAAACATTTATGACCGATGAAGTCCAATTTCGGGAGGACATTTGTATGGGGGCTAGGTGAAATAATGGACCGATTTCAGCCAGTTTCAATAGGCTTGGTCCTTGGGCCGAAAAAATAATATGTACAATATTTGATCGAAATATCTTCAAAATTGCGACCTGTACTCTGCGCACAAGGTTTACATGGACAGCCAGCCAGCCAGCCGACCAGACGGACGGACGGACATCGCTTAATCGACTCAGTGATTCTAACTCGATCGGTATACTTTAAGGTGGGTGTTAGACTAATATTTTTGGGCGTTACAAACATCTGCACAAACGCATAATACCCTCCCCACTATGGTGGTGTAGGGTATAAATATTTAGAATGCAAACAGTTTTAATAACTTGCAAATAACTTAAGATTTTACCTATCATTTAGAAATGTCCTTAAAGGAAGTAAATTGTTCCTACATATATTACCAAGAGACAGTCTAGTAGCTGGTCCAAAATACTCAACATATGAAAAACACTTGCGGTGATTCCAGTAACCACACTTGCTTTCTAACGGGTGATAATTCCGTTTAGGAATAGTATTTAACCCAATTCCAAACAGAGTCGACGGGTCAGTTTCAAATAGAGTCTACAAGTAATCATCAGATTGGACCATTTGATTCCAAACATAAATATTTTGACAACTCCAGTCGACAGTAGACTCCAAACAAACGCGACAATTCTCATTCAAACAGACATGACTAGTCAACTCTAAACACAGTAGACCGGCCAGTTCAAATAGAAATAATATGTGAACTCCATTGCACTAGTCAAAACAAAGTCAATCTTCACTAAACGTATTCGACCAAAAAATAACTAAACTATCAAACAGATTACCCTTTGATCAATTGTTCACTAAAGTGAAATGAAAACAAAACTTAAATACACTCTAGTTTAAGTAGGAACATGAAAGTTAAAATAGACTCTTCCATTGATTACCTGGGATGTGTTAAAGGACCAATAGATTTCCCTTTGCATTAAAAAGTTCGCACAAATGTAAAATAAAGGAAAAAAATATAAATTATAGCCAATCAAGTAGCAGATGCATAGTGGAAAGGTGCTGTGTTTTCTGTCAACTAGATACTTTACACATCCTATGTAATCTATTATAGGGTCACTCTAATATTCCTAATTTATTACGAGTGTTATTACGAGAAGTTTTAATAATTAATTTATACCATGTCTACAACAAGTTGAAAAATTTGACAAAATGCTCCGTTAACTGGCGTTTAAGTAAACTTGGTTATGTTAAACTTAAGTTGAAAAAATATCGTAGTCTGTTTTAAATATATATTAAAACAAGTACGAAAGTATGGTCGGTCAAGCCCGACCATATAATACCCTACACCAAGTAAATGAGCAAAAAAATGTTTCTTTTAAAATTTCAATAATTTATATTTTTGAGTGATTTTCGGAAGTGGGCCTTATATGGGGGCTATGACCAATTATGGACCGATCACCATGAAATTAGGTTGTGTGATTTATGTCTATATGAAAGTTATTTGTGTGGAATTTTGTGCATATACCAACATTTTTAAAAGATGTATGCACGTTAAAGTGATTTTCGGAAGCGGGTCTATATGGGAGCTATGACTAATTATGGACCGATCGTAACAAAATTTGGTGACATGAATTTTGTGTATATAAAACTTATTTGGAGCGAAATTTGTGTAGATACATATATAAATTAAACATTTAAGACCAATAAATTCCAATTTCGAGAGGACATTTGTATGGGGGCTAGGTGAAATTATGGACCGACATCAGGCAGTTTCAATAGGCTTAGTCCTTGGGCAGAAAAAAATATATGTACCAAATTTGATTGAAATATCTTCAAAATTGCGACCTATACTCTGCGCACAAAGCTGTCCATGTACAGCCAGACGGACGGACATCGTTTAATCGATCCAGAAAATAATTCTAAGTAGATCGTTATACTTTACGGTGGGTGTTAGACCAGTATTTTTCGGCGTCACAAACATCTGCACAAACGCATTATACCCTCCCCACTATGGTGGTGTAGGGCATAAATAGCTACCAAGAGACCAATAACTTGTCTCCTTCTTGTGAATAACCTCCAACATTTTTATATTAAATCAAAACAGACGACACAACACCAAACAGCATCAACCAGTCAACTCAAAATAAATTCAGCGCTAAACAGATTTAACCAGTTAAATTTAAACAGAGATGAAAAATCAACTCCAAACACTGTCGACCATTCACTTTCAAACACAGATGATTTGTTAACTCCAAACATAGTCAACCATTCCTAACAGAGTCGAAAAGTAACCCCCAAAGTCGACCATTCAGTTTCCAACAGAGATATATTCTCATCTCCAAAAATGCTCCGTGAACTGGGGTTTAAGTAAACTTGGTTAAGTTAAGCTTAAGAAGAAAAAATATTGTAGTCTATTTTAAATATTTATTCAAATTAAAATAAAACAAGTAAGAAAGTATGGTCGGTCAAGCCCGACCATATAATACCCTACACTAAGTAAAAGAGCAAAAAAAATTTTCTTTTAAAATTTCAATAATTTATATTCGTGAGTGATTTTCGGAAGTGGGGTTATATGGGGGCTATGACCAATTATGGACCGATCACCATAAAATTAGGTCGTGTGATTTATGTCTATATTAAAGTTAACTATGTTGAATTTTGTGTGTCTACCAACATTTTTAAGCGATTTATGCACGTTAAAGTGATTTTCGGAAGCGGGTCTATATGGCAGCTGTGACTAATTATGGACCGATCGTAACAAAATTTGGTGACATGAATTTTGTGTATATAAAACTTATTTGGAGCGGAATTTGTGGAGATACATATATAAATTAAACATTTATGACCGATAAAGTCCAATTTCGGGAGGACATTTGTATGGGGGCTAGGTGAAATTATGGACCGATTTCAGGCAGTTTCAATAGGCTTGGTCCTTGGGCTGCAAAAATAATATGTACCAAATTTGATCGAAATATCTTCAAAATTGCGATCTGTACTCTGCGCACAAGGTTTACATGGACAGCCAGCCAGCCGACCAGACGGACGGACATCGTTTAATCGACCCAATATTATTAAATATTATTAAATATTTATTCAAATTAAAATAAAAATATGGAAAAATTGAAAAAGAAAAATATTTAACTGGAGTTTAAAAAACTTGTTTTAACCCCCTGTCTATACCTGACAAATTTTTATCATGATAAACTTCAAAATGGTTGTCTAGATAAAGAATTATCAGGTATAGTCTCCATTTATTAGTATTATTGCTATTATTATTGGGAAAATGTAAAAAATCTTAGTTAACTGAAGTTTAAATAAACTTGGTTAGTTGAGTTTAAAAGGAAAATATGTGAATTTTTAAAATATTATGATTAATTAAATAAGACCTGTGCAGTTTTTATTTAAGTTAAACTAAACTATTTAATATTGAAAACAATTTTAAGAATTAAGTTTAAAATAAAAAATCTAAATATAGCTGAAATTATAGCAACGCTTAACATCTAAGCTTAAACAAAACTGAAAAATGCAAAAAAACTGAGAAAACTAGAGTTTACTTAAACTTGGTTTTATAAAGTTTAGCTAATAAAAGTGTGGATTTTGGTAAGTCCATGAAAATTGAAGTAATGCAAGAACACATTTTGTTAACTAAAGTTTACCTAAACTTGGTTAAATTAAGTTTAAAAATAAAAAATGTAAACATAGATGAAATTACACCAATTCTTAATATTTAAAATAAAAAAAAAATGAAAAATGCAAAAATACTGAGTTAACTGGAGTTTACTTAAACTTGGTTTGGTTAAGTTTAAGTGTTAAAAGTGCTAATTTAAAAAAGTAGAACAAAATTGAAGTAGAAAACTAACAAATTTTTTTAACTAAAGTTTACCTAAACATAGTTAAATTCAGTTTAAATAAAAAAAATTAAGTTTATCTAAGATAATGTTTTAAATAGTGGTTTAGATAAACTTTACAAAAATTAAAATTTAAAAAATTGAAAAAATAAAGAAACACTTAGTTAACTAGAGTTTAAATAGACTTGGTTTAGTTAAGTTTAAGAGGAAAATATATGAATTTCTATAAGCCTATGATTAACTAAATAAAACATGTGCAATTTCTATTAATTAAAGTTAAACTAAACATAGTTAGGTTTAATTGGAAAACAAGAAGTCCAGTATAATTAAAGAAATTAATTTTATATAATATTTTGAAACAAATTATAAAAATGTTTGATAGTTAATAGTTAATTTAAAATTTTAACACCAACAAAATTTAAATAAATATTTAACTGGAATTTACGTAAACTGTTTGCTTTTAAGTTAAAGTAAATCTAAAAAAACTAAACACTATTTTTGCTTACTAAAGTTTACCTAAACTCGGTTAGAATTAAGTTTAAAAATAAAAAATGTAAAAATAGCGGAAATTATGTTTACACTTAACATCTAAAATTAAAATAAGCTGAAAACTGCAAAAATACTGAGTTAACTGGAGTTTAGTTAAACTTGGTTTAGTTAAGATTAAGTGTTAAAAGTATTGATTTTGAAAATTCCATGAATATTTAAGTGAAACAGGAACTTATTTTGTTAACTAAAGTTGAACTAAATGCAGTAAAACTAAGTTTGAATGATAAAAATTAAGTTTAACAAAAATTATTATTTAAATAATGGTAACCAGTCACCACAACTTCTGAGTAATTTCAGTAATTTATATAAAATATTTCAAATTTTAAAGGGTATATTGATACTACAAAAATACTTCTACATAAAAATGTTCATACATAAAAATATAAAAACAATTTTCTGATATGATGACAAACATAAAGATTTTTAAGAATTGCAATAATAAACTAGTAGTAAACATTGATTTCAAACACTAAATAAATAGTTTAAAAAGCCAACAAATTATGAGATTTTCAAAGGCAGCTAAAGAAAAACCCATTTCAAATGGTACTAAACTGACCAACATAAATATTTGTTTATTGTTTATGGGAAAATATTTTCTCATACAACAATTTAATGATGCATGATTTTATCTAGCAAATGGTAATAAATGTTTTGCTTAAAAGCTAACATTTATTTAGTATTTGCAAACATTTTTAACAGTTTACCAGCAATCCCCAGCAATAAATGCAAAATTAATCATGAATATGGAAACATTTATGAAAGTTTCTTTTTTTTTTGGGGGGGGAGGTTGAGATTTTATATGAAATTCATTGCTGCTGTGCTAATAAATCCTTAAAAATTATAATAAATTTGGGGCTCACTTTTAGTTAGAGCCTTTGCTTGGAAAAACATGAAAAACTTCAATAAAATTACAAACCAAAAAACAAATTGAAAAACATCTACTCAACTCATCACAATCATCATTTTCATCAAATGCTAAAACCAATGTTATATAAGTATTTTATACAAAATTAATTTTGCCTAAAAAGATTTTTATTATTTGAAAATGTTGGCCATAAACGTAACAATCATTTTGAGCCATGAAACAAGTACTACTTCACATAGCGGCCAGTCAGTCACTCAGTCAAGCAGCCAGCTCGCCAAACCCACCAACCAGCCAACGTTTGTGTTAAACATTTTTGTTAATATGAGGCCATGTGGTTTTTGTTATAAAACTGTAAAACAAATCTAACAAATGAATTTTGAAAACAAACAAACAAAAAAAAACAACCATTTTACCAAAATCAAATGTAATAAATTATGCGTAAATTAAAAGCTACAAAAAAAACGCAAAAGATGAAAAGAGAATAACAACAATATTTTTGCAAAAATGTTGAAAAATCCTCCACAAACAGACAACATGTAAAATTAGAAAACTAAAAGCAAAAAAAAAAATGATGAAAAAAACACACCAAAATTGTTGATTAAATTTTTAGCAAAGTTAAAGCCAAAGCCACCACAATAATATTCAGTCAGTATAAAACTGTGGTAAAATTTAAACAGCATATTGTGGCATACTTATTTGGAATACACCAGCAACAACAACAAAAAAACACTCTTCAACACAACACAATATCAATACCGCAATGACCATGATGATGCGAAAGGTACTGGAGTGGTAAATGACTGGCACTAGAATTGATTCCGTAATTCCTAAAGCCACAACAAATTTTCAACTTTATTGGACTTATGTTTTGGTTTGAGTTAAATTCTTTTGTTTAAATAGTTTCATTTATATCTAAAACAATGATAACTTAAAATAGTTATTTGGTATTTTAATTAAAGAGTGTCTCAAAATGTATGTGTCTCAATATTTATACATAGCGCCATCTTCCTTCGAACAGCTTCATGATAGTTCTTAACGGACAAAACTAGATTATTCGCATTCTAGAGCTTTTAGCAGTTTATGTTATGTTAGCAAATGTTAATGTTAGCAGCTTAAACATTTAGTGCTGCCATTGTTGATAAGTAGCAGCTACTACTGCTGGACATGTTTATAGAAATGATGAAGGCAGTCGTTAGAGACCGTTAAATTCAAATCGCTAATGCAAATTCGTAACAATATATAGCAGCATTAATTTTTATAACAGAGCACCCATTTGAATTATCCAATTTTATTATTTGCACCTGTTGTTGATATTTTTTAACCACAAATTCTGGAAATATTATCCAATTTAGAAGAGTAATAGTTTTTAAATCGAATTTTTTATTGATATTTATTATAGGTTTAGAAACTTTTTTTTTTTGGAAATAATTCGGTATCTTGTGAATTATTGGATATATTGTTGCGAAATTTGACATGGTTTGAGCTGAGGTGTTTTCGAGTTGATTTACCTTTGTTCAGTTTCCTAGCGATAATAGGGGCCAGTGCGTAGCCCCCCAAATTTGTTCACCTCGGGTCTCAAATTTTTTTAAAAAATCGCCAAAAATCTATTTCTGATCCCAATGAGCTGAACTTTTAAATATAAATAGTCCTTGAGAAGTTCTACAAAATACACTTTTACACTTATAGGTTATCTCTATTAGTTGAAGAGATATTCAGATTTATTGATTTATTTTTTTTAATTTTGCTCGATGTTTTTATGTTTTTTTAGATATGGTGGGCCTACGGAGGGTCGAAATTTATTTTTAAAATATCAGCTATATTGACGATAAAATTCTAAATAAAATAAAAACAACTTGCTAACAGTTATCTGTTCCGTATAAAAAGTTATACGCATCCAAAGTTGGAACTTGTAAAAAGGGTGGTATTTTTTACGTTTTTTTTCCAAAAAAGCCCATATATTTTTTCTTTTGTAGAAAAAAATTTTCTTCGGGACTATATAGAATTTTTATATGATACGGAAAGACAACTTAATGCAAAAGCGTGTAAAGAAAAATTTGACTCAATTAGTCGGACATATCACCCCGCAGACCTATCCAAACTTGGCCAATTTTTAAAAAAAAATTTCGATTTGAGTAGAAAATTATAAAAAGGCAAAGCACGAATCCACGAAAAAGCTCCATATTTGTGTAACCCCATATGTTTCTTAAATACTTACTAAGTGTTTTTACTATCGCACGGTAAATAACGTCACAGTATGCACTTTTCTGAAAAAACTCAGTTTTTGGAACACATTTTCTCCGTTTTAGGAATTTCGGTATTTGAAAATAAAAAATTTCAAAAATTCTAATGCTATTGATTTAAGGACATTTGAGTCTATATTGGTGCCAAATTTTGTTATGATACCTTTAACTGTTAAAATTTTACATTAAGTAAAATATTATATTTTTATTCGTTGAAAATCACCATATTGTTTGGTTAAAAAAAAATGCGGATTAAAAAATATTTTTCTCGATTTTGACCCATTGTAGGTCCAAATTACTATGGCCTTATATACATACTTGCAATGGACTTTGAAATATCTATCATTAGATATCCATATTGTCTATATTAATGACTTAGTAATCCAGATATACATCAAAAATAGGCCAAAAATCGAGTTTATCCCAGTTTTTTCCTTATACATATCTCAGTCATTTATGGCCTGATTCTCTCGATTGTAAATAACAACCGAGCCAGAAGAATTCCCGATATTGATGTGTGATTCATGTATGTAAGTTATTTGGGGCTACGGAAAGTTGATTTCAACATACAGACGGAAATGACTATATCGACTTCGCTACCCGAATCGACGCTAAGATAATGATCTATTTTTGATGGTAGCAAAAGTGTCCTATCTATTATAAGCTGCTGAAATCTGGCTAGCCCATAAATAAATGACAGCCAATTCGACACATGTGTAGCTTCAACAATATGACCCTTTATATTTTAGATTGCTTGCTGTTGAAATCAACTTTTCGAATACTCCAAATAACTTACATACATGATTAATACATCTGTATATTCGCGATAGTTCCGGCAGGAAAATTGGAAATAGCTGAGTTATAAGCAAAAAACTACAATTTTCTCTATTTTTTCCTATTTTTGATCTATATGAAGATTACTAAGTCATTAACATAGACAATATGGATATCTAATGACATTTTAAATACCTCTCCAACGACGTATATAGCGGCGGATCCCCAATGGGTCCAAATCGGGAAAAATATCTTTTAACCACAGAGTAAAAGTTTTAAATTCCAATTTTTTATTGATATTTATTAAAGGTTTCTTCTACCTGCTCCAACTAATCATTGTACAAAATTGAAAATTTTAAACAAACTAAAATTGATCTAAACAAACAAAGAGAAACATACACAAATCCTTATACCTATACACTGGATACTAACTAAATGCAAAAATCAAATGAAAATTAAATCTATTTGTGATTTTTCAAGTGTTAATGAAATTCTATTTTTTTTTTTAGTTTTTTGCAAATGGCAGTATTTGCCAAAAGCATAAAACGAACTGAAGAATCGACAAAATATATAGCAAACCTGTATGTTAGAATGTCTGCATGTTTTAATTACAATTCAATTTAAACAAAACTATGAAAAACTGACCATTTTTAGTGGTTACATACAACAAAAAAAGAAAAGCAAATCGTTAGCTAAAATAATAATACAAAAACAAAATTGAAAATATTTATTAGTTTCCAACTATTTACTGTGCAATAAAAAGCAACAGCAAATTTTGTATTGACGTTGAAAATTTATAAAACAAAATTTCTAAAAATTTTAGTTAAATGAAAGCTAAATGGGTAAAAATCTAAAATATGAGTTGGTTTTTTTCTCCCTACACAATAAATATAAATTGGTACATGTGTTGCTCTAGTGTTGTCTGGTTGAGTATAACATTTGTAATTATAATTTGTACAAAACGTTCATAATAATTATTATATACGTTTTTAATTAAATTTTTGCAACTGCATCACAGCAATAACAAAAAAAAACTATATTCTGATTAACTTAAAACTAAATGTTTTGTAAGGTTTTTATTTGGAAGGGGGATGTGGTTCATGAAAAACTATATTTTATTGGAAAAATGTTGGAAAATTTTATTTATTTGCCTTAATAATAATGAAGCAGCATTTTAGACTGGTAACAAATTAAGAAATATAAAGCAAAAATATTGTTTATGGTCCATTTGTGTAGGGATTGTGTAGTGTTTGCTGAAGCACTAAATTAATTTTACAATTAAAATCACAACAGTTTAAAAAATAAAATAAAAAGAAACCTAAACATAACTAGAACAGAACTAGAACAGAACTAGAACAGAACTAGAACAGAACTAGAACAGAACTAGAACAGAACTAGAACAGAACTAGAACAGAACTAGAACAGAACTAGAACAGAACTAGAACAGAACTAGAACAGAACTAGAACAGAACTAGAACAGAACTAGAACAGAACTAGAACAGAACTAGAACAGAACTAGAACAGAACTAGAACAGAACTAGAACAGAACTAGAACAGAACTAGAACAGAACTAGAACAGAACTAGAACAGAACTAGAACAGAACTAGAACAGAACTAGAACAGAACTAGAACAGAACTAGAACAGAACTAGAACAGAACTAGAACAGAACTAGAACAGAACTAGAACAGAACTAGAACAGAACTAGAACAGAACTAGAACAGAACTAGAACAGAACTAGAACAGAACTAGAACAGAACTAGAACAGAACTAGAACAGAACTAGAACAGAACTAGAACAGAACTAGAACAGAACTAGAACAGAACTAGAACAGAACAAGAACAAGAACAAGAACAGAACTAGAACAGAACTAGAACAGAACTAGAACAGAACTAGAACAGAACTAGAACAGAACTAGAACAGAACTAGAACAGAACTAGAACAGAACTAGAACAGAACTAGAACAGAACTAGAACAGAACTAGAACAGAACTAGAACAGAACTAGAACAGAACTAGAACAGAACTAGAACAGAACTAGAACAGAACTAGAACAGAACTAGAACAGAACTAGAACAGAACTAGAACAGAACTAGAACAGAACTAGAACAGAACTAGAACAGAACTAGAACAGAACTAGAACAGAACTAGAACAGAACTAGAACAGAACTAGAACAGAACTAGAACAGAACTAGAACAGAACTAGAACAGAACTAGAACAGAACTAGAACAGAACTAGAACAGAACTAGAACAGAACTAGAACAGAACTAGAACAGAACTAGAACTAGAACAGAACTAGAACAGAACTAGAACAGAACTAGAACAGAACTAGAACAGAACTAGAACAGAACTAGAACAGAACTAGAACAGAACTAGAACAGAACTAGAACAGAACTAGAACAGAACTAGAACAGAACTAGAACAGAACTAGAACAGAACTAGAACAGAACTAGAACAGAACTAGAACAGAACTAGAACAGAACTAGAACAGAACTAGAACAGAACTAGAACAGAACTAGAACAGAACTAGAACAGAACTAGAACAGAACTAGAACAGAACTAGAACAGAACTAGAACAGAACTAGAACAGAACTAGAACAGAACTAGAACAGAACTAGAACAGAACTAGAACAGAACTAGAACAGAACTAGAACAGAACTAGAACAGAACTAGAACAGAACTAGAACAGAACTAGAACAGAACTAGAACAGAACTAGAACAGAACTAGAACTAGAACAGAACTAGAACAGAACTAGAACAGAACTAGAACAGAACTAGAACAGAACTAGAACAGAACTAGAACAGAACTAGAACAGAACTAGAACAGAACTAGAACAGAACTAGAACAGAACTAGAACAGAACTAGAACAGAACTAGAACAGAACTAGAACAGAACTAGAACAGAACTAGAACAGAACTAGAACAGAACTAGAACAGAACTAGAACAGAACTAGAACAGAACTAGAACAGAACTAGAACAGAACTAGAACAGAACTAGAACAGAACTAGAACAGAACTAGAACAGAACTAGAACAGAACTAGAACAGAACTAGAACAGAACTAGAACAGAACTAGAACAGAACTAGAACAGAACTAGAACAGAACTAGAACAGAACTAGAACAGAACTAGAACAGAACTAGAACAGAACTAGAACAGAACTAGAACAGAACTAGAACAGAACTGGAACAGAACTAGAACAGAACTAGAACAGAACTAGAACAGAACTAGAACAGAACTAGAACAGAACTAGAACAGAACTAGAACAGAACTAGAACAGAACTAGAACAGAACTAGAACAGAACTAGAACAGAACTAGAACAGAACTAGAATAGAACTAGAACAGAACTAGAACAGAACTGGAACAGAACTAGAACAGAACTAGAACAGAACTAGAACAGAACTAGAACAGAACTAGAACAGAACTAGAACAGAACTAGAACAGAACTAGAACAGAACTAGAACAGAACTAGAACAGAACTAGAACAGAACTAGAACAGAACTAGAACAGAACTAGAACAGAACTAGAACAGAACTAGAACAGAACTAGAACAGAACTAGAACAGAACTAGAACAGAACTAGAACAGAACTAGAACAGAACTAGAACAGAACTAGAACAGAACTAGAACAGAACTAGAACAGAACTAGAAAATATACCCTACACCACCATAGTGGGGAGGGTATTATGCGTTTGTGCAGATGTTTGTAACGGCCAAAAATATTAGTCCGGTCGACTTAGAATCACTTTCTGAGTCGATTAAACGATGTCCGTCCGTTCGTCCGTCTGGTCGGCTGGCTGGCTGTCCATATAAACCTTGTGCGCAGAGTACAGGTCGCAATTTTGAAGATATTTCGATGAAATTTGGTACATATTATTTTTTGCGCTCAAGGACCAAACCAAATCGGTCCATTATTTCACCTAGCCCCCATACAAATGTCCTCCCGAAATTGAACTTTATCGGTCATAAATGTTTAATTTATATATGTATATCCACAAATTCCGCTCCAAAAAATGTTTGTATACACAAAATTCATGTCACCAAATTTTGTTACGATCGGTCCATAATTAGTCATAGCTCCCATATAAACCCGCTTCCGAAAATCACAGTAACGTGCATAAATCGCTTAAAAATGTAGGTATACACACAAAATTCAACATAGTTAACTTTAATATAGACATAAATCACACGACCTAATTTCATGGTAATCGGTTCATAATTGGTCATAGCTCCCATATAAGGCCCACTTCCGAAAATCACTCAAAAATATAAATTATTGAATTTTTAAAAGAAAAATGTTTTTGCTCTCTTACTTAGTGTAGGGTATTATATGGTGGGCTTGACCGACCATACTTCCTTACTTGTTTTTGATAAAACGGATTTTCTCGTCTCTATGTATAATTCTATATATTCTGCAAATGGTAATAGTTCCATCTCTTGCAATATGCATTTGTTTATCAAATTCGATATCACAGCCAAGTGGTTTGAGTCGCAAGAGTCTCACAGGAGCCGATTTGAGAATATAACAGAACAGTCATTATACGATAACTTCTAAGTAATGTAGACGGTAAGTAGTAGTCATTTAAAGTAAGTTATAGAGTAATTGCAAGTCATTACCAATGTTTTGATTGGTAAGTAACTATGTTTAAAAGGTTTGTGTGTGTTTTGTTCTGTTTGCATCATAGCTTTTGTTTTCTCGATTACAATTGATGGTTTACGATTTTTACGAAGTTTACGATTTTTTTCCTTAATAGTACCAATCTGCATTGCATTACTGCATTATAAATTGAATTATTCATCATATTCTTGAGGATGTTAATTTATTGGTGTTTTGCTGAAATATAAACAAAAATTCCCCCTTTTTATAAAACCACAAAAAAAAACTCCAAATTTTGCCAAAACTAAATTTTTTATTATCTATAACAAATTGAAAGTTATTTAAGATTCGGCTTAACCGAATTAGCACTCTAATTTGTTTTAAATTTATTGTATTCATATATATAATGTTTAAGTTGTTGATACAAAACTAAATACATATTAAATACTAAAACAAATAATATTAACAATTATAGTGTGAGTATTGACTTTCAGTTTATTAAATATTGTTTTATAGAAGTGTATTCTATGGAAAAATCAAATATTAATTTAGTATACAATTGCCTATTGTTGCAAAGTGTCTACATACACTCAAAATAGTGGTGAAATAAAATTTAGCAAATGATGTTTTCAATGGATAATATTAATGAACTAAAGACACAATTCATTTTCTATTAATTTTTAAAATAAATATTATTCCGAGAGCTTCTTGATTTTTTATGTTTAGTGGTGACTGGAATAAAAGCCGACCTATGAACTATGCATTTGTTCAATTGCCCTTCTCAGTTTCACGTTGGTAATATATTTCTTTATTACTGCTATATATTTCCATTTTACTGTCAGTTTGCCTTAATGATTATATGTAAAGGGTCTTCCAATAGGGACTTCCGAACTTTGACAGTTGATAGCTGCCACATTGTTGAAGTGTCTATCATTTTGAGATCCCAGCCACAAACAGCACCGAAAATTAGACATTTTGGATGCGCTCCAACCAGCGAAGCCGCGGCGGACATTTGCTAGATGTTATATTCCATATAAATTGGCATCGATAGGCTTTTCAAATAAATTTTTAAATTGAAAGTTAAGAATTGCTTAGTGAAATACCCTTTATTTCATGCTAAACATACATACATTGTACGTGTTTATAATTATTGTTATTATTTGGATTATTTTCGTAACAATAATATTAAATATTTTACAAGTTTTAAAACAATAACAAATTACAATTAGTTTAATTCATACATACATCCATATGCAGTTAGTATAAATTTAGTTATTCATCTATTCAGTCGTTTATTTTCACATTCATATTTATTTGAATTGTATTTATAGACAATTGTATATAATTCCACACTTGTATTAAGTTTGTTTTCAAAAAACCAATATTTATTATATAAATTACAAATATGTTTGTCATTGCTATTTATTAGAAACAATGGAAACTTTGATGGCATTACAAAAATAAATAAATAAATTATAAATTATTTATATTGTTATTAAGGATGCAAAACGTTTGACATGCTATCAAAAGCTCAATTGTTTTTTTTTGGAATTCATTACAAACACTGGTGTCAATGGAAATTTGAATTTGATTAAATTCGTATACTTGATATTTAATACAACTAAATATTAATCATACGTTTGAATTGTTGTTCAAGGGCAGCAGAGACAGGTTTTAGATGTAAAAATATTGCTGAACAAAAATGCTTTAGGAAAATTTTTACAACTATTTGTGATATCTTTGCAAGAGTACTACACATATTAATCAATCTGACGCTTTCAAGGATCTCATAGAAATAATTAAATATTTTTTAATTTTTTTTTTGTTTTTTGAAATCAAGTAATTTTAAAAAGAGTGAATATTTAAACTGTTTAATTAATTTAAATAAATAAATAGATGTTACAATTCTTAAACCACTAATCGCTTTTATTTGTGATTAAAAAAATACGGTTTATTTAAAGGAAATAAACCTCCATTTCTAAAAAGGTAAAAATGTAACAAATATCTCTCATTTCAGGCCAAAATAAGCTGGTAATCAACAATCTGTTGAAGCTACATCTGCCAAAGTTCGGAAGTCTCTATTGGAATGTTGAATTCAACAGACAGCTAATGTTTTCTTGAAAAATTATTTGAGTTTGATAAACATAAGTTGATATCAAAAGAATTCCATTCATGTAGTCTGTTAGGATTTAATAGAATATTTAAAATTTTAGAGAACTCTTTTGATATTTTCTTTAGTAATTGCATAACACCTTAAACATCTATCACTTATGTTATAAGCAAATCAATCCTATACAATTTCTTTTCATTCTTTTTTTTTCTTCTTACCTAAATTAAAAATTACATATTTTTTGAGCAATTTTCCATTATAACTTTGTAAAAAAAAAGAGAAACATATATGTATACATATGCTGTAAAATACTTACAAACTTAAATATAAGAGCTGGATTGCCATGAATTCTGTGTGTTTTTTTCTGCTCCTGAACCAGATGCCTGCAAGTCATGCTGATATTAAAACATATTCTTTGCATTACAGCACCACTGAAGTACAATCAAACACTTGCCACAACAGGATTTAGATGGTAATACATTTGTATTTGTATCAGTAGCAAGCATGTAAGTAATAGTAGTTACCCATTACATTTTTAACACTTTTGGTAGCATGTGTTCAACCAATTTATGCTGTACTTTTTCTTTCATGGTCTGATTGGTTTCATTGGGGTTTTCGATTTCCCTCTCTCTCTCTCTCAGGATGCAGATGTTTGTATGTTTGTACCTTACCATACAGCCCAAGGAAGCCTGTTAGTAGAAAAATTATTGGTTGTGCTTGGAAAAAAAATAAGGAAAGAAACTACTCTTGGTTTTGATTGATTTTTATACTTTTCTAAAGCTGCCAGGCAAAAAAATGAGATTTTAAAATGCATACAATAAAAAAAACAAAAAAAAAATAGGAAATGTAAACTGAGGAAACTAATACAAATAGAAAAAGTTCTGTGAAACGAAAACCAGAAAAAGAAACCCCTTTAGGTATGGAAAAAACTAAAAACTGTATGTACAGTTTGAGTTAGAGCTGCATATTTAGAAAATATTGTATTAAATTGTGGAAAATAATGCTGGTATTGAACACAAATTGTAATTGAGAGTAGAAAATCATATTTTACAATGCATTTCAATAAGCAAACCAAAATTGAACACATGTCGTTTGATAAATTGTTAAGGTAATGTAAGTAATACTGAAAAATGTATCATTATTAAATAATTCCCTGAAAATTGGATTATAATTGTAGCTAAATAATCATTTGCAAAAAATAGCTTGTAAAACTATTAAGTATTTAAATGTACATTTTCATTTCCGTTTCCGTTTTAATAAAGATTAATCACATTTTCTTCTTCTATTCTCTCTCGCTCTCTTTCTCTCATAACTAAACTGTATACTTCCTTTTACAGTTTGTTTTACTTTTTTCAAGCTTTTCAAAGTAACAACTAAACAAACCAGCAACAAGTTTTAAAACTGCTCAAAACAACTACAGTTTAAAACAAACAAATAAAAAAAAATTCCCCATTAAAAAAAACACACCCTTATAAGTAAATGAAGCAAGAAAGTGAAACTCTACAAACAAGATTCATTCCTGTGAATCTGAAAATAAAATTTAATTTATATCCAAAGCAATTTAACGTTACGTAGTAATTAAAACAACATTGTCATCGTCATCGCCAGCGTTGTTGTCATCATCCAAAGATTAGATGGTTTGTGATTGAAAAATTAAACGAATTTAAATCTAATTTGTAACGCACTGCCAGCGAGCAAGACACACAAAGCGAGAGAGTGAGAGAAAGGGAGCAATGACGACAAGTATAAAGGAAATCTAAAACAAACAGGAAGCGAAAACAAATGAAAGCTTCAGCATAAACAATAAGAGGGGAAATAAGATATTAAATAAAAGGGTCTTTTAATAGGGACTTTCGAACTTTAACAGTTGATGGAGGCTAAATTGTTGAATTGTCTCACATTCAGTCAAATTTTCACCAAAATTGTTTTATCAAAATGGATTTTCTGTTCGGGAAACATTCCGAGCTCATGGCCCATTTCTGGATGAATTGTCGTATTCGGGACGATACTAATCCACATGAGCTCTACTAGCATTCAATGCAACTCGATGATTAACTTCTGTTGGCCTGAATTGGGTGCTATGGATACCAACGTTGCACAGTGGCGCCAGTAGAACAAGTGAGGTAGCAAAAATCAAAAATGTGCCCCTAAAAAATATTGAATTAACCTGTTTTACAGTAAACTGTCCAACGATTTAAAAAATGCTACTTTTATTACAATCAGATTTTTGGTTCAGACGATATAGCCCTTTAAAGTTGACTGATTTTCAATTTTCAAAAAAAGCGAAAATTTTTAAGTAATTTGGTCCACTTTCAGATACAATATATTGAAAACTATGTAACTGATCCTCATTATTTTTGATTCTTTTGATAGATATATTTATTAGGAAAAGAATAAACAAAAATTGTACTGTTTGCTTTGTATTTGTCCAGGTAAATCGATATTTACCAACTATCCATTTTTTCAATATTTCTCAACTTTGATGGAAAATAAAAAAAAACTATCAATTTCTAAATTTGCCATATTTTCAAAATAAGTTCTTTGATTATTCCTGTACCTAATGCAAAAATTCCCAGCTGCATGATCTACCCCATTTTTTGCTAAAGGTAAAATTTTGAAAAAACATGGTTCCAAACGATGTTTACCAACTATACATTTTTTCAATATTTCTCAACTTTGATGGAAAATAAAAAAAAACTATCAATTTCTATATTTGCCATATTTACAAAATAAGTTCTTTGATTACTCCTTTACCTAATGCAAAAATTTCCAGCTGCCCGTCCTTGCCCCATTTTTGGCTAGAGGTAAAATTTTGAAAAAAAGACATGGTTCCAAGAATTACATATGACCGTGAAAAACCAACCAAAACTTTTTTTCCAAAATTTTTTTTTTTTTATCTTTTCTGGAATAATTTTAAATCATAAAAGCCTTTAAAAAGAAACATAAAAAATTAAAAAATTTTAAAAAATATTTTATTTTACTTCCCATAAAATTGATTTTTCCACAAAATTAAACTTTGTTAACCCATAAGTAGGCAGCTGAAAGGCGTAGAACCATTTTCAAACACTCATTTCATAGGCTAACCAATTGTCTATCTATATGCCTTTTAAATTGTTTGATTATCTCATTTGGTTCCAAAGTTAAGTGTCATACTGCTAAGTGTCATGACACATTAGACATTCTGTAGGAGCGATTTGAGGGCATGGTCATCTCACGTGGAGATGGTGTGAACTTGTCATGGAGATCGTGCAATTTGACCCGCGTCGAATTTGAAACAATACCATATGGATGATGGACTTGAGGCATCACCGGTTCATATTTCTTTGAGAATGACGTCGACCAGGCCATCATCCTCAAAGGCGAGCTCTATATTTCGATGATTAGCAACTTACTTTGGTCTGAATAGGATGATATGGAGAACAACGAAATGTGGTTTCAACAGCGCGCACAGTGGGGCAGAATCGAAATTTTTTGGAAATAAATCTGGCATTTCTGAACGGCTGGTTCGCTCATAATAAAATTTGACGTGGGCATAGCCAAGGAGTATTCGAGTTTTAGTTATTAAAATATGTCCTACAATTGATCCAGAGGCGGCGGTATGAGAGCTCAAAGTAGAGTACCTTCGACATGGAAAATTTTTAAACACGTGCTATTTTTTTGTTTCCCATCCGATTGCAAAGATATTTTTGAAAAGCGATCGGCTATGTCGTGTGTGCTATTTATCTCTTATAATTTCCAAATTATAGGCATTTCAAAATGTTAATTTTAAAATTTTGCCATACCTTGATCCGCTTTTTTAAAAATATAGGTCGTACTTTTATACCAAATGAACTCAATATTTTTTTGTTGGTTAGAAAACTAAATTACCAATGATGGATCTAAAAATAAAGGATTTTATATTTAAAAATTCAAAAATATAAAATTTTTGCTGTTTTTGTGCGAAAACGTAATTTAACACTTTTTTTTATTAAACACAAACTTTCTTTAAGAACATATAACAATTTTATATTTTTCTATAAGGTATCATTACGGACAACATTCGGTCAAGCCCGACCATATAATACCCTACACTAAGTAAAAGAGCAAAAAAAATGTTTCTTTAAAAATTTCAAAAATTTATATTTTTGTGTGATTTTCGAAAGTGGGCCTTATATGGGGACTATGACCAATTATGGACTGATCACCATGAAATTAGGTCTTGTAATTTATGTCTATATTAAAGTTAACTGTGTTGAATTGTGTGTGTATACCAACATTTTTGAGCGATTTATGCACGTTAAAGTTATTTTCGGAAGCGGGTTTATATGGGAGCTATGACTAATTATGGACCGATCGTAACAAAATTTGTTGACATGAATTTTGTATATATAAAACTTATTTGTAGCGGAATCTGTGGAGATACATATATAAATTAAACATTTATGACCGATAAAGTCCAATTACGGGAGTACATTTGTATAGGGGCTAGGTGAAATAATGGACTGATTTCAGCAAGTTTCAATAGACTTGGTCTTTGGCCTGAAAAAATCATATGATCCAAATTTTATTCAAATATCTGCAAAATTGCGACCTGTACTCTGCGCACAAGGTTTATGTGAACAGCCAGACGGACGGACATCGTTTAAACGACTTAGAAAGTGATGTAAGTCGATCGGTATACTTTAAGGTAGGTGCTAGACTAATATTTTTGGGCGTTATAAACATTTGCACAAAGGCATTATACCCTCCCCACTATGGTGGGGAAAGTGGGGCTACATTTTTTATTCATGGAAAATCCAAAAAACTAGTTTTTAGACACTTGTAGATTTGGGAATATCTTCTTAACGGTTTATGATATCCCCATAATTTTTTTTATACACATATAAACCACTGAAATTGCGTGAAAATATAAGTAAATTTTTAACACCCTTGCTGGACTTTATTTAAATTTTTTAAAAATAAAATAAAAGTTTTCTTAAGACTATAAGTGTACATTTCACCTTTAAACATTTCTCTACAAAACCGCATCATTTGATTTTTGAGTGTTTGAAAAATTGACTTTTTGGCACTAAAATCCCTTTGTGCGCCCTTCGGAATTTGACAATTTTTTTTATCAAAATTTCAAATTTGGCTCACGTGTTCTAAACTCCCAAAGCTTGGATCATCAAAAGAAATGTGCAAAATTGGAAAAAATACTAATAAATAATGATTTTATTACATACTACTTGACATCCCCGTCTTCGCCCGGTAGCATTTACTAATGTTAGTTCGTCAAGTTTCTCCAACCCTGCCTGTTCTTATTTATTTGCAAATAAAATATCTAAATTTGAACTGCATATTTTAGGGGCTTTTGTATTACAGTTGACTGGACTCAAAAAAGCCGGTTTTAGCCGTAATTTTTTAATTCTTTTCGAATCGAATAAAAAAAAAATCAGCCAAATCGCTCCAGCCGTTCTCACGTGATGATATTATATACATTTCATTTTTATATATATAGATGACATATTTATGGAGTTTCTTAAACAACTTTTGTATAAAAATTTTAATATAATTACAAATATTAAGAACAATTTGATCCACATTTAATCCGAACTATTTTTTTTGTTTAGATAAGTTAATTTTTGGTCTTATAAACAAAATTTCAAGTCAATATCTCAATTAGGTTAAAAAATACGCCACTTTAAAACTCAGTCCTTCAACTGAAATTTGTTGCGTCAAATTTGGTGTTCTGTTCGGCCAAGTTTCCGCGCATTTCTCCTATTTTACGGTGAGGTCGGCCCATCAAAGCCAACATAACCCATATCATCGGTCAAATACAACATGATTTGAGAGCCAGAGTAATGGAAATTGGTCATTTCAAAGTCAACCTGATTTGTGCGCTAGAGTACAATAATATATTCCATACATAATGGCATCGATAGGCCTTTCACTGAATTAAAAATGTCAGTGATATCTCATACTTTGTTTTATTCAAATTTAAAGCCAGGAAGCTCTTAATGAAACACCCTTTATATAGAAATCTGTAACGAGAATTTTTATAATTATTTTTTAATTTATTTTCTTGTCGTTTTTTTATGTGTTTGTTTCATTTTCATTATAAATTACTTAAGTTATTAAACTTATGAACTTGATGATTTAATTTTCAAAATGAAATTGTCATTAAACGAATGCTAATATAAAATATAACTGACTAAAGGAAATTCAAAAGAAAACAAGTTAGTGAAATAAATACAGTTTAAAAGTAATCTTTTTTAATCTTCACCTCAGTATATACTTACAAAATGACATGATATTTCATGTTTAGATAGTACTTGAAAATATTCAGCTTTTTGAAGATTATATTTAAATCAGATCACATTTTGGTCGTCTGTTCATTACCATAGTAGTCTCTATAGTAATTTCCGATAGGCGACCCAAACTTGATCAATTATGGTCTTTTTTTTCTTCAAATCCTGATTAAATCGACACAGTTTTGTAATGCATGCCTTTAGAGGCATTTATCTCAAAAAGGAATTATATTTTTATACCCTACACCACCATAGTGGGGAGGGTATTATGCGTTTGTGCAGATGTTTGTAACGCCCAAAAATATTAGTCTAACCCACCTTAAAGTATACCGAACGACTTAGAATCTCTTTCTGAGTCGATTAAACGATGTCCGTCCATCCGTCCGTTCGTCTGGTTGGCTGGCTGTCCATGTAAACCTTGTGCGCAGAGTACAGGTCGCAATTTTGAAGATATTTCGATCAAATTTGGTACATGTTATTTTTTCGGCCCAAGGACCAAGCCTATTGAAACTGGCTGAAATCAGTCCATTATTTTACCTAGCCCCCATACAAATGTCCTTCCGAAATTGGACTTTATCGGTCATAAATGTTTAATTTATATATATATATCCCCACAAATTCCGATCCAAATAAGTTTTATATACAAAAAATTCATGTCACCAAATTTTATTACGATCGGTCCACAATTAGTCATAGCTCCCATATAGACCCGCTTCCGAAAATCACTTTAACGTGCATAAATCGCTTAAATGGTATATACACAAAATTCAACATAATAACTTTCATATAGACATAAATCACACGACCTAACTTCATGGTGATCGGTCCATAATTGGTCATAGCCCCCATATAAGGCAAAAAATAACTCAAAAATATAAATTATTGAAATTTTAAAAGAAAAATGTTTTTTACTCTAGTGTAGGGTATTATATGGTCGGGCTTGACCGACCATACGTTCTTACTTGTTTTTATTAGTTATTTTTCATTATTATACCCTTCACCATGAGTGGCAAGGGTATATATAAGTTTGTCATTGTTATATATAGCGGAATCGTTATAGCCATGTCCGTCTGTCCGTCTGTATGTTGAAATCAACTTTCCGAAGCCCCCAAATAACTTACATACACGATTCATACATCAATATCTCCGAAATTCTTTCGGCTCGGTCGCTATTTAAAATCGAGAAAATCGGTCCACAAATGGCTTTGATATAAGAAAAAAACTAGGACAACCTCGATTATTGACCTATTTTTGACCTATATCTGGATTACTAAGTCATTAATATAGACAATATGGATATCTAATGATAGATATTTCGAAGACCTTTGCAACGACGTATATAAGACCATAGTAAGTTGGACATACAATGGGTCAAAATCGGAAAAAAATACTTTTTAACCCGAATTTTTTTTTCATCAAAATTTTTTTTTTGTCATAAATTCTTTTTCCAATAAAATTAATTAAAGAAATTTAAAAAAAAAATGTTTTGAAAAAACTTTTTTTAAAAAAAATTAAAAAACAATTTGGAAAAAAAATGTTTAAACAATTTTAAAACATTAAAAAAAAATTTTGATTTTGTTTAAATAAAAATATTTTTAAGTATAATGTGGTGAAGGGTATATAAGATTCGGCACAGCCGAATATAGCTCTCTTACTTGTTTTTTCAATAAAATCGTATCACAATCAATTACACCTAAAACGGCAACAATGCCCTCAGGCACTCTTCACCTTTTTGCACCTGGTTCCTAAACTTAATTTGCAAATTAGTTTCTGATAGCTGTTCTGAGTTCATTGGATCATAATTACCCTAAAAAAAATTATTAGACAATTTTTTTTTTTAAGTTTGCGGATTAGAAAGTTAATATTAGTAATTGATTGCTTTACCCTTTTGAATTTAATCAAGGTTCATCCCAACCAACAGTGACTTTGTTTGGCGCCGATTAACCCCGAGAAAACCGAGACTTCCGTATATTGTAGTGGATTCATGTTTAGTCCATGTTTAGCAAGACGGCTCAAAAACTCGTCCATATTGCGGTTGAATAACGCCAAACACTCATGCGACGTTGTCACACGATTGCGTATGTGATCGATTGTAATCATACGTGCTGAAAGCTTTTTTTCGTACCCAAGTGATCATTCAAAATGAAAAAATCTGAGTCATATGACTTCCACTATTGTAATTGAAAGTGCTTCAATCTCAATCGGCCAACATCATATCGTTAATTTTTTCTATTGTTTCGGATGTAGAGACCTCAACTGGGCGTCTAGAATGTTTGGCATCTTCCGTGCTTGTTCGACCACATCGAAATTTAGTAAACCACTTTTTTACCATTGAAATTGATGGTTCCCATAAGGGATGATTTTTATCCACCAAAAAATGAGCTCACGAAATTCTTTAAAGACACAGCTTGTTCAAATTTTGATAGGAGTAAACTGACATACGCCTGTTGACAGGAGCAGTGTTGCCTTTCAGTTAAATTCAAAAATTATAGACTTATTGACAGAGAATCTACCAGATTCAACACCACAACTCCTTTGAGTAGGATCTATTACACCGCTCACTTCTGGAAGAATCTAAAACTTTGAACAATCTACCAAATCTTTTATGTGGAATAATAAAGTTAGAAGGTTGAGTTAGAATTGGTGAAATTGACGCAGCTTTCTTTAATCAGCTTCATTCCTTGTTCTATAACTTAACTTCTAAATAACCGTGTAGATTTGGCTGATAATTTACATTGCCCAACCAACGTTCTTGTACTTTTGGTAAATAATTGCGACGTCTCTTGTTTTGATTGCTGATGATCTGTATCAGGATTCCCTGGTGTGCTGCTGCACAATATTTAATGTTGAGCAGGTTAAACTTCATTTGAAGTATCTGAAAAGCAGGTCATCTCTAGCTTAATGCTACATGTTCTAGATCAGCCACACCATTAGCAAAGTCTCGGCATATTTCTAGATATATCATACATAAGTATCATTAGTATTAGCTTTTCCTTTTTTGCTGGTCCTAACTCCAATGATCTCGTATGATTTTTCGCTTGTACTTTCGATAGCATTCTCGTTGGATTGTAGTCGGATATATTTTCTTTGAGACCTAAGTCTATGTATGTCAAGTTTATGTCACTATTTTGACTATATCTCTATCTATGTCTGTACCTACGATATGAATTCAGTTCGAAAATAATCTTAAACAAGTAAGAGACCTATATTCGGCTGTGCCGAATCTTATATACCCTTGACCAAACTATACTTCAAAATAAAAATTTTAAATATTTTTAGGTAAACAAAATTTATTTTTTTCCAAAGTTGTTTTTTATATTTTTTGGATAGAAAATTTTTTCGATTTTTTTTAAAAATTTTTTTTTTTACATTTTAAAATTTTTTTTAGTATTTAGCGAAAAAAAAACTTTTGGTGAAATAAAAAATCGAGTTAAAAAATATTTCTTCCGACCCATTGTAGGTCCAACATACTATGGTCTTATATACTGTTTAGCTGAAAAGCTGGGTGAAGGGCTGGATAAATTGGAAGGTTGTTCAAACTCTCTGAGCCGAAACAAAATCGTTTAGATTTTGTACTCAGAATAATTTAACAAACAATAGAAGTTTTCTTTAATTATTTATTAAATTATTTGGACAATAGATTCTTACCAATAATTAACAATAGGATTAGGATAGCGATGTACACAGGTTAAAGTTATATTTGTATCTCTCCAAAAAGAAGTATTAATGACTATTTAGATTGATTTGGAACTAATGACAATTGGAAGTAGATATACTGCAACACATAGCATTCTGCATTTATATATATTAAGGAAAAATAGGAATTGCACGGAAATCGGAAAGTGTTGTTCTGGCGTAAACATATACGTTGCAAAGGTCTTTGAAATATCTATCATTAGATATCCATATTGTCTATATTAATGACTTAGTAATCCAGATATATGTCAAAACAAGTAAGAAAGTATGGTCGGTCAAGCTCGACCATATAATACCCTACACTAAGTAAAAGAGCAAAAACATTTTTCTATTAAAATTTCAATAATTTATATTTTTGAGTCATTTTCGGAAGTGGGCCTTATATGGGGGCTATGACCAATTATGGACCGATCACCATGAAATTAGGTCGTGTGATTTATGTCTATATGAAAGTTTACTATGTTGAATTTTGTGAGTATACCAATATTTTTAAGCGATTTATGCACGTTAAAGTGATTTTCGGAAGCGGGTCTATATGGGAGCTATGACTAATTATGGACCGATCGTAACAAAATTTGTTGACATGAATTTTGTATATATAAAACTTATTTGGAGCGTAATTTGTGGAGATACATTTATAAATTAAAGATAGATTTTTGGTAATTATTCGAACTTTTTATATATATAATTTGAATGTAAATTTTTAATTAGGCTTAAGTTCATTTTTATTATAATTTATTTGTAATAATTCAAAGAATATAACTGAATACTAAAATTTTAGACAATTGGCAAATTGGAATGCATTTTCTACCCTGTCAAGGGCGTCATCAACAATCTTCATTGTCAAGGTCTATTTGTAAATATCATCTATTTAGCTTACTATTATTATTAGGAATTAGAATATGGGAAGCCTAATTCATATTTATATTATTTGTAAATTAGACGAAATTTCAAATATTTTTATTATATATGTGTATTCTTATCATTACAAATTTATCATTTTATTAGTGTTGCTGTAGTCAACCTTTGGTTAACAATTCAGCTATGAATGTTTTTGTGTTTTTCTTTCTTTCTCCTTGGTGTTGATTCGTTGAATCAAACTGGAGATTGAATTATTACAAATAAATTATAATAAAAATGAACTTAAGCCTAATTAAAAATTTACTTTCAAATTATATATAAATTAAAGATTTATGACCGATAAAGTCCAATTTCGGAAGGACATTTGTAAGGGGGCTAGGTGAAATAATGCTCCGATTTCAGTCAGTTTCAATAGGATTGGTCCTTGAGCTGAAAAAATAATATGTACCAAATTTGATCGAAATATCTTCAAAATTGCGACCTGTACTCTGCGCACAAGGTTTGCATGGACAGCCAACCAGCCAGCCGACCAGACGGACGGACGGACATCGTTTGTTAGACTAATGTTTTTGGGCGTTACAAACATCTGCACAAATGCATAATACCCTCCCCACTATGGTGGTGTAGGGCATAAATAGGTAAAAAAATCGAGGTTGCCCTGGTTTTTTCCTTTTATCTCAGCCACTTGTGAACCGATTTTCTCGATCAGCAACCGAGCCGGAAGAATTCCGCAGATATTGATGTATGAATCGTTTATGTAAGGAGCATCGGAAAGTTGATTTCAACAGACAGAGAGACGGACATGGCTTAATCGACTCTGCTATTTATAGGGATCCAGAATATATGTATATACTTTATAGTGTCGGAAAATTATTTTGTGGAAATTACAAATGGAATGACAAACTTATATATAGCCTTCTCACGAAGGTGAAGAGTATAAAAAACATAATTCTAGATCAGTATTAGCTCAGATTGTCTATATTTATTTTGCATACTTTAAGGTACAAATTTAACTTTCTTGAATTTATATTAACTTAAAAGCAATTTAATCCGAATTATAATGTCTAACTTAACTTAAGCATAAAAATTAACTTTCAATTTAATAACATGATAAATAAACATAATTGCATTAAAGGTAAATGAATGGCTCACTAACTACACATTCATATGTGCAGTTATCTTTGAAAACACAGCAACATTAAACAGTATTTTATATTAATGATAATTAGAGGCCCAAACACAGTCACACTTACTTACTTAAACACACTCAGAGAAAATATATGGTTGTACATGATTACAGCAATCATTTTAACATTATTCCAATGTATTTAACAATATTATGGTGGCTGTATTATATTATGATTGTCACAACCATATAAATAATTACAGTAACCATATTATTGTTGAAGATCCTATAATCATATTAAATTGATTTCTGTAATCATTTTCAACTATATCTTTTCTCTGGGTGCACTTGCAAAGACAACAGCAGACCATATCATCAAGCCTATAATCAGCAGGAACATTATAAATGTTATAAATAATGACAATGACAGAGGCAGTACGTGACACACTTGCACACAAATAATATTTCTGCAAACAGCAAATCAAATTTTCTAAGTTTTCTTTGAATAAACAAACAAAAACGTAATAAATATAGAAACAGAAAAAATTGTCATAAACCTCAAACTGCAGCTTTTAGTTTTTGAATGAAAATTAATTTCAGTTTTTTTTTTTAATTTATCAAAATACTCTACCACCACTTACTAATTTACTCACACTATTATAGGTAATCTGCCTGTTCGTATGTCTTTGGCATAGTTGTGTTTTCTAATGCGTTTAGCTGCCAGCCATTCATGATTGTTCTACTTAATTGTTGCTAATACAGCTAAAACATCAACAGCAGTAGCAGCAGTAGCAGAGGCTTTAAAACATGAGGTACCTGGCAACAGCAACATCAACAGCCTCTCTCCCTCTCTCTGCCTTTGCTAATAACCTCAAGTAATGTGAACGTTTTGTGGTTGACCATTCGTAATGCGGGTTGAATGAAGCAAACATACAAATAACTACATGGAGTTAAAGAAACTACCCAGTAGTTTGAAAAGTGCCAATTGGAAACCTTGCACTAGCTATATTACTACTTCTACAACTAACTAGTTCGATGTGGCTGCTAAAGTGGTAGTTAAATGGTTATCAGTTGCACTACATTTCACCAGCATATTCAGTAATAAACAATAGTCAGATATTTGTCTTTAGTTTTTGAAAATAAATTCAAGAAAAATAAAATCTTCTAAAATATACCACTTCGATGGCCACATGTAATGCTGAATGTGGCCGTTTGTGTTTTCATTCTCAGTGATGATGTAAAAAATGCAAAAATAGAGATGTTATTCTTAATAACAATTAGAGAGCAGCACAAATAAGATCTCTGTGGTTTAGTGGTTAGAGCATTTGACTAGAAAACGAGAGGTTATGTGTTCAACCCCGCTCTCAGAAAAATTTATTTTTTTATTTTTTTATCAAATGCTGGAGTATTTTCACTATTGAATTTAATAGTGAAGTGTTATGCAGAGCGAATCGGCCACTTGCAATGACATCCCCGTGTCAAATTCACCAGTCAATAACGTTGCGAGTGGGTTGAAAATTCACTAGTAGTAGTTCTTAGTGGCCAACGAATTCGACGTAGCGGAACTAGTGCAATGAACTGCAGGGTATATACACAGACTCATAGTCATATACATATGCAGCTAATTTTAGGTAATTATAACATTTCTATATAAATGTCAGCTTTAAGATGATTTTGTTTAGTTATTAATTAAGAAAGTATTATCGTTGTCTAGACTTCAGCTTTCTAAGATGGAAAAATACTAACTGAATTCAAGAATTATACTAGGACATAATTAGACAAAGACTAAACACAAACATCGATATAGACTTTGTAAGACTATAAAAGGCGATCTTCTACTATGAGAGTGTGTGAAAAACTCCGTGCCTTTTTTAATGAAACACAGGGTTTTGGATAAAAAATTATTTTATTTTTCAACAGCGCACATAGGGGCAAAGATATGTTAAAAGGGGCGATAAATCAACCACTGGGTTTTGATATAAGTTATTGGTATCATTGAAAATGTAATTTTCTGTAGATTTCAAATATGGAAAAATATTATAACCCACCGAACAAAATAAAGTGAAAAATACTGAAATAAAAAATGGAATTTTTTTTTTAATTTTTCTAATTATTTTATTAGTCATTTAAAATACATTAAATTACATTATAAGTAGTGTTTACCGACTTTTTAAAAATCCGGTTTGTCGGTTAACCGAAAATTGTCCTTTTTTAGAAAACCGGTTTTTCGACTTTCTGATATGAAAGAGAAAATGTTCCAAGTCTCAAAAAAGGACATATAAGATGCAAACGCACTTCTTCCTAACTGTGATTATTTGTTATTATAAATCTTACCAAATAATTAATAAAACACCACCATCAGGTTTCAAAAATATTTCAAATCATGGATTTTAGACTGTTTATTTCTGAAAAGGCTAACGAAATGATTAATAAAAATGAATATAAAAAATCCACCAAAACATGAGATTTATTGATTTTATTCCCAAATTTTAAAAACAGGTTAACCGAGTGATATAAACCGGTTAACCGAAAATCAATATTTTAAATTAACCGATTCGCAAAAAACCGAGATTTTGAAGAATACCCGGTTTTACGGTTAACAGGTTAACCGGTTTATAAACAATAATTATATGTGATTTAAAGAATAAAAAGTAAAATAAAAAATTAAAAATACATATATAAAATACTACAATTATTCTAATTGCCCAATTCACAATTGATGTCGTAGTGTTGTAGCATTGTATGTCATAAATATTTTTCAAACAAATTTTTCGAAACAAAAACAAAACATTAATAAAAAAAATTACGACATACAACGATACAACGCTACGACACCAATTGTGAATTGGGCAAATATAAAAACATAATTTTCATCACTACTATCGTCTATATCGCTTTCATCTGAAATTGATGTATCGCAGGTTGGCACGAAAAATTACGATGCCTCCTGTGGAAGCTCTTTTATATACTTTTTCGGAGTCGTGTTATTACAGAATCTGAATTTATGAGAAGAAAGTTACGTTTTTCAAATTTTGCCGATATAAAAGTTGGTAACTGTTTTTAGCGTTCGTTTAAAAACTAAAAATAGTTTACAAATTTTCAAAATCTTTTTTGCTAATAAACATTTTTTTGCTATATAATATTTAAAACCATTTATAAAAGATTTATAAAACAAATTTTCATACAAAATTTGTACTTAAGACTTTTGATAAACGTTTTTGAATAAAGGCCTAAAATTTTAAAAATTTAATAAAATCGAAAACCGCAAAACGATAAAATAGAATATAATTCTATACATTCCCTACTTTAATCAACATAAAATAGTTATGGGCATTTTCCAAAGAACTTTTTCATGTAAAAAAATTATAACTGTAGTTTGTTCGGAATTTACTAAAATTTAAGTACTTGCATTCATAATTTCTTTAAAAAAAGACCACAAATCAGTTTCTAACAACATGTATCAACATTATTAATACAAAAAAACTATTTTATTCAATAATGAATAAGATATTTTAATAATGAAATATATAGTATTTTTTTATTACGTTTAGCCTGCTGCTACTCTTAAACCAAAGCTTTGAAAAAAAATGTTCTGAACAAACTATATGTAGAAAAGTGTCCTCTTTCCAATGACATATCATTTGTTTTGTAAAACGTATTTTTCATTTATCGCCACAAGTCACCATATAGCTGCCCCTATGTGCTGCGTAACCTTTGAGCTCTATGCATCTTGTCCAAGGTTTTTCCAATTTTTTAATCCACTTCCAAAAAATAAGATTGTCTAGGTCATCAAAGTAGGTATTTTTTGTGAGATGATTTCATCGCTTGAGGTCAAATCTCTTTCCGCCGAGAAATTCATTTCGGTTTGGAAACAAGAAATAGTCACTTGGGGCTAAATCCGGTGAATAGGTCAGAAGAGGGAGCATCTCGTAGCATAATTCATGGATTTTTGTCTTGGAAACTGAACCAAGCGATGGCAAATGTTGTGTTATTTAAGGCAACATTCATTTGTCATTTTGGAACAAAAACCCCACCCAGAAAACCGATTTTTTAAGTCAAAGTTTTCTCAAATTTTTTTTATTATACCCTACACCACCATAGTGGGGAGGGTATAATAAACACCCACCTTAAACTATACCGATCGACTTAGAATCACTTTCTGAGTCGATTAAGCGATGTCCGTCCGTCCGTCCGTCTGGTTGGCTGGCTGGCTGTCCATGTAAACCTTGTGCGCAGAGTACAGGTCGCAATTTTGAAGATATTTCGATGAAATTTAATACATATTATTTTTTCGGCTCAAGGACCAAGCCTATTGAAACTGGATGAAATCGGTCCATTATTTCACCTAGCCCCCATACAAATGTCTTCCCGAAATTGGACTTTATCGGTCATAAATGTTTAATTTATATATGTATCTCCACAAATTTCGCTCCAAATAAGTTTTATATACACAAAATTCATGTCACCAAATTTTGTTACGATCGGTCCATAATTAGTCATAGCTCCCATATAGACCCGCTTCCGAAAATCACTTTAACGTGCATAAATCGCTTAAAAATGTTGGTAAACGCACAAAATTCAACATAGTTAACTTTAATATACACATAAATCACACGACCTAATTTCATGGTGATCGGTCCATAATTGGTCATAGCCCCCATATAAGGCCCACTTCCGAAAATCACTCAAAAATAGAAATTATTGAAATTTTAAAAGAAAATTTTTTTTTGCTCTTTTACTTAGTGTAGGGTATTATATGGTCGGGCTTGACCGACCATACTTTCTTACTTGTTTTTTTATAATAAAACAGTGTTATCGCAAATTTTAAATATAGATTCGAGCCAGCTTGATATATGGAGGATTTCACGTCAAGTCAACCAACTTTTAAAATCGATGTCTTCCGATTGGGATTAAATTTGCACCAGGGTTAGACCTATTGGATAGTAATTCAATAGATCAAGAACTCTCGGAGTTAGAGGGGGTCAAAATTTAACATTTTGGCCAAACATGTGATTTTTCTCATCCATGTAACATACTACCTATTGTTCTTAGCAAAATGTATCCCAAATAGTTTAGATAGCTATTTTTTCAGCCTTTCGAAAAAAAATATTTAAAAAAAAAATAAAAACAAATTAATTTTTTTTTCCGAAATTAAAAACTTTTTTGACTTTTTTTTTCAAAATGGGCCCTTTTAATAAAGCTTAGATATTTTCCTTGAAGACCTATTTAGTCGCTTAGTGGGATGCGAGTGCGAGATAGCAAAATAAATGTTTTGTAACTCAAGATATACAATTTTTAATTTTTTCTTGGCAAAATCGAACTTTTTTCAAAATGGGCCCTCTTTTTAAATTTTTTTTTTTTACTCAAATGAAAGCTTAGCCCCATTCCTTTACGAGCATTTTGGTCTCTTAGTGGGATCTATCTATGCAAAAAATATAAAAAAATTATAGCCTTACTGCACATGTATGTACGTGCACTCGATTATGAGCAAATGCAGCAGCCATCTTGCGTCGCAATTATTTTCGCATATTACACTAATCTAAGCCATGCACAGTGGGGCATAAATAAATCTACCATTTCTAAACGGTTGGTCCGATCGTAATGAAATTATTCGAGTTTAAATTTTTAAAATGGGTCCTACAAAGTAGGTTATCTTCAAAGTAGGTTATCTTCGACATGTAAAATTTTTAAACACGTGCGATGTTTTGTTTGGAAAGCGCTCGGCTAGGTCTTGAAATATACTTGCATATGCTATTCACCTCTTATAATTTCCGAGTTGTAGGCATGTAAGTCGAACCAAACAGTGATTTTTTTGGGATATAATTTCTCATAAGTATTGTGTTCTCTCCAAAAACTATAATTCTGCTTATTTACGACAAAAATCTAAAATGTTGTTCTAGTGTAAGTCATTGCATGGTGGCAAGTGAACTAAAAAAAGCCAAACACATATCATTAATATGACAGCTAGTTTCACAGTTATCCCTATCGGTGAAGCCTCAAAAAACCACCCATTATTTTAAAAAATAATGAGAGTACTTAGTTATTTGTACATCATTTTTATACCCTCCACCACCATAAGTGGTGAATGAGGGTATATATAAGTTTGTCATTCCGTGTGTAACATTGAGAAATATTCATCTGAGACCCAACAAAGTATATATATTATTGATCCTTATGAAATTCTAAGTCGATTGAGCCATGTCCGTCTGTCCGTCTGTCCGTCTGTGTAAAACACGCTCACGTCCAAAATACGCAAACAAACTTAGTAGAGTTGCAAGACAAATGTTTATTATTGTCCTAAGCAGTTTGGTATTGAAAATCAGCAAAATCGGTACAGTGGAACCAAAGTTATGAATTAAAATGTGGGACAACCTCAAAAAAAAATTGATAATTTTCACATATTTTTGGACATTTTTTGTAAATATATTGCAGCTAATATCATAAAATTTTGCACTCGTTACTTTTATGATAAAAGGAGTAACTCTGGTGAAAATTATAAGAATCGATCCAAGATTTCTCCTAGCCCCCATACAAATATCTTCCCGAAATATGGTTCTATGGTCTATAAATGCCTACAGAATAGGAATATCCATATAAAATTCAGCAAAAATAAGTTTCGTGGTAAAGAAAATTATATTGCAAAATTTTTCGTGGATCGGCCCATATTTGACCATAGCCCCCATATAAAGTACACTTCCGAAAATCTCTTAAATAAGCATAAATATCTTATAAATGTCGCTATCAAGTTGAAATTCGACACAAATAATCCCCATATATACCAAAATCGCTGTACCTAATTCTATGAAGATCGGCCGATAATTGGTTATAGGTCCCATATAAGGACCACTTCCGAAAAACACAATAACCTACATAAATATCTAAAAAATATCAATATCAAAACAAAATTTCACACAGATCCGTAGTTTATATTTAGAAATCATACTACTGGATTTTGTGAATATCGGTCCATATTTGACCACAGCTCCCATATAAGGTCCACTTCCGAAAATCAGTTAAGTACTCATAAATCTCTTATAAATACATTTATCATGCTAAAATTCGACAAAAATTATACTCATAAATATAAATATTACTGTACCAAATTTTATGCAGATTGGCCGATAATTGGTCATAGCTCCCCTACAAGGCCCATTTCCGATATTAACCTTAAAAAATATTAAAAACATATCGATATCAAAATGAAATTACGCACAGATCAGTAATTTGTATCCAGTAATCATACTTCTGGATTTTGTGAATATCGGTCCATATTTAACAATAGCTCCACTTCCGAAAATCACTAAAATCCTCATAAATTTCTTACAAATATATTTATCAGGTTGAAATTCAAAACAAATTTATTCAATACATAAAAAAAATCGATGTACCAAATTTCATGATGATAGGCCCATAATTGGTCTTAACCTCCATATAAGAACCACTTCTGGAAAACACATTAACCTGCACAAATATCCATAAAAATCTATACTGAACCAAAATTTTACACAGATCAGTAATTTGTATCCAAGAATCGAGCTACAAGATTTTTTAAATATTGGTCCATAATTCGGCATAGCTCCCATATAAGGTCCACTCTTGTTAATAGCGTTGTTTATATGAAATTCTTCAAAAATAGCTCTTAAATACTTAGGACCATAATAGGTCATAGCATCCATATAGTACACAGATCAGTAATTTGTATTCAAAAATCATAATACTGAATTTTGTGAATATTGGTCCATAATCGGCCACAGCTCTCATATAAATACATAAAAATCACGTTAAAATATTTTATGACAATCGAGTCATAATAGGTCATAGCTCCCACATATGTCCCACAACCAAATATTTTGAAATTTGTCTAAATATATTTGTGTACCCTTTTTTATACTCTTTTTCTTCACTTGAGGTTAAAAGGGAAAAATGTTCATCCAAACATATTAACTAATTATTAAGTATATAAATTGTTAAATTTTTAAATTGCTAAATTAGATACAATTTTTTGTAAATTTGATATATAATATATTCTGCGTAAACTAGTCTTTCTAACAATTGTTATATTATTTCAGTTTTTATACCATCATATTTAGGTGGAGGGTATTTAAGATTCGGCACGGCCGAATATAGTACTCTTACTTGTTCTCTCTTACAATGTTAAGTCTTTGTTAATAACATTTAAATCTTTCATTAAAATACAGTTAACATTATATTGTACTAATAAAAAGCATGTGTTGTGGAACATTATTAAAATTTTTGTGACAAAATGTGAGAAATATAAAACGTAAATTATAAAAAAGGAAAATATGTATAACAACACAATTTTTACAGACATTAGTAACAGCAATATAGATTTTTTTTGTTTAACAAAAATGACACTTTCTTTAAGTGGCCCATCAGATGTTGTAAGTCAGAGGCTTAAAGAATTTTGTTGTTTTAAAGTTAAGAGAAGTCAAGGTCTAACAAAGTAACTAAAGCATAGAAATTTGAATGCCAATATTCATTAATAAAATAAATTGTGTAGGTTTAAGTAATTACTTTTGAGGTATATTTATAAACTAAAAATCTAACTAATTATAGACTTCACTTGTCTTTTTAGTGGCTATAAACATGTTTTATTTTAGCTTAGTTTTATAATAAAAGTTAGACAATTTTAATAACACAGGACAACAGAAAAAAAGGGCTTGGGCCGCCAATATATAGAAATGAGGCATAATGGATACCTATCTAACTACAAATAGGGTCAAAATTTTAAATTCTAGGCAGAGGTTTTTTATAAAAAAAAAATGTCTAATGCCCTAATTTTGTAAGACGTAACGAAACGTTTTTTTCGAAAAAGTTTGTCATTTTTGAATTTTCATATTTTTCAAAACGTTTTCTGTATATAAAACTGAATTTTATAAAACAGAACAAAACGTTCCCAAGCGCTTGAAACATCAAAATCAAACGTTGAGAATTTTCTTTCGTTTCAATACATTTTACATTGATTTTTCAATTTTTAAAGAAAAAACATTTTTTTGAGAACGTGTTTTTTCTTTTCATACATAAAAAAAATATAACAAAGAAATGTGTTTTCCAAATAATTGTAAAAAACAATCAAACATTTCAATTTTTTTTAATAAATTTTATTTGTTTGAAAATAGATAAAAATAATTTAATTTATTTGGCAGAAAGATGACATAAAAATAATGTTTTCAAACTTGGTACCACATCAAATAATTGACTTGAAACGCAAATATCGTTTCGTTTTATAAAATACCAAACTTTAATTTTTTTCGTTCCAAACGGAAACGCAAACGAAAAATCGTTTGAAGTTACAAAATGAGGCCATAAGTAAAATTGTGAATTTTTTTAGACGTTTCTCTACATAATTAATGATAAATCAAAAACGCTTAGTCCAATATTAATAAAATAAACTTAAAAAAATTTAAATTTACATAGCTCTAATCTATTTATATTATTTGTTTAAATGCCTAAGTATTTTCGGAGTTAAAATAACAAATTTAAGCGAAAAATATATTTTTTACTTGAAAATAAAAAAATTTTTGTTTTAAAAAAATCATGAAAAATTTAAAAAGTCAACATTTTTTTAGATTTATAGATTTAACTTAAAGAAACATGTAATAGGAACACAATGAGCTACAGATCTTAACAATCAATTAAGCATTTTTGAACTTATTCACAATTAACTGAATTCGCTCATTTTCACAAAATTTTAGTTTTTTGTTTGATATACATAAAATTTAGTAGTTAATGTTCTTCTTTTGAATAATTAAATTTTAAAGAAATCTTCCCCATACTATCTATAAATTTTCACATATATATTGCGTTTCAATCGGGTCAGTTGTTTCGGAGTTATAATAACAAATTGAAGTAAAAAATATGTTTTTTTATGTGAAAATATCTATTTTTTTTAAAAAAAAAAGTCATGAAAAATCTAAAATGGCAGAAATTGTTTAGATTTATTTCTTTATCTCAAAGCCACATGTAATAGTAACAAAATGAGATATCAACCATAAAAATCGATGGACTATTTTCGAATTCATTCACAATTAAGTGAATTTGCTCATTTTCACAAAATTTTAGTTTTTTGTTTGATATACATAAAATTTAGTAGTAAATGTTCTTCTTTTGAATGATTTAATTTTGAAGAAATTTTCCCCATACTATCTACAAATTTTCACATATATATTACGTTTCAATCGGCTCACTAGTTTAGGAGTTATAATAACAAATTGAAGTAAAAAACATATTTTTTATGTGAAAACATAAATTTTTTTTTTTTAAAAAATCATGAAAAATCGAAAAAGGTAGAAATTGTTTAGATTTATTTCTTTATCTTGAACCCACATGTAATAGTTACAAATCGAGATATTAACCATAAAAATCGATGGATTATCTTCAAATACATTCAAAATTAAGTGAATTCGCTCATTTTCACAAAATTTTAGTTTTTTGTTTGATATGCATAAAATTTAGTAGTTAATGTTCTTCTTTTGAATGATTGAATTTTGAAAACATTTTCCTCATGCTATGCACAAATTTTCCAATATATATTGCATTTCAATCGGCTCATTAGTTTCGGTGTTATAAAAACAAATTTAAGCAAAAAATATATTTTTTACTTGAAAATAGCTAATTTTTTAAAAAAAAAAAAAAAATCATGAAAAATCTTAAACGTCCAAAATTGTTTAGATTTATAGATTTAGCTTAAAGCAACATGTAATGGGAACAAAATGAGATACAGATCATAATAATCAATTAATTATTTTTGAATTTATTCACAATTAAGTGAATTCGCTCATTTTCACAAAATTTTAGTGTTTTGCTTGATATACAAAAAATTGAGCAGTTAATATTGTTTTTTGAATGATTTAATTTTGAAAACATTGTCCCTATGCTCTGTACAAATTTTCACGTATATATTGCGTTTCAATCGGCTCAGTAGTTTCATGAAAATCATGAAAAATCGAAAACTGTAGAAATTGTTTAGGTTTATTCCTTTTTCTTAAAGCCGCATATAATAGGAGCAAAACGAGATATCAACCATACAAATCTATGTATTAGTTTCGAATTCATTCGAAATTAAGTGAATTCGCTCATTTTCACAAAATTTTAGTTTTTTGTTTGATTTACATAAAATTGAGTAGTTAATGTTCTTCTTTCGATTGATTGAATTTTAAAAACGTTTTCTCCATGCCATGCATAAATTTTCGCATATATATTGCGTTTTAATCCGCTCACTAGTTTCGGAGTTATAATAACATATTGGAGCAAAAATTATATTTTTTATGTTAAAGTAAAAAAAAAAAAATTTTTTAAAAAATCATGAAAAATCGAAAACGTTAGAAATTGTTTAGATTTTTTCCATTATCTTAAAGCCACATGTAATGGGAACAAAATGAGATATCGGTAAAAAAAAACCGATGCACTTTTTCGAATTTATTCACAATTAAGTGAATTCGCTCATATTCACAAATTTTTAGTTTTTGGTGTTATATACATAAAATTGAGCAGTTAATGTTGTTCTTTTGAATGATTTAATTTTGAAAACATTTTCCCTATGCTATGCACAAATCTTCAGATATATATATTGTATTTCAATCGGCTCAGTAGTTTGGCAGTTATAATAACAAATTGACACATAAAATATGTTTTTTAAGTGAAAATAACAAATTTTTTTTTTTTTAAAAAAATCATGAAAAATTGAAAACGACAACAATTGTTTAGATTTGTTGCTTTGTCTTAAAGCCACATGTAATATAAACAAAATAATGTATTCCTCATAGAAATCCATGTATCCTTTTCGAATTTATTCTCAATTGAGTAAATTCGCTCATTTTCACAAAATTTTGTATTTTTATGTAAAAAAAAATATTTTTTAGCTTCAATTTGTTATTTTAACTCCGAAACTACTGAGCCGATTAAAACACAATATATAAACGGATTAAAGATTATGTAAATTTAAATTTTTACAAGTTTATTTTAATAATATCGGACTAACCGTTTTTGAGTTATCATTAATTATATGCTGAAACTTCTAAAAAAATTTAAAATTTTACTTAAAATTTAATTTAAAAATTTGGACCATATTTGTACAACTGGAACCACAATACTTCAAAATTGTGCAGTGGTTTAAAAAGCCTTTAAACATTTTTCGATTTTGTTGCCCAGTGTAATGATTTCTAGGGTATCTCTTTTGCCACTTGCCATCCAATAAGTATTGGCTCTAAAGTAGTAAATATACTTTAGTATGTATATTACTCTGTCTATATAAGAGATATGGTTGATATCAAATGACATATATTTAGTTAGTTAAGGGAGACTCCTTAAATATGTATGCATGTGGGTATTAGGGTGGCCCTTATATGGGCCTTTTGATTTTCAGTGCTCTCAAGGTCTAAAATATTTAAATTTTTTTCTAAATATTTCTACATTGACTCAAAACAGTAGAACAATTTTAGACCTTCGAGGCATTGAAAATCTCAAAACTGCTAAAGAAGGACCTCCCTAATATAAATATACTCGTTTTAATATGAATGTATTTGTTTAGTTAGCAATAACCACTATGTATTAATAATAATAATATTTAGTAGAAATGTAACTTGAAATCTCTTCGTTATGATGTTGTGCAAACGAGTATTGACTCCTAAAATTGTGTATGAAGCCTGAGGAGGAGAGTCCAAGTTTTATGTATGTTTAATGATGTCAGGAATGTAATAAAGTGTTTACTTATATGCATGAATGACCATGATAGTATAAACCAACTAAGTGCGTGCTTAGATAAGCTACTTAAATTAAAACATCTAGACTGAAGCTACAAACACACAAACTCTTACTCCTCCAACTCAGTCACTCAAACACACACTTCAACCTATTAAAGTGAAAATGTTAGCCAGTATAACTACTAAGAGCCACAGACAGGAAGGACACTCTAATATTAACTGCTATAAAGTTACCATTACAGTCAGTTTGCTTGAGCTGGAATTCCTCCCTGGGGTGCAGTAAATATGAAATTTAACATTTTTCTCTATCATTTCTCTCAGCTATTTCCCTTTTGCAAAAATTGCTACTTTCAAGGAATTCATATTAATACTTACATGTATGTTATGGCAAATGTTGTTATTTTGAAAATGATTACAAAATTGCTAAATATATGAATGATATGCAGGGAAATGGCCAAGTAATTGGTGTGATAATATTTAATTGAATATTTGGCAGCCACACGCTCATAAAGGAATAAAGATAGATATTTAGGAATCAGAAGATAATAAATTCAAAAAAAAATAATGACATTTGGTCACCAAAGGTTTGACTCAACAATGTGATGGTTTCACAGCTGTGTGTCATATTGCGCCGTCCGGTTGGTACCATTTCTCCTTTAAATGATTTGCAGTAACATGATGAATAAAATTAATCACGCATCATTTGCCTGTAGATTTCGCATTCCACTTTAATGTTGGCACAAATGGACCGATGATGACTTCGGCATGTAAACCGCATCAAACAGTGAATTTTTTGGGATATAATGAAGTCTCAAGAGTCTCATGAGGATTTTACTATCTCCAAAAACTAAACAACTATTGTTAAATCATGGGCCTCATGATTTAACGATACAAATCTGGTTCAACTTCCAGATAGATATTTAGGAATCTGAAGATATTTAAATTAAAAAAGAACAAGTAAGAAAGTATGGTCGGCCAAGCCCGACCATATAATACCCTACACTAAGTAAAAGAGCAAAAACATTTTTCTTTTAAAATTTCAATAATTTATATTTTTGAGAGATTTTCGGAAGTGGGCCTTATATGGGGGCTATGACCAATTATGGACCGATCAGTATGAAATTAGGTCGTGTGATTTGCGTCTATATGAAAGTTTACTACGTTGAATTTTGTGAGTATACCAACATTTTTGAGCGATTTATGCACGTTAAAGTGATTTTCGGAAGCGGGGATATATGGGAGCTATGACTAATTATGGACCGATCGTAACAAAATTTGGTGACATGAATTTTGTATATATAAAACTTATTTGGAGCGTAACTTGTGGAGATACATTTATAAATTAAACATTTATGACCGATAAAGTCCAATTTCGGAAGGACATTTGTATGGGGGCTAGGTGAAATAATAGACCGATTTCAGCCAGTTTCAATAGGCTTGGTCCTTGAGCCGAAAAAATAATATGTACCAAATTTGATAGAAATATCTTCAAAATTGCGACCTGTACTCTGCGCACAAGGTTTACATGGACAGCCAGGCAGCCGACCAGACGGACGGACGGACGGACATCGTTTAATCGACTCAGAAAGTGATTCTAATATTTTTGGGCATTACAAACATCTGCACAAACGCATAATACCCTCCCCACTATGGTGGTGTAGGGTATAAATATAATAACATTCTGGTATTTCACATTATTACAGATTTTTCTGTAACCTTCTGTTATAAACTACTAGACGCACAAAGTTTGGTGGAAGTCATCAGCAAGAAGAATCAGAGCACCTCCCATCAGTTATTTGTTTCCTCGAAAATCACGCATGATCCGGTCGAGCAATTTCTTATGTGCCATTGTACATTTTTGGAATGATGTTAAGCTAAGAAATGAATATTTTCATTGTTTGAACGGTGGGAATGAAAAAATTATACAAATTTTTTTTTTAACAAAAATTTTTTTTGACAAATATTTCTTGTTTCCAATATTTTTTTTTTTTTACAACAACAATTTTTGGTTTTTTTGACAAAATATTTATTTTTTTTATATCCAAAGTATATTTATACAAGTACATGCAACTCTACAACAAATCAACAATAAAAAAAACAACATTAATTTTGTTTGTGTAAAACATTGTGATATTGTCAAAAACAGTTGAAAATTTTTGCCACAAATTTTACTCACGTTGCATTTTAATCGGGTCTTTTCGCACATAGAATAAGTCACCACTGCCACTTGTACATCTTTTTTGCACAATGATCAAAAACACATAATTCCAATTGTTATTTTTACTTTTATTATTAAAAATTTTCAAAACTAATTTTTTTTTATTAATATTTTTATATACAAAAAATGTAAACAAACAGAAAGAAAAACAAAAAAGTAAAAAAATTTGACAATCTCACAAGTATTTACAAAGGAGAAAAAAATGAACAGCTGATCACTTGCATGTACTTGTATAAATATACTTTGTTTATATCCACGTTATAGTGTACAAATTTGATTTTGCCACGCCCCTCCGCTTGGCAAAAATATGGCTTTCATAAATTTAAAATGCGAAAGCATTAAAAGCCAATTTGTAATAATTTTGTCTAATAACGTTTAATCAGTACAACTAAATTATGCAGCCAGAATTATTTTAAATATTTTCTAAGAAACTTTGTCAATTTATACAATTTATTCGCATTACCTTGACCCTGTAAATATTTACTTTCTGTTGTGAAATTAATAGATACTTCTAATGAAGATTGGCATTTAATTTCCTTCTTTTTTTAATGCTTTCCGTAATATATTACAACAGACCATACCTTCTCTATTTTCATGACAAGAAAATGCCTCATGATGTCCCACTTTTTTTTAAATTATTGGGCAAAAACACGTTTGTTATTCTGCTACCTAATTTCCCACTATGAAATTACAATTTTAATAGCATTTTAATCACGCATGCTGTTTAGTATTTTTCTATAGATCTTTCACAAATATTAAAAAAAAAACTCTGTAAAAAAAATAGTTTTACCTCCAGGCATGAATATTTTAAAAACATACGTATACTTAATATTGAATTCAACTACATAATTAAATATCAATCATACGTCCCAGATGTAGTGTTTATAAAAAACCGACTTTTTAAAAATCCGGTTTGTCGGTTAACCGAAAATTGGCCTTTTTTAGAAAATCGGTTTTTCGGTTAACCGACTTCGAAAAAACCGGTTAAACCGGTTAACCGACATATATGTGAAGAAAACATAAAATGTCTAATAAAGTATACACAGCTTTAAAATTTTTGGTTTTTAGTAGTCGGAAAAGTTAATATTATATAACTATAAATATGCAAAAGTGCTAAGACCATTTTATTTTGTAAAAATTTCATAAATATTATCTCATTCAAATGGAATTGAGTACAAATATGTTACTAAATATATAATACTTGTTTTAATTATTGGTTTCTTCATTAAATTTCAGCCAAAATATGTAAATCACAATTTTTTAAATTAAATATTTAATAATTTTAAAAATTTATTTTCACCTCGACTTTCTGATATGAAAGAGAAAATGTTCCAAGTCCCAAAAAAGGACATATAAGATGCAAACGCACTTCTTCTTAACTGTGATTATTTGTCATTATAAATCTTACCAAATAATTAATAAAACTCAAAATCAGTTTTCAAAAATATTTCAAATCATGGATTTTAGACTGTTTATATCTGAAAAGGAACTTTGTTCACTAAGCTAACGAAATGATTAATAAAATAAAAATTAATATAAAAAATGCAGCAAAACATTTAAATACCAAATTTTAAAAACCGGTTAACCGAGTGATATAAACCGGTTAACCGAAAATCAACATCTTAAATTAACCGGTTCGCAAAAAACCGAGATTTTGAAGAAAACCCGGTTTTAGGGTTAACCGGTCATCTGGTTTATAAACACTAATTATATGCGATTTTAAGATTAAAAAGTAATATAAAAAATAAAAATATATACATAAAATACTACAATTAATCTAATATAAAAGCATAATTTTCATCACAACTATAGTCTATATCGTTTTCATCTGAAATTGATGTATCGCAGGTTGGACTTTTTCGGAGTCGTGTTATTACAGAATCTGAATTTATGAGAAGAAAGTTACGTTTTTCAAATTTTGCCGATATAAAAGTTGGTAACTGTTTTTAGTGTTAGTTTAAAAGTTAAACTCATGCTAAAAATAGCTTAAAATTTTTTAATATCTTAACCGCAAAATGTTAAAATAGATTATAATTCTATACATTCCCTTCTTTAATCAACATAAAATAGTTATGGGTATTTTTGCGCATTTATGCTACTTTTTTACTTCCAAATAACTTTTTCATGTAAAACAAATTATAATAATAGTTTGTTCGGAATTTATGTATACAATGCATTTGTTATTTGAGGTCTTCGAAAAATTGATTTCATCATACAGACGGATATGGTTATATCGAACACAAACTGAAACAAATATACACTCAGATCTCGTTTTATGCGATAGATGCGTTCCAAAAAAAAAACGCATAAATTGAATTCGCATAAAACGATACTATCTAGCTTCATATAAAAACTAATGATTCGTTCAAAAATTCTGAAAAACCGCATAAATTCAGATTTTAATTAAAAAATCAGAACAAAATCCCATAAAAAAAATCAACAAAAATATATTAATTTAATTTACTTAAACAATAAAAACAAAATACGTAAAAAAAAATATAAACAGAAATATTTATAATTACAGAAAAAGTGAAAATGATCCAAAAAAAAAGAGCTATCACATTTTTTAAAGAAATTCTGTAAATATGCATGATTACTCAGAATCACTGAATAATTATCTGCATCGGCTTGGAATTGGTACAACGCCACTTTCATCACTAGATGATAAAATCATATTGTCATTATGTGGTAAAATATCATTTTCATCACTAGAATTAATCTAGTGAATAGGGGACGAAATCGAAGAATTTTGCAGAGCTTCAATTGCTTCTTTTCTTGCAAAATAATATGTCATTAAACTTTGCGATTTTGAATTTTTAAGTTGCTTATGCAACTCTTGATATCCGGAAAAACAGATCAGTCAGTCCGTGATGAATCTTTAATTCTCTTTCCGTATCTGAATCTATATTAACAATTTGATTTTGTAAAAAACAAACTGCAACCATTATATCATTAATGCAAAATTGATTTATTAAAAATGCTAAAAAGGTAACGCCCTTAAGGGCTCGGTTATGTAAATGAAGAATTAAAAAAAAAATGCTTTAAAAACCATCTAAAATTTCAAAATCTTTTAAAATTCTAAAAAAAAAATTTTATTTAAAAATCGCATAAATTTGAATCCGCATAAAACGAGACCTGATTGTACTTTGTGGGGTCGTTTATTGTATATAAACTAAAAGTATTTCTTAACTTTATAGATTCCAATGAAACAGAGTGAAATAATAAAATAACATTTTTAAATATTTTTAGGTAAACAAAATTAAAAAAAAAATAAAAATTTGTGAAAAAAAAATTTTTTTAATAAAGTTTTTTCCAATTTTTTTTTTAGAATTTAAAAAAAAATTGGAAAAAACTTTATTAAAAAAAATTTTTTTTCACAAAAAAGAATTTATGACAAAAAATTTATTTGATGAAAAAAAATTCAGGTTAAAAAATATTTTAACCCATTGTAGGTCCAACTTACTATATATATAGCCTTATATACATCGTTGCAATGGCTTTTGCAATATCTATCATTAGATATCCATATTGTCTATATTAACTATATTAACGGTTTTTATACCCTACACCTCCATAGTGGGGAGGGTATAATGCGTTTGTGCAGATGTTTGTAACGCCCAAAAATATTAGTCTAACACACACCTTAAAGTATAACGATCGACTTAGAATATCTTTCTGAGTTGATTAAACGATGTCCGTCCGTCCGTCTGGTTGGCTGGCTGTCCATGTAAACCTTTTGCGCAGAGTACAGGTCGCAATTTTGAAGATATTTCGATCAAATTTGGTACATGTTATTTTTTCGCTTCAAGGACCATGCTCATTGAAACTGGCTAAAATCGGTCCATTATTTTACATAGCCCCCATACAAATGTCCTTCCGAAATTGGACTTTATCGGTCATAAATGTTTAATTTATAAATGTATCTAAACAAATTGCACTCCAAATAAGTGTTATATATACAAAATTCATGTCACCAAATTTTGTTACGATCGGTCCATAATTAGTCATAGCTCCCATATAGACCCGCTTCCGAAAATCACTTTAACGTGCATAAATCGCTTGAAAATGTTGGTATACTCACAAAATTCAACATAGTAAACTTTCATATAGACATAAATCACACGACCTAATTTCATAGTGATCGGACCATAATTGGTCATAGCCCCCATATAAGGCCCACTTGCGAAAATCACTCAAAAATATAAATTATTGAAATTTTTAAAGAAAAATGTTTTTGCTCTTTTAATTAGTGTAGGATATTATATGGTCGGGCTTGATCGACCATACTTTCTTACTAGTTTTCTTATATGTCAGCCATTGTAAATCGATTTTGTCGATTTTAAATAGCAACCGAGCCGGAAGAATTCTCGATATATTGATGTGTGTATCATGTATGTTAGTTATTTGGGGCTACGGAAAGTTGATTTCAACATACAGACGGACATGGCTATATCGACTTCGCTATCTATAACGATGCAGAATATATACACTTTGAGGGGTTGCAAATGAAATGTATTACTTACAGAAGAAATATATCCCTATTAAATAGACTACATTTTTTCAACTATTTAAAAACTTTATAAAGATTTGAAATACCAAAGACCTAGTGCTCTTAATTTGTATATAACAGTGATGTATTAACAGGCTTTGAAATGTATTACTGGAAATAGCGCGAAACAAATCATGACATTTCAAGGTTTTAGTTTAACTAAACAATGAAATGTTCCAGTTGTTTTTTTTTTTTTCTTACACACCAACCATCATTTAAACTAAAATGACAATCTACACATATATTGTAGATGTATTTGTGTGTAACAATACATAACGCGAATACAGTTATAAACACAAAAATACTTTTATAATCTGGGTGTGTAGCAGTATATTTAGTTTGTAGTTGTGTAAATGACATTTCTATACCAGGCTGACAGCAAAACTAAACAGCAACAAGGCAAACAAATAAATATTTTGTTTTGTTTCTTGTTGTCGTGCTCTCTTTCGCTTTAGTTGGTTTTTACACTAATGCTGGGGTATAAGCGAGCGAGTGAGTGAGTGAGTGTGCAGGATATCAATATACACCAGCATAGAGCTCTAAAATACTCACAAATACTTATAACAAAAACAAAACAAGTTTTAAATGACAGCAAGTGACAGCATAGAAACAACTCTCACACATACTTGTTCAGCTAACTGACACTCTTTCTGTACATCTGTAAATATACCACAAAATATAATCAGTTACATTTGCATCAGTATCAGTATGAGTGTAAATGAAGGATGTTGCATGTGAGTGTGGCATATACATATGTATGTATTTTGGTTGTCTACTAATTGCAAGTTATTGTTTGTTGTATGGAGATGTGAATGTTTTCGGGATATGTTGAAGTTTTCTTTATTCAAATCCTTGTTTAAGTATTTTTTGTTTGTGTTTTCAAAATAGTGAAATAGTTTCATTTAAATGATTGCCTTAATTGTAAAAGTTTCATGATGTAGTTTTGAATTGTTTAAATGAATTTAGTTTTATTTTTTGTGAGAGAAAAATTGTCATATAGGAATCTTTCTTTAAGTACAATTTATTGTAGGGTAACATAGACTGTTGTTAGAAACCCAACTCAAGCAACAACAAAATATATATTAGCCAAAGTATTTTATTTATTGTTACAAAAACAAAACACATGTAAGATTTCCACTCAAAGTACACACTTCGAGCACCTACAATTTTGTGAAAATGAGCGAATTAACTTAATTGTGAATAAATTCGAAAATAATCCATTGATTTTTATGGTCCTTTTCTTCCTATTACATGTGGCTATGCGATAAAGTAAAAAATCTTTACACTTTCTGCCGCCTTCGATTTTGCATGATTGTTTTTAAAACAAAAAATTGCTACTTTCATGTAAAAAATATATGTTTTGCTTAAATTTGTTATTATAACTCCGAAACCAATGTGCCATAATAGCATGAGGAAAATGTTTTCAAAATTCAATCAATCGAAAGAAGAACATTAGCTACTCAATTTTATGTTTATCAAACAAAAAATTACAATTTTGTGAAAATGAGCGCATTCACTTAAATGCGAATAAATTCGAAAAGAATCAATCCATTTTATCCATGGATATTTCATTTTGTTGGCATTATATGTGGCTTAACACTATAATCAAATAATCAACAAATTTAAAATGCATATGACAGACAATTGATTAGGCTATGAAATTAGTGTTTGAAAATGGTTCTACGCCTTTCAGATGACTACTTATGGGTTAGCAAAGTTGAAATTTGCGGAAAAATCAATTTTATGGGAATAAAAATAAAATATTTTTTAAAATTTTTTAATTTTTTATGTTTCTTTTTAAAGGCTTTTATGATTTAAAATTAATTCAGAAAAGATTACAAAAAACAAATTTTATAAAAAATAAATTCAGGTCATATGACATTTTTGAAACCATGTTTTTTTTTTCAAAATTTTACCTCTAGTAAAAACTGGGTCAAGAACGGGCAGCTGGAAATTTTTGAATTAGGTAAAGGAAGAGCTTATTTTGAAAATATGGCAAATATAGAAATTGATAGTTTTTTTTATTTTCCATAAAATTTGAGAAATATTGAAAAAAAGGTATAGTTGGTAAATATCGATTTACCTGGACAAATACAAAGCAAACAGTACAATTTTTGTACATTCTTTTCTGAATAAATATATCTATCAAAAAAATCAAAAATGCTGACGATCAGTTACATAGTTTTCGATACATTGTTTCTGAAAGCGGACCAAATTACCAAAAAATTGTCTGTTTTTTTGAAAACTGAAAATCAGTCAACTTTGAAGGGCCATTTCTTCTGAACCAAAAATCTGATTGTAATAAGAGTAGCATTTTTGAAATCGTTGGACAATTTACTGTAAAAGAAAGTTTATTCAATATTTTTTAGGGTCTTACTCTTAGTCTTAGTCTTAGTCTTAGTCTTAGTCTTAGTCTTAGTCTTAGTCTTAGTCTTAGTCTTAGTCTTAGTCTTAGTCTTAGTCTTAGTCTTAGTCTTAGTCTTAGTCTTAGTCTTAGTCTTAGTCTTAGTCTTAGTCTTAGTCTTAGTCTTAGTCTTAGTCTTAGTCTTAGTCTTAGTCTTAGTCTTAGTCTTAGTCTTAGTCTTAGTCTTAGTCTTAGTCTTAGTCTTAGTCTTAGTCTTAGTCTTAGTCTTAGTCTTAGTCTTAGTCTTAGTCTTAGTCTTAGTCTTAGTCTTAGTCTTAGTCTTAGTCTTAGTCTTAGTCTTAGTCTTAGTCTTAGTCTTAGTCTTAGTCTTAGTCTTAGTCTTAGTCTTAGTCTTAGTCTTAGTCTTAGTCTTAGTCTTAGTCTTAGTCTTAGTCTTAGTCTTAGTCTTAGTCTTAGTCTTAGTCTTAGTCTTAGTCTTAGTCTTAGTCTTAGTCTTAGTCTTAGTCTTAGTCTTAGTCTTAGTCTTAGTCTTAGTCTTAGTCTTAGTCTTAGTCTTAGTCTTAGTCTTAGTCTTAGTCTTAGTCTTAGTCTTAGTCTTAGTCTTAGTCTTAGTCTTAGTCTTAGTCTTAGTCTTAGTCTTAGTCTTAGTCTTAGTCTTAGTCTTAGTCTTAGTCTTAGTCTTAGTCTTAGTCTTAGTCTTAGTCTTAGTCTTAGTCTTAGTCTTAGTCTTAGTCTTAGTCTTAGTCTTAGTCTTAGTCTTAGTCTTAGTCTTAGTCTTAGTCTTAGTCTTAGTCTTAGTCTTAGTCTTAGTCTTAGTCTTAGTCTTAGTCTTAGTCTTAGTCTTAGTCTTAGTCTTAGTCTTAGTCTTAGTCTTAGTCTTAGTCTTAGTCTTAGTCTTAGTCTTAGTCTTAGTCTTAGTCTTAGTCTTAGTCTTAGTCTTAGTCTTAGTCTTAGTCTTAGTCTTAGTCTTAGTCTTAGTCTTAGTCTTAGTCTTAGTCTTAGTCTTAGTCTTAGTCTTAGTCTTAGTCTTAGTCTTAGTCTTAGTCTTAGTCTTAGTCTTAGTCTTAGTCTTAGTCTTAGTCTTAGTCTTAGTCTTAGTCTTAGTCTTAGTCTTAGTCTTAGTCTTAGTCTTAGTCTTAGTCTTAGTCTTAGTCTTAGTCTTAGTCTTAGTCTTAGTCTTAGTCTTAGTCTTAGTCTTAGTCTTAGTCTTAGTCTTAGTCTTAGTCTTAGTCTTAGTCTTAGTCTTAGTCTTAGTCTTAGTCTTAGTCTTAGTCTTAGTCTTAGTCTTAGTCTTAGTCTTAGTCTTAGTCTTAGTCTTAGTCTTAGTCTTAGTCTTAGTCTTAGTCTTAGTCTTAGTCTTAGTCTTAGTCTTAGTCTTAGTCTTAGTCTTAGTCTTAGTCTTTGTCTTAGTCAACAGGATGCTTATTTTTTCGAGCAAAATCATCATCTTAATTTACACATTTTCTTTCAGGCCTCATAAATGTGATTGTTCGAAAGCAAATGTATTCACAACGTGTCCTGCTGCAAATTTTCGGCTGGAAGCATTATTGGACTAAGTATGTTCTTTTATGCAGGCCAAGCATTAATTGCTACTCAGTCATCAGTATCGCAACATTCAAATGAATTCTAATGCATTAATCGCTTTTGCTCTAATTTTGCTGATTTTTTTCTTGGTTTAACATTAACTTATGTTCCGGCAATATTTTAATTTGTTTAGTTTTGCATTATATTTCCTTTGTACTAATGACACTTCAATTAAGTATACCACAACTCTTCACAGCTAAATCAACACACTTCAAATCTAATCATATTTCTATGCTAATCCTTAGTGGAATTTAGTTTGAAAACCATTTAGAAACTTAGCACGGAAATGGAAACGAAAAGAAAAAAATTGTAAATGCATTATTGTTAAGCGTGGTGTCAACACTTGGAAATACTACTGCTACGTTTTACAACAAACAACATAATTCCGCATCCTTTTTTTTTCTTTGTGCTCCTTGTGCTCCCTAAAGTACTTTAAATCAAACGTGCCTTTGCATATGAATCAAATGTGTGGCATGTGTGAGTGATAGATATATCATGAACCTACAACCTACACATGCAGAAGAGTATTCTTCATATGTATTAGTTATTATTCATAATGCTAATTCATATGTGTACGTTTGAATATTTGAATTCTATACAAAAGTCCCTGTATTATATGCAAGTGTTTGTGTAATTTTATTATTTCTTGTTTTTTTTTTTTGTTGTATTATTCAATTCACTCATGAAATTATTAATCTTATAATGGATGCCTTTTGTATGCAGGAGTATTCAATAGTATTTATTTGAATTCTTAATTCTTTTATTTGAATTTGAGCTGGTTTGTGTGTGAAATGTTTTGTATATTTAATGGTTGAGTGCTTGTTTCAATATGTTTGCATGCATGAATGTGATTGTTAGATAACTTTTATTATTTTCTGGTATGTGCTGATTTAAAAAAAGTATTAAATTTAAAATATTTTAAAATTATTGAAACAATTTGCAATGAAAGTAAAAGAAAATTTGTTTTAACCAATTATCGGTTATCATTTAACCAAAATTTATTTTTCACGAAAAACTTTTTTTCTTCACTACAATATGTCTCCCACAATATCTTTTAAAACTTTATAAAACACCACAAAATTATATATCTGAACACATCTTTATTTGTTTCCTTATATCCTTTTGAAAGCTATCTTCCGAAAACCCATTAGCTATTAGCAACCATTGTTATCAGTTTAACCATTACCAAAGAGGTTTCAATAAATTTTCCATAAATAAAGATAAATGTGCCAGCATGCAATACAGTGGTGGCAAAGATGCCACTGTTAAAACCATCATAAAAAGTAGGCTTTACGCAAAAGTGTTTAACTCATTACATGATACATGCCCCTAAAAATATAATTTTCTTTTGTGTAAACAAATAATGTATTGCAAGAAGGCAAAATATGGGCATTTCTGTGTACATTCCTCATTATAGGGAAAGCAAGTAAAACTTAACATGGTTGGGGTATTCACACTGAGTGCTATCAGGTTATATTGTCAGTACTAAAGTTTTACAATAGTTTTAAAAAATTGTTGTTGTGCTTGAAAGAAAAGTCCTAAAATAATAAGACCTTCATGCTGTGTTTATTGTTTTGTGATAACTAAACAGTTGGTCAATTCATAAGGTCTCCTATCATGTCATGTTGACATAATTTCCTAATATTTCATGAGCCGGCGCACAGTGCACTGTGGTTCCAAATCATAATCTAGGTGACAAAAGAATTGGTATCTCCGATTCCAAAAAAATTTTTAAAACATCAATATAAACTTTTTTTGAAGTTACAGTAGGGTCCAGAATCTAGACCCTACTGTAGACTCTATCTAGACTCTAGATATACATATAAAAATCATTAATAAAAAATTAAAAATATACGTTTTCATGTGTTTCTGAAACTAAATTTGTAAAAAGATCTGTATTTACTATATTTTAAGTTACCGTAGGGTCTAGATATATAAAAATCAATAATAAATAAAGAAATTAAAAATAAAAAAAGAAAGTATTTCGGCGGGTGCCTGCGGCTACAATTTTTTTACAAATACATTCCCCAGAAGTTTCTTTAAATGATGTATATAGTCATTGAACGGGCTCCGACGGTCTTTTTTTTTTGGCAAGCTATATAACATTCTTAGGAAAAAAATATATCAGTATATTTGAGACCCAAGTTTAAACGACTATAACATGAAAATGGAGAGGCCCATAAATATAAGATATAAACTTAACAAAAGCCTATATCAATGTTTATCTATATTTTGAAGTATGAATTTCTATATGGTAAAGCAATTGAGATATATCTAATTTAGTAAAGAAGTAAAATATTAAAAAAAATAACGAAAATATGATTCAAAATTTGTTGAACTTCTGGTGCTTCTGTCGAGAAAACGAAATGTCCAATTGAAAAACCCATTTGTATTGGAGGAGAGCAGATTGTCAGCTTCCGAAAAAACTTAGTTTTTCCAAATTCTGAAGATACCGATTTTCATAATTTTGTCCACCTAGATTTTGATTTGGATCCACAGTGTAGTGGCACCATTTGAGTTTTTTCGTTGCAAAAATCATAACTTTTGAACCAAATGAGATAATCAAAAAATTTAAAAGGCATATGATAGACAATTGATTAGCCTATGAAATTAGTGTTTGAAAATGGTTCTACGCCTTTCAGGTGCATACTTATAGGTTAGCAAATTTGAAATTTGTGGAAAAATCAATTTTATGGGAAGTAAAATAAAATATTTTTTCAAATTTTTTATGTTTCATTTTAAAGGCTTTTATGATTTAAAATTATACCAGAAAAGTTTAAAAAAAATAATTTTTTTTTTGAAAAAAAAAATTTTGGTTGGTTTTTCACGGTCATATGACAAAAGAACTTATTTTGAAAATGTGGCAAATATAGAAATTGATAGTTTTTTTTATTTTCCTTCAAAGTTGAGAAATATTGAAAAAATGGATAATTGATAAATATCGATTTACCTGGACAAATGCAAAGCAACAGTAAAATTTTTGTTTATTCATTTCTTAATAAATATATCTATCAAAAGAATCAAAAACAATGACGATCAGTTACATAGTTTTCGATATATTGTATCTGAAAGCGTACAAAATTACCTAAAAATTGTCTGTTTTTTGAAAACTGAAAATCAGTCACCTTTGAAGAGCTGTATCTTCTGATTCAAAAATCTGATTGTAATAAGAGTGGCATTTTTGAAATCGTTGGACAATTTACTGTAAATGAGGGTTATTCAATATTTTTTAGGGGCACATGAAGTTTTGATTTTTGCAACCTCACTTGTTCTACGGGCGCCACAGTGCGGCGGCTCGGCTTTACGGCTCTTAGGCGTTGGGCGCAAATATTAGGACATTATGACAATATGACACGATAGGAAACCTTGTGAATTGACCAAGCGTAAATCTAAAAAATTAAAAAAATATTTTTAAAAAATTTTGAAATGAAAATTTAAAAAAAAAATTAAAATTTAGTTTTTTATAAATTTGTTTCATTAATAAAATAAAAAAGAAACTTTTCTAAAAAAATTTGAAATGAAAAATAAAAAAAAAATTATTTTTAATTTTGTTTACCTAAAAATATTTAAAATTTTTATTTAAAAGTATAATTTGGTGAAGGGTACTAAGATTCGTTACAGTAGAATATATCTCTCTTACTTGTTTACTAATGTTAGTTCTTCAAGTTTCTCCAACCAACGCACACCAGCCTATTCTTATTTATCTGCAAATAAAATATCTAAATTTGTACTGCATACTTTAAGGAGCTTTTTTATTACTGTTTACTGGACTCACAATAAAAAAGAATTTCCGAGTTTTACCCGGAATTTTTGAATTTTTTTTCTTTACAAACCATCTCCTGAAAATTTCGAATCGAATAAAAAAAAATCAGCCAAATCGTTCCAGCCGTTCTCACGTGATGACATTACATACATGGGCCATTTCATTATACCCTACACCACCATAGTGGGGAGGGTATTATGCGTTTGTGCAGATGTTTGTAACGCCCAAAAATATTAGTCTAACACCCACCTTAAAGTATACCGATCGACTTAGAATCACTTTCTGAGTCGATTAAACGATGTCCGTCCGTCCGTCCGTCCGTCCGTCTGGTTGGCTGGCTGGCTGGCTGGCTGGCTGGCTGGCTGGCTGTCCATGTAAACCTTGTGCGCAGAGTACAGGTCGCAATTTTGAAGATGTTTCGATAAAATTTGGTACATATTACTTTTTCGGCCCAAGGACCAAGCCTATTGAAACTGGCTGAAATCGGTCCATTATTTCACCTAGCCCCCATACAAATGTCCCCTCGAAATTGGACTTTATCGGTAATAAATGCTTAATTTATCTATGTATCTACACAAATTTCGCTCCAAATGAGTCTTATATATACAAAATTCATGTCACCAAATTGTGTTACGATCGGTCCATAATTAGTCATAGCTCCCATATAGACCCGCTTCCGAAAATCACTTTAATGTGCATAAATCACTTAAAAACGTTGGTATACACACAAAATTCAACATAAATAACTTTCATATAGACATAAATCACACGACCTAATTTTATGGTGATCGGTCCATAATTGATCATAGCTCCCATATAAGGCCCCTTCGAAAAATCACTCAAAAATATAAATTATTGATATTTTAAAAGAAAAATATTTTTACTCATTTACTTGGTGTAGGGTATTATATGGTCGGGCTTGACCGACCATACTTTCTTACTTGTTTTTATATATATACATAAATATTTATAATTGTTTGTTGACGCAAATTTGAAATAGCACAATAACGTATGAGGGTTGCTCGCCGTAGTCATATTTGTTCGTGTTATTATTTTATGACATACGACCTTATGACAATAGTGTGAATATCTTAAGTGTTAAAAATTTCGCTGTTATTCCAAAAATATTTTTATTTTACCATTGAAAACAACACCACATGTTTAAGGGATAATATAGTTAGTTGCATTATTACAAATATATTTTCGTGTATATAGTTTGTTTTGTTGCTGTTGGTTTTGTTCTCGTTATGTAAAACTGCGGTTGTGTAACAATCTGCCATAGATAAAATTTATGCAACAAAACAGCCTGCTGCTAGCAAGAGTTTTTTGTAGCCTAACTAATCTAAACATGTGAATATGAACAAAATTTAGTAAGAAATCAGTTATAATTTTTGGGGTTTTTATGAAATCTTTGCTATGGCTGCTGCAATATTTTTGCTTTATGTGGCATAATTTACATGTTTTATGATGGTTTTTCACTCTTCACCACTTTATGTGGTGAATGTAGGTTTATCATTAAATAAGTAACCTTGAGAAATATGCAATTCTAAGTCAATCTAGCTATGGTAGTCGTTATGTCTGTGTAAATCACGCTCATGTCTTTCATACTGCACAGAAATTAATTATATTCACCTGGATTATTTATTATTATGCTAGAAAGTTTATTATTAAAAATCAAGCAAATAGGTTTGGTAGATTTAAAGTTATAAACCAAAATATGAGATAAACTTTAGACAAAGTTTTTGATTTGTATGGAAACTATTTGTAAAACTGTTATGCTTGCTGTTGTTGTTGTAATGTGTGGAAGCATAATATTGTTAATTAAAATTGTAAAGTGTGTGTATAAATCAGGCTCACATCCAAAATATAAAACTGATATTATTGATATTCACCCCAAATATTTATCATTGTTTTAGAAAGTTTGGTATTGAAAATCAGCAAAATCGGTTAAAAATAATAAAAGTTATAAGGAAAATTGTTAGACCACATTGAGTGTATGACTTAAAAATAAGGGATCTACAGTAGATGGCATATCTTTTGAACGTGGTTTTTGTTTATGCCAATTTGAAGAGTACAAATCTGTCATTTATTCTCACATAATTATTGAATATTGCACTGTAAGCAACAAAGCTTTTTTTTTGATTCAATAATTTCGAATTTTGTACCAATGAATTTTCATGTTCGGAAATTTGGCTTTACTTCTTTGATTTGAAAAAAAGTGCAGCTAAAGCTTCGCGATTGCTCACCAAAGCTTATAGTAACTGCTTTCCATCGGTTTCGAAGTGCGAGAGATGGTCTGTGCGGCTCAGAAGTGATAATTTTGACAGGCCAGCAAAAAAAGTTTGAAGACCAAGAATTGAAGGCATTACTCCATGGAGAGTGTTATCAAATACAACAAGATTTTGCAAAATCATTGGGAGCTAGTCAAGCAGCAACTTCTAAATGTTTGCGAGCAGCAGCATTCATCCAAAAGCAAGAAAATATCATACGAATTGAATGCGAGAGACCTGGCAACACGATTTCGCATGTCCGACATGATGATTGAACGCTATAAAAGAAAATAATTTTTGAACCGAATTATTGCTTCTGCTCAAGAGTGGATCCATTACGATATCTCAAAATACAAGAGATGGTATGTGAAGACCGGCCAACCAGCCGAATCGACACCAAAGCCAAATATTCTTGTTGCTCTGTATTTGGTGGAAGCACAAGGGTCCTATCTATTATGAGCTGCTGAAATCTGGCCAGACAATCACAGGGAACCTCTAAAGAATGCAAATGATTCGTTTGAAGTTAGCCAGCCATGTTGCAATACCTGTAAAAACTATTTAGAAAGTGGAGGTTGGAAAGTTTTCACTCATCCGCCTTATAGTCCAGACTGTGCCCCGTCCGAGTGCTATTTGTTTCAGTCGATGCAGCACGATCTCTCTGGTATAAGTTTCGATTCAGAACAGAGTATCTGAAATTGGCTTCATCGTTGTTGGCCTCAAAAAATGTGCAGTTCTTTTGGCTCGGAATCCATATTTTGGCAGAAAGATGGGAATAGATTATAGCTAACAATGGCCAATACTTTGAATAATTTTATATTTTACAAATGTTTTAATTTCAAAAAATCTTGCATTTTTAAATCGCAAACTAAATATTTTCCTGGATATTCGGGTAGTTTAGCAAGCTTTGTGTTGTATTTCCAACACTCTTTAGGATAAAGCTTAAGTAACATGTTCTCAATTGGGAAATGCTCTTGTATTCAGTATGTGAATAGACCTCAGTCCTAGTTGGTTGGTATTTAAGATTCGACTTGGTCGATTACATTATTATACCCTTCACCTTCGTGAGAAGGGTATATATAGGTTTGTCATTCCGTTTGTAATTTCTACATTTTTCATTTCCGACCCTATAAAGTATATATATTCTGGATCCTTATAGATAGCGGAGTCGATTAAGCCATGTCCGTCTGTCTGTTGAAATCAATTTTCTGAAGACCCCGGATATCTTCGGGATCCAAATCTGCAATAATTCTGTCAGACATGATTTCGAGAAGTTTGCTATTTAAAATCAGCAAAATCGGTTCATAAATAACGGAGATATGAGCAAAAAACCTGGACAACCTCGATTAATTAATATACACAATATGGATATCTAATGACAGATATTTCAAAGTCCATTGCAACGATGTAGATATGGCTATAGTAAGTTGGACCTACAATGGGTCAAAATCGGGAAAAATATTTTTTAAACCGAATTTTTTTTTCATCAAAAAATTTTTTTTGTCATACATTTTTTTTCCAAAAAAAAAAAAAATTAAAATCTAAAAAAAAAAAATTTTAAAAAATTTTAAAAAAACTTTTTTTAAAAAAAATTAAAAAACAATTTCAAAAATAAAAAAATTTTAAAAACAATTAAAAAAAAATTAAATTTTGCTAAAAATATTTAAAAAAGTTTATTTTAAAGTATAATTTGGTGAAGGTTATATAAGATTCGGCACAGCCGAATATAGCTCTCTTACTTTTTCTAAATTTAACATGAGTGCATCTGTATGTCAAAGTAAAGGACATGTTATTGTGCCGAGTAATTTATAAGAGAGAAAATACTTTTATTTGTAACTGTTTGTTTCAGCTAAAACTGCAACTCTAAACCATAAATGTGATGACACATTCATAGCAATCAAATTTACCACAATGGTAGCAAGTGTTAGAAGCAAGTAAAGCCTTAATTACTTAGGCTAAAGCTCCAAGGACAGTCATATTTGCTATTAAGAAACATCATTTCATTTTCATTATAATTGAAATGTAGCCAAATAAATTAATGTTAAAAATATTTCAATTTAAATTATTTGCTCTTATTTTTGATAGTTGTTTGGCTTTCGCTATTTCGCTAAATTATATTGTATAATATTAAATAAAACTTAATTTTACTAAAACATATTCTATTTACTACTAAATCTATAAAATTTGAATATAAAAGTGAATTTAATTTGGGTAAATTGTGTTTTTCAATCAACCACAGCAAATATTATATTGCGCTGCTTACTATGTACCAGCTAGCATCGCATTTTCAATAACCTAAATAAGCCAACATTAGTTTGTGAAATAAATTCTGTTGCAGTGACATGATGACAATAATGCTGATGATGATAATGATGATTGTGATAATTTGAATTGTGGTTTATTTGGCAAACACACATTTAAATGAAAATAACCATATACCAACAATTCTATTACATTGTAAATATACATTTTCTATTATAGACATTTAATTGTAATATTAAATGTTCTATTTACATAAAATGTGAACAATATTTTAAATAATTTAGTAAAAGGACCTTATAGGTGATTAGTATGAAATTACATTAAATTAAATTAAAATGGAAATGCATTCTAAAACAGAAAAACCTACAATATAACTGTAAATAGATAAAGGCGTATGATCAATATTTAATTTGGTTTGTGCCTGAAATTAAATATTAATCATACGCCATCGAAATTAAATATGCATATTTAGCACTTAAACAAACATTTAATAATAATGAAATGGAAGTCTAAACAAACATTTAGCTCTATTCAATTTAGAACAATTGAACACATATAACTAACACAAATTGCTATCAAAATAAATGTTAAATTTCAAGATTATTATTTTTAGAAAACAATTTTCTTTAATTCTATATAATAAACTAGCATTTTTCAGTTTGTTCTATTTTACTTAAACATACGCAATAAGCCTTAATTTTTAATCATTTGTTATAATATTTTTATTTCCATTGTTCCTATTTTCTGTCCTCATTGCCAGACACTGGCTGTTTAAATAGCAATAAAGCTGTTCATCTCATTTACCATTATTTAGACATTAATTTAAATCCTTTTTTTCCTAGAAACTTAAAATCTTTTTTTTCAGCATTTTCCTTACATTGTAATGGCATAGTGGTTAAACTTTCAACATGTGTCAGAGCTTTGCATTGACCTTAATCTAACAACATTTTTGAAATTTATGGGCCTATTAAAAAGACATTTAAATATATCGCAAAATTGTACACAAACAAAAACAAAAGTCTATGAGACAAACAAATACAGACAATAGCAAGAAAGGGTAGTTCATAAACCCTTTAACTTGTTTTCCTTTAATATAAATGTCTGCTCGTTTAGAGTTTCAACAAAAAAAAAACAGCTGTCTACCTAAAATTCTTCACTAACAAACCCGCCAGCAAAGAAAAAAGTGTTAAAAAGTACTTTATAAAAAACAGTTTGTTAGATAAAGGTAATAAATATGTGGCGTTTAACAAATATTGTTTACTTTTAAATAAATTCTACAATTCAATTTGCAGTTATTTATTTGCACAGTTTAGCACTTAAATGGCTAAACATTTATTATTTGTTTAAAATAAATGAAAACAGAAACAAGTTGGAACTAGAAATTATACTCTGGTAATACAGAATGTAGAAATATTTTATACTTTTGAACTAAACAAAGACAAAGACTAAGACTAAGACTAAGACTAAGACTAAGACTAAGACTAAGACAAAGACTAAGACTAAGACTAAGACAAATGACTAAGACTAAGACTAAGACTAAGACTAAGACTAAGACTAAGACAAAGACTAAGACTAAGACTAAGACTAAGACTAAGACTAAGACTAAGACTAAGACTAAGACTAAGACTAAGACAAAGACAAAGACTAAGACTAAGACTAAGACTAAGACTAAGACTAAGACTAAGACTAAGACTAAGACTAAGACAAAGACTAAGACTAAGACTAAGACTAAGACAAAGACAAAGACTAAGACTAAGACTAAGACTAAGACTAAGCCTAAGACTAAGACAAAGACTAAGACTAAGACTAAGACTAAGACTAAGACTAAGACTAAGACTAAGACTAAGACTAAGACTAAGACTAAGACTAAGACTAAGACAAAGACTAAGACTAAGACTAAGACTAAGACTAAGACTAAGACTAAGACTAAGACTAAGACTAAGACTAAGACTAAGACTAAGACTAAGACTAAGACTAAGACTAAGACTAAGACTAAGACTAAGACTAAGACTAAGACTAAGACTAAGACTAAGACTAAGACTAAGACTAAGACTAAGACTAAGACAAAGACTAAGACTAAGACTAAGACTAAGACTAAGACTAAGACTAAGACTAAGACTAAGACTAAGACTAAGACTAAGACTAAGACAAAGACTAAGACTAAGACTAAGACTAAGACTAAGACTAAGACTAAGACTAAGACTAAGACTAAGACTAAGACAAAGACTAAGACTAAGACTAAGACTAAGACTAAGACTAAGACTAAGACTAAGACTAAGACTAAGACTAAGACTAAGACTAAGACTAAGACTAAGACTAAGACTAAGACTAAGACTAAGACAAAGACTAAGACTAAGACTAAGACTAAGACTAAGACTAAGACTAAGACTAAGACTAAGACTAAGACTAAGACAAAGACTAAGACTAAGACTAAGACTAAGACTAAGACTAAGACAAAGACTAAGACTAAGACTAAGACTAAGACTAAGACTAAGACTAAGACTAAGACTAAGACTAAGACTAAGACTAAGACTAAGACTAAGACTAAGACTAAGACTAAGACTAAGACTAAGACTAAGACTAAGACTAAGACTAAGACTAAGACTAAGACTAAGACTAAGACTAAGACTAAGACTAAGACTAAGACTAAGACTAAGACTAAGACTAAGACTAAGACTAAGACTAAGACTAAGACTAAGACTAAGACTAAGACTAAGACTAAGACTAAGACTAAGACTAAGACTAAGACTAAGACTAAGACTAAGACTAAGACTAAGACTAAGACTAAGACTAAGACTAAGACTAAGACTAAGACTAAGACTAAGACTAAGACTAAGACTAAGACTAAGACTAAGACTAAGACTAAGACTAAGACTAAGACTAAGACTAAGACTAAGACTAAGACTAAGACTAAGACTAAGACTAAGACTAAGACTAAGACTAAGACTAAGACTAAGACTAAGACTAAGACTAAGACTAAGACTAAGACTAAGACTAAGACTAAGACTAAGACTAAGACTAAGACTAAGACTAAGACTAAGACTAAGACTAAGACTAAGACTAAGACTAAGACTAAGACTAAGACTAAGACTAAGACTAAGACTAAGACTAAGACTAAGACTAAGACTAAGACTAAGACTAAGACTAAGACTAAGACTAAGACTAAGACTAAGACTAAGACTAAGACTAAGACTAAGACTAAGACTAAGACTAAGACTAAGACTAAGACTAAGACTAAGACTAAGACTAAGACTAAGACTAAGACTAAGACTAAGACTAAGACTAAGACTAAGACTAAGACTAAGACTAAGACTAAGACTAAGACTAAGACTAAGACTAAGACTAAGACTAAGACTAAGACTAAGACTAAGACTAAGACTAAGACTAAGACTAAGACTAAGACTAAGACTAAGACTAAGACTAAGACTAAGACTAAGACTAAGACTAAGACTAAGACTAAGACTAAGACTAAGACTAAGACTAAGACTAAGACTAAGACTAAGACTAAGACTAAGACTAAGACTAAGACTAAGACTAAGACTAAGACTAAGACTAAGACTAAGACTAAGACTAAGACTAAGACTAAGACTAAGACTAAGACTAAGACTAAGACTAAGACTAAGACTAAGACTAAGACTAAGACTAAGACTAAGACTAAGACTAAGACTAAGACTAAGACTAAGACTAAGACTAAGACTAAGACTAAGACTAAGACTAAGACTAAGACTAAGACTAAGACTAAGACTAAGACTAAGACTAAGACTAAGACTAAGACTAAGACTAAGACTAAGACTAAGACTAAGACTAAGACTAAGACTAAGACTAAGACTAAGACTAAGACTAAGACTAAGACTAAGACTAAGACTAAGACTAAGACTAAGACTAAGACTAAGACTAAGACTAAGACTAAGACTAAGACTAAGACTAAGACTAAGACTAAGACTAAGACTAAGACTAAGACTAAGACTAAGACTAAGACTAAGACTAAGACTAAGACTAAGACTAAGACTAAGACTAAGACTAAGACTAAGACTAAGACTAAGACTAAGACTAAGACTAAGACTAAGACTAAGACTAAGACTAGATAAGACTAAGACTAAGACTAAGACTAAGACTAAGACTAAGGACTAAGACTAAGACTAGACTAAGACTAAGACTAAGACTAAGACTAAGACTAAGACTAAGACTAAGACTAAGACTAAGACTAAGACTAAGACTAAGACTAAGACTAAGACTAAGACTAGATAAGACTAAGACTAAGACTAAGACTAAGACTAAGACTAAGACTAAGACTAAGACTAAGACTAAGACTAGACTAAGACTAAGACTAAGACTAAGACTAAGACTAAGACTAAGACTAAGACTAAGACTAAGACTAGACTAAGACTAAGACTAAGACTAAGACTAAGACTAAGACTAAGACTAAGACTAAGACTAAGACTAAGACTAAGACTAAGACTAAGACTAAGACTAAGACTAAGACTAAGACTAAGACTAAGACTAGACTAAGACTAAGACTAAGACTAAGACTAAGACTAAGACTAAGACTACCAGTGGTTTAGAAACGTTGTTTTTTGGAAATAATTCGGGTATCTCGGGAACTATTAGCTACATTTTTACGAAATTTGACGCGGTTGGAGCTGAGCTGTTTTCGACTTGATATACAGTTTTTCAGTTTCCTAGGGGTAACGGGGGCCAGTGCTTGGCCCCTCAAATTTGGTCACCTCGGAACACATGGTAAAAATTTTACATTAATTTAAATTTTATATTTTTCTTCATGGAAATTATAATTTTTGTAGTTTTTAAGGTAAATGACGTTCGCAAATTATTTCATTTTACTAAAATATCAATCCAAGGTTTTACCAAACCAAATACTTGTATAAAAAGCTTATACTTACTCATCAGAAGCTACACAAACCTTGTTCCTTTTCAAAAATTGACTTTATTTTCTTACTTGTTATCTGTTCAAATAATATCAAATTCAAATCTTGCATATAATTTGGGACACCCTTTAGATTGCTTATAATTTACTAAAAGAGTTTCTCAATTTTCCTACTAATTCCATCATGATTGACCTTATTTGTAAGTTGAGTTCATTTTTTTTTTGCAAACATTGTTGATCAAATTCCAGGCTTTTGTATATTTTTTCTATTACAAATTAAATTTGCCAGTGTTTGGCGAAGAAAACAAAAAGAAATTCAAGTTTTTCAGTTAAATTAAAATGCCAAGTAGAGTGGAAGTTTGTGATATTATATTACAAGAATGTAAGTGTAATAGGGGAATTCAGAAAACCAAACAAAAAAATATAAAAACAAATTGTATCGTAAGGTAAAACATACATTTCATACAAAAATTAAGCAGCCCTTTTTTTAGTTTCATTACTTAATGATTGCTTGTTATTGAAAAGATTTACGTGAATCCCCTTAATAATAGTATGCAGTCTCCTTATGTTTTGTTCCTCTTTGTTTCTTTGTCTTTGTTTATTATAAAAATGCATAATTTTCAAAAAGAAAACTTTATTTTTATTATATTTGTCCATTGTAGAGATGATGTTGTGTACGTACGTTTCTTGGTAACATTGTTTTTATTCATTTCAAAGAGCAGCAACTGAAGGAACTTACAATCATGTTACTATTTGTGGAATAAGTCTTAAACAAAAGCTGTAGCAAAACTCCAGAGAAAAGTATGGAAGGGAGGAGGCAGGTTAAGGATAATGTAACAATTTCTCAGAAAACGAATTCTTTTTACACTTCAGTACATTACAATTATTAAATGAGATGGGGCTAAAGAAAAGAAAAGAGTAATTGTAATTAAAATATTTTTAATATAAAAGGGGCCAAAATCAAAATAAAGAAATATTTCAAATCAAAATTTAACAAAATGTTTTGCTCCCTTTGTTGTTTCCTTTTTCTAACCATTTTAGCTTAATGCTAAATATAAATTCTCATGTAAAAAGATCGATCTTCACGATTATGTTACATATTACTTAATGAACCTATTAAGTTCCTCCATTTTGGATATATAGCCAAACCCAAATACCAACAAATAATTTTCCAACAAACTCAAGTTGCATCCATAATAAATAAAACAAATATATTTATAACAGTTTGTTTTGTAGTTGTTTTGTTTGTTTATTTTGTTCTGCTGTCATTCTTTAGCATGACATTATAACTGTAGCTCATTTCCGGTTTAACATTAAATATATGGGAGTGTGTATCTGCTTGAGTTTTAGAATGAATGAGTGAACAAGAGACCACAAATATACTCTGAACAGTCTTAATGCTTAAGTTTTAGTGGGTTTATGAATATTGTTACTTATAAACAGATTTTCTAGTACTTACTTGTCTTATGACGGCTTACGCAAAAGTCATTTAAATATTGAATACATATTGAAATATTGATACATATTCTATAGAAAGGTCATGCAATAAATACTTTTCTGTACAAAACGAAAGATATAGATAACTTGTCTATAGAAAAGTAAACTTATCGATAACTTTTCTATAGAAAAGTAAACTTATCGATAACTTTTCTATAGAAAAGTAAACTTATCGATAACTTTTCTATAGAAAAGTAAACTTATCGATAACTTTTCTATAGAAAAGTAAACTTATCGATAACTTTTCTATAGAAAAGTAAACTTATCGATAACTTTTCTATAGAAAAGTAAACTTATCGATAACTTTTCTATAGAAAAGTAAACTTATCGATAACTTTTCTATAGAAAAGTAAACTTATCGATAACTTTTCTATAGAAAAATAAACTTATCGATAACTTTTCTATAGAAAAGTAAACTTATCGATAACTTTTCTATAGAAAAGTAAACTTATCGAGAACTTTTCTATAGAAAAGTAAAGTTATCGATAGCTTTTCTGTAGAAAAGTAAAGTTATCGATAGCTTTTCTGTAGAAAAGTAAAGTTATCGATAACTTTTCTATAGAAAAGTAAAGTTATCGATAACTTTTCTATAGAAAAGTAAAGTTATCGATAACTTTTCTATAGAAAAGTAAAGTTATCGATAACTTTTCTATAGAAAAGTAAAGTTATCGATAACTTTTCTATAGAAAAGTAAAGTTATCGATAACTTTTCTATAGAAAAGTAAAGTTATCGATAACTTTTCTATAGAAAAGTAAAGTTATCGATAACTTTTCTATAGAAAAGTAAAGTTATCGATAACTTTTCTATAGAAAAGTAAAGTTATCGATAACTTTTCTATAGAAAAGTAAAGTTATCGATAACTTTTCTATAGAAAAGTAAAGTTATCGATAACTTTTCTATAGAAAAGTAAAGTTATCGATAACTTTTCTATAGAAAAGTAAAGTTATCGATAACTTTTCTATAGAAAAGTAAAGTTATCGATAACTTTTCTATAGAAAAGTAAAGTTATCGATAACTTTTCTGTAGAAATGTAAAGTTATCGATAACTTTTCTAAAGAAATAACTTTACTTAAGTTATCGATAACTTTTCGATAGCAGAGTTAAGTTATCGATAACTATTATATATAAATTTTCTATAAGAAAGTTAAGTTATCGATAATTTTCTATTGAATACAAAAGTTATCGATAACTTTTCTGTAGAGAACAAAACTTATCGATATATGTTCTATAGAAACAAAAGTTTTCGATAACTAACTACTTTTCCATAGAATAGTAAAGTTATCGATAACTTTTCTATAGAAAACAAAAGTTATCGATTACTTTTCTATAGAAAAGTTATCGATAACTTTTCTATAGAAAAAAACTCAAACTATTCTACTGAAAGTTATTTATTTCTGTGGACAAGTAAACTTTATTACATTTAATATCCTGCCCTCCTATTTTGCTATCACATCCTCCAAATTCATTTACAATCATATTCTCCCATAAAAACAGCTATAAAGTAGATTATTTCAGGGCCTTTTGTTTAAAAATCTTGCTACTAATGAAATATTATTTAATTTAAAAAGTTTATTATTCTTTTATGCATTATTTTCAACGAGTGTAACTCTAGTTGTGTGGTGGTTTTAAAAACATTTTGTTTTTCCGGCAAATAAAAGAAACAACGTTTTTTGCTAGCTCTCTCTTATAAAGTTGTAGCCTCCTATATTGAAATAAAATTTAAAATTAAAAGGAAACCTTAAGTAATACATCATTTTATGAAGACATATAAAATATTTAGATAAATGTTCATATTTCTGTTCTTCTGCTGTTCCAAACAAAACAAACAATGAACAACGAAATATTATATTTTTGAGGAATAAAAAGACAAACTTTAAAAACAACTACGCCCAGCCTCTTTAGTTCTTTTTTAACAAGAAATACATTAGTTTTGTTCTTTAACATTTTGCTGTGCTCTTTTTCTTATATCAGAAAAACAAACTTTTGTAATTTCCCGCCACCAGTTTTTTTTTTATTTCATAGTTTTTCAGTTGTTTTTAAAAGGTTTTTTTTTTCGTTAGTTGCTTTTGCTCATACACTGTCAGTATGTTTTGCTTGTCTTTTTTCCACTTTGCCTACTTAAAGTTTGTTTTGCTGTTTGATGAATTTGGAATAAAAAACACGCATTTTCATGCTCATATCATTAAGTTTCAATATGAACACACTGCAAATACACGACTCTTCCACTCCTACAATAGACAGGAAAGACAAGCGAATGCAGGACTCCAGAGAAGAGTGGGTTGTGTGCTGAAGTAGAATTGTTGAAGAAACTAAATTGTTATGTTGCACGTGTTATTCAGTGTTGTATGTGAGTGTCGAAGTAGGAATGTTTTTGGTGGTTGTTGTGTTTGTCACAACAAATGTTACATTAATGTTTCCCCAAATGATAATAACTTAAGTATGATGATAGCAAGTCTGTTGGTTGTTGTTTTAATAGTTGTAGTTATGAATTATGACAGAGAGTGGCACAATGTCTTGTTGAAATTTATTAAACTAAATTAAAAACAAGGCTGTGCTGAATCATATTTACTCCTCGCCAAAGTATACTTTAAGATAAAGATTGAAAACATTTTTTGTTGAACAACATTTTTTTTAAATTTTTTTGGTGAATATTTTTCCCGATTTCTATATATTGTATGTCCGAATTAATATGGTCTGTGAAATATCTATCATCAGATATCCATATTGTCTATATTAATGGTTTCGTGATAAAGATATAGATTAAAAATATGTTTTTTTGCTAATATCTCAGGCATTTGTGAGCGATAACTTTACTTTTCTATAGATAAGTTATCGATAACTTTACTTTTCTAAAGAAAACTTATCGATAACTTTACTTTTCTATAGAAAAGTTATCGATAACTTTACTTTTCTATAGAAAAGTTATAGATAACATTACTTTTCTATAGAAAAGTTATCGATAACTTTACTTTTCTATAGAAAAGTTATCGATAACTTTACTTTTCTATAGAAAAGTTATCGATAACTTTACTTTTCTATAGAAAAGTTATCGATAACTTTACTTTTCTATAGAAAAGTTATCGATAACTTTACTTTTCTATAGAAAAGTTATCGATAACTTTACTTTTCTATAGAAAAGTTATCGATAACTTTACTTTTCCACAGAAAAGATATCGATAACTTTACTTTTCCACAGAAAAGATATCGATAACTTTACTTTTCCACAGAAAAGTTATCGATAACTTTACTTTTCTATAGAAAAGTTATCGATAACTTTACTTTTCCACAGAATAGTTATCGATAACTTTACTTTTCCACAGAAAAGTTATCGATAACTTTACTTTTCCACAGAAAAGTTATCGATAACTTTACTTTTCCACAGAAAAGTTATCGATAACTTTACTTTTCCACAGAAAAGTTATCGATAACTTTACTTTTCCACAGAAAAGTTATCGATAACTTTACTTTTCCACAGAAAAGTTATCGATAACTTTACTTTTCCACAGAAAAGTTATCGATAACTTTACTTTTCCACAGAAAAGTTATCGATAACTTTACTTTTCCACAGAAAAGTTATCGATAACTTTACTTTTCTATAGAAAAGTTATCGATAACTTTACTTTTCTATAGAAAAGTTATCGATATCTTTACTTTTCTATAGAAAAGTTATCGATAACTTTACTTTTCTATAGAAAAGTTATCGATAACTTTACTTTTCTATAGAAAAGTTATCGATAACTTTACTTTTCTATAGAAAAGTTATCGATAACTTTACTTTTCTATAGAAAAGTTATCGATAACTTTACTTTTCTATAGAAAAGTTATCGATAACTTTACTTTTCTATAGAAAAGTTATCGATAACTTTACTTTTCTATAGAAAAGTTATCGATAACTTTACTTTTCTATAGAAAAGTTATCGATAACTTTACTTTTCTATAGAAAAGTTATCGATAACTTTACTTTTCTATAGAAAAGTTATCGATAACTTTACTTTTCTATAGAAAAGTTATCGATAACTTTACTTTTCTATAGAAAAGTTATCGATAACTTTACTTTTCTATAGAAAAGTTATCGATAACTTTACTTTTCTATAGAAAAGTTATCGATAACTTTACTTTTCTATAGAAAAGTTATCGATAACTTTACTTTTCTATAGAAAAGTTATCGATAACTTTATAGAAAAGTTATCGATAACTTATTTTTTTATAAAAACGTTATCGATAACTTAAATTTTCCATAGAATGGTTATCGATAACTATCATTTTTGGAAGAAAAAAATTAACGATAACGATATCAATACTTCTGCATAGACAAGTTAACGATATATTTAGTTTTCTATGGAAAAGTTATACATAACTAAAATTCTATAGAAAAATTAATGATAACTTTACTTTACCATAGAAAAATTATCAATATCATATTCCAGCATATTAATTTTTGTATAATTACAATATTGCCCTTTAATACTGACAAAATTCAACACTCTGCTACCCACCCTTCTTAGTATTATCATTTGTTTTTCCTTTTTTCCAGTGATTCCATGGCCAAGATACTGTAATGAGCCTAGACATTAATAAAATTTCAGTTATTTTTATGCCACAATAGTTTCTATTTATTGTTTGTTTTTGTTTTTGTTGCCTTGACTTATTATTGATGACCTGGTTAATGGCAACAATTATTTTTCAGTTTCCTTTATAGAATTTATTGTCATTTGACTTTGCTGACCATAAATTTTATTAAATTCGTAATTTGTAATAATGAAACAAAAATATTTATTTTACCTTGCATATTTTTCAAAAAATAACTCAATCATATAGAAAAGTTGTAAATATGTACGATAATACAGCGAAGGGATAAAAAATGGCATAAAAAGAAAATATTAAAAGTAATAAAAGGGCGAAATATCCAGTTATTCATACTGCTACTAGCAATAGTACTAGAATTGAGAAATCTCTTGGTGCCCTAATATCTATAGCCTTGCTATTATTCTCCCCCTTACTGTAACTTTATAAATAATCCTTTAATAACACACCTAAATATACTTGTACATTTATAATTTCTTGTATATTTATTTATATTGTGTTTTCCGGTAATGACTCTAATAAGTTATTTACTGTGGTAATTTTATTTATTCGAATAATATGCTTTATGATTTTTTTGTTTTACTTTCAGCCTATTTGTAAAACCTAAATAGTATTTGTCTTAAATTGATTGAAATAAATAAAATATTTTTGGTAAACATAAACAGATTTTATGTTTCACAGATTTTACGTTTTCCCCGAAGGTCATGAAAGAAAAAAAGATATAATTTTCTTTAGCTCAGAGTAATACATAATGAGATTGCTGAAACAGAGGGAAAAAATAATTGAAACAAAAATTATTTGTGTCTACATATTATTGATAACATTAATATTTTATAGAATAACTTTCAATTTCATTATTCCATAGAGAAAATATATATAACTTTACTTTTCTATAGAAAAGTTATCGATAACTTAACTTTCCTATAGAGAAGTTATCGATAACCTTACTTTTCTACAAAAAAATCATTAACTTTAGTTTTCTTTAGAAAAGTTATCGATAACTTTACTTTTCTTCAGATAAACTTTACTTTTCTATAGAACATTTAACATTAACTTGAGTTTTCTATAGAAAAGTTATCGATAACTATTGCATTCAATACAAAATTATAGATAACTTCACTTTTGTTTCCTACAAAAAAGTTATCGATAACTATTGTTTTCTATATAAAACTTATCCACAACATTTGTTTTCTACAAAAAGCTATCGATAACATTTGTTTTTTATTGAAGAGATATGGATGACCTTGCTTTTCTATAGAAAACTTAATGATAACTTATCCTTTCTATAGAACAGTTATCGATAGCATTACTTTTCTATAGAAAAGTTATCGATAATTTTTATTTCCTATAGAACAGATATCGATAACTTATGTTTTCTATAGAAAGGTTATCGATAACTTTACTTTTCTATAGAAAAGTTATCGATAACTTTAATTTTCTTTAAAAAATTTATCGATAACTTTAATTATCTTTAGAAAATTTATCGATAACTTTAATTTTCTGTAGAAAAGTTATCGATAACTTTAATTTTCTGTAGAAAAGTTATCGATAACTTTACATTTTTTTAGAAAAGTTATCGATAACTTTACTTTTCTTTAGAAAAGTTATCGATAACTTTACTTTTCTTTAGAAAAGTTATCGATAACTTTACTTTTCTTTAGAAAAGTTATCGATAACTTTACTTTTCTTTAGAAAAGTTATCGATAACTTTACTTTTCTTTAGAAAAGTTATCGATAACTTTACTTTTCTTTAGAAAAGTTATCGATAACTTTACTTTTCTTTAGAAAAGTTATCGATAACTTTACTTTTCTTTAGAAAAGTTATCGATAACTTTACTTTTCTTTAGAAAAGTTATCGATAACTTTACTTTTCTTTAGAAAAGTTATCGATAACTTTACTTTTCTTTAGAAAAGTTATCGATAACTTTACTTTTCTTTAGAAAAGTTATCGATAACTTTACTTTTCTATAGAAAAGTTATCGATAACTTTACTTTTCTTTAGAAAAGTTATCGATAACTTTACTTTTCTATAGAAAAGTTATCGATAACTTTACTTTTCTATAGAAAATTTATCGATAACTTTACTTTTCTATCGAAAAGTTATCGATAACTTTACTTTTCTATCGAAAAGTTATCGATAACTTTACTTTTCTATCGAAAAGTTATCGATAACTTTACTTTTCTATCGAAAAGTTATCGATAACTTTACTTTTCTATCGAAAAGTTATCGATAACTTTACTTTTCTATCGAAAAGTTATCGATAACTTTACTTTTCTATCGAAAAGTTATCGATAACTTTACTTTTCTATCGAAAAGTTATCGATAACTTTACTTTTCTATCGAAAAGTTATCGATAACTTTACTTTTCTATCGAAAAGTTATCGATAACTTTACTTTTCTATCGAAAAGTTATCGATAATTTTACTTTTCTATCGAAAAGTTATCGATAACTTTACTTTTCTATCGAAAAGTTATCGATAACTTTACTTTTCTATCGAAAAGTTATCGATAACTTTACTTTTCTATCGAAAAGTTATCGATAACTTTACTTTTCTATCGAAAAGTTATCGATAACTTTACTTTTCTATCGAAAAGTTATCGATAACTTTACTTTTCTATCGAAAAGTTATCGATAACTTTACTTTTCTATCGAAAAGTTATCGATAACTTTACTTTTCTATAGAAAAGTTATCGATAACTTTACTTTTCTATAGAAAAGTTATCGATAGCTTTGCTTTTCTATAGAAAAGTTATCGATAACTTTACTTTTCTATAGAAAAGTTATCGATAACTTTACTTTTCTATAGAAAAGTTATCGATAACTTTACTTTTCTATAGAAAAGTTATCGATAACTTTACTTTTCTATAGAAAAGTTATCGATAACTTTACTTTTCTATAGAAAAGTTATCGATAACTTTACTTTTCTATAGAAAAGTTATCGATAACTTTACTTTTCTATAGAAAAGTTATCGATAACTTTACTTTTCTATAGAAAAGTTATCGATAACTTTACTTTTCTATAGAAAAGTTATCGATAACTTTACTTTTCTATAGAAAAGTTATCGATAACTTTACTTTTCTATAGAAAAGTTATCGATAACTTTACTTTGCTATAGAAAAGTTATCGATAACTTTACTTTTCTTTAAAAAAGTTATCGATAACTTTACTTTTCTTTAAAAAAGTTATCGATAACTTTACTTTTCTTTAAAAAAGTTATCGATAACTTTACTTTTCTTTAAAAAAGTTATCGATAACTTTACTTTTCTTTAAAAAAGTTATCGATAACTTTACTTTTCTTTAAAAAAGTTATCGATAACTTTACTTTTCTTTAAAAAAGTTATCGATAACTTTACTTTTCTTTAAAAAAGTTATCGATAACTTTACTTTTCTTTAAAAAAGTTATCGATAACTTTACTTTTCTATAGTAAAGTTATCGATAACTTTACTTTTCTATAGTAAAGTTATCGATAACTTTACTTTTCTATAGTAAAGTTATCGATAAATTTACTTTTCTATAGTAAAGTTATCGATAAATTTACTTTTCTATAGTAAAGTTATCGATAAATTTACTTTTCTATAGTAAAGTTATCGATAACTTTACTTTTCTATAGTAAAGTTATCGATAACTTTACTTTTCTATAGTAAAGTTATCGATAACTATTTATATTTTTAATTTCCATAGAAAAGTTATCGATAAAATCATATTTTTATTGAAAGTTTTATTATTATGACATTTTTTAAGACGCCTTTTGCTTAAAATTGTTTCATTGCGTATGATTAATATTATTTGGTATTAATTGCAATAATTAAAATCAATCATACGAATTTTGCACATACAATTTGTTAAAATTTAATAATTTCAAGTGCATATTTTCATGTTTATTATAATTTTTTTTTAAACAAATAATCAATACTACTGCATATGAAATATTAGTTTCAAAAGAATTTCATAATAAATAGAAAAAAAAAAACTTTGAAAAATAATTTCACTTGAAACCTAAAACCAAAATAAAAGTCTGTTTAAAACATCTATGTTTATGGTAATTTTTTTCAATGTCTATAAAACTTTTTTATTTAATGCTCAACATGCTGTTTGTGAATTTAATAGTGTGTCAGTGTCAAATGCAATTTTTTGTATTTAGTTTTTTTATTTATTTAAAAAAGAAATTGCAGTACAATTTTGCAACATGCTTTTACAAAAAAATGTGAAATAAAAAGAGAGATAAAATAAATTGAAAAATAATAAAAATGTATACATAGAAGTACAAGTACTATTTCAAAGGCATGCAAAAAAAATATTAAAATACAACTAAGTTCTTTAAAAAAAAATATATAATTTTTATAATGAAACTACACAAACAAAATATAAGAGAAGTTTTTCAGTTTCAGACTGACATTTTAGAAAAATTTTAAAAATTAAGACTTCAAGATTCTGGTTTTTTTAATTCTTACAAAAATGACTTAAAGAAAACAGGATATAACTAATAATCCTTCAGGAAACTTCTCAATGAAAATCTATCCCGTGGTGTTCAATTTTGTCTCTATATGATTATAAAACTATAGAAATATATAATATTTATACTTTATTTTTTACTGTAAAACATACCTGTAGTTATTATCTTTTCTTATACATACATAAATATATGTATATGTGTCTGTAAGTATCATTTTATTTAATTTCTTCTTTATAAATTCTTCATAGTGTTTTTTTGCCATCTCAATTTCTTGGTATTTAAGTTGGCAAGCAAGTAGTTATACTTTTTTTATTTCAACGTTAACTATATTGTAACATGTAAACCATTCAAGCCAAGTAGATTTTCCTTCCTGTGACATTATTGTTACTGTTCAACTTGTAACATTATCATCTGTAGGTCTCTCTCTCTCTTTACTTTAACTACAACATTTGCTGGTCTTTACCTTTTATTCAAGTATACATATATACATATTTGTATAAATGTAGTTAAATGTTACTTTTACTTTGAAAACTACAAATTTCCTTCTTTCTTCTTATTCTTGCTTTTAAAACATTTTGGAATCAATGTCTTCGAGACTTTTGCTTCAATTTTCCCACAGCCAACAACACAAACTTCTCTTTAACTAGTAAAGTTTCATATTCTTCATCGACTTCTGGTACTTCATCTCCACGTTGCTGCGTTTGTCTGTTAGTTCTAGCTCTCTATCTTTCTTAGTTGCTGTGTCGTTTAGGAAACGGAAGCCATACTAAAATCCGTTCTATGAAGATTTTACCTGACTGACTGCCTGCCTAGCAGTTTTGCAGCGCTGATAATGATGTAGATGAAGTTTTATGTGTCTTCGTCTTCATTTTCTTTTTGTGTGTCTCGTAGTTGTGTTTGGCAAAAGTAGAGCATCAGCGCCGGCAACAGCAACGGCAAATGCTAAATTATTAAAAAGATTTCTTTCATTTATTTTGATTTTGTTATAAAATTAATTAGATTTGAATAAACATTAGACGATAGCTTTATATTATAGTGTTTTTGTTTTAAATTTTAAGTATTTAATTTGCTAATGTCTGTCTGGGGTAATTAATCAATGGTTAGAAATTACAATAACAATTAAAATTGAATTTAAGACAATAACAAAAGTAATTTATTGTTAATAAAAGAATTAGCATTAAACCACAATACAAGGAAATTAATTGAACACAACTCAAGAAAATTTGATAAATTAGAACTTAGGCAAGAGAAATATCCTTCTTTTAGTTTTAGTCTAAGTAAATAATTAACCATAACTTTACTTTTCCATAAAAAATAAACAATATTTTTTTTATATTGGGCGTATTACTTAAAAATTGGGATCTACATCACTCCCGATTTTTTTCAAATATATATTTTTTAATTAACAACAAATTTTATTTAAATATAAATTTCAACTTTATGCCAAACTTTCTGTAATCGCATAGCTGCTTTTAAATAATTGAAACTTGTCTTGTATGATCCAATGTGTTCCTAAATATTTTTCATAGGGAATTTATAGACTTTTCTATAGAAAAGTTATCGGTAACTTGACTTTTCTATAGAAAAGTTATCGATAACTTGACTTTTCTATAGAAAAGTTATCGGTAACTAGACTTTTCTATAGAAAAGTTATCGGTAACTTGACTTTTCTATAGAAAAGTTATCGGTAACTTGACTTTTCTATAGAAAAGTTATCGGTAACTTGACTTTTCTATAGAAAAGTTATCGGTAACTTGACTTTTCTATAGAAAAGTTATCGATAACTTGACTTTTCTATAAAAAAGTTATTGGTAACTTGACTTTTCTATAGAAAAGTTATCGATAACTTGACTTTTCTATAGAAAAGTTATCGATAACTTGACTTTTCTATAGAAAAGTTATCGATAACTTGACTTTTCTATAGAAAAGTTATCGATAACTTGACTTTTCTATAGAAAAGTTATCGATAACTTGACTTTTCTATAGAAAAGTTATCGATAACTTGACTTTTCTATAGAAAAGTTATCGATAACTTGACTTTTCTATAGAAAAGTTATCGATAACTTGACTTTTCTATAGAAAAGTTATCGATAACTTGACTTTTCTATAGAAAAGTTATCGATAACTTGACTTTTCTATAGAAAAGTTATTGATAACTTGACTTTTCTATAGAAAAGTTAACGATAACTTGACTTTTCTATAGAAAAGTTAACGATAACATTTCTTTTCTTTAGAAAAGATATCGATAAATTTACTTTTTTATAGCAAAGTTATCGATCATTTTACTTTTCTATAGAGAAAATATCGATAACTTTAGTTTTCTATTAAGAAGAAAAGTAAAGTTATCGATAATGTTTCGATAGAGAAGTAAGGTTATCGATAATTTTTCGATAGAAAAGTTATCGATAACTTTTCTGTAGAAAAGTAAAGTTATCGATAACTTTCTGAGAAAAAATAGAGTTGTCGATAACTTTTCTTTAGAAAAGCAATAACTTGCTAACTTGACTTTTCTATAGAAAAGTTATCGATAACTTGACTTTTCTATAGAAAAGTTATCGATAACTTGACTTTTCTATAGAAAAGTTATCGATAACTTGACTTTTCTATAGAAAAGTTATCGATAACTTGACTTTTCTATAGAAAAGTTATCGATAACTTGACTTTTCTATAGAAAAGTTATCGATAACTTGACTTTTCTATAGAAAAGTTATCGATAACTTGACTTTTCTATAGAAAAGTTATCGATAACTTGACTTTTCTATAGAAAAGTTATCGATAACTTGACTTTTCTATAGAAAAGTTATCGATAACTTGACTTTTCTATAGAAAAGTTATCGATAACTTGACTTTTCTATAGAAAAGTTATCGATAACTTGACTTTTCTATAGAAAAGTTATCGATAACTTGACTTTTCTATAGAAAAGTTATCGATAACTTGACTTTTCTATAGAAAAGTTATCGATAACTTGACTTTTCTATAGAAAAGTTATCGATAACTTGACTTTTCTATAGAAAAGTTATCGATAACTTGACTTTTCTATAGAAAAGTTATCGATAACTTGACTTTTCTATAGAAAAGTTATCGATAACTTGACTTTTCTATAGAAAAGTTATCGATAACTTGACTTTTCTATAGAAAAGTTATCGATAACTTGACTTTTCTATAGAAAAGTTCTCGATAATTTTACTTTTCTATAGAAAAGTTATCGATAATTTTTTCTTTTCTATAGAAAAGTTATCGATAATTTTACTTTTCTATAGAAAAGTTATCGATAATTTTACTTTTCTATACAAAAGTTATCGATAATTTTACTTTTCTATAGAAAAGTTATCGATAATTTTACTTTTCTATAGAAAAGTTATCGATAATTTTACTTTTCTATAGAAAAGTTATCGATAATTTTACTTTTCTATAGAAAAGTTATCGATAATTTTACTTTTCTATAGAAAAGTTATCGATAATTTTACTTTTCTATAGAAAAGTTATCGATAATTTTACTTTTCTATAGAAAAGTTATCGATAATTTTACTTTTCTATAGAAAAGTTATCGATAATTTTACTTTTCTATAGAAAAGTTATCGATAATTTTACTTTTCTATAGAAAAGTTATCGATAATTTTACTTTTCTATAGAAAAGTTATCGATAATTTTACTTTTCTATAGAAAAGTTATCGATAATTTTACTTTTCTATAGAAAAGTTATCGATAATTTTACTTTTCTATAGAAAAGTTATCGATAATTTTACTTTTCTATAGAAAAGTTATCGATAATTTTACTTTTCTATAGAAAAGTTATCGATAATTTTACTTTTCTATAGAAAAGTTATCGATAATTTTACTTTTCTATAGAAAAGTTATCGATAATTTTACTTTTCTATAGAAAAGTTATCGATAATTTTACTTTTCTATAGAAAAGTTATCGATAATTTTACTTTTCTATAGAAAAGTTATCGATAATTTTACTTTTCTATAGAAAAGTTATCGATAATTTTACTTTTCTATAGAAAAGTTATCGATAATTTTACTTTTCTATAGAAAAGTTATCGATAATTTTACTTTTCTATAGAAAAGTTATCGATAACTTTACTGTTCTATAGAGAAAATATCGATAACTTTACTGTTCTATAGAAAAAATATCGATAACTTTTGTTTTCTATAGAAAACTTGTCAATAACTTTTATATTCCACAGAAAAATTATCGATATCTTTACTTTTCCACAGAAAAGTTATCGATAACTTAAATTTTCGAAAAATTGTCGACGACCTTCATTTTCTTCAGTATGGTTATCGATAATTTAAATTTTCTCTAGAAAAGTTATCGGTAACTTTCATTTTTACAGGAAATGTATCGACAATTTATATTTTCTTTAGTATTGTTGTCCATAACTTTCGATAATTTTCACTATAAAAGATATCTTTCATTACTTTTACAAAAGTAATCGATAACTTTCATTTTCTATAGAAAATTAATTTATAATTTAATAATCTTTAAAAAATTATAGAGAACTACAATTTTCTGTAGAATTATTACGGATAACTTTAATTTTTTTCTTTGTCCAGTCTTAACTTATATCAATTTATTTATGTCTGCCTTCATCGGCTGCCTTTCACATTCACTTGCCACAATAAACCGATAAAACAATAAACATTCCTCTTACTCCTCAACAGCCCTTATTCTGGCGTGACCTTTACAAAAAAAACTTTATGAATGGTATGATTTTCCATGATTTATGATTTTAAATATTCAATAAAATGTGCGTGTTATAAAATTATACAACTTAAATCATTTAATCAAAATATTTAGGTCTTGAATTGAAAACAATTTCATATAATTTTGTTTAAACAAACCCACTGATGATTAAAGAGTACAAATCGTATAATTAAATCATAGCAAAACAAAACAAAACAAAATTACTGTATTTTTGAATAGTCTAAGGACAAACAGTATCAAAATGAATTGGAATTTTAAATAACAACAATTGAATTATTAAAACTAACAACAATGTAATTAAATATTCATATAAAAAGTATCAACACACAAGATAAAGCAACTTAGTTAAAGTAAAATAAACGAAAGGAAAACTTAATAAAGTGATTTGGTATAAAGAAACTCAAAGTAGAGCAGCATGAAAGCAGCTATATTTAGTGATTTTGTGAAATATGCCAATTTTTTCTATAGCACCATAAGTGTACAACCCTACGAGGACTTGGGTGTTAAGCAAAGCAAGTCTATGTTATCCCTTTTGGTTTTTTTGGTGGGCATTATCAATATGAATCTTATGCTGTTAAGTGAGATTGTCTTTGTCATAATGGCCGTGGTAAATGGCAATAATTTCCTGGAGGCCACCATGACCATGTCCTATATTGGTTTTGTTTTAGTGGGAAATTGCAAAATGTTGTTTATTTGGCTGCAAAAATCAGCTTTAACTAGATTTGTTAATGGTTTAAAGAGAATTTTCCCCAAGGACTTGCAATCACAACATAATTACAATTTACACAAATATTTAAAGGAATGCTCGCTTATAACTTTGAGCTTTTCTTTACTTTATATGATTTTAATCTGGACCTATAATCTGTTTAGCATTGTGCAATTTGTAATCTATGATTACTGGCTGGGGGTGCAGGAGGTGGAGCAAACTCTGCCATATTTAATGTATATACCCTGGGATTGGCACAATCACTGGTCGTATTATGTGGTGTATGCTGCTCAGGATTTGGCGGGTTATACCTCGGCGGCTGGTCAAATAGCCAGTGATTTGTTTTTGGTGGCCTGTGCCACGCAACTTATAATGCATTTCGATTATGTGGCCAGCACCATTGCTGGATATCAGAGCAGAGAGGGTGAAAGAGGCTTGAACAGGGGTGTGGCCAAGGAGGAGGATATACAATTTTTGAGAAATATTGCCAGATATCATGCCTATTTGTTGGAGTAAGTGTGAAAATGTAACCGTTTTAATATCTTCCTGTCAAAATCATATCTTTTTCCATCAGTTTATCTGAACAGATTAACCATGTCTTCGGTCTGCCCCTGCTTCTAAACTTCATTACCTCTTCGTTTGTTATTTGCTTTGTGGGCTTTCAGATAACCATTGGTGCCTCCCCGGAGACTGTGGCCAAACTCATTTTATTCTTATTCTCCTCAACCGCTCAGGTCTATTTGATTTGTCATTATAGCCAGCAATTAATAGATGCGGTAAGTAATTAAACTCATCTAACAATATAAAATAAAGTTTTTTAATGTTGCCATTCTTAGAGCACCAATATAGCCCGTGCGGTTTACAATCAAAATTGGTCCCAGGCAGATGTAAGCTATCAAAAAATGTTGATACTTATAGCAGAACGTGCTCAGAAACCAGTGCAGCTGAAAGCCACTACATTTGTCAGTGTATCGCGCAGAACCATGTCTGAGGCAAGGTTTTCTTTAATAATCTGTACAATTGGTAATAATTCTCTTTATTTCCAGATCATGCAAATATCCTACAAATTCTTTGCTGTTTTGAGGACAATGTATTCGAATAAATAAGTAAATATTTGAAATATACTAATGGCAATTGCTGCTTAAAAATCATATTATACAAACAAATTTAAAGAAGTTTACTGTGTAATAAATTTTTAAATAATTCATATAATTTTTAAACTGAATTTCATATGATATTAAAGGAATTTTTGTATTCAAAGTTATTTTACAATAGAGAAAATCTGTGTCTAATCTAAAAAGCTATTTAAATCATATATTTTATATTATAACCAGTCTCCAACAATGTCTCCGAATAAAGGGGAATTAACATATTTGTTATACCTTCACAGTGAGTGGTTTTTATTCGCGACCCCACAATGAATATAGCAGAGTCGATATAACCATGTCCGTCCGTCTGTCCGTCCATCCGACTGTATGTTGAAATCAACTTTCCGTAGCTCGCAAATAACTTACATACATCGAGCCCTTAGCGCCAAATTATAGTAAGCGACATTTTTAAAATTTTTGTTTTATTGCAGAAATTAAAATTTTATTGACCGACTGATGTTTTAGCGTTCTCAGAATATCAAAATTGTTAATAACATCAAAAATATAGGGGGTAAGATTTTATCGTAAGTCAATGTTTATATTTTACAGTAAACAAATTTTATCGATCAAAGCGACACACAGTGGTATATAAAAAAAAGAGGGAAATAAATCTGTAACTTTTAAATGGTTAGATTGGTTTGAATGAAATTTCACGCGCGCAAAGAAGAAGTGTTGTCAAGTTTAAGTTTTGAACGTGGACCTCATGGGCCCACCAGGGGCGCGACCAAGAGCCCTCAGAGTAGGACACCTCTGGTATGTTACATTTTTAAAACGATATTATTTCATGGTTTGAGTTCCGATTTCAAAAACATTATACATGTAGAATCTTCTCATCGAGCACTACAAAAAACCTTGTCATAGCTATCAATTATCTATTATAGCTTAAGAGATATTCGCATTTGAAAATTAAATTTTCAACATTTTTACCCAACCTACTCCAGTTTTTTGATAACAGCGTATCCAAATATTTCCCGATTCTCTCCAGTTTTCCTTTATTGGACTACCAACGCATGTATGTGTCCAATGGAAAAAAACTGTTTAAAAATAATGACTAAGTCCAAAGTTATATGCATTTGAATTTAAAAATTTTTTAAAAAGCAATTTTTCGCTATTTTTTTGGGAAAAAAGAACTTTTTTCTTTTTAAGTTATCGCAAAAAATTTCTATGAGGATGTATAAGGAATTTCTACTTTCTGGAAGCCTAGTCTTCGTGAAATATTTTACAGGAAAACCAATTTCAAAATTGTTGTTACCCAGGGGACCAAGTCATTTCAAAAAACACCTATTTTTTATGTATAATAAAATTTTAGGCCAAAAATTCTCAAATCGCGTATCCGATATTAAAATATAGTAACCGATTAGAGGTGGCTCAATATGTTTATAATTATTTTGTAAAAGGTCCCGATAACCCCGACCCTGGTATGGATATTATAGCCAAAAAACTAAAAATTACCATTTTTGGAATTTTTCAACACTTTTTTGTGAATTGCGGGATTGCTGATAATAAATTTCAAAATTCGTTTTTATTTTTCCATTTTAAATAGAAAAATCTACATAACTGTGAAATTTAATTAAAAACTATTTATAAATAAAAATTTAATTTCAATTCGAAAAATTTGTATCTATGCAAAAATTCAATAAAAAATATTTTTTGTAATATTTTTCAATAAACTATTCCATGAATTTTTAATTGCCAAAAGTTATAAGTATTTTTGAAAAATAGACAAATTGCTTGAACGAAATTATATTATATCGCATCATAACATTTTTAATTCTATGTATAAATTTCAAAATAATCAAAAAAAACCTTCTCCTGTAAAATTTGTGTTTTGTCGCTTACGATAATTTGGCGCTGATTCATACATCAATATATCCACCATAATGACGGTTCAGTTTCTATTTAATATCAAGAATATCGGCCAACAAATGGCTGAGATATAAGCAGAAATTCACGACAGCCTCGATTATTTACTTATTTTGATTACTAAGTCATTGATATAGACAATATTGATATCTAATGATAAGCAATTGCTGGATTTACAATAGACGGTGTATCTTTTGAACGCGATTTTTGTTTTTAATAGCTTATATGTAATTTTGAAGGGTCATTTATTCTCACTTCATTGAAAATGTCAAATTTCGTGCCAACAAAGCGGCATATCCGGGAAGTTTTGCTTTGCTTCTTTAATTTGAAAAAAAGTGCCGCTGAAGCAAAACGATTGTTCACCAAAGCTTATGGTGAATTTCTTGCATCGGTTTCAATGTGCGAGTGATGGTTTTTTCGGTTCAAAAGTGGCAAAGGCATCCAAATATCATCACAGGAACCCTGTATGGAACGCAACTGTTTCGTTTGCAGCGGAAATTCGCCGAAAGACGCCCGGAATATGCGGCCAGACATGAAACTTTAATATTGCATGATGACAATACTCGGGCACATGTTGCAATACCTGTTAAAATGTATTTAGAATGAAGTGGTTGGGAAGTTTTTCCTCACCCGCTTTATAGTCCAGACCTTAATCATTATAATAAATGTAAGACTTGAAAAAACTCCAAAAAAATATTGAAAATAGCCTCGAACTACTAGACGGGATTTGTAGACTTTGAAAACTAATGAAAACAACAAATCAAATTTTAATTTAATGTTAACAGCATAAATAATAAAATTTATTTGTTATTACATGTTTATGAACATGATGAATGTTGAGACCGTTAAATTTAAATCGCTAATGCAAATTCGTAGCAATACAAATTCCCTCAAAAAAAAAAAGTAAATAGCCTCGAACAATTTTCGAGGAATTGCAAACTTTAGATATAATAAGTGAATATATAAAAGAATTCCCAAAAACAAATAACTTAATCCCCTTCATTAAATTTTTGGAGAAAATTATTTTTTACTTTAATTATAAGTTTATTTTAAATTAAAGATTGATAATATTTTTTTTTTAAAAAACAGTCCCTTCCAACGACGAATCAACTATCAATAGATATCCATATTGTCTATATTAATGACTTAGTAATACAGGCTGTTCCGAATCTTATATACCCTTCACCAAATTATACTTTAAAATACAAATTTTAAATATTTTTATGTAAACAAAATTTAAAAAAATTTTTTTTTCAAAATTTTAAATTAATAATTATTTTTTGTTAAAAAAAATTCGAGTTAAAAAATATTTTTATTTATTTATTAAACGCTATTTAAAAAAACAAGTAAGAAAGTATGGTCGGTCAAGCCCGACCATATAATACCCTACACTAAGTAAAAGAGCAAAAACATTTTTCTTTTAAAATTTCAATAATTTATATTTTTGAGTGATTTTCGGAAGTGGGCCTTATATGGGGGCTATGACCAATTATGGACCGATCAGCATGAAATTAGATCGTGCGATTTATGTCTATATGAAAGTTTACTATGTTCAATTTTGTGAGTATACCAACATTTTTTAGCGATTTATGCACGTTAAAGTGATTTTCGGAAGCGGGTCTATATAGGAGCTATGACTAATTATGGACCGATCGTAACAAAATTTGGTGACATGCATTTTGTATATATAAAACTTATTTGGAGCGCAATTTGTGAAGATACATTTATAAATTAAACATTTATGACCGATAAAGTCCAATTTCGGAAGGGCATTTGTATGAGGGCTAGATGAAATAATGGACCGATTTCACTCAGTTTCAATAGGCTTGGGTTTTGGGCAGAAAAAAATAATATGTACCAAATTTGATCGAAATATCTTCAAAATTGCGCACAAGCTTCACATGGACAGCCAGCCAGCCAACCAGACGGACGGATGGACATCGTTTAATGGACTCACAAACGCCTCCCCACTATGGTGGTGTAGGCTATAAATTTGTTCAAAGATGATAGAAAATTATTTTTTTTCAACTTTTTTCCAAACTTTTTTTTTAATTTTTTCTATTTTTTTCAATATTTTTTTAAATTTATTAGTTAAAAAAAAATTTATGAGAAACAAATTCGTCTTAAAAAATATTTTTATTTTATAAAAAAATTTAAAAATTATTTAGAAAAATTTTATTTTTTTTTAAACTTTTTTCCAACTCGTGCCTCTTTACTCTCTTTGCTTTGCCTATGCGTTCATACAAAATGCATAGGGGTCTGGCCAGACACCATGTACCAAAAGTAAGGTGAAGATTTTTTATTTGGCTTTTTGTCCTGTTCCAAGGACTTTTTTTCAATTATTAATTTATACATCGAAAGCCAACAATATTTTGGGAGATTACCTGAAATTACAGTCATGTACCTAAATTGAAGCATGAAAATTAAATATGTCTGGCCAGAACCATGTGCCACTTCGAGGGTTAATATGTTCCAATTTTATTTAAACTTTTTTTTTAATTTATTAGTGAAAAAATGTATTACAAACAAATTTTTTAATTAAAACAAATTCGTGTTAAAATATATTTTTATTTATTTATGTAAACAAAATTTAAATTCTTTTTTTTCAAAAATGATTAAATTTTTAAATTTTTTTCAAAATTTTTTAATTTCTTTTTTTAAATTTATTAGTGGAAAAATGTGTATGACAAACTAATTTTTTTGTTAAAAAAAAATTCGGGTTAAAAAATATTTTTCCCAGATATAGATCAAAAATAGGCCAACAATCGAGGTTGCCCCAGTTGTTTCCTTATAGCTCAGCCATTTGTGAGTCGATTTTCTCGATTTTAATAAGCAAACGGGCCTGGAGAATTCCTGATATATTGATGTATCAATCAGGTTTGGAAGTTATTTGTGGGCTATGGAAAGTTGATTTCAACATACAGATGGATTGACGGACATAGCTATATCGACTTCGCTATTTATAACGATCCAGAATACATATATACTTTGTGGGTTCACAAATGAAAAATGTAGAAATTACAAACGGAATGACAAACTTATATATACAATATCAAAAATCGAGATTGTTCTTATTTTTTCCATATATCTTAGCCTTTTGTGCAACCTAACCGAGACTACAGCGGATATATTGATGTATGAATCATGTACTTACCGTAGTAAGTTTCTGTGCCCCTTCACTGGGCGTCTAAAATGTTTTCATTAAACCACATTCTTGGTCTTTTCATATAATAAAGTGTTAGAACTATAAATGTTTCCTCCCTTAAGTAACCAATCTAGGGACCAATCTGTTTCAATTACCTTCGATCTAGGGTATTTTCGGAAAGGAAAATTGTACCAGAAGCAAAAGCATTAAAAATCATTTACAGCAATTTTCACAAACACACATTTACACATTTTCCTATATAACTTTGATTTCACGCCCAGAAAACCCTATAATTAACCCCTTTGAAATAAAACACAAATTATTTTACAACATTGTATTTAAATAAATGTAATAAAACCACCACTAACTGAACTAATAACTAATATTAGAAATATAAATTTCGTTGGAATTTTTAATGCAGCATTTTAAATATTTAAAGAGAAACTTCAAAGGAAAATGAAAAAAATTAAAAAAAAAAAAATATAAGACAACAGGAAGTTAAAGTGAATGAACTGGACAATAACAAATTTAGTTGCATAAAAACGTTTGGAATAAAACAACCAGCAGCAGCAGCAGCAGCAACATGAAGCTGGCCACTTTCGAGGATTTTGTTAAATTGGCCAATTTCTTTTATACGACCGTTGGCATACAACCCTATGTCAAGGGAGAAGCTTCCAAGGGAAAAGCTGTATTGGCTTCAGTGATATTTTACTCGGGTGTTATTAATATGAATTATGTGTTAATCAGCGAAATATTGTATGTGGTAATGGCTTTGGTCAAGGGCGAAAATTTCCTAGAGGCCACCATGACCATGTCCTATATTGGTTTTGTGTTGGTGGGCAATTTTAAAATGTTTTTCGTGTACAGGCGCAAAGATGATTTGACCAAGTTCGTGAATGGTTTGCAGCAGATATTTCCCGATACAGCAGAGTTGCAAGTGGAATACAATATGAAGCATTATTTGAAGCAGTGCTCTCGCATAACCCTGAGTTTTTCCTGGTTGTATATGATTCTCATATGGACTTACAATCTATTTAGTATCATACAATATGTGGTGTATGAATTGTGGCTGAATATACGTCAAGTGGGCCAGACACTGCCTTATTTTATGTATATACCCTGGAATTGGAATAATCATTGGTCGTATTATTTGCTATATGCCTCGCAAGATTTTGCGGGCTATACCTCGGCCGCAGGGCAAATATCAGGGGACTTACTGCTCACCGCCTGTGCCACACAATTGATCATGCACTATGACTTCACTTCCTACAAACTGGCCAGTTATCAAGTGCAAAGAGGTCTCAAGGGGGTGGAGGAGGAGAAGGCCTACTCCCAGGATATGGAGTTCTTGAAAAATATTGTACAATATCACACTAATCTTTTAAAGTAAGTGCAGTTCTATCAACTAGATTTTTAAAACTTAAACTTAAATTTGTATTGCAGTTTATCCGATCAACTGAATGATGTGTTTGGCAAACCTTTGCTGTTAAATTTTGCCACCTCCTCTTTTGTCATCTGCTTTGTGGGCTTTCAGATGACCATAGGCGCCACGCCAGAAACTATTCTCAAATTATTATTATTTTTGTTTTCCTCCATTACCCAGGTTTATTTGATTTGTCATTATGGTCAACATTTAATAGATTCGGTAGGATGAAATTCTAATAACATCATCAAGAATTTATAATTTCTATAATATAACACTTTTAGAGCACCAATATATCCAAGGCTGTCTATAATCAAAACTGGACTGCTGCCGATGTTCGCTATAAGAAAATGTTAATTTTAATTGCCAAACGTGCCCAAAAGCCTGCCATACTGAAGGCCACCTCATTTGTTTTGGTATCCAGGGGCACCATGACAGAGGTATTTAAATTTTTTTCATTTAAAAAGCTTTCATTTCAAATATTTTCAATTTATTTTACAGATCATGCAAATATCTTACAAGTTCTTTGCTTTACTCAGGACAATGTATGTTAAAAAATAAAAATTTAGTTTAATATTTCTGTTAATTTAATCGAAGAGAACCAAATAAATAATAATTTATTTATTAAGATATTGAAATTATATTTTAAAACAAAATTTTTAAATATTTTAAGGAAAACAAAATTTTAATTCTTTTTTTTCAAAATTTCAAAAAAGTTTTTTCCAAATTTTTTTTTTTAATTTTTTTTTTTTAATTTTTATGACAAAAATTTTTTTTTGTTGAAAAAAAAATTTGGGTTAAAAAATATTTATTCCGATTTTGACCCATTGTAGGTTCATCTTAACCTTATATACATCGTTGCAATGGACTTTGAAATATCTAACATTTGATATCCATATTGTCTATATTAATAACTTAGTAATCAAAATATAGATCAGCAAGATTCGGCTGTGCCGAATATTATATACCCTTCACCAAATTATACTTTAAAATAATTTTTTTTAAATATTTTTAGGTAAACAAAATTAATTTTTTTTAATTGTTTTTCAAAATTTTTTTTTTTGAAATTGTTTTTTAATTTTTTTTAAAAAAAGTTTTTTCCAAATTTTTTTTTTTTAATTTTTTTTTTTAGAAAAAAATGTTTGAAAAAAAAAATTTTTTGATGAAAACAAAATTCGGGTTAAAAAATATTTTTCCCGATTTTGACCCATTGTAGGTCCAACTTACTATAGCCTTATCTACATCGTTGCAATGGACTTTGAAATATCTATCATTAGATATCCATATTGTCTATATTAATGACTTAGTAATACAGATATAGATCAAAAATAGGTCAAAAATGGAGGTTGTCCCGGTTTTTTGCTCATATCTCCGTTATTTATGGACCGATTTTGCTGATTTTAAATAGCAAACTTCTCGAAAGCATGTCTGACAGAATTATTGAAGATTTGCATCCCGAAGATATCTGGGGTCTTCAGAAAATTGATTTCAACAGACAGACAGTTGGACAGACAGACAGACGGACATGGCTTCATCGACTCCGCTATCTATAAGGATCCAGAATATATATACTTTATAGGGTCGGAAATGAAAAATGTAGAAATTACAAACGGAATGACAAACTTATATATACCCATCTGACGAAGGTGAAGGGTATAAAAATAGGGCAAAAATTGAGGTTATCCCGGTTTCTTTATTATATCTCAGCCATTTATGGACCGATTTTGTCGATTTTATATGAGAAGAATACCCGATATATTGATGTATGAATCATTTGGGGCTTACGGAAAGTTGATTTCAACATACAGACGAACAGCCGGACATGGCTATATCGACTTCGCTTTCTATACGAATCCAGAATATATCTACTTTGTGGGGCAAAATGTAGGTTTGGATGTGTATTGGTTTGATTGTTTTGGCGTTGTTGTTGTTTGTTATACAACTAAACGTATGTTTGGTTGTGTGTTGGTTTTATTGTTTTTCGTATGTTCCCAGCAGTTAAGCAAGTAGTCACCCAGCAGTTCTAGGAGACAGTACCGAACTAGTGATTTTACCCATCATTTAGGGTGGGAGCTAGTTACTTCAATAGCCACGTGATTAGTCATTTTAACACGGTCCTAGGGGTAAATTGTTTCTTTTTTAATACAATGGGACTGTCTAATAGCTGGTCCAAAGTAGGCAACGCATTGGATTCACAAACTGGTTACATAGCGTCAGTTACCATGCTAGCTTTGTAACTGGTTACTTGATCAGCTACTTGACTAGTTATTTTAACACGTGCATGTCCTAAGCAGGGGGTCAATTGACCCTTTTGATTATAATGTGACTATCGGATAGCTGATCGAAGGTAGTCAACGCTTCTGGTGGGTAAAATAAACTGCAGTACAAAAAAATTTTGAAGTGACTTCACCATAGGTTACTAAGAGATGATTGACTTCATGCTATGTTACATGCGATATCAGTATACTTAAGCAAAAATAAACTGTATGAGAATTATATAAAACAATTTGTAAAAAACCAGTTTGTACGAATTACTCACAAAACGTTTAAAGTGACTACACTCTAGATTACTTAGAGACACTTAAGTGACAATTGTCTTCACGCTAGATTACTTGGGATGCATAAAGTAACCAATTGTCTTATCTCTGCACTACAAAGTGCACACACGTGTCAAATGACAAAAATATATAAAATGGAGTCAACCAAGTGATAAGACATTTGTGACAATTACTGTCTTTAAGGGATACATTGACTACTTGCTTAACTGCTGATTGGAACGCTTCTGTAAGTGTCTCAACTGCTACCTCAATATCGTCCCTATTGTCAATAGAGGGCGGGTTTGGTAGAGACCGAGAGAGTGCATCACTCTGCAACTCCCAATTGGTCTTTCTCCTATTTAGAATGGTATTATCACTCCTATACGTTACACTGATATTGAAATCAATATATAGATGATCAGAAAAAGAGCCGGAGACTGCCCAATTATTAATCATACTGTGGTGCTCAGCACTCACAAGTGTTAAGTCGAGTACCTCACTTCTGTTTGAAACAATGAAGGTAGGTTCTGACCCTCTATTAACTACTTCCAAACTAATATTAAGTATGAAACTGAAAAGACTCTCACCTCTTGTGTTGGTGTCGCTGCTACCCCATATAATGTGGTGCGAGTTAGCGTCAGCACAGATGACCAAAGGTATCCTGGACTCATTCGCCATTTTCACAGCTCTACTGACAGCATCGTTTGGTGGATGCTCTCCGTGGTCATGCGCCATATAGCTGGATATCAACCATAACAAACAGTCTTCATTAGTTTCCCATGAGACTGCTACAGTATCTTCATTGCTGTAATCAGATAGAATGAAGATATTCAAAGAGCTTTTAGCCAGTAAACAGGATCTAATTTTCTGTAAGCAAATATGTTTAATTTGTTGAAATATTCACAAAACTTTAAGAGTTATAGCTATTTTTGTAAAAAATACTCGAAATTAATATTAATCATACGCTCTAGATATGAAAAAATTAAAATCTTTATAATACTTATAAATATCAGGGAATTCGGGTAGACTCATTATCTCTTATGTTATAAAAGTTGTTGTATTGTAATATAGTAAAGATTCAAGTAAGTACAAATTGTGTAAAAATGTTTAAAATAACACCGTAAGACACTCAATATTAGACACGAACCGGATGATATACGTCTGTAACAATAAATTAAATGAAGAAAAACTGCGTTTTCAGTTTTTCATTTCCTTTTAAAAGGACTTCAAATTTTCAGAGGAGTACATTTTTAAGAAAATGTTTTAAAATACTTCTGATCATCCTACTATGTCAAATTTGGTGTCACATGATCAAGAAGAGTTGTAAAATATTTCGTATTATTCTTATTTTATCCTATAAGGATCAAAAGAGGTCAAAAATATCCTTTCAAATTTTTATCCTCGAACATCCTTTTAGATTTCCAATAATTTTTTTTTAAAAAAAATAGTAAGTTAATGATCCAAATATTGAATACCACATGCCAAAATTTCATCCTTCTATCTTAACTACTTAAGTGTTAAAAAATATTTTAAATTTGAATTATTTGATTTTTGATTTCTTATATTTTATTTTAATATTTCATTCGGAAAATATATAACAAAATCCGTTGTGAAAAGCAACGAAGAAGACTTTTTAATAAACAAGTAAAATAGTATAGTCGGGCAAGCCCGACCTTATGATACCCTACACCGGGTATATGATTATAAAGAGTTTTCTTTTGATATGAAACTTATTTGTGTTGAATCTTATTTGAATACACACATTTTCGGTAGTGGGCCCTGTATGGGAGCTATGACAAATTATGATCCAATCATCATAAAATTTGGTGGGATGAATTGCGAATATATGAAACATATTTGTGTTGAATTTTGTTTGGATACTGACATATTTCAGAGATTTATGTATATTAATGATATTTTCGAGAATGTTGCTTATATGGGAGCTATGGAATATTGTTGACCGTTCGTTATGAAATTTGGTTTTGAGAGTTCGGCTTACATGAAACTTAATTGTGCTGAATTTCGTTTGAATATGCTTATAATTAAGATATTTATGAGAGCTTAACTATTTTCAAATAGGCCAATTGTATGGGTGCTAGGATAAATAATGGGCTGATTCTAGCCAAATTCAATAGCCTTTGTCCTTGGGGCAATATAAAGGTGTGTGCCGAATTATCTTTATACCTGCGACCTATAGTTTGATTACAAGGTTTACATGGATAGACGGACAGACGGACGGACATCGTTTAGTCGACTCAGAAAGTGATCCTGTGCAGATTGGTATACTTTAAGGTGGGTGTTGGGACAATATTTTTGTATGTTGGAAACAACAGCCCTAACCCATTATACCTCCCCCACCATGAGTGGCAAGGGTATATATAAGATTGTCATTCCGTTTGTAATTTCTACATTTTTCATTTTGAATCGTTATAGATAGCGGAGTCGATATAACCATGTCCGTCTGTCCGTCTGTGTGTTGAAATCAACTTTCTGAAGCCCCCAAATAACGAATGATACATCAATATCTCCAAAATTCTTCCGGCTCGGTTGCTATTTAAAATCGAGAAAATCGGTCCACAAATGGCTGAGATATAAGGAAAAAACCAGGACAACCTCGATTTTTGACCCATATCTGGATTACTAAATCATTAATATAGACAATATGGATATCTAATGATAGATATTTCAAAGACCTGAGCAACGACGTATGTATATAAGACATAGTAAGTTGGACCTTCAATGGGTCAAAATCGGAAAAAATATTTTTTAACCCGAATTTTTTTTTATTCATATTAAAAAAAAAATTTAAAAACTAAAAAAAAAAAATTTTAAATTAAAAAAAAAATATAAAATTTAAAAACAATTTCGAAAAACAACTAGAAAAAAAATTTAAATTTTGTTTATCTAAATTTATTTAAAATTTTTATTTTAAAGTATAATTAGGTGAAGGGTATATAAGATTCGGCACAGCCGAATATAGCTCTCTTACTTGTTTATATTTTAATTTGACCTTTATATATATAAAGGATGAAATTTTGACATTTACTATAGAATATTTGGATCTTTAACGCACTATTTTTTAAAAGGAATTTATTGGTAATCTTAAAGGATAAACATTTTAAATGATATTTTTAACATCTTTTGATCCTTACAGGATAAAATAAAAATAATACAAAAAATATTTTACAACTTTTCTTGTTCTTTTTACATACAATTTGTCATTGTTGGAATAGCAGGAGTATTTTTAAATATTTTTTTAAAAATGTACTTCTGTGAAACTTTGAAGTCCTTAAAAAAAGGACACAGGATCACGAAATGAAAAACTAAAAGTTTTTCTCCATTAAATTTACAGTTTCAGAGGTATATCATCCGGTTCGTGTCTAACGAATTTTTTCTCTATTTGTGGGACGGTGTAATAATAAAAAACAAAATTAAAAAAAAATCAAAATGAATTTCTAAATATGAAAAAAAATAATTTCACAAAAATTCGCTAATTTAAAATCAAAACAAGTAAGAAAGAATGGTCGGTCAAGCCCGACCATAAAATACCCTACACCAAGTAAATGAGCAAAAACATTTTTCTTTTAAAATTTCAATAATTTATTTTCGTGAATGATTTTCGGAAGTGGGCCTTATATGGGGACAATGACCAATTATAGACCGATCACCATGAAATTAGGTCGTGTGATTTATGTCTATATTAAAGTTAACTATGTTGAGTTTTGTGTGTATACCAACATTTTTAAGCGATTTATGCACGTTAAAGTGGTTTTCGGAAGCGGGTCTATATGAGAGCTATGACTAATTATGGACCGATCGTAACAAAATTTGGTGACATGAATTTTGTGTATATAAAACTTATTTGGAGTGGAATTTGTGGAGATACATATATAAATTAAACATTTATGACCGATAAAGTCCAATTTCAGGAGGACATTTGTATGGGGGCTAGGTGAAATAATGGACCGATTTCAGCCAGTTTCAATAGCCGAAGAAATAATATGTACCAAATTTTATAGAAATATCTTCAAAATTGCGACCTGTACTCTGCGCACAAGGTTTACATGGACAGCCAACCAGCCAGCCAGACGGACGGACGGACGGACGGACATCGTTTAATCGACTGAGAAAGTGATTCTAAGTCGATCGGTATACTTTAAGGTGGGTGTTAGACTAATATTTTTGGGCGTTACAAACATCTGCACAAACGCATAATACCCTCCCCACTATGGTGGTGTAGGGTATAAAAATATAAATTGCTAATTTCACCAAAAAAAAAGCTTATAGTTATCACCAAAAAATTTATGTAATTTTCCAGTCGAATTTTTAAAGTTTTTTTTTTATTATTTCCATGTTTTCCTGCTTAATATCTGTAACTTCTGTTATTGACTAAAAACTGTAATTCAAATTAATATCACTCATACGTTTAAGTCATATTTTTTTAAATTGTTTAAAGTAAATTTACCACCATGAGTTAATTATTTAAAATATTGAGTGGATTATGATGAAGTCACTACATTTAAATAAATTTTTTTACAGATTATTGACTTTCTTAGACGTCATCATGGTTCCGGATAATTTAATAAGTATTATTAAGTTTGGACAGATATGAAATATTTATAAACAGCCGTTCCGGGGTGTATAAAGCTCTCACAATAAAGAATTTTAAATTGAAAAATTAAACGGAAGGAGTTATAAAGGTCATTAAATAAGATTTAAAACAAAAGTCTAGTAAAAACAAAGAAAATATAGCTGTTTTCAGTTTGGCTACAGCTTTGGTAAACATAAGTTGGATATTTTGAAAGCACGAAATTTTAAATATTGTTTTAAATCAACATGAATATTTCCCCAGCCAAATTTGAGGATTTCTTTAAATTGGCCAACTTTTTCTACACCACCACCGGCATGGTGTTGGTGAAAAAGGAAAACCTTTCTTTGGCCAAAACTATGCTGGCTTCATTCATCTTTTATGTCGGCATTATTAATATGAATTATGTGTTGTGCCTGGAAATCATTTATGTAAGTTTGGCCATAATCAATGGCAATAAATTCCTGGAAGCAACCATGACTCTATCGTATATTGGTTTCGTGGTAGTGGGCAATTTCAAAATGTTATTTGTATGGCGCAAAAAAGCGGAACTTTCGAAATTTCTCAACAGTTTAAAGTATATATTCCCCAATGAAAAGGAACAGCAACAGAAATACAGTTTAAGGCAGTATTTGTCTCAGTGCAGCCGCATTACCATAGCCTTCTCTGTTATCTATATGATTGCCATTTGGACTTATAATTTATTTACGGTTACACAATTCCTGATCTATGAAAAATGGCTACAAATACGCCAGATAGAAAAGATCCTGCCTTATTTTATGTACACACCCTGGGATTGGACGGATCATTGGTCGTATTATGTGCTGTATGTATCACAAGATTTTGCGGGCTACACTTCGGCAGCGGGACAAATATCGGGGGATTTATTGTTGAGCAGCTGTGCCACACAGATGATAATGCATTATGATTTCTTGTCCAAAACTATGGAGGGCTATCGCAGCAAGTTATTGGAAAAGGGAGTGAATAAAGAAAAGGCTTTCAAAGAGGATATGGAATTCTTGATAAATATGATACAATATCATTCATATTTATTGGAGTAAGTTGTAAATTTCAAAGTTATCTTAATCTTAATAAATTCTTCAAATTTCTTTTTGTTTTAGCCTCTCCCATCAAATGAATAATATCTTCGGTTTACCCATCTTACTCAACTTTATTGCCTCTTCCTTTGTGATTTGCTTTCTGGGCTTTCAAATGACTATAGGTGCCTCACCGGAATTCTTGCTAAAATTAAGTTTATTCTTGGTCATTTCTATAGCACAAATTTATCTCATTTGTTATTATGGCCAGGAGCTAATTGATGCGGTAAATTAAGTTTTTTGTTTTGCAATTTCAAAATAACTTTTCAATTTCTTTTAATGTTTCCCCAGAGTGTTAATGTGGCAACTGCTGCTTATAATCAGGACTGGCCCAGTGCAGATGTACGCTATCAGAAAATGTTAATTCTAATAACAGCTCGAGCTCAAAAGCCAGCCCAACTAAAGGCCACAGCTATGGTTTTAATATCGAGAGAAACCATGACTCAGGTACAAAAGTATTCACAATATGCAGGGATTCTGTAGCTTTGTTACTCAAGAATTTCCTTAAAAAGGTAGTTAAAGATTTCAATACTTATTTCCTAAAGAAAAATCTATTTTTTAAAGATTTATTTCCTTAAGGGAAAAGTAACTTACATCGTTATAGAGAGTTCATCGATTTAAAGACTTATTTCCTAAAAACGTTCACAGTTTCTGCGACTTTATTTCTCAAATAATAAATAATATATTCTGTGATTTATTTCCTTAAGAAAAAATCAAACAACTTTTAGAGGCGTTTTAAACCACTAAACAATTTCGATGTATTGTGGTTCCAGTAGTACAAATATGTTCCAAATTTTAAATTCTATGAAGAGGTTTTTTTAAAAAAAATTTAATTCGCTAATTTTCACAAAATCTCCACTCAAAATACACGCTTGTACAATTTTGTGAAAATGAGCGAATTCACTTAATTGTGAATAAATTCTAAAAAAAATCTATTGATTTTTATGATCCATATTTCATTTTGTTTATATTACACGTGGCTTTGCGATAAAGTAATAAATCTGAACAATTTCTGCCATTTTCCATTTTTCATGATTTTTTTAAAAGAAAAATTTTTGATATTTTCTCGTAAAAAATATATTTTCTGCTTCAATTTGTTACCATAACTTCCACATTAGTGAGCCGATTGAAACGCAATATATATATGAAAATTTGTACAGAGCATGAGGAAAATGATTTCGAAATTCAATAATTCAAAAGAAGAACGTTAACTACTCAATTTAAAGTATTTCAAACAAAAAACTTAAATTTTGTAAAAAGAGCGAATTCACTTAATTGTGGATAAATTCGAAAAGAATGGATCGATTTTTATGGCCGATATGTCATTTTGTTCCTATTATATGTGGCTTTGCGACAAAGCATTAATCCTGAACAATTTCTTCCCTTTTCAATTTTTCATGATTTTTTTAAAACAAAAAATTTTGATATTTTAACGTAAAAAATATATTTGCTGCTTCAATTTGTTATTATAACTCCCAAACTGAGCCGATTGAAACTTAATATATATATGAAAATTTGTACATAGCATTGGGAAAACGGTTTCAGAATTCAATCATTTGAAAGAAAAACATTAACTACTTAATTTTATGTATATCAAACAAAAAACTAAAAGTTTATGAAAATGAGCGAATTCACTTAATTGTGAATAAATTGAAAAAGAATGAATCGATTTGTATGATCGATATGTCATTTTGTTCCTATTATATGTGGTTTTGCGATAAAGCAATAAATTTAAACAATTTCTGCCATTTTAAATTTTTCATGATTTTTTTATAACAAAAAATTTTGATATTTTCACGTAAAAAATATATTTTCTGCTTCAATTTGTTACCATAACTTCCAAACTACTGAGCCGTTCGAAACGCAATATATATATGAAAATTTTTAAATAACACGGGGAATATATTTTCCAAATTCAGTCATTCAAAAGAACAACATTAACTACTCAATTTAAAGTATTTCTAACAAAAAACTAAAATTTTGTGAAAATGAGCGAATTTACCTAATTGTGAATAAATTCGAAAAGAATGGATCGATCTTTATGATCGATATGTCATTTTGTCCCTATTTTGTGTGGCTTTGCGTCAAAGTATTAACTGTGAACAATTTCTGCCGTTTTCGATTTTTCATGATTTTTTTAAAACAAAAAAAATTTCTATTTTCACGTAAAAAATATATTTTCTGCTTCAATTTTTCACCATAACTTCCAAACTACTGAGCCGATTGAAACGCAATATATATATGAAAATTTATACATGACATGCAGATTATGTTTTAAGAATTCAATTATTCGAAATAATAACAATTAACTACTCAATTTAAAGTATTGCAAACAAAAAACTAAAATTTTGTGAAAATGAGCGAATTCACTTAATTATGGATAGATTCGAAAAGAATGGATCGATTTTTATGATCGATATGTCGTTTTGTTCCTGTTATATGTGGCTTTATGCTAAAGCAATAATTTTAACAATTTCTGTCGTTATCGATTTTTCATGATTTTTTTAAAACAAAAAAAATTTCCTATTTTCACTTAAAAAATATATTTTCTGCTTCAATTTGTTATTATAACTCCCAAACTACTGAGGCGATTGAAAGGCAATATATAAAAGCTATATAGGATTATAAATGCTAAATAGGATTAACGCTTTTTGAGTTATCATTAATTATGTGGTGATACGTCGAACAAGTTTTATAATTTTACTTAAACATTTTTTTATAAAAAATCTCTACATAGAATTGAAAAATGTTACCATTTTTGTACTTAGGTAGCCATGGTTCATCAAATCTTTATAGTGGTTAGTCAAGCCTATTTTGTTGTTGGCCTGTGTTATGTCACTAACTTATGAAAGTCTTGAGTTGGTAGAAGATAGAGGAGAGGAGATTTGAAAGATTTTCCTCTTTTTCTTCCTTTCTCTTCAACAAACTAAAGACTTGCTCAATTAAACTTGATGTATGTGAAACAGCTTTTACTTAAATTGAATGGATTCATAGACTTATTTCCTATAGAAAATTCCACATAGTCAAATATTTATTTCCTTAAAGACAAAGATTGTTTAAAAATATTAAGTAGTCAAAGACTTAGTTCCTAAAGATATGATAACAGTTTCTGTGACATAATTATTAAAGAAAAAGTCGAAGATTCTGTGAGAGAGACAGACACAGACAAAATTCCTTAAGAAAAAAGTCACAGATTATGTTATTTCCTCAAAGACTCAAAGTCTTATTTTCTAATGAAAAGCTCCATTATTCTGTGACATAATTTATCATAAAACAAGTGAAAGTTTCTTGAACTAATTTCCAATAAAAACAAATATGTCCGAAGCTATAGGAGCTATCACCAAATATGGACCACCTCTCCTCAAATTAGGCCTCTCCACTATTGTTTTAGGGTATAAAAAATAACAGATTCAGTGAACTTATGCCTGAAGAAAAATTCGCAGATTTTGTGATTTATTTCTTAAAGAATACTGTTTTCTTTAAGAAATAAATCACAAAATCTGTGAATTTATCTTCAGGCATTATGTGACTTAATTCCAAAAGAACCAAGTGATAGATTCAATAATTTTATATCTAAAGAAAGAGTCATAAATTCTATCGCTTATTTATTAAAGAAAACAGTAACAGATTCCTTACATTTTTTTCTTAGGAATGCTTCTGATATTTTATTATTAATTTCTTTCCTATTTTCTTTCAGTTAATGCAGATATCTTATAAGTTTTTTGCTTTGCTAAGGACAATGTATGTGAAAAAATAAATTTTCGAAAACAAATTCTTAAAGATTTGTTAAATTTTTAACAATTTTCGGTTAAACATTAAAATAATTTCTCAAAACAACACAAAGCTTAAAATGTTAGCTTTAAAATGTCATTAAAATTATTTATCTCAGTCATATAGTTATAAAGCTATGATGGAAAACGTATGAAAACCTCATAATTAATATTAATCATACGCCTTGATATACATGAAAAATAAAATTGTAAATTACTTAGAAAAATACATGATTTGTTTTATTTATAGTAGCAATAACGAATTAAATGATAGTTATTTTAATAATTAACAAATGCATTAGATTTACAGGATGTATTTAAGCCAATAAAATTGATTTAAAACAATAAAAAATAATTGTTTAAAAATTTCTTTTTAAAATAGTAATAACATAAATTCCTTAAGATGTGTTCTTAATAAATAAACTTAAAAGCAAACAATTTTAGTTAACCAATGCAGAATTTACTGTTTTTTTAATGAAGTCTAACTATATTAGAAAATTTTTTTATAAAAAAATATAAAATTTTGATATACTTTTGAAAATTTTTAACTAGATTTATTTAACCATAAATAAATTTACTTTAATAGTTAATAACCTAAAGGATTAGCTTTAAAAATTTATAAAAATATTGATTCTTTAACTAACCACTTAAAAGTTATAAGGAAAATTGTAACAAAGCTTTATAATTAATAATAATCATACGCCTACAATAAAATTTTCAATAAAATTAGGAATTACTGGAAAAGTATTAACAAATCCCACTTTTGAAGATATAAATACGAAATATTAAACACTAAGGGAGGGTATTATAAATGTTATACGTAAAACCCTGTTGAAAAAATAAAACCAAATGTATTCACTTTAAAATGCCTTTCACAATTATGGTTTATTTTATTGCCTTATTTATTTATTTATTTTATACCTTAACAATAGTCTCAATTATTCTCTATCAATTGCTTTTTAAATTACGTTTCTATGTCGTTTTATTATCGAGTTATAATAGAAATACTAAAATAACATCTTAATTAAAAATACTCATACGCTTAGATAACCACTTTTGTGTTTCAGACCATATTTGTCTCATTTCTATGGGAGTCTTTTATAATTTTCTTGTTAAAATCAAATTTTTTTCTTCTTATTAAGTTTATTTTCTCGATTAAGAGACGACAACAAAACTAACTTCAAACAACATGAAATAGAAAAATTAAATTTTATTGTTTTGCAAAACTAAAAATAAAAGACAGAGAAAGATAGAAAATGGTATAAAAGACTTAAAATTTTATATATGACAACATTTTACTTTTACAATACTGAAAACTAGTTCATTTTCACATTTATTTTTTATTTTTTCATTTATTCATTCAGCATGAGTAGCAGCAGCAATAATAACAATTACAATTTAAAAGTAACAACATCAAGAACAAAATTGTTGGTAGTAAAAGCAATTATGAAGTGTTTGTTATTACATGTTGATTGTGTGGCAAAAAGTGGCAGTGTAGAATGTGTAAGTAAAAGTTGCATTAGATAAAAGTGAGCAAGTTTTGTAGCTGCATTCAAATTAAAATAAAATGCAGTTCAGTTAAAATAAAGACCATTTGAGTGATATTTAGAGTTTAGTATAAAAAGCCATGGAAAAGTAATTTTAAAGCAGTGAGTATTTTATAAATATAGCTCTTTATCAAATTACGACACCAAAACTAACGTATGTGATGTGTTAGCTTTTAGAATTTATAAAGTTCGTATCTCTGAGTAGCTTTATTTAAAAGTTGTGATGAAAATTCTAAAAAATCATCGTAATTAATAATACTCATACGCCTTGAAATTGAGTTTTCATAAAATTTAAATTTCTTACTATAAGTATGCTTATTTTAGAAAATCTAAAGCTGGTTTATCACCCCAAGTGAAAACGAATCAAGTTCAAAATAAAATTACAAACTAAGAAATAATGTTTTTTTAAAATTCTCCTCTATAAAACACATTTGGTTATGGGCTGCTATTTTGTAAAATTTTTAAATCCCTGATAATATTACTTAATGCTCATGTTTTATTTTTAATAGAGTTTAATTTGAAAAATCTTTAATTGCTTAATAATTGTCTTCATTGTAAACTATATTTGTGGGAAAAACTTTTAATTTAATTAAAAATATTTTTTTTTTAAGTTTCACTAAATTTTAATCGCTGTTCATTTAAGCTTGAAATAAATTTATATATGCATTTATAAAAATCTTACTTCTCAGTAAAACCATTAAAAAGTTATATTGAAAATTGTAAGAAAACTTAACAATTAATAACACTCATACGCCTACATACTGATTTTTAATGAAATTGTTATTTCATACTACAAAGTGAGTTTATCTAAAATAAAATTTATAAAAAATTAAAGCTAACCTTATATGCTATTAAATGTTTGCAGACATTTTCATTTCAGGCTTAAAGAAAATTTCCAAAAAATTTGTGAAATTTAAAAAAAAAGATTTTAAATAAGTAATTCTTTTCAGTTAGATTTTAATAAAGAAAACTATTATATAAATATTTAAAAGCCTATAGTCTCAGCTTTCAGATATTATAAAGATATTTTTTCTTGGTTAAACCATTATAAAGTTATAATGAAAATTGTAAGAAAACTTCATAATTAATAACACTCATACGCCCACATATTAATTTTTAGTAAAATTGTTATTTCATAGAAAAATCCGGTTTATTTTTAACAAAATTTATAAAATCTTAAAGCTAACATGATAAGCTATTAAATGTAAGTAGACATTTATTTCAGGCTTAAAAAAAATTTAAACAAATTTTGTGAAATTTAAAAAAAAAAATAAATAAAGTAATTTTTTTCAGTTACACTTTATTAAATAAAACTATTAGACAAATATTTAAAAGCCTATATTGTCAGCTTTCAGATTTTATAAAAATCTTACTTCTCAGTTAAACCATTAAATAGTTATAATGAAAATTGGTAGAAAACTTCATAATTAATAACACTCATACGCCTACATACTGATTTTTAATGAAATTGTAATTTCATACAACAAGCCGGGTTTATTTTTAAGGAAAATTATAAAATCTTAAAGCTAACATTATAAGCTATTAAGTGTTTGCAGACATTTTTATTTCAGGCTTAAATATAATTTCCAAAAATTTTATGAAATTTAAATTAAATTTTTTTCAGTTATACTTTAATAAAAAAAAATTTAAAAGCCTATAGTGTCAGCTTTAAGATTTTATAAAAATCTTTTTTCTCGGTTAAACCATTAAAAATTTATAATGAAAATTGTAAGAAAACTTTATAATTAATAACACTCATACGCCTACATATTAAGTTTTACTGAAATTGCAATTTCATTTAACAAGCTGATTTATTTTTAAGAAATTTTATAAAATCTTAAAGCTAACAATATAAGCTATTAAGTGTTAGTAGACATTTATTTCAGGCTGAAAGAAAATTTTAAAAAATTTTGTGAAATTTCAAAAAAAAATTAAATAAAGTATTTTTTTCAGTTACACTTTAATAAAGAAAACTATTATATACATATTTAAAAGCCTATAGTGTCAGCTTTCAGATTTTATAAAAATCTTATTTGAAAAGTTATAATGAAAATTTTAAGAAAACTTTATAATTAATAACATTCATACGCCATATTACGTTTTACTAAAATTGTATTAATATACTACGACCTAGTTTATTTTTAAGGAAATTTATAAAATCTTAAAAGCTGTTAAATGCTATTAGACATTTAGTTCCGGCTTAAAGAAAATTTCAAAAAATTTTGTGAAAATTAAAAAAAAAAAAATTTAAATAAAGTAATTTTTTTCAGTTACACTTTAATAAAGAAAACTATTATATAAATATTTAAAAGCCTATAGAGTCAGCTTTAAGATTTTTTATAAATCCTACTTCTCAGTTAAACTATTAAAAAGTTATAATGAAAATTGTAAGAAAACTTTATAATTAATAACACTCATACGCCTACATACTGATTTTTAATGAAATTGTTATTTCATACTACAAAGCCAGTTTATTTTAAAGAAAATTTATAAAATCTTAAAGCTAACATTATAAGCTATTAAATGCTGGTAGACATTTATTTGCGGCTTAAAGAAAATTTTCTGAAATTTAAAAAAAAAAATAAGATTTTAAATAAAGTAATTTTTTTCAGTTACACTTTTATAAAGAAAACTATTATATAAATATTTAAAAGTCTATAGTGTAAGCTTTCAGATTTTATATGGGGGATTTCATGTCAAGTGAACCAACTTTTGAAATCGATGTCTTCCGATCGGGATGAAATTTGCACCAAGGTTAGCTCTATTGGATAGTAACTCAGACACAATTTTTCAACAACATCGGTCAAGAACTCTCTGAGTTATAGGGGGTAAAATTTTGACAATTTGGTCAAACAGGGGTTTTTTCTTATCCATGTAACTTATTACCTATTGTTCTTAGCAAAATGTGTTCCAAATAGTATAGATAGCTATTTCTTCGATCTTTCGAAAAAAAATATTTAAAAAAAAAAATAAAAAATTTTTAATATTTTTTTTCCGAAATCAAAAACTTTTTTGACTTTTTTTTAAAATACGCTATTTTTTTTTATTTTTTTTTTTTCTTAAAATAAAGTTTAGATATTTTCCTTGAACACCTACTTGGTCGCTTAGTGGGATGCGAGTGGGATATCTATCAAAATAAATATTTTGTAACTCAAAACATAAAATTTTTGACTTTTTTTGCAAAATCAAAAACTTTGTTGACTTTTTTTTTCAAAATGGACCCTTTTTTAATCTTTTTTTTTAAGTCAAACAAAAGCTTAGATATTATCCTTGAAGACCCTTTTGGTCGCTTAGTGGGATGCGAGTGGGATATCTATCAAAATAAATATTTTTTAACTCAAGACTTACAATTTTTGACTTTTTTTTTTGCAAATACGATTTTTTTTCCAAATGGGCCCTTTTTTTAAAATTTTTTTTGTAGTCAAAAGAAAGCTTAGGTCCATTCCTTTAAGATATTTTTAGTCCCTTAGTGGGATGCGAGTAGGATATCTATCAAAATAAATATTTTGTAACGCAAGACATACAATTTTTTAATTTTTTTTTGCAAAATCAAAATTTTTTTCCAATATGGGCCCTTTTTTAATTTTTTTTTTTTGCTCAAAAGAAAGCCTAGGTCCATTCCTTTAAGATATTTTTAGTCCCTTAGTGGGATGCGAGTGGGATATCTATCAAAATAAATATTTTGTAACGCAAGACATACAATTTTTTAATTTTTTTTTGCAAAATCGAAATTTTTTTCCAATATGGGACTTTTTTTTAAAATTTTTTTTTGCTCAAAAGAAATCTTAGGTCTTTTCCTTTAAGACCTATTTTGTCACTTAGGAAGATGTGAGTAGGATATCTATTAAAATAAAAATGTTGTAACTCAAGACATTCAATTATTGACTTTTTTTTTGCAAATTCGAATTTTTTTTCAAAATGGGCCCTTTTTTAAAAATTTTTTTTTAGTCAAAAGAAAGCTTAGGTCCATTCCTTTAAGATATTTTAGGTCCCTTAGTGGGATACGAGTGGGATATCTATCAAAATAAATATTTTGTAACTCAAGATATACAATTTTTGATTTTTTGGCAAAATCAAAAACTTTTTTGACTTTTTTTTAAAATGGGCCCTTTTTTTAATTTTTTTTTTTGCTATAAAGAAAGCTTAGGCCTATTCCTTTAAGATGGTTTTGATCGCTTAGTGGGATGCGAGTGGGATATATATCAAAATAAATGTTTTGTAACTCAAGACATACAATTTTTGTGTTAAAACATTTATTTTGATAGATATCCCACTCGCATCCCACTAAGGGACTAAAAATATCTTAAAGGAATGGACCTAGGCTTTCTTTTGAGCAAAAAAAAAAAATTAAAAAAGGGCCCATATTGGAAAAAAATTTTGATTTTGCAAAAAAAAATTAAAAAATTGTATGTCTTGCGTTACAAAATATTTATTTTGATAGATATCCTACTCGCATCCCACTAAGGGACTAAAAATATCTTAAAGGAATGGACCTAAGCTTTCTTTTGACTACAAAAAAAATTTTAAAAAAAGGGCCCATTTGGAAAAAAAATCGTATTTGCAAAAAAAAAAGTCAAAAATTGTAAGTCTTGAGTTAAAAAATATTTATTTTGATAGATATCCCACTCGCATCCCACTAAGCGACCAAAAGGGTCTTCAAGGATAATATCTAAGCTTTTGTTTGACCTAAAAAAAAAGATTAAAAAAGGGTCCATTTTGAAAAAAAAAAGTCAACAAAGTTTTTGATTTTGCAAAAAAAGTCAAAAATTTTATGTTTTGAGTTACAAAATATTTATTTTGATAGATATCCCACTCGCATCCCACTAAGCGACCAAGTAGGTGTTCAAGGAAAATATCTAAACTTTATTTTAAGAAAAAAAAAAAAATAAAAAAAAATAGCGTATTTTAAAAAAAAGTCAAAAAAGTTTTTGATTTCGGAAAAAAAATATTAAAAATTTTTTATTTTTTTTTTTAAATATTTTTTTTCGAAAGATCGAAGAAATAGCTATCTATACTATTTGGAACACATTTTGCTAAGAACAATAGGTAATAAGTTACATGGATAAGAAAAAACCTCTGTTTGACCAAATTGTCAAAATTTTACCCCCTATAACTCAGAGAGTTCTCGACCGATGTTGTTGAAAAATTGTGTCTGAGTTACTATCCAATAGAGCTAACCTTGGTGCAAATTTCATCCCGATCGGAAGACATCGATTTCAAAAGTTGGTTCACTTGACATGAAATCCCCCATATATATATTTTTTTTCTCTTTTAAACCATTAAAAAGTTATAATGAAAAATGTAAGAAAACTTCATAATTAATAACACTCATACGCCTACATGCTGATTTTTAATGAAATTGTTATTTCATACTACAAAGCCAGTTTATCCTAAAGAAAATTTATAAAATATTAAAGCTACCTTTATAAGCTATTAAATGTTAGCAGACATTTTTATTACAGACTTAAAGAAAATTTTAAAAAATTTGGTGAAATTTCAAAAAAAAAAAAATTTTTCAGTTGCACTTTAATAAAGGAAACTATTAGACCATAGAGAAGTACACATAGAGCGGAAACTAGAAAAGAAGTCAAACAAAAAAAATTACACAAGAAGCTACACATACGAGTGTTGTTTTTGTTTTCACATAGTTTTTCTCACTATTACATTCTCATTACTTAGATTTTTGACAATTGAGTTAGGTCTTTGACAGGAAAGTTTCAGATCTATGTATATTAATCTACTTAGAATGGAGGAAAGAGAGAAATGTCAATGAAAAAAATCAAACAAAATTGTTCTCTTTTGACACATATGTGTGTGATACAAACAGACTTAGGTTTTTGGCTCTCAGTTACATATCTAGTTGCCATATACGTTAATGACTTTTGTAATATAAAAATCAGTTAAATATTAATTACCAGGGTTTCTTCACTCAATTAAATTAACTTTTTTTGCAGTCCTCAAGCAATTGTTTTATGTAGAACAGAAATTATTAAAAATTCTCAGCCTAACTACAAAAGCCTTAAAGTCGATTTTAAGTCCATGAGATTTTTTTTTGAGATTTTTATTGAACAAAGTTTTTTTTTTGCTTCAAAAATGTCGACCTTATTGATCATGTATATCTATGCGTATGATTAATATTAATTATCAGATTTTCATACTTTTTTCATCATAACTTTACAAACATACGACTGAGGTAAATAATATTAATGTAGTTTTAAAGCTAACACAATAACCTATTTAAACAAATACTTAATTTTGAAATTTTATGAAATATTTTTAAAAAATTTTTCAAAACCAAATATGCGGGAAGTTTTGCTTTAATTCTTTAATTTGAAAAAAAGTGCCGCTGAAGCACACCGATTGCTTACAGAAGTTTATGGTGAAAGTGTTTCATAGATGTGATTTTGTAGTTCAATTATTTAGTATTGTTATTCATTAACTAATAGAATATCTATTTGTATTTACGTTTTCTATTTTTATTATTGAACTTTCTCCATCCCATGAATTTTTTGAATTATTACACCGTCCAACAAATAGAGAAAAAATTCGTTAGACACGAACCGGATTATATACGTCTGAAACTATAAATTTAATGGAGAAAAACTGTGTTTTCCGTTTTTCATTTCGTGATCCTGTGTCCTTTTTTAAGGACTTCAAAGTTTCGAAGTAAATTTTTCAAAAAATATTTAAAAATACTCCTGCTATTCCCACAATGACAAATTGTATGTCAAATAAACAAGAAGAGTTGTAAAATATTTTGTATTATCTTTATTTTATCCTAAAAGGATCAAAAGATGTCAAAAATGTCCTTTAAAATGTTTATCCTTTAATATCCTTTAAGATTACCAAAAAAAAATCGTTTTAAAAAATAGTGTGTTAAAGACCCAAATATTCTATACTAAATGTCAAAATTTCATCCTTTATGTATTAAGGTCAAATTAAAATAGAAAAAAAAATGGATTAGTATACAAAAAAGTTTTATTAAGAAAAGTGCATGTTTATAAACTACACCACCATAGTGGGGGAGGTATAATGGGTTAAGGCTGTTGTTTGCAACATACAAAAATATTGTCCCAACACCCTTAGTATACAAATCTGCTCAGGATCACTTTCTGAGTCGACTAAGCGATGTCTGTCCGTCTGTCCGTCCATCCATGTAAACCCTGTAATCAAACTATAGGTCGCAGGTTTAAAGATAATTCGACAAAATTTGGCACAAACCTTTATATTGCCCCAAGGACAAAGGCTGTTGAATTTGGTTAGAATCAGCCCATTATTTATCCTAGCCCCCATACAATTGGCCTATTTGAAAATAGTTAAGCTCTCATAAATATCTTTATTATAAACATATTCAAACCAAATTCAGCACAATTGAGTTTTATGTAAGCCGAACTCTCATAACCAAATTTCGTGACGATCGGTCAACAATAATCCATAGCTCCCATATAAGCAACATTCTCGAAAATGTCATTAATATACATAAATCTCTGAAATATGTCAGTATCCAAACAAAATTCAACACAAATATGTTTCATATATTCGCAATTCATCCCACCCGATTGGTCCATAATTAGTCATAGCTCCCATATAAGGCCCACTACCGAAAATGTGTGTATTTAAATAAGATTCAACACAAATAAGTTTCATATCAAAAGAAAACTCTTTATAATCATATACCCAGTGTAGGGTATCATAATTGACATTTGACATTTTACTTGTTTATTAAAAAGTCTGCTTCGTTGCTTTTCACAACGGATTTTGTTATATTGTTTTCGAATGAAATATTAAATTAAAATATAAAAAATCAAATAATTCAAATTTATTATATTTTTTTTTAACACTTAACTAGTTAAGATAGAAGGATGAAATTTTGGCATGTGGTATTCAATATTTGGATCTTTAACTCACTATTTTTTTAAAAAGAAAATTATAGGAAATTTAAAAGGATATTCAAGGATAAAAATTTGAAAGGACATTTTTGACATCTTTTGATCCTTATAGGATAAAATAAAAATAATACGAAATATTTTACAACTCTTCTTGATCATTTGACACCAAATTTGACATAGTAGGATGATCAGAAGTATTTTAAAACATTTTTTTAAAAATGTACTTCTCTGAAAATTTAAAGTCCTTTTAAAAGGAAACAGCATCACGAACTGAAAAACTGAGAACGCAGTTTTTCTCCATTTAATTTATTGTTTTGGACGCATATCATCCGGTTCGTGTCTAATATTGATTGTCGTACGGTGTTATATGAGAAAATATATTTAAAAAAAACTTTTCTTTTTGGTTTTAATAAATTTTAAAATTTTTTTTATAAAATTTCAAAACTTGTTATTGGTTTACATAGCTCATTGTGTTAGCTTTGAAACTGCATTAATATTTTGTATCTGAGTGGTATGGTTATAAAGTTATGATGAAAAATGTATAAAAATCTAATAATTAATATTAATCATACGTACAGATATACCTGATCAATGAAATTGTAAATTACTTAGAAAAGGAAAGTACTAAGTCAACAATTATAAGTGATATTAACTAAAGAAACAATTCACAGTTTCTAAAAATAATTTTTATGCATTAAAATAACATATTGTGGGAATAATTTACAAAAATTAAGTGCTTCAAAAATTTTTTTTAACAATTAAACCTTGTATTTATTTTAACAAACTGCATAAATATAAAGTTTTTATATAAAATTAATATAACAAAAAATAACATAGAATAAACTAAATACACACATTTTTCAAAATCCCTTTTTAATCAACAAAATCACGTTTCAACCCAAAAACACACACATCACTATCGATTTAAACTTCCTGCAACTAACTACTGCAGCTGGATTTAATATATTTTTTTTCTTTTTGTTCAATATGTTTTCTATATACATAATATTTGATTAAAATGTTTCCAAAAAAAATGAAAAAAAAAACACCAAATTTCTGACACATTCATTTGGTTTGGAAATTCAGTAAAACTAAATTTAGTGTTATTCCAGCTACACGTGCTGATTGAATATGATAAATGTGTTATAGAGCCAAACTGCATACATTTTCTGATGTGTTAATAAATTTTAATCCATTGAGAGATTTTTTCCACCATCATTTTTTTTAATTTTATTTTATATACTTTAGTTTATTCACACAGTTGTTGCAATTTAACTAAACTGCAAAATAATGCTGCCTGGGATTTTGTTGTAAAATTGTGTGAGTGAGTGTGTGTTCAGGTGTAGTTGTGTTTGATGACCAAAGTGATGAGTAAATAAAATAAAATTGCATGTGTATAGAATCTAAAAAAAAAATAAATTTGTTTACATACGTTTGGAGTTTTTTTTTTATTTTTCGGGAAAATTTTTATATTGTATGTTAGATGTCATAGCAAAAAGTGAATTTAAAAATTTATTTAACAAAAAAATCTAGTTGGAATTAAGGCGAATTGGTTGCTAAGAAAAAACTATGGTTTCAAAATGGGAAAGATTCCTACTAAAATAGATTTTCCAGCTTCAACAACACACTTTATATCGCAAGATTTTAAATATTTTTTATATCATAAAGCAAGGCTTGTTTGTTTATTTCTTAAATCCATTTAAATTTTTACAAAACCTTTTTTCGTTCTAAAGTTATATTGAAAAATACTTAATATCCCATTAATTAATATTACTCATACGCCTACCATATCGTTTTTTTATTAAAACTCCAATTTTCTTTAATTTTTATTAGATTTTTTTAAAATTTTTCTTTAGCTTACCTTCCTTTAAACTCATTTATTTATTTTATTTAAACTACATACTCTTTTTTAGCCAATTTTTCCAAACTCTGCTAGTGTTTTATTTATCAAAAATTTATTGTGTAAATATTGCCGAAATAATTTTTTTTAGCTGGCTGTGTATGTTTCCAATTTTTTTCTTAGAGTTTTTATATTTAATTTGAAATTTTTTTCTATATTAGTGCACAGCCAATTTTATGTTTCATGTGACAGATTAAACGATTTGCATGTAAAACAAGCAGCTCGTTTTCAATTAGTCAATTTCTGATATTGATGGTCAATTTATTTGCAACAATGTAATAAAAAATAATTTTTCTGCATTTTTTGGCCATTTAATTTTATGTTTATGTAATAAAAATTTAATAAAGTCATTTGTTTTCAATAAATTATGGAAAATTGAAACAAAAACCTGTAGAGAGTTAATGTGGTAATAGCTGTTTATAATTAATTTTGGTACAGTACAGATGTAAATTATTTAATACTTCAAGAAAGAGTATTAAATAAGAAACATTTCTGATTTCAAATAAAGCAGATATCTTATAAATTTGTTGAAATAATAAGGAAAAAAATTATCGAAAAAAAATTCTTAAAGTTTTAAAATTTTTTTAACGATTTTTGTTTATACTTTACAATATTTTCTGCCAGTATTAAAAAGCTTAAGATGTTGTCTTTGAAATCATATTAAAAATATTCACCTCAGTCTTGTTGTTATAAAGTTACGATGGAAAATGTATGAAAATCAAATAATTAATATTAATCATACGCTAGGGTGTTTCAATATTCAAGCAAGTTTTTAAGTTGCCGCCATTTGTGCAGTTAAGTGTTGCAAAGCAAAAAAAGAACACAGTTTGACAGCTAATAGTTTGGGGTTAGTAAAACTAGATCACTTCACAAAGAAACATTAAATGTTGAGCAAGATTTCGAGCAAAATAATTTTAAAAGACAAATAATTTCAACTTGATAGCTCTGTTAAGTGCCAAAAGTGGCACATGTGTCAGAATTCAGTGTGTATTTTAAGCAATTTTCTGTTAGTAAGTAAGTTGCACTGATATTTACTTTATTATTCATTTAAATTTCTTCAGTTAATGAAGATAACTTGTATATTTTTTGCTATATTAAAAAAAAATTGTGTAAAAAAATAATTTTTCGAAAAAATCTTCGCAAACTTTTGCTAAATTTTTTAAAGATATTTTAACTAATGTCATAACTAATTAGTTTCTTAAATAGTTGAATGTGTTAGCTTTTAAACTGCATTAATATTATTTACCTCAATCGATCTGTTACAAAACTATGATAGAAAAAGTATAAAAATCGTATAATTAATATTAATTATACGCAGTGATATAAAATCAATAACATTTTAAATAACTTACAAAAACAAATGAAATTTTGTGTTATTAAGTAAACTGCACTAATATTTAATTTATTATTCATTTAAATTTATTCAGTTAATGTAGATATTTTATATATTTGTTTGCTTTATTAAAAAAAATTTGTGTAAAAAAATAATTTTTCGAAAAAATCTTCGTAAACTTTTGCTAAATTTGTTAAAGATATTTTAACAAATTTCATAACTAATGAGTTTAAATAGCTTAATGTGTTAGCCTTAAAACAGCATTAATATTATTTACCTCAATCGATTTGTTACAAAATTATGATAGAAAAAGTATGAAAATCGTATAATTAATATTAATTATACGCAGTGATATAAAATCAATAAAATTGAAATTACTTACAAAAACAAATGAAATTTTGTGTTATTAAGTAACCGGCACTAATATTTAATTTATTATTCATTTAAGTTGCAGTTAATGTAGATATTTTATATATTGTTTGCTTTTTAAAGAGAATGTTTGTAAAAAATTTAATTTTCGAAAAAATCTTCATAAAGTTTAATTTGTTAAAGATATTTAAAAAAAAAAATCATAATTAATTAGTTTTTGAAATAGCTCAATGCTATTTCATTGTATTTTATTTTCGTCAATGTAGATATCTTATTAATTTTGTGCTTTTCTAAGGAGAATGTTTATGAAAAATATGAATTCTTCTAAATTTTAGCTAAATTTTTAAAATATATTTTCAATATTTTCAAAATTAATTATTTGCTTAAATAGCCCATTGTGTAAGCTTTTAAATTTCATTAACATTATTTAGCTCAATCGCTTTTTTACAAAGTTATGATGGAAAATGTATGAAAATCTCATAATTATTATTAATCATACGCATTGTACTACATCTATATATATAAAAATGAAATGGTCCATGTATGTAATGTCATCACGTGAGAACGGCTGGAGCGATTTGGCTGAATTTTTTTTATTCGATTCGAAATTTTCAGTAGATGGCTAAAACCGGCTTTTTTGAGTCCAGTCAACTGTAATAAAAAAGCCCCAAAAGTATGCAGTACAAATTTAGATATTTTATTTGCAAATAAATAAGAACAGGAAGGGTTGGAGAAACTTGACGAACTAACATTAGTAAATGCTACCGGGCGATGTCAACTAGTTATCAATAAAATTGCAAAAACACTTGAAATTTACGGTTGTTTAACAAAACACACAAACAGTTCTTTTATTAGCTGGTAAAAGAAATAGAATTTTATGCAATAATGGTATTTTTTAAAGACAATAACTAAATTTCTATAGAAATTAAAAAAGAATCACAAATTTTGTGACTCAGTTTCTACAAAAATCGTATTTATATATGATTATATTATTTTCTAATAAACTAAATTTCTTTAGATTTATTATCTTTTAGTTACTGCAGTTATTCAAAGGTTTTTTGAATTTTATTTAAATTTAATTTTTTTTTTCAAAATGTTTTCCTAAAGTTTTGCCTATTTTTAAAGACATTTTATAATATTCCAAAACTATTAGTAGCTTTATTAAATATCTTACTCTATTGGCTTTAAAACATCATTAAAATTATTTACCTCAATCTTTTTGTTGCAAAGTTATGATGGAAAATGTAAGAAAATCGTTTAATTAATATTAATCATACGCCTAGATATACATAATTAATAAAATTGTAAATTACTAAGTAAAACACATGAAATTATATATTGAAATTATCAATAACTTTATTAAACTCATAATAGCGTTATTAGCTTTTAAGAGTTATAGATTTTTATATAAAAAATTTATTATTTTTAAGATTTTAAAAATTTACTAAATTTTAATTTTAATCAAATTGTCATGGTAAACACTTTAAGTTGATTCCAAACTATCTATTATTGCAATTTTATTAGTTTTTTTTAATATATCTACTAAATGACTCTGAACTTATTTTTTAATTTGCCACAAATTATTAAATTTTCTTTTAACATATTCACCATTTCTCCCTTAATTAAATTTAAATCTTTCTATTAAAAACACTTACTAAAAGAAGACATTTAAATTGTCTATAAAATAAATAAAATTAAAGAAATAAAAACTTTATTACAAGTATGTATTTACACAATTGAGTTCAATTTATGTGGAAAACCTTCAAAAGTCTTTATATCTTAACTTTTCTTCATAACATAAAGAAAATTGCCCCAGTATTCATTTACTTACTCAAACAAATAAACATTTACACACATATAGAATGTGTGTGAGACACACACACTTATCAATACTTTAAAATGCTGATACGCATAAACTCACATATTGTCATGAATGAACCCTTATAAAATAAAACTTTTCATAAATAAATCGTTGTAAATAAAAAATATCAGAAAAAAAAGAAATAATAATAATCATAGAAATTGTTCTTTTGTAAAACACTTCGTTTTGGTATCTCTTTTTCAACTTTTGAAAATTGAAATCTAAAGAGTCTGTAAAACAATCTAGTGTATGAGTAAATAAAATATCTTAACATGAAATCTTTGTTATAGGAGACTTGAAGATATTAATAGGCAGAAGCAATTGAGACATTAAATTCAAAATTTATTTTTTTTAAATATCTAAAGTGTATTACAATTTGTTGTCTACGAAGAGTAAACACTATACATCTTTGAAATATTAACTTATGGTTGGAGACTCACTGTGTTAGCTTTAAAATTTCATTAAAATTATTCATCTCAAACGTTTTGTTACAAAGTTATGATGAAAAATATATGAAAATCTTCTAATTAATATTAATCATACGCATTGATATACTTTAAATCTTTGAAATCCATTTATACAGTGAGAGATTTCGTTACAAGGCCTTGAAATGATCCATTACTTATGAAATGTTTTCAAAAATAAAATTAAATATTTCTACAAACACATTCAATGGAATTTCGCACCCAGCAAATTGATAATTTAAAAAATTTTTCAATTAAATTTCATTTTATTTAGATTTTGAAAATTTTAGGAAATTTGAATCAAATAAACCACTTTTTATAATTTATAGAGATTTAAAGGAAAATTTACTGCATTTTCTGAAAAAATTTAATTGGTACTTTTTATTTTGGTGCAGTTTTTTTAAAAATGTAAAAAGTTTCAGTTCTTATAGAAATTTTTATTTTTCAAAGAGTACTTTTTGGCACTTTTTTGGCCAATTTTTTTTTTTAAATTTACAACTCTTTCAATACTTGTAAATTTCTAAATAAATTTTATGTTTTTTTAAAAAGTACTATTTTTGGTACTTTTTTATTTTGGCTTAATTTTTTAAATGAGATAAACTCTTATTAATAAGTAATTCAATTCAATAAATTTTCAGGAAAATTTCTAGATTTTTCTAAAAGTACTTTTTTTGTACTTTTTGCCTATTGTGCCCAAATTTTTGTAAAAAAAATAAAATTCTTTCAAATCAAAAAGTACTATTTGGTACTTTATTTTATTTGTTTCCAAATTCTTTTAAATTAAAAGAAATCATTCAATTTTGATTTCGAAATCGTATGTTTAGTGATATTTTTTTATCAATAATTTCTAGAAAATTTGTTTTTTCAAAAAGTACTTTTTTGGTACTTTTTTTATTTAGTTGATAATTGTTTAAAACTTAAAAAAAAGTTTAAATTTTAAATTCGTTTTAGTCAAATATGAATTGTTAAATTAATATTGTATAGATCTGGGAAAATCAAAAAGTACTTTTTTTATTTTGGTCTCATTTTTGTAAATTTTCTATAATACTTATGGATTTTTAAGCAAATTTAAGCTCAATTAGACAGATTTCAGTTGTTAAATTCATTTGTACATATATTTTCCGAAAATTTCAGTTTTTTTTCAAAAAGTACTTTTTTGGTACTTTTTCGTTTTGGCCTAATTTTTGTAAAAAATTAAAATTCTTTCAATTCTTATTGATTTTTAAGCAACTTTGCAAATTTATTGAAATTTTTTTTAAATTTCTAGCAAAATTTAAAAATTGCTTTTTTGATATATTTTATATTTAGTTCCGAATTGTTTAAACTTCAGAATTTTGTTTCAGTTTTAAGTTTTTCAGAAATTTGCATTTTTTATTACTTTTTCCATAAAGTACTTTTTCTATTTTGATGTGTTTTCTAAATTTAATGAAATTTTGATAAAATATTTAATTTTTTATAGTTTCAAATCAAATTTAAAATGATTGAAAAAGGTACTTTTTTGGTTTGAGTTCAGAATTGTTTAAATTTTTGAATATTTTACATTCTAAGCTCATTTAAGCCAAATTTCAGTTGTTAAATTTATTTGTTTACATTTCAGGGAAATTTTTCCAAAAAGTACTTTTTCGGTACTTTTTTATTTGGCTCCTAATTTTATTATGTTTCGTAAATTTAATGAAATTTTGATAAAATATTTTATTTTTTTATATTTTCTAACAAAATCTAAAATTTTTGTGAAAGTTCTTTTTTGATACTTTTTTATTTAGTTCAGAATTGGATTTTTTTTAAATTTTAATATCATTTAAGACAAATTTTAGTTGTTAAATTCATTTGTTTGCATGTTTAAGCAAATTTTATGTTTTTTCAAAAAGTACTTTTTTGGTACTATTTTTATTTAGTTCCAAATTTGATTATCATTCCTAAATTTAATGAAATTTATATGAAATATTAAATTTTTTTAAAGATTCCAACAAAAGTCCTTTTTTGGTACTTTTTTTTATTTAGTTCAGAATTGTTTAAACTTTTGAATTTTTTTAAATTTTAAGCTCATTTAAAACAAATTTCAATTGTTAAATTCATTTGTTTACAAGTTTAGGGAAATTTCGTGTTTTTTTTCAAAAAGTACTTTTTTGGTACTTTTTTGTTTGGCTCCAAATTTTATTATGTTTCCTAAATTTAATGAAATTGATCAAATATGTAAATTTTTTAAAGATTCTAACAAAATTTTAAATTTTTTAAAAAGTACTTTTTTGATACTTTTTTTATTTAGTTCAGAATTGTTTAAACTTTTGATTTTTTTTAAATTTGAATCGGGTTTTAGACATATTTCAGTTGTTATATTCATTTGTTTAAATGTTTAGGGAAATTTTATTTTTTTCAAAAAGTACTTTTTTGGTACTTTCTCGATTTTGCCTAATATTTGCAAAAATGAAAGTTCTTTAAATTTGTATAAAATGATAAATTCTTTAAATTTGAAATTTTATGCTCATTTAAAACAAATTTCAGTTGTTAAATTCATTTGTTTACAAGTTTAAAGAAATTTCATGTTTTTTTTCAAAAAGTACATTTTTGGTACTTTTTAGTTTGGCTCCAAATTTTATTATGTTTCCTAAATTTAATGAAATTTTAATCAAATATTTAAATTTTTTAAGATTCTACTAAAATTATAAATTTTTGAAAAAGTACTTTTTTGATACTTTTTTTATTTAATTCAGAATTGTTTAAACTTTTTAATTTTTCAAAATTTTAAGCCGGTTTTAGACAAATTTCAGTTGTTAAATTTATTTGTTTAAATGTTTAGGGAAATTTTATGTTTTTCAAAAAGTACTTTTTTGGTACTTTCTTGTTTTTGCCTAATATTTGTAAAAATTATAAATTCTTTAAATTTGTATTGATTTTTAGTGGTTAAATTCATATGTATACATTTTCAGGAAAATTTCATATTTTTTTCAAAAAGTACTTTTTTGGTACTTTTTTTATTTGGCCTAATTTTTGTAGAAATGTTAAATTCTCTAAAATTTTATTGATTTTTAAGCGAAAAGTAATTTTTTGGTACTTTTTGTTTAGCTCCAAATTTTATTATGTTTCCTAAATTTAATGAAATTTTGATAAAATATTTAAATTTTTGAAAAATTACTTTTTTGATTTTTTTTTATTCAGTTCAGAATTGTTTAAACTTTTGAATTTTTTAACATTTTAAGCCGGTTTTAGACAAATTTCAGTTGTTATATTCATTTGTTTAAATGTTTAGGGAAATTTTATGTTTTTCAAAAAGTACTTTTTTGGTACTTTCTTGTTTTTGCCTAATATTTGTAAAAATGATAAATTCTTTAAATTTGTATTGATTTGTATACATTTTCAGGGAAATTTCATATTTTTTTCAAAAAGTACTTTTTTTGGTACTTTTTTATTTTGGCCTAATTTTTGTAGAAATGTGAAATTCTTTAAAATTTTATTGATTTTTAAGTAAATTTCATGTTTTTTCAAAAAGTACTTTTTGATAAGTTTTTTTTATTTAACTGAAAATTGTTTAAAACTTAAAAATTGTTTCAATTTTTAATTCGCTTTAGGCATATTTTAGTAGTAAAATTATATAGACTTTCAGGGAAATGTCATGCTTTGTGTAAAAGTCAAGATTGTCACAAAAATTTGGTACTAAAAATAAGTAATCACTGAAGTTTTCTTTAGTACTTTTCTAATTGCTTGGTGATTCGTATTAATTTATTTAGCTTATAATTAAGGGTCACACTTAAAGTTAATAACTACACAACATACTTCAAATAACAAAGTATATTTAATTTGATTTCTTCAACTTACTTGTACCTTTCATCATTCCCTTAAGCAAACATAACCTTAAACAAAAAAAAAATAAATTTCAACACATAAAATATTTGTACTTATATGTCATGTTAATATTTACATTTCATTAAATTTAATTTTTCTTAACCCCCTTAACTGCCTTAAATGACTTGTTTCTAAATCATTTGGAAAATTAAAGAATGAAATAAATAAATAAATAAACAAACTGGAAATCAATTAATATTTAACAACTTAATTTGTAAATATAAACAAAATACCCACACACAAACTAGGACAATACAATACCCCTTAAGTAGAGTGTATAATTATTTATACAAAATCTTTATTGAATTAATTATGGTAAAAATAATTAACAATCAAATGATAATTGCCGGAATTGTTTATTTTATTAGGGGTTGCTGGGGGAGTTTGGGAGTAGAAAGAGAGTGGAGAAATAGGAAATGGAAAGTATTTAAAATCTTTTTATCTTGCTATTTCTGTATATTATTGTGTATAAATTTCATTTGTTTTTCGATTTATCTGGCTTATTAGTGTATCAAATGAAATTTTTAGTATACATCACTACTTTTGAATATAAGGATGTATATAACATTGTTGCTTCATATGTAATACCTAGAAATATTCACTAGAGATCCAGTAAACTACATATATACCTTCTATGTTTACTTTTATAACCTATATTAAGCTAGTATGTCCGTCAGTCTGTCTGTCTTTTCAGCTGATCATATATTTGTATGTATAAATCACTGTCACTTTAAAAATACTAAACGAAAATAAACAAATTTTCTTCACAATGTTTATCAATCTTCTAGGCTCTTTGCTATTGAAAATCTTTCAAATCGGTTAAGTAGAAAAAAAGTTATAAAATAAAATCTAAGACAATCTTTAAAAAAAGTCCATTTTTTCACTACTTAGCTTGTTGTTATAGAATGTTTAGAAGTTTAATGTTGTTATTGTAGGAGTCAAGCTTGTTATTGTTGTTACTGTACACATAATGTGTGTATAAATAGCCAGCAATGTTGATATGATTGTATTTGATTAAATTTGTAGGGCAATTAAGATTCATTATTGCCGACTATAACAAGTTTTTTTGTTTTAGACTTAACTAGGCATAAAATCGACAAGATAAACACAACTCAACCACAGAAAAAAACATAATAATTATCTAAATATAACAGAAAAACAAAGCAAAAAAAATAAACAAATATAAATATAGACAATTATCTATAAGACTGGGAAATTAATGTTGAAAACCAACCACTAATTTATTAGAGTAAAAATAAAAGAAAACTTTTTTGTACAGTTTTATGGTCTTAGATTGTCGACAACTACAAGACCACTGGCCATAAATAAAAAAAAAATATTTAGTTGATATGGTAAACAATACAAAACTCCAGCAAAATAGTACGATTTACCAATATACACTGAGAAAAAGGGTTTAGATGTAATAATTAAAAAATATCTTGCAACTGAGAAAAAGGGTTTTCATGTAATAATTAAAAAATATTTTACAACTTCCTAATTTTCATAAGTTAAAACTGTAAAATTTTTTTTTAAAATTAAATTTCTTTTTAAATTTTCCTTAATAACTAAAATTTATAAATTCTGTTTAAAATTTAAGATTTCTGCCAAAAAAGACGTTTTTCCAATTTCATATTTTGGCATAATTTTAAAAACTTGTTGACAACTTTAAATTCTTTCCTTTCAGAACAAAATTAACTTTTTTCAAAAAGTACTTTTTTGGTACTTTTTTAGGGGCAAATTCATGTTTTAACTAAAAGTACTTTTTTGGTACTTTTTTATTTATGTTGCAATTTTTTTAGAATTTTGTAAAATTCTTTGAATTTTTTTATTGATTTTTAATTAAATTTCAAAATTTCTTTCATTTCAGAACAAATTTAACTTTTTTTCAAAAGTAATTTTTTGGTACTTTTTTAGGGGAAAATTCATGTTTTTAGTAAAAGTACTTTTTTGGTACTTTTTTATTTTGGTTGCAGTTTTTACGAATTTTGTAAAATTCTTGGAATTTTTTATTGATTTTTAATTAAATTTCAAAATTTTCAAAAAATATTTATATATTTGGTCAGAATTGTTACAAATTTCAAATTTTTTTCAATTTTAAATTCGTTTTAGGCAAATTTCAGTTATTAAATTCAATTGTATTGATTTTTAGGGCGAATTTCATGTTTCTTTCTAAAAGTACTTTTTGTATTTTGGCTCAATTTTTGTAAAAATATTAAATTCTTTAAATTTTTAGAAAATTTCATGTTTTTTCAAAAAGTATTTTTTTATTTGGCTTAGAAATGTTTAAAATTCAAAAACATTTTCAATTTTAAATTCTTTCTAGGCAGATTTCAGTTCTTAAATTGAATTGTATAGATTTTTAGGTCAAATTTCATTTTTTTTCGAAAGGTACTATTTTGGTACTTTTTATTTTGGCTTATTTTTTGTAAAAATATCAAATTGTTTTAATTATTATATACCATTTCTAATCGAATTTAAACATTTTTCATAAAGTACCTTTTTGTGGTACCATTTTTTTTTAGTACAAAAGTTTACAATTCTTAAACTTAAATTGTAAAAATGTTCAGTGGAAAATTCGTATTTTTACTAAAGGTACTTTTTGCTACTTTTTCGTATTAATTGCAAATTTTTCGTTTTTTTAAAATTCTTTGAATTTTTTTATTGATTTTGAATTAAATTTCAAAATTTTCAAAAAGTATTTCAGAATTGTTACAAATTTAAAATTTTTATCAATTTTAAATTCGTTTTTGGTAAATTTCAGTTATTAAGTTTAACTGTATTGATTTTTAGGGCGAATTCCATGTTTCTTTCTAAAAGTATTTTTTGTATTTTGGCTTAGTTTTTATAAAAATATCCAATTGTTTTAATTTTTATTAATTTTAAGCAAATCATGTTATTCAAAAAGTACTTTTTTGGTACTTTTTTTATTTGTCTCAAAATTTTTTTAAAATATATCTTACAATTCAATTGTATAGATTTTTAGGACAAATTTCATATTTTTTTTCTAAAAGTACTTTTTTGGTACTTTTATTTGTTTTGTTTTAATTTTTGTAAAATTCTTTAAATTTATATTAATTGTTAAAAAAATTTAATGTTATTTCAAAAAGTACTTTTTTGCTATTTTTTTATTTGGCTCTAAATTTCTTAAAATGTAAATAAATCTTACAATTTAAATTTCAGTTTAATTATATTTCGAAATTTGTTTTAATTTTTAATTGTAAACATAAATTATATAAATTTTCGGGGGAAATTTCATGTATTTTTTTCTGAAAGCACTTTTTTGGTACTTTTTTATTTTGGCTCAGTTTTTATAAAAATTTCAAATTCTTTAAATTTTTATTAATTTTTAACCCAATTTCATTTATTTCAAAAATAGTTTTTTGCTATTTTTTTAATTCGAATCCAAATACTCTAAAAATGTTATATTTTTAATACGTTTTAGGCAGGTTTCCTATACTAAACTTAAATTGTTTAGATTTTCAGGGAAAACTTCAAGATTTTTCTAAAGGTACTTTTTTTATTAATTTGGACCAAATGTATACAATTGAAATATTTTTTAATTCTAATTTCGTTTTAGTCTAATTCAATTGTATAGATTTTCATGGAAAATTTTATGTATTTTCAAGTATTTTTCTAAAAGTACTTTTTGGTACTTTTAGCGTATGGCTCCAAATTTGTTAAAATTCAAACAAATCTTCCAATTTTAATATAGTTTTTTTAGATTTCCAAAATTGTATATTTCTTTATTAAATTTTATGCATTTTTACACAAATTTGTTTGAAATGTAAAAATTAAAGTTTTTAGATTTTTATGCAAATTTAATTTTTTTCAAAAAGTACTTTTTTTGGTAATTTTTTATTTTGTTTCCAAATTTGTTAAAATGTAAAAAAATCGTTAAATTTTAAATTTTTATGCAAAATTTAATGTTCTTCAAAAAGTATCTATTTTGGTACTTTTTTATTTTGGCTCCAAATTTGTTAAAATGCAAAAAAAATCGTTAAAATTTTATGCAAATTTTATGTTTTTTTGTAACAAAAGTGGATTCGTATGCAAACATGTTTTTTAAAAAGTACTTTTTTTGGTACTATTTTATTTTGGCTCCAAATTTGTTAAATCGTAAAATTTTTGATTTCGATCCAAATTTCATAATTTTCAAAAAGTATTTTTTGATACTTTGCTTTATTTTAGCTTCAAATTTTAGATTTTTAAGTTTTTTAAAAACTAATTTTTTTGGTACTTTTTTATTTTGGCTGCAAATCTTTTAAAATGTAAAAAAAAAATCGTTCAATTTTAAATTCGTTTTAATTAGATTTCGCAAATTTTATATTTATTTTGTTTTTGTGTTGTTTATATGCCTGTTTGAACATGGTTCATGTTTTCTTAAGTACTTTTGTTGTTACTTCTTTGAATTGAAAGTCCCATCTGCTGTCAATATCAGAAGTAGCGTTGTAAAATGTTGTTAATAACAACTTTCCAAATAGTCTAATATTTAAAAAAAAACTTTTAAGAAATAAATTGCAGAGATATAAGACAAAAACCTGCCTCATTTTATTAAATTTTTTACGTATTTTAATCGATTTTTTAAAGACGGTAGATGAATTAAAGAGCCTTATTTTACAATATTTGTAAGAAATATACTTTATATTTTAAAATCTATTATTTTGCTTCCACAATTTCCTCTTGCATTCCATTTAATCCCAACAAATTGTCACTTGCATTTCTTCCTTTTTTTCTCTTTAGGTTTTTATGTTTCCTTAATTTCGTATAAATTGAAAGTCTTCAGAAAATATTTGAATTTACCAAACAGGGCATTATTATTTCAACATTAAGGATTTAACTGATTTAATAAGTCACAACATGTGTTATCACACATCACAGATATTACGAGTACTTTGAGCAACAACAATTCCCCAAAAAAATAACAGCAACAATATACAAATTTATAATTTGAATATTCATGATTTCAATGGTATTTTACACTCAATATACGAATAAATGAAGAAAAGTGCATTGGAAAAGAAAGAATTTTATTGGGTAAGGGTAGAAGTTTCATGACAGGTCACACGATCTCGGTGGCCAGTTCTAGTTCAGTTCTAGTTCAGTTCTAGTTCAGTTCTAGTTCAGTTCTAGTTCAGTTCTAGTTCAGTTCTAGTTCAGTTCTAGTTCAGTTCTAGTTCAGTTCTAGTTCAGTTCTAGTTCAGTTCTAGTTCAGTTCTAGTTCAGTTCTAGTTCAGTTCTAGTTCAGTTCTAGTTCAGTTCTAGTTCAGTTCTAGTTCAGTTCTAGTTCAGTTCTAGTTCAGTTCTAGTTCAGTTCTAGTTCAGTTCTAGTTCAGTTCTAGTTCAGTTCTAGTTCAGTTCTAGTTCAGTTCTAGTTCAGTTCTAGTTCAGTTCTAGTTCAGTTCTAGTTCAGTTCTAGTTCAGTTCTAGTTCAGTTCTAGTTCAGTTCTAGTTCAGTTCTAGTTCAGTTCTAGTTCAGTTCTAGTTCAGTTCTAGTTCAGTTCTAGTTCAGTTCTAGTTCAGTTCTAGTTCAGTTCTAGTTCAGTTCTAGTTCAGTTCTAGTTCAGTTCTAGTTCAGTTCTAGTTCAGTTCTAGTTCAGTTCTAGTTCAGTTCTAGTTCTAGTTCAGTTCTAGTTCAGTTCTAGTTCAGTTCTAGTTCAGTTCTAGTTCAGTTCTAGTTCAGTTCTAGTTCAGTTCTAGTTCAGTTCTAGTTCAGTTCTAGTTCAGTTCTAGTTCAGTTCAGTTCTAGTTCAGTTCTAGTTCAGTTCTAGTTCAGTTCTAGTTCAGTTCTAGTTCAGTTCTAGTTCAGTTCTAGTTCAGTTCTAGTTCAGTTCTAGTTCAGTTCTAGTTCAGTTCTAGTTCAGTTCTAGTTCAGTTCTAGTTCAGTTCTAGTTCAGTTCTAGTTCAGTTCTAGTTCAGTTCTAGTTCAGTTCTAGTTCAGTTCTAGTTCAGTTCTAGTTCAGTTCTAGTTCAGTTCTAGTTCAGTTCTAGTTCAGTTCTAGTTCAGTTCTAGTTCAGTTCTAGTTCAGTTCTAGTTCAGTTCTAGTTCAGTTCTAGTTCAGTTCTAGTTCAGTTCTAGTTCAGTTCTAGTTCAGTTCTAGTTCAGTTCTAGTTCAGTTCTAGTTCAGTTCTAGTTCAGTTCTAGTTCAGTTCTAGTTCAGTTCTAGTTCAGTTCTAGTTCAGTTCTAGTTCAGTTCTAGTTCAGTTCTAGTTCAGTTCTAGTTCAGTTCTAGTTCAGTTCTAGTTCAGTTCTAGTTCAGTTCTAGTTCAGTTCTAGTTCAGTTCTAGTTCAGTTCTAGTTCAGTTCTAGTTCAGTTCTAGTTCAGTTCTAGTTCAGTTCTAGTTCAGTTCTAGTTCAGTTCTAGTTCAGTTCTAGTTCAGTTCTAGTTCAGTTCTAGTTCAGTTCTAGTTCAGTTCTAGTTCAGTTCTAGTTCAGTTCTAGTTCAGTTCTAGTTCAGTTCTAGTTCAGTTCTAGTTCAGTTCTAGTTCAGTTCTAGTTCAGTTCTAGTTCAGTTCTAGTTCAGTTCTAGTTCAGTTCTAGTTCAGTTCTAGTTCAGTTCTAGAACGCACCCACTATCAACTGTCAAAGTTCCAAAGTCCCTGTGGGAATATCCCTTATATAGTTTCATATGTTGAAGACAAAATTATTAAGGAAATTTAAACCCTTTTCTTACGAATTATCCTTTCTTTACACACCTAACAAACAAAGATGGAAAATTCATCATGTCATCGAAGAGGAAATAAACAAATATCTAAAAGGGGAAAACACTATATATGTTTGAGTAGAATAGAGGAGTATAGAATGAATTTAACAATTTTTCGAAGGACTTAAATTTTATTGTACAACAACGATTTGAAAAAAAAAACTTCATATAAGAATTCACATGCTTGACTACAGAAACACATAGAAAAACATACACGAAGGAATCTGCAAAACTATTTGTCTAAATGAAATGAAATCTTTATCTGTAGATGTTTGTGATTTGTTACTTAAGGGACTTTCAACATCAGACAAATATAAACGCACATACTTACACACATAGTTTTGCAAATATATTTGCCAGATTGTTTGTATATATTTCTGTATGCACTCATACTTTTATACACTTTACTTAAATATAGAAATCTAGGATTTTTTTTGATGTTATTTTCTCAGCATGTTCTTTTAAATACAAACATCCTTGCAAACATGTATAAAAGCAAACAGTGGCTAACAAAATAAAGCTTTTGTAAGGAACTTCACTATATTAAAAAGGTATGTTTAAATCATGATTTCGAAATTTCTAGGTTGCCTTAGGACCTAAATGTTTCTTTCTTACATAGAATGAACTATCGGTAATTTTACTATTGAAAATTAGCTTAAATGAGGCTCATTTCCAAAGAAGTATGGGCCAATAATACCCCTTGCCCAAATTCCTCACCAAACAGTAACACATTGTGGGTGTATTTGTTTTGTTTATGGGTTCTCTAAACACCATATGCGGAAATTCTTACGATTACCAGAACCATAAAATAAAATTCTGATTCATCGCTTAGCATGATGTTAATCGAAAAATCCAGATTGCGGCCGCCTAATTTGCATTATTTTTGAAATATAGTTTAACAATGAAAACGTATGGTTTTCTCTTGTAAAGCTCCATTTGTTCCATCCTTAAACTGTCAGCTATGCAAGTACTTATGTTTGTTTTTGGTTAACAACACCTTACTTTACTGCTCATATGGCGGCCAAATCATATCTTTGTGAAATTTGGAGCACCTTTGCGTATGATGAATATTAATTAAGAGGTCTTTATACGTTTTTCATCATAACTTTGTAACAACACAACGGAGGTAAATAATTTTAACAGATTTTCAAAGGTAACAGGCTAAGCTTTTTATTACATTCCGATATCAAAGTTAAGTTTAAACAAAAATCTTCTAAAATTTAACACAAATTGAAGATTTTTTTTCGAAAAATAATTTCATAAAATAGTAGGAAATACTTTTACTAGAGAAGAGTTGTCAAAACAATTTTTATTTATAGAAAAGCTGAAAGAACAACGATTCAAAACAACACTTCTTATAGAAAAATGTTACTATAGAAAAGTTGTCAGAAAAACTTTTCCTTATAATTTTTCAGAATAACATTTCCTCCTAGAAAAGTTGTTATAGAAAAGTTTGGTTATAGAAAAGCTGTCATAACAACTTTGTCTACAGAAAAGTTGTCAATCAACTTTGTCTATAGAAAAGTTGTCAGAACAACTTTTACTATAGAAAAGTTGTCAGAACAACTTTTACTATAGAAAAGTTGTCAGAACAACTTTTACTATAGAAAAGTTGTCAGAACAACTTTTACTATAGAAAAGTTGTCAGAACAACTTTTACTATAGAAAAGTTGTCAGAACAACTTTTACTATAGAAAAGTTGTCAGAACAACTTTTACTATAGAAAAGTTGTCAGAACAACTTTTACTATAGAAAAGTTGTCAGAACAACTTTTACTATAGAAAAGTTGTCAGAACAACTTTTACTATAGAAAAGTTGTCAGAACAACTTTTACTATAGAAAAGTTGTCAGAACAACTTTTACTATAGAAAAGTTGTCAGAACAACTTTTACTATAGAAAAGTTGTCAGAACAACTTTTACTATAGAAAAGTTGTCAGAACAACTTTTACTATAGAAAAGTTGTCAGAACAACTTTTACTATAGAAAAGTTGTCAGAACAACTTTTACTATAGAAAAGTTGTCAGAACAACTTTTACTATAGAAAAGTTGTCAGAACAACTTTTACTATAGAAAAGTTGTCAGAACAACTTTTACTATAGAAAAGTTGTCAGAACAATTTTTACTATAGAAAAGTTGTCAGAACTACTTTTACTATAGAAAAGTTGTCAGAACAACTTTTGCTATAGAAAAGTTGTCAGAACAACTTTTACTATAGGAATGTTGTCAGAACAACTTTTACTATAGGAATGTTATCAGAACAACTTTTACTATAGGAATGTTGTTGGGTACAAAAGTTGTTGGGACAACTTTTACTATAGAAAAGTTGATGGGACAACTTTTACTATAGAAAAGTTGATGGGACAACTTTTACTATAGAAAAGTTGATGGGACAACTTTTACTATAGAAAAGTTGATGGGACAACTTTTACTATAGAAAAGTTGATGGGACAACTTTTACTATAGAAAAGTTGATGGGACAACTTTTACTATAGAAAAGTTGATGGGACAACTTTTACTATAGAAAAGTTGATGGGACAACTTTTACTATAGAAAAGTTGTTGTTTTACTATAGAAAAGTTGTTGGGACAACTTTTACTATAGAAAAGTTGTTGGGACAACTTTTACTATAGAAAAGTTGTTGGGACAACTTTTACTATAGAAAAGTTGTTGGGACAACTTTTACTATAGAAAAGTTGTTGGGACAACTTTTACTATAGAAAAGTTGTTGGGACAACTTTTACTATAGAAAAGTTGTTGGGACAACTTTTACTATAGAAAAGTTGTTGGGACAACTTTTACTATAGAAAAGTTGTTGGGACAACTTTTACTATAGAAAAGTTGTTGGGACAACTTTTACTATAGAAAAGTTGTTGGGACAACTTTTACTATAGAAAAGTTGTTGGGACAACTTTTACTATAGAAAAGTTGTTGGGACAACTTTTACTATAGAAAAGTTGTTGGGACAACTTTTACTATAGAAAAGTTGTTGGGACAACTTTTACTATAGAAAAGTTGTTGGGACAACTTTTACTATAGAAAAGTTGTTGGGACAACTTTTACTATAGAAAAGTTGTTGGGACAACTTTTACTATAGAAAAGTTGTTGGGACAACTTTTACTATAGAAAAGTTGTTGGGACAACTTTTACTATAGAAAAGTTGTTGGGACAACTTTTACTATAGAAAAGTTGTTGGGACAACTTTTACTATAGAAAAGTTGTTGGGACAACTTTTACTATAGAAAAGTTGTTGGGACAACTTTTACTATAGACAATTGTGGTATAAACTTTTCCAATAGAAAAGTTGTCGGATCATATTTTCCTTGTAGAAAAGTTGTCGGATCAACTTTTCTTTATAGAAAAGTTGTTGGATCAACGTTTCCTTATAGAAAAATTGTTGGATCAACGTTTCCTTATAGAAAAGTTGTCGGAACAACTTTTCGTTATATAAAAGTTGTCGGAACTACTTTTCCTTATAGAAGAGTTGTCGGATCAACGTTTACTATAGGAGCAACTTTTACTATAGCAAAGTTGTCGGAACAAATTTTCCATACAGAAAATTTGTCGGATCAACTTTTAGTTATAGAAATGTTGTCGGAACAACTTTTCCCATAAAAAAAGTTGTTTTAATTTTTTTTATTTTGTCCCACACTGTATGAGTGTGTTGAAAACTCCAGCCCATCGATTACTATTTGGGGTTTGGCTACACTTATTTATAGGGTCTAATAGTCAACCATTTATACTCTATTCAATGATGGAGATGACAATGATGTGTTGTTGTCTTGGTCTATTGTTACTAGTGTACCAATTGTCCTTGTTGTTGCTGTAACTAGTGCTGTTGTTGTTAAATTCTCCTAAGACATTTTGACTTAATAACTTAAAATTTATTCCTACATCTCGGTAAATATTTCTCTCAATAAAGTGTGTGTGTTCTTAATATACAAATACACACATACATATCTTTATCTATATATAAGTATTTAGTAGATCCTTAAGCCTCGTCCATGTGTTATTAAACTTCGTTGCTTAAAATTTTATTGATGTTGTTGCTTTTTGTCTAATATTGAGGGATCTGAACACACAATTTATAATGTTATAGTCAGAGACGACGACTCTCTGCTTGGTTTGCATGTCTGTATTAGTGTGTTTAAGTGTTTAGGCTTATCTCTTAATGTTGGTGTGTGTTAGTGTGTGTGTGTGTTAGCCTATTTGTAAAATTTGATGTGTGTGCTTGTGATTTCTTAAAATGTGTTCAATTAAGCTGTAATAAATTGTTGATTTACTTTACAAAAGTATCAACAAAATCAAGTAAATGAAAGGAAAAAAAAACAGAAACTTGGAAGCAGAACAGTGGTCGCAAAGGAAATAATTTGGTGAGAATAAAACATAATAATACATAAATATAGATAAGGAAAAGTGTAAATTGAAATAAAACAGAGAAAATCGTTTTTAATATCCATCCAATTGGCTTTTGAAATTGAGCTTTCAAGAACCATCTAGATGGTAATGCAGTGTATATAAATTGGCCGTGAGACTGGCCAATTTATATAATTTGAAGCATCGTTAAGTAAAGACAAATTAACTGCCTTAAAGTGTGCTGTGTATATTCTGTACATTATAAAGTGTAATTTAAGTGTGTGCATTAAAAAGACATACTGACTATTTAAACTGTTGTTGTGTATATTTGAATAAATGAAGAGTTGTTACAATTTTAACCAATAAACTGCATTTTATTTGCAATCAAAAGTATCCGATTTATTTAAAAGAAATAAACCACCGTTTTTAAAAGGTAAAAACTTAAAAATATAAACCTGAGACTTTACATTTCCACAGAGAAAATTATATAAATCTTGTAAATACGCAAACCATGATCCTTACGAAAAATTTCTTATTTCGTAAGGATATTGCAGAATTATAAGCTGTATTAGTTACTCTAATATGATAATTCAAATTGTTCCAACATTAATTTTCCATATTTATTAACATCTTTTTGTCTTCTAAGGATTATTTCTGATATTTCCAATAATTTAACTAATTATCGCATTAATTTAACACTGTCTTTCATATGTGCTTGCCTAAATACACACAAACACACACACATTACAGCCAAGGATATTTACAGCTTTGTTAGGCTGAGTGTGTAAGAGTAGAGTGTCTGTGTTTGAATTAGAGTGTACAAAACGTTTCCGGTCTAATAAGTCTAAAATTAAATTTATATTGGAGCATTAAACAATTTTGGAATAAAATTCCCATAATATATGGTTCTCTAAACACACACACTCACACGCAGCCATGAATAAGTCAATGTAAATGTATATGTGAATTAATGTTCATGTATGTGTGTGTGTGCATTAATAATGATGCACAAACCAAAATAATGTTACAACACACCATCACTAATCAACTCATTTACAACAACAACAAAAAACAACATTTATATTTTAGTCTATGTATGGATGTATCCAAGTATGTAGACTAAAACTAATACTATAGATATTGTGCAACAACAAAACCAATAACAACAACAATTCGTTGTAAATGAAATTAATACTACAACTATAAACAATATGGAGACAACAACACAGCAACATTGATGGATTAATGGATGTGAAATATGGGGACCTCTTACTTGAACTAATACTATGTTAGAGACCTTACACATACACACACATATGTTTTTTTGAAATGGATGGATATTTTATTATGCCTGCTATAATGTTCTCCTAATAAGACACTTAAAACATTATTAAATTTTCCTTCCTAGTAGTTGATTAATTATTTTATCCTTGCTTCTACAAGAACATGTCAAGAATTTAGGAACTTAGACAAAAAATTACAATAACTAGTTAGTACATGTAAACTAATTAAATTAAATATTGAAAATTTCAAGGGTTTTCAAAATTTTTAACAATATTTTAATTAAATTCATGTGTATCATTTGTTTTTTATAACTTTACACTAAGACTAAGATTAAGACTAATAATAAAACTTAGACTAAGACTAAGAATAGACTAAGACTAAGACTAAGACTAAGACTAAGACTAAGACTAAGACTAAGACTAAGACTAAGACTAAGACTAAGACTAAGACTAAGACTAAGACTAAGACTAAGACTAAGACTAAGACTAAGACTAAGACTAAGACTAAGACTAAGAAAGTGACAGCACCAGTAACAGTCTCGGCTTGACCAGCCTCATAATTTTGTGCCAACAAAGAGTCATATGCGGGAAGTTTTGCTTTACTTTTTTAATTTGAAAAAAAAAAAATGCCGTAGGGTGAATGTGTTCCATCCGTTTCAACGTTCGAGAGATGGATTGTGCGGTTCAGAAGTCTTGATTTTGACACAGACTGTAAAGATCGCCCAGGCCAGCTAAAAAATTTTGAAGACCAAGAATTGTAGGCATAACTCCACTGATTGTTGTCAAACTCATAAAGAGCTTGCAAAATCATTGAGAGCTACTCAAGCAGCAGGATTTATCCAAAAGCAGGGAAATATGGTACCAAACGAATTTAAGCCTAGAGACGTAGACGATAATGGATTGTAATTTATAAAACAAAATCATTTTTGCACCAAATCATTATTTTCGATTTTGACCAATAACCCAAAGCGTAAGATATCGTATGTGAAGTCAAACGGCCAACCAGCTGAATCAACACCAAGGTCAAATATCCATGGCGCTAAGGTAATGATCTGCATTTGAATTTATCTATTATGAGCTGTTGAAATCTGACCAGACCATCACAGGGAACCTGTACCGAATGCTATTGATTCGTTTGAAGCGAGCATTGGGCGAAAAACGACCAGAATATGCGGACAGACATGAAACCTGTTAAAAAGTATTTAGAATGAAGTGGTTGGGAAGTTTAGCCTCACTCGCTTTGTAGTCCAGATCGTGCCCCGTCCTACTACTATTTATTTCGATCGATGCAGAACGCTCTCTCTGAGATACGCTGCACTTTGGAACAGGGTATCTGATATTGGCTGTTTTCGTTATTGACCTCAAAAGATGATAAGTTCTTTTGGCTCGGAATCCATATTTTGCCAGAAATATTGGAAAGGTCATAGCTAACAATGGCCAATACAATGAATAAATTTAAATTGTACAAATGTGTCTAAATAAAATCTAAAAAATTAATTAAATCCAGTATATTAAAGTCATACACCCAATAGTAAATTACAATAGTGTTATAATAATATATATAATAAATTATAACAAATTCTAAAAGTGTTATAATATTGTTATAATATTGTTATAACAAATTAAACTGCTATTATAATGCGTTATAATAAATTACAATCAATAACACTATGATTATAATGAATTATAACGCATTATAATAATGCTACAATGAGTTTTAATGTATAATAATTATGCTAAAACAATTTGTGCAAATTACAATGAGTTAAAATTAATTATAATTGCGTTATAATAAATTATAATCAATCATAATAATGTCATAATGAATAGGAACGAATTATAATAGTATTATAATGAATTAATGCATTATAGTATTATTGAAATGAACTATAATACATTATAATAATGTAATAACAACTTATAACAAATTATCAAGAACTTCAAATAGGCTTTTATAAATTATAATCAATTATAATAGTGTTATAATGAATTATAACACAATATAATATTGTTATAATGTGTTATTATGTATTTTAATATTGTTATAATAACTAATAATGCATTATAACCACTAATAATTCATTATAATGAATTATAATTGTATCATAATATATTATAATCAATTATAATAGTGTCATAATGTATTATAATAGTCTTATAATGCATTATTGTAGTGTTATAGTAAGTTATAATGTATTATAATAATATCATAACAACTTATAATAAACTATAATGCATTTATATCAATTATAATAAATTATAACGCATTATAATAATGTTATAATAACTTACAATAAATTATAATGAATTAAAATACTGTTATAATATATTATAATAGCGATATAATGAGTTATAACGGATTATAATTGTGTTATAATAACTTACAATCAATTATAGTTGTATTATAATGAACTACAACACAATATAATATAATGAATTATAACGCATTATAATAATGCTACAATGAGTTTTAATGTATAATTATTATGCTAAAACAATTTTTGCAAATTATAATGAGTTCAAATGTATTATAATTGTGTTATAATAAATTATAATCAATCATAATAATGTCATAATGAATAAGAACGAATTATAATAGTATTATAATGAATTAATGCATTATAGTATTATTGTAATGAACTATAATGCATTATAATAATGTAATAACAAGTTATAACAAATTATCAAGAATTGCAAATAGACTTTTATAAATTATAATCAATTATAATAGTCTTGTAATGAATTATAACACAATATAATACTGTTATAATGTGTTATTAAGTATTTTAATATTGTTATAATAACTAATAATGCATTATAACCACTGATAATACATTGTAATGAAATATAATTGTATCATAATATATTATAATCAATTATAATAAAGTCATAATGTGTTATAATAGTCTTATAATTAATTATAATGCATTTTATTAGTGTTATAATAAGTTATAATGTATTATAATAATATCATAACAACTAATAATAAGCCATAATTCATTTATATTATTTATAATAAATTATAACCCATTATAATAATATTAAAATAACTTGCAATAAATTATAATGAATTACAATAGTGTTATAATATATTATAATAGCGATATAATGACTTATAACGGATTATAATTGTGTTATAATAAATTACAATCCATTATAGTTGTGTTATAATGAATTACAAAACAATATAATAATGTTACAATGTATTATACTAGTGCTATATTTCGTTATAATCAATTATATTAATCCTATAACAAATTATTATAAGTTACAATGAATTATATTTGAGTTAACATACTTTAAAATAAATTATAAAGGTGTTATATTGAATTATAACGCATTATAATAGTATTATAATAAGTTATAATGTATTATAATAATGTTAAAATGAATTATATTGTAATAAATTTAAACAAATTTGCCTAAACAAAACATTACCAAATATTTTTTTCTGCCATTTCTTACCTTTTTGAGAATTGATTACCACATTCTCCCAAAAGTTTACTCAACTCTATCAATTTTTGTGTCTTGTATTTTGGTGCTTTACTAATCCCCTGCTTAACACCTTGATAACAAGAGCCGTGTGGTATTATGCTGCCATGTCTATCTCTGAATGTATGTTTTTTTTTTTTGGGCTGTCATTTTATCATGGTTATTGTTGTCGTTGACTGGTTTTTTAGTCCCTCTTCTCCGCAAAGTATAACGAAACTAACACACAACCAACCACAATTGTCGTTTGTGGAAAATCTCACATACTAACAAACACTCACAGGTATCTGAGATACTAACTAAAACCAGGAAAAAAAATTAACCAAAATCCCGGTGGAAATTTTGCTAGATTTGTTAGAAGAAGTTGCTATAGAAAATGACCCTTTAGAACTCACAACACAAATAAAATTAGCTGTGGCAAGTGCAGCCATATTCCTTGTATAGTTTTCTCCCAAATAGTGGTAATGACAATAACGTTAAAGTAGCAACGGAAATAATACCAATTTGAGGTTTCTTTTTTTTTGGTCTTTTCCTCTTTCACTGTTATATATGTCTTGCATTTAAGTGAAATAAACTTTTCTTTAGTTTTTTCCAAAAAATCTCTTTTGTTTTTTTTTATTTTTTGTTAACTTGTAGTGACTTTAAGACAAACGGGCGGGAATGAAAGAAAACAAATCAGGTTAAATGCTGTTTGACCAGCAACATAAATGGACAGGTGGGTGGGTTTGGTTTTGGTCTGTGGCCTCTATAAAAGTTGGTAACAAGTTAAAGAGAAAAACTTGTCACATGGCTAATGGAATTTTTTTTTTGAGTTTTTTTTTATTTGCAGGGAAGTGGAAATTGTTGAAATATGAAAATATTGTGGAAGAAAAACATTATTGATTTTATGAAATTGTTGGGATTTTATTAAAATTTCAAATAAAAAGTGTTTTAAAATATTTAACAAAAATCTTTATTGTTTCTTATATAGTTTTCCAATTCTCTAACAAAGTTGAGCAGTTTCGATTACAAAATGATCGTTTATTTTAACAATTTTCAATATAGCAATAATTTGAAATCATCATTTTAATAAAACTGTAGTTTTTTGTTGCTATTTTCCTGATATTTAATGATATGCATAAACATCAAATGATATATTGGGCTGAGTTAAATTTAAATGTGCCCTAAGGTATGCTATAGTATTTGTTTAGCAGTACACAGAAATAACGGGAAATAAGAGAAGGTTGTTGTTGTAGCAACAAATCAATTAGCAGTAATGAGAGAGAGATAGATTTAGAAAAAAATGCATAAATTGAACAGTTTCGATTCCAAAATTGCACATGGTGAGGCTGATTCCAAAACTGAAATAACAAATACTTCTAAAAACCAGTGTAGTATATGAGAATTTTAAATTTACAGATTTACAAGCCAGAAAATCAGTAGATTCTTTAAGACCATCCAACTTTTAATTTAGATTGAAAGGCAATAATTTGTCTCCTTGTCTAAAGACAGATTTAATATTAATTAAATTGTTAAAAAAAAACAAATTATCAAACTTTTCTTGTAGCTTAAAAAATCATAATATTTTTCTAAACTCTAAAGGTCTTTTCAAATGTTAATCTCCTTCTTCTTATAACATCCTAACAATCAAAATGTCTCTCTTTAGATGTTTTATAAATATGTCACATCTGTCATTTTCTTCAAATTAACAAGGAGCAAAAAAAAAAACTCACAAAATTTCAATTGTCATTTTCAAATATCAACTCTCATCTCAAACAAAATTTTAATAGAAAAATCTCACAAAAAAAAAAACAATACAAACAAGAACAAATATGTAGCAAAAAAAAAATTAGAAAAAATAACAAACATATGAAGTAAACTAAAATCACATACGGAGATTATTAAAAGTCTTTAGAAAATCATTGACCCATATCAAAAATACACCTGAGTATTTTTTTTTTTTTTTTAATATTATTTCAACTTCCTTTGTCTTCCTTCTAGTGTTGTTCGTGCTGCTTTAAGGATTTACAACAATTCACAGGATGGCTTAAGGGAACACAAGAAAACAAATGAAGAAAATAAAGAAATCTAGAAATCATTGGAAAATAAACTTAAACGACACTGTGTGTTCACCTTGAATGCAAAGAAAATTCTTTTTCTTTAGAGAATTTATATATTTTTTTATACAATTTTTTTTTTTTCTTTGGAAAAGCTAAGAAACAACAAAAAAATAAGAAAGATAAAGCTAAAAAAAAAACAAGTAACAATGAAGTGATATATTGGGCTGAGTTGAATTTAAATGTGCCCTAAGGTATGCAATAGTATTTTTTTTAGCTGTACTGAGAAATAACGGCAAATAATGCAAGGTTGTTGTTGTAGCATTTAATCAGTTATTAGTAATGAGAGAGAGAGATAGTTGAATAGAGAAAAACTACAGGCAAACGTTAATAGATTTTGACAATTTACCTTGATATTTAAATAAAAAAGTAAGGATATGAAAATATAAAACTAAAACTTATTTAAATAGCTTTATTTAACTAGAACTATAAGAATCTTTAGGCCTTAAATGTTGTTCTATATTGTTTAGATCGGCCATTTTGTAACAAAAGACTTATGCCCCTAAAATCACACATAATACCTGCTCAATATTGTGAACATGTTGTAACATGGTCTAAAACGACATGTTGCTATAAAAAAACAAGTTAAAATTCTAAAAAATGGTATAAAAAAAATCTGCTGGGATAAATGAAAAAATAAAACTTATGTTTCCAAAGAAAACTGTAAAAAAAACAATAAGACACAATGATTGGAATGAAATATTTAAGTTTTTTGTTAGAAATGGAAATTAGCTTAAACAAAAAATAACAAAAGAAATATACAATAGAAAATTTAGTTAAAAAATAAATTCCAAAAATTCCCTTAAGTAAATTATGTAGCACAATGAAAGGTAACTTAAAATATTTTATAGATGAAAGGATGTAAATACGTTAATAAATATTTCTAGGAAATATTACTAAGGAAAAATAATAAAATAGGGTTACTCCCTTATTAGATTCGAAAGAAAATCATCCGACCACAGTATATTTTATCCAATTTTCCCGACAGAGGTGTTGATTGCCGAATAATAACCGTCTTTTTATATTTTCAAGTTCTAACTTTTTGGAAATTCTTATGGTTCAAGTGTGCTGTTCAAGTGTGCAAAAAATAAGATTTGTCGAATCTCTTTCCGCCGAGACATTTCTTCTGGTTTGGAAACAAGAAATAGTCACTCGGGGCTAAATCTGGAGAATAGGACAGAAGAGGGAGCATTTCGGGGTGTGTTTCCTTTTGTGCACCCATTTGTGAACAAACTTTGCAGCCATCTGTGGAAAGTTTACTTATTTATACCCAAGTGATCTGACACTTTCAATCTTCGATCGTGATTTGTTTTAAATTGTTTCGGGTGTAAAGAACTCAACTGGGCATGCAGAACGTTCGGTCAGTCCTTGTACGGCAACAACGAAATTCAGTAAACCACTTTTTTACAATTGGAATTGATGGTGCATTGTGATGGCAGACGAAATTCAATTTTTTCCAATTCATCCTTAAGTCAGTCACGAGGAAGTCTGCTAACAATGGCTGTCAAATTTTGACAGGAGTCAGCTTACAGATGCCTGTTGACAGTTAAGAGCGGGGAAATTAAAAAAGTCGAGGACTTATGGAACTACCCTCGTATATTAGGGTGGCCCATAATTTTCACTTTTGCTGTTTTCGATGCTCCCAAAGTCTTTAATAGTTCTATGTCATCTACAAATTAAATTCTTCAAAGTTGAGCAAAATCGTATAACGTTTAGAGGTTGGACATTTTATTTGAAGTTTCGTGTTTTGGGTCAAAATTAGTAATATTAAAAATTAAAAAAATACTTAAATGTTGAACAAAAATTCGAATTAAATATAGGTTTTGTATTTAATCTATATATCTATATAAAAGAGTAACGTTACTGACTGAATGACTGACTGATTCATCATCCCACAGCCCAAAGGACTGAAGCCAGAATCATGAAATTTTAACTGTGGGTTCCTCCCTCCCCAAAACGATCCACTAAGAAGGGATTTTTGGAAATTCGAACGTTTAGGGGGTAAAAACGGGTAAATCCGGTAATCTTATATCTTCAAAACTAATAAAGATACAAAAAAACTTGAAATTGCATGTTACTCCATTTAAAAAATAAGCTGACAGGTGTTTCGTACTTTTTCGAAATTCGAACCTTTTAGGGGAGAAACGGGTAATAACTGTATTTTGGTACTTTTTTGGCGCCCTATGTATCTTTTAAATCAATAAACATAGAAACAAATTTTAAATCGTATTCTTTACTTATCAAAAAATAAAAAATATAAGTTTGGTACTTTTTGGAAATTCGAATCCTTAAGGGATAAAAATTGTGTTTATTTTAGGTACTTTTTCATAAAATATGTTTTTCTATAATTTGACATAGACATTCGAATATTTTACGATGACATTTGACACTATAATATTTTACCACCGCAATGGGGATAAAAAAAGGTACCAAAAAGGGGATAAAATCGGGAAAATACATTATATTTGAAATTATTAAGCCAATTTTGATAATTTTTTTAACATTGGTTCATGGATTCATACAAAAATTAACTAACATGTTGTTAATTGGAACTCGAGTGCCATTGTGTATTTTAGGCCAAATCCGGGTAAACAGTTTGGTACTTTTTTTAAAACATATTTATTATTGGACACATTAACACAGATTTTAATCGATCAAGACATGTCTGTAGCATAAACAACTTTTGCAAAATGGAATATTTTTAAATTTCAAACTTGAGGGGTGTTCAAGGAGGAAAAGGGAAATTGGTACTTTTCTCCTAATGGTACCTTTTCAATATTTTAAATTATTTCACTTATCGACATTAAAGTTAGCTGATATGTATCTGAGTGAAGTTAGTGTTAGAAATAAGGGATAATATTTAGGTACCAAAATGTGAAAACTGAACTATAGGTACTTTTTCATTCTTCTAATGGTACTTTTTGAATTTTCTATTACAATGGACTTAGAAATTAAGCATATATGGTCGTAAGTGAGTGAGAATCCAATGGGGAGACTTTTTGGTACTTTTTCTTTATTCGAATGGTACTTTTTGTAATTTCTTCACCAATGAACCTAGAAACATGAAATAAAGCTTATTGTGGGAAACTACAAGTATATATGGTCCTAAGTGAGTGAAACTTCAAGGGGATACTTCATGATACTTTTTCATTAATCTAATGGTACTTTTTTGAATTTTCTATAACAATGGGCTTAGAAACATGAAATTAAACATATATGGTCCTAAGTGAGTTAGGATCCTAGGGGTAGACTTTTTGGTACTATTTCTTTATTCGAATGGTACTTTTAGTAATTTCTTCACCAATGAATTTAGAAACATGAAATAAAGATTATATGGAACCGAGTGAGCGGGAGATTTAATAGTACTATTTCTTTCTTCTAATTGGGGTGGCGAAGCGCACCGGGTCAGCTAGTTTACCCATACATTTTTAAAAATATACACTTTACAACTTTAAACCAAAATAAGTCAAAAAATTTCAGGCGTACCCGAAATTTACATTTTCAAATTTTTTTTAACGAATTTTCCGAAAGTTAATTAAATTGTTTCCGATTACAATATATGCTAAATAAGGATTTAGCACGATTTATAATTGTGCGAATTTCGACAAAACTAAGTTTATTGTCACAAATTTGATAAAATTATTTCTTTAAAAAACATTTCTTAGAACGGATAACTTATTGAAATTTTAAACATATGTAGTTAAGGATTAATCAATTTTTAAAAATATTTTTTCATTAAAATTAAATAAATTTTATCTTTTAACTATGTTTAAAATTTAGTCTATTTTCTAATGTTTAATTTCAGAATGTTTCTTTGTTTCAACTATTGCAAATCTTAAACGATTTGGCTGAATTTCAAATGTTCTTGAAGTATAATAACCCATCAAAAACTTTACTTACCCAGTAAGCCAGCAAGTAATATTGGAGCAAAGTGATAACTACTTATTATTTGACTGAAACTCTAGTTTTTTTTGCGATTTAAGTAAAAAAAATTGCTTTGTGTGTGAAAGAAGATCTGAACAAACTTTTGATGTTTAAAGAAACAATTGAATATTAATATTTATAATTATAAACATCATTAATGCCAATATTTTCTGTCATCTAATCAAAAAATGGGTATTTCGGGAACAATTTTACAAAAATCTTTTGCTAGCATTAAAGACAACTTTGAAAACATTAGAATCCATTGAATTATTAAATTACTAAAGAAATTCTTTAGATTTTAAAAAAAATTCTAGAAAAATCGTTCTAAAAATGCTTTGTATTTAAAGAAATATTCACAATTTTCTATTATTCTATATTCATTTATTAAATCCGAATTGAATTTACCACTTAAAAACATTATTTTTGTGGCGCCCTCTAGTAGTCAGTAGAATTTTACTTATACAACATCTTTGTTTACATTTATTAAAACACACCACTAAAGAAATACTTAGCCACCATAGTAAACACACCACACCAATTGCTAACAGCTGTTTGGTGTGGAGAAATGTCAAACAAGCAACAAAATATTCCAACCAAAAGTTGATTAGATTTATAACAAATTAAAGCAATAAACTAAAGTGGAATTAGTGGAAAAATATATGATTAATAAAAAGTAAATGGTGCAACACAAAAGTAATAATAAATTTAAATGAATTTATAAAAATAAATAATGAAAATGCCAAAAAGTTTATAGAAAAGTGTAAAACAAAGAGATCAACTAAAGTTGTCTTAACAAAAAAAAGTGATAAAACAATGCTTTAAAATTGAAATAATTTCTGTGTTTAACTCTTTTCTTATTAAAAAATATTGATAAGCTATTATTTTTTTTATCTAACAACTAAAATCAAACCCTTATAATAAAAGTAAGTTGATTTAAAATGAAATAATCAATTTCCAAATTCATACAAACAAAAAAACACTAATAAGTTTATAAAACGCAACAACAAAAAGAAAAAAACTTTAGGCAAAACAAACTTACGTTTGTGTGTATGTTTGCTTAGGTTTGGTATTATGGTGTGATGCATTGTTTTTGTTATTTACTGCAAACTTTGTTGTTGTTGCCTAACAAAACCACCCAACAATAATTATCTGTCATATTTTTTTTATTATTGATAAAATAGGGAGAGTATTTGTGTATTGTTGTTGGTATTTTCTGACTATTTTGTTTGTGTTTTTATAGGAAAACAATAAAAATTATGCTGGTTTTAATTTTAATATAGGTTTGTTTGGGAGTTTGTATCATAAAAGAAAACAGGTGCGTGTGTTTGTACCACTCTGCGTACAGTGGTGACTTTAAGACCTTGAACTTTGTTCGTACTTGTTTTAATTTAATAGAGATTTTAATATTGAAAAATAAGTTATATTTACAATTAATTGTAACTAGTTAAAAAAACACAGAACGGAGTTATCGAACTTTGCCACACTCTTGCGGCCTCTGTTTACCATCTAATTTAACCCAGTTAAATCAAGTTGTTTGGATTAGATCAGTATTCATAACCATTTAATTTTCAAATAACTTTATTGTGCATTAATTTATGTAAAAAAAATAATATTCTTTTAATGAATTTATTTAAGCAATTATTTTACACTTAAAACAAATCACCGCCGACTTTTTTTTTGCAAAACAATTTAAAATAAATTAAATACTTATTAGGGAGCATAGTTTAAAAGTCGCGCCACTAATAATAAAGTAATATAAAATTTTGAATTTATTATTTTATGTCGTACCTATACTACCCAGCTACTGAGAAATATTAATTTTCTAAATTGCATTTAAAATCTATGTAAATAATATTTTGAGGCCACTAGTTGTTCTATAATGTAAAACAATATTTGTTTAATTTGACATGGTTGGTGGTGTAACGTTAAATATTGCAGTATTTTTTACAAATTAAATTATTTGCTTTAATTTTGAATTTGCCTGAAGCATTTTTAATTAAAAGTTTAATTTTACACACATCAGGTAATTTTAACTTGGACATTTCGTAAATAAGTTGACATTTCATAAATTATAAAATTTTTCAACAAAACTTTAATTTTATATTGTTGACATTATGTAAATAATTTAATTTTTTCAATGAAATTAAAATTTTACATTGTTGACATTAGGTAAATAATTTAATTTTTCAATAATTTTTTATTTTACATTGTTGGCATAAGATAAATAATTGAATTTTTCAATACAACATCAATTTTACATTATTGACATTAGGTAAATAATTTAATTTTTCAATAGTTTTTTAATTTTACATTGTTGGCATAAGATAAATAATTGAATTTTTCAATACAACATCTATTTAACATCGTTGACTTTATGTAAATATACATACATATATATGAATTTTTCAATATAACAGAAATTTTATATAGTTGACATCAGGTAAATAATTTAATTCTTCAATATAACAACATTTTACATAGTTGACATTATGTAAATAATTTAATATTACATTGTTTACATTATGTAAAAAATAAAATTTTACAATAAAACTAATATTTTAGTTTGTTGACATTATGTAAATAATTTAATTTTTCAAGAAATCTTTAATTTGACATTGGTGACATTCTGTAAATTATTTAGATTTTCAGTAAATCTAAAATTTTACATAGTTGACATTATGTAAATAATTTAGATTTTTAATAAAACTTATATTTTACATAGTTGATATCAGGTAAATAATTGAATTTTTCAATATAACAAAATTTTACATTGTTGACATTATGTAAACAATTAAATTTTCCAATAAATCGTAAAGTTTACATTGTTGACATTATGTAAAAATTTAGATTTTCAATATTACCAAATTTTTCACTGTTGACATTATGTAAACAATTAAATATTCCAATAAATCTAAAATTTTACATTGTTTACATTATGTAAACTATTGAATTTTCAAATAAAAATTAAATTTTACCTTGTTGACATATTGTAAACATTAAATTCTAAAATAAAAATTTAATATTACATTATTGACATTATGTAAACAATTGAATTTTCCAATAAATCTTAAATTTTACATTGATGACATAAGGTAAACAATTAAATTCTAAAATAAAATTTAAATCTTAAATTATTGACATGATGTAAACAATTGAATTTTCCAATAAAACTTAAATTTTACCTTGTTGACATTATGTAAACAATTGAATTTTCCAATAAATCTTAAATTTTACATTGTTGACATTATGTAAACAATTGAATTTTCCAATAAAAATTAAATTTTACCTTGTTGATATATTGTAAACATTAAATTCTAAAATAAAAATTTAATTTTACATTATTGACATGTTGTAAACAATTGAATTTTCCAATAAAACTTAAATTTTACCTTGTTGACATTATGTAAACAATTGAATTTTCCAATAAATCTAAAATTTTACATTGTTGACATTATGTAAACTATTGAATATTCCAATAAAACTTAAATTTTACCTTGTTGACATATTGTAAACATTAAATTCTAAAATAAAAATTAAAGTTTACATTATTGACATGATGTAAACAATTGAATTTTCCAATAAAACTTAAATTTTACATTGATGACATAAGGTAAAGAATTAAATTGTAAAATAAAATTTAAATTTTACATTATTGACATGATGTAAACAATTGAATTTTCCAATAAAACTTAAATTTTACCTTGTTGACATTATGTAAACAATTAAATATTCCAATAAATCTAAAATTTTACATTGTTGACATTATGTAAACAATTGAATTTTCCAATAAAACTTAAATTTTACCTTGTTGACATTATGTAAACAATTGAATTTTCCAATAAATGTTAAATTTTACATTGTTGACATAAGGTAAACAATTAAATTCTTCAATAAATCTAAAATTCTACATTGTTTACATTATGTAAACAATTAAATTTTCCAATAAAACTTAAATTTTACCTTGTTGACATAATGTAAATATTATATTCTAAAATAAATCTTAAATTTTACATTATTGACATGATGTAAGCAATTGAATTGTCCAATAAACCTTAATTTTACATAGTTTATGTAAACTATGTAAAATTAAGGTTTATTGTAAACAATTAAATTCTAAAATAAAATTTAAATTTTACATTATTGACATGATGTAAAGAATTAAATTTTCAAATAAAACTTAAATTTTACCTTGTGGACATAATGTAAATATTAAATTCTAAAATAAATCTTAAATTTTACATTATTGACATGATGTAAACAATTGAATTTTCCAATAAAACTTAAATTTTACATTGATGACATAAGGTAAACAATTAAATTCTAAAATAAAATTTAAATTTTACATTATTGACATGATGTAAACAATTGAATTTTCCAATAAAACTTAAATTTTACCTTGTTGAAATTATGTAAACAATTGAATTTTCCAATAAATCTTTAATTTTACATTGTTGACATTGTGTAAACAATTAAATTTTCAATAAAACTTAAATTTTACCTTGTTGACATATTGTAAACATTAAATTCTAAAATAATAATTAAAGTTTACATTATTGACATGATGTAAACAATTGAATTTTCCAATAAAACTTAAATTTTACATTGATGACATAAGGTAAAGAATTAAATTCTAAAATAAAATTTTACATTATTGACATGATGTAAACAATTGAATTTTCCAATAAAACTTAAATTTTACCTTGTTGACATTATGTAAACAATTGAATTTTCCAATAAAACTTAAATTTTACCTTGTTGACATTATGTAAACAATTGAATTTTCCAATAAATGTTAAATTTTACATTGTTGACATAATGTAAATATTATATTCTGAAATAATTTTACATTGTTTACATAAGGTAAACAATTAAATTCTAAAATAAAATTTTACATTATTGACATGATGTAAAGAATTGAATTTTCCAATAAAACTTATATTTTACCTTGTTGACATAATGTAAACAATTAAATTCTTCAATATATCTTAAATTCTACATTGTTAACATAATGTAAACATTTCACTTCTTTAATGAAACTTAAATTTTATATTTTTTACATAATGTAAAGTAGTTAATTTTTCAATAAAACTTATGTTATACATTGTGTAAATTTCAATTCTTCAATATAACTTAAATCTTACATTGTTGACATAAGATAAACAATTAAATTTTTCAATAAAACTTGAATTTTACATTGTTGACTGTAGACAAACCATTATTTCTTTCTTACAACTTTATGATTCTCATATTAAAATCTGGATTTTCATTAACTGACATAATTTTGTAAAATTTTTATTTGACCTTTGAACTTTACTCCAGTTTTATGGAATACATTAGGTTCATTGCAATATTTTTGTAGAAATTTTATCGGTTGTTAATTTGAATCATAATTTATTCAATAAAATTTGTGGCAAAAATAATGTCATTAACATTTTGTTAGCTAATCGTATGATTCTTAAATATTTTACAATGTTTCTAATCAAAAATCAAAGCAAACGTGTGACACTATGAGTTCATGGTACCAAATTTATTATAATTTATAATGAGTTCAAATACAATGTATTATACATTTTTATTTCGGTTTTTTTTTATAAAAAAATAATTGTTTGTTTTAATAATGAAATAAATGTCTGCAATATGGCCCGCCATAATTCGAATAAATTTAACTCTAGTGCTTAGTAAGCTTATCACAAAATTAACCAAACTAAAGGTAAATAATTTATGTACAAAAATTATTTACTATTGTATAAAACATTTAAATTATCTGCTAACAATTTTCATTTAATTTGAAACAGCCTTGAGGGAATACGCCACACATAACTAAAATATTCAAACGAAACTAAAATTACTAAAACTAAAATTACTTTAATGCAGTAGTATTTTATTTTATCTCTTTTCTAAAAGCAAAACCAAAAAGAAAATTTATATTTATAACAAATAATTGATAATTTTTTATTTAACAGCAATGTTATCTGTATAAAAGGCAGCTGCTGTATTTAATATGTTTGTTGGCTTTAATGAACTCTTATTCTAAAAGTAGATTTCAATAAAATGACTTGAAATATTTTGTTGTTATCAATAGAGGATTATAATCACTTTTTATAGCTTCTCTACAATAATTTTGGAGGGTTGTTTAGCTTATCTTATCCTGTTCCAATAGATTACTGCTGAAGTTTTTTAAAACCCCGAATATGTTTACAGTGTTATATTGGAAAATTTAAATTTTAGTTTATAATTTTAAGGCCTTTGGAAAGATTATATAGTAGAAAAGAAATTAAAACGGCAAACGGCCTTTTTTAATTTTTTAAAAAGGTATTTATCAAGAGAAACGTGTTGCTGGTGATAAATTCAATAAATTTGTGATAAAATGTGACGTAAATGAAATAAAATATTGAACAATTTGTGCTTAATTTGTTTGCATCAATTTATATACATAGATGACATAATGTAAACAATTCAATTCTTTAATAAAACCTTATTGACGTAATAAAAACATTTCAATTCTTTAATAAAAAATATAGTTTACATTGTTTACATTAGGTAAACAAAAACATTTTTCAAAATAAATCCAATTTTACTTGTAAACCATTAAGATTATAAAAAAAACTTAAATTTTACATTGTTGACATAATTTAAACAATTTCATTTTCCAATAAATGTAAAATTTTACATTATTGACATAATGTAAACAATTGAATAATTTAAAAAATTTAAATTTTACATTGTTGACATTATGTAAACAACTCAATTTTTCAAAAAAAACATAATTTTACATTGTTGACATTTTGTAAACTATTAAATTTTTCAAAAAAACTTAAATTTTACATTGTTTACATAATGTAAAAAATTCAACTTTAAATAAAATTTATTGCTTACATTGTTTACCTTATGTAAACAAATATATTTTTCATAACAATTCAAATTTTACATTGTTGACATAATGTAAACTATTAAATTTTTATACAAAACTTAAATTTTACATTGTTGACATATTGTAAATCATACAATTCTTCATTTAAACATTAATTTTACATTATTGACATAATGTAAACAATTAAAATTTTCAACAAAACTTAAACTTTACTCAGTTTACATTATGTAAACCATTGTATAATTAAAAAAAAATAATTTTACATTGTTGACATAATGTAAACAATTCAATTTTCCAATAAATGTAAAATTTTACATTGTTGACATTATGTAAACCATACAATTCTTCAATAAAACTTTAATATTACATTATTGACATAATGTAAACAATTCAATTCTTCAATAACACTTAATTTTACATTGATGACATTATGTAAACAATCAATAAATCTTAAATTTTACCTTGTTGACATAATGTAAACCAAGCAATTGTTCAATATAACTTTAATTTTACATTGATGTAAAGTAATCAACTGAAATATTTAACAAAATTTATATTTTACATTGTGTAAACATAATTTTACATTGTTGACATTTTGTAAACTATTAAATATTTCAATAAAACTCAAATTTTACATTGTTTACATAATGTAAAAAATTAATTTTTAAATAAAAATTATAGTTTACATTGTTTACCTTAAGTAAACAAATAAATTTTTCAAAATAATTAAAATTTTACATTGTTGACATAGTGTCAACAACTAAATTCTTCAAAGAAACTTTAATTTTACATTGTTGACATAATGTAAACAATTGAATTTTTCAATAAATCTTTAATTTGGCCTTGACGTGTGTATACAATTGAATTTTACATAGTTGACATATTGTAAACAATTAAAGTTTTCAATTAAATTTATATTTTACTTTGTTTACTTAATGTTAACAATTCAATTATTCAATAAAATTTCAATTTTGTATTTTTGACATAATGTAAACAATTTAATTTTTCAACTTAATTCACTTTACATTCAGCCCTATTATGAATAAAAATTCATTTTTCTCATTTTTCCTCCATGGGAACAAACTCCCTCGGAATTTTTTATTCATAATTGGGCTGTTTATGTAAAATATAAATATTTTGAAAAAAACTTATTTTTATCCTAATTGACATAATGTAAAGTATTCAATTATTTAATACGACTTTAATTTTACATTGTTGACATTATGTAAACAATTAAATTTTTCAGTGAAATTAAAATATTACATTGTTGATTGCTGTTAATATAAAAAATTAAATTCTACAATTAAACTTATATTTTACATTGTTTACATAATGTAAACAATTGAATTATTACACAAAACTGCAATTTTACACTGTTGATTTAGTGTAAACAATTCAACTCATCAATAAGACTTTAATTTTACATTGTTGACATTATGTAAATAATTAAATTTGTCATTAAATCTAAAATTTTACATTGTTTACATAATGTAAACAATTGTAATTGTTAACGAAACTTATATTTTACATTGTTAACATTATGTAAAAAATTAAATTAATCAAAAAAACTTTAACTTTACATTGTTGGCATAATGTAAACAATTCAATGTTGCAATAAAGTTTTAATTTTACATTGTTGACATTATGTAAACTATTCAATTCTTCAAGAAAACTGAAATTCTAAGCAGTTGTTGTAATGTAAACATTTAAATTTTTCAGTAAATCTTAATTCATACATTGTTTAATGATTTTAAAACCAACTATTTTGCTGTTAACTTAAATAATCTCGATTTTATTGCGCTTTTAATGGCAAAGCCATTAATATCTATAGATTATTTAAGTATATTGATTATAGATTTGCAAATTGTTTCAAATGCATCTCAAATTCAAATTGAATTTGTTTAGCAGCATATGTGGCAACTAATCTAAAACTATTATTATCATTATTTGCTGCTTTAGTTTGCTTGCACTTAATTCATAATATCCATTCATATCTTATCTCAATAATACACCAAGTAAATTGTTTTTTTATTTGTATAAAGTGGAGTGAATTAATTGAAATGACCATTGTACTTCTGAATTAAATTCATAACAGTAGCTGCAGCAGTTATTTATAGCAATAATATTTAATTTTTTGTAAAGAAAATTTAAATATGAATAAAGGGAGACATAAACACAGCAATTTGCAAGATTTATTTTTTATTAAATTGAAAGTGTTTTATTATAATTCTCTCCCATGTTCTTTTTTCTTTGCAGTCTTTGTTTATTTTATTAGTCTTTAATTTTACAAAATTTCCACACCATGACTGTACAAAGTAAGATGACAAATGCGGTACTATGTACCTGTCAAGACTTCCAGCATCCTTGGACCGATAAATGTGTAAATGCCTCAGCAGGTCTATTATTTGCAGCCACTCCATATTGTTTAAGGGTCTATTCCATGGTATATTTGGTAAGTAACTTTGCAAGCTAAACTATTTATTTGTTCCTCTAACATTTAGTGCGACTTCTAGCTCTCCATGATAATGCGTCATAAAATACCTTCCCTGCAAGATTTACGCAAAATGGTCATGGGTATTTTACAGTCCACCGCCTTTTTGGTGACAAATGCTTACACCTTTATAATGTTTAATTGTTTGTTGCGCAACATGTTGGGCCAGTACTATTTCTCCACAGTGGCCTTTTGGCCCTGTTTCCTGGGCAGTCTAAGTGCTATTGTGGTAGAGAGGCCCCAAAGACGTCCCCTATTGGCCTTGTATGTGGCCAATGTGGCTACCGAGACTCTGTGGAATATGGCTGAGACTCGGGGCTGGGTCAAATCCCTGCCCAATGGCCAGGTGCTGCTGTTCGGCGCCAGTATCTCTATTTTATTGTATTTATATAGATTAGGTTTACACAAAACTTCCTGTCGCGACTCATTGTTTGATATTTTGCGGATATTTGTGGGCAAACCAGAAGAGGGACCCCTGAAACCCGTGGAAATAGATGAAAATAATGTTGATGAGCCACCAGCTGCCAGCAGATCCAGACCTCCAGTTAATTTGAATACCATTAATGGTTGGGTGCAAGTTTACAGCAGACTTGTGGAGACAATGAAAGGCAAACATAAGTCATGCCCTCACAGAGGCAGTTGTGTTCATGGTGCTGTTATGGGCGGTTTAAAACCCATGCTGGGTGGCATTGGCTTGCAGGTGGCTTTGAAATTGTTGCTGAATGTTAAGAGAATAGCTCAAAATAAAATGAACTGGAAGAAAACGATATTCAATAAGCAGACCCTGAATTTGGGTTTGTTTTTGGGCTCGTTCTCGTTTTTGTATAAGGTGAGTTGAAGACAAAAAGCTTTCATGAAAAAGAATCTTTTGTAAATAATTTAAACAGCTTTTTAAATTATATAGTAAAAAAAAAACTTTTTTACGAAAAAAGCTTTAAACAACTTTTTTCTTAAAAAATAAGTTTTTTATGAAAAGCTTTTTTCTCAAAAAAAGATTTTTTATGAAAAGCTTTTTTGATAAAAAAGTTTTTTTATGAAAAGCTTTTTTGTTAAAAAAGTTTTTTTTATGAAAAGCTTTTTTGTTAAAAAAGTTTTTTTTAATTTTTTATTAAAAGCTTTTTATAAAAAAACAGTTTTTAGAAAAAAGGTTTTAAAAAAGTTTTTTTACGAAAACCTTTTTTTAATTTTTAAGAAAAAGCTTTTAATAAAAAAATAGAAAAAGGCTTTTATAAAAAAACTTTTTTAACAAAAAAGCTTTTCTTAAAAAAACTTTTTTTGAAAGTTTTCATAAAAAAACTCTTTTTGAGAAAAAAGTAAAAAAACTAATTTTTTAAGAAAAAAGTAAAAAAACTAATTTTTTAAGAAAAAAGCTTTTCATAAAAAACTTTTTAAAGAAAAAAGCTTTTCATAAAAAAGCTTGTGCTTTTAAAAAAAAAAGAGCTTTCATAAAAAGCTTGTGCTTTTTAAAAAAAGCTTTTCACAAAAAGCGTATGTTTTTTTTTTTTTTTTTTAAATTTTAACAAAAATATTTTCAGCAATTTTTTTAAAAAAAAGCTTTCGAAGTCTTTTTTTAAGAAAAAGCTTTTCATATTTTTTTTAACAAAAAGCTTTTCATAAAAAAACAGAATTTTTTAAGAAAAAAGCTTTTCATAAAAAACTTTTTTATGAAAAAATCTTTTTTTTAAGAAAAAGCTTTTTGCTTTTAATAAAAAATTAAAAAAAACTTTTTTGAGAAAACAGCATTTTATAAAAAAACGTCTTTAAGAAAAAAGCTTTTCATATAAAAACCACTTTAAGAAAAAAGCTTTTCTTTAAAAAACTTTTTTTGAGAAAAAAGTTTTTTATAAAAAAACATCTTTAAGAAAAAAGCTTTTAATAAAAAATTAAAAAAAACTTTTCTTTAAAAAACTTTTTTTGAGAAAAAAGCTTTTTATAAAAAAAACGTCTTTAAGAAAAATGCTTTTCATATAAAAACCACTTTTTTTGAGAAAAAAGCTTTTTATAAAAAAACGTCTTTAAGAAAAAAGCTTTTAATAAAAAATTAAAAAAGCTTTTCTTTAAAAAACTTTTTTTGAGAAAAAAGCTTTTTATAAAAAAACGTCTTTAAGAAAAAAGCTTTTAATAAAAAATTAAAAAAGCTTTTCTTTAAAAAAAACGTCTTTAAGAAAAAAGCTTTTCATAAAAAATATCTTTAAGAAAAAAGCTTTTCATAAAAAATATCTTTAAGAAAAAAGGGTTTACATAAAAAAAATTTTTAGAATAAAGCTTTTCACTTTTTTCTTTAAAAAACTTTTTTTGAGAAAAAAGCTTTTTATAAAAAAAAACGTCTTTAAGAAAAAAGCTTTTCATATAAAAACCACTTTAAGAAAAAAGCTTTTCTTTAAAAAACTTTTTTTGAGAAAAAAGCTTTTTATAAAAAAACGTCTTTAAGAAAAAAGCTTTTAATAAAAAATTAAAAAAAGCTTTTCTTTAAAAAACTTTTTTTGAGAAAAAAGCTTTTTATAAAAAAAACGTCTTTAAGAAAAAACTTTTCATAAAAAAATATCTTTAAGAAAAAAGGGTTTTCATAAAAAAAATTTTTAGAATAAAGGTTTTCATAAAAAACTTTTTTAAAAACTTTTTAAAAAAGCTTTTCTAAAAAAATTTTTAAGAAAAAAGCTTTTCATAAAAATAGCTTGTGATTTTTTAGAAAATAGTAAAATTTTTTTGTGAAAAAAGCTCTTTTTTTTCTTAGTTAGGATTTTTTTTTTTAAAAAAAAGCTTTTTTGTTAATTTTTCTAATATTATAAATTTTTCTCCTCTCAGTCCGTTTCTTGTGGCCTTAGACATATTTTCAATCGCGATGATCCCCGCTTTGCCATACCAGCCGGTTTAATAGGCAGCATAGGATTTGCCTACTATCCAGATGTCACCGTGGCTTTATATGTCATGTGGAAAATGCTGCAGGTTGGTCAACAATATTCCTTATAGCTCTATATACCATTTAATCACAATTTCTATAACAGGTTGTTTATAATTTGGGCATTGACAAGAAGAAACTTCCCCATATACCAGGCTTTACAATGTTTTTATATGCCTTCTGTACCGCAGTGTTATTCCATGCCGGCATTTTGGAGGCCAAAAATTTAAGACAAAGTTATTTCAAATTCTTACAGGACATATCAGGGGGAAGGTAAACAAATTTTTAGCTGGATTTTTAACAAATTAATATTTATTTGTTTTATATTTTTGATGGCAGATTAAGTAAATTCGATATGGCGCCTTTAGATGTTTATGGCTTGAATTCTAGCCAATCTAAGGCAGATGTCTTGCGCCGCTTAAATATTGTGGAAAAATCTCCCTTTCCCGCCTTTCCTTTGGACAAATGGTAATTTATTTTATTTGAAATTGAACCTAAATGTTAGCTAATGTAAATATTGTGAAAAAAGGAGTAAAGCGATTATACCATTTAAGAAAAATCAAAAATTCTAAATATTTTCTTAAGAAAATCTTTTGAATTTTTGTTTGAAAGAACAGAAGAATTCAATATGAAAATTTCTTTTTTTTAAAAAAAGAATATTTTTAAAAAAAATTCTTTTGAAACTCCTTTAGATACTTGTTAAATTTTAATATAATGCTTTGATTTTTGTTTTAGTGTAACAGAATTAAAAAGAAAATTTAAGTTTTAGTTTTATACATATATTTTTATACTGCTTAGAAAAAGAAATTATTAAAAATTTAATTTAAATAACTTTTTTATACTAATTTAAAGGTGATGTTTTGTTTGCTGTTTAAAAATTTGCCAATCTCTTTCTGTACTCAATAAATTTACAATTTTGGTGGCTCATTTAATAGACCGGTAAAAGGAATCAACGATTAGAAAGGTATGTTCATAATAAATTAAATACATCATTGGAAAGCAATGTTTAATGTAGTCAAGAGTTTTACTAGCTGCTTTAAAAGTCAGTTTTTCATTAAAACAAATATAAATTCACTTCTACTTTCTTAAAACTGTTTATATTCCTTTTGATTTTTAACCAATTTGCTAAGTTTTTTTTTAAATTAATGCTGTTTCTCAGTAAACCTTCTTTATTTGCTTTAAATCCTAACTAATTTACTGCATCCCTTAAAAACAAACACGAAAAATAAAAAATTGTCTGCATTTTAAAATCCTTTAGGGGCTTCAAACCACACAAACTACTTGAAGCTTGTAATTTTTTTTAATTTTTTTTTATATGAAAAAAACATTTTTATAAATGACCATATTTAAATTATTTTTACGCCTCTTAACAGCCATCTGCGGCAAGACATTTTTAGACATTATATTTTATTTAAATATATTTTTTTTGCAAAGAAAAATGAGCTTTGCGGCTCATTTTTATTTATGTTCATGTTTTTATTTTAGCATATTTACAATTTATAATTCTTGTTTATATATTTTTCATATCTTGTTGACTTTAAAAGTAATTTATCTACTTGTATTAAGGGAGTAAGTGAATAGCAATCTTCGTTATTAGTTTGAGTGGTAATTGTAGTCTTTTTTTATATAAAAGATTTTAAAATAAGTGAGACCACAATATTAGTAACTAAAAACTATAATGAATTATTGAAAACACCCTCTACAACTTTTTTTTTATATAGATTTGATAGGGCCTCAACAAGGCCCTCATATAACAGTTACTAACAATTCCCATACACTCGCAAAATTTGGAGTTAAAAACCCCATTTTGAGGTTAGTTTTTTCACTAAACACCGTGTAACTCTAAGTTTTAGAACAATTTAAAATGTTCAAAATGATTTATATAGAAGAAGAACCTAGCTTTTCAACTATATATATTTTTTTTTGTGTATTGAATATTTGTGGAGATTTTCTTATTATTTTTATTTTGCTTTATTGTTTTTCTCGACTTTGATAGCCTTTGTTTTAAATTATTTCTTAGAAAGCTAATATATTTGTTTACATATTTTTATAGAATACTGTGTTTTCAATAAAAGAAGCCATATTTTATAAAAATCCTTTCAAAATTACAAAAGTTATTAAACTTTTTCTAATGGTTATGCATACATTTTCCTTAAAATAAACACTTTTAAATAATTGTGAGCTACTGTTTTATTTCAAAGCATACTTTTAGGCATACAAATTAAAAATGTATGAAAAGTTAAAATATAGTTGAATAACATCCACACATTTCAACCGATTAGAAAAGGCAAAATATTTTTGTATTCACAACAAAAATCTTTTTAAAATTTAGTATATAAATGTATGTATAGCCGAATTATGAATTATTAAATTTGAATAGGAAAAAACTCTCTCCGATTTTGTATATAATTGGGCTGATATAGTTTAGTTTAGAGAAATAACCGGTTTTTGACGAATTACAGCATTTAAGCGATTGGGAATAGATTCTAGCTTTTTTGTATATTCGGGGCTGATTTTATTCCACTCCTCCAAAAGAACCCTTTTTAAATAATTTTTGTTTGAAATTTTCTTGTTTTCGTGTTTCAATTTCTAGTTTATGCCACAAATTTTCAATTATATTTAAAAAAGGTGACTGTGGAGGAGTTTTTATTACCCTGGGACAATTATACAGCAACCATTCTTTGATAATTCCAGCCGTATGTTTGGGGTCATTATCCTGATAGAAATGAATCCACAATGCCGAGTTTTTCAGCGCTTTGTTTAAGATTATCTTTTAAAATATTTAAATATTGAAATTTGTCCATATTCCCTTCAATAAAACATAACTGTCCAACACCAGCTGCCGAGCAAGCACCCCAGACCATCACATGTCCACCGCCATGTTTTATTGCAAATGCTTTGGATTCATCTCCTGATTGGGTTTTCTCCAAATGTTTACTCTACCATCTGACCCAAAAAGGTTAAATTTGCTCTCGTCTGTGAATAAAACGCTTTTCCAGAACGAAAAATCCTTACCAGCGTAGCTATGATCAAATTGCAGCCTATTTTGCTTATTCTTTTTACTCACAAAGGGTTTCTTGCGTGCAATTCTACCATTTAATCCATTCTTTCGAAGAACTCTCCTAATTGTCTCGGCGCTACAGCTTATACTGAAGTTTTTCTCAACCATATCTCGAACATTCGGTGCACTCAATCTTGGATTAATCTTAATTTGTTTTACTATCCACCTTTCTTGCCGAGTGTTAAAAAGTTTTGTTGGTCTAATTCTGGGCTTATTTATAACTCGTCCTTCCTTTTCAAACCTGTTTTCCACTGTTGTGCGGGCTTTGTTAACCTTTTTCGATATTTCCCTTTGACTTTTCCCATTTTTATGGTGCTCAATAATTAAATTGCGTAGCTCGGGCGTAGTATGTCGTCCCATCTTTAAATTTACTAGAGAAACTGATATAAAATGCGTTTGTGTTAACGTCTGTAGATAAATACTAAATGTAAACAAAACAAAACCATAATAAATTAAAAATACCGTTATTTATGGTAGAGTTGTATTGTGGACCATTTTCACTGTGGTGTTAATTTGTGTCTTAATTCATTTAAAAGCTATTTTTTTGTAAAAAAATATTAAATAAATATTTTTTTTATTAATTTATAATTTGAATAAATAAAACTAAATTTTTTAACCATTCTCTTTAAAATTGTAGAACATTGCTGGACAGTTTTCACTGTGATTCACTGTAAGTGCCGCCAGACTGTCTACATAAATTGTCACTACAGACCCTTCTTTTAAAATAAGAACCTGTAATGGGAACTGCATGTGAGATACCTATGGCTTCCACAATCTCTTAATTTCAATATCAGACCATATCGTGAGTTTTTTCAATAGTTTCGGTTGCAGAGAACTCGTACGGCCACAACGAAATTCAGTAAACCATTTTTTTACCATTGAAATTGATGATGCTGAGTTGCCATAGTATTTATCAAGCTTGCTTCTTAATGAGCACGGTAGTCTGTTATCAATAACTGTCAAACCCAAACTAAATGACGCAGTCTGTTCAAATTATGACGGCAGTCAACTGACAGATGCATGTTGACAGGAGCTGTTAAATTTAAAAAGTCACGGACTTATTGACCAGCAATCGTATCACTTCCCCGGCATTTTAATATAGTTTTTGTAAATTAAATATGTACAATAACTATTTTTGTAAAAATTGTTACTTTGTGGGTCAAAGTTCACTTCAAATAAAATGTGCAATCTCTAAATGAAATCTCTAAAATAAGAGTCACCCTATTATGCATTCATGGGAATTTTTAATTCAATGGCTGATAAGACACTCACCACACCAACAAAAAAACCGCAGTGAATGAATGAGTAAATGGGTGGCTTGATTGATGCATCTTTGTTAAATTAAATGTAACACATGTAGGGATGTATGTATGCACTGTGAGTATACCCAAACAAAAATCATGTGAGTACTTTTTTTACAACTCTCCCTAAGTACAGGCGAGAAGAAAGAAAGGAAAACAAAATAAATGCATAACAACAACAAAACCGGTGCATGGAATTTCATTGTTTTGGTTTTATTTTTCTCTATTATGGCGAGACTGTCTGCTAAAAATAAAGTAAAAAACAGAAGGAAAATAAAAAAATAAGATTGTACCGAAACTTGTATACCCTCAATCAATATGTATATATGTAGTTTTGGGCTTTTAGGGGGACCTGGTCTGGACTATAAAGTGGGTGAGTCAAGTATTTCCAACCTCCTCTTTCTAAATATTTTTTAAGAGGTATTGCAACATGTGGCCTAGCGTTGTCATGATTGTATATTAAGGTTTCATATCTGCCAGCATATTCTGCACCATCACTGGTCCCCTGTGATGGTCTATTCAGATTTCAGCAGCTCATATTTGATATGACCCATTTGCTCCCACCAAATACAGAGCATTACCTTAACGTCATGGATATTTGGCTTTGGTGTGGATTCGGCTGTTTGGACTTCACATACGATCTATTACGCTTCGGGTTATCGTAATGGATAACCCGAATGATTGTCGCATAATCAACATATTTACAAGAGATCTAACAGTATTTGGGGGAAAATATAAAAATCTTTGAAATCGGATGGGAAACAAAAAATGGCACGTGTTAAAAATTTTACATGTCGAATGTACCCTTCTTTAAGCCCCCATAGCGCCGCATTTGTAGGGCCCATTTTAATAACTTAAACTCGAATACTCCTTGGCTATGCCTACGTCAAATTGTATTCCGATCGGACCAGTCGTTTAGAAATGACAGATTTATTTCCAAAAAATTTTGATTCTGCCCCACTGTGCGGGGGGATATTAGTATGATGGCTAGATGAAATCATGCATTGATATTGCTCATTTTCAAACTTTATCAATAGAAAGTATTTGAGGAAAATGTAAGCCAGCTAGCACTCTTTGTTTGGGTCAAATCGTATTTTCAACAGACATAGCTAGATCGTCTTAGAATCTTATGAGGACTAATGTGGGTTTACAATGTGTTACAAACGGAATGACAAGATCAATATACCCCCATTTTTTTGATGTTGTATATAAAAAGCAACAACAAGCACAATCTTGCAATCAAACTGTTGTTGATGAAATTTTGTGTTATTATTAGGTACAAACTTTTGTTAGTAAATAAAAAAAAAAATCTAAATAATTCATAATAAATTTGGCTTTTAAACAAAACGGTTGTTAAACTCTGACGAGAAATAAACCACTTAAATTTACCAAAAAAAAGATACCTGATTTTGCCAAAAAAAAATTTTTAATTTAAAACAATATCAATAAAGTGTTTCAAAATGTTTATCGAAAATTATTTTTATACTGATACAACAAAATCAAAAGCAACCAGTGCATTAACCTCTCAAAGTGGCCATTCTCCTTCAGTGATCAATAAATGTTTAAAACGTGCCAGCGATCATTTTGTAACTCTAGTGCATGTAACTCTTCTATTTGTGCTGGGCTTAACCTTATTATTTATGGATTTGTTAAATGCCTCGGTCAATCATTTGGTTAGAGTGGTGCCGGTGTCTTTGGTGCAGAGCCCCCGTGGCATCGATGATATAATGGCAACGGATAATGTACCAGCAGAAATAACACTGGGCGCCATAAGTTCTTGGCTGTTTGTGGTGTGACATTAAATTTATTTTAAAGTTTTTTTTAATATTTAAGTAGTAGAGTGTTATGTTAATTAATTTATAATAAGCTAATAATAGAAAGCGACATTTAAGTTATAAGAAACAAGTTTTATAAGTGTCAAATTTCTAAATCGTAATAATTGAATTTAATTATTTTTATTACTTTTTAATCTCAAATTACGCATCATCTAATTAAATACATAAAAATACCCACATCATTAGAAAGTTGACAATGTATTTAATATTTATAGAAAAAAAAAATCATGAATTTTTTAATTGCATACAAAGAACATAAATCTGGTTTTGTAAATAAAAATATATTAAACAAAATAAATCAAGTGTTTTTTTTTATAAATTTTAACAATTTATTGACGTTCTGGCTAAATGGCCTTCAATTTCTTGGGGTCTTTGCAGCTCTCTAGATAAGGTTGTATATGTTTCTTTAAATATTTTTAAAAGATTAAGAAAGGTTTCCTTTTCTATACAAATAAATGACAGAATTTTATATTCGAAGTGCCCCCCACAAAAGAATAATAAAAATAAACCACACTCAGCGTAAACACTTATTGGGAAATAAGAATGGCAATAAAAATGTATCAATTAAAATTTTATTCGAATAATTTGTTGCAAAAGATTAAAGAAAATTTATTGTTATTCACGAAAATTTAAGTTTTAAATAAAACCGAACCGGTTTTAACCAACGAATAATTTGAAAACCGGTTTTATTATTCGAATAAAAATATGAAAATATCTTAAATTGCTTTTTAATTGAGACTTGTTATTAAAAATAACGTAATCATGTAATCATACATTTTTTAGTCGATCAATCGATTAAATTTTTATTCGAATAATTTATAAAAAAAAGTATTTAATAAAAATTTCTGTTTTTTTATTTAAACTTCACTAAAATTTATTTTTTTTTTGAATTTTGCGAACCGGTTTTAACCAACGAATAATTTGAAAACCGGTTTTATTATTCGAATAAAAATATGAAAATAACTTAAATAGCTTTTTAATTGAGACTTGTTATTAAAAATAATGTAATCATGTAATCATACATTTTTTAGTCGATCAATCGATTAAATTTTTATTCGAATAATTTATAAAAAAAAGTATTTAATAAAAATTTCTGTTTTTTTTATTTTAACTTCACTAAAATTTAATTTTTTTTAAATTTTGCAAACCGGTTTTAACCAACGAATAATTTGAAACCCGGTTTTATTATTCGAATAAAAATATGTATGAAACTAACTTAAGTTGCTTTTTAATTGAGGCTAGTTGTTAAAAATAATGTTTTTAATAATCATGTAATCAACTTTTTAATCGATTAAATTTTTATTCGAATAATATATAAAAAAAGTATTTAATAAAAATTTCTGTTTTTTTATTTAAACTTCACTAAAATTTACTTATTTTTTTAAATTTTGCGAACCGGTTTTAACCAACGAATAATTTGAAAACCGGTTTTATTATTCGAATAAAAATATGTATGAAACAAACTTATGTTGCTTTTTAATTAGTTGTTAAAAATAATGTTTTTAATAATCATGTAATCAACTTTTTAATCGATTAAATTTTTATTCGAATAATATATAAAAAAAGTATTTAATAAAAATTTCCGTTTTTTTATTTTAACTTCACTAAAATTTTATTTTTTTTTTTTAAATTTTCCAAACCGGTTTTAACCAACGAATAATTTGAAAACCGGTTTTATTATTCGAATAAAAATATGTATGAAACAAACTTAATTTGCTTTTTAATTGAGGCTAGTTGTTAAAAATAATGTTTTTAATAATCATGTAATCAACTTTTTAATCGATTAAATTTTTATTCGAATAATTATGAAAAAAGTATTTAATAAAAATTTCTGTTTTTTATTTAAACTTCACTGAAATTTAATTTTTTTTTTAAATTTTTTGAACCGGTTTTAACCAACGAATAATTTGAAAACCGGTTTTATTATTCGAATAAAAATATGTTTGAAACAAACTTAAGTTGCTTTTTAATTGAGGCTTGTTGTTAAAAATAATGTTTTTAATAATCATGTAATCAACTTTTTAATCGATTAAATTTTTATTCGAATAATATATAAAAAAAGTATTTAATAAAAATTTCTGTTTTTTTATTTAAACTAAACTAAAATTAAATTTTTTTTTTAAATTTTGCGAACCGGTTTTAACAAACGAATAATTTGAAAACCGGTTTTATTATTCGAATAAAAATATGTATGAAACAAACTTAAGTTGCTTTTTAATTGAGGCTAGTTGTTTAAAATAATGTTTTTAAAAATCATGTAATCAACTTTTTAATCGATTAAATTTTTATTCGAATAATTATGAAAAAAGTATAATTTAAATGTTTGTGTTTTTTTAAAGTTACTTTAATAATATTTAATTTTTTTCAATTTAGCTAACCGGTTTTAATCAACGAATAATTTTGGAACAGATTTTTTACTCGAATAATAATTTGAAACAGTTTTTAAAAATAATTATTTTAATTAATGTTATAATAAATTTTTTAGTCGACTAATCGATTAAATTTTTATTTGATTATTTTATTGCAAAATATATAATTAAAATTGTTGTTATTGTAGAAAATTGTAATTTACAATACATTTTTTTAAATACTGCGAAACAGTTTTTTTAACGAATAATTTTAAACCGATTGTTTTATTCGAATAAAAATATGAAAAAAACTTAGGTAAATTTTTAATTGAGAATTGTTATTAAAAATAATGTTTTTATCATGTAATCATCAATTTTTTAGTCGAATAATCGATTAAATTTTTATTCGATTAATTTATTAATTTATTAATTATTCATTGATTAAAACCGGTTAGCTAAATTGAAAAATATAATTAAAATTGTTGTGTTTTTTAAACGTAAACTTCAATAAAATTTAAATTTTTTTTAAATTTATAATCAACGAATAAATTTAAACCTGGCTTTTTATTCGAATAATAATTTGAAACAAATACAATTAAATGTTTCATTAAGGCTAGTTTTTAAAAATAATGATTTTAATAATAATGTTATAATAAATTTGTTAGCCGAATAATCGAATAAAATTTTATTCGTCTACAGATTTTATTGCAAAATATATAATTATAATTGTTGTTATTGTAGAAAATTGTAACTTACAATACATTTTTTTAAACACTGCGAAACGGTTTTTTAACGAATAATTTTAAACCGGTTGTTTTATTCGAATCAAAAATGAAAAAAACTTAGTAAGCTTTTTGCTTTTTGTTAGAAATAATGTTTTTAATAATCATGTAATCATCAACTTTTTAGTCGAATAATCGATTAAATTTTTATTCGAATAATTTATGAAAAACTATGTATGTAATTAAAATTGTTATTTTTAAAATTATGCAATAAAATTTTAATTTTTAAAATTTAGCGAACCGGTTTTAGTCAAGGAATTTTAAACCCGTTTTTTATTCGAATAATAATAATCGATTAAATTTTTATTCAGATAATTTGTAAAAATATATAATATGTACAACATTTCTATTTCATTTTTTAAATTTTGTGAATAATTTTAAACCCGGTTTTTTATTCGAATAATATTTGGAAACAAAAACTATTAAATGTTGTATTAAGGCTCATAATTAATAATAATGTTTTTAAAAATTATGTTATAGAAAATTTTTTAGTCGAATAATTGAATAAATTTTTATTCGAATATTTTATTGCAAAAAGTACAATTAAAATTATTTTTATTCACGAAAATTGTTTTTTTTAATTCAGCTAACCAGTTTTTTACACGAATAATTTTAAAACCGGTTTTTTATTCGAATAATAATTTTAAACAAACTGTTTAATTAAGGACACATTTGTTTAATGATTATGTAATAATAAAATTTGTATTCGAATAATCGATTTAATTTTTATTCGAATAATTTATGCCAAAATATTGATATTTTTGTTATTAAAAAAAATTGTAATTTCGATTAAGCGAATAATTTTAAACGTTTTTTTATTCGAATAAACGATTAAATTTTTATTCGAATAATTTTTATCAAAAGATTGATATTTTTGTTCTTAAATAAAATTGTAATTTCCATTTAGTTTCTTAAACGAATAATTTTAAACCAGTTTTTTATTCGAATAATTTATGCCAAAAAGTATTATTAAAATTGTAGCTATTAATGAAAATTGTATTTGCCATTAAAATTTTAGTTTTTATTATTCGAATAAATTTTAAACTCGGGTTTTATTCGAATAATAATTTAACAAAACTTGTTATTAAAATTCCGTTTTTAATAATGATGTTATAATAAAATTTTTATTCGAATAATCGATTAAAATTGTATTCGAATAGTTTATAATAAAAAATACAAAATTGTGTTTATTAAAGTAAATATTGAGTTATTAAAGTAAGTTTCTTCAATTTAGAAAATTATTATTTTTTTATTCGAATAATTTATGCCAAAATATTGATATTTTTGTTATTAAAAAAAATCGTAATTTCGAATAAACGAATAATTTTAAACGTTTTTTTATTCGAATAAACGATTAAATTTTTATTCGAATAATTTTTATCAAAATATTGATATTTTTGTTATTAAATAAAATTGTAATTTCCATTTAGTTTCTTAATCGAATAATTTTAACCCCGTTTTTAATTCGAATAATCGATTAAATTTTTATTCGAATAATTTATGCCAAAAAGTATTATTAAAATTGTAGCTATTAATGAAAATTGCAATTGCCATTAAAATTTTAGTTTTGAAACCCGGTTTTTATTATTCGAATAATTTAAAACTCGGGTTTTATTGGATTAATAATTTGAAAAAACCTTGTTATTAAAATTCCGTTTTTAATAATGATATAATAATAAAACTTTTAATCGAATAATCGATTAAAATTTTATTCGAATAGTTTATAAAAACAAATATAAAATTGTTTTTATTAAAGTAAATATTAATGTCGAATACAGTTGTAGTTTCTTCAATTTAGAAAATTATTCTTTATTCGAATAATGGTTATTTATTCGAATAACTAATTTGAAACAAGCACAAATATGTAGATGATTTTGTCTACAAATCATTCTTTCTTTTAAAAATTGTGTTAAGAAAATCTACATATTACTGTAACCTACTCTCTTTTACTCGTAAGCTTCTGAATCCACCCTAAAATAAATATAAGGAAATAACTTGTTAGTTATTTAAATAATTTAAAAAATAGCCTCAATTACTTTAAATCCCCAAACAGTCATAAAAACATCCACTTAATGTATTTATAATGAAAAAAAATTCTTAAATAATTTTCTTAAACATTGACTTGAGATTTAAGTAGAAAAACAAAGTAGAAAAAAATCTCTATGTTCAACTGTTAAGGACAAGTCTACATACATACATATGAATGTATGAATATTTCTAAAGAAATGCTGATATTTTAGTGCGATACAAATGTTTCCAACAATTGCCCAGCAAGCATGACTAAAAGCTGTAAGAGTGCTAGAAAAACCTAAAGATTTGGAAGAAGTATTTAACTCCCAGTAAACGAGTAAGAGCCACAACTATTATCCCCCTCGACCATCAACTCACACTTTTACTTTATGAACATAAGTACATACAAACAAACAAACACATTTAGTTTAAAAACAATAAAACTGTAAAAGAATAGACGACGACTGAAAGGAATGAATGAATGAATGTAGGAATATATATTTAAAGCCCTTTTGGGCATAAAGAAAGAAAAATCCATAAGATTTATATTGTATTGTAAAGAAAACTGAAGAGAAACGTAACAAAGCTGCTGTTGAAATGCTCAAAAGATGACGATGAGATTCGTTAAGCGTTGGTAATTTTTTCTTTATTTTTGGAAAATAGAAAAAAAATTTAAGCAAAATATAAAAAAAAGCTTTTGTACTAAACTAAAACGCAATATAAATACGAGTTACTAAATAGCCAGAGGTGTACAATAAATATTAACTGACCTTGGAGAAAATTAGCTTTAATTCAATATTAGTAAAGAATTAAATTTTAAAAAAATAACGGGTTTTGTAAACGATTAATTTTAAAACCCGGATATTTTAGTCGTAAAACAAATTAAGACAAACTTAAAAATGCCTATTTAAGGCTAAATTATTGAAAGTTAGTTTAGCAAAAATATAAATTTTTATTCGAATAATCGATTAAAATTTTATTCGAATAATTTATTTCAAAATTTCTATTAAAAATTCTGGTTATTTATGAAAATTAAAATTTGCAATAAAATTTTACTGTTTTTTATACCCTTCACCTTCGTGAGAAGAGTATATATAAGTTTGTCATTCCGTTTGTAATTTCTACATTTTTCATTTCCGACCCTATAAAGTATATATGTATATTCTGGATCCTTATAGATAGCGGAGTCGATTAAGCCATGTCCGTCTGTCTGTCTGTCCGTCTGTCTGTCTGTCTGTCTGTCTGTCTGTCTGTCTGTTGAAATCAGTTTTCTGAAGACCCCAGATATCGTCGGGATCCAAATCTTCAATAATTCTGTCAGACATGCTTTCGAGAATTTTGCTATTTAAAATCAGCAAAATCGGTCCACAAATGGCTGAGATATGAGGAAAAAACCAAGACAACCTCGATTTTTGACCTATTTTTTTACCTATATCTGGATTACTAAGACATTAATATAGACAATATGGATATCTAATGATAGATATTTCAAAGACATTTGCAACGACGTATATAAGACCATAGTAAGTTGGACCTACAATGGGTCAAAATCGGGAAAAAAATTTTGAACCCGAATTTTTTTAAAAAAAAAAAAAAAATTGAAAAAACAAAAAAAAAATTTTAAAATTTAAAAAAAAAAAAATTTTAAAATTTAAAAAAAAAAAATTTTAAATTTAAAAACAAAAATTTTTTAAATTTAAAAAAAAAAATTTAAAATAACAATCGAAAATTTTTTTTTTCCAAAAAATTCAAAAAACAACTCGAAAAAAAATTAAATTTTGTTTACCTAAAAATATTTAAAATTTTGAAGTATAATTTGGTGAAGGGTATATAAGATTTGGCATAGCCGAATATAGCACTCTTACTTGTTACTATTCGATTAATATGAAACCCGAATATTATTCGAATAAAAAGTGGTAAATTATAGAAATAGCGACATTTTTAAGGCTAGCTATTCAAATTTATGTTTTTTAAAAATTATGTCAGAATATATTTTTTATTCGAATAATCGATTAAAATTTTATTCGAATAATTTATTTCAAAACTTGTCTTAAAAATTCTTATTATTTATGAAAATTAAAATTTGCAATAAAATTTTACTTTTTTTAGCTTAAAGACACGGTTTTTATATTTGAATTAATTTGAAAACCGATATTTTATTCGAATATAAAGTGAAAAAATTACACAAATAGGCTGGTTATTCAAATCAATGTTTTTAAAAACTATGTGATAATTAGTTTTTATTCGAATAATCGATTGAATTTCTATTCGAATAATTTTTTTCCAAAAAAATAATACAATTTCTTGTTATTCATGCTTCAATGCAATATTTGTAAATAATTAAGTTTTAAATATGTAAATAACGTGTTTTATAAACGATTAATTTTAAAACCCGGATATTTTAGTCTTAAAACAAATTAAGACGAACTAAAAAATGCCTATTAAGGCTAAATTATGAAAAGTTAGATTGGAAAAAACATACATTTTTATTCGAATAATCGGTTAAAATTTTATTCGAATAATTTATTTCAAAATTTCTATGAAAAATTCTTGTTATTTATGAAAATTGTAATTTGCAATAAAATTTTACTGTTTTTTTTACTTTTAAGAACCGGTTTTTATTATTCGATTAATATGAAACCCGATTATTATTCGAATAAAAAGTGATAAATTATGGAAATAGCGACATATTTAAGGCTGGTTATTCAAATTTATGGTTTTTGAAAATTATGTCAGAATATATTTTTTATTCGAATAATCGGTTAAAATTTTATTCGAATAATTTATTTCAAAATTTCTATGAAAAATTCTGGTTATTTATGAAAATTGTAATTTGCAATAAAATTTGACTGTTTTTTTTACTTTTAAGAACCGGTTTTTATTATTCGATTAATATGAAACCCGATTATTATTCGAATAAAAAGTGGTAAATTATAGAAATAGCGACATATTTAAGGCTGGCTATTCAAATTTATGTTTTTTAAAAATTATGTGAGAATATATTTTTTATTCGAATAATCGATTAAAATTTTATTCGAATAATTTATTTCAAAACTTGTCTTAAAAATTCTTGTTATTTATGAAAATTAAAATTTGCAATAAAATTTCACTTTTTTAACGTAAAGAACCGGTTTTTATATTTGAATTAATTTGAAATCCTATATTTTATTCGAATATAAAGTGAAAAAATTACACAAATAGGCTGGTTATTCAAAACAATGTTTTTAAAAATTATGTGATAATTAGTTTTTATTCGAATAATCGATTGAATTTTTATTCGAATAATTTTTTTCCAAAAAAAAATAATACAATTTCTTGTTATTCATGCGATTAGTAATTTTCTATAAAAATTTTGTTTATTAAATTATATATATCAGATTTTATTATTCGATTAATGTTATAACCGGTTTTTTATTTGAATAATAATATGAAACAAACAAAAAATCTGAATTTTTAAGGCAAGTTATAAAAAATTCGGTTCTGTTTTTAATAATCAAGTAACAGTGCAATATTTATTCGAATAATCGAATAAAAAATTTCAAAAGTTGTATTAAAAATTTTTGTTATTTATGAAAATCAAATTTTAGTTTCTTTAATTCTGAAAACTGGTTGTTATTAGTCGATTAATTTCAAAAAACTAAACATTTACGCAAAAAGCGATCAATATAAGGCTGATTATTAAAATTTATGTTTTTAATGATCACGTAAAAATAAAAGTTTTATTCGAATACATAATCTATGGAGCGTATGTATATTCGAGTAATTTATTTTAAAAATATTATAATGAAAATAATGTTTAATGAATTTTAATCTACGAATAATTTTCAAACCCGGTTATTTTATTCGAATATCAAAATGGTACAAACAAGATTTGCTTTCTATAAAAGGCTTGATATTATAAATTATGATTTCAATGCTAATAAAAAAAAATAAAATTTTATTCGAATAATCGTTTGTATTTTTATGCAAATAATTGATATCAAAAGATATAACAAATTTTTCTAAATTAATTTAAATTAAAATCTGGTTTTTAGTAGAATAAAAACCGAATTTTTTAAAAACTAAGTTTTTTTTTTTAAAATCGTAAAAAAAATTTTTATTCGAATAATCGACTAAATTTTTATTCGTATAATTATTTTCAAAATTTTTATTAAAAATTAAAAAAACGATTTTATTGTTCGAATAATTTAATAATTTAAAACCCGTCTCTTTATTCGAATAAAAAGTTTAAATATAAATACTAAGCTGTCTGTTTAATAAAGATATGCTATAAAAAAATACAATTTAATTTTTAACAAAAAAATGTTTATCCGAATAATCGATAAAATTTTTCTTTCTACATAATTTTAAAATTTTAAGAAAAATTTCTTTTGTAATAAATAACGGAATTTTCAATAATAAAAAGCAGTTTTTATTCGAATAATTTTAAACCCCTAAAATTTTTTGATTATTTTGAAACCCGGGTTTTTATTCGAATAAAAAGTTTAAATAAAATTAAACAGCTGTTTATTAAGATTTGCTTTGAAAAACGTAATATTTTTGTAATTGTAACAATTAAATTTTTATTCGAATAATCGATTAAAATTTTTTTCCAATAAAATTTAATTTTCCTAAAATCAGTAAGGCTTGTTATGACAAAGATTTATTTAAAATCGTGTAAAATTAAAATTTTTATTCGAATAATTGATTGAATTTTTATTTGTATAATTCTGTATTTTCAAAATCTTTAATTAAAATAGATCTTATCAATAAAAATAGAATTGCCAAAGAAAATTTTGTTCTCTAAATTCAGAAATCCGATTTTATTATTCGAATAATTTTAAAACCCGGGTGTTTTATTCGAATGATATGTTAAAACTAAGTTATTTTTAACGTTTAACAATAAAATTTTTATTCGAATAATCGATTAAAATTTTATTCGAATAATTGAAATTTTTTATTTAATAAAATTTCAGTTTTCTAAATTCAGTAAAGCTTTTTATAAAACACAATTTTTTAATCATATTTTTTTATTTTAATTGATTGAATTATTATTCGTATAATTATTCGAATTTTCTTAGAAAATTTTGTTCTCTGAATTCTTAAATTCGAATAATTTTAAAACCCGGGTGTTTTATTCGAATGATATGTTAAAACTAAGTTATTTTTAACGTTTAACAATAAAATTTTTATTCGAATAATCGATTAAAATTTTATTCGAATAATTAAAATTTTTTATTTAACAAAATTTCAGTTTTCTAAATTCAGTAAAGTTTTTTATGAAACACATTTTTTTAATCAAATTTTTATTTTAATAATTGATTGAATTATTATTCGTATAATTATTCGAATTTTCTTAGAAAATTTTGTTCTCTGAATTCTTAAATTCGAATAATTTTAAAACCCGGGTGTTTTATTCGAATGATATGTTAAAACTAAGTTATTTTTAACGTTTAACAATAAAATTTTTATTCGAATAATCGATTAAAATTTTATTCGAATAATTGAAATTTTTTATTTAATAAAATTTCGGTTTTCTAAATTCAGTAAAGCTTTTTATGAAACACATTTTTTTAATCATATTTTTATTTTAATAATTGATTGAATTTTTATTCGTATAATTATTCGAATTTTCTTAGAAAATTTTGTTCTCTGAATTCTTAAAACCGGAATATTTTAAAATCGTTTTTTATTCGAATAATAAATTAAAATTGATTCAAAATTCTCTGTATTTAAAGCTTGTGGCGAAAACTAACTTTTTTTAACGTTTAACAATAAATTTTTTATTCGAATAATTGTTTGAATTTTTATTCATTTAATGTCTGGTGGTTTCTAGTTTCAAATTTTTAAAGTTGTGCCTCTGTTTTCCATTTCCTGCTGTTTGGTAATTTTTTTTCCTATAAGCTTAAATTTTAAACTCATTTTGAAAATAACAGCAGCAACAACAATTCAAATAAGTAATTCGCATCTTAGCCAACTCGACCAGAAGTAATTCCACAAATTATATCTTTTAAATACAACAAATATGTACTCGTATACATACTTCAACGGCCATTTGTTTAAGCAGCATAAACTTATAATAGCAGGGATTTATTAAATAAAATTTATTGTTTTAAATGAATTTTCAAAACAGAGCAATACATTCAACATATTTTTGCGAATAAATTAAAAGAGAAAATATTAAAAAAATTGATAAGAATGAATTACATGATTTACATAAAGATAGTAGCAATCAAATGATTAAATATAATTAAAAAGAACAAATTTATGAAAAATTTAAACCATAAAACGATAACGAACAAGTTTTGCTTAAAAACTTAACTAAAGCTTAACGATGACCAAGTTTTATTAAGCGAATTTAGCACATAAACGATGATTGTTAAACCTTGGTTAAATTCAGTTTAAGTAATTTTAACTGTAATTTTCGTTTCACTTTAAACATATTGAAGGTTTTTTGATTTTTTTTATTAAATTTCTTTTAAAAAAATGCTTGAAATTTACAGAAATTGCTTAATACTTTTTAATTTTCCATATTAAACATTTTGTGCTTCCTCTATTGGTTCCCTGGACTCTTTCGCTTATTCTCTTTTCTTTGCGTTTTTATTAACGTCAGTAATTTTAATGAACTCGTAATTGTTTATTGTGTCACTTGTAACTATTTTCCAAGTCATTCATGTCACACACAATAAATGAAGAAAAATAAAACGAAACAAATGCAAAAAAAATAAAAAATTATAAGAAGAAAAATGTTAATAAATAACAACAATTACAACTGCACAGCAACAACAACAACAACAAAACCAACTTCCACAGTAGAAAGAAAAGAGAAAAATTTACATAATTTTCTTGTTTACAAATATTCCAAAGAACAGAACAGTTTTTTTTTTGTCATTCATTCTTTATTTTTCTTTATCTATCATTTCTTACTGGCAAAAGCCAACAACAAAAAATATATAGATATATAAATAAGATATAAAAGCGATTGACTTAAATTAAGATGATAGAAGGAAGACAAACAACAACTATAAGAATAGTAGCAAAATAAAACAACAACAACAATAAGAAAGTTATTAAATAAAAGCGAAGACGTATTAAATAAGTGAAGTTGTCGAAGGACAAAAAAAAGTAAAATGCATAAAAATACAACATAAAAAAATATCGGGAAAAGTTAAAGATCGACATTAAAATACTCTACAATATTATTGGACCGATTTTTTATTCGAATAACAAGTTGAAACCTATTCAAATATGTAGCTGTATTAAGTTTATTTATTAAAAAATCTTTTTTTCTATGATTTTCTAACTATACCACAATTATTCGAATAATCGATTAAATTTTTATTCGAATAATTTATTTTAAAAGTTTTACTGATAAAGTGTGATTTTCAATAAAATTTAAAATTTTTAAATTCAGAAAACCCGGTTTTATTATTCGAATAATTTTGAAACCCGTATTTATATGCGAATAAACAATAAAAACAAAACATAAAAGTTGTCTACTTAAGATTTGTTTCGAAAAACTAGGTTTTTCTAAAAAGTGTAACAATTAAATTTTTATTCGAATAATAATTTGAAATTTTATTCAATTAATTAATTTTGAATAAGAAAATTTGTGTTTTCCATTAAAATTTTAGATTTCAGAAAATTTAGAAAAATTCATAAAATAAAATTTAAAATTTTTAAATTCAGAAAACCGGGTTTTATTATTCGAATAATTTTGAAACCCGTATTTATATGCGAATAAACAATAAAAACAAATCATTAAAGTTGTCTATTTAAGATTTGTTTCGAAAAACTAGGTTTTTCTAAAAAGTGTAACAATTAAATTTTTATTCGAATAAAAATTTGAAATTTTATTCGATTAAATAATTTCAAAATATACAACACTATGTTGTGAATAAGAAAATTTGTGTTTTCCATTAAAATTTTAGATTTCAAAAAATTCAGAATACCCAAATTTTATTCGAATAATTTCAATACCGGTTATTTATTCGAATAGAATTTTTAAGCAAAAATTAAAAGCAAATTATTTAAGACTTGTTATGAAAAACTAAGTCTTTTTTTGTTTATTTTTATTCGAATAATCGATTGAAATTTTATTCGAATAATTTATTTTGAAAGTTTTAATGAAAATTGTTGTTTTTATACACAAATTTAGATTTTCAATAAAATTTTAGTTTCTTAAATTCAGAAAACCCATTTTTATTATTCGAATAATTTTAAAACCCATTTTTTATTCGTATCAAATATTAAAACAAAACTTGTCTATTTAAGTATTGTTACGACAATCTAATAATAGTTTGAAACTTTATTCGAATAATTAATTTCAAAAATCAAAATAAAACTTGTTGCTATTAATAGAAATTGTTAGTTCCTATAAAATTTCAGTTTTCGAATTTATTATTCGAATAATTTTAAAACCGGTTTTTATGCGAATAGAATTTTTAAACAAAAATTAAAAGCAATTTTTATAAGATAAACTAAGGTTTTTTAAAATCGTGTTACAATTAAATATTTATTCGAATAATGTATTGAAGTTTTATTCGAATAATAAATTCCTAAAAATACAATAAAAAATTATTGTTATTAATAAAATGATTTGCAATAAAATTTTAGTTTTAGAAAATTTACAAAACCCGGTTTTATTATTCGAATAATTTTAAAACCATTTTTTTAATCGAATAAAATGTATAAATTAAAAAATACACTTTTTTCAGAGTTGAATTATTTAAAATGAACTAAACTTTTAATCGAATAATCTATTGAATTTTTATTCGAATACAAAATTATAAAAGCAATAACAAAAATTTTTGTTATTAATAGAAATTGTATTTTACCATAGATTTCTTATTCGAATTATTTAAAACCGGGTTTTTCTATTCGATTAAAAATTTAATTTTTTAGAAAATTTACAAAAACCCGGTTTTATTATTCATATAATTTTAAAACCATTTTTTTAATCTAATAAAATGTATTAACAACAAATCCATCATCTATTATACACTTTTTTGAGAATTGAATTATTTAAAATGAACTAAATTTTTATTCGAATAATATATTGAATTTTTATTCGAATACAATTTTTTAAAAGTTATAATAAAAATGGTTGTTATTTAAAGAAATTCATTAAACCGGGTTTTAATATTCGAATTATTTTAAAACCGGTTTTTTATTCGATTAAAAAGTTTTTAAAACTTAAATAATCGATTAAATTTTGATTCGTATAAATAATGCCAAAATATATAATAAAAATTGTTAATAAAAATCGTATTTCTAGAAGCCAGAAAGAAAACTAGAATTTTTTATAGAAGTATTATTTAAAGCCTGAGTTTTTATTCGAATAAAATGTTTAAACAATAATGAAAAGCTTTAATTAATTTAAATTGATATTTATGTATAATAAAATTTAAGTTTCCAAAAAATTCAGGTTTTATTTTTCTAATAATTTTAAACTCAGGTTTATATTCGAATAAAATGTTTAATCATAAATGAAGAGTTGTAGAAAGACTTATTATGATAAAATCAGTTTTTTTTTCTTAAATCGATTAAAATTTTATTCGGATAATTGCTTTTATAAATTATAATAAAAATGTTCTTATTTATAAAAATTTTGAATTTCCTATAAATTAAATTCATAAAACCGGTTTTTATTATTCGAATACATGAATTTAATTTTTAGGAAATTAAAATTTTTATTAATAAGAACATTATTATCATAATTTATGTAAATCAATTATACAAATTAGATAACCGTGGCCACACTCGATTAAGAAGGAGGGACACAGCAGACCTAATCTAGAAGGAAGAATGCCAATTTAACCAAAACAACCATGAACACAAAATTTTTTCGTCCGGCACTGGCTGGACTAATTAAATAATAATATTAGATATAAGATTTGAACCACTTATTGTTAGTTCATTAAATAATGAAGATACAATAAATAAATGATGAAAAAAAAAAAAAAAAAAATTATACGAATAAAATTTTAATCGATTATTCGAATAAAAATTTTTTTTACGCGATTTAAAAAAACTTATTTTTTTATAACTTGTCTTAAATAGACAGCTTTTCATTTTTGTTTAAACATTTTATTCGAATAAAAACCAGGGTTTAAAATTATTCGAAAAATAAAACCTGAAATTTCTGGATACTGAATTTATATAAGAAATTACAATTTATATTTATTAAAGCTTTTCAGTTTTTTTAAAACATTTTATTCGAATAAATTAAAAATTATTCGAAAAAAAACTTGAATGAAACATAAACATCAATATATTTAAGGCCAGTTATTGAAATTTCTGTCTTCTATATTGTTATGTATTAAAAAAATTTTTATTCGAATAATCGATTGAAATTTTATTCGATTAAATGATTTTAAAAGACATACAAAAATATTGTTATAATTGAAAATAGTAAATTACTATAAGATTATAGTTCTTAACTTTCGGTTTCTTGAAACCGGTTTTTAATATTCAAATAATTTTAAACCCAGTTTTTTATTCGAATAAAAATTTAAAGCAAATTCAGAAAGCTGTCTATTTTAAGTTAGTTATAAAAAATTGTATTTCCACAAGAGATTATTCGAATAAATTTTGAAACCCGGTTTTTATTATTCGAATCAGAGTAAATACTTAAAATAGAACACTCGATTTAAAAACCTAAATTTAGCTTGAAAGTTTAACTTTTTTAAAACATAAACTTAACCTTTCAGTTACAAATTCAGGGAACAAATGAATTTCTATGTTGATATGATACCACCATTTATTGTAGGTGAAAAATGTGTAACACTTAAAAAATAAGAAAATTTATAATATTCAATTTATATGCATTTTTTCACTGTTCAGTTTATTTATTTTTTTTAATTTTTATACTCTCTTTATTAAACTGACAGTTATAATAGTCATTCTAATAAAAAACCCTTCATCCACACCTCTACATTTAGCATGTAAACCACAAATGGCTGAGATATAAGGAGAAAACCAGGACAACCTCGATTTTTGACCTATATCTGGATTATTAAGTTATTAATGACAATATGGATATCTAATGATGGATATTTCAAAGACCTTTGCAACGACGTATATAAGGCCATAGTAAGTTATTTTGAAGTATAATTTGGTGAAGGGTAGGTATATAAGATTCGGCACAGCCGAATATAGCGGTCTTACTTGTCTTATAGTAAAATTGGTAGTGGTTATCCGCTTTACAATAGGCATTTAAAATTATCTGTCTATATATGTTTTCAATCAGTGATTGGAAAAGGGATTTAACGTTGGGCTTAGTTCTCGGTCGAGGTCATTTGTGAGTTTTTCTAGCTAAAATCCTGGTACAAAAAAAAACTTTTCCAAGATTTAAGATTCGTTACAGCCCAATATAGCATCCCTATCCTGAATATGATTAAAGCTGTAAGTCAGGCTATATGCAGAGTAGTTGTTTGCATATTGTTGTTATTTATTGTAGCATCATTATGTTGTTATGAAAAACGAAATGAAAAAAAAAATAAAATAAAAATATGGAAAAAAAATCTCTGCGCGTTGATTAATGAAAGAATATTTTCACTCTCGTAACTAGACAAACAAGTAGAATTAACTAGAACACAGAGTCAAAAGAAGAGATTGAGCAACTGACAGACAGACACACAATTAGATGGACAGACGGACGGACAAACCGACAGATATATGAAGAAAATTAAAGTGAGAAATAAATAGAAAATTAATTAAAAAAATAGCAAAAATATTTTATGAATTTATTAAGTAATTAAATTGTTGCGATTTCTATTGCTTTATAGAGGGCTTCAACTCTGTGCTAGCTACAGTTTTCTGCTTAAACTTTAAACATGATGTTTAGATAGTTAAATTGGATATAAGAAACAGTTTACATTTTTTAATAGATGTTAGTTATGTGTAAAAGTATTCAAGTATTTAATTAATTAAACAAGTTTAAACACAATTAATGTGTTTGAATTTTAGGAAATTATTTTTGAGTCATTAAAAAAAACACAGCAAAATTACTTGTTTGATGGTTAGTTATATTATAAATGACCTTCCTTATAATTAAAGAACATATAAAAGCTAATTGCAAGTGAATGATTTCAAAATTCGAAATTAAATTATAAGTTTGCACTTGAAATTATTATCATTATTATTAAAAACATTTAAGGTCTGTTGCATCATACACTTTTTATTTTAAAATTTTTATAAACTTTTTACAAAATAAAAATTTCTTTCTAAAAACACTTAAATTCACTTATTACTATCTCAGCTATTTGTACTTTAACTCCAAAATAAAATGTAATTTCTGTATTTAAGTATTAAATCTCATTAAAGTCTTTAAAATCTCATGTGACCTACAGACTTCATTCTGCTATTTTTTTTTGTGGTCTCAATAAACATTTTAAAATACAGGTGGAATGTACATACAGTTACTCACTTGGTTTTTTTTGCAAATAAAAAAAATAAAATAAAAAAAAACAATTAAGTCAAAATTTTTTATGTTGACTTGTTGAAATTACTGGCCATAAATGCTTTTGTTGTTATTTATTTTAACTATTTGAATTTCCTAAACTGTGGTCATTGACTTTCTATTTATTTTAACAGCTACAAACACGTAGATACATGTAAAGATACATACGAGTGTTTCTTGTCTTGCTGCTTGAGCAACATGTTGCTTAACTTTTGTTTATAAACATTATTGACCAACTTGGCAGTGCAACGAATTTTTTGTTTGCGTTTTTTTTTTTAATTTGTGGTTTAACTAATTGCTGTAATATTTCCTTGTATGGAATGTGTGTGAAAAAAATCATTTTGAAATACTGGTCAGTGCTGTGGTGTCGATTGGGGGAAAAATGGTAATAAATATTCATATAACTTCTGTGTCTATACAAGACACTTTTCTATGGAATATTGTCTAAATAAGACACTTTTCTATTGAATTGTGTCTACACAGGATACTTTTCTGTTGCAAATCAACGATTTCAAATATGCTACTATTATTACAATTAGATTTTTTAAGAAATTTTGCCCGCTTTCTGATACAGTATTAATTTTTTCAATATTTCTCAACTTTGATGGAAAATAAAAAAAAAACTATAAATTTCTATATTTGCCGTATTTTCCAAATAAGTTCTGTGATTATTCCTTTACCCTAATGCAAAAATTTCCAGCTGACCGTCCTTACCCCATCTTTTGCAAGAGGTAAAATTTTGAAAAAAAACATGGTTCCAAAAATGTGTTGCATGCATTTTTGGGCAATTTATAACATATTACCATGAAAACCTATTACCTTCTTTACGGATTGAGAGCAATATTTTACCAAAAAATTAAAAATAAATTAAAAAAAAAAATGTAAATCTTTTCTGGAATATTTTACAAAAAATTAAAAAATTTATTTTTTAAAACAAAAATATATCTTTTTCGTGGAATAATTTTAAATCGGAATCGATATAGCCATGTCCGTCTGTGTGTTGAAATCAACTTTCCGAAGCCCCCAAATAACTTACATACACGATTCATACATCAATATCGAAAATCTTCCGGCTCGGTCGCTATTTAAAATCGAGAAAATCGGTCCACAAATGGCTGAGATATAAGGAAAAAACTAGGACAACCTCGATTTTTGACCTATTTTTGACCTATATCTGGATTACTAAGTCATTAATATAGACAATATGGATATCTAATGCATAGCTGTAACTTGTGAATAAAATACAAAATATAAATATTTTTTATATTATTTTAGTTTTTGTTTCCAATTATAATTATTTATTTTCAAAATTATTTATTAGTTAAATAAAATATTTGTCTAATTTATTAATAATATTTATAGTTAAATTTATGCATATTTATATCTTTTAAAACCAAATAAATTATAAATAAAATCATTTTATATTAGTTTAATTAAATTATATTGATATTTTTTTAGAAAATAGTAAAATTTTATATATTCAAATAAAACAAAGTTGAATAAAATTAAAATTTATTTCATTTAGATACAAATAAAATCAACTAATTTCTTTGAAATATTTATTCAAACAAAATACAAAAAACTAAAATTATTCAAACAAAAAATGATTGAATAGAAATAATTCTAATAAAACTTTAGAAATATTTTTATTTCTCACAAATTTGAAACAAATAAATTTATTTTTCCAAAAATTACTGAATAGAAATAATTCTAATAAATATTAAAGAATATTTTTATTTCACAATAATACTGATGTAAAATGTCTCTGATTGCATTCTGAGTTGAAAAAGTTATTTTCGAAATGAATTACAAATTTGTTTCAGATTTAACTTGTTTTTTCTTAGTTTGGGAATGGAAAAATTCCGGGAAATTGGAAACCTAGTTCTCTGATATCTAATATTATATTTTTAAAAACTACTACTTAATCATTGATTATCACTAGAATATGGACACAGATTAATGGTTTCAATTGGAGGGGTATTATTAATTTAAATTGTGAAGAACAAAATTCATGAATTATTTTTAAAAACTGTTTTTAAAGTAACTAGTTGTTCAAAATGATCGTATTACATGGCATTCCTCCTAGGGCTATTTAATAACCCTGCAAGTGAAATTAGACGTTCAAAATATCGTTGAATTATTTTTGAGCATTGTTTTTGTTTATTTATAGCAAACGAAGGATCTTTTTTATAATCCTCGGAAGAAAAATCTTTATCGTCCGAGCTCATTTTCACAAACAAAAATATTTTTTTATAAAATTTTTCAAAAATTTGTTGTTAAAATATTTGACTTTATTTACACAAATAAAATTATTCAAAGAAAATTTCTATGAATAAAAAAGTATTCTAAATTTTTTTGTTGAATATTTAAATATTTTTCTTTTTTTTGGAGAAATAAAATTATTCAAAGAAAATTGCTTTGAATACAATCTATCAACAAATTTTCGAATAAGTAAAATAATATTTTATTCATAACTAGTTGAATAAACTAAATTAATATTTAATTTTTACTATAAAAATATAATTTGAAAATAATTACATGTTTTCATATTGATTAGAATATTTTAAAATCTATTCATTATATAATAAATAAAATACAACTTATTGTTAGTAAAATACAAATACTATTAGTATAATTTTATAAATGTTTATTAAAAACTTTTAAGTATAATTTATTTAATATCGTATTCTATTGAAATCAAATAATATTTAATGCTTTATATTCTAAATAGATATATATTAATTAGTATCCTATTTTGAATAATATAGAATGATTTCAATATAAATTTATTTTTTTAAATATAATTAAAATTCAAAAATAATTAAGTTTTTGGAAATATTTTGAATAAAAATATTCACAATTTACAGCTATGATCTAATGATAGATATTTCAAAGACCTTTGCAACGACCTTTATAAGACTATAGTAAGTTGGACATACAATGGTTCAAAATCGGAAAAAAAATTTTTTAACCCGAATTTTTTTTTTCATCAAAAATTCTTTTTCCAAAAAAATTAATTAAAGAAATTTAAAAAAAAAAATTGAAAAAACTGTTTTTAAAAAAAATTAAAAAACAATTTGGAAAAAAAAAATTTTGATTTTGTTTAAATAAAAATATTTTTAAGTATAAAATGAAGGGTATATAAGATTCGGCACAGCCGAATATAACTCTCTGGTTTTTAAATAAAATTGATTTTTCCACAAATTTCAACTTTGCTAACCCATAAGCAGGCACATAAAAGGCGTAGAACCCTTTTCAAACACTCATTACATAGGTTGATCAATTACACGGTGCTACGATGGAACAAAACTTGGGAAACGCCATATCGTGGGTCTTGCTGAGTACATTACAAATTGTGTCAAAAAATTTCAGAAATACCCTCAAATTCAGAAGTTATTCTAAAAAAACCGTTTTCAGTGATGTTCGTCAACTTATCGACCTATAACTCAATCAGTTTTTATCCAATTTTAAATTTTTTAACGTGTTGGGAAAGATAACTGACTACGCTTTAAAATGACATGCACTTATTGATACATTTGCAAGTTATAAGTATTGTTTTTGTTAGAATATCTAAAAAAAAAAACTAAACTTATCAACTTTTTTGAATTTAGTCGCTTTTCATTGCTTATTTTGATATGAAAGCTCATAAAAATTTATAGCATTGTATAAAGAAAATTTAGTTCTTAAGAAAACATGGTTTTAATTTTTCAAATCGGATGAAAACCGTAAAAGTTATTCAACTTTTCATTAACACCTTTTTGAGTATTTTCTCCCCCAGCGCATATGAATAACAAAAACACAAAAAACTATACGAAAAAAATATTTGTAAAATTTTTAATTTATAAGGTAAATTTTGTCGAACTTTTTTCGAAAAAGTCTAATAAATTTTGCAAATATAAACCGATTTTAATAAGTAATATCTCGTTTTTGTCTATGTAAAATTGTCTTTAAAATACTGTGGACAAAAAATTTGTTTTTCATAGAAAAATATTAAAATAACTATTGTTGAAATTGAAAAATTACGAAAAAAATAAAATATAAATTTAAACTTTTTATAATAACTTAAACAATTTCATGGAATATACATTTTATGCATACATACAATGAAAGCTTAATTTTTTGCTTATCCATAGTTGTTTAAAATTTTGAAATCGGTCTAAAAATGTGTGAGTGAGAGGTACTAAAGTACTACGACCTACCCTAAAACCGTTTTTTCAAAATAACTCAAAATTTTTAGGGTGTTTTAAAATCTTTGAAAACGGTTTTAGTATGTCCTCACCTAGGCCTATAACCCCCATTAGGTAGCTTTTCAAGTTCTGACAAAAAGTGTCATTTTGTTGCAGAGTGTTATCTATCATACGCCTTTTAAATTTGGTTCAAAAGTTATAATTTTTGCAACATAAAAATTCAAATGGCGCCACTGTGCGAGAGATGGATTGTGTGATTCAGATGTGGTGATTTTGACACCGAAGACAAAGATTGTCCAGGACAGTCAAAACAGTTTGAAGACCAAGAATTGGAGGCATTACTCTATGAAGATTTTTGTCAAACTCAGAAATAGCTTGCAAAATCATTGGGAGCTGCTCAAACAGCAATTTCAAAACGTTTTCGAGCAGCAGGATTCATCCAAAAGCAGTGACATTGGGTAGCATACGAATGGAAGCTGAGAGATCTTAAAAGACGATTTTGAATGTCCGAAATGATGCTTGAACACTATAAAAGAAAATAATGTTTTTACCAACTCATTACTTAGGATTAAAAATGGATCCATTACAATAACCCGGCCAACAGGCCGAATGGACATCAAAGCCAAATATCCATGGCGCTAAGGTAATGCTCTATATTTGGTTGGAGCAAATGGGTCATATCTATAATGGGCTGATGAAATCTGACCAGACCATCATAGGGAGCCTGCACCGAAAGCAATTTATTCGTTTGAAGCGAGAATTGACCGAAAAACGCCCAGAATATGCGGCCAGACATGAAACCGTAATATTTCATCATGGCAACGCTCGGCCACATGTTGAAATACCTGCTAAAATGTATTTAAAATGAAGTGGTTGGGAAGTTTTGCACTACCCGTCTTATAGTCGAGACCTTGTCCCGTCCGAATACTATTTTTTTTTTCGATTGATACAGAACGCTCTCTCTGGGATACTACGCATCACTTTGGAACTGAGTATCAGATATGGGCTTGACTTGTTCTTGGCCTCAAAAGATGAAGATTTCTTTTGGCTCGGAATTCATATGTTGCCTAAAAGATGGCAAAAGGTCATAGCTAACAATGGCAGTACATTTTTTTTATAAAATGTTCGTTCTTTTGCTTCTACACCCAGAGAAAAAACAACTTAAAATCAATAAAAACCATATTGAATCAATCAGAAACATTATCGAAAGTCTAGTAATGTAGAAAAATTTTATTTCAATATGGAACAATATTAATTTAAAGTTGCTCTATATTAATAACTTTAATATGGAAACAATATAGAAATAATATTTTTCGTGTGTAATAAATTTCAGTGCGGGTCACCAAAGATACCAAGGTTCTTTACGCTTAATTAGCTAAATTTCACGCCACCTCGGGTTTCACATTTCATAATTATTTTTTCACATATTTTTTTTTCGGTGACCATTTTGACCGAAATAACAGTTGAAAATAAATGATTTAGAAAAGATAAAATTTACCATTTTTTTTAAAAGCTAACGTGATTAAAAAAACAAGTAAGAGTGCTATATTCGGCTGTGCCGAATCTTATATACCCTTCATCAAGTTATACTTCAAAATTTTAAATATTTTTAGGTAAACAAAATTTAATTTTTTTCCAGTTGTTTTTTTTCATTTTTTGGAAAAACAATTTTTTTGATTATTTTAATTTTTTTTTTTTTTTTAAATTGAAATTTTTTTTTTTAAATTAAAAATTTTTTTTTTGTTTTTTAATTTTTTTTTTGTGAAAAAAAAATTCGGGTTAAAATTTGTTTTCCGATTTTGACCTATTGTAGGTCCATCTTACTATGGTCTTATATACGTCGTTGTAAATGTCTTTGAAATATCTATCATTAGATATCCATATTGTCTATATTAATGTCTTAGTAATCCAGATATAGGTCAAAAATCGAGGTTGTCATGGTTTTTTCCTCATATCTCAGCCATTTGTGGACCGATTTTGCTGATTTTAAATAGCAAAATTCTCGAAAGCATGTCTGACAGAATTATTGAAGATTTTGATCCCGAAGATATCTGGGGTCTTCAGAAAATTGATTTCAACAGACAGACAGACGGACATGGCTTAGTCGACTCCGCTATCTATAAGGATCCAGAATATATATAATTTATAGGGTCGGAAATGAAAAATGTAGAAATTACAAACGGAATGACAAACTTATATATACCCTTCCCACGAAGGTGAAGGGTATAATAATAATTCGTTGGACCAAGGATAAGTTTTGGCTGGAATATAAGTTTTGACTGTGTGTATAAGTTTTTTCTGACTCACTATTTGCTCTCCATAGTACAGATTTTAAGAAATATTCGATATTAAAGACAATAAATATTTGTAAACATTTTCTGCATTATTATTTGCTGGAGGAAATAAAAGTTTTAGAAAAAGTAAAAAATAACAAAAAAGAAAAAAAATTTAAACTAGAATTTTTTAAAAATTTTGTATCGATACCTTCCACAATTTCTTCCATTTAACAAAACAGATTTTATCAGCTTTTAAAAGTGTTTAACATTTTAAACATAGCTTCTGCAATTTTAGAGTTATACGCTTTTTTGTAAAATAAGTAGCAATTAATATTAATCATACGCTACGTTGTACAATTTCATAGATTTTAAAAAAATTTTCGATATGGAAGATTCTAAATAAATTTTGAAGTGGAAATTTAATTGAATGTGTTTAGCTGTATTGTCTATTACTGTGAGTAAAATTGGCTAATACATATTTTAAACAAAAATCTTATATAAATTAAATAAATTTTTTACTACTTAATTATTTTTCTCAAATCCTCTTTAAAACAAAACGTTTAGAACATGCTTTATACAGTAGAATCAATTCTGCTTTAAGTAAAACTCACTCAATTTTATAAATATAAACAAAAAAAAAAACAAATTTAGGCCAATTAATAAATACAACCACATGTCTCAAACATGTTGGCAACAATAGTTGGTTCATACTGTTATTATACCTAGCTCGACACTACTCCTCCACAGCGCATGTCCTTTACAGTGCAACTCTTAAACCATATTCTCTACCTTTAAACTTACTACTTTTTCTCTCTTGATAAGTCCTGCCTCAATAATTTCAACTTACTGTTGCATTTTTCATGTATCATTTCAAACAAACATCATTTGTTTTGTTCCGTTGCAGCTGTTGTTGCTGCTCTTTTCAATTCCATGTGTTTTACGGAATGGTCCATGTATTTGTAACCAAATAAAGAAATGTAGGTCAGTGGTACAAGTTCAGTTTTGTTGGGATTTTTACAAAACTGCAATTGGCTCTAAAGTTCTCACATTATTCCCGACACCATATTGTTTCTTACTTAAGATAGTTTTTCGCAAATTTTTAACTGTTTCATTATTTGTTGTGCTCTATTGTTTTAAATATTTAGAATTGAAACATTATAAAAATTCTTTTGAAAAATCTCTGGTTTTTCGCTCTCTGTTTTTGTTTGCTCTCAAATTCTGCTTAAAATTTTGTGTAAATAAATAATCGTGTTTAAAACAAGAGGTATCACATCATCATCATCTTCATTGTTGTCGTCGTCCTCGTTGTTGTCGTTAATAAAATTGGGCCATTATTCCCATAAAAATGCATTAAATAACAAAATGTGAAAAAAAAATATAGGCCAAACTTTTTTTTTTTAAATAATGCAGTTTTATTTATTTGCTGAATTTTCGTTTTTCTGTTCAGGTTCGTTAAATATTCAGGCTTTATTTGATTTAGAATTTGTAAACTAAATTTAGTTGTTTTTAATTATTCAGCTTTATTGTAAAATGTTTTAAATTTTTAAATAATCTAAATAGGTTTTGGGTTATTGGCTTTTTTGTAAAACAAGTCCTAATTAATATTAATCATACGCCATATGATACAATTTTGAAACATATTAAGAAATATTGAATTTAAAAGGCAATAGACTAAATTTTTATAAGGGAAATCTAAATTATTAATTGCTGTGGTATTATTTGTTAGTTTGGGAGAAATTTTTTTGATATTTTCTTACTGAAAGTTATTGCAAAGTTTTATACAAAATAAATGTTATAATTTTTAACAGGTTGATTGTTTATTTTGCACCCTATAGGCTTTAATTGTCTTCATCTTATAATATAAATGTGGTTTGCTTAAAAATCGCTTGATTTTTAAATTAATTTTAATAAAAAATTTTAAAATAAAAAAAAACTAAAAATATTTTTTTAAGTAAACTTAAATTTTCTAAACTTTTTAGGGATCCATGATATAACTGTTTAGATTTTAGAATACTAATATTGCTGGCTTTCCAAAACATTTTACTTTTTCCAAATAATTCAAATAGTTTTGGAGTAATTGACATTTTCATAAAATAAGTCACAATTAATATTAATCATACGCTACTTGGTACAAAATTAATAAATTTTAGAAATTATTGGATTTTAAGACAGTAGACATAATTTTAAAAATGGAACTGCAAATTATTATCCACTGTCGTATTATTTGTTAGTTTAAGTAAATGTTGTTTGCTTAAAAATCGCTTGATTTTTGAATTAATTTTAATAAAAAATTTTAAAATAAAAAAAAATGAAAAATTTTTTTAAGTAAACTTAAATTTTTTAAACTTTTTAGGGAACCGTCAAGTAACTACCTTAGATTTTAGAATATTTATATTGCTGGCTTTCCAAAACATTTTACTTTTTCCAAATAATTTAAATAGTTTTGGAGTAATTGACATTTTCATAAAATAAGTCGCAATTAATATTAATCATACGCTACTTGGTACAAAATTAATACATTTTAGAAAATATTGGATTTTAATGACAGTAGACATAATTTAAAAAATGGAACTGCAAATTATTATCCACTGTCGTATTATTTGTTAGTTTAAGTGAATTTTTTTCTTACATTTTATTACTGAAAGTTATTCAAACATTTTTTTAAATATAAATGCTGTAATTTTGAACCACTTTATTGTTTAGTTTGTCACCTATAGACTTCAATTATGTTCTTGTTTATTGTTTGTTTTGTGATTAAAAATCTTTTGATATTTAACATTATTTTATGATAAAATTTAAAATTTTTAAAAGTAAAAGATATAAAAACTGAAAAATATTTTTTTTTTAAGAAAACTCAAATTTCTAAACTTGTTTAAATCTAAATTATATAAGTAGCTTCATGTTGTAGTATTTGCTTCTGTTTGATTTCCAAAACACTTTACTTTTTCCAAATAACTTAAATAGTTTTGCCACCATTTAGTTTTTCGTAAAATAATTCGGAATTAATATTAATCATACGCAACTTAGTGAAATTAGGTAAATTTTAAGAAAAAACTAAATTATGAAAATGGAAAAGTAAATTATCATTTGCTATCGCCTTGCTTGCTTGTTTAAATGAAGTTTATTACTAAAATTTATCGAAAAGTTTTTTAAATAGAAAATTTTATAGTTTTGATCAGGGTAATTGTGTAAATTTCGTGTAATTTAACAAAATTTTTGAGTGAAAAAGGAAAATTAGAAAAATTTTAAATATTTTTTTTTTTAATAAAACTAAAATTTTCTTTCCTTTTTTTAGATATTTTATATAGTTAGCTTAGATTTTGTAATATTAAATTTTGTTGGCTTTCCAAAGCATTTAACCGTTTACAAATATTTGAATTATTGTTGGAGTTATCCAATGTTAAGTAAAATAAGTCGCAATTAATATTAATCATACGCTACTATGTAGAATTTTATATATATTAAGAAAAATTGGATTTGAAAGACAATAATTAAAAATTTTAAATATAAATATAGCTTATCTCTAGCTGGAATATTATCTGTCATTGCCAGTAAGCCATTTCTTTAACGTTTGCTTTCTAAAAGTTATTAAGAAATTAGCTAAATATCAAAATGTTAAAATTTTTACCAGGATTTTCTTTATTTTGCTACAAACATATTCAAATGTGTTAAAATTTACCTTTAGAATGCTTTTTTAATTAAATACCTCTTAATATTTTAAGTGGAAAAATATTTTGTTTTTTATAAAAAAATTTAATTTTTTTTCCAAAAACTAAACTACAATTTGTCGAAAATTTTGTAGTAACACCTTCTACAGTTTATTTAATATTGTAATACACATTTTGTTAGCAATTAAAAATAATTTCCTTTTTAACTATATCTTTAAAAGTTTTAGAGTTTTTCGCTTTTTTGTGAAATAAGCCATAATTAATATTAATCATACGCCACTCGGTACAAATTTATTTTTTAATGAAATATTTGCTTTTAAAGGCATCAGTTTCGAAATGGAAATTCAATTTCACTTTTTTTGCTGGGTTGTCTGCTGGCAATATATCATTAAAATTTTAGAGTTCTAGGTTTTTTTTTTTATAAAAAAGTCATATTTAATACATATTAATCATACATCATAACGTACAATTTTATAGATTTTAAGAAATGTCCAGTTTTAAAGACATAAATTTTGGCAATGGTATTCCAATTTTACTCCTTTTGCCTTGGTCATTCTTATTTAAAGCAAATAAAAATTAAATATTAAAAAAATTTTGAAAAATATTTATTTTTATAAACTAGAATTTTTTAAAATTTTTTACTAAGGCCTTAAACAATTTTTTGTATTTTATTTTATATTTTGTTAGCTTTCCAAAACTATATTTTTAATATATCTGTAAAAGTTTAAGAGTTATAAGCATTTTTGTCAAATAAGCCATAATTAATATTAATCATACGTTGCATGGTATACTTTTATACAATTGATGAAATGTCTGATTTTAAATACATATGTATATTTTGGAAATTTGAATCCATTATTTTTCTTTTTGTCCTGTGACTGCTGCTGGTAGTGGAATTTCAAAATTTTAGGTAAAAAAATTTAAAAAATTCTTAAAAAATATTTTATGGAAAACTATAATTTTTTTGTTAATTTTGTATTGACGCCTAGTTAAGTTTCTTCCATTTTGTAATGTATATTCTGTTAGCTTTCAAAATAATGTTGCATTTTAAATATATCTTTAACAGTTTAAGAGTTGTTTGCATTTGAGTTAAATAAGCCATATTTAATATTAATCATACGCTACATCTTTTAATTTTATAATTTTTAAGAAATTTTCGGTTTTAAAGATATGTTTGGAAATTTAAATGCTGTTTCACTTATTCTGCATTATTATTTATTGGTGTTAGTAAAATTTTAGATTTTTGGCAAAAACACAAAAATGTTTCAAAAATTCTGAGATATATTTTTTTGATAAACTAAATTTTTTTTTTAAATTTTGTATTAACGCCAATTGAAATTTCTCTCATTTTGTAATATATATTGTGTTAGCTTCCAGAATTATGTTACATTGCAAATATATCTTTAATAGTTTAAGAGTTGTAGGCATTTTTGTGAAAAAACCCATAATTTATATTAATCATACGCTACATGGTAAAATTTTATAGATTTTAAGAAATCTTCGCCTTTAAAAGCAGTATATAAATATTGAAAATCTTAATGTTGTTAACCATTTTCAGCCGTATTGTCTGCTAGTGTAAATGCAAATTTTGTTGTTTTTCTGGAGTTTAAAATTCATATGAAAAAAATTCTTAATTTTTAAATTGCATTCCATAAACTACCTTTAACGAAATATTTTACTTCAATTTAATTTCTCCTACCTATTTCCTTTCCAATTAAGTACTCAATCATTGAGTACTTGAGTAAATTATGCCATCAAAATGTTCAGCGCCAATAAAAATTGGGAACATCAACGGATTAAGTACAGAACTCGTTATCGTTAAAAGATTTATTGTATGTAATAGCACTATACGAATTGCAGCTTTTACAAGAAAATGTCCTTGAAAATTAGCAGCAGCAAAAAAGCAAAAAAAAAAACACACACACTCGTATGTGAATGAGATTTGCACCTTTTTCTTCCACTTCTACTTTGTGCTTTCGTATTTTTATTTTTCTTCTGGTAATCAAATTTTGGCTTTAAGCCAACACAGTAAAAATGAAAACATGATTCCGTATTAAAGAAAAAAAAGAATAACTGGGAGACTTGAGGAAAAAAACTAAATCTTCTTTATAAAAGAAATAAAATTAAATTATCTTAAGTTTTGTTAATCTTTTCTTAAACGAACGATATGAATGCAGGATAACCAAAAAAAACTCCAACGAAAGCAACAGACAAATAATCTCAAAACCACTATTATATATTTTATTTTGTTTTTTGTTAGAATTAAGGGGTTTTTGTTTATGTTTAATATATAGGGAGTTGGTTTAGAAAGTCATTAATTATATAACCACAATCAGTCTCGTTTCTTGATTTATGAGGTTTCTTTTTGTTTTAAACTCACCCTTATAAGGTGATCAGTTGACTATAAATAGCAGATTTTCGAAAAATTTACTATAAGTAGCAAAATTCCGAAAAATTTACTATGATTAGAGGATTTCCTAAAATTTACTATAAATAGCACTTTTCCGAAAAAAGCAAAATAATTTCTATAAATTGCTAATTTCCAATAAAGTTACTATAAATAGCAAATGTTCGAAAATTGACTATAAATAGTAAATTTTCGAAATGTTGACAGATAAATAGCAAATTTCCAAAAGTTGACAGACAAATAGCAAATTTCCAAAAAGTTGACTATAAATACCAAAATTCCAGAAGTTGACTATAAATAGCAAATTTCCAAAAGTTGACTATAAATAGCAAATTTCCAAAAGTTGACTATAAATAGCAAATTTCCAAAAGTTGACTATAAATAGCAAATTTCCAAAAGTTGACTATAAATAGAAAATTTCCAAAAGTTGACCATAAATAGCAAATTTCCAAAAGCTGACTATAAATAGCAAATTTCCTAAAAGTTGACCATAAATAGCAAATTTCCAAAAGTTGACTATAAATAGCAAATTTCCTAAAAGTTGACTATAAATATCAAATTTCCAAAAGTTGACCATAAATAGCAAATTTCCAAAAGTTGACTATAAATAGCAAATTTCCAAAAGTTGTCTATAAATAGCAAATTTCCAAAAAGTTTACTATAAATAGCAACTTTTCAAAAGTTGACTATAAATAGCAAATTTCCAAAAAGTTTACTATAAATAGCAACTTTTCAAAAGTTGACTATAAATAGCCAATTTCCAAAAAGTTGACTATAAATAGCAAATTTCCAAAAGTTGACTATAAATAGCAAAATTTCCAAAAGTTGACTATAAATAGCCAATTTCCAAAAAGTTTACTATAAATAGCAACTTTTCAAAAGTTGACTATAAATAGCCAATTTCCAAAAAGTTGACTATAAATAGCAAATTTCCAAAAGTTGACTATAAATAGCAAAATTTCCAAAAGTTGACGATAAATAGCAAATTTTCAAAAGTTGACCATAAATAGCAAATTTCCAAAAGTTGACTATAAATAGCAAATTTCCAAAAAGTTTGCTATAAATAGCATCTTTTCAAAAGTTGACTATAAATAGCAAATTTCCAAAAGTTGACTATAAATAGCAAATTTCCAAAAAGTTTGCTATAAATAGCATCTTTTCAAAAGTTGACTATAAATAGCAAATTTCCAAAAGTTGACTATAAATAGCAAATTTCCAAAAAGTTTGCTATAAATAGCATCTTTTCAAAAGTTGACTATAAATAGCCAATTTCCAAAAGTTGACTATAAATAGCCAATTTCCTAAAAGTTGACTATAAATGGCAAATTTCCAAAAGTTGACTATAAATAGCAAATTTCCAAAAAGTTTACTATAAATAGCAACTTTTCAAAAGTTGACTATAAATAGCCAATTTCCAAAAAGTTGACTATAAATAGCAAATTTCCAAAAGTTGACAATAAATAGCAAATTTGCAAAAGTTGACTATAAATAGCAAATTTCCAAAAAGTTTGCTATAAATAGCATCTTTTCAAAAGTTGACTATAAATAGCCAATTTCCAAAAAGTTGACTATAAATAGCCAATTTCCTAAAAGTTGACTATAAATGGCAAATTTCCAAAAGTTGACTATAAATAGCAAATTTCCAAAAAGTTTACTATAAATAGCAAATTTCCAAAAAGTTTACTATAAATAGCAACTTTTCAAAAGTTGACTATAAATAGCCAATTTCCAAAAAGTTGACTATAAATAGCAAATTTCCAAAAGTTGACTATAAATAGCAAATTTCCAAAAGTTGACTATAAATAGCAAATTTCCAAAAAGTTTGCTATAAATAGAATCTTTTCAAAAGTTGACTATAAATAGCAAATTTCCAAAAGTTGACTATAAATATCAAATTTCCAAAAGTTGACTATAAATATCCAATTTCATTAAAGTTGACTATAAATAGCAAATTTCGGCAAAATGTTCTTAATATTTTTTTTTTTAGTTTTTTCTATATTTGTTGCTTCTTTTTATATATAGTTGTCGCACTAAAAGAATTCCTCATTGAATTTGATCTTGGAATATTTTCTTTTTTCCTACTCTGGAATCTACTTTTGAATGTTTCTTATGCATTTTTAAATCCTTTAAAAACGTAATTTTGTTCTTTTACACGTTTTTCTTGGTCATATTTTCTTTTGCTAAAGAACTGTGTTTTTAAGAATGTTAATTCTACGTGTCTGGCTGCAACAAAACTAAAAATGCAATTTCGATTTGGGGAAAAAGTGTTGAGAAAACAAAATTGGTTAATTTGAAATAAAAAAGCATGTTTGTACATGACATAGAAGAGCATTAAGGTCAAATTGGAAAATAAAATTTACTTCGAAACGCAAAGAAATGTTCGTCAAGGGGAGAGTTGGAAATGACATTGATGATGGTATACTAAAGAGTGACATTTTCTAAAGGCTCATTTTTATTAGGCAATAATTTGGTAATAAAGAAAATAAATTGTAAATTTTGAGGCAATTTGTGCACAGATTTCAAACTTTGTTTTCTGTAATATTTGTTTAATAGTTCATTCACTTTCCACAAGTCTCTGCTACAGGTGAATGAAATTCGTTCGACAAAAACATTCTAAAACATAAGCATTTTTGTTGTCCTTCTCGTCCAAATTTGATTCAAATACTATAGTTTACATTAATACTTTCAACAATTGGCTTAAGTTCAAAATGCAATGATGTCTTTTTTCTAGTTTCACTAGTCTTTGGAAAATAATGCAATTTTTAAAATGACTTTCTATGTTTTTCTGAAATGAAACTGGCGAAAAAAGAAAACACACAGCAAATTTTTTTCACTTGTCTATTACTACCGGATTTACACAAGATTCTTTTTCATACACTTTAGTTGTTTTTCTCAGCTATAAAGTTTTAAACAATTGTAAGGAAGTAGGAAGTGCTAAGAAAAATTTCTAGGCTAAAACGACAGTTTAAGGCTGTACAACTATATTTGTACACAGAAAAGCCACATGTTAAAAAAATGGAAAAATCACCTTAAATATTAAAGCTGTAGAATGCATTTCTCAAACTAACATTATCATCACTCAAATGTTTCTTCGATCAAAATAATTTCAACCATAATCTAAACTTAATTATCCTTGTTTAAAATGTACCACAGCTCAATAACAAAACTTGCTTACTTACACTCAAAAACACTTACACAGGACCAGCAAATACTAAAAAAAAAATAATACTTACTCCCTTAAGAAGACAATGTGAATGAATGAATGCAAGTAAAACATTTCCAACTAACAATTGTCCCAAATTGCCCTCATTTTCTAAATATTGTATGAACTAATATAGAACAAAAAAAAATCAACAATTTCAGCACTCTTCTTGCAAAATGTATAAAGATCATATTCTTCTTAATACCATTTATTTTAAGTATAATTTTTGTTTTTTTGTTCTGCTAACTGCCAGCCGGGCGAAATAGTATTATTGTGACCAATTTTACACTAGAATTTACTTAAACAAATGTCCATTTGTGCGTCCCTCCTTCCGTCTGTCTTTTTGACTTTATTTCCTTAAGTTATTTTATTTTTAGAAAAATAACATCATGGATTAAATGTTGGTGTGTGTTTCTTTTTTCACTTATACTATGATAGGAATATGTGTATAAATATATATTTTTTTCAATATCTTTTATTTTCCATTTAATATTTATGATTTATTAGTTGTAACCCTAAAATACAACGCTTGAATGGCTGAGTAATTGAATTTTGTAAATCTTCTGCTTTTTTTATTTTTAGTCCTTCTAAACGTGTTTTTGTAGCATTTGCCTCAAGTTGAAAATAAATATTTAAGTTGTTTACTTTATTTGTAACATTTAGAAGAGAAAATTTGTAATTTATAATTGGGAAAATTTTGAAAATTTGCTGTTTATAGTCAACTTTTTGGAAATGATCTATTTGTAGTCTTCTTTTGGAAATTAGCTATTTGCAGTTAACTTTTTGGAAATTTGCTATTTATAGGCAACTTTTTTAAAAGTTGTCCTTTTTGGAAATTTGCTATTTATAGTAAATTTTTTGGAAATTTGCTGTTTTAGTCAACTTTTTGGAAATTTGCTATTTGTAGTCTACTTTTTGGAAATTTGCTATTTTTTTCAACTTTTTGGAAATTTGCTATTTGTAGACAACTTTTGGAAATTTACTATTTATAGTCAACTTTTGTAATTAACTATTTATAGTCAACTTTTTGGAAATTCGCTATTTATAGTCAAGTTTTGGTAATGTGCTCTTTATAGTCATCTTTTGAAAATTTGCTATTATAGACAACTTTTCGGAAATTTATTTATTTATAGTCATCTTTTGAAAATTTGCTATTATAGACAACTTTTTGGAAATTTGCTATTTGTATTTATAATTTGCTATTTATAGATATGTTTTGGAAATTTTCTATTATAATCAACTTTTGGTAATTTGCTATTTATAGTCAACTTTTTGAAAATTTGCTCTTTATAGTAAATTTTTTGGAAGTTTGCTATTTATAGTAAACTTTTTTGAAAATTTGCTTATAGTCCTTTTTGGAAATTTGCTATTTATAGTAAATTTTTTGGAAATTTGCTATTTATAGTCAACTTTTTGGAAATTTGCTATTTAAAGTAAATTTTTTGGAAATTTGCTATTTATAGTCAACTTTTTGGAAATTTGCTATTTTAGTCAACTTTTTGGTAGTTTGCTATTTTAGTCTACTTTTTGGAAATTTGCTATTTGTAGACAACTTTTGGAAATTTACTATTTATAGTCAAGTTTTGGTAATGTGCTCTTTATATTCAATTTTTGAAAATTTGCTATTTATAGTTAACTTTTTGGAAATTTGCTATTTATAGTCAACTTTTTGGAAATTTGCTATTTATAGTCAACTTTTTGAAAATTTGCTATTTAAGCAACTTTTTGGAAATTTGCTATTTATAGTCACCTTTTTGGAAATTTACTATTTATAGTCAACTTTGGTAATTAACTATTTATAGTCAACTTTTTGGAAATTTGCTATTTATAGTCATCTTTTGGAAATTTGCTATTTACAGTTAACTTTTGAGAAATTGGCTATTTATAGTCAACTTTTTGATAATGAAATTGACTATTCTAGTCAACTTTTGAAAATTTGCTATTTGCACTGAACTTTTGGGAAATTGGCTATTTATAGTCAACATTATGAAAATTAGCTATTTATAGTAATTTTTTGGAAATTTGCTATTTATAGCCAACTTTTGAAAATAGGGTATTTATAAACAAATTTGATATTTATAGTCAACTATTTGGAAATTGACTATTTATATTCATCTTTTTGGAAATTTGTTATTAATAGTCAACTTTTTTGAAATTTTACTATTCAACTTTTGGTAATTTATAGTCAACATTTGAAAATTTGTTATTTATATTTTGCTATTTATAGTAAACTTTTGGGAATTTGCTATTTATAGTCAACTATGGAAATTTGCTATTTTAATTGAAGCTTTTAGGAAACTTTTTGAAAATTATGCTATTTAGAGTCAAGTATTGGAAATTTGTTTTATGTCAACTTTTAGCAATTTGCTATTTATAGTCACATTGTAGTAGTTTATTGAATTCGTCTCTTGCTTGCTGTACATTCATCATCCCTGTGTGTGTCCAGTTACTCCATGATACTTGTACTAAATATTATTTTATGGTTGTTAACTTCATTTCTTCTCTCTTTGGTTCTTTTTATACGTTATGGTCTTTTAAAGATTATAAGTGTCCATTATATTTTATGACCACAACGACACAAAACACCAAAAAGATCTTTATTTTGAACGAAAAAAAGAGTAGCTGCGTTTCGGTCATGTGTGTAAGCGTTGCAGCAAGTGCTTATGGCGAGACAATAAAAATACAAATTAATTTATTTATTATCGTAGTATTTTATACAAATTAATTCTTTTATTATCGTAGTATTTGATACAAAATTAAATATTTAATTGCTGAGCAATAACCTAAACCTAAACTTAATTTATTTATTTTATTATTATTTATTTAGATAGGAGTTTGCATGACTTAAATGATTGATATAAATGAATTATTAATTTAAAAGTTCATCTTTTTTGAAACATATGTGATGTCCGTTATACTTACTTCCACCAAATATATGACCTCCACTTAAAATTGGAAAACAAAAAAAATGTAATTCCTGCTAACACACATCCAACTACTGAACAAATTACAGCCTCAAGTGGTAGAAATTCAAAAACAAAAAAAAACTGTGAGAAAAAAATAATAAATTTGTTTGGATTTTTGTAACAAACTTTTGTATGTGCACATAAAGTATAAACTCTATTTTACGCATCAAAGTAACACCAAACTCTGCCTGTGGCTCAATCTCTCTAGCTTTCCTCCCCGCTTTCTACACACATTTACCTCCCCTTAAATATGTCTTTTCAATAAAATTCTATCTGGCCGCTGTGTGCTCCACTGATGATTACGTTGGTTGTTGGCATTGCCCAACACGCACGTAACTGCAAAGGACCAAAGGGCGTAAAAAATTGTACATAATGCTTTTAGGCTTAAATGTCAGTCAGATTGTCAGCCAGGCCGTACAGCCAACCAGTCATTTGGTCAGGAGGGCATTAACCATGCGTTGCGTTGAGGAGTAGTCTACTTTAAAAAAGGGTTTCCATTTCATCAAAATAAACTACAATGTGTTGTCGTTTGTTGGTGTTGATGCTGCAGCTGCTTGAATGCCTGCCGCTTTTTAATGCTACAAAGGCATGGGAAATGACTGCTTTCGGAAGGCTATTTACAGCTTTAATTATGATTAATTTTTCTTCTCGCAAAGCATACACTTGCATATAGAGGAAACGGAAGCATAAAATGATCACAATTTACAGTTTTAAACTTTAACGTGATTACAAGGGGGGAAATAATGCTAGCTATACTGGAAGTTTTAATGGAATATTTATTTTGAGGTACATATTTATAGTAAATTTTACGGAATTTTGCTATTTATAGTCAACTTTTCGCAAATTTGCTATTTATCGTCAACTTTTAAAAATTTGTAATTTACAGTCAACTTTTCTGGAAATTTGCTATTTATAGTCATCTTTTGGAAATTTCCTATTTTAGACAACTTTTTGGAAATTTGGTATTTATAGTCAACTTTTTGGAAATTTGCTATTTATAGCCAACTTTTTGGAAATTTTGCTATTTATAGTCAACTTTTTGGAAATTTGCTATTTTAGACAACTTTTTGGAAATTTGGTATTTTTTATGAAAATTTGCTATTTGTAGTAACTTTTTCGGAATTTTGCTATTTATAGTAAATTTTCTGAAATTTGCTATTTATAGTCAACTTTTGGAAAATTTGCTATTTGTAGTCAACTTTTCGGAAATTTGCTATTTATAGTAAATTTTTTCGGAAATTTGCTACTTATAGTAAACTTTTCGGAAATTTGCTATTTATAGTCAACTTTTCGGAAATTTGCTATTTATAGTCTAATTTAAGGAAATATTTATAGCCAAATTTTCGGAAATTTTCTATTTATAGTAACTTTTTCGGAAATTTGCTATTTATAGTCAACTTTTCATATAGTTTATATTTATAGTAAATTTTTCAGAAATTTATAGAATTTTTTTTCGGAAATTTGCTATTTATAGTCAACTTTTCGGAAAAATGCTATTTATATTCAACTTTTCGGAAATTTGCTATTTATAGAAAATTTTTCAGAACTTAACTATTTATAGTATTTTTTTCGGAAATTTGCTATTTATAGTCAACTTTTCAGAAATTTGCTATTTATAGTAAATTTTTCAGAAATTTGCTGTTTATAGTCAATTTTAAGGAAATTTGCTATTTATAGTCATCTTTTCGAAAATTTGCTATTTATGTCAACTTTTCGGAAATTTTCTATTTATAGTTAACTTTTCGGAAATTTGCTATTTATAGTCAACTTTTCGGAAATTTGCTATTTGTAGTAATTTTTTCCTAAATTTGTTATTTATAGTCACCTTTTCGGAAATTTGTTATTTATAGTCAATTTTTCGTAAATTTGCTATTTATAGTAAATTTTTCTGAAATTTGCTATTATAGTAAATTTTTCGGAAATTTGCTATTTATAGTCAACTTTTCCGAAATTTGCTATTTATAGTCATTTTTTCGTAAATTTGCTATTTATAGTAAATTTTTCGGAAATTTGCTGTTTATAGTCAATTTTAAGGAAATTTGCTATTTATAGTCAACTTTTCAGAAATTTGCTATTTATAATCAACTTTTCGGAAATTTGCTATTTATAGTCAACTTTTCGGAAATTTGCTATTTATAATCAACTTTTCGGAAATTTGCTATTTATAGTCAACTTTTCGGAAATTTGCTATTTATAGTCAACTTTTCGGAAATTTGGTATTTATAGTCAACTTTTCGGAAGTTTGTTATTTATAGTAAATTTTTCCTAAATTTGATATTTATAGTCAACTTTTCGGAAATTTGCTATTTATAGTCAACTTTTCGGAAATTTGCTATTTATAATCAACTTTTCGGAAATTTGCTATTTATAGTCAACTTTTCGGAAATTTGCTATTTATAGTCAACTTTTCGGAAATTTGGTATTTATAGTCAACTTTTCGGAAGTTTGTTATTTATAGTAAATTTTTCCTAAATTTGATATTTATAGTCAACTTTTCGGAAATTTGCTATTTATAGTCAACTTTTCGGAAATTTGCTATTTATAATCAACTTTTCGGAAATTTGCTATTTATAGTCAACTTTTCGGAAATTTGCTATTTATAGTCAACTTTTCGGAAATTTGGTATTTATAGTCAACTTTTCGGAAGTTTGTTATTTATAGTAAATTTTTCCTAAATTTGATATTTATAGTCAACTTTTCGGAAATTTGCTATTTATAGTCAACTTTTCGGAAATTTGCTATTTATAGTCAACTTTTCGGAAATTTGGTATTTATAGTCAATTTTTCGGAAGTTTGTTATTTATAGTAAATTTTTCCTAAATTTGATATTTATAGTCAACTTTTCGGAAATTTGCTATTTATAGTAAACTTTTCGGAAATTGGCTATTAATAGTCAATATTTCAGAAATCCGTCACATAACCTTTACTTCCCTCCAAAAGTGAATGACCATAGCTGTTCATATTTCACTGTTATCGCACAAAATAACGCTAAAAGAAAACTCTCTATTTACAACGAACAACGTTTCTTCTTTGCTTTGCAATGGAATCGCATTCCTGTTATCGCTGGGGATGCCTTTTAATCTTTACATACGTTGTGATAATTTATCTTTACAAATGCAAAACATTTCGTTGCTTCTTTATCGGTTTTTTTTTGCTTTTGCTTTCTTTTCGTCCTTTTACTCTGTATGCAGCATGCAACATGAATTGTCATCATATGAGAGTTTGTGTATGATTTTGGTTGGATTGGAGATATGTATTGTATGTGTGTGAAATTTATGACTGACTCTTAAATTCTTAAATGACAATGCATTTGTATTCTTAACAACACTTTGCTTGCACGCACAAATACAGAGAGATACACACATGAAATTAGAACCTTTAGCTAAGGACGTTGATATGTAGTATGTGGGTGTATAGGAGAGCACAGTGCTGATGATGGACAAATAAATGCAAAAAGTTAATATTGATATTCGTTATCTGTGAACAGTATGGTTTAAATAATGAAAGATTAAGCTAAATATTGTTAGAAAAAATGTTAGCTATTTATAGCAAATTTTCGAAAATCTGCTATTTTTAGTAATTTTTTAGGAAATTTAGCTATTTATAGTAATTTTTTCGGAATATAGCTATTTATAGTAAATTTTTCGGAATTTGCTGTTTACAGTAAACTATTCGCAAAATTGCTATTTATAGTAAAAAATTTGGAAATTTGCTAATTCTATTAAATTATTCTCAAATTTGCTATTTATAGTAAATTTACATTTTATTGTTAATATTTCAGAAATTTGCTATTTCTAGTAAATTTTTCGGAAATATGCTATTTATAGTAAATTTTGGAAAATTAGCTATTTATGATAATATTTTCGAAAAACTGTTATTTATTATAAATATTTTAAAAATCAGCTATTTCAGTAAATTTTTCGAAAACCAGCTATTAATAGTATTCTTTTCGAGAATTTGCTATGTATTAAACATTCCGTATATTCTGACTATTTGCTATTTATAGTCAACGTAGTGAACGTTTGTTAATTACAGTCATCCTAAACATTTGCTATTTCAAGTAATATTTAAAAATTTTTTTTAGTAAAATTTAAACATTTGCTATTTATTGTCATCAATTTGGAAATTTGTAGTCAACTTTTTTGGAAAATTGCTATTTATAGACAACTTTTCTGAAAATTTGCTATTTTACAGTCAACTTTTTGGAAATTTACTATTTATTGTTATCTTTTGGAAATTTGCTATTTTATAGTCAACTTTAGGAAATTTGCTATTATAGTCAACTTTTAAAAATTTGTAATTTACAGTCAACTTTTTTGGAAATTTGCTATTTATAGTCATCTTTTGGAAATTTTCTATCTTATAGTCAACTTTTTGCATTATAGTCAAAATTTACATTTATAGGCAACTTTTGGAAATTTGCTATTTATAGCCAACTTTTGGAAATTTGCTATTTATAGTCAACTTTTGGAAATTTGCTATTTATAGTCAACTTTTGGAAATTTGCTATTTATAGTCAACTTTTGGAAATTTGCTATTTATAGTCAACTTTTGGAAATTTGCTATTTATAGTCAACTTTTAAAACTTTGTAATTTACAGTAAACTTTTCTGGAAATTTTCTATTTTAGTCAACTTTTGGAAATTTGCTATTTATAGTCACCTTTTGGGAAATTTGCGATTTGAAAATCTGCTATATTTCTCAATGTCAAAAAAAGATTTTTCATGATCATCAGTTCAATAGCAACATTTTCTTTAATTTTCTCTCGCCTTTCCACTGTATATCGTCCGCCTGCAAAAGACATTTATATGCGTCTGTCTGTAATGTTGGCGAAAACACCTACAAATTCTATGGCAGTGTTTCTTTACTGTGACAGATGCCGTGTCATTTTATTATTTTTTCTATTGTCGTTGTTGCTGCTGATGCATTGTTCCAAAAATCGTATGCATTTAACTTGGTTGGAATCTATGTATGTCTCATTTTTACAGCTTTAAAGCTTTCCACTACAAATGCTAGCAGTTATGATTTTCATTCACATTTCTATTGCTATATGTTTTTTTTTTTTGTTTTGTGAGGGACTAGAGTATTGCTCTTTTTTTGTGTGTTTTTCTAATGTTTATCTCAAATGCTTCTTTTCTAGTCTAATACCTTTTTGCAGTATTTGTGTCACACAGTGTGCTTGTGTTAAAGTCATAAATTATGACCTCTGTCTGTCTGACTGACTGTGTGTTGGACTAAAAATGTAGTATATTGTGCTGTTGTTCGAGTTCCTTTTATGGCATTTTATGCGTGTCGTTTTATTCATGTACCTTTTGTTAGCATTTTGTTTTGTATATCCTTTCAATATGTATGTAAATGTCCTTTAAATGTCTGTCTTTTTAAGTCCTTTCCACATCCTTTCTACCCATTTGCAGCCTGGTGTGTACACTTCGTCCTTCGGTGTCTGCTCTTCCATTTGTTCTCAAAATATTTTGTAATGCTGTGTTGTGTCGTTGCATTGTTGTGTCTACAACTTAAAATTATCTCATGTTTATTGTTTAAAATCTGTATAAAACAACAATCAGTTTGATGTTTTTGGTTTTTTTTTGGTATGCATTAGACATTTATTTTTGTTGGGAAATTGTTGGTGTTATTAAAACAAAATGAGAGGTAAAAAGGATAGAGCAGTTGGCACAAATGAACTAGTGCTGAAGTGCTAACAAATGCATTTATTCAATTGTCCAATGTTAAATCTATTTATAGCAAAAAATTTAATTAGAATGGCACCAAAAAATATGGAAATAGCAAACAATTGAAAATTTAACTGTTAATCGCAAAACATCGAATAGTTTCAAATAGATAGATAGCTATCGAATAGTTGACTATAAATAGCTGACTTCAGAAAAATTTACTAAAAATGGCAAAATTTCGAAAAATTTACTATAAATACCAAATTTTCCAAAAATTTACGGTAAATAGCAAAATTTCGAAAAATTTACTGTAAATAGAAAATTTCCAAAAATTTACTATAAACAGCAAATTTCCAAAAAATTATAATTTCTGAAAAAAATACTATAAATAGGAAATTTCCAAAAAATTTACTATGAATAGCAAATGTTCGAAAAATTAACTATAATTAGCAAATTTCCAAAAGTTGACTATAAATATCAATTTTTCCAAAAAGTTGACTATAAATAGCGAATTTTTCAAAAAAGTTGACTATAAATAGCAAACTTCCAAAAAGTTGACTATAAATAGCAAATTTTCAAAAGTTGATTATAAATAGCATATTTCGAAAAAATTTACTATAAATAGCAAATTTCCAAAAGTTGATTATAAATACCAAATTTCCAAAAAGATGACTATAAATAGCAATTTTCCGAAAAGTTGACTATAAATAGCAAATTTTCAAAAAGTTGACTATAAATAGCAAATTTCCAAAAAGTTGACTATAAATAGCAAATTTCCAAAAAGTTGATTATAAATAGCAAATTTCCAAAAGTTTATTATAAATACAAAATTTCCAAAAAGATGACTATAAATAGCAAATTTCCAAAAAGATGATTATAAATAGCAATTTTCAAAAAAGATGACTATAAATAGCAATTTTCCGAAATTTTGACTATAAATAGCAAATTTCCAAAAAGATGACTATAAATAGCAATTTTCCGAAATTTTGACTATAAATAGCCAATTTCCAAAATGATGATTATAAATAGCAATTTTCCGAAAAGTTGACAATAAATAGCAAATTTCCGAAAAGTTGACTATAAATAGCAAATTTACAAAAAGTTGACTATAAATAGCAAATTTCCAAAAAGTTGACTATAAATAGCAAATTTCCAAAAAGTTGACTATAAATAGCAAATTTCCAAAAGTTTATTATAAATACAAAATTTCCAAAAAGATGACTATAAATAGCAATTTTCCGAAAAGATGACTATAAATAGCAAATTTCCAAAAAGATGATTATAAATAGCAATTTTCAAAAAAGATGACTATAAATAGCAAATTTCCAAAAAGATGACTATAAATAGCAATTTTCCGAAATTTTGACTATAAATAGCAAATTTCCAAAAAGATGATTATAAATAGCAATTTTCCGAAAAGTTGACAATAAATAGCAAATTTCCAAAAAGTTGACTATAAATAGCAAGTTTCCATAAAGATGATTATAAATAGCAATTTTCTGAAAAGTTGACTATAAATAGCAAATTTCCAAAAAGAAGACTATAAATAGGAAATTTCCAAAAGTTGGCTATAAATAGCAAATTTCAAAAGAGATGACTATAAATAGCAATTTTCCGAAAAAATTACTATAAATAGCAAATTTCCAAAAAGGTGACTATAAATAAAAAAAATTTCAAAAAGTTGACTATAAATAGCAAATTTCCAAAAGTTGATTATAAATACCAAATTTCTAAAAAGATGACTATAAATAGCAATTTTCCGAAATTTTGACTATAAATAGCAAATTTCCAAAAATATGATTATAAATAGCAATTTTCCGAAAAGTTGACTATAAATTTCAAATAGATAGATAGCTATCGAATAGTTGACTATAAATAGCTGACTTCAGAAAAATTTACTAAAAATGGCAAAATTTCGAAAAATTTACTATAAATACCAAATTTTCCAAAAATTTACGGTAAATAGCAAAATTTCGAAAAATTTACTGTAAATAGAAAATTTCCAAAAATTTACTATAAACAGCAAATTTCCAAAAAATTATAATTTCTGAAAAAAATACTATAAATAGGAAATTTCCAAAAAATTTACTATGAATAGCAAATGTTCGAAAAATTAACTATAATTAGCAAATTTCCAAAAGTTGACTATAAATATCAATTTTTCCAAAAAGTTGACTATAAATAGCGAATTTTTCAAAAAAGTTGACTATAAATAGCAAACTTCCAAAAAGTTGACTATAAATAGCAAATTTTCAAAAGTTGATTATAAATAGCATATTTCGAAAAAATTTACTATAAATAGCAAATTTCCAAAAGTTGATTATAAATACCAAATTTCCAAAAAGATGACTATAAATAGCAATTTTCCGAAAAGTTGACTATAAATAGCAAATTTTCAAAAAGTTGACTATAAATAGCAAATTTCCAAAAAGTTGACTATAAATAGCAAATTTCCAAAAAGTTGATTATAAATAGCAAATTTCCAAAAGTTTATTATAAATACAAAATTTCCAAAAAGATGACTATAAATAGCAAATTTCCAAAAAGATGATTATAAATAGCAATTTTCAAAAAAGATGACTATAAATAGCAATTTTCCGAAATTTTGACTATAAATAGCAAATTTCCAAAAAGATGACTATAAATAGCAATTTTCCGAAATTTTGACTATAAATAGCCAATTTCCAAAATGATGATTATAAATAGCAATTTTCCGAAAAGTTGACAATAAATAGCAAATTTCCGAAAAGTTGACTATAAATAGCAAATTTACAAAAAGTTGACTATAAATAGCAAATTTCCAAAAAGTTGACTATAAATAGCAAATTTCCAAAAAGTTGACTATAAATAGCAAATTTCCAAAAGTTTATTATAAATACAAAATTTCCAAAAAGATGACTATAAATAGCAATTTTCCGAAAAGATGACTATAAATAGCAAATTTCCAAAAAGATGATTATAAATAGCAATTTTCAAAAAAGATGACTATAAATAGCAAATTTCCAAAAAGATGACTATAAATAGCAATTTTCCGAAATTTTGACTATAAATAGCAAATTTCCAAAAAGATGATTATAAATAGCAATTTTCCGAAAAGTTGACAATAAATAGCAAATTTCCAAAAAGTTGACTATAAATAGCAAGTTTCCATAAAGATGATTATAAATAGCAATTTTCTGAAAAGTTGACTATAAATAGCAAATTTCCAAAAAGAAGACTATAAATAGGAAATTTCCAAAAGTTGGCTATAAATAGCAAATTTCAAAAGAGATGACTATAAATAGCAATTTTCCGAAAAAATTACTATAAATAGCAAATTTCCAAAAAGGTGACTATAAATAAAAAAAATTTCAAAAAGTTGACTATAAATAGCAAATTTCCAAAAGTTGATTATAAATACCAAATTTCTAAAAAGATGACTATAAATAGCAATTTTCCGAAATTTTGACTATAAATAGCAAATTTCCAAAAATATGATTATAAATAGCAATTTTCCGAAAAGTTGACTATAAATTTCAAATAGATAGATAGCTATCGAATAGTTGACTATAAATAGCTGACTTCAGAAAAATTTACTAAAAATGGCAAAATTTCGAAAAATTTACTATAAATACCAAATTTTCCAAAAATTTACGGTAAATAGCAAAATTTCGAAAAATTTACTGTAAATAGAAAATTTCCAAAAATTTACTATAAACAGCAAATTTCCAAAAAATTATAATTTCTGAAAAAAATACTATAAATAGGAAATTTCCAAAAAATTTACTATGAATAGCAAATGTTCGAAAAATTAACTATAATTAGCAAATTTCCAAAAGTTGACTATAAATATCAATTTTTCCAAAAAGTTGACTATAAATAGCGAATTTTTCAAAAAAGTTGACTATAAATAGCAAATTTTCAAAAGTTGATTATAAATAGCATATTTCGAAAAAATTGACTATAAATAGCAAATTTCCAAAAGTTGATTATAAATACCAAATTTCCAAAAAGATGACTATAAATAGCAATTTTCCGAAAAGTTGACTATAAATAGCAAATTTTCAAAAAGTTGACTATAAATAGCAAATTTCCAAAAAGTTGACTATAAATAGCAAATTTCCAAAAAGTTGATTATAAATAGCAAATTTCCAAAAGTTTATTATAAATACAAAATTTCCAAAAAGATGACTATAAATAGCAAATTTCCAAAAAGATGATTATAAATAGCAATTTTCAAAAAAGATGACTATAAATAGCAATTTTCCGAAATTTTGACTATAAATAGCAAATTTCCAAAAAGATGACTATAAATAGCAATTTTCCGAAATTTTGACTATAAATAGCCAATTTCCAAAATGATGATTATAAATAGCAATTTTCCGAAAAGTTGACAATAAATAGCAAATTTCCGAAAAGTTGACTATAAATAGCAAATTTACAAAAAGTTGACTATAAATAGCAAATTTACAAAAAGTTGACTATAAATAGCAAATTTCCAAAAAGTTGACTATAAATAGCAAATTTCCAAAAGTTTATTATAAATACAAAATTTCCAAAAAGATGACTATAAATAGCAATTTTCCGAAAAGATGACTATAAATAGCAAATTTCCAAAAAGATGATTATAAATAGCAATTTTCAAAAAAGATGACTATAAATAGCAAATTTCCAAAAAGATGACTATAAATAGCAATTTTCCGAAATTTTGACTATAAATAGCAAATTTCCAAAAAGATGATTATAAATAGCAATTTTCCGAAAAGTTGACAATAAATAGCAAATTTCCAAAAAGTTGACTATAAATAGCAAGTTTCCATAAAGATGATTATAAATAGCAATTTTCTGAAAAGTTGACTATAAATAGCAAATTTCCAAAAAGAAGACTATAAATAGGAAATTTCCAAAAGTTGGCTATAAATAGCAAATTTCAAAAGAGATGACTATAAATAGCAATTTTCCGAAAAAATTACTATAAATAGCAAATTTCCAAAAAGGTGACTATAAATAAAAAAAATTTCAAAAAGTTGACTATAAATAGCAAATTTCCAAAAGTTGATTATAAATACCAAATTTCTAAAAAGATGACTATAAATAGCAATTTTCCGAAATTTTGACTATAAATAGCAAATTTCCAAAAATATGATTATAAATAGCAATTTTCCGAAAAGTTGACTATAAATAGCAAATTTCCAAAAAATTGACTATAAATAGCAAATTTCCAAAAAGTTGACTATAAATAGCAAATTTCCAAAAGTTTATTATAAATGCAAAATTTCCAAAAAATGACTATAAATAGCAATTTTCCGAAATTTTGACTATAAATAGCAATTTTCCGAAAAGTTGACTATAAATAGCAAATTTCCAAAAAGATGATTATAAATAGCAATTATCAAAAAAGATGACTATAAATAGCAAATTTCCGAAAAGTTGACTATAAATAGCAAATTACCAAAAGTTGATTATAAATAGCAAATTTCCAAAATATTACTATAAATAGCAAATGTTCAAAAAAATAGCAAATTTGCAAAAGTTGACTATAAATAGATAATTTTCAAAAATTGACTATAAATAGCAAATTTTCCAAAAGATGACTATAAGTAGCAAATTTAGAAAAAGTTAACTATAAATAGCAAATTACCGAAAGGTTGACTATAAATAGCAAATTTGCAAAAAGATGACTATAAATAGCAAATTTCCAAAAAGTTGACTAGCAAATTACCAAAGTTGATTATAAATAGCAAACTTCCAAAAAATTTACTATAAATAGCAAATTTCCAAAATATTTACTATTGAGATAAAATTATTCCAAAATTTTTTTGGAAGTTTTGTCTCCTTCTATTTCTGTCTCCTAAATTTGAAGTCCTTTTTACTTTTATTTAATACTAGCTGCTTTTTATTTACTTTTATTTTTTGTTAATCAAACATATTGTGATTTATTTCACTTTTTTCTTGTTATTAATTTATTGTAACAACGGAAATTGTTTGCCAATGAACATGAAAAAATCGTAAGAGAATGAAAAACAAATTTTAACAATAGACTTTCAGTTTGAATTTATCAAAAAGAAAGACAAAATACAAACAAAAAAAACCAATAACAACAACATTGTTATTATTTGTTAAATAAATGAATGAATGAATGAATGTACGAGGAGTATCATGTCATTGTCACTGTAACGATTGATAAGTTTTTAAGTCTCAAACAAAATCAATTCATTTAGACATTTGTACATGTAATCATTCTCTCAAACAGCCAGACAACCATTCAGTCATTTATTTATTCATTTTCATTTTCAACTTAACAAAACTTTTGTAATGTTTTCAGCAACAAAATTCACTCATTCACTTATTGGTTGTTTGCACAGAAAACAACAATAACGAACATAAAATAAACAGTTTTTTTTTCGCTATAACGTGTAAAAATACGTGTTTTAGATTTTAATAAAAATACTCTCATCTCATCAATGTTAACAAACACACACACACACTTATACAAAACCAACACACTTGCATTTCATGGCAAAACCAAAATAACAACAAAATTCAATTCAAATGTCATTGTGTTTGAAGAGAATGAGTGTGAAAGTCCCGAAATGTTTTTGCTGTTAGCTGTATCTGTGTAGTTCGCATTTCGAAATAAAAAAAAAACTGCTTCTAATGAAGAAATGTTTGAGTGTGCAAATGTATTTTAGTGGGTGTTTAAAAATTGTGTGTGTATGAGTGTGAGTGTGTGTTTAGTCTATGTTTACCCAAAATCTCAAACAGACACAGACACACTCCCATGCCAAGCCACAGTGTAATTTTATAAAGTTTTCATTCAATTTCTACCCTCTAGTTATTTTTAGCATTAAATAACTTTTTAGTTGAGTTTTTAAAGTTAAGTTCACTTAAATTTAAACATTTACACACTCAAACTCAGACATTTATACTCACGCACACAAAAATTAATGCTTATAAACACATACTTATGTATTTGGGTATTTATATACATATGAGTGCACTTAAAGAAATATTAAATTAAAAGAATACTTAAATGTTTTTTCAAAAACAAATAATATTTTTATAAGAGATGTACTAGGGAAGACACAGGCATGGAAAAACACAGCTATTAAGACATGGACTAAGAAATAGACTAAGATTACGAGTAAGACTAGGACTAAGAAGGCATAGAAACGGTCGAAAAGTTGACAACAACTTTTATTATAAATAGGTTGACTATAGCACAGGGTAACAACATCGAAAAAATTTTAGATGCTCGTTCCAGTAGTACAAATATGGTACAATTTTTAAATTCTATGGAGAAGTATTTCTTAAAATTTTTTTTCAAAATTTTTTTATTTTTTTAGATGTTTCTCCACATAATTTATAATAACTCCAAAAGGGTTAAAATAAACTTAAAAATATTTAAATTTACATAGCCTTCAACCCGTTTATATATTGCGTTTTAATCGGCTCAGTAGTTTCGGAGTTATAATAACAAATTGAAGTAAAAAAATATATTTTTTTCATGAAAATAGGATTTTTTTTTTAAAGTCATGGAAAATTGAAAACGGCAGAAATTGTTCAGGTTTATCGCTTTATCGCAAAGCCACATACAATAGCAACAAAATGAGATACCGATCATAAAAATCGATTGCTTATTTTCGAATTTATTCACAATTAGGTGAATTCGCCCATTTTCCAAAAATGTTTGGTTTTTGTTTGATATACATAAATTTGAGTAGTTAATGTTCTTCTTTCGGTTGATTGTCTGTCTGTCTGTCTGTCTGTCTGTCTGTCTGTCTATTTAAAATCAGCAAAATCCGTCCATAAATAACGGAGATATGAGCAAAAATCCGAGACAACCTCTGAAAATTTCATCAAAAAACACAATGTATTACATGCTTTGACAAAAAAGCAACAAAACGTATGTTTTTGGATGTGCATGCTTTGCGTATTTTGTTTTTTTTGTGTTTTGTTTCTTTTGGCGTTGTTGTTGTTTTTTATACAACTAAACGTTTGTTTGGTTGTGTGTTGGTTTTTTTTGACAAAACAGCAACAAATCGTATGTTTGGATGTGCATGCTTTGCGTATTTTGTTTTTCTTTTGTGTTTTGTTTCTTTTGGCGTTGTTGTTGTTGTTTTTTATACAATTAAACGTATGTTTGGATGTGTGTTGGTTTCATTGGCTTGCGTATTTTGGTTTTGTTTTTTCTTTTGGTGTTTTGTTTCGTTTGGCGTTGTTGTTTTTTATGTTCTTGATAAATTTATAATGCTGTACTGTATACTAATTATAAAAAATAATAATGCATCAACAACAAAGGTAAAGGGTATATAAGATTCGGCATAGCCGAATATAGCACTCTTACTTGTTTTTGTTTTAAAAACATCATGAAAAATCGAAAACAACAGAAGTTGTTCAGATTTATTGCTTTATCGCAAAGCCACATGTAATAGGAATAAAATGAGATATCGATCATAAAAATCGAAGGATTTTTTTTCGAAGTTATTCACAATTAGGTGAATTCGCCCATTTTCACAAAATTTTAGTGTTTTTTTTATATACATAAAATTGAGTAGTTAATGTTCCTTTTTTGAATGATTGAATTTTGAAAATATTTTCCTCATGCTATGTACAAATTTTCTCATATATATTGCATTTCAATCGGCTCAGTAGTTTCGGAGTTATAATCACAAATTGAGGCAAAAAATATATTTTTTATGTGAAAATAGCTATTTTTTGTTTTAAAAAAATCATGAAAAATAGAAAACGGTAGAAAATGTTCAAATTTATTGCTTCATCGCAAAGCCACATATAATAGCAAAAAAATGAGATATCGATCATAAAAATCGAAGGATTGTTTTCGATTTTATTCATAATTCAGTGAATTCGCTCATTTTCACAAAATTTTAGTTTTTTGTTTGATATACCTAAAATTGAGGAGTTATTGTTCCTTTTTTGAATGATTGAATTTTGAAAACATTTTCCTCATGCTATATATAAATTTTCTCATGTATATTGCATTTCAATCGGCTCAGTAGTTTCGGAGTTATAATAACAAATTGAAGCAAAAAAATATTTTTTTTATGGGAAAATAGCAATTATTTGTTTAAAAAAAAAAAACATAAAAAACGAAAACGCCAGAAATTGTTCAGATTTATTGCTTTATCGCAAAGCCATATGTAATAGCAACAAAATGAGATATCAATCATAAAAATCGATGGATTCTTTACGAATTCATTTACAATTAGGTGAATTCGCCCATTTTCACAAAATTTTTGTTTTTTGTTTGATATACATAAAATTGTGTAGTTAATGTTCTTTTTTTGAATGGTTGAATTTTGAAAACATTTTCCTCATGCTATGTACAAATTTTCTTGTATATATTGCGTTTCAATCGGCTCAGTAGTTTCGCAGTTATAATAACAAATTGAGGCAAAAAATATATTTTTTACGGGAAAATATAAAATTATTTTGTTTTAAAAAAATCATGAAAAATCGAAAATGCCAGAAATTGTTTAGATTTATTGCTTTATCTCAAAGCCACATTAATAGCAACAAAATGAGATATCTATCATAAAAATCGAAGCATTCTTTTCGAATTTATTCTCAATTAAGTGAATTCGCTCATTTTCACAAAATTTTAGTTTTTTGTTTGATATACATAAAATTGAGTTGTTAATGTTCTTTTTTTGAATGATTGAATTTTGAAAACATTTTCCCCATGCTATATACAAATTTTCTTGTATAAATTGCATTTCCATCCACTCAGTAGTTTCGCAGTTATAATAACAAATTGAAGCAACAAATATATTTTTTATGTGAAAATATAAAATTTTTTTGTTTTAAAAAAATCATGAAAAATCGAAAGCGACAGAAATTGTTCAGGTTTATTGCTTTATCGCAAAGCCACATATAGTAGCAACAAAATGAGATATCGATGATAAAAATCGATGGATTCGATTTCTGCCGCTTTCGATTTTTCATGATTTTTTTAAAACTAAAAAATTTAATATTTTCACATAAAAAATATATTTTTTTGCTTCAATTTGTTATTATAACTCCGAAACTACTGAGTGGATGGAAACGCAATATATAAACGGCTTAAAGGCTATGTAAATCTCAACTTTTCTAAGTTAATTTTGATAACATCGGACTGACCGTTTTTGAGTTATCATTAATTAAGTGGAGCAACATCTAACAAAATTTACAATTTTACTTAAACATTTTTTAAAAAAAAAAATCTATCCATAGAATGATGCATTGAATCTATATAGTGGTTAGCAAGCCTTTTTTTGCAGTTGACATTTGTTATGAATCAATTATTAAAAAAAACCGAGTTCATCTTTTGTAAATCCCGCATTTTTAAGTCATGCATCCAATACTATAAAATAGAAATGGTTGGAAAGGTTATTTTTGTTATTTTGTTTGCTTTCAGATTTCTAACATAATAATTATTTTATCAGTGTATTCCAGAAAGTTATACATTAAAATAAAAGTGGGGAAAAAACTAGCATAGATGTATTTCAAAACTGCTTGTCATCGTTGTTGTTAGTGGGTTGTTGTCGCCTTTTTTTGTTGTTGTTTTTTTTTTTGAGGGTTTTTAATACCAAATTCAATGTAATGTGGTTGTTGTTGCTGCTGTTGTTGTTATTGTGGTAGTATGAGTGGGTCATTTGTTCATTTCATTCTATTCATATCCGTTATAAAAAAAAAGTATTATCAAAAAAGTGTTGAATTCAAATTAAAGAGCATCCGTATTACTTCCTGTCAACAATTTCCGCTTATTTAGCAAAACTATTTTTAAACAGAAAAAAAACACTCACTCACTCATACACACTTAAACAAATTACTGTGGGTTTTTTTTTTTTTTTTTTTTTTTGGTTGGCATTTTATTTGGGTTTCGTTAGGAATACAGGTTTATTGTCCCTTATTTGGGGGGAAGAACTTTGGGTTGATGTGGAGGCTGCTGCTGGCTTTAGCCCCATAAATGTTTTCATTGCTTTTTATGTTGCGTGTCACATTTTCACCCCAGTTGTCATGTTATTTGAAATTTTGTAGTTGCTGGCTGGTTGGTTGTTTTTATTTCGTATTTTCTCTAACATTCACTTAAAAGTTTTCCTGTAGTTTTTAGATATGTTTTGGGTTTTTTGCAATGCTAGTATTTTGAATTTAGTTTGGCTTGGTCTAGCAGGGTAGAGAATGATAATTTGAACTGTGCCGAATTATCTAGATCATTAATAAATGATGATTTCGCTTTTCAATTAGGAAAAAAGATAGTGCAGCTCAATGCTGGAATTTTTTTATTTTTGAAAATTTTCATATTAAACTTTGGCACTTCTGTTAACAATCAGGTTTACCTGCTCATTAATTTTATAGCCAGAAATAAAATCAAATATTTTATTTTCCAACATATAAAGGTATAAAAAATACGCCATAAATATATATGTTAAAATTTAACTTTACTATAAAAAAAAAACTAAACTTCCACACAGCCATAGAAAGTTAGATAAATTTGTTAAAACTTTAAGTAGAATATCATGTTTTTCTACCCACAGTTTTTGTGCATTTAAAAAATGTTTTAATAAAATTTTCAAGTTTATTTCAAGAAATATTAAAAGGACACAATATCTATGTGAAAGTCACTTTCAATAAATTTCACTTTTAAACAAATTTGTGGGGCACAAAAAAAAGACATAAAATGTTTAATTGACTTTATCACAAGCATCATAAAATGGAAATAAGAAGAAAAAAAATTTGAATACAAAACCATAAAATTAACACTAAAATTTCTTTAAGTCGCAGTCATTCACATAAATAACACAAAAATGTCATTAGCTAACAAAAAAGTATGTGAAGTTTATGGTTATCGTTCGAAAGTTACACATCTTTATGTTTTTTTCCTAATTTGATCATGAATGAAAAAAATGTAGAATTCATGAGAAATGTTCACATTTTGATTGCTAAATAACTGTGGGGGGTAATAAAAGTGAAAAATTAATTAAGGAAATTAATGAATTGTTTTATTGTAGTTTTTTTTTGCTTGTGCAAAATTGAGTGAGAAATTCTTTATTATACAAATTATTTGCTGAAATTCTTCAGAAAATTTTTCATGTTAGCGCTAACGAAGGAAATTTCTTTAGAAAATTTGTCAATAATCGATAATTATGTATATCTCATGAAACATAATTCACAAAATGTACGTATGATTAATATTGAACCTTTTTTTGTACTAACTGAGCGTATGATTAACATTGAATTATTTCAAAATAAATATTAAACATACGTCTTCTCTACACCATTTTTAATTGAAATTAAAATAACTGAACGTATGATTAATATAAAATCATTAAAAAGTAAATTTTTATTTTAGTCACATTTTAGTGGAATAGAACTCTTTAGGATCAACAGGGGTTAAACAAATTTTATTTCCAGAAGAAAGTGTCCTCTTTAACACCATATATACTTGTTGATCGGTACCGTGAAATAAGTCCCAAATGAAATAACTCCCCACGAAAAAATGAAATAACACCCAACAAATTTTTCATACAACTTAGGACTTATTTCATTATGAAATAACTGCTACCGCATAGGGAGTTATATCATAATTTTTTGTTGGGAGTTTTTTCATAATGCAATAACTCCCAATGAAACAACTCCCAATGAAATTTTTGTTGGGTTTTATTTCATTTTATTTTGGGAAATAGGAGTTATTTCACTGTATTGGGAGTTATTTAATTTTTGTTGGGTTCTACTTTGCAAAAGCAGAACCCATAAATATCAAAAACTGGCTTCGCTCAGAAAAGTTTTTTGCATTGACGGCCTTCGGCCGGGCGCAAACGTTTTCTCCTCTCCCCAAAAAGCGGCTTCGCTCAGAAAAGATTCTTTTTACATTGTCGGCCTTTGTTAGGTCGTAACGATTTCTTAATCTGGTGCGAAATGAAAATCGGCTTTCTGCAATGAAAGTAATCTTTTCTGAGCGAAGCCAGATTTTGATACACCCCGGAGTATATAACTTTAGCAACAGGCCGAAGGCCGGCAATGCAAAAAAATTTTCTGATCGAAGCCAGTTTTTGATACAACCCAGAGGAGAAAATCTTAGCGCCCGGCCGAAGGCCTGCAATGCAAAAAACTTGTCTGAGAAGAAATCCTTAGCACTCGACCGAAGGCCCGTAATGCAAAACAAATTTTCTGAGGGAAGCCAGTTTTTGACACATCCCAGAAGAGTAAAACTTTGCGCTACGCCATAGGCCCGCATTGCAAAAAATATTTGGTAAGCGAAGAATAATTTCACTTTTATAGTTCCTTTTTATACCCTACACCACCATAGTGGGGAGGATATTATGCGTTTGTGCAGATGTTTGTAACGCCCAAAAATATTAGTCTAACACCCACCTTAAAGTATACCGATCGACTTAGAATCACTTTCTGAGTCGAGTAAACGATGTCCGTCCGTCTGGTTGGCTGTCCATGTAAACCTTGTGCGCAGAGTACAGGTCGCAATTTTGAAGATATTTCGACCAAATTTGGTACATATCATTTTTTCGGCCCAAGGACCAAGATTATTGAAACTGGCTGAAATTAGTTCATTATTTCACCTAGCCCCCAAACAAATGTCCTCTCGAAATTGGACTTTATCGGTCATAAATGTTTAATTTATATATGTATCTCCACAAATTCCGCTCCGAATAAGTTTTATATATACAAAATTCATGTCACCAAATTTTGTTACGATCGGTCCATAATTAGTCATAGCTCCCATATAGACCCGCTTCCGAAAATCACTTTAACGTGCATAAATCTCTTAAAAATGTTGGTATACACACAAAATTCAACATAGTTAACTTTAATATAGACATAAATCACACGACCTAATTTTATGGTGATCGATCCATAATTAGTCATAGCCCCCATATAAGGACCACTTCCGAAAATCACTCACGAATATAAATTATTGATATTTTAAAAGAAAAATAGTTTTACTCATTTACTTGGTGTAGGGTATTATATGGTCGGGCTTGACCGACCATACTTTCTTACTTGTTTTAGATTACATATGTATATAAATTGCTACGGATTGGGAATTATTTCATTTCTATTGGGAGTTATTTCGCTTTTTTGGGACTAATATTTTTAAAATTATGAAACCGCCGATTATTGGGAGTAATTTCATTTTACCCTTTGGTAGTTATTTAATTTTTCAAGTTTGGGAATTATTTAATTTTTGATGGGAATTACTTCATTGGAAGTTATTTCATTTGGGAGCTATTTCACGGTACCTGTTGATCTGGTTTGACCTGTATGTAGAACACTTTATTGATTTGAATGAAATTACTCCCAACATTTTTTTATACCCATCACCATGAGTGGATGGGTATCATTCCGTTTGTAATTTCTATATTTTTCATTTACGACCCCACAAGTATATACATATATTATGGATCGTTGAAATCAACTTTCCGTAGCCCCCAAAGAACTTACAAACATAATTGATACAATTGATACATCGAGAATTCTCCTGGCTCTTTTACTGGGACAACCTCGATTTTTGGCCTATTTTTTTATCTATATCTGGATTACTAGTCATTAATATAGACAATATGGTTATCTTATGATAGATATTTCAAAGTACATTACAAAAATGTATATAAGACTTTAGTAATTGTTAACCCGATTTTTTTTGTCTGTTTGTCTGTCTGTCTATTGAAATCAACTTTCCGAAGCCCCCAAATAACTTACATACGCCATTCATACATCAATATCTCCGCAATTCTTCCGGTTCGGTTGCCATTTAAAACCGAGAAAATCGGTCCACAAGTGGCTGAGATACATATAAGGAAAAAACCAGGACAACCTCGATTTTTGACCTCTGGATTACTATGTCATTAATATAGACAATATGGATATCTAATGATAGATATTTCAAAGACGTATATAAGACCATAGTAAGTTGGACCTACAAGGGGACAAAATCGGAAAAAACATTTTTGAACTCGAATTTTTTTTTCAACAAAAGTTTTTTTTTCGCTAAATATTAAAAAAATAGAAAAAACAAAAAGAAATTTTAACATTTTAAAAAAAATTAAAAAAAAAACAATTCAAAAATTTTTTTTCCAAAAAATTAAAAAAAAAATGTTTATTTACCTAAAAAATTTTATTTTGAAGTATAATTTGGTGAAGGGTATAAAATAAGATTCGGCACAGCCGAATATAGGTCTCTTACTTGCTTTTTTTTTATTCATTCCACTTGGGAACTTAGGGGTTTTACAAGAAATTTCCAATTTATTCCGTCATTCTATCACATACAACTTTTATTTTGTCAAACAATTTCTTTCGAGTATTTAGTTCTTGTAGGACTGTTATACGTCAGGTGCTCTTAGGGTGGCCTGAGCGTCGGCTACCATGGGGATTGCATTACAATTTAGTCCTTGTGATGCTGCCAATTGGTCTTCGTGTGGCCTATCCATTTTCACATTCCTCTTGCTATTTCCCGAATTATGGGCTCTTCGTTTGTTAGTCGCCAGAGTTTAATTGTGGTGAAACATTAGTTAATGAAAACTTGCAGTCTATAGTATTTTGGGGATCTCAGCCTTATTTAGCCTGAGTGACATGTATTCTTCCACTGCTCCATCTATCGACGTCATGCCTCCTGATAACAGAAGGATTTAACATATAGTATCCGTTGGTCTTGTACCACAAAGTTTTGTCAGTAGTGTTATTTATACTTTACTCTGCATATAACTAAACTTGTACGATATGAGACAAATATCGTTAGCAAAATCCAAATTTTCTAGATGGTTTTATAGATCCAAGACAATGTACCCTCTTTTACTGCATACTTTTATCATATAACGAACGATATGTTGTCAGGCCCATTCATTAAATTGAAAAATTCGTAATATCGAGATGTTTTTTTTAATTTTGGACAACTTTTCCTGTATTGGAATTTATCTAAACGTATGGCGTTTTGATCCCTAGGTTGGATGAGCTGTGTGACATTAGGAGGAATGATCGACGAATGAATATCGTATTAATAAAGCCTTCATTGTAAGGGATTTCGATTCTGAAAATGATTCAACCTGTTGAAAATTAAACTGAGGGATAAACATTTAAAAAAAACAAATTTTGAGGATTCGACTTAATTTGTGTGAAGATAATTTACAGGAAACACTTAGTCACGATAAAATTTTTGTTTTATTTTCTTCAAAATGTTGAGAACTTTGTTATTCCATATTTCGTTCATTCATTTAAATTTTTTACTTTTTCTTTCAATAAAATTCTTCTAAGTTTTCCCATATTTAATTCACATGAACACTTGCACAATTATTGCCTGTTTCACAATATTGAATGAAAGATTTCGTTCGCATTCTAAGCGAAAGAAAGCTGATTTTGGATTCCATACCTTCATGTTTATGTGAACGAATCAGTTTTCTTTCGCTTAGAATGCGAACGAAATCGTTCATTCGATATTGTGAAACAAGCAATTAAAACCACTATAGAAAAAATTACAGCACTTATTTTTAAAGAGAGTAACCATTGAAAACGGTACTGTAACGACTTATTTTCTTATTTTTACATTCTTTATACTTTTGTTTTTTATACTTTCTGTTCGTTATATTGAGCGTACAATATTCGAAAAGTTCGCTATATAAGGTTATCAATATTAAAAATTTGGTTGTTTGTTTGATTTTGTTTGTTTTTTCTCACCATTCGTTATATCGAGCATACAATTTTTGAAACGTTCGTTATATAAGGTAGTCAATGTTACGAATTTGACCGTGCGTTAAATCGGATTTTCGTTAAAGTGAGATTCGTTATACCGGGATTAGCCTGTATGTTGGTACACCTTTTGCTTTTAATGAATCCCATATTGCGCTACGTTTTATTGAGTCAAATTCTTTTCTAAAGTCTATAAATACTAAAGAAAGCGATGTTCACAATTCGACCGATTGCTCTATTATTACAGGGAGTGTATTGGCTTAATCTACACAGTTGCGGTGTGGTCGGAAGCCTGCTTGCTCATCACGTAGTGATTTTCATTATGATAGCAATAACCTTCAAAACAGTGTTCAGCGGGGTAATATCTCCCCAATTATCACACTCAGTCAAATCATGTTTCTTTGGTTAGAAATTTTCCCAATTATCGATAAATTCTGAAATTTATATTTAAAACTATAATTTGTTAAATTTTGCTAAACAAATCTCAAGCAATCGATAACAGATTCTCTTTGATTCCCTGGTTAGAAATTGCATTCACCTCAAATTTAAATACCACCTGTTTAGTATGGCATTGATGCAAAGCAATGTGAGAATGCATTTGTTTCTTTTTTCTCCCCCCCCATCCTTAGTTTCATTTGTACTATAACGTACTTACACTCTGTTGAACTGCACTTGAGTTTTGTTATTTTCTGGATACAAAAGTGCAGGAATAAAATCATGTGTTTGTGAGTAAGTATTTTGTTACTGAAATGTTACTGTGTTGCAGCTTCTATCTATCTATATATGTATTTATGTACATTTATTTGTGGCATGCTGTTGCATTAAAGATTTTTGTTGTGCCTTTTCACAAACAAAACAACAAAAAAAAAAACGAGAGAATGAAACTTGTATACATTTCATTGATGCTCTTTTAGGGTTTTGTTGCTGTTCTTGTGTATATTTTTCTGTTTCTTCTGCACTGTTACTTATTTTTAAAAAAGAGTTTTTTACAATATATTTCTACTCACAGATACACAGACACTACATACCATTACCTGTTCAGATTCATGTAACTGCCCTGCAGTTCATTGAACTAGTTCCGCCAAGTCGAATTAGTTGGCCAATGAGAACTATGTTGTGTATGACTTAAAAATGCGGGATTTACAACAGACGACGTATCTTTGGTTTTTAATAATTTATATGTGTCACTTTGAAGGATACATATCTGTCTGTTTTTCTCACTTAGTTATTGAACAAAGTTGTTTTTGCTTCGAAAATGTTGAATGCGGGAAGTTTAGCTTTACTTCTTTAATAAATAAATCTATTGCTCACCATAGCTTATGATGAATGTGTTCCATCGGTTTCAAAGTGCGAGAGATGGTTTGTGCGCTTCAGAAGGGGTTATTTTGGCACGGAAGACCAGCCAAAAAACTTTGAAGATCAAGAACTGGAGGCATTTCTCCATGAAGATTGCTGTTAATCTCAACAACAGCTAACAAATTCATTGGTAGCTAATCAAGCAGCAATTTAAAAACGTTTTCAAGCAGAAGGGTTCATCCGAAAGCAGGGAAATTGGGTACCATATGAACTGATGCCAAGGGACCTTGAAAGATGATTTTGCATGTCCGAAATGCTGCTTGAACGCAAGAAAATCATTTTTGCACCAAATCATCGGTACTATCGCGATATTTCCATGAACTTTTTATTCACAATAGTTAATTTTTTTCGTAACAACTGCTTATTGTTCACAAAATTTCATCTAAAAATTTCACAATATGGGGAATTTTTAACGTGATAAAAGTTGATGAACGAAAAATGGGAAAAGGGAACATATTTCATGTGAATTATTGATTCGGGATAGGGGTTATTACTTGCGATGAAAAATGGATCCATTACGATAACCCGAAGAGTAAGGGATCTTATATGAAGACCACCAAACCAGCCCAATCGACACCAAAGCCAAATATCCAGGGCTTTAAGGTAATGCTCTGTATATGGTGGGGAACAAAAGGTTCATAACTATTATGAGCTGCTGAAATCAGTCTAGACCATCACGGGGAACCTATACCGAACTTAACAGATCGTTTGAAGCGATCATTGGCCGAAAAACGACCAGAATATGAGGACAGACATGAAGCCGTAATATTCAGTCATGACAATGCTCGACCACATCTTGCAATACCTGTTAAAAACTATTTCGAATGTAGTAGTTGGGAAGTTTTGATTCAACCGCCTTAAAGTCCAAATATAATATTTGTTTCGATCGATGGAGAACGCTCTCTCTGGATACGCTTCACTTCAAAACAGGATATCCGAAATTAGGTTGATTACTTCTTAGCCTCAAAAGCTGAGGACTTTTTTAGGCTCTGAATCCATATCTGGGATACGCTTCACTTCAGAACAGGGTATCCGAAATTGGGATGATTCAAAAGATGAGCACTTCTTTAGGCTCTGAATCCATATTATTACACCGTACGACACTCAATATTAGACACGAACCGGATGATATACGTCTGAAACAATAAACTAAATGGAGAGAAACTGCGTTTTCAGTTTTTCATTTCGTGATCCTGTTTCCTTTTAAAAGGACTTCAAATTTTCAGACGAGTACATTTTTAAAAAAATGTTTTAAAATACTTCTGATCATCCTACTATGTCAAATTTGGTGTCAAATGATCATGAAGAGTTGTAAAATATTTCGTATTATTTTTATTTTATTCTGTAAGGATCAAAAGATGTCAAAAATGTCCTTTCAAATTTTTATCCTTAAATATCCTTTTAGATTTCCAATATTTTTTTTTTCTAAAAATAGTGAGTTAAAGATCCAAATATTGAATACCCCATGCCAAAATTTCATACTTCTATCTTAACTACTTAAGTGTTAAAAAATATTTTAAATTTTAATTATTTGATTTTTTTATATTTTATTTTAATATTTCATTCGAAAAAAATATAACAAAATCCGTTGTGAAAAGCAACGAAGCAGACTTTTTAATAAACAAGTAAAATGGTATAGTCGGGCAAGCCCGACCTTGGGATACCCTACACCGGGTATATGATTATAAAGAGTTTTCTTTTGATATGAAACTTATTTGTGTTGAATCTTATTTAAATACACACATTTTCGGTAGTGGCCCTTATATGGGAGCTATGACTAATTATGGACCAATCGTCACAAAATTTGGTGGGATGAATTGCGATTATATGAAACATATTTGTGTTGAATTTTGTTTGGATACTGACATATTTCAAAGATTTATGTATATTAATGACTAGGGGGCGGATTTTCATGCATTTATTATTGGAAAATATGCGCCTAAAATATGCTTCAAAAAAATAAAAATATGACCTCAAAATTTAAAAAATATGCACTTATATTTTTGTGCAGAAACATAAAATAATTAAGTATGGAATTCGAAATGTTTTTGTCATTTCGAATTCCATACTTAATTATTTTATATACACAACACTGTTGCCAGCAGTTAGAACTCTTTAAATTATACCAGGAATTAAACAAATAAAGTTCTAAAACTATTTTTAAAATAATTTTTCTTCTGAAAAAACGATGGACGATATATTAATTGTAATATCTTGGTATGAATACTTGTTTAAATCCATAATCTTTAGAGCTTATCTATTTTGATCGTGCTGTAAAGTAGCACCCAACCTTAATATTTATCTCGTAATAACCAAGCAATTAAGCAATTAGTAAATGTATCCCTTATAGAGGGAAATAATATCTGATCACTTGGCTGACTCCAATTTATATATTTTGGGTCATTTGACGTGCTATTTGTAATGCAGAGAGAAGTCAATTGGTTACTTTATACATCCCATGGAATCTAGCATAAAGACAATTATCACTTAAGTGTCTCTATGTAATCTATAGTGTCTCTAAGTTATCCAAAATCACTAGTTTACGACAGTCTCGTAGAAATTACTGTCAGGAGCGGTAATTTGAATCTTTCGATAACGAAATCTCTTATAAATCGAATTTGCAATTAAAACAAATATGAATGTTTTTCGATACAGTTAATGATTTTTTGATACTTAAAAAAACTAAACTTTTTTGAAGAAAAGTGTTTTGAAATGATAATTTTCAATTACTGTTAAAGAAATGAAGAACTTAATGCCAGTTTCTCGATGTCGAAAGAAGTTAGTTAGTAAATGTTATCTACTGCTATTTCTATAATAAATTCGACAAAAAAAAATGTCGAAATAATGTATTGCCCATTAATGACAAAAAATTATATTTTTATTAAAAATTGGCATAATATGCATATAAATATGCATTTTGAAGTAAAATATAACAAAATATGCATTATCAATAAAATATGCACTAACAAATCGATGCCATTTTGCAGCAAAATGTGCGATTCAGATAGATAATTGGTCTACATTGTATTTGGACGTTCGAGAAAAAACATGCATTTGCATATAAATCCGCCCCCTATTAATGACATTTTCGAGAATGTTGTTTATATGGGAGCTATGGAATATTGTTGACCGATCGTCACGAAATTTGGTCGTGAGAGTTCGGCTTACATAAAACTTAATTGTGCTGAATTTGGTTTGAATATGTTTATAATTAAGATATTTATGAGAGCTTAACTATTTTCAAATAGGCCAATTGTATGGGGGCTAGGATAAATAATGGGCTGATTCTAACCAAATTCAATAGCTTTTGGCCTTGGGGCAATATAAAGGCTTGTGCCAAATTTTGTCGAATTATCTTTAAATCTGCGACCTGTAGTTTGATTGCAAGGTTTACATGAATGGACGGACAGACGGACGGACATCGCTTAGTCGACTCAGAAAGTGATCCTGAGCAGATTGGTATATTTTAAGGTGGGTGTTGGGACATTATTTTTGTATGCTGCAAACAACAGCCCTAACCCATTAACCTCCCCCACTATGGTGGTGTAGTTTTTCACGAAATGAAAAACTGAAAACACAGTTTTTCTCCATGAAATTTATAATTTCAGACGTACATCATATATATCCGGTTCGTGTCTAACGATTTTTTTCTCTATTTGTCGGCGGTTGTTTGAGTTGATCATTGTATAAATAGAACTTTCATGAAGCTACTGGAAGTAAAATGGCGCTATTGTTGTAAAAGTAGTATAAGGTTTCCAATTGCTACTTTTCAAACTGCTGGGTGTTTTTAGCTTTTTATTTCCGTTTATGTGCTTGTGTATGTATGTTTTTTTTTTGTAATCAAACATTCTTAGACCCACTTTTACATTCAAAAGCACATTGTTTTTTTGTATTTTTTTTATTCATTTTGTTTAAATACCTGCTGCCTGTTGAATTTTTTTTGTTTAAATTTATTTATCTCCCTCTGGTCTTTTGCTTTCTTCTGGCAGAATTAAGCCTTTGGAACTGATGCATTTGAAAGTGAATTCTTTTCCTTTATCCATTGTAAACATTATTGTTATTTACTTGATGTTTAATATTTTATTTACAAATTAGAAAATAATTGAGCAAAAATTACTTTGATACAATTGAGCTTAAAAAACCAAAAGCTTTTTATAGCTATTAAAGGTTTGTGTTTTATAAATAGTGGTCCAGTAAAAGTCTTTGAGTTGGCATATAAATGAGGTGAAGGGCTAATTGTTTTAATTATACAATGTGTAAGTAAAATGTGTTACTCAAAGAGTGGAATAGGAGAAGATATTAATTTAAAAATTAGCTTAAAGAAAATTATTTAACCATGATAAATATTTGTTTTGAAATGGTTCAATAATAATCATTGGTTCATTTTGTAAAAAGTGTGTTTTTTGGCTTTATTAATTAGATAATTTCATGGCATCAATGTTTCAATATGAGAGAAACATTTAGCGAACGAATAATTTTAAGAAATGGATCTGTTAACTGGTCACCTCGTTAATGTGAAAATAAACCAGAAACGATCGAGCACATGGAAGCAAAAATAAGATGCTTTATTGCCGAAATATGGCCTGATTTACTGCGAAATCATATTTAAACATTAATAGCATAAAATTATCTAATTAATAAAGTCAATTGAATGAATATTGTAAACGTTTTCCTGTTTTATTTCATTTTAAATTTCTCCGCCTCTATTAAAAGCACACTTTACAATATTACACCGTCCGACAAATAGAGAAAAAATTCGTTAGACACGAACCGGAAAAACTGTGTTTTCAGTTTTTCATTTCGTGATCCTGTGTCCTTTTTTAAGGACTTCAAAGTTTCAAAGAAGTACATTTTTCAAAAAATATTTAAAAATACTCCTGCTATTCCAACAATGACAAATTGTATGTCAAAAGAACAAGAAAAGTTGTAAAATATTTAGTATTATCTTTATTTTATCCTGTAAGGATCAAAAGATGTCAAAAATGTCCTTTAAAATGTTTATCCTTTAATATCCTTTAAGATTGACAATAAATTCCTTTTAAAAAAATAGTACGTTAAAGACCCAAATATTCTATACTAAATGTCAAAATTTCATCCTTTATATATATAAAGGTCAAATTAAAATATAAAAAATAAATTTATTACTATACAAAAAAGTTTTATTAAGAAAAGTGCATTTTATAACCTACACCACCATAGTGGGGGAGGTATAATGGGTTACGGTTGTTGTTTGCAACATACAAAAATATTGTCCCAACACCCACCTTAAAGTAAACATATCTGCTCAGGGTCGCTTTCTGAGTCGACTAAGCGATGTCCGTCCGTCTGTCCGTCCATCCATGTAAACCTTGCAATCAAAATACAGGTCGCAGGTTTAAAGATAATTCGACAAAATTTGACACAAACCTTTATATTGCCCCAATGACAAATGCTATTGAATTTGGTTAGAATCAGCCCATTATTTATCCTAGCCCCCATACAATTGGCCTATTTGAAAATAGTTAAGCTCTCATAAATATCTTAATTATAAACATATTCAAACCAAATTTAGCACAATTAAGTTGTATGTAAGTCGAACTCTCACGACCAAATTTCGTGACGATCGGTCAACAATATTCCATAGCTCCCATATAAGCAACATTCTCGAAAATGCCATTAATATACATAAATCTCTGAAATATGTCAGTGTCCAAACAAAATTCAACACAAATATATTTCATATATTCGCAATTCATCCCACCAAATTTTGTGACGATTGGTCCATAATTAGTCATAGCTCCCATATAAGGCCCACTACCGAAAATGTGTGTATTTAAATAAGATTCAACACAAATAAGTTTCATATCAAAAGAAAACTCTTTATAATCATATACCCGGTGTAGGGTATCATAAGGTCTTGCTTGCCCGACTATACCATTTTACTTGTTTATTAAAAAGTCTTCTTCGTTGCTATTCACAGCGGATTTTGTTATATTTTTTTCGAATGAAATATTAAAATAAAATATAAAAAATCAAATAATTCAAATTTAAAATATTTTGTAACACTTAAGTAGTTAAGATAGAAGGATGAAATTTTGGCATGTGGTATTCAATATTAGGATCTTTAACTCACTATTTTTTAAAAAAAAAATTATTGGAAATTTAAAATTATATTCAAGGATAAAAATTTGAAAGGACATTTTTGACATCTTCTGATCCTTACAAGATAAAATAAAAATAATACGAAATATTTTACAACTCTTCTTGATCATTTGACACCAAATTTGACATAGTAGGATGATCAGAAGTATTTTAAAACATTTTTTTAAAAATGTACTCCTCTGGAAATTTGAAGGATCACGAAATGAAAAACTGAAAAGGCAGTTTTTCTCTATTTAATTTATTGTTTCAGACGTTTATCATCCGGTTCGTGTCTAATATTGAGTATCGTACTGTGTTATCAATAACTGGAAAGAGTTGAAAACAACGTATCATTAATATATTGGCTGTATGACTTAAAAATTAGGAATTTTTTAAAATGTTTAGCTTTTATTGTGAAACATTTGCACAATATAAATTTATTCAAAATATTGGCCATTGTTAGCCATGAATCTTTACCATCTTTCTGGCAACATATGGATTCCGAGCCGAAAGATTTGCTCATCTTTTGAGGCTAAGAACGAATTAAGCCAATTTCGGAAACTCTGTTCCAAAGTAAAGCAAAGTATCTCATATTCTGGGCACATGATCGCTTCAAACGAATTAGTTGCATTCGGAACAGTTTCCCTGTGATAGTCTGGCCGGAATTCGGCAGCTCATAATATATAGGACTCTTTTGCTCCCACCAACTACATAGCATTATCTTAGTGCCATGTATGTTTTTTTTTGGTATTGATTCGGCTGGTTAGCCTGACTTCACATGCAATCTCTAACATTTCCGGTTATTGTAATAGATCCATTTTAAATACCTAGTAATGATTCGGTACAAAAACGATTTTCTTTTTTATGATCGATATCTCACTTTGTTGCTATTATATGTTTTTTTAAAAAAAAAAAACGTAAAAAGTATATTTTGTACTTCAATTTGTTATTATAACTCCGAAACTGAGCCCATTGAAACAATCGATATAAGAACATTAACTACTCAATTTTATTAATATCAAATATAAAACAAAAATTTTGTGAAAATGAGCTAATTCACTTAATTGTGAATAAATTGGAAAGGAATCGATTTTAATGATCGATGTCTCATTTTGTTGCTAGATATTATATGCGGATTTGCGATAAATCAATAAACCTGAACAATTTTTGCCGTTTTCGATTTTTCATGATTTTTTTAAAACAAACAAATTTGCTACTTTGTTGCCCTGAGTTATCAATAACTAGAAAGAGTTAAAAACGTATGATTAATATATAATTTGAAAAGTTTCAATATTAATCATACGTACATTTTGTGAATTATATTTCTAGAGAAATTTCCCAATTTCAGAAGTAATCGATAAATTGAGACATTTTGTAAACATAATATCCTGGTTATCGGTGATATTTTTCTCAAGATTAGCACTAATATCAGAAATTTTCGTAAGAAATTTCCTCAATTAAAGATAACTTCAGACATTTTCTAAAGAAATTTCTGAGTTAGCGATAACTTGAGAAATGTTCTAATGAAATTTTTCCAGTTATCGATAACTTAATGGATTTTTTAAAGAAATTTCTCAGTTATCGATAACTTGAGAAGTTTTCTAAAGAAATTTGCTCAGTTATCGATAAATTTTCTAAAAAATTTCTGAGTTAGTGAAAACTTCAGAAATGTTGTAATGAAATTTTCCCAGTTATCGATAAATTGATGCATTTTGGAAAGAAATTCCACAGTTATCGATAACTTGAGAAATTTTCTAATGAAATTTTCCCAGTTATCGATAAATTGATGCATTTTTGAATGAAATTTCCTCAGTTATCGATAACTTGTGAAATTTTCTAAAAAATTCCTGACTGAGCGATAACTTGAGAAATTTTCTAATGAAATTTTTCCAGTTATCGATAAATTTATGAATTTTTTAAAGAAATTTTCTCATTTATCGATAACTTGAGAAATTTTCTACTGAAATTTTCCCAGTTATCGATAAATTGTTGCATTTTTGAAAGAAATTTTCTCAGTTATCATTAACTTCAGAAATATTCTAATGAAATTTTCCCAGTTATCGATAAATTGATGCATTTTTGAAAGAAATTTCTTCAGTTATCGATAACTTGTGAAATTTTCTAAAAAAATTCCTGACTGAGCGATAACTTGAGAAATTTTCTAATGAAATTTTTCCAGTTATCAATAAATTGATGAATTTTTTAAAGAAATTTTCTCAGTTATCGATAACTTGAGAAATTTTCTAATGAAATTTTCCCAGTTATCGATAGCTTAATGCATTTTTGAAAAAAATGTCCCTAGTTATCGATAACTTGATACATTTTTTTAAAAAATTTCCTCAGTTATCAATAACTTAAAACTTTTTTTATGAAATTTTACCAGTTATCGATAACTTTGAGACATTTTTTAAAAAAAAAAAATTCAAAAATCGGTAAATTTATTTAGTAAATTTCTCAAGTTTGCCAGTTATCGATAACTTGGGGAATTTTATATTTAATTTTTTTCCATCTAGCGTTAACTTGAAAATTTGTTTTAAAAACATTTATAACTATAGAAATTTACTAAAGAAATTACCACAGCTATCGATAAATTTCTCCAAAACTGGTGAAAGTTCTTTTGAGAAAATTTCTCAAATATACTAAAGAAATATCGCCATAATAAACTTGAGTAAATTTCTGTAGTTATCTATAACTGAGAAAAATTTCTCTAGCAAATTTTTGATAAATATTTCTGTAGAAATTTAATTTTTTTTTATAAATTTTCCATATCATGTTTAAAAGAAATTTGAACATTAATCGATAAAAATGTTTGCCTGTAGCTTGTGTTTTTTTTTGTAAATATTTTTGAAATGAAATTTGCTGTTTCCAAAACCTCTGGCCATTTCATTCTATTCCTGTGGCTTAGCTAGAAAATTGGTTTGGAAATGTACTAAAACAAGATTCCCTGTGTGTGTGAGGATAAGTGTGTTTTCTTTCATTGCAATTGAAGTAACCATCATTCTAGTATCTTTGTGTAAATATGTAAGTGTGGGGGTATTTAGTTGGTAGTGTATGTATCTATATGTGTGTTTTATATATAAATGTAAACACAATTTCCAGGGAATGATACATGTTTTATGCAGACATATTAAAAGTCCTTTACACAAACTTTGGTTTTGTCTTTTTTTCTTTGGTACTCTCGTATTTCTAGTACTAAAACAGCAGGCGGTAAAAGTCACATACTCCCTTCCTCTAATGCTCTCGAAAGTATTCAAACAGTTGAGGGCTGCAGGAGTTTGTTGCTGGAGTTTTTTTTTTAGAAAATAAGAAATAAGACAGGGGATAATGTGGCTTTTCAAATGGGGTTTTTGAAAAGTCTTTTTCATGTAGAAAAATAATGTATTATGGTATGGTTGCTGTTGGATTCTACAAAATTTCTCCTAAAAGTCATTGCAATATATTTTTTTGGTTATTTGTTGGGAATTTTTTGTCTACAACGACTTTGGTTGAATGGAGAGCCAAATAATAATGGAATGAACGTAAAAACCGCATGTTCTAAAGAGTAAGTAAATAATAATGTATGTTGATGTTAAAAGTTGTTGGGCAAAATATGGCCAGCAGTTGTTGTTCTTCATATTGTATGATGATGAAGTGCAACATCTGTTGTACATTTTGCCAGAGATACACCAAGGACTCATGATACTTTATTTATGTTTCTTTTAAAACAACAGCCCAAAAACACAAAAAAAAACAATAGAAAAAATTAAACAACAAGTAAGAGTCTTTACCATTTTTAGTAAATTACAACACACTTAGTCATCCTGCTCAGCCTCAGTATCATCATCATCATCATCGTCGTCTTAATCATTTTTATCATCTATACAAACATTATCATCAACACCAGGCGAATGTTGTTTAACTTTTGTAATTTACTTAAGTCGCATACAATGGGTAAATATTAGGCTGGAGTTTTTCGAGTTTCGGTAGCCCTAAGATCTCAAATTGTTTTACGTCATCTAAAAATTAAATACTGAAAAATTGCCAAGAACGAATCAAGGCAATATTGGAACGAATCTAGCCAATATTGGCTTGATTCGTTCTTGGCATCAAGAGATGAGCCGTTCAGTTTTGCTCAATATTTCAATACGAGCCTGAGTAAATTATCACTTTTTTGCAAAAATTACACCGAGGCCCCAAATCTTTGGGGGCCCATAAAGAAATGCATGACTTTGGGCAAACCTGGGGGACACTGGTCTTTTTTATCTTTTATCATGTACTGGTGTACGTATATGGTTATCTTTCCATGACTTAAAAAATTACACACAGTGGAAATGAACCCAAAAACAGCATCGTAAATCTAAAAAGTACAATATACGGGCCATTCTAGTGTACAAATTGCATTTACAGAAAATACTTTAGTTTCTTTTACACAACTTTTCCTTCTACTTTTTGAACATACTCCAGCCATAGTGCTAACTAAACCAAAATCTCTCTTTACACATAAAACCTTTGCTAACTTACAACAAGGTGCAAAATCTCTGCTTGTCTTTTAGTTAAATGCTGACCAACAAATTTTTGTTGTACAACAACAACAAAAACAAAAAAAAACTAGAAAAATTCGAAATAAACTTTGTTACATTTGGTTTTTTGTAAATGCTGTAACATAAAAGCCTTAAAACCTATTTGACCACAATACATCATCTACTTTATTATCATGAACAGAATCTCTGGCAGATTGGTCATTTTATTTTCTATTTACTCTTATGTTTTTCTTCTCTCCCCATAACTGTGTGTCTGCTTTTCTAAAAGAAAATACCCTTTTATATCATTTTGATGTAATTGTAACATGATTTTTCTCTGATAATTTCCAGTTCTTTTGGGGATTTTAATTTTCTTTCTTTGATTGTTTGTTTGTTTGTAACCGAAAATGTAATTGATTATGCCATTTTATGTGTTGTGGCATGTTGTTCAACTATGTCTATGGTTTTCTACTATTTTCGTTTTTATCTAGTATTTTCTTGTAGAAAAATTGTTTTGATTTTTAATTGTTTTATAGGTTTGTATGGGAATTATGATTGTTTCCTAGTTTTATAACCTTAACCATTAGTGGCAAGGGTATATATGAGTTTGTAACTTACATACATGATTGATACATCAATATATCAAATATAGTCCCGGTTCGATTTCTACTTAAAATAGACTAAAAATGGCTGAGATATAAGCAAAAAGTCACGACAACCTCAATTTTTGACCTATTGTTTATCCATATCTGCATTACAAAGTCATTAATATAGACATAATGATAGGCATTTCTAACAAATTTCCACCGACTTACAGCGCTTGACAAAACAATGGAAACTTTTCAAAATATTCATTAATGGCCTAAAATCTGAAATAATTTTTTAAAAAATTTTAACATTTTTGTAGTATTTTATTTGTATTACTTTTATTAACTTAATTTAACAAAAAACAAAGGACATAATTAAATTCTAAAAATGAGAAAACAATATTAAAAGATTTCTTTATTACGGCATTGACAAAACAATGGAAACTTAGGTATTATTTTAACAAATTAGTCGAAACTTTGCAATAACTCAATATTTTGTTGGGTATCCCTTATTTTTTATAACTGCTACACATCAACGATGCTTTGAACCAATTAAAGAGTCAATAGTCTCCTTTGAAATATTTTGCCATTCCCTTATAACCGCCTCCGATAAATCTTCCTTCCTGGTGTAATTTTGGGTCCTTATTTTACGATCTACAATTTCCCATAGATTTTCAATGGGATTGATATCTGGCGATTGGGCAGTAACCACTCGGTTACAACCTTAGAGGTGTGTTTCGGGTCGTTGTCGTGTTGGAATCTCCAAACTAGGGCCATATTTTCCTCAGCGTATGGATACATAACATCGTTTAATATGGTTCTGTATCTTATACCTGTCATGGTATCTTTTATAATATGAATTTGACCCATACCTTGCCCTGAAAAACATCCCCATACCATAATATTGCCACCGCCAAACTTTACAGTCTTATTTGTGTACTTTGGATCTAATCCTTTTCCCTTTGGTCGTCTTAAAAATGTTCTCCCATCACTGCCTCTTAAATTGTATTTGGATTTGTCGGAAAAGAGGACAGTATTTCATTTCTGTATCGACCAGTTTAAATAATCCCTGGCAAATTGTAGACGAGCAGAACGGTTCTTTTTAGAAATGAGTGTTTTTTTCACAGGACGATAGCAACCAAGACCAGCCTCATTTGCCCTGTCCGGGTACTTATTTCTAATTTTAGGCTATTAACAACCTCTCGAGGAGTTATTTTTGGGAATTTATTGAACTAGTGTTACGAGGTCTTCCACCTAAATGTTGAGTTTTTACAGAACCGGTTTCACGAAATTTCTTTATAATTTTTGAAACTGCTGATTTATATATTGAATATTTATCACAGATACTTTTTTGTTTTAAACCAGCTTTAAAATCGTTAATTATTTTATTTTTTAAGTCTTCACAAATCTTAACTTTAGCCATTTTCGTTAACTTTAAAAAAAAGCAATTATGCGAAAAACTTAGAAAAAGAAATTGTGAAAAATTACCAGAATTTAAAAATAAAATAACTGTAAACAGGATGCTTATTACATCATTATTTTAAATATTATTTTCGTTTTATACTTCTTTCTTGCAGAAGTTTAAAAGTTTCCATTGTTTTGTCAGTAGCGAAATAGCGAATGTTTTTAATTTTGTTCCCTTTTTTTCAGAATGTAATTAATTATGTTGTTTGTTTTTCAGTTAATTTATATAAATAAAATTTTTATTTTAAAAAACTATTTAAAATTTTGTGCTACATATGGAATATTTTGAAAAGTTTACATTGTTTTATCAACCACTGTATATACGGCCATAGTAATTCTGATCAAGAATGGGTCTAAATCGTAAACAAAATTTAATTTATTTTAACAACTTTTTTTTCTATATTAAAAAAAATGTTAACCAAAACTAATTTTTTTTAACAAATTTGTTTGTTCACGTAAATTTTTTTCAACAAAAATTGTATTTAATACCCAATAAGCATTTTTACTGGAACTCAAGTTGAAAGCAAGTGTAATTCAAGCCTTGAATTATAGTCAAGCAATTGAATTACAGTTGTATTATACTTTATTTCAATAGCATTTTCCAGTAATATGGAAATATAAATTCAAGCCATATGGTTTTTGTTTGAAAATATTTAATTTTTTAAAATATTTTTCAAGTTTAAAGCATAATTACCAGGGAAACCAAAATATGCAAATGCATGTTTTTTCTGGTGAGCCTAATGAGCAAATGGATAAGATATTTACACGTTTCAGAACTATTTAAGAATTTTGGCATCGATATGTTAGTGCATATTTTTGCATATTTTACCCTTAAATGCATATTTGTGCATATATTTCTTTTAAGAGCATATTTATGTCATATATTTGCGTTTTTAGACCATATTTTACTATTTAATAGCATATTTTGACTTTATCAAACAAATTTTGTCTTACTTATTCGCTGTTGTGTTACAGGTTTATACTTCCTTTGTTTAAAATTCAATAATAGATGGCTTTTCACCAACAAAAAAAAAATTTTTTAAATTTAAAAAAAATTTAAATTTAAAAAAAAAACGATTCGAAAATTTTGTTTTTCCAAAATATGAAAAAACTGAAAAAAAAATGTTTGTTCAGCTAAAAATATTTAAATTTTTTATTTTGAAGTAGAATTTGGTGAAGGGTATATATGATTCGGCACAGCCGAATATAGCTCTCTTACTTGTTTTAATATAAAATAAGCACTATTTTAATAATAGCGCCATCTAAATTTCAAATTTTAGTTCTAATTCAAACTTAACCGCTCTAAGTGTTAAATATTGTCTTTTAAATTTGCTCCTATAACATCAGTAGATGTCGAAAGAACACTTTCTATGTATAAAAATGTTTTCAGATCCAATAGACAACGATTTTTATTTGAAAATTTAAGTCAATATTTTGTAATTTATTGCAATAATAACCTTAATTGAAGAAGTGACTTTATATTTATATAAAATATCATCAAAAAATACATCTCGAGGCCTTTTCATAGCTTAAGTTCCTATAGTTTTTATGTTGTATTTATTTTTTGTTATACTTGTTTTAGTTCATGTTATTTTTGCTTATTTTATGTTACTTTACCATTTTAGAAATGAATTGTATTAGCGGTATTCACAATGTAGAGTACTTGGCCTAGTAGAAAAGCAGAAGATCTATTTATTGACAAACGTTTCAATTTCTAATGTATTTTGTTTTTATTTTTTGGATATTGTGCTCTTTTACTACATTGTCAGGCCAAGTACTCTACATTGTGAATACCGCTATTGATTTTTTTTTAAATAAAAGTATATTTTTTGGTTAAAAATTTTTTAACCTTTTTAAGAGCATATTTTAAAGTTTTTACTGCATATTTAAAGCGCTTAAAACGCTTTTTTAGAGCATATTTCCGGTTTCCCTGATAATTACATTTGCTTTCAAGTCAAACTTCAACAAAATATTCAAGTGCTTGAATTTTTGGGGCTTAGGTGCTTATTTATCTTGAAGTATACTTCGTAAAGTGTATATATAATATTTGGCACAGCCGAATATAGCACTAATTACTTGTTTAATATAATAATGTTTTATTTTTCTTTCTATTTATTTTCAGTTGATCATTACAAATTTCGCACTCTGCACGACAACTACATCAGCCAAATGTTTTTTCCCAGAATATATCAACTTCTCAGTTTATACATATTACCCATTCAATTATACAAATTATACATACAATTTTAATGTTTATTATCAAAAATTTATAAAATAAATTTTCCATTCTTTATTATGAAGGATGATTGATTATTATATCTTAATTTCAAAAGAATTTTTCAATTTTGTTTAGATAATTAAAATTAAATAAAAAATGTAATTTAAAATAACTTATTTTAGTTTTATTTACTAAAAATATAAAATAACATTAAATAAATAAACTAAAAACAATTAATTAATTAACTTCTACCATTTTATATTTATTTAGGGGTAACATTAATCTAAAAAATCTAAAAATATTAACAAAATTACATAAAAAATTATTTAGTTACTTTTTTACACATACCCTATCAATTCATTCATTTATTTATACATACAATACGTACTTGCGTGTGTGTGTGTATGAAATTCTTTTTCTTTCATTTTTCCATAAAGTTACAAATTTTATTTTAATACCAGGCTCCCAGAATGTGAGAAAACACAGCAGAGAGCATTTTGTAAATTTTTGCAAAAAAATATCACAGCATACTTTGGGGCGCTGAAAACTATTTGAGTCAGTCTGTTACGAATATTGTGCATAAGGTGACTCAAATACTTTGTACAGCCCAAAAGTATGTAATGGAAATTTTTTTAAAATATTTTTAGCTGCTTCTTGCTGCTTTTTGTAGATTTATGTGTACCTGGTACATGATGGTCATTTTGCAGACAAATTGAAAATGAAACAAAATTTTATAAGGAAGAGACGACACAGCCAAAAACAGAAAGAACCCAACCACACAGTAAAATAAGAAATGAATCGAATAAATTGAAATAATAGAATTTTCTTGTATATATTTTTTTATTATTTATAAATAATTTAGTCTTACTAATTAAACAAAGTTACTTTCAATAATATTAGGTATTATTTTAATAAATTTGAAATAAAACAGCCATATTCAAAACCTTTTTTTATACCCTTTACCTTCGTGAGAAGGGTATATTTAAGTTTGTTATTCCGCTTGTAATTTCCACAATATAATTTTCCGACCCTATAAAGTATATATATATCCTGGATCCTTATAGATAGCGGTGTCGATTAAGCCATGTCCGTCTGTCTGTTGAAACCAATTTTCTGAATACCCCAGATATCTTCTGGATCCAAATCTTCAATAATTCTGTCAGACATGCTTTCGAGAAATTTCCTATTTAAAATCAGCAAATTTCCTGAGATATGTGAAAAAACCAGGACAACCTCGATTTTTGACCTATATCTGGATTACTAAGTCATTAATATAGACAATATGGATATCTAATGGTAGGTATTTTAAAGACTTTTGCAACGCGTATATAAGACCATAGTAAGTTGGACCTACAATGGGTCAAAATCGGAAAAAAATTTTTAATCCGAATTTTTTTTTCACAAAAAAAAATTTAAAAAACAAAAAAAGAATTTTGAAATTTAAAAAAAAAAATTAAATTAAAAAAACAAAAAAATTTTAAAATTTAAAAAATTTTAAAGTAACAATTCGTAAAAAATGTTTTTCAAAAAAAATACATTTTGCTTAACTAAAAATATGTCAAATTTTTATTTTGAAGTATAATTTGGTAAAGGGTATATAAAATTCTGCACTGCCGAATATAGCTCCTTACTTGTTTTAAGTACATATTTACAAAAATAATTTTATGTGAATGTTTCAATAAATATATCATACATTATTAACTAAACCAATAGTGTGTAAGTAAATATGAAATAATTTTAAATTTCGTTTGATTTTTTTTTGGAAAATAAACAAGGAACTTTTAAATATTCGTGGTATTTTTTAAGTTAATTTCTTATGTATGAATATATATCAATAAAATATAATACAATTAAAACTATTTTTTAATTTAATCAAAATTAAAAAACGTTGTGTTTGAATAATTTTGAAGGCAGATAAAGTTGTTTAATACATTGTTATCTTTAAGAAAAACTGAGCTACTGGTATGATATTTCACAAATTGTCATAATTCCATTGATTTCAGGTAGATATTGCAGTGAGGCGACTCCATTGATTTTCACATAAGGCAGACGACTAAATTTCCATGAGCAGCAGCCTGTGTAAGAAACAAATGAAAGAGATAATAAGAAAAATTTAATAAATTGACTGTAATGAGTTAATTTCAGTGAATTATTTAGTAATAAAATTATAAAAATAAACTTAACAAGTCCTGTAATTAAAAATTAGTAGGAAAAACCAACATATCGAGCCCTTAGCGCCAAATTATCGTAAGCGACATTTTCTAAATTTTTTTTTATTGCAAAAATTAAAATTTTATGGACAGACTGATGTTCTCAGAATATCAAAATTGTTAATAACATGAAAAATATAGGGGGTAAGATTTTATCGTAAGTCAATAAGCGATACACAGTGGTATAGACAAAAAAGTGGGAAATAAATCTGTAACTTCTAAATGGTTAGATTGGTTTGAATGAAATGTCACATGTGCAAAAAAGAAGTGTTGTCGAGTTTAAGTTTTGAACGTGGACCTCATGGGCCCACCAGGGGCGCGACCAAGGGCCCTCAAAATAGGACACCTCGGGTATGTTACATTTTTAAAACGATATTAATTCTTGGTTTAAGTTCCGATTTCAAAAACATTATCACATGTAGAATCTTCTCATCAAAAAATAATCAATTCAATCAATTATCTATTATAGCTTAGGAGATATTCGCATTTGAAAATTAAATTTTCAACATTTTTACCCACCCTACTCCAGTTTTTTGATAGCGTATCCAAATATTTCCCGATTTTCTCCAGTTTTCCTTTATTGAACTAACAACACATGTATGTGGCAAATGGAAAAAGATTTGTTTAAAAATAATGACTAGGTCCAAAGTTATATGCATTTGAATTTAAAAAATTTTAAAAAGCGATTTGGAAAAAATAACTTTTTTTCTTTTTAAGTTATCGCAAAACTTTCTAAGAGGATGTATAAAGAATTTCTACTTTCTGAAAACTAAGTTTTCATAAAATATTTTAAAGGAAAACTAATTTCAAAATTTTTGTTAACGAGGGGACCAGGTCCTTTCAAAAAACACATATTTTTTATGTAAAATAAAATTTTAGGGAAAAAATTCTCAAATCGCGTATCCGATATCAAAATATAGTAAAGCATTTTAGATGGCTCAATATGTTTCTAAATATTTTGTAAAGGTTCCCGATAACCCCGACTCTGGAATGGATATTATAGCCAAAAAACTAAAAATTAAAATTTTTGGAATTTTTCAACACTTTTTTGGGAATTGCGGGATTGCTGATGATAAATTTCAAAATTCGTTTTTATTTTTCCATTTTAAATAGAAAGTTTTACATAACTGTGAAATTTCATTAAAACCTATTTATAAATAAAAATTTAATTTCAATTCGAAAAATTTTTATCTATGCAAAAATTCAATAAAAATTTTTTTTGTCATATTTTTCTTAAAGTATTCCATGAATTTTTAATTGTAAAAAGTTATCAATATTTTTGAAAAATAGACAATTTAATTCTATGTATAAATTTCAAAATAATCAAAACAAAATCTTCTCCTGTAAAATTTGTGTTTTGTCGCTTACGATAATTTGGCGCTAAGGGCTCGATATTTTCTTCGTTTCCATAGTTTGAGAATTTACTTTAAAATATTAAGAAAAATTCAAATATTAATAAATGTTGACCAAGGAAAATTATTGCAATCCAGAATCAACACAAGGGGTAAGAAAGAAAAAAAAAACTAAAAATAATTTTCATTTATTTTCAAATATCATCACGCCGGTGACGTTTTGTAGATGCATTTGTTTTTCGTTTATCACAAATGCGGTAATATGGACAATTAACAAAGCCATCAAGGTGAAAATATGATTCATCTCTTAGGCTGATTTAGCATGATTGTTAAAAGATGAATCAAATTTCAGAAAAATCCACACAGTATTAAAAAGTTTATGCAAAAAACTTCTACAACAAATTCTGACTGCTTTATAGCTAATACTCCTTGAGCTATGACTGTAAAAGTTTTTTTTTAACCAAAAGCAACAATAAAACTACCATAATATCAATTATGGTTAATTGCTTTAAAAGTGTGTACAACAATTTGTGTTCAACATCCAAAGACTTTCCCCAAAGATTTCATATAGAATTGTTATTTTTTTTCTTTTTTTGCTTGTGTAATTGCAATAGCAAAACACTGTTAAAAATATTTTCATCGCCATTGTCATCATCATCATCGTCATCAACAAATGATTTTATGGCACCCACAAAATCATTATAAAGACAATTTCAGGTTAAATTTTATACAGAACAGAAACAGAAACAAAAAAAAGGAAAACAAAAACAAAACCATGACCAGACTATTAGATTTTATGGAGGTGTATGCAAGTGTATGTATGTTTCTGTGTAAAACGTATGATTAGTGAGAGTTCTGCATTCATAGCTGACCATTCATACCTGTACAACCACAAGGTACTTACTCTGCCTCTTACTTAATGTGTTCTATAGCAAATTTTCCAATTGCAGGTCTTCGACAACTTGAGCACAACTTTTTGTAACCTTCACCATCAGTGGTAATCAATGAGAGTATTGTATGTTAGTTGTTAAATTTGTAACAGCTAGAAATTCTGAACTTCATTCTATGTGTGTTTAAATCATTTTCAAGCCCAAAGTAAGTTTTTGAAATAATCAAAATGTTTTTCATATTGTGTGTCTTGCTTTTAGTTAGTTTGGTATTGAAAATCATGCAATTCGGTTAAGTGGCAACAAAGTTATAAATAAAAATGTGACACAACCTCGATTTTTTTATAATTCACATTTTCATAGTTTATTTAGCTATGTCCTTCAATCTGTGTGTGTTTAAATCACTTTCATGTCCTAATTATGACTCGACTATAAACAAAATAATTTTTATATTAATTGTTAGTCTTTTAGTTAGTTTAGTATTGAATTTGTGTAAATCGGTTTAGTGGGGAAAAACTTATAAGTTAAAAGATAAGCACATTAACTACTCAATTTTATGAATATCAAACAAAAAAATTAAATTTTTGAAAATGAGAGAATTCTCTTAATTGTGGATAAATTCGAAAAGAATCTATCGATTTTTATGACTGATATCTTGTTTTGTTCCTATTGCATGTGGCTTTAAGATAAAGTAATAAATCCGACAATTTTTTGGCGTTTTCTATTTTTCATGATTTTTTTAAAACAAAAAAATTTGGTATTTTCATGTAAAAAATATATTTTTTTCTTCAATTTGTTATTATAACTCCAAAACTACTGAGCCGATTGAAACGAAAAATATATTTGAAAATTTGTACATAGCATGGGGAAAATGTATTCAAAATTCAATCAATCGAAAGAAGAACATTAACTACTCAATTTTATGTATATCAAACTAAAAACTAAAATTTTGGGAAAATGAGCGAATTCACTTAATTGTTAATAAATACGAAAACACTCTATCGATTTTTATGATAGATATCTTATTTTGTTTCTATTACATGTGGCTTTAAGATAAAGTAATAAATATGAAAAATTTTAGGCGTTTTAGATTTTTCATGATTTTTTTTTAAAACAAAAAAATTTTGTATTTTCACATAAAAAATATATTTTTTTCTTCAATTTGTTATTATAACTCCGAAACTACAGAGCCGATTGAAACGCAATATATATGTATATGAAAATTTGTAAATAGCATAGGGAAAATGTTTTCAAAATTTATTCAATCGAAAGAAGAACATTAACTACTCAATTTTATGTCTATCAAACGAAAAACTAAAATTTTGGGAAAATGAGAGAATTCACTTAATTGTTATTAAATTCGAAAAGAATCCATCGATTTTTACGATCGATATTTCATTTTGTTCCTATTACATGTGGCTTTGTGATAAAGTAAAATATCTGAACAATTTCTGACGTTTTCGATTTTTCATGATTTTTTTAAACAAAACAATTAGCTATTTTCACGTAAAAAATTTATTTTTTTCTTCAATTTGTTATTATAACTCCGAAACTACTGAGCCGATTGAAACGCCATATATATACGAAAACTTGTAAATAGCATTGAGAATATGTTTTCAAAATTCAATCAATCGAAAGAACAACATTAACTACACAATTTTATGTATATCAAACAAAAAACTAAAATTTTTGAAAATGAGCCAATTCACTTAATTGTTAATAAATTCGAAAAGAATCCATCGATTTTTATGATCGATATCTTATGTTGTTTCCATTACATGTGGCTTTGTGATAAAGTAAAATGTCTGAACAATTTCTAACGTTTTCGATTTTTCATGATTTTTTTAAAACAAAAAAATTTGGTATTTTCACATAAAAAAATATATTTTTTTCTTCAACTTGTTATTATAACTCCGAAACTACTGAGCCGATTGAAACGAAATATATATGTGAAAATTTGTACATAGCATGGGAAAAATATTTTCAAAATTCATTCAATCGAAAGAAGAACATTAACTACTAAATTTTATTTATATCAAACAAAAAACTAAAATTTTGTAAAAATGAGCGAATTCACTTAATTGTTAATAAATTCGAAAAGAATCTATCGATTTTTATGATCGATATTTCATTTTGTTCCTATTACATGTGGCTTTAAGATAAAGTAATAAATCTGAAAATTTTTTCCCGTTTTAGATTTTTCATGATTTTTTTAAAACAAAAAAATTTGATATTTTCACTTAAAAAAAATAATATTTGCTTCAATTTGTTATTATAACTCCGAAATTACTGAGCCGATTGAAAGGTAATATATAAACATATTAAAGGCTATGTAAATCTAAACTTTTCTAAGTTTATTTTAATAACATCGGTATTACCATTTTTGAGTTATAATTATTTATGTAGAGATACGTCTAAAAAAAATTATAATTTTAATTAAAAATTTTTAAAAAAAAAAAACAAACACAAACTGCGAATCGTTTTGCATGTCTGCAGATACACCCAGAGTCTCTGGTGGGAATAGAACCCGCAACTCTCAGTCCAGCACACAATCGACTAGTCTATAAGGCACCCTATATTTAAAAAAAAACCTCCCCATAAAATTTAAAATTTGGACCATATTTGTACTACAATACATCAAAACTGTGTAGTGGTTTAAAAAGCCTTTACAATTTTGTGATTTTGTTGCCTTGTGTAACTAATATCGTCATGAAGTAAAAGGATGCCAGCCATAGCCGTAGCGCTCTCCGGTTGCAACCACTTGTCGTTTCCATTTCAGGCCAAAAGAAGTTGGTAGTCAACGATCTACAGCGAACTTCGTTGACGGTAATGGCCTCCCTATGCGAGAGATGGTTTGTTCGGTTCGGAAGTGATGATTTTGACACCGAAGACACTGATTGCCCATGACAGCCACAAAGTTTGAAGATCATTTGGAGGCATTACTCCATGTAGATTGTTGTCAAACTCAACAACAGCTTGCAGAATCATTGGGACCTATTCAAGCAGCAATCTCAAAACATTTGCAAGCTGCAGGATTCATTTAAAAGCAAAGAAATTGGGTACCATACGAATTGAAGGTGAGAGACCTTGAAAGACGATTTTGTATGTCTGAAATGCTGTTTCAATGGAATTAAAGAAAATCGTTTTTGCACCGAATCATTACTTGCGATGAAAAGTAGATCCATTACGATAACCCGAAGCATAAGAGATCCAGCCGATTCGACACCAAAGCCAAATATCCATGACACAAGTAATGCTCTGTATTTGGTGGGAGCAAAATTATCCACTCTATTATGAGCTGCTGAAATCTGGCCAGATGAGAATTAAAACAACCCACATTTTTTTGTCGATAAAACAAATGCATCCACAACGTGTTACAGTTTGATGCGGATTTTGGGCTGTAGGTCCAATGGTTACCTACATCTACTTTTTTGAAAATGAAACGTGTCAAGCAGTAGCTAGACATGGCCATATGATACCAGACATCTTTCTAAGGAATCGTTTCGGAATTGGCCCTCCAGATTGTGTACTTCAACGAAATTCAACAACATTTATGCAAAATTTTCAAAGAAAATATCGAAAAAAGTGAGTGAAACTAATATATGTTATATTAGTTTTAGATGTAGAGTATTTATGATTCGTTTTAGTGTATTAAAGCATTCTAAATTGTGCTTTTTCTGGAAAACTAAAGTTGGTTTGTTTGAGGTTTCACTAAAAAGACTGCCTGTCGTTCACAGCCGTAGCCAATAGTTATTGTAATAGTCACTGTCACTGGAACAGTCATAGTAAGTCTTAGTCAGCCATATATGCTGGCTGGCTGGTTGACTGGCCGGCTGGCCTATTAAGCCTTATGAAATGTAATGAAATGACTTTTTCCATTGCTGTTGGCACAAATGGAATTCAATTCATTTTTATATACGCCATCGTACCTTTACAACAACTGAATAAAAAAATAAAAAAAAAAAAATAGAGGAGAAAACCTGCAATGTTTTATTTAAGCAAAAGTAACAATTACAACACATTTGTTTCACTTTTTTTTTGCTCTCTATTCTTTAGGTTTCAGACAAAATGTCCATAGTGAAGGCTGTTAGTACAACAGTTTCCGGTTTCCGTTTTGCAATTGTTGTCGTTACACTTGAGTTGATTTCTTGCTGCTGCTGCTGCTACTGTTGTTGGTGTTTTTGCTGTTGTTTAGTTTGTATTTTGTAGCATTTATTGCTGTTACACGTATCGTTGTAGTTAGTCATATAGCGCGACACATTGTAGTCAATTTTAAGTCATTGTGGCCAAACATTAGTCAATGTTTTGTTAAGCAGCCAGTGATTGTGGCCAAAAAGGAGAGACATAGAGACATAGAATTTGAATGACTTTTTTTTGCTTTTTAGATTTCAGCATTTGTTGGCAGTTTAAATTTGAAATGTTAAATTTTATTTGAAACTATAACTGAAACTTGACTGGTGGAGAAAAACTGTGATAAACATTGAAATGTAGAAGTAAGAAAAACCAACATATTTAATAAGGTAATTTTACTGTTACTAAATATTTAAGGAAATATAAAGGGTATTCCAAAATGTACAAACTGTTTGAATTAAATAAAAGATACAGTTTATTTTCTTAAGATTGCACAGTGGGAAAATGTGATAATAAATGGATCTTCTAAACTACTAGTCCGCTTGCAAAATTATGTATGAACGAATCGTAAAGGAGCGCATTGGAGGGCAAAGTGAGTGAAACTTTGTTATAAAGCATGTATAAAGGTAAAGAAATTCCTGTATATTTCACTATGTTATCTCTTAGAGTTTGAAAAATTGTCCACATTCGCTTCTAAAAATATTTCCCTAATTATAATAAATTTGTTTGCCAATTCTCAATCCGCTTAGTCGTGAAAAATAATCAAAATAAAAATTTTGAAATGAGTTTGAAAATTTGCAAAAATTTTTTAAAAATTGAACTTAATTGTCTATATATGGGGAATTTCACGTCAAGTGAACCAACTTTTGAAATCGATGTCTTCCGCGATGAAATTTGCACCAATGTTAGTTCTATTGGATAGTAATTCGGACACAATTTTTCAACAAGATCGGTCAAGAACTGAGTTATAGGAGGTCAAAATTTGACATTTTGGCCAAACAGGTGTTTTTTTTTATCCATATAACCAAATGTTACAAATAATAATAAAAATAAACCACCATATAAATAACCTACCTGTCAACTTCTACCTCTCCACCCACTTCTTACAGTCAAATGTCATAAAATAATAAATAAACTGGTACTTCGGAGAAGGGCCATAAAATATTTCCACATGATTCCAAAAATTTGTTTCTGGGGCACCTGATATTTTAACAATTAAAATCACGTGCGCTGAAAACTACCTCTAGGATTGACTAAAAAAGCCGCAAGATACAAAACTTAGACAAATTTTGGGGGTGGAAAATTAATAGTGGTCGGTCTCATATTGCACCCCTCCAGTGGGTGTTGTTGTGGTTTTTATTTTTAAGGTTTTAGAAACACTTACACACAAATATGAAAAAAATCAATTTAAAAACATTTGTCTTGAGTTACAAAACATTTATTTTGATAGATATCCCACTCGCATCCCACTAAGCGACCAAAAAGGTTTTAAAGGAAAAGACCTAAGCTTTCTTTTAAGAAAAAAAAATTAATAAAAAAAGAGTCCATTTTGGAAAAAAAAAGTCAAAAAGGTTTTTGATTTTTCAAAAAAAAGTAAAAAATTGTATGTCTTGAGTTACAAAACATTTTTTTTATAGATATCCCACTCGCATCCCACTAAGCGACAAAAAGGGTGTTAAAGGAAAACACATAAGCTTTCTTCTGAGTAAAAAAAAAAAATTAAAAAATGGGTCCATTTTTTTAAAAAAAAGTCAAAAAAATTTTTGATTTTGCAAAAAAAATCAAAAATTTTAAATCTTGAGTTACAAAATATTTTTTTTGATAGATATCCCACTCGCATCCCACTAAGCGACCATATAGGTCGCTTAGGAAAAGACCTAAGCTTTCTTAAAAAAAATAAAAAAAAAAATTAAAAGGGCCCATTTTGAAAAAAAGTCAAAAATATTTTTGATTTAAAAAAAAAAAAATCAAAAATATTTTATTAAATTTTTTTAATTTTTTTTTTCGAAAGATTGCATAAATAGCTATCTTAACTATTTGGGACACATTTTGCTAAGAACAATAGGTAATAAGTTATATGGATAAAAAAAAACACCTGTTTGGCCAAAATGTCAAATTTTGACCTCCTATAACTCAGAGAGTTCTTGACCGATCTTGTTGAAAAATGGTGTCCGAATTACTATCCAATAGAACTAACATTGGTGCAAATTTCATCGCGATCGGAAGACATCGATTTCAAAAGTTGGTTCACTTGACGTGAAATGCCCCATATATAAAAATGAAATGGTCCATGTATGTAATGTCATCACGTGAGAATGTCATCGATTCGAAATTTTCAGGAGATGGTTTGTAAAGAAAAAAAATTCCGGGTAAAACTCGGAAATTCTTTATTTTGTGAGTCCAGCCAACTGTAATAAAAAACTCCCTAAAGTATGCAGTACAAATTTAGATATTTTATTTGCAAATAAATAACAACAGGCTGGTGTGCGTGGGTTGGAGAAACTTGAAGAACTAACATTAGTAAATGCTACCGGGCGAAGCTGGGGCGATCAACTAGTTTTTAATATTTGTGCAAGATTTTTTAAATAAATTTTAATATTTTTACATATTTGATAATAACTGGCTTCAAAAATGACTACTAAGAAACTTTGAAGGCAATGTTACAAAATAGGGAATTCTTTAAAGAAATTCTAAATTTAGCATTAAAAATAAAAAATGTCACATCTAGTTTATAATACGAATTAATATGCCTCTTAAATTTTACCCATTCACTCAAACAGAAGAGCAGATTTTCTAAAAAATAGTAAAATTTTCAATAGCATTTTATTTAATTGCCTAAAAAAATAAAACTAAAATTTATTTATCCAAAAATTTTTTTCTACAATTAATTAGGTTTAAATATCAAAAATTATTATAATACCTTAAATGGCCATTATCTTATAAGCTTCCATATCAAAAAAAAAAAAATTATTCAAAAATGTATTATTTGCACTGCGCCCAAATGTATGCTAACAAAATTATATGTACCGAAACTATGTCAAATTTTACCCCATATACAGTGGTTGACAAAACAATGGAAACTTTTCCAAATGTTTCATTAGTGGCCTAAAATCTGAAAAAAAATTTTAAAAAATTTTAACATTTTTGTAATATTTTATTTGTATACTTTTATAAACTTAATTTAACAAAAAACAAAGGACATAATTAATTCAATTCTAAAAGTAAGAAAACAAAATTAAAAGATTTCTTTATTACGGCATTGACAAAACAATGGAAACTTAGGTATTATTTTAACAAATATGGTCTAAACATTGCAATAACTCAATATTTTGGTGGGTATCCCTTATTTTTTATAACTGCTACACATCGACGATGCATTGAACCAATTAAAGAGTCAATGGTCTCCTTTGAAATATTTTTCCATTCCCTTATAACCGCCTCCGCTAAATTTTCCTTCCTGGTGTAATTTTGGGTCCTTATTTTACGATCTACAATTGGGCAGGCCACTTCAAAACACGTTCCTCGTTGGATTGTAACTACTCGGTTACAACCCTAGAGGTGTGTTTCGTATCGTTGTCGTGTTGGAATCTCCAAACTAGGGGCATATTTTCCTCAGCGTATGGATACATAACATCGCTTAATATGGTTCTGTATCCTATACCTGTCATGTTATCTTTTATAATATGAATTGGGCCCATAACTTGCCCTGAAAAAAATCCCCATACCATAATACTGCCACCGCCAAACTTTACAGTCTTATTTGTGTACTTTGGATCTAAGCTTTTTCCTTTTGGTCATCTTAAAAATGTTCTCCCATCACTGCCTCTTAAATTGTATTTGGATTCGTCGGAAAAGAGGACAGTATTCCATTTCTGTATCGACCAGTTTAAATGATCCCTGGCAAATTGTAGACGAGCAGAACGTTTCTTTTTAGAAATGAGTGGTTTTATCACAGGACGATAGCAACCAAGACCAGCCTCATTTGCCCTGTTCGGCTACTTATTTCTAATTTTAGGCTATTAACAACTTCTCGGGTTATTTTTGGGAATTTCTTGAACTCTCTCGCTATTAAATTATCTTGTCTAGGAGTAGTCTTACGAGGTCTTCCACCTAAATGTTGAGTTTTTTCTGAACCGGTCTCACGAAATTTCTTTATAATTTTTGAAACTGCTGATTTATTTATTGAATATTTGTCACAGATAATTTTTTGTTTTAAACCAGCTTTAAAATCGTTAATTATTTTATTGTTTAAGTCTTCACAAATCTTAACTTTAGCCATTTTCGTTAACTTGGAAAAAAAGCAATTATGCGAAAAACTTAGAAAAAGAAATTGTGAAAAATTACCAGACTTTAAAAATAAAATAAAATAACTGTAAACAGGATGCTTTTTATATCGTTCTTTTAAATATTATTTTCGTTTTACACTTCTTTCTTGCAGAAGTTTAAAAGTTTCCATTGTTTTTTCAGTAGCGAAATAGTGAATATTTTTAATTTTGTTCCCTTTTTTCAGAATATAATTAATTATGTTGTTTGTTTTTCAGTTAATTTATATAAATAAAACTATACAAGTATAATACTAAAAAAAAAAAATTATTTTAAAAAAATATTTTAAATTTTGGGCTACATATGGAATATTTTGAAAAGTTTTCATTGTTTTGTCAACCACTGAATATGTAAAAATATAAAATGTTTTTTTAAATCTTTAAGAAAAATTAAAAAAAAATAAAATAAATTTTTGATATCTTGACTTTGATTACACAGTGCAACACGTAAAAAAATAATACGGACATCACTACGCGATAAAAGGCAACAAAAAACAAGTAAGAGAGCTATATTCGACTGTGCCGAATCTTATATACCCTTCATTAAAAATATATATTTTTTAAATATTTTTTGAGTTTAAAATTTTTTTTTCCAAATTGTTTTTTTAATTTTTTTAAAAAAGTTTTTTTTTCCAATTTTTTTTTTTAATTTTAAAAATTTACGAAAACATTTTTTTTTAATTTTAAAAAAAAAAAATTTTGGAGAGGAATTTATGACAAAAAAAAATTTTTGATGAAAAAAAAATTCGGGTTAAAAAATATTTTCCCGACAATGGGTCAATTGTATGTCCAACTTACTATATATAACTACTCTCTGAGGCAAAGTTGTAGCCCTTGTCATAAAGAACAGAAATTGTGAACATATAAAATCAAAGACATCATCTTGAAGATTAAAATCGCAAGAAAAATTCGAAATAAATTTTGAAATTATTTTTTTAAGGTACCTAAAAGTATGCTTTAGTTTATAATAATTGAATAGTTTATGGCCGAAAACACTTAATTGCGTTAATTCACACGATCTAAAAGCCATTTTCGGATAATTGGAACGAGATATAACACGTCCAGGGAATGTTTCATGCAGTAATTGAATAGTTACAAGAGCTGTATGGCTTGTTAAAATCATTTGTCACCCACAATAATTTCATCCAATTTAGGTAGAAAGAACTATGTTAGCACGTCGCAATATCGAAACCAGTAACAATCACCAGCCTTATTTTCGAGGAATTACGGATGTATTTGTGTCTCGACAGTCTAATGTGTGCGACAATTTAGACGATTTACAAAGCCATACAAGTAAAACTGGGATAAATCAAATTTCTTCCAAAATTTTGAGATACCCTTTATTATTCTACTACATGAGATTCTCTAGCTTTTACCTCCATCCCTCCCCGTTCAGTTTATTTCCCCATTTTGTCATTCACCACACACATTTATCTATTCCAGCTTTTATTTGTATTCAGTCATTTAATTACAAATCACCGTCATCATGACTTTATAATCAATTTCCACTTAATTGTAGACTGCTGCAGCTGCTGCTGCTAGCAGAAGATTGAAATTTAGAGTAATTGCTGAGGAAAACATTTAAATTGTTGGCATTTTATTGTGGTGATCAAGTAGCAAAACAGAACAGAAAAAAGAGAAAATTGAAATAGAAAAATGTTTTGTTTAATGTTTTGGTATCATTGATAAAATTAAGTGGGATTTGGTTTAACTTTGGCGGGATAGGAACAGCTAATGGTTGGCAGAATAAATGCAAGTGACATTGTTAAATCAAAGTGATTTTTATTATAAACAAATTGATTATTTTTTTTAAGGTTTGTTCGGCTCTATTGTGGTTACCTATCATTTACTGCATTTAGTGGGTAGTCTATGCTTTATCAACTATATTCTTGTTTTTTACAGTTTCTCTTTATTCGCCATTTTTGCTGTAAAAAACTTTTAAGTGAAATTTCTATGTTGTTGCTTTCTAGCCATTCACTTCAACTATTTGTTTTTCCACATTTTATCTTATTGATATTTTGTATTGAAATGAATTGATTTAATGGCTTTTTATTTATCTAATACTTTAGCCAACACAAATTCTAGTTTTGTTTGACTGACGGTCTGACATCCAAACAACCAACATTAACCGCCAAACTAACCTTCACCCAACATACTTTATATAAAAACCAGCCACATCACACCCCCCATCAACAACAGCACATGACATCATCAGAAATACTGCAGCCATCTGTAACATTACTATTGTATTAGTTTATGTGGCAGCATCCGCAGCCACGTATACAATTGACACCATGAAATCAATAATGTTGCTGTTGTTGCTGCTGTAGCAACAACAGTTAAATAAATTGTCTGCCAAATGTTACGACAGTTTTAAAGTTAACAACCTCGCTGTGGCAAAAGTTCTCCTTTTCTCCCTCAACAAAAAAAACTGCAACAGTAAAAAACGACTTGTGTTTTGTTATTTTATTTTGAAAATATTCTAATACAAATTAATAGTATGTATTGTATTGTCTTTTAGTAGTTTTCAAAGTTTTATCATGCGTAATATTGTTATACCACCTGCCACAAACGTATGAGTGATATTTAATAGATTTCGAAATAAATATCAAGTATACGCATTTGAGTGGAAGTTAAAAGAATGATTCTATTATATTGACATGTAGGAAATCAATGGAATCTAATACATTTTTAAAATGGTGTTCCAAAATTCAGACAAGATCGCTTTTTGAAATCACTTTCACAAAAATACCTAATTTCTAGAGTCCTACCAAATATACAGTTTCAGTTTCAGATTAAGCCAAAAAAACGCGCAACATTTGCCAAATAAAAATACTTTTATCAAGAAAAAACATAGATTATTATTTTAAAGAAGGCCAGCTAATCAGCTTCGGTGGGGCTCCATTGTTATTCTTTACATAAATGTTTAGCTTGATGATTTTCTACAAAAAGTGAGTTTTAAACGACACACAGTTGTTTAGAAACTTTTGTATTTTGGAAATAGTTCGGTAGCTCGTGAACGATTGAAAATATCTTAAGAAAATTTCACATATTCAAGACAGAAGTCTTTTTGAACTGATTTGTATTTTTATGGGTTTTTAGTTGTAAGGGAAGAAAGTGCTCACCACGGGCCTACAAAATTTAAACCAAAAAAATCATCAAAAACTCAGTTCGTATCGTATGGCTATAGGCATTTATGTACCATAGAGCGAAAACAGCAAAATATTTTTGAAAAGTATAAAATTATTGTAGATTTTGGTCCATAACTCTATTTATACCTGATTCTACAAAGAATATTTGGGGAAAACTTCATCCTCGAAGTCCTATCATGGCAACAGTAGACGGACGGATCGGATCCAGATAGACTATTAGATAGTGTGATGGACTATTAATCAGAGGGTTGCGGCCAAAACGCTTGGAGGTAGTTGGTGTTTAAAAAACAAGTTAGAGAGCTGTATTCGCACTGTGGTTCCAAATCAAAATCTAGGTGGACAAAATTATGAAAATCGGTATCTTCAGAATTTGGAAAAACTAAGTTTTTTCGGAAGCTGACAATCTGCTCTCCTCCAATACAAATGGGGTTTTCAATTGGACATTTCGTTTTCTCGACAGAAGCGCCAGAAGTTCAACAAATTTTGAATCATATTTTCGTTAATTTTTTTTAATATTTTACTGCTTTACTAAATTAGATATATCTCAATTGTGTTTTTCTAAAAAAATTGTAGGCGCCAGCACCCGCCGAAATACTTTTTTTTAATTTTTACGGAATGGAATTTTTAGAAATATTTCTTTATTTATTATTGACTTTTATATATCTAGACCCTACTATAACTTGAAATATAGTAAATACAGATCTTTTCAAAAATTTAGTTTCAGAAACACATGAAAACGTATTTTTTTTAATTTTTTATTAATGATTTTTATATGTATATTTATACCCTACTGTAACTTCAAAAAAAGTTTATATTGATATTTTAAAAATTTTTTTGGAATCGGAGATACCAATTCTATATAAAAAAGCGCCAAATAATTTTGTCCACCTAGATTATGATTTGGAACCACAGTGATTCGGTTGTACTATAAAATAATTTTTTTAATATTTTAGGTAAATCATTTTTTTTCTTTAAATTGTTTTTAATTTTTTTTTTCGAAATTGTTTTTTAATTTCTTTTCAAAAAGTTTTTTCGATATGTTTCAAACGGAATCGCAAACTCAATATACCGATATATATTTTTTGGTAATGATTATAAAAATATGAATGTTTCTGATACTATTAATGAATTTTTGATACTTTCGAAAATATCTAAAGTTTTTGGAGAAATTAAAAACACTTACTACGAGATTCTCCATGTCGAAAACTTTTTTCGAGACAATATATTGCACATAGACGACAACAAATAATATTGTAATATTACTAAAAATTTCTATATTATTATAAATATGAATTTTGAAGCAAAATATAACAAAATATGATGTATGATCGATGCAGAATGTTTAGATCGATGCAGAATACTCTTCAGCTGCTTCAGCTTACAACAGAGTATAACAAATTGGCTTGAATCGTATTTGGCAGCAGTTCTTTCGCCTCGGAATCCAAATGTTGCCAAAAAGATTGGAAAGAGTCACGGATAACAAAGGCCAATATTATGAATTAATTTATATTGGACAAATGTTTCAAAATAAAAGCTAAAAATTTTAAAAAATCTCGCATTTTTAAGTCATATACTGAATGCAAAAAAACACTTTTGGATTAGGAACGGATGTTTTATTGTACAACCGCTTAATTTTTTTTGTAATTTAATTTCTTTCCTTAAGTTACTTTTATCTTAATTGTATATTTATTTTTTATTTAGCTTAAGTATATGTATGTATCACTTACAAATAAAATGTTTTCTTTTCCCCCCAACAATTCTTATCAGCAGCCACACAAATAAAATAGACCAAATAAATTTACATTTTATTTATATGTCTACATATAAATACTTACATACATATATAAAAGTGTAAATGTAAATGTGTGTTTTAAATCTTAATCTTAAGCAGCTCTGGGTTATAACTTACTTACAACATTAACATTTTAATGTGCTCGTCTACTCCACTCCTTACTAATAAGAGTCATGTTACACATGTAACGTGTTCATCAGCGTGTGTTTTGTGTGTCTGTATACAGCGCGGTTTCTTTTTTACTGGTGTTAAACAATCTTTTTACTGATTGTGCTCATTGCCAGCAGAAAAACTGTTTTCGTTCTGGGAGTTCCCCTTGATTTTCTCCACGTTTTTTTCTGTTTGCTTGTTTGTTAGTGTCTGTTTGGGTAAACAAAACATATGACTTAATTTATAAGAATTCAATTTGTCAAGCATAGAGCCATCAATCAAGTTAAAACACAGACAAACTCACACTTTTATTGCGGTTAAGCAAAAAGTAACAAACAGCCATTATTACACAAAGTTTTTTCTTTTTCAGTTTCAGCTTAAAGACTTTTTGCCTTAATACATAAACATTTGCTTGTATATTCTTTCCAAACCAAAGAAGTTTATAAACGACAACTTCTCCTTACCACAATTTTAAATCCTGTAACCAAAACCCTCCACCCCACCTTTAATACGGCTCATATGTTTTTCGATTGCAGCCCAATAATGTGAAGTGGAGAGAAGAATACAACAAAAAAAATCAATGAAATTAAATGCCACAAAAAGCTCGTAAATAATTTATGCCTTTTCGATTACAATTTAAGATTATACCTTTATTTTTTATACTTTATTTCTTTCTTTCTTATATTTTAATACACGTATGCATGCAGTGGCAGGATAAATTCAAACTTAAAAGTATTATGGAGAGAGGAAAGAGTAAAGAAATTGTGGAGGTAGAAGAAAAATCCAAAGGTGGTGCAGCAGCAGTAGCACTGAAAATATTATGTGCGAAATATTTCGCTGTAAAGTAAAACCTTAAGTATCAGCAGCAATACACTCATGTTTGCATACATCCTGTTACATTTACACTCAGCGGAGAATTGATGAGTTTATTGAGAAAAGTATATATGATTTATTTACAAACTTTAGTTGGTTTGTGGAGTTTCTTAAACTTGAGTATTTTTGTGTTGCCAGTTAATTTTAATGAATTTAAATTAATGTCCTTAAAGACTACTTTAATCAGGTACCGCATATAACCGTTCTTTTTTTCTTCAGTTCTAGTTCAGGTTCAAGTTCAAGTTAAGATTCTAGTTCAGTTCTAGTTCAGTTCTAGTTCAGTTCTAGTTCAGTTCTAGTTCAGTTCTAGTTCAGTTCTAGTTCAGTTCTAGTTCAGTTCTAGTTCAGTTCTAGTTCAGTTCTAGTTCAGTTCTAGTTCAGTTCAGTTCAGTTCTAGTTCAGTTCTAGTTCAGTTCTAGTTCAGTTCTAGTTCAGTTCTAGTTCAGTTCTAGTTCAGTTCTAGTTCAGTTCTAGTTCAGTTCTAGTTCTAGTTCAGTTCTAGTTCAGTTCTAGTTCAGTTCTAGTTCCGTTCTAGTTCAGTTCTAGTTCAGTTCTAGTTCAGTTCTAGGTCCCAGAAATCTTTCTTCAAGTGTACAAAGTACTTAAGTGTTTACCTTTTTCTATCGTTTAAAAATATCTTCTAGTTATTTGTAACCCAAAAAATGTAATAATCGTAAAAGTCATTTTAATGTTTAAACTGTAAAAAGAAAAAAAAAAAAACGAATATATTTCAACGTGCTTAACAACACAACAAATCATTAAATTTGCAAATAATTTACAAACATTATTGAGTTGGAAAATTTAGTTTAAAGGATTTTAAGTGTCACTCTCTCCTTCTTTAAGCAAGAAAAAACAAAAATAATTTGCTTAAATATTTATGGCGATAAATCCGCAATATTTTTGTGCATAAATTTTAAAAGGTATTTACAGCGTTTCAATACTCTTTATATCAGAATCTACTTATCAAGTAGACAATTTTAATGCCTCCAGTATTTACAGCCTTAAATAAATTTGTTCGTTTTTTTCGTAGAAAACAGAAGTCTTAAAAATTAAAATTTCTTTATTGTCTATCAAGGCGTAATAAATACTCGTACAATAGCTGTAGACATAAATATAAATTGATAGATTTGAATTGAATGGCAGGGGGATATAAAAACCATAAAAGTGAGAGTACCTATACTTAATATTAAAGAGATTTTCTTTCATTTCTAATCACATTTAGGATTAGTTGTAACCTATATAATTTTACTATATTTAGCCCCATTTATTTATATCGACTAAAATAGCTTTTGTAAGCTCCCGTACTCATTTAAGCTTTCAGCTATTGTTTAATTAATTGCTCCTCCAACACTCAGGTCATTGTTTGAATATTGTTGTTTTTATGTCTTTAACTTTTATTTTGTGTTTGCATAATTTTTTATTACAAAACCCTTTATATAATTATAAGTAGCGCCTGGAATTGAAGAAAGGGAGATGATAAGCATACAATTGAGAGTGCAAATATGCTATTAATATGAAGCTGACAATACCTGCGATAGTGTGCCTACTAATACAACACATTATCAAAGTCATATAAAGGGTTGGCAACTGAACTGAACTAGAACTGAACTAGAACTGAACTAGAACTGAACTAGAACTGAACTAGAACTGAACTAGAACTGAACTAGAACTGAACTAGAACTGAACTAGAACTGAACTAGAACTGAACTAGAACTGAACTAGAACTGAACTAGAACTGAACTAGAACTGAACTAGAACTGAACTAGAACTGAACTAGAACTGAACTAGAACTGAACTAGAACTGAACTAGAACTAGAACTGAACTAGAACTGAACTAGAACTGAACTAGAACTAGAACTGAACTAGAACTGAACTAGAACTGAACTAGAACTGAACTAGAACTGAACTAGAACTGAACTAGAACTGAACTAGAACTGAACTAGAACTGAACTAGAACTGAACTAGAACTGAACTAGAACTGAACTAGAACTGAACTAGAACTGAACTAGAACTGAACTAGAACTGAACTAGAACTGAACTAGAACTGAACTAGAACTGAACTAGAACTGAACTAGAACTGAACTAGAACTGAACTAGAACTGAACTAGAACTGAACTAGAACTGAACTAGAACTGAACTAGAACTGAACTAGAACTGAACTAGAACTGAACTAGAACTGAACTAGAACTGAACTAGAACTGAACTAGAACTGAACTAGAACTGAACTAGAACTGAACTAGAACTGAACTAGAACTGAACTAGAACTGAACTAGAACTGAACTAGAACTGAACTAGAACTGAACTAGAACTGAACTAGAACTGAACTAGAACTGAACTAGAACTGAACTAGAACTGAACTAGAACTGAACTAGAACTGAACTAGAACTGAACTAGAACTGAACTAGAACTGAACTAGAACTGAACTAGAACTGAACTAGAACTGAACTAGAACTGAACTAGAACTGAACTAGAACTGAACTAGAACTGAACTAGAACTGAACTAGAACTGAACTAGAACTGAACTAGAACTGAACTAGAACTGAACTAGAACTGAACTAGAACTGAACTAGAACTGAACTAGAACTGAACTAGAACTGAACTAGAACTGAACTAGAACTGAACTAGAACTGAACTAGAACTGAACTAGAACTGAACTAGAACTGAACTAAACTAGAACTGAACTAGAACTGAACTAGAACTGAACTAGAACTGAACTAGAACTGAACTAGAACTGAACTAGAACTGAACTAGAACTGAACTAGAACTGAACTAGAACTGAACTAGAACTGAACTAGAACTGAACTAGAACTGAACTAGAACTGAACTAGAACTGAACTAGAACTGAACTAGAACTGAACTAGAACTGAACTAGAACTGAACTAGAACTGAACTAGAACTGAACTAGAACTGAACTAGAACTGAACTAGAACTGAACTAGAACTGAACTAGAACTGAACTAGAACTGAACTAGAACTGAACTAGAACTGAACTAGAACTGAACTAGAACTGAACTAGAACTGAACTAGAACTGAACTAGAACTGAACTAGAACTGAACTAGAACTGAACTAGAACTGAACTAGAACTGAACTAGAACTGAACTAGAACTGAACTAGAACTGAACTAGAACTGAACTAGAACTGAACTAGAACTGAACTAGAACTGAACTAGAACTGAACTAGAACTGAACTAGAACTGAACTAGAACTGAACTAGAACTGAACTAGAACTGAACTAGAACTGAACTAGAACTGAACTAGAACTGAACTAGAACTGAACTAGAACTGAACTAGAACTGAACTAGAACTGAACTAGAACTGAACTAGAACTGAACTAGAACTGAACTAGAACTGAACTAGAACTGAACTAGAACTGAACTAGAACTGAACTAGAACTGAACTAGAACTGAACTAGAACTGAACTAGAACTGAACTAGAACTGAACTAGAACTGAACTAGAACTGAACTAGAACTGAACTAGAACTGAACTAGAACTGAACTAGAACTGAACTAGAACTGAACTAGAACTGAACTAGAACTGAACTAGAACTGAACTAGAACTGAACTAGAACTGAACTAGAACTGAACTAGAACTGAACTAGAACTGAACTAGAACTGAACTAGAACTGAACTAGAACTGAACTAGAACTGAACTAGAACTGAACTAGAACTGAACTAGAACTGAACTAGAACTGAACTAGAACTGAACTAGAACTGAACTAGAACTGAACTAGAACTGAACTAGAACTGAACTAGAACTGAACTAGAACTGAACTAGAACTGAACTAGAACTGAACTAGAACTGAACTAGAACTGAACTAGAACTGAACTAGAACTGAACTAGAACTGAACTAGAACTGAACTAGAACTGAACTAGAACTGAACTAGAACTGAACTAGAACTGAACTAGAACTGAACTAGAACTGAACTAGAACTGAACTAGAACTGAACTAGAACTGAACTAGAACTGAACTAGAACTGAACTAGAACTGAACTAGAACTGAACTAGAACTGAACTAGAACTGAACTAGAACTGAACTAGAACTGAACTAGAACTGAACTAGAACTGAACTAGAACTGAACTAGAACTGAACTAGAACTGAACTAGAACTGAACTAGAACTGAACTAGAACTGAACTAGAACTGAACTAGAACTGAACTAGAACTGAACTAGAACTGAACTAGAACTGAACTAGAACTGAACTAGAACTGAACTAGAACTGAACTAGAACTGAACTAGAACTGAACTAGAACTGAACTAGAACTGAACTAGAACTGAACTAGAACTGAACTAGAACTGAACTAGAACTGAACTAGAACTGAACTAGAACTGAACTAGAACTGAACTAGAACTGAACTAGAACTGAACTAGAACTGAACTAGAACTGAACTAGAACTGAACTAGAACTGAACTAGAACTGAACTAGAACTGAACTAGAACTGAACTAGAACTGAACTAGAACTGAACTAGAACTGAACTAGAACTGAACTAGAACTGAACTAGAACTGAACTAGAACTGAACTAGAACTGAACTAGAACTGAACTAGAACTGAACTAGAACTGAACTAGAACTGAACTAGAACTGAACTAGAACTGAACTAGAACTGAACTAGAACTGAACTAGAACTGAACTAGAACTGAACTAGAACTGAACTAGAACTGAACTAGAACTGAACTAGAACTGAACTAGAACTGAACTAGAACTGAACTAGAACTGAACTAGAACTGAACTAGAACTGAACTAGAACTGAACTAGAACTGAACTAGAACTGAACTAGAACTGAACTAGAACTGAACTAGAACTGAACTAGAACTGAACTAGAACTGAACTAGAACTGAACTAGAACTGAACTAGAACTGAACTAGAACTGAACTAGAACTGAACTAGAACTGAACTAGAACTGAACTAGAACTGAACTAGAACTGAACTAGAACTGAACTAGAACTGAACTAGAACTGAACTAGAACTGAACTAGAACTGAACTAGAACTGAACTAGAACTGAACTAGAACTGAACTAGAACTGAACTAGAACTGAACTAGAACTGAACTAGAACTGAACTAGAACTGAACTAGAACTGAACTAGAACTGAACTAGAACTGAACTAGAACTGAACTAGAACTGAACTAGAACTGAACTAGAACTGAACTAGAACTGAACTAGAACTGAACTAGAACTGAACTAGAACTGAACTAGAACTGAACTAGAACTGAACTAGAACTGAACTAGAACTGAACTAGAACTGAACTAGAACTGAACTAGAACTGAACTAGAACTGAACTAGAACTGAACTAGAACTGAACTAGAACTGAACTAGAACTGAACTAGAACTGAACTAGAACTGAACTAGAACTGAACTAGAACTGAACTAGAACTGAACTAGAACTGAACTAGAACTGAACTAGAACTGAACTAGAACTGAACTAGAACTGAACTAGAACTGAACTAGAACTGAACTAGAACTGAACTAGAACTGAACTAGAACTGAACTAGAACTGAACTAGAACTGAACTAGAACTGAACTAGAACTGAACTAGAACTGAACTAGAACTGAACTAGAACTGAACTAGAACTGAACTAGAACTGAACTAGAACTGAACTAGAACTGAACTAGAACTGAACTAGAACTGAACTAGAACTGAACTAGAACTGAACTAGAACTGAACTAGAACTGAACTAGAACTGAACTAGAACTGAACTAGAACTGAACTAGAACTGAACTAGAACTGAACTAGAACTGAACTAGAACTGAACTAGAACTGAACTAGAACTGAACTAGAACTGAACTAGAACTGAACTAGAACTGAACTAGAACTGAACTAGAACTGAACTAGAACTGAACTAGAACTGAACTAGAACTGAACTAGAACTGAACTAGAACTGAACTAGAACTGAACTAGAACTGAACTAGAACTGAACTAGAACTGAACTAGAACTGAACTAGAACTGAACTAGAACTGAACTAGAACTGAACTAGAACTGAACTAGAACTGAACTAGAACTGAACTAGAACTGAACTAGAACTGAACTAGAACTGAACTAGAACTGAACTAGAACTGAACTAGAACTGAACTAGAACTGAACTAGAACTGAACTAGAACTGAACTAGAACTGAACTAGAACTGAACTAGAACTGAACTAGAACTGAACTAGAACTGAACTAGAACTGAACTAGAACTGAACTAGAACTGAACTAGAACTGAACTAGAACTGAACTAGAACTGAACTAGAACTGAACTAGAACTGAACTAGAACTGAACTAGAACTGAACTAGAACTGAACTAGAACTGAACTAGAACTGAACTAGAACTGAACTAGAACTGAACTAGAACTGAACTAGAACTGAACTAGAACTGAACTAGAACTGAACTAGAACTGAACTAGAACTGAACTAGAACTGAACTAGAACTAGAACTGAACTAGAACTGAACTAGAACTGAACTAGAACTGAACTAGAACTGAACTAGAACTAGAACTGAACTAGAACTGAACTAGAACTGAACTAGAACTGAACTAGAACTGAACTAGAACTGAACTAGAACTGAACTAGAACTGAACTAGAACTGAACTAGAACTGAACTAGAACTGAACTAGAACTGAACTAGAACTGAACTAGAACTGAACTAGAACTGAACTAGAACTGAACTAGAACTGAACTAGAACTGAACTAGAACTGAACTAGAACTGAACTAGAACTGAACTAGAACTGAACTAGAACTGAACTAGAACTGAACTAGAACTGAACTAGAACTGAACTAGAACTGAACTAGAACTGAACTAGAACTGAACTAGAACTGAACTAGAACTGAACTAGAACTGAACTAGAACTGAACTAGAACTGAACTAGAACTGAACTAGAACTGAACTAGAACTGAACTAGAACTGAACTAGAACTGAACTAGAACTGAACTAGAACTGAACTAGAACTGAACTAGAACTGAACTAGAACTGAACTAGAACTGAACTAGAACTGAACTAGAACTGAACTAGAACTGAACTAGAACTGAACTAGAACTGAACTAGAACTGAACTAGAACTGAACTAGAACTGAACTAGAACTGAACTAGAACTGAACTAGAACTGAACTAGAACTGAACTAGAACTGAACTAGAACTGAACTAGAACTGAACTAGAACTGAACTAGAACTGAACTAGAACTGAACTAGAACTGAACTAGAACTGAACTAGAACTGAACTAGAACTGAACTAGAACTGAACTAGAACTGAACTAGAACTGAACTAGAACTGAACTAGAACTGAACTAGAACTGAACTAGAACTGAACTAGAACTGAACTAGAACTGAACTAGAACTGAACTAGAACTGAACTAGAACTGAACTAGAACTGAACTAGAACTGAACTAGAACTGAACTAGAACTGAACTAGAACTGAACTAGAACTGAACTAGAACTGAACTAGAACTGAACTAGAACTGAACTATAACTGAACTAGAACTGAACTAGAACTGAACTGAACTAGAACTGAACTGAACTAGAACTGAACTAGAACTGAACTAGAACTGAACTAGAACTGAACTAGAACTGAACTAGAACTGAACTAGAACTGAACTAGAACTGAACTAGAACTGAACTAGAACTGAACTAGAACTGAACTGAACTAGAACTGAACTGAACTAGAACTGAACTAGAACTGAACTAGAACTGAACTGAACTGAACTAGAACTGAACTAGAACTGAACTAGAACCTGAACTAGAACTGAACTAGAACTGAACTAGAACTGAACTAGAACTGAACTAGAACTGAACTAGAACTGAACTAGAACTGAACTAGAACTGAACTAGAACTGAACTAGAACTGAACTAGAACCTGAACTAGAATCTGAACTAGAACCTGAACTAGACCTTGAACTAGAACTTTTTTAATCCAACTGAAAGTTCTTCTATAGTTACTCACTTCACTGTAACTTTTTATATCAAACAATAGCGTCAACCGTTTTATACTTAAACGTCTAAACTTGCTGATTTCCGTTAAACAATTAATACCAGGACAACTTTGCTGCTGTTGTTGATGTTGTTAAACATTTTCATTGTTTTAGTTTAATAACTATAGGATTATTTAAACACTCTTCAATTATCCATGAAATCACTTACATTTCACCGGCATGATGAATAATACTAGTTACACACATAAGTACTTTAGAAAACTCAGACACATACATATCCAATATAAACACCCACACACACTCATACAATATATATGTATCTGTGTCTATTATAAAAAACAACAACAGCAATAACTATGCATAGAATTGTTCAAGTTTAACATTAGTTTTTGTTGTTGTTATTGTGGGTGGGAGTATAAAGGTTTAGTTGTCTCAAAACTAAAACTTTAGACAAACATTTAAGCAGCCAGCCAAGTTAATAAAGGTGAAGAACTTGTCGTAGCCTCAAACAAGTTAATAAAGGTGAAGAACTTGTCGTAGCCTCAAAGCAAAAGGAACCAACTACAAACTACAATAGAGAGGATAACAAGAACAACAACAAGGACTAATAAAGGAAATTAAGTGTGTATGAGTGTGTGTATGAGTATGAATGTGCCTGGGTATGAGGATGATATTGGTGGCATGACCTGTAACTAAAACAAGCCATGAATGATGAGAAAAGTACTTGTTGTTGTTCTGAGCATGGTTAAGGATGAAGCATGTTACGGCCTATTGCAATACAACCAGGTTGTTGTAGTTTAATGACAATGAGAAGTTGTAGTTGCTGTGTTGTTGTGCATGTATCCTTTATAAAACTTATACTGTAAAGATCCGGCCAGACATTATCAGCGAAACCTAACAAAACAAAGCGAAACGTCACAACATTTTGAATGTTGCATGGTTTGCATACGTAATCAAATAAATTGTGTTTGGAGGCAATAAAGGACGTTTATTTTCTTTTACTATTTTGTTGTTTTTTTTGAGAGCAATGATAAGTAAGAGTTGGGCAAATAGTAGAACCACTTAATTTAAGGAAACCCGTAAAGAAAAAAAAGAAATGTTTTGCTGTTTGACAAATGACACTAAGTAATTAAGGAATTTTAGGAGTTTTGTGGAACTTTAAGGACATTTTGTTAAGTGTGGAGAAAACAAAGGTTGTTTGGCATAGATACACATAAATAAAACCATAAACTCCGCGAACAACTAAGGAGTGAGATCGAGAAACCTTAACTTACATTTTTCCTTAAAACTTATTTGATTTTTATTATTTTTTTTATCAAGTTACATTTGAATTATGATCATTTGTTGTTAATCTGATTAAAATGAGTGACGAGAAAAAAGTGCGTACTAAAATTATTAAATATTTTCAACAAAATCCAACTTGGTCCTACAAAAAGTTGGCCAAACTATCAAAGGTCTGCCGTCAAACTGATGTCAATGATATTAAACAGTATGGGGAGAACTTGTCCGTTGATATAAAACCTGGTTTAGGTAGAAGCAATGTGGATCACATGTGTGATGTTTCTAAAACCAATAAATAGAAAACATTTTCAAAAGACCTCCCAACACAGCCGGTAGGAAAGCTGTCCGGTTAGCTCAGTACTCGGACTATTTGGTACGAAAAGTTAAAGCCAATGCAAGTTTAAAAACACACATGTCTCAAAAAGTTCCTGACAGCGACTCTGCTAAAAATTTAGAGGCCAAAGACCGAGCTCGGATATTGAATTCAAATTTTATAAAAAAAAATATTCCTGTTGCTTCATGAATGACGAAACGTATGTTCTTGCGAATATTTCGCAACTTCCGGGTCAATATTATTATTTTGCAGATACTCGACCCAAAAGCAGAAAATTTTCCTAAAAACTTCTTGGTATAACTAGCAATATGCAGTTGCGGCAAAATAAACCAAACATTTATTACAAAGGGCTATATAAACACCGAAATTTACAAAAGAGGATGCTTCAATTCATAAGACTTCTTAATATGTCCACTTATTTTCACTATAGTAAGCAAAGACTTCACTGGTACAAGACCAAGAAATCCTCCAAAATAGAACCTGAACTAGAACCTGAACTAGAACCTGAACTAGAACCTGAACTAGAACCTGAACTAGAACCTGAACTAGAACCTGAACTAGAAGCTGAACTAGGACTTGAACTAGGACCTGAACTAGGACCTGAACTACAACCAGAACTAAAATCTGAACTAGAACCTGAACTAGAAACTGAACTAGAATCTGAACTAGAACCTGAACTAAAGCCTGAACTAGAAAATAGAATCTGAACTAGAACCTGAACTAAGGAGTGAGATCGAAAAATTCTTAACATACATATATGTTTATAAAAAAGAAACCACTAAACTTACAGCTTTAATTTTTTTTTTATTTGATTGAAATTATTATTACAATTTACAAAAAAAATTATTTTTATAGTTTTAATCACTAGTGATGAAATTTTGAACCTTTTTCGGAAACCCTTCCATTAACGTTTTTATAGTGCTTTCTGTCACTTTGCTCGAACATGTAGTCCATCTCCGTTTAAAATCTACCACACTTTTGGACACCTTTTTTGTACTCTTCAATTCTCTTTTAACAAGAGCCCAATATCTCTCCACTGGCCTTAGCTCCGGGCAGTTTGGAGGATTTGCCTCTCTTGGTACAAATACCACATTATTGTTCTTGTACCACTCAAGGGCTTGTTTGCCATAGTGACAGGATGCCAAGTCAGGCCAAAAATAAGTGGACACATTATGAAGTCTTATGAATGGAAGCAGCCTTTTTTGTAAACATTCCTTGATGTAAATTTCGGTATTTATAGAGCCCGTTGTAACAAATGAGTGGCTTCTTTTGCCGCAACTGCATATTGCTTGCCATACCAAGAACTTTCTGGGAAATTTTGTCTGCTTTTGGGTCCTAAACTTTTCTTCAACATTCCCTCGAGCATCAGCAACATAAAATTTTTGACCTGGAAGTTGCGAAAAATCTGCCAGAACATACGTTTCGTCATCCATTATGCAGCAAGAATATTTTTTTATAAAACTTGACTTCAATTTCCGTGCTCTGTTTTTGGCCTCTAAATTTTTAGTAGCGTTCCTGTCAGGAACTTTTTGAGCCTTTTATGTTTTTAAACCTGCATTAGCTTTAACTTTTCGTACCAAATAGTCCGAGCACTGAGCTAACCGGGCTGCTTTCCTACCGGATGTGTTGGGAGCTCTTTTGAAAATGCGTTCTATTTTTTTGGCTTTAGAAACATCATGTGGACCATTCCTTCTACCTGAACCAGGTTTTCTATCAACTGACAAGTTCTCCCGGTACTGTTTAATAACATTGGAAACAGTTTGACGGCAGACCTTTGTATGCTTGGCCAACTTTTTGTAAGACCAAGTTGGGTTTTGTTGAAAATATTTAATAATTTCAGTACGCACTTTTTTCTGGTCACTCATTTTAATGAGATTAACAAAAAAATTAATATAATTGACATTACACATAATAACTGACATGTTTTTCAAAGGTAACTTGATCAAAAAAAAATTCAAATAATACTTGGGTTAAAAAATGTAATGAAAAACGTGTGTTAAGAATTTTTCGATCTCACTCCTTAGAAAATATAACTAGATTCTGAATTAGAAAATAGAACTAGATTCTGAACTAAAACCTGAACTAGAACCTGAACTAGAAGCTGAACTAGAACCTGAACTAGGACCTGAACTAGAACCAGATCTAAAACCTGAACTAGAACCTGAACTAGAAACTGAACTAGAATCTGAACTAGAACCTTAACTAAAACCTGAACTAGAAAATAGAATCTGAACTAGATTCTGATCTAGGACCTGAACTAGTCCTGAACTAGAATCTGAACTTGAACTTGAACTAGAAAATAGAATCTGAACTAGATTCTGAACTAGAACCTGAACTAGAACCTGAACTAGAACCTGAACTTAAACCTGAACTAGAATCTGAACTAGAACCTGAACTAAAACCTGAACTAGAAAACAGATTCTGAACTAGAACCTGAACTAGAAAATAGAACTAGATTCTGAACTATATTCTGAACTAGAACCTGAACTAGAAGCTGAACTAGAACCTGAACTAGGACCTGAACTAGGACCTGAACTAGAACCAGAACTAAAACCTGAACTAGTACCTGAACTAGAACCTGAACTAGAATCTGAACTAGAACCTGAACTAAAACCTGAACTAGAAAATAGAATCTGAACTAGATTCTGAACTAGAACCTGAACTAGGACCTGAACTAGGACCTGAACTAGAACCAGAACTAAAACCTGAACTAGGACCTGAACTAGAATCTGAACTAGAATCTGAACTAGAACCTGAACTAGAAAATAGATTCTGAACTAGATTCTGAACTAGAACCTGAACTAGAACCTGAACTAGGACCTGAACTACAACCAGAACTAAAATCTGAACTAGAACCTGAACTAGAAACTGAACTAGAATCTGAACTAGAACCTGAACTAAAGCCTGAACTAGAAAATAGAATCTGAACTAGAACCTGAACTAGGACCTGAACTAGAACCAGAACTAAAACCTGAACTAGGACCTGAACTAGAACATAAACTAAGACCTGAACTAGAACCGGAACTAGAACCTGAACTTGAACTGAACTAGAACCTGAACCTGTTCAAGCAAGGTATTGAGTTGTACAAAAACAATAATATTGTATGTGTACCAAAATTATAGTTTACCGCTTTCACTACACACTTTACGTACAATGTTTGGAACCCAACGTTTATTCAGGGACTTAATATAAAGTAATGGATTCTGAAACCCATTTAGCTGAAAGTAACGTTTTTTTAATATTTCTCAAAGTGTTTATTTATAACAAAATGTATAGACTTTGCAGATAATTTGTAAGGAAAATTAAAGTTCGTCTTTTGTTCATCTAGTGTTTTTCATTTGCCTTTCATCGATTTATTGCAACTTAATATTTATCCTGCTTTTTTCCGCTCTGTTACTGTTATTTTCTCTATATTTGAATGATGATCATAAATATAAAAATGGCATTGATTGTTTCTCCACTGTTGTTTACTGCCTGGGTTTTCAGGAAACTGACAACAACAACAGCAATACTGCTGCAGCTTATAAAACTGTCGTTGGTTCTTGTGATTTTCCAGTTGCCAAAGTTATTGGATTAAAATCAATTTATCAAATGCAACAACATATTACAACAACCAAAACAAATCACAAAACTCCAGCAGAGTTAAACAAACAGAAACAAAAAGAAACAAAAGACGAAAACAACAACTATAAACATTTATTCATGAGATAAAAATGAAAAACAGCAACAAACAATTTAACTTTAACTTCACATAGATATAGAGGAAATGTTACTAAACGTATTTTGAATACATTATTCAAATAATTGATGAAATAAGTGTAAACTCTATCATATATATTTATAAACAATATTTAAATTTATTAAAGGTTTATAGAACAGAATTTTCATATAAAATTTGATTTATAAACCATTGATAAATTCAAAAATTGTTTATGAATAAGGCCATATATAAAGCATAAGTTTAATAGACATTCACAAAAGCAAATAATGGCTTTATTAAATACTAGCTGACCCGGTGCGCTTCGCCACCCCAATTAAAAGAAGGAAATAGTACTATTAAGTCTCCCGCTCACTCGGGTCCATATAATCTTTATTTCATGTTTCCAAATTCATTGGTGAAGAAATTACTAAAGGTACCATTCGAATAAAGAAAAAGTACCAAAAAGTCTTCCCCTAGAATTCTCACTCACTTAGGACCATATATGTATGTTTAATTTCATGTTTCTAAATCCATTGTAATAGAAAATTTAAAAAGTACCATTAGAAGAATAAAAAAGTACCTATAGTTCAGTTCTCACATTTTGGTACCTAAATATAATCCCTTATTTCTAACACTAACTTCACTCAGATACATATCAGCTAACTTTAATGTCGATAAGTGAAATAATTTAAAATATTAAAAAGGTACCATTAGGAGAAAAGTACCAATTTCCCTTTTCCTCCTTGAACATCCCTCAAGTTTGAAATTTAAAAATATTTAATTTTGCAAAAGTTGTTTATGCTACAGACATGTCTTAATCGATTAAAATCTGTGTTAATGTGCCCAATAATAAATATGTTTTAAAAAAAGTACCAAACTGTTTGGCCTAAAATACACCATGGCACTCGAGTTCCAAATAACAACCAGTTAGTTAATTTTTGTATGAATCCAGGAACCAATGTTAAAAAAATTATCAAAATCGGCTTAATAATTTGCAATAAAATGTATTTTCCCGATTTTATCCTCTTGTTGGTACCTCTTTTATCCCCATTGCGGTGGTAAAATATTATTAAAATAATTTTCTGTATCGTGGTGGGAGCTCATAGTAAAATATTTCAAATTATAGAAAAACATATTTTATGAAAAAGTACCAAAAATAAACACAATTTATATCCCTTAAGAGTTCAAATTTCCAAAAAGTACCAAACTTATATTTTTTATATTTTGATAAGTAAAGAATACGATTTAAATTTTGTTTCTATGTTTATTGGTTTAAAATATACATAGGGTGCCAAAAAAGTACCAAAATACAGTTTTTACCCGTTTTCTCCCCTAAAAGGTTCGAATTTCGAAAAAGTACGAAACACCTGTCAGCTTATTTTTTAAATGGAGTAACATGCAATTTCAAGGTTACCGGATTTACCCGTTTTTACCTTTTTTACCCCCTAAACGTTCGAATTTCCAAAAATCCCTTCTTAGTAGATCGTTTTGGGGAGGGAGCAGTTAAAATTTCATGATTATAGCTTCAGTCGTTTGGACTGTGGGATGATGAATCAGTCAGTCAGTCAGTAACGTTACTCTTTTATATATTTATATATTAAATATGTTGAAAGGCAACTGAGCCATAGATTTTTTTTTTGGATTTTCTCACTTATTTCATCAAATATTTACACAGTGAGCATGTACCTCAACTAAACGAAGTTGGAGATAAAAAGCAGCCAATGAAAGACAACGGGCCAATTGTTTAGTCTAGTTTTCTATACCGGCAATATTTTGTACAAATTGACATTAATACAGCTCCACTCATTGTCTAATAGGTTAAGGTAATAAAAAAGGAGGACAGGAAATAAAAATAAACTAAACTGATTGAGCCCTTAGCTCCAAATTATCGTAAGCGACAAAACACAAATTTTACAGAAGAAGGTTTTTTCGATTATTTTGAAATTTATACTTTGAATTAAAAATTTTATGATGCGATATATTATAATTTCGTTCAAGCTATTTGTCTGTTTTTCAAAAATATTTATAACATTTGACAATTAAAAATTCATGGAATACTTTATTGAAAAATATGACAAAAAATATAGATATAAATTTTTCGAATTGAAATAAAATATTTATTTATGAATAGGTTTTAATGAAATTTCACAGTTATGCAAAATTTTCTATTTAAAATGGAAAAATAAAAACGAATTTTGAAATTTATTATCAGCAATCCCACAATTCCCAAAAAAAGTATTGAAAAATTCCAAAAATGGAAATTTTTAGTTTTTTGGCTATAATATCCATACCAGGGTCGGAGTTATCGGAATCCTTTACAAAATAATTAAAAGCATACCGGGCCATCTAAAATGGGTTATTATATTTTGATATCGAATACGCGATTTGAGAATTTTTGGCCTAAAGTTTAATTTTAGATAAAAAATAGATGTTTTTTGAATGGACCTGGTTCCCTCGGTAACAAAATTTTTTAATTTTTTTTTCATTCAAAATATTTTATGAAAACTTAGCTTTCAGAAAGTATAAATTTTTTATACCTCCTCTTAGAAATTTTTTGCAATAACTTAAAAAAAGAAAAGTTCTTTTTTCCAAAAAAAATTAGCGAAAAATCGGCTTTTCAAAATTTTTTAAATTCAAATGCTTATAACTTTGGACTTAGTCATTATTTTTAAACAGTTCTTTTCGTATTTGACACATGCGTATGTTGTTAGTCCAACGAAGGAAAACTGGAGAAAATCGGAAAATATTTGGATACGCTGTTATCAAAAAACTGGAGTAGGTTGGGTAAAAATTTTGAAAATTTAATTTTCAAAAGCGAATATAATTGATAGCTACGACTAGGTAGCACTCGATGAAAACATTTTATGTGAGTAATTTTTTTGAAATCGGAATACAAACGAAGAAATACTATAATTTTAAAAATGTAATATACCCGAGGTGTCCTACTTTGAGGACCCTTGGTCGCGGCCCTGGTGGGCAAATGAACTTAAACGTTCAGAACTTAACGACAACACTTCTTCTTTGCGCATGAGAAATTTCATTCAAACCGATCTAACCATTTAGAAGCTACAGATTTATTTCCCTCTTTTTTTCTATACCACTATGTGTCGCTTACGATAAAATTCGTTTACTGTAAAATATAAACATTGACTTACGATAAAATCTTACCCCCTATAATTTTTAAGTTATTAATAATTTTGATTTTCTGAGAACGCTAAAACATCAGTCGGTCCATAAAATTTTAATTTTTAGCAATAAAAAGAATTTTTAAAAATGTCGCTTACGATAATTTGGCGCTAAGGGCTCGTGATATAGTTTTAAATACAAAACAATTGGGAGAATTATGTGTGGCCATGCTGAACTATTCCAATGAATATACTTAAATACTTGAAACAAATGTCTTCTACACCGGGAATAAGAATGTATGAAATATTCAAAGCTGTCGAAATACTGACTTAAGGACTGTCACACAGGAAACAAAAGTTGCTTCAGTAAAGGAACACAACTGGCATCATGTAGAATCCAATTCAAAAGAACTTTTCATATTTTGTGGCCAAGAACGAATAAAGCCAATATCGGATACTCTGTTCTGAAGTGAAGCGTTTCCCAGAGAGAGCGTTCTGTATCAATGTAAACAATCAAATCAATTCTGGGCTTTTTCAGGCCAATACAACGAATCAGTTGCGATCGGTATTGGTTTACTGTGATGGTCTGGTCAGATTTCAGCAGCTCATAAAGAACAGAACCTTTTTGCTTCCACCAAATACATACAATTACCTTAGCACCATGGTGTTGGTGTCGGCTAGTTGGCCATGCTTCACTTACGATCTCTTACACTTCGGATGGATACTTTTTTCATCCCAAGTATTGATTCGGTGCAAAAATGATTTTAATTTATAGTGTCCAATTAAATTTTTCGTTTTTCTGTCAGTGTATTCCAAGTTTCAGCACACCACTACAACTCGTTGGATTTCACATTTACTTTTTACTGCCACGTGCATTATTGGCTAAATGTTATTAAATTACTGAAAAACTCCAACCAATCAACCATCCTGCCTGCCTGCTATTTATAGTCAATCCTTCGCCTAAGTAGATGACGTTACTTTACTATTAACTTGCTTTCAGTTTCATTTAACGTCGTCACCAATTGCACTAAAATGCCAATTGCTATTGAAATTCAATAAATTGAGAAACTAACTACAGTTTGCACAAAGATTCATTTTTATGTCCATTTATTTATATAGGAATTTGCTGTTGTAAAAAGACTTTTTATATAAAATCACTAGTTGCATGTGGAGGTAGGAGAAAAGTATTAATATTTATTGTATTGTATTGTGTTTTATAAATAGCAAACTAGAAGAGGTCTACAAGATTTATGCTGATTTATTGTTAACAATTTGTTGATATTTTGCTTACAAAAATGTCTTAATGATTTAAGGTCATTAGGCAGGCTTTAAATGGAGTTAAAATTAGGAAATTTTAAAGTTTTATTGTAAAATATATTATCTGTAAGGTCAGTGGAGAAAATATTGCTGGTTAAACAATTAATGTATCAGTAAAAGAAAACTCTCTCGCTTTTTTATTATGTTTTAAAGGCAACAAATTGAAATCTTGCATGAATTTTGACACACCCTTTATATCTTGACATATTTATCTGCTTGCTCTAACTCTTTTCCCCTTAATACCTATCGATTTTTAGCCTTCACAAATGACAGCTTAACATGGTTTATGTTTCTCCAATTCAATCGTTTACTCATGTACACCTGTACGTATGATTAATATTAATTACTAAAATACTTGTGAGTAGTTTTAAATAAGTCCCTATAACTTTTCAACGAATTAATGTAAAACAAAAGTAAAAACTATTATATAAAGCAGACATTTTAAGCTTTTCATTATGTTGTGAAAAAAAGTAAAACTACAACTAACTAGCAACAACCTTTTGACCTTAAAATTGAAGTATGAATGAGAAAAGTTTTTTTTGTTGGAAAATTTTATGTGCAGGATTTGTCATTTTCTAACTAGATCCGGCTGGTTTACGTGTTCACATAAATCCTAAGTTAGAAGGATGCATGTGTGTGTTTGGTTGTGTTAGTACATAAAATTAATAATGAAACTTATGTGGAAGTAGAAGTACGTAAATGTAGTAAGTCCATCTTGCATGTCCACATAAATGAATGAATGAATGAACGAATGTAAGAGGATGTTTTAAATACATGTGTATGTATAGTGTAAAATGTAACATATGTATTATCCTTAAATATATGTTTGTGTGTGTTTATGTATGTAGGAGAGTGAGTGTGTGTTTGTGTGTTTCCATGTATGTGACATTTTGTCATCTTCATTTTTCTTATTATTGATGCTGTTTGTGTCTGTTGAACAAGTTCCTTTGTTGACATTACGTGATGACAATAAAGTCACAATGACGACAATGATGAACAACAGTATCAGCAGCAATAGCAACTCAAGTAGCAACAGTACAACAGTGAAACAATAACAGCAACAACTTCATATACAAATGAAATATAAATTTAAGCTTTAGTTTACGTACGATATATATGTGGCAAGGTTATCAACATAATTATTCATGAGATAAAATAAGTTTTGTATATATTTTCTTTACTATTGTATTCATTTATTTTACTTCTTTTATTTTCCTTAAGCAGACCACATGAGGGACTTTTGATGTTGTTATTTTTGTTTTTGTTTATGTTTATGGTCTACTTAATTAATTCTTGGTGGAATTTAAATTATCTTAATAAATAAATAAATTGTAATGGTAAATTAAATACGAAATAAATATGGTTAAAATTTAAGACAATTGTTTCTTAGGAATTTAAGGCAGGTATTTCAATTAAATTATAATTAAGAGACTTTCTAATTAATGGAAATTTAAGCACTAATATTTAGGCATTGATAACACTGTGCAATAAATGAAGACTTTTTGAAAAACATACTGACTAAACAGTGTAGATTTGATTGTATTGCCAACTTGTATTAAAACCCTATACTTAGTTTGGTGATATTGGTAATCAATTTTTTTTATGGGCCTCTAAAGATTCTGAAAGTCTGTGTGCTCGCAAAAAAAGCTGTCATCGGTTTTTGGTCAACTGCTAATTTACACTTGGTGATACCGCTTAACTATATATGGCAATAATATAGCAACGAGTCTAACAAATAAATTTTGTTTAAATTTTTTATCAAAAAAATAACATTTCGTGTCCTTTTTTAGAAAAAAATTTAAGAAGAAATTTTTTCTTCACTTGGGGATATGGAGACGTTTGGAGGTCCATAAAAATAAATTGGTCGCCAAACTGAGTATAAACAAGTAAGAGAGCTATATAGCTGTGCCGAATATTATATACCCTTCACCAAATTATACTTTAAAATAAATTTGTTTAAATATTTTTAGGCAAACAAAATTTAATTTTTTTTTTAAATTGTTTTTCAAAATTTTTTTTTTTTAAATTGTTTTTTAATTTTTTTTAAAAAAGTTTTTTCCAAATTTTTTTACAAAAATTTTCTTAAAATTTTTTTTTGTTTTAATTTTTTTTTTGGGAAATAAAATATATAACAAAAAAAATTGTTGATGAAAAAAAATTCGGGTTAAAAAATATTTTTCCCGATTTTGACCCATTGTAGGTCCAACTTACTATAGCCTTATCTACATCGTTGCAATGGACTTTGAAATATCTATCATTAGATATCCATATTGTCTATATTAATGACTTAGTAATCCAGATATAGATAAAAAATCGAGGTTGTCCCGGTTTTTTGCTCATATCTCCGTTATTTATGGACCGATTTTGCTGATTTTAAATAGCAAACTTCTCGAAAGCATGTCTGACAGAATTATTGAAGATTTGGATCCCGAGGATATCTGGGGTCTTCAGAAAATTGATTTCAACAGGCAGACAGACAGACGGACATGGCTTAATCGACTCCGCTATCTATAAGGATCCAGAATATATATACTTTATAGGGTCGGAAATGAAAAATGTAGAAATTACAAACGGAATGACAAACTTATATATACCCTTCTCACGAAGGTGAAGGGTATAAAAATAGTGTCTTCTGCTCATACGAGTACATATTATTGCTGGCCAAGTATTGAGTATTGAGTATTTGTAAAATTGAGTAAGCGATAATCTTATTGGTTTTTCTTAAGCATTTTTCGAACATATATTAAAAAATTTTCGAACATAAGTTCGAATTTTCGAACATAATATTGCATTGTCAGGTGTTATAACGATTGTTTCAATAAATTTATTGAAAATACTTGTAAATTCATTAACAAAATTTCAAAATTTTTTAGTTCGAAATTGAAAAATCCAAGAAATTGTCCCCAAATAAATCCAAAATATTTTTTTTAAAGAATCCTCGTGATTTAGAGATTATTGTGATGGCTTTAAAATATTTTCGAACATAAGTTCGAATTTTTCAATTCAATTTTGAACATAATCTTGCATTGTCATCAGGTTTTTTCATGATGTAGCGATTATTTTAATAAATACATTGAAAATACTTCAAAATTCATTAAAAAAGTTTTATTTTTTTTTCCAAAATTTTAAATTCGAAATAGAAAAATGTGAGAAATTGTCGTCAAATAAATCTGAAATATGTTTTTTAAGAATCCTTATGATTTGGAGATTATTTTAACAGCTCTAAAAAATTTTCAAACATAACTTCGAATTTTTCAATTTAATTTCGAATTTTTCAACTTAATATTGCAGGTATTTTCATGATCTAGCGATTATTTTAATAGCACTGAAAATGTTTCGAACATAATAGCGGTATTCACTTTTAAGTGCGAATGATCTAGCATCATTGCAAATGCAAAATTTTACCGTAATCCAATAACAAAATACACACAAAAACATTTACAATTTTGCAATTGCAATGATGCAATACCACTTAATACTGAACTTCGCTAATATTTAATTGTCATGAAAAGTATGCATTAATTACAAATTTCAACATATTCGGGCAACCATAACTATATAATTCAAAATGCAGTCTTACAATTTGAATATTCAAAATTTATATTCGAATTTTCGAACATATCTTAAAAAACTTATAATTTATATATTTTTTTTATTTTTTTTCTTTAAAATTTTTAAGTTTGAAATTGAAAATTATAAGAAATTGATCTCAACTAAATCTAAAATATTTTTTTTTTTAAGAATCCTCACGATTTAGAGATTATTTTAATAGCTTTAAAAACTTTCAATTTTCAACCATAATATTGCAATGTCATCAGGTGTTTTCATGATCTAGCGATTATTTTAATAAATACATTGAAAATACTTTAAAATTAATTAAAACAATTTCAAAATTTTTAAGTTCGTAATTGAAAAATATAAAAAATTTACCTCAAATAAATCTAAAATATTTTTTTTAAGAATTCTCATGATTTAGAGGATATTTATTTGCAAGCCCAACTTTTTTTCTATTTATATTAAAAGTTTCTACTATATTGAACTAGTATTTAGCTTATTTTATTTTTTTATTCCCCCACTGTGCAATATAGTATGCATTTATTTTGTGACTTTAATCTAAAAATTGTTCATTATGCTTTTAAATTTTCTTCCTAAACTCTATTTAATATTCATTTTATATATAGATTTTGTTTAAATTCTTTTCTCATAAATAGAAAAAAAAAAGTTTTTCTTTATTTATTATTTTAAAATATTAAAATATAAATTACTAAACAAAAATAGTTAAAAGCCATTTGTTTCTATGCCAATATATTTTGCTTAAGTTTTTAGACACAAATGTTTGTTTTAAGTTTTGAGTGAATAATCAAAGCCCTACACTGTGCACTGCTGGAACAAATACTGAAATGTTTTCTTTTTAGATTTGGCAAAAAATAGAAAAAATAACACCTCCAAATATATTTTAGATTTTTTCGTACTTCTAACATTTTCCATTCGTATTTATTCGATTATAGGCTAAGTCTGTTGGAGATAGGGCAACAGAAGAGAAAACTTGAATAACAGGCTTAATTGGCATCTTCTAAATATCTATTAATGGGTTTGTGCATATAACTAAGATCGATTTACTGGCTCCTAATAATAAATGTTGTATATTGAAAAACAAACTTGCAGCATATCATGTTGCTTCAGATGTATTTAAAATTAAGAAATCGATCTTGTATTCTGATCTTGAAAATTTAGTCATATCGAGCCCTTAGCGCCAAATTATCGTAAGCGACAAAACACAAATTTTACAGGAGAAGTTTTTTTTTGATTATTTTGAAATTTATACATAGAAAAATGTTATGATGCGATATAATATAGGCCGACTTCATAAACGCAGTAATGCAAAGCAATTACAAGGCAAAGCAATACTTTCTGACTTTCATGAACGCATAAATGTTTTGTAAAGAATCATAAATAAAAACAGTTCACAAATTTGACAGATGCTGCGCATGGACAAGCATTGTCATACAATAATGTACTTGCGACATTGCCAAAACAAAATCTACTGCGTTTATGAACACTATACATTGCAGTGTTGCTTTGCAAAATGCGTTTATGAAGTCAGCCATAATTTCGTTCAAGCTATTTGTCTATTTTTCAAAAATATTGATAACTTTTGACAATTAAAAATTCATGGAATACTTTATAGTAAAATATGACAAAAAATGTTTTTTATTGAATTTTTGCATAGATAAAAATTTTTCGAATTGAAATAAAATTTTTATTTATAAATAGTTTTTAATAAAATTTCACAGTTATGTAGATTTTTCTATTTAAAATTGAAAAATTAAACGAATTTTTAAATTTATTATCAGCAATCCCCCAATTCCCAGAAAAGTGTTGAAAAATTCCAAAAATGGGAATGTTTAGTTTTTTTGGCTATAATATCCATACCAGGGTCAGGGTTAACGGGACCCTTTACAAAATAATTAGAAACACATTGAGCCACCTATAATCGGTTACTATATTTTGATATCGTTTTTTTGCCCTAAAGTTTTATTTTACATCAAAAATAGGTGTTTTTTGAATAGACCTGGTCCCCTCGGTAACAACAATTTTGAAATTTGTTTTCCTTTGAAATATTTTATGAAAACTTAGCTTTCAGAAAGTAGAAATTCCTGAAACATCCTCTTATAAATTTTTTGCAATAACTTAAAAAGAAAAAAGTTCTATTTTCCAAAGTAATTAACGAAAAATCGCCTTTTTAAAATTTTTTAAATTCAAATGCATATAACTTTGGACTTAGACATTATTTTTAAACAATTCTTTTTCCATTTGACACATCCATGTGTTGTTAGTCCAATAAAGGAAAACTGGAGAAAGTCGGGAAATATTTGGATACGCAGTTATCAAAAAACTGGAGTAAGGTGGGTAAAAATGTTGAAAATTTAATTTTCAAATGCGAATATCTCCTAAGCTGTAATAGATAATTGAGGTTTTTTGTAGTGCTCAATGAGAAGATTCTATATTTTTATTTTTTTTTAAATCGGAACTCAAACCATGAAATAATATCGTTTTAAAAATTTAACATACCCGAGGTGTCCTACTTTGAGGGCCCTTGGTCGCGCCCCTGGTGGTCAAAAATAATTCAATTAGTAAATAGAACAAGCTTTTTAATAAAAGGAAGATTGAAAAAATTATTTTCAAATAAAGCTTTTATACAAGAAATTTGTTTACTTAAAAACATTTTTTTTAAATAAAAGCTTGTCCACAAAAAAGCTTTTAAAAGTTTATCATCAAAAATGTTTCAAAAACTTTCTTCTAAAAAAACTTTTTAAATAAGAATTCATTATTTACAAAAATGTTTTTGAAATGTAAGCTTTTTATTAAAAAAAAGTTTTTCGCGAAAAAGCTTTTTTATTAAAAGAAATTTTTCCTTCAAAAAATAATTTTTTTACCAAAAAATCTTTTTGATAAAAGTAACCATTTCTATTAGTTAGCCATTTTGCATACATTAACCCTTTAATGCATATTGTTGCCAATTGTTCTACAGATTCTAATTCAGAAAAATAAAGGAAATAAAAAAATTAAATAAAAATCAACTAAATATTTGATACTTTATAGAAAAATAAAAGTAATGCATATAAGGGTTAAAAGAAACCTGTTCTTCAAAATAAGTTTTACAACTTAAAAAGCTCTTTCTCTAATTACGCTTCTCACAAATTCAGCTTTTTTATTCAAAATTATTTATCATTAGAACAAGTTATTCTCTTAAAACAGCTATTCCACATAAATAATTTTAGATTAAAACTTTATTACATTGAAGCAGATCTTTATTTATTAAAAAAGCTGTTTTTAGTGAAAAATAATTTTTGATGAAAAATGTTTGTTTGTGAAAGGCTTTTTCTGCGAACAATAATATTTAATCAAAAAGCTTTTTTAGTAAGATGTTTTTACAATGATATATATTTTTTTTCCTAATAATGCAACACAATGATGTATCGAAATAATAAAATATAATGGCCCATAACTAAAGTCGGTTTTTTTAAAAACAACTTTAAATTAAAAACCCGCTTTATATTATTTCCCAACTATAGTCAAAATTAAAGTATGTTTTAAATTGAACCGACTTTAACTGGGTGTCACCTCAAATGTAGAAAATGTTTTCATACAATATACAACGAAATACAGACAAGTGGTACCGCTGAACAGCTGACATAGAAAATTAAAACAAAAACCAAAAAAGGTAAACAATAAAAGTAACCGGGACAACTAAAGAAAATTTTGTTTTTGTTTTGGAAAAATGGAAAAGATAAGATTAATATCATATTTAGAATATTTTGGTACTAATTTTATTGATAACTGTTCAATAATTGCAAAATCTCTACCAAATTCTTGTAACTTAATTTTTTTTACTTTTTGCCGAACTTTTTTACATGGCGAAGAACAGCTGATGCTGTTGTTACATAAATGAGTTAATAACAGCTTCAGCTTGTTTTATATTTACAGTCGACTTTAACGTCAAAAATATACTTTAACTTGTCTATGGTAGACCTAAAGTCCACTCTTAAGTAAAGACGACTTTATTTCTATTAAAATATACTTTATTTCTGACTATGATTATGGGCCAATGATTTTTATAAAAAAGACTTAGGCTTAAATAACTATAATTTTAAAGAACTATCTTTTAATGGAAACTAAAAAAAAACTCTTTGATTTTTTAAAAAAAAAAACTTTATAATAAAAAGTAAAAAACATTTGTACAGAAAAAGCTTATCACATAGTTGTTATCTTTTTGAAAAATTTAGAAAACAAAGTTTTTTTACTTTGTGTTATTTTACACAAAGAGAGCTTTTTAACTAAAAAAATTATAAAAAATGAACATTCAGGTATATTTTTTAAAACCTACTTTACCTATTTTGCTAAAAAACTCTTGCATAAATAAAAGCTTTTTAATTTTTTTTTGTTCAACTATATAAATCACTTACGTCCAGCTGATATGGGCAATTCCACGAGAATCGCTACCACGACTGAAAACACAAAAACCTTTGAAACTTTTTTTCAAGATGATTTGAATAGAAGAAAATAATAATAAAAAGTTACTATGTGAAAGTATTTAGATCGTATTACAACATATTAAAGACAAAAATAATAGTTTAAACTGATTTTATTTAATTTTTTAATGTTTAGGTATGTTTTAGGCTAAAATTGCGGCGAAAACTAGGCTCCCAATTAGCTTGTAGTATGAAATGAATATGACTCTGATTGTATATTTTCTATTCACTTTTTTAGTTTTTGTATACATATATTTACAGAATATATATTGTTTTATTATAAGAGAAAAATCTGTCACGTACGGTATGTCACGTACGATATTAAATTTTATTTATTATAAAATCATCCAATGATTGTTTTTATTTAAATATAACGGATTGTAAATGAAAAATATTTCGTTTACACATATTTCTACATGTACCTCAAAATGAATTCCGTTTTATGTCACGTACGATATACCCTTATTTCGCTCAATATTTGGGACAACAATATTTCGAAAGAACTTTTTATTATTTTAAAATATAGTACCCTCTGAATGGAACATAAAGACCAAATTATTTTGCAGATACTCTTATTTTTCCAGAATCTATTCCACTCTATAGGCGTACAAATGTCACGTACGATGATATGGAATTGCCCATATGCACAATGTGCGAGCTTTTACAAAAAACCTTTTGTGCTTTCACACCGATAAGAAGTAATCAGACAACAGTCGATGTTACGCTGTACTTTAAAAAAGATCTTTCAAAGCTTTTTAACACAAACTCAAATATTGATGTATTCATGCTATATACTACATCGATTGTTTAAAAACTGAAAAAAGCTTTTAACTAAAAAAATGTCTCAAATTATTTCACGAAATAAGATTTAAATTTTTTTAAGGTGCCTGTAGGGTCTCTAAAAGATCATCTCGTCCTTTAAAGCTCGTTTACAAAAATGTTTGTATTTCTGTTTATATGAGAGTGTGTGCAACTAGTGACACATAGACTTGCAAAATGCAATCATACTCCATGTTCTACACTTAAAATAACACAAAACTCATACAGACTCAAACTTGTGCTTGTACTCTAACAAACACCAATACACTACACTACTGCTACACACACACATATTTACAAATACGTTCATAAACAAAAAGAAATAAACCAACAAAAATCCATTTAAAGAGGCTGAGTGAAAAAGAGTGGGTAGGTGGTGAGGCGTCAGGGAGCTGAATTCCTTTTTTTTTATTTTGTAGCATAAAACTGCATGTTACTGACACTGACTGATTGTCTGCCACTGTACAAATGTACAAGAATTTTTGTGTCAATGTGTGAGAGTGTTTAAGAGTGTGTGTGTGTGTGTGTGTGTATAATAAAAGAATAAATGTATTTTACTAACATTGTTTATATTATTTTTGTTGTTCTACTACAATGGCAAATGTACTCTGTTTACAATTGTTTAAAGTATTTGTTGAACTTTATGCACACTAGGCTGGCGCTTATTTTGATGGTGTAAAATTATTTAAAAAAAATTAGTAAAATTATCAAAATCGGATAATGTTTAGAGGTTACACACTTTTTTTAAAGCAGCAATATTTTTTTTTTTTAAAAAAATTAAATGTTGAAAAAAAATATTTTTAAAACTAGCTTTTATATTTTATTTACCCATAGCTTTTTATTTACCAAAAATGTTTATAATTTTTTCACAAAAAATTTTTCTAGTAAACTGTACGGATGGATAAAAAAATCATCATTTAAAACAATGCCAATTTATTTTATTTCATATTGCTACCTTAGATAAAGGCCGCCCTAATCTACACACTCTTTTAAATAAGGAGTGGGATTTGTGAAATTTTTGTTTATAAGGAATTTTTTTTTTTTTGTAATTTGTAATTTCCCTTTAGACAAAAATTGTGCCTTATTCTAAATAAGGGAAATTTCCAAAATTTTGCAAACTTGGTTTATTTTAAAATCTATTAACAAAAATATTAAAATTTTTAGCAAAATTCTTCAAAAATAAAATTTCCCTTGAAGGGAAATTTTTGTTATAGGGAAATTTTGAAAATTTTTCAAAAATTCTATTTAATTTAAAAATCTGAATAAAAATTTACACAAAACCTTAAATTTTTCTATAGAAAAAAAATTTCCCTTAAAAGGAAATTTTTTGATATTTAGGAAATTTCCATAATTTTATCAAATTTGAGTTTTATATTAAAATCTATTAAAAAAAGAATAAAAATTTGGATAAATTTAGAAAAAAAACTAAATTTTATCAAATTCGGGTTAAATATTAAATTTATTAAATAATCAAAAAAAGTTTGGAAAAAATTCTTCAATGATAAACTTTCCCTCGAAGGGAAATTTTTGTTTATAAGAGAAATTTTTTATAAATTCATTGAATAGGAATTTTAAAAAATAAGGGAAAATAAACAAAAATTTCCCTCCGATAATCTAAATAACATTTATATGAAGAAAATTTCCATAATTTTATCTTATTTGAGTTTTATATTAGAATAGATATACATATATAAAAAAAACAATAAAATTTTTGTGAAAATTCTTCAAAAATAAAATTTCCTTTGATTGGAAATTTTTGTTTATATGGGAAATTTTGAAAATTTAAAAATCTAAATAAAAATTTACAAAAAATCTGAAATTTTCCTATAAAAACAAATTTCCATTAAATAGACATTTTTTCATATGAGGCAAATATTCGTAATTTTATCAAATTTTAGTTTTATATTAAAAAAGAAAATAAAAATTTGGGAAATACTTTCAAAATAAAATTTCCCATAAAGAGAAATTTTTGTTTATATGGGAAATTAGGCCAAATTTTCCATATTTGTTATTAAATAGTAGTAAACCAGCTGCTTCTCGTCTTAGCAAAACTAGCTAAAGATTTACTCCCATATGCATAAACAATTTTTAAATTTATCAAAGGTTTATAAAACAAAATTTCCATTCAAAATTTGTTTTATAAACCTTTGATAAATTTAAAAACAGTTTATGCATATGGGTGTTAATTTATAAGATTTTTTTTTATAAAAATTTCCCTTCAAGGGAAATTTTATTTTTTAAGAATTTTGCTAAAAATTTTAATATTTTTATTAATAGATTTTAATATAAACTCAAGTTTGAAAAATTTTGGAAATTTCCCTTATTTACAAAAATTTGCCTTTAAGGCACATTTTTTTGTCTAAAGGAAAATTCAGATTTTTTACAATTTTTTTTTAGATTTTTAAATCAAATACAAATTTTAAAAAATTTTCAATATTTCCCACATAAACAAAAATTTCCCTTCAAGGGAAATTTTATTCTTTTTTCATTTTGCCAAAAAATTTAATGTTTTTGTTAATAGATTTTAATATAAACTCAACTTTGAAAAATTTCCTTTATTTAAAAAAATTTCCCTTTAAGGTACATTTTTTGACTAAAGGGAAATTTCAGATTTTTTCAAAATTTTTATTTATATTTATACATTGAATAGGAATTTGTAAAAAAATTAAAAATTCCCTTTAAACAAAAATTTCCCTTTGAGGTATGAATTTTTTCCAAACTTTTTGTGTTTTTTTATTAGAATTTAATATTTAACCCGAATTTTTAAAATTTACCATATTTAAAAAAATTTCCCATTAAGGGACATTTTTTGTCTAAGAGGAAATTTTAGTTTTTTTTTCCAAAATTTTTATTTAGATTATAAGAAATTTGGAAGAATTTTTTAATGAAAGTGTTAAACACAGTTTAACTGATCCTAGTCCTTATAGTCAGTCATATATAAATAAAACTATTTGTACATCTGTGTGTGGGGATGTGTGTGAGCATGACTTTAATGTAATTGTTGTAAATTTAATTGATATTAATAAATAAACAACAACAGCTGTTGTGTTGCTATTACAATATTATTGTTCTATGCTGCTGCTGCTGCCAATGCAATGTTACCAATGTAGAGCTACTATTCATTGTTAGTTTATTTTTTCCCCTTAAAACTCACACATAAATAAATAATTTACAGACACATACACACACTTGCATACACGAGCAGACATACATACAAATACATTTGTATTTACTTTACGTTTGTTAAATGTCAACAGTACAATATAACAGCATCAACATTAAACCAAAAATAAAGCACAAAAAAGTACTTGAGTACTTTTTTGCTATAAGTCACTGCCACTGATGCAGCCACCAGCACCGCCACTACTGCTACTACTATTGCTGCTGCTATTGCCTTTGCACTTGTTTTTTTTTTTATTTTGGCATATTTTTTTTTGGTTTAAAGCAACTTGTAGCAAAAGTGCTTGTGCTGTATTCAACTGCATTTTATACGCGTTTTAAGTTAAACATGACTATAATGAAATGGTTGTTAAAAAATGTATGTATAAATATAAAAAATAAAAAAAACATTAAAACAACATGAAAATATATAAATAAATAAGTAAATTTTTTTGTAAATACCCTACAGCAAATAAAACATACAATGTGTTTCTTTTAATATTGGCTTTGTTTAAAATCTATCAAAGGCGTATGATTAATATTAATTATTTTAAAATTTCATATTACTTACTTTGAGGTTTAATTCAAGTAAACTTGCTTTATTTTAAGCTGATAATCTAGAAAATAAATTGTGTAATAAATCAGCATTAGTTTTTAGATTTCTAGTGCATTTTTAAGAAAATTCAGATTCAAAGAAAAATTTATAATATTTATAAAAATCTATTTTTACACCCAGAGAAAACTATATTTGTACATGTCATAGTAATCCATATATATAAAAGAGTAACGTTACTGATTGACTGATCCATCATCGCACAGCCCAAACGGCTGAAGCTAGAATCATGAAGTTTTAACTGTGGGTTCCTCCCTCGAAAGTTTAGGGGGTAAAAAAGGTAAAAACGGGTAAATACGGTAACATTATATCTTCAAAACTAATAAAGATACAAAAAAACTTAAAATTGCATGTTACTCCATTCAAAAAATAAGCTGACAGGTGTTTCGTACTTTTTCGAAATTCAAAACTTTTAGGAGAGAAAACGGGTAAAAACTGTAGTTTGGTACTTTTTTTGGCACCCTATGTATCTTTTAAACCAATAAACATAGAATCAAATTTTAAATCGTATTCTTTACTTATCAAAAAATAAAAAATATAAGTTTGGTACTTTTGGGAAATTCGAACCCTTAAGGGATAAAAATTGTGTTTATTTTTGGTACTTTTTCATAAAATATGTTTTTCTATAATTTGGCATAGACATACGAATATTTTACTACGAGCCCCCACAACGATACAGAAATTTATTTGAATACAATTTTACCACCGAAATGGGGATAAAAAAGGTACCAAAAAGGGGATAAAATCGGGAAAATTCATTTTATTTGAAGTTATTAAACCAATATTGATAATTTTTTTTAACTAAGAGGGTGTTATTTGGAACTCGAGTGTCAAGGTGTATATTGGGCCAAATCCGGACAAACAGTTTGGTACTTTTTTTAAAACATATTTTTCTTGGGTACATTTACACAGATTTTAATCTTTTGAGACATGTCTGTAGCATAAATAATTTTGGCAAAATGGATTATTTTTAAATTGCAAACTTGAGAGGTGTTCAAGGAGGAAAAGAAAAATTGGTACTTTTCTCCTAATGGTACTTTTTTAATATTTTAAATTATTTCACTTATCGACATTAAAGTCAGATATGTATCTGAGTGAAGTTAGTATTAAGAATAGGGGATAATATTTAGGTACCAAAATCTATTACATAGTAAAACAATAATACCTGAAACATGAAATTAAGCATATATTGTCATAAGTGAGTGATAATTCTAGGGGAGACTTTTTGTTTTATGTACGAAAAAAAATTTTTGGTGAAAAAAAATTCGGGTTATAAAATATTTGTTCCGATTATGACTCATTGTAGGTCCGAGATACTATGGCTTTATATATGTCGATGCAAAGGTCTTTGAAATATCAATCATTGGATATCTACCGGGACTTTAGCTGTTGCATGGATGAATGAATCATATATGCAAGTTGTTTGGGGGCTACGGAAAGTTGATTTCAACATACAGACAGTCAGACGGACATCCGCTATCTATAACGATCCAGTTTATAAGCTGTTGTTGATTTTTACAACAACCTTCATGAAGTAATGCCTCCAATTCTTGGTTTTCAAACTTTTTTAGGCTAGCCTGGGCGATTATTGTATCAAATCAACACTTCTCAAACTCACAAACGGTGTGCTTAAGCTGCATTTTTTCGAACGATTTGACGATTTGATAGTACAAAATTCGACATTTTCTAAGCATAAAAAATTGTTGTTGTTTACACTATAATTTTCAATAAGTAAGAGAGAATAAATGACAGATATGTATCCTTCAAAATGACATATAAGTTATTAAAAACAAAAATCGCGTTCTAGAGATATGCCACACATTGGTTGAAGTTCATAAGTTCGGCTAAAATAGAAGAAGTTGTCGAAGGACAATGAAACTTGGCACATAACCATTTTTTGTTTGAATCAAGACAAAATGGAAAAATTAAAATCATCCGCCCACTTTTAAGCCCACCTTCCATACAAAGTGAAAATTAAATTTTGACCTACGGCATTGTTTTTTGGCACATAGCATTTTTAAACACTCAGAATTATTTGTGTGAAAGTTGAAAAATATCCGCCCACTTTCTAAAGAAAATACTGTTATACACAATATTTTCTAAAGAAAATACTGTTATACACAATATTTTATACAGAAAAACACTGTTATACACAATCGACTCTAAAGAAAATACTGTTATACACAATAGTTTCTAAAGAAAATATTGTTATACACAATATTTTCTATAAAAAAATACTGTTATACACAATATTTTATACAGAAAAACACTGTTATACACAATAGACTTTAAAGAAAATACTGTTATACACAATAGACTCTAAGAAAATACTGTTATACACAATATTTTCTAAAGAAAATACTGTTATACACAATATTTTCTAAAGAAAATACTGTTATACACAATAGACTCTAAGAAAATACGGTTATACACAATATTTTCTAAAGAAAATACTGTTATACACAATATTTTCTAAAGAAAATACTGTTATACACAATATTTTCTAAAGAAAATACTGTTATACACAATATTTTCTAAAGAAAATACTGTTTTACACAATATTTTCTAAAGAAAATACTGTTATACACAATATTTTCTAAAGAAAATACTGTTATACACAATATTTTCTAAAGAAAATACTGTTATACACAATATTTTCTAAAGAAAATACTGTTATACACAATATTTTCTAAAGAAAATACTGTTTTACACAATATTTTCTAAAGAAAATACTGTTATACACAATATTTTCTAAAGAAAATACTGTTACACAATATTTTCTAAAGAAAATACTGTTATACACAATATTTTCTAAAGAAAATACTGTTATACACAATATTTTCTAAAGAAAATACTGTTATACACAATATTTTCTAAAGAAAATACTGTTATACACAATATTTTCTAAAGAAAATACTGTTATACACAATATTTTCTAAAGAAAATACTGTTATACACAATATTTTCTAAAGAAAATACTGTTATACACAATATTTTCTAAAGAAAATACTGTTATACACAATATTTTCTAAAGAAAATACTGTTATACACAATATTTTCTAAAGAAAATACTGTTATACACAATATTTTCTAAAGAAAATACTGTTATACACAATATTTTCTAAAGAAAATACTGTTATACACAATATTTTCTAAAGAAAATACTGTTATACACAATATTTTCTAAAGAAAATACTGTTATACACCATATTTTCTAAAGAAAATACTGTTATACACAATATTTTCTATATAAAATACTGTTATACACAATAGACTCTAAGAAAATACTGTTATACAGAAAATTTTCTAAAGAAAATACTGTTATACACAATATTTTCTAAAGAAAATACTGTTATACACAATATTTTCTAAAGAAAATACTGTTATACACAATATTTTCTAAAGAAAATACTGCTATACACAATATTTTCTAAAGAAAATACTGTTATACACAATATTTTCTAAAGAAAATACTGTTATACACAATATTTTCTAAAGAAAATACTGTTATACACAATATTTTCTAAAGAAAATACTGTTATACACAATATTTTCTAAAGAAAATACTGTTATACACAATATTTTCTAAAGAAAATACTGTTATACACAATATTTTCTAAAGAAAATACTGCTATACACAATATTTTCTAAAGAAAATACTGTTATACACAATATTTTCTAAAGAAAATACTGTTATACACAATATTTTCTAAAGAAAATACTGTTATACACAATATTTTCTAAAGAAAATACTGTTATATTTACACAATATTTTCTAAAGAAAATACTGTTATATTTACACAATATTTTCTATATAAAATACTGTTATACACAATAGACTCTAAGAAAATACTGTTATACACAATATTTTCTAAAGAAAATACTGTTATACACAATAGTTTCTAAAGAAAATACTGTTATATACAATATTTTCTATATAAAATACTGTTATACACAATATTTTTTTCTATAGAAAATACTGTCATACAAAATATGAATTAGTTTCTGCCAAACTTACGAACTTTCCAGCAAACGGGAATCCAAGTTCTATGGATATTGTTCACCTGTGTGATATATTCAATTTTTCCAAAAACGCCTCTTTAATATAAAAATTTCCACAAATATTCTCTCTAAACCTATATCAACAGATTTAAATACATCAGTAGTTTAGAAAACTACATGCATGTTTATTAATATCTATACAGTATTTCTTTGTCATTGCAAACTTTTCGCTGCTCTAACAAATTTATTTCTCATTTATTGTTGAGACTTACAAACAACTATTCTGTATATTAGTTAAGAAAAAACAAATATGCGATTCTTTAAAAATTATATACATTGTTGTTTTTCCCCTCAGCAATGCACTGCAAATGCAGGAGTATGTTAAAAAGTTGAAGAATAAAGAAAGAGGGAGGGAGTAGCAACAAACAAATATGTCTGTGAAAATTTCATTAAATAAATTTTTAAAGCTTAATACACGCGAACATAGCATAAATGCTGAATGTCTTTGTGTGTTTGCTGGGAAATAATTTGTAAGTGTTCATAAGGCTGCTGCTGCTGCTGGGTTTATAAATGTGTACAACAACTACATCAGCTACCAAACTCTACTCATATTTAAAACAAATAATAAACAATAACAACAGCAACAACAACAACAAAACCTATAAAAAAGAAATAGTAAACAGCTGAAATAAAAAACAAACAAACTAACAAACATATAAACATGTCTACAGGAAACGGAAAACAACAACATGGGTTTTGTCTATACATGTAAACATACATGTGTAAGAATGTGTGTGTAACTGCATGTGTATGTTTAAGAGGATTTCGCAGTAGTTGTAGTTATTATTGTTTACACAAATTTCTTAGACTTTATTTTTTGTTTTTGTTTCACGTTATAATAAGCAGAGGAGTTATTGTTTTGTTTTTTATATTTTTTGTACTGCATTTAAGATTTTACGCTCTTTCATATTGCAATTTACATTCTTTGCCATCATTTCAGTTGTTCAGTTTTTATTTTTTTTAATTTCAAAAATAAGACTTATTTACTCACTAGTTATGCTTATTTTCTTGCTTTTAATTCTTCATTTAGAAACTGAACTGTGGGGAAAAGTAGGAAGAGAGGAAGAGTGTAAAGCAGGGACATATGAGTGCAGCATAACTTTCCAAAGTTAGTGTTTAAAACTCTGCATATATGTATGTATGTGTTCATGTTGTTATAATTAAAACAATTGTTATTGTTTGCCAACAAAAAAAAAAAAGAAAAACTTCCTTCATAATGTTTTTATTTCAAAAGTTTACTCAGTTCTTTATCTTTTAATGTTTTTTTTTTGTTTTACATTTTTTTGTTGTGCTGTAAAAACTTGAGAGATTTTTTTTATGACTACAAATTATTTGCCAATGTTTCGCTGTAATGCTGAAGAATGTGTAAATTAAAAGTGTAAAACTTAGAAAATAAACATTTAATGAAAAATTTAGCTATTAAAAAAAGGAAATATATACTTTAATTGATATTTAAAAGAAACGTAAATTAGAAATTAATTAAACTTTAGAGAATTTTCGAGTTTAATTAAAGTTTTAAAATAATAATAAAAACGTTAATAAATAACATTTACTTTGTGAAAAGCTACAACAGTAAAAGTGATTGTTCAACTCGGCTGTGCCGAATCTTATATCAAATTATACTTTAAAATACAAATTTTAAATACTTATAGGTAAAAATTTTTTTTTTTTTTAATTTATTAGTGGAAAACAAATTTTTTTGGTGAAAAAAAAAATTGGTTAAAAAAATATTTTTAGAGAAAAAAGTAAGAGAGCTATATTCGGATGTACCGAATCTTATATACCCTTCACCAAATTATACTTCAAAAATTATTTTTTATACCCTACACCACCATAGTGGGGAAGGTATTAGCGTTTGTGCAGATGTTTATAACGCCCAAAAATATTAGTCTAACACCCACCTTAAAGTATACCGATCGACTTAGAATCACTTTCTGGGTCGCATTTTTGAAGATATTTCGATCAAATTCGGAACATATTATTTTTTCGGCCCAAGGACCAAGCCTATTGAAACTGGCTGAAATCGGTCCATTATTTCACCTAGCCCCCATACAAATGTCCTTCCGAAATTGGACTTTATCGGTCATAAATGTTTAATTTATAAATGTATCTAAACAAATTGCTCTCCAAATATATTCAAAATTCATGTCACCAAATTTTGTTACGATCGGTCCATAATTAGTCATAGCTCCCATATAGACCCGCTTCCGAAAATCACTTTAACGTGCATAAATCGCTTAAAAATGTTGGTATACACACAAAATTCAGCATAGTAAACTTTCATATAGATATAAATCACACGACCTAATTTCATGGTTATCGGTCCATAATTGGTCATAGCCCCCATATAAGGCCCACTTCCGAAAATCACTCAAAAATATAAATTATTGAAATTTTAAAAGAAAAATGTTTTTGCTCTTTTACTTAGTGTAGGGTATTATATGGTCGGGCTTGACCGACCATACTTTCTTACTTGTTTAAATATTAAAAAAAAAAATTTTTAATTTTTTTTAAAAAAGTTTTCTCAAATTATTTTGAAAAAAATAAAATTTCAAAAAAGAATTTATGACAAAAAAATTTTTTGATGAAAATAACTGGTTAAAAAATATTTTTACCCGAATTTGACCCATTGTAGGTCCAACTTTCTATAGCTTTATATACATATGTATGTACATCGTTGCAATGGACTTTTAAATATCTATCATTAGATTTCCATATTGTCTATATTAATGACTTAGTAATCCAGATATAGATAAAAAGGCCAAAAATCGAGGTTGTCCCGGTTTTTTACTTATATTTCTGACATTTGTGTGCCGATTTTCTCGATTTTAAATAGCATTTCTACATTTTTCATTTGCGACCCCACAAAGTATATACATATATTCCGGATGGTGATAGATAGCGGTCATGATTCATACATGAATATACCCGCTTCAGACTCGGTTCGGTTGCTATTTAAACCGAGAAAATCGGCCTACAAATGGCTGAGATATGAGGAAAATACAGGACAACCTCGATTTTTTACCTATTTTTGATCTATATCTGGATTATTAAATAATTAATATTGACAATATGGATATCTAATGATAGATATTTTAAGGACCTTTGCAAAAGCGTATATAAGGTCAAAATCGGGAAGAATATTTTTTTAAAAAAAAAATTTTTCATAAAATTTTTTCACAAATAAATTAAAAAAAAAAATTTTTAAATTAAAAAATAAATTTAACAAATTTTCCAATTTTTATTTTTTGTCATAAAATTTTTTCACCAATAAAAAAAAAAATTTTAAAAATTAATTTAGCAAATTTTCTCAAATTTTAAAATTTTTTTTTAACGATTATAGTGTAAAGAATAAATTGTTTGCTTCTAAAATGTCGAATTTTGTGCCAACAAAACGTCATATGCGGGAAGTTTTGCTTTACCTCTTGAATTTGAAGAGATGGACTCTGAAGTACACATATTGCTCACCGAAGCTGTGTTTCATAGATAGTTTGTTCGGTTCATAAGTGGCGATTTTGACACGGAAGACAAAGATCGCTCAGGCCAGCCTGAAAAGTTTGAAGACCACGAATTGGAGCCATGAATATTGTTGTCAAACTCAACTTGAGATTGCAAAATCATTGTGAAGTACTCTAGCTAAAATTTCAAAATCTTTGCGAGCAGCAGGATTCATCCAAAAGAAGGGAAATTGGGTACAATACCAATTTAAGCTGAGAGACTTTATTTTTGACTTTTGAATTTAACTTCACACCCTTTTTGAAAGACGATTTTGTATGTCTCAAATGCCACTTGTAAGCTATAAGAGAAAATTATCTTTGCCGCGAAGCATTACTTGCGATGAAAAATGGATCCATTACGATAACCCGAAGCGTAAGAGATCATATGTGAAGCCCGTCCAAGCAGCTGAATCGACATCAAAGCCAAATATCCATGGCGCTAAGGTAATGCTCTGTATTTAGTGGCACCTAAAGGGTCCTATCTATTATGAGCCGCTAAAAACTAGCCTGTACCGAATACAACTGATTCATTTAAAGAGAGAATTGGCGAAAAATGTCCCAAATATGCGGACAGACATGAAACCGTAATATTCCATCATGACAACGCTAAGTCACATGTTACAATAACTGTATAAAACTAAATATTTAGAAATAAGAGTTTAAAAAGTTTTGCCTCAGCCGCCTTATAGTTCAAAAAAGGCCTCTTCCGACTACTATCTTTTTCGATCGATAAAGAACGCTCTTTCTGGGAAATGCTTCACTTTGGTAAAGAGCAGTGTTGTTATTTTGACGCTTTTCGGGTATTTTATGACGCTTTTTTGGTCTCGTTACCATTTTATTTTTTCCAAATACCTTTTTTTAAAAAAAAAGTATTTTTTGACGCTTTTTCCATATTTTGTGGCGCTTTTGGTGCTTTTTGTTAAAACCATGTGGTTTTGTAACAAATCAAACTTATAAAATTAATAATTACCGCAGTCGAACACGATCGGATATCGAATAAAATGTATAGAAAATTGTAATGATTGCGTTCGAAATTTATTTCGCCCGGTGATGATGATAATTATTAAAAAGATGTATTTGAAATGTATTATTTCGTTTTTTATTGAATTGTTATTTTATTTTAAGGTTTTGTTTACTCCTAAGTAAATAATAAAATAAATCATTTAATTAAAAATTTAACATTGTTTTGAGTGCCAATTTTACCATTTATACCCGTTTTTTATGTATTATTTGCAAGTGAAAAAATAAATTTTCAAATTTTTTTTTACTCTTTTTTTGTAATTTTACCCTTTTTACCCGTTTTTACTATACACTTGATGCTTTCCTTTATTTCTAAAATGGCAACACTGGTAAAGAGTATACGAAATTGGCTTGATTCGCTCTTGGCCTCAAAAGATAAGCAGTTCTTTTGGCTCGGAATTCATATGTTGCCAGAAAGATAGGAAAATATCATAGCTAATACTTTGAATAAATATATATTGCACAGATGCTTCAAGATAAAAGCTAAAAATTTAAAAAAAAATCCGTATTTTTAAGACATACATCCAATAATTTATTCAAATATACCACGATTCTATTATGATTGGAAAATAAGGGTAGTGAAAGCTGTGTCTTATAAGGTCATGTGATCTAGTTGGTTTCAGGTATCTGGATGTGATCAGTAATAGCATGACCAAATATTTGAAAACAGTAAGCAACTATGCTGGGAGAAACCGAAGCAAAACAGAAGGCTTTAGACTACCACGGCTACGGAACTGTACCTATCTGACAGGAAGAAATTTCTAGATATTATTTTTCACTTCGTAAAGGAAGAGTTCACATTTCACATTGGTAAAGGAAGAGTTCAAGAAAGTCCGTGAGAAATATATTGTGAAGCTGCGAAACCATCCCAATACGCTTGCAAGACAACTTGTGCAGACCCAAACCCGATCCAGGCTCCGTAGAGCAGATTTACCACCCCGCTAAGATGAGTGACAGTTTACCATTATGTCTCTCTTGTTGAAGAGCAAATAGTTTTAATTTTAGTTATAAGATTTAAATACTTATTGTAAGGTCAAAATAGACAGATTCAATAAATCAATAAAGCGTTAAAAAAAAAAAAAAAATTTTCACTTCGAAATTAAACCTGTAGAGTCTTATGTTTGCTTTTCAAAATTTGGCTTCAGCCCTAAGCTGGTTAAGTGGAAAGGCCCTTTAAATAGCTCCCCTTGCAAATATACTTAAATTTCTATTAACTCTTTTAACATGCTCATAAATTTAATTAATATTAATCATGCGTAACAATACTCCCATTTGACTTTAGCAAAATAACTATGTAGTCTCCCATAAATATAGATCTTTGCTTATTTTAAATATGTGTAGTAAATAAGTAGTTCAATGTATTGATACAAATATGTAGTACATGATATATGCACTACATCCCCATAAAAGTAATTAGAAATGACCCAATTCACCAAACGCCCTTCAAATAATGCAAACAACAATTCGTTGTAAAACTTATTTATTTTCCCCCTAGAAATATACTTCATATTTTATTACTTTTATTTATGCAAATATTTTAATGTATGTGTGAGTGAGTTTCTCTTTCTATTTTGAATAATAGCAAATAAACAAGTAGATGTGTGTGTGTGTGAGAATTTCATGGGAACCTTTACATTTATTATTTTACATTATTTAATATTATTTGTGTGTGCAAATGTTGGTAGATTTGTTGTTCCTGCTCTCTAAATACACACTTAACAACTTCCATATCAAAGGAATTGTATTGCATTCACCTCATTTGTTAAATCATTATAAATTTTATGTGTTCAGGTATAAATAGACATAGAAAAGCATAAAACTATACCATATAGCTATACTATATAGGTATGTAAGTAGTATAGAGCGTGTGTATTTGTCTGAAATAAGTTATGCACATTTTGCAAAATAGAAATTTTACTGATACAGCAACCTAGCAAATAATTTACACACTAGCAGTTACACATCTACAGTTGCTGAATGAATATTCAGGAGTAAATTACTTTTACTGTGGGTGTAAATATACACACATCCATAAATACATATGTACGTGCATTTGTTTAACTATTTGTTGTTATAGAGTTATGTGCATATTTATATGCATTTGTGTTTATTTCTATTTGTATATTACAAAATTTTCTATTATAAATTTTCGCAAATATACAAAAAAAAAAATCATTTGAAAATTTTGTCTTAAATACATATACTGACACACAGTGGGGTTGATCAAAAAAAAATTGTTAATAAATCTATATCTCGTTACCTCAAAATACGAAATTACATATTCATAATATACTACGCAAGTTCTTTCTAATGGTATCGTCGGTTTTATCCCAAATCTTATAACTACCGAGATATTCAGCATGCATTTCAACGTATGACACACAATTTTATAGACCTGTACCGCAATTCTGTAACTCATAACGAAATTTGTCGGTAGATTAACGACAAATAAAATGTTCTAGTTAAGCCATAACGATAATTGTTTAGGAGTTATAAATAAATATTCGAAATAAGTTGTTCTTTGAAAATACGATTGGTCAACTATTTTGTATTTGTTAGATACGGACTGATTTGAGTTTTAAATATAAAAATAAACATGTTTTAATTATCTTTTTAATATAAATTTGGACATATATTTGGTCAATTCACAAGGTCTCTTATCAGTCATATTGTCATAATGACCAAATATATCCCGATTCGTCGGCTTAACCGACTCTTAGGCATTCGGCGCAGGTCTCTGCTGGCTGGTTACGATAACACAATAAACATAGCATACATAGTAGTATTATATTAGGACTTTTTTAGCTTGAAAAGCAATAAAAACCACTGTGAAATATTAGGAAAATATGAGACCTTGTGAATTGACCAATTATATTTATTTTGAAAAGCAATACAAACCACTGTGAAATATTAGGACAATATGACATGATAAGATACGTTCTGAATTGACCAATTATATTAATTTTAGAAAATAATATTCGAATTTTAAGAGCAACTTTTATTTGGGGCATAATATCCATAATTAACACATTTCTGGAGTGTATAATGTTTATCCCTATATTCAATTTCCATTTTTGGCGATGTGATACCATTATAAACTTATATAAAAGTTATAAAATCGTTTTTAAGACAGTATTCTAAGAAGGAAATTCATCTGAATTTGTCGACTGTCCTTATAACAACACATATCTAAATTAAATCTGAATTAATGATCACATGTGGTGGCATAGACATATGTATTACACTGGGTTACTTTTATTTTTAGAAAAAAACTCTTGTTCTTTTGTATTCAGTAGGTTTCGCGAACATATTTTGTTATCTATAAATGCGATTATTTATTCACACGACTACGAATTTATCTGCAAACACGAAAAAATTGTAAATATTTTTATGATTTTTTAATTTTAAAAATATTGACATTTATATTTTTAACCATATTCGTCGTTAAAATTTATTACCGAGAGATATCGTTAACTTCAAATAGTGAATATTAAATTCTTTAAAGCAACCGATAGTTTTCGTTACATAACGTCATCGGAAAGTATTTTGTCGTATGCGCACCAAAAAAACGACATTTTTTGTATGCAAAATTAAGAACTTTTATATTAAAAATACAATTGTTGTTAGTCGTACAATTTTATTATTTTTTTAATGAAAAAGTGAAGAAAATAACTGATAAATAAAATAATAACTGTTTAGTTTGATAAAATTCTTAAAAGTAATTTTTATAGTTGGCTCTCAAAGAAAATAATAAATACAGACCACGACAAGTGATGCTGGTTTACATTTTAACGTAGCAAAGATTAAGTTCCCAAAAGTTCCAAATAGACACCGTAGATATTGAAAATGTCCAATCATATACATGTGTATATATCTGGGTAGTGTCATGTCAGCATCAGACGGCTCGTTAAAATATATTAGAAATCGGGGGCGTAATAGAGCTGGATACCCTACTGTCACCGATAAGCATCTTCGCCCACTCCTGTACGCGGCCAAGTAACTCCAAAATAGACTTCGAAGCACCGGCCCACACATGAGAGTTGTATTCCATTTTAGGTCGGATATAAATAGTAAGGAGATCAGATGGAGTGAAGTATTTCTTACACCGTTTTAGAAAACCAAGGCACTTGAATGCTTCTTTCGACACTCGAAAAATGTGTTTTGTCCAACGGACATTGCACTGAATACTCAGACCTAGAACATCAAGAGCTTCTGATTCCTTAATATTTACACCACCCATAAAAACAGATGGAGCAACATGATCTGTTGTACGTTTGTGAGTTAACATACAACATTGAGTCTTGCGTGCATTGAAATCAACTCTATTCGCACAACCCCATTCAGAGATTGTCACAAGATCTTGGTTGAGTGTATCATTCATAATTTGCCTCATTGCCCCAATCTCCGACAGGCTTGGTCTTAATTGAATGCATATGAATGGCAAATGTTGCTGTCATCTGCAAAAGAGTAGATAGGGTTGGAAGTTTGACGTTGAAGGTCGTTTATAAAGATAAGAAATAGAGTAGGAGAAAGGACGGAGCCTTGCGGTATCCCTGAATTGATCTTGAACTCGTTTGTAAGGGAATAAATCGTTATTTATAAATAACGATTTATTTTTCATGATATTCTATATTATTCTAAATCTATATTATATTCTAAATGAACTAGTTAATTTTTCATTATATTTTAAAGGAACTGTTTGCGTTTTCACGCTATTCTTATGGAACCGGTTGCATTTTCATGCTATTCTAATGGAGCCGGTTCCACTTTCATGCTATTCATTTTCCATGCTATTCTTGATATATCTTTGATTTTATTCTAAAAGAACGGCTTCCATTTCCTTTTCTTAACAGCTGTTCATTGGTTTTTATTAAGTTTTTAAGATTTTTTTTTTAGATTTTATCACGAAATTTCCATTTCACTCCATAAAATTATATGTATATTTCCAGTGGACTTTTTGTCGTATGTTCAAAGAAAACTATTTCTTGTGAAAAAATGTAGCATACGCCAATTGTATTCTGAAGCAAAAAGGCTAATAACGCCTTTGAAATTATAATTACAATAAATTGGACTTAAGGTTATGAAAATCAAATATTCAAATTATATTCAATCCAAAACTGGGATTCTCTCCAGTAGGACCATTTTGAAGAAATTTAATGTTAAACATTCAAATTGAAAAGTTAAGTTTTGCTACATACGACATCCGTATTTTAAGGTAACGATCTTCTAAATAACAGTTTTGATTTCAAAACAATATACGAACGAAACGTAGAAGAGGACATAGGCTTTCAGTTTAGTTTTGAAAAGCGGTGTTTACTATGTACACTACCACTCAGAGACCATTCCCTTAAAGAGAGGGTTTGAAATCATTGTGTAACGTCCTTTAAATATCCAACCTATTGTCCTGATAGAACCTAGTATGTTACTCAGTTTACAGTAAGCAACAATCCCAAATTCATCCAGAAATCTACTACCTAGCCATTTAAATCTATGACCCTGTAGTCTCGGGCAGTTGCACATAATGTGCTCTTCTGTCTTCAGCTTCTCTACATCCCCATACACCCTACAGAAATCCTGTGTGCCATTATCCCATTTAACTATGAAGGCCCCAATTGAGCAGTGACCGGTTATCACTCCTACTAGAATTCTGAGACTACACCTATCCAACCCAATTAGTGTTTTGGTTGCCTTTGCATCTTTTGCGTTTTAGCCAAAAGGCTTTGGACACTAAGCAATCCGTCCTAATATTCCATGATTGGTTGGTTGAGTCACGGATTCTTTCAAATATTAGCCTGTAGTAGTGACATATAGAAGGTTTTACCCCCCGTTCCCCAGTATCATGATCTAAATCAGAACCATGTCTGGCCCTGTTTGTTACAGTGCCCCGGTACCCAACACAATCTTATTGAGTAGTGTATCAATAACTTTTCCAGAGCTCTCATCCTCAACTAAGCTGGAATGACATTTCAAAGCCCTAAGTGCCGAAATTACCAAAAATCCAGACTAAGGTAGGTAAAAAACTGAAATTTTAATTTTCAAATGTGAATATTTCATAAACTGTAAGATATACATATTTTTTTCGTCCTATTCTTGTAAATTCTACAAATATATATAATCCGTTGAAATCGTATAGAGAACAATCATTTGGCATCATTTTTAATTTTTCATATATCCTAGATACCCCAGTTTGGGGCCTAGCGGCTCCGCCCCACCTAGGTGTTTAAAGTTCAAAACATATAACTAAGCTACACCTCTTCTATAGTCGTGGGAAATTTTATTAAAATCGGATTATCCGCTTAGAAGTTACAGATTTATTTACACTTTTTTTCATATTTCACACTCTGTGCTATAGGCCGATGACTACCAACATCTATTTGGCTGAATTGAATAATATGAACACCAAGGACATATGGTTTCAATAAATTTAATTTTCAGAAATCGTATGTTTTCCTCTACGATTTGTTCGTACATTATTTTGAAATCGTGCTAGTACTTTAGTAGATATAAATGTTTTACCACTTTTTTATGGTCGACGACCCCAATGTGCTATATAAACGTTTATGCTTAACAAGCATTTAAACTGATACTTCGTTAGCAGAATTCTTAAATTGAATAATAATAAAGCGTTTTGAAAAAAATGAAATTTCAGTTTTGTATCTGTTTAAGATTTTAGCTGGTATGATTCCTCCATGGCTTTGCTGGAACAACTTTATCGAAATTTTCTAAAATAAATTTCCATATTTGTGCGTGAATTTTGATAATGCAAACTTGAATTTCCATCTTCAATGCACGAGTGGTTAAAGGTTTGTTGGCACACAACCATTGACATCAAATAATACAAAGGAGTAAATATCACACGATCCATCAAGCCAATTGTGATCATCGAAAACTATCATCAGGATATGAAATTGAATTGTTTCTCGGGCTGTATGACGACTTGTTGAAATTAGTTCTTTATTTTTTGAAATTAGTGGCTTTAGTTCTGGGACTAAAGTCCCCCTTGATTATTAAGTCCAGAAAATTTAATTCAAAAGCTCGTATTTAAAGGCCTCAATGTGTGACACCTGTACTAATCCAAGTATTTATATTACTTGTTGTTGTTATTCCAATGCGTGCATTTGTTAAGATAACTTCTCGTTACAACTACAACTTGAGCTGATGTAATATATATTATCGTGCTTATACTTATACATACATATATATCTAAATAGAAAAGTGTAAGAACAAATATTGCCAACTCAGCAGTTATGCGTAGAGGTAAGTTATTTATATGTGTATTTTATTATTTTTTGTTCCACATACTACATATTATAAACCAACTTAAAACACCCACAGTTATGCACATTCTTGTATATTATTTATTTAGTAAGACTAAAGAAAATTCTAGTTTTGTTCATCATAGACTTATTAGTCTACTTTTATATACATACAAACACCAATGAGTAGAAAAATTACCCTGCAGCCTAAGAAACTAATAAACAACTTGAAAATCTTTCTATTGGCCAATTTCACATTACTCTAAAGCTCATATGCACAATGTGTGAACTTTTACAAAAGAGCTTTTGTGCTTTCATACCGGCAATAGTACAACAAGCAATCATACAACAATGCTTGCTGTTTGTTTTGCAAACAATCAATGATAAGCTATGAACTCTGAAAAAAGAGCTTTCAAAGCGGTAACTGCTATAGAGAAAATGTGCTCGATCTATGTTCATTTATATTTTTGAGCGAAATTCTAATTTTTATATGAAAAACTTTAAATTCATAGTTATGCCTAAAAACCGATATGTAATATGGAAACCTCAAAAAATCATAAATCGCTAACAACTTTTTAAATAAGCTTTATACACGCAGAGAAAAAATATAATTGGGCATGGTTACTGTAACCATTTAAATAGTGTTACAAGATTTGTAACAATGTTATTGTCACAGTAACCATTTACATGATCGTAAATTAACCATAATATGGTTAATTTACGATTCACATGATTGTATCAACCATATATATGGTTACAGTAAACAAATATATGTTTTTGACAACCATATTTATGATAAATAATTTTATCATAATATGTTGTTCTCAGATTATGATAAGCCTTAAACACTCTGTGCTTTTTTTATTGAATGCGTGAAAGTCTCTTAAAAAAACAGATTTTTACAATATTTTCCAATTAATATATTTATCACACCAGAGCAAACTGACGGCAAAGGTTTGCAAAAAATCATGAACGATGACTTCAAAAAATATTATTGTTTAGCTAAATTGCAATAGATGACAATAAACTCTGTTTTACAGACTATAGAAAATGTGGTTAGTAAACTAACCACCCAAACGCAAACAGTTAAGAACCGGGAAACCAACCTCGTAAATTCAATCGAGTGATCACTGATTGAGCTCTTTTCCTCGTTTAAATGCTTATTTGCAAAGCTAATAACAATTGAAGATTTATTTATAGTTTTCATATAAAAAATCGATTTTGTGGATAGAATTATCAAGTAACCAGTTAGGTAGCTGGCTATTTAACCAGTATGTAAATACAATGCACTGACTACTTTGGAGCAGCTATCAGACAGACTCATTGTAATCAAAAAAGGCCAATTGACTCCCTGCTGATTACATGCTCGTGTTTAAATAACTAATTAAATATCACTAAGTTGTCACCCAAAATGATATGTAAAACCTTTAGGTGGGTATAGTCGCCAAGAACTGCTGGGATATGTGTACATTTGTATGTATCTGTGAATATTTGTTTTGCTTCATGCATAAACATGCACTTGCATTATACTTATAGACTAGTGTGTTATGTGCTTGACTACTCCTTTTATTATTGACACAAGTACTATTTTAAACGAAATGCCCTAGCAGATATATTTTATTTATCATGTAATTTAATATTTAATTATTTTACGAAAAAAGTCAAGGGCAAAAATTTAAATTTTAAAAATTTTTCTCAGCCATTTGTGGACCGATTTTATCGATTTTAAATAGCAACCGATCCGGAAGAATTCCGGAGATATTGATGTATGAATCGTGTATGTAGGGGCTTCGGAAAGTTGATTTCAACAGACAGACGGACTCCGCTATCTATAAGGATCCAGAATATATATACTTTATAGGGTCGGAAAATTATATTGTGGAAATTTCAAACGGAATGATACTTATATGTACCCTTTTCACTAAGGTGAAGGATATAAAAACAAAAGATATAATCAATAAACAAACCAAATTCTAAAATTTCAACTTAAAACATTCAAATAGTCCAACGTAATAAAAAAAAAAATTAAAAAAAGGGTCCAGGGTCAAAATTTAAGTTTTGAGTTACAAAATATTTATTTTGATAGATATCCCACTCGCATCCCACTAAGCGACCAAATAGGTCTTCAAGGAAAATATCTAAGTTTTATTTTAAGAACAAAAATTGCCAATTTTAAGAAAAAAGTCAAAAAAGATTTTGATTTCGGAAAAAAAATATTAAAAATTTTTTATATTTTTTTTAATATTTTTTTTCGAAAGATGGGAGAAATAGCTATCTAAACTATTTGGGATACATTTTGCTAAGTACAATAGGAAATAAGTTACATGTTTGGCCAAAATGTCAAATTTTCTCAGAGAGTTCTTGACCGATCTTGTTGAAAAATTGTGTCTGAATTACTATCCAATAGGTCTAACCTCGGTGCAAATTCATCCCGATCGGAAGACATCGATTTTAAAAGTTCACTTGACGTGAAATCCCCCATATATATAAAAACTTACAAACATTTAGTAGAAAGCGTCGTCATATTTCTTAAGCTGAATTTATGATTTCTGTTGTTTCAAATTTAAATTCTAAAATTGAAAATTTCTTCCAATTATTTTGTTATACAGATTTTAAGTCCCCTGTACATTATATCGTTGTTTTTATTTTGTTAACTTTTAGTGTTCTTGTCGATTTTTAAAGCTTTGCTAATACTGGTTTTCGTTTTACTTGTTTTTGAAGAGATTTCATTACATTTTGTGCTTAAAAGTGAAATAACAATTTTATTTTTCTGCCAATATATTGGGCTTTAATACATACGCTGGCCAAAATTTATGAAAACCTCAATATAAATCATTTTATAATTTGACAGAATTCTGACAGTTATTAATTACTCATATAAAAGCGCAACTAAAACATTTACAGTAACATTTAAACAAATCCCTAAATGTAATACAGGCAAAATTATAAAGTTTTAAATGAACAACAACTGCAAGAAATTAAGGCAGCTTAGGTGAATTTTAAATGTCCTACTACATCAATAATATAAGCACGAAATCAAACTAGAAAATAATAAAAAACAAGTAAGAAAGTATGGTCGGGCTTGACCGACCTACACTAAGTAAAAGAGAAAAAACATGTTTCTTTTAAAATTTCAATAATTTATATTTTTGAGTGATTTTCGGAGCCCTCATATAAGGCCCACTATGAGGGCTATGGCCAATTATGGACCGATCACACTGAAATTAGGTCGTGTGATTTATATCTATATGAAAGTTATTTATGTTGAATTTTGTGTGTATACCAAAATTTTTAAGCGCTTTATGCACGTTAAAGTGATTTTCGGAAGCGGGTCTATATGGGAGCGATGACTAATTATGGACCGATAGTAACAAAATTTGGTGACATGAATTTTGTGTATATAAAACTTATTTGGAGCGGAATTTGTGGAGATACATATATAAATTAAACATTTATAACCGATAAAGTCCAATTTCGGGAGGACATTTGTATGGGGACTAGGTCGCCTTTTCTCCAAAAAAACAATAAAATCTTTTTTATTTTTAGATTGAAATACTTTATTTTTGGATCCAGATGTTAAGTCAATTTTTCTCCAAAAAAACATCACAAATCTTTTTTATTTTTTAAATTGAAATCCTTTATTTTTGGATCCATAATTGATATTGTTCTGAAATCTTTTTAAAAAAGCGGAGCAAGGTATGACAACATTTTTAAATTTCAATTTTGAAAGGCCTATAACTCGGAAATTATAAGAGATAAATAGCACATGCAAGCATGTTTTTTCAAGAGCTAGCTGAGCGCTCATCAAAAAATGTTTGATGAGAAACAAAAAAATCGCATTTGTTTAAAACACGTGCACGTCAAATTTTATCTCGATCGGACCAGCGGTTTAGAAATACCAGATTTATATACTTTTAAAAATCTCTCTTTACCAAACATATTACATTTTGATAGATAACTTTTATTGTATTAAACATATATTGCTAGTTTTCAATACCACACATCTTAGGACAATAATAAATATTCTGTATAAATCTCATTTAATTCGGTTGAATAGTTTTGACAACAGAGTGATTTACACTAACAGAATCTAGGATAGAGCTAAATCGATTTGAAAATTCAATAGAATCATGCATTCTTTGGCTTAAAGATCCCCCATTTCTTCTGTTGATGTGTTTTTTTAAAAACGTCTGTTACCAAACCTTGTGACAAACCAACAACACCTACTCAAATTCTCTTTTAAGCTGCTGCCTTATTCAAAAACATATTTTTCCATGCAGCCAAAAACTTTGTAATTAAAAATGTGTGTGTATGTATGTATGTTTTTTGTTTGTTGGTGTTGGTTATTTGTTTGATTAGAAATAAAAGAGGAATTTATTGAAATTGTATCAGGGGATTTTTGCGATTTTGTTTTTCAATTTTATATTTAGCCATGTGTCTGAAGTTGTGAGGTATGAATTCTTGTTTTTTTCCAACATTTATGTTTAAAATGTGTTTGTATGAAATCCAAAATTTAGTCATGAATGAAACGAATTTGTGGTAAATAGAAAATTTAAATGTTAAATATTTATATAGATGAAGTGGATTTACAAGTAAATAAAACAGGAATTATGAGGGATTAAACAAATGTGAAATGAAATATTGCGGTTTGGCGAGAAATGCAAAAAAAAAAAAACAAACAAAATAACAATAGAAATGTCAGCACAAAAATCTGTTTAACAAAAATATGTAATAGAAATAAGCTGAGGATTTGTTAGAAAAATAAATAAATAAACAAAATTAAATTAAGTGAAATGTTAAAATGTTTGAGTAAGCATTGGCTTTATATAAGATTTGATTTGACAAATTTTTCCATAATTAAGCTGAAATCTTATGATTTATATTCTATATTGACAACTTTTCAAAATGTTGTAGGAAAAATTTCTTTAAAGTCCTATAATTTATAAATAATTCTGTTTAAAAATCTTAATCTTAATCACTTGATTTTAAAATTTTAAATTAATTTCCAACATAAACCTCTAATTTCATATTTTAAATTAACTCCCACAGATCTTCCAGTTTCTGTGAGAAAGAAAACCAAGTGTATCCCAACACTTTTTGTTCTCATGTTGCTCATTTATAATGTTGCAGCTGCTGTTACTATTGCTAGTGATGGTGGTATTTTGCCGCTAAACTACTAAAAGGACTGGAGGAGTGTAGTAGTAGTTGTTGTTCATAGTTGTACATTTCAAAATCATTTTGTTTTCTTGACATTTAAAACAACACAGCAACAACCAACACTAGCAACTGAAACAGCTTTTACACAATTGTAGTAAACAGTATAGAAATAAAACAAAAAAAATCTACAAAAAAAAAACAAGCCAAGAAATGTGTCACTACGACTGATGTTAGAATTTGTCATTTTATTTATTCCTTTTTCTTAAGAAATACATTTTACAAACAGATGTTTTACAATTATATTCATACACACTTTACACTATCTCTCTCTATCTTTCTGGCAACACACACTTAAACTAATAAATATATGTACAAATGCTAAAACCAACGGCGGTAAAATAAGGGGACCACTTATATTCAGCAGGTTATTAGATCTCAATTCAAATTCCATTTTAAAGTTTTCACATTTTTATTTAAAAACAAGAGCTATATTCGGCTGTGCCGAATCTTATATACCCTTCAAAAATTTATACTTAAAAACACTTTTTTTTTTTGAATATTTTTACTTAAACAAAATTTTATTTTTTTTATATTATTTTTTAAGTTTTTTCCAAATTTTTTTTTTGATTTAAAAAAAAAATTGTTGATAAAGAATTTAAGACAAAAAAAAATTTTTTGATGAAAAAAAAATTCGGATTAAAAAATATTTTTCCCGATTTTTACCCATTGCAGGTCCAACATACTATAGCCTTATATACATCATTGCAATGGACTTTGAAATATCTATTAGATATCCATATTGTCTATATTAATTACTTACCCCCATTAACACGAAGTCTGGTTATATTTTAACCAATAGTTATACTGACAGTTTTCATACAAAAATAATTTTAACCGACAATATAACTATTAGTTAACACCTAACCAGGCTTCGTGTTAATGGGGGTTAGTAATCCAGATATATGTAGATCAAAAATAGGGCAAAAATCGAGGTTGTCCAGGTTTTTTTCTTATATCTCAGCTGTATGTGGCCCGATTTTGTCGATTTAAATAGCAACCGAGCCGGAAGAATTCCCGGTATATTGATGTATGAATCGTGTATGTAAGTTATTTGGGGGCTATGGAAAGTTGATTTCAACATACAGACGGACAAACGGACAAGGCTATATCGACTTCGCTATATATAACGATCCAGAATATATATATTTACAAACGGAATGACAATCTCATGGCGAAGGGTATATGTTTGAAGAATCTTGCAATTATAGTTCTCAATATATTTATAAACAACTATTTTCTTTGTATGGTAGGTGACTCACCCCCTCAGAACCCTCCAATTTTTAATTAAACCTCATGCAGTGATAAGAAATTAAATCGTGTACAATTTGAAGACTTTCACAATTATAGTTCTCCACATATATTCACTTTATATGGGAGGTGCCACGCCCATTAATCCAATTCAGACCATTTTCTGGCAAACTAAGTAAAATGATAAGAAATTCATTCGTACAAAGTTTAGATACTTTTACGATTATAGTTCTCCAGATATTCGAAAATAACTATTTACTTTGTATGGGAAGTGCCACGCCCATTTGAAAATTTCAATATAAAAAGTAGCCTATTGTTCCTTCGAACTATGTCTTTCTTTTGGGCAAAAAAAATAAACAAGTAAGAGAGTTATATTCGGCTGTGCCGAATCTTATATACCCTTCACCAAATTATACTTCAAAATACAAATTTTAAATAATTTTAGGTAAACAAAATTTTTTTTTAATTTTTTTGAAAAAAAAACTATAACTATCCACTATAAATATTCTCTATGGGGTCGCAAAGGAAAAAATAACAAATTACAAACGGAGAAATTGCCACTCATACTCAATTATCATTTTATATGTGGCAGTTACAAATAAATGTTAATGCCAAATACTTGGATTTATGGACAAGTTATTTTCGATCTCTTACTAAAACTTAGAAACAAACTCGCACACACATGAAGGCAACTATAATTTTAACAAACACCCAGCAGTTCTGGCTGATTGTCAGGAACTGATTGTCACTGAAAAGATATTGTTACGTTTTTTACCTTTTAAAAATGGTGGTTTATTTCATTTAAATAAACCGTATTATTTTAATAGCAAATAAAAGCGATCTGTAGTTTAACAAGTAAGAGTGGTATATTCGGCTGTGCCGTTCACCAAATTATACTTCAAAATTTTAAATATTTTTAGGTAAACAAAATTTAATTTTTTTCCAGTTGTTTTTTAAATTTTTTGGAAAATTTTGTTTTTTGTTTTTAAATTTTTTTTTTTTTTTAAAAAATTAGGGTTAAAATTTTTTTCCGATTTTGACCCATTTTAGGTCCATCTTACTATGGTCGTATATACGTCGTTGCAAATGTCTTTGAAATATCTATCATTAGATATCCATATTGTCTATATTAATGCCTTAGTGATCCAGATATAGGTCAAAAATCGAGGTTGTCTTGGTTTTTTCCTCATATCTCAGCCATTTGTGGACCGATTTTGCTGATTTTAAATAGCAAAATTCTCGAAAGCATGTCTGACAGAATTATTGAAGATTTGGATCCCGAAGATATCTGGGGTCTTCAGAAAATTTATTTCAATAGACAGACAGACAGACGGACATGGCTTAATCGACTCCGCTATCTATAAGGATCCAGAATATATATACTTTATAGGGTCGGAAATGAAAAATGTAGAAATTACAAACGGAATGACAAACTTATATATACCCTTCTCACGAAGGTGAAGGGTATACAAATTTTAACTACTCTTTATTTAAATTAACACAACAATTTAAATAGTCACTCTCTTTTAATACACACACTTTATGATTTAGAAGAATACATTGGTAATTTAGTTGATGTTAACTCTAACAGCGCCTACGATATACTGACTGACTCACTCACAACTCGCTGTTACTATTTATATACACAGCGCCATCTTTTAGAAGACTCATGAATAATCTAACAAAAAAGAACACAGTATAGTTGCCGTAACCATGTTTATTCACAGCGTGCAATAGATTACTGATTATGGGTAAAATAACTACTTTGACTACACTCTAGATTACTTAGAGACGCTGAAGTGACAATATACTTCACGCTAGATTACATGGGATGTATAAAGTAACCAATTGACTCCTCTATGCACTACAAAGAGCAAATGCGTGTCAAATGATCAGCGTTGCCACTGAACAAATCTTATTCCTACCAAATTTTTGTCAAAAAACTACCAAAATCGTTTTAAACCTACCATTTTTTTAAAATCATATACATATGTCAAGAATAAAAAATAAGTTTTGATTTTATTAGACATATTTTCTGCCAGTTCTGCTGCTCTTATACCATTTACGTCATAAAAACGTGATATAAAATACAATTTTAAACTGTCCCATTGTTCTATAATTCTTGCAATAACACCTTCTAAAGATAACCATCTTGTTTGGCAAACACCTAATATTTTATGAGATTTTACAGAACAGTATTCCTGAAATTCTTTAAGCTCGTTAATTCTTTTGGGACTATGAGAGAAAAAAGTATATATATTACCACAAAAAAGCTCAATATTTGGCTCAATATATGCATAACTGGAGCAGAGTTGGAGTGAGTGACATGTGCACTTAATGTAAAACAAGTCACTTTCATTAGTAAGTAACGTCCCAGTCATAACGTTAGCACCGTCTGTTACCAATCCGATCAAGTTTTTTAAAGGAACGTTATGTGTAGGGTTTTTATCCCGGTACAAATTTCCCGGGAATTTTGCCAATTTTTCACTATCCGATTCCCGGGATTTTTAGTCGGGAATCCCGGGAATTAAAAACTGACGAAAATACATTGAAAACAACTAAGAAATCCATTTTTTTCGCCAACAAACAGTGAAAAGTTTTTTTTTACAGTTTTTTGCTTATATCTCGGCAATAATAGATCGCTTACTATTATTATTTATTTGTGGTTTTTCGTATGAAAATTTAAAAAGTGAATTCATTATTTATAGAATTTATTTCTTATTGAATCATTCTAATTTCTTTAAATTTCTTCTTCAAATCCATAACAAAACTGCTTCTCAAATTTATTAATTGATTAAATTTTTCTTCAATTCAAATCTAGTACAAAAAGGCTTAAGAAAATTTGTTTCAATTAATATTGTAAATGATTTGATTTAACAAAAATTGAATCATTCAAAGTTTGAATAAATTCTGTTATTAATTAACTTTAAATTTAAAAGGCTTTGGAATGAATCTAAAAAATTAAATATTAGGAATGGATTTATGGAATAAATGGCTGACATTTTTAAATTTAATAATTATAACGCTAAGTTTTTATATGAAATTTGGCTATAATATTCCTAATTTACAGTATCATTGCGATAAATGCGATAAATCTATCTTGTAAATAAATACACAGAGAAAACAGATTCGTGATAGCAACCGAATTTGTTGCCAATCGAATGATACTATCTTAGTGACCGAATTTTACAGTTGTGGCTACCATATTTTGGAAGGGGTATCTAAAGTTTGATTGCCTCAACTGAAATTCTTCTTTATCAACTGACTTTTTGTTGTTAGAACTGAAAAATTCTATGTGTGATTGGAAACAAATTCGGTTGCTATCACGAATCTGTTTTCTCTGTGTACTTTTTGATCCAACCTACCAAAAATCAATTTAAACTACCTTCCTACCAAACGAAAAAAATCCTACCAAATGAGAAATATTGTACTCTCATCTTTACTACAAGACAGGCATGGAAAACTGAAATTTAGATATAATACTAATCTGGAACAAAAATAATACTGTTTTAGTTCAAATGTAGTAAATATTTTTTTGGTTTCTTTGCTGATATTTATTTATTTATGGGGAAAATAAATGTTAAAATTGATTTGTAATTTGTTTTAAGAATATACATGTTAATTAACCTATTTGTCTAGCAATTATTGTGTATGAAAAAATAATAATTTACAAGAAACTTCTAAAAACCCATTTAAGCAAAGGTGAGAGAAAAAACATTAAAAATAGTTTATAATTTTAAATACTACTTAATATGTAGTGTAGATGCTAAAAAAGGTACAACAATAATATGAATTATCCACCTCTGCGTTAACATTTATTCATAAACAAAAGCAAGAAACGAGCGACAACACAACCTTCTTCTGTGACAGCTCATATGAGACTGAATTGTGTTTTCTATGCGTGCGAGTAGTCTTTGTAAATTTATTAACGGCCAAAATGCACTGTGTATAGGAGTTTCCGATCGTGGCTCTAAAGATATCAGACATTACACAGTGCAACACGAAATTAAATAACCATATCGGACACCACCTCGTGATAAAAGACCAAAAAAAGACTCGTGTCTCCCAGTTTTGTCCAAAGTCATGCACTTTTTATAGACCCCCAAAGATTTGGTGCTGTCCGTATATGGTTATATTTCCATGACTCAAAAAATTACACACAGTGTTACTGACAATTACTTTTTATAAGGGATACATTGACTTCTTGTAAAACTGCTGGGTTTCTAATAATTTCTAAGTACATATACAGACATAAGTGAGTGAGTGCTTGTTATAAGTAAGAAATAAGATGAACTATGGTTTGTGTCACATATGGCGAGAATGTTCTGTTTGATTGTTAGAATAAGTTTAATTTCTTTTATTTTTTTTATTCCTTGGCATTTCTGAGTAAAAAGTGTATGTTACTGGAAGAAACAATTGTTTAGTTTAGATGGCTGTAGGCAATTCTAAACTTACTCAAACAAATTTTAAAAACTGCTCTAACTGAAAAATGGTAAGATTCTTCAAATGCCTTGTTTTACTTAATTTTTAATGCAATTTTAAATAAATTGTTAATGCAAAACTAGTTGTTAATGCAGTTTTGTGTTGCATTCAGTTACTGCTGCAGTTACTACGCGTAACCGATGTTGTTATTTACACATGTTTTGTTAGATTTGAACATGTTTCAAATGTCTATGTTTACAAGTTGTATACAAATTTTGTATTACTAAGTATTTCCTATTTCGATTATAAAACAGCAGCTGGAGAGCTCTAGGAGAAGCAGTTGTGTCAGTTTTGATGGATTTTTATTGTTTTCCATGTGTGTTGAAATGAATTTACAAGTTTTCTGTTAGTTTTTAAAGTATTTTTTTGTTCTGTTAAGAGAATTCATAAAAACCAACAGTAAGATTAAGAGATAAAAAAAGTTTTAATAAAATTTTAATGCAATAGTTTAGGGGACAGTCTTAAACAAAAAATATTAAAAAATAAAATATTTAGATTTTTGTTTTGTGAGTTAAATAAACAGGAAACTTTTTAAGGTTCACAACTTTTTTTTACTCAAGCGATTCTGTAGATTTTTAATAACAAACTTTTTAGAATAATGATAAACATTGTAAGAGAATTCCGTTGTATTTAGTTTTGTAATTTCGATGTGAGTATGATTTAAACACACAGACTAACGTGTTTTGGAATTTCATAAGATTCCAGAATAAACTATTTTATTTTAATCCAGATTTAATATAAATGAAATGTGGTATCAATTATTAAAATTTTTTTTAGTTGTTGGCAAAAAAATTATATCTGCGGTCACTTAGTATAATAAATTTTTAACGACATCATTTCTAAAAGGTTTTGAAATTTTATAAAAAATTAAAAAAAAATCTAAAATTTTGTAATTTTTTGCAGTTACCATTTTTTTGCAGTTTTTATCAAAATGTTCTTACATTTTATTTAGACAATGTTACGAAATTGCATTATCAATTTTGATTTAACGGCCTGCTTCCAACATTCATCATGTTTATAAACATTTACATCTGTAGCAACTTATATTTATCAACAAATATTGATAATACGCTGTTATATACATTGTTTATAAATATGACAACATGAACTGTTAAAGCTGCTAACATTAACATTAAAGCTGCTAAAATCTCTAGGTGATCGTTGTGGAAATAGAACATTCTAGTTATGTTCGTTAGATACTTCATGAAACTACTAGACGATAGCACTGTGTATATAAATAGTAACAGCGAGTCGCTAAGGAGTCAGTGTATCATAGTCGGTGTTAGAGTTAACTGTAATACCAGTGTTTTTTTGTAAATTATAAAGTGTTGTTGTGTTAATTTTAATAATAAAAGAGTTGTTACAATTTTTAAACTACAGATCGCTTTTATTTACAATTAAAAGAATACGGTTAATTTAAAGGAAATAAACCACCATTTTTAAAAGGTAAAAACGTAACAATATTAAAAAACCTTGATTTATTGTGAAGTAAATGGCAACTTTATGTTAGCAACGAAAACTTGTTAAAATTTTTTTATTTTTCAAGTTTTCCATTAATTAATTTAAAAATTTGTTTTGAAATATCTTTAATTTTGATAAATATTAGGAAATTTTGATCTATTGCAATTCAAATTACCATTCATTCACTTAAATCGTTTATAAAGTCACAAAGTTGTGTTAGTTTTTCAAATCAGAGAAATTTAATATTTAAATTTTTGAACTCGGGTACCATTTTGCCGGCATTTTCTTTAATTTTTATTTTTTTTTTCAAAAAATTGCAAATCTTGATAATAAACATATTTAAAACAAACTTAAAAGCACAAAACTAAATTTCGGAAAATTTAGTTACGACCACTTGATGGAATATTAAAAGTGGGCGTGGTTTTCAATGAAATATCTAAGTTACGACTTTTGTAGGTTAATTGGAAAAATGCTTCAAATTAGATTTTGTTAAAAAATAATGAAAATTAAACAATTTTTAAAATTCTGCCCCATTCTGACATAATTAAATTTTTATATTATTTTTTTTTTTTGTTAAAACAATTTAAAATTTTCATTTATTTATAAAATTAAAAGAAACTTAAAAACAAGAAAAGTTATTGAACTTTATCTTATTTATTGTTTTCGATTTTTTTTTTTGTTTATTTTCCATGTTGGCCGTTAACTAATTTTAAAATCTGATGTGAAATGTTTGTAAGTTTGATAAATATTATGAAATTGTGAGCGATAGTAATTCACCTCAGGATTCATTTAATTAAATCGTTTATAAAGTGAATTTTTCAATGTAGAGAAATTAAAATTTTTACACTCGTGCTCGATTTTCTTTAATTTTTATTATTTTTTTTGGACAAAAATTCCAACTGTTGATTAATAGACATATTTAAAACAAACTTAAAAGCAGAAAACTAAATTTTCGAAAATTTTATTACGCCCCCTTGATGGTATATTAAAAGTGGGCGTGGTTTTCAATGAAATATCTAAGTTACGACTTTTGTAGGTTAATTACAAAAATGTTTCAAATGAGATTTTGTTAAAAACTAATGAAAATTAAACCAATTTTTAAATTCTGCCCCATTCTGACATATTTCAATTTTTATATATTTTTTTTTTTGTTAAAACAATTTAAAAGAAACTTAAAAACAAAAAAAAGTTATTGAACTTTATCTTATTTATTTTAAATTTTTTTTTGTTTATTTTATTTTTGTTTAAATAATTTCAAAATCTGATCTGAAATGTTTGATAAATATTATGAAATTGTGAGCGATAGTAATTCAACTCAGGATTCATTCAATAAAATCGTTTATAAAGTGAATTTTTCAATGTAGAGAAATTTTAATTTTTACACGAGTGTAAAACTCGATTTTCTTTAATTTTTATTATTTTTTTTTGGACAAAAATTCCAACTGTTGATTAATGACGTATTTAAAACAAACTTAAAAGCAGAAAACTAAATTTTGGAACATTTAATTACGCCCCCTTGATGGATTATTAAAAGTGGGCGTGGTTTACAATAAAATATCTAAGTTATGACTTTTGTAGGTTAATTAGAAAAATGTTTCAATTAAGATTTTGTTAAAAAAATAATGAAATTTTAAAAAAAATTAAATTCTGCCCCATTCTGCAATATTTTAAATTTTTTTTTGTTAAAACAATTTAAAATTTTCATTTATTTACAAAATTAAAACAAACTTAAAAGCAAACCACGCAATTTATGAAATGTTAGTTACACCCACTTTGTGATATTCTAAAAGTGGGCGTGGCGTGGTTTTCTATTTAATATTAATAGTGTTTTCTTTTGAAGAACAATTCGCGCAACTTTATAAATTTACAATCGATTTAAGTGCTAGAAAGCAGATTATGTTCACAAAACAGCAAGACTTTCAAATATGTATCCTACGACTGGGAAAAACGTAAATTGAAATTCAATAACCACAAATTTGTATTCATAACTTAATTTTTTGGTGATTATATCGGAGGTGAGCAAATAGAGGCAGTCGCCATGAGCTTTACAAAATATTCAATTCCATTTAAAACTCTGCAACAAAAATTGCCCATTCATTAATGAAACTGTATTATATACAAACAATTCTTTAATCTTTTATTTTCCAAACCAATTCCTTATTAGCAGTTAATAATTAATACAAACATTTAGAAATAATCAAATTATTTTAGCAAATTTAACAAATTCTTCTAAACAAATTTTCCTGTACATTTCCCTTCCATCAACTTCATTATTCTCTAATTCTTCTCACTCTTTCAACATTCCTTCTTTCCCATAATAATTGTGAATCCTTTCATCCCTTTTTCATCTACAAAATTTTTTAATTAAAGTCAATGGCAAAACAATTCAACAAATAAACAAACAATCAACTCAACTCAACAATAACTAAAAAAAAACAACACTTGAATAAAAGATAGTATTTCATGAAATTGTTGTGATTAAATTTGTTGAAAAATTGACACAATTACTGACAACACTGACACAAACATTTGGATACAAATTGTTGTAAAATGAAAAACTCTTCAATTTTACAAGAAGCAGAAGGAGTTAAGGACAATAATGATGAAAAATAATTGCAGAAAAGAGTTGAAGGTGGGGATAAAAGAACCCAGGAAATAATTCGTAACATTGCCACACAAAATTAAGCAAATAATATTAAATTTCAGGGGGAGGGTAATTGTGTTTCTAAATAAAGAAAAAACTAAAATAATGTTTATTAAATAAATACTATAATGATGATGCTGGTGAGTATTTATTTTAATAATGACCATAATGCTAATGATGTTGTGGATGATTATGGGATTTCTGGATGTAACGATGAGGATGGTGAAGTTTTGTGATGCTGGTAATTAACAGTTAAATTTTACACTTTATTACATGACAAACATTTCAAATTTTAGTTGTAATTAGATAATAAACACAAAAAAAAGGAAGTGAAGCGTAACAAAATGAAACGAAAAGAATGTCAATCAATTGTTTACTTCATATTTGTAAAATTTCGGGGGTAAACAAGTTCTAATTCTAATTCTAGTTCAGGTTCTAGTTCAGTTCTAGTTCAGTTCTAGTTCAGTTCTAGTTCAGTTCTAGTTCAGTTCTAGTTCAGTTCTAGTTCAGTTCTAGTTCAGTTCTAGTTCAGTTCTAGTTCAGTTCTAGTTCAGTTCTAGTTCAGTTCTAGTTCAGTTCTAGTTCAGTTCTAGTTCAGTTCTAGTTGAGTTCTAGTTGAGTTCTAGTTCAGTTCTAGTTCAGTTCTAGTTCAGTTCTAGTTCAGTTCTAGTTCAGTTCTAGTTCAGTTCTAGTTCAGTTCTAGTTCAGTTCTAGTTCAGTTCTAGTTCAGTTCTAGTTCAGTTCTAGTTCAGTTCTAGTTCAGTTCTAGTTCAGTTCTAGTTCAGTTCTAGTTGAGTTCTAGTTGAGTTCTAGTTGAGTTCTAGTTGAGTTCTAGTTGAGTTCTAGTTGAGTTCTAGTTGAGTTCTAGTTGAGTTCTAGTTGAGTTCTAGTTCAGTTCTAGTTCAGTTCTAGTTCTAGTTCAGTTCTAGTTCAGTTCTAGTTCAGTTCTAGTTCAGTTCTAGTTCAGTTCTAGTTCAGTTCTAGTTCAGTTCTAGTTCAGTTCTAGTTCAGTTCTAGTTCAGTTCTAGTTCAGTTCTAGTTCAGTTCTAGTTCAGTTCTAGTTCAGTTCTAGTTCAGTTCTAGTTCAGTTCTAGTTCAGTTCTAGTTCAGTTCTAGTTCAGTTCTAGTTCAGTTCTAGTTCAGTTCTAGTTCAGTTCTAGTTCAGTTCTAGTTCAGTTCTAGTTCAGTTCTAGTTCAGTTCTAGTTCAGTTCTAGTTCAGTTCTAGTTCAGTTCTAGTTCAGTTCTAGTTCAGTTCTAGTTCAGTTCTAGTTCAGTTCTAGTTCAGTTCTAGTTCAGTTCTAGTTCAGTTCTAGTTCAGTTCTAGTTCAGTTCTAGTTGAGTTCTAGTTCAGTTCTAGTTCAGTTCTAGTTCAGTTCTAGTTCAGTTCTAGTTCAGTTCTAGTTCAGTTCTAGTTCAGTTCTAGTTCAGTTCTAGTTCAGTTCTAGTTCAGTTCTAGTTCAGTTCTAGTTCAGTTCTAGTTCAGTTCTAGTTGAGTTCTAGTTGAGTTCTAGTTGAGTTCTAGTTGAGTTCTAGTTCAGTTCTAGTTCAGTTCTAGTTCAGTTCTAGTTCAGTTCTAGTTCAGTTCTAGTTCAGTTCTAGTTCTAGTTCAGTTCTAGTTCAGTTCTAGTTCAGTTCTAGTTCAGTTCTAGTTCAGTTCTAGTTCAGTTCTAGTTCAGTTCTAGTTCAGTTCTAGTTCAGTTCTAGTTCAGTTCTAGTTCAGTTCTAGTTCAGTTCTAGTTCAGTTCTAGTTCAGTTCTAGTTCAGTTCTAGTTCAGTTCTAGTTCAGTTCTAGTTCTAGTTCAGTTCTAGTTCAGTTCTAGTTCAGTTCTAGTTCAGTTCTAGTTCAGTTCTAGTTCAGTTCTAGTTCAGTTCTAGTTCAGTTCTAGTTCAGTTCTAGTTCAGTTCTAGTTCAGTTCTAGTTCAGTTCTAGTTCAGTTCTAGTTCAGTTCTAGTTCAGTTCTAGTTCAGTTCTAGTTCAGTTCTAGTTCAGTTCTAGTTCAGTTCTAGTTCAGTTCTAGTTCAGTTCTAGTTCAGTTCTAGTTCAGTTCTAGTTCAGTTCTAGTTCAGTTCTAGTTCAGTTCTAGTTCAGTTCTAGTTCAGTTCTAGTTCAGTTCTAGTTCAGTTCTAGTTCAGTTCTAGTTCAGTTCTAGTTCAGTTCTAGTTCAGTTCTAGTTCAGTTCTAGTTCAGTTCTAGTTCAGTTCTAGTTCAGTTCTAGTTCAGTTCTAGTTCAGTTCTAGTTCAGTTCTAGTTCAGTTCTAGTTCAGTTCTAGTTCAGTTCTAGTTCAGTTCTAGTTCAGTTCTAGTTCAGTTCTAGTTCAGTTCTAGTTCAGTTCTAGTTCAGTTCTAGTTCAGTTCTAGTTCAGTTCTAGTTCAGTTCTAGTTCAGTTCTAGTTCAGTTCTAGTTCAGTTCTAGTTCAGTTCTAGTTCAGTTCTAGTTCAGTTCTAGTTCAGTTCTAGTTCAGTTCTAGTTCAGTTCTAGTTCAGTTCTAGTTCAGTTCTAGTTCAGTTCTAGTTCAGTTCTAGTTCAGTTCTAGTTCAGTTCTAGTTCAGTTCTAGTTCAGTTCTAGTTCAGTTCTAGTTCAGTTCTAGTTCAGTTCTAGTTCAGTTCTAGTTCAGTTCTAGTTCAGTTCTAGTTCAGTTCTAGTTCAGTTCTAGTTCAGTTCTAGTTCAGTTCTAGTTCAGTTCTAGTTCAGTTCTAGTTCAGTTCTAGTTCAGTTCTAGTTCAGTTCTAGTTCAGTTCTAGTTCAGTTCTAGTTCAGTTCTAGTTCAGTTCTAGTTCAGTTCTAGTTCAGTTCTAGTTCAGTTCTAGTTCAGTTCTAGTTCAGTTCTAGTTCAGTTCTAGTTCAGTTCTAGTTCAGTTCTAGTTCAGTTCTAGTTCAGTTCTAGTTCAGTTCTAGTTCAGTTCTAGTTCAGTTCTAGTTCAGTTCTAGTTCAGTTCTAGTTCAGTTCTAGTTCAGTTCTAGTTCAGTTCTAGTTCAGTTCTAGTTCAGTTCTAGTTCAGTTCTAGTTCAGTTCTAGTTCAGTTCTAGTTCAGTTCTAGTTCAGTTCTAGTTCAGTTCTAGTTCAGTTCTAGTTCAGTTCTAGTTCAGTTCTAGTTCAGTTCTAGTTCAGTTCTAGTTCAGTTCTAGTTCAGTTCTAGTTCAGTTCTAGTTCAGTTCTAGTTCAGTTCTAGTTCAGTTCTAGTTCAGTTCTAGTTCAGTTCTAGTTCAGTTCTAGTTCAGTTCTAGTTCAGTTCTAGTTCAGTTCTAGTTCAGTTCTAGTTCTAGTTCAGTTCTAGTTCAGTTCTAGTTCAGTTCTAGTTCAGTTCTAGTTCAGTTCTAGTTCAGTTCTAGTTCAGTTCTAGTTCAGTTCTAGTTCAGTTCTAGTTCAGTTCTAGTTCAGTTCTAGTTCAGTTCTAGTTCAGTTCTAGTTCAGTTCTAGTTCAGTTCTAGTTCAGTTCTAGTTCAGTTCTAGTTCAGTTCTAGTTCAGTTCTAGTTCAGTTCTAGTTCAGTTCTAGTTCAGTTCTAGTTCAGTTCTAGTTCAGTTCTAGTTCAGTTCTAGTTCAGTTCTAGTTCAGTTCTAGTTCAGTTCTAGTTCAGTTCTAGTTCAGTTCTAGTTCAGTTCTAGTTCAGTTCTAGTTCAGTTCTAGTTCAGTTCTAGTTCAGTTCTAGTTCAGTTCTAGTTCAGTTCTAGTTCAGTTCTAGTTCAGTTCTAGTTCAGTTCTAGTTCAGTTCTAGTTCAGTTCTAGTTCAGTTCTAGTTCAGTTCTAGTTCAGTTCTAGTTCAGTTCTAGTTCAGTTCTAGTTCAGTTCTAGTTCAGTTCTAGTTCAGTTCTAGTTCAGTTCTAGTTCAGTTCTAGTTCAGTTCTAGTTCAGTTCTAGTTCAGTTCTAGTTCAGTTCTAGTTCAGTTCTAGTTCAGTTCTAGTTCAGTTCTAGTTCAGTTCTAGTTCAGTTCTAGTTCAGTTCTAGTTCAGTTCTAGTTCAGTTCTAGTTCAGTTCTAGTTCAGTTCTAGTTCAGTTCTAGTTCAGTTCTAGTTCAGTTCTAGTTCAGTTCTAGTTCAGTTCTAGTTCAGTTCTAGTTCAGTTCTAGTTCAGTTCTAGTTCAGTTCTAGTTCAGTTCTAGTTCAGTTCTAGTTCAGTTCTAGTTCAGTTCTAGTTCAGTTCTAGTTCAGTTCTAGTTCAGTTCTAGTTCAGTTCTAGTTCAGTTCTAGTTCAGTTCTAGTTCAGTTCTAGTTCAGTTCTAGTTCAGTTCTAGTTCAGTTCTAGTTCAGTTCTAGTTCAGTTCTAGTTCAGTTCTAGTTCAGTTCTAGTTCAGTTCTAGTTCAGTTCTAGTTCAGTTCTAGTTCAGTTCTAGTTCAGTTCTAGTTCAGTTCTAGTTCAGTTCTAGTTCAGTTCTAGTTCAGTTCTAGTTCAGTTCTAGTTCAGTTCTAGTTCAGTTCTAGTTCAGTTCTAGTTCAGTTCTAGTTCAGTTCTAGTTCAGTTCTAGTTCAGTTCTAGTTCAGTTCTAGTTCAGTTCTAGTTCAGTTCTAGTTCAGTTCTAGTTCAGTTCTAGTTCAGTTCTAGTTCAGTTCTAGTTCAGTTCTAGTTCAGTTCTAGTTCAGTTCTAGTTCAGTTCTAGTTCAGTTCTAGTTCAGTTCTAGTTCAGTTCTAGTTCAGTTCTAGTTCAGTTCTAGTTCAGTTCTAGTTCAGTTCTAGTTCAGTTCTAGTTCAGTTCTAGTTCAGTTCTAGTTCAGTTCTAGTTCAGTTCTAGTTCAGTTCTAGTTCAGTTCTAGTTCAGTTCTAGTTCAGTTCTAGTTCAGTTCTAGTTCAGTTCTAGTTCAGTTCTAGTTCAGTTCTAGTTCAGTTCTAGTTCAGTTCTAGTTCAGTTCTAGTTCAGTTCTAGTTCAGTTCTAGTTCAGTTCTAGTTCAGTTCTAGTTCAGTTCTAGTTCAGTTCTAGTTCAGTTCTAGTTCAGTTCTAGTTCAGTTCTAGTTCAGTTCTAGTTCAGTTCTAGTTCAGTTCTAGTTCAGTTCTAGTTCAGTTCTAGTTCAGTTCTAGTTCAGTTCTAGTTCAGTTCTAGTTCAGTTCTAGTTCAGTTCTAGTTCAGTTCTAGTTCAGTTCTAGTTCAGTTCTAGTTCAGTTCTAGTTCAGTTCTAGTTCAGTTCTAGTTCAGTTCTAGTTCAGTTCTAGTTCAGTTCTAGTTCAGTTCTAGTTCAGTTCTAGTTCAGTTCTAGTTCAGTTCTAGTTCAGTTCTAGTTCAGTTCTAGTTCAGTTCTAGTTCAGTTCTAGTTCAGTTCTAGTTCAGTTCTAGTTCAGTTCTAGTTCAGTTCTAGTTCAGTTCTAGTTCAGTTCTAGTTCAGTTCTAGTTCAGTTCTAGTTCAGTTCTAGTTCAGTTCTAGTTCAGTTCTAGTTCAGTTCTAGTTCAGTTCTAGTTCAGTTCTAGTTCAGTTCTAGTTCAGTTCTAGTTCAGTTCTAGTTCAGTTCTAGTTCAGTTCTAGTTCAGTTCTAGTTCAGTTCTAGTTCAGTTCTAGTTCAGTTCTAGTTCAGTTCTAGTTCAGTTCTAGTTCAGTTCTAGTTCAGTTCTAGTTCAGTTCTAGTTCAGTTCTAGTTCAGTTCTAGTTCAGTTCTAGTTCAGTTCTAGTTCAGTTCTAGTTCAGTTCTAGTTCAGTTCTAGTTCAGTTCTAGAAGCCTTCCCTCCACTTTTTTCCTTTTGCTCAAACACTTGTTTTTATGCCAAATATTTTATTTTTGCTGATAATTTTAGTAATTTTTTTTTTAAGCCAGAACAAACATACGGTTTATAGTTTTATGTTCTCTTTACTAAACCACAATCATCATAAATTTTTCATTTGTTTCAGTAGCACATTTTAACTTTTTTTTAGTTTTAACCTCTACGTATTTGCAAATAGTTCTGGGTAAAACTACAGTTATCACACACAACTTTACAATTTTTATGAGGTGCAAAAGAGAAATATTTAAAAAAAAATTAAATAAAAACTACAAACAGATAAAATGTTACACAAACCGCTGTTAAAAGTTTAAATAAAGTTTATGGCAAAACATACTTTTAGGGGTTGTGCAGAATAATGCATAAAATTCATAGTTATAGGAATATTTATGGGAAAAAATATTAAAAAAAAACAAAGATGTTACATTTGTTTTGATGAGGTAAGGAAAATAGAAAGTGTTGGCAGTTTTAAAAGCGTTTAACCTCAAAAAATATTGGTTATCCTAAAATTAGGCAACAGTTTTTTATGACAAATAAAAAAACCTTTAAATAGTGTTTAATTTTGTAAGCAAATAATAAAATTAAACTCGTTTAAACAAGGACTGTATAAGGTTTTTCATTTATTTAATTTTTTCCAACAAAAACAGAACAAGCACAACAATGCAAAACATTTGTAATTACGAGTATAAATAAACATTTCCCTCACACCTCCCACATATTCCCTGCTTGAACCTAACAACAGCCCACGAGTGCTGAGCAGCAACGACAACAACAACAAAAAGTGGTAACAAATTATTCAAATTACTTTCTACATGCCACAAGGCACAACATTTAGCAGTTATGGGAATTTTTCATATGCTTTGTGCAAGAGAATGTGTGTGTGTTTTTGTTTGTTTTCTTTTTTTTTCGGATGTGTGAGTATAGAATTTTCTTTTTAATTAAACAAACTACCACTAATTGCGCTGGCGAAAAACCGGGATGCAGAAAAAAAGGGTTTTTGCAGAAAACAAATTTCTTAATTATACACTCAAGAAAATAATGTTATTGCATTAAAAGGATTAAACAAAAGATGTTTGAAAATTGCTGAATTTTTAAAAATTCACTTAATTGAGTTTAATGAAGTCAAGTGAAAGCAAATCATTGGGAAGGTTTTGTTTTAATACATTGAAGAGAAATTTCAAGTGTGGGTAGGCATGTGTTTGAATATGTAGCAAATATTGTAGCAACAACAAATTCTAAACAAATATTTCTTCATCTTATAAATCGCGAGCACGATTGATAAACAATAGACAGTAATCCATAATGTCGAAGAAATAGTGCGAAGAAATATTGAAATCCCATAAATTTTATAAATTCTGATCACTTCGGCAGAACTTTTAATTTTTTTTTTTTTTAGTTGTCAACTGAACTAGAACCTGAACTAGAACCTGAACCTGAACTAGAGCCTGAACTAAAAACTGAGCTAGAACCTGAATTAGAATCTGCACTAGAACATGGACTAGAAACTGAACTATAACCTGAACTAGAAGCTAATCTAGAACTAGAACTGAACCTGAACTAGAACCTGAACTAGAACCTGAACTAGAATCTGAACTAGAAACTGAACTAGTATTTTAACTAGAACCTGAAATTATCTAGAACCTGAACTGAACTAGAACCTGAACTAGAACTTGAACTAGAATCTGAACTAAAACCTGAACTAGAACTTGAACTAGAATCTGAACTAAAACCTGAACTAGAACCTTAGCTAGAAACTGAACTAGATCCTGAACTAGAAACTGAGCTGGAAGCTGAACTAGAGCTGAACTTAACTAGAGCTGAACTAGAACCTGAACTAGAACCTGACTTAGAGCCTGAACTAGAATCTGAACTAGAACCTGAGCTAGAACTTGAACTAGAAACTGAACTAAAACCTGAACTAAAACCTGAACTAGAACCTGAACTGGAAACTGAACTAGAACCTAAACTAGAACTAGAACCTGAACTAGAACCTGATCTAGAAACTGAACTGGAAGCTGAACTAGAACCTGAACTAGAAACTGAACTAAAACCTGAACAAGAGCTGAACTTAACTAGAGCTGAACCTGAACTAGAACCTGAACTAGAAACTGAACTAGAACCTGAACTAGATACTGAATTAGATCCTGAACTAGAAACTAAGCTGGAAGCTGAAGTAGAACCGGAACTAGAAACTGAACTAAAACCTGAACTAGAGCTGAACTTAACTAGATCTGAACCTGAACTAGAACAAGAATCTGAACTAGAACCTGAACTAGAACCTGAACTAGAATCTGAACTGGAAATTGAACCTGAACTAAAACCTGAACTAGAGCTGAACTAGAACCTGCACTAGTAATTGAATTAGAACTAGAACCTGAACTAGAACTTGAATCTGAAATAGAACCTGAATTAAAACTGAGCTAGAACCTGAACTAGAACTTGAACTAGAACCTGCACTAGAACCTGAATTGGAAGCTGAACTAGAACCTGAACTAGAACCTGAACTTGAACATGAACTAGAACCTGAACTAGATCCTGAGCTATAACCTGCACTAGAACTTGAACCTGAACTAGAACCTGAACTAGAAACTGAACTAGAGCCTGAATTAAAACCTGAACTACATCTTAACTAGAACTTAACTTGAGCTAGAGCTCTTGAAAGAAAAGAAATTTCTTCAAACTCATTAAGTATTACCAAAAGTGTTTCCCCATTATCTTCACTTCTTTAACATTAATTACAGTTGTTTTTTTTATTTTCGCCCTTCCCATAAATCACTTACATCCTACGATGGTTGTTAAACTTTATGAATGACTACTTAAAGTTTAATTTTCATCATTAAATTACGAGTGCAACTATTAAAAATCAACAGAAAATTTATGTTAAATTCTCCCTTCCATACAAAAAATAAAAGAATTACAGTTTTAACTTCTTTCTCTCGAACAAAAAAAAAAAAAAAACTACATACAAATATTAAAAATGATTTAAATACCTCCTTAAGCTATAATTCAACGAAATTATGACTACTTTACACACATTTTTATATAATTTTTAAGTTAACAAAGAGCGTAATAAAAAAAAACGGAGAGTAATAATATCCTGGCTTAAAAAACATACACAGAAATACAAGTGTTTATGAATGGGAACGAGTAAGTGTCTGAGTACAATGTCCTTTTTGTTAACAATATTTGTGCAATACAAAAGCGGGTACGAGTAATTTGGCCACATAGAATGAAAAATGTAAAAAGGAACTAAAATATGTATGAAAAAAATAAAAAAAAACAATAAACAAAAGCACATTAAGTAACTATTAAAACAAATTATAAAGAAAACAGCCAACAACTTCAGTGAAAATTGTGAAAAATTATAATGAACGTAACGTGTTGCAGGCAGCAGTAGCACCAGCAGACGAGTAGAGAAGTGCATTATTTAACAATTTTTGTGAAATTACTTTTAATGTTTTGTAATAATTTTTCTTTCATTTTATTCTGTATGTCAAAAACTGTTGAAAATACTGCAGCAAATTGTTGTAAAAGCGAAATGTCATAAAAATTAAATTGAAATTTTTAGACAAATTAGCGTTATAATAAAGGCAATTAGAATGTGAGCGTTAAGCAGCAGGCGATAGTTTAAAAAGTAAATGTAAGTACTAGAAAATAACGCACAATACTTTTTAATATTATATGTATAAGGAGCTTGCTAAGAAAATCTATAATGTAAGTTACCATTGGACAACTTCTTAGGATTTATATAAAAAATATTAATTTAAAAAAAATTAGATGTTTGTTTTTAATAAAATTCTTTGACCTTTTTTTCTTTCTACCACGTCCCTGAACTGAGTTATTTCCTTCCGTTTGTTTCCGTTTGCTGTGCAAATGACAAGACAACTTTAAGCAAATCAGTCACTATGTGAACCACTTTTCAGATGAACGTGATTTGAATTCAATTAGATAAACATGAAAGAAATAGAAAACAAGAAAAAAAAAACATGCAGGAAATAGGAAATACACAGACATGAACACCATCACAAAACACATGAACCCAACCAAACCTCTCTCTCTCACCCTCTCTCCCTCTCTCTTAGTCAGTGACTATTGTATTTATGTGTGAGCATTAGTAAAAAGCTGCATAAATATAAATCTGTTTAGATTTGATTTGATTTTATGTTTTAATCATTTGCAAATGTTGGTTTTTTTTATCTTTTTTTATTTTTATGTATTTTTTCTGTGATTTCAGTTGTTTTTTTTTTGCAATTTTCATAGTTTCTGAGCTGAGAAAATTAGAAAGTCATTTGTTTAGCAAATAACACGTCTCTTCAAGTACCCAAATAAGGAACATAACAGGAAATGAAAATTTTGTGGGGGGTTAGAGAAGAGCAGTAAATGGATTTGTGAAAAGATATATCCGCTTGTTAAGGAGATAGAGAAATTTAAAAGTAATCAATTGGTTAAATAATACAATATTAACTTTTATTAGATAAACATAAAACTAAGGACAAAATAATAAAATTACGTTTTGATTACCTCATTTCTGGCCAATTAAATAAACTAGTCAAACAATTTTGCGGTGCTTAAGACAAAATCTTTAATGCAGAATGTAATAAGTGTTTGGCACTGCAAATGAAAATAATTTTGTTGAAACTTAACTGTTATACTGGCAACAAATTCAGCTATTTCAAAAGTTTTAAATTTTGAAGATGCAATAAAATAAGGAGCGCTATATGAAAAAAACAAATCTATACATTAGAGTGACAATCAGTTGTATGGAAAAAAGTTTTTGTTAAAATTTTGAAGAGTGCCGGGTGGAATATTGTGACACTAGGCCTAAGTGTTAAGTGCTGAAAATTTGAGCCAAATCAGGCAACGATTTCTGGACGCGCATCGAGGACAAAGTTCAGATATATGCAAAATTTTACTATTTATATGGAATAAATAGGTGAAACTCGTTAACTTTCGACATTGTTTTCTAGAAATATGTAGATTTATCATAATATTAATAGGCAAGTCGATTTCTTTAGACCCCTTTTAATCTCACATTATATATTCAATTTGGGCAAGAAATATACCATTTTAAAGGGATTTATTCACAGAAGTGCAGAATGTATGTTTTATTGAAATCCGTTCAGTTTTTTAGGAGTTATAAGCGTTTAAAGATGTTACTAACACATATGCAAAAGGTGTACATGTGAACCTTAAGCTAAAAGGTAAACAAAGCAATGCGTGTTTGTCCAATTTGTTGTTGTAAATAAATAAGAGAAACAATTAAACAGTATTGATTTCGCTCTGTTTTAAGTGAGAGTTGTTATAGAAAACAAAGAAGAAGACTTTAGTAATTTAAATTCGCTTTAATAAATATATTTTGATAATTTGTTTTATAAACCTTTGACAAATTTAAAAAACTGTTTATGAATATGGGGGTAAATATGTAATTGTAGATAAGTAAATAGTTATTTTACAATATGTGCAGAACTATAATTGTGACGATTTTCAACGGTTTATCACTGCATGAAGTTTAATGAAAAATGGGACGGATCGGAAAAAACGGAAACTACAAAGTAAATAGTTATTTCTAAATATTTTGTGAACTATAATTGCAAAATTCTTCAAACTTAGTCTAAATGGCTCTTTTATAAATTTGCATAGTTTCGCTCAAATTATTCGGGATTGGAATAGTGGGCGTAGCACACCCTATACAAAGTATATAATTAATTTCGAATATCTGTAGAACTATAATTGTAAAAGTGTTTAAACTTTTAGCGAATTAATTTCTTATTACTGTGCGGAGTTTAGCTGAATATATACGGAATTAGATTAGATGGCATAGCACTAAAAATGGGAGAGGTCGGAAAAGGATGTGAGTCACCTCCCATAGAAAGTAATAATTGCAAGGTTCTTCAAACTTACCATTTTACACACATTACATTACACACATTTTACTCTCTTACCATTTTACACAGATTGGCTGAAAATGGTCGGGATTGCATTAGTGGTTGTGGCACAAAGTAAATAATTAATTTTGAATATCTGGAGAACTATAATTCTAAAACAATTTAAACTCGGTACTCGGTATTAATCAATTTATTACCATTATACGGAGGTTAGCTAAAAACGAATTTATTCCCTACCTTATAAAGGAAAGTTAAAGTAAAGCCTGATATTTACATAAAAGGTTTAAAAATAGGTGGGATTAGAGCACTGGAGTGGTATGTCCCATACAAAATTAGTTAGTTATTTTCGAATATCAAGTGTAATTGAGAGATTCTCAAATTTTGTATGTGTTATTTTCGTATTTCCATGCATATTTTTTTAATTTTCCTAGGGTAGGGGTAGCGAAGTGCACCGGGTTATGCTAGTTTATATTAATGAATATTACATTAAACATTTTTTTTAGGAAATTAACCCTGTATCTCCTTTGGGTCAAAATGACCCAAAAACTGTATTATCGCCAAAATTCAAGTTTCATTAAAATCAGCCCAAAAATATATAACATTTCGCTATCTTTGCATTAGAAATTCCAAATATTGAAAAATTTGACCTTTGACCTTCACGATTTAAAGGTTAACGCTTTCCGATTTTAGTAAAACTTTCAGACCATATTTAAAATTACCAGGATTATAATATTATGAATAAGTTTTACTTAAAATTTATAGCAGTAAGGAAATTGGGCTCATTCGCCAAAATATGTACAAAAAATTAGTTTTTCTCGAAAATCGCAAAATTTAAATCGCAGGTACAGAAAAACTGTAAGATGTATTGACATAATTTTTTCATATTTTTATTCCCTATTTTGATCTAAATAAATTCCAATGTGATGATCAAAAAATTCTGAAATTTGTTTGACAAAATATTTAATAATTTGAAAATGGAGATTTGAAACAGCCGTTAAAAAAATTATTTTTTTTGGCCATACCTGCGAATAGGTTAACGGTATCCTACGAAGACAAAAACACATACACAAGTAAATACGGATATATTTTAAATAAAAATTAGCTTTTATTTTAATTTTTCTCGAAATATGTTAATTTTTTTTCCTAAATTTTTTGTTCAAGTGGCTTGAAACACGTTAATGGTCTGGCGAATTTGTAATAACTTTAAAATTTTTAACCAAATTTTGTCATTTATATCTCATTACAACGATAATTACGTACATATTTCGATTCTTTTGCATTCAATTGCAAAAGTATTTATTTAGTAGCAAAATTTTTTCAAAAACTGAAAAATTTGTTTCGAATTTTGGCGATAATACGTCCAGAAATCGTTGCCCGATTTGGCTCAAATTTTCAGCACTTAACATTTAGGCCTAGTGTCACAATATTCCACCCGGCACTCTTTGAAATCTAAAAAAAAAATCGGCTGTCACTCTACTATATATATAACAAGTAAGAGAGATATATTCGGCTGTGCCGAATATTATATACCCTTCACCAAATTATACTTTAAAATATTTTTATTTAAACAAAATTAGTTTTCAGTTGTTTTTTTAAATTTAAAAAAATCATTTTTTTTTAGTTTTGAAAAAAAAATTTCATTTAAAAATTTTTTTTTTAATATTTAGTGAAAAAAATGTCTGGTGAAAAAAAAAATTCGGGTTAAAAAATATTTTTTCCGATTTTGACCCATTGTAGGTCCAACTTACTATGGTCTTATATACGTCGTTTCACGAGTCTTTGAAATATCTGTCATTAGATATCCAATATTGTCTATATTAATGATTTAGTAATCCAGATATATGTAGGTAAGAAATCGAGGTTGTCCTGGTTTTATCCTTATATCTCCGCCATTTGTGGACCGATTTTCTCGGTTTTAAATAGCAACCGAGCCGGAAGAATTTCGGAGATATTAATGTATGAATCGTGTATGTAAGTTATTTGGGGGCTTTAATATACAGACGGACATGGCTATAGCGACTCCGCTATCTATAACTTTGTGGGGTCGCAAATGAAAAATGTAGAAATTACTAACGGAATGACAAACTTATATATCGAGCCCTTGCGCCAAATTATCGTAAGCGACATTTTTAAAATTTTTTTTTATTGCAGAAATTAAAATTTTATGGACCGACAGATGTTATAGCGTTCTCAGAATATCAAAATTGTTAATAACTTCAAAAATATAGGAGGTACGATTTTATCGTAAGTCAATGTTGACATTTTACAGTAAACGAATTTTATCGTAAGCGACACACAGTGGTATAGAAAAAAACAAGTAAGAAAGTATGGTCGGGCAAGCCCGACCATATAATACCCTACAATAAGTAAAAGAGCAAAAAAAAATTTTCTTTTAAAATTTCATTAATTTATATTTTTGAGTGATTTTCGGAAGTGGGCCTTATATGGGGGCTATGACCAATTATGGACCGATCACCATGAAATTAGGTCGTGTGATTTATGTCTATATTAAAGTTTAAGCGATTTATGCACGTTAAAGTGATTTTCGGAAGCGGGTCTATATGGGAGCTATGACTAATTATGGACCGATCGTAACAAAATTTGGTGACATGAATTTTGTGTATACAAAACTTATTTGGAGCGGAATTTGTGGAGATACATATATAAATTAAACATTTATGACCGATAAAGTCCAATTTCGGGAGGACATTTGTATGGGGGCTAGGTGAAATAATGGACCGATTTCAGCCAGTTCCAATAGGCTTGGTCCTTGGGCCGAAGAAGTAATATGTACCAAATTTGATCGAAATATCTTAAAAATTGCGACCTGTACTCTGCGCACAAGGTTTACATGGACAGCCAGCCAGCCGGCCAGCCAGCCAACCAGACGGACGGACGGACATCGTTTAATCGACTCAGAAAGTGATTCTAAGTCGATCGGTATACTTTAATGTGGGTGTTAGACCAATATTTTTGGGCGTTACAAACATCTGCACAAACGCATAATACCCTCCCCACTATGGAGGTGCAGGGTATAATCACCGTGTAAATGTTCATGATTTTTTGGAAGATTCTCAAAAGGGAATTCGAAAAAATAGACGTCTGAAAAGTTTTAATGTAAATTGCGCCTAACATTAGTAAATAGCTACCGGACGAAGTCAACTTGTTTTAAATATTTTTAAGAAAACAAAAATTAGTTTTCAAAATTTTTTAAAAACTTCATTGAAATCTATCCATATCCAAATCACAGGAGTCAACTTTGATATCCTGAGTTCTAACAGTTTGAGTACGAGTTTCATTTCCTAATATTTTTGTAGTTTAGAAAATACTGATTTGTTACCACTTTTTTCAATCGACATCAATCTGTGTCGACCATTGATATCTAATTGCAAGGACTTGCGGCAATCAATGCTCTCAACTCCAATCTAATAAGGTCGTAATAATTCACAATGAAATTCTTGGTCCAACATAGACAACACCTTGTAGAGTTTATATGGAAACACAAATTGGTTGCACAGGCAGACAGATACGACCTCTTGATATGGAACCTAAAACTAACTCTTGTATTAATTCAAAAAAATAACTAATTCCATTTTGCTGTTAACTGTTGCAAAAAAAGTCCAATAAATATTTTACTCCTCTCCACCTATGATGGTGTACAGTATCACACAACAATTTAAAACTGTCTACTTTGATTTATTTAGCCGTATGTTCCATTTATTTAGAAATACGAAAACAAAAACCAAATATTGATAACAATAACAAAATGGTGTTATTTTTGCTGTTTTTTTTTTTTGCAATGACTTTTGGGCTGAAATCCAACTATTGTAACAAAAAGCAAAAAAATAAAAAACGAAGTGGAAAAAAGTTGATTAAAAACTAACTGTGGTGGAAATTGTTAAAGGAAATGTATATAAACTGGGAGTCAGTTTAAGTGCCAATGCTTTGGCAGTAATATATCATGCAACAGATATACGAATAACATAATATACGAGGGTTGCTAGTTAGGCTTAGAGACTTTAAAAATTTTGCAGATTACAATTTTTAAAGAATATCAAGAGCCAAAATAAAAGCACTTAGCATCTTAAAAATAACTGAAATACAAAACAATCTTTCTTATACCTCAGTATTATTTCATTAAAAAGCTAAATATTTTTAGGGTTTTTAAAGATTTTTTTCCCGTAAATACAGCCAATATTTTTGTTTTGTTATTTTATTTTATTTATATAAACCCCTGAAACTTAAACCGTATACATATCAAGCGCAAAAAAGAATTCAGGTTTATTGGCAACGGAAGTTGTTTTATGAGAATGAGTATACACTTGTTAGCAAGAGCGAAAACAACAAACTGCCAAACAATAATTTGAAATATGAGTATGAAGTTCAAATAACAAACAAATATAAAAAACCTTAAACTATTGTTTAGTTTTACAACAAAAAAAAAATATACAAATAATATCAAGCTAAAAATTTCAAACCAAAAATGAAATGAGTGAAAAGTGTCAAAAGAATAAAACAAATAACTATTGTAAAGCCGATTAAAAACAAATATTAATAGCACAGCGTTTATTAAATTTCATTGATATCAGATACTTGAAGGATTATTGAAATTCTATAGAGGATTTCAAATTCATTCCACTACAAATAATGTTTAAAATCAACAAAAATATACAGTTCTATCAAAGACTAATGATTGCATAAAATTCTTTGGAAATAGTGGCGTATACTTATTATTTAATTTAAATTCAATTAAAGTTATGAGGAAAGAGTGGCGTATACTTATTATTTAATTTGAATTCAATTAAATAATACGTATACGCACCGTATTAATTAGAACAATCAAACTATTACGTATACTTATTATTTAATTAATAACTTAATTAAATATTAAGTATACGCAACTTATTTTCATATTTCCTTGTTTAAAATAAATATTTTCTTTTCTATTTAATTAATTTAAAAATGCAAAAAAAAATCCTCTTTAATTTCTGCAAAATCTAACAAACATTCTGTCATTTAAAAGAACATTAAAAATGTCTATTATTTTTTTTATATTTGTTGAAAACAATCACTAGATTTTTCTAAGGCAATTAAAATATTTTCTCTAATGGTTCATTTTTGTTTTGTTCAACACAAATCTGAGCAACAATAAAAAAAAACAAAACTGTCTAACAACAAAAACAAGTACATACTTAAATAACACAGGCAGCAGCAATAAAACAAATGCAATGCAATGCGCTGTCATACAAAACAAAACAACAGAAGCTCGCACCAAACGTACCAGTTTGCTACACAAGGGGGGGAAGGGGGTGTGAAAACAATGGCAGGCAGGCAGAAGATAATATTGAAACATAAAAACAAACACATTGCTAACAACAACCAAGGAGTTGGGGCCAATACATATGCAATAATGTTAATGTGTTTACGCATAGAAACGCCTAAAAGTACATCTACAAAAATAATTATATAAAAATTTTAAAAAGTAGAAATTTAAATTTTTTCAACATCACTTTTTTATATTTAGAATATTTTTGATCGATCATACATTTTGTTTAGTAATCTCTTGATATTTCTGTATACAAAAATTATTAACTGGTGACTTGATTGATTGCTCTCAAGAACAATTTTTATTTATAACCATCACATATAATTGTCTATATAGAAATTTTTTATTCGTTATCACTGATTTTCATATAAAATGATTTGATTTGATATTCACTAGAAATGTCATCTTTTTGCTGTTATAATTTTCTCTAGCTAGCTTGTTTTGTTACTGATCCCTAAATATTTGTTTATCATCAATCACAAAAAAATATTTGTTAGCGATCGTATGGAAAAAATATTTATTAACTATTTATACACATTTTTTGTTACTGATCACTTGATTGTTATAGCTATAGTAAAATGTTTGCTATTACGATTACATGAAATTTTATGCATATACTTTTTTACAATGAAAACAATTTTGGTCTCTCGATCACTTCAAATTTCATCATACATATTTTTTTGTTACTGATCAACTGATCGCTTTTTCTATAGAAATTTGTGGGTACTCTGATCATTTGATATCTTGATCGATTTCTTTAATGTTTGTTTATAACGAATTAAAAAAATACTCTAGGATTCTCTTTAGATTTTTTTTTTTTTTGTTTTCACGATCACTTTTAATTTTATTTATACACATTTTTTGTTACTGATTACTAGATTGATTTGGCTATAGTAAATTATTTGCTAATACGATTACTTGAAATATTGTCTATAGACATTTTTCATTATTGATCACTTGATCATTTTCTTTATAAAAAAAAATTTCTACATACACATTTTTTGCTATTGATAAATTGATCGATTTCCTTATAGAAATTTGTGGGTTACTGATAATTTGATCACAAATTTCACTCCGATCGAAAGACATCGGTTCCAAAATTTGTGTCACTTGAAATAGAAACCCCCATATATAAATCTTGTTCGATGTAAATTTTTTGTTAGCAAGATCACTTCCAATTTTCCCCATATGTACAAGGTTTTTGTTACTAATCTTTTTATCACTTAAAATTTTCTCTATACAAAATTTTTTGTTAACGATCACTTATGATTTTCTATATGAAATTTGTTTTGCTACCGATCAGTTTCTCTAAACAATAATTTTTGATATCGCGATCACTTAAATTTCGTCTGTAATAATATGAAATTGAAATTGCATCTATAAAAATTGTCTTTGTTATTGATCATTGATCGATTTCTCTAAAGAAATTTATTTGTTATTACGATCACTTGAAATTTTATTTATACAAATTGTTTGTTCATGATAACTTAATAGATTATTCTATTGTCAGTGATCACTTGTAGATTTCCCACAAAAAAAAAATGTTTTTATCACGATCACTTAAATTTTATCTATAAAAAATATTTCTATTACTGATCGCATGATCGATTTATTTATATTTCATCTATTAAAATCGATTTTGTTTTTTATCCTTGATCGATTTCTCTAAAGAAATTTATTTGTTATCACGATCACTTGAAATTTTATTTATACAAATTGTTTGTTCATGACAACTTAATAGATTATTCTCTTGTCAGTGATTACTTGTTGATTTCCCACAAAAAAAAATGTTTTTATCACGATCATTTTGTAGTGATCAGTTGATCTTCCCATAAACATTTTTTTGTCAGCAATAGCAAGATTTTTTTTGTATAACATGTTCTGTTATGTATTATTCTACGGAATGCTAAAGATTGAAAAAATTTACTCAAACGATCATGCAAAATGATCTCTAAAACAATTTTTATTATCGATCACATAGAATTTTTTTTTTTGCTAACGATCACATGAAATTTCTAGCAAATTATTTCTTATGGACTTCTTCCTTAAACTTAAACTATAGCAACACTGTAATATTTGACAATATTTTTTTCGAATAATTGTAGTTTCTGTTTCTTATTTTCCCTCACTGTATGCTCAACAACCTTCAACAATAATACATACAATGCAAAAGTAACAACAATAGAAACAGCATCCTGCTGCTGCTGTTCACATTGTTGCTTTTGCGTGTGTGTTTGTGTGTACATGAGCAGCTTGTTCTCTTGTTGTTGTAAAAATTATATAAAACAAGAACAAAAAAATAAACAATATTTTCAATACAACAACAAAACTAAAGCTTTTAGTAAAGCATTGTCTACGTATTATTGTTGTAATTGCTGCAACTGTTGTCGTTGTTGCTGCTGTTTTCTGTAACAAAAAAATGCATTTAAGTGCAATTATCATTGAGTAGATGCAGCAGAAAAAAAAGGAATCGAAATCACTGCGAAACATTATTATTGTAACAACATTTACATTTACATATTTACAATCATACAAGCAGTTGCTGTTGCAGTGTTAGCAACATCAACACCCAAAAATACAAGCGTTACAAACTCATTCAGATTTAATTTTTTTTTTTTTTTTTGGAAATTTTGCTGTGAACAACATGTTTTAAAGCAGGCAGCAGTAGCGAAAGGGAATAAAAGCAAAAATTAACATTAAAACCAGTAACACGTATTTCAGTTAATCCGAGAATGGCAACATTTTACTGCTTCTTTTTTTTTGGTTCTGTTAAAAATTGTAAACATTTCTAGTTGGTGTCTAATGCAGTCAATTTTTTTTTTTATTATTTTTAGAGGACATAGAAAATGCGTTGCTCGACATGAAAACCAAACAAAACACCACAACTTGCAACATATCTCGTTTGTTTGAACACATTGATGCAAGTAGTAAAATCCAAAATGATATATTCCGTCAACCATATTGCCTTTTGTCTAAAACATTTAAAGGTGTTAAAACAAATTCAATACATTGTTTGGAACATTTCTTTAATGGGTATCAAAAACAAAGTAGAGGAAAATATCTGTGAAAATTTATATAAACTCGTATTTATTATTTTAATTGGTAGTTGTTCAACCTGCAAGTGACATTCTGATTGTATTCATTAACTGCAAGTTGTCTAGTTTAGAAAATAGTTTCATTAGGGTGCCTAGTTACTAATTAGATTAATTTACCATGATTCTTCTGTTCATAACACGGTAAAACACGGTGCGTAGTTGTAAATAAATTATGTTACGCATAAAATATTTGCATACAAAATAAACGTTACTAACATGCAACAATGTTAATTCAAATGTCGACGAAACCAAAGCAGGTGCTATAGCAAAATTTTTCTATAGAAAACTATATCACTTGCTATAGCAAACATTTTCTTTACAAATTTCAAGTCTCAAAATGAGTGGTATAGCAACTAATTTCAATAAGCAATTATCTAGAGCAGCTATTTTCTAAGAAATTTGACACTAGGGCTACTATTTTCTATAAAAATAAGAATTTTTCTATAAAAAATAGAGCTATAATTGTATTTCCTTTATAAATAAGTGCTATAGCAACTGCTTTCCTTAAAAATTAGTGCTATAGCAACTATTTAGTATAAAGATAGTGCTATAGCATTTATTTTGTATAAAGTTAGTGCTATAGCAACTATTTTCTTTTAAAATGAGTGCAAAGCAAAAAGTTTCTTTTAAAATTTGGGCTATAGCAACTAATAATTAGTGCAACAGCAAAAGCTTTTAATAGAAATTTGTGCTGCGACATAAATTATCTACACTAATTAGTGCTATAGCAACTACTTTCTTTAAAATTAGTGCTATAAAGCTATTTCCTTTATAAATTAGCGTTACAATAACTATTTTACCTAAAATTTAGTGCTATAAAAAGTATATTGTATGAAGTTAATGCTACAATATCTTTTTTACATAAAATTAGTGCTACAGTAACTATTTTTATTTTGATTAGTGTTATAGCAACTATTTAGTATAAAATTAGTGCTATTTTTTATAAAATTTGTACTATAGCAAATAATTTCTTTCAAAATTAGTGCTATATCATCTTTTTTTCAAACTGTAGCAGGTGCAATAGAAAATTCAAGCTGTAGCAGTTATTATGACAAATATTTTCTATAGAAAATGCAAGCCATATCAGGTGCTATAGCTAAAATTTTCTATGGAAAATTCCAGCCTAAAAATTAGTGCTATAGCAACTTATTTATATTAAAACAAGTAAGAAAGTATGATCGGTCAAGCCCGACCATATAATACCCAACACTAAATAAAAGAGCAAAAACATTTTATTTTAAAATTTCAATAATTTATATTTTTGAGTGAGTTTTTGGAAGTGGGGCTTATATGGGGGCTATGGACCGATCAACATAAAAATAAGGTCGTGTGATTTATGTCTATATTAAAGTTAACTATGTTGAATTTTGTGTGAATACCAACATTTTTAAGCGATTTATGCACGTTAAAGTGATTTTCGGAAGCGGGTCTATATGGGAGCTATGACTAACTATGGACCGATCGTAACAAAATTTAGTGACATGAATTTTGTGTATATGAAACTAATTTGGAGCGGAATTTGTGGAGATACATATATAAATTAAACATTTATGACCGATAAAGTCCAATTTCGGGAGGACATTTGTATGTGGGCTAGGTGAAATAATGGACCGATTTCAGCCAGTTTCAATAGGAATATCTTTCAAATTTCATCGAAATATCTTCAAAATTGCGACCTGTACTCTGCGCACAAGGTTTACATGGACAGCCAGCCAGCCCTCCCCACTATGGTGGTGTAGGGTATAAAAATATAGCTCGGAATGAATGTGGATCAAATTGTTCTTAATATTTGCAATCCTATTAAAATTTTGATATAAATGTTAGTTTTAGAAACTCAATGAATATGTAATATAATAATAAAATCTTTATTTATTAACGAAACTCAATGAAATTTTCAGCGTTTTTTAAGTTTCTCATTCTAAATAACAAGGTGTATAAAAACTTGTTAAAAGGTCAAAGGGGTCAAAAAAAATCCCAAAAATGGTATTGTTTACAATTTTCCCTATAGAGTCTACATTTCCTTCGGGGCTGAGAAAATACTTTAAGGATAAATAGGGAACACATCAGGGTTTCCAAAGCTGCTTTCCGTTTTCTGATCCCAGCTTTGGGATTTTAGAACATGTGGCCCAAAGTTGAAATTTTGATAAAAAATAGGTAAATTTCTAAAGGGCGTAGGGCCGACATGTTTTTTATACCAAAATTTTCTCCGTAAAGAAACTTTATAGAAAAACATAAAATTGTTATACGTTCTTAAAAAAAGTTGTTTTTTAATAAAAAAAGAGTTAAGTCACCTTTTTGTCTAAAAAACAGCAAAACTATACTATTTTTTGAATTTTGAAATTGAAAATCGGTTCTTTTTGGATTCGTAATTGATATTGCTCTGAAATCTTTTGTATGTTATAATTTAGTTGTCTAACTAACAAAAAAAATTCGAGTCCATTCGGTCCAAAAGTGCGCCCTATATTTTTAAATAAGCGGACCAAGGTATGGCAAAATTTTAAAATTTCAATTTTGAAATGCCTATAACTAGGAAATTATAAGTGATAAATAGCACACGCAAGCCTGTTTTTTCAAGACCTAGCCGAGGGCTTTCCAAAAATATAAAATTCTTTGAAATCGGATGGGAAACAAAAAAAATGGCACATGTTTAAAAATTTTACATGTCGAAGGTACCCTTCTTTGAGCCCCCATAGCGCCGCCCCTGGAGCATTTGTAGGTCCCATTTTATTACGCCCAATTCAAATTTTATCCCGCTCGGACCACCGGTTTAGAAATGCCAGATTTATTTCCAAAAAATTTCGATTCTGCCCCACTGTGATAGCGCTATGGCAACAAAAAGTAGTAATTTATTTAAAACTCAGTGCTATAGGATTTAGTTTCCTTAAAATTAGTGCTATATAAACTAGTTTGCCAAAAATTAAATGCTATAGCATGTATTTTGTATGAAGATAGTGCTATAGCTAATTTTTTCTGTAAAATTAGTGCTATATAAACTATTTTCTTAACATATTAGAGCTATAGCACACAATTAGTTTACAAACTATTGCCAATTTATAGAGCAATTCCTGTCAAATTGGTTCTTGCTATTATTCTCCCTCATTCCTGCTGTATATTTCATTAATTAATTATTTAAAATTTTAAGAAGCAATTAACCTAGTGAAAGTCTTCTTTAATCTTGGATTTTTTTTTGTCAGTCCTCCCCTCATTTGAAATTTGTAAATGAGGACACTTTAATGTAACCAAATATTTTTTACCAGAGATCCACAACTTCATCGTCGTCAACAAACATTCGATAAAGTGTGTCAGCCTTGCTGTTAATGCATCTCTATTTACTTAAATGCTTAAGTAATGTAGGCAATTTGTTGTTGTGTTTCTAGTTGCTGTTGTTTTTGTTGTTATTAAGGTATTAGGACACTAATGATGTTTGTTGTTATCGCTGTTGTTTTGTTAGTTTTTACTGTTACTGTTGCCTTGTTTGTTTGTTTGTTGGTGTATACGCCATATCGTGGCATTAATTAAATATGAGTGAGTGGTTAAATAAGCAGAGCATTTTGAATTCTCGAATATGTACAGTAAAAAAAAACAAGGCAACAAAATGAAACACCATCACAAATGTCTAGAGTATGAGCTGCGAGTTTGTTTCAATGTGTGTTTTTGTGGGAAATAACACCCCAGTTTAGCACTTGCATAATTGCGTTTGTTTGTATGTATGTGGTCGTAGCACCAGTACATGTGTGTTTACAAATTCATAACACTTGTTAAGACATACACAGGATCAAGGATACAGTGGGAGACAATAAAGAGGAAACTATGATGTACGCGTTAAATTAATGTCTTGAGACGTTCTCTGTATGAATGTTTAGAGTAACTTGTAATTGTTAACAAATGTAGTCAAGTTGCAACAGCAATCGATTGTTTAATAATAAGTCACATGAGACCAGCAAACAGTCAGCTAGTTTATGTCTAGTAGAGAATCGACACCGATAAATGTAAGAGTTTCTTTTATATTGTCACTCACTTTATCAGCATGTTCAAATACTTAGTCCCACATGCACATTTCAAACTTATCATTCACAAACAAACATTTACATCCTTATCACATACATCAGCAAACAGCCAAACACATACCAACACGCAAACGTATCTAAACACACACGTATATTTTTACATTTGTATTACAAACATTTGGAAAAAATTTTACAAATTCTGCGGTTGTCTTGTTCTCATCATTCGACGTCATACAGTCTACTCCTTTATTACTTGTACAACTTAAGTGCTCTTGTTGTTGTTTTTGCTGCTGCAAAATAAATGAATTTCTATGTGTGTAGTTGTGTGCTGAACATTAGCAAGTGTTCATGTTCATGTGTTAAAGATTGCACAAGTATTCTTGTAACTTAATTAAAAAAATGTTGCTTAATTAAATGATAGAATCTAAAAACCAAAATTATGTACAATATTTTTCCAACAGATTATGTACTTAAAGTAAAACTACACATACACACACACACACTTATACATGGTTACTTATAAGTATGTATTAGTGCATACTTATTCATATGGTATTTATATAAATAACTGATTGCCATTAACTAAATATGCATTACTTCATTAAAGAAATTAAAAAAAATGCTAGAAAAATATGAGCATTTAAGCAGAGTATGTATTAAGGGATATTAGAACTAGAACTGAACTAGAACTGAACTAGAACTGAACTAGAACTGAACTAGAACTGAACTAGAACTGAACTAGAACTGAACAAGAACTGAACTAGAACTGAACTAGAACTGAACTAGAACTGAACTAGAACTGAACTAGAACTGAACTAGAACTGAACTAGAACTGAACTAGAACTGAACTAGAACTGAACTAGAACTGAACTAGAACTGAACTAGAACTGAACTAGAACTGAACTAGAACTGAACTAGAACTGAACTAGAACTGAACTAGAACTGAACTAGAACTGAACTAGAACTGAACTAGAACTGAACTAGAACTGAACTAGAACTGAACTAGAACTGAACTAGAACTGAACTAGAACTGAACTAGAACTGAACTAGAACTGAACTAGAACTGAACTAGAACTGAACTAGAACTGAACTAGAACTGAACTAGAACTGAACTAGAACTGAACTAGAACTGAACTAGAACTGAACTAGAACTGAACTAGAACTGAACTAGAACTGAACTAGAACTGAACTAGAACTGAACTAGAACTGAACTAGAACTGAACTAGAACTGAACTAGAACTGAACTAGAACTGAACTAGAACTGAACTAGAACTGAACTAGAACTGAACTAGAACTGAACTAGAACTGAACTAGAACTGAACTAGAACTGAACTAGAACTGAACTAGAACTGAACTAGAACTGAACTAGAACTGAACTAGAACTGAACTAGAACTGAACTAGAACTGAACTAGAACTGAACTAGAACTGAACTAGAACTGAACTAGAACTGAACTAGAACTGAACTAGAACTGAACTAGAACTGAACTAGAACTGAACTAGAACTGAACTAGAACTGAACTAGAACTGAACTAGAACTGAAATAGAACTGAACTAGAACTGAACTAGAACTGAACTAGAACTGAACTAGAACTGAACTAGAACTGAACTAGAACTGAACTAGAACTGAACTAGAACTGAACTAGAACTGAACTAGAACTGAACTAGAACTGAACTAGAACTGAACTAGAACTGAACTAGAACTGAACTAGAACTGAACTAGAACTGAACTAGAACTGAACTAGAACTGAACTAGAACTGAACTAGAACTGAACTAGAACTGAACTAGAACTGAACTAGAACTGAACTAGAACTGAACTAGAACTGAACTAGAACTGAACTAGAACTGAACTAGAACTGAACTAGAACTGAACTAGAACTGAACTAGAACTGAACTAGAACTGAACTAGAACTGAACTAGAACTGAACTAGAACTGAACTAGAACTGAACTAGAACTGAACTAGAACTGAACTAGAACTGAACTAGAACTGAACTAGAACTGAACTAGAACTGAACTAGAACTGAACTAGAACTGAACTAGAACTGAACTAGAACTGAACTAGAACTGAACTAGAACTGAACTAGAACTGAACTAGAACTGAACTAGAACTGAACTAGAACTGAACTAGAACTGAACTAGAACTGAACTAGAACTGAACTAGAACTGATCTGAATGGAAGCATTCTTTTTTCTAAATATTCCTTGATGTAAATTTATCAAATCAAATAATACTTGGGATAAAAGTTTTAAGGAAAACGTATTTTAAGGTTTTTTTCGATTTCACTCCTTATAACTAATCTATAGCACTACAAATTTCCAAAGAAATTATTGCATCATTTATTAATTTCAAACCTAAATTTATTAACTAAAACCATGTGCCAACAATTTACAGAATTTATTGACTTTATACAGAAATTTAACAATGTTATATTAAAAATTCTTTAAATCTTTGAAATCAAACTACAGTCCGGATAAGTCTTCAGCAACAACAATAACTACATACAACAAAATGCAACAATAAAGCATTAATATTCATCTTGTCCCAATGACCTTAATATTTATTATAGTTCCCCAGTTGTTGTTGAGTAAGAATTCATACAAATACACATTTGCAGCATATGGGCTTTGGGAGTTTGTTATTGTTAATTTTTGGGCTTATAATCCTTCTGCTTGGCTGCCTGACTGACTGACTGACTGCCTGAAACATTTAAAAATTTATAACAATCGATATTTTGCAAAAACAAAAAAACTTTTATACATCTTTACGTTAAAATATTGTTTCATGACGACCATGTCGATGATGATGATGATGATGCAACATCATCCTGTATGGACACACACTCATACTTACATGTGTACACTCAAGCACATATTGACCATTCAAATACACACGCATTCATTCATTCACTCAGTCACTCACACACATTTTTACTAGTACAAATGTGTATTTCCATTTAAAGGATGAGATACAAAATAAACATATGAACAGTTGTTGCTGCTGTTACAAACCTACTGATACAATAACAACAAACTTTTAGTTATTCAGGCAGGTCAGTCAGTCACTCAGTCATTCGATCATTTGGTCAGTAACACATTTTCATTGTGCACTCTACATAAATGTTATTGATTTAGGGTCATTTGTCTTCTTGTTTCAAATTAACTCTAGCTCACTTCTAGTTCTGTTCTAGTTCTGTTCTAGTTCTGTTCTAGTTCTGTTCTAGTTCTGTTCTAGTTCTGTTCTAGTTCTGTTCTAGTTCTGTTCTAGTTCTGTTCTAGTTCTGTTCTAGTTCTGTTCTAGTTCTGTTCTAGTTCTGTTCTAGTTCTGTTCTAGTTCTGTTCTAGTTCTGTTCTAGTTCTGTTCTAGTTCTGTTCTAGTTCTGTTCTAGTTCTGTTCTAGTTCTGTTCTAGTTCTGTTCTAGTTCTGTTCTAGTTCTGTTCTAGTTCTGTTCTAGTTCTGTTCTAGTTCTGTTCTAGTTCTGTTCTAGTTCTGTTCTAGTTCTGTTCTAGTTCTGTTCTAGTTCTGTTCTAGTTCTGTTCTAGTTCTGTTCTAGTTCTGTTCTAGTTCTGTTCTAGTTCTGTTCTAGTTCTGTTCTAGTTCTGTTCTAGTTCTGTTCTAGTTCTGTTCTAGTTCTGTTCTAGTTCTGTTCTAGTTCTGTTCTAGTTCTGTTCTAGTTCTGTTCTAGTTCTGTTCTAGTTCTGTTCTAGTTCTGTTCTAGTTCTGTTCTAGTTCTGTTCTAGTTCTGTTCTAGTTCTGTTCTAGTTCTGTTCTAGTTCTGTTCTAGTTCTGTTCTAGTTCTGTTCTAGTTCTGTTCTAGTTCTGTTCTAGTTCTGTTCTAGTTCTGTTCTAGTTCTGTTCTAGTTCTGTTCTAGTTCTGTTCTAGTTCTGTTCTAGTTCTGTTCTAGTTCTGTTCTAGTTCTGTTCTAGTTCTGTTCTAGTTCTGTTCTAGTTCTGTTCTAGTTCTGTTCTAGTTCTGTTCTAGTTCTGTTCTAGTTCTGTTCTAGTTCTGTTCTAGTTCTTATCTAGTTCTTATCTAGTTCTGTTCTAGTTCTGTTCTAGTTCTGTTCTAGTTCTGTTCTAGTTCTGTTCTAGTTCTGTTCTAGTTCTTATCTAGTTCTGTTCTAGTTCTGTTCTAGTTCTGTTCTAGTTCTGTTCTAGTTCTGTTCTAGTTCTGTTCTAGTTCTGTTCTAGTTCTGTTCTAGTTCTGTTCTAGTTCTGTTCTAGTTCTGTTCTAGTTCTGTTCTAGTTCTGTTCTAGTTCTGTTCTAGTTCTGTTCTAGTTCTGTTCTAGTTCTGTTCTAGTTCTGTTCTAGTTCTGTTCTAGTTCTGTTCTGTTCTAGTTCTGTTCTAGTTCTGTTCTAGTTCTGTTCTAGTTCTGTTCTAGTTCTGTTCTAGTTCTGTTCTAGTTCTGTTCTAGTTCTGTTCTAGTTCTGTTCTAGTTCTGTTCTAGTTCTGTTCTAGTTCTGTTCTAGTTCTGTTATAGTTCTGTTATAGTTCTGTTCTAGTTCTGTTCTAGTTCTGTTCTAGTTCTGTTCTAGTTCTGTTCTAGTTCTGTCTAGTTTCTCCTATCCCCAAACTAATAAAACTTATATACATATGTATATCATATTTTCTTGAAGCTTATGCTGCTTCAAAACATCAAACATTAAAACGCATCTGACATTTATTGATCTGTATTAAAAACTCGTTGCATGTGAAATGTTTTGTGCCATGACAGTGGTCAGTCACACCAGCTCTGACGTACTCATACAAACAATAACACATTTTATACAAATATAACGAATGCGAATCTTCGAAACAATACCCGGGAGAAATAATGGCACAAGTTTTTGAAACATTTCTCCCAATTGCAATGAAATGTTTTGGATGGTTAATGTTTGTTTGGTTGGTTGGCTGATGGTTGCAGATGTAATGCAAACTAAAGTTGTAGAATACAAAAGCAATAACAAGTACAATAAGAGCGAGACAAACATGTAGATTAACAAACTTACACAGAGAGCTGAGGCAAGAATGTATGGCAATTATGTTGGAATAAAAAATCACAGCAAAAAAAAAATGTAAAATAAACAAAGAAAATAATTTTCGAAACAAACAAATGAACGACAAATATGTTCAATATTTGTGGCAAAAAAATTAAAGAAAAATGGAGAATTATTTTGCAGGAAAAAAAAACGTGTAGGTAGTTTAAAGAGTCCCTATATAAGTCGTCCTTAAAATTAAGTGTAACCACTTATTTTGAGTTATTAAGAAGAAATACAGAGACCGAAGGTAACTGGTCCTATTTATTCATTCGTGTCGAGGTAGTCCTGAAATTAAATTATTAAAAATATTTTTTCTTTAAATAAGTGGGAGTAAACTCCCCTTCCTTTTCTGTATTTTTAAATAAATAATCAATTTAAATTTCATATTAATAATGAGCTTACAGTAAATTATAGAGGCGTTAACTGTGAAAGCTATATTTATCTTTTAAAATATGTACACACATTCAATAAAAAATAATAATAAAAATCATGTCGGATTTTGTTCTCATAAACAGCTGTTTTTGTACTGATAAAAACCTCGATAAGTATAATTACGTGTAGGTTTTGGAAATTTAAAATTTTAGAAAAGAATACGAAAGAAGAAAATAAATAGAAAAACTTAGTTTCAGTTTTGAGCCAAATTATTAATGAAATAGACATATTTTTAGCTAGTTTCTGGATATTAGTTAGATATCATTTAGTTATATATAAATAAGAATTAAATTTAACATTAATTTTAGTTAAAATTTATGAATTGTTTACTTTTTGTCAAGAAAATTTTATTTTAAAGCAACTTACCTTAATTAGCAGCCCTAAGGTAGGCAACAGTTTTATAATTTTCAGTAATTCCTGTAAATATACCACAATCTTTTCAATTTAAGTTTGTCTTGCCAAATATTTATGTATTCTTATAACTATTTAACAAATATAGAAATAAATTCTTTAGAAATAAAAATATTTATTTAACCTTACAACAATTTAAAAGTATTTTTTTTATTTTTCTGCTTTTACAAACCCAGACATGTGTTTAGAATTTGTTAAAAGACGCTTAAATTATTTGTAAGTATGCTTTAAAACAAAATATATATTTATTGAACATTTGTCTGTCTCTTTTATTTTCTGTTGAATTCTGTTTTATTGTATTTGTTTAAATTCTGTAATAAAAAAAAAAGAAAAACTTTTTATTTTGCCATAATTCTTAAAAACAAATGTTATTTTTGTCTACAGAGTTTTTTTTTGTCGATTCTATTTGCATTACAATTTTTTTTATTTGTTTTCTGAAAACATACAAAATTTATGCTGTTTCTAATTGTGTTTTACGAAATGTTGTTATTGCATACTTTTAGGAAAAACTATAAATTTTTAAAGTGTAATGAAAATAGCTGGCATTTTAAAATTGATGTGATGGGTTTTTTTGTTTGCATTTATGTGTAAATTTTAGTTATAGTAATTTGAGATGAAATGTTAGTATTAAAGTTTTTTTATAGCATATTATTAAGGCGTAAAAATTGGTTAAAAAAATAATGTTATAAACTCGACCATCAATCATTGAGATAAAAACATATAAAAATATGTATCTGAGCCACCACAGTGCATATATTCTTGATTTATTAAGTCGATTTAGCTATGTCGCTCTATATATTTGTGTAAAACATTCTTAAGTTTTAAATAAATAAACGAAATTAATGAAGTTCCATTCAAATATTTGTCATTCTCCTAGGCTGCTTGATATTGAAAATCACCAAAATCGCCTGAGTAGAAACAAAGTTATGAATAAAAATATCAGACAACTTCGAACCAATTTGATGATCAGTTTTAATATTGAAACTTTTCTTGTTAAGGATGTAGTGTGTGTATAAGCTTAATGTACATATATAAAGAAGCATTAATTGGCTAAGATATATCCCTCTGTGTGTTAGTGTAAAACACTATCAGGTCCAAAATACGGAACAGAAATTAATGAAATTCTTTTAAAATAATATCCATGGCCCTACGCTGTTTGGTATTGAAAATCACAAGAATCGCTTGAGAAGAAACAAAGTTATGAATAAATTTTAATCTGAAGATTTCTACGCAAAACCAGTTTCAATAAATTTATTTTGAAAAAACTGAAACTAATTTGTGGTAAACAAATCATTTATTAAAAACAAGTTCGGCCAATCAAAATAAGATGAAAAAACATTTCGTGAAAAAAATAGGTGAAAAAGATTTTGAAAATTTTTTTTTTTAAAAAAAAATTTCGAAATTTTTGTTGAGAAAAATTTTTTTTAAAAAAAAAATTTTGTGGATATAGGTGAAAAATCGACGAATTCACAATTTATGTTTTTGTGAAAAAAATTTTTTTTAAAAAAATTTGATGAAAACAAATTTTTATGAAAAACAAGTAAGAGAGCTATATTCGGCTGTGCCGAATCTTATATTCCTTGACCAAATTATACTTCAAAATACAAAATTGAAAAAAAAAAATTTCTAAATTTTTTAAAATTTTTAAAAAAAAATTTTTTTTTTTCGAAATTGTTTTTAAATTTGTTTCCAAATTTTTTTTTTTATATTTATTAGTGAAAAAAATTTTTTCTCACCAAATATTTCGAAATTTTTTTTTAAAAAAAATTTTGGTGGAAAATCGAGGTATTCGCGATTTATGTCTTTGTAAAAAAAAAATTTGATGAAAAAAAATTATACTTCAAAATACAAAATTGAAAAAAAAAATTTCTAAATTTTTAAAAAAAAATATTTTTTTTTCGAAATTGTTTTTAAATTTGTTTCCAATTTTTTTTTTATATTTATTAGTGAAAAAAAATTTTTCTCACCAAATATTTCGAAATTTTTTTTTTAAAAACATTTTGGTGGATATAGGTGAAAAATCGATGTATTCACAATTTATGTTTTTGTGAAAAAAAAAATTGTTTAAAAAAATTTGATGAAATCAAATTTTTATGAAAAACAAGTAAGAGAGCAATATTCGGCTGTGCCGAATCTTATATACATACCTTGACCAAATTATACTTCAAAATACAAAATTGAAAAAAAAATTTTCAAAATTTTTTAAAATTTAAAAAAAAAAAAAATATTTTTTTCGAAATTGTTTTTAAATTTGTTTCCAAATTATTTTTAATTTTTTTCCAATTTTTTTTTACATTTATTAGTGAAAAAGAATGTATGACAAGAAAATTTTTAGCGAAAAAAATTCGGGTTAAAAAATATTTTTCCCTATTTTGACCCATTGTAGGTCCAACCAACTATAGCCTTACATACGTCGTTGCAATGGACTTTGATATATCTATCATTAGATATCCATATTGTCTATATTAATGACTTAGTAATCCAGATATAGATAAAAACAAGTAAGAAAGTATGGTCGGCCAAGCCCGCAAAAAAAATTTTTCTTTTAAAATTTCAATAATTCATATTTTTGAGTGATTTTCGGAAGTGGGACTTATATGGCTATGACCAATTATGGACCGATCACAATGAAATTAGGTCGTGTGATTTATGTCTCTATGAAAGTTTACTACGTTGAATTTTGTGAGTATACCAACATTTTTAAGCGATTTGTGCACGTTAATGTAAAGAATTTTTCAAAATCATATTTTTTTGAAAGTCAATTTTCTCAAATCCCAAAATTAGTTCAGCTATCCCACTAATAGTGCATCATTAGGCACCCCTTGGACTACTAAACGTATATAGTGTGTTACGTGTACCATTCCAAAAATGGCCATTTTTACCAATGATCCTCTAAAGAATTTTTTAAAAAATCATATTTTTTTGATAGTCAATTTTCTCAAATCCCAAAATTAGTTCTGCTATCCCACTAATAGTGCATCATTAGGCACCCCTTGGACTATGTAATGGGTGTAAAAATGATTTGGTACAAACTGTAAAATAATGTAGCCTACAAAAGTATCTACCGATGGAAACTAATGTCTATTTGACGACTGGTCTGCGGGACCCGTCTCTGCCAGCTTTGCTCAGTGGTTGGGGGGGAGACAATTGACCTCGTCAACCAAACCACACCATTACCCTTTATTATTCCAGAGTCCCTAGATAACAAATCCTAACAAGAATTAAAGAACCTGTAAACTAATAACTATTATGGTTGAATTTAATGAAAATATGCTGCTGATGTACTCTAATTGGTATTTAGTTTGTGTATACATATGGGGTATAGATAGTAGATCCCCATGTCTTAACCCTCCCATCCTTGTTCATCCTAGTAACTATTTTCTGGAGAACCCAAATTCAATAAGTTACACTTCACGACCTCCAGGAAAAGTCTTTATAAAATTACTCAATCATAATTAGATTTATTAATAACAAAATTCAAATATAAAACATTATTATTTTTCTTAAATAATAAAATTGGAAACAACAAATTCCCTACACTCTATTTCATGCATAAACCAAATTTTAAGAATTATAAAAATACAATATTATCAATAAAAAATTATAACAATATTTTCAAAAAATTTTCAACTGTTTTTAGTATTTCTAAATCTTTAACATTTTTTCAAATTTTTAAACTTTTCAAAATTTTAATTATTATAAATTCATTTTAAAATTTTAGTATTTTTTTTTTCAAACTTTAGTATTTTATTTTTCAAACTTTAGTATTTTATTTTTCAAACTTTAGTATTGCACTGTAACAACTCTTTTCATTATTTTTGTTTTCGTTTTACACCGAAGAATTATTGTGAAGTTAAGGAAGTTGGAAACAAATTGAAAAAAAATATATACAAACATGGAAGAAAATATGGTAGTCTTATTTTTTAGTTATTAAAAAAAATTTAAATCAAATTAGCTTTTTGTTGTTTTTCTAAATCATTATCCATTTTTAATGGAGAATTTTTTTAGGAAAACAAAACTAATCTAACTTGCAATTGGCCAATTTAGACCGTTATATGTTTTCCGAGTAAATTTTTCTTAATGGAGATCAAATAATGATAAAAAAATTTAGTATCAGTTCAACTTTGTTTTTGTTATTATTTGGGAATCAATGGTTGGTATTTGGTATCCATACCCTAATTATTAATTGAAAACTTAATAATTAACCAAAGTTTAATACGTAATTTGTTTATTGGTTGAACTGATACCTAAATTATAACAAAACAAAAGAATATAACAAAAAAGAAAGAAATTAAAACAACTTACATGCAGTGACGTCGAAAGGCCTTCCAATGTTCTGCTTGCAGTAATTCCAATGATGACGTTTTTTAGCAGTGAGAGCAGGTATAATTCTTGTACTTCTTTTGTATGGTGATCTTTTATTTTGTTTTATTAAAATTATAATTTTTTTTATCACTTTGTAGTTTTGTTTTTCTCTTGATTTTAAATCTCTTTTCTCTGGCTTGTACACATTTTTTACAAATTTTTGTCTCACAGTGGAACGCAATCGATTAACAACAATTGAACTTCTTTTAATAATATTTTAATGTATTTACTTTAATAGACATAGCTAATATTTTAAGATTTTATTTATTTATTTTTATTAGTTTTTTTATGTCAAATATTTTTAAGGGCTTTAGCATTAAACGAAAAATGATCACTGAACACTTTGTGAAAACACAATTTTTTCAGGTTTTGGAACACTGTGTTGTAACAAAAAGGTTGATATGCAATACTAAAATTTGATTTTTCTGCTTTTATGTACAAATAATTTTTTTTTTAAACTAATTTTTTTGGATTTTTTTAATAATTTTAGATGATTTTTTTTTAAAATAATTTAATAAAAAAACATACCAACTGTAACATAACTCAATATACTTGATGGTAGCTTTTAATCTACTTTTGAATAGAAATTATTATGCAGATTAATAAACACTTCACAAAAAATTGATTCAAAATAATTGTTAAGTTAATAGGCAATGCTGGATTTGATTTCTATTTTAGGTACTAGGCGTTGTATGTTCAGAATTCAAATGATGAGACAAATTACTTTAATCAAGTGGACAGTTAGGTTTCTGGTTTCTTTCTTACGATTTTCCAGTCCCTTGTATACGACCTTCGTCTACATAAATTTCGGAGCGTAACTCAATAAACAATTGGTACATCTAAGAATAACAAATAACAAATAATAAAAAGTTTTATTTTTTATTATGCCTTTTGGAATGGTATTTTATATTCTTTTTTTTTTTTTGTTTTACCTTTTCTTAAACCTTAAACGATCCGAAATCAAAAATAAGCCACTAGAGCTGAACAAATAGAAAATTATTTCTGTGCATGAACTTCTGCTTCTGTTGAATTTTATAAAATTAATTAATTAGGCAAAAGGTTTAGGTTTAATTTACAGAATTGCACTTCAACTTACATGTTAAAAATTGTGGAGTTTTGTATTTTAATAATGGAGTTTAAAAATTTATTTAATTTAACTCCAAAAAGAAAATTTTAATGTCGACACTTCAAAGGCTTCTTAAAAAAAGAATGATGGTGGATAATTTAGGGCTCCTCCTTACTTTTGTGAAATTCAAAATGCCGATTTTCATAACCTCGAAAGTTTTTTTTTTTTATAAAAAAAACCTACTCGTTAGTTTTATTTCCAATAATCAAATAGTAAATACAACTTGGTAACGCGAACATTATTGTAAAAGAATTTGGTAATAGTGTTCATTATATATATGAAATTGATAATAGGGTTCCTTATATGAAAAACCTTAGTTTAAATTTTTTTAAAAGAAAATAAGTTCACTATGATACTTATAACAAAATAAGAGATATTTATGCCATTATTAAAAAAACTTATACCATCGCACATTACAACTACCAAACGTATATAGTGTGTTACGTGTACCATTCCAAAAATGGCCATTTTTAATAATGATCCTCTAAAGAATTTTTTCAAAAATCATATTTTTTTTAAAAATCAATTTTCTCAAATCCCAAAATTAGTTCAGCTATCCCACTAATAGTGCATCATTAGAGACCTCTTGGACTACCAAACCTATATAGTGTGTTACGTGTACCATTCCAAAAATGGCCATTTTTACTTACGATCCTCCAAAGAATTTTTCAAAATCATATTTTTTTAAAAGTCAATTTTCTCAAATCCCAAAATTAGTTCAGCTTTCCCACTAATACTGCATCATTAGACACCCCTTGGACTACCAAACGTATATAGTGTGTTACGTGTACCATTCCAAAAATGGCCATTTTTACCAATGATCCTCTAAATAATTTGTTTTCGAAACAGACATCCAAATTTGTAAATTCTATAAATATTTTAGATATTTCATTATTACAGACCTCACCACTTCAGAGAGTACCACTTCAACATAGTTTTGGTCATGGACTTGGTTCCATTCTCCTGTATTAGCCTCCTAAATATACTACCTCTTAAATACTATCTCTGTTAAATGCATAATAGTGCATTGTTAACTGCAAAATAAGCTCTGTTACAAAATGTGGTTTGTGTCTCTACTAGTTAAATACGAATTTATCTTCACACACATTATAACTTTTTATAGGGAAGAGATAACTTTTACCAAGTCTCATTTATTTTATTTAGAATTTAATCGCCAATATAGCTGATATTTTAAAAATAAATTTCGACCCCCCCTAGGCCCGCCATATCTAAAAAACATGAAAAGATCGAGCAAAATTAAAAAAAAAATCAATTAACCTGGATATCCTACACTTGTAAGCGTATTTTTGTAGACTTTCTCAAGTACTATTTATATTTCAGCTCATTCGGACATAAATGGATTTTTGGCGATTTTTTTAAAAAATGTGAGACCCGAGGCGACCAACTTTGGGGGGCTATGCACTCGCCCCCATTATCGGTAGGAAGCTGAACAAACGTAAATTAACTCGAAAAGACCTCAGCTCAAGCCGTGTGGAATTTCTTAACAATATATCCAATAATTCACAAGATACCGAATTATTTCCAAAAAAAAAGTTTCTATTTGTGTGAAAATAGGTTAAAAAATCGAGGATTTCGCGGTTTGTGTGGAATTTTTTTTTTGTTAAATAAATTTTTGCTGACGAAAGATTATTTGGAGAAACAAATTTTTGATGAAAAAAAAATTTTATAAAAAAAATTTATTGAAAATAGGTGAAAAAATCTTGGTATTCGCGATTTTTTTGCTTATATCTCAGCCATTTGATTAGAAATAGCTACCTAAGTTGGACTATAACGGATATATTGATGTATCAATCATGTATGAAAGTTAATTGGCTTTGGAAAATTGATTTCAACAGTCAAGTATCTCTAACGTTCCAGAATATATACTTCAACCTTATGGGGTCGCAAATGAAAAATGTAGAAATTACAAACTTATATACATATACCCTTGCCGCTCATGCTGGCAATATATTATCATTATATTTCACAAAGACTTTCATAACATTTATGCAATTTTAAGACCCCAAACGGAAAACACAGCACAACAAAAAATATTAAACAAGCACATAAAATCTGGAAAAAAAAACTAAGTAAATTATAGAAAAAAACAAGAACAAGAAAAATAAAACTTAAATGAAAGAAATATCAAATCATTTACAAGAAAATCTCATAAAATCACTTGAGCCATAATTCTTACAAAAACAACAGTAGCAGCAAAAACAACAACTACAACACTAACACGAATGACAGCAGTAGCAGCATCAACAACTTGTAATAAACAACAATCCAAATGCTCATAAAAATCAAGAGAGAGAAAAAAAAGGATTAAATCAGATTTTCCTAAGGCACGTTTAAGTGCGTAACTGAAAAAGCAGCAGGAGCAAGAATAAATAGATGAGGAAACGAAAGGAAAGCTTTGCTAAGAGAAATGACAATAAAGTGTAGTAAGTGTTAAGGCGTGGGCAAAAAAAAAATGAAGCAAATATTTCACATACGCATACAAATTTACTTAAAAATGTTTATGAATATGTGTTAACTTCCCTTTATGCATGTGTGTACAAAGATGTATTCACATTTACACAAGGAAACGAAAAAAAACACATACATATATAAATCCCAACTAAATGCTTTGAATTGTATATTTTTGCCCATGAAACTACAACTGTTGCTTTGTCAGGCTGTTGAAAGGATTTTTTTTATTTATATTTTTGTTAGATTGCTACCCAACCCCCGAACCTCCCAAATGGCTTTACCAAGTACTATAGGGCCAGTAACTGTTACACATTATAAATAAATGTTGGAAATAAATTGTTGACAACACAGCCATAGATATTTTTAAAGACATGTTTCAATAAAAATCTAGAAAATTCAATTCTATATCCATTTTTTTTTTTGTTCTTTTTTCAAATACTAAATTCTTGTCGTTATTTTATTGCTTTTTGAGATGTTAGTTTTATTATTTCCTGCTTTTAACAATAATTGTTTTCCATTTGTTTAGAAAAGATTTCTCCGGATTTTGCTTTAGCTCCCTTTTTAAATATTCCGGCAATTAGGGAAATTGTTGTAGGCTAAAAGTAGGCTTCTGTTTTCTTTTATGTTGTACAAAAAAAGAAAGGGTTGTAATAAATGAATTATGCTGGTTGTATTGAAGTGTTTTGAGAATCCTAGAATTATTATAATTATAGTTTCTTTAGTGAATAAATTAGGTTTATTTATACCTGTTATTACTGACAAGTCCAGTGGCTATGTTGCGCTTTAATGGTAGATCTAAGTGCAGTCTAAGCTGAGCTTTACTCCCTGACATTTGTGCAGTGTAAATTCAGCTTCAATTAGGGCTTTATGTATTCCAAGTTAAACGTTAATGGTACATCGTTTCAATCATAGGTTAAGATGCAGCCTAAGTTGAGCTTCAATCATCGTATATTTTAGCCTAAGTTATAATTCAGCATTAGTGCAGCTTCAATCGTAATACTTTAGGAAGTCTAAGTCGAGTCTCAATCGTAGGTTAAAATGTAGCCTACGTTGAGCTTCAATCGCATTTTATACTGTAGCCTAATTTGAGCCTCTATTGTAGGTTATAATGTAGCCTAAGTTGAGCTTCAATCGTAGGTTTAAATGAAGCCCATGTTGAGCCTCAATTTTAGGTTATAATGTTGCCTAACTTGAGTTTCAATCGTAGGTTATAAAGGTGCCCAAGTTGAGCTTCAATCTTAGGTTATAGTATGGCCTAAGTTGAGCTTCAATCCTAAGTTATAATGCAGCCTAAGTTGAGCTTCAATTGTAGGTTAAAATGTAGCCTAAGTTGAGCTTTAATCGTACTTTATAATGTTGCCTAAGTTGATCTGCAATCGTAGGTTGTAATGCAGCCTAAGTTGAGCTTCAATTGTAGGTTAAAATGTAGCCTAAGTTGAGCTTCAATCCTAAGTTATAACGCAGCCGAAGTTGAGCTTCAATTGTAGGTTAAAATGTAGCCTAAGTTGAGCTTTAATCGTACTTTATAATGTTGCCTAAGTTGATCTGCAATCGTAGGTTGTAATGCAGCCTAAGTTGAGCTTCAATTGTAGGTTAAAATGTAGCCTAAGTTGAGCTTCAAACGTAGGTTATAATGTAGCCTAAGTTGAGCTTCAATCCTAAGTTATAATGCAGCCTAAGTTGAGCTTCAATTGTAGGTTAAAATGTAGCCTAAGTTGAGCTTCAATCCTAAGTTATAACGCAGCCGAAGTTGAGCTTCAATTGTAGGTTAAAATGTAGCCTAAGTTGAGCTTCAATCATAAGTTATAATGTAGCCTAAGTTGAGCTTCAAACGTAGCCGAAGTTGAGCTTCAATTGTAGGTTAAAATGTGGCCTTAGTTGAGCTTCAATTGTAGGTTAAAATGTAGCCTAAGTTGAGCTTCAAACGTAGGTTATAATGTAGCCTAAGTTGAGCTTCAATCCTAAGTTATAATGCAGCCTAAGTTGGGCTTCAATTGTAGGTTAAAATGTAGCCTAAGTTGAGCTTCAAACGTAGGTTATAATGTGGCCTAAGTTGAGCTTCAATCCTAAGTTATAATGCAGCCTAAGTTGAGCCTCAATCATAAGTTATAATGTATCCTAAGTTGAGCCTCAATCGTGGGTTATAATGTAGCCTAAGTTGAGCCTCAATTGTAGGTTAAAATGTAGCCTAAGTTGAGCTTCAATTGTAGGTTAAAATGTAGCCTAAGTTGAGCTTCAAACGTAGGTTATAATGTGGCCTAAGTTGAGCTTCAATCCCAAGTTATAATGCAGCCTAAGTTGAGCCTCAATCGTGGGTTATAATGTAGCCTAAGTTGAGCTTCAATTGTAGGTTAAAATGTAGCCTAAGTTGAGCTTCAATTGTAGGTTAAAATGTAGCCTAAGTTGAGCTTCAATTGTAGGTTAAAATGTAGCCTAAGTTGAGCTTCAATTGTAGGTTAAAATGTAGCCCAAGTTGAGCCTCAATCATAAGTTATAATGTAGCCTAAATAGAGCCTCAATCGTGGGTTATATTTAGCCTAAGTTGAGCTTCAATCGTAGGTTATAATGTAGCCTAAGTTGTGCTTCAATCATAGGTTAAAACAAAGTCTAAGTTGAGCTTCAATCGTGAGGCCTTTAGAAGTCTGAGTTGTGACTTTATAAAGGCTAATTTGAGCTTCATCGATAAGTCCTTTTGAAGTCTCAGTTGAGTCTTTATAAAGGCCTATTTGAACTCCATTCGTAAGGCCTTTTGGAGTCTCAGCTGAATCTTCATAAAACCCGATTTGAGCTCCATTCGTAAGTCCTTTTTGGTAGTCTCAGTCAAGTCTTTACAAAGGCTAATTTAAGCTCCATTCGTAAATCCATTTGAAGTTTCATTTAAGTTTTAATAATGGCTTATTTTAGCTCCATTTGTAAGTCCTTTTGAAGTCTCAGTTGAGACTTAATAAACGCTAAGATGAACTTCAGTCGCAGGTCTTTATGTAACTACGTTGCGCCGCAACCTTAAGTCTTAATGAAGTTAAAGGTGAGCTTCAATCTTAGCTCTTTATATAGCCTAAAATGAGCTACAATCTTCGTCCGTACCTAGTTTAAGTTCAGTACATCTTCAATTGCGAGCAGGAGCTGATAAGAAGAACTTGACCCTCATTTTTCCTATAAATAAGTATTTAACCTTGAACTCCAACTAAACAAAGTTTTATTTGTTCTGGTCTATTTAAGTATATGGAAAATTTTTGCTTATTTTATTATTTTATAAAAAAAAAAACCTCCCACAAATTGTTTTTAAGTATCATTATTATAGAATGTTAGCTTACAACTTTCACTCTTATCTTTTTTTGCTTTTATCAAGCATTCACTACTTTTCCATTCACATTCAATTATTTGTAAATGATTATTAGAGGAATATTTTGGTTTGCTTTCCCCTTATAATCTAACTAATGTCCTGTGTTTTTCACTTGAAATTTATGTTTTTCTAAACATTATTTATTGATTTACAAACATGATAATCTATGCAGAATTTTAAGGAAAAGTTGTACGAAAAAAAAAAACATCCTACAACTTGGTGAAGGAAAAAAACAAGAACCTTTTTAAAACTTTCACTCTACATGTTATTCAAATTCAATCATTTTTTTTTTTTTTTTTTTTTGTGTAAGTTAAATAAATATTCAATATTTTTGTGGAGTATGAAAAACAACATGACAGGGAATGATACAAAACAATGCCAGATACAGTAGGTGTTAAAATAAAGGAAAGTTTTATGGTGAAAACTGTTGCAAAAATATGTTAAATTTGTATTAAATATTAAGTTTATTTTGTTTTGCATTTTGGTATGTGTGTGTAAAACAATCTCTGGTTTGAAATACAAAACCGAAATTATTGAAATTATTTTAGCAAGTTTATCAATGTTCTAATATGGTTGGTATTGAAAATCAGCCAAATCGTTGTAAGGAGTGAGATCGAAAAATTTTTAACATACATATATGTTTATAAAAAAGAAACCACTAAACTTACAGCTTTAATTTTTTTTTTATTTGATTGAAATTATTATTACAATTTACAAAAAAAATTATTTTTATAGTTTTAATCACTAGTGATGAAATTTTGAACCTTTTTCGGAAACCCTTCCATTAACGTTTTTATAGTGCTTTCTGTCACTTTGCTCGAACATGTAGTCCACCTCCGTTTAAAATCTACCACACTTTTGGACACCTTTTTTGTACTCTTCAATTCTCTTTTAACAAGAGCCCAATATCTCTCCACTGGCCTTAGCTCCGGGCAGTTTGGAGGATTTGCCTCTCTTGGTACAAATACCACATTATTGTTCTTGTACCACTCAAGGGCTTGTTTGCCATAGTGACAGGATGCCAAGTCAGGCCAAAAATAAGTGGACACATTATGAAGTCTTATGAATGGAAGCAGCCTTTTTTGTAAACATTCCTTGATGTAAATTTCGGTATTTATAGAGCCCGTTGTAACAAATGAGTGGCTTCTTTTGCCGCAACTGCATATTGCTTGCCATACCAAGAACTTTCTGGGAAATTTTGTCTGCTTTTGGGTCCTAAACTTTTCTTCAACATTCCCTCGAGCATCAGCAACATAAAATTTTTGACCTGGAAGTTGCGAAAAATCTGCCAGAACATACGTTTCGTCATCCATTATGCAGCAAGAATATTTTTTTATAAAACTTGACTTCAATTTCCGTGCTCTGTTTTTGGCCTCTAAATTTTTAGTAGCGTTCCTGTCAGGAACTTTTTGAGCCTTGTATGTTTTTAAACCTGCATTAGCTTTAACTTTTCGTACCAAATAGTCCGAGCACTGAGCTAACCGGGCTGCTTTCCTACCGGATGTGTTGGGAGCTCTTTTGAAAATGCGTTCTATTTTTTTGGCTTTAGAAACATCATGTGGACCATTCCTTCTACCTGAACCAGGTTTTCTATCAACTGACAAGTTCTCCCGGTACTGTTTAATAACATTGGAAACAGTTTGACGGCAGACCTTTGTATGCTTGGCCAACTTTTTGTAAGACCAAGTTGGGTTTTGTTGAAAATATTTAATAATTTCAGTACGCACTTTTTTCTGGTCACTCATTTTAATCAGATTAACAAAAAAATTAATATAATTGACATTACACATAATAACTGACATGTTTTTCAAAGGTAACTTGATCAAAAAAAAATTCAAATAATACTTGGGTTAAAAAATGTAATGAAAAACGTGTGTTAAGAATTTTTCGATCTCACTCCTTAGTAGAAAAAAAGTTATGAACCAAAATGTGGGACAACCTCAAACCAGTTCCAAGTTTTTAACACAAAACCATTTACAATTTACAGAATTCCAAAATTCGATTCCCTTTGTATTTCAATTTATTGTTTCTATACCTTTAACATGCACTGTTAAAAATTTTACAACTTTTTGTAAAGTCATGTCATGTTATGAGCCGGATTTACAATGGGCAAAAAATATTATTTACAAACATTTACCAAATAATATACAAAACTTAAAGAAGATATGGATAGATAAATGAACAAAAAAAAAACTCAACCATCAATGTTTTGTAAATAAATTTTTTTATTTAAAATGTTTTTTTTTTCTTTTTTGCATTTTCTGTAAAGAAAACTTTTTGCTCTGTTATACAAAAAAAAAAGATAAAAGTTTGCTGTGGTTAAAGCACAAAAAACAAAACTGGAAAACAAATTAAGTTTATGAACCATAACAAGTCAGTAAAAGTTGTAAGCTTCTTTTTTTGTTGTTTGGTCTACTATATGTGTTGAACTTTTTCATATTCTTTTTTTTTAAAACCATGAGGTATGTAAAATATTTGTAAGTATTTATTTTAAAACTAAGGAATACAGATTTAAATTTGTAAAATTTTAAAATTTAATGGGACATTTGTTTGTCTTTGAATGACACAAGCGAAAATGCTTTTGCTTTAAAATGTTGTCTCACTTTTAAGTCCATGACTTTTTTTCAACTCAACTGTTTAATCTAACTTTTAATAGCAAACTACTTAGGACAATGACAAACATTTAGGAGGAAATCTCATTAATTTCAGTTGTGTATTTTAGATATGAGAGTGTTTTACACTAACAGATAGACAAAATATCATGAACTCCACTAAAGAAATCTATACCCGGTTATGGCCGATAGGTTAGGCTGTTGAAAATAAATAAGTAAAAAAAAAGAAAAACTTGAAATTTTATTCAAAATTTATTGGGCGTAAGGATTATCAATAGATGGCGTATCTTTTGCATGCGGTTTTGGTTTTTAATAACTTAAATGTCGTTTTGAAGGCAACATATTCTCACTTAGTTATTGGGCATTTGCTTTTTTTTGCTTCGAAAATGTTGAATTTTTTGCCAACGAATCGTCATACGCGGGAAGTTTTGCTTTACTTTACTTCTTTAATTTGAAAAAAAGTGCCGCTGAAGCACAGCGATTATGGTGAATGCCTTTCATCGGTTTCAACGTGCAATAGATAGTTTGAGCGGTTCAGAAGTGATGATTTTGAAACAGAAGACAAAGATTGCCAAGGCCAGCCAAAAAAGTTTAAAGACCAAGTATTGGATTGTTGTCAAACTCATCAAGAGCTTGCAAAACCATTGGGAGGCACTCAAGCAGCAGTTTCAAAAGATTTTCGAGCAGCAGGATTCATCCAAAAGCAGAGAAATTGGGTACCATACGAATTGAAGCCGAGAGACCTTGAAATACTTTTACATGTCCAAAATAATGCTTGAACTCTATAAAAGAATAATTTTTGCACCGAATCATTAGTTGCGATGAAAAATGGATCCACTACGATAACCTGAAGCATAAGAGATCATACGTGAAGGCGGGCCAACCAGCCGATACCAAAGCTAAATTTCCATTGCTTTAAGGTAATGCTCTGTATTTGGTGGCAGCAAAAGTGTCCTATATATTATGAGCTGCTGAAATCCGGCCAGACCATCACACGGAACCTGTACCGAATGCAACTGATACGTTCGAAGTGAGCATTTGCCGAAAAATGCTAAGAATATGCAGCCAGACATGAAACCGTAATATTCCATCATGACAACGCTCGACCTGTTAAAAAAGTATTTAGAATGAAGTGGTTGGGAAGTTTTGTCTCACCCGCTTTATAGTCCAGACCGTCCGATTACTATTTGTTTTGATCGATGCAGAACGCTCTCTCGGGGATACGCTTCACTTTGGAACTTGTGCACAGAGAAAACAGATTGGTGATAGCAACCGAATTTGTTGCCAATCGAATTATTCTATCTTAGTGATTGGCAACAAATTCGGTTGCTATCAAAAATCTGTTTTCTGTGTGTGAATTGGCTTGATTCGTTCTGAGCCTCAAAAAATGAGCAGTTCTTTTGGCTCGGAATCCATATGTTGCCAGAAATATGGAAAAAAATCATAGCTACATTTATATTGTACAAATGTATCAAAATAGAAGCTAAAAATTAGAAAAAATCATGCATTTGATAAGTTTTGATAAAAATCGAAAAAGAAAAAAGGGCATTTCATCTCCTCATTAAGCATTATTTTTAGCAGAATAAAACCATCACTCAAGTAAAAGCTAATAAGCTTGATAAATACTATGTGAACCCTGCACCTTCAATTTCAATGGTAAACAAGTAAGAAAATATGGTCGGTCAAGCCCGACCATATAATACCCTACACTAAGTAAAAGAGCAAAAACATTTTTCTTTTAAAATTTCAATAATTTATATTTTTGAGTGATTTTCGGAAGTGGGCCTTATATAGGAGCTATGACGAATTATGGACCGATCACCATGAAATTAGGTCGTGTGATTTATGTCTATATGAAAGTTAACTATGTTGAATTTTGTGTGTATACCAACATTTTATTAAGCGATTTATGCACGTTAATGTGATTTTAGGAAGCGGGTCTATATGGGAGCTATGACTAATTATGGACCGATCGTAACAAAATTTGGTGACATGAATTTTGTGTATATAAAACTTATTTGGAGCGGAATTTACATTACATTTATGACCGATAAAGTCCAATTTCGGGAGGACATTTGTATGGGGGCTAGGTGAAATAGTGAACCGATTTGAGCCAGTTTCAATAGGCTTGGTCCTTCGACCGAAAAAATAATATGTAACAAATTTGATCGAAATATCTTCAAAAATGCGCACAAGGTACTCTGCGCACAAGGTTTACATGGACAGCCAGCCAGACGGACGGACATCGTTTAATCGATTCTCAGCCGATCAGTGATTCTCAGTCGATCAGCTTTCAATCTTCGATCGGCCAACACAATATCTTGATTTTTCTTTCAATTGTTTCGGGTGTAGAGACCTCAACTGGGCGTCCAGAACATTCGGCAAAATGTTAGTCTAACACCCACCTTAAAGTAGTAAATACTAGGGTATTCAATCGATTAACCGTTAATCGGTTAACCGATTAATTTTGGACGGTTAACTGTTCGAATAATTTGAAATTGCCGATTTTCAAATAACAAATAAACCGATTAATTTGTGTCGATTAACCGATTAACCGAAATTCCTTTTTTTGCACTTTAAATTTGTTTTTGTATTTATTTTTCCATTTCAATTCAAATACAAATTTCAAATTAAAATTAGATATTTTTTGAACATCCAATAAACATGTTTAGTGAGTATGTATAACAACTGACATATTTAATTTACATGTCTTTGAAACTTTGTTTGTCTTTTATAGACGAAACTTTTTTTTTGAAATGAGTCTTTTATCATAACTGAACGAAACTATTAAATTAATCAATATCTAAAACAATCCAAAAAGGAATATTCTTGATTTCTCCAAAATATACAATCAGCGAGAAAGTTTTTTCCAAGAAAAGTTTTATTAAATCTAAAGAAAAAAATCGTTTAAATTATATTCTTTTTATAAAAGATTATTTCAGAAGATCTCTCTAAAACCCTAAACAACTCACACATCGCTCATTTGCTGCAACAACGTCATAATTCAAAAAAAGTCGTTTCGAGAAAAACATCTTTGAATATTTTATGACATTTTACTATTTCTTAAATAAATGTTCAACAAGTCATGTGATTTCAGAAATTTAAATAGGAGATTTTAATATCTTTCTAACCTGTATTTAACCCAAATTTTTACTTATCAAATATACGAGAAAACATGAATTTTTACAATGTTTACTACAAAAAAACACCCTCACACAAAAAATAATTTATTTTTTTGAAAACTGATAAAACTATATGAAAGATTATATTCAATTCAATAAACACGGATTTTGAGTAATGATGTTGTTGCAGCAAATAGGCGATATGTTTACAAAAATGATCTCAAATACCTTATTTGCCATTTTTTAGGTTTTTGTATACAAAATTCGTTGTTGTATTTTCAATTTGAAATGAAAATATAAATTATTCGGTTAATCGAATAATTTTAAATTAACCGATTATTAACCGATTAAATCTAAACCTCGATTAATTATTTGCTTGATTAACCGATTAAACCAGAAACCCGATTAATTGAATACCCTAGTAAATACCGAAATTCCTAAAACAGAGAAAATGTGTTCCAAAAACTGAGTTTTTTCAGAAAAGTGCATACTGTGACGTTATTTACCGAGTGATAGTAAAAACACTTAGTAAATATTTAAGAAACATATGGCGTTATACAAATATGGAGCTTTTTCGTGGATCCGTGCTTTGCCTTTTTAGAATTTTTTACTCAAACTGAATTTTTTTCTTAAAAATTGGCCAAGTTTGGATAGGTCTGCGGGTTGATATGTCCGATTAACTGAGCCAAATTTTTCTTTACACGCTTTTTCATTAAGTTGTCTTTCCGGATCATATAAAAATTCTATCTAGTTTCGAAGAAAAATTTTTTCTACAAAAGAAAAAATTTATAGGCTTTTTTGGGAAAAAAACGTAAAAATACGGCCCTTTTTACAAGTTCCAACTTTGGATGCGTATAACATTTTATAGGGAACAAATAACTGTTAGCAAGTTTTTTTATTTTATTTAGAATTTTATCGTCAATATAGCTGATATTTTAAAAATAAATTTCGACCCGAGGTGACCAACTTTGGGTGGCTACGCACTGGCCCCCATTATTTCTAGGAAGCTGAACAAACGTAAATCAACTCGAAAGCACCTCAGCTCAAACCATGTGAAATTTCGTAACAATATATCCAATAATTCACAAGATACCGAATTATTTCCAAAAAAAAGGTTCTAAACAACTGTGGGGTGCCCAAAAGGGTGCAGTTTCCATGGCAAGAAACCAGGAATTAGGATTCGAAATGCTTTAGCCCCAGTAACTATCTCTATGATGAAATCATCGCACAAACAAATACCTATTTTGATGACCTCGACAAATACAATCTTTTGGAAGGGATACAAATATTGGAGAAACTTTGGACAAAGTGCATATAGCTCGAAGGAGACCAATATAAGTACTCTATCTATTGTCTGAGAATGGCTTGTTTACAAGCAATTGGTTATTGGACTGTCTAAGAGATGTATTTTAAACTGACTATTTAAAATAACTAGTTATGTAGCTAACAAAGTAACCAGTTAGGCAGCTAGTAAGTTAATTGACCCTGACAGAATTGACATACAAATAAACTGCATACAATGGATACATATAGCTCAGCTAAATTTATAAATAAATTTATTAATAGTTTTTCTATTTAGATGGACTCAAAAGCATGCCTTTTTACCTAATTTCAGTAACCAAAATTAAAGTGGCATGAGTACATTTAATAACCTATTATTATCCAATACAAAATCAATGAAATTATTAAGTAATTATCTGACCAAGCAACCCCAGCCCTAACTTGCCTTGCCCATAACTAAGCATTTGAAAAATAAACTTAAAATTGATTACGCACAAACGAAACAGTTCATTAAGACAACAGCTAGCAGTCACAACATTTATATTCCAACGATTCCAATAAACAAAATAACTAATAAATGGTAATTCATTCCTCATGAAGAAACCCGTCAAACTATCACACTTTCTTTTCCAATCGGAAGTTCTAGCCAAATCCATAGGCCTAATACCCTATGAAGATGATACAAAACCACAAAGATTTCCAAATTTAATGAAATGGATTTTCATTATACTAATCATCAACATGAATTTTGTGCTATTCTCTGAAATCACCTTTGTCATCCTGTCCATGGTGCATGGAGAAAATTTCATAGAGGCCACCATGAATCTGTCGTATATTGGTTTTGTTTTTGTGGGCGACATTAAAATCTTTAGTGTCCTGCAAAAGAAGCCTTTGCTAACCATACTAATGAGAGATGTACGTGAAATGTATCCGGAGGATGTTAAACTACAGCAAGAATTTGATACTCGACGTTATGTGAGAAAATTTAATTTGATAAGTTTTGGTTTTGTAATTATACATGAGATATTGATTTGGTCGTATAATTTATATACGGCCATGAGTTATTTGATTTATGAGTTTTGGCTGCAAACCAAAATTGTACCCCGCAATTTGCCCTATTATGCCTGGGTGCCCTGGCAGTGGCAGGGTAATTGGTCATATTATTTCTTATATGCCTCGCAGGATTTGGCAGGACATACCTGTATGTCTGGCCAGCTGGCCAATGATTTGATGTTGTGTGTGGTGGCGACTCAAATTATAATGCACTATCGTTATTTGGCCAATCGTATAGAATCCTATCAGCCGGCTGAGAGTTATGAGAATAATAAGGAGTTCTTAAGGGATTGTATACAATATCATCAGAAGATATTGAGGTAAGTTGTGAATGTAATTATTGATCTAAAAAATTAGTTATCTTGTCTTTTTATTTTACAGTTTGTCGGTGTATATGAATGAGGTTTTTGGTGTGAGTCTTTTGGTGAATTTCATTTCATCCTCGTTTATCATGTGTTTCCTGGGTTTCCAAATGACCATTGGTGTCCAAGCGGATACTTTGATTATGCTGTTTATGTTTTTATTTTGTTCTTTGGTGCAGATTTTAATGATATGCAACTATGGAGAGGAGCTGATTGTTAAGGTAAAATAAAAATTATGATATATATTTTTTTGGATTTTTTTGTTGTTTTTTAAGTCATGGAAATATAACCATATACGGACACCAGTACGTGATAAAAGACCAAAAAAAAAGACCCATGGCTCCCAGTTTTGCCTACAGTCATGCACTTTTTTATGGGCCCTCAAAGATTTTGGGCCTTGGTGTAAATTGTGCATAAAAGTAATCATTTTCTCAGGCTCATATCTTGCAAACAATTCGGAATTTTGATTTACTCTCTGAGGAAAAGAACATAAATTGTGAACATATAAAATCAAAAAAACTTCATCTTCAAGATCAAAATCGCAAAAAACTTTAACAAATTCGAAATACATTTTTTTAAAGCTGCCTAAAAGTATGCTTTACTTTACAATAATTTAATAGTTTATGGAACAAAACTAAACGGTGTTAAGAGTCATTCCTAGGAAGTTCATATGTTCTAGAAAGTTGTTTATTGAGATCTTAAGTATATTTTTCTAGTTGATTGTTTCCTAGAATTTTGAACGGTTTGCTTCATAGGGACCTGAACAGGGGAAAAAAAGTAAAAAAAATCGAATTTTTTCAAGTTTTTTGTGATTTTGATCTTGAAGATGAAGTTTTTTTGATTTTATATGTTCACAATTTTTGTTCTTTATGACGAGGGCTACAACTTTGCCTCAGAGAGTAAATAAAAAATCCGAACTGTTTGCAAGATATGAGCTTGAGAAAACGATCACTTTTTTACAAAAATTACACCGAGGCCCCAAAATATTTTTTTTTTCTTTTGTTCTTTTATCACGTAGTGGTGTCCGAATATGGTTATATTTCCTTGTGTTGCACTGTGTTATTTAAGAAAGACATTGAACATGAAATTTATACAATTAGCACACTGAAATGCATTTTCTGGACCGCTACAGGCATCCTCAGCAATATTTACTTGACTAAAATCTCCTGTAAACATCATGAAATCAACACTTGAACTAGAAACTGATTAACAAATTTCGTCCACTATTTAACAAGTTTTATATCAGTTCCCTTTTATGTCAGAATCTGTGTCATATTCTATATTAGAGTCTGTGTTAGAGTATATGTAAGAACCTCTACCCAACAGTTAAGCCTTTCCCTTATAGATAATAATTGTCACTAATGTCTGATCACTTGGCTGACTCAAGTTAATATATTTAGGGTCATTAGACACGTAAGTATGTGCTCTTTGTAGTGCATATATAAGTCAATTGGTTACTTCATACATCCCATGTAAACTAGCGTGAAGACAATTGTCACTTAACTGTCTCTAAGTAATCTAGAGTGTAGTCTGCACTTTGTACTGCACTTTAGAAGCAGTTATTTTGCACACCAAAGGTAATCTATTGGAGAGTTGTTGGAGGAAGGTTTGTTTACAAGCCATAGGTTATTGAACTGTCTATGAGTTGTTTGTTTAACTGACTATTTGAGGCCAATTAGCAATTCTGTAGCTGATCTAGTAACCAGTTAGGTAGCAGGTAAGGTTCTATCTAACAGGTATGTGGATAAAATATGTTGAATACTTTCGACCAGCTATCGGACAGTCCTCTGCTTAGGACATGCATGTAACTAGCTGTCACCCTATCTGATGGGTAAAATCACTAGTTCGGAACAGTCACCTAGAACTGCTGAGTACGAAAGTCTTTGTCATAGTCTGTGCCAGTGACTACATCACAGCCAATCTAGGAGACTACGTCAGAGTCTTTATCAAAACCTATGACAGCGTCTTAGCCAGAGTTATTGAAAGAGTCAATTTCAAAGGCTGTAGCAGACTCTGCTAAGTGTATAAATTTTTTCAATGTCTTCCTTCTGAAATTTTTTTTGAAATATTAAAAAAATTGAACTTAAGCCAGAATAACTATTAGCCATATAACAAGTAAGAGAGCTATATTTTAAAATAATTTTTTTTAATATTTTTAGCTATAAAAGATATAATTTTTTTTATTGTTTTTTAAATTTTTTTTTTTCAAATTTTTTTGGAAAGTTTTTTCTAAATTTTTAAATTTTTTTTTTTGGAACAAGAATTTATGAAAAAAAAATTTTTTGATGAAAAAAAAAATTCGGGTTAAAATATATTTTTCCCGATTTTGACCCATTGTAGGTCCAACTTACTATTATAGCCTTATATACATCGTTGCAATGGTCTTTGAAATATCTATCTTTAGATATCCATATTGTCTAAATTAATGATTTAGTAATCCAGATATAGATTTAACAAGTAAGAGAGCTATATTCGGCTATGCCGAATCTTATATACTTTTTGTAGGTTTTTTAAAAAAAATATTTTTAAATATAATTTGGTGAAAGGTATATAAGATTTGGCACAGCCGAATATAGCTCTCTTACTTATATTTTACAACATTGTTTTAAAATTTTATAATTTTCCTCTTCCCTTTTAGAGCTCAGGCATTGGTCATGCCATTTACAATCACAACTGGCTAAACACCGATGTCCGTTACCGCAAAATGTTAATACTGATAATAAAACGTTCACAAAAGCCGGCACTGCTTAAAGCCACCACATTTCTAAATGTCTCAATGGGCACCATGACAGATGTAGGCAAACAACACTTTAATCTATTTATAATTAAAAGCTAGTAAAATGTATGGTTTTTCTGCAAATTTCTATTTTCAGCTGATGCAGTTGTCTTATAAATTTTTTGCTTTGCTAAGAACCATGTATTCCAAGTGAAGGAAAAAGAACTTTTAAAAAAACACATGTAATTATTAATGAATAAAGGAATATAACAATTTTAATGAATAGAGCGCAATACTTTAGTATAAAATATTTATTAACAGAAATAGTCAGTTAAAAATACATACCTATAATAGACAGTTCAATAACCGATTGCTTGTAGACAAACCTTTTTTCTGATAGTCCAGTTCAGCTTCACTGTCAGAGTCTGGGTCGGACTTTATGTTAGAGTCTGCGACAAAATGTCTATATTTAAGTTTATGTCAGAGTATGTTTCAGAGTCTACACCACAGTCTATGTCAGTGTCTGTACGAGAGTTCAATCAGCGTCCATACCAGAGTCTATGTCAGAGTCTATGTCGGAGTCTATGTCAGAGTCTATGTCAGAGTCTATGTCAGAGTCCATGTCAGAGTCTATGTCAGAGTCTATGTCAGAGTCTATGTCAGAGTCTATGTCAGAGTCTAAGTCAGACTCTATGTCAGAGTCTATGTCAGAGTCTATGTCAGAGTCTATGTCAGAGTCTATGTCAGAGTCTATGTCAGAGTCTATGTCAGAGTCTATGTCAGAGTCTATGTCAGAGTCTATGTCGGAGTCTATGTCAGAGTCTATGTCAGAGTCTATGTCAGAGTCTATGTCGGAGTCTATGTCAGAGTCTATGTCAGAGTCTATGACAGAGTCTATGTCAGAGTCTATGTCAGAGTCTATGTCAGAGTCTATGACAGAGTCTATGTCAGAGTCTATGTCGGAGTCTATGTCAGAGCCTATGTCAGAGTCTATGTCAGAGTCTATGTCGGAGTCTATGTCAGAGTCTATGTCGGAGTCTATGTCAGAGTCTATGTCAGAGTCTATGTCAGAGTCTATGTCGGAGTCTATGTCAGAGTCTATGTCAGAGTCTATGACAGAGTCTATGTCAGAGTCTATGTCAGAGTCTATGTCAGAGTCTATGACAGAGTCTATGTCAGAGTCTATGTCGGAGTCTATGTCAGAGCCTATGTCAGAGTCTATGTCAGAGTCTATGTCAGAGTCTATGTCGGAGTCTATGTCAGAGTCTATGTCAGAATCTATGTCAGAGTCTATGTCAGAGTATATGTCAGAGTCTATGTCAGAGTCTATGTCGGAGTCTATGTCAGAGTCTATGTCAGAATCTATGTCAGAGTCTATGTCAGAGTCTATGTCAGAATCTATGTCAGAGTCTATGTCAGAGTATATGTCAGAGTATGTATTAATATCTGTGACAGATTCTATGTCGGAGTCTAAACTAGAGTCTATACGAGAGTCCATGTTAGTGTTTAAATGAAAATGTATATCAGAGTCTATATCAGACTACATGACAGCATATATTTATGTCAGAGTATATTTTGATTATATCTAATCAAAATGTTTAATATTAACATTCCGGCTATTTGTTTATAAAATCATTGTATTGAAAATCTCTTTATCTCCTCCATCTCCCCCTGACTTTTTGCATCAATTATTTAGCTGTGTATGGTTTTATAATTTATTTATATTGGCAATAATTTAATTTAATTTTTAACCCATCAAAATGCCATAAATTGCATAAACGAAAATTTGTCGATAACAACACGTTTCCTGATTTCATTCATTCATTGCCCGTTTATATTTAACAGGAAAGCAGTCAGGCAGTCAGTCAGTCACTCAGGCCGTCATTCAGTTGGGCTGGCATTTAATTAAATTACGGCAGTTAATCAATGTAAATACAACATAAAATAAATGAAATGATACGCAAATATGAAGTAATAAAGGGATTGTGTGTATGTGTGGAGTAAAATTGCATTTGACAGTTTATAATTGTATGGGGGGACTAGGAATTTACATTATTTTGGGAATATTCTAAAGAGTAGAAGAATGGAAATTTAAACCACTACACAATTTTGATGTATTGTGGTTCTCCATGTCCGATGTTATTAAAATAAACTTAGAAAAATTTAAATTTACATAACCTTTAATCTGTTTATATATTGCGTTTCCATCGGCTCACTAGTTTCGGAGTTATAATAACAAATTGAAGCAAAAAATATATGTTTTTTACTTGAAAATACCAAATTTTTTTGTTTTCAAAAAATCATGAAAAATCGAAAACGGCAGAAATTATTCAGGTTTATTACTCCATCGCAAAGCCACGTGTAATAGGAACAAAAACAGATATCGATCATAAAAATCTATGGATTATTTTCGAATTTATTCACAATTAAGTAAATTCGCTGATTTTCATAAAAATTTTGTTTTTTGTTTGATATACATAAAATTGAGTAGTTAATGTTGTTCTTTTAAATGATTTAATTTTGAAAACATTTTACCCATGCTATGTACAAATTTTCACATATATATTGCGTTTCAATCGGCTCAGTAGTTTCGGAGTTATAATAACAAATTGAAGCAAAAAATAAATTTTTTTTGTGCACACAGCTTTTTTTTTTGGTTTTAAAAAAAATCATAAAAAATCGAAAGTGGCAGAAATTTTTAAGATTTATTACTTTATCTTAAAGCCACATGTAATAGGAACAAAATGAGATATCGATCATAAAAATCGATGGATTATTTTCGAGTTTATTCATAATTAAGTGAATTCGCTCATTTTCACAAAATTTTAATTTTTTGTTTGATAAACATAAAATTTATTATTTAATGCTCTTCTTCTGAATGATTGAATTTTGATAACATTTTCCCCATGCCATGTTTCAATAGGCTCAGTAGTTTCAGAATTATAATAACAAATTGAAACAAAAAAAATATTTTTACGTGAAAATATCAAATTTTTTTGTTTTCAAAAAATCATAAAAAATTTAAAATGTCAGAAATTGTTAAGATTTATTACTTTATCGAAAAGCCACATGTAATGGGAACAAAGTAAAATATCAACCGTAAATATCGATGGATTCTTTTCGAATTTATTCACAATTAAGCGAATTCGCTCATTTTCACAAAATTTAATTTTTTTGTTTGATATACATAAAATTTCGTCTTTCGATTGATTGAATTTTGAAAATATTTTCCCTATGTTCTGTACAAATTTTCAGATATATATTGCGTTTCAATCGGCTCAGTAGTTTCGGAGTTATAATAACAAATTGAAGCAAAAAATATATTTTTTATGTGAAATTAGCAATTTTTTTTCTTTAAAAAAAATCATAAAAAATCGAAAATGGCAGAAATTGTTAAGATTTATTACTTTATCGAAAAGCCACATGTAATAGGAACAAAATGAGATATCAATCATAAAAATCAATTGATTCTTTTCTAACTTATTCCCAATTAAGTGAATTCGCTCATTTTCACAAAATTTTAGTTTTTTGTTTGATAAACATAAAATTGAGTAGTTAATAATCTTCTTTTGATTAATTGAATTTTGAAAACATTTTCCCCCTGCTATGTACAAATTTTCTCATACATATTGCATTTTCATCGGCTTTGTAGTTTCGGAGTTTTAACAACGAATTGAAACAAAAAAAAATATTTTTTGCGTGAAAATATCAAATTTTTTATTTTTAAAAAATCATGAAAAATCGAAAACTGCATAAATTGTTCAGATTTATTACTTTATCCGAAAGCCTCATGTAATGGGAACCAAATAAAATATCGATCATAAAAATCGAAAGATCCTTTTTAAATTTATTCACAATTAAGTGAATTCGCTCATTTTCGCAAATTTTAGTTTTTTGTTTAATATACATAAAATTGATCAGTTAGTGTTCTCTTTTGAATGATTGAATTCTGAGAACATTTTCCCCCTGCCATATACAATTTTTCACATATATATTGCGTTTTAATCGGCTCACTAGTTTCGGAATTATAATAACAAATTGAAGCAAAAAATATATTTTTTACGTGAAAATATCAAATTTTTTTATTTTAATAAAATCATAAAAAATCGAAAACGTCAGATATTGTTAAAATATATTGCCTTATCTTAAAGCCACATGTAATAGGAACAAAATGAGATATCGATCATAAAAATCAGTGGATTATTTTCGAGTTTATTAATAATTAAGTGAATTCGCTCATTTTCACAAAATTTAAATTTTTTGTTTGATAAACATAAAATTTATTATTTAATGCTCTTCTTTTGAATGATTGAATTTTGAAAACATTTTCCCCATGCCATGTTTCAATAGGCTCAGTAGTTTCGGAGTTATAATAACTAATTGAAACAAAAAATATATTTTTTACGTGAAAATATCAAATTTTTTTTGTTTTCAAAAAATCATAAAAAATTTAAAATCTCAGAAATGGTTCAGATTTAGTACTTTATCCCAAAGCCACATGTAATGGGAATAAAGTAAAATATCAACTATAAATATCGATGGATTCATTTTGAATTTATTCACAATTAAGTAAATTCGCTCATTTTCATAAAATTTTAGTTTTTTGTTTGATATACATAAAATTGAGTAGTTAATGTTCTTTTTTTAAATGATTGAATTTTGAAAACATTTTCCCCATGCTATATACAAATTTTCACATATATATTGCGTTTCAATCGGCTCAGTAGTTTCGGAGTTATAATAACAAATTGAAGCAAAAAATATATATTTTTTTGTGAACACAGCTTTTTTTGGTTTTAAAAAAATCATAAAAAATCGAAAACGGCAGAAATTTTTAAGATTTATTACTTTATCTTAAAGCCACATGTAATAGGAACAAAATGAGATATCGATCATAGAAATCTATGTATTCTTTTCGAATTTATTCACAATTAAGTGAATTCGCTCATTTTCGCAAAATTGTAGTTTTTTGTTTGATAAACATAAAATTTATTATTTAATGCTTTTCTTTTAAATGATTGAATTTTGAAAACATTTTCCCCATGCCATGTTTCAATAGGCTCAGTAGTTTTGGAGTTATAATAACAAATTGAAACAAAAAAATATATTTTTTACGTGAAAATATCAAATTTTTTTGTTTTAAAAAAATCATAAAAAATTTAAAATGTCAGAAATGGTTCAGATTTAGTACTTTATCCCAAAGCCACATGTAATGGGAACAAAGTAAAATATCAACCATAAATATCGTTGGATTCTTTTCGAATTTATTCACTATTAAGTTAATTCGCTCATTTTCACAAAATTTAATTTTTTTGTTTGATATACATAAAATTGAGTAGTTAATAATCTTCTTTTGATTGATTGAATTTTGAAAACATTTTCCCCATGCTATGTACAAATTTTCACATATATATTGCGTTTCAATTGGCTCCGTAGTTTTGGAGTTATAATAACAAATTGAAGCAAAAAATATATTTTTTATGTGAAATTAGCAATTTTTTTACTTTAAAAAAAATCATGAAAAATCGAAAACAGCAGAAATTGTTCAGATTTATTACTTTATCCCAAAGTCACATGTAATAGGAACAAAATGAGATATCAGTCATAAAAATCAATGGATTCTTTTCGAATTTATTCACAATTAAGTGAATTTGCTCATTTTCACAAAATTATTAATGTTTTATTTTAACCACTAAGAACTGTAATTTCATGTTAGTCCCCCTTTAACAAAAAAAAAAAAAACTTCAGCAAAACCGTTAACAAATTTACTTTTGATAAAAGTTTAAATTTAAATTTCGACATATCGTAGGATAAAAAATACTACACACATCCATACAGATGGATATTTACATGGATTTTATATAAAATTTATGCTTGTATTAATATTCATATAAATAAATTTATGTATATGTGTGATAACACATACATTCAGATATGAATCTTGCAACACATGTTGCATGCCTAATGAGTTTAAAACAAATTACACACATACAACACTATACATCAGCAATGGCTATACACATGTATTTGATACAACAACAAAAAAATAACTGTTTCCCAAACAATATAAATTAAAATTGACAACAAAAACAAAGAATAATTTGTTACAAATTGAGAATATTAATTATTTAAAGCAAAAAATCAAATGTATTCACATGAAATCTAAACATATAATGAATTTCAAAATAACAGCATAATTTTAGGGGTTTATTTCATGGCCTTCTGTAAGGGGTTTTAACGTTAAACTTTCCTTATCTAAGTATTACCATATTAATTGAAAGTTCTATTTTTCTAGTTTTATTTAAAGAAAGAATAATCTGTAATATCCCTAGGGACAAGCTAGCTTGTATCATGTATTTCATTAGCATTGCATACTTTTAGGGGCTTTTCAACTGTTAACAAGAAAATCACTGAAATATTCTTGATTTTCTTTATTATTAATTTAAGAAAAAAACTAATTGTACAACTCTTTGAAGATCAGTTACAAAGAATCCCTTTAACATTACCTAGTTTTATTGCTTTTACCTTACAAATAACAATAGTTTTTAAAAAAAAAAAAATCATTTTCCTATTTCAACTTTAAACTGCAATATTTTCCATGCATACTTTTAAACGCAAACCTACTTATATATACAATTTATCTCAACCAAGCTCAAAACTCCTGTGAAGTGCTGACTTTACACACCCTGCTGCTTTTGTCTAGCTACCAATACAACAATCCTTTCATGTAGAGTTTTTTTTTTCCCAGAAAAACAATATTACAAAATTGTATTCTATGAAATATTTCTAGAAAAATTCTTAAGAAGTCTCTACGTACAACAAGAATAGAAATTCTTTGGAATAATGCAACACACAGAGACAATGGTCTATGGAAAGAAAAAAAAAAGAATTACAGAAAAACTGCTTCAATAACGACAACGTGTTTCTTAGGTATTGTTGCCAGTAACTTAGCAGTAAGAGAGCCACCAAAGAAGGAATCGAGCTACAAAGCAGATAACAATTGTTGCAAGTGCAAAAATGTTATATTGGAAGCAGATGAGTACAATAATAAGTCAAATGTTTAATAGAAAATGGGATAAGTAGCAGCATAGATTTGAAATAAAAAACTAAAAATAAATAAATTTTAAAAGTTTTCATAAAAAAAATCTAAATTACAACTATTTTATGTCACAGTCTAGAGAGTTAGAGTCCATATCAGAGTTTATATCCGAGTCTTCATCAGAGTCTATGTTAGCTTCTATATGACATCAGATTCTATGTCAAAGTATACGTCAGAATCTATGCCCATCAATGACAAAATCTATATCAGAGACAATTTCAGATTTGATTGTCTATGTCTGAATCTATGCCAGAGTCTGTATCAGAGTCTGTATCAGAGTCTATAACAGAGTCTATAACAGAGTCTATAACAGAGTCTATAACAGAGTCTGTATCTCAGTTTATATGAGAGTATATGTCAAATTCTGAGTCATAGTCCATGCCAGAGCTCATGTCAGCGTTTATATTAGAGTCTATGTGCGAGTATGTGAAAGTCTATTCCATCAGAATTTATTCAGAGTCTATATCATAGTCTTTGTTAGAGTTTATATCATGGTCTATGTTAGATTCTATTGGGCGAATGACCTAAAAATGTCGTTTTTTTTTCTTCAAATCTTTAGCTTTTATTTTGAAACATTTGTGCAATATAAAATTATTCCAAATATTGGCCATTGTGAGCTATGACATTTTCCCATCTTTCTGGCAACATATGGATTCCCAGCCAAAGGAACTACTAATTTTTGGAGCCCAAGAACGAATCAAGCCAATATCGGATACTCTGTTCCAAAGTGAGGCGATCGAAACAAATAGTAGTCGGACAGTGCACGGACTGGAGGATAAAGCAGATGAAAAAAAACTTTCCAACCAGTTCATTCTAAATAGTTTTTAACGGGTATTACACCATGGGGCCGAGCGTTTTCATGATGGAACATTACCGTTTCATGTCTGGCCGCATATTCTGGTCGTTTTTCGGCCAATGCTCGCTTCAAACAAATCAATTGCGTTCTGTAAAGCTTCCCCGTGATGGTCTGGCAAGATTTGTGCAGCTCATAAAAGACAGAAACCTTTTGCTCCGAACAAATACAGAGAATTACCTTAGCGTCATGTATATTTGGCTTTGGTGTCGATTCGGTTGGTTGGCCCAGCTTCACATAAGATCTCTTATGCTTTAAACTATAATGTTCAATAACTATGTGAGAATAAATGACAGGATATGTACCCTTCAAAATGGCATATAAGTTATTAAAAACAAAAACCTCTCACAGTGGTATAGAAAACAAGTATGAAAGTATGGTCGGTAAAGCCCGACCATATAATACCCTACACTAAGTAAAAGAGCAAAAACATTTTTCTTTTAAAATTTCAATAATTTACATATATTTTTGAGTGATTTTCGGAAGTGGGCCTTATATAGGGGCTATGACCAATTATGGACCGATCACCATGAAAATAGGTCGTGTGATTTATGTCTATATGAAAGTTAACTATGTTAAATTTTGTGAGTATACCAACATTTTTAAGCGATTTATGCACGTAAAAGTGATTTTCGGAAGCGGGTCTATATGGGAGCTATGACTAATTATGGACCGATCGCAACAAAATTTGGTGATATGAATTTTGTATATATAAAACTTATTTACCGGAATTTGTGTAGACACATATATAAATTAAACATTTATGACCGATAAAGTCCAATTTCGGAAGGACATTTGTATGGGGGCTAGGTGAAATAATGGACCGATTTCAGCCAGTTTCAATAGGCATGGTCCTTGGGCCGAAAAAATAATATGTACCAAATTCGATCGAAATATCTTCAAAATTGCGAAGATTTCTCTGCGCACAAGGTTTACATGGACAGCCAGCCAGACGGACGGACATCGCACAGTGGGTTGAATGGTACCCAAAGTGGCGATTAATTCATAGAAGCCGTAGTTTTAAAATATTATATTTTTTTATTGATAAGTTATTATAAGCACATAAAAACACAGCATTTTAGAAAAAAAAAAGGTTAAAAAAATTTTTTTTTTAACACTTTAAGCGCATTATTGTTTTTTTTGGTAAAAAAGACCTTTTTTCACAATTTATGCTGTAACTTTGGAATGGAAAGCGATAAATTATTGAAAAAAATTAGAAATTAAAGCATACTTAATGTGCTATTAAAAAATTCGAAATATAAATTTATTGTATGTATTTACATTAGTATAAATTTAATTTAAAATCTAATTTTTGTTTTTCACAAAATTTTATAAATGTACAAATTTTTTTAAAAAAGTCACTAAAGAGAATATTATAATTTTTTCGTAATGAATAATCATAAATACATAAAAACAAAGCATTTAAAATAAAAAAAATTTAAAAAAAAATTTTAACCCGTTAAGCGCATTATTGTTTTTTTGGAAAAAAAGACCTTAGTTCACAATTTATGCTGTAACTTTGGAATGGAAAGCGATAAATTAATGAATTAAATTGGAAATAAAAACATACTTAATATGCTATTAAAAAATTCAAAACATAAATTTATTATATGTATTTACATTAGCATAAATTTAATTTAAAATCTAATTTTTGTTTTTCACAAAATTTTATAAATGTACAAAATGGAATTTACCCGATCTCGCCCTGATTTTTTTTAAACTCAATCTATATATCGAAAAAACCCCAATAATGGAGAACTTTAAAAAAAATCTTAAAAAATATTTTCAAAACATTTATCTAAACAAAAATTATTTATTTATGTTCTCAAATACCTGAAGTTGATGGTTCCATTTTAATATTTCTACTTTTAACAGATTTAACAAAAAATATAAGCTCTCGAAATATCACAATTTTCAATTTTAACCACAGCACGCAAAATTTGTAAAAATTATTTGACTTTGACCGCTCACTGCCAATAAAGTAAGTTACTCACAACTGCAATTTTAGCAGTTTGTGATGTATTATTTAATGCACTTTAACACAATACCAAACATGAGTGAAAGAGATAAAGTTCAGCTTTTGAATTAATCGCCACTTTTGGTACATTTCAACCCTCTGTGCATCGTTTAATCGACTCAGAAAGTGATTCTAAGTCGATCGGTATACTTTAAGGTGGGTGTTGTTAGACTAATATTTTTGGGCGTTACAAACATCTGCACAAACGCATTATACCCTCCCCACTATGGTGGTGTAGGATATAAAAAAGGGAAATAAACCTGTGACTTCTACGCCCTTAATTCGATTTGAATGAAATTTGACATGGGCAAAGAAGAAGTGCTGCTGAGTTTAAATTTTGAGCGCATCGGTCCACCAGTAATGGGGCCAGGGGTGCCCAAAGTAAGACATCTCGGGTAAGTTAAATTTTTAAAACGATCCTATTTCTTCGTGTGCGTTACGATTTCCTTTTCGTTGCTATCACCTATCTCTTATAACACCGTCCGACAAATAGAGAAAAAAATCGTTAGAAACGAATCGGATAATATACCTATGAAACTATAAATTAAATGGAGAAAAACTGCGTTTTCAGTTTTTCATTTCGTGATCCTCTGTCCTTTTTAAAGGACTTCAAAGTTTCAAAGAAGTACATTTTTCAAAAAATATTTAAAAATACTCCTGTTGATCCAACAATGACAAATTTTATGTCAAAAGAACAAGAAGACTTGCAAAATATTTTGTATTATCTTTATTTTATCCTGTAAGGATCAAAAGATGTCTCCTTTAATATCCTTTAAGATTGCCAATAAATTCATTTTATTCTATACTAAATATCAAAATTTCATCCTTCATATTAAATTCAAATTAAAAATGTTGGTATTCAAATAAGATTTAACACAAATAAGTTACATATCAAAAGAAAACTCTTTATAATCATATACTCGGTGTAGGGTATCATAAGGTAGTGCTTGCCCGACTATACCATTTTACTGGTTTGTTAAAAAGTATTCTTCGTTTCTTTTCACAACGGTTTTTGTTATATTTTTTCGAATTAAAATTTAAAATATTATTTAACACTTAAGTAGTGAAGATAGAAGGATGACATTTTGGCATGTGGTATTCAATATTTGGATCTTTAACTCACTATTTTCATGAAAAAAATTATTGGAAATCTAAAAGGATATTCAAGGATAAAAAATTTAAAGGACATTTTTAATATCTTTTGATCCTGACAGGATAAAATCAAAATAATACGAAATATTTTACTACCCTTCTTGATCATTTGATATCAAATTTGGCATAGTAGGATGATCAGAAGTATTTTAAAACATTTTTTCAAAAATGTACTCCTCTGAAAATTTTAAGTCCTTTTAAAAGGAAACAGGATCATGAAATGAAAAACTGAAAACGCAGTTTTTCTCCATTTAATTTATAGTTTTAGACGGTTCGTGTCTAATATTGCGTGTCGTACCGTGTATTAGAAGATATTCGCATTTGAAAATTAAATTTTCAACATTTTTACCCAACCTACTCCAGTTTTTTGATAACAGCGGGTCCACATATATCCCAATTTTCTTGGACTAACAATAAATGTATATGTCAAACAAAAGAATAATTGTTTAAAAATCGTGACTGACTTCAAAGTTAGATGCATTTGAATTTAAAAGGCGATTTTCGCTAGTTTTTTTGAAAAAAGTACTTTATTTCTTTTTAAGTTATCTAAAAAAATGTCTAAGAAGATGTATTAGGAATGTATACATTTTGAAAAGCTAACTTTATATTAAATATTTTAAATAAAAAAAAAATTTAAAATTGTTGATACTGAGGAAACCAGGTCCATCCAAAAATCACCTATTTATTAAGTAAAATTCAATTTTAGAGCAAAAATTCTCAAATCGCATAGTCGATATCAAAATATAGTAACCCATTTTAAAAGGCCAAATATGTTCTTAATTATTTTGTAAAGGTTTCCGATAACCCCTCTTCTGGTATGGATATTAGATCCAGAAAACTAAAAAATTCCATTATTAAGATTTTTCAACACTTTTTTAGGAATTGCAGGATTCCTGATTACAAATTTCAAAATTTGTTTTTATTTTTATATTACCAATAGATAAATTTATTTAACTTTAAAATTTCATTTAAAAATATTCATATGTAAATAAAAATTTAATTTCAATTTGAAAAATTTTTATCTTTTCAAAAACTCAATAAAAACCATTTTTTGTAATATTTTTCCAAAAAGTATTCCATCAATTTTTTAATTGTCAAGAGCTATATGCATTTTTGAAAAGCAGACAAAATCCTCTATCCATTGATATATAACATGTGTACCTTATGTTTTTTTACGTTGCAAATTAATTAGGGAAAACTTAAGAACTCGCAGATCTTTGTTACGAGTCTTTGTCAGAGTCATTTTGGGAGTTTCTATTGGAATCTATAAAAATCGACTAAAGACATGGTGACAGCAAAATAGCATAGAGTTCATTGCCAACAAAGCATTATCAACAATAAAAAGATAAATATGAACAAAAAAAACATTTATTTTCAGTTTCATTTTGTCCTTCGCTCTCTAACTGTATTGAAACATATTTTCATGTTTTTTAACGTGCTGTCTTGCATTATCTTGAACAAATACGTGCTGCAATTTAGTATATTATTGGCAAAATATACAATAGATTGAATTAAAAAGCAGCAGAATATAATATTAATCTTATTCATCAAATACGACTGTTTCACACACGTCAAGTTTACTTGCGCAAATCTTGAGTTTGTAAATGAAAGAGGAAAAGAGATTGGAAAAATGTTCCTCTTCATCTATCTTCAATAAACCAGCAAGACTTGCTCAAGTAAATTTGACATGTGTGTACCAGCCTTTCCTTTATTATTCAACTCAACACTTTCAATCTTCCCACGACCAATAAAAAATATATCGAGATTCTTTTAATTTTTTTTTGGGCGTAAAGACTGTACTGCCACAACGAAATGCAGTTTCTTTACCTTTTAAATTAATGGTGCAGTGTTCAAGCTTAGACTTAATTTGAGTGATGATTTTTTTCCGCAAAAAATAATGCTTAATGAGCAGATGAAATTCAATCGTTTCCAATAGTCAACTGACAGATGTAAACAGGCAGGAGTAGTTTTGTTCATTCAATAAGAGCCGGGAAATTCAAAAAGTAGCGGAAAAAGTCAGAGTCAGTATCAGAGTCTCAGTCAGACTATATATGAAGCTGTGTATTTCTATGTTGCATTTTTTTTTTGTTTATTTTTATTTACCAAAATATTTTTTTTAATAATTTCGTTTATATTTAATAACTTCTGCAATATTAATTTGTTCGTTATGTACCTATTAGATATTTGAAAGTTTGAAATTGTTGACATATTTTTGGCAAAATTATTAGGCGTTTCTCCAAAATTTCAACCATTAGTAAAATGGACTAACTATGTGAAGTTTAGCAGGAAATAGTTAAAGCTGTTTAGTTTAGCTTTGGCAATAATCGAGCAACAATAATTTTAGTGGGTAAATATCCTTCTCTACTCATCCATTATTTGTGTTTATAACATTTAAAATGTATGTGTGTTCCCCTAAAAATGCATGCCTCGTACATTGTTGCATTTCTCATGTTGCAGTTGTATGCTTAGCTCGCTTACCTACCGGCCTGTTTTAGTTTTGCAATATTTTTCTTCCCGCCTACCTGCATATTTCTATTTGCAAAATATTAGTCTATTTCCCATCTAACATACCCCATTATGATCAATTAGTTTTTGGTTATGTTGGTAATGCATTTATGCGCCATGTTTTGAGCGCTGGCAAACGGTGTGTATTTCATGTATTTGCATGTACAGAGAGTTGCAGGCATATTTTGCCAAAATAACTATAATAATATTTTGTAGAAATTATTATTACATGTTTATGGCAAATTTTATAACCGTAGCAAATAAGATTTGTAGGCAAATACAAATATATTTATATGTATGTACTCAGGTTCACGTGTATACAGTGAGTGATAATTTGGGGGAAAATATATGAAAGGAACAGTCTATATAAGGGTCTGTCGTAGAGACTATAACAGTCTTTATGTCATTGCTTATATTAGTGTTAATATCTGTATCTGCATCAGAGTCAATGCCACAGTCTATGTCAGAACCTATATCTGAGTAAATTGATAAATTTAAAAACTGTCTATGTTAGATTCAATGCAAAAATCTGTATTACAGTATATATCAGAGTGTATATCAAAATCTATGCCACTGCCTATGTAGGAGCCTATGCCAGAACCAGCTTCAGAGTCTATATCATTGATTGATTAATAGACAAAATCCTTAAAATTTTAGAACAAAAGTGAGAATAGTGGTCCAAATGGAAAAAAGCACGATCATCTGTGATCACTTATATTTCCAACCAAAAATCGATTTTTTATATGAAAATTGAGAAAAACTTAAAATAGTGGTCCAAATGGCAAAAGGACGATCATCTGTGTTCACTTATATTTTCAACCAAAAATTTATTTTTTATTAAAAAATCAAGTAAAACATAAAAGTGGCTATAAAAAGTTAAATAGTTGTCCAAATGGAAAAGGACGATCATCTGTGATCACTTATTTCTTCAACCAAAAATCGATTACATGAAAACGAATAAATAGTAGTCCAAACGGCAAAAGGACGATCATCTGTGTTCACTTATATTTTCAACCAAAAATTATTTTTTTATTAAAAAATCTGGTAAAACATAAAAGTGGCTATATATAGTTAAATAATGGTCCAAATGGAAAAGGACGATCATCTGCGATCACTTAAACTTTCAAGCTAAAATCGATTACATGAAAACGAATAAATAGTGGTCCAAATGGAAAAAGTACGATCATCTGTGATCACTTAAACTTTCAAGCTAAAATCAATTTTTTTATTAAAAAATCAAGAAAGACATAAAAGTGGCTATAAAGAGTTAAATAGTGGTCCAAATGGAAAAAGGATGATTATCTGAGATCACTTATATTTTCAACGAAAAATAGATTTTTTTATAAAAATAATCTAGTAAAACATAAAAGTGGCTACAAATGTTAAATAGTTTTTTTCAACCAAAAATCGATTTTTGATATGAAAATCAAGTAAAACATAAAAGTGGCTATAAATCGTTAAATAGTAGCCCAAATGAAAAAAGGACGATCATCTGTGATCATTTATGTTTTTAACCAAAAATTGATTTTTTATATGAAAATGAAGAAAAACATAAAAGTTGCTATAAGTCGGTAAATAGTGATCCAAATGGAAAAAGGACGATCATCTGTGATCACTTATATTTTCATCGATTTTTTATATGAAAGCAGGTAAAACAGAAAAGTAGCATAAGTCGGTTAATAAATGTAAAAAAAGCACGATCATCTTTAATCACTTATATTTGCAACCCAAAATTTATTTTTTTTTATGAAAATCAAGTAAAACAGAAATGTGGCTATAAATCAATAAATAGTGGTCCAAATGGAAAAAGGACGATCATCTGTGATCACTTATATTTTCATCCAAAAAACGAGTTTTGATATGAAAATGAAGAAAAACATAAAAGTGGCTATAAGTCGGTAAATAGTGGCCCAAATTGAAAAAGGACGATCTTCTGTGATCACTTATATTTTGAACTCAAAATCGGTTTTTTACTAAAAATTCAGGAAAAACATAAATGTGGCTATAAGTCTGTAAATAGTGGTCCAAATGGAAAAAGTACGATCATTCGAGATCACTTATATTTTCAACCAAAAATCGATTTTTGATATGAACATCAAGAAAAACATAAAAGTGGCTATATGTCTGTAAATAGTGGTCCAAATGGAAAAAGGACGATCATCTGTGATCACTTATATTTTCAACCAATAATCGATTTATGATATGAAAATGTAGAAAAACATAAAAGTGGCTATAAGCCTGTAAATAGTGGTCCAAATGGAAAAAGGACGATCATCAAAATCGGCTTTTTATTAAAAATTCAGGAAAAACATAAATGTGGCTATAAGTCTGTAAATAGTGGTCCAAATGGAAAAAGGACGATCATCTGTGATCACTTATATTTTCATCCAAAAATCGATTTTTTATATGAAAATGAAGAAAAACATAAAAGTGGCTATAAGTCGGTAAATAGTGGCCGAAATGGAAAAAGGACGATCATCTGTGATCACTATATTTTTAAATCAAAATCGATTTTTTATTTAAAATTCAGGAAAAACATAAAATTGGCCATAAGTCTGTAAATAGTGATCCAAATGGTAAAAGGACGATCATCTGTGATCACTTATATTTTCATCCAAGTGGCTATAAGTCGGTAAATAGTGTGATAACTTATATTTTCAACCAAAAATCACATTTTAAATGTGGCGCATTATTTCCCTGTTTTCAATTGTTAATGAAAATTTTGCTAGGTCTTTTCAAGTTTTCATTATTTTGTCTCTTACTGTTGCATTCATTTACCAGGATGATATGTGTGTATGGGGTTTGAGTAATTTTTGCAATATTTTGGCCACGCATTGCATAATCTATGTAACAGAAATTTTCGATAGAATTATGGTGGTTTAAATAAAATGCAGCAGCAGCAAGCAGCTTTAAATAGAAAACCATTAATCACATTTGTAATATTTTATTTATTTGGCCAACAAAAGAAACAGCCTACAATTTAGAGTAGCAGCGACAGGGTAATTATTAAACTGCAACAATTTTAAACACCTACTCGAACACAAATGCAAAGGGGTTTTTTTTACTTGTTTCAATTAATTTTTTTTTTCTTAACAAACATTTTATTATAAAACAACAATTTACCCAAAAAATGTAAATGGTTTTCGCTGTAGGTGATTATATTTTTTCTGTGGCACTGTCTTGCCCAGTTGTTTGCTCTTTAACAAATATTTGTGTAAGAAACCGCAACAAAAAATAGCTCTTTGTTATTTTTGTTAATAATTTGTATTAATTTCAATGAAAAAATTCATAAAAACATTTTTTTTTAATACAAAATCTTTGCGGTGATTGTTTTTAAATAATTGCATGCGTTCCAGAGAATGTGTGTGTGTAAAAAAATGGAGAGGGAGAGCCAGTGCAGGGCAGAATGTATGTGTGTGTTTGAGAGAGTGTCGTGTATGTATTGTCTGTGTTTTTGGTTAAGGATGCATATGACACTTTGATTAAGTGCTGCTTTAACTGCACTTTACTTGTTTATGCCTGTGAGTGTAAGTATGTAGTAGTTATTTTGGTTTGTGTATGTTTGATCACTATGTGTGTGTGAGTGAGCGTGCAGTTTTTGAGTGTGTATGCGTGTTTTTGACCCTGCTTTTTTGTAGGTATTTATGGGTGTGTGTATGTGAAAATTTTTATGTTTATACGTGGTGCGTATATGTTGTTTATATTTGTGTTTCGCAATGACCATGGATGAGTTCAAGTATCATTAAATATGTTTGCATGTTTGGCAGAGTTATTTTTATTTTTTTTTTTTATTTTATGTTTTCCTTGGCCCAATACTCGGAGGCATGCACTACATACAGTGGCTAATAAAACTGTAGTTGTATTACAAAATATATACCGAAAATTTTAAAAAAAACCTACAAATATTCGTTTATAAGTGATCACAGATAATCGTCCTCATTCGATTTGAACCACTATTTAACGACTTATAGCCACTTTTATGTTTTACTTGATTTTCTAATAAAAAATCGATTTTTTGTTCAAAATATAAGTGATCACAGATGAACGTCCTTTTTCCATTTCGACCACTATTTACCGACTTATAGCCACTTTTATAATTTACTCGATTTTCATATTAAAAATCGATTTTTGGTTGACAATATAAGAGATCACAGATGATCGTCCTTTTTTATAGCCACTTTTATGTTTTACTTGATTTTGAGCTGAACATATAAATGATCACAAATGATCGTCCTTTTTTTATTTGGGCCATTATTTACCAAGTTAAAGCCACATTTATGTTTTACTTGGATTTCTATTAAAAACTCGATTTGGTTAAAAATATATGTGAACCCAGATCCTTTTTCGATTTAAACCACTATTTACAAGATTTATAGCTACTTTTATAATTTAATTGATTTTTTAATAAAAATCGATTTTTGGTTGAAAATATAAATGATCACAGATGATCGCACTTTTTCCATTTGGACCGCTATTTACCGACTTATAGCCGCTTTTATGTTTTCTTTGATTTTTATATAAAAAATCAATTTTTGGTTGCAAATATAAGTGAATATTTATGATCGTCCTTTTTCCATTTTGACCACTATTTACCGACTTATAACCACTTTTATGTTTTTACTTGAATTTCGAACAAAAAATCGATTTTTGAGTGAAAATGTAAGTGGTCACAGATGATCGCCCTTTTTCCATTTGGACCACTATTAACTGACTTATAGCCACTTTTATGTTTTTCTTCAATTTCATATCAAAAATCGATTTTTGGTTGAAAATATAAGTGATCACAGATGATCGTCCTTTTTTCATTTGGACCACTATTTACCGACTTATAGCCACTTTTATGTTTTTCTTCATTTTCATATCAAAAATCGATTTTTGGTTGAAAATATAAGTGATCGCAGATGATTGTGTTTTTTCCATTTCGACCACTATTTACCGACATATCGCAACTTTTATGTTTTACCTGATTTAACTGATTTTTGGTTGAAAATATAAGTGATCACCAGGGAAACCGGAAATATGCTCTAAAAAAAGCGTTTTAGGCGCTTTAAATACGCAGTAAAAACTTTAAAATATGCTCTTAAAATTTAAAAAATATGCTCTTAAAAAAACAAACTTTTACATAATTTTTAACCAAAACAAATTTACTTAAATTTTCAAATAAAAATCGTTGTCTATTGGATCTGAAAACATTTTTAAACATAGAAAATGTTCTTTCGACATCAACTAATGTTACAGGAGCAAATTTAAAAGACAATATTTCTTTAACACTTAGAGTGGTTAAGTTTGAATTAGAACTAAAATTTGATATTTAGATGGAGCTATTATTAAAATAGTGCTTATTTTATATTAAAACAAGTAAGAGAGCTATATTCGGCTGTGCCGAATCTTATATACCCTTCACCTAATTTACTACAAAATAAAAAATTTAATTATTTTTAGGTGAACAAAAATTTTTTTTCAGTTTTTTCATTTTTTGGATAAAAAAATTTTTGGAATTGTTATTTTAAATTTAAAAAAAAATTCTGTTTTTGATTTTGAATTTTAAATAAAGGAAGTAAAAACCTGTAACACAACAGCGAAAAATAAGTAAGACAAAATTTGTTTTTGATAAACTCAAAATATGCTATTAAACAGTAAAATATGCTCTAAAAACGCATAATATGACATAAATATGCTCCTAAAACAAATATATGCAAAAATATGTATTTAAGGGTAAAATATGCAAAAATATGCACTAACAAATCAATGCCAAAATTCTTAAATAGTTCTGAAACGTGTAAATATCTTATCCATGTGTTCATTAGACTCACCTGAAAAAATATGCATTTGCATATTTTGGTTTCCCTGGTGATCACAGATGATCGTCCTTTTTACTTGATTTTCATATAAAAAATCGGATTTCGGTTGAAAATATCAGTGATCACAGATGATCTTCCTTTTTCCATTTGTACCACAATTTACAGACTTATCGCCACTTTTATGTTTAACTTGATTTTTTAATAATAAAACGATTTTTGGTTGAAAATATAAGTGGTCACAGATGATCGCACTTTTTCCATTATTACCGACTTATAGCCACATTTGTGTTTTACTTGATTTTTACATAAAAACTGTTTGAAAATATAAGTGATCACAAATGATCGTCCTTTTTCCATTTGGACCACTATTTACTGACTTATAGCCACTTATATGTTTCACTTAATTTTCATATAAACAAGTAAGAGTGCTATATTCGGCTATGCCGAATCTTATATACCCTTCACCTTTGTTGTGGATGCATTATTATTTTTTATAATTAGTATATATGTATGTATGTACATTGCCCACTTTCAGCGTACAGCATCCTAAATTTATCAAGAACACAAAAAACAACAACAACGCCAAACGAAACAAAACACCAAAAGAAAAAACAAAATACGCAAGCCAATGAAACCAACACACGTCCAAACATACGTTTAATTGTATAAAAAACAACAACGCCAAAAGAAACAAAACACACATACGATTTGTTGCTTTTTTGTCCAAACATACGATTTGTTGCTTTTTTGTCAAAAAAACCAACACACAACCAAACAAACGTTTAGTTGTATAAAAAACAACAACAATGCCAAAAGAAACAAAACACAAAAAAAAACAAGTAAGAAAGTATGGTCGGTCAAGCCCGACCATATAATACCCTACACTAAGTAAAAGAGCAAAAAAAATTTTCTTTTAAAAATTTAAATAATTTATATTTTTGAGTGATTTTCGGAAGTGGGGTTATATGGGGGCTATGACCAATTATGGACCGATCACCGTGAAATTAGGTCGTGTGATTTATGTCTATATTAAAGTTTACTATGTTGAATTTTGTGTGTTTACCAACATTTTTAAGCGATTTATGCACGTTAAAGTGATTTTCGGAAGCGGGTCTATATGGGAGCTATGACTAATTATGGACCGATCGTAACAAAATTTGGTGACATGCATTTTGTGTATATAAAACTTATTTGGAGCGGAATTTGTGGAGATACATATATAAATGAAACATTTATGACCGATAAAGTCCAATTTCGGGAGGATATTTGTATGGGGGCTAGGTGAAATAGTGGACCGATTTCGGCCAGTTTCAATAGGCTTGGTCCTTGAGCCGAAAAAATAATATGTACCAAATTTGATCGAATTATCTTCAAAATTGCGACCTGTACTCTGCGCACAAGGTTTACATGGACAGCCAGCCAACCAGACGGACGGACGGACGGACGGACATCGCTTAATCGACTCAGAAAGTAATTCTAAGTCGATCGGTATACTTTAAGGTGGGTGTTAGACTAATATTTTTGGGCGTTACAAACATCTGCACAAACGCATAATACCCTCCCCACTATGGTGGTGTAGGGTATAACAAAATACACAAAACTTGCACATCCAAACATACGTTTTGTTGTTTTTTTGTCAAAGCATGCAATACATTGTGTTTTTTGATGAAATTTTCAGAGGTTGTCTCGGATTTTTGCTCATATCTCCGTTATTTATGGACGGATTTTGCTGATTTTAAATAGCAAAATTCTCGAAAGTATGTCTGACAGAATTGTTGAAGATTTGGATCCCGGAGATATCTGGGGCCTTCAGAAAATTGATTTCAACAGACAGACGGACAGACAGACAGACAGACAGACAGACAGACAGACAGACAGACAGACAGACAGACAGACAGACAGACAGACAGACAGACAGACAGACAGACAGACAGACAGACAGACAGACAGACAGACAGACAGACAGACAGACAGACAGACAGACAGACAGACAGACAGACAGACAGACAGACAGACAGACAGACAGACAGACAGACAGACAGACAGACAGACATGGCTTAATCGACTCCGCTATCTATAAGGATCCAGAATATATATACTTTATAGGGTCGGAAATGAAAAATGTAGAAATTACAAACGGAATGACAAACTTATATATACCCTCACGAAGCTGAAGGGTATAAAAATCGGGTTCTACTTGAAATTACAAGTGATCAAAGAATATTCTTCTTTTGCAACTTCACTGTTTCAAAATACATACACATTTTAATTGTTGTTGCTGCTGTTGTTGTTGTCCTTACTCAGCAATTTGTCTGTGGTTTTTTGTCCTGTGTATGTTTGAGTAGTTTCTTTTTTTTTTTTTGTTTGTTCATTTTTGTTTTTCACCAATTTTTACTATATTGCGGTCATATTTATCATATTCAAAAAGGATTCATGTAGGTTTTTTTTTGCTTTCCAATCTTTTTTGGTTGCAAGTTGCAACAACAAAAAATGTAGAGTTAAAAATTGTTGCATAAGAGCAACAGTGAAATTTATAATCAAATAAATTGCTATAACATTTTGGGAAAAATTAAAAAAAAAATCTGATGAAATTTTGTTTTTTTTTTTTTCTTACAGCAATGTTTGGTATTTAATAGTATTTTTTGTTGATAAAAAGTTGTGTATTTTTTTCTTTATTTAATTTGCAGTTTGTAGTTATTATAAAGAGTATCAGTTGCAAAACAATTTTGATGTGTTAAAAAAGTAGGTACTCAAAAACTGACAGACAGGTGGAGCAATAAAAAAACGCATTTTAAAAGGTTTTTTTTTTAAGTCAAAAATAACCAAAAAAATAAACTCTTAAGTGACGTGTTAACAATAGCTGTTATCGTTAGTGAAGAATATATAACAAATATATGGAAAATTATTAATTTAACAAGCTAAATTTATTTATTTTGCTAATTTCGCTTAAAGATCAATATAAAATGATTAAGAAAACAAATATTGTAGGCAATGTATTAGAATTTCCTGTTTTTTACCAAAAAAAAAAGTAATTTTTAGTAGTATTTTTTTTAATTTTTAAAGAATTTTATTTAAATTTCTATTCGTATTAATAAAGGCCGAAGTCTCAGCTTTACTTTTGTCCTTAGAACACAGCAATTGCTTTAAATTTGTGCCAGTTATGCTGAATTTTCTAAAGTATCCCATAATTAATATTAATCATACGCCACCTAGTACATAAAATACATTTTTTGCTTTAACGCGAAAATGGTCTGCCTCTTGAGAAAATTTGTTTTAAATTTTAAAGGATTGGAATCAACTTCATATTTATTTCAATGTAACCTAAAGTATTCGAGTTCAGTTTCATTATAATTTCAGTTTCTTTATTATAACCTAAATTATACATTTCCGTTTTCAGCACAATTTACAAAAAGTTACATCAGAATTATGGTAAGTATGGCCCATTAAAGAGATAAATTTCTGTTTTATTTACTTATAAGTTTGTGTTTTATTTAGAAAGGTTTGAAACAAATTTTTAAAACACAATTTTTTAATATATCAATGTGAGTTTTTCTACTTAATAGGACCTTTAAAAACATTCTTACTCTTCAAGTTTAGTTATAATTATATAAAATTTCCCCATTTTTCTAAATGTTTTACTCATTTTCTTTTTATTTTCTAACATTTTTCCACATAAAAAAGCAACCTTACACATGTCTACTTGTAAATTATTATGTTTTCCCTGTGTTTAGATAAGAAGAAACGCGAATTGTTGTTAATATAGACGTATAAAGAAAAACAAGAAGTACAAGTAAAATTTTAATTTATATTATTAAAATAAAAAAATTGTGTCCTTTGGGATGAAATGTCATTTAAATTAAAATTCATTTTATCTTGCTAACGAGCACAAGAAACGACAGCAGTTAGACAGACAGGCAGTTTGAAGGAGAGACATATACACACACACTCATTCACTCAACCACTCTCTCACCAGAACGCAACACTTAGACAGACAACATGCTAAACAATATAAAATAAATTGTGGAAATTGGTTAGACTGAGGAAGCTAGAAAAAAGAGAGGAAATTTAACAAATAAATGAGTAGCTATGTAAACTGGTCTCTATTTTCGGTATTTTTGAACCAATTTGTCTAATATTCCTTAACAATTTACTTAAGTCTATTAGTAACTTACATTTATATTTGGAAATTGTTCAAACTGCTTCTAGACTGAGCTATATTGATTTAAACATACATTAAATGTCAGATACGGCTAATTTCCCACAACAATTTATTGTTAAAAACTTAAAAATGTAAATGGAACAAGTTCAAATTGCTTTTAAGCCGTATAATGTTGATTTAAATATACATAACATATCTTAATTTGTAATTGTTAGCCAATTTTTAAATAATTTCTTCAAAAAATTTTAATAAAATAAAAATTTTATTTTTCAATCTTAGTCTTATTTTCAAAGTTTTCACTGTTCTGGTGACAATCCAAAAAAAAAAAAACATTACATTTCAAATTAAAATGTCTTGTTCAGCTAAATGTTTTAAATATTCTCATACTGGTTTCCTACTCTAAAGCTGTATTGTTCAGCAATTTTGTTTTAAAATATTGTAAGAATATTTTAAATTTGTTGGTTTTGAAAAACAAACAAAATTTTTATCAAGAAATATTTGCAATAAATATGATTGTTTATTTTTTTTACTTTAGAAAATTGAATATTTAATAAATATTTTTGCATTTAGTGGTGAATTTGGCAAAAGTTCAAATAAAATTAAAAGCATTTAACATATATTTCCATAAACTAAACTATACATATTTTAACCCAGTAATAAATACGAGGATAAACTCATAATTTTTTTTTGAAATTTGTAACTACTCAGCAAGAACTCAAATAAAACTTTAATTTTGAACTAAAAAATTTCTAAAATTTTTTGAATTTTTTTCTACCTTTTTCTTCATCTTATTTTTTTAAGTAAAAAATAGTTTTGTCTATAATCTTGTCTACTGCTTTAAAGCTTAAAGTTTTAGCTTTCATTTAATGTATCAATCTTTAAAATCACTTCAAAATTGTTTAAATTATGCAAGATTATCCCAAAAATTACATAATTAATATTAATCATACGCACCATAGTTCATAAAATATAATTTTTCGTTTTTTGTCAAAATTTTTAAAATAATTTTAATTTTTTATGACTTTCTTTAAATTTCTTTTTAACATGATGTAATCTAAAGTCATTCCACTTTAAATTCCTGTATTTTCATCTCAAATTTTTAAATTTTTAAAAATACAAGGTGGCGCAAAAGTAACCCTCCTATCAGAAAATGCTATACATTTTGCGATTGGCCCCTAATGTCAGTTCTGTTTTGACATTTGTGTAGTAAACACATGCGAAATACACGTTAATAAACAATGTTACGCTACACTGCTCCAGAACGCGGAATATTGCCATCCTTAATCACCACCAAGAGGAAGATGATTTTTCGTCAAAAATAATCATGAGTGATAAGGCCCATTTCCATCTTAGCGGCTACGTAAATATGCAAAATTTACGCTTCTGGGGCACTGAAAATCCGCGTGTAACCCACGAAGAGCCATTAGACCCACTGAAAGTCACTGTATGGTGTGCTGTTTTCGCTGGAGGACTCATCGGACCTTTTTTCGAAGACGTCGCGGGCCAAACGGCTACTGTGAATGGTGAGCGCAACAGAGCAATGATCAACGAGTTCTTTTTGCCGCAACTTGATGAATTGGGATTGGAAAACATGTGGTTCCAACAGGACGGTACAATGGCACACACTGCACGTGCCACAACCGATATGCTGAAGGATGCATTTCCCGGGCGCCTAATCTCCCGTTTTGGCGATTTGTACTGGCCAGCAAGATCGCCTGATTTAACCGCTTCAGACTTCTTTTTGTGGGGCTTTTTGAAGTCTCTTAAAGACAATATCCTTCAATAATGTGAGGACCTATCGCCGGAAGTTTTGGCCAAAGTGATGGAAAATGCCATAAAAAGGGCTCAAATGACAATCAACTGTGGCGGCGGCCATTTATATGACATCATATTCTCCACTTGATGTAAAAAAAATTAAAAGACCAAAAAAAATAATCCACAAGAAGAATCAAAGTTTTTAATTTTTTTTTAAATTACAGCCAAAAAAATCGGAAGTTTACTTTTGCGCCACCTTGTATTTTTTTTCTTTGGTTCATTTATTCTTATTTTTTTAATTCAAGAATAAATTAATTCAAAGTGTTTGCTTTCATTTATTGTATTAATCATAGAAATAACTTAAAAATTATATAAATTATGGAACATTTCCCTTAAAATGCCATTATTAATATCAATCATACGCACCAAAACACTTAAAATATAATTTTTGCTGTTTTGTGAAAATTATAAAAAAAAAAAATTAATTGTTAAAGAATTTTGTTAAAATGTCTCTAGATCATTATATAAACTAAAGTTCCCTTTAATTTTCTTGTTTTTTTGTCTCCTCAAACATTTTGAACTTTAAAAAATAAATGTTTTCCTTTGGTTCATTTATTTCTAATTTTCTTTACCCCTTTTTTTAGTTCTAATAGGTTTTTTGGTTTTTTTACTGCATTAAAACTTTAGGTGTCTGCTTTCAATAATCATTCAAATTACTTCAAAATTGTAATAAAAAATATTCGAAAACATAACATTAATACTACGCACGAAAAGATTTTATTAAAATGTCTCCTTATTATGATATAACCTAAAGTCCTCATTAATTGTGTTGTTTTTCATCTCATATATTTTTAAACTTTCTTCCTCTCCTTTCTTATTTCAAAATGTGTTATCGTTATTGAAAAAAACATACGGAAAATTATTAATTTCACCAGCTAAATGCATTAATTTTGCTAATTTTCCATGAAAATCAATACGACATTATGAACAAAAGAATTATTGTAGGTTATGTTATTAGAATTTTACAATGAAAATCATTTTTAGTAGTAAATTTTTTTAATTATTAAAGAATTTTATTAAAATTTATATCTGTATTAACAAAGCCTGATGTCTCAGCTTTATTTGTGTCCTTACATCACAGCAATTGCATTAAATCTGTGCCAGTTATGCTTTGTTATGTAAAATATCCCATAATTAATATTAATCATACGCAACCTGGTACATAAAATATTTTTTTTTGTTTTAACGCGAGAGAGTGTTCTGCATCGATCGAAACAAATAGTAGTCGCACAGTGCATAACTAACCACTTCATTCTTAATACAGTTCTAGCAGATATTTAATAATGTGGCCGAACATTGTCATGATGGAATATTACGCTTTCATGTCTGGCTGCATATTCTCAATACTTTCGATAAAGGTTCTGATGGTCTGGCTATATTTCAGCAGCTCATAATAGATAGGGATCTTTTGCTCCCACCAAATACAGAGCATTACCTTACCGCCATGGATATTTGGCTTTGGTGTCGATTCGGCTCTCTTACGCTTCTGGTTATAGTAATGGATTTATTTTCCATTGCAATTAATGATTCGGTGCAAAACTTTTAAAGCCTTCAAGCATTATTTCGTACATTCAAAATCGGCTTTCAAGGTATCACGGCTTCAATTCGTATGGTACACAATTTTCATGCTTTTGGATGAATCATGCTGCTTGAAAACGTTTTGAAATTGCTGCTTTATTTTGCTCTCAATGATTCTGCAAGCTCTTGTTGAGTTTTACAACAATCTTCCAGGAGTAATGCCTCCAATTATTGGTCTTCAACAAACTATTTTTCGCATGTTGAAACCGATTAAACACATTCACCATAAGCTTTGGTGAACAATCGTTACAGGACACTTTTTTTAAATTAAATAAGTAACGCAAAACTTCTCGCATATGACGCTTTATTGGCATTCGACATTTTCGAAGCAAAAAAAAACTCTGACCTTTCAAAATGACATATAAGATATTAAATACAAAAACACCGTTCAAAAGATACGTCATCTATTGTCAACCCAGCAGTTGAAAGTCATACCCACAATATCAAATATTTGTTTGTTATTTATAAAAGATTTTTCTCTTTGTCATTATAAAGCCCCTAATGTTTGGTTTTTCTTTTCCTCAAAATTATCGACATTTAAAAAATATTTTTTTATTTCTAATTTTTTAATTTAAAAATAGTTTTTTGTTTCAAATCAATTTTACCCTGAAACAGCCTTAAGTGTTAGCTTTCATTTAATGTATAAATCCTTAATATTACTTTAAAATTGTTTAGATTATGGACTATTTTCCCAAAAATGTCATAATTAATATCAATCATACGCACCATATCACGTAAAATATACTTTTCGCTTTTTCAAGAAAATCATCTCAAATATTTTATTAATTCTTAAAGAATGTAATTAAAAAGTCTCTTTATCATCATAAACCCTAAAATCCTCTTTAATTTTCGGCTTTTATCATTTTAAAAATTTTAATATTAAAAATTTTTTTTAATTCATTTTTAATTTTTTAATCTCCCTCGCATGTTTGAATTTAACTTTTTGGTAATTTACTGTGGCATTAAGTTAAGAATGTAATTTCATTAAAAAAAAACAGTGAAGGACATTAGGATTGAGTTGCAGAAACTATTTACAACTAAATCCTTATGAGAGTAAAAACAGTTGCATACTTTTATGCATGACAGAACTTTAGAAGCAAGCTGCACTTTGCAGGATTTTCATATAAGGGAATATTGTTACATTGATCATTTGACTCCATGTTAACTATGTAAAGCGAGCTAGTGGGACTAGATTACCCATCAGAAAGGAAAAAGGTCTTTTATGTTTTGCAGAGAAATTAATGTTTTATATTAATAATTTATTTATGCCAATTTAATTCATATTTTTAAATTAACAAATTCATATAGCTAATTGTTTATCATAAGCCTGAACTCTCTTTTGTCATTAGCATTTTTAATTACTGAAATCGTTTGAGAGTTAAGGAAATAATGAAATATTTTCTAAAAAATTTCATTATTAATAACAATCATACGTACTGTAGTACGAAAAACACAATTTTTAATATTGTGCGCAACTTACTCGACTATGGTCTAAATAAAATGATCTAATAACAAAATATTTATTCAGTTACCTCAGTGCGAAACTAACATTCTTTATAACTTAACAAAACATTTAGTATTTTTTCAAATTTTGAAAATTTTTCAAGTTCATGTGCTTGAATTGATACTTTTCCTGTTACCCTTATCCAATAAAACAATAGAATATGCTATAACTCAAAATTAATTTCCATATGCATACAAATAGTACATACAGAGTTGGATAAATGTACTGTTTTCAAATCAAAATTCACACATATGTAGAACTAAATATGCCAGCAAATACATTCGCTCTCTTAAACGCATAACATTTCTGTTGCATAAGTATTTCAATTATTTACTCAAATTTATTCCAATACACTCAAACAATGAAATGAATGTATGTGAGCTCAATATGCAATAACAATAATAATAAAATATTTATGTATAAGTATGTAAAGGGTGTTTCATTAAGAGCTTTCGATCTTTAAATTTAAATAAAACAAAATGTTATTCGTGCAAATTGAATAAATTACAGCCAATTCGACAGATATAGCTTCAACAATATGACCTTTAACAACTTTCATAGTTCGTAAGTCCCTTATTGGTAGACCCTTTATAAGTTTACTAACAAATACAATCACATGTATGTACATATCATTTGCATATTTTTAATATACATATAAATAATATGAATACTCAAATGTATGCATTTATATGGCTGTTAACAAATCTGTATTTGCCTGTTATGTGTTTTGATATAAATACATGTTGTAGAATTTGTTTGTATTTAAATATCTGTTGGGGGAAAATACTCAATTTGTTAACAGAGAAATACTAAAGATTTTGTTAAATCAATTGTTGTTAGAAAATGTTTGATGTTTGCTATTTAAAACATGAGTTTCAATTAATTTATTTTAAATTTTGAAATTTCAGTCAATTTATTGGATTTGTATTCCTGTTATATTAAAATTCCTGTTTTAGCCATTGCAACCTAAACTGTCTTCTTTCATTTGCCACTTTGCTTATAGAAATCGCTGCACAATTTTGAAAACTATGAACTATTTTCTAAAACAAGTCATTATTAATATTAATCATACGTAACGTAGTACGCAAAATAATATTTTCGTTATTTTGCTTAATGTATTCAAGTTTTCTTCTTATTTTTTCAAAATATTGAAGGCTGTGGCTTGATTTTATATTTATACACTATAAATCTGAACTTTTAAATTTCAAGTGCCCCCTAAATCACGGAAATTTCATTAACTAGAGACGAAAAGTTCGCAAACAAAAAAAATATTTTTGATGATGACTAATAATTTTTATGCAGATTTCTCTATTTTTTAGTTCATCATCTGGAAACAATTCGAAATAAACTTAGTCAAATAAACTTTACCCTAAAGTTGAAGTTTATGTACATAAAAAATAGGCGTTTTTTGGATGGACCTGGTACCCTCGGTATCAACAATTTTCATATTTGTTTTCATTTCAAATAGTTTTGACCAAAGTCAAACGCTTTTTTTATGGGCCCCCAAAGATTTGGGGCCTCGGTGTCAATTTGCAAAAAAGTTATCATCTTCTCAGGCTCATATCATGCAAACAGTACCGAATTTTAATTTACTCTCTGAGCAAAGTTGTTGCCCTTGTCATAAAATACATATAAAACTAAAATCACTTCATCTTCAAAATCGCAAAAAACTTTAAAAAATTCGAAAAAAATTAGAAATAAATCTTTTAAAGCTGCCTAAAATACATTTTTTTAAGCTGCCTAAAAGTAAGCTTTAGTTTATGATAATTTAATAGTTTATGGCCCAAAATACTTAAATCCTTACTAACTTATATTGACGTACCTAAACCGTGTTTTAAAATCATTTCTAGGAAGTTCATATGTTCTAGAAAGTTGTTTATTGAGATCTTAGCTATATTTTTGTAGTTGACTGTTTCCTTGAATTTTGTACAGTTTGCTACCTATGAACCTGAACAGGGGAAAAAAGGTAAAAAATCTAATTTTTCAAAGTTTTTTGCGATTTTGATCTTAAAGATGAAGTTTCAATCATACGCAACGTAGTACGTAAAATATTATTTTCTCTATTTTATAAAATATCTTTGATTATTCTTATTAATTGTTCAAGAATATCATTTAAATTCATATCTGTTAATTATTCCAAATAACACATAACCAATAATATCCGGCCTTAAATTAACTAATTATTTCGCTGACTTCTTTAGCTGCCAATACTTGAATTAGCATCTCACTAAATTCAGTTAATTTTTCCCATTTCGTGAAGTTTCACAAATTTACTTGTTTTACCCATTACAACCTCAAAAACAAGCTTTCATTTGCTTCTTAAATTATTGAAATCGCTTCACAATTATAAAAATTATAAATACTTTTCCACAAAATATCACTATTAATATCAATCATACGCAACGTAGCACAGAAAATACTATTTTCGTTTTTTTTACAAAATGTCGTAGATTTTTTTGTTAATTTTTCAAGAATATCATTTAAATTCATATCTGTAACGTACACAACCAAAGCATATACTTTCAATTGTCCCACATATCACTGAAATTTCTTTAACTTGTATCCAAAAAATTCGAAAATTGCCAATTTATGAATTTGCATCACAAAATTTAGTTAATTTTTGCCTTTTCGTGAAATTTCACAAATTTACCTGTCTTGCCCATTACAACCTCAAGTACAAGCTTTCATTTGCTTCTTAAATTATTGAAATGCTTCACAATTATAAAAATTGTAAACACTTTTCCACAAGATATCACAATTAATATCAATCATACGCAACGTAGTACAGAAAATATTATTTTCGTTATTTTACAAAATTTCTTTGAAAATTCTGTATCTGTACCGTTTGCATTCAAATCATCTACTTTAAATTGCCTCATTATCACTGAAATTTCTTTAACTTGTATCCAAAAGTTCGATGGATTGTTGATCTTTTAAATATTTATTAACCATCTGAATCTTTTACGAAAATGTACTCAGTTAATTATACATAACTAATAATATGCGGCCTAAAATTAACTGCAAAAACATTTTCAATTGCCAATGCATCAATTACTATCACAAAATTCTGTATAATTTTTCCCATTTCGTGAAATTTTACAGATTTGCATCGTTTTAATTAAATTATCTGTCTTACCCATTACAACCTCAAAAACAAGCTTTCATTTGCTTCTTAAATTATTGAAATCGCTTCACAATTATAAAAACTGTAACCACTTTTCCATAAAGCATCACTATTAATATCAATCATACGCCATGTAGTACGGAAAATACTATTTTCGTTATTTTACAAAATGTCTTTGATTTTTCTTGTTAATTTTTCAAGAATTTCGTTTAAATTTAAATCATTAACGTACGCATCCAAAGCATCTACTTTCAATTTTCACACATATCACTGAAAGTTCTTTAACTTGTATCTAAAAAATTCGAAAATTGCCAATACATCAATTTGCATCACAAAATTTAGTTAATTTTTGTCTTTTCGTGAAAATGTACTCAGTTAATTATACATAACCAATAATATACGGCCTAAAATTAACGGCGAAACATTTTCAACTGTCAATGCATGAATTAGTGTCACAAAATGCTGTATTATTTATTCCCATTTCGGGAACTTTTACAGATTTCCATCGTTTTAATTAAATTATCTGTCTTGCCCATTACAACCTAAAGTATAAGCATTCATTTGCTTTTTAAATTATTGAAATCGCTTCACTATTATAAAAACTGCAACCACTTTTCTATAAAACATAACTATTAATATCAATCATACGCCATGTAGTACGGAAAATACTATTTCCGTTATTTTACAAAATTTCTTTGAAAATTCTGTATCTCTACCGTTTGCATTCAAAGCATCTACTTTAAATTGCCTTATAATCACTAAAATTTCTTTAACTTGTATCCAAATGTTCGATGGATTGTTGATCTTTTAAATATTTATTAACCATCTGAATCTTTTATGAAAATGTACTCAGTTAATTATACATAAAACATTTTCGATTGCCAATGCATGAATTAGTATCACAAAATTCTGTATAATTTTTTCCATTTCGTGAACGTTTACAGATTTGCATCGTTTTAATTAAATTATCTGTCTTGCCCAGTACAACCTCAAATAATAGCTTTCATTTGCTTCTTAAATTATTGAAATCGCTTCACAATTATAAAAACTGCAACCACTTTTCCATAAAGCATCACTATTAATATCAATCATACGCCACGTAGTACGGAAAATACTATTTTCGTTATTTTACAAAATGTCTTAGATTTTTCTTGTTAATTTTTCAAGAATTTCGTAGGAATTTATATCTGTCCCTTATGGAACATCTGCTTCCTTCATCAACTTCCAAGTGCCCCATAGAATACTAAAATTTTCTTCGTGATATCATCACTTTCGTTATTAAAAGTTCTGTATTCATTTATATTTTAACTTTGCTTTAACCTGCAATTGTTACAGGGTCATTCTTCATAAATATAATTCTCAGTTTTGCCAATTATTTATCAATTAAGAATATGCTGTATGTTTTTGTAAAAATTATATAGTTTTACTTGAATTCTACGCTTGTTATTTATGCATCTAGTAAAATCAATTGTTTAATAAGTATATGCATGTAGAGCTGTTGTAATAATAATGATGATGAGGGTATGATAATAATAGAGATAATTAAAATAATTAATTATTTTAATAAAATTAATATATTTATGATTATCGATACCACATTCAAATGAAATGTGTTTGTAATAACATGTACACGTTTGTGTTTAAATCAATGTAATGTAATTTAATGGGTTTGTATTGTGGGTGTTTTAAATATGTGGTAACATACACTGCAAAAAACCTACCTAAAAAAAATTCTCCAAATCCTTTAAAAACCCTTAAAATGCAAACGTCTTGAAATGTTAACTAGTGCCAAGTTATTGGTAACTTGGTTTAAATATATTTAAATTTTCCTAGCTTTAACTTTTTCTCTCAGTGTGTTTATTTTTGTTTGCATTATTATATAAGCTGCAGATTTAAATGTAATTTTCATTTCAATTATTATAATAACTAAGTAAATGCCAAATTGATGTCTGTATGTATGTAAAACCAAAATATGTTCATTTTCCATGGCTTTTATAAATTTACCAATATTCATACAAATACTTACTTACACTACTACCACTACAACATCAGTTCAAATATCTATCTATATATATATATGAGTGCTTAATAAGTATATGTATGTATGTATGTATTTATGTTTATTTGTGTTGATATTTATCCCCTCAAATTAAAATAGTGTTAATTTAATAGAAATCATATACAAATTTAATAATTTGTAAAACCCTTGTCCTAGCCCAAGTACCACAACCATGAGTGAGTATTGAGAGCACTACTTGTTGGTCATTTATGTAGATTGTTGGTCAGTTATTGTGCTGTGCTGTGTTGTTTTGCTATTGTGTTTTTGTGTAGCACTTTAATTACGAGAAGAGACCTACTTTTCTATAAATATTTCATTTGCATTGTAATTTTATGTAAATTTAAGGCTTAAAGCCATTTCTAATAAACTTGCGAAACATATTTCGAATGCAAAGATATTAGACACACCACAAAACTTATTTATATTCTTTTTATGAAACTTAGTTTTAGTAAAATCTTAATTTATTTCAATATTTTCCTATTTATGTATTCTCATATTTGATATTTATGTTTTTCTTCATAAAGCCTTACATATCTGCTTTCATTTGCCTTTTTAATTATTGAAATCGCTTCACAATTACGAAAATTATTAAATATTTTCTAAAAAATTTTCTAATTAATATTAATCATACGCCACATAGTATGTAAAATAATACTTTCGTTATTTGGCTTAAAGTATTAAAGTTTTCTTTTTAGTTTTTCAAAATTCTTAAGGACTTTACTTCAATTTATTATTAATTTGGTTTTAAGTTTCAACTAAACCATAAATTACTGAAATTTCTTCCACTGGACACCAAAAGTTTGTAGAAAAATTGATGCTGAAAAATAATTTTTTAAACAGATTTCCTAAAATACGAGTACATTATCAGGATATGTTCCAAAATAGTGTTAATCTAATCAAATAATAATAGCTAAAGTAAAAGTTATTACTGGACTACAATTTATTAAATGACTTAGTTACACCAAATCTATTTTAGTCAAATCCTCTAGTCCTAGTCCTATTAAAGACCTAAGTATGTGCTTTCATTTGCTTCTTTAATAACACTGTCCAACAGCATTTTTGTACCAGAATAGCGACCCTATAATTCTGAAAGAGCACGTTGAGTAGATCATTTTTGTAGAATAAACTTATAGTCCACCTGGTCTGAATTTTTTTTTTTTACAGTCGGTCAAAGTTTTAAATTTTTGATTGAAAGTAACATTATACAAACTGAAAAAACTGTTGTAAGTTCATATCTGAGAGAATTCTTATTGTCAGAGTTATATTGTGAAATTTGATGGGGATTATTTTTGTGGAAGATCTTAACCCACTATCTCCTCTCTTTAGGGGTCAATTTGACCCTTTTTTCGAGAAAATCAAAAAAAGTCCTTTCAAAAAGGACATTTATGGATTAAAATATTCTACGAAAATTTTTGCCAGAAAATTTCAGTGGGGGTCACCAAAGATACAAAAGTTGTTAATATAGCCCTTTACGCTTAATTAGCATAATTACACACCATCTCGGGGGTCACATTTTTTAAAAATATCTCCAAAAATCTAAGCACGATCCGAATGATCTGAAATTTTAAATATAAATAGTCCTTAAGGAGACCTACAAAAAACATGCATGCATATGTAAGTTATCTCTTTTAGTTCAAGATATATTTCGATTCATTTATTTATTTTTTTTAATTCTGCTACATCTTTTTTTGGTTTTTTTAGATATGGCGGCCCTACGGAGGCTCGAATTTTTTTTAAAAAAAAATATCAGCTATTTTTGCTATAAAATTTTGAATAAAACCAGGATAACTTTCTAACAGTTATCTCGTACCTATAAAAAGTTACATGCATCCAAATTTGTCGTTATTAATATTAATCATACGTAACGTAGTACGAAAAATTATATTTTCTTTAATTTGCTTGATACATAAACGTTTTCTTCTTAGTTTTTCCAAATTTTTAATGATTTTTCTAGATTCTATATTTATACAGTACGAGTCTGAACTTTAAATTTCCAAGTACCACAAAAATCAATTCAATTTCATTAACTGGAAGCGAAAAGTTGGTAAGAAAACAAATTGTTTATGAAGATGAATTTTTATAATTTTTCCAAATTATAAAAAGGTCATCAGGTAATGATTCAAAATAAACATCCGTTTTATAGTCAAAACTTTCCAACCATTTCATTCTAAATACTTTTTAACAAGTATTGCAACATGTGGGCGGGAGTTGCCATATTCTGAGCGTTTTTCATTAAATGCTCGCTTCAAACGAATTAGTTGTGATCACACAAGTTCCGTGTTATGGTGTCGATTCGGCTGATTGGCCGGTAATGGATCCATTTTTCATCGCAAGTAATTAATCGTTGACAAAAATGTTTCTTTCGGACATGCAAAATACTTCAAGGTCTCTCAGCTTCAGTTCGTATAGTACCCAATTTCCCTGCTTTTGTATGAATCCTACTGTTCTAAAACGTTTTGAAATTGCTGCTTGAATAGCTCCCAGTGATTTAGCAAGCTCTTGTTGAGTTTTACAACAATCTTCATGGCATAATACCTCCAATTCTTGGTCTTCAAACTTGTTTGGTTTGCCTGGATGACCTTTGTTTTCCGTTTAAAAATCACCACTTCTAAACCCCACAAAATATCACTCGCACGTTAATACCGATGAAACGCATTCATCATAAGTTTTGGTGAGCAATCGGTGTGCTTTAGCAGCACTTTTTTTCAAATTAAAGAAGTTAAGCAAAACTTCCCACATATTACGCTTTGTTGGCACAAAATTCGACATTTTCGAAGCAAAAAAAACTATGTTGTTTACACTCTAATGCTCAATAACAAAGTGAGAGTAAAAGTCAGATATGTACCCTTCAAAATGACATATAAGTTATTAAAAACAAAACACGCTTTCAAAAGATACACCATGTTTTGTATTTTATGTACTAGGTGGCGTATGATTGATATTAATTATGAGATATTTTAGAAAACAAAGCATAACTGCTACAAATATGAAGCAATTGCTGTGCTGTAAGGACACAAATAAAGCTGAGAAGTCAGGCTTTCGTAAAACAAATATAAATTTAAATACAATTCTTTAATAATTCAACAAATTTACTGCTAGAAATTAATTTTCTGTAAATTTAATGTATGATACTATAAAAAAAAACTGAAATTATAAAGAAAATGATCGCGAATACTTTAAGTTCCAACAAAATAAATATAAATTTGAATCAAATCCTTCAAGAGGCAAATCAATTGAAAAAAAAATAATTTTATAAGCCAGGTTGCGTATGATTGATATTAATTATGGTATATTTTAGAAAACAAAGCATAAGTGCTACAAATATAAAGCAATTGCTGTAGTGTAATGACAAAACTAAAGCTGAGACGTCAGGCTTTATTTATACAAATATAAATTTAAATAAAATTATTTAAAAATTCCAAAAAAAATTACTACCAACAATTAATTTTTTGAAAATTTAGTGTGGAAATTTTCTTACACAATAGGAAATTCTAATAACAAAAAAAAACAAAAACCGTGATCAAAAGTACGCCAATAATAAACATAATTTATTTTTATGTTTGCCATTTCAGTTTAATTATAGGATTTGAATTCGTATTATAATAAAATTCCAATCTTTTTCATTGAAACCTAAAGTGTCTGCTTTCCTTTGCTTCTTTATTTATTGAAATCGGTTAAAAATTATGAAATTTATGAACTATTCAGTAAAAAATGTCATAATTAATATCAATCATACGTAATGAAGTACGCCAAATATTATTTTCCTTATTTTGGAAAACGTATTCAAGTTTACTTCTTAATTTTTCTAAATTCTTAAGGGTATGTATTGAATTTATATTTGCACAGCTCCAGCCTGAACTTTCCAGTTCCAATTAACTCATAAATCATTGAAATATCTTAAAGAAGACATTACAAGTTCGGAAATCGATTTATTTTATATTAAAATTTTTCTTTCGTGATCATATCTAATATTTATTGCCCAAATATATGCATGTTTAATTGTGTGTATTATGTGTAATGTTTTGTTTTGTTTGTAACCAACAACATCATCATCGTTTGCATTCGAATGTACCACTGTGTTTAATATCTGTTTTTAATTAATGCCCCTAAGTGTATGCACCAGAGTAATTGTTGTGTTTTTGCCGGCTACTGCCTGCTCTTTCTGCCAGCTCTTTTTTTACGTTCGAGCACTATTATGATAACTAAACACTGGCCGACCATGCTCTAATTTCTTTTGTGAGAGTGTTTAATTTATTTTTACCAACCAACCAACAATTTATTGCAATACAAAACAAAATACATAGTTTTTTTTTTGTTGTTGTTTTTGGTTATAAATGAGCCTTAATTAATTAATAGTTATTGTGGTGAAGTGTTAAACACAAAAAACATCGAAAACGCCTTGTTATATATTCATAGAAAATAAAATAAAACAAAGTTGTAGGTCTTAATTCTTAATTATATTATTACTATGAAATTTCAATAATTATAGAAAGAAAGCCAAGGCAAAGATTCCAATTAATTTAGTGTAACTTCTCAGATACTTTAGGCTGCAAAGGGCACAATAGGAATTTTAACATAATATTTAATTTATTTGCCATCATTTTCTGATGATTTATTTATAAATTGACAAAACTGCGTAAAAATTTTGTAAGCATCGTCAAAAATTCAATTCCTTTCGAACTTTTCATCTTTAGTTAAAGAAATTTCTGTGATTTATGGGCCACTTGGATCTTTAAAGTTTAGGTCTGTGCTATAGATATATAAATTCAAGCTTAATTGTTAAATATTTGAAATAACTAAGAAGAAAACTTGATTACGTTCTGCAAAATAAAGAAAATATTATTTTTTGTACAACGTTACGTATGATTAATATTAATAATGACAATTTTTAGAAAATAGTTCATAATTTTAATAGTTATGAAGCGATTTCAATAACTAAACTTGCAAATTAAAGTAAATACTTTAGGTTTTATTTGGAAATACAGGAATTGAAACATAATAAGTAAACAAATCCTATAATTTGGCTGCAAAGGCAAACATTTACATAAATTACGTGTAACTAAATTGTTTAATAAATTCAATCTTTAAATTTAAATAAGACAAAGGTATGCAAGATATCGCTGGAATCGTGCAAATGTACGTCGTGACTTGCGTCGGTAGAGTGCATCTGAAATGTCTAATTTTCCTTGACTTTGGCGCATAAATCACGCTGAATATGACCGGCGGCATGGGTTATGTTGGCTTTGAGAGCCGCTATAGTTTGTGACTTATAGCATAGACCTGAGGTTTAAGAAAACGTCTAAAGGATTCAAATCGCAAGATCTCTGTGGCCAGTTCACATCACCTCCATGTGAGATGACCTTGCTGTCAAATCGCTCGAGCATAATGTCTAATGTGACATGAGCTGTGTTGCATGTGACAACGTTCTGTTGAAACCACATTTCGTTGGTGTCCAATGGCCCAAAAATATATAACATTTCGCTATCTTTTCTTAGAAATTCCAAATATTGAAAAATTTTACCTTTGACCTTCACGATTTAAGGTTATCGTTTTCCGATTTTAGTAAAACTTTCAGACCATATTTAAAATTACAAGGACTATAATATTATGAATAGGTTTTACTTAAAATTTATAACATTTAGGAAATTGGGCTCATTCGCCTAAATATGGACAAAAAATAGTTTTTTCTTGAAAATCTCAAAATTTAAATCGCAGGTACAGAAAAACTGTAAGAGGTATTGACATAATTTTTTCATATTTTTATTCCCTATTTTGATCTCAATAAATCCCAATGTGATGATCAAAAAATTCTGAAATTTATTTAACAAAATTTTTAAAAATTTGAAAATGGAGATTTGAAACAGCCGTTAAAAAAATAATTTTTTTTGGCCATACCTGCGAATAGGTTAACGGTATCCTACGAAGACAAAAACTCATACACAAGTAAATACGGATATATTTTAAATACAAATTAGCTTTTATTTTAATTTTTCTCGAAATATGTTAATTTTTTTCCTAAATTTTTTGTTCAAGTGGCCTGAAACATGTTAATGGTCTGGTGAATTTGTAATAACTTTAACATTTTTTAACCAAATTTTGTCATTTATATCTCATTACAACGATAATTACGTACGCATTTCGATTCTTTTGCATTCAATTGCAAAAGTATTTATTTAGTAGCAAAATTTTTAAAATATCTGAAAAATTTGCATTTTTTCCGAATTTTGGCAATAATACAGTTTTTGGGTCATTTTGACCCAAAGGAGATGCAGGGTTAACTTCCAAAAAATTTTTTTAATGTAATATTCATTAATATAAATAAATCTACACATTTCTAGAAAACAATGCAGAAATTTATCGAGTTTCACCTATTTATTCCATATAAATAGTAAAATTTTGCATATATCTGAACTTTGACCTCGATGCGCGTCCAGAAATCGTTGCCCGATTTAGCTCAAATTTTCAGCACTTAATATTTAGGCCTAGTGTCACAATATTCCACCCGGCACTCTTTGAAATCTAAAAAAAAAAATCAGCTGTCACTCTAGTGTCCATATCATCCAATTTAGGCCAAAATAAGTTGGTATTCATCGACCTATAGTGCTCGCCATTGACGTTGATGACCTGGCCAATATTGTTCTCAAATAAATATGGACCGATGATGCTGTCAGCACAAATTAAACACCAAACAGTGGCTTTTTCTGGATGCATTTGATGCTCTTGGATCTCACAAGGATTTCTATAGTCCCAAATTCGAAACATTTTGATAAAACAATTTCAACATTTACACGTGTTGTTGAACACCATATCTGTTTATGGTGATTTGGCAAAACAAACTGAATAAATGACAGTCAATTCGACAGATGTAGCTTCGACAATATGGACGCTATCAACCCTCGATTATGTTTATTCCGAATGATTACTTGATGAAGTATTCATTGCAAAATTAGCGTCAAGGTTATTAATCATAATCAGCAATTCGTTTTTTTAAGGACTTTTGGTCTCTAGTTAAAGAATTTTTTATGATTTATGGGTCAATCGAAACTTGGTTCATCTTGCACAAATATAAATTCAAGCTAAAGCCTTAAATATTTAGAAAAACTAACAAGAAGTTTTGAATACATTGTGCAAAATATCAAATATAGTATTTTATGTACTACGTGGCGTATGATTTATATTAATAATGGAAATTTTTAGAAAATAGCTCATAATTTGAATAATTGTGAAGCGATTTCCATAGTTAATGCAACAAATGAAAGCAGATACTTTGGATTTCAATCGGAAAGACAGGAATTTTAACATATTATGAACACAAATCCTACAATTTGAGTGAATTTTCCAAAATTTGTATGAATTAAGTGTAACTAAATCGTTTAATAATACTGTGTGTAATTTTTTGAGTCATGGAAATATAACCATATACGGACACCACTACTTGATAAAAGACCAGAAAAAAAAGACTCGTGTCTTCTAGTTTTGCCCAAAGTCATGCACTTTTTTTATGGGCCCCCAAAGATTTGAGGCCTCCTTGTCATTTTTGCAAAAAAGTAATCATTTTCTCAGGCTTGTATCTTGCAAACAGTTCGGAATTTTGATTTACTTTCTGAGGCAAAGTTATAGCCCTTGTAATAAAGAACAAAAATTGTGAACATATAAAATCAAAAAAACTTCATCTTCAAGATCAAAATCCCAAAAAACTTAAAAAAATCGATTTTTTCCCCTGTTGTGGTCTATAGGTAGCAAACCGTTCAAAATTCAAGGAAACAATCAACTACAAAAATGTACCTAAGATCTCAATAAATAACTTTCTAGAACATACGAACTTGCTAGGAATGATTATTAACACCGTTTAGGTAGGTCAATATAAGTTAGTAAGAAAAAACTAAAGGAATTAAGTGTTTTGAGCAATAAACTATCAAATTATTATAAACTAAAGCATACTTTTAGGCAGCTTTAAAAACTATTTCTAAATTTATTTCGATTTTTTAAAGTTTTTTGCAATTTTGATCTTGAAGATGAAGTTTTTTTGATTTTATATGTTCACAAGTTTTGTTCTTTATGTTCTTTATGCCTCAGAGAGTAAATCAAAATTCCGAACTGTTTGCAAGATATGAGCCTGAGAAAATTATAACTTTTTGCAAAAATTACACCGAGACCTCAAATCTTCTGTTTACAAGATATGAGCCCGAGAAAATTATCACTTTTTTGCAAAAATTACACCTGGGCCCAAAATCTGTGGGGTTCTATAAAAAAAGGTGCATGACTTCTGGCAATACTGGGAGACACTGGTCTTTTTCGTGTTGCACTGTGTAAATAAAACTTCAGTAATAGCTAAAGTCAGCTATTATTCGATTAATTTTATTAAAAGAATATTGGGTCTTAAATCTTTATAAAGAAATCTATACAAAATTAGTTAAGCTATTGTTTTGTAATCAAATTACTTAGTTTTTATATTAAAAATAGACTTTAAATTAACTAGAATTTTATGTAAACAAACACAATTATTTGCTAATAATTCTGGCTACAAAATCACGTAGCAATTTTCACCTGCTTCAATATGATTTTTCTTTTTCCCTCTCTCTATTTGTTTTCCACATTCATTCTTAACAAATCTCATGCCACACACCGTGTGTTTGTCTAGCTTTTCAACAAACATGCATGTTGTAGTGATAATAATGTCTTTATAAATGCAATACAACACACTGATCTACAGACATTTACATATGTACGTAAACCCCAACCCAATATAGACAAATTCATGTAGTACGTTTCATAATAAGTGTACTCTTGTAATCGACAAATACGAGTTACAAATAAAAATTTTGTAAAATAAAAGGGGAGAGAAAAAACGTAGCATACTTTTGGGATTTCTTTGGCAAATTCATAAAGCCAGAATGAGTAGAGCAGGATTGTATAAGTTTGATTTAAACTCACATGTATATAGAAAAAAAAATCTAGGTATTTATTCCTATTCTGGCTTGTCAGTGTCTTATCACATGTGTTTGCATACGTTTGTCAGTGTTATATGATGAACATGTCTGTGTAATTTTTGTATAGGATTTGGGCTTGTAAAGGGTGTCATGAAATTCACGTCAAAAATAATACTGTGTGTAATTTGAGTCATGGAAATATAAGCATATACGGACACCACTCCGTGATAAATGACCAAAAAAAATACCCTTGTCCCCTGTGTAATTTTTGCAAAAAAGTGATAATTTTCTCAGGCACTCAACAGTTCGGAATTTTGATTTACTCTCTGAGGCAAAGTTGTAGCCCTTGTCATAAAGAACAAAAATTGTGAACATATAAAATCAAAAAAACTTCATCTTCAAGATCAAAATCGCATAAAACTTTAAAAAATTCGAAATACATTCTTTAAGCTGCCTAAAAGTATGCCTTAGTTTATAATAATTTAATAGTTTATGGCCCAAAACACTTAATTCCTTATTAACTTATATTGACATACCTAAACGGTGTAAAGAATCATTCCTAGGAAGTTCATATGTTCTATAAATGTGTTTATTGAGATCTTAGGTACATATTTGTAGTTGATTGTTTCCTTGAATTTTGAACGGTTTGCTACCTATGGACCTGAACAGTGGAAAAAGGGTTAAAAAAGAAATCGGAGCAAAAAAAACTTTGTTGTTTGCACTATAATGTTGAATAACTAATTGAGCATAAATGACAGAATGACATTAAAAACTAAAACCGCGTTCAAAAGATACACCATATATTGTAAATCTTAAATTTTTTTAATAATTGTCTTCACTCAGTGCGTATGATTGATATTAATTATTAAACTTTTAGGAAAATACTACTATTATTGTCTTAAAAATCAATGGAATTAATTTAAAACTAGAAACTAATGTAAATACATTGAGTTATGCAAAAATGGTAACAAATAATTCAAGCTTTAAAAACACAAACAGAAAATTAAATGAAATATTTTAAGAACTTCAAATGAAACTAGCAGAATTTTGAAAATTCTCCCAAAATATTATATAAATATTAAATTCCCATAAAGTCAATAAAGATCCAAACAAAATCCATTAAAAAATAGAAAAAAACTAAAACAAAAACCTTTGACATTTCTTGAAATAAAGAAAATTAGTGTTGATGTTATAGGGTGCGTATGATTGATATTAGTTATGGCATTTTTTAGAAAACAACCCATAACTAGTACAATTTTCATGCAATTTCAGTGATCTATGGTAAATATTAAAGAGGACACTATAAGCTCTTAAATGGAAAATTGAAATATTAATAAAACTCTTTAAGAATTTCTATAATCTATATACATTAGGGTGGCCCTTAATAAACGAAAGTTGGATTTTGGCCATTCTCACGCCCCACTTTGGTGAACATTAGTAAAAAAATCATCCTGAAAAATTTTTAGGTAAATCTGTTGGGGTTAAGACGTGCCTGCAAGCCCTCTGAAGTTTTGAGATGAATTTACAAGGGAAAAAAATTAATTTTTTTAAGTTTTTGTGAAAATTTTGCCATTAAATAATTACTTTTGCAATTTAATTTGAAAGAATCGAAATGTGTACGTAATTGTAGTTCTAATAAGATATAAAACTTTCAACTAGAACATGAAAGGTAGGAACAAAATTAACATATTTTGATAAATATTAAAATAAAAGCTCATTTTTACTTAAAATATGTCCATATTTACTTGTATATGAGTTTTTGTCTTCGTAGAATACCGTTAACCTATTCTTAGGTATGAAACAAAAAAAAAATTTTAACGCCAGTTTCAAAACTCCATTTTCAAATTTTTAAAAATTTTGTTAAACAAATTTCAGAATTTTTTGATCATCTCATTGGGATTTATTAAGAATATAATAGGGAATACAAATTTGAAAAAATTATGAAAATATCTCTTATAGTTTTTCCGTACCTGCGATTTAAATTTTGAAATTTTTTTTTTTAACCTTTAAATCGTGAAGGTCAAAGGTCAAATTTTTCAATATTTGGAATTTCTCTTGGAAAGATTTCGAAATGTTCGAAATGTTGTATATTTTTGGGCCGATTTTGATGAAATTTAACTTGTAAATGCATCTCAAAACTTCAGAGGGCTTGCGGCACGTCTTAACCCCAACCGATTTACCTAAAATTTTTTCAGGATGATTTTTTTACTAATGTTCACCAAACTGGGGGGTGAGAATGGCCAAAATCCAACTTTAGTTTATTAAGGGCCACCCTAATATACATATATAAAAATGAAATGGTCCATGTATGTAATGGCATCACGTGAGAACGGCTGGAGCGATTTAGCTGATTGTTTTTTATTGGATTCGAAATTTTCAGGAGATGGTTTGTAAAGAAGAAAAAATCAAAAATTCCGGGTAAAACTCCAAAAAAAAATTTTTTGAGTCCAGTCAACTGTAGTAAAAAAGCTCCCTAAAGTATGCAGAACAAATTTAGTTATTTTATTTGCAAATAAATAAGAATAGATAGGTGTGGATTGGAGAAACTTGAAGAACTAACATTAGTAAATGCTATCGGGCGAAGCCTGATAGCATTTAGGACTTTTTAACTAGTTAAAAAGTCCTAAATATTTTAAGATGTAATAAACCAACAACAATCTGCACAAAAATGTGTTTCTATTTAACACAAATCTTTAGTTAATTTTGTCACAACCTTTAGTTGTTGTATAAGGAAATAAAGAAAATTATTAATTTAGTACCAGGGTGCGTATGATTGAAATTAATTATGGCATTTTTTAGAAAACAACCCATAACTAATACAATTTCCATGCAATTACAGTAATTTATGATTAATATTAAAGAGGATAGTTTAAGCTCTTAAAGGGAAAACTGAAATTTTAATAAAACTCTTTAAGAATTTAAAAAAATTAAAAGGTAAAGTCAACTTAAATTGTTGAAATGTTGAAAGTTCATGAAAAGTCAACGAAAAAAATGTGTCTTCTATTTGCCACACCCTTTAGTTGTTGTATGAGGTTTGATTGAGCATGCATCATCATATGAATGTTTGCATATTTATTTTTTTTTCTTTTGCTTTCTTTTCCAAACTAAAGGTAAAAGGGAATTGTGCATGTGATTTCTATTTTTTTTTTTGGGTTTTTTTTTTTGTGTATTTATGATGATGATTTTAATGTTTGCCACGTAAGTTTCGTATTTGTTACGTGTTGGTTCTTATTGCTTTTGTACACCCCAAAAAAAAGAACTACATACATTTATCGAGGCCTTTGCCAGAGTTTTATAATAAAGAAGACAACACAATGAACCCAGCAACAACAACAAAAAACTCATAAAATAAACTGCAAAAATATGAATAGAAACAAATATAAAACAAAATTTTTGCATTACGTGTTCATTAGTAAGGTTTTTTTTAAAACTTTTTTTAGTTGAACTTTAAGAATTTTGGAGAAATAAGCAAATTTTTGGGCAATAATTTGGTCAACCTGCTATTATTTTATGATAATAATAAAATTTAATTTTATACGCCAGGGCGTGCCCCGTCTGGACTCTGGAATAGGCTTCACTTTGGAACAGAGTATCCGATATTGACTTGATTCGTTCTTGGCCTCATAAGATGAGCAGTTCTTTTGGCTTGGAATCAATGTGTTGCCAAAAAGATGGGAAAAGGTCAAAGCTACCAATGGCAAATACTTTGAATAAATTTGTATTGCACAAATATTTTAAAATAAAAGCTAAAAATTTGAAAAAAAAAAATCCCGCATTTTTAAGTCATACAACCAATATTATATCAAGTGGGCGAATAATCCGATCTTTACTGCTTGAATTTACTCAAAAAGATGTGACATTATCAGTGTTTAAGAATTAACTAAAATTCTATAGCATGATTTTAGGCTCAATATAAAATTACGCTAAAACCCTTACAAATATATTAAAACTTTAATATTTTACACAAAACAAATAAAAAAACTAAATTCTTTATAAAGAAATGTTTAATTTTATACTTGAAACTAAACATTATTCAGAAAAATTCTACACTTTTCTACAAAAAAAAAAACACGGTAGATAAATCCTTAAACATTAAAACAAGCAGCATAAGAGCAATAAACTCTTAATATGAATGAATATTTAAATGGAAAATGCAACAACTGCAATACAAAAACAACAAAAAACATCAGAATATTTAAATAAAATAATATAAAACAGCAACATTATTTATATATTCATACAACGTTTCATATAAAAAAAAATAAAACTGATTATATTTCCACATACTTGTTAAAGAATAACAAAAAAAAAAAAGAAGAAAAATTGTAAATCACATTAAAACATGTCGGTATGTTTTGTTAAAATGCAGGCTGCACCAGAGTGTGGCTGAATGTCTGCAGTTTCAATTTTATAAAAAAAATACCTACTATAAACCTTATAATATAAATGAAAAGTAGCTGGCATTAAATGCATTTATACATACATTTACATATTTCCACAAACAAAACAAAAAATATATTTTCATAATATTTTTTTCTTTTATATAAATAATGATGCATTTAACAATTTCTGCCACTCCTAAGTATGAAATTTATATTCTACAATTTTCTTTTGCATTTTATTTTAATAATAATTATTTAGTGTAATTTTCAAAATTACAAAATTTGTAAAGAAAGAAATGATATGTTGTAAAATACACTAAAGATTTGTATGTTTCTCTGTCGCTCTCTCTTCAAAATGTTTTTTTTATTAAAAAATATTAAAATGTTCACGCTGAAAAGAAACTGCTGCTGCTTTAAATTTATATATGCATGTGTTTGTTACCACATTTATGTGTGTAATATTGTTGTTCTCCTTCTTTTTATTATGATTTCTATAAAGACGCCTAAAGGTATGCTTTTGCAAAAGTCTAATAGTTTCATTTGAATTTTATGTTGCGTTTTGTTTGTTTTCTTGGTTTTGTTGCCACTTTTTCTCTTCTAATGTCTGTGCTAAGAGTATGAAAAAAGGTTTAGAGCAGAGCTGCACCAGCTTAAGGACTTGGGTGATCGTTTAAATTTGTCAAATGGATAAAACTTATTATTTTTGGCTTAAAATTTCATAATTATACCTTTAAACATGAGTGGCAAAGGTTTATATAAGTTTTTAATTCCTACATTTGCGACCCCACAAACTGTATATATTCTGGATCGTTATAGATAGCGACGTCGATATAGCCATGTCCGACTATCCGTCTGTATGTTGAAATCAACTTTCCGTAGCTCCCAAATAACTTTCAAACATGATTAAAAAAATTTGAAACTGAATTTTTGAAAATGGTATATAAAAAATCCTTTTTATTGAAAGTTACAATAACATAAAGATGTCAGCTATTGACCTAATTTTTTCTGTCATTTATTCTCGCATATATCCTTAATACAATCCTAAAAATAATTTCTTAAATTTTTACGATTTATTTAACAAAATTTTTAAAAGTTTTGAAATCCTCAAGGCTCAAGAAGCCGTGTTCTAAACTAGAACAGTGCAATCTTACATGGAAAGATGGGAAAACAACAGCAACAATTCTTGAGAAAAAAAACAACAGTTTTTCATTTTTGCTTAGCATTTTTAATAAGATAATAATTAGGCCCTCTATAGCCCTATTGTATTAAAATCTCACAGTTCTTCAAATAATATTTCAAATCCTTATTTTGTTCTCTATTATTCTACCAAGTTTGGTATTGATCAGATTAATAGTTCCATTATTATTATCAAGTACTTATTAATCGCTTGCACTGTACAGCTGTACGTATGATTAATATTAATTTATAGCGAGAAAAAAGTAGTTTTGTGAAAATTATCATAGCTTATGAAATAGAGAAGCTAGATAGTTAAAATTTTAGGAAAATATAAAGAAGATTGTGGTAATTGTTTGCAAAAAAAATTCTGACCAAAACTAATTTTTAATAAAGTAAAATTTTACTTTCTAAAAAAAAAATTAAAAAATAATTTTCAAAGATTTTTAAAAACAAGCATTAGCATCTTTATAGAGATTTAAATAGAGAATTAAATTGTTTTAAAGATAATTTCCTTTTTCAATTATTGTTTGCTCATATATGAGCCAATTACCTAACAATTTTATTGGTTCTCAATACCAAAATTCTAGAACGTTTATGTGTTAAATTAATACTAAATTTGGGTACTTAAAATATTTGCAGACTATGATTTCTACTAACATATAGACTGGGGACATAGTTTAAAGCATAAATTAAAGACAATTGCAAATTGTGTTAATTCTAAATGAAATATGTAATACTTAGACGTGCCTTTTTAAGTTCACTTTGGCTTTACACGCTTTGCATATGAAACACATTTTTTGCAATACACTTGCAACAAAATATATGCAACAAATAAACAGCAAAAATACATATATACATATTTACTTATTCGCATATGAAAGCGTAATAGCAAAGTTATAATGTGCCAGCATCTGAACACTGTTAACATTTTAAACACATCTATACATATGTACATTATACACACATATGTTTCTATATAAAAAAATGTATTTGCATACTTTTAGGATGATTTTATTGCATGCATTACAAATCTACATTCACACATAAATATTGCAGCAGCACATAGTAGTTGCAGTATGTAGCAGTAATAGACATTTCTTTGAACTTTTAATATTTAAATTGCTATTAAATCTTTCTTTTTTTTTCTTTTTGTATGTTTTTTTCCTGGTATTTAAAAGGAAATAAACTAGAAAATACTTAAATATTTTTAGAGATATCTTTTTGTATAGGAAATTCAAATATTTATAGAAAACTAATATATGGATATTTCCAAAATGCATAAAGAGTTTTTAATAACATCCGGCAAATGTGATAAAATTCTTTGCAATCTAGGAAATATTAAAATTTATTTAGTTGTTGCTAAAAAAATAGAAAGCATAAATTGAATTTAAAACAAATTTTAAAGATTTTATAGTAAAAATTAAAAATTTTTTAGATTTAATAAAAACCTAATTTTAGTATCTACAAAGCATTTATATAATAACAACTATATGAGAAACATATTGTAGTTTTTAAAAATTTACAAGAAAACTTAAAAAAAAGATCTAAGCATAAAGAAAATTAGTTAACTTTCCGACAATACACAATTTAATTCGAAATCGTAAAAAACGCCAAAAAATTTCGGGAAATTAAACATTTGTATAACCTACTTTGAGACCTCATATCAACGCCTACTGAGGTCTGTGTTATCCTTTGAAAAAGCTTAAACTTAAATTCTCCTCAATACTCCTCAATTCTTGGCAATCGATGCAGCCAGTTAGAAATGGCTGATTTGTTTCCAAATTATTATGATTCTAGCCACTGTGAATAACATACAAATTTTAAAAATTAACGAAAAATATTAAAAGTATTGTTTAGCAGAATTTAACAAAAACCGAAATTAAACAAAGACCTAAACTGTCATCTAGTATACACAAATTTAAGTAAAAAGTTCTGAAAGTATTAACAAAATTTACGATAAAATTAAAAAAAATCATAAATTTTTCAAATGCTTGAGATGAAAATATAATGTTTTTGTTGCTAACAAATAATTTAGTGGAAATATTTTTGGAATAAAAAAATTTTAAAAATTTTCCAAAAAATCCAAAATTTTTCGGAAAAAAAAGAAAATTTACGAAAAATTATAGAGTCATGATTTATTGAATTCAATAAAAACCGAAATAAAACAAATATATAGGCTATGATTTACTACTCACAAATTTATTTAACATGTTCTATAAGTATTTACAAAATTTACGATTAAATAAAAAAAAAACTCAAAAAAGTTTTTTGGTGAAAATAGAATATTTACTAGAAATTATAAAAGCCATCATTTATTAAATTTAACCAAAACTGAAATTAAACAAAGGCCTATACTGTCCTTTAGAATACACAAATTTATGTAAAAATTTCTGTAGGTATTTAAAAAATTTACGATAAAATTAAAAATTTTCATAAATTTTCCAAATGCTTTTAGATGAAAATATAATGTTTTTGTTGCAAACAAATAATTTAGTGGAAATATTTTTGGAAAAAAAAATTTTATAAAAATATCCAAAAAATGCTAAACATTTTGTCATGTCATGATTTATTGAATTCAACAAAAACCGAAATAAAACAAATAAATAGGCTATGATTTTCTACTCACAAATTTATTTAACATGTTCTATAAGTATTTAAAACATTTACGATAAAATAAAAAAAAACTCAAAAAAGTTTTTTGGTGAAAATAGAATATTTACTAGAAATTATAAAAGCCACTATTTATCAAATTTAACAAAAACTGAAATTAAACAAAGACCTATACTATCCTTTAGAATACACAAATTTATGTAAAAAGTTCTGTAGGTATTTAAAAAATTTACGATAAAATTAAAATTTTTTATAAATTTTCCAAATGCTTCTAGATGAAAATAGAATGTTTTTATTGCAAACAAATACAACCCAATTATGAAAAAAAATTCCCCGGGAGTTTTTTCCATTTTCGTTTTTTTTTTAACATAGCATTTAAATAGGAAAAATGAGAAAAGGGAAAAAACTCCCAACTGACAATTTAATGCAAATATTTTTGGAAAAAAAAAATTCAAAAAATGCAAACTTTTTTGGAAAAAAAGACAAAATTTACGAACATTTTAGAGTCATAATTTATTGAATTCAATAAAACCCGAAATAAAACAAATATATAGGCTATGATTTACTACTCACAAATTTATTTAACATGTTCTATAAGTATTTACAAAATTTACGATTAAATTAAAACAAATTAGGTATAAAAAATATGTTGGTGAAAAAAAAAACCTAAAAGAAATTTTAACATCCATCATTTATCAAATTTAACAAAAAACGAAATTAAACAAGGGCCTGTACTATTATTTAGTTTGCACAAATTTATGTAAAAAGTTCTGTAAGTATTTTAGAAATTTACGATAAAATTAAAAAAATTTATAACTTGAGCTGCTTGAGCTTTTAAGATTTAACAAAAATCTAAAATTTTAGGTAAAAATATTATTTTTTTGCTGCAAATAAAGATTGGAGTGAAAACATATTTGGAGAAAAAAAAATTCGAAAAAAAATTTTTTTAATAATTCGAATTTTTTTGGTACAGAAAATTAAATTTACTAGATATTTTAGAAGTCATGATTTATTTAATTTAATAAAAACCGAAATTAAACAAATATCTAGGCTATAATTCAGTATTCACAAATGTATTTAAAATGTTCTATAACTATTTAAAAAATTTAAGATTAAATTAAAAAAAAATTAAGTTTAAAAAAATTTTGTTGGTGAAAAAAATAAAACCAAAAAAAAAAAATTTAAATCCATCATTTATTGAATTTAACAAAAACCGAAATTAAACAAAGTCCTAAACTGTCATTTAGTTTACACAAATTTAAGTAAAACGTTCTGTAAGTATTTTAGAAATTTACGATAAAATTAAAAAATTGTATAACTTGAGCTGCTTGAGCTTTTTAGAATTAACAAAAATCTAAAATTGTTTTTGAAAATACAATTCTTTTATTGCAAACAAAGATCTTAGTGAAAACATTTTTGGAGAAAAAAAATTTCCAAAACAAACATTTTCTTCTCCAAAAATGCAAACATTTTTTACTATAAAACTATAAAATTTACTAGAAATTTTAGAAGTCATGTTTTATTGAATTTAATAAAAACCGAAATTAAACAAAGGCCTAAGCTATAATTTAGTATACATATATTGAAGTAAAACGTTCTGTATGTATTTAAAAAATTTACGATAAAATTGCAAAATTTCACAACTTAACCAAATGCATGAGTTTTTAAGATTTAACAAAAATTTAAGAACTTAAGTGAAACTGAAATGTTTTTGTTGCAAAAAAATTATTTTAGAGCAAAAAATTAAGTTAAAAAAAAAAATTTTTTTTTGGAAAAAAAAAATAGAAAATTTACAATAAATTTTAAAAATCATGATTTATGAAATTTAATAAAAACCGAAATTAAACAAGAACATGGACTATCATTTCATATAGACAAATTTAACTAAAAAGCTCTGCAAGCAATTAAAAAATTTACGATAAAATTAAAAAATTTTATAATTTTTCCAAATGCAGATTTAACAAAATGTAATATTTTAGAAAAAGAATTTGTTCGTAAAAATAAGAATTTTGGTGAAATTAAAAAAATGCTAAATCGGTTGGTGAAATTCACGTTGAATAGCTTTGAAATACCTTTCATTTAATTTATATATTGTTTATTTAAACTCTCCAAAAGGCAGTCTTATTTTTGCTGATTTTCAATAGCAAATGCCTGAAATAAATTTTATCGTAAATTTAATTTTGGTAAAAATCGATTCAAAATCTTCTCCGATATTTAAATAGCCAAGAATTATGAAATTGAAGAATTCATTTAACATTTCAATGAATTCAATAGCAAATGAATAGAATTTAAAAAATTAAAATTCCGCAAAATCACTAGAAATTAGAACACTTGACTTTTAAAATTTCTCGTAAATATTTAAACCAATATTTCTTAATTTCTTAAATAAATCTTGTTACAACCAACTTAAGCTTTGATCTGTGTTTACATTTGTTTAAATTTCACTTAAAGTTTTCAGCCTGAAACTAGGCCACAAAAATTTGTTTTAGATTAAACCTTAAGACTACATTAAGGCTTAATCTAAACCTAATTGTTATAGTATACTTTCAGGCAGATATAAAATAAGACTTAATAAGATTTTATTTACTTGAAATTGTACGTAAATTAAAGCTAAACTTTAAACTCCTTATTCTGTGTTTCCCCGTCCCTCAAAACTTACTACATTTAAATCTTAATGTTGTTGTTGGCTGTTGGCGGTTAGCTGTCACTGCCATCAGTACGACTGTTAGTGTTGTTGTAGTTATTGTATGGGTTGATATCTTTAACAATGTCACTCACTTGCACGCCTTTACTGACAATATTATGATGACAACAACAAAAGCTAACATTTTAGAGATAAGCTGCACCTTTTTTCTTCGTCTGCTTTCCAAAACTGGGTAGTTTATATGGAAGTTTATGAATATGGAAAAAAGTATTAGGGCGGTTTTCTCAAAATTTTATGGAGTATCAGTCTGATTCTTGTGACACCTGACTAACTCAGAAAATGTTAGTCAAAACTCATAATGTTTATGGCTGTCTCGTGAGGAAAAATTGGAGTTATTTTGAGTTTTAGGATAAAAAAAACACCCTAATGTGTATTTATACACACATCTCATCATTATGCTCACAAAAATAACACTAATACAATTTCGAAAAGATGAAGGAAAAAAAATTGTGGTTTTTTTGTACCAAACTGAATGTGAATTGTAAAAAGTCATCTTCTAACCAGCAGCATAAGATTATGTGGTTTTCTTTATTTGTTTTGGTGCCACAGCAAAAAAGTTGAAAAAAAAACGAAAATAACGAAAAATAAACGTCTTAAGCCTGTAAGTAGAAAGAAAAATATCCACAAAGACAACAACTACAGCAGCCAACAATAACAACAAATAATAATAATAATAGCAAGAATAATAAGAACATAAAATCAAGGTATTTGTTATGCTTATTTTCTTAACATGATTCCGAAAAGAGAAGAAAAAAAAGCACACACACATACAGATAAACATGTAAGTGAACACATACACACACATATGAAGGAAGAGACTACATACATAGATTACGAGTATGAGTAAAAATAGCGCACAGTAGTTGGAATTTTTAAAGATTCTTGAAGGAGAATAAAAATTGTAAAACAAATATTCCTGAAATAATTGATTTAACATAATTGCAAGAAATTTTTCAATTTTATGGAGAGATTTTATTTTAAAACATTTTTATGTAAAATTATAAATTCTGTTAGACGTACTGTAAAGGGTTACTCCAATATTATTGAAATAAGCAAAGAAAAATTTAAACTTACATAACCTTTAATCCGTTTATATATTGCGTTTCAATCATCTCAGTAGTTTCGGAGTTATAATAACATATTGAAGAAAAAAATATATTTTTTATGTGAAAATAGCAATTTTTTTTGTTTTCAAAAAATCATGATAAATCGAAAACGACAGAAATTGTTAAGATTTATTACTTTATCGCAAAGCCACATGTAATAGGATCAAAATGAGATATCAGTCATAAATATCCATTGATTCATTTCGAATTTAATCACAATTAAGTGAATTCGCTCATTTTCACAAAATTTTAGTTTTTTTGTTTGATATACATAAAATTGAGTGGTTAATGTTCTTCTTTTAAATTATTGAATTGCAAAAACATTTTTCCCAAGCTCTGCTCAAATTTTCACATATATATTGCGTTTCAATTGGCTCAACAGTTTCAGAGTTATAACAAATTGAAAAAAAAAAATATATTTTTTATGTGAAAATAGCAATTTTTTATTTTAAAAAAATCATGAAAAATCGAAAACGGTAGAAATTGTTAAGATTTATTACTTTATCGCAAAGCCACGTGTATTAGGAACAAAAAGAGATATCAATCATACAAATCTATGGATTCTTTTCGAATTTAATCACAATTAAGTGAATTCGATCATTTTCACAAAATTTTAGTTTTTTTGTTTGATATACATAAAATTGAGTAGTTAAGGTTCTTCTTTCGATTGATTGAATTTTAAAAACATTTTCCCCATGATATGTACAAAGTTGTAATAACAAATTGAAGAAAAAATATATTTTTTGTGTGAAAATGGCAAAATTTTTGTTTGTTTTAAAAAATCATGAAAAATCTAAAACGCCAGAAATTGTTAAGATTTATTGCTCTATCCTAAAGCCATATGTAATGGGAACAAAATAAGATATCGATCACAAAAATCTATGGATTCTTTTCGAATTTATTTACAATTACGTGAATTCGCTCATTTTCACAAAATTTTAGTTTTTTGTTTGATATACATAAAATTGAGTAGTTAAGGTCCTTCTTTCGATTGATTGAATTTTAAAAACATTTTCCCCATGATATGTGCAAATTTCTACATATATATTGGGTTTCAATTGGCTCAGTAGTTTCTGAGTTATAATAATAAATTGAAGCAAAAAATATATTTTTTATGTGAAAATAGCAATTTTTTTGTTTTCAAAAAATCATGAAAAATCGAAAACGTCAGAAATTGTAAAGATTTATTGCCTTATCTTAAAGCCACATGTAATAGGAACAAAATGAGATATCGATCATAAAAATCGATGGATTCTTTTCGAGTTTAATCACAATTAAGTGAATTCGCTCATTTTAACAATATTATAGTTTTTTTGTTTGATATACATAAAATTGAGTTGTTAATGCTCTTTTTTCGATTGATTGAATTTTAAAATCATTTTCCCCATGCTATGTTCAAATTTTCACATATATATTGCGTTTCAATAGGCTCAGCAGTTTCGGAGTTATAATAACAAATGAAGAAAAAATATATTTTTTGCGTGAAAATAGCAAATTTTTTTTTGTTTTCAAAAAATCATGAAAAATCTAAAACGCCAGAAATTGTTAAGATTTACTGCTCTATCCTAAAGCCACACGTAATAGGAGCAAAATAAGATATCAATCATACAAATCTTTGGATTCCTTTCGAATTTATTCACAATTAAGTGAATTCGCTCATTTTCACAAAATTTTAGTTTTTTGTGTGATATACATAAAATTGAGTTGTTAATGTTCTTCTTTCGATTGATTGAATTTTAAAAACATTTTCCCCATGATATGTACAAATTTTCACATACATATTGGGTTTCAATTGGCTCAGTAGTTTCGGAGTTATAATAACAAATTGAAGAAAAAATATATTTTTTGTGTAAAAATGGCAAATTTTTGTTTGTTTTAAAAAATCATGAAAAATCTAAAAAGCCAGAAATTGTTAAGATTTATTACTTTATCGCAAAGCCACAGGTAATAGGAAAATAATAAGATATCGATCATAAAAATTTACTGAATACTTTATTAAGTGAATTCGCTCATTTTCACAAAATTTTAGTTTTTTGTTTGACATACATCAAATTGAGTAGTTATTGTTCTTCTTTTAAATTATTGAATTTCAAAAACATTTTCCCCATGCTCTGTTCAAATTTTCACATATATATTGTGTTTCAATCGTCTCAGCAGTTTCGGAGTTATAACAAATTAAAAAAAAATATATATTTTTTGCGTGAAAATAAAAAAAAAAATTGTTTTCAAAAAATCATGAAAAATTTAAAACTGTAGAAATTGTTAAGATTTATTGCTTTATCGCAAAGCCACATCTAATAGGAACAAAATTAGACATGAAATGCATATAGTACTCGGTGTCCAATGCTGTTTCAAATTGTGCGGATATATGTATATTAAAGCAATCAAGATGATGACTTTTGCTATGAAGCTAAGAAGCAGTTCCGTTTTTTCCCGGTGATATATTGGCTTTTTTTCTTAGAAATTTCAAGAATAATTATTATTTCCGGTACCTGGTTAAAGCAATATTCCGACCTTATTTTATATGAAATATTTGAAAACATTTCATTCTTAATAATAGCGATCAAAAGTAGCCCTTTATTTAAATTATTATTTTCTGCATTTCGTCAGTTTAAGTTCTCTTTAATTTTTTTTTAATCTTTAAATCTTTTATTGAAATTTGAGTTTTCCATTTAAGAGCATAAATTGTACTCTTTAATATTAAACCTAAATCAATGCAATTGCTTTAAAAATTATATCAGTTATGGGTTGTTATCTTAAAAATGTCATAATTAATATCAATCATACGCACCCTAGTACTTTAATATTAATATTCTTTATTTCGAGAAATGTGGCAAACTTCTATCTAGTTTTTTTTTAATACAATATTTATCAAAGGATTTTGTTTAAATCTTTATAGGCTCTGTTGGAACTAAAAGGTTTTGTGTTAGAAATTGTTGGTTCTTTAAATATTTAGAATTTGGCAATTATAATGTTTAAAACCGTATATCTCGGTATAATAAGAAACTTAAATTTATTAAACCGGAGTTGATATGAGGCATTTCTAAACTGTTTTCGATATAACCTTAAAATAGTATCAGGAATTATTTTATAAAATTTGAAACAAATTAAAAAAGATCAGATAGAAGCTTGTCTAACATTATTATTAAATTTTTTTACTAAATTCTATCATTAAAATATTGTTTATTTTTTCTAATCAAACTCCTTTTCGTAACACTGTGCGTGTGTGTATGTTATGTTGTTTTTACTGTCTCGTTATTGCTGTTAAGCAGTTATCATATAAAATACCTACTTAACAAAATACAAGTACAAGTAGATAGGGAACAGAACACACAACTCGGCTTCTTGTTTGTGAAAAAATACTAAGTATATCAGTTTTTCTTAAGAATTCAACAGATACCAACTTACTTACGATTGTATTACATATTAAAATGTTTTTTCTGTTGCTTTGTTTATTATTATCAAAAGAATATATACAGCAAGCATACTTTTAGGCAGTCGATATGCATATTTAAAGCGTGTATGTAGGCATGCATGCATGTATGTTGTATTTTCTGTAGTCTGAAGATTAACAAAATAAACAAGAAAGAAAAAAGAAAGTTGGTTGAGTAAAGTTAATAACAACACAAAAATCGACATTATTTGAAAAGTATAATTTTAAAGTATTTAAATATTTATACAAATTTAAGCAACTTATACATATTTGTATAATATATCTTGTTATTTGGAAGGAAATTTTTGTAGATACTTATATAGCCTTTACGACCGATAACGTTCGGATACTAAAAATTCATTATTTTTTAAGAAAAGTACCATTGGTACTTTTTCAAAAATATATTTTTTCTCACAAAATTACTAAATTTTTACTAAAATTTAAGTCTTATTAGTTTTTCTATTAAAATACTAAAAATCCAATTTTTTCAAAAAAGTTATATTTTAGTACTTTTACAAAAAAGTACTTTTTCTTTCCAAATAACTTCTTTTTCACAATATTTTGTTTTCTAACGCATAAACCTTGATTTTTATATTTGAATACTAAAAAATCAATATTTTTTTAAAAAGTACTATTTTGGTACTTTTTCAAAAATGTACTTTTTGTTGCCAACTTTAATTTATGCCAACAAATTTATTCAAAAAAGTACCATTTTGGTACTTATTCAAAAAAGTACTTTTTGTAGTAAATGACTCAACTTCTAGAAAAATTTAGTTTAATAAGTTCTTAGGTATTGTTTTTTGTATTGGGATACTAAAAAAACAATATTCTTAATCAAGTACTATTTTGGTACTTTTTCAAAAATGTGCTTTTTGTCGCAAAATTACTGCATTTTTACTAAAATTTTAATCTTATTAGTTTTTCTATATAAATACTAAAAATCCAAATTTCTCAAAAAAGTTTTAATTAAGTACTTTTACCAAAAAGTACTTTTTCTTTCCAAATAACTTCTTTTTCACTATAGTTTGTTTTCTAACGCATAAACCTTGATTTTTATATTTGAATACTAAAAAATCAATCTTTTTTTTAAAAAGTACCATTTCGGTACTTTTTCAAAAAAGTACTTTTTGGAGCCAAATGAGCCCAATGTTAATAAAGATTTGTTTTTTAAGGCCTACTATAATATTTTAAATATTTACATACTAAAAAATCAGTGTTTTCATAAAAGTAGCATTTTGGTACTTTTACAAAAAAGTACTTTTTGAAGCCAAATGAATCCACTTCTACAAAATTTAGTTTCTTAGTGTCTTGACGGTATTAATTTTTGCATTGTAATGCTAAAAAATCAATCAAAAATCAAAATTATTTAAAAAGTACTATTTTGGTACTTTTTCAAACATGTACTTTTTCTCAAAAAATTACTGCATTTTTACTAAAATTTTAATCTTATTAGTTTTTTTATTAAAATACTAAAAATCCAATTTTTTCAAAAAAGTTATATATTAGTACTTTTACAAAAAAAGTACTTTTTCTTTCCAAATAACTTCTTTTTCACTATATTTTGTTTTCTAACGCATAAACAATGATTGTTATATTTGAATACTAAAAAATCATTATTTTTTTAAAAAGTACTATTTTGGTACTTTTTCAAAAATGTACTTTTTGTTGCCAAATGAGCCCAACTTTAATTAATACTCGTTTCTTAAGGCCTACTATATTCAAAAAAGTACCATTTTGGTACTTATTCAAAAAAGTACTTTTTGTAGTCAAATAACTCAACTTCTACAAAATTTAGTTTCATAAGTTCTTAGGTATTGTTTTTTGTATTGGGATACTAAAAAATCAATATTCTTAAACAAGTACTATTTTGGTACTTTTTCAAAAATGTGCTTTTTGTCGCAAACTTACTGCATTTTTACAAAATGTTGTTTCTTAAAGTCTAATCTATTAGTTTTTATATTTAAATACTAAAAATTCAAATTTCTCAAAAAAGTTTTATTTTAGTACTTTTTCTTGCCAAATAACTACTTTCTCACTATATTTTGTTTTCTATACCCTAAACATCGATTTTTATATTTGAATACTAAAAAATTTATATTTTTTAAAAAAGTACTATTTTGGTACTTTTTTAAAAATTTTCCTTTTCTCGCAAAATAACTGCATTTTTACTAAATTTTGAATCTTATTAGTTTGTCTATTTAAACACTAAAAATTCAAATTTCTCAAACAAGTTATATTTTAGTACTTTTACAAAAAAAGTACTTTTTCTTTTCAAATAACTTCTTTTTCGCTATATTTTGTTTTCTAATGCCTAAATTTTTATACTATAAAACCAATTTGATACTTTTACAAAAAAAAAGTACTTTTTGAAGCCAAATAAATCCAAAGTACTGTTTTGGTACTTTTTCAAAATTGTACCTTTTCTCGCAAAATTACTTCATTTTTACTAAAATTTTAATCTATTAGTTTTTCTATATAAATACTAAAAATTCAAATTTTTCAAAAAAGTTATATTTTAGTACTTTTACAAAAAAAGTACTTTTTCTTGTCAAATAACTTCTTTTTCACTATATTTGGTTTTCTAATGCCTAAATATTGATTTTTATACTATAAAACCAATTTGGTACTTTTACAAAAAAGTACTTTTTGGAGCCAAATAAATCCAAAGTACTATTTTGGTACTTTTTCAAAAATGTGCTTTTTGTCGCAAACTTACTGCATTTTTACAAAATGTTGTTTCTTAAAGTCTAATCGATTAGTTTTTATATTTAAATACTAAACATCCAAATTTCTCAAAAATTTTATATTTTAGTACTTTTACAAAAAAGTACTTTTTCTTGCCAAAAAACTTCTTTCTCACTATATTTTGTTTTCTAAAGCTTAAACATCGATTTTTATATTTGAATACTAAAAAATCAATATTTTTTAAAAATGTACTATTTTGGTACTTTTTCAAAAATGTACCTTTTCTCGCAAAATTACTGCATTTTTAGTAAATCTTATTAGTTTTTCTATTTAAATACTAAAAATTAAAATTTTTCAAAAAAGTTATATTTTAGTACTTTTACAAAAAAAGTACTTTTTCTTGTCAAATAACTTCTTTTTCACTATATTTGGTTTTCTAATGCCTAAATATTGATTTTTATACTATAAAACCAATTTGGTACTTTTACAAAAAAGTAATTTTGGAGCCAAATGAATCCAAAGTACTATTTTGGTACTTTTTCAAAAATGTACTTTTTTCGCAAAAATTACTGCATTTTTACAAAATTAAGTTTCTTAAGGCCTAATCTATTAGTTTTTATATTTAAGTACTAAAAATTCAAATTTCTCAAAAAAGTACCATTTTGGTACTTTTACAAAAAAGTACTTTATCATTCCAAATAACTTCTTTTTCACTATATTTTGTTTTCTGAACATTAATTTTTATATTTGGATGCTAAAAAAATTTTATTTTTCCAAAAAGTACCACTTTGGTACTTTTACAAAAAAGTTATTTTTGACGCCAAATGAGCCCACTTTTAATAAAAAATGGGTTTTAAGGCCTACTGTAATACTTTATATATTTACATACTAAAAAAATCAATATTTTAATAAAAGTACCAATTTGGTACTTTTACTTTTTCAGTCAAATATCTCTAATTTTCAAAATTTTAATAAAATCCAAGTGTTTCAACAAAAATAATGTTTTGATAGTTGAATAAAAACCTCATTTTGTGGCTAAATTACATAAGTTTTAATAAATTTTTGTTTTGCAATGACTTTTTTGAAATTTTAACAATTTGAGTTTCACGAATACTTAAATTATGTACTTGAAAGTTTTAATTGTAATGGTCACATAAAATTTAATATTTCCTTTCAAACAAAAACTATTTTTCCCTGTAATTTGTAATAGTCTAAATTAACAATAAATAATTTACGTAAATCATTCAATCTATTTTGACAGACACACCGATGACAATTGAATGTAAACACTATCCCATGCACAAACGCACGCTCACCCAAAACATTCACACATGTCACGTTCTTTGAGGTTGCATATGCATAAGTGTGTTAATGTATGCAGGCGTGTGTTTGTTTGTTTGATTGTGTTTGTTTCATTTCTAAGAAAGTGTCACTAACACTACAAGTCTTTATTACAGTTAGGATGATATATTGTATTAATGTGCGAGTGCGAGTGCGATTGCAAGTGTGTGTTTGTAGTGTAACGGTTTATTAAGAGAAATATTGAGAATAGATTCAGTTATAATCAAGCTGTCATTGACATACTGTTGTATGCCACAAAACCCCGTTATACAAACGTACATTCACATACACATGTTCCACATTTAGACATTGATGGATACTTGGTTAAATAACAAATACAAACATACAGTACAAGTGCACTGCAATATAGTACAGTACTGTACAGTACACTGCCAGTACTTGAATTTTATTAATATATATTTGTTGTTTTCTTTTCATTTCATTTCCTTTTTTTTCTTTCCTGAGATCAGTTGTTGGAAATACATATACAATAATTTTGAAAATGTTTGCATTAGTGTGCACTCTCGCTCACTGCGCCAAGAGGAGCCTGCAGTTGACAATACAATTGATAATTGGCATAAACTTGTTGTGTTGTTGTCTTTTTAGTTGATACACATGTGGTATCAACGAAATTGTCAAGCTAGTGCCACCACAATATACGTACTACGTACGTACATGTAGATGATGTGTCATCAAAATATATGATTAAATACATATTTGTTTATAATTATAGAATTTAAGATAAGAACTATTTTCAAATAGATTGAAAAAATCTATTTAAATTTAAAGCTAAATCAAAGAAAAAATTCAAATAATAGGAAGAGATGTTCGCAAAATCTAAAGGTTTCCCAAAAAGTAACATTTAAATAATAAAAAAAGGAGTTTTTCAAAAAAGTACTATTTGGGTACTATTACAAAAAGGTACTTTTTATCACCTAATGACTTCCTTTTCATAAAATTTAGTTTGTTTCTATGTTTATATACTAAAAAAGTTAGGTTTTTCAAAAAAGTTTAATATAAATGATAAAAATAAAGAATTTTTCCAAAAAGTACTTTTTGGTACTTTTACAAAACTAGTATTTTTGATCTCTAAATGCCTTAAATTTCACTAAATTCAAATAGATTTAAAAAAATAAAAACAGAAGTCCGTTAAATGTAAAGTTTTTCCAAAAAGTAACATTTAAATGATAAAAATCGAAATTTTACAAAAAAGTACTATTTTGGTACTTTTACAAAAAGATACTATTTCTAGCTTAATGACTTTATTTTAATTAAATATTAATTGTTTTTATGTTTATATTCAAAAAAAGTAAGGTTTTTCAAAAAAAAGTACTATTTAAATGATAAAAAATAATTAATTTTTCACAAAAGTACCATTTTGGTACTTTTACAAAAAAAGTATTTTTGATCTCTAAATGACATAAATTTTACTGAATTTAAAGTCCTAATATAAAACCTTTAACTAAATGTACTTTTAGTCGAAAAATATTATTGTGTTCTATATTAATATACCAAAATTCAAATTTTTTCTAAAAAAGTACCATTTTGGTACTAGTTTTCGATCCTAATTTTCTAAACATTCACTAAATTAAGTATTTTAATGCCTAATGTATTGTTTTCTATGTTAATATATTAGAATTTTCTAATTTTTGCAATTTAATCATCATTTTTATAAATCATTTTTTAAAGTCGAATGGAGAATGTACTTTTTTTCGACAAATAACTTTGCTATTACTAAATTTTGTTTTCCAACATACTATACTGATCTCTATATATTGATACCAAAAGTACCATTTGGTACTTTTTAGAAAAAGATAAGAAAAAGTATTTTTTAATCCAAATTTTCTATGCATTCACCAAATTAAGTTTTTTTTAATGGCTAATGTATTGATTTCTATGTTTAAGTAGTAGAATTCCCAAATTTTCAAATAGTACCATTTTGGTACTTTTACAAAAAGTACTCCAAATATCCGCAATTAAATCATATTTCCTTATATATAGTTGAATGCATTGATTTTTATATTTATTTACAAAAAAAGTACGATTTTTCAAAAAAGTACTATTTTGGTACTTTTACAAAAAAAATTTTTTGTTGGCCAATTAATGTAATTTTTAGTTAATTAAGTTATTTATGGCCTAACATTTTGTTTTTTTTATATTTATATACTAAATTTAAAAAAGTACCATTTTGGTACTTATACTAAAAGTTCCGTTTAAACTGCAAATATCAGCAATTTAACGTCTAATGATTAATTTCTATATTTATTCTAACAAAAAAATGACAAAAAAGTACCTTTTTGATCGCAATTTTCTAAACATTCACAAAATTGAATTTTTTAATGAATAAAGTATTGTTTTCTATGTTTATATACAATAGTAGAGTTACCAATTTTGTAAATAGTACCATTTTGGTACTTTTACTAAAAAGTACTTTTTTGGTACTTTTACAAAAAAGTCCAAATGTCTGGAATTTAACTAAATTTTCAATTTTAATGTGTTATTAATTGTTTTGTATTTTTATATACCAAAAAATAAAAATTTTAAAAAAGTACTTTTTTGGTACTTTTACAAAAAAGTCCTATTTAACTGAAATATTTTAAATTGAATGTCCAATGATTAATTTCAATATTCATACTAAAAAATAAAAATGTCCAAAAAAGTACCTTTTTGGTACTTTCACAAAATATTTAGTTTTCAGCTCAAATTTTACTAAATTTATTTATTTTATGAATCAAAATTTAGTTTTTGCTAGAAAAAAATACGAGAATTAGTGAATATACATCTAATTGTAGTTTTGTGTATTATTTGAAAAAGTACTTTTTGGTACTTTTTTGGAAAAGTACTTTTTAACTCCAAATGTCTGGAATTTAACTAAATTTTCAATTTTAATGTCTTAGTAATTGTTTTGTATTTTTATTTACTAAAAAATAAAATTTTTCAAAAAGTACCTTTTTGGTACTTTTACTAAAAAATTTAGTTTTCTGCTCAAATGAAGTAAATTTTACTAATACTATACATACATTTACATATACTAAAATTCCAACGTTTTCTAAAATTATTTTTTGTAGACAAATTACGAAAATTAGTGAATTTTTAAGGTCGAAATATGATTTTTCCAAAAAATTGCCATATTGGTACTTTTACAAAAAAATTTATTTTTTGACCAATTAATGTTATTTTTAGTAAAAAAAAAAATACGAAAATTAGTGAATATACATCCAATAGTAGTTTTGTGTATTATTTGAAAAAGTACTTTTTTGGAAAAGTATTTTTTAACTACAAATGTCTGGAATTTAACTAAATTTTCAATTTTAATGTCTTATTAATTGTTTTGTATTTTTATATACCAAAAAATAAAAATTTCCAAAAAGTACTTTTTTGGTACTTTTACAAAAAAGTCCTATTTAACTGCAAATGTTTTAAATTGAACGTCTAATGATTAATTTCAATATTCATACTGAAAAATAAAAATGTCCAAAAAAGTACCTTTTGGTACTTTTACAAAATATATTTTTTTATGAATTCAAAATTTTATTTTTGCTACAAAAAATACGAAAATTAGTGAATTACATCCAATAGTAGTTTTGTGTATTATTTGAAAAAGTACTTTTTTGGTACTTTTTTAAAAAAAATTTGTTTAAAATGTATTTCATTAAACTTTTTCCTTAATGTTGTTGTTCAATTTAAGATATAAATTATCAATAATACAAAAATATTGAATTTTTTAATTTCTAGAAAAAGTACTTTTTTGGTACTTTTTTAAAAAAATTTTGTTTAAAATGTATTTCATTAAACTTTTTCGTTAATGTTGTTGTTGAATTTATGAAATAAATTATCAATAATACAAAAATATATTGAAATTTTTTAATTTCTAGAAAAAGTACTTTTTTTGGTACTTTTGCTAATATTAGCTAAATTCATTAATACTTACAGAATTTGCAAATGGAACTAGTTTGTTACTATCAGTAAAAGATATTCGGACACATCTGCAATAAAAACAAAATTTATTTTAATAAAATATAAACAATTGCGACATTCTGGTTAATTTAAAAAAGTACTTTTTGGTACTTTTTACAAAAAATCTATGTTTTTATTGAGAAAATTTAATAAAACTTCAAAAATATATAAAGAAACTTAAAATAAACTCTCAGTAAAGGGTCTGAAATCTGTAAATTCTTATAGTAAATCGTGTACTTGGTAAAAATTGTAATAAATATTTGAATGGATATGTTGGCACCAAGTTATTACCTCATCTGCCAAACCTGATTGCATGATAGAGGAATAATTTGTCAATATTTTCTATTAAAAAAATATTTAGTTACTAGGAGGTGTTTCAAATTTTAATCTGTTCGAAACCTTATTATACAATGTTCAATTATATTTGTTAACATTTACTTTGAATTCAGCTCCATTATGTTCTGCTACCCTTATTAAAATAATACCAACGACCTTTTAATCCTTTTTTAAACAGTCATAATTTAATATCAGCAAAAGCATTTCTCTCTCTACTTATGTAAATTGTTGGCCTTAATTCCTTCTAATCAAATAAACTCTATTGGGCAGCACGTCTTCTTTCCACTAATTGTAAGATGACCCCTCTTAACTTTATCCTAACATCAACAAGAGAATAATTTTACATTATTATAATTAAAACCAAAAACTGACAATCAAATTGAATACAAACATGACTTAAACATGCAAAAATAAAATTAGAAAAAAATAAAACGATAAATGCAGAGCAAAAAGATAATAGAAAAAAATCCCAACATAGTTTTAGTGTTGGAAATAAATAAAAAAAAAAAGAATCAAGTCTTTTCTTTAGCACAAAGGAAGGACATTTGCCTAAAATCCTGTGTTGCAAATACTATTTTTTTATATTTTTAATCCAATTAAACTGACACATTGTTATTTTTGCCATCTAGAGGTATAAAGGGCCAACAGAACTAAAGAGGCAGAGTGCCACAGAGGCAACGAATAGTAATTAATAGTAATTAAATGAAATTTCTTGTACACATTTCAATGGTTAAGTGTATAAAAATAGATAAAAAAAAACTCTGCCATTTAGAAAAATTAGTGGGAGTTTATTGGGAGAACAACAGAGTAGGAGTATCTAAATTGGGAGTAGAAGCTCTATAAATTGCTAACGAATGTAATAGATTTTAATTTAATTTACCTAAATGACACTTACACCCCCACACAATGAGAATTAAAATGGTAAATGGTCACTAACACACTCTCAAACGCACACACATTTAAATTGTAATACCCATTCTGTTGCAGGCTTTAAGGCGCCAATATTTGAATTTAGTTGGAAAATTGAATTGGAGTTTAAGTGAATTATTGTTAGCAAAAACTATATGGTGGGCAGTTTAGACTATTTATCACTTTGGGGAGAATAAATCAATGGCCAGCAGTGATGATGAGCAAGATTTATAGGACATTTTGCAGGTTCAGGAAGTAGTGGTTGATAATACAGTGTGTAATTTTTTAAGTCATGGAAATATAACCATATACGGACACCAGTACGTGATAAAAGACCAAAAAAAAATACCCCTGTCTCCCAGTTTGGCCCAAAGTCATGCGCTATTTTTTATGGGCCCCCACATATTTGGGGCCTTGGTGTAATTTTTTCAAAAAAGTGTTAATTTTCTCAGGCTCATATCTTGCAAACAGTTATGAATTTTGATTTACTCTCTGAGGCAAAGTTGTAGCCCTTGTCATAAAGAACAAAAATTGTCAACAAATAAAATCAAAAAAACTTCATCTTCAACATCAAAACCGCAAAAAACTTTAAAAAATTCGAAATAAATTTAGAAATTAATTTTTTAAAGCTGCCTAAAAGTATGCTTTAGTTTATAATAATTTAATAGTTTATGGCCCAAAACACTTGATTCCTTTAGTTTTTTCTTACTATCATTCCTAGGAAGTTTATATGTTCTAGAAAGTTGTTTATTGAGATCTTAGGTACCTTTTTGTAGTGGATTGTTTCCTTGAATTTTTAACGGTTTGCTACCTATGGACCTGAACAGGTGAAAAAAGATAAAAAAATCGATTTTTTTTAAAGATTTTTGAGAATTTAATCTTGAAGTTGAAGTTTTTATATATGTTCGCAATTTTTGTGAACATTTTGGGCTACAAACTTTGCCTCAGAGAGTAAATCAAATTACACCGTCCGACAAATAGAGAAAAAATTCGTTAGACACGAATCGAATGATATACGTCTGAAACTATAAATTTAATGGAGAAAAACTGTGTTTTCAGTTTTTCATTTCGCGATCCTTTGTCCTTTTTTAAGGACTTCAAAGTTTCAAAGAAGTACATTTTTCAAAAAATAATTAAAAATACTCCTGCTATTCCAACAATGACAAGTTGTATGTCAAAAGAACAAGAAGAGTTGTAGACTATTTTGTATTATCTTTATTTTATCCTGTAAGGATCAAAATATGTCAAAAATGTCCTCTAAAATGTTTATCCTTTAATATCCTTTAAGATTGCTAATAAATTCCTTTTAAAAAAATAGTGCGTTAAAGACCCAAATATTCTATACTAAATGTCAAAATGTCATCCTTTATAAATATAAAGGTCAAATTAAAATATAAAAAAAAGATTTATTTAGAAAAGTGCATGTTTATAAACTACTCCACCATAGTGGAGGGGGGGGGTGTAATAATGGGTTAGGGCTGTTGCAACATACAAAAATATTGTCCCAACATCCACTTAAAGTACACCAATCTGCTCAGGATCACTTTCTGAGTCGACTAAGCTATGTCCGTCCGTCTGTCAGTCCATCCATGTAAACCTTGCAATCAAACTGCAGGTCGCAGATTTACAGATAATTCGGCAAAATTTGGCACAAATCTTTATATTGCCCCAAGGACAAAGGCTATTGAATTTGGTTAGAATCAGCCCATTATTTATCCTAGCCCCCATACAATTGGCCTATTTGAAAATAGTTAAGCTCTCATAAATATCTTAATTATAAAGATATTCAAACCAAAATTAAGTTTTATGTAAGCCGAACTCTACCAAATTTCGTGACGATCGGTCAACAATATTCCATAGCTCCCATATAAGCAACATACTGGAAAATGTCATTAATATACCTAAATCACTGAAATATGTCAGTGTCCCAACAAAATTCAACACAAATATGTTTCATATATTCGCAATTCATCACACCAAATTTTGTGACGATTGGTCCATAATTAGTCATAGCTCCTATATAAGGCCCACAACCGAAAATAAGATTCAACACAAATAAGTTTCATATCAAAAGAAAACTCTTTATAATCATATACCCGGTGTAGGGTATCATAAGGTCGGACTTGCCCGTCTATACCATTTTACTTGTTTATTAAAAAGTCTTCTTCGTTGCTTTTCACAACGGATTTTGTTATATTTTTTTCGAATGAAATATTAAAATAAAATATAAAAAGGATATTCAAGGATAAAAATTTGAAAGGACATTTTTGACATATTTTGATCCTTATAGGTTAAAATAAAAATAATACGAAATATTTTACAACTCTTCTTGATCATTTGACAAAAAATTTGACATATTAGGATGATCAGAAGTATTTTAAAACATTTTTTTAAAAAAGTACTCCTCTGAAAATTTGAAGTCCTTTTTAAGGGAAACAGGATCACGAAATGAAAAACTGAAAACGCAGTTTTTCTCCATTTAATTTATTGTTTCAGACGTATATCATCCGGTTCGTGTTTAATATTGAGTGTCGCACGGTGTTATACTTTAAAATACAAATTTAAAAAAAAATTTCGAAATGGTTTTTTATTTTTAAATGTTTTTCATAATTTTTTTTTTATTTTTTAAACATTTTTTTAATTTATTAGTGCAAAAAAATGTATGACAAAAAAAATTTTTTTTTGATGAAAAAAAATTCAGGTTAAAAAATATTTTTCCCGATTTTGACCCATTGTAGGTTCAACTTACTAAAGCTTTATAGACATCGTTGCAATGGACTTTGAAATATCTATCATTTGATATCCATTAATTAATATATATTAATGACTTAGTAATCCATATATAGATCAAAAATAGGCCAAAAATCGAGGTTATCCCGGTTTCAGCCATTTGTGGGCCGATTTTAAATATCAACCGAGCCGAAAGATGTATGTATAAATGTAGATAAATGTATGAAAATTTAAAAAAAAAAAATTTTCGAATTCGTTTTTTTATTTTTAAATTTTCTTCCATTTTTTGTTTTGTTTTTAATTTTTTATAAAAAATTTTATTAAATTTATTAATGAAAAAAAATTTATGAAAAAATATTTTTTTCTGATGAAAAAAAAATCGGTTTAAAAAATATTTTTCCCAATTTTGACAGATTGTAGGTCCAATTTACTATAGCCTTATATACATCGTTGTAATGGACTCTGAGATATCTATCATTATATATCCATATTGTCTATATTAATGACTTAGTAATCCAGATATAGATAAAAAATAGGTCATAAATCGAGGTTGTCCCGGTTTTCTCCTTATATCTCAGCCATTTGTGGGCCGATTTTGTAGCAATGAATCATGTATGTACGTTATTTGGGGGCGGACGGACTGGCTATAAAAGGATATAAAAATAAGTTAATGTGTTCATTTTATTAACTTTTGGATATTTTTTGGCCAAGTTTCTGGTCTTCTGCGACTCTTTTAATATCTGTCTTTTCCCCAAATAGTTTATTTTCTTTTAATTTTAACCTTTTTTAGTTTCGCCGGCTTTCATTTCTTACTTCCCTTCAAAAATTGTATTATTCTTACTTTATTATTTTTCCACCAAATTGCGTTTTATGATCTCTTGTTTGTACTCTTTTTTTCTAGAAACTTGTTCCTGTTTTTTTTTTCTTCTTCTGGCTTTTCGTTTGTTGCATAAAAAAAAACTGTAGCTGGAAAAAAATGTCTTCTTTTTAAATTCCCTCATCTTTTGGGAATGGTTATGCAAAAAGTTCTGTTCTGTTTTTTTTTGTTGCAGTTTCTTGCTGCTGCCACTTTCTCGACTTTGTTTCTTTAGCCAAAATTGTTGTGTTTTTGGCTTATGCAATAATTTCTGTAGATGGTTGCCTTTTCTATCGTTTTATTTCTTTGTTTTTTTTTTTTTTGAATTATTTTCTTTTCGTTTTTTGTCAAACCACAAGACTAAAATTTCATTACACAATTTTCTTATAAAACACTATAGTGGAGTTTTATTACTCCCTTGTTGCATTATTTTCTTTTTTTCTTTTTTTTTTTGTTCTTTTGAGGAAAGCACTACTTGCTAAAGCAGGTATAGAGGGTTTAAGTAAATTGTAGGAGACTTTATGAAATACTATATGAAAGGGCATATGATTGCTATTAATTTCTGTTACTTTTTAAGAAACAGTCCATAATTGTTATAATTTTTGGTGAAATTGCTGGAATTAAAGGAAAATTTCAAGCACACAATTTAGGTTCTAGAATGTAAAACAAAATACTTAAAGATTTAAAACAAAAGTATGATAATTTTTGCGTAATATCCAAAAAAAATATTTTCTGGAATCAGGGAGCGTATGATTGATATTAATTATGGCATATTTTAGAAAATCAATAATAACTGATACAATTTTCAAGCAATTTTAATGATTTAAAGAGAGAATCAAAGCCAATGCTTTAGACTATTAAAATCTAACGAAAATTTTAACATAAATAATGTTATTACCAGAAAAATTTCTATAATTTTCTTAAGTTTGCTACAATTCTAAAAATGTCAAAGAAAATGAACTGTAATACTTAAGGTTTCAATGAAATTTTAAATTAATTATAATAATTTATAACAAATCCTGTAAGAATAATAAAAAAAATAAGAATAAATTTTCATAAATGGCAAAAAAATATTTTTTCATAATAGGAAAATTTAAATATAAAAAATTTGAAGCACACAATTTAGGCTCTAGAATGTGCAATAAAATACATAAAGATTTAAAACAAAAGTATGATAATTTTCATGTAAAGTCAAATAAAATATTTTCCGTAACCAGGGAGCGTATGATTAATATTAATTTTTTGCACAATTTAGAAATTAACTTATAAATATTAGAAATTTCGAGAAATTTCAATGATTTCAAGCAATAATTAAAGCTAATACTTTATATTATTAAAATTAAAGGAAAACTGGAACATAAGTAAAGTTATTACATACATAATTCTATAATTTACTTAAGTTTCTGGTAATTACAAAGAAACTAACCTGGAATAGTTTAGGTTTAAACTAATTATAGTATTAATTATATAATTAGTAACAAATTATCTAAGAATTAATAAAAATAACCTAAAAACTGCTATAAATTTAGTTGAAATAGCAAAAACTTATTTTTCAAAACCAGGGGGCGTATGATTTATATTAATTATGTTTTATTTTACAAAATAAATCATAAATATCAGCTCTAGCATTCTATTTCAATGAATTATATATTAAATTAAAGACAATACTCAAGGCTTTTATAGACAAAAAGAGAAATTAAAATTAAACCATAGGCTCGATATAAACTTTTGTGAAAATTGAGGGATTTATAGAAAACTTAAAGCAATTATTTTATTCTTTGAGAACTTAAACAAAATCTTTAAATATTTACAATCAATGTTAGCTTAAAAGTCAGATCACTTGCATGTCAATGTCAAAAACCAATTTTACGTGCTAGTGAGCGTATGATTAATATTAATTATGGCATATTTTAGAAAACAATTCATATCTTTTATAATTTAAAAGTAATTTTAGTGATTTAAAGAAATAATTAAAGCCAAAACCTTAGATTATAAAAAGTCAATCAAAATTTAAACCTAAATAATATTGTTGCAAAATAAAATTCTATAATATACTTAACTTTGTCACAACTCTGGTAGTTGACAAGAATTTGAACTCGAATACTTTAGGTTTGAACAAATTATAATATTAGTAATATAATGTGTAACAAATCCTCTAAGAATTATAAAAAATATCCTAAAAAATGTTATAAATTTAAGTGAAATAGCAAAAAATTATTTTACAAAACAAGGGGGCGTATGATTGATATTAATTATGTTTTATTTTACAAAATAAATCATAAATATCAGCTCTAGAATTCTATTTCAATGAATTATATATCAAATTAAAGACAATACTCAAGGCTTTTATATACAAAAAGAGAAATTAAAATTAAACCATAGGGTCGATATAAACTTTTGCGAAAATTGAGGGATTTATAGAAAACTTAAAGCAATTATTTTATTCTTTGGGAACTTAAACAAAATCTTTAAATATTTACAATCAATGTTAGCTTAAAAGTCAGATCACTTGCATGTCAATGTCAAAAACCAATTTTGCGTGCTAGTGAGCGTATGATTGGCATATTTTAGAAAACAATTCATATCTTTTACAATTTAAAAGTAATTTTAGTGATTTAAAGAAATAATTAAAGCCAAAACCTTAGATTATAAAAAGCCCATAAAAATTTAGAATTAGAATTAAACCAATAGGGTCGATATAAATTTTGTGAAAAAATGTGAAAATTTAAAGCAAATATTTTATTCTTTAGGAACTCAAACAAAATCTTTAAAGATTTACAATCAGTGTTAGATAAAAAGTCAGATCATGTCCATGTAATATCAAAAAACTACTTAACGTGCTAGTGAGCGTATGATTAATATTAATTATGGCATATTTTAGAAAACAATTCATAGCTTTTATAATTTAAAAATAATTTTAGTGATTTAAAGAAATATAACCATATACGGCCACCACTACGTGATAAAAGACCAAAAAAAAGGTTCGTGTCTCCCAGTTTTGCCCAAAGTCATGCACTTTTATTATGGGCCCCCAAAGATTTGGGGAAAAAAGTGATGATTTACTCAGCCTCATATCTTGCAAACAGTTCGGAATTTTGATTTATTCTCTGAGGCAAAGGTGTAGCCCTTGTCACAAAGAACAAAAATTGCGAACATATAAAATCAAAAAAAATTCATCTTCAACATCAAAATCACAAAAAACTTTAAAAAATTCGATTTTTTTACTTTTCCCCTGTTCAGGTCCATAGGTAGCAAACCGTTCAAAATTCAAGGAAACAATCAACCACAAAAATGTACCTATGATCTCAATAAACAACTTTCTAGAACATATTAACTTCCTAGGAATGATTCTTAATACCGTTTCGGTAGGTCAATATAAGTTAGTAAGAAAAAACTAAAGAAATTAAGTGTTTTGGGCCAGAAACTATTAAATTATTATAAACTAGAGCATAATTTTAGGCAGCATTAAAAAAATGTATTTCTAAATTTATTTCGAATTTTTCAAAGTTTTTTGAGATTTTCTTATTGAAGATGATGTTTTTTTGATTTTATTTGTTGACAATTTTTGTTCTTTATAACAAGGGCTACAACTTTGCCGCAGAGAGTAAATCAAAATTCCGAACTGTTTGCAAGATATGACCTGAGAAAATGATAACTTTTTTGCAAAAATGACACCAAAACTCCATTTCTTTGGGGACTCATAAAAAATATACATGACTTTTGGCAAATCTGGGAGACACTGGTCTTTTTTCTTGGTCTTTTATCAAGTAGTGGTGTCCGTATATGGTTATATTTCCATGACTCAAAAAATTACACAAAGTATAATTTAAGCCTAGGGGTTCATATGATTGAGGAATTTTATTGAAAAGTAGCTAATTTGAAAACAACAACTCTATATTGATACAAATAAAGGCACTAATTCAGTCTCCAATTAGGAACAAACAGAAATTGAATTTAAATCATTTAAGATCTGAAAAAAACACAAAAAGTTTAATAAAATCGTGGAAATACTTTAAGTTCTAACAAAGTAAACAAGAATGTCAACTAAATTCTTCAAAAATAACTAAAAACTGGAACAAAAATCATGTACATTTCTCAAAAATTAAGAAAATTTCAATTTAAGTACCTAGGTGCGTATGATTAATATTAATTATGAAATTTTTTGGAAAACAAACCATAACTTTTATAATTTTTAAGCAATTTTAGAGATTTACATTTAATATTAAAGAGCACAGTTTAGACCTGTAAAGGGCAAACGAAAAGTTAAATAAAATCCTTTAAATATTAAAAAAAAAAATTAATCAAAATAAAGCTATTTATAATTCGTTTTATATCCACTATTTCAAATGCATTTTTACAATTCCTTAAGATGCCATTTTATTTTAAACAGACAAGACACGCATAATCTAACATCGCAAAGTGATGTGAAACAAAAAAAAATAATGGAGGAGAAAAACCTAAAATAAAAACCAATATTTAAGCGTAACACACAATATAATTCTCAATGAATACAAAAAAGAGAGCTTGTAAATGTGTAGCTGGGTTCGGGCTGCTGGTGTCCTTGCTGCATACGCTTCAATATCTCTGTAGAATGCAGCAAGTGGTAAAGAAATTGTAAAAGAAATACAAAATAAAAAATAAAAAACGTTAAAATAGAAAAACGCGTTTAATTGAAATTCTTGGCTTAAGAGTTTGATGGTTGGTTGGTTGGTTGCTTTACAAAATATTGGAAAATTATAATGCCAACCATTAATTACAATAAATTTTATAAATTGTTGTGGTGGGAAAAAAAATAAATACAGATTTTTAAGCAAGAATTTTAAGCTAAAGAAATATTTAACGGAAAAATGCTGAAATAGTTTTTCTGCAAAATTAAAAAAAAAAAATTAATTAAATTTTTCAAGAAATTCTCTTTAGCCAGATTTATGACTTAAAATATCATTTATTATAAATTCTGAGAGAGATTTTATAGATTCTTGGCTTTTAGAAAAACCAAACAAAAGAAAATCTTAAATCCTTAACAATCCCAACTAATTGATTAATATCCTGCAGTTGTTAGTTATTTATTTATATTTGTTTGCTTTCATGTTATAGTATTTGTGGCTTTTCTTGCCCATTTCCTTTTTGCTCTTTTTCTATAATTTTGTTTAAACATTTGCCAGATTTTTTTTGCATTTTCATGCTGTATATTCATTTTTTTGCTGGCATTTAATTGCAAATAGAAACAGAAATTTAATACAATGCCAAGAAATCAGTACGGTTTTTTTGTTTTCAGTTAAAGGTGTGGTATTGTGTTATTTTATGTTTGTTTTAATCAATGACATGATTAATTACTATTTGAATTGTATATAAGAAACACTAAAAGAAATAGAAATAACTTCCAATTGTTGCTAATAAAATTTGTGTAATTAAAAAGCCACTAAAGTTCTCTGAGGGCACACACCTTTAAGGTGGAGACTTTTACCAATTGTCTGGTAATAAAAATTATAAAAAAAAATTATAAGCAAACTTAAGTAAATTCTTAGGAATTTTTGTGTAAAAATGTTTAAATTTTCATTAGCTTTTTATAGTCTAAAGTATCCACTATAATTCTTTGTTTAAATCATTAAAATTTCTTGAAAATTACAAAAGTTATGATTGATATTCTAAAATAAGCCATAATTAATATCAATCATACGCTCCCTGGTTACACAAAATTAATTTTTGTTATTACACGAAACTTATCACACTTTTTCAGTAAATATTTAAGGATGTGGTTTCCTATTCTATAACCTAAACTGTTTACATGAAATTTTCTCTTAAAAATTCTATCAATTATTCACAGATTTTACAAATGCTGCAATTATTATAGTGTAAAGCTATTTTCCCAAGCTCTAAAAACTCAAATTTTTAAAATTCCTTTTGTTATTCATTTACATTTTGAAACATTTGCTAAACCCTCTAACTCCATTCTAGTCATTTAACCAAAATATTTATTTTTTTGCACAAAAATTTACTGATGTGTAAATACAAAATTTAACTTTGAACATTTTCAAAAAATGCCAATAACTTGTTTGTTTAACAATTCTTTTTTTTAACAGATTTAGCAGCAAAAAAAATCTATAAATTTGTTTTGAACACTTTTTTAAAACTTTATAACCCTATTACACCACAATTCATTGATAAACGCAGCTCTATTGTAACAGTATGAATACAAAAAAAAAACGCCTGTACATATGCAACATTTTTTGATTTTTTTGTATATACGATGGAGAGAGAGAATTTATGAATGTGTGCGTTTGAAAAGAAACTGTTGTTTGCACAATAACAATGTGACATTTATGAAAATAAATATTTTAAAAAAAAAAATGACAGAAAAATAGAAAAATCCTTTACAAAACAATACAAAAAAAAGAGTAGAATAAAAATGAAACCAATACATAAATAGCCAGAATATTTTCACACACACATTTATAGAGAGAGTAAGAGCGAGAGAGAGTGATGATATTGATGACTGTGTAAGAGTATTTGTGTGTATTCATTGAACCAATCTGTTAACTGTAAAGCAATGAGCCATATAAAAGCCAAAGCTGTTTGTCTACACGTATGTGCAAGAATTTTTTTTCTCATAATTTGAATGTATTAGTAAGGGGGGAGTTTCATAATATATCACAATTTAAATTTAAATAATGCAGTTAAAAAATAATGATTTCCTTTTCATTTGTTCTTGGGCAACATTTTAATTTTCACTTTTCGCTATTTAAATCAATTTAATTGTTAAGATTTTGTTTGAAATCCTTTAAATATGAATCACTCCTTATTGTTTAATATAGAAATGTTACAAAACCTGGTCTTACTTAGTATATTTCACTTATTTTTTAATAACAAATGAATTTGTTTTTAACATTTATACACCCTACTTAGTAAAAGCTAATGAAATGCACTTAAATATTCTGCTTATTGGAAAAAATCTTAAATATTGAAACATATTCTTAGCAACTTTAACAAATTCTTCCAAAAAAAAAAATATATTTTTTTTGTTTTCCATATATAAGTCGCAATTTTAAGAAAAAATTTTATAATTATTGATTTTTGTAGCTAGTTATTATCAATAATCCATTTTTTTATGTTTAATCCTTGAAAGAAATTTAAAAAAAAAATCAATAAATTTCATACTCATTTTAAATTTGATTATTTTTCACTACTAGTCGTATTGAGATTTTGGAAAAAAATTCTTATGTCTGAATTTGCAGTTTATTAGATACTAGTTGACCGCCCCGGCTTCACCCGGTAGCATTTACTAATATTAGTTCTTCAAGTTTCTCCAACCCACATACACCTGCCTGTTCTTATTTATTTGCAAACAAACTATCTAAATTTGTACTGCATACTTTAGGGAGCTTTTTTATTACATTGTCTATATTAATGTCTTAGTAATCCAGATATAGGTCAAAAATAGGTCAAAAATCGAGGTTGTCTTGGTTTTTTCCTCATATCTCAGCCATTTGTGGACCGATTTTGCTGATTTTAAATAGCAAAATTCTCGAAAGCATGTCTGACAGAATTATTGAAGATTTGGATCCCGAAGATATCTGGGGTCTTCAGAAAATTGATTTCAACAGACAGACGGACATGGCTTAATCGATTCCGCTATCTATAAGCATCCATAATATATAATACTTTATAGGGTCGGAAATGAAAAAAGTAGAAATTACAAACGGAATGACAAACTTATATATACCCTTCTCACGAAGGTGAAGGGTATAAAAAATAAAATAAAAATAAAATATATGATCTTTGGGGAAAAAACACGGCCCTTATTACAAGTTACAACTTTGGATATGTATAACTTTTTATAGGCACAAGATAACACTGTGTGTAATTTTTTGAGTCATGGAAATATAACCATATACGGACACCACTACATGACAAAAGACAAAAAAAAGAAGACCCGTGTCTCCCAGTTTTGCCCAAAGTGCACTTTTTTATGGGTGATCATTTTCTCAGGCTCATATCTTACAAACAGTTCAGAATTTTGATTTACTCTCTGAGGCAAAATTGTAGCCCATGTCATAAAGAACAAAAATCACTTCATCTTCAATATCAAAATCGCAAAAAACTTCGAAATAAATTTTGTTTAAACTGCCTAAAAGTATGCTTTAGTTTATAATAATTTAATAGTTTATGACCCAAAAGAAAGTTGTTTCTTGAGATCTTAGGTACATTTTTGTAGTTGATTGTTTCCTTGAATTTTGAACGGTTTGCTACCTATGGACTTGAACAGGGAAAAAAGGTAAAAAAATGTAAATATTTTTGTACATCTTGAACTCTGAAGGACTATTTATATTTTAAATTTCAGCTCATTCGGATAAAAATGGATTTTTGTGCGATTTTTTTTAAAAAATTGTGACCAACTTTGAGGGGCCACCCATTGGCCCCCATTCAGCTCCAACATTGTGAAACCTTCATTACGATATCTCCAATAGTTCCCGAGATACCGAATTATTTCCAAAAAAAAACACACATTGCAAAGGGGCACGGAATCAATAATTGTTGGGTCAATCCGACACCTATATGTCAATTATAAAAACAAAGTTTTTTAAAACACTTAACTGCCAAAAAAAAATCTTGAAATATCACTTAAGAAGCTTTCTGTTTATAATTACTACCTGGCTGTTGGGTATTTTTTAGTTCCCGTATTAGTATTTTTTCGATTTTTTCTTCAACTTAATTAAACTTTTAACTGCATTATGCATGAACACGTTTTCACTAAAATAGTCAGTCAGGCTGGAATATATTTTAAACAATTTCATATTCATCCAATCTATGTATTTGCTTCGATGGGAAAACATAAAAAAAGCTAAACAAACAAATAACTTTAACACTTTTGTATACAAAATAAAAAAAAGAAATTGTGTTCCAAAACAAGATTTTTTTTTAATTAAAAACTTAAATCCTTTAAATAAACTCATCTTACAAAATACATGTTATATAATTAAAGGGTGCTGCAATAAGAAATGGTATTTTAAATTTATTAAATAGGATTAACAAGTAATAAAACTATACAAACTATAGACGTATGTAATAAAAGGAAAAGGAACCACATGTTTTCGGTTTCTGGTAGAATAACTAATAAGATTTGTTAAATTGTTGTAAATATCTGTAAAAGAGGAAGTATTTTTTACAAATAAACACTAAGCCACATTTACTCATAGCAACATTAACTGCCAACATTAACTGTTAAAACTGCTAACATTAAGATTAATAATAGAACATTCTAGTTTTGCCCGTTAGAAAATTCATGAAACTTCTAGAAGATGTCACTGTGTATATAAATAGTAACAGCAAGTAACAGCCAGCATGTCACTTCTGAACTACACAAGACCATTTCAAACACCCTGTTTGCTTTTTTCGACAAAACACAAACAGTTAGAAAAACAAATCCTTTTAATTTGAAACCCATTAAAGAAACCAAAAAATAGAAGTAAAAATCCTTTAGACCCCTAGAGAACAACATCATAACATGGTGTTTTTTTTTTGTGAAGGCGTGAATAAGTTTTTTTTATTTGAAACTTTTTTTTTACTTACATTTGCTTACAAATTTGTTTTTAAAGCTATGAGATTGCCTCAACCTGCCTGGAAATAAACTCATATCAAATTATATATATTAAGGCGGCTCCTTAAAATAATTGCAAATGGTCGCAACTAAAATAAAAGTTTAATTCATGCTAAGATACAGTTTCTAATATGTACTTTTTAAGGTTTTTATGATTTTTTCCATGTTTCTTGTATCGGAAACGTATGAAATATTGGTATCAGCAAACAGGAAACTACAATCGCTTAAAATCAAATGGCATTTCCAAAGTTATCACCGGAATACGTAGCAGCAGGGAGGTGCCACGCCCTCTAGTTTGCCCATTTTTAGCCTCATACAAAGTTTCAAGGCGTTACATATTACAATTTTACAGATATATATGGATTTTAGTATTTAGTTTGTATGGGCGGTGCCACGCCCACTATTTATATTCCGCCCATTCTTGTCCTATTTATTAATATTGATGGTAGAATTACCTTTACAAAATGTATGAACTATCTCTCTCTCTTATACATATATTCGATTTATTAAATTTACTTCATATGGGAATTGCCACGCCCACTATCAATAATCCACCAATTTCTTCATCAAATGAGGACTCCAGCTATTCGTAGATACTGTATTTTTTTAATTTACATCATATGGGACGTGCCACGCCCACTGTAGCTACTACTCCCATTTTTGCCTCAAATATTTATGTAAACGGCGGAAGTACTCATGTAAAATTTGAGGACACGAAAATTTCTTATACCGCACACAGTTTTTATACCCTTCACCTTCGTGAAAATGGTATATATAAGTTTGTCATTCCGTTTGTAATTTCCACAATATAATTTTCCGACACTATAAAGTATATATATTCTGGATGCTTATAGATAGCGGAGACGATTAAGCCATGTCCGTCTGTTGAAATCAACTTTCCGGAGCCCCCAAATAACTTACATACATGATTCATACATCAATATCTCCGGAATTCTTCCGGGTCGGTTGCTCTAAGGTCCACATGTGGCTTAGATATGAGGAATAAACCAGGAAAACCTCGATTTTTGACCTATATCTGGATTACTAAGACATTAATATAGACAATATGGATGGATACCTAATGATAGATATTTCAAAGACCTTTACAACGATGTAGATAAGGCTATAGTAAGTTGGACCTACAATGGGTCAAAATCAGAAAAAATAGTTTTTAAACCGAATTTTTTTTCACCAAAAGTTGTTTTTCGCTAAATATTAAAAAAAAATTTTAAAATTTTAAAATTTAAAAAAAAACTTAAATTTAAAAAAAAATAAAAAAATAATTCGAAAAAATGTTTTTCCAAAAAAAATAAAAAAAAAACTTTGGAAAAAAATAATAAATTTTGTTTACCGAAAAATATTTAAAATTTTTATTTTGAAGTATAATTTGGCACATGATTCGGCACAGCGAATATAGCTCTCGTACTTGTTTAGAAATGTTTTTTTTGAAAACAATTCGATATCTCGGTACGTTACGATTCTCGTAACGTACCGAGAATTCGAATCTTCACAAGGTTGGAGCTGAGGTGCTTTCCAGTTTGTTTACAGTTGTTCAGCTTCGTAGGCGGGTGTCCCCTCGGGTCTCACATTTTTTTTTTGAACAAATTGACAAAAATCCATTTATTATCCGAGTGAGCTGAACAAGGTCTACAAAAAATATGCTAATCTCTTTTAGTTCAAGAGATATTTTTGGTTTATCTGGACTATAAGGAGGTTAAGGCAAAACTTCCCAACCACTTATTTCTAAATAGTTTTCAACAGGTATTGCAACATGTGGCCGAGCGTTGTCATGATGGAATATTACGGTTTCATGTTTCGCCTCATATTCTGGCCGTTTTTAGGCCAAATCTCTTGCATTCGGTACAGATTCCCATGATGGTCTGGCCAGATTTCAGCAGCTCATAATAGATAGGACACTTCTGGTCTCACCAAATACAGATAATTACCTTAGCGCCATGAATATTTTACTTTTGTGTCGATTCAGCTGGTTGGCCGGGCTTCACATACCATATCTTATGCTTTGGGTTATCGTAATGCATCCATATTTCATCGCAAGTAATGATTCGGAGCAAAAATAATTTTCTTTTAAAGCGTTCAAGCTGAATTTCAGACATATAAAATCGTAGTTCAAGGTCTCTCAGCCTTCAATTCGTATGATACCCAATTTTGCTGCTTTTGGATGAATACTGCTACTTGCAAACGTTTAGACTTTTTTGGCTGGAATGGGCGATCTTGTCTTCCGTGTTAAAATCACTACTTCTGAACCGAAAAATAACATTTCTCGCACGTTAAAACCCATGTAACACATCCACCATAAGCTTTGGTGAGAAATCGGTGTTCTTCAGCGGCCATTTTTTTTTGGCAGAAAATTCGACATTTTCGAAGCAAAAAAAAAACTTTGTTCAATAATTAAGTGAGAATAAATAACAGATAAAAACAAAAACCGCGTTGAAAAGATACGCCATTTATTGTAAATGCCGTCATAAACCCAATATTTATATACCCAGTGTCATCTTCTAGTAGTTTCCTGAATTACACTGTGTGTAATTTTTTGAGTCATGGAAATATAACCATATACGGCCATCATTTACGTGATAAAAGACAAAAAAATTATCCTTGTCTTCCAGTTTTGCCCAAATTCATGCACCTTTTTTATGAGCGCCCAAAGATTTGGGGCCTCGATGTAATTTTTGCAAAAAAAGTTATCATATTCTTAGGCTCATATCTTGCAAACAGTTCGGAATTTTGATTTACTCGATGAGACAAAGTTGTAGCCCTTGTCATAAGGAACAAATATTGTCAACAAATAAAATCAAAAAAAATTTATCTTCAAGAAAAAACTCGCAAAAAACCTTAAAAAAAATGGAAATAAATTTAGAAATAAATTTGTTTAAAGCTGCCTAAAAGTATGCTTTAGTTTATAATAATTTAATAGTTTATGGCCCAAAACACTTATTTCCTTTAGTTTTTTCTTACTAACTCATATTGACCTACATAAACGGTATTATGAATCATTCCTAGGAAGTTCATATGTTCTAGAAAGTTGTTTATTGAGATCTTAGGTACATTTTTGTAGTTGATTGTTTCCTTGAATTTTTAACGGTTTGCTACCTATAAACCACAACAGGGGAAAAAAGGTAAAAAATCGATTTTTTAAGTTTTTTGGGATTTTGATCTTGAAGATGAAGTTCAAAAAAATGTGTGACTCGAGGGGGCACCCGCCTACGAAGCTGAATTTATAAGTTCACGATTTTTGTTCTTTATGCCAAGGGCTACAACTTTGCCTCAGAAAGTAAATCAAAATTCCGAACTGTTCGCAAGATATGAGCCTAAGAAAATAATCACTTTTTTTGGAAAATGACACCAAGGCCCCAAATCTTTGGGGGCCCATAAAAAAAGTGTATCACTTTGGGCAAAACTGGGAGACACGCGTCTTTTTTGTTGGTCTTTTATCACGTACTGGTGTCCGTATATGGTTATATTTCCATGACTTAATGCAATTTCGTAACAATATAAAAAAAAAGTTAAAATGTTTGAAAGGGGGCAATATTTGTGAAGCTAATGAAGAGTAGCCCATAAAAAATAACTCTTTTATCCTTTGATCTTGATTACCAAATACTCAACCAAAAGCAAATTTTATGAGAAATGGAATCTTCTCAGTTGAGAACGATATCTTATTTTTCCTCCATACAATCGAGGCCACCCTAATCTGTATACTTTAAAAAAAGGAAGGGTGTAAGAGAGAAGTTTTAAAAAAAAATAAAACCCTTAAAAGCAGCACACATACTCAAGTTAATACTTAGACATTATTTGTATGTAATAAGAGGAGTTCAAGGATTGTTTTTTGGTTGCTATCAAACAAGTGTACTGGTATTAAGAGTAACTATAGGCCAAAAACACACACACAAAATTAAAAAAAAAAAAAGAATTGTGTCTACTCTACACACACGCATAAAGATAATAATTTGTTTTTTAGTCTTAAAATCTTATTTCATTTTGTTTTTTTTTTAACAGAAAATTTATATTTCAGACAGACATTTATGTGAATTTGTGTGTGTGGCGGTGTGATTGTCAAAAATTGTCCTCAAGCGGTTAAACTCATTAAAAAGTTTTACTTGTTGGTATATTTTTTTTTCTTTTTGAAAATTTTTCTCATAAAAGTATAAAAACATGTGTGTGATTTGATTTGTTGTGTGTGTTTTTTCCTGCTGATCCTAATTTTTTTATTTAAATAACAAACGTGATTTGTTTTAACAAATATTCTTTGAAATTTAATTTCTTAAACTCATTTAAATAATCTAAATAGATTAAGCATTATTCAATAACCCGCAATTTTCTTTAATGAAATCCTAAAAGTATGCTTTATTATTATTATTGATATTAAAGGTATTAAATTTATTTGCAAATAACTGTCAATCAATATTATATTTGTGTGTGTTTGTATGTATGAAATTCTAAAGCATACTTCTAGGTCTTCTATTGAAGCAAATAAATACAGCATATCCCGGGGATTATAATGAGCTTTTGTTGTGGATTTTCGTTGCTGCATAGTACTTGGCAAGGAACTCATTAAAATTTTATTACAATGTAATTTTATTATTCGAAATTAAATTTATTATGAGAAGAAACAAACACCAAAAATAACTTCCTATCAAAAACTGTCATTTGTTAAGCGGACATACACAATAAAGACAAATGAAAATGCGAATGAAATAGTTGGAGTATTCACAATCAGGGAAAAGGAAAATTATTGCAAAAATAATACAATGATATAGAAAAAATGTTCTTAAATCTAGTGGAACAATTTAAGTAAACTTTCAGAGCAGAGGCAAAAACAACTGCCTCAGGTCCTACAAAAATAGATTTCCTATAATATTACTGTAGGCAATCTGCTGGTTTAGCCCTCATATTCTAAATAAAATTTAATAATGTTTACGGATTGAATATTGTTACGTTTTTACCTTTTAAAACGGTGGTTTATTTACTTTATATAAACCGTATTATTATTTTAATACACACAATTTAAAAAAGCTACATTATAATTTACAAGATTGCATTGGTAATTTAGTTGATGTTAACTGTAACAGCATCTACTGACTCACTCACATCTCGCTATTACCATTTTATACACAGCGTCATATTCTAGAAGTCTCATGAATAATCTAACGGAAAAAACTGGAATGTTCTATTTTCACAATGATCTCCTAGAGCATCTAAAGCTGCTTTACAGTTAATGTTGTCATACTATAAACAAGTAAGAAAGTATTGTCGGTCTAGCCCGACCATGTAATACCCTACACTAAGTAAAAGAGCAAAAACATTTTTCTTTTAAAACTTCAATAATTTATTTTTTTGAGTGATTTTCGGAAGTGGGCCTTATATGGGGGCTATGACCAATTATGGACCGATCACCATGAATTTGGGTCGTGTTGAATTTTGTGAGTATACCAACATTTTTAAGCGATTTATTCACGTTAAAGTGATTTTCGGAAGCGGGTGTATATGGGAGCTATGACTAATTATGGACCGATCGTAACAAAATTTGGTGACATGAATTTTGTATATATAAAACTTATTTGGAGCGCAATTTGTGGAGATACATTTATAAATTAAACATTTATGACCGACAAAGTCCAATTTCGGAAGGACATTTGTATGGGGGCTAGGTGAACTAATGGACCGATTTCTGCCAGTTTCAATAGGCATGGTCCTTGGGCCGAAAAAATAATATGTACCAAATTTGATCGAAGTATCTTCAAAATTGCGACCTGTACTCTGTGCACAAGGTTTACATGGACAGCCAGCTAGCCAGACGGACGGACGGACATCGTTTAATCGACTCAGAAAGTGATTCTAAGTCGATCGATATACTTTAAGGTGGGTGTTAGACTAATATTTTTGGGCGTTATAAACATTTGCACAAACGCATAATACCCTCCCCACTATGGTGGTGTAGGGTATAACAATATATATTTGACTTAAAAGGAGAGTCATAAAAGATCCATTTTATTTAGTTATTAAATTACACAGTGCAACACGCAAGTTGTAGCCCTTGTTATAAAGAACAAAAATTGTAAACAAATAAAATCAAAAAACTTTCATGTTCAAGATCAAAATCAAATTCAAGGAAACAATCAAAATTCAAGGAAACAAATCAAAGTTCAAGGAAACAATCCACTACAAAAATATACCTAAGATTTCAATAAACAACTTTCTAGAACATATGAACTTCCTAGGAATGAGTCTTAACACAGTTTAGGTAGGTCAATATAAGTTAGTAAGAAAAAACTAAAGGAAATAAGTGTTTTGGGCCATAAACTATTAAATTATTATAAACTAAAGCATACTTTTAGGCAGCTCAAAAAAATTTTAAAGTTGTTTGCGATTTTGATATTGAAGATGAAGTTTGTTTGATTTTATATGTTCACAATTTTTGTTCTTTATGACAAGGGCTACAACTTTGCCTCAGAGAGTAAATAAAAATTCCAAACTGTTTGCAAGATATGAGCCTGAGAAAATGATAACTTTTTTGCAAAAATAACACCAAGGCCCCAAATCTTTGGGGGCCCATAAAAAAGTGCTTGGCTTTGGGCAAAACTGGGAGACACGGTTGTTTTTTTTTTGGTCTTCTATCAAGTAGTGGTGTCCGTATATGCTTATATTTCCATGACTCAAAAAATTACACACAGTGTAATGTTACGCACCATTAAATTGAAATTGATAATGATATTTCGTAACAATATTAAGATGTCCTGTTAACAAACAAAGTGTCTCCAACATCCCCGGTTTAAAGTATAATTGACTTAAAAAAGGAGTACATGACTTCCTCTATATCCGCTTCATAAATAATTTTCTACAATTCCAACAAACTGTGACTATCCCTACTTTATGATAATTTTTGTTTGTATAAATACTTATTAATATTTGTTATCAAATATCCAAAGAATTTGCAATTAAAACTAAAATGGAAATTATCCAAAATGTCAGCCAAACGCACAATCAACGGCAAACAAACATTCCACCAGGAAAATTAAAATGAATTAAAAATATGTTAAGGAAATAATGTAGATTCGAATGAGTAGACTGGAAAATACCCTACATAAATGAATGGATTGAAAAGTTATTAATCTCAAATAATTCTCTTTTAAGAGTTCATTTCAACGTTGCTATAATTTTGAAAAACTGCAACTCATGCACTGCTTCGGTATTGACATTTGAACGATTGTTTTTTTTTAACAACCAGTTTCTTTAGAATCACCAGTTTATCGAATCTCCCTGTATTTTTCACTTACTCTCTACATAGTTGTCTAAATTAAATCAATATTCCGGTGCATTTTACCAATCAAACCATTATAATCATACAATTTTTAATTGGTTTCAATGTCAGCTTAAAGTCCAGAATAATACAGAGGTATATTTTACAGTTAGATAGAAAATGTTACGGTTTGGTAGTCGCTACTGTACCCGTTCCGTTGTGCCTAAATTCACTCCTAGTCCAAACGATCACAAAAGTACAATACTGGAGAGATTACATCGACATTGTTTTCACTTCATGATAATATACGGATTTTGTTGAATTGTGAAGGCGTTGTGATCTCTCTTGTAGCGTTATTTACATCGATCAACCATTGATGTGATCGATAAATGCCTTGGAGAGATCATGAATCATTGTGTAATGTGTAGATCAATGATTTTTGGCTTTATCTTAATCCAGAAAGGTGACAGAGTAGAAGTCTTTTTCACTTTCATGGCTTCATTTAGCCATTTTAGCCCATCTTGAGCTTAGTTTACAAATTAACCACAATTTTAACATTAATATAAGATTTGCGGTATAGCCTGCTTCATCTTTGATTTCACAAACGAACCTGACAAAACACGACTTGCAAGTTTCACGATCGTAAACTTGAAGAGTTCGGTAAAATTTTAAATGAAGGTGATCTTCATTTCAGGATAGAACGCCGGCATGGCTTTTCCACTGTCGGCCAAGGTTAGACGACATGATAGAAGATTAAGTGACGACTGAGAGTTGATAAATATGCCGGCACTGCCATGAATGATCCTTTCACGTAGAACTTTACATGCCTCCTTGATTGCTAGAAAAGAAACTGGACTAATGTAGAGATCTGCAAGACGTATTTAGAATTTTAACCCTACTTCATATGTGATGAAGTAGACGCCGAATACTAATACTTCTATTTAGAAGCCGGATTCTACTCCACAGTTTTTCTCCATTCACATCCATGATACTGATGCAAGCAGAAATCTGAATTCTGTGCAGTTGATCCACAGCATATTTCCTCTCTGTTGTATTCCACCAAACTAGAGATCTATAAGTTAATAATGACCGTATCATTGAAGTGTTCATCCGCTTAACCAGCTTAGGGTTCTATTCCCGATTTGCACCTACAATTTTGTGACAGGTGTAGTAGTTATGCAACCGTTGCCTTATTAACACGGAATTGTATGTTACCATAATAATTTTGAATAATACCTAGATACTTCGCACTACCACAGTCCCTAATCCGTTGTCTGCTAGTCTGAATCGTGGTAATCTGATCTTTGTGGTAAACAGAAGCAGTTCTGATTTATGCTCAGATTAACTCCTAGCCCACTGTTTGCGGGACAGTTTGTAAGTATTACCCAAGCATTGGTCATGATATCGCTACTTACATCGAGGAAAATTCACGATTTCCTTAATTGTCCAAAATCTTAATTTTCCAAAATCAACAAAAATCAAGTGATTGGGATAAAATCCCACTTCAGGCGGAATTTACTGCCATAAAACATGCATCTGGCAAACTGGCTGAGGTATAATCGAATATCTGGAGATATCCGGGGAATGCCGGATAACGCTAATATGGGTCCCTGGACACGATGGAAATCAGAGTAATTGTATAGCAGATGAATTGGCCAAAAGGGGATCGATGATAACTGAGGAGGCAATTGATCCCTTTTCTGGTATTTATCTTGCAAAATTTAAGATGGTTGTACAGCACAAACTATATGAAAGTGCACAGAACAGGTGGACTAATGAATCCATCTGTGCTATCGCGAGGTCAAAGATGCCGACAACATGAATCTACTTATAGACTTCCGTCGTCAGAAAATAAGGCTAGTTGTTTATTTTATTACAGGACACTGCATAATTGGAACACATGCACATGCGGTTTAACGAAGAAGAGAAGGAGACTGTATCCCACCTATTTTGCCAATACCCGCCTCTGACAAACTTGAGGGAACGTATTTTTGGAATACCCTTCCTTTTCGTTTAGATGATGATGTTTAGATGAGTTATCAAGAATGAATCTGAGACGCATCTATTCCATCATCAGATAATCTGGTTGGTTTACCATGGAAAGAACGGATGTAGTATAAATATCCTGTTGTTCTTGGGTATCACAATGGGATCAGTTTTGTATGGTCACAAGTGAGCTTCTTGTGACCATAACATAGATCCTCTATAATCCATTGAACTGAAATAGTTGTAATGTTGTTGAAGAACTGAAAACATCAGCAATCGTATGACATTAACAAGTTTAGCTTTGAAGTAAATATTAACTCAACTTTAATATAATATTGGGTGAATGGCTTAAAAATGCGGGATCTTTTAACTCGGTTTTTGTTTCGAAAATGTCGGATTTTGTACTAAGAAAGCGCCATATTCCGGAAGTTATGCTTCACTTCTTTAATTTTAAAAAAAGTGCCGCTGAAGCACACCAATTGCAAAACTTATGGTGAATGTGTTTCATCGGTTTCAAAGTGCAAGAGTTTGTTTGTTCGGTTCAAAAGCTGTGATTTTGACACGGAAGACAAAGATCGACCAGGTCAGCACAAAAAAAAGTTTGAAGACTTAGAATCGGAGATATTACTCCATGAAGATTGTTGTCAAACTCAACAAGAGCTTTTAGAATCATTGGGAGCTACTCAAGCAGCAATTTGCGATCAGCAGAATTCATTCAAAAGCCAGGAAATTGGATACCATACGAATTGATGCCGAGAGACCTTGAATGACGATTTTGCATGACCGAAATTATGCTTGAACGCTATAAAAGAAAATCATTTTTGCACCGAATCATTACTGCGATGAAAAATGGATCCATTACGATAACCCGAAACGTAAGAGATCGTATGTGAAGCCCGGACAAACAGCCGAATCGACACCTAAGCCAAATATCTGTGGCTTTATGGTAATGCTCTGTATTTGGTGGGAGCTTTTTTTTCTTGGACCAGCACTCAGGGGATGACCCCTATTCATGCTAAGCATTGTGTTGGAACTAGGAAAATAGGTTATGGGAGGGTAGATAGAGGGAGTAGTGTTTGTGGACATTTGATTTGTATTTTCCTATATTGAAAGTGACAGGAAAGACTTCAGGAGGAAGCTTATTCCACATACGGACAGTACGGCTAAAGAACGAATTTTCCCTTTAATGTGTTGTGCGATCTACTGTCCAGTCGACAACAAATTGATGTGCCCTTGCCGAAGAGCGTGTGTTGCGTAAAAAACTACGGGTTTCGGGAACAAGTTCCCTAATTTCTGCAGAGCACATACGAATGTAGTATCGGTAGAACAGTCAATAGAGCTGGATACCCTACTATCACCGATAAGCATCTTCGCCCTCTCCTGTACGCGGTCGAGTAACTCCAAAATAGACTTCGAAGCATCGGTCCACACATGAGAGTTGTATTCCATTTTAGGTCGAATATAAGTGGTGTAAATAGTAAGGAGATCAGATGGAGTGAAGTATTTCTTACACCGTTTTAGAAAACCAAGACACTTGAATGCTTCTTTCGACACTCGAAAAATGTGTTTTGTCCATGCCTCATGCCTAGAACATCAAGAACTTCTGATTCCTTAATATTTACACCACCCATAAAAACAGATGGAGCAACATGATCTGTTGTGCGTTTGTGAGTTAACATACAACATTGAGTCTTGCGTGCATTGAAATCAACTCTATTCGCACAACCCCATTCAGAGATTGTCACAAGATCTTGGTCAGCGTATCATTCATATTTTGCCTCATTGCCCCAATCTCCGACAGGCTTGGTCTATAATTGAATGCATATGAATGGCAAATGTTGCTGTCATCTGCAAAAGAGTAGATAGGATTGGAAGTTTGACGTAGAAGGTCGTTTATAAAGATAAGAAATAGAGTAGGAGAAAGGACGGAGAATTGCGGTACCCCTGAATTGATCTTGAACTCGTTTGATGAAATTCCATCTATAACCGATATTGGCTTGAATCGTTCTTGGCCTCAAAAGGTGAACATTCCTTTTGGCTCGGAATCCATATTTTGCCAGAAAGATGGGAAAAGATCATTGCTAAGAATTGCCAATACTTTGAATAAATTTATATTACACAAATGTTTCAAAATGAAAGCTAAACATTTGGAAAAAATCACGCAATTGTAAGTCATATATTCAAATAATTAAGTAGGACCTTTTGAACCAAATTTTAATCCAACATGTGCAAAGTAGTGGCATCTGTTAGAAGATATCTAATTACGTTCTGGTATCAACCAATCCATTGCTAAACTAATTCCAATCCACAATTAATATTTGCCTAATTCTGTGGAACAAAAAAAAATAACAATCAAATGTAAAAATATGACTGACAGACAGCGTGGCATGTTGAAAATTTCATATATATTTCTTTTTTCTTTTTATTTCTTCTTTCCTTCTTGTGGAAATGGTAGCAGATTTTTTCTCTCTAATTTTAAAATAAATTTTTAAAAATAATTTTCCTGTTATTTTTTTCTTTTTCAGTTTGTTGGTCGTATATCCATTTCATTTGGCAGTGAAAACATGTAACAGCTGAACACAAAACGTACAGGAAAATAAAACCAAAAAGAATGAAAAAAAAAGAGTTACAATTCGTTTAGTATTTTTGTGCGTAATTATTTCTCTATGTTATTTATTTATTTTTATATTATTTGCTATTTTTTATTCTGTTCTGTCGTTGGCTTAATTTTCTTGCCACTGATGAGGAGCATGACGGCGCTTCATAGCTGGCAATGATTTTGTTGGTCATTTTGGTTTATGTTATTTTTTCCCTAGCTTTTCTTTTGTTTTAGATGTTGTTTCCTTCGTTTGCAAACAAATCCTTAATGGTTTGAAATGACTTTTTATTTAATTACAATTGTTTCGCAGTGTTTGTGTAGTTTTTTGTTTGTAATTAAATGTTAAATATCATCAGTGTCATGTCAACACATCACTCTCTTTCTTTCACTATCGCCTTTAAATTTAATTCTAACGATTCTTGTCTAAATGTTAAGAAAATTATGTGGTTGGGGGCTGGTTTTTATAGCAGTAGAAATAACAAAATTACCCACAATTAAGTGGGATATTTTTCTCTTAATCAATTAACTAAGATGATGACGATAAAGAAAATAATATATGAAATGGTTATTAAAATATCTACTATTCATTTCATTTGGGACAATGAGAATTTTTGTTGAAATAACTGATTTTGTAAATTAAATGTTAGAGAACTTAAATTGTTTTAAGGATTTTATTAAGTTAGAAAGAATTTTCGTTTTTAATTTTACAAAGAATAATTCTCGTTTTTGTGCTAGAACTGAAAAACTTGCAAGAGAATAAAAATTTAAAAACTATTAAAAAAGTTTAATTTCATAACTTGAGATAAGAAAAATGAAACCACAAATAAGTGGTTTCTTATTTATTTAAAAGTAGGATCATAATGTTTGTAAATTAGGGGGCAAGTTATAATTTAACAAATGGTATTATCATATTCAGGAAAACCTATCTTGGAATAAACATTATTAAATAATAGAAAATGAAACCACCAATTGCTCGAAAGTTGAGGTGATTGAGGGGCAAGTTCTTTAGAGGATACATAACTTGAGATAAACAAAATGAAACATTCATCATATTAATAAACATTTCTATCAGTAGAAACATCTACTTATCAACAATGTTAATAACAAGCTGTTTAACATTGTTTATAAGTATGACATCATTAACTGTTAAAGCTGCTAAAAGCTATAGATATACAACATTCTAGTTTTGTACGTTCTATAATTCATGAAACTACTAGAAGATGGCGCTGTGTATATAAATAGTAACAGCAAGTTGCAGAGGAGTCAGTATATCAAAGGCGCTATTAGAGTTTTTTTCAATTAAAAGAATACAGTTTATTTAAAGGAAATAAACCATCGTTTTTAAAGGGTAAAAACATAATATAAATAAATGATAACTTGCCATGTACAAGTTGTGCAAGCAATTTTTTTCTATATGATTCTTAAATCGGTTTTTTTTCCAACTTTTTTAACTCACATTCATACTTGTGAATATATCAGAATTTTGCATTGCTTTCAATTAAAATTTTGTTTTAAAAATTCTTATTTATCGTTTGTTTTTAAGTAATTATTCTTTTGGGAGTTTTATTTTTTTTAACTCGCGAGTAAAAAAATTATAATTCCTTAATTCTTTAAAAGTTTAATTTCATGAATTAACTTTTAAAAGAATTAAGGAATTATAATTGTTTTACTCGCGAGTTTAAAATATAAAATTCGCAAAAGAATAAGCACAATTAATTTTAGTTGGAAAGTCAGATTTAGTGACTTAAACGTTCTAGAAATTAAATTGTTTGAAGACATTATAAATTAAAGTAAAGGAACTATGCTCGTTTTAAATTCATTCGCGAGGGAAAATAATAATTATTTTTTATTCGCGAGTTTAACGAATAAAATTGCGAAAAAATTATTTTTAATTTGTTGCACTTTTTAACTTTAAAGGAATAAAGAAATTATTATTTTTTACTTTCGAACTTGAAAAATAAAACTCGCCAAAAAAAATTACAATTATTTTTTGTTGAAAAAGCTGATTTAGTGGTTTAAACGATAGAGAAATGAGGTTGTGTTAAGAAACTATAAATTAAGGTGGAAAAAGCTATGGGTTTCAATTCATTCGTGAGTGAATATAATTTAAAATTTTAAAAAGATTTTTCTCGAATTATCGAATGCGAATAAATTTAGAAATTATTTGGTTTTACTAAAAAAAAAACTTTTGTTGAAAATACTTAAACGTTATAGAATTTAAACTGATTTAAGGAGTTTTAAATTAAGCCAGGCAGAATGCTCATTTTTAAATCATTCCCAAGTGAATATAATTTAACATATTGAAAAGAACAATTATTTTATATTCCAGAATATTCAAAAATAAAAATCGTGAAATAATTAAATTAAAAATAATGATTAAATATTCGTTTCATTCATTCACTTTAAAACAATTAAAGAATTGTGAATTTTTTACACGCGAGTAAAAAAATTAATTCGTGCAAGCATAATATTAAAAAAAAGGTAAATAAAACTCGTCAAACAATAAAAATTAAGAAGATATTTAATAAGAATCCTTTCACAAATTAAAGCAGTAATAATACTAGCTTAAATTCACTCGTAAGCGAATAATTTAAATTTTAAAAAGAATAATTCTGTTATAGCGATAGATTAATAAAATTTATTAATATTCATTCATAATAAAAGAAGTTTTTGTTTAATATTCGCGAGTTTAAAAAATAAAACTCCCAAAAGATAATAAATAAAATTTAAAAATATCAAAATAAAAACAAGTAAGTAAGTATGGTCGGTCAAGCCCAACCATATAATACCCTACACTAAGTAAAAGAGCAAAAACATTTTTCTTTTAAAATTTAAATAATTTATATTTTTGAATGATTTTCGGAAGTGGGCCTTATATGAGGGCTATGACCAATTATGGACCGATCACCATGAAATTAGGTCGTGTGATTTATGTCTATATGAAAGTTTACTATGTTGAATTTTGTGTTTATACCAACATTTTTAAGCGATTTATGCACATTAAAGTGATTTTCGGAAGGGGGTCTATATGGGAGCTATGACTAATTATGGACCGATCGTAACAAAATTTGGTGACATGAATTTTGTATATGGGGCATTTCATGTCAAGTGAACCAACTTTTGAAATCGATGTCTTCCGATCGGGATGAAATTTGCACCAAGGTTAGCTCTATTGGATAGTAACTCAGACACAATTTTTCAACAACATCGGTCGAGAAATCTCTGAGTTATAGGGGGTAAAATTTTGACAATTTGGTCAAACAGGGGTTTGTTCTTATCCATGTAACTTATTACCTATTGTTCTTAGCAAAATGTGTCCCAAATAGTATATATAGCTATTTCTTCGATCTTTCGAAAAAAAATATTTAAAAAAAAAAATAAAAAATTTTTAATATTTTTTTTCCGAAATCAAAAACTTTTTTGACTTTTTTTGTTACAAAATATTTATTTTGATAGATATCCCACTCGCATCCCACTAAGGGACTAAAAATATCTTAAAGGAATGGACCTAGGCTTTCTTTTGAGCAAAAAAAAAAAATTAAAAAAGGGCCCATATTGGAAAAAAATTTTGATTTTGCAAAAAAAAAATAAAAAATTGTATGTCTTGCGTTACAAAATATTTATTTTGATAGATATCCTACTCGCATCCCACTAAGGGACTAAAAATATCTTAAAGGAATGGACCTAAGCTTTCTTTTGACTACAAAAAAAAATTTAAAAAAAGGGCCCATTTGGAAAAAAAATCGTATTTGCAAAAAAAAAAGTCAAAAATTGTAAGTCTTGAGTTAAAAAATATTTATTTTGATAGATATCCCACTCGCATCCCACTAAGCGACCAAAAGGGTCTTCAAGGATAATATCTAAGCTTTTGTTTGACCTAAAAAAAAGATTAAAAAGGGGTCCATTTTGAAAAAAAAAAAGTCAACAAAGTTTTTGATTTTGCAAAAAAAGTCAAAAATTTTATGTTTTGAGTTACAAAATATTTATTTTGATAGATATCCCACTCGCATCCCACTAAGCGACCAAGTAGGTGTTCAAGGAAAATATCTAAACTTTATTTTAAGAAAAAAAAAAAAAAAAAAAAAAAAAGGGCGTATTTTAAAAAAAAGTCAAAAAAGTTTTTGATTTCGGAAAAAAAATATTAAAAATTTTTTATTTTTTTTTTTAAATATTTTTTTTTCGAAAGATCGAAGAAATAGCTATCTATACTATTTGGGACACATTTTGCTAAGAACAATAGGTAATAAGTTACATGGATAAGAAAAAACCCCTGTTTGACCAAATTGTCAAAATTTTACCCCCTATAACTCAGAGAGTTCTCGACCGATGTTGTTGAAAAATTGTGTCTGAGTTACTATCCAATAGAGCTAACCTTGGTGCAAATTTCATCCCGATCGGAAGACATCGATTTCAAAAGTTGGTTCACTTGACATGAAATCCCCCATATATAAAACTTATTTGGAGCGCAATTTGTGGAGATACATTTATAAATTAAACATTTATGACCGATAAAGTCCAATTTTGGAAGGATATTGTATGGGGGCTAGGTGAAATAATGGACCGATTTCAGCCAGTTTCAATAGGCTTGGTCATTGGGCCGACAAAATAATATGTACCAAATTTGATCGAAATATCTTCAAAATTGCGACCTGTACTCTGCGCACAAGGTTTACATGGACAGCCAGCCAACCAGACGGACGGACGGACGGACGTCGTTGTGATTCTAAGTCGATCGGTATACTTTAGACTAATATTTTTGAGCGTTACAAACATCTGCACAAACGCATAATACCCTCCCCACTATGGTGGTGTAGGGTATAATAATGTAATTATAAAGGTTAAACAAAATAACTTTAAAAGAATTACAATAATAAGATTCGTTTCACAAATTAAGTGAGACATAATACTAGCTTTAATTCACTTGCGAGCGAATATAATTTAAAATTTTACAAAAGAATAATTCTGTTATCTGTTTCACGAATTAGCTATAAAATAATTAAAAAAATATTATTTTTTAAATTCGGGAGTTAAAAAAATAAACTCCCAAAAGAATAAAAATTTTAATTAATTTGAGAATTATTATTTTTTCCTAAGTAAGTTAAAAAAAATTAAACTCTCAAAACTGTAATAATTATAAAAAAAAAATTTTAAATTTGAATTTTTTACTCGCGAGCTTAAAAGAAACAAAACTTGAATAAAAATATAAAAAAAATAATAATGTAATGAGAGACATTAAACGAAATAACTTTACAAGAATTACATTTTTTACTCGCGAGTTAAAAATTAAAACTTCCAAAAAATAATTACTAAAAAAACAAGTAAGAGTGCTATATTCGGCTGTGCCGAATCTTATATACCCTTCACCAAATTATACTTCAAAATTTTAAATATTTTTAGGTAAACAAAATTTAATTTTTTTTTCCAGTTGTTTTTTTAATTTTCTGGAAAAAAATTTTTTCGATTATTTAAATTTTTTTTTTTTAAAATTTAAAATTTTTTTTTTCTAAATTTTAAAAATTTTTTTTTTTGTTTTTTAAATTTTTTTTTTTAAAAAAAAATTCGGGTTAAAATTTTTTTTTCCCGATTTTGACCCATTGTAGGTTCAACTTACTATGGTCTTATATACGTCGTTGCAAATGTCTTTGAAATATCTATCATTAGATATCCATATTGTCTATATTAATGTCTTAGTAATCCAAATATAGGTCAAAAATCGAGGTTTTCTTGGTTTTTTCCTCATATCTCAGCCATTTGTGGTCTGATTTTGCTGATTTTAAATAGCAAAATTCTTGAAAGCATGTCTGACAGAATTATTGAAGATTTGGATCCCGAAGATATCTGGGGTCTTCAGAAAACTGATTTCAACAGACAGACAGACAGACGGACATGGCTTAATCGACTCCGCTATCTATAAGGATCCAGAATATATATACTTTATAGGGTCGGAAATGAAAAATGTAGAAATTACAAACGGAATGACAAACTTATATATACCCTTCTCACGAAGGTGAAGGGTATAAAAATACTTATATATAAGTTTAATTTGTTAACGAATGCAAGCGAATGTTATAGCGAAAGAATAATAAAATTTTAAAAGTAATTTAATATTCGTTTCATGAATTAGCTTTAAAATAATTAAAGAATTATTTGTTTAATATTCGCGAGTTTAAAAAATATAACTCCTAAAAGAATAAACATATTAAGTATTCTGAATAGAGTTTAAAAAATAAAACTCCCAAAACAATAATATATAAATAAAGGTTTAAGTAAAAAAAATTTTAAAATATCAAAAAAAAATAGTAATGTAATGATAGAGGTTAAACAAAATAACTTTAAAAGAATTACAATAATAAGATTCGTTTCACAAATTAAGAGAGAAATAATACTAGCTTTAATTCACGAGTGAATATAATTTAAAATTTGAAAAGGATTAATTCTGTTGCAGCGAAAGAATAACAAAATTTAAAAAGTAGTTTATTTATTAGTAATTATTTACAATAATTAAGATTATTTTTTTTATATTCGCGAGTTTAAAAAATAAAACTCCAAATAGAATAAAAATTGTAATTAATTTGAGAATTATTATTTTTTACTAGGGATTAAAAAAAATGTTTACGATTTTTTACCCTTCACCATGAGTGACAAGGGTATATACTAGGGTATTCATTCGACTAATGATCGTTCGATTAATCGAATAATTTCTTACGAATAATTATTCGAACATTTTAAAAATGGCCATTTTCGAATAACGAATAATTCGAAAAAGTTCTTAATACGTTTATATTGTATTTGAAATCAGGATCATGTCCAACTAGCTCAAATTTGTTAAAGCATTGTTATGTAGATTGATCGGGAATTAATCTGATCAGAATATTTCTGTTGAAAATTTAATGATGGACTTTGTTTTTGAACGTTCTTTAACATTATCAATACTTGAATTGTTAACTTTAACGTCATTTTTTGTTTTTCTTTAACAATAAAATATTAAAAACCTTCATCAAAACTTCATTCGTTACTTTTTAAAAAAAATTTATATTATTCGAATAATTCGATTAATTTTAAACGTGTGATCGAATTATTCGAACAAGTTAAAATCTCTTATTCGTTTTATTCGAACAAGAGAAAAATCGAATAATTCGAATACCCTAGTATATACACAGAGAAAACAGATTCGTGATAGCAACCGAATTTGTTGCCAATCGAATGATTCTACCTTAGTGACCGAATTTTACAGTTGTGGCTATAGAATTTTAAAAGGGGTAACAAAAGTTTGGTTGCTTTAATCGAAATTCTTCTTTGTCAACTGTCCTTCTGTTGATAGAATCGAAAAATTCTATGTGTACAACCGAATCATTCGATTGGTAACAAATTCGGTTGCTATCACGAATCTTTATTCTCTGTGTACATATAAGTTTGTCATTCCGTTTGTAATTTCTACATTTTTCATTTGCGACCCCACAAAGTATATTCTGGATCGAACATGATTCGGGAATTCTTCCGGCTCAAGAAAATCGGCCCACAAATGGCTGAGATATAAGGAAAAAACCGGGACTACCTATTTTTGGCCTATTTTTGATCTATATCTGGATTATTAAGTCATTAATATAGACAATATGCAATGATGTATGTAAGGCTATAGTAATTTGGACCTACAATGGGTCATAATTGGGATAAATATTTTGTAATCCGATTTTTTTTTAGCAAAAAAATTTTTTTTTTGTCATAAATTTTTTTTCAATAATAAATTTAAAAAAAAATTGTTAAAAAAATTTAAAATAAATTTTGAAAAAAAATAAAAAAAAAACAATTTCGAAAAAAAAAATTTTAAAAATTTTGAAATTTTTTTTTTAATTTTCAAAAATAATTTTAAAAATTTTTTTTTTTTAAATATTTAAAATTTGTATTTTAAGGTACATATAATTTTTTTAGCCGAATTTAGGTCTCTTAATTCAATAATTTTTATATAGTATTCACAAGTTTAATTTTTTAAAGAATACAAGTTAAAGAAGTTGGAAATAGAATTCGCTTTAAGAATCACATATAAAGAATCGCTTGCACAACTTGTACATGGCATTAATTTATTTATATTATTACGTTTTTACATCTTAAAAACGAGTGACTTTAAAAGAATTATAGTTTTACCCGCGAGTTAAAAAAAAATAAAACTCCCAAAAGAATAATTACTTAAAAACAAACGATAAATAAGAATTTTTAAAAAAAAATTAATTTAAAGGAATGCAAAATTTTATGTTTTATGTTTTTACCCTTTAAAAACGGTGGTTTATTTCCTTTAAATAAATTGTATTCTTTTAATTGAAAAAAACTCTAATAGCGCCTTTGATATACTGACTCCTCTGCAATTTGCTGTTACTATTTATATACACAGCGCCATCTTCTAGTAGTTTCATGAATTATATAACGTACAAAACTAGAATGTTCAATATCTAGAGCTTTTAGCAGCTTTAACAGTTAATGATTTCATACTTATAAACAATGTTAAACAGCTTGTTATTAACATTGTTGATAAGCAGATGTTTCTACTGATAGAAATGTTTATTAACATGATGAATGTTTAATTTTGTTTATCTCAAGTTATGTATCCTCTAAAGATTGGTTTCATTTTCTATTATTTAATAATGTTTATTCCAAGTAAGGTTTTCCTGAATATGATAATATCATTTGTTAAATTAGAACTTGCCCCCTAATTTAGCAAACATTATGATCCTACTTTTAAATAAATAAGAAACCACTTATTTGTGGTTTAATTTTCCTTATCTCAAGTTATGTTTTTTTTTTAAATAGTAGTTTCAATTACTATTATACATTTTCTTTTCAATTCAACAATTGGTCAAATTCTTTCTTTCTATATTATTGGCTGTCTTGGCCTGGGTCTTTCTGTGTGTTGAAACCCTTTCTATTTATTTATTTTTCCTGCTGCCATCTAATAGTAAGTCTTCAGCAATATTTCGTTTTCTTGTTTGGTTGATTTTTCTTCTTCATTTATTTATTATTTTCTGTATTGCTACAATACAATATTATTTTTGCAGTTTTTTTTTCTATTTTCCAATACTGCAATCAATTGCATTTCTCTCTGAAGAGTTTGGACGACATTCATTCAACCGTGCATAAACTTATGTTGTTGATAAGTAGTCAAACAAAAGTTGTTTCAAAAAATAAAATAAAATAAAAAAAAAATGGGGCAAAAAACATTGAAATAAGAAGTGGAAAAATGTAGAAAAAATAATTTAAAGAAAGCAATAATTTTGCAAGAGGTTAATTTTAAACTGTTTACAGGAGGAATTGTCCAATTTGTGTATTGAAATCAACTTTCTCTAGCTCCTATCGAACATACTGTTAAGTTTATACCTTTTAAAAACTGTGGTTTATATCCATTAAACAAACCATATTCTTTTAATTGCAAATAAAAGCGATTAATAGTTTAAAATTTGTAACAACTCTTTATTCAAATTTACACAATAGTCACTCTCTTTTAATACACATACAATAGCCACTCGCTATTACTATTTATATACACAGTGCCATATTCTAGTAGTTTCATGAATAATCTAACAGACAAAACTAGAATGTTCTATTTTTAGGAACGAGTTCTTTAGAGGACAGTTTTTTGAATTAAAGAAACGTGAAACACATATGGAATAGTGGAAAAGGAAATTACAAATAAGTGCTTTATATTTACTCGAAAATATGGCCATGAAGTTAAGGAGATTGAGGTGTAAGTTATTTAGAGAAATGAAATAAATCAGTAAGTTATATTAATTTAATAAAAGATATTGGATCAACTTCATCATTAATTACCATTTTTTTAAATTTGTCTTCTTTAAAAAATTAAACTCGAGAATAAAAAAATAAAATTCTTTAATTATTTTAAATTTAAATCGTAACAAACATCTTATGTGTCTAAATTTTAGTTATTATTCTTTAAAGAGTTTTATTTTTAAATTCGCGAAGAAAAAAAATATAAAACTCTTTAATTTTTTTTTAGTTTATTCGTAACAAAAATCGTAATTCGGGAATACGAAATTAATATTTTAGTAAGAATTCTTTTATTTTAAAGTTAATTGTGTTCCCTATTTCTAGTTATTATTCTTTTGTTTTATTTTTTAAATTTGCGAATAAAAAAAAATTTTTATTTTTTTCGAGTTTTATTTTTTAAACTCGCAAGTAAAAGGATTTTAAAGTTAAATTGTGAAACAAATAATTTCTCAGTTTTTATTATTACGCCAGTTTTATTTAACAGCTTTTTTTAGTAATAAAATTTTATACTTTCTGTCAAAAAAATAGTAGTAAATTAAATAAATTTAAAAAAAAATTCAAATGAAAAATAGTGGTAGTAATGCTAATTTAGTGAACAAGCTAAAGATAACAAATTTAATACTTTTTTAAAAAAGTAATAAAATTTACTACTTTCTGTCAAAAAAAATAGTAGTAAATTCAATAAATTTTAAAAAAATTCATATGAAAAATAGTGGTATTAATGGTTATTTAGTGAACAGCTAAAAATAACAAATTTAATACTTTTTAAAAAAAGTAGTATTTCTACTACTATTTTTAAAATTGAAAAAATACAATGTTTCTGTCAAAAAAATAGTAAATTCAATAAATTTAAAAAAAATTCAAATGAAAAATAGTGGTATTAATGTTTATTTAGTGAACAAGCTAAAAATAACAAATTTAATACTTTTTTAAAAAAGAAGTATTTCTACTACTATTTTTAAAATTGAAAAATTATTATAATTTTGGAATAAAAGTTTTATATTTATCATATTCCACTAACTATGTAATTAAATTTACTACTTTCTGTCAAAAAAATAGTAGTAAATTCAATAAGTTTTAAAAAAAATTAAATCAAAAATAGTGGTAAAAATAACAAATTTAATACTTTTTAAAAAAAAAGTAGTATTTCTACTACTATTTTTAAAATTGAAAAAATACAATGTTTCTGTCAAAAAATAGTAGTAAATTCAATAAATTTAAAAAAAAATCAAATGAAAAATAGTGGTAGTAATGCTAATTTAGTGAACAAGCTAAAAATAACAAATTTAATACTTTTTTAAAAAAGTAGTATTCTACTACTATTTCTAAAATTGAAAAAATACACTGTTTTTGGAATAAAATTTTTAAATTTAAGATATTCCACTAAATATGTAATAAAATTTACTACTTTTTGTCAAAAAAATAGTAGTAAATTCAATAAATTTTAAAAAAAATTCAAATGAAAAATAGTTGTATTAACAAGCAACAAGTGAACAAGCAAAAAATAACAAATTTAATACTTTTTTTTAAAAAGTAGTATTTCTACTACTAAAATTAAAAAAATATATATTTTTCGAATTATATTTGTTGACTTAATATATTTATTTTAATAAAAAACATAAGTTAGTCCTTTTTGTTAAAAAAAATAGTTATTATTATTTTAAGAGTTTAATTTTTAAAATTCGCGAATAAAAAAAATTATACATAATTTAATTCTTTTTGTTTTTAATTCGTAACAAAACTCGAGTTATATTTTTAAATTTTTGATTAAAAATATAACAATTATTTTATTTGTGAAACGAATAATTTCTTAATTTTATTCTTTCGCCAGTTTTATTTACCCCTTTTTAGTTATAACTATTTTACAAGTTTTATTTCTTAAATTCGCGTATTAAAAAAAATATAATTTATTTCCATTCCTTTTTTAGTTATTATTCTTTTTCGAGTTTTATTTTTAAACTCTCGTGTAAAAATAAAACAATTATTTTATTATAAAGTTAATTTGCAAAACGAATAATTTCATAATTTTATTCTTTCGCGAGTTTTATTTACCACTTTTTAGTTATTATTCTTTTAAGAGTTTTATTTTTTAAATTCGCGAGTAAAATTCTTTTAAAGTTAATTTCTTAATTTTTATTCTTTCGGGAGTTCATTTTTAGTTATTATTATTTTACGAGTGTTATTTTTTAAACTCGAGAGTAAACAAATTAATAATTCTTTATTCATTCTAAATACTTTTAAATAGGTATTGCAACATGTGGCCGAGCGATGTCTCTTTAAACAAATACCGAAAATAACTCGTCCACTTATTTTCGGTTATAGAACTTGAAATACATAACTGTTATAAAATTAGTTTTGTTGATAGTGTCTGTACAATTCATTTTCCCAGCCGACTGCCTAGGAATGATTCATAGCTATGGAGATCGTGTAACTGAAATATCACTATTTGAAGAAATAAATATCTGAAATATTTAAATTCTGCTTGTTTATAAGAATCAGTAGTTGATATTTCCCCTGGGAAATGGTTTAAATTGAAAACTATTTCATGTTAAATAACACTTGAAAACAGAAAAATGTAACAAACATTTTTTTTGTATGTTCATTCATTCATTCTTCGAAAGTTCGGAAAGTTTATTATGTAAATATTTTTGTTACAAGGGGTGGCACAGTTGTTAAAAAAAAAACTTCCAAACAAATATGATGATTTACAGTAAATGTGATTAAAAATCAATGGAGCAGACGTTTTTTTTTATTTCGACGAAAAATATTTGCCAATAAAGGAAATGAGAAACTATTTCAAAATTGTAAATTAAAAAATTGGCTTGGTTTTAAAGAGTTTATTAAACAAAGAAAATAGAAAAAAAAAAGAATCAATTAAATTTTAAATAATTTCAAATTTTCTCTATTTTAAATACAATACATATTTAAAATGAAATTTTTAAATTATTTCTCTCAACATTTCCCATTTGTTTGTTTATTTTCTCATTTTTTTTTTTAATCTTTCACTTCCTAAATCATCAGCAATTGATTGAATTTTTTATTTATGACTCCTCTCATGTTTTAATTTTATTTTCAATCAAATTTATCCATAATTGATGAGTAGAAAAACAATGGCAAAACCGAGCAAAAAACAAATGTATGCGAGAAAATAATAAAAAAAAAATAACAAATCCGGAATGTTTGCAAAAGAATTTTAATATTTAAACACATACAATGTGTTACACACCTTTTCAATACCCTACACCATCATAGTGTGGAGGGTATTATGGGTTTATTCTGATGTTTGCAACGCCCAAATCAAACTTAAAGTATACCGATCGACTCAGAATCAGAGAATCAAAGCGTCATATGCGGGAAGTTTTGCTGTACTTCTTTAATTTGAAAAAAAGTAAAGATATCGATAACTTTTCAATAGTAAAGTAAAGATATCGATAACTTTTCAATAGTAAAGTAAAGATATCGATAACTTTTCAATAGTAAAGTAAAGATATCGATAACTTTTCAATAGTAAAGTAAAGATATCGATAACTTTTCAATAGTAAAGTAAAGATATCGATAACTTTGCAATAGTAAAGTAAAGTTATCAATAACTTTTCTATAGAAAAGTAAAGTTATCGATAACTTTTCTATAGAAAAGTAAAGTTATCGATAACTTTTCTATAGAAAAGTAAAGTTATCGATAACTTTTCTATAGAAAAGTAAAGTTATCGATAACTTTTCTATAGAAAAGTAAAGTTATCGATAACTTTTCTATAGAAAAGTAAAGTTATCGATAACTTTTCTATAGAAAAGTAAAGTTATCGATAACTTTTCTATAGAAAAGTAAAGTTATCGATAACTTTTCTATAGAAAAGTAAAGTTATCGATAACTTTTCTATAGAAAAGTAAAGTTATCGATAACTTTTCTATAGAAAAGTAAAGTTATCGATAACTTTTCTATAGAAAAGTAAAGTTATCGATAACTTTTCTATAGAAAAGTAAAGTTATCGATAACTTTTCTATAGAAAAGTAAAGTTATCGATAACTTTTCTATAGAAAAGTAAAGTTATCGATAACTTTTCTATAGAAAAGTAAAGTTATCGATAACTTTTCTATAGAAAAGTAAAGTTATCGATAACTTTTCTATAGAAAAGTAAAGTTATCGATAACTTTTCTATAGAAAAGTAAAGTTATCGATAACTTTTCTATAGAAAAGTAAAGTTATCGATAACTTTTCTATAGAAAAGTAAAGTTATCGATAACTTTTCTATAGAAAAGTAAAGTTATCGATAACTTTTCTATAGAAAAGTAAAGTTATCGATAACTTTTCTATAGAAAAGTAAAGTTATCGATAACTTTTCTATAGAAAAGTAAAGTTATCGATAACTTTTCTATAGAAAAGTAAAGTTATCGATAACTTTTCTATAGAAAAGTAAAGTTATCGATAACTTTTCTATAGAAAAGTAAAGTTATCGATAACTTTTCTATAGAAAAGTAAAGTTATCGATAACTTTTCTATAGAAAAGTAAAGTTATCGATAACTTTTCTATAGAAAAGTAAAGTTATCGATAACTTTTCTATAGAAAAGTAAAGTTATCGATAACTTTTCTATAGAAAAGTAAAGTTATCGATAACTTTTCTATAGAAAAGTAAAGTTATCGATAACTTTTCTATAGAAAAGTAAAGTTATCGATAACTTTTCTATAGAAAAGTAAAGTTATCGATAACTTTTCTATAGAAAAGTAAAGTTATCGATAACTTTTCTATAGAAAAGTAAAGTTATCGATAACTTTTCTATAGAAAAGTAAAGTTATCGATAACTTTTCTATAGAAAAGTAAAGTTATCGATAACTTTTCTATAGAAAAGTAAAGTTATCGATAACTTTTCTATAGAAAAGTAAAGTTATCGATAACTTTTCTATAGAAAAGTAAAGTTATCGATAACTTTTCTATAGAAAAGTAAAGTTATCGATAACTTTTCTATAGAAAAGTAAAGTTATCGATAACTTTTCTATAGAAAAGTAAAGTTATCGATAACTTTTCTATAGAAAAGTAAAGTTATCGATAACTTTTCTATAGAAAAGTAAAGTTATCGATAACTTTTCTATAGAAAAGTAAAGTTATCGATAACTTTTCTATAGAAAAGTAAAGTTATCGATAACTTTTCTATAGAAAAGTAAAGTTATCGATAACTTTTCTATAGAAAAGTAAAGTTATCGATAACTTTTCTATAGAAAAGTAAAGTTATCGATAACTTTTCTATAGAAAAGTAAAGTTATCGATAACTTTTCTATAGAAAAGTAAAGTTATCGATAACTTTTCTATAGAAAAGTAAAGTTATCGATAACTTTTCTATAGAAAAGTAAAGTTATCGATAACTTTTCTATAGAAAAGTAAAGTTATCGATAACTTTTCTATAGAAAAGTAAAGTTATCGATAACTTTTCTATAGAAAAGTAAAGTTATCGATAACTTTTCTATAGAAAAGTAAAGTTATCGATAACTTTTCTATAGAAAAGTAAAGTTATCGATAACTTTTCTATAGAAAAGTAAAGTTATCGATAACTTTTCTATAGAAAAGTAAAGTTATCGATAACTTTTCTATAGAAAAGTAAAGTTATCGATAACTTTTCTATAGAAAAGTAAAGTTATCGATAACTTTTCTATAGAAAAGTAAAGTTATCGATAACTTTTCTATAGAAAAGTAAAGTTATCGATAACTTTTCTATAGAAAAGTAAAGTTATCGATAACTTTTCTATAGAAAAGTAAAGTTATCGATAACTTTTCTATAGAAAAGTAAAGTTATCGATAACTTTTCTATAGAAAAGTAATGTTATCGATAACTTTTCTATAGAAAAGAAATGTTATCGATAACTTTTCTATAAAAAAGAAATGTTATCGATAACTTTTCTATAGAAAGTCGGTTTCAATGAACGAGACATGGTTTGAGAGGTCCAAAGGTGGTGATTTTGACACTGAAGATCGACCAGGCCAGCCAAAAAAGTTTGAAGACCAAAAATTGGAGGCATTACTCCATGAAAATTGTTGTGAAACTCATCAGGAGCCTTCAAAATCATTGGCAGCTACTCAAGCAGCAATTCAAAACGTTTGAGAGCAGCAGGATTCATCCTAAAGCAGGGCAATTGGTTACCATACGAATTGAAGGCGAGAGACATTGAAAGACTATTTTGCATGACCGAAATGATGTTTGGAGGCTATAAAAGAAAATAATTTTTACACCGAATCATTACTTGCGATGAAAAATGGATCTATTACGATAACCGGAAGCGTAAGGGCCCGGCCATCCAGCCGAATCGACATCAAAGCCAAATATCCATGGCGTTAAGGTAATGCTCTGTATTTGGTGGGAACAAATTCATTATGAGCTGCTGAAATCTGGCCAGACCATCACAGGGAACCTCTACCGAACGCAACTAATTCATTTGAAGCAAACATTGGCCGAAAAACGCCAGACTGTAATATTCCATCATGACAACGCTCGGCCACATGTTTTAATACCTGTTAAAATCTATTTAGAATTAACTGGTTGGGAAGTTTTGCCTCACCCGCTTTATGGTCCGGATCTTGCCCCGTCCGACTACTATTTGTTTCGATCGATGCAGAACGCTCTCTCCGGGATACGCTTCACTTCAGAACAGACTATCTGAAATTGGCTTCATTAGTTCTTGGTCTCAAAAGAACTACTTTTGGCTCGGAATCCATATGTTGCCAGAAAGATGGTAACAGATCATATACTTTGAATACTGCATTTTGAAGTCATACACCCGATATATTCTGGGTCCTCATAAGATTCTAAGACGATCCAGCTATGTCCGTCCGTCTGTACATCTGTCCATCCGTATGTCTGTCTGTTGAAAACACGATAGGGCCCAAACGAAAGGCGCTAGCTGTCTAATACTCTCTGTTTTTAAGGTTTGTTTAGTATTGAAAATTGGTCAATATCGGTGCATGATTTCACCTAGCCCCCATACAAATGTCCCCCCGGAATATTGTTTAAGCAGTCATAAATATGTGTTTTAAGCGGCAATCCTGATAAAATTTTGCAGTCCCCGTACAAGGTCCCCCTCAGAAAATTACTTGAATAATCATAATTTTCTTATAATAAGTAATCATGATAAAATTGCACATATGTAAACCAGTTTTATACGAACCTAACTCTGTCTACCAACTTTTGTGAGGATCTTTCCATAATTGACCCTAACCCACATATAACCTTTATATCAGAAAAATATTTTATTATCACCTATTGATGATGGGTATACAAGATTCGGTACACTCTTACTGGTTTTTTTTGTTGCAAATATTTTCTCGTACTTGTATAAAATGCATTTTATTCGTTTATTTTTAGCAAACAAACAAAAAAAATGAATTAAACACGAGCTGTTTTTGTGTTGAAAAATTATTAACATTTATATTTTAAATTTGTGTATTCAAAACTTATATTCGCATAACAAATGAGCCACTTTAAATTTTTTATAAGTTTGAATAGTGGTAAGGAACTAGGGTCATATGGGAAATAATTAAATGTTAAGTTTGAGAACTAAAGTCAATTTAATTCTCTGGTAGCTTCAAAAGAATTGTGTTCCCGGAATATGTCTTTAGCTTGAAATATAAAGCTATCAAAAATGTGTCATAAATAGGTTAAATATAAGTAGAGATCACAACAAATTTCTGGAGATCTAAGCCTTATTGATCACTTCTCCTATAAATGTCTTACCACGATCAGTTAAATGATCATGGAAATACAATTCTGCACAACTAAATTTCATTTAAATTTTAAAAAGAAATTATGATTCTAATTTGTTTGTCGTGATCGTGAGACTACATTGATCGGAGACAACACTCATGATCACTGCTGTAAAACGATGTAAACCGATGAGATTGTAACTGTTCCATTCAGGAACATTCAGTCAGTAATAAGCGCAATGGGGTCATGAATATGTTCGTTCTGTAGGGACTTGGAAGCTCTTTGCGTACTAAGTTAGTCATTAGAATTATCAATTCCCAATTGGCTACCGCGTAACAGCAATTTGGTCTAATTTGAGCCATTAAGGCGAATATCGTTCGACACATTCGAGAAATAGAACTTGAAATCACCAAACAAAGTCTGGGAAAATTGATTGACAGCCTACGCTACTGAATGGCCAACCGATGCAGCCACCTGCCTAAAATCCTGTTATATAAACATGGAAATATTTCGGCCATTCCTCAGAACACCCTCGTAAACAAATATTATTAGCTAGATGAGTATGTGAATGGCAATAGAGAAAAATATGGAGTAGCATGTATTTAATAACACTTTAAAAGTCAGACATACATTTGTACAAATACTTGTATGCAAACAGCCTCATGCTGTAAAACAAAATTAAATCGAAAAAATTTGTTTAAATGGAAACAAAAAAACTGAATATTTACCAAATACTGTAGAAAGCGTTTAAATATCCTAGAGGGACAAAAACATGAAATAGAACTAGTCAGGTAATTAGTTCATTCAAACAATTTATATAAAACGGATATGTCAAATTTAATAGCCTTGCTAATAATAGCCTTGACCTAGGAAGGACCAAATCGACCTCTTTTAGACAAAATTAATATATCTATCGCATGAAATATACCGAAAATTAAATGATCAGTTGAGGATCAGCTCTAACGTCTTCCACTTTGCCTTAATAGTTGGCCACAATGTAAGATAAATATTTGCCATAATTTTCAGAAACAGTTAAATTAGAAAGTCTGATAAAGTGGAACGCATTAATCCATGACGCTTTTTTTAAGCACTAAGAGACAATAGTACGACATTCGGGATGTTAAAAAGATCTAAATCAATCATGAAAGGCACTTAATTGGCAACGCACAGTGATTTAAAAACTTTTTTTTTTAAAATAATTCGGTTACTTGGGAACTATTAAAGATATTGTTACGAAATGATGGTCAACTCGGGTCTAAATTTTTTTAAAAAAATCGCCAAAAATCCATTTATGATCCGAATGAGCTGAAATTTTGAATATAAATAGTCCTTGAGAAGATCTACAAATACAACATTCAGGTCATAAATGGATTTTTGGCGATTGTTTTTAAAAAATTTAAGACCCGAGGTGACCAACATTGAGGGGCTACGCACTGGCCCCCATTGGCCCAAAGAAGCTGAACAAACGTAAATCAACTCGAAACCATGTGAAATTTCGTAAAAATATCTCTAATAGTTCCCAATATACCGAATTATTTCCAAAAAAAAAGTTTCTAAACCACTGTGCAACGTTGCTCCGAAACTTTTTTGGAATGAGTTTTGAAAAAGAGTATATTAAATGCAATTCGCTCTTCGGACGTAATTTGTTTCGGATAATCATGCTAGTTAACTTATACTGTTTTGGCAAGTGCTCTTCGGAGCATGTTATCTTGGTTATCTTCTAACACCTTAATGTATTAATTTCGTAGTAGGAAAGGGGATACCGAATTGTTGGGCTGCACCTAGTAAGAGTTTTAAAACTCGCAGCTGACCAGTGACTTTTCTGGTGCTTTTGTTTATTAGTGGCCCCAGGACTTATCCTGACTGGTTTCTTCGGGGAATATGTAGTGGCTGTGGTTGAAATCCAAAGCGGTAAGGAGATTATTGGTTAAATTGATGATGTTTATGCTAGTGGCAAACTTCGGACAACCAAGTATATCTTAATAGGTGCAGTTATCGAAACAACAGAGCCATTGAAAGTAGTGATGTGGCAATTGGCTCGGTGCTTGGAAAACGTATTGGAGTTGGCGATGTTCGTGGCTCTCAGTTGGGATCAATTGATATATATCGGCTTTGGGGGTTTGAGGTCGCCAATCACATGCTGGACTGGTGCCCCAGACCGAACGCGACTTGTTTTCTTAGGCTTTGCTGATTGACTAATGCCCTTAATTCCAACAAATAGATATCTACTGTGTAAAATACCTAACAGATTACTTTATCTTAAAGGTAACTTGTCATTAATTTCAAACGAATATCTACGGGTAAAAAATTACCCAATATTTTTACTCCATAGGTTAATATACACTGCTAGATACGAGAATGTACTTGTTGAAGTTACTTGCAGCTATGGATGACAGAGATTTGATAGCTCAAGAGCTTCAGCAAGATCCTTGTACATTAAACCATGCAGTCAGGTACGAAGAGTTGTCAATTGTGTGTTCCTTGCAAGTTCTTACAATTGTACATTGTCTCTGTGAGTTACGCGGAAACTCCTAATAATCATAGAAACATCTGCTTCACCAAGTTTCACTGGGTTTTCAATTTCAATCAGTTATTTCATACTTTCCAAGAGGGATTTCGTAAATGTTGTATAAAATCGCCAGACAAATGTCGATACTGTCCGAAAACCGATATTGCAAAAGCATAATGAGACTTATAATGAAACTAGAAAAACTTGGCCAAAAAATATATCTTTTCAAATCAACAAGCAACAAATTATTAACATTTATCCAAAGAAATTTTCTTCTTGTCTTTTAGATCGTGACAGTTAACGACTCATGGTCCTATGTATATGAGTCTGACTTTAAACTGTATGATGATATATTCGGAATAGAACACTACCATTTGTTCAAAAATAAAGAAAAACAATTGCCAAACAGGCATTACTCTCCACCATAACAAAGCAAGAACTAAAGTTTGTTAATACAACAATATTTTTCATGCACTCCAAGCACTGAATTGATGAAGCATCCACCTTATAGTCGACTGGGATCCCATATCACAGCTCCTGAGAAGTTTTTGGGATCCGTCGTTGAAACTCAAACTCGAATGTTACTCTGCTACTCCTACGAGAAATTTTATGTCAATCGGATTATCCGGTTGGAAATGGCAAAAATATTCAAAATATGTTGGTTGCCCACTGTGCAGTCCTAATTTGACATAAAATACTTTCTTTCTATTATCGAACATCGAAAATAAAACTTATATGCATCTGAAAAATTAAATGGTACAATTCCAGTAAAACGCAAATTGAAAACGTCTCGTTGAAAACTGCGTTCCAGAGTCAGAATGTTGGGTATTCTTCCTTCTTTATTCAATAAAAGCTTCAACTTAGATTTTATTCATTTGGCTGGGGATAAAATTTTGTGCAATATTTTATGTCTGCCATGTCAATCTAAACTTTTTTGTCAGTATAGAGTTGTTAGCATTAATTATGCGAAGTTGAAGAAACTTAATTTGATTAAGATCATTGAAAAATAATACTTATTTTCCATATCGTGGATCATGTTGTGGATTGTTTGGAAACGATAGATTATATAGTGATATTCCAAGTTTTAAATGTCAACACTTCTGTCTAAAAATCGGTGTCCTTGTATACACCGTTTGAGGGAGTTTAAAAAGGTGGCTGTAGATTAGGGCTACGCAATTCCTATGTATGTTTAGTCATTGTTCTCTTACCTACGCTCGATCTTATATTGAATGAAATCATTCAGTCTAGTTTGAGAATTCAGACGACGAGGTTGGCGGAAGAAATGTTTGATAAAGAATCAGATTAAAATTATTCGTTTATTTATAGTCATTCTTCGATTTCGTTCATGATTTCTCTTGGACTATCGCTCTAAATAAAAACATATGTTCCTGACTGGCCCCGGACTAAATATTTTAATAGAGTAGAGTACACTATGCCACAATTCGGTGGGTTTTGAATTTGAGGCTTTATTGCACAATATATCTTCGAAAATTAGGCTGAATCATTGACTATTCCTAATGCTCGACATCGAGGCATGATAACACAGTTGTTTTTACCTACATAAATTGGATGTATTGATGTGGACGACATCTAGTTTCGACCAGTCTACATAGTATACCGTCCATGATACAATTCAATTACTGCTTGAGAAATTTTCTGATCGTGTGTTCTCTCGTTCCGCTGATTAGAAGTTTCCCTTTTTTCTTTTTATTTCTTTTTATGGTGTTATTTAAAGTCAAAGCTCTATGCCAAGAAGACCACAACCACCCATGCATTTCTTCACGAATTTTCTGATTGGAACCTTGTAAGGGGACTAGACACAAATTTTGACCGCTTTTCGCCATACTTTACAGTAAAATTTTAACGAATTGCCGCTAATCAACATATTAATGACTGCTCAAACAGTATTCCGGGGGGACATTTGTATGAGGGGGACATGGACCGATATTGCTCATTTTCAATAGAGAAGAATTTGTGGAATTTCAGATACCTATCTCCTTTTGTTTGGGCCCCATCGTCTTTTAAACAGACAGACGAAAGGACATTGCTAGAACGTCTAGGAATCTTATGAGGACCCAGAATATTGTTACGAAATTGCACTATCAATTTGAATTTAACGACTAAGTACTTGGAACATTTATCATGTTTATAAACATATCCATCAGTAGAAGCTTCTACTTAACAACAATGGTGTTAGCACGCAGTTATTAACATTGAAGCTGTTAAAGCTCTAGAATTCGAATATTCTAGTTTTGTCCGTTAATATCATTCATGAAGCTACTCGAAGGAAAATGGCGGTGTGTGGCAGCAGTTGCAGGTTTTAGTGAGTTAATTATAGGCGCTGTTAAAGGTAACATCAACTGGATTCTTGTACATTACAAAGTGTAATTTAAGTGTGTGTTTAACTGTGAATTAAAAACGTGTGTTTGTATAAAATCACAGAGTGACTATTTAAACGGTTGTGTAAATTTTAATAAATAAAGAGTTGTTACAATTGTTAAACAAGTAAGAAAGTAACCCTACACTAAGTAAAAGAGCAAAAACATTTTTCTTTTAAAATTTCAATAATTTATATTTTTGAGTGATTTTCGGAAGTGGAAATTATATGGGGGCTATGACCAATTATGGACCGATCACCATGAAATTAGGTCGTGTGATTTATGTCTATGTTAAAGTTAACTATGTTGAATTTTGTGTGTTTACCAACATTTTTAAGCAATTTATGCACGTTAAAGTGATTTTCGGAAGCGGGTCTATATGGGAGCTATGACTAATTATGGACCGATCGTAACAAAATTTGCTGACATAAATTTTGTATATATAAAACTTATTTGGAGCGTAATTTGTGGAGATACATATACAAATTAAACATTTATGATCGATAAAGTCCAATTTCGGAAGGACATTTGTATGGGGGCTAGGTGAAATAATGAACCGATTTCAACCAGTTTCAATAGACTTGGTCCTTGGGCCGAAAAAATAATATGTACCAAATTTGATCGAAATATCTTCAAAATTGCGACCTGTACTCTGCGCACAAGGTTTACATGGACAGCCAGCCAGCCAACCAGACGGACGGACATCGTTTAAACGATTCAGTCGATCGGTATACTTTAAGGTGGGTGTTAGACTAATATTTTTGGGCGTTACAAACAGCTGCCCAAACGCATTATACCCTACCCACTATGGTGGTGTAGGGTATAACTACTAAACTGCTTTTATTTGCAATGAAAAGTATCAGGTTTATTTAAAGGCAATGAACCATCGTTTTTAAAAGGTAAAAACGTAACAATATAAACTTTTTGGTTCTACGATCAATATTTCGATATGTTACAAATGAAATGATATCTTTTTTGATTGTGGATATACAAATTATAAATAAAATTTAACAAATCTACAAAATATGCTCTAAAACGCTCAAATATGCTATAAAACATATTTACCTGAATAGAGCAGCTGCAATAGGTATATTTATTTACTGTACAAGTAAATACATGCCACAAATACTCAAATAGCCTTAGAAACATAATAGTTTACAACAAACTAAAAAAATATATGAATAAACATACTATAAAAGTTTCTACAATATATTAATGCAACTACAAAGTATCGATAAAAAGGGAAAAAACTTTTAAAATAATGGAAAACTATAAAAGAAAAAAATAAAACCAATCAATTTTTATATATGAATATTTACTAAATACATACAACATACAGATATGTATTTAAATAGTTGCATATGAAAACGATAAAATAATGAAATACATATTCGCACTTGTGTTTCTCTATGACTATAATAGAAATTTAAATAAATATTTGTTAAGTACGTCCATATGATATTGCTGCACTACATAGAATAATAAATATAAAACTGCAAAAATAAAAACAAAAGTCATATGTGCAGCAAACAAACAAACAGACAGACAGATAGACAATATGTATGAATGAATGTGGCAACATCACTACTTGAGTGATATATGGTTAAAATATTGTTACAAATAATGTTCTAAAACCATCATCCATCCAGAAATGATGTTGATGATAATTTTTTTTGAAAAATGTTTCGTATGAGAGAATTCTGTTTGTATTCGCAATCGCCAAGTAAATATTGTGTAACACTTTATTTATGGTGGTTGTATTCTTTTATATTGTTTTAATGCCATTTTATTGTTATTTTTCAAAAAACCGTGTTAAATACAGTGGCTGTATACTGAACAAGTGAACAAATTGCAATTTTAAAAACATAAAAACAAATTGTGGTTAAGATTTACAAAATTTTATTGATTTCCTGCTATATCTGAACAATCCCGGTAAACAAAATGTGGGAATTCATAAAAAATTGGAAAATTCCAAATAATTTAAAAAAATAAATAAATGTTTTCCAGAATTTCCAAAAAAAATCCATTTTTTTCGAAAATTTATGTTCAGGGTATTTTTGAAATTAAATGGGAATTTGCTAAATCTTGAAAAATATAGTTATTTGTGTTAATAAATCAAATATCTATTATTTTAAAGATATTTTAACAATTCCCAGAAATTTTACAAAAATCCCATTAATTCCCACTTTGGATTTTTAACACAAAATTTGGGAAAACTAAACAAAATACTAATATTTTACAAAAATAATAAATTTTTTTTAACAAAAATATTAAATTTATTGATTTCCAACAATCCCGGCAAAATGAATAGTGAGGGAATTTTAAAACAAAATGTGGGAATTCATAGAAACTTGGAAAATTTTAAATATAAAAAAAAATAAACAAAAGTTTTCAGAAATTCCTAAAAAATCCGTTTATATCGAAATTTTATTTTCAGGGTATTTTGGAAATTAAAATGGGAATTTGCTAAATCTTTAGAAATGTAATTATTTCTGTTTATAAACAAAATATGTATTATTTAAAATATAAATTCCCAGTAATTTAGCAAAAATCCCATTAATTCCCACTTTGGATTTTTAACACAAAATTAGGGAAAACTTAACGAATTACTAATATTTTACAAAAATAATAAATTTTCTTTAACAAAAATATTAAATTTATTGATTTCCCACAATCCCGACAAAATGAATAGTGAGGGAATTTTAAAACAAAATGTGGGAATTCATAGAAACTTGGAAAATTTCAAATATAAAAAAAATAAACAAAAGTTTTCAGAAATTCCTAAAAAATCCATTTATTTCGAAATTTTATTTTCAGGGTATTTTGGAAATTAAAATGGGAATTTGCTAAATCTTTAGAAATGTAATTATTTCTGTTTATAAACAAAATTTTTATTATTTAAAATATAAATTATGAATTCCCAGTAATTTATCAAAAATCCCATTAATTTCCACTTTGGATTTTTAACACAAAATTAGGGAAAACTTAACAAAATGCTAATATTTTACAAAAATAATAAATTTTCTTTAACAAAAATATTAAATTTATTGATTTCCAACAATCCCGGCAAAATGAATAGTCAGGTAATTTTAAAACAAAATGTGGGAAATCATAAAAACTTTCAAATATAAAAAAAATAAACAAAAGTTTTCAGAAATTCCTAAAAAATCCATTTGTTTCGAAATATTATTTTCAGGGTATTTCGGAAATTAAAATGGGAATTTGCTAAATCTTTAGAAATGTAATTATTTCCGTTTATAAACAAAATTTTTATTATTTAAAATATAAATTTTGAATTCCCAGTAATTTAGCAAAAATCCCATTAATACCCACTTAGGATTTTTAACATAAAATTAAGGTAAACTTAACAAATTACTAATATTTTACAAAAATAATTAATTTTCTTCCACTAAAATATAAAATTTATTGATTTCCGACAATCCCGGCAAAATAAATAATTTGGGAATATAAAAACAAAGATTTAGAATTCTTAAAAATTTGGCAAATTTCCAATCCTCCAAAGAAATAAAAAAAAGTCTTCAAGAAAATCCGAAAAAAATCCATTTATCCCGAAATTTTATGTCAAGGAAATTTTAGAAATTTCAACTGGGAATTTGCTAAATCTTGAAAAATTTAGTTATTTGTGTAAATAAACCAAATATTGATTATTTTAAAGATAAATTATTGATTCCCAGAAATTTTTCAAAAATCCCATTAATTGCAACTTTTAATTTTTAACACAAAATTATTGAAATATTAACAAAATCCAAATATTTAAAGATTATTCTTTAATAAAATTATTAAATTCATTGATTTCCTGGTAAATGAAAATTTTGGAGTTTTAGAACAAAAAGTGGGATTTGATAAAAACTTGGCGAATTTCAAATATTTGAAATAATTAAAAAAGAAAAACTAAAAAATGTAAATGTAAAATGTATCCCGAAATTTTATGTTAAAGGTATTCAGAATTTAAAATGGGAATTTCCAAAATCCTAAAAAATAAGTTATGAATTCCCAGTAAATTTTTAAAAATTATTCCCACTGTATACATTTTTATGAATGAATTTATTTAGTTTTGTTAAATTTAATGTTGACACTTAGTGCAGAAATAAATATTTATAGTGTTCTTTATTTTTCGTAACGAAAATAAAAAGAGTTGAACATTTATTAAATCTTAAAACTGGGCAAAAATTGTATATTAACCGAAATTGTTTTAACTTAATTCTTTGATTATACCCTTCACCATATAACAATGTCCGTCTGTGTTTTGAAATCAACTTTTCGAAGCCCCCATATATCTTATAAACATTATTGATATATCAATATGTCGGCTATGGTCCAGGTTCAGTTGCTATTTAAATAGAAAAAAATCGGCCAACAATGTTTGAACTTTTGACAAGAAATATATAGGAATTTACATTTTAATCACTTACGATCAAGTATTTTATTTGAATTAAAATCAAGTTGTTTAAAAATTATGCAAATTTTAAACCTTAAACATGTTTAATCGAGTTCAATTTACTGTTTATAGAGTATTCCATCATTTTTAATCAAGCACTTTATAACAATATATGTTTTTAATAAAACATTTAATAACAACAACAATAATAGTTTCAAAAACGAACAAAAAACCTTAAATAAATTATTTGTAGTTTTAAGTAATCAACAAAAAACTAACAGGAAATTAAAACTATTGATATAAAAAAAAATACCAAAACAAATATTTGTAGGTAAATAAAAAGCACTTACATGTTAATAAAATCAAATTTTAATACATATTTTTAGTTGATTTAATAACAAGGAATATTTATTAAAAACGTTTGAATATTTTTCAAGAGAAAAACTATTAAAGCTAAGTTTTTTTTAAGTAAAAACTTTTTTTATTTAGAAGCACTTCTTCACACTTTATTTTACACAAATTAGCTCCCTTAATTATTGCACTTTATTAATTTAACACTTTTTTATGTCAAGAACTTGATTTATTAACATATTTTATGAAATTATAAATTTTCTTCCAACACTTGTCACTAAATATTAAACCAAAATGCAAATAACTCGTGTCTGTTTGTGTGTGCAGTACAAACACAAGTGATTAAAATGTAAACAAAGAAAAGCACAAAGCAAATGCAATAAAAATAACGGTTGTCATACAGCAAAACATACAGCAACAAAAATAACGATTGTCATTTAACAAAAACAAGGTTGTCAATTAGCTGAACAAGAAATTTAAGGTTAAGTTATGCATGAAAATTAAATTTGCTACTTTTTCAGATTAAATTGAAATTTTGTTTATTTTTTCCTTGGAAAACTCTTGATATTGCTATTGTGGTCATTGTTGGTATTGCATTATGCAATTTTATTTACTCATTATTTTGCTTTCAATTCCAGTTTGAATTAAATTTTCTTTTTTCTAAAAAAAAAAGAAATCAGAAAAAAATCACTTATTTAACCAAGAATAAAAAAAATAAATCTTTCTCATCTTATAAAATGAAATTTTTGTGTATTATTTGACTTATTACTTGGCAATTGTTGGCATTATTTATTTGAAAATATTTTCTCGTTTTCTTATTAGAGAAAAAAATTGGGTTTGGTTTTTGTACATAACAAAAAAAAAACGTATAAGTATTATAGGAATCTTGTTAGACCAAAATGGATATTGTATTTTAACAATTTTCTATTTTAGAGACTTGATACATACTTCACCATATGTTTATGGACATCTACTGTATACAAACATTTTTGTATATAACATGTCAATAAAAGAATCGTTCAAATGCTTGAAAAATTAATGCAACATACTGAACAAACTAAAGCTGCGTAGAAAATCTCCAATAATATAAGAAAATTCAAATAAAAACAAGTAGGAGAGCTATAACGGCTATGCAGAATCTTAAATATCCTTCACCAAAAATTTAAAATATATTTTTCCCGATTTTTACCCATTGTATGTCCAAATTACTATGGCGTTGTTAAATTCTTTGTAATATCCATCATTAAATGTCCATATTGTCTATATTAATGACTTAGCAATCCAGATATAGATAAAAAATAAGTAAAAAATCAAGGTAGTGGTTGTTTCTCAGTCATTTTTAAGGCGATTTTTTAGATTTTGAATAGCAACCGATCCGGTACTATAGCTGATAAATTGATGTTTGAATCATGAATTTAAATTATTTGAGGGCTACGAAAAGTTGATTTCAACATACAGACGGATATAACAATCCAGAATATATAGAAATTACAAACGCAATGACAAACTCTAGGTGAAGGTTATAAAAAAGAACCCAAAAACTCACAAAATGGTTTTCAAATTTTTATTGTAAAAAATATTTACTCACTCTTGTTTAAAAAATAAAATAAAAACTTGCTAAAAATGGTTTTATGAAAATAAGATTTGCTATTTTTTTTTTTAAATAGTAAAAAAATTCGTTGGTGCTTTCTGGCTATGATGCTGATATGTCTGGTTGTTTAGCTTCCGGTCTAATGTATTACATTTGCTATATTGTATTTGACACTTTTCTTTATTTTTGGGGGGGGGGATGGTGAAAGTATTTTACAATTTTGTTTCGTTATATTTCTTGTCGCAAGTATGAGCAAATGTCATATCCATTTAAAATTTGCAGTTTATGTTAACAGAGTAGTGGGTGCAAAGAGGTTGAAAAATTCATATATTTTTATATAAACAAGTTGTTTTTTATTTGTAGTTTTTAGAGCATAAAGAAAAACATCATATTTCTAGTCACGTTCTCAGCATAAATGTTGAAAATTTTTCAATTTTCAATTTCTTACAAATGTCTTGCAAACACACACAAAATATAGAAAATAAAAGCAACTAACTACAACTAGCATATTCGTTTTTTCGCATATTAAATACAGAAATAACGTTTTAGTTCATTTAAGTGTTTTCTCGTTCTCTCTCTCTTTATAGCCCCTGTTGGGGTATCGTTATCGTTAGAAAAATTGCCAAGTTGTTTAGTAGAATTCGTATTTTACAAGAGGTTAGGTGACATATTTTGCTCTGCTCAATTTAAGAAAACTATTTTTATGGGAAAATATTGAAAATATATAAAAATTTAATATATTTTTTTTTAATTTAATTGCTAATAAATTTCACACCATTTAATGGGGGGGATTCAAACAGAATCTGTTTGATTTAGTTAAAATGTTAAAAATAAAAATAAACTCTTAAATTGTAGTTAAATTAAGCCATTTCCACAATCCCGAACGCGACATTCAACCGCCTTTCAAGTAAAAAAAAATAAAGAAATCAGAACAATTGTTTTTTTCTTATTTACATATTTGTAGCACTTTAGTTTAGTGCAAAATATAGATTTTGTTTGCAATATATTTTTCGACTTCGACTTTAGAAAAAAATGCAGAAAATCAGCAAATTGAAACATAATTTATTAAAGAAATTTTTATTTAATTTAATATGGAATAATGTTGAAATTTTTGCATTTAGTATGATTTGTCACGCGACATATCAAATGAAAAATTTACCGTTAATCGAGCTTTCTTTGGCCTCTTCATTTTTTCTAATAATTTTTTATTGATAAAAAGATTTTATAAGATGAGTGCAGTCGTGATATAAATATATAAACAAAAATACTTAAGAGAAAATGTAATTAAGTAGCCAAGAGCAAAAAAATATATTTTCAATTTCCCATCCTATTTTCTCATGATAACATCTAAGATGCCTAAAAACACATTATATTATATTGGCCTTATATATAATCAATTTTTAAATTTAAACGTTTTAAAATCAAATTTTTTATGGAAATTTTGTTTGTTTATATTTAAATTTTTTTTTGTGGATTGTGGGTAAAAATTTTGAATTTATTTTAATATAATGTTAGAAAATTTAATTTGTTTCTGAACCTTTTTTATTTTCAGTCACGATGGAATGTTATTATTAATTTTGCTTACCTTTTATTTTTTATAAAAAAATATCAGAAATGCACAGAAATATCCTGAAAAATCAATAAAAAATTTTATTAAATTTTTAGAAAATAATAAATAAAACATTTTTTGAGTCAAAAGTCACTAACTAAATGGATAATAAAACAATAATTTAATTTAGTTTGCAAACACTTTTTAAATTCTACAATAAAATCTCTAAAATAACGTATAACCATTAAAAACGTTTAAAATTAACGGTTTGACATCACTCTTTTAAATAAACACTTAAAAATGTTCTGGCAATACCTAATAATTACCATCTGGCAATACCTTACACTCATTGATCTCTCTCTCTCACACAATTTGACATACAGATGGCTCTCAAAAATGGCCGCCGAATTTTGTAAACAAAACAAAATTGGCAAACATTCAAACGAATTTGCAAAATATTAAGCATTTGCATAAATTTTAATATAAATCTAAAAAAATCAATCGAAATTATAATGAAATTTTTGGCCTCAAAGCGTGCGGTACATGTAGAAGTGTGTTTAAAACAATTGGCGGGGTAAGTTAAACAAATAAGCTCAAATTTAAAAGTAATAATTTTTTTTTGGGTATGCCAAACTATTTAGAAGACTGGAACAAGTTCAAGCTCAATTGGAAGAACCTTTGAAGGATTTATTAAGTAAAAAACAATTGCCTTTCAATGATAGCATTAAGTTACAAAAGGAGGAATTGGAAAATGATGTGCTGCACAGTGTGGAAAGTGTGTTGCTGGAGTGTGAATCGAAAAAGGAAGGAGAGGTGGGTTTTAAATTAAAACATAAAGAGTAATCCTTATCCAATTATAATAATTTTGTTTGCTGTTTATTATTAAATTATGTTTTATCTAATAATTATGTTACTTTGTTAATTTTTTTTGTTTTATTTTTAGTTAACCTGCCCCGAAGATGCTGAATTTTTCATATTCCATTTCTATTGGCCTCAGCGACGTGCCATGGAATTGGAAATGTTTGACAGTGAAGCTGGAGCTGGCGCAGACGATGATTCTGGCTCTGTGCCTTCTTCCAATCATTGGATTTTACCTTCCCATTCGTTTGAGGGACTATGGGAGCATTTGATCTATGACCTAGGTCTTAAAGAGAAACTTTTAAAGTTTGCCCTTTCAGCCTTGCTATTTTCGCAACACAGCGTTAATCACAATATAATATCCTGCAATCGTTTAATATTGTTACATGGTCCACCCGGCACTGGTAAGACCAGTCTGTGCAAGGCTTTGGCCCAAAAGCTGGCCATAAGATGTCGCCCGGTATTTCGCCACACTCATCTTATAGAAATCAATTCACATTCTTTATTTTCCAAATGGTTTTCCGAGAGCGGTAAATTGGTGATGCGTTTGTTTGGCAAAATCAAAGAAATCATAGCAGATAAACATAATTTGGTGTGTGTGCTCATAGATGAGGTCGAATCCTTGGCCTATGCTAGGGACTGTATGTCGGGTCAGGAACCCAAAGATGCCATGCGTGTGGTAAATGCCCTGCTAACACAACTGGATAGTATTAAGGAGCATCCAAATGTACTGATATTGGCCACTTCAAATTTAGCCGATACCATAGATTTGGCGTTTTTGGATAGAGCTGATATTAAGCAATATATTGGCTTACCCAATGAACTGGCTATACGCAGAATTTATGAGTCCATGCTTATCGAGCTAATGAGAGTGGGTTTGGTGGATTCAGAGGCTTCATTCAAATCGGATGATAAACATGAGGGTTTGTTAAAAGAACTGGCCAAAAGAAGTAAAGGTCTTAGTGGCCGTACTTTGAGGAAGCTACCCTTTTTGGCCCATGCCACTTATTGTTTTAATATGGAATTTGATTGTTCGCAAAAGATAATATTGGCCGATTTTCTAGATTCTTTGCTGGAAGCCTTGGATAAATATCATCAGGACCAGCAGTTAATGAAATCGAATAAAAATGATTAGAAAAAAATCACTAAAACTAAATGATTTTAATTTGGTTTTGTTTGTTTTGTTAAAATTTCTAGTTTTTGGATGCTGCTGAAAAAGTTGTTAAATGGTTTTATCGGAATTCTTTTTTTGCATTGCAATTTTCGTAAAATTTGTTTAAACGTATGTATTCTAAACAAATATTCATTATTTTTTTTCTCGTTTTTTGCTTGTTTAGTCATCATTTGGTATATTGGTGTTGACTTTTAATTGTTACAACAATGTTTTCTGTTTTATATTTGATTTTTTGTCTCTACATATCGACAATTTCATGATGGGCGCTACAGTTTCATCAAATACCTTAGGGTTGATGAAGATATTTGGTTAAAAACTCTAAATTTTATAAAACCTATTTAGAAGAACTATAAATCATAAGAAAATATAACGCTTTTTGATAAAAATAAAACTAAATTCCAAATCTAGTCAGGTTTAGCTAGGGAATCCAGGTCGTTTACTGCGTAACTCAATCCGAAAACGAAAATGTTTGAATTTGTGTTTTAAATTCATTGTAATTCGAAACGAATTAGGCAGTAACCCCCAGACATTTAAATGAAATCTTTTGCTAATTTATGTAATTCCAAAATTCTTTAGCAGGGCATTTCAAATTTCGTTTTATTCGCCAGGTTTAAATTTGTCTACATTGTACAAATGTTTCTCCCTAAATCAATTTTTTCATCCGACTATTTACTTAGTAAATTTTCCAATTTTTTGCTCATTCCATTTCGTTTGGTTTTTTTTGCAGGAATATTGGTGGGTTGGTTCGTTCGTTCATACTCTTGTTTATTACACATCCATTTAAATTCTATAACATTTGGATTTATTTGCTTTTTCTCAATTTAGGACAAAATAATTGTTATAGAATCATTTCAATGTGGATGATGATTTACGAGCTTGCATAGAATGGACATTTTTTTTGTTTTGCTTAAATTTTGTTAATGGCAAATAATTTCAAATGAAATGTTGCAATTTAATAAACAGAAATTTCAAACAGATGTACAAGTTTTAGTTGGAATTAAAAAAAAAATTGGAATTTTAAATTTACAAAAAAAAATTTTGAAATTTCAAAACTTATTTAATTATGTTGCTAAATCATATAAACAAAAAATCCTATTTTTAAAATCTTTCCTGTCCAAGTGCTGTCATTATATACTGACACTTATCCCCAGCTCCTTATCACACTTAACACTTTACTCTTTTATATGAAAATACAATATTTACCAGAACCCTTAGCATAACTTTGTATTTTTCTCTCTCTCTAAGAATATTTACACGTTTATTTTATTTACATGATAGACATTGGATTTTATTGACTATTTGTTTGATGACAAATACCAAGATTGTTTTCCATTTTTTTTCTTCATTCGTTTTGCCAGTTTTGTTCGAGAACTTGAAGAATGAAAACGGAACGTTATTGGCAAACAAACCCTATCAATATGCTTTTCCGCCTACTGAACGGCAAAAATAATAATAGCAAAACAACTACAACACCCTTATAATAATGTACAGCAAGCAACACAACAATATAACAGTGTTGTGTATTTACCAAAGTTGGCTACCGATTCGAAATGGTAAAACAAAAATATTAAGAGTAAATATATCATAATGGAGTAACTCATTCTCATATTTGGTCCTTATTGCTCTATTAATTTATTTGAAAAATTAATAAACAAGGGCCTCATTTTGTAAAACGAAGCATTCAGAAACGTAAGCAATTTGTATGAAGAATACTGGCAAAAGGGTTTGAAACTTGAATATTTTCCATACAAAATTTGTTTAACGGGCCTCATTTTATAAAACGCAACGACAAACGTTAAACAAATTTTGTATAGAAAAATTCATTTTAATTGGAAATGAATTGCAAATCATTTAAATACGTTTTGAATTGATTCAAATTTCATTAAATTCTTTTTTGTTGTGAAAATAATTAATTCAAAATTTAGCTAATTCATAACGAATTAATAACAGAAAAAATTATTCATTTACAGCTCTGATGTTCATGTAAAACTTGTTTATATCACATTTCATTACGATATTAATTGAATCGTTGTTTATTTCAAAAACCAGTCAAGCAACAAAAATTCCAAAATTTAGTTATTGGGCGATTACTGTTTTGTAAAGATAAGCCGAGATAAGCAAAGCCGAGAAATCCGTGTTAAGTGCAGAAAGAAGTCAGGTGACAGCGCTTGAATGACAATATTTTTTCATAAATGTTGTAGATATTAATATATGTTATAAACATAAAAGATTTACAAGGTCTAAAACATTACTTGGTTAGATATGAAGAGTTTTATGGGAATATTTTTCAATGGCCTACAATGGAAGCAGAATGCACTTTATATTTATACCCTTCACCTTCGTGAGGAGGTTATATATAAGTTTGTCATTCCGTTTGTAATTTCCACAATATAATTTTCCGACCCTATAAAGTATATATGTATATTCTGGATCCTAATAGATAGCGGAGTCGATTAAGCCATGTCCGAAGCCCCCAAATAACTTACACGATTCATACATCAATATCTTCGGAATTCTCCAGGCTCGGTCGACAAATGGCTGAGATTAAGGAAAAAGCCAGGACAACCTCGATTTTTGACCTATATCTGGATTAATATAGACAATATGGATATCTAATGATAGATATTTCTAAGACCTTTACAACGACGTATATTAGACCATAGTAAGTTGGACCTACAATGCACTATAGGTAATTTCACCCATTTTTGTGGCCAAAACTATAAGGAATCATTGAACAAGGATGAAAATCTGTATACGGGGGTTTTCAAGGTTGCCGATTTCGAATCTGAGGTAAAATTTTTAAAATTCAAAATGGCGAATCCAATATGGCGGCGTAAAATTTAAAAAGTCTTCTGATTTACATGAAAATCGGTATATGTAGGTATTCAAGGTTGCTGATTTCGAATCTGAGGTAAAATTTTTAAAATTCAAAATGGCGGATCCAATATGGCGGCGTAAAATTTAAAATGTCTTCTGATTTACATGAAAACCGTTATGTGGAGGTACTCAAGGTTGCTGATTTCGAATCTGAGGTAAAATTTTTTAAATTCAAAATGGCGTAAAATTTATAATGTCTTCAGATTTACATGAAAATCAGTATGTGAGGGTACTCAAGAATGCTGATTTCGTATATGATGTAAAATTTTTCAGATTCAAAATGGCTGATCCAATATGGCCGGAAATCATCCATCTAACTGAGATATTCTTACAAAAAATTTAAACTTTTTCCTTCACATAACCGGGTTCCTCATTCAAAGCATTGCCGAATTCAATTTCACCAACAATAAAATTGTAAACAGCAGCATTCTTCTCTTATTTTGAGCATCCAACCAAATTTCCGCAAGTTCGCTATTTTGCCTACGAAAAATTATATTTCTCAGAAAGTGCAACATGAAATTGACAAATTAAACTCAAAATTCTTCATTTAACACGTTTCTGATCGTTTAAACAAGGCCAAATTCGTCCAATTTTTTAAAAGCTTATCCAAAATTTATTTTTCAGAAAAAATCCTAAAATTAAAAGTTATGTCGGAATTATGAGTTTTTTCGCAAAAACAATTTTTTTTTTACAAAATATTTTTCTTAAACTATTAAGCACTTACTATCACTTTTGTTTTCCATATTTAATTTCAATTTATTTTTGTTTTTTAACTATTTAAATAAACTTAAACTATTTAAATAAACTAAAAAAAACACTTTTCTCACAATCAATGACTTTGACGGTCGCCGTTAATTTTTCACAAAAACAAAACTTGCCGTTATTTGCTTTAATGTTTTCTTTATCAAATGCCAACAACAAAAAAATGCATTCTTGAAAGTGCAAAAAATTACTTTTTGCCTCAAAAAATTACATTTTGGGTCAAAATCGGAAAAAAATTTTAACCCTTTTTTTCACGAACAATTTTTTTTCGCTAAATATTAAAAAAAAAAATTAAAAAACCAAAAAAAAAAATTTTAAATTTAAAAAAAAAAATTAATTTTTAAAATTTAAAAAAACAATTCGAAATTTGTTTTTCCAAATAACTTTTGTTTATCTAAAAATATTTAAAATTTTTATTTTTAAGTATAATTTGGGGAAGGGTATATAAGATTCGGCACAGCCGAATATAGCTCTCTTACTTGTTTTTAAATATATTTTAATATAGATAAAAAAGTTTTATGTTTATCAAACAGTTACACAATTAGATAACTTTCATAGGTAAAAATATAAATTTTTAGTTTGCTAGGAAGCTTTCTTAGATTTGCTCTAAATCAATAATTTGTTGCTTGACAAGTTTTTGAAATGTTCTGAGGGGGCCTTGTATGGGGACCAGGGACAAATATTGCCCATGTTGTATATTAAATTTACAGTATAATTTCAGAGTACTTAGAACTAATTTGTGCAAAATTTTATTTATGACTATTCAAAAAGTATTCCAGAGGGACATTTGTATGGGGGCTAGGTGAAATCATGTACCGATATTGCCGGAAAAACTTATTGGAAATTTGCAAGGATCACATTTCAACGGTAAGTTAAAAATGCTCCATAACGAATTTAAAAACTGAAAATGTAGTTATGTTAAGGAACGTTCACATTGTTGTTTGACGAAAAAAGCGCGACCACTGTTAAATATCCAATAAACAATATATCCTTTAATATCCTTGAACTTTTCCCATAAAATATTCAATATATTTTTATTAGTTTTTACAAAAAAAAAGCATTAAAAATGTCTGTGTGTGTTTAAACAAATGTTAAAAGGATTAACGTTTTGAAAGATATTTTTGACCGTTTTTAATTTTGATAAATTACAACAAATTTGTCTTTAGAGATGTCAACATAATGAATGCCCTTCCATTTGATATCCATATCGTCATCCTAGGGCAAGTATAAATTAAACAAGTAAGAAAGAATGTATGTGGTCGGTCAAGCCTACACAAAGTAAATGAGCAAAACATTTTTCTTTTAAAATTTTCGTAAGTGTGTTATTATCAATTTTAGCACTTTGAACCTACGATTACCAATACATTTTTTCACCATCACTATTCTGCATTACAAACTGGAATTGGTGCCAAAAAGGATTTTCTACTTTTCTATTTTTGCTTTAACAAGATAGAAATTTTCAAAGCCATCACTTTTTAGTCGTTTTATTTTTGTCTTCTTGTCACACGGCTAGGATGTTATTGTTATTGTTTTTGTTGTTGTTATTGCTGTGCTACTGTTGTTTTGGTCATAAAAAATACTTATCGTGTGGTAAAAACAGGAAAGAAAGGAAAACACCATAGATGCAAACAACAACAACAAAAAACTAAATAGAAAGAGAAACGTTACGGCATCGTTTGCCTTCCAAAAATGGTGAAGGGATAAAACGGGAACTAAAACCAAAACAGTAACGGAAATGACTGTCATTCAGTGGCGTATCTTTCTACAGTTTACGAGTTGATGTGAGTGAGTGTGTGTGTTTAAGTTTAGTGTTCAATATATTTCCTTGCTTTTTTTCTTCTCCATTTTCTCATATTTTTTATTGTGTTTTTTAAGTTTTTTTTTGTGTTTTGTTGTTTTGCAATGTCCTCACAAAATTCTCGTATTCGTTATTCGTAATTTTGTGTTGCTGTTGCTTTTTGTTTTTGCCGCAGCAACAGGAAATACACACAAACACTTGCTAACGTTAACATTTTTGGCATCGTTCATCATTTTGTATAAACACACACAACACAGCAACATACTAAAAAAAAAACAACAATTAAGAGTGATATATTCGGCTGTGCCGAAGCTTGTTTACCCACCATCAATAAATATTTTGTCTGATGTAGGGGTTATATGGGGGGTAGAGTCAATTATGAACCGATCCTCACAAAAGTTGGTTGAAAGATTTAGGTTTATATATAAAACTTGTTTATGTCCAATTTCCAAGACAATTATGAATATTCAAGTCATTTATTGAGGGGGACCTTGTATAGGGTGAGTTGGTAAGTTGCTTGGTTGGTTTACGTGGTAGTTCCATGCGCGCGATGTAGTCGTTTTGGCAAGACCACAAATGTAGTGTAATTTACATTGTAATGTATACAAAAATGTCAAAGTTACTAGACCCAACCTGTAGCCATGAGATATCTCAGCAGGTCATTATGTTTAGACCTCACCTAGGTTGGTCAATATGTAGTTACCTTGGAATTTATGTCGTTTGACACTGAGGACTAGGCGGAACATTTCTCCTCTTTTTGCCTATCCTGAAAAGGGAGTCCATTGCATACTTGCCTAGCGTCCGCATTGGAGATATCCAAAGTAGATTCCATTCTGGCTGGAAAGATTTCAGCCTGAAAAACATTAAATTCATTCGGAAAACGGTATGAGATGCTTATTTCGTCACAGAAAAGACCAGAACCAACACCACAGCTAATTTAGAACCGTCTGTATATATCCCGGTGTTATATTCGTACACCAGATTACCCCTACAGCTCTCACTCCTGGAGGAAACTTTGATAACCCTATCAAAATCAGAATCTGGAGTTATATTGTCCGAAGGTTGGTATACGATCCAAGACGTTAGGCCCAGAATCCCCGTTCTCGATCTCCAACATCCAGATGCGTTAAGCATCGCTGCGCTGCTGATAGAGGTGGCCATTATGTAAAGGTCTATTGGAACAAGGTACAGTATAGTGTTCAGAGCCTTTGCAGGACCTTTGCAAGCTGATCTCTGGAATTTATATTGGGGTACGACATAGTTTTTTCTAGTTGGAGTCCACCATACAAGAGATCCATAAGTAAGAATTGGACGTACTATAGCCGTATGTTGGGACTCTTAACACTGTGTTTAGTATTTAGTTTCCATGATCATTTAGATTTAGAACCTAGACATTTCGCATTATTTGAAATGAGGATTTCGCAGTTTTTCAACCGCGGAAGTCTGAAGCTGGGAATCTTCGTCTATGTCGTGAAAAGTACAAGTTCTGTTTTGCTTGGATTTACCCCAAGACCACTTTCCGTGGCCCAATTGTTGAGAAATTCTAAAGCAGTGGACATAATATCACTAATTACATCCGGAAACAATCCTGATACAAGTATCACCACATCATCCGCATAAGCGACAACTTTTATTGCTTTTTTGTCGAGTTAGCAACGCCATAGTAGTGGAGAGATCACACCGCCTGAGGTGTGCATCGTCCAACTAGCTTGGACTTAACGCTATTACTAAGATTTGCTGCAACTAATCTTGATTTCAACATGGATCCTAAGCAGTCGCTGATATACTCTTAAACATCTAGGTTAATAAGAGCTTGTTAAATTGCAAGATTAGTTACATAATTGAAACCACCCTCTATGTCCAGGAAGGCTGCCATTGTGTATTGTTTAAATTCGAGGGATCTCTCAATAACTCTTATGACTTCATTCAGGGCTGTCTCTGTAGAGCGACTATTAAGGTAGGCCCTCTTGTTGATGCCTTATATGAGAGTCGATGAGTGTTCCAACGTTTTAAGTTGGAAAGATGAAAGGCTTATTGGGCGAAAGTCCTTCGCATTCTCATGACTCTATGTCCAGGAAGGCTGCCATTGTTTGTTATTTAAATTCGAGGGATCTCTCAATAACTCTTACGACTTCATGCAGAGCTGTCTCTGTGGAGCGACCCTCTAGTCGGTGCCTTATATGATAGTCGATGAGTGTTCCAACGTTTTAAGTTGGAAAGATGAAAGACTAATTGGGCGAAAGTGCTTCGCATTCTCATGACTCTATGTCCAGGAAGGCTGCCATTGTGTATTGTTTAAATTCGAGGGATCTCTCAATAACTCTTATGACTTCATGCAGGGCTGTCTCTTTAGAGCGACTATTAAGGTAGGCCCTCTAGTTGATGCCTTATATGAGAGACGATGAGTGTTCCAACGTTTTATGTTGGAAAGTTGAAAGACTAATTGGACGAAAGTCCTACGTATTCTCATGACTTTTTCTGCAAATTTTGGGAATAAAAACTACCTTTACCATTCTCCACTTAGCTGGAACATGATTGAGAGAGAGACAAATTTGCTGTAACTGTTCTTGATTTCAACATGAATACTAACCAGTTGCTGATATACTCTTCAACATCTCGGTTAATAAGAGCTTGTTGAATTGCAAGAGTAGTTACATAATTGAAAGCAGCCTCTATGTCCAGAAAGGACATTTTTGTCGTTAGAGCGACCTTTAAGGTAGGAGTGCTGACTGCTTGGGAACTGTGTTGGGTCTTGCAGTCAATGTCTTATAAGAGAGTCGATGAGTCTTTCCAACGTTGTAAGTTGGAAATTTGAAAGACCTTCACATTCTAATAACTTCTTCTGCTAATTTTTGGGAATAAAGACAACCTTGACCCTTCTCCAGTTAGCCGGAACATGGTTGAGAGAGAGACAGAGCGTAAATATTCTGTGAAGCCAAGGCAAAATACCATCAGGCACAGGTGACTTGAATGAGGAGAAACTATCAATTGCCCATGATGTACTATCATAGGAGACGGACATAGCTAGATCATCTTAGAATTTTATAAGGACCCAGAATATACAACTTGTTGGTTCTACGACCAATATTTCTATATGTTACAAACGGAATAACAAACTCAATAATCCCCCCATCTTTTTGCTAGTGGATATAAAAACAATACCATGCAAAGACCAACAAAAAGAAAATAAATAAAAAAAAGTTCAATACTCCATTGAAATCGATGATACCCACAGTTCTCTAGGAATGTGTTCAGGAATGTGAGTAGTATGTGTGTCTGTAAGGATTTGTGTAACGGTGAAGAAAAAACTACTTGTAAATAAACACAGGCACCAAGCCAATTAGTTGACTAAAGACAGCAACCGGAAATGACGCTTGCTATATTCAAGTACCACCCAATCATCATGCCAGGCATGCCTTACTGCCATCCTGTCGCTGTATGCTTTGTTTTTTTCCTTTTTCTTTTTTTTTATTTTATTTGTATATTTGTCACAAATCGATGGGGCGTTTATTTCTATTCTAGTAGTTGATATGAATGTTCGTTCATTTATACAAGTTGTATTCAATATACAAAAAAAAACGAGTATAAAAACACACGGAACTTTTACCAGGATAAATGTCTAGGGAGTACGAAAATTCTTTAATTTAATTCATTAGCACGTGACTGGGATGAATCGTATAAAAAAAATTGTCGTTTTATTCTTTTTATATTCAAGTTTATGTGTTACAGTTTATTTATATAAATACATACAATTTCGTTTCATATAATTGTTTCCCTTCTTTGGCTGGTCAATAAAGAAAATGTTTTTATTTTATTTTTCGAAATTTTTTTTTTTAGTTTGGCGTGGGTAAAGTTTTATTGAAATTTGTTTGTTGCAACAGCACAAAAAATGGTGCCAAACAATTATTACCTGTTACTAAGCGAATTTATAATTTTTGTTTGAAATCCGAGGAAACGATTTTTATTAACAAAATTGCTATAGAGTAAGCTATAATTTGGCTTTTAGAGCCATGGAGCATTTGTTAAATAAAGCTTTTGAAAATAATAATGAATATGCAGAAATTTATATTGCAATAAGGAATAAGGATAACTATAATTCCATTTCAGACAAGATAACGTTTATTAGCAATATTACAAACTAATATTTTCGAAATTAGTGAGGAAGTGCTGATAATACCTCATGACAGTGGTCGTCGGCATGAAGAGAACTGGAGATTTTGACACAGAAGATAAAGAAGGCCAGCCAAAAAAACTTTGAAGAGCAAGATATGGAGGCATTACTCCATGAAGATTGTTATAAAACTCAACAAGAACTTGCAAAATCATTGGAGCTACTCAATCAGCAATTTAAAAACGTTTTCAAGAAGAAGGATTCATCCAAAAGCTGGAACATTTGAAGACAAAGATCGCCCAGGCCAGCCAAAAAACTTTGAAGAGCAAGAATTGGAGACATTACTCTATGAAGCTTGTTGTAAAACTCAACAAGAGCTTGCAAAATCATTGGAGCTACTCAATCAGCAATTTAAAAACGTTTTCAAGTAGCAGGTACATTTGAAAGACGATTTTGCACGTCCGAAATAATGTTTAGGCGCTATAAAAGTAAGTAATTTTTGCATCGAATCATTACTTGTGATGAAAAATGGATCCATTACGATAACCCGAAGTGTAAGAGATCGTATGTGAAGCCCGGCCAACCAGCCGAATCGACACCAAAGCTAAATATTCATGCAGCTAAGGGAATTCTCTGTTTTTGGTGGGCGCAAAAGGATCCTATCTATTATAAGCTGCTAAAATCTGGCTAGACCATCGAAGGGAACCTGTACCGATCGCAACTGGTACAGCGAGTATTGGCTGATAAACGGACAGACAGAAAACCGTCGTAATATTCCACCATGTTAACGCTAGGCCACATGTTGCAATACCTGTTAAAAACTATTTAAAATAACTATAATAACTTTTATAAAAATGGATCCCGGCGAAGCCCGGCCATCCAGCCGAATCGACATCAAAGCCAAATATCCACGGCTTTAAGGTAATGCTCTGTATTTGGTGGGAGCAAATTCATTATGAGCTGCTGAGACCATCCTGGGAACCTCTACCGAACGCAACTAATTCATTTGAAGCGAACATTGGCCGAAAAACGCCCAGAATAGGCGGCCAGAGTGTAATATTCCATCATGACAACGCTCGGCCACATGTTTTAATACCTGTTAAAATCTATTTAGAATTAAATGGTTGGGAAGTTTTGCCTCACCCGCTTTATAGTCCAGACCGTGGCCGTCCGACTATTGTTTGTATCGATCGATGCAGAACGCTATCTCTGGGATACGCTTCACTTCAGAACAGAGTATTCGAAATTGGCTTGGTTCGTTCTTGGCCTCATAAGATGAGCAGTTCTTTTGGCGCGGAATCCATATGTTGCCAGATAGATGGGAAACGGTCAAGCTAACAATGGCCAATACAATACTTTGAATAAATTTATATTGTACAAATGTTTCATACACCCAATAACATGTTATGCACTTTCTGTCTCTGTTGCAATCTGACCAGATTCTTTAACATTCGTGTGGCTTACAGATAAATAAATGATCATGTTCGCCCTAGAGGACCAGTGCTCTAGACCAATATACAGGTTAATTACTGGTAAATAAACGATCACTCTCAGCTCTTGGTGAATATGAGTGCCGACCACTGCCTTACGGAAATCGTATTAGAGTACTGCTACACGTTCCATAAATATTGCGATATTTGGATCGCGATCCATAGTAATTGATCACGATTTGGATCGCGATCCATCATTACTGCATGCTACACGTTCAATAAATATCGTGATACTGGATGCCCTTAGACCAATTTTCTATAAATCTTCTACACGGCTTTCAAAAAAGGACACCAATACCAAAAAACCATTTAAAACATTTCTCTTGTCTTGGTTAAGTTCTCTTGTCTTGGTTAAGTTGTTTTCGTCTTTAGGACCACATTGTTATAGAAGATATATACATATGTAGATGTAAATGAAGAAAATTAATCCTCAACGACAATGGAAAATCCATGTTGCTTTAATTATCCAAAAATTTACAAATCCACCGTCCACTTGTATTTAATAGAAAATATCTCAAAATATTTCCTAAGATATATTTAATCAGTTTAATTAAGTTGTAGAAATAAATTTCTGTTTATTCAATACTAATGATTATTTATGCCTGAATGTGCAGGAACGTGTAAGTGATTTTGTAAATAAATTATTTTGTATTTTTTATAGTTCTTAATATGATTTATTTATATTTTTCCATGTCTCAAATTGATGAGCTAAATCAGGACTAATATGGCATCATCGCAAACCCGCGGGGAAAGAATAAGGAAAAAAAAGAAAAATTTTTTTTTGCAATAAACAAGAAATTTGCCCGTTAGTTCAGCATATGACAATGTCCCCGTGTTTTAGTTGGTTTTCCGCTTGCGACTCTTTACTGTCCCCATGTTATCTATAGGGGGATCAGTTGACACCTTGCTCTCCCTTTGAAATGACTTCACTTTAATGACAGCCAAATGTTAAAGTACCAGGTCATATCGCTAGTGAAGTAACCAGTGGTTAAACTCTTTGGTTAGTTAGATGTGATTGGTTCACGTTTCCCTCCATAAACCAATGGGTATTTTTACGGAAAAACTAAGAAAGAAGACCTAATCAAAATAACAAAGTGAATATAATAAGTACAGAGCATTCGTACATACATATATGACAGCACAACTTAACATATTCATATCTCTATGCATGTAGGTTTATAGAAATTTCATTTATGAACAACAAAAACATAATTTCATAAATATAAATTGTGCACTCAAGGAGTAAAACAAAAATTCTTATACTAGAAACAAAACAACAAGAAAATAAAACAACTCTACAAGGACATCAACAATTTCTAGTCAAACAGGATTGTAAAAGAATGGTTTATAAGTTTCCTTCGTAAAGTTACAGCATTTTCCAAGTGAACCACTATTTACCGACTTATAGCCACTTTTATGTTTTTCTTCGTTTTCAAATAAAAAATCGATTTTTAGTTGAAAATATAAGTGATCACAGATGATCGTCCTTTTGCCATTTGGACCACTATTTACCGATTTATAGCCACTTTTAGGTTTAACTTCATTATCATATAAAAAATCGATTTTTGGATGAAAATATAAGTGATCACAAATGATCTTCCTTTTTCCATTTGGGCCACTATTTGCCGACTTATAGCCACTTTTAGGTTTAACTTCATTTTCATATTAAAAATTGATTATTGGTTGAAAATATAAGTGATCACAGATGATCGTCCTTTTTCCATTTGGAGCACTATTTACCGATTTATAGCCACTTTTAGGTTTTTCTTCATTCTCATATCAAAAATTGATTTTTGGTTGAAAATATAAGTGATCACAGATGATCGTCCTTTTTCCATTTGGAGCACTATTTACCGACTTATAGCCACTTTTAGGTTTTTCTTCATTCTCATATCAAAAATTGGTTTTTGGTTGAAAATATAAGTGATCACAGATGATCGTCCTTTTTCCATTTGGAGCACTATTTACGGATTTATAGCCACTTTTAGGTTTTTCATCATCTCATATTAAAAATTGGTTTTTGGTTGAAAATATAAGTGATCACAGATGATCGTCCTTTTTCCATTTGGAGCACTATTTACCGATTTATAGCCACTTTTAGGTTTTTCATCATCTCATATTAAAAATTGGTTTTTGGTTGAAAATATAAGTGATCACAGATGATCGTCCTTTTTCCATTTGGAGCACTATTTACCGATTTATAGCCACTTTTAGGTTTTTTCATCATCTCATATTAAAAATTGATTTTTGGTTGAAAATATAAGTGATCACAGATGATCGTCCTTTTTCCATTTGGAGCACTATTTACCGATTTATAGCCACTTTTAGGTTTTTCATCATTCTCATATCAAAAATTGATTTTTGGTTGAAAATATAAGTGATCACAGATGATCGTCCTTTTTCCATTTGGAGCACTATTTACCGATTTAGAGCCACTTTTAGGTTTTTCTTCATTTTCATATAAAAAATCGATTTTTGGTTGAAAATATAAGTGATCACAGATGATCGTCCTTTTTCCATTTGGAGCACTATTTACCGATTTATAGCCACTTTTAGGTTTTTCTTCATTCTCATATCAAAATTTGATTTTTGGTTGAAAATATAAGTGATCACAGATGATCGTCCTTTTTCCATTTGGAGCACTATTTACCGATTTATAGCCACTTTTAGGTTTTTCATCATCTCATATCAAAAATTGATTTTTGGTTGAAAATATAAGTGATCACAGATGATCGTCCTTTTTCCATTTGGAGCACTATTTACCGATTTATAGCCACTTTTAGGTTTATTCATCATCTCATATTAAAAATTGATTTTTGGTTGAAAATATAAGTGATCACAGATGATCGTCCTTTTTCCATTTGGAGCACTATTTACCGATTTATAGCCACTTTTAGGTTTTTCATCATTCTCATATCAAAAATTGATTTTTGGTTGAAAATATAAGTGATCACAGATGATCATCCTTTTTCCATTTGGAGCACTATTTACCTATTTAGAGCCACTTTTAGGTTTTTCTTCATTTTCATATAAAAAATCGATTTTTGGTTGAAAATATAAGTGATCACAGATGATCGTCCTTTTTCCATTTGGAGCACTATTTACCGATTTATAGCCACTTTTACGTTTTTCATCATCTCATATCAAAAATTGATTTTTGGTTTTTCATCATTCTCATATAAAAAATCGATTTTGGGTTGAAAATATAAGTGATCACAGATGATCGTCCTTTTTTCATTTGGACCACTATTTACCGATTTATAGCCACTTTTATATTTTTCTTCGTTTTATAATAAAAAATAGATTTTTGGTTGAAAATATAAGTGATCACAGATGATCATCCTTTTTCCATTTGGAGCACTATTTACCGATTTATAGCCACTTTTAGGTTTTTCATCATTCTCAGATCAAAAATTGATTTTTGGTTGAAAGTGATCACAGATGATCGTCCTTTTTGCATTTGGGCCACTATTTACCGACTTATAGCCACTTTTATGTTTTTCTTCATTTTCATATAAAAAATCGATTTTGGGTTGAAAATATAAGTGATCACAGATGATCGTCCTTTTTGCATTTGGAGCACTATTTACCGATTTATAGCCACTTTTAGGTTTTTCATCATTCTCATATAAAAAATCGATTTTTGGTTAAGTGATCACAGATGATCGTCCTTTTTCCATTTGGAGCACTATTTACCGATTTATAGCCACTTTAAGGTTTTTCTTCATTCTCATATCAAAAATATATTTTTTGTTGAAAATATAACTGATTACAGATGATCGTCCTTTTTCCATTTGGAGCGCTATTTACCGATTTATAGCCACTTTTAGGTTTTTCTTCATTCTCATATCAAAAATTGGTTTTTGGTTGAAAATATAAGTGATCACAGATGATCGTCCTTTTCCATTTGGAGCACTATTTACCGACTTATAGCCACTTTTATGTTTTTCTTCATTTTCATATCAAAAATTGATTTTTGGTTGAAAATATAAGTGATCACAGATGATCGTCCTTTTTCCATTTGGGCCACTATTTACCGATTTATAGCCACTTTTAGGTTTTTCATCATTCTCATATCAAAAATTGGTTTTTGGTTGAAAATATAAGTGATCACAGATGATCGACCTTTTTCCATTTGGAGCACTATTTACCGATTTATAGCCACTTTTAGGTTTTTCATCATTCTCATATCAAAAATTGATTTTTGGTTGAAAATATAAGTGATCACAGATGATCGTCCTTTTTCCATTTGGAGCACTATTTACCGACTTATAGCCACTTTTATGTTTTTCTTCATTTTCATATAAAAAATTGATTTTTGGTTGAAAATATAAGTGATTACAGATGATCGTCCTTTTTCCATTTGGACCACTATTTACCGACTTATAGCCACTTTTAGGTTTTTCATCATTCTCATATCAAAAATTGATTTTTGGTTGAAAATATAAGTGATCACAGATGATCGTCCTTTTTCCATTTGGAGCACTATTTACCGATTTATTTGGACCACTATTTACCGACTTATAGCCACTTTTAGGTTTTTCATCATTCTCATATCAAAAATTGATTTTTGGTTGAAAATATAAGTGATCACAGATGATCGTCCTTTTTCCATTTGGAGCACTATTTACCGATTTATAGCCACTTTTAGGTTTTTCATCATTCTCATATCAAAAATTGATTTTTGGTTGAAAATATAAGTGATCACAGATGATCGTCCTTTTTCCATTTGGAGCACTATTTACCGACTTATAGCCACTTTTATGTTTTTCATCATTATCATATCAAAAATTGATTTTTGGTTGAAAATATAAGTGATCACAGATGATCGTCCTTTTTCCATTTGGAGCACTATTTACCGATTTATAGCCACTTTTAGGTTTTTCATCATTCTCATATCAAAAATTGATTTTTGGTTGAAAATATAAGTGATTACAGATGATCGTCCTTTTTCCATTTGGACCATTATTTACCAACTTATAGCCACTTTTATGCTTTTCTTCATTTTCATATAAAAAATCGATTTTTGGTTAAAAGATCACAGATGATGAAAAGGATGTTTCCATTTGGGCCACTATTTACCAGTTATAGCCACTTTTATGTTTGTCTTAATTTTTATATAAAAAATTGATTTTGGGTTGAAAATATAAGTGATCACAGATGTTCGTCCTTTTTCCGTTTGGGCCACTATTTACCGATTTATAGCCACTTTAATATTTTTCTTAATTTTCATATAAAAAATCGATTTTTGGATGAAAATATAAGTGATCACAGATGATCGTCCTTTTTCCGTTTGGGCCACTATTTACCGACTTATAGCCACTTTTATATTTGTCTTCGTTTTCATATAAAAAATCGATTTTTGGTTGAAAATATAAGTGATCACAGATGATCGTCCTTTTTCCATTTGGAGCACTATTTACCGACTTATAGCCACTTTTATGTTTTTCTTCATTTTCATATAAAAAATTGATTTTTGGTTGAAAATATAAGTGATTACATATGATCGTCCTTTTTCCATTTGGACCACTATTTACCGACTTATAGCCACTTTTAGGTTTTTCATCATTCTCATATCAAAAATTGATTTTTGGTTGAAAATATAAGTGATCACAGATGATCGTCCTTTTTCCATTTGGACCATTATTTACCAACTTATAACCACTTTTATGTTTTTCTTCATTCTCATATCAAAAATTGATTTTTGGTTGAAAATATAAGTGATCACAGATGATCGTCCTTTTTCCATTTGGACCACTATTTACCAACTATAGCCACTTTTATGTTTTTCTTCATTTTCATATCAAAAATAGATTTTTGGTTGAAAATATAAGTGATCACAGATGATCGTCCTTTTTCCATTTGGAGCACTATTTACCGATTTAGAGCCACTTTTAGGCTTTTCTTCATTTTCATATAAAAAATCAATTTTTGGTTGAAAATATAAGTGATCACAGATGAAAATCCTTTTTCCATTTGGACCACTATTTACCGATTTAGAGCCACTTTTAGGTTTTTCTTCATTTTCATATCAAAAATTGATTTTTGGTTGAAAATATAAGTGATCACAGATGATCGTCCTTTTTCCATTTGGACCACTATAAGCCACTTTTATGTTTTTCTTCACTTTCATATAAAAAATCGATTTTTGGTTGAAAATATAAGTGATCACAGATGATCGTCCTTTTTCCATTTGGACCACTATTTGCCGACTTATAGCCACTTTTAGGTTTAACTTCATTTTCATATTAAAAATTGATTTTTGGTTGAAAATATAAGTGATCACAGATGATCGTCCTTTTTCCATTTTGACCACTATTTACCGATTTATAGGCACTTTTATGATTTTCTTCATTTTCATATCAAAAATAGATTTTTTGTTGAAAATATAAGTGATCACAGATGATCGTCCTTTTTGCATTTAGGCCAATATTTATCGACTTATAGCCACTTTTAGGTTTTTCTTCATTTTCATATAAAAAATTGATTTTTGGTTGAAAATCTAAGTGATCACAGATGACCGTGCTTTTTCCATTTGGACCACTATTTACCGACTTATAGCCCCTTTTATGTTTTTCTTAATTTTTTACTTAAATTTAATTATTTTACAGCTCTGCCACAAACATGTACATAAAATCTAATGAAATCAAATGGTTGGTGGCAAAACTACATAATAAAATATGGAAGCAAAAAAATATAACTACGACAACAGCAGCACCAACAGCAAAAACAACACAAAGTTATGTTAACAACTAAATATTTCAAGGAAAATGTATAAAACCAAGAAAACAAGCATATAAAGAACAATTTGTATGAGCCTGAAATTAAAGATGGTGTCCTCGTCGACCAAAGAAGACCGACCAACGAAAACCAACAAGAAAACACTCTTAAACAGATTAAATAGCCAAAAGCGTCATCATCATCATTCACTTTAACAAACTGTTCTGGCGAAAACCCCCTAATGAAGGGGCTAAGGGGGAGGGGGTTTAAGAACCTAAAACTAAAGAGACAATTTGGTTTCGATTGAAAATGAAGATGCTGAAGAAAACAACACACAGCAGACAAACAAACAAAATATACACAAGAATAGAGTGTTGAAAATTAAGTAAAAATATCCTTGAAGCTAAATAACAAGCAAAGAAGCAATAAACCTGATTTACGTATAATTTATGTGGACATAGGAAAAATCAACATGTTAACTTATTTTCTTTAGTTTTTCGTCCTTTTTTTTGCGTTTGATGTGGTTGGTTACCGACTGGTTGCAGCACAGCACAAACCACAAGTTAAGATAAACATCCTTTTGCGAAAGGATAAAAAGTTAGTTTTCTTTTAAAATGAAGAGAGCAAAGGAAAAAAAAACAAGACAACAACTAAAAGCTAAAATAAAGAAGAAGGATGTATATGTAGGTACTAGTACTAACTAACACTGGCTATAGACAGTATATTGTTAAAAAAAAATCACAATTGAATTTCCTTAATTTACACAGATTAGAAACTTTTTTATATTTAGCTGCTACAAAGGAAACGGTGATGCTAAGGAGCTTGTTTAACAATTCCAGTGACTTAAAATTTTAAACAAAGTTGTACTTTTTAAAGTATTTTTCATGCAAACAAGTACTTTTTATATAAAAGTACTTTTGGTACAAAAAAGTATTTTTTCAAATAAATTTGTTGTCGCCGGCGACTGCATGAATATTCTTTAGAAAATTTTCTTGTCGCCGGTGATTACTTAAATTTTCTTTAGAAAATTTTGTTGTAGCCGGCGATTACTTGAATTTTCTTTAAAAAATTTGTTGTCGCTGGCAATTACTTGAATTTTCTTTAGAAAATTTTCTTGTCGCCGGCGACTGCATGAATTTTCTTTAGAAAATTTTCTTGTCGCCGGCGACTGCATGAATTTTCTTTAGAAAATTTTCTTGTCGCCGGCGACTGCATGAATTTTCTTTAGAAAATTTTCTTGTCGCCGGCGACTGCATGAATTTTCTTTAGAAAATTTTCTTGTCGCCGGCGACTGCATGAATTTTCTTTAGAAAATTTTCTTGTCGCCGGCGACTGCATGAATTTTCTTTAGAAAATTTTCTTGTCGCCGGCGATTGCATGGATTTTCTTTAGAAAATTTTTGTTGTCGCCGGCGATTGCATGGATTTTCTTTAGAAAATTTTTTTTGTCGCCGGCGATTGCATGGATTTTCTTTAGAAAATTTTTGTTGTCGCCGGCGATTGCATGGATTTTCTTTAGAAAATTTTTGTTGTCGCCGGCGATTGCATGGATTTTCTTTAGAAAATTTTTGTTGTCGCCGGCGATTGCATGGATTTTCTTTAGAAAATTTTTGTTGTCGCCGGCGATTGCATGGATTTTCTTTAGAAAATTTTTGTTGTCGCCGGCGATTGCATGGATTTTCTTTAGAAAATTTTTGTTGTCGCCGGCGATTGCATGGATTTTCTTTAGAAAATTTTTGTTGTCGCCGGCGATTGCATGGATTTTCTTTAGAAAATTTTTGTTGTCGCCGGCGATTGCATGGATTTTCTTTAGAAAATTTTTGTTGTCGCCGGCGATTGCATGGATTTTCTTTAGAAAATTTTTGTTGTCGCCGGCGATTGCATGGATTTTCTTTAGAAAATTTTTGTTGTCGCCGGCGATTGCATGGATTTTCTTTAGAAAATTTTTGTTGTCGCCGGCGATTGCATGGATTTTCTTTAGAAAATTTTTGTTGTCGCCGGCGATTGCATGGATTTTCTTTAGAAAATTTTTGTTGTCGCCGGCGATTGCATGGATTTTCTTTAGAAAATTTTTGTTGTCGCCGGCGATTGCATGGATTTTCTTTAGAAAATTTTTGTTGTCGCCGGCGATTGCATGGATTTTCTTTAGAAAATTTTTGTTGTCGCCGGCGATTGCATGGATTTTCTTTAGAAATTTTTTGTTGTCGCCGGCGATTGCATGGATTTTCTTTAGAAAATTTTTGTTGTCGCCGGCGACTGATGAAAATTTTGTTGTCGCTGGCAATTACTTGAATTATCTTAAACAAATTGTTGTCGCCGGTAATTACTTGAATTTTCTTTAGAAAATTTTGTTGTCGCCGGCAATTACTTGAATTTTCATTAGAAAATTTTGTTGTCGCCGGCGATTGCATGAATTTTCTTTAGAAAATTTTGTTGTCGCCGGCGATTGCATGAATTTTCTTTACAAAAATTTGTTGTCGCCGGCGATTGCTTGGATTTTCTTTACACAATTTTGTTGTCGCCGGCGATTGCTTGGATTTTCTTTAGACAATTTTGTTGACATTTTTGTATAGAAATTTAAATCTGTTTTTTCAAATCAGTACTATTAGACGAGTTTTTCAAGCAAAACAGCATCATCATCACCATGACCGTCATCATTAAACTGTCGCTTAAGGAAATTTTAGTTTTTCAATTTTCTGAGGATAACAAACCAGCAAGCAACAACAAGTTAAATCATTTTATTTATATATGTCGATATAATTTTCTACATCGTTGAAGGTTTCTATATTTTCCAGGCCATCACTGAAAAACAAACGCAACATTGTGTTTGTGTAATGTTTCCTCAAAAAGAAGTTGAAGGAGATATTGTCTTCTAAGGAGTAAGTAATTTTCATTTACACACAGACGCCTGCCTTTTCTGGTTGTGGTTATTAGATGTGTTTGTGTGTCGTAGATGTAGGAAGCAGACCTCTAGGTGGGGCAATTGCTTGGCAGTCATTCTGTCTGCTAGATATTGTTGATGTCGCCTACACTCGCAAAAAATAAGGAAAAACTCAGATATTTTGTATAGAGTTTAAATTGTTAAGTCTATAAGTCCATTGTGGGTTTTCTATCTACATTTTTTCTCTAAGTGTATTTATAAAATCAACTTTGAACAACAAAATTCATCTAACTAACCAGTCTAGCATCCGTTGGTTTCATTTATTTCGCTGTTTCACTCATAACTGTCCATCTTTTTCGTGGCAATTTTTTGTTTGCCTGTTCTTCCTGTCTTTGCCATCATCTTGGCCAGCAGAGAGCTGTGTTTATCCTCTTTTCAGTTGTATGGCCATAACTTGATTTAGTTTCAGTTCTTTTTTTTCAATTCTTTCAAGGCACAAGTCAAAATTACACAAGAGCGACAGCAGAACGACAAAGAAAAAACTAAAGTTTATGTACTCCTTTTGTGGTTTTTAGTTGTGTCTTTAAGTTCTTTGTTTTTTCCAGTTTATATTCATCTACTTTGTACATCCTTTTCAAGGATAATCACAGAGTAACTGTTAGATAAGCACAACTTTTTATTTAATATGATGTGCTGGCAAAGCACTTTTTTAGTTTAAGTTTTTCTTGTCTCGTTTTCTTTCTTTTAGTTTCTCAAACGACTTTACAGGCCAAAATAAGCAATAGTTGTTGGTTTTATGTACTTTAATGTCTTGTTGTTATAATTTTTTGGATAAACAATTGTCCAAGTCCCAGAAAATCAAATTTAAATTAATGACATTTCCGCCACAAAGTGATTGTTTTTAAAGGAAGTGAAATAAAAAGAAAAAGTTAAATGTTGGCCATACTTGTAAACTACAGTAAAAATAAACAAGTTAGACAACAAAATTTTCTAAAGAAAATGACAATTAATCGCCGCGGTCGGCTACAACAAAATTTTCTATAAAAATCCAAGTAATCGCCGGCGACAACAAAATTTTCTATAAAAATCCAAGTAATCGCCGGCGACAACAAAATTTTCTACAGAAACTGCAAGTAATCGCCGGCGACAACAAAATTTTCTACAGAAACTGCAAGTAATCGCCGGCGACAACAAAATTTTCTAAAGAAACTGCAAGTAATCGCCGGCGACAAAAAAATTTTCCAAAGAAACTGCAAGTAATCGCCGGCGACAAAAAAATTTTCTAAAGAAAATTCAAGTAATCGCCGGCGACAAAAAAATTTTCTAAAGAAAATTCAAGTAATCGCCGGCGACAAAAAAATTTTCTAAAGAAAATTCAAGTAATCGCCGGCGACAAAAAAATTTTCTAAAGAAAATTCAAGTAATCGCCGGCGACAAAAAAATTTTCTAAAGAAAATTCAAGTAATCGCCGGCGACAAAAAAATTTTCTAAAGAAAATTCAAGTAATCGCCGGCGACAAAAAAATTTTCTAAAGAAAATTCAAGTAATCGCCGACGACAACAAAATTTTCTAAAGAAAATCCAAGTAATCGCCGGCGACAACAAAATTTTCTAAAGAAAATCAAAGTAATCGCCGGCGACAACAAAATTTTCTAAAGAAAATCCAAGTAATCGCCGGCGACAACAAAATTTTCTAAAGAAAATTCAAGTAATCGCCGGCGACAACAAAATTTTCTAAAGAAAATTCAAGTAATCGCCGGCGACAACAAAATTTTCTAAAGAAAATTCAAGTAATCGCCGGCCACAACAAAATTTTCTAAAGAAAATTCAAGTAATCGCCGGCCACAACAAAATTTTCTAAAGAAAATTCAAGTAATCGCCGGCCACAACAAAATTTTCTAAAGAAAATTCATGTAATCGCCGGCGACAACAAAATTTTCTAAAGAAAATTCATGTAATCGCCGGCGACAACAAAATTTTCTAAAGAAAATTCAAGTAATCGCCGGCCACAACAAAATTTTCTAAAGAAAATTCAAGTAATCGCCGGCCACAACAAAATTTTCTAAAGAAAATTCATGTAATCGCCGGCGACAACAAAATTTTCTAAAGAAAATTCAAGTAATCGTCGGCGACAACTAAATTTTCTACAGAAAATTCAAGTAATCGTCGGCGACAACAAAATTTTCTACAGAAAATTCAAGTAATCGCCGTCGACATCTAAATTTTCTGAAGAAACTCCAAGTAATCGCCGTCGACATCTAAATTTTCTGAAGAAACTGCAAGTAGTCGCCGGCGACAACAAAATTTTCTAAAGAAACTGCAAGTAATCGCCGGCGACAACAAAATTTTCTAAAGAAACTGCAAGTAATCGCCGGCGACAACAAAATTTTCTAAAGAAACTGCAAGTAATCGCCGGCGACAACAAAATTTTCTAAAGAAACTGCAAGTAATCGCCGGCGACAACAAAATTTTCTAAAGAAAATTCAAGTAATCGCCGGCGACAACAAAATTTTCTAAAGAAAATTCAAGTAATCGCCGGCGACAACAAAATTTTCTAAAGAAAATTCAAGTAATCGCCGGCGACAACAAAATTTTCTAAAGAAAAATCAAGTAATCGCCGGCGACAACAAAATTTTCTAAAGAAAAATCAAGTAATCGCCGGCGACAACTAAATTTTCTAAGGAAAAATCAAGTAATCGCCGGCGACAACAAAATTTTCTAAAGAAAAATCAAGTAATCGCCGGCGACAACAAAATTTTCTAAAGAAAATCCAAGTAATCGCCGGCGACAACAAAATTTTTTAAAGAAAATCCAAGTAATCGCCGGCGACAACAAAATTTTCTAAAGAAAATCCAAGTAATCGCCGGCGACAACAAAATTTTCTAAAGAAAATCCAAGTAATCGCCGGCGACAACAAAATTTTCTAAAGAAAATCCAAGTAATCGCCGGCGACAACAAAATTTTCTAAAGAAAATCCAAGTAATCGCCGGCGACAACAAAATTTTCTAAAGAAAATCCAAGTAATCGCCGGCGACAACAAAATTTTCTAAAGAAAATCCAAGTAATCGCCGGCGACAACAAAATTTTCTAAAGAAAATTCAAGTAATCGCCGGCGACAACAAAATTTTCTAAAGAAAATTCAAGTAATCGCCGGCGACAACAAAATTTTCTAAAGAAAATTCAAGTAATCGCCGGCGACAAAAAAATGTTTTAAAGAAAATTCAAGTAATCGCCGGCGACAAAAAAATGTTCTAAAGAAAATTCAAGTAATCGCCGGCGACAACAAATTTTAAAAATTAAATTCAAGTAATCGCCAGGTACAACAACATTTTCTAAATAAAATTCAAGTAATCGCCAGCTACAACAACATTTTCTAAAGAAAATTCATGCAATCACCGGCGACAACAAAATTTTCTAAAGAAACTGCAAGTAATCCCGGTTGTAAATTTTTTAACCCGATTTTTTTATTTTCTCTAAATTTTTTTTTCAAAAATTAGTTTTTAATGAAATTTGTGTTCAATTTTTATCTTCAAGTATACTTTGGTGAAGGATATATAGATTAGGTACATCCGAAAATAAAAATCATACTTGTTTGTTTAAAAAGCAATAGTTTTTTTTGTAGCAATAATTTTTTTAACATATATTATTTGTTTTCTATTATTTCAATATATTTTATTCTTAAGCTTATATATCTTAACAATTCAGGAAAAGATCACACGGTTTTTTATAGAAAAAATACATTTTAAACGTTTTATGCAATTCAAATCAAAGAATCCAATATTTAAATATAACGATTTTCCTCTTCATGCCAAAAAAAACAACAAAAATTCCCCCATTCATACAGCTATACAACTCTGTATTAAAAACAACAATTTCACCACAGAACCGCAACAAAAAGTAGTAAACAAAAAACAGCTGTGTGTAACAATGTAACCAGATGTACAAACTGGAAATTTCAGGAAAAAACAAAGAAAGGCACACATCTGGCAGTATAGAATAAAAAGTGAATGGAGAAAAGAAACCAATAATAATAATTGCATACAAAAAATAAGTCATTTTGTCAGGCTACAAAAAGGAAAATAATTTTTCCATAATGGCTTTTGATTTATGCATCGACAAGAACTTATTCCTAGACACTACATGTCGAACATGTAGTAGATTTTTTAGCGAGAATGTAAAGTTTTACAAAATATTCGAGGAGAAACTTAAGACATCCACTAATGAGGGTGCTGGTGCAGTGGAAGGGTCCCTGCAAGCAGGTGATCTAAAAGAAAGCAAGGTGTATGAGACCTGCGAGGAGATCAAGGATATCTTTGAGGATCTCAATATATGGAAATTGAATGTAAGTAGGGTGTGGCTGCTTAAATATTAAGTGTAATTTCATAAGTTTCCTTTGTCTTAACAGATCAAACCATTTGATGGTTTGCCTCAGCAGTTGTGTGAGGAATGTTTTCAGCGTTTCAAACAGGTGAAAGCATTTCGTGAAGAGTGCCTCGACAGTCAACGCATATTGCAAAGCTATTTCTTGGATTTTGATAATCTATTGGATGTGGGCAAACTATCACCTACTGCAGACTTGGTAAAATTGGAGTTAGACAACCAGAATGATGCAGTTTTAGGCAAAGATTCAGCTAGATCTTCACCCAAGTGCTGCACACAAGAGTTAATGTCTCCTTTTAGCAGTCCCCGTTTGAGACTAAGTCCTCGTTTTGCCGAACTGGGTAATTGTCTCGATACTTCATCCTCTATGGGAACACCACCCCCCTTATTCGAGGAAATCAAAACTGAACCCATAGATATGGAAACTATGGAAGTAATGAAAGCAGAATCTGAATTACCGTTTCAAGAACCTTTGAAAAAAGAATATACCATTAGATCTCCCAATAATTCTTCGGATGAAGAATCCTCCACCCCTACTTCAGATGAGGAGGTAGAAACTGAAGACTCCTCCTCGTCGGATGAAGAGTCCTTGCAGGATTTCAAATTGAAACAAAAGAAAAAGTTGCACTCTTATTTGAAGTGTAAAATATGTGGCCAATCTTGTCAAAATCGCCAACAGCTCAAAATGCATCATATGCGTTTTCATCCACAGGAGAAACCCTTCGAATGTGACATTTGCACCAGCACTTTCAAGTCTAGTTTTCTGTTGGCCCAACATAAGCTCAAGCACAATCGTCCCGATACCATGCAGTGTGATGAGTGCAAGAAATATTTCCGCAGCCAGCTACATTTGCAAAGACATTTTAAGAATTTCCATTTAAAATCTACCTACACTTGTCACATTTGCAACCAACAATTCGAAAACTATACGCAAATGCGTTTTCAATATCATGTGCGGCAGCATGGAGAAAAACGTTTCTCGTGTTCGTACTGTGACAAGGCTTTTCACCAAAAGATCCATTTGATCAATCATGAAAGGACTCACACAAAAGAACAGCCATTTCGCTGTGATTTATGCGGCAAGGCCTATCGCCAGCAGACCGCCTGTCAGGAGCACATGAAAACCCACAAGGATCCCACTCCCTTCAAATGTAAACATTGCTCCAAGGAGTTCTCGCAACGTTCTACACTGCGAATACACATGCAGAAAATGCACAATTTGGAAAAACAATCAAACACTACTCAAAACTTTGCTAGAAATTCTGGGAATACGGCTGCAGTATTTGAGCAACATAATTTTATGAGTTTTTAAAAAACTTGTATTTAAATGAATGTGTTTCGATTCTATTTTGTATTTCAAAAATAAATAAAATCAAGATCTTAAAATAAGCTTAATAATTACAGTTTGCTTTGTAAAAATTATACCTATATTACTATTAAATATAACTTACTTTGAAAAAGTCTAATATGTACCAGCCATTTTGTTTTTTTTTTCACTAATTAATAAATTTGCACAATTTTATTTTTTTTTGTTATTAGGTATGACGATATTTTTCCAATATAACACTTTACAAGTAACAGCCGGCAACAACAAAATTTTTTTTGGAACAAATCAAGATCCGCGTAACAGTTTACATTTTCATAATTTTTTTTCTGTAAATATTCACATTTTCGGTATTGCCGGCCTTCGGCCGGATGAAGGGACTTTTAACTCTGGGGTGTATCGAACACCGGCTTCGCTAAAATCTCTTTCTGTATATCAAAATTTTCTGATGTACTGTCATATAAAATAAAAAAGGAATTTTTGGTTCACAATATTAATAAACTGTACCATATTATATATCATATTAAAGGTATTGTGAAGCACTATTAAATGATACCCATAACGATCAGTTTGTTTTCCAAATATATGAGAAATGTACTATTATATGTATTGACTTTAAATTCATATAACTCTTAAACTAAGAGAGAGCAGGCAAAAATATTAATGTTTTTGAGCTTCTAATTATGAGAGCTATCAACACCAAAGAAATTATAAAAATGCAAGCTGTTTCGCTGATCTTGATTTATACCTTTTTTTTAATAAAATTATCACTTTTTATTACCGACGACTGTGAAATTCATGTAATTTTGCGACTGCAATTAATAAATTTGCACAATTTTATTTTTTCTGTTTGTTATAGGAATGACGCTATTTTTTCCAAGTTATTAATTTGCCATAATTTAAATACTTTACAAGTAACAGTCGGCAACAACAACATTTTCTTAATAAAATTATCACTTTTTATTACCGACGAATGCGAAATTTTTTAAAGTCAATTCAAGTAATTTTACGACTGCAAAATTTTATAAATAAAATTCAAGTAATTTAATTGTCAGAGACTACAAACTTTTCTAAATAAAATTTTATCACAAACTAAAACCATATTTTACTTAACCGCCATTATTTTATTCTTTCTACTAAAGCAACAAAACTAAGCTGTCATTACTTATTCTCTTATACCCTGTTTATGCATGTTGCAATTAACGGTAAATATCAAATGTAAACATCTAACAAGAAAATGTAAACAACAGAGTTATATTTAACTTTACATTACAGTTTATGATTAATAATTTTATTTCGCAAAATGTTAACTTTTTAGTACCTAATAGTGCTTTCAAGGAAATATTTATTAAATTTCTTCCAGCCATAACGTTTCTTGGGATCTTTTTTACTCTTCTCTGGTGCTAAATTCGGCATCAAACCAGCCTTTTGAGCCATTGTCACCAAAGTGCCAATTTTCTTTTGTTGCCTGTGGCACAAACCGGTTATACGCTTGGGCAACATACAGCCATCCGATCTGACATACTGAGACAAAATTAAAACATCTGTATGCTTCAGCTCTAAACCCAAAGTGCATTCGGGACAGAATTTTTCCGAACAGGCAGCCTTTAGCATATTGCCATCACGGGGAGAAGGTTTGGAAATAGCCTCAATAATTAAACTATCCTTTTCGGTTTTTTGTTGTACTAAATGAAAAAAAATAGAGATATTTTGTATTAACATGCCATTAGGTTATGAAACTGTTCACTTCACTTTGTACTTACTTTCCTTAATGTGGTTTACCGCTGTGGTTGTTATGGGTTTAGCATTTAATAAATTTGTTTTCCAAAGATTTACAGCAGCTCTTCTTAATAAAGCCATTTTGATAAAGTTTATTTTAGAATTTAATACAAAAATTGGAAATTTTATGAAAATTTTAAGGAAAACAAGTGCTTTTTAACAGCTGTAAATCTATTGGGAAAATAATCATTCACAATAGTGTGACAACAGCTGTAAAGTAAAACAGAGTTGTTATGTGAGAAAGCAGAGCTGTATATAGATTTCGAAAACAATGTTGTATTTATGTTAAAAGTTACAGTTATTTTTAAATTAGTGAAAAGTTGTGTGATGTGAAATATTTGTTTAAAATTAAAATTGAAAAATTTAAGATTTTAACTGATTATTCCTTTTTTTATAAAGATTAATTTTCAATCTATTTGCTACCAATAAAATCAATTTAATTACATTATTTTTTGTTTAGCACCATAATCAACAGACAATGTGCAATATAATACCATCAAGTGGTTATTTTTGGTTTTTTGTGTTTTTTTCAGCTTTAGTGATTATCAATTTATTATCAGGATTTTTATAGCTGCCCTGATTTAAATTAATAGATAAAGAGCAGGTAATATTGATAAATAAAAGTTACAGTTTGACACGTTTATAATGAACTTTAAGGGACTTGCAATTTCAATTCGTTATTATTATTCTAAATTTGTTGTGTCCGTACTATAAACAATAATAAAAACTGATTTAATATGTAATGTTTACGAGGTTATTAATAAAACAAAGTACTGACTAAATTTCCATTGATTTCACATTCTTTGATTTTGTTTCTTTTAACAACAGCCATCGCAAATCGAAAAATTCTATGTATCGAACAAAATTTGGTTAATATTAAAAGAGGAGGAAGGAAAAACGATTTATAAAAACAACTTAAAGATTAGGTTTTAATCAGGTTTAACATAATTTTAAAAAATAAAAATCGAATCACTTAAAATATTATTTATACAAAGCTTTTGTTTAAGATCTTATCTTCTTCTGTTAACACATTTAGCAATTTGGTATTAATAATTGTAAAGGATGCAAGTAAAACAACATATTATTATTAAACTCGTGACCAATATTTTGAAAGCCTTAACCCACATCAAATATGTTTCCGTTAAAACTAAAAAATGCCTATTATTAAACAATTGTTTATTAACATATTATGTTATCTATAAACATTTGTTTAAAACTAATAAATTCATCATCCAACTATCTAGAATTAGAGACCACACGCAAATATCAATAAATCAGAACAAACCATTTACAGTGATTTTCAGATAACGTATTTCACATAAGGTTTTTGCACTGGACAATAAAGAAATAATGTTTATTCCCTCAAATGTATATAAAATATTATAATTTTCAAGATAACCAAGTAGTATAAATAGCTGGTATGGCATTGAAAACAAAACAAAATCGGTCAAGACTTTTGTAAGAATAGGAAAACATCAGCAATGAGGAGTTTTTGTATGATAATTAGCTTAGGCCTATTGGCATTTGCCTCGGCTGCTAAATTGGATCCCAGCTGTATGCTGAAAGAAATGACTCCTACGGTATGTAAACTGAAATTTAATAAAAAAAAGTAATATTTTCTTGGAATTAATTCTTTATTTCTTAATAGGATGAACGTATACACGCTCATGGTTATCCAGCTGAATCGCATCATGTAGAGACCGAGGATGGTTATGTTTTGAACTTATTCCGTATACCCTATTCACATAAATTACAAAATCAAAATGCCAAACGTCCTGTTATTCTATTGCAACATGGTCTCTTCAGTAACTCCGATTGTTGGCTGTCCACCGGTCCCGATTATGCTTTAGCTTACCTCATGGTCGATGCCGGTTTCGATGTCTGGCTGGGCAATGCTCGTGGCAATATTTATTCTAGACAAAATACCAAAATTTCTCTAAACAATCCGAAATTCTGGCATTTCGATTGGCATGAAATTGGAAAAATTGATATTCCAACCATGATCGATTTCATCATTGAGGAGACGGGTGAACAGCAAATACATTATGCTGGTCATTCGCAAGGTACTACCGTTTACTTTGTCATGATGTCTGAGCGTCCAGAATACAATATGAAAATTAAATCTGCCCATATGTTGGCTCCTTGTGCTTTCTTCGAACATGGCACCTCATATGCTTTCAAAGTCTTCCGTCCTCTAGTGGGTAAACCGGGTGGCATTTGGAATCAGGCTCTAGGTGATTTGGAATTATTGCCTCAAAACACTTTGATTGCTGGTGTTGCGGATACTGCTTGTGGCACTGATCCCGCTTTGAAGTTCTTGTGCAAAAATTTGTGGCTTCTTTTTGCCGGTGAAGGTTACACTAACACCAATGTCACTGCTATGCAAGTTCTGGTGGAGACCCATCCCGGCGGTGCATCCAGCAACCAGGGTATTCATTATATTCAGTTGAGTGATTACAACAAGGGTCGCTTTTGTCAAAAGGATTATGGTCCAAAACAAAATAAGCAAATCTATGGCCAAGAACAGGCTCCTGACTATAATCTGGCCAACATTAAGGCACCTACGTACTTGTATTCCAGTACAAATGATGCTTTGTGTGATCCTAAAGATGTTAATACTTTGGTCGCTAATACGCCACACTTGGCGGGAGATTATCGTGTTCCTGAGCAAAGTTTCAATCATTTGGATTTCATTGTGGCCCACAATATGAAGGAGCTGGTAAATGATCCCGTTATGGCAAATATTTTCAAACATGAAGATTCTTTGTAAATAGATTAACATTTTATATGGAAATAAGTATTGTGATATATTCGAGTTATTCTGAATAAATTTTAAAGACAAATTTAGTAGTATTTGGTCTATTTTTTAAGAGGTTTTATTAATTTTAAGACTTTTAAGGAGTCTTTATTTAGTATAAGATTATTATTGTGTTTAGATAACAAGAAATTATGTTGTAAAATATCACGCAACCTCACTTATTACTGATGGTAATTGGAATTTACACAAACCATAATTCATTAGTTGTTGTTGTAAAACTATACAATTTTCGAATCGGGGGGTTCTGCATAGAAGTCAAGATATTGTACTACTTCAACCGGGTTGGCCCATAAATCCATTTGAATTTGACCCCATCGCAAAGTTCGAGATTATCATTTACTTCATCGCATAGCTCATGAATGTTGAAGATGTGTCCACAGGGAGGTATTCCTTGTTTAGTTAACTCTATAGGGTAGTGAGCATTTGCTTTAAACTCTGCGAACGACTAGTGGCCACTCAGTTAGTTTACGATGCATCTCTTCAAGTTGTTTGACATTGAGGACTGCAAGATGTCCTGGAAGATAATGGTATAGCTGACGGTATCGGAGGCCGTTGATAGGTCTAGAACCACGAGGATCGTCATTCACAAAGCCTTGCGAGATCACAAAGCACATATCTCTCTGGTCTTCCCCTAAATTAGAGTGCCAGAGCTAATGCTTCGAGTTAAAGTCCCCATGTCGGGCCCGCTGGCTACTGGTGCGGAACATAGATATTATAGAACTCTATATCCATCTCCTTAGGTCTTCTCTAATCGAGAGAAAGAGGTGTATACTATAATCTATATGAATATTATTTATTTAGAGGAATTTTACCACTAATTTCGCATAAGGAGCAGATGCATTTTAACCAGAGAATGATTCAACAAGGAATGAAGTCAATACGTTTGGAGTACTATGGAATTAATTCAACGAATTAATTCGTGCTGCATGTTTTAATTGAAATATTAGGAATTATTTTTTTTTTTGTATATTTTATGTATATTTTTCAAGAAATTTTGTTTATAATTAAAACTCATTGAAATGACTATTATTTAGAACTATAATTACATTATTTTGGAAAAGGTCATCATTTATCTTTATTTTATTAAAAGCTTGTTTGGCAACATCGTTTTTAGTACACTTTTTAGCAACCCAGTCATTCAGTTGAAATAAAATACAACCCTGTAGTCTTTGTCATTCTTCTTTTCACATTGTCATTTCCCGTTTTAACAATTTGTGTGTCACAAGAGTGTGTTACTTCAATAGAGAAAAAAGTTATTTCGCTATAAATTTTTATCGGCAGTGCTAAATTTTTTTTGTTTTAATCGTAAGTACCATAAAATTAAGACAATTATAAATATCCTTAATTTAATAAAAAAAAACTTAAGTATTATGAATAAGTTAATAAATGATGCAAAAGAAAAAATGGCTGCCCACATACAAATAGAGGGAACGCCAATTGAAAAAAGAACTAAAGTATTTTTTAATGGTAAAAAATATAAGCAAAATTCCAAAAAGGCTAATTTAATTAGTGTTTGCAAGGTATTTATTATATTAATAGCAACTAATTTGCTAAATAAAGTGAAAGAAAGATCTAGATATTTTTTACATATAAATTCGTTTAATGAGTTTTTTCCTCGTTTTTTTTTCATTGTTTTATGTTTTTTTTGTTTTCGATACCTTTTTGCTGCAACGCTGTCAATATGGCGTTGCTATGCCTTCATTTCCTGTTAATTTTTTGCTATGAGTGTGTGTGTGTTTGACGGCCACCACATGTCATTTCATTATTGCTTTCTCATTTAGTTGTCGGAATTCGTGAAATCAAGTGGTTTACTTTATTGAATCATTTTGTTTTTCTTTAGTTAATAAAACACATTTTTCCGAAGTTATTTTTTTTATAATTTATTTATTTAAGATTAATTTAAGTAACTTATTGTGATAAAAAAATTTAATTTAAACTTAGTAAAATCAGAACAACAATATAAATATAACCCGCTTAAACATTTTTTTACCCTGATTTATTAATATACGTGAGGGTTGTGTGTGCGTGTGTATAATTTTACCGCTCGCTAGCATTTTAAATTAAAATCAACAGTTTGAATTCGTGTCATTTTGTACAATTTCAATAAACTACAAGCAAAAAGAAAGCTGTGGAGGGGTGAAATTTAACATAACTAATACAACGAGGTTAAATAAATTATTTAATTAAGGAAATATTTGTTTTAAACAAAAAAAAAACACCAAGTTATCCATAAATTCAGGAAATTGTAACATTTCCTATTTAAGAGACAAGTTTCTTGCTTTTTTCGTTTATATGTAAGTAAAATAATTATTTTAATATTTAATTAATAAACTATGTATGTATGTAGGTACATTTTAATATGATTTTATATTGTTTCGAGGTGATCGATCGTTTATCGGCATTAGGTTTTTGTAAACAAAAATGTTGTGACTCGAACCCGAAATTTTTATTTACAAGTCCGAAATCGTATCCCCTAGATCGTTAAAATTCCAAATTTTGTTTTCCAAAAACATTTTATAAACCTACATTTTAGATTAAATTAACACATAACCTAGAATTTAAAATTCCGTAATTTAATACTTTTTTGGGGAAATTAATTATGTTTATAATTATAGAAAAGCACGTACATATTCTCCTGTTTTATTTGTTATAAATTTCGAAATATTTTTATGAAAATTTATAATCTTTTTTGTATTGTGTAGCAAAAGTGAAAGATTTCATTGACCTCGTTTTTATTTCTTTCTCGAATATTTTTCAAAGGAATTTCTCTCTAGTTTAACGGGCTCTTTTTAAATTTCTTTTGATTGCTTTTTTTTTTATTATTTCTGTTTCTTTGTGTTTTGTTTCTTTGCCTCTCTTTCTGTAGTTGAAGGTATTGTTTGTGGTTGTGTTAGTGGCCTTTTTTTATAATGTGTCGCGCGGCCATTTGTCAAATTTGTTTTTGTTTTTAATATGTTTTCTTAAAATTGAGGTTAGATTGAAAGCAATGAAGTGAAACAACAATGTTGAAATAAAGAAGAATTGATATCTCCAAAAAGACGTGGTGCTGCAATATTTAATCTTTTCATGAAGTATTAGAAAAATAGAAATGAGTCATGCTATTTGTTTTTGTTTAATAACATATTTGTTTGAAGTTTCTAAAGAAATTGTTAAGTTAAATCCTAAAGTTATACGAGAGCAGGCCAAAAATGTATTTGCATACATAAAGTTATAAAAGTAAAATTCAGCTTTATTACTGCATTGGTTTGTCTTTTACAACATTAGAACTTATTTTATTTGTATTAAACTTTGGCATTTTACACTTGCCTCGTAACCTTAATATTTAACCTCAGGTTAACGAGTAATATGGGAATGCCAGAAAAAACTCCAAAGATTATTTCTATTGTCCAAGCATATTATTTAATTGATTTACTTGGCCAGTTATAATCTTATACTATTAAAAATATGTATATTCTAATTTAATAATTTTACTTTTAAACATGTACTTAATATCAATTTCTGTTTGTTTTCCTTTTTCTTTAGCAATTTATTGTATGAGTCAAAAAACTGAAAGACCAGTACTATCAGGTCAGCGCATCAAGACCAGAAAAAGAGATGAAAGAGAAAAATATGACCCAACGGGATTCCGTGATGCGGTCATTGCTGGTCTCGAAACAACTGAAGGTGACTTAGAAAAAATCTCTAAATATTTAGATATCGCTGGTAATAAACTTGATTATCGCCGTTACGGCGAAGTACTATTTGACATATTAATTGCTGGTGGTCTCTTAGGTAAGTTTCTTATAATTTTTAAAATTAATTTAATTTAAAAAATTCTCAAAGATTAAACAATTTAATATTTAAGTTAAAGTCTAGTTAAATTTGCACCCAACTTGGTTTAATCTTCATTTTACCAGAGTTGGTTTAAATCGTTCATAGATTAATTACACAATTTCATATTTATGTTAATGTTTAGTTAAACTAGCACCCAAAGCTTCGCTTTACCAGCGGTGCTTTAAATGATTGATTTAAATAGTTCATGCTTATTTAAGCATGGTTTAAATATTTCATAGTTTAAACTAAAGTTTAGTCATTGTTTTTTGTTTAAGCTAGTAAAAATTACGATTAACTTGGAATTTATATCTTAATATTTAATTAATGTACTTTTTTTTATTTTTTTTATAGTTCCTGGTGGTTCAATCTCACAGGATGGCGAGAAGCCACGCACAAATTTTTGTATATTCGAAGCCCCCGAAGATATGGAAGCAATGCGTAACCATGAGCAGGTAATTTGTTTGTTTTGTTTTAATTTCCTTTCCATTACAGTAATAGTTAATAACAATGTTCATAATGTCATTTAAATAACCTTGTTGCTTTCAAATTCAAGTGTTATTTATGTATTATGTATGTTCTAAGTCTATATAAAAATATACATTTTTATTTATTGTTTATTAACTTGTCTCTGATAGCAGCACAAACCTGTTTGTCTTGCTATGGGAGACAAGTTGTAGATGTCATGATGGAGAAAATTAGAAATTATTGCTTTTTTTACTACACAAACATGAAACAGTTTGCAATGTAGAGTAAAATAGAATTTCTCATGATATTGAATTTATTGTTATGAGAGCAAAAATCAATTAAAATGTATTTTTTTTGTTCCGTATGCACCTAATTAGAACTAATTTTGCTGTATATTTTCCAAAGCTTTACTAGTGTCGAATGGTTGCTAAATTAAAATCATATATTTACTTGTCTGGTTTTTTCCTTACACCATGAAATTTTCAGATTTCTTTCTATGAAACATTACAACAACAAAAATTTAAGTTATTTATTTTTTATAAAGATTTTTTTATTAACTTTTGTTGTTTGTTTATTTGTGTTTTTTATTAGGTATTCATCAAGCTCATGCGTCGATATAAGTACTTGGAGAAGATGTTCGAGGAGGAAATGAAGAAAGTATTAGTCTTCATTAAAGGTTTTACTCCAAGCGAACGCATTAAACTTGCGCGTATGACAGCGCTATGGTTAGGTATGTATTTGAATTATTGAAAACATTATTTAGTAATAATCTAACAATCAAAAAACAAATATTGTTTCCGGAAGGTTTCAGGAAGAAATTTGTCATTGATTTCCTAAGTCAATTTCTTTAATTAACTCTCCCATATTAAATTATTAAAGATTTTGAATTTAATTTGCAAATGTTTGCTTCTAGATGTTTGTGTTTTTGTTTAACTTCTTACAAAATTTTATAATTTGTTAAAAACAAAGCGATTTTTCGTAATGTAAATTTTATATTTTTTATTCGAAAATAATGGCCCTGGTTAAATAAATATAATTTGAGACCTGGGACTACGCGGCTAATATGACTCCAAAAGACTTGTGTAAGAATTGTTATAGTCAGGGTTACTGCGTAATTCCGTTCGAAAATAGTTTAAATTTGAATAAATTACCCATCCGATCCTGGCCTAGTGGAAAATAATTAGACATTAGTCCACAAAGTGGATTAAACATAATAAAGAATTATGATTTAGTACCTCTGAGGCGTTATTCGATTCAATCAAATTTCGAATTTGTATGAATTTTAAATAATTGTTCCTCGATATCCAAAGAAAAGTGAGCCAGAACATATTTATTTAAAACTCATTCGAAAGAATGAACAATTTGTTCGGAATTACTGGTTGTAATTCCAAAACTATTGTCGCCTGGTAACTATTTGAAAATAATTACTCATTAGTCCCCCTGGGGCTAATGCGAAAACGATTATAAACAAATTATTTTGATATTTCAATTATAGGATTTTTTCCAAAATATATCCTAACATCAATTAAGATATAATCCCCTGGGGAGCACTGAGTAATACGATTCGTATTTGGGCTCCTGGGGGCACAATTCCAAAACAATTATTCATTTGATTACCTGCCGGGTTTAATTCTATAAAAGAAATTTAAATTTTTCGAAAGATCGCTGATTCAGGTTTACTTTTTTAATAAATGTTAAACATATAAAATTTCGGTACATCCGTGTCACTTTAACCAAATTTGATTTTTATCTTTGTTTTCCATCAGATAAGAGTTAATACATGAGTGGCATATTAAACTACATTTTGGCGTACTGACTTTTACCTTATATTACTAGAGGCAAAAGACACAAACCCAATTACATTTCATTATTATGAAAATACACATTAATAATCTCCCCTATCGCGAATCAATATTTCACATGAAATTTCACATCAACTTTGTTCAAATTTTCCCATTTGTGAAATTTTTTAGATGGAATTTTGTAAACAATAAACAGCTGTTACGAACAAAATCAACTATTGTGAATGAAATGTTCATGGGAATATCACGATAGCAATTTTCCCTTCGATGGAAATGGTTATTATAACCAATTCGAAAGAATGAACAATTCGTTCGATTCACTTTTCTTTAGGTTAACTGGCAGTAATTCCAAAACTATTTTCCTTTGGTAACTGTTTGAAACGTAATCATTCGAAACTATACATTCTAATTATTCATTTGATTTCCCTGTCTGGTTACTGTCAAATTATACGTTACTTTTCAATTTTATAAAAAAAACTTAAATTTTTCGAAAGATCGCACACACTTTGTTTAACATGTTTATTTATTTCTGGTTTACTTTTTTAATAAATGTTAAACATATAAAATTTCGGTACAACCATGCCACTTTAACCAAATTTGATTTTTATCTTTGTTTTCCATCAGATAAGAGTTAATACATGAGTGGCATATTAAACTACATTTTGGCGTACTGACTTTTACCTTATATTACTAGAGGCAAAAGACACAAACCCAATTACATTCTACTATTATGAAACTACACATTAATAATAATAATCCCGATAACAACAACAAAACAAATATTTATTAATAAATTAATATTGTATCTTTTTTTTGCAGTTAATGGTTCGGTGCCACCCACTGTTTTATTGGTACTCAATAATGAACATTTAATAAAGGATGGTATTGCTCTTGATTTTTTGGTTGAACTATTTGTCACCTTTAAACAGGAGAAGGGTATTGCTTCCCTTATACAAACACTTAAGAAGGGTGGTTTAGAAAGCAAGTAAGTTGAACATTTCTTTTTATTATCTTTTATTATACATTACGGAAAGTTTCAGGAAGAAATTTGGTGTAAACATTTATTGTAATCAAACCAATTTCTTTAATTAACTGTCCTAGATTAAATAGGTTTTGGTTTTAATTAGCAAATGTTTCATTGCGAATATTTGTGTAACAATTTGAAATCTGACAAAGTAAATTTAAAACAAAAATTTGAAATTAAAATGTTAATGTTAGTTTAGTTTTATTTTTTTAAATAATTTTGGATAATTTAGAAATCTCAAATGTTAATTTCAAAATAGTCCCCAAAAAAGTACTATTTTCTGTCCCTTTCGAAAAGTTCTCATAAAGTAATTTCTTACATCCATTTCAAAAAAATTTCTTAGACTTTTTTTTCATCCTTTTATTCTCAAAAGTTCACAAAAAGTACTTTCTTCCATTAATTTTAAAATAGCCTGAAAGTATTCAAATAAAGTAGTTTTTTCCATCTATTTCAAAAAGTTAATTTTAAAAAAGTACTTTTCTCGCTCCATTCCACATATTTTAAAATGTTAGTCTTTTTATTTTTATAAATGTCTACCCTTTATTTTACACTATTTTAACCCATTTTTGTTTCTACTTTTGGTTTTTTACAGACTTATGGACTTTTTCCCACCAAACAAACGTACTGAAGAGAATTTTAAACAAGTTTTCCTTGACAAGGAACTCACTGAAATTATTAAATTGCATAAAGCCCAAGCCAGTCAAGAGGCTAAACGTGAATTGCAACAAACCCTTATTGATGATATTAACGATGAGAAACCACACTCAGAAATCAATGCAGACATTAAAGAATTTGCCGCTAAATCCAACATTCCGGAAAACGAAATTATCGTCATTATATGGTCGACCATTATGTCGCTAGGCGAATGGAACAAGAAAGAGGAATTGGTTACCGATCAAGCTGTACGCCATTTGAAAAACTATTGCCCTCTATTCCAGGCCTTTACCGGCACCGATCGTGCAGAATTATCATTGATCTTGAAAGTTCAAGAATTCTGTTATGAGAATATGAACTTTATGAAAGCTTTCCAGAAGATCATATTATTGTTTTACAAAAGTAAGTAGATGGATGAATGGAAGATTTATTTAATATTTATTTTTGTTTTGTTTGCTTTACTTGAATATACAGTTAATAATATATCTATATAACATTTTTATTAATTTTCCATTTGTTTTTATTATTTTCTTTTTAGCTGAAATTCTATCGGAAGTGGTTATCATGCGTTGGTACAAAGATGCCCATTCTAGCAAGGGTAAAATGCATTTCCTTGAACAAATGAAGAAATTTGTTGAATGGCTACAAAATGCCGAAGAAGGTAAGCACCTCTTTAAACTTATATATGGGTTGTTAAAAATAAAAGTGTCAATAGAAAAAAAAAATTCAATTCAATTGGGTGGATTGTTTGGATTATCAGCAAAATGACAGAACACAATCTTAGCTTATGAGAATTATTTACTTATGTCTTGATCAGAAATAGAAATATACGGGAAAATTTATTAAAAACTCATTGTCAACTCAATCTTGATTATTTATTTAGGGTGTAGGGAATTAATGCTGGAAATCAATGAACATTGAATTAAAAACCAATTTTGTCACATTCAACTTAAATATATATAAAAAGATATTTATTTAGATATATATTCCCAACTTTATGACTAACAAAACTTAAAATTATAACATTTTACTCGGCAATTGTTATTAAAAACATGTTGGTCATATGGTTGTGAATACGAGGGATAGGATAAACTAAATATAATTTTAAATATTATTAATATAAAAGGCCCTTGCCGCTCTTTATGCACCTTATTAGAACTAATTTTGCTGTTAAATACCAAGGCTTAACTAGTGTCGAAAGGCTGCTAAATTAATATCATACATTTACTTGTCCAGTTTTTTCCAGTTTGCAAAAAAATTGCCAACTCTTTTACGAAATTTCTAGATTTCTTTGTATGAAACATTTACTTTGTATAAAAACTGGTTTGCGATTGTGACTAAATTCTATATATTTCCTTTAAATTTATATTTTTGGGTAAAATTTGCATTAAATATTACATTTAAATTATTTTTTACAAAAATTTTGTTTCATTAAAATTTGTTTTCTATCTTTATCTTAAAGTATACTTTGGTGAAGTTTATATAAGATTCATCACAGCCGAATATAGCTCTCTTTTTGTTTTGTTTCAAATCGAATTATGGAGTAAACCCCGGGAGTTGAATATAACATTTTGTACTTCTTTTTTAATTCTCAAATTTTAATTTTGACAGCACAATTTTTGTAAAGTGTTTGAGGAACTTTACCCCCAGGCGGTCTAAAAAACCTCAAAGAGGTCTACTGAAATTACAATCCAAACATTTATACAAATTCGAATATTTTCAATTTCAAATCGTATTATGGTGTGGCCCCCTGGGGTCTTTCATTTCAATTGGAAAGAAAATATTTAGCGAATTCAAATATGTATAATTCATACAAATTCAAAAATGTATCTATTTTTAAGTACTAATCACCAGGATTTAAAATAATTTTTGAAAAAAAAAACTTTTTAAGAATATAAATTTTCAGTAAAATTGTCTGAAAGTTTATTTTTTATCAAAAATTAATTTTTTGTTCTAAATTGTGTAAAGAATTTCCCAATAAGCATTTATACTGAAATTCAAGTTTAAAGCAAGTGTAATTCAAGCCTTGAATTACAGTTGTATTACACTTTATTTCAATACTCCAGTAAAAAGGAAACATATAAATTCAGGCCGTGTTTTTTTGTTTGAAAAATATTTAATTTTTCAATTTTCCCAGTAAGCATTTTTACTGGAAAGCAAGTTGAAAGCAAGTGTAATTCAAGCCTTGAATTATAGTCAAGCAATTGAATTACAGTTGTATTACATGGCGTGTTCGTAAATTCAGTATGATTGCATCACTGCAGTAAATTAAAATTTTAGCGTTCGAAAAAGCATATTTGCGATTATTGATTAACGTCAAACGTTTTTTAAAGCAAATTGTTGGCAGTGATGCTGCAAATTTGTGCAACCGATGCATCATTAAGTTATATGTTGCAAAAGTTTGCAGGTCGTGGCATCAGTGATGCACAAATTTACTGCATTTACGAACACACCCACACTTTATTTCAATAGCATTCTCTAGTAAAAAGGAAAAATAAATTCAAGCCATATGTTTTTTGTTTGAAAAATAAATAAATTTTCAAATATTTTTCATGTTTAAAGTATAATTACATTTGCATTCAAGTCAAATTCCAACAAAATCTTCAAGTGCTTGAATTTTTGGGGCTTTGGTGCTTACTGGGAATTTTTTCAATTTTAAAACATAAAATTATATTATAATTCAAGTCAAATTCCAACAAAATGTTCAAGTGCTTGATTTTTTGGGGTTATTGTTATACTAAGTTGTTATGTTTTAATAAAAATATTGTGTCACAAACCAGAAATTAAAGGCAACTGTCTTGAGAACGAATATGTTGATAAAAACCACAACATAATTCAGGTTACCATGTTGCCAGATAAACAATGCTCGGCCGGTGATTGGGTGTCCATTTATCTTTTAACACATAGATATTTTTGGCCAATAATCGCTGGTACATTATAACAAAGAATTTCAGTTAAATATAAATTAAAAGGGCAAACTTTGAGAATGAATTTGTTAAAAATAAATCCTAACATTTTCTATTGTACAAGTTTGCCAGATTAAACCATAGATTTTTGCTTGCCTAATTGTCTGCTAAATTAAATATAGATTCTATAGGCCAATGAAATCTATGACAAATTAAAAACAATCAGATTAATTATGAATAAAAAATTCCCCGGTAGTTTTAACACCATTGAATTTGAATAGGAAAAATTAGAAAAGCGAAAAAACTCCCAGGGAATTTTTATTCGTAATTGGGCTGAATATAATAACAAATTTAGATCAATTTATTTTACTATAAAACTAGTTGTATATTTTATTTCTTTTATGGTTAATTATTGTATGCATACTTTTTGAGATTGACTTTGATTTATTTAATTTATCTTTGTCTTTGTACAAGTGTGCTAGATTAAATGTGCATTGGTTGGGTGTCCTAGCTACTTTAATCATAGTTATACTAGGCCAATAATCAATGTCACAAAATTTCTCTTAACTTTTTAACAAGTTTTGTGTATTAATTATATTTTTTTTGAGCAACTGATTGAGAACGAAATTTGGTTGATTAAAAATTCACAATATTTTTCAGGTTAACATTGTTGCCAGATTAACAGTGCTCGGCCGGTGATTGGGTGTCCATTTATCTTATTTACATAGATATTTTTGGCCAATAATTGCTGGTACATTATTCTAAAGAATTTTTGTAAAAGATTTATTTTATTTAAATCAAATGGAGGCAAACTTTGAGAATGAATTTGTTAAAAATAAATCCTAACATTTTCTATTGTACAAGTTTGTCAGATTAATAAATAGATTTTTGCTTGCCTAATTGTCTGCTAAATTAAATATAGATTCTATAGGCCAATGAAATCTATAACAAATGTTATTTATAGCTTATTTTATAATTCTAAAATTTGTAAAAAAAATTTTGTTAAATTTATTTTAACAAAATAAAGTATAATTTGTCTTCTTTTTTTTTTAAAAAAAAAAAGAAAAGATAATGGCCACTGTCTTGAGAACGAATATGTTGATAAAAACCACAACATTATTCAGGTTACCATGTTGCCAGAATAACAGTGCTCGGCCGGTGATTGGGTGTCCATTTATCTTTTACAACATAGATATTTTTGGCCAATAATTGCTGGTACATTTATAACAAAGAATTTCGGTTAAATATAAATTAAAAGGGCGAACTTTGAGAATGACTTTGTTAAAAATAAATCCTAACATTTTCTATTGTACAAGTTTGCCAGATTAATAAATAGATTTTTGCTTGCCTAATTGTCTGCTAAATTAAATATAGATTCTATAGGCCAATGAGATCTTTAACAAATGTTATTCAGCCCAATTATGAATAAAAAATTTCCCGGGAGTTTTTTCCCATTGAATTTGAATAGGAAAAATGGGAAAATTCATAATTGGGCTGATTATAAATTATATTTTGGGAATAAAAAATGAATATGTGAATTTTTCATTTTATTGATATGATTTTGTAAAATTTCGCTTGTCGAAAAAGATAAGATATAATGGCCACTGTCTTGAGAACGAATATGTTGATTAACACCACAACATTATTCAGGTTACCATGTTGCCAGAATAACAGTGCTTGGCCGGTGATTGGGTGTCCATTTATCTTATTTATACATAGATATTTTTGGCCAATAATTGCTGGTACATTTTTTTTTTTGAAAAGAAATAATTTCAGTTAGAGATTAATTTTATATAAATAGATTCAATAGGCCAATGAGATCTTTAACAAAAATTCTTATTGTTTATGGAAGTGTGTTATGTTTTGTAATTTGTAAACATTTTGTTAATTTTTTTTTAACAAATGAAAGTATAATTTGTCTTCTTTTTTTTTGAAAAAGAGAAGATAATGGCCACTGTCTTGAGAACGAATATGTTGATTAAAACCACAACATTATTCAGGTTACCATGTTGCCAGATTAACAGTGCTAGGCCAGTGATTGGGTGTCCATTTATCTTATTAACTCATAGATATTTTTGGCCAATAATTGCTGGTACATTATTATAAAAGTTTAAACGATTTTGAGATTTTCTTAACATAAAAACTGACGTGAGATTTCAATGTTTGTTGCAGCTAGGTCAATAGAAGAATTAGCGTATTTAGGCTTTGGGGCTATTGTGAAACAAAATTTTATTTTATTTCAAATTTATATTAAAAACCAACTTTTAATTTCTTTTCATTTTAGAATCTGAATCTGAGGATGAACAAAAGAATGGAGAATAACAAGATATGGCTGAGAAAGTTCCAAACATTGCCAGCGATATCTTTGCAAGAAGCATGAACATAGATTAAACAAAAAAATATTCAAATTCATCTCTCCAATTTTGTAAGCATCTTTAAGAATAAAACTCTACCACCACAACCACCAGCTAATATCAACAACAACAACTATAATAAATAATCTCTCAATTTTATATGAAATTAAAGAAAAAAATAATTCAAAAAAATTACCAGCAAGTCACCAAGTTAAAAAAAGTTAATGACAAACAAAACAACCAACAACCATGTATTATTGTATGAAACAAAAGAACAAAAAAAAAACAACTAAATGAAACTTAAATTTAATACAAAATTTTGACGGCAGTAAATAAAATTGACATAAATATAAAACAAAACAACAACAACATATTTTATTGCAATATTAAATATTATAATAAAACAACAATAACAACAACAGAAAAGTAAAAGTTAAAAAGTCACACTCTAAACAAAATGTATTATGCATTCATCATTAATTCATTCTCATTCATTATATGTATTTGTTTAAGAATGATGATTATTTGAACATAAATTATATACATGTATATTTACAAAACAAAAATAAAATAAAATAAAAAAAAAATTTAAAAAATAAACAACAAAACAACTCTTATATACAAAAATTACTAGAATGTGAGTCCACAAAATCAGATTTATTTATTTCCCAAAAACTAAAAAAAAAGTTTTGTTCTCAAAATTATGAATAAAATCATTATTTTTCTCCTACTCCCTCTCAAACTTTATGCAGACATTTTTTTAATAAAACCACTTAGTAAAAAACAAAATAATAAATAAATATTGTGTAATACATAAATATTTGCTGAAATTTTAAAGAATTTATTGTGTAAAATCATTTAAGATGAATGTAAACATAGAACAAAAGAAAAGTTATAAACAAAAAATAAATTATACAAAAATTACCACTTTTTATGTTTATTTATTTTTTCTGAGTTGATTTTGACCTAGATTCTTTAATATCCTCAATTTATTAGTTTATTTAAGATAATTTAACAAAAAAAAAAAATAAACATTCAACAAGAAAACTTAAACAAATTGTTTATTTATTTAGCGATAATTTTAAATTATAGCGGGGGGTGTCAATTTATGGCCTTGAGGTACTGAGGGAAACTAATATTTATTGTTCGGATTAGATCGAATATTATATTCGGTTTTTATAGTTTTACTAGGTATTTTTTTGCGTTTGGTGTTTTAGAAAAGGGTCAATCCCTTTACCGCAGTCGAACACGATCGAATACTTATTCGAACGTGCGAGTTTTATTTATTTTTGGGATTCTTTTATTCGATATCGAATAAACTGTATAGAAAATTATAGTGATTGTGCTCGATAACGAACGAGTTTTTACTCGAACTCTAATAAGCATCCTAAATTTATTTCGATTACGAGTGCAAGAATTTTCCCCCTGTTATGTATTTTCGAAAATGGTTTCAACATAAACAGCCCAATTATGAATAAAAAATTCCGCGGGAGTTTTTTCTCATTGAAATTGAATAGGAAAAATGAGAAAAGGGAAAGAACTCCCGCGGAATTTTTATTCATAAAGTTTTATTTCCGAATGTTTACTTAATTGGGTACGGCCGATTAACCGTATTCGGTCAATAATCTCAAAATTGCAGTATTGTCAGGTCAGACAGTGCAGTGACGCATTTAGAAATGGTGTTATCATTCTGAACTGAAATTCACATAAACCCAATTGTATTATATGGTATTTGCTACTAAGTAATAAAATAGCTCATTTATTTGGTCCAAAGGGATTTTTTATATTACTATAGATTTCAATAAATAAACATCTAATCTGGAAAAATAGAAATAAATCAACAGACTATATACGTACATATTTATAAAAAAATATCTACAAGTAGGTCTCCCACATCGTTTAAAAACGCATTAGGTATACAATACATATCGTCATCTAAAATGCAAAAGGGTCTATCAACTTTAAAATTTTACAGGAGAGACGACATATTTCGTTATCTCATTTTTACAAATACATAATTGAAAGGCAATAACACAAATCATTCACCCCTATCGCGAATCAACATTTCACATGAAATATTTTCCCTTTTCCTTTTTTCGTTCATCAACTTTGTTCACGTGAAAAAAATTCCCCTTGTTGTGAAATTTTTAGATGGAATTTTGTAAACAATAAACAGCTGTTACGAACAAAATCAACTATTGTGAATGTAAAGTTCATCATGATATTCCCGATAGCAATTTTCCCTTCGAGGGAAATGAATATTTCATGGGAACAAAATTTCACATGTTATTGCCGATAGGGGTGATTGATTAAAGTATGTTGCTCATGCATTATTGATGTCTAACATGTTCAGCCCAATTATGAAAAAAAATTCCCCGGGAGTTTTTTCCCTTTTCGTTTTTTTAACATAGAATTTGAATAGGAAAAATGAGAAAAGGGAAAAAAATACCGGGGATTTTTTTTTTCATAATTAGGCTGGTTGTATTGTGCTGAAGTTTTTACTGGATTTTGTGGTGTTTTGATGCGTAGGTATAATCTTCTATTCAATAGTATTATACGATTTGTTTATAATCTTAAAATTAGATCACATGTTTCTGAAACCGTTCCAAGAAGGACCTAGTGGCCTTATAACAGTTTTGTAAAACTTGCTTGGAGGAGTCAATGCCAAACTTGAACGAGTACTGCTACCATAGATAAATACACATAGATCGGAAACTCCAATGTCAAAGACCTAACTCTTTGTTGCTCTAGGATTTAAAGGATCTATTTTGATTTTGTTCAAATCTAAAGTATTACACATTGCCATAATATACATTTTATGTTATTTAACGTATTTGAATTTTAAATAAACTTCACTTTTACTATTTTGCAAGAGAAAGTGATTTTGTTATTTCAAAGTTATCAAACTTATGTATAGAAAGTGTTATTGTTTTTTGTGATTTTTGTTTTAAACAAATTTATTTTTTTATTCATGAAAGTGAGTGTGTATTAATGCACAGTGGTTTAAAAACATTTTCAGGCCAATCATGAATAAAAAATCCGCGGGAATTTTTCCTATTCAAATTCAGCGTTAAAAATGGGAAAAAAACTCTCGCGGATTTTTTTATACATGATTGGTCTGTTTATTTTGGAAATAATTCGATATCTCGTAAATGTTTGATCATATCTTAATGCAATTTCACACAGTAAGGGCTAGTGATTTCAAAAACGATTTTTTACATTCAGCCCAATTATGAATAAAAATTTTCCGGAAGTTTTTTCCGTTTTCTCATTTTTCCTATTCAAATTCAATGGGAAACAAACTCCCGTGGAATTTTTTATTCATAATTGGGCTGATTGAATATGTTTGGATTCGATTTACAGAACACCAAAAAATGTGAATTTGTTTTAACAGAAAAGTGTTTTTTTTTTTAAAGAAAAACCTTTTTTCCGAATTCAGACTATTCGGTCGGACTCTAATTCCGAATATCAAGTGTTGGCCCAATTCGATTAATCGGTAAGACACTATCAGGTATCTTATGGAAATCGATTAACTAATTTGTATCACTTTACTTTCCTAAATTCTTTTAAATTATTTGCTATGCTATATACATATTTCTAGAAAATAATAAGCCATTGGTTCAAAAGTTTCAAATCGATCGTTTTGAAATCGTTCGCATTCGTGATCGAATGAATTATCGTATCGACAAATAATTTTGATAATCGATTTCGAATACCGTAAATAAAATAAGAAAATTACGATGAATTTTTCTCGATATCAAATGCGGTAGGTATGCCCCTGTTTAAATTTCTAAAAAAATGGGCTCTGCAAAAGTTTGAACAAAAATTAATTCAACGTATCATCATTATCCTCGATGAAGCTTATTTTTGAATGGCTTTTTCAATAAGCAACATATTCGTTATTCGACAGCAGACAATCCGTATGTGCATCCCCAAAAAGGTTAAGGCCAAGAAATTGTGCTACTTCAACGGTGTTGATCCACAAATACATTGGACTAAGTGAAGTAGGATTGGCTGGACAGTTGAATATGTGTGGGTATCATAGGGACCCTGACCACATGCAGGGCATTCATTTGCTACGGCACGGTCTTTCCGGGACCAGCAAACATACTCTTGTTTTCAGCGGCAGGTTTTTCTCCAAGTCTACAAGGTTCAATCGGTATCCTGTAACCGCGGTATTGATGGCATCTCTATAAATGTCGTTCAATGTTTTCCCCAAGTTCGGGAAGTACAGTTATACTTTGTGGTTCGGTAATCAAGTATTTCATTTTGTGGTTTTACGTCATGTTGTCAATAACGGATGTCAAAGGGCAACATTCTTTATTCTAAAGGTAGTGTCACAAATGCAAATATTTGACGAAAAATACGTAACCGCTAAATAAAATACATTTGAATTCTTTTATTTATTTCAAAAACTTATTTTACTTAGGATAATTCAAAACAAAAAATTGAGTTTTATTTTATTTGATGCTGTTTGATCTTACAAAACACTTGTAAGATTAAACACGTCAAAAAAATTTGTGCTAAAAAGTGGTTACGCTTTTTTGAGTAAATATTTGTCATGTGTGAGCCTACCTTAATGGAATCATAAAACGTAATATATTCAGCCCAATTATAAATAAAAATTCACCGGGAGTTTTTTCCCTTTTCTCATTTTTCCTATACAAATTCAATGGGAAAAAACTTCCGGGGAATTTTTTTATTCATAATTGGGCTGATTAAGATGGCTAGGGGAACATTTTAATAATGTCACCCTGTAACACATCATTTGTGCAGATATCTCAACAGCTGGGAATCCGGTTTATGTCTTCGCTAACTTACATATGTATATTAAATTTATATCAATCTACTAGACACCAGTTTAATACATAAATAATTCTTTTTATTTTATTTAAAAACAATACACACATACATAGAAATAAGTTTTTAAACAAAAAACAAACAAAATACATAAAAAATAGTTTTTCAACATATTGTCCAGGTTAACGTGAGTCTCAAATGATGTCTCAAAACTTTTTGTGACAAAGCCAATTCTGGGGGAGACATTTAAGGCAGAAGAACCATGTATACTTTTACCCGCAAAGAGCAAAAGGAAATCATGTTCGAAATGCAGAAGCCTAGAGAAGAATTCAATAATGCCTACGCTGAGGGAAAAAAGAAATTTAAATTGTATTAATATTAAGAATTATTGATGAGAATATATAGAAGCTGCAAGGTATTCATTCATTCATTCAAATTCAAAGCCGGGGTTAGACATTTTTGTTGATTTGGTTTTTTTTTCTTTTTTAATTTATATTTATTTATTTATGTATAATTATTGTTTTATATTTGTTTTAATTTAATTACTTTTTAAAATAACGCCAAAAGCAAGAAAGTATATTTGTTTGTGGGTAAATTTTATTAATACTTAATAAACAAGAGAACAAAACAAAAAAAAAATAAATCATTAAAAAGGAGGGATTAAAATAATAAAAATTATACAGTATTTATAATAATGATTTTTATTAATTCATTTTTAACAAAAAAAACAGCAGCAACATTTAATTAAATTAAATAATAATAAACAAATTAACGGGCAAATAAATTTAACAAAATCTTTATTATAGTATTTCGATAGAAAAAAGGAAAACTTTAAAGAAGCACTTTTTTCATTAGAGGGAAAATAAAAAAATACAAGGAAAATTAAAAAAGCTGTGTTATTAAAAAGCCTGGTGGTTTCTAAAAATATAATTATTTTCTCAGATGTTTTTGAAGAATTTTAATTTCCAACGGGATTTTTTTTGCAATTTTTTACTATTAAACATTTAGATAATTTTAAGTAAATTTATTTTAAAAAAAACTGTAACAAAAATCAAAAGAAATTTAGTGAGTTTATGACGACAAAGAGTTTTTTAGGCCATAAATAAAGGGAGTTTTTTTAAAGCATTTTTAAGAGAAGAGAGAAATCAAAGAAGTTTTAACCCACACACACATGTATCGTTTTATCGGGTATTTTCAAAGAGAATGAAATATATAGATTTTTTATGTTTACTTTGAGAAACTCTACATTTTAAATAGAGAAATTTTGTTTCACAATTTCTTTAAATAAAATATAAAGGATGCTGATCCCAAAGTTATAACACAAGAAACCTATGGAGAAAAATATTATAAAAAATTTAGTTGTTTAATGTTTTTTTAGCTATTTTTTGGCAGTTTTTTCTTGTAAATAAAGCTTTAACAAATATCTCAAAAAATAACACAGCTTTTGAGGTTTTAAAGGAATTTAGAAGGTAGGAATGAGTGAATGACAAAACTTAAAAATATTTAACAAAATTTAGGGGCAAAAAAAAGAGTTGTTGAAAAAAGTACAACTTTACAATACAATACTTTGTTATATTTAACATTTTACATATTTTTTAAAGGGTTTTTGTCTTTAGTTTTTCTTTCGTTTTTTGTACAGGAATGTTTAAATGTAGATTAATTAATGATTAATTTTTGTTTTATATGTTATAACATAGTAGGTAGTTTAGTTAGTAGTTTTTTTTTTGTTTTTGTTTGTAGTATAAGTAAATATGTTTAAATATGTATAACTTGTTTTTTCCTTTAATTTATTTTTATTTTAATGTTTTTTAAACTATTTTCTTTCTGGCTTCAAAAACAAAACTTAAACATTGTTTTTAGATTAATAGTGTTTTCCTTTTTTTTAAGATGATTTTAAAATTATCTATTTCAAACATTCACAAAATATCTAAAATAAACATTATTATTAAACCAAACAAAATTTGCTTCTTTTATTTTTGTGGATTATTTCAGAACATGCTCTCAATAAATATCAACGCAAACTGTTATTAGAAATGTTAAGTTGTTGTTGGTTAAGATTGGGGGATTAGAGTATGTTTGTTTGTTAGTCGCGGTTTTTTTTTCATTTTATTTGGTTGTATAGAGGAGGTGATTATTTCGTTAATTGTTTTTTTTTTGCATTTGGTTGGTTGTTATTTTTGTTGCTGTTGTTATTAATAATTTGTTTGCATTTTCTTTTGTAATTATTATTATTATAATGATTATTTGTAAGCTAAATAAATTTATGCACACAAGTAGAAGAAAAGAAAAATTAAGATACTTAATCGGCAAATTTACGATTGACGTTACGACCGAACAGGGCGTTACGAATTTCGGGCACCAATTGCTGTGAAATCAATTCCAAGCGTGATTCCAAAGTGTTGGGAACCTAGAAAATATAAATTAGATGGAAAAAAGATTAGATAACATAAAAAAATTCGATAAGGAAAAACTCAATAAAAGGACGATTTGTTACATTTTGATTTTATTTGATATACACATTGTATACCCTTCACCAAAGAATAATTTAAGATAAAGATTGACAAAAATTAAAAAAAAAATCACACCAAAAATTATTTTTTTTTTTCAAAATCTGTAAAAATATTTTTGAATCAGATTTTTTTTTACCAATTTTTTTTTTGGATAAATTGGTAAAATCAATTGTTGAAAAAACGTTTGGTTAAAAAAAAATTAAAAAATAATTTTTCCCGATTTTGAAAAAAAAAAATCGGTTCAAAAATATTTTTTCCCGATTTTAAATACTAACCGAATCAGGACTATAGCGGATATATTTATGTAAAAGCATGTAAGTTATTTATGGGCTTCGGAAAGCTGAATTCAACATATAGACGGACATGCTTATATCGTCTCCGCTATATATAACGATCCAGGATATGAAATATAGGTAAAACAAATCGAGGTAATCATCGTTTTTTGTTTATATTTTAGCGATTCTTAGATATTACCGATTTTAAATAGCAATCGAACCAGAACCAGTACTGATTTATTGGATTTTTCTTTGTGGTTTATAGATTTTCACATTGCTACAATATAAAATCGGAAACATTTTTGGCATGTATTTCGTCTTCTAATTTATATTTATTGGCAGTTTTTTAATGAAGGACAAATATATTAAATTAATAACAGAATAAAATTGAGCACACGTTTGTCTATAAGGAAGTAAAAATACTTCAGATTTGTGAAAAACATACGCTAAGTGATTACTATATACATTTGGATGAGTTTTAAAAAAGAAAGAAAAACAAACTCATGTATAAAATTTGCATGAATTACACTCAAACACGTACGCCATGGATACTGAACACAAAAAGTAATAATTTCCATTTTGTACATTGTAGGGTTCCTAATTGTTCCCAATTAAAAATAATAATACCCTTTGCGCACAACTTACCTTAACACGACCATTCAAAGCAATCAATTCAACACCACCACATGCATCGGCAGGCAAATAGTTATCGGTATCAACACTAACAACAACATCTTGATTAAGTTCTTGCTTGTACATGTCAATGGCGGCGGGCAAGGCTTCATTGACAAGACCAACATCAACTTGGCGGCAGCGTAAGATAACTGTGGGTTCCATGGTCTGGTACAAGGCTTGCAAAATCAATTTTTGCAAAACAACTCTGTATTCACTTGGATTTTTGGTTACCTCACCCAAACGGCGACGGGCATCATCCAATACACTGCCTACATGATCTTCACGAATTTTGAGGACCTTTTTTTTAAAGAAACAAAAAGAAAAACGTGTTAAACAAATAAAATGTAAAATTTTTATCAAAAATTTCTTCCAAATAAGCTTACCTTCAAACGAGCTTGGTTAAGCATGTTTGATGATTGAATTTTCTTTTGTAATTCAACTTGTTTCTCTTTCTTTTCGTAGTATTCCATGATCTTGAGACGTTGTTGTTGTACCAAACGTCCCTTCTCAATGTTGAATTCTTCTTCGGCTTTAGCATCGATTTCTTCAGCCTTTTCATTGGCCTCTTGTTCGATGAAAGCCATCATATGTTTGATCTGGGGGACGGTGAAAAAAAATTAATAATTTTGTTTACAATGCTATAACACATAATTCTGGAAATTAATTTACTTGTAATAAATGATTTTGTTCGAGCTTGAATCAATAGCATTTTGAGGAATTGAAGTTTGCTGTGGTTTCAGTTAAATTCATATATTTTTTTATAGAAATGTTATCAATTATTAAAACCGGGTACATTGCATAAATTTCTTTTAGATGATCTTAATACAAAAAAACTGTCGAGTAAATTTAAAGTAAAAAATATGTAATGGCCGGCAATATTAAGTTACTAATATTATAACCAAAATTAATAAGTTCAAAACCCCCAAACTCCTGGTAATGTTTTAAAATCGAATTCCATTATTGGCATTTTAATTTCCTTTACTATCAAAGATACTTTTAACTATTATTATCTTTAATATCAACCTAGGAACTATGATTAAATTATATAATTTCAATTAAAATGCCCTACACATAACATAAAAGAAGAGAGAAATTAATGTTGACATAGTTAAATTATTATTCCCTTTAAGCATTTTCTATCAGTCTGACAAACATCATCAAGTAGTACCCAAACTGCCACCCACCACCCTCTATAGAAAATATTCCCCTTTAAATTATTTTCTTTTTAAAATACACACAATAAATGCATACACATTGGTGATAACACTACAGAAAGAGACAAATAACTGTTAAGAGCAACATCAAACACAAAAACTCTATAACTATCTTGCTCTTACTAATGAGAGCAACCTTCAACAAAACCAAGTCACATGACTGCTACTCTTTTTTTTTTCTTTGGATATATTTTTCTTTCTAACAATTGCAGAAAATATCTAAATGCAAAGGAATTTTGTTTTCCTCCTCTGCAAAGAATTCTAATAAGAATTTAAAAGTGAAATGAGACATTAATTTAACAAAACTAATTGTTTAGTTTTAGCTTGTAACAATAAAATATTAACAAAACAAATAAAAAAACTAGACACATACATTCACATGACATATCCCATGACTTGGGCATTACTACTTAATACGCCATCTTGTAGCTATTTTTCATCAATGAATTTTATTACTTTTACAACTTAATTTGTTCAAGAAACTCCTTTCGTTTATTACAAGTAAAATTCATTTGGCATATATGTAATGGCGTTTTATTTGCAAAGTTTTTTATCTTACCTGTTTCTGTACATCAGCATCGCTTAAAGCCATTTTGCTGTTTTTTTCTTAATTTCTACACACAAATCAAAGATAATTTTTTTATTAAATAAAGCCGCGTTCACACGTTTCCTGTAAAATGATTGAAATGAATTAGTTTTATTGCACTGTTATTTATAGTTAAATGTTATAAATTTCCATTAAATTCAGTTTTTTAAGCTTAATTGTACTAAAAACTGTCGATATTCACTTGCAGAAGTTTGTAGATGTGTGCGCCCACTTCAAGTTACGTTGGTCTTGTACAAAAAATTTCTGACTTTTAACTTTTTTGCTATCATATGATTGGTAGTTGGAAAATATCCCATCATGTGAAGGGAAATTTTTTGGCAGTTTTCATTTGCCTTTAAGAGTTGTGTTTAGTAGGTATTTGGAAAATGCAACTCTGTGTTATTAAATGTGATATGGAATTGCCAGATGGGATTTTAGTGCTGACTGTAATTTATTTGTTGCAGTTGAAATTAATATTTTTACGTTTTTACCTTTTAAAAGCGTTGGTTTATTTCCTTTAAATAAACCGTATTCTTCTAAAATTTGTAACATATCTTTATTTAAATTTAAATAGTCACTCACTTTTAATACACACACTTTATATAGTTTCATGAATTATCTAACGGACAAAACTAGAATGTTCTTTTTCTACAGCTTTAATGTTAATGTTAGCAGTTTTAACAGTTTACGAATTTGAAAAAATAACACAGCAGCCCTACAAAATAATTTTTTAATAGAATGTTCATAAAAATGTTGAGTACGACTAAAGTGCATACAAAAAAACTAATATTTATTAATGTTTACAGTTTTATTAAAAAATTATATTTGAATATCGTACATACAAAATAAAATATTTTCTAACGAGAAACATTTTTTTTATAAAATATATTTTATAATAAATACAATCAGCTTTATAATTTTAATTCGACCTTCAACTAAAATTATAAATTGAACATATTTACCACAAAATATATTGTATAATGTAAATTGTTTCCCGATAGAATTACATTTTCTTTACATGCATAAAAAATATACAATAAAAATATATATGTAGCATAGATAAAAACTCTAAGCCTGCATTAAAAAATAAACTTAATAATAAATATTATATAGCTGGATGTTTTATTAGGCGATCTTTAAGCTTTTTTAAATGCTTTGAATGGCGTGATTTTTGTTGGATCATCACGGTTGAAGAGGCTCTATATGTTGAACTGTAATAGAAATAATTATACAATTGTATTTTCATTAATATATTTGAAATCTTACTTGTTTGTATCAGTAGAATCACCATTATCAGATGGTAGACTGGTTTCTAAAGGTATATTTTTCAAAGTCTCTAGATAATCTCGGGCGATTTCAATGTCCTTTTCAAGTTTGTTTACTAATAAAAACACAAATAATTACAATATTGCACGTGTTTTAATTTAGATTTAAAATGTTATTAATAAACAAAACTTTCTTAAATTGCTCACCCTTATCCTTAAGCATTTCATCCGAATTATTGCAACATAATTCATTCTTACAGCAACAGCATTTCTGATCCATATCTGTAACATTCGTATCGGACATTTTAAAATCGACTTCTGTGCCACCAATTAAACGTGGCATTACCATCGATGTACTCAACATATTTTCAACCTGTTCTTTATGATCCGACAATATCATGTCCAGCAAACATCCTGGTAGCAATTGCTCAGCTTGGGCATAAATTTTCTTATGTAAATAGGCCAACTCTCGAAAGGATAGTGTATCGATGCCGCTGTGATAGAGTTTATGGCAAATGGCATACAGTTTTGATTTGGTATTGAATAAACGACAAAAGCAATAACCACATTCATGTATAAACTCTTCCAATATGTTGCGTAATTCCTTTTCGAAGCTGCGTCCTTGTTGAAGATTAGATTTAAAGGTATCGGATTTCATGTTAACAAAATCATCCAAAGCTGCAGCTTTATGTTGGTCGCGACTTGGCTGTTTATTAGCAGCATCTTTACGCAAAGAAGCTCCAGCAGTTTGCTTAAGAATTGGTGTTTTATAATCGCCTAAAGCTGCAGCTTTCATGATAGAAGTTGGTGTACTAATATTGTCTGTAAATTGTTTCTTGTTTTCGTTTGTATTCTTTTCACGATTGTCTGTTTTACTTTTATTTTGCAATGTATCTTTTGTATCTTTTAAAGGCTGTTTAGAGTTATCTTTAATTTCCATATCAGCTTGATTTTTATTAGAAGAAGTCTTAGATCTGTCTGGTTTTTCGTCACTATCTTTATATTTGCTTGATTTGTCTTGAGGTTTAGAACCAGTCTTAGATTTGTCTGTATTTTCGTTACTATCTATATGTTTGCCAGTTTTATCTTGATTTTTATTTAAAGGTGTCTTAGATTTGTCTGTTTTTTCCTCGCTACCTACATTATCGCCAGTTTTATCTTGGTATTTGTCAGAAACAATTTTAGATATATCTCTTTTGTCGTTATCTTCATAGGTGTCTTTATCGCGTTTTATTGGAAATTCTTTGTCAGGTTCAGAGTCTTCATTTTCTTCATCTGTTTCCCTTGCTTCATTATTACCTTTTTTGTTTTTGCCCTCTTGTTTATTAAGACTATTCTTTATATGGGCTTTACTATTAAGCAGTTTATTATTTTCCGCCTTGAGTTTTTTCCTATCGGCCTCTAATTTATTATTGAGATCTTTAAGTTCTTTCAAATCCATTTCGCGTTCCTTGGCTTCTTCCTGTAGTCTGGCATTATCTTGTTGGCATTTCTTTAGCTTGGCCAATTCTTCTTCCAATTGACGTCGCAAATCATCAATTATCTTTTGATCATCGCGAGAATTGATAGCACTAACAGCATTAGTCAACTGTTGATTTTTTATTTGAACATCACTGATATCCTTAACCAAACCTATAGTTCCTTCTAAGTCTTTTCCAATTCGATTGGCCTCTTGGCCATTTCGATTGATTTCTTTATCTAAATGTTCTATTTTATTCAACATGTTGGCCATTTTGTCATCACCATCTTTGAGTTTTCCATTTAATACAAGATTTTCCTGTAAAAGTTTGCTTTTTTCGGTTTCCAATTCCTTTAAACGTTTGAGGGCATCGGCACAGATAGCTTCACAATCTGCTGCATTTTGCTTTTCCTTTTCCATCTCATCCAATTGCTGTTGAAGTCGTCGCATTTCCCTACAACATTGCTTGTCGTATTCGACATTATTGTCATGGGGTTCAGGCTCTAGGCCATAGGCAACCATAAATTCATCATTGAGACAACCTTTCTTCTTTAATTCTTTCATAATTTCCTCCAGAGTGGCACAAGTGAAAAACGCCAATTCATCTGTTTGATTTTTACTAGTTTGTGTTTGATTATCGTGCAGACATTGCAGCTTGACAGATTGTAATTCATTTACCACGTCCTTTATTGAAAATTTATGATTAGTTTAGGTAATTAGTCAATTCATGTCTAGTTCTAGAGAATATATTTTAAATGAAAACCTGTTTAAACTATTAAATTAGCATTTTAATGCGGATATGTATTTAGGGCCGTAAATACATATCCGCATTAAAGTAGACCTTTGTGTAGTAATTTTTGTTCAAAAAGTTTTCAAACTTTAGAATCGAATTACAGAGTAAACCCCAGGTTATGAGGTAAGTAAATTGAATAATTAGGATTTTTGGCGACAGACGGACATCTTTCTAAAGATAAGACATTGAAATTAATTAAACTATTTGAAAAACATGAATTTTTTACAAACAGCAGATAATTTTATTAACATTTAATTTAGATTAACAGCTTTTTAAATTTCAAAAATCAAAAACATCAAAGTTTCCAACCAAAACATAACAAATTTAATTATTTACGAAACTATAACATATTTTTTTTCAAAACATTTAGGCCCCTAACATAGTCGTAGCACAATTATCAAGACCTAAATCAGCTAAGGGCTGCAAACGATAGCCACTGTTTTTAAATGCTTTAGCCTTATACTTGACATTTTGAAAAGTAGTTAGACAAAAGGAAATAAATAAAATTAATGTCCTCCAGTATAAACTAATTACCACTTACCATTAACTGTTTATACTGACAATCATAGTCGTTTAAAGCTAAATCTCGTTTAAGTATTTCATTACGCAGACTGGACACTTCCATGGCCAACATGTCTGCTTTTTGGGCTTGACATTTAGCCTTTATAAGTTCATCCTTTATATCTTCAAGTTGGGCCTTAAAGTTATAAACATTAGAAGTTCATATTTCTTAATTTTAAACAGCAATATTTTACCTTTAAACATTCCTCTTTATAACAGGCATTTTGATTTTGACCTTCATAGTATTTTTGCATATTTTGCATTTCTCCTTCCATTTTATCTATATATTGCGATTGATTACTTAAACTACTGCTCAAATTTCCAGCCTTTTTATGGGCCTCTTCAGCTTGCTGTTCCAGCTGCTGTACTTGTTTTTCTAAAGCTTTAAACGATTTACACTTCTCTCTTAAACTATTGCGTTCCTTTATAATGGCTTTAATATTCTCCGCATCCTGCTCCGAAATGCTGGGCAATTTATTCAGTTGCTGTTGTTGTTTTAATTTTTGATACTCATCTTCCATTTGTCTTAGCATTATGCACTCCTTGCGCAATGTATTTATTTCCTTATGCAAATAAGCCACATCGTTCGATTTCTCTGGTTGTGTTGTTATATTTTCCATGGTAACTCGTTCGTCCAGCTTTTCAATTAAACGCTTCAGATAGTTATTTTCAGCTTGTAGGACTTCATAGGCTTTATTCATATTTTCCATTTTCTTATAGATTTGTAGCATTTCATTTTCTTCATTATTACTTAGTTTGCCGGCCGTGGTAAGTTTTTGTATTTTATTGTAGAAATCTTTGGCCGTATTGGAATCTAATTTGCTGGCTAGAATTTCTCTTATTTTTTCATTCTCTTCTTTGGCTGTTTTCAGCCGTTCATTAGAGACTTCTAATTCTTTCTCTAGAGTTGTTTTTATTTTTAACACTTTTTGATATTCAGCCAAGTGCATATTGGCACATTCGAGGAGGCTGTCGCCACCAGTTAAAACTCCTAGTTGGGGCATTATGTTCTAGAAGTGAAACAAAATTTTGTAGGAATAACACTCAAAGGATGCGTATGATATGATAAATACAGATAAAATTAAAGAGGAATGTTTAATAATGCCTAGCAGAGATTGAAAATGTCAATATTCAAAAATACTTACATCGCGAATACCAGCAGCTGTAATGTCACCCTGATTACGTTTTTGGCCGACTCCTGCTTTGCCTTTATACGCACTTGTACTAGGACCTCTAGCAGCATTAACATTATAATTACTCTCAGCTCTACCCACATGAACATCTAAGTCACTAATATCCCCTTCACCGTAACCTGTAATAGCCTAAAGAGGGAAAATGAAAATATTTGAAGATGTATATAAAGACAGGGATCTCTCTGCTGTTTTTTCTAAAAACACGCTTACCGGATTTTGACATGTTACCAAATCGCTTAGAAATTTCGACTGCTTTGCCTCATCACTTGCCCATGAACGATGATCGATGGTGGATTCGTAACTCTTTAGCTTAACGCAAGCTTTCTTACAGCCCAACTCAGCACTTTTATTCAGGAATGGCACATTGAAGAAATTGGAAAATGCCATGATTGTTAAATATAAAATAAAACTGTTTCTGTTTCTTTTGTTTCGTTTATCTTTAACCTTCAAAGAACTTGGAATTTTAATGTTATTGCTCTTTAAAATACCCACAATATTTTAATAGTAACGAAAATATGTTTTTCTTTAAATAAAATCAAGTTTTGTCAAAAGAAATTAAAAAATATAAGAGAATAAAAGGTATTTTTTGGATAAATTTAGAAAATGTTGCTTAAATTTAAATTCGAAAAACAAGGTGGAAAAAAGAGTTGTATTTTAATGTAGTTTTTTGTTTTATTGAAAATTAATTATTCAAATCCTTGTGCCCTTCTAATGGCTTGATCTTCATCATTGCTTTGCATTTGTGAAAAGCCACATGGCTGCATAGTCATACTGGCTGTGCCAGAACTAATGGTTCTTAAAATACTAGAATAATTGGATAATTCAGCTAGGGGAGCATTAACTAAGATTAATTTGTTTTTATCGCCTTTTGGCAGAACATCATTGATAACAGCTCTTCGTCGTGATAAATCGGATAATATGTTTGAAGTTCTTTCACTGGGTACCACAATTTGCAAGGCCATTATGGGCTCCAAAAGACGGGTTTCATTTTCTGAAAGAATCTAAAATGCAAAAGATAGAATTAAAGCAAAAATATAAAAAAATAAATAATTTTAAACTTACTTTTTGCACACATTGTGCAGCGGCTGCCATTAAAAACGAGTCTGCTGTGCCTCGACCAATAGTCACACTATGCAAACGTATTTGCGTTTCCACCACTTGACCACCAACTTTGGGGCCCCTTTCTAAGGCCGAAATGCAACCTTTGCGTATCACCTGCAAAGTGCGCGGTCTCAAAGCCTGTAAATTATTTGTAGTTTCCGAGGTTTTGTGTAGACTAAACAGTTCTTTACTGTCTTTCACCAACTCCAAGGTAATGGCAACACTTTGCTTAGAGCCGGCAATTTCTTTCTCAATACCAAATGTATTAACAGCAGGCTCTTCAATAGTTTCTTTATAGGCTATCTGCAAAGGACCCAAGTCTACCTCGATTTTATATTCGCTTAAAATGCGCGATTTTATAATATCCATGTGCAATTCACCCATACCACCTAAAACGGTTTGTCCAGTCACCGAATCATAGGAAACTCTTAAACTGGGATCTTCTCTTTGTAGCTGTTTTAAAGCCAGTTCCATGGCATTTTGATAGGAGACACTGGGCGGTTCAATAGAACAGAAATATACCGCATCGGGTATTTGTGGTTCTAAGGAAAATATTTCGTTTATTAAATCAGTCTCAATGTCTTCAGTGGTAGTTGTTTCAGCAGATTCTTGCTTGCCCAGTTGCTTCTGCAAACGTTTTTGGGCATTTTTTAAAGAAGTGGCACTAGTCACCAGCAAATCTCCGGTTACAGTGTGCTAAAAATATAAAAATTTCCTCAAATCTATAAATATTTATAAGCTTTTGTTACCTACCTTTAAACCCGAACATATGGCTACATCTCCCGCCTCTACCGTGGAAATTTCTCTATATTCATCAGCTAAGGGTTCATAGATTTTACCGACAGTCTCCGACTGAGCTCTGGTAGAGGTTAAACGCATACTTTTCGTCATAGCACCTCTTAAAACACGTACCAAAGTCAAAGGACCTCTTTGTTTGTCATGAACTATTTTGAATACTTTGCCCACAAAATCCTTTCTGAAGAATTGAATTAATTAATAACAAGATAGATATATACGCCCTTCACCAAATTATACTTTAAGATAAAGATTGACAAACATATAATATCCTTACCGCTCATGGTGAAGGGTATACAAATTTTGCAAAAAATTATATCCAAAACTTACTCAAAACAATCATATAACTGATTACGTTCCTGGGGATGTGGCAAATAATCTATAACTGCATCCATTAGCTTTTGTATGCCCACGTTTTTATAGGCTGAGCCCAATAGAACAGGCACAATTTTTTGTTGACATGTCGCTTGTCTTAAAGCTGCATAAATCATTTCATTGGTAACCTTATCGAAGCCCTCACTACTTATAACCACATCGGCTAAATTATCGTCAACACCCGATAGTTGATCTATAAGGTTATTACGTCTGTCCAGCAGTTCTAATAAAAGGTTTTCATCTGTTATGGCTTCAGATTTGTAAACACGTCCTAGACTTTGGGGATTCCACATAACGTGTTCTAAGCGTATTATGTCATATACAGCTGGAAGTTGGTAAATAAAAAAAAAAATAAGATTATAAACACAAATTAGATGTAGCCAACACGATTTGGCTTTGAAAGAAAATATTAAATTCACAATTGGGCCAATTTTCATAAATTTAAACAAATATACAGCCCAATTATGAATAAAAATTCCGCGGGAGTTTTTTCCCTTTTCTCATTTTTCCTATTCAATTTCAATGAGAAAAAACTCCCGGGGAACAAACTCCCGCGGAATTTTTTATTCATAATTGGGCTGATAAAAACCGCACCCAACGCTATTACATGTATTACATATTTTGGCGCGAAAACTCGAAAGTGAAAAAATATAATTTTTTCCTTTGAAATACTTAAACTGAATCTAAAACTGTCCTTACTTATTAATAAATTTACTCACATAAATTCCCCCTTTCATCTTTATGAGGATATTGTATACATATCGGTTTGGCATCTAGCTTCGAAGACAAATCATTAACACATTTGTCGAAATCAGCATCAGGACGATCCATTTTATTGACAAAACTTATTTTGGGTAAACGATGTTTTTCAGCTTGAGACCAAACCGTAACTGTTTGAGCCTCTACGCCAGCAGTGCCATCCAGTACAACAACAACACCATCCACCGCATAAAGAGATTGTTCTACTTCCATGGTGAAATCTATATGACCAGGGGTGTCTAGTAAATTAATTCTGCAAATTAAAGAATAGAAAAACAAGCAAATAGAAAGAATATTTTTTTTTATTAATCTAAATCCAAATTATACTTTTTTTCATTCCAAGGAAATGTTACCGCTGAACTGCATATTGTTATACCACGTTCCCTTTCCTGTGACAGACAGTCTGTCACTGTGTTACCTCTGTGAACCTCACCCAATGATCTAGTTTTGCCCGAATAAAACAGCATACGTTCAGTAGTTGTAGTTTTTCCTGAAATATTATTAAAAATTGTTAAATTTCAATATTCTTGATTATACAAGAAAGCTTACCGGCATCTATGTGGGCCAATATGCCTATATTACGTATGTCCTTGCTGCTAAGGTAGCGTCTTTGGTTTATTAAGCATTTCCTATGTATGGGCAATAAAATTGTTTTTATAAAAGTCATAGTTATAATAAATTTAGCTTAATAAACTCGACGTTAAATTATTTATTTCTATAAAATGTTGGTTAAGTTCATAATTATATACAAGAAGCTGTTTAGATATCATAATAAAAAACAGCTGTTCTTTGTGTACATTTTTAACGAAACGGTTAAAGGTTTTTAATTATGAGTGAAACACCCTGTAGTAGAGCTGAAAAAAAGTACTAATTTTAAGAGTTATTTAATTTAAACCTACACAATAAAATAGAAAAATTTTTAATTTTATACATTAATTGCAGTCAATAATAATCAAGGGCGTTGTATCATATACAAAACACAACAAAATGTGGTCGGCTTAAAAATTTATATTTCCAGCTACACAGAAAAAATTATTATTACAAAATTTTAATTAATCGATTTATAATATATTAAATTTGCAAATTTTGGCTTCAATTTAAATTAATTTTAAAATAGAATTTAGACACTAAAAAATAAAGAACTATTTAGTACTTGTTTGAAAATACATCTCTGTTAAAACGTAATTTCCAAGGCGAATTTATATAAGGTGGCAGCACGAAGAAATCAGGCGAATTCGTTTATTTTTTATATATGGAGTTTGACATTTGCTTGAGCAAAGTTTGACGTTTGAAACAAAAAACATCTGGAATTAAATATTTAATTGAGGCCACCGTTTATAATTCTCTACTGTCATTTCGATTGTTTTGTTTTCATATATTTTTGCGCTCAATTTTAGAAACATAGCCGGTAAAATCGATTGTGTTTTTCAAAATTTTTTCATTACCATACCAACCACCATGTCCTTATCTACCAGACCAAAAAGACGAGCTGCTACTAAAGTGGCTATTATAGATTTATCAGATAGTGATGGAAATGAGGAAGCTACACCAGAAAAAAGAAAACGTACCATTAAGGTAACTGCAAAAGAACCTAGAGTACGCAAGGAAAAGCCAACTGTCTCTAAGGAGAAAAAGGAACCCAAGCCACGTAAGCCTAGGGCAGACAAAAAATCAAAAGAAGCATCCAGAAATGATGAAAATACACCACCCAATGTGGAAACTAATGTTAATGATGATGACTTTCCGGAGGTAATCAATTCTCCTGTAAGAGACGCAGCAGATGGTCAGTGTTTGCAGCCGGAAACTCAAAATACTAGCGGTTTAAACATAGAATTATCAGATAGTGACGAGGGACCTTCTCCAGAAAAAAGACAACGTATTGAAAAGGTAACTGCAAAAAAACCAAGAGCAGTCAAGGAAAAGGCAACAGTTTCCAAAGAGAAAAAGGAACCCAAGCCACGTAAGCCTAGGTCTGAAAAGAGATCAGAAGAAGCAATCAAAACTGAAGAAAAAAGACAACTAAATGTTGTGGAAACTAATGATGATGACGTTCCAGAAATAATCGATTCCCCAGTAAGAGACGCAGCAGATGGTCAGTGTTTGCAGCCGGAAACTCAAAATACTAGCGGTTTAAGCATAGAATTATCCGATAGTGATGAGGGACCTTCTCCAGAAAAAAGACAACGTACAGTTAAGGCAACTGAAAAAAAATCTAAAGCAGGCAAGGAAAAGGCAACTGTTTCCAAAGAGAAAAGGGAACCCAAGCCACGTAAGCCTAGGGCTGAAAAGAAATCCGAAGAACCAATAAAAATTGAAGAAAAGACACCACTAAATGTTGTGGAAACTAATGATGATGATGTTGCAGAAATTATCGATTCTCCTGTAAGAGATGTAGCAGATGATCAGTACTTGCAGCCAGAAACTCATGATACTAGTGGTTTAGACAATGAAAGCATGTATGATGAACAACCAAGAGCCAGGGTGCAAGGCAGAAATAGTTTTTGGGGTAAGTTTTGGGTGTGAGTAATTAAGTTGTTTTTAAAAACCAATGACATTTTTCTTTTTAGCACGCCGCAAAGTTTGGACCATTGACGAACTGTTGGCAGAAACGGCCAACATTGAGCCCAGAGCTGCCCGCAATATTGTGCAGTTGTTTGAAAATGAGAATACTATTCCTTTTATTTGTCGTTATCGCCGAGATTTGGTGGATCACATTGAGCCGGAAAAGTTGCGTGACATTAAGAACAGTTATACGGAAATTGTTAATTTGCGTAAAAAGGCTGAGACGATCGTCATCCAACTGGAAAAGGAAAATGTCATCGATGAGGAGATACGTACCGAAATGATGTGTGCCAAAACTACAGAGGAATTGGAGTTTTTGGTAAGTTTTATATATTGAGATATATTGTTTTTATTTTTTTTTATTTTTCAACTTATTTATGGAAACTATTACTATTTCATAATGCCAGTATGCTCCCTATAAACCGGCCAGCAAAGGCTCTTTAGCTGAAAGAGCTAAAGCTTTAGGCTTAGAACAATATGCTGATCGTTTACTCTATGGAGAACTGCCACAAGTTTCCACTCGAAATTTGGTCGATCGCAAAAATCCCGATATGGATAATGAAGAAAAAGTTATCACAGGAATTTGCAATATTATATCACACAATATAAGTAAACATACTGGAGTATTGGAGGAATTAAGACGATTGTAAGTTAACATAAAATATTAGCTTTTTATATAACTATAGTTTAATTTTTATTGAGACTATTTTGATTACTTATATTTTTTTTTAATGATTTAGACAAAAAGTCCATCGCATAGTTTTAAAAACTTCCAAAGTTAAAAACCCCACCGGCAAAGACAAGGATACATCAAAACCCTCAACTTCCTCGCATGGACACGGTCATGGTAATAAAAATGATGCCTCTAAATATGAAACCTATTATGATTATCAAAATGATGTGCGCTACATGAAACCTCATCAAATATTGGCCATAAATCGTGCCGAAAAATTGAAATTTCTTTCGGTGAAAATTATTATAGCCGACTATGTACGCAAGGACATAGAGCGCTATGTGCGCAACATATTTATGGAAGAGGGTGAAAAGTATCCTTTAAGATTTGATGTATTTAACAAAGCCTTTGAGGAATGTTATACCAAGAAATGTAAGTATTTAGTTTATACCAAAAAAATATTGAGTTTTGTAATTTTCACATTTTTCATTTGTGAGCCCATTAAGAATATATATTATGGATCGTTATATATAGTCGATATATCCCTGTCCGTCTGTCTGTTGCAATCAACTTTCCGAAGCCCCCAATAACTTACAAACGTGACTGATACATCAATGATACTTCGTAACTCAATATGAAAACGAAAATGTTCGAAATTGTGTGCTAAATACATTGTAATTCAAAACGATTTCCTTTCGAATCGAAAATGATTCGGTTACAATTTAATTTGCGGATTCGATATAACCATGTCCGTCTGTATGTTGAAATCACATAACTGATTCATACATTAATGTATCCGATATGAACCCGGTTGGATTGCTATTTAAAATCGAGAAAATCGGTCCTCAAATGACTGATATATAAGGAAAAAACCAGGATAATCTCGATTTTTTACCTATATCTGGATTACTAAGTCATTAATATAGACAATATAGATATCTAATGATAGTTATTTCAAAGACCTTTGCAACGACGTAAGTTGGACCTACAATCAAAATCGGGTCAAAATCGGGAAAAATATTTTTTAACCCATTTTCGACCAGCAACTTTGTAAGTGAATATCTAAGAAGCTGACCATATTTTTTAAATTTTTTTTAACAGAAATTAAGATTTATATTTTTTTAACATCTTTGATATATTTATTTTTTGTCTTTAAGTAAAACCAGAATTTTTTCTTGATGGAGCAAAAAATGCAATTTTTAGTCACTTTTCTAAAATGTTAAAAAAAATAAAAAAGTAATTAATTTTTATTACTTTTCCGTGAAGACAAAATACCAAATTATAAGAAAAAAAAGAAATCAAATTCAAAATGATAAAACTCTTATTTTTGAGAGGCCGTAATTTTTAGTGGTCGAAAATTCGACCAATGGCCGAAACCCATCATATAGCGTCATGCATACTAATTTAATTATTTTCTTTTCTTATTATATTAAAATGCTTCAAAATCATAACATATGTTTTATTTTTACCCTTGGGTAATTTTTATGTGATAAATGCATATAAATTTGTGAGACCTAAATCTCCTTTTGATATTTATGCACTATATTTGGATAATTCCATTATTGCGGAAATGGTCGCTTTTACAAATGTCTATGCGCGTGAAAATAATGCTACTGCTAACCTTTACCAATAGAATTGCGTCGGTTCATTGGAATTTTATATTTGTCTGGTTATCATACTTTACCACATATCGATCATTATTGGTCTTCTCCGACATGGCATTATCAATGTTGAAACAGGTATTTGCATCTTGCCGATAATACTAATTTGGATATATTAGATCGTTTTGTTGCACTCATGTAAGATGTTTATAAAATAAAAGCCAATTCGATTCGGCTTTAAGCCGTGGTTCTTATGTTCAGAAAAGGGCTATTTATTTTATAGTATTTTATACAGTGGTTCAACCACATCTTATAGTAAGAGCATATGTCCTGGTGCCCAAAAAGTTTTAAATTTGCTTGCTAACGTACCTGATCCGGAGTTTCATACTATTTCCTTTGACAATTTTGTGTTCTTTTTATCAGCTTATGTGTCTTTTTGAGCCAAAATTTTATGCAATTGGACCTATACGTGAAAACAGAATGGAAAATGTTCCGTTGCAAAATCTAAAGAAAGGTTGCGAGGAGAATTTGTTCCTTTAGTTGATAGTCAACAGTAATGTTATAACAATAACTCCACAGTTGAACCACTGGTCGGTGCAAAAAGATATTGTTGCAAGCAGAAGAAAACCATAACAATTCCATAGCCGAAATTGATAAAAGAATAGAAAAACTTCAAAACAACAAACCATTATCGCAACTTGATTTTCATTCTGAAGTCACAAGTAAACTATTGACATACGAAAAGGATAATGAGTCTGAAAATGAGAACCTGAAATATCCCACGAACAATCCTCGAATCAATGAGAAAGTACACGCCGTATCAAAAAGCGCATAGAATAAACATAGTCGGTGTAAGCTATGCAAGAAGCACACTTTATTTACATTTAAGAAGTGCAATATTTATCTACACATCAAATGTTTTGATGAATACCATACATTTTTTAAATGTCACGTATTCAGAAATAATAATTATTTTAAATTAAACCGCATTACTTTAATATTTTCCTTCAAACTAAAGATTTTCTTTTATTAATTGCAAATATTTATATTTCTTAAATTATATCGTTTTCGGCCAATGGTCGATTTTTCGACCAAGCCATACTAGGAAAATGGCAACCCTGGGGCAACAAATTTTAATTTTTTTTTCTTAATTGGAGCTTTTAAACCATGCCTTTAGAAGGAATTTAATAAGCTCCGTCGGATTCTGGTAGTGGCCGATAATGGGTTAACCCGAATTTTTTTTAACAAAAAAATTTTTTTTGTCCTAATGTTTTATCACTAATAAATTTAAAAACATTTTTTTTAAAAATTAAAACAAAAAATTTAAATTGAAAAAAAAAAAAAAAAATTTATTTTGTTTACCTAAAAATATTTAAAATTTGTATTTTAAAGTATAATATAAAATTAGTTTGTTCTTAATGTGTTTAATATATGTATGTATATTGCAGTGCAACCCTTGATGACTCGTCAAATACGATCAGATCTAAATGAATCTGCCAAAAAGGCCTCAATAGATGTTTTTGCCAAAAATCTAAAGCAATTATTGTTAATGTCTCCCTTGAAGGGAGAACGTATTTTGGGTATAGATCCTGGTTTTACCAATGGTTGCAAATATGCTGCCATTTCAGAAACAGCCGATGTTTTGGAATCCGGGGTAATGTATCCTCATAAACGTAATACTGATCCGGAGAAGTGGGGTGAAGAGTTGGCTAAAATTTTATTGAGACACAAGTAAGTATACAATAACAGAAACAGATTTTCAATTGCTTTTCATATAAAACTTTTTTTTAAAAAAAATTTTAGCTTATTTTAATAATAAATTGTGTGAAACTTTACTTTTCTCTTCCCATTAGAATTAACATTATAGCGTTAGGTAATGGCACCGCCTGCCGGGAAACTGAATTTTGGCTTTCAAAACTTTTTGAATTGGGAATTTTAGATTCGGCTTACGTACGCTACAGTATAGTGTCCGAACAGGGTGCCTCCATATACTCTTGCAGTGAGGTAGCTAAAAAAGAATTTCCCCATATGGATATGAATGAAATAAGTGCGGTGTCTATAGCGCGACGTCTAAATGATCCTTTAAGTGAATATGTCAAAATTGAGCCACGTCACATTGGTGTGGGCATGTATCAGCATGATATAAATGAAAAGCAGTTGAGCGAATCTTTAAATGAAGTGGTTTCGGAATGTGTGAGTTATGTGGGTGTAGATATAAATACGGCCAGCATTACAGTGCTCAAGTAAGTTTAATCGTTTGTTTTAATTTATTATAAATAAAATTGAAATTTGTTTTTTTAATCTTACGTTAGACATATTGCCGGCTTAACGGAGAAAAAGGCAGAAAAAATCATACAATATCGTTTGGAAAATGGTTCTTTTCGTACGCGCAAAGATATGTTGCAAGTTAAATCTATTGGGGAAAAGACGTTTGTACAATGTGCTGGCTTTATACGCATAGATCCTCGCAGTTTGGGTGGCACTATAGAGAATTTACTAGATTGTACTTGGGTACATCCGGAGAGTTATGCGGTGGCTAAAAAGTAAGTCTTAAAATTCCTGTATTAATACATTTTAAGGGGTCACTTTTCATTCCACTAGTGTGTGAAAAATTACTTTTTCATATTTTCTTTTTCCTTTTTTAAATAAAATTACAAACTTGTTTGGTTTTTTCCTTTGATATTTTCTTGTAGAATCATTTCCAAATGCAAACTTGACATTAAGAACATTGGTTCATCAGACTTCATACAAAGGATCGGAAATTATAAGAATTTATGTAATATGGATGATTTAGCTAAAGACTTTAAAACACCCAAAGAACGAGTAAGTATTAATTTGAGTAAAATCACTCTCAAAATCTTAAAAAAAATCTCAAATCATAAAATTCTAAATCAAATTATTTTTACACTTTCCCTTATTTCTTACAGTTGGATGTCGTTTTTCAAGCCCTACAACGTGAACTCTTCAAAGATTATCGCAGCGATTTCGATAAACGACCTTTGTTTAAGCAGGGTTTAACCAAAATCACCGAACTATCTCAGTGTGATGTTCTAACGGGTGCCATTACCAATATCACACATTTTGGAGCATTCGTGGATATAGGTGTAGAATGTGATGGTCTAATACATACCAGTAATATGGGTAGAATGAAATTAAATATTGGTGATCGTGTCACGGTGTCCATAGTCCAGATGGATGTTAAACGCAAACGTATTGGCTTACGTTTGGAAGAAATGCTAATGGAAACGGATACATCGTTCACATTTGCTTGAGAAGAATGAAAGTAATTAAGGAAATATATTTAAGAAAAATACACAACTAGAGAGTTAACTTATTTTAAAAAAATATATAATAAAAGAAGATGTAATAAAACTTTTAACGTTGCACAAAATGTTATACAACAAAGAATTGTGTTCTTATCTCAGATTTTTTCAAAAGTCCTCTAATATGGATAATTTAAAAGCATAAGATTATTTTGTCTAGCTGAATTTTTAGACGCAAGTAATAGCCAAAAAACAAGTTAGAGTGCGAAATTTGGCTGAGCCGAATCTTATATACGCTTCATCTTAGTATAATTTGTATACCCTTCACCATGAGTTGTAAGGGTATACATATTTACTAAAGGCAGAAATGTAGCTCTTGTAAAGACATGTATAAGATATGCGATACATTTTGATCGGTTTTCAAATGAGAGCGGTATAAAATCAAAAAGGGCGGTATTTTGGGGCGTTGCAGAATTTTTTAATCCTAGCACTATAGTTCAAAGTATTACTTTTTCCGTGCGAAATTAATAACTATTAAAGTATTCTACTGTTTGATATCAAAATTGGACCATAGGTGGAAATACTTATATTTTCAAGAAATATAAGAAAAAATTAACCCTTTGTCGACCATTAACCCATTAAGAGAAAAATAAAGTAAATTCATTGCTTTTGATTAGAAAAAATTTATTTCATATTAGTTTTGAGTCAAATTAGTTGAATCAGTAATTCATTTTGTAAACACATTTGATTCAAAATATTAATTGAAGTATCAGATAAATCTTCGCACAGTGGTATATAAAAAAAAGAGGGAAATAAATCTGTAATTTCTAAATCCTTAGTTAGATTTGAATAAAATTTGACATGCGCAAAGAATAAGTGTTGACGAGTTTAAATTTTGACCGCATGGCCCCACCAGGGGTGCGGCCAGGGGTCCACATAGTAGAATGCCTCGGGTATGTTCAATTTTTAAAACGATCCTATTAAGCCATATAGTGTTTTCATTTCGAAAATTATCTTAATTTCTTCTGCATTTTTGACATTTTACTTTTAAGTAATTGTTGACAAAATGGCGGACTTTTTCATTCAATAATTTCTTACAGCCCTTAGCAATAACAGGAGCACTAATATTCTTCACAATATATTTAATAATAGCATCATACTTTGTGTTTTTTGGACTTTTTTTAGCCAAATTTCAAAAAGTTAATTTTTTTATAGCACAGTAACCTAGAAAAAATTAAATTACTCAAAAAGCGCAAAAATGCGCAGTATGAAATAAAGTGAAATGAATTCACAACATTTCAATATATTGATTTATTTTTATTTTAAGTTTAACAAACGTTAACATTTTTTTAAAAGCTTCTATAAAGTTAAAGTTTTGTAATCAAAAGAAATTACTTTAAGGTTATCTTTAAAAATTGTAATTTTTAATATAAAGGGAAATAGTTTCCAAATATTTAGGAATGAAAAATTAAGTACTTAGACGTCTCGTTGTTTTCCATTTTAAACATTATTTAAATTATTCACACACTTTCCGCAATTAACGGTTAAATTGTTCAATATAATATTGATACTATTCACAAATTTTTAAAAATGTATCGAAACTTTGACTTTGAAGGCGTGCTGTCAAGCAGTATTTTGTACTTTACAAAAACCTATTGCGAATTTGATTTCATTGGAGTTTTAGGAACAGGTTGACAACAAAAAATAATGAATAACAACAACTTCGAAATTTGAATTTCGCACGGAAAAAGTGATACTTTGAACTATAGTGCCTAGGGGTGACTCAACTTTATTTTTTGTATGGGGACTGAATCACTTTAATGGTTAGCTATTCCAATGACAATAGAGAATCTTATTAAAAAAAAATTTTAATTTTTAAATTTATTAGTGAAAGAAAATATATGACAAAAAAAAATTTTGGTGAAAAAAAAATTCGGGTTAAAAAATATGCACTTTGAAATATCTATCATTAGATCCATATTGTGTATATTAATGATATAAATAAAAAAATTGGGCAAAAATCGATGTTGTCCCTATTTTTTTGTAATACATACATCCATTTGTGGGCCGATTTTCTCGATAGCAACCAAGCCGGGAGAATTGCCCATATGTTGTGCATGAATCATGTATGTTATTTGGGGGCTACAGAAAGTTGATTACAACATACAGCGACTCCTCTATCTATAACTATCCAGAATATACATATATGCTTTGTAAGGTCGCAAATGAAAAATGCAGAAAAGAAATTACAAACGTAATGACAAACACTTGCTATTTTAAATTCGACCTAGTCAATTTTTATATCCTTCACCTTCGTGAGATGGTTATATACATACAAGTTTATCATTCCGTTTGTAATTTCCACAATTTTCTGACCCTATAAAGTAGATATATTCTGGATCCTTATAGATAAGGGAGTCGATTAAGCCATTTCCGTCTGTGTGTCTGTTGAAATCAACTTTCCGGTCCACAACTGGCTAAGATATAAGGAAAAAACCATGGGCCGAATTACCGCATTCGATATCGAGTAAATTCGATCGTAATTTTCTGATTTGAGATTACGGCATATCGAGCATGAAATTTAGTACATTTTGTTATAATTACGATATCGAAATCATTTTTCGATACGATAGTTCATTCGATCACGAGTGCGGTAATTCGGTCCCAGGACAACCTCGATTTTTGACCTATGTATATATAGATTACTAAGTCATTAATATAGACAATATGGATATCTAATGATAGATATTTCAAAGACCTTTGTAATGACGTATATAAGATCATAGTAAGTTGCACATACAATGGGTAAAAATCGGAAGAATACTTTTTAACCCGAATTTTTTTTTCACCGAAAGGTTTTTTCCCTAACTATAAAATTTTTTTTTTTAAATTTAAAAAAAACAATTCGAAATTTTTTTTCCAAAAAATAAAATAAAACTGGTGAAAAAAATAAATTTTGTTTACCTAAAAATATTAAAAATTTTCATTTTGAAGTATAATTTGGTGAAGGGCATGTAAGATTTGGCACAGCCGAATATAGCTCTCTTACTTGTTTTTATTTTGGTTGTGGTGTTTAAATGTTTTGTGTTGCAATATACATTTTTACAAAGACTTTAAAAACTACAGATAACACTTTTCACGTAAATTATACACTAGATGATCAGGAAATATAAGAAAAAACAAACCATTTTACCGCAGTCGGCTCGAGATTTACTTTTAGTTTTCAGTAATTCTAATACTGAAGATGATAATGTTGATGCTGATAATGATGATGACAATTATGGTGATCATAATGATAGTGATGAAGGGGCTGATCGGCTGGGCCGATTTCGATGAAATTGTTTGTGTGTGTTTGAGTGGATCCCTGGATGGTTTAGATACACAATTGACCTATATAGGTACAATGGTCGTGGCACCACCATACAAAATAAAAATTTATTATTGAAAAAATTTGTTTTCTAAAATTTTTTATTAAACTATTTCTATTTCCTTTTACTTAGTAAGGCATAAACTTAAAAGAATCTAGCATTTTGCCTGAGTGAAGCATCACTTTGGATGTCACATGGTGGTACCACACCAACCCTCATAACAACCATCCTCTTCTTGACATCCATATGAACCTGGTTGATGAGCACAGTAATCCATCTGATCATAAAAAGCACATCTACTAGATGAACATGAATAACTATAGCAGTATTGTGAACAATGTTCCATATGGTGAATTGCACAGCCCGAACAGTCGTAGCCACCTTAAAACAATAGAAAGAGAAAATGTTTGAATTAAAAAAAAAAAAATACCTGTTACAGTTGAAGTAACTCGTACCTATATGTGGACCACAGTGTCCGTACAATTCGCAGTCATATTGAATAGGTGGCATTACAATGTATTTACGTCGAACCAGTATCCGTGGTGGTCTGAGATAAACTTTGGGTGCAACACAAAATGTGCCACATCTACGAGAGCGGCGACTATAACACTGCCAACGATTATTACGATCCTCACATATGCGTGGCGTCATGATAACACAACATTTCGATGGTTTTGTTGTATTCGAAATGTCCTGATTGCTCTCGTGGTTTAAACTCACCGATGCATTAACGACAATGTTGTTCGTATTGTTTATTATAATGTCCGGTTTTGTTTGATTAAATTGAGTTATAATTGTATTATAAATTGTTATATTCTGTACAGTGGGTTCAGGCACGCCACATCTATGACCAATCCAAACTGTACCTTTCGGACATTCAATGACAACACAATTACCCTTTACCATTTGAGTTCCAGGGGGACAATATATAATAGTGCACACTAGTCCAATGAGTATTGTTCCAGGAGGACATACGATGGGTGGAGTCGTGGCAGTGGATATTGTTGGTGGTGGTGGTGGTGTTGGTGGTGTTGGTGGTGCTGGCGTTGGTATTTTAGGTGGTTCTTTTCCACAGCAACATTGTGTTGTTGAACCACAACATTGAATTGTGGAACCACAACATTGAGTTGTGGAACTACAACATTGAGTTGTGGAACTACAACATTGAGTTGTGGAACCACAACATTGATTTGTCGAACCACAACATTGAGTTGTGGAACCACAACATTGAGTTGTGGAACCACAACATTGAGTTGTTGAACAACAAGAGGAACAGGTTTGAATTGGATTCGTCTGTATTGTAGAACAGGCGCAAGTAGTTGATGATTGACATTGTTGACAACTAACTCCATTCGTTGGTGGCTCAGAGCAAGGAGCAAGCTGTTGATTACCACAGCAGGCAGTTTGACTGTTCGGGCATGGATTAACAGCAATAGGATATGGTGTAATCGGCACAATTGGATAATGACCTCTGCAACGCCGTATTCCCAATTCCTAAACATTCAAGACAACGATTTTCCGAACTGATCATCTCGAATCATGTATATATATATATACTTACAAAAATTGCGAATCCAATTAACAAATAATATCGAATATTCATTTTAGTTAGGCGTTTACAAACATTCTCTTTGAATGTTAACATTCAAACTGAAATAGAAATGCATATTTTTCTTTTCATAATCATAAAATCAATATTTTCAATATTGAACTTTCTAATTTGGGGTCATCAGCGCTTATCAGTCGGTTCTCGGATTATGTAGTTATGATGGCTTATCAGTCTGTTCCTGGATTATGTAGCCATGATAACTTTAATTGAAATATGAATCGAAACATAACAACAAAACCAACAGTGATTGCAATCGATTATGAATTCCATAATCAGGTGAATCCACATATCAACGACAGCAACAACGCAAAACCGATCATCACTATACGATCATTGTCACCAGCAGTAATACCCCAACCAGTCCAACAAACATTACAACATCAGCCAAATTAAAATATATGTATGGTCAAGGTCAAAAATTGTCTTCTGAAGACAGTTTTCCTATAGAAAAATTGTCTTCTTCTGAAGACAGCTTTCCTATAGAAAAATTGTCTTCTTCTGAAGACAGCTTTCCTATAGAAAAATTGTCTTCTTCTGAAGACAGTTTTCCTATAGAAAAATTGTCTTCTTCTGAAGACAGTTTTCCTATAGAAAAATTGTCTTCTTCTGAAGACAGTTTTCCTATAGAAAAATTGTCTTCTTCTGAAGACAGTTTTCCTATAGAAAAATTGTCTTCTTCTGAAGACAGTTTTCCTATAGAAAAATTGTCTTCTTCTGAAGACAGTTTTCCTATAGAAAAATTGTCTTCTTCTGAAGACAGTTTTCCTATAGAAAAATTGTCTTCTTCTGAAGACAGTTTTCCTATAGAAAAATTGTCTTCTTCTGAAGACAGTTTTCCTATAGAAAAATTGTCTTCTTCTGAAGACAGTTTTCCTATAGAAAAATTGTCTTCTTCTGAAGACAGTTTTCCTATAGAAAAATTGTCTTCTTCTGAAGACAGTTTTCCTATAGAAAAATTGTCTTCTTCTGAAGACAGTTTTCCTATAGAAAAATTGTCTTCTTCTGAAGACAGTTTTCTAAAAGAAAAATGTCTTGTTAAGACTGTTTTCTAAAAGAAAAAAGAAAAGTTTTCTAATAGAAAAATGTCTTGCTAAGACAGTTTTCTAATAGAAAAATGTCTTGCTAAGACAGTTTTCTAATAGAAAAATGTCTTGCTAAGACAGTTTTCTAATAGAAAAATGTCTTGCTAAGACAGTTTTCTAATAGAAAAATGTCTTGTTAAGACAGTTTTCTAATAGTAAAATGTCTTGTTAAGACAGTTTTCTAATAGAAAAATGTCTTGTTAAGACAGTTTTCTAATAGAAAAATGTCTTGTTAAGACAGTTTTCTAATAGAAAAATGTCTTGTTAAGCCAGTTTTCTAATAGAAAAATGTCTTGTTAAGACAGTTTTCTAATAGAAAAATGTCTTGTTAAGACAGTTTTCTAATAGAAAAATGTCTTGTTAAGACAGTTTTCTAATAGAAAAATGTCTAATAGAAAATGTCTTGTTAAAATTTGTCTTTGTTCTTTTTTTTTGCTATAAATTGTTTATTTTTTTAATAATAAAAAGAAAAAGACTGTTTAAATTGTATTTATTTTGGAAGTATTTTATTTATTTTGTTTAACTATTTTTTTTTCACATGTTTTTTTTTGTTTTGTTTTTTGTTTAATGTTATTGTTTTGTCGATAATATAACAGTTTTATTATTATTTTATTTTTTTTTTTCATTCTTTCTTTTGTTAATAATTTTTATAGATTATTCTTATTTGTTGTTTATTGTTTATTGTTAAGACTAAGTTATTTTTCGTTTATTATTTTGTAATGAGAAATGTGAAATACTTTATATTTGTTTAAGGGTGAAAATCTTAATAATGATTTATTAAACCACAACTAAAGAAAAATACTTCTTCCCTGGTATAGTTTGACCCAAAATTTTTAAGATTTCCTTGTAAATGCTTATTTATTATTATTATTATTATTATATAATTGTTTTTCTTTTTTTATTAATTTGTTTATTATTTTGTCATAAGTGTGTGTTTTGTATTTTGAATACATTTCTAATAAATTATTATTTTTTTTTGTTTTCTTGCATAACTAGTTTTTTTTGTTCTCCTCCGTTTTATTTTTATAATATTTTTAATACATATGTTTTTTTCGTTTGTTTTGTTTTTAATATTTAAAATCATACATGAAATGTGTATTTATTTATTATTTTTAAGCATAAAATGTTTATTAAAAACGTTTTTGTTTTAATGGTTTCTTTATTTTTTATTGTTAAGCCTTAAGAAATACAGGTTGGTTTTTAATGAAAAAATCATATTTATAAGTTCTTATTTGTTTTAGATTTATATTTTTTTTATATTTTTAGATTATTAAATTAAAGTGATTGATTGAGTGAGTGAGTGTGTGTATGTTTATGTATTTTTATTAATAATTATTTAAAAAAAGTTTATAAAATAATAAAAAAAAATAATACATTATACTGCATAAAAAATAAATAATAATAAATTCAGTTTATACAAAACAAAAAGTAATAAAGAGTCTCTAGAACACAAATGTATGTATTTTATTAAATATTTATAAAAATAAATAAAAAAAAAATAAATGTTTAATAAACAAAACCAAACAAAAATACCAGTTTAAACATTTAAACAATTAATAAATTGAAAATTAAATATTTGTTAAAAGATTTCACTGAATAAGGATTAAAGATAAAATGCAACCCGTTTCTTTAATCTATTACGAAACTTTCGATCGCTTAAAACGCCAGCGCCTTACACGATAAGGCTGATTATTTTAATTTTATTTTTCTTTCTTAAATGCGTAAATATTGCATAGCTGCTGAATAACACAGGTTTGACCTTCAAAAAGTCCTATTTGTCATCACTGCTTTACCTCAAATGCAAATGATGCAATGTGGCAGATAATTTTCGTAGCTGTTCAAATTGCCAAATATGAAACGATTAAAGTAATTGTTAAATAAACAATTACATTCGTTATTATCACATTGAAAAAGTTATCTTGAAACTAAAATTAATTTTCGCACTAATATTTCATTGTTCTACATCAATGGTTTGCATTTATAGCTAACACAGGTCGAACATGATCGGCTATTTAGCTGTAAACAATACGAATGTCAACGAAGTTTATAAAAAAGATTACGTTAATCACCCTGGAGACATAGTGCAATCGTTCTTTTCGCCAATGATTGATGAAAATCAATCTCCAGGCCGCATTAGAAAGACAAATCACAATCATTAACTGGTAAGATTACAACAGAGATAAAGAGTGCTAAGCATGTTATTATAATCAATGTTCTGTCAATGTCAAATACTGATCTACATCTATTTATCATCTAGAACATAGTCCCGCAAATAGAGGCAACACAATTTGTGTGCATGTATGGGTAAACAATAAAATATCCGCAACAACATCAAGCAACTGATTGAAATATTTGTATTTTTACTATCTATTGCCATGGTAGGCGTTCATATAACCTAGGTTACGATGATTTTCGTCAAACAACCCGAATGTGAATAAAAGAGCGTGATAGAGCGTTAATATACACACATTTCATTCATTTGCTTGATGTTGTTGCGAATATTTTATTTTTTACCCAAACATGCACACAAATTAAATGCCTCTATTTGCCTACCAATGATCTATTGTTTACATTCGGGTTGTGTACGTGTAAATTGACGAAAATCTTCGTATTCTGGACAATACTAGCGAGGAACTATGATCTAGAAAAGGTTGTTAAAGACATTGGTACAACAATTTGTAATATTTTTTTTAGAAAAATGTCTTAAAATCCATTAAAATCTTTTTAATCTGCATTTTACATATTTCATCTCTAAATATTAACAAAAAAAAAACACTGAACACATCTTAAAAATCGTGAATTTAAGAATTTTAGAAAAAAGTACTTTTTGGTACTTTTTTTTTAAATAACATATTTTTATTAAAAATTTAGCTAAGCATCAAATATCTATATCATAAATAGATATTTAGCAAAATTTTCAATAAATTGATTTTTAAAAAAAGTACCAAAAAGTACCATTTTCTAAAATTCAAAATTGGAAAAAAATACTACAAAAGTAACCTTAATTATTATCTTTAAATCGTGAATTTTAGAAAAATTTATATTTTTATTGAAAATTCAACTAAAAATATTTTGATATCATAAATTGTTATTTAGCTAAATTTTCAATAATAATACTTTTTAAAAAAGTACCATTTTCTAAAATTCAAAATTAAAAAATACAAATGTAACCTTAATTATTGTAAAAATCTTGTATTAGAAAAAAGTACTTTTTTTAAAAGCATATTTGAAAATTCAGCTAAATATCTTAAATTGATATTGATAAATATCATAAAAAGTACCAAAAATTATTTGTATCCCAAATTCAAAATTGAAAAAAATAAAAACTACAAATTTATCCTTGAAAATTGTGAATATTAAAAAAAGTATATTGATAAATATCATAAATTGTAGCTAAATTTTCTATAAAATTAAGCTTTTTGATAAAGTACCAAAAAGTATTTTTTTTTTAAATTCAAATTTAGAAAAAAAAAATCCTTAATTATTGTCAAAATCATGAAAATATGGAATTTTATAAAAAAGTCCTATTTTGAAAAACGTGTTTTTTTGATAAAAAAAAGTACTTTAAAAAAAAAAAATTTGTGGTATTTTTATTGGAAATTTCGCTAAATATAATAAATTGGTATTGAAAAATACCATAATTGAGGTTATAAATTATTATATAGCTAAATTTTCAATAAAAATATGTTTTTTCAAACAAATACGCTGTAAAATCGTAATAACAACTTAGTCATTTTAAAAAGTACTTTTTAAACTTAAATTTTGAAAAAGTACTTTTTTGATTATTATTCGAAAAAACATTACTAAGTTTTGTTTGGATTTACCATTAAAAAATGGGCGGAAATGAACTGATTTTTTTACATATTTCCGCAGAAAGAAAAAAGTCGGTGAAATTAGGAACCCTAAGTTGCCAATCATTGCTTTAATTCAAAGAGGCAAATGTTGCACATCAATCACTGCATTGGAGATGAAAACTATTAATTCAAATTTACTTCTTGCGGCTCTCTTATAATCGTGGTTGTCATAGAATCCAATCATTGTCGGAATCGGTTTCGAAAACGTCCAAAAAAAATACATTTGACTTATGAAATCCAATGTTATTTTTATTTAATCGATAAAGAATTTAATTCTAGATCGATTAAAAAACCGATAACTTTCGATTTCACAAGACCAATGTACTTTTTCTGTCGTTTTCAAAACCTATTCCGACAATGATTGGATTCTATGACAACCCAGAATATGAAAATTATGCCAACAAAAAGAGTTTTCATCGCCAATCTGGTGTGATTAACTATTAAATATTTAAAATCGGAATATTTTTGGAGAAAATACTTGAGATCATGAATATTTCAAAATAAAAGGTTACAGAAATTTGAGGTTATGAGGTCATCCTTCGATATTTTAACCATGTATTGGGTTTTTTGAAAAACGAAATCTTCTTTAATTAAATAAACAAACTAATGTTGACATCAGAGATCTTTAGTTTCAGCAAGACGGCGCCACGAGCCAAACAGCCGGCTAAACAATTCAGTTGTTGCGAGAGAACTTTGCGATGTAAATTGGCCGCCTCTTACTTCTCGTGAGATCATTAATATCTCAAAATAAAAGGTTGAAAAAATTTTAGGTTATGAAGATATAAAATATCAAGAATTGAGCTGTCATCTTTTGACTTTTATTTAATACAAACTTGGGAAATTTTATTCATGTAAAGCTTTAGAAGCATTTAACGTTTTAGAATTGGGTTTTTTGAAAAACAAAATCTTCTTTATTTATGTAAACAAACAAACAAACAAACTAATGTTGACATCAGTGAAATTTTCGATATCAATTGGCCGTTCTTCTTGTTATTTAACGCCGCTGGAATATTTATTCTGGGGCCATTTTATAGACCGGGTTTACGTGAAGAAACCTCAAACAATTGATACTGAAATTCGGTGCTGCCTTGGCGACATAAGCGTAGCGTTTTTGCAAAATGTGTTTCTAAATTTTTGTGAAAAGAGCGGATCATATTCCTTTATTAATTATCATATTCCACATTATATTGGGTCAATAAAACTGAATTTGTCAAAAAAATAAAGACAATTTACTTCCTAACCACAAATTTATGCACCCTGTATGTTGGATTATTTTACATTCTCCCTATTTTTATCGCACTTAATCAAATTTAATTGGATATGAGCAAAATTTAATTGAAATTCACCATGATTATTGAACATTTCCAGAGTGCCAAGTCATCTTTATAGTGTGAAAAACAGTAAACAATATTTCAACACATTCTAATCACATGATTTTTGTTCTATTTTTTCAATCACACATATGAACGTTGTTAAGAGGGCAACATTTTAAAAATATTACCCTATAACAGGAACATTTTGCAATAAAAAATATCAGTCAACCAAGCACATTTGAGTGCAAATTAAAATTGAAATCAAAATATGGAATTTTGTTATTACCAAGCAATACGGCTGGCTTCTGGTTTAGTTTTTATTTTCTTTTAAACATTTATTTTATTTGAAACAACAAAACAAAAAGTATTGTAAATTAAAATATATTTTATGTTGTAAGTTTGAATGAATGAATGATTGTATGTATGTATATAAAACAATTAAAATACAGCTGTATTAATATTATTTTTTTGCAAATGTTTCTTAATTTTTTATCATTTAAAATGATAGTTTAGGTAATGTTTAAGTATATATACTATATAAACTTTATTATAATTTATTTTCTTTCTTTTTTCTTTAGTTTATCATTAAAAAGATTCTTTTTTGTTTCTTTGTTTGTTAACTTATTTTTTAAATGTTTTATTATATTTATGTATATATAAATATATTTATTATTTTAAGGTTAATGTTTGTTTGTTATATATAATAAATTTATAAAGCCTAATTATTTGTTTTCTTTTCTGTATAACAATTAAATGAGTTTAATTTTTAAGTTAAATTAACACTTTCGTTTATACGAGAATTTCTTCTTTTTTTTATAAAAAAAAAACTAAATTTATACACACAAAATACAAGTTAAGGGGGATATATCACGAATTATTTTGCTTTTTTATAAAAAAATAAAATCTAATTTAATTCTGGTTGATTTTCTTGAAATTTTGAGGACTTTTTTTTAACATATTATTCCATACAGATTTGTTTAAGCGCATAAATAAAGTAAATTTAATAAATTTAAAAGCAAAAGCTGTTATATAAAAACACAGTAGTAACTTAAATAGATTAAATAAATTCATTTCAAAATTATTGCAATTTCGTTAAATACATAAATCTGTTTGTATTTAGTACCTGCTTAAGATTTTCTTTCCTCTACGTTATTAAATCTATATAGAGAGTATAGTTTATAAAAAAAAACTTACCAATTATTGTTTCGTTCGTTTATTTGTGTTCTTTTTGTTAAATAAATAATGATTTAATGTTGTTGATATGATATTGAATGAAAACAACCAAAAATTAAATATGCTTTCAAACAAAAGCCTTACTTCTTTTTCTCTTTTTTCCTGTAAAAATAAAGAAAATGGAAAAAATTAAACTCATTAAATTAAAATATAATGGCCAAATTAAACAAAATTTATTATTTTTAATTGAAATATTTAATAAAACTATTTAGAATCAGTTTACGTTAGGAAATGCAGTAATTTTGCAGCATTAAATGCTTTAATATTGGCATCACTGCTAAACGTCAAACGTTTTTTTTAAGGCAAATGGTGGACAATGATGTCACTGCATTTTTTTATTTGCAAGTGCCAAAAATTGTTGTAGTTCAATGTTGTACAATTTTACTGCATTTCCAACGTAACTACATTTCAGTTTTGTGGATCATAGTAGGTTAGCATAGTAGGCCTAGCTAGATAACTGGCAATAATTGTTAAAGTTCGCTCTGGCTATTCTAAATCTTGTTAAGAGTAACAATTTCAATGTTTTAATAAAATATATAAAACTGTCTTCTAAAGAAACTTTTCTATTAGAGAATTGTCTTAACAAGACAATTTTCTTTTAGAAAACTGTCTTAACAAGACAATTTTCTATTAGAAAACTGTCTTAACAAGACAATTTTCTATTAGAAAACTGTCTTAACAAGACAATTTTCTATTAGAAAACTGTCTTAACAAGACAATTTTCTATTAGAAAACTGTCTTAACAAGACAATTTTCTATTAGAAAACTGTCTTAACAAGACAATTTTCTATTAGAAAACTGTCTTAACAAGACAATTTTCTATTAGAAAACTGTCTTAACAAGACAATTTTCTATTAGAAAACTGTCTTAACAAGACAATTTTCTATTAGAAAACTGTCTTAACAAGACAATTTTCTATTAGAAAACTGTCTTAACAAGACAATTTTCTATTAGAAAACTGTCTTAACAAGACAATTTTCTATTAGAAAACTGTCTTACACTTTTCCATTTGAGCTTATGATTTTACTAATAAAATTAAAAATAATAAAATAATTCCTAAAATTCTATTTGAAATTGGTGTAAAAATACTAAAAAATTGTGCCAGTGTTGTTGCTAAAAATCTTGAAAAATTGAATTGAAACTAAAATTAAAATTTTTTTTTATGAAAAACAATGAAAACTGTGTAAAATGTCCTTGTGAGTATAAATTGTATTTCATGATTTTTGTTGTTGTTGATAATTGAAACATGTAAAAGTGCAGTTTTGTTTTAATGTTGTTGCATTTACCTTTAACTCTTTCAACCATTTATTTCATTTTTTTCTAATTTTAGAAATAAAAATAATATTTAAGTGAGGTTTAAAATATGAATAGATTATTTTTTTGATTCTTTTAATTATTATTATTTTTGTATATTTTATAAAATTAAAAATAAATTTAATTTAGGAAAATAAACACGACCACCAGGCAAAACTACCACAGCCATACCATCTGCAAAGTTAAACGAAGGAAAATATAAGAGAAAAAACATAATAATTTTGAATCAATTTTGCAAACAGAATTGTACACATACATATTTTCGTAAATTCAACAATATAATGGAATGGCATACGGGAAATATTCTATATAATAATATGTAGTTTATAACACAAGAAAGACATTAATTAAAGCCACAGAAAAACAAATGAAAACAAGCGTAAAATACAAAAAATCAGCAGAACAACACAACACATAGGACTTGACATTTATTGGGGAGAATTTGAAATTAGTTTTTTATAGAAATCAAATAATTAACGTATAAAGGACAAAGACTTGATTGCATTAAACATTTATTAACAATTATTAATGGTAAAAATAATCTCTGCTTACAGATAACTTAATATTTGGATATTTTAAAACTGAATACTATAACGAATATTTGAATCAATCCCACGACAGCCGGTTCTACACACCGGAATGACACGAGTTCATTCGGCCAAGGGCTGTCAACTCAGCAATCACTGCTGCTACAACAACAACAACATCGAATATTTGAATCTAATAGAATCAATTCTTAAATGCAGAGTAATACAGTGTCATTTTATCATAATAAACTTTAAGCATTCGAAAAAGCATATATACAGTGGTGGCCAGGAATTTAAGACAAAAATTGTTTGCTAAATTCCACGTGATTGACAATTATTTTTTCAAATATTTCCACAAATATGTATGCATGAGGACTGTTTTAACACACAAGTGTGTTTTATTCGACTGTGTCAATTCATACATATTCACCACGAACACATACAATTTTTCAACAACTTGACCAAAAAATTTTTTTTTTAAATAAACACATTTTCTCACTTTATATCATTATATTTTTATTATTATAAAATATTCGGACCAAATTTCGTATTTTTAGTTCCATTAGTATCGGTCATATCATGTTATTAACAGCGGATGTTCGCTGAGGTGGGTCAACGTATTTCCACATATCTTTGTCCAAATATGTTTTACCGATTTTTCCAAACATTTTTCAGAAACTAGAAACATTAATAATAAATTTCATACCCTTAGAGGTCCTTTTATTTTGGCTCTATCGCACTTAAAATTCATTTGATGAAAAATATTCAAGTATTTGTCTTAAATTGGTGGCCACCACTGTATATGTCAACACTGGTTTACCCTATGTCTATACTTGATACATTTGTGTCATGATAAACCTCAAAACGGTTGTAGAGATAAATAATTATTTGGTATATTCTCCAGTGTTATTGCATCTTTACACTATGTCTTGACGAGCCATCAATTTGTTTACTTAGCGAACAATTTCTTGTCCAATCATGAACTTGTATCGTATGGTCAAATCATTCGATAAGTGAACAAATTGTTATGACAAAAATTATTAGTGCTCCAACTCGGACAACTTTGTCTTGACAACAAAAGTCATTAATTGCTATACAGTGAGGCCCCAATTATCCGTGATTCGTTTAACCGGCAACATCAATTAACCGGGAAAGAAAATTTAAATATTTTTGGATCATTTTTTTTCATCGATTAACCGTAATTACCTCTATTATCCGGGATTATAAGCATCATTTTTTTCGATTATTTTTGAACAATCAATTTGAACAATGTGAATAAAACGGGGAATTCCCTCTGTTGCATACGATGATTCGGAAGCATATACAAAAGTAGATTTTGCTGTTTATGAATGGTTCCGGAAGGAAAGATTTAAAGAAACTCCAATTTCTGGATTAACAGCGAAGAAAAGGCTAAAATATTTCACTCAAAATTAAATAAAAAAGCGACATTGTATTCACAAACTTAATGCAGCAGGAGAAAAATATGCAGCTGATTATATAGCTGCTACAATTTTCGTGGAAAAATTAAATGTATTCATATCAATGAAAAAACTCACCAATGAGATAATGGAGATTAAACAGAAATTTTTTGAAATTGTTTACCTGAGAGCAGTTTGCCTTAAGGCTGAAAACTTTATTGTGAAATTTTGTCCACCAAATTTGACGATATTGATCCAACTGATGGAGCCGTAAACGTCATTATCGAAAAACTATATGTATTAAAAAACTACTTAAAATTGGTACTCAATTAACCGGACAAATTGATTATCCAGAATGCTCCCGGTCCCGACCATTACGGATAATCGAGATCTCACTGTAATAAATATTTATCAAGTATAGATATGGGATTATTTCAAATGTTTTTTTTAATGCAAATGGTTGACACATTCTTCAAAAATCCAACTGCAAGATTTCAATTTGCCTTAAATAAGTATACGACTCTAAGGGCGGGTATTTACTTGAAAATCAAAAGCCAATCAATAACACTATACAACAAAATGAAATTTTTTCCAAAATTACAAGGTCCGACCAATAAATTTTGATAGAGGAGACAAAAAAAAAGACACGTGTATCGGCGTTTTGAAAGTTTACATCTGAATTTCATTTGAGGGCGGGTTAAAGTTTCCCAACTGTGGCACATTCTTATTCACCCCTATCGCGAATCAATATTTCACATGAAATATGTTCCCTTTTCCCATTTTTCGTTCATAAACTTTGTTCACGTGAAAAAATTCCCCATGTTGGTAAATTTTTAGATGAAATTTTGTAAACAATAAACAGCTGTTACGAACAAAATCAACTATTGTGAATGAAAAGTTCAGGGGAATATCACGATAGCAATTTTCCCTTCGAGGGAAATGGATATTTCATGGGAACATAAATTTCACAAGTTTTTCATGATCCTTACATTTTAGGTATAAAATGTATTCCGCAAAGTTATGTAAAATGTTACGAAGAATATTTTTGTAGAATATGTTAACCCTCTAAATCCTCAAGGCATGGGACTTTTTTGTCCTTCTTTTAAAAAAATTGCAAAAATCACCATTAAAACAGGGATTTAAGGGGTTAACAGTTCTGCAAAAAAATTATACGTCAAATTTTACTATAAGTCCCTGAATACACCAAAACGGAAAATTCAACCAGAAAGTCAGAAATAAGACACAACAAAAGAGAGCTTACGATTAATTTCGGATTTAATCAGATTAGTTTATTTAAACATAAAACTAATCAAACTCTAATAAACTTTGATGTTTTTGGGTTCTAGTTTAAACTTCGGAGTATTGCCATACACAACGTCAGAAAATGTCACACTTTGTTATCAAAACAGTGAGTAATTTATGAATAAAAAGAATAAATTTGAAAAAATTTGCATAAACATTTCTTACCCCCCTAGACTAGACTAGTAATAAATATGTTGGCAATAAAGAAATAACGCTGGCAGAATAACGATAACTTCGATTAGACACATATTTTTTTCTAAAAATGTCACCCTAAGAATGTAGCCTTTGCCAAAAATTAATTTTTATATTGCAATTGGACAAATGATTCGTATTTGTAGTTTATTGAAAACGACAGTCGAGCAAAAATCAGCCTATCTATTTGACAAGTGTTAAAAAAGAAAATGTTAACAAAAATATTTAATATTCAAATTATTGCAAAATACTTTAAAGTGCTTCAAAACAAATCAAATAAACTTATGTACACCTAATTAAAACTCTAAAATAAGCCATGAATTATTTTACTCAAAATATTACAGATTTCCAAAATAATATTGTTATAGTTTTCAGTTTAAAAAAATTCAACCAAATTTCTAAATACATAAATTGCAAAAAAAAAAAAATAATAAAAATTCAATATAAAATGTGTAACTTATACCAAATACATTTACTATTTTTTTAAATGTTTATAAGATTTAAGGTGATTTTTATTAGTTCTCAAATTTTCTCAATTATTATTGTGAATGACGACTAACTATTTAAATAGTTTTCTATGGCATACTACTCTAGTCAAGTGTTTAACTTTATTGTTTTTTCTTTTGTAAATAACTACATTTTATGAAAATTGTATTATATTTAATTAATTTTTGTTTTATTTTTAAGTTTTTGTGGTATTATTTTCTTTCTTTGTTTGTTTTACTATATAAGAAAAAAAACAACCACCTAAAGCTATTTAAAAAAAATGATAATGAAAAGGTTTTTGTTTTGTTTTTTTTTTTATTTAAAGTAGTTTTTTAAAACCTTACTAAAATGTTAAAAAAAGGAGACCACTATAAGAAAGCTCATTATTTGAGTTTTTTTTTTCTTCTAGGTCTCTTCTAAAATAAAAATAAAAATCTTTATAGGTGTGTACTTTTTGTTGTTGTTTGTTATTTAATTACTTTAATAAGTTTCTATCAAATGTTTTCTATTATAATTATTATTGGTAAATTATTATTTAGTTATGTATATATGTATTTTGTTTGTTATAAATATCATAATATAGAGTTTTCTTAGTATTATGTGGTTTTTGTTTTTGTTTTTATTAAATTTATTTCTATATTCATTTTTTGTATTCTGTTTTTTTTTTTAAAGAATTCAACTGTTTAAAATGAGGGGCTGCAATTTAAAAATAAATAAATTAATCAAATATCTAAAGAATATAAATGAAAATTAAAATATTTTTTAAATGCTTAAAAGTTTTTTTGCAAGCACTGTATTCACAGACAAATATTAAATAAAATAAAGCAGAAAGAAAGAAGGTACTAAAAATTTAATGTATTCGTAAAATAGGTACTTTTTTCAAAATTATTTTTTTGAAAAGGTACTTTTTCAAAAATTTATTTTTTGAAAGGGTACTTCCAAAATTTTTTTTAAGGTACTTTTTCAAAAAAAAAAAAATTTGAAAAGGTACTTTTTAAAATTTTTTTTTTTTGATGAAGTACTTTTTCAAAATCTTATTTGTGAGAAAAGGTGCTTTTTTCAAAATTAATTTTTAGAAAAGGTTTATTTTAAAAAAGTACTTTTTTAATTTATTTTTTTTTATAATGGTGGAACTTTTTGAAAATTTATTTTTGAAAAAGGTACTTTTTATAAATTTTTTTTTAGAAAAACTATCCTTTTTCAAAATATATTTGTAATCTGAAGGTTCATCGTCATACTATTTCAAAAGCCATTAAACCGTATGAGGAAGACTTGAACATTGAAAGAAATCCTCTCTATTGCGATGCGAAAGAAAAACTGAACAATTGGTACCCTCTACTCCGTTTTCGCATCGCAAACAAATGTGTTTAAAATATTTTTATTTACAAGTTTTGACATTTCATTTCGCTATTGTCTATTTTGTGGTACCAGTGTTGCTTATTTTTCAACTTATTTTGCGAAAGCGTTTGCGTAGACGATACAGAGTACTAAATTGTATTCTTATCGCATTTACCTTTCGCATCGAACTTGCATCGCAATACAGAGTAACCCCCCTGAATCAGGAAGAAAATAGGTCTGACAGATATTGCTAAGGCTGGGTTGCTGGGTTGAATTCGTATAAAGTTCAAAAATTGCCAGATTGCAATGATTTAAAGAACTTAGAAGCAAACAAGTAAGAGAGCTATATTCGGCTGTGCCGAATCTTATATACCCTTCACCAAATTATACTTTAAAATAAATTTGTTTAAATATTTTTAGGTAAACCAAATTTTTTTTTATTGTTTTTCAAAATTTTTCAATTTTTTTTTCTCCAAATTTTTTAAAAATTTTTTAAATTTTTTTTTTTTGTAAAAAAAATTTATGACAAAAAAATTTTTTGATAAAAAAAAATTCGGGTTAAAAAATATTTTCCCCGATTTTGACCCATTTTAGGTCAAACTTACTATATCTACCTTATCTAAATCGTTGCAATGGACTTTGAAATATCTATCATTAGATATCCATATTGTCTATACTAATGACTTAGTAATCCAGATATAGATCAAAAATCTAGGATGTCCCGGTTTTTTGCTCATATCTCCGTTATTTATGGACCGATTTTGCTGATTTTAAATAGCAAACTTCTCGAAAGCATGTCTGAAGATTTGGATACCGAAGATATCTGGGGTCTTCAGAAAATTGATTTCAACAGACAGACAGACAGACGGACATGGCTTAATCGACTCCGCTATCTATAAGGATCCAGAATATATATACTTTATAGGGTCGGAAATGAAAAATTTAGAAATTACAAACGGTATGACAAACTTATATATACCCTTCTCACGAAGGTGAAGGGTATAAAAAAAGGGAGCGAAAATATTGATTTAAAATTTTATGAAAAAATACAACTGTGGTGTGATGGACAACGAAGCTTACTTGATGAGGCAGACTTTTCAGAATATCCGTTTCAAGATTTTTATGTAGATGATGGACAAGGTAATGTTCAGGAACAATACCGGACAAAAAACAAACAAAATTCCACAAGAAGTTTCTTATGTGTCAAACCATTTACAATTGTGGCAAAAGAAACAAATTTATGATAAACACAGAAACATATATTACGGAAAAATGGCTTTTGTCTTTCTTAAAACAGCATATTTCTGGCCCGATTTGGCATCATGCCACTATTCAAACAATAATATGAATTTTGTATCACGGGAGGCAAATCCACCCAACTGTTCAAAACTTCGGCTTGTGAATAGGTATTGGGCTGCTGTAAAAAAAAAGAATTTAAGAACCAGGACATGTCCGATTTTAAGATTAAGTGGAACGGAAGCAACTAATATCTTTAATGGAAAATTTATAACAAATTCACCAACAAAATTTTTTACCCCAAACATTTTTTCATCCATATTTTTTATTAAGGACTGAGATCGAAAAACTCTTAACACACGTTTTTTATTAAAACTTGAAGTCAATTGATGTCAAATTTTATACAAAAAATATAACTGCTGCATAATGGCTGACGAAACGTATGTTCCGTGGAAATTTTTTTATGTAGCTGATGCTCGAGGGAATGCTGTAGAAAAGTTTAGGACCCAAAAGCAGAAAATTTTCCCAAAAAGTTCTTGGTATGGCAAGCAATATGCAATTGCGGCAAAAGAATCCAAACATTTGTTACAAATTTACATCAAGGAATATTTACAAAATGGGATGATTCCATTCATAAGACTTCTTAATGTGTACACTTATTTTTTTAATGTGTACCTGATTTGGCATCCTGTCACTATGGTAAGCAAGGTCTTGAGTGGTAAAAGAACAATAATTGTAGCAGGAGAGGCCAATTCCCCAAACTGCCTGGAGCTAAGACCAGTAGAGAGATATTGGCCTCTTGTTAAAAGAGAATGGAAGAGCACAAAAAAAGGTGTCTAAAAGAGTGGTAGATTTTAAACGGAGATGAACAACCTGTTCGAACAAAGTGACAGAAAGCTCTATAAAAACCTTAATGGAAATGTTTCCGGAAAAGTTTCAAAAATTCATCACTATTGATTAGAACTATAACAATAATATTTTTGGAAAATTGTAATAATAATTTCAATCAAAACTGTATTTTTATTTACATTTATGTATGTTAAGAATTTTTCGATCTCAGTGCATAACATTTTTTTCCAGGAAAAAATTTTGTTTCCCCATATTTTTTTTTGTTCACCAATCTTTAGCTCCTTACTAGTCTTTTAAAAAATTAATTTTTAAAAAATATTTTTTAAAAATTTTAATTTTGATATTCTGTTTAAAATATTTTTTACAAAAGTACTTTTTTTAACAATATTTTAGAAAAGTACTTTTTAAACAAGTAAGAGAGCTACAGTGGTTGACAAAACAATGGAAATTTTTCCAAATATTCCATATGTAGCCCAAAATTTAAAATATTTTTTTTAAATAAAATTTTTTTTTAGTATTTTACTTGTATAGTTTTATTTATATAAATTAAATGAAAAACAAACAACATAATTAATTATATTCTGAAAAAAGGGAACAAAATTAAAAATATTCACTATTTCGCTACTGACAAAACAATGGAAACTTTTAAACTTCAGCAAGAAAGAAGTGTAAAATGAAAATAATATTTAAAAGAACGATGTAAAAAGCATCCTGTTTACAGTTATTTTATTTTATTTTTAAATTCTGGTAATTTTTCCCAATTTCTTTTTCTAAGTTTTTCGCATAATTGCTTTTTTTCAAAGTTAACGAAAATGGCTAAAGTTAAGATTTGTGAAGACTTAAAAAATAAAATAATTAACGCTGATTAAAGCTGATTTAAAACAAAAAAGTATCTGTGACAAATATTCAATAAATAAATCAGCAGTTTCAAAAATTATAAAGAAATTTCGTGTGACCGGTTCTGTAAAAACTCAACATTTAGGTGGAAGACCTCGTAAGACTACTCCTAGACAAGATAATTTAATAGCGAGAGAGTTCAAGAAATTCCCAAAAATAACTCCTCGAGAGGTTGTTAATAGCCTAAAATTAGAAATAAGTACCTGAACAGTTAGTCGCAGGGCAAATGAGGCTGGTCTTGGTTGCTATCGTCCTGTGAAAAACCACTCATTTCTAAAAAGAACCGTTCTGCTCGTCTACAATTTGCCAGGGATCATTTAAACTGGTCGATACAGAAATGGAATACTGTCCTCTTTTCAGACGAATCCAAATACAATCTATGAGGCAGTGATGGGAGAACATTTGTAAGACGACCAAAGGGAAAAAGATTAGATCCAAAGAACACAAATAAGACTGTAAAGTTTGGCGGTGGCAATATTATGATATGGGGATGTTTTTCATATTATAAAAGATACCATGACAGGTATAGGACACAGAACCATATTAAACGATGTTATGTATCCATACGCTGAGGAAAATATGCCTGCCCCTAGTTTGGAGATTCCAACACGACAATGACCCGAAACCCACCTCTAGGGTTGTAACCGAGTGATTACAATCCAACGAGGTACGTGTTTTGAAGTGGCCTGCCCAATCGCCAGATCTCAATCCCATAGAAAATCTATGGGAAATTGTAGATCGTAAAATAAGGACCCAAAATTACACAAGGAAGGAAGATTTATCGGAGGCGGTTATAAGGGAATGGCAAAATATTTTAAAGGAGACCATTGACTCTTTAATTGGTTCAATGCATCGTCGATGTGTAGCAGTTATAAAAAATAAGGGATACCCAACAAAATATTGAGTTATTGCAAAGTTTAGACAGACAATATTTGTTAAAATAATACCTAAGTTTCCATTGTTTTGTCAATGCCGTAATAAAGAAATCTTTTAATTTTGTTTTCTCATTTTTAGAATTTAATTAATTATGTCCTTTGTTTTTTGTTAAATTAAGTTAATAAAAGTATACAAATAAAATACTACAAAAATGTTAAAATTTGTTAAAAAAATTATTTCAGATTTTAGGCCACTAATGAAATATTTGGAAAAGTTTCCATTGTTTTGTCAACCACTGTATATTTGGCTGTGCCGAATATAATATACCCTTCACCAAATTATACTTCAAAATAAAAATTTTAAATATTTTTAGATAAACAAAATTTATTTTTTTTCCAGTTGTTTTTTTCATTTTTTGGAAAAAAAAAACTTTTTCGAATTATTTTTTTTTAAATTTAAATTTTTTTTTTGTTTTGATTTTTAGTAAAAGTTCTCTTTTTTAAAAATTTACTTTGAAAAAGGATACTTTCAGGCCTGTCACACATTTCGTTCGGAATGGTTTCAATTCCGTAGTTTTTATTCCGATCGATTTCGTTTTAGGTTGTTCAGATTCCGTGTAATTTGTTAATTCAAAAAATATTTAATTTAATTCTGTATTTCAGATTTTAATTTGACAGGCTTTTTTATATTAAAACAAAAGTGAAGTTTTTGGTACAGAAATTTATTAAAATTTTAAGAAAATCAAATAATTACAAACAAATATCAATTCCACTTTGAAAACTGAAAGTGGTTTCATTCCGAAAGAAATTTTCGTTTTACTTTTTGTGAAGAAGCAAATTACGGAATTAATTCCACTTTCGATCGGAATGGAATTCTGTGACAGGCCTATTTATTCAAAATTGTGGAAAAGGTACTCTTTCAAACTTTATTTTGTAAAAAGGTACTTTATTAAAAAATATATATTTTCTCACAAAACTTGTGACATAACGGGAAAAGAGATATTTGCCATATAAGTACACATTAAAACAAATAATGATTGCAACCAAAACTTAAATAAAATTTTGGCAATGAAACAAAAATATTCAAAGAAAAATATTTATGCATTTTTACAAGGATAGAAATAGAGAAATAATAATATAGCCATACAATTATGTATGTATATTAGAGTGCTCCAAAAAAATAAAATTGTGAATTTTGACCGTCCCCCCCTCTAGAATTGTTCTATGTATTGTAGAAACATATTGTGTAAAATATTAGGATGACAGGATAACGTTAACTGGTGGCGCAACGACGCTGAAGTTTTGAGGTGCATTTACAAGGGGAAAATATGCAATTTTTTCAGTTTTTGTAAAAATTTTGCCATTAAATAATGACTTTTACAATTTAATTTAAAAGAATCGAAATGTGTACGTAATTGTCGTTATAATAAGATATAAAAGACAAAAATTGGTGAAAAAATGTTAAAGTTATTAAAAAATCGCCAGGCCATTAACGTGTCTCAGGCCACTAGAACAAGAAATTTATGAACAAAATTAACATATTTTGAGAAATATTAAAATAAAAGCCCATTTTTACTTAAAATATATCCATATTTACTTGTATATGAGTTTTTGTCCTCGTAGGATACCGTTAACCTATTCGCAGGTATGACCAAAAAAATTAAATTTTTTTAACGGCAGTTTCAAAACTCCAATTTCAAATTTTTAAAAATTTTGTTAAACAAATTTCAGAATTTTTTGATCATCACATGGGGATTTATTGACAACATAATAGGGAATAAAAATGTGAAAAAAGTATGTCAATACCTCCCATAGTTTTTCCGTACCTGCGATATAAATTTTGCGATTTTCGAGAAAAACTAATTTTTTGGCCATATTTTGGGGAATGACCAGAATTTCCTTACTGTAATGATTTTTAAGTAAAAGCTATTCAGAATAATATAGTCCAGGTAATTTTAAATATAGTCTGAAAGTTTTACTAAAATCGGAAAACTTTAACCCTTAAATCGTGAAGGTCAAAGGTCAATTTTTTCAATATTTGGAATTTCTCGTGGAAAGATAGCGAAATATTATATATTTTTGGGCCGATTTTGATGAAACTTAAGAAAAATATAAAATGAAGTCTAGTATTCACAATAACGGTACAAAAATGGAAATTAACCCTTAATAGCACTTGGGGTCCAAATGACCCTCAACTTTTAAAATCACGAAAAACACATTCATTTTGACCCCAAGTACTCTTACTGGTTAATTTCCATCTTTGTACTGTTATTGTGAATACTAGACTTCATTTTATATTTTTCTTAAGTTTCATCAAATTCGGCCCAAAAATATATAATATTTCCCTATCTTTCCATGAGAAATTCCAAATATTGAAAAAATTTACATTTGACCTTCACGATTTAAGGGTTAAGGTTTTCCGATTTTAGTAAAACTTTCAGACTATATTTAAAATTACCTGGACTATATTATTCTGAATAGCTTTTACTTAAAAATCATTACAGTAAGGAAATTCTGGTCATTCCCCAAAATATGGCCAAAAAATTAGTTTTTCTCGAAAATCGCAAAATTTATATCGCAGGTACGGAAAAACTATGGGAGGTATTGACATACTTTTTTCACATTTTTATTCCCTATTATGTTGTCAATAAATCCCCATGTGATGATCAAAAAATTCTGAAATTTGTTTAACAAAATTTTTAAAAATTTGAAATTGGAGTTTTGAAACTGCCGTTAAAAAAATTTAATTTTTTTGGTCATACCTGCGAATAGGTTAACGGTATCCTACGAGGACAAAAACTCATATACAAGTAAATATGGATATATTTTAAGTAAAAATGGGCTTTTATTTTAATATTTCTCAAAATATGTTAATTTTGTTCATAAATTTCTTGTTCTAGTGGCCTGAGACACGTTAATGGCCTGGCGATTTTTTAATAACTTTAACATTTTTTCACCAATTTTTGTCTTTTATATCTTATTATAACGACAATTACGTACACATTTCGATTCTTTTAAATTAAATTGTAAAAGTCATTATTTAATGGCAAAATTTTTACAAAAACTGAAAAAATTGCATATTTTCCCCTTGTAAATGCACCTCAAAACTTCAGCGTCGTTGCGCCACCAGTTAACGTTATCCTATCATCCTAATATTTTACACAACGTGTTTCTACAATACATAGAACAATTCTAGAGGGGGGGACGGCCTGTACCTAGAAAGTTTTTTTCGTCCATCTTGGAGCACTCTAATGTATATGGAACAAAAATTCACATGTTAAATTTCAAAATTATTTAAATGATCACAATTAAATTGTATTTTATAATTAATTGGCATATTTTAATGTACAGGCTGTTTAAAACTAAAAATATTTTGAAAAATAAAAAAATAATAAATGAAATTGAAAAAAATTAAAAAAAACTAAAATTATATGTGCAAACAATTTTGGAAAATACTTCCTAAACATGAATGTTTCTGCCATCATAAAAGATATTTAAAAAAACAAATCTTTTTTCATTACTTTCCTAATTTAATTTTCTTTTGATTTGAAATCTAAAAGAAAAAATAATCTTGAAAGTTTTATAACTTTACACACACAACTAACTAACTCCTTTATACTGCTACAACAATCCTACTTATTTTATACTTCACATAAAATACAAATTTCATTAGAGTTATTAAAGCAATTGCCTCAAATCTATGTAATAAAGACTACCGGCTATTTCAAACACTATAAACTAAATTAAAAACTTTGTTTCTTGATTAAAATATTTATAGGCTATTGATGAAACCTTTTAACCAAAAAATAAAACAAATAAAAAAATAATCACACATTTTTTATGATATATTTTTGTTATGATATAAATGTTTAAAAAGACAAATGGACGTAAAAACGAAGGTACTGAATTTCGTTTGATTTATTTTTGTTTTCAAAACAACCTGGTTGATTGATATCGACGAAATGATTGGGGGGAAAACCAAACATAAAACAATAATAAAAACCCATACAAAAAAAAAACAAACAAAAAAAAAGGAATTTAAAACAACAAAAAAAAAAAAAAGAAAGAAAGTCATAATAATTAGCACAACATTTAGACCACACAAGCTGAGAAAACTCCCATTACGCGTCAGCCAAGATCTTGTTGTTGATCATTACGATCTGAGCGATAAATGGTTGCTCGATTACTACTACTGTACCTGTTTCCAGATGCTGCTGCTGGTTGTTGTTGTTGTTGCTGCTGTTGCAATTGAGGTTGAGATTGTGATGATTGTTGAAGTTGCTGCTGCTGCTGCAGTTGCAGTTGCTGCTCATTAGCATTAATACTATTTGGTGCTGCTGAAGACGTTGGCATTGGTTGTAAACATATGGGTTGTGTGGCGACAACCTGAGTTTTAAAGAATTTATCGGTATCCTCTTCGTTCAATTGATTACACTGCTGCAATTCGAATTGTTGTTGATCAGCTAAGAGTTTAGCTGTTAAAATTGACACATACGCCTTGTAGCGACGTACCTACAAATTATACAAATGATATTTTATGTTAATGTTTTAATTAGAATTCTATGATTTTTGGTTTGGGTTAACTTAAAAGCATTAAATTTTGTTTTTTACTTACCTCATATTGTAAAAATAGTTCCTTTTCTTTGTAGTTTTGTAAAGCTAAACCTTTAGAGGGTATAGGGCCCTTTTTATGTTCTAATATTGTATTCTCCAATTTATTTAATTGCTGTTCATGTGACTCCAATTGTTCTTTCTGCAAATATAAAGGAGAATAAATATGGAAAATTAAAAATTAATCTCCGATATTGTATCTAATATAGACTCTGATATAGCGACTTAGATTTTGACATGGCAGTCATGATCATGACAGTTCACCTAGCTGTATGGAATGTACAAACGAAGATGAAACAGCGGAACATGTCGTTTTCAAATGTCCGCGCTTTATAAGCCAAAGGCTTCAACTGTAGCTATGTTGTGCGAAAACCAGTCAGCCGAAAACGTGATCGGAGTTATGTTTCGAACGAAAGTAACTAGGAGGCAATGAAAATATTTATATACATTGTGAACCACCCACTAATGTTACCAGAAACAAGACGCAAATAGGAAACAAATAGGCTCTCCTGAATTAGTGGGAGTAATAAAATGAGATTAGCCCATCAAGAAGTAAAATGATATTAACCCCCCACGAAGTAAAACCGAATGACAGTTCCGCGGGGATGAGAATCTAAAGAATGGTGGTGTGGTTTAGTACGCAGGCATTTGATATAGACTCTGACATAGACTTTGACTTTAGACTCAGGCATACACTCCGACAAAAACTCTGACTTAGGCTCTGACTTAGACTCAGACTAGGGTTTTTATCCCGAGAATTCCCGGTACAAATTTCCCGGGAATTTTGCCAATTTTTTTTCACTACCCGATTCCCGGGATTTTTAGTCGGGAATCCCGGGAATTAAAAACTGACGAAAATACATAGAAAACAAATTAGAACTCCTTTTTTTTAACAAAAAACAGTGAAAAGTTTTTTGCATATATCTTGGCAATAATAGACCGCTTATTATTATTATTTATCTGGGGTTTTTCGTATGAAAATTTAAAAAGAGAATTCATTATTTATAGAATTTATTTCTTATTGAATCGTTCTAATTTCTTTAAATTTCTTCTTCAAATCCATAACAAAATAACTTGAAAAATTTATTAAATGATTAAATTTTTCTTCAATTAAAATCTAGTACAAAAAGGTTTAAGACAATTTTTTCAATTAATTTTGGAAATGATTTGATTTAACAAAAATTTAATCATTCAAAGTTTGAATAAATTCTGTTATTAATTAACTTTAAAATTAATTCAGTTTAAACAAAGGTTTGGAATGAATCTAAAAAATTAAATAGTATTAGGAAGGGATTTATGGAATGAAAGAAAGGCTGACATTTTTTAATTACGGATTAAGATTTTAGTGAATTAAGCTCAAATTTTATTAATAAATTCGTAGATCTGATATTTAATAATTAAAACACTAAGTTTTTATATGAAATTTGGCTATAATATTCCTAATTTATAGTATCATTATATATTTCGGGAATAGCCGGGTACCCGGAAATGTAGAAAAAAATTTCCCGTTTCCCGGGAATCAATAAAGGTCGGAAAATTAAAAACCCTAACTCAGACTTAAATTCTCTCTGATAAAGACACTGGTATCTGAGCTCCTGAGAATCCATGAATCTATTCCCAACATCTAATTCTTTAACTTAATTTAAAGGCATTTATTTAATTAGAATTCATTCACCGGTGAATTAATTCATAATGAATTCTCAAAGGAATTAGGCATATGAATTAATTCATAATGAATTCATAAAAGGAATGGTTAATAGATAAAATGTATTTAATTTCGAAAACTTAGACTCCTTCTTTTTTAGTCTCCGACACAGATTCTGTCTAAGACTCCGACAAAGACTCTGTCGTAGACTATGATTTAGACTCTGACAAACGACTCTCACATAGGGTATCATCTGGAGAGGATAACGAGAGTAATGACCCCGCAGAGCCTAGTTTTGGCAGGTATGGAGATCATACTAAAGAAGTAGTAGAGCTGGGCGAAGTCTTCTGACAGGGCGAGGATACCGCCCTTAATTAGGTATCCATCCACAAGGGAACTCTCTATAGAAGAGTAACTGGAAGAATGACGACTTCGTGGATCCCAAATCAAAACAAATCTCAAGGTGCGACGGTATACATATGGGTGGTTCCCTGGTCAGCGTCTGTTTGCAGGGTAGGAGCGGCTGAAATAACCCCTGAACAATATGGAACAAGATTGTCGGTACTAATAACCCCAGTACCGACGACATTAGATAGTGTGAAAGCGGGCTCTCAGTCTTCGAAATCAGACTACTGTAATACAACAGGCTAAAATATACACCCCTATCGTGAAAAACATGTGAAATTTGTGTTCCCATGAAATATCCATTTCCCTCGAAGGGAAAATTGCTATCGTGATATTCCCCTAAACTTTTCATTCACAATAGTTGATTTTGTTCGTAGCAGCTGTTTATTGTTTACAAAATTTCATCTAAAAATTTCACAACATGGAGAATTTTTTCACGTGAACAAAGTTTATGAACGAAAAATGGGAACATATCTCATGTGAAATATTGATTCGCGATAGGGGTGATAATCTAAAGCTACAGGCAATACCAAGGATAAAATACCGTGGAATGCGGAAAACCCATTTTGGAAAAACTCCGGATTAGCGAGGTCACCACCAAAAACACAAATCACTCCAACACCAAGCGAGACGCCTTCCTCAGAGCTAGGAAACATGATAACACAGTTATTAACATTTATGAAGGGTAAAAATAATGTACATCATACTATAAAGGAGCAAGCGAGAGCCATAAAGGCAATGTACAACAAGGCCAGAGATAAAATGTCGCAAAACGCCCCAGACAAGCCCAAAAGTCGCACTTGAAAATGACTTCAAAAGAGGTAGATACCAGGGAGAAGAATCGCCATTTAATCAATTATCGAAAAGAAGTAAAAAATCCACCTCTAGATTGAAGAAACCTAAACAGAGAGTCTCCCTGAGCGAGGACTCCAAGACATGGAAGGCAGTACAGCGAAAGAGAAAACCCCTAAAGAGAAACGATACTATGATAATTTCGGCAAAAGATGAGACAACCTACGCAGACATATTGAGACAAATTAAAGCGGATCCAAATCCGTCTCCGTTTAAAATCGACCACACTTTTGGACACCTCTTTTGTGCTCTTTAATTCTCTTTTAACAAGAGACCAATATCTCTTCACTGGCCTTAGCTACAGGCAGTTTGGAGAATTGGCCTCTTTTGGTACAAATTCCACATTATTGTTCTTTTACCACTCAAGACCTTGCTTACCATAGTGACAGGATGCCAAATCAGTCCAAAAATAAGTGGACACATTAAGAAGTCTTATGAATGGAAGCATCCTCTTTTGTAAACATTCCTTGATGTAAATTTCGGTATTTATAGAGCCCTTTGTAACAAATATTTGACTTCTTTTGTCGCAACTGCATATTGCTTGCCATACCAAAAACTTTTTTGGGAAAATTTTCTGCTTTTGGGTCCTAAACGTTTATACAACATTCCCTCGAGCATCAGCAACATAAAAATATTCACCAGGAAAAATTTTCCATACGTACGTTTCGTCATCCATTATGCAGCAGGTATATTTTTTGTATAAAATTTTACTTCAATTTCCGTGCTCTGACTTTGGCTTCTAACTGAACCTTGTATGTTTTTAAACCTACATTTGGCTTTAACTTTTCGTACCAAATAGTCCGAGTACTGAGCTAACCAGACTGCTTTCCTACCGGATGTGTTGGGAGCTCTTTTGAAAATGCTTTCTATTTATTGACTTTAGAAACGTCATGTGGACCATTCCTTCTACCTGAACCAGGTTTTCTATCAACGGACAAGTTCTCGCGATACTGTTTAATAACATTAGAATCATGGGAAATTGTAGATCGTAAAATAAGAGCCCAAAATTACACCAGGAAGGAAGATTTATCGGAGGCGGTTATAAGGGAATGGCAAAATATTTCAAAGGAGACCATTGAATCTTTAATTATATAAAAATTATAAAAAATAAGGGATACCCAACAAAATATTGAGTTATGGCAAAGTTTAGACAGACCATATTTGTTAAAATAATACCTAAGTTTCCATTGTTTTGTCAATGCCGTAGTAAAGAAATCTTTTAATTTTGTTTTCTCATTTTTAGAATTTAATTAATTATGTTTGTTATAACCTACACCACCATAGTGGCGAGGGTATAATGCGTTTGTGCAGATGTTTGTAACGCCCAAAAATATTAGTCTAACACCCACCTTAAAGTATACCGATCGACTTAGAATCACTTTCTGAGTCGATTAAACGATGTCCGTCCGTCCGTCTGGTCGTCTGGTCGGCTGGCTGTCCATGTAAACCTTGTGCGCAGAGTACAGGTCGCAATTTTGAAGATATTTCGATGAAATTTGATACATATTATTTTTTCGGCTCAAGGACCAAGCCTATTGAAACTGGCTGAAATCGGTCCATTATTTCACCTAGCCCCCATACAAATGTCCTCCCGAAATTGAACTTTATCGGTCATAAATGTTTAATTTATATATGTATCTCCACAAATTCCACTCCAAATTAGTTTTATATACACAAAATTCATGTCACCAAATTTTGTTACGATCGGTTCATAATTAGTCATAGCTCCCATATAGACCCGCTTCCGAAAATCACTTTAACGTGCATAAATCGCTTAAAAATGTTGGTATACACACAAAATTCAACATACTTAACTTTAATATAGACATAAATCACATGATCTAATTTCATGGTGATCGGTCCATAATTGGTCATAGCCCCCATATAAGGCCCACTTCCGAAAATCACTCAAAAATATAAATTATTGAAATTTTAAAAGAAAAATGTTTTTGATCTTTTACTTAGTGTAGGGTATTATATGGTCGGGCTTGACCGACCATACTTCCTTACTTGTTTTTGTATAAAATTTTACTTCAATTTCCGTGCTCTGTCTTTGGCTTCTAAATGAACCTTGTACGTTTTTAAACCTGCATTTGGCTTTAACTTTTCGTACCAAATAGTCCGAGTACTGAGCTAACCAGACTGCTTTCCTATCGGATGTGTTGGGAGCTCTTTTGAAAATGCTTTCTATTTATTGGCTTTAGAAACGTCATGTGGACCATTCCTTCTACCTGAACCAGGTTTTCTATCAACGGACAAGTTCTCCCGATACTGTTTAATAACATTAGAATCATGGGAAATTGTAGATTGTAAAATATGGACCCAAAATTACACCAGGAAGGAAGATTTATCGGAGGCGATTATAAGGGAATGGCAAAATATTTCAAAGGAGACCATTGACTGTTTAATTGGTTCAATGCATCGTCGATGTGTAGCAGTTATAAAAAATAAGGGATACCCAACAAAATATTGAGTTATTGCAAAGTTTAGACAGACCATATTTGTTAAAATAATACCTAAGTTTCCATTGTTTTGTCAATGCAGTAGTAAAGAAATCTTTTAATTTTGTTTTCTCATTTTTAGAATTTAATTAATTATGTCCTTTGTTATAACCTACACCACCATAGTGGGGAGGGTATAATGCGTTTGTGCAGATGTTTGTAACGCCCAAAAATATTAGTCTAACACCCACCTTAAAGTATACCGATCGACTTAGAATCACTTTCTAGAATCACTTTCTGTAAACCTTGTGCGCAGAGTACAGGTCGCAATTTTGAAGATATTTCGATGAAATTTGATACATATTATTTTTTCGGCTCAAGGACCAAGCCTATTGAAACTGGCTGAAATCGGTCCACTATTTCACCTAGCCCCCATACAAATGTCCTCCCGAAATTGGACTTTATCGGTCATAAATGTTTAATTTATATATGTATCTCCACAAATTCCACTCCAAATAAGTTTTATATACACAAAATTCATGTCACCAAATTTTGTTACGATCGGTTCATAATTAGTCATAGCTCCCATATAGACCCGCTTCCGAAAATCACTTTAACGTGCATAAATCGCTTAAAAATGTTGGTATACACACAAAATTCAACATAGTAATCTTTCATAGAGACATAAATCACACGACCTAATTTCATGGTGATCGGTCCATAATTGGTCATAGCCCCCATATAAGGCCCACTTCCGAAAATCACTCAAAAATATAAATTATTGAAATTTTAAAAGAAAAATGTTTTTGCTCGTTTACTTAGTGTAGGGTATTATATGGTCGGGCTTGACCGACCATACTTCCTTACTTGTTTTTCGTTAAATTATGTTAATAAAAGTATACAAATAAAATACTACAAAAATTTTAAAATTTTTTAAAAAATTATTTCAGATTTTAGGCCACTAATGAAATATTTGTATAACATACAGACTGTAACATATACATTGAGGCAGACTCCTACACAACAGACTTTGGCAAAGACTCTGTCATAGATATTAAGGCAGAAGACGCTTTATTGAACATTCGATCGTTTTTAAAATTAAATACAAATTAGTTTTGTCCCATTATATACTTACCAATAACAATTTGGTATGCGAACTGGGTAGTAGGGGTCTTTGGAATCTCTTTTGACTACCCACTCCTCCTTCCAAAGGAGGCGCTGAGTAGGCGGCACATACAAAATTTATAGTTTCTACCCACGACTGTAATTCCTTCGAATCACTAGTTTGGAATAGATATTCAGCCTGATCGGCTGTCTGTAAACGAAATACATGTTGTTTTTTGGTATAGTCGGTGGCCTTTGTGGCCAAGGCATGATGTATTCGTATGGCATTGTGTACATTGTCGGACATCTGTAAAAAAAACAAAGGAAATTGAAATTTTCTTTTTCTTTTCAAAATTTAAAAAAAAAAAACTTACTTGACTTTTACGAAAACCATGCTCATCCTTATGTAAATATAACACTAAATCTCTAAGAGTACAATAAAACATTTTCCAAGAACGTTTGCCAAAAGGAGCTGGAAAATAGAAACAAAAATTAATTAATTTCAAAACCTTAAGATAATTTTAATCAGCATACTTTTCTTATAATTAACATCGTAACAACATTTGCGCATAACATAGCCTTTTTTATATTCCACAGCATTGGCTGCCTCGGGTATATCCAGAAATGGATTTTGACCCAATTGGCCAGAGTTCTGCTGAAGATTTTTATTATCACCTTGAAGTTTCTGTAAATCTGAAGGATCCTCATCACTAAAAACAAACAAACAAATACACAAATTACAAACAATAAATAATAATAAAATAATGAAAAAAAGAAAAAAAAACTAACAGTGCCCATTCCAAAGGTTGCGATTTGATGGCCTGATATAAATACTTGAGTACATCTTTGGGAAAGCTTTCGCCATCATTTAGTTCAGCCAAATTTTCTATGAATTCATTACATGTCATTTTCCGTCCAATATTCTGACCATGTAAATCGGTGTTTAACAACATAATAGCACAGGTTAAAGTATGAACAGCATCTGTAGGTAAAACGGTTAATAAATAATAAGGTTTATTTATTAAGTAAGTAATCTAAGAAATTTTACCCTGAGAATTGAATGTTCCCGGATTACAGTCTAAATAACGTTTGGAAAAATGCACTAAAACACGTTCTCGTTCCTGAGTTTCACCCGATAGCGAGAATTGTTGCAGAAATTCCCTTAATGATTGATCTAAAGTTTTGGTTTCGAAACTGAAATATTTCAAATATTCATCAGCCACGGCACGATTGAAGTCATTGCTGCAAAATTAGAGTTAATTTGAATTACAATTCTTTCTTTTATTTGTTTACCACTTACTTTTTACTTAAATGGCGTGACACATCACTTTTCTTGAAACCATCAAGAGTATACAGTCTTTTAGCCAGTCGTATTGCCGATGGCATATCCACAGCCTTAGGAGAATAATGATACGAATGCAGTGACTCTACATCGCTGCCATCATCGGATACGGGCGGCGATGATTCACGACCATCGCCCAAAGTGCCGGAATTACTATTTGGTGATGTCGATTGCTGATGCATGGGAGCAGCAGCATCTTCGGCGAGTGTGGCAAGTTCATCTTCGGAATTTTTATGTTCTGAACCCAGAGATCTCATTGAGGAACCATTGTTATTATGAGAATTATGGGAATTGGCGGCATTGTCGGCACCACGCACTTGTATAACAACTTTGTGTTCGGATGACTTTTGTTGCTGTTGTTGGTGATGTCTTTGTTGTTGTTGTTGCTGTTGACGCTGCACAGCAGCATCAGAAACCAATATTGTTGAATCCGAATCGCTGGGATCACTAAGTATCATACCGCCTAAAAGATCGCGAGAACTGAGTAAGTTATCGTCGTCCTGATAGTCAGGACTAGAAATATTGGATATAGCTTCGGAGACACTTTGATCTCCTCCGCCGCCTCCAGCACCGCCACCACAACCACCTAATGTATTATTTGTGTTAGTACAACTATTATTACCACCACTACTATTATTACCACCACCACCACCACCACTACCAGCGCCACCGCCATTAGGACAGTGCAATAAACCCATGTTGGTTGTTATACTATTAGTACCACAAGAATTATTTATACTACCGTTAGTAACAACGACATTATATTGCTGATATTGTTGCTGTTGCTGTTGTTGTTGCTGATAGTTATGACCATTATTATTTGTAAAATTACCACCAATACCTAAGGCTCCTTTGGAACCCGACGACGACATCACAGAACTCGATACCGAGGTTGGCGAGGCAGGACTACCGGCTGAATGATGTGGTGATGAACTTATCGAACTGGAGTGTGAATGATTATGAGAATTATTTGAACCATAGTTAGTAGAATACTGTTGTTGTTGTTGCTGCTGCTGTTGTTGCTGTAAAGCTGCCAATTGATGCGGTTGCAGGGGAGCATTATAGGTCCACACAATACGATCACGATCCGAAGCCTTTGTTTAGAAGAAAAATTTTATGAAAACGATATTAGTATGTGAAAAAATAGAATATTTATTAAAAGCTTTTTATTATGTTTTTTTTTAGCTTTAAAACTAATTTGTTCTATTGTTTCTGTATTTTAAATATCAAAATTAAATAGAAGCCCTTAAATAATTTCAAAAATTCATTAAATTATTTCCTTATTTTTATAAATAATCAAAAATTTTATGTCTTGAGAAGACACTTTTCCCTATAAGAAAACTGTTTTGAGATGACACTTTTCTCTATATGAAAACTGTCCTGAGAAGAAGACACTTTTCTATAAGAAAACTGTCCTGAGAAGAAGACATTTTTCTGTAAGAAAACTGTCCTGAGAAGAAGACACTTTTCTATAAGAAAACTGTCCTGAGAAGAAGACAATTTTCTATAAGAAAACTGTCCTCAGAAGAAGACAATTTTCTATAAGAAAACTGTCCTGAGAAGAAGACAATTTTCTATAAGAAAACTGTCTTCAGAAGAAGACAATTTTCTATAAGAAAACTGTCCTGAGAAGAAGACAATTTTCTATAAGAAAACTGTCCTGAGAAGAAGACAATTTTCTATAAGAAAACTGTCCTGAGAAGAAGACAATTTTCTATAAGAAAACTGTCCTGAGAAAAAGACAATTTTCTATAAGAAAACTGTCCTGAGAAGAAGACAATTTTCTATAAGAAAACTGTCCTGAGAAGAAGACAATTTTCTATAAGAAAACTGTCCTGAGAAGAAGACAATTTTCTATAAGAAAACTTTCTTGAGAAGACAATTTTCTATAAGAAAACTGTCTTGAGAAGACAATTTTCTATAAGAAAACTGTCTTGAGAAGACAATTTTCTATAAGAAAACTGTCTTGAGAAGACAATTTTCTATAAGAAAACTGTCTTGAGAAGACAATTTTCTATAAGAAAACTGTCTAAAGAAGACAATTTTCTATAAGAAAACTGTCTAAAGAAGACAATTTTCTATAAGAAAACTGTCTAAAGAAGACAATTTTCTATAAGAAAACTGTCTAAAGAAGACAATTTTCTATAAGAAAACTGTCTAAAGAAGACAATTTTCTATAAGAAAACTGTCTAAAGAAGACAATTTTCTATAAGAAAACTGTCTAAAGAAGACAATTTTCTATAAGAAAACTGTCTAAAGAAGACAATTTTCTATAAGAAAACTGTCTAAAGAAGACAATTTTCTATAAGAAAACTGTCTAAAGAAGACAATTTTCTATAAGAAAACTGTCTAAAGAAGACAATTTTCTATAAGAAAACTGTCTTGAGAAGACAAAACTTTTCTATAAGAAAACTGTCTTGAGAAGACACTTTTCTATAAGAAAACTGTGTTGAGAAGACAATTTTCTATAAGAAAACTGTGTTGAGAAGACAATTTTCTATAAGAAAACTGTGTTGAGAAGACAATTTTCTATAAGAAAACTGTCTTGAGAAAACAATTTTCTATAAGAAAACTGTCTTGAGAAGACAATTTTCTATAAGAAAACTGTCTTGAGAAGACAATTTTCTATAGGAAAACTGTCTTGAGAAGACAATTTTCTATAGGAAAACTGTCTTGAGAAGACAATTTTCTATAAGAAAACTGTCTTGAGAAGACAATTTTCTATAAGAAAACTGTCTTGAGAAGACAATTTTCTATAAGAAAACTGTCTTGAGAAGACAATTTTCTATAAGAAAACTGTCTTGAGAAGACAATTTTCTATAAGAAAACTGTCTTGAGAAGACAATTTTCTATAAGAAAACTGTCTTGAGAAGACAATTTTCTATAAGAAAACTGTCTTGAGAAGACAATTTTCTATAAGAAAACTGTCTTGAGAAGACAATTTTCTATAAGAAAACTGTCTTGAGAAGACAATTTTCTATAAGAAAACTGTCTTGAGAAGACAATTTTCTATAAGAAAACTGTCTTGAGAAGACAATTTTCTATAAGAAAACTGTCTTGAGAAGACAATTTTCTATAAGAAAACTGTCTTGAGAAGACAATTTTCTATAAGAAAACTGTCTTGAGAAGACAATTTTCTATAAGAAAACTGTCTTGAGAAGACAATTTTCTATAAGAAAACTGTCTTGAGAAGACAATTTTCTATAAGAAAACTGTCTTGAGAAGACAATTTTCTATAAGAAAACTGTCTTGAGAAGACAATTTTCTATAAGAAAACTGTCTTGAGAAGACAATTTTCTATAAGAAAACTGTCTTGAGAAGACAATTTTCTATAAGAAAACTGTCTTGAGAAGACAATTTTCTATAAGAAAACTGTCTTGAGAAGACAATTTTCTATAAGAAAACTGTCTTGAGAAGACAATTTTCTATAAGAAAACTGTCTTGAGAAGACAATTTTCTATAAGAAAACTGTCTTGAGAAGACAATTTTCTATAAGAAAACTGTCTTGAGAAGACAATTTTCTATAAGAAAACTGTCTTGAGAAGACAATTTTCTATAAGAAAACTGTCTTGAGAAGACAATTTTCTATAAGAAAACTGTCTTGAGAAGACAATTTTCTATAAGAAAACTGTCTTGAGAAGACAATTTTCTATAAGAAAACTGTCTTGAGAAGACAATTTTCTATAAGAAAACTGTCTTGAGAAGACAATTTTCTATAAGAAAACTGTCTTGAGAAGACAATTTTCTATAAGAAAACTGTCTTGAGAAGACAATTTTCTATAAGAAAACTGTCTTGAGAAGACAATTTTCTATAAGAAAACTGTCTTGAGAAGACAATTTTCTATAAGAAAACTGTCTTGAGAAGACAATTTTCTATAAGAAAACTGTCTTGAGAAGACAATTTTCTATAAGAAAACTGTCTTGAGAAGACACTTTTCTATAAGAAAACTGTCTTGAGAAGACAATTTTCTATAAGAAAACTGTCTTAAGAAGACACTTTTCTATAAGAAAACTGTTTTAAGAAGACACTTTTCTATAAGAAAACTGTCTTAAGAAGACAACTTTCTATAAGAAGACACTTTTCTATAAGAAAACTGTCTAAAGAAGTCACTTTTCTATAAGAAAACTGTCTTAAGAAGACACTTTTCTATTAGAAACCAGTCTAATGGAAAAGTGTATTGTCTTTAAAAAATCTAAAAATAAACAATTTATGCAATTTTTAGTAGTTATTAATAAAAAAATTTATACAAATTTCAAAAAAGAAATCAATTTTTGAAAAGTTTTTTTTTTAAAAAATTTACTATATTGACTAATAACTCACTAAAACTAAAAGATTTTTGCCAAAACTTTCTCGCTTTTCTCTATATATTTTATATACAAATTAAAAAAACGCCAAAAAAGTTACTTCAAAACACCGATTTTCACAATGTCTGATTAAAGTTTATCACCAATGTTTATATAAATAACCAGTAATGGGGATAAGTTATTAATTTTATTTTTAAAAAAAATACCAATTGTTTTTTAAACTAGTAAAAATAGCCATAGAGAAATATGCATAGAGCGGAAACTAGAAACAAATTACTTAAAATAATCACACATAAGAGTGCTGTTTTTGTTTCCACATAGTTTTTCTTTACTAATACATTCTCACCACTTAGGTTTTTAACAACTGAGTTAGGTCTTTGACAGCAGAGTTTCCGCTCTATGTATATTTCTCTATGAAAATGGCTCTAAAAAGAAACAAACCTAGTTTCTCTATACACAAAAATTATATTTTCCTTTATATTTATACATAAATATATATTAAATAAGTATGTATGTATATGGTGTAGTATTGTTGTGTTACAGGTGCCAGTGTATTTGTGTTAGAAAAAAATGAAAGAGAAAATCAAAAAATTTTAAGGCAACAAAAAACAAAAATATTTAATAAATTATAAGCGTGCATTAAGAACCGCATGCCATTTTGAGTTTCAAAAAAGAAAGAAGAAATGCATGCAATATTTGATGATAAAAGCAGCAGACTTAATTTAATGATGGATGTTTATTATTTTTTGTATTTATCGATTTCATAGAATGCTATTTTTTTTAAGGAGTAGAAGAAAAATGTTCAGACAAATAGAAGGTGGGAACTTAAAATGGTTCGTCATTAATTATAAATTTCTTATGCCTAAACTTGCTAAATTTTTGTGATAATAAACTTCAAAATGGTTGTAAAGTATATGCTTAGAAATCCAGTAATAAAACACAATATAATAATTAAGCTTTCGAAAAAGCATAGTTGGCATCACTGCTCTGTACGTCAAAGTTTTTGTTTACGTAAATCGCAGTGATGCCATATCATGAATTTTTTTTTTATAACCTCATTATTTTGTTGTCAGATGATGCACAAAATTTATGAATGTATCCTTATTTTAACTGTATAATCGTTAAAATATCTCAATTAGATTCAAAAATATGCCAGTTTAAAACTCCGTCCATCAAAAATATACTCCAACAAGTAAGCTATATTCGGCTGAGCCGAATCTTATATACCCTTCACCAAATTATACTTTAAAATAATTTTTTTAAATATTTTTAGGTAAACAAAATTTAATTTTTTTTTTAATTTTTTTAAAAAAAGTTTTTTCCAAATTTTTTTAAATTTTTTTTTTTTTAGTTTTTAATTTTTTTTTATAAAAAGAATATATGACAAAAAAATTTTTTGATGAAAAAAAAATGCGGGTTAAAAAATATTTTCCCCGATTTTGACCCATTGTAGGTCCAACTCACTATAGCCTTATCTACATCGTTGCAATGGACTTTGAAATATCTATCATTAGATTCCATATTGTCTATATTAATGACTTAGTAATCCAGATATAGATAAAAAATAGGTCAAAAATCGAGGTTGTCCCGGTTTTTTGCTCTTATCTCCGTTATTTATGGACCGATTTTGCTGATTTTAAATAGCAAACTTCTCGATCCCAAAGATATCTGGGGTCTTCAGAAAATTGATTTCAACAGACAGACAGACGGACATGGCTTAATCAACTCCGCTATCTATAAGGATCCAGAATATATATACTTTATAGGGTCGGAAATGAAAAATTTAGAAATTACAAACGGAATGACAAACTTATATATACCCTTCTCACGAAGGTGAAGGGTATAAAAATAGGACATGTTTTTTATACCAAAATGTTCTTCGTAAAGATACCTTATAGTAAAATATAAAATTGTTATATGTTCTTCAAGAAAGTTTATTTTTAATAAAAAAAATAGTTAAGTCACCTTTTCGCCCAAAAAACAACAAAAATCAACTATTTTTTAAATATATAAATTGAAAATCGTTTATTTTTGGATCCATAATTGATATTGCTCTGAAATCTTTTGTATGTTATTTGTAATTTAGGTATCTAACCAACAAAAAAAATTCGAGTCCATTCGGTCCAAAAATCCGACGTATATTTTTAAAAAGGGCACCAAGGTATGGCAAAATTTTAAAATTTAAATTTTGAAATGCCCATAACTCGATTATAAGAGATAAATAGCACATGTAAGCATGTGCTATTTATCAAGATCTAGCCGAGCGCTTTCCTACTTTGAGCCCCCATAGCCCCGCTCCTGGATCATTTGTAGGGCCCATTTTAATAACTTAAACTCGAATACTCCTTGGCTACGCCCATGTCAAATTTTATCCCGATCGGATGAGCCGTTTAGAAATGCCAGATTTATTTCCAAACAATTTTGATTCTGCCCCACTGTTGACTATCGCGAACTAGTGAATTTATCCATCATTTAGAATGATAACTAGTTACGTGACGAGTTATTTCAAAACTTCATGGCGTGTAATTTCGGTTTCTCAATATGTAAGTAATGAATGGAACTTTACATGACACAACGGGTCTCTCAGTCTATACAGACGGTTCTAGGAAAGGAGATCGAGTTGGCGCAGGTGTCTACGTTCAGGAATTCGACACTAGGCTATCTTTTAGACTTCCAAATGAATGTAGCATTATTCGGGCTGAAATATCAGCCATTAAAAGGGCGGCTCAGTTATAACAAGATATCAGGCAGGGATATTCGTATATATACTGACCGTCAGGCCGCCATAAAATCTCTAACTGGTGCATACACAACATCTAATTTGGTCCAGGAATGCCGGTCATCCTTGAACAGGATGGCGAGACATTCAACAGTCGTACTCAAGTGGGTACGGGGACACGGAGACACAACGGGCAAAATGGCGCCATGATACCTGACGTAGACACAGATTTCCTATGTGAGAATCCGTTATCCAAATGCATGCTTCACATTAGTTACATCTATTATGAGCTCGCTCAGACAAGATGGGGTTGTGATCCCACATACACTATAACCAGAACGATATGGCCCCGACTGAATCGTGGACGAACAACATATCTTCTTGGTTTGACACAATTGAGTGGTGTAGTGGGGATCACCCGAGGACACTTGCAGGCTTGCCCTACAACGACTTCTGCAGAAGTTGTCAAAACGAGGAGGAGGATAAAACCATTTTTCATCTTCTTTGTCACTGTCCAGCATTAGGAGATCTACGCTTAAGGTTCCTGGGACATCGTTCCCTAAATAGTCTTTCTGAGCTCTCGAATATGAGGCTAGAGGGCATTAATGCCTTTATAAGGAATAGTAATTGGTTAAAAAACCAAACATGGGGATCTCTTTAGAGCATTGGTAGGCAAAAGGAGGCATTTAATTTGTGTGCTCTTTTGGGTAAAAAATAAAATATCCACAACAACATCAAGAAACTGAATGAATTGTGTGTATTTTGACGCTCTTTTGTCCACATTCGGGTTGTTTGACGAAAAATCATCGTAACCTGAACAATATGAACGCCTACCATGGCTTTAGAGTGACCTAATAACCGCCAACTCATTGGTACGCAATTTCAAAATCTCCTCCCTCTCTCTTTCTTCGGACAACTTCCTCTTAACTTTTCAATCTTCCCCTTCTATCTTTTCATTTCTATCTGTCCCTCTTTTTCTGACTTTCTACTTTCAGGTAACACAAAGGAACCTATGTGAGCTCTTTTTTCTTCACATCGCGGACCGATGTTCCACAACAATCTCCTCAACATAATTAATAAAATTTAGATAATAAAATTCGATTTCCAACCCTTTCCCTTCAAATGTTTCAGTTTTCTTCCCTCAAATAGTGATGATAATGTAAAACCCCTCCCTATAGTAATCAAGATATTGATCTTCTTCTGTTATTTAGCATTTAAACTTAGTGTGGTCATTCACTTGCTTGCTAAATGACCAATAAATTGTCTATGAATGTGTCAGTCAGTCTGCATCAACTAAATAATGACTATTGTCTGATTGTGAAGATGTTAATGATGATGACCTCTTAGTGGTTACTATTGTATTCCAAGAAGTAAAAAAAAATAGCATTCTGCAGACATGTTTAAATAGCAACAAAAAGCAATAAAGATACATACAATAAACTTATTAATTAATAAAGAAAAGTAAACGCAAGTAATGTACAAATATGTAAGTAGCAGTAGATCTCTACTCTAAAATAGAGAAAAATTATTATATTTTTCCTTTTTGTATGACGTTTTGTTAAGTAAAAAAAAAGAAGAAGAAGAGGAAAATGTGACAACAACCTTTTGTATGGTAGGACTAGAAGAAGTTTTTGTATGTGTTTGTTGTCGTTGTTCTTGTTGTTGAGTGGTTGTTATACAAGATAATGTTGTTGCACATGATATATTGGGTGTTGTTGTTGTTGCTGCTGCTTCGTCGTCTTCTTCTTCTTCTGTACTAGTTGTTGCTACAATTTTCTTTACAGTAATAGTTGTTGTTGTAGTAGTAGGAGATTGGGGTGTTGTTGTTGATGTTGGTGTTATAATAATTCTCACTTTACGACGACGTTTATTGAATATATCGCGTTGACTACGAGCTTCCGGCGAAGCACATAGTATTGTTGTGGGTGATGTTGTTGTTGTGCTTGTAGCCGAGGTCGTTGTTAGTATTGTTGTTGTTGTTGCAGTAATCGTATTATTGTTATTTTTATTATTATTAATTGTTAATTGTATACAAGTTTTAGTAGATGAAGAAGATTGCTAAAATAAAATGTTTTGTTTTTTGTTTGTTTTTTTTTTTGGTTTTTTAGGCAAAACATAATACACACACACACACATAAACACATTTTCAAAACATTTGAATAAAATTGAGTAATTAGTAAATAAACACACATAGATAGAGAGAAAGAGACATATTTTAATTTTTGTTTTATATAAAAAACATAAAAAAATAATTAAATTAAAACAAATTTTTGTTATTGAATAATAATAAATCAACCGAAAATATATTTATGTTAGTTTAAGGAGTAAATTAAAAAAAAAGTAAACAAAAAAAGTAGAAATCAAGATGAATATATAGAAAATAGACAAGAAACACGGTATGAAAGAAAACAACAAAGAAAGAAAGAGAATAGAAATAGAGCTTTTGTAAAAAAATATTTGCATTTGAAGAGTATAGTGTAGTTTAGAAATAGTAGAGTACATTTGATTAATATTGAAATTAAACAGAAATTCAAACATTAAATAAGAAACAACACTACGGCTTAGAAATTTCGATATGTATTTGGGAGAATTTGCAACAAAAGCTAAAAAACATAATTTCGAAATCTTTGAAACTTTTTTTTAAATATCAAATTTAAAGCGAAATTAAAAAAAATTGCAAAAACAGTATATTTTGTAAAAAGTATCTTTTTTCAAAAAAAAGTACTTTTTAAAAAAATTACGTTTAAAAAAGTACTTTTTTTAAAAAGAACCTTTTAATGAAAGTACTTTTTTAAAAAAGAACCTTTTAAAGAAAGTACCTTTTAAAGAAAGTACCTTTTAAAGAAAGTACCTTTTAAAGAAAGTACTTTTTAAAGAAAGTACCTTTTAAAGAAAGTACCTTTTAAAGAAAGTACCTTTTAAAGAAAGTACCTTTTAAAGAAAGTACCTTTTAAAGAAAGTACCTTTTAAAGAAAGTACCTTTTAAAGAAAGCACCTTTTAAAGAAAGTACCTTTTAAAGAAAGTACCTTTTAAAGAAAGTACCTTTTAAAGAAAGTAGCTTTTAAAGAAAGCACCTTTTAAAGAAAGTACCTTTTAAAGAAAGTACCTTTTAAAGAAAGTACCTTTTAAAGAAAGTAGCTTTTAAAGAAAGTAGCTTTTAAAGAAAGTACCTTTTAAAGAAAGTACCTTTTAAAGAAAGTACCCTTTAAAGAAAGTACCCTTTAGAGAAAGTACCTTTTAAAGAAAGTACCTTTTAAAGAAAGTACCTTTTAAAGAAAGTACCTTTTAAAGAAAGTACTTTTTAAAGAAAGTACCTTTTAAAGAAAGCACTTTTTAAAGAAAGTACCTTTTAAAGAAAGTACCTTTTAAAGAAAGTACCTTTTAAAGAAAGTACCTTTTAAAGAAAGTACCTTTTAAAGAAAGTACCTTTTAAAGAAAGTAGCTTTTAAAGAAAGTACCTTTTAAAGAAAGTACCTTTTAAAGAAAGTACCTTTTAAAGAAAGTACCTTTTAAAGAAAGTACCTTTTAAAGAAAGTACCTTTTAAAGAAAGTACCTTATAAAGAAAGTAGCTTTTAAAGAAAGTACTTTTTAAAGAAAGTACCTTTTAAAGAAAGTAGCTTTTAAAGAAAGTACCTTTTAAAGAAAGTACCTTTTAAAGAAAGTACCTTTTAAAGAAAGTACCTTTTAAAGAAAGTACCTTTTAAAGAAAGTACCCTTTAGAGAAAGTACCTTTTAAAGAAAGTACATTTTAAAGAAAGTACCTTTTAAAGAAAGTACCTTTTAAAGAAAGTACCTTTTAAAGAAAGTACCTTTTAAAGAAAGTACCTTTTAAAGAAAGTACCTTTTAAAGAAAGTACCTTTTAAAGAAAGTACCTTTTAAAGAAAGTACCTTCAGAAAAAAGTACCTTTTTAAAAAGTAAATTTTAGAAAAAATAAAGTCCTTTTAAAGTCTTAAAAAATCATATAAATGATATCTTATGTAAAAAGCATATCGAAATTCCCTTTAAAAAAAAAACAAGTTCAACTAAAGGGACTTTCAAGGTGTCAAGGAGAGATATTAAACACAAACAACACAACAATTGACTACTTTAAATTGTTACTAAAAAAGCGGTTTTTTAAAAGGGGGATAAAAAGTGGAAAAAGGAATAATTTTTAAAACTAAGCTAAATTTGAAAAGGAATAAAATCAGCTTAAACTTAATTATTTTTTTTATGGAACTTAGCCTACAATTTGTCAGTTAGAAATTATTAAAAAAATAACATAACTACTAAAGGCCTTATGAGTAAAATACTTATACACAAAAGACCTTTAGTATATTTCTAAAACTCTATAAACGAATACTTTAATTTTGTAATAAAGAAAAAACATAAATATAAAGCCAACTTACCTGAGAATCTTCCGAATCTTGTCTGGTATCTAATAGTGTATTCAAAGAACTATTTACATCCTCATCAATATCAATTGGTATAACAGCACCCATACCTTCACGCTGTATCTGCTGTAAATGATCCTCCGATTTGCTGGTGCGAAAGCCAGCCGAATCACATTTGCGCACCATCTGGCCATTATGACGACGCACCACGGCCGAGCTGTCGGGACCGCCCACCCCACTGCCGCCCGCCAAATTCGAGGGTTCTGGACTGGTGGGCACCGAATTGGCGGTCTCTTTGTCGATGAGCGGTGTTGAGAGGGAAATGGGTGAAGTGGGCACTGAAAATGAGGTTTCATCTTGTGATGTATTAGCCGCCCCTGTATTGCCCACCGTTGTTGAGGAGGTCGAAGAAGCTGAACTGCGTTGATTGCGTGGACAATCGACATTGTCCTGGGAGTTGCGCTGCTGTTTGTATCTAAGGGCAGCCTTTTGTTTCTTTAAAGCTTTTAGTCGCTGTTTGGCCGAGGCTGAGGCTACGGAATTGGAATATTCCTCATCTTCGGCCTGCTCATCATCGTCCTCATCACCGTATTGCATTAAGCACTGGCGATCGCTAGCCTCATCATCGGCCTGACCACTGATAGCCATACTGCCCACGCCTCCGCCACCACCACCGCCGCCGCTATTGTAGGTCTCCAAATTGGTTATATCATAATTAGTTTGATCCTCTTCGTTTTCCTCCTCCTCCTCTTCGCCAGCATAGCGATCGTATTCTTCGTCTGGCTCTTCATCCTCATTCTGATAGTATTCATAGGATTTGTTTTGTTGCTGCTGCTGGCGTGTCTGCTGCTGATAGCAGTGTTGCTTGTGCTTCTGCATATAGTGCTGGTGTTTAGTCTTGTGGTGTGGATGATGGTGATGATGTGGCCGATTGCGGTGCACATCCCCTTCGTCATCATCATCGCCGACATCTTCGTCATCCTTCTCCAATTCTTCACACAGTAGGAGAGTGTCATTGGTGAGAGAATCCTTGCGGTTGTTATAACTATTATTAATACTATCACGTTGATATTGTTGTTGCTGTTGCTCCTGTTCCCTGTCTTGTTGCGCCTGCGCTTGTTGATGTTTACGTAAACGTGCTTTAGCCTTATTTTGTAATTCCGCCGAATCCGTACTATGAGTGGGAGACTCTTGGGATGATGACGAAGTGGGCGATGATTCACCAGAAGCTTTGGGTGCCAGGGCACCATTAGCTCGTGCCACGGCGGCTCTGTTGGGAGAGTCTCGCAGCGAGTCAACTTTTTTAGCTTGCACTGGCAGAAGATTGCTGTTTTGTGGTGTCCTTGATAGATTCAATATCAAATCACCTGTCATCATGTAGGCCTCAAAACGTGGTGCCTTTGTTGGTTGTGGTGGTGCTGAGTTGGGCTCCGGTTCTCGCTCCTCCGCTGCATACGAGGAGGAAGAGGATTTGCCTGCCTGTCTCGTTGTATTGCCGCTGTACGAAAATGAATGTTGCAAGTTATTGGAGCCCACCATAAAACTTGTACCATTTGTTGTTGTTGCTGTCGTAGTTATGGTGGAAGTGGCAGCTGCTGCTGCGGCTGCCGCTGCTGCCAGTGAGGCTTTTGTGGGTATTTGTGAGGGTCTGGGTCGTTTATGTTGTGGTGATTGTTGAGATTTTTGTGAGGGACACTTCAGAGCCTGAGGTATACGTGAGGGACGACTCGTTGGTGAGGTGGCTGTTGTTGAAGTTCCTGTACCGGCACCACTGCCTCCTCCTCCGCCGCCTCCTCCACCGCCCAAACCCTCAACCAATTGTATTTTGGCCGATGAGGCTGACGAGCTACGACTGTGATTGGTCGTATTGCTTGATTGTTGACGTTGTGGCAAGTTTGTTGCTGCTGATGTTGCAGTTGTCGTTGATTTGTAACGTGTGGCGGCGGGTGAACTAGATGTTGGTGATTGTTGTTGCTGTTGTATCGTCGTATAATTGTGCGTCGTATCGTAGTGTAATTTATTGGCAGCTTCGTGATGTTGTTGTTGTTGATGATGATGATGAGGTGATGATGTTCTTGAATGATGATAATCGTAATTATTTGTTGTTTCTATATCTATATAATGGGGACTTTTTGTATTTGCTAATTGTTCTTTAATGCGTGCTTTCAACTTTGGATCTGAAATTTCAAAAGAAAAATTTAAATTTTAAAAGAATATTTGATAATTTAAAATATAAACTAATTGTTTAGTTTTTTCGTGTATATTTGTAAAAGTTTCCACTGTATTTAATTGAAATTTTACCTCTTTTCAGTTCCAATGTTACTAAATCCTCCGATAAACGCAAACATTTTAAGACCTCTTTCGTTGTGTATCGATGTACATCGGTTCCATTTACTTTTAAAATCACATCGCCAGCTTCGACCTGAAAGAAATTACAATTAAAAACAAATCAATTACAATGTGTTAAAAGGAAACTTAAAGAAATAATTAATATAAGTGTCTGAAAATGCCTTAAAATTTTTTAACAACAGAAATTAAAATTTATCCTCAAGCAATAATTGCTTAAATTTACTAGAATTTTGCTGCAAATTTTATAATTTTTTTTTCTCAAAATATTTTAAATGTTACAGCAACATGTTGCAATAACTAAACTCACATTTTTAACAATATCGTTATCTTATGAAACGAAATCAAAAGAAAAAAATAATTTTTACAAAAATTTTGTTTTTAAAAAATATTGCAGCAACATGTTGCCAACAATTACAGCGCAACATATTGCTAAAACAGTGCTTTATTGTGTGACCACCTTAAAACGAAACATGATGGAAATGATAGATACATTTTACATAGATTTGTGTATTTTTCTAGAAATGTTGCAGCAACATGTTGCGTAATAATTTGGGCAATATGTTGCTGAAAATAAAAAAAATTGTTTTGAAACTCTTTCTTTTTCTTAATTTATGCTTCAATAAGAAAATTTTGAGTTTAAAAAAAAATGTTGCAGCAACATGTTGCGTTACAATATGATTAAACAAAATGTTACTGATTTTATATAAAAACATTTTGTAAGTGGCAGCATTAAATTCCTTTAAATGTGTTAAGGCAACATGTTGCTGCAACATTTTTTGTGAAATATTTACTTTTTTTGAAAATATGCATAGAAATGTAGCAGCCACATGTTGCTCAATATTTTTTGAAGCAAACATGTTGCTGCATGTATCAATATTTGGTTTTATGTTAAATCCTTTAATAGATTTGAACAAAATGATTAATTTGTTTAAGCAAAGAGACAAAATGTTGCAGATTTTATATAAAAAATAACTAGAACTGAACTAGAATAGAACTAGAACAGAACTAGAACAGAACTAGAACAGAACTAGAACAGAACTAGAACAGAACTAGAACAGAACTAGAACAGAACTAGAACAGAACTAGAACAGAACTAGAACAGAACTAGAACAGAACTAGAACAGAACTAGAACAGAACTAGAACAGAACTAGAACAGAACTAGAACAGAACTAGAACAGAACTAGAACAGAACTAGAACAGAACTAGAACAGAACTAGAACAGAACTAGAACAGAACTAGAACAGAACTAGAACAGAACTAGAACAGAACTAGAACAGAACTAGAACAGAACTAGAACAGAACTAGAACAGAACTAGAACAGAACTAGAACAGAACTAGAACAGAACTAGAACAGAACTAGAACAGAACTAGAACAGAACAGAACTAGAACAGAACTAGAACAGAACTAGAACAGAACTAGAACAGAACTAGAACAGAACTAGAACAGAACTAGAACAGAACTAGAACAGAACTAGAACAGAACTAGAACAGAACTAGAACAGAACTAGAACAGAACTAGAACAGAACTAGAACAGAACTAGAACAGAACTAGAACAGAACTAGAACAGAACTAGAACAGAACTAGAACAGAACTAGAACAGAACTAGAACAGAACTAGAACAGAACTAGAACAGAACTAGAACAGAACTAGAACAGAACTAGAACAGAACTAGAACAGAACTAGAACAGAACTAGAACAGAACTAGAACAGAACTAGAACAGAACTAGAACAGAACTAGAACAGAACTAGAACAGAACTAGAACAGAACTAGAACAGAACTAGAACAGAACTAGAACAGAACTAGAACAGAACTAGAACAGAACTAGAACAGAACTAGAACAGAACTAGAACAGAACTAGAACAGAACTAGAACAGAACTAGAACAGAACTAGAACAGAACTAGAACAGAACTAGAACAGAACTAGAACAGAACTAGAACAGAACTAGAACAGAACTAGAACAGAACTAGAACAGAACTAGAACAGAACTAGAACAGAACTAGAACAGAACTAGAACAGAACTAGAACAGAACTAAGGAGTGAGATCGAAAAATTCTTAACACACGTTTTTCATTACATTTTTTAACCCAAGTATTATTTGAATTTTTTTTTGATCAAGTTACCTTTGAAAAACATGTCAGTTATGTGTAATGTCAATTATATTAATTTTTTTGTTAATCTGATTAAAATGAGTGACCAGAAAAAAGTGCGTACTGAAATTATTAAATATTTTCAACAAAACCCAACTTGGTCTTACAAAAAGTTGGCCAAGCATACAAAGGTCTGCCGTCAAACTGTTTCCAATGTTATTAAACAGTACCGGGAGAACTTGTCAGTTGATAGAAAACCTGGTTCAGGTAGAAGGAATGGTCCACATGATGTTTCTAAAGCCAAAAAAATAGAACGCATTTTCAAAAGAGCTCCCAACACATCCGGTAGGAAAGCAGCCCGGTTAGCTCAGTGCTCGGACTATTTGGTACGAAAAGTTAAAGCTAATGCAGGTTTAAAAACATACAAGGCTCAAAAAGTTCCTGACAGGAACGCTACTAAAAATTTAGAGGCCAAAAACAGAGCACGGAAATTGAAGTCAAGTTTTATAAAAAAATATTCTTGCTGCATAATGGATGACGAAACGTATGTTCTGGCAGATTTTTCGCAACTTCCAGGTCAAAAATTTTATGTTGCTGATGCTCGAGGGAATGTTGAAGAAAAGTTTAGGACCCAAAAGCAGACAAAATTTCCCAGAAAGTTCTTGGTATGGCAAGCAATATGCAGTTGCGGCAAAAGAAGCCACTCATTTGTTACAACGGGCTCTATAAATACCGAAATTTACATCAAGGAATGTTTACAAAAAAGGCTGCTTCCATTCATAAGACTTCATAATGTGTCCACTTATTTTTGGCCTGACTTGGCATCCTGTCACTATGGCAAACAAGCCCTTGAGTGGTACAAGAACAATAATGTGGTATTTGTACCAAGAGAGGCAAATCCTCCAAACTGCCCGGAGCTAAGGCCAGTGGAGAGATATTGGGCTCTTGTTAAAAGAGAATTGAAGAGTACAAAAAAGGTGTCCAAAAGTGTGGTAGATTTTAAACGGAGATGGACTACATGTTCGAGCAAAGTGACAGAAAGCACTATAAAAACGTTAATGGAAGGGTTTCCGAAAAAGGTTCAAAATTTCATCACTAGTGATTAAAACTATAAAAATAATTTTTTTTGTAAATTGTAATAATAATTTCAATCAAATAAAAAAAAAATTAAAGCTGTAAGTTTAGTGGTTTCTTTTTTATAAACATATATGTATGTTAAGAATTTTTCGATCTCACTCCTTAGAACAGAACTAGAACAGAACTAGAACAGAACTAGAACAGAACTAGAACAGAACAGAACTAGAACAGAACTAGAACAGAACTAGAACAGAACTAGAACAGAACAGAACAGAACTAGAACAGAACAGAACTAGAACAGAACAGAACTAGAACTAGAACAGAACAGAACTAGAACAGAACTAGAACAGAACTAGAACAGAACTAGAACAGAACTAGAACAGAACTAGAACAGAACTAGAACAGAACTAGAACAGAACTAGAACAGAACTAGAACAGAACTAGAACAGAACTAGAACAGAACTAGAACAGAACTAGAACAGAACTAGAACAGAACTAGAACAGAACTAGAACAGAACTAGAACAGAACTAGAACAGAACTAGAACAGAACTAGAACAGAACTAGAACAGAACTAGAACAGAACTAGAACAGAACTAGAACAGAACTAGAACAGAACTAGAACAGAACTAGAACAGAACTAGAACAGAACTAGAACAGAACTAGAACAGAACTAGAACAGAACTAGAACAGAACTAGAACAGAACTAGAACAGAACTTGAACAGAACTAGAACAGAACTAGAACAGAACTAGAACAGAACTAGAACAGAACTAGAACAGAACTAGAACAGAACTAGAACAGAACTAGAACAGAACTAGAACAGAACTTGAACAGAACTAGAACAGAACTAGAACAGAACTAGAACAGAACTAGAACAGAACTAGAACAGAACTAGAACAAAACATTCGTGATCGAAATTATGACAAAATGTACTAAATTTCGTGCTGGATATCGAATGCCATAATCTCAAATAAGAAAATTACGATCAATTTTACTCGATACACTGATACACTGAACTAGTTAGTAAAAGTGACTAGATTAATTAGAGAAACTTAAGAGACAATTGACTTCACGCTAGATTACCTGGGATGTATAAAGTAACCAATTGACTTCTCTCTGCATTACAAATAGCACTTAAGTGCCAATGACCCAAAATATAAAAATTGGATTCTGTCAAGTGAGCAGACATTAGTGAAAATTACTGTCTACTTGTTTAACTGCTTGGCATAGCTATTTTTACTAAAACATTCTCACCCCTTAGGTTTTTGACAACTGAGTTAGGTCTTTGACAAAAGAGTTTTCACTCTATGTATTGTAATTTCTCTATGGTTTTATTGCTAATATTTAAAAGTATAAAATTAATAAACAATGTTACCAATTCCTTGTTGAATTTAGGAATTGGGGATTTTTGTTTGAAAATAAACTTTAATACATCAATAGCAACAATCCTTTTTCTTTCTTTCTATCTTTAGCTCTAAATCTTATAAAAACCCATGAACTAAAATACCTTTACTCTCACACCACAAAATCGCATAAAATCGTAAACTTTGTTATCACACCACATCAACAAAAAAAATAAAATAAAATCAAACGGAAATGAAACTATGAAAACGCAAAATCCAAATGCATTCTTCGGGTATTCTTTACAGTAAATGCATTTACACCATTTTACATAGTATTATGGTAAGAGTAACCACCTTGTAGTAAATAAGTAAATAGGTGGGGTAAATGGAAACAAATGTGCTAGATTTCATCTACTCTATATACTATATACTATACTATTATATTATATATAAGACGATTTCTTGTTATGCGTGATATTTTATTGATTTTTTCCCGTATTTTATTTTAGATGATGATTTTGTGTATGTGTGCATTGTTTTTGTTGGGTTCTTTAATAGAATATATATAAAAAAAAAAACTTTAGAGAAAATGTGTTAAGAAAAACCTAAAATAAAAAAAAATTGTTTATAGTATTTGAAAAGACAATATAGACGTTATTTGAATAGTTGTAGTGATACATCATCTATATAGATTTATTGTAAGACTAAGTTTCTATATATAGAAAAGAGGTATAAACTAAACATTTTGACACAAAACTAAAACAAAACAAAAAAAAGATTTTGAACATAAATGCTTTAAAAAAAAAATGAATCCACATTGATATGCATTTGAATGAAGATGATGAAACAAGAATATTGCAACAAAAAAAATTGTGAAGAGGCAATAAACAGGGTATGTTGTCTTTAGACAGTAAACTAGCTCTCAATTGATTAAAAGCAGCGAATATTATAACAATATTTGATCATAAAACGAAAGGAAATTACCGTTTCGTTACTAAAATAAGCTAAAAAACAGTTACCGCTAAATCGATTGGCATGAAACAAATCTTTATTTAAAAGAAAAAGACCGTATAGGATTTTTTTAAAAGGAAACAAAGTAACGAATGGAAATGGGAATTTGAAAAGTAAAATTTTAAATATTTTTAGGTAAACAAAATTTTTTTTTTCCAAAGTTGTTTTCATTTTCTGTAAAAATTTTTTTAAAATTTTAAAATTTTTTTTTTAAATTTTTAGAATTTTTTTTTTAAATTTAAAATTTTTTTTACAAAAAATAAAAACAACTTTGGAAAAATAAAAATTGTTTTGTAATCTAGCGTGAAGTCAATTGTCTCTTAAGTTACTCTAAGTAATCTAGAGTGTAGTCACTTTAAACGTTTATTTTGTACTGCACTTTTTTGTAAGAGTAATTTGTAGTAACTAGTTCAGTGTATCTATGTATAATTCAGTTCTAGTTCAGGGGCCAAATTACCGCATTCGATATCGAGTAAAATTTATCGTAATTTTCTTATTTGAGATTATGGCATTCGATATCCAGCACGAAATTTAGTACATTTTATCATAATTTCGATAACGAAATTATTTTTCAGTACTAGCTCATTCGATCACGAATATTTTGTTCTAGTTCTGTTCTAGTTCTGTTCTAGTTCTGTTCTAGTTCTGTTCTAGTTCTGTTCTAGTTCTGTTCTAGTTCTGTTCTAGTTCTGTTCTAGTTCTGTTCTAGTTCTGTTCTAGTTCTGTTCTAGTTCTGTTCTAGTTCTGTTCTAGTTCTGTTCTAGTTCTGTTCTAGTTCTGTTCTAGTTCTGTTCTAGTTCTGTTCTAGTTCTGTTCTAGTTCTGTTCTGTTCTAGTTCTGTTCTAGTTCTGTTCTAGTTCTGTTCTAGTTCTGTTCTAGTTCTGTTCTAGTTCTGTTCTAGTTCTGTTCTAGTTCTGTTCTAGTTCTGTTCTAGTTCTGTTCTAGTTCTGTTCTAGTTCTGTTCTAGTTCTGTTCTAGTTCTGTTCTAGTTCTGTTCTAGTTCTGTTCTAGTTCTGTTCTAGTTCTGTTCTAGTTCTGTTCTAGTTCTGTTCTAGTTCTGTTCTAGTTCTGTTCTAGTTCTGTTCTAGTTCTGTTCTAGTTCTGTTCTAGTTCTGTTCTAGTTCTGTTCTAGTTCTGTTCTAGTTCTGTTCTAGTTCTGTTCTAGTTCTGTTCTAGTTCTGTTCTAGTTCTGTTCTAGTTCTGTTCTAGTTCTGTTCTAGTTCTGTTCTAGTTCTGTTCTAGTTCTGTTCTAGTTCTGTTCTAGTTCTGTTCTAGTTCTGTTCTAGTTCTGTTCTAGTTCTGTTCTAGTTCTGTTCTAGTTCTGTTCTAGTTCTGTTCTAGTTCTGTTCTAGTTCTGTTCTAGTTCTGTTCTAGTTCTGTTCTAGTTCTGTTCTAGTTCTGTTCTAGTTCTGTTCTAGTTCTGTTCTAGTTCTGTAAGAACTGAGTTTAAAAAAATGTTGCAGCAACATGTTGCGTAACAATATGATTAAACAAAATGTTTCTGATTTTATATAAAAACATTTTATAAGTGGCAGCATCAAATTACTTTAATGTGTTAAGGCAACATGTTGCTGCAACATTTTTTGTGAAATATGTATTTACTTTTTTTGAAAATATTTTTTTTAATATTTAGCTAAACAAAATATTCGGATTAAAAAATATTTTTTCCGATTTTGACCCATTGTAGGTCCAACTTACTATGGTCTTATATACGTCTTTGAAATATCTATCATTAGATATCCATATTGTCTATATTAATGACTTAGTAAATAATAGGTCAAAAATCGAGGTTGTCCTGGATTTTTCCTTATGTGTATCTCAGACATTTATGCACCGATTTTCTCGATTTTAAATAGAAACCGAGCCGGATAGATACAGTGGTTGACAAAACAATGGAAACTTTTCCAAATATTTCATTAGTGGCCTAAAATCTGAAATAATTTTTTAAAAAATTTTAACATTTTTGTAGTATTTTATTTGTATACTTTTTTTTATTAACTTAATTTAACAAAAAAACAAGTAAGAGAGCTATATTCGGCTGTGCCGAATCTTATATACCCTTCACCAAATTATACTTTAAAATACATTTTTTTAAATATTTTTAGGTAAACAAAATTTATTTTTTTTTTAATTGTTTTTACAAATTTTTTTTTTTGAATTTTTTTTTCAAATTTTTTTAAAATTTTTTTTTTTTTTTTGGAAAAAAATGTATGACAAAAAAATTTTTTGATGAAAAAAAAAATTCGGGTTAAAAAATATTTTTCCCGATTTTGACCCATTGTAGGTCCAACTTACTATAGCCTTATATACATCGTTGCAATGGACTTTGAAATATCTATCATTAGATATTCATATTGTCTATATTAATGACTTAGTAATCCAGATATAGATAAAAAATAGGTCAAAAATCGAGGTTGTCCCGGTTTTTTGCTCATATTTCCGTTATTTATGGACCGATTTTGCTGATTTTAAATAGCAAACTTCTCGAAAGCATGTCTGACAGAATTATTGAAGATTTGGATCCCGAAGATATCTGGGGTCTTCAGAAAATTGATTTCAACAGACAGACGGGCATGGCTTAATCGACTCCGCTATCTATAAGGATCCAGAATATATATACTTTATAGGGTAGGAAATGAAAAATGTAGAAATTACAAACGGAATGACAAACTTATATATACCCTTCTCACGAAGGTGAAGGGTATAACAAAGGACATAATTAATTAAATTCTAAAAATGAGGAAACAAAATAAAAAGATTTCTTTATTACGGCATTGACAAAACAATGGAAACTTAGGTATTATTTTAACAAATATGGTCTGTCTAAACTTTGCAATAACTCAATATTTTGTTGGGTATCCCTTATTTTTAATCGACGATACATTGAACCAATTAAAGAGTCAATGGTCTCCTTTGAAATATTTTGCCATTCCCTTATAACCGCCTCCTATAAATCTTCATTCCTGGTGTAATTTTGGGTCCTTCCTTTTCTATGGAATTGAGATCTGGCGATTGGGCAGGCCACTTCAAAACACGTACCTCATTGTTTTGTAACCACTCGGTTACAACCCTAGATGTGTGTTTCGGGTAGTTGTTGTGTTGGAATCTCCAAACTAGGGGCATATTTTCCTCAGCGTATGGTTACATAACATCGTTTAATATGGTTCTGTATCCTCTATACCTGCCATCGTATCTTTTATAATATGAATTGGGCCCATACCTTGCCCTGAAAAACATCCCCATACCATAATATTGCCACCGCCAAACTTTACAGTCTTATTTGTGTACTTTGGATATAATATTTTTCTATTTGGTCGTCTTACAAATGTTCTCCCATTACTGCCTTTTAAATTGTATTTGGATTCGTCGGAAAAGAGGACAGACAGTATTCCATTTCTGTAGCGACCAGTTTAAATGATCCCTGGCAAATTGTAGACGGGCAGAACGGTTCTTTTTAGAAATGAGTGTTTTTTTCACAGGACGATAGCAACCAAGACCAGCCTCATTTGCCCTGCGACTAACTGTTCGGTTACTTATTTCTAATTTTAGGCTATTAACAACCTCTCGAGCAGTTATTTTTGGCAATTTCTTGAACTCTCTCACTATTAAATTATCTTGTCTAGGAGTAGTCTTACGAGGTCTTCCTTCCACCTAAATGTTGAGTTTTACAGAACCGGTCTCACGAAATTTCTTTATAATTTTTGAAACTGCTGATTTATTTATTGAATATTTGTCACAGAAACTTTTTTGTTTTAAACCAGCTTTAAAATCGTTAATTATTTTATTTTTTTAAGTCTTCACAAATCTTAACTTTAGCCATTTTTGTTAACTTTGAAAAAAAGCAATTATGCGAAAAACTTAGAAAAAGAAATTGTGAAAAATTACCAGAATTTAAAAATAAAATAAAATAACTGTAAACAGGATGCTTTTTACATCGTTCTTTTAAATATTATTTTCGTTTTACACTTCTTTCTTTCTTGCAGAAGTTTAAAAGTTTCCATTGTTTTGTCAGTAGCGAAGAAATAGTGAATATTTTTAATTTTGTTCCCTTTTTTCAGAATATAATTAATTATGTTGTTTGTTTTTCAGTTAATTTATATAAATAAAACTATACAAGTAAAATACTAAAAAAAAAAATTTATTTTAAAAAAATATTTTAAATTTTGGGCTACATATGGAATATTTGTAAAAGTTTCCATTGTTTTGTCAACCACTTTATGTATGTATATGTGATATTAATGTATGAATCGTGTAAGTTATTTGGGGGCTTCGGAAAGTTAATTTCAACAGACAGACAGACGGACATGGCTTAATCGACTCCGCTATCTATAAGGATCCAGAATATATCTACTTTATAGGGTCAGAAATTATATTGTGGAAATTACAAACGGAATGAATGGTATAAAAATTAAAAAAAAAAATATGTAAATTTTCAGTTAAGGTTTTTCTTTAAAAAAAAAAACAATTTTGTTCCCTGCTACAAATCAGTAATAAAAGGACGAAAAAGCTTGGCTATAAATAGTAAATCTTAATTATTACAAATATGTCTGCCCATTTCAAATGTCACACCCTGTGTACACTGTCATTTTCCATCAGATAACACACAGCAGATTGATATGATATGTTGTGAGTGAATGAGTGAGTGAGTGGATGTGTGTGTTATAGTAACAACAATGTTATTACAACACTCTGACTTTACAAAATGGATGATGATGAAGGAAGGGGTTGTTGTTGCTGTATAAAATTTTCTCGGCTCAATAGAGAATAACAATAAACAAACAAACAGACAAACATACATATTTACATGTGGTATGTACATATGTATGTATGGCTATGAATCAATGTTTATGCAGTATGCATAAAACTACCGTTACGACTATAGATTATTGATGATTACATGGAGAAAGATAAAGAGCAAGAGAGAGAGAGTGAGTAAGTAAAATGTAGTTATGTATAAATGTGTAATATAAATGGCTACATGAATGGGATTTATGCCAAAAAAAAAATATTGTGGTTTTGATTTTATTATAGTTTTTTTTTTCTTTTTCTAAACACAAACAATGATTTGTTATATTTATAAGTTATAGTAACTAAAGTAGTAAGTTTTTGACAAGTACTAAATGTATGAAATAAGGCTGTCAATCGAATAAAAACTATTTGAATAATCAAGGAAATAAAAAGAAGGATTTTTTTATTAAAATGAACAAAATTTTTCAGTTAAGAATAAAAAAATCGAATACTCGAATAAATTTATTTTCCAGCTAAATTTTAAATAATTGTTTATTTAAATATAATGTACTATGTACTATTGAAAACAAAAAAAATTCTCAAATAAACAAAACCAATAATTTATAATATTAAACAGACATGTTCATCATTGGAAATTTCTACATTTATTAATAAGATCTTAATTAAGACAAGAAAACTTTGAAATTTCTTGTCTTAATTTGGCCTATTCGTGATTTTCACATAGTTTTTTTACTAAAACATTCTCATCACTTAGGGTTTTGACAACTGAGTTAGGTCTGCTGTCAAAGACCTAACTCAGTTGTCAAAAACAAAAACAACACTCTTATGAGTGATTATTTAAAGTAATTTTTTGTTTGAGTTTTTTTCTAGTTTCCTCTCTATATGTATTTCTCTATGCTTGAAATATTTAGGTTTATATTAGGGTTATCTGTTATTCGAGTTTAATTTTAAGCGAATAAAAGTTAAAAATTTTATTATATTCCGATCTATGTGTATTTATGTAGGATTTCAAGTACTATTACTTTTCAAATTTGCTGTTTAGATAATCATAATCAATTTTATAGATTTTGTTTCCCATTATGTAGTTTTATCTCTAAATAGCTTTTATTTAAGTATTTTTTTTTTGGTATTTATAAAAACAATTGAACAAGAGATATTTATAAACACGTAAATACTGCAAAGAAAATAATATTTATTTAATAATTTAAGTTTGCTGTTGTTGATGTCGGTGTTTGTATTTTTATTTTTGCCATATTAAAACAAAGTAAATATTTACATAAAGCTTTAATTACGTGGTTTCGCTTTTATGATTAAATACAACCACAACAACAGCAACATCATCTCAACGTTTGTTTAAATTTGTTTTATTTTTAAAAATAAATTTCATTGAAAAAACATTAATTCATGTCTATGATCATTTAACACTATTAATATATACAGATGAATTGTTTTCATCTTTAATATTTCATTAAAATTTATTTTATTTTTTATTTTTTTCTTCAACAAATGTTTTCTACATTTCAAATTAATTTTCGTGTTTTTTTTTTTCTTCTACACATTTATAAATAATTTATTTTTTAATTGGTTGAACAACAAAACAATATAAAAAACGAATTTCTCTTAAAAATCATTTATCATTTAATAAAAAAAAAAATTAAGAATAATAATGACAATTTAAAATCATAGAATGACCAACCACAACCGGGAACTAGACGCCAAAACGTACTACTACGTTTAAATGTACAATAGTAATCAAGTGCTCGTCAACGGCTAACCGCAAAATGTTATTGTAATGATGCCTTTCCAACAATGAACCAGTATAAACTATTGTCAATAGATTTTTAAAAAAAATATATGTTGATATGAACTTGTAGCAAGTATTTGCTTGCAACAACTACAATAATATTCTAACATAAACAATAAAAATAGATTTTGAAAACAACAAAAAAAAACAACTAGGAAAGGGTTATAGATAATTTTAAAAAAATGTATTGTAAAATAATTGATAGCAAATTTCTGTTCTAATCAATCTCTTTATTCTACTTAGTAAATAAAATGCTAGAGAAAGGAAATGGCCAACCTTTTGAAAATATGCAAGCAAACCTTATAGCGTAGACCAGCGTTTCATAAAATTTAGTACTTTTTTGGTACTTTTTTTTATTTTGGCTTAATTTTTTAATTATCAAATTGTTTTAATTTTTAAGCAAATTTCCAATTTTTCAAAAAGTATTTTTAAAAATTTTAAATAAAATTAAATTTTAAATTCAGATTTAGCTAAAATTTCATGTTTTTTTCTAAAAGTACTTTTTTGCTACTTTTTTATTTTGGCTTATTTTTTGTAAAAATGTCAAATTCTTTAAATTTCTATTAATTTTTAAGCAAATTTAATGTTATTTCAAAAAGTACTTTTTACTACTTTTTTTATTTGACCCCAATTTGAATTTTTTGTAAAATTATCAAATAGTTTTAATTTCTAAGCAAAAAATTTAAAAAAAAAATTTCATTTTAAATTCGGATTTAGCTAAAATTTCATGTTTTTTTCTAAAAGTACTTTTTTGGTACTTTTTTATTTTGGCTTATTTTTTGTAAAAATTTCAAATTCTTTAAATTTGTATTAATTGTTAAGCAAATTTAATGTTATTTCAAAAAGTACTTTTTTGCTACTTTTTTTTATTTGGGCTACAAATTTATTAAAATTTAAATAAATCTTACAATTTAAATTTCCCTTGAGTTATATTTCGAAATTTGTTTTAATTTTTAATTGTTAGACTTAAATTATTTAGATTTTTAGGTTGAATTTCATGTTTTTTGCTAAAAGTACTTTTTTTGGTACTTTTTTATTTTGGCTTAATTTTTTGTAAAATTATCAAATTGTTTTAATTTTTAAGCAAATTTTAAATTTTTCAAAATGTATTTTCTTTTCATTTAGCTCAGATTTGTTAAAAATTAAAAAAAAAATTTAATTTTAAATTCGTTCTAGGCAGATTTAGGTCGAATTTCATGTTTTTTTCTAAAAGTACTTTTTTGGTACTTTTTTTATTTTGGCTTATTTTTTGTAAAAATGTCAAATTCTTTAAATTTATATTAATTGTTAAGCAAATTTAATGTTATTTCAAAAATTACTTTTTTGCTACCTTTTTTTATTTGTCCCCAAATTTATTAAAATTTAAATAAATCTTACAAATTTAAATTTCGCTTTAGTTATATTTCAAAATTTGTTTTAAATTTTAATTGTTAGACTTAAATTATATAGATTTTTAGGTCAAATTTCATGTTTTTTTTCTAAAAGTACTTTTTTGGTACTTTTTTTATTTTGGCTTATTTTTTGTAAAAATATTAAATTCTTTAAATTTATATTAATTGTTAAGCAAATTTAATGTTATTTCAAAAAGTACTTTTTTGGTACTTTTTTATTTAGGCTTAATTTTTTGTAAAATTATCAAATTGTTTTAATTTTTAAGCAAATTTTAATTTTTCAAAAAGCATTTTTTTATTTTGCTTAGAATTGTTAAAAATTTAAAAAAAAAATTATTTTAAATTTGATCTAGGCAGATTTAGGTCAAATTTCATGTTTTTTTCTAAAAGTACTTTTTTGGTACTTTTTTATTTTGGCTTATTTTTTGTAAAAATGTCAAATTCTTTAAATTTGTATTAATTATTAAGCAAATTTAATGTTATTTCAAAAAGTACTTTTTTAGTACTTTTTTTATTTCGGCTTAATTTTTGTAAAAATATCAATTGATTTTTAGATTTTTATTAAAAACTAGCTGACTTCATTCGGTAGATATTTATTTACTAATTGTTTTAATTTTTAAGCAAATTTCCAATTTTTCCAAAAATTTTTTTTTTTTTATTTTGCTCAGAATTGTGAAAAATGCAAAAAAAAATAATTTTAAATTCGTTATAGGCAGATTTCAGTTTTTAAATTCAATTATATAGATTTTTTTAAATTTGTATTAAAAGTACTTTTTTGGTACTTTTTTATTTTGGCTTAATTTTTTTGTTTTAATTTTTAAACAAAATTTCCAATTTTTCAAAAAGCATTTTTTTATTTTGCTCAGAATTGTTAAACATTTAAAAAAAATTTATTTTAATTTCGTTGTAGGCAGATTTAGGTCAAATTTCATGATTTTTTTCTAAAAGTACTTTTTTTGGTACTTTTTTATTTTGGCTTATTTTTTGTAAAAATATCAAATTCTTTAAATTTATATTAATTGTTAAGCAAATTTAATGTTATTTCAAAAAGTACTTTTTTGGTACTTTTTTTATTTTGGCTTAATTTTTGTAAAAATATCAAATTGTTTTAATTTTTAATGTTTTAAATTTTTCCAAAATTATTTTTTTTTATTTTATTATTCGTTCTATGCAGATTTTCATGTTTTTTTAAAAAAGTACTTTTTTTATTTTGGCTTATTTTTTGTAAAAATGTCAAATTCTTTAAATTTGTATTAATTGTTAAGCTAATTTAATGTTATTTCAAAAAGTACTTTTTTGCTACTTTTTTTATTTGGCCCCCAAATTTATTAAAATTCAAATATAGCTTTAGTTATATTTCGAAATTTGTTTTAATTTTTAATTGTTAAACTTAAATTATATAGATTTTTAGGTTGAATCGCAACCAAATTCTTTAAATTTATATTAATTGTTAAGCTAAATTTAATGTTATTTCAAAAAGTACTTTTTTGCTACTTTTTTTTATTTGGCCCCAAATTTATTACAATTTAAAATTTCTTTCTAAGCTGATTTCAGTTGCTAAATTCAATTGTATAGATTTTTAGGACAAATTTCAGGTTTTTTCTAAAGGTACTTTTTTTATTTTTGGCTTCTTCAATTCTCCTTTACACCCTTTTTGTGCTCTTCAATTCCCTTTTAACAAGACCCCAATATCTCTCCACTAGCCTTAGCTAGACTTCAATTTCTGTGCTCTGTCTTTGGCCTCTAAATTTTTAACAGAGTTCCTGTCAGGAACTTTTTAAGCCTTCTATGTTTTTAAACCTGCATTTGGCTTTAACTTTTCGTACCAAATAGTCCGATGTATTGAGCTAACCGGGCTGCTTTCCTACTGGATGTGTTGGTAGCTCTTTTCAAAATGCTTTCTATTTATTGGCTTTAGAAACATCGAGTGGACCATTCCTTCTACCTGAACCAGGTTTTCTATCAACGGACAAGTTCTCCCGATAGTGTTTAATAACATTGGAAACAGTTTGACGGCTGAACTTTGATTGTTTGGCCACCTTTTTGTAGGACCAAGTTGAGCGGACATATTGCTGTATCAATCTGTTATGTAAGTTATTTGGGGCCTTCGAATAGTTGATTTCAACGGACAGACAGAAATAATTATATAGACTGCGAGCCCCTGGGCTTGCACACCACCGCCATCAGCGCAAATCATTTTCCACTCGGTGTGGTGACAAACTGAGTGTGAGAGAGGAAAATCACAGAGCGTATGTGTGTTGCCATTTAAACAAAAATCACAATGAAACAATAGAAAATGAAACACAACAAAAAACTACAATAAATAAATGAAAAGAATTAGAAAAAACATAAAATGAGTATACGACATGAGGGCCAAGCAGAAAAATATTTTTGTTGCATATTATTTTCCACCATTTTTGTTATTGTTGTTGTTTATTTTTAAACATTTAGTAGCAAAAACAAAAGAAGCAAACAAAATAATTGTAGATTAGAGTAATATGTACAACAACAACAAATAGTAACAATAATAAAAATGAGCATAGAAAATGTCTAAACAATAAGTAAAATAAAAGAACAAATGCAAAGTGTAAATAAAAACAATGAAAATAACACAACGCTGCGTCGCTGTTAGAGCAAAAAAAAAACAAATGAGTGCAGCAATTAAAACAAATACAAAAAGTAAAGAAAAACAAAATGAAAGAAAAAACAACAACAACAACACGATGGTAATTGGAACTGCATAAATGGATAAAATTATAATATGAAAGTGTTGCAATACGAGTAAATAACAGTAAAATTAACACACATACACACAGGCTTTGTGTGTTTATTATGTACATATGTTTGTATGTATGTAAATATGTAAGTAACATGTTTAAACACGTCGATTTTAACAAAATGTGATAATTGTCATTAGAGTGATTATTTGCGTGTATGCCACCATTTATATACTTGCACACTCTCCTTCTTACTCTGTTTGTAATGACGACGACGGCGTCAGCGACGACGCTACAGCCATTTTATTATGAGCTCGTGTAGGTGGAAGTTTACTAATGTTAATTTAATATTAATTGAAGTTTATATAAAAATGTTAAATGAGTTGATTTGAGTGCATGTGAAGAAAATAAATGTTGTGTGCTGTGACGTTTAGGAAGAATTCTTGTAATAAAAACTTAAATTACACAAACAAATGTCGTTAGAAATAAATGAATTTTTGTACAATTTAATATTAATGAAATTTTTCTTTAATAGTCTGCTGCTCTATTACTCTATGACCCAGTCATAGTGTAGGCGCAAATAGTCATATACTCAAACATGCATTTGTACTTATAGCAGTTTAAGATGCAGACATTAATTGGTGTAATTTTTGTAATAATCATTCTCTTGGGCAGAGAATTTATACACATGATTATATGGTGGCCTTTTGAGCAAATGGAAAAACTTAGTAATGACTTTAAATTACTGAGTAATACAATAACTTCAATTCTAGATCGGTTGTAGTCTTGTTCTAGTTTAATAATAGTTTATTTCTAGTTCTAGCCTAGTTCTAGTCTAGTTCTAGACTAGTTCTAGTCTAGTTCTAGTCTAGTTCTAGTCTAGTTCTAGTCTAGTTCTAGTCTAGTTCTAGTCTAGTTCTAGTCTAGTTCTAGTCTAGTTCTAGTCTAGTTCTAGTCTAGTTCTAGTCTAGTTCTAGTCTAGTTCTAGTCTAGTTCTAGTCTAGTTCTAGTCTAGTTCTAGTCTAGTTCTAGTCTAGTTCTAGTCTAGTTCTAGTCTAGTTCTAGTCTAGTTCTAGTCTAGTTCTAGTCTAGTTCTAGTCTAGTTCTAGTCTAGTTCTAGTCTAGTTCTAGTCTAGTTCTAGTCTAGTTCTAGTCTAGTTCTAGTCTAGTTCTAGTCTAGTTCTAGTCTAGTTCTAGTCTAGTTCTAGTCTAGTTCTAGTGTAGTTCTAGTCTAGTTCTAGTGTAGTTCTAGTCTCGTTCTAGTCTCGTTCTAGTGTAGTTCTAGTCTAGTTCTAGTCTAGTTCTAGTCTAGTTCTAGTCTAGTTCTAGTCTAGTTCTAGTCTAGTCTAGTTCTAGTCTAGTTCTAGTCTAGTTCTAGTCTAGTTCTAGTCTAGTTCTAGTCTAGTTCTAGTCTAGTTCTAGTCTAGTTCTAGTCTAGTTCTAGTCTAGTTCTAGTCTAGTTCTAGTCTAGTTCTAGTCTAGTTCTAGTCTAGTTCTAGTCTAGTTCTAGTTCTAGTCTAGTTCTAGTCTAGTTCTAGTCTAGTTCTAGTCTAGTTCTAGTCTAGTTCTAGTCTAGTTCTAGTCTAGTTCTAGTCTAGTTCTAGTCTAGTTCTAGTCTAGTTCTAGTCTAGTTCTAGTCTAGTTCTAGTCTAGTTCTAGTCTAGTTCTAGTCTAGTTCTAGTGTAGTTCTAGTCTAGTTCTAGTCTCGTTCTAGTCTAGTTCTAGTCTAGTTCTAGTCTAGTTCTAGTCTAGTTCTAGTCTAGTTCTAGTCTAGTTCTAGTCTAGTTCTAGTCTAGTTCTAGTCTAGTTCTAGTCTAGTTCTAGTCTAGTTCTAGTCTAGTTCTAGTCTAGTTCTAGTCTAGTTCTAGTCTAGTTCTAGTCTAGTTCTAGTCTAGTTCTAGTCTAGTCTAGTTCTAGTCTAGTTCTAGTCTAGTTCTAGTCTAGTTCTAATCAAATCCTAATCTTGATGAGATCCTAATCTTGATGAGATCGTAATCTTGATAAGATCGTGATCGTAATCTTGATACGATCGTGATCGTAATCTTGATAAGATCGTGATCGTAATCTTGATAAGATCGTGATCGTATTCTTGATAGAATCGTGATAAGATCTTAATCTTGATAAGATATTAATCATGATAAGATCGTAAGCTCTCAGAACTTCAAATATATATACCCTACACCACTATGGTGGTGTAGGGTATAATGATGGACCGACGCTACTATGTGATCAATTTATGATGGTCAACTTTGACATATTTTAGCGTTCGTGAACCGAGCAAGCACTATTTTAATCCAGCTATAAATGTTTAATTGTCCAACCTTGTTAAACAAAAATTTGATTAAGTTTTGTATAAAATTCAGCTGGTTATTGTATATTTAAATAAGTAGCCATTTTCAGCCCATGTACAAATTGAGCATACCACCTTGAGCTGTGTCAAGTCAACTCTTAACTGGGTTAACCATGCCATATAAAATACATTTTTTTTTATTTGGAAAATCCAGCAAAACGGCCAACACATGGTGGCTATTTTATTCAGTAGTACAACATTTTTTAAATGTTTTTACCATAGTTGAACCTACATACTGTATGTTATTTTTAGTTTTTAATAGTTTAAAAGTTGTGCCATTAAACATGTGTTGAAATTTAGACATTATTTCTTTTAGTTGTTATAAAAAAAAATTTTATGATTCTAAAAAATTAAAAAAATAATAGGTATGTATGTAAAAAATTACAGTTATAAAGAATTATAATATAATTATGGGATCTAGGTCTAGATCATTAAACCCTTCAATAACATTTCTTATACTCTATCACTATTATCATTTATTAATGATGGTAGCCTATTCATACATATGTACTTATTTAATTTAAGTATTAAACTCATGTTTTTAAATTCTTATGTTGGTGTATTTTATTTATAACAAAATACTTATTGTCATTTGCAAATGTTTAACGATTAATTGCGTAACCTTCTCTCCTCACAATAAACTTGAATAACCTTTTTGATTTCTGTTTCTGATACTTAAGCCTACCTAATACATAAAATAACAATAAGAAGCTGAAGGCAGAAGAAGAAAAACAAAAATACAAACCAAATGTGTTAATAATATTAACAAATAGCTATTATTTCTTTTCATTACATTACAGATCAATATTCATTTGATTTTCAATTACATTTTCTTTTTCTTCTAGTGCTTGTGTAAATAAGTAGGCATGGGTGATGAAAAAAGTACTTTTTTTTTAAACAAACATAACTGACCCTACGCAATAAATCATTCATTCATTTGTTTACGAATTTGTCGTGAAAGCAACGAATGTTTGTTTCTCCCACATATGTTTATGCGTGTATGTGTGTCTGTTTGTAAGTAAATCTCCCCCGCCTCACAGCAGGGTGAACGAGCATATTAAAATGTAAACACACACTTGTTGTTGGTGTTAAATCAAAAATTTGTATACAGTTTATGTGTGTTTGTATGGATGTTTATGCCTCAATAACTCTATGATAATGACTCATCTACACGCAATATAAAGTAACAAACAACATGATATGTACTGAGTTTTAATAATAATAATAAATATAAATAATATCCACCTAAAAAAATCTAAAACAACAAATACATACCAACAGATAAGTATGAAAACGTGTGTTAAAAGATAAACAAAATTTATTAGCGAAAGTCTTAACTGAAAATGGTCATATACAGGAGATAAACGAAAATGAAATCAACATAAAAAAAAAATACAAGTAAGAGAGCTATATTCGGCTGTGCCGAATCTTATATACCCTTCAACAAATTATACTTCAAAATACAAATTTTTTAAATATTTTTTAATATTCAGCGCAAAAAAACTTTTGATGAAAAAAAATTCGGATTAAAAAATATTTTTCCCGATTTTGACCCATTGTAAGTCTTATATACGTCGTTGCAAAGTTCTTTGAAATATCTATAATTAGATATCCATATTGTCTATATTAAGGACTTAGTAATCCAGATATACAGTGATTGACAAAACAATGGAAACTTTTCTAAATATTCCATATGTAGCCCTAAATTTAAAATATTTTTTTAAAATAAAATTTTTTTTTTTCAGTATTTTACTTGTATAGCTTTATTTATATAAATTAACTGAAAAACAAACAACATTATTAATTATATTCTGAAAAAAGGGAACAAAATTAAAAATATTCACTATTTCGCTACTGTCAAAACAATGGAAACTTTTAAACTTCTGCAAGAAAGAAGTGTAAAACGAAAATAATATTTAAAAGAACGATTTAAAAAGCATCCTGTTTACAGTTATTTTATTTTTAAATTCTGGTAATTTTTCACAATTTCTTTTTCTAAGTTTTTCGCATAATTGCTTTTTTTCAAAATTAACGAAAATGTCTAAAGTTAAGATTTGTGAAGACTTAAAAAATAAAATAATTAACGATTTTAAAGCTGATTTACAACAAAAAAGTATCTGTGACAAATATTCAATAAATAAATCAGCAGTTTCAAAAATTATAAAGAAATTTCGTGAGACCGGTTCTGTAAAAACTCAACATTTAGGTGGAAGACCTCGTAAGACAACTCCTAGACAAGATAATTTAATAGCAAGAGAGTTCAAGAAATTGCCAAAAATAACTCCTCGAGAGGTTGTTAATAGCCTAAAATTTGAAATAAGTACCCGAACAGTTAGTCGCAGGGCAAATGAGGCTGGTCTTGGTTGCTATCGTCCTGTGAAAAAAGCACTCATTGCTAAAAAGAACCGTTCTGCAAGTCTACAATTTGCCAGGGATCATTTAAACTGTTCGATACAGAAATGGAATACTGTCTGTCCTCTTTTCCGACGAATCCAAATACACACCCCTATCGCGAATCAATATTTCACATGAAATATGTTCCTATTTCCCATTTTTCGTTCATAAACTTTGTTTACGTGAAATGAAATTTTGTAAACAATAAACAGCTGTAACGAACAAAATCAACTATTGTGAATTAAAAGTTTAGGGGAATATCACGATAGCAATTTTCCCTTCGAGGGAAATGGATATTTCATGGGAACATAAAGTTCACATGTTTTTCACGATAGGGGTGACAATTTAACCCGAAATAACCCACGGTTACCATATGGTAACGCAAAATATGCCGTTATATTTTCACGAATTAATCTAAAAAGAAATAACAGAAGTAAAAGAAAGACATTCAGATTAATGTAAAACATTTGTTGTTTGCCAAACAAGTGTATTTTTTTTTTATTCTGAGTTAAGTTACCGAAGTTATAGCATCTTCAATTGTGGTCACAAAAAAAAAATAAATTTTCCGTTTTAAGACATGGCACGTCGGTAAGTACTCATTTTAAGTAATAATTTTTTAACGAATTTTAATAAAAACTATATCCGTTAGTAGCTAAAGAAATAAACTATGAAACGTGATTTAATTTATTAAGAAAATTTATTTCCTTGTACTATTTTTTTATATTGTTTTCAAGGCGTTACCATATGGTAATCGTGGGTCGCCTAGGGTACAGGTTTAATTATTCGCGTTTCATATGAATTTCTGAGATGTTTTGCACATTTCTTGTATAGTTATTAATATTTTGTTGTCATTTCATAAATTTTGCGGTCTTAGGGGTTTGTCATTACAACAAATGCTCGATTATATTCAAGAGCTTGATGAAGCTGAAGATGATAATGAGCTTACCGATTTACCAACTGCCATTTACATCGAACCTCCTATAGATGGAAACATATCTGGCGAAGATGATGCTGAAGAAGAATGTGATGGAGTTCCAGATAATGTTTGCCCGGGTCAGCTAAAAGGTGGCTGTGAACTTGTAATGGCTAGTGGACGCCATTTACAAAACATTGATGAAGAAGATGAACTTGGAGGCATGTTTGAAAAAATTTAAGTTTATAATTGGTTTAATTATAAAATAAATGTACCCCGTCCTCTTGCAATCACGGAATACAACAAATATATGTGCGGAGTAGATCGATTGGACCAAAATTTGGCTCAATATCGAATCGCATATAGAGGAAAGAAGTGGTGGTCTAGTATTTTTACCTGGCTCATAGATGCTTGTATTCAAAATGCTTGGCAGCTTTATCGAAAAGACCAACCGACAATGACTCAGCTTGAGTTTCGAAAACAACTTGCAGTATACTACTGCAAACATTATGGTACAAAAGCCAAAACATCTGGTCCTATGACCTCCCACAGATATGCACAACAGCCGGGTCGAGTTGAACACACTCTCCGTTATGATCAAATTGGACATTTTGTAGTACCATCAAATCGTAGACACTGTGCTGGTGATCGATGCAAAGTTAACGGAAGAACAGCATGTGTAAAATGCAACGTTGGGCTTTGCGTAAAGTGTTTTGCAAGTTACCATACCAAACCATGATTTACATAAGTTCAACATTTTTTTTCCTTCTTTTCACAAAAATGAATTATTTTCTTTATTTTTAATTTCAATAAACATGTTTGAAACATCGTTTTTTTTTTAAGCATATCCAAAAATAATATTTTTTTTTCGAAAAAAACCTGTACCCTAGGCGACCCAGGATTACCATATGGCAACGCTAGTTTTTCACGTTTTCCGGAAAAACTAAACAATTTATTGAAAAATCGACCTCATTTTCGTGCTCAGAAGGGCAAAATACATGAGTATACATCTTTTGATCAAAATACAAAACAAAAAAAGTTCTGGGCAATACCGGGTTAAGATGCAGTAATGGGCGAACATTTGTAAGACGACCAAAGGGAAAAAGATTAGATCCAAAGTACACAAATAAGACTGTAAAGTTTGGCGGTGGCAATATTATGGTATGGGGATGTTTTTCAGGGCAAGTTATGGGCCCAATTCATATTATAAAAGATACCAAGAGAGGTATAGGATACAGAACCATATTAAACGATGTTATGTATCCATACGCTGAGGAAAATATGCCCCTAGTTTGGAGATTCCAACATGACAACGGCCCGAAACACACCTCTAGGGTTGTAACCGAGTAGTTACAATCCAACGAGGTACGTGTTTTGAAGTGGCCTGCCCAATCGCCATTTCTCAATCCCATAGAAAATCTATGGGAAATTGTAGATCGTAAAATAAGGACCCAAAATTACACCAGGAAGGAAGATTTATCGGAGGCGGTTATAGGGGAATGACAAAATATTTCAAAGGAGACCATTGACTCTTTAATTGATTCAATGCATCGTCGATGTTTAGCAGTTATAAAAAAAGGGATACCCAACAAAATATTGAGTTATTGCAAAGTTTAGACAGGCCATATTTGTTATAATAATACCTAAGTTTCCATTGTTTTGTCAATGCCGTAATAAAGAAATCTTTTAATTTTGTTTTCTCATTTTTAGAATTTAATTAATTATGTCCTTTGTTTTTTGTTAAATTAAATTAATAAAAGTATACAAATAAAATACTACAAAAATGTTAAAATTTTTTAAAAAATTATTTCAGATTTTAGGCCACTAATGAAATATTTGGAAAAGTTTCCATTGTTTTGTCAACCACTGTATATACTATAGGGTCAGAAAATTATATTATGGAAATTACAAACGGAATGACAAACCTATATATACCCTTCTCACGAAGGTGAAGGGTATAAAAACCAAGAAAGATTATCAAAAAATGATAACCACTTAAAATAGTTGCTTTGCTGTTAAATGAATAAACAAACTAAGTAAAAAATAAATTGATAAAATTATCATAATTTATTTGAAAATAGAAGTGTCAATTGAAACATAATGTTCTATTAATTTAGATAGTTTGTAAAGAAAAACAGTGGGCTTGAAAGAATTATAAATTTTATCAATTATAATCTATCAAACTTAACGATATTGTATATTGTTGTTTACAACATTTTTAAATTCTCTTCAAACTATTACAATCTTACAAATCAATAAACAACCCAGCAGTTAAGCAAGTAGTCAATGTATCCATTATAGACAGTAATTCTCACTAATGTCTGATCACTTGGCTGACTCCAATTTATAGTATATTTGGGTCATTTGACATGTGTGTAATCTTTGTAGTGCAGAGAGAAGACAATTGGTTACTTTATACAGCCCAGTTAATATAGCGTGAAGACAATTGTCACTTACATATGTGTCTCTAAGTAATCTAGAGTGTGATTAATTCCTACATGAAAATTGTGGTGATATTGTTACGAATTTGCACTAGAGATTTGAATTTAACGGTCGGAAGCAACTGCCAGCAACTGCCAGCAACATTCATCGTGTTTATAAACAATTCCATCAATAGAAACATTTACTTATCAACAATGTTGACAGCATTGTTTGAAAGTATGGCAACACTGAATGTTTAAGCTGCGAACTTTAACATCGAAAGCTCTAGAATTCGAATATAGTAGTTGTCTGTTAAGATCATTGTAGAAGGATCACGAAAGATGGCGAGTGTATAAATAGTGGCAGAGGTTGCAATCGTCAATGAGTCTAATTTGAAACATCGTTAAGTAAAGACATCTGCGAATTTATAAACATGTATAAAAACACTTAGTGTTGTTGTATAAATTTAAATAGATAAAGAGTTGTTACAATTTTAAACAATTTTACAAGCAATCGTTTATTGGACTGCCTATGATATGTGGTTTTAGCTGACTATTTGAGGTCAATTAGCACCCGTACATGTTGAAATAACTAGTTCTATAGCTGATTAAGTAACCAGTTGTTAGGTAGCTAGTAAGGTAACTGACGCTATTTAACCATTATGTGAATCCAATGCGTTGACTACTTTGGACCAGATTAAAAATAACTAGTCACGTAGCTATTGAAGTAACTAGTTGCCACCCCAAGTGTTAGGTATAAAATCACTACTTCGGAACTGTCTCCTAGAACTGCTGGGAACTAAGTAAAACGATCGAATACAACCTATAATAGTACAATTCATAGCAGTAATTCAAAACCCCAATCGGCACACACATCATCGTAATACGGTGTGTGTTTATTATCGATTCAATTTAAATTTGTTTGTTCGTTTTATTTTATTTTATTTTATTTTTGTAATTTGATTCAACTTCCTTCTTTAGAAATATGTACATATGTACTCTTGTACATGTGTAAATTGCACACCACCTACTTTAAAATACACAACAACACAACTACACTATTTTGAAACACACACAAGAAACAAGAATAATAAAAAAATTAAAAAAAATAAAAATGATATTACCTTGTTTATGAAAACGTCATTTGTTGTTGTACAAGTTTGTACAATTCATTGAGTTCATAAAACTACATGTATTCTATTTCGTTTGTGCTTTAAAGTACTTGTACATGTAACATTTTTAGTTAAGACTTATACAGTATTTACCCTAAAATAAGTAATTAAATTTGAATTGAAAATTCATCTAATTACTTATGAAAGAGATACACAAATTGTATGTGCATGAAAAAATACTAGAGGCATTCCTTATTATCTGTAATTTGGTTGGCTAATGCTGAAAAATTGCAATTTTTAATTTAATAATTGTAAGCCTTCGCTTTCTTTGGCAACTCTGCAGCCTTTTCACTAAAAACAACTGAAATATGGCAACCTTGTAATTAATTACACACTGTTGTTCTCTGTTTATTTTCTTCCTTTCTCTCATTTTTTTCCATTGTTTACCTTTTCGTTTAGCTTAGAGTTGCCAGAATGATGTTTTTATCCTATATTGATAAATTTGTAAGCGACATTTTCAAAATTTTTTTTTTATTGCAAAAATTAAAATTTTATGGTCCGACTGATATTTTAGCGTTCTCAGAATATCAAAATTGTTAATATCTTCAAAATTATAGGGTGTAATATTTTATCGTAAGTCAATGTTTACATTTTACAGTAAACGAATTTTATCGTAAGCGACACATAGTGGTATAGAAAAAAAAGAGAAAAAAATCTGTAACTTCTAAATGGTTAGATTGATTTGAATGAAATTTCACATGCGCAAAGAAGAAGTGTTCTCGAGTTTAAGTTCTGAACGTGGACCTCATTTGCCAACCACGGCCGCGACCAAGGGTCCTCAAAGTAGGACACCTCGGGTATATTACGTTTTTAAAATGATCCTATTTCTTCGTTTGTGTTTCGATTTCAAAAAAAATTACACATTGAGTGCTACAAAAGACCTAGTCGTAGCTATCAATTGTCTCTTATAGCTTAGGAGATATTCGCATTTGAAAGTTAAATTTTCAACATTTTTACCCAATCTACTCCAGTTTTTTGATAACAACGTATCCAAATATTATCCGATTTTCTCCAGTTTTCCTTCATTGGACTAACAACATACGTATGTGTCAAATAAGAAAAGAACTGTTTAAAAATAATAACTAAGTCCAAAGTTATATGCATTTGAATTTAAAACATTTTAAAAGCCGATTTTTCGCTAATTTTTTGGGAAAAAATACCTTTTCTTCTTTTTAAGTTATCGCAAAAAATTTCTAAAAGGATGTATAAGGAATTTATACTTTCTGAAAGCTAAGTTTTCATAAAATATTTTAAATGAAAAAAAAAATTAAAAATTTTTCAGAAAACACCTATTTTTTTATGTAAAATTAAACTTTAAGGCAAAAATTCTCAAATCGCATATTCGATATCAATATATAATAACCGATTTTAGATGGCCCAATATGCTTTTAATTATTTTGTAAAGGATTCTGATAACTCCGACCCTGATATGGATATTTTTGGGATTTTTCAAAACTTTTTTGGGAATTGCGGGATTGCTGATAATAAATTTCAAAATTCGTTTTTATTTTTCCATTTTAAATAGAAAATTTTACATAACTGTGAAATTTCATTAAAAACTATTCATAAATAAATATTTTATTTCAATTCGAAGAATTTGTATCTATGCAAAAATTCAATAAAAAATATTTTTTGTCAAACGTTATAAATATTTTTGAAAAATAGACAAATAGCTTAAACGAAATTATAATATATCGCATCATACAATTTTTAATTCTATGTATAAATTTCAAAATAATCAAAAAAACCTTCTCCTGTAAAATTTGTGTTTTGTCGCTTACGATAATTTGGCGCTAAGGGCTCGAATTTATGGATTTTATTGAATTTTTCTTAAAAATTATTATTTGATTTTCATAAAGCATATAAGAAGTTAATTTAAAATGAAATGAAATAAAATAAAATAAATTCATCAATAGCTGTAATATTTTCCATAAAAAAATTTAAAAACATATCTAAAACGTTAGCTTTATTGTTAATTGAATCGTGTTTTATTCACCCCTCTATCGGCAATAACATGTGAAATTTATGTTCCCATGAAATATCCATTTCCCTCGAAGGGAAAATTGCTATCGTGATACTACCATGAACTTTTTATTCACAATAGTTGATTTTGTTCATAACAGCTGTTTATTGTTTACAAAATCCCATCTAAAATTTTCACAACATGGGGAATTATTTCACGTGAACAAAGTTGATGAACGAACAAGTAAGAGAGCTATATTCGGCTGTGCCAAATCTTATATACCCTTCACCAAATTATACTTAAACAATTTTTTATTCAAGTTTTTTAATTTTTTGGAAAAAAAATTTTTGTTTTTTTTATTTTTTAATATTTAGCGAAAAGAAAAAATTTTGGTAAAAAAAAAAATTCGGGTTAAAAAATATTTTTTCCGATTTTAACCCATTGTAGGTCATACTTATTATGGTCTTATATATGTCGTTTTAAAGGTTTTTGAAATATCTATCATTAAATATCCATATTATCTATATTAATGACTTAGTAATCCAGATATAGGTCAAAAATAGGTCAAAAATCTATGTTGTCCTGATTTTTTCCTCATATCTCAGCCATTTGTTGACCGATTTTCTTGATTTTAAATACCAATCGAGCCGGAAGAATTCCGGAGATACTGATGTATGAATCGTGTATGTAAGTTATGTTGGGGCTTCGGAAAGTTGATTTCAACAGACAGACGGACAAGGCTTAATCGACTCCGCAAAACTTATGTATACCATTCTCACGAAGGTGAAGGGTATAAAAAATAAATAAAAGACTTTGCTCTAGATTGCTTTACTGTCTATGTTCTTCATTATTTAAGCAAATCAAATATTTTGTAATAAAATGTAACTTTTTTATTAATTTTTAGATAAATATAATGATTTTTCTTGGGTCATATGAAGCTATTGCGTCTGGCAACACTATTTTCGCCATCTTGAATAAGAGAGAGTGATTTTTTGAGTCATATGGTTATTGTGTGCAGGGCTACCAGATGAATTTGGGAAAAAATCGTCAATATCCCGATAAAAAAGTAAAAAATCGTCAATTAGAATTTTAAAAATCGTCAAAAAAAAATCGAAAAATTAAAAAGGTCAAGATTTCTAACAGGAATTTTAAATTTCTATTTAAAAAGTGAACGAAAACATAACGTATATCAAAAAATATTTCTTAGAATTTAAGTTTATAAATAAGGGATCCCTAAAATAAAAAAGTAAAGCTCAATTTAATTATAATATAAGGTTTCATTCAGAAGTTTTTTTTAATTTTAAATAAAACACATAAAATAGTATTTAATGTCTAAATCTCTATTAAGACCCGAAAGAACAATCTGACATTACTATTTAAAGATAATTTCATTAAAATATAGCACCACGCTGTATGTGGTCCATTTGGAAGGTAATAATGCCTGAGATTAAAGCATAAATTCAAGCTTGGCGGCTTCAATTGAATGGGGTAATGTCTATATAAAGTTGCTTTAGAATTTTCCCGTTTTATTTCAGTAATTTATTTACAAAAATTGATTTAAAATCTAAAAATTTTAATTGACCAAATTCAAAATCTATATATTGCTTTTCATATTCACCAACAAAATGAGAATATTCTTTAACTATTTTATAAAATAGTACCATATTTTCATAATGCAGAAAATCGTCATTTTCGAGAAAGAAATCGTCAAATCGTCAAATTGCTATTTTTAAAACCAAAAATCGTCAAAATGACAAAATGTCAAATCTGGCAGCTATGATTGTGTGTCAAAAGCGTCTGGCAACTGTATTTACGCCATCTTGATAAAGAGAGAGAGAGAGTGATTTAAACGTGTTATGCATCAAACACATTCAAGACAACAGACTACACGAACACAAATTCTGCTGGCTGGAGTTGTAGTCATGTGGCAGCTACTGAATTATTTTAAAGACGACAGCTACAAAGTAAACAGCTGATTTATAATTCAGTGGTGCCACTTCAATAAAAAAAAAATAAATAAAATTCCAAAGTAATTAAGATTTAAACAATTAATTTGAGTAAACATATATATATGGTTATAATTAATTATGTACCTGTTATTAATTTACATCAATATGGTTAACAAAAACTTCTCTTAATTAAGTAAAAAAAATATTTTTTTTTTTAAGCACTAATTTGATTTACATTTTTTATTATATTAGCAACACTATTTCTGTTTTGTTGTTGACAAAAATAGAAATTAGTCTAATTCGGCTACAGCGGCAAAAGCAATCGTATGGTCGTGTAGCTGTGCTGTCGTCAAAAGAATCGTCTTCATATAAACGTGTGTATTCTAATTTTGACAGATTGTAGTTGGTAGCCTGCTGTCTTCAATGTGTTCCATGCATAATATGGTTATTGTGTGTCAAAAGCGTCTGGCAACTCTAATTTCGCCATTTTGACAAAGAGAGAGAGTGATTTACATGGCAAAATCGCTAAAGGCTTTGGAGTTAAAGAAAAACTGCATTATATGGCAATTGTAATTTTGCGGGATTGTAAAAAAGCTGCTACATATTGCCAGACCATTTGCCCCTACTACAAAGCAATGTAACTATTTTCTCCAAGTACGTGTGTTTAGTTACAAATAGACTAGCCCTCATTGACAGCTGTGTGGCCAAGTAAACTAACCATAAGAACAAAGAAACCAATACAGTAACCTTAATTTAAAAAAAAATCATTGCGTTTTTATTTTTCTAAATAAAAACAAAACTATAGAAAGAAGTACAAAAACAAAAATCAATGTTCATAAAGCTAAAAATGTTGAATTTTAAGGTGTTTCCTATTTTATTTATTTTTTTTGTTTGTGATAACAATTTCTTCTACATTGTCGTAGTTTACCATATAAGTTCAACCACCTGCATTTTTGTAGGAATGGCAACAATACCTAAAGAATATAAACAATTTATTTTTTGTTGTTCTTGTTAAGCTCATACTACAACCATAAAGGATGGTTTATGTTCCAATTTTGTTTGTTGTATTAATAAATTTTTTAAATAACAAACAAAAAAAATATTGCGAGTGCTGACCTGTATATAAGGACTTTTATAGCAACATTTTATTTTTTAAAGTGTATTTATTATTGTGTTTATATAGTAGGAACAATAACTTTTACATTTCTTTGGTATTTTTTTTTCATCTTTTTTTTAGCATAGAACATCATCATCAAGGTTTGAGTGGCGGAATGAAAAGTTTTTTTTTTTGTGTGTTGAGGAATTGGGACGAATTTGTGAATTTTTTAACATTAATTTGTTGGAGGAAAAAAAGTTAATTTGTTTTATTATATGTAGTAAGTAGCAAACAGAATGGTTAGGCAATATTTTTGATAATAATGAGAATTTTATGTGGAATATTAGGGAGACAAATCTTTAAAACAAAATTTAAATTAGAGATTTGTTCCAGTACTAGCAGAAAATCCTTTCCGTATTAAAAATATCAATATATTTTGTTATTTTTTGCTCCAAAGTAAATTTTTTCTTAAAAAAAAATTAGAAGGGAAAATTATGACAGGCGCGGATCCAGGTCAATCATTTTGGGGGGTTGGGAAATTGAAATTTGTTTTACATTTAGCTTTTTTCTCCTGTTTTATATGAAAACTTTTCGAGTTTCAAACACCCCTGGATCCGCGCCGGAACTAGGACAGCTTTGCTCATAAAACTTGCCATCAAGCAACTCAGTATTACACTTTCCTATTAAATAAAGTACATATTTAAACTTCTTTTCTAAAAATTGAATCAATTCTTTTACTAACTTCTACTAAAACTTACTCTCGATAATCGTAATCTCTGGCCAAAGTCAACGACTTTTCTTTGCCCATATATTTTTGCTCTGTGTGTAAAACAAAACTTTTCTTTTTTTTTCCATCAGTAATATAGTAAATTTGTAATGTTTTCTTGTGTTGTTTTTACTTTTTTTTATAAGTCTTCTTCTATTTTTCGCTTATTTTTTGTGTGTGTACAACTTTTTTTTATAATTCAATTAAAGTGAATTGAAGAAAATTTTTTTGCACTTTTGACTCATGACTTTTTTAGCAAAATGAGGGAAAAACAACAAAAACAGTAACAAAAAAAGGGAATGTCTATCAGCCATGTTTGTTTAGTTTATTTTACTGTGAGGGGGGGGGGGGGGTGGTGAGGTAGTTGAACATAAAAACAAACGTCACCTCACTCTCATTAAAAGAAAATAAAAACGCACATAAACAATCATACATTCATTCATTCACTCACTCACTCTTTCATGTACGATAATTACACATGTGTGTCAATGTGTATGAGGATGTTTCTATGGTCATTTGTCTATGTTAAGCTATGTTGTGTGTGGTTGTTGTTATTTTTTTTGTTTTGTTATTAATCCTGCCATTTTTTTAGCACAGTTGCTGTAAAAAGTACTTAAATTAAAGAATTTTAAGTAAAATGGTATTAAATTACTTAGGATAAATGAAAATCAGTTAATTAAATCAAGAAATATAAAATGAATCATATACAATGGTTGAGAAAACAATGGAAACTTTTCCAAATATTGCATTAGTGGCCTAAAATCTGAAATAATTTTTTTAACAAATTTTAACATTTTTGTAGTATTTTATTTGTATACTTTTATTAACTTAATTTAACAAAAAACAAAGGACATAAATAATTAAATTCTAAAAATGAGAAAACAAAATTAAAATATTTCTTTATTACAGCATTGACAAAAAAATGGAAACTTAGGTATTATTTTAACAAATTTTTAATAATTGCTACACATCGACGATGCATTGAACCAATTAAAGAGTCAATGGTCTCCTTTGAAATATTTTGCCATTCCCTTATATCCGCCTCCGATAAATCTTCCTTCCTGGTGTAATTTTGGGTCCTTATTTTACGATCTACAATTTGCCATAGATTTTCTATGGTATTGAGATCTGGCAATTGGGCAGGCCACTTCAAAACACGTACCTCGTTGGATTGTAACCACTCGGTTACAACCCTATAGATGTGTTTCGGGTCGTTGTCGTGTTGGAATCACCAAACTAGGGGCATATTTTCCTCAGCGTATGGATACATAACATCGTTTAATATGGTTCTGTATCATATACCTCTCTTGGTATCTTTTATAATATGAATTGGGCCCATAACTTGCCCTGAAAAACATCCCCATACCATAATATTGCCACCGCCAAACTTTACAATCTTATTTGTGTACTTTGGATCTAATCTTTTTCCCTTTGGTCGTCTTACAAATGTTCTCCCATCACTGCCTCATAAATTGTATTTGGATTCGTCGGAAAAGAGGACAGACAGTATTCCATTTCTGTATCGACCAGTTTAAATGATCCCTGGCAAATTGTAGACGAGCAGAACGGTTCTTTTTAGAAATGAGTGGTTTTTTCACAGGACAATAGCAACCAAGACCAGCCTCATTTGCCCTGCGACTACCTATTCGGGTACTTATTTCTAATTTTAGGCTATTAACAGCCTCTCGAGGAGTTATTTTTGGGAATTTCTTCAACTCTCTCGCTATTAAATTACATATCTTGTCTAGGAGTAGTCTTACGAGGTCTTCCACCTAAATGTTGAGTTTTTACAGAACCGGTCTCACGAAATTTCTTTATAATTTTTGAAACGGCTGATTTATTAATTGAAAATTTGTCACAGATACTTTTTTGTTTTAAACCAGCTTTAAAATCGTTAATTATTTTATTTTTTAAGTCTTCGCAAATCTTAACTTTAGCCATTTTCGTTAACTTTGAAAAAAGGCAATTATGCGAAAAACTTAGAAAAAGAAATTTTGAAAAATTACCACAATTTAAAAATAAAATAAAATAACTGTAAACAGGATGCTTTTTACATCATTCTTTTAAATATTATTTTCGTTTTACACTTCTTTCTTGCAGAAGTTTAAAAGTTTCCATTGTGAATATTTTTAATTTTGTTCCCTTTTTTTCAGAATATAATTAATAATGTTGTTTGTTTTTCAGTTAATTTATATAAATAAAACTAAAAACAAAAATTTATTTTAAAAAATATTTTAAATTTTGGGCTACATATGGAATATTGTTTTGTCAACCACTGTATTTATCAAGATAAAGATAAATATTATGGAAATTTTAGTTATCTTTGTTATGAATAAACGTTATTTATAGGTTTTTAGTTTGAATTATTAAAAAAAAGGGGGAGTGTTTTTGCCATTAAGTGTTTTTATCTAAATTTTTAAAATTTCTAACACAAATCTTTAATTAAATATTTTAAATATTTATTTCTTCCCTTAAAGTGTTTATTATTTTATTTAATGTTAAGTGGAAAAGAAAAAATAAAAGATTTTTTTTTCATAATAAAACAAAATAAAGATGATTTCATTTTTTCAAAATTTCTAAAAAAGCACATTTCATTAATAACATAAAGAAAAAGGGAGAACAAAAAAAAACAAGTAACTAAAACATTTGTTATTTTTTTTACTTATTTCTCTTAATATGTGTCTACTAATTACTGGCTGGTGGTTTGATAAACTTTCAATTGTTGTTTTTTTTATAAATGTTAAATTTATTTTGCCTATGGAAGGCATAAAAATTATGTTCAATTTAAAAAATTAAACGATAATTCACTCGGAAATTCTTTTAGCATGAATAAATGTTAGTATGTTAAATAAAAATTTGAAAAATTTTGAAACTTTGGTGGCTGAAGAAAAAAAAAACTGACGTGTACTCGTTTTTATTTATTTATTTTTGGCAAATCGTCATCATATAAATAAATTGCTGGTGTCATGTTTTCATTAAAATGCTGGGTGACGCGAGAGCGTATATATTTACACAGTTTTTGGTATAAGTTAAATTTGTATTTAACTAGGTATATTTTTATAGAATTTTCAAGGCTGTTACACTTAACAATTTAAATTGTCATTGCAGTTCCGTTTCCACTTTTTAGTTGGACCCCTTTAATTTACGAAAAGTGAAAGAAATTTTTTATGGAAATAAACATAAAAACATTACCTTAATTATGTATAAAAATGGTGACTTTGTCGTTAAATAAAATTAAAAATATTAAATAAAAAAAAAAGAAAGCAGAAAGTTTTGTTTTAAAAATATACATGAACAAAAAAAACTGCCAGCTGATATAAAAAGTTAGCTAGCTGTTATTCTAATTTTAAATGATATTTAATATTTTATAGTGTGAACACATATTGTGATTCAAGTTTATACAAGTGTTTTCCAACTCTTAACATTGGCAACATTGGAAAAGATAGCAAGAAGAAACAATTTAACAGTTTTTTGAAGAAAGAGAGTGTGTAACGGTAATTTTAAGAGAAAGATATTTGTCAGCCATAATTTTTAAGAAAAAATGCAAATTTACAAATAAAAACATTAAAAATATGACATTTTACACAAAAACTAAATTTTTATTTGATTACCCAAAGAAATCTAAAAATTTTGGAAAAAATTATCAAAAAAAACCTCAAATTTTACAAAAAAAATATCAATAAACACAAAAAAAAAGTTGCGTGAAAATAAAATTAAAAAACTCTAAATTTTTAAACTTAAAGAAAAAATTTTTTTATATTTTTATTTACATTTACCTTCAAGTCTGGCTTTTAAATAAACATTATTGTCATTTATTTCTTATTTCAATTTTTATACCCTTCACCTTCGTGAGAAGGGTAAATATAAGTTTGTCATTCCGTTTGTAATTTCTACATTTTGCATTTCCGACCCTATAAAGTATATATATTCTGGATCCTTATATATAGCGGAGTCGATTAAGCCATGTCCGTCTGTCTGTCTATCCGTCTGTCTGTTGAAATCAATTTTCTGAAAACCCCAGATATCTTCGGGATCCAAATCTTCAATAATTCTGTCAGACATGCTTTCGAGAAGTTTGCTATTTAAAATCAGCAAAATCGGTCCATAAATAACGGAGATATGAGCAAAAAACCGGGACAACCTCGATTTTTGACCTATTTTTGATTTATATCTGGATTACTAAGTCATTAATATAGACAATATGGATATCTAATAATAGATTTTTCAAAGTCCATTGCAACGATGTAGATAAGGCTATAGTAAATTGGACCTACAATGGGTCAAAATCGGGAAAAATATTTTTAACCCGAATTTTTTTTTTTATAAAAAATTTTTTTTTGTCATAAATTTTTATCCAAAAAAAAAATTTAAAAAAAAATTTTTTAAATAAATTTGGAAAAAACTTTTTTTTAAAAAAATTAAAAAACAATTAAAAAAAAAAATTTTGAAAAACAATTAAAAAAAATTATTTTAAAGTATAATTTGGTGAAGGGTATATATAAGATTCGGCACAGCCCAATAAAGCTCTCTTACTTGTTTTTTTTAATTTCATTTAAAAAAAACCCAAATGAAATTATGTAAATTATATTCTTTATTTGTCAAGAAAATTTAATGCAGCTTGGTAGGTTGTTGTTAATAATGTTTTTGTATACATACTTTTTTTTCCATAATTCTTTCAAGTAATTTGAATATTTCATGCTGCACACGTTTTATTTTGTTCAAAATGCATTTCCTTTTTTAACGGCATTTCTTGTAATTTACTAAATAAAGAATTCAACGTTTTATGGAAAATTAGTTTTTTTTTTCCTCTCCACTTTTGTGTTTAAGTTTTAATAAACAATATGGATACAAAAATATAAACTAAGTACAGTAAAACGTCCCTTGTAAATATGTATTTATACATTTATACAGTGCTACGAATATAATTTGTTTAAACTTCCGTATTATAATGTTGCCATTAAACCGAAAATGTACCAAATATTCTTTGTACACTTTAGTCAAAATGACCATAAAAACTTCAGTCATTAAATACGTGTGTATATTTCATTTTCAATCTTCTAAATGTCTATAGAATTATATTGATTTTTGTTCTTGTTAGATTTCAAATGGTTTTCTTTTGTTTTATGTTTATACAAAATTAAGACTGTATGTATGGCCTTTTAATTAGTTTGTATGTGTTTTAAATGGAAAGAAAATCTTTTGATTTTTTATTAAATTATGCAAAATTTTATTTAAAGAAAAGTCTAATAAGAACTGTGTCATTGAAACCTTTACTCTGGCAACTTTGATATCTCTCTCTCTCCCTATTGTTTTTTCTAGAGATGCCGTATCAAAAAGGAAACAAACATATTTGATGTTTAATTATGTTGTCTGACAGCTCTATAATAACGGCTTAAAAAACTCGTGTTTAATACAGTTTCTTTTGAAAATTTTCATTTTCATTAAAAAAAAATTCGGGTTAAAAAATATTTTTCCCGATTTTGACCCATTGTAGGTTCAACTTACTTTGCAATTGACTTTGAAATATACAGTGGTTGACAAAACAATGGAAACTTTTCCAAATATTCCATATGTAGCCCAAAATTTAAAATATTTTTTTAAAATAACAATTTTTTTTTTATTATTTTATAAAACTATACAAGTTTTATTTATATAAATTAACTGAAAAACAAACAACATTATTAATTATATTCTGAAAAAAGGGAACAAAATTAAAAATATTCACTATTTCGCTACTGACAAAACAATGGAAACTTTTAAACTTTTAAACTTCTGCAAGAAAGAAGTGTAAAACGAAAATAATATTTAAAAGAACGATGTAAAAAGCATCCTGTTTACAGTTAATTTATTTTTAAATTCTGGTAATTTTTCACAATTTCTTTTTCAAAGTTTTTCGCATAATTGCTTTTTTTCAAAGTTAACGAAAATGGCTAAAGTTAAAAAGACTTAAGAAGTCTTAAAAAATAAAATAATTAGCGATTTTAAAGCTGGTTTAAAACAAAAAAGTATCTGTGACAAATATTCAATAAATAAGTCAGCAGTTTCAAAAATTATAAAGAAATTTCGTGAGTTCGGTTCTATAAAAACTCAACATTTAGGTGGAAGACCTCGTAAGACTACTCCCAGACAAGATAATTTAATAGCGAGAGAGTTCAAGAAATTCCCAAAAATAACTCCTCGTGAGGTTGTTAATAGCCTAAAATTAGAAATAAGTACCCGAACAGTTAGTCGTAGGACAAATGAGGCTGGTCTTGGTTGCTATCGTCCTGTGAAAAAACCACTCATTTCTAAAAAGAACCGTTCTGCTCGTCTACAATTTGCCAGGGATCATTTAAACTGGTCGATACAGAAATGGAATACTGTCCTCTTTTCCGACGAATCCAAATACAATTTAAGAAGCAGTGATGGGAGAACATTTGTAAGACGATCAAAGGGAAAAAGATTAGATCCAAAGTAATGTGGGTGAAGTTAGCTACGAAAGTTAGCTCCGTTTTTTAACATTTCTATGTTAATGTATAAACTAACATAGCTCCTACTCAAAGACTGTTAAGTTAACAGAGCTGCTTTATATTACACTCAGTAAACATTTTATCAATAAAAACAAAAAAAGGGGTTTACCGATCATTCAGCTTTAATATATAATAACATTTTTTTTGGATAAAAAAAAAATAAATATTTATTATGAACAATCATTGATATTTTTGCTTGTACAGTATTATCTCCTTTTGAAATCCGAAAAATTGGCCAAAAATGGAAAGGTGCTCCTTATCTACTTAATGGGGTCGAAAGCCATGTATTCATAGATTTCAGAACTGTATTGCTTATATTCAGAATCAGTATAGCATTTTTGCAGGAGCATTTTCAAAATTATGAAATTGTGAATTTTGTCATATAAGGATTTTTTGAAATCCGAAAAATTGGCCAAAAATGGAAAGGTGCTCCTTATCTACTTAATGGGGTCGAAAGCCATGTATTCATAGATTTCAGAACTGTATTGCTTATATTCAGAATCAGTATAGCATTTTTGCAGCAGCATTTTCAAAATTATGAAATTGTGAATTTTGTCATATAAGGATTTTTTGAAATCCGAAAAATTGGCCAAAAATGGAAAGGTGCTCCTTATCTACTTAATGGGGTCGAAAGCCATGTATTCATAGATTTCAGAACTGTATTGCTTATATTCAGAATCAGTATAGCATTTTTGCAGCAGCATTTTCAAAATTATGAAATTGTGAATTTTGTCATATAAGGATTTTTTGAAATCCGAAAAATTGGCCAAAAATGGAAAGGTGCTCCTTATCTACTTAATGGGGTCGAAAGCCATGTATTCATAGATTTCAGAACTGTATTGCTTATATTCAGAATCAGTATAGCATTTTTGCAGCAGCATTTTCAAAATTATGAAATTGTGAATTTTGTCATATAAGGATTTTTTGAAATCCGAAAAATTGGCCAAAAATGGAAAGGTGCTCCTTATCTACTTAATGGGGTCGAAAGCCATGTATTCATAGATTTCAGAACTGTATTGCTTATATTCAGAATCAGTATAGCATTTTTGCAGCAGCATTTTCAAAATTATGAAATTGTGAATTTTGTCATATAAGGATTTTTTGAAATCCGAAAAATTGGCCAAAAATGGAAAGGTGCTCCTTATCTACTTAATGGGGTCGAAAGCCATGTATTCATAGATTTCAGAACTGTATTGCTTATATTCAGAATCAGTATAGCATTTTTGCAGGAGCATTTTCAAAATTATGAAATTGTGAATTTTGTCATATAAGGATTTTTTGAAATCCGAAAAATTGGCCAAAAATGGAAAGGTGCTCCTTATCTACTTAATGGGGTCGAAAGCCATGTATTCATAGATTTCAGAACTGTATTGCTTATATTCAGAATCAGTATAGCATTTTTGCAGCAGCATTTTCAAAATTATGAAATTGTGAATTTTGTCATATAAGGATTTTTTGAAATCCGAAAAATTGGCCAAAAATGGAAAGGTGCTCCTTATCTACTTAATGGGGTCGAAAGCCATATATTCATAGATTTCAGAACTGTATTGCTTATATTCAGAATCAGTATAGCATTTTTGCAGGAGCATTTTCAAAATTATGAAATTGTGAATTTTGTCATATAAGGATTTTTTGAAATCCGAAAAATTGGCCAAAAATGGAAAGGTGCTCCTTATCTACTTAATGGGGTCGAAAGCCATGTATTCATAGATTTCAGAACTGTATTGCTTATATTCAGAATCAGTATAGCATTTTTGCAGCAGCATTTTCAAAATTATGAAATTGTGAATTTTGTCATATAAGGATTTTTTGAAATCCGAAAAATTGGCCAAAAATGGAAAGGTGCTCCTTATCTACTTAATGGGGTCGAAAGCCATGTATTCATAGATTTCAGAACTGTATTGCCTATATTCAGAATCAGTATAGCATTTTTGCAGCAGCATTTTCAAAATTATGAAATTGTGAATTTTGTCATATAAGGATTTTTTGAAATCCGAAAAATTGGCCAAAAATGGAAAGGTGCTCCTTATCTATTTAATGGGGTCGAAAGCCATGTATTCATAGATTTCAGAACTGTATTGCTTATATTCAGAATCAGTATAGCATTTTTGCAGCAGCATTTTCAAAATTATGAAATTGTGAATTTTGTCATATAAGGATTTTTTGAAATCCGAAAAATTGGCCAAAAATGGAAAGGTGCTCCTTATCTACTTAATGGGGTCGAAAGCCATGTATTCATAGATTTCAGAACTGTATTGCTTATATTCAGAATCAGTATAGCATTTTTGCAGCAGCATTTTCAAAATTATGAAATTGTGAATTTTGTCATATAAGGATTTTTTGAAATCCGAAAAATTGGCCAAAAATGGATTCTGAATATAAGCAATACAGTTCTGAAATCTATGAATACATGGCTTTCGACCCCATTAAGTAGATAAAGAGCACCTTTCCATTTTTTGCCAATTTTTCGGATTTCAAAAAATCCTTATATGACAAAATTCACAATTTCATAATTTTGAAAATGCTGCTGCAAAAATGCTATACTGATTCTGAATATAAGCAATACAGTTCTGAAATCTATGAATACATGGCTTTCGACCCCATTAAGTAGATAAGGAGCACCTTTCCATTTTTGGCCAATTTTTCGGATTTCAAAAAATCCTTATATGACAAAATTCACAATTTCATAATTTTGAAAATGCTGCTGCAAAAATGCTATACTGATTCTGAATATAAGCAATACAGTTCTGAAATCTATGAATACATGGCTTTCGACCCCATTAAGTAGATAAGGAGCACCTTTCCATTTTTGGCCAATTTTTCGGATTTCAAAAAATCCTTATATGACAAAATTCACAATTTCATAATTTTGAAAATGCTGCTGCAAAAATGCTATACTGATTCTGAATATAAGCAATACAGTTCTAAAATCTATGAATACATGGCTTTCGACCCCATTAAGTAGATAAGGAGCACCTTTCCATTTTTGGCCAATTTTTCGGATTTCAAAAAATCCATATATGACAAAATTCACAATTTCATAATTTTGAAAATGCTGCTGCAAAAATGCTATACTGATTCTGAATATAAGCAATACAGTTCTGAAATCTATGAATACATGGCTTTCGACCCCATTAAATAGATAAGGAGCACCTTTCCATTTTTGGCCAATTTTTCGGATTTCAAAAAATCCTTATATGACAAAATTCACAATTTCATAATTTTGAAAATGCTGCTGCAAAAATGCTATACTGATTCTGAATATAGGCAATACAGTTCTGAAATCTATGAATACATGGCTTTCGACCCCATTAAGTAGATAAGGAGCACCTTTCCATTTTTGGCCAATTTTTCGGATTTCAAAAAATCCTTATATGACAAAATTCACAATTTCATAATTTTGAAAATGCTCCTGCAAAAATGCTATACTGATTCTGAATATAAGCAATACAGTTCTGAAATCTATGAATACATGGCTTTCGACCCCATTAAGTAGATAAGGAGCACCTTTCCATTTTTGGCCAATTTTTCGGATTTCAAAAAATCCTTATATGACAAAATTCACAATTTCATAATTTTGAAAATGCTGCTGCAAAAATGCTATACTGATTCTGAATATAAGCAATACAGTTCTGAAATCTATGAATACATGGCTTTCGACCCCATTAAGTAGATAAGGAGCACCTTTCCATTTTTGGCCAATTTTTCGGATTTCAAAAAATCCTTATATGACAAAATTCACAATTTCATAATTTTGAAAATGCTCCTGCAAAAATGCTATACTGATTCTGAATATAAGCAATACAGTTCTGAAATCTATGAATACATGGCTTTCGACCCCATTAAGTAGATAAGGAGCACCTTTCCATTTTTGGCCAATTTTTCGGATTTCAAAAAATCCTTATATGACAAAATTCACAATTTCATAATTTTGAAAATGCTCCTGCAAAAATGCTATACTGATTCTGAATATAAGCAATACAGTTCTGAAATCTATGAATACATGGCTTTCGACCCCATTAAGTAGATAAGGAGCACCTTTCCATTTTTGGCCAATTTTTCGGATTTCAAAAAATCCTTATATGACAAAATTCACAATTTCATAATTTTGAAAATGCTGCTGCAAAAATGCTATACTGATTCTGAATATAAGCAATACAGTTCTGAAATCTATGAATACATGGCTTTCGACCCCATTAAGTAGATAAGGAGCACCTTTCCATTTTTGGCCAATTTTTCGGATTTCAAAAAATCCTTATATGACAAAATTCACAATTTCATAATTTTGAAAATGCTGCTGCAAAAATGCTATACTGATTCTGAATATAAGCAATACAGTTCTGAAATCTATGAATACATGGCTTTCGACCCCATTAAGTAGATAAGGAGCACCTTTCCATTTTTGGCCAATTTTTCGGATTTCAAAAGGAGATAATACTGTACAAGCAAAAATATCAATGATTGTTCATAATAAATATTTATTTTTTTTTTATCCAAAAAAAATGTTATTATATATTAAAGCTGAATGATCGGTAAACCCCTTTTTTTGTTTTTATTGATAAAATGTTTACTGAGTGTAATATAAAGCAGCTCTGTTAACTTAACAGTCTTTGAGTAGGAGCTATGTTAGTTTATACATTAACATAGAAATGTTAAAAAACGGAGCTAACTTTCGTAGCTAACTTCACCCACATTCCAAAGTACACAAATAAGACTGTAAAGTTTGGCGGTGGCAATATTATGGTATGGGGATGTTTTTCAGGGCAAGGTATGGGCCCAATTCATATTATAAAAGATACCATAACAGGTATAGGATACAGAACCATATTAAACGATGTTATGTATAAATACGCTGAGGAAAATATGCCCCTAGTTTGGAGATTCCAACACGACAACGACCCGAAACACACCTCTAGGGTTGTAACCGAGTTGTTACAATCCAACGAGGTACGTGATTTGAAATGGCCTGCCCCCCAATCGCCAGATCTCAATCCCATAGAAAATCTATGGGAAATTGTAGATCGAAAAAAAGGACCCAAAATTACACCAGGAAGGAAGATTTATCGGAGGCGGTTATAAGGGAATGGCAAAATATTTCAAAGGAGACCATTGACTCTTTAATTGGTTCATTGCATCGTCGATGTGTAGCAGTTATAAAAAATAAGGGATACCCAACAAAATATTGAGTTATTGCAAAGTTTAGACAGACCATATTTGTTAAAATAATACCTAAGTTTCCATTATTTTGTCAATGCCGTAATAAAGAAATCTTTTAATTTTGTTTTCTCATTTTTAGAATTTAATTAATTATGTCCTTTGTTTTTTGTTAAATTAAATTAATAAAACTATACAAATAAAATACTACAAAAATGTTAAAATTTTTTAAAAAATTATTTCAGATTTTAGGCCACTAATGAAATATTTGGAAAAAAAAATAAGTTATGACAGTTAGCTGTTCTTTTTTCAAAATTTAAAAAAAAAAATTTCAATATTTTTTTTTAATTTTTAAATTTTTTTTTCAAAATATTAGTGAAAAACAAGTAAGGCAGCTATGCCTAATCTTGTATATCGTTCACCAAATTATACTTTAAAATAAAATTTTTAGATAAACAAAATTTAAAATTTTTTTTTCAAAATTTTAAAAAAAAATTGTCATTATTTTTTTTTTAATTTTAAAATTTTTTTTCAATTTATTAGTGAAAAACAAGTAAGAAAGCTGTGCTAAATCTTATATACCCTTCCCCAAAGGGTTAAAATTAAATTTTTAAATATTTTTAGGTGAACAAAATTTAAAATTTTTTTTTATTTTCGAAATTGTATTTTAATTAATTTTAAAAAAGTTTTTTCAATAATTTGATTTTGTAAAATTTTTTTTTTTAAATTTATTGAAAAAAAATTGTTTAATGAAAAAAAATCGGGTTCAAAAACTTTTTCCCGATTTTGACCCATTGTAGGTCCAACTTACTTTGCAATGGACTTTGAAATATATATTCATTGGATATTCATATTGTCTATATTATTATATTTTAGGTAAACAAAATCAAAATTTTTTTTTCGAAATTGTTTTTTTAATTTTTTTAAAAAAAGTTTTTTCCAAATTTTTTTTTTAATTTTTTTTTGAAAAAAAAATTATGACAAAAAAAATTTTGATGAAAAAAAAAAATCGGGTTAAAAAATATTTTTCCCGATTTTGACCCATTTTGGGTCCAACTTATTTATCATTAGATATCCTTATTGTCTACATTAATGACTTAGTAATCCAGCTATAGAAAAAAAATAGGCCACAAATCGAGGTGGTCGCAGTTTTTCTTTATATCTCAGCCATTTGTAGGCCGATTTTCCCGATTTTAAATAGTAACCGAGCCGGGAGAATTCCCGATATATAGATGTATCAATCATGTTTGTAAGGTATTTGGGGCTATATCGTCTTCGGTATCTATAACATAAATCTGAGAAAAATTAATATTTTTATACAAAAATATTTTTATACATAACACTTTTTAATTGTTTTTAAATTGAATATCATCTCTACTATTTTTTATTTCTTTAAAATTCATACAATAGAAATACAGAAAAAAAACTTGATAATTTACATAAATTATATGAAAATATCATCATCATAATACACATTTATTTGCTACCGACATTTATTATTATTATAGTTTTTCTTTTATTAATTTTTTTTATTGTTATTGTCTATTTTGTACAAATACAAACTGCAGTAACAACAACAAAAAACTGTCAAGTTTTTCAAGTTTCAATGATAACGAAGAAAAAAAAAGAAGGAAAAAAATTAAAATAATAATAAGCGTGACTAAAAACATGTCTGGCTATTGAACAGTGGCCAGCCAGCCAGCAGTTAATGGTGGCACGTTGAACAACACTGCTTAATGCAATGTTGTTGCACATGCGTAATGAGTTTCCTTTTTTTTGTTGTTGTTGTTTTTGCTGCATTGTCTTAATCATTATCAGTCAGTCCATTGTCGTTATAAGAAAATATGTACACAATTATTTGTATAGAAACGTGTATTTTATTTCGATTAAAATATTAACAGCAAACTGGCAACATTGTTTTGCTTGCTGTTATTGTTGTTTTTTGTTATTTGTTTATCTCTCTCTTTTTTTTGGTTATTTTGTTTGTTTGTCTTCTTCACTAAACCACCATAAAATTCTGGTTTCAGGTTTATGAAGAAATGAATGTGACTTATAACATTTTTGCTTTTTCATTTTGCATTTTAATTTTTGTTTTGTTGCAATTTTGTGTTTTTTGTTTTCACATTATAATTAGTTTTTGTATTTTTAAATAGGTTTAAAGCAGACTTTTTGTTATTTATTTTAATATTTCTGTCTGCCTGCTGGTGCTTCTACTTGTTTTTTATTTATTTATTTATTTATGTAGCTGTAGTTATGTCAGCTGATGTCATTTCAACTGTCATTGACATTTGTTAAGTGTTTGTGACACATGTTGAAGTCTTTTGTTTTTGTTGTGATATTTTAACGCCCAAGGTGTTGCAAAAAATATCCTGCTGCTTGTACAGTTTTGTCAGCACTTGTGTCATAAAGAATTTAATTTAAGACCCCATTTAACCACATTTTGCATCTCCTCTCTCACCACATCATCATTTAGTTTTGTTTTTTATTTATTTATTTATATACTTATTATTAACCTGATTAAGTAGCTAGCTAATAAAAGTATGTAATTATGTTAATTTTATTTAATATTTTAAATTACCAATGAAAGCTAGAATTGTATGTATTACGTGCTGTCAAGTATTTTCTTAGACAGCCTAGATTTTGTTTATGTCAATCTAAATAAGTCATTATTCAATCAAGTAATGTTTAACATCAGTTATTATTAAAATTAATAACCACTTATTTGACCCAGTTTTTAATTCATTTTTACTTCATCTTCAAACGTCTTCTTTCAATAATTGCCTGAACCTAATACATGTTTACTATAAAAAAAAAAATAAACCTTTGCGTATTATTTCTTTTATGGTTTTTCTGTTTTTTGTTTTACTTGCTCGTTACACATAAAAATATTAATGTAATTTTTTCCATTTATTTATCAAATTGAGCGTTTAATTTGCAAATAAAAGTAGTTCAATTGCTAATTTCGTTTAAGTTCTTTTGAATTAACCTTAATTTAGAAAAAACAAAAATTGTATTAACAAGAACTTTAGGTTATAGAGAAATACTTATAGAGCGGAAACTCTGATGTCAAAGACCTAACCCAGTTGTCAAAAACCCAAGTGGTGAGAATGATTTAGTAAGAACAAGTAGAAGAATGATTATGAATGTTGAAGTAATTTTCTGAGGGGGACATTGTATGGAAAAAATGTTGCTCTCGCTCAGGCCATCCAAAAAGTTTGAAGCTGGCAAAATCAATGGTAGCTGCTCCAGCATCAATCAATTCAAAGGGTTTGCGAGCAGCATAATTCATCCAAAAGCCGAAAAAACGAATTGAAGCCGAGAGACATTGAAAGACTATTTTTTTTTGCTGCTTAAACGCTTTAAAAGAAAATCATGTTTCACCCCTATCATGAAAAATATGTGAAATTTATGTTCCCATGAAATATCCATTTCCCTCGATGGGAAAATTGCTATTGTGATATTCCCCTGAACTTTTCATTCACAATAGTTGATTTTGTTTGTAACAGCTGTTTATTGTTTACAAAATTCCATCTAAAAATGTCCCAACATGGGGAATTTTTTCACGTGAACAATGTTTATGAACGAAAAATGGGAAAAGGGAGCATATTTCATGTGAAATATTGATTCGCGATAAGGGTTATTGGAATGGATCCATTCCAATAACCCGAAGCGAAAGATCTCGTATGTGAAGCCCGGCCAACCAGCCGAATCGATACCAAAGCCAAATATCTATGGCGCTAAGGTAATGCTCTATATTTGGTGGGAGCAAAAGGGTCCTACCTATTGTGAGCTGCTGAATAATAGCATTGAGCATTGGCCTAAAAACGCCCAGAATATGCGTAATATTCCATAATGAAGTGGTTGGGAAGTTTTACCTCACCCGCCTTATAGTCCAGACCTTGCCACGTCCGAATACTATTTGTTTCGATTGATGCAGAATGCTTCTCCGGGATACGCTTCACTTTACAACAGAGTATCCGAAATTGGGCTGTATCGTTCTTAGCAGATGAGCAGTTCTTTTGGAGTGGGATACATATGTTGCCAAAAAGGTGGAGATAGGAGACCGCGGAACTTGCTCAGATACTACAGGATATCTGGTAGGGAGGGATATTCATATATACTGACATTAAAGCTGCAATTAAATCCCTTATTTATACAACATCAAGTATAGTTCAGGAATACCGGGCATCCTTCAATGAGATAGCGAGACATTAAACAGTTGTATTTATTTGGGTACGTGGACAAAGGGTAATCTAGGCAATTGTATTGCTAATAACTTGGTGAGAAGAGGAGGAGTTATCGGAAGATAAAATATACTTCCTATGTGGTATTCCGCTGTCGACGTACAAACAACGGATAAATAATGCATACTATGAACTTGCCCTGATAATGAATTATTTCAAAGATGATATGGCCTGCGTTGGACTTTAGCCGCACTTTAACTGAAATGTAACGAATACGACTTAGCAATATGGTTGGTGGCGATAATCACTTTTGGTACTTGGGTCTTGCAGCAGGGTTACCTATGATTGCTGTAGGTGGAGAAGGAAGAAACCATTTTACACTTCTGCAATTGTCCGGCACTAGGTGATCTGCGTGCCAAATTGTTAGGGAAACACTCCTTTAGCAACCTCTCCGAGTTATCAGGGAATGAATTAAGATGCATAGATGCCTTTATTAGGAAAAGTAGGTGCTTAGTGAGACCGGACATGCAAATAGCACCTCAGAAAAGCAACGTATCTGTCGCAAGATGATCTGCGCTCTTCGAATTTTTCTCTCCTCTAACTTCTATATATTATTTCTTTTTTCTTTTACAAAATCTACTCTTATATAACTTACACATGTTACTCCTAGCCTTCTTCTCTTCTTTTTCAGGTAACACAAAGGGACAAATCAAATGGACTTAGGTGAGCTGTACATAAGACGGAAATCTTACCTGTGAACCTAACCTAACCATTATTTACAATCAACATTTAAAAAAAAAAGAGAAGTAACACTCGGGCAATTAATATGCCCGAGTATATATTAGTTGTGTTACTTTCATTGGAAATAGGATAGATTGTAGATGGATAGGTGGTGATAGGAGAAGAAAGGCTTTTTATTGACAACTCTGCAATTGTGCGTTATGTTTGTTATCAATGCAGGTGGCAGCGCCTCTGGTAGTGAGATGGCGCATTATTCAAGCCAACAACCTTTATTTATTTGTTTTACTTCGGTGGAGTTTTTGTATATTTTTTTAATTATCATTTTCCATGTTAACGATTATTTTGGTAAATTAGTAATTTTTTGTGATATTAGATATAATTTTATACACTTCACCATGAGTGACAAAACAATGGAAACTGACCTAAAAATCTGAAATAATTTTTTTAAAAAATTTAAACATTTTTATAGTATTTTATTTGTATACTTTTATTAACTTAACTTAATTTAACAAAAACCAAGGGACATAATTAATTAAATTCTAGAAATGAGAAAACAAAATTAAAAGATTTCTTTATTACGGCATTGACAAAACAATGGAAACTTAAGTATTATTTTAACAAATATGGTCTAAACTTTGCAATAACTCAATATTTTGTTGGGTATCCCTTATTTTTTTATAACTGCTACACATCGACGATGCATTGAACCAATTAAAGAGTCAATGAAATCCTTTGAAATATTTTGCCATTCCCTTATAACCGCCTCCGATAAATCTTCCTTCCTGGTGTAATTTTGGGTCCTTATTTTACGATCTACAATTTCCCATAGATTTTCTATGGGATTGAGATCTGGCGATTGGGCAGGGCCACTTCAAAACACGTACCTCGTTGGATTGTAACCACTCGGTTACAACCCTAGAGGTGTGTTTCGGGTCGTTGTCGTGTTGGAATCTCCAAACAAGGGGCATATTTTCCTCAGTGTATGGATACATAACATCGTTTAATATGGTTCTGTATCCTATACCTGCCTTGGTATCTTTTATAATATGAATTGGGCCCATAGCTTGCCCTGAAAAACATCCCCATACCATAATATTGCCACCGCCAAACTTTACAGTCTTATTTGTGTACATTGGATCTAATCTTTTTCCCTTTGGTCGTCTTACAAATGTTCTCCCTCCCATCACTGCCTCTTAAATTGTATTTGGATTCGTCGGAAAAGAGGACAGTATTCCATTTCTGTATCGATCAGTTTAAATGATCCCTGGCAAATTGTAGACGAGCAGAACGGTTCTTTTTAGAAATTAATGGTTTTTTCACAGGACGATAGCAACCAAGACCAGCCTCATTTGCCCTGCGACTAACTGTTCGGGTACTTATTTCTAATTTTAGGCTATTAACAACCTCTCGAGGAGTTATTTTTGGGAATTTCTTGAACTCTCTCGCTATTAAATTATCTTGTCTAGGAGTAGTCTTACGAGGTCTTCCACCTAAATGTTGAGTTTTTATAGAACCGGTCTCACGAAATTTCTTTATAATTTTTGAAACTACTGATTTATTTATTGAATATTTGTCACAGATACTTTTTTGTTTTAAACCAGCTTTAAAATCGTTAATTATTTTATTTTTTAAGTCTTCACAAATCTTAACTTTAGCCATTTTCGTTAACTTTGAAAAAAAAGCAATTATGCGAAAAACTTACAAAAAGAAATTGTGAAAAATTACCAGAATTTAAAAATAAAATAAAATAACTGTAAAAAGGATGCTTTTTACATTGTTCTTTTAAATATTATTTTCGTTTTACACTTCTTTCTTGCTGAAGTTTAAAAGTTTCCATTGTTTTTTCAGTTGCGAAATAGTGAATATTTTAATTTTGTTCCCTTTTTATATAGAATATAATTAATTATGTTGTTTGTTTTTCAGTTAATTTATATTAATAAAACTATACAAGTAAAATACTGAAAAAAAAATTGTTATTTTAAAAAAATATTTTAAATTTTGGGCTACATATGGAATATTTGGAAAAGTTTCCATTGTTTTGTCAACCACTGTATGTCAAAATGGCAATTTTATTTTTGTTGTAAAATTATATTTGCGTTTTTTTTTTTTTTTTTTTTTTTTTTTCAAATTGGTGATTTTTCTAATTTTGTGTTTTTTTTTTTTTTTGTAAAATAATCGATTTTTTGGAAAATTTACGTTTATTCCATGATATTGGCGTTTTTATAAAATTATTATTAATTTGTGATATAACAATGATTTTGTGTTGTACCAAAAAATTAAATTTAGGGTGAATGGAGATTTTTTTGGTGAATCCTATGTGATATTATTATTAGATCAGTTTTGGCCTGAAAACCCGGTTTCGGTGGGATTCTAATAAAGCTAAATTTGTATAAAAAATGCAGAGCTGCAATATTGCATTCACAGACAAAATTTTTGCAAACAAAACTGCTAATTATGAATAAATAAGTCAATTTAAAAAAAGTCGAATCTAAAAAAACGCAATTTTTTTAAAATGTTTCATCAGTAATTCAAAAACCAAATAACAAATGCTTGAAATAGGGGGTAGGAAGGTGAGTTAACAAAAATCTGTTTTTAATCCGGCTTATTTTTGACCCAAGTTTAAAATCAAAATATAACCTAATAAAGGTAGGCGTTTTAGCTTTAATTGAAATCAAATACATATTTTCTTAATAGCCACTTAATTATTTACGATAGGGACTATTAATCATAAAGTGAAAGCAATATAAAACGTATTCTCAACAATTAGCAATTATGAAAAATAATATTTCCATTTACCACAATCTTTTTTTTAAAAAAAAAAAAAAACATGACTTAATAATCTAAAAGAAGAAAAAACTCAACAGTAAATATAATCTACTATGTATTAAGTAATTAGCTGGTAGTATTAGCTAATTATTTATTATTATAATATGACAGAAAAAGTATGTATGTACTTTGAATTAAAAACTTACCACACCACAATCAGCAGCCGGTGAATTTTCTACAATATCATAGATAACATGTGGGGGACCCGTAGTGCCCAACAGAGAAAAACCAAAACCGGAATATTCGCTACTGCGACGTAAAACCACTTTCAACTCTTCGGTTGACATTTTTAGGCGAATAACTTTTTTTCTTTTCTTTTACAAGTAATTTTTTTTTTTTTTGTTTTAATGAATATTTTTTGTTAATTTTCACAAATTGTTTTAATTAACAGCGAAATCGACGACATTTAGTTATATTTTTTTTTTACAAATTTTTAACTTTTTTTTTTTGGATAATTGTACTGTGTGATAGAGGAAATTTGAAGGAAGTTGGAGAAAAGAGTATGAGATTTTGATTAATAAAATTCGTTTTTTATTTCGTAGATTTTTATTTTTGGAAGCTTTAACTCATATTTTTACAATTTCATTTTTCTTAAACACTTTTTCGTTTTATTTTTTAAGACGTTATTTCTATTATTTTTTATTTAATTTCTTTTTAATTTATGCTTAGCTGCATCTGAAATGCTTGACTGGATTTTTTGGTTTTTGGGCTTGGTCGTACATATAAAAAGTTAAGACTTCGTTGTTCTTTTAGTTGTTGTTGTTGTTAAATCATCGTCGTCACAATGACGATGCCGCTACTCCGCGTTTCGTCGGCGTTGACGCTGCTGTTGTTGTTGTATTTAGCTTTCAAGTAAATTGTGTATTTTTCATACAAGTTATCTTCCGTAAAAATTAACGCCGACTACAACGTTTACGCCAACAATATGAATGGAAGCCGCACACACACACACTCACTCACTCTTAAACATACACACGACAGCAACAACAACCAGCAAATAATAACAAATCCACGAACAATACAAAACTAAAAACAATAATAACAAAGTTAAAGCAACAACAATACAACAATAAGAAAAAAAGCAAGGTTTTTCTTTCTTATTTATTTTACAAAAATAAAAAACAACAACAAAAAACTCTTTCTTTTCTTTACTACTACAAAAAACTCATATTGTTTTTGTTATTTCAATAGTTTTCTTTTTCCGAAAGAAAAGCAACACCAAAAAAAGGAGTCACAGTTGTTGTTATTGTTTTAGCTTTACGAAAAAAAAAACGCACACAAAATTCTCTTCTGTCAAGCCTCTGCTCTCACTCTCTTTACTCTGCTTTGTCTTTGTTGTACAAAAAAAAAATAAATATACGGCTCTGCTTTAAAAGGTGTGTGTGTTTTTTTTTCTTCCAGCGTCACCACTTTTTTTTGCAAATGCACTTGTTTTTTTCTACACAACACTTAAATTAATTTCATTTATTTCAATTTCCATTGCTTATATATTAAAACTCTGAAAATTAATTAATAATTCGCTTAAAACTAACTTTAAATTAATTTCTTTAATATTTGAGGAAAAAATTCCAGTTTAATTTTCTTCTTTTTTTTTGGTTTTACCGACGACGTCGCCACCCGTTCTTTTTTCTTTTCTTCTGCTGTTGATGCAACTTTTCTTAGTTACTTATTTTTTATGGATCACACAAAAATCAATCAATTTTATTTTATCATTTATATTTGAATTGGTATTTTATTTAAAATTTGTTAATTTTTTAAATAGTTTTATTATTTATTTTACATATTTTTGGGGATTTGTTCTGCTTTAAAAATCAACCGACCGACCGCACATTAAATAAACACTTTTTTCGAAACGCCATTCTACGCTCACGGTTAATTAACGAATAACCAGTATTCGTTATAGCAGAGCACTTAGTAATGCCTTAATACACAGAGTTGCATTTTATGGAACGAATGAAAGTGTGCGAGTAATCTAAGCAGCTCACAAGTTTATTTTAAATAATTTTTTAACATTAATTTGTAAATCAACCGCATTTATAGAATTAAAATACCAGTAACAGTTTATATTTTCATAATTATTTTTCTGTTACTATTCATATTTTCTGTATTACCAGGCAAATGGACTTAAAACTCCGGGGTGTATTTCTACGAATTTATAAAAGTGTATAAAAACACTGAGTGACTATTTAAACTGTTGTTGTGGTGCATTTGAATAAATAAAGAGTTGTTACAATTTTAAACTACTAAATTGCTTTTATTTTCAGTCAAAAACAGAAATAAAACATCGTTTTTAAAAAAGTACAAACGTAACAATATGTATTGACTTTAAATTCCAAGCAAGCTGTTTCGACGATCTTGATTTATGCCAAACATATTATTAAAAAAAATTTGTTTTGTTCACGGCGATCAATAATTAATTAATAAATAAATTTAATAATACAGTTGAAAATGTTGTTGACAATAATATTGTAAAAAGTAGTAGCAGAAATACTTTTTGGCTCATCTGGCTCACGTCAAACACTTTACATACTAGCGCCATGTATTCCTTATGAGACTTATAGGTTTGAAGTCCCCCTATTTCTAGTTCGGATAAAAATAATCTAATAAAAATCGTTTTGCTCATGTGAGCCGCTCATAGTTGTACAAAAAGTACCACTCATAATCAACCCTGTTACTCATTTACAACAATCGTCCTATCTGGCCACCTCACATTAAGAATAAACTGCCAGATCGCCACAATTTTCTTATTGCCAACTTTAACGAATGTCAATAACAAAAGAGAATTGTAAAAAGACTTTAGTTTCTTGCGGTATTATTTAGTAAGTGGTTGTTAAAACGAATCTTATTCGATATTTTAAATATAAATTGAAATAAAACATTAATTTTCCTTTTAAAGGCATACGAAATTAACAAAATGAATAGCATTTCGGGACTTGTAAAGGAAACCCTGCCAAATTATTTGTCCAGTTTGCCAGTACCCGATACATTTTCGGGCTGGTTTAAATTGTCATGTAAGTAGATCATGCTATAATATACAAACAATTTAATGGTTTAATTTATTTTTTTGTGTGCACAGATGTGCAGTGTAAATGATAATTGAAAAATAATTGTGCAAAACTGCAGTGCAATAAGTGAACACATTTATTAGCATTAAAATTAAAATAAGGTCACAGAGAATTTAAGGCAAAAATGTTGTGGTTTTTTTAGATAAGATTTTTGTTAGAAAATTGTGCGTTCCTTATCTATATAAAGAATATTTTTGATTTATTTTTATTTAATTAGGGAATTTTTCCTCATCAGCTAATTATGAATTGTTGTTATTGTTTGAGTGTTTTAAAAGTATTATTGTTTTAAGAAAAAGATTATGCAACAAGAGTTTTTTTTTGTTCGTTTAAGCACCTTTGGAATGGATGGCTTTTTTGTGTTGCTCGTTTTGTCCGTTTTATTTTTTGTCTCTATTTTATCATGTTTATTTCTTTTTATAAAAATTTTACTCGTGCTTTGTTGTTTTTGTAGGGTGACATGATTGTTTTGTAAATGTGTTGCTGTTGTTGTTATTGTGTGAGTGCGAGAGTGCTTTCACTCTTGTCATTATTGTTGTTGTGATTTGAGGGTAAATCGAAAGTTTTCACCGGTTTTTGTAATTTATTTTGAAAATAATTAAAAATAATCTGTTAATGTAATAGATTAGTTACAATTGTTGTTTAGGTTTTGCAATAAAAACAACTATTTAGTTATTTGATGTAGTTTATTAAAAGATCGACCTTGACCGTTTCTTATCTTTTCATTTGTAAAGAATACATGAACCAGTTTTTTTTAATCATCAAATTAAAAATGTTTGTGTTAAATTTTAGATTTTTTTTGAATAATTTGATTACTCATATTAATGATACAGTGATCAACAGATTTATTTTGTAATATTTGTAAGAATTTTTGATTTTTATTTCAAAATTAGTTGAGACGATTTTTCGTAAACCAATTAAGAAAATTTTATTGTCGCCGGCGATTACTTGAATTTTTTTTATAAAATTTATTTGTCGCCGGCTATTTCCGAAATTTTCTTTAGTAAATTTTGTTGTCGCCGGCGATTTCCGGAATTTTTTTAGACAATTTTATTGTCGCCGGCGTTCACTGGATTTTTTTTTAGAAAATTTTACTGTCGCCGACGATTACTGGAATTTTCGTTAGAAAATTTCGTTCTCGCCGGCGATTACTGGAATTCTCTTCAGAGAATTTTCTTGTCTCCGGCGATTTCTGGAATTTTTTTTATAAAATTTATTTGTCGCCGGCGATTACTGGAATTTTTTTTATAAAATTTATTTGTCGTCGGATATTAATGGAATTTTGTTGTAGAAAATTTTGTTGTCGCTGGCGATTACTTGCACTTTCTTTAGAAAATTTTGATGTGGCTTGCGACTACTAGGCTAAAGGTACTAAATGTACCCGATTTTATCTTTTTAAGTATAAAAAGTCCTTCAAATAGTTGTCCAATTTGAAGCAGTTGCTCTTGAGTTTATTGATAACGAACCAACACTAATCTCTTATTAATACAGATTTAAGATGTCACCTAGAATATATTTTTTTATTAAATTTCTCAAAATTTTGTATAAAATTCCCAATTTATTTTCAGTCAAAGATTGGTTATCCCTAATACCACCCACTGCCGTTGCTGCCGGTATTGGTTATACCATTTATTTGGCTTATTGTCCAGCTGCTCGTGCTGGTGGCTGCTCTAAAGCCGGCATATGCAATCAATCGGTACGCAAACATGAAGCTAAAGTTGTTGATATGATTGATATTGAAAATATTGCCGAAAAGGCAGCATTCTGCCGTTGCTGGAAGACAAAGAATGTAAGTTTTGTTTGTATTAATTTAATTCCAAATAAATTTAAAACAAATTTTATTTAAAATTCTTTAAACAGTGGCCCTATTGTGATGGCAGCCATGGTGAACACAATAAACAAACTGGCGACAATGTTGGTCCTGTAGTGCTCAAGAGAAACTCTTAAATATAATTGATATTTGTACAATTAATTTGGAATTTTTATTTTTTTTTTCCTTTCTTTGTTTTTTTATTTATTATTTGGTTCCAACCGGTTATTATTAACATTATTGCTTTTATGATATTCGCCCGATATTCGTCTTTTAAAGCGCTCTCACCAGGTGTGTTAAAATAGTTATTTGTTTAAAACATATTCATATTTTCTCTAAGAATTTAATAATTAAATTGTGGCAGATTTTCCTACTAAAAAACCAATCTTGTTTTGTTGTGCTTAAGACAATAGTTTAATTACGCAATTAGAATGAACATACACTGTGAACAAAATAAAAAAAATTTATGAAACAAACAAAAAATTTCGAAATGGTTTTTATTTTTTATGATTTTAGGGTGAAAATTGCGATTTCTATTACAAATTTAATTTAGAAAAAATTTTAATTTTTTTTCAAACAAGAAATATTATTCAGTACCTATTGAAGTTTCTATTATTTGTGAATTTCTAAAAAAATATCGAAAAATTTTATTAAAAATTAAGATTTTTTAAAAAATTTTATTTCAGAATTTAAAAAAAAAATTTCAGAAATCTAAAAAGTACTTGAAAAAATATTTAAAACTTTTAAAAAATCCAATATGGACTTTCAAAAAATTTGTCATCTGGGCTGGATTTTGCTAGAAGAGAATATGCCTTTGGATAAAAAATTAATCTTGAAATCGATCGAAATTCATCACAACTTTCCAAATCGTACGTTTTGGAATCGATCGAATGACAGATAAGAAAAATGGAGAATTTGTATTCAATATTAAGATTTTGTTTTTTACTTTTAAAAATCCAGAATTTCTTTAAACATTTTATTTCAAATAAAATTAAAAAAAAATTGGAATTTTTATAAAATTTAAAAATTGTAGAAAAAATTAAGATTTTTTAAGAATTTCTATTCTCAGAATTTCAATACTACAGTCAATATTGACCATTTATTTTAAAAATTGGGTCAAAAATATAAAATTTTTAACTAAATTTTTTAAATTTATTTTTAAAAAATTAAGAATTCCTATTGTTAATATTGAAAATTTGTGTTAAATTTATTTTAAATTGAAGATTTTTTATAACAGATTTTGAAATTCTGAATTTTTTTTGTTAATATTGCGAATTTGTAACAAATATATTGATTTTGGAACTCATTTACTCATTTTTAAATAGCATAAATAGACAAATCGAAGTATGTAATTTCAATAACAAAAACAAATAAAATAACAATTTTTGAAAAAAAAAATTGAATTTTTTTTTTTTATTCTACTTTGTGAATACCGCTAATATTGATAATTTATTTTGATTTTTTTTTAATTGAACATTTTTTTTCAATTCTATTTAAAACGTTTTGAAAAATTTAAAATTGTGAAATTCTATTGACAATACTTCAATATTGGGAATTTCTAAATATATTGAATTTGATACAATAAATAATTATTTGATCCAAAATGTTTTGATATCATTTAAAATGTATTGAATTGCTTGTTGGTGTTAAATTTTTTCTTTAAAAAAAAAAATTAGTTTCCTATTCAATATTGACAAATTTCGTAATTTGTGTGAACACATTCCATTTCTCTCAGTGTATATGCATGAACACACGCATTTAATAATTCCTACATGTGTGTGTGCATGCAATTCAGCTATTCTAGCTGAATACATATTTTTTTCTCCCTTTTGTTTACATCTAAACAGCTGTTCTAATTCAGCCGTTACCCAGAATAAAAAATCAATTATGAAATGCAATTTTTGCAGTTTTGTTTAGATGCCAGTTCTTTTATTTCCATTGAAAAACTTTAAAAAAAACTCTAGTTAGAATAAATAAGAAGAATAAAAGAAAAAAAAAAGAGTTGTGTTGAGTTTTGTTTTGTGGAAAATGTATTACAAAAACATGTTTCTTTTAATTACATATATATAAAAAAAAAATAGGCGAGAATTAAAATAGTACAATGCAAAATACAAATCAGACAAACAAGCCGTTTGATGTTCCATCGTTATATGGCCAAGTTGTTTTAACACACTACTATGTACTAAGATTTAAAAATTAAAATCAAATAAATGGGACACAAGACATAACTACGCCTTCACTGCACTTAAAAAAAATTTAACATAAATAATAGTGGTTTTTGTTTGTAGTTTATTTTTAGTAGCAAAAAAAATTACGGCTCGACTGATTTTATGCTGCTAAAGCGGCCATAGCTATTGATGTTGTTGTTGTTTTAACTGGTGTTTTTAATAGTTTATTTGAAGATTTTGCCTTGGTTGAATTTGCGGCCTTGTTTGTCGGTACCGGTCCAGGAGAAGTATTGTTCAACCAATTTCTTGGTTTCTTCGGATTTGGCATCCAATTTCTTCCAGTCATAGACTTCGTAATCGATTTGCCAGTCGGGACACAAGTCGAAGGCGAGACCTTGACCGCGCCATACCCAAATACCGGAGATGGAGGAGTTGTTATCATCACCGAACAAGCAGACGGAGGCAAAGGATTGCTTGCGCATCTTGTCGATACGTTGGAACATGCCGGAGATGAGATTGCAAGACATGAAGGACTTGGTGAGTTCCTCGTTGTATTTGTATTCACCGTACCAGATGGAGTAGTGTTCGGGGTCGAACTTTTCAAAGAAGTAGGGAATGGAGACCTTCTCATCTTCGTTGGAGTAGACACGCTTGAAATCATCAAAGTTGAAGGTACCCTTGGGCATGGCATCGAAGGGATCCTTGGACTTGGGTTCGGCAGCGAGAGCCAAATCGGCGGCATCGAGCTCTTCTTTAGGTTCTTCCTTCTTAGCAGCAGGTTTCTTTTCCTGTTTCTTCTCTTCCTTGGGCTTTTGTTGAGTTGTCTTGCCACCAGTCTTGGCCTGGAATTCAGCATACTTCTTGGGATCGAATACCAAAGCCTTTTCGCAGACGGTGTAGTTCTTTACAACAGCTTGCACTTGCTTTTGGTGGAGCATGGTGTTGAACCAACGGTTGACATTGGTGTAGGGTTTGCGGGTGGCCTCATCCAAGACGTATTGGTAGACGTGCATCAAACTGCAGAATACAACAATATCGGCCAAAGTGATGCGTTCACCAACCAAGTAGGTGGATTCCAAGAATTTCTTGTTCAACAGCTCCAACACAACTTCAACATCTTGTTTGGCAGTGCTGCCCTTTTGTTGGGGCATGATGCCCAACAAGGGGAAGACCAAGGCACAGGAAGCAGGGACGACTTCGTTGTCGGCAAAAGACAACCATTGTTGGACCTGAGCTTGGGCGAAGGGGCATTTGCCTCCACGCAATTGTTCACTGGCCAAGAAGAAAGCGATGGCGTTGGATTCGCTAAGGTATTTGCCATTCGATTCGAAAGCAGGCACCTATGAAAACCAAACAAAATAAAAAGAGAAATTAATCATTTTCAACCTAACCTCAATTCCTATATGATGACATTATGCGGTGTTTTAATTCGCAAATGTGTGAATGAATTAATAATAACCGTTGCATGATGACGTTTACAATATTTCACACACTTACCTTGCCACTGGGGAACTTCTTCAAGAATTCAGCCGATTTGTTTGTTTCGCCGAAGACAAAGTTATCAGCAACTTTTACTTGAGTACCCGAATATTGGGCAGCAATCAATGCCTTGTAGGCACGGAAATTTTCTGGGTATGTGTAAATAGTCTAAAGTGGAAAAGATATTACAAAAACAACATTAGTCACGGTTGCACAATTAACATATGCTTGCATTTCTCATAATTTTGCAAATTAAAATTTTGCGATGTTTTAGATTTTTGCAAATTAATTTAGCTAAAAAATTTTACTTACTCCTGTCGCCATCGTTGATTTTGCCGGAGAGAAAGAAGTTTGACAGCCGCAAATTTTAGACACCGTGTGAGTGTCTGACAACTACTGTTGCCAGATTTTTAGATTTTTTTTTAATTTTTGACGATTTTCAGTGTCAATTGTTGGCGATTTTTGTGATAAACTTGACGATTTTCTAATTTACATTTATTTTTTGGTTATGTTTAACTAACCCCCTGTCTGTTACAATTAATGATGTTTGTTGTCAAGGCATTACTAATAAATGTGGACTATTTATGATAATTGTTTATATTGACAACCATTTTGACGTTTATCATGAAATTAAATATTAAAAGTGAAAATTGTAATTCATTAAACAATTTTTCATGATAGCAGAAATATTCATTGGGGACTTTGGTCAATTCCAGCACGTTTTTTGAAGATAATTTTAATTTAATTCAGAGGTTTGTTAGTATATCGAAAACGCTTTAGTCAATTTAAAATATTTGATCAGATTCATCATGAGCATGTCCAAATTAATAAGAAAATATATTCTGTAATTGAAAATTATACAAGAAGTTAGAGGGTTGCGCATTCATAAATATAATTTTTTTAAGATAGAAGAATTACAGTAATATCAATAAAATTGCTAAAGAAAAAAGTGGGCTTTTTTCTGTATATTTTTATGGAAATCAAAGATAGAGGGTATTGAATATAGTCCTGCATAAGTTGATATTTAATTTCGGTGAAATCGGCTCACATAAATAACAATATTGAGTTGTTATCATCACATCATTAATATATTAGGGATTTAAATTTGGATAACATATATAGTGTGACAAACCGAATGCTTGTTTTAATACAACGAACCGAAAGATGTATTTAAAATGTCTAGCTTACAAATTTAGAGTTTTTCCCTTTGTATTGTTTTTATTTATCTTCATGTAATTTCTTTTTAATGGCGAATTGCTTACATAGTTTGTATACATACTACATGACTGATTCAATCATTTGAAATTAGTTTTTTTTTATTCAATATATTTTTTTAAAATTTTAAAGGTTAATTTACACACGCATCTGGCAGCTCTTCCATCTTCTACTATTCCTTCTTTGCCAGTTGTCATTACACCTGTCATTCGTCTACTCGTTTGTTGTTTGACAAACTTAAGTAACGAGTTTCATATATTTTTTACATAACGAGTACTCGAAAAAATGGAATATCAGCCGTGCTAGAACCGGCCGTGCAATTTTTCATTAATTTCTCCACATAAAATCAAAATTTATTTAATAAATTGTGTTTAAACCCCTACTGCAATAACTAAAGAACAAATACAACCAAAAATTCTCTAGAAATCTCCGCAAATATTGGCAAAATTTCCAAAGAAAACTTTTACAAAAGGAAACTATTTTTGCGACTTGCGTGGAAAAAAAGCAAGAAAACGAGAAAAACTAATAAAAAAAGCCAAAAGAAAAGAAAAAATATAAATCAAAGTGAAAATTTTTTTTACAAGCAATTTAAAAGAAAATTTTTATTTAAAAGAAAACTAGCATTTAAGAGATCTTAAAGAAATTGTATTGAAAAATTAAGAAAGTGATTGAACAAAAATTGTATACCAGTGGTTAAATGTGAAAAAAATATGAAAAAAATTTATGAAATCAAGAAAAAAAGTGTTGAAAATCTAAAAAAATTTACAAAGTATAATTGTCGCTGCAAGAAAAATGTTTGTTATAAATGTTAATTAAAACTGCATATAGTTGTTTTTTTATTGGCCAATTAATTTGTTGAGCTGGAAAAATAGACGTTGACGTTTTTTGGATGTTTTAATATCGTCGTCTGGCAGAAAAGGAAATACACATTTTTTTTAATTTCAAGCCACAAATGTTTGGTATTCCAGCAAAATATGTAAGTTTATTTCAATTACAAAAAAAAAAAATTGAAAGATAAATAAAAAAATAAATTTGCATTAATTTAAATATAAATACATTTACAAGATTTGTAAATGACATATAAACAAAGATAAATAATTTAGTTATTGTTTCTCTCGTTTATTTTTCAACTATTCCCCCCTTTGATTTTCTCTCTCTTTCGCTCTCTCTCTACTTATACCATCTTTCTCATCATCATCATCATTGTGTGATGCAGTTAAGGTTGCCAGATGAGGCTTGTGGAAAAATTCTTAAAAAGAGCCTAGTTTGAAAAATAATTTATAGATTTTTGATATCAGCAGTATAAAATATTGAAATATAAACTTTTTTGGTGGATATTGCATTGTATCTCTATTTATATAGTGCAATTTAAGTATTATTTTTATAAGATTCATATTTAAATGCATGTATTGCCATTTTCTGATCGGAACTGATAGATGTAAACAGAGTCTAAATATAAAAAATACATTCTGAGTAAAATTTATATCATTTTTGCATGAAGTACAGAGGCAGTATCCCGTTCAGCCGTTTTCAGTCAAGGGAAATAATACAAAATTCTGCTCATTCACAAAAATTTGTTAATATTAAATTAACAACAAATCCAGAAAAAAAGCTCGAAATTAAGTAAGACCTTACAAGTTAAATCTTGAAAATATTGATAATTAGTTTTTTTTTTAAATTAAATGCAAACCAGTATTATTGTGATTCTTATTACCTCTGAAGTTTTATTATAAGCATCTTAATAATTCGTTTAAGAACTTGAAATTTAAATTTTTATTAAGTCGATTTACAATAAAATTTTATTTTCGTATTTTAACACTGAGAAACTGCGATAGTGACATCCGAATTTATTGCTAAACAAATGATACATATAGTCTAAATTTATTTATTTTTATTGAATTTCAATACAAAGAAGCCTTTGTGGCCAAAAAGTTCCGATTTTTTTTGTTGTAGCTGACTAAAATTGGGTGTTTAAACAATTCGTTTTATTTCTGCAAAAAACTTTGGTGATTTAAAGAAGAAATTTTATAAAAATTCCTGGAAATTTTTCCCTTAAAGAAACCATACAGTCGCATTCATAAAATTGGTTATGTCAGTTATGTAGTTAATCAATATATTTCTGTAGATATTTTTCTGTTATAAATTACGAGATTACAGATCAATTTGCATGTTTTACACGAATTCTATATAATAATGTTTTTTTTGTCAAATTCTTAGAATTTTTAATTGAAAATTTGGTACATGGCATTTAAAATTGGTGCATACATCAATCAAAACATTAGTTACCTTAAAATTCTACATATGAAACCAAATATCTTTTAAAATAATCGAGAACAGAAAAAAATATTTTCAGATTTGAAAATAGAAAACATCAATAATATTTTAACGATTTCTATCTTATTTCTTTAATAAAAATGTTGAGTTCTGCAAACCAATATTTAAGGGAAGTTTTGTCTTTGAATACTTCCTAAATCGACGGTCAATATTCACTGACCTAACCATCTGAAGAGTAGGTATAAACAATTAATAAAAAATGCTATAAAGTTTATCAGCTAATTTGTCTCAATTTTAATTAAAATCATATCAAACATCACACAACCATCACACTTTTATGCTATAATTTTTAATTTCATTAAAATGAATTGTATAAAGTTGTGTTTATTGAACGATGACTTATGAGCAAGGTTGCCAATTTAGCCATTTTCCGGCTAGATCTAGCGATTTTATTTTCATTTAGCCATAAAAAAATGGCTAGATTTAATCTAGCCGGAAGATCTAGCCATTTTATTTTGTCTTACCCTTTTTTATTTTATACTTTTCTTGAACATTTTTGGAATTTTTTAAAAATAAAACAGTATTTTTTATCAAATGAAAAAGATTTAATGAGAATATTATTGGTTTTTTTGAAAACAGGCTTCGAAATTGTTTCCAAAGCAAACACATCAGGCATATTCAAAAATTAATTTTGCATTTCCTCAATGGATCCCATTTTGAATGTAAGTGCCCAGAAATTTGTTTAATTTATCAAAAAGGAATAAAAAATTATTGATATTACAATATTTATTAGCATTTTCCCAATCTCTGATTATTTTTTATCGTGACGACATACTGACAGTTCTCATACAAAAATTTTATTAATTGGAAGTATATCGTTACGAAAAACGATAACCGGAGATTGAGAAAATGGGGGTTAATCTGCTAAACCCCATTAACACGAAGTCGGCAAAAATTATTTTTAAAAACTGTCAGTATAGCTATTAGTTAATACATAACCAGACTTCGTGGTAATGGAGGCAAGAAATGTAATATTTATGAATCTGTATTCAGTTATTTTTGGGTTTTAGCCATTTCTAGCCATTTTTAATTCAAAATCTAGCCATTTTCAGAGCTGTAGAGTTGGCAACCTTGCTTATGAGGCCTACAATTTCATCACATGATTCTTAGAACGTATATTTATCATCAATTCCCTTATCTGGCATCACCACTCTCTCTTACTCACACTCCTGCCTCTCTGCTGTGATGCCTTAACATTTTTTTTACAGACTTGAATTGTTGATATTGCCATTTTTTTTGTTTAACATTGTAACGTTACCTAACCTTAGATAACTGTTATTTTTGTTGCTCTTTTCATATTTTGTGTGTTGTGGTGTGTGTTCAAAAAAAGCTCCCCATTATTTGTTGTTGTATTTTAATTGTCTAATTGTAGAGATGATGTTTTTAGATGGGAGGTATGTGTGTAGATTTGTGTGATATTTTGCTTGCAATGTGTCATTCATTCATTTTTAATAACAATTTAATATTGTTGTTGGTTTTTATTTACAATTTATCTTCCCCTTTTTCCTAAGTACATATATTGTTTGTTTATTGAGTTGTGATGAGTGAGTGAGTGAATATTAAATTTTCTCGTTAAGCCTACCTTAACATTAGGTATTCATGCAACATGACCTTCATGTCAGCATTACTACTATTTTCTACTACTACTACTATTATTATGAGTACTATTAGTAGTGTAAGTTTGTTGTTTTTTTTTTTTATTTTTCAGTGTTTATTATTATTATTGTTATTAGTTTGTAAATGACAAATAATCAATATATTTTTGATAATATTAAGAATTATTTTTAACTGATAAGATTTTGTAGGGCTTTTTTTGTGACATTATTATAGAATTTACTGTTATCGCATAGCAAGCCGACAGTATTATATTTAATTGATTTATTTAACAGAATTTTGTGGTGAAATTTATATTTACCTTGTTTTGATGGGGTTAAATTTTCAGAGAAGAGGGCAAAAAAAAAAAACTTAAATTTAGGACATAGGTACTAATCTTATAAAAATGCATAAATGTTTACATATTTTTCACAATAAGAAATTTTGGAACAAATTCTTATAGTTTGAGTACATTTACTGTTAATAGATGGCAGAAATTTGGGCGGCAGCTGGAATTTTCTACTTGGGTTATGCCGAAAACCGGCTTCGCTAACAAATTATTGTTGATTGTAGGTTCTTAGATTTTTTAGGTCAAAGTATTGAATTAATCGTTCCTTTGGGATTTTTTATGTAGGCCTGCCTCACTAAATGCGAACGAAAATTTTCTTTCTTATTTTATATTGAAAACAATAAATAAATTGAAATTTTTTTTTAATGTTTTCAATATAAAAAATGAAAAAAAATGTTCGTTCGCTTTTAGTGAGCCAGGCCCTAAATTTATTGAAAGAATAATTTTTATTCTATACTAGTTGATCGCCCCGGCTTCGCCCGGTAGCATTTAAAGGGGGGTCAGACGGCATGTATTGCTTGTGTTTTGTGCCATGTATTGGGACATTTTTCCATATGTAAACATGTACATACCGTGTGATCCATATGAAACTTTGTGTATGTAAAATACATGTTTATTACTCGTGACATTTTTTGCAATTAGAGCATGTTCTATTTTCGTGTGTATAACAGTGTTGTATTTTGAAATACAACACTGTGTGAGTGCAAAATAAATAAACAAAACAAAAAATAGTAAAGAAAAATCATAACAAAATAAATTTCATTGCATTAAATATATGTATTGTGATTTAAAAATGTTTTAAATAAATATATTGTTAAAAACAACAAACATATAAACTAATTGAGGTTATGTCACATGCAATTACATATGTACGTTTGATCGTGGAAATTATGAATCGTATGTATAACGTGAATTTTGACATACACATGGAATTCCATATGTATCGAATACATGTCCCAATACACAAGCAATACATGCCGTCTGACCCCCCTATTACTAATGTTAATTCTTCAAGTTTCTCCAATCCACGCAAACCAGCCTGTTCTTATTTATTTGCAAATAAAATGTCTAAATTTGTACTGCATACTTTAGGGAGCTTTTTTATTACAGTTGACTGGACTCACAAAAAAAAAAAGAATTTCCGAGTATTACCCGGAATTTTTTAATTTTTTTTCATTACAAACCATCTCCTGAAAAATTCGAATCGAATAAAAAAAATCAGCCAAATCGCTCCAGCCGTTCTCACGTGATGACATTACATACATGGACCATTTCATTTTTATACCTTCACCTTCGTGAGAAGGGTTTGTCATTCCGTTTGTAATTTCTACATTTTTCATTTCCGACCCTATAAAGTATATATGTATATTCTGGATCCTTATAGATAGCGGAGTCGATTAAGCCATGTCTGTCTGTCTGTCTGTCTGTCTGTCTGTCTGTCTGTCTGTCTGTCTGTCTGTCTGTCTGTCTGTCTGTCTGTCTGTCTGTCTGTCTGTCTGTCTGTCTGTCTGTCTGTCTGTCTGTCTGTCTGTCTGTCTGTCTGTCTGTCTGTCTGTCTGTCTGTCTGTCTGTCTGTCTGTCTGTCTGTCTGTCTGTCTGTCTGTCTGTCTGTCTGTCTGTCTGTCTGTCTGTCTGTCTGTCTGTCTGTCTGTCTGTCTGTCTGTCTGTCTGTCTGTCTGTCTGTCTGTCTGTCTGTCTGTCTGTCTGTCTGTCTGTCTGTCTGTCTGTCTGTCTGTCTGTCTGTCTGTCTGTCTGTCTGTCTGTCTGTCTGTCTGTCTGTCTGTCTGTCTGTCTGTATGTCTGTCTGTCTGTCTGTCTGTCTGTCTGTCTGTCTGTCTGTCTGTCTGTCTGTCTGCCTGTCTGTCTGTCTGTCTGTCTGTCTGTCTGTTGAAATCAATTTTCTGAAGACCACAGATATCTTCGGGATCCAAATCTTCAATAATTCTGTCAGACATGCTTTCGAGAAGTTTGCTATTTAAAATCAGCAAAATCGGTCCATAAATAACGGAGCAAAAAACCGGGACAACCTCGAGTTTTGATCTATATCTGGATTACTAAGTCATTAATATAGACAATATGGATATCTAATGATAGATATTTCAAAGTCCATTGCAACGATGTAGATAAGGCTATAGTAAGTTGGACCTACAATGGGTCAAAATCGGGAAAAATATTTTTTAACCCGAATTTTTTTTTCATCAAAAAATTTTTATTGTCATACATTTTTTTCCAAAAAAAAAAAAAATTTTAAAACTAAAAAAAAAAAAATTTTTTTAAAAAAAATTTAAAAAAAAAAATTTTTTGAAAAACAATTTAAAAAAATTAAATTTTGTTTACCTAAAAATATTTAAAAAAATTTATTTCAAAGTATAAAAAAAAAATTTTTTCTCGATTATTCGAATAAATTTTATTCGAATGAATAAATCAAATATGTACGTATTACTTATAATTTTATTCCTAATCGGGTTTTTAAATTTATTAAAGATTAATAAAACAAATTAAATAAAATTTTTATAAAATTCAAAATTTATTATGAATAATATTAAAGAAGAAATATTTGATCTCTATATTAAGCGATGCCGGCATTCATCATTACCCAAATTAGAAAATCTTTTAGCCTTTTAAAAATTTAATTTTTTTTAGAACATGAAAAAATATCATTTCATTTTTAGTAAAATTCTTGCAACTTTTTAATTACCACATGTTGGTTATACTTTTCTATTTATAAATGTTTTTAATTGCAAAATTTTATATTACGCTTTCTGATTACACACACTTTCTATGTATGATTATTACTTATTATTTTATAATAAACGTTTTAAAATTGTTTAAATTTATAATAAAACCATGACCCTGGCTAATTTGCTGTTGATAAGATTAGTAAATAAAATAATGATTCATAATTATAAATGAATTATATAATTGTTATTAATAGATGGAATTTTGCTTTAAAAAGTTTTTTTTTTTTTAAATATATTCACAATTAAGAACTTTCAATAAATGTCTGACAATTTTACCAAAAAAAAAAAATGGAATTGTCAGACCAATAATTTCGTTATCATGATCGACAACATGATTTGTCATTTTCCCTTTAGTAATTTCTACCAAATACTTTTGATTTTTGGAGATATAGAAAGTGGATAAATAATCACCCCTATCGCGAATCAACATTTCACATGAAATATTTTCCCTTTTCCTTTTTTCGTTCATCAACTTTGTTCACGTGAAAAAAATTCCCCTTGTTGTCAAATTTTTAGATGGAATTTTGTAAACAATAAACAGCTGTTACGAACAAAATCAACTATTGTGAATGTAAAATTCATCATGATATTCCCGATAGCAATTTTCCCTTCGAGGGAAATGGATATTTCATGGGAACAAAATTTCACATGTTATTGCCGATAGGGGTGAATGTTAGCCGATTGAAAGTTTACGACAACCCGCAGAACATTTTTATATTTCCATTAAGAAATACTGGGTGGTATTCCATTGTAACACATCGAAATATTATATTCAAATTATATCTCGCGCAGAATGTTCAATGTGACCTGAAAAGAAAATCATTACATACGATGAAAAATGGATCCGTTACGATAATCCGAAGAGTAAGAGATCGTATGTGAAGTCCGGCCTACCAGCCGAATCGACACCAAAGTCAAATATCCATGGCGCTAAGGTAATGCTCTGTATTTGGTGGGAGCAAAAGAGTCCTATCTATTTTGAACTGCTGAAATCTGGCCAGACCATCACATGGAACCTGTACCGAAAGCAACTTATTCGACTGAAGTGAGAATATGCGGCCACATTATGCAATACCTGTTAAAAAGTATTTAGAATGAAGTGGTTGGAATGTGTTGCCTCACCCGCCTTCTAGTCCAGACCTTGCCCCGTCCGAATACAATTTGTTTCGATCGATGCAGAACGCTCTCTCTGGGATACGCTTCAACAGAGTATACGAAATTGGCTTGATTCGTTCTTGGCCTCAAAAGATGAGCAATTCTTTTGGCTTGGAATCCATATGTTGCCAGAAAGATGGGAAAAGCTCATAGCTACCAATGGCCAGTAATTTGAATAAATTTATATTGTACAAATGTTTCAAAATGAAAGAAAACTATTTGAAAAAAATGCCGAATTTTTTATATTCAAAATTAAAAACTTTAAAATTGAATAGTCTATGTTTAAACTTTATAAAAGTTTCGTTTTCGGTATTTGACTGAATACCGAATACTGTCTTTTGGTCTAATCCGAAAACAAAACCTCATATTTGTTGGGACTCGAAAATTTATTGATTTCTGCTCTTCTAAAATCTCTAATACTCTTTGTTTAATTTTAAAAATATATTGTTTTATACTCTCTCTTTCTAATGCCGTCTAATTAATCAGTTTTTATATTTTTTTTAATTAATTTTTTTTAGGTTTGCAAAAAATGCCCAGAAATGCTGCAAAGAAAACGAATAAAAATGCAAAACGTCTTCCAGTTTTAATCAAGTTAACAAATATAAATATAAACAATAAAAAGAAAAAGGTGAATAGCAACAAAAACAACAACAGCAACAAAAGTAGAAACAACAATACTACTATAAAAGATACAAAACCGAAAAAGAAACGTAAAAATACTGAAGCTAAGAAAGCGATTGTTAACGCAACTTTTACTCGATTTAATAACAATCAAGCAGATAATTGTGATGCAAATATCACTACAAACTTAACAACAACAACAACAATAATATCTTCAACACCTGAAAAGAATTCTGCAGACAGCAAAGAATCTAAAAATTCACAAGATCCGCCACAGCCAATATTTAATTTAGCAGAGATTAATGAGTCTGCTTTAAAAGACCATCATCAACATTTGAATATTGAAAATTTTTCAACAAACGACAACAATTTAAATATTTGTAAATCCAATTGTAGTCGCGAACAAAGTGAAACAAAAACATTAGCAGAATTAACATTAACATCATTGTTAGAAACAGAAACTGAAAGAAAATCCTTAACAGAACCAGAGCCTTCCTCACCAGCCGCAACAGCTTCATTGCCCTCACCCAATTCCTCGGTATCATCTTTATATCCCATTGTTATTGAAACATCAGAAACTTTTCAACATGATGATAAAGATAAAGAACAACAGCAACAACAACAACAACAACAACAGAAACAGCAGCAAGCAGGAGCAGAAAACGATTTAAATAGCAAGAAAAAGAAACTACATTCCATTTGCAATTGCAGCAAGAACAACAATAATAATAATAACAATAATAATAATTGTACATGTTGTCATACTGCAGTTGACACTTTAAAACAACACAACAAGTCACAAAACAACAACAACAACAATAATATTACAACATCTAAACGTAATAACAACAATAATAATAATAATAATACTAAACAAAAAGCAGCAACAAAAGTATTAACACAATCAGAAACATCATCAAATCAAAGTCAAGAGGTTAAAGCCCGCTTGGCGACATTAAGAACTCGCAGAAAAGTTTTACAACAACAGGAACAATCGGATAAAACATTAGAAAAAGGACAAAAGGCAACTGGCTCAGCTGTAACAACAGCACCATTAGAGTCCACCACTGAAAAAGACACTGAAAGTTGTGAGGCTAAAGACGTTATTAGTAGGGCTCCTCAGGCTGGAAAATACTATATAAAGAAAGGTAAGATAGAATAAGCGAATGAACTAGGTTATCCTCCAACAATAAATTGCAATAAATTTATACCGACATTAATTTTTTTTTTTTAATTATTTTTACTCAAACATTTTTGGTGTTTTTTCCTTAAATTTATAAATATTTGTGAAATTTATGTATATCTCTGGGTTAAATGAAAATATTTACATCCCAATTTATACTGAAGCATTTAATAAGCTCCAGCCAGAATATTTTCAAATATAAAATCATCATCAAACTTAGCAAACAATTTTCACCAATATTTATGTTTGGTCGATTTTTTTACTCAAAATGTGGAGGGATTTTTTATGGTAGGACTTGACTGACATTATTTACTAACTTGTTATACCCTACACCACCATAGTGGGGAGGGTATTATGCGTTTGTGCAGATGTTTGTAACGCCCAAAAATATTAGTCTAACACCCACCTTAAAGTATACCGATCGACTTAGAATCATTTTCTGAGTCGATTAAGCGATGTCCGTCCGCCCGTCCGTCTGGTCGGCTGGCTGGCTGTCCATGTAAATCTTGTGCGCAGAGTACAGGTCGCAATTTTTAAGATATTTCGATGAAATTTGATACATATTATTTTTTCGGCTCAAGGACCAAGCCTATTGAAACTGGCTGAAATCGGTCCATTATTTCTCCTAGCCCCCATACAAATGTCCTCCCGAAATTGGACTTTATCGGTCATAAATGTTTAATTTACATATGTATCTCCACAAATTCCGCTCCAAATAAGTTTTATATACACAAAATTCATGTCACCAAATTTTGTTACGATCGGTCCATAATTAGTCATAGCTCCCATATAGACCCGCTTCCGAAAATCACTTTAATGTGCATAAATCTCTTAAAAATGTTAGTATATACACAAAATTCAACATTAATTACTTTCATATAGACATAAATCACACGACCTAATTTTATGGTGATCGGTCCATAATTGATCATAGCCCCCATATAAGGCCCACTTCCGAAAATCACTCAAAAATATAAATTGAAATTTTAAAAGAAAAATATTTTTACTCATTTACTTGGTGTAGGGTATTATATGGTCGGGCTTGACCGACCATACTTTCTTACTTGTTTTTAAATGAATACCGCCAATATTTTTTCTCCAAAAATTTATCAGAAAATATTAAAATTTATTGAAAATTTATGTTATCTCGTAAAATAATTTTATTATTATATATAGGTGGTTGACAAAACAATGGAAACTTTTCAAAATATTCCATATGTACCCAAAATTTAAAATATTTTTTAAAATTTTTTTAGTATTTTACTTGTATAGTTTTTATTTATATAAATTAACTGAAAAACAAACAACATAATTAAATATATTCTGAAAAAAGGGAACAAAATTAAAAATATTCTCTATTTCGCTACTGACAAAACAATGGAAACTTTTAAACTTTTGCAAGAAAGAAGTGTAAAACGAAAATAATATTTAAAAGAACTTTGTAAAAAGCATCCAGTTTACAGTTGTTTCATTTTATTTTTAAATTCTGGTAATTTTTCACAATTTCTTTTCTAAGTTTTTCGCATAATTGCTTTTTTTCAAAGTTAACGAAAATGGCTAAAGTTAAGATTTGTGAAGACTTAAAAAATAAAATAATTAACGATTTTAAAGCTGATTTAAAACAAAAAAGTATCTGTGACAAATCCAAATACAATATAAGAGGCAGTGATGGGAGAACATTTGTAAAACGACCAAAAGGAAAAAGATTAGATCCAAAGTACACAAATAAGACTGTAATGTTTGGCGGTGGCAATATTATCGTATGGGGATGTTTTTCATGATACCATGACAGGTATAGGAAAATATGCCCCTAGTTTGGAGATTCCAACACGACAACGACCCGAAACACACCTCTAGGGTTGTAACCGAGTGGTTACAATTCAACGAGGTACGTGTTTTGAAGTGGCCTGCCCAATCGCCAGATCTCAATCCCATAGAAAATCTATGGGAAATTGTAGATCGTAAAATAAGGACCCAAAATGACACCAGGAAGGAAGATTTATCGGAGGCGGTTATAAGGGAATGACAAAATATTTCAAAGTAGACCATTGACTCTTTAATTGGTTCAATGCATTGTCGATGTGAAGCAGTTATAAAAAATAAGGGATACCCAACAAAATATTGAGTTATTGCAAAGTTTAGACCATATTTGTTAAAATAATACCTAAGTTTCCATTGTTTTGTCAATGCCGCACAGTGGTTTAGAAACTTTTTTTTTTGGAAATAATTCGGTATCTCGGGAACTATTGGAGATATTATTACAAAATTTCACATGGTTAGAGCTGAGGTGTTTTTGAGTTGAACTACATTTGTTCAGCTTCCTATGGGTAATACGGGCCAGTTTGTGTCCCCTCAAAGTTGGTCACCTCGGGTCTCAAAATTTTTAAAAAAATCCCCAAAAATTCATTTATGATCCGAATGAGCTGAAATTTAAAATATAAATATTCCTTGAGAAGACCTACAAAAAATACGCTTACATGTGTAGGTTATCTCCTTCAGTTGAAGAGATATTTAGGTTTATTTATTTTTTTTTTTAATTTTGCTCGATTTTTTTTTGTTTTTTAGATATGGCGGCCCTACGGAGGGTCGAATTTTTTTTTTCAAAATATCAGCTATATTGCCAATAAAATTCTAAATAAAATAAAAAAAACTTGGTAACAGTTATCTCGTCCGTGTAAAAAGTAACACGCATCCAAAGTTGGAACATGTAAAATGGGCCTAATTTTTTACGATTTTTCCTAAAAAAGTCCCTATATTTTTTCTTTTGTAGAAACAAATTTTGTTTGGGACTATATACAATTTTTATATGTTCCGGAAAGAAAACTTAATGCAAAAGCATGTAAAGTAAAATTGGGCTCACTTAAGCGGACACAGTATCCCCCAGACCTATCCAAACTTGGACAATTTAAAAAAAAAATATTTAGGTTTCAGTAAAAAATTCTAAAAAGGCAAAGCACCGATCCTCGAAAAAGTTCCGTATTTGTATAACCCTATATGTTGTTTAAATACTTAGAAAGTTGTTTTACTATCACACGGTAAATAGCGTCACAGTATGCACTTTTCTAAAAAAAAATCAGTTTTTGGAACACATTTTCCCCGTTTTAGGAATTTCGGTATTTGAAAATAAAAAATGTCAAAAATTATAATGTCATTAATTTAAGGACATTTGGATCTAAATTAGTTCCCAATTTTGTTATGATATCTTTAACCATTAAAATTTTACATTAAATCAAATTTTATATTTTTATTCGTGGAAAATCACCATATGAAAGTTTTTTTAGTTTTTAAGGTAAATGAAGTCCCAAAATTTTATAAAATTATTTAATTTTACTAAAATATCAATCCTCAGGTCATAATGTTTTCAACAGTATCAAATACTTATATAAAAAGCCTTTATTTACTCCTCAGAAGTTCCACAAACCTTGCCCGCTTTGACAAATTTGTACATTTTTTCATATGTGTGCCGTAATAAAGAAATCATTTAATTTTGTTTTCTCATTTTTAGAATTTAATTAATTATGTCATTTGTTTTTTGTTAAATTAAGTTAATAAAAGTATACAAATAAAATACTATAAAAACGTTAAAATTTTTTAAAAAATTATTTCAGATTTTAGGCCACTAATGAAATATTTGGAAAAGTTTCCATTGTTTTGTCAACCACTGTATGTATATACTTTATAGGGTCGGAAAATTATATTGTGGAAATTACAAACGGAATGATAAACTTATAAATACTCTTCTCACGAAGGTGAAGGCTATAAAAATAAATTTTGTTTACCTAAAAATATTTAAAATTTTTATTTTGAAGTATAATTTGGTGAAGGGTATATAAGATTCGGCACAGCCGAATATAGCTCTCTTGCTTGTTAATGATACAAGTGATATTAGTGATTTTTTATGGCACCATACACTTGAAAATGCTTGGTGTCAGTTTCGTTTATGTGTTATTTGATGGTTTGATGTACACTTGCTGGATGACCCTTCAATCATGCATTTTTTTAGATTTGTGGAGTTAACATCAATAGCAAGAATATTAATTTTCTATCTAATTTTTATTTTTACTGATAGTGTTTTAAGCCAATATGTTTACATAATTAGAATTTAAATAACAAAGGTTATAGTAAAATATAAATTTTCTGCTGAATTGTTAAAAGAATTCAGAAGTTATCATAAAAATTCAAAAACATAACCTCAAAAAATATATCTTTTTTAACTGCAATCTAGAGCAAATTCTTGTATTTAAATTAAATTTAATTGTTATTCAAATATGTCTTTTGGTTTAAAAATTATAGAGGAATTTAGAAAACTAACCTCAACAAAAAAAAGATTTCAAAATAAAGCTTTTCAAGCAAATGTTTTTAGCGTAATTAAAATTTACTAATAAAGCACATTATAAACAAGAATTTTGAGCTTAATGTTTAAAAAAATTTAAAAGTTATCATAAAAATTCCAAAAAAAAATATTTTTTTAAACTGCAATCTAGAGCCAATTCTTTTATTTAAGTTAACTTTAATTGTTAAGGCGATTTCATATATAAAATTATATTAAATTATGTCTTGTGGTTCAAAAGTTATAGAGGATTTTAGAAAACTAACCACAAAAAAAGATTTCGAAATAAAGCTTTTAAAGCAAAGCTTATTGTAAATATGAATTTGCGGCTTAATATTTTAAGAAATTAACCTAAAATCTACACCAAATTCTGTTATTGAAATTAACTTTTTGCTTTTGGTTCAAAAGATATAGAGGAATTAAGAAAACTAACCTCAAAAAAAAAATAGATTTCGAAATAAAATGTCTATATCGGATGCAACTTTATAAAAAAGAAAAATAATATTCTCTTCACCATACACTCACCAAAAAGTGACATCAAGCGTGCCAATAATATTTTTATTTTGATTTTTCATAAATTTTTTGTAAAAATAGCGATTTTTATTATAATTTTTTATAAAATGAGCAATATTGAGCAATATTTGTTGAAATTACGACTTTTTTGTGAAGCTATCGATTTATTATGATATAAGCGAATACATATTTTGGAATTAGCGATTTTTAGTGAAATTACAGTTTCACCAAAAATCAGTGTTCGGTGGGACTCTAAAAGTTTAAAAAAAAATTACACTCATATCATGGAAGATTTGTTACCCTAAAAACACTGACTGTTTACTTTCTCGATTACGTAGGGTTAGTAAAATGTCATGTCTCCAAACTGATTTAATTACTTAGAACTGATTCATAAGAATTATAGGAACTTTACCATATATTTTATTAACTTATTTATTATCTTCCCTCTAGTTGCTCCAGTCCTTGATGACGCAACTTTAAATCTTATCGAGACCTTGAGCGAAGAAATTAAGAAACCCAATAACAAACGTAAACGTAATAATACAACAGCTGTACTCTTGGGTCTTGCGACATTGCACCAGCCACGATCCAAACGTATAGCAGCCAATCCTCCAGCACAACCAGCAGCTGCTGATAAACCTTACACAGCGGTTGCAGGCGTACAACCAACAGCAAACGCTGCTCTAGATAACAATAAAAAAGAACAAAAACAAGCGGGTGGCGGAGGCTTTCTTAAACCATTGCCAATCGAAACAACAAATACGAATTCGAAGAAAAGAGCGCGTATAATGTCGCTATATGAGCGTCCATTTCAAACGGCCACTGATGGTCGTGCAAGTGTTGTGGGCAATGGCTATATGACTTCGAGTCGTTCGAGTGCCAGCAGCGGTGGAGCCGGTGGTGCCATGGTTTTGAATGACACCGCTGATACACAGGAAATGGCAAATCAATATTATTTGTCGGGAACCAGTGGTTCAGGTATTGCGGGCAATTCGAATCCATCATTGGTGGGTAATGGCAGTGCCATCAATCATGCGCCCACCATGGGAACATTGTGTAATATTGGCAACACTTGCTATTTGAATTCGGTCGTCTACACTCTGCGTTTTGCGCCACAGTTTCTGCACAATCTTCATCATTTGCTGGCGGATTTGAATGCTCTGCAACAGAATATTGCGAGAGCGCGAGCAAAATCGTCTTCCTTAGGTCGCGGCATAAGTGCAGTGCACATGGAAAATGCACGCAGTTGGAGTAGCAAGGATTTAGCCTCCATGGAACAGTATAACAGTGGCACAGTAGCTGGTCCCGCCAATGCAGTGGCCACCAATTCCACTGCTCTAACACAAGTCACCCAGAAAAGTAGTCATCAGTTGTTGACGGAGAAACTGCACGAGCTCTATCAGAGTTTGCATCGCAATGAGATCAATGAATCTACGGAGCCCCATCATGCCGATACTCTATTGCATGCTATACAAGATGTGAGCAGCATATTTGAGGGTAATCAACAACAAGATGCGCATGAGTTTCTAATGTGTCTATTGAATAGTATAAGAGAAACAAGTCAAACATTAATTAAAGCCATAGCTGAGTGTCCAGATGTGATATTGAATGGGTAAGCTGATATTTAAATGAGTTTATGAAACGAGTTTATTTTATTTTGTTTTGATTTGATTTGCTTTCAGATACATTTCCAACCCTGATGAAATTGAACGTGATTTAATGAAAAACCATTCGTCTGGCAGTGGCAGTGCTGTTGGCCTTGGCGGCACTAGTAATAGTAATAATAGTAATAGTTTAGCCTCAGCAAGTTCAAAAACTTCCTCATTCTTCTCACGCAAATCCAAGCGAAAAGATGAAAGCAAAAATTCCAAAAACTCCCGCCTTCAATCGCCACTCAAAGATGCCCTTATGGCTGGCAACACCCAGACCACAACCACGGCCAACAGTCTGTTCTATTTAAATACAAATGATCTCAATACGACATCGACGTCTCCCGCCTCTGCCGCGGCAGCAGCAGCTGTGGCGGCAGCTGGCGGTTCGCTAACCTCACCCTCAAATTCTTTGGCGCATGTGGCGGCGGGTGCGTCCGATGAAACGGATCCTCCTACTGCTGTGGCCTTAATACTAAAGGACAAACAACGTTTGGAGGGTAAAATTCGAGAATTGGGTTTGGATTTTTTCAATGAGGATTTCGAGGGCATTACGGTGTCGACCACAAAGTGTTTGAGCTGTGAAACGATAACGGAACAGAAGGAAACCATGATTGATATTGCTGTACCTGTGCCCCAAGCGGGTTACGAAAGCAACGAATTTATGAATAGACCAAGTTCATTTATACAGGTGAGTTGGGGGAAAATATTTGGCACTTTTTTGTAGAGCTTTTTCATTGATTTTGTATGTATTTTTTAAACTTTAGAAAAGTATTTTATTTTAACTATTTTTTTAAATAGCCTTTTTAAAAAGTTTATTTTTTATAAAAGTACCTTTTTAATAAAAGTACCTTTTTAATAAAAGTACCTTTTTAATAAAAGTACCTTTTTAATAAAAGTACATTTTTAATAAAAGTACCCTTTTTAATAAAAGTACATTTTCAATAAAAGTACCTTTTTTACATTACACTTCATAAATAAATGTCAACAGTTTAAAAAAGGGCAGATGTGAAACATATTTGAGAAAATCCACAGATGTCTGCAATTTTTAAATAGAAATTAAAAATTCCCAATTCTTACGTTTGTTTTTCCCCTCCATCTTTATCACTCTTAGAACTCCTGCATTACTCGCGAGTATTTTCGCAATGAGAACAAATATCGCTGTGAACAATGTTGTGGCTACACCGAGGCCATACGATCAATATCTTATGAGGTCTTGCCACGTCTATTGATCATACAACTGAGCCGGTTTAGCGGCGGCATGGAAAAGATTAACAGTTACATTCCAACGTCATTTACCCTACAATGTTTCTGTTCCAAATGCTGTGAATTAAGTGACGCCAACAAGCTGCACATTTACAAACTGTACAGTGTTATAACGCATGTGGGCGCTACCATGTCGGTGGGTCATTACATTGCCTACACCTGTTCGCTGGACTGGGCCAATGAGTACATCAATTGTCCCAAAGAGCAACGAAGAAGAGCTAGTCAAGAGCGCAATGTAGGGGCGGCTGGTAATGGTACAAGTGTGGGTGCCGGCAATAGTTCACAATCCTCAGCCGGCTCTTCGGTTTTGGGTTCGTCCAGTACCGGTTTTATGAAAATGAAGATGAAATTTGGACGCAGTAAGGCCTCCAGTTCGGGAGATATGAGTAAAAATGTGAAACAATTGAATGGCCTGAATAGCAGCAGCAGCAAAGCCATAACGAATGGCATAGGGAAATTGTCTATGAATAATACGGGCGTTGGTGTAGGTGTTGGTGGGGGCGCAGCAACACCCCAGTGTCCGATCACTTGTCAAAGTATTAATTGTTGTGCCATGCGCCTGACAGCACAACAGCAATTGCAATACCAGTCAGCCAACAATAGTACTAGTGATTTTAGTGAAGAATCTTCCCAATATTCCAATGGTTCCGGTTACAATACCCCAGCCAACTACAACAATAACATACATCATACACCCTACACAACATCGGCAAATACCTCGGGTTACGGCAGCACGGGCAGAGGTTCAACCAAAGCTTCGTATGCCACCACGCAAAACAATTGCAGTGAACCCATCTGGTATATGTGCGATGATGACAAAATCAAAGCCATGACACAAAGAGAATTTGAAGAATTATTATCACCGGCGCGTAAAATCACCATAACACCGTATTTACTCTTCTATGCCCGTTACAATCTACAATCCACACCACCGAAATCGGCTACGGCGTCTTCGTCGTCACCGGGTCCGGTCACATCGTCGCCACAGACCTCGTGGTCCAATGAAAGTTTACAGAGTAGTGGCCATAGTGCACACAGTTCAGGTATGCGCATGTGAGATTCAACAACAAAAACAACAGTAACAGTGACAGCAACAACTAAAAGTAAGCATAAGAGCAATAATACAAGTTATAATAGTAATAATAATAACAACAACAACATTTACAATAGTAGTGGTAGTAATAATATTATGATTAATAATAATAATACTAGTAATAATAAAAGCCTGACTAAATGCAATTGTAAAGAACAGGTAATTTAAGTTAAACTTTATTTAAAAACAAACAAACAAAAACAGATAAACAAAATATTTAATTCAAAATTAAAACATACAACACAATTAAATAAACAACAAATAAACATTAAAATGATAAATAATATTTCCAAGAACAACAACAATTAAGATTTAGCCGACATATTTTGTATTTAAAATTTCTATTACTATTTTCAATTTATCACACACTTTCATGTTGTTACATAAATACTAACATACTCACTCACACTCTCTTTTATTACTCTTTATATTTTCATTATTCTCTTTCTTAGTATCACACCACTATACATTTATTTCATGCCTTTAATTTTGATATTTTGGACCTATTCTAGTTGGCATTTGAAATTTTGTTCCTTAAAGTTTTATATTTTATTATTTTTGTGGGATTTTTAAAAATATTTGCTTTTATTTTATTTTAGAAACAAAATCTTTTAGAGTTTCCTACATAACGTTTTTTAAATGTTTTAGTCCCCATCCACACTGTGAAACATTTGCTGCAAAACATTAGAGTTTGACGATGAAAGGGAAAAGAGGAATGGAAAAGGGTACTCTCCACATTTATTCGTTCTCATTAGTTCTGTACAGAAATGTGATGAGCAAAAACTTCACTGTATAGATACGAATGCAGTTTAAAAGAGAATTTAAAAATGTTTTGCAGCAAATGTTTCACAGTGTGGACCGGGACTTATCATTCAAATGTCAGCAGGACCAAACCTGCTGACATGCCCAGAATTTTAACCTACATTTTTCAAATGTCAGCAAAACAGAATCAGCATTTTGTTGTGTAGCCCATTTCGGAACTAATATTTTCATTTAGTATGCCAGCAGAATTTTATTTATAAAAAGTACATTTTTCAAAAAAGTACCTTTTTTTAAAAAAGTACCTTTTTTTAAAAAAGTACCTTTTTTTAAAAAAGAACCTTTTTTTAAAAAAGTACCCTTTTAATAAAAACGTTACTTTTTAATAAAAAAGTACCTTTTTAATAAAAAAGTACCTTTTTAATAAAAAAGTTCCTTTTTAATAAAAAAGTTCCTTTTTAATAAAAAAGTATCTTTTTAATTAAAAAGTACCTTTTTAATAAAAAAAGTACCTTTTTAATAAAAAAAGTACCTTTTTAATAAAAAAGTACCTTTTTAATAAAAAAGTACCTTTTTAATAAAAAAGTACCTTTTTAATAAAAAAGTACCTTTTTAATAAAAAAGTACCTTTTTAATAAAAAAGTACCTTTTGAATAAAAAAGTACCTTTTTATTAAAAGAGTACCTTATTTAATAAAAAAGTACCTTTTTAATAAAAAAGTAACTTTTTTAAAAAAAAGTACCTTTTAATAAAAAAGTACCTTTTAAATAAAAAAGTACCTTTTTTAATAAAAGTATCTTTTTTAATAAAAGTACCTTTTTTAATAAAAGTGCAATTTATTTAAAAATAAAAATAAATTTTTCTTTTAAATAACAATTCTTTTAAGAGATTTTCCTAAATTTGTTATATGGTTCAATTGTTAATTTGTTTATCTGCTAATATGTATTTGCATTTGAGCACTAAATAGCTTAATATTGAAGCATTTAAAAATTTTCTTAAAATTTCACTTGAATGCAAATATAATTATGTTTTAAGGCTGGGTTAGCCGACCGTTCATCTCTGGTGTGGAATAAAAAGAGATAACAAAATTTTAAATCAAATTTGTAAATACAAAAGAGAAAGAAATATAATTTGCTGCAGAGTGGAGTACTCCATCCATAGAGAAATATACAGAGAGCGGAAACTTAAAAAAACCATAAACAAAAAGTTACTCAAAATAATCAAATGTTTTTTTGTTTCCATATAGTTTTTTTTTTTGATAATACATTCTCACCACTTAGGTTTTTGACAACTGAGTTAGGTTTTTGACAGGTGAGTTTCCGATCTATGACTTCAACATTGCTTAAAACATAATTATATTTGCATTCAAATTCCAACAAAATGTTCAAGTGCTTAAATTTTTAGGGCTTTAGTCATATAAATACATATCGGAAACTCTCCTGTCAACGACCTAACTCAGTTATCAAAAACCAAAGTGGTGAGAATGTATTAGTAAATAAAACTATATAACCTTTTTTTTGTTTGAGGTTTTTTCTAGTTTCCGCTCTATGTGTATTTCTCTGTTTTTTTTTACATTTGAAGAACAAAATCATTGTAATTATAAACTGACTAATATGGAAAGTGATAATTGCTTTAAAAAAATGGGATATTTAAGGAAATTTTACAAAATTATTGACCTTCAAATAGGTTTTATTTAAACGGCTATTTTACCTTGGGTCCGTTTTATTATAAAATAGTATTATTTGTTACATATTAACACATTTTCATTACATTTATTATCTTAACTATCTACATACATATATTTATCTATCTATCTATATTCTCTAACTATCTACATAAATACATTTATATATATATATAACTCTCTATTGGACTGATTTGCTGCATACCTTGTTATGTACTAAACTATATAAACTAATTAATGAAACACATACAAAAAAAAACAAAAACAAAAGTATACATGTTGTAAACCATAAAATTGAGTAAATATTAATTAATTAACTAATAATAACTATATGAAAACATTATTATAATAACTAACATTAGTAATAATGATATTTAACACATTCAAAGCCATTTTCTCAAAATCTGTTAATTTATATATGACAGTTTTATCTGTCAAGTATATCTTAGCGAAAAAAGCAGATTTGGAAATGGTTTTTAACTTTGTTTTTATTTGTGTTATATTTTTTCCTTTATTTTTTTAAATATATTTTTGCAAATTTGTTTATTTTCCTTAGGTATTTTTCTTTATTATTATTATTACATCAATTATCAATTGTTTATTAAGTATTTTTAATGATTAATCCATTTATAGTTGTTTATAATAAGCTTAGCTCTCTTTTAGTTTTAATTTGTTTTTTCTTTTTCTTTTTAATTTCACAAAAAAAAAAACAATAAACATTTGGCTTTAATTATTTAAGTTACCTATGATGAGTTAAAAGTTAAAAAGTTAATAATAAAATTTAAAAAAAAAAACAATTTTAAATCAATTTTCGTTTATTTTTTTTATGTAAGTTGGAGAATGTTCGTAAATTCAGTAATTTTAAGGTTTATAAAAATAAAAAGAATCGCTCAATGCAGCTATGTGGGGCATCACTGGCCTTTGTTTTCATTGCAAGAGGTTTGACATAAAGCAGTGATGTCAAGTAGGGCTTTTTTGAAGGTTAAACCTGTATTATGCTGCAGTGCTGAAATATTACTAAATTTACGAACGTTCAAATTAGTATTTTGGTTTTTATTTTAATTTGTTGTTAATTTTTAGTTTTTTTAAACAGAATCTTTTACATTTTTGTTATAAAAACAATTTATATTTGTTATAATCCATCAAAACAAACGAATTTTCAAAGTATCAAAAAAGAAGTAGATTTTTTTTTCTGCATAGTAAAAGATTTTATGTTGAAATGTGTTGCACAGTGGGGGAATTAATAAAAAGTTGAAATAATTCAGTAAATTCTAAACGTATAAATACGATTTTAATATTGAGAAGGTGTAGCTGATTTTAAGTTTTGAATTTTGATATTAACACAAACGGGGGAAGGAACCCTTAAGTCCCCACAGTGAGATTCTTTGGGTATTTGAAAAATTGAAAATGATGCCAACTTTTTGTTCTCGATCCTATTTGAAAGATTTGTATATATATGGAGTCTAGTTTAAGAGATATTCGCATTTGAAATTTAAAATATTTTTTTTTACCTACTTTATCTGGTTTTTTGCTATTGGCGGATCCAAATCTTTCCCCATGCCCTATATACATATTATATATCAAAATGTAGAAAATTGTGTCTTTTTAAAAATGTATAAAATTTCTAAAAATTAAAAAATTCATAGAAAATGTTTTGCAAAAATAAGGAACAAAATTTTAGCTATTTTTTTTTTTGGAAATTTAAATTTTTAAAATGCACACAAAGTATATATAAGTATATATCTGGATCGTTATAGATAGCGAAGTCGATATAGCCATGTCCGTCTGTATGTTGAAATCAACTTTCCGTAGCCCCCAAATAACTTACATACAAGATTCATACATTAATATCTCCGGAATTCTTCCGGTTAGGTTGCTATTTAAAATCGAGAAAATCGTGCCAGAAATGGTTGAGATATAAGAAAAAAACCAGGACAACCTCGATTTTTGACCTATATCTGGATTACTAAGTCATTAATATAGACAATATGGATATCTAATGATAGATATTTCAAAGACCTTTGCAACGACGTATATAAGCCTATAGTAAGTTGGACCTACAATGGGTCAGAATCTGGATAAATATTTTTAAAAAAAAAATTTTTTCAATAAAATTAAAAAAATTTAAAAATATTGAAAAAAACTTGTTTAAAATAAATTAAAAAACAATTTCGAAAAAAGAAATTGAAAAACTACTTTGAAAAAAAAAATTAATTTTTTTTACCTAAAAAAATTTAAATATTGAATTTTAAAGTATAATTTGGTGAAGGGTATATAAGATTCGGCACAGCCGAATATAGCTCTCTTACTTGTAAAATTATCGCTAAGCTTTTTGTGGGAATACAATTACAAAAAAAAATATTGGATTAACGATAAAACATTATGCTTTTAACATCATTTTCATTCATATTCATTTTGTTTTAGTCTTCTTTCTTGTATAAATTTCCATTGTTTTTCTATAAATGATTTTAAACTTCTATACAGAAATTTACTAAATTCAAGTAGAATCCCAGTAAGAGGTGATGTTTTTGAAAACTGAAATTACGCAATATAGTTTTTAAAAAAAAAGTTTCCATTGTATAATCATTCACTGTAAAATCAACTAATGAATTTTCTGACCCTCTACAGACGTCCTCAGCAATCGTCAGTTATCCAAAGTGAAGTGTACAAGTGATCTTTCTATAACATTATTCAAATATAAATTTTGAAAAATTTATTTAATTTTTTATTAATTTCTTAAAATTTTTAATATTTACATACACATATAAATAAACAAATAAAATAGAAGGAACAGTATTAGGCATTTAAGCATAAACAATTTTTGTTATATAAATATTAACTTGTAAATAAAACAAATATAGTAATATATAACCATAATCAGATCTCAAATTATGCATAAATATACAAATTCTATAAAATTAAAAGCAACAAAATATTTAAAAAAAGAATTATATAAACTTAATAAATAAAAACCTAGTCTGTTTTTGTAAACCATGAAATGAAATTCGACAAAAACATTTGAATAAAAATAAAAGTCAAAGATTCCTAAACAAAACAAAAACATCCTTCCTTTAGCAAAAAATAAACCAAAATAACATAACAAATATAAATATTACTATAATTATAATAAAGAAATTTAATAACGAATTTATTAATAACAAAGAAATTTTAATAAATTAAACCAAATTTGAAATATTATTATAAATAAATAAAGACAACAAACAAACAAACCCCTGAAATATGCAATGAACTCTAAAATAATAAATGCCTAAAAGTATTCAATATATGTTTACAACAATTAAAAAAGAAAACAAACAAATTTATTACAAACATTAAATCACTATTCAAATAAATTCATTAAATTCTTATTACCCTCAATCCAAACTCATCTCAATAATAAACCAATTGAAAACAGATTTTTAATAAAATTAAAAATCTTTAATAAAAAAAAATATTTCATTTATTTAATTTTTCTTTGTTTTTTTTTCTACATATTTGTAAATGTATATTTTTTTAAATATAATTATTATTAAACAAGTAAAATTAATAAAAAAAAACCAAGCTTATAAAACCATTTGCTAACAAAGCTTTAATAACAATAACAAACAAAAGTTAATTTCTTTATGAAACAAAACAATTTAAAATAAACCAAATAATAATTAAATTAATAACAAAAAAAAATGTTGTTGAAATTTGTTTAAAAAATAAACAAAAATTATTGCAAAAACAAACAAACAAATAAATTAAACTATTATTAAATAAAAAAACGAATATTTAAAAAATATTTATATAATTTTCAAAATTTTGCTTATGATATACAAAGCATTTTAAAAATGTTACTTTTTAGTATTATTTTGATTAGTTTATGGTTACATATTTTCAATTAAATATTGTAGTAGGAATTAATTGAATGGAATATCGAATATTGCAGAGTTGCATTTTTTTTAAATATAAATTTTGTCAATATCTTGATGGCATAAATCAACTATATAGATCAAGAAAGAAAAATCTGCTAATAAGCAGAACCATATTTTGTACCAAAGTTGTTAAAACTATACAATTTTCTAATCCAAAGGGTTCTGCATCGAGTTCCATTCAAAATTATAGAGCTACTACTGCTAGGTTGGTCCATAAATCCGCAGGACGATGTTAAATAGGTCGACTGAGATGTGAACATTTTAGGGCTAATATTCGACAGCCTCCTTCACTTTTCATCACACGCAAAATTACATCAACCAAAAGGTCCTTATCCCAAATTCCTGGATCAACTCGATCTCCTCTTTTAGAGACGTCCGTATGGATCAAGGGGGAGCATTCCACTAATTCCATGTTGTTCGGAATTGAAAAAAATTTAAGTTTCTCGAGAGGTTTTCACTCCTTTTTCAAGTGATTCGCACTATTAATAAATAATCCTAAAAATATGCCACACTTTTTAAATATTATTTATTGTAGTAAAATGAATTTGAGTATGAATTATTTTAAGGCAGTGATCTGTGCTTGTTTGTTTAAAAATAATAAAATTGTGGTACATATTTGCAAAAAGTTGTTGTATTGGCTTCACTGAAGGACACCATTTGCACTACAACAGATTTGACATAAAGTAATGATGCCAAACATGCTGTTTTTCAAACTCAAAACTTTTACAATAATGCAATGAGGCTAAATTTACGAAGAAACCAGTTTTATAAAAGGCTTTTTTATTACAAATTAATAACTATTTTTATTAATTAATAATTTATTTTTGTCAAAAAGTTTTTTTTTTTAAATTATTAACTATAAATATTGTATTATACATTATAAAACAAAACAACAACAAAAAGTATACATAAATAAATATTATTATTATTATTAATTATCATGCATAAATAAATTTAACAACCAACCAAAAAAAAAAGTAAGAAAAAGGTATTAAGTGTTAATTTATTTATCGATTACATTTTGTATTTTCGATAAATAAAAATAAAGTGAATATTAAATTACAAAAGAAGAAATATATATATAAAAACAAATTATTAAGTACACCTTATACATAATAATAATAAAAACAATAACAACAAATAAAATAAAATAATTACTTATTACAAGTCACACATAAAACTTTAATTATGAAATGGAAATAAATAAAATAATAATAAAACTGAAATATATATATACATACATATTCAAAGAAAAAGAAAGTAAATTATTAAGAAAGATGGTTTTTTATTCTAGTTAAATAAATTTCAACATAAAGTCACATCTTTAATTCACAAGTTCCTTTAACAAAATTTAATTTTTATCATCAAAATCAACAAGCCAATCAAAGTAAACATTTAAGCAGTGTGAACAGGTATGTATGTATGTCAAAAACTTATTTTTAACCCTATAATGCTCAAAGGTTCTTTATGGAAATAATTAAAATGTTACAATAGTAAATTATTAATAGGTTTAGAATTTGCCTGAAAAATTGCATATTCAAAACAAACTTGAGATTAATATTAGTTGAGAACAAGTACCCTTCACCAAATTATACTTTAAAATAAAATAAATTTTTTTAAATATTTTTAGGTAAACAAAATAATTTTTTTTTAATTGTTTTTAAATTTTTTTTATACCCTTCACCTTCGTGAGAAGGGTATATATAAGTTTGTCATTCCGTTTGTAATTTCTACATTTTTCATTTCCGACCCTTTAAAGTATATATATTCTGGATCCTTATAGATAGCGGAGTCGATTAAGCCATGTCCGTCTGTCTGTCTGTCTGTCTGTCTGTCTGTCTGTCTGTCTGTCTGTCTGTCTGTCTGTTGAAATCAATTTTCTGAAGACCCCAGATATCTTCGGGATCCAAATCTTCAATAATTCTGTCAGACATGCTTTCGAGAATTTTGCTATTTAAAATCAGCAAAATCGGTCCACAAATGGCTGAGATATGAGCAAAAAACCAAGACAACCTCGATTTTTGACCTATTTTTGACCTATATCTGGATTACTAAGACATTAATATAGACAATATGGATATCTAATGATAGATATTTCAAAGAAATTTGCAACGACGTATATAAGACCATAGTAAGTTGGACCTACAATGGGTCAAAATCGGAAAAAATGTTTAACCCGAATTTTTTTTTTTCACAAAAAAAAAATTTAAAAAACAAAAAAAAAATTTTAAAATTTAAAACAAAAAAAAAATTTTTAAAATTTAAAAAAAAAAAAAATTTTAAATTTAAAAAAAAAAATTTTAAATTTAAAAATTTAAAAAAAAAAAATTTAAATTTAAAATAATCGAAAAAAATTGTTTTCCAAAAAATGAAAAAAACTGGAAAAAAATAAAATTTTGTTTACCTAAAAATATTTAAAATTTTGAAGTATAATTTGGTGAAGGGTATATAAGATTCGGCACAGCCGAATATAGCACTCTTACTTGTTTTAAATTGTTTTTTAATTTTTTTTTAAAAAAAGTTTTTTACAAATTTTTTGAAATTTTTTTTTTTAGTTTTAATTTTTTTTTTGTAAAAAAAATGTATGACGAAAAAAATTTTTTGATGAAAAAAAAATTCGGGTTAAAAAATATTTTTCCCGATTTTGACCCATTGTAGGTCCAAAATCGAGGTTGTCCCGGTTTTTTGCTCATATCTCCGTTATTTATGGACCGATTTTGCTGATTTTAAATAGCAAACTTCTCGAAAGCATGTCTGACAGAATTATTGAAGATTTGGATCCCGAAGATATCTGGGGTCTTCAGAAAATTGATTTCAACAGACAGACGGACATAATCGACTCCGCTATCTATAAGGATCCAGAATATATATACTTTATAGGGTCGGAAATGAAAAATGTAGAAATTACAAACGGAATGACAAACTTATATATACCCTTCTCACGAAGGTGAAGGGTATAAAAATAAAAATACAAGATTCGCCACATCCGAATATAAGATTCTTACTTGTTTTTATTAATACATATTTCCAAATTCAAAATTGTATTATTAAAATCAAATGTTATTTACCCCCATTTAACACGAAGTCTGGTTATGTGTTAACCAATAGTTATAATGTCGGTTAAAATTATTTTTGTATGAAAACTGTCACTATAACTATTAGTTAACACATAACCAGTCTTCGTATTAATGGAGGTTAGTTAAGTAAAATTATATCAGTTTTATACCCCTAAATATACAATATCCATTTAAGGGTTAAACGAATACTAGAATTACTTTTCTAAACAACAGTCTAGCTAGAAACCGACACGTGCTTTGGAAAATTAACAACAGTTTTTAGTTGGTCATTGTTTACTTAAGAAACGTGCTGGAAAATGTATTTTATTAATTTCATCAATTTGCAAAAAGGTTCTAATTAGTTGTAAGAACATTCGATCGTTGCTGACCAATTTAAATTTGAAGTGCAATTAGTTAGTTAAGAGCTTAAATGTTACACAATCGTTTTATGGTAGGTCATGGAACTTCTTCTCTTAACTATAAAAATGGCACATTTTTGTACCCTACACCACCCTAGAAGTTTGTGCTGGTCTCATTTACAAAATCCTAAAAGTTTAACAATCCCAGAGTGACTTTCTGAGTAGATTTAACGATTACCATTCCTCTATCTATCTGTTGATGTAACTTCGAACAAAAATTTGATAAAATTTAGCAATTTAGTTTTTCTTTTTGGCCCAAGTTTAAAGCCTATTGAAATTAGTTAAAATCAGATAATGATTTCTTTAGCAAAAATATAAACAAATTTTAGACTTTTGACTCAGGAAATATGCTTTTTGTAGGAAAGAGACAAGCAAAACGAAATGTTGTTCGCAAACATCACAACTTTCCGGATTCGGACACAATACAGCTTTACACCCAACGTTGAAGTTGCAACCAAATCACATAAGACTATTGGCCATGACGATATATCCATGCTAATGTTGTTGAGTACCAGATGATTGTAAAGATGGATCGTGAATTATTTGAATTCTTAGAATTTATAGACAAAATAGGAGTCCTTCTCTTGATCTGTAGTTAATCACATTTGTTCAGTACTATCCAGTGGAAAATTATTTAAAATAATCTCGGAACACCATCTAATATTCTCCCGGTTTTGGAACATTCCATCAATTTGACATATGGGTCTTCAGAAGAGCCTTCCAAACCACAACCTGGTACATTATAGTTGACGGTTTATTCATGGTGATGTTGGTGAGTGATTGTAAGTATGGATCGTGAATTATTTGAGTGCCCTGCAATCGTTCGTAGAATTTAGATTCAAATCTAGAAAACCCCGTAGAATTAAATAAGGAATCCCTATCTTGGTATGTGGTAAATCACATTCGTTGAGTGATTTTCAGTGGAAATATATTTAAAGCTGGGAAAACGCTGCCTTATGGACCGTCAGAGCTTCAAGGAAATCATATTGGAACACCATATACACGAGGAGACGAATGAAGAAGTCATCAGAGGAGTCTACAACCTGATTCAGTATAATTGATGGTATATTCATGCTGATTTTGGCGGTGTACCTCCCTCGATCTTTGGTTAATCACCTTCGTTGAGTGGAAAACTAATTACAGCTGACGAAACGCAGCCTAAAAGACTGTCGCAGGCTTCAAGGAAATCATCTTGGAACACCATCAGCACGATGGAAACTATATGTATTGTCCCGGTGACGGCAAATTCAAGTTGACACAGCAGGTTCTTCTAGGGTTGTCATCAGAGGTGTGTTCCAAACCTTAACATAATATAGTGGTATGTGCAGTATCCAGTGCGACGCAGATGGCTGCGTCAAACTCTTAGGGATAAAGACCTCTCACACTAGAATTTGCGATCGCCTATAAATCCAGCCTGACTTTCTGCTTCTCAGCATACATATAGATATAAAGGGTAAATCAGTTAAGACCGGTGTTTTCGACAATCATGTGGAATTTTTTGCTTTCGGAACTTGATTCCATAATGTGTAAAACTGTTGGGTATGTTGTTGTTGTAGCAGCAGTATTTGCTGAGTTGACAGCCCTTGGCCGAGTGAACTCGGGTCATTCCGGTGCGTAAAACCGGCTGTCGTGGGAATGTTGGTGATCTTGCTGTGGCTGTTTCCGGGAAACATCTGCCTACAAACCTCACTAAGTATATTTAGCGGTGGGAGCAATGATAGTGGACTTAGTGAATCCTAGAAAAACGGAACTCGTAATCATTTTGGGAAACTACGCCTAAATTGGGTAGAATTCTGAATCTAGGATAGTGGGAAGTATTTGACTCCAACACTGGAATTTGAATATCCAAGCGAATGCGTCCAAGGCAAGTATTGCCATATATGCATGCAGAAGGGCCATCTCCAATCAGATACACGTTCGATATCGATATGTATAGATCTACAAGTCAGTGACTGGGGTGGATAGAGGCTTTTACATTCACCGATTTCGGAGGGGTGTTTGCAAAAGTCTGCAGAATTAATGCAGTGTTATAAACGCTTACATTTTCGCCATAAAGAGAGCGTTACACTGGTAGTGGTAGTACTGGATGTTAGGTGAGAAAATTCGCATTTGTACCTGCAGTAAACCTGCAAATAAATCTGTTAATGTTATCGCGGAAGAACTTCCTAAATCAGGCTGGTTGGTGTACCGCTTTCATGCTGAAATTTACTAGTACAGCTTGAACTTTATGGATCTGCTAAGACCAGATGGTCAACTTTGACTACTTGCTCGTTATCGAAGCATACATGGTCCATATACCACAACCACAGAACGTCGGGCCCCTCACGGGGTCGTTGGGGTTGAAAGGACACTGTTTAATAGGTTCACTAGCTTAAATAAGGAATATTCCTTCCAATGACCTCTGTAGAAGTTGTCATGATGGGAAGGAAAGTGTGGAACAACTCTTTGCTGTATTCTATCGATGACCAGGACTTCGACAAAGGGTAGTCCATTTTTGTACGACCTAACCTACCTATCGAGGGTGAATATCTTTAATATAAAATGATGGAACTAACACCAATCACGGGAGCAGTTCTGTTTCAGTTCCCCTTTCTCTAGGCATTAAACTAATATCTTATAAAATACTTGAACGACTTTAGTCCATTGAAACCTTTTCAAAATAAAACACCGCTTTCTTTTCTTTAATAAAACTTATACATAGTACATATAAATATACATTTATTGTTAAAACAAATATATTTTCAAAATAAAAAATAAAAATAATGACAAAAATACATCACTTCTAAATATGGGCTGATCATACAAAAAATATTCGCAATAAAATCATAAAAAAATATATGTTTAAGTAATTCTTAGAATTAGTATTTATAATTACTGGGCTGATGTTGTTAATATTTAAATCCTACAATGTATTTTTATTTTTTATTAATAAACTAATAAAATTCTAAACATGGAACATGGAAATCACCATATCTCTAAGCAACATCACACATACAATTTACTCCTTTAAGCCTCTTCGGGTTTGATGAAATCCATAAAAGTAAGACGCGATTGTAGACGAGATTTGGTATCGCGTACATTGTGATCAATCCATTGTAGATTGAAATTGATAGTTTCAAAGGCGCTCTGGACGCTCTTTTCGGACTTTTTGAAGAATTCCTTTTTCGTTTCAATGAGAGAGGAAAGTTTGTTGAGATCTTCGGAGTTAATGATTTGGCTAGCCAAGGGTGATAGCAAATGACCCAAATCGTTGGAATATTGACCATAACTAGAGATTTTATAAAGAAATTTAATATTTAATGAATGAAATTTTAGTTAGTATTTTCATTTCACTTACTAATCATTGAGTTTATCAATATTTTCCATAAAATATTGCTTGGCTATGGGGAAACCAACTTCGTTACGTGCTATGGAACTGAAGGCATAAGTAGCATCCTGTTTGCGTATATGGCCAGACTTGTCATAAGTCATGTCCACATAGTTTTCTAAAGTTTTTTGATTGCGAGAACAGGCCAAGGAGAAGATAATGGTACGTTTTTCCGTAGCCACATTTGATTCCTTATACCGCTGCCACAAGAATTGCCAATCATCCTGATCGCCATGACGTATGGCTGTACAATAAACAGTAGGTCTAAGATCTACGGGTATACTATTTTCGGTATTTGGATTACGGGAAGATTTCCATTGTTTAAAGTATTTAATGGAGTTTTGTACACAATCCTCCATTTCCAAACGACACGCCCAGCCGGCAATTAGAGACTTGTGCAAGACTTTGGTAAATGCGCTGGAATCCTCAAATTTAGTATTATTAACACCGCCCAAATAGTTGTAAGTGGGCTTAATAATATAACGCATGTAACGCTGTGAGAAAAATTAAAGAGAAATGAAAAATTACCTAAAATATAATAAGCGAAAAACTTACCTTAAACATTTCATAATTGGATTCGAATGGTTTCAACAATCTATTCACACTGCTAAGGCCATCCAAGGCTGCTCTCCAGGGCAAGTATTCACGCTCTTGTATCAAATATTCCAAAACATCAAAGGTAATATCATAATCATGATAACCACTCCAGGCCAACCAGATAACATCATCAATCAGTTGAGCACGATTCATAACATGAATACCACTGAAATCTTTACTATTCAGAGTCGCGTTTAACAAACTCCAATTCTCGATATCGTACATCACACGATAAACACCCGACAACTGGATGTTGAACAGTACCCATTCATTCTTTTTGGCCAAATTGTTTAGTCTTAAATTTTTACTTTTGCCCGCTTCATCACATTCCAACCAATTTTGTGGCGTGGTAGTTTCAAAGTTTATCTTAGATCCCGTGGTATAACTTAGAGGCACCCACCAGCATTGCTCCTTATCAGTTTGCTGTTCGGTTAGGGTTTTGTTCTCCAAAAATCTATGCTGAGTAATTTCTATCGAGCCAGTTTCATAATCACGTGTTACTTTAACCAAAGGATAGCCGGTTTGTAAAGTCCAGGAATCCATTATGGTCTTCATATCGTACTCTTGATGTATACGATTGTAACGATGAGCTTTTTCGGTAAAGGCCGCCCACAAATCATCTTGTTCGGCATTAGCGTATTTGTGTTTCTTGAGATAATCGCTGACACCCTCGAAGAAAGCATCCTTTTCCAATATGGAATGCAACATTCTCAAAACAGCCGAACCCTTTTTATAGGAAATCGAATCAAATCTTTCACCTATTTGACTGGTGTTTAATATGGGTTGCGATATGGGATGACTGGATAATTGAGCATCTCTGCGGAATATAGCCAAAGTATTCTCCAACGATTCCTCATTGTAGGACTGCCATTCGGGGCTTAAATGCTGCACCCCCAAACTGGCCACATAAGTGGCAAAACCTTCATTCAACCACAAATCGGACCACCATTTCATGGTTACCAAATTACCAAACCATTGATGGGCCAATTCATGTGCTATCACCTGAGCAATACGCAGTTTATTGGAGTTGGAAGACACGTTGGGAGCAAAGAGCAGAGCAGTCTCACGGTATGTAACCAAACCCCAATTTTCCATAGCGCCTGCACTAAAATCGGGTATGGCAATTTCATCTACCTTCTTGAGCGGGAATGGTATACCGAATATATCTTCGTAGTATTTCAAAACTTTCGGTCCAACTTCACTGGCATAGTTGCACTGATCGATGGCTTCAGGTCTAGCCCATGTTCGGAACATAATATTATTATTTGATTCCGCATTTGGTTCGGACTGTTTGTAGGCAAAATCGTTGACAGTATAGGCTACCAGATATGTGGACATGGGTACAGATTCTTCAAAGATACTCCAGACAAAATCGTTGAGACCAGTTCTGGAGAAAACAAATATATTGTAAGTCCCAGAAACTCAGAAAGAGAAAATGTCTCAGATTCTGAGAAATTTTCTATAGAAAAGTGTCTCAGAAACTGAGATATTTTCTATAGAAAAAATGTCTCAGAAACTGAGATATTTTCTATAGAAAAAATGTCTCAGAAACTGAGATATTTTCTATAGAAAAAATGTCTCAGAAACTGAGATATTTTCTATAGAAAAATTGTCTCAGATTCTGAGAAATTTTCTATAGAAAAATTGTCTCAGATTCTGAGAAATTTTCTATAGAAAAATTGTCTCAGATTCTGAGAAATTTTCTATAGAAAAATTGTCTCAGATTCTGAGAAATTTTCTATAGAAAAATTGTCTCAGATTCTGAGAAATAGAAATTTTCTATAGAAAAATTGTCTCAGATTCTGAGAAATAGAAATTTTCTATAGAAAAATTGTCTCAGATTCTGAGAAATAGAAATTTTCTATAGAAAAATTGTCTCAGATTCTGAGAAATAGAAATTTTCTATAGAAAAATTGTCTCAGATTCTGAGAAATAGAAATTTTCCATAGAAAAATTGTCTCAGATTCTGAGAAATAGAAATTTTCTATAGAAAAATTGTCTCAGATTCTGAGAAATAGAAATTTTCTATAGAAAAATTGTCTCAGATTCTGAGAAATAGAAATTTTCTATAGAAAAATTGTCTCAGATTCTGAGAAATAGAAATTTTCTATAGAAAAATTGTCTCAGATTCTGAGAAATAGAAATTTTCTATAGAAAAATTGTCTCAGATTCTGAGAAATAGAAATTTTCTATAGAAAAATTGTCTCAGATTCTGAGAAATTTTCTATAGAAAAATTGTCTCAGATTCTGAGAAATTTTCTTTAGAAAATGTGTCTCAAATTCTGAGAAATTTTCTTTAGGAAACCTATAGACTCCTTTTTATTTATTACTTACAAAGGTGCCTGCTTTTCCAAAGGCATATTACTTAAGGCCGTCAAGGATTTATGATGACCCATCCATATTACAAACTTGGCCTTGTATGCGGGTTCATCTAAACAAGGGAAAGCGGCACGAGCATGTGCCGGCTCAAATTGAGTAACCGAAAGCCATCTGCAATTATAAATAATACGAAATTTATGAAAACTACTTTTCCAAAAACTTCCCCAATTCCTTACAAACCTAGTCTCATTGGTCTCCTTAACCACATACGAACTACGATAATAACCATGCAATTTCTCATTCAACACACCAGTAAAATACAATTTCAATTTATACGTTTGGCCCTTACGCAAGGTCTGGCACAGTTGTATAATGAAATAATCCTGTTCCGGCACCTGAGTTACCGTCAATAAGCAATCCATTTTCTGATCATCATCGTAACTCTTCAATTTTATACGCGACTCATCCACAGTTAAATTCTGAGAGTGCAACGTAATATTGGTGGTGTCCTGTAGCACCTTGAAACGTATGGAAACCTGACCATCGAAGGTTAGATTAGCAGGATTATCCAAGTGCGTGATAACTTTCAATTTATAACGATCCGGCTGTATGGAGGTGGGTAGACGATAATATCTATAGCTGTTGTCGATGATGGCGGCATCGCAGCAGCAGGAAAACCAGCTTAAGCCCAAGACTAGCAGGACCAAGTAGGTGAGTAGTTGCTTCATGGTGGAGGGTAAAGAGAAACTAAAAGATAATAGTATAAGGGAACAAATTATGGGTTAAAAAATTTAATTAGACTAAGAATTGATTTTTTTATTTTCAATAATATAAAATAAGAGGTAAAATAAAAAGAAAGTGTGGATATTTCAGTAGTAGAGGTCGACTAGAGAATAGGCTATTTTTAGAAGAAGGTACCGGTTTTAATGCTATTCAGATTTATAAGTTTTAGCCTGTGGTCTGTTCATTGCAGCTGTTCTTTTTTCTTTCATTAGAAAACAAGCCACCAATTTTATTTTTTATTAGTATTCTGCAGAAATGGTGTGAAATTGAAACAAAATAAGACAAATATTAAAATATTAATCCTAATTTTAGTAAGAATAAAGTTTACGAATCGATAGAGCCAGTTTCTTATAAATTCTGACTAAAATGTTGTAGTTCAATTCAAAATTTTATTTTGATTATGCCATTTATTCAATTCTTTTTCGATTATCATTTAATTAAATATATTATTGTTGTGGTTTTACCATTTTAATAAACTTTTGCAATAACTAATGATACCAATCATTTTTTAGTAGGGTGTAAGGAAGAAAAAAATTAATCTAAAAAGAAATTTGTGAAATGTCATTAACATAAATAATAACAATAACTGTTAGGTTTAACACTAAAAGAAAATTTGTGGTAAATTCAAGGCCTTGCCTTGACAAGCCATCGTTTTGTATGCACATGGACAAAGCGTCGGCAGAATTACGGACATAAATGTGTTCATATTCTTCGGTGTGGGGAAAACGAGTCAATGTTTATTTAAATTCATAGTTTTATTGGTCATTTTTTAAAATGGTTAATTAAATTTTAAAAATCAAATTAAATTGTAAATGTTAACCAGTCCATTGACCCCATGTCTTGACAAGCCATCATTTTATACGCACATGGACAAAACGTCGGCAGAATAACGGACAAAAATTTGTTCATGTTCTTCGGTGTGGGGAAAACGTATCAATATTAATTTATGTTCATAGTTATCTTTGTAATTTATTTAAATTTGAACCTTAATATTGCCTATTGGCTAGGATTATGTACTGAATGAATAAATAAACAAAATAAAACAAGTAAGAGATCTATATTCGGCTGTGTCGAATCTTATATACCCTTCACCAAATTATACTTTAAAATAATTTTTTTTAAACAAAATTTTATTTTTTTTTTAATTGTTTTTCAAAATTTTTTTTTTCGAAATTGTTTTTTAAATTTTTAAAAAAAAAGTGTTTTCCAAATTTTTTTTACAAAAAAAATTTATGACAAACAATTTTTTGATGAAAAAAAATTCGGGTTAAAAAATATTTTTCCCGATTTTGAACCATTGTAGGTCCAACTTACCTTCTCACGAAGGTGAAGGGTATAAAAGTTCAGGTATTTTTGTATGAAAATGACATTTGATGTCAGACATAAGGAGTGAGGAAAAAAACACTTAAACTTAAGTTAAACTGTTCAATATAAAAATTCGCGAAAATACGTAAATTTATTCAAATATTGTGCAAATTCAGTAAACATTAAAATATTGGCATATTACTCATTATTTATAAATTTATACACTTTTTCCGGGAACTCTCCCATTAAAAATGTTTTAGATGCTTCCGTTACCTTTTTGGACGAGGATAATTCCTGGGATAACTTTCCAATGTTCTATACCACTCAAGGGTCTTTTTTCATAGTGCAATGATGCCAAATCGGGCCAGAAATATGAAGGCACTCGGTACTGTACTGTTAAGAAAGGTAAGAGCCGTTTTTGTAGACACTCCATAATATATATTTCTGTGTTTATCGTGCCTAATGTCACAAATGATTGGCTTCTATAGCCACAACTGCAAATGGCTTGCCACACAAGAAACTTCTTGGGAAATTTTGTTTTTTTTTTTGTGTCCGGTATAATTCCTGAACATAACACCGTCAAGAGCTGTCCACATTTAAGGACAAAAAAGAGTTTGCTGCGTAAACAATTAGATGTCTTGTTATGACGGGGGGTAATTTATAGGAGGAATGTGAAATTCCCAATTGTGTTTGTTGTAATCAAAAATAGTTTGTAATAAAAGTTTGCTAAATTTGAGGTTATGAAGTAAAACTAATTTAATGTCAAGAATTGTGCCGTCATCCTTTGACATTTATTTAGCACAAACTTAGAAAATTTTCACTATTGAACGAATGGAAAATTTGTGAATTTTTTTGGGCAAAACTGAATAAAAACAATGCATTTTCAACAAGATCATCATTAGTGATGAGGTAATGTTGACATCAGCGATATTTGGTTCCTGTAAGACGGCGGCACAAGCCACACATCCAGTTGTTCAGTTGTTGCCTTTCGCGGTGGCGAAATTTCTCGTTTGGCGATGTCAATTGGCCACCTCTTATGATTTAACGCTACCGATACCGCTAAGCTATCGTTACCCTCAAAATACCCTTTCATTATATTCCATTATTAATAAACATATTTTTACTTTACATTAGTATCAATGTTTTTTTAATTTTTATAATTTCTTAGTAGTATAATCAGGTTGGGAGACTTCAATAAACTAAATCAAATTAAGTTTTTAAAAGTTGTTTAAAAAATCACAAATAAGACTAAAAAAGGGGACTTACAGTTGTCATCATTACGACACTTGAATCTGTATGTCGGAAAATATATTAGCAAATTGTCTTACTTAAAAGTTTTAACCATAGAGAAATACACATAGAGCGGAAACTATAAAGAGAATCAAACATAAATGTTACTCAAAATAATCACACATACGAGTATTGTTTTTGTTTTCACATAATTTTGTTTATTAAAACCATAGAGAAATATACATAGAGCGGAAACTCTGCTGTCAAAGACCTAACTCAGTTGTCAAAAACCTAAGTGGTAAGAATGTATTAGTAAATAAAATAATGTGAAAACAAAAACAACACTCGTATGTGTAATTATTTTGAGTAAAATTTTGGTTTGATTTTTTTCTAGTTTCCGCTCTTGTTGTTTCTCTATGATTAAAACATTCTCAGCACTTAGATTTTTGATAACTGAGTTAGGTCTTTGGCAGGAGAGTTTCCAATCTATGTGCATTTATCTATGGTTCTCTCAATTATTTTCATACAAATACTCATATTTGTTCTAATCTGTTTTAATTTATTAATTAACAAACAAACAATATATAAAAAAACTGGGTTTCTTTTAAAACACAATTAACGAGAAATTATTTATTATTGAATAAAACCGCGTTCACTCTACGTCATGAATAATTTAACACTTGTAAATTGATATTAGCAGGTTTAGGGGAAACAAAACTAAAACAAGTAATAAATGCCCAGCAAATATTGAATGTTAAATAGAAATTTAAAGTGAAACTTTTTTTGGAGTATACAAATTTTAAATTGGCCATAAATAAAGTTTGTTTACATAAAATAAAAAAATAAAATTGACACCTTTTTGAAATGTTATTTAGATAAAAATAAAAAATGTTTATTTATTTATATTAATTTAATTTTAAAGCTGCATTGCATATGAATATTTATATTAATTTATTTTTAAAGCTGTTGTGTTTTTTATACTTGGTTTTATTTATAAAGATTTACTACTTTCAATTTTATTTGTTATTGATTGACATAAGCCAGGAATTATGTACCTACATTTATTGATTTTTTTGTTAGGTTTTAATTACATAAATATGAAAAAAAATATATTAATTTAAATGAGTTTACTTAAATTATTATTCAGGGCTAGTAATTGTCTTGACAAATTGCCGTGGGACGCTTTCCAAATTTTAATGAGATTTGCATGTTATTGACAATCTCATTGAAATTATGGAACATTAGAATTAAATTAGTTTCAATTATTGAAACGAGTGTTTAGCCTACTTTCTAAATATAATATGATTCTACAAAAATGTGATATTGTTCAAATATTCAAAGAGTTTTCAATATTTTAAGGTTAAAAAAAGTGATCGTTATGATGGGTCAAACAAAGTTCATTTAAAGCTGAGTACATGCCAAAATGCCAAAAAATACTGCATAATAAAGAAATTTCTGAAATCCTAAAATCATCTATGTATTTGAACAAATATATTGGTTAGCATAGACATTTATGTATATGATCATATCGTGTTTTGCCTTTTTGCCAAACATTGACCTTAAAAATTCTGTATTAAGAATCCTTCTTTTACAACAAACTTGTTGAATTAATCCGGTTATTGTAAATATTCAATATACAGTGTGAAATGGAAGTTTCTAATCAATTATAAATTTCAATAATTCACACAAAAAAGGCTAGAATTGTTTTTGAGAGTAATGAAGATCGTCCATGTTTTTTATAGGAAAAATGTCTTACATTCTGAGAAGTTTTCTATAGGAAAACTAACTCAGATTCTGAGAAGTTTTCTATAGGAAAACTAACTCAGATTCTGAGAAATTTTCTATAGGAAAACTAACTCAGATTCTGAGAAATTTTCTATAGGAAAACTAACTCAGATTCTGAGAAGTTTTCTATAGGAAAACTAACTCAGATTCTGAGAAGTTTTCTATAGGAAAACTAACTCAGATTCTGAGAAGTTTTCTATAGGAAAACTAACTCAGATTCTGAGAAGTTTTCTATAGGAAAACTAACTCAGATTCTGAGAAGTTTTCTATAGGAAAACTAACTCAGATTCTGAGAAGTTTTCTATAGGAAAACTAACTCAGATTCTGAGAAGTTTTCTATAGGAAAACTAACTCAGATTCTGAGAAGTTTTCTATAGGAAAACTAACTCAGATTCTGAGAAGTTTTCTATAGGAAAACTAACTCAGATTCTGAGAAGTTTTCTATAGGAAAACTAACTCAGATTCTGAGAAGTTTTCTATAGAAAAACTAACTCAGAATCTGAGAAGTTTTCTAGAGAAAAACTAACTCAGATTCTGAAAAGTTTTCTAGAGAAAAACTAACTCAGATTCTGAAAAGTTTTCTAGAGAAAAACTAACTCAGATTCTGAAAAGTTTTCTTTAGAAAAACTAACTCAGAATCTGAGAAGTTTTCTTTAGAAAAACTAACTCAGATTTTGAGAAGTTTTCTATAGGAAAACTAACTCAGATTCTGAGAAGTTTTCTATAGAAAAACTAACTCAGATTCTGAGAAGTTTTCTATAGAAAAACTAACTCAGATTCTGAGAAGTTTTCTATAGAAAAACTAACTCAGATTCTGAGAAGTTTTCTATAGGAAAACTAACTCAGATTCTGAGAAGTTTTCTATAGAAAAACTAACTCAGATTCTGAGAAGTTTTCTATAGAAAAACTAACTCAGATTCTGAGAAGTTTTCTATAGAAAAACTAACTCAGATTCTGAGAAGTTTTCTATAGAAAAACTAACTCAGATTCTGAGAAGTTTTCTATAGAAAAACTAACTCAGATTCTGAGAAGTTTTCTATAGAAAAACTAACTCAGATTCTGAGAAGTTTTCTATAGAAAAACTAACTCAGATTCTGAGTAATTTTCTATAAGAAAACTATCTCAGATTCCGAGAAATTTTCTATAAGAAAAAATATAATTTTTAAAAATGTTTTCTTCGTTTTTTGTTTGAGACATTTTTGTTCCTCACTGTATTGTAAATATACAACACATTGCATTTACATACTCGTAGTTACTTTTTTTTGTCTATGGCCATGACGATGGTCAATAAACATCAAGATGTCTTATAAGGAGTTTTAAAAAAAACAAGTTATGGAAAATTGTCCAAATACTCTTGGGTGTTAAATTGTGCAGAATATGGCATGAAATATGTTTTTAGTTTTTTTTTTTCATTGTAGTCATGATTTAAAGAACATCAAGCGGAGCAGAAACTATTGCAAGAAGCATGACTTTACAAAAAATACTTTAATCGCCATTTGATTACTGGTTTGGCACAAAGAAGGTTAAAAAGTCATTTTCGAGAAAAACGACTTAAGTTTATTTCAAAATCTTCATAATAGATTTCCTTTTACACACAACCTTGATTGGGGTATGGATTTTAAATTTGATTTTGAGCCTAATGTGAACAGACTGATTATTATTTTCTTTGATTTTCTTTCAAGTAGGTCAAAGTTGTAGGTTATGTTTAAATTCACATAAAGTAAGAACATCATTGATAGATCCACTACATTAGATGAATGTGAACGGAATATTTAATATTTGGCAAGATTGTCTACCGTTACCGCTAAGCTACCGATAATAAAAATAAAGGTTAAGCTTGACTACCGTAACCTATAAAATATTGTTATCGAAATAATTCTAACTATCGTTACCGAAATAATAAAAGTTTACTTTCAATAATTGAGTATTGCAGGTTAATTTTCGAATTTTGTAAACTATATATTCAATTAAGTCAGATCGTAATTCCCTTTTCATTACAATACCGTTGTCATAATAAACGAAATTACCATTAACGCTAAATCACAGTTATCATTAGTGATTTTTTTAGTTGTAAAAATTCGGCTGTCACAACCAATCTGTTTTATAAGATTTTCAATAGTATATTTCATACTAATGTTCTATTAATAAATTATTACTTAATACCTAAACAAATATTAACAAATTTTATTTTTATTATTTTTACACTCAATTTCTCTTTCACTTTTTGTTTAACGGATTTGTAATGCATTTGTTTCATGCCTTTTTAAATGTCACTGCATAATATTTCAAATAAAAATAAATAATAATAAACAAATTCATAAATTACTGGTCCGCCCAGTCGGCAGAGCTGTAAATGAATCATTAATTTTTGAATTAATTCGCGAATCATTCACACAAAAAAAAAATGAATTGAATGAAATTTGAGTCAATTTAAATGAATTTGGTAAAAATTAATTGCAATTCATTTCCAATTCAAATGAATTGCAATTCGCTTCTAATTCAAATGAATTTGTCAAAGTGAATTGCAATTCATTTCCAGTTCATTTGAATTGATTTTGAATACAATTCATTTTACAGATTCATTTGAATTGAAAACGAATTGCAACTCAGTTTTACAAATTCATTTGAATTGGAATTAATTCGTTTGAATTGATTCAAATATCATTCAATTATTTTTTGTTGTGAAAAGAATTAATTAAAAATTTAGCTAATTCGTAACGAATTAAAATCCAAAAAAGAATGATTCATTTACAGTTCTGCCAGTCGATATTTCCCATCTGATCAGGGCGTTCGAAAATTTAATTCGTTTCCAAAGAGAACCTTTTTAAATCATATTTAAACCAGTATTATTGTCATTATTATCTCTAAATATAAATAAGTGCCCTGGAGACGATCAAATAAACCCGTCAATCAGTGCATATGTGTGAGTGTCGTATGCTTGAAGCTAAAGGAGACGTACAAATAAATAAGTCAATCACCATTTGTATTTGGACGCACTTTTCCATTATTACCAAAAATCTCGAAGAAACTGATTTTTTTTTTGTTAATCAGAGACGTAAAACACATATGAATATTTTATTTCATCCGTGAACGGCAAACACAAAGCAAATGAAATTTGATTGCCAATCAGAACAGGAGACGATCAAATAATCAGCCATCAAATGAAAAAATCAAAACTTTTTGATTTCCATCAATCATTGCCGACAACTCGTACGTGTAGCCGAAAAAGAACGACTGCACGCACACAACTATGTGATTGATGTGTTTATTTGACTTTAGATATTTTAATATTTTGTTTATTAAATTTGAAATGAATTAATTCCGAATTCAATTTTCAAAATCGAATTAAATCTTTCTTAGCACTTCAATCATATTGAATTTATTCTTTATAAAGTCAATGAAGTTTTCATTAATTCAAATCCATTGCAAAATAGCTTAATTCAATTGAATCAATTCAAATATATTTTAAATTGGCTGACGAAGATCTGTTTAAATGTTAAGCATCTTAATATACATTTAAGAACTTAAAATTTTAATTTGTATTAAGTCGATCTACTAGAAAAGTTAATTTTCCTGGTTTGAATAAACATTTTTCTAATTTTCTTACACGAAGAAATTAGTTTTGGTTGTGATAAGAGAATTTATTGCTAATAAATTAATTTAGTCTAAATAATCGATATTTTCGTTTATGGCTAAACAATTTTTAGTTGGAGTGACAAAAAGTCGGTTATTTAAATCGAAATTCTTCTAATCGATTTAGAATTCTATAGTTGAAATAAAAAGTCGACTTTTCGACCGTTTCTAAAACGTCGACCTTTCGATTTCTGAAAACAAGAATTTTCGAACGTTCGACTTTTTAAAATTTTTTAATAGTCGACTTTGAAAAGTCATATTTTAATATAAAACAAGTAAGAGAGCTATATTCGGCTGTGCCGAATCTTATATACCCTTCACCAAATTATACTTTAAAATAAATTTGTTTAGGTAAACAAAATTTAATTTTTTTTTAAAAAAAGTTTTTTACAAATTTTTTTTAAAATTTTTTTTTTTGAAAAAATATTTTTTTTTTAATTTTTTTTTTGAAAAAATATTTTTTTAAAATTTTTTTTTTTGAAAAAAAATTTATGACAAAAAAAATTTTTTGATGAAAAAAAAAATTCGTTTAAAATATATTTTCCCGATTTTGACTCATTGAAGGTCCAAATTACTATAGCCTTATCTACATTGTTGCAATGGACTTTGAAATATCTATCATTAGATATCCATATTGTCTATATTAATGACTTAGTAATCCAGATATAGATCAAAAATAGGTCAAAAATCGAGGTTGTCCCGGTTTTTTGTTCATATCTCCGTTATTTATGGACCGATTTTGCTGATTTTAAATAGCAAACTTCTCGAAAGCATGTCTGACAGAATTATTGAAGATTTGGATCCCGAAGATATCTGGGGTCTTCAGAAAATTGATTTCAACAGACAGATAGACAGACAGACAGACGGACATGGCTTAATCGACTCCGCTATCTATAAGGATCCAGAATATATATACTTTATAGGGTAGGAAATGAAAAATGTAGAAATTACAAACGGAATGACAAACTTATATATACCCTTCTCACGAAGGTGAAGGGTATAAAAATATATATTTTCTAGATTTATTAATGAGAAAACTAATTTTAAACATTTTTTTTAGTTGACTTTTTGGGATAACGTAATTATTTTTTTCCTACCAAAAAGTCGATTTCGATTTGTTTTTAGCAAAAAGTCGATTGTTCAAAAAATTGCATAATCGACTTTTGGACCCTAATTCGATTGGCAAAACATCTCAATGCATTTGTTCTGTTTTAAGAAGTAATAATAATGTAACTTTAAGACGATAACTTATGAAGAAATTCCTTAAATTTCTAGGGAATATCTGAAAAAATATTCTTGGGAATTTCAATTTCAATTCAATTTATTTATTGATAATCTGTAAGCCAAGAATTCTCGGCAAAATGTTCCGGATTAGGAACCCCATTCGATAACTATATTAATAATGAATCATAGGCAATATTAATAAGAATAAACGGTCAAAATTTGTTCCGTTTTGCTGCTCCCTATTATATTTAAAATATTTGAATTTGGGGCATGAATTAGTATTCAAACACAAATTTAATTTGCAAAAAAATTCTTCGGGAATGTAACGTTTGAATTTTGCCATTCTGAAGGAGTTGCGGACAAAATTATTTTAGCTGTTCCCTAGTATAAAATATTTGAATTTAGGGCATAAATTTGTATTCAAACACAAAATGTTTTTTAATTTTATTTGCTAATACTTCGAGAATGTAACGTGAAAATTTTGCCATATTTTAGCTGCTCCCTAGTATAAAATATTTGAATTTGGGACATGAATTTGTATTCAAACACAAAACTGTTTCTGTAATTTGATGTTTTATTTAATACAATTAAATTTAATGATTTCACTTTTGCAAAGATTTCAAATAGATTACAAATAGGAAATTACAATCAATGACACTAATAAATACGATTTATTTTAGTAAAACATTCAATCATCCTTGTGGAAATATTTTAAGATTAAAACATTTCCTGACTTTAGAAAAGTTGTTAACAAATTTCCTAAAGTTCAATAAGAATATTGAAATTTCAATGAAACAAAACCGTTACAATTAGTTTTGGAGACAGATAAAAACAACAACAAAAAAATACACTGACAAAAAATAACAATTTAATAAAAATAATGAAGGTTGAGGTTGTATAGCTTTTTAGCTGTTTTTGGTTGTTTAATACATTTTAAATCGAAATCAATTGGCAACTAATTATTATGCAAAACTGTCACTTTAATTCATTCATATAATATTTTTGTTTTTGTTTGTAAATTTAAATGTTGTTGTATTAATTTATTTCTTACAAAAAAACGTTTAAATAAAAAATTTTAAACGTAAAAAGTTATAACATGGAATACGTTGCGTGAATAATGAATAAAATTTAGTATTAAGAATTTAAAACCCAAGTAATGATTTCAATTAATTTTTTTTTTATTAAAAAAAAAAACACATAAACAATTTATATTTATTAAAAGTGGTCAGACAACGCTTCATTGATTCTTTATAATAAAGTTTAGTTAACTTGAACTAATAATAATTTGTAAAATAATGTAATTTTTGTTATTTATTTTTTCATATTTTTAATTTTGTAATTGTGGTTTTAATTACATACATATGTACGTTTGAAAAGTGAAACGTACAAACAATTGTTATAAAACAACATAAAGATTTTTGAAAAAAATTTTGCAATAAATAGTTTTTTAATTTGTTTTGTTAAATAATTGATTTATAAAATTATGTTCATAAGTCACTGCTAGCAAATTGTTTTATGTTTAATTTATTTTTTTTATTAAGTTTTTTTTAACAATCACCTTTATTTCCACTTAGTTTTTAAAATAACGTTTTTTTTTTTTAAATTTTCCTGTTGCTGTTGTTTTTGGTCAACAGCTTGAACAACCACTACCAACGCTTGTCTGTGGTTAACTGTTATTGGTTTTAACGTCCACTGTTAACTTATAGTGCAAATCGTCTAAACTACCACAAGTTTCTTAACAAAAAATAAAAAAACAAAATTCGAAACGATTCAACAACCATCGCCACACAACAGCAATGATGAAAAATTCTACCTTTTGTTTACAGTTGCCAGATTTGTGGGCATTTTGGGGATATTGTGGTTTAATGAAAGATTTTAAGTTTGTTTTTGTTTATTTTACATAGGGGAATGACATATTTTGTATGACCCGAAAGGAAATTGAGTCTAATTTGTAAAAATGTATAAATAAATTAATAATAAGCATAATTTAAATACAAATTAAAGATGAGAAATCCAATTTATTGTTCAGAAAATTCATATTGAAATTGAGAAATCTGAATTAATGTTTAAGAAATATGCAAATTTTAATGCTCATATTAACATTATTTCATCTAGAATATCACTTTTATTAAGAAAGTTATATTCGCTTGATAGATAATTTCTATTAGAAATCGTGACAGTTCTCATACAAAAATTCTATTATGTAATTGGAAGTACATCAAGAAATAGTATTTTTTCTTCCCTTTTACTATTGGGATTCACAATTAATGGCGTATCTTTAGAACGTAGTTTTTGGTTTTAATAACTTATGTGTCATTTTGAAGGGTACATAGCTGTGATTATACCCATCACCTTTGTGGTTGACAAAACAATGGAAACTTTTCCAAATATTTCATTAGTGGCCTAAAATTTGAAATATTTTTTTAAAAAATTTTAACATTTTTGTAGTATTTTATTTGTATACTTTTATTAACTTAATTTAACAAAAGACAAAGGATATAATTAATTAAATTCTAAAAATGAGAAAACTAAATTAAAAGATTTCTTTATTACGGCATTGACTAAACAATGGAAACTTAGGTATTATATTTACAAATATGGTCTGTCTAAACTTTGCAATAACTCAATATTTTGTTGGGTATCCCTTATTTTTTATAACTGCTACACATCGACGATGCTTTGAACCAATTAAAGAGTCAATGGTCTGCTTTGAAATAATTTGCCATTCCCTTATTATAACCGCCTCCGATAAATCTTCCTTCCTGGTGTAATTTTGGGTCCTTATTTTACGATCTACAATTTCCCATAGATTTTCTATGGGATTGAGATCTGGCGATTGGGCAAGCCACTTCAAAACACGTACCTCGTTGGATTGTAACCACTCGGTTACAACCCTAGAGGTGTGTTTCGGGTCGTTGTCGTGTTGGAATCTCCAAACTAGGGGCATATTTTCCTCAGCATATGGATACATAACATCGTTTAATATGGTTCTGTATCTTATACATCTCATGGTATCTTTTATAATATGAATTGAGTCCATACCTTGCCCTGTAAAACATCCCCATACCATAATATTGCCACCGCCAAACTTTACAGTCTTATTTGTGTACTTTGGATCTAATCTTTTTCCTTTTGGTCGTCTTACAAATGTTCTCCCATCACTGCCTTCCATTTCTGTATCGACCAGTTTAAATGATCCCTTGCAAATTGTAGACGAGCAGAACGGTTCTTTTTAGAAATGAAACCACTCATTTCTAAAAAGAACCGTTCACAGGACGATAGCAACCAAGACCAGCCTCATTTGCCCTGCGACTAACTGTTCGGGTACTTATTTCTAAATTTTAGGCTATTAACAACTTCTCGAGGTGTTATTTTTGGGAATTTCTTGAACTCTCTCGCTATTAAATTACATATCTTGTCTAGGAGTAGTCTTACGAGGTCTTCCACCTAAATGTTGAGTTTTTACAGAACCGGTCTCACGAAATTTCTTTATAATTTTTGAAACTGCTGATTTATTTATTGAATATTTGTCACAGATACTTTTTTGTTTTAAACCAGCTTTAAAATCGTTAATTATTTTATTTTTTAAGTCTTCACAAATCTTAACTTTAGCCATTTTCGTTAACTTTGAAAATAAGCAATTATGCGAAAAACTTAGAAAAAGAAATTGTGAAAAATTACCAGAATTTAAAAATAAAATAAAATAACTGTAAACAGGATGCTTTTTACATCGTTCTTATAAATATTATTTTCGTTTAACACTTCTTTCTTGCAGAAGTTTAAAACTTTCCATTGTTTTGTCAGTAGCGAAATAGTGAATATTTTTAATTTTGTTCCCTTTTTTCAGAATATAATTAATTATGTTGTTTGTTTTTCAGTTAATTTTTATAAATAAAACTATACAAGTAAAATAGTAAAAAAAAATTTTATTTTAAAAAAATATTTTAAATTTTGGGCTACATATGGAATATTTGGAAAAGTTTCCATTGTTTTGTCAACCACTGTATATGTAAGTTTGACATTCCGTTTATAATTTCCGACCCTATAAAGTATATATGTATATTCTGGATCCTTATAGATAGCGGAGTCGATTAAGCCATGTCCGTCTGTCTGTTGAAATCAATTTTCTGAAGACACCATATATCTTCGGGATCCAAATCTTTAATAATTCTGTCAGACATGCTTTTGAGAAGTTTCCTATTTAAAATCAGCAAAATCGGTCCACAAATGGCTGAGATATTTTAGACCTTTGCAACGACGTATATAAGATGTAAGTTGGACCTACAATGGGTCAAAATCTGAAAAAATATTTCTTAACCCGAATTTTTTTTTTCACCAAAAAAAAAATTAAAAAATCAAAAAAAAAATTTTAAATTTAAAAAAAAAAAAATTTTAATTTAAAAAATTTAAAAAAAAAATTTAAAAGTACAATTCGAAAAAAAAAATTTCAAAAAATTAATAAAACAACTTTGGAAAAAAAAAATTTTGTTTACCTAAAAATATTTAAAATTTGTATTTTGGAGTATAATTTGGTGAAGGGTATAAATGACTTCTTCTTTGGTTGAATCTTGAAAACGTTTGGTGGGTTGTGCATAAAGTTTAGAAAACTTAAATATTGTTAGGAAGTTAACAATATTAATTTAATGGTCTTTAAAGACTGTTTGCAATATTCCTCATGTTTATAAACATGGCCATCAGTAGAAGCTTCTATTTATCAAAAATGTTGATAGCACTCAGTTATTAGCATTGTTTGTAAGTACGGCAACACTAATTGTTTAAGCAGCTAACATTAAAGCTGTTAAAAGCTCTAGAATTCGATTTTTCATGAAGCTACTGGAAGGAAGGCGCTGTGTATAAATAGTGGCAGAGGTTGCAGTCGGCAGTCAGTTTATCAAATTTTAAATCACGGAAAGTTCAAATTGATCCAAACTTGTTAACGATATACAATATCTAAACTTTTTATCACACTTCAGTTAGTAAGTTTTGACAGCCTGTAGCTCCCACTGTTTTTCTATAGGGTGGTAAAAAGTTTAATTTATTAAATACCTTGATCTTCCTTTTCGTATCTCAATATAATTTTTCGGAAAAAAAGTTTTTTTTTACTATTAATAAATCAGATATCAATTTGTATTAAAAATTTGCCGGTTTTCAACAAAACAATCTGGCTGCCTTGCTATCATTGTGTTTAGCTTTTCTTACAACAACAAATTACAAAACTTGTTTTCGTTTTTGCTAACTTGTGTTTGTTTTTAAATTCGCACACTGACTGCTCTTGTCTGTCTCTGTGTTGTTTTTTTTGTTGCTGCTTTACTTCTTCTACTATTCCTTCATTTTGTTATTAAAATTAAGTGCATTGTTTATCATTTTATAGAAGTCCCACTGTGTTTTGTAATTTATACGTGTGTGTGTGTCAGTATGCATGTGGGGATAATTGTAGTTTTCCTGTACAGATTGTGAAAAGGATGATAGAAGCGGGTGGTGGGCAACATGTGAAAGATAAAAGTTAATTCCTACTACTGTCATGTTCTAAATAGTTGCTTCTTTTATCTCTCCCAACATGAACGTGTATGTATGTATGACTTTGTGAATTGTGTGGTTAAATTATCCTGCTGGGTTTCTTGATTGTTAAGTATTATTGTAACAAATTTTATTGAATTGTTGAACAAAATAACGTAGGTACTTGTTCAGAAAAAAATTTAAATTTTTATCGAGTTTTAAATAAAATTGGTTGAATGAACTTAAATTTTGAATGTGAAAATGTAAAACAAAATACATTTGAAGAGTTCAAATTTAAAATTTTGATAATAAACTCGTGTGTGAAATATGTAATTTATACATACCTATTTGATTAAGAAAATATTGTTACAAATGTTGCGAATGTATAAAAAGAAGAAACAAATAGAAATTTGGCCTAATTTTGTTTTGAGCAAAATGTTAATATTACCTATACAAGTAAGAAGAAGAAAACTATAATTGCTGAATTATGATCATTAAAGTTTAAAAATTTAATATTTTTTTAGTAATCTGAAAAGAATACACTTTAAAATTTAAACCAAACTAATTAAGTTTTTTTTAAAATTATTGTAAAATACAAATTGGAGTTAGGTAAATAATGCAGCATGACAATAATATTTAAAAAATTGTTTAATTAATATTTTTACCAACTAAAATAATAATTTCCTTGGAGTTCTCTGTAATCATGTTTAATTTTAGTTATTTATCCCGTTTTCTTTAAATCTTTCAAATTTAAAATGTAACGTTTAAGTTTATCTCTTTTTGAATCATCCTGTATAAAAAAAATCAATTTAAATATATTTCGTATGCACCCTGTTTTAAAACAACCCTGGTTTTGTTTACAAATGGCGCAAAGCTGATGTCAAAAAATGCAAAAAACAAACATCTGCTAAAATTCCAAACAACAAACAAAATTTGCTAAAAACAGTTCAAAACTAAATAAAAAACTAAGTGAACAATATTAAAACACATAAAAAACATGTCGAGTACACCTACTAAAACTAATAATCGCGAACCGGATTATAAAACACCAAAAAAACATGATAGATCCAAAGTTAGAACACCTAAATCAAAAGGCCTTAAAGCTGTGGAAAATTTAATGCACCATGATACAACCACAGACAGTTCAGCAACAGATGAACCCATTGAGGTAATAGTTGAGGATCCTGGTGATGAAAATTCCTTGGATACCTCCCAGAGCCGTAGAAAATCGGGCCGTATGTTAAGCCCGAATAAAAGATATAATGCAGATTTTGTATTAGGCTCAGGAGGTCGTGGTAGTAATCGCAAAAGAAATGCTGCAAAGAGAAATGAGGTAACGGATGATGAGCAGGAAGATGATGATACAGATGTTGATTTTGTAGTAGATACAGTGGCAAAACCCAAAGCAGGCGATTTACAATTGTTGGAAGAAGAAGTAGAGTTGGCCGGTAAGGCAATGTTTGGTTTTAATACACCTAAGAAGAAGGGTGGCATGGCTTTGGCGGCCTTGAATACACCCAAAGCACCGGTAACACCAAAAACTCCCAAAACACCCGGCAGGTTGGGTAAAACACCGGATGGTAAAAGAGCCAAAAAAGCATTGGAACCAAAAACTCCCTCTAGAGTGCGTACTAAAGTTAAAAATCGTAAGTTTTTCTTTGTACGGTTGCTGAAATTCTTAATTTAACTAACATTTAATAAAATTTGCAGAAATCGCCAAATTAGTGGAGGTTGATTCTGGTTCAGATTTTTCGGCCGATGAAAGTGATTTTGCGCCCTCGGGTAGCGAAAGCTCATCGAGTGACAATGACTCTTCCGCTAGCGACAACGAAGCAGATGATGAGCCTAAAACACCATGTAAGGGACGTAAACCCATAGTTGTGCCCATACTACCCAAAACACCCTCTGCGGCTCGTCTAAGGCAATCATCCCGTGTTAAGAAAAATGCTGATTATATACCCGAATGTGAAAGCTACTTTCATTCACACTCCAGCACTAAAATTCTCACTTCCGATCATACGCTAGATCGTTTGAAAAATCCACGATTACCTGCAGATCGTCTGTTTTCTTTATTATCGGAAATGACATTGTCTACAGAACATGAATCGTCCATTAATGCCATAATGGATGAGTACAAATCTTACTTTCCCAAATGGCTTTATATTTTAAATGAGGGCTATAATATACTGCTGTATGGATTAGGCTCCAAACGCCAGCTTTTACAGTCATTTCATCGCAGCGTGCTGTCACAACAACCTGTCCTGGTAATCAATGGTTTCTTTCCCAGTTTAACGGTGAAAGATATTCTAGATAGTATTACAAATGATATTTTAGATGCTGGCATTAGTCCGGGCAATCCGCATGAGGCTGTGGATATGATTGAAGAGGAATTTGCATTAATTCCTCAGACACATTTGTATTTAATTGTTCACAATTTGGATGGTTCTATGCTGAGGAATTCAAAGGCTCAGTCGATATTGGCACGTTTGGCCAAAGTACCTAATATTCATATGCTGGCATCGGTGGATCATATTAATACACCTTTAAGTAAGTATAGGTATTTTTTTTATATATTTTTGTTCTCAATAAAATCCAGGTCGAATAAACGAATCACAAAAATTAAAAAAAATCCCACGTTCGAATTAGTATTCGCTCATATACGAATTTTTGATGATAAAGTTTAAACGTTACATACGTAAACTTTTAAACAAAATACAAATATTATAAATTAATTATAAATTAATTATACATTTAATTTTTCTTATTTCATTTTCAGTATGGGATCACACAAAACTTAGCAACTTTAATTTCTCCTGGTGGGATTGCACCACTATGCTGCCATATTCAGATGAAACTGCATTCGAAAATTCCCTATTGGTACAAAATTCTGGCGAGTTGGCTTTATCGTCTATGCGCAGTGTGTTTTTGTCATTGACCACAAATACTAGAGGCATTTACATGATTATCGTTAAACATCAGTTAAAAAATAAAGGAAATGCTAATTATCAAGGTAAGAATTAATTTTCAAATTATTTTTATATAAGTTTTCTTATTATTTTTAATATTTATAGGCATGCCTTTCAAGGATCTATATTGGAGCTGTCGAGAAGCCTTTTTAGTCAGTTCAGATTTGGCTTTGAGAGCACAATTAACCGAATTTTTAGATCATAAATTGGTGAAATCGAAAAGAAGCGTAGATGGTTCCGAACAGCTAACCATACCCATAGATGCTGCACTGTTGCAGCAGTTTTTGGATGAGCATGAGAAAAAATAATAATAAATATTTACTTTTGCTTTTAGTTAAGATTTAAAGTTATTTATTAATTCTAAAAGTATATGTTTAGATTTTTGATACTTTTTTTTGTAATAAAATCCTAAAAAATTGTTGAAAAATTGCGGGTAAAACTTCTTAATTATTGAAGATTATGAAGGGCAAATATATGATTGAAAGAAAATTAATTTTAAATCGATTACCACGAAGTTTGAAACCATATAGATATGGTTATTATGTAAAAAATATGCTTCAGGATAGACCATCTTTTATTATATATATTGAATTAAATTTGATTGAAATCGGTTCAGTATTTGTGCAGATGTATAAAAAACCTACGGTTTCAATCATGTGAAACAATAGATGGCGCTGTTCGCATACTAAGCCAGTACTGCCAAGTTTTTTAATTATGCTTCATAGTAAAGATCGCTTATATCTCCGAAATTACTCTGCCGATATCTTTATTCTGCCTTTACACCTTTTTGTGATCTTGACAAATAATGTTGCCTTAAAACCCCGAAAATATGCTATATGTTTCACCATCAATTTTATTAAAGAGTTAGTTTATTGTTTTTGAAGTTCGTTTGTGTTAATGAAATAGTTTTTTTTAATTATATAGCTTTTTCTAAATAAAAACCAATTCAAATTATGAGAATTTATAATTTTTTATTTTTAAATTATTTGTTGTAGTTGTTGTTTTTCTTTTTTATTTATTTATTATTTTTTAAATATTTTTAAAGTGTGCTTAAGTATTAAATTGTTTTTGTCGGATTTTTTGTTTTAGTTTTTAAAGTACTACGCTTAATAATGCATTTCGTTTTTCATTTAATTAAATTTAACGAGATTTTCTAAACATATCATCGCCATTTTGCAATTTGTTCTTTGTGATTTTTTTTTACATTATTTTAAAGGTTTTCCAATATTTGTCACTAAGTTTGGTTTCATATAAAGAAAACTAAATAAATGTAAAATATTTGATTTAAAATAAAATTTGTTAATGAAAACATTTGTGTAAGAAACTTAAACAAAATTATAAATTAGTTTAATTATGTATTTTGTTTAATTTTTATTAAGTTTCTTTAAGTTTAATGGTGGTCTGTTGTTTTACTTACACTTGTATTGTTTATTTTATTGTATTTTAACACAAACTTAGTTATTTCTATTTTATTTTATTTGTTCTTCTTTGTTAATTAAAAAAAAGTGGTCATTACTTTGTGTTATTGTTACTCAAAAGTTAATTATTTATTTATTGTATGAATTTGTTTCATCTCTAAGACATTTATCTAGATAAACTTATTGTATAATATAACTACTATTGTTTTGTTGAACATTTTTATTTTTAGAAATTTTTAGTTAAGGGATATAAGAAAAAACGGAAAATCTAGCAACAAAACAAGCAGAGAAAAATAAAAAAATAACCATTTATAAAAATTATTATTTAAAAAACAATTCCAAACAGCCAGAATATAAATCTGTGCTGATTTGTTTCTATTTTGTCACATTACAAAGGTTTTACAAACATCTTTAACAAATTGTAATGTTTAACGCAAAATAATTTCTAACATAAATATTTATTTTAGATAAACAAACACTTTTTTGTTACACAATTTCTTTTCCTATCGAACAACATAAAATTCATTCAAAACGGTTCAGTAATTGCGGAGTTATAGAGGATTTTCGGAAATTTGCTTAAAATACACAAAAAAAATACGATTTTCAATCATGTGAAACACTAGATGGCGCTGTTGTTACACTTAAACAGTGCTGCCAAGTTTGGTAATTTTCCATTACACCTAAATTCTTCTATAACTTGGCTAAAACTGAACCGATTTCGGTAAAATTGGTAACATTTGAAAGCTCTTGAAATCTAGTTTTAGAATTAAGCTAAAATATTTTAAATTGTTTTTGGAAACCTGTGATTTACTTCATATTTGTTAAAGTAGTTATGGTTTTTTGTATATGAATTGCTTTAGCTTTTAAATTTGTGTGTAAAATTGAATTTTTTAATCTTGAAACACTTACAGTGGACTGTGATGATTCTTGTGCATAAATATTTACATAAATAAACCACTTTACAAGCTTGGAAAAAATAGATTTTGAGAGGGTTTTAAAGTCTTTACAAAGCAGAATTTTTTAGGGATTCAATTATTTGTATTAAAGTAAAATTTTATGCCGGAAAACAGTATTTGAATACGTTTACAAAAATGTTTCTAATGGCTGCATTTATATAGTTTAATAGGAATCAAAGTTGAAATTACTTAATTGTAAATTTTAATATTGAACATGAATTTAAATCATTTTGGACTATTATTTACTTTGTATATAAAGAATATAGAAATTGTTGCTTCACATAGGCCAAAATTTATAAATATTAAGATAATAAGAAACTTACATCATAAGAATGATAGAAACAGTATTATTGAAATCTTTACAAATTATTTCCACTAACTATATTATTGGGCAGTATTTCCTACGATTTTTTAATAGTAAAATACTTTATATGTGGCAGGATATCAAAGGTACTTAAAAAAATAAAATAGTACTGAATTTTTCCCATTTATCTGTCAGATTAAGTTATAATGTATCTGTCTAAAATCTATCCTCATTTTAACCACAATATCTCTGGAAAACTCCTTGAATTCAGAATTCACAATATTAACTCGTACATAAAGAATCCACTCAAACATTTTCTTCAATTTCCTCCTAAACAAATACAAAGTTTTATTAAATGTGTTATTCAACAAAATCTACTTTTCAATACCTTTTCAACGACACATCATTTGTTAATTTTACATTAGTAGTTTCCGAGTTATAAACGATTTCATGTTTCTATATAATATACGTAAAATTTACTAAACTTGGCAGCACTGTTAACATGTATCAACAGCGCCCTCTATTGGTTGACATGTTTCAATTTATGCAAAATGTTTGTGAGTTAAAGAAAATTTTGCAAAAAGTGCCATAACTCGGAAACTAATGGTCGGATTAATTTGAAATTTATATGAATTAAGAGAGTGAAATATAAGCTATAAAAAGTAAGCCTCTTTTAAGACCTGATTTAATTAATAATGGGGAATTTTAGGGAAAACAACTAAGAAAAACAAATTCGCTTAAATATACATTTAGTTTAATAATAAATAGTTAAGGAAATACAAAGCCGATTTTAATGATTTAAGTAGCATTTAATAGAAAGAAGTTTTAAGAAGATGTTGAGATTTATATTTGCCAGGGTTGCCATATAAATTTTAGAAGTTTTTTTTAAAGGAATTGTAGACGTAGTGAAAATCTCTAAATATTAAGATAATAAGAATCTTACATCAATATAGTGATAGAAACAATGTTATTAAAATGTTAACAAATTATTTCCATTAACTATAAGTTTCTTAAATCTTTTAAATAGAGAAAACTAGTTTATTTGTGCAGGATATGGCAGGATATTAAAGGTACTTCAAAAAGTTTATTAGTATTGAAATTTTCCCATTTAAACCCCCTCTGTCAGATTAAGTTATATTGTATATGTCTAAAATCTTACCCCAGTTTTAGCACAATATCTTTGGAAAAGCCAGCTTGACTCCAGATTTCACAATATTAACTTATGCATAAAGAATCTACCTCAAAGATTTTCTTCAATTTCCTCCTAAACAAATAGAAAGTTTTATTAAATCTAATATTTAACCAAATCTACTTTCCAAGACCTTTTCAACGACACACCATTTGTTAATTTTGCATAAGTAGTTTCAGAGTTATAAACGATTTTATATTTCTATATAATATACGTAAAAGTTACCAAACTTGGCAGCACTGTTAACATGTATCAACAGCGCCATCTATTGGTTGACATGTTTCAATTAATGCAAAATTTTTGTGAGTTAAAGAAAATTTTGCAAAAATTGCCATAACTCGGAAACTAATGTTCGGATTAACTTGAAATTTGTATGAATTAAGAGAGTGAAATATAAGCTATCAAAAGTAAGCCTATTTTAAGACCTGATTTACTTAATAATGGGGAATTTTAGGGAAAACAACTAAGAAAAACAAATTCGCTTAAATATACATTTAGTTAAATAATAAATATTTAAGGAAATACAAAACCGATTTTAATGATTTAAGTAGCATTTAATAGAAGGAAGTTTTAAGAAGCTGTTGAGATTTATATTTGCCAGGGTTGCCATATAAATTTTAGAAGTTTTTTTTAGAGGAATTGTATATTTTTGCAAGTTGTACAACAATTTTTATAAAATTTATGTTATTTCTTGAAAAACAGTTTTAGAAATGTGATAAATATTTATTTAACAATAATTTATCACGTTTTTAGGGTTAGAGTTTGTGCATTAAATAAATATTTTGTATTTTAATACACATATTGTTTCAACATTGATATTTCGAAAAATAATAACGTAATTTGTGGAATTTTATAGGAAATAGTTTTAAAAATCGTATACAAAGTATTTTAAATAGAGCTGATATACATTTTGTATATTAGAATAATTTCAAAATGAAATGTCTACGAAAAAAAATAAGTTATGTTGGAAAAAAATATTTTCAAATATATAATTTTTGGAAATTGTTGAAGAAATATTATATTTCGTAAACAAGTGTGTTTCCGTTTCAAAATAAACGTCTTAAATCTATAAAATATCACGAAAATAATATAAAAAAAGTGAAGAATTAAAATCATAGTTTGATGTTGTAGGGGTAAATATTGAAAACTCTCCCTAATGTTTCTACCTTATGTGTTATCATGTATCATGGGTTCTGATTTTTTCCATTTGAAACATTTTTTCAAACACACTTTAAGCATGCAAGGTTTGTCGCTAAATATTTTCTAAAATAAACAAGCAAACTTGCTATATAAGCAATTATTAAATAGACAATTTCTTTTTCTATATAATAACACAAATTTCATTGAAATCGGATCAGTAATAACGAAGTTATTATAGTTTTTCTGAAATTTGTTTAAAATGCAAATTAACTGCCGATTTTCAATCATGTGAAACACTAGATGGCGCTGTTGACACACTTGAACAGTGCTGCCAAGTTTTGTAGTTTTCCATTACAGCTAAAATCGGCTATAACTCAGCAATTATTGGACCGATTTAAATAAAATTGATAACATTTGAAAGCTATTGAAATCTAGTTTATGCTTTATACTTAAAAATTCAAAATTATAGCTAAAATCAGCTATAACTTTGATATTATTTGAATGCTGTTGATATAGAGTTAAAAAATTAAGCTATTATAAGCTCAAAATATTAAATGTACCAAAAATAATGTCACTATAAGTTTTAAAATAATTGTTTGTAAAGAAAAGAACATGGATACGGTTTTGATTTTACTTTACCACATCCTTCTATGAGCGAATAATTATCTGAATACATTTTAAATTCATTGTATTTTTTAGGAACTTTAGAAAACCCCTTTTTTGAATAATTATCTGAATATATTTTAAATTCATTGCCTTTTTTGGAAACTTTAGAAAATCCCTTCTTTGTAACCCTTTAATGTGAAAGTCAAAAAGTCAGTCAAACTTTTAAAATAAATAAGAAAAATAAAAACACTTGTAATTTTTTTTTTTTAGGTTTTACTTGCACAAAATCTGTGTTTCTTTTATATTCTTGTAATGTTTAAAATCAATTTGTTTTGTTTGTTGCTGTTGTTTCTATAATAAATTTGCATTTCATGTAGATAAATTTACTTAAAATTTTAAAGACAATTATACAAAAAAAAATACTTATTAATTAAACAATAAAAAAAACAGAATTAGAATTATAATTATTAAAAAGTATAATAGCAGGAAAAAAAATTAAAAAGTTTACTTTAATTTAAGTTTAATTAAAAAGAAAACACATCAAGCTAGAGATTTATTTTAAAGTGTAAGAAAAAAAAATAGAACTGAATGAATAAAATTGTGTTTAAAATTAAAACTTATTGATAAATTAACAAAATATTTAAGACGTTCTTGGAAAAGTTATTAGTAATTTGCTAATACAAAAACACATTTTTGAAATTTCAAGTTTTAAAGAGAAAAAAATTAAAAAAAATTTTTGTTTTGTTTAGTTTTGAAATAGTGAAAGTAATATTTTGATTTTACGCTTAATTGGCGGGTTGTGTGTGGTAAATAAAATTCTAAAATATTATTAATTAAAGATATGTTGGTTAAACCAATAGATAATTAAATTAATTAATAAAAAAAATTATCATTAATAATATTAAATTTTATACAAACTCAAAATCAAAAAAAAAAAAATCATAAAAATTAAATTAAGAAAAAAATTATAATAAAAATTAAAACTTAAGTTATAAAATAATAAACAATAAAAGATTCTTAAAATTATAGAAAATAAGTTGTTGAAAATAAGCAAAACATCTTCTTTTTATTTTTTTTTGTTTGTTTGTATAACATATAGAAGCAGCAAAGGAATTAAAAGATAGTCCAGTATTTGGAAATCTAAAGCTTAAGCAACATTTTTTTGTTTTCTTGATATAAAGCAAAAAACAACATAAGTGGTTAAAGAAAATGTTTAAGAATTTTTTAAACATTTTGCTGAAAATTTCAAGTCCTTAAGAGATTTTAAAGGAATTTGTTTTAAAATATCAATGAAAATGTTGCTTAAGTTGGCCATTATATATTTGCTATTGTATTTATTATTATTATTGTTGTCCTTTAAAGGGGTAAAGAAATGAACATAAAAATATTTAAAGATTTTAGACAATTTCAAAATAAAATTAAAGGTTTTTAAGGTTATTATTAAATCATTAATTAGGTTTATCTGGTTCAAATTGTTGATGTTGTTTTTGTTGTAGTAGTAGTTGTTATTATTACTATTATTTGTGTTTGTATTGTATTTGTTTTTGTTGTTATAGTAGTTATTATTGTAATAATAGTAATAATTGTAATAATAATTATAATAATAATAGTTGTAGTAGTAAGAATAGTTTTTGTTGTTGTTTGTTTTATTTTTATAATAATAATAATTATTGTTGTTGTTGTTTTTATTATTATTATTATTATAATGATGATTATCTATGTATTTGTTGTTGCTGTTGTTGTTATTATTTGTGTTGCTACTACTAAAATTTCAGCTCATTTTTACACGTTTCCTGGGTGGTCCGATCGGTGGGATTTGTTGTGTTGCAAGCGCTCGAAATGCCTCAGCAATTAAATGTGAATGTGTTGTGATCATGTTTTGCCAACCTTGAGTTTCCATAACATCGGTGGCATGACTAAAATTAGAAAAAAATAATAAGTAAAACAAGTCGTAATAAAAAAAAGTTTTATCGGTAATGTTTAGCAACATGTTTATAAAAGGACTGAAACAAAATTCAGTAAAAAAATTTTTTTTTTTTGCAAAATATTAAAAAAATTTATAGCTTAACTAAATATTTTATATTTTTGCAGAAAATGTTTACCAAAGACTTATTAGCAACATGTTGCCAAACATTTTTATTAAAAATATAACAACTTCTATCTTCAGAAATTAAAAAAGTACAAATTTTAAAAATATTTAATTTAAAACTTTCAAATTGGAGTGATAATTTCCATTAAAATTAAAATATTTAATAATTTTTCAATAAAGTTGTTATCCAGAGACATTTTGGCCACATGTTGCTAAACATTTTTATTCAAAAGTTAAGTTTTTTTTAAAAAATTATTAAATTTTTATTGCACAATAAAATTGGGAAACAATTGGGTTCTTAGCAACATGTTGCCAAACATTTTTATCGAAAATATAAAACTTCTGCTTCCTGAATTTAAAATTAGAACTCTTGCATGTTGCCTGAATTAAAACTCTAAAATATAAATTTTTTAGCAACATGTTGCTAAACATTTTTAATCAAAAGTTAAATTTTCTTTAAAAAATTATTAAATTTTCGTTAGGTTGTCATAAATTTTATTGCAAAATAAAAATTTAAAACAAAATGATTCCTAGCAACATGTTGCTAAGAACTCTTGCATGTTGCCTGATTTAAAACTCTAAATTAAGTGGAGAATTTTCATTAATAACTAAATATTTAATAATTTTACAAAACACTTAGTATCCAGAGACATTTTAACAACAATGTTGCTAAACATATTTATTAAAATGTTAAGTTTTCTTTAAAAAAGTATTAAATTTTCATTGCAAAATAAAATTTGGCAACAATTGGATTCTTAGCAATATGTTGCTAAACAATTTTTATCAAATTTAAAAAAAAGTCTACTTCCTGAATTTAAAATCATAACTTTTGCATGATGCCTGAATTAAAACTCTAAAATAAGTGTGAGAATTTTCATTTAAAACCAAATATTTAATAATTTTGAAATAAACTTGGTATACACGGACATTTTAACAACAATGTTGCTAAACATATTTATTCAAATGTTAAGTTTTCTTAAACAAATTTCAATTTTCGTTAGATAGTCATACATTTTTATTGCAAAATAGAAATTGGTAACAAAAGGATCCTTAGCAACATGTTGGCAAACTTTTTTTTTAAAGAAATTGTAAAAATTCTGCTTCATGTATTTAAAAAAAGAACTCTTGCATGTTGCTTGATTTAAAACTCTAATATAGGAGTGAACATTTTCATTTAAAACTAAATATTTCATAATTTTCCAAGAAACTTGGTATCCAGAGACATTTCAGCAACATGTTGCCTAGAACATATCTGAATCAAATTTAAACTAAAACCAAATATTTAAAATTTCTCAAAAGCTGACTGCATGTTGCCAAACATTTGAAATATAATTCTAACTTCCAAACCAAATGTTTTCCTAATTGAAAAGTGTATACATATGTGGAAAAACTAATGGCAACATGTTGAAACATTTCTTGACAAAAACTAAACCCCTGTTTACAGAGATTATAGGAAACTAATTGTAAGTAATTGAAAACTCTTAAATTGCATGAATTTGTCAACAAATTGTCAAATATATAAGTTGACTGATACATGTTTAAAACATAAAAATGTTTAGCAACATGTTTGATGATATTTTCTATATGTTTCGATAAACGAAAAAGCCCTACAATCAAAATGAACACAGAAATTTTATTTTAAATAATTTAAACTTGAAAAACTGACCACATATTTATTAATTTTCTATTTATTTTTTTGTTTTTTAGCAATATTTAACTTAAACAAGCTTTTAAATAAATACAAAATATGCCTATTATTTAAACACACATCACTCAACATAAATAGTATGTAGACATTTTACAAATTTAAAATAATTAAAATAATTAAAATTTCTTTACAAACCCAACTAAAAATAACTTAAATTTCATAATCGAAGGCCAATAAAACAACATTATAAACATGTTTCTAAACATCACTAAATCTAAAAAACCAATATTTTAAATAATGGTGTTGCTTGAAAACAAATAAATAAATAAATATACTTACGTATTTATAAAATCTATCGTTTGTGCTTTCAATTGATCCGCACTATGGAGATCGGCTAATATTAAGGTTTCAGCTGCTGTTTCAACGGAGAGATTAACGCACAGCGCTTCCTCACACATTACTTTCAGCTTTTCCAAAGCGTACTGGAAACAACAACAAAAAAATAAAATAAAGAAAAGAAAAGGAAATGCCATATTAGTAAATTCATTAAAGCAAATCCTGCTCAGAAATAATTACCTTATCAGCTGCTGCTAAGAGATCATCGGCCATTTTATCTAAATTAGGCGCTTTGCCAGTATAAATAAAACGTAACATTTCTTTTAAAACTTCATGATCAACATCCGTTATGGCGACACGATTCAATTTACGCTCTTCCATCTCATGCTCAAACATGGCAGCAAAGACATCGCTGCGTGCTAAATGTAAAAAAACAAAATGAAAAATATTAATTAGTTTTTGTTTAATTTCGAATAAGGTTGGTTTTACTAACCTGCCAATATAGCTTTATGTGCTTGGAATTCACGGCCACCTACGGCTAACGTTACATCACTAAATTTCTCATTATCAAAGAGATTGCCCAAATCTTCGCTCAATTTACATTCGGGCACTTTAAATTGTACAATATTTGATTGACCAGAAATATTAACACTATCGGCCACAACACTAACTTCGCAGAATATTGTCAATTTGTCCTCGGGCAGTAGACCGTTGGCTTCATCCAATAGAAAATCTCGTCTAATGAACTTTTTGAAACCCCAATCCTTGCCTTGTACAAAACGGTATGCTCTGTTGGGGGAAAAAAAAGGAAAAGAAATTTGTTAGTAATTTCGTAAAAATGTTTTTGCCAAATCAATTGCTATAGAAATGAATTAAACAATTAAAAATTTGAATTCAACTGAACATTTAGGACACGTATTTGATAATAAAGCATGTTATTTTATTTATATTTCACATGATTTTGGCAGATTTGAATTATGTTGCTTTTGCAACATGTTGCGAAACATTTTTTTCCCACAAAAAACTTATAGGTGTTGCTAATTATATTTTGGAGTAATTTTTCTTAGTTTTAAAGGTGAACGTGTTACAAATTATGTAAACATTAAAATATTAAAATTTTGTGCCTTTAAAAAGAAGTTTGTAAACATTATTTCTTAAGCAACATGTTGCCTAATCCATTGTAATATAACATAATAAAGCATTTAATATTCATTAATCAAATTAAATAAATTTGGGAGTGAAATTTGTTGATAAAACAACATATATCAAAATTGTTTCATATTTTAAAAGATTATTGTAATCCAAACATTAGATTTTAATTCATTGGCTTTGGCAACATGTTGCGAGACATTTTTTAAGTTAATCTTATATTAAACAAAAGGTTTAATATATAGATAGTTTTCATTGTACCAACCTCTGTGATTCCATGGCTTTGGTTTCTTCTCTTTTAGCATTTAATATGGAAAATTTAAATTTGGCTCTAACTTCTGATTTATTGCAGGAAACTAATAATAAATATAAGGATAAATAATCTTTACTTTCTTCATCTAAACCTTTTGGATTAACACGTAAACACCTAGAAAATACAAAAAAAAAAACATTAATCAATAAAAAAATTCGAACAAATTTTCAACTGAAAAACTCACCATTTTAATTTGTCATTAGCACCGGCAGAGAATGTGGAGGATTTTAAAACTTCGCCCATCTCCTCACGACAAAAACTAAAATTATTTATGGTCCACATATAACTAAATTTAACCACTTTCACCTGTAATCAAACAAAAAAAAAAAAAACAAAATCAAATATAAGCTAAAGAAATTTTAAAAGCAGGAAGTCTTAAAAAAAGAATTTTTAACAAGACAAAAGGAATCTTTTAAAGTATTGTAATATGAGCTGAGATTAAAGATTAAGGATAATACATTCTTAAGAGGTTTTATATTACAATTGTTAAAAGAGAAACATTATCTTTTTTTAAGAAGTACATATTTGCAAAAGAAAAACCTACCTGTGTGTAACACCAGTTCTCAGCAACTGGTGTATTTACTTCCGGTAAAGGCGGTGAAGGTACGCGACTAACCGCCATTGTACTACTGGATGCGTTAAGGTTAGATGTCACTCTAGCAGTTTGACTTGCCTGACATTCATTCACCGGCAATCTAAAAATATAAATAAAAACAACAAATTAGTAAAATTTATAAAAATTTTAAAAAGGATTATAAAAAATTTGTAATAAGAAAATGCTTTAGATAAGGGACACATAAAATCATCAATAAAATACACAAAAATTATAAAAATTTTCACATAACTTGGCTACAATTTAAAAACAAATCATTTGTCTTACAGTTTTGCATAAAAATCTAACAAAACATTGGGATGAAATGAAATTTTCGCAACCTTTATGAGTCAAGATGTTTAGAAACATGTTGCAGACATAAAATCATTAAAATTAATAATACAGGACAAATTTCAAAGCAAATTTAATTAAATTGAAAAACAAATAATAATTCTTACAGTTTTAGATAAAAATCAACAAAAAAAAGAAACATTCCTAATGTTTATAAACATGTTGCAGACACAAAATTAATAATAATAAAAAAAACAATAATTTTTTAAAATGTTTACATCCAAATCTTGCAAAAATACCCAAATATTAAAGCAGCTGGACATTTTTACTAATTCGCAGTATAATTTTGTTTTGAAAACCATTATTTATAATAAATTTTTATTAAAAAATAAGTAAAAATAAAAAACAATAATCTTTTTTAAATTTATACATCAAAATCATTTAAAGTTTTTCACTCTTCACAGTTTAATTTTGTAATATTTTCTAAACTCTTTGCAATATTTTTGTTTAATTTTAATCCTAATCTTTGAATTTTTTCAATAAGAATTATCTCACCTTGGCTGGTAAACTAATTCCATAATATTACGATCAAATTCTACTTTAATTAAATTTAAATACGATGATGAGTTCGACTCGGGACTAGATGTGCTGGGTGAATATTCGGATGAAGATGAAGAGGAGGATGGCGAAGAGTATGGAGACGGTGGTGAAGACATTACATTTAATAATTTCAACAATAACGAATTATTATCCAGTTTGATAAAAAATTCCAAAGAAAATGTCCACAATAAATTATAGAAATGCATAAAATTTTAACAAAAAACAAATAATTTAACACATAAAAAACAAAAAAAATATTTAACAAAAAAACAATTTAAACAAATTAAGACTAGAAACACGGTTACATAAAACGAGTTAATGAACTTTAAAGTAATTTTTCTTTATAAATTTTTTTAGTTAAAAATAATGAACATAATACAGTTATTAAATTATTGTTGTTGTTTTCTTATAAACCCGAGAGTGTGTGAGAGAGAGAGACAACAAAAATAACGGTTTGTTTTTAAATGTAATAAGAGCACTTTGGTTTTAAATGTAAACAAAACAACACAGAGTGATTCCTATAGGAATTATTTTCTTTTTTAAAATTTTTCTTAAATTTCTGTTACTGCTGCACGTCTTTAATGATTGCTGGACTTTAATAAACTAAATTGAAATTGTGTTTTTATATTACAGCAAAATGAAAATATAGCAACAGTTTTTTTTTTTAATTTGGTAAAAGAACATTTCAAGGATTATAAACCCCAAACAATTGAATCAAAAGATTTGTTTGCAGCAGCCAATATATCCTTAGAATATCACTCAAACTCCTTACTCATCATGTAAAGACAGATGTAACGAAGATTTCTGCTACTTCTTTTGTTAAAACTTGGCGCTCAATTAAAGTAAAGAAAAATCTGCTCAAAACCAAATATGTCATAGCAGCTAGAAAGAAACATTGCAGATTGCAGTAGTCGTGTGGCCATCAAGGTAGTTTTAAATCTAAAAATTTTCAAGGTGTTACACACACACATTAAAACAAACAAAAAGGACCTTTTTGTTTTATCCACTAACACATCCGTTTGAGCAAATGTAGGCGATTGCTTTGTTTCAACAAATAAAAATCCATTATAAAATATGCTGCTCAGATGATGAGTATATTGACTCAAGGGTGGTGGAGATTCTAAAGGTGTTTTACGATTTTTTTTTGTTGTTATGTGTATTGTCATCAAGGTGAACAAACTGTATGATTTTGTTAAATATTTTTTCGAAACCAGTTGTAAATTTAAAAGGTAAATAAAGGTATTGAAATAAAAATTGTATGGTTTTTTGAAAAAAAAAAATGATTTAAACAAACGCATTTGAAAATAACAACAAAGGTTAAAACAAAAAATCTTGCTAAATGGAAACATAAATATGAGGAAAAGAATAAGGCAATTTCATTGAACTTTTTTTTATATAAATAACATTGAATGAAAATAATACATATAGACTTTTTAACGCTTACTTATAGATAAATAATCATACAGTTTAAAAATAAATTTATATATTTAAAAAATATTTATATAAATTAAAAAATTTCAATAATTTAGTGATAAAATTTGGTAAAAAAAAATTTAAAACGTTTTAAACAATTTACTGGTTTATTACCTTCAATTTCTAGTCTTTTTTTATAAAAATTTTGTTAAAACTAGTTAAATTTCTAAGAATCCTGTTAAAATTTAATATTTATTCATCAATGAAACACCCGGTTAATGCAATATTTACAAAATTATGGTTTGTCCTGTGATTTTTAACATCACTCAGAGAGCGCCAAAAAACAATGAGAAAAAAGTAACGGATTTTCCTTTACGAAAATAAACACATAGGCAACAACAAAAGAAAGGCCATAAGCTTAACGAATTTATTGAACAATAACAAAATATATAATAAAAAGAATATTTCATTAAAATGTCTACAGATAATATAAAAGCAGACGAAAAACATTGGGGTTATAACCTTCTAAAGATGTTCTTTAAACTCTACAATTAAAATAAAGAAAGCGCCAACACTGAAATAAATACACACACGTCAATGAACATACAGACAATTACACACCAGAGAAAACTCTGAAAAAAAGACGTGACAAAATGGAAAGGTGTTGTTTATCAAATGAAAACAAAGACCAAAAGTCAAAAGTGTCAGCAGAGCAGGGAAGCGCAACAGTAAAAGGGCTAATAAAAGAAAGAAAAGATCAACCAGAAATCAAAAAAATCTTATTAAAGTGTGACCAGTTTCAACAGATTTTCCAAAGAATTTGTTAACACACTTTTGTTAACAAAATTGTTAAAGAGAATGGCACGTATCTGTAAAACATTTACAATGAGTTAAATAGAATGAGGAAGACAAATATTGTTTTTATAAATGAAACACACATTTTTACTAAATACAAGCAGCTGGAGAGCTATTCATAGAGATAAATATAATAAGATTATACATTAAGATTAATTAATTTATTGATAAATTTTGTAATTTCCAAAAAAAAAAGTAAAAGAAAATTCAACACCTTGAGGTAAGCTATAGTTTTTTAAAAAAATATTTTTAATCCAAAGCAAAAAAAACATTTGAAAAATGTAAAAATTCATATTTTTGACAAGATAAATTTTGTAATATTAAAAAAAAATCTATGATTTTTTTAAATGCAGTTATTCAATTATTTAAAATGCTTTTAAACAATTTGCAATTTATTTTCATTTAAATGTTTTTTTTGGAGAAAATAACGATTTGTCAAATTGTTTTATATAAATGAAGAGTTTTCTTTTGCAAATGTATACACATGATTATTTTAAATAAATGTCTATACTTTCACAAAATTTAGACATAAAAAAAACTTAAATAAAAAATTGTTTCAATTATTACGCAAAATTTCAAAATGAAGAGTGAAAACTATAAATATTTTCATCTGAAAATATCACCAAACTTTTGGTGGTGATCATGACAATAAAAAATGGATAATAATTAACATGATGATCATTTACAAAAACAATCATCATCATAGACGTCATCATCATCATGATAAACATGATTACTAATAACAACAACAATCGTAAAAAAAATTAATGTTAACACCAACAATCCATCCATAACAATAACAATTTTATAAAAGAAACAAAAAAAAATCAAGTCTTTTATGGTTAGAGTTACATAATAAATTAATTCGAAAGTTTTTTTTTTTTTTGGTTAAAATAAATTCATTTTAAAGTGTATAAACTTTCATTGGTGCAGAGTTAAAACCAGCAACAATTTTTCATGTATTGTACATTTTTCAATTTGCCATGAAAAGGTGAAAATTTTGTTTGTTTGCAAACAGGAGTAAAAGGAAAGAAAATATTATTTTCAAAAGTCTGCATATAAAAACTAAATAATTTTCACTCATCATATTGTTGTTAATACAAGCAGAGGAAAATAAATGGGAAAATATTGAAAAAAGAAAGCATTAACTGCAAAAAACAAATGTATGTTTAAAGAAAAACTATATGAAAAAAAAGTGATTTTCACTCAACTAAATCCACATCAAAGAAATTGTAAAAAATGGAAATTAAATTGAAAATTTCTTGGGGTTTCTTTTTTTTGCAAGAGAGCGCAGCGAATACAAACAAAAAAATCATACTCTATTAAATAAATGACATAAACATTATTGTGCTGTTGTTGTTATTATTGTTGTATTTAAATTTCAATAAAAACAAAACATAAACAAACACTCGCACACACACGTGAAAACTTATACAAGAGTAAAAGTAGCTGAATAACAACAACAAGAAAAATTATTATTCGTTTATAGCAGGCATGGAAATGTAGAGAGGTTCGTAATTTTAATGTACAATTTTCTGTTTTTTATTTCGATATCGTTTCCCAATGACAGATTTTTATAGGATTTAATAAAAACCGAAAGTTTATAATATATCAAGCTTTTATATGGAAAATAAAATTTTTTTAAATTCACTATTTATCAAATTAAATAAAAATTTAAATTAAATAAATATATAGGCATTAATATTTTATAAAAAAATTTATTAAATTAGATGTGTAAGCATTTAAAATATTTACGATAAGATTAAAAAATTATATAATATTTTCAAATGACAGATTTTTATAAGATTTAATAAAAACCGAAATTTTATAATTTAACAAACTTTTATATGAAAATTAAAAATATTACAAAATTTTACTTTAAATATTTTAAAAATTTACGATAAATATTAAAATTCACGTTTTATCAAATTAAATAAAAATTGAAATTAAGTACATATACTGGCTTTAACATTTTATAAACCAATTTATTAAATTAGATGTGTAAGCATTTAAAATAGTTACGATAAGATTAAAAAATTATATAATTTTTTCAAATTACAATTTTTTATAAGATTTAGTAAAAACCGAAATTTTATAATTTATCAAGCTTTTTTATGAAAAATAAAAATATTACAAAATTTTACTTTAAATATTTTAAAAATTTACGATAAATTTTAAAATTCACTTTTTATCAAATTAAATAAAAATTAAAATTAAGTACATATACTGGCTTTAATATTTTGTAAACAAATTTATTAAATTAAATGTGTAAGTAATTTAAATATTTACGATAAGTTTTAAAATGTCTATAACTTTTTCAAATGTAAACATTTTTTGTATTTGACAAAAACCGAAATTTTATGATTTAATAAAGAATAAAAATTAAGGCTTTTTCTAAGGAAACATTTGTGTATATCAGTTTTTTCTATAGAACATTTTTTATACAACAGTTTTTCCAACAAACATTTTGTGTATAACGCTTTTTCTATATAAAATTTTACTTTTTGTTATAAAAAATTATGTTTCACAGTTTTCCAATGGAAATAATAAAAATATTAAATTTTAGTATTCCATCCCCGATACAACACATAAAAACAAGAGAAATTTAAACACAACTACATAAAATGCAGAGGCAGTGCAGTTAACAGACCATTTGCCATGATTTTACCAACAAATATGATAAAAAAATTATTTCTTTTTTTGCTTTTGCTGCTTGGTTGGTTTGGTTGGCGTTACGTTTGGTTTATTTGGTGCCAGGATGAATGATCATGATTTGACATGTGAAAATTTATTTTTTGTTTTCTTCTTCTTCATACAATCTTATTTTACTTCCGGTATAGTTTTGTTGTTGTTGTTGTTTATAAACACCCACTACTATAAACTGAAGTTTTCTTTTTCTTATTTAAAGCTTTCATCGTTGTTTGACAAACTAACAAACGGGTACAGTAAGAGTACGAGTAAAGTATGAAGGTAAAAGTTGTAAGAAAATGTTTTTGGGAAAATATTATTGTTATTGTAATGTTTGCAGAGAAATTTGTTTTCAGATGAGAAAGTTTGTTTTGTATTAATAGTATGCGAGACAACAAAAAAAAGGAATGTTGCTAGACTACATATAAAGGAAAATCCCAAGAAAGTATAGATAGTGTAGCAACGTGTTGAGAAGTAAATATTCTTATTAGAAATTGTAAAAATTCTAACACTTTATTTAATTATGTTTTTTTTTTACAGGATCAAGAGAAACTAAATTCTATTTAAAATATTTTAAAAGTCATGATTAACAAAAAATCTAAATTTTTAGAGTTAAAAAAAATTTATGATTATTTTTAATGTCATAATTTAGCAAATTAAATAAATTTCAAAATTAAATATAAATCACGACTAACATATTTTGTAAACACATTTGTTAGATTCCATATGGAAGTATTTAAAATATTTACGATAAGTTTTAAAAACGTTATAACTTTTACAAATGTAAACTTTTAAAGATTTGAACAAAAACCAAAATTATTTAATTCATTATGCTTTCCCAAAATAAATAAAAATATTAAAGATTTTTATCATAAGAATTTTAAAAATTTACGATAATTTTTTGAAGTCATAATTTACCAAATTAAATAAATATTGAAATTAATTTAATAACCAGGCTTTATTATTTTGTACACAAATTTATTAAATTAGATGTGTAAGTATTTTAAATATTTACGATAAATTTTAAAAAATCTATAACTTTTCCTAATTAAATATTTTGAAGAATTAAATAAAAACCAAAATTTTATTAATTTCTAGGCTGTCATATAATACACAAACATATTATAAATTTCTATTATAAGAATTTTAAAAATTTACGATAAATGTTTAAAGTAATTTTTTGATAAATTAAATAAAAATCAAAATTATTTATTTTATTAAGCTTTCATAAAATACACAAAAATATTAAAATTTAGTTTATAAAAATTTCATAATTTTAAAACATTTACATTTTATAAGTTTCAAACATTTTGCTTTATATCCCAATGGAAATAGCTTTCAAAATATGCAATTAAACACAAAAATTTCAATTAATTAAAAAATAAAAAAAAACTTCACCAAAATCTTTGAAGATATTTTGACATCGTTTTTTACTGTAGATCAGATCAACCAACAACCTCTTTTATCAATTTAATTTAATCACTTTTCTTAATTATTAACCCCGAAATAAATAAAAAAAAAGAAATTTCTTTTCTTTTTCTTCAATATCGAAAACACACACTCACATTTCACTTTATTAATATCGATCTGTGTTAATCTTAAGTGTCGTTTGTCCATACAACAACAACAACGAGGAGACAAAGTGAATAAACTAAATAAAAAAATAAAAATAAATGTGAGGTTACACATTTCATGTGGTTTGTTGTAGTTGTTTTCCGTCATGTTTGTTTATTTTCTACACTTCACTTCATTCCATTCCATTCATCTATCTACTACTTTACACATTACACTCTCTTTTCACCATTGAGCTTTTGCTTTGACTGTTTTGAGGGAATGAGGTTTGTTTTTGTTGCTGCTGTTCAAATTGGTTGTTTTGTTTAGAAAGTAGCGAGAAAGCCTAAAAACCAACAATAATGAAAAGGCAACAGCAACAAAAAACGCATGTGAAATCTAAATACTTAAAAAAACAATAACAATAATAAAAAATACATAGAGAAAAGTGCAGTATGTAAAACAAATTAAATAAGTATTAAAAAGTTCTCATTTATTAAGAGCCAGAGACAACAAAAAGATCTAACAGAGTTGTAATTTGTTTATAAATAATTACAGCTTAAGAGATGTTTAGAATGTAAAAATCTTAGTTAAGTTAAAGCAATTTATTTTTTGTTATACAAATTTTGATTAATAAAATTTATGAAAAATGTTCAAATATTTGTTTTATGAATTTAGCAAAAATTTAACATAAACCGAAATTAAATAAAGTTCTAGGCTTACATTTGCTATAAAAAATATTAAATAAATATAATGCCAAGTATTTTAAAAATTTACGATAAATTTTAAAATTTAAGTTTTTGAAAATTTAACATAAATTGAAATTAAATAAAATATCCAGCTTTTATTTAATATTAACTATTTTAATTTAGAATTATTATAAATATTTTTGTGATTTACGATAAATTTTCAAATTCTTATTTTATGAATTTAGCAAAAATTTAATAAAAACCGAAATTAAATAAAATTCAAGGCTTTATATTGATATATAAAGTTTTAATTAAAAATAATGTTAAGTATTTTAAAAATTTACGATAAATTTTTAAATTTAAGTTTTTGAAAATATAACATAAATTGAAATTAAATAAAATTCTTAGCTTTTATTTAATAGCAACAATTTTAATTTAGAATTATGCTAAATATTTTTCCGATTTACGATAAATTTTCAAATTCTTATTTTATGAATTTAGCAAAAATTTAATAAAAACCGAAATTAAATAATATTCTAGGCTTATATTGATATATAAAGTTTTAATTTATAATAATTTTAAGTATTTTACAAATTTACGATAAATTTTTAAATTTAAGTTTTTGAAAATTTAACATAAATTGAAATTAAATAAAATTCTCAGCTTTAATTTAACAGCAACCATTTTAATTTAGAATTATGCTACATATTTTTCCGATTTACGATAAATTTTCAAATTCTTATTTTATGAATTTAGCAAAAATTTAATAAAAACCGAAATTAAATAAAATTCTAGGCTTTATATTGATATATAAAGTTTTAATTAAAAATTATGTTGAGCAATTTAAAAATTTACGATACATTTTTAATATTAAGTTTTTGAAAATTTAACATAAATTGAAATTAAATAAAATTCTTAGCTTTTATTTAATAGCAACAATTTTAATTTAGAACTATGCTAAATATTTTTTCGATTTACGATAAATTTTCAAATTCTTATTTTATGAATTTAGCAAAAATTTAATAAAAACCGAAATTAAATAAAATTCTAGGCTTTCTATTGATATATAAAGTTTTAATTAAAAATTATGTTGAGCAATTTAAAAATTTACGATAAATTTTTAATATCAAGTTTTTGAAAATTTAACATAAATTGAAATTAAAGAAAATTCCAAGATTTCATTTCTTATAAAAAATTTCAATTAAACATAATGGTAAATAATTTTAAAATTTACGATAAATTTTTAAATATAAGTTTTTGGAAATTTAATCAAAATTGAAATTAAAGAAAATTCATAGCTATTATTTGATATAAAAAAATGTATTTACAAATTATGTTAAGTATTTTAAAAATTTACGATAAATTTTTAATTAAGAGTTTTGGAAAATTTTATAAAAATTGAAATTAAAGAAAATTCATAGCTATTATTTTATATAACAAAATTAATTTAGAGATTATGTTAAGTATTTTAAAAATTTACGATAAATTTTTAATTAAGAGTTTTTAAAATTTTTATATAAATTGAAATTAAAGAAAATCTCAAGATTACATAAAATATTGAAAACATTACATAAAAATTATTAAAAATATTTGTATTATTTACGATAAACTTTTTTAAAATAAAGCAATTGCTTGTAATAGTTTGTATATTTGTGGGAAATGAGTAATTTATAAAAAAAAAGTTTAATGAACTCAATCATAAAAGTTCGAAAAAATAACCACTAATATTAATTTAGTTCTTTTTTTTAGCTTATATTCTTTAAAAGTTCACTTTAAGTCATGTTATTTATTTTTTTGTTGTGTTTGTGGCTGTAATTATATCCCTTTTTGTGGTTTTAAAAGGATTTCCTTTCACTGTCACTTGTTTTTTCTGTGTGTGTTCTTTTCATTCACACCCTTTTACTTGTTTTATTCATTCATGATTTTTTTATATAGTTTTTTGTATAACAGAGGAGTATGATCGGGGCGCTTTTTTGCTGTAATTACAAACCACAGTTTAAGCGGAAGTAAACTTCAGTGATTTTTACTTGACTTTAAGTTTAACTTTCAAATGTGTTGTGTGTGAATCATTATTCATTCAAATGTTTGTTTAACACCTTTAACCCTTTTGAGTTTAAATCATAATACATACATTATTATGAAGTTTTCTCAACACCCACCCACCTTTTTTTTGGAATAAAAACCAACCAACATCCATCATTATTAAAAAATAAAGACAAAAGCCTTTTAGTTTAAGTGAATGTAGGAATTATTTAAAACAAACTTTCTTTTTAAACTTTCCCAAAAAAAAAACACAACGAGAGAGAAGTGAAAAAGTGATCGTATTTGTTTTTATATAAATTTAATTTTATTATTGCCAATGTAAGCAGCAATTTTAGTAGAGTAAAAGTGCATCACCGAAAAATCATTTAAAAACACAAAAAAACAATTCATTTATTCATACATTCAGTCATTTCATTTTATTCATTAACTAATTCAAGTAAAAATGCATGGAAATTGTATGCTGATCATCATGATCATCTACTATCTAGCAGTCAGTTTGAATAGCAAGTTTGAAGAAAATGATTATTGTTGTTTACTTTTTCGCAGTTTTAATGAAATTGATCATCATCATCATCATCACACTCACATAGTGAAATGAGGGGAAAATTTTGTTATAAAAAATTTCACTTTTTTCCAAATAATTTTCTTTTTCTTTGTTTTTTTTTTTTTTTTTAAAAATTAACAAAGATCATTGATTTTTGAAAGTTTGTTATTTTTTATAAATTGTATGTTAATTTAAAAAACATTACTATAACAACAAAATTTTTATTACGGAAATGACATGTCAGCTAACACAATAATGTAGTTTGTCCTCAATTTCCCTTTAAAGCGACCAACCGCAAAATTCAAACATCATCATCATCATTTAAATAAACATTCAAACTTCAAAGTAATCACATTTTGTTAACACTCTACTACAAATATGATTATTTTGTTTAAGAGTTTTTGTAAATAACTACAAAATTTACATAATCTTACGCTAAAAACCTAAATGAAATCTACCTTATAATAACAATAAAACGAAGAAAAAAAACCATTTGGTGTTGCAATCATTTTTCAACAAATGAAAGTTTTTTTTCCCCTCTAATGTTTAAGAGAGAAATTATAACATTTTTGTTATAATTATAAGATTACGTAAATTGAAAATTGTTTCAAACAAATCAAGCCAGTAAAAAAAGAAATAAAAAGGTTAAACATGATAAATTACCACCTTTCTCCCCAACTAAAGAAAGTGTAAAAAAACCGTTTAAATAAATAATGTGTAGGTGTTTCATAATGTTTAAATAAGTTTTCAAAATTGAATTAATAATGATATTGCCCAACAACTTAAGAGACCGTAACAGAGAAAGAGAGTTAAAAAAAATTGTAATTAATGCTAAACTCAAACCAGTTTTTTAAAATATTCTCAAACTGGGATAAAATAATATAAAAAAACTGAACATTTGTGGGGAGAATAAAATTAGTAAACTGAAATAGTATCAACAAATTATGATTACATCAACTTCTCCTTGCCTGCTTCTCAAACCAATTAAACTTATGTTAACAAAGTCAGCAAGAGTATCTTGGTTTTAAATCAGAAGAGAACTTTAAGAGAACGTTAGAAATTATTTGTCAAATACATGAGAGTACACAATAAAAATAACACAAAATAAATGAGAACAAATAACAAAACTATAAGAAAATTTATTAAACACAAAAACTATTAGAAAATATATGAATCATATTAAACAAAATTATTTTGAAGAATATCGTAAAAATTTTAATATAATAACAAAATTCGAAATTAGTTTATTTAATGATCTATCTTACGACATAACAAATTTCTTATTAATTGCTGGGGAAATTAAAAATAAATTTACGATAAGACAAAATCAAATTTTATTGAAAACAAAAAAATAAAAAATAAATGAATATCATACAAATTTTATTGAACAAACAAAATTCGAAATTAGTTTATTTAGTAAACAATTATATGACACTATAGATTTGTTAATAATTGCAGCAGAAATCATAAATAAATTTACGATAAGCCAACAAATGATTTAAAAAATTTTAAGGAATATCGTAACAATTTCACTAGTATAGTATATAAAACAATTCTCAATAATTTTGCGTTTTTAATCAAATTTGTTTTTGTCTTATCGTAAATTTATTTATGATTTCTTTTTTTGGAAAATGTAAAAAAAAATATTAATAAATATCGTAAACATTTTATAGAAAAAACATAATTCGAAATTAGTTTATTTAGTAAACTCTCAAATGACATAATAAATTTCTGGGTAATTTAAGTAAAAATCAAAAATAAATTTACGATAAGACAAAAAAAAATAAACAATTTTAAGGAATTGCATAAAAAATTTAATCCGAAATTAGTTTAATAAAATAGCTTTTAGATAGCAGAAGAATATTTAAAAATATTTAAAGCTAAAAATTTAAAAAATTATCGATAAAGGTTGTTTTTAATGAAAAGTCTTGTATAATATTGATTTTAGTGAATACAAGGAAAAATCTTTAAAATTGTGATTTTAATAAATTTATTTAAATTCGAAATTAGTTTATTAAAGTGGCTTTCAGATGGCATAAGAATATTATAAAAATTTTGAACTTAAAAGTCTTAAAAATTTACGATAAATATAGATTTTTGTGAAAAAGAAACAAAATAGTGAAAAAATACTAAAATACTGATTTTAATAAATTTATTCATATTCGAAATTAGTTTGATAAAACAGCTTTAAGATGGCATACGAATTTCTACAAAAAGTTAACTCTTTAAAATCTAAAAAGTTTACGATAAAATGAAAAGTTTTCTAAAATGCTGATTTTAGTGAACATGAAGAAACAAATTATTGGAAAAATACCAAAATTCAGATTTTCATAAATTTATTTAAATTCGAAATTAGTGTAATAATAAAGCTTTAAGATGGCATTCTAATTTATAAATAAGTTAAGGCTTTAAAGTTTAAAAATTTAACGATAAATTAAAAAGTCTTTTAAAATATTGATTTTAGTGAACACGATGAAAAAATACTAAAATTTGGATTTTAATAAATTTATTCAAATTCGAAATTAGTTTATTAATGTGGCTTTTAGATGCCATCAGAATAGGTTAAATATTTAGAACTAAAAAATCTAAAAAATTTACGATAAATTAAAAAGTAGTTTAAAATATTGATTTTTGTCAACACTAAGCAAAAATACTAAAATTTGGATTTTAATAAATTTATTTAAATTCGAAATTAGTTTATTAATGTGGCTTTTAGATGCCATCAGAATATTTGAAAAATTTAGAACCTAAAAGTTTAAAAAATTTACGATAAATTAAAAAGTCGTTTAAAATATTGATTTTTGTGAACCCAAGGAATCATACTAAAAAAAGTACTAAAATACTGATTTTTATAAATATAAATTAATTCGAAATTAGTTTATTAATCTAGCTTTCAGATAGCACAAGTATTTATAAAACATTAAAGACTTAAATGACTAAAAAATTAACGATAAAATGAAAAAAATTATTTTTGTGAAAATAAAAAAAAAAATATTAAAAAAATACAAAAATTCATAATTCCAGGATTTTAAAATATTTCGAAATTAAATATAAAAAAATTTAAACTTAAAAGTCTAAAAAATTTACGATAAATTAAAAAGTCTATTTAAAAATTCTGAAAACCAGTACAAAAATATTGATTTTAATAAATATAATTTAATACGAAATTAGTTTAGTAATGTGGCTTTTAGATGGCACATGATTAATAAAAAATTAAAATGAAAAAACAGATTTTTGTGAAAATTATGAAAAAAATATTGAAAAAATACTAAAATTCAGAATTTCATAAATTTATTAAAATTCGAAATTAGTTCATTAATATAGCTTTTAGATAGTTTAAGAACTTATAAAAAATTTTAAACTTAACAGCATAAAATATTTACGATAAATGTGGTGTTTAGCTAAAAAATTAATTTGAATATAAATAATTACTTTAATTATTCAGCTGACTTTTATAGTTTGTTCTAAATAATATTTGGGGTTAATTAACAGTTTAATTACTTCATTTTGTTGAAGATTTTCTTTTACTAAATACCAAAATTATGTAATTATGTTTCATGTGGGGCTAAAATTAATACTCGTTTTTATAATATTTGTTTGTATAGAGTTTTTAGGTTTATGGTTTTGAAACAAACAAACAAATAAGAGATGTATCGTATGTATGTTACATTAAAATTGATTACAATCAATTGTATTGTATTGTTGTAAAGTATAGTAAAGTATGTAGGGTATGTATGTTTGGGGTTATATAGTGAAATATTTATTTATAGAGAGAGTGTGTGCTTGTGCTGAGCTGTGCGTGTATTTCCATTTATTGTAATAATATTTTTGGATGTTATTGGATTTTTGTAGGTCATGGTCTACTTTTTATTTCAGTTCACAATTTCTGTCGTAATGAATATTTTTTTCAGTATGTGGAGTGTTTTCTGTTACGACGACTACGACTAACTACAGCAAACGGCTGTGGCGATGACGCTACGTGCGTGTGTAAAGCTTCATACAAATAGTTTTTCGATTTTTTTTATTTTAACTTTTTGGGTTGTTTGATTTTTTTTTTGTTTTAAATAAAATAAAGAGTCAATGTTTGTTGCTTGGTGTTTAAAGAGACACTTACTTACTTACTTACATACATGGTTTGTTGGTTGGTTGGCTGGCTGGAGGGACTAACAATGTATAGTAAATTTACAACAACAGTGTTATGGTAAACTATGCGTACGTTGTGATTACACTGCTTGGTAAAATTAAATAAACCACAAAAGCAATTTATGTACATACAGTTTGCATATAAACCAAAAAAAAAAAAATAAATAAAAATTGAAATAAATACTCGTACTTAAATGAAATATTTATACAGATAGGCAGGCAAACAGACATAAATGTTTTATATAAAAAGAGTACGAGTAAAGACAGAAGAAGTCATACTACTAGAGTTCCTTGATAAATGACCTCAATATTGGATAACGTACTCGTACATTTACACATAGTAAATGATGGTGCTGATGAAGACTTCGTCGGCGACGACTGTGACGACAATGATGATGATAATGATGATGTCGATTTTATGTCAAAATAAAACATAAATTTTTTTTATTTCATCACAAAGTAAAAAATTAAATTTTTTACTTTTTGTTAAGCATTTTAAAGGGGAGCTTTTCCTATTACACAGATACAAAAATATGTATGTGGTATTGGTGAGTAATCATGAGATTTATATTTATGTGTAAGTACTTGAAATTAATTAACCTTTTGATCTAAAATTACTTTTTGTTGGTGTTGTTGTTGTAGCTGTTGAATGAATGAATGTGTTTAAATTGTGTGTGTTCAAGAGCAAATTCATCAAGCAAGTTCCTATAATAATCTCATGAGTGCGTTCGTTATTGTATTTTATAGCCAGCCAAAGCTTTGTGTTTTCAATTTTATTGAAAAATACTTCCGTGTAAACTATACAATTTATAATAATAGCTTGTATTTGTATCTAGCTCATTTGCCTTAGAATTTGAGTGGTAATTTGTGACATCGTTTTTTTTTTAGGTCATCATACATACATACACCTAATTGTATTTATGTTATAATTTAGTATATGAACTCATTCATCTGTTGCTATATGAAGCAAGCCACAACCATACAAATAAACTAAATGAAAAGAAAATTCAGGGTATGAGAATTTTTGGATACAAACATAATAAAACATACTCACAAAATGGGTCAATTGTTTGTTTGATTATAATCATTAGTTATAAAAAAAACTTATCAAATAAACAAAAAACAATAAAAAATAGTAAAGGCTTTTTACAGAAAACAACCCTTAACAAATAAAAGTTATAGTAAAAGTAAAAAATCAAACAAATTTAAAAAAAATTTTAAATCCAAAAAAGTTAAATACAAAAAAAAAATAAAAAATATTTTTTTTTTAGAAAAATAAATGAAAATTTTATGAAAAATAAATGAAAATTTTTTAAATTTAATAAAATTCGAAATTAGTTTAAAACTTAAAAATGGCGGAAAAATTTTTCAAAAGAAAACAGCAGAAGTTAACAAAATATTTACGATAAAGTTTGATTTTTTAATGGATTTTTTTTTTTGCTTTTTTTTATTAAAATATTTTTCTATAGGTTTGAAGTAAATTTCAAACCAACAGAAAAATATTTTAATAAAAAAAAAAATGTCCTTAATAAATTTTTTTTTAAAAAAATTAAATTTTTTAAAATTTTATTAAAATTAAGAATTTTTTTTAATTAAACTAAAACCTATAGAAAAATATTTAAATTAAAAAAAAAATTTCGTTAAACATTTTTTTTAAAAAAATTAAATTTTTTAAAATTTCATTAAAATTAAGAAAAATTTTTAACATTTAACTAAATTCGAAATTAGTTAAATAAATAAGCTTTAATATAACTGAAACAAATATGCCTTTAAAACATTCCTAGTTATTAAAATATTTACGATAAAGTAAAATTCTCTGTAAATGCAAAATTTTATAATAAATTTAATTTAATTAAATAAAATAGAAAACATGTGATTTTAATAAATCTAACAAAATTCGAAATTAGTTTAATGAAATCACTTTTAAATACCAAAGGAATATTTAAAAATATACAAACTTTTCATTCCAAAAAATTTACGATAAACTTTATTTTTAATTAAAACCTCTTTAAAATTCAGATTTTAATAAATTTAACACAAGTTGAAATTATTTTAATGAAATGGCTTTTATATATTACAAGAAATGTAATAAATTATAAAAAAAATAAATTTAAAAAATTAAATTTTTTAAATAATTTCATAAAATTTGTAATATTTAATCAAATTCGAAATTAGTTTAATTAGCTTTAATATAACTTTAACAAATTAAACATTAATAGAGCAGAAGTTATTAAAAAAATTACGATAAAGTTAAATTTATACTTTGAAAGTGAAATTTTTTTAACAAAATATTTACGATAAAGTTCCATTATTTAATAGAATTTTTTTTTTGCTATAAATTTACTTCAAACAATATGAACCCCTAGAGAAAAATATTTAAATTAAAAAAAAAAAATTTTGTTAAAATTTTTTTTTTAAAAAATTAAATTTTTTAAAATTTTATTTTAATTAAGATTTTTTTTTTAAATTTAACTAAATTCGAAATTAGTTAAATAAATAAGCTTTAATATAACTGAAACAAATATGCCTTTAATACATTCCTAGTTATTAAAATATTTACGATAAACTAAAATTCTCTGTAAATGCAAAATTTTATAATAAATTTTATTAAATAAAATAGAAAACAATTGATTTCAATAAATCTAACAAAATTCGAAATTAGTTCAATGAAATCACTTTTAAATACCAAAGGAATATTTAAAAATATACAAACTTTTAATTCCAAAAAATTTACGATAAACTTTATTTTTAATTAATACAGCTTTAAAATAGAGATTTTCATAAATTTAATACAAATCGAAATTATTTTAATGAAATGGCTTTTATATATTACAAGAAATGTAATAAATTATAAAAAAAATTAAATTTAAAAAATTAAATTTTTTAAATAATTTCGTAAAATTTTTAACATTTAATCAAATTCGAAATTAGTTTAATTTATAAGCTTTAATATAACTTTAACAAATTTAACATTAATAGAGCAGAAGTTATTAAAAAATTTACGATAAAGTTAAATTTATACTTTGAAACTGAAATTTTTTTAACAATAAATTTAATTAAATAAAAAACAACACAAATTTTAATGAATTTAACAAAATCCGAAACTAGCTTATTTAGTAAGCAATCGTATGACTCTAAAAGGTTCTAAATAATTTAAGCAGAAATCACCAAGAAATTTACGATAAGGCAAAAAACTTAAGAAAATGATCTTAAAATGAAAATATCTTAAAAAATTTAATGAAACAACAAAATTCGAAATTAGTTTAGATAGTAAACTATTAAATGCAATTAAAAACTTGTTAATAGTTTTAGCAGAAATCATAAATAAATTTACGATAAAAAAATTATAACAAAAATTTGAATGTAAAAACCAAATTCGAAATTAGTTTTAATTGTAGACTCTCATATAAGTTCAAATATTTTTTGGAAAATATCACTAGAATTATTAAAATATTTACGATAAAGTTGTTTACAAATTTTAGAATTTCTTGAACAAAGAAAAAATTGTTTAAAATATTGTCAACAAAAATTGAAATTAATTTAATTATCAATATTTCTTATGGTATTGAGGAATTCTTAGAAAACTGCAAATACTAATTTTAAATATTTACGATAAGAAATAACAGTAAAAGTTTGCAAAAATTTTAAATGTGTTAAACAAAATAAATACTTAGATTTGTGTTTGTTAGGGAATAATTGAGATAAAATTAAATAAATTATTAAGCAAAAAAATATTTTAAATGACGAATAAGCAAAAACTGAAAAAGATTATTAAAAAAAATTCAGGGATTCAAAGAAATATTAGAAAATTCAAATGAAATATTTACGATAAAATAAAAACTTGCTTTCAAATAACTATAGGTTACAGTAAATCCCCTTAAAATTTACGATAAAGAAAACTTAATAGATTTGTTTAAAAAATTATTTAAATTTTTTTCTGACAAGTTTACAAAAATGTAAATAAAATCTTTGTAATGAAGAAATTATTACTTTTAAAGCTTATCACGTCATTGTTTTAATTTAATATACATGATGATTGTTTTACATTTTGATCTCATAATCTAGTTTGGTTACTTTATTTTATTTTATTTAATTTTCAATAATTTTAATAAAATAATTCATTTTTGCCATGGCCATGTGCTAGACTCTATTAAGTAAAATCTTGTGTATGCTTTTCTCTGATTCTCCCTTATTTTGCTGATATCAGCAATAAGAATATTATATTTGTGGTTTTCAGTACTTTCATATCTTTTTTGCCCACTTTAAAGAGTATGAAAAAAAAAAATGAAGAATAAAATGTGGTTCTTTTTATTTATTTTTCATATAGTAAAAAGAATTTCGAGGTTTTAAGCTTCATAATGATGAATCATAATTAGTTGTGGGGTACTGATGTGTTTGTTCTTTTGTGAAATTAAATGAAATGAAATACAATTAAAAGTCAAGTACTTGAGCGTGCGTTATCAGTGAAAGATAAATTTATTAAACCCTTGATATGGAAACAAATTTTATATGCAGATTATTTTTTATTTTTCACAATTAACTACGTTAAATTTAGCATTGGAATGGGAAATGAGGAAATCATACAAGCACGTAAAACATGTATGAAGATAAAGTACTTTGATTTAATAACAAATTATTAACAAATATTGTGAACAAGTTAAACAAAAAAAATAAGGTCATCAATATTTGCAACAAAAAAAAAATAATAAAATGTTAAAAATTGTAATGAAACAACAAAATTATGTTAATAGTTATAGCAGAAATTGGAAATAAATTTACGATAAAGAAAAAAAAAACAATCGAAAATCTAATAAAATTACAAAATTCGAAATTAGTTTATTTAGTGGACTTTCATTTTACCATAGTTTTAACAGAAATCTCAACAAAATTTACGATAAGACAAAAAACGCATGTAATTGAAAATAGAAGAACAATTTAAAGAAATATCGTAAAAATTTTAAGAAATATCGTAAAATTTTAATGAAACAACAAAATTCGAAATTAGCTTATTTAGTAAGCTTTCATATCGCATTAAACATATCTTAATAGTTGTAGCAGAAATCAGAAATAAATTTACGATAAAGCAAAAAATTAATGAAATAAAAAATTTAAGAAAAATTTAAAAAAAAATAACAAAATTCGAAATTAGTTTATTTAGTGGTCTTTCAAATGACATTAATATTTTTTCCATAATTTTAAAAGATATTACCAAAAAATTTACGATAAGACAAATTTTAAAAAATTTCGTACATTTTTTTTAAATAAAAAAAATCCGAAATTAGTTTATTTAATAAACTATCAAATGATATTAAAAATTTCTCTAAAATTATAGCAGAAATACTTACTAAATTTACGATAAGAAAAAAAAATTCATTTCATAAAAAATGTAAAAAATTTCAAGAATATCGTAAAAATTTAAATGTATTAACAAAATTCGAAATTAGTTTATTTAGTAAGCTATCAGTTGACAATAAAAAATTCTTAGTAATTGCAGCAGAAAACAGAAATAAATTTACGATAAAACAAATATTTCATGGAAATGCTTGAAAAATTCTGTTATTTAAATAAAAAAAAATCCGAAATTAGTTTATTTAATAAACAATCAAATGACATTAAAACTTTCTCTAAAATTATAGCAGAAACCATTAATAAATTTACGATAAGAAAAAAAATTCATTTCATAAAAAATGTAAAAAATTTCAAGAATATCGTAAAAATTGAAATATATTAACAAAATTCGAAATTAGTTTATTTAGTAAGCTTTCAAATGACACTAAAAATGTCTTAGTAATTGCAGCAGAAATCAGAAATAAATTTACGATAAAACAAATATTTCATGGAAATGCTTGAAAAATTCTCTTATATATCCCGTAATATCCTAAGATTTTTAAAATCGCACAAAAATCACCCTGCTTTTGTTCAAAAAGTTTCCTGGTGATTTCTATTTAATACTAGCCAATCAAAGAAAATTATTTCTGCCATTAAAAAAATTAACAAATTGAAGGCTTTTTGATTGAATTGAAAAAAAAAATATAAATAAAACAAAATAATTTCAATAAAACAAATCAAAGGTTGTTATTTTTCTTTTCAACAAGGTTGTAAATTTACAGCAAATTGCTATGTTATTACAGAAATGAAGGCTGGAATTTGTAAAATATAAAATATTTTCAATAAATGTTAATTTAACAGTTACATTTCCTTTTGCCGTTATAAATGTTAAGTTTAACATTATTATGCTAATAAGAGTTTAACATTTAATATATTTAACAGCAATTTGAAGGCTGTCATAGACGATTCAGCTAGTAATTAAAAACAGTTTGAAGGCTAAAATGTTAACCTTAAAATAATAAGGAAATACATTTTTAACAGTAAATGTTAATGATTTCACAATTAAAGTTAATATGTGTATCTACAGCTGCTAGTTTTTAACTAAAAATATAATAAATTTATAAAATATGTTTATAAAGGTTATTTCATTTATAAATTAAAACATAAAACTGAAGGCAGGAAAAAGAATTTTTTTTTGTTTTGAAAATTACATTGAAATAAAGACAAACTATGTATTTGAGCAGAGCATAGACAACTGACAATAAATTATGTTGCAATGTCAGGCTACATATAAATATATGAGAATTTCTTAAATGTTTATGAGTCATGCAGTAGTTTGATTTAAATTGTTATAATAAGTTTTATGAAAAATTTCCTAAAACTGCTTGAAAACTGTATGACAAAATTTTTTAATTGGTAATATGGTAAGTATTTTAAACATTTAACAGAAACCGAAATTAGTTTATTGAATAAACTTTTTATTGTTATAAAAAGTTTTATGAAAAAGTTCCTAAAAGTACTTGAAAAATTTACGATAAAATTTCAAAATTTTTTACAGAAAGAATTTTAAACATTTAACAAAAACCGAAATTAGTTTATTGAATAAACTTTTTATTGTAATAAAAAGTTTTATGAAAAAATTCCTAAAAATGCTTGAAAATTTTACGATAAAATTGAAAAAAAAAATTTACATACATTTAACAAAAAACCGAAATTAGTTTATTGAATATAATGTTTAATGTTATTAAAAGTTTTATGAAAAAATTCTTAAAACTACTTGAAAAATTTACGATAAAATTTCTAAATTTTTTACAGAAAGATTTTTTTAAAATTTAACAAAAACCGAAATTAGTTTATTTAATAGACTTTTGAATCTAATAAAACAGTTGACTAAAAAAGTCATACAACTGCTAAATAAATTTACGATAAATTTAAAAAAAATTATTTACTCTAACATCATAAGAATTTCTAAAATTTAACAAAAACCGAAATTAGCTAATTAAATAAACTTCTATGTCACGTACAAAATTTAATTATCAAGTTAACACAACATCAAGAAATATTTACGATAAAATATAAAAAAATAAATTTTAAAAATTTAAGCAAAACCGAAATTAGTTTATTAAAAAAACTGTTTAATGTTATACAAAATTTAAGAAAATCGAATTTTGGTTGCTACTTATAAATTTGTGAATTTCTGAAATCTTACAATTTTACTTTAATTTATTTGCTAAATAAATATTTAAGTAAAGTATCATGTAACTTTTGTTGAAAAGAACCCCTCCTGGTAATAAGTATTTTAAATACAATTGTTAAATTTAGGTTAAATATTCCAAATGAAATTAAAATGTATGGGGCGTTTTAAGTTTTCTTTACAAATGTGACTCTCCCTTAGTTTACACGCATTTTGTTTTCAATTTTTTTTTTTTGCAAAAATTTTAGGTAAAATCCTTAACACTTCCTATTTCCTTTCACCACATGGAGTGAGAGCAAGAGGAAAGTAGGAAAAATATTGTGTTTAATCTAAATTCAAATTGAGGTTAAATATACACACACACTCTCTCATGTGTACATTCAACATTTGTTGATTAAAAAAAGAAAAAAAAATCATTGTCGTTCTTGTCATTCTTATAGATTTGACCTCACAACCTACAAAAAAAGGCCATTTTAAGCACAACAACAAAAAGGACTAAAAAAAGTAGATATTTAATTTAGTGTAATACATACACACATATGGTCTCAAACTTTCACACACACACATTCTCTCTTACATATTCCTTTGCTACCAAAGGAATAATATTACCAACAACAACAAAAATTTAACTAAATAAACCACCAACAACTACAACAGACGCCTCAACATTTAATAGAGAGCAATATTCATATACAAACAAACATACACACATCCACATAAATGTATGTGAGTCAGGAAAAGTGTGTCAACATTTATTTTTTGTGTTTTTTTAGGCTGAGCAAAATTTTTGCCACAACTAGGAGAACAAAAATAACAACAACAACAAGAATTGAACTACAAACAACAACTACATATTAGTAACAGTGTGCAAAACTAGAGTAGTGTAAAGCAGTGAGATGAGAGGTGTGGGATTTTTTGTTTATTATTAACTGAAAGGAAATTTAGAAAACTAGTTTTATTCAAGCTTTTTTTATTTAGAGAAATACATATAAAAAAGCCTTGGTAATATTTCGTACCTTTAAGGGTGACATACAAAATATAGGGGAAAGATTAAATTAAATTTAAAACAATTTGAAGAAAATGTTTAAATAAATTTTTTTTATACAAATTAAACATAAAGCGAAATTAGCTTAATTAATAAATTACTTAATGGCTTACAAAATTTATTAAAATAATTTAAGCAACTCCTTGAAAAATTTACGATAAAATGCATTATATTTAATTTTATACATTTAACAAAAACCGAAATTAGTTTATTGCTTAAATTGTATAATACCAAATAAACTTTGTTAAAAAGTGTACCAGAACTTTTTGAAAACTTTACGATAAAATGCATAAAATTGAATTTTAAAAATTTAACAAAAATCGAAATTAGTTAATTGAACAAACTTATTAATATTACAAACAATTTTATAAAAAATGTCATAAAACTGATTGAAAAACTTACGATAAAATATATAAAAATTAATAAAAACAAATCCTGCTTTCAAAATTTACGATAAATTATATATAGGAACTTTTTAAAATTTAACAAAAACCGAAATTAGTTTATTGAATAGACTGTTTGATAACAAACAAAATTTAAAAAAAATTTTAACACACCTACATGAAAAATTTACGATTATATAAAATAATTTGATATACAAAAATTAATGAATATTGTATAATATTGTAAACATTTTAAACAATTTAACAAAAACCGAAATAAACTTATTGAGTAAACTATTCAATTTTATATAAAATTTCTGGAAAAAATTACGATAAAATACAAAAAAATTAAAATTATTATTTTTTAAATTTTTAAAGAAATGCTATAAATTAAAAACAAAAGATTGTCCAATATGTGAAGAATTTGCACAGTTTAACAAAAACCGAAATTAGTTTATTAAGTAAGCTATTTAATGTTATATAAAATTTTAAGTAATACTTCTGAGAACCTTTTGAAAATCTTACGATAAAGTTCAAGATAAAAAATTAAAATAATTTTTTTTTTAAATTTAAAAAAATTTTATAAAATAAAAGTAAAAGATTTTTTAATATTTAAAAAAAATCCGAAATTAGTTTAATGACTAAGCTATAACACTATATTACGATTACATAAAATAATTTTATATAAAAAAAATTAATGAATATTGTCCAAAATCGTAAGAATTTTAAATAGTTTAACAAAAACCGAAATTAGTTTATTAAGTAAACTATTTAAATTTATATAAAAATTTAAGAAACTTTACGTAGAACCTCTTGAAAAACTTACGATAAATTAAAAAAAAAAAATAAAATTATTTTTTTTTTTGAAATTTAAAAAAAAATAGTTTATAAATTTAAAATAAAAGAATTTTTTATATTTAAAAAAATTCGTAATTAGTTTAATTACTAAGCTTTCCTATAACACTAAAATTATAGGGGATTACTATAGCAGAAATCATAGAGAAATTTACGAGAAGCTTAAAAAACGACAAATAAATAAATAAATATTTTTGAAATTTTAAAAAAAAATCTTTATAAATTTAAAATAAATGAAATTTTAATATTTAAAAAAAATCGAATTTAGTTTAATGAGTAAGCTTTCCTATAACACTATAAAGTTTTGAGAGTACTATAGCAGAAATCATAGAGAAATTTACGAGAAGCTTAAAAGTTAATACAAAATATTTGGTCAATTCACAAGGTCTCTTATCATGTCATATTGTCATAATGTCCTAATATTTCACAATGGTTTTTATTGTTATTCAAGCAAAAAATGTTCTAATATAATACTACTCTGTATGCTATGTTTATTGTGTTATCGTAACCAACAAGCAGAGACCTGCGCCGAATGCCTAAGAGTCGGTTAAGCCGAACTGCCGAGTCATCATATATTAGGACATTATGACAATATGACTGATAAGAGACCTTGTGAATTGACCAATTGTTTTTAAACAATATTTTACGCAAGTTTTATTATATTTTAAAATATGAAATTAGCTTACATTTCACAATATATTAAAACATATTAAATTTGTCGTTAAGTAAAGTAGAAATCATTACAAAATTGCAACAAAAATATTTGATAATATAAAAAATGAGTTTTTTGTAAAAAAATTTTAGGAATTTTTATTATATTTTAAAATTCGAAATTAGTTTACCGTTCACTACTTCATATGACATAATAATTTTTCAGTTAAGTAAAGCAGAAATTATTAAAAAATTTACGATAAAGTAAAAAAAAATATTTTTTTATTCAGTTCCTTTTTTATTTTAGTTTAATTCTTAAGCTTTCCTATGCTACTATAAATACATAGAACTGAATCAGAAATTATTAATAATATTACGAGAAGTTAAAATAATTTCCATAAAATATTTGTATTAAATGGTGATTTTGCCAAAATTTGAGAGGAATTTTTAATATATTTAAAAATTCGAAATAAGCTTATGTTACAAACATTTATAAGACATAATAAATTTATCGTTAAATAATGCAGAAACTATTAAAAAATTTACGATAAAGTACAAAAACTGAAATTCAAAATTAGTTAAATCATTAAACTCATGAAATCTCCAAAAAAAATCGTATCTATAGCGAATTTCTAACAAAATCGTGTCATAATTAACTTTATATCACTAACCAACAGTTTAAACAATCAAACTATCCTTCTTTAAGCACCAAAATACTTAAAAAGTACCCTATTTAAAAACCCCAACACTTAAAAAGCTTTTTTATTACACAAAATTCCCTTAATTCTGTGACAATTTTATAAGCACTCTTTTTTCTAACTCTCTGTTTACGAAAAGAGCATTATTACTAAAGTAACTGTAATTACTGTAAGAGAGAGAGAGAGAATCCTTTAATTGTTCTCAATGATTATTTGTATTGTTACCTTTTGTTATCACAGCAATGTAGGTGTTGTTGTTGTTGGTGATGATGGTGGTGGTGGTGTTGTTGGTTATGTTGTTGTTGTAGTGTAACCGATGCAGGATTGGGATTTATTAATTGATTTTGATTATTTTGCTGTTGCAAAGCATTACAATATTCTTTAGAATTTGGACATTTAACCAATAATACTACACATAAAGGTGAATTTGTTGAATTACTATTATTGTTATTATTATTATTTGAGGAGGACGACGAAGATGATGATGATGAAGAAGTCGAAGATCCGTTAGAGTTTGAGGCAGAAGACGTAGAAGAGGAGGAATGTTGCTGCTGCGGGTGATTGTGATGATGTTGATGATGATAATGCGGTTGTTGTTGAGAGTTTAGTTGTTGCTGCTGCTGCTGTATCCTATGTTGCTGTTGCTGCTGATGATGATGGTGATGATGTTGGTGTTGCTGCTGCTGTTGTTGTTGTGGTGTGGCAGATTGTTGTTGCTGACTTGTTGCCAAGGCTTGATTTTGTTGCTGATTTAAATGTCGGCGTATCGATTGATGTATACGATGTGTTATTGAATTCGTTAAAGCGGAATGTTGCTGATGATACAAAGATGATGACGCAGAAGAGGAGGCCGCTGATAATGACGAGGACGACGACGAAGATGCTCCTGCTATTGTATGGGAATTCGTCGAGTTGGTGATTAAAGCAGGTGGCGAATTTAAACGATTTGCTATAATACTATTTAAAGTTGTACTTGATGTTATCAGCGAAGAGGGATTTGAAACCAAACTTCTTAAAGTCGAATTTGTAAGGGAGGAGGAGGAGGCCGAGGCAGTAGACGTAGACGAAGAAGTAGATGCAGAAGCAGAAGAAGTAGAATTTGAATTTGTACTCGCGTTACTTATTGAGGAACTTTGTCTTTTTAATACATTTTGTAAATTATTTGTGGAGAAAACTTCTTGCAACAAGGAGCCAGCTGCAGCAGTAGAAGAACTGGAGGATGAAGACAATTGCTGGCTAAGTGAGGAATAGTGAGAGGAAGGCGTTGTTAAATGTCTGGCCAAAGTTTGTAAAGATTGTCTTTCTGCGGTAGGCGCTGCTGGCGTTAGGGGCAAATGACCCAAATGTTGTTGTAATACCGAGGGTTGTTGTTGCTGCTGGCCACTGGCCTTAGAATTGGGTGAGCTCTGAGAGGAGGATGAGGAGGAGGAGTTGTTGTTCTGTAAATGTTGCTGCAATATATCGGATCTGTGTAAGGCAGGTGTTGGTGGTGTTGAGGGCGGTGGTGTAGGTGGGGTATTCAATTGTTGTTGCTGCTGCTGCTGATGGTGCGTGGTTTGTATAATAGGCGGTGCCGCTATTAATTGTTGCAAACGACTGCAATTATTTAAATTTAATGACGATGAGGCGGCGGTTGTACTACTGGCGCTGGTGGAAGCTGCTAATTCATTAGCAATGGCTTGAACTGCTGCCTTAGCAGTTGCGGCTGAAGTTTGTTGTATTATTGCAGGCGATTTGGGCGATGTAGGAGTGGTGGCTGCTGTGGGTGGCGGTGTCAAACAGCAGCAATCATTTTCCGAATCCGCAGAATTCTCATTTAAATCATCCACTATTTCTATAGACTCTAGATCATTGACAATATTTTGCTTTTTCTTTATCTTCACAAAGGGATCAAACATTTTTTTATTTGCAAAAGGAATTTTTTTGTTATTTTTTTAGGGTTTTCAGGGGTTTGTTTTAGACACAATAAAAATAGCACAACACTTTTTATTTATTTCAAAGATTTTTTTTTTTTCAAAATTTATAAAATTCTTAACATCACAATTTTTTTTTACAAAAATATTTTATTTTAATAGCTTTAATTTTTTACAACAATTTGGTGTGGTTTTAAGTAAAGTAATTCTTTTTGCACTATTTTTTAACAATTTTTTAAAGTGATTTTTTTTTATTAATTTAATTTCTTTATTTTGTACTTAAAAATTTGTGTTTTGTTTGTTAATATTTCTTCATAAATAATTTAAAAGTTGTAAGTAAATATATGAAACTCTAGGTTTAAGTTTTATGTTTTAAATAAAACTTTTTATTTTTTGTAATTTTCTTAAATTTTTTAAACAATTTAGATTTTCACTTATTTTGCTGAATTTTTATTTTAAACATTTTCTTTTTGTTTTAAATTTCTTTATTTTAAGCATAAAATTTCTTTATTTTCTTTGTATAGAGCTATGCTTTTATTTTCAATTTATTAAATTTGTTTTCTTTTTGAATTATTAACACTAACCGAAGAAAAAAAACGTAAAATATTCACGTTAAATTTATATAGATTTTCTCAGTAAAAATTTGAAAAAAATAATAATAATATATATGAAATAAAGATCACAACAAGCGCACGATGCTAACAGTACGAAAGTTAATAATAAACTGAATGTATGATAATAAAAAGTTAACACACGTTATGTTCAGCTCAATACAATTTAATATATCTACACTCATAGCAAACACACACAGATACTCACATACACTCTCACACTAACTCACTCACACACTCACACACTTAAATACTTAAATATTTATAAAGAGCTGGTTTGGTTGGCTTTCGATTTACATTTTTGTTTCTGCTGCTGCTGCTACTACTACTGACTGTTTGCTGTTGTAGTTGTTGTTATTGTTATTTAGTTAATGTTTCCTCGTTTCACATTTTTTTTTTTTGGTCTTAAGGTTTTTGTAGTTGTTGCTGCTGAATCACATTCACATGTCTAAAATGTGTAACAAAATGTTTATGGCGAAATCATTTCTTAAAAGCAAATACACAAACACACCAACCAACCATCCAACAAACGAAACGAGAAACTCATTTAATAACCAGCAGAGAGCAAGTATCACACTAAATATTTAATCTATATATATAAAAGAGTAACGTTACTGACTGACTGACTGACTGACTGACTGACTGACTGACTGACTGATTCATCATCGCACAGCCCAAACGGCTGAAGCTAGAATCACGAAATTTTAACTGTGGGTTCCTCCCTCCCCAAAACGATCCGATAAGAAGGGATTTTTGGAAATTCGAACGTTTAGGGGGTAAAAAAGGGTAAAAACGGGTAAATTCGGTAACCTTATATCTTCAAAACTAATAAAGATATAAAAAAACTTAAAATAGCATGTTACTCCATTTAAAAAATAAGCTGACAGGTGTTTCGTACTTTTTGGAAATTCGAAACTTTTAGGGGAGAAAACGGGTAAAAACTGTATTTTGGTACTTTTTTTGCACCCTATGTATCTTTTAAACCAATAAACATAGAAACAAATTTTAAATCGTATTCTTTAATTAACAAAAAATAAAAAATATAAGTTTGGTACTTTTTGGAAATTCGAACCATTAAGGGATAAAAATTGTGTTAATTTTTTGGTACTTTTTCATAAAATATGTTTTTCTATAATTTGACATAGACATACGAATATTTTATTATGAGCTCCCACCACGTTACAGAAATTTATTTCAATGAAATTGTACCACCTCAATGGGGATAAAAAAGGTACCAAAAAGGGGATAAAATCGGGAAAATACATTATATTTGAAATTATTAAGCCAATTTTGATAATTTTTTTTAATGTTGGTTCCTGGATTCATATAAAAATTAACTAAGAGGGTGTTATTTGGAACTCGAGTACCAAGGTGTATATTGGGCCAAATCCGGGTAAACAGTTTGGTACTTTTTTTAAAACATATTTATTCTTGGGCACATTAACACAGATTTTAATATTTTGATACATGCCTGTAGCATAAACAATTTTGGCAAAATGGAATATTTTTAAATTTCAAACTTGACGGGAAAGAAAAGGGAAATTGGTACTTTTCTCCTAATGGTACTTTTTTAAAATTTAAATTATTTCAGTTATCGACATTAAAGTTAGCTGATATGTATTTGAGTGAAGTTAGTGTTAGGAATAGGGGATAACCACAATTGTGGGTTTTTTGGTACTTTTTCTATATTCTAATGGTACTTTTTTGAATTTTCTATTACTATGGACTTAGAAACATGAAATTAAGCATATATGGTCCTAAGTAAGTGATAATTCTAGGGGGAGACTTTTTGGTACTTTTTCTTTATTCGATTGGTACTTTTTGTAATTTCTTCACCAATGAACCTAGAAACATGAAATAAAGCTTATATGGAACCGAGTGAGTGGGAAACCACAAGTGTGGGCTTTTTGGTCCTTTTTCTATATTCTAATGGTACTTTTTTGAATTTTCTTTAACAATGGACTTAGAGACATGAAATTAAGCATATATGGTCCTAAGTGAGTGAGAATACTAGGGGGAGACTTTTTGGTACTTTTTCTTTATTCGAATGGTACTTTTTGTAATTTCTTCACCAATGAACCTAAAAACATGAAATTAAGACCGGAGTGAGTGGGAATCTACAAGTGACTGCTTTTTGGTACTTTTTCTATATTCGAATGGTACTTTTTGAATTTTCTGTAATAATGGACATAGAAATATGAAGTTAAGCATATATGGTCCTAAGTGAGTGAGAATTCTAGGGGGAGACTTTTTGGTACTTTTTGTTTATTCTAATAGTACTTTTTTGAATTTTCTATAACAATGAACTTAAAAACATGAAATTAAGCATATATGGTCCTAAGTAAGTGAGAATTCTATGGGGACACTTTGTGGTACTTTTTCTTTATTCGATTGGTACTTTTTGTAATTTCTTCACCAATGAACCTAGAAACATGAAATAAAGCTTATATGGAACCGAGTGAGTGGGAAACTACAAGTGGGTGCTTTTTGGTACTTTTTCTATATTCTAATGCTACTTTTTGAATTTTCTATAATATAATGGACCTAGAAATATGAAATTAAGCGTATATGGTCCTAAGTGATTGAAAATTCAAGCGGATACTTCATGGTACTTTTTGTTTATTCTAATGATACTTTTTTAATTTTCTATAGCAATGGACTTAAAAACATGAAATTAAGCATACATGGTCCTAAGTGAGTTAGAATTCTAGGGGGAGACTTTTTGGTACTTTTTCTTTATTCTAATGGTGCTTTTTGTAATTTCTTCACCAATGAACCTTGAAATATGAAATAAAGGTTATATGGACCAGAGTGAGTGGGAATCCGCAAGTGGCTGCTTTTTGGTACTTTTTCTATATTCTAATGGTACTTTTTTGAATTTTCTATAACAATGGACTTAGAAACACGAAATTAAACATATATGGTCCTAAGTGAGTGAGAAGTCTAGGGGGAAACTTTTTGGTACTTATTCTTTATTCAAATGGTACTTTTTGTAATTTCTTCACCAATGAACCTAGAAACATTAAATAAAGGTTATACGGACCCGAGTGGGTGAGCAACTACAAGTGGGTGTTTTTTGGTACTTTTTCTATATTCTAATGTTACTTTTTGAATTTTCTATAACATAATGGACCTAGAAATATGAAATTGAGCGTATATGGTCCTAAGTGATTGAAAATTCAAGCGGATACCTCATGGTACCTTTTGTTTATTCTAATGGTACTTTTTTTTAATTTTCTATAGCAATGGACTTAAAACATGAAATTAAGCATACTACATGGTCCTAAGTGAGTTAGAATTCTAGGGGAGACTTTTTGGTACTTTTTCTTTATTCGAATGGTACTTTTTGTAATTTCTACACCAATGAACCTAAAGCCATGAAATTAAGCTTATATGGACCCGAGTGAGTGGGAAACCACAAGTGGGGGATTTTTGGTACTTTTTATATATTCTAATGGTACTTTTTTGAATTTCCTATAATAATGGACCTAGAGTTTCCAAAAAATCGAAGAATTTCAAAACCGCGGTTTCGGTTTTAAAAAATTAAAAACCGACCGGTTTCGGTTTTGTGATAATTTATTAAATCTTAAGTATTATAGAAACAAAATTAGTTGATAATATAGGAAATGATATACAAATCTAAAATTCAAACTTGACGGGTTATGGTTTAGTGAATGCGAATTTAAAAGTGATAATCAGTGGTACTATTTCCTTATTGCAATGGTACTTTTTGAATATTTTATAATAATATAAACATAAAAATTTAAAATTAGGAACACATTTTGCATTTTCTATAATAACGGACCCAGAAATATGAAATTAGACATTTACAATTAGATTCACAAACGGAGACGTAATAGTACTATTTCTTTCTTCTAATTGGGGTGGCGAAGCGCACCGGGTCTGCTAGTAGATACAATAAAATAATTCTCCTTTAAAAACCCACTAACAGAGGTCGAGAGCATAAATTCCTTTTATATATCGAGAGATAGGGAGAGTAATAAAATATGAAAAACAAGAAAAATCACCCAAAGCAAAACAAAGCAGTGATAATGAGTAAATGAGTACAGGTTTAATAAATGTACATACACCCCTCCTCTCTATTACCAATAAACCAATTGCAAACAGGCAGTGATGTCAACAAATGCAAATGTTGCGAAAAGTAATTCTGAAGGCTGGGAAAATGTGGAGGGTTCTATGAAATATTATTAATTTTATTTTCAATGATAAATATACATACATATTTGTTTTTAATGCTATTTAGGGCACCTAGTTTTATTTGGAAATTATGAATTTTCTTTTAGAAAATATCACAGATATAAAGAAAATAAATCACAAATAGAAATTTCAAAATTAGCCAAAAAATAGTTTTCTTAAATAAAAGCAAGTAAGAGAGCTATATTCGGCTGTGCCGAATCTTATATACCCTTCACCAAATTATACTTTAAAATATTTTTTTTTAAATATTTTTAGGTAAACAAAATTTATTTTTTTTTTTGTTTTTCAAATTTTTTTTTTTTAAAAAAGTTTTTTGCAAAATTTTTTAAAAAATTTTTTTAAATTTTTTTTTTTTTGAAAAAAAATGTGTGACAAAAAAATTTTTTGATGAAAAAAAAATACGGATTAAAAAATATTTTTCCCGATGTTGACCCATTGTAGGTCCAACTTACTATAGCCTTATCTACATCGTTGCAATGGACTTTGAAATATCTATCATTAGATATCCATATTGTCTATATTAATGTCTTAGATCAAAAATCGAGATTGTCCCGGTTTTTGCTCATATCTCCGTTATTTATGGACCGATTTAGCTGATTTTAAATAGCAAACTTCTCGAAAGCATGTCTGACAGAATTATTGAAGATTTGGATCCCGAAGATATCTGGGGTCTTCAGAAAATTGATTTCCACAGACAGACGGACATGGCTTAATCGACTCCGCTATCTATAAGGATCCAGAATATATATATTTTATAGGGTCGGAAATGAAAAATGTAGAAATTACAAACGGAATGACAAACTTATATATACCCTTCTCACGAAGGTGAAGGGTATAATTAGGAAAATATACCTGGATAGATTTACAGCAAATGTTTTAAATATTAGCTACAATTTCGAATATGTATTTTAAAAGGTAGCATTTCTACTACATACTTTTACCAAAAAAAAATTAGTATTTGAAATACTGCCTTTTAGAAAAGTAGTAGAAATATGTACAACTTTTTTAAAATAGTAGTAGAAATACTACTTTCTTAAAATAGTAGTAGAAAGTAGTATTTCTACAACTATTTTTTAAAAAAATAGTAAAAATACTACTACTATAGAAATACGTACTACTTTTCTAAAATAGTAGTAGAAATAATACTTTTTTTTAAAAATACATAGTACTAAAAATACTACTTTTTTAAAAAAAAATAGTATTAGAAATACTATTTTTTAGTAGTAGAAATACTAGTTTTTTAAAATAGTAGTATGTAGAAACAGTGTTTAAAAAACTAGACTACAAGTAGCAGTAGCAACGAAAAAACACAAGTAGTCTAGTTAAAAAATTAATAAAAACTCGGAGTTAATCAATTACTACTACTACTGCTACCTACACATTTTGGTAGCAGTAGTTGTAGTAGTACCAATAAAAGAAAAATTTAAAAGTAGCAGAGTAATTTATTTTCTATTGCTACCTTAAAAAAGAAAAAGTTTTGATGTAGCAGAGTCATTAGTTTTTTTATTAATTATGCTACTTTTAAAATTAGGAGTAATAGAAGTAGCAGTTGAGGTAGTAGAAGAAGTAGCAGTTAAGTAGCAGCTAAGTAGCAGTTGAGGTAGCAATAAAATAAGTCAAAAATAAAAATATTCAGCCAAAAAAGTATATTTGTGTAAGTTGGTCGTGTTGTAAACAAAAGTTCGGCTTTTTTGTTATACACACAGACAACACCATCTTTCTGTTACCAACACGAACAACTGAGACGAATAAAATCGAATAATTCTTTCAAACACTCTCAAAACAAAACCAACATACAGTGTTTAATTCTGTCAATTTTGGTGTTATGACTGAAGATTTTCTTTTATTGCTATCTTAACTACTTTTATTGCTACCTTAACTGCTGCATCAACTGCTACTTAACTGCTACCTTATTTCTAAATAATAAAAATTAAAACTCGATATAGAGCAATAGCAATGATTTGTATTTTTATGCTACTACTTCATTTACAATTCATGTTTTATTACTACTGCTCTGTTAAGAGTTTTATATTTTGAAGGTAGCAGTAGTTTTAAAAAAAACAAGAAAACGAAACAAGACAAATGCTACTGCTACCGCTACATACACTTTTTTGAAGCAGTAGTTGTAGCAACAGTTAAAAATTTGTTAGTTATCGTAGCTTTTTAAACACTGTGTAGAAATCTACTTTTTTAAAAATATATAGTAGTAAAAATACTAGTAGAAATACTACTTTCTTAAAAAATAGTAGTAGAAATACTACTTTTTAAAAAATGGTAGTAGAAATACTACTTTTTTTTAAAAAATAGTAGTAGAAATACTACTTTTTTAAAAAATAGTAGTAGAAATACTACTTTTTTAAAAAATAGTAGTTTAATTACTACTTTTTTAAAAAATAGTAGTAGAAATACTACTTTTTTTAGAAATAGTAGTAGAAATACTACTTTTTTAAAAAATATGTAGTAGTAAAAATACTACTTTTATAAAAAATAGTAGTAGAAATACTACTTCTTCTAAAAATAGTAGTAGAAATACTATTTTTTAAAAAAACTACTTTTTTAAAAAAAGTAGTAGAAATACTACTTTTTTAAATAGCAAAAATACTACTTTTTACAAAATAGTAGTAGAAATACTACTTTTTTTTAAAAAATAGTAGTACAAATACAACATTTTTTAAAAATAGTAATAGAAATATTACTTTTTTAAAAATAGTAGTACAAATACAACTTTTTTTTAAAAATAGTAGTACAAATATTACTTTTTTATAATAGTAGTACAAAATACTACTTTTTTTTAAAATAGTAGTAGAAATACCACTTTTTTTTAAAAAAAATAGTAGTAGAAATACTATTTTTTAAAAAATATGTAGTAGTAAAAATTACCCTTTTTTAAAAATTAGTTGTAGAAATACTACTTTTAAAAAAAAAGTAGGAGAAATACTACTTTTATAGTATAGTATAAAAAATAGTAGTAGATATACTACTTTTTTAAAATAGTAGTAGAAATTCTACTTTTTTAAAATAGTAGTAGAAATACTACTTTTATAAAATAGTAGTAGATATACTACTTTTTTAAAAAAATATGTTGTAGTAAAAATTCCACTTTTTTTAAAAAATAGTAGTAGAAATACCATTTTTTTAAAAAAAAGTAGTAGAAATACTACTTTTTACATAATAGTAGTAGAAATACTACTTTTTTAAAAAATATGTAGTAGTAAAAATTCCACATTTTTAAAAAAATAGTAGCAGAAATACTACTTTTTTAAAAAATAGTAGTAGAAATACTACTTTTTACAAAATAGTAATAGAAATACTACTTTTTTAAAAAATAGTAGTAGAAATACTATTTTCAACTACTATTTTAAGAAAGTAGTATTTCCATAACTATTTTAAAAAAGTAGTATTTCTACTTTTCTAAAAATTATGCAATTTGAACATAAGTTTGAAAATTTCGAAATTACTTAAATTTGATAATTTAGCTAAAAATTACTAAAACGAAAATTAAGAGATTTATGTAGCTATAATTTAGAAATTTTCGTAAAATCGAAGGTCAGTTCGAAAAATTTGACATTCAAGAAAGTGCTGATTTACATATGTACGTCAAGTTTGCTTGAGCAAGTCTTGAGTTTATAAAAGAGAGAGAAGATGTGATTGGAAAGATTGATAAGTGGGAACCATCACAAAACCTTTAGCAAAGTAAAAAAAAGACTAAAAAATAAATTAAAACAAAAAATGTTAAGTTCGAAAAATAAGCAAAACATTATTGTTGACTTAAAAAATATAAAAATACATAATTTCGAAAATTTTGAACTTTATAATTTAGCTAAAAATAAAGACTAATAAAACAAAAATTATGAATTTTCGAAAATTCGAAGTTAAGTTCGAAAAATTCGAAATATTTTTATATTTAGCAAAATATACTTTAGCAAAATAAATGACAAAAAATTAAGCAAAACATTATTTTTGACTTAAAAAATATAAAAATACATAATTTCAAAAGTTCGAATTTATGTTCGAAATTACGCAAAATTTAGATAATTTAGCTAAAAATTACTAAAATTAAAGACTAAAACCAAGATTAAGCGATTTAGATATAATTTTAAAAAATTCGAAGTCAATTTCGAAAACTTTGAAATTAAAGAAATGACAACAAATTAAGCAAAACATTACTTTAGAGTTAAAAAATTACTAAAATATAGATAAAATATAAAATTTTCTATTTTAGATATAATTTTGGAATTTTCTACTACTATTTAAAAAATAGTAGTAGAAATACTACTTTTTTTTTAAATAGCAGTAGAAATACTACTTTTTAAAAAAATAGTAGTAGAAATGCTACTTTTTTCAACAAAAAAAAGTCCGAAAATTTGGAAATTAGGCAAAACTTAATAATTTAGCTAATAATTACTAAAAATAAAAGACTAAAGCCAGAATTAGAAACTTTCGAAAATTCAAAGTTAAGTTCGATAAATTCAAATTAGTTACAGCTATAATGCAAAAAATCACTAAATTGTCCACATTGACAGCACTCACTTACCTTGTTGTTGTTATTGTTTCTTTACAATAAAAAATCATTTTGCAATAATGTTTTCATTTGGGTTTACATTTACTTAAAACAGCAACAACAACAACTTTAACACACTCTCAATTGCAGGCAACAAAAACAAAACACATTAAGGTGTGCAAGAGAGTGAGCACTGAACAAGTGCGAGTGTGAGTGAGTGAGTGAGTGAGTGAAGTGTAAGTGAATGAATGTTTGGTTTCATAAGTGATAAAACTCATTAATCTGTTAGTTACAATATGGGCATTTCCATATTTGTAACTTTAACTATATTTATTTATATAAAACGCATGTGTGTGTTTTGGTGTTGTAAAGGTTAATCAATTATTACACAGTCAATCATATTTATACCACACACAAACACACACACACATTACATTATCATATATGAATTTATTTTTTTTTTATATTTCAAGATTATTATTATTAAATACATATTTCCTTGATACAAAAAAATAATAAAAAAAAAGTAAAAATAAAAGTTTGTCAATAATATTCGTTTGTATTGTATTGACCTCTTTATTTAAAAAGGTCCTTGTATTGACCCTGTTCTAGTTTATGTCACACAGGGTTTATTCGTTTATTCATTTTGTATTTCTACTATGTGCATGAATAATCTTGAAATATTTTTGTTCTCATCTGTAACTAGCTGTCTCTGCTCTGTGTGTTTGTTGTTATTAGCGTTTAGTGTCATTATGATTTTTATTGAGTTTTACATATGAATCATGAATCTTCTAATCATTTGATTTCCGCTTTTTGTTTGAATGTTTAAATAAGGGAAGTAGACGAAAAGGTAAAGGTAGAGTTAGCTTTGAAAATCGCTAGAGATGTTTTAGGAATAAACATAATGTATTTTATGGAATTACCCATATGGAATTGAATTACATTTAAGGATTTCACTTTGAAATCATTGAAAATTAGCCAAGGAAAATACTCTAATTTGTAGTAATGACTAAAAAATTTTATTAAATTCAAAGAAATGCTTAAATCTTGATATTCGAAATTCGATAATTGAATTTAACTGTAAGCCGATCTTTTGTTTTTATCAAAATTACTTCAATTATCAAAAACCTTGCAATAAAATATTAAAATTTCACAAATTTCGAAAATGCAACATGAGTGAAAATTTCGAAATATGATTTTAAGCAATTTCGAAAATTTTGAAATTAAAAAAACATATTTTTTTTATATAAATATGCCAAATTTTTAAATAATATCCAATATTTTATGTGAAATTAAGCTAAATTAACAATTTTCTGTAACTTCGAAAATTCGAAGTTGTGTTCGAAAATTTAAAATCAACCAAAATACAATTTTTAAATGAAAACTGATTCATAAAAATTATTTTAAGCAATTTTTAGGCCCCAAAACCTCGAATTTTCTACAATTTCGAAAATACGAATATTTGTTCGAAAATTTCGAAATAAAAAAATAATAATTTTAAGTAAATAAAAAAATGTAGCTAAAAATAAAAATGTTCAAAAAATCCACCTGAAGTTGGAAAGTTTGAAAAACTCCCAAAAATACTATTTTCAATGAAAAATGTTAATAAAAACTTGTTTAAGCAATTTTTCTTCAAAAACTCGAATTTTCAGTAATTTAAAAATTTTCGAACTTAAGTTCGAAACATTATTTTTGATAAAAAACAATAAGATTTTGAAATTTTTAAATGAAAACATAAATTGTAGGTAAAAAATAACAATTACAACTAATTTCGAAAATTCGAACTTAATTTCGAAAATTCGAACTTGAGTTCGAAAATATCAAAATCTCACAAAATGAAGTATATATATATATTTAAATGAAAAATTATTAATTGAAACTATTTATTTAAGTAATTTTACCGAAAAACCTAGAATTTTCAGCGATTTCGAATTCGAACTTATTTTCGAAAATTTCGAAATTCAAAAACAAACAAAATTTTGTATATAAAATAATTAAATTGACTTAATTTTTCAATACAATCATTAATTTTATTTTTAAGCAAGCTAAAATAACAATTTCCATTAATTTCGAAAATTCGAACTTAAGTTCGAAAATATCAAAGTCTCACAAAATACGATTTTTAATGAAAAATGATTAATAAAAACTTTTTTTAGGCAATTTACCTCAAAAAGTAGAATTTTCAGCAATTTCAAAAATTCGAACTTATTTTCGAAAATTTCGAAATTAAAAAAAAACACAAAATCTTGTTTGCAAAATAATTAAATTAACCTAATTTTTCAATCATTAACTTTATTTTTAAGCAAGCTAAAATAACTATTTCAATTAATTTCGAAAATTCGAACTTAAGTTCGAAAATTTCGAAATTGAAAAAAAAAAATATTTTATTTTAAGTAAAATTTTACAAAAAAATAAAAAATTTTAGCCATTTTTTGAAAATTTGAACTTTAGTTCGAAAATTTCGAAATTGGAAAAAAAATATTTTTTTAAGTAAAATTCAAATTTTACAATAAAATACCAATTTTTTGCAATTTCGAGAATTCGATTTTATGTTCGAAATTGAAAAATCTATTTTTATGACCGTAAAATAAAATATTTGCACAATTTTTATAAATTTTACAATAAAATACAACTTTTAAAATTTTCGAAATTAAGTTCGAAAATTTCGAAATTGTAAAAAACTAAATTTTATTATGAAAAATTCTAATTTGTTCAAATTTTGCAATAAACAACACATTTTTAGCAATTTCGAACTTAATCGAAAATTTCGAAATTGAATTTTTTTTTTCAACAAAAAAATTTTTTTTTTATAAATTTTACAAAAATACAAATTTTTGAAAATTCGAACTTAAGTTCGAAATTGAAAAAAAAATATTTTTTTTTAAGTAAAAAATTTTCAATAAAATACCAATTTTTTGCAATTTCGAGAATTCGATTTTATGTTCGAAATTGAAAAATCTATTTTTGTGACCGTAAAATAAAATATTTGCACAATTTTTATAAATTTTACAATAAAATAAAAATTTTTTTTTAGCAATTTTAAAATTTTCGAAATTAAGTTCGAAAATTCCGAAATTGTAAAAAACGAAATTTTATTATGAAAAATTAAAATTTGTTCAAATTTTACAATAAACAACACATTTTTAGCAATTTCGAACTTAAATCGAAAATTTCGAAATTGAAAAATTTTAATTTTTTTTTCAATAAAATAAAAAATTTCCACATTTTTCTTTTTATAAATTTTACAATAAAATACAAAATTTCGAAATTGAAAAAAAAATATTTTTTAAGTAAAATTCAAATTTTACAATAAAACACAAATTTTTAGCAATTTTTGAAAATTCGAATTAAGTTCGAAAATTTCGAAATTAAAAATAAAAAATATATTTTTTAAGTAAAATTCAAATTTTATGTACGAAATTGAAAAATCTATTTCTTTTGACCGTAAAATAAAATATTTGCAAATTTTTTTTTTATAAATTTTACAATAAAATACAAATTTTCAAGCAATTTTAAAAGTTTCGAAATTAAGTTCGAAAATTTCGAAATTGTAAAACTAAATTTTATTATGAAAAATTCAAATTTGTTCAAATTTTACAATAAACAACACATTTTTAGCAATTTCGAACTTAAATCGAAAATTTCGAAATTGAAAAATTTTATTTTTTTTTCAATAAAATAAAAAATTTCCAAATTTTTTTTTTTATAAATTTTACAATAAAATACAAATTTTTTAGCAATTTTTGAAAATTCGAACTTAAGTTCGAAAATTTCGAAATTGAAAAAAACTAAATTTTTGTATGTAAAATTCAAATTTGTTCAAATTTTACAATAAAATACAAATTTTTAGAAATTTCGAGAATTCGATTTTATGTTCGAAATTAAAAAATCTATTTTTTTTGCCCGTAAAATAAAATATTTGCCCAATTTTTTATATAAAAATTTTACAATAAAATTTAAGCAATTTTAAAATTTTGGAAAATTCGAACTTTAGTTCGAAAATTTCGAAATTGAAAAAAAATTTTTGTATGTAAAATTCAAATTTTACAATAAAATACAAATTTTTAGCAATTTCGAGAATTCTATTTTATGTTCGAAAATTTCGAAATTAGCTTAAATTTGAAGTAAAATAGAAAAAAATGGATAAAAACATTTTCCTGAGTTTGAAATGTTGTTGTAAAATTTTTAAATAAGCCAATTTTTTAAATTAAAAATAAAATTTTGTGAGAAAAGTAACTGAAAATAATAATTTCTACTAATTTCGAAAATTCGAACTTAAGTTCGAAAAGTTGTAAATTAGCTAAAACTCTATTTTCGAATTTATTTAAAATTTTATTTAAAATAACTTACAAATTTGAATCATTAAATTTGTATCTATAATTTCCATAAAATTACATTTTTATTTCCATGTTTGAAAATGTCGATATTCAATTTAAATTGAAATATTCTTTACATAATTTATGATTTATCAATACTTATTATCTTGATAAGTGTCATATTTTTATTATCTATTTTACCTCAACTCATTACAATTTGTATTTTTACAATTCAAAATTTTATTTTGTATAGTCTTGAAACTAAACGAATTGACTTTATTTCCTGTTATGCCACTAACCAAGTCGAGCAGCCATTCATTCAGTCATTAAGTAAAAAAATTAATCAATTAAAATGGCAAATGAATTCCACATTGGCACAAAATTCATAGAAAATGAGGAAAACTAATGCCTCAATAGTTTAACCTTAAATAAAACAAAATGAAATGAAAAAAATAAAAACAACATAAATGTCATGTTGTAATAAGAACACACATGAAAGGTTATTATTTCGAAAGAAAGAAAGATAGAAGAAGAAAAAAGAATTGTATCTATGATAATGATAATGATTATGATGTGCTGATGACGATGATGACTCAAGGGAAACAAATGAATGAATGGTTGGTTAAAAGAATGTACATTTACATTTACATTCACATTTATTTATTATTATTTCTTGTGTTCTTTTTTTTTCATTAATTGTATTCGGTTTTTATTACATTTCTTTTAACTTTTTTTTTTTTGCTTTGAAAAAGTCAATGAATAAAACGCCTGAGAGTAATGATGACGTTGATGCGATGCATGTGCATGTAAATGTTTTATGGCTGTCAAGAAAAATGATATCTAGAGTGTCAAATTATCATTAAATAGGCACAATTTTTTTTTATTATTTATTGTTCTGATGTTGTTTGTAGTTAGTTTGTTTTCTTTCAATTTCAGAGACAGACATTTTTAACATGATGGCTGTGCCGGCAACTCTGACATTTGTGTGGTTTCGTTAGGGCAAATATGTAGCAAAGAGGATGATGATGATATTAAGAAAAGAATTAATTTATGGAAATTTTGAAAAAAGAACAGGGTTTACACTTTAAAAAATAAAAGAAATTTAATTGTTACTTACAATTATTTAAAGCATTTTCTTTTTTAAATACAATTGCGATTTGTTTACATACCTAAAAAGAAAAGAGAGAAATAATTATAATTACAATTTAATTTTGAGTAAAATATTAATTTAAACGATTTTAAAACTTTCGATATTCTTGATATTCGAAATTCGAATATTGCATAAAACTGATATTTTGGCTGTAAAAACATAATTTTTATAAAATTTTCCATAAAATATGAAAAATAAAAAAAAAATTTTGAAAATTCGAACTTAAGTTCGAAAATTTTGAAATTCAAAAATTTGATTTTTTGTTGAAAATAATTAAATTATTGAATTACTTATTAAGATAAACATTTTCAACATTTTCGAAAATTCGAATTTAAGTTCGAAAATTTTGAAATTAAAATTTTAAATCATAAAATTTGATATTTTAATATAATTTTACTTTAACATTAAAGTTTTAGCTAATAACGAAATTTTCGAAAATAACTTTGAATTTTCGAAATTGTTGAAAATTAAGAAATTCATTAATAATTGTTTAATTTAGTTATTTTCAAAAAAAAATCTCATTATTGAATTTCGAAATTTTCGAACATAAGTTCGAATTTTCAAAATTGAAGAGTTTATTATTCTCAAATATTTTGCAATAAAAATAAGTTTTTTAACAAATTTTCGAAATTTGAGAAATGGCATTTTAGTTGTTTTCAAATAAAATTTAATGATTTTATTTAAAAATTGAACAAATTTGATTATTTTCTTTGAAATTTAGTTTTTGCTAATTTCAAAATTTTCGAACTTTAATTCGAATTTCCGAAATAGTTTAAAAATCGAGTTTTTGAGGTGAATAGCCTTAAAAATTTGTTAAAAAAGATTTTAAAAATAGTTGTTCATTAAAAATTAGTATTAAGGGAGTGTTTAATAAATTCGAATTTTCGATGTTAGAGGAACTAACAAATTTTTGTTGTACAATTTTTAAATAAGCCAATTTTTTAAATTAAAAATAAAATTTTGTGAGAAAAGTAACTGAAAATAATAATTTCTACTAATTTCGAAAATTCGAACATAAGTTCGAAAAGTTCTAAATTAGCTTTTCTGTTATAAAATTTGTCAACTTTCTACACGAAATCTTAAATTTTATGTGAAGAGTAGCTAAAAATAAAATTTTAAAAAATTCGAAGTTATGTTCGAAAATTCCAAAGATGTCCAAATAACATTTTTCTCTGCAAAATGTTCTAAAAGAACTCACTTTACTTGTTTTTAAGCGAAAATTAGATAAAAACGTAAAATATCCATTAATTTCGAAAATTCGAAATTAAGTTCGAAAATTTGTAAATTTGCAAAAACCTACTTTTTGTTATAATATTACTAAATTTGCCTACTTTCAACATGAAATCTTAAATTTTAGGTGAAAAGTAGCTAAAAATAATAATTTAAACAAATTCGAAGTTATGTTCGAAAATTCGAAAGATGCCCAAATTATATATTTCTCCACAAAATGTTCTAAAATAGCGAATTTTAATGTTTTTATGAAAAAAGTAATAATTTTCATTAATTTAAAAAATTCGAAGTTATGTTCGAAAATTCCAAAGATGTCCAAAACCTATTTTTCTCTGCAAAATGTTCAAAATTATACAATTTTATTTGTTTTTATACGAAAATTAGCTAAAAAAGTAAAAAAATCCATTAATTTCGAAAATTCGAACTTAAGTTCGAAAATTTTGAAATTTGCAAAAACCTACTTTTTGTTATAAAATTACTAAATTTGCCAATTTTCTACATGAAATCTGAAATTTTAGGTGAAAAGTAGCTAAAAATAATAATTTAAAAAATTCGAAGTTATGTTCGAAAATTCCAAACTGCCTTAAACATAATTTTCTCAATATAATGTTCAAAAATAACTCACTTCACTTGTTTTTATGCGAAAAGTAGCTAAATAATTAAAATACCATTAATTTCGAAAATTCGAACTTAAGTTCGAAAATTTCAAACATGCCAAAAACATAATTTTCTCTGCATAATATTCAAAAATAACTAATTTTTCTAGTTTTTATGTGAAAATTAGTTAAAAAAAATAAAAAATCAATTATTTTCGAAAATTCGAAATTAAGTTCGAAAATTTTTATATATGTAAAAACATAGTTTTTGTTATATTGTTACTAATTTTGCCAATTTTCTACATAAAATCTTAAATTTTATGTGAAAAGTAGCTAAAAATAAAATTTAAAAAAATTCGAAGTTATGTTCGAAAATTCCAAAGATGTCCAAATTACATTTTTCTCTGCAAAATGTTCTAAAATAGCGAATTTCACATGTTTTTATGGAAAAAGTAATAATTTCCATTAATTTCGAAAATTCGAACTTAAGTTCGAAAATTCCAAAACTGTTCAAAACATATTTTTCTTTAAAAATTTTACAAAATTAAGCAATTTTATTTGGTTTTATACGAAAATTAAGTAAAAAAGTCAAACATCCATTAATTTCGAAAATTCGAACTTAAGCTTGAAAAGCTGAAAATTAGCTAAAACTTCTTTTTTGTTATAAAATTACTAATTTGTCAAATTTTATATGAAAAATAGCTAAAAAATTTACACAAATTTCGAACTTAATTTCGAAAATTTTTAAATTTGCTAAAAACTTAAAAAAACTCAAATTTTAAGGTCGATTATAAAATTTGCTAAATAAAGTAAAAAAATCCAATAATTTCGAAAATTCGAACTTAAGTTCGAAAAGTTCTAAATGAGCTAAAACTACTAAATTGTGCAATTTTTACATAGAAACTAAATTTTAAGTGAAAAGTAGCTAAAAATAATGATTTACACAAATTTCGAAAATTCGAACTTAATTTCGAAAATTTTTAAATTTGCTAAAAAGTAAAATTTTGCTTAAATAAAGTTAAAATGACTTAGTAAATCATATTTTAGGATCAATTGTAACGTTTAAGTCAATTCGAGTTTTTCGAAATAATGTTCGAAAATCCCAAAATTAATATGAATCAGAAAAATGGAACTTTGAAATATTGTTTAAAGAAGTAAAATAGCTTTTAAACTATATTTCGAATATTCAAATTAGAATTCGAAATTTCCAAATTAACTCAAAATTATAGTAAAATATAAAAATTTTCAATTTTCAAACAATTGTAATTCAAAATTAGGTTTCTTTAAGTGTTCAATTTGTAGAATAATTTGTATATTCCATGTTTTATTATCATTTTTACCTACAGCAGTTTATGACAATTGTGTAATTACCTCACACAGGTACTTCAACCCTAAAATAACTACTGTGTGGTCAATTTAAGTTTTAAGTTGTTTAACAAATAAAATTCTAAAGATGCCTGCCTATGCCTGCCTCTGCCTATTTATTCCTTCTAGTGTGTGTGTTTTTTCCTTGCGCTTTCCTTAAAAACAAAACTCTAATGACTGAATGAAAAGAGCAAGACCAACCGCAGGCAGGCTCATATCATCAGCCTGGCTGGCCTTTTTCTAACATTTGAAATGTTGCTGCTTTGGATTATGTCGAAAAAAAAGAAGAAAACTAAGTACATACACAAATTTTTGTCTGTTATGGCTCATATAATTTGTTGGCCGTATAAAATTGACACAGCATGACAAACAAAAAAAAAACTCAAAAATATATATGAACATGAACACCCAGATGATGAAGATGACCACCACCCAGAGGCTCTTTCGAACAAGCAGGAAAACAGAAACGACAGAGTCTAGTTAGTTCAACTGATGGGGAAAAAATATTCAATTTATTTTTTTTGTTTTTTTTTTATTAAAAATTTTATTTGAATTTAACTAACCTTAACATAACATTTATTATAATTTTTTACAACATATGGTTAAAATTGTTAATGGTTTTTCGGTTTCAGTTTTATAGGGCGTCTTTAAATTAAATTTTCTTTTTTGTTTTATAGTTTAATCTACGCCTACTTGTTAATAGGGTTTTGTAATGGTTTGGATAAACTGTTACAAGATAAATGTAATCTTCATCTCTCTCTCTCGCTCTCTTAACAACATCTTACATCTATAGCAGTGATCGTTATAAAGAGAAAAGAACATAGACCATATTAGTAAATGATTTCTTGATTGTGCGAACTAATTTTCAATTTTAACGAGTTACTCTCCCATAGACACATTCTGTCCCTGCTGTTTATGAGTGCCGATCCCTGATATATATTATATTACTCTGAAAATGTTGTAAAATTATAATTTGTTTTAGAGCTAATTTTGTTATTACAGCTTTTGTGGCTTAAGCCTGTACCAATGCCACTTCCGTAATATTTAACGAGGTCTCTAAATCCTTTTAATCTCTACTGAGTGTGTATGTGTGTGTCCGAGAGATTATTTTGGGTGGTCTTGAATTTCACACCTTTTTTTTTTTGAAGTGTTAAAAACAGTTGTTTGTATGCTGAATTGATTTGAAATGCATAATTGTGCTTGTGCTTGTACTTTTGTACTTGCAAATGTTGAATAATTTAAAACATATGCTAAAAATATCTCACATGATGACAAGACCACACACAGCAGCACACAAACACTCATATTGTCAAAGTCCATAGACAATAATAAGTAAATACATACATAATATGAAGAAAACAGTGGGGCAAAGCAAGAACTATAAAAAAAATTAAATTTTCAACTTTGAAAACTTAAATTTTATGTGAAAAATAGCTAAAAAAAAACAATTTCGAAAATTCAAACTCAAGTTCGAAAATTTCAAAATTAAAAACAATACAAATTTTTAAAAGAAAATAATTAAATTGACCCAAAAAACCTAAATTTGATGTCAAATTTCGAAAATTCGAATTCATTTTCGAAAATTTTAAAATCTCCCATACAATTTTTTTTTAAAATTTTTGAAGACAATTTGACTAAAAAAAACCGAATTTTCAGAATTTTTTAAAAAATTGAAATTGAATTGAAAAATTTATTTTTTATATAAAAATAAATCAATTAGCTTAGTTTTTATATAAAAATATAAATATTTTGTAAAAAGTAGCTAAAAAACACAATATCGAAAATTCAAACTCAAGATCGAAAATTTCGAAATAATAAAAAACTAATTTTTGATAGAAATTAAAACAATTGCCTTAGATTTTAAATAAAACTATAAATTTTATGCAAAACTTAGCTCAAAAAAACAATTTCGAAAATTCGAACTTATGTTCGAAAATTTCGAAATTAAAAAAAACCTAACTTTTAATAGAAAATAATCAAATTGGCCCAAATAACTTAAATTTGATGTCAAAAGTAATTAAAAATAAAAATTTCCCTAATTTCGAAAATTCGAATTCATGTTCGAAAATTTCAAAATCTCTCAAAATGCTAGTTTTACTGAAAAATTATTAATAAATTCTACTCTGCACAATTTGTAAGGCAATTTACCTAAAAAACTCAAATTTTAAAAAAATTTTAAAATTCGAACTCAACTTCAAAATTTTTGAATTTAAAAAAAAAACTAATTTTTAATAGTAATTAAACCAATTGGATTAGTTTTTAAATAAAAATCTAAATTTTATGTAAAAACTATTACATTATTTTTTAAATAAAAATCTAAATTTCATGTAAAAACTAGCTAAAAAGAAACAATTTGAAAATTCGAACTCATGTTCGAAAATTTCGAATTTACAAAAAACATAATTTTTAATAGAAAATAATCAAATAAGGCCAAATAAACAAAATTTTATGTCAAAAGTAATTAAAAATAAAAATGTCCCTAATTTCGAAAATTCGAATTCAAGTTCGAAAATTTCAAAATCTCCCAAAATGCTAGTTTTATAATAAATTGTACTTTGCACAACTTTTAAGACAATTTCCTAAAAAACTCAAATTTTCAAAAATTTATAAAATTCGAACTCAACTTCGAAAATTTTGAATTTAAAAAAACCAATTTTTGATAGTAATTAAAACAATTGCCTTAGATTTTAAATAAAAATATAAATTTTATGCAAAAAGTAGCAAAAAAAAAGAATTTCGAAAATTCGAAATTATGTTCGAAAATTTCGAAATTAAAAAAAACCTAATTTTTAATAGAAAATAATCAAATAAGCACAAATAAACTAAATTTGATGTCAAAAGTAATTAAAAATAAAAATTTCCCTAATTTCGAAAATTCGAATTCATGTTCGAAAATTTCAAAATCTCCCAAAATGCTAGTTTTACTGAAAAATTATTAATAAATTGTACTTTGCACAACTTTTAAGACAATTTACTAAAAAAACTAAAACTTTCAAAAATTTTTAAAATTCGAACTCAACTTCGAAAATTTTGTATTTTAAAAAAAAATAATTTTTAATAGTAATTAAACCAATTGGATTAGTTTTTAAATAAAAATATAAATTTCATGTAAAAACTAGTTAAAAAGAAACAATTTGAAAATTCGATCATGTTCGAAAATTTCGAATTTACAAAAAACATAATTTTTAATATAAAATAATCAAATAAGGCCAAAAACCTAAATTAGATGTCAAAAGTAATTATAAATAAAAATTCCACTTATTTCGAAAATTCGAATTCATGTTCGAAAATTTCAAAATCTCCCAAAATGCGTTTACTGAAGTAAAACGAAGACAAGTTCGAAAATTTCGTAATGAAAAAAATTAATTTTTCATATAAAAATAAATCAATTAGCTTAGTTTTTATATAAAAATATTAATAGTTTGTAAAAAGTAGCTAAAAAACACAATATCGAAAATTCAAACTCAAGATCGAAAATTTCGAAATAATAAAAAACCAATTTTTGATAGTAATTAAAACAATTGCCTTAAATTTTAAATAAAACTATAAATTTTATGCAAAAACTAGCTCAAAAAAACAATTTCGAAAATTCGAACTTATGTTCGAAAATTTCGAAATTAAAAAAAACCTAATTTTTAAAAGAAAATAACCTAAATTTCATGTCAAAAGTAATTATAAATAAAAATTCCACTTATTTCGAAAATTCGAATTCATGTTCGAAAATTTCAAAATCTCTCAAAATGCTAGTGTTACTGAAGAAACGAAGCCAAGTTCGAAAATTTCGAAATGAAAAAAATTTTTTTTTATATAGCTTAGTTTTTATATAAAAACTATTAATATTTTGTAAAAATTAGCTAAAAAATACAATATAGAAAATTCGAACTTATGTTCGAAAATTTTTGAAATAAAAAAAAACTAACTTTTGATAGTAATTAAAACAATAGGCTTTGTTTTTAAATAAAAATATAAATTTTATGCAAAAAGTAGCTAAAAAAAAAGAATTTCGAAAATTCGAAACAAATATTTAATAGAAAATAATCAAGTATGGCCAATAAACTAAATTTGATGTCAAAAGTAATTAAAAATAAAAATACCACTAATTTTGAAAATTCGAATTCATGTTCGAAAATTTAAAATCTCCCATAATGCTATTTTTACTGAAAAATTATTAATAAATTCTACTCTGCACAATTTGTAAGGCAAAAAAAAAAATTTTCAGCAATTTTAAAAATTCGAACTCAAGTTTGAAATCTCCCAAAATGCTTTTTTACTGAAAAATTATTTTTTTCACAACTCTTAAGATAATTTACGTAAAAACCTAATGTTTTCAAAAATTTTTAAAATTCGAACTCAAGTTTGAAAATTTCGAAATAAAAAAAAAAATATTTTTTGATAGTAATTAAACCAATTGGCTTAATTTTTAAATAAAAATATAAATTGTAGCTAAAAACAAAAAATTTCGAAAATTTTAACTCATGTTCGAAAATTTTGAAATTTAAAAAAGTCTAATTTTTAATAGAATATAATAAAATTGGCTCAATTAATATAATTTGATGTCAAAAGTTATAAAAATTTCCATAATTTCGAAAATTCAAAATCATGTTCGAAAATTTCGAAATTAAAAAAAGCCTAATTTTTAATAGAAAATAATAAAATTGGCTCAATTAATATAATTTGATGGAAAAAGTAATAAAAAATTAAAATTTCCATAATTTCGAAAATTCAAAATCATGTTTGAAAATTTCGAAATTTAAAAAATCTAATTTTTAATAGAATATAATGAAATTGGCCCAATTAATATAATTTGATGTAAAAAGTAATAAAAAAATTAAAAATTCCCTAATTTCGAAAATTCAAAATCATGTTCGAAAATTTCGAAATTTATAAAAACCTAATTTTTAATAGAATATAAACAAAATAACCTAAATTTGATGTTAAAAGTAATTCAAAATAAAAATTCCTTTAATTTCGAAAATTCGAACTTAAGTTCGAAAATTACGAAATTTAAAAAACCTAATTTTTAATAGAAAATAAACGAAGTACATAAATTACATGTGAAAAGTAATTAAAAATAAAAATTCCTTTAATTTCGAAAATTCAAAATCATGTTCGAAATTTAAAAAAGCCTCATTTTTCATAGAAAATAATTAAAATAACATAAATTTGATGTCAAAAATAATTAAAAATAAAAATTTCCCTAATTTCGAAAATTCAAAATCATGTTCGAAAATTTCGAAATTTAAAAAAATCAAATTTTTAATAAAATATAATAAAATTGGCCCAATTAATATAATTGATGTCAAAAGTTATTAAAAAATAAAAATTCCTCAATTTCGAAAATTCGAACTTAAGTTCGAAAATTTCGAAATTTAAAAAAACCTAATTTTTAATAGAAAATAATCAAAATATCCTAAATTTGATGTCAAAAGTAATTAAAAATAAAAAATTCCCCTAATTTCGAAAATTCGAACTTAAGTTCGAAAATTTCGAAATTTATAAAAACCTAATTTTTAATAGAAAATAATCAAAATAACCTAAATTTCATGTCAAAAGTAATTCAAAATAAAAATTCCTTTAATTTCGAAAATTCGAACTTAAGTTCGAAAATTTCAAAATTTAAAAATAACAAATTTTTAATAGAAAATAATCGAAATAACCTAAATTTCATGTCAAAAGTAATCAAAAATAAAAATTTTCCTAATTTCGAAACTTCAAAATCATGTTCGAAAATTTCGAAATTAACAAAAACTTTACTTTTTAATTCAAAACTATCCAAAATTACTAATTTGACTAATTTTTTATTAATAAACCAGCAAAAAAATTGCAATTACTGAACAACTTACTTTTCAAAGACTACTTCATACCATATGCATTACTTAGAAGTAGTTTGGTAATGACTCACATCTAATCTGATATATACATTAGAGTGACAGCCGATTTTTTTTTCTTAGATTTCAAAGAGTGCCGGGTGGAATATTGTGACACTAGGCCTAAATGTTAAGTGCTGAAAATTTGAGCCAAATCGGGCAACGATTTCTGGACGCGCATCGAGGTCAAAGTTCAGATATATGCAAAATTATACTATTTATATGGAATAAATAGGTGAAACTCGTTAAATTTCTGCATTGTTTTCTAGAAATGTATTGATTTATTTATATTAATGAATATTACATTAAAAAAAATTTTTTGGAATTTAACCCTGCATCTCCTTTGGGTCAAAATGACCCAAAAACTGTATTATCGCCAAAATTCGGGAAAAATGCAAATTTTTCAGATATTTTAAAAATTTTGCTACTAAATAAATACTTTTACACTTGAATGCAAAATAATCGAAATGTGTACGTAATTATCGTTGTAATGAGATATAAATGACAAAATTTGGTTAAAAAATGTTAAAGTTATTACAAATTCGCCAGACCATTAACGTGTTTCAGGCCACTTGAACAAAAAATTTTGGAAAAAAAATTAACATATTTCGAGAAAAATTAAAATAAAAGCTAATTTTTATTTAAAATATGTCCGTATTTACTTCTGTATGAGTTTTTGTCTTCGTAGGATACCGTTAACCTATTCGCAGGTATGGCCAAAAAAAATAATTTTTTTTAACGGATGTTTCAAATCTCCATTTTCAAATTTTTAAAAATTTTGTTAAACAAATTTCAGAATTTTTTGATCATCACATTGGGATTTATTGAGATCAAAATAGGGAATAAAAATATGAAAAAATTATGTGAATACCTCTTCCAGTTTTTCCGTACCTGCGATTTAAATTTTGCGATTTTCAAGAAAAACTAATTTTTGTCCATATTTCGGCGAATGAGCCCAAATTTCCATAATGTTATAAATTTTAAGTAAAACCTATTCACAATATTATAGTGCTGGTAATTTTAAATATGGTCTGAAAGTTTTACTAAAATCGGAAAACGATAACCTTAAATAGTGAAGGTCAAAGGTCAATTTTTTCAATATTTGGAATTTCTAAAGAAAAGATAGCGAAATGTTATATATTTGTGGGCCGATTTTAATGAAACTTGAACAAAATATACATTGGGGTCTAACATTTACAACAACAGTGCAAAAATGGATTTAATCCTTTAAGAGCACTTGGGGTCAAAATGGCTGTGTTTTTCGTGATTTTAAATGTTAAGGGTAATTTGGACCCCAAGTGCTGCTAAGAGTTAAATTCCATTATTGTGCCGTTATTTTAAATTCTGGACTTCAAGTTATACTTTCCTCAAGTCTCATTAAAATCGGCCCAAAAATATATAACATTTCGCTATCTTTTCTTTAGAAATTCCAAATATTGAAAAATTTGACCTTTGACCTTCACGATTTAAGGTTATCGTTTTCCGATTTTAGTAAAACTTTCAGACCATATTTAGAATTACAGGGACTATAATATTATGAATAGGTTTTAATTAAAATTTATAACATTAAGGAAATTGGGCTCATTCGCCTAAATATGGACAAAAAAATAGTTTTTCTTGAAAATCGCAAAATTTAAATCGCAGGTACGGAAAAACTGGAAGAGGTATTGACATAATTTTTTCATATTTTTATTCCCTATTTTGATCTCAATAAATCCCAATGTGATGATCAAAAAATTCTGAAATTTGTTTAACAAAATTTTTAAAAATTTGAAAATGGAGATTTGAAACATCCGTTAAAAAAAAATATTTTTTTTGGCCATACCTGCGAATAGGTTAACGGTATCCTACGAAGACAAAAACTCACACAGAAGTAAATACGGACATATTTTAAATAAAAATTAGCTTTTATTTTAATTTTTCTCGAAATATGTTAATTTTTTTTCCTAAATTTTTTGTTCAAGTGGCCTGAAACACGTTAATGGTCTGGCGAATTTGTAATAACTTTAACATTTTTTAACCAAATTTTGTCATTTATATCTCATTACAACGATAATTACGTACACATTTCGATTATTTTGCATTCAATTGCAAAAGTATTTATTTAGTAGCAAAATTTTTAAAATATCTGAAAAATTTGCATTTTTCCCGAATTTTGGCGATAATACAGTTTTTGGGTCATTTTGACCCAAAGGAGATGCAGGGTTAACTTCCAAAAAATTTTTTTTAATGTAATATTCATTAATATAAATAAATCTATACATTTCTAGAAAACAATGCACAAATTTAACGAGTTTCACCTATTTATTCCATATAAATAGTATAATTTTGCATATATCTGAACTTTGACCTCGATGCGCGTCCAGAAATCGTTGACCGATTTGGCTCATATTTTCAGCACTTAACTTTTAGGCATAGTGTCACAATATTCCACCCGGCACTCTTCAAAATTTTAACTAAAATTTTTTTCCATACAACTGATTGTCACTCTAATATACATAGTTCATTTTTTACCAAATTCATAATTTAATCATTATAAAACTCCCTCGTGTCTCAATTTCCTCACCCTTATTGAATGTATAAGTTTCATCCTCGATCCGATATCGTAAAATTCATTCCACTGTTGGTTCCTGAATTCCGTAAGTTCTGTTTTGCCAAGTGTATTTTTCATCTCCCTTTCAATCCTTCTGATAACTGATCTTGTATATGATTACTTTCTTTACAAAAAAAACTTTCTCACATTCGAATTTAATATTCCTTATAATAATGTCTTTTATGCCCACTGTTGTTTCTTCATACCATTTAATAAAATCTGTTAAGCTTCTATATCTAAAACAAATAGTGTTAAAACAAGTAAAACAGTGCTATATTCGGCAGGGCCGAATCTTATATACCCTTCTCCTTAGTATAATTTAAAAGAAACATTTATAGGAAAAAGAAAAAAGAATCTTTTTGAAAAAAATCAATGACGTTGGAAAGTCCTTTAAAATACCTTTCATTTGATATATAGATTGTCTATTAAACAAACTTAATACCCGAGATATATCCTAAAATATTTCAAAACTCGAGTTAGTCATGATTTTTTGCTCATATCTCTGCTATTGATGGACCGATTTTGTTGATTTTCAATAACAAATTTCCCGAACATTTAGCTGATATGTTGATCCAGGTCCGGGGTCCTTAATATAACCAAGGTCTTCAGCAACATGATTGCCACTAACATAAAGACAGAGGGAGATTACTATATTAACTTCAATAAATATAAGGATCCAGAATAAGGCTTCAGAAAAATATTTGTAGAAATTCCAAACTTTTCTACATGATGTAGGGTATTTCAAAAGTCCCTTACAGACTCCATTAATGTGTGTTTTAAAGATCGGCCGTTGTATAATGTTATTTTAGCACTTTGTTTCAATGTGTCATTTTGTTAAGTGAAGTGCTAAAATTCACAAGTTCATAAAATGTGAGGTTTTTTTTTCAACTAAAATCCTAAAACAATTTAGACGTTTTACAAGGAAAAAAATGTTTTGTGGCAAGTGCGAGTAGAATAATTGGAAAACAAGGAAATAATAAGTAGATTTTAGCATTTATGACACATTATTATTAGACTTGTTAAAGAAAAGTAGTGATTACAATAAAGTGTAATAATGTTTTTTCGAGGTAGCTGTATATTCAGGTCTATAACTTTTTTCCTATTGGAACGATTTGGCTGATTTTCAATACCAAACTGCTTAGTAACATGATAAACATTTCTGTATTTAAGTTATTAATTAAGGTTGGGCATTTTGGACATGAGAGTGATTTACACACACATTTAAATATTCATATAAATATAGATCCATTTAATTGATTGAATGTAATGCTTGCTTTTCTACAACTTTGCAGTACTCATGGAACATCCACAAATTCTAACAGTAAATTTTTACATTATTAATAGCAAAATCAAGCTTTAATATATAAACACTTTTAGCATTTTTTTCATTTATTGAAAATTATTTTCAAACAAGATTAACTTGACATTATTAGAATTTGAAAATAATAAAAAAATTGCTTCAAAATATGAGCCAATAGAATGTTAAGTTAAGTTTTGTTTAATAATATAATTGAAATCTAAACTAAAGTAAATACAATTGTATTGTTTACAATTATTTGCACATAGTTTAGAAAAAAAACTTAATAAAAATTACAAAAACTTTGTTAAACAGAAAAAGGGGGTGGTGATTTATATAAGTCTCAGTACCTCCCTCCCACCACTTACAAACTGCTTAAGCAATTAGAAACCAACTAGATACTTGGCTAAGCATATAACAGCTACAGACATGCCGACAGTAAGCATGAACATGAACACCTTCATGGAAATTATGTAAAAAAAAAATATCAACTAAATATTAAAACAATTAGGTAGAAATGTTTAAACAAGATTTAAAAAAAGGCATTAAAATTTAACTTTTTTTTAAACATAGACCTAATAAAGCCTCAGTCCTGGCTATATTTATAAACTTAATTGCGTCCCTATTTATAGTCCCAATAAAGCATTAATCATGGCTCTGTTTATAGTTCAAATAAAGCGTCAATTGTCGCTCTATTTATTGTCTCAATTGTGGCTCTATTTATAATTCAAATAAAACGGTAATCGTGGCTCTATTTATAGTTATAATGAAGCATCAATCGTAGCTCTATTTAAAGTCCAATAAGGGTTAATCGTCGTTGTATTTAAAGTCCCAATCATCAATATATTATTTGTCCTAATAAAGCGACAATTGTCGCTCTAACTAGACCCAATAAAGCGTCAATCATGGCTGTTTTTAAAGACTCCCTCGTGTTACTTATTTACAGTTCAGATAAAGCATCCATCATGGCTCTATTTATAGTTCAAATAAAACGAAAATTTTAGCTCTATTTATTGACTCAATTGTGGCTCTATTTATAGTCCTAATAAAGCATCAATTGTCGCTCTATTTAAAATCAATAAAACGTTAATCATGGCTCTGTTTATAGCCTTTCTCGTGGCTCTACTTAACGTCCTGATAAAGAGTCAAATGATGCTCTATTTTTTGTCTCAATCGTGGCTCTATTTACAGTCCTGATAAAGCGACAATTGTCGCTCTATTTTTTGTCTCAATCGTGGCTCTATTTGTAGTCCTTATAAAGCGTCAATTGTCGCTCTAATTAGACCCTATTTAAGCGTCAATTGTAGCTCTAATTAGACATAATAAAGCGACAATTATCGATCTAATTAGACCCAATTAAGCGTCAATAATGGCTCTTTTTATAGTCTCCCTCGTGGCTCTATTTACAGTCCTGATAAAGCGACAATTGTCGCTCTATTTTTTGTCTCAATTGTGGCTCTATTTGTAGTCCTTACAAAACGTCAATTGTCGCTCTAATTAGACCTAATAAAGCGTCAATTGTCGCTCTAATTAGACCCCAATTAAGCGTAAATAATGGCTCTATTTATAGTCTCCCTCGTGGCTCTTTTATAGTCCTCCTCGTGGCTCTATTTACAGTCCTGATAAGGCGTCAATTGTCGCTCTATTTTGTGTCTCAATTGTGGCTCTATTTGTAGTCCTTATAAAGCGTCAATTGTCGCTCTAATTAGACCTAATAAAGCGTCAATTGTCGCTCTAATTAGACCTAATTAAGTATCAATAATGGCTCTTTTATAGTCTTCCTCGTGGCTCTATTTACAGTCCCGATAAAGAGTCAATTGTCGCTCTAATTAGACTCAATTATGCGCCAATAATGTCTCTATTTATAGTCTTCCTCGTGGCTCTATTTAGAGTCCTGATAAAGCGTCAATTGTCGCTCTATTTTTTTGTTTCAATTGTGGCTCTATTTGTAGTCCTTATAAAGCGTCAATTGTCGCTCTAATTAGACCTAATAAAGCGTCAATTGTCGCTCTAATTAGACCTAATTAAGTATCAATAATGGCTCTTTTTATAGTCTTCCTCGTGGCTCTATTTACAGTCCTGATAAAGTGTCAATTGTCGCCCTATTTTTTGTCTCAATCGTGGCTCTATTTGTAGTCCTTATAAAGCGACAATTGTCGCTCTAATTAGACCCTAATTAAGCGTCAATTGTAGCTCTAATTAGACCTAATAAAGCGTCAATTGTCGCTCTAATTAGACCCTAATTAAGCGTCAATTGTCGCTCTAATTAGACCCAATTAAGCGTCAATAATGGCTCTATTTATAGTCTCCCTCGTGGCTCTATTTACAGTCCTGATAAAGCGACAATTGTCGCTCTATTTTTTCTCTCTATTGTGGCTCTATTTGTAGTCCTTATAAAGCGTCAATTGTCGCTCTAATTGGAGCTAATAAAGCGTCAATTGTCGCTCTAATTAGATCCAATTATGCGCCAATAATGTCTCTATTTATAGTCTCCCTCGTGGCTCTATTTACAGTCCTGATAAAGCGTCAATTGTTGCTCTATTTTTTTGTTTCAATTGTGGCTCTATTTGTAGTCCTTACAAAGCGTCAATTGTCGCTCTAATTAGACCTAATAAAGCGTCAATTGTCGCTCTAATTAGACCCCAATTAAGCGTCAATAATGGCTCTATTTATAGTCTCCCTCGTGGCTCTATTTACAGTCCTGATAGGGCGTCAATTGTCGCTCTATTTTTTGTCTCAATTGTGGCTCTATTTGTAGTCCTTATAAAGCGTCAATTGTCGCTCTAATTAAGCGTCAATAATGGCTCTTTTATAGTCTTCCTCGTGGCTCTATTTACAGTCCCGATAAAGAGTCAATTGTCGCTCTAATTAGACCTAATTATGCGCCAATAACGTCTCTATTTATAGTCTTCCTCGTGGCTCTATTTAGAGCCTTGATAAAGCGTCAACCCAGTATGCAACATTTCGAGTCAGTTCTTTTTATTGAACTTATTTCGAATTAAAATCGAAAATATGAATTTATTATGATGCTCTATCCAATCTACATTTTTTAGAATATCGTATTTTAATATTTTGTAGAAATGGCGAATAATGTTCGAGTTTTTTTTAATGTCAAATTTTATTTTTTCACAAATTGACAAATTCATATACAATTTGTGAGAAAATAAAATTTTATTTCTTATCCTATCAATAACATATTCATAAAAATATAGTTTAACACGAAAAATGGATCGAAGACGCCTTAAAAGAAAAGCGCAGCCAATTATTGATGTTGTTTTTGACAATTCGAATCTTCAAAATCAGCAAACATCAGAAATATGTGCAGAGCTTATTGCATTTGAAAATGAAAACACATCTAACGCAACATTATTGGCTAATAATAAAGGTATTGAATATGCATTATTTCAAGAAGAAATTGCTCGATGGTATAAAGTATACGAAATTGTTCATATATTTAATCGAAATCGATTAATTTTATAACATTTTTAATACCGAAAAAGGTATAGTATATCGATAAAAATTAGAATCAGAATAATAAACGATTTTCGACTCTTTATCGCTCTGCACTCTACTTAGGAAAACACGCACATTCTCGACATTATATCGAAGTCGATATCGATAAAATTTTACGAAAAAATTATTCATTTTCGATATAACTTCGAATCATTTTGCATACTGGGAATTGTTGCTCTATTTTTTTGTTTCAATTGTGGCTCTATTTGTAGTCCTTACAAAGCGTCAATTGTCGCTCTAATTAGACCTAATAAAGCGTCAATTGTCGCTCTAATTAGACCTAATTAAGCGTCAATAATGGCTCTTTTTATTGTCCTCCTCGTGGCTCTATTTACAGTCCTGATAAAGTGTCAATTGTCGCCCATTTTTTTGTCTCAATCGTGGCTCTATTTGTAGTCCTAATAAAGCGTCAATTGTCGCTCTAATTAGACCAAATTCAGCGTCAATAATGGCTCTTTTTAGAGTCTCCCTCGCAGCTCTATTTACATTCCTGATAAAGCTTGAAATGACGCTCGAATTATAGTTTCAATCGTGGTTCTACCTATAGTTTAATAAAGAGTTAATCATCGCAATAATTTAGCTTCGTTTATGGTCTCAATAAATAGTCAATCGTCGCTCTATTCATACTCCTATCAAAGCGACAATTGTAGCAGTATTTGTAGCCTCAATCGTCGCTGGGTTTATAGTCCTAGTAAAGCGTTAATTGTCGCTCCATTTCTAGTTCTAATCATGGCTCTACTTATAGTTTTATAAAGTGTTAATCATCACAATGTTTTAACTCCTAAGAAAGCGTCAATCGTCGCTCCATTCATACTCCTACCAAAGCGACAATTGTCTGTCTACGTATAGACCTAATAAAGAGTCAAACTGATTCTCAAATAAGAATTGTAAAATGCAACAATTTGTGTTACATTTATATGACTCCCTATTATTTTTTCAAACTTTGCCAACTACAATTAAATCATATTTGTTAATTTCCTTTGTAATTTTCTTTGTTTAACCAAAAAACAAAAACTTCTTAGAACAAAGAAAGAAACCGAAATATCTGATTTAGCTTAAAGGCGTGAGAGCGTGTTAAGACAAGTTCATTTTAATAAACAATTTATCATTCATACATTTTTTTCATCTTATATAGAACACATTATACACATACGTTATTTTACACCTAAGTTTCTTAATTTTAAGTCGGTTTACATCTTAACAAAAGCAAAGAAGCTTTGAGAACAAAGCCTTTGATATTTTTTGAGAGCTTTTGTTAATAGAAAATAATAATAATTGAAATGTGTTTTTAATTGCAAAATTAAGCATTAAGCATTTTAAAACCGAAAGAAATTTTTTTTCTTTTTTCAAAAATAAAGTGGAATTTATGAGAATTTATAAAACCCTTGAATTTATTTCAAATAGTTTTTTTTTTATAAATTTAACTGCATAAACTGTCATATTACTTTATATTTTATAGGAAACTCTTTAACAATGTTTTACGATTACACCAAAATTATCAATAAATCATTGTTGCACTTCAAGTGTATAAATTTTCAATCGAAAAAAAAATATTAAGAAAAAAAAAAACAAATATGGTAATAAAATGTTCATGGTAAATAACCCAGCAAGATTCTTAAGGCAAATATTCTGAGAAGTAAATGGGAAATAAATGGCTCTTTGCTCTATTTATAGTTGTAATATAGCGCCAAAAAATCGTCAATCATGGCTATATTTATAGCATGCCTTGTGGCTCTATACAAAGTCCAGATAAAGCATCAATTATGACCCTATTTATAGTCCTAATAAAGCCTCAAATGTCGCTCTAATCAGACCCAATAAAGCGCCAATCATGGCTCTGTTTATAGCCTCCCTCATGGTTCTATTTACATTCCTGTTAAAGCTTCTGTTGTCGCTTTATAAATTGTCTCGATCGTGGTGGCTCTATTTATAGTTCCAATAAAGCATCAACTGTAGCTCTATTTAAAGTCTAATAAAACATAACTATTTATAGCTCAAATAAAGCGTCAATTATCGCTCTATTTTTTGTCTCAATGGTTGCTCTATTTATAGTCTTAATAAAGCGTCAATTATAGGTCTAATTAGACCAAATAAAGCGTTAATCATGGCTCAGTTTATAGTCTGTTTGAAGTGCAGATAAAGCAGCAATCATGACTCTAATTATAGTCTTAATCGTCGCTCTAATTATAGTCTTAATCGAGGTTATATTTATAGCCCTACCAAAAAAAGCGTCAATTGTGGCTCTATATTTAGTCGTCGCTCTATATTTAGTCCAAATTATGAATAAAAAATTCCGCGGGAGTTTGTTCCCCGGGAGTTTTTTCCCATTGAATTTGAATAGGAAACATGAGAAAAGGGAAAAAACTCCCGGGGAATTTTTATTCATAATTGAGCTGATAGTCTACCAAAGCGTCAATTGTGGCTCTATTTGTAGTCAATCGTCGCTCTATTTATAGTTTTAATCGAGGTCCTATTTATGATTTAATAAAGTGTTAATCGTCGCTTTATTTATAGTCCTACCAAAGCATCAACTTTGGCTCTATTTATAGTTTATATCGTGGTTCTATTTACACTTTATTAAAGCGACAAACGTCGCTCTATTTATAGTCCTAACAAAGCGTAAATTCTGGTTTATTTGTAGCATCAATCGTCGCTGTATTTGTAGTCCTAATAAAGCATCAATAGTGACTCTATTTATAGCCTCAATCGTGCTTTTATTTATAGTCTACCAAAGCGTCGATCGTGACTCTATTTATAGTCCTACTAAAGCGTCAATTGTGGCTCTATTTGTAGTCTCAGTCGTCATTCTAGTTATATTCCTAATAAAGCGTCAATAGTCGCTTTAATTACAGTCTTAATCGAGGTTCTATTTATAGTTTAATAAAGCTTTAATCATGGCTCTATTTAGTTCTACCAAAGCGTCAATTGTGGCTGTATTTGTAGTCTCAATTGTCGCTCTATATATAGTCCAAATAAAGCACCAATCGTGGCTCTATTTATATACCTTTCAAAGAGTTAATCGTGGCTCTATTTACAGTCTCAATTGTGTCTTTGTAGTTCTAAAAAAGCGTCAATCGTCGCTCTATTTAGAGTCTTACCAAAGCGTCAATTGTGGCTCTATTTGTAGGCTCAATCGTCCCTCGATTTATGTTCCAAGTAAAGCGTCAATAGTCGGTCTATTTATAGTCCTAGCAAATAATCAATTGTGGCTCTACTAGTAGTCTCAATGGTCGCTCTATTTATAGTCCAAATAAAGCGTCAATCGTGTCACTATTTATAGTCTCAATCGTGGCTTTATATATAGTTCTAACAAAGCGTCAATTGTAGCTCTATTTATAATCTCAATCGTGTCTTTATTTACAATCTCAATTGTGTCTTTATAGTTCTAAAAAAACGTCAATTGTGGCTCTATTTGTAGCCTCAATCGCCCCCAATTTATATTCCAAGTAAAGCATCAATCGTCGCTCTAATTATAGTTTTAATCGAGGTTCTATTTATAGTCCAAATAAAGCGTCAATTATTAGCTCTAATCTTCGCTCGATTTATAATCCTAATAAAGCGTCAATTGTCGCTCTTTTTATAGTCCCAATAAAGTGTCAATCGAGCGTCAATTGTCATTCTATTTATAGCTGCAATTGTTATACTATTGTAGTCCTAAGAAAACATCAATTATCGATCTATATATAGTCTCAAGCCTGGGTCCATTTAAAGTCATTATAAAGTATAAATCGTTGCCCTATTTTTATACCCTTCACCTTCGTGAGAATGGTATATATAAGTTTGTCATTCCGTTTGTAATTTCCACAATATAATCTTCCGACCCTATAAAGTATATATATTATCTTACAAAAAACACTTGTAACAAATTTGTGCTAAAAAAAGTGGTTACGATTTTTTGAGCAAATATTTGTCATGTATATTTAGTCATAATATCGAGCCCTTAGCGCCAAATTATCGTAAGCGACAAAAAAACAAATTTTACAGGAGAATGTTGTTTTTTATTATTTTGAAATTTATACATAAAATTAAAAATGTTATGATGCGATATAATATAATTTCGTTCAAGCTTTTGACAATTAAAAATTCATGGAATACTTTATTGAAAAATATGACAAAAAATGTTTTTAATCATATTTAAAATATGTTTTATTTATGAATAGTTTTTAATGAAATTTCACAGTTATATAAATTTTTCTATTTAAAATGGAAGAATAAAAACGAATTTTGAAATTTATAGTTTTTTGGCTATAATAAACAAAACAGGGTCGGAGTTATCGGAAACCTTTACAAAATAATTAAAAGCTTATTGGGCCATCTAAAATCGGTTACTATATTTTGATATCGAATATGCGATTTGAGAATTTCTGCCCTAAAATTTAATTTTACATAAAAATAGGTGTTTTTTGAATGAATCTGGTCACCTCGGTAACAACAATTTTTAAATTTTTTTTCATTTAAAATATTTTATGAAAACTTTGCTTTCAGAAAGTATAAATTCCTTATACATCCTTTTAGACATTTTTTGCGATAACTTAAAAAGAAAAAAATTTCTTCTTTCCCAAAAAATTAGCGAAAAATCGCCTTTTTAAAAATTTTTTAAATTCAAATGCATATAACTTTGGACTTAGTCATTATTTTTAAACAATTCTTTTTTATTCATACACAACATATGATGTTAGTCCAATAGAGGAAAACTGCAGAAAATTGGGAAATATTTGGAGACGCTGTTATCAAAAAACTGGAGTAGGGTGGGTAAAAATGTTGAAAATTTAATTTTCAAATGCGAATATCTTCTTAGCTATAAGAGATAATTGATAGCTACGACTAGGTCTCCATGAGGAGATAAACGAAGAAATAGGATCGTTTTAAAAATGTAACATACACGATGTGTCCTACTTTGAGGATCCATGGTCGCGCACCTGGTCGGCCCATGAGGTCCACGTTCAAAACTTTAACTCCACAACCCTTCTTCTTTACGCATGTGAAATTTCATTCAAACCAATCTAACCATTTAGAAGTTACAGATTTATTTCCTCTCTTTTTTTTCTATATCACTATGAGTCGCTTACGATAAAAATCGTTTACTGTAAAATATAAACACTGACTTACGATAAAATCTTACCCCCTATAAATTTTAAAGTTATTAACACAATTTTGATATTCTGAGAACTCTAAAACATCAGTCGGTCCATAAAATTTTCATTTTTGCAATAAAAAAAAAATTTGAAAAATGTCGCTTGCGATAATTTGGCGCTAAGGGCTCGATATAGTCCCAATAAAATGTCAATCCTAGCTCTATTTTTAAACTTTATATTTACAGCCACTATCGTCATTCGTCGCTCTATTTGTACAGAAATATTTCTTTATAAATTTTTTGTAATTCATCCAGTAAAAATCTCGCTGGGTTCCCACTTGCCCAACTAAATATGTACTCGTTTATCAACTTGAGGAGCAGAGTTCTTGCTTGTTTGCTTCTCCCCTCTCATTGGGGTTTTGTTTATTATTCTATGTTTTAGAGTTGACAGCGATGACACTAATGTTTGTTTTTATAACAAAATAAAGTTTTTTTTGTTGTTTTTTACAAAGAAAAAATAACAAAAACCACACAGCATAAATATATTTGAGTATAAATCCTTTTGGTTCTTTTTTTCTAGAGTTTTAAAGCCAAAAGAGAGTGTGGTTTTTTGTTCTTGTTGTAGTGGTGTTGTTGTTGTTGTATCTATAAATCTTTTAAGGCCACTTACTTAATGTTTGTTGTTTTACTTTTTTTTTTATTCGCTTCTTTCAATATTTGCTTAGGTTTCCCCCTATAGGGTTTTTTTGGTGTAAGGGGAGAGGGAATTAAGGGGAAGTATGGCAAATAATAGAATTGAAATTTGTATAAATAAATCAATTCAGGGAATTTGTTTTTAAAAATAAATAAATTTGAAATCTGCTCACATTTAAGCTGAATAGTTAACTTTAGTTTAAACATTTCTTTGAATTGTCTGGGGTTAACTTCCCCTTTAGAATTCCTGCGAATAGTGTAGTGTATTTTGTATCTGTATCTAAGAATATGTGGATGGTTTTGTTCTTTGGGAAAACCAACCATCCATCCATTTCTGTGTACAGTGTTGTGCATGGTTTGGAATATGCGTGCGTTGGTTTAACTAACTGAATGACTGACTGACTTGACTGCCTGTATTTGTTTATTTGCTTGTTTAAAAACTTTAATTCTTAGAGTTTTTCTGATAATTTCATCCATATTTGAGTGTCTTCTTCATTTTTTTTCTGTTCCTTTGACTTGACGTTGTGGTTCATGTTCTATAGAATATTTTTGTGTGGTGGTGCTGTTGTCAGTTGTTGGCTGGAATGGCATGATTGGTTGGTTGTTTGGTTATTTGCTTTGGTTTGGTTTCATTTCATTTCGGTTTTGTTGGCGGCATTTACTCTACTCTTAGACGACGACCACACAAGTTGTTGATACAAACTTCAGTATTATTTTTATAAATTTTAATTCTTTCTTTTTTTCACTCTCTTTTTTTTTGTACGTATTTGATTTGATCATGGGTGATATTGTTGCTGCTGCTGATGATGATGATCATCATGATCACCATCATTTCACATTTGCTGTTCTTATTGTTATATATGGCTAGAATTAGCCAAAAAGCAATACAATAATTTTTCCCTTTATTTGGCTGGCATGTTGATAAATTTTTTTTTATTTGTTTTTATTGTAACTAAAGGTGGCCAAATTGATAATGAAATAAATTAACAGAGCAACTTTTTAATAAAAAAATTGTCATAGGACCATCTTTTTTATAGGAGAATTGTTAATGGAATTTAATTTTTATAGAAAAAATGTCAGAGCAACTTTTTTTATAGAAAAGTTGTCGAAGCAACTTTATTTTCATAGAAAACTTATCAGAGTAACTTTTTCTACGTTATCTATAGAATAGTATAGATGTCAGCAAATATTATTTTAATGGAAAAGTTTTTAAAAGAACTTTTTTTTATAGAAAAGTTGTCAGAGCAACTTTCTTTTAAAAGAAAAGTTGCCAAAGCAACTTTTTAATAAAAAAAATTCCAGTGGAACCTTTTTTTATAGAAAAACAAGTAAGAGATCTATATCTTATATACCCTTCACCAAATTATAATTTAAAACAATTTTTTTAAATATTTTTAGGTAAACAAAATTTAATTTTTTTTTCGAAATTGTTTTTTAATTTTATTAAAAAAAATTTAAAATTTTTTTTTCAGTTTTTAATAAGGAGTGAGATCGAAAAATTCTTAACATACATATATGTTTATAAAAAAGAAACCACTAAACTTAAGGTAGGGTCAGATTACGCAAATTATTTGACACAAGATGTTTCATGTGTTTGATCAAAACTACATCAAATAATTCATGGGTTGATTTTGTGTTCACACTGTACACATTTATTTGCCATATTTGTTTAATCAAACTACACCGAAATACTATCAAACACACAAAGGGGAAAATATATTTGACTTGTGGTCACATTTATGGTAATATTTGTTCTAAATAATTATTAAATAAAGCTGCAAAACAACTTTAATTTCTTTCGTCAATAAAAAAGGCATTTCTAGAAAGTAAAATATTACCAGATTTTGCTTTACATTTGAAAGAATTATGAAATTTCAGTACTTTTATTTAAGCGTCAAATATTTTGTGTTTCTAGTTTGAACACAAAATATTTTTGCACTGCAAACAAGAAAACAGCTGAATTTGGTCAAACAAATTTATTTGCCAATATCAAAACATTCTTGTAATGTGACCAATGTGTGACCACTAAACAGCAAATATTTTCCTGCATTTTGGGTATTTTTTTATTTGATCTTGCAATTCATTTGCAAGATCAAACAGCGTCAAATAACAGCTGTTGCATCATGTGTTATCGCAAAAGTAGTGTTGCTATATCTTAAATTAAAAATCGCTAAATAATGAAAACAAATCGCTTAAAGAACACAAGCTTGAACAATTTAATAATATAATTATTAAATGTTTATTTATTAAATTATATTACTATCACAATTCATAATTGAAATTGAATGGAAATGTAATCATGTTTTATACTTGAAAAATATTTGAAATATTAAATATTTTTCAAACAAAAAACATATGGCTTGAATTTATGTTTCCTTTTTACTGGAGAATGCTATTGAAATAAAGAGTAATACAACTGTAATTCAATTGCTTGACTATAACTCAAGGCTTGAATTACACTTGCTATCAACTTGAATTCCAGTAAAAATGCTTATTGGTTTTTTAATACATATTATTAATCGAACACGACTTTTTCCAAACTTTTTTCATTCAGAATAAGAACATGTTCACAAATATTGTTAAATTTTATGGAAATGTTTACTTTTTTTACATAAATTTTTAATTAATTCCAATGCAATCGCATTATCTAAAAATTTATAATAAAAATTTTTGTGTGATACTAAAATCAGAAAAGTGAAAAATGCTATTAGACATATTCTTCTTCTGCAGTAAAAAAAAAATTAAACAGATCATACTGTTTAAGAATTATTTTTTATAAAATCAGAAAAGTGAAAAATGCTATTAGACATATTCTTCTTCTGCAGTAAAAAAAAATTAAACAGATCATACTGTTTAAGAATTATTTTTTAATTACAATCAATTCATACTATTTATGTATGTATAAAAAATTTTCTTTGATTTTAAATTCAATCTGTATAAAATTTCAGTTAATATTCCATATGTACATATGAGCAATTTTAAATTTTGAAAATAGACAAACTCCATGTATAAATAAAAAATAATCAAACATCAGACTATGTTAAACGTATAAAAATATAAATCGCATAAAATTGCAAAAATCGCAACATAGACTTCATGTCTTCAATTAGTTTTTCTCCCAGTATGTCATCCTAGGCTGAATTACTTTTATGTGAAGAAGAAGACTTCATTTATTGATGCAATTATTTAGTGAAAATAATTTAAATAACAAATATTCAAGAAATATTGAATATGTATTTATGTTAAAAAAAAAATAGTGAATTTGTGTCTTTAATTTAGTACGAAAAATATTTAAATAATCTCCTCTTATTTTTCCGCCATGCTGAGCAAATAATTTTCTGTTTTTTTCTATTTGATCAAACAATTATTTTATGAAAGTGTTTGATATAGTGTGACCACACGGCAAATATATTTACTGATTCTTTTTCGCAGCAGTTTGGTCAAACAAAAAGTGAAACATTAAATTCAATATATGATAACAAAATTCAATAAATCTCTAATAAAATGATTACTTTACAATTCGAAATAAGTGCTTTAACCTTAAAAATATTTGCAAGATCAAATTATATATTTTTTAGATATTTATAAAGCTAGTGGTCACACTTTGTTCACATTAAGAAAATATTTTGTTTGCCGACAAATAATTTTGTTTGACTAAAATCATCTGTTTTGTTGTTTGCTCTAAATTTTATTTGTGGTCAGATTCAGGCAATGAAATATTTGACGATAAACGTCAAATATTAGCTGTGTGTGACCGTACCTTTACAGCTTTAATTTTTTTTTTATTTGATTGAAATTATTATTACAATTTACAAAAAAAATTATTTTTATAGTTTTAATCACTAGTGATGAAATTTTGAACCTTTTTCGGAAACCCTTCCATTAACGTTTTTATAGTGCTTTCTGTCACTTTGCTCGAACATGTAGTCCATCTCCGTTTAAAATCTACCACACTTTTGGACACCTTTTTTGTACTCTTCAATTCTCTTTTAACAAGAGCCCAATATCTCTCCACTGGCCTTAGCTCCGGGCAGTTTGGAGGATTTGCCTCTCTTGGTACAAATACCACATTATTGTTCTTGTACCACTCAAGGGCTTGTTTGCCATAGTGACAGGATGCCAAGTCAGGCCAAAAATAAGTGGACACATTATGAAGTCTTATGAATGGAAGCAGCCTTTTTTGTAAACATTCCTTGATGTAAATTTCGGTATTTATAGAGCCCGTTGTAACAAATGAGTGGCTTCTTTTGCCGCAACTGCATATTGCTTGCCATACCAAGAACTTTCTGGGAAATTTTGTCTGCTTTTGGGTCCTAAACTTTTCTTCAACATTCCCTCGAGCATCAGCAACATAAAATTTTTGACCTGGAAGTTGCGAAAAATCTGCCAGAACATACGTTTCGTCATCCATTATGCAGCAAGAATATTTTTTTATAAAACTTGACTTCAATTTCCGTGCTCTGTTTTTGGCCTCTAAATTTTTAGTAGCGTTCCTGTCAGGAACTTTTTGAGCCTTGTATGTTTTTAAACCTGCATTAGCTTTAACTTTTCGTACCAAATAGTCCGAGCACTGAGCTAACCGGGCTGCTTTCCTACCGGATGTGTTGGGAGCTCTTTTGAAAATGCGTTCTATTTTTTTGGCTTTAGAAACATCATGTGGACCATTCCTTCTACCTGAACCAGGTTTTCTATCAACTGACAAGTTCTCCCGGTACTGTTTAATAACATTGGAAACAGTTTGACGGCAGACCTTTGTATGCTTGGCCAACTTTTTGTAAGACCAAGTTGGGTTTTGTTGAAAATATTTAATAATTTCAGTACGCACTTTTTTCTGGTCACTCATTTTAATCAGATTAACAAAAAAATTAATATAATTGACATTACACATAATAACTGACATGTTTTTCAAAGGTAACTTGATCAAAAAAAAAATTCAAATAATACTTGGGTTAAAAAATGTAATGAAAAACGTGTGTTAAGAATTTTTCGATCTCACTCCTTAATAATAACAAAAAAATTTTTTGATGAAAAAAAATTCGGGGTAAAAACTATTTTTCCCGATTTTGACCCATTATAGGGCCAACTTACTATAGCCTTATCTACATCGTTGCAATGGACTTTGAAATATCTATCATTAGATATCCATATTGTCTATATTAATGACTTAGTAATCCATATATAGATCAAAAATAGGTCAAAAATCGAGGTTGTCCCGGTTTTTTGCTCATATCTCCGTTATTTATGGACCGATTTAGCTGATTTTAAATAGCAAACTTCTCGAAAGCATGTCTGACAGAATTATTGAAGATTTGGATCCCGAAGATATCTGGGGTCTTCAGAAAATTGATTTCAACAGACAGACGTACGGACAGACAGACAGACGGACATGGCTTAATCGACTCCGCTATCTATAAGGATCCAGAATATATATACTTTATAGGGTCAGAAATGAAAAAATGTAGAAATTACAAACGGAATGACAAAATTATATATACCCTTCTCACGAAGGTGAAGGGTATAATTAGCAGAGCATTTTTTTTGTATAGAAAAATTGTCAAACCAACTTTATTTTAATAAAAAAGTTATCACAGTAACTTTTTTGAATGATGTTTTGAAAAATGTTATATTAACGTTTCCTTTAGAATAGAATAGATGCCAGCAAACATGATTTTAATGGAAACGTCTTGTGAGCAACTTTTTTTTAAAGAAAAGTTGTCAGAGCAACTTTCTTTTAGTATAGAAGTTGTCAAAGCAACTTTATTTTAATATAAAATTAATCAGAGACAAATTTGTATGGGAAAATTGTTATATGAACGTTACCTATAGAATAGTATAGATGTCAGCAAATATTATTTTAAGGGAAAAGTTTTCAAAAGAACTCTTTATATAAAAAAGTTGTCAGAGCAACTTATTTTAAAAGAAAAGTTGCCAAAGCAACTTTTTAATAAAAACATTTTCAGAGGAACTTTTTTTTTACAGACAAAATGTCAGAAAAATTATTGTTTATAAAAAAGTTGTCAAACTAACTTTATTTTAACAGAAAAGTTATCATAGTAACTTTTTCTATAGGAAAAATGTTATAATAACGTTACTCCCTGTCTATACCTGATAAATTTTTATCATGATAAACGTTAAAATCGTTGTCAAGATAAAAAATTATCAGGTATAGTCTTCATTTATTAGTATTATTGCTTCGTTATAACAAAATTGTTAGTGCTTTTGCTCAGACAACTTTGTCTTGACAACAAACGTCATTAATTGTTATGATAAATATTTGTCAAGTATAGACAGGGAGTTATCTATAGAATAATATAGATGTCAGCAAATATTATTAACAACTTTTCAGAAGACCTTTTGTTATAGAAAAGTTGTCAGAGCAACTTTCTTTTAAAAGAAAAGTTGCAAAAGCAACTTTTTAATAAAAACATTTTCAGAGGAACTTTTTTTTTACAGAAAACTTATCAGAAAAATTCTTTTTTAAAGAAAAGTTATGAAACTAACTTTATTTTAATAGAAAAGTTATCACAGTAACATTTTCTATAAGAAAAATGAATAGAATAGATGCCAGCAAATATGATTTTAATGGAAACGTCTTCTGAGCAACTTTTTTTTAAAGCAAAGTTTTCAGAGCAACTTTTTGTAATAGAAAAGCTGTCAAAGCTACTTTATTTTAATAGTAAACTTATCAGAGTAACTATAGAATAGATGTCAGCAAATATTATTTTAATGGAAACGCCTGCAGAGAAACCTTTTTAATAGAAAAGTTTTCAGTCCAAAATTTTTTTATAAAAAAGTTGTCAGAGCATCTTTCTTTTAATAGAAAGCCACCCAGAACAATTTTCCTGCAATGGAAAAGTTGTCAAAGAAACAATTTCTTACAGAGTTAGCAAAGCAGCATCCTTTTAATATAGAAGTTGTCAGAGGAACTTTTTCTATAGGAAAATTGTTAAAGTAACTGCATTTGTATAGAAAATATGTCAGAAGACATGATTTTTAAAGTTGAACTTTTTTTAAAGAAAAGTTGTCCGAGCAACTTTTTTTAACAAAAAAGTCAGAGGAATTTTTTTTTACAGAAATGTTCTAAGAACGTTTTTGTATAGAAAAGTTGTCGGAGCAAGTTTTTAAAAAAGTACATTTTTAAAAAAGAACCTTTTGAAAAAAGTACCTTTTTAAAGAAGTACCTTTTTAAAAAAGTACCTTTTTAAAGAAGTACCTTTTTAAAAAAGTACCTTTTTAAAAAAGAAACTTTTAAACAAAGTACCTTTTTATAAAAGTATCTTTTTAGTAAAGTACCCTTTTAAAAAAGTACCTTTTTAAAAAATCACCTTTTAAAAAAAGTACCTTTTCAAAAAAGTACCTTTTTAAAAAATAACCTTTTAAAAAAATACCTTTTCAAAAAAAGTATCTTTTCAAAAAAGTACCTATTGAAAAATGTGCCTTTTCAAAAAAGTACCTTTTTAAAAAAGTCAAAAAAGTACATTTTCAAAAAAGTATCTTTTCAAAAAGGTATCTTTTCAAAAAAGTACCTTTTTAAAAAAGTCAAAAAAGTATCTTTTCAAAAAAGTACCTTTTTAAAAAAGTACCTTTTTAAAAAAGTACCTTTTTAAAAAAGTACCTTTTTAAAACAGTACCTTTTCAAAAAAGTATCTTTTTAAAAAAGTACATTTTTAAAAACGAACCTTTTAAAAAAGTACCTTTTCAAAAAAGTATCTTTCCAAAAAAGTATCTTTTCAAAAAAGTACCTTTTTAAAAAAGTCAAATAAGTACCTTTTCACAAAAGTACCTTTTTAAAAAAGTAACTTTTTAAAAAAGTACCTTTTTAAAAAAGTACCTTTCCAAAAAAGCATCTTTTCGAAAAAGTACCTATTCAAAAAAGTGCATTTTTAAAAAAGTACCCTATTAAGAAAGAACCTTTTTAAAAAGAAACCTTTTAAAAAAGTACTCTTTTAAAATGTAAATGTAAAAGTACTCTTTCAAAAAAGTACCCTTTTAAGAAAGTACCTTTTAAGAAAATACATTTTAAGAAAAGTACCCTTTTAAGAAAAGTGCCCTTTTAAGAAAAGTGCCGTTTTAATAAAGTACCATTTTAAGAAAGCATCATTATAATAAAGTACCCTTTTAAGAATTTACCATTTTAGAAAAGTACTATTTTAATAAAGTACACTTTTAAGAAAGTACCCATTAAAAGTACTCTTTTAAAAAAGTACCTTTTCAAAAAAGTACAATTTTAAGAAAGTACCTTTTAAGAAAATACACTTTTAAGAAAAGTACTATTTTAAGAAAAGTACCTTTATAAGAAAAGTACCTTTTTAAGAAAAGTACACTTTTAATAAAGTACCATAAGAAAGTACACTTTTTAAAATGTACCATTTTACAAAAGTACCCTTTTACAAAAGTATTTTTTACAAAAGTACCCTTTTAAGAATAGTACTATTTCAAAAAAGTACACTTTTAAGAAAGTACCCTTTTAGAAAAGTACCCTTTTTCTTTTCCAAAGAGGTCCCCTTAATTAGTATTTTTAAAAAGTACCCTTTTAAGTACTCTTTTAAGAAAGCACACTTTTAAGCAATTACGCTTTTAGAAGAATTACCCCTTAATGTACCCTTTGAAAAAGTATTTTAAAAAGTTCCCTTTAAAATAGTACAAAAAATAAATATTTTTCAGAACAAGTTCAGATGAATAAAAATGAATTTTTGTCACAGTTTTTAAAGCATAAAACATTATTTTTTAGAAACCTAAAAATTCACCCACCCGATTTCTTTATAAACTACTAACTACTTGACTGACTGGGTGATCTCTGAAGAACAAAAAAAAAACAAACCTAAAAGAGATTGATATTTATTTGCTTATTTTATGTTTAATTTCTTGGCATTTTATTGTTTTAATATTCAATAATATATTTTGTATAAAACAAAATTAAGCAGAGACCCTCATCAGCGTAAATGATCTTTTTCGTTTTTATTGATTTTTCGGTTTATTATTATAACTTTTATTGCCATTTTTTCAAAAATAAAAATAAAAACTATAAACCTTTTAATAAAACAATGAAAAATGAGAAGAATGTAAGATGAATAAGAATAATAAAAAGAACAGTTTTTTTTAATAATAATTAATTTTGAGGTTTTTTGTTAAGCTGTCCATCAAAAAATCAAACCTAAACAGAAAATTGAAATTTTGTTCCCAAGAATACCTTGATGGTTTGTATAGGGTTTCTTAAAACTATAGAAAACACATAGAATGTTTTTTCTTTGTGTTTTGAAACGTGTGTGGTGCGATCGCTTACCTTGTACCTAACATTTATTTACCTTTGATTTTGTCTTTGTTTTCATAAACAGTTTCCTGTTTTATTTTGAAAACTCTGAAAAAGGATTTTGTTGAAGGTTTTGTTTGTAGGTGGCAAGAACTTGTCTATAGTTTCTATCCATCTTCCCCTAAATGCGTGTCAAAATAAACACAACAGGAGTTGTTTATTTTGCTAAAGGACCACCTAGTTACTGTCTTTTGTTTTAATTCAATTATTTATGTTTCCAAATTATTATTTGCAACAAGACTTTTAAGTCCTAAAGCGTTTGACAAAAGATACCGTAAAATCATAATTTCTTTGTGGCTAAAATAAAATAATGGAAATTGTTTTAGTGTCCTTGCGTTGTATTGTTACCGTCAGTCAGTAGTCTAAATAAATCACAATTTTACACTGAGTGATTCAGAAATACAGGCAGAGATAGAGCGAGAAGAGAGATTGAAGATTGAAGGTTGTTGCTTTTGTGTTGCAAGGTTTGCAAATTATTCTCGTACATTTTGCTAATTCCAAGGATTTTTATGCCACTGGGTTAAATGTTTAATGCTGCAAGCTGAAATACTAGTGTTGACAATTTACAGAAACAGAAAAGTTAATTCAATTAAAATAAATTGCCTGCATCTGAAATGCAAGCAAATAAATGTAGTAGAGAGGTCACAAGGTCAACTTAAAAACAGAGGGGCAATGCTTACATTTAAATCTGTCTCAAGGCATCCCTTGAACGGAAGTGTGCCAAAAGATGTAAATACAAATATTAATTCTAGAGACTTCAGAGAAACTTTTTCTAGAGAAAAGTTGTCTGTATCAGAGCAACTTTTTCTAGAGAAAAGTTGTCTGACTTCAGAGCAACTTTTTCTAGAGAAAAGTTGTCTGACTTCAGAGGAACTTTTTCTAGAGAAAATTTTTCTGAAACGGAGCAACTTTTTCTAGAGAAAATTTGTCTGATTAAGAGCCACTTTTTTTAAAGAAAAGTTGTCTGATTAAGAGCCACTTTTTTTAAAGAAAAGTTGTCTGATTCAGAGCAACTTTTTCTAAAGAAAAGTTGTCTGACTTCAGATCAACTTTTTCTAAAGAAAAGTTGTCCCACTTCAGAGCAACTTTTTCTAAAGAAAAGTTGTCCGACTTCTGACTTCAGAGCAACTTTTTCTACAGAAAAGTTGTATGACTTCAGAGCAACTTTTTCTAAAGAAAAGTTGTCTGACTTCAGAGCAATTTTTTCTAAAGAAAATTTGTCTGACTTTAGAGCAACTTTTTCTAAAGAAAATTTGTCTGTATCAGAGCAACTTTTTCTACAGAAAAGTTGTCTGACTTCAGAGCAACTTTTTCTAAAGAAAATTTGTCTGACTTTAGAGCAACTTTTTCTAAAGAAAATTTGTCTGATTCAGAGCAACTTTTTCTAGAGAAAATTTGTCTGATTCAGAGCAAATTTTTCTAGAGAAAAGTTGTCTGACTTCAGAGCAAAATATTTTAAAGAAAAGTTGTCTGACTTCAGAGCAAAATATTCTAAAGAAAAGTTGTCTGACTTCAGAGCAAAATATTCTAAAGAAAAGTTGTCTGAATCAGAGCAACTTTTTCTAGAGAAAAGTTGTCTGAATCAGAGCAACTTTTTATAGAGAAAAGTTGTCTTAATCAGAGCAACTTTTTCTAAAGAAAAGTTGTCTGACTTCAGAGTAACTTTTTCTACAGAAAAGTTGTCTGAATCAGAGAAACTTTTTCTACAGAAAAGTTGTCTGAATCAGAGAAACTTTTTCTAGAGAAAATTTGTCTGAATCGGAGCAACTTTTTCTAAAGAAAAGTTGTCTGAATCAGAGCAACTTTTTCTAAGGAAAAGTTGTCTTAATCAGAGCAACTTTTACTAAAGAAAAGTTGTCTTAATCAGAGCAACTTTTTCTAGAGAAAAGTTGTCTTAATCAGAGCAACTTTTTCTAGAGAAAAATTGTCTTAATCAGAGCAACTTTTTCTAGAGAAAAGTTGTCTTAATCAGAGCAACTTTTTCTAGAGAAAAGTTGTCTTAATCAGAGCAACTTTTTCTAGAGAAAAGTTGTCTTAATCAGAGCAACTTTTTCTAGAGAAAAGTTGTCTGAATCAGAGCAACTTTTTCTAGAGAAAATTTGTCTGACTTCAGAGCAACTTTTTCTAGAGAAAAATTGTCTCACTTCAGAGCAACTTTTTCTACAGAAAACTTGCCTTTCAGAGTAACTTTTTCTAAGGAAAAGTTGTCTGATTAAGAGCATCGTTTTCTAAAGAAAAGTTGTCTGAATCAGACATCTTTTCTCTAGAAAAAGTTGCTCTGAAGTCAGACAACTTTTCTTTAGAAAAGCAACTTTAAAGTTCAATAAAAAAAGTTTCTCTAACAACTTTTCTGTAAAAAGTTGCTCTGAAAACCTTTCCTATAGAAAAGTTGCTCTAAAAACTTTTCTGTGGAAAAAGTTGATTTGAAAACTTCTTCTTCTTCATATTGAAAAGTTCCCCTCTATTGTGTTTTAGAATTATGATGAAAAAACCCATTATTAATAGCTGGGAAACATCATAAATTTTAAAAGCAGGTAATAAAAGCTAAAGAGAGGAAAACGAAACAAATGAATAATGAATGTTAGAAGAAGAAATGATGAATATCTGTCATTTAGTGGACACCACATACAACGTGAGATGTTTAAGAAGATCGAAAGAACACACACATTCCATAATTCTTAAACAAATGACAGCACGTACAATTAAAAAAGGCCATAACAACAACAAAAATATACACACAGGAATTAAAGGAGTTTAATTTAACATATTTTTTGGTCCCTCTCTCTTTATTATTTAAACACATTTAAAATTGAAAAGAATGCCACCATCATAGAAGTCTAACTGACTGGTTGGCTGGCTGGCTATTTGTCCGTCTATTTGTCTGGCCCCGTCAATGAGTGTGTTTGCATATTGTGTGGCACGAATGAATGAACGTTCAGACACCTTTAAAACAATTACAATTCTAAGTTGCAGGCAACTTTGCCGCGTTGGTGGCCAAATTACTGCAGCATGTGCATGTTGACTTCATTCGACAGAAACACACACACGATTTGTTGAAACATACAAATAGATTTGTAAGCGATTAATTTCCTTTTGATGCCAACGCTACTTGTGAACAGGCAAGTAATATTAGTTTTACTCTTAGGAATGCAACAGCAAGAAATAATTGATTTTTAGTTAAATTAACACAAACTAGCGATATTTTGTTGCTTACAATATGGCGGCCTCAATAACAAATGACAGCTGATAGTAATTGCAGAGTAGCCAGAGTACATTAAAAAACCAATGATGCCATTGCTTGGAAAAACACTTTAACGCAAAGATTTTCCCATGTAAAGGGTATTTGTAAGTCGTTGTCTGAAATCTTTATTAAATCCCACAAAATTCAGTTTAAAAATGCTGTTTACTAGCAACAGGCAACAAGTACACATTCAATTTGTGGTTTTTCTTTATTTCCAACATTTCCACTTACAAGAATTTCATTTAGGATAACAACAACAAAACATAAAACTATTAAAAGGTTCTTTTACACAAGATTACCATCATCATATTTTAGAGATTAATTTAAGTGGAAGTTCGTAGACAAACGTTTTGTTAAAATAATAAAAACAATACCACAGAGCTGATGTCTTGTTAGATGTCACATCTGAAACGAATATAAATGAACATTTTGTATATTTTCTTAGTTTATTGTAAGATTTTTCAAAGAATTTTTTGTTTAGTTTAATTTTATGATGAAATTTGAAACATTTACAAGTGACAATTAAGATAAAAACATAAACATTTCGATTTAAAGATCATAAAATTTATTATTTTAATAGAGTTTGGTTGGTTTTTTTCAAATACTCTAATATTTCATTTAAAGCGTTAAATTTTTATGACATATTTTTATGTAAACAATAAATATACATAAAATTAAAGAGACTTTTCATAGTTCCAGTATCTTTAATAGTTGTTCTGCAGTCAGACAACTTTTCTATAGAAAAAGTTGCTCTGGAGTCAGACAACTTTTCTATAGAAAAAGTTGCTCTGGAGTCAGACAACTTTTCTATAGAAAAAGTTGCTCTGGAGTCAGACAACTTTTCTATAGAAAAAGTTGCTCTGGAGTCAGACAACTTTTCTATAGAAAAAGTTGCTCTGGAGTCAGACAACTTTTCTATAGAAAAAGTTGCTCTGGAGTCAGACAACTTTTCTATAGAAAAAGTTGCTCTGGAGTCAGACAACTTTTCTATAGAAAAAGTTGCTCTGGAGTCAGACAACTTTTCTATAGAAAAAGTTGCTCTGGAGTCAGACAACTTTTCTATAGAAAAAGTTGCTCTGGAGTCAGACAACTTTTCTATAGAAAAAGTTGCTCTGGAGTCAGACAACTTTTCTATAGAAAAAGTTGCTCTGGAGTCAGACAACTTTTCTATAGAAAAAGTTGCTCTGGAGTCAGACAACTTTTCTATAGAAAAGTTGCTCTGCAGTCAGACAACTTTTCTATAGAAAAGTTGCTCTGTAGTCAGACAACTTTTCTATAGAAAAGTTGCTCTGTAGTCAGACAACTTTTCTATAGAAAAGTTGCTCTGGTGTCAGACAACTTTTCTATAGAAAAGTTGCTCTGTAGTCAGACAACTTTTCTATAGAAAAGTTGCTCTGCAGTCAGACAACTTTTCTATAGAAAAGTTGCTCTGCAGTCAGACAACTTTTCTATAGAAAAGTTGCTCTGCAGTCAGACAACTTTTCTATAGAAAAGTTGCTCTGCAGTCAGACAACTTTTCTATAGAAAAGTTGCTCTGGTGTCAGACCATTTTTCTATAGAAAAGTTGCTCTGGTGTCAGACCATTTTTCTATAGAAAAGTTGCTCTGGTGTCAGACCATTTTTCTATAGAAAAGTTGCTCTGGTGTCAGACCATTTTTCTATAGAAAAGTTGCTCTGGTGTCAGACCATTTTTCTATAGAAAAGTTGCTCTGGTGTCAGACCATTTTTCTATAGAAAAGTTGCTCTGGTGTCAGACCATTTTTCTTTAGAAAAAGTTGCTCTGAATCAGACAACTTTTCTCCAGAAAAAGTTGCGCTGAATCAGACAACTTTTCTTTACAAAAAAAATTGCTCTGAATAGACAATTTTTCTTTAGAAATAGTTGCTCTAAATCAGACAACTTTTCTTTAGAAAAAGTTGCTCTGAATCAGACAACTTTTCTTTAGAAAAAGTTGCTCTGAATCAGACAACTTTTCTTTACAAAAAAAGTTGCTCTGAAACAGACAACTTTTCTTTAGAAAAAGTTGCTCTGAAACAGACAACTTTGCTCCAGAAAAAGTAGCTCTGAATCAGATAACATTTCTCTTGAAAAAGTTGCTCTAAAGTCAGACAACTTTTCTCTAGAAAAGTTGCTGTGCGAAGAGTGGGACTTCTTCCCCCTTATGAGTTTTGCAGAAATAGTGATGCAGTTAATTTAAAATTTTAGTATTTCATTAAAAAAAATGTTATTATTGTCTGATAATGAGCACAAGTACAAACGTACACAAATGAAGAGCATGTGTTAACTTATATTTATTTCACATTTTTTTTTTCGTTAATAATATTTGCTCCTAATTGATTTATTTTGTGTGGTAATTTAGCGAAATTAGGGCGTCGTCATCATCATCAACCTCAACAGCAAGAGCAACAACATCAGTATTTAACATTAAACATTATAGTCCATTTAAGCAATATTACACTTACAAACTCTTGTACTCTTCTTTAAGCAGCCAGCCACAGTCAGACAATACGATGATCTACAATATGAATTGTAGCGATGAGATACAGATACAAATAAGTATCTGTACGTTGTACGTAAGTACATTTAGGGGCCAGACAACAGCAACATTAAAATTCATTTTTAACTCAATGAAGCAATAATTTAGCAGCTTTTTTTCGGCATGGTTTTTTTTGTTTTTTTTTCTGTATTATTCACAATTTTTGAATTTCTGTGTGTAACGGCGCTGACTCTTCTTCTGGTTTATGATCATCACCCATGTTCGAAATACGAGAGCAAAAACTCTAAACAAAAAAACCTTCCAAAAAAATACATGAAAACATGTAGACCTTCACAAAAAGATAAAAAAAAATATATAAAAAAATAAAACTGTTTCTTTTTCACAATGAATCGAATGAAGTTTGTAGAAGATGTTGGTTTAAGAAACCCCAGCAGATGATGAACAAGAAGTTCATAAACCATTAAAATACGATGAATACGTTTAGTACAGATGTTAAAAATACAAAAAAAATCAAAAATTATCCCCACAAACCGACAACAGCAACAAAAATCATCATAAATTAAAAACGTAACAACAAAATTATGTTTCTTCTTAACTTTTTGTTTTTGGTTTAAGTCACAAAAACCAAAAAAATTATATTTACAAAAGAAAGTTGATCTCATTTTTATTATTATTTTTTCAGCTTTTGCCAAAAATTACCATTCGAAACTAAAGAAACGTTACTCGTATATGAAATTTTAAATTTTACAATCATTTTTTTTATTATTATTTATTTTAATGGTACTACAACTACTACTACTACTTAGTGGTCTACTACTTTGACTATCTGCTGCTGGTCGTAATTCGACTACTTGTTTGAATTATCAGTTTTGTTGTATTGGGTCGCAAGACAATGGGCTGTGTTTAAACCAGCTGCATGGACATCATGCATGTAGCCAGCAACCAGCACTGGGGACAAACAGGCGACAAAAGACAATCACAATAAAGATAATAGCACAATGGGGCTATTTTTTTATATAAGCCAAAGCCAAATCTTTTGTTAAAATTCATTTTATTCAAACTTTTTTTTAAGAGTTTTTTGAAAAGTTTCCTAAATCAAAGCAACTTTTTCTAGAAGAAAAGTGTCTGCTTCAGAGCAACTTTTTCTAGAGAAAAGTTGTCTAATTCATAGCAACTATTCTTTGGAAAAAGTTGTCTGATTCAGAGCAACTTTTTCTATAGAAAAGTTGTCTGATTCAGAGCAACTTTTTCTATAGAAAAGTTGTCTGATTCAGAGCAACTTTTTCTATAGAAAAGTTGTCTGATTCAGAGCAACTTTTTCTATAGAAAAGTTGTCTGATTCAGAGCAACTTTTTCTATAGAAAAGTTGTCTGATTCAGAGCAACTTTTTCTATAGAAAAGTTGTCTGATTCAGAGCAACTTTTTCTATAGAAAAGTTGTCTGATTCAGAGCAACTTTTTCTATAGAAAAGTTGTCTGATTCAGAGCAACTTTTTCTATAGAAAAGATGTCTGATTCAGAGCAACTTTTTCTAGAAGAAAAGTTGTCTGATTAAGAGCAACTTTTTCTAGAGAAAAGTTGTCTGATTCAGAGCAACTTTTTCTAGAAGAAACGTTGTCTGATTCAGAGCAACTTTTTCTAGAGAAAAGTTGTCTGATTCAGAGCAACTTTTTCTAGAAAAGTGGTCTGAATCCAGAGCAACTTTTTCTAGAGAAAAGATGTGTGATTCAGAGCAACTTTTTCTAGAGAAAAGTTGTCTGATTCAGAGCAACTTTTTCTAGAGAAAAGTTGTCTGATTCAGAGCAACTTTTTCCAAAGAAAAGTTGTCACAACAACTTTTTGTATAGAAAAGTTGTCACAACAACTTTTTGTATAGAAAAGTTGTCACAACAACTTTTTGTATAGAAAAGTTGTCACAACAACTTTTTGTATAGAAAAGTTGTCACAACTTTTTGTATAGAAAAGTTGTCACAACAACTTTTTGTATAGAAAAGTTGTCACAACAACTTTTTGTATAGAAAAGTTGTCACAACAACTTTTTGTATAGAAAAGTTGTCACAACAACTTTTTGTATAGAAAAGTTGTCACATCGACTTTTTGTATAGAAAAGTTGTCACAACAACTTTTTGTATAGAAAAGTTGTCACAACAACTTTTTGTATAGAAAAGTTGTCACAACAACTTTTTGTATAGAAAAGTTGTCACAACAACTTTTTGTATAGAAAAGTTGTCACAACAACTTTTTGTATAGAAAAGTTGTCACAACAACTTTTTGTATAGAAAAGTTGTCACAACAACTTTTTGTATAGAAAAGTTGTCACAACAACTTTTTGTATAGAAAAGTTGTCACAACAACTTTTTATATAGAAAAGTTGTCACATCGACTTTTTATATAGAAAAGTTGTCACATCGACTTTTTGTATAGAAAAGTTGTCACAACAACTTTTTGTATAGAAAAGTTGTCACAACAACTTTTTGTATAGAAAAGTTGTCACAACAACTTTTTGTATAGAAAAGTTGTCACAACAACTTTTTGTATAGAAAAGTTGTCACAACAACTTTTTGTATAGAAAAGTTGTCACAACAACTTTTTGTATAGAAAAGTTGTCACAACAACTTTTCCTATAGAAACGTTTTCACAACCACTTTTTGTATAGAAAAGTTGTCACAACAACTTTTTGTATAGAAAAGTTGTCACAACAACTTTTTCTACAAAAAAATTGTCACAACAACCTTTTTCTACAGAAAAGTTGTCAGATTCAGAGCAACTTTTCAGAAACTGTGCCCATTGTGCTGCATCAGTGGCTGGCTATTACATAAATTTATATTTTTGTTTTATTTTATTTTTTTTAATGTTCCAAAACCCCAAAAAAAATAAAAAAGAAACTAAATTTATTTTTAGGTTTTATGTTTATGCAAAAAATTACTACAAAAAAAAAAAAAAACATAAAAAATCAGCTTAAAAAAATGACGTAGCAGCTCCAAACTTTAGCAATATGTTTGAATGAATGGTGTGGTGCGGTGCGCTGAGCTAGTTGTAATTTGCAGCAGCAGTCCGCAGACAGTCGCTGTTACAGCACAAGCATGCAAAAGCTTACTCACTTATCATGTTTTGGAGCAACGACGGACGGACGGACGACAACAACAAAAAGAAACAGTCTAATCGAGCAAAATGAAATCAAGCAGCCAACCAACCATCGGCCACTACGACAGTCAGCCAGTTGTCGTGCCCCCTTTTTTCGGCATTTAACTGTGTTTATTTCGTTTCATTTCTGAGTTGTGTTTGTGTTTTATTTTAAATATATTTTTATTATTTTAAACAGCGACCCCTTACCACTAACTTCCGCACCGTTGCCGCCTCTTGACAAACGGTTTCTGTTGATTATTTTTAAAAAATAAAACAAAAAAAAAACTTATTTTTAGTTTTTTTGTGGACCCAAACTACTACGACAAGCTTATAATGACAACAACGATGTATGTATGTTAAATTACATAATAAATATATAGATATTTAACTTATTACTTTTTTTTTCTTTTCGCTTTTTCAACTCCAATTTTAAGCTGTATAGACAATAATTTTGACTTTATTTTAGGCCAGTTTGTGTTTTTTGCCTAACAAAATATTGTAATTTGCTAAACAATGTTTCCAGTTATTACAATTTCCAAATATATTTATGGTTACAACATTATTTAAATAAAAACGACAAAAAAAATGGCAAATACAATCAAAATTAGCACATGATTGGCAGCATTAATGTCTGGCAACTTTGTCATAAAATATGGCAACATTAAGGAAAAACCAGAGCAAAACTGGCATCTCTGAAACAGAATCTCAGGAAATTTAGATAATTGACCCAATTTTAATGGACTTTTGAAATAATGTCGGATTTTTTTCATGTAAATTTAAATAAATTTGTCTCTTTATCGATTTCTTATCAATTGATCATAAATTAAACATAAACCTTTCACTATTTTTTTTTGGCCTAAAAACACAAGAGTTACAAGACACTTCATTATTCATACAGTTTTGGTGTAAAATAAGTTTTGGTTTGTGTTTTGTTTTCCCTTAAGACAAACAACATCCAGCCTCAATACACGACATTTCACTTTAAACATAATTTATCATTAATAAATACATCACTCAACTCGATCAATGATTGTAATAATGATTTGATCGCTTGGATGGAGTTGTAACATTCGCTAGAAGAAGAAGAAACAACCCACCCAAAAACAAAAATTTAGTTTGACAAACAATTTCTCAAATATATACAATGTTAAGCAAAAGAAAAGGTTTAAATAGAAAACACTTTTGTATATGATCTCAGCGATCGTGTTAACTAAAATATGAAGGGAGAAACTAATATTTTCACTTTATTATTTAACAAAAGTTGTGGCTGCTATTTAACCTTTAATTTGTTATAATTCTCTATGAACTTTTAACACACACGTAGATGAATGGATGGATTGAGGGGCGTTTTAAAGAAGCCTTCATGCAAGAAAAAAATACAGTTGAGGCTTAAAATTTTTTGAAAAATTAAATTAATAAATGACTGTCATAAACTTTAAGTGAACTTTAGGGTGCCCTACATTAAATATTGTAATAAAACTTTAAGTTGCTCTGAATCAGGCAACTTTTCTCTAGAAAAAGTTGCTCAGAATCAGACAAGTTTTCTCTAGAAAAGTTGCTCTGGATGCAGAACACTTTTCTATAGAAAAGTTGCTCTGGATGCAGAACACTTTTCTATAGAAAAGTTGCTCTGGATGCAGAACACTTTTCTATAGAAAAGTTGCTCTGGATGCAGAACACTTTTCTATAGAAAAGTTGCTCTGGATGCAGAACACTTTTCTATAGAAAAGTTGCTCTGGATGCAGAACACTTTTCTATAGAAAAGTTGCTCTGGATGCAGAACACTTTTCTATAGAAAAGTTGCTCTGGATGCAGAACACTTTTCTATAGAAAAGTTGCTCTGGATGCAGAACACTTTTCTATAGAAAAGTTGCTCTGGATGCAGAACACTTTTCTATAGAAAAGTTGCTCTGGATGCAGAACACTTTTCTATAGAAAAGTTGCTCTGGATGCAGAACACTTTTCTATAGAAAAGTTGCTCTGGATGCAGAACACTTTTCTATAGAAAAGTTGCTCTGGATGCAGAACACTTTTCTATAGAAAAGTTGCTCTGGATGCAGAACACTTTTCTATAGAAAAGTTGCTCTGGATGCAGAACACTTTTCTATAGAAAAGTTGCTCTGGATGCAGAACACTTTTCTATAGAAAAGTTGCTCTGGATGCAGAACACTTTTCTATAGAAAAGTTGCTCTGGATGCAGAACACTTTTCTATAGAAAAGTTGCTCTGGATGCAGAACACTTTTCTATAGAAAAGTTGCTCTGGATGCAGAACACTTTTCTATAGAAAAAGTTGCTCTGGAGTCAGACAACTTTTCTCTAGAAAAAGTTGCTCTGGAGTCAGACAACTTTTCTCTAGAAAAAGTTGCTCTGGAGTCAGACAACTTTTCTCTAGAAAAAGTTGCTCTGGAGTCAGACAACTTTTCTCTAGAAAAAGTTGCTCTGGAGTCAGACAACTTTTCTCTAGAAAAAGTTGCTCTGGAGTCAGACAACTTTTCTCTAGAAAAAGTTGCTCTGGAGTCAGACAACTTTTCTCTAGAAAAAGTTGCTCTGGAGTCAGACAACTTTTCTCTAGAAAAAGTTGCTCTGGAGTCAGACAACTTTTCTCTAGAAAAAGTTGCTCTGGAGTCAGACAACTTTTCTCTAGAAAAAGTTGCTCTGGAGTCAGACAACTTTTCTATAGAAAAGTTGCTCTGGTGTCAGAACACTTTTCTATAGAAAAGTTGCTCTGGAGTCAGACAACTTTTCTATAGAAAAGTTGCTCTGGAATCGGACAACTTTATTCTAGAAAAAATTGCTTTCGATAAGACAATTATTCTCTAGAAAAAGTTGCTCTTAATCATACAACTATCCTCTAAAATCAGACAACTTTTCTCTAGAAAAAGTTACTTTGAATCAGACAACTTTTTTATGGAAAAGTTGCTCTCAGCAGAAAAAGTCGTTCTGAATCAGACAACTTTTCTCTAGAAAAAGTTGCTCTGGAGTCAGACTTTTCTTTAGAAAAAGTTGCCCTGAATCAGACAACTTTTCTTTAGAAAAAGTTGCCCTGAATCAGACAACTTTTCTTTAGAAAAAGTTGCTCTGGAGTTAGAGAAAAAATAGCTCGGAAAGATTGTCTTTTTCAGACAATTTTATTGTAGGAAATGATGTCTGAATCAATTCAACATCAACATCTAACGTCTTCCTTTGAATTAAAAAAAAAACTAATTATGCGTTAAACATCATAAACAGGGGCTTAAAAACCGACATCGACACGACACAACATTTCAAATAACATTTTTCTCAGCAGCAACATCACAATAATTTAAATCAGTGTGAGGCAGCAACTGAAAATACCCCTCACAGGCATTTCTTAACAACTTTGTTGTTGCCATGTGATCGCATTTGTTACAATTTCATTTGAAGTTGTAAGTTTTCTTGTCCTCACTCACTCTCTATCTATTACACACTCCACATATGTGTGTAAAAATGGAAAGATCTTTGATATTGTATCTTGTATCTGCGTCTATTAAATTTACAATCTGAAAAACAAAAGATTTTTTTTTGGTTTTTTACTTCACAAGCAACGAAACGAAAATCTACTTCCAACTCATTTGAATGAAAGTTTTTCGTAAACTAATTTTTTTGGGCTTGTTGGGTATCTTTTTTTTTATTTGGAATTTGTTTTTGTAACATTTCACTTTATAGGCCGCTGTATAAATTTTTGTGTTTCTTTTTTTACTTCACAAGATTGTTGGTACTTTCTAAATAGAAAAAATAATGTTTGGTCGCATTGCTATTATTGAGGAGAATATGTTTGTTTTAACAATTTACAAGAAGATGTGTGATTATTTCATAGAATCTTTAATTAACAAAGTGTTTAATTTGGTTTAGAATTGAGGGATAAAAAAGAAAAACAGAAAAATGTTTTCCCAAAGTATAAAATGGAATTTATAGCAACTGTTTCGATAGAAAAGTCTGTTTCAGAGCAACTTTTTGAAGAGAAAAGTTGTCTGATTCAGAGCAACTTTTTCTAGAGAAAAGTTGTCTGACTCGGAGCAACTTTTTCTAGAGAAAAGTTGTCTGACTCGGAGCAACTTTTTCTAGAGTAAAGTTGTCTGATTCAGAGCAACTTTTTCTAGAGTAAAGTTGTCTGATTCAGAGCAACTTTTTTTAGAGTAAAGTTGTCTGATTAAGAGCAACTTTTTCTATAGAAAAGTTGTCTGATTCAGAGCAACTTTTTCTAGAGAAAAGTTGTCTGATTCAGAGCAACTTTTTCTAGAGAAAAGTTGTCTGATTCAGAGCAACTTTTTCTAGAGAAAAGTTGTCTGATTCAGAGCAACTTTTTCTAGAGAAAAGTTGTCTGATTCAGAGCAACTTTTTCTAGAGAAGAGTTGTCAGATTCAGAGCAACTTTTTCTAGAGAAAAGTTGTCTGATTCAGAGCAACTTTTTCTAGAGAAAAGTTGTCTGATTCAGAGCAACTTTTTCTAGAGAAAAGTTGTCTGATTCAGAGCAACTTTTTCTACAAAAAAGTTGTGTGGTTTACAGATTTTCAAAAAATCCTCTTCCTAACGTTAAATTATTCCCTCTAGTTTGTTAAATCGCATGAAATTAATATCAATACTATTTTCAGTTATTGTGAAAGTAATCGTAGTTAAAAAATCTTAAAAAATTAACAATGAATAAAGGCAGAAATCTGTATTTTAAGCCACAACAAAAACGAGAATGCAACATTTGAGTACTAACTCACAGTTTCTGCTACTCGCAGTCGTAGTGTAAGTAGAGTCTTTATGTCTAGTATCTAGTTTTGCAACTGAAATATGGAGGATTGTGGCAATATTAACAGCAAGCAAAAAGAAACAAACAAGAAAGACCAACAGCAGCAATGTAAAACATCATAATGATGTGGAAAATTATTTGAAATAAAAAAATCAAAAATAATTTTGATTTTTAGCTATTATGTACATTCATATTTTAGTTTAAACTATGTATCATTTATACATTTACTTTGTTGCTGCAGACGATGGATTTTGCAGTATAAAGCTACAATATTTGTTGCGATATTTTGTGGGGCGCCAAATAAATGCAATCTGTGTAATATGAGGAAATAATTTGTAATGTGAATGAAAGGAATTGTGGTTTTAAAGAGTTTTTAGAAATGTTTTATTTTTAAGGAGGTCAACTTTGATTTTCTGTATATACCTACAGATTGGATAGTCCTTTAAATTATATAATGAAAGCTTAACTTCTATACTACTTCTATGCCAAATTTTAAAACAATCCCATCAGTAGAAGTAGTTTATTTATTACTTTTAATACCAGCTGTTAGTGGATACCTTTTCTACGTAAAAAGTACGGTTATTAACTCCTTTATTTTGCATCCCTGCTTTGAACTCAATCACACAAACTCACTCACTTAAACATGCATGTGATAAATAACAACAAATATGTATCTTTGATACTCGGTTCATCATCACCCTCATAATAAGCATCGTCGTCATCACCATCATCATCATCGTCTTCAATCGTTGTTATGAGAAGAAGAGTGGTGGTTAATAAGTAAGTAAGAGTGTAATATTAACAGTAATTGTTTGTTTGAATGTAAGTATGAAAAAAGAGTACATTACATGTAAGAAAGTGTGTGTGTTTGCTATGAATATGGTTATGGCTCCGTTTGATTTTCATATTTACATTTTTGTTGCTGTTAGAAATTATTGAGGTTATAATAACAATCGCCTTTTCTTTTCACAAAAAATTTATAAAAATAAAAAATTGAGTGATGGTTTCAACTCTCACTCTAACGAAAACAAAAAAAAAATAAAATACAACAATTTTGTATTGAAATATTTATTATTTTTATTCATGTTAATGTTCAAATTGTTGCTGTAAAATGTGTTTGTTGCTTTGTGTAGCTGTCTCTCTCTGCAATTAGGCCTTTTAATATTGTTTGTTTGTATTTGTTTATGTATTGCAACATTTTGAAAAAAAAAACGGCACAAATTTCATTTTATTTGTTTAAAATAAACTTTAAAAACCCCATTTCACTTTCGTTTTCATTTCATCACAGTTGAACAAAAAAAAAATACGAAATAAGAAGAAGCTTGAACAATTTATGTTTTTGATGGCGTCTTGCATTGAATTGGTAAATACCACATTGATACTGTTTTAAACTGTGATTTTGTTGCTGGTTTTAAAGAGTTTTTAGAGTGACCAATCCAATTTGTTGAAGAAAGAGCAAAAACTTTTTCTAAAGAAAAGTTTTCTATTTCTGAACAACTTTTTTCTATCCAAAAATTGTGTTCCAGGAAAATTTACTTTTTCTAAAGAAAAGTTTTCTATTTCAGAGCAAAGAAAAGTTCTCTGAATCAGAGCAACTTTTTCTAAAGAAAAGTTGTCTCATTCAGAGCAACTTTTTCTACAGAAAAGTCTTCAGATTCACAGCAACTTTTTCTAGAGAAAATATGTCTGATGCAGAGCAACTTTTTCTAAAGAAAAATTGTCTCATTCCGAGCAACTTTTTCCAAAGAAAAGTTGTCTGAGTCAGAGCAACTTTTTTTAGATGAAAAGTTGTCTAATTGCTAGCTACATTTTCTAAAGAACGGTTGTCTGATTCAGAGCCACCTTTTCTACAGAAAAGTCGTCAGATTCAGAGCAACTTTTTCTAAACGAAAGTTGTCTCATTCAGAGCAACTTTTTCTAATGAAAAGTTGTCGGATTCAGAGCAACTTTTTCTAAAGAAAAGTTGACTGAATCAAACCCACTTTTTCTACAGAAAAGTCATCAGATTCACAGCAACTTTTTCTAGAGAAAATATGTCTGATGCAGATCAACTTTTTCTAAAGAAAAATTTTCTGAATCAGAGCAACTTTTTCTAAAGAAAAGTTGTCTCAATCACAGCAACTTTTTCTAAAGAAAAGTTGTCTGAATCAGAGCAACTTTATCTAAAGAAAAGTTGTCTGAATCAGAGCAACTTTATCTAAAGAAAAGTTCTCTGAATCAGAGCAACTTTTTCTAAAGAAAAGTTCTCTGAATCAGAGCAATTTTTTCTAAAGAAAAGTTCTCTGAATCAGAGCAACTTTTTCTAAAGAAAAGTTCTCTGAATCAGAGCAACTTTTTCTAAAGAAAAGTTCTCAGAATCAGAGCAACTTTTTCTAAAGAAAAGTTGTCTCATTCAGAGCAACTTTTTCTACAGAAAAGTCGACAGACTCAGAGCAACTTTTTCTAGAGAAAATATGTCTGATGCAGAGCAACTTTTTCTAAAGAAAAGTTGTCTGATTCAGAGCAACTTTTTCTAAAGAAAAGTTGTCTGAATCAGAGCAACTTTTTCTAAAGAAAAGATGTCTGACTCAGAGCAACTTTTTCTAGAGAAAAGTTGTCTGACTCAGAGCAACTTTTTCTAGAGAAAAGTTGTCTGACTCAGAGCAACTTTTTCTAAAGAAAAGTTGTCTGATTCAAAGCAACTTTTTCTAAAGAAAAGTTGTCTGATTCAAAGCAACTTTTTCTAAAGAAAAGTTGTCAGAGCAACTTTTTCTAAAGAAAAGTTGTCAGAGCAACTTTTTCTAAAGAAAAGTTGTCAGAGCAACTTTTTCTAAAGAAAAGTTGTCAGAGCAACTTTTTCTAAAGAAAAGTTGTCAGAGCAACTTTTTCTAAAGAAAAGTTGTCAGAGCCACTTTCTAAAGAAAAGTCGTCAGATTCAGAGCAACTTTTTGTAGAGAAAATATGTCTGATGCAGAGCAACTTTTTCTAGATGAAAAGTTGTCTGATTTAGAGCAACTTTTTCTAGAGAAAAGTTGTCTGATTTAGAGCAACTTTTCTGTAGGAATTAAGTCACAGCGACTTTTTTATATAAAAAATTTTTTCATATAAAAGTTTTTTGAAAAGTTGTTTGTTCAAATTTTTTCACATAAAAGTTGTCTGTTCAAGTTTTTTCAAAAAAAGTGTCTTTTAAACTTTCTAAAAAAATTGTATATTGAACTTTTTTCTATAAAAACTTGCCTGTTTAAAGTTGTCGCGCTACACTTTTCTTATAGAGAAGTTGTTGCAAAGCCACACTATTATTACAAAAAAAGTTGTTGCAGAGCAACTTTTCCTCAAAAAAACTTGTCGCAGGGCAACTTCTTCTCTAGAAAATTTGTTACAGGGCAACTTATCCTCTTGAAACAACTTTTCGTGTAGAAAACTTATAGCAAGGCAACTTTTTCTCTAAAAAACTTGTCGCTGGGCGTTTTTTCCTCTAGAAAACTTGTCACAGGGCAACATTTCCACTTGAAAACGTGTCTCAGGGCAACTTTTCCACTAAAAAACTTGTCGCAGGGCAACTTTTCCTCCAAAAAACTTTGTGCATGCCAACTTTTCCTCTAGAAAACTGTCGCATGGCAACATTTCCTCTAGAAAACATTTCACAGGGCAGCTTTTCCTCTAATAAACTTGTCGCAGGGCAACTTTTCCTTTAGAAACAGTGTCGCAGGGCAACTTTTCCTCTAAAAAACTTCTGACAGACCAACTTTTCCTCTAGAAAACTCTTGAAAAGATGTCTCAGGGCAACTTTTCCTGCAAATAATTTGGTGCAGGGCAACTTTTTCTCTTTTTATCTTGTAAAAACGTGTCGCAAGGCAACTTTTCGTGTAAAAAACTTTTCCCAGGGCAACTTTTCCTCTAAACTTTTCTCAACTTTTTCTCTATTAAACTTGTCGCAGGGCAACTTTTCTTTTAACTTTGGTATTTTATTACATTTAAGAAACATGGCCACCTTTTCTTACCAAATTTCTGGTTGGCAGCCTGTTAGTTTTCATAAATATTCAGCTCTTTGAATGGCTATAAATATTATTCTTCTTTTTTTGGTTTATTAATTTATGCATATCTTAAAATCATAATTCTTCTGCTTTGTTTTTTGTTGGCGAAATTGTCATATTTTTTTGTATAAACATTTAAACAGAGTAGGTAAGTGAGTGAGTGCATTTCTTTAAAAGAAGACACTATAACTGGTAACATGCAACCAGCAAAAAGTTTCATTTTATTTGCTTAAACAATTTAGTTTATTGTGGGGGCTTGCATGTGGGACGTTGTTACAAAAATCAAAAAAAAAGGAAAAAATCATGGCTGAAAAAAGTTAAGGTGAGCGTGCGTTTAAACCATAGATTTTCACTTTGTTATGAAGTTGACTTCACTTCAATATAAAATGAAATGAAAAAGAAACTAAAAAAAAAAACTCTCTAAAAAAGCGTTAAAATTGTAAAACTACAACGATTGCAACTCTCTCTTTTTTCAAATGTTGGTAGTTGGGGGGTTCGGGGGGTTTCGTTTTATGTTGTTGTATTTTACTCATGCAGACTCTCTCTTTTGTTTTCTTTCATTTTGTTTGGTTTGTTTATGATTTTATTGTTGTTATTGTTGTTGCTGTTTCTTTCACTTTGAAAAGGTATGACATAACCTTTGTTTTCTTTTATTTATTTTTGCTGTTGTTGCTATTTATTATTATTATTAGTGTTGCTGTTGTTGCTGCAAGTATTGAATGTCTGTTTGTATGTTGTTGTTGCTGTTGTCTTCAATTTCTTTGTTTTTGTTTTTATAAGGAAAGTTTAGCTTTTTGGTTTGGTTTTGTTTGATTTGGGTTTGTTTATTTATGTTATGATGATGATATGGGGAGTTTTGCAATCACTTTATTTCTCTGTTTTGTTTTTTTTCTTAAATGTTGTTGCTATAGTGTGCTGGTGGTTTTCTTCTTGTATTAATGCCCTGACCTAACAGGGAAGAGTTTACATTTATTGTTGTTTTTTTATATTCAGTGTTTGTTGTCATGATCTCAAAAATTTAAAAGTAGCTGCAGTATTATTTATACGCCAGTGAATAAAAATGAAATTGATCATTTGAAATGTTTGGTGAAATTAGGATTTCATTTTAATTAGTTTTTCTCTCTACTTCTATGTAGTAATTTCAGATAGATTTCTCTACATAATTGAAGAGTTTTCTTTACCATTTTTGTAGTAAACTTACATTTTATCATAAATTTCAGAACTTTTTGGTGTTTTAATTATAGTATTTTTTGTAGATCATATAAAGAAGGTACATACCTGGAAAGAAAAAATAAAAAACGAAACATTAGAATTAAAAATAAGTGATTTTTTAAAAAAAATTGTGCAACTTTTTCTATTGAAAAGTTAATGCAGAGAAATTTTTCCTGTAGGAATTTTCTTTAATTAAAAAAAAAAAAATTTTTATTCGAATAATTTTGAAACCCGGATTTTTTATTCGAATAAATATGTTAAGCTTAGTTTTTTTTAGACTAAAAATCATTTTGAATAACAATTTTTTTTAATCGAGTAATTTTCAAAACCGGTTTTTTATTCGAATAATTATGAAAAATTAAGTTTTTTAGGCTGAAAATCCGAATTTTTAGTAACAATATTAAATTTACCTTTTTTTTAATTTAGGCATATTTGTTTTTTATTCGAATAACATTAAAACTCGGTTTTATTATTCGAATAATTATGTTAAGCCTATTTTTTTTTTACTAAAAATACGAAAATTTTAATAAAATATAATTATCAATTTTTATCAAAAAATTTTTTTTTATTTAATCGAATAATTTGTAAACCCGATTTCCTTATTAGAATAATTATGACTAATAAGTTTTTTTTTCGGAAATTTTAGTAATGAAACATAATTTTAGATTTTTAATAAAAATTTTTTTGGCGAATTATTTTGAAACCCGGTTTTTTATTCGAATAATTCTAAAAAAAATGTTTTTTAGGCTGAAAATCGGAAATTTCAGTAAAAAAAATAGATTAAAAGCTTTAATTTATAAAATAAATATATTTTTAAGATTGAAAATACATACGAATTTTTATAATTTTTTAATAAAAAATAAGTTTTTTAAATCCGGGTTTTTATTCGAATAATTATGAAAAATTAATTTTTTTTAGGCTGTAAATCGTAAATTTAATAATGATATATAATTTTGGCTCTTTTAATAAAATTTTTTTTTGCAAATAATTCCGAAACCCGGTTTTTTTTATTCGAATAATTATTAAAAACTAAGCTTTTTAAGCTGAAGATTAAAATTTTTAGTAATTAAATGAAGTTTTAGCTTTTTATTCGAATAATTTTAAAATCCGGTTTTTTTATTCGAATAATAAACTAGGATTTTTAGGCTCAAAATCGCAATTTTTGCAATTTTTTTAATTAAAAATTTATTTTTCAATTCGAATAATTTTAAAACCCGAATTTTTATACGAATAATTATACAAAACTAAGATTTTTAAGCTGAAAATCGGATTTTTTTTAAAGAAATGAAATAAAATGTATGCTTCTATAATTTTAAAATGTATAATTTTTTATTCGAATAATCGTAAAACCCGGTTTTTTTATTCGAATTATTATGAAAATTTTTATTTTTTTATGCTGAAAATCAGAATTTTTGTTAATTATTATAATTTAATTTTTTTAATTAAAAATTTATTTTTTAATTCGAATAATTTTAAAACCCGAATTTTTATTCGAATAATTATACAAAACTAAGAAAATCGGATTTTTTTTAAAGAAATGAAATAAAATGTATGCTTCTTTAATTTTCAGATTTCTATACGATTTCTATACGAATAATTAAGTTTGTTAGGCTAAAAATTGAAGTAGATATTAACTTGTATATTTAGAATTTTGGTTTTTTATTCGAATAATTTTAAAACCCGCATTTTTATTCGAATAACTAACTAAGATTTTTAGGCTGAAAATCGGAATTTTTAGTAATGAATTATTATTTTTATTTTTTATTCGAATAATAAAAAAACCCGAATTTTTATTCGAATAATTAAGAATGTTTGCTTCTTTAATTTTAAAATGTATAATTTTTTATTCGAATAATCTTGAAAACCGTTTTTTTTAATCGGATAATTAAGAAAATGTTGGTCTGAAAATCAAAATATTTAGTAATAAAATGTTAGTTTCTTTAATTTTAAAATGTATAATTTTTTATTCGAATAATCGTAAAACCCCGTTTTTTTTTATTCGAATAATTATGAAAATTAGGCTAAAAATCTAAATTGTTTGTAATAAAACAAAAATTTTAGTTTCTTTGGTTTAAAAAATAGGTCTTTTTATTCGAATAATTTTAAAATTCGGTTTTTTTACTCGAATAATAATGAAATTTTATGTTTTTTAGCCGGAAATTTGGAATTTTTAGTAATGAAATAAAATCGTAGTCTTTTTAATTAAAAAAAATATTTTTTTAAGTACGAATAATTTTCAAACCCGGTTTTTTTTTATTCGATTAATAATGAAAATTTATGTTTTTGTGTTGAAAGTTAAAATTTTTAATAATGAAATTAAATCTTATTCTTTTAATATAAAAAATTAAAATTTTTTTATTCGAATAATTTTAAAGCCCGGTTTTTTTACTCGAATAATTATGAAATATTAACTTTTTTTGGGCAGAAATTTTGAATTTTTTGTAATGAAATTAATAAATGAAATAAATCGGAATTTTTATTCGAATAATTAAGAATGTTTGCTTCTTTAATTTTCAAATTTATATATTTTTATTCGAATAATCTCAGAACCCGTTTTTTTTATTCGAATAATTAAAAATAAAAGAAAATGTTGGTCTGAAAATCTTTTTAGTAATAAAATGTTAGCTTCTTTAATTTTAAAATGTATAATTTTTTACTCGAATAATCATAAAACCCGGTTTTTTATTCGAATAATTATGAAAATTAGGCTAAAAATCTAAATTGTTTGTAATAGAACAAAAATTTTAGTTTCTTTGGTTTAAAAAATAGGTGTTTTTATTCGAATAATTTTAAAATCCGGTTTTTTTACTCGAATAATTATGAAATTTTATGTTTTTTAGCCAGAAATTTGGAATTTTTAGTAATGAAATAAAATCGTAGTATTTTTAATTAAAAAAAAATATTTTTTTAAGTACGAATAATTTTCAAATCCGTTTTTTTTATTCGATTAATAATGAAAATTTATGTTTTTGTGTTGAAAATTTAAATTTTTAATAATGAAATTAAATCTTATTCTTTTAATATAAAAAATTAAAATTTTTTTATTCGAATAATTTAAAAGCCCGGTTTTTTTACTCGAATAATTATGAAATATTAACTTTTTTTAGGCAGAAATTTTGAATTTTTTGTAATGAAATAAATAAATGAAATAAACCCGAATTTTTATTCGAATAATTAAGAATGTTTGGTTCTTTAATTTTCAAATTTATATATTTTTATTCCAATAATCTCAGAACCCGTTTTTTTTATTCGAATAATTAAAAATAAAAGAAAATGTTGGTCTGAAAATCTTTTTAGTAATAAAATGTTAGTTTCTTTAATTTTAAAATGTATAATTTTTTATTCGAATAATCGTAAAACCCGGTTTTTTTATTCGAATAATTATGAAAATTAGGCTAAAAATCTAATTTGTTTGTAATAAAACAAAAATTTTAGTTTCTTTGGTTTAAAAAATAGGTCTTTTTATTCGAGTAATTTTAAAATCCGGTTTTTTTACTCGAACAATTATGAAATTTTATGTTTTTTAGCCAGAAATTTGGAATTTTTAGTAATGAAATAAAATCGTAGTCTTTTTAATTAAAAAAAAATATTTTTTTAAGTACGAATAATTTTCAAACCCGGTTTTTTTATTCGATTAATAATGAAAATTTATGTTTTTGTGTTGAAAATTAATATTTTTAATAATGAAATTAAATCTTATTCTTTTAATATAAAAAATTAACATTTTTTTATTCGACTAATTTTAAAGACCGGTTTTTTACTCGAATAATTATGAAATATAAACTTTTTTGGGCAGAAATTTTGAATGTTTTGTAATGAAATAAACATGAATTTTTATTCGAATAATTAAGAATGTTTGCTTCTTTAATTTTAAAATGTATAACTTTTTATCCGAATAATCTCAAAACCCGGTTTTTTTTATTCGAATAATTAAGAAAATGTTGGTCTGAAAATCAACATTTTTAGTAATAAAATGTTAGCTTCTTCAAGTTTAAAATGTATAATTTTTTATTCGAATAATCGTAAAACCCGGTTTTTTTATTCGAATAATTATGAAAATTAGGCTAAAAATATATTCGATTAATAATGAAAATTTATGTTTTTGTGTTGAAAATTTAAATTTTTAATAATGAAATTATTCTTATTCTTTTAATATAAAAAATTAAAATTTTGTTATTCGAATAATTTTAAAGCCCGGTTTTTTTAATCGAATAATTATGAAATATTAACTTTTTTTAGGCAGAAATTTTGAATTTTTTGTAATGAAATTAATAAATGAAATAAATCCGAATTTTTATTCGAATAATTAAGAATGTTTGCTTCTTTAATTTTCAAATTTATATATTTTTACTCGAATAATCGTAAAACCCGGTTTTTTTTATTCGAATAATTATGACAATTTTAATTTTTTAATCTCAAAATCGGAATTTTTAGTAATAAAATGTTTTTATATTCGAATAAAATCCGGATTTTATTCGAATAATTATTAAAATCGCTATTTTTAGTAATAATTAAAAATTTTAGCTTCTTTAATTTAATTTTAAAACCCGGTTTTATATTCAATTAATTATGAAAAACTAAATGTGTTAGACGGGAAATTCAAATTTTTGGTAATAATCAATTTTAGCTCCTCTAATTTGTTTTTGTGTCTTTTTAATCGAATAATTTTTAAACCAGTTTTTATTGATTCGAATAACATATTACAAAAAACACTTTAAATGTTAAATATGTAAATGCTTTTATACCTACTTCGCAAAATTTAACCAAAATCATTTATACCTATTTCGAAATTTTTATTTAAAAAATATCCTAAATTTTATTTCTAAATTACATAAAATTTGCATGTCAATGTTGTAATGTCATGTTTCTGTTTCAGTTGTTTTTTTTTCTACAGAAGAAAACAAGTTCCAAAAAAATTCTCAAGGGACCAAACAAAATTTATGTATTTTCATCACTCTTATGTTGTATTTTAGCATAAAATATTCAAACATATATGATACGCGTACCTAATATTTTGTTGTTTCTAAGAGCTTAACAAGCAAAATTACTACAACAACACAGAACCTACACAAAGTTCCAAGAACAAACCGACTGACTCTGACGCTTTTAGATGAGTTCAGTACAATTTTTTGTGATTTTTTTTTTATTTCAGCTAAAAATGCCTTGTTTTAGAAGTCAAGGTAGTTCATACAAACATACTCAATACAAACATATGAGCAACTAACTCATTCATACACACAGATACTCACATTTATAAAAACCGGCAATAAACTACAACAATGTCCAATATTATACAACAACAACAAAAGAAATATAAAATAAAAAAACCAAACAAATATTTAAATATTCCTAGTCTTTTTTTTTTTGCTTCTTCTATAGATTGTTGTTGCAAGAGAACTTTATATATAGAAGAATAAAACAACAACAATAACATTAAAAATGACGACAATAACAGAACAGTAAATAGATTGAGAGAAAGAGAGAGAAATAAAATAATAGCAAGTCATTTTATTTTAGAGAGATTCCAAAGACTGAGCTCTTTTTCATAATTTTGCAAGGTCTTGCAAATTTGTTAACGTTTTAAGGAAGTATTAAAATAAAAAAAAATATATATTAAAATTTGTATTTCATATTTAATTTGTTAAAGTACTGGCTATTAGTTGAAATAAAAATATTATGACTTTTCAACATAAAACCTATGATTTTACAATTTTTTAATTTTTTTTTATAAAGATTTATGAAAGTTTAGTTGATAGCTAATTTTCTTATATTAAAAAAAGCTAAAACTTTCTTTCATTACCAAAATTTCCGTTTTTCCTGCTAAAAAACTTAGTTTTTCATAATTATTCGAGTAAAAAAAAACCCGGGTTTCAAAATTATTCGAATAAAAAACAAGCAAATATTTTACTTCGTTACTAAAAATAAAGATTTTTAGCCTAACATTTGTTTAATTATACGAATAAAATAACCGGGTTTTAAAATTATTCGAATAAAAAACTTAGTTTTTTAAATAAAAGAAGCTAAAATTTTATATCCTTACTAAAAATTCCAAATTTCTGCCAAAAAACTTAAATTTTCAGAATTATTCGAATAAAAAAACCGGATTTAAAAATTATTCGAATAAAAAAAATATTTTTTTGAATTAAAGAAAATAAAATTTGCTACAATTTTATTTTATAACTTAAAATTACGACTTTTAGCCTAAAAACTTAAATTTTCATAATTATTCGAATAAAAAAACCGGGTTTTAAAATTATTCGAATAAAAAAAATATTTTTTTGAATTAAAGACACTAAAATTTGTATTTTATTTCAAACAATTTAGATTTTCAGCTTTAAAAACATAAATTTTCGGAACTATTCGAATAAAAAAACTGGATTTAAAAATTATTCGTTTAAAAAGTCTTATTTATATAAATTAAACAAGCTACAATTATATTTCATTACTAAAAATTCAGATTTTTAGCCTAAAAACTCAAATTTTCCGAATTATTCGAATAAAAAAACTGGATTTAAAAATTATTCGAATAAAAAAAACTTAATTTTTTATATTAAAAGAATAAAATTTAATTTCATTATTAAAAATTTAAATTTTCAATATAAAAACATACACTTTCATTATTAATCGAATAAAAACCGGTTTTTAAAATTATTCGAATAAAAAAACATTTTTTTAAATTGAAAAAGTACAATTTTATTTCATTACTAAAAATTCAAAATTTCTGCCCAAAAAAGTTAATATTTCATAATTATTCGAATAAAAAAACCGGGTTTAAAAATTATTCGAATAAAAAAACTTAATTTTTAATATTAAAAGAATAAAATTTAATTTCATTATTAAACATTAAAATTTTCAGCATAAAATAACATAAATTTTCATTATTAATCGAATAAAAATATTTTTACATTGAAAAAGTACAATTTTATTTCATTACTAAAAATTCCAAATATCTGTCTAAAAAAAACTTAATATTTTATAATTATTCTAATAAAAAAACGGGATTTTAAAATTATTCGAATAAATTTTTTTTTTTTATTTTTTGTACTAAAGCTACAATTTTATTTCATTACAAAAAAATTCAAAATTTCTGCCTAAAAAAGTTAATATTTCATAATTATTCGAGTAAAAAAACCAAGCTTTAAAATTATTCGAATAAAAAAAACTTAATTTTTTATACTAAAAGAATAAGATTTAATTTCATTATTAAAATTTTAAATTTTCAATATAAAAACATAAATTTTCATTATTAATCGAATAAAAAACCGGGTTTTAAAATTATTCGCATTAAAAAAAAATATTTCTAAATTGAAAAAGTACAATTTTATTTCATTACTAAAAATTCCAAATATCTGCCTAAAAAATCTTAATATTTTATAATTATTCGGATAAAAAAACGGGATTTTAAAATTATTCGAATAAAAAAATTTAAATTTTGTATATAAATTTTTTATTTAATTTCATTATTAAAAATTTAAATTTTCAATTCAAAAACATAAATTTTCATTATTAATCGAAAAATATTTTTTTTAATTAAAAAGACTATGTCTGCTTTTACACAGGGCAATTTTTCTTGCGCAAGTCTAGAGTTTAAAGGAGAGAGAGGCAAGAAGAAAGAAGAGGGGTACACACTTGCTTGTACTGGCAAGTCTCTTCAATTCTCTTTTGTTTTCTCATTTTCAATATGGCGTCTATTAGGTTTTGACATACAAAATTGCTCACAGACTTGCTGTGTGTAAACAGACGAGCAAGTTTAAAAGGGAATCGACGAGACTTGCTTCAAGTAAACTTGCCCTGTGTAAAAGCAGACTATGATTTTATTTAATTTCTGCCTAAAAAACATAAAATTTCATAATTATTCGAGTAAAAAACCCGTGTTTTAAAATTATTCGAATAAAAAGACCTATCACCAATCATTACTAAAATTTACAATTTTTAGCCTAAAAAATTAAAACCCGAGTTTTTATTCGAATAGTTATGAAATCATAATTATTCGAATAAAACTCGGGTTTCAAAATTCAAATACTAAAAAAATATTCCAAATTAATGCCTAAAATAACTGAAATTTTCAGAATTATTCGAATAAAAAAACCGGTTTTAAAAAATTATTCGAATAAAAAAAAACATATTTTTTAAATTTTATTTCATTACTAAATATTCCAAATTTATGCCTAAAATAGCGGAAATTTTCAGAATTATTCGAATAAAGAAACCGGGTTCAAAAATTATTCGAATAAAAAAAATTATATTTTTTAAATTGAAAAAGCTACAATTTTATTTTATTACTAAAAAATTCTTATTTTCAGCCTAAAAAACTAAAATTTTCAGAATTATTCGAATAAAAAAACCGGGTTTTAAAATAATTCGTACTAAAAAAACTAATTTTTTTAAATTGAAAAGCTACAATTTCATTTCATTACTAAAAAACTTCCGATTTTTAGCCTAAAAAATTAAAAATTTCATAATTATTCGAATAAAAACTCGGGTTTCAAAATTATTCGTACTAAAAAACCATATATTTTTTATTTCATTACTAAAAATTCCCAATTAATGCCAAAAATAACTGAAATTTTCAGAATTATTCGAATAGAGAAACCGGGTTTAAAAAATTATTCGAATAAAAAAAACATATTTTTTAAATTTTATTTCATTATTAATTTGGAATTTTTAATTAATGCCTAAAATAACTGAAATTTTCAGAATTATTCGAATTATTCGGTTTAAAAATTATTTGAATAAAATAATTATACTTTTTAAATTGAAAAAGCTACAATTTTATTTCATTACTAAAAAATTCTTATTTTCCGCCTAAAAAACTAAAATTTTCAGAATTATTCGAATAAAAAAACCGGGTTTTAAAATTACTCGTACTAAAAAATATAATTTTTTAAATTGACAAAGCTACAATTTTTTTTCATTACTAAAACTTCCGATTTTTAGCCTAAAAAATTAAAAATTATATAATTATTCGAATAAAAACTCGGATTTAAAAATTATTTGTATTAAAAATCCCATATTTTTTAAATTGAAAAAGCTACAATTTTATTTCATTACTAAAAATTCCAAATTAATGCCTAAAATAACTGAAATTTTCAGAATTATTCGAATAAAGAAACCGGTTTTAAAAATTATTCGAATAAAAAAAAAACATATTTTTTAAATTTTATTTCATTACTAAAAATTCCAAATTAATGCCTAAAATAACTAAAATTTTCAGAATTATTCGAATAAAGAAACCGGGTTCAAAAATTATTCGAATAAAAAAAATTATATTTTTTAAATTGAAAAAGCTACAATTTTATTTTATTACTAAAAATTCCAAATTAATGCCTAAAACTGAAATTTTCAGAATTATTCGATTAAAGAAACCGGTTTTAAAAATTATTCGAATAAAAAAAAACATATTTTTTAAATTTTATTTCATTACTAAAAATTAGAAATTAATGCCTAAAATAACTGAAATTTTCAGAATTATTCAAATAAAGAAACCAGGTTTAAAAATTATTCGAATAAAAAAAAACATATATTTTTTAAATTTTATTTCATTACTAAAAATTCCAAATTAATGCCTTAAATAACTGAAATTTTCATAATTATTCGAATAAAGAAACCGGTTTTAAAAATTATTCGAATAAAAAAATTATATTTTTTAAATTGAAAAAGCTACAATTTTATTTCTACAAAAAAATTCTTATTTTCAGCCTAAAAAACTAAAAAATTATTCGCACTAAAAAAAACCGGTTTTATGAATTTAAAATAGAAAAATAATATATGTTATAGATTTTTTTTTATAGATTATTCGAATAAAAATTCCCGTTAAAGATTCTCTTTTTTATTTATGATGTTAACAAGCTTAAAAATGAATTTATACCTTTAATAAACTGTAGTTTAGATACCATTTAGCAAGGAAAAAAAATAGCAACAACTGATTTACACAATATAGTATAAATCCCCCCAACCAAAAAAAAAGTACGATTTTTTTGCTAAAATAAAAAACTATTAGATAAAATTAACAAATAAAAAAAATAAGCACGAGTAGAATAATTTTGAACGAGCTGGCTGAGGAATGGGAGCTGGCTGATTCTAATGTTTCTAACAAAAAACAACAACAGCAAACACACTCAAAAAAAAATAAACGACAACATCAATAGTTTTGTTGTCATGACTACTACTACTATATTAAATGGATGAATGTTTGAGGTTAAAGAACGCATTTGACCTCGAATTTTGTAGTTTTTTCCTAGTCGCAAAATATATTTAAACAAAAAAATGGAAAGAAAATAATAATCTTAAACAACAACAACAAAGTACTCTTTACACAAGTACTTTTATTGTTTTATTTGGGGAATATGTAGTATTTTTATACAACCCTGCAGTAAACTCTTTTTTTCTTACTCTCTTTATAATTCACAATAGCTTCATTTGCTCAATATTGAAGTTTGTGAAGAATTCTATGTGATTTTGTTTGACAATTATTTGTTTTATTAGTTGTTGTTTTATTTATTTTTATTATTTATTAGTTTGTTTGCTTGTTTGTTAAATAAACATTTATTTAAATGCTGCAAATGAACTAAGAAGGTTAAACAAATTTCGGTGTATTTTAAAAATGTATTTGTATAAGTTTAGGTAGGTATGTGTTGGAGTAGAGGAAATAAATTAAATATTTTATTGGTTTTTAAGTTTTTAAATTATAAAAATATTATAATTTAAGGCTTAAGTAATAAATATTGCATAAATTAGAAGTTTTGTCAAGGGTTTTTTCTTGAAATTCTTAAAAACGGTGCAAAGTTTTGGGTTCAAGCGAATATTTAAAATAAATATAAAGAGTGAGTCCAAAAAAATATTTTGAATTTTTGAAAATAAAGAAATTTTTCAGGAAAATTTTTAAATTTTCACAAAGAAGTTAAAATCTAAAAAATATCTGTTAAACCCAAAATATCTCAATCTTAAATTTTTATTCAATTAATTTATAAATCAATCTTTAATCTTTGTAATCAGACAATTAAAATTCAATTTTGAAATTAATTAAACTCGTCACGTTTCTGTTAAAAGTATACAAATTGAGTACAAATTATAAAATTTATTTATTTATTAAACAAATTATGGTCTGCGTTTAATAACTTTTATTTTAATGCAAAAAACAAAAAAAAAAAAACTTGATAAAAGTTGTATTTCGTTTCGGGAAATATTAATAAACGTGATTAGTTTATGTGAACAATTAAAAACGTTTAATTAAATACAAAATCTTTAAAGTTTAAAGACACTAAAATCTGGCTCTTAACATATTTCATAAAAAACAAATACAAAAATAATATTAACATTAAAATAATTATAAATATAAGTAATCAGTTAACAATTAAACCAAAAAATATTGAAAAGAGATTTGAAAACAAAAATTCTTTAAGGAGTTTTAATTTTGTTTTCAAATTCATTACAAATATTAATATTCATTAAGTTTTAATATCGAAAAAAAATATTTTTTTTTTTTTTTTGAAAACTCTGGAAGTTTAAAGCCTCATATAAAAAATTTAAATTAAAATTTTTATTTAAATTTTATTTATCTAAATAGCTTTTAATAAAAGCTATTAAACTAGAAAAAAATATATTAAAAAATTTTCAAAAATTTTCAATATTGAACCACTTTTAAAAATCCACCACTTTTCAAAACTTCTTTTAGTTTGCAATTCCTTTAAAAATATTTTTTTCTTAAACAGATTTTTAGTATTTTCAATATTTTGTTATTTCAAAATATTATCTCTTAATTATTAACAAAAATATCAAACTTATTGGCTTTAAAAGTTAAAATTTTCTTAATTGATATTTCATATTCAATATAAATGAATTTTTTCGAAAACCTTCAAAGTTTGCTGGCTTATATAAAAAAAGTATATAAAAATAATGTTTTAAATTTTAGTTTAATTAAAAGCTTATAATGTTAGCTTTTAGTTAATGAACAAATATTTTATTATTTCTAAGCTTAAATCTATTTTAAAGATATTTCGAAAATATTGCATTTTTATTTAGAGTTTGAAAAATTTTAAAAGTTAGATGGGTTATATAAAAAAAGTATATTAAAATAATGCTTTAAACCTTAGTTTAATTAAAAGCTTATAATGCTAGCTATTAGATAGTGAAGAAATATTTTGCCTTTTCCTTTAAAATACTTTTATTTTTAAAATTTATTTTCAACGAAATTATCAAAAATTTGAAAAGTTTTTTTTCTTTTGAATATTAAAAAAATTATATAAATATATTGATTTAAATTTAAGTTTTTCTAAAAGTTTATATTGTTATCTCTAAGACCGTGAAAAAAATTTTACTATTTCAAGCTTAAATTTATTTTAAAGATATTTCGAAAGTTTGCTGGCTTATATATATTTTTTTTGAATATTAAAAAAAATATATATAAAAATATTGATTCAAATTTAAGTTTTTCTAAAAGTTTATATTATTAGCTCTAAGATAACGTAAGAATATTGTACTATTTTTAAGCTTAAATTAATTTTTAAGATATTTCGAAAATTTTCTATATCATCTATAGTTTGAAAAACTCTAAAAGTTTGCTGGCTTATATAAAAAAAGTTTATAAAAATAATGCTTTAAACTTTAGTTTAATAAAAAGCTTATGCTGTTAGCTATTAAATAGTGAAGAAATATTTTGGCTATTCCCCTAAAATACTTTTATTTTTAAAATTTATTTTCAACGAAATTTTCAAAAATTTAAAAAGTTTTTTTTTTCTTTTGAATATAAAACAAATTTATATAAAAATATTGATTTAAATTTAAGTTTTTCTAAAAGTTTTTATTATTATCTCTAAGACCATGAAAAAAATTTTACTATTTCAAGCTTAAATTTATTTTAAAGATATTTCGAAAGTTTGCTGGCTTATATATTTTTTTTTGAATATTAAAAAAAATATATATAAAAATATTGATTCAAATTTAAGTTTTTCTAAAAGTTTATATTATTAGCTCTAAGATAACGTAAGAATATTGTACTATTTTTAAACTTAAATTTATTTTTAAGATATTTCGAAATTTTTTTATTTTCATTTATAGTTTATAAAAGTTTGTTGGCTTATATAAAAAAAGTATATTAAAATAATTTTTTGAAATTTAGTTTAATTAAAAGCTTATGCTGTTAGCTATTAGATAGTGAAGAAATATTTTGCATTTTCTTATAAAATACTTTTATTTTTAAAATTCATTTTAAACAGATTTTTCAAAAATTTGAAAAGTTTTTTTTTTGAATATTAAAAAAAATTATATAAAAATATTGATTTAAATTTAAGTTTTTCTAAAAGTTTATATTATTATCTCTAAGATCAAGAAAAAATATTTTATTATTATGAAGCTTAAATTTATTTTAGATTTTATTTATTTTAATAGCTTATGGTATTAGCTATTAAATAAGGCAAACATTTAAAAAAAACAAAAAAGTTAAATCGCTTCTTTAAATTACTAAATTTTAATTTGAAATGTTGTTCAGTTTTAAGGTAATTTAAAAACAATGGCCCATAATCATAGTCAAAAATAAAGTACATTTTAAGAGAATTAAACTCGACTTTACTTAAGAGTGGACTTTAGGTCTATCATAGACAAGTAAAAGTATACTTCTGATGCTGAAGTCGACTCTAAATATAAAACTAGCTGAAGTTGTTTTTAACTCGTTTAACAACAGCATCAGCTGTTCTTCGCCGAGTAAAAAAGTAAAAAATGTTTAAGTTACAAGATATTGGTAGAGATTTTGCAATTATTGAACAGTTATCAATAAAATTAGTACCAAAATATCATAATTATGATATTAATCTTATCTTTTCCACTTTTCCACAACAAACAACTTTCTTTCTTTAGATGTCCCGGTTACTTTTATTGTTTACGTTTTTTGGATTTTTTTTTAATTTTGTATGTCAGCTGTTCAGCGTTGCCACTTGTCTGTTTTTTGTTGTATATTGTATGAAAACATTTTCTACATTTGCGGTGGCACCCAGTTAAAGTCGGTTCAATTAAAAACATACTTTAATTTTGACTATAAAAAGCAGGTTTTTATTTTAAAGTTGTTTTTAAAAAGAATCGACTTTAGTGTTTGACTATGATTATGGGCCAATATATTAATGTGTTTTATTCGTTGTCCTTTATTTTGTTAGTTCAAGCTATTAACTTTCACACAGTAACAAAAATATTGTACATTTTCTTATTAGCAGTTAAATTTTTCTTAATTTAAAAAATTGTCTAAAATTTGTTAATCTTCTAAATTACTCATTTCTTACTGACATTTAAAAACAATATAAATATATTAATCAATTTAATTTTTAATAATATTTAAGTTCCTGTTCTAAACTTTCTAAAATCTTTAAAATATTAAACCTTTTTTTATCGGAATAAGTTATTAAAACTATTTTATTCTAACAACATCGGTTTTTTCTGCATTTCTGTCTTCTCATACTTTAGAATTGTCATTTAATCGCTATGGAGATTCTCATACTCATAGCTGTAGTAAATAGTAGTATTTACATACATAGTTGTAGTAAATAGTAATGATGTGTAGTGCACAAAGTACAAACAAACGTAAGTAAACACAGCAACCTTGAGCGTAATTTTCAAGGTGCTCTCACACACAAACACATACACGTGAAACAATTTTTCTTCATATTTTGCTGTTGTTGTTGCTGTTTGTTCTTGTATATTATTATTACTGTTGTTGTTGTTGTTATTGTGTTGGTTGTAATTTTATGTGACTCTCGCCATTATAGAAACATGAACATTGAAAAATAACTATTAAATTGAATTAAAAAAAAGAAGAAGCTAAATGTATAAAATAATAAGAAAATCTGTGAAAAATAATAAAATAAAAAGAAAATAAACAACTTTAGTTACAGGCTGGTATAAATTTACAGTAAAAAAAATAAAAAATAAAATTTACTGAAAACATTTTAACACTAGGGAGAGACAGTGGGTTAGAATGGAATGAAATGTTAAATAACTTGAAAAGGACACAATTATAAGGAAATATAGTTTAAGAAATTAAAATTTTCACTAGAAAATTTTAGTAAAATCCTGTAATAGTAACAACTTATTGAGTCATTTATTAGAAGACTGTTTTTCTATAGCGAACGAGTACTTTGAGTGAAAATTTAACATGTGTTTTGTTATTGTAACAAAAACAAAATACACGTAAAACGTCCACTCAAAACGCTCATTCGCTATAGAAAAACTGCACATTAATTAAAAAAGCATTGTTCTAATTTCTTCATTACACCTTGTTAAAAATATTGAAAGTTTGTTAATTAACATAAAAAAATACCCCTTAAAATTCAAGCACTTGAAAATTTTGTTGGAATTTAACTTGAATTTTAAACTTGAAAAATATTTTATTGTGAAAAATTTCTATTTCCATTTCATTGGAGTTATAATTTAGTTGCTTGACACTGGAATCAAGGCTTGAATTACACTTGTTTTCAACTTGAATATCAAAAAATAGAATATAGAAATATAGAATAGAATATTAACAATGCGGGATTACCAACATATGGCGCATTGAAAAAAATCTGTAATCTATATATATAAAAGAGTAACGTTACTGACTGACTGACTGACTGATTCATCATCGCACAGCCCAAACGCTAGAATCATGAAATTTTAACTGTGGGTTCCTCCCTCCCCAAAACGATCCGTTAAGAAGGGATTTTTGGAAATTCGAACGTTTAGGGGGTAAAAAGGGTAAAAACGGGTAAATTCGGTAACCTTATATCTTAAAAACTAATAAAGATACAAAAAACCTTAAAATTGCATGTTACTCCATTTAAAAAATAAGCTGACAGGTGTTTCGTACTTTTTCGAAATTCGAAACTTTTAGGGTAGAAAACGGGTAAAAACTGTATTTTGGTACTTTTTTGGCACCCTATATATTTTAAACCAATAAACATAATATCAAATTTTAAATCGTATTCTTTACTTATCAAAAAATAAAAAATATAAGTTTGGTACTTTTTGGAAATTCGAACACTTAAGGGATAAAAATTGTGTTTATTTTTGCTACTTTTTCATAAAATATGTTTTTCTATAATTTGACATAGACATACGTATATTTTATTATGAGCTCCCACCACGTTACAGAAATTTATTTGAATAAAATTGTACCACCTCAATGGGGAAAAAAAAGGTACCAAAAAGGGAATAAAATCGGGAAAATACATTATATTTGAAATTATTAAGCCAATTTTGATAATTTTTTTAACATTGGTTCCTGAATTCATACATAAATTAACTAACAGGGTGTTATTTGGAACTCGAGTACCAAGGTGTATATTGGGCCAAATCCGGGTAAACAGTTTGGTACTTTTTTTAAAACATATTTATTCTTGGGCACTAACACAGATTTTAATCGATTGAGACATGTCTGTAGCATAAACAACTTTTGCAAAATGAAATATTTTTAAATTACAAACTTGAGGGGTGTTCAAGGAGGAAAAGGGAAATTGGTACTTTTCTCCTAATGGTACCTTTTTAATATTTTAAATTATTTCACTTATCGACATTAAAGTTAGCTGATTTGTATCTGAGTGAAGTTAGTGTTAGGAATAGGAGATAATATTTAGGTACCAAAATGTGTAAACTGAACTATAGGTACTTTTTTGTTCTTCGAATGGTACTTTTTTGAAATTTCTATAACAATGGACTTAGAAACATGAAATTAAACATATATGGTCCTAAGTGAGTGAGAATTCTAGGGGGAGACTTTTTGGTATTTTTTCTTTATTGGAATGGTACTTTTTGTTATTTCTTCACCAATGAACCTAGAAACATGAAATAAAGCATATACACATCTGCTCAAAATAATAGATACATCTAATTGGAAAAAATTTAAATGGCGGTAACATTGAAAATTTCCTCGCAAGCGTTAAGAATACATCATATTATTAAAATTTCTATCTGGCAATGTCATGTCAGTCAAAAATCTGGCAACTATTTGCTTTCATGTTGATTTTTAAAAACGAATTTATTTGAATTACAAAAAATTATTTGCTCATAAAAATAGATACACATCAGTAATTTGTAATTTGTTTATATACAATTTTTTTTTTGTGCAATTTTTTGTTCCTATTTACGTGAAACAGTAAGTATAATTTAAATTTTAGCAACAATTTTATAAAAAATAGGACTCTTTTGAAGAAAATGGGACGAAATCATCATTGTACCGAAGATGAGAAAAAAATTATTCAAACGATGAGAAATCAAGGAAAATCATTACGGGAAATAGCAAAGAGCATAGGAAGATCTTTACATTTTGTCCAAAATGCTTTATCTAAAAAACAAAAAAGAGAAACTCGCGGTAGACCAAAGAAAACCAGTCCAGAAACAGATAGGCGGATCGTCCTTATGGTTAAAAAAGACCCTTTCATATCATCGAAAGCTATTTCTGCGGAGCTATGTAACGAAATCAGTCCACAAACAGTTCGTCGTCGTCTTTTACAAGCTAAATTGCCGGGAAGAATTGCCAGAAAAGTGCCACTAATGCGCCAAAAAAATATCAAGACAAGATTAGAATTTGCTAAAGAGCACTTACAATGGTCCGGGTGTGAAGGCGAAAAAAAATGGAGAAATATTTTATGGAGCGACGAAACAAAAATAAATTTGTTTGGAAACGACTGCCAAAGAAATGTACGCCGACCAAAAGGAAAAGAATTCCACGTTAAATTTACAAAAAAGACGGTAAAACATGGCGGGGGAAACATAATGGTTTGGGGTTGCTTTTCATGGAATGGTGTTGGTCCGATATTCCGAATAGAAGATACCATGAATGCTAGTGGGTATAGAGACATATTGGAAAACGTAATGCTTCCATATGCATCGGAAAATATGCCATTAATATGGACATTCCAGCAGGACAACGACCCAAAACATAGTTCAAGATTAGTTAAAAACTGGTTCTTGGAGAATAACGTACCTGTTTTAAGCTGGCCCAGCCAATCCCCTGATTTAAACCCAATAGAAAACTAGTGGAGTGAATTAAAGATAAGGCTTTCGAAGGAAGTTTTCAAAAATAAAGACGATTTATGGGAGAAAACGCAAAAAATATGGTACGAGATTCCATTGGAGAAGTGTCAGAACTTGATATCCAGTATGCCCAGAAGAGTGGAGAAAGTTTTACAAAACAAAGGTGGATATACTGGATACTAGCTTTACTTTAATAATAAACTAATTTTTTTAAGATAAAATTTATTAGCTTTTGTTTAATAAGAATTTTTAAAAATGTATCTATTATTATGAGCACCAAATTTTTCGAAATTTAAGAAATTTAATTTACTTTATAATATTTATTATTAATTATGAAATATTTTGTTTTTGTTTTTGTTTTTTACTCTCCTTTTAACTATAAATAAAAATCGACTGAATTTTTTTTATAATTTTACAATATACCATTATTTTTTTCGTTTTTAAAAAATAAATTTTGGTGTATCTATTATTTTGAGCAGATGTGTATATAAAAATATTGATTTAAATTTTAGTAATTTTAAAAGTTTATGTTATTATCTCTAAGTTGATGAAAAAATATTTTGCTATTTTAAAGCTGCAATTTATTTTTATTATATTATAAAAAATTTTAATTTTCAAATATACTTTGGAAAACTATAAAAGTTTGCTGGATTATATCAGAAATAAATAATTAAAATATTGTAGTAAATTTTAATTTATTTTAAAGTTCTTACCAGATTTCCTACCAGATTTCCTTTAACAGTTTAATATTTTTCAAATTTAACTTACAGAAATTTTTCAAAATCTAAGAAAGTTTGCTGGTTTATATAAAAAAATATATATGAAAATAATAATTTAAATTTAGGTTTATTTTTTAGCTAGTGATATTAACTATTACATAATGAAAAAATATTTTAAAATTCTTAGGTAAACATTAATTTTTAGACTATTTAAATAATTTTGATTTTTTTTGAAAAACTATAAAGTTTGCTGGGTTATATAACAAAAGTATATTGATTAAATGATTTAAAATTTAGTTTATTTAGTAGTTGTTGGTGTTATCTATTAATTAGTAAAGAAATATTTTGCCGTTTTTTATAAAAATCTATTTATTTTGTTAAAAATGTTTGTTAAAAAAAAAATTATTTTTTTCAATAACTATAAAATTTTGCTGGGTTATTAAACAAATATATATTAAAATATTGAATTGGATTTTAGTGTATTTAAAAGTTCATGTTTTAGTTAATGAAATGATGAAATTTTTTTTTACGATTTTAGGTTTATATCTATTTTTTGATAAATTTAAAAATTTCATTTTTAAAAAAAAAAAAAAATTTCAAAAATTTTTATTAAAATTTACAATTATTTTTTATATACAAAATGTAATTAATACAGTCAAATTCCCTGACATTTCCTTGAATTTTTTTAAAATTTTGGAAAATTTTAGACTGGATTTTCAAGCCTTTAATTCAGAAATTTATTGTTAATCGTTGTTATGAGTTCTAGAACTCTTTAAATACTTTTTATAAATTCCTCTCTCAAAGAAAATTCTTTCTTCATTTCTAGATTCCAAATTTGTTTCATTAAAACGTCATTCCTATTTAAAACCCACTGTCCCTTGAACACTTTAAACTTAAACAAACAAAAAGATTCTTGCAGCTTTGAAATAAAGTAAAGCAGCAGCAGCCTGTCCAGAATACAAAAAAAAAACCAACTGAAAACATATAAAAATTTATTATCGCCCATTAAAAGCAGATTGAGTAGTAGTATACCGCCAATAATAATAAACTACAATGATACTTAAAACAACAACAACAAATACCCAAGAAAAATAAGCTTAAAACAACAACAACAACAAAATAATTATAACAACAACAAGCATTTAACTAGATACATGTTGTTTTTATTGTTGAAATACAACAATGTTGTGGAATTGTATTTCTAAGTATTTAAGAAGAGTAGAACAGATCACTTGATCACACAACTCACGTACAACGTGTGAACTAGACGTACAATAGTGTAGGCATAGTGTTGCACTAAAAAAGGGGGAAGGGGGTTGGCAGACACTGAGCCAAGACAGTAAAATCTTAAGCTAAGGGATAGTAAGGAAGCTTGTGATCTTCAATGATCTTTAGTTGGTAGATCTTTAGAATAATTTCATTACTGAGATTTGGAGATCTAGTAAATTACAACAAAATAAAGCTGGGAATTTAATGAAAATATTTGAAAAGATCTAAATGATCTTCACTATGAAAATAGTTTATTTAGTTCATGATCATACTGCTTGCTTGCTACAAAGTCTTTTCATTAGAGTGTCTACTGTTTGCTTAAATGTACGTGCTTTTAAACTTTATATAACTCTCATTAAAAATTATTATTCTACTACTCTGCTGCTTGTTGCCAAACAAACTATGCGTTCACTAATATCTCTACTTTATATAAAGTAGAGATCGGCATAATGAGATCATTGATCAAAAGCTATAACCATTGTAAGAAATTCATTGACATCCAAGTAGTTAATACAACATGTTCTCCCTGTTTCGGTGGCTATGAAAGGCGATCACTGATCTAGACCATAAATATTTGCTGTTCATTTCTTAAGCATTTGATTCCGTAAATGATTTATAATCCCATAAGCGAATGCTACCAGATGATGATGAAGTTAAAGTTTAAAAACGTATGAAATCAAGTATTTTAGAAATGATTTAGTAACAAACAATGAATTGTGTTGAAAGCTACCACGATCATCATGATCATTATCACTTTGTAAAGTAAAGATGATAATGATTTTTTTTCTGTTCTGTTTTTCATGCTTGACTAACAATCTATTTTGTAAGTAGTTCTTTTTTGTGTTGAATTTGAAATACATTTCAAATAAACGTTTTATGTATAACAATAAAAATGCATATTTGAAATAAAAAAATAAAAAAAATTCACAATAATTTTATGGTAAAAATTTAAATAATTCACAATAATGTCAGGTTTAAAGTTCCAAAACCTATTTCTAACCAGAATCTTTCTTAAATTTTATAAAACATATCTGCCCCCTCTCCCCTGAAATACATAAAGTGAAATTATACATAAAAACTCTATGGCATATAAATATTAAAAAAAAACATTTAAAGCCAATGATCATCATATGAATAGTTAGTTAGTTGCTCGCTATAAATGTAAAGAAACTTTTTAACGATTTCTCCTTTAAACAAATTTTCTTTTTTTTATATTTAATTTTATTTTAATTTTTTTTTCTTTTTTTTTTACTTTTATTGTTACATAATACTTTATGAGCGTTTTATTTTTGCTGCTAGTAGTTGTTGTGCGCTATAAAAAAAAAACACTTTCTTCTTTTTGGAACAGCAGCAATATCGCTGCTACACAGCGCTGCTTAAAATGCTCACACAGCAAAATAAACAAACTGCTGCTACCAATAGCAGCAGTGTCATGGTAGGCGCAGTAAATAGCAACAGTGACAAATGAAAATAGTAAATAATGGATTTTTCTGTTAATAATAGTTTATTTTTATTGTTTATGTAAATAATAAATAAGAGTTAAAAATAAGGTTAAGTTTTAATAATGAAGATTTATAAAAATCAGATAGATCTTAAAAATTGATCCAGATATACATACACTTTGACTCTAACCCCTTATTTATATTGACATTTCTATTTTATTAAAGGATTATATAAAACAAATGTTGTAAGGAATTTTTTTATAGAAAAAAATTTTGATCAATCAATTTATTAAAATTTAAAATATTTCTTAGACTAATATCACTTTAATAATAAATAATGCCCCTTTTTTTATTGAAATTCTAACATTCTAAAGTGATTCTGTTTTAATTTTAATTTAAAAACTTAAAATAACTCATTTGCTACTTATTTAGTTACTTAAACAATCACAATAGTGTCTGTTTAAGTATTGTGACTCAATACAGCTGACACCAACACAGTTGCCTACAATAGTAGTAGCGAAAAACAGGGATGTAGAAAAAGTGTAGGAAACCTAACACAGTGAGTAACTAATGCAAATAGTTTTAATTAAATAAATGTAACTTCTAAACTAATGGTTTCATTGAAACCTAATGAATCTAAAACTTTTAGAGGAGGTCATAATATTTTAGAAAATTAAACATGTCAAGCAATTAAGGAAAATTAATAAGATTTATATGGTTTAAAAGATGACTATATAGAGGATGTAAAAGAATTGCAACAAAATATAAAACGCTATACCTTATTAAAACAAATCTATATATATAAAAATTAAATGGTCCATGTATGTAATGTCATCACGTGAGAACGGCTGGATCGATTTCGCTGATTTTTTATTCGATTAGAAATGGAAATGGTTTGTAAAGAAAAAAAAAATTAAATAAATACGGCTAAAACCGGCTTTTTTGATTCCAGTCAACTGTAATAAAAAAGCTCCTAAAGTATGCAGTACAAATTTAGATATTTTATTTGCAAATAAATAAGAACAGGCAGGGTTGTAGAAACTTGATGAACTTACATTAGTAAATGTTAACGGGCGAAGCCGGGGCGGTCAACTAGTAATATATAAAACCTTTGTCAAATAGTATATTGTATTAATTTAATGTAATGTAACCAAACCAATGAAAAAGACATCAATTTATTATAATTTAAAATATTTTTAAAATTAATAACACTTTAATAATAAATAATGCCCCATTTTTAATGAAATTCTAACATTTTAAAGTGATTTTGTTTTAATTTTAATTTACAAAACTAAAAATCATTAATTTGATTCATGTTTAGGCATTTAAACAATCACAATAGTGTTTGCTTTACTATTGTGACTCAACACAGCTGACACCAGCACAGTTATCTAAAATAGTAGTGGGTGACACACAGAGACGTAGAAAAAGTGTAAGAAACCTCGCACAGTGAATGGCAATAGCAAGCAATTCTGATTTAATGTAAATTCATTAAATTAAAGGTTTGATTGAATCATAATGAATCTAAAACTTTTAGAGGATTGTCTTTTTAATTTTCCTTAATTGTCAACCAATTAAGGAAAATTAAAAAGAGTTATAGGGTTTTAAAGATGACTATATCGATGATGGAAAATAAATCGCTATACCTTAACAAAATAATATATAAAACTTTTATCAAGTAGTATATTGTAAGCAAACGATGTAAAAATATATCAATTTATTAAAATTTAAAATATTTCTAAGATTAAAAACATTTTTAATAATAAATAATGACCCATTTTTATTGAAATTCTAGCATTTTATTTATAATTTTGTTTAATTTTTAATTTAAAAACTAGAAATCATTAATTTGCTACTTATTTAATTACTTAAACAATCACAATAGTGTTTGCTTTACTATTGTGACTCAACACAGCTGACACCAGCACAGTTGCCTACAATAGTAGTGGCGAATCACAGGGGCGTCTAAAAAGTGTACGAAATATCATACAGTGAGTGACTAATGCAAATAATTTTAATTAAATAAATATAACTTCTATAAACTATTGCTTTGATTGAAACATAATATGAACATTTTGTATAAAATTAAATTTTAAATCAGCCAGCAGGAAAGCCGGAAAGTATGTTATAAAATTTGACTATATTGTAAAATAAATTTATGGAAATAATGACTCAATTCACTAAATATGAATATTTAGATGTTTTTGTTCTTCCCCAGTTAAAATTTTGAATTACCAAAAAAATTTCGAAAATCCCTTATTTATAATTTTAGTTGTTTTTTTAATTTTTTTAACAGAATAATAAATAAAAATATAAACAATAAGTTTTAATTTAATTTAAAAATAATTTTCTTGATGTTTTTTAACTTCCCCAGTAAAATTTTTTAAAATTCCCAAAATATTTCCAAAAATCTCTTATAGATTTTTTGTAATAAATTTATGGAAATAATGACTCAATTCATTAAAAATTTTAAAATTTTGATGTTTTTGTTTTTCACCATCTAAAATTTTGAATTCCCAAAAAAATTTCAAAAATCCCTTATTTATAATTTGAGATTTTTTTTTTTTCAATTTTTGAACACAACTATAAATAAAAACGTAAAAAATATGTTTTAATTTTGTTTTAAATTATTTTCCTGTTGTTTTTTTAACTTCCCCAGTAAAATATTTAAAATTCCCAAAATATTTCCTAAAATCTCTTATATATTTTTTATAAAAAATTTTTGGAAATAACTCAATTCATCAAAATTTTTTAATAATTTGTTATTTTTGTTTTTCCCCAGCTCAATTTTTGAATTCCCAAAAAACTGTTAAAAATCCCTTATTTCATTATTCATTATAATGTCTAAATTCAGTTATTCAATAATGCTTGGCTTTGTTGTTTTTCCTTTCCCCCAGCTTAAATTATGAATTCCCCAAAAATTTTTATTTTTCTCAATTTCTCAAAACCCTTACCATTTCAGCCGAATATTCCACGCTCATGGTGAATTTCCATTAACAGCGTCACATGGGAAACTTTCTCATACAAGTCTATGGACCCTGCTGCTTGTTAGTGGTGCTCTCCTGGGTCTCTTTCTGGCTTAACAGGGAAGCTACCGCTGATCGTGTTTCTCTGGGCATAACCACCGTCCTAACCATGACTTTCTTGGGCCTAGAGGCAAGTACCGATCTATCCAAAGTGCCCTATCCCACGGCCTTGGACTTTTTTGTATTCCTCTCATTTGCCTTCATATTTGCCACCATTTTACAATTTGCCGTAGTGCACTATTTCACTAAATACGGCTCTGCGTAGATGCGATTGGAGTAACTTAGAAAAATTGTCCTAGGTTAACATAGAGACGACAAAATACATACAAATACTCCGATTAAGACTCTGATATAGACTCGGACATAGACTCTGATTAAGACTCTGACAAAGACTTCGATAAAGACTCAGCTAAAGACTCTGATAAAGACTCTGATATAGACTCTGATTAAGAATCTGACATAGACTCTGACAAAGACCCTGATAAAGACTCTGACAAAGACTCCGATAAAGACTCAGCTAAAGACTCTGATAAAGACTCTGATATAGACTCTGATTAAGTCAGAGTCTTAATAGACTCCGATAAAGACTCTGACATAGACTCTGAAAAAGACTCTGAAAAAGACTCCGATAAAGACTCTGATATAGACTCTGATATAGCCTCGGACATAGACTCTGATTAAGTCAGAGTCTTAATAGACTCCGATAAAGACTCTAATAAAGACTCTGGCAAAGACTCCGATAAAGACATAGGCTCTGATAAATACTCTGACAAAGACTCCGATAAAGACTCTGAGATAGACTCTGATAAAGACTCTGAGATAGACCCTGAAAAAGACTTTGGCAAAAATTTTGATATAGGCACTTATAAAGAGTCCGATAAAGGCTCAGCTAAAGAATCCGATAAAGACTCTGACATAGACTCTGACATAGACCCTTATAAAGACTCTGATAAAGACCCTGATATAGACTCGGACATAGACTCTGATTAAGTCAGAGTCTTAATAGACTCCGATAAAGACTCTGACAAAGAAGACTCTGGCAAAAACTCTGACATAGACTCTTATAAAGAGTCCGATAAAGGCTCAGCTAAAGACTCTGACATAGACTCTGATAAAGACTTTGATAAAGAATCCGATAAAGACTCTGACATAGACTCCAATAAAGACTCGGATATAGATTTTGACAAAGACTCCAATAAAGACTCCGATAATTACTCCAATAAAGACTCTGACATAGACTCTTATAAAGAGTCTGATAAAGGCTCAGCTAAAGACTCCGACATAGACTCCGATAAAGACTCTGACATAGACTCCGATAAAGACTCTGGCAAAAACTCTGACATAGACTCATATAAAGAGTCCGATAAAGGCTCAGCTAAAGACTCTGACATAGACTCCGATAAAGACTTTGATAAAGACTCTGACAAAGACTCCGATAACGATTCTGACATAGACTCCAATAAAGACTCGGATATAGATTTTGACAAAGACTCCGATAAAGACTCTGACAAAGACTCCGATAAGGACTCCGATAAAGACTCTGACATAGACTCTGATAAAGACTCTTATAGGGAAATTTCCTGCTCCATGGAAATCACATAAGTTCAGTCACGCTCGGAGAGCCATCTGATAGACCGATTTGTTTGTTAGATACTATAGGTTAAATTCTGGAAAAAGACTCATGGAAAGTCAGCATGGTTTTCGAAAAGCACGCTCCACAATATACGCGATTATCACGGTGAGGAATATGGCGGAAGAAGCTGTAAATGGAAAGGGCATGAATAGGAAATACAGCGCTTATCATTACCCTGGACATAAAGAATGCGTTTAACAGTGTAGGATGGAACAATATTATGTAAGCCCTCGATGGAGGTAGAGGATTGTTCCAGTAATAAAGAAATATATGGAGCGAAAACATGGGGAGATTAATGGAATGGAATTTGCATGGAGACCAAAAACGCAGAGCACTAGATTCCAGAATAGCACATGTCTAATTGAGTCAGAGATAGGACAACACAATTACTCCAGAAAGCATAATGGAGATCATGTTGGGATTCAGAAGGAAATTGGCGTTTAATTTCGAACTTTATAAGTGAAATAAACTCATTGCTACAAACTGAGGAAAGGAGACGAAAAGAGCAAAGAGAAGTTGGAACAAATTTGGAGCTAGCTTAGATGCAGACCAGAGCCCCTCAATGTAATACCTTAGGCAGTGCGGTTGACGAATGGGAAAGCGGTTTAGTGAGTAGGTTGCTCAGTAGCTGAATCTCACATAATGAATTCTGATTCATATCTATGAAGACATACAGCCCTATCGCGAATCAATATTTCACATGAAATATTTTCCCTTTTTCCTTTTTTCGTTCATCAACATTGATCACGTGAAAAAATTCCATCTAAAAATGAAATTTTTAGATGCAATTTTGTAAACAATAAACAGCGGTTACGAACAAAATTGACTATTGTGAATGAAAAGTTGATGGGAATATCACGATAGCAATTTTCCCTTCGAGGGAAATGGATATTTCATGGGAACAAAATTTCATATGTTATTACCGATAGGGGTAACCGACTCCGAGAGGCTCTAAAGTAGACATAGATTATGTCTCTCCTTGCCTCCTAGAGTTGTATTTTTGCTCTTTATTGTAATTATATGTGTTTGCTGTCTCAAATCCAAATGTACAACATATGTATCTCAAGCTTGTCTGTCGTTTCTAAACTGAAGTAGAAAAACTTCCTTAAACTTTTCTCGTTTTTTTTGGGCTGAAAAGATTAATGTAACGTTTGGGCCATTTCATTTATTGGCTATGACCAATTGTTTGATTAAAAACAAACAAACAAAACATATTTAGAAATACATTGTGTTTTTTGTATAATTTCTGTTTAAATTTCTATTGTTTCTTGAATTCAACTATTAAAGGGAAACTTTTGTTTGTCCATCACAATACAGCAACTGCTGCTTGGTTCGATGGTTTGGTGTTGGGAAGGTACTCATGTACTTTTACTTTTTTTTTAACAGATCAGCGGGTGTATATTTGTGGATTTCGTGTTTTTTTTTTGTAATTCAGTTGTCTTTATGCATCCATTAAATACAAAAAATCATTAAACAGAAAAACAGATACTGTACAACACACACATTTCAAAAAATTTCACAATGTTTGGTAACAAAAAAAAAAACAACTAGCAATTCATACAATGTACGAGTTCAAATAAACAAATTTCAAATTTGGTAAATTTTTATCAGCTTTTATATAAATTTTTCTATTTTATTATTATTTTTTAAAAGTTGTTAGTTTTGTGGGTAATTATTTGTAGCTTTTCTTTGCTCAAGATCTTGTTGACATGCTGTGGTAACCACCATCAGTCGAGTGTATTACACACAAATTTATTAAATTAATTTAATTGTTCAACTAATAGGGACTTGATGTCAGTTTGAACTTTCATTTTAATTTGTTAGGAGTTTGGTTTTTTTTCAACTTTCACACACTAAGCTGGGATGTCAATAAATAAAAATTGAAAATTGTAAGGCAGTTTTAAATGGGAAGTGAAGCAAAAAACCGAAAATATTTTTGAAGTATTTAATAGCAAAGACTTTAAGCTATTAGATAATGAAAAATAAAATCGAAAATTTCAATATATTTATTTTTAAATTTTTTTTTAAAAAATTTGATTAATTTTGTAATAAAGAAAAAAGGACTTAAAGTGTTTAATTCTTAATAAAATGGAGAGGTTTTCAAAATCGAATAATATTTTGTTATTATCTGATAGATAATTCTTTAAACTATTGAAAGATGTTTAAATTACTTAAATTCCTTTATATATACTTTTTAAAAACTTCTGCAAACTTTGCTAATTTTTTAATTTTGGGTAAAAAGTTTAATTAGTAAAATAACAACAAAAGCTTTTAAAAGGCAAACTATTTTTAAGGCACCTTTTAGCTAATACTTTAAGCTATTAGATAATGAGAAATTAAATTAAAAATTTCAATATTTTTATTTTAATTTTTTTTTTAAAAATTTGATTAATTTTGAAATAAAGAAAAAAGGTTATAAAGTCTTTAATACTTAATAAAATGGAAAGGCTTTAAAAAATGCCTAATATTTTTATATTATCTGATAGATAATTCTTTAAACTATTGAAATTAATTTAAATTACTTAAATTCCTTTAAATATATTTTTTAAAAACTTCTGCAAACTTTGCTAATTTTTTCATTTTGGCTAAAAATGTTGAATTAGTAAAACAAGAACAACAGCTTTTAAAAGGCATACTATTTTTAAGCTATCTTTTAGATAAGATTTTAAGCTATTAGATAATGAAAAATTAAATTGAAAATTTCAATATATTAATTTTTAAAATTTTTTTTAAAAATTTAATTAATTTTGTAATAAAGAAAAAAGGACTTAAAGTGTTTAATTCCTAATAAAATGGAGAGGATTAAAAAAACGCCTAATATTTTTATATTATCTGATAGATAATTCTTTAAACTATTGAAAGATGTTTAAATTACTTAAATTCCTTTATATATACTTTTTAAAAACTTCTGCAAGCTTTGCTACTTTTTTAATTTTGGGTAAAAATGTTAAATTAGTAAAATAACAACAAAAGCTTTTAAAAGGCAAACTATTTGTATGGCAAATTTTAGCTAAGACCTTTAGCTATTAAATAAAACAAAATAAAATTAAAAATTTCAATATTTTTATTTTTAAAATTTTTTTTAAAAATTTGATTAATTTTGAACTAAAGAAAAAAGGGCTTAAAGTGTTTAATTCTTAATAAAATGGAGAGGCTTTCAAAATCGCATAATATTTGGTTATTATCTGATAGATAATTATTTAAACTATTGAAATTAGTTTAAATTGTTTCAATTCTTTCATATATATTTCTTTAAAACTTCGGCAAACTTAAAATTTTTTTTTTAATTTTGGCTAAAAATTTTGCTATACCTTCATTAGCTGCAAACTAAGATAAATTGCATTTAAGAGGCAACATATTTTTAAGGTATTTTATAAATATTATTAGCTTCGAAATAATGCAAAATAAATTTGCAAATTTCAATATTTTCATTTTTTAAATTCTTTGCAAATTTGATTATTTTTGAATTAGTAAAAAAAAGTGCTCAAAAATTTAAATTCTTTATAAAATTTACAGGTTTTTAAAAAAGCAAAATATTTTTCTGGAATTTGATAGATAATTCTTTTAACTATTCAAATTAGTTTAAATTATTTCAATTCTTACATATACATTTTTCTAAAACTTCTGCAAACTTTGCTAATTTTTTCATTTTGGCTAAAAATTTTGAATTAGTAAAATAACAACAAAAGCTTTTAATAGGCAAAATATTTTTAAGCTACCTTTTAGCTAGGACTTTAAGCTATTAGATAATGAAAAATAAAATTAAAAATTTCAATATATTTATTTTTAAACTTTTTTTTAAAAATTTCATTAATTTTGAATTAAAGAAAAAAGGTCCTAAAGTGTTTAATTCTTAATAAAATTGAGAGGATTTAAAAAAAGCAAAATATTTTTCTGGCATATGATAGATAATTCTTTAAACTATTTAAACTAGTTTAAATTACTTCAATTCCTTCATATATATTTTTTAAAAACTTGGGCAAACTTCCTAATTTTTTTTTCATTTTGGGTAATAATGTTAAATTAGTAAAATAACAACAAAAGCTTTTAAAAGGCAAACTATTTTTAAGGCACCTTTTAGCTAATACTTTAAGCTATTAGATAATGAAAAATAAAATTAAAAATTTCAATATTTTTATTTTTAAATTTTTTTTAAAAATTTAATTAATTTTGTAATAAAGAAAAAAGGACTTAAAGTGTTTAATTCTTAATAAAATGGAGAGGATTTAAAAAAAGCAAAATATTTTTCTGGCATTTGATAGATAATTCATTAAACTATTGAAATTGGTTTAAATTATTTCAATTCTTACATATACATTTTTCTAAAACTTGGGCAAACTTTGCTAATTTTTTCATTTTGGCTAAAAATGTTGAATTAGTAAAATATGAACAAAAGCTTTTAATAGGCAAAATATTTTTATGGCACCTTTTAGCTAAGACTTTAAGCTATTAGATAATGAAAAAGAAAATTGAAAATTTCAATATTTTTAATTTTAAATTTTTTTTAAAAATTTGATTAATTTTGAACTAAAGAAAAAAGGACTTAAAGTGTTTAATTCTTAATAAAATGGAGAGGTTTTAAAAAATGCCTAATATTTTTATATTATCTGATAGATAATTCTTTAAACTATTGAAATTAATTTAAATTACTTCAATTCCTTTATATATACTTTTTTAAATACTTCGGCAAACTTTGGTAATTTTTTCATTTTGGCTAAAAATGTTAAATTAGTAAAATAACAACAAAAGCTTTTAAAAGGAAAAATATTTTTAAAGCACCTTTTAGCTAATACTTTAAATTATTAGATAATGAAAAATAAAATTAAAAATTTCAATATTTTTATTTTTAAAATTTTTTAAAAAATTTCATTAATTTTGAATTAAAGAAAATAGGTCATAAAGTGTTTAATTCTTAATAAAATAGAGAGGATTTAAAAAATGCATAATATTTCTGTATTATCTGATAGATAATTATTTAAACTATTGAAATTAGTTTAAATTATTTCAATTCCTTTATATCTACTTTTTAAAAACTTCTGCAAACTTTGCTAATTTTTTAATTTTAGGTAAAAAGTTGAATTAGTAAAATAACAACAAAAGCTTTTAAAAGGCAAAATATTTTTATGGCATATTTTAGCTAAGACCTTTAGCTATTTAATAAAGCAAAATTAAATTAAAAATTTCAATATTTTTATTTTTAAAATTTTCCAAAAATTTGATTAAATTTGAACTAAAGAAAATAAGTCATAAAGTGTTTAATTCTTAATAAAATGGAGAGGCTTTCAAAATCGCATAATATTTGGTTATTATCTGATAGATAATTATTTAAACTATTGAAATTATGTTAAATTCCTTCATATATATTTTTTAAAAACTTGGGCAAACTTTGCTAATTTTTTAATTTTGGGTAAAAAGTTGAATTATTAAAATATCAACAAAAGCTTTTAAAAGGCAAAATATTTTTAAGCTATCTTTTAGCTAAGACTTTAAGCTATTAGATAATGAAAAATTAAATTAAAAATTTCAATATATTTATTTTTAAAATTTTTTTAAAAATTTGATTAATTTTGAACTAAAGAAAAAAGGACTTAAAGTGTTTAATTCTCAATAAAATTGAGAGGCTTTCAAAATCGCATAATATTTTTATGATATCTGATAGATAATTATTTAAACTATTGAAATTAGTTTAAATTACTTCAATTCCTTTATATATACTTTTTAAAAACTTTGGCAAACTTTGGTAATTTTTTAATTTTAGGTAAAAAGTTGAATTAGTAAAATAGGAACAAATGCTTTTAAAAAACAAAATATTTTTAAGCTATCTTTTAGCTAGGACTTTAAGCTATTAGATAATGAAAAATAAAATTAAAAATTTCAATATATTTAATTTGAAATTTTTTTTAAAAATTTTATTAATTTTGAACTAAAGAAAAAAAGACTTAATGTGTTTAATTCTTAATAAAATAAAGAGGTTTTAAAAAATGCGTAATATTTTTATATTATCTGATAGATAATTATTTAAACTATTGAAATTAATTTAAATTACTTCAATTCCTTTATATATACTTTTTTAAATACTTCGGCAAACTTTGGTAATTTTTTAATTTTGGGTAAAAAGTTTAATTAGTAAAATAACAACAAAAGCTTTTAAAAGGCAAACTATTTTTAAGGCACCTTTTAGCTAATACTTTAAGCTATTAGATAATGAAAAATAAAATTAAAAATTGCAATATATTTACTTTTAAATTTTTTTTTAAAAAATTTGATTAATTTTGAACTAAACAAAATAGGTTATAAAGTGTTTAATTCTTAATAAAATGGAGAGGTTTGAAAAATAGCAAAATATTTTTCTGGCATTTGATAGATAATTCATTAAACTATTTAAATTTGTTTAAATTATTTCAATTCCTTTAATATATTTTTTAAAAACTTCGGCAAACTTTCAATTTTTTTTTTTAATTTTGGTTAAAAATTTTGCTATACCTTCATTAGCAGCAAAATAAGAAAAATTGTTGTTAAAAGGCATCATATTTTTAAGGTATTTTGTAGCTAACATTATAAGCTACTAAATAATGCAAAATAAATTTGAAAATTTCAATATTTTCATTTTTTAAATTCTTTGCAAATTTGACTATTTTTGAATTAGTAAAAAAAAGTGCTCAAAAATTTAAATTCTTTATAAAATTTACAGAATTTAAAAAAAGCATAATATATTTTTTGGTATTTGATAGATAATTCATTAAAATATTTAAATTTGTTTAAATATTTCAATTCCTTCATATACATTTTTTTAAAACTTTAACAAACTTTTGTATTTTTTTATTTTTTTTAAATTACTGAATGAAACTCCTTTTGTAGCCTCAAAATATAAAAAATATTTTATAAAATGCAAAATATTTTTAAGGTATTTTAAAGCTAACACTATAAGCTTTTAAATAAAGAAAATTAAAATAAAAAATTTCAATATTTTTATTTTCAAAATTTTACCTCTTTAAAAATCATTCAAAAAAATGGCTCAAGATTTTAAATACTTAATAAAATTTACAGGATTTAAAAAATTTACAATATTTTATTAGCATTCAATAGCTAATATTTTAAACTATTGAAAATAAGTTAAATTGTGTAGATCTCTTCATATATATTTTTTAAAATCTTTAACAAACTTTTTTTTAATTTTTTCTATAAATTTTAAATTTGTCTACTTTTGTAGCCTCAAAATATGAAAAATATTTTATAAAATGCAAAATAATTTTAAGGTATTTTAAAGCTAACACTATAAGCTATTAAATAAAGAAAATTATAATTAAAAATTTCAATATTTTTATTTTTAAAATTTTACCTCTTTAAAAATCATTCAAAAAAAATGGCTCAACAATTTAAATATTTAATAAAATTGATAAAATTTAAAAAAAATCGAAATATTTTTATAGCATTCAATAGCTAATACTTTAAACTATTTAAAATAAGTTAAATTGTCTAAATCCCTTTATAAATATGTTTTTAAATCTAATACAAACCTGCCTACTTTTCCACCAACCAAAACAAATTTCAAGCATTTTATTAGCTTAAAAAAAAAATCAGCTTATAATTTTGCTAATCATACAAGTATTTGTTTAAGTAATAAGTGTTGCATGCAACACTAAATATTTAGCAGGGCAAAGCATGACCAAAACAAACCATTAAATATTTTACCATCGACAATAGAGTCTAAATCAAGCACAACCACCTTCGCATTTTTTTTCATAAAAAAAAACAACAATTTTCGACGCCAACAAAATTTTAATTTTGTTTTTTTTTTCCTAAGACTTTACTTGCCTCATTCATACTGCCTGCCTCAATACTACTTGTGGTAAATTGTATTAAAAGTTTTGTGCAATCATTTTTTTTTGCTAAAGTGGCAACAGCCAAGCAACTACTTTTTATTGGTTTTTTTTGTTGTTGTTGTGTGAGAATTTAAGAAAATTTAATTTTATTTTTATTATAATATTTCAGCCAGCCAGCCAGCCACCCACCTTTATAAAATAAGCAGCTACTTAATGATGTATAAGCAATGATTATGGGTTTTTTGTCTAAAGTTTTTATCTTTTAAAAAAAAAAACTAAACAAATTTGTAAATTATAAATGATAATTTAAAAAAATTGGGTTAAATATGTCTATTTTTTTCTATTAAAAAATATTTAATCCATAAATTTATAGCTTTAAATATAAAAACAAAACTATAAACAAGAATAAACAAAAAGTACCAAAAATTTACCCCCTTTTGAGTTCTTATGCACTCAAAATATTAACAAGATTAAAAAAAAAGTACCAAAAATTTACCCCTTTTTGAGTTCTTATTCACTCAAAACTATAAACCAGAAAAAGTACCAGTAATTTACTCCCTACTTTTGTATTTTCATTCACTCAGAACTATATTATGCTTAATCTCATGTTTCCAGTTCCATTATTATAAAGAAAGTACTTTTAGAACAACGAAAAAGTACCTTTAAATCTGTACATCAGCTAACTTTTATGTCCATAAATTTAATAATTTCAAATATTATAAAAAAAGTACCAAAATCCCTTTTTCACTCTTGAACCAACCGACAAGTTTGAATTTTTAAAATATCCAAATTAAGGACATTTTTCTGTAATGACTCAAACGATTCAAATCTGTCTTTTTATTTAAAAAAAAGTACCAAATTGTTTAAGCAGATTTTTCCCCATCTACACTCGATTGTTAACACTGTTAGTTAAATTCAATGTTGAATTTCCAAAAAGTACCCAACTTATTTTTTAGGAGCCGCAGAACAAAAGGTACTTTTGTTTAACAAAAGGTACTATTTCCGATATAAAAGTGATTTTATATCAAACATTCCTAACATTTAATAATTCAGAAACTTGTCACTATTTCCAGCTTCTTGCTGTATTTTAAGGGGACGAAATAAAGCACAATTTCCCAAAAAATTTGAAATGTGCAAAAAAGTATCTTTTGTTCTGCGGCTGCTCCTTTGTTATTTTTTAATAAGTAAAGAATATGATTTGAAATTTATTTCTATGTTTATTGGTTTAAAAGATATATGGGGCAAAAAAAAAAGTACCAAACTACTGTGTTTACCCTTTTTATAGACCAAAAGGTACGAATTTCAAAAAAGTACCAAATATCTGCCAGCTAATTTTTAATAGATTCAAATTGAAACTCTGCACCATAAATTTCAATGATTCAATGTCGAATCTTATATACCCTTTACCAAATTATATTTCAAAATAAAAATTTGAAATATTTTTAGGTAACAAAATTAATTTTTTTTTCCAAAGTTGTTTTTTCATTTTTTGGAAAAAAAAAATTTTTCGGGTTGTTTTTTTTTAAATTCTTTTTTTGAAATTTGAAATTTTTTTTAAAATTTGAAATTTTTTTTTTAAAAAAATTTAATTAATTTTGAACTGAAGAAAATAGGACTTAAAGTTTTTAAATCTTAAAAAATTTTTCGGGTTGTTTTTTTTTAAATTCTTTATTTGAAATTTAAATTTTTTTTTTTTAAATTTGAATTTTTTTTTTTAAAAATTTAATTAATTTTTAACTGAAGAAAATAGGACTTAAAGTTTTTAAATCTTAAAAAATTTTTCGGGTTGTTTTTTTTAATTTTTTTTTATATTTAAAAATTTTTTTTTAAATTTAAAATTTTTTTAAAGTTTTTTGGAAAAAAAAATTTTTCGGGTTTTTTTTTTTTTTTTATTTTTCTTTTTAAAATTTAAAATTTTTTTTTCTTTTAAAATTTTTTTTTAATATTTAGCGAAAAAAAATTCTAGTTAAAAAATATTTTTCCGCTGTTGACTCATTAGGTCCAACTTACTATGGTATATACGTCGTTGTAAAGGTCTTTGAAATATCTATCACTAGCTGACCCGGTGCGCTTCGCCACCCCAATTAGAAGAATGAAATAGTACTATTAAGTCTCCCGCTCACTCCGGTCCATATAATCTTTATTTCATGTTTCTAAATTCATTGGTGAAGAAATTACTAAAAGTACCATTCGAAAAAAGAAATAGTACCAAAAAGTCTACCCCTAGAATCATAACTCACTTAGGACCATATATGTTTAATTTCATGTTTCTAAGTCCATTGTTATAGAAATTTCAAAAAAGTACCATTAGATTAATGAAAAAGTATCATGAAGTATCCCCTTGAATTTTCACTCACTTAGGACCATATATACTTGTAGTTTCCCACTCACTTGGGTCCATATAAGCTTTATTTCATGTTTCTAAATTCATTGGTGAAGAAATTACTAAAAGTACCATTCGAATAAAGAAATAGTACCAAAAAATCTACCCCTAGAATCCTAACTCACTTAGGACCATATATGTTTAATTTTATGTTTCTAAGTCCATTGTTATAGAAATTTCAAAAAAGTACCATTAGATTAATGAAAAAGTATCATGAAGTATCCGCTTGAATTTTCACTCACTTAGGACCATATACGCTTAATTTCATATCCATTATTATAGAAAATTCAAAAAGTACCATTAGAATATAGAAAAGGTACTAAAAAGCAGCCACTTGTGGATTCCCACCCAATCTGGGGCCATGTAAACTTTATTTCATGTTTCTAGGTTCATTGGTGAATAAATTACAAAAAGTTTCTAAGTCCATTGTAATAGAAAATTCAAAAAGTACCATTAGAAGAATGAAAAAGTACCTATAGTTCAGTTCTCACATTTTGGTACCTAAATATTATCCCTTATTTCTAACACTAACTTCACTCAGATACATATCAGCTAACTTTAATGTCGATAAGTGAAATAATTTAAAATATTAAAAAGGTACCATTAGGAGAAAAGAGCCAATTTCCCTTTTCCTCCTTGAACACCCCTCAAATTTGAAATTTAAAAATATTTCATTTTGCCAAAATTGTTTATGCTACAGACATGTCTCAATCGATTAAAATCTGTGTTAATGTGCCCAATAATAAATATGTTTTAAAAAAAGTACCAAACTGTTTACCCGGATTTGGCCTAAAATACACCATGGCACTCGAGTTCCAAATAACACCCTGTTAGTTAATTTTTGTATGAATCCAGGAACCAACGTTAAAAAAAATTATCAAAATTGGCTTAATAATTTCAATAAAATGTATTTTCCCGATTTTATCCCCTTTTTGGTACCTTTTTTTATCCCCATTGAGGTGGTACAATTTTATTCAAATAAATTTCTGTAACGTGGTGGGAGCTCATAATAAAATATTCGTATGTTTATGTCAAATTATAGAAAAACATATTTTATGAAAAAGTACCAAAAATAAACAGAATTTTTATCCCTTAAGGGTTCGAATTTCCAAAAAGTACCAAACTTATATTTTTTATTTTTTGATAAGTAAAGAATACGATTTAAAATTTGTTTCTATGTTTATTGGTTTAAATGATACATAGGGTGCCAAAAAAGTACCAAAATACAGTTTTTACCCGTTTTCTCTTCTAAAAGTTTCGAATTTCGAAAAAGTACGAAACACCAGTCAGCTTATTTTTTGAATAGAGTAACATGCAATTTTAAGTTTTTTTGTATTTTTATTAGTTTTTAAGATATAAGGTTACCGAATTTACCCGTTTTTACCCTTTTTATACCCTAAACGTTCGAATTTCCAAAAATCCCTTCTTATCGGATCGTTAAAATTTCATGATTCTAGCTTCAGCCGTTTGGGCTGTGCGATGATGAATCAGTCAGTGAATCAGTAACGTTACTTTTTTATATATATAGATTAATGACTTAGTAATCCAGATATAGATCAAAAATCGAGGTTGTCCTGGTTTTTTCCTTATATCTCAATCTCAGCCATTTGTGGATCGATTTTCTCGATTTTAAATAGCAACCGAGCCGGTAGGATTCCGGAGGTATTGATGTATGAATCTGTAAGTTATTTGGAGGCTTCGGAAAGTTGATTTCAACAGACAGACAGACGGACATGGCTTAATCGATCCAGAATATATAAACTTTATAGGGTCGGAAAATTATATTGTGGAAATTACAAACATAATGACAAACTTGAAGAACTGACTCGGCGGAAAGCGATTTGACTCCAAACGATGAAATCATCTCATAAATCATCTCTTTTTGCAAATGGAGAAACCTTGGACAAAGTGCATAGAGCTCAAAGCAGACTATGTTGAAAACTAAAATGATTTTTTATCCAAAAACATGTGTTTCATTCAAAAAGTCATATACATAACAAGATATCCAAGATTATTAATAAAATTCTAGCACTTTATTTATAAATTTGTTTTATTTTTAATTTACAAAACTAAAAATCTTTCATTTGATTCATGTTTAGGCATTTAAACAATCACAATAGTGTTTGTTTTACTATTGTGACTCAACACATCTGACATTTGCACAGTTGCCTAAAATAGTAGTGGGTGAGATACAGGGATGTATAAAAAGAGTAAACAAACTCACATAGAGACTGGCAATAGCAAATGATTTTGTTAAAATGAATGTAACTTTTAAACTATCGGTTAGTTTGAAAAATAATTTATATACAAGTTATAGAGAAGGATGTAAGCTTTAAGAAAATTAAATTTTTAAGCATCCGTTTGTTAAGCAACAAGAGTTATAGGGTTTAAAATAAGACTATATTAAGAAATGTAGGCCAGATTGTTGGAATTTTAACTTATTTCTAAAGCAAAGAATTATTTTTTAACATATTCAAGTTTGTAATAATTAAGGAGTGAGATCGAAAAATTCTTAACATACATATATGTTTATAAAAAAGAAACCACTAAACTTACAGCTTTAATTTTTTTTTTATTTGATTGAAATTATTATTACAATTTACAAAAAAAATTATTTTTATAGTTTTAATCACTAGTGATGAAATTTTGAACCTTTTTCGGAAACCCTTCCATTAACGTTTTTATAGTGCTTTCTGTCACTTTGCTCGAACATGTAGTCCATCTCCGTTTAAAATCTACCACACTTTTGGACACCTTTTTTGTACTCTTCAATTTTCTTTTAACAAGAGCCCAATATCTCTCCACTGGCCTTAGCTCCGGGCAGTTTGGAGGATTTGCCTCTCTTGGTACAAATACCACATTATTGTTCTTGTACCACTCAAGGGCTTGTTTGCCATAGTGACAGGATGCCAAGTCAGGCCAAAAATAAGTGGACACATTATGAAGTCTTATGAATGGAAGCAGCCTTTTTTGTAAACATTCCTTGATGTAAATTTCGGTATTTATAGAGCCCGTTGTAACAAATGAGTGGCTTCTTTTGCCGCAACTGCATATTGCTTGCCATACCAAGAACTTTCTGGGAAATTTTGTCTGCTTTTGGGTCCTAAACTTTTCTTCAACATTCCCTCGAGCATCAGCAACATAAAATTTTTGACCTGGAAGTTGCGAAAAATCTGCCAGAACATACGTTTCGTCATCCATTATGCAGCAAGAATATTTTTTTATAAAACTTGACTTCAATTTCCGTGCTCTGTTTTTGGCCTCTAAATTTTTAGTAGCGTTCCTGTCAGGAACTTTTTGAGCCTTGTATGTTTTTAAACCTGCATTAGCTTTAACTTTTCGTACCAAATAGTCCGAGCACTGAGCTAACCGGGCTGCTTTCCTACCGGATGTGTTGGGAGCTCTTTTGAAAATGCGTTCTATTTTTTTGGCTTTAGAAACATCATGTGGACCATTCCTTCTACCTGAACCAGGTTTTCTATCAACTGACAAGTTCTCCCGGTACTGTTTAATAACATTGGAAACAGTTTGACGGCAGACCTTTGTATGCTTGGCCAACTTTTTGTAAGACCAAGTTGGGTTTTGTTGAAAATATTTAATAATTTCAGTACGCACTTTTTTCTGGTCACTCATTTTAATCAGATTAACAAAAAAATTAATATAATTGACATTACACATAATAACTGACATGTTTTTCAAAGGTAACTTGATCAAAAAAAAATTCAAATAATACTTGGGTTAAAAAATGTAATGAAAAACGTGTGTTAAGAATTTTTCGATCTCACTCCTTAGTAATTTTGAACTGAACTAATTGTAATATGATTATCAACTTTAAATCTTTGGTATTCATATGCTGACAACACTCTTTCAAACTTACTTTAGTTTAAACCAAAAATTTTACCAAATAAAGGTCACTTTACAACCATTATTATTACTATTTTAATTTTTTAACATTAAAATATTGATATTTAAAAAGCTACTTCTTGCAGCACGTTCATACTTCCAAAAACGGTTCACATAAATTACATGTGTGTCATTCATGCCCAACATAATTTCTTTACATTAACCACATGCAAAACGTGCTGCACACAAAAGCCCTCAATACGTTTAACAATTGTTTATAATTTTTTTTTTATTTATTACTATTTTACATTAATAAAAAAACAATTTACTTTACGACCCCAAAACTTTAAAAATAAAACGCACACAGAAACTCTGCTTGGACGGACAAACAAAATATTGCCACATTTTACGCTGAAGTTGTAGGGGAACACCAGAGAGTACCAAGGGAAAGGTGGGTTATACACAGGCTTTGCATAATTTTTTTAGGGGGAAAATAGTGCCGGTGTTCACGTAATAAAAATAATTGAAAAATAGTTTGTTTATTTATTAACTTTTTGTTTAAATAAAAATATACCTACAATATTTGTACTACTTTAAAAAGTATCAACAAAAAAAAAACGTTAGTATTTGTTAATTTATGTCTTTATTTTTATTATCTGTAAGTACTTTTGAATATTTTTAATGGTTGAAAGCTTAAATTGGTCTCTAGCGATTGTTTGCTGCTCTGAAATTAAATAAATTATAACATGGGCATAAACTGACATTAACTTTAATATAGACTTTGAAATAGAATCTGACTAGACTCTGGTATAGACTCCGACATAAACTTTAATACAGACTCTGACATAAACTTTATGAAAGACTCTGACAAAGATTTTGAAAATGTCTCTGACAAAAACTCTAACATAAACACTGACATAGACTCTGACAAAGAATCTGACATAGAATCTGACATAAACTCTTATATAGACTCTGACAAAGTCTTTGAAAAAGACTCTGACATAAACTCTGACAAAGACTCTGACATAGACTCTGATAAAGTCTCTGGAATAGACTCTAAGACTCTGACAAAGACTCTGACCAGAGCTGTAAATGAATCATTCTTTTTTGATTTTAATTCATTATGAATTAGCTAAATTTTGAATTAATTCATTGAATTGAAAAAATGAATTGAATGAAATTTGAATCAATTCAAACGAATTAGGCAGAAATGAATTTCAATTCATTTCCAATTCAAATGAATTTGTAAAAATGAATTGCAATTCATTTACAATTCATTTGAATTGAATTGATTTTGAATTAATTCAAATGAATTAGAAAAAAGAATAGCAATTCAAATGAATGATTCAAAAATGAGTTGCAATCAATCAAATTCAAGAGCAGATCTCTAGGGGGAATGAAAGATTTCTCCTACCAAAATGAAAATATCCAGTACAAAAATTGAAAAGCCTTGTCCTGTATACGCGCCTGATCAATGAAAACATGGTGTTTGGAGTTTATTTATTCAAGAAGAACTGATTTTTATTTTGAAATACGCTGAACGACAAAACATATTTAATATTCAAGAAGCAATTAATAATTTTTGAAATTTTGTGACCCACGACCACCCAACAGCAAACTTTTTGCTAATATTTATATTATATTTATTTCAAAAAAATAAAACTATCTTCCAAAAATAATCAAAAATAAGGAAAAATAACAATGTATGTAGTTCAAAACACAATTGAGTTTCATAAATAAGGCTAATTAGATTTAATTAGAATGCATCATTCACCTTAAACAACAATAGCTTTTCAAAATTATCATCTGAAAGAAATCCACGTTTAGGGATGTTTAGAATAGAGGCGTACGAAAATAATCTTTCAACACCAGCTGACGATGGTAACGGCGCATTATATTTAAAGGAAGACTTTTTAACCGTCGATTAATTATACTGCATACTTAATGACATTGAAGAATCTGCTAAATATGCTGCGAATTTCGCGTCGGAGTTGGAAATGAATTGCTATTTTTTTTTTTAATTCGTTTGAATTAATTCAAAATCAATTCAATTCAAATGAATTGTAAATGAATTGAATTAATTCAAAATCAATTCAATTCATTTGAATTGGAAACGAATTGCAATTCATATTTACCAAATTCATTTGAATTAATTCAAAATCAATTCAATTCATTTGAATTGGAAACGAATTGCAATTCATTTTTACCAAATTCATTTGAATTGACTCAAATTTCATTCAATTCATTTTTTTGTGTGAATGATTCGCGAATTAATTCAAAAATGAGTGATTCATTTACAGCTCTGACTCTGACATAAACTCTGACATAGACTCCGACATACACTTTAATAAAGACTCTGATAGAGAGTCTGACATAAACTCTGATATTAACTCTGACATAGACTCTGACAAAGACTCTGGTATAAACTCTGACATAGACTCTGGTATAGACCCCGACATAAACTTTAATAAAGACTCTGACATAGACTCTGATATAAACTTTAATATAGACTCTGACAAAGACTTTGAAAAATACTCTTACAAAGACTCTGACATAAACTCTGACATAGACTCTGACAAATACTCAGACATAAACTTTAATAATGACTCAACATTTGGTCTGACAAAAACCCTGACATAGACTCTGACATGAACTCCGACATAAACTTTAATAAAGACTCTGACATAATCCCTGACATATACTCTGATATAAACTCTGACATAGACTCTGACAAAGTCTCTGGTATAGACTCTAAGACTCTGACATAAACTTTAATAAAGACTCTGACATAAACCCTGACATAAACTCTGATATAAACTCTGACAAAGACTCTGACATAGACTCTGACATAGACCTGACATAGACTCTGACATAAACTTTAGTACAGACTCTGACAACGACTTTTAAAAGGACTCTGACATAAACTCTGACATAGACTCTGACAAAGAATTTCACATAGAATATGACATAAACTTTCATATAGACTCTTTGAAAAAGACTCTGACATGAACTCCGACATAAACTCTGGCATAGACTCCGACATAAACTTTAATAAAGACTCTGAGAGTCTGACATAAACTCTGATATAAACTCTGACATAGACTCTGACAAAGACTCTGGTATAAAGTCTGACCTAGACTCTGGTATAGACCCCGACATAAACTTTAATAAAGACTCTGACATAGACTCTGATATAAACTTTAATATAGACTCTGACAAAGACTTTGAAAAAGAGTCTGACAAAGACTCTGACATAGACTCTGGTATAGACCCCGACATAAACTTTAATACAGACTCTGATAAAGACTTTGATAAAGACTCTGACAAAGATTTAATATAGACTCTGACATAAACCCTGACATAAACTCTGATATAAACTCTGACATAGACTCTGAAAAAGTCTCTGGTATAGACTCTACGACTTTGACATAAACTCTGACATAGACTCTGACATAAACTTTAATAAAGACGCTGACATAAACCCTGACATAAAATATGATATAAACTCTGACAAACACTCTGACATAGACTCTGACAAAGTCTCTGGTATAGACTCTAAGACTCTGATATAAACTCTGACATAAACTCTGGCATAAACTCTGACATAGACCCTGACATAAACTTTAGAACAGACTCTGACAACGACTTTTAAAAAGACTCTGCCATAAACTTTAGTATAGACTCTGACAAAGACTCTGACATAAACTCTGACATAGACTCTGATATAAACTTTAATATAGACTCTGACAGCCTTTGAAAAAGACTATGACATTGACCCTGGCATGGACTCTGACATAAACTTTAATAAAGACTCTGACATAAGTCTGACATAAACTCTGATATAAACTCTGATATAGACTCTGACATAGACTCTGGTATAAATTCTGACATAAACTCTGACATAGACTCTGGTATAGACCCCGACATTAACTTTACAAAAGACTCTGACATAAACTCTGATATAAACTCTGACATAGACTCCGACTTAAACTTTAATAAAGACTCTGACATAAACTCTGACATAGACTCTGACATAAACTCTGACATAGACTCCGACTTAAACTTTAATAAAGACTCTGACAGAGAGTGTGACATAAACTCTGACATAGACTCTGGTATAAACTTTAATAAAGACTCTGATATAAAGTTTAATATAGACTCTTACAAAGACTTTGAAAAAGACTCTGACAAAGACTCTGACATAAACTCTGACATAGACTCTGGTATAGACCCCGACATAAACTTTAATATAGACTCTGATAAAGACATTGATAAAGACTCTGACAAAGATTTAATATAGACTCTGACATAATCTTTAATAATGACTCAACATTGGGTCTGACATAAACCCTGACATGGACTCTGACATAAACTTTAATAAAGACTCTGACATAGGGTCTGACATAAACTCTGACATAGACTCTGACATTGGCCCTAACATAGACTCTGGAATAGACTCTAACATAAACAATAATATAGACTCTGGCATAGACTCTGACAAAGACTCTGACATATACCTTAATATACACTCTGACATAATTTAAAGATTTATTTCAAATTTTCCGAATTCTTAAAATTAAATTTTTAGCCTTGATTCTTTAAAACTTACTTGAAACATTTTGCTCTTTCAATAACATAAATCCATCAAAATATAATTTACATACCTGAAAATAAAAACAGAAGAAAAAAAAACATAAAAATTATTAATATTATTATCATATGAAGGTTAAAAATGATTTACTAAATAAGACAGACCTAAATTTAATTTAAATGTTGCGTTTCTTTTTTTCGAAATTTTAGTGGCGGCGGCCACTAAAGAAAGGACTTCTGTCTGCATGCTTAAAACAAAGTAGACATAATGGACCAGTTAAGACAACGACAAGAAGAAAAAAAATAACCAGAAAACACCCAAAAATAAACAAAAAGGGCAGACAACTTTTAAGACCATTAAAAAAATGCACAAAGAAACTCGAAAATATTATTTCACATTTATATTGTTGTTATATTTTGGCACGAAAGTACGTTTTTATACAATATTTTCTTATACAACAACTGTCTGCAAAGAAAAAATAAAATTTAACAACTTCCAAATAAATGAAACAAACTAAGAACGGCAAAAGTAAAAGAAAAAAAAAACATTCGTAATTTTTATTTAAAAACGCCACTGACTTGACATAAAATTTACTACTTATTGCCACTCGCAGTAGTGGTCTTTACTACATTTACTACTTATTTCTACTACTACTTCCACTACCACGAGTTCCTTTATTAAATCACTTTATAATAAAATATATAAAAAAAGTTTTATTTAAATTATTACTTTAAACTACTACTGTAGACGACTGACTTAACATTTCGCGTTGTCTCTTTTTAAGATCTGCTGTATGTGTTAAAATTTAAACATTTTTAAACTGTCTACATCTGTCTTGAAGTTTTTTTTTTTTAATTTCCATTTAGCTGCTTTAAAAACTTATCGTTTTAAATCTTTTCTTTTGTATTTTTTAATTTAATAAAAAATAAAACAGATTTAAACAAATTAAAACATGATGGGTGGGTGAGTTGAAATTTTGCAAATTGAAGTCATAATAAACCACAAATATTTAAATTTAATAAAACTATTGAAAGAAAAATTTTAATAAAATGAAAGTATTATGTTGCAAATTATTCAGATAATTTGGGAGGATTGTTGTTTTTAAACTGAAAATAACCAAATTTAAACACAGAATGGATTAAGGAATAGACTCTTGAATAATCTCTGACATGGTCTCTGACATGCATTCTAACATGGACTCTGACATAGACTCTGGTATAGACTCTGATATAGACTCTGACATGGACTCTGACATAGACTTTGACATAGACTCTGACATAGACTCTGGTATAGACTCTGATATAGACTCTGACATAGACTCTGACATAGACTCTGGTATAGACTCTGATATAGACTATGACATAGACTTTGACATAGACTCTGACATAGACCCTGACATAGACTCTGGTATAGACTGTGATATAGACTCTGACATAGACTCTGACATAGACTCTGGTATAGACTCTGACATAGACTCTGAATATACTCTGACATGACTCTGGTATAGACTGTGATACAGACTCTGACATAGACTCTGGTATAGACTGTGATATAGACTCTGACATAGACTTTGACATAGACTCTGGTATAGACTTTGACATAGACTCTGGTATAGACTCTGGTATAGACTCTGACATATACTCTGACATGACTCTGGTATAGACTCTGACATAGACTCTGGTATAGACTCTGATATAGACTCTGACATAGACTTTGACATAGACTCTGACATAGACCCTGACATAGACTCTGACATAGACTCTGGTATAGACTCTGGAATAGGCTCTGGTATAGACTCTGATATAGACTCTGACATACAATCTAACATGGACTATGACATAGACTCTGGTATAGACTCTGACATAGACTCTGACATAAACTCTGACATAGACTCTGACATAGACTCTGGTATAGACTCTGACATAGACTCTGACATAGACTCTGGTATAGACTTTGACATAGACTTTGACATAGACTCTGGTATAGACTCTGACATAGACTCTGACATATACTCTGACATGACTCTGGTATATACTGTGATATAGACTCTGACATAGACTTTGACATAGACTCTGACATATACTCTGACATGACTCTGGTATAGACTCTGGTATAGACTCTGACATAGACTCTGACATAGACTCTGGTATAGACTCTGACATAGACTCTGGTATAGACTCTGACATAGACTCTGACATAGACTTTGACATAGACTCTGACATGACTCTGGTATAGACTCTGATATAGACTCTGACAGACTCTGGTATAGACTCTGACATAGACTCTGGTATAGACTCTGACATAGACTCTGACATAGACTCTGGTATAGACTCTGACATAGACTCTGGTATAGACTTTGACATAGACTCTGGTATAGACTCTGATATAGACTCTGACATATACTCTGACATATACTCTGACATGACTCTGGTATAGACTGTGATATAGACTCTGACATAGACTTTGACATAGATTCTGACATGACTCTGGTATAGACTCTGATATAGACTCTGATATAGACTCTGACATATACTCTGACATGACTCTGGTATAGACTCTGATATAGACTCTGACATAGACTCTGGTATAGACTCTGACATAGACTCTGGTATAGACTTTGACATAGACTCTGGTATAGACTCTGACATAGACTCTGATATAGACTCTGACATAGACTCTGACATATACTCTGACATGACTCTGGTATAGACTCTGATATAGACTCTGGTATAGACTCTGACATAGACTCTGGTATAGACTCTGACATAGACTCTGATATAGACTCTGACATATACTCTGACATATACTCTGACATGACTCTGGTATAGACTGTGATATAGACTCTGACATAGACTTTGACATAGACTCTGACATAGACCCTGACATAGACTCTGACATAGACTCTGGTATAGACTCTGGAATAGGCTCTGGTATAGACTCTGACATAGACTCTGATATAGACTCTGACATAGACTCTGGTATAGACTTTGACATAGACTCTGGTATAGACAAAATTAACATAAACTTAACTTAAATGTCTATAATTAAACATATGAATTAAAATGTTGTTTAAATTTAATAATTATTGCTTCTAATCTAATTGGCAAACATCTCTCTATCTCTGAATTAACATCAGTTGAAAATTTGTCGCCCGTGATTAAAACAGTGAATGAAATTGTTGTGAAATCGTATTCAATTCAATTGGTTTAACTTTAAAAACTAAATACATAAAATTTAATTAAATTAAAACAGCCTCAAGTAAACTTAAGATTAAAACCAGAAAACAAAACAACACAATTTTAGATATCCACAACCAGAGATAGAAAAACAACGTGACAATAAGATTTCTTTAAAAAAAAGTAAAGTAGGGGAAGTATAACGTAAAGAAAACATTACATTTTAAACCCAAATGTAGAAAGAGACAGAAGAAACTCTTAAATAAAACTCTCCTGTAAAATAGATTTAGTTTTGAAATCAAAAATAGGCCGGACGTTTTGAAAAACCAAAGTAAACTTCCCCAACAGGAGTCTACTGTTATTTGTTATAGATCAAATGCTTTAACAACAAATAAATACAGTTTCAATTGTTTGTTTTTGTTGTTGTTGCTGTTCATAAAATTTTGTAACTTTAAAATTCAAAGTGAAAATCTGGAACACACAATCAACAAAAAATAACTTACAACAACCAGCATATGAACAAAAACTGAATGACTTTTTGATTTTTAAAATTTTTTTTTTTTGGATTTTGTTACAAAAACTTTTGAAGTGGGTGTAAATTTACAACATGGAGTTGAGTTTTTTTTCTGTTCACTACTTCTTTGTACAATTCAAAACAAATGTATAAAATAAATTTAACGGAAATTTCGTAGATTTGTGTGTTTATGATTGTAGGTCTGACTGACTGAATGACTGGCTGCATAAATATTTGAGCTGATTTTTTAATACAAATGTAGCAAAGTAGTAACTAGACTGCAGTTTTATTAGTCTAGTAATTTAAAGGTATTTAATCATTAAATTAATTAAATCTTATTATTTGTATAATTTGTAAATGTAATTTATTGTTTTTAATTACTAATGCCTGAAAGAATTGAAAGATGTTTTCTTAAATTTACACATTTCTTTAAGTAGCGGGTTTTCTTAAAGCATTGGGCATCACTACCAACAAAGATGGCCGTCATCTTGTCAACACAAACCATCTGACACAGCGGTGTTGCCAACTAAGTATGTATCTAAGTAAGTATCGCTAAATTACAATAAAACAATCAATTCTTTTAACTTGCTTTATAAGGTTCGTTGAATATTTTGTAAAAATTGTGACTTGCATTTGTACTTAAATGAAAAATAAATTATTGTAGTAAAAAAATATGTATTACAATGAATTGTTTCTTTCCTTTTTTTCCATTTGCTCTCTATTTTTTTATTTTCTGGCGTTTAAAGTGTTAAAATGAATGTAACGTGTTTGGTTGTTTTTGAAAACTGCTTTAATTAATGCAAATGTTGGAAAAATACTACATTAACAAATGAAAATGGAATGGTTGATTTTTTTTTTTTTTGTAATAAAAAATATTGTAGAAATACTATGATAAAAATTGCAATTGTTTTTGAAAGTTTGAGAAGATTATCTGAAGGCTTTACATTATTGCTAAAGTTATCAAAAATCATTAAACAATTTTATGTTTATTATAAAGAAATGTTTTTTTTTAAATCTATGACAATCATTTGCTTTTTAAAGATTTGAAATCTAGATAGATCATCGTATCACGTATTCACGTATTAAAATTCCCCATTTTCTGAAATTTTTAGATGGAATTTTGTAAACAATAAACAGCTGTTACGAAAAAATCAACAATTGTGAATGAAAAATTCAGGGGAAATTCGCGATAGCACATTTCCCTTGACATAGACTCTGTTAGCGGTTTTGACATAGACTCTAACATAAACTCTGGCATAGACTCCGATATAAACTCTGGCATAGACTCTGACATAGACTCTGACATAATCTCTGACACAGACTCTGACATAGCTCTGGTATAGACTCTGACACATACTCTGACATAAACTCTAACACAATCTCTGACATGGACTCTAACATAATATCTGACATGGACTCTGGTATAGACTCTGATACAGACTCTGACATAAACTCTGACATAATCTCTGACACAGACTCTGACATAGCTCTGGTATAGACTCTGACATAATCTCTGACATAGACTCTTATATAAACTCTAACATAATCTCTGACATGGACTCTGGTATAGACACTGATACAGACTCTGACATAGACTCTGACATAAACTCTGACATAAACTCTGACATAGACTCTGACATAGACTCTAATACAAACTCTAACATAATCTCTGACACAGACTCTGACATAGCTCTGGTATAGACTCTGACATAATCTCTGACATAGACTCTGACATAATCTCTGACGTAGACTCTTATATAAACTCTAACATAATCTCTGACCTGGACTCTGACATAGACTCTGGTATAGACACTGATACAGACTCTGACATAGACTCTGACATAGACTCTGATATAGACTCTGGTATAGACTCTGACATAGACTCTGACATAGACTCTGACATAGACTCTGGTATAGACTCTGACATAGACTCTGACACAGACTCTGACATAATCTCTGACATGGACTCTGACATAGACTCTGGTATAGACTCTGACATAGACTCTGACATATCTCTGGTATAGACTCTGACACAGACTCTGACATGGACTCTGACATAGACTCTGGTATAGACTCTGACATAGACTCTGACATAGACTCTGATATAAACTCTAACATAATCTCTGACATGGACTCTGGTATAGACACTGATACAGACTCTGACATAGACTCTGACATAAACTCTGACATAGACTCTGACATAAACTCTGACATAGACTCTGACATAAACTCTGACATAAACTCTGACATAGACTCTGACATAGACTCTGGTATAGACTCTGACATAGACTCTGACATAGACTCTGACATAGACTCTGGTATAGACTCTGACATAGACTCTGACATAGACTCTGACATAGACTCTGGTATAGACTCTGACATAGACTCTGACATAAACTCTGACATAAACTCTGACATAGACTCTGGTATAGACTCTGACATAGACTCTGACATAGACTCTGACATAGACTCTGGTATAGACTCTGACATAGACTCTGACATAGACTCTGACATAGACTCTGACATAGACTCTGACATAGACTCTGACACAGCTGACCTACATATCTGTAGGCCGTTCAGCTATCCGCCACCCGCTGACCCCGATAGTAGCCTGGAGCTCGGCCCTATCGATTATGTCAGAGTCTGTGTCAGAGTCTGACATAGACTCTGACACAGACTCTGACATAATCGATAGGGCCGAGCTCCAGGCTACTATCGGGGTCAGCGGGTGGCGGATAGCTGAACGGCCTACAGATATGTAGGTCAGCTGCGATAAATAAGCAGTCCCCGACCGGGAGCGGCAGACTCGGAGGGCGTACTACAAAAAGGTACATGTGCCCAAAGATGAATCTGCGACAATGGCGAATGGATGCCGCCATCTAAATATGTATTCACCCACAGGGACTCCCTCAAGAGAGGAGAGATTAGGAGAGTGATGCCTCCGTGGATTCTCAATCAAAAATCCAGAAGCGTCTGACCCACATTGGGCGGCTATCTGGTCTGCGTCTGACCCCAGGAGGGGCGGCAGTACCCCCAACGATACGTCTCTACGGCATTAAGATCGAGACCAGTAAGATCTTAATTATGGTATACTGGAATACATGGACATGTTTTGTGTGAACCCTTGGCCTGCCGACACCGGTATTCCAGAACTTCAGTATGTCGGAGTGAAACCTGGCAGAAATGGCTTCTGGGCTAATATCGCTGTCGCATCCGTCCCGTTAAAACCTGGCAAATCTCATGGTACGATCGATGTTCGTCGCCGTTAAGTTGGTGGTGTAGGTTCAGTTGACTTCGTCCTGATTAACACGGGTCTGGCTCTGAACGCAGGGTCTCATGAGGACCCCGTGTCAACCCTCGCATGGCCTCCCTGCCTGCATAGACAACCATGGGACCGCATAACGTGACTACACATCGAACGGAGACAACGGCTATGAGTTGGGACCCAGTAAAGAAATGAGTCTTAATACTAAGAAAAACAACAATAATAGTGAAGCAACCAATCTATTGTCTACTGGCGGCATGGAATGCTTCTTTACCCCAGTTTCCAGCTTTATAAGGGCACCAGTAAACACAGAAACTCTTGAAGCTTCGCTAAAGGAGAATCCGTTTCAGAGAAAAACGGTCATAAAGAGAACCCCGCCGCATGATAAGCCCCTTGCAGATGAAGCAACACATTCATCTCAACCTAATAAGGAGTTGAATGCTGCTATAAATGGATTAGCGAGGTCACCACCAACAACGCAATTCACTCCGACACCCGCGTTGCTGACAACACCAAGCGAGACGTCTTTCTCAGAGCTAGGAAACATGATAACTCAGTTATTAACATTTATGAAGGGTAAAAATAACGTACATCATGCCATAAAGGAGCAAATGAGGGCAATAAAAGCAATGTATAACAAGGCCAAAGATGAAATGGCGCAAAACGACCAGGCTCAGGTCGCAGAAACGAACGAGCAGTCTTCACAGACATCCCCAAAAGTGGCACTTGAAAATGACTCTAAACGAGGTAGAGACCAGGAAGAAGAATCGCAAAATACTCAAATAGCGAAAAGAAGTAAAAAAGCCACCACTAGATTGAAGAAACCTAAAGAGGGAGAGGAGGATACAAACAATAAAGTCTCCCTCAGCGAGGACTCCAATACATGGAAAGCAGTACAGCGAAAGAGAAAACCCAGAAAGAGGCAGGACAGAAACGATGCTATAATCATCTCGGCAAAAGGTGAGACAACATACGCAGACATATTGAGACAAATTAAAGCGGATCCAACTCTGACAGATCTAGGAGAACGTGTTTCTCGAATAAGAAGAACCCAAAAGGGAGATCTCCTATTAGAAATTAACTCCAAGGACAAGGACACCATGGATAAATTCTACGGCCAAATGGAGAAAGCTATCGGCCTTAAAGCGGAGATTAAAGCAAGAAGGCAAGAAATAATCATTGAATGCAAAGACATCGACGAGATCACGACAAAAGACGACATATGCAACGCCTTTAATATGCAACTCGGAGTTACCGATTTAAAGGAATGGAATATTAGGAGTATAAGAAAAGGCTATGGCGGCACACAGACCGCAATTATTTGCCTACCAACAGACATAGGTCGTAAAGTCCTGGAAACTGGAAAGATAAAAATAGGATGGGTAGTATGCCGTCTTAGAGAAAGGATTATTCTTAGACAATGCTATAGATGCCTGGAGTTTGGCCACATGGCTAAGTCTTGTACTAATTCCCAAGACAGATCAAAGCTATGCAGAAGGTGCGGAAAAAGCGGGCACATTGCAAAGGAATGCAACAAAGAGCCAGAATGTATGTTTTGCATTCAAATGGGAAGCGCGGCTACGAACCACGTAGCAGGTAGCGGGAGATGTCCCGTTTTCAAACAGGCGCTCAACAAAATGCGTAAATGAGATTACTGCAATTAAATCTCAACCACTGCCAAGCGGCGCAGGACCTGCTTTCGCAGACAATCTGCGAAACTGGTGTTGACGTCGCCATCATATGTGAACAGTATAGGAACCTACACGGAAATATTTGGGTCAAAGATATAAGTGGAAAAGCAGCAATATGGGCCTGCGGAAATCGTGCAATAGAGAGCATCCAGGAACACCCTGAGGAGGGATTTGTAAGAGCTAAGATTGGCGGAATCTATATATACAGCTGCTACGCTCCACCTAGCGCAACAAAAGAACAGTTTGAACAAATGTTAGATCGACTATGTAGAGATGCGGAAATTCATTCCCCTAAAATCATTGCTGGAGACTTCAACGCTTGGGCAATTGATTGGGGAAGTCGAACAACCAACATCAGAGGAAGCACCATATTGGAAACATTCTCTAGAGACGACCTAGTTTTGGCAAACAGTGGCATGGCAAATACATTTAGAGCAAGAGGAGTAGGTTCAATTGTAGACCTCACATTTGTAAGCAGATCATTGGCAAGAAGAATGGAGTGGAAAGTCAGCGAAGACTATACACACAGTGACCACCAAGCAATAATATTTTCTGTGGACCATTTGGAGAACAAAACCAATTTGGGAAATAAAATGCCGGCAAAATACCGGGGCTGGGCATCTAACAAATTGGACCCGGAAGTTTTTAGGGATACAATTCTACATAACACACTTGTGCAAGGTTCGGTAACAGAGATGACCGGACAGCTAATGTCGAAACTCAGAGTGGCTTGTGACGCCTCTATGCCAAGGCGCAGGGTAGCAGGGAATCGTCCCCCAAACTACTGGTGGAACTCAGATATTAGTAACCTTCGAGCACGTTGTCTAAAAGCCAGAAGACAATACCAACGTCATAGAAATCGGCCCGACTTTGAGGCGAAGCAACTGGAGTACAAAAAAGCGAGAGGAGAATTTAAAAACGCGATCTTAAAGAGCAAGCGAGAGTGCTTCAAACAAATATGCCTAGAAGCAGACGCAGATCCATGGGGAAAGGCATACAAAGTGGTCACATCTAGGCTAAAAGGCAAAAAATCCCCACAACCAACCTGTCCCCTCCTAGTAAGAAGGATTGTTGAAACGTTATTTCCAAAACACACAACATTCTCTTACAATAGAGATCCAGCTTTGAACTCGGAAATAATTCCGTTGGTAACAGAAGAAGAAATCATACAATTAGCTAATAAAATAGGAGATAATAAAGCTCCCGGTCCCGATGAGATTCCAAACAACGCACTAAAAATTGCGATAACGAATGCTCCAAGCATGTTCGCCAAAGTGTTTAATAGTTGCCTGGAAGAAGGAGTATTCCCAGAACGTTGGAAGAAACAGAAGTTGGTGTTAATTCCGAAACCAAACAAACGATTAGGCGAGCCCTCATCATATAGGCCCATATGTCTTCTTGATACAACCGGAAAAATTCTGGAAAGTGTGATATACAAGAGATTACTTCCAATTATTGAGGCACAGGGAGGACTCTCATGCCGGCAGTATGGCTTTCGCAAGTCGAGATCAACCATAGATGCTATAAATATGGTAGTCAATACAGCGAAAACGGCAATTGAAGGCAAAGGTTCAAAAAGGGAATATTGCGCAGTAATAACTCTTGATGTAAAAAATGCCTTTAATACTGCAAACTGGAAACGAATACTTGATAATCTACATAGACTTGGGGTACCAACGTATTTAACGAGGATTATTGCAAGCTACTTTTCTGAAAGAGAACTATGCTATAATACGGACGATGGTGAACAATCCTACGCAGTTTCCTCAGGAGTTCCACAGGGCTCCGTTCTAGGGCCACTTTTGTGGAATATTATGTATAATGATGTCCTGAATCTGAGAATAAATGAAGAAGCAAACACAATATGCTTTGCTGATGACATTGTAGTTACCGTTACATCAAGGTATATCGACGAAGTCGAGCTAGTGGCGAATGAGACCATAAACGTCATAGGTTCCTGGATGAAATCATGTGGCCTAGAATTAGCGGAACACAAAACAGAAGTCGTGCTGATAAGCAGTCATCGCAAACGAGAACAAATAAACATACAAATTGGAAACCACACCATTACGTCTCGACCTCACCTCACGTATCTCGGTGTTATAATTGATGAAAGGTTGAACTTTAAGGCCCACATAGATAGTATATGTTGTAAAGCATCCAATATCAGAGCAGCGCTGGCAAGAATGATGCCCAACGTAGGAGGCCCTAGACAAAACAAAAGAAGACTAATAACAACAGTAGTTAGCTCAACGATATTATATGCAGCTCCCATATGGTCCACATCCCTGTCAATAAAATCAGTAGAAAGAAAATTGAGTTCGGTGTATAGACTATGTGCCATAAGAGTATGTAGTTCATATAGAACAACATCCGACGAAGCAGTCCTCGTCATAGCTGGAATGATTCCAATTGATATACTGGCGGACGAAGCTAAACGCGTGTATGAAACAAAGAGACTGGGAACATCAAACGGCAATCAAATTTCAAACACAGAAAGAAAGAAATCTGTGCGATTATGGCAGACGAGATGGGAAGAAAGCCGCAAAGGAAGGTGGACTTTTAGACTTATACCAAAAATTGAGACATGGCTATATAGAAAGCATGGTGAAGTAAACTACTACCTAACGCAGTTTTTAAGTGGACATGGAGGATATAGGAGTTATCTATACAAATTTGGACTCGACATCTCACCGAACTGCCCCCGGTGTCCAAACTTTGTAGAAGATGCTGAGCACGTTGTATACCGATGCACAAGATTTGAAGAAGAGCGCAGATGCGCGGAAAATCGTGTCGGCGAGAGCCTTAATGTACATAACATAATCGAAGTCATGCTTAAAAAAAGGGAAAACTGGGATGCGATATGTAGCCTATTGAAAAGTATCCACAAAAAGCTTGAAATTGAAGAAAAGGGGAGAAAGATTTCGCGACAAATAGAGGTGGAGACTATTTAAGTCTGTCCGGCCTTGCGAGGTAATATCGTAACAGACAGTTCCGCAGGGTAAATGGAAGAGAAAGGAGGTGGTTTTAGTCGGTAAGAATCCGACATAACCCGAGCCAATCCGGGTATCTATGCAAGATTTACACCTACCTATAAAAAAAAAAAAAAAAAAAAAAAAAAAAAACTCTGACATAATCTCTGACATGGACTCTGACATAATCTCTGACACAGACTCTGACATAGACTCTGACATAGACTCTGACATAGACTCTGACACAGACTCTGACATAGACTCTGACATAGACTCTGACATATCTCTGGTATAGACTCTGACACAGACTCTGACATGGACTCTGACATAGACTCTGGTATAGACTCTGACATAGACTCTGACATAAACTCTGACATAGACTCTGACATAAACTCTGACATAGACTCTGACATAGACTCTAACATAATCTCTGACACAGACTCTGACATAGACTCTGACATAGACTCTGGCATAGACTCTGACATAAACTCTGACATAGACTCTAACATAATCTCTGACACAGACTCTGACATAGACTCTGACATATACTCTGACTAGACTCTGATATAGACTCTGACATAGACTCTGACATAGACTCTGGCATAGACTCTGACATAGACTCTGGCATAGACTCTGATATAAACTCTAACATAAACTCTGACATAGAGTCTGGAGTAGACTTTGACATAGACTCTGACAAAGACACTGACATAGACTTTGACATAGACTCTGGTATAGACTCTGACATAAACTCTGATTGGACTCTAACTAACATTGACTCTGACATGACATAAATATGTTATCTTTAATTAAAAGTTTGATCAGCTATTTAACGCTTTTACTTCATTTAATTGTATACAGTCATGTTATTATCATAAATTTCATTTATATTTTCTATAACATCTTTAAGAAATTCTTATTTAAAACTTATTTTGTCAGTTTTCTTTTTTAATACTCGATAAGTACATCATAGTCTGTGCTAGACTTTTAAAACTTTTTTTGCTTTTATTTAACCAAGTAGTACTTGGTTAAATAAAAGCAAAAAAAGTACTTGGCAAGTACATAGTAGTTTTCTTAATAAAACAACACTGTTTTTCCCATCCATCCTTATGTTTGTCTGTCCCTACTTTTGCAAGCATTGTTCTACAGCAAATATCTTCTCTGTCTTCCTCTGTCGGTGTCTGGCTGGCTGGATAGTTGCTTGATGCTTGGCTGGTTGTTTTGGGATTCATGCTTGAATTAGTTCATTGTAAAATGTTGCAAGCAACCAACTTCCTTGTTAATGCCTGTTTTATGACGGTCAAAACAATATTGTGCTGCTGCATATTATTCATATAAAATTTTGAGTTGTGTGCTACAGGTCTGTCTTTTGTAAAGTTTGTTTTTTTAATAAGGTTCAAGTTGGTTGAGGGAAAATGTTTCTATTTTTTTTTTTCTTTAAAAAAAATTTAAGACTTTTTAAATTGTCTTTTAACAAAATTTATTTTTTTAAATTTAAAATTTGTCTAATTTTATTTTAAATTATTATTTATTTAATGAAATTAATTGTTTTATGGTTATTTTAAATTGTTATTTAATTAAATTTTTCATTAATTTTTAATTTATTCCTTAACTGTCCAGCGATTTTTATAAAATCACATGATTGGCAACTCTAAACAAACAGTAACATAAACATTGAATGTTGCCATATTGTTAAATGCAAAAATTTGCCTTTGTCGCGATGCCAACTGTTTATTTCAAAGCTAAATGGGATAAAATCGAATAAATTCCCAATATAAACAAGTTTAAAGGCTGGTTACGTTTATAAAAACACTATTTTAGACAATTTTAGATGTTTTCTTAAAACATTTACAACTGGTTAATCTTTTTCTTTACTCTTAAAATATTAAGATTTCTAATTGAGATTAGTGGCAGTTTTATGATAATTAAACGTTGGAAAATGTGTTGTTAATACAATTTTTTTGTTATCTAGTTTCAAAGAAAGAAAAGGATCTAAAAAAAACAATCGCTGTAAAAGAAAATCGTTGAACATGTTGTATTAATTTCAATATTATTATTTTACAATATATTTTTACTTGTTTTTATTATTATTTTCTATTACGTTTCACATTATTGGGAGTACTTTCTCTTCCTGCTAGAGATTTTTGCTATTTATAATAATAAATAAAGAAAAATAATAAAAAAAATCACTTTTAACATGATTTTTTTGGCTGTTTGGCTAGGCAACATCAAAAACAGCAAGCAACAAACTGACTAAATGTCGGTTTGAATGTTTGACGTATGGGGCCTGAGTGGCAACATCTTTCACTGAGTCAAACGTCTTATTTTTGTTTTGCTGTAGTGAGGCTGGCTGTGTGGCAAATGTTGCATTTGCAGCAAGCGTAACATTGTGAGTGAAATAGCTTTGAATATCATGTCGTTTACAAACTATTTTTTATAATAAATACAGATATGCTGGATTTGACTCACAATTAAATAGACATTTAAACACAGTTTCATTTAAACATATCAGAGTTTATATGTTTTTCTTACGTTTGGGGTTTTTTTATTAAAGTGAAATGCATTTTTAGTTTATTGTTTGTTTAAATGATTTTTTGCTTTTTGCAATAAATACCCTTAAAACTAATAAAATGAATGAGTATATTAAATAAAATGCAGTGTTTGTTACAAAAAATATTTATTTAATAGAAGTTTTAAATCAATATTTTATTAAATAATAAAATTCAAGCTTTTTATTTATGATTTTGTTTAAATTTTAATTTCAAAACTAAAAATCATTCATTTGATTCATGTTTAGGCATTTAAACAATCACATAATGTTTATATAACTATTGTGAATCAATACAGCTGACATTTGCACAGTTACCTAAACTAGTAGTGGGTGACATACAGGGATGTATAAGAAGTGCAAAAAACCTACATAGAGATTGGCAATAGCAAATGATTTTGTTAAAATTAATGTAACTTTTAAACTACTGGTTTGTTTGCAAAATAATTTATATACAAATTATAGAAGAGAGTGTAAGCTTTTAGAAAATTAATATTTTAACCATGCTGGATGGAATTTTTTTTAAAATTTTATAATTTTTTACATCTAAATTTCATATTTTCTCTTCTTAATATTGAAATAAAAGTAGCGTGCTTAAAATATCATTTCTCCCCTTAATTTTCACTCATAAATCTGGCAAAAAAATGTATATTTTTTTTTTATGAGCAAGTATTTAAAACATTTACTTCCTGTATATTTAATAATTTCTGTTCAATTGTTTTTGTTTTTTATTACAATATTATTATTAAAACTGTTGAGCATTGTAAAAAAAAAATTGTGAAAATTATTTATGATGCGAACAAATGAAAATAAAAGTATGCATTTGAGGTTTGTTGGATTTCTTTTTCTTTAATATTTTTTTTTTTCAGTTTGAGTGAAATTTATAAGTATTCGCTTACAGGAAGACGTTTTACAGAAAAAAATAATAAAGAAAAAACACATTTGTTAAATGAATTTTTTACATTAATCATTTAAATTAAAAGAAAAACGTTTAATTTTTTATGGTTAATAATATTTTATGTTATTTTTTTAAATAAAAATAAAGTCATTGTATTTATAACATGTTGGAGAGTTTGAGTGGTGTCAGTTAACTGAATGCAAGTAATTAATTTGTTTAAATAAATTAATTATTATAAATTTGTATATAACCTAAGATAAAATTATTGAAATTAGTTATAATTTTTAGAATTTATCAACATTCAATTCAATCATTATTGGAGATTTCTTAAACTGTTAAACTTTAGGAAAAAAATTTAAGAAATTCCACAAAAATGTTCTTTAAATCCTTTTAATTTAAGATTTTCTTTTAATTTCTCTAAAATATTTATTAAAATTGTAGTTATTATTAGTTTAGTATTCATATTATATTAAAATGTTTGCTATTCCAAGTAAAAATTGTAATTAAATTTTATATTTAAAGATTTTCATTATTTTGCTTACATTTCAGCAATTTTGTTTTTTACTTTATGTAATTGTTGTTGTTGTAAAGTACATGCTTGCATATTTTGGTATGTTATGTTTACATTTTAGCCATTTTATTTCTACTCTCCCTACCACACACACACACACGTATGCAGCGTAACAATTTTATGTATGCTTGTAATTGTTGTTGTTGTTAAAGCACAGACTTGTATTTTTAGGTATGTAAACAAAGCAAACACACCAGAGTAAGAGAGAATTAGTAGTTTTATATGAAATCCTTAAATTTTAAAGGAATTTTAGAGGAATATTTAACTATTTAATAATTTTTATAAGCAAAATGATTTAAAATTATGTAAATGATGTTCTAAAATGATTTTTACTTGTTTATATACAAAATTTTAGCAATTTATTAAGAAAATTAAATACAGCATGATTTTACAAATTGTGTTTATTTTAAAAGAAGATAAAATTTAAACATTTATATATTTTTAAGCTAAAATATGGTCTTAAATGACCTCTTTCCTAAGATTAACTAGTTTTTTTTTTATATATAAAAATTGTATTTTTCTCATTCTTAAATTTGTCTTTGTTTTACCCTGAAAATTCTCTTTCTAGTTTTAATATTTATTTAGCCAAATGTTTTTTTTTTTTCTATGTAAAAATATTTATTTCTTTTTTCAGTGAAAGAAAACCTTGAAATTTTCTTTGTGTAAAAGGAAACCATGCAAAAGTGAGATAAATCCTTCATTTTAAAATCGTTGCTCATTCCAACTTTTAAACCATTTAAGTAGAAAATTGTGTAGAATATGTTTTTTTTATTGTTGCCAAAAGACCTTTAAAAGCAGCCGAAAACAATTTAATAATGGCTACTGAATTGAAACAAAAACTGCTATAGAAACATTCTTAAATTTGGAAATTAAGCAATATTTTTTTAAAAAAGCTAGAAAAATCTTGAAAACTTGTAAATTTATTGCTACACTGATATATTCTTTAAACTATTGGGCATCTCTGCACACAATAATAAACGATGAAAGTTGCCATATTGTTAAATCAAACTCTTTGGCTTAGCGAAGATATCAACCAAGATATCAAAAATTCTACTTAAAGTCATTGATTAAAATTTTTCTGGGTGCTCCATTTTATATTTTAAAAAACTCCCTTTTGGCCCCCAAAAAAAAAGAAGATAAAAACTCAAACATCCAAAATTCACATTAACAACAATAAAATAATTCTATACAATTTTAATAAAACGAAAAAAAAATAAACTTAAAATAATATGGCCCTCAAACTGGTCGATTGTATTTTATAACCCTCAATGAAAAAACAAAAAAAAAACAGAAAACATATCATATAAAATAAAATAAAACACAAAAATAAATATCTACACAGACTTCTGCGAAGAAAAAAAATTTCAACATGAAGCAGTAGCTAAAGCAAAAGAAGAAGAAGGCAATCTCAAGGATGCGTATAAAAGGTTAAAGGTTTCTTTCTGTTAGCTCGATATTATAGTAGCTCTACTTAAATATAACGAAAAAATATAAAAGAACCAGAGACAACCACATGGAGAAAACAGAAAAACCAAACTCTACATACTTATTTCTAGAAATAATTTAATACAACAAAAAAATAAAAGAAGCTCTATTTTTTCTAGGTTCAAAGCACTAATAGAATGAAGAAAAAAAAAACAGAATTCAATACCAGAGGAGTGGTAGATTCAGTTTAAAACAGATCTAAAAAGAACAAGCATAAACTAAGGAATGACAGCAGCAGCAGGGTCGTTTGCTTTAGTACTTAAACTCATACTTAAGCATTAAGCAGCACATTTTGGCAGAGAATAAATGTGTTTTATACACACATGTGGATAAATAGGCATAAAAAATCCATTAACATGGGCATTAATTCAGCATAATATAAATAAGGTAGGGGTAAAAATTATTTCTTAAAATATAAAAATATTTTATATCCAGCAAATAAGTTAAAAAAATTAAAAAAAATCTTCAAAATGTATAAAATGTAAACAATGTAAATTAATTGTTTACATTAGGTAAATAATGTAATCGACCAAAAATTTAAAATTTTTCTTACAGAAGTTATAATTTGGAGGTTTATAACATAGAATTGGCAACATTTTGCAATTTTACTTCATGTAAACAATGTAAATTAATTGTTTACATAAGATAAACAAATAAAAATGTAAAATTTTTCTAACAGAAATGACCATTTACATGTTTAAAACTTAAATTTGGCAAACTTTTTAAATTTTACTTCATGTAAACAATGTAAACTTATTGTTTACATCAGGTAAATAATGTAAACAAACAAAAAAATGTAAAATTAGACCACGTAACTTATAATTAGTGTTTCAAATCGTAATTTAAAAATAAATTTGGTAATTTTACCTAAGGTAAACAATGTAAATTAATTGTTTACAAAATGTAAACAAAAAAAAATTATTAAAATTTATAATTTTATCATGATTTTTATAATTATAACATAAAATTTGACATTTTTTAAAAATTTTACTTAATGTAAACAATGTAAATTAATTGTTTACATCAGGTAAATAATGTAATCTAATTAAAAATTATAATTTTTCGTACAGAAGTTATAATTAGGAGGTTTATAACATAAAATTTGGCAAATATTTTTTAAATTTAACTTAATGTAAACATTGTACATTAATTGTTTACATAAGATAAACAAATAAAAATGTAACATTTTTCTAACAAAAATGATCATTTACATGTTTAAAACTTAAATTTGGCAAAATTTTTAAATTTTAATTAATGTAAACAATGTAAAATTATTGTTTACATCAGGTAAATAATGTAAACAGACAAAATAAAATGGAAAATTTGACCACGTCAATTATAATTAATGATTAAAATCGTAATTTAAAAATAAATTTGGTAATTTTACACAAAGTAAACAATGTAAATTAATTGTTTACAAAAGGTAAACAAAAAAATTATTAAAATTTATAATTTTTCCAACAGAAGTTATCATTTTTATAATTATAACATAAAATTTGACAATTTTTAAAAAATTTACTTAATGTAAACAATGTAAATTAATTGTTTACATCAGGTAAATAATGTAAATAAATAAAAATTTATAATTTTTCAAACAAAAGTTATAATTTGGAGGTTTAAAACATAAAATTTAATAACATTTTTGAAACAATGTAAATTAATTGTTTACATTTAACATTGTTTTAATTGTTTGTAAACAATAAAAAAATTAGAATTTTTCTAATAGAAATGATCATTTATATGTTAATAACATAAAATTTGGCAAAATTTTGAAACTTGACTTCATGTAAACAATGTAAATTAATTGTTTACATTAGGTAAATAATGTAAACAAATAAAAATTTATAATTTTTCTAGCAGAAATGTTCATTTATATGTTTACAACATAAAATTTGGCAAAATTTTTGAATTTGATTTCATGTAAACAATGTAAATTAATTGTTTACATTAAGTTAATAATGTAAACAAATAAAAATTTATAATTTTTCTAGCAGAAATTTTCATTTATATGTTGACAACATAAAATTTGGCAAAAATTTTAAATTTTAATTCATGTAAACAATGTAAATTAATTGTTTACATTAGGTAAATAATGTAAACAAATACAAATTTATAATTTTTCTAAAAGAAATTGTAATTTAAGAGTTTACAACATAAAATTTGGCAAAATTTTTAAATTTTACTTCATGTAAACAATGTAAATTAATTGTTTACATTAAGTAAATAATGTAAACAAATAAAAATTTATAATTTTTCTAACAAAAGTTATAATTTGGATGTTTATCACATAAAATTTTTCAAAATTTTAAAATTTTCTTAAGGTAAACAATGTAAAATTATTGTTCACATCAGGTAAATAATGTAAACAAAACAATATTTATAATTTTTCTAACAGAATTTATCATTTATATGTTAATAACATAAAATTTGTCAACATTTTGAAATTTTACTTTATGTAAACAATGTAAATTAATTGTTTACATTAGGTAAATAATTTAAACTGACAAAAATGGAAAATTAAACACCGTAATTTACAAATAGCGTATTAAAAACATAATTTTAAAATAAATTTGGTAATTTTACACAAGGTAAACAATGTAAAGTAATTGTTTACATAAGGTAAACAATAAAATTTTTCTTACAGATCTGATCATTTTCTTGTTTATAACATAAAATTTGGCAAAATTTTTAAATTTTACAAAATGTAAACAATGTAAAATTATTTTTTACATTAAGTAAATAATGTAAACATCTAAAAATTTATAATTTTTGCAACACAAGTTATCATTTTATATGTTTATAACACAAAATTTGCCAAAATTTTACTGAATGTAAACAATCTAAAATTATGGTTTACATTAGGTAAATTATGTAAACAATAAGAAAATGAAAATTAAACCCCGTAAATTATAATTAGTTTAATAAAATTGTAATTTAAAAAAAAATTAGGAAATTTTACACAATGTAAACAATGTAAATTAATTAAAAATTTATAATTTTTCTAAAAAAATTTATCATTTATATAATTATAATACAAAATTTTACAATATTCTAAAATTTTTCTTAATGTAAACAATGTAAATTAATTATTTACATCAGGTAAATAAAGTAAACAAATAAAAATTTAGAAGTTTTCTAGCAGAAATGATCATTTATATGTTTATAACATAAAATTTGACAAAATTTTTAAATTTTACTTAATGTAAACAATGTAAAATTATTTTTTACATCAGGTCAATAATGTAAACAATTAAAAAATACCAAAAATTTGAACAGAAAATAAGCATTTTATGATTTAAAATGTTAATTTATGTAACTAAAAAACATGATATGTAACCCATGTAAATAATGTAAAGAATTAGGTAAATAATGTAAACAATTAGAAAATACCTTTCAAAACTGCTAAAAATTTAAATTTATGATTTAAAAATTATATCATGAGATTGCGTGAAAATTTTACATAATGTAAACAATGTAAAAAATTAGGTAAATAATGTAAACAATACCAAAATTGCTAAAAAGAAAAACTAAATAATTATAATTAAAACACTGTAATCGTTTACGTTTGAAGAAATTTTACATAAGGTAAACAATAAGGTAAATGATGTAAACAATTAAAAATATCTCTCAGAACAAAAAAAACTAAAATTTATGGTATACAAATCTTATTGTAAGAATGTGTGGAAATTTTACATAATGTAAACAATGTAAAAAATAAGGTAAATAATGTAAACAATTCCAAAACACCTAAAATTAAGGAAAAACTAAGAGCATTCAATTAACAAAAGTATTTTTTTCAGCCATGAAAAAAATTTACATAAGGTAAACAATGTAAACAATTAGGTAAACTATGTAAACAATTAAGAAATTCTTACAAAACTGTATAAAAATTACATACATCATTTGTACATGTGATTAGAAGTATCTTAGAAAAATTTTACATAATGTAAACAATAAGGTAAATAATGTAAACAATTCCAAAACTCCTAAAATTTATGGGAACTAAATATTTTTAATTAAATTACTGTAATTAGTATGACTTAGGAAATTTTTTATAAGGTAAACAATGTAAACAACTAAGTAAACAATGTAAACAATTCCAAAACACCTAAAATGAACAAAAAACTAAAAGCATTCAATTAACAAAATTATTATTTACAGCCAAGAAAAAAATTTACATAAGGTAAACAATGTAAACAATTAGGTAAACTATGTAAACAATTAAAAAATTCGCTGAAAATGAAAATAAAATAAACATTTATGTTATTATAATGATACACAAACAAAATCTGGACATTTTACGTTATGTAAACAATGTAAAAAATTGGGTAAATAATGTAAACAATTCCAAAAATCCTTAAATTAATAAAAATCTAAATAAGTTTGATTAAAAATTTGTATCAATAGAGCAGTAGGAAATTTTACATAATGTAAACAATTAGGTAAACAATGTAAAGAATTACAAAAATTGGGTAAAAATGGTTTGTTAAGGTATTTTTTTTTAAATTTTTATATTAATCCAGTTAAATTGTATTGTTTAAGTGATTTATAGGTAAAATTAAAAAAGGAAACTTCTCCATCAAAACCGGAAAATTTTAAATTTCAATTTATTTCCCCTCACCCCCCAATTGATTGGCCAGGATCCACGTCTGGCCTTGATTTATAATACTCTCCCTTATTTCTCTGTTTAATGATTGATTTTTGTTTTTCTTATGAATGAAAGATTAAATATATTGATAGATTATTGATTTGTTTCATTATTATTTTTTATTTAATATAATTCTAATAGATTTAATTGTATGTCTGTCTGTCTGCCTAATCGCATTCTGTCTACTTGGCTTGAAATGTATAAAAACAAAAAAAAATGTTTTATTCTTCTTTTCAATTAAACACAAAAGAAGAAAAGAGTACTTTTTTTCGTATTGTAAATGTTGCTGTTGGTATTCGTATAAATAAAACTTGTGTACACTGGTGGCACGTTCATTCATACGTTCGTTGACCATAGAATTCTCTAACCTTGATGCTTGTCAAAGTCATCGTCGCCGTCAACATCATCACCACCAACCAACCAACCAGCCAGTCAGCCACTCAACCAACCAGCCAGCCAGCACCAACGTTGTCGTCCAATAACAATAATAATGATATTTTATACTGCTACTGTCATGACTAACTACCAGAGACCTGCGTCAACTAAATTTCACGGCGGCGGCGGCTCACTCCTAAAAAGGTCGGCGGCAGCTCAAAACCGGCTGTCAGCCGACTAAAGAATATTTACTCAAATTCTAAAAAACTAAACATATAAAAAGTGAAATTCCTAAGGAACTTTTATCAAAAACAGCGGCTATTTTCAAGATGAAAAAAATTTCGGCTGCGGAGGTTTTTAAAAATTTATCGGCGGCTCGGCTCACACGGCCTTTCGCCGCAGGTCTCTGCTGACTACTCAGTTGGACACACAGATACACTCTAATACATTTACACCAGAGTTTGTACTTTTTAACTGCTGCTGCTGCTATTTATTCTCTCTGCTAGCCCAACAGCTAGGAACTTATTAGTATTTATGCTGTGTGAGTTTGTGTGACTTTGACTTCAGTTACACACAGATACTAATTCTGACTTTTAGCTGTGTAAATGTATGTGTGTAGTAGTTGTTGTTGTTATAATCATTTATTATCACACAGTTGTCGGTTGGTAGTCAGTCATATAGTTAATTTGCTTGATAATGTTTAAATATTTAACATATTTTATTGGTTGGGGGTAAAAAGCAATTTCCATTGGCTATGGTTTTTGTTTGAAACAGTGAAGGTTATATTTCAAAGTTCAAGTGTTTTCCCTTGAGTAAAAACCTTAAATTTGGTTTGTTGGGGCCATCATGCAAATTGAACAACAAGATTAGATTTCAATGACAAACATTTTTTTGGAAATGCTTAGCAACATATTTGGTAAAATATCTAATATATAAAGTAAATGTTCTCCAAAGCTTTGAATTACATTAATTACTTATATTTAAACATTGTTTACTTTAGATAAATAAAGCCTTACAAATGGAAAATGAGGCATATGTTAAATTTGTTCAAGGTCTTGGTATTTTTTACATTATTTACCTCATATTTTACATTATTTACCTTATGTAAACTATTTAGGAATTTCCATTTTGGTTATAAACTTGAAACATAAATAATTCTAAGCCATAATATGTTATTTTGACTAATCATTACATTATTTACATGAAATAATTTAACAATGTAAATAATGTAAACAATGTAAAAAAAACCTTAAAACAATAAAAAACTTAATAATTTTAATGAAAATACTTAAATTTGCTAAAGTAAAGGAAATTTTACATTAGGTAAATAATGTAAACAATTAGGTAAATAATGTAAACAATTAAAAATTTCTTCTGAAACTTTAAATTAATGATTTAAAAGTAATAAATAAAAAAACTATGAAAATTTTACTTCATGTAAACAATGTAAAAATTGAGGTAAATAATGTAAACAACGTAAAAAAAACTTAAAACAATAAAAAACTTAATAATTATAATGAAAATACTTAAATTTGCTAAAGTAAAGGAAGGTTTACATGAGGTAAATTATGTAAACAATTAGGTAAACAATGTAAACAATTAAAAAAATAGCTCCTAAAACTATGTAAAACTTACACTAATGATTTAAAAATAATAAATAAAAAAAATAGGAAAATTTTACTTGATGTAAACAATGTAAAAAATAAGGTAAACAATGTAAAAAAAACTTAGAACAATAAAAATCATAACAATTTTAATTAAAATACATAAATTTGCTAAAATCAAGCCAATTTTACATGTGGTAAATTATGTAAACAATGTAAACAATTAAAAAGTAGCTCCTAAAACTATGCAAAACTTACAATAATGATTTAAAAATAATAAATAAAAAAAACTATGAAAATTTTACTTGATGTAAACAATGTAAAAATGTAAGGTAAATAATGTAAACAAAACCTTAAAACAAAAAAACTACATAATTTTGATGAAAATACTTAAGTTTGCTAAGCTAAAGGAAATTCTACATCAGGCAAACAATGTAAACAATTAGGTAAACAATGTAAACAATTAAAAACTAGCTCCTAAAACTATGCAAAACTTACACTAATGATTTAAAAATAATAAATAAAAAAAATAGGAAAATTTTACTTGATGTAAACAATGTAAAAAATAAGGTAAATAATGTAAACAATGTAAAAAAAACTTAAAACAATAAAAATCTTAACAATTTTAATTAAAATACATAAATTTACTAAAATCAAGCAAATTTTACATGATGTAAATAATGTAAACAATGTAAACAATTAAAAAATAGCTCCTAAAACTTAACAAAAATTGCACTAATGATTTAAAAATAATAAATAAAAAAATATGAAAATTTTACTTGATGTAAACAATGTAAAAAATAAGGTAAATAATGTAAACAATGTAAACAAAACCTTAAAACAATAAAAAACTAAATAATTTTGATGAAAATACTTAAATTTGGTAAGCTAAAGGAAATTCTACATCAGGTAAATAATGTAAACAATTAGGTAAACAATTAAAAAATATCTCCAAAAACTTTGCAAAACTTACACTAATGATTTAAAAATGTTATATAAACTAAATATGAACATTTTACTTGATGTAAACAATGTAAAAAGTTAGGTAAATAATGTAAACAATTCCAAAAATCTTAAAAAAATAAATAACCAAGAGAATTTAATATAAAAATATTTTTTGTATATTCAGGAGGAAATTTTACATTACAAATAATGTAAAGAATTAGGTAAATAATGTAAACAATTACAAATTACCTCTGAAACTGTATAAAAATGTCATTAATGATTTAAAAATAATATCTAAAATTACCAATGAAATTTTACCTCATGTAAACAATGTAAATAATAAAGTAAATAATGTAAACAATTACAAAATAAACCAAAAACTAAACAAAATAGACATTTATGATTTGGAAATGTTATTTAAAGTTACCATGGAAATTTTTACTTCATGTAAACAATGTAAAGAATGAAGTAAACAATGTAAACAATTAAAAACTATCTCTAAATCTTTACAAAAATGCCGATTAATGATTTAAAAATGTTATCTACAGTTACTAATGCAAATTTACCTCATGTAAACAATGTAAAGAAGTAAGGTAAATAATGTAAACAATTCCAAAAAATCTTAAAAATATTAAAAACCAAGAGAGTTTAATACAAAAATATTTTTTTTATATTCGGAAGGAAATTTTACATAGGGTAAATAATGTAAAGAATGAAGCAAATAATGTAAACAATTACAAAACAAACCAAAAACTAAACAAAATAGACATTTATGATTTATAAATCATATTTAAAGTTACCATGAAAATTTTACACCATGTAAACAATGTAAAGAATGAAGTAAATAATGTAAAAAATTAAAAAATAGACAAATGACTGTACAAACTAGACATTTATGATTTATAGATGTTATGTAAAGTTACCAAGGAAATTTTACCTCATGTCAACAATGTAAAGAATGAGGTAAATAATGTAAACAATGCCCAGAATCCTTCAGAACAAAGAAAAACTAAATAATTTTGATAACAAATGTAACTTCTAATGCTATAGGAAATTTTACCTCATGTAAATAATGTAATGAATTAGGTAAATAATGTAAACAATTAAAAAATAATCCACAAACTGTAAAAAATAGATACTTATGATTTATAAATATTATGTAAAGTTACCACGGAAATTTTACCTCATGTCAACAATGTATGAAACAAGGTAAATAATGTAAACAATTAAAAAATAAACTACAAACTGTAAAAAATAGATACTTATGATTTATAGATGTTATGTAAAGTTACCAAGGAAATTTTACCTCATGTCAACAATGTAAAGAATGAGGTAAATAATGTAAACAACTAAAAACAAACCCTAAAACTGTACAAAAATGTTATTAGTGATTTAGAAATATTAACTAAAGTTACCAATTAAATTTTACCTCATGTCAACAATGTAAAAAATGAGGTAAATAATGTAAACAATTAAAAAATATTACAAAATCTAAACAAAATAGATACTTATGATTTATAGATGTTATGTAAAGTAACCAATGAAATTTTACCTCATGTCAACAATGTAAAGAATGAGGTAAATAATGTAAACAATTAAAAATTAACCCTAAAAGTGTACAAAAATGTTATTAATGATTTATAAATATTATGTAAAGTTACCACGGAAATTTTACCTCATGTCAACAATGTAAAGAATTAGGTAAATAATGTAAACAATTACAAAATATACCAAAAACTAAACAAAATAGACATTTATGATTTATAGATGTTATGTAAAGTTACCACGGAAATTTTACCTCATGTCAACAATGTAAAGAATGAGGTAAATAATGTAAACAATTAAAAAATATAACAAAATCTAAACAAAATAGATACCTATGATTTATAGATGTTATGTAAAGTTACCACGGAAATTTTACCTCATGTAAACAATGTAAAGAATGAGGTAAATAATGTAAACAATTAAAAAGAAATCCTAAAACTGTACAAAAATGTCATTAATGATTTAGAAATATTAACTAAAGTTACCAAGAAAATTTTACCTCATGTCAACAATGTAAAGAATGAGGTAAATAATGTAAACAATTAAAAACTAATCCTAAAACTGTACAAAAATGCCATTAGTGATTTAGAAATTGTAGCTAAAGTTACCAATGAAATTTTACCTCATGTAAACAATGTAAAGAATGAGGTAAATAATGTAAACAATTAAAAAATAAACTACAAACTGTAAAAAATAGATACTTATGATTTATAGATGTTATGTAAAGTTACCAAGGAAATTTTAACTCATGTAAATAATGTAAAGAATGAGGTAAATAATGTAAACAATTAAAAACTAACCATAAACTGTACAAAAATGTCATTAATGATTTTGAAATATTAACTGAAGTTACCAAGGAAATTTTACCTCATGTAAACAATGTAAAAAATTAAGTAAATAATGTAAACAATTAAAAAATATAACAAAATAGATACTTATGATTTGTAGATGTTATGTAAAGTTACCAAGGAAATTTTACCTCATGTCAACAATGTAAAGAATTAGGTAAATAATGTAAACAATTAAAAACTAATCCTAAAACTGTACAAAAATCTCATTAGTGATTTAGAAATTGTAGCTAAAGTTACATATGAAATTTTACCTCATGTGAGCAATGTAAAGAATTAGGTAAATAATGTAAACAATTACAAAACATACCAAAAACTAAACAAAATAGACATTTAAGATTTATAGATGTTATGTAAAGTTACCACGGAAATTTTACCTCATGTAAACAATGTAAAGAATGAGGTAAATAATGTAAACAATTAAAAAATTAACCAAAAACTGTACAAAAATTTCAATAATGATTTAAAAATTGTAGCTAAAATTACAAAGGAAATTTTACCTCATGTAAACAATGTATGAAACAAGGTAAATAATGTAAACAATACCAAAAAACCCTTAAAAATAAAGAAATTTTATAGTTTAAAATAAAAATTTTAAATATTTTTAGGTAAACAAAATTAAAAAAAAAACAAATTAATTTTATTTAAAATTTTTAAAAAAAAAAAAATTTTTCAGAATTTTTTTTTTTAATTTTTTATAAAAGTTGTTTTTTTCAATTTATTAGTGAAAACAATTTCATGACAAAAAAAATTTTTTTTTTTAAAAATGTCGGTTTAAAAAATTGTTTTTCCCGATTTTGACACATTGTTGGTCCGATTCATTATGGTCCGATTGTAGGTCCGATTCATTATACCTCGTTGCAAAGGTCTTTGAAATATCTATCATTAGTTATGCATATTGTCTATATTAATGACTTAGTAATCCAGATATAGATAAAAAATAGGTCAAAAACCTGTAAACAATGTAAACAACAATGTAAAAAATGAGGTAAATAATGTAAACAATACCAAAAAACCCTTAAAAATGAAGAAATTTTATAGTTTAAAATAAAAATTTTAAATATTTTTAGGTAAACAAAATTTTTTTTTAAAAAAAAAATTTTTTTTTCAGAATTTTAAAACAGTTGTTTTTTTTTTCAATTTATTAGTGAAAACAATTTCATGACAAAAAAAAAATGTTTAAATTTCGGTTTAAAAAAATATTTTTCCCGATTTTGACACATTGTTGGTCCGATTCATTATGGTCCGATTGTAGGTCCGATTCATTATACCTCGTTGCAAAGGTCTTTGAAATATCTATCATTAGTTATGCATATTGTCTATATTAATGACTTAGTAATCCAGATATAGATAAAAAATAGGTCAAAAACCTGTAAACAATGTAAAAAATGAGGTAAATAATGTAAACAATACCAAAAAACCCTTAAAAATTAAGAAATTTTATAGTTTAAAATAAAAATTTTAAATATTTTTAGTTAAACAAAATTAAAAAAAGAAATTTGTTCAGAATTTTTTTTTTAATTTTTTTATAAAAGTTGTTTTTTTTCAAATTATTAGTGAAAACAATTTCACGACAAAAATTTTTTTTTTTAAAAATTTCGGTTTAAAAAAATATTTTTCCCGATTTTGACACATTGTAGGTCCGATTCATTATGACATTATATATGTCGTTGCAAAGGTCTTTGAAATATCTATCATTAGATATCCATATTGTCTATATTAATGACTTAGTAATCCAGATATATATAAAAAAATAGGCCAAAAATCTAGGTTGTCCTGGTTTTTTCCTTATATCTCAGCCATTTAATGGCCGATTTTCTCGGTGGTCGCCCTAAAATGAATTGGATTATAGTAATATTTACAATTTTTCTCTATTGTAATCTAACCAGCTATTGATTGAGCTTTTTCATACTCCTTGTTTACAGCTAAATAACCTAACTCTATCGATCCATGCTGGCTATTAGAGCCCACCACTGATTTAAAGCATGTTTTATCTCTCTTTGGCTATAACCAAATTTCTCTTTATGTATTACAAAATCTCTCATTTAAGTTTCTATTAAATTTCTATTATTTATTTAAACAACTTTCTATATAAAAAATTTTATATTTTGTTGCATATTTTTACACTTCATAAAACATACATACAATAATGATGTTTATTTAATAGACTTTAAAATAAAACTGGTAGTGTGAATATAAATTCATAATTAATTTGAAATTGACCAAAAAAAAAAAACAAAAAAAACTCATTTCAAGAGGCCTAAAACAAATAGCTTTTGAAATAATTATTTAAATAGCAACCATCAAATACATTTTAGCTAAAAGTTTTTTTTTTATTATTATTAAAATGAATGTTAAACAATTCATTGATTTCATATAACCGCAACAACAACAATTATAATTTTAATGTAGTTTTACAACAACTACAACATTATTAATAATGAAAAAAAAATAGAAAAAAAATAATTGTGGGCCAACTATTAAATCAAGTGAAGTGAACTGAACTGTATTGAACTGATAGTGTAGTGTTTAATTTTAATACTCGCACTACTTGCGACAAACTGAACTAATAAATTTTATTACCTCTATTAAACGAACACCCCCGCTCCTCGCTCTAATCTAGCATTACCTGGATCTGGGCTAGTTACTAATATAATGTTAAATAGACAATGTCTAACTATTAATTTACGTCAATGAAGTGTATTTGAATGGAAGCGAACGAGTCAGACACACACAAAATTATAACAACTAAATAACTGATACAACAACAACACCATCAACAAACTATTTACTTAATGAGGTTGGTAGCAAAAGGCTTAAATAAATCATATTAACAAAACTTCTAGAAAGACCTTTACAATGAAAATGGGAAGAAATTTTAATAAATTTTTTAATAAACTGCCACAGTCTTTGATATTTTTAACAAGTTAGAGAGCTATATTAGGCTGTCCCGATTCTTTTATACCCCTCACCAAAGTATACTTTAAAATAAAGATTGAAAATTTAAAAAAAAAATTTTTTGGAAAAAAAATTCGGGTTTAAAAAATATGTTTCCCGATTTTCACCCATTTTTGGTCCGAATTACTATGGCGTTATATATGTCTTTGGAAAGGTCTTTAAAATATCTATCATTAGATATCCATATTGTCTATATTAATGACTTAGTAATCCAGATATAGATTTAACAAAACTATAGCTGTTTAAATCGAGGTAGTCGTGGTTTTTTGCTTATATCTCAGCCATTTGTGGGCCGATTTTCTTGATTTTAAATGGCATACGTACCGCAACTATAGCGGATATATTAATGTATGAATCATGTCTGTGAGTTATTTGGGGGCTACGAAAAGTTGATTTCAACATACAGACGAACGATAAAAAAAATAAAAAAAATTTTACAAATTCGTGGTAGTCGTGTTTTCTGTCTTATATCTAGCTAGACATGCGTGGGAAGATTTTAAATAGCAATCTGATTTGGATTATAGCGTTTATATTTATTTTGATGTTTTCGGAAAATTGATTTCAAATTCTCAGCGAGTTGTTTAGTTTTCCCTAATTTATTTGACACGTAAAAAACATAAGGTAGACATGTTATATATGTTATGGATAGAGATTTTTGTCTACTTTTCAAAAATGTATATAACTTTTGACAATTAAAAAATTCATGGAATACTTTTTTGAAAAATATGACAAAAAATGCTTTTTATTGAATTTTGCATAGATACAAATTTTTCAAATTGAAATAAAATTTTTATTTATGAATATTTTTTAATGAAGTTTCACAGTTATGTAGATTTTTCTATTTGAAATGGAAAAATAAAAACAAATTTTGAAATTTGTAATCAAGTATCCCGCAATTCCCAAAAAAATCTTGAAAAATCCCAAAATGGGATTTTTTCGTTTTTTGGCTATAATATCCATAATAGCGCCCCTATAACCCCGCCCGGGTTATCGGAACCCTTTACAAAATAATTAAGAACTTATTGGGCCATCTAAAATAGGTTACTATATTTTGATATCGAGTATGCGATTTTAGAATTTTTGCCCTAAAGTTGAATTTTACATAAAAAATAAACAACTTTCTAAAGTGCAGTCGTTACGTTACTTAGAGACACTAAAGTGACAATTGACTTCACGCTAGATTACCTGGGATGTCAGTATACTTAAGCAATAAGAAAATAAACTGTATGAGAGTTATATCAACACAATTTGAGATTTTAGTTTAAACTGACTACACTTTAGATTACTTAGAGACACCAAAGTGACAATTGACTTCAAGCTAGATTACCTGGGATTTATAAAGTAACCAATTGACTTGTCTCTGCACTACAAAGAGCATATACATGTCAAATGACCAAAAATATAACAATTGGAGCCTGAATTACCGTCTATAAAGGAATATATTGTTTACTTGCTTAACTACCGGCAACTGTATGAGAATTTATCAACATAATTTGTATAAAACCTGTTTTTAAGAATTTTTCCCAAAACGTTTAAATTGGCTACACTCTAGATTACTTAGAGACACTTAAGTGACAATTGACTTCACGTTAGATTACCTGGGATGTATAAAGTAATCAATTGACTTCTCTCTGCTTTATAAATATCATAAATGTGACCAAAATTTATCAATTGGAGTTAGCCAAGTGATTAGACAACAGGGACAATTATTATCTGGCATAACTTCTTGAAATAATTAAAATATTATAATAATCGAAAGGAATTAATACTTTTTTTTACTTGGAAATCTTAATTATAACAAATTCTCCTACCTCCCTTGTACTATTTACTTTTGCCTTAAGATATTTATTTATTTGTTAGATTTGTAGTATGTTTAAAATAAATGACCCACTTTTTTTTTAGCCAAATAATTTCAAACTGCAATCAAACCAACAAAATATCAATTTTGTTTAATTTAGTTTTTTTTTATGATTTTAATCAAAGAAATTATAACGCGTTGTATGAACATGTTGTTAAACATTTTAAAATGATTATTATAAATTTATATTTTTCTTTCATCAACCAATACGCACCGAAAACTTAAAGAAACAAATTTGCTTTTAGTTGCGCAAAAAAAATAAATAAACTGACATTATTAATAAAATATAATAGCGGTACCAAAAACGGTTTAAAATATTGTAAATTTATGCAAAAAAACAAAATGTTAAAGGAAACACCTTAAAGCGAAATGTTGTAGAGAAAAAAAAACAAAAAAAAATATATAAATTATTATAAAATGATTTGTCTTACACAAAGATTAATAAACTAAATTGTGAACCAAAAAACAAAAAAAAAACGTTTGTATGAAATGCAGTTGAAGACAGCGGCTACGAAAGGAAAAAAAATATGACTTAAAAATGTGGGATTTACAATAGATTGAAAGAGGATGTTCGAAATGCTGCTTGAACGCATTAAAAGAAAATCATGTTTGCACCGAATCATTAATTGCGATGAATTAACCCGAAGAGTAAGAGATCGTATGTAAAGCCCGTCCAACCAGCCAAATCGACACCAAAGCCAAATATCCGTGGCGCTAAGGTAATGCTGTGTATTTGGTAGCACCAAAAGGGTCCAATCTATTATAAGCTGCTAAAATCTGGCCAGACCATCACAGGAAACCTGTACCCAACGCAACTGATTCGTTTTTATTTCTTCTTGGACCAGCACTCAGGTGATGACCCCTACTCATGCAAAGAATTGTGGTGGAAGTAGGAAAATTGGTTATGGGAGGGAGGAAATAGGGAGTGGAAAATTGTGGACATTCGATTTGAACTTTCCTACATTGAAAATGACAGGAAAAGACGGGAATTTTGTACAGCTAAAGAACAAATTTTCACTGTAATGTAGCTAAACGACCTCAAAGGTATGAGTTCTTGATGAAAAATGTGTATTATGTAAAAAATTGCCGGTATCAGGAGCAAGTTCCCTAATTTCATTAGAACCCATTCCTTGGTAGTACCAAGAGAACAGTGAAACGCAGGCCACATTGTCTCGGTGCTCCAGCGAATCAATAGAGTTGGATAACCTAATGTCACCAATAATCACCTTCGCCCTCTCCTGTACGCAGTCGAGAAGCTCCAAAATAGACTTGGAAGCACCGGTTCATACATTGGAGTTGTGTTCCATTTTCGATGGGATGGAGATGGAGTGAAGTAATTCCTACACCTTTTCAGAAAATCGAGACACTTGAATGCTTCTTTCGACACTTCGAAAAATGTGTTTAGACCAGCGCGCATCAATTTGTATTCTCAGGTTCAGAACATCAAGAGCGTCTGATTCCACAATATTTACACCACCCATAAATACAGATGAAGCGACATGGTGTGTCGTTCGTTTTTGTCACAGATATTATCACACGGTCCCGATTAAGGGACTCATTCATGTTTTAACTCATTGCCCCAATCTCCGTAAGGTTTGGTCTATAACTAAATGAACATGAATGACAAATGCAAAAGAATAGATACGGTTAGATGGTTGACGTGTAAGGTCGTTTAGAAAAGTAAGGAATAGAGTAGGAGAAAGAACGGAGACTTGCCGGACTCCTGAATTTATCATTAACTCGTTTCAACAACTCGTAGTGTAATCTCTGAGAAAGCTCGATATAAATCGCAATAAAGTTTGATAAAAGCGCAACATGCCAAACTTTATCGAATGCCTTCGAAATATCTAGAGCCACCACTTTACTTTCGCCAAAATGGTGAAATGGAACGACACGATTTTTCCAATAGGAAGGCTAGCAAAGTATACCGTAGAGCGTCCTCTACGAAAGTTATACTGCCGGTCGCTGAGTAGATTGTTGGACTCTAAATATTTCACAAGATGGTAATTAACCATACTCTCCATAACTTTGGAAAGTGCTGAACAAATTGCTATTGGGCGATAATTTTCAGGGTTGTAAGCCTCTCCCAACATACAGGAAATTTGCCGGCACAGCATAAAGTACTGAAAAGGTTAGCTAATCGAAGAGCTAGCGTCGAAGAACACTGCTTCAAGACCAGTGCTTGGTATACCATCAGACCCTCAGGAGATTTATTTACATTGAGATTCGATAAAACCCTTTTAACAACACGAGCTCGATCTACTTGGCATAGTCGAGTGCGGCCAGTGGTTGATCTTTTTCCGGCTAGTGAGAATTACTTGCGAATAATTCAGCTACAAGGTTAGCTTCATTAAGCGGGTCAGTAAATGTTTGGTCATCCTTTAAAATAGTAGGAATTGAGGAACTAGCATTATCCTTTAGTCTTTTAATGAATGACCAAAGGTTTTTTTTTATTAACCCGGAGAGCAGTAAGCATGCTTTCTTTGGAATACGTATCACTTTGCAACAGAGTATTAGATATTGTCTTGATTCGTTCTTGGTCTCAATAGATGAACAGTTCTTTTGGCTCGGAATCGATATGTTGTCAGAAAGAACAATGGCAAGTGAAACGATGAGAGTTGGGATGGGTTTCCGAGAGGAAGTAATGGTGGAAGGGGGGTAGTATGCATCTTGATTATGGAAACGATATTTGTCTTCTTTGGCTCACAGCTACTCAAATCTCGAGGTGAACGTATGAAGCGTAACACTGTCAGCGGAATCAGCAGGTTTGAAACTAAATGTCATGAAGACAAAAAAAAACCATAATTTACTTTAATGCAACCTCCCGAGATTTATTTGCAATTGGTGCAAGCGAAATAGAAGATGTTCGCCAATTCTGCTATCTTGGAAGCATTATATCTACGTATGGGAGATCGATAATCGCTTGCAGAAGGCAAATCAAACATTTGGCCGCCTAAAACCTATTTGGAAATCACCCTCTTTATCTCTGTGTACGAAAATTGAAATCCTCAATATATATTCATTCCTATAGTGGAACAAAGGGCAACAACAACATTTTTCCATTGTGATATATTCCGTGCAATTAGTTTTACTTTTGTTTGTTTCAGTCTCGATTTGTCTCCGCCAATCTTCACGCTGCCACTCGTAATAAACGAAAAATGCAAGTATTCGTGAACCGCTATCTTTACAAGATCCTACATCTATTTCGGCCGAGTAACATATCTAATCATACCCTCTGGAAAAGAACGAGCCAACCAATCCTATCCATTTGAAATAAGAAGACGAAAGCGGCTTTGGATCGGCGGCTTTAGATCGGATCCAGTTGTGTTTGTCTCAGTCTCGATTTGTCTCTTCCAATCTTCAATGCCAATGTAATCTACCATTCTGTAAGACTGCGAAACATGCAACGCTGCCACTCGTGACAAACGAAAAATGCAAGTATTCGTGAACCGCTATCTTTACAAGATCCTACACTCTAGGAAAGAACGAGCCAACCAATCCTATCGATTTGAAATAAGGAGACGAATATGTGATTGAATCGGTCCCTTCCTTAGAAGGCAGACTAACGCATCACTTGAACTGCAACCCGCAAGAGAACAGAAGAAGGGGAAGCCCAGCTCAGAGAAGACAAATTGAGGCCGATGTAAATACCATTGGCAAGAGTTGCGGAGAATTGAAAGAGTTAGACAAAGATTTTATTGAGTTTTTTTCTCCATTACCCTGCTTGGGAGCATTGTGCTTCGTGCTTCTCCAAGTTCGATGTTGCCATTAGATCCAGTTTTTTTATTGTTATTTTGTATCTGTTTCGTTAATCGGTTGTTGTTCCAGCTAAGTAGATGATCGGTCTGCTGTAGCTGGTCTAGGATAATGGTGCTGCCATCTACCGTTGCTTAGAAACAACGCCCTGGTGTGGTGGGGAACCTTGCTAGCCTTTGATTCCTAGGAGGTTAATTTGTAAAAACTCGAAAACCAAGATGAACATTTTTAGTCCTCAGCCAGGGATCGAAACTGACTGCATGTCGCCACTAATAGTCAATATATCTTTTGTAGACAGTAATTGTCACTAATGTATGGTCACTTGGTTTACTCCCATTTATATATTTTGGACATTTGACACATATTGCTCTTTATAAAGCAGAGAGAAGTCAATTGGTTACTTTATACATCCTAGGTAATCTAGCGTGATGACAATTGTCACTTTAGAGTCTCTAAGTAATCAAGAGTAGCTATAAAAATATATAGTAAACGATTTGCTTAAATTTAATAGATTTAGTCATTTAAGATATTAGCTACCGGTTAAAGGAAGCATTTTGTGCTAATTTTTGGGAAATTAATTTTAATTTTTTTTTAATTTTAAAACCAATTCCTTGCATTATTTTAGAAAACACTGTTTTAAACATGTTTTTTACATGTTGCATTTATGAGTATTCAGTTAATTATTTTTTAAATTTTAAAAAAAAAAAGTTTTCACAGTGAAGCAAGTAATATTGAACGAAAAATAAGTCTCTGAGTAAGTACCTACCATGAGTGTGTGTGATCTGACTGAATGAGAGAATGTGTTTTTGAACCATTTCTTGACCTACTTTTGGCAGCAATTATTTATAACAGCAAATACCACAGCCACCAAAATAAATAAACTCACAGAAAAAGTACTTTAAAATAAATAAAACACAACGAAATCTATAATCAAAAAAACCGAAAAACCAAAAGTATCTAAATAAAGTTATGGGATTTTAAACAAGAAGCATAATCAATAATAAATGTGTTAAAGTTGAAACAAAATTATAAAAAAATTAACATAAACCTTAAGTACTCTCCTGCTCTTTTACATCTCAAGTTGTGTGTAATCAATTATTTAGTGGTGTTACGTGAACAAGATCATAAAATCGGCTTAAAGCTATAATACTCAAAGGGGCGTTGTTAATAATGGAGTTGGAGATCTCTTAACTTTAATGTCATTATTAAAAAAAAAAAACAAAAAAAAAAAAATCAAATGTGAAGGACCGCAATTTTAACATACTTGTACCAAATGTTTTATACGTTTTGTGGTAATTAGTTGGTTAAACAAAGCGCGGCAATTGTTAACTACAAGTTCAGCCAAAAATCTCTCATAAATTAAAATGTTTAAAATGAAATTAACTAAAAAAAAAAAATATGAACTCACATCCACCAAAAAGACAAAACAATTTTCTGTTTCCATGTGAAATTCATTTTACAAGGTTAATAGCCTTAAAATAGCCCCCCAGAGGTTAAGGAGGCGTGTCCGATTTCTTGGGAAAATTGAGATTAAAGAATAAAGCTTACATTTAAACACAGCAACTTGGAAACTGTTATACAGCAAAAAATGTAAAAAATAAACTCAAATAAAAAAAAAGTAGCAGAGAAAATAATTAAGAACAAACTTTATTAATATAATACAAATTTATACATATTTTAATGGATTTACTTGTTAATACTCTTCTTCGTTTCGACAGCTTCTGCAGTTTCCAAGGTGAACCAACCAGATTTTCTGATGAAGAAGTGGATATCTTTGATAACTCATGTAAACACGAGAGGAACGGGGGTACCAAGCATACGTTCCCTCAAGTTTTTCAGAGCCGGACATCCTCTTCTTCGTTTCGACAGGTTCTGGAGATTCCAAGGTGAACCAACCAGATATTCTGATGAAGGAGTGAATGTGTCTTAAATTCATCCCTAATAACTCATCTAAACACAAGAGGAAGGGGGTTCCAAGGATGCATTCCCACAAGTTTGTCTGAGCCGGGCATTTTCAGAATAGTTGGTATACGTTCTCCTCCTCTTCTTCGTTTCGACAGCTTCTGGAGTTTCCAAGGTGAACCAACCAGATTCTATGATGCAGGAGTGAAAGTGTCTTAGATTCATCATTGAAAACTCATCTAAACACGAGAGGAGGATCCAAGGATACATTCCCTCAGGTTTGTCAGAGCCGGGCATTGGCAGACAGACTCCTTCTTTTCTTCGTTTCGACAGCATCTGCAGTTTCCAAGGTGAACCAACCAGATTCTATGATGAAGGAGTGGATGCATCTTAGATTCATCCTTGAAAACTCATCTAAACACGAGAGGATCGGTGGTACCAAGCATACGTTTCCTCAAGTTTGTTAGATTTGGACATTGGCAGAAGAGGTGAGAAACAGTCTCCCCACCTCTTCTTCGTTTCGACAGCTTCTGGAGATTCCAAGGTGAACCAACCTGATTTTCTGATGAAGGAGTGGATGTGTCATCTAAACACAAGAGGAAGGAGGATCCAGGGATACATTTCCTCAAGTTTGCCAGAGCCATTGGCAGAATAGGTGAGACACTGTCTCCTCCTCTTCTTCGTTTCGACAGCTTCAGGAGATTCCTAGGTGAACCAACCAGATTCTCTGATGAAGGAGTGAACGCGTCTTAGATTCATCCTTGATAACTCATCTAACAACAAGATGAAGGGGTTTCCAAGGATACATTCCCTCAAGTTTGTTAGAACCAGGCATTGGCAGAATATATGGGACAGTCTCCTCCTCTTCTTCGTTTCGACAGCTTCTGCAGTTTCCAAGGTGAACCAACCTGATTCTCCGATGAAGGAGTGAAAGCGTCTTAGATTCATCCTTGAGAACTCTTATAAACATCAGAGGAAGGAAATTCCAAGGATACATTGCCACAAATTTGTCAGAGCCGGGCATTGGCAGAATAGTTGGGACACAGTCTCCTCCTCTTCTTTGTTTCGACAGCTTCTACAGTTTCCAAGTTGAAGAAACAAGATATTCCGATGAAGGAGTGGATGAGTCTTAGATTCATCCTTGATAACACATCTAAACACAAGAGGAAAGAGGTTCCATGGATACATTCTCTCAAGTTTTATCAGAGCCGGACATTGGCAGAATTGGAGGGACAGTCTCCTCGTCTTCTACGTTTCAATAGCTTCTACAGTAATCGTTAATCCTTTTAAATTCACAGCTGACTAGAGCCTTTCATTGGCCTCAAGAATTGTCCTGTTGGATCGATGGTGTGGTCACTTCGGTGAACACGTAGTGGTTGTGGTTTAGAACCCAAAGCCGGAAGAAGGTCGTTGGTTAAAGTACTGATGTTTGAGCTAGTGCCGAATTTCGGGAAATTGAAAGTAGCAGACAGCAATTTTTCTTTTTTGTATAACCAACACTCAGGGGATACCCCTATATATGTATGCAGTGCATTGTGTTAATGTTAGGAAATAAAGTTGTGAGAAGGAGGAAAGAGGGAGTAGTGTTTGTTGACGTTTGTTTTGTATTGATAAATATTATATTCCGCCGGAAATACGTTGGCAGGTAGTAGATTCCACATACGTATGGTTCGACCAAAAAAAGAGTTTTCCCTATAATGTGTCGTGCGATCGGTACTCAAATTAATAGCAAATGGGTGCGATCTGTGTGATAGTCGTGTGTTCCGAATGAAAGTGCGCGTATTGGGTATACGATTACTTATGTCTACTGAACAACATCCGTGATAATATCTGTAAAATAAGGATAAGCTACCTACATTACGACGATGTTCTAAAGTATCGATAAACCGGGTAACATTTTCATCACCTATAAGATCAACCGCCCTTTTTTGAACCCGGTCCAGCAGCTCTAGACTTGACCTTGCAGCTCCGGCCCAAATGTGGGAATTATATTCCATTTTTGGACGAATGAAGCTTGTGTATATACGAAGATAATCGGAAGGTGAGAAATATGTCCGACACCGTCTCAAGAAACCCTAGCACCTAAAAAAGTTTCCTTCGCAACATCGAATATATGACGATTCCAACGGACGTCATACTGTATTCTCGTACCTAAAATCAAAAGGTTATCTGAAACACCAACAGTTGTGATAACCATACGAAGAATTGATTCTGGTGAAATCTTGAGACGTTTATGTGTCAATAGGCAGCACTGAGTTTTGAGTGCGTTGAAATTAACTCGGTTCAATTCACCCCATCTGGAGATTGTTGTAAGGTCACGATTTATCGAGTCGTCCATATTCATTCTTGACAATTTAATCTCAGAAATAGTAGGTCTATGGTCGAATGAATATGAGTGACAGATATTACTGTCATCCGCGAAAGAATAAATGGGATTTGAAGTGATTGTTAGTAAATCGTTCATGAAAATTAAAAAAAGGGAAGGAGAAAGAACAGAACCCTGGGGGACTCCAGAGTTCAATATGAATTTCTCGGAGCAAATACCATCTATTATAGTACGACCACGAAGGAAACTAGAAATAAAACGAGAAAATTCTGATCGTTGGGCTTGGTTCACGGTCGGTACCAGGCCGAATGTTGCTGCTCTGATAATTGTCCTTGGCTTGCTAATTGACTAGCTAGCTATGGATGGCAGGGATTAGATAGCCTGAGCTCTAGAGCAAGGGGTTTGTGCTTTGATCTGTGCAGTCAATGTACAAGAAGTTGCCAACTGTGTGGTCTTTGGAAGTCATACACGTAAATCTCAGACACATTGTAGATGCCCTATATTCTCAAGCGGAATAAATAAAGGAAAAAAATATTCTTCAACAAAGTTTAAATAAAATTAGCAACTAATTGTTTATTTTTTTGTTATTAAAAATTTTACTATTAATAATCATTTGCTGTAAATGGTTTTTGAAGAAAAGTTGTTTATAACTCTTTTCTTAATATAATACAAAATCTTGTTCTCCTCTGTGGTTTTATTTTTACAAATGTATGCCAGGGTCATAGTTACATCCTTGTTATATTTTTTTTTGAACTGTGTCCTTTCCATTGATTAATTCATTTGACATTGTTCCAAAGCAAGATCATAAAGAGATGATCAGGCCTGGAAACACACAAGTACATTTATGTTTATCTGGGTATTGAGTTGAAATAATAATTATTTTAATAACAGCAAAATGTAATTATTGTTTAAAAACCATATAAGATTGTAGTTATTTTCATAAAATATTACAGATATATGTAAAAAAAAAACTAAAAAAAACGGCGATTTTTATGTTGCAGAGAACCTTGATGTAGTGGTTTTTTATTATTATTATTATTGAATATGAATATGTTTAAAGTTAAGTGTAAATGTAAGAAAAAAAACTGTATTTATTTCGTTACGTTTCATTTTCTGAAACCTTGATATTAATAATTTTATTATATTTTATGCTGCTGCTATTCTGGTGGCATCTTTAAGTCTATCAGGCTATCAGTTCAAAGTGAATGTAGAAATAAATGATGGTTATTGGCTGATGTTTTGTTTGTTTGTTTTGCATTTATTGTTTATGTTTTTATTGTTGTTTGCTGTATGATTTTTTGCTTACATTTCAATTGTCACGTTGTTTTTTAGTTGTCGTCATACTAATGACGCTGTTTTGTTTACTAATACATTAACTAGTCGACTGATTCTTCTTCTTTGTTTATTACACGTTGTTTTTGGCTGAGCCTAAAAACAACAACAACAAATGTATCACAACCAAAACAATAATGTGATGATGATGAGAATACAAGGGGCTTAGAGAGTGTTTATGTAGGAGAGTGTTTGTTTATATGAGAAGAAGAAGAAGAATAAATAATTTGTTGCTTGGTTGCCTCGCTCGTTGTTTTGATTCGTGTACTCGATCTAGACTCGCGTCGTGTGTGTTTAAATGTTTGTAATACAATTTTTACAGTGTGCGCTAGTATTTTTATACTTTATTCATGTTTGTGGGTTGTGTGTGATTGTGTATAGAGTATTTAGTATGTTCATTGTGAGCGTACTTGGGTCGTTTTTGACCTTCTTTAAATGTAGGTTAACCTCATTTCTCATTTTGCTGTAGTTGTTGTTGTTGTATTAAATATTTTGTTGTTGCATTGTGTGCAAGTAGTGTAGTTTTTGTTTATTTATTAAACAAAAACTTGAAATACAAACAAATTGTAAGAAAACAATAACAACAACAACTACATAAAAAAGAGGTGCGTGAGTTTTGTGATTTTTTTGAGATGCCTGAGATGAAAATCAATACAACATCATCATCTCTACTCAATTCAATTACATTTGATCTCCCTACAAGGGGAGCAGCAGATAGCTATAGCTAACTATAAGTGTATTTCTGTATGTATTTTATTTAAAATTTATGACAATTGCCTCGAAGAAGGCGGCTGGCTGGCTAATAAATGTAGGCTGTTGTCATTATGTATTTTTTTTTTACTACAATTACTTGTTTGTGTGTAAATTTGTTTAAACATTATGTTTGTTGCCAACTAAAAATTAATTTCATTTTAAACGTCAATGTTTAATTTGTTTATAAATAGCCTGCCTTTAGAATTGAAATTTTGTTTGGAAACTGTAATTTTAAAAAAATAAATTCAATGTTCACTTGCTGGTTTCATTGATATTTGATTAAGATAAAGTCTGAAATAAATATGAAATGTAAAACACTAGAATTGTTTGATGATTTAAGAGCTCGTCATTAAGATTTATAGCCATAAATATAGGTTACACCTAACCTTAACTAAATAAAACACTCCCAAGAGCAAATTGTATTAAAAAAATCGGGTCAGTTAGAGGCAGACACATTTGATAACCTAAATTTATAGGATAGATATTTTTTTTAGCAAAAAAAATAAAAAATAAAGTTTCGTTCAGTTTTTTAAATGGCTTAAAAAGAACTTTCGTTCTTTGAATAAATTAATGTTTGAAGTAAGTTATAAAATACAGCAAAGATTTTTTGTTCAAAGCTTTTCGTTAACAAAATAAAGCTTCGTTAAGTTTTAAAATGAACGATATAATGAAATTTATTTCTTTGAAATAATAATATTTGAAGTAAGTTATAAAATACAGCAAAGATTTTTTGTTAAAAGCTTTTCGTTAACAAAATAAAGCTTCGTTAAGTTTTTAAAATTAACAATATCAAGAATTTTCATTTAAAATTATAAAGAATTTAATAAATAATAAACAATTGTAACAAAAAAAAAGATTTTAAAGTTTCCTTAAAAAAAATTAAAAAATTCGTTAAGTTTCTAAAATTCTCCAAAAAGATAAATTTGTACAGAATCAATTATTATTCATTGCAATAAACGAATTTACCAAAAGCTTTTCTTAAAAGCTGTTGGTTTCGCAAATAAACATTGGTTAAGTTTTAAAAATTAGTAAAACTTTGCAATTTCTCTTACAATCATAAATAATTTAATCCAAAGTAAACAATTATAAAAAAAAAAATAATTTTTAAAGTTTCGTTAAAAAATTAAAGTATCGCTAAGTTTTAAAATTCATCAAAAAAGAGAAATTTTTTTTTAATTAAATGGTATTTATTGCAAATCAAACGAATAAGAACAATGTTTTTTCCAAAAGCTTTTAGTTTAAAACCTAAAGTTTCGTTAAGTTTTTAAAATTGTGCAAAATTATAAAATTTCTTTACAAACAATTTAGAAATTTAAAATTTAATAAAAAATAAACAATTATATAAAAAAAATAAGTTTCGTTAAAAAAATTAAAGTTTCGTTAAGTTTTATAAATCTAGAAAACTGAAAAAAATGTATGGAATTAAATAGTATTTGTTGCAGAATAAATGATTATGCTAAAAGTTTTTCTTAAAAGCCATTGGTTTTCAAAATAAAGTTTCGTTAAGTTTTTAAATTGTGCAAAAATAATATTTTTTTTTAATAATTTAATACTATTATTATTATTTTAAACGAATTTAGCAAAACCTTTTCTTAAAATCCTTTGGTTTCGAAATTAAAGTTTCGTTAAGTTTTTTTAAATTGTGCAAAAATAATATTTTTGTATGAATTGAAAAGTATTTTCTCAATATTAAAATAATATAGTAAAATCTTATGCTAAAAGCTTTTAGTTTAGAAAATAAAGTTTCGTTAAGTTCTTTAAATTGCCCAAAAAACAAAATTGTTTTATTAATTAAAAAGTATTTAACCCATATTAAAATAATATAACAAAAGCTTTAGTTAAAAGCTTTTAGTTCAGAAAATAAAGTTTCGTTAAGTTTTTTTAAATTGTCCAAAAATAAAATTATTTTATGAATTAAATAGTATTTGCTGCAGAATAACTAAATATGACAAAAGCTTTTCTTAAAAGCTTTTGGTTTCGAAAATAAAGTTTCGTTAAGTTTTTTAAATTGTGCAAAATTAATATTTTTTTGATAATTTAATACTATTATCTTTATAATAAATGAATTTAGCAAAAACTTTTCTTAAAAGCTTTTGGTTTCGAAAATAAAGTTTCGTTAAGTTTTTTAAATTGTGCAAAAATAATATTTTTGTATGATTTGCAAAGTATTTTCCGCATATCAAAAGAATATAGCAAAAGCTTTTTTTCAAAGATTTTATATTCGAAAATAAAGTTTCGTTAAGTTTTTTAAATTGTGCAAAATAAAAATATTTTTTAATATTTAAATCGTTTTTCCCCTTTGTTGAACAAATATAGCAAAAGCTTTGATTAAAAGCTTTTGGTTTAGAAAATAAAGTTTCGTTAAGTTTTTTAAATTGTGCAAAAATAATATTTTTGTATGATTTGAAAAGTATTTTCCCCTTATTAAAATAATCTAGCAAAAGTTTTTTTTCAAAGCTCTTGGTTTCGAAAAAAACGTTTCGTTAAGTTTTTTAAATTGTCCAAAAATAAAATTGTTTTATGAATTAAAAAGTATTTTACCTATATTAAAATAATATAGCAAAATATTTAGTTAAAAGCTTTTGGTTTAGAAAATAAAGTTTCGTTAAGTTTTTTAAATTGTGCAAAAAAAAATATTTGTTAATATTTAAATCGTTTTTTCCCTTTGTTGAACAAATATAGCAAAAGCTTTGGTTAAAAGCTTTTGGTTTAGAAAATAAAGTTTCGTTAAGTTTTTTAAATTGTCAAAAAATAAAATTGTTTTATGAATTCAAAAGTATTTTAACCATATCATAATAATATAGCAAAAGCTTTTTTTCAAAGTTTTTAGTTTCCAAAATAAAGTTTCGTTAAGTTTTTTTAAATTGTCAAAAAATAAAAAAAAATTATTCATTAAATAGTATTTTCTCCTTATTAAAATAATATGGCAAAAGCTTTAGTTAAAAGCTTTTGGTTTAGAAATTAAAGTTTCGTTAAGTTTTTTAAATTGTCCAAAAATAATTATTTTTTAATAATTAAATAGTTTTATCTCTTTATTAAACAAATATAGCAAAAGCTTTTTTTCAAAGCTTTTGGTTCAGAAAATAAAGTTTCGTTAAGTTTTTTAAATTGTGCAAAAATAAAATTTTTTTATGATTTGAAAAATATTTTCCCCATATTAAAGTAATATAGCAAAAGCTTTAGTTAAAAGCTTTTGGTTTAGAAAATAAAGTTTCGTTAAGTTTTTTAAATTGTGCAAAAATAAAATTTTTTTATGATTTAAAAAATATTTTCCCCATATTAAAGTAATATAGCAAAAGCTTTAGTTACAAGCTTTTGGTTTAGAAAATAAAGTTTCGTTAAGTTTTTTAAATTGCGCAAAAATAATTATTTTTTAATAATTAAACGCTATTATTTAACGAATATAGCAAAAGCTTTTAGTTCAGAAAATAAAGTTTTGAAATTAAACAAAATCCCCATGTTACTATACATAACATTGCAAAAGCTTTTTTTATAAAGCTCTTTATAATCTTTCAGTTTACAAATTTCTATAGAAATAAATAGTTCATTTCAATTCTATAGAAAATGTTTCCAACATTTGCGCATAATTAAACTCATTCTTGAAAAATTTTGTTTAAAATTTTTGTTTTAGAAGGCTAAACAAAAATTTGACAATGATTATTTAGATCAGATTTTCCATGAATTTATAAAATTTTTGTTTAAATAAAACTAATTAAAATTCATGATGATTAAAAAATACACACACTTTTTTAAAAAATATATAAATGAATGAAAATTCAACGCTTTCATAGAGAAAAAGGTCAACTTTGACCGCGTTTCTAGTACGAGGAGAGCAATTAGTGCAATTGACCCACTTTTGTGGAGAAATAAAATACAAACACACACAACAACAGCAATAGCAACACAAACTAAAGTAGCGGCAGCAGTTTATACTCAATGTATTGCTGCTGCTGCCTTTTTTTTGTACGCTAAACGTACAATCACAATTATTACAACACTGGAGTGAGGAAAAAAAAATGGTGTCAATAGTAAACAAAACAAAATATTATTCATTGTAGGCAAAAACAATTACAATTATTTTTGTGAGAAGTTTGTAAAAATCTTTTTTATTAAGTAATATTGCTGTCTGTTTATTTATTTGTTTAAATATTCAAACATTCAAAACATAAACAATGAAATGAAAACAAAACAAACCGCATGTAAACAAACACTAAATTAAAACTGCACGCAGCTTATTTAATGACAAAATAAAGAAAAATGGAAAAAAACATTTAAAATGAGCGCACTTTTTTTAACAATTAACAGGGAGAAGTTGACATTTGTCATGTTTTGACATTGCATTGTATTAAATTGTAATTAGAAATATTTATTATTGTAATAAATAAATTATAAATCATTAACAAGGCTAAGACAAAATAATTAAATTAAAAAAAAAACTAAAAGAAATAAAAATAACACAAAAATTTCTTATTATTAAAGGATGTTTTTTTAGAGGCAGAAAGAATTAAATTTTTCAGCTCTGATTTGAGAGATTATCTAATCTAATTTATCGAATCCGTTCTTAAGATGAAAAATGGACCCAGTACAATAAACCCGAAGCGTATTCTCTGTACGAATTACCTTGGAACGATGTTACCAATATTACCAGTGAGCATCTGGCAACCATTTGCTCTCTCTCACTCTCTCTCTCTCCCCCTACTTGCTGTTTATAACAGGGTGTTTCATAACCCCCAAAAACCACCTTAATTAACTTAATTTCTTAAATTAATTGACAAAAATAGAGGACATCCTCCAAAAACCCCACACAAAATGCCTTATATTAAATAAAACATTTAAAATATTTGTCAATTTAGGTTGTATTTAGCAACCACAAAAATTTGCAAATTAGAAATTCAATAATTTATTTAAAGTGTAGGTGTTAATTGCAATAACATTTAAATTTACTTTAACACGCTACAAAAATTATTTGTGAATTTAAAGTTTAGTGAAAAAATCATATAAATCTTATGATAAACTGTCAAATGATGTCAGTGTTAATCGTGCTCATTGACATACAAGCATACGTACACATGACATGGACATAAATGTATGTAAATATTGCACAGCCCTAGTTTTTTTTTCGAAATTTTTTATATTTTTTTTTATTATAACTCTCACTGTATTTAAATATGATATTTATTTATGTTTGTTTGAATGTATGGCCAAGTGTTTGTATGACAATTTTTTTTTTTTTTAAAAAAAGCTATAGAAATAATAACCTTAATATTTTGTGAGCTTAGAGAAATATGTAATAGTTGAAATGAGACCAACGGATATTGGGCACAGGGTTAAAAATAGTGGTAGCAAACAAACAACAACAAAAAAAATAGTAGTGTATCAAATGTTTGTATAAAAAACGAGGTGAGATAGAAAAGTCCTTTTACCCCCTGTCTATAACTGATAAATTTTTATTATTATAAACTTCAAAATGCTTGTCAAGATAAAAAATTATTAGGTATAGTCTCCATTTATTAGTATTATTGCTTCGTTCTGACAAAATTGTTAGTGCATTTGTTCAGACAACTTTGTCTTGACAACAAAACGTCATTAATTGTTATGATAAATATTTGTCAAGTATAGACAGGGTGTTAAAAGTTTAAAAGTTTGTCATAAAATTTAGCAGTCCTCTTAAAATAACTGTCAAACTAATATCCTAATATACATATATGCTTGCAACATTTCTCATGTTTATAAACATTTCCATCAGTAGAAACATCTACTTATCAACAGCAATGTTGATAACACGCAGTTATTAACATTGTTTGTAAGTATAACTGTTAAAGCTGCTAAAAACTCTAGAAATAGAACATTCTAGTTTTGACCATTATATATATTTTTTTTGGTATAACCAACACTCAGGGGATAGCCCTATATATGTAATAAAGTTGTGAGAAGGAGGAAAGAGGGAGAAGTGTTTGTTGATGTTTGACTTGAATTGATAAATATTATATTCCGCCGGAAATACGTTGGCAGGTAGTAGATTCCACATACGTAAGATTCGACCAAAAAAAGAGTTTTCCTTATAATGTGTCGTGCGATCGGTACTCAAATTAATAGCAAATGGATGCGATCTGTGTGATAGTCGTGTGTTCCGAATGAAAGTGCGCGTATTGGGTATAAGATTACTTATGTCTACTGAACAACACCCGTGATAATATCTGTAAAATAAGGATAAGCTGCCCACATTACGACGATGTTCTAAAGTATCGATAAACCGGGTAACATTTTCATCACCTATAAGATAAACCGCCCTTCTTTGAACCCGGTCCAGCAGCTCTAGACTTGACCTTGCAGCACCGGTCCATATGTGGGAATTATATTCCATTTTTGGACGAATGAAGCTTGTGTATATACGAAGAAGATCGGAAGGAGAGAAATATGTCCGACACCGTCTCAAGAAACCCAAGCACCTAAAAGTTTCCTTCGCAACATCGAATATATGACGATTCCAACGGACGTCACACTGTATTCTCGTACCTAGAATCAAAAGGTTATCTGAAACACCAACAGTTGTGTTACCCATACGTAGAATTGATTCCGGTGAAATCTCGAGACGTTTATGTGTCAATAGGCAGCACTGAGTTTTGAGTGCGTTGAAATTAACTCGGTTCATTATCGAGTCGTCCATATTCATTCTTGACAATTTAATCTCAGAAATAGTAGGTCTATGGTCAAATGGATATGAGTGACAGATATTACTGTCATCCGCGAAAGAATAAATGGAATTTGAAGTAATTGTTAGTAAATCGTTCATGAAAATTAAAAAAAGGGAAGGAGAAAGAACAGAACCCTGGGGGACTCCAGAGTTCAATATGAATTTCTCGGAGCAAATACCATCTATTACTACCCTTATAGTACGACCACGAAGGAAACTAGAAATAAAACGAGAATATTCTACCCCGACACCGAACAAGGTCAATTTCGAAAATAGTCCATCATGCCACACCCGGTCGAATGCCTTCGAAATGTCGAGTGAGACTACTTTACTCTCTCCCATGCGGTGTATTGATTGACACCACTGTTCAGAAAGAAACGCCATTAGGTCTCCAGTTGAACGACTACTACGAAAGCCATATTGTCTGTCATTTAGAAGTTTGTTTGATTCTAAATAATTGACTAAGTGATAGTTTAACATGCTCTCCATAACCTTCGAGAGCGCCGAACAAATTGTGATTGGGCGATAATTTTCGGGATTGGTGGGGTCACCTTTTTTGGGGATTGGCTGGACGTTGGCAACCTTCCAAGTGGACGGACCAGCGATAATGAACATTTTTTTAAAACAAGTGCTGGAATGTAATCGGGACCAGGGGATTTATTCACATTGAGTCCGGATAGAACTTTCTTAACTGCCCGAGTTCTGAAGAATACTTTAGGCATAATACAAGATACAGAGGATATCACTGGCACCGATTGATTGCAGTCGGGAAGAAATGAATTTGTAGAGAAAATTTTTGCCAAAAGGTTTGCATAGGCGCTGCATTACCAGTGTATTATTGTACATTATAACGTGTTTAAAGTGTGTGTATTAAAAGAGAGTGACTATTTAAATTGTTGTAAAGAGTTGTTACAAACTGCTTTTATTTGTAATCAAAATAATTAGATTTATTTAAAGAAAATAGACCACCGTTTTTAAAAGGTAAAAACGTAACAATATAAATATTAGTTTGCTTTGATTGTTTCCTTACAGGGCTCTGCCCTTTGGGATTCAATTAGATCAGTGGTGGGCATAAAGAGAACAAGGAATATGAATTATAATAACATGTTAAGCACTTGCATTCTCTGTTATAATCTGACCAGCTATTGATGGTGATTTTTATTTGTACATCACTAAAGCCCAATCTAAAGGGTCTTCGAATAGAAACTTCCGTACTTTGACAGTTGTTAGCGGCCATATTGTTGAAGCTACATCTGCCGAATTATCTGTCTATTCAGTTTATTTTGCCAAATCACCATGGACGGATATAGCGTTCAACAACACGTGCAAATGAAAGAGCCCTGTTGGGTTCAATTAGATCAGTGGTGGACATAAAGAGAACTTGGAATATGAATTATAAAAAAAATAGAATGAACTTTCATTCTCTGTTGTAATCTGACCAGCAATTGAATGTGGTTTTTATTCCTACTGCACTGAAGCTCCATCTAAATAATCTTCCAATAGGGGCTTCCATACTTTGACAGTTTATAGCTGCCGTATTGTTGAAGCTACATTTGTCAAATTAGCTGTCATTTATTCAGTTTATTTTGCCGAATCACCATGGACGAAAAATAGTTCAGCAACACGTGAAAATGATAAAATTATTTTATCAAAATAAATGTTCTGTTATGTTTGTTTTTCATCAAAAAAATCATCTTCAACAAATGAATCCTATTTCTAGATGAATGGGTACTTCAACAAACAAAACTGTCTAATTTGAGACGATACCAATCCACACGAGATCCAAGAGCGTCCAAGGCATACCGAAAAAGTCACTGTTTGGAGTGAATTTTGGGCTGGCGACGTCATCGATCCACATTTCTTTTTGACAACGACTTTGGCCAGGCCATCACCATTAACGGAGAGCGTAATAGATCAATGATTATCAACATATTTTGATCTGATTTGGATGATATGGACATCAAAAGGACGGCACTACCTGCCACACAGCTGTTGATACCTTGAACATTCTGTACGAGCGATTTGAGGGCATGGTCATGTCATGTGGCGATGACCCTGCTATATGGTTGAGAATCCTGGAAAGAGGAAATGCAGCTGGTTTGGCCATATTTTGAGAAGACCTCTTATTTTATTATTCTATTTTCTTGTGGGTTTTATTAAGTCACAGCTCTATTCTAATAAGCGACCCTCAAAGTCAACATAATCCATGACATCGGCAAAAATCCAGTTTAATTTATGAGCCAGATTCATGGAAAATTGGACATTTCGCATGAGCGCCACCCAGCGAAGCCGCGGCGGACATTTGCACTTTCTTATATTCCATCCACCATCAGACAATTTGGCACTCACTTCGATGCAAGTGAATTCCACCTAAGCTAGTCAACCTTATCAGAGCTCTCTATGGCAAATCAACAAGCCGAGTACTGCATGAAAGCATGTTAAGCAATCCGATTGATGTAAGCACTGGGATAGGACAGCGATGTATCCTATTTCCTGTTATTCAATATTATATTTGACTCAATTATGCGGCAATTAACTTACATTAGAAAATCCATTACATGGAGTATGAATGATCGACTTTAAGATCTAGATATAAAAACACAGCCAAACATAGAAAATATTTGAAAAAACTTAACAATTTCTAGAAAAACCAATTTATTTTACAACTACTCTTAAGAAAATTAAGTAAAATACACATTATCAAACCATCTTTAATAATAAAAAACAAAACTCCCCTTAACTGTAGAGAAAAAACACGCTACAACACAACACTAATTAACATAGGCAACTCCAAACAATAGCAGAGACAAAAACCAACATGGCGCCAAATATAAAAAGAGAGCAAAACAATAATAATAAGAATGCTGCCAAAACTAAATAATATTAATTTTTTTCATAGAATTACTTAAAAATAAAGATTTTTATAATAAAAATTATGTAATCCAAAGTTTCTTTTATAAAAAAATTAACTTTTCTCTAAAGAATTAAACGAAATAAGCTAAAAATTAACATTATTTGTAAAAGCAAACCAAATGCAATAAAATTATTGGAAAATTTAAAAAAAAAAAATTGGAAAAATTTGTAATAAAATTATAAGAATATCTAAAAGCATTTAACAACTTCCTTAAAAACAAATAAAATAATTAAATATTTTTAAAAACATAAAAAAATATTTAAATATTTTTAAGAAATAATAAAAAAATTTTAAGAAAAATGATATCTTTTTATTAAAAATATGTAAAAAATTTAGAAAAAATTCCAAAAAAATATTTGCAAATATTTTTTAAAAATAAAAAAAAAAAATTCATTTTATTAAAAAAAAAATATTAGAAAAATTCAACAAAAAATACTAGAAAAATTCAACAAAACTATTAGAAAAATTTAAGAAAATATTAAAATATTTTTAAAAATTTAACAAAAATTAAAAACTCTCAAATTTTAATAAAACTAAAATACTTGTAAAAGCAAACCAAATCCAATAAAATTATTGGAAAAATTTAAAAAATTTGTAATAAAATTATAAGAATATCTAAAAGCATTTAACAACTTCCTTAAAAACAAATAAAATAATTAAATATTTTTAAAAACATAAAAAAATATTTAAATATTTTTAAGAAATAATAAAAAAATTTAAAGAAAAATTATATCTTTTTATTAAAAAAGTTATTAAAAATATGTAAAAAAGTTAGAAAAATTTCAAAAAAAATATTTGAAAATATTTTTAAAATATTTTTTAAAAAATAATAAAAAAAAGAAAAAATATTTCATTTTATTCAACAAAAATATTAGAAAAATTTAAGAAAATATTAAAATATTTTTAAAAATATAATAAAAATTAAAAAACTCTAATCAAATTTTAATAAAACTAAAAGAATTTAAAATACTTTAAAAATTAAAAAAAAAATAATTTTTAAAAATTTAACAAAAAAGCTTTCTATTGTTTTGCAAAAACTTTTGAATCTGACTTCGTAGTTTGACAAAAAAAAAAATATTTCATTAAAAATGAAAACAAAACACCTCTAAAAATATAACTAAAAGTTTAAACTGTATTAAGTCTCTTTGATTTAATTTTATTTAATTTAACTACTTCTTCTAAATATATAAATGAATTTCAATTATCATTTTTAAAAATGTAAAAAATCCACAAAAATTACTATGGAAATTGTGCAGATTATTACTTACAACTGGCTCATGATGATGGCTTGTTGTTGATGAATGTCACCAAAAAGAAATCAACCAACAACAGCAACAACAACAAACATTGTAAAAGCAATCAACAAAAAAAATGGAGTGACTGATGTCATACCATATCATATCAATATGGCAACGAGGTTAAGGCAACATTTTGTAAATTTGTATGTATATAAATACATACAAATGTATATAAGTGTCCGTGTGTGTTTTTGAGTGAACAAAATAGCAGTATGTAGTAATAATAATAATAAACAACCATGGGTCGGTGTCAAAATCATACAGAGTGGTGCATGTGTTGTTGTTGTAAATCTAGTGGGTGTTATTTAGTACCAAGTATTAAAAATAACCAACCATATTTATAATGATAAGGTTTTGTGTATTCTACTACTTTTTTGTGTTTTTTTTTATTATTTTTTGTTAATTTTATTGATAATAATGATGATGATCCCCTTCATAATGTGTCAGGGGTAAAATTTGCATTGTTTCATGTTAAAATGTCTCTGTCTCTTGTACATATTTAAATGTAGTTGTAAATTTTTTTTATTTTTTTTTACTTGGAAAATGTGCTAAAACCCAACACAGCCATTAAATAAATGAGTTTAATCGTAAGGAAAAGTGTCCTCTATGAATTAAACATTCACACTTATTGTATATGGCCATAAAACAAACATCTGTACTAGAAGACTTGTCACAGTCAAGTGACAAATTTATTAGAGTGGAAATATAAAGATAAAAAAACGAAATAACAATGACAACAACAAATGTTTTGTAAATATTTAAGGACTTTTTACAAAAATTGTTGTTTCAACATAAAAATATTAAATATTTAAAAAAAAAAGTAAGGTATTTTGTTGAAAACAAAAGAAATGAGTGATCAAATATATCAAATTGTTTATGATGCCAAGGATTTTTGAAGAATTTAACAAATTTTTGTGAAAAAGTTGAAATTTTTTTTTTAAATTTTTCCAAAAAATTTCTCAGAATTTTAGTTTTTTGCAAAAATGTTTAAACAAATTTTAGAATTTTTTATTTCTTTAAATAGTTTCTTAAACTACACATAACTGCCAACAATATAAAACCCAATTTTTTAGGAAAAATATTAATTTTTGAGTTTAAAAAGGTAATGGCAAAAATACCTTAATTTTTTTGGTAAAATAAAATAAATTAATTTTTTTAAATTTTCAACTCATAAAATTCAAAAATATGTTTGCTTTATGTATCAAAGAGAAGCTATGGCAATAGTATTTCTGTTAGTGTAAAGATGTTAGCAATTCAATAAATTTTTAGGGCTTTATGAGCAGCTTTAATGCAAAAACTGTGTTAAATAGTCCTTAAAAATGTGAAAATTTTTAGATTTTCACTTAAAACAAAAGAAAAAGCATGATTAAATATATCAAATTGTATACATTCAAGTTATTTGGGCATTTGACAATTTTTAAAGAAAAAGTTAAAAAAAAATTCTAAAATTTTTCCAAAAAAAATTCTCAGAATTTTAGTTTTTTGCAAAAATTGTTAAACAAATTTTAGAATTTTTTATTTCCATAAATAGTTTTTTAAACTACACATAACTGCCAAATATATAATATCCAATGTATAGCAAAAATATTAATTATTGAGTTTAAAAAGGAGTTGGCAAAAAGACCTTAATTTTTTTTCTCAAATAATATAAATTGATTTTTTTCAAATTTTTATCACCTTAAATGGAAACATATGTTTGCTTTATGTGTCAAAGAGAAGCTATGGCAATAGTATTTTTGTTAGTCCAAGTTGTTTGGGCATTTGATAATTTTTGTAAACAAGTTGAAAAAATCTAAAATTTTTCCTAATAAATTTTCAGAATTTTAGTTTTTTGCAAAAACTGTTAAACAAATTTTGTAATATTTTATTGTTTTACAAATTTACTAAAACTAGACCGATGTGCCAATAAATTAAAACCCCACCTATAGAAAAAAATATTAAAAATTAAGTCTAAAACAACTAAGACAAAAAGACCTTAATTTTTTTTAAGAATTAAAGCAAATTAAATTTGTGTTAAATTTTCAACATATTAATTTGAAAAATGTAAAGGCTTTAGGTACCAGCAAGCAGCTATGAAAATAGTATTTAAATTAAAGTAAATATTGGAGCAGTCAACACAATTTTAAAGGCTGTAAGATTAACTTAAAAGAAAAAAATGTGTAAAGTCTTAAAAATTAAAAAAAAAATTTTTTTTCGCTAAAAACAAACATAAAAACTGAATAATTTTATAAAATTGATAGTTATTGATTTGATTTTTGAAGCATTTTAACATTTTTGGAGTAAAAGTAAAAAAAATTTTTTTTTAGTTTTTCGAAAAATTTCCACAAAATTTTAGTTTTTTGCAAAATTTGTTAAACAAATTTTTGAATTTTTTGTTGCTTTCAAAATTTACTAAAACTAGACATAACTGCCAACAATATAAAACCCAATTTAAAGCACAAATATTAATTATTAGGTATAAAAATGCAATTGCAAAAAGACTCTAAAAATTTTTCTAAAAAAATGGAAATTAAATTTATTAAAATTTTTAACACATTAATGTGAAAAATATGTTTGTTTTATATGTCAAAGAAGAGCTATGAAAATAGGTTTTAAATTACAGTAAAGATTTTAGAAATCGAGTAAATTGTTGTTGTTGTATGTACAGCTTTAAATTAAAAAATGTGTTAACATGGCCTAAAAAATTGAAAAATTTAAGTTTTTTACTGAAAACAAAGGAGAAAAGTGGTTAAATATACCAAAATGATTATTATGCTGCTATTTGTTAAACGTTTAATAATTTTTAGCAACAAATTATGAAAAAAAAAAATAAAATTTAAAAAAAAAGATTCTCAGAATTTTATAAATTGACTAATATCTCCGGAATCTAATTCAAGTGACTCTAAATTTTAGAGTCACTTGACTTGGCTATAATTAATCTGATTTGTTTCTTTAAGACATTGACATCTCCGCTATTTTCTTCCTGTCAGAAAATATTTACATTTTCATTGACGCAGCTGAAATATTTATTTGAAGTATTTATAACAATGCAGCCAGATTACTTTAAAAAAACATTGCTCTGGCCTATTGCCATATTTCAATGTTTTTAGCTTGTCACAATATCTGATACTATGACAATTATTTACTCTATAACACAATTTATCTTGAAACTGTCAGCAAGCCCTTGATGTAAACCAAAATGTTAACAAGAAATAAAACGAAAATAAAACAAAATTACCAAATATTCATTCTACAATTATAACATTGACGAAGTAAGTATATCAGGGTTAACAAAAAAAAATTTGTAATAGAAAAAAAAATTGCGAAAGTCTTGTAACTTTTTTTTACTATTAGAAAAGTAAAACACAAGAAATCTTATCTTTTGTTTTTGTGTAATTTTTTCTTATTTCAATATTTTTTTGTTTAACCTCTGAGTTTATAGATAATAATAACAACATCACCACAAATTATTCATAATAATAGCGAGAGAAAAAACAAAGTAAATTAGTATGTGGTTAACAAAATGAAAAAAAAAAAATTAATAATAATTACAAACGTTAACTATTACAATACGAAGGTAAACATGAGGATGACATTATTACATATTCATTATTATTATAACGTTTTAAAACCTAAGTAGAAAGACAGAGAGAGTTGAGGTGAAAATACCTTCAAAAAATTTTAAAATTTTCTAAAAATTATTTCCTTAAAAAAACAAAACATAAACATGTGATTTTCACTGAAATAATTATATATAGGTATAAAGTAGGAAAAAAAATATAACAACCGTTACAACAAATTATCAACATAAACAATGACAGCTACATGACAAAAAAACAACAAATTCACCTTCATTGAAACACAAACGTTTTTATTTCTACATTTGACTTTAAATGACGTTACAATATATGACACTGTGTTTATTTACAAAAAAAAAATAAAAAAAAAGATGAACATGAAAAAATTATAGCTTATTGTTAGAAGAATTCATTAAAAAATAGTTAAATTAAAAGCAGGATTTTTATTTGTATTAATAGCTTTCAAATATTGTTAAAACAAAATTTATATTTTCCATAACCAACAGAATTTAACCATGAAAATACATCATTACATGTTTAGAAAATACAACCATGTGCAGTTGTTTACATTTATTATTGTTTTGCTTTTGACTTTCTTTTTGCCAAAATCCAATATGAAAATAACAACAACAATATATAAATGCATATGTCAGCATTTTGTTTTGCATGCATTTACATATGTAGGTTTGTATATATGTTTGTATTTGTTTACTAATTTGTTTAGCTTTCAAAAATCTCCCTCACTTTACACACTACTCTCACTCTCATATTATTTACGATAATTATGAGTGTTTGTAAGTTTGTGTATATGGAATGTTTGTTTGTTTGTATCTTTTTGTGTATCAATAATAATTACATGGTTGTTGTTGCTTTAAATATCAAAGTACGAATATTGTTGTAGTAAAAGTCAAATGTGACTTTTCTGTATAAACAAAACATCATAATGTAGGAAGAATTTCCACTTTTAATTTAATTTTATTTTATATTTTTGCTTTAAATGGCTAAAAACTTGTATATAAAAATTTTATTTTCTATTTTTTTGTTATTATTATTATTGTTGTAACTATGAGCACGTACTATTAAGAGCCACATGAACATGAGTTTTTTTTTGTTGTTATTGTTTCAATACAACCATGAGTTTCAATGTAAATTTTTGTAAAATATTTTTAATATTATGAACTTATGTTTAATTTTTATTTTTTAGATTTTATTGTGTATGCAATTAAAATTTATGTTTATTTTATTGTTTGTCATGAGAAAAACATTATAACGAAATGCAAAAAAGCCTTAAAAATCAAGTATTGATGTTGTCAAAACTTGAAAAGTGTTTGATTTATTGATTCATTTGAAGTCTATGCTATAAAGTGAGATATTTCTCGCGTGTTGTGGTGGGAAAAAAAGATTTTGAAAACAGATTTTAAATGTTAGAGACCTTTTGGATCATTATTGGTCAGGGTGTTATAAATAATTTTAGTAAAGTAAATGCCATTGTTGAAACATTTCGATTATAGTTTTATAAAGTAGAGCAAATGGGGTGAAAATCATTAATTTTTAAATGTTATAAAAATAAATTCTTTAATATCTAGCTGAAAATAAAAATGTTTTAACATACATACAGTGGTTGACAAAACAATGGAAACTTTTTCAAATATTTCATTAGTGGCCTAAAATCTGAAATAATTTTTTTAAAAATTTTAACAATTTTGTAGTATTTTATTTGTGTACTTTTATTAACTTAATTTAACAAAAAACAAAGGACATAATTAATTAAATTCTAAAAATGAGAAAACAAAATTAAATGATTTCTTTATTACGGCATTGACAAAACAATGGAAACTTAGGTATTATTTTAACAAATATGGTCTCTCTAAACTTTGCAATAACTCAATATTTTCTTGGGTATCCCTTATTTTTTATAACTGCTACACATCGACGATGCATTGAACCAATTAAAGAGTCAATGGTCTCCTTTGAAATATTTTGCCATTCCCTTATTATAACCGCCTCCAATAAATCTTTCTTCCTGGTGTAATTTTGGGTCCTTATTTTACGATCTAAAATTTCCCATAGATTTTCTTTGGGATTGAGATCTGGCGATTGGGCAGGGCACTTCAAAACACGTACCTCGTTGGATTATAACCACTCGGTTACAACCCTAGAGGTGTGTTTGGAGTCGTTGTAGTGTTGGAATCTCCAAACTAGGGGCATATTTTCCTCAGCGTATGGATACATAACATCGTTTTATATGGTTCTGTATCCTCTATACCTGTCATGGTATCTTTTATAATATGAATTGGGCCCATACCTTGCCCTCAAAAACATCCCCATACCATAATATTGCCACCGCCAAACTTAACAGTCTTATTTGTGTACTTTGGATCTAATTTTTTTCCCTTTGTTCGTCTTACAAATGTTCTCTCATCACTGCCTCTTAAATTGTATTTGGATTCGTCGGAAAAGAGGACAGACAGTATTCCATTTCTGTATCGACCAGTTTAAATAATCCCTGGCAAATTGTAGACGAGCAGAGCGGTTCTTTTTTAGAAATGAGTGGTTTTTTCACAGAACAATAGCAACCAAGGCCAGCCTCATTTGCCCTGCGACTAATTGTTCGGGTACTTATTTCTAGTTTTAGGCTATTAACAACCTTTCGAGCAGTTATTTTTGGGAATTTCTTGACCTCTCTCGCTATTACATTATCTTGTGTAGAAGTAGTCTTACGAGGTCTTCCACCTAAATGTTGAGTTTTTACAGAACCGGTCTCACGAAATTTCTTTATAATTTTTGAAACGGCTGATTTATTTATTGAATATTTGTCACAGATACTTTTTTTGTTTTAAACCAGCTTTCAAATCGTTAATTATTTTATTTTTTAAGTCTTCACAAATCTTAACTTTAGCCATTTTCGTTAACTTTGAAAAAAAGCAATTATGCAAAAAACTTAGAAAAAGAAATTGTGAAAAATTACCATAATTTAAAAATAAAATAACTTCAACAGGATGCTTTTTACATCGTTCTTTTAAATATTATTTTCGTTTTACACTTCTTTCTTTCTTGCAGAAGTTTAAAAGTTTCCATTGTGAATATTTTTAATTTTGTTCCCTTTTTTCAGAATATAATTAATTATGTTGTTTGTTTTTCAGTTAATTTATATAAATAAAACTATACAAGTAAAATACTAAAAAAAAAATTTTTTATTTCAAAAAAATATTTTAAATTTTGGGCTACATATGGAATATTTGTAAAAGTTTCCATTGTTTTGTCAACCACTGTATATTAATTATTTTAGGATTTTATTCTTTGTTCAAGTATATATGCATATTTAGTGAAAACAAAGATAAAAACTAAATAATTTTATAAAATTTATAGTGATATCAGAGATTATTGAGGCATTAAAAAAACATTTTGGGAAAAAAATTAAAAAAATAAATAATTTTTTTCCGAAAAGTTTAGTTTTTTTTTGCTAAATTTGTTAAATAAAATTTTGAATTATTTGTTGCTATACAAATTTTCTAAAACTAGCAAAAATATTAATTATTGAGTAAATTTTTTCTAAAATAATGCAAATTCAATTTATTGAAATTTTTAATGTGTCAAAGAAAAGCTGTAAAATAGCTTTTAAATTACAGATTTTTTGCTATAAAAGTTATGAAAAACTCTTTAAGTTTATTAATATTCATAAAAAATTAAAACTTCATTCTCAAGACATTTTTCTGTAATTTTTATTTAAATATTAAAAATATATTTATTGATACTAGCTAAAGAGATAGTAAACTATTAAAATCTTAAATTTTATTTTAATTCGTCAAGTATTTCTAAAGATATCTTAGATTTAATGTAAAGCGATTTTGGCAACATTGATATTCATGCTTTTTTCATTTCTCCTGTTTTGTTTTGTTTACATGTCATTTTGTTTTTTACTCTTGGCCATTACTAATACATACATGAATGTACATATATGCAGTGTTGCAACTTTATGTACTACTGAATGTTTGTTATACTCAGGGTTGCATTTTTTAGGTATCAAAGTGAGAGATAAATTGTACTTATTTAAAAAATCCTTAAATTTGTTGTTTTTTATATCAAATACAATAAAAAATATAATATATATATAATAATTGTCAATTTTTTATAAAGTAAAGTTGTTATCTTCATGTTTTTTTCATTTCTTCTGTTGTTTTGTTTACATTTTCTTTTTTACTCTTGGCCATCACTAACACATCTATACATGAATAAAAAATGCAATGTTGCAACTTTATGTACTATATATGTTTGTATAGCACAGGGTTGCATTTTTTAGGTATCAAAGTAACAGAGAAATTGTATTTACTTAAAAAATCCTACGATTTTAAAGAAATTTGTTGTTTTGTATAAGAAATATAATAAAAAAATCAAGTAGGGAGATGTTTTAAAGCATTTTCAAAAATTAAATTTCTATTTAAACAAATTTCAAGCTTACCTGGCCAGTGCCATTCTAACATGGGAAAGTCCGCCAAGAGGTAACGATATTGAATCCACTTTGAAGAAGTTTTTATGAAAATCAGCCTCCAAAAGAAGAAAAATATCAAATATAAAATGATTTTTTCTTTTTTTTTAAATATAAATTAAACAATGTTTTTTTTACAAGGGAAAAATTTAAACACTTTTAACACATTTTTAAACAAATTTAGAAAAATTTTTTTGAAAGTTTTAACAAAGGTTTTAAGCTAAATCTTTATAAAATAGATATTTTAGCTGAGTTTCTTTTCTTAATTATTTAAACTGTATATATTTTCTTAATTTTTTAATATATTTTTTGTATATTTACTTTGTTCTTATAACATTCAATTTTTTGTTTAGATAAACACAAAATTTATGAAATTTATACAATTTTAAATAAAATAGCATATTTTTTTATGATTTTTTTATATTATTTTTCTTTATTGTTTAGTTGTTTTTTTATTAAAACGATCATATTACATTTAACAACTTCTTGTTTTTAATTTTCTTTTATATTTGTTTTTATTTATAACACAATTTTCTTTTTAAAATCTACCAAACGCCCAGACCTTTAATAATAAAAATAAAGTAAAAAGAAATGCTAATTTTGTTAAAATATTGCAAATTCAAGGTTTCATCACTGCTTTAAAAAAAACTCTTTTCCACAAAGTTCTTTTTGCATTAAAAAAATAATGTTTTATTTAAATAAAGAACCCATTTAATACGTGATTTAATAAAATCTCTGTTCATTTTTTTTTGTCATTTCATTTCATTTATATAATAGGAAGATTTATTTCCAATGTTAAATATTTGAAATGCAAAAAGTTTCAATAAAAAAAAAAATAAAATGAATACGGAAATTGAAGGTGTGTAACCGTGAGCAAGTGTGTGTATGAATTTTTATATAGGTATTATTTGAGATAGTGTGTTTAAAAAAAAAGAATATTGCATGTTAAACTTTAATGACAATAATTTACTTGGATAAAGTCAATAGTTAATTGATGTTGTTCACTCTATTACGCACGCAGTTTAAAAAAATAACAACTAAACAGAGTTAGAAAATAGTAATTCCAAATAACTCGTCCTCTAATATCTCTCTCAACAAAACCTTTATTTTAAACTGACCTAGCCTGACCGAATTGCAACCAATATACAAATATTATTGATCAATTATAAAAGGAACATTAACTCGAATGTTAATGTCAACTATAATAGAATTCGAAACAAATGGAACAAGACAACCAAACAAAAACAACTTTATAAAACGAAATGACTCCTTTTCGGTTTAAAATTAGTGTAAATTGGGAATTTCTAGTCGAATTTGACATTATTTTTCATTTCAGCTGTTTTGTGAAATTGGCGATTTTTTAATTGCAAGTTTTTTGTGAATTTAGCGGATTTTGAAAAACTACGACATATAATTGCAGATTTTTTACAAATTACAGATTTTTTTGTAAAATTTTTTTTAAACACGCGTGAAATTGGAAATTTCTGTTCGAATTTGCGGCGATTCTTTTTCAATTGGCGAAATTGGCGTTTTTTTTTTTTAAATTGTTTTTTTTTGTGAAATTTTTGAATAATTACGAAATAATTTGTGTTTTTTTTGTAAAATCAAGAGTTTTTGTGACTTTTTTTAAATTGGCGATTTTTACAAATTAGCGATTTTTTTGTAACATTTTTTATAAACACGCGTGAAATTGGAAATTTCTGGTCGTATTTTCGATTCTTTTTCCATTCAGTTATTTTGTGAAATTGGCGATTTTTTTTAATTGGCGTTTTTTTGTGACATTAGCGAATTTTGAATAATTACCAAATATATCACCGAAATTTGTGTTTTTTTTTTGTAAAATTAAGAGTTTTAGCGATTTTTTTTAAACACGCATGAAATTGGAAATTTCTGGTAGAATTTGCGATTCTTTTTCATTTCAGGTATTTTGTGAAATTGGCGTTTTTTTTTAAATTGGCGTTTTTTGTGAAATTAGCGGATTTTGAAAAATTACCAAATATATTTGTGTTTTTTTGTAAAATTAAGAGTTTTTGTGACTTTTTTTAATTTGGCGATTTTTACAAATTAGCGATTTTTTTTGTAACATTTTTTTTTTAATACGCGTAAAATTGGAAATTTCTGGTGGTATTTGCGAGTCTTTTTCAATTCAGGTATTTTGTGAAATTGGCGCTTTTTGTGAAAATAGGTGATTTTGAAAAATTACGAAATATGTATATCTACCGAAATTTGTGTTTTTTTTTTGTAAAATTAAGAGTTTTTGTGACATTTTTTAAATTGGCGATTTTTACAAATTAGCGATTTTTTTGTAATTTTTTTTTAAACACGAGTGAAATTGGAAATTTCTGGTTGAATTTGCGATTCTTTTCCATTTCAGATATTTTGTGAAATTGGCGATTTTTTTTAAATTGGCGTTTTTTTGTGAAATTAGCGAATTTTGAATAATTACCAAATATAACTACCGTGTTTTGTGTTTTTTTGTAAAATTAAGAGTTTTTGTGACTTTTTTTAAATTGGCGATTTTTTTGTAACATTTTTTTTAAATATGCGTAAAATTTTAAATTTATGGTGTAATTTACGATTCTTTTTCATTTCACGAATTTTGTGAAATTGGCGTTTTTTTTTAAATTTGCGATTTTTGTGAAATTAGCGGATTTTGAAAAATTACGAAATATAGCTACCAATATTTGTGTTTTTGTTTTGTAAAATTATGAGTTTTTTGTTGCTTTTTTTAAATTGGCGATTTTTACAAATAAGCTATTTTTGTGTAAAATGAGTAATTTTTGTGATATTAGCAATTATTTGTTAATTTCTTGAAATAGCGATTTTATATAAAATGTGAATAATTTATTGTAAAATTTGCGATTATTAGAAAAACGTGTGAAATTTAAATTTTTTTAAATTGGCGATTTTTACAAATTGAGATTTTTTGGTAAAATTAGTAATTCTTTGTTATTTTTCCGAAATGATGAGAATATTTTTGTTAAATTACAAATTATTTGTGTATTAGCGTTTTTTTTATAAACTTGGCGATTTTTTTTTAAATTGGTGATTTTTGTGAAATTATCGAATTTTGAAAAACTAAGACATAATTATAGTTTTTGAGAATTTGTATATTCTGCAATTTTTACAAATTAGCGATTATTTTGCAAAAATTAGTGATTTTTGTGAAATATGTATGATTTCATATAAAATGTTAACATGTTTGTCAAATAGATGAAATTTAAAATTTGTTAACAAATTTGGGATTATTTCTGCATCACTGATTTTTTTAAATTGGCGTTTTTTTTTTGTGAAATTTGTGGATTTTGAAAAACTACAACATAATTTGTTAGTTTTGAGTTTTTTTTTTTAAATTGGCAATTTTTACAAATTAGCGATTTTTGTTGTTAAAAATTTTGAAAAAACTACAAATTAATTACAGTTTTTGGCGATTTTTTTATTTAGAGATTATTTAGTATTAGTTTGTTTTTCTTTTTTAAATTTGCTACATTAGCGATTTTTATAAAATTAAAGATTATTTTGAAATGATTAGTACCTAATTATTTGTATTTTTGCTGATTTTTATTTAAATTACTTTTTTTCATTTTGGCGATTTTATTTCTTCATGAATTGGGAGATTTTTAAATTAGCGTTTTTTGCTAAAATAGAAGATTATTGTGAAATATAACAATGTTAGTACCTAAAGGTTTGTTTTTTGCAAAATTTTTATTTTTGCGATTTTTTTTTTAATTAAAATTTTTTTCATATTGGCGAGTTTTTAACTGGAATTTTTTGCTAAATTAGCAGTTTTTGGAAATAAATGATTATTTTGATTTTTTTCACATTGGCGATTGTTTTGTAAAATAAAAGAATATTTTGAAATATGTACAACAACAATTTAGTACCGAAATATGATTAGAGTAAAATAAATTAGTATCAAATTTTTTATTTTTTTTTGTAAAATTTGAATTTTTTAAATAGCAATTTTTTATATTGGCGATTTTTTTAAAATGGCGTTTTATCTAAATTAGCAGTTTTTGTAAATTTTGAAATAGATTTTTTAAAATTGAATTTTTTAAATAGAAATTTATTATATTGGCTTTTTTCTAAATTAGCGGTTTTTGTAAACTTCGAAACAGATTTTTTAAAATTGAATTTTTTAAATAACAATTTTTTATATTGACGATTTTTTTAAATTGGCGTTTTTTCTAAATTAGCGGTTTTTGTAAATTTCGAAACAGATTTTTTAAAATTTAGATTTTTTAAAATTGAATTTTTTTTATTGGCGATTTTTCTAAATTGGCGGTTTTTCTAAATTTTTAAATAGATTTTTTAAAATTTAGTTTTTACAAATTGAATTTTTTAATAGCAATTTTTTATATTGACGATTTTTTTAAATTGGCGTTTTTACTAAACTAGCGGTTTTTGTAAATTTCGAAATAGATTTTTAAAATTTAATTTTTTAAATAGCAATTTTTTATATTGGCGGTTTTTGTAAATTTCGAAATAGATTTTTTAAAATTGAATTTCTTAAATAGCAATTTTTTATATTGTCGATTTTTTTAAATTGGCGTTTTTTCTAAATTCGCGGTTTTTGCAAATTTCGAAACAGATTTTTTAAAATTGAATTTCTTAAATAGCAATTTTTTATATTGGCGATTTTTTTAAATTGACGTTTTTTCTAAATTGGCGGTTTTTGTAAATTTCGAAATAGATTTTTTAAAATTTAGATTTTTTAAAATTGAATTTTTGAATGGCAATTTTTTATATTGGCGATTTTTTTTAAATTGACGTTTTTTCTAAATTAGCGGTTTTTGTAAATTTTAAATTGACGTTTTTTCTAAATTAGCGGTTTTTGTAAATTTCGAAATAGATTTTGTAAATTTACGATTTTTTTCATATTGGCGATTTTTTTTCCATAAAATGGGAGATTTTTTAAATTAGATTTTTTAAAATAACAATTTTTTCTTTATTAAATAGATGATTTTTGATCCAGCAAATTTGTATTCATGAATATTTTGTTATGGAATTAGTGAGTTTTTGAAAAATATGTGGTTTTATGATAAATTTGGTTAATTTTCTGTAAAAATTATTTTTTTTTTTATAAAATTTGTGATTTTTTTTTTAAATGAGCGTTTTTTTCTAAATTGGATTTTTTTTTCTTCAAATTATTATTATTTTCTACTTCTTTGCTATCATCTATGTAAAACTTGAAAACATAAATATCTCTCTTTTTGATATAAAACAAAAAAATCTAAAATTTTAAATATAAAATAACAACAAATAAACGTTAAAATTAAAGTGGACCCCTTAATTTCGTTATCTGCTACTAAATCATTTACAAAAAAAAAAACACAACAAAGTAACGTAACTCAGTTTTAGAGAGGAGTAATAATAGAGATTAGAGATTAAGATAAAAAAGCTTTATAACGAAAGTAACGGTAATTAAAACATTTTATTAATAAAAAGAGTTGCAAATTTTGTTTTAAACAATTAGGAATTATAGAGTCAATATAGAAGTAATAGTATTTACAGTGGTTGACAAAACAATGGAAACTTTTCCAAATATTTCATTACTGGTCTAAAATCTGAAATATTTTTTTTTTTAAATTTTAACATTTTTGTAGTATTTTATTTGTATACTTTTATTAACTTAATTTAACAAAAAACAAAAAACAAAGGACATAATTAATTAAATTCTAATAATGAGAAAACAAAATTAAAAGATTTCTTTATTACGGCATTGACAAAACAATGGAAACTTAGGTATTATTTTAACAAATATGGTCTGTCTAAACTTTGCAATAACTCAATATTTTGTTGGGTATCCCTTATTTTTTATAACTGCTACATATCGACGATGCATTGAACCAATTAAATAGTCAATGGTCTCCTTTGAAATATTTTGACATTCCCTTATTATAACCGCCTCCGATAAATTATCCTTCCTGGTGTAATTTTGGGTCCTTATTTTACGATCTACAATTTCCCATAGATTTTCTATGGGATTGAGATCTGGCGATTGGGCAGGCCACTTCAAAACACGTACCTCATTGGATTGTAACCACTCGGTTACAACCCTAGAGTTGTGTTTCGTGTTGGAATCTCCAAACTAGGGGCATATTTTCCTCAGCGTATGGATACATAAAATCGTTTAATATGGTTCTGTATCCTATACCTGTCTTGGTATCTTTTATAATATGAATTGGGCCCATACCTTGCCCTCAAAAACATCCCCATACCATAACATTGCCACCGCCAAACTTTACAGTCTTATTTGTGTACTTTGAATCTAATCTGTTTGCCTTTGGTCGTCTTACAAATGTTCTCCCATCACTGCCTCTTAAATAGTATTTGGATTCGTCGGAAAAGAGGACAGACAGTATTCCATTTCTGTATCGACCAGTTTAAATGATCCCTGGCAAATTGTAGACGAGCAGAACGGTTTTTTTAGAAATGAGTGGTTTTTTCACAGGACGATAGCAACCAAGACCAGCCTCATTTGTCCTGCGACTAACTGTTCGGGTATTTATTTCTAATTTTAGACTATTAACAACCTCTCGAGCAGTTATTTTTGGGAATTTTTGTAACTCTCTCGCTATTAAATTACATATCTTGTCTAGGAGTAATTTTACGAGGTCTTCCACCTAAATGTTGAGTTTTTACAGAACCGTTGTCACGAAATTTCTTTATAATTTTTGAAACTGCTGATTTATTTATTGAATATTTGTCACAGATACTTTTTTTGTTTTAAACCAGCTTTAAAATCGTTAATTATTTTATTTTTTAAGTCTTCACAAATCTTAACTTTAGCTATTTTCAAAAGCAATTATGCGAAAAACTTGGAAAAAGAAATTGTGAAAAATTACATGTGAAAAATAAAAATAAAATAAAAATAACTGTAAACAGGATGCTTTTTACATCGTTCTTTTAAATATTATTTTCGTTTTACACTTCTTTCTTTCTTGCAGAAGTTTAAAAGTTTCCATTGTTTTGTCAGTAGCGAAGAAATAGTGAATATTTTTAATTTTGTTCCCTTTTTTCAGAATATAATTAATTATGTTGTTTGTTTTTCAGTTAATTTATATAAATAAAACTATACAAGTAAAATACTAAAAAAAAAAAATTTTTATTTTAAAAAAAAATATTTTAAATTTTGGGCTACATATGGAATATTTGGAAAAGTTTCCATTGTTTTGTCAACCACTATTTACTTTAAATTTTAGTTTAAAGGAAACTAAAATAGATTTTTCCATTGTACCAAAAAACACCTATAAAATTGTATTAATTTTAATTTGAAAAACAGTTTTGATAACAATTATTCGTGCTTATCCTTAGATCGGCCAAATATTTTGTATTTTCAAAAATCTATCATCAAAATTCCATTCTAGGCAAAACGTTCTTTATCATCATACCTCCTCATCTACTACGTCACAAGCATGTGTTATTATTGCTATTATCATTACTGTAGCGCTAATAGTATAAATCATTATACAAGGTTCTTCCTATGTTTAGATAAAGACTCACACAACATTATTACCGCACAATCAAATACCTACATAAATTCTACAAAAAAAAAATTAAAATTTAAATTAAAAAAAAAAATACTCATTTTTCATACTAAATAGATAATAGCTCTAAAGAAAATATAACTAAAAATTAATAAATAATACATAGAAAAGGAAAAAATTCTTTATAAAAATAGAGAAAAACTGTGTTTACTAGTAAAAGCAATGACCTCACTTGGAAAATATTATATATATTGTAGGTAGTTCTCTTAAATTTCTAATTAATTTGCTTTTAATTTAAAAAAAAAAACCTGAAAAGAAAAAGTTCCGGTTAAAATTGCATTTTAAAACAGATTTTATCATGCTCACATTCGTTTTGGCCAAAATTAGTTACATCTCTCTCTCTCTTTCTTTCTCTCTAGTAATGTTTAAAATAAATGAGAGCTTTTTTGCTGAGTGTGTGTATGACAGTGTATTGGTATGCTAGTGTATTTGTAATTAATATTAAACAAAAGCTTATTTATTATTGTTTTTATTTTAACTACAATTTTTTCTAGGTTCTCGTTTAATTGTTTCGCTCATTAATCAACAAACTATAATGAAGCACATGTTTTTCTAGTTTTTTTATGTTATTTTTCAATTTCATTTAACACCTTTGATTTGCTAGTACATAATTACAAAGAGAGGGAGAGAGAGAGAGGGAAACAAACTAAAATATTAACTAGAGTAGCCAGTATTGCCATTTATTAGAAAATTATGTTCATTAGGAAAAATGTCAATGTTAGTACATAAAATTAAAAAGAATACGAATAGTTTAAAAAACAATAAGCTTTTTGTATAGAACGAATGTTGAATTTTGGAATTTAAAATTGTTGGGCAACCCAGCTAAAATTTTGTGAATATTGGTAATGGCAACCAGTTACCGCCTACAATATTTTGTAATGAGTGGTGGTTACCCAGCACATTATTTTATTTAATTGAGTCGGTACTTATTTTTATACCGGTTGGTAATGAAATTTTCCATTTATCACAGCTTTATAGTGAGTTTTGACTAAAAATAAAGAGGTCAGTCAGTGTTTCAACACCAGTCATTTTGTTGTTCATATTATAATAATTTACAGTGGTTGACAATACAATGGAAACTTTTCCAAATATTCCATATGTAGCCCAAAATTTAAAATATTTTTTTAAAATAAAATTTTTTTTTTAGTATTTTACTTGTATTGTTTTATTTATATAAATTAACTGAAAAACAAACAACATAATTAATTAAATTCTGAAAAAATGGAACAAAATTAAAAATATTCACTCTTTCGCTACTGACAAAACAATGGAAACTTTTAAACTTCTGCAAGAAAGAAAGAAGTGTAAAACGAAAATAATATTTAAAAGAACGATGTAAAAAGCATCCTGTTTACAGTTATTTTATTTTATTTTTAAATTCTTTTAATTTTTCACAATTTCTTTTTCCAAGTTTTTCGCATAATTGCTTTTTTTCAAAGTTAACCAAAATGGCTAAAGTTAAGATTTGTGAAGACTTAAGAAATAAAATAGATAACGATTTTAAAGCTGGTTTAAAACAAAAAAGTATCTGTAACAAATATTCAATAAATAAATCAGCTGTTTCAAAAATTATAAAGAAATTTCGTGAGACCGGTTCTGTAAAAACTCAACATTTAGGTGGAAGACCTCGTAAGACTACTCCTAGACAAGATATGTAATTTAATAGCGAGAGAGTTCAAGAAATTCCCAAAAATAACTGCTCGAGAGGTTGTTAATAGCCTAAAATTTAAAATAAGTACCCGAACAGTTAGTCGCAGGGCAAATTAGGCTGGCTGGTCTTGGTTGCTATCGTCCTGTGAAAAAACCCCTCATTTCTAAAAAGAACCGTTCTGCTCGTCTACAATTTGCCAGGGAGCATTTAAACTGGTCGATACAGAAATGGAATACTGTCTGTCCTCTTTTCCGACGAATCCAAATACAATTTAAGAGGCAGTGATGGTAGAACATTTGTAAGACGACCAAAGGGAAAAAGATTAGATCCAAAGTACACAAATAAGACTGTAAAGTTTGGCGGTGGCAATATTATGGTATGGAGATGTTTTTCAGTTCAAGGTATGGGCCCAATTCATATTATAAAAGATACCATGACAGGTATAGAGGATACAGAACCATATTAAACGATGTTATGTATCCATACGCTGAGGAAAATATGCCCCTAGTTTGTAGATTCCAACACGACAACGACCCGAAACACATCTCTAGGGTTGTAACCGAGTGGTTACAATCCAACGAGGTATGTGTTTTAAAGTGGCCTGCCCAATCGCCAGATCTCAATCCCATAGAAAATCTATGGGAAATTGTAGATCGTAAAATAAGGACCCAAAATTACACCAGAAAGGAAGATTTATCTCTACTTTAAAAAAAATCGCCAAAATATTTTCTTATGAAAATTTTTAATTTTCTAAAAATTATCACTTATTTTGCAAAAAATCGTAAATCTTGAAAAAAAATAAATGCTAATTTCACAATGCCATAAAAAATCACTATTTTACAGAAAAAATTAAAAATTTTAAAAACAATTGTCAAAATTATGGATGAAATTTAAAACGGTTTTGATAAATTTTACAAAAAATCGCTAATTCAATATCTAATTCTATAAAAATCTGTAAAAAAAAAATTTTAAAAAAATCGCGAAAAATATTTTCACATAAAAATCTTAATTTTATAAAAATTATCACTCATTTTGCAAAAAAATCGTAAATTTTTTAAACAAATAAATATTAATTTCGCTATTTTACAGAAAAAGATTAAAAATTTTAGCAACGAATGTCAAAATTATGGATGAAATTAAGATGGGTAATGATAAAATTGTTAATGAGGAGTATAATGAACATTATTCAATGCTTCCACCAATTGATCGGTTTGACATTAACTGTTTAAGCTGATATCATGAACATTAAGGCTGTGGAAAGCTGTAGAAATAGAATTTTGTAGTTTTTACCGTTAGAACTTTCATGTTGTGCCACTAAAATGCTGTTATTTGCATTCAAAAAGATTTACGACTTATTTAAAGGAAATAAACCACCGTTTTTAAAAGGTAAAAACGTAACAGTATTAAGTGTGGTCAATAAAAATGAAATAAACCATCGTTTTTAAAAGGTAAAAACGATGGTTTATTTCTTAATCTTAATTTTAGAAATTTTTGAAACAAATAAATATTAATTTCGCTATTTTACAGGAAAAAATCAAAAATTTTAGTAACAATTGTCAAAATTATGGATGAAATTAATGATAAAATTGTTAGTTCTATTGATAATGAGGAGTTTAATGAACATTATTCAATGCTTCCACTAATTGATCGTTTATTTACATTTCTCAATAGAATTTAGCCAATGTTGGAATAGAATTTAATCAAGTTATTAGCTATATTTGCAATCTTAAGTTTAGGTATCAAGTTTCTGGACATATTTTCTTAATGGGTTCATTTATCATCAATATTCAATTTTTATAACTTCGATATTTTGTGCAAAATTAGTAAGGGTTTTTTATAATCGTGTAAATTTAATTAAAACTACATTTATATTAAAATTATTTATCTCCCAGATGTCTAAATTTTTTTAAATTTCATTCCTACTAAAGCAAATTTATAGAAAATTACCCCCACCCCACTTTATAAACATTACAATATTAAATAAAATATCCGGTAACTCTGTTTGATTTTGTTAACATTTGTATACAAATTCACTTGACCTCTCGAATTTGGTTTTTAGCACAAACACAAAAACAATGTAATTTTACACATGTTCAACACTCTCCTCTAGCTCTATGGAAATTTGCAGATATAAAAAACTCTCTCTCTCTTACTCACTGCAAAACAAATCTTAAAAAAGCTTTTTTTTTTGTTTAACACAAAAATTCTTTATACATCCCCAAAAATGTGTGCAATATTTTCAAGTTGGCAATGCTGTGTGAAAAGAGACACAAACAAACACACACAAAATGGAGGGGGGGTGTGATGAGTAAAAAGCAGAGACAAATAGAAATGAAAACATTAAGAATAACAAAAAATAAAGTTTATTTTAATGTTCTAATAAATATAATTGTCAAATTTATTTATGAAAATGGCAAAGAAATTAATTAATATGAATTTTTTATTTTCTCTGCTCAATAAGATTTGTTTTTGTGTGATTATTTTAGCTGACTGGCTGGTTTGGTTGGGTTGTGTGTTGAGTTGTTTGTTTTTGTTGTTGTTCTTGTTTGCTTGGTCTTGTTTAGTTGAATTTAGTGCTGCCAATAGAGTGTTTTTTATATAAATAAAAGCGTAGGAATAGAAAAATGTGTTTAAATCTTTTAAATAACAAAAACTTTACTTTATTGTCAGTCTTTTGTAACCAAATAATTTATATTATAAACTAAAGTTAAAAATATAAAATTTTAACTTACAAAATTTCCATTTCCCTTGAAATTTTGCACTGTGGCGGAATTTAAAGCCAAAAATCTAATTATAAAGACATAAATTAGCCTCTTCATATCAAAAATTATATCAAAAAAATTCCCCGGGAGTTTTTTTCCTCTTCGTTTTTTTAACATAGAATAAAAATGAGAAAAGGGAAAAAACTCCCGGAGAACTTTTTTTTCATAATTCGGCTGATTTAAATCAATTAAGACTACAAATTATTTGAATTCGCTTAAACCATAAATTTATTTAACTTTTACACAATTTTTCATTGAAATTTTGAAAATTCTTAATAAAATTAAGAATTTCAATTTTAAATTGAGAAAATTCCAAATGAAATTTGAAAATTTTTATTTTAAATTAAGAAAATTGCGATAGAAATTTAGAATTTCAATTTTAAATTGAAAAAATTCCAATAAAATTTTAATAAAATTTTATTTTAAATTCAGAAAATTCCAATAGAAATTGAAAATTTCTTTAAATTGAGAACATTCCAAATGAAATTGAGAATTTATTTTTAAAATTCAAAATGAAATTTGAGAATTTCCATTTTAAATTAAGAATTATTCGAATTATTTAACTTTTACACAATTTTTCGTTGAAATTGAGAAAATTCTTAATAAAATTAAGAATTTCAATTTTAAATTGAGAAAATTCCAAAAGAAATTTAAAAATTTTTATTTTAAATTAAGAAAATTCCGATTGAAATTGATAATTTCAATTTTAAATTGAGAAAATTCCAAAAAAAATTTATTTTAAATTAAGAAAATTCCAATTGAAATTGAAAATTTCTTTAAATTAAGAATATTTCAAATGAAATTGAGAATTTATTTTTAAAATTCCAAATGAAATTAAGAATTTCCATTTTAAATTAAGAATTATTCGAATTATTTAACTTTTACACAATTTTTCATTGAAATTGAGAAAATTCTTAATAAAATTACGAATTTCAATTTTAAATTGAGAAAATTTCAAATGAAATTTGAAAATTTTTATTTTAAATTTAGAAAATTCCGATTGAAATTGATAATTTCAATTTTAAATTGAGAAAATTCCAATAAAATTTTATTTTAAATTAAGAAAATGCCGATTGAAATTGAGAATATTCCAAATGAAATTGAGAATTTATTTTTAAAATTTGAAATGAAATTTGAGAATTTGCATTTTAAATTGAGCAAATTCCAAATAATATTGAAAATATTTCAATTGAAATTGAGAATTTCTTTTTAAAATTGAAATTTTCCCAATTTTCAATCGAATTTCTCGAATTAATTTTGAAATTTTCTCAAATTTCATTTGGAATTCTCGAAATTTCAAATGGAAATCATAGAATAAAGTTTATTCTATTAAAGTTTACTATTAAAACTAGTCTTCGTTCTCATCATTAGCCACCTCATTCATACACGTTCATCTCATCTTGTTATTATTGTGTTCTTTTTTTCTTATTATTCTCTTGTGTATATGTACTTGAATTTCATGGTTTATGACCTCAAAAAAAAAACAATTTTGTTAAAAAAATCTTAAAATTTAAGAAAAATTTAGACAAAAAATTTTAATTTTTTCCAAAAAATATTGGAACAAATTTATGAAAATTTGCAAAATTTTAATTCTTACACATTCACACACACTCACACAGGCATGAAATTTTTCTCATATAAAAGTAATTAACATTTAAATTTAACATTATTTATTTATTTTTATTATGATGCTTTTTAAATAAGACCGACGTTTTTGTTATTATTTTATAAAAAAAATATTTAAATAACTTTTTTAGTAGATTATTACAAAAATTATGTTTTTTACCTAGTTTTTAAGGTATTTTGTTTTAAATGATTACAACAAAAAGCACGTTTTGCAACATTTTAACAATTAAGGTCACGTTACACTTAAAAAAAAATTTTATATGCAGCCCATAAAACGTTTACACATTTTTAACAAGACAATTTTGTCAAACTTTTATTTGTTTAAATTATAAATTTTTCATTTTATTTAATTCTTTTTGAATTTTTATTATAGATATTTTCCTTTAAACCTGCTCTATATGGCAAAAAAGAAATTTTTTTTATTTAACAATAATAATACAAACAAAAATGACAACTGAGTTGAGTTTTCTTCTGAATGCACTCAGTTGTATTTTAGTAGTAGTACTCGTCGTATTATTACGTTTCTTGTTGTTGCTGCTGTTATTTTTCTACTATATTTTCATTTCATTTACACACAAACACACACACGCACACACCTAAACTTTGTATACACGAAATCTGATGTTCTCTCTACGCGCAGCAGCTGACGACTGAAGAGCTTTTTTCTTACATTTACTTTGTACTTAATATTGTTGTAGTTTTTGCAATAACAACAAGCCAAAAGAAACAAACAAGAAAATACAACAACAACAAAAAAAGTTAATAGAAAAACCCCCCCATGACAAAGCAACCATGTTTGTTGGTTTGTTTTTGTTTGTTTATTTGCTTGTCAGAGAGCATCTTGCAATGAGAGAGAGTGTCCACCATATTGTTGTAAAATCTTAGTATTGCCAGCTGTAAAAATTATTTATTTATTAGGTTTTTTCCTCTATATTATTCTTAAATAAAAACCATACTATAAATGTGACCATATTTTTTTGCAATTGATGTCAAGAATTTTAGTATATTTATTGATGGACGGTTCATTGGTTGTATTTACTTTGCCATTACTTATTAGTTGTCATATCTTTGTTTGATTTTTAAAAGGATATTATTGCAAGAGAAACTTACCTTATTTTATTTCAAAATTTCTTTAGTATCCGTTTTTTATATGGCTGTCGCTAAAGGGGAAAATAGAAAAATATCTGTAAATATAAAATGGAAAATAGACAATAGGTTAGAGAAAAAACGTTAAATTAGGTAAAAATTTCTGAAATTGTTCTAGTTTTTATAGCCAGAGAAAAATGTTTACAAGTCTTTTTTTTAAACAATATTATGGTCTTTGTAATTATTTACATGATTGTGGCCACCAAAATACATATTTTTATTTTAAATCGTGACGACATACTGACACTTCTCATACAAAAATTATATTAATTGGAAGTATATCGTTACGAAAAACGATAACCAGACATTGAGAAAATGTGACTTAAACAGCTAAGTAACATTTTGCAATAAATTTATTGAGTCCATCATAAATTCATTAAAAAATACTTTTCAATTGAAACATTTAATTTTTTGACATTTACAGGAAAATTAAACGTATGACTCTATTTCAAAATGTTTGCTTTAAATTGTGTAGCCACTTTACGTATCCTGTCTCTTTTGCTGTGCAGCTAACAATTTTAAGCAATAACACTGCAATTTACAACAATGTTTCCACTTAGGAAACCATAATCTTTTGTAGCCATTACTCCATTTTTTGTCGCATTTAAAATTCTCAGTTTTTTAGTGGTTTTTTTTATAAAACCTAAATCAATTACAATGCAACAATGTAACGTATGTACATGCAATTGTATAAAAGAAATCAACAACAAAGAGTTGAAAAGCAGCTAAATGATGGAACTTAGTTTTGGTTTGTATTGATAGAGAAGAGTGATGCTGCTGCTGCTTGTCTCCTCTACTGATTCATTTAACATTAAACCATACATACCCCTACACCCCAACTACATATGATGGCAAAAATTAAACCTCACGATCTTGTTATAATCACGATTGCGAGACTGAATGTTGTTAAAAAGTACTCTTTCGTATCATTCTTGAGTCAAACACACACGCATCTTTTGTTGTATTTACTTATTTATTGTGATTCTAGGGGGCATTATTTTTATAAGTAAATAGAGTTTAAAATATAAAAAAAACAAATCAGCAATCCTCAGCTCAGTCTTCCCAATCAATTGTGTAGCACAGATTGTCTAGTACATTTTATATTTGGTGTTGATTTCAAGTTGATCGTTTTGTAATGATCAATGGAAAATGATGGCAATTAAGTTCATTACAGGTATAGAACTAGGTACAGAACTAGAACTGAACTAGAACTGAACTAGAACTGAACTAGAACTGAACTAGAACTGAACTAGAACTGAACTAGAACTGAACTAGAACTGAACTAGAACTGAACTAGAACTGAACTAGAACTGAACTAGAACTGAACTAGAACTGAACTAGAACTGAACTAGAACTAGAACTAGAACTGAACTAGAACTGAACTAGAACTGAACTAGAACTGAACTAGAACTGAACTAGAACTGAACTAGAACTGAACTAGAACTGAACTAGAACTGAACTAGAACTGAACTAGAACTGAACTAGAACTGAACTAGAACTGAACTAGAACTGAACTAGAACTGAACTAGAACTGAACTAGAACTGAACTAGAACTGAACTAGAACTGAACTAGAACTGAACTAGAACTGAACTAGAACTGAACTAGAACTGAACTAGAACTGAACTAGAACTGAACTAGAACTGAACTAGAACTGAACTAGAACTGAACTAGAACTGAACTAGAACTGAACTAGAACTGAACTAGAACTGAACTAGAACTGAACTAGAACTGAACTAGAACTGAACTAGAACTGAACTGGAACTGAACAGGAACTGAACTAGAATTGAAATGGAACTGAAGTAAACTGGAACTGAACTGGAACTGAACTAGAACTGAAATGGAACTGAACTGGAACTGAACTAGAACTGAACTAGAACTGAACTGGAACTGAACTGGAACTGAACTAGAACTGAAATGGAACTGAACTGGAACTGAACTAGAACTGAACTGGAACTGAACTAGAACTGAAATGGAACTGATCTGAACTAGAACTGGAACTGAACTAGAACTGAACTGGAACTGAAATGGAACTGAACTGAACTAGAATTGAACTGGAACTAATCTGGAACTGATCTGGAACTGATCTGGAACTGAACTAGAACTGAACTGGAACTGAACTGGAACTAGAACTGAACTAGAACTGGAACTGAACTGGAACTGAAATGGAACTGAACTGGAACTAGAACTGAACTAGAACTGAACTAGAACTGAACTAGAACTGAACTAGAACTGAACTAGAACTGAACTAGAACTGAACTAGAACTGAACTAGAACTGAACTAGAACTGAACTAGAACTGAACTAGAACTGAACTAGAACTGAACTAGAACTGAACTAGAACTGAACTAGAACTGAACTAGAACTGAACTAGAACTGAACTAGAACTGAACTAGAACTGAACTAGAACTGAACTAGAACTGAACTAGAACTGAACTAGAACTGAACTAGAACTGAACTAGAACTGAACTAGAACTGAACTAGAACTGAACTAGAACTGAACTAGAACTGAACTAGAACTGAACTGAACTAGAACTGAACTAGAACTGAACTGAACTAGAACTGAACTAGAACTGAACTAGAACTGAACTGAACTAGAACTGAACTAGAACTGAACTGAACTAGAACTGAACTAGAACTGAACTAGAACTAGAACTGAACTAGAACTGAACTAGAACTGAACTAGAACTGAACTAGAACTGAACTAGAACTGAACTAGAACTGAACTAGAACTGAACTAGAACTGAACTAGAACTGAACTAGAACTGAACTAGAACTGAACTAGAACTGAACTAGAACTGAACTAGAACTGAACTAGAACTGAACTAGAACTGAACTAGAACTGAACTAGAACTGAACTAGAACTGAACTGAACTGAACTAGAACTAGAACTGAACTAGAACTGAACTAGAACTGAACTAGAACTGAACTAGAACTGAACTAGAACTGAACTGAACTAGAACTGAACTAGAACTAAACTGGAACTGGGTCTGAACTAGAACTGAACTAGAACTGAACTAGAACTAAACTGGAACTGGGTCTGAACTAGAACTAAACTAGAACTTAACTAGAACTGAACTAGAACTGAACTAGAACTGAACTAGAACTGAACTAGAACTAAACTGGAACTGGGTCTGAACTAGAACTAAACTAGAACTGAACTAGAACTGAACTAGAACTGAACTAGAACTAGAACTGAACTAGAACTGAACTAGAACTGAACTAGAACTGAACTAGAACTGAACTGAACTAGAACTAGAACTGGAACTAGAACTGAACTAGAACTGAACTAGAACTGAACTAGAACTGAACTGAACTAGAACTGAACTAGAACTGAACTAGAACTGAACTGAACTGGAACTGAACTAGAACTGAACTAGAACTAAACTGGAACTGGGTCTGAACTAGAACTAAACTAGAACTGAACTAGAACTGAACTAGAACTGAACTAGAACTGAACTAGAACTGAACTAGAACTGAACTAGAACTGAACTAGAACTGAACTAGAACTGAACTAGAACTGAACTAGAACTGAACTAGAACTGAACTAGAACTGAACTAGAACTGAACTAGAACTGAACTAGAACTGAACTAGAACTGAACTAGAACTGAACTAGAACTGAACTAGAACTGAACTAGAACTGAACTAGAACTGAACTAGAACTGAACTAGAACTGAACTAGAACTAAACTGGAACTGGGTCTGAACTAGAACTAAACTAGAACTGAACTAGAACTGAACTAGAACTGAACTAGAACTGAACTAGAACTAAACTGGAACTGGGTCTGAACTAGAACTAAACTAGAACTGAACTAGAACTGAACTAGAACTGAACTAGAACTGAACTAGAACTGAACTAGAACTGAACTAGAACTGAACTAGAACTGAACTAGAACTGAACTAGAACTGAACTAGAACTGAACTAGAACTGAACTAGAACTGAACTAGAACTGAACTAGAACTGAACTAGAACTGAACTAGAACTGAACTAGAACTGAACTAGAACTGAACTAGAACTGAACTAGAACTGAACTAGAACTGAACTGAACTAGAACTGAACTAGAACTGAACTAGAACTGAACTAGAACTGAACTAGAACTGAACTAGAACTGAACTAGAACTGAACTAGAACTGAACTAGAACTGAACTAGAACTGAACTAGAACTGAACTAGAACTGAACTAGAACTGAACTGAACTAGAACTGAACTAGAACTGAACTAGAACTGAACTAGAACTGAACTAGAACTGAACTAGAACTGAACTAGAACTAAACTGGAACTGGGTCTGAACTAGAACTAAACTAGAACTGAACTAGAACTGAACTAGAACTGAACTAGAACTGAACTAGAACTGAACTAGAACTGAACTAGAACTGAACTGAACTAGAACTGAACTAGAACTGAACTAGAACTGAACTAGAACTGAACTAGAACTAGAACTGAACTAGAACTGAACTAGAACTAGAACTGAACTAGAACTAGAACTGAACTAGAACTGAACTGAACTAGAACTGAACTAGAACTGAACTAGAACTGAACTAGAACTAAACTGGAACTGGGTCTGAACTAGAACTAAACTAGAACTGAACTAGAACTGAACTAGAACTGAACTAGAACTGAACTAGAACTGAACTAGAACTGAACTAGAACTGAACTAGAACTGAACTAGAACTGAACTAGAACTGAACTAGAACTGAACTAGAACTGAACTAGAACTAGAACTGAACTAGAACTGAACTAGAACTAGAACTGAACTAGAACTAGAACTAGAACTGAACTAGAACTGAACTGAACTAGAACTGAACTAGAACTGAACTAGAACTAGAACTGAACTAGAACTGAACTGAACTAGAACTGAACTAGAACTGAACTAGAACTAAACTAGAACTGAACTAGAACTGAACTAGAACTGAACTAGAACTAAACTGGAACTGGGTCTGAACTAGAACTAAACTAGAACTGAACTAGAACTGAACTAGAACTGAACTAGAACTGAACTAGAACTGAACTAGAACTGAACTAGAACTGAACTAGAACTGAACTAGAACTGAACTAGAACTGAACTAGAACTGAACTAGAACTGAACTAGAACTGAACTAGAACTGAACTAGAACTGAACTAGAACTGAACTAGAACTGAACTAGAACTGAACTAGAACTGAACTGAACTAGAACTGAACTAGAACTGAACTAGAACTGAACTAGAACTGAACTAGAACTGAACTAGAACTGAACTAGAACTGAACTGAACTAGAACTGAACTAGAACTGAACTAGAACTGAACTAGAACTAAACTGGAACTGGGTCTGAACTAGAACTAAACTAGAACTGAACTAGAACTGAACTAGAACTGAACTAGAACTGAACTAGAACTGAACTAGAACTGAACTAGAACTGAACTAGAACTGAACTAGAACTGAACTAGAACTGAACTAGAACTGAACTAGAACTGAACTAGAACTGAACTAGAACTGAACTAGAACTGAACTAGAACTAAACTGGAACTGGGTCTGAACTAGAACTAAACTAGAACTGAACTAGAACTGAACTAGAACTGAACTAGAACTGAACTAGAACTGAACTAGAACTGAACTAGAACTGAACTAGAACTGAACTAGAACTGAACTAGAACTGAACTAGAACTGAACTAGAACTGAACTAGAACTGAACTAGAACTGAACTAGAACTGAACTAGAACTGAACTGAACTAGAACTGAACTAGAACTGAACTAGAACTGAACTAGAACTGAACTAGAACTGAACTAGAACTAGAACTGAACTAGAACTGAACTAGAACTGAACTAGAACTAGAACTGAACTAGAACTGAACTGAACTAGAACTGAACTAGAACTGAACTGGAACTGAACTAGAACTGAACTAGAACTGAACTGGAACTGAACTAGAACTGAACTAGAACTGAACTAGAACTGAACTAGAACTGAACTAGAACTGAACTAGAACTGAACTAGAACTGAACTAGAACTAAACTGGAACTGGGTCTGAACTAGAACTAAACTAGAACTGAACTAGAACTGAACTAGAACTGAACAAGAACTGAACTAGAACTGAACTAGAACTGAACTAGAACTGAACTAGAACTGAACTAGAACTGAACTAGAACTGAACTAGAACTGAACTAGAACTGAACTAGAACTGAACTAGAACTGAACTGAACTAGAACTGAACTAGAACTGAACTAGAACTGAACTAGAACTGAACTAGAACTGAACTAGAACTGAACTGAACTAGAACTGAACTAGAACTGAACTAGAACTGAACTAGAACTAAACTGGAACTGGGTCTGAACTAGAACTAAACTAGAACTGAACTAGAACTGAACTAGAACTGAACTAGAACTGAACTAGAACTGAACTAGAACTGAACTAGAACTGAACTAGAACTGAACTAGAACTGAACTAGAACTGAACTAGAACTGAACTAAACTGGAACTGGGTCTGAACTAGAACTGAACTAGAACTGAACTAGAACTGAACTAGAACTGAACTAGAACTGAACTAGAACTGAACTAGAACTGAACTAGAACTGAACTAGAACTGAACTGAACTAGAACTGAACTAGAACTGAACTAGAACTGAACTAGAACTGAACTAGAACTAGAACTGAACTAGAACTGAACTAGAACTAGAACTAGAACTGAACTAGAACTAGAACTGAACTAGAACTGAACTGAACTAGAACTGAACTAGAACTGAACTGGAACTGAACTAGAACTGAACTAGAACTGAACTGGAACTGAACTAGAACTGAACTAGAACTGAACTAGAACTGAACTAGAACTGAACTAGAACTGAACTAGAACTGAACTAGAACTGAACTAGAACTAAACTAGAACTGACTGGAACTGAACTGAACTGGAACTGAACTGGAACTGAACTGGAACTGAACTAGAACAGAACTAGAACTGAACTTGAACTAGATCTGAACTCCATTTTTTATTCTATTTATTCCATGAGTAGTTGAGGTCTTTTGCTTTGATATTGTTGAGAATTCAAAATTCATGTCTGCCGCTAAAATGTTTTTGTGATAATTTGCTTTTAATACCCTGATAATTTGTGAACTAAAACCAATATTTATTTACACCAACTAAATATACAATTGAATAAATGTATTTAAAAAGTGTATTTAACAATATTAGTATCCGAACTTTGTGCATTCTCCCCAGTCAACAAACAAGTAAACAAACAATCCAATTTAAGTTAATCCAAAAAATATATATTCTTAAACTAAAAGTAACCAGGCAGTTAGTTAACCAGTCCTCACTCTCTCGCTCTTTCACACTCACAGTCAGTCTGTCACACTCGCAGTCGTAAAGGTTGTTAACTTTCAAAAAAAAAAAAAAAAAAAACGCCAATATTTTCATTTTGTATCATTTGTGCTCTCATTTTTGTTGTTTTTCGGAGTATGTAGCTGCTGGTTACATTTTGCGATCAATTGCCTTCCTCAAATAAAAAAAAAATAATATGAAACAACAACTATAACAAATGTAAACACAATTTATATGTTTTTTTTTAGCTTTTGTTGTTATTATTTTTATATAAAATTTGTTGTTGTTTTCCTATATATACAAAAAATAAATAAATAAAAACAAACCTCAGGAATAACAGCGGACGACACAATGGATGAATGTCTCTTTTTAAATACAAAAACAATTGCTACAGCCACAATCAGTTTACAGAGCAGAGCTACCAGATGATTTGTAATGTTTGCCAGCAAACATGGGGAGATTTTTTAAAGACTTCAACTTCTCTGCATTTTGTCAACATGTGAAGGATATTATTATGTATTAGTGAGACTTCAAGGATATCAGGAAGACATTTAATGTACAAGCAGAGCTCATATAGAAGAATGAATGTAAAGGATCCGCATGAAAGCAGATTTGATCTCCGTTGATCTTGAATGCAGTATTTGGTGGGTGCGAATAAAATAAAGCTCTTTAGCTTAGATAAGTATGGAACAGCTAGTTCTTTATTCCCAAATATAATTTTGTTTAAAATTTGATGGCAACATTTTATAGTCATCATCCAAACATACATTAACATTTACCACACGACGACAAATCCCTGTACAATACAAATTTCATACATGTTTGCTAAATGGATGATGGCTGGCTGTAAATAGTTGGTTGGTTGGATGGTTGGTTGGTTGAATGCTTGACTAAAACAAACTGGCTGCTGTTGCTGCTGAAATCGATGTGTATCGACATTTTTTTGGAAATAAATCTGGGATTTCTAAACGGCTGGTCCGATCGGGATAAAATTTGACGTGGGCATAGCCAAGGAGCATTCGATTTCTATAGAAGTTGATCGCTGTACAGCTCGAAATTTCCTATAGAAATTTATCGCTGTACAGCTCGAAATTTCCTATAGGAAATTGATCGCTGTACAGCTCGAAATTTCCTATAGGAAATTGATCGCTGTACAGCTCGAAATTTCCTATAGGAAATTGATCGCTGTACAGCTCGAAATTTCCTATAGGAAATTGATCGCTGTACAGCTCGAAATTTCCTATAGGAAATTGATCGCTGTACAGCTCGAAATTTCCTATAGGAAATTGATCGCTGTACAGCTCGAAATTTCCTATAGGAAATTGATCGCTGTACAGCTCGAAATTTCCTATAGGAAATTGATCGCTGTACAGCTCGAAATTTCCTATAGGAAATTGATCGCTGTACAGCTCGAAATTTCCTATAGGAAATTGATCGCTGTACAGCTCGAAATTTCCTATAGGAAATTGATCGCTGTACAGCTCGAAATTTCCTATAGGAAATTGATCGCTGTACAGCTCGAAATTTCCTATAGGAAATTGATCGCTGTACAGCTCGAAATTTCCTATAGGAAATTGATCGCTGTACAGCTCGAAATTTCCTATAGGAAATTGATCGCTGTACAGCTCGAAATTTCCTATAGGAAATTGATCGCTGTACAGCTCGAAATTTCCTATAGGAAATTGATCGCTGTACAGCTCGAAATTTCCTATAGGAAATTGATCGCTGTACAGCTCGAAATTTCCTATAGGAAATTGATCGCTGTACAGCTCGAAATTTCCTATAGGAAATTGATCGCTGTACAGCTCGAAATTTCCTATAGGAAATTGATCGCTGTACAGCTCGAAATTTCCTATAGGAAATTGATCGCTGTACAGCTCGAAATTTCCTATAGGAAATTGATCGCTGTACAGCTCGAAATTTCCTATAGGAAATTGATCGCTGTACAGCTCGAAATTTCCTATAGGAAATTGATCGCTGTACAGCTCGAAATTTCCTATAGGAAATTGATCGCTGTACAGCTCGAAATTTCCTATAGGAAATTGATCGCTGTACAGCTCGAAATTTCCTATAGGAAATTGATCGCTGTACAGCTCGAAATTTCCTATAGGAAATTGATCGCTGTACAGCTCGAAATTTCCTATAGGAAATTGATCGCTGTACAGCTCGAAATTTCCTATAGGAAATTGATCGCTGTACAGCTCGAAATTTCCTATAGGAAATTGATCGCTGTACAGCTCGAAATTTCCTATAGGAAATTGATCGCTGTACAGCTCGAAATTTCCTATAGGAAATTGATCGCTGTACAGCTCCAAATTTCCTATAGGAAATTGATCGCTGTACAGCTCCAAATTTCCTATAGGAAATTGATCGCTGTACAGCTCCAAATTTCCTATAGGAAATTGATCGCTGTACAGCTCCAAATTTCCTATAGGAAATTGATCGCTGTACAGCTAGAAATTTCCTATAGGAAATTGATCGCTGTACAGCTAGAAATTTCCTATAGAAATTGATCGCTGTACAGCTGAAAATTTCCTATAGAAATTTATCGCTGTACAGTTGAAAATTTCCTATAGAAATTGATCGCTGTACAGCTGAAAATTTCCTATAGAAATTGATCGCTGTTCAGCTCAAAATTTCCTATAGAAATTGATCGCTGTTCAGCTCAAAATTTCCTATAGAAATTGATTGCTGTTCAGCTCAAAATTTTCCAAAAAAATTTTGATTCTGGCCCACTGTGCAATGTTTGTTTGTAAAATTTGGTTGGATGATTTTTGGCGAACGCCAAACGAACCCGGCACACAGAGTCTTTGCGTTAAACGTGAAATGATTTTATTCACCACATTTGTAATCGCAACAAACAGCAACAACAACAATTACAACAACCTGAAGTCGTCGTCTAAAGACATTGAACTGATGTTTATTATTTTGTTGTTGTTTAATTTTATTTGATACAAATACGTTTGTATTAAACGATATTTCTGTTTTCATGTCTCCTTTTCTTTCCGTATTTTTAAACAAAGTGAAACGAATGCCCCAGCCACACTTTTCTCTATGCAAATGTGGCCAAAGAGGTTTAAGGAATTATGTTCTGTTTTTTTCTTATTTTTTTTGGAAAACTAAAGACAATTTTCACAAAACTTATGTTTTTTAAGCAGCCAAAATGCAAATTAGAATTAAACAAGTAAGAGTGCTATATTCGGCTGTGCCGAATCTTATATACCCTTCACCAAATTATACTTCAAAATTTTAAATATTTTTAGGTAAACAAAATTTAATTTTTTTTTAGTTTTTTTTCATTTTTTGGAAAAAAATTTATTTAAAATTTTTTTTTTTTTTAAATTGAAATTTTTTTAAATTTAAAATTTTTTTTTTTTTAAATTTTAAAATTTTTTTTTTGGTTTTTTTAATTTTTTTTTTTTTTGAAAAAAAAAATTCGGGTTAAAAATTTTTTCCCGATTTTGACCCATTGTAGGTCCAACTTAATATGGTCTTATATACGTCGTTGCAAATGTCTTTGAAATATCTATCATTAGATATCCATATTGTCTATATTAATGTCGTATTAATTCAGATATAGGTCAAAAATTGGTCAAAAATCGAGGTTGTCTTGGTTTTTTCCTCATATCTCAGCCATTTGTGGACCGATTTTGCTGATTTTAAATAGCAAAATTCTCGAAAGTATGTCTGACAGAATTATTGAAGATTTGGATCCCGAAGATATCTGGGGTCTTCAGAAAACTGATTTCAACAGACAGACAGACAGACAGACAGACAGACGGACAGACAGACAGACAGACAGACAGACAGACAGACGGACATGGCTTAATCGACTCCGCTATCTATAAGGATTCAGAATATATATACTTTATAGGGTCGGAAATGAAAAATATAGAAATTACAAACGGAATGACAAACTTATATATACCCTTCTCACGAAGCTGAAGGGTATAAAAAAGAAAGAAACTTCAAAAAATATTCACAAATTTCCAAAAAAAGAAAAATATTAAAGAAGATAAAGATCAGTACGAAGTTGTGAAAACACTACTCTAATAGTGATAAAACAAAATTAAAAGATTTCTTTAGTACGACATTGACAAGACAATGGAAACTTAGGTATTATTTTAACAAATATGGTCTGTCTAAACTGCAATAACTCAATATTTTGTTGGGTATCCCTTATTTTTTATAACTGCTACACATCGACGATGCATTGAACAAATTAAACAGTCAATGATCTCCTTTGAAATATTTTGCTATTCACTTATTATAACCGCCTCCGATAAATCTTCCTTCCTGGTGTAATTTTGTGTCCTTATTTTACAATCTACAATTTCCCATAGATTTTCTATGGAATTAATATCTGGCGATTGGGCAGGCCACTTCGAAACACGTAACTCGTTGGATTGTAACCACTCGTTTACAACCCTAGAGGTGTGTTTCGCGTCGTTGTCGTGTTGGAATCTCCAAACTAGGGGCATATTTTCCTCAGCGTATGAATACATAACATCGTTTAATATGGTTCTGTATCCTCTATACCTGTCATGGTATCTTTTATAATATGAATTGGGCCCATACCTTGCCCTGAAAAACATTCCCATACCATAATCTTGCCACCGCCAAACTTTACAATCTTATTTGTGTACTTTGGATGTAATCTTTTTCCCTTTGGTCGTCTTACAAATGATCTCCCATCACTAACTCTTAAATTGTATTTGGATTCGTCGGAAAAGAGGACAGACAGTATTCCATTTCTGTATCGACCAGTTTAAATGATCCCTGGCAAATTGTAGACGAGCAGAATGGTTCTTTTGAGAAATGAGTGTTTTTTTCACAGGACGATAGCAACCAAGACCAACTGTTCGGGTATTTATTTCTAATTTGAGGCTATTAACAACCTCTCGATTAGTTATTTTTGGTAATTTCTTGAACTCTCTCGCTATTAAATTACATATCTTGTCTAGGAGTAGTCTTACGAGGTCTTCCACCTAAATGTTGAGTTTTTACAGAACCGGTCTCACGAAATTTCTTTATAATTTTTGAAACTGCTGATTTATTTATTGAATATTTGTCACAGATACTTTTTTGTTTTAAACCAGCTTTAAAATCGTTAATTATTTTATTTTTTAAGTCTTCACAAATCTTAACTTTAGCCATTTTCGTTAACTTTGAAAAAAAGCAATTATGCGAAAAACTTGGAAAAAGAAATTGTGAAAAATTACCAGAATTTAAAAATAAAATAAAAATAACTGTAAACAGGATGCTTTTTACATCGTTCTTTTAAATATTATTTTCGTTTTACACTTCTTTCTTGCAGAAGTTTAAAAGTTTCCATTGTTTTGTCAGTAGAGAAATAGTGACTATTTTTAATTTTGTTCCCCTTTTTCAGAATATAATTAATTGTGTTGTTCCGCGGGAGTTTGTTCCCCGGGAGTTTTTTCCCATTGAATTTGAATAGGAAAAATGAGAAAAGGAAGAAAACTCCCGGGAAATTTTTATTTATAATTGGGCTGTATATAAATAAAACTATACAAGTAAAATACTAAAAAAATTTTATTTTAAAAAAAATATTTTAAATTTTGGGCTACATATGGAATATTTGGAAAAGTTTCCATTGTTTTGTCAACCACTGTAGGTCAAAAATCGAGGTTGTCCTGGTTTTTTCCTCAAATCTCAGCCATTTGTTGACCGATTTTGCTAATTTTAAATAGGAAACTTCTCGAAAGCATGTCTGACAGAATTATTGAAGATTTGGATCCCGAAGATATCTGGGGTCTTCAGAAAATTGATTTCTACAGACAAACGGACGGACATGGTTTAGTCGACTCCGCTATCTATAAGGATCCAGAATATATATACTTTATCGGGTCGGAAATAAAAAATGCAGAAATTACAAACGGAATGACAAACTTATAATATACCCTTCTTACGAAGGTGAAGGGTATAATTATCAAAAGCGAAACAAATTGGAAATTTTGTACATATGTATATCAAAAACACAATCACCCCTATCGTGAAAAACATGTGAATTTATGTTCCCATGAAATATCCATTTCCCTCGAAGGGAAAATTGCTATCGTGATATTCCCCTGAACTTTTCATTCACAATAGTTGATTTTGTTCGTAACAGCTGTTTATTGTTTACAAAATTCCATCTAAAAATGTCCCATGTTGGGGATTTTTTTCACGTGAACAAAGTTTATGAACGAAAAATGGGAAAAGGGAACACATTTCATGTGAAATATTGTTGCGCGATAGGGGTGAATTAGAAAATGAATTTCTTTGCAACATTGCAGTAGTTACAATTGTGATATGCTCTGTTTGTAACGATCACTGATCTAAACAGTGACCATACATTGATGGAAGTTCCTCCTTTAAGTAAGTTTTCTGGAATTTTTTGGCATACTTTTGGGATCTACATTAATGACCGCCTAGATTAGGCAATACTTTATGGAGGCATTGAATCTAAAGCTGGCCACACACGTTTGATTTGTGAGTATGATTTGTTCGTGTTCGACGTCTTGTTATTTGTTAATGGGGCTGTGCGCGAACAAAATCACAAGTAATTGAAAATTTTCAATCACAAATCAGGCGAACAAATCATTCCAAATGTGTGGCCAGCTTAACACAAACCAAAAACGAATGGCTCAAAGGGGCAATTTGAGATCAATTTTTTAGAAACATATTGAAATCAATCCCAAACATTTTGAAAATTATATGAGAAAATTAAGAATTTCACAAGCTACTTCATAAACTCATATTATCCTCCACCATAAAGTAGCATACAAAACTACCTAGTAGAGGAATAACAGGAAGATCATGCAACCCAGCATGGCCATAAATCAAATTGTATAGAAGTATTTTCAGTGATACATACTGTTTACAACAAGTTGGAGTGACTTTAAATTGTAATTTATTTAAAGAATTTGTTTTATATTTTTGCTGGTTAAAACTCACTGACTCATCCAAACAGTTTTTCGTTTTAGATAAAATAGCAAGCATTTAATTCTGTTCCAGAAACATTTTAAAAAATGCAGAATTTTCTCAAAGTTTTAGCTTTAATTTTGAAACATTTGTAAAAATATAAATTTATTCAAAGTATTGGCCATTGTTAGCTATGACCTTTTCCCATCTTTCTGGCAACAAATGGATTCCAAGCTGCAAAAGAACTGCTCATCTTTTGAGGCCACGGACGAATCAAGCCAATTTCGGATACTCTCTTCCAAAGTCACGAGTACTCCAGAGAGAGCGTGCAGCTTCGATCGAAACAAATATCAGTTGGATGAAGCACAGTCTGTACTATAAAGCGGGTGAGGCATAACTTCCCAACCACTTCATTGTAAATAGTTTTTAACAGATGGAATATTATGGCTTCATACCTGACAGTATAAGTTCCCTGTGATGGTCTAACCAGATTTCAGCAGCTCATAATAGTTAAGACCCTTTTCCTCCCACCAAATACGCAGCATTATCCTTAGCACCATGGATATTTGACTTTGGCTATTGTTTTCATAGCAGCATAAACAATTTTACAATATCCAATCAGGTGGTTCTGCACCTGAGGAGGAGACTCCAACTGTGTGATGTCGAAATTTGGATGACTGCTCCGGTGACTTTCCAGAAGGAACTGTTGCGTTAACATGACCTTGTGTTCCTTTAACTGGTAAAACCTTAGTTTCTTTGTGAAGCTGGTGATCGGAAGTAATTTGCTCTCCTCGTATTTCCGTAGGTCTTGTCTGACATGCCTCGTTGGGAGACTCCAACTGTGTGATGTCGAAGTTTGGATGACTCCTCCGTTGACATCCCAGAAGGAACTATTGCATCAATATGATGTTGTGTTCCTCAACCGGTAGAATCTTAGTTTCCTTGTGAAGCTGGTGATCGGAGGTAATTTGCTCTCCTCGTATTTCCGTAGGTCCTGTCTGACGTGCCTCGGGGGGAGACTCCAACTGTGTGATGTCGAAGTTTGGATAACTCCTCCGGTGAGATCCCAGAAGGAACTATTTTGTCAATATGATGTCGTGTTCCTCAACCGGTAGAACCTTAGTTTCCTTGTGAAGCTGGTGATCGGAGGTAATTTGCTCTCCTCGTATTTTCCTAGGTCCTGTCTGACATGCCTCGGAGGGAGCAACTGTGTGATGTCGAAGTTCGGATGACTGCTCCAGTGTCTTCCCAGAAGGAACTGTTGCATCAACATGACGTTGTGTTCTTTTAACCGGTAAAACCTTAGTTTCCTTGTGATTTGGTGGTGTTCAGAGGTAATTTGAAGCCAGCCTGTGATGGCCCTGCGTTTTGACAGCTTTAAATATTTCTGCACTGAGTATCACGCAACGAAGGCGACCACACTGGAGCAGCATAGTTAACCAATGAAAGGCCAATTGTCTTGTAGCTTGCTAGCAAGGATTCTTTGTCCATATCCCAAGTACTGCTGGATAGGGCTTTGAGGACCTTGTTCCTATTTCGCAGTTTATGCGTGATTGCAGTGGCCTGTGCTGACGAAGTAAAAAGACTTGAGTAGCTCCCAATTTTTTTGCAAGCTCTTGTTGTGTTTTACAACAATCTTCATGGGGTAACTCCTCCAATTCTTGGTCTTCAAACTGGCCTGGGCAATATTTGTCTTCAAAACGACATATAAATTATTAAAAACAAAAACCGCGTTCAAAAGATACGCCATCTATTGTAAATCCACAATATTAGAAAACTAAATTATTTGTTCTCAAACTTAAAAATATTAATTTTGTTTCAAAAACATTTTAATTTAAAATATCAATATTACAAAGGTTTTTTACTAATTAGTTTGAATATCCAAAACCATTAACTCCAAAAAGTGTTAAAATCGGGCTATTGTTAGATCTATATCAAAATTTAGATCTATTTTAAAATTTTGGTGCAAAAATCTCGTATTGTTATTAAAATGTTAGCTCAAGTGAGATTTTTCTTTAGCCATGTAGCCATGTTTTACAGTATTACTAGTTGGAAACACTGTTAAATTACCGTTAAAGTGAAAATTGTAATGATTTTTGTGCAGCCCTAAGATATGCTACATAAATTAAATACATTTCATCAATTTAATGTTTAAATCGTCTAGTAAATGACTAGTAATTAGTTTTGCCTCTAAAAAATATAATTTGAAAAGAAAAATATCCAACTAATTTTAAAAAAAATATTAATTTTCAATTAAACAAATTTTTGCATCAAAAAGAGTTTCTGTTAATATCCAGTTTTTATTTTTAATTTATTAGCTGACACCTTTGTAACTTTCTTTTAGAGAATTTTCTCAATAAGTACTGGCTGGTTTTTTGGAAATGGTTTTGTTTGCAGTTTACCTACTCATTTTAAAGCCATTACCTACATATGCGTAAAACTTTATTTATTACAATATTTTTTAATTTGTGGTTTTGTGAACTACACCTGTCATATATATATTTTGTCCATTTCAATGTAGATTGGTTGACCACATTAACATGTGTCCTTAAAAAAAAGTAGTCACTCATAATTACAAAATACTTGTATTGCATACACCTGTTGTTGCTTGCTTTAATCAAGGTGAAATGTAATAACCACTGTTTAACAGGGATAATATGACTTTAGAGGTTAAACGGCATAACAATGAATAATCGTAAGGTATTGGGATATTTAGGCTTAATGAATTCATTTGGCTGCTTCTGAAAGCTCCCAAAATATCAAAAATCCCGGAATTACATCTGATTTGTAAAAAAGAAGCAAGAGATCTATATTCGGCTGTGCCGAATCTTATATACATACCCTTCACCAAATTATACTTTAAAATAATTTTTTTTAAATATTTTTAGTTAAACAAAATTAATTTTTTTTTTTTATTGTTTTTCAAAATTTATTTTTTTCGAAATTGTTTTTTAAAAAAAAGTTTTTTCCAAATTTTTTGAAAAAAAAATTTTTAAAACTTTTTTTTAAAAAAATTTTTTATGAAAAAAAATTCGGGTTAAAAAATATTTTTCCCGATTTTGACCCATTGTAGGTCCTTTTTCAAAATTTATTTTTTTCGAAATTGTTTTTAAAAAAAAAGTTTTTTCCAAATTTTTTGAAAAAAAAATTTTAAAATTTTTTTTTAAAAAAACATCATTGCAATGGACTTTGAAATATCTATCATTAGATACCCATATTGTCTATATTAATGACTTAGTAATCCAGATATAGATCAAAAATCTAGGTTGTCCTGGTTTTTTCCTTATATCCCAGCCATTTGTGGACCGATTTTGCTGATTTTAAATAGCAAACTTCTCGAAAGCATGTCTGACAGAAATATTGAAGATTTATTTATTTGCGAAGATATCTGGGGTCTTCAGAAAATTGATTTCAACAGATAGACTGACAGACGGACATGGCTTAATCGACTTTATAGGGTCGGAAATGAAAAATGTAGAAATTACAAACGGAATGACAAACTTATATACAGTGGTTGACAAAACAATGGAAACTTTTCCAAATATTCCATATCTAGCCCAATATTTAAAATATTTTTTAAAATAATTTTTTTTTTTTGTGTTTTTCTTGTATAGTTTTATTTATATAAATTAACTGAAAAACAAACAACATAATTAATTATATTCTGAAAAAAGGGAACAAAATTAAAAATATTCGCTATTTCGCTACTGACAAAACAATGGAAACTTTTAAACTTCTGCAAGAAAGAAGTGTAAAACGAAAATAATATTTAAAAGAACGATGTAAAAAGCATCCTGTTTACAGTTATTTGATTTTATTTTTAAATTCTGGTAATTTTTCACAATTTCTTTTTTCAAGTTTTTCGCATAATTGTTTTTTTTTCAAAATTAACGAAAATGGATAAAGTTAAGATTTGTGAAGACTTAAAAAATAAAATAATTAACGATTTTAAAGCTGGTTTAAAACAAAAAAGTATCTGTGACAAATATTCAATAAATAAATCAGCAGTTTCAAAAATTAAAAAGAAATTTCGTGAGACCAGTTCTGTAAAAATTCAACATTTAGGTGGAAGACCTCGTAAGACTACTCCTAGACAAGATATGTAATTTAATAGCGAGAGAGTTCAAGAAATTCCCAAAAATAACTGCTCGAGAGGTTGTTAATAGCCTAAAATTAGAAATAAGTACCCGAACAGTTAGTCGCAGGGCAAATGAGGCCGATCTTGGTTGCTATCGTTCTGTGAAAAAACCACTCATTTCTAAAAAGAACCGTTCTGCTCGTCTACAATTTGCCAGGGATCAATTAAACTGGTCGATATAGAAATGGAATATTGTCCTCTTTTTCGACGAATCCAAATACAATTTAAGAGGCAGTGATGAAAGAACATTTGTAAGACGACCAAAGGGAAAAAGATTAGATCCAAAGTACACAAATAAGACTGTAAATTATGGTATGGGGATGTTTTTCAGGGCAAGGTATGGGCCCAATTCATATTATAAAAGATACCATGACAGGTATAGAGGATACAGAACCATATTAATCGATGTTATGTATCCATACGCTGAGGAAAATATGCCCCTAGTTTGGAGATTCCAACACGACAACGACCCGAAACACACCTCTAGGGTTGTAAACGAGTGGTTACAATCCAACGAGGTACGAGATTTTAAAGTGGCCTGCCCAATCGCCAGATCTCAATCCCATAGAAAATCTATGGAAAATAAGGACCCAAAATTACACCAGGAAGGAAGATTTATCGGAGGCGGTTATAATAAGGGAATGGCAAAATATTTCTAAGGAGACCATTGACTCTTTAATTGGTTCAATGCATCGTCGATGTGTAGCAGTTATAAAAAATAAGGGATACCCAACAAAATATTGAGTTATTGCAAAGTTTAGACAGACCATATTTGTTAAAATAATACCTAAGTTTTCATTGTTTTGTCAATGCCGTAATAAAAAAATCTTTTAATTTTGTTTTCTCATTTTTAGAATTTAATTAATTATGTCCTTTGTTTTTTGTTAAATTAAGTTAATCACCCCTATCGGCAATAACATGTGAAATTTTGTTTCCATGAAATATCCATTTCCCTCGAAGGGAAAATTGCTATCGGGAATATCATGATGAACTTTTCATTCACAATAGTTGATTTTGTTCGTATCAGCTGTTTATTGTTTACAAAATTCCATCTAAAAATTTCACAAGGGGAATTTTTTTCACGTGAACAAAGTTGATGAACGAAAAAAGGAAAAGGGAAAATATTTCATGTGAAATGTTGATTCGCGATAGGGGTGAATAAAAGTATAGAAATAAAATACTACAAAAATGTTAAAATTTTTTAAAAAATTATTTCAGATTTTTTAATGAAATATTTGGAAAAGTTTCCATTGTTTTGTCAACCGCTGTATATGTATATAGAAAATTTTGTATTTTATGTATAACAGTTTTTTGTATAATTATTTTAAATCCCAAAAATTAGGAGTATAACAGTTTATCTGAAAAATTATTCATAACAGTTTGTAGAAAATGTGTGTATTTCTGATAAAAACATTTTGTATACCAGTTTTTTTCTGTAAAAAATGTTGTGTATAACAATATTTTATATAGAAAAAGATGGAGTATAACAGTTTTTTATATAAAAAATATTGCATATAACAGTTTGTTCTATAAAATATTGCGTATAACAGTTTTTTCTATAGAAACTATTGTGTATAACAGTACTTTCTGTAGCACGTTTTGGGTATAACAGTATTTTATATAGAACATTTTATGTATATCAATATTTTCCATTTTTCATAAGTTATAAAAACATTTATCCTGACAATTTTATTTATTTCATCTGTGTTCTTTTCTCCCAGTGCACTGGAATTTAAAGTTCGAACGCACCCAACTATTTATCATTAGATTATAAAAATCTGAACTAATAACCACAGCTAATTTAAACATTTTTATCACGAAATCTAAATGTCAATCAATTTTTAAACTCAATTACGTACTACATACACTTTATAACAACAATAAAAACAACAACAACAACTGCTATTAAATGGAGACGTCTTAACAAATTTGTTTCATTATTATTATGATCGATAATGTTTATTATTATCTGTGCAAATATTATCCAGACATTTATAAATACACACATTTAGCACACGTTTCAATTATAGTTGTTATTGTTAATGAGTGACAAAAACACAAGCACTTAAAATCAATGCATCTTGAGTAGTTTACTACTATTTTGTTTTTGTTTTGTTGTGATTTTGCTTTATCATGCCAGAGTATTTTAACACCTTCTTAGTACCAAAAAAAAAGACGGCAACATTGTTTGTTGACAAAGTGAGAAACAGAGAGAGAGGGAGAATGATAAGTGGTGCAGAGGATAGTATGTAGACAGTGTTTACCAAAATAGTAATAAATTAATATTTGCTTCAAAATATTCCAAGAGTCATCGATGTTCTTTAAAAAATTTCATATAATAATCTTTGTTTACTTTAGGGGGACAACAAGATATGGCCTTGTTCATGATGACTTGGCAAAATGATTATTAAACAGAGCTCTAGAGAATGTGAATGATGAGTGATTTTTCAAAAATACTTGATAAGAAAATCAATTTTTACGCTTTAAAATTAATGTAGGACAAGAATCTAGAGAGAGAGTATAAAGAGGCAGACTATTTGATACCCTAATGCCCAGTTTTTCACTTGTTATTTAAATACGTATTTAGTTAATTTTTACTTAAAATTAAGTTGTATTTAAATACAGTTTGAGTTTTTCAGTGCTACATAATTTGTCTTATTTAAATACGATAAAAGTATGGTAGCACTACTAAATATCAAAAATTTATCGATAGTTTTGCTTAAAACAGCTGTTCAACCAAAACAAAAATTGATACATTTTGCCCAATAAAAAATAAAAGTTTGTTAAACAAAAAATGAATGGAAGGAAAATGTACAAAATAAGCTCCAATTGCCCCGCATCGGAATTGTAGTTTTAGCAAGACGCTGTTTTTAGCAAGACGCCGTTTTTTCACGACAATAGAGTGAAAAAAAAACAAAAGTCAGCTGTCAAAAACATATGGTAGTTTATGAAACTTAAATAGAATTTAAATGACCAACGTTGGCCAATTAAGTATCATTTAAAAAAGCACTGAGAAACTGATTTTCGTATTTAAATAGAACTTAAATATAATTCATATTTAAATACGAAGTCAAAAACTGGCTCTAACTCCTGGACATTTAAAATTTTTTAATCTGGGTGAATTTTTTTGAAATTTCTTGACTCTATTAGTAGCTATTGTTAACCTGCTGATTTTGAACCGCTGACATTTCACCAAATGTGTAATACCATGTTCACACGACGGCATTATTCGTCATTCACGCTATAAAAGGTTATTCAAACTGAATTACGTACGAACAAGGAAATTCACACTTGAAATTTTGTATGGCGAATCTTGTAATTCAGTTCATAATTGGGGGTTGAATGACGAATGACTGTCATCTCTAATTTTTATCGATTATTTATGTATCAAAATCAGCTGCCCAAACAAAAATGTCAAAACAAAACAAAATAAAGAAAAAGATTTTTGTATTAAATAAATAAATTAAAAGAAATAAAAAGTCTGATTAAAGTTAAATTCATTAGTAGAAGTAGCTGCTCTGCCATTCTTTCAGCCCACACCTCTAATAAAGCCCGCTCGCTGCCCTGGTCCCACTTGCTTGCACTTTTTATTTTTTCTAATAATGAAAATAATAATTAAATTATATTTGTTTAATTAATAATGCTACAATTACAAATTTAAAATTCGCACCAAACAAACAAAATAAACAAAAAAACAAAACATGTAAACAGAAGAAAAAAAACAAGAAGAAGAAATAAATAAATGTCAAACTGAATTACGAATATTGTCGTGTAAACAGGTTGATGCGCAATCGTAATTCAAAACGCGAATTAAGTAATTCAGACTGCCGTGGAAACATGGCATAACTCTGTGTCTATACTAGACAAATATATCTCTTAACAATCAATGAGGTCTGTTGTCATGTGAAAGTTGTCTAAGCTGAAACTCTAATAATTTTGTCATAACCCCCTGTCTATACCTGACAAATTTTTAGCATGATAAACATCAAAATGGTTATCAAGATAAAAAATTATCAGTATTATTGCTTCGTTACCCCCTGTCTACACTTGACAAATATTTTTCATAACAATTAATGACGTTTGTTGTCAAGACAAAGTTGTCTGAGCAAAAGCACTAAAAATTTTATCATAACAATGCAATAATACTAATAAATGGAGACTAACCTGATAATTTTGTATCTTGACAATCATTTTGACATTTATCATGATACAAATTTATCAGGTATAGACAGGGGGTTATGACAAAATTATTAAAGCTTCAGCTTAGACAACTTTGTCTTGACAACAAACGCCATTAATTGTTATGATAAATAATTGTCAAGTGTAGACAGCAGGTAACAATGTAATAATACTAATAAATGGAGCAATTTGTTAAGTTATCATGACAAAAATGTATCAAGTATAGACACTTGATAAGAGTTTCCTTATTCTATATTTAAAATCAAATGTTTTTACCTTTTATAGAGTACAAATTATAAATAGGATCTAAAATTATAAACTTTATTTATAAAAGAGACCACCAACCAGACTAAAAAAAACTACTGATGCCAACTAAACTACCTGTATTTAAATACCAATATTCTGTACATTGTAAATAAATTTGAAAATAAATATTGATAAGACTGTGTGTGTTTTTGTGCCCGGAATGATAATTCAATTATTTATTTGTTTATTTAATCACAACACATGCCGGTAGAGATATAATTTCTAAAGAGAAAAAAATAGCCCTCCCCAAATCTCTAAGATGTTGATAAGAATTTAAAATCTAGGTACTACACATTAATGAAATTGTCTATAAAGTCGTTGGCATTTTCAATAAAACTTTCAGTTGTAATTAGAAATTTAAACGTACAAGTTGAGTTGTTTAAAAAAAATCAAAAAAAAAATCTGAAACATTAATAAATTTAATTCTAGTTTAAAACTAAATTTTGCAAACATGTTGCTGATTTATTTAATAATAACCTTGAGCACATTAGTTGTTGTGTATTTGAAATGGTGCTTCAGTCACTGGCAACGTTTGGGTTTCCCCTATGTAGAGGCCCAGATACCATTCGGTGTTTTAGATCCGGTTATACGCACCTGGAAAAAATCTCTAGGCATGGCCATTTATGATGTCTACAGACAGTCCAAAGACCGTGTTGTCGGCATTTATTTAATTAATCGTCCCGCTCTGCTGGTGCGTGATGCTAAATTGTCCCGCGATATTTTGACCAAAGATTTTAGCAGTTTTCATGATCGTGGCGTTTATGTGGATGAGGAACATGATGCCATGTCCGGGGGTCTGTTCTTTTTGAAGGGTAAAAAATGGAAGAGTTTAAGAACAAAACTCACACCCTCATTTACATCGGGCAAATTGAAGGGTATGTTCGGTACCATCGAAGATGTATCCAATAAAATGGTGGATCATATTAAAGCGCAATTGCCAGAGGATGGCAGTGCTGGTACAGTGGAGACTAAACAATTGTTTGTTACGTAAGTTTCATCTAATTAATTAATTTAATAAGATTTTATTTTAATGTATTTGTTTGCTCTTTTAACAGCTATGCCATTGACATTATAGCTTCAGCAATTTTCGGTTTAAATGTCAATAGTTTTGTTAATCCCGACAATGAGTTCTTTGCTTTGAGCAGAACTGTCAATGAGAATACTTATGTTGGCGTTTTCCGTGGCACTTGTCAATTTTTGTTCCCCGGGTAAGTAATAATTAAGCTAATCTTTCCTAAATTCATGATTTCATAAATTAAAGTTCATAAAAATATCACAGATCGTTATTTAATTGCTGTAATTAATAATGCATGTTATTACATATAACATGTAATGTCATTTGAAGCTTTACGTAAACAGAAGTTATGGGATAATTATAACCCAGGTTGCATTATGCCATTATTCATTATACCAGATTATTCCAGTTGCTTCATTAGATTGAGCTCAATATTGTTAGCCATCAAATGAATAAATTTAACTAGTAAGAGGGCTATATTCGGCTGTGCCGCATCTTATATACCCTTCACCAAATTAAACAAAATTTAATTTTTTTTTTTTAATTTTGATTTAAAATTTTTTTTTTTCAAATTAATTTTTTTTTTTAATTTATTAACCCCCTGTCTATACATGACAAATATTTATCATAACAATAAATGACGTTTGTTGTCAAGATAAATAATATTAATAAATGGACACTATACCTGATGATTTTTTATCTTGACAACCAGTTTTACGTTTATCATGATAAAAATTTATCAGCTATAGACAGGGGGTAATGAAAAAAATGTTATTACAAAATTTATTTTTTAAAATTTTTCTTTTCTAATTTATTAATGAAAAAAATTGTATGACAAAATAATTTTTTTGTTTTTTTAGGTCTGACTTTTTTTTAATTTATTAGTGAAAAAAAAATTTCATTTCAAAATTTCTTTTTAATTATTTTTTCAAAATTTATATTTAAATTTAAAAAAAAAATCAATTTTTTAATGAAAAAAAAAAATGAATGAAAAAATAATTTTTGGAAAAAAAATTCAGGTTAAACAAGTAAGAAAGCTATATTCGGCTGAGGCGAATCTGATTATACTTCAAAAAACAAATTTTAAAACCAAAACCAAAAAAAAAATAATTTTGTCAGAAAAGAAAAATTTTGAATGAAAATTTATTAATGAAAAAAAATTTATGACAAAATTATTTCTTTTTTGGTTTTTGGGTCTGATTTTTTTTTAATTTAATAGTAAAAAAAATTTCATTTTAATTATTTTTTCAAAATTTATATTTTAAATTTAAAAAAAAAAATTAATTTTTTTATGAAAAAATTATTTTTGGAAAAAAAAATCAGGTTAACCCGGCAATTCCCATAACCTCGCCAAAGGGAGAAACAATTTGTTTTTATTAGAAATAGTAAAAATACGTCTAGTTTACACTATAAATAAGTTTAAAATGAAAAAAAATATAGCTAGTTGCGATTTTATAGCGGGGGTCACCAATAGGTGACACTGGGCAGAGAAAAAATAATTTTCTAAAAATACTTGCTGATATTGTTAGCCTGAATATCTAGCAGTATTTATTAAAAAAAATTATTGTGATACTTTACCGTTTGGCATTTTTATAACAACTTATTTATCATAAAACACACATCAGTATGTTAAAATCAAAAACACTGCTTAAAGATTTTTAAAAATCCCCTAGTTAATAAAATTCTAGCGTTGCCAAAATAAAATCAGATATAAAACAGGATCTTGTCTGTATATAAATAATATTATTATTTTTCAATGATATCTGTTTCTATGTTTAAAACTACCGTTAATCTTTGTCACCTGTAGGTGACACTGGGAATTGCCGGGTTAAATAAGTAAGAAAGCTATATTCGGCTGAGCCGAATCTTATATATCCTTCAAAATACAAATTTTAAATATTTTTAGGTAAACAAAATTTATTTTTTTTTCCAGTTGTTTTTTTCATTTTTTGGAAAAAAAAAATTTCAAATTGTTATTTTAATTTTTTTTAAATTTTTAAATTTTTTTAAATTTAAAAAAAAAAATTTTTTTGGTGAAAAAAAATTAGGGTTAAAAAATATTTTATTTTTTAATTTTTTGGAAAAAAACTTTTTTTTAATTTTTTTTTAAATTATAAAATTTTTTTTTGGTAAAAAAAAAAATTCTGGTTTAAAAATATTTTTTCCCATTGTAGGTCCAACTTACTATGGTCTTATATACGTCGTGCAAAGGTATTTGAAATATCTACCATTAGATATCCATATTGGCCCATAATCATAGTCAAAAATAAAGTACATTTTAAGAGAATTAAACTCGACTTTACTTAAGAGTGGACTTTAGGTCTATCATAGACAAGTTAAAGTATACTTCTGACGCTGAAGTCGACTCTAAATATAAAACTAGCTGAAGTTGTTTTTAACTCGTTTAACAACAGCATCAGCTGTTCTTCGCCGAGTAAAAAAGTTCGTCACAAAGTAAAAAATGTTTAAGTTACAAGATATTGGTAGAGATTTTGCAATTATTGAACAGTTATCAATAAAATTAGTACCAAAATATCGTAATTATTAATTAAACTTATCTTTACCATTTTTCCACAACAAACTGCTATCTTTAGATGTCCCGGATACATTTATTGTTTACGTTTTTTTGATTTTTTTTTAATTTTGTATGTCAGCTGTTCAGCAACTTGTCTGATTTTGTTGTATTTCTACATTTGCGGTGGCACCCAGTTAAAGTCGGTTCAATTTAAAACATACTTTAATTTTGACTATGGTTGCAAATTAATAAAAAGCAGGTTTTTATTTTAAAGTTGATTTTAAAAAGAACCGACTTTAGTGTTTGACTATGATTATGGGCCATTGTCTATATTAATGACTTAGTAATCAAGATATAGGTACATAAGTCAAAATTGGTCAAAAATCGAGGTTGTCCTGGTTTTTTCCTCATATCTCAACTATTTGTGGACCGATTTTGCTGATTTTAAATAGGAAACTTCTCGAAAGCATGTCCGACAGAATTATTGAAGATTTGGATCCCGAAGATATCTGGGGCATTCAGAAAATTTATTTCAACAAACAGACGGACGGACATGGCTTAATCGACTCCGCTAACTATAAGGATCCAGAATATATATACTTTATAGGGTAGGAAATTGTGGAAATTACAAACGGAATGACAAACTTATATATGTATACCATTCTCACGAAGGTGAAGGGTATAAAAATAATTTCCCAACTTTGACTCATTGTAGGCCCGACTTACTATGGCCTTATATATGTATAGGTCTTTGAAATATCTATCATTATATTGTCAAAAATCCAGATTGTCCTGTTTTTTTGCCTTATATCTCAGCCATTTGTGGGTCGTTAACAAATGTTGTCTATATACTTTTGTAACGAGAACTTATTAAGAATTGAGATCAGAGACTAAGGCAGTGAATCCTATTGTAAATTTGAAGCTATTTCACTTTTCGAAAATCAATCAATCCTATCGCGAATCAATATTTCTCATGAAAGTTGTTCCCTTTTCCCATTTCTCGTTCATCAACTTTGTTCCCGTGAAAAAATTCCTCATGTTGTGAAATTTTTAAGATGGAATTTTATAAACAATAAGCAGCTGTTACGAACAATATCAACTATTGTGAATGAAAAGTTCATAGGAATATCACGTTATCAATTTTCCCTTCGAGGGAAATGGATATTTCATGGCAACATAAATTTCACATGTCATTTCCGATAAAGTTGAATATTTCACATGAAATATGTTCCCATTTCAAATTGTTCGTTCATCATTGTGAAATTTTTAGATACAATTTTGTAAACAATAAGCAGCTGTTACAAACAAAATCCGCTATTGTGAATGAGAAGATCATGCGAATATCACGATAGCAATTTTCCCTTCGAGGGAAATGGTCTGAACTATAGAGCCGGTGAGGCAAAACTTCCCAACCACTTCATTCTAAATACTTTTTCACTGGTATTGCAACATGTGGACGAGCGAATATTATGGTTTTATGTCTGTTCGTTTATCGGCCAAAGCTCGCTTCAAACGAATCAGTTGCGTTCGGTACAGGTTCCCTGTAATGGTCTGGTTAGATTTCAGCAACTCATAATTGCTCAAAATTGCTACCAATAAATACAGAGAATTACCTTAGCTCCAAGGATATTTGGTGTCGATTCGTTGGTTGGCCGTGCTTCACATACGGTCTCTTACGCCTGGGGTTATCCTTCCTAATGGTGCAAAAATGATTTTATTTTATAGCGCTTCAAAGGCCTTTCCAAAGACAGTCGACGGACCGTAAATGGGTCAAAATCGGAAAAATATTTTTTAGTCGGAATTTTTTTTTTTCACTAAAATATTTTTTTTAGCGAAATTTGTTTTCACAAATTTTTTTAAATTTTACAAAAACATTTTTTTTCCAATTTTTTTTTTTTTTCAACAAAAATAATTTTCAAGGGTATTTATTGTATGTATGTATATATATATACAATAAATTTGCTTCTAATTTGTAATTTTTCTGAAAAAATTTCAAGTTCGAGTTTTCGAAATTAAATTCGAATTTTCAAATATTAGAAAAATAAAATAAATTGTTTAATTTCCTATGAAAACTGTAATAAAATTAAATAAATTTTTTAAATTTTTCTGAAAAATTTTCAAATTCTAATTTTGGAAATCAAAGAAAATTGTAAAATAAATAGCTAAACAAAACAAACATTTTGCCACATTTTTTGAATATTCGAAATTAAGTTCGAAATTTTGAACATAATGTTCAAATTCTAGTTATCGAATTTGAACATTTTAAGTTCGAATTTTGAAATATTGTAAAAATAAATGAAATTTTTGACATTTCTTTGACAACTTTAATAAATACAATAAAAATAAAATTGTTTGTTAAGATTTTCCTGAAAAATTTTAATTTTTTTAGTTCGAATTATCGAAATTAAAAAAAAAAACTTAAAAATTTCTAGTTTTCTTAATTAATTGTAATCACAAATTAAAGAGAGATAGTTTGGAATATTCGAAATTATTGGCTAAAATTTTCTAGTTTTTCAAAAATTTTTTAAGTCGAATTTACGAAACTAAAATCGAATTTTCGAACATTTCAAAAAAAAAAAAACATAATAAATATAAAAAGCAAATAAAATTTAAATTTTTTTAAAATATTCTAGTTTTTGAAAAAATTATTCAAGTTCGAATTTTCGAAATTAAAAAAAATTTTAAGTTTATTTCATTAATTTTTAATCACAATAAAGAGAATATGAAATTTTTGAAATTATTGTATAAAATTTTCTAGTTTTTCAAAAATGTTTAGTTCGAATTTTCGAAATATATTCCGTATAATCCTGGTTCGGTTACTATTTGAAATCAGCTCACAAATTTACCTACATATTTGTCCCCAACATTTTTTTAAAATCAAATTTCTTTTATTCCCCCGAAATTAATTTTGTTCACCATTTTTTCAACCGAATATAACAAAAATGAACAAAGTATTCAACGTACAAATTATAATATAATCTACATAATAAATCAAAAGACGATCATCTGTAAATAAGTTAAAGTTTCTGAAGTCATTCACCCCTATCGCGAATCAATATTTCACATGAGATATGTTCCCATTTCCCATTTTTCGTTCATAAACTTTATTCACGTGAAAAAATTCCCCATGTTGTGAAATTTTTAGATGCAATTTTGTAAACAATAAACAGCTGCTACGAACAAAATCAACTATTGTGAATGAAAAGTTTAGGGGAATATCACGATAGCAATTTTCCCTTCGAGGGAAATGAATATTTCATGGGAACATAAATTTCACATGTTTTTCACGATAGGTTTCACGAAATGATTGACATTTCGAAAATAAATATTTATAGGTTATGTCCATAGATGACATCTAAATAGATGACTGAGAGCTAAAAAACCTAAGTCTGTTGTCAAAAACCTAAATCATGAGCATGTATTATCAAGTATCTTGTTATTGTATCAGCGATGTGTAGGAAAAGAGAGTAATTTGTCTCCCTCCTTCCCTTCAATGAATTTATTCTATGGTTATGTCTTTAATCATAATCTAATAAGAAATTAAAGCATAACAATTCATTTTCCAATTGGAATTATCTTTTTAACTCAAAATCGAATTTAGTTATTTCCAATTATTTCATACAAAACAGAAAAACAAAACCCCCTTTAAATTCTTGTTTATATTACGTCTCAATTATCTACCTTAAATTTAAAAAAAATGTCACACAAAATCATTAATCTTTTTAAACAATTTCTTACCCCAAATGTAATACTAAACTTAAACAAAATGCTATTGAAAAACTACTATTTTGTTTTTGTTATAAAATGATTAATAATGAACAGCAATATCTACATATTTCGTTACAGTTTAGAGAAACTATTTCAACGTATTGGTTGGACAGAACCGGCTCCGGAGAGTATGAAGAAACTGGTACGACGCACCATAGAATATAGAGAAAAGAATAATGTGATACGCAAGGATATGTTGCAATTGTTATTGCAACTACGTAACACGGGAAAAATCAATGATGACAACGATGAGGAATGGTCGGCAGAGAAAACAAAGGGTAGGAAGAACAAACCATACCATACATTTTACTAATAAAAACAACACACATTCGTATAAAGATAACACATGTATTAATTTAAAATTTAAATTCCTCTCTTTTTACTTTTTGCTTTATTAAAGATGCCTTAACCAGCATGTCAGTGGACATGATAGCCGCCCAATTGTTTTTGTTTTATGTAGCCGGTTTTGAGACCTCAGCCTCTACGACTGCTTTTACACTCTACGAACTGGCCCAATATCCGGAACTCTTGAAAAAGGCTCAAGATGATGTTGAGCATGCTTTGGAAAATCATGGCAAAATGACTTATGAGGCCTTGAAAGATATGAAATACTTGGATTTGTGTATAATGGAAACAACACGTAAATATCCTGGTTTGCCAATATTGAATCGTATATGTACCCATGATTATAGCATACCAGATACAAAATTGGTTATTAAGAGCGGCACTCCCATTATAATATCATTGTTTGGTATGCATCGTGATCCTGAATATTTTCCCAATCCCATGCTTTATGATCCTGAACGATTTTTGGAGGAGAATATGAATTATGATCCGGCTGCCTATATGCCGTTTGGTGAAGGACCACGTCATTGTATAGGTAAGTAAAGACAAGATGATGCAAATGCAAAAATATCCAGATTTATTCTTAAAACTCTGTTTAATTATAGCTCAACGTATGGGTAAAGTCAATGTAAAAGCCGCCATTGCTCAAGTATTAACAAACTTTAATATAGAAATCAATCCAAATCGCCAAGAAATTGAAATTGATAACTTTGGCATACCCATAATGCCCAAAGGAGGAATACCAGTGAAATTTTCCAGAAAAATTAAGTAATTGAAAAAAGCTGCCATCGGAATTTGTAATAAAGAAACTAAATTATGTTTAGAAATCAAAAAAAATCAAAAATTTATTAAGACTGAGTAATTGAAATTAGCAAAACTATAAGATAAAAAGATTAAAATCATAAATTAGAAATATATAAACAAAATAAATGTAAAAATTTAAAAACAAAAAATCTAAATTTTCAATTTTTGTGAGCATTTTTATAATAAAATGGAATTTACGAAGCTCTATCTAAAAAACTTAAATTTCGTTTGTAATAAATAAACGATCGCCAAGTCATGATCATCATTTAAAAGGGCTTAAATGAATATTTATAATCTACAGAAAATGTTTTGCAAAAGAAAAGAAATAAAAAAATTGAGAAAAAAAACTGATTTCACGAGAAAACATTTTAATAAACTTCCTTCTGTCACTAGTTTATCGAAAATCGAAAATGTTTTCATTAATAGCCGACCTCCGGTCAAAAAGTTTGCAGACAATGTGTCTTTCTTAGGAAAATGAGTTTTTCAACTCTGTGTTTTATCGAAAATCGTAAATGTTTTCATTAATAGCCGACCTCCGGTCAAAAAGTTTGCAGACAATGTGTCTTTCTTAGGAAAATGAGATTTTCAAATCTGTGTTTTATCAAAAATCCGAAATGTTTTCATTAATAGCCGACCTCCGGTCAAAAAGTTTGCAGACAATGTGTCTTTCTTAGGAAAATGAGTTTTTCAACTCTGTGTTTTATCGAAAATCGTAAATGTTTTCATTAATAGCCGACCTCCGGTCAAAAAGTTTGCAGACAATGTGTCTTTCTTAGGAAAATGAGATTTTCAAATCTGTGTTTTATCAAAAATCCGAAATGTTTTCATTAATAGCCGACCTCCGGTCAAAAAGTTTGCAGACAATCAGCCCAATTATGAATAAAAATTCCCCGGCAGTTTTTCCCCTTTTCTCATTTTTCCTATTCAAATTCAATGGGAAAAAACTCCCGGGGAATAAATTCCTGCGGAATTTTTTATTCATAATTGGACTGAATGTGCCTTTCTTAGGAAAATGATCGTTTCAAGAGCCTGTAACATTGAAAATATAAAAGGCCAGACTGATATTCAAATAAATCATTACCCCCTGTCTATACCTGATAAATTTGTATCATGATAAACGTCAAAATGGTTGTCAAGATACAAAATTATCAGGTATAGTCCCCATTTATTAGTATTATTGCTTCGTCATGACAAAATTGTTAGTGCTTTTGCTCAGACATCTTTGTCATAACAACAAACGTCATTAATTGTTATAATAAATATTTGTCAAGTATAGACAGGGGGTTAGAAATTTCTAAAACATTAAGAACATGTTTAATTATAAAAAAAAATCTAAATTTGCAAATTATTTTTTAGCAATTTTATAATAAAATTTAACTCATTACGCTCCTAAAGCACTTAAATAACTTCTATAGTAATTAATCAATAGCCAAGACATGGTTATCATTTAAAAGGGCTTAAAAAAGCTGTATAAATTGTAGATAAGAGCTCATTTGGTATCGCAAAAACATATGTATTTTAATAAGCTTCCTTCTGCCCATTAACAGCCGGCCGGTGTTTGGTCGAACAGTTTTCAGACAATTTGTCTTCCTTAAGCTGGCCACACACGGAATGATTTGTTCGCCTGATTTGTGATTGAAAATTTTCAATTACTTGTGATTTTGTTCGCGCACATTAACAAGTAACAAGACGTCGAACACGAACAAATCAGACTCACAAATCATCCGTGTGTGGCCAGCTTTAGGAAAATGAGATTTTCAGCAGAATTTGAAGTACAATAAAACAATTTTACAGCACTATTAGGTTAAAAATGCTAATAATGGCAAAAATATAGCTTAATTTAAGACGTGTGTCTTAAATAAGAATTTTGTTTAGCTGCAAATCTGACTTGTAAAGGAACACACATCATTGTTTACCAAGAATATGTTGGGTTACCTTGTTAGACAACTCTAAAGATTTCCGACAGACACATTTTAAAAAAGACTAATTCAAGCTTATTTTAAATATTTCCTTTAAATTCTGCAAAAAAATTGCAAATAATAAGTCAAATTCTAAAAAAATAAAAATTATTTTTCTTCCAATTAGCAGAGTAACATCAACATTTTTCTCGCCAAACAGCTGCCCAACAAAAAGCAACTCTGTGTTATGGTTACAAATACAAAAATGCTTTTATGGTAAAGAAAACCACCTACCTTGCTTTATGTTGTTTTAATGCCACAGCAATGATACGAATATTTTTTTATAGTTTTTTTTAATTAATTTGTTGCACTTATTTTAAGGATTTTATTTTTTTTTGGTTTAAATTTCTGAAACAATTTTGCTGAAATATGTTTTTTAGCTTTTAAAAGGCTGTCGCCATTTTTACACCACACACAAACACACACACTCGCTGCTCACACAAACGTACGCACTCAATTAAAAACAACGTTGTTTTTGTTGTAGTTCGCAAAAGACGTCTATGAGCTCTTCAAAATGATTTTTGATACTTTTAAAGCGTTTTTTAGCACTTTCAAACGAAACAAATTGTTAAATTTTTTAAATATCTGATTAAAATTCTTATTGAATGTTAAGATTTTAAAGGAATTTGGTAAAAAATTAAAGCAATTGTTGAGGAAAATTAAGCAAAAGCAACACACGACCGACGAACGACATTCCCAAGCACAAAGTAAACAGAGTTGACAATTTTGACGTTTCATTAAAGGCCAGAATCAGTTGTCAGGGCAGCTTTCGCAAAAAGAGACAGCTTATATTGCTTTGTGATAGCTTTAATGTATAAAAGAAACTAGCTATATACCACTTGAATATTGTAGACAAAGGAAAATAAACAAAACAAACAAAATGTCACAGAATTTGTGTTAGAATTGTATTAAAATTATTTTTATGTATTTAATTATTTTAACAACATAAAGAAATTGCTTTACTTTATAAAGTACAAGTTCTGATTTTTTGTAAGTCACTTTTGTAAGAATTATAATTAAAATATACCTAATATGACTGTAATTTATTAGCCAAATAATTATTTAGCAGTGGGACATTGTTGCCGGAGGAACTTGAAATCTCGAACAACGGTTGCCGGTTTCAAATAAGTTATTATGAATGGCAAACTACGCACTATTGGAGCAACATTTAATTAATACAAATAATTCCAATGAAATATATGTTGAGGAAAACTGAATAAATTGTATAGGACCAAACAAGTTCCTACAAAATACACAAGTAAGGTAACGTAAGAATTATGCAGCAAACGGTTACGTTTGGAGGAGTAAGATTTATATCATACTAATGATGTCGGCAGTGATAACGACGATATAAATACCATTCCCACTACAAATGGATCTACGCTCCGGAACAACACGATTCCCAATAGATCAAGTATTGTCAACTCAGCAACAGCTGTATCAACCGGAAGTTTCTGTCACCTGGGAAGAACTTCCAACAACAGCGGTACTGTTACAACAATATGAATGCATTTAATATTTTATATGGATCCTTCTACGTAGTCTTCATTGTTGGCGAATTTAAAGACCAACATAAAGAATGAACAAATGTTATAGACAACCAAGTCAAATACAGTTTCCAATATATTATCTTATTAAATAGCTAAGGCAACATTTAATCCAAATCGATTGAAGAATGGTAGGTAGAGCAATAAAAATTTAGCTTGTACATTTCCAAACTGATTATAAATTTTTTGTTTTAGTTATTTTGATGTTTAAGAAATTTTCCTTAGGACTGACAGCGGTTGGTATTTAAAAAGTAAATGTGTTCGCACAGTCGTTACTAAAGAAAATCTCGAGGAAAATGCCATTGGGTCAACATTGCACTTAATAACAGCTTGCAATGAAACCAAAAATAGTGCTGCAAACCAATCCACAGTTCTAGTATGCAAAGGAAATGTTAGTTCGAAAACATGTTAAGTAAAGCACGAAGTTCTTGATCTTTACTCAAATCACTGTTAGAAATGATCACTGAATGCCTCTGTCATGGAATCATTGTTCTTGGTATTGTTGGCTGTAACCATATGCTAAATTTGGATCAGTATTAAAGAAACTATAATAGTTAGAACCGCAAAACATGGCGAGACTACCCAAATATTGTGAATCCAGCGACAGCTCTATCTAAGTAAAGTTTTTTTCCCAGGAAAACTTTAACCAACAGCCGTTCTCACGTGATGCCATTACATACATGGACCATTTAATTTATATATAGATATCAGCCCAATTATTAATAAAAATCACTCGGGAGTTTTCTCCCGTGGAATTTTTTTATTCATAATTGGGCTGTATATTTATGGCTTGTTCGTTTGAAAAAAATATTGAAAAATAGTAAAACTTGCAGACAACCGAAAAGCAATTTATAATTCCAAAAATAAATTTTTAAATTTCTTCTGAAATAAAAACTCATAACTTCTAAAATAAATATTTCATTTCGAATAAAAAATCAGTTATGAATATAAATTTTGTTCAATACCAAATAAAATGTCCAATAAATAATTTGCAATTTCGATAATTATTAATGGAATTTTAGTTTCGAAGATGAAAATAGATTTCGAAAATGAAAAAGATGCTTTTGTATTAATTCTTATTAACTTTTTTAAATAAATTTAGTTAAATTATTTACTATTTGTTACCAGAGCTTCATTTTGCTAGATAAGAATATGATTTTTGATGTAAAATTACTCTTGAAATTGATCGATATTCAAAACCGTTAGTTTTGAAATCAATCGATTTTCATTCCGTACCTGATAATTCCTAAAAGGTAAATGTTAAAAACAAATTGTAAATAATTTGTTTTATTAATGTTTACTATGTAAATTCAATTGTTATTTTATAATTATTAATAACAATTATTATTTTTATTTGGATTTTTCTTAGTAAATGCAGTGTTTAGTATGTTTTACTGCAAGTGTTTACTAAACACATTTTCTTTATTACAATAAGAACTGTCATCTTTTTTCTTACTCTTTCTCTATCTCTCTTTCTTTTTTTTCTTTATTACTGTCTTGCATTACATTTAATAACAGGGAAAATATGATGTGGATTTATTATTAAAAAGAAAAATTGCTTAAATCTAAAGCAAAAGTGTTAAAAGTTGTAAAATATTAATAAAAAACATTCAAGGTATTTTAATTTATTGAAATTATTATAAAAATTGTGTTAAATAGCAAGTTAAATTGTGTTTTTTTCCTTTACAGTTAAGGGTCTTCACTTGTATGAGTGAAAAATAAATTTGTTACCCCAAAACACCCCTGACCCATATAAAATTTTTTTATTAAATTTTACTACATTCAGACATCGCGTAGTACGTATTTTACTAAATACATCGGCACGTACCCGTACAAAATCATATCCATACCTTTTATTGTTTGTTTTTTGAGACTTTTTTTGCTGGCATTTTCGTTAAACACGGAGTAGCATTGGAAAAGGTTGGTTTAAAATAAAATAGACGATAATATAGAAGTGGGGTTCGTGTAGTAATTACGTGAAATAAATATTTATCCATAGTAAACAATGACGATCATAGAGGGCAATAAAGATGAAGCTTTACGCTGTATTGATATAGCGGTCCAATCACTATCTGAAGGAAAATTGGAAAAGGCCGAAAAGTTTTTGCTGAAAGCAGAGAAACTTTTTCCCACACAAAAGGCTAAAGGTGAGTTGATAATGCAACAAAAATATAATAATAAATAAGAACAATGTCCATTATATCTATAATTTATATGGATTTTTTGCCTAAGTTCAAAAAATTTATGATCTGTAAATCTGCTCAGTTGGAGCACATCGATTTCTTTATATTAAATTTAAAAAATATTTTCTTTTTTTAATACAGATTTACTAACCAAAGTTAAAAGTTTCCCCACAAATGGTGGTGGCTCCGCAACTTCATCCGCCAGAAGCGCCGCGGATGGAGAAGGTGTTCGCAAACGTAAATTATCTGATTCACGTAATGCCGAACCCGAATATTCATCTGATCAATTAGAGGCCGTTCGCAAAGTCAAGAAATGCAAGGACTACTATGAAATTTTGGGCGTAACTAAACAATCAACCGATTCGGAAATTAAAAAGGCCTATAAAAAGTTAGCCCTGCAATTGCATCCCGATAAAAATCGTGCACCTGGTGCGGTGGAAGCTTTTAAGGCTGTGGGTAATGCCGCTGCCATCCTAACGGATGCCGAGAAACGTAAACAGTATGATATGTATGGCATTAATGAGTCACACAGTGGAGGCGGTGGTGGTGGTGGTAATGGTGGCATGCGTGGCAATTACTATGCTAATGATTTTGGTTATGCGCGTGGTTTCCAGGCAGACGTAAGTGCCGAGGAATTGTTTAATATGTTCTTTGGTACCGGATTTCCACAACAAAATGTTTACATGAGATCACAGCGTCGCAGGCAACAGCGAGAGGAGAGAGAGGTTTTTAGTTTATAAAAATAATTCATGAAAATTGACAACTTGTTGCTTATTTATTAAAATTTACTTACAGAATCAATCCTCTTCATCAGCTTTGATAAATCTATTGCCCATTTTATTGCTTATTGGACTGTCGATGATGTCCTCCTTCTTTATTTCAGATCCCATTTACAGTTTGTCACCTTCTCAGTAAGTTGGCTTTAAAAACAACCACTTTAAAGAAAATATAGCAACGTTTTATTTATTTTTAGTAAATATTCGGTTAAACGTGAAACAAATACCTTGAAAATTCCCTATTATGTGAAAGACAATTTCTATTCTGAGTATCAGGGTTCGGTAGGGCGTTTAGAAGAGTCTGTGGAAGAAGACTTCTTTAATCATCTCAAACACTCTTGTAGTCGTGAACGAAATTATCGTAAGTTTTTCTTAATTTAAAAAATACCAAACATTTTTTAACAATTTGCATTTATTCCTCAGGCGACTCTATGCTGGCTAAAGCACGCAGTTTTGGCGATCGTGATTTGTTCCGCAAGGCCCAAAATATCAACATGCCTTCGTGTGATAATCTACAAAAGTATTTGAATACATAGCTGGCTGCTGACAAAAAAACCCCCATTATTAATTTAAGGCATTAATGTCAACTAAAGAAAAATGTTTGTTTAAATAGTAATTATACTTTTAATTCAAATTATTAACGAATTATTTATGATGTTATTAATAATAATCTTTGTTTAATTTTTATTTTCTTGGATTTAGTAAAATTTTGTTTGTGCATTTTTTCTTTTCTTTTTAAATAACTTTAAAGTATCGTCGCGGACATGGAAGTTTAAATGATAATGAAAATAAATAATGGTATAGATAATAAAATTGATTTAAATAAATATTTAATAAAAATAAATAAAAATTTAATATTTTTAATGGAAGTATCTGTTAAATTCTACCTATTCGATAAATTTTCGAAATTTAATTTCTTGTTTTGAAAGTATGGGTATTGTAGGGAATAGTATGTATTCAGTAATCAATACCTAGATACTCGATACTTTAATGTCAGTTTTTTTTTGTGTAAAAAAATTCCGGTTAAAAAATATTTTTTCCGAATTTAACCCATTGTATGTCCAACTTACTATATTCTTATATACGTCGTTGCAAAGGTCTTTGAAATATCTATCATTAGATATCCATATTGTCTATGTATATTAATGACTTAGTCTGACTTAATCCAGATATAGGTCAAAAATCGAGGTTCTCCTGGTTTTTTCCTCATATCTCAGCCATTTGTGGACCGATTTTGCTGATTTTAAATAGGAAACTTCTCGAAATCATGTCTGACTGAATTATTGAATACTTGGATCCCGAAGATATCTGGGGTCTTCAGAATATTGATTTCAACAGACTGACGGACATGGCTTAATCGACTCCGCAGTCTATAAGAATCCAGATCATAAACAGTGGTTGACAAAACAATGGAAACTTATACAAATATTCCATATGTAGCCCAAAATTTTAAATATATTTTTAAAATAAAATTTTTTTTTTTAGTATTTTACTTTTATAGTTTTATTTATATAAATTAACTGAAAAACAAACAACATAATTAATTATATTCTGAAAAAAGGGAACAAAATTAAAAATATTCACTATTTCTTCGCTACTGACAAAACAATGGAAACTTTTAAACATCTGCAAGAAAGAAGTGTAAAACGAAAATAATATTTAAAAGTTATTTTATTTTTAAATTCTGGTAATTTTTCACAATTTCCTTTTCTAAGTTTTTCGCATAATTGCTTTTTTTCAAAGTTAACGAAAATAACTAAAGTTAAGATTTGTGAAGACTTAAAAAATAAAATAATTAATGATTTTAAAGCTGGTTTAAAACAAAAAAGTATCTGTGACAAATATTCAATAAATAAATCAGCAGTTTCAAAAATTATAAAGAAATTTCGTGAGACCGGTTCTGTAAAAACTCAACATTTAGGTGGAAGACCTCGTAAGACTACTCCTAGACAAGATATGTAATTTAATAGCGACAGAGTTCAAGAAATTCCCAAAAATAACTGCTCGAGAGGTTGTTAATAGCCTAAAATTAGAAATAAGTACCCGAAATACAATTTAAGAGGCAGTGAAAGGGAAAAAGATTAGATCCAAAGTACACAAATAAGACTGTAAAGTTTGGCGGTGGCAATATTATGATATGGGGATGTTTTTCAGGGCAAGCTATGGGCCCAATTCATATTATAAAAGATACCATGACAGGTATAGGATACATAACCATATTAAACTATATTATGTATCCATACGCTGAGGAAAATATGCCCCTAGTTTGGAGATTTCAACACGACAACGACCCGAAACACCTCTAGGGTTGTAACCGAGTGGTTACAATCCAACGAGGTACGTATTTTGAAGTGGCCTGCCCAATCGCTAGATCTCAATCCCATAGAAAATCTATGGGAAATTGTAGATCGTAAAATAAGGACCCAAAACTGCTATCGTCCTGTGAAAAACCACTCATTTCTTAAAAGAACCGTTCTGCTCGTCTACAATTTGCCAGGGATCATTTAAACTGGTCGATACAGAAATGGAATACTGTCTGTCCTCTTTTCCGACGAATCCATATGCAATTTAAGAGGCAGTTATGGGAGAACATTTATTTGTAAGACGACCAAAGGTAAAAAGATTAGATCCAAAGTACACAAATAAGACTGTAAAGTTTGGCGGTGGCAATATTATGGTATGGGGATGTTTTTCAGGGCAAGGTATGGGCCCAATTCATATTATAAAAGATACCATGACAGGTATAGGATACAGAACCATATTAATCGATGTAATGTATCCATACGCTGGGGAAAAGAACCTAGTTTGGAGATTCCAACACGACAACGACCCGAAACACACCTCTAGGGTTGTAACCGAGTGGTTACAATCCAACGAGGTACGTGTTTTGAAGTGGCCTGCCCAATCGCTAGATCTCAATAGAAAATCTATGGGAAATTGTAGATCGTAAAATAAGGACCCAAAACTACACCAGGAAGGAAGATTTATCGGAGGCAGTTATAAAGGAATGGCAAAATATTTCAATGGAGACCATTGACTCTTTAATTGGTTCAATGCATCGCCGATGTGTAGCAGTTATAAAAAATAAGGGATACCCAACAAAATATTGAGTTATTGCAAAGTTTAGACCATATTTGTTAAAATAATACCTAAGTTTCCATTGTTTTGTCAATGCCGTAATAAAAAAAATATAATTTTGTTTTCTCATTTTTAGAATTTAATTATGTCCTTTGTTTTTATGTTAAATTAAGTTAATAAAAGTATTCAAAAAAATACTACAAAAATGTTAAATTGTTTTAAAAGGGTATAAAAATTCGTGAGCCATTTTGGGAGGAACTACTCCAAGATAATTTAATGGCAAGATTGAGAAATTCCCATAAAATACTCCGGTAGTGGGTTCTATAGTTGAAACAACTTTTCTCAACTTTTTACCATATCTTGTAAAAAATAAATGGTTTTTGCATTTATTGATGCCTTTTCGTAATGTTTTGCAATAAAAATGAAAGGTATCAAGTGTTGTGGTCACACTGAAACATTTAAAATGGAGCTTGTTTCCAGAACGAGCGGAATCTTACAACGACAGCAAATCTGTTGCAATTTAAAACAGATTTAAATAGATCTTTTAAAATAACGATTAGCTTTGTGCTATTTTAGTAGCTCTTTTACAAATATTTATTTATAGAATTAAAAAAGATAATAAAAAAAAAACTAATTAGCAATAATGGCTTCCAAAGCCGCCACCACATCACCACTTTGTTCACGTAAAACCATTTCAGCTTGCATTTTGGTAATTAACATTTCATTCATCTAAAATTATAAAAAAAAAAAACAAAAACAAGATAAATAAGAAAATCATCCCACAAACTCCCACTCCACCAAAACTTACAATTAATTCTATATCTTCTTTTTTAACTTGAACCATTTGTAATTCTTTTTCTTTGGCCTCCTTCAATTCATCCTCTCTTTGTCGCTGCTTGCCAAATTGATCAACAGCCTGCAAAAACAAATTAAATTAATACATTTGCCACAAAATTACCATATGCACACTAGGGAACACCTACACTTGAGATATTTGCGGTGGAGATTTCCTTTTCTTCGGCATAATCGGTAACTCTTTCCAAATCAGCGGCACCACCATCATGTTTAGTTTGCTTTTTTTGTTTTTTATCCTGAACCTCATCCTCAGTACCATTAATTTCATGATCAGCCATAATTGTTTAATAAATTTTATTAATAATTAATGAAAAATAATTAAATTTCTAGGTTTTTTACAAAAAATGTGCAAATTTTCTGGTTGAAGAAAAAATAACAAAGAAGAACAAGCACACTTGACACAAGGTAAAGTTGTGTTTAGTAAGCATGAGGGAAATGTGTTTAGACATCATTGATTAGCAAAACTTGGCAGCACTTTGCAAAAAGATAAATAAATTATATTGATATGAAAACTTTCAGAAAACATATTGATAATAAATTAAAATTAACATAAATTATGTCTGGAAATCAAAGCATAAAATTGGAAGTTTGTGTGGATTCCATAGCATCTGCTATAGCAGCAGCTGAGGGTGGAGCGGCACGCATAGAACTTTGTTCAGCTTTAAGTGAAGGAGGCCTAACGCCTTCTGTAGGTGTTTTGAAGACTTTAAAAGATTTACCCCTTAACATACCCATTTACTGTATGCTGAGACCGAGAAGGGGTCATGATTTTGTTTATACAGAGCTCGAAATGTCCGCCATGCTACACGATATGGAATTATTATTAACAGAGGGTGCAGATGGTTTTGTCTTTGGAGCTCTTAATACAAACCGAGATATTAATGTGGAACAATGCCAACAAGTGATGGCAAAAGCTAAGGGTTTGCCCGTTACCTTCCACAGAGCATTTGATGTTACTAATCCGCTGAAAATGCACGAGAATGTGGAGACAATTATAGACATGGGTTTTAAACGCATTTTATCTAGTGGTTTTAAACAAACCGCTGTAGAAGGTTTGGATTTCTTGTCCCAGCTAATAGCTAAACATCACAAAGATATAACAATAATGCCGGGTGCAGGCATAAATGTGGCAAATTTAGAGGAAATATTAACGGCCACCAAATGTGAAGAGTTTCATGCATCCGCCAAGGCTGCAGCAGATAGCAATGAGGAAACCAATAATGTGAACAAAATGGAATGTGAAGTATCAATGGGTAAAGCTGATGTCTTGCCCTATGATATAACTGACAAAAATGTAGTACGTAAAATGGTAACAACAGCCAAAGCAATGGCATCTAAATAATAAAAAAAAGAAAATTAAACAAATTACGACTTGAATTTTAATAATTTTTATTTAAAAAAAAAAACGGAAATAGTGGGTCTGTATGTTTGCAGCCAAATTTTAACTTTTAGCTTAAACTATTTTATGAACAAAATTCTATTCTATCATTAGATATCCATAGATGAAAACTCGAGGTTGTTTTGCTTTTCTCCTTATATCTCAGCCATTTGTTGGCCAATTTGCTTGATTTTAAATAGCAACCGAATCGGGTCTATAGCGGATATATTTATGTACGAATCATGTATGAAGGTTATTTGGGGGCTATGGAAAGTTGATTTCAACATACAGATGTACATGGCTATATCGCTATCGATACTGTATGCAATTATCATTCGTCAAATTCAGTCTGAGTACAATTAATACATAGCCGTTTGCTACAGCCCATACACATTGGTTTATTACATTCTAAACATCTATGTGTAGTTTTCCTTTTCAATTTATTTGGACATATATAGCATAATTTGCTTGTTTGTATAGGCTTTTGGATAACAGGCTGAGGTAGAGAATCAGAACGTAATATTGTATGAATAATATCACGTAAAGAACGAGGCAATCTTTGATTGTGTTCTCTTCTTTGCAAGTGTGGCACAACTAAACTCCGAGCAGTTTCTCTTAAAAAATTCATTCTTGAAATCTCCTTGTAATTACGAGCAGATTGGTTTAAAATATATGCATTAGCACCACTTATATCCATTAGCTTATAGAATATAGCTAAAGGCCAACGTCGTGTACGGCGACTACATGAATAAATTGAAATCTGTCTGTCCAACTCTTCAATTCCTCCCTTTGTATTGTTGTAATCGGCGATAATTTCTGGCTTATTAGTTTGTGGATCAGTTGCTTGTTGATGATGCATAGTTGAAAGTAATACAATGGAACGATTTTGTTTGGGAACATAAGACAAAAGTGTCATGTCTTTTGTAAATCCATAAATACAACTTTCAACTAATCGATTTTTGTTTGGTAAAAATTCGGAAGGAATTTCTCTGTTATTTTTTCTCATAGTTCCCAAATATGTTAGTTTACGTTCTTTTAATTTCTGAACTAACGGAACGGATGAAAAGCATTTACCTGCAGTAATAATTCTATTGCTGCCTACAATATTATTACATAAACTCAATACTGCTTGAGTTGGTACAGCTAGTTTTCTTTCCTCACTGCTAAGATTGGCACTATCTGAGTTTTTTCCACAGTATATATAAGCATTTGAAAGGTAGTGGGTACAAGCATCCGTTAGGGCCATTATTTGTATGCCATACTGTGCCGGTTTCTGAGGCACATAGACTTTAAACTTGCATCTGCCACGAAATGGTACAAACATTTTTCCAAGACAGGCATGCGTACCAATAGTGTAATTTTGTTTACAATTTTCAATTATTTTATTAAAAATTTCTGAAATTGCTGCCAAGGGGTCACTTGATAATCTTGATTTTCGGTTAGTAGAATTATCAAAACGTAAACACGAAAGTATAGTAATAAATCTAAGTCTGGACATTGTAGCTCTAAAAATTTCTCTGCCAGTTCCATCAGTGGCAAACAGAAGGTCTATGGATTCTCGATTAGATTTAAAAGCAGATGTATAAAGTAGTAAGCCCAAAAATGCTCTGAATTCTATTTTATCCAAAGGTTTGGCTTCTATTTTGTTTGTTGATAGAAATCTTACTTCTAGCTTTGTATTTGTGTGTTCAATGATAATATTTTCAATAGATTCATCGAAAAACTTTGACCAATATTGACATATATTTTCTGGATCATCTTCACTCTTTGAGGAACACACAGAAGTTGGTAATTTTATGATGTTATGCAAAGGAGTTGCACTAAGACTTTGTGGTGGTTGGTCAGACCATTTAAAACCGTTTCTTCCATAGTAATAACGTGAAATAGAATTTCTATTTATTTCACCTTCGTTTTCCTGAGCTTCTTCTTCAATCAAATTGAGGTCCACTTCCTCTTCTGCTTCGACTTCACTTTCCGATATTTCTGAATCACTATAAAATACAGTGCATAAATTTGGATCAACGATATCGTCATCAAAGCAACTGGCATCATCATCAGTTTTGTCATCGTAAAACTCTTCATCTTCCTCTAAGACTCTAGACATCACCGCCACATTCATATCTTTTGACTCCACTATTTAATTGTACAATAATTCCAAAAAGTTAAAAACTTTTCTGCAACTCAAAAACAAATTAGAAATACTTACGTTTAAGGAGACGTGTAGTAATTTTGTTTTGCTTGGAAGTGCTAGTAAAATATTTTGTATGAGAAAAATCACACAAACCACTACGTGGTAGTAAAATATTTTCTAATAAAAACTTACTCAAACGAAAAACAAAACGCACTGCAAATAAAATTATGGACTGGCTTAAGAGAACTGATTAGAAAACTAAATAAGAAATAGTGTTAAATTTACTACCACGTCATAAGTTAAGGGTTTAAAAATAAAATGTTATTAACCCATTACAGCTTTCTGACCCCATATGAGGATACCTATTTAAAGACCGATATATATTGTAATATAAAGATACATATCATTCTAAAGGCTTAATTAAGAAATCAACTTTCCGTAGCCCCCATATAACTTACATACATACACGATTCAAACATCAATATATCTGCAATCGGTCGCTGTTTAAAATCGAAAAAATCGTATCAAAAATAGTATGCCCATTGTCCCCAAGTGGGACAACTACTTTTCTCAAAAACCTATACTTTTTTTTTGAAGTTTGAATTAATTAATAACAATAAAAATATTTTTTTTTCAATGGTGGTATCTTCTTGGGCGTTAATGGGTTAAAAAATAATAAACACATCTTCTTAATACCTTTTCAAAGCAACTCTGTGAGCAAAAGCGCTTTAATCAGTGATGCTAACTTATTTGTTCAATTCCCTCAAAATGTGTGTAAGAACGCCGAATTATTGCCCTAGGTCTCCATGTAGCATTGCTAAGCTCAAGCAAAACCGTGGGCAGAACCATAGCACAGATGCTTTAGGTAGGTTGTATGAAAAACTGAGGTATATTTAGCTTTTGAAGGATTTTTTCCACTAATTTCTTTGTTTTTTTTTTAATCACACCGAATCATAGATTTTACATTATGACAACTGAACTTACAGCTTATTACTTAGTCTGCTTTTACACAGGGCAAGTTTTCTTGCGCAAGTCTAGAGTTTATAGGAGAGAGTGGCAAGAAGAGGGGTACACACTTGCTTGTACTGGCAAATCTCTTCAATTCTCTTTTGTTTACTCATTTTCACTATGGCGTCTATTAGGTTTTGACATATAAAATTGAACACAGACTTGCTGTGTGTAAACAGACGAGCAAGTTTAAAAGGGAATCGAAGAGACTTGCTTCAAATAAACTTGCCCTGTGTAAAAGCAGACTTAGCAATAATTGCTCAAGCAATCAGTAGAGCAATCATTGCGCAATGGATTCCTACATATGTCAGTTGCGGTCTACACAAAGTTGACAATTGCGGCAATAAAATTTGCTACATGGAATACGTTTTTATCACTAATAAAACTAGCAAGCATATATTTTTTACATTAAAATAAGATAAACTTTCCAAAAAAAAAAGTCGAAAGTTCGAAAATTCAACTTTTTAAAAATTATAAAAGTTTGACATAAATCAAGAGTTATAATAACTTTAAAGTCAATAATATATAAAATAGTAAATTTCTCATATATTTGGAAAATAATCTGATCATTATGGGTATCATTGAATAGTGCTTCAAAATACCTTTAATATGATATATAACTGTTTATTAACATTGTGAACCAATAATTCCTTTTTGAATTTATTTGAATATAAACGGAAAAAAATCATAAATATATAAACTGGTACTATGATCTTGATTTGTTCCCCAACTTCTTATATAAATTGGAATAATGCTGCCTGTGGATTTACCGGCATTGTGTTAAGGTAGGATCACACGATTGCCGCAATGCACCAATTATTGGTCTATTTTATACGTCAATCGTGTGATTTCACAACTTATTGGCTCATATGTCAAACCACAACAATATTGTGCTTATTTGGCCCAATCAAATGCAACACTGGTGCGGCAATCATGTGAATGCTTGATAGGCAACATGCACCAATAAAAAAGTTAAAAATACAACAATATTTATTGTGTTCTAGTGCGGCAATCAAAGAAGACAATTAGCGCCAATATTAATTTTTGTAAATGAAATATTGTTTTTGTGAGCCACTCTCTGACCCACATGCATCTTTTAACATTTCTTTATTAATTTTTTTATATGATAATTAAGGCCGACGCAATTTTCTTTTTTTATTTAACAAATATTTTTTTCAAAAATAGATTGGTTTTACATTTATGTAAACAAAACAAAATTTAACATCTAGCACAACAGCTGTTTCTCTGAGTTGCCGTAAACTAGAACAATCGTGTGACTGAAATGCGACAATTATTGCCACTAAATCGCTTTGCGCCAATTTACGACAATCAAATTTATATAAAATGAAGCAATCATGTGACTGCAGAGAATTTGATTGGGACAATTTCTTTATTGGGCCCCAATTCAGCACAATAAAATTTGTATTAAATTGGTTCATTGCGGCAATCGTGTGATCCTACCTTTAGCAATAACAACAACTGTAAAGAAATCGCTAGAATTCCCAGTAATAACAAAACTTTTCCCTCGCTGAATTCCCTACAAAACCGCTAAATAAAGAGCATAAAATCGCTAAATTACCATCATTGCAGGTAATACAATTTTCAATTTCTCTATAGCTTGTCATTCTTAAACTCTCCCTCAAAACGCACTGTACGTGAAAATTTTTTGCAAAACTTTGCGTCATAAAAATTTTATTAAAATTCGGTGTTTTACATAAAAAATATAAACAAATTTATTTACATTTAATAGTAAACAAAGTAAGTGTTATTTTGTGATAAAAATAATATATGAAAATCAAGTTTTAATTAAAGTAATATAGAGTTGAAAAAAAAATAGCTGCAAAAAAACCAAACCGCAAGGCCAACAATGGCATAAGAAAAAAAATCCAAAATGGCGGCTAATATTTATTGTTAAGCGTGCTTTTTTACAAATAACTTCTAAAGAAAAGAAAATAAGGGTTAATGAAACGAAAAAATGTTTATATTTGATTGATTAATGAATTATCTTAATAATTAAGTTTGTGTAGTTGTGAAAGTGGGTTATTGTTGTAATTATTGTAAGACAGCCGGTGATTTGCTATTTTTGAAACATTTGTTCCAGAAGTTTTGTTTTTTTTTGTATCACTAGACTTGATAATCCATATTAGAGCTATAAAATTTGATATGAAGACAGCTTTCATATGAAATATATCGTAATTTCAAGATCTTTTAAATTATATCAAAACATCTAAGATCGAATAATTATTTTAGGAGATATTTAAGATTTTAGTGAGTTAGCATGAGACTTGCGCCGAATAAAAGCCGCCTACACATTTTTCTCTTAAGTCGGCTTGAAAATTGCTACCGTTGATAAAAAAAGCCGGTTTTCTACAGCCGCTGACCTTTTTTGGATTCAGCCACCTTCGCCGTGAAATTTAGTGGGCTCACGTCTCTGTTTGCTCTTAATTGTTTTAACACATTGTTTTTTTTTCATTTCTTTCAGTTCATAATTTCAATCATGTCTGGCAATAATCAAGATTTTGATAATCAAAATGACGACAGTCAGACCTACGATGATGAGAATCAAGATCAAGACCAAGAATATGATTCCCAAGATGATAATTCTCAAAATAATGGCGGTAATGGTGGCGATCAAGATGATGGTAATGACAATGACAACAATGATGATAATGACGACGATGATGATGAGGACGATGTTAATGGTCCCAAGTATATACGTTTGCGCGGTTTGCCCTGGTCTGCTACACACAAAGAAATCTTAGATTTCCTTAAGGATATCGAAGTGGTGGGTGGTGCTGAAGGTATACATATTGTAACACGCCGTTGGGATGGTAAAAACACCGGTGAGGCCTATGTAGAGGTGAAAACTCAAGAGGATGCTGTAGCAGCCCTCAAATTGGACAATGCTAGCATGGGTCATCGTTATATAGAGGGTGAGTATCGCTTTTATTAGAAAATTTATATGTTTAAAGGAGACTTATATGGAAATATTTTGTAATTTACAGTGTTTAATGCTTCCTCCAAAGAAGCTAAAGAAGCCATGCGTAAAACTACTAGCCATGGCACTTCGTATGTTGTCAAGTTGCGTGGTCTTCCCTACTCTGTAACTGAACACCAAGTTGAGGCATTTTTCGTTGGTAAGTTTCGTTAAATTTATTTTTGTGTCTCTCTTAACTCTTGTACATCCATTAGTTAGTTTTAATATGTATGTATAAATATATGTTTTTTTAAGTTGTTTTTGATTCTTAGATATTTGAACTATTTTTGAAATTTGAACAAAAAAAAATGCATGACTAATTTAAAAAAAACACAGGTTTCAGACAAAATATAAAATACATAATGAGAAAGTTCTGGGCAAAGTGTTTTTCATAATACCTAATGAACATGAAAAATGAATCCCCTCTCCTCCCTTTTAGGACATGGGCCACAAAACAAATGGGAACATTTTGCTTGGTTTTCTTTTCAAATATTAAACCTTGGGCATTTAAAGGCCTTTGAAAATTTAATTCAAACCTTCAAACCTATTTTAAAATACATAATTCTTTATTTGTTTTTCTTAATTTAGTTTTCCTTTTTTTTCATACTTTTCATTTTATAAATTTAAATTTGGTATAATTTTAACAATTAAAAAAAAACACACAGATGGTTTTATTTGAATATAAAATGCAAAAAGGAATATTCAATTCAAAAACAATCTATAAAAAATTTAACATACAAATATTTAGTAAAACAAACAAACAAAAAAAAAAAAAAGTTGGTTTTTCGTTTTTGTTGTATTATTCTTCTGTTATTGTTACATTGGGCAGGGTTGGAAATCAAAGCGGATCGGGAGGGAATAGTTTTCGTAATGGACAGAAGGGGTCGTGCCACAGGGGAAGCATTTGTTCAGTTTGAAAGCCAAGAAGACACTGAACAAGCCTTGGGACGTAATCGGCAAAAAATTGGGCACAGGTGGGTTGTTAATTAAAAAAAAAATAAAAATAAAACAAAATAAACAAATACAAAAATCCAATATTAATTAAAATGTATAACTTTTACAAAACAATCAAACAAACAAACAAATATTTTTATTAATCTTATAAAACTCATTGACTTAAAAATGCAAATTGTTTAAACACATTATTAGTTTACTAATAATTAAGGTTTTAAATTTCAGTTTTATATATGAATTCTCAAATCCTATTTTTAACGGCGCTCTAATAACTACTTTAATTTTCTAGTGCTAAAAGTTATTAAAAAAAACTTTTCTGCTAGATTGTATAATTGGGCTTACATTAAACTTGTTTTTCTTCAACTAGCTCAGGAAGTCTGATTTGTTCTAGTCCTCTTATATTTTTTTTTTTATTTATTTACTTTTATATAACAAAGCAGCGCGCCTCATTTCTTTTTGTTTTCCAGCTGGTTTCTGCAATGAGAGCAAAAGCTGTTGCCAGCCAGACTACGCCTCCTAATAATATATTGTGTACTTTATAAATAATTGTTTTTTTTAATGTATGTTATTTTGTTGTTTCTTTATTGTTATTTAGGTATATTGAAATATTCCGCAGTTCTATGGCTGAGATGAAGCGTTCTACTGGCAATAGTAATAATGGTGGCCGTATGGTTCCTTATGATTTAAAGGATCGCGGTAGCAACCGTGGTGGTGGCAGCGGCAGTGATTATGGTGGCAATAACCGTAACAATCGTAAGTACAATCTTTTTTTAAATATTACAATAAATGATGTTTGAAATAGTCACAAAGAAAGTTGATGAAGATTATTTATTATATTGAATGAATTCGTTAAAATATTGTAAATTAAAGATTTAGAGCCAGACATAATATAACAATAAAAGGTAGAATCACTACAAAATATGTTCTCAATTCTACATGCCTTGAATTGTCAGACTAATATAAAATAAAAGTACAATTGAAAAAAAACATCAAAAATTAACTAAATTGAAAAATATTTTAAATTCAATTTAAATGTTTATTTGAACAAAATGTCGTAAGATTTATAAAATGTCCTGAAAATAAAATTAAAGAATGGAGTGCAGCCTGCGGTGTTGCATCATTTCAATGACTCCGATTATATTGAACTGTATTTCAAATATAAACAAAATATTTCTCAATTTTCATTTGTTATTATTCGTATTTTTGGATTTCTGTTTTTTATTTTTCTATTATTTGACGTAACAAGGCATAGCATTTTAAACTCTCTCCCTAGTGATTCTACCTTCTAATGGTTGTATCATGAGAGCCAGACAAAATAGTCAAAGAGAATTTAGGGCTTTAGATTTTGGAAAAAAAACTATATTGAAGAAATACTAAACTGGCAAAATATTTATATAAAATCGTAGATAAAATATAAAAATCTATGTATATAAAACAATAACATCATGGAGTGGATGATTGTCTGATAATTCAGGCCCAGATGCCTATATTGATGAAATTTGGATAGTAGGTTCCCTCTACCCCAATATAACCAATAAGAGAGAATTTTTGGAAATTTTAATGTTTAGGGGTTAAAAAAGAGGAAATATACAAAAATCTTTTAAAATGCATCTTAATCAGATACCTAAAATAACGGATCTACTCTTTCAATTCAATGGTAAATTCAGCATTAACCATTTTACAATAGTTTTCTGTGTTATCACTGTGAGAGGGATTTATAAGAGAAAATCTTAGTTTGTACCTGTACTGTGCCTTACCTTACCAAATTATAGGTTAAAATAAAAATTAAATTTTTTTTTAAAACAATTGAATTTTTTCAAAATAATTTTTTTTCCAAAATTAATTTTTTTTTTCAAAATTAAAATTTTTTTTTTTAAATTAAAATTTTTTTCAAAATTTATTGGAGAAAGTTTCAAAATTTATTAGTGAATCAAATTTAAGGCAAAAATTTTTTTTTTTTGGGAAAAAAACTATTTGCCTTACCTTACCAAATTATAGGTTAAATAAAAATGTTAGGGCAAACATTTGATTTTTTTTTTCAAAATTAATTTTTTTTTTCAATATTAAATTTTTTTTTTCAAATTAAAATTTTTTTCAAATTAAAGTTTTTTATTTCAAAATTAAAAATTTTTTATTTCAAAATTAAAATTTTTTTTCAAAATTTATTATTGGAGAAAGTTTTAAAATTTATTAGTGAATCAAATTTAAGGGAAAAATTTTTTTTTGGGAAAAAACTAGGGTTAAAAAATATTTGACCCATTGTAGGTCCGACTTGCTATGGCCTTATATACGTCGTTGCAAAGGTCTTGAAATATATGTACAGTACGGGCTCGATTTGCGCAACCGAAAGGAAATCGAGGTTGTTGCGATATTCGAAATGTTGCAATAAGCAACCACTATATACGTTATTATTTTTTATTCTTTTTTTAACAAAAACATGCAATTTAATTAACAAAAAGTATTTAATTCATTTATTAAACAAAACAAAGTAAAAACAAGTAAGAGTGCTATATTCGGCTATGCCGAATCTTATATACCCTTCACCTTTGTTGTGGATGCATTATTATTTTTTATAATTAGTATATATGTATGTACATTGCCCACTTTCAGCGTACAGCATCCTAAATTTATCAAGAACACAAAAAACAACAACAACGCCAAACGAAACAAAACACCAAAAGAAAAAACAAAATACGCAAGGCAATGAAACCAACACACATCCAAACATACGTTTAATTGTATAAAAAACAACAACAACGCCAAAAGAAACAAAATACGCAAAGCATGCACATTCAAACATACGATTTGTTGATTTTTTGTCAAAAAACCAACACACAACCAAACAAACGTTTAGTTGTATAAAAAACAACAACAACGCCAAAAGAAACAAAAAACAAAATACGCAAAGCATGCACATCCAAAAACATACGTTTTGTTGCTTTTTTGTCAAAAAAACCAACACACAACCAAACAAACGTTTAGTTGTATAAAAAACAACAACAACGCCAAAAGAAACAAAAAACAAAAAAAAAACCAAATACACAAAGCTTGCACACCCAAGCATACGTTTTGTTGTTTTTTTGTCAAAGCATGCAATACATTGTGTTTTTTGATGAAATTTTCAGAGGTTGTCTCGGATTTTTGCTCATATCTCCGTTATTTATGGACGGATTTTGCTGATTTTAAATAGCAAAATTCTCGAAAGTATGTCTGACAGAATTGTTGAAGATTTGGATCCCGGAGATATCTGGGGCCTTCAGAAAATTGATTTCAACAGACAGACAGACAGACAGACGGACAGACAGACAGACAGACAGACGGACATGGCTTAATCGACTCCGCTATCTATAAGGATCCAGAATATATATACTTTATAGGGTCGGAAATGAAAAATGTAGAAATTACAAACGGAATGACAAACTTATATATACCCTTCTCACGAAGCTGAAGGGTATAATAAATGGTGGAAATAAATATAATATGTACTCGAATAAATAAAAAATATTTTAATAAAAAATAACTGAATAAACAGCCAAAATTCTTTATGAGAGCAGTGTCGTCGTGAAAATATTTTTAGGTGCCTATGATTTGGCAAATAGTTTTGAATTACGCTTCTGATTAAAAAAACAACCAGAATAAATAGAGAAGAGAATAGAATAACTTCTGAATAATATTAAATATGAAAAAAAAAATAAAGTTGCACTTATCGCGACTGTTTTTTGAAAAAAGTTGCAGTTATAAAGACTCTAATGTTAAAAAATAGGCTGTTGCGCTAATCGGTCAGTTGCAATAATATGTAGTTGCACAAATCGAGCCCGTACTGTATATCTTTATCATATTGTCCCCTATCGCGAATCAATATTTCACATGAAATATTTTCCCTTTTCCTATTTTCGTTCATCAACTTTGTTCACGTGAAAAAATTCCCCTTGTTGTGAAATTTTTAGATGGAATTTTGTAAACAATAAACAGCTGCTACGAACAAAATCAACTATTGTGAATGTAAAGTTCATCGTGATATTCCCGATAGCAATTTTCCCTTCGAGGGAAATGGATATTTCATGGGAACAAAATTTCACATGTTATTGCCGATAGGGGTGATTTGGTTGACAAAACAATGTAAACTTTCCAAATATTTCATAAGTGGCCTAAAATCTGAAATAATTTTTTAAAAAATTTTAACATTTTTGTAGTATTTTATTTGTATACTTTTATTAACTTAATTTAACAAAAAAACAAAGGACATAATTAAATTCTAAAAATGAGAAAACAAAATTAAAAGATTTCTTTATTACGGCATAGACAAAACAATGGAAACTTAGGTATTATTTTAACAAATATGGTCTGTCTAAACTTTGCAATAACTCAATATTTTGTTGGGTATCCCTTATTTTTTATAACTGCTACACATCGACGATGCATTGAACCAATTAAAGAGTCAATGGTCTCCTTTGAAATATTTTGCCATTCCCTTATTATAGCCGCCTCCGATAAATCTTCCTTACGGTGTAATTTTGGGTCCTTATTTTACGATCTACAATTTCCCATAGATTTTCTATGGGATTGAGATCTGCCACTTGGGCTGGCCACTTCAAAACACGTACCTCGTTGGAGTGTAACCACTCGGTTACAACCTTAGAGGTGTGTTTCGGGTCGTTGTTGTGTTGGAATCTCCAAACTAGGGGCATATTTTCCTCAGCGTATGGATACATAACATCGTTTAATATGGTTCTGTATCCTCTATACCTGTCATGGTATGTTTTATAATATGAATTGGGCCCATACCTTGCCCTCAAAAACATCCCCATACCATAATATTGCGACAGCCAAACTTTACTTATTGTGTACTTTAGATCCAATCTTTTTCCCTTTGATAGTCTTACAAATGTTCTCCCATCACTGCTTCTTAAATTGTATTTGGATTCGTCGGAAAAGAGGACAGACAGTATTCCATTTCTGTATCGACCAGTTTAAATTATCCCTGGCAAATTGTAGACGAGCAGAACGATTATTTTTAGAAATGAGTGGTTTTTTCACAGGACGATAGCAACCAAGACCAGCCTCATTTGCCCTGCGACAAACTGTTTGGGTACTTATTTCTAATTTTAGGCTATTAACAACATCTCGAGGAGTTATTTTTGGGAATTTCTTGAACTCTCTCGCTATTAGAGGTACTTATTTCTAATTTTAGGCTATTAACAACATCTCGAGGAGTTATTTTTGGGAATTTCTTGAACTCTCTCGCTATTAGATTACATATCTTGTCTAGGAGTAGTCTTACGAGGTCTTCCACCTAAATGTTGAGTTTTTACAGAACCGGTCTAACGAAATTTCTTTATAATTTTTGAAACTGCTGATTTATTTATTGAATATTTGTCACAGATACTTTTTTGTTTTAAACCAGCTTTAAAATTGTTAATTATTTTATTTTTTAAGTCTTCACAAATCTTAACTTTAGCCATTTTCGTTAACTTTGAAAAAAAGCAATTATGCGAAAAACTTTGAAAAAGAAATTGTGAAAAATTACCAGAATTTAAAAAGAAAAACAGGATGCTTTTTACATCGTTCTTTTAAATATTATTTTCGTTTTACACTTCTTTCTTTCTTGCAGAAGTTTAAAAGTTTCCATTGTTTTGTCAGTAACGAAATAGTGAATATTTCTAATTTTTTTCTCTTTTTTTAAAATATAATTAATAGGGGGCGGATTTTCATGCATTTATTATTGGAAAATATGCTTCAAAAAAATCAAAATATGACCAAAAAATTTAAAAAATATGCACTTATATTTTTATGCAGAAACATAAAATAATTAAGTATGGATTTCGAAATGTCCAAAAAATGCATAACACTGTTGCCAGCAGTTAGAAATCTTTAAATTATACCAGGAATTAAACAATTAAAGTTCTAAAACTATTTTTAAAATAATTTTTCTACTGAAAAAACGATGGATATATTAATTGTAATATCTTGGTATGAATACTTGTTTAAAGCCATAATCTTTAAAGCTTCTATATTGTGACTTTCCTTTTAAAATCATCAATATTTTGATCGTGCTGTGAAGTAGCATCCAACCTTAATTTTCATCTCGTAATAACCCAGCAATTAAGCAATTAGTAAATGTATCCCTTATAGACGGAAAATGTTAATAATATCTGATCACTTGGCTGACTCCAATTTATATATTTTGGGTTATTTGACGTGATATTTGTAATGCAGAGAGAAGTCAATTGGTTACTGTATACATCTCATGTAATCTAGCATAAAGACGATTGCCACTTAAGTGTCTCTATGTAATCTATAGTGTAGGGACTTTAACCTTCGCTTTACCAAAGGTTTTTTTATGTACATGGTTTACCAATACCCACCCGGGTGGTCCTGCACTTCTATACATATATGCGACGAACAAAATTTTTAAAAATTAAAAAAACCTTATAAAAAGTTTAAAATGTTTCTATAATATTCTATAGAACTCTAAAATTTGTTCAGTGAGTATAAATTTCATTTAAATCGAAACAAAATTAAAAAAATATTAAACCAATAAAAACGAAGTGGTCACATGTGTAGTGCATTTGTCTCTAAGTTATCCAAAATCACTTGTTTACAACAGTCTCGTAGAACTGCTTGGAAATGACTGTCAGGAGCGGTAACTGTGTATGTGAAGTTACAAAATCTTTCGATAACGAAATCTATAATAAATCGAATTTGCAATGAAAACAAATATGAATGTTTTTCGATACATTTAATGAATTTTTGATACTTAAAAAAACTAAACTTTTTTGAAGAAAAATGTTTTGAAATGATAATTTTCAATTACTAATAGAGAAATGAAGAACTTAATGCCAGTTTCTCGATGTCGAAATAAGTTAGTCGATAACATTTACTGCTATTTCTATAACAAATTCGACAAACAATTTTTGGTCGAAACAATGTATTTCCCATTAACGACAAAAAATTATATTTTTATTAAAAATTGGCATAATATGCCTATAAATATGCATTTTGAAGTAAAATATAACAAAATATGCAAAAATATGCACTAACAAATCGATGCCATTTTGCCGCAAAATGTGCGATTCGGATAGATAATTAGTCTACATTGTATTTGGACGTTCGAGAAAATACATGCATTTGCATATAAATCCGCCCCCTAATAATTAATTATGTTGTTTGTTTTTCAGTTAATTTATATACAGCCCAATAATGAATAAAAATTCCCCGGGAGTTTTCCCCCTTTTCTCATTTTTCCTATTCAAATTCAATGGGAAAAAACTCGCGGGGAACAAACTCCCGCGGAATTTTTTATTCATAATTGGGCTGATAAATAAAACTATACAAGTAAAATACTAAAAAAAAAAAAATTATTTTAAAAAAAATATTTTAAATTTTGGGCTACATATGGAATATTTGGAAAAGTTTCCATTGTTTTGTCAACCACTGTATATTATTATCATATTGTCTATATTAATGACTTAGTAATCCAGATATAGATCAAAAATAGGTCAAAATGGGAGCTTCTGGTTGTTTCCTTTTATCTCAGCCATTTGTCGGCCGATTTTTTATAGCAACCAAACTGGGGCTATAGAGGATATATTGATGTATGAATCATGTATGTAAGTTATTTGGGGGCTACGGAATGTTGATTTCAATATACAGGCGGAATGGCAGATATGGTTATTTCCCAACTATCTGCCAACATATACACCCCTATCGCGAATCAATATTTCACATGAAATATGTTCCCATTTCCCATTTTTCGTTAATAAACTTTATTCACGTGAAAAAATTTCCCATGTTGTGAAATTTTTAGATGGAATTTTGTAAACAATAAACAGCTGTTACGAACAAAATCAACTATTGTGAATGAAAAGTTTAGAGGAATATCACGATATCAATTTTCCCTTCGAGGGAAATGGATATTTCATGGGAACATAAATTTCACATGTTTTTCACGATAGGGGTGATAGATTTCGTGCCACAAGAACTGCTCATCTTTTGAGGCCAAGAAGATTCTAAATGCTTTTTAACAGATATTTGGCTTTGGTTTTGATTCGACTGGTTGTCCAGGCTTCCAGTACGATCTCTTATGCTTCGGGTTTTCACATAATTTTCATTACTAATATGTACATTCTCACCACTTAGGTTTTTGACAACTGAGTTAGGTCTTTGACAGGCGAGTTTCCGATCTATCTATGTGTATTTATCTGAATTATTTCTATAAAGCAGTTTTCTTAATTTTTTCTAATTCGTTGGCATTCATTCATCTTTTAGGTTGGGGTAATGGTGGCTTCGGGGTAGGCGCCAATAATACCCTTGGTTTTAATAATATACCAAACTTTGGTAATAATGGCAACTTCGGTAACAATGGTGGCGGCAATTTCGGCAACTTTGGCAACAATGGCGGTGGTGGTAATGGCGGCGGCATGGGTAATTTCGGCAACAATGGCGGTGGAAACTTTGGTAAATTTGGCAATAATGGCGGCGGCGGCGGTGGTGGCAATAACTTTGGCAACAACTCAGGCGGTAGCGGCAACAACGGTGGTGGTGGTGGCGGCGGCGGTTTCAATCGTTTCAGCGGTAACAGCGGCAATTTTGGAAATGATTTTGGTGACTTTGGTAACTTTGGCAATGATCGTGGCAATAATGGTGGTGGTGGTGGTGGCATGGGAGGTGGAAATAATGGTGGCTTCAATAATTTCGCCAACTTTGGTAATTGTGGCGGCAATAACATGGGTGGAGGCAGTGGTATTGGTGGCGGTTTCGGCAACAATATGGGTGGCGGTTCTGGTGGTGGCGGCAATTTTGGCCCCATTGGTGGTGGTCGCAACGATGACTTCTATATGGTTATGATGCGCGGTTTGCCCTTCAGTTCATTCGAAAATGATGTCTACAAAGTGAGTAATTGCAAAATGTTGTTTAAGTTGCTTTTTATTAATGTGTCTGCCTGTATTTTGTTTTTAGTTCTTTGAACCTTTGCGTCCGGCCAGTGTGCGCATACACTATAATAAACAAAATGGCCGTCATAATGGCACCGCTGAGGCCCTGTTTGAGACCAATGATGATGCTCAAACGGCCATGAAACGCAATCGTTGCAAAATGGGTTCACGCTACATTGAGTTATTCTTCAATGGCACCAAGTCCAAGCCTATTAAGGGCGGCAATAACTACAGCTCTGGCGGCAGTATGGGCGGAGGCAGCGTTGGCAGCAACAGCAGTATTGGTGTGGGAGGTGGCATGGGTGGTGGCGGTGGTGGTGGTATGTTTGCAAGACGTATCTAAAGCCACTGATTGATTACTTATAGATGGCGATAAAGAGTTTTTGTTTCACAAAACTGGTCTTATAAACATTTGCTTTACAAAAGTTTAAGACACGTAGATTTTCAATTTACACTCTATATTTGCAACTCTTCCTTCCTTCCATCTCCTCCTCTACTCGTAAAGTGTTTTCCAGCACTTTTATTTATTTACATAAAGAAAACTTTTTATTTTTTTTTTCTAATTTAAGCTAATTATGACAACACTTCCTTTTTTTTTAGTTTTTAATTTTAACTATAAAAACAAACCATCAAAAACACTTAAGAAAAAACGTCCTTTATTTTTCCAATATTCCTGGTTTTTGAACTTGAAAATCAAAGTATAAAAAATTAGACACTTGCAATTCCTAAAATGTAAACCTTAAATCCTACAAATTTTTGTAAATTAAATTTATTTTACGTTTACAATTAACAAACAAACAAACAACAAAAAAACACACATTTTTCTACTTAACAGTTTATAATAATATAATTTAGTTTGTAATTTATTCATGATTATAAAACCGCAAAAGAAAAAAATGTGTGAATAAACACATTACTTACACACGTATTTTAAAAGACCTAATTGATACAATTCTGAACATAATTTTAAATAATTAATAATATAACGCATACAGATAACAAGAAAAAATAAAACATCAACAAAAAAATAAATTTAATAAATGAGTTTTTAATTTGCTACGGAGTTTGGAGAAGAACGTAGATGTTTTATATTGGAAACACTGAAGAGAATGTTCGTAAAAAGCAGTAACAATTCAACACGGCAGCATAATAATCTCTTCAGATCGTGGGTGCACATATGAAAGTCGAAAGTTCGACTTTTCGATTTTTAACCCTCTAACCGGCCAATTTTATTTCGAGGTAAAATAATATACCAGGTTATTATTTAAAAAAAAAAAGAAATACGTTGGAATAAAAACAAACAAAAGACAAGTGCACGTTCTTGTTTATCGCAATAAGTAAATTGTTTGTCTCTTTACACATACAGCCCAATTATGAATAAAAATTCCCCGGGAGTTTTTTCCCTTTTTTGATTTTTCCTATTCAAATTCAATGGGAAAAAACTCCCGTGGAACAAACTCCAGCGGAATTTTTTATTCATAATTGGGCTGATATTCACCGTTATAACGGGAAAAATAACCAAATAAAGCAGCATTACATACATTTAACATACCCGCCTAAAGGCAGCCTTGCCGGTTAGTGGGTTAATGTCGACTTTTCGATACTTGTTTCAACTATATATAACCCTACTATGTGCGTTTACATACTGTTAAGTTTTAACCTTTTCAAAACGTTTGTTTATTTCCTTTTAAATAAACCGGATACTTTTGACTGCAAATAAAAGCCGTTTAGTATTTTAAAAATTGTAACAACTCCTTATTTATTCAAAATGTACAACTACCACAGAATTAAATAGTCACTCAATCATGAAAAACATGTGAAATTTATGTTCCCATGAAATATCTATTTCCCTCGAAGGGAAAATTGCTATCGTGATATTCCCCTGAACTTTTCATTCACAATAGTTCATTTTCATTTTGTTCATAACAGATGTTTATTGTTTACAAAATTCCATCTAAAAATTTCCCAACATGGGGAATTTTTTCACATGAACAAAGTTTATGAACGAAAAATGGCAAAAGGGAACATATTTCATGTGAAATATTGATTCGTGATAAGGGTGAATGTTTTTTATACACGTTTATAAATTCGCAGAAATACACACACTTTATAATGTACACGAATTCACTTGAAAAACACAGTTTATTCGAAAAGCGTCTCTGATAAACTCACTAACGTCTGCAACCTCTGCCACTATTTATAACACTGCCATCTGCACTCTAGATTTCTCTAACTGTCTAGAGGTTTCTAATACATACGCCATCTGTGGTCTACTTTCTAAAATGTTCTTTAACTGAATAGTCCAATATATGGTCGCAGCAAACAGCGTTGCCAACTTACTTTTATTCAATGTTAATAATGCCCACAGATATGTTACAGTTTGCTATTACAGCACTGTTATTTGAAAGCATTAGGCTACTTTTAAATCAGCCGTTAAAATCGTTATGTTTGAATTCAAGTACAATATCGTAACAATATCTTATAAATAAATTAACAAGTAAATAAATTATTTTGAACTCATGAATTAAAGTTAATTATTTCAATTTTACTGATTTTTAAAATTAAAAATTTTTTTTCGAAATTATTTTTCCAGGGCAAGGATTTCTATGCAAATGCATGTTTGTAGTCAGTAACTCAAAATCTCTTTTGACAATTTCAGCCTAATTAACCATTTTAAAATATTTGTTTGTGTTATATCACTGAGAGACGGATTTATAAGAGAAAATCTTAGTTTGTACCTGTGCTCTGCCTTACCTTACCAAATTATAGGTTAAAATAAAAATTAAAATTTTAGGGCAAACATTTTTTTTAAAACATTTATTTTTTTTCGAAATTAATTTTTTTTTCCAAAATTATTTTTTTTTCAAAATAAATTTTTTTTTTTTCAAAATTTTTTTTTTGAGAAAGTTTAAAAATTTATTAGTGAATCAAATTTAAGGCAAACAAATTTTTTTTTGGGAAAAAAATATGTGCTTACCTCACCAAATTATATGTTAAAATAAAAATTTTAAGGCAACATTTTTTTTTTCAAAATTAATATTTTTTTTCAAAATTAAATTTTTTTTTTCAAAATAAATTTTTTTTTTCAAAATTTATTATTGGAGAAAGTTTCAAAATTTATTAGTCGAAATTAATTTTCCAAATTTTTTTTTAAAAATCTTTTAAATTTTTTTTTTATTTATGACCAGGGCCAGGATTTCTATGCAAATGCATGTTTTGTAGTCAGTAACTCAAAATCACTTTTGACAATTTCAGCCCAATTATGAATAAAAAATTCCCCGGGAGTTTTTTCCCATTGAATTTGAATAGGAAAATTGAGAAAAGGGAAAAAACTCCCGGGGAGTTTTTATTCATTTCCGAATCGAAGAATTTGCAACAAAATGGAATCGATTTGTTGTTGCATATTTTGTTATAAATGTATATTTTTCTTTTAAATGCATATATTTATCATATTTTTCCATTTTGTTGCATATTTAATTTTCTTTTGATATATTTTTGTAGCAGCAAATAGTCTAAAGGTATTTTATTCAAAGCAAACAATTTTGTAGCCCCCAAATAAGACCCCTTTCACACTAGGCAATTTAGTTGCGCAAGTCTCTTGCCCAACAACAAAACAGCATGCTAAATTTTCTTCTCCTTAACCCGACATTACCTCTGGCATCTACAAACACAAGAGACTTGCGCAACTAAATTGCCTAGTGTGAAAGGGGTCTTATTTGGGGGCTACAAAAAGTTGATTTCAACATGGCTATCTAATTATAGATATTATAAAAGTCCTTTGCAACGATGTATAGAAAACTATAGTAAGTTGGACCTACAATGGTTCAAAATTTAATCCGATTTTTTTTTCAATAAAATTAAAAAAAAATTCAATAAAATTAAAAACAAATTCGAAAATTTTTTTTTTTTTAAATTTTTGAATTTTTTTTTTAAATTTTCAAAAACAATTTTGAAACCTTTTTTTTAAATTTTGTATTTTTATACCCTTCACCTTCGTGATCCTTATAGATAGCGGAGTCGATTAAGCCATGTCCGTCTGTCTGTTGAAATCAATTTTCTGAAGACCCCAGATATCTTCGGGATCCAAATCTTCAATAATTCTGTCAGACATGCTTTCGAGAATTTTGCTATTTAAAATCAGCAAAATCGGTCCACAAATGGCTGAAATTTTTGACCTATTTTTGACCTATATCTGGATTACTAAGTCATTAATATAGACAATATGGATTTCTAATGATAGATATTTCAAAGACATTTGCAACGACGTATATAAGACCATAGTAAGTTGGACCTACAATGGGTCAAAATCGGGAAACAAAATTTTAAAATTAAAAAAAATAAAATTTAAAAAAAAAAATTTAAATAAGAATCGAAAATTTTTTTTTCCAAAAAATGAAAAAACAACTGGAAAAAAATTTTATTTTGTTTACCTAAAAATATTTAAAATTTTGAAGTATAATTTGGTGAAGGGTATATAAGATTCGGCACAGCCGAATATAGCACTCTTACTTGTTAAGTATAATTTGGTGAATAAAATTCAAAATTGTCTTAATTACCTTTAGAAATCCATAATACTTTCTAGAATATTCTCTATTTAAACTGTTCTCAATTTCTTTTGGAAACGGTGTAGTTTATATCAATTTATTTTTTGTAAGTTTATTAATATCAAATTATTTTGTATTTATTTGTTTAGCATTAACATTGTTGAACAATTTATTAAATTTATTTTTTTTTTTTGTTTATATAAAGAAAATAATTGTATTTGACATTGTGATACTTAGTAAGTGCTGTAGTATTTGCTTAGTTTATCTAATTTATTTATATTAATATCGATACACAATGCAAAAATACAATTTTAAAATAAATATTATAGCTATTTTTTCGATTATATTTAAGTTATAAACGTAAGGGTGTATAATAATACTCGCAGTATTAATAATTATGGGAAGTTTGTCACTTAAATTCATACATATTTATTATTTGTTGGGTTTGTTGTCCGTTCCACTTGGATGATATAATTGAAACAGTAAATTGTGATTGTAGCTAAATAGATAAATATACGTTGTATAATATCAGCTTTTTATACCCTTCACCTTCGTGAGAATGGTATATATAAGTTTGTCATTCCGTTTGTAATTTCTACATTTTTCATTTCCGACCCTATAAAGTATATATATTGTGGATCCTTATAGATAGCCGAGTCGATTAAGACATGTTCGCCTGTCAGTCTGTCAGTCTGTCTGTTGAAATCAATTTTCAGAAGACCCCAGATATTTTCGGGATCCAAATCTTCAATAATTCTGTCAGACATGCTTTCGAGAAGTTTCCTATTTAAAATCAGCAAAATCGGTCCACAAATGGCTGAGATATGACCAGGACAACCTCCATTTTTGATATCCATAGACAATATGGATATCTAATGATAGATATTTCAAAGACCTTAGCAAAGACGTATATAAGACCATAGTAAGTTGGACCTACAATAGGTCAAAATCGGAAAAAATATTTTTTAACCCGAATTTTTTTTCATCAAAAAGAAAAAAAATTAAAAAACTAAATTTTTTTTTTTTAAGTAAAAAATTTTTTTTTTTTAAATATTTTTTTAATTTTTTAGAATATAAGGGAGGTAGAACAGAAGTAGAACTTGAACTAGAACAGAACTAGAACAGAACTAGAACAGAACTAGAACAGAACTAGAACAGAACTAGAACAGAACTAGAACAGAACTAGAACAGAACTAGAACAGAACTAGAACAGAACTAGAACAGAACTAGAACAGAACTAGAACAGAACTAGAACAGAACTAGAACAGAACTAGAACAGAACTAGAACAGAACTAGAACAGAACTAGAACAGAACTAGAACAGAACTACACCATTTCCAATTGTATTTCAGAAATTTCTAATTATATTTCAGAAAATTCCAATTGAATTTCAGAAATTTCCAATTATATTTCAGAATTTTCCATTTATATTTCAGAATTTTCCAATTATATTTCAGAATATTCCAATTATATTTCAGAATTTTCCAATTATATTTCAGAAATTTCCATTTATATTTCAGAAATTTCTAATTGTATTTCAGAAATTTCCAATTGTATTTCAGAATTTTCCAATTGTATTTCAGAAATTTCCATTTGTATTTCAGAATTTTTAATTTATACTTAAAAAGTTTCTAATTGTATTTCAGAATTTTCCAATTGTATTTCAGAAATTTCTATTTGTATTTCAGAAATTTTCTTTTGTATTGCTATTAGAATTTTCTGAAATACAAATGGAAAATTCTGAAATACAATTGGAAAATTCTGAAATACAATTGGAAAATTCTGAAATACAATTAGAAACTTTTTAAGTATAAATTAAAAATTCTGAAATACAAATGGAAATTTCTGAAATACAATTGGAAAATTCTGAAATACAATTGGAAATTTCTGAAATACAATTAGAAATTTCTGAAATATAAATGGAAATTTCTGAAATATAATTGGAAATTTCTGAAATATAATTGGAAAATTCTGAAATATAAATGGAAAATTCTGAAATATAATTGGAAATTTCTGAACTTCAATTGGAATTTTCTGAAATATAATTAGAAATTTCTGAAATACAATTAGAAATTTCTGAAATACAATTGGAAATGGTGTAGAACAGAACTAGAACAGAACTAGAACAGAACTAGAACAGAACTAGAACAGAACTAGAACAGAACTAGAACAGAACTAGAACAGAACTAGAACAGAACTAGAACAGAACTAGAACAGAACTAGAACAGAACTAGAACAGAACTAGAACAGAACTAGAACAGAACTAGAACAGAACTAGAACAGAACTAGAACAGAACTAGAACAGAACTAGAACAGAACTAGAACAGAACTAGAACAGAACTAGAACAGAACTAGAACAGAACTAGAACAGAACTAGAACAGAACTAGAACAGAACTAGAACAGAACTAGAACAGAACTAGAACAGAACTAGAACAGAACTAGAACAGAACTAGAACAGAACTAGAACAGAACTAGAACAGAACTAGAACAGAACTAGAACAGAACTAGAACAGAACTAGAACAGAACTAGAACAGAACTAGAACAGAACTAGAACAGAACTAGAACAGAACTAGAACAGAACTAGAACAGAACTAGAACAGAACTAGAACAGAACTAGAACAGAACTAGAACAGAACTAGAACAGAACTAGAACAGAACTAGAACAGAACTAGAACAGAACTAGAACAGAACTAGAACAGAACTAGAACAGAACTAGAACAGAACTAGAACAGAACTAGAACAGAACTAGAACAGAACTAGAACAGAACTAGAACAGAACTAGAACAGAACTAGAACAGAACTAGAACAGAACAGAACAGAACAGAACTAGAACAGAACTAGAACAGAACTAGAACTAGAACAGAACTAGAACTAGAACAGAACTAGAACTAGAACAGAACTAGAACAGAACTAGAACAGAACTAGAACAGAACTAGAACTAGAACAGAACTAGAACAGAACTAGAACAGAACTAGAACAGAACTAGAACAGAACTAGAACAGAACTAGAACAGAACTAGAACAGAACTAGAACAGAACTAGAACAGAACTAGAACAGAACTAGAACAGAACTAGAACAGAACTAGAACAGAACTAGAACAGAACTAGAACAGAACTAGAACAGAACTAGAACAGAACTAGAACAGAACTAGAACAGAACTAGAACAGAACTAGAACAGAACTAGAACAGAACTAGAACAGAACTAGAACAGAACTAGAACAGAACTAGAACAGAACTAGAACAGAACTAGAACAGAACTAGAACAGAACTAGAACAGAACTAGAACAGAACTAGAACAGAACTAGAACAGAACTAGAACAGAACTAGAACAGAACTAGAACAGAACTAGAACAGAACTAGAACAGAACTAGAACAGAACTAGAACAGAACTAGAACAGAACTAGAACAGAACTAGAACAGAACTAGAACAGAACTAGAACAGAACTAGAACAGAACTAGAACAGAACTAGAACAGAACTAGAACAGAACTAGAACAGAACTAGAACAGAACTAGAACAGAACTAGAACAGAACTAGAACAGAACTAGAACAGAACTAGAACAGAACTAGAACAGAACTAGAACAGAACTAGAACAGAACTAGAACAGAACTAGAACAGAACTAGAACAGAACTAGAACAGAACTAGAACAGAACTAGAACAGAACTAGAACAGAACTAGAACAGAACTAGAACAGAACTAGAACAGAACTAGAACAGAACTAGAACAGAACTAGAACAGAACTAGAACAGAACTAGAACAGAACTAGAACAGAACTAGAACAGAACTAGAACAGAACTAGAACAGAACTAGAACAGAACTAGAACAGAACTAGAACAGAACTAGAACAGAACTAGAACAGAACTAGAACAGAACTAGAACAGAACTAGAACAGAACTAGAACAGAACTAGAACAGAACTAGAACAGAACTAGAACAGAACTAGAACAGAACTAGAACAGAACTAGAACAGAACTAGAACAGAACTAGAACAGAACTAGAACAGAACTAGAACAGAACTAGAACAGAACTAGAACAGAACAGAACTAGAACAGAACTAGAACAGAACTAGAACTAGAACAGAACTAGAACTAGAACAGAACTAGAACTAGAACAGAACTAGAACAGAACTAGAACAGAACTAGAACAGAACTAGAACAGAACTAGAACAGAACTAGAACAGAACTAGAACAGAACTAGAACAGAACTAGAACAGAACTAGAACAGAACTAGAACAGAACTAGAACAGAACTAGAACAGAACTAGAACAGAACTAGAACAGAACTAGAACAGAACTAGAACAGAACTAGAACAGAACTAGAACAGAACTAGAACAGAACTAGAACAGAACTAGAACAGAACTAGAACAGAACTAGAACAGAACTAGAACAGAACTAGAACAGAACTAGAACAGAACTAGAACAGAACTAGAACAGAACTAGAACAGAACTAGAACAGAACTAGAACAGAACTAGAACAGAACTAGAACAGAACTAGAACAGAACTAGAACAGAACTAGAACAGAACTAGAACAGAACTAGAACAGAACTAGAACAGAACTAGAACAGAACTAGAACAGAACTAGAACAGAACTAGAACAGAACTAGAACAGAACTAGAACAGAACTAGAACAGAACTAGAACAGAACTAGAACAGAACTAGAACAGAACTAGAACAGAACTAGAACAGAACTAGAACAGAACTAGAACAGAACTAGAACAGAACTAGAACAGAACTAGAACAGAACTAGAACAGAACTAGAACAGAACTAGAACAGAACTAGAACAGAACTAGAACAGAACTAGAACAGAACTAGAACAGAACTAGAACAGAACTAGAACAGAACTAGAACAGAACTAGAACAGAACTAGAACAGAACTAGAACAGAACTAGAACAGAACTAGAACAGAACTAGAACAGAACTAGAACAGAACTAGAACAGAACTAGAACAGAACTAGAACAGAACTAGAACAGAACTAGAACAGAACTAGAACAGAACTAGAACTAGAACAGAACTAGAACAGAACTAGAACAGAACTAGAACAGAACTAGAACAGAACTAGAACAGAACTAGAACAGAACTAGAACAGAACTAGAACAGAACTAGAACAGAACTAGAACAGAACTAGAACAGAACTAGAACAGAACTAGAACAGAACTAGAACTAGAACAGAACTAGAACAGAACTAGAACAGAACAGAACTAGAACAGAACTAGAACAGAACTAGAACAGAACTAGAACAGAACTAGAACAGAACTAGAACTAGAACAGAACTAGAACAGAACTAGAACAGAACTAGAACAGAACTAGAACAGAACTAGAACAGAACTAGAACAGAACTAGAACAGAACTAGAACAGAACTAGAACAGAACTAGAACAGAACTAGAACAGAACTAGAACAGAACTAGAACAGAACTAGAACTAGAACAGAACTAGAACAGAACTAGAACAGAACAGAACTAGAACAGAACTAGAACAGAACTAGAACAGAACTAGAACAGAACTAGAACAGAACTAGAACAGAACTAGAACAGAACTAGAACAGAACTAGAACAGAACTAGAACAGAACTAGAACAGAACTAGAACAGAACTAGAACAGAACTAGAACAGAACTAGAACAGAACTAGAACAGAACTAGAACAGAACTAGAACAGAACTAGAACAGAACTAGAACAGAACTAGAACAGAACTAGAACAGAACTAGAACAGAACTAGAACTAGAACAGAACTAGAACAGAACTAGAACAGAACTAGAACAGAACTAGAACAGAACTAGAACAGAACTAGAACAGAACTAGAACAGAACTAGAACAGAACTAGAACAGAACTAGAACAGAACTAGAACAGAACTAGAACAGAACTAGAACAGAACTAGAACAGAACTAGAACAGAACTAGAACAGAACTAGAACAGAACAGAACTAGAACAGAACAGAACTAGAACAGAACTAGAACAGAACTAGAACAGAACTAGAACAGAACTAGAACAGAACTAGAACAGAACTAGAACAGAACTAGAACAGAACTAGAACAGAACTAGAACAGAACTAGAACAGAACTAGAACAGAACTAGAACAGAACTAGAACAGAACTAGAACAGAACTAGAACAGAACTAGAACAGAACTAGAACAGAACTAGAACAGAACTAGAACAGAACTAGAACAGAACTAGAACAGAACTAGAACAGAACTAGAACAGAACTAGAACAGAACTAGAACAGAACTAGAACAGAACTAGAACAGAACTAGAACAGAACTAGAACAGAACTAGAACAGAACTAGAACAGAACTAGAACAGAACTAGAACAGAACTAGAACAGAACTAGAACAGAACTAGAACAGAACTAGAACAGAACTAGAACAGAACTAGAACAGAACTAGAACAGAACTAGAACAGAACTAGAACAGAACTAGAACAGAACTAGAACAGAACTAGAACAGAACTAGAACAGAACTAGAACAGAACTAGAACAGAACTAGAACAGAACTAGAACAGAACTAGAACAGAACTAGAACAGAACTAGAACAGAACTAGAACAGAACTAGAACAGAACTAGAACAGAACTAGAACAGAACTAGAACAGAACTAGAACAGAACTAGAACAGAACCAGAACTAGAACTAAGGCTTTTTTCTAAAAACTAGAAAAAAGGCGAAAATTCCAAATAATTACAATCAAATATCAATTCCAGTTTGAAAACTGAAAGTGGTTTCATTCCGTATGAAATTTTCGTTTTACTTTTTCTGAAGAAGCAAAATACGGAATTAATTCCACTTTCGATTGGAATGGAATTCTGTGACAGGCCTGATAATTTTATTAATCTAAACAACAAAACGATTGATTGTCTCATGATTATTTTGAAATAACAATAGAAATTCAATTGTTTGTTCAACACAAATATCAATGTGTTTTTTATAAATAACTGTTGTAAGGCAGGTGACTTTAAACGTAAATAATCTAATAAATATCAATATGGGTAATTTAGCAGCACGTGCAATTTATAATTAAGCAATCACATGTTTAAATATTGTTAAGTTTTTACCTTTTAAAAACGGTGATTCATTTCCTTTAAATAAACTGGATACTTTTGATTGCAAATAAAAGCAGTTTAGCAGTTTAAAATTGTAACAATTCTTTATTTATACAAAATTTATACAGCAACAGTTTAAATAGTCACTCAGTGTTTTAAACACGTTTATAATTCACAGAAATACACACACTTAAATTACACACTTTATAATGTACAAGAATGCAGTCGACTGCAACCTCTGCCACTATTTATATATAGCGCCATTTTCCTTCGAGTAGCTTCATGAATCCTGAAAACCATGCTGAGCATAAGTTTAGGACGGTACTATCTAAGTGGGACTAAAAGGATGGATCCTGTTGCTCTTTTACTTATTTTGAAGTTTAATAAAGAAGATTAACCAATTAAACAATAAGAAACAGATTTTTGGAAGTAACTTCAAAAGGGAATTAAGAAAAAATTACATATAAAAATCGTCGTCTAAACCCAGTGTTAGTTAATCTTCATAACAAAAACTGCGCCTCAATCAGTTTACAATTAAAATAATCATTTGTTTACAAAACGCCACAACACGAACTACAATAAAATCGGGCAAGAAAATGCAAACAGCAACAAATACGTACATGATTTAAATAATGCATATTTATAAGCGAAACACTTTCTTAAAACGTGATCATCCATATTTGTATTGTTTTAATTTCATATGTAAACTCAATGGGAAATCAAGAATTTATTTAAGTAAAGTAAAGCACGATAATGGTAATTATAAAGGGGATGGTATGCTTAAAGTAAATGTTGTAATAAACTAACCCCCATATGCATAAACAGTTTATAAATTTATCAAAGGTTTATTAAACAAAATTTCCAAAATCAGTTTTATAAACCTTTGATAAATTTATAAAATGTTTATGCATATGGGGGTAAGATTGTAAAGTAAAGAAAGGAGATTAAAAATATTCATTCGGTAGAATGTGGATCTACTCAAATCTAAATATAAATATTGTTACGTTTTTATCTTTTAGAAACGGTGATTTATTTTCTTTAAATAAATCGGATACTTTTGATTGCAAATAAAAGCAGTTTAGTAGATAAAGCAGTTAGTAGATAAAACAACTCTTTTTAGTTATTCAAATGGAAATCTATAGATTGAGTTATAGTCAAATTTGTAAGAATAGAGGAGAGGGGTTAAGAATTCAAAGAATTCAACGAAACGCAGACCATCATGGGATAGTTGCTGGGTACAATTTGCATGTTCGGTCTTATCAACCATCTGCTTTCTCTGATAAAGGCGTCTATGCGCCTTAGTTCCTTCGCAGATAACCCGGAGAGGGTACTAAAGGATCGCTCACCTGAAGTGTAGGATGGTCTCTTCCTCATTCTGAAAACTTCTGCAGAAGTCGTGGTAAGGTAACCCAAGTCTTGCGGCATGAGTACCGAAAGTGCAATGTCCGGTGATCATCGCCACCACGTTGCTGGGTCGTATTCGCTGTAGCCGAAGTAGATACGACTTGAGTTTACAGTCCAACGCAGGCCATATCATCCTCGTGTTGGCACAGGTGGATTCATTACTCCACCTTTGCTTGGGCAAGTTCGTAATTAGCGTCATGTATCAGTTCCTTGCAAGTTGATAACGGAATTCCACAAAGGAAGTCTATTTCGACATCCGAAATCATCAAGGCTCCTATTCCCGCCAAATTATCAGCAATACAATTGACCTCATTGTCCTTGTGTCCACGTACCCATGTGAGTACAACTGTCGAATGTCTCGCCATCTCATTAAGGATGTCCGGCATTCCTTGTATTAACACCTACCAGAGCTTCAATTGCGGATTTGCTGTCAGTATATATACGGATATCTCTACCAGATACACTGTAATATTTGAGCAAGTTTGCCGCTCTTCTAATGGCCGATACCTCGCCCACTCTATCCCCATTTTTAGAGCCAGCCGTTTAGGTGGATAGCCTCATTTCATCGACGGAGAGACCATCAGCAGGCTCCATACTGGATGGGATTAAGAAACCGAAGTTCATCAGGAAGAAGGGTTTGGAGGTGCTGCTGCTTGAGTAGCTCTCAATGATTTTGCAAACGGTTGTTGAGTTTTACAACAATCATCATGCCTCCAATTCTTGATCTACAAACTTTTTTTGACAGGCCTGGTCGTTCTTTGTATTCCGTGTCAAAATCACCGCTTCTGAACCGAACAAACCATCTCTCGCAGGTTGAAACTAATGGAACACATTCACCATAAGCTTTGGCGAGCAATCGGTGTGCTTCAGCGGCACTTTTTTCCTTCAAATTAAAGAAGTAACGCAAAACTTCCCGCTTTGTTGATACAAAATTCGATATTTTCAAAGTTAAAAAAATTTAGTTGTTTCCACTATAATGTTCAATAACTAAGTGATAATAAATGACAGATATGTAGCCTTCAAAATGACATATTTGTTACGTTTTAACCTTTTCAAAACGTTGGTTTATTTCCTTTAAATAAACCGGATACTTTTTATTGCAAATAAAAGCCGTTTAGTAGTTTAAAAATTGTAACAACTCTTTATTTATTTAAAATGTACAACAATAATATTAAATAGTCACTCAGTGTTTTTTATACTCGTTTATAAATTCACAGAAATACAGACATACAGTGGTGGCCAGGAATTTAAGACAAAAATTGTTTGCTAAATTCCACGTCATTGTCAATTATTTTTTCAAATATTTCCACAAATATGTATGCATGAGGACTGTTTTAACACACAAGTGTGTTTTATTCGACTGTGTCAATTCATACATATTCACCACGAACATATAAAATTTTTCTACAACTTGACCAAAAAAAAAATTTTTTAAATAAACATATTTTCTCACATTTATATCATTATATTTTTATTATTATAAAATATTCGGACCAAATTTGGTATTTTTAGTTCCATTAGTTTCGGTCATATCATGTTATTAACAGCGGATGTTCGCTGAGGTGGGTCAACGTATTTCCACATATCTTTGTCCATATATGTTTTACCGAATTTTCCAAACATTTTTCAGAAACTAGAAACATTAATAATAAATTTCATACCCTTAGAGGTCCATTTACTTTGGCTCTATCGCACTTAAAATTCAATTGATGAAAAAAATTCAAGTATTTGTCTTAAATTGGTGGCCACCACTGTACTTTATAATGTACACGAATTCACTTGAAAATACAGCATACTTTAAGGCACTCAGTTGATGTTTATTCGAATAGCGTCTCTGATTATGGCCACTATTTATACACACGCCACCGCTGGTGAGCTTTCTACAATGTTCTTTAACTGTCAAAACTCGTATATTCGAAGTGGAAAGCTTTCGAATTCGAATATACGAGTCGCAGCAAACATTCAGCGTTGCCATACCTACGATCAACTCAAAGAATTATTCAATGATAATATCCACAGATATGTTACAGTTTGAGAGGCACTGCTGTTTGAAAGCATTATGCAACTTTAAATCAGCCGTTAAAATCGTTATATTTGAATTCAAATACAATTTCGTAACAATATTATAAGTTATTAAAAACAAAATCCGCCTTCCAAAGATACGCAATCTATTGTTAATCCAGCATTTTTAAGTCAACTCCCAATATTTTCATATATTTTAAAGTATATCTAAATGAAGTTCTAAAAAATATACAAATTTCTCAGTAAAAAACTTACAAATTGCCACATTTGTAATTATGGCAATCAACTACATATTTATAGCCATAAAAATCATTAATCGATTCCATTGAATTAAATATTTACATTAGAAAACTATTTAAAAACGATCGCAAACATTTATAGCTACTGGAAATTTAATGTTTAAAACCCCCAACTTTAAAAAAAATCCCCGTTACATTATTTAAAACTTAATGATCGGTTTTTACCTTCAGTGCTGAATAAATAAGTATAACATTTTTATTATTTCTTAAACACCAGCCGAAACCAATTAATACCAGTTTTACGTATGTAGTTTATGCAAAAAATAAAAGTTCAATGTATTTAATAGCAGAAAACAAATAACAAGCGTTACACACATTTTCAACAGGTGATTGTGGTTTAGTTCACATTCAGTCAAACACTCAACAGCAGCAGTAGTTTGTATTGGCTGGCAACACGCATCGGTAATTAAAATGTAAAGTCGCGTCTGCGATGTTTGTTAAACAGAATGAAAACGACAATAAATTACTGTAAATAATTGTAGGGCGGGGATGGGAAATACACTGGGTACGTAAATGCAGTAAATATTGTGCATGCAAAAAAATGTTGCCCTTTTTCTGCACTCTTTTTATACCCTTCACCATCGTGAGAAGGTGTCATTCCGTTTGTAATTTCCACAATATAATTTTCCTACCCTATAAAGTATATATATTCTGGATCCTTATAGATAGCGGAGTCGATTAAGCCATGTCCGTCTGTCTGTCTGTTGAAATCAATTTTCTGAAGACCCCAGATATCTTCGGGATCCAAATCTTCAATAATTCTGTCAGACATGCCTTCGAAAAGTTTGCTATTTAAAATCAGCAAAACGGAGATATGAGCAAAAAACCGGGACAACCTCGATTTTTGACCTATTTTTGATCTATATCTGGATTACTAAGTCATTAATATAGACAATATGGATATCTAATGATAGATATTTCAAAGTCCATTGCAACGATGTTGATAAGGCTATAGTAGTTGGACCTACAATGGGTCAAAATCGGGAAAAATATTTTTTAACCCGAATTTTTTTTTTCATCAAAAAATTTTTTTCTCATAAATTTTTTTAAAAAAAAAAAAAATTTAAAAACAATTTTTTAAAAAAAAATTTGGAAAAAACTTTTTTTAAAAAAAATTTGAAAAACAATTAAAAAAAATTAAATTTTGTTTACCTAAAAATATTTAAACAAATTTTGTTTTAAAGTATAATTTGGTGAAGGGTATATAAGATTCGGCACAGCTTGTTCAAATAGGCTTTATAACGATCCAGATAAACTTTATGGGGTCACAAAAATGTAGGAATAACAAACGGAATGGCAAATTTATATACATTCTCATGGTGAAGGGTTTTTGATGATGAAGGGTATAAAAAGAATTTGTTTTGTTTGTGAATGGTTTTATGGAAATAATTGAGGAGCCGCAAAGCAAAAGTTACTTTTTGAAAATTTAAAAATTTTGGGAAATTGAGTTTTTCTAAAAGATTTCAACACAAATCTTATAAAAATACCAAAAAATCAATTTGTAAAAAAATTCGAAAAAGTACCTTTTGTTCTGCGGCTTCTCAATTATTGAAATATTTAAATTTAGAATTAAGATATTAGTGAATTAAGCTTAAATTTAATTAATTCAAGGACTGGATAGCAACAAATAAATTTGTGCTTTATAGTTCAATTCAATGACTAGTGAGCGAAAATTTTTAAACTAGTTCATTTAGCTCAATCAAGTAAATCATTTAATTAAACTAGTTCATTCATGAACTACCCAAGTCTAGTAACGAAGCCAAGAAATATATCATCCCCATCTCTGCTACACTCCCAACAACCATAATAACAAATAATACATGTAATAACAACAATAAAATGATGTTTTTTAGCACGAATCAAATTAAATGATCTCATTTATTTAGTAGAATACAACAAAATAATGCATAAATTGTATGATGCAATGTCATTATGATAATTAGCTGGAAAAAAATAAACGAACGGCACACGTTTTAAATTGCAAAAAAAAGGGTTTTTGACAGCTGCTAACGCATGGCCGTGACGTATTATGAATTTTAATAGCGATATCAAAACAAGGATCATAATGAAAATATCGGTTTTTTGGAACTATAATGATTTTTTTAATAGATTGAAATTTATTTTTACTAGAAAATATGGCAAGTGTTTATAAATATAGCAAAATAGAATCACAGCAGCATAATGTTACGTTTTTACCTTTTAAAAATGGTGGTTTATTTCGTTTAAATAAACCGGCTAATTTTGATTGCAAATAAAAGCAGTTTAGTTGTTTAAAATTGTAACAACTCTTTATTTATTCAAATGTACAACAATAATATTAAATAGTCACTCTCTTTTTAAAACACACACTTATATTAAACACTTTAAAATCTTGTTTATGTTAACTCTAATACCATGTTCACACGACGACATTATTCGTCATTCACGCTCTCATTCGTCATTCAACCCCCAATTACGAACTGAATTACATGATTCGCCATACAAAATTTCAAGTTCGAATTACCTTGTTCGTACGTAATTCAGTTTGAATTACCTTATGAATTACGAACGAATGACTGTCATCTCTAATTTTTATCGATTATTCATGTATCAAAATCAGCTGTCCAAACAAAAATGTCAAAACAAAACAAAATAAAGAAAAAGATTTTTGTATTAAATAAATAAATTAAAAGAAATAAAAAGTCTGATTAAAGTTAAATTCATTTGTAGAAGTAACAGCTCTGCCATTCTTTCAGCCCACACCTCTAATAAAGCCCGCTCGCTGCCCTGGTCCCACTTGCTTGCACTTTTTTCTAATAATGAAAATAATAATTAAATTATATTTGTTTAATTAATAATGCTACAATTTTATGTTTTTACTTGCCTTTTTTATCCATTGCCAAATTACAAATTTAAAATTCGCACCAAACAAACAAAATAAACAAAACGTGTTACAACAAAACTGAATTACGAATGTTGTCGTGTAAACAGGTTGATTCGCAATCGTAATTCAAAACGCGAATTAAGTAATTCAGACTGCCGTGGAAATATGGCATAACAGCGCCTAAACTAAACTTTCTTCCAGTAGCTTCATGAAAGTTATATTTCTACAATGATCAACTCAAAGCTTTTATACAATGTTGTATGTTAATAATAATGTCCACAGTTATGTTAACTTCTGTTAACTTAACATAATTGTCCACAATAGAAATGTTGAGAAACATGATGCAATTTGAAACCGTTATATTTGAATTGAAATACAATTTTTATACAATTAATTTTTATTTACACAATTAAGGCCTTAATTGAGCTCGATTTATCATACAAGAACTCCAATTAATAAATTGTGTAAAATTCGAAATGCAACCTAGCAGCAAGTATGTTTACTGAGAAGTATGTTCAGTAAGAAGAAAAAAAATGCTGTACTATGGCAAGCCGAATGTCTAAAAAGTAAACAAACAAATGAAAAAGTAAAAAAATGTCCGGCGAAGTTGTTTTTAAATTTATTTAATTTTCTAAACAAATTTAGTAATTAATAAAGTCAATTATATCTTTCTCAAATTGAAGAGGAAGAGATTGGCGTAGAGTGAGGCCAGAGAATAATGTCTGCTTGACTTGTGGCCAAATGTTAATTGAGTACCTATGTGTGAAAACTAAATTTAATTGCGGAATTAAAATTAAATTGAGACAATTAAGAATGCATGTCTCAACATAGCATAACAGTAATATACAGTGGTTGACAAAACAATGGAAACTTTTCCAAATATTCCATATGTAGCCCAAAATTTAAAATATTTTTTTAAAATAATTTTTTTTTTTTTTTGTATTTTACTTGTATAGTTTTATTTATATAAATTAACTGAAAAACAAACAACATAATTAATTATATTCTGAAAAAGGGAACAAAATTAAAAATATTCACTATTTCGCTACTGACAAAACAATTTCTGCAAGAAAGAAAGAAAGTGTAAAACGAAAATAATATTTAAAAGAACGAGCAACCTGTTTACAGTTATTTTATTTTATTTTTAAATTCTGGTAATTTTTTACAATTTCTTTTTCTAAGTTTTTCGCATAATTGCTTTTTTTCAAAGTTAACGAAAATGGCTAAAGTTAAGATTTGTGAAGACTTAAAAAATAAAATAATTAACGATTTTAAAGCTGGTTTAAAACGAGAGGTTGTTAATAGCCTAAAATTAGAAATAAGTACCCGAACAGTTAGTCGCAGGGCAAATGAGGCTGGTCATGGTTGCTATCGTCCTGTGAAAAAACCACTCATTTCTAAAACGAACCGTTCTGCTCGTCTACAATTTGCCAGGGATCATTTAAACTGGACGATACAGAAATGGAATACTGTCTGTCCTCTTTTTCGACGAATCCAAATACAATTTAAGAGGCAGTGATGGGAGAACATTTGTAAGACGACCAAAGGGAAAAAGATTACATCCAAAGTACACAAATAAGACTGTAAAGTGGCAATATTATGGTATGGGCCCAATTCATATTACAAAATATACCATGACAGGTATAGAGGATACAGAACCATATTAAACGATGTTATGTATCCATACGCTGAGGAAAATATGCCCCTAGTTTGGAGATTCCAACACGATAACGACCCGAAACGCCTCTAGGGTTGTAACCGAGTGGTTACAATCCAACGAGGTACGTGTTTTGAAGTGGCCTGCCCAATCGTTAGATCTCAATCCCATAGAAAATCTATGGGAAATTGTAGATCGTAAAATAAGGACCCAAAATTACACCAGGAAGGAAGATTTATCGGAGGCTGTTATAAGGGAATCGCAAAATATTTCAAAGGAGACCATTGACTCTTTAATTGGTTCAATGCATCGTCGATGTGTAGCAGTTATAAAAAATAAGGGATACCCAACAAAATATTGAGTTATTGCAAAGTTTAGACAGACCATATTTGTTAAAATAATACCTAAGTTTCCATTGTTTTGTCAATGCCGTAATAAAGAAATCTTTTAATTTTGTTTTCTCATTTTTAGAATTTAATTATGTCCTTTGTTTTTTGTTAAATTAAGTTAATAAAAGTATACAAATAAAATACTACAAAAATGTTAAAATTTTTAAAAAAAAATTATTTCAGATTTTAGGCCACTACACAGAAAAAATTATATTTCAATTCAAACATTTATCCCATATTGAACTGGTTTCAATTATTTCATAATTAAATCAAGTATTCATTTGCTCAAAAACAAAATTTCTTGATATTTTCTATTGAATTTTGAATTTGATTATTTTGACAATTGAATATACAATTTTCGTTATTGGTTGAATTTCAAATACAAAACTTATTGAATAGATAATTTTCGTAATTCAAACACAAAAAATAACAAAAATGTGTTTTCAACGGCTTTTATTTGCAATCAAAAGTATACGGTTTATTTAAAGGAAATAAACCAGCGTTTTGAAAAGGTTAAAACGTAACAACATGTTGGATTATTTGACATATATGTGCATTTTGTAGAGCAGAGATAAGCGTGAAGTCAATTGTCACTTTAGTGTCTCTAAGTAATCTAGGCTGTGGTTACTTTAAACATTTATTTTATACTGCACTTTAAAAAGTAGTTATTTTACCCACTAAAAGTAATCTATTGGAGAGTTGTCGGAAGGTTTGTTTACAAGCAAAATTATTTGACTGTCTATGAGATGTATTTGAGGTCAATTACACACTAGACAATTTAGTTGCTCAAGTCTCAAGTCTCTTGTGATTGTAGATGCCAGAGGTAATGTCGGGTTAAGGAGAAGAAAATTTAGCATGCTGTTTTGTTGTTGGGCAAGATATTTGCCGTTGACTACTTTGGATCAGCTATTTGGCAGACTCATTGTAATCGAAAAAGTATCAATTTACACCCTGTGTTAAAATAACTAACCACGTAGCTAGTTACATATGTAACTAGTTGTCATCCCAAATGATAAATAATGTTCGGAACATAGTCTATCTGTTGATTTTCCATAGTTGTATTTGATGTAGGGACGAGTACAACTTATAAATAATTTAAATTTGTTAACTTATAAAAAAATCCTAACCCCCCTAATATGTTTTTTATTATACCTATTACTTTGATAATAATAATAATTATTATTATCTAAATAATAATGTTTGTCATAATAAAATAATCCACAGTTATGTACAAGTACTCATATCATAATTATTTCGTTTATCTATCTACATATTTGGTATCTTTAATTATTTGTAAATAAAGTCACCCACCTACAAAATGTGACGTAAACTTCAATTAATAAAAATTGAAATTATTTTATCAATTTAATTACATACATACATACATGTAGGTATGTTTGAATATTTTATATTTGCCTGGAAAATTTTTTATATACTTTCGATTTTATTATAGTTTTTGATTTAATTCTTATCGATTAAATTTCGTATTTGACACTTTTGCTTCAAAAATTAGGGGTTTCCAAAGGGTTATTCTTAATTAAAATTACAATTTGCTAGCATCCAAAGCAGGCTTTCATTATAACGCTGAGATTGAAATCCCACAGTTCTTAAAGCTTCCAATTGCAGTGGTCGGCTCTCATAGCCACCAGCTGCCGAACGTGAATACGATGTGCTCTTCCGGGTCATTAAGTCCATGACTTTTTGAATGAAACATCGGTTTTTGTATAAAAATTAATTTTATTTTTCAACATAGTCTCCTTTGAGCTCTGAAAACTTTGTCCAAGGTTTAATTTAATGCAATTTTAATTACATTTATCTGGACGAAAATACTTGTTCATAATTTCCATTTATTTGTGGTGCCTTAAAGGCGTTTTTATACCCTTCACCTTCGTGAGAAGGGTATATATAAGTTAGTCATTCCGTTTGTAATTTATACATTTTTCATTTCCGACCCTATAAAGTATATATATTCTGGATCCTTATAGATAACGGAATCGATTTAGCCATGTCCGTTTGTCTGTCTGTCCGCCTGTCTGTTGAAATCAATTTTCTGAAGACCCTAGATTTCTTCGGGATCCAAATCTTCAATAATTCTGTCAGACATGCTTTCGAGAAGTTTGCTATTTAAAATCAGCAAAATCGGTCCATAAATAACGGAGATATGAGCAAAAAACCGGGACAGCCTCGATTTTTGATCTATTTCTGGATTACTAAGTCATTAATATAGACAATATGGATATCTAATGATAGATATTTCTAAGTCCATTGCAACAATGTAGTAAGTTGGACCTACAATGGCTCAAAATCGGGAAAATATTTTTTAACCCGATTTTTTTTTCATCAAAAAATGTTTTTTGTCATACATTTTTTTTCCAAAAAAAAAATTAAAAACTAAAAAAAAAAAAATTTTTTAAATTTTTTTTAAAAAACAATTTAAAAAAAAAATTTTGGAAAAAAAAAATTAAATTTTGTTTACCTAAAATTAATTAAACAAATTTATTTTAAAGTATAATTTGGTGAAGGGTATATAACAGTCATGCCCAAGCCCTATACTCTTGGTACTCTTTTGTTTTTGTAATTGCTCTTAGCTATAGGCTGTGTGTTTTGTATACTCACTAGAGCAATCAGCACTAGCAATTCAAAATACACAAACAACTTTGTCTTATTATTTTTTTTGTCGTTCTTCACTGAATACACGCATGTTGAAACCAACAACACTTTCGTATGCTTTGCTGGTAAACATTGACGACTGCGATCATCCATGTAGATTTTGTTTTTGTTTATCGTATGATATTTTAAAAATTTTTGTGTGTTGAAAGTGAGTTTTTTCTTTTTTCTTTGTATGAATTGGTTTTAGCAACAACAAATATTGAATAAAAAGTAGCTTTTCTTTAAATGTATTGGTGTTTACTCTTCCATAAGGAACTTGTGGGCACCCCTGGTATATAAGATTCGGCACAGCCGAATATAGCTCTCTTACTTGTTTTTAATCAAATTTCAAATATATTTTTTGGAATTTTGTTAGCCTTCATTAACAAATCTAGCACTATTTGAAATATGTAGTTTAAAATACATGAATAATAAAGACTATCGATATTAAAACTTGATTTACATGTAAATTCATTAATACTTTACACTCGATGTGAAAATAGCAGTAATAGTTGAAATCTCTGCAGTTTTCATCAATTTCATTACCTATTCGATATCCCTTAATACTGAATAAATTTAACTGTTCCGAATACAACTGGTATAATCGACCTAAAACGTGGATCGAAAAGTCAACAGGACGACCCATACAGATATCCTCATATCCTGAGTATATATATATAAAAGAGTAACGTTACTGACTGACTGATTCATCATCGCACAGCCCAAACGGCTGAAGCTAGAATCATGAAATTTTAACTGTGGGGTTCTCCCTCCCCAAAACGATCCGATAAGAAGGGATTTTTGGAAATTAGCATGTTACTCCATTTAAAAAATAAGCTGACAGGTGTTTCGTACTTTTTGGAAATTCGAAACTTTTAGGGGAGAAAACGGGTAAAAACTGTATTTTGGTACTTTTTTTGCACCCTATGTATCTTTTAAACCAATAATTATAGAAACAAATTTTAAATCGTATTCTTTAATCAACAAAAAATAAAAAATATAAATTTGGTACTTTTTGGAAATTCGAACCCTTAAGGGATAAAAATTGTGTTTATTTTTGGTACTTTTTCATAAAATATGTTTTTCTATAATTTGACATAGACATACGAATATTTTATTATGAGCTGCCACCACGATACACAAATTTATTTGAATTAAATTTTACCAAAGCAATGGGGATAAAAAAGGTACCAAAAAGGGGATAAAATCGGGAAAATACATTTTATTGAAATTATTAAGCCAATTTTGATAATTTTTTAACATTGGTTCCTGGATTCGTACAAAAATTAACTAACAGGGTGTTATTTGGAACACGAGTGCCAAGTTGTATATTGGACCAAATCCGGGTAAACAGTTTGGTACTTTTTTTAAAACATATTTTTTCTTGGGCACATTAACACAGATTTTAATATTTTGAGACATGTCTGTAGCATAAACAATTTTGGCAAAATGGAATATTTTTAAAGTTCGAATTTGATTGTTTGAAGGAAGAAAAGGGAAATTGGTACTTTTCTCCTAATGGTACTTTTTTTAATATTTAAAATTATTTCACTTATCGACATTAAAGTTAGCTGATATGTGTCTGAGTGAAGTTTGTGTTAGGAATAGGGTACAATATTTAGGTACCAAAATCTGAGAACTGAACTATAGGTACTTTTTTATTCATCTAATGGTACTTTTTGAATTTTATATGACAATGGACTTAGAAACATGAAATTAAGCATATATGGTCCTAAGTGAGTGAGAATTCTAGGGGGAGACTTTTTGGTACTTTTTCTTTAATCGAATGGTACTTTTTGTAATTTCTTTACCAATGAACCTAGAAACATGAAATAAAGCTTACATGGGCCAGAGTTGGTGGGCATCTACAAGTGACTGGTTTTTGGTACTTTTTCTATATTATAATGGTACTTTTTGAATTTTCTATAATAATGGAGCTAGAAACATGAAATTAAGCGTATATGGTCCTATGTGAGTGAAAATTCAAGCGGATACTTCATGGTACTTTTTCTTTATTCTAATGGTACTTTTCTGAATTTTCTATAAAAATGCTAGGAGATACTTCATGGTACTTTTTTCTTTAATATAATGGCACTTTTTTGGAATTTCTATAACAATGGACTTAAAATCATGAATTGCATTTTCCGGAAGGTGGAGACGGCTGTCATAGTCTTATTTATATGGTATAATAGTCATAAATCGTTGATCGATTACGGAATATTTGGATAACATTCTCCAGAATATGTAGGTCGCTGCCATAGTCTGATATATCCGGCATAATCGTCCTAAATCATGGATCTGGTATATCAAAATCAACAGGACGATTCATACAGATATCCTGATATTCCTTAATACTACATTAAGTTTAACTTAATACCTTAAATTCAACTGGTCCGAATACAACCGACACATTAAAGAGATCTTCATCCGTCATTTAATGTTGGTATTGTATTTTCGGGAAGGTGAAGGTCGCTGTCATAGTCTTATCTATCCGGTATATAGTCCAGCTTAGCCTCAATCGTTGGCCTTGATATAGTCATATTTGAGCTGCAATCCGTTCTTCTTTATATAGGTCTTTATATAGTTATTTGTTTAAATTTATTATGACATTCTCCGGTATAATCACCCTAAAATCTGGATTGAAAACAGGTATCCAGATATCCCTTAATACTAGTTTAAGTTCTGCTTAATACCTTAAATTTAACTGATCCGAATACAACCGACACATAAAAGAGATCTGGATCCGTCATTTAATGTAGGGATTACATTTTCCAGAAGGTAAAGGTGGCTGTTATAGTCTTATCTATATAGGATTTTCGTTGTAAATCGAGTTCTGGTATTGAATAGTTAACAGGTAGTTCAATTCTGACAACACCTAAAATTTATTTCATGAAATTGTCATGAAACACGTTTTATTCCGTCCTTTAAACCAGAGTGTTGATGTTAAGATTCCAGAGCAGTGGAGAAAGTCAACCTCTTTGAAAATATTCGAGAAGCCTAGAACAAATTCATTACGCCTGTAGCTTCTATGACTAACTAATAAGTGTAACACAGTTTCGAAAGATCTCTTGAGAGATGAACTAATATAGACATCAATGATTTTAAGTAGAAAGGAGTGGAATTTGTCTTGGTATGCTATCTTATCACTCCTATGAAGACGATATTGCAAGATGTCCCTTTTGATGGGATATGAGACGGGCACAAGCGGATCCTGAAAAGTATTAAGAGCCATGGCATTAAAATATATACAAGGCCGCTGGAATGATACCATCAGGTCCTGAAGATTTAAAAGGATGGAAGCTTTTAGTTGCCCATTGTATGGGATATTCCGTGATTGTGATATTCGACATATCATATGTATTATTACCCCTGGTGTTGAGAGTTGAGTTCCTGACAGTCTGAAAAATGATTTTTCATAAGTATCTCTAGTTTAAATTGTGCAAGATCCATTAATTTTAAAATATAGCATGGTTTTATTGGATAGGTTTCTAAAGTAGCCGACTTGTTTCTGAACAGCTTTCTACAGAACTGCAGAAGTTTCTTCAGAATTGTATTTTAGCCTTCCCAACTAGGTTCTAAAAACCTTTTAGCGAGGATTTATATATGACTTCGATTAGCCTCATTGAGCAGCATTCTGCATTCTTTGAGTATTTCCGCAATTTTAGGAAATCATGTAGGATGAATTTATCTACATAATTTCTATGTTACTGCAGCTAAGATGTTCGTCAATAGAGCATGATCATAAATAAAGCAATAGGTCTCTCTTCTTTTCAAGAAATACTTTTTAGAATATATCTCGAAAGAGAAATCGAAGTCGCTATATTTGTGGTCGGAAAATGAGCAGTCTTTCGACAGTTTCCAATTACTGTTCAAATTTAAATATTTGTCGCCAGCTCTTACTTCGATTAGCCTCCTTAAACCGCTTCCTGCATTGTATTTTTTTGTTGTTTGCAATTTCAGCGTTCCACTATGTGGGCTCAGATTTACTTTCCCTGATTTTTGTTAAGAATTTCTGTGTTGCTGCAGCCATGGCGTTCATTAGTAACTCAGACCAATTGAGTTTCCTTCTAGTAAAGCAATAGTTTTCAGAACCTACTACAGAAATTGAAGTCTCTACAAATGTGGTCGAAAAAAAACAATCCTTTGGCAGTTTCCAATTAATCATCAAGCTAGGAACAATAAAGGTGAAGAAAGGGCCACAATGAATCATTTCCATTCGTTCCGGTTTGATCAAAGTTATTTCACTTTCACTCTCCAACTTAAATTAATTCAGCTATCTTCGATGTCTGCCTACTCTTTGTTTCCTTCCCTATATCATCTGACCAATCCAATTGCATTTGCGGTATAAAATTTCAATATGGATTGGAATCTGATTGATTTATCTCCAAAGATCCGTAGTTTGTAATGTGTTAGGCTAGAAAACTTTAAACATTCTTTAATTAGGTATGGTATGGTATTCAGGCAGCAGTCCAAAACCTTGATTTCGTTCAGCTCACTTGGGTCTAATAAACAAACGTTCCCTTTGTGATACCTGAAAGGAGAATGAAAGGGAAACAGAAGTTAAAGAAAAGGGAAATCTATAGATTGAGTTATAGTGAAGTTAACAAGAGTAGAGTATTGAGAAAGAGAGAAAAGGGGGAGAGGAGAGGGGTTAAGAATTCAAAGAATTCGAAAAAACTCAGACCATCAGATGGTTGCTGGGTCCCTAAAAGGTAAAGTTTGCGTAACCGGTATTATCAACCATTCGCTTTCCCTGATAAAGGCGTCTATACACCTTAGTTCCTTTACAGATAACCCGGAGAGGCTACTGAAGAATTAAAGTAGGTTCAAAAGCAACTCACATTTTCGATTTTGAAATAATAAGACGGATATTCCTTTTCTTCGTGCATCTTTGTGATGGAGTTAGGTGGCTCTTCATCAGGGATTGTGTGCTATATAGCAGATCATGGACCTCGCACTATACCCCTCCTGTACTCAATGGCGACAGTGCTATAATTATCGCTGCCTACAGAAAACTATAGCCTTCCTTATTTAGTCCTGAAACACAGTTTTTATGGAACCTTGGTTCTTGGACACAAATATGCTCCTCCAAGTCATCACAATTTCGGTTATTAATTTGTTCTAACTATATTTGTGTGGTAATTTCGGTTATTTGAATAGGTTTTCTGTCTTTGGTCAAACTGAAGGAAAGAAAAAATACAGTAGGAAACACTAAAGAAGAGAAGAGTCCCAAAGATGGTGACTTAAAATTCGACAGGGATGTCGAGCTTAACTTTTGAAAAGTCTATTTACAACTATAAGGCACTCGTCAAGCCAACCATTCAAAACTGATCCCTTTGTGATATCCAAGAAGTACACCGCAAGATATTTATACTTCAGCCGTTGTTTTCAAGGTGAACCCACCAGATTATCCGATGAAGGAGTGGATGCGTCTTAGAATCATTCTTGATAACTCATCTAAACACGAGAGGAAGGTGGAAGGTTCCAAGGATACGTTACCTCAAGTTTGTCAGAGCCGGCCATTGACAGAATAGGTGGGACACATTCTCCTCCTCTTCTTCGTTTTGACAGTTTCTACAGTAATATTTAAATCGTAGGCCCAATCTTCTAGCATGTGTTCCTATAATGCAGTGTCCTGTAATAAAGCAAATAATTAGTCTTATTTGCTCATGCATAGGGGCCAGGTCGACCTCGCGATAACACATGCTGATTCATTAGTCCATCTGTTCTGTACAGTCTCATATAGTCTCTGCTGTACAACCATCTTACATTTTGCAAGAGAAAAAGGTTTGTAGAATTCTAAAAATGTAGCTACATGTCCGGGTAGTCCTAAATGAACTATATTTTTGTCTTAACAACACACAAACTAAACAATTAACAAGGCCCCAGATTTCTGGGACAAGAGACAAGGAAAACAAAGAGATACCTACTCTATTTATTTTATACTTTCGAAGCAAACTTTCAATTTAGCCACTGTATTTTCATGAGTTTAACAAACCAAATCTCTGTAATTTCCATAGAATAAAGCAAGTTTTATGTTTTTGTAGGTCACGGTTTTTATTTTTACAAAGTGCTTTGCATTTTAAACTTTAATTTACTTTCATTTTAACAACAAAACATATAAAATTCACGCATGGCAGGGAAAAGTAATCAGTTTTAACCATAATAAATATTTATTAGGTTAAAACTTACAAATCACAGTCATAAAAAATTGTATACAAACGACTCGGGAATTTAATTTGATAATAAATCAGAAATCAGCAACAGGCAGTAGGCAGTAGGCAACAAGAAACACACTCGAGAAATTAAATTAAATTGTTATACTCTCTTTATTACCATGTTCCTAGTTGTTATTATTATTTTTATCTCTATCTCTCTCTGTTTAATAATAAACACAACAAAACGAATATGATTTATTTAACAATAACAACAAACAAACAAAAAAGCACATTGTTGGTCAACGGTAAATAAAACAGCTGATTTTTGCATGTTTTTCTTCTTATTATTGTTTTGATAAATTTTCTTGTTGTTGCTTTTATAGGAATGTATGTAAATATGTATTATGTAGGCATGGGAATCTGTTAGGGGGGACATATTCCAATGTTAACTTAACAGTTGTTAATGCAAACATTGCATTAACAACTGCCAGCAGTAGCCCCAAATACAAATAAAATTTGACAATCAGTCAATAGTACTCGCACTCGTACTACTCTCCACTCTTATTTTCAAAACAAACAAAATGGAACAGATACAAACAAACCAAAACAAATAAATCGGGAAAAGAAGCCACAGTCCATATAGACATTTTAGTGTGGTCGTGACCGTGTGCATATTAAATACAAAGTGATAAATTCCATTTAAACAAGAACAAAATATTTTTAATATTATTAACAAAAAGCAATATGTTGAGTTGTTATGCCGCACAAATTGTTTTTAAAATAAAAGAAAATTGTACAAATTTTTGTTTTTAAATATTTAAAACGCAATGAATAATAATGGAATGGTTTCAAAATTAATAAAAAACATAAAATAAATTTAAAATAAGTGTAAACAAGTAAATAAGAATTTAAATCCTCTGAGAATGTGCAAAATTGTTTTGTCAAAATTTTTTCTTATTTTGGATTAGGGAGAATTTTACTAAAACGGTAAGTAGTACCTAGCTATAGACTGAACAGACTTTTGAATATACATATATACATAAATAATAGACATATTAATCTGACAGATTAAAAAAAAAATGTGCAACATTCCGTATTAACAGCTAGCTTTTGTTAGTATTTGTCTGGAAAGTCAAACGAAATCAATATGTCTCCAAACGTGTGATAATTTCTATCTTCGGGTTCAAGGACTGATCGTTCCCAAGATAATTATATCTTCGCTGCTTAGCGAATCGCATATCAGTCAATCAAAGATGGTCAACTCTGCGAAAAACTGTAACAATTTGGGTAATACTTTAGACCAGGGAGGAATTTTCGACAACAGTTCAGCAGGGCATTGGATAGATACTAGGGTATTCAATTAATCGGGTTTCTGGTTTAATCGGTTAATTGTGGTGATATGTCTTACTCTGCTCTTCGGTGTAGTCTCCTATGTTTGTAGGGAGTTTCTGATTTTCTTTGATATTATGATTCCGTTCACTATTGCCGCCATCTTCATTTCCATTGTAGCTTACAGTATTACCATTTCCAGTGTTAAGTTCGTCATTATCATTTCATTTCGCTAATGTGTCTAATTGTGCAAGCCTTGATGCTTCAGGAAGGTTTCGTACATTCCATTGCGCTATGCGCTTTCCTTTTCGTGTGCCAAAGGTTGTTGGCATAAGATTCAGTCTATTGGTATTTTGCCTTGTATTTGTTTCGTTAATCGGTTGCTGTTCCAGCTAAGTACATGATTGATTTGCTGTAGCAGGTCCTAGGATAATGGGGCTGCCTTCTGATGTTGCCTAGAAACAACGCCCTCTGTATATTTGGTGGGGAACCTTGCTAATCTTTGATTCCTACCTTTTTTTCGCTGCGTTTACACATGCAAGTAGATTGATGAAAGTTGATAATACGTATTATTATCGAAAATGTCGAAAATACATCGAAATGTCTACAAGTTGCTTGAGCGTTTACACATGCAAGTAAAAGTTCATTTTGTAAATGTTAGCGAAGGAGAATGATGTCTTCAAAATGCCACAAATATAAGAATATTACAGCTAATTCGATAAATAAACCTTTTATATATCAGCATTTGTTATTTTTAAGTCCATTTGCGGCTTGAAACCAAATTTTATTATTTTTATTCATAACAATAAAGTGTTACCATGATATTCAAATATAAAAATTTCTGGGGAAAATGTTAGGTTAACAATTTTTATAGATATTAGTAACAATTTTATTTATTAAAACTAATGAAATTTCTATTTTTACGAAAACGATAAGCATTAGTGGTCATTTGTACTATTTTCTTTTACAAAAATACATAAAATAAGTTAAAAATATAATTATTATTTTACCACCTTCTGATAAATTTTTTAAAAGCTATTTATTGGCAACTCTATTTGTCATCACTTGTATGAAAGTGTCGAAAATCACTGTCCACCTAAATTCAGTAGGCAGTGAGCTGCAAGTGGCTGCATGTGTGATTGTGTTAGTGCAAAAGTATGTATGTATTGTGTTTTTCGAACTGTTACTTGCATGTGTAAACGCTAGGTTTCCTATACGGGAAATCGCTCAAGATTATTCTTTACGTCAAACGTTTTTAAACAAATTTCGCTGTATCAATGAGGCATAAATTTACTGGATTAACGAACGTAGAGACTTTCCTTAAGGGGCTGAACATTTTGGAACAAACTCTGTTTTTTTGTTATTTTTGAAAAATATTTTGATTTTATTGAACCGACTTAACAGAGTACAAAACATTTGCTTAATTAAAATGTAAACAACAAAGTTTTTTCTACTTCGAAAATGTCGAATTTTGTACCAACAAAGCGTCATATGTGGGAAGTTTTACTTTACTTTTTTAAACCGATTGCTCAACAAAGCTTATTTTGAATGTGTTCCATCGGTTTCAAGGTGCGATAGATGGTTTGTGCGGTTCAGTGGTGATTTTAACACGGAAGACAAAGATCGTCCAGGCCTCCCAAACAAGTTTGAAGACCAAGAATTGGAGGCATTACTCCATGAAGATTGCTGTAAAACTCAACAATAGCTTGCAAAATCATTGAGAGCTGCTCAATCAGCAATTTTAAAACGTTTGCGAGCATCAACATTCATCAAAAAGCATGGAAATTGGGTAACATACTAATTTGAACTTAGAGAGCTTGAAAGACGATTTTGCATATCCGAAATGATGCTTGAAAACAATAAAAGAAAATCATTTTTCACCGAGTCATTACTTGAGATGAAAAATTGGTACATTACAATAACTCTTAGCGTAAGAGATCGTATGTGAAGTCAGGCCATCCAGCAGAATCGACACCAAAGCCTAATATCCATGGCTCTCTATGTATTTGGTGGGAGAAAAGGGACCTATCTAGTATGAGCTGTTGAAATCTGACCAGACCATCACAGGGAACCTGTACCGATGCAACTGATTCGTTTGAAGCAAGCATTGGTCGAAAAACGCCCCAAATATGTGGCCATACTTGAAACCGTAACACTCCATCATGACAACATTCCGCCACATCTTGCAATACCTGTTGAAAAGTATTTAGATAGAAGTGATTGGGAAGTTTTGCTTCATTAACTAAATTAATTAAATTCTAAAAATGAGAAAACAAAATTAAAAGATTTCTTTATTACGGCATTGACAAAACAATGGAAACTTAGGTATTATTTTAACAAATATGGTCTGTCTAAACTTTGCAATAACTCAATATTTTGTTGGGTATCCCTTATTTTTTATAACTGCTACATATTGACGATGCATTGAACCAATTAAAGAGTCAATGGTATCCTTTGAAATATTTTGCCATTCCCTTATTATAACCGCCTCCGATAAATCTTCCTTCCTGGCGTAATTTTGGGTCCTTATTTTACGATCTACAATTTCCCATAGATTTTCTATGCGATTGAGATCTGGCGATTGGACAGGCCACTTCAAAACACATACCTCGTTGGATTGTAACCACTCGTTTACAACCCTAGAGGTGTGTTTAGGGTCGTTGTCGTGTTGGAATCACCAAACTAGGGGCATATTTTCCTCAGCGTATGGATACATAACATCGTTTAATATGGTTCTGTATCCTCTATACCTGTCATGGTATCTTTTATAATATGAATTGGGCCCATACCTTGCCCTGAAAAATATCCCCATACCATAATATTGCCACCGCCAAACTTTACAGTCTTATTTGTGTACTTTGGATCTAATCTTTTCCCTGTGGTCGTCTTACAAATGTTCTCCCATCGCTGCCTCTTAAATTGTATTTGGATTCGTCGGGGAAGAGGACAGTATTCCATTTCTGTATCGACCAGTTTAAATGATCCCTGGCAAATTGTAGACGAGCAGAAGGGTTCGTTTTAGAAATGAGTGGTTTTTTCACAGGACGATAGCAACCAAGACCAACCAGCCTCATTTGCCCTGCGACTAACTGTTCGGGTACTTATTTCAAATTTTAGGCTATTAACAACATCTCGAGGAGTTATTTTTGGGAATTTCTTGAACTCTCTCGCTATTAAATTACATATCTTGTCTAGGAGTAGTCTTACGAGGTCTTCCACCTAAATGTTGAGTTTTTACAGAACCGGTCTCACGAAATTTCTTTATAATTTTTGAAACTGCTGATTTATTTATTGAATATTTGTCACAGATACTTTTTTTTTTAAACCAGCTTTAAAATCGTTAATTATTTTATTTTTTAAGTCTTCACAAATCTTAATTTTAGCCATTTTCGTTAACTTTGAAAAAAAAGCAATTATGCGAAAAACTTAGAAAAAGAAATTGTGAAAAATTACCAGAATTTAAAAATAAAATAACTGTAAACAGGATGCTTTTTACACCGTTCTTTTAAATATTATTTTCGTTTTACACTTCTTTCTTGCAGAAGTTTAAAAGTTTCCATTGTTTTGTCAGTGAAAGGGAATATTTTTAATTTTGTTCCCTTTTTTCAGAATATAATTACTAATTATGTTGTTTGTTTTTCAGTTAATTTATATAAATAAAACTATACAAGTAAAATACTAAAAAAAAAAATTTTATTTTAAAAAAATATTTTAATTTTTGGGCTACATATGGAATATTTGTCAACCACTGTATATTATACAGAGTGTTCCAATATTAAGTGTTATTTAGCAAAGACCAGAAATAACTTATGTATGTTTGGTAACATCAGCTTTCCATTTCAAGTACTCACATAGATCCCGATTTTTTGAACTTATAAATTGGTGAATAAATTATAAAAGTACTGAATTTTTTAAGTTTGTAAGACAATTTTTCTAGAAACACTGATATTTGTACTAATAATATTAAAATGAACATTTTTAAAGTGTAAAAACTCGAATAAATCTCGTATTAAACAATACAATTTCAGTTGTACTTTAGATTGATGTTATTTGATTCAAAATTAATTGGCATCACTTCAGCTTAATTAAAGTATAGCGTTTGAAAAAGCAAACGTGGCAGCACTAATTTACGGCAGTCATTTTTTACTGCAAACGGAAAGCAGTGATGCCAAATAATTTTGCAATTGCAGCAGTGATGCACAAATTTACTTTACTTACAAACGCAAACAATAAATTATAGAAACAAACCATATTCTTTCACACATCTGTTTTTAAAATACCCTGTAATCAATACACTCAGCACCTGCTGCCTAAAGTAAAAAACACAACTGCTACTTTTATAATTTTTTTTGTTTTAAAGTGATTGACAATTTAGAATAATTATTTATTTATGTATTGCTAAATTGTTTAAAAAAATATTTCCACACTTAAGGTTTACGTAAACAACTTATTACTTAATAATTGAGTACGTGGGTTTGTCTCTCTAGAAATATTGGGTATTTGAATGTTTTTGTTTTTTTTTATTTCGATTTTAATTACATATTTATTTTAGTTATCATTTAATATTTGTGTTTAATTGTTAATTTATTTATAATTAGCATTTTTTTTGTTGACTACTGTTTATAACTCGTATTTAATAGCAATATTATATTCTAATTTGCCTGTAAAACAATTATTCAAAATTATTATACAATTTTTAGATTTGTGCTGAGTTTTATGACGCATTTTATGATGATTTTTTTGTGGTTGAATTTTTTTTTTATTATTATTTTATTTTTAGAGTCATTGGACTCTAATCCCCAAAACTGTTGAAGCGTTTGCTTGATTAATATTGTTTTAAAAATTCTGTGAAGACCCAACAATCACGTGAAAAGTTGATTGTCTTATTAAATTAATTTATAATTGTACTTCCTATTGATGTTATTTGTTTTTATAAATGTGTAAATAGTTGATTATGGCTTAATTATAGTAAAAAATTAAAAGAGATTTTAGTAGCACAGCAAAAAAGGTGAAAAGTTTTAATTTTAATCAACCAAATTTTTTTTATTCCAAAGATCAGTACATGTCTTTAACATTTCATAATGACTTCAGCTGTTATTTACAAAGCGCATTCTGGACGTGCAGTTTTGGGCCACTTTGGGCTGTATGTCACGAATAACACGAACAATGTTGGCCTCCAAGGCGTTAATTGTTGCTAGTTTATCTGCTTAAACCCGGGACTTCACATGGCCCCACAGGAAATAATCAAGAGGTGTCAAATCGCACGACCTTGAAGGCCAATTGACAGGTCCATTCCGCGAAATCAAGTCATCGCCAAATTTTGATTTCAATAAATCGAAGTATGCAACGTAGCGCCATCCTGTTGCAACCACATCTCGCCCGGAGCAATGTCATCCATATTTTCAAACAAAAAATAATTGATCATGGGGCGATAACGAGCTTCGGCTTCATTTTGTGAAGAAATAATGTCCGATGATGCCAATAAACGCTTTCCTTCAAGGTCCCATCATCTAATTCTAATACATTTTATAAGTGAACCCAGATTTCCATACATTTCATCCCAGTGACGCCTTTAGTTTCCAATATATTTATGATTTTTTCATTTGTTTTGTTAATTTAATTTAGAATATGAGTGAGTTCAAAATGCAATTCAGTACCCAAAATATTAAACTATATTTAAACCAAACAATAATAATAAAACAAAATCTAGAACGGAAGAAGTTTTAAATCAAAATTATCACCATTCAGTTTGGCAAAATATTTACAAACATAAATCAAAACAAAACAATAAAAAACAAAAAGAAAAAATACTCGCTTAACAACAGCAACAACAGTAACAATAACAAAAGATCACAGAGAAATATAACACTTTGTTTTGTTTTGTCTGCTTCCTCTTCATGTTAAATTTAACAGAGAGAGATAAAGTCAGTGATGCTAAATTAAAATGAAAATAAAAGGGAAAACGTTAAATATTGCAGTTAATTGTAATTGTTTGTTAGAATTGAAAACTTATGGGTTATTTTGGACGGGCAACCGAACTAAAGTTGATGGCAACTGGCAGCTATTATTTTCTGTTGCCAAATTGGGTGCCAGAACTTTTTGGTTGCTTTCTGACAACACAACTGAAGTTCGATTACCATCCATAATCGACCCATTAATCGTACTTATTTGCTACTTTCGAGATTTCACTTTTTTTTTGAGATATTTGCGGTGAATAAGTTATTGGTTAATTTTTTCGGCTGAAAATTGAGGAATTATTTAAGGAATAAGTGATGCGAAATGATGTTAAATTCCCAAAACCAACGAAAAATTTTCTTGGATTCATATAAATTCTTTAAATAATCTTAAATTTTGTAGCTAAAAATAGTTTATAGAAGAATTTAAGTTTTTTCAAGAATTCCCAAAAACAGAAATAATTCCCAATTTCTGGGGAAGTACAAAAACAAGCAATAAATTTTCAAAAACATTATTTTATAACAGCGTAAACTTTAAAATTAAATAAATTTGGATTATTTTTGGAATTCCTAAATAACACAAGAAAATTTTCCCCATCCGAGTTTTCATGCTTTCTGGGATTTATTAAAATTCTTTAAAAAATCTCAAAAAACTAGCTACAAAAATTTTATAGGTTATTTTGAGCCAGTTTAAGAATTCCCAAAAACATTGAAAAAATTCCAATTTCTGGGGATGTTTAAAACAAGCAATAAAAGTTCAAAAACATTATTTTAAAACAGCATAAACTTTAAATTTAAAAACAATTGAGGTGTTTTTGGAATTCCTAAATAACACAAGAAAGTTTTCCCCATCCGATTTTTCATGCTTTCTGGGATTTATTAAAATTCTTTATAAAATCTCAAAAAACTAGCTACAAATATTTTATAGGCTATTTTGAACCAGTTTAAGAATTCCCAAAAACATTGAAAAAATTCCAATTTCTGGGGAAGTTTAAAACAAGCAATAAAAGTTCAAAACATTATTTTAAAACAGCATAAACTTTAAATTTCAAAAATTTTGAGGTGTTTTTGGAAATTCCTAAATAAAGCAAGAAAATTTTCCCCATCCGAGTTTTCATGCTTACTGGGTTTTATTAAAATTCTTTGAAAAGTCTCAAAAAACTAGCTATAAATAGTTTATAGACTATTTTTAGCCAGTTTAAGAATTCCCAAAAACATTGAAAAAATCCCAATTTCTGGGGAAGTATAAAAACAAAGCAATAAATTTTCAAAAACATTATTTTATAACAGCGTAAACTTTAAATTTAAAAAATTTTTAGGTGCTTTTGGAAATTCCTAAATAACGCATGATAAATTCCCTTATCGGAGTATTTATGCTTTCTGGGATTTATTAAAATTCTTTAAAAAATCTCAAAAAACTAGCTATAAATAGTTCATAGGCTATTTGGAGTCAGTTTAAGAATTCCCAAAAACATTGAAAAAATCCCAATTTCTGGGGAAGTTTAAAACAAGCAATAAAAGTTCAAAACATTATTTTATAACTGCTTAAAATTTAAATTTAAAACATTTCGAGATTTTTTTGGGAATTCCTAAATAACGCATGATAAATTCCCTTATCGGAGTATTTATACTTTCTGGGATTTATTAAAAATATTTAAAAAATCTCAAAAACTAGCTAAAAATATTTTATAGGCTATTTTGAGCCAGTTTAAGAATTCCCAAAAACATTGAAAAAATCCCAATTTATGGGGAAGTAAAAAAACAAAGCAATAAATTTTTAAAAACATTATTTTATAAAAGCGTAAACTTTAAAATTAAAAAAATTTGGATTATTTTTGGAATTCCTAAATAACACAACAAAATTTCCTCCATCCGAGTTTTCATGCTTTCTGGGTTTATTAAAATTCTTTAAAAAATCTCAAAAAACTACCTACAAATATTTTATAGGCTATTTTGAGCCAGTTTAAGAATTCCCAAAAACATTGAATTTCCCCAGAAATTCGGAGGGTATTTTTTTAGGAAATTCTTAAAACCAATGAAAAAATCCCAATTTCTGGGGAAGTTAAAAACAAGCATTAAGATACAAAAAATTGATTTTACCATAATAAAAACTGAAAATTTATAAAATTTTAAGTTTTTTAGGAAATTCCCAAACCCAGTGTAAAAATCCCAATTTCCGGGGAAGTTAAAAACAACTAAAAATATTCAAATATTTCATTTTATAACTGTGAAAACTTTAAATTTAAACTCTTTATTTAAATCAATCATTTATTTTGGAACTCGACAAATAGTTTTTAGAAGAATTTAAGTTTTTGTAAGAATTCCTAAAACCAACGAAAAATATGCCTTTTACTGGGGAAGTAAAACATTGATTATATATGACAAATTGCGAGATTTCTGTTTTCTGAGATCCATTTAAATTAAATAAATTCATTAATTTTAGTTACAAAATGAATTATTTTAAGGATTTAAGCTGTTTTAAGAATTCCCAAAACTAACAAGAAAAATACCAATTTCTGGGGAAGTCAAAAACAAGCTAAAATTTTAAAAATTCTAATTTAACACAGCTTTAAATTTTAAATTTAAGCAAATTTGAAGTAAATATTTTTAGATTTTCTATTAAAAACAAATTTGTGATTTATGTTTTCTTGGAATCATTGAAATCTTTTAAAGAATTCTTGATTTTTAAGCTTAAACTTTTTTTTAAAAGAATTTGAGCTTTTTCAAGAATTCCCAAACCAAACAAAAAATTTCCAATTTCTGGGGAAGTAAAAAAACAATCAGATTTATTCAATGTTATAATTTTACACAAAGAAAAAATTTAATTTAAAGATATTTTAGATATATCAGAAATTCCTAAAAAAAAATATTCAAAATACCAAATCCGAGATTTGTGATTTCTTGGATTTTCCTATAAATTTTAATAGAGTTGTGAATTAGAATTACAAAATGCTACAAAATATTTTAAAAATTCCCTAAATTTAACAAAACCTAAAATTATGGGATAAAAATTCTTATTATTCCATAGAAAAACACTTTAAATTTTTAATTTTGTAGCTTAAAAAAGGTTTAAGAATTACTCTAGCTAAAAATCACTAAATAATCTTCAATGAAAATCACTAAATTAACAACTCTGTTTAATAGAGATTTTAAATTTTCCAACAACGAGAGCACTAATCATAATAAAAGAGAGCAATAAATGTTAAAGCTGGGTTTATTTATTTTTAAAGAAAAAACAATAAAACAAAGTTGGGAATACGATTTTATCAATCTTTGTAGTCAGTCTAAAAAAAGCAACGAACGCTAAACGGAAAGTGGTGGTTGCTGCTGGAAAACAGAAATTTAACAATAAACCAACAAATACGTGTAAAAAAAATTGATGATCGTTTTGTAAATTGTGGTGCTAAATGTAAAAATAAAGAAATAATTGTAAAATTTATAAGAAACACAAAATAAATATGTAAATATACTCATTTAAATTATTGAAACAAGTGTTTTTGAAAACAGAAAAATTATAATAGAAAGTCATTAAGTGGAAAAAAAATTCAACAATTTAAGGCAAATAATTATTTCATTTCTAGAATTTTCGTATAAAAGAAAAGTGTTTTTAACAAAGTAAGTTGTTTGATAAACTAAATTACATATTTAGAAGTTTTATTATAAGGAAAAGGTGATGATAAGAGTTTTTATTTAATAAAACTGTAAATATTTTGCATTCGTTTTATTTTATTAATTATTGTTGTTTTTTTTCTATATTTTTATACGCTAAATACCATGTGTATAGTTTATTTCTATTGGAATTTTTTGTATTTTTTCTTCTATTTTGTTTAAATGTTCATAGAAATCATTATTTTTTTTCTCAGCTATCAAATCAGCTGTTATACAAATATTTTGCAAACATTGTTTTGGTTTGTGATTTGTTCTCTCACTCTCTCTCACACTGTGTGCAAATTTGGGGACTCTCTTTCAATGTGTTGCTGATGGGTGTGTGTGTGTGTGAGTGCGTGTGTTTACTTTTAGTAAATGTAAGATAAGCCGGTTATTTAGTGACGTAGTAATTTAATAGCAACTGTTTTTTACTAAATAAAATGTCTTTGCTAAAACAAAACGTAAGCGGAAACGTTGAAAGTAATTAAAAATGTTAGTTTATTAAAATAAATAGCTATTAGTACAATTTTAGTTAAACAGAGGTAAGAATTGGTTCACATAAGACCTCTTGATGATCAAAGTTTTAATTCTTTCCCGAAAGAAAATCCCAATTTCTGGGGAAGTAAGAAACTGACAGATATACCTATACAGAAACATTATTTTACCGCAATAAAACCTTAAAATTTACACAATTAAAGGTTTTTTAAGAAATTCGTACAAAAAAAATTCCAAATCGATGATTTATAATTTTTGGGATTCTTTAAATCTCTAAAAAATTATTCCATTTTTAACTAAAAACATTTTGTGGAAGATTCCAAGCTATTTTAAGAATTCCCAAAAGCAACAAAAAAATCCCATTTTGTGGGAAGTAAAAACTTAACTAAACTACTCAAATTTATGATTTTGTACAGGGAAAACTTTAAATTGAAGGCATTTTTGGGAATTCCCAAAACAAACGGAAAAAATCTCAATTTCTGGGGAAGTAAAAATTAAAGCAAAATTAAACAAACTCCCTATTCTCTTACAGCGACAACTTAAAATTTAAACCAATTAGAGGTATCTCTTGAATTCCTAAAAAATACCAGACAAATTCCCTAATCCGAGTTTTATGTTTTCTGGGATTCATTTAAATCTCTAAAAAAATATTTAATTTTTAATTAAAAACATTTTGTAGAAGAATTCGAGTTATTCTAAGAATTCCCAGAAGCAATGAAAAAAATCCCAATTTGTGGGGAAGTGAAAAACTATATAAACTACTCAAAATTATGATTTTGTACAGGGAAAACTTTAAATTTTAACAAATTTGGGGTATTTTTGGGAATTCCCAAAACAAACGAAAAAATCCCAATTTCTGGGGAAGTAAAAATCAAAGCAAAAATAAACAAACTCCTAATTTTCTTACAGCGACAACTTAAAATTTAAACAAATTAGAGGAATATCAAGAATTCCTAAAAAATATCAGACAAATTCCCTAATCCGAGTTTTATGTTTTCTGGAATTCATTTCAATCTCTAAAAAAATATTAAATTTTTAACTACAAACATTTTGTGGAGGAATTGGAGTTATTCTAAGAATTCCCAGAAGCAATGAAAAAAATCCCAATTTGTGGGGAAGTGAAAAACTATATAAACTACTCGAAATTATGATTTTTTAAAGCGAAAAGTTAAAATTTTAACAAATTTGGGGTATTTTTGGAAATTCCCAAAACAAACGAATAAATCCCAATTTCTGGGGAAGTAAAAATCAAAGCAAAAATAAACAAACTCCTTATTTTCTTACAGCGACAACTTAAAATTTAAACAAATTAGAGGTATCTCTAGAATACCTAAAAAATACCAGACAAATTCCCTAATCCGAGTTTTATGTTTTCTGGGATTCATTTAAATCTCTAAAAAAATATTTAATTTTTAACTACAAACATTTTGTATAGGAATTCGAGTTAATCTAAGAATTCCCAGAAGCAATTAAAAAAATCCCAATTTCTGGGGAAGTAAAAAACTATATAAACTACACAAAATTATGATTTTTTAAAGCGAAAAGTTTAAATTTTAAAAAATTTGGGGTATTTTTGGGAATTCCCAAAACAAACGAAAAAATCCCAATTTCTGGGGAAGTAAAAATCAAAGCAAAATTAAACAAACTCCTTATTTTCTTACAGCGACAAATTAAAATTTAAACGAATTAGAGGTATTTGAAGAATTCCTATCAAAAAAACCAGAAAAATTCCCTAATCCGAGATTTATGTTTTCTTGAATTCATTTAAATCTCTAAAAAATATTTAATTTTTAACTAAAAACATTTTGTAGAAGAATTCGAGTTATTCTAAGAATTCCCAGAAGCAATGAAAAAAATCCCAATTTGTGGGGAAGTAAAAAATAAAGAAAACTACTCGAAATTTTGCTTTTTTAAAGCGAAAAGTTTAAATTTTAACAAATTTGGGGTATTTTTGGGAATTCCCAAAACAAACGAAAAAAATCACAATTTCTGGGGAAGTTAAAATCAAAGCAAAATTAAACAAACTCCTTATTTTCTTATAGCGACAACTTAAAATTTAAACGAATTAGAGGTATCTCTAGAATTCCTAAAAAATACCAGACAAATTCCCTAATCCGAGTTTTATGTTTTCTGGGATTCATTTAAATCTCTAAAAAAATATTTAATTTTTAACTAAAAACATTTTGTAGAAGAATTCGAGTTATTCTAAGAATTCCCAGAAGCAATGAAAAAAATCCCAATTTGTGGGGAAGTAAAAAATAAAGAAAACTACTCGAAATTATGCTTTTTTAAAGCGAAAACATTAAATTTTAAGAAATTGTAGGTATTTTTGGAAATTCCCAAAACAAACGAAAAAATCCCAATTTCTGGGGAAGTAAAAATTAAAGCAAAATTAAACAAACTCCCTATTCTCTTACAGCGACAACTTAAAATTTAAACCAATTAGAGGTATCTCTAGAATTTCTAAAAAATACCAGACAAATTCCCTAATCCGAGTTTTATGTTTTCTGAGATTCATTTAAATCTCTAAAAAATATTAAATTTTTAACTACAAACATTTTGTGTTGGAATTGGAGTTATTCTAAGAATTCCCAAAAGCAATGAAAAAAATCCCAATTTGTGGGGAAGTGAAAAACTATATAAACTACTCGAAATTAAGATTTTTTAAAGCGAAAAGTTTAAATTTTAACTAATTTGGGGTATTTTTGGGAATTCCCAAAACAAACGAAAAAATCCCAATTTCTGGGGAAGTAAAAATCAAAGCAAAAATAAACAAACTCCTTATTTTCTTACAGCGACAAATTAAAATTTAAACAAATTAGAAGTATTTGAAAAATTCCTATCAAAAAACCAGAAAAATTCTCTAATCCGAGTTTTATGTTTTCTGGGATTCATTTAAATCTCTAAAAAAATATTTAATTTTTAACTAAAAACATTTTGTAGAAGAATTCCAGTTATTCTAAGAATTCCCAGAAGCAATGAAAAAAATCCCAATTTGTGGGGAAGTAAAAAATAAAGAAAACTACTCGAAATTATGCTTTTTTAAAGCGAAAACATAAAATTTTAACAAATTGTAGGTATTTTTGGAAATTCCCAAAACAAACGAAAAAATCCCAATTTCTAGGGAAGTTAAAATCAAAGTAAAAATAAACATTTTCTTACAGCCACAACTAATCCGAGTTTTATGTTTTCTGGGATTCATTTAAATCTAGGAAACAATATTTAATTTTTAACTAAAAACATTTTGTGGAGGAATTGGAGTTAATCCAAGAATTCCTAAAATCAACGACAAAAATCTCAATTTCTGGGGAAGTAAAAAGTTAAGAAAAACTATTCGAAATTATAATTTTACACAAATACGAGTTCTATTTTTTTCTGGGATTTTTTAAATAATCCGTCATTTGTTAATTGCTTTAAGTTCACGAATTCTTGTTACACAGGTTAAACACGTAGGATTTCTATGAATCCCTGGGATTTTGTATTTTTTTGTGGTATTATTTAGGAATTCTTGAGATCTCTCTAATTTGTTTAAATTTATAGTTGTAGCTGTGAAAAAATAATTAATTTGTTAATTTTTGCTTTGATTTTCACTTCCCCAGAAATTGGGATTTTTTTTGTTTGTTTTGGGAATTCTGGAAAAAACTCAAATTCTTCTATGGCAGTTTTTTAATGCAAAATAAAGGGTTCATTAAGAGATTTCAATGAATCCCAGAAAATATAAATCTCGGATTTGGGAATTCTTTTAATATTATTTAGGAATTCTTCAAATAGCTCTAATTTGTTTAAATTTTAAGTTGTTGCTGTAAGAAAATAATTAATTTGGTTAATTTTTGCTTGATTTTTAGTTCCCCAGAAATTGGGATTTTTTTCGTTAGTTTTGGGAATTCTGCAAAAAGCTAAAATTGTTTTAAAAAGCTGGAATTCTGCAAAATTAAGAATTCTTTAAAAGATTTCAATGAATCCCAGAAATTATAAATCTCCGATTTGGAAATTCTTCTGGTATTATTTAGGAGTTTTTTAGATCTCTCTAATTTGTTTAAATTTTAAGTTGTTGCTGTAAAAAAATAATTGATTTGTAAATTTTGCATTGATTTTCACTTGCCCAGAAATTGGGATTTTCTCGTTTGTTTTGGGAATTCAAGAAAAAGCTCAAATTCTTCTATAATAGGTTTCAAATGCAAAATAAAAGGTTCATTAAAAAGTTTCATTTAATCCCAGAAAAATAAATCTCGGATTTGGGAATGTGTCTGGCAGTGATGTCAAATGCTGAACAAAAACTGATATAATTTGACAACAATAATATTCGTTCTCCAACGATTTTTGTTTAAAATTGCCACTAACTCAAGATAGATAATACTAAAAAGTTCAAGACTATAATTGAGGTTATAAATTAAAGTTGTTCTCATATGAATTATTCTAGAGTTAATTTTTGATTCAACTCGTTTTAGAACGACTAGTTATTGATAAAGTTTTATAAAAAAATCCTGGTTGGCTTTTTTGTTTTATTTGATTATTTATGTAGCTAATTAAATAAATAATTTAGTACCTATAATTATAAATGTTTTTATTTATTAACAATTTTTTTCTATTTTTTTCCTACTATTTTCAGATTTCCACCTCAGGCCATTAATCACCTTAAGTAAATGTTTAAAAAAAATGAATTTACATAAATTAGTTTAAAAAAAACATCATAAATTAAACTACATTATTGTGTTAAATAAATCATAAACAAATTATTAAATAAAATAAAAATTGTACTTAAAGTGATCTCAAAGATAATATTAAGTTTATTTTATAGATAAAAAAAATAACAGTGACAAAACAACAAATCAAAATCATTGAAATAAATAACATTTAAAAAATTAAACAAAAAAAAAAGAATAAAATAAAAAGCAAATTAATAAACCTTAAACAAATATTTTTCATAATCTACAAGAACATCTCTACAAAAAAAGTACACAAAAAATAAATAAATTTTTATAATCTAAAGTGGAAAGTTAAATCTTATCTGAAACAAAAAAATTTCTTTAGAAAAGACAAATGCCATCATATGATATTATTTATTAAACAATATTGTTAATAATTTATTACATTCAAAAAGAATTTAAACAAATATTAAGAATTTGTAATTAAAATTATACAAATCAGCTGGCTTTTATTTTCATTTATAACAAATTAGCGGTAAATTACTGTTAAACTCCACATTTTCATCTATATAAACAACAAAAATAACAAACAGACTCTCTGCTCTGCTTTGCTGTCACAAGAAAATTAAATGAAAACAAAACAAAAACACAACAACAACAATACAAAATACATACAGTAATAATAATAATAATACAACTACTTGTAGTAATAATAATAACAACAACAACTTAACTTGTATACAAATATAAAGGTACTTATCGTTGTTGTTATTGTAGTTGTTGATTTTATACAGAAAAAAACAAAAATGGTGGCTGGTGGCTGCTAAACATTTGACAAACTTCAGCAACGTCTATCAGTCTTTTGAAAGCCGTGAATAAAACTTCAACGAAATTAAACGCGAATATTTGATAATAAAAAGAATATATATGAATAATAACTACAATAAATTATAAAAATAAATAAAATTATAGCTATAAAAACGAGTTTTTTGTGATTTTATTTTAAAAAGATTTTTTAATTTATCATGTTTTTTTAAATTCTACAATAAAATACCTTGTGCTGTGCCTACTTAATTAATTTATTAAACCTAGTTAATTAATTGTGATATCTATTTAATATTTAAAACATTTTACAAATTTTATAACTTCAAAAAAAAAAAAAATAAGAAAAAAGCAAACAAAATGAAATCTCGAAATATTTTGGAAGATTCGGGTGCTAAAGAAACTTTATTGGTGGTGCCGAAATTTACGGTTCATCCGGTGCGTGTTCAGCCAAATGGCACTCCTGTGGATATTGTTACCGAGGATGAGGAGGAGGGTTTGGGCTATACACATACTTTGGTAAGTTTTTAAATTTGCTAATTATTAAGTTTATTTTGTTTAAGATCAAGGTTTCCCATATGATTTAAGTTTTATTTTGATATAAAGGTTAACAATTAAAGGATAATAAAAGTTTAGCTTTAAAAAACGAGTGTTTAGCATTACAGTTTCACTTTGTAGCGTTTTTAAGGCAAATATACTGGCCAGTGATGCAACGGATTTTTGTAATTAAAGACTTTTTAAACTTTAGATGCAACAAATTGCGACTCTGAAGTTCAGTTATGCTGAAATTTAAGGGATTTGAGAACGTTTGCAAATATTACAACAACAATGGAAACTTTTCCAAATATTTCATTAGTGACCTAAAATCTGAAATAATTTTTTAAAATTTTTTTACATTTTTGTAGTATTTTATTAATTAACAAAAAACAAAGGACATAATTAATTAAATTCTAAAAATGAGAAAACAAAATTAAAAGATTTTTATTACGGCATTGACAAAACAATGGAAACTTTGGTATTATTTTAACAAATAAGGTCTGTCTAAACTTTGCAATAATTCAATATTTTGTTGGGTATCCCTTATTTTTTATAACTGCTACACATCGATGATGCATTGAACCAATTAAAGAGTCAATGGTCGCCTTTGAAATATTTTGCCATTCCCTTATTATAACCGCCTCCGATAAATCTTTCTTTCTGGTGTAATTTTGGCTACTTATTTTACGATCTACAGATTTTCTATGGGATTGAGATCTGGCGATTGGGCAGGCCACTTCAAAACACATAACTCGTTGGATTGTAACCACTAGGTAACAACCCTAGAGGTGTGTTTCGGGTTGTTGTCCTGTTGGAATCTCCAAACTAGGTGCATATTTTCCTCAGCATATGGATACATAACATCGTTTAATATGGTTCTGTATCCTCTATACCTGTCATGGTATCTTTTATAATATGAATGGGGTCCATACCTTGCCCTGAAAAACATTCCCATACCATAATATTGCCACCGCCAAACTTTACAGTCTTATTTGTGTACTTTGGATCTAATCTTTTTGCCTTTGGTCGTCTTACAAATGTTCTCTCATTACTAACTCTTAAATTGTATTTGGATTCGTCTGAAAAGAGGACAGACAGTATTCCATTTCTGTATCGACCAGTTTAAATGATCCCTGGCAAATTGTAGACGAGCACAACGGTTCTTTTTAGTAATGAGGGGTTTTTTCACAGGACGATAGCAACCAAGACCGGCCTCATTTGCCCTGCGACTAACTGGCTATTAACAACCTATCGAGGAGTTATTTTTGGGAATTTCTTGAACTCTCTCGCTATTAAATTAAATTATCTTGTGTAGGAGTAGTCTTACGAGGTCTTCCACCTAAATGTTGAGTTTTTACAGAACCGGTCTCACGAAATTTCTTTATAATTTTTGAAACTGCTGATTTATTTATTCACCCCTATCGGCAATAACATGTGTAATTTTGTTCCCATGAAATATCCATTTCCCTCGAATGGAAAATTGCTATCGGGAATATCATGATGAACTTTACATTCACAATAGTTGATTTTGTTCTTAACAGCTGTTTATTGTTTACAAAATTCCATCTAAAAATTTGACAACAAGGGGAATTTTTTTCACGTGAACAAAGTTGATGAACGAAAAAAGGAAAAGGGAAAATATTTCATGTGAAATGTTGATTCGCGATAGGGGTGATTGAATATTTGTCACAGATACTTTTTTTGTTTTAAACCAGCTTTAAAATCATTAATTATTTTATTTTTTAAGTCTTCACAAATCTTAACTTTAGCCATTTTCTTTAACTTTGAAAAAAAGCAATTATGCGAAAAACTTGGAAAAAGAAATAGTGAAAAATTACCAGAATTTAAAAATAAAATAAAAATAACTGTAAACAGGATGCTTTTTACATCGTTCTCTTAAATATTATTTTCGTTTTACACTTCTTTCTTTCTTGCAGAAGTTTAAAAGTTTCCATTGTTTTGTCAGTAGCGAAATAGTGAATATTTTTTAATTTTGTTTCCTTTTTTCAGAATATAATTAATTATGTTGTTTATTTTTCAGTTAATTTATATAAATAAAACTATACAAGTAAAATACAAAAAAAAAAAAAATATTTTAAAAAAATATGGAATATTTGATAAAGTTTCCATTGTTTTGTTAACCACTGTATTTTTAAATACTTTCACTGTTTTCCGTATGTTGAAATCAACTTTCCGTAGCCCCCAAAAAACTTACATACATACATTATTCAAACATCAATATATTCGCTATAGACCCGGTTCGGTTGCTATTTAAAATCGAGACAATCGGCCCACAAAGACGAGATAACGCCATAATAAGTCGGACAATGGGTCAAAATAGTAAAAAATATTTTTTATACACGAATTGTTTAACCAAAAAAATAATTTTTTATTATAAAATTTGTTTCACTAATAAATTAAAATTTTTTTTTTTAATTTTGAAAAAAAAATTGAAAAAGAAATTTTGTAAAAAAAAATTTCAATCAAAATTTAAAACAAGTAAGAGTGCTATATTCGGCTGTGCCGAATCTTATATACCCTTCACCAAATTATACTTCAAAATTTTAAATATTTTAAGGTAAACAAAATTTAATTTTTTTTCCAGTTGTTTTTTTCATTTTTTGGAAAAAATTTTAAAAATTTTATTTTTTGTTTTTTCAATTTTTTTTTGTGAAAAAAAAAATTCGGGTTAAATTTTTTTTTCCGATTTTGAGCCATTGTAGGTCCAACATACTATGGTCTTATATACGTCGTTGCAAATGTCTTTGAAATATCTATCATTAGATATCCATATTGTCTATATTAATGTCTTAGTAATCCAGATATAGGTCAAAAATAGGTCAAACATCGAGGTTGTCCTGGTTTTTTCCTCATATCTCAGCCATTGTGGACCGATTTTGCTGATTTTAAATAGCAAAATTCTCGAAAGCATGTCTGACAGAATTATTGAGAAGATATCTGGTGTCTTCAGAAAATTGATTTCAACAGACAGACGGACAGACGGACGGACATGGCTTAATCGACTCCGTTATCTATAAGGATCCAGAATATATATACTTTATAGGGTCGGAAATGAAAAATGTAGAAATTACAAACGGAATGACAAACTTATATATACCCTTCTCACGAAGGTGAAGGGTATAAAAAATGTTTGCTGAGATTAACTGTACTTTTATTGATTGGTAGTGAATTTACTCACCCCCAGTAAACACTAAAGTGTATAGTACATTATTTGGTTTAGGGTTTTTCAAACTAGTAAACTGTGTTTTATCCTAAGAATTGAATTTATACCTCAACATTACTATAAATATTTGATTAAAATACAAAATTTGTTTTTTTGTATATGATAAAATTTGTTTCACTAATAAATTAAATTATCAAAATTTAAAAAAAAAAAATTGAAAAAGAAATTTTGGAAAAAAAAATTTTTCAATAAAAATTTAAAAAAAAATGTTTGCCGAGATTAACTGTACTTTTATTGATTAGTAGTGAATTTACTCACCCCCAGTAAACTCTAAGGTGTATAGTACATTATTTGGTTTAAGGTTTTTCAAACTATTAAACTGTGTTTTATCCTAAGAATTGAATTTATACCTCAACATTACTGTAAATATTTGATTAAAATACAAAATTTGTTTTTTCCATTACTCTCTATTTGTTATAACAACTATCAAGTTGTGAGTGATTGAGTTGGACATTAAAGATGTGCTAAACTAAATCACAGACTTTAAAGTCAATAATGTCACACTGCTGTCATTATTAAGGCTAAATTAAAAGTCACGTGTCACTTTATTAGAATTTAAAGAAGAAAATAAACCGAAAAAGAAATGAATGACAAAAAATGAATCACAAAGAAATAATTAAGTTAAGGGACAACACATTTTTAAATAAATATTTACTTGTTTATGAAATCAAGCGTTCGTTATTTTGGCTTAACCAAAAAGTTAACAACAACAAAGCCGATATATTAAATTGAAAATTATACATGAAATTGAGGTGTTAAATATTTAGGCAACAGGTGGTGGTGGGTCAATAATTTATGAATCAATTTTTTGCACGTCTTTAGCTATAAATGTTAACTTGATTTATTTAAGTTTAGCTAGTGTTTAAAAATGCATAAAACGTTATTTTAATAATAATAATTGTTTATTGAAAATATTGTAACCAGTTGTTAAGTAATTTAGCCCTCTTTATATGACAAGTATTTATTAATTTATTTTATTTTTTTTTACTTACTTGTTAACCAAGGTTAAGAAAATTAACATTTTGCAATATTTATCAGTTTTAAGATAAAATTTACAATAGAAATTCAAAACCATTCACAATAATGTAATGTAAACATAGGTAAACAAAATCTTTGTTTACCTATTACTAGCTCTTGTCTTATCAAAAATTATTTACTGGACTTGTAAGAATTAAATTCATTTGAAACTAAAAATCGAAAATCTGCTAAAGTGTTTTATATATAAGTTTGTCATTCCGTTTGTAATTTCTACATTTTTCATTTCCGACCCTATAAAATATATATATTCTGGATCCTTATAGATAGCGGAGTCGATTAAGCCATGTCCGTCTGTCTGTCTGTCCGTCTGTTGAAATCAGTTTTCTGAAGAACCCAGATATCTTCGGGATCCAAATCTTCAATAATTCTGTCAGACATGCTTTCGAGAAGTTTGCTATTTAAAATCAGCTAAATCGGTCCATAAATAACGGAGATATGAGCAAAAAACCAGGACAACCTCGATTTTTGACCTATTTTTGATCTATATCTGGATTACTAAGTCATTAATATAGACAATATGGATATCTAATGATAGATATTTCAAAGTCCATTGCAACGATGTACATAAGGCTATAGTAAGTTGGACCTACAATGGGTCAAAATCGGGAAAAATATTTTTTAACCCGAATTTTTTTTTCATCAAAAAGATTTTTTTTGTCAAAAAAAATTTGGAAAAAACTTTTTTTAAAAAAAGTTAAAAAACAATTTAAAAAAAAATTTTTAAAAACAATTAAAAAAAATTTAATTTTGTTTATCTAAAAATATTTAAAAAAAATGTATTTTAAAGTATAATTTGGTGAAGGTTTTATAAGATTCGGCACAGCCAAATATAGCTTTCTTACTTGTTATTTTTGCGTTTGGAATTTTTGCCCTGGGAATATGTGACGGGAATAAATTAATCCATCATTGTTAAATTTAAACAGTTAATTTAATACGTTATAAATTATGCCATAAACTGAGGTTTTTTTTTCGTGTTGGTTTCTGTTTTGTTTTTTATTATTGTTGTTTTATGATGAGTTTTCTAAGCACCACCAACTAATAAATCAAAATATTTAAAAGTATTGAGCAGAGTGTCAATCGTAAAGAAATATAAACAAATATCACACTTCAAATACTTACGTAGGTTTTCCTAGTGAAAAAAAATAATAAGAAAAAACTATATAGATTAGAATGTATGTTTAAGTAAATTTTTTGTTAAAAAACAGTAGAACCTTACTATATTGTAATAAATAGAGTTTTAATGTTAAACAACAAAACAATTTCGGATTTAATAGAAATGCTTTAAAATATAGTAAACATTTGAAATGCAAGACTAAATTTATTTTATTTTAGACTTTTAATGAAATTGTTATACTATTTTACCCATAGTTGCTAATTGTTAGGTTTTTGATTGACAACTTCACGCACACGGTTAAATTAAGAGCAATGATGCCAACCTTTTGTAGCAAGAACTTATAGAGCAGCATAAACTTAAAATATGCTTGAAATTTTGAAACTTCTACGTAAATATTTACATTAAACTGAAATATTAAAAAAAAAAACAAGTAAGAGAGCTATATTCGGCTGTGCCGAATCTTATATACCCTTCACCATATTATACTTTAAAATACATTTTTTTAAATATTTTTGGGTAAACAAAATTTATTTTTTTTTTAATTGTTTTTCAAAATTTTTTTTTTCGAAATTATTTTATAATTTTTTTTAAAAAAAGTTTTTTTAAAATTTTTTTTAAAAAAAGTTTTTTAAAATTTTTTTTTTTTGAAAAAAAATTTATGACAAAAAAAAATTTTGGATGAAAAATAAATCGGGTCAAAAAATATTTTTCCCGATTTTGAACCATTTTATGTCCAACTTACTATAGCCTTATCTACATCGTTGCAATGGACTTTGAAATATCTATCATTAGATATCCATATTGTCTATATTAATGACTTAGTAATCCAGATATAAATCAAAAATAGGTCAAAAATCGAGGTTGTCCCGGTTTTTTGCTCATATCTCCGTTATTTATGGACGGATTTTGCTGATTTTAAATAGCAAACTTCTCGAAAGCATGTCTAACAGAATTATTGAAGATTTGGATCTCGGAGATATCTGGGGTCTTCAGAAAATTGATTTCAACTAACAGACGGACAGACAGACAGACGGACATGGCTTAATCGACTCCGCTATCTATAAGGATCCAGAATATATATACTTTATAGGGTCGGAAATGAAATATGTAGAAATTACAAACGGAATGACAAACTTATATACCCTTCTCACGAAGGTGAAGGGTATAATTAAATTCCATTTTTTAAAAATCACAAAAATACGAAGAAAATTGAAATTGAAAATTTTACATTAAATCCCTTATGTTACAAAAATCGCTAAAGTTACCAAAAGTAGCTATTTTCACAAGAAATTTAAAATTGTATACAAAAACTCCAGTTTTTAATAAAATCGCAAATTTCACAAGAAATCGCAAATTTAATATAAAATCGCTAAAATTACCAAAAAAAAATTAATTTAGAATTACATAAAATCGCCAGCTTTTAATGAAAGCGCTAATTCACAAAAAATTTCTTCATTTTACATAGTAAATCAGTTAATTTCATTAAAAATCGAAAATTTTACAAAATCCCAAAAATCGCTACTTTCACAAAAAATCGCTAAAATAAAAAAAAATATCTTCATTTAAAAAAAAAGGTAATTTTAGAAGAAATACCAAAACTTATATTAAATCTCCAGTTTTTAATAAAATCGCCAAAATAACAAAAATAATAAAATCGTTAAAATTTAAAAAATCGCTAAAATTACAAAAAAAAAATATTCACCACTATCGGCAATAACATGTGAAATTTTGTTCCCATGAAATTTCCATTTCCCTCGAAGGGAAAATTGCTTTCGTGATATTCCCCAGAACTTTTCATTCACAATAGTTAATTTTGTTCGTAACAGCTGTTTATTGTTTACAAAAATACATCTAAAAATTTCACAACATGCGGGATTTTTTCATGTAAACAAAGTTGATGAACGAAAAAGGAAAAGGAAAAATATTTCATGTGGAATATTGATTCGAGATAGATAAAAAAAATCAGAAATTTTACATAAAAATTAAATTTTTAATAAAATAATAATAAAACAATAAATCGCAAATGTTACATAAAATCACCAATTTTTAATAAAATAAATAATTCACAAAAAGTTCCTCAGTTCACATATAACAATTAATTTCATTAAAAATCCTGAATTTTTCTAAAATCTACAGTTTTTTATAAAATCCAAAAAAATTTCAGAAATTGCTAAAATTAAAAAATCTTAATTTTATAAAACAAAAACCAGCTTATTTTAGAAGAAATACCAAAATTTACATTAAATCTCCAGTTTTGAATAAAATCGCCAAAATATCAAAAATCACTAATTTCACAAAAAATCGCTAATTAAAAAAAAAAAAAATTATATAAAATCGTGAAATAAATAATTCACAAAAAGTTCTTAATAAAAAGTCGAAAATTTTACATTTCCAGTTTTTAATAAAAACTCTAAAATTACAAAAAAATTATACATTGCACAAAAAATCGCAAATTTTACATAAAATCATCAGTTTTTCAAAAATCGCAAAAACTAAAAAAATCTTCATTTCATAAAAGAAAAAACAACTTATTTTTGAAGAAATTCAAAAATTTCACAAAAAATCGCTAAAATTAAATAAAAAATTTTCAGTTCACAAATAAATAAATTCATTTCATCAAATGTTCAATCACAAATTTTTCTTAAAATCCGAAATTTTACAATTTTCAAAAAAAATCGCTACTTAAAAAAAATTCTATATTATTTCTTCTATTAAAAAAATTCGATTTTAGAAGAAATTCAAAATCTCCAGTTTTTAAAAAATCGCTAAAATTTCAAAAATCGCTAAAATTAAAAAAATGATCAGTTCACAAAAAAAAAATTCATTTCATAAGAAATCGGAAATTTTTCATAAAATCCGAAATTTTAAAATTTTCTAAGAAAAACGCTATTTAAAAAAAATCGCTAAAATTAAAAAAAAAATTCTTTATCGCTAAAATTTTAAAAATCGCTAGTTTCACAAAAATGGCTAAAATTAAAAAAAAACACAAAAAAATAAATTAATTTCTTAAGAAATCGCAAATTTTTCATAAAATCCGAAATTTTACAAAAAAATCTGCAGTTTTTAAGAAAATCGCTACTTAAAAAAAATCTTCATTGTACAAGAAATCGCTGATTTTAGAAGAAATTCAAAAATTAAAAAAAAAATCGCTAAAATTTCAAAAATCGCTGAAATTCTTAAGTTCATAAAAAAATAAATTCATTTAATAAGAAATCGCAAATTTTTCATAAAATCCGAAATTTTACAAAAAAATTTAATTTTTTTTTAGAAAATCGCTACTTAAAAAAAATTCTTCATTGCACAAGAAATCGCTAATTTTAGAAGAAATTCAAAAATTTACAAAAATCTCTAGTTTTTAAACAAATCGCTAAAATTTCAAAATCGCCAGTTTCACAAAAATGGCTAAAACTAAAAAAAATTCTTCAGTTCACAAAAAAATAAATTCATTTATAAGTAATCGCAAATTTTTCACAAAATCCGAAATTTTACAAAAAAATCTGCAGTTTTTAAGAAAATCGCTACTTAAAAAAAATCGCTAAAATGAATAAAAATTCTCCTTTGCACAAGAAATCGCTGATTTTAGAAGAAATTCAAAAATTTACATCAAATCTACAGTTTTTCCAAAAAATCGCTAAAATTTCAAAAATCGCTGAAATTAAAAAAAATTCTTCAGATTTTTCGCTGAAATTTTTCATAAATCCGAAATTTTACAAAAAATTTTTATTTTTTAGAAAATCGCTACTTAAAAAAAATCGCTAAAATTAAAATCGCTGATTTTAGAAGAAATTCAAAAATTTACATCAAATCTCCAGTTTTTCCAAAAAATCGCTGAAATTAAAAAAAATTCTTCATTGCACAAAAAAATAAATTCATTTAATAAGAAATCGGAAATTTTTCATAAAATCCAAAATTTTACAAAAAAACCATGCAGTTTTTAAGAAAATCGCTAAAATTAAAAAATCTTCATTGCACAAGAAATCACTGATTTTAGAAGAAATTCAAAAATTTACATCAAATCTCCAGTTTTTCCAAAAAATCGCTAAAATTTAAAAAATCGCTGAAATTAAAAAAATTCTTCAGTTCACAAAAAAATAAAGTCATTTCATAAGAAATCGCAAATTTTTCATAAAATCTGAAATTTTACAAAAAATTTGTATTTTTTTAGAAAATCGCTACTTAAAAAAAATCGCTAAAATAAATAATAATTCTCCATTGCACAAGAAATCGCCAATTTTATATAAAATCGCCAGGTTTTAATGGTCCTATCTAGTATGAGCTGCTGAAATCTGGCCAAACCTTCACAGGAAACCTGTACCGAACGCAACTGATGCGTTTGAAGTGAAACCGTAATATCCATATCCAGTGAAACCATCATGAAAAAGCTAGACCACGTGTTGCAATACCTATTAAAAACTATTTAGATGAAGTAGTTGGAAAGAGTTGCCTCGAATGCTTTATAGTCCAGACCGTAAAAAAATTAAAATTTAACAAAAGATTTTAATTTATAGAAGATTGAATTTAAATCACAAATTTTACAAAAAAAAATTAAAAATTAAAAAAATCTTATTTATTAAAAAACAAGTAAGAGAGCACCAAATTATACTTTAAAATAAAAATTTTAAATATTTTTAGGTAAACAAAATTTAAATTTGTTTTCCAGTTTTTTTTTCGAAATTTTTTTTAATTTTTAAAATTTTTTTTTTTAAATTTTATAAATTTTTTTTTAATTTTAAAATTTTTTTTTTTTTAATATTTAGTAAAAAAAAAATTTTGGTGAAAAAAAAAATTCGGGTTAAAATTTTTTTTTTTTCCGATTTTGACCCATTGTAGGTCCAACTTACTATGGTCTTATATACGTCGTTGCACAGGTCTTTGAAATATCTATCATTAGATATCCATATTGTCTATATTAATGATTTAGTAATCCAGATATAGGTCAAAAATCGAGGTTGTCCTGGTTTTTTACTTATATCTCAGCCATTTGTGGACCGATTTTCTCGATTTTAAATAGCAACCGAGCCGGAAGAATTCCGGAGATATTAATGTATCATTCGTGTATGTAAGTTATTTGGGGGCTTCAGAAAGTTGATTTCAACACACAGACGGACATGGCTATATCGACTCCGCTATCTATAACGATTCAGAATATATATTCTTTGTGGGGTCGCAAATGAAAAATGTAGAAATTACAAACGGAATGACAAACTTATATATACCCTTGCCACTCATGGTGAAGGGTATAAAAAGTTATCTCATTGAAATTTCTTTATTTCATATTACAATGCAATTACAAATTATGTATATTCTAACTTTATTTACCGTGAAACAGACAGAGAGTTTTTGGCGGGAATCGAGCCCGCAATCCCCAGACTGATAGACTAGCCATTACCGTGGTATTGATTTGGATATTTTCAACACAAGTATTAAAATAACAATTTATAACTAATATTTTGAGTGATTTATTTTCTATAACTAGAAATAAGTGATATATTGGCTAATTTGAATAAGGGAACGAGTTATTTTTGACCTTTCAAAAGGTCATACAACTTTTAGGCAAACACTTAAAAGGAAAGTAAAATCAAGAAAAATATCAACTTCATCTTCATTATTATTATAATTTATCAACATAATGATGACATTTATTATTATTATTATTATGCTTTATAAGTAATATAAATTTTAAAGAATTTATAAGCAAAACAAAATAAATGTCTCACAATATAGACCATTAAACTCCTATGCAGCTATTTCTTTTTAGATAAAATATTTCAATGCATTCTTCAATAAATAATTCACATAATTTAATAAATAAATAAGTCGTAATAAGTTGACAACAATATTATATCCATCATAATACATAAATACTTCCATCACATTGTAATCGTTAACTGTCATATGCAATCATAAGACGTAATAAATAAAACTGTCATAATGTAATAAACCCAATTGTTTTCGTTTTTGTTGTATTTATGCAGGAGTAATAGGAGATGCTTCAATTTCAAGGCATAATAAATAGTATTTCATTCAGTTTCAGATTTGTTTGTAACTTGATTTATTTTAATGTGTAACTTGATTTAGTACAACATATTTCAATAAGTGCTGCATTCAACATAAATTGTTGCACTTCAAAGTAGAGACCATAAAAATGGGTAGGAATGTAAAACGTACATTTTTAATCTAAATAAATAATAAGAGTTTTGGCAACGAGGTTTTGAAATAAGTTTTATAGCTGAATTGATAGAATTTTTGTAAAATCATGTAGCATCACTCCTAATAGTAAAAGCAAACTTGGCATCACTAATAACAGTAATGCCAAATATGTAATGCAATTGAGTTGCCATACGTTTTTCTTACGGCATTGCCATATGGAATTTAGTACAAAAGGTAACCGATATTGGCTTGATTCGTTGATTAGGAATCCTAGATTTTTAGATTTTTTATAAATAAAATGCTATTTTTATGTTTTTAACTGTTTATAACAACAGCATTTCATTACCACGAACAATTTGTATACAAAAAAAAAAAAACTTTACAAAAGACACACTTCCGTTGAGCAGCAGCACATTAAAAAAATTACGATTATTTACAAATTAATTGAAAGAAATTATTGTTTTTTTTTTACCAGGCAGATGATAATATGATAGCGGAAAATTTACAGATAAAATAGTTTTGTTTAAACAACTAAATAAATTTAAAAAAAGCTTTAATAGTTATTGAAAATCTAAAAATGTTTTCAGAAAAATTTACAAAATTGTCTGGAACAAATGCAACAAATTTATATGAAAAATTTCTCATGATAAAGTGATTTACCAAAGAAGGTGTTTAATTATAAAGACATGGTAATTGCGGTAAATTAGAGCATCATTGAGTCAGTGATCTGCAACCAATTACGTGTTAAAATACATAATTTATTTCAAATAATTTGCATTAGAAATCATTTGCCATAAAGCTGTTGCGACTTCGTGTCTCCAGTACATTTCCCCTCTAGATATCATTCCATGATGAATGACACAGATAAGAAGAAGAAAAGGAAGACATAAAGCAGTGATGCCAAATATGCAGCTGTTAACTCATTCTATGTCTATTGTAGGGTTCTATAAGTCGATTGTTCGAACAATCGACTTTTTGCTGAAAAAAGTCGAAGAGTCGAAATCGACTTTTTGGTCGGAAAAAAGTCGAACAATCGATTATGTTATCTCAAAAGTCGAATAGTCGATTGTTAAAAAAAAAAATTAATTGCAACATTATACTAAAACTATTGCAATTTTGTACACTTGCATTTTTTGTAGTATATGCTAATATAAATAATAAATAAATGTTTATAAATTAAAGCTTTTTTCTACAAAACATTCTTCTAACTATTATCGCCTTGATAAATTTCATTTTTATTGCTAAACATTACAAAAGGCGCATCAAAAAATGTACAAACAAGAAATGGTAAAAAGTTGAAAAAAGTCGAAAATAGTCGGAAAGTCGAAAATAGTCGAAAATAGTCGAAAATAGTCTAAAAAAGTCGAAAAAGTCGATTTAACTAAAAAGTCGAAAGTTCGAAAAGTCGACTTTTATAAATTACCAAAAGTCGAAAGTTCGAAAAGTCGACTTCTTAAAAAACGAAAAAAGTCGCAAGTTCGAAAAGTCGACTTTTTAAAAAACGGAAAAAGTCGAAAGGTCGAAAAGTCGACTTTTTGTTTCAGCTATAGAACCCTAGTCTATTGCTGATAAATTTTTGTCATGATAAACGTCAATAGCTATAGTTTCCATTTATTAGTAGTATTATTACTTCGTTATGACAAAATTGTGCTTTTGCTCATATCCTGTCTATACCTGACAAATATTTATTATAACAATTAATGACGTTTGTTGTCAAGACAAAGTTGTCTGAGCAAAAGCACTAACAATTTTTTATTTTTTTCATAGCGAAGCAATAATACTAATAAATGGGGACTATACCTGCTAATTTTTTTTATCTTGACAACGATTTTGACGTTTATCATGATAAAAATTGATCAGGTATAGACAGGGGGTCAAACAACTTTGTCTTGACAACAAAAGTCATCAATTGTTATGATACATATTTGTCCAGTATAGACAGGGGGTTACAAATGTAGGCAATATTACAATATAAACAATATTACAAATAGCTAAAATTTAAACATCATCATCATCCCGTTTTTATACCCTTCACCTTCGTGAGAAGGGTATATATAAGTTTGTCATTCCGTTTGTAATTTCTACATTTTTCATTTCCGACCCTATAAAGTATATATATTCTGGATCCTTATAGATAGCGGAGTCGATTAAGCCATGTCCGTCTGTCTGTCTGTCCGTCTGTTAGTTGAAATCAATTTTCTGAAGACCCCAGATATCTTCGGGATCCAAATCTTCAATAATTCTGTCAGACATGCTTTCGAGAAGTTTGCTATTTAAAATCAGCAATATCGGTCCACAAATGGCTGAGATATGAGGAAAAAACCAGGACAACCTCCATTTTTGACCTATTTTTGACCTATATAAGAATTACTAAGTCATTAATATAGATAATATGGATATGTAATGATAGATATTTCAAAGTCCATTGCAACGATGTAGATAAGTTGGACCTACAATGGGTCAAAATCGAGAAAAATATTTTTTGACCCGAATTTTTTTTGTCATCAAACAATTTTTTTTTGTCATAAATTTTTTTCCCAAAAAAAAAAATTGAAAAAAAATTTTTAAAAAAATTTAAAAAAAACTTTTTTTAAAAAACAATTTCGAAAAAAAAAATTTGAAAAACAATTTAAAAAAAAATTAAATTCTGTTTACCTAAAAATATTCCAAAAAAAAAAAATTTAAAATTTTTTTTTTAAAAAATTTGAAAAAAACTTTTTTTAAAAAAAATTAAAAAACAATTTGGAAAAAAAAAATTTGAAAAACAATAAAAAAAAAATTAAATTTTGCTTACCTAAAAATATTTAAAAAAATTAATTTTAAAGTATAATTTGGTGAATCGTATATAAGATTCGGCACAGCCGAATATAGCTCTCTTACTTGTTAAAATTTAATTTGAATTTAAAAAAAAACCAATAACAATAACAAACAACCTGTTAAAATATTAAGCCACCAAATAATCATTAAAACGCCATTAATAAATTAACTACGTACATAATTATAATAAATTTCCAATTCTTTAAGACCAGCAGCAGCTACTTAAATTACATTCTTTAACCATAAATTATATTAATTTTAATACAATTTATTAATTTCCCATACAAAATTTAATAAATTTTATCAGATAACATCGAATCGCATGAAGACAAACAATACAAATCATAAATATGTATTGTTATTTTTTTATATACAATTTATTAAACTTTATAAATTATTAATAGGGAATTCCACATTGTCCATAAATCTCTATATTGTTTGCAAGAATTTCTTAATATTTCTTACATTATTAAAACACTATTAAGAGAAGTTCTCTTAATTTGTTTTAACTCTTAAGTTAAAAGGTTTTTGTCTCGACTAAATTGTTCTCTTATTGTTGAATTCTCTTAAATAAACAAATTTGTTTATTACTTAAAACTCTTAAAAACTACTTTGTTGGTTTACATTTGTTATTTATTTTTTTTTTGGTTTATGTTTATACACAATCATTTATTTATTTATTTGTTTAAGCAGCAGGGCGAATTTAGCGATTTTAAATGAACAAGTGGTTTTTGGAGAAAAAAAATACTTACATTTTTAGTTCTTTTATCTAAAGATTTGATCAAGTACATTTTAAGTAAAACCACATAAACTTAAATAAGAGGAAATTAATTTTTCACATCCAATTTGTTGGCCAAATAATTATATTTATACTAAAAAGTAATAAATATTTAGCAAAATATGAAAAAAAAACTATGTGAGAACAAAAACAATACTCGTATATGTGATTATTTTAAGTTTATTAGGGTCCATAAGTCTAAAGAAAAATTTCCCGGGAATTCTTAAGAAAAAGAACAATTTCGGTTATTACAACTAAAAAAAATCGATTGATATAAACGAATCATTCGATTGGCAAAAAAATTACAATGAATCTGTGCTGAAATAATACTGTAAATACAGAAATACAGTTCTAAATAAATATTTCCCGATTATGAATCCTATAAAAGTCGTTTGTTCGAATAACTTTTTGTTGAAAAAAGACGAAATCGAAAAATTGATTAACTTATTCTATGACATGATGGGAATCGACCAATTGTCAATATTTTAAGAGACTTACATATAAATTGTCAATATTTTAAGAGACTTATAAATATTGGAATTTAAATTATATTTTTTCAACAAAAATTTTAAATTTTTATGTTAATTTTCTCTATTTCTTGAGTTGATTGGTTAATTTGATGCATTATATAATCAGCTGCAATGACCAGTACTTTATATATAAGCATTTTTTCAAAAAGTAGCGAAGAAAAAAGTCTACGTCATTTTTTCAGGGGCACTACTCATCTTGATTTCTTTATAAATACTTGGCATCACTTATCTTACTTTGATTTTGTTTTGCTTTTGCTTCATGTTGTCGTTGTTCATGTGGTTGTTGTTTGTTTTGTGTGTAAATAAACAAATAAACAAACAAACCGCCATCATGTCGTGATAAGACTTATTTGTTTACTTTTTGCATTTTCTTTTGTTGTTGTTGTTGGGTTTTAAGCATGTTTTAATAATAATAAGCGATTTTAATAATTTATTAATGAATAATTAATATGTAAAACATATTTTAAATAAAATATTATTAAAGATAGAATGCAGTAGAAACAATATGGAGAAATGTAAATATTTTTAAAGGAAAAAGTGATGGAAAAACAAGTAAGAGTGCTATATTCGGCTATGCCGAATCTTATATACCCTTCACCTTTGTTGTGGATGCATTCTTATTTTTTATAATTAGTATATACATATGTATGTACATTGCCCACTTTCAGCGTACAGCATCCTAAATTTATCAAGAACACAAAAAACAACAACAACGCCAAACGAAACAAAACACCAAAAGAAAAAACAAAAACAAAATACGCAAGGCAATGAAACCAACACACATCCAAACATACGTTTAATTGTATAAAAAACAACCACAACGCCAAAAGAAACAAAACACAAAAAAAACAAAAAAACGCAAAGCATGCACACCCAAACATACTATTTGTTGTTTTTTTGTCAAAAAAACCAACACACAACCAAACTAAACTTTAGTTGTATAAAAAACAACAACAACGCCAAAAGAAACAAAACACAAAAAAAAACCAAATACACAAAGCTTGCACATCCATGCATACGTTTTGTTGTTTTTTTTGTCTCGGATTTTTGCTCATATCTCCGTTATTTATGGACGGATTTTGCTGATTTTAAATAGCAAAATTCTCGAAAGTATGTCTGACAGAATTGTTGAAGATTTGGATCCCGGAGATATCTGGGGCCTTCAGAAAATTGATTTCAACAGACAGACAGACGGACAGACAGACGGACAGACAGACAGACAGACAGACAGACAGACAGACAGACAGACAGACAGACGGACATGGCTTAATCGACTCCGCTATCTATAAGGATCCAGAATATATATACTTTATAGGGTCGGAAATGAAAAATGTAGAAATTACAAACGGAATGACAAACTTATATATACCCTTCTCACGAAGCTGAAGGGTATAATAAGAATAATGAGATGTAACCACCTGTCTATACTTGACAAATATTTATCATAACAATTAATGAAGTTTTGTTGTCAAGACAAAGTTGTCTGAGCAAAAGCCGAATCTTATATACCCTTCACCAAATTATACTTCAAAATAATTTTTTTTTAAATATTTTTAGGTAAACAAAATTTAATTTTTTTTTTAATTGTTTTTCAAAAATTTTTTTATTTGAAATTGTTTTTTAATTTTTTTTAAAAAAAGTTTTTTCCAAATTTTTTTTTAAATTTTTTTTAAATTTTTTTTTTTTTGGAAAAAAATGTATAACAAAAAAAATTTTTTGATGAAAAAAAAAATTCGGGTTAAAAAATATTTTTCCCGATTTTGACCCATTGTAGGTCCAACTTACTATAGCCTTATCTACATCGTTGCAATGGACTTTGAAATATCTATCATTAGATATCCATATTGTCTATATTAATGACTTAGAAATTCAGATATAGATCAAAAATAGGTCAAAAATCGAGGTTGTCCCGGTTTTTTGCTCATATCTCCGTTATTTATGGACCGATTTTGCTGATTTTAAATAGCAAACTTCTCGAAAGCATGTCTGACAGAATTATTGAAGATTTGGATCCCGAAGATATCTGGGGTCTTCAGAAAATTGATTTCAACAGACAGACAGACAGACGGACATGGCTTAATCGACTGCGCTATCTATAAGGATCCAGAATATACTTTATAGGGTCGGAAATGAAAAATGTAGAAATTACAAACGGAATGACAAACTTATATATACCCTTCTCACGAAGGTGAAGGGTATAAAAATACTAATAAATGGAGACTATAACTGATAATTTTCTTGACAACCATTTTGACGTTTATCATGATAAACATTTATCAGGTATAGACAGGGGCTAAAGAAGTGATGACTAATATGCTTTTTCGTAGCATCAATTTAATGCAATATTACTGCAATTACAAGTCTACCCAATATTCGCCCTTAAATTGTTTTCGAAAACATATTACAAAAATTTACAAAATAAAAAATTAAGATGGCTTATGATAATTCTAATTAGGAAGTAATTTTTTATGTTGTTTAATAACCTTTTAATTTGTTCGAGTATTTCATAAGAATTTGTAGATAAAACTTGTTAAAGTCTGTATATATCAAAGAACACTTCAAAAAAGTTTATACGATTTTTTGGCGAGAGTCTATAAAGTTGAAAGTTTCAAATTAAAATTTTGGTATTTCGCTTAAAAAAAGTTTGACGTTAAGCAATAATAGCATAAACTCGAAGCGATATTACTGCAATTATGAATTTAAGAAATTTTTTGTCATTAATTGGTTTTCAAAAGCAATTTCTAAGCATTTTTATAAATTTGACTTCGAGGCGTATGATTATCATTAATTAGGGAGTAATTTTACATTTTGTATAATAACTTTTAAAATTGTTAGAGGATTTTATGAAAATACATGATATTTGTAAAGAAAACTTCTTAAATTTTGTAGATTTGAAATTCTATAGCAAAAAAGTTTATTAGATTTATTGGCAAGTGTCTTCAAAGTTGAAAATTTAAAATTAAAATTTTGAAATTTGTGCATTTTACTTTAAGCAGTCTTACTAAATATGTCCTTTGCACTATAAATTTGAAGCAATATTATTGCAATTATGAATTTAAGCAATTCCTTGCCAAGATTGAGTTTTCAAAATCATTTTTTATTAATTTTTATAAATTTTACTTGGTGGCGTATGATTATTATTAATTAGGGGGTAATTTTACATTTTGTGTAATAACTTTTTAATTTGTTAGAGGATTTTATGAAAATAAAAGATATTTCTAAAGAAAACTTGTTAAAGTTTGTAGATTTGAAAGTCTATATCAACAAAAGTTTATTAGATTTATTGGTAAGTGTCTTCAAAGTTGAAAATTTAAAATTAAAATTTTAAAATTTTTGAGTTTTACTTTAAGCAGTCATACTAAATATGTCCTTTGCACTATAAACTTGAAGCAATATTATTGCAATTATGAATTTAATCAATTACTTGCCATTAATGTGCTTTCAAACCCATTTTCTAAGCATTTTTATAAATTTAACTTCGAGGCGTATGATTATTATTAATTATGGAGTAATTTTACATTTCGTGTAATAACTTTTTAATTTGTTAGAGGATTTTATGAAAATTAATGATATTTGTAAAGAAAACTTGTTAAAGTTTGTAGATTTGAAAGTCTATAGCAAAACATTTTATTAGATTTGTTGGTAAATGTCTTCAAAGTTGAAAATTTAAAATTTCAAAAAGTTTTTGCGTTTTACTTTAAGCAGTCATGCTAAATATGTCCTTTGCACTATAAACTTGAAGAAATATTACTGCAATTATGATGAATTTATTTAATTCCTTGCCAAGAATGTGCTTCAAAATCCATTTTCTAAGCATTTTTATAAATTTTACTTGGTGGCGTATGATTATTATTAATTAGGGAGTTATTTTTCCATTTTGTTTAACAACTTTTTAATTTGTTTAAGGATTTTATGAAAATAAAAGATATTTGTAAAGAAAACTTGTTAAAGTTTGTAGATTTGAAAGTCTATAGCAAAAAAGTTTATTAGATTTGTTGGTAAGTGTCTTCAAAGTTGAAAATTTAAAATTAAAATTTTGAAATTTTTTCATTTTACTTCAAGCAATCATACTAAATATGTCCTTTCGCACTATAAACTTGAAGCAATATTACAGTAATTATGAATTTATTTAATTTCTTGCCATTAATGTGCTTTCAAAACCATTTTCTAAGCATTTTTATGAATTTTACTTGGTGCCGTATGATTATTATTAATTAGGGAGTAATTTTACATTTTGTGTAATAACTTTTTAATTTGTTAAATGATTTAAAGATAATGTCATATATAATTAAAGAAAACTTGTTAAAGTTTGTAGATTTGAAAGTCTAAATCAAAAAAGTTTATTTGATTTGTTGCCTAGTTAGTTTCAAACTTAAAAGTTTCAAAAAAAAATTTTGATTTTTTTTTTAAATTTTCCATAAATATTGGTTTATTTAAATTGGTTGTTTAGTAGTGAAAAAGACGATTTAATTTTATTTATTTATTCATTTCAATTTAAATAATTTGTTCATGATTTAATCCTGTTGAAAAAATTTCTTTGTCGGTTTCCATTGGCAAATATTGGCTATTTGTTTTGTATATTTGTTTAATTCACTATTTTGGTGGAAGTTATTTTTTTTGTTCTTTTTTTTTGTTATTTGTTTTTAATATTAATTTCATTTCTGGAGTCACACTTTGTGGTGGTTGTGGAACTACCAAGTCAAGTGTCTTTTGTTTGTATTTACTCGAGGAATTAGCGTTGAATAATTTTGCGTACGAATTGTTTTTTAATTAAATTTTCTTATAATTTTGTTTATTAAACATTTGCGTACACGATTTTTTTTTATCGTATTCGTATTATTATGTTTATTTTATTTGTTTTATATAGAGAGTATGTGGAGCACATCTTTGCGAAAAGAAAATACATAATACTAGACGATTTTAGACTTGACAATATTGGGGACACAATTTCAGACAACAGTTTTTTGGCAAGCGAGCGTAACGTTTATACGCATTTAGCCACAATTTGTTTTGCTTTTTAACGGTTTTGGTTTCCTTTGTTTAAAATAAAAATTCAATAAATAAAATCAGGAAATAGTAAGTGTTCGAATCGGTTTTTATATTTAAAGGATGCAAGGCGTATGAGTGTTATTAATTTATAAATGTTTTCAATAAAATTAAATATTTGAGTATCTAAAGAAGTGTTTTAAAAATTTTTTTTAATTAATTAAATAGTTTTTAAATAAAAGTATTTGAAGTAAAAGTTTTTTTTAAATTTATCATATTTGTGAAAGAAATTCAAGTGTTTTTATACAAAATTTTTTATTTAAAAAATAAAATCTTTCCTTTATAACAGTGAATGGGCAGTTTAATACAAAACATTTAAAAGAAAAAGTAAGTATTGCAATGAATTAAATTATGGAAATAATATCTAAGAACTTAAGATTTCTTAACATAAAGGTTGAGTCTTATAAATATAATATAAAATTAACAAAGTTTTATGTATTTTGTGAACAAATTTGTAGGATTTTATTTAAATTCTTATATCAAATGCAGTTAGTTGGTTTATGTTCTTAAAGAAACTTCAGGTGCAAGAAAAATTGTTTATTGAAAGTTGAGATAATTTGAATAGTTTTCTAAATTGTCTGGATTTATTTATAGTTTTAAATTAATATGGGAAGTTAAGAATTCTTGGTGGTAGAGGAAGTCGCATATAAGAAACATATTTTCTTTTTTAATAATTTGTTTCGCTTTATTACATTTTTTTTTAAATTCTTTATAAATGTCGAAAAATTTAAATAAAAATAAAAATAAATTTTCAATTTTGAAGACACTTACCAACAAATCCAATAAACTTTTTTGCTATAGACTTTCAAATCTACAAACTTTAAGATGTTTTCTTTACAAATATCATTAATTTTCATAAAATACTCTAACAAATTAAAAAGTTATTACACACAATGTAAAATTACTCCCTAATTAATAATAATCATACGCCTCGAAGTCAAATTTATAAAAATGCTTAGAAAATGGGTTTAAAAACAAATGAATAATAAGAAATTGTTTAAATTCCTAATTAAAGTAATATTGCTTCCATTTTATAGTTCGAAAGGGCATATCTAGCTTGATTGCTTAACGTCAAACATTTTTACAGACAAATCGCAAAAACTTCCAAATTTTAATTTGAAAGTTTTCAACTTTGAAGACACTTACCAACAAATCTAGTAAACTTTTTTGAAATTTAGTTTCAAATCCACAAACTTTAACAAGTTTTCTTTACAAATATCATTAACTTTAATAAAATCCTCTAAGAAATTAAAAAGTTATTAAACAAAATGTAAAATTACTCGCTAATTAATAATAATCATACGCCTCAAAATCAAATTTATAAAAATGCTTGGAAAATGGTTTTGTAAACTTATTATTGGCAAGGAAGTGGTAAAATTCTTAATTGCTGTAATATTGCTTCAAGACTTCAAAACTTGAATTTCAAACTTTCAACTTTGAAAACTCTTGCCAACAAATTTAATAAACTTTTGTGATTTAGACTTTCAAATCTACAAACATTAACAAGTTTTCTTTAAAAATATCTTGCATTTTCATAAAATCCTCTAACAAATTTAAAAGTTATTAAACAAAAATTAAAATTACTCCCTAATTAATAATAATCATACGCCTCGAAGTCAAATTTATAAAAAATGCTTAGAAAATGGTTTTGAAAGCACATTATTGGCAAGTAATTAAATAAATTCTTAATTGCTGTAATATTGCTTCAAGTTTACAGTGCTAAAGGTCTTATTTAGCATGATTGCTTAATGTCAAACGTTTTTTTAAGATAAATGGCAAAAATTTCAAAATTTTAATTTGAAACTTTAAACTTTGAGAATACTTGGCAACAAATCTAATAAATTTGTGTCATATAGACTTTAAAATCTAGAAACTATAAGATGTTTTTTTTACAAATATCATAAATTTGAATGAAATTTTCACACAAATAAAAAAGTTATTAAACAAAATGTCAAATAACTCAATAATTAATAATAATCATACGCCAGCAAGTAAAAACGAATAAAAAATGCATAGAAACAGGTTTTGAAAGCACATTAATGGCAAGTAATTAAATAAATTCATAATTGCAGTAATGTTGCTTCAAGTTTACAGTGCAAAAGGTCTTATTTAGCGTGATTGCTTAATGTCAGATGTTTTTTAAGATAAATGGCAAAAAAATTTAAAAATTTTAAATTGAAATTTTTTAATTTTGATGACATTTGCTGAGAAATCTAATAAAATTTTGTGAAATACTCTTTTAAATCTACAAACTTAAAGAAGTTTTCTTTACAAACATCTTGTATTTTCATAAAATTTTACAAATTTTCTAACAAATGTCTATTATTTAAAAAAAGGCGTATGATTAGTATTAATTGGTCTGTTTTATTGGATTTTTTATTACAATTTTTTTATTTCCTTAAAATTTGTTTAAATATTATTGGAATTTTATTTAAAACATTCAAAAGTTTGTAGTAATGACAAATAATTTAAAGAAAGTTGTATAATTTAAGCTTAAATTGTTATGAAAGTAGTAAATTATGGAATTTTTTTTATTCATTATTTTAAATAAATGAAACAGCTGGGCCAATAAACACTATTAATGTTATTTAAATACATAATTTAATTAAATTTCAAATATTTATTTATGTTAAAAAACTAATATTTATTTTGTTATATTCTTTAGAACTTTATTTCTCAGTGAAACATTTAAAAAAAATTATTGATTAAGACTGATTAAGTGTTTTTTTTTTTATTACTTTTGTTATAAAAATAATCTGTAATAATAGCTGCCTTTATTATATTGACATTTTTATGGTTAATACATCATTTTAAGTAGAAATTTTTATTGTTATTTCAGCTTTAAGTAAATTTATATTCAAAATAAAGAGTTTAGATTTGAAAACAAAATTTAAATGTAAAAACTTGATGTTATATTACTGCAATTACGAATTGAACCAATTTCTTAACATACATTTGTTTTTAAAAGCATTTTAATAAATTTGACTTCGAGGCGTATGATTATTATTAATTAGGGAGTAATTTTACATTTTGTTTAATAACTTTTTAATTTATTAGAGGATTTTATTAAAATAAAACATATTTGTAAAGAAAACTTGTTAAAGTTTGTAGATTTGAAAGTCTATATCCAAAAAGTTTATTCAATTTGTTGGCAAGTGTCTTCAAAGTTGAAAATTTAAAATTAAAATTTTTAAATGTTTACGTTTTACTATAAGCAATCACATTAAATATATCCTTTCTTACTATAAACTTGAAGTAATATTACTGCAATTATGAATTTAAACAATTCCTTGCCAAGAATGTGCTTCAAAAAACTTTTTCTAAGCATTTTTATAAATTTTACTTGGTGGCGTATGATTATTATTAATTAGGGAGTAATTTTACATTTTGTTTAATAAATTTTTGATTTGTTAGAGGATTTTATGAAAATTAATGATATTTGTAAAGAAAACTTCTTAAAGTTCGTAGATTTGAAAGTCTATATCAAAAAACATTATTCGATTTGTTGGCAAGTATCTTCAAAGTTGATGATTTCATATTGAAATGTCTGCCATTTGTCTGGAAAAACGTTTGACGTTAAGCAATCATAATAAACTTGAAGCAGTATTACAAAAATTTCGAATTTAAACAATTTCTTGCCATTAATTTATTTTTAAAATCATTTTCTAAGCCTTTCTATTAATTTTACTTGGAGGCGTATGATTAATATTAATGAAGGAGTTATTATACATTTTGTTAAATAACTTTTTAATTTGTTAGACAATTTCATTAAAATTAATGATATTTGTAAAGAAAACTTCTTAAAGTTAGTAGGCTTTAATAGATATTTTATAAAATTTGTCTAGATATTTTGGAAAGTGTTTCCAAAGTTGAAAATTGCAAATACAAATTATTTTGTATAACCTAAATCATAAATTAACTTATTGTGTTAAATAATAATCTTTATTATATTCATCTACATAAATCTCTATTTATTTAATCATTTATTATAGAGTAGTTGTTTCTAATTCTTTTTTATATTTTACTGTTTTGTCTTAAATGCAAATTTCACCCAGCTCTGGCAGTCATGAAACGTTCATTAATTATTTATTAAGACTTTGTTATCAATAAATAATACTAATAATAAAAAAAATAAATGCTAAATAAACAAATCTATGCTAATTATCTTTATAAAGAAGTAATAAAAAACACAAGCAAATTGTTTAAACAAAATTATTATTTACATTTGAAAGAAAAAGAAAAGAAAAGGCCATAAAAAACAGGCACTGAGATTAAATTGTATTAAAAAATTATATATGAAAAAAAGAATTATTTAAAAGAATTTCAGGAGTTAAAAGGTTAAAAATTTACATTTCTAAATTCGGAAGCTCATATCTGATATATTGTAATAAAAATTTTATATATTTTACTACTTTTTTATAAAAAAGTATTAAATAATTTACTACTTATTACAAAATTTATATAAATTTTTGTATTTTATTAATATGGATTTTAAGCACAAAAATAATCTGCATGAAAAAATAACGAATTTGGGATTTTTTTAAAAAAGTAGTATTTCTACTACTATTTTTAAAATATTAAAAATTCAAATTTCTAAATTCGGAAGATCATGTGTGATATATTGTAACACAAATTTTATATATTTTACTACTTTTTTAAAAAAAGTATTAAATAATTTAAAACTTATTACAAAATTTATATAAATTTTTGTATTTTCTTAACATGGATTTTAAGCATAATAATAATCTACAGGAAAAAGTAATAAATTTCAGAGTTTATTAAAAAAGTAGTATTTCTACTACTTTTTTTAAAATGTTAAAAATTTACATTTCTAAATTCGGAAGATCATATCTGATATATTGAAAAACTAATTTTATATATTTTACTACTTTTTTAAAAAAAAGTATTAAACAATTTACTACTTATTACAAAATTTATATAATTTTTTATAGTTTCTTAACATGGATTTTAAGCACAATAGTAATCTACAGGAAAAATTAATAAATTTCAGACTTTTTAAAAAAGTAGTATTTCTACTACTATTTTAAAATGTTAAAAATTTACATTTCTAAATTCGGAAGATCATGTTTCATATATTGTAATACAAATTTTATATATTTTACTACTTTTTTTTAAAAAAAGTATAAAATAATTTACTACTTATTACAAAATTATTATTAATTTTTTGTATTTTCCTTCATTTGTTCCCTTCCTTTTGTAAACGTACCTGCCTTTTTATCATAAAACTTTCTCAAATCAGTAGTATTTTTTGTTTGCTGGACAAGCACAATTGCTTTTTTTGACAAGTGACGACCTTCACTTTAAATTGTTTTACTGTGATTGTGACAATTCAATTAATAGACAAAACAGAAACATGTTGCTTAATAGTTGTACAAGCATTTTAGTTGTTTTAATTAAATTGTTTATACATAAATGTTAATGAAAAGGTTACTCACTCACTTTTTTTAAGATTTCAGCAAAGTTTTATTAAAGTATAGAAAGAATTTTTAAATTTTAAAAGAAATTAACTTTTGAAAAAAAGTAGTATTTCTACTACTATTTTTTAAAATGTTTAAAATTTACATTTTTAAATTCAGAAGATCATGTTTGATATATTGTAACAAAAATTTTATATATTTTACTACTTTTTTAAAAAAAAAGTATTAAATAATTTACTACTTATTTTATATAAATTTTTGTATTTTCTTAATATTTTTATTAAGGAAAAAGTAATAAATTTTATTTTCTTGAAGTAAATTTTCACCACAATAATATTGTGCTTGAAAAAGTATTAAGTTTTTGTGTTTTTCAAAAAAGTAGTATTTCTACTACTATTTTTAAAATGTTTAAAATTTGCATTTTTAAATTCAGAAGATCATATTGTATATACTGTAATACAAATTTTATATATTTTACTACTTTTTTAAAAAAAGTATTAATCAAAAAAGTAGTATTTCTACTACTATTTTTTAAAATGTTTAAAATTTGCATTTTTAAATTCAGAAGATCATTTTGGATATATTGTAATACAAGTTTTATATATTTTACTACTTTTTAAAAAAAAGTATTAAATAATTTACTACTTATTACAAAATTGATATACATTTTTCTATTTTCTTAACATGGTTTTTTAGCACAATAATAATCTACAAAAAAAGTAATTAATTTGAGACTTTTTAAAAAAGTAGTATTTCTACTACTATTTTTAAAATTATAGAAATTTACATTTTTAGATACAGGTGATGGTCTTTAATAGATTGTGTTAAAAATTAAATAAATTTTACTACTTTTTCTTAAAAAGTACTAAATAATTTACTACTTATTAAAAAAATAATATAAAAATTTATAATTTCTTGAAGTAAATTTTCACCACAATAATAGTGTGCTTGAAAAAGTAATAAATTTTTGTGTTTTTCAAAAAGTAGTATTTCTACTACTATTTTTAAAATGTTTAAAATTTGCATTTTTAATTTCAGAAGATCATATTGGATATATTGTAATATAAATTTTTTATATTTTACTACTTTTTTTAAAAAAAGTATTAAATAATTTACTACTTATTTTATATAAATTTTTGTATTTTCTTAATATGGATTTCAAGCACTATTATAATCTGCTGGAAAAAGTAATAAATTAGAGACTTTTTAAAAAAGTAGTATTTCTACTACTATTTTTAAAATGATTGAAATTAACATTTTTAAATTCAGGTGATTGTCTTTAATATATTGTGACAAGAATAAAATATATTTTACTACTTTTTCTTAAAAAGTACTAAATAATTTACTACTTATTAAAAAAGTAATATAAAAATTTATAATTTCTTGAAGTAAATTTTCACCACAATAATAGTGTGCTTGAAAAAGTATTAAATTTTTGCGTTTTTCAAAAAGTAGTATTTCTACTACTATTTTCTAAAATGTTTAAAATTTACATTTCTAAATTCAGAAGATCATTTTGGATATATTGTAATACAAATTTTATATATTTTACTACTTTTTTAAAAAAAGTATTAAATAATTTACTACTTATTACAAAATTTTTAAAATTTTTTTGTATTTTTCTAACATGAATTTTAAGCACAATAATAATCTACAAAAAAAAGTAATTAATTTGAGACTTTTTAAAAAAGTAGTATTTCTACTACTATTTTTAAAATGATAGAAATTTACATTTTTAGATACAGGTGATGGTCTTTAATAGATTGTGTTAAAAATTAAATAAATTTTAATACTTTTTCTTAAAAAGTACTAAATAATTTACTACTTATTAAAAAAATAATATAAAAATTTATAATTTCTTGAAGTAAATTTTCACCACAATAATAGTGTGCTTGAAAAAGTAATAAATTTTTGTGTTTTTCAAAAAGTAGTATTTCTACTACTATTTTTAAAATGTTTAAAATTTGCATTTTTAATTTCAGAAGATCATATTGGATATATTGTAATATAAATTTTTTATATTTTACTACTTTTTTTAAAAAAAGTATTAAAGAATTTACTACTTATTACAAAATTATTAAAAAATTTTTGTATTTTTCTAACATGAATTTTAAGCACAATAATAATCTGCATGAAAATGTAATAAATTTGAGACTTTTTAAAAAAGTAGTATTTCTACTACTATTTTTAAAATGATTGAAATTTACATTTTTAGATACCGGTGATGGTCTTTAATAGATTGTGATAAAAATAAAATAAATTGTACTATTTTTTCTTAAAAAAGTACTAAATAATTTACTACTTATTGAAAAATAATATAAAAATTTATAATTTCTTGAAGTAAATTTTGACCGCAATAATAGTCAGCTTAAAAAAAGTATTGAATTTTTGTGTTTTTCCAAAAAGTAGTATTTCTACTACTATTTTAGAAATGATTGAAATTTACATTATTAAATTCATAAGATCATGTTTGATATATTGTAATACAAATTTTTTATATTTTGCTACTTTTTTAAAAAAAGTATTAAATAATTTACTACTTATTACAAAATTTATATAAATTTTTGTATTTTCTTAGCATGAATTTTAAGCACAATAATAATCTACATGAAAAAGTAATAAATTAGAGACTTTTTAAAAAAGTAGTATTTCTACTACTATTTTTAAAATGATTGAAATTTACATTTTTAAATTCAGGTGATTGTTTTTAATAGATTGTGTTAAAAATTAAATAAATTTTACTACTTTTTCTACATGAAAAGGTGATAATAATTAAGGTTATTATCTAATATTTCAGTGCTTTATTTGCCATTTACTTATATTTTTTTGTTCAGTGTGTGTAATGAACCATTTTCACACACATGTTAAATGGTTAAATTAATGAATTTAATAAAAATAAAATAAATATTATGTAGAGAGTCAGCCGGCCGCTTTAGACACACACACATTTAAACACACTCCAACCATTTGAATGAAAGTAAATTTGAAAATCATTTGTGAGATAAAAAAAACGACGATCTACTGAAATGGGTTGGGATTGTATGCCAGCTACAAAAAAGAAGAATAAAAAGATGATACACATGATAACGAAACAAAAAAAAAACCGTTTAACACTTTGACTCAATTAAATTGTTTAAGCTCAAACTCAATGAAATCGCCGCCTGTAAGCCAGCAAGAGGGGGTCTATTACAATTGTTATATTTCTCTATACTAGAGTCTTTTCAATTTCATTATAGTCAATTTAACAAGTTACATTTTAAATAAATAAAGATCTTCTTATATACAAGATATATAAATCTTTTGGGGTTAAAGATCTGTTACTTAAATGAGTCAAAATTACGTGCGAAAAATTTGAGTTAAAGCTCAATTTATAAACATTGGGGAAGGTGAAGGGATGTGAGAGTAGTGACTTAAGATTGAAATTTAAACCTCATTTATTAAGAAATTTCAAATGGAATTAAATTTCTTTAGTTGAGTTGAAAACGTTGATAAGTTTAAATGAAATTTTGTAAATAAACGAGAGACACGAAAGAATTTTTTGAAGAAAAAAAAAAAAGAAAAAAAAAGTTAAAGAAACAATTAAAAAAATAAATAAAATAAAAACAAAATAACGCCATTAAGTGAAACAAAAAGAAAGAAAAAAAATTAAAGAGAATAGATGAAATTACTTTATATTTAATAGCTAAACAATTTAATAACAAAGTCTTTTTGCCGTCCTTGTTAAATTGAATACAATTGATACAATTATTTCAACATTAATTTAAACTACAATTACAATAACAAAATAAACTAAACGAAAAGAAAAGAAAGAAAACGAAACCAATAAAAAAAACACAATAATAACATTTATCGATCACCATCACGATCATTTATAATAATATTGATATTGTTATTGCTATTGCCTTTGAAAAATGGTGTATTTACGCGATCGTGATCGCCGTCAAAAGCAAGTCGAACGCATCATACATGATGAGGAGTTCGGCGAAGAAAATGTCGAACAAGTCGATTCTGAATGGGCGGATTTTGAGAAATTCATACGTGAATTTCGCCAGCGACGCAGCAGTACCACATCGATGGAGGAAGAATTGCGACATGCCCAGCGACAGCCACGTATTAAGTCGCAAGCATTTTATCCTTGCCCACCACCAGCTGAACACGGCCGTGACTCCGATTCATCGTCAGACGATGATGATCCTTTTGGCTATATCGATACACTTGTAAGCATTTTGAAAAGAAATTCAAAGTTTTTTTTTATTATTTTATGTTTAAATTAAAATCAATTGGTGTTTAATAGTAAAAAAAGTGTAGAGGAATGTTAAAGAAAACTAAAATTAAGAGAAAAGAAACGAAATGTTTAAAACAAAGACAATTTTTAAAAAGATTCCATTACAATAAGTGTTTTACAAAATATCTTTAAAATTCCTACTGAAATATGAATCTATCTGTGCAATCTGATCATGTTTATAAAGTGTTTTCTGTAAAATCCTTTTGAGTAAGTTGTAAATTTCCTATTACTAATATCTGCTTCAGCTGCCTGCAAACATCCTCAGACTTTTTCCAGGTTTTGCTCTAATCAGAATCAAAACAAAAAGGATAATTAAGAAAATTATTGAAAATCCTACTAAAAAATACAGCACTAATAACAGATTGATCATGTTTATAGCAATTTGTGTCAGCCTAAATATTTGTTAACAATCCATTAAAATAGTTATAGCTAGATGTAAATACAAAAGCCTGAAAACATCCCCTGAATTGTTTTTAGATTTGTGAAAATCACAATCTGAACAAAAGGATTATTAAGAATATGGTTAAAAATCCTAATAAAATCCTAGTGATGCATCTATTATAAGGTGTGACCATGTCATTATTAGAAAAATAATATAAACATATTATTTTCTGGAAGTAAATATTCATCACGGTATTAAAAACTATTAAATTTTGGACATTTTCAAAAAAGTAGTATTTCTACTACTATTTTTAAAATACTAAAAATTTACATTTTTAAGTTCGGGAGATTGTCTTTAATATATTGTGATAAAAATTTTATATAATTTACTACTTTTTTTTAAAAAAAAGTAGTAAATAATTTACTACTTATTACAAAATTTATATAAATTTTTGTTTTTTCTTAATCTGGATTTTAAGCACAATAATAATCTGCAGGAAAATGTAATTAATTTGAGACTTTTTCAAAAAAGTAGTATTTCTACTACTATTTTTAAAATGCTTGAAATTTACATTTTTAAATTCAGAAGATCATGTTTGATATTTTGTCATACAAATTTAATATATTTTACTACTTTTTAAAAAAAAGTAGTAAATAATTTACTACTTTTTACAAAATTTATATAAATTTTTGTATTTTCTTAACCTGGATTTTAAGCACAATAATAAACTACAAGAAAAAGTAATAAATTTGAGACTTTTCTAAAAAAGTAGTATTTCTACTACTATTATTAAAATGATTGAAATTTACATTTTTAAATTCAGAAGATCATGTTTGATATTTTGTCATACAAATTTAATATATTTTACTACTTTTTTAAAAAAAGTATTAAATAATTTACTACTTATTACAAAATTTATATAAATTTTTGTATTTTCTTAACAAGGATTTTAAGCACAATAATAATCTACAGAAAAAAGTAATTAATTTGAGACTTTTTCAAAAAAGTAGTATTTCTACTACTATTTTTAAAATTATTGAAATTTACATTTTTAAATTCAGAAGATCATGTTTGATATTTTGTCATACAAATTGAATATATTTTACTACTTTTTTAAAAAAAGTAGTAAATAATTTACTATTTATTACAGAATTTATATAACTTTTTGTATTTTCTTAACATGAATTTTAAGCACAATAATAATATACAGGAAAAAGTAATAAATTTGAGACTTTTGCAAAAAAGTAGTATTTCTACTACTATTTTAAATATGATTGAAATTTACATTTTTAAATTCAGCTGATTGATTTTAATAGATTGTGACAAAAATTAAATAAATTTTACTACTTTTTCTTAAAAAGTATTAAATAATTTACTACTTATTGAAAAAATAATATAAAAATTTGTATTTTCTTGAAGTAAATTTTCACCACAATAATAGTGTGCTTGAAAAAGTAATAAATTTGAGACTTTTTCAAAAAAGTAGTATTTCTACTACTATTTTTAAAATGATTGAAATTTACATTCAGAAGATCATGTTTGATATTTTGTCATACAAATTAAATATATTTTACTACTTTTTTAAAAAAAGTATTAAATAATTTACTACTTATTACAAAATTTATATAAATTTTTGTATTTTCTTAACATGAATTTTAAGCACAATAATAGTCTTCATGAAAAAGTAATAAATTTGAAACTTTTTAAAAAAGTAGTATTTCTACTACTATTTTTAAAATGATTAAAATTTACATTTTTAAATTCAGGTCATGGTCTTTAATAGATTGTGACAAAAATTAAATAAATTTTACTACTTTTTGTTAAAAAGTACTAAATAATTTACTACTTATTGAAAAAATAATATAAAAATTTTGCATTTTCTTGAAATAAATTTTCACCACAATAATAGTCTGCTTGAAAAAGTAATAAATTTAAAACTTTTTAAAAAAGTAGTATTTCTACTACTATTTTAAAAATAATGGAAATTTACATTTTTAAATTCAGGTGAGTCCTTAATAGATTGTGAGAAAAATTAAATAAATTGTATTACTTTTTCTTATAAAGTATTAAATAATTTACTACTTATTTAAAAAATAATATAAAAAGTAGTATTTCTACTACTATTTTTAAAATTATTGAAATTTATATTTTTAAATTCAGAAGATCATTTTTCATATTTTGTCATACAAATTTTATATATTTTACTACTTTTTTTAAAAAAAAGTATTAAATAATTTACTACTTATTACAAAATTTATATAAATTTTTGTATTTTCTTAACATGGATTTTATGCACAACAATAATCTACAGGAAAAAGTAATTAATTTGAGACTTTTCTAAAAAAGTAGTATTTCTACTACTATTTTAAATATGATTGAAATTTACATTTTTAAATTCAGCTGATTATTTTTAATAGATTGTGACAAAAATAAAATATATTTTACTACTTTTTCTTAAAAAGTATTAAATAATTTACTACTTTTTGAAAAAATAATATAAAAATTTGTATTTTCTTTAAAAATTTTTATATTTCCTTTGTAACAATTTTGATTGATATTTAATTAATTGAACAACTTTTGCAATTTCCTGCTTCCCAGTTTAATTTATTTTACTTTTTTTAATTTGTTTTTATTAAATTTTATTTTAAATCTTTTTTTCAACACAAATATTTAAAATTCAACTCTATCCAAAGCAATCAATTAACACCTTGTTATATTTTATATTTATCTTTTTTATATTTGTATTACTTTTTTATATTTAAGTGTTTATAAATTGTTGGATGAAATCTCAAATAATTTTTTTTGTTGTTCATTCAAATTCAAATTTGTTGGTTTGAAGAGATTTTATTTTTCATTAAAATTATAACAAGTAAATAGCAAATTATTGAATTTTTATTTTTATTGTTTATTATGGCCCCCAAACACAGTGTAGCAGTTTTAGTTTAAGACTAATACCTCAAAATCCATAAAGGAATTTAGTTTAGTTTTCAACAAATTGTTTTTTAACACTTGCCATTTTCAATGAGTTCGAAAAACCTAAAACAAAGCAGCCATTAAATGAGGAATACGTAGGGAAGGTGTTTGGTTTTTTTTTTTTTCTTAAATTATAATCGGATTATAATTGAAAATGTTTATTATTTATTTATTATTTCATTTCTTTTAATATTTACCATTTTTAAGTATTCTTTTAGTTTGTTTTCGTTTAAATTTATATTTATTTTTTTTATTTATTAAAGAGAGCGTAGAAAAACAAAGTTTTTGTTAAAGGAAAAAAATGAAATGTTTATAATAAATATAAAGAATATTATGTTATTTTGTTGCTTGGCTTTAAACAATGTGAAGGTAAAGGGCATTTTTTTTTGCTTTCATTTACAAAATTATTTGATTTAATTATTATATTTTCTTAAGGTGACCATGTTGAAGAGTATTTTAAAATGAGAGCTTACAGTGAGGGAAATATGACAAGATCTAGGGGTTTCCAAAGTCTCTTTAAAGTCTATCAAATAATATAAAATACTTTGCTGTATTTTTATTGAAAATTTCAAATATTTTAAAATTTAAACTTTGACCTCTACAACGAAATTTCTTTCAAATCTATTAAAAATTCAAAATGTTTTTCTATATTTTCTTAGTTTTTTAAAATCCATCTAGAAATATAAAATTTTCATGGAAAATTTAAAATCTTTGAAAACTTGACCTTTGACCTCTGTAATTAGAGGGTTAATATTAGCCTTAGGAAGTAATTATTTACATATTCTTTAAAGAAAATGTAAATAATTACTTCCTAAGAATAAAACAAGTAAGAGTGCTATATTCGGCTGTGCCGAATCTTATATACCCTTCACCAAATTATACTTCAAAATTTTAAATATTTTTAGGTAAACAAAATTTAATTTTTTTTCCAGTTGTTTTTTCAATTTTTTTTGTGAAAAAAAAAATTCGGGTTAAAATTTTTTTTTTCCGATTTTGACCCATTGTAGGTCCATCTTACTATGGTCTTATATACGTCGTTGCAAATGTCTTTGAAATATCTATCATTAGATATCCATATTGTCTATATTAATGTCTTAGTAATCCAGATATAGGTCAAAAATAGGTCAAAAATCGAGAATATATATACTTTATAGGGTCGGAAATGAAAAATGTAGAAATTACAAACGGAATGACAAACTTATATATACCCTTCTCACGAAGGTAAAAAAAATATTTTCAACAACAAAGGTCAAGGGTCAAATTTTAAATATTTGATATTTTCCAAAAAACAAACTATAAAAAAACACGTAGGAAATATTTCCTGAAGATAAACTATATTTCCTGACCATTTCTGCAACAAAGGTCAAGGGTCAAACTTTTATATATTTTAGCTTATTCTTGTAAATATAGCGAAATTATCTTGACGGATGTTGAAGAAACCTGTGAAAAATATTTCCTGATTTTTTACTATCAAGATCAAGGATACATTTTCTTAAGATCTTGAGGTAAATATTTCCTCAGTATAAAATTATATAGATTATTACCCTTGACCTTTACATTTTGTTACAGTTTCTTTTACAAAACTCAAATATTTAAAAAACGTGACCTATGACCTAAGCAGTGAAATATTTCAAATTTTTACTAAATTTGATTTTTTTTAAATTTTTTTACAGCCTGTATTATTATGCTGGGCACTGTATTCACTCAATTATTAAAGAAAACATTGTTTTAACAACAATTTATGTTTTACGAGTATTATTGAAACACTGTTTTTTTGTTGTTGTTGTTTCTTTGCTCGTTGATTGCCCTGATTCAAAAAATCTAAAAGAATATTTCAACGAAAATCAAAAAACACAATACGACGAGTAACAAACATTTCAAATAATTCTTATTCTTAATATTTTCTTGGTGATTCTGTTTGGTTTTGTTCTTGTATCTTTTGAGGGGTTTTTTTTTCAATAATAATTTTCCACCATCAAGAAGAAAAAGCTTAACGAATGTTTTTAGTTTTCTAAAAGTTTTTGCAAATATTAGAACACAAAAAAAAATTATTCAAAATTCTAAAGCAAAAAAGAAATTTTTTTTTAAAAAAAAATTTTTTGAATAAAGTTTTGAAATTTTAAGAAATAAAAATGGAAATTAAATGAAATTTAAATAAATAATAAAAAAATTATGTTTAAGTGATTTCATTAATGATAAAAATTTATATAATAAATTCAAATTTGTGGTCTTAGTTAGAAAATATAAAAAAAAAAATAAATCAATAATTGCAATAATGAAATGTAAAGGAAAATGTGAAAAAATCCATAAAGCTGCACCTTTAGTTTAGTTAACCTTAAAAAATTAACTCAACAAAAATTTCAAATATTTTTCATTTAAATAAGAAATGATTCTAAAATTGTAAAGAGATTTTTATTATACAATAAAAATAAAAATTAATTTAATAAAAATATATGTATGTGACATATTAAAAGCAATTGGTGCTTGTTTGATTTCAAAATTTTCATAAAAATTACAATGTAAAATTGAAAAATTTTGGCAAAGTTTATAAGATAATAAAAAAACAAAGATCAAACAAAAAGTGATAAGAATAAAATGTTGTGTATGTTCAAACCAGGTGCATTTATGCTGCATCATACCAAAATAAATCATAATTTTTTTACCAAATAAATTACATAAAAATTAACAAAAAAACATTCTGCTATTAAATTATAACAAAAGTTTTCTTCCAAAAAAACAATCAATCAAAAATCAATTTTTCAGCCTAAAATCTGTGTTTTATTTTTTTGATTATAAATGCTTGCCCCTTGCTCGCTGTTTGTCGTCGTCGCCGTCGCACGTGCCCGTTTAATTATTTTAGTTTTTATTTTGAGTTGGGGTTTTTAACATTCGTTCGTTTTCATGTTTAAAAACATACAAGCCGAAGAACCCGAAGATGAATATATACGCGAATATGCCTTCGAGCCGGAGTTATTAATAAATCGTGATGACTTCTTGAAACAAGAACGCCACGCCTCCTCATCATCATCCATATCGGCGGCGGAGTCAGCGGCTCGTTTAGACGATGCCTCCACATCGGGTTATTCACGTCGTGTCAGTTCCGACAGCTATCATGAGTACAAAACGCAAGTTGAAATCGAGATTGAGGCTTTCTATCATGTAAGTGCCTTAAAAAACTAGGAATTTTTTTCTCTTCCTTTAAATTTAAGGTCAAAGGTTAGGTTTTTAAATATTTAAGAAAATATAACAAAATTATTTGTAGTTTATTGTCAAAGTTTAAAGAAACTTTAGGGAAAACATTTCTGTCTACAGCAAGGGTCACACTTTTCAGAAAAATATATGAAAGATTATCCAAGGGTCAAATTTTAATACTTATTTTTTTGGAAAATACAGCAAATATTTCGCATTTTTTAACAGATGGCAATTTTGTCCAAGATTAAACCTTTATTTGCAGAGGTCAGGAAGAAAATGTTTCCTGTGCATAAAATAAACTGTTTTTTCTGTAGAGGTCAAAGGTAAAATTTTATAATCAGCCCAATTATGAAAAAAAATTCCTCGGGAGTTTTTTCCCTTTTCTCATTTTTCCTATTCAAATTCTATGTGCCGAATCTTATATACCCTTCACCAAATTATACTTTAAAATAAATTTTTTTAAATATTTTTAGGTAAACAAAATTTAATTTTTTTTCAAAATTGTTTTTTAAATTTTTTTAATAATTTTTTTTTAAAATTTTTTTTAAATTTTTTTAAAATTTTTTTTTAAATTTTTTTTAAATTTTTTTTTAAATTTTTTTTAAATTTTTTTCCAAATTTTTTTTAAATTTTTTTTTTTTTTGAAAAAAATGTATGACAAAAAAAAATTTTGATGAAAAAAAAATTCGGGTTAAAAAATATTTTTCCCGATTTTGACCCATTGTAGGTCCAACTTACTACAGCCTTATCTACATCGTTGCAATGGACTTTGAAATATCTATCATTAGATATCCATATTGTCTATATTAATGTCTTAGTAATTCAGATATAGATCAAAAATAGGTCAAAAATTGAGGTTGTAGCGGTTTTTTGCTCCGTTATTTATGGACCGATTTTGCTGATTTTAAATAGCAAAAATCTCAAAAGCATGTCTGACAGAATTATTGAAGATTTGGATCCCGAAGATATCTGTGGTCTTCAGAAAATTGATTTCAACAGACGGACATGGCTTAATCGACTCCGCTATCTATAAGGATCCAGAATATATATACTTTATAGGGTCGGAAATGAAAAATGTAGAAATTACAAACGGAATGACAAACTTATATATACCCTTCTCACGAAGGTGAAGGTTATAAAAACGAAAAGGGAAAAACTACCGGTGATATATTTGATTTTTCGAAATAAATTTGGGAAATTAACGATCCAAATCCTCAGAATTCAAATTGAATTTGAATGGAAATTCATATTGTTACGTTTTAACCTTTTCAAAACGTTTGTTTAATTCCTTTAAATAAACCGGATACTTTTGGTTGCAAATAAAAGCCGTTTAGTAGTTTGAAAATTGTAACAACTCTTTATTTATTTAAAATGTACAACAACAGAATTAGTCACTCAATGTTTTTTATACACGTTTATAAATTCGCAGAAATACAGACACACTTTATAATGTACACGAATTCAAAACTGGCGGTGAATTTTTTTTCATAATTGGGCTGAATATTTCAAATATTTAATAAAAATATAGCGAAAACTTTTCAATATTTTATGGAAATTGAAAGATACTAGGAGAAACTAGGAAATATTTCATAAAATTAAGTCCTTTACTGTGGAGGTCAAAGGTTACGTTTTTAAATATTTAAGATTTTTTATGGAAATATAACAAATTGATGAATATTTTCTTTAAGAAAAATATTTCCTGGCCCTTTCTACTGCTAAGGTCAAGGGTCAAACTCTTCAATATTTAAAATTGTTCATGAAAATATAGCGAAATGTTTTTTTTTTTTTAATAGATTTGGAAGAAACTTGATGGAAATATTTTCTGATAATAAAATTATCACTTTTACTATGGAGGTCATAGGTCACATTTTTAAATATTTAAGATTTTTTTTATGGAAATACAACATATTGATGAATTTTTTTGTTGACATAGTTTAAGGAAAATATTTCCAGGCCATTTCTATTGCAAAGGTCAAGGGTCAAACTCTTCAATATTTAAAATTATTCAAGAAAATTGATGAAAATATTTTTTGAGGATAAAATTATAACTTTTACTGCAGAGGTCAAAGGTCAGGTTTTTAAATATTTAAGATTTTTATAAAAATATAAGAAACTGATTTAATTTTTTTTAACAAATTTTAAAGAAACTAAAGAAACTGCAAAGGTCAAGGGTAAAAATCTTTAATATTTAAAATTATTCAAGAAACTTGATGAAAATATTTTCTGGGCATAAAATTATCACTTTTACTGCAGAGGTCAAAGGTCAGGTTTTTAAATATTTAAAGAAACTAAAGGGAAATATTTCCTGGCATTTTCTACTGGCAAGGTCAAGGGTCAAACTTTTAAATATTTTATATTTTTTAAGAAAATACAGCAAAACATTTAGTATTTTTTAACAGGTTTGAAAGTAACTTGAAGGAAATATTTCCGGAGAATAAAATTATCACTTTTACAGCAGAAATCAAAGGTCTAATATTTAAATTATTTGAAACATTTCCTGAATATTTAAAAAAAAATTTAAGGAAATATTTCCCAAGGCAAAAATTAATACTTTAACTGCAGAGGTCAAAGGTCAAGTTATTGAATTTTTAGGATTTTTCATTAAGTATGTTACAAAATGATGAATTCATGGGAAATATATTTCCTGGCCCTTTCAGCTGTAAAGGTCAAGGGTGAAACTTTTAAATAATTGATACTTTTCAGGAAAATATAGCAAAACATTTTGTATTTTTTAACAGAATTGAAAGAAACTTGAAGGCACTATTTGCTGAGGATGAAATGATTACCTTCACTGCAGAGGTCAAGGTTTAAAATTTCAAATATTTTATATTTTTCATGAAAATATAGCGATTTATTTTGTATTTTTGACGAACTTTAAATAAAAATGAGAAAAATAGTAAATTCTGATCCTTTCTATAGCAAAGGTCAAGGGTCAAATTTTTCAATATTTGTTATTTCTTCGTGAAAATATAGAGAAATATTTCGTATTTTGCAACATATTTGAAAACAATTTAAAGGAAATTAATCCTGAAGATAAATTTATATTTTTCAAGCACAAATGTTTAAATATTTGATATTTGTCCTTGAAAATATAATCAAATGGTTTTATTTTAATGCGTTTTTTTAGAAAAATTTACTTCCTAAGGCTAAAAATAACCTTTTAACTATAGAGGTCAAAGGTCAATTTTTTAAATATTAACGATTTTTCATGAATATAGAGCATTAGCCTAGTGAATTTTTGACGAACTTTAAAGAAACATATTAAAAATACTTTCTGGCCGTCTCTGCTGTAAAGGTCAAGGGTCAAACTTGTAAATATTTGATATTTTTTCAGGAAAATATAGCAAAACATTTCGTGGTTTTTAACAGATTTGAAAGAACTTTGAAGAAATATTTACTGGGGAAAACACAGTTCAAATAGTTAAAAAAAATTTAATTTATACTGAAAATACTTAATCAAACATAAGAGGTTTCAACAAACCATTTTCCTTCTGTTGTAAAGGTTAGAGGTCAAATATTTTAAATTTTATATGTAAATATGATGAAATATTTCATATTTTTAATACAACTGAAGGAATGTCGAAGGAAATATTTTCTAAGGATAAAATTAATATTTTCACTGCAAAGGTCAAAGGTTAAATTTTTAAAATATTGCAGATTTGTCCTGAAAATATAGCCGAATATTTTTATTATTTTATACGTTTTAAAGAAACTTGGAAAAATTACTTTTTAAGGCTAAAATTAACCATTTAGCTATAAAGGTCAAAGGTCAATTTTTTAAAATTTGAGATTTTTCAAAAAATTATACATTTTATTGTTTTTCATTTCTTAAAGGATTTTAAAAAAAGTTGTGAAAAATATTTTCTGACCTTTTTACTGCAGAGGTCAAAGTTGAAATTTTTTAAATATTTGATATTTTTCGGCAAAATATTGAACATACTGAATATTTTCTAATGACGAACGACGATTTTAGTTTTTCCAAGAAAATTATGAGAAATATTTTGAATTTTTCGAAAGATTTTAAAGATTCTTAGGAAATATATTTGATTTTTCGAAATAAATTTGGGAAATTAACGATCCAAATCCTCAGAATTCGAATTGAATTTGAATGGAAATTCATATTGTTACGTTTTAACCTTTTCAAAACGTTTGTTTATTTCCTTTAAATAAACCGGATACTTTTGGTTGCAAATAAAAGCCGTTTAGTAGTTTGAAAATGGTTACAACTCTTTATTTATTTAAAATGTACAACAACAGAATTAGTCACTCAATGTTTTTTATACACGTTTATAAATTCGCAGAAATACAGACACACTTTATAATGTACACGAATTCACTTGAAAAACACAACACACTTTAAGGCACTAGATGATGCTTATTCGAATAGCGTCTCTGATAAACTCACTAACGACTGCAACCTCTGCCACTATTTATAACACTGCCATCTAGATTCTATTTAACTGTCTACGCCATCTGTGGTGTACTTTCTACAATGTTCTTTAACTGAATATTCGAATTCGAATATACGGTCGCAGCAAACAGCGTTGCCAACTTACGATCAATGGTCAACTGAACGCTTTTATTCAATATTAATAATGTCCACAGATATGTTACAGTTTGCTATTACAGCACTGCTATTTGAAAGCATTCTGCTACTTTTAAATCAGCCGTTAAAATCGTTACATTTGAATTCAAGTACAATTTCGTAACAATATTACTTTTATTCGCCAAAATATTCTTAATAATCTATTCGTGCAATAGAACTTCCAAAAATTTTGTAATTGAAACTAAAAATATAAAATTGGCCACAATATCTTATAAACTAATAGAAAAACTTACACGTTTCATCTTAATTTTAATACATAAAATATTCACCAAAAATATCCACATCTTTTGCTAATAATAGAAAATAATCCTCTTCAAAAAAAAAAAAAATAATAATCCCCTTCTCTAATACATAAATCTAATCTAAAACTTAAATATTTTTATTAAATTAATTTAAATTTTATTTAGCATTTCTATTAGAAAACAAGTGACTAAATGAATATAAAAGCAAAAATTTAATAATGCCTTAAAAAAAAGTACTTGAAATCTTTTTTTCTTTTTTCTATATAAATATTTAAATTTATTTTTATTTTTTTTTATTTCGTTGTGGCATTTTTGTATGTCACTGCCATTGCTAACGTCTGTTGTCTTCAAAATTTAACAGCAACAACAACAAATACAAACAAACAAATATTTTATTTACGAAATATTCGCATAGACCTCTGACTATGAATTAAATAAAAATACTCTTACAAAATTTCACATGTTTTCTACAACAGATATACAAACATATAAAAACAAAATGCATCATGAGAAGAAAAAGAAAAATCAAATATAAAAAAAATGCTTGTCTGCTTTGAAAAAAGATTTTTTGCCAAGAAAAATAATATTCGTTGCAGAAAAAAACCATGCAGACAAATGAGTAAAATAACAAATTGCTAAATTAAAATAGTTTTACACAAAAACACATACTTTTACATTTAGAAACAATAATAAAGGGGCTTAATTAGGTGTTAATGAAATAAATATAGAATTAATAATTCAAATATGCAGCTAAAACCTCTAAATAAATAATAAAGTTGACATTACTAAATGTTACTCCTACTTTGCTGCAACTACTATTACTACTGCTACCATTTTACTTAACTGTGTGTGTTGTTTACAAACTTCTCTGAGAACTAAAATAACTCGTCCCTTTATTTAAATTATGCAAATTACCACTTATTTTTTTGTGATTATTAAATAAATTACTTAAAATATTAGTAATAAAGTTATTATAAATTGTTTTTCTTATGAAATAACAGATTTTTTATGAAATTGAAGCTCTTGTGATTTTTTAAATGTTTATCTATTATTTTGAAACATTTGTACAATATAAATTTATTTAAAGTATTGACCATTGTTAGCTATGACCTTTTTCCATCTTTCTGGCAACATATGGATTCTGAGCCAAAAGAACTGCTTATCTGTTGATGCCAAGAACGAATCAAGCCAATTTCGGATAGTGTATTCCAAAGTGAAATGTGTTCCAGAGGACCGTTCTGCATCGATCGAAACAAATAGCAACCAGTGTTTAAAAAGCTTCGATAACTAACAAATTTTTAACTGTTGCTACAACTACTGCTTCAAAAAAGTGTATGTAGCGGTAGCAGTAGCATTTGTCTTTTTTCGTTTTCTTGTTTTTTTAAAACTACTGCTACCTTCAAAATATAAAACTCTTAACAGAGCAGTAGTAATAAAACATGAATTGTAAATGGAGTAGTAGTATAAAAATACAAATCATTGCTACTGCTCTATATTTTAATTTTTAAGGTAGCAGTAAAGTAGCAGTTGATGCAGCAGTTAAGGTAGCAATAAAAGTAGTCAAAAAAGAAAATCTTCAGTCATAACACCAAAATTGGCAGAATTAAACACTGTGTGTTGTTTTTGTTTTGATAGAGTTTGAAAGAATTATTCGATTTTATTCGTCTCAGATGTTCGTGTTGCTAACAGAAAGATCGTGTTTTCTGTGTGTATAACAAAAAAGCCGAACTTTTGTTTACAACACGACCAACTTACACAAATATACATTCACAACAACAACACATAATACTTTTTTGGCTGAAGATTTTTATTTCTGACTTATTTTATTGCTACCTCAACTGCTACTTAACTGCTACTTATTCTACTACCTCAACTGCTACTTCTATTACTACTAAATTTTAAAAGTAGCAGAATTAATAAAAAACTAATGACTGCTACATCAAAACTTTTTCTTTTTTAAGGTAGCAATAGAAAATAAATTACTCTGCTACTTTTAAATTTTTCTTTTATTAGTACTACTACAACTACTGCTACCAAAATGTGAAGGTAGCAGTAGTAGTAGTAATTGATTGACTGCGAGTTTTTATTAATTTTTTAACTAGACTACTTGTGTTTTTTCATTGCTACTGCTACTTGTAGTCTAGTTTTTTAAACACTGATAGCAACCACTTCATTCTAAATACTTTTTAAAAGGTATTGCAACATGTGGCCGATCGTAGTCATGATGGAATATTACGGCTTCATGTCTGGCCGCATATTCTGGTCGTTTTTCTACCAATTCTCGCTTCAAACGAATCAGTTGCGTTCGGTACAGGTTCCCTGTGATGGTCTGATCAGATTTTAGCAGCTCATAATAGATGGGACTCTTATGCCCCCACCAAATACAGATCATTACCTTAGCACCATGGATATTGGACAATTTTGTGAAAATGAGCGTATTCACTTAATTATGAATAAATTCGAAAAGAATCCATCGATTTTTATAATCGATATCTCATTTTGTTTCTATTATATGTGGCTTTGCGATAAAGCAATAAATCTAAACAATTTCTGCCGTTTTCGATTTTTCATGATTTTTTAAAACAAAAAAAATTGATATTATCACGTAAAAGATATATTTTTTGCTTCAATTTGTTATTATAACTCCGAAACTATTGAGCCGATTGAAACACAATATATTAATGGATTAAAGGCTATGTAAATCTCAACTTTTCTATTTTTATTTTAATAACATTGGACTAACCCTTTTTGAGTTATCATTAATTATGTGCAGAAATGTCTAACAAAATTTATAATTTTACTTAAAAATTTTTTGAAAAAAGAATCTATTCATAGAATTGAAAAATTTGGCCATTTATGTACTTGGGTAGCCATGATGTATCAAATCTATATAATGCCCTGCAGTTCATTGCACTAGTTCCGCTACGTCGAATTCGTTGGCCACTAAGAACTACTACTAGTGAATTTTCAACCCACTCGCAACGTTATTGACTGGTGAATTTAACACGGGGATGTCATTGCAAGTGGCCGATTGGCACACTCTGCATAACACTTCACTATTCAATTCAGTAGTACAAATACTCCAACATTTGAGAAAAAAAGAAAAAATAAATTTTTCTGAGAGCGGGGTTGAACACATAACCTCTCGTTTTCTAGTCAAATGCTCTAACCACTAAACCACTGTGCTCTCAATTTTTGCATTTTCTACATCATCAATGGGAACGAAAACACAAACGTCCACATTCAGCATTACATGTGGCCATCGAAGTGGTATATTTTAGAGGATTTTATTTTTCATGAATTTAAATTCAAAAACTTAGGACAAATAGCTGACTATTGCTTATTACTGAATATGCTGGTGAAATGTAGTGCAATTAATAACCATTTAACTACCACTTTAGCAGCCACATCGAACTAGTTAGTTGTACAAGTAGTAATATAGCTAGTGAAAGGTTTCTAATTGGCACTTTTCAAACTGCTGGGTGGCTAGTCAAGCCTTGTTTTGCTGTTGACCAATATTATTGATTTTATGTGAAATTCGCCAATTTGTTTAGGCTTAGATATTAATTTTGATTTAGAAAAAAGTTTTTTTAATTATTTTTTTTATTAAATTTAGGATTTTTTGTTTTAAAATAGAGATTTTTTTCAAATTGACGTTTAATGAATAATTTTTTATTAACTCCTTTATTATTATATTAATATTTAAAAAAAAAACTTATAACACAGTGTAACAAATGAAGACTCTTTTTTGTGAAATAATAAATTTTTTACTGCAGAATTTTTTTGAGCGGTTTTTATTTTGGCGATTTTTGGTGAAATTTAAAATTTTAGTTTATTATAAAATTGGCGTTGACGTTTTTCGTGAAAGTTTTGATTTTTACAAAAACGATATTTTTGCAAAAAAAAAAAACGCCAAAATTTAGAAAAACAAGTAAGAGAGCTATATTCGGCTGTGCCGAATTTTAAATATTTTTAGGTAAACAAAAATTTTTTTTTCCAAATTTTTTTTTTTGTAAATTTTTTGGAATAATTTGTTTTCGAATTATTTTTATTTTGTTTTTAAAATTAAAATTTTTTATTTTTTTAAATTAAAAATTTTAGTTTTTTAAATTTTTTTGGTGAAAAAAAATTCGGGTTCCTATTTTGACCCATTGTAGGTCCAACTTACTATGGTCTTATATAAGTCGTTGCAAAGGTCTTTGAAATATCTATCATTAGATATCCATATTTTCTAAATTAATGACTTAGTAATCCAGATATAGTTCAAAAATCGAGGTTGTCCTGGTTTTTTCCTCATATCTCAGCCATTTGTGGACCGATTTAGCTGATTTTAAATAGGAAACTTCCCGAAATCATGTCTGACAGAATTAATGAAGATTTGGATCCCGAAGATATCTGGGGTCTTCTATAATTGATTTCAACAGACAGACAGACAGACGGACATGGCTTAATCGAATCCGCTATCTATAAGGATCCAGAATATATATACTTTATAGGGTCGGAAAATTATATTGGGGAAATTACAAACGGAATGACAAACTTCTCACGATGGTGAAGGGTATTACAAATCAACGAAATCTATATTTTTACTAAAATTAAACGAAATTAAAAAAATTGCTTATTTTACAATAAATTATTCATTTTATACAAAAAATCATAAATTTTACAAAAAAAAAACGCCAGATTAAAAAAATCGCAACATCTAATTAAGAATTTTTTAAATTATCATTTTTCTGATACTTATTTCTAGTTTTTAATGAAATTTACTTCTAATTATTTGACGATAAGTGTCAAAATGATATTTAGAATATCTCCAAAATTTACCTTTAAGCTTAAAACAAAATTGTTTGCTGGTATAATTATATGTACGTAGACGTATACGCAACAAAATTTCATATTTATTAATTATACGCTCAAGTGTCTAATTAATGGCTACTTTTACTACATGTAAGTAATCATGTAAATTTAAACAATTTTAAGATAAACATCTTACAAAGCACCTAATAATTAAGCACATTTACAACAATAACAATACTCAAACAAATATAAAATATTCATTAAATAAATGAAATTAAAGCAAAAAACTTTGAATGAAAAGTAATCTATTTTAAGCAAAATCAAGGAAACTACATGATTTTTAATGAAGACAAGGTGAAGAAACTGAAATTGAAAAAAAAACCTAAAAAAATTCCCTTGAATTGGTTTCACTTACATATAAACATTATTCATAATCAAACAACAAATTACAGACTAATTAAAATTTTATTAAAACAATATATTGTTTAGTTTTCTTAATGAAAGGAAATATGTATTTAATGTTTACTGTATATACAATATATTCAGTTGTTATTTGTTTAAAATACCGACTAGGGCCATTAAAACATTTAATTGTAACTGTAAAATGCAAACCTTCCTCATCCTAATTTACGATATATAACAAAAACAATAACAATAATTATATGGAAAATTCGTTATATTGTTGTTGTCTATTGTTTGTTTATGTATGGTTTTATTTACACATGTGTTTTTATTGTTGTCGTTATTTTGAAACAACCGCAATCATAATAAATAAGTCATTTACTCTCACTCCCTCTCACTCTCTCTCTCTCTTTCATTTAAGATGTCTGTCTGCTTTTGTTCTATACTCTTTTGCCTTTTTAAATACATTTTAAATTTAAACTATTTTTAAATATTTTATTTATTTTTTTCTTCATACTTATTTCATTTTATAATTGTTGTGTGTATTTTTTTCTTTCTTATTATTGTTGTTTTTGTTTTTATATGCTTTGTTTTGTCCACATTTCAAAATGAAATGCATAAAATGCTAATTTGTTTTTAATTTTACTTTTTTTTTTTCATTTACAAAAATACACTCACTCACACACACACATGAGTGCGGCTGCTGTATAGGAAACAGTCTAGGGAATAGTTGTAGAGTCACATAGAAACTTCTCGTAAATATAATATATAGTTAAAGTAGGGAATAAATAAAATTTGTTATTTTATAGGCTTGCTTTGATTTGTGTTTAATTTCGTTTTATATTAAATTTAAAAAATCATGTCTTTTAAAATTATTCGTAAATGTTTAAATTATTTGTCATATATTTTTAAAATATTTTTGTTTATTTTAAGAAAGTCTGGTAAATAGTAAAATTTCGGTTTTTATTTAATTTAAAAAATTATTTTATTTGGAACTGTTATTAAAAATTTTAAATTTATCGTAAATCTAATAAGTAGTTAATGATCCAATAAAATAATTTTTCTTATACCATAAGAAAGCCTTAATATAAAATTATTTTCGGTTTTTGATGATGAAAATTTTGTTTATATTAGAAAGCCTGGTAAACAATTAAAATTTAGATTTTTTTTAAATTTCATAAATTCTATTATTTGCAAAAATTAAAAAATTGTTTACATTTATCGTAAATATTTTAAATACTTAAAGCTCAAATTAAATTAAATTTCTTATACCATAGGAAAGCTCTGATATAAATCTAATTTCAGTTTTTGTTTGATTTAAAAAATCTTGAATTTCAAAATTTATCGTAAATATTTCTGTTATTTATTACCAGGAATAAAAAAAATTTATTTATTATTTGAAAACCTGTTACGTTACAAAATTTCGGCTTTTACTGGATTTCTTAAACTATTTTATTTGGAAAAGTTAAAAAAATTTTTACATTTATCGTAAATATTTTAAATACTTAAAGCTCAAATTAAATTACATTTCTTATACCATAGAAAAGATAAGGTATAAATCTAATTTCGGTTTTTGTTACATATAATAAATTCGTTAATTTGGAAAAGTTATAAATTTTTTAAAATTTATCGTAAATATATTAAATACTTTAAGTACTGTATATATCGATTTTGTAACACTATAAACTAGCGTTGGTTTTTATTTAATTTTGTATTTTGTTAAATTCGATAAAACGAAATTTTAAAAATTTATCGTAAATATTTTAGTTATTTTTGCTATATATATACAATATTTTTATATATACTGTGAAAGCCTGCAAAATATTAAAATTTCGGTTTTCGTTAAAACTTTTCAATTCTTTTATTTGTATAAGTTATACAATTTTTCAAATTTATCGTAAATATTTAAAATACTTAGGACAGCAATAAAATAAATTAAATTATATCAAGGAAAGTCTTCATATTGGTTTAATTTCGGTTTTTGTTAAATGTAATGAATTCGTTTATTTGGAAAATTTCCAAAATTTATCGTAAATATTTTAAGTTTTTTGGACTGCAATAAAATAAATTATCTTATATTAAAGTAAAGTCTTAATATTAGTTTAATTTCGGTTTTTGTTAAATCTATTGAATTCTTTTATTTGGAAAATTTATAAAAATTTTCAAATTTATCGTAAATATTTTAAGTACTTAGGACAGCAATAAAATAAATTATCTTATATCAGAGTAAAGTCTTAATATTAGTTTAATTTCGGTTTTTGTTAAATGTAAAGAATTCGTTTATTTAGAAAATTTAAAAAAAATCAAATTTATCGTAAATATTTTAAGGACTTAAGGCTGTAATTAAATTAAAAAAAGTGTACCATGGCAAAGCCTTAATTTAAGTTAAATTTCGGTTTTTGTTTATTTCATTAAATCATGACTTTAAAAATTTATCGTAAATTTATGAGTTATTTTTTGTACTCATTGATGACATTTTTGTATATTGTGTGAAAGTCTGTTAAGTATTACAATTTCGGTTTTTATTGAATTTTGGAAATTTTGTTGTTACAATAAAATAAACAATGTTAATATTTTTTGGAAACAATTTATTATGAAGTAAAAAACAATATGAAATGTTGCAAACCTGTAGTTTTAAACTAATCGAACAATTACATTATTAAATAAAAATAAATTAAATAATTTATTGCTTTACAAAATGAGTTGTTAATGAAATTTAACGTCTGGACATAACCCAGCAAATCATTTTGTTTCTCTTTGCTAAATTTTGAATAATATTTTAAACTTTTGTTAAAATTATTATAAAAGCAAATTAATTTCACTTTATGAACATTAAATTGAAATCTTTTTCAATGTCATTTAATGACGTCGTCGTCTACATATTTATAGAAAATTCATAAACGAAATTCTTCAGTCTGTTCTTTGTGCTGGCAAAAGTAAATCACGTTAAATAAAGCATTTGCAGATTTGTGTTTGAGTTTTAAAAATGAGTAAGTTAAAAGAATTTTTTTGTTATTTAAATACAAAAACTTTTATTACAAAGTAATGGGTTAAAATGATGATATAATTACTATTTAAAACTTAGAACTTTGATATTAAGAGTGCAAATTTATTTTCAATATTTTATTCAAAAATTTTGTTGGGTATTTGTTCTCAATAAATTATAAAATCTTTGTTATTTTTATATGGGAAACTCATAAAATAATCAATTTATTACTTGCAATTGTTTAATAGAATTAATATGTAGTAAAAATTCTTTATTACTTTTCTCAATAATTTTTGAAATATTTTTTAATAAATTATTTTGAAATTATGTTTCCCTTAGATGTATGGCCGTTATACCAAAGATTTAGGAGAATTTGCAAAAGATGAAGCCAGAAAACTCAAATTACTTGAAAAGAGACGAAAATTGGAGGACAAACAGAGGAACAAGGTAAGTTGTAAATTAGTTTATTTTTAACAATTTATTTATTACAAAATTTACTATATTTAATTGAATTGAAATTAACACTGGATTCTACATATTTGCAAAAAAAAAACACTGTTTAAAAATTATATAAACAATAAGCAAACAATATTTTTAAGGTAAACATACTTTAAATAATTAGTTGTTTATTAGAATAATATTGAAATAATGACGTTGTATGTAGTATAATATTTTTATAGTGTGCTAAAAAATAGAAAAAAAACCTAATTAAATTTTGTATTATAGACTGCAAAAATAAAATAGTTTAAATATTTATTTTATTTTAAAAAGACTTTTATACATTTATACAGCTGTTAGTTTTGTTTAATATTAGAATTTTATTAAGTTTTAATTCATGTTTTTAAAACCATATTTCTATTTGAAATATTTTATTTCAGTTATTTGTTACCAGATATAATGACATTTTTTTATTTGAAAGCCTGTTAAATAATAAAATTTCGGTTTATACTGGTTTTTATAAATTCTATTATTTGGAAAAGTTAAAATTTTTTTCACATTTATCGTAAATATTTTAAATACTTAAGACTCAATTTAAATTTAATCTAATTCAAGTCTAATTTCGGTTTTTATTTAATTTAAAAAATTTCGACTTTCAATATTTATCGTAAATATTTAAGTTATTTGTTAGCAAAAATAATGAAAATTTTGTTTATTATTTGAAAGCATGGTAAATAATACAATTTCGGTTTTTACTAGATTTCATAAATTCTATTATTTGGAAAAGTTAAAATTTTTTTTCACATTTATCGTAAATATTTTAAATACTTAAGGCTCAAATTAAATTAAATTTATTATAGCATAGGAAAGCTCTAATTCAAGTCTAATTTCGGTTTTTATTTAATTTAAAAAATCTCGACTTTCAAAATTTATCGTAAATGTTTAAGTTATTTGTTAGCAAAAATAATGAAAATTTTGTTAATTATTTGAAAGCATGGTAAATAATGCAATTTCGGTTTTTACTAGATTTCATAAATTCTATTATTTGGAAAAGTTAATTTTTTTTTCACATTTATCGTAAATATTTTAAATACTTAAGGCATAAATTAAATTAAATTTATTATAGCATAGAAAAGCTCTGATGTAAATCTAATTTCGGTTTTTGTTTAATTTAAAAAATCTCGACTTTGAAAATTTATCGTAAATGTTTAAGTTATTTGTTACATAAAATAATAAAAATTTTGTTTATTATTTGAAAGCATGGTAAATAATACAATTTCGATTTTTACTAGATTTCATAAATTCTATTATTTGGAAAAGTAAAAATTTTTTCACATTTATCGTAAATATTTTAAATACTTAAGGAACAAATTAAATAAAATTTATTATAGCATAAGAAAGCTCTGATATAAATCTAATTTCGTTTTTTATTTAATTTAAAAAATCTCGACTTTCAAAATTTATCGTAAATTTTTAAGTTATTTGTTACCAAAAATAATGAAAATTTTGTTTATTATTTGAAAGCATGGTAAATAATACAATTTCGGTTTTTACTAGATTTCATAAATTCTATTATTTGGAAAAGTTAAAATTTTTTCACATTTATCGTAAATATTTTTAATACTTAAGGCACAAATTAAATTAAATTTCTTATTTCATAGGAAAGCTCTAATTCAAGTCTAATTTCGGTTTTAGTTTAATATAAAAAAATCTCGACTTTCAAAATTTATCGTAAATGTTTAAGTTATTTTTTAGAAAAAATAATGAAAATTTTGTTTATTATTTGAAAGCATGGTAAATAATACAATTTCGGTTTTTACTAGATTTCATAAATTCTATTATTTGGAAAAGTTAAAATTTTTTCACATTTATCGTAAATATTTTAAATACTTAAGGCTCAAATTAAATTAAATTTATTATAACATAGAAAAGCTCTAATTCAAGTCTAATTTCGGTTTTTATTTAATTTAAAAAATCTCGACTTAAAATTTATCGTAAATGTTTAAATTATTTATTAGCAAAAATAATGAAAATTTTGTTTATTATTTGAAAGCATGGTAAATAATAAAATTTCGGTTTTTACTAGATTTCATAAATTCTATTATTTGGAAAAGTTAAAATTTTTTTCACATTTATCGTAAATATTTTAAATACTTAAGGCTCAAATTAAATTAAATTTATTATAACATAGAAAAGCTCTAATTCAAGTCTAATTTCGGTTTTTGTTTAATTTAAAAAATCTTGACTTTCAAAATTTATCGTAAATTTTTAAGTTATTTGTTAGCAAAAATAATGAAAATTTTGTTTATTATTTGAAAGCATGGTAAATAATACAATTTCGGTTTTTACTAGATTTCATAAATTCTATTATTTGGAAAAGTTAAAATTTTTTTCATATTTATCGTAAATATTTTAAATACTTAAGACTCAAATTAAATTAAATCTATTATAGCATAGGAAAGCTCTAATTCAAATCTAATTTCGGTTTTTGTTTAATTTAAAAAATCTCGACTTTAAAAATTTATCGTAAATGTTTAAGTTATTAGTTACCAAAAATAATGAAAATTTTGTTTATTATTTGAAAGCATGGTAAATAATACAATTTCGATTTTTACTGGATTTTATAAATTCTATTATTTGGAAAAGTTAAAATTTTTTTCATATTTATCGTAAATATTTTAAATACTTAAGGCTCAAATTAAATTAAATTTAGTATAGCACAGGAAAGCTCTAATTCAAGGCTAATTTCGGTTTTTGTTTAATTTAAAAAATCTCGAGTTTCAAAATTTATCGTAAATGTTTAAGTTATTTGTTAGCAAAAATAATGAAAATTTTGTTTATTTTTTGAAATCATGGTAAATAATACAATTTCGGTTTTTACTAGATTTCATAAATTTTATTATTTGGAAAACTTTAATTTTTTTTTCACATTTATCGTAAATATTTTAAATACTTAAGGCACAAATTAAATTAAATTTCTTATTTCATAGGAAAGCTCTAATTCAAGTCTAATTTCGGTTTTTGTTTAATTTAAAAAATATCGACTTTCAAAATTTATCGTAAATGTTTAAGTTATTTGTTAGCAAAAATAATGAAAATTTTGTTTATTTTTTGAAATCATGGTAAATAATACAATTTCGGTTTTTACTAGATTTCATAAATTTTATTATTTGGAAAACGTTAATTTTTTTTTCACATTTATCGTAAATATTTTAAATACTTAAGGCACAAATTAAATTAAATTTCTTATTTCATAGGAAAGCTCTGATGTAAATCTAATTTCGGTTTATGTTTAATTTGAAAAATCTCAACTTTAAAAATTTATCGTAAATTTTTATGTTAATTGTAATTCTCATTTTCAATATTTTTGTTTTTTTCACGAGTGCCTGGTAAATAGTACAATTTCGGTTTTCGTTAAATATGATAAAATTTTTTATTTTGAAAAGTTATAAAATTTATTGTAAATATTTTAAGTATTTAAGGCTGATATTTATACAGCTGTTAGTTTTGTTTAATATTAGTTTTAATTCATGTTTTTAAAATCATATTTCTATTTAAAATATTTTAATAATGGCGGTTTAATAGAAATAATGTTGAAATGCAGCGGTTTTTTGCTAAGAAATTCTTGAAAATTTTCTTTCTACATATAAATATCTGTCGATATTTCTACTTATCGAAAAAAAAAATAAGAAAGTATAGTTGGTCAAGCCCCATCATATAATAACTAGCCCATTTTGGCCTTATATAGAACTATTACCAATTATCGACCGATCGCCATGAAATTAGGTCGCGTGATTTCTTTCTATATAAAACGTATTCCTGTTAAATTTTGGGAGCAACTCAAGCAGCTAAAACATTTGCGAGAAAAAGGATTCATCCAAAAGCAGATATATTGGGTACCATACGAATTTAAAGCCTTGAGAGAGACCTTGATAGACGATTTTTCATGTCCGAAATGATGCTTGAACGTTTAAAAGAAACCTAATCATTACTTACATTACCCGAAACGTAACAGATCGTATGTGAAGCCAAATATCCATGGCCCTAAACTAATTCTCTGTAATTGGTGGGAGCAAAATGGTCCTATCTATTATGATCAGCTGAAATCTGACCAGACGATCATTGGGAACCCGTACCGAACGCAACTGATTCGTTTGAATCCCAGAATATGCTGCCATATTTCGAAAAAAAACTAATTTCCCAAATCTTATTGAAATATTTACAAATTTGCGAAAGCCAGACTGACATTCGGATTCACATAATTAAATCTATTCAGAAAGTGATTCTGATACGGTTTACATACATTGTCCGTAAAGATGATTTCCCGTTTGGTTTAAACCCGGTTTAACTTAAAATCTTTTGCAAATACAACAAATTTATAAAATGAATAATTAATTGCTTAAAAATTATTAATAACAGCAACAAATTAACTATAAAACCTTGATTCAAACACTTAAAATAAAAATAAAATTCCATCCAAACACTACAAAATCGCTACATTTCAACACTATGACGTATTTTTACACTGTCACCATTCTATCTATTGCTATCTCTTCTTCTTCTTCTTTATTTTTATTTTATTCTGATTTTTCTGCTAAATGAAATTAAAATTAAAACAAATTGATTATAAAGTAGCAGAACTGGGGAATACTTTCAGGAACTCTTAGGTAAACGCAAATCACGTGCATTTAAAGTAACATCATGGATATGGAAACATACATTTGCCCGGCTGGGCGAAGATTGGGTATTTTTAGCATTATTAGGCATTATAATGGCTCTGTTATCCTATGTCATGGACAAGGGCATTTCGATATGTACCAGCGGTAAGTTCTAAATAACATAACTAAACAAATGTAAAAGGTTTTAACCACCTTTATTTTAATTTATTCAAATTCTAGCTCGTGTTTGGTTATATCGGGATCTAACCTCACAACCTATAGCTCAATATTTTGCCTGGGTTTCGTTGCCCGTGTGTTTGATTTTATTCTCAGCTGGTTTTGTTCACTTAATAGCACCCCAAAGTATAGGTAAGTTTTTAATTTTAATTATTTTTTATAAATTATTTAGTTATTTTTATATTATTTTAAAGCTTTTATTTCTTTATTTTTCAATCATTCAAGTAAAGTAATTATTTTGTTATTTGGTTTATTAGTCAGTTTTTTTTTTAATTTGTGTTTAATATTGTAGTTTTGGTTTCAAAAAAAAAAAAAAATTCTTTCATTTGATTTTAATAAAATTTATAAATTACTAAATTTTTTTACTTACTTACTTTACTTTAATGGTTATTGGTTATTCAATTATTGATATATCTAATATTGTTTTAAAATTGTTTAAATGAAATTCTAAACACTGTTAAATTCACCTCTGTAACACAGAGTTGCCATAAATTAATAATGACAATGAATCAAAAGTGGCCACCTTTCATTAATTGTCAAGCTTTTGTAGGTTATGCAGCTAAATTGGAAAGAAATTTTAATGCTTTTTCAGGATTTTTATTGGTTATTAAAAGAAAAAGTCTTTTGATTGGAAACTTTATATTTTAGTTATACAAAATTTCCATACAAACCTAACCTTAAAAGGGAGAAAGCGTTAGGTTAGGTCTCAGGTACAGTCTCGCTGACTCAATACTTAGTCATCATTCGACGTTTTCGGTTTCTTCAACAAAGTTTCTTAGATTACTCCAGTCTAGGTTATTGCTGAGGATTTTGTCCGGTATCTGATCCCGCCCGAAGTGCGTCGATATAATTCTGGCAAAAACAGGCGCAGAGAAAATGTTCAAAGGTTTCCACATTTATCCATGATCTTAAACCAGACTTAGTCCTTTTGAGCAGGTACCTTGTCCTATCCTAGGTTTGAGTTTCTCTTACCCGAACTATTTTGCATTGTCCAAATTTGTCTCAACGAGTTCCCTTCTACTAATGGCGAGGTCGTTAGCTCCTTCATTGCCCACTATCCCAGAGTGACCCGGCACCCAGATGTTGCGTATCCTAGCACTAGCTGAGTAGTCGATTATTGCCCTTTTCAATGTTATTCTCGATTTGACCTTATGGGTCGTTGATTGTTTTCTGTCTATCAGTAAATATGTTCCCATCTATCGGCCCCATAGTTGCTTTAATCCAATTAATACATTCCGTGATGGTACGGATTTCCGCCTGGAAGTTGGTATTGTGGTCCGGAAGGCGGAGGAATATCTCGATCTATGGGATCTCTCTATATAGGTCTCTAAACCCGTTTTATTCCTTAATTTAGAGCCGTTTGTTTAACAAACTATTCCCGCGGTTATCTGCTAATGGATTTAGCTTGACCACGATTGTCTATCTGGAATAAGTGTCTCACAGTTTCCTATTAAGTTTGTCTCGTTTGTGTATATCCATTCAGGGTATCGAGTATAAACTAATGACTATTAGAGTGATACCTCTTATTTGACATGCATTCCTTTAGGGAGTATATACCGTAGGTGTTCAAGATCCTGGTAGATGTGGTTCTTATCGTCCCACTTATACCCAAGTAGCATGTGCTCTGAACTGCCTGTAGTAACCAAACACTACATTTCCGGTTCATAAAAGTACGGTTGGAATTGGCCTAATCATGCTTCTATAAAGCTAGTGTATCATGTTAGGACTTAGGCCCCATTTTGAGCCTAAGGTTCTCCTACAGTGTGTCCAGCATCGGTGTGCTTATAATCGCTTCCTTCACCATTTGGTCCGTAAGGATGATTTCCTGATTGGTTTCCATTTCTTCTCACAATGGTCACTCCTCGATACACGTTATATCCGGTCAAAAGTTTGCGTCCATATCGAATTTGATGGTCTCCTCAATGATCGCTTCCTTCACCATTTGGTCTGTAAAGATGATTTCCTGTTTAATTTCCCTTTCTTCCCCCGGTTATACCCGGTCGAAAGTGTGCGTCCATCAGGAGTTTTATGGTCTGCTCAATGCTCTCCAATCTTCTGCCCATATCATCATTGACTTGGGTTTTGTATAGGAATTTCTTTATCATTGAAACGTCATTAACGCTGTCAAACTGTTCGTAATAGAGTTTTCGAGAATTTCGTTTAGCCGTTCTTACGATTCTATTGTATTCCTATAATAGTATTCCTGCAATATTCCTACAATAGTCCTCATAGTAAACTGAAAGTTTTTACGACGTACCCGATTCTTGTAGGCTGATCTCCGTTCACGAAGTGGGTAACTAACCTCAAACGATTCAACCAAGGCTCGTTACCTTTGCTATGCTGACATCAATGTCCCTCTTGTTTTGACAGGATATTGTGCCGCGATTCCTTAATTGTTAAATGTTAACAGGTCATTGGTATTGAGAAATTCCAATAGGGTTTGGCCCTGTAGTTAGTATTCATACTAACCCTAGCTACATGGTGAGATAACATAACAACCTACTAAGATTTACTTACCTTTTCGCATTGCTTCCGGGACCAGTTTTGTCAGTTCCCACGTAGGTGGTGGTGTCGGGGAGTCAAAAGGCACATAGATAGACGCAAGATATACATTCCCTTGTTTCAGTACCGTCGCTTCCTATGTTGATAACCTGGGTGAGAAAAGATAGCTTTACAAAGATCCTGAATTCAAGCTAATAAAACGCTTAGACATATAGTCCAAAACAATGTCCCAGTATTTTTGAAATAGACTTATTTTCCGATTTTCTTGAAACGGGACAAGTTTATGTCATAGTTTTTAACGATTGAATCTCTTGATTATCTAGTCATAATGAGTAGTAACAGTTTAAAATTTCACTGATAAATTAGGCCTTAAATATGTTAATAAAGAACAGTTTAAAGTTTTTCAAAATTTTTTCTTTGGAGCTGTCAAATTATACATACGATCTCTTACGATTCGGGTTAGACTATAGCATGGTCCTTCGAACTTTAAACTAATTAAAATGTATTTTTTAACCAATTAACAAAAAAATGTTTAAACAATTTGTTTCCTAATCCTTCAAATATTATTTTTTAACCGCTAGGTTGCCCCTTCGAACCTTTAAATTACTTGAATCGATTTAAAAAGTAACTTTGATAATTTTTGGATAAAACTGTTTGAACATCTATTTGTAACTGAAATAAACTTTCAAACTCCACATTTAAGACGCTAGAATGGTTCTTCGTACCTTAAAATCATTTAATAATTAAAATGTCCTAGTATTCTTTAAACAAATAGGCCCATAATCTTAGTCAAACACTAAAGTCGGTTCTTTTTAAAAACAACTTTAAAATAAAAACCTGATTTTTATTAATTTGCAACCATAGTCAAAATTAAAGTATATTTTAAATTGAACCGACTTTAACTGGGTGCCAGCGCAAATGTAGAAAATGTTTTCATACAATATACAACAAAAAACAGACAAATGGCAACGCTGAATAGCTGAACAGCTGACATACAAAATTAAAAAAAAAAAACAAAAAATATTTTGTTACTAATTTTATTTATAACTGTTCAATAATTGCAAAATCTCTACCAATATCTTGTAACTTAAACATTTTTTACTTCTTGCCGAACATTTTTACTTGGTGAAGAACAGCTGATGCTGTTGTTAAACGAGTTAATAACAGCTTCAGATAGTTTTATATTTAGAGTCGACTTCAACGTCAGAAGTATACTTTAACGTGTCTATTATAGACCTAAAGTCCACTCATAAGTAAAGTCGAGTTTAATTCTCTTAAAGTATTCTTTATTTTTGACTATGATTATGGGCCATTTATTTTAAAGTATAATTGGGTGAAGGGTATATAAGATTTGTCACAGCCGAATATAGCTCTCTTACTTGTTTTAATCTAAAACCATTAATGCCTATTTGGAGAAATATGGCCAATTAGAAGATTTTTTTCTTTTCTGAAAAACCATTAAAGCCTTTTTGACTAATTAGAAGAAATATTAACATAAATTTAAGAAATTAACTTACTAATCCTAAAAATAACAATAATCTAGGAATAATTCAAATAAACAATAGCCTACTTTTAAGGTTATACATATGTTCTGTTTTATATATTTTTAATCCAGCCTAAAAGTATGCAAATAATTTATTATTAGGTCTTTTAAATAAAGCAAAGTGCCTGCAATTGTTTTTTAGTTTTAAAGCATTACGAATTTTATTAAATCTCTGTACATAAATACATACAAATATTTTTATTATTAGGTTCCGGTATACCCGAAATGAAAACAATTTTACGTGGCGTGGCCCTAAAAGAATATTTAACATTTAAAACATTAGTGGCCAAAATTGTTGGTTTAACGGCAACTTTGGGCAGTGGTATGCCATTGGGAAAGGAAGTAAGTATTTAAATTGGTAAAAAAAAACCAACAAACAAACAAAATTCTCAAACTTCTTTCTCATAATTACACAATAGTTTTATTTAAAAATTAATTAATTTAATTAATAATTCATTTGGGCATAAATCTTCTAGGGTCCATTCGTACATATAGCAAGTATAGTAGCACAATTATTAAGTAAGCTAGTAACATCATTCCAAGGTATCTATGAAAATGAATCGCGTAATTCAGAAATGTTGGCAGCCGCCTGTGCGGTGGGTGTGGGCGCCTGTTTTGCAGCTCCTGTAGGGGGTAAGTTTCAATTATTCACATGTTTCTCATAAGAATTAGAAGTTAATTATTTATTTAAATGATTTTAGGTGTCTTATTTAGCATAGAGGTAACTACAACGTATTTTGCGGTGCGCAATTATTGGCGTGGTTTCTTTGCGGCCGTTTGTGGTGCCACCGTTTTTCGTTTATTGGCCGTTTGGTTTCAAAATGCCGATACTGTGAGAGCGGTATTTTTAACCAATTTCACCACCGAATTTCCTTTTGATCCTCAGGAATTATTTGTATTTGCTTTAATGGGGTGAGTTTTGATATTTTGTCTCTTCTTAGTAATTATATTGATTTATTTTTATTTATTTTTATTTTAGTGTTATTTGCGGTTTGGGCGGCGCTGCTTATGTTTGGGTCCATCGCCGTTATGTGTTATTTATGCGTTCAAATAAGAAAATGAATAAATTTCTGCAGAAAAAGTGAGTATTTTTTATACGTTTTAGTTAAATTTTTACTATCAAACTGAGATGGTCCTTCGAACCTTAAAATCATTTAATACAGAACCATTTTAAATATATTACAAATTTCTTGTATAAAATATTTCAAATTCTTTGAATAACAAGTTGTAATAAGCTGTGATTGTTCATCGAACCTTTAAGACTTTTTCAATTCATTTAATAAAGAATTAGGAACTCAGATAGATGATTTTAAAAATTTTTTGTATCAATAGTTTCCTAACCGTTCACATATAATTTGTTAAGCATAATTAAGAACAAAGATTTTAATTTAAAGATTGTTCCCACGACAATTGAATCTACGCTCCGGATAGACCCGTTTTCCAATCTGTTATGAGTTCTGTTTTCATCCAAATCAAACCTTAAAACCTTTTAAATTCATAGCATAATGAACAATATCAAAGATTTTAAAAATTTCGTGTTTCAACTAGTTTGAAAATGTATTTATAACTAAAATTAACTTTTAAACTCCACTTTTTAATAGCTTGAATGGTCCTTCGATTCTTAAAATCATTAAAATTCATTTAGTAAAGAATCTTATTGCAAATATATTGTTTAAACTGTTTGCAAATACATGTATAACCTTAAAAAACCCGCTGGGATGGTCCTTCAAATCTTAACCCTCTAACCGGCAAGGCTGCCTTTAGGCGAGGTATGTTAAATGTATGTAATGCTGCTTTATTTGCTTATTTCTCCCGTTATAACGGTAAATATGTGTAAAGAGACAAACAATTTACTTATTGTGATAAATATGAACGTGCACTTGGCTTTTGTTTATTTTTATTCCAACGTATTTTTTTTTTATTCAAATAATAACCTGGTATATTTTATTACCTCAAAATAAAATTGGCCGGTTAGAGGGTTAAAATCTTTTCATTACTTTTGAAAAAGAAACAATACAAAAATTTCTTGTTTCTTGCATTCTCCACTTGAAACCACTGAGTCAAGAGACATGCCTATGGCCAACAGCATATCGTGAATTGTTTCTGTTGTTTAGGGTGTAGAGGCCTCAACTGGGCTTCCAGAAAGTTTTACATCTTTCATGCTTGTACAGACACAACGAAATAAAACGACTTTTTACCATTGGAATTAATGGTGCAAAGTTTTAGTATTTATCAAGCATAGTCTTGATTTTCAGCAAAAAAATTCCAATTTCTCCTCAAGTCACTAGATAGTCTGCTAACAATGGCTGTCAAACGCAAATTAAATGATGCAGCTTATTTAAATTTTGACAGGAATCAACAGCCAGATTCCTGTTGAAAGGAGCAGTGTTGCCCTTTCAGTTAAGAGGCGGGAAATTAAAAAAAGTCACGGATTTATTGATGCAACCTCGTAGCATCAAACATTACAATAAATTTAAAAAAAAAATTCTACAGAATGATAATAAAAATTGCTTTACAATATTAAAGTGTTTGAGTGGTCCTTCGAACCTCATTGAAATTTTAAGAATTAAACATTAAGCAGTATGGGTGAATTCCAGAATGTATGTATGCAATGCAACCTTAAAAAGTCGAGCGATTCTTAACGCAACCGTGTAAACTTTGATAATGTATCATATCGCAAAATGTATGAAAAAGTAAAAACAGGCAGTATGATAAGTTTTTTTAAATTTTAACTACGCGTTTGCATGCTTTGTCTTGATAAAGATATGACTGCATTGCATACATACATTTTGGAATTCACCCTATTAATAACAATGTTCATTTTGTTAGCTTGAGTTGGTCCTTCGAACCTCAAATTATGGAATCTTTTATCACAGCCAAACTAAATAATAAACAAGAAGCCCATAATGAAATTATTTTGTACAAGCTGTATGGAAACGTTTTTGAAATACAATTTTCATCCGTCCTTCATGGTCCTTCGAACTTTGAGTTGAAAATGTTGCTGTCTTTTAGCCATATGTTTTATGTGAATTCCATATAGAGACTGCAGAAAGAAGTATTTAAAATTAAAAAGTTTGTTTTGGATGCTTTGAAATTTATTTTTGCTTAAAATGTTCTTTTTATACCCTTCACCATGAGTGGCAAGGGTATAATAAGTTTGTCATTCCGTTTGTATTTTCCACATTTTTCATTTGCGACCCCACAAAGTATATATATTCTGAATCGTTATAGATAGCGGAATCGATATAGCCATGTCCGTCTGTGTGTTGAAATCAACTTTCCGAAGCCCCCAAATAACTTACATACACGATTCATACATCAATATCTCCGAAATTCTTCCGGCTCGGACGCTATTTAAAATCGAGAAAATCGGTCCACAAATGGCTGAGATATAAGGAAAAAACTAGGACAACTTCGATTTTCGACCTATTTTTGACCTATATCTGGATTACTAAATCATTAATAAGACAATATGGATATCTAATGATAGATATTTCAAAGACCTGTGCAACGACGTATATAAGACCATAGTAAGTTGGATCTACAATGGGTCAAAATCGGTAAAGAAATTTTTTAACCCGAATTTTTTTTTTTCACCAAAATTTTTTTCACTAAATATAAAAAAAAAATTTAAAAACTAAAAAAATTTTTTTTTTAAAATTAAAAAAAATTATTAAATTTAAAATTAAAAAAAAAATTTTAAAAAACAACTGGAAAAAAAATTTAATTTCGTTTACCTAAAAATATTTAAAATTTTTATTTTAAAGTACAGTGACGGACAATACAATAGAGTCACTACATATGTATGTATGAATTCGATTAAAGCGGTACAACTACAAAATTTGATTTCAAAATTTAAAATTTGTTTGTAAACAATAAATAGAAAAAAATAAAATAAAAAAATAACACATTCTTATGTTAAAAACGATGTCAAATCTAAAAGACTAAATAAAATATGCGACATTCAAATAGAATCAATCAGTTTTAAAATGATTAAAAATAAAAAATCATCGTAAGAATTCGTTGTTTTCTTAATATTTTGTTGCATATCAATTATTTCTAATAACAGCATCAAATCTTTTCGGGATTGAATTTAACAAACTTTCGCATGTAGATCGAGAAATTACATACCATATTTCCTAAACAAAGTTCTTCCTTGTTTTTCAATTTTTCAGGTCCGAGTTTGTCTTTTACTATTTTCCATAGGATTTAAGTCTGGTTATTGAGACGGCCATTCCATAACATGAATTTTGTTATATAAAAACCATTTTTTGGCAAGACCTGATGTGTGCTTTGGGTCATTATCTTGCTGGAAGAGCCATTTTAAGGGCATATTCCATTCTGCATGTGGCTTTATAACATTCTCCAAAATATTTACATACAAGTGCTTATCCATATTTTCTTTAATCCAATAAATTGGACCAACGCAATACCAAGAAAAGCATCCCCATATAATAATATTTCCCTAACCATGTTTAAACGTTTTTGGTTTTTGCCATTTGTTGGACGTCTAACCCATGTCTTATCATCACCACCAATTAAATTAATGGTCGTTTCGTCCGTCCACAACATATTTTGCCACTTCTTTATATTTTCTGGCCCACACCAATCCTTATGATTGCTCCTAGTTTTAAATGAAATATTGATAGTGATTCTATTGTAATGTCCGTCACTGTATATGTTGGTGAAGGTCCTAAAATGGTCCTTCGAACCGCAATATTTTGCATTTGACAGTGCAATGTGTGACATCATTGCCCTGTAATTAATTGCTTTGACAAGTGTTTGATGTAAAGCAGTAAAGTCCAATAGACAATCTTCCTAGGATCTTAATATTTGTTATATTTGCAATATTTTAGTATAAAAACTTTTATAGAATCATTTCAGTGCTTACAAAATTCAAATAATCTAATTCTTTTTGTTTATTTTTTCCAGCCGGTTTTTGTATCCCGGTTTCTTGGCCTTATTGGTATCTACACTATCATTTCCTTTGGGCACTGGACAATTTATTGCCGGTGAATTGGGCACCCATGAACAGGTTACACAATTGTTTAGTAATTTTACTTGGTGCCAGGATTATCTGACAGTGGAGCAGGCAGCTATTGTTACCCATTGGATGACACCCTATACGAATGTTTTTATAAATTTAGCCTGCTATGTTTTGTTCACGGTAAATATAACCTCAAATAAATCTGTATTTCACAACAAGCTAAATATTTCTTTATCTTTTTTTACAGTTTTTGTTTTCCATTGTGGCTTCCACCATACCCGTACCATCGGGTATTTTCATACCCGTGTTCAAAATTGGTGCCGGTTTGGGACGTTTGATAGGCGAAAGTATGCACTTGTGGTTTCCCTCGGGTGTACGCTATGGCGGCCGTCTTTCACCCATTATACCGGGTGGTTATGCTGTGGTAGGTGCGGCCGCCTTCTCAGGTGCTGTTACCCATACCGTATCGGTAGCTGTGATAGTGTTCGAAATGACGGGCCAAATAACTCATGTGGTGCCTGTCATGATAGCGGTTTTAATTGCAAATGCCATTGCTGCTCTCCTGCAACCGTCCATGTACGATAGCATTATTTTAATTAAGAAATTGCCCTACCTGCCCGATTTATTGCCCTCCTCGTCGGGCATGTACAGCATCTATGTGGAAGATTTCATGGTGCGTGAAGTCAAGTATATATGGCAGGGTATTTCCTATCAAAAACTCAAGGAAGTTTTAAAATCCAATAAGACCTTGCGTTCCCTGCCTCTGGTAGACAGTCCCGATAATATGATTCTGTTGGGCTCTGTACAACGCTACGAACTCATCAAAATGATTGAGAAGCACATAGGCCGTGAGAAACGCATGGAAGTGGCACAAAAATGGCAAAAAGAGGCCGAAGAACGAGCCCGCGAAGAAGAGCGCAAAAAGCAAGAAGCCGAGCAAAAAATGAGAAGACCCTCACGCTTTGAGGTCTTGCCGGCCCCTGATATTATCAGTTTGCGTCAAATAGCCAACGATGAAATGTTACCGCCCAAAAAGAAACAAGAATCATTAAATAATACGTTACAGCCTCGTAAATCCATATTGAAAAAGACAAATTCCTTTAATCTTAAAGCCTTTGCACCTGCCTCATTACATAGTCCCAATATAACGCCATATACAACGATAACTGGTACCGAATATCGCATACGCAATGCCTTTGAGGCGATATTTAAGAAATCAACCACCTTGCAAGATGTTCAGCCGGCCGCTGGTGATGCGGGCAGCATATCGGCCGCCACCAGTGCGGGCGATATGACACCGGGTGCTGCCACGGTGCATAGGGCACCCAGTACACCGGGTATTTCGAAAAAAGTTCAATTGGTAAGTGGTTGCATGGTAGTGAAATTTTTGGTTTTAAGTTTTTTTTGGGTTTTGCATGTTTTGTTAATGTTGTTTCTTATTTATTTATAATGTTGTTTTAATTAATTATAAAATTAAGCAAGCACAAAGCTCATCTGAAGGATCAGATATAACAACTGACATTATGGTAATTTTTTCTGAAATAATTTTTAAAATTTCCTATTTAACATTAATTCATAGACATTTTGGGTCATTCCTATCTGGTTCTTAGATGTTTGTGATTTCATTGGTCGATTAGTTTTCTTAATTTTGGTTAATTCGATTTGAGTATTTATGATTACGATTTGTGTCTCTACATACAACGTAATTTTTTCTCTGGAAGTCGAAATAAAATGTGTTTCCTTAAGTTTATATGCAAATAGGGTTATCAGTAATAATTTCGATAATGTTGGTATTGAAATCGAAATCGATTCAACTTTTTGATCCGAGCAGGAGTTTATCAAAATTCCATACAATGGTTCTGCATTGTTTGTCAGAAACTACTTCACCAAATGTCAATCCAATTATTGCAACGGTTGTTTGGCAGGTGTCACCTCAGCAACAGTTCAGGACTAAGTCATAAAGGGGAGTGGATGGGAAATCCATGTTCCCAACAACGCCATCTTCCCCACAACAATCGCACATATGTACAATCCGTTCACACCAGCGATTACAGTACGAATAGTTTATTGCAATTTAACTGTATTGGGAAAGATTTTAGAGACAACTTAACGAATAATTCGAGTCTCTGGACTCGAATTATTCGTTAAGGTATTCCGCACGAAAACGGGAAAAACTGAGTCATAACTCTGCAATGTCTACATTCTTCAAACGCTACCGTCCCGACATCAGAGCCTTATTGGAAGAGAACTTTAACGCTCACCTTCATCTCTGGCACACAAATCATTGGAGGACTAATCAAATTGACGCATCCATATACTGCTCTCTGAATGGCGTAGGCCTCAGAGATTGCCAGATATCATTATAGCGAGTTCTGATCTGATTAACTGCACAACCTTGAATGAAGAGACAAATAGATTGGCCTAACTATTTGTCTCTGGAGACCGAATTCACGGCAACCTAAAGAAATTGGACTGACACGGCTTTAGATAATCTATCGATGGTGTCTTTAATGATCTCCCGATTTACATCAACCAAAAGACTGGCAAGGCGTTAGAGAATTTCCCGTCAATGATTTTCCGTTACCCTACACGAAACAGAGTGGAGGTTCCGCGAAACTATCTGAACTTCGCTGTCTTCATTCAAGCTGGTTGACTGTCCGAGTATCAACCAGTAAAATCGCAAAATCACCAGGCAAGTGAGGAGTTAATATCTTGCAATTGTTTTAAACTTGTCAGTGAAGAGCATAATTATACACAGCGCTCGGAAAATGGGTGGACTGAGCCTTTACTAAAACCCGGAAATCCGAAGTAAGAGATAGTCCGATTTTTCTCCTTTCTTCCCCTACTACAGCTGCCTCGCAACTACTAGTAGGTCCTTAATCACAAGATCTCACATCCAACCCAAGGATCGCATAGCTTAATCACAGCCGGATGGGAGTCATGTAGCTTACAACGATTTTCAAAGAGGATCGTATGGTATAAAGCGGCTGGAAAATGTGTCGATATAGACCTGAGTCAGTACCTACATATATCTTGTGGAATCCATGCGATTGAGGAGCTGCTGGTAGTTGACCAGCTGGTTGTCTGAGGAGAAGAGCTTCGTGTATCTTCGCTAAAGATTTCAGAACGGAAATCGGCCTATCTCTCTCTTACTTACGATTTTCCGGGATTCAGCTACGGCTCACTCCTTGGGTCTGATGTGAGATACGAGTGACAATGGCGCATTTTCATTCAGATGGCGAGAATCTGGCAGCTGAAGATACAGCTGTGGCAGGGGCTTCGAGTGTCTTTGCTATAGGTGGTTGGCATGCTTCTCACTGGCGATTTTCCTGATGACTCGACACATTTTCAAGTCGCCACAATATACCGCACTCCCAAGGAGTGAGCCGTTACTGAAACCCGTCAAATCGTAAATGAGAGATTTCCGTTTTGTCATCTGTAGCAATGATGGAAGCTCTTCTCCTCCATAATCGCATGGATTCCGGAACATATAGATACTCATAGATATAGATACCCGATTTCCGTTTTGTCATCTGTAGCAATGATGAAAGCTCTTCTCCTCCATAATCGCATGGATTCCGGAACATATAGATACTCACTCAGGTCTCGCAAGGTTTGAACGAGCCGAGGTCTTGTGAACGAACTACCCTAGAGGCATTTGACCTGTCGAAGGCCTTCGATACCGCCAGCCACGATCTTCCATTACAACCTCTACTCCACAATGCCCAACTATACCATAGATGCATAGTGATCGGCAGTCAGATAGTGGAGAGTAGAGAAATATGCTCAAAACCCCATAGAGTTTAATAAGGAGTGCCTCAGGGGAGGGTCCTGTCATCCGCTCCTGTTTAACATCTCAAGGCGTGGTGATGATACTTATATGCGGACAGGCTAAAACACTGATGAGTTATCTCAACGAAATCTACAATTCCTTCACCGCACGAAAAATGAAATTTTCACTACCAAAGTCATAGGCAACAATATTCAACGCTTGGTCGAAGGATGAGCAATTCAACTAAGGCATCGTAGTCGATGGCGTATAGATGCCGACAGTAAACCACCAGAATATTTTAGATGTCACTTTTGATGGACTTTTTACCTCCTCACTCGCCACTGCTAACATGTACAAATTGCGATAGCCGGCAGTACTTGGCGTATGGATAAAGAAACCTTGCTAACTGCTTACAAAACTATCGATCGTTCAGTGATCAACTATGATTGTCCCTGGTCACCTTAGTTTAGTGCTACCCAGTGGAGATATATTCAAAGCTGTCTGTCTAAATGCTGCCTTAAAATAACCTCCGAACATCATCTTCTGGAGGAAACAAAGGTTATAATAGCGATTAGAGAACACAACGCAACAGTTCCTTCTGGGATGTGTCATCGGAGGAGTCATCTAAACTTCGATATCATACAGTTGGTGGAGACCAACGTGGCATTTTAGACCTGATCCAGGAGGAGAACATCCATTTGAAATTATCAAAGCTGTCTAAATGCTGCCTTAAAATAACATCCAAACATCATCTCCTGGGGGAAACAAAGGTTATAGCAATTAGAGACCACAACCCAACAGTTCCTTCTCGGATGTGTCATCGGAGGAGTCATCTAAACTTTGATATCATACAGTTTGGTGGAGACCAACGAGGCATGTTAGACAGGATCCAGGAGGAGAGCATCCATTTGATCGCAGCACGGAATTGACTTGAACCCAATCAGTTCTACTTGGAGGTGCTATTAGCAGACGACGAGGAGATTCTGCCGATTAAAACAAAAGTCGTTCTGGCTTAACTGAGGTCAGGCTTTATTCTTTTGAATTAGGTACCAAGAGTTTAGTACCAAAGTAGTCGCTATAAACATATTTTGTATCAAAATATTTTCTTCAACAAATCTCCAGAAATATTTGCTATAAAACATGTTTCAAAAAATCAATTTTAAGAGATCTAATTTGGAAAGGTTTAATACTATTTAAATTTTCTATTATGGACTTCATTTTTTAACTAAGAATTAGTACGCTAAAATGCGATATTGCGGCGCTTTCAAAATGTTCAATGGATGTTTTCTATCTAGAAGATCGTTGTCACTTTCACATCATCCACATTCCCCTACGTTGCTCTCACCCAATATTTTTTGTTTCTTTCACTACTTTATCGAAAAATTTTAATTGCAAAATCAAATATTTGCAAGCAAGTACCAGCCGGTACACAACCAAAACAAGAGAAACTACACTTGAATCATTTAACCACCACCAAATCCTTCACATCCAAATGGAGAAGAGTTCACGATCAAAACAAAAGCAATGCCAAAACTAAAAAGCTCAATACCACCGAAGAGGTCACCGAAACAGCACCCGAAATCCAACCCTTAAAGTCTATACTAAAGAATTCAAAAATCAGCAAAGATGCCTACTATCACAATCTAACGGAGGCAGAATTCGATGCCAAAGTGATGGAGAACACCAAAGAAAATAAGATCAATAAGCCATCGATTAAAACTATACTCAAGAAACATGATAATTTGAAAACTATTTTAAAACAAGCTCAACAAAAGGAGGAAACCAATACAGAAGGGCAAATGCCAAATCATAAGGAAGCCAAGGATGTTGGCAATGAAAAGGTAGATTCAAAAAATGAGCAAGAAAATAAAAGTGAGAATAAAGACAAGAATGGTTTGGAAAAAACTGAAGAAGAGGTAAATTTTTTATTTAAAAACAAAGCAATGATAGGTTGTTTTTAATTGGTTTATATTTAAATGCATGCTGCAGACTGCAAAGGATAAAAGTTTGGGCGGAAGCCAAGATTTAAAAACTGCTGAAGATGAGGCTGCGGTAGGTTGCTTAAGAATGCTGGAATTGTTGTTTGCTATTAAATGTTTTCTTAATAATTTAATGGGTTTTTGATATTCCAAGTACAGCAAACATTTTAATGTATATTTTGTGTTCTTTCTCTTTCTTTTCTCTCTCTCTCTTTTTTATCATCATTTCATTTAAAAAACTGTATGTATATAAAACTAAATAAACAGTCATATAAAGGCAGTATTAAAAGAGTTAGATTGGTATGTGGGTTATATGTAAAAATAAATTAATAATTATTATTATTTAAAGGTTATAATTATGACAGTTTGTCCAAACCTTAAAATACATTTAGTGCTGGTTTACACACGTCAAGTTTACTTGAGCAAGTCTTGAATTTATAGAAGAGAGGGGAAGAAAAAGATGTTTCCCTTTCGTCTCTCTCTTTTATCAACTCAAGACTTGCTCATGTTATCTTGACGTGTATGAATATTAATATTGAAACTGTTGTAATTATAACTTTAATCCCTTTATTTGATTGAATGGAAATTAATTTTGTTTTCTTTAATTTTTTTTTAGCCTAGAGAACGTGTCATCGATATGTCTCCCGAAGATCAAAAGAAATGGGAAATGGAAGAAATGCAAAAAGCCATTGATTTGGAAAAATCGAATGTCCATATAGATCCATCGCCATTTCAATTGGTCGAACGCACCTCCATACTCAAAGTCCATTCCCTATTCTCGATGGTCGGCATCAATCATGCGTATGTCACGAAAATTGGCCGTTTGGTGGGTGTTGTTGGTCTCAAAGAGGTAAGAATTTTCTAAAAAAAAACATTTTAAATTTAAAAAACTTAGAACTTAAATAATTTCAAATTACTTTGTAGATATTTGTAAAAGATTTTGAGCTGAATTAATAAGGCACAATTGTTTAGAAGAAAATGCGCTTCTATTTGTTTCACTTCAAAATGTGTGCCACGTCCACTTTTCTAACTTATATTAGTGTTTAAAGTGTAATAATGTAAATCTAGCAAGGTGGGCGTGGCACTGGGAGGAGAATTACTTAAAATTAAAAAGCTGACTTCCATATCTATTTTATAAACAACACGTTTTAATGTCTTTAATAGTTCAGGAGTTATATCCCGAAATAAAAATAAATTTATTATCTCTTTTAGCCCACTTTTATTTTTTGACTAAAATTATGTTTAATCAAAATCCAATATCTCTATTGTTGTAAAAGATTTCGAGCTAAAACTTTCCACAATTGTTAAGAAGTTAATGGGCTTTATGTTGTTTGATTCCAAATTTGTGACACGCCCACTTTTCGAGCAGATATTAGGGCTAAAAGTTTGAATATGTAAATCTGGAAATAAGGGCGTGGCACTAGAAGGAAATATCAGTTAACATCAAATAGCTGAGTTACTGCCCTATCATATGAAGAAAATTATGTTTTAATATCCTTAGTAGTTTACGAGAATGAAATCATTATTTTTTTTCGCCCATTTTTATTTTAACTAATATGTTTAATCAAAATAGAATATCTCCATTGTTGTAAAAGATTTCGAGCTAAAACTTGCCACAATTGTTAAAAAGGTAATGGGCTTTAAGTTGTTTGATGCAAAATTTGTGCCACGCCCACTTTACGAGCAGAGATTAGGGCTAAAAGTTTAAATATGTAAATCAGGAAATATGGGCGTGGCACTAAAAGGAAAATACAATTAACATCACATAGCTGACTTTATGCCCTATCATATAAAGAAAATTCTGTTGTAATATCTTCAGTAGTTTACGAGTTGTGATTTTATAAATAAAATCATTATCACTAACCGCCCACTTTTATTTTAACTAAAATTAAGTTTAATCAAAATCAAATATCTCCATTGTTGTAAAAGATTTCTAGCTAAACCTTTGCCACAATTGTTAAGAAGGTAAAGTTGTTCGATTCAAAATTTGTGCCACGCCCACTTTACGAGCAGTAATTAGGGCTAAAAGGTTGAATATGTAAATCTGGAAATATGGGCGTGGCACTAGAAAGAAAAATCAGTTAACATCAAATAGCTGAGTTACTGTCCTATCATATAAAGTAAATTCTGTTTTAATATCCTTAGTAGTTTACGAGAATGAAATCATTATTAGTTACCGCCCACTTTTATGTTAACTAAAAATATGTTTAATCAAAATAGAATATCTCCATTGTTGTAAAAGATTTCGAGCTGAAACTTGTTACAATTGTTAAGAACGTAATGGGCTTTAAATTGCTTGACTTAAAATTTGTATCACGCCCACTTTTCTAGCAGATATTAGGGCTAAAAGGTTGAATATGTAAATCTGTAAATATGGGCGTGGCACTAGAAGGTAAAATTCTTTAACATCAAACACCTGACTTTCTGCCCTTTCATATAAAGAAAATTATGTTTTAATACCTTCAGTAGTTTACGAGTTGTGGTCTTATAAAGCAAATGATTATTAGTTTCCGCCCACTTTTATTTTAACCAACAATATGTTTAATCAAAATTAAACAAAATTTATCAAAATTAAACAAATATTTCAAGTTTTATAATACCTGACATTCAATTCTATCTTATAAAGCAGAATTCATTTAAATATCTTAACTAATTTGGTAGTTATCAATTTTCCAACAAAATTTTTAGCAAAAATCCAACTAAATGTAATTATTGTACTTTTTTCATATTTGTGAAATATTTCTATTGTTTCAAAATTTAATAAGCTGAAATTTAGCACACTTATAAACAAATACTTGAGCTTTAATACCATTAACTTAGAATTTGTGCCACGCCCACTTTTCCAATGTATTTTAGGGTTAAAATCATAAATATATAGAATTAATAAAGTGGGTGTGGCTCTAAGACAAAAAATCACACAAAATCATATAGCTTACTTTCTTTCTATTCTATCATATAAATTTCGTTTTATTATCTTCGATAGTTTAATAGTTATAGACTGTTAAATTACCGCATTATTACTTAACGCCCACTTTTATTTTAACAAAAACTTATTTTGTTTAAACTCAAATAAATCCTTTGATTGAAAAGCTACAACACTCAAATTTGTCATAAATATTGAAAAAGGCATAGGCATTCATTTTCAAGCAATTTAATTTAATAATAATGAACCGTATTAGAAATATTTAAGTTTAAATTATAAATATACAAAATACTTAAAAATGGGCGTGGCCTATCAGCTAAAAACTTCTCATTTTCAAAAAGCTGAGATGCTATTTTATCACTAATTGGGAATTTTATAAGAATATCTTATTTAATTTTATAGCTGCAGCATTTCAAAGTAAATTTGTTAGCAAAAATCCATGATTTAGAAAATTTTAAAAATATGGATTTTTCTCTTTTTAAATTGTATGAAATATATTTATAGTTTTAAACAATATTGAGCTGATATTTAGTCTAATTATAAACAAAAATATGAGCTTTAAATCTCTAAATTTAGAATTGTTGCCACGCCCACTTTTCCTGTTTATATTAAAGTTAAAATTTTAAATATATAACATTAGAAAAGTGGGCGTGGCAAAAAATCACAAAGCTGTCTTTCATCATTATTATATAAAGAAAATTTGCTTTTAATAACTTGTTTAGTTTATGAGTTCTAAATAAACTAGTGTAGGTTATTTTGAATAAAATTGAAGTTGAATATTTCTTACTAACCCCCATTAACACGAAGCCTGGTTATGCCTTAACTCGGTTAAAATTATTTTTGTATGAAAACTGTCAGTATAACTATTAGTTAACACATAGCCAGCCTTCGTGTTACTGGGGGTTACAAGAATTTCAGTGAATTATTTTTTATAGAAATAATAGCTGACTTTGTTTTCTATTAGAATTACAAATTTCAGTCAATTATCTTTAAAACTGAGTGAGATATTTTATTGTAATCCCTAAAGTTTGTATAAATTTTAAGTAAACAATAATAGTGGGCGTTATATATAGCCTTTAAAAGGCTATATATTGGAAACTATAAGAGATATTATCTGGAAATATTTAGTATTTTGTAGGGATTAAAGTAAGCTTTTCTCTATGAATAAATTTGCCACGCCCACTTTGATAAATTTTCTGATATGTATTTGACACCTTAATTAAGAGTTAAAAAGTGGGCGTGGCTTAAATTTACAATCCTTTTTAACAAGGAAAACTTTCTTTAAACAAATGTTCATGATCTTAATTTTTAAAACAAGAAATGAAAGGGAATTTAAATCAAAAGTTTAGATTTTAAAGAATTTTAGATTTTTTGTAAAATATTTTTTTTAATTTCCTTTCATTCCTCTCTTCTTTTCCAGTTGCGCAAAGCCATCGAAGACATTAACAGCAACAGTTTCGTGGTACAAAATCAATTAAAAGAGAGTGATCCCAACGATGTGGAAAAATCGGCAGCTGAAAGACCTCTACTGCTGCCACAAGATTGCAGCGATAAACAGGTCAATATGACTGTGACCTCTATGGATTCAGCTCTTTCAAATTCAGATAATTGTTCTGACATCGAAATGGAAAATATGCAACATAAAATCCATCCAACACCGCCACCCACCAGACGAAATCATTCACCCTCACCACCCTCCCATCGAAATCATTCGCCATCCCCACCACCCAGAAAACGCTCCTTATCACCTCCACCACCAGCATCATCATCATCTGTATCTGTTAACATAGATGGTAATTTAAGTCCAAAGTCTTCACCCTCTAGAGATTCTTCGCAGGACTAGAGTTAAACCAAGTCAAGTCAATAAGAATCAATTAAGAGAATTAATTCTTTCTATACGTAATAGCTAAAATGTTTACACATACATAACGTTTAATACATAATTCTAATTATAGAAAAAGAAAAAAGCAACTTTTTGTAATTTATCATTTTGTGTATAAACAAAGTAATTATTTTTATGAATTACTAAAACTAAGTTTGTAATTTATTTATAAAATATAAAATGATAAAAAGTTTCAACTGTTTTTATTAGTATTGTAAGTAAGTCTTCTCAATTTAAATTAAAGTTTATAGAATCAAATTGTCGCAAATTGTTTATTATTATTATTTTTTTAGTTTTATTATTTAATGTATTTATGTCAAATGTATATTAAGCAGACATTTTTAATTCATTAAACCAAAATCTACAATTTAAAACCAACTTAATTATTAAGTTATGTATAGTTAAACATAAATAAATGATAAACAAAAATACCTATAAATTTATAAATTGTATTAAGTTAGTTAATATTTTAATTGTTAAAACCAAATAGAAAAAAAAAGAATTTGTAAAATTATATTGTAAACTATAAATTAAAAATAAACAAAAAGATTATTGAAAACAAGAAATCTAAAAGAAATATGTTTAATTTTTCAAAAAATTCAATCACTTAAAGCAATTTAAATACAAATATCTTTGGTAATTTAAGAGTTATAAAGATTCAAATTAATTTATTAGTAAAAAACCACCTTCTACACAATTTTGTTCTCCTGCTAAATCAAGAAATTTGTAAAAATTCAAAAATTAAAATTTTTAGATTTTTTTGGTTTTTGTGGCATATTTTCCCAGTACTAAAAGATATTAAACTGAAAATTATTACACTTATAACCAAGAAAATTAGCTTTAAATCTCTTTACACAAAATTTTTGCCACGCCCACTTTTCTATTAAATATTAGGGTTAAAACTATAAAAATGTAAATCTATCAAAGTGGGCGTGGCACTGGGAGGTAAAAATATACAAAATCTAAAAGCTGACTTCTATGTCTATTATATAAAGAAAATTTTGTTTTAATATTTTAAGTAGTTCTCTAGTTATAGCCTGTTTAATAAAATCATTATTAGTTACCGCCCACTTTTATTTTGACTAAAAACCGGTTTAATCAAAATCGAATATATCCCTCATTTGAAAAGCTATAAAACTGAAATTTGTCTAAAATATAAAAAAAGGATACGCGCTTTCATTTCCAAGCTAAATATTTCTTTAATAATCTTTAATTATAAAAAATATTAAGGTTTAAAGCATAAATAAACGAAATACTCCAAGTGGGCGTGGCATATAAACAAAATGTAACACATTTTCTAAAAGCTGACTTTTTACTCTATCATATGGAACAAATTTCATTTAAATATCTTCAGTAGTTTAGAAGCTATAACGTTTCAAAGAATTTCATTAGCAAAAATCCACCTTCTATAAAGTTTTGTTCGCCTGGTGGATCATGAAAATTTTGCAAATTTCAACAAACCAAAAATAAGGATTTTCAACTATTCTTTTATTTATGGAATAACTCTGCTGTTTCAAAAGATTTTAACATGAAAGTTGGTATGATAATTAAAAAGGAAATGGGCTATAAATTGCTTCACCTAAAAATGTTGCCACGCCCACTTTTCCATTAAATATTACGGTTGAAACTATAAAAATGTAAATCTATCAAAGTGGGCGTGGCAGTGAGAAAAAAAAATATACAAAATCTAAAAGCTGACTTCCATATCTATCATATAATGAAAAGTTTGTTTTAATATCTTATATTGTTCTCTAGTTATAGCCTGTTAAATAAAATAAGTAGTAGTTACCGCCCACTTTTATTTTGTCAATAACATGTTTAATCAAAACAAAATATCTTCGTTAGTTGCGCAGATACCGAACTGAAATTTGTCATACTAGTAGTTAAATAATTGGGCTTTTAATCTCTAAACTTAAAAAGTTGGCCACGCCCACTTTTCCATTAAATATTAGGGTTAAAACTATAAACATGTAAATCTTGCAAAGTGGGCGTGGCACTTGTAGAAAAATATATACAAAATCTAAAAGCTGAATTCCATATCTATCATATAAAGAAAAGTTTGTTTTAATATCTTAAGTAGTTCTCTAGTTATTGCCTGTTAAATAAAATAAGTAGTAGTTACCGCCCACTTTTATTTTGACTAAAAACTGGTTTAAACAAAATCGAATATATCCCTCATTTGAAAAGCTATAAAACTGAAATTTGTCTGAAATATAAAAAAGGATACGCGCTTTCATTTACAATCAAAATATTTCTTTAATAATCTTGAATTATAAGAAATATTAAGGTTTAAATCATAAATAAACGAAATACTCCAAGTGGGCGTGGAATATACACAAAATGTAACTCATTTTCTGAAAGCTGACTTTTTACTCTATCATATGGAACAAATTTCATTTTAATATCTTCAGTAGTTTAGAAGCTATAACGTTTCAAAGAATTTCATTAGCAAAAATCCACCTTCTATAAAGTTTTGTTCGCCTGGTGGATCATGAAAATTTTGCAAATTTCAACAAACCAAAAATGTGGATTTCAAACTATTCTTTTATTTATGGAATAACTCTGCTGTTTTAAAAGATATTATAATGAAAGTTGGCATGATAATTAAAAAGGAAATGGGCTTTAAATTGCTTCAACTAAAAATTATGCCACGCCCACTTTTCCATTAAATATTAGGGTTCAAACTATAAAAATGTAAATCTAGCAAAGTAGGCGTGGCAGTGGGAGGATAATATATACAAAATCTAAAAGCTGTTTTCCATATCTATAATACAGAGAAACATTTGTTTTAATATCTTTAGTAGTTTTCGAGTTATAGCCTGTTAAATAAAAAAATTATTAGTTACCGCCCACTTTTATTTTGACTAAAAACATGTTTTATCCAAATCAAACATCTCCCTCATTTGAAAAGCTATCGAACTGAAATTTATCATATTAGTAGTTAAAGAATTGGGCTTTTAATCGCTAAACTTAAAAAGTTGGCCACGCCCCCTTTTCCAGCATATATTAGGGTTAAAAGTATAAATATATAAATTTAGCAAAGTAGGCGTGGCATAAATATTAAAAATAATTTAAAATCACAAAGCTGATGTTCATCCCTATAATATAAAAGAATCTTTTAATAACTTTAACTTTTACAAGGTTTTATATAAAAGAGGATATACTTTAGGAAATTTTCAAAAACACAATTTCAACTTTAATATTTGCTCAACAGAATTTTTTAAATTGACCTCAACAAAATTATTTTTTATACACATAATAGCTGACATCCTTTTCTATTAGTACAACAAATTAAAATTTTTAATCAATTAAACTTAGCGAGATATATTGATTTAATCAATAATGTTTGTAAACATAAAAGTGGGCGTTAACTAATAATGATTTGTTTTAAGATGTTATAAATTAAAAACTGTAAAAGATATTAGCACGAAATCTTTGTTATTTTAAAGGATTTGAAGTTAATTTTCATTTATGAAAAAGTTTTTGTCAAAATGCCACGCCCACTTCGATAGTTTTTCATATATGTATTTTAGACCTAGATAAAGACACAAAAAGTGGGCGTGGCATACATTTTACTAACAAAAATAAAAACCTTGTTTCTTTCTTACTAAGTATGACAAATTTCAGCTTAAAACCATTTAAAACAGCAGAGATATGCTACAAATACCAAAACAATTTATTAACCAAATTTTTGGATTTTTGAAATTTGGAAAAATTTTTGATGCACCAGGAGAACAAAATTGTGTAGAAGGTGGATTTTTGTTAATGAAATTCTTTGAAACGTTATAGCTTCTAAACTATTAAAGATATTTAAATGAAATTTGTTCTATATAATAGAGTATAATGTTAGCCTTTTGAATATGTAACTTATTTTGTTAGTAAGTCACGCCCACTTTGAGTATTTAGTTTATTTATGTTTTAAACCTTTATATATCTAATAGCCATCTTAATTATAAAATTATTTTTCATGGTCAAGAAAGCGGCTGACTTTCTCTATATTTATGTTAAATTTCAGTTTTGTAACTGCTAAACTTACGAAGCTATATGATTTTTGATTAAACAGGTTTTTAGTCAAAATAAAAGTGGGCGGTAACTGATAATACTGTACTTTAACCGGCTATAACTCTTAAACCACTAAAGATATTAAAGCGAAACTTTCTTTCTATGATAGTGTGAGAAATCAGCTGTTTAATTTTGTAGAACTTTTTCTCTTAGTACCACGCCCACTTTGCTAATTTTCTATATTTATAATTTCAACCCTAATATATGCTAGAAAAGTGGGCGTGGCAAATATATTAAGTTTATGGATTTAAAGCCCATTTTATTGTCGATAAGTGTGCGGAATTTCAGCTTAATAAGTTTTAAAACAGCAGAGATATTTCATAAATACTTAAATGGTATAAAACCACATTTTTGATTTGTTGAAATTTGCAAAATTTTCATGATCCACCAGGCGAACAAAATCGTATAGAAGGTGGATTTTTGCTAATGAAATTCTTTGAAACGTTATAGCTTCTAAATTACTGAAGATATTTAAATGAAAATTTCTCTATATGATAGAGTAAAAAGTCAGCTTTTAGAAAATGGGTCATCTTTGTTTATATGCCACGCCTACTTGGAGTATTTCCTTTATTTAAGCTTTAAACCTTAATATTCCTTATAATTAAAGGTTATTAAAAAAATATTTTTCTTGAAAATGAAAGCTCATATCTTTTTCTATGTTTTAGACAAATTTCAGTTATATAGCTTTTCAAATGAGGGATATATTCGATTTTGATTAAACATGTTTTTAGTCAAAATAAAAGTGGGCGGTAACTGATAATGATTTTATTTAACAGGCTCTAACTAGAGAACTACTTAAGATATTAAAACAAATTATTCGTTATATGATAGATATTGAACTTAGCTTTTAGATTTTGTAGAATTTTTCCTCCCACTGCCACGCCCACTTTGTAAGATTTACATTTTTATAGTTTTAATCCTAATATTTAATGGAAAAGTGGGCGTGCAAAATTTTTAAGTTAAGCAATTTAAAGCCCATTTCCTTTTTAATTATCATGCCAACTTTCATTATAAAATCTTTTAAAACAGCAGAGTTATTCCATAAATAAAATAATAGTTTAAAATCCATATTTTTGGTTTGTTGAAATTTGCAAAAATTTCTTCATCCACCAGGCGAACAAAATCTTATAGAAGGTAGATTTTGTTAATGAAATTGTTTGAAACGTTATAGCTTCTAAATTACTGAAGATATTTAAATGAAAATTTCTCTATATGATAGAGTAAAATGTCAGCTTTTAGTAAATGTGTTACATTTTGTTTATATGCCACGCCCACTTGTAGTATTTCGTTTATTTATGCTTTAAACCTTAATATTTCTTATAATTAAAGATTATTAAAGAAATATTTAGCTTGGAAATTAAAGAGCGTATCTTTTTCTATATCTTAGACAAATTTCAGTATTATAGCTTATCAAATGAGGGATATATTTGATTTTGTTTAAACATGTTTTTAGTCAAAATAAAAGTGGGCGGTAACTAATAATGATTTTATTTAACAGGCTATAACTCGAGAACTGCTTAAGATATTAAAACAATATTTTCTTTATATGATAGATTTTGAAATCAGCTATTAGATTTTGTAGAATTTTTCCTCCCACTGCCACGCCCACTTTGTAAGATTTACATTTTTATAGTTTTAACTCTAATATTTAATGAAAAAATGGGCGTGGCAAAATTTTTAGGTGAAGCAATTTATAGCCCATTTCCTTTTTAATTATCATGCCAACTTTCATTATAAAATCTTTTAAAACAGCAGAGTTATTCCATAAATAAATAATAGTTTAAAATCCTTATTTTTGGTTTGTTGAAATTTACAAAATTTTCTTGATCCACCAGGCGAACAAAACTTTATAGAAGGTGGATTTTTGCTAATGAAATTCTTTGAAACGTTATAGCTTCTAAACTACTGAAGATATTTAAATGAAATTTGTTCCATATGATAGAGTAAAAAGTCAGCTTTTAGAAAATGTGTTACATTTTGTTTATATGCCACGCCCACTTGGAGTAATTCGTTTCCTAATGATTTAAACCTTAATATTTCTTATAATTAAAGATTATTAAAGAAATATTTTTCTAGGAGATGAAAGTGCATAACCTTTTCTATATTTTAGACAAATTTCAGTATTATAGCTTTTCAAATGAGGGATATATATGATTTTGATTAAACCAGTTTTTAGTCCAAATAAAATTTAAAATAATATAACTCGGAAACTACTAAAGATAATAAAACGAAATAAACGGTATGTTGTAGATTTGGTTGCCAGCTTTTAGATTTAGAGTAGTTTTTGTTTTATAAGACACGCCCACTTTGATAATTTCTTAAATTTATACTTTGATCCATAATAACTACATAAAAAGTAGGCGTGGCAATATGTTTTAGTAACTAAATTATAAAGCTTGTTTATTTGTTGTTAAGTATACCAAGTTTCAGCTCAATATCTCTTTAGACATGGAAGATCTTCTTACATCAGAAAATAAGTCCGTTTAGCAATAAGTCAAATAATGATTTTTCGAATGCTTAACTTTCAATTTAAAGGAAATATTACTGGATTTTTGAAAGAAAGGGTGACAATTTATTAATTCTCCACAAATGTACTCTAATTTATAAGCTCTCCTTTTACCTACAATTTCAAGTTCGTATGGTCCTACGAACCTCATTGATTATTTATTAACGTATAGTTCGAAGGACCATTAGCCCTGACTCTTTTTTCTTATTAATTTTAGTCTTTGTTAAATTAAAACCCTTTTTCTTTGTTTTAAGATATTTTTTATTCACTTTATTGAGTTTTTTTTTGTATTTTTTTTATATATTTTATAACTTTTTATCAATTTTTCATTTAGTTTTTTTTCTTGTCTTCCAGTTTTTTTTTTTGTTTTTATTTTCAAATGTTTATAATTTCTCGCTTCTTTTTTAAGGTATAAAACAATATATATTTTTGTTTGTTTGTTTTGTATTTAAAGATATTTTCTTTGTTTTTATTTTTACTTTTATAATAAGTTTTTTTTAGCGATCTTATAATGTTGGTTTTTCTAATAAAGTATAATGATTAGAGAGTGAGTTAGGACTCAAAACATAAAACCAAATATGTGATCAATATTGCTTTTATATTGATTTAATAGGGAAATTAGGTTTGTTAATAGAATAAATATTAATAGTTTAATGAGATTTTTAACACACTTTATAAGATCTTACTTAAACAATTTAAACAACCAAAACAACGTATTTTTTTATAAAATTTCTTTGTTAAATAAAAACAAAAATTATAAAAGTTTCGTTACGAAACGTTTTCAGTTTTGTTCGTTTAATTTGTATGATTTTTTTTTATTATTATTTTTTATTTATTTGAAATATAAAGTAGAGTGTTTTAAGGATAATAATGTATGTGTTTGAAGGTGTTTAAATATTTTATTTTAAATATATATATTTTGATTTGCTTTAAAATTAAAAGAATATTAAACTTAAGTTATTTTAATATAATTTATTGGCTTTTGTTGTTAAGGAATTGTGTTATTAAGAAGTTATTTCTACCCAGTCAACTTTAGAAAAATTTTAGAGACAAGATTTCAAAGACAAATTCACTGCTTTACCTACAAACATAGCACTGCTTTATCTCCACTGCTGACCTAGGCAAGGCAGTTCAGTGATGCTCCTTATTTTTATCACGAAAGCATTATTGCACTTTTAAATGTCATCTGTGATGCATAAATTTAAGTTTATTAACAACATAACCTTATTTAAACTTAATGGTGTTTACTATCATCCATAAATATCAGATTTTTTCAACTTCATCACTGGTTCGAAGGACCATTTTAGCAGCTAAATTGGAAATTAAAAGAAAGCCATAACATACCAATGGAAATTTAATTCATAAAATCAAAAGACTTGGTCATTTTTCACTTATGGTTCTTTATTAAATTGAATTGAAAGGTTTTAAGGTTCGAAGGACCATCATCATGTGCAGGGATTTGTGCATTTTTTATGCATGAATTTAAGTTTATTATCAGTATAGCCTTATTTAAACATAATGGTTTACTGTCATCCATAAAATAGCTGTTATTTCAATTTCATCACTGGTTCGAAGGACCATTTTAGCAGCTAAATTGGAAATTAAAAGAAAGTCATAACATCCCAATGGAAATTTAACTCTTAAAATCAAAATTCTTGAACATTGTTTAGTTATGGTTCTTTATTCTATTGAAAAGAAAAAGTTTTAAGGTTCGAAGGACCATCATCATGTGCAATGATTTGATGAAAAATTAATATTTCTCAGATGAGTTCAAACCATTTTAAGGTTTGAAAAACACAGCTCATGGATATAAATGTATTTCTAAGCTTTACAAACACTATTTTTTAAATATTGAATGATAATTTTATTCATTACAGAATTTGTATAATTCTAACCGATTCGAAGGACCTTTTTTTTTGCTTTAAATTGTATTTAAAAGTAGCGTTTACTTGCTTAAAGTCATAAAGTTTAGGTATTTTTGTTTTGAAACTCTTTACTGTAGATCAATGGTTTCAAATCAAATCAATTGAAATTCGAAGGACCAAAATAAACAATAAAAACATTCCATCTCCATTAAATTTTGTTTAAAAGTAGAGTTTCCTTGATTAGTTTGAGTATTTCTGATTTGCTAGTCTTTGCTAGGAAACACATGTTTTTAAATCAATTAAAATTGAGGTGCGAAGGACCAGCTCTGCAGAATATTAAGCCTAAGGAATGATTTGTACTCTACAAATATACTCTGGAAAATATTTGAGTCGAAGGACTATTTAACTGGAAACACTTACTTTTTAAATCAATTCAATTGAGGTTCGAAGCACCAGCACAGCAAAATATTAAGCATAAAGCTTATGAAAAATATTTTAAACGAAGGACCATTTAACTAAGCAGTTGAAGTTCGAAGCAACTTCAATGCCTTAAATTGTGTTTAAAAATAGTGACACTGGTTAATAAAAGTCAAATTGTTTAAATACTTTTGATTTGTAATCCTCACTAAAGAGCAGTTGCTTTAAATCCAATCAATTCAAGTTCGAAGGACCACCATAGTTGAACATAAAGTCTTAGGAACAATATCAAACATTCCATCCCAGCGACTTCTTAATTTGGATGAAATAGTTTGAGTATTTTTGATTTGTAATTTAATTCAAATAAATTTAGGTTCGAAGGACCACCACAGCAAAAAAATTAAACTACTAAATAAGAAACCTTCGACATTTTACAAACTTCTGAAGTTTGTTGCTTAGATTTAAACAGTTTTGTGAAAATATTGGTTTCGAAGGACCATTTTAGCAATGAAAATTTTTTAATAATCTGTTGTTTCCAATCAAATCAATTGAGGCTCGAAGGACCACCACCACGGCTAGAAATTAAGTCATAAATACAAGTTAAACTCTACAGAATAGGGATCCTTATAAATCATTTACAAACTTCTGCAGTTGGGAGATAAATTTAATCTATGTTATGGAAAAATCCCAGACACGGACCAATTTTTCACAGACAATTAAAAATCTACAAAATTTGAGACTGTAGACTTTTTTTCCTTAACATCTGGAGTTTGATCATTAAATTTATGCTATTTTATGAAAAATACAGGGCTCGAAGGACCTCTTTAGCTGAAAATTTTTACAATTTTATAAATTCCAAAGCACTTTCTTAGCATTAAATTGAAATTAAAGAAAGTAACTTATTAATTACATCGAAATACTTAAAGTTTTTTTAATGTTAAACTTGTTTGTAAAATTTAGTTGCCTTAAATCACAACAATTGAGGTTCGAAGGACCACCAGAGCTACAAATTGAGTCTTTAAAGATAATTATAACTCTACAAAATAAGAAATCTTCAACATTTTATCAACTTCTGAAGTTTGTTGCTTAGATTTAAACAGTTTTGTGAAAATATTGGGTTCGAAGGACCATTTTAGCAAGCACTCTTTATTAATAAACAGCTGTTCAATTGAGGTTCGAAGGACCACCACAGCTAGAAATTTAAACTCTACATTATAAGCAACCCTAGAAATTTTTACAACTTCTGGAATTTGGAAATAAATTTAATCTATTTGATGGAAAAATATTAAGTCCGAAGGACCACTTTAACAAGGAGAAATAAAACTCTACAAAAATAGTAACTGTAGGCTTTTTTTCTTTAACTTGTGGAGATTGGTGAATTAATTTAAAATGTTTCGTGAAAAATACTGGACTCAAAGGACCACTTTGCTGAACATTTTTAAAATTGTATAAAGTTAGTAGTAAAATGAAATTAAAGTGAATTCTTAATTACCTTAAAATACTTTAAGTTTTTTTAAAGTTAACCTTTTTTTGCAAAGTTTAAATCACAACAATTGAGGTTCGAAGGACCAACACAGCTACAAATTGAGTCTTTAAAGATAATTATAACTCTACAAAATAAGAAACCTTGGACATTTTATCAATTTCTGCAGTTTGATGATTCAATTTAAACTGTTTCATGAAAAATACTGGACTCGAAGGACCATTTTAGCAAGCAATTGAGGTTCGAAGGACCATCATGGACATGGAAAAATACTAAGTCCGAAGCACCACTTTAGCAAGGAGAAATAAAACTCTACAAAAATGGAAACTGTAGGCTTTTTTCTTTAACTTTTGGAAATTGGTGATTAAATTTAAACTGTTTCATGAAAAATACTGGGCTCGAAGGACCACTTTGCTGAAAATTTTTAAAATTGTATAAAGTTCGAAGCACTTTCTTAGTAGTAAAATGAAATTAAAGAAAGTGAATTCTTAATTACCTTAAAATACTTTAAGTTTTTATTAAAGTTAAATTTTTTTTGCGAAGTTCAGTTACTTTAAATCACAATAATTAAGGCTTAAAGATAAGAAACCTTTGACATTTTATTAATTTCTGAAGTTAAGTGCTTAGATTTAAACAGTTTTATGAAAAATATTGGACTCGAAGGACCATTTTTGCAAGGACTGTTTATTTATAAAAAAATAGTTTTCAATCAAATCAATTGAGGTGCGAAAGACCTAGAAATTAAAGCATACAATTCGAACGAATTTCTTTTCGAAAGCAGTTACATAATAACTCGAAGGACCACTTTAGCTGAAATTTTTTTTTTAAATTTTATAAAGTTCAAAGCACTTTCTTAGAATGAATTCTTAATTACCTGAAGATACTTTAAGTTTTTTTTAAGTTAAATTTTTTTTAAGTTCATTTACTTTAAATCACAATAATTAGGGTTCGAAGGACCACCACATCTAAAAATTAAGTCTTAAAAATAAGAAACCTTTGACATTTTATCAATTTCTGAAGTTAAATGCTTAGATTTAAGCAGTTTTATGAAAATATTGGGTTCGAAGGACCATCTAATTTATATCATTGCTTTATATTTCTGATTGACTGAGTTAATATTCTTCCAAATTACACATCATAGTTTCTGTTTCAGCTCAATTATGAATTAAAATTCCCCGGGAGTTTTTTCCCTTTTCTCCTATTCCTATTCAAATTCAATGGGAAAAAACTCCTGGGGAACAAACAACTCCCGCGGAATTTTTTAATTCATATTGGGCTGTTTATGTTTAAAAATTGCTTTGGAAATCTTAGATTTCTCTTGGCTTTTTATACAGATTAATAGGTATTGTTTTAAGCTTATTTATATCTTTCTTTTGTTTTGAATTTAAGTTATGGAGGAATTATTTGTTTGTTTGTTTTTAATTTGTTAAGAAACATTTATGTGGAAGTTCTTTATCATTTACATAATAATAATAATAATAAGAGTTAATAATGAATAAAATTAATGGTTAAATGAGGAATTTGGCAATTTACTTAATTAAATGCAGTAATTAAAGCAATGACAAAGCAATTTGTAGCTTAATTTTACTGCATTTATGAAATTACTTTGTTTTAAGAGAAATTTTTCCAAAAAAAAAGGATTTTTTTTATAGGTTAGAATTAGAGGCGTAACTGAGAGTAAAAATAATTACTCTCTCTCAACAACAAAATACATTGATTTACTGGTATTTTGTGGTTGCAACTTGCAAATTATACAGCCCAATTATGAATAAAAATTCCCCGGGAGTTTTTTTTTCTTTTTCCTATTCAAATTCAATGCGAAAAAATTCCCGGGAAACAAACTCCCAGGGAATTTTTTATTCATAATTGGGCTGATAGATTTTTTGTCTCTCAGTAACGCTTTTTTAGTCTCTTTTCTTAAAATTTCTCTTTTGAATGATTTTAGTTTATTTTTAAATTGTGGGGGATTGTTTTTTATATAAAAAAACTAATAATGGAATAAAAACTTTTAAAAAGTTTATTGTTTTTTTGTTTAACCATGGCACAAATTCTATTTTATTTCTATATAGATTTTATAGTTTCATTTTTTAATCATTTTTTTCTTTATACTTGAGGTCTTTACTTTTCAGTGTTTTTTTTTGTTTGTTTGTTTAAATATATTATTTTTAACAAATATTTGTGCTTTTTTTTGTAAAAAAAAGAAATAAAATTTTTGAAAATTAAAGAAAAAAAAGCACCATATCACAAGTTTAATATTATTAACTCTCTTTTCTTTGCTAGAAAAAGAAAGTTTTGAAAATAAGAGAAATAAATAAAACAAATAAAGCCTCTAATTGTTATTTTAATATTATTAATATTTGTTATTATAACTTGTTATTTTTCAAGTTTAAAATACAAGTTAATAGAGGAAAAGTTTTGGGGATGTTTTTTTTAAATTTTCTTTTGTTTTTTATAAAAAACAATAATTAAAAGGTGGTGTTGTTTTGTTTTCTTTTATTTTTTTTCTTACTTAACTTAAACTTCAAATTATTCCAATCTTTACACCTTCACTTTCCTTTTATGTGTTTCTTATATAATGCTCGCTTTTTCATTACAATTAGTATAAAAAATAGTAGTTTTATTAGTTGTTTGTGATTTCCTTATAAATTTACAAAAAAAAAAAAAATATTTCATGGATTTCTTTTAATAAATTTGAAAACATTCGTAAATACATTAAATATGACTTCACTTTTATTTTGGTGTTTAAAACAGCCCTATTGGCATCACTGCTTTATGTCAAAAAAAATATGTCACTCATATTTGACATCTTCTTAACATTTAAATGTTAAAAGTCAATTTACTGCATTTACGAATACCGCTAGATTTTTTTCTTTTAATTTTATTAAAAAATATACAAAAATGTTAAAAGAAACTGGACTCAATAACAATAACTTGAAAAACAACAGACTTGTAGCAACAAGTCTTTAAAAAACTTGGAAATTTTTTTAACTTCTGCAGTTTGCAGTTTAGATTTAATCCATTTTATGAAAAATATTGGATTCGAAGGACCATTTTAGCAAAAACTCTTCATAAATAAACAGGGGGGTTACTCTCTCTCTCTATTTCGATGCGAAAGAAAAACTGAACAATTGGTACCCTTTACTGAGTTTCGCATCGCAAAAAAATGTGTTTAAAATGTTTTTATTTACAAGTTTTGACATTTCATTTCGCCATTGTTTATTTTGTGGTACCAGTGTTGCTTATTTCTCAATTTATTTTGCGAAAGCGTTTGCATATACGACACAGAGTACTAAAATGTATTCTTCTCGCATTTACCTTTCGCATCGAACTTTCTTGCGCATCGCAATAGAGAGTAACCCCCCAGTTGTTTCCATTCACAATAATTGAGGTTCGAAGGACCACCACAGCTAGAAAAATAAGGCTTAAAAACAATTTAAACTCTATAGAATAAGAAACCCCAGACATTTTTTGCAACTAAGAGATAAATCTATGGAAACATCCAAGCCACGAAGGACCATTTTTTTTATTAAATGTTTTTTAATTTTATAAAGTTTATAGGACCTTTTTAATATTAAATTGAAATGAAAGAAAGTGGCTCCTTAATTAGTTTGAAATATTTTAAATATTTTTAATGTAAACTATTTACTAAAGTTCAGTGGCTTTAAATCACAACAATTGAGGTTCGAAGGACCATCACCACTAGAAATAAAGTCTGATAGACAATTCAAAATCTACTAATTAAAAAAACATTTGACATTTATAATCACCCCTATAGTGAAAAACATGTGAAATTTATGTTCCCATGAAATATCCATTTCCCTCGAAGGGAAAATTGCTATCGTGAAATTCCCCATGAACTTTTCATTCACAATAGTTGATTTTGTTCGTAACAGCTGTTTATTGTTTACAAAATTCCATCTAAAAATTTCACAACATGGCGAATTTTTTCACGTGAACAAAGTTTATGAACGAAAAATGGGAACATACTTCATGTGAAATTTTGATTCGCGATAGGGGTGAATAACTTTTGAAGTTTAGTGATAAATTTGATCTGTTTTATGATAAAATTAGACTCGAAGGAACATTTTAGCAAGCATTCTTTATTAATAAACAATTGTTTCCAATCAAATCAATTAAGGTTCGAAGGACCACCACAGCTAGAAATTAAGTCTTAAAACTCTACAAAATAAGTAAACCTTCGAAATCATTTACAACTTCTGCGAGTAGGTAATAAATTTAATATATTTTATGAAAAAAATACTGAGTCCGAAGGACCACTTAAAGCTCCACAAAAATAGAAACTTGTATAATTTTTTCTCTAATTTCTGGAGTTTGGTGATTAAATTTAAACTGTTTCATGAAAAATATTGGGCTCGAAGAACCATTTTATCAAGCAATTGAGGTTCGAAGGACCACCACAGCTAGAAATTAAAACTCTACATAATAAGGAACCCTAGACATTTTTACAACTTCTGGAATTTGGAAATAAATTTAATCTATTTTATGGAAAAATACTAAGTTCAAAGGACCACTTTAGGAGAAATAAAACTCAACAAAAATAGAAACTGTAGGCCTTTTTTCTTTAACTTCTGGAGTTTGGTGATTAAATTTAAACTGTTTCATGAAAAATACTGGGCTCGAAGGACCACTTTAGCTGAAAATTTTTAAAATAAAGTTCGAAGCACTTTCTTAGTAGTAAAATGAAATTAATGAAAGTGACTACTGCTTAATTTCGTTACTTTGAAGCCTAGAGATTTGTTTGTTTCACTGGAATCGAATACAGAAAGACATTTTTTAATTTTAATAAAAATTCAACAGCTGTCACAAAATGCATAGGGATGCATAAATTATCGATAACAAGTCGACATCAAATAACGATTTAGCGTCGAGATGATGTCGACTCGAAATGACAACGACTACATAATAGAGTCGAATAATTACTTAATTATTCGTTTCAGAAATCCACTCGACTTACAGAACAAGAAATAGGAATTATACATTTCTGCTTAATCACAATTGTTGGGTAGTTAATGGTTTTTGTTATTTAATTTAATGTTTAACAGCTCATTTTTATCATTTCTTTTAATACTTATAAACTTTATGGAATGTTAACAATTGAAATTATATTCGAAGTATTAAAATTGCATGTTAAAGAAGTGAATCCTTAATTAGTCCCAACATGATTAGGTAATTTTGATCTGAACTCTTCACAAAAGCTTTTCCTTAACATTTTCACAAAATTTATTTCAAAAACCTTTTGACAAAACTTTATCAAAAGCTTTTTAAGAAAGAATTTAGTTATTAAAAGCTTTTTAACAAAAAGCTTTAAAAAAATTAAAGCAATTTGTATCAAAAGCTTTTTAAAGAAAAACTTGTTTGTCAAAAGCTTTTAAATGCAAACTTTTTTAACAAAGGATTTTTAATAAAACATGGACTGTAAATACATGTACTTAAAGAAAGCTTTTTAAACTAAAGCTAAAAAAAATTATAAGAACATTTATTTTTTTATCAAAAGCTTTTGCAAATAATGCGTTTAAAGAAATACATAACAAAAGCTTTTGAAAAAATATTTAAGAAAATAATTTTTTAAAAAAGCTTTTGAAAAAAAAAAAAATTTTTTAAATTTTCATTAAAAATCTTTTGTTATAAAAGTTTTGAATTCAAAAAAAGCTTTTTATAAAAAGTTTGTTTTTCAAAAGTTTAATAAAAAAAAAATTTTAAAAAAGCTTTTTATAAAAAACATAGTTTAAAGTTTAAAGAGCTTTCTTTAAGTACATGTATATTTAAACAGCATTTGTTAAAAAATATTTCATTAAAAATCCTTTGTTAAAAAAGTTTTAATTTAAAAGCTTTTGACAAACAAGTTTTTCTTTAAAAAGCTTTTGATACAAATTGTTTTAATTTTTTAAAGCTTTTTATTAATAACAATTCTTTCTTAAAAAGCTTTTGATAAAGTTTTGTCAAAAAGCTTTTTCTTAAAAATCAAAAAAAAAAATATTTTTTTAATTTATTTTTGGTAAAAACTTTTTGTTTACGGTTTTGTTAAAAAGCGTTTTCATAAAAGTATTTGATAAAAAAGTTTTTTCTTAAAAAGCTTAAGTTAGCAATCATTTTCTAAAAAAGCTTTTGTCGGAATGCATTTTAAGAAAATGTATTTTTTTAAAAAAAGCTTTTTTGCAAAAGTGAAAAATAAAAATTGAATTAAGCTTTTTAAAATGTATTTTTTGATAAAAAAAAAAGTTTTTTTCAAAAGCTTTTTTAAAGTTTTTTTCCAAAAGCTTTTTTAAAGTTTTTATAAACTAATGGGTAGATTATGGATGGCAACCGAACTATAGTTGCGTTGTCAGTTGCCTAAATGGTATTACAGATGGCAAACGGCAGCTATCATTTTCTGTTGCCAAATTGGGAATTCGTTTTTCCTCAAAAACTTATGTTAGCAAGCATTTTCTAAAAAAGCTTTTGTTAGAATGTTAATTCTTAAAAAGCTTTTGTTAGAAAGCTTAAAAAAAACTTTAGATAAAAAGCTTCATTAACTTTTTGTTAAAAAGCTACATTTTCGTAGCAGTTTTTAAGAGCTTTTTCTTGAAGACTTTTCTTAAAATCTACTTTAAAAGCATATTTTTTAAAGTTCGTTTTAAACGAATTTTCAAAATTTATTCAGCCCAATTATGAATAAAAATTCCGCGGGAGTTTTTTCCCTTTTCTCATTTTTCCTATTCAATTTCAATGAGAAAAAACTCCCGGGGAACAAACTCCCGCGGAATTTTTTATTCATAATTAGACTGATTATCTACTTCGTTTGAGGTTAGAAGAACCATGTCAGCAGACTACTTTAGCTAAATCCACATTTATAAAATATGCATATAAATGAATAATAATTTTGTTTCATAACATGACAAATACTCTTAATTTCCCTACAAATTGAGTACAGTTTCATTTAAACTTTTGCAAAAACACCAAAAACTTAAAGAAATTGTCCCTACAATAACTGAAAGAAAAAAAGGGACTCTTGTTTTAACAATTTCAAAACTTTTTCGTATAAAAAAATTCCAAAAAAAAAAAAGTTTTGCTGATCTTTACAAAACATTGTACAATTTGTTAATCACAAATCGTTGGACAATAAATAGTAATTTGTAGATATAATTAAATAACATAAGTTTTGTTTGAGTTCAGGAATTTGTTTTTTCGATATATTTCTTTGCTTTTTGTTTTTTTTTTCTTATTTTTTTTTCGTTTGTTTTTTATATAAAGAAAACAAAGTTTTGTTTTTAATAATGACAATATGATCTTATATAGTTGGATTTTTTGTTGTTTGATACTTTAAAGATTTTTTTGTTTTTTTTGTTTTAGTTTTTATAATAACATCACATTAATCAATCACTTAATTTTAACAAAAAGTAGTTTTAAACTTATGTTTTACATGGTTTTCTTTTGTTCATCTTTTTTTTCTTATATAAGTTTAATTTATAAATCTGATAATAGCAAATTAAAACATGTTTTATATTTAGAAAATGAAAAAAACAATATTTAGAAAATAAATTAAACAAATTTGAATCTGGAAAACTTATGAAAATATTTAGAAAAAAACAATATTTTCTTAAGTTTTCCTTAAAGAAAAATAAAAGAAATTTTAACATAAATTTTTTTAAAAATTGGGTGGGTGTTTTTTACAATATTTGCTTTTTTTGTTTAAACAATAATAATTAAAAGGAAAGGAAATTTTGTTTTAAAAGAAATTTTCTTAATTTCTTTTGTTTAAAAACAAATTATGGTTTTTAGAGAAGAGAGTTTCATAATTAGTTTTAAATTATATAAAAAATGTTTTTTGTGTTTTTTTTTAGATAGATTAAATAAATTGCTATTAAAGCAAATAATAAAATTTTAAAGTAATAATTTAAATTTTAGCAGCAAATTATAATTTTGAGATTAATTTTATGAATAATTGTTTTTTTTTTTTTTATAGATTTTATAAATTGTATAAATAATATTAAAGTATGATATTTAAAAAAAGGAGTTTATGGCGCCTGATTTATTTTAAAATATGTCTAAACTTGTAATAGTTAATACAATGGTAATGTCTGGGTTTAAAGAAGCTTTTTATTTTGGAAAATCATGGAATAATTCAAAAAGAAAAACTTTTTTTTAGTATTTTCTTTTAAAAAAACATTTCTTAATAAAGACAAGCTTTTAAAAGCTTGTAAGATTTTCACAACCATTTTAATAAGAAAAGTTTTTCTAAAAAAATTTAAGCTGTGTTGAAAAGGGTTTAAGTGCTTTCACAATATAAACTTTAAATATTTTGTTCAAAAAGCTCTTAGTGGAAATTTATTTTAAAGTTTGCTTGAAAAAGCTTTCCTTAGAGTTATAAAAAGTTATCTTGATAACAATTTAATACAAAAAAGCTTTTTAAAAATATATTCCTATAAAAAATTTAGCAATAAAAAAATTAATTCTCTAATGAAAAACTTTTAAAACGAAAATAAAAATTAAAGCTTGTTTCTTAAAAGCTTTTCCGCTTAATAAAAGTTTATCAAAAAAATTCCTTAAAAGCTTTTACCAAAATTAAATTTTTCAAAGTTTTTGAACAGATTTGAGAAAAACTTTCTAAAAGCTCTTTAAAATTTTCTAGTGAAGTTTAATACAAATTTTTTTTAGGTTGAAAATATTTTTCTATAAAAAGCTTTCCAACAAATAACTTTCTTAAAATGTTTTTTGCAACTATCTGAAAAAGCTTTTTTTCTTGAAAAACTTTGTTTATTAATAAAATAAAGCTTTTTTCAAAAACTCTTTTAAAAGCTTTCTGCAAAAGCTCTTTTAAAAGTTTTCTTCAAAAGCTCCTTTAAACGTTTCCTTCAAAAGCTCATTTAAGCTTTATTTAAAAGATCTTTTAAACGATTTCATCAAAAGCTCTTTTAAGCTTTATTTAAAAGCTCTTTTATAAGTTATATTCAAAAACAGATCTTTTAAAAGCTTTTTAAAAGATTTCTTCAAAAGCTCTTTTAAAAGCATTCTCCAAAATCTATTTAAAAAGCTTCGAAAGCTCTTTGGAATCTTTTATCCTTAAAAAATTTAAAAAAGCTTTTCAAGAAAAATTTTAATAAAGCTTTAAACAACTTCTGAAGAAAGAGCTTTATGTTTTTAAAAGCTTTCTTGAAAAGCTCTTTATGCATTCTTCAAAAGTTTGTAAAAACTTTATTAAAATATTTAATAAAGCTCTTTAAAATCTTTCTTTGGAGCACATTTGAAAGCTTTTTTAAAAATATCTGTTTTAAAAGCTTTCATGTTTAACAATTTTTATAAAAACTTTCTAAAAAAAAGCTCCTTTAAAACCTATTTTTAAAAAGCTGTTTCAAAAGCTCTTTTAAGATTTCTTCAAAAGTTTGTAAAAGCTTTATTAAAATTGTTGTTGGTAAGCTCTTAACAATCTTTCGTTGAAGATCTTTTGAAAGCTTTCTTTTAAAAGATTTCTTTTAAAAGCTTTCATGAAAAGAAAGCTTTTGCAAGCTTTTTTTCTTCAAAAGTTTGTAAAGGCTTTATTAAAATCTTTCTATAAAGATCTTTTGAAAGCTTTCTTAAAAAGATCTGTTGATAAATCTCTTTTAAAATGTTAATAAAATACTTTGTAAAAAAGCAATTTTAAAAACTTTCTTAAAAAGCTCATTTAAAAGATTTCTTAAAAAAACCTTTCGTAAAAAGTTCGTTTAAAATTGTTTTTAAAAGCTCTTACAACCATTTGAAAAAATATCCTTTAAAAAGCTATTTTACAAAGCTTTTTTAAAGTTTTTTTTAAGCTCTTAAAATATTTCGTAAAAAGTTCGTTTAAAATCGTTTTTAAAAGCTCTTAGAACCATTTTAAAAAAGCTCCTTTAAAACCTTTTTTTAAAAGCTCTTAAAACCATTTTAAAAAGCTCTTTTATAAGCCTTTTTAAAGTTTTTTTAAGCTCTTTTAAAATATTTCTTAAAAGCTCTAAAAATCGTTTTTAAAAAGCTATTTTTAAAACTTTTTTTTTATAAAGCTCTTTTAGAATCCTTTTCAAAAATCTCTTTTACAAGCTTTTTTTAAAGTTATTTTAAGCTTTCTTAAAAAGCTTATTTAAAAGTTTGCTTATAAATCTCTTAACGAATACGAAATTCCAAATATTCCAAACTTAAATAAAAAGCTTTTCTGCTAACTATAAATGTAGCTACCACTTGTTAAGATTAATTGTAAACATTTAGACATTGTTTATAAAGCTTTTTGTAACAAAAAAAAAGCTGGGTTTTTTTTCTAAACCACTAACTAACTACCAACCAAGTGGTGATAAATTTTCGACATGCTTTTTTAATTACGAAATTGAAGATATCTTAAACATAATTAAAGCTTTTCTTTGTAGACATAGTCTTGTCTTTTATATAGCAGAGTAAACTAACTAATTGTGATTTAAACTAGACAAAATCTATTAAATATAGATTTGCAAGCAGCGCATATGATAATAAAGATTTGTTAACATAAAAGTTAACTACTTAAAAATAGATATTTCCTAAACTCAATTAAATTTTTTTTGTGTGTGTGAAAAGCTTTTAATTAAATTCTTTTTTTGGGGTTGAAAAAATAGCAAAAAAGCTCTTGTTTTTTGCTTTAAAATGTCGAATATCAAGAAGAAACCTTTTTATCAAAACTAAAAATTGACATAAAAATTTAAAAGGCCAATTGGAGAGAGAAAGAGAAAGTATGGTGTTAAAGCTTTTAAAAAAGCTTTACTTGTTAATAAAATTCTTCAAGCTTTAGCCATCATCAAGGGGGTAGTGGGTGACACTTAACATAAAGACAAATGTTCAGCTTTTATTTTCAGTTAAAAGCTTTATTTGTAGACGAGAATATCTTAGAAAATAAAAAAAACTCCATGGAAAGGAAGTAAACTTATAAATTGGATGGATAAGTGATTTCAAAATGTGATGTTAATGAAATTAAAAAATAAAAGTATATGTCGCCCGTTTGAATGTAATGAAAAATGAATAATTTAAATTAATGAATGTTGAGGGATGAGGTGAGTAAGGTTTTGAAATAAAAAAAAAATAAAAACATTGTTTTGTTCGGTTTTCTTGTTGGTTTTTTTTGCATTTTTTTGGTTATCATTATTTTTTTTTTCGTAACATTTTTATTCGACAAAATATATGTATTGTAAATATATATATATGTAGTATATAGAATTTGTTTTTGTTTTCTTTCTAAACAATAGAAACATTATTTCAATTTAAAGCTTTTTAAAACAAGAGCTTTTTTAAACTTTTTTTTTCTTATAGATATTTAACAAAAGCTTTTCACATAAAGCTTTTTATAAAAACTCCTTTTTTTAAATATATAGTTGTTGTTGGTTGGTTGATGTTGTGGATAATTAATTAATTAAAGAGAGAGAGATAAATTAAAATTTTCAAATAAAAAAATTTTAAAGAAGAAAGAAAAACATTTCATTGAGGGGGGTAGATATAAAAAATTATGGGTAGAAATTAGGGGGAAAATAGTTTTTTAGATTTTTTTAAAGAGAAAAATCTATAATTTCTTAAGATCTTAGGAGGGGAAAGGGGGTCTTAGGGAAAAGTGTTGGTTGTTTTATTAATAATCCTGATGTTGTGTTGTCTTAGCCACTGGCGGTTGCCTGTTGTTGGCAATATTCATTGGAATTATTGATTAATAAATCGTTGCCATTGCGTTGCAATTGCTGATGATAGTGGTGAGTGTGTGGTGGAGGAGAGGGTGGTGAATTGGAGAGACCATTAACCGGGTTATTGTTAATGCGCTGCAAGCGTCTTTGTAGCAACAAACTTTCACTGGGCGGTGAGAGACCAATGCTTAGGGGTGTTGAATTATAATCCATATTATTAAGATTATTATAGGGGAAGCGACCCGAGCCAATGCGTTGGGGATTGACACGATAGGTTGGCTGCATTTGGGGCTGTTGGGAATAGCATTTGCGCTGCTGATACATTTGCTGGGTGGGCGAATTGCGCTGCATATTGCAATTGCGCACCGAAGAATAGATGCAATCCTGGCGCCAATTGCGTATCTCATTGTTGCCGTTGGGTGAAGAGTTCTTGAAAGAGTGTTGTTCAGTGTCTGAGGGTGGAGAGCCACCGCTGCTGCCGGCACTGTTATGGCGATTATTATTACTATTATTATTATTAGTGTGAGTGTTTTGTTGATGATAATAGTTGGGCAACATATAGGGTTTGGAACGTGTTTGGGGTTGTTGGTTGGGCTGTTGTTCTTGCTCCTCCAGCTCTTGTGGATGAGTGCCACTGTGCGAGAAACTGCCCAAATAGTTGCGATGCTGATTGCCATAGTAGTTGGCTCCATTGTTGGGACGATATTTACGATATGATTGATTGTCTAGGTTTTTGAAATTTTTCAAATTATTAGAGTTGACATGCTGCTGCTGCTGCTGTTCCATTTGTTGTTGTTGGTTGCGTTGACGCCAATTTTCTATGGGTTGCTGCTGCTGGTGTTGTTGCTGCTGCTGTTGCTGCTTCTGCTGCTGTTGTTTCAAATTATTGGAAATATAACGCTTGTGTATATCCTGCTGTTGCTGCTGTTGATATTTCGAATATTGCCTTTGTCGTTGTGAATAGTTGTTGTAAAGAAAAGGCTTTTTGAAAACTTCCTCATCCACATCATCATCCTCTTCCTCCTCCTCCTCCTCTTCATCATCATCATAGTCCTCCTCCAACTCATTATCATCAGTAGCGAAATAAACCGTGCGTGGCTGGGAAACGGGAGATTTCCTTTGCTGGCTTAAAGGCTTTTGTTGGGTTTGCTGTTGCTCCTGCTGTTTAGTGGGAGTCTTTAAAATAGAAGCCTGTGTAGGAGCTTTGTATATTTTACATTCTTTCTCTTCATCTTTATCATCATCATCAACTTTAACATTTTCATTAGAATTAGAATTAATTTCTTGTGGTGGGCATTTAATTACATTAATGATAGGTACATTAAGTGGTACGGCATCGTTTTGCTCCTTAAAAGCTTCTAAATTTTTATTATTCTCCTTCTGCTCCTCATTTTGGGGTTTGTTAGCCTTAAGTGGCTTAAAATTTTCTTCATTTTCATCATCATTCTCTTCATTATCATTAAGATTATCATCATGTTTATTGATTTGATCAATTTTATGATTATTGCCAGTCTCATCATTTACATCAGGTAGCATTGCCTTTAAATCACTAATACTTTCCAATATTTCGATATTCTTATTAATAGAGTTTTCCTTAACAAACTCTTGCTTCTTTTCAAACACCTCATCATCTTCTTCATCATCATCATCATTAGTGTTTTCTACATCAACCTTAAGATCATTATCAACACCTTGCTTATGATCTTTATTAGCAAAATCTACTTCATCATCATCTTCATGCACTTGCTCTTCCTCCTCTTCATCCTCCTCATCTTCATTATAGTTATGATTATTATATTTTTCATTTTCATCATAATCTGGATTATATTCATCATCAGAGTCTGTTATCCAAGAGCTTTTGTAAACACCAGGACCCTCAACCAAATTACATTCGGGTTCTGGTGCCACAAATGAAGAGTTTTGCTGATTATAGGTGTCTTCCTCCTCCTCATCAATATCATCTTCATCACCTTCATTATCGTAATCATAATCATCTAGATCACGCCAATTGGTACGATAATTATTCTCATCCTCTTCGTCGCCAGTATAATACGAACGCCAATCATTGTTAGGCTCTGCCACATCATCATTTTCATCATTCGTCTCTAAACGTCCGAAATTTTCCAATACATCATCATCTTCGTCTTCATCGTGGACATTTAAAATGCAAAAGCCACCAGAACGTGATGCTGCTGAAGTATTAAAAACCGAAGAGCCGTTGCGTGAGGCGCCACCAGGGCCGCCTGTTACAGCTACACCTCCACCTGCTCCGGCTGCTCCTGATCCTACATTAACACCACCACCATTAGTGCTGGCATATTTATTAATTGATTGTCGGGAACTTAAAGTACCGGCACGTCCATAAGTCGAACGATTGCGGCTAGCAGGGCCGCCCGCCATATAAGATTTGGAATTTGTAGAACGATTTTTCTTAAATGTGGAAAAATCGGGATTTTGTTCAACGCCATTTTGTGAAGGTTGATAAATGTTGGGACGTTCTTTCATATAGTCGTAGCGCATGGAGAAATGTTGTAATATAACACGCTTCACAGCCATAGCAGATTCGGCAAATTGTGAAATTTCACGTGCCGATTGATTGCTGTAACAAAAAATAACCCATAAATACATATTAAGCAAAGATTTTCTTTTTATTTTGTTCTCAATTATATAACTTATTACCGTCTTATATTTCCTGGTGTCCTTAAAGCTTTACGTCTATTTTCCATTCTCTTACTATCTAAAGGTTCATTTTCGGATACTTTTATCCAGGGATGTTTTAATACCGCCGCAGCACTTAAACGCTTGGGTGCCTCCTTAATCAATAGGCCGCTTATCAAATCCTTGGCCTCTTTGCTGATATCATCCCATTCAGGCTCCGGGAAACAAAAATGTCCTTTGAAACCAATTAAATATAAATGAAAATCTTTTCTCTTTCTTACAATCTTCATTTCATTCCACTTACCTTCTTGTATAGACTCAAATAACAGCTCTTGACAAGTGCGACAATTTTCACCACGATTCCAGCCACAATCTTGTTCACAATTACCCGAAAATGGTGGATAACCGCACAACAATATATAGGCTATAACACCCAAGGACCATAAATCACAACGTTTGTCATAGTAATTGGCTTCGCCGACAAATAGATCGACCACCTCGGGGGCCATGAATTCGGCACTGCCAACCTAAAATAAAGAAAACAAGAAAAAAAAAAGTTAATAAAAATCAAAATAAATTTATTTTCAAAATTTATGAATTTTCAAGTAAAATTTTTAATTTAGAAAATTCAATCTAGATTTCGAATTATTGAAAAAAAAATATGAAATTTTGAGTTTAAATTTTTAATTTCGAAAATTCGAATTTAATTTCGAAATTCCAAAAATGCATCAAATTAATATTTGTTTGACATTATAATGATTTTATTTAAAAAATTACGTTATTCGGCTCAAAATGTTTAAATTCGAAAATAAAAAGTAAATTTCGAATTTCGTAAAAAGTGATAAAATTTAATTATTTGTATACAAAAGTATCTAAATAAGACTAACAATAGTTTTTAGCAAAAAATAAAAGATTTTTCAATTTTGTAAAAATTTCGAATTTCCCAAAAAAAATTATTTTTTTAAAACTGCGTTTAAATTGAACTGTAAAAAGTATTAAACAAAATTTTAGAATTTTTCTTAAAAATTTTTTTTTTTCGAAATTTATTTCGAATTTTGTAAAAAGTATTAATTTTAATTTGATTTTTAGAAAATCAAAAATTTTATGATTTTGAATAAATTTTTTTAAATTCGAACTTAATTTCGAATTTTGTAAAACGCATAACAATTTATTTGATTCAAAACAAAAACTATTTAAAAAGAACTAAAAATCATTTTTAGCAAATATTTTATGATTTTAAAACATTAAGTTCGAAAATTCGAAATTCGAAAAATCTGTAAAAGTTTTAAGCACAAAACTGTATTTTCTCAAGGATTTCGTTCAACTAACAAACATTTTGTTGGTTTAAATACATTTATTAAACTGCAAACGATCTTACAATATAAAGTCGTTAGTTCAAAGATATACAGAGTTGCAAATACAGAGTAATATATAAAGTAGCATAACAAGTATGCAAAATAAAGTGCAGGAGAAATACAGTGTATCGTACAAATATTCGTTCATTCTCAACACTCTCCTTGAATGAAATATTTCCAAGATAAAACATTTTCCCATGCACTCTTTAAATTAATAAAATAAGAGATCAAAAACTAAAAATTAACATTTCAATTCAAATTAATCTAACTTATAAAATAACATGTGGGTTAGTTAATAAAGGCCAAAACATTTTCCAAAATAGTCCAACTTCTGAGGAGTAACAGCCTTAGTAAATACATCGGCAACCATCTCGTTAGTGCACAGGTATTCCAAAGCGACTTCCTTCTCATCGATTTTCTGGCGTATGAACTTAGCTTTTATGTCCACATGTTTCGTCCTGGGTGAATAATTATTATTAAGGGCGACTTGTAAGGCCCCCTTGTTGTCACAATATAGCAACATAGTTTCATTGACATCAGGGTTGAGTTCAGCTTCTAGACGTTTCAGCCAAACTGATTCCTGTATAGCAGCTGTTAGTGACATAAATTCGGCTTCCGTCGAAGATAATGCCACTGTCTTCTGCTTCCTTGTTGACCACGAAATAGCGCCTGATTGGTACACAAAGACATAGCCGGTTGTAGATTTTCGGTCGTCAACATCTCCGGCCCAGTCTGCATCACAGAAACCTTTTATTTCGTCTTCCGTTTGCTTTTTGTAAACAATGCCCTTGTCGATTGTACCCTTCAAGTACCTCATTACACGTTTAACGGCTTCCCAGTGTGGTCTGCCAGGATTAGTCCCAAATCTACTAAGGAAATTTACCGCATAACAAATATCGGGTCGGGTAATCTGGGCCGCAAACAATAGGCAACCAATTGCTTGCATATATGGTACTTCTGACATGTTCCGCTTAGACTCATCATCTTCTGGAGACATACTAGCAGACAACTTTTGATTGTAGTCTATTGGAGTCGTGGTTGGGTTACATTCAGCCATTCCAAAACGTTGCAAGACATCCCATATATAGCGGGATTGATCTATTTTCATAAAGCCATTACCTCTTGTAATTTTCGTGCCAAGCACAGACGATACCTCTCCCATATCCTTCATTTCGAATCTGCTGGCTAGCCTTGACTTCAGTGACTTTATCGCCTCTAGGTTGTTGGAGAAAATTAGGACGTCGTCGACATAAATAGCTACATACAACATTTCACCGTCACCTACTTTGTGGTACACACATTGGTCGACCTCACCTCTCACAAGACCCATTTTAAGCAATTCGTTGTTTATTGTCTCGTTCCAAACACGACCTGACTGTTTCAGACCATATATTGACTTCTGCAGCTTGCACACCTTCTTGGAGCCATCGTCGAACATTTCAGGTTGTTGTATATAAACAGTCTCCTTCAGCGTACCATTTAAATAAGCGCTCACTGCGTCCATTTGGTGTATATACATGTCCTTCTTAACAGCCAGCGCCAGTAAATATCGAATAGAATCATATCTGACAACAGGTGAGAAGGTTTCTGTATAATCGATTCCTTTACGTTGTGAAAAGCCCTTAGATACCAGTCTCTCCTTCCATCGTATGGGATTGCCATGATCATCCCTTTTGGTTTTGAACACCCACTTCGATTTTATAGCCCTTTCACCTGGTGGTAAGTCGGTTAGCACCCACGTTTCGTTGTTCATTAATGATTCTATTTCCTCCTTCATTGCAGCCTTCCATTTACATGAGTTGTCTGACGACATTGCGTCCTCCACTGTGCCTGGATCATCAGAAATATACTGCATTGCACAAAAATTTGTCGATCTTTGAGTTTTGTTGGCAATACGATCAGACCGACGAACATTCTCCACAACAGGAATATTTTGTGCCTCATATGGGTTTGGAGCCCATTGACCACCATCATTTTCCATGGGTGATGCTAAAGGTGACGACCACTCAACAGAGTCATCATAAGTGCTGCTATCTGATTCACATTCTGTTTCAGTGTTGGATTCGATTTGAACGGGATGGCATTCAGGTGTCGATTCAACTTCGGTGACTCTCTCCCCTGAATTGACATTATCGTATTCTAGAAGTAATTCTGGATAATAAAACTCACTTTTCTCGTCCATGTTTACCTTGCTTCCTTCCAAGAACACCACATCACGGCTTATAATTATATTATAGTCATCGGGATTGAACAATCTGTAGGCCTTACTTTCGGAGCTGTACCCCATCATGATGCATTCAATCGATTTCTTATCCAGCTTACGTCGTCTTTCTTTTGGTACGTGTACAAGAGCAGGGCATCCAAAAACTTTTAGAAACTTTAAGTTAGGGCGCCGACCAGACCAAATTTCTTCGGGACTTCTATTCTCACCACGGCAAGGCACCCTATTAATTAAATAACATGCCGTGTTTGCAGCCTCGGCCCAAAAACGATGGTCTAAACCGCTGTCGATTAGCATACATCGGACTCGTTCCATCAAGGTTCTGTTAATTCCCTCGGCTGTGCCATTTTGTTCCGGGGAATATGGGCAAGTCTTTTGATGAATTACACCGCAGTCTTTCAAAAAACTTTGAAAATTTCCATTTACATATTCGCCTCCATTGTCGGTTCTTAAAATTTTCATCTTCGATGAACACTGATTCTCAGCCATTTTCTTAAAAGAAACAAATGTGTCGGAAACATCAGATTTCCTCTTGAGTGGGTACACAAACAATTTCCGGGAATAATCATCCACAAAAGTAACCAGGAATCGAGCGCCAGAAAAAGAATTCACATCAAGTGGGCCAACAACATCGGAGTGCACCAGTTCCAATAATTTTGTGGCCCTTGTTCCATCTTCTCTAATTGGTCTTCTGGTTTGTTTACCCTTAACACAAACCACACAAGGCTCGTTGTTTCCATTCTCAAATTGAATACCCAAAGAAGATTTCTTCACTTCATTCAAATTGTTATCACAAATGTGTCCCATTCTTCTGTGCCATAAACGAAGATCTTTCTTAGCAACAAAAACGTTATTCTGTTTCGAATGTGCCTCACTGTCTATACGGTATAATTCGTTGTAAATTGTTGCAGATGTAAGAAGTGTGTTGTCTTTGTCCAATATACGACAAGTTTCCCCTTCAAAAATAACTGTCTTACCGTCCATAGTCATTTGCCTTACGCTGCGTTTACACATGCAAGTAGATTGATGAAAGTTGATAATACGTATTATTATCGAAAATGTCGAAAATACATCGAAATGTCTACAAGTTGCTTGAGCGTTTACACATGCAAGTAAAAGTTCATTTTGTAAATGTTAGCGAAGGAGAATGATGTCTTCAAAATGCCACAAATATAAGAATATTACAGCTAATTTGATAAATAAACCTTTTATATATCAGCATTTATTATTTTTAAGTCAATTTGCGGCTTGAAACCAAATTTTATTATTTTTATTCATAACAATAAAGTGTTACCATGATATTCAAATACAAACATTTCTGGGGAAAATGTTAGGTTAACAATTTTTATAGATATTAGTAACAATTTTATTTATTAAAACTAATGAAATTGCTATTTTTACGAAAACGATAAGCATTAGTGGCCATTTGTACTATTTTCTTTTTCAAAAATACATAAAATAAGTTAAAAATATAATAATTATTTTACCACAATCCAGTAATTTTTTTTAAATTTTTTTAGTTAGGCAACTCTGTTTGTGTTTTTGACACTTTATTGCAGTAAGTGTCAAAAAATCACTGTCCATCGAAATTCACTAGGCAGTGAGCTGTAAGTGGCTGCATGTGTGCTTGTGTTAGTGCAAAAGTGTGAATGTATTGTGTTTTTCGAACTGTTACTTGCATGTGTAAACGCTAGGTTACAGAAAGAAGGTTTGCACATAAATTCGGCACATATTCAACGTTCTTAACCGTTACTTCTTTTTTTCTGCTTCCACTTAAAATACTTAAGTCGACGTCGCCAGCGCATTCAACGTACAATTCACTCTTGTTAGCAACAACGACTTTCTTGTCTTCTATGCTGTGTACGTTATACAAATGCTTGTTGTTGTTAATCATGTGGTTGCTAGCGCCACTATCAACATACCAATGCATATAGTTGTTGTTGTCGTTGTACCGCTCATTTGTGTCTGCACACACATTCATGCTTATGCTCGTTGCAATCAACGTTGATGAAACTTCTCTTTTTTCATTTTTCCTGTTAGGCTTACCGTTACCCTTGTTGTTGTTTCTATTTGGACAATTCTTAGAAATGTGACCAAATTCCTTACAGTTGTAGCACTGGATTGATTTTTTCTTCCTTGGATTTATATTCTTGGTGTATAGTACGGCCTCCTTTTCTGCACTAGGTGTGTCGAATTTAGCATCCTGTAGGAGTAGGTTTTTCACCATGTCGACAGTCAAGGATTCCTTGGAGTTTTCCACGGCCATTACAAGTGGTTTAAAATCTTCCGGCAACCCGGCAAGCATTAATGAAGCTGTGAGTTCGTCGTCTATATTGAGTCCTGCGTTTTTCACCTTCATCGCAGTTATTACCAACTCGTTGACATACTCCTGGACAGAACCATAATTTCGTAGTTTCATGTTCACCAACTGCTTCAATAATTCCACTTTTCGTGTGAGGCCACTATCCTCGTAAGCACGCAACAACGCATCCCAGGCTTCTTTCGCAGTTGTTGCAGCGGCAATTAGTCCATAGTTACAGGGATCTACCATCAAGGTAATTTCAGCTAATGCACGTTCATTTAAAATAACATCGCCGTCATCAACCACACCGGTTTGAACAATTTTCCAGCAACCTTTGATGACCAAGCAAGATTTAGCCTGTCTCTTCCAGACATCGAAATTCTCGCGTCCTCTTAAACGCTCCATCGAAAATCCCACAGGAAGATTTGCCATCTTATACGATTCGCGATTTTACTTTAAAAAAACACACTTTAAAAAATTTAAAACACGCGCGACATGAAGCCCATAACCTGTTGGTTTAAATACATTTATTAAACTGCAAACGATCTTACAATATAAAGTAGTTAGTTCAAAGATATACAGAGTTGCAAATACAGAGTAATATATAAAGTAGCATAACAAGTATGCAAAATAAAGTGCAGGAGAAATACAGTGTATCGTACAAATATTCGTTCATTCTCAACACATTTTAATTTAAATTTTCGAAATTAAAATTTTTATATACATTTTTCCACTTTTTACAAAATTCGAAATTAATTTCGAATGGATATGGATTTTTCAAAAAAAAATGTTTGAGTTGGAAAATTCCAAGTCAATTTCGAAATTTTAAAAAGTAAAAATTTTTAATGATAAATCTAAATAAATAGAAATTATATTTAACAAAAATTTAATGGTTTTTTAAAAAAAAATTTAATTTCGAAATTCGAACTTAATTTCGAATGTTGTAAAATGCGAAACTCTTCAAAATTAACTCAAAATTACAATTACATGATTATTACAAAAAAATTTTAATATTCGAAAATTCGAATTTAATTTCGAAATTATTTTTAACTAAAATTTAAGGTTTTTTAAACAATTTTTTAATTTCGAAATTCGAACTTAATTTCGAATGTTGTAAAATGCGAAACACTTCAAAATTAACTCAAAATAACCATTTCATGATTATTACAAGAAATTTTTAATATTCGAAAATTCGAATTTAATTTCGAAATTATTTTTAACAAAAATTTAATGGTTTTTAAAAAAAAAATTTAATTTCGAAATTCGAACTTAATTTCCAATGTTGTAAAATGCGAAACTCTTCAAAATAACAATTTCATGATTATTACAAGAAATTTTTAATATTCGAAAATTCGAATTTAATTTCGAATTTTTTTAAAAGGTACAACAATTTTATTTCAACAAAAAAAAACTATTTAAATAAACTAAAATAGATTTTGAGAACAAAATTCCATGATTATTACAGAAATTTGTAATGTTCGAAAATTCGAATTCAATTTCGAATTTTTATAAAAAGTACAAAAATTTTATTTAAACAAAAAAAATTAGAAATCGTCTAAAAAAAATTATATGATTTTGGGACAAATTTTTAAAGTTCGAAAATACGAACCTAATTTCGAATTTTGTAAGAAGTAAACAAATTACATTTTTAATACAAAAGAACTATTTAAATTGAATTAAAAATTTGTTTTTTCAACAAAATTTAAGAGTTTGAAAATTCGAATATTGTAAAATTCGAATTTTGTAAGAATTAAAAAAAAAATAAAATCATTTTAGCACAACAAAAACAATGCATTCTTGTTTTTAATAAAAATTTTATCATTTAAAATGAAAAAAAAATTTATGTTCGAAAATTCGAACTTAATTTCGAAATTTTAAAAATTATTAAAATTCTTATTTTTGACTCAAAATCTCTTTAAAAATTAAATTTTCTAACAAAAGTTTTAACTTCGAAAATTCGATTTTTATATCGAAATTTGGAAAAAAAAAATCTTTAGGCCGAAATTTAATAAATCTCTTTAAATATTTGTTGAATAAGTGGAAAATTCGTTTAATATCGTTAAATTTTATTGTTTTTATAACATTTTAATGAAAATTCAATTTATTTTACAATGTTCGAATATTCGAATTTTCGAAATTGGTTAAATAGTGGAAATTTGCTAAAATCATAAAATTTTATAACATTTTAACGAAAATTCAATAATTTTACAATGTTCGAATTTTCAAAATTAAGTTCGAAATTTAGAAATTGGTTAAATAATTTGAAAATAGCTTTAAAATCATAAAATTGTATCGTTTTTATACCATTTTAATGAAAATTCAATATAATTTGCAAAGTTCGAATTTTCGAAATTAAGTTCGAATTTTCGAAATTCGTTAAATAATTTGGAAATTGTTTAAAATCATAAAATTGTATCGTTTTTATAAAATTTTAATGAAAATTCAATATAATTTGCAAAGTTCGAATTTTCGAAATTAAGTTCGAATTTTTGAAATTTGTTAAATAATTTGGAAATTGTTTAAAATCATAAAATTTTATGGTTTTTATATCATTTTAACGAAAACTCAATATATTTTACAATGTTCGAATTTTCGAAATTAAGTTCGAAATTTCGAAATTGGTTAAATAATTTGAAAATGGCTTTAAAATCATAAAATTGTATCGTTTTTATAACATTTTAATGAAAATTCAATATAATTTGCAATGTTCGAAATTAAATTCGAACTTTTGAAATTTGTTAAATAGGTTGCAAATTGCTTTAAAACCATAAATTTTTATTGTTTTTCTAACATTTTAAGGAAAATTCAATATAATTTGGAAAGTTCGAAATTTGTTAAATAGTTTGGAAATTGCTTTAAAATCATAAAATTTTATTGTTTTTTATAATATTTTAACGAAATTTCAATATAATTTGCAATGTTCGAATTTTTGAAATTATATTCGAACTTTCGAAATTTGGAAATTGCTTTAAAATCATAAAATTTAATTGTTTATTTTATGTTCGAATTTCGAACTTTTGAAATTTTTATTGTTTTTCTAACATTTTAATGAAAATTCAATATAATCTGGAAAGTTCAAATTTTCGAAATTTGTTAAAATAATTTGGAAATTGCTTTAAAATCATAAAATTTTTGTTTTTACAACATTTTAACACAAATTCACTGTTCGAATATTCGAAATTATGTTAGAATTTTAGAAATTATTCAAAATTAAATTTTCAAATTTAGTTCTTTTACATAAAACAACAATAGATAATTAATTATTAATAAATTTAATCCTCAAAAGTGATAATAATTGATTTGTGAAAAAAGTGAAATAAACAAAAATTTTAATTTTGAAAATTAAATTTTTATATCGAAATTTGCAAAAACAAAAAAAAACAAAAATGTTTAGGCCGAAAATTAATAAATCTCTTTAAATATTACATTTCCAAACTAACAGTAAAACACTAAATTTAAATTTCGAAAATTCGAATTTTGAAAATCATGAAAATTTTTAATTTTTTAGTTTTTAATTAGCAAAAATTGTAAATTTCATACATTAATCACCCCTATCGTGTAAAACATGTGAAATTTGTGTTCCCATGAAATATCCATTTCCCTCGAAGGGAAAATTGCTATCATGATATTCCCCTAAACTTTTCATTCACAATAGTTGATTTTGTTCGTAACAGCTGTTTATTGTTTACAAAATTTCATCTAAAAATTTCACAACATGGGGAATTTTTTCACGTGAACAAAGTTTATGAACGAAAAATGGGAAATGGGAACATATTTCATGTGAAATATTGATTCGCGATAGGGGGTAATATTAAGATTTTAAGGAAAAATATTTTAAATTTTGTAAATCACGATTTTTGTTTTTCTTCTTCTTTTTTTTCTCAACTTACTGGTGTTAATAGCTGTGGCGTGGCCGCCGGCGACGAAATATCCGTGGTGAACTTGATGCCAGAGCCCAAATCAAAATCACATATCTTAATGGGACACAATTTATCGGGGTAAACGCATAAAATATTCTCAGGCTTGAGATCACGATGAGCTATGCCCTTCTTATGCAGGAAATCCAAACCAGATGCGATCTCCTTAATAATCTGGGCAGCCTCATGTTCCGAAAAACAAATATGCTCCTGAATGCGAGTCAACAGAGGACCGCCGTTGATTTTCTCAAAAACTAAATAAAACTTTTCATCATCTTCGAAAAATTCAATCAATTGCAAAATACCAGGATGACCCTGGCAATGATGGAATGTTTCGACTTCGCGAAAAACACGTGCACGCGCATGACCGGGAATTTTGTCAATCACCTTGACGGCATACTCTAAATCGGTGTAGATATTAACGCATGTCTGCACCGAAGCATAGGCGCCTTCGCCCAATATCTCGCCAGTAAGTTTATATAACTCTGAGGAAAGAAAAAACAAAATTAAAGAAGATGAATATGTTTAAGAACTAAATATGTAACTTACCTTGAAATGTAGACGAGTGTAGAGATGAAGAGGTACGCTTCTTTTTACGTCTTTTCTTTTGCATCTCCTCCTTATGGCGATTGAAATTGGCCTGACGCTCGGTTTCGGTCATTTTTAAAGCCTCACTAGATTCATTGCCCGATACATCTTCGCTGCTATAGCGGGTAAGTTCATTATGGCCACCTGGAATAAAATTAATTTAAAACTCAAATTAGGCCACATGTTATTTTTATTATGTTTTTCTTAAATAAACAAGAGTGATAAGAAATTTCTACTTAATATTTATTAATTTGAACAAAAAATTAAACACCCACTCTAATTTTTTGACAGTGTCACGCTTTTGTTAAAAATAAAGAAAAATGTAAACAAAAACAAATGTCTTCTCCTCCCTCTGCTGCTCTTCAACATAAATAACAAATTAAAAACATATTTATCTACATAAATTTGAATGAACGCGCGGTCATGTATTTTTAAATAATTTTTTTTTTTTAAAAAAAAAGTGAAAACAAAAGAATTGTTTTGTTTTCCTTACAGTAAATAGCTTGTAATTAAAATAATTTATGTTTTATTTTAATTCGAAAGATAAAAAATGTTTCAAAAAATTTATTTACATCAACTGGATGGACATTTGCCTTTCCCAATCATACTTTTTCAATTCCCCTTCTTATTATAACACAGTGTAACAATATTCATTTAAAAGTTTTTCAGTTTTATGGCAATTTGTTGTATAAATATGTTTATTTTCAATGCAATTTTTATATAGTTGTTGTATTTATTTAAATGAAATGAAAAAAAATAATAAAAACTGCGCAGTTTTAATTTAATATTATTACAATTGAAATAAGATACATTTATTTTATTTATTTTTATTTGTATTTTTCTCTTTACAAAACTATATATACAAATGTATAAATTAAGGCGATTGAATGTGTGTATTTGTACACATAATTCTTGTGTGATCGTTATATAGAACTGTGCGGTCGGTGGTGGCCTGTTATATAAAACGTTTAATGTAAAAATAAATTAAGTATTCTAATTAAGAGATTATAAAACAATAATTTATTTAAACAAATGTTTTTGATCTCGTTTTTATTTAATTAAAATCAGCTAATGAGACTCACTATTAAATAAATAGAACTAATTAAAATCCAATATTCGAAAATTGAATAATAATTTCGAATACGTTAAAGATGTTTATTTTGATAATTTCAAAAAAAAATTTGAATATTTTAGTCAATACTGATAGTTTTCAAAATTTATTTAATTAAAATGCAATTGATTTCTAACAAAATTTTAGAAATTTCACTCAATACTGAAAGTTTTGAAAATTTCAACATTAATTCATCATGATAATTTTGAAATTTATTCAAAATCCTACAGATTTGAGAAAATTTAACTCAATACTGAAAATTTTGAAAATTCTAACTTTAATTTAGAATAATGTAGAAATAATAATCAAAAACCTACAAACACAATTTGAGAAAAATTTGATTCAATACTGAAAATTTTGAAAATTCGAATTTAATTTTCAATAATCACACAATATTTAAGAGATTTCATTCAATACTGAAAATTTTTAAAATTCGAACTTTAATTTTGAAATCTTGAAAGATGATTATTTTGAAAATTAATCAAAAAGCTACAGATTTCAAATTTTTTTTAGAAATTTCACTCAATACTGAAAGTTTTGAAAATTCCAATATTAATTAATCATCTTTCAGGATGATAATTTTGAAATTTATTCAAAAACCTACAGATTTTGCAAAATTTAACTCAATACTGAAAATTTTGAAAATTCCAACTTTAATTTTGAATAATGTAGAAAGAATAATCAAAAACCTACAAGATTTCAAACACAATTTGAAAAAAATTTCACTCAATACTCAAAAATTTTGAAAATTCGAATTTAATTTGCAATAATTTTTTATATCTAATTAAAAACCAATCGATTTCAAACAATATTTAAGAGATTTCATTCAATACTGAAAATTTTGAAAATTCGAACTTTAATTTTGAAATCTTTAAAGATGATTATTTTGAAAATTAATCAAAAAGCTATAGATTTCAAAAAAAAAAAAAAAGATTTCACTCAATACTGAAAGTTTTGAAAATTCCATCTTTAATTTTGAAAATTTTAACTTAATTTGCAATAAGAAAAATATGTTTATTTTGATATTCAATTAAAAACCAATGGATTTTAAATAAAATTTAAATGATTTCCCTCAATACTGAATATTTTGAAAATTCGAAAATTCAAAAATCAATAGATTTGAAGCAAAGTGTTAAATCTTTTATTCAATATTGAAAATTAATTTCCAATATTTATGAGATTTCAATACTGAAAATTTTGAAAATTCGAACTTTAATTTTGAAATTTTTAAAGATGATTATTTTGAAAATTAATCAAAAAGCTACAGATTTCCAAAATTTTTTTTAAAGATTTCACTCAATACTGAAAGTTTCGAAAATTCCAACTTTAATTTTGAAAATTTTAACTTAATTTTCAATAAGAAAAATATATTTATTTTGATATTCAATTAAAAACCAATCGATTTTAAATAAAATTTAAATGATTTCACTCAATACTGAAAGTTTTGAAAATTCGAAAATTCAAAAATCAATAGATTTGAAGTAGGGATGCCAAACGGGACTGGGTTTTACAAATCCCGGGATTCGGGATTTTAGAAATGTAAATCCCGGGATCCCGGGATTTTTCGGGACCCCGGGATTTTTCGGGATCCCGGGATTTTTCGGGATTTCGGGATTTTTCGGGACTTCGGGATTTTAGTTAAACGTCAAAAACATCAAATTCAACAATAAAAACTATTATATCATTAATATATTTAAGTAAAAACATAACAAATCAAAAACTAATGCGTTAAATTAAAATAAAATGGTCCATGATTTCCCCTAGCTCCATACAATTGTCCCCCGGAGTACTGTTTGAGCAGTCATAAATATCTTGATTATGCGGCAATCCTTATAAAATTTTGCACAAAATAAGTTGTAAATACTCTGAAATTATACTGTAAAGTACTGCGGAAATCGGGCTACATTTGCCCCTAGTCCCCTTTAGAAAATAACTTGAACATAAATTTCGTAAAAGTGTAAATTGTGTAAAAGCCTGTTAATGCAAGGGAGACGTGCTGCTCTCCGATTCAAATGAAAAAATCTGTCTGCGTTTGGATTTGAAGCGAGATTAGTATTATAAAATTTAGCTTTCTAAGTATTTTGGGTGCTTCAAAAATCTTCCTAAAATATCAAAAATCTCATAATATTTCGGGATTTGTTAATCCCGAAAAATCCCGGGATTCTTTTTTACAAATCCCGGGATTCGGGAAATCCCGATCCCGAAAAATCCCGGGATTTTCGGGATCGGGATTTCGGGATTGGCATCCCTAATTTGAAGCAAAGTGTGAGAGATTTTATTCAATATTGAAAATTAATTACCAACACAATTTGAGCAAATTCGAACATCATTTGGAATAAGAAAAATATGTTTATTTTGATATTCAATTAAAAACCAATCGATTTTAAACAAAATACTAAAGATTTCATTCAATACTGAAAGTTTTGAAAATTCGAACTTTAATTTCGAATATGTTAAAACATGATTATTTTAAAATTTATTCAAAAACCTACAGATTTCAAACTAAATTTGAGAAAATTTGACTCAATACTGAACATTTTGAAAATTCAAACTTAATTTTCAATACCAAAAATATGTTTAATTTTTATATTCAATTAAAAATCTAAAGATTTTAAACAGAATTTAAGAGATTTCACTCAATACTGAAAGTTTTGAAAATTCTAATTTCAATATCGAATGCGAATTTGTATAAAAAACAGAAAGTTTTAAAAAATCGAACTTTAATTTCCAATTATTAAGATGATTATTTTGAAAATTAATTAAAAATCTGCAGATTTCAAAAACAATTTGAGAAAATTTTATTCAATTCTGAAAATTTTTAAAATTCAAACTTAAATTTGGAATAAGAAAACTATGTTTAATTAAAAACCAACAGATTTCAAACAAAATTTAAGCGATTTCAATCAATACTGAAAGTTTTGAAAATTCGAATTTTAATTTTGAAATCTTAAAATTTAAATTGGAAATTTACTCAAATTTGATTCAATACTGAAAATTGCAACATTAATTTCGAATATGTTGAAAAATGATTATTTTGTATATTATTCAAAATCCTACAAATTTCAAACAAAATTTGAGAAAATTTTGAAAATTCGAAATTAATTTAAGAAAATTAAAAATTAATGGAATTATTTTGAATTGATATTCAATTAAAAACTTACAGAATTAAAAAAAAAAATTACGATTTCACTCAATACTGATGGTTTTGAAAATTCGAACTTTAATTTCAAATATGTTAAATATGTTTATTTCAATATTTTAATAAAAAGCTGTGATTTAAAAAAAAAATTGAGGAAATTTGACTCAATACTGAAAATTTTGAAAATTGAAAATTATTAAAAACTCAAAATTTTATATAAAAAATTGGAAATTTCTTAAGGATTTGAAGAATAAATTATGTTATTGAATTAAAATTAATATAATAAACCAATTCTTGTTACGAAATAAAGATTTTGAAAATTCTATCAAAAATTAGAAAACAAAAAATTCAATAAATTTTCAAATAATTATTAAATTAAATGAAAAATAAAAATTTACACTAAAAAGCTAAAATCAAAAATTCGAATTAATTTCGAAAATTCAAACTCCATTTTGTAGATTGAAAATTTTTAAATTTTAAATCTGTATTTATCGATTTCTGATAATAATAAAATAATAAAATAAATTCTGCAAAAATCAATATTTTGAATAAAAATTTTGAAATTTCTCTAGGATTTAATAAGTAAATAAGGTTATTTAATTTTAATGAATAAAACAAACCCTTTCTGTGCCAAAATAATCATTCTGAAAATTCAAACTTAAAATCGAATTTCAAAATTCAAGAAAATTTCGAAAATTCATGTGAGAGAATTTGCAAATATTTTTTAATTTTTGGGATTTACAAATTTTAACATCAACAAAATTCAATTTCAAACTTAAGAAATATTTGAAATAAATTTAATTTTTGGGATTTACAAATTTTAACATCAACAACATACAATTTCAAACATTTAAATTTTGATTTAAATGCAATGAACTTTGTGAAAGCGTACGTAAGAATTCTAATTTTAGTTTATCAGAACAGGGAAAATGAAAAAGAAAATGTTCAATTTCAAATTTACAAAAATTATTGAGTATTGAAATAATAATTAAAACAAAAATGATTTATACTTATAGTGCTTTTGACCGCTTTATTATAATAGTAACAAAAACAAACATGCTTTGTTTAAAACATTTTCACAAAGAAAATTAATAATTCTTGGCAAAATTTCTGTATTTTACTTGTTGTATATTAGAATAAATTAAATTGTTTTGTGATTTTTTTTTTGAAAATTTTCCTATAGCTAACAAAAGAAAGTCAAAATTTTTGACTTTTTTTTAAAATTAATTTTCAATTTTACAATATTTTCAATTTATTTATGTTAAATTTATTACGTTTCAATAATAAATTTATAAAAAAAAAGAGAATAATGCCAAAGAAGATAGACATGACATGTAGAAATCGAACAGATAGATAGACAAGACAAGACAGACAAATGAACACAGCAGAAGAGATAAACCTACAAGTGGAAGTAGTAGGCCAGGCCATCATCATCAACATCACGATCAAGAGCACACAACACACACAACAGCATTTCATCTGGTGGCGAATGACGCACATGGAAAGTTCAGTTCATTTTAGGCAATACGTATAAATTAAATGTCTATTTTGAAATCTACATGTGGAGCATTATTTCTATACAAAGTAAACAAAAGTACTGTTCTACAAATGAATTATATATTTATTAGCTGTGTTCCTTTACATTTATTTGTATTTTGTATAAAAATACAATTTATTTTGAGTTGTTTTTGCAATGTCTAGCAATTTTAAATGGCCTTAACTGAAAGTGACTGATTATGTATTTGTTTTCATAGTTCGAGTGCTGGTGGTGCTGTTTTTTGTTTTGGGGGGCATACTAGCAAAGATTAGGCTTGTTTGTTTATTTCACTTTTTTTCCAAATCAATTATTATCATTTTTGAGGATTAAATTTATTAATAATTAATTATTTATTGTTGTTTTATGTTTTTCTATTTTTTTATTAATAGTTTATGATTGTTTTGTTTATCAGTATGTACACCGTTTCAAATAAAATAAATTTGAAAATTTAATTTTGAATAATTTCAAATTTTGAATATTCGAACAGTGAATTTATGTTAAAATGTTATAAAAAACAATAAAATTTTATGATTTTAAAGCAATTTCCAACTTATTTAACAAATTTCGAAAATTCGAACTTAATTTCGAAAATTCGAACATTGTAAAATATATTGAATTTTCATTAAAATATTATAAATCAATAAGATTTTATGATTTTAAAGCAATTTTCAACTTATTTAACAAATTTAAAAAATTCGAACTTAATTTCGAAAATTCGAACATTGTAAAATATATTGAATTTTCGTTAAAATGTTATAAAAACAATAAAATTCTATGATTTTAACAAATTTCAACCAATTTCGAAAATTCGAACTTAATTTCGAAAATTCGAACTTTGCTAATTATATTGAATTTTCGTTAAAATATTATAAAACCAATAAACTTTTATGATTTTAAAGCAATTTCCAAATTATTTAACAAATTTCGAAAATTCGAACTTAATTTCGAAAATTCGAACTTTGCAAATTATATTGAATTTTCATTAAAATGTTATAAAAACGATATAATTTTATGATTTTAAAGCTATTTTCAAATTATTTAACCAATTTCGAAAATTCGAACTTAATTTCGAAAATTCGAACTTTGTAAAATATATTGAATTTTAATTAAAATATTATAAAAACAATAAAATTTTATGGTTTTAAAGCAATTTGCAACCTATTTAACAAATTTCGAAAGTTCGAATTTAATTTCGAAAATTCGAACATTCAATATATTTGAATTTCAGTTAAAATGTTATAATAACAAGAAAATTTTACGATTTTAAAGCAAATTGCAACTTATTTAACAAATTTCGAAAGATCGAATTTACTTTCGAAAATTCGAACTTAATTTCGAATATTCGAAAATTGGAAAATATATTAAATTTTAATTAAAATATTATAAAATCAATAAAATTTTATGGTTTTAAAGCAATTTCCAACTTATTTAACAAACTTCGAAAATTCGAACTTAATTTCGAATATTCAAAAATTGGAAAATATATTGAATTTTCTTTAAAATGTTATGAAAACAATCAAATTTTATGATTTTAAAGCATTTCCAACTTATTTAACAAATTTCGAAAATTCGAACTTAATTTCGAAAATTCGAACTTAATTTCGAAAATTCGAACATTGTAAAATATATTGAATTTTCGTTAAAATGTTATAAAAACAAGAAAATTCTATGATTTTAACAAATTTCAACCAATTTCGAAAATTCGAACTTAATTTCGAAAATTCGAACATTGCAAATTATATTGAAATTTCGTTAAAATGATATAAAAACCATAAAATTTTATGATTTTATGCAATTTTCAACTAATTTAACAACTTTTGAAAGTTCGAATAAATATCGAAAATTCGAAATTAATTTGTAAAAATAACTAAAATTATCAGTTTTTTATAAAAATTAAAAATTTTTGTTTAAATTTTGAACATTTTGACATAATTTCAAAAATTCGAAGTCAATTTCGAAAATTCGAACATAAGTTAAAATTTTTAAAAATTGCCCAAATTTTCAATTAAAATATGTATAACTTACAAGACTATTTTCTTTGTTATGGTAGGACTATGTATATTTCAATATTTTGTTTTCATTTTCTATTATAGTTTTTTTTATAATATTTATTTAACTTACTGCTGTCTGCCTGCTTACTTTTTAGTCTGTGTTAAATATTAAGCCCACAAAACAAACAAGCAAATATAAGAAAAGGGAAAAAAAAGTTCATTGCATTGTTTAGAATGCACAATTGCATTTCTAATGATGATAATAATAAAACATACAATCAATTGTGGGGCTGTGTGTAAAAATGCTCTAAAGCCACTTAACTCTATAAATAAACTATTTTTTTTTCTTTCATTCTATATATTCTTTTTCTTTCTGATAGTCAACTAACTACAGAGTCTTGCAAAGTTTATGATGGAGAGTAGTTTAAACATAAAAAAATATGGAAAATTATTGTACAAAAATAAAAAAAAAAATAAAAAAAACTTTATAAATATACAACAACTTTAAGCGATAAATTAGCATAGAGTGTCAAGGAACTAAAATTATAGTGTTGATAAAACAATGGAATCATCGATGGCAGGCAAAAAAAAAATCATCACCAGTCATTAAACCCAGCTCATGGTTAAGTGTATGAATATGTGTTTTAGTTTGAAAACTTAAACACTTAAATGTTACTACATTTAAATTTGATTTTCAATCGTTTATGTATTCAAATTTTCTAACATGATAACTTTCAGTCAGAGACCTTAGTTTAGCAATAATGTTATTTAAAATTGTCAAAAATCATTAGAATTTAAGAAATTTGCAGAATTTTTAATTTCGAAATTAAGTTCGAATTTCAAACATTAAAATTTAAGCCTAAACGACATAAAATTTTAATTTTTAATTTCGAAATTAAGTTCGAATTTTCGAACATTCAAATTTGGCTTAAAACAGAAAATTTTAGCAAATTAATATAAATAACTATTCTTAACTATAATTAAAGCAAAAATTTTGCAACTTTTATAAATTCGAAATTAAGTTCGAATTTTCGAACATTGAATTTTTAGCTTAAAATTTAAAAAAAATCCCAATAAATAAATATAAAATATTGAACACAGTTAAGAACTGTTAGATTTATGTAAATTTAAAGAAAATCAAAAATTTTCCAATTTCGAAATTAAATTCGAATTTTCGAACATGGAATTTTTGGACTTAAAACACAAAATTTTAGCAAATAAATAAAAATTAAATAGATTAAACTACTTTCAAATTAATAATTTGAAGATTTTCTATATTCGAAATTTCGAACATTGAAATTTTGGCTTAAAAGAGAAAATTTTAGCAAATTAATATAAATAACTATTCTAAACTATAATTAAAGCAATAATAAGTTTGAATTTTAGCAAATAAATTAAAATTAAATAGATTATATTACTTTCAAAGCAATAATTTGAAAATTTTCTAAATTTATAGAAAATCGAAAATTTTCCAATTTCGAAATTAAGTTCGAATTTTCGAACATAAAATTTTTGGACTTAAAACTCCAATTTTTAGCAAATAAATTAAAATTAAATAGATTAAACTGCTTTCTAAGCAATAATTTGAAGATTTTCTATATTCGAAATTAAGTTCGAACTTTCGAACATTGAATTTTTTGCTTAAAAAATGTTAAAAATGCCTGTAACACAGTTAAGAACTGTTAGAATTTATGTAAATTTAAAGAAAATCGAAAATTTTCCTATTTCGAAATTAAGTTCGAATTTTCGAACATTGAATTATTGAGCTTAAAACACCATATTTTAGCAAATAAATTAAAATTAAATGGATTAAACTACTTTCAAGGCAATAATTTGAAAATTTTCTAAATTTTTAAATTCGAAATTAAGTTCGAATTTTCGAACATTGGATATTTTGCTTAAAAAATGTTAAAAATGCCTGTAACACAGTTAAGAATTGTTAGAATTTATGTAAATTTAAAGAAAATCGAAAATTTTCCAATTTCGAAATTAAGTTCGAATTTTCGAACATTGAATTTTTTAGCTTAAAACACCAAATTTTAGCAAATAAATTAAAACTAAATGGATTAAACTACTTTCAAAGCAATAATTTGAAAATTTTCTATATTCGAAATTAAGTTCGAATTTTCGAACATGGAATTTTTTGCTCAAAAATTTTAAAATTCCATGTAACACTGTTAAGAATTGTTAGAATTTATGTAAATTTAAGGAAAATCGAAAATTTTCCTATTTCGAAATTAAGTTCGAATTTTCGAACATTGAATTTTTGAGCTTAAAACACAAAATTTTAGCAAATAAATTAAAATTAAATAGATTAAACTGCTTTCTAAGCAATAATTTGAAAATTTTCTAAATTTTTAAATTCGAAATTAAGTTCGAATTTTCGAACATTGAATATTTTGCTTAAAAATTTTAAAAATCCATGTAACACAGTTAAGAACTGTTAGAATTTATGTAAATTTAAAGAAAATCGAAAATTTTCCAATTTCGAAATTAAGTTCGAATTTTCGAACAGGCAATTTTTCGGCTTAAAACACCAAATTTTAGCAAATAAATAAAAATTAAATAGATTAAACTACTTTCTAAGCAATAATTTTCAAATTTTTAAATTCGAAATTAAGTTCGAATTTTCGAACATGGAATTTTTTGCTTAAAAAATGTTAAAAATGCCTGTAACACAGTTAAGAACTGTTAGAATTTATGTAAATTTAAAGAAAATCGAAAATTTTACAATTTCGAAATTAAGTTCGAATTTTCGAACATGGAATTTTTGGACTTAGAACTCCAAATTTTGGCAAATAAATTAAAATTAAATGGATTAAACTACTTTCAAAGCAATAATTTGAAAATTTTCTATATTCGAAATTAAGTTCGAATTTTCGAAGATTGAATTTTTTGCTTAAAAATCTTAAAAATGCATGTAACAAGCTTAAAATATAAATTTTAGCAAATATCTAAGAATTATGTAGATTTTGCATGTTTTATTGTAAAAATATGCTGTATTTAAGTGAAATATGTTCAATTTTATTTATGAAAAATGTGTTTTTAATAACATTCGTTTTTATTTAGTTTTTTCTTATGCCTATATTTGTTTGTGCAAAACATTTTATTATCTTTTAGTTATTAATTATAGTTCCTTGAAACTTTCCAAGTGTGTGTTGTTTTTTTTTAATATTTATTTCAGATTATTTTGTTTTTTATTTGTAGCTGCTTCAATGAAGAATAATAAATCGATTCGAACTATAATAAAATTAATTATCTTTAATGTTTATATCACTTTTTTTTATTTTATTTTTCATAAAGAAATTAAATTCTTGATTGTATGTTTGGTTTTGTTTTTTTGCTATTTTGAATTTATAATTAGTGATGTGATAATAATTTGTATTTTTTTTTTCATTTCGAAATTCGAATGCGCAATAAATTAATGTTACAAAATTCTTGTTATTCACTTTTTCTTTCTCTAGGTTGGATGAATTTTTTTTTGTTCTTTGCCTTCTTTTAAATACTATTAAATAAATTAACATGCTACTTTTTTTGCGTTATTTATTTACACTTTTTTTTTATTTTTTTTCTCTTGTATTTATTTACTTTTTGTTATCATGAAAACACCCCATGTATATTTAATTTTTTTATCTGAAATTTATTTAAATTAATACTAAAAAAAGTTGATTTTTCTAAATAAAAAAAAATCGCCAACAAAAGCATAGAAGAAAAAAACCTTCAAGTTTGTAAACAATATAGAAAAAAAAAACTATTGATAAATCGTACGTAAGCGAAAGATTTATACAAAAATGTGTTTTTTTTATTTGTTATAAAAATTGGTAGGTATTGGACTATTGTATTTATATGGTGTTTTGCAAATTGTATTTTTTACAAAGTGTGAATATAACAAAAAAAACTGTTCGCTAATTTGTAAACATTACTTAAAAAAAGGCCATTAAATAATATAAACAATACAAAACACAAATAAAAAAAAAATGATTCAAAGGGGAAAATTAGCCGGCATTTTGTTAATGTGCCTATTAAAAAAAAACTCATTTAGCCGGCTTGCAGTAAATACTTTGAACAAAATTATAGCAATAAATTAAAAAAGTATAAATACAAACTGTACAAATTCGAAATGTATTGAAATCATAATAAAATTTAAGAAATCTATTTAAAATCTACAATAAATTTTAAAAGCATTATGAAATTTTAATGATTCTGGTTAAAAATTAGCTGGAAATTCAATATTATGAAATTAAATATTCAAAATTTACTCTCAAAATCATTAAAGGCTTTTAAAAAGTATTAAAAATTATAAAAAAAATGCAAGAAAATCTAAAAATTAAGAATTTCGAACTAAAGTTCGAATTTTCGAACATTGATTTTTTTTGATTTTAAACCCAAAACCAGCCAATACTTTAAAGAAATGTTAGAAATTATTAAAATTTAAAGAAAATTAAAAAAAATCAAATTTCGAAATTAAGTTCGAATTTTCGAATATAGAATTTTTTTGCTGTTCTTGCAATAATTTATTAAAAACCAATGAAAATTGCAAAAAATTTTAAAAAATCAATGAAAATTGCAAAATTTCTTATTTCGAAATTAAGTTCGAATTTTCGAACATGGAATTTTTGTCTTAAATAAACAGATTTTGCAATAATGTATTAAAAAATGATGAAAATTGCAATAAAATTAAAGAAAACTGAAAATTTTAAAATTTCAAAATCGATTTCGAATTTTCGAACATTGAATTTATTTATTTTAAACTCAAAAAATTCACTAAAACCGGCCAATACATTAAAGAAAGTTTAGAAATGATAAACATTTAAAGAAAATTAAGAAAAATCTAATTTCGAAATTAAGTTCGAATTTTCGAACATGGTTTTTTTTGCTGGTTTTGCAATAATTTATTAAAAACCAATGAAAATAGCCAAAAATTAAAAAAAAAATTAATGAAAATTATTTCGAAATTAAGTTCGAATTTTCGAACATAGAATTTTTGGCTTAAATTAACAGTTTTTGCAATAATGTATTAAAAAATGATGAAAATTGCAATAAAATTAAAGAAAACTGAAAATTTTAAAATTTCAAAATCGATTTCGAATTTTCGAACATTGAATATTTTTATTTTAAACCCAAAAAATTCACTAAAACCGGCCAATACTTTAAAGAAATGTTAGAAATTATTAAAATTTAAAGAAAATTAAGAAAAATAAAATTTCGAAATTAAGTTCGAATTTTCGAACATAGTTTTTTTTGCTGTTTTTGCAATAATTTATTAAAAACCAATGAAAATTGCCAAATATTTTAAAAAATTAATGAAAATTGCAAAATTTCTTATTTCGAAATTAAGTTCGAATTTTCAAACATAGAATTTTTGGCTTAAATACACAGATTTTGCAAATAATGTATTAGAAAACCATGAAAATTGCAATAAATTTAAACAAATTTAAAGAAAACTGAAAATTTTCTTATTTCGAAATCGAGTTCGAATTTTCGAACATGGAATTTTTTGTCTTAAATACACAGATTTTGCAAAAGTGTATTAGAAAATCATGCAAATTACAATAAATTTAAAAAAATTAAAGAAAACTGAAAATTTACCAATTTCGAAATTAAGTTCGAATTTTCGAACATTGATTTTTTTTGGTTTTACACCGAAAATGTTCACTAAAACCGGCCAATACTAATTAGAATTTATAAAAATTTAATGTAAATTAAGAAAAATCAAATTTCGAAATGAAGTTCGAATTTTCGAACATAGAATTTTTTGGCTGTTTTTGCAGTAATTTATTAAAAACCAATGAAAATAGCCAAACATTTTAAAAAATTAATGAAAACTGAAAATTTTCCAATTTTGAAATTATGTTCGAATTTTCGAAACTGAAAATTTTCCAATTTCGAAATTAAGTTCGAATTTTCGAACATTATTTTTTTTTGGTTTTAAACCCAAAATATTCACTAAAACCGGCCAATACTAATTAGAAATTATAAAAATTTAATGTAAATTAAGAAAAATCAAATTTCGAAATGAAGTTCGAATTTTCGAACATAGAATTTTTTGCCTTTTTTTAAAAAAAATATTAAAAAACCATGAAAATTGCAAGGAATTTAAAAAAAATTAATGAAAACTAAAATTTTTCTTATTTCGAAATTATGTTCGAATTTTCGAACATAGAATTGTTTGCCTTAAATACCTAGTTTTTGCAATAATTTATTAAAAAATTATGAAAATTGCGAGAAATTTAAAAAAAATTTGAGAAAATTGTAAATTTTTTAATTTCGAATTTTCGAACATAGAATTTTTTTGTTCAAAATGCAACAAAAATTACCATAATATAAATAAAAACTATTCAGTAGCTTAAACAATTAAGAAAATTTAATAAAAATGGAAAAATTTTCAATTTCGAAAAAAGTTCGAATTTTCGAACATTGAATTTTTTGGTTTTAAAACAGAAAAATTATTGAAATTATTTAATGCGGTAAATAATTTGTGGAAATTTGGAAAGAAATGAAAAATTTTCAATTTCGAAAAAAAGTTCGAATTTTCGAACATTGAATCTTTTTGGTTTTAAAACACAAAAATTATTAATGCAATAAATAATTTGTGGAAATTATGAAAATTTGCAGAGAATTGCCAAATTTTTAATTTCGAATTTTCGAACATGATTTTTTTCGGCTCAAAAAACACCGTTTTTCCAACTGTGTAATAAAATGACATGGAAATTGTTAAAAATTTCAAGAAATCTCAATATTTTCTCATTTCGAAATAATGAAATTTAAAAAAAATGTGAGAAAACTGCAAATTTTCTAATTTCGAATTTTCGAACATTGAATTTTTTCATTCAAAACGCAACAAAAATTACCATAATATAAATAAAAACTATTTAGTACCTTAAACAATTAAGAAAATTTAATGAAAATGGAAAAATTTTCAATTTCGAAAAAAAGTTAGAATTTTCGAACATTGAATTTTTTGGTTTTAAACCACAAAAATTATTAATGCGATAAATAATTTGTGGAAATTATGAAAATTTGCAGAGAATTGCCAAATTTTTAATTTCGAATTTAAGATCGAATTTTCGAACATGATTTTTTTCGGCTCAAAAAACACCGTTTTTCCAACTGTGTAATAAAATGACATGGAAATTGTTAAAAATTTCAAGAAATCTCAATATTTTCTCATTTCGAAATAAAGAAATTTCAAAAAAATGTGAGAAAATTGCAAATTATCTAATTTCGAATTTTCGAACATAGAATTTTTTTGTTCAAAATGCAACAAAAATTACTATAATATAAATAAAAACTATTCTGTACCTTAAACAATTAAGAAAATTTAATGAAAATGGAAAAATTTTCAATTTCGAAAAAAGTTCGAATTTTCGAACATTGAATTTTTTGGTTTTAAAACACAACAATTATTAATGTGATAAATAATTTGTGGAAATGATGAAAATCTTAAGAGAATTGCAAAAATTTTTAATTTCGAATTTAAGATCGAATTTTCCAGCAGTGTAATAAAATGACATGCAAATTGAAAAATTATCATTTCGAAATTAAGTTCGAATTTTCGAACATTGAAAATTTTGTTTCAAAATATCAAAAATTAATCACAAATTGTTTTAATTATGATTTTTTATACCCTACACCACCATAGTGGGGAGGGTATTATGCGTTTGTGCAGATGTTTGTAACGCCCAAAAATATTATTCTAACACCCACCTTAAAGTATACCGATCGACTTAGAATCACTTTCTGAGTCGATTAAGCGATGTCCGTCCGTCCGTCCGTCCGTCCGTCTGGTTGGCTGGCTGGCTGGCTGGCTGGCTGTCCATGTAAACCTTGTGCGCAGAGTACAGGTCGCAATTTTGAAGATATTTCGATCAAATTTGGTACATATTATTTTTTCGGCTCAAGGACCAAGCCTATTGAAACTGGCTGAAATCGGTCCACTATTTCACCTAGCCCCCATACGAATGTCCTCCCGAAATTGGACTTTATCGGTCATAAATGTTTAATTTATATATGTATCTCCACAAATTCCGCTCCAAATAAGTTTTATATACACAAAATTCATGTCACCAAATTTTGTTACGATCGGTTCATAATTAGTCATAGCTCCCATATAGACCCGCTTCCGAAAATCACTTTAACGTGCATAAATCGCTTAAAAATGTTGGTATAAACACAAAATTCAATAGAAATAACTTTAATATAGACATAAATCACATGACCTAATTTCATGGTGATCGGTCCATAATTGGTCATAGCCCCCATATAACCCCACTTCCGAAAATCACTCAAAAATATAAATTATTGAAATTTTGAAAGACAAATTTTTTGCTCTTTTACTTAGTGTAGGGTATTATATGGTCGGGATTGACCGACCATACTTTCTTACTTGTTTTTATTTATTTTCAACAACCTAGCCTTATTGGCCATAACCGGTTATAAATTTCTACTTAAGATTAGAAAATTAATAGAAAATTTTTTAATTTTTAATTTTTTATTTTAATTTTTAAATTTTCCCAAATGACTTGCACATCTTTTTGTTGAAGCAAATTTTTATCATAAATGTTTCGTTTAAAATTTAAATTTCCCTTTCTGTCTGCCTGTGTTTTGGTTGTTTCATTTACTTTCTGAGAAAACTCAAAATGAAATGAATTGTCACTTTTTTCTGTTGATTGGATGAGATGATCCCCACACCACCCACATTGACGATCAGTTTCACTTTTCTTTGAGAAATTAAAAAAAAAAAATTACAAATGATTGCTTTGCTTGGGTATTTAAATTTTAAGACAAAACTGATGATGATGATGAACAAAATGCCACCAAGAAAGAATATTTAATAGAAAAGCAAAATCACAATTCTTAGAAAATTTCTTTCTTTAATAAAAATTTTGAATTATTCCTTATTAAATTTGAAATTCTATATTTAATTATAGAACTTGTGTTAAAGTGTTAAATTAAAGTAATTGTTCCTCTCTTTAGCTAAAGAATACATTTGATGAGTGTTATTAATTGTAGTTTAAACCATAGTTAAATACACTTATATCGTAAATTAGCCTTTCAAAGACCTAACTCAGTTGTCAAAAAACCTAAGTTTATTTTTATAAAAATAAAACCTTAATTATCGTACATAAATAAATGTTATCATGTTTTTTTTAATATCTCTATTTGTTTAACAAAAAATAAATTTATAAATTAGACAGCAAACAAACAACAACATTTTAATAAATAAATAAACACTAAATAATACTACAAATAATCAAAATTAAAAACGTGCTTTGCTAGACTCTCAGGTGGTGTCCTTGGTTGTTTTCGAAAACGATTTCATTTTATTTGATAAACTCATGTAGGTACAAACTCGTATGTTGGCTGTTTTTATCTCTAATAAGTATTTTGTTTTTATGTTTTAACAAAAATCTCTTCCTATTAATTTCTCTTTGTTTCAAACTTTTTTATTTTTATTATTAAAATTAAAAACATGCTTTGTTTTGCATATAAATTTTTTTTGTTATAGGAAGAGGAAGAAAGAAAATAACAATAATAAAAATATAAACAAAATGTTACTTATTTTCTTTCTATGGTCTGTAATTTACTAAATAATAAATTACAATGATGTAAAATGAATGAGAGAAAAGATCCATAGAGAAAATAGTTTCTTTATTAAATGATAAGCTGGCAAAATCTAATTCTGATCATAGAGAAATTTACATAGAGCGGTAACTAGAAAAATAAAAATCAAACAAAAAAATCTACTCAAAGTAATTTCACTTTGTTTTTTGGGCTAATATATTCTCCTCACTTGGGTTTTTGACAACTGAGTTAGGTTTTTGATAGCTGAGATTCCAATCTATCTGTATTTATCTATGTTCCTGAACTGAACTTTTCAAATATTTAAAAAAATTCGTTGAAAATAATAGGCCAAATCTAGAATCAATAAGTCCAAGACTTTTCGAATTTCCCGTCTCTTAACTGACAGGATAACCCTGCTCCTGTCAACAGGCATCTGTCAGATGACTGCTGTTAAAATTTGATTTATAAAGAGTTCCATTAGATTTCCTTTAAATTTTCTAAAATTTTAGACAAAATTTCCCAGAAAATTTTCAAATATTTCGAAGAATAAAAAAAAAAAATTCCACAAACTCATAATAAATGAGTCATCCGAAGAAGACATTTAGTAAATTTCCAAGAAATTGTTAAACTTTTGTTAAAAAAAAAACAAAAGAAAGAACAAATCGTCACCTAAAATGCAAAATAACGTAACAACAAAACTATCAAAATTAACTTAAAACCAAAAATTTAAAAAATTTTTTTTTTTGAAAAAAAAATTTTTCAATTTTTTTTTTTAAAATTTTTTTTTTTCTTTTTAAAATTTTTTTTTTCTTTTTTAAATTTTTTTGTTAAAAAAAAAATCGATTTACAAAATATTTTTTCCGATTTTGACCCAGAATTTTTCAAATTTTTTTTTTAAAATTTAAATTTTTTAAATTTTCAAATTTTTTTTTTCATTTTAAAATTTTTTTTATTGAAAAAAAAAATTCGGGTTAAAAAATATTTTTTTCCGATTTTGACCCATTGTAGGTCCAACTTACTTAGCCTTATCGTTGCAATGGACTTTGAAATATCTATCATTAGATATCCATATTGTCTATATTAATGGCTTAGTAATCCAGATATAGGTCAAAAATAGTTCAAAAATCGAGGTTGTCCTGGTTTTTTCCTCATATCTCAGCCATTTGTGGACCGATTTTGCTGATTTTAAATAGCAAACTTCTCAAAAGCATGTCTGACAGAATTATTGAAGATTCGGATCCCGAAGATATTTGGGGTCTTCAGAAAATTTATTTCAACAGACAGACGGACAGACAGACGGACATGGCTTAATCGACTCCGCTATCTATAAGGATCCAGAATACATATACTTTATAGGGTCGGAAATGAAAAATGTAGAAATTACAAACGGAATGACAAACTTATATACATATGTATACCCTTCTCACGAAGGTGAAGTGTATAACAAGAAAGAACCTATTGTCATCTAAAATGTAAAATAACGTAACAACAAGAATACCAAAATCAAATGTTGAATTGAAATGACATAATCTTAATTCGAAAATATGTTTATCATTCAGTTTAAAGATAAAATCACAGAAATTAAGTTTCTATTAAGTTGCCCTTCATTTAAAAAATTGATGAAATGTTGTTACGTTATTTTGCATTTTAGATGATGAAATAATAGATGTTAAGAATTTTGCTAAATGATGAAATAATTTTTAAAACTTTTCATAAATTTCATAATACATTTTAAAAGAAAAGAAAACAAAACAATCGTCTTTTTTAGCAAATGGAAAATTTATACATTTTTGACATTTCACCTGAAAACAGCATAATAACAAATTATAATTTAAATAAACAGAAACCGGCAGTTATAGACTGTAATAGGCACTAATGTCTGATCACTTGGCTGACTCTATTTTATATTTTTTTGGACTCTATTTTACATTTTCATTGTTCTTTGTACGGCAGATATAAGTTACTTTATACATCCCTGGTAATCTAGCATGAAGTCAATTGCCACTAAAGTGTCTCTAAATAATCTACAGTGTAGTCACTTTAAACGTTTCGTTAGTAATTCATACAAACTGGTTTTATACAAATTATATTGATATTATTATGATACAGTTTATTCTCTGATATCCCAAGTAACCTAGCGTGAATTCAATTGTCACTTCAGTTTCTCTGAGTATTCATTTGAAACGTTTATTTTGTAACCAAAAAAAAGTACCAAATCCCTTAAAACAACTTAAATTGCTAAAGTATATGAAAAATATTTCATAAAAGTTCGGGAAATTAAGAAGTTTTTGTCTTTTTTTGCAAAAGTACCAAACTGTAAAAAAAGTACCAATTTCTTTAAAAAGTACCAAAATCCCTTAAAAAAACTTAAATACTTAAAGTACATTAAAAATATTTCAAGAATTTAGACATTTTTAATTTTATTCAAAATGATTTTATTAAATTTGGTACCAAATTTTCCAAAAAGTACTTTTTATTAATTAAAATAAAATGATTTTAAAACACTTTCAGTCTTAAAAATCAAACAAAAATAATTGAATTAACAAAATTTTTATTTTTTTGAAAAAGTACCAAACTATAAAAAAGTACCAATTTTCTTAAAAAGTACCTAATCCTTTAAAAAAATTTATAAAAGTCCTAAAATATATAAATAATATTTCAAGAATTTAGACATTTTACTTTTATTCAAAATGGTTTCATTAAATTTGGTACTAAATTTACCAAAAAGTACTTTTTCTATAAAAAGTACCAAATCCTTTAAAAAAAAATGCCCAAAGTATATGAAGAATATTTCAAGAATTTAGGCATTTTTAATTTATTAAATTTTTGTTTTTTTTTTTGCAAAAGTACCAAACTGTAAAAAAAGTACCAAATTTAAAAAAAAAAATTACCAAAATCAATTAAAAAAACTTAAATTCCTAAAGTATATTAAAAATATTTCAAGAATTTAGACATTTTAAATTTTATTCAAAATGAATTTATTAAATTTGGTACCAAATTTTCCAAAAAGTACATTTTCTTAAATTAAAATGAAACGATTTTAAAACACTTTCAGTCTTAAAAATCAAACAAAAATAATTGAATTAACAAAATTTTTATTTTTTTTGAAAAAGTACAAAACTATAAAAAAGTACCAATTTTCTTAAAAAGTACCAAATTCTTTAAATAAATTTATAAAAGTCCTAAAATATATAAATAATATTTCAAGAATTTAGACATTTTACTTTTATCAAAATGGTTTCATTAAATTTGGTACTAAATTTACCAAAAAGTACTTTTTCTATAAAAAGTACCAAATCCTTAAAAAAAATATATAAAATGAAAAATAGTTCAAGAATTTAGACATTTTTAATTTATTAAATTTTTGTATTTTTTTGAAAAAGTACCAAACTGTAAAAAAAGTACCAATTTCTTTAAAAAGTACCAAATCCTTTAAAAAATGTAAAAAATCCAAAAATATTTAAATAATATTTCAAGAATTTAGACATTTTACTATTATTCAAAATAGTTTTATTAAAATTGGCACCAAATTTTCCAAAAAGTACTTTTTCTTAAATTAAAATGAAACGATTTTAAAACACTTTCAGTCTTAAAAATCAAACAAAAATAATTGAATTAACAAAATTTTTATTTTTTTTGAAAAAGTACCGAACTATAAAAAAGTACCAATTTTCTTAAAAAGTACCAAATCCATTAAACAAATTTATAAAAGTCCTAAAATATATAAATAATATTTTAAGAATTTAGATTCAAAATGGTTTCATTAAATTTAGTACTAAATTTACCAAAAAGTACTTTTTCTATAAAAAGTACCAAATCCTTAAAAAAAATATATATATAAAATAGTTCAAGAATTTAGGCATTTTTAATTTATTAAATTTTTGTTTTTTTTTTTGAAAAAGTACCAAACTGTAAAAAAGTACCAATTTTCTTAAAAAGTACCAGATCCTTTAAAAAATGTAAAAAATCCAAAAATATTTAAATAATATTTCATGAATTTAGACAATTTTATTTTATTCAAAATGATTTCATTAAATTTGGTACCAAATTTTCCAAAAAGTACTTTTTGTTAATTAAATTGAAACGATTTTAAAACACTTTCAGTCTTAAAAATCAAACAAAAATAATTGAATTAACAAAATTTTTGTTTTTTTTAAAAAAGTACCAAAACATTCAAAAAGTACAAAATTCTAAAAAAAAGTACCAAATCCTTTAAAAACAAGTAAGAGTGCTATATTCGGCTGTGCCGAATCTTATATACCCTTCACCAAATTATACTTGAAAATTTTAAATATTTTTAGGTAAACAAAATTAAATTTTTTTTCCAGTTGTTTTTTGAATTTTTTGGAAAAAAAAATTTTTCGATTGTTATTTTAAATTTTTTTTTTTAAAAAAAATTTTTTTTAAATTTTAAAAAAATTTTTTTTTTAAATTTAAAAATTTTTTTTTTTTAAATTTTTTAAATTTTTTTTTGTTTTTAAAATTTTTTTTTTTTTAAAAAAAATTCGGGTTCAAAATTTGTTTCCCGATTTTGACCCATTGTAGGTCCAACTTACTATGGTCTTATATACGTCGTTGCAAATGTCTTTGAAATATCTATCATTAGATATCCATATTGTCTATTAATGTCTTAGTAATCCAGATATAGGTAAAAAATAGGTCAAAAATAGAGGTTGTCTTGGTTTTTTCCTCATATCTCAGCCATTTGTGGACCGATTTTGCTGATTTTAAATAGCAAAATTCTCGAAAGCATGTCTGACAGAATTATTGAAGATTTGGATCCCGAAGATATCTGGGGTCTTCAGAAAACTGATTTCAACAGACAGACAGACAGACAGACAGACAGACGGACAGACAGACAGACAGACAGACAGACAGACAGACAGACAGACAGACAGACGGACATGGCTTAATCGACTCCGCTATCTATAAGGATCCAGAATATATATACTTTATAGGGTCGGAAATGAAAAATGTAGAAATTACAAACGGAATGACAAACTTATATATACCCTTCTCACGAAGGTGAAGGGTATAAAAATATATATAAAATTATTTAAAGAATTTTTTATTTATAATATTTTAAGAATTTAGCCATTAATACCAACCAAATTTACCAAAAAGTACTTTTTGTTAAAAAAATTTTATAACATGTTATTAAAAATATTAAAAATGAAACAAGAACATTAGAATTAACAAATTTTTTTTTTTTTGAAGTACCAAACTATAAAAAAGTACCAATGTTCTATAAAAGTACCAAATCCTTTAAAAAAAATTATAAAAGTCCAAAAATATATAAATAATATTTCAAGAATTTAGACATTTTACTTTCATTCAAAATGGTTTCATTAAATTTAGTACTAAATTTACCAAAAAGTACTTTTTCTATAAAAAGTACCAAATCCAAAAAAAATTCCCAAAGTATATGAAAAATAGTTCAAGAATTTAGGCATTTTTAATTTATTAAATTTTGGTGTTTTTTGAAATAGTACCAAACTGTAAAAAAGTACCAAATGCTTTAAAAAGTTCCAAATCCCTTAAAAAATTTAAAAAATCCTAAAGTATATAAATAATATTTCAAGAATTTAGACATTTTTATTTTATTCAAAATGGTTTTATTAAAATTGGTACCAAATTTTCCAAAAAGTACTTTTTTTAATTCAAAAAAATAAAAATGAAATAATTTTAAAAACACTTGCAGTCTCAAAAAATCGAACAAAAACATTAAAATTTATAAAATTTTGTGTTTTTTGAAAAAGTACCAAATGGTCAAAAAAGTACCAAATTCTATAAAATGTAAGAAATTCATAAAAAATTATTTAAATTCCTATACAATATAAAATAAATTAATATAATTTTAACATTTTAATACATTTCCTAGTGCTCATTATAATTTTGGTACCAAATTTAACAAAAAGTACTTTTTGTTAATAAAAATGAAATTATTTTAAAAAATTATTATCTCAAAAAATCAAACAAAAACATTAAAATTTATAAAATTTTGGGTTTTTAGAAAAAGTACCAAATTGTCAAAAAAGTACCAAATCCTAAAAAAAGTAATAAATTCCTAAAAAAAAAAAATTAAATTCCTATACAACATAAAACAAATTAAAATAATTTACACATTTTAATTCATTTCCTTAGTACCAAATTGTCAAAAAAGTACCAAATCCTAAAAAAAGTAATAAATTCCTAAAAAAAAAAAATTAAATTCCTATACAACATAAAACAAATTAAAATAATTTACACATTTTAATTCATTTCCTTAGTATTCATCATCAATTTGGTACTAAATTTTCAAAAAAGTACTTCTTGTTAATTAAAATTATTCAATTTTATAATACTTTCAAACTTAAAAATTTAAAAACATTTGAATTTATTAATTTTTGTTTTATTTGAAAAAGTACCAAAATGGAAAAAAAGTACCAAAATCAATAAAAATTGACAAATTCTTAAAGAATTAAATTAGATTACTAAATTCCTAAAAAAAATCACAAAAAATTGAAAAAAAAAACTTTTTAAAATTTCCAAAAAGTACTTTTTTTTAATAAAAAATACCAGACATTTCAAACACAAAAATCAAATTAAAATAATAAAATTTTGCAATTCTTGTTTTATTTTAAAAAGTACCAATTTCTATAAAAAGTACCAAAATCCGAAAAAAATTAAAATTTTGAAATTATTTTAATTGAATTTAAATTACTTCAAAATTTTAATTAGTTTGTTAAATGTTTTATTAGGATTGGTACTAATTTAAACAAAAAAGTACTTTTAGTTATTTTAGACTTCCATATGATTTCATACTTCATTAATAACTAAAAAAAAACTTTAAATTGAAAACTATAAACTACTAATTCCTCTAACTTATATAATATAGTGCTTAATTTATAAAATTTTCCAAATTATTTTCTAAAAATTAAATAAAAAAAATATTTACCAATCATTTTGTTAAAGTTGGGTTTATTATTTACAACTCCTTTTGTATGAAACAATCAATAAATAAAGTAATATTTTATTAATTTTGATTTAATAAAATATTAAAAATTTCCTTGAAATTTTTCAACACTTGCTGAAATGCGTAGTTGGTTTGGGTTGGCAAAAAAGGTGGTGGTTTTATTATTTTTTCTTTTCCTTTTTTTATTATAAATTCTTGCGGCTTTTGCTTATTATTGTGCAGTTGCTTCTGCTGCTGTTTAGTGCCGGCGTTTTGGGGTGGCAGTGATGATGTTGTTAGAAATTAATTTAAATTTTAACCTAATTTTGATAAATTTCAAAAAATTAAGACGCAAAATAATAAACATTTCACGTTGTCGAAGAAGAAGAGGAAGAATTATGGCCAGAAAACAACAACAAACATAACAAATCACACGTAAACACACAAACGCACACACAGTAAAGCAAGACAAATCGTAAATTTACTCAAATGAGTAAAGGTGTGTAAATTGTATGTGTTTGTTGTTGTTTCATTCTCTTGATTTTCAAAGCACTCTGGCAGCTTTTAACACTGACACTCTTAACACACACACACGCACACGAATTAAATCAAAACAAATCACGGTAAATACGATGGCACAAGATAATTGTCAAAATAATAAGAAAAATAAAGCGAACTTTAGAAAAACGTGCAAAATACGCGTAATATTAATGATTTTTTAAAAATTAAATCACAAATATGCCGTAAAATTGTATAATTTTTGTTATAAACTTTGAAAAAATAGTGAGATAGGTCGTCGTTAATTACCTACATTCACTTAAAACTCTCAGGAATGAAATTATATTTACACTTTTTTTATACATTCACAAAATGGCAGCCAATTAATTTTATAAATTAAACTTTTTCTTTTCTTTTTATTTTTAAACATTTGATTTCACAATTGATTTTGTAGTAGCATTATTTAATTTGGAAGAGAATTTTATTTTCATAGAAAACAAAACGCGTGTTTTTATTTAAATACAGAAAAATTAATACAACGACGACATACGTCCCGGTTTATGTCGTGTTTTCTATTAGGTTTTGCTTCAATTTTATTTATTGAAGACCACAGTTGTGGAAAAAAGGTCCGTCTTCGTTCTTAGCAGACATTAGAATGAATTGAACATAATAATAGTGAAATGAATAAAGCTACACAAAAACCTCTGTATAGCCCCCCCCCCTTTGCGGACCACACAATGGACTACATTTGAACAAAAAATAAAAAAAAGAGTATCAACTGGCAAAGCTGGCTGGCTGGTGGCAGAGACGAAGGCAGTGTATACATATTAGTAGTGGTAGTCACAGTCACAGCAGCCAACCAGCCGGCTAAAGTTATAGACAGCCTAGAAAAAAAGCTCTTATGTAAAGAGCAACAGAAAACCATGCGGTATTGTATATGAATCAGTTAATAAAAAGAATGAATTCCTTGACAAAACAAAAAAAATCAATCAAATTTTAAAAATAAGTAAGGAAATTAAAAATCAATTTTTAAACATCATCAAAGTTTTTAAATTTACAATATTTGTGAATTTTGATTTTTGGAAAAGTACTAAACTGGGAAAAAAAAGTATTAAATCTATAAAAAGTACTAAATTAATTCTTAAACGTTTTTAAATTATTTAAAAAAAATTAAAGAATTTGAAATTTAAAAAAAAAATTTGGTACCAAATTTTCAAAAAAGTACTTTTTGTTAAATAAAAGTACCCACAAATATATTGAAATATTTGAATTAACAAAATTTTAGTTTTTTTTAAAAAAGTACTAAATTCTTAAACGTTTTTAAATTATTTAAAAAAAAATAAAGAATTTAAAAAAAAAAAAAATTTGGTACCAAATTTTCAAAAAAGTACTTTTTGTTAAATAACAGTACCCACGATTTTAAAACTTGCGCTAATAAAAATATTTACAAAATATTTGAATTAACAAAATTTTATTTTTTTTTTGAAAAAGTACCAAATCTAAAAATAAAAAAAATTTAATTCCTAAACAATATTTCAAGAATTTAGACATTTAATTTTTCAAATTTAATTAAAATTTTAAATCAAACAAAAATAATTGAATTTACAAATTATTGTTTTATTTGAAAAAGTACTAAAATGTAAGATTTGGTAGCAAATTTTCAAAAAAGTACGATTTTAAAACTTGCGGACATAAAAATATTTACAAAATTTTGAATTTACAAAATGTTTGTGTTTTTTTGAAAAAGTACCAAATTATATAAAAAGTACCAAAACAATAAAAAGAATTTAGACATTTAATTTCTCAAATTTAATTAAATTTTTTTAGACTTTTAATTTTCAAAATTTAATTTGGTACTTTTTTTAAAAAAAGTACTTTTCGTTAATTTAAATTAAGCAATAATTGCGGTCAACTAATTCTTGTTTTTTGAAAAAGTACAAAACTGACAAAGATACCAAATTCTCAAAATAGTACTTTTTTCAAATAAAAATAACGATTATAAAACACTTTCGCACTTAAAAATCAAACAAAAATTATTAAATTTAAAAATTATTGTTTCATTTGAAAAAGTACTAAACTGTAAAAAAGTACTAAATTCTATAAAAAGTACTAATTAGTAAAAGAAATTTAAATTCTTAAATAATGGTTCAAGATTAGTACCAAATTTTCAAAAAAGTACTTTTTGTTAAATAAAAGTTCCCCCGGTTTTTAAACTTTCGGAAATAATTGTTTTATTTGAAAAAGTACTAAACTGTTAAAAAAGTACTAAATTCTATAAAAAAAAAATTAAATACCTAAATAATGCTTCAAGATTTTAGAAATTTTTATTTTTTTTTCGAATTTTTTTTGTACTAAATATTCAAAAAAGTACTTTTTGTTAAATAAAAGTTCTCCCGATTTTTAAACTTTCGTAAATAAAAATCATCAACAAAATATTTGAATTTAAAACATTTTAGTGTTATTTTTTGAAAAAGTACCAAAATACAAAAAAGTACCAAATTATATAAAAAGTACCAAACCTTTAAAAAAAAAAAATTAAAATTGCTAAATATACCTATAATAAATATTTCAAGAATTCAGAAATTTTTTTTTAAAATTTAATTTGGTACTAACTATTTAAAAAAGTACTTTTTGTTAATTAAAATTAAAGCAATTGCGTTCATAAAATTTAATTATAACAAATAAATTTGCAAATTTTTATTTTATTTCAAAAAGTACTAAACTCTAATAAAGTACCAAATTCTATAAAAAGTGCCAAATCCCTAAAAAAAATTAAATTGCTTAGTAATATTTGGAAATGATTAATTAAAGAATGAAGATATTTTTAATTTTTCCTAATGTTTATCTATAATTTGGTACTAAATTTTCAAAAAAGTACTTTTTGTTAAATTATATTAAAAGATTTTAAAGCACTTGTGGCCATAATCATTTAAATATCCAAATTTTTATTTTATTTCAAAAAGTACTAAACTGTAAAAAAGTACCAAATTCTATAAAAAAGTGGCAAATCCTTAAAAAAAAATTAAATTGCTAAGTATTTGGAAATGATTAATTAAAGAATGAAGATATTTTTATTTTTTCCTAATGTTTATTTATCTATAATTTGGTACTAAATTTTCAAAAAAGTACTTTTTGTTAAATTATATTAAATGATTTTAAAGCACTTGTGGCCATAAACATTTAAATTTCCAAATTTTTGTTTTATTTGAAAAAGTACTAAACTGTAAAAAAAAAGTACCAAATTTTATAAAAAGTACCAAATCCTTAAAAAAAAATTAAATTGCTAAGTATTTGGAAATGATTAATTGAAGAATTAAGATATTTTTAATTTTTCCTAATGTTTATCCATAATTTGGTACTAAATTTTCCTAAAAGTACTTTTTGTTAATTTAAAATTAAATGATTTTGAAACACTTTCGGACTTACAAATCAAAGAAAAATAATTAAATTTACAAATTTTTGGTTTATTTGAAAAAGTACCAAACTGTCAAAAAGTACCCAAATACTTAAAAAGTTGTAAATTTCCAAAATGAAATCAAAAATTATTTATTTATTTCAATCATATGTAATAAAAACTATTGATTTCTAAAAAATTTATTACATTTTAAAAAAGTACTTTTTGTTAATTAAAAGTAGCCGCTTTTTAAACACTTGCTAACATAGAAAATAAATATTAAAATTTACTAAATTTTACGTTATTTGAAATAGTACTAAGTTTTATAAAAAGTACCAAAATCCAGAAAAAAACCAAAAATATCTAATTATTTTAATCAAATAATTACTTCGAAATTTTAAATTGTTTGCTAAATGTTTTATTAGGGTTTGTACAAATTTAACCAAAAAAGTAAATACTACATTTAAAATCAACCCAAATATGAAAAAAATTCCCCGAAAATTCTTATTTTTAACATTGAATTTGAATATGAAAAATGGGGAATTTTTTTTTCATAATTGGACTGAATTTTTTGGAATGTATTCCTTTATTTAAATCTGAAAATTTTATTTAAAAATCTTTTAATAAAGATTCCAAATGATTACATTCTTTCAAATAATTCTTTTAGCAGCCACTATTTTGTTTTTTTTTCGTCTATGAATGAGTACCCCAGAAAAAAATATTAGATTAGAATAAATAACATGAAAAAAAGAGCATAAACACAAAACAAGTAAATAGTTTTTTATTTTATTTAAACAACAACAACAAAAATAAGTTTGTCGTTTTACGAACGAACAATTGTTATTGTGTCTAGCATTAGAGTAGTTGCAGAGCAGCAGCAAAAACTTAAAACTTATTAAAACAAATAGAAACTAATATTTCACAAAACTTATATTAAAATACTTGTTAATTATAAATAACAGTTTGTGCAAATATTTAAACACAATTACACACCTATTCAAAAGGTTTTTAAATATAAAAAAAACCAACATCTTCCCCCTCTCACTTTCCTTTAAAATCACTATTTTAATTACATACAAACTACCATGACTCTCCTAACATTACTCACTACATTTTGAGATGTTATGTTAAATACATAACATACATATTTACATACATAGTGTTTTTAACATTATCAGACGTCGCATTTATGTTAAGAGGTGGGTGAGGTTTGTTTGTTTGTTTGTTTGTTTGCTGGCATGTTAAACTTGTCTAGTCTAGTACCAGGCAGGGAGTATGGTAATGTTAAAGAGTGTGTATGCATATATGTACGTGTTTGTAAGAATGTATGCCTTTAAAATGTTAATGTTAAACAAGCCAAAACAAACCAATAAAATTACTACTGCAAAGAAATGGAAAATTACAAAACACATGGCAAAAGCAGCAATAATACATATTACAAAAATACAAACATATGTACTATATGAATATGGGGAACATAAAGAGAATCTTAAAAACAAATCAATTGTAAAAAGTGCAGGCTGGCAAATGTCAGAAAAAGTTAGGTTAAGTTAGATATTTTTTGCCTAAATCTTAAATTAGCAATTATTTCAAGATTTTGAATATTTTAAACAGTTTCTAAGATGATTACAATAAAAATAAATCTAAAGTAACTATAAAATAAGAAATTTACTTAACATTTGTATTAGAATTTTTATTAATGAAATTAATTCTAATAAAAAATAACAAACCTATAATTTGAGTTAATAAATTTTAAATTTAGAACTAAAAAAAGTGCGAAAATTCGTTAATAATTTCAAAACAAACATTTTTTTTAACTTTATAGGTACCTACAATTTCTAGTAAAATTAAACATCATTCCTTATAATTAATTACTTTATTCGGAAGTCTCCTTTAAGATTTCCCAATAAAGTTCCAGTTATTTGTAATTAAAATTAGAATTTGAAAATTCTTTATGTAATAATGAAAATACTTCTAAAAAATTTTATAAAAAAAATTAATTTATTTACTTTTTGAATGTTCAGAAATTTTTTTTATAATTTTATTCAAATTTTGATCAGCCCAATTATGAATAAAAAATTCCGCGGGAATTTGTTCCCCGGGAGTTTTTTCTCATTGAAATTGAATAGGAAAAATGAGAAAAGGCAAAAAAACTCCCGCGGAATTTTTATTCATAATTGGACTGTATAATTTCTAGAATATAAAAAAAAAAAACGAAAAATTAAAATACTTAAGAGTTTAAAAATTTTAAGTTTGAATATAATTTTAAAAAATCAAAATTTTATTTAATACAGTTTTATTAAAATTTTTATCTAATATCTAATAAATTTTATTTTTTATAACAAACTTTCAAAATTTAAAAAAATAAAATAAATTTTTTTAAAAAAAATTAAAATTTTCAAAATTTTTCAAAATATTTAAAAGAAATTTTGGTTCAAATTCTGTAATATGTTTAAAATTACTTTTTTTGTTTAAAAAAAATCGATATTTCGAAATTTTTTTTCTGAAAACATTAAAAATATTAGAAATTCAAATATATACTTTTATAAAATCTAAATTTTACTTAATATACAGTTTTATTAAAATTTTTAGAATATCTAATTTTTTTTTTTTATAAAAATTTTCAAAATTTAAAAAATAATAAAATTTTTTCAAAATAATCAAAAATATATGGTTCAAATTCTGTAATATTTTTAAAACTATTTAAATTTTCGTTTAAAAAAATTCAAACTTACAAAATTTATTAATTTTAATAAGGATTAAATGTTTGATTTTCATGTTTGAAAAATTATTATTTAAAAAAAATTTTGAATTTCGAAATAAAATTTTTAAAAATTTTCTAATACCCATAAATTTGGCTAAAAATGATAAAACAAAAACATTTAAAATTTGTTTATTTTCGTATATTTTTATTTAAAAAAATTAGAAATTTCGAAATTAAAAATTTTAAAAATTTTTCAAAATATTTAAAAACTTTTTTTGGCTCAAATTCAAATTAATATGTTTAAAATTACTTAAATTTTTGTTTAAAAAAAAATCAAAATTTCGATATTTTTTTTTTTTCAAATATTTTTTACAAAAACAGTTCAACTATTGTGTAATAGGTATTTAAAATTAATTCAAATACAAAAAAATACAATAGTTTTAAGGATTTAAAAATTCAAAGTTCGAATATACATATTTTTATAAATTCGAAAATATTTAATAAATTTGCAAATATTTAACAAAAACAAAATTTTTGAAAATTTAAAAAAAATCTAAATTTTTCAAGTTTAAAAAAAAATTATTCTGATAAATTCTTTTTTAAAATTAATTAAATTTTATCTTTTTTCATAAATTCAAAATTTTACATAATACAGTTTTAGTAAATTTTTAGGAATATCTAATAATAGATCGGGTTTTTTTATAAAATTTTTCAAAATTTTTCAAAATATTCAAAAATATATGGTTCAAATTCTGTAATATTTTTAAATTACTAAAATTTTTGTTTAAAAAAAATTCAAACTTACAAAATTTATTAATTTTAATAAGGATTAAATGTTTGATTTTCATTTTTGAAAAATTATTATTTGAAAAAATTTTGAATTTCGAAATAAAATTTTTAAAAATTTTCTAATACCCATAAATTTGGCTAAAAATTATAAAATTTATTTATTTTTTATTTAAAAAAATTAGAAATTTCGAAAAAAAATTTTAAAAAAATTTCGAAAAATTGCAATAAATTTGGCTAAAAATTGTAGAAAATAAATTTTACCAATTCACAATCTATGTCGCGTTGTTTTCATTATTAATATTTTGTTTTTGTTTCGAAAAATTTGTGAATTGCACAATTCAAAATTTATTTATTTTCTTACGTTTAATCAACATTTCATGTAAGTCTTAGTTAATTGAAAAATTCAGAATTTTGAAAAAATTTATATAAATATGGATATTTATATAAATTTTTTCAAAATTCTGAAACCCAAAATTGTTAAGAAATGTGGAATAATTCAAATAAATTTTACTAAAAATTGTCTAAAAGATTTGATTAATTTTCTTACATTTTTGTTCAATGTTCAAAATTTCGTTTGGAATTTCGAAATTATTATTTTTTGCATTTCTAAAATCTGACTAAATTCATTAAATGAATGTGCTACTAGACATCGAATATTACTTAAGTCTAGTTTTTTTCCATTTTTATATTATTTAATCTAGGTATTAAATTATTAAACAAAGAAACTAATTTCTAAATATTAATAATGGCTTATTTAGCACATACAATAATTTCCTATAATTTTAATTAAATTAAAAACTCTGTATGTATTACAAAAAAAAATTGGTTTAAAAAAAAAACGTTAACAGAATATTTAATTAAAAACAAAAACAACATACAAGCAATTAAACTAATAACAGAGAGCTGTAAATGAAATTTTAAAAAATTAAACAAATTGACAATAAAAACGAGACCAAACCTACAAGTGAGACAGACGACATACGCCCCAAACAAGGGAGCTCCACATAACTACAACAAACATAAATGTTAAAAAACAACAATTAAATACACAGCCAGAGTATATGATTGAACGAACAATTAAAAATAGTTTCCGCACACGACCACGATTAGTAGCGAAATACGACAGAAAAACAGAAATAGACAAAACAATAAATAAAGAAGAAAAGAACTACAATAACAACAACACCACAAAATGATAATACGTGCCAATAGAGATGCCACATACTAACTTGGTAAAGATTTTTATTAAAATTTAATAATTTTATTTTTTTTTTAATAAGAAAAAAAAATGATTTCTTTTGCCATCATAAGAAAATTTAAAAAATCTAGTTATTTCTAATAAAAACCTTAAAATTCTTTAAGTTCCCCCTTAATTTGTGTTGTTTTTCATTTAAAAATCCTTTAAATCCCTTAAATTATCTTTTACTTGCATATGGCAGCCTTGAAAATGCCACTAATTTAAATAAAGCACAAAGAGTAGGAGAAAAAAAAACAATAACAACAAGCTGTTAATAATTATCAACAAAGCAGGGGAAGTAGTGGGGTGATGTAAACAAAACACAGAGATGTTTTTCTAAACAGAAGAGAGAGAGAAAACACACAAAATAAAGACAAACAACAAAAACATTACGAAGAAGAAAAAATACCGGTACATCCACGCAATTTATTGGCTTATGCGAGTGTGTATGTGTATAACGATGTGTTTATGCTGCTTCTTCTTATTAAAAAAGAAAAATAAAGAAAACAATCAAAATATCACGTAGGCCCCGCATCAAATAAATGAATAAATATGATGATAAAGAAAAGAAAATAACATGAAAATATAAATTCAAAAGAAGCAAATAAATGAAACCAAAACAATAATAAATAAGAGAGGTTTTAGAAAACCAATAAAAATAAAAACAAACAAGTAAAAATTACCCATAAATTACACACAAATCAAGAAGTATTAATATAGCCAGTGTTGCAGTTTTGGCCGTGATTTCAGCGGACTCGGCAATCTAAATAGTCCCATATTCATGTCTGGGAACTAAAAGCAGGCGTATTAATAAATTTGGGACAATTATAAAGAGCAAACACTCACGAACATCATGGGCTTTATGCTTAGGATCGTTGTTCTGATCAAAAGTTCTTACAATTCCCATCTTTTTCTGCAGATTGTTTTAAATTTTCTCTCAAAATGTTCAAATAAACATCGCTGTTCAGAATGCCTTCGATAAATACCAGTTTCCCAAACCCCTTTCGCTGATGTGCAGCCCCTAACCATTACACTTCCTACTCCCTGCATGCCATTTTACGAGGATGTATGGCCTGCGTTGGATTGTAAACCCACATCGTATCTACTTCGATTACATCGAATACAACCTAGCAATACGGTGGTGATGATCACCGGGCATTGCACTTTCGGTTCCCATGCTGTAAGACTTGGGTGACCTTATCACGACTTCTGCAGAAGTTGTTAGAATGAGGAGGAGAAAGAGACCATCCTACACTTCTTTTGTAATTTTCCGGTACTGGGTGATCTACGTTTTAGGCTTTTAGGAGAGCGATCCTTTATTAACCTCTCCGGGTTATCTGTAAAGTAACTAAGGTGCATAGACGCCTTTATTAGGGAAATCATAGTGACCCAGCAATTGTCCCATGTTGGTCTGCGTTAGTTGAATTCTTAACTTCTTCTCCTCCTACTTCCTTTCTACCTATACATTTCTCTTGGAAACTTCACACTGACTCAATCACTCCTATCGTGAAAAACATGTGAAATTTATGTTCCCATGCACCCTTATCGTGGTTGGCGTAAACGTCATACGCCTACGACAATTTCGTACTAGATTAAAGAAACAGTTTGCATTTTATCTTTAATCTAGAACGAAATTGTCGTAGGCGTATGATGTTTACGCCAACCACGATAAGAGTGATGAAGTATTCATTTCCCTCGAAGGGAAAATTGCTATCGTGATATTCCCCTAAACTTTTCATTCACAATAGTTGATTTTGTTCGTAACAGCTGTTTATTGTTTACAAAATTTCATGTAAAAATTTCACAATATGGAGAATTTTTTCACGTGAACAAAGTTTATGAACGAAAAATGGGAACATATTTCATGTGAAATATTGATTCGTGATAGGGGTGAATCTATAGACTTCCCTTTTCTTCTACATCTATTTCTGTTTTCATGAAAAAAAAAAATTAAATGTTTGAAATTTAGGTTTTTCTATCCACATAAATATCAGTTTGGTGATGTGATTTACAAAATTAGGACCTATGGAACTTTTATCAAAAAAGGCGGCTATTTTCAAGCCGAAAAAAATTCGGCGGCGGCTTTTAAAATGTTTCGGCGGCTCGACGCAAATCTCTGCAGCCCAGTTTGTTTTTATACCCTTCACCTTCGTGAGAAGGGTATATATAAGTTCGTCATTCCGTTTGTAATTTCTATATTTTTCATTTCCGACCCTATAAAGTAAATATATTCTGGATCCTTATAGATAGCGGAGTCGATTAAGCCATGTCCGCCTGTCTGTTGAAATCAATTTTCTGAAGACCCCAGATATCTTCGGGATCCAAATCTTCAATAATTCTGTCAGACATGCTTTCGAAATGCTTTGCTATTTAAAATCAGCAAAATCGGTCCATAAATAACGGAGATATGAGCAAAAAACCGGGACAACCTCGATTTTTGACCTATATCTGGATTACTAACACATTAATATAGACAATATGGATATCTAATGATAGATATTTCAAAGACATTTGCAACGACGTATATAAGACCATAGTAAGATGGACCTACAATGGGTCAAAATCGGAAAAAAAAAATTTAACCCAAATTTTTTTTTCACAAAAAAAAATTGAAAAAAAAAATTTTTAATTTAAAAAAAAAATTAAAAATTTAATATAATTAATTTATTAATGTGTATTTCCCAATTTTACAGCATAGAAGCATGCATTTCTGCAGATAGTTTCTTATTTTATTTAAAATAGATTCACTCAATTAGTGAAAATACCGCATAAAACTAAAATTAAAAAAAAAAAAACATTTAATTTTTCTTCATTATTCGACTGGGGAGCCATTTTATTTATTATTAATTATTAATTTATAATTTATTAATATTAAATTTAAGTTGGTTATTGTTATTTATAATAATTATGTATATTGAATTGTATTCAGGAATTTACATTTGCAATATATGTATAGGTATTTATTATTGGCCTTATAGGCTTTTTATATAACTTGGTATAATCAAAAAAAAAAAAAAATAAATGAATAAATAAATGGATGTATTCCGAAAATTCTAAATAAAAATTTAACACTGCTCATTCAAGGCATTAAAGTGAACATAGTTTTGAATTAAAATGAAAAATTATTTTGTTAAAAATGTAATAATGAAATATTTATGTAGATAATAACTAGAAATTTTACATACTAAACAAATATTTTTTTTATTTTTTTTTTTATAAATTAATTTTTTAGGTTATTAAATAATCTTATTTCTTAATACACATTTAAATCTAACTATAGAGCAATGCAAATATACATACATCATTTGCATAATTTTTTTAAATATCGCATATTTTGTATTTACTTGATATACAGCATTTTTGGTGAAAATATTCTCTGTGTTTTAATCAGGAACCGTAACGCTTATAAGTGTTACTCCTCATTTCAGGAGTTTTATTTATCCAAAATTTTTATATGTAACTTGACACCTAAAGCTTGCAGCTGCTGAGGAGTTTTATTTTTCTCCTCAGAAAATAAAACTCTTTTCAGAAGTTTTATTTATCCAAAAATTGTTTATGTAACTTGACACCTAAAGCTTGTAGCTGTTCAGATCATTACAATGAATAAGATTTAAAAATAAAAATCCATCTAAAACTGTTATGAAACCCTTAAAAAATTCATAAAAAAATGAGTTTTATTTTAGAAAATAAAACTCATTTCAGGAGTTTTATTTTTTCGTCAGAAAAAAAAAACTAATTTTTCCGCCATAAAAAAAAACTCATTTGAGGAGTTTTATTTTTCTGCTCAGAAAATAAAACACATTTCAGGAGTTTTATTTATCCAAAAATTGTTTATGTAACTTGACACCTAAAGCTTGTAGCTGTTCAGATCACTACAATGAATAAAATTTAAAAATAAAAATCCTTCTAAAACAGTCATGAAAATCTTGAAAAAAAACTAATTTTACGAGTTTTATTTTTCCCGTCAGAAAATAAAACTCTTCAAATTGACACCTAAAGCTTGTGTGTGATAAATAAAACTCCTCAAATGAGTTTTAGGGGAAAAAACTCCTAAATGAGTTTTATTTTCTGACAGGAAAAATAAAACTCCTCATCAGAGTTTTATTTTCTGAAGGGGAAAAATAAAACTCCTCAAATGAGTTTTTTTTTCTAACGGGAAAAATAAAACTCCTCAAATGAGTTTTATTTTCTGACGGGAAAAATAAAACTCCTCAATAAGTTTTATTTTCTGAGGGGAAAAAAAACTCCTCAAATAAGTTTTTTTCTGACGGGAAAAATAAAACTCCTCAAATGAGTTTTATTTTCTGAGGGGGAAAAATAAAACTCCTTAAATATTTTTTTTCTCACTGGAAAAATAAAACTCCTCATTAGAGTTTTATTTTCCGAGGGGGAAAAATAAAACTCTTCAAATCAGTTTTATTTTAAGGGGGAAAAATAAAACTCCTCAAATTAGTTTTATTTTTTCCTCCAGAAAAATAAAACTCCTCAAATGATTTTTTTTCTGACGAAAAAAAATAAAACTCCTCAAATGAGTTTTATTATCTGGGGAAAAAAATCCTTAAATGATTTATTTTTTCTATCGGGAAAAATAAAACTCCTCAAATGAGTTTTATTTTCTGACTTGGAAAAATAAAACTCCTCAAATGATTTTTTTTCTGACTTGGAAAAATAAAACTCCCCAAATGAGTTTTATTTTCTGAAGAGAAAAATAAAATTCCTCAAATGAGTTTTATTTTCTGAAGAGAAAAATAAAACTCCTCAAATGAGTTTTATTTTTTAAGGGGAAAAAATAAAACTCCTCAAATGAATTTTGTTTTCTGAAGAGTTTGAGGCGAACTTTTAGTTTTACATTGAATAATAACTGTTAAGTGATTCAGAAAGAGCACGTCAATACGAATCTATTGCTATATAACAGTATAGGTCTCCGTTGACTCGTAACATAGAGAGTTTTTCCATTTCAAACTATTATTTACGGTCCCTGATTATAATCGATTGTTTTAATTGTATTCTGATTAACTAACTGTTGGTTATGTGAAGAATCTGCTGAACTTTGTTGTTGTAAAGCTGAACTTGTCGTTTGCAATTGTTTAAGAGCAGGAGCAGCAGCAGCAGCCTGTAGTTGGTGTTGTTGGTGTTGCTGCTGCTGCTGTTGCATATTTAGATTTGTTAAGATAGTATAGGGCGAGCTGGTAATTTGCTGCTGCAAATTTGCTGAATGCTGTTGCATTTGTGTTGTTGGCATAGTTAACTGAGGATTAAACATAACCGTATAACCTTGAGCTGCGGCTGACATGGCAGCTGTCTGTGAGTTGGTATTGACAATTTGCTGTTGATGGTGAGCCGATGATTGCCCGGTATTATTATGCAGAAAACTGCCAGTGAAATTAATAAAACCTTGTTGTTGATGTGGACCACCAGCACCAGCAGATGGCTGGATATACAAAAGAGGCGGCGGCTGTTGAGTTGCCACATCATTCGATTGACGCATGGCCTTTTGAAAGTTCTCATATTCAACGTAATGCTTTAATCTTAATTCATCTTCTTCGATTAGCTGACGCTGTCTTAAGAGTAAGAGGCGTTGATGTTGATTTGTTCCCAAACGTAAACTGCACAGCTGGTTGACCAAACAGTCTAGATTATGTTTTATATCCGATTGTATGACGGTTGGTAGTAGATTGGGATGGGTGGCTGCTAAGGATACGGGTTCTTCCTGAGGCATTTTGCAGATTTGTATAGAATTTTCAACTGAATCGCCGAGCATATAAACTGGCTGTTGCTGCTGCTGTTGCTGATTAGTGGTTTGAATCTGGGATTGCTGGTTATAAACTGGATTTACCATTGCTGTATGTTTTAGAGCAGGCTGTTGGATAATGTAGGTGGCTGCAGAGTTTTGTGGTAATAATGTTGGCTGGACCAGATTTTTTTGCAGTGTCTGCAGACTGGTTTGCTGTGGTAGTGTTAATGAGGGAGTATGTTGTGGCTGCTGTAAATTTTGCTTTGGCGTCTCGACGGGAACCGCCGAAGCAGCTGCTGGTTTTTGTTGATTTAGTGGTGTAGTTGTTGTGTTTTGGGATTGCTGTACATTTTGCATTAAAATTTGTGGGCCAGCAGTTGGAATATTTTGTTGTTGCAACATTGTTGTTGCCTGAACATGCTGTTCCACAAGTTGATGTTGTGGCTGCTGCTGTAGCTGAACTGTTGAAACAGCTGCTGGTTGTGTTTGTTGTCGCTGCAAATCTAATACTGCTGGCTGTATTTGGGTCGGTAATGCAGTTCCCTCACTTGAGTTGGCTGGCTCTTGTGGAAACTGAAACTGTTGTGGATTAGTTAACTGCTCCGTAGGCGTATTAATTAAGCTAGTTGTATCTATAGTGGAAGGAATATCGGAGGCAGCTGTTACTATGCCAATTGTTGATTTCTTATTGCTGGCATTTTCGCTAGATTTTTGCTCCTTAACGCGGCTGACACAAAAGCGTGAAATTTTACGCACGCCACCACCTCCACTTGGTGGCTGCTCCTCTTCAACTTGAGTTTGAGTAGTTGATGGATTTTTGGGCTCATCTGGTATTTCAGCATTCCTTAGGGCAGCCAATTTTTTCTCCAAATCTGCTATTGAACTTTGCGTAAGAGCTCCACCACCACCAGCAGCTTGTCGTTGATTGTTATTATCATTTGATTGCATGGTTTTTTCCAAACTATTTTGCTTGGACAGCTTTTGATTAAGCTGTGTATTACTCTCTGCCATATCATTTTCCAAGTTTGGATAATCATTAGTTTCTAAAAGATTTGTTAAATTTAGCAAATCATTGCCAGCACCACCACCAACACTATTGTCAAGAGAAGTTCTTCTGGAATTATAGGTGGAAGATGAACGTGTAGAGCTCAATGGACCAGTTGGTGTACAGGATGTATTCGCTAGAGATTTCTCTTCGGGTGTTTGCTGTAAGCTAGTATGTGACTGGGAAGATGTTGTTGTTGTTTGCTGTTGCACATGATCGCTGTTAATAGAAGCCACAATAGCCGAGGCAAAGGCTTGCGCATGTGTTATGTTCTCCAATTCAATTTTAAGTTGTTCCAATGAATTGTTTGTATTGCCGCCAACCGAACTGGAACTGTTAGCAGCCCCAGCTAGTGGTTTCGTTACAACATCATTATTATTGTTGGCAATTTGTTCTGAATTTTCTTTATTCTCCACTGGATTTGCTGTAGTTAAGCTTTGTTCGGTATTGTTGCCTGGCTCTTCTGTTAAAGTGGCTGTGGAATTTGGCAATACCACAGGATTAACATAAAATCTAGATATTTTTCGAGTTGCTGTTGGATTTGTTACAGTCTTGGTTGCATTGCTTGATTGTAAGCCTTGATTTCCATCAGGCGGTTCCATTTCCTCAGTACTTTCCTTGTTGCTAGTTTGTACATTATCTTTAGCATTACATTTATCAATGTTTGTCCCTTCCATACCTTCGTTTAGTTCAAATTGTGTTGGTGTAATTGTATTGTCGGGTGTAAAATCCGATGAGAACGAGGTGTACTCTGATGCTGTACTAGCTTTGCGAGATGTAGATGCTGAAGACTGCACATTATCGCTGCTATTGTAACCGCCTCCGCCGCCTTCAGTTATAGTAGTTGCTGTTGATGCTCCCATATTGTTAATATTATTTAAATCTGGTTTTTGCTGCTGCTGTATTTTTGCAACAGTATCCCCATTATCACCAACCTCCATAGCTGTTGTTTTATTTAATGTTTCAGCAATATTTAAATTAGATCCATTTAATAACGTTAGATCGTTTGAAATCTCTTCTTGCATTTCATTATTGCTTTTCTTGTAAATAGCAGGAACCGGAATTTTATTGGAATTCAATTTAACTTGTTGTATAATATCGTTAATTATTTCTATGAAGGCATTATGTTGACACTGAGACAGTAAATCCTGGGCTATTAATTTGCCAGCCACTTCCACTGGATTAACATCGCGTATATCAAATTTAAAGGTTATGGTTTTCTGTTTGTTTTCCATGTGACAATTGATTAGGGTGCCGTGTTCTATGCCAGTCACGCTTAGTTTTGGCAAGCGTTCAGTGCCAGTGCGGGTTGAACGTCTAGTCGGCTTGGGTTTGGCTGACTTTTCTTCTGAATGATGATGTGATTGTGAGGGTTCCTCTAGCTTTGGCTGCTGAATTGTAGAGGTAGGTTGTGATGTTATTGTTTGTTGATCTAAAGTTTCTTGTTGCATTTGTTGTGTTGTATTAAGTTGAGGCAAAGACATTTGCTGTGCGTCAAATTGCTGCATCATTTGTTGATGATTTATTTGCGTCAAATTTTGTGTTTGCTGGCCAGCTTGTTGTGTTGCTGTATACTGCTGCTGTGCAGGCGCAGGAAATTGTTGTGAAGACGTGGAAATCGTAAGTTGTTCCTGTGATTGATTTGTTTGTTGTGTTACAACATAGTTTATTTGCTGTTGAATGCCACCAGCAGCTGTGTTTGACCATGCCGCCTGTTGTTGTGATGTTTGGGAATTATAGTATTGTTCTTTAGAGGGCGATGATAATGCTTGATTGGGCGGCTGCTGTACATCTTGTGGATTTGTCGAAAAATTACAGGGAGAAGTCATTAAGGGCTGCTGCTGCTGCTGATGATAAGCCACAAACGTTTGATTGATTTGTTGGGTGGTTTCCTCATTTTCCAAGTTGCGTTCGCTTGCCAAAGTTACTACTGCTTGCTGATTTATTTTCTTGGCATCATCATCATCTTCGGTATCAACCTCATTATCTTCTTCTTCCTCCTCCTCTTCTTCCACATTTGGTGTTAGCAATTGTCGTTGCTTTTGCAAAGCTAATTTCTCCAAACGTGACTTTTCATTTTGTAATTGCAATTGCGTTTGACGCTGTATGCGTTCCTTGGACAGGGAGTATAGCTGTACCTTTAACAGCCTTACCACAGCCCTGGCATCTTCTTCCGTTAAGATATTATCCTGCTTCATATCATGACACAATTGTTCGCAATCATCTTTTTTTATATCAAACTCAAATTGTATGGCCTCGTTTTCTTTGTGTTTGGAAGAACGTTTTTTGGGATCCAGAAATCTTAAGCGAAACTCTATAACATTATTATCGGGATTATTAAAGAAAGCCTCGGTGGCAGTGGGTTCTACACGAATGCCAATGTCTTCTTCGAAAAATTCGGAATTCAAGAGATCCTTACAACTGGGACGTTCCTCTTTTTTCAATTCAATACATTTTCCAATAATTTCTCGAACTTTGGGATCCTCAACTTTACTTAGAGCGGCCGGTTTAATGCCCGATATAACTTTCTTGTAGATCTGAGCCGGTCCCTTGCACTCACTATAGGGATATTCGGACACGGCCATTTCCAACATGCACATACCAAAGGCATACACATCAACGGACTCATCATAGTGTTCTTCATACATTTCGGGTGCCATGAATTCGGGTGTACCAATAACCGACTTGGCATGCGAACGATTTTTAAGGGTGGCCAAACCCAAATCCCCAATTTTAACACTACCCGTGGTGCCGGTTATAAATATATTATCACACTTTAGATCACGATGTATTATGGGCAGCTGGCGTGTATGCAAAAAATGTAAACCCTTTAAAATTTGACGACACCAAGACTTGAGCACCTTTGGATTTATTTTCTTGAAACGTTTCAGATATGATTTAAGAGTTCCCGACAGCATTAGTTCCGTGACTAGAACAATATTTTTCCTACGCGCCACTGTAAACTCCCAATAGGTATAGAAACGCACAATATTGGGATGTTGCAGCTTTTTTAACATGTCCGCCTCTTCGCGAAAACGTTTACGTTCACTTTTTTTCACCTGCTTGTCCAATAGCTCACACCAGGCTACCGCTACACCGGTCTCTGTATCCAAACCTCTGTAAACCGTTTTAAAACTGCCACGTCCAACCTCTTTGTCGTATTTAAAAAAGCGACCACATGGTGACATGGCAATCGGTTCATCATCATCATCTTTGATATAGGGTTTGCTTATTATGGCCGGAGGAGGAGTGCTGGCAGCTGACGAAAGAGCCGTGGCATTTGAGTTAGTTGTCAAGGAGGATTTCGGTATAAGGCTGCTAGACTGGGTAGCTTCTTTTATTTGCACCGTTTCGGCAGCTAAAGTTTCTGCGGTTGCCAACAGATCAATAGATGCTGCTGTATCTTTTGCACCCAACTCAAAGCATGTTGATATATTTGTAATCTCTTTGGGTTCTTCAAATTTCTCTTCCACTTTGAATACCACACGTTTTACATTGCCAATACCTTCTTTAGCTTGGAGTTCTTTAGTTGATCTTGACACAGTATTATTATCTATAGGAATCTCTGTTTCTGTACTAGCAATAGGCTTGACTTGTGTCAAAGGCTCACAACTGCTTACTGCTGCAATACTGCCGGGCGTTGAAGAATTGTGTTGGGCCGTCAAATCCGTTGTACTAGTTGTTCGTGTTGGTGTACGGAACTGCTCTTCCAAGTGTTCCGCCTCGCGGGACAGCATTTCAATGTTATCATCATAATCACGTGGAAATTCTGTCTCAAGTTCTAAATAGTTTGTGTTTAGGTTGCGTGCCGATTGTTCCACACTTTTGCGTATGAAACGCATATTTGGATTAAATTTTTGTATGGCTGTACATGGAATTATTGACTCTGTGGTGTGTTGTGTGGCAGCAGCCGGGCTTGTAAATTTTGTCTGAATTGTGTTTTCTTTTGCTTCAGCTGTTGAGCTGTTGATGCAATCAAGCCTTTTATCATCCATTGTACATTTATTGGTTTTTTCAAGTGTTGAATTTATTATTATACTTTCGTTAGCAGCTTCTTTATCAATATTATTACTGCTTGAATTATCTTTTGAGAGTCTTTTTAGTTGGCTGGAGTATATCTTATTTGAAAGATATTTTAAAGCTCTTTCCAACAATGTATATATTGTCCAGATCGTTATAGAAATCATAGAGCTATAGCTATATATATATATATATCTTCTGAGCTTTAAATGCTCATGTATGTATTGTATATATCAAAATAATCTTTCAATGATTTGTGATATTTGTTCCACAAACTGTTTTATTCGGCACCAATTGTTATGTGAGACACTGTATGTAACATAAAAAATAAATTATATTGAATTTAATCAATTATTACTGTCGCACGTTAAATAATAGTAATATGTACATAAAGAATAACTAGGTATTTTTATTTTTATTTGTAAATAGTTAAACACAATTCGATTTTTATTTCTTTCTTTTTTTTATTTATTTTTTTTCTTATCGGCTGTAAATCCGCACGAAAAATATAAAAGTTGTTGGAAAATAATTAAATAAATATGTAAATAAAAATAAATTGTATAAATAAGTTTAAAAATTGATGAACAACAATGTTTAATTTTAATATTTAGTTAACTAGGTTCAACTTTAGCTATTTGTTGAGATTTTATTAAAAACTACTCTAATAACATATTTTTTCAGGTTGGCAACACTGAATACAACAGAAATAAAAACAACAACAAAAACATGTATCGTATGATTTTTGTTTGTTATTGTTTTTCAAAAAGAGTAAATACAAAAGAAAAACTGCAAAAATAAAAAGGAGAGTTTTTGCACAGCAAGAGAGAGGAGAAAAGCAAAAGAAAAACAGTAATAATAACAATTAGTAGACATGTTTGTTTTTTCCATTTAAAAATCGTAAAATTACAAGCCAACCATTATTTATTATTATAATATTCTTTTGTTAATTAACAATTGTTTATTTTTTTTATGTAAATTTAAATGTGAAAGAATTAAAATAACAAAAAAAAACCCACAACTAAGAGAACTAGAACAAGACTATACAAATTGTTAAACAATTTAAGTGCCTACATTCCAATTCCAAAAAAAACAAAAATGAAGCTCAACTAATTTACAAAATGAATAACAAACAAACGATTCAAAATTGAATTACATTTTCTACAAAATAGGAGAACAAAAATGCAGATTTATTTTCATCATTCTTCCCGGCAGGCTTTAATCATCAGCCTTATATCAAGCAGTGATCGGCTATAAATCTTTAAACAAAAACAGTCAGTGCCCACAATTTTTTTTACTTTTTGAGTGGATCACCTCTATTATTAAATATCTTAAGCCTCGATTAAAACACTTTAAACGCCCCAATAAAGCTGGTCTTTTAAACATTCCTTTGCCATAAAAAACCACAGCAAAAATTTATACAAAAATTTATTTAAATATTTTTGCAAAAAACACCACTCACACACCATTGCCATTCTTTGTTGTTGTTAATGTTATACATAGAATTGAAAACAAAAACAAGCTTTGTTTTTAGAAATCTTACAAAAACTACCAACAACCAACCACCTTTTAACCAGTAAAAGTGGAACCATGTCCATGTAAGCAACACCTTCGATGGTGTAATTTTGTCTTTGTAATAGATAACACTTAAAAATAGTAAACACAAATAAATGATGCAATCATCAATAAAAACAATATTAAATTGCTTGAAAAAATAATCTAAAAATAATAGAAAACAAAACAAGATTTCACAAAAGATAAAGAAAGACCTTTAAAATGAAGATTCTAATACTTTGACAAAAAAAAAAAATAAACAAAATTTCACCAAAAATAAACAACAAATCAAGCAAGCGATACTAATGCAATAACAAGCTGAACAACAGCATTGTTTGATTAATTAGCACTCCTACCTATGGATTTTTAAAGTTAACAACAAAAAAAAGCTACATTTTATTATCGTTATTTCTTATAAAAAGCAAATCTACAGAAAATCAAGGTTACCGATTACTTTTCTATAGAAAATCAAAGTTATCGTTAATTTTTCTATGAAAAGTCAAGATATCGATAAATTTTCTAAAAGTTCAAGTTATCGATAAACTTTTCTATAAAAAAAAAGACAGGTCATCGAAAACTTTTCTATTAAAAGTCAAGCTATCTACAACTTTTCTAAAGAAATGTTAAATTATCGATAACTTATCTCAAAATAACTTAAGTCGATAACTTTTCTATAAAAAATTCAACTTATCGATCACTTTTCTTTAGTATAGTAAAGTTATCGATAACTTTTTTATATAATCACCCCCCATCGCGAATCACTATTTCCCATTTCTCGTTCATCAACTTTGTTCACGTGAAAAAATAAAGCTATCGATAACTTCCTATGGAATAGTAAATTTATCGATAACTTTTCTATAGAATATTAACATTTCTGTAGAATATTAAAGTTATCGATAACTTTTCTATAGAAAATCGAAGTTATCGATAACATTTCTATAAAAATATAGTAAAGTTATCGACAAAATTTTGTTAGAAATTGAAAGTTATCGAAAAATTTAATTTTATTTATTTTTTATTTATTTATTCATTTATGTAATATCAAGCCTTATAGGCCAAAATAACAATATTACAAGTAAATAATACCTGAGATTCTTATAACTATTTTCAATTAATAAATTCAATAAAAACAAAAAGAAATTATCATTTAGCCACATTAAAAAAAAAATATGTATTAATAAATATCATAATTATATTTATAACTTATCGATAACTTTTCTATAGAAAACTAAAGTTATTGATAACTTTTCTATAAAATATTAAAGTTATCGATAACTTTTCTATAAAATATTAAAGTTATCGATAGATTTTCTATGGAATATTGAAGTTGTCGATAACTTTTCTATAGAATATTAACTTTTCGATAACATTTCTACGGAAAAGTTATGTTATCGATAACACTTCTACGGAAAAGTTATGTTATTGATAACTTTTCTATGGAAAAGTAAAGCTATCGATAAATTCTCTATAGAATAGTAAAGTTATCGATAACTTTAACTTAAAATATTGAAGTTATCGATAGCTTTTCTATGGAATATTGAAGTTATCGATAACTTTTCTATAGAATATTAACTTTTCGATAACTTTTCTTTGGAATATTAAAGTTATCGATAACTTTTGTACAGAAAATTAAAGTTATCGATAACTTTTCTATAGAATGGTAAAGTTATCGATAAATTTTCTATGGAATATTGAAGTTATCGATAACTTTTCTATAGAATATTAAAGTTATCGATAACATTTCTACGGAAAAGCTATGTTATTGATAACTTTTCTACGGAAAAGTAAAGTTATCGGTAAGTTTTCTACGGAAAAGTAACGTTATCGATAACTTTTTTACGGAAAAGTAAAGTTATCGATAACTTTTCTACGGAAAAGTAAAGTTATCGATAACTTTTCTACGGAAAAGTAAAGTTATCGATAACTTTTCTACGGAAAAGTAAAGTTATCGATAACTTTTCTACGGAAAAGTAAAGTTATCGATAAATTTTCTATAAAATATTAAAGTTATCGATAACATTTCTACGGAAAAGTAAAGTTATCGATAACTTTTCTACGGAAAAGTAAAGTTATCGATAAATTTTCTATAAAATATTAAAGTTATCGATAACATTTCTACGGAAAAGTAAAGTTATCGATAACTTTTCTACGGAAAAGTAAAGTTATCGATAACTTTTCTACGGAAAAGTAAAGTTATCGATAACTTTTCTACGGAAAAGTAAAGTTATCGATAACTTTTCTATAGAATAGTAAAGTTATCGATAACTTTTGTACAGAAAATTAAAGTTATCGATAACTTTTCTACGGAAAAGTGAAGTTATCGATAGATTTTCTATGGAATATTGAAGTTATCGATAACTTTTCTATAGAATATTAAAGTTATCGATAACATTTCTACGGAATATTAAAGTTATCGATAACTTTTCTACGGAAAAGTAAAGTTATCGATAAATTTTCTATAAAATATTAAAGTTATCGATAACTTTTTTACAGAAAATTAAAGTTATCGATAACTTTTCTACAGAAAAGTAAAGTTATCGATAACTTTTCTTTAGAAATATAAAGTTATCGATAACTTTTATATAGAAAAGTAAAGTTATCGTTATATTTTCATTTTATAATAGTAAAATTATCGATTTGTCTTTATCAGAATAATAATGTATGTTACATATTAATCACCCCTATCGGCAATAACATGTGAAATTTTGTTCCCATGAAATATTCATTTCCCTCGAAGGGAAAATTGCTATCGGGAATATCATGATGAACTTTACATTCACAATAGTTGATTTTGTTAGTAACAGCTGTTTATTGTTTACAAAATTCCATCTAAAAATTTCACAACAAGGGGAATTTTTTTCACTTGAACAAAGTTGATGAAACAAAAAAAGGAAAAGGGAAAATATTTCATGTGAAATGTTGATTCGCGATAGGGGTGAATATGTTTTCTATAGAATAGTAATGTAATGAAATCTTGATATCGTTAATTTTTCTATACAAAATTCAAGAAATCGATTACGTTTTTATAAAAAAAAGTCAAGTTATCGATATCGTTGTTTAAGATAACGAAATTCATCGTTAACTTTTGGCCATGGAAAATAATTGTTATCAAAAAGATTTCCAACAAATTTAAGTTTCTTTAGATATTAAAAGTACAAGATAGTTTAGTGAAACATTTTCAATAGAAATCGAAAAGTTTCCTTTAGAATATTAAAGTTGTCTATTGAAAATTAATGAAAACTATACGTTTTCATTAAATTTTTCATCAACATTTAAAGTTGTTGTCATACAAAATTTTCTTTAAACATTCAAAAATGTTTAAAAAATTATCAAAAATATGAAATAATTAAAAACCTGCCTGCTTTTATTCAAAAATTATTTATACCTTTATTAAAATTAAATTAAAAGCAATTTTAATGGATTTACTAAAATTAAAACAATTTCCGCACAAAAAAACACAATTTGCATAAAAAAAAAATCATAAGAAATATTTATTGAAAAATTATATTTAATACAAAGACGAAGACGACAATTAAATAAATAAAATAAAATCTTATTTATATAGGTAAATGAATGCAAGCATGTATTAATGTGATTATGACGCATTTAAAGCTGCCAACAAAAAGAAAAAAAACTGTATAAAACGGCATTAAAACACACATATGTACGAATGCGTCGTTATGTACTGAATATTTTTCATCATTTTATTGATTTTTTTCAGACAGTTTTTGTAGTTGTTGTAGTTTGCTGTTGTTCTGGTTGTAATGAAAACAACAATAACACAAATGTTCTTCTATAGTATAGAATTTTGTTGTTTATTGCTCACACAACAGCTTTTTTCTTTTTTTGGTTTTGCTGCAGTTGTTGTATTTTTGCAAAAGTGCAATAAACGTCATCAAGGTCATAATGAGAACAGTGCGAGAGTGCACTCAGTTTATTTTACAAAGTCAGCTCCATCAACATCAACACCAACAACAAACCAACCAACCAGTTAAAAGTAGTTGTTGTAGTTGCTGTCATTGTGTTTGTTTAGAATTATAATGTTTCTGTTTTTTTTATGTAGAAATCTTACCTCTAAAATACAATGATTAAGTAAAACGCGAAAAAATACCAGTAAAATTTATTTTTATAATAAAAACAACAACTATTCTTGATGTAACATTATAAGTTGCTGTCACAAAAACAAAAAGAACAACTAATAATGAAATTTAAAACGCGGTCATTTGAGTTTGTTTACATTTTCCTTATAAAAGAATATTGAATTTTCTAAATGAATTTTATTTTTATTTGTTAAATTACTAGGATTTAAATTACATTATATTTAACAAGTTTAAGTGGTATTTATTAGTATAACAAGCAAATATTTGAAATGAATCATGATTTTATCTTAATAATTTCAAATATTTTTCCACTAACTTAAAATCTCACTTGAATTTTTATGAGTTTTTGTCTATTTTTTTTAGTATTTGACTCATGGCTATGAATTTAGCCACTTTGCCATCACACCACGTCAGTTTTTTGTTTTTTTGTTTAAATATACACACTGCTGTTTAAGTAATTAGCACTGCTGCTAAAATTAATTCATATTTTAAGCTAAAAATTTTGAAAATTTTAAATTAATTTCCAAATACTTATTGATAACTTAAATTTTCTCTAGAAAATTTAAAGCTATTTAATAATATTCATAGAATTTTAAATGTTATATAGAAAATTCTTAGATAATTTTGAATTTTTTTATAGAAAATTTTTTAAAACAAAAAATTCCCTTTTTAAAATTTACAATTTTAAATTCAGTTCCAATATTTCAAAAAAATCTAAAAATTTTAAAATATTTGAAAATTTTATAAAAAAATTTTCAATAATTTAGATTTTTCTAAAAAAAAAAATTATCTAAAAATTTTCCTTTAAATTTGTTTTGTTTGAATTTGAAATATTTTAAACATTTTTTTAATTATTCTACCTTTTTCATATTTATAATCAAAAAATTACCTTTTAAAATTTGCAATTTCAAATTCAGTTTATAAGCTCTCATTTTATTTAAAAAAAATTTTAACATTTAAAAATTTTTTTTTAAAAATTTCAAAATTTCTATAAAAAAAATTTCAATAATTTTCGTTTTTCTAAAAAAAAAATTAAAAATTTTCCTTAAAAGGGCTTTGTACTTGAAATCTTTTAAATAATTTTTTAATTATTCTACCATTTTCATATTTATAATCAAAAAATTACCTTTTAAAATTTGCATTATCAAATTCAGTTTATAAGCTCTCATTTTATCTAAAATTTTTTTTTAAAATTTAAAAATTTTTTTTAAAAATTTCAAAATTTTTATAAAAAAAATTTCAATAATTTTAATTTTTCTAAAAAAATAAAAATTTACCTTGATAATTTGTTAAAAATTATAAATTCGGTCTAGAAACTTTCATTTTATTTAAAAAAAATTTTTAACATTTCAAAATTTTTTAAAAATTTGAAAAAAATTTATAATCAAAAAATTACCTTTTAAATTTGCATTATCAAATTCAGCCTATAAACTCTCATTTTATCTAAAAAAAAAATTTTAACATTTCAAATTTTTTTCAAAATTTCTATAAAAAAAATTTCAATAATTTTAATTTTTCTAAAAAAATAAAAATTTCCCTTGATAATTTGTTAAAAATTATAAATTTGGTTTACAAACTTTAATTTTATCTAAAAAAATTTTTAACATTTCAAATTTTTTTTAAAAATTGCAAAATTGTTATAAAAAAAATTTATAATCAAAAAATTACCTTTTAAAATTTGCAATTTCAAATTCAGTTTATAAACTCTCATTTTATCTAAAAAAATTTTTAACATTTTAAAATTTTTTTTAAAAAATTTCAAAATTTCTATAAAAAAATTTTCAATAATTTTAATTTTTCTAAAAAAAATTAAAAATTTCCCTTGATAATTTGTTAAAAATTATAAATTCGGTCTAGAAACTTTCATTTTATCTAAAAAAAATTTTAACATTTCAAATTTTTTTTAAAAATTTTAAAATTTCTATAAAAAAAAATTTATAATCAAAAAATTACCTTTTAAAATTTGCAATTTCAAATTCAGTTTATAAGCTCTCATTTTATCATTTAAAATTTTTTTAAAAATTTCAAATTTTTTTAAAAAAAAATTTCAATAAATTTCTAAAAAAAATAAAAATTCCCCTTGATAATTTGTTAAAAATTATAAATTCGGTCTAGAAACTTTCATTTTATCTAAAAAAAATTTTTAATATTTCAAAATTTTTATAAAAAAAATTAATAATCAAAAAATTACCTTTTAAAATTTGCAATTTCAAATTCAGTATATAAACTCTCATTTTATCTAAAAAAAATTTTTAACATTTCTAAATTTTTTTTAAAAATTTCAAAATTTCTTAAAAAATTTCAATAATTTTAATTTTTCTAAAAAAAATTAAAAATTTCCCTTGATAATTTGTTAAAAGTTATGAATTCAGTTTATAAATTCTCATTTTATCTAAAAAAATTTTAACATTTCAAAATTTTTTTTTAAAAATTTCAAAATTTCTATAAAAAATTTTTCAATAATTTAGATTTTTCTAAAAAAAATAAAAATTTCCCTTGATAATTTGTTAAAAATTATAAATTCGGTTTAGAAACTTTCATTTTATCTAAAAAAAATTTAACATTTCAAAACTTTTTTAAAAATTTCTATAAAAAAATGTTCGTTTTTCTAAAAAAAATAAAAATTTCCCTTGATAATTTGTTAAAAATTATAAATTCGGTTTAGAAACTTTGATTTTATCTAAAAAAATTTCTAACATTTCAAAATTTTTTTTAAAAATTTCAAAATTTCTATAAAAAAAATGTTCAATAATTTAAATTTTTTTTGATAATTTTTTATCTTTTCCTTAAAAATTGTTTTTTTTTGTACTTGAAATATTTTTAACAATTTGAAATTTTTAATTACATATTTCACTATTTTTGTTTGTTTAAATGTACTTTATTATTATCTATCTTGTATGTTTTGTTTATCGTTATCTTTTTTGTTTGTTTTGTTAAACAAAAATTTAAACTTTGTCTTTTTGTTTTCAGTAATACATATTTGCAAATATAAACCCCCTCCCCCCTACCTAAAATGTTAGTGAGTTTCTTTGTGCTCTAGTTTTTTGCTAGCAATTTTGTGTTCAGTTTAAACAATTTTGCAGTATTTTAAATTTTTTTTTAATTTTTTGGCACATGCTATACATTTTTTAGGAAAACTTTCCTATAAAATTCAATATCTACACAAAATAAAACAAAACCAAAAACAAAATATCACAGAAAACATGCGTTTTAATACGTTAACGTGTTGTCTTTGGTTTTCCGGCTAAAACAAAAAAAAAACATTCTAGAATATAATGTTTAAATTTCAAATGAAATGTTTTAGAAAATAACAAAATGGAAATAAAATTGCATAGGTCAGTTTATATAGCGAGGGATTTAAATGTCTTTTATTTAAAGTTATTTAAAAATAGTTTTATTTCTAATTGTACATAAAAACATAATATAGGAAAAGGTTTTAAAGCTAAATTTATTGTAACTTTGCTTTTATTTCTTTATTGTTTTGTTTCAAAAGTTTAGATAAGAAATTATCTAATTTTGCCAAAATTTCCTGTTTTTTTTCAATCGAAATAAACATCAATGGTTTATTTATGTAGCTGCCGCTGTCTACTGATTTAGTATAAGCTAAACTAAATATTTATATTTAGAAGTGTTAAAATAAATACATACAAAGTTGTCAATAACAAGATAAGAACTTTCTAATTAAATATTTAAGGTAAACAAAATGTTGAATGAAAGATTTCTTCTTTAGAAGAAAGATTTTTAAATAAAGTTGGAAAATTTTTCTCTTTCATATGAAATATATTTTCAGATCGATTACTTTCATATAGAAAATTAATATTATCAATATTTTTTAATGTTATGAGATATTTTTAATTAAATATAAAATATATCGTTATATTTTCTACAGAAATTTTCTTGAAAAAATTAAAATTGATTAATTTTCTAATGAAAATTAAAATTATCAATACATTTTTTTATAAAAAATTGTAAGTTAACTTTAAATTTTCTGAAGAAAATAAAAATTTTTAAAGAAAATCAATATTATCCAAAAAAAATTTTATAGAAATTTTAAATCATCGATACATTTTTAGGGGAAAATAAGAGTTATTGCTAAATTTTCTATAGAAAGTCAAAGTTATTGATAATTTTCTGTAGACAACTAAAGTTATCGATAACATTTCTATAGAAAATAAAAGTTATCGTTAAAATTACTAAAGACTAATAGACTTTAGCAAAACGTCATGTTATCGATAACTTTTCTTCAGAAAAGCCAAATTATCGATAACTTTTCTATAAAAAGTCAAATTATCGATAACTTTTCTATAAAAAGTCAAGTTATCGAAACACTTCTATAGAAAATAAAAGCTATAGTTACAAATACCTAAAAAAAATTAAAGATATCGATAATTATGTGTATTTAAAATTAAGTTATCGATAACTTTTCGATAGAAATTTAAAAATATCGATAACTTTTCTATAGAAAATAAAATTAATCGATAACTTTTCTATAGAAAAATAAAGTTATCGATAACTTCTCTATAGAAAATAAAAGTTTTCGTTAAAATTACAAAAAACAATTAAAGATATCGATAATATGTATTGAAAATTAAGTTATCGATAACTTTTCGATAGAAATTGAACATAAATTATCGTTAACTTTTCTATATAAATTAAAATTATGGATAACTTTTATATAGATATTTACAGTTATCGATAACTTTTCCAAAGAAAAGTAAAATTATCGATCACTTTTCAGCAGACAAGTCAAATTATCGATGAATTTTCTGAAGAAAAGTCAAGTTGTCGATAAGTTTTTTTATAAAAAGTCAAGTTATCGATAACTTTTCTGAAAAAAAAAATCAAATTATCGATAATTTTTATATAAAAACTCAAGTTATCGATAAATTTTCTTTAAAAATTCAAGCTATAGATAACTATTCTAAAGATAAGCCAAATTATCGATAACTTTTATGAAAAAAATGTAAAATTTTCGATAATTTTTCTGAAGAAAAGTTAAATTATCGATAACTTTTCTATAAAAAGTCAAGTTATCCATAACTATTATGATGAAGTCTATAAGTTTTCTATAAGAAGTCAAGTTATCGATAACTTTTCTGAAGAAAAATCAAATTATCGATAACTTTTATATAAAAACTCAAGTTATCGATAAATATTCTATAAAAATTCAAGTTATCGATAATTATTTTTAAGACAAGTCAAATTATAGATAACTTTTATGAAAAAAAAGTAAAATTATCGATAACTTTCCTAAAGAAATGTCAAATTATTGATAAAATTTCTAAAGAAAAGTCAAGTTATAAAAAAACTTTTCTCAAAAAGTAGGTAACTTTTCTATTAAAAGTCTGGTTATCGATAAATTTCTATAAAAAAAATAAAATTATAGAAGACTTTTCTACAATATAATAAAGTTATCGATATATTTTCTATAAAAATTCATGTTATCGATAACTATTCTATAAAAAGTCATATTATAAATAACTTTTCTAAAGAAAAGTCAACTTATCGATAACTTTTATGAAGAAAAGTTAAGTTATCGATAAGTTTTCTATAAAAAGTCAAGTTATCGAAAAATATTCTGTAGAAAAATAAAGTTATCAATAATTTTTTTGTAAAAACAGAAATTATCGGTAATTTTTTTTATATAAATTGAAAGTTATGAATAACTTTTCCAAAGAAAATAGAGTTATCAATAACTTTTCTGAAGCAAAGTCAAATTATCGATAGCTTTTCTAAAGAAGTCAAATTATCGAAAACTTTTATGAAGAAAAATCAAATTGTCGATAAATTTTCTATAAAAAGTGAAGTTATCGATAACTTTTCTACAATATCGTCAAGTTACCGAAAATGTTTCTATAAAAAGTTCAAGTTATCGATAACTTTTCTATAAAAAGTCAAATTATCGATAACTTTTCTACAATACAGTCAAGTATCGATAACTTTTCTACAAATTATCGATAACTTTTCTATAAAAAGTCAAGTTATCGATAACTTTTCTACAATATCGTCAATTTACCGATAATTTTTCTATAAAAAGTTCAAATTATCGATAACTTTTCTATAAAAAGTCATGTTATCGATAACATTTCTATAAAAAGTCAAGTTATCGATAACTTTTCTACAATACAGTCAAGTTATCGATACTTTTCTACAATACAGTAAAGTTATCGATAACTTTTCTCTAAGAAGTTCAAGTTATCGATTTATATTCTATTAAAGCATAACTCTACTGTTCTATAGAAAAGTTATCGATAACTTATTTTATAGAAAATCAAAGTTATCGACAATTTTTCTGTAAAAATAGAAATAATCGATAACTTTTCTAAAGAAAATTAAAGGTATTGATAACTTTTCTTTAGATAATCGATGTTATAGAAACATTTTCTGTACAAAAGAAAAGTTATCGATAACATTTCTATTGAAAATAAGTTATCGATATTTTTTCTTTAGAAAACAAATGTTATCGACAACTCTTACCGCCATTTTCTCAATCTCTGGTTATTTTTTATCGTGATGATAAACTGACAGTTCTCATACAAAAAAAATGTTAATTGGAGGTTTATCGTTACGAAAAACGATAACCAGATATTGAGAAAATGGGGGTTATAGTAAATAAAAGTAATCGATAACTTTTTTTAAGGAAAATTATAAAAAAGTAAAGTTAATGAATGATATATTTTCTTTACCCAATTATCAATTGAATCGTTTATTTCAAAAACCAGTCAAGCTACAAAAACTACAAAATTGAGTTATTGGGCGATTAATATTTTGTAAAGGTAAAAGCAACGTTTAATGCAAAAAAAAATTAAATACTGGCCCGCTATTATGGTGAAGCAATGACGAGAAATCCATGTTTAGTGCAGAAAGAAGACAAGTGACAGCGCTTGAGAGGACCTACTAGACCTTAATCTATTTATTTTGTTCAAAAATGTTGTAAGTCTCTATAATTGTGAAAAAAAATAATAAATTTACAAGCTCTAAAAATTTACTTGTTTGGATATGAAGAGTTTTATGGGAATACATATTTTTGAATGGCCTACAAAGGAAGCAGAATGCACTTAGAGGACCGAGTGTATGATGACGAATAGTTATTACAGAACAAGTAAAAATATATGAATATAATGTTAATGCTTGGCTGGTTTTGGAAATAAACGATTCAATTTTAGAAAATAAATCATCCATCGATTTTCTATAATAAATATAAAAGTTTTCGATGAATTTTCAAACAAAAAAAATAGAAAATACATTTTTTTTTAAGGAAAATCAAAGTTATCGATAATTGTTTCAGGTATTTTCGATAGAAATAAAGAATTATTGAAACATTTTCTATATAAATTAATGATATTTCTACAAGAATTTAATGTTTTCAACTGTAGAAAATTAGGTAGAGTCCTAGAGATTCAAACAAAATTCCATCACTAACTTATCATCAAATTAAAAAAATCTCAGCTCTTGATTCCCCAAAGAATCAATAACTAACTTTATGCCTATATCTAAGAACATTAAGCATTAGCTTTATATGTATTTGTAATAATAAATCGAATATCCTGAAGAGTTCTAAAAATAAATTCAATCTATTGCTCAAGATTTTTATATAGATAAATCTCCAACTAGACTTTATAACAATACAATATGTACTAAATAAAATATCATTATTAAAAAAAATTAAATAAATTTACCTGAAGATTGACTGCAGCTGTTAACTGGTGTTGTTGTTGTTGTATCATCAGCATTTGTAGAACAAGACATAGTTGTTGCTTTAACCGATCCCACACCTGCATCAACATCAGTTGTACAAGCAACTGAATCAGTTGTCGAGGTATTTTCTTCGATAATCCTTTCAACCATTTTGGAATTATTATTTTATTTTTTTTCTTTATAATCAACAAAAAGTCTATTTAATTTGAATTAGAATTTTACAGAGATACAAAATGTATAAACCAAGTAGTTAGTATCTCTCGCCAATTGGAATTTTCCGGTAAAAATTGTGTAGAAACGAAATACCAAGTAAAAGAAAAACAAAGAACAAAAAGTAGCACACACAAACTGCACTTAATTCTTTCTTGCAACTCTTTCGTTTTATTTTGCTTCTCTGATGGTTAGTGTTTTTGTTGCTTGTTGATTTGAAGATTTTTTTTGTTGTTTATTGTCTTTTAACTCTTTTACTTATTGAACCACAAAATAGAAAGACTTGTTTTTTATTTATTTTTTTAATTAAAAGATTGATCCACAGAAAAAAAAGTAATGCAACACTGTCTCTTTTGTCTGTTTTGGTATTTTTTCCTTTCTATTGACGAAAAAAAATAAAAGATTTCTTTATAGTTTTCGTTACACTCTTCTTTTCTTCTTTCTTTCTCTATCTTTTCAATGCACTTTTTTTTACTTTACGCACTGTCTTTTTTCTCTCAAATTACTGCAGCTGTTGTAACTGATGGTTTTTTTTTGTTTCGTTTTTTATTTCTTTCTACTTTACTGCTCTTTCAAAATGGTGGCCTTTACAGAGCAAAGTTTTTTATATTTCGTTTTTTTAAGTTTGTAGTTTTTAGCACAATTTTTTCTTTAGGTGTAATTTGGTTATTTAAACAAATTTGCACTTATTTAAATATTTTTGTGGTTGTTGTAGAAATTTTAAACGTTTTTTGTTTGGATTTGTTTATAAAAGTAGATGTTAAATCGCGTTTTCATTTGTTGGAAAAAACAACAAAAACGTTGACTTCGGAGCTTTTCGGTTGACGTTGACGGCGAGCAGCATACAAATTGCGCAGCATTTAAACAAAAAAAAAATTTGCAAAAATCCTAACCTAAAATTCTTAAAATCGTTAAGAATTTTAAGGTTTGGATGGTAAATGGCAAACTTTTTATAGAAAATTAATAAAAATTTTCCCAAATTGAAATGTATTCCAGCTGTGAAAACTTTCCTTAGCTTGTGGTAGATGGTTGTCGGTGGCAGAAAAGCGGCGCTGCCAGTGACGCTGCTTACAGTTCGTGTTCCTTTTGAGGTCGACAAATTGTTGCTGCTGCGTTATGCTGAGCTGCGTAGGAATTCTATTTATAGTGATATAAATAAAATTTCTTCCTTTCCTGAAAATCCTTTGCTATTTTCGATTTTTTTGTTGCAATCCGAAGATTGTTTTTAGTTGAAAACTATTGCAATTCATAAGATATTTTGTTGAGTTTGGTTGGATTTTTTCTCGCTTTTGTTGCTGTTGGTTGGCTGTTTTAATAATTAATCATCACATTACATTGAATTTAGGTTGTGGGGGCAAAGAAAGAAATCGCTTCCTTTCCTTGTTGGTTTTTGTTATTATTGTAAATAATAAAAAAAGCTGCTGCTGCTGAGTACAAGTTGGTTGGTTGACGTAGTCGTTGTTGTTTTTTTTGTTGGATTTTTCTGCGTTGTAACTTAAAAAAAAACATTCGCTAAAAAAAGTAGCGGACAAAAGCCGTTTTCTTTGCGTTTTTTCGCTGTTGTTAATTGCTTTTTCGTTAGCTACCGCTCCATTTTCCACGCAATCCAGTTGATGATGAAATTCCGACTGGCCGAGCTTCGTCGTTAACGAATTGTGTTGGTTTTTTCTTCATTGCATGGTTGCATGCAAAAGGCACTAAATTGCACGATTGTGCTGAAAAGTACTAGAAGAAAATGGAAATATTTAGAAAAATTGTTATAATTAAGAAATAAATTTATTTTATTTAATTATTTTATGCAAATATCTATCTGTAGGTGATATTGTTAATAAATTTAGCGGTAATTTTTAATTTTAATGGAAAATATCAACCCTGCCAAATACTACCAGGGCTGCCAGTCTTATGATACAACCAGGGTTATCAGATACTTTTAACATTCATCGGCCTATAATGTTTAAAAAATTGACAATCTTTAATTTGGTCTGATTTTTGATATAACAACGTTTTAGTTTTTAAAGAACTAATAAAGAAATTGACTGACTTATTTTTTAGAACGTAATAATCTTATAGAGATGACAAACGGTACAGGATTTTTTAATAATGGGATTAGTGATTTTAAAACTTTAAATTCCGGGATTTCGGGATTTTTTTATTTCACATTAGAAATATATAAATTAATAAATAAAAGTAATATATTAAAAAAAACATAAAAAACTTTTTCAATTATTCTACATTTTACGAATGCAAAACTAATTCTCTTTAAATCTTAAAAAAAATTTCATTGTAGTTACATGTTTTCGTTAAAGAAAATATGAGTTCAAGATTACGTAACTCTTTGAAACATCAATACATTATTATTTTTATTCCAGAAGTTAATAATTCGTTCCATATTTAGTAAATCTGCAACATTTGATTAGCAAAGTTTATTATTTTTCAATATATAACATCTTGTTTCTTCTGTAAATTAGTAAAAATGTTAGTTATGTGGTTTTGCATTTATCTTTAAGTTATACGGCTGTAAATAGTAGTAGTATAAATGCTTTAAGGCTTATTTGACTCACGTCAAACACTTTACACACAAACTCCATGTTTTTCTTATTGGACTTGTATTTTTGAAGACCCCGCATGCCAACGGTTTTGCTCAGGAAAAAGTACTAAAACTAGAGCTTTTCCCTTCAATTTACTACTATTTTAAACAACCAAGTATTGGGGTTTCTCTTATCTACTTCATTATCTTCGTTATGAAACTGCTATATCCACTGCTTTGCACAGTACTACCTTCTGTATAAATACATGTTATCGACGTTAGCAAACACTCTACAGTGGTAATAACGTATCCAAATCAACCGCTGACTAACAATAACTCTAGTTAATGCAAATTCTCGTGTTAACGTTCACATTAACGTCGATTTATTTCACTCGTGGAAAAGAAATGTTAAACATATTTTATATCAACAGATAGGAAATAGTGTCTACTTTTTATATATTTATAAATAGTTGTTATATTTAAATGTTTTAAATACTTATTAAAGATTTTTTTAAAAAAAATAAAAATTTTGGTTTTTCGAAGTACTTATCTTGACTTCAAAATATTTTTGCGAATTGATAAAATAAGATCTCATTAGTTTTTTAATTAGGAGATTATGAGCAAAAAGTTAATAAATATATAGAACGGAAGGAGAGAGAAATATCAATGAAGCATTTTTTAACAACAAAATTAGTTCTCTTCAAAAATATTGAATTTTCATAAAAAAAACTGATTTGTATTTAAAAATCCAAATCAAACACTATAAAACTCATCAAATAACATATTTAGTAACAAATTTCGCCAAGCAACATTTCTTACTTGTATCCTTTAGCAAATTTAATCCAAATCCTTAACAAAAATATGGCGCATTCATACAAAACCACCCTTAACAAAACCAAAAAAAAGGAGGAGCTTTATTACTACAACAAACCACCAATAACCAATGTAACAATAATTTTGTCACAGTTAAAATTCCTTACAAATAAACTTACAATTTCCAAGGATATATTTATGACACAGACACACAACTGTTTCTTAGGATCATGCGCCTTCAATGTATCCAATAGTTGAGATACAAACTAATTCTTCCCACAAAATAAACTTGTAACATTTCTCAAGTGTTTTCCGTTTCCCAAAATAATTTCAAACTTTCATAAACAGCAGTTACGTCGTGACTTTTAACGGGTATTAACGGGCGCTTTATCATGTCTTCTTTAGTGACTGCAAAGGATTCTTCTTGTGCGACATCTTTGGTTGGTAAAAAACCACGCAAATCCTTGAAATCTTTGGTGGCGGATAGTTTGCCTAGCAAAGCAGCTACAAATCGGGTGCCGAAATGTGCTCGTTGCCGTAATCATGGCTGGATATCGGAGTTACGGGGCCATAAGAAACATTGTACTTATAAGAATTGTCGTTGTGCCAAATGTGTGTTGATTTTTGAGAGGCAGAGGATAATGGCTGCTCAGGTATGATTTCACAGATCTGAATATCGAAAGATCTGTTAAATAAATCAACAAACAACCACTAATTGAATCGGTCGAATTCATAATTTCTTTAAAGATATTCTTAAGTGTAAAAAATTTTTGTAGTTTATTGACTCCAGTGCAAAAAAAAACTTACTCACTTGAGGGCATCAAATATCAGGAATACTGTTTTGGAACATAGCTTAGACTACTGCCCAGATCCTGTCCTTTGTTAGCTATGAGCTTTTCCCATCTTTCTGGCAACATATGGATTCCGAGCCAAAAGTACTATTCATCTTTTGAGGCCATGAATGAATCAAGTCAATTTCGGATACTCTGTTCCAAAGTAAAGCATATCCCAGACAGAGCGTTCTGCATGAAAACAAGGGCAAGGTCTGGAATATAATGGAAAACTTCTCAACTCTATTCTACATACTTTTTAACTGGTATTGCAACATGTGACCGAGCGTTGTCATGATGGAATAATACAGTTTCATGTCTGGAATATTACAGTTTTTCGGCCAATGCTCACTTCAAACGAATCAATTGTGTTCGGTACAGGTTCCCTATGATGGTTTGGCCAGATTTCAGCAGCTCATAATATATAGGATCCTTTTGTTCCCACCAAATACAGAGAATTACCTTAGCACCATGGATATTTGGCTTTGGTGTCGATTCGGCTGGTTGGCCGGGCTTCACATTTCCATTTTCCATTTTTCATTGTAAATAATCACCCGTATCGCGAATCAATATTTCACATGAGATATGTTCCCATTTCCCATTTTTCGTTCATGCACTTTGTTCACGTGAAAAACTTCCCCATGTTGTGGAATTTTTAGATGGAATTTTGTAAACAATAAACAGCTGTTACGAACAAAATCAACTATTGTGAATGAAAAGTTCAGGGGAATATCACGATAGCAATTTTCCCTTCGAGGGAAATCGATATCTCATGGGAACACAAATTTCACATGTTTTTTCACGATAGGGGTGAATGATTCAGATTAAATTTCGGACAAGCAAAATCGTCTTTAAAGGTCTCTCAGCTTTAATTCGAATGGTACCCAATTTCCCTGTTTTTGGGTGAATCCTGCTGCTTGCAAAAGTTTTGAAATTGTTGATTGAGTAGCTGCCAATGAGTTTGCAAGCTCTTGTTAAGTTTGATAACAATCTTCATGGAGTAATAACTCCAATTCTTGGTCTTCAAACTTTTTTGGCTGGCCTGGGCGATCTTTGTCTTCCGTGTTAAAAACACCACTTCAAATCACCACAAACCATCTCTCGCATGTTGAAACCGATGAAACAAATTCACCATAAGCTTTGTTGAGCAATCGGTGTGCTTCGGCGGCACTCTCACCTTCGTGCGAAGGGTACATATAAGTTTGTCATTCCGTTTGTAATTTCCACAATATAATTTTCCGACCTTATAAAGTATATATATTCTGGATCCTTATAGATAGCGGAGTCGATTAAGCCATGTCCGTCTGTTGAAATCAACTTTTCGAAGCCCCCAAATAACTTACATACACGATTCATACATCAATATCTCCGGAATTCTTCCCGCTCGGTTGCTATTTAAAATCGATCCACAAATGGCTGAGATATAAGGAAAAAACCAGGACAACCACGATTTCTGACCTATATCTGGATTACTAAGTCATTAATATAGACAATATGGATATCTAATGATAGATATTTCAAAGACCTTTGCAGCGAATTTATATAACAGGTAGTGGCAGTGGCGAATTCAGGCAAATACAAGCGAATTCATTAATTTTTTTATATATGAAGTTTGACATTCGAAAAACGGCCAGAATATGCGGCCAGGCATGAAACCGTAATATTCCATCATGACTACGCTCGTCCACATGTTGCAATACCTGTTAAAACAATAAAAACCCCGTCCGTCTACAGCTGATTATTTTCACCTTCGTGAGAAGGGTATATATAAGTTTGTCATTCCGTTTGTAATTTCTACATTTTTTATTTCCGACCCTATAAAGTATATATATTCTGGATCCTTATAGATAGCGGAGTCAATTAAGCCATGTCCGTCTGCCTGTATGTCCGTCTGTCTGTTGAAATCAATTTTCTGAAGACAGCAGATATATTCGGGATCCAAATCTTCAATAATTCTGTCAGAAATGCATTCGAGAAGTTTGCTATTTAAAATCAGCAAAATCGGTCCATAAAACCGGGACAACCTCGATTTTTGACCTATTTTTTATCTATATCTGGATTACAAAGTCATTAATATAGACAATATGGATATCTAATGATAGATATTTCAAAGACCTTTGCAAAGACGTATATGGACCTACAATGGATAAAAATCGGAAAAAATGTTTTTTAACCTGAATTTTTTTTTCACCAAAATTTTTTTTCACAAAATATTAAAAAAAAATTAAAAATATTAAATTTAAAAAAAAATTTTAAAAACAATTTCGAAAAAACAACTGGAAAAAAAAAATTAAATTTTGTTTACCTAAAAATATTTAAAATTTTTATTTTAAAGTATATTTTGGTGAAGGGTATATAAAATTCGGCACAGCCGAATATTGCTCTCTTACTTGTTTTTATATACAGTGGTTGACTTTTCCAAATATTCCATATGTAGCCCAAAATTTAAAATATTTTTTTAAAATAAATTTTTTTTTTTATTATTTCACTTGTATAGTTTTATTTATATAAATTAACTGAAAAACAAACAAACAACATAATTAATTATATTCTGAAAAAAGGGAACAAAATTAAAAATATTCACTATTTCTTCGCTACTGACAAAACAATGGAAACTTTTAAACTTCTGCAAGAAAGAAGTGTAAAACGAAAATAATATTTAAAAGAACGATGTAAAAAGCATCCTGTTTACAGTTATTTTATTTTTAAATTCTGGTAATTTTTCACAATTTCTTTTTCCAAGTTTTTCGCATAATTGATTTTTTTCAAAGTTAACGAAAATGGCTAAAGTTCAGATTTGTGAAGATTTAAAAAATAAAATAATTAACGATTTTAAAGCTGGTTTAAAACAAAAAAGTATCTGTGACAAATATTCAATAAATAAATCAGCTGTTTCAAAAATTATAAAGAAATTTCTTGAGACCGGTTCTGTAAAAACTCAACATTTAGGTGGAAGACCTCGTAAGACTACTCCTAGACAAGATATGTAATTTAATAGCGAGAGAGTTCAAGAAATTCCCAAAAATAACTGCTCGAGATGTTGTTAATAGCCTAAAATTAAAACTTAGTAACCGAACAGTTAGTCGCAGGGCAAATGAGGCTGATCTTGGTTGCTATCGTCCTGTGAAAAAACCACTTATTCCTAAAAAGAACCGTTCTGCTCGTCTATAATTTGCCAGGGATCATTTAAACTGGTCGATACAGAAATGGAATACTGTATGTCCTCTTTTCCGACGAATCCAAATACAATTTAAGAGGCAGTGAGGCATGAGAGTACATTTGTAAGATGAGCAAAGGGAAAAAGTTTAGATCAAAAGTACACAAATAAGACTGTAAAGTTTGGCGGTGGCAATATTATGGTATGGGGATGTTTTTCAGAGCAAGGTATGAACCCAATTCATATTATAAAAGATACCATGACAGGTATAGAGGATACAGAACCATATTAAACGATGTTATGTATCCATACGCTAAGGAAAATATGCCCCTAGTTTGGAGATTCCAACACGACAACGACCCGAAACACACCTCTAGGGTTGTAACCGAGTGGTTACAATCCAATCCTTACGAGTTACGTGTTTTGAAGTGACCTGCCCAATCGCCAGATCTCAATCGTAAAATAAGGACCCAAAATTACACCATGAAGGAAGATTTATTGGATGCCATTGACTCTTTGGTTCAATGCATCGTCGATGTGTAGCAGTTATAAAAAATAAGGGTTACCCAACAAAATATTCACCCCTATCGGCAATAACATGTGAAATTTTGTTCCCATGAAATATCCATTTCCCTAGAAGGGAAAATTGCTATCGGGAATATCACGATGAACTTTACATTCACAATAGTTGATTTTGTTCGTAGCAGCTGTTTATTGTTTACAAAATTCCATCTAAAAATTTCACAACACGTGAACAAAGTTGATGAACGAAAAAAGGAAAAGGGAAAATATTTCATGTGAAATATTGATTCGCGATAGGGGTGATTGAGTTATTGCAAAGTTTAGACAGACCATATTTGTTAAAATAATACCTAAGTTTCCATTGTTTTGTCAATGCCGTGATAAAGAAATCTTTTAATTTTGTTTTCTCATTTTTAGAATTTAATTAATTATGTCCTTTGTTTTTTGTTAAATTAAGTTAATAAAAGTATACAAATAAAATACTACAAAAATGTTAAAATTTTTTAAAAAATTATTTCAGATTTTAGGTCACTAATGAAATATTTGGAAAAGTTTCCATTGTTTTGTCAACCACTGTATTTCAGTATGGTAACCTTTGACCTCCACTATTCATTTGTAATGTATTTTTGCACTTCATGGTTATTTAATGCAATTTAGTAATTTTTTTCCTATTTCACTGTCCTCTAAAAGTTATGCCAAACAATTGTAACCTAAAATCATTATAAATAGAATAAATGAGTGATAATTTTGGTAAATTAAAGAAGAAGAAGAGTTCTTTCTGCTGTCTCATTTAATGCTATCATTTACTAATGAATGAAAAGGGTTGCCTTTTCAGCAACAAATAATCGCCAAAAATGTATAACAAAATGTTATTTCCTCCTAAATGTAATCAACAATATAAAGATTCCTTATTTAATGTATTCCTTACAATTAAACAGACAATATTAACATCTGTTTATATTATTTTGTTATTTCAACAAAATCTACTTTTATTTCCTTAAGATATTAATTTCAATTACAAATAAATAAAAACCAAAAAGGAAAACTAACTTTTACACCCAAAAAAAAAGAACAAATCTTAATACATTCATTGATTTAAATTGTTTAAGTAAATAGCCCACAGTTAAAACAGATAAATAATAATAAGGGCGTTTAACAGACTTGAATCAAAAAAGATTGAATGCAAGACATTAAATCAAAACCAAAAAAAAAAACAAATAAATGATGACTACCAACCAAATCATGTCACATCAACCACCAGAGACCATTTAATACTGACACACTGTAGTAGAAAAGAAAACCAAAACCAACAAGTAAAATATACAATAAATAAATAAATATTTCGAAAATGTTTGCACAAGTGTTTCAAAAACTGTCTAACTAACATTCCTGCACAAATAAAAACAAAACAAAAAGTTCACAGGTCATGTTACTTAAATAACCAACAAAAAAATCCCCATGGAAATAAATATCTAGGAGTGGGGTATTAAAACAAGTCTAGATTAACACCCCTTGAACTAAAATAACACATCATCATCATCATGTCAGGCATATTAATTTCAATTGCCCGGCTTGTTTACACTTCTTTGCCTAAAATCTTATGTAAACAAACAAAAGTTTTAACAGTTTTTTTCCATTTCTATTATCTTATTATTTAGGTAGCCCTTAAGCGTCAACAGGCTGTGGAAGATGCCATTGCTTTGCGTTTGGTGGCCACTAAAACTGGCCAACAAATGGACACTCTACCTCCAGGCAATATATTCGATTTGGCTGAAAATCTTCAGGACCTTAAAAAGTCTGCAGCTTCACAACAACAGCAAGATTGTGTGGAAGATTTAAGTTTGCCCAGCAAACAGCCAGAGTCATTGCAGAAAACTAAAATAAATATAGAAGATTCTACCCCAACTATAGCCACCACAATCACAACATCCGCATCTACTCCTATTACCAGCCTATCATCTTCTTCTGCAGATGCCAAAGTTTCACAAAATGCCATTGATATGTTGGCCCAGCTGTTCCCCCAAAGAAAACGAGCCGTCTTGGAATTAGTTCTGAAGCGTTGTGATTCGGATTTGGTTAAGGCCATAGAGAATATTTCCGCATCATATAAGGATCATCGGGGAGAATCAGTTGAGGTTGATGTTGATCAAATGGCAGGAAATGTTATGAAAAGTGCTTTTAAACCGGTTTATGGTTCGGGGAATATGGTAAGTTTTTACTGAAATATCAGTGATCAATTTCATAAATCCAATAAAGAATTGCAACACATTTGATTTAAAAAATTTAATTTCTTAATCTATTTTCATTCCAGCACCCCAAACCCTTAACCCTGGGCAACACTTTATGCTCCACTGCTACCGCATATCCCAAATGGTTTGTGCCCCTAACATTTCCCATCACCTTTCAGGGTCATTTAGCGCCTGCATTACCAACCACCTCCCTACCGCCACTCACTTCACGTTGTACTCTGCCGAATTGTGCGTGTTTGGAGGGCTATCAATTTAATTGTTCATAAATTTGTGTGAAAATTGTTGTAAAAAATAATAATAACACTATGCAACAAATGGAGACTTTTGGAAAAACACAAGATCATGACAGTATAGGTTCGACTCTACTAACAAAGGGTAGTACAACCCTATACTCAGTTTGCCCATTTTGGTGACCGATTTTTTTTTATGGGCCCCCAAAGTTTCTGAAAATCAGTGGGGCCTCTAAAAAAGGTGTCATCAGGTTTTGGTTAACAGCTAATTCAGACTTTGTGCTACGGCTTAACTTTATATGGCAATAATATAGCTAAGAGTCCGCCAAATAAATTTTGTTAAAATTTGTTTCCAAAAAATAGCTTTTTCGTGCACTTTTGTTGAAAAAATATAGGAAGAAAATTTTTTTTTTTTACTTTTTTTAGAATAACTTCCAGGGACTCCTAATTTTTCAATAACAATATCTCGCAAAGTTGTAGATACGGTAAATTTGAATAACTCTTGTGAACATATCAATGCATTCTGAATGTGTCTAGTCACTCTACATAGCACATAAAGATCACTTTGTACCTTAACAATTTTCGTTTTTCCTATTTTTTGACGCTAAAACAAAGATTTTTTTGTAAAAATAGTATTATCAAGTCCACACTTCTATGTTGTGCTGTATTATTTACTCGGCTGAGGTGTTCGGAATGGGGATCAGTGGGTGGACCTTCAATGTCACACATTTATAAAAAAATTGCCAAAAAGTCATTTATGATCCGAATGAGCTGCAATTTCAAATATAGATAGACCTTGAGAAGGTCTACAAAAAATATGATTTTATCTGTAGTTATCTCTTTTAGTTCAAGAGATATTTGGGTTTAATATTTTTTTAAATTTTGCCCGATCTTTTTTTCGTATTTTAAATTTGATGGGCCTACGAAAGGTCGAAATTTGTTTTTTTATATATGACGTATATTTGCGATAAAATTCTAAAGAAAATAAAACAAATCTGATAACAATTATTTCGTCCCTATAAAAAGTTACAAGCATCCAAAGTTGAAGCATCTTTTTATATATTTCAACTTTGTATGCGTGTGTTTTTTAAGTTTTTTCCCAAAAAAGTCCCCATATTTTTTCTTTTATAAAAAACTAATTTTCTTCGGGACTATATAAATTTTTTTATGATCTGGTAAGAGAACTTAATGCAAAAACATATAAGGTAAAATTTGACTAACTGAAGCGGACATTGTACCCCCAGCCCTATCCAAACTTGGGCAATTTTGAAAAAAAAAAATTAGGTTTGAGTAAAAAATTCTAAAAACGCAAAACACCGACCCTCAAAAGCTCATCACATTTGTATAGCCCCATATGTTGTTTATATACATACAGAACGTTTTTACTATCATGCTGTAAATAACGTCAAAGTGGGCTATTTTCTAAAAAAAACTTAGTTTTTGGAACAAATTTTCGCCGTTTCAGGAATTTCGGTGTTTAAAAACAAAGAATGGCAACATTAGTGATGCCATTGACTTACGAATATTTAGGTCTATATTACTTCCAAATTTTATTGTGATGTCTGTAACTGTTCAAATTTTACATTAATTCAAAGTTTTTATTTTTCTTGATGGAAAATCACCATTTTAAAATATTATTAGTTTTTAAGGTAAATGACGTCACAAAATTATTCATTTCACTAAAATGTCAATCTTTAAGTCATAAGGTTTCCACCGATATCAAAAACTTATATAAAAAGCTTATATTTACACTTCAGAAGTTCCACAAACCTTGCCCACTTTCAAAAATTTTAAAGTTTTTTCATATCTTGCATCAAGCCGGTCTTGCATGATCAAGATTGGATAAAGTTATGCGCCCGGATCATACCGATAATGATTTGCCCATTCTTCGTTATTCCAGCACAATAGAGAAGTATACACTCGAACATACATTTTTAACAAAAAATTATTGTTTTAGAGTCAAAAATTAGTAAAAAACTACAAATTTTAAGCTACAAAGTGATTTTTGACAGCTATTTAGAATACCTAGGTATGTTCGGATTGCATTGATATGTTCACGAGAGTTATTCAAATTTACCGTAGCTACAACTTTGCGGGATATTGTTATTGAAAAATTAGGAGTCCCTGGAAGTTATTCTAAAAAAAGTAAAAAAAAAAAATTTTCTTCCTATATTTTTTCAACAAAAGTGCACGAAAAAGCTATTTTTTCGAAACAAATTTTAACAAAATTTATTTGGCGGACTCTTAGCTATATTATTGCCATATAAAGTTAAGCCGTAGCACTAAGTCTGAATTAGCTGTTAACCAAAACCTGATGACACCTTTTTTAGAGGCCCCACTGATTTTCAGAAACTTTGGGGGCCCATAAAAAAAAATCGGTCACCAAAATGGGCAAACTGAGTATAGGGTTGTACTACCCTTTGGTAGTAGAGTCGAATCTATACTGTCATGATCGTGTGTTTTTTTCACTGTTGCACTGTGTAATAAATATATTAAATAATAAATAAGAATTATATGTAAAGTATTTAAACAAATATTTATTTACAAACATCATGGTGTATTTTTAAATAAGACTTCCATGCCAGTCACAGAATTCCATGCCGATCGAAAGTGGAATTAATTCAGTATTTTGATTTGGAATAAAATCAATTTCAGTTTTCAAAGTGGAATTGATATTTCTTTGTAATTATTTGTTTAAAAACAGAATTACAGAATTATTAAGGTGCTAATTTTGTAAATCATGTCATTTTAAATTGTAAATTACACGGACTCTGAAGAACCTAAAACGAAATCCATCGGAATAAACACCACGGAATTGAAACCATTCCGTACAAAATATTTGACAGGTCTGTTTAAAGGGAAAGTCCCTAAATAGCATTCAACAACTCTAACAATTAGGCTGAAGAAGAGGTCTAAAAGTTAATTCGGAAAGAAACTGAAATGAGTCTGTTTAAAAGTAAGAGGAAAATCGCAGATTTTGGGCATCCCATTTTTCAGAACAATGTCTAGGAGTAGTATTGGTCTGCCTCTTTAATATAGTTAAAATGCACACCGAATATGGTCTCTTTGTAGAAGAGCAATCGGCTCGAAATAGGTCATTTATCCGAAAATTATACATATTGATTATACACTAGTATTATACGACCAATACTGACTTATACAAAGACAATGCTCGACAAAAGCCGTGGAGACAATTCTCTCATTATTAAAGCCTATCATTAAAAACATGTGAAATTTATGTTCCCATGAAATATCCATTTCCCTCGAAAGGAAAATTGCTAACGTAATATTCCCCTGAAATGTTCATTCACAATAGTTGATTTTGTTCGCAACAGCTGTTTATTGTTTACAAAATTCCATCTAAAAATGGGGAATTTTTTCACGTGAACAAAGTTTATGAACAAAAAAATGGGAAAAGGGAACATATTTCATGTGAAATATTGATTCGCGATAAGGGTGATTATCAATCGGTAAAATATGAATAAGATTGATAGCAAGTTATTACCGGGAAATAATAAAAAACGCTTTTCATTCGCGGGAATTTTTTTAAAACTAAATTAAACCAAAATCAGTAGTTTTCATAGAAGGTTCCATGGACAGCCACTCATCAAGCAGCTCACTTGGGTCAATTCAAAACTGATCCCAATGTTATACCCAAGAATTAAACAGCACGATACTTATTCCACATCCATTGTTTCCAAATTGAACCAACAAGATTCTATGATTAAGGAATGGATGTATCTCAGATTCATCCTTGATAACCCATCTAAACACGAGAATACGTTCCCTCAAGTTTATTAGAGCCAGGCAATTGCAAAATAGGTGGGACACAGTCTCCTCCTTTTCTTTGTTTTGACAGCTTCTAAAGTAGCTATTAAACCGTAGTCCCATTCTTCTAGCATTTGAACCAATTATGCAGTGTCAGTGTAATAATGAAACAATTAGCCGTAATTGCTTACGAGGGAATTATATATACAGTGGTTGACAAAACAATGGAAACTTTTCCAAATATTTCATTAGTGGCCTAAAATCTGAAATAATTTTTTAAAAAATTTTAACATTTTTGTGGTGTTTTATTTGCATACTTTTATTAACTTAATTTAACAAAAACCAAAGGACATAATTAATTTAATTCTAAAAATGAGAAAACAAAATTAAAGGATTTCTTTATTACGGCATTGACAAAACAATGGAAACTAAGGTATTATTTTAACAAATATGGTCTGTCTAAACTTTGCAATAACTCAATATTTTGTTGGGTATCCCTTATTTTTTATAACTGCTACACATCGACGATGCATTGAACCAATTAAAGAGTTAATGGTCTCCTTTGAAATATTTTGCCATTCCCTCATAACCGACTCCGATAAATCTTCCTTCCATAGATTTTCTATGGGATTGAGATCTGGCGCTTGGGCAGGCCACTTCACAACACATACCTCGTTGGATTGTAACCACTCGGTTACAACCCTAGAGGTGTGTTTCGGGTCGTTGTCGTGTTGGAATCTCTAAACTAGGGGCATATTTTCCTCAGCGTATGGATACATAACATCGTTTAATATGGTTCTGTCTGTATCCTATACCTGTCATGGTATCTTTTATAATATGAATTGGGCCCATAACCTGCCCTGAAAAACATCCCCATACCATAATATTGCCACCGCCAAACTTTACGGTCTTATTTGTGTACTTTGGATCTAATCTTTTTCCCTTTGGTCGTCTTACAAATGTTCTACCATGCCTCACTGCCTCTTAAATTGTATTTGGATTCGTCGGAAAAGAGGACAGTATTCCATTTCTGTATCGACCAGTTTAAATGATCCCTGGCAAATTGTTGACGAGCAGAACGGTTTTTTGAAATGTAATGAATGGTTTTTTCACAGGACGATAGCAACCAAGACCAGCCTCATTTGCCCTGCGACTGACTGTTCGGGTACTTATTTCTAATTTTAGGCTATTAACAACCTCTTGAGGAGTTATTTTTGGAAATTTCTTGAACTCTCTCGCTATTAAATTACATATCTTGTCTAGGAGTAGTCTTACGAGGTCTTCCACCTAAATGTTGAGATTTTACAGAACCGGTCTCACGAAATTTTTTTATAATTTTTGAAACTGCTGATTTATTTATTGAATATTTGTCGCAGATACTTTTTTGTTTTAAACCAGCTTTAAAATCGTTAATTATTTTATTTTTTAAGACTTCACAAATCTTAACTTTAGCCATTTTCGTTAACTTTGAAAAAAAGCAATTATGCGAAAAACTTAGAGAAAGAAATTGTGAAACAGGATGCTTTTTACATCGTTCTTTTAAATATTATTTTCGTTTTACACTTTTTTCTTGCAGAAGTTTAAAAGTTTCCATATATTTTTTCGGAATATAATTAATTATGTTGTTTGTTTTTCAGGTTATTTATATAAATAAAACTACACAAGTAAAATACTAAAAAAAAAAATTTATTTTAAAGAAATATTTTAAATTTTGGGCTACATATGGAATATTTGGAAAAGTTTCCATTGTTTTGTCAACCACTGTATAAATTCGTCCTGCCGGTATCAAATAAGGGCCAGGTAGTCCTCAAGATAACACACGTGAATTTATTAGTCCACCTGTTCTGTGGAGCCTCATATAGGTATGTAGTTTCTGCTGTACAACCATCTTACATTTTGCAAGGGAAATACCAGAAAAGATCAATCAATCGCCTCCTCAACCATCATCGTTCCCTGTTTGGCCATTTCGTCTGCTATAAAATTATCGTGATTTCCATCGTGTCCATGGGCCCATATAAGCGTTATCCTACAATGTCTCGCTATCTTATTTGGGAGTACCCGCCATTCCTCGGTTAACCTAGATGTCGTGAAGACACCCTCTATTCCTTTTTATCAAAAGATATGCAGATATCTCCAGATATTCGATAATAGTCAGTTGGATGCACGTTTTATAGCAGAAATTTCCGCCTGTAGGGCAGTGCAAAAGTTAGATAGCCTGAAGTAGGATTTTATTCCATAGTTCTCGATAAAGAAATCTCCACCATAGACTTCTGAATGAATGTTCTGATAGTAGTTCCATATTTTAGAGTATCCAAGGTTCACCAGCATTCAATCTCACAGCTGAGTTGAGAACCATTTATATCAACATCAAGTCAACAGGTAGCCAGTTTAAAATAGGGAAAAGAGCTTTAGAAGAAGTAGACCTGTTATCAGTTTTGCAATAGTCCTAAGAGACTAGCATTATCCAAGGCATGCTTTAAAAATCCAATTGATACCATTCGGCCCAATACCCTAGTTAGTATCAATTGCTCTCTTGCAAGAGTAGATGGCCTTGTTCTGAATATTCTGGTTCCAAGATAATATTTTATCTAGAATGATGCCAAGGTACTTTGCATTATCCCTGATCTCCGGAATCATTCCATTCAGTCTAGGGGGTCTAAAATTATCGTTTTTGTACCTCCTTGTGAAGAGTGTGTAGTGTACTTAATGCAGATTCCTTATAGCTAGATATTCACCCCTACCGGCAATAACATGTGAAATTTATGTTCTCATGAAATATCCATTTCCCTTGAAGGGAAAATTGCTATCGTGATATTCCCATGAACTTTTCATTCACAATAGTTGATTTTGTTCGTAACAGCTGTTTAATGTTTACAAAATTCCATCTACTAAAAATACCATCTAAACATGGCGACTTTTTCCACGTGAACAAAGTTGATGAACGAAAAATGGGAAAGGGAACAGGTATCCAGAAATTTACCAGGTATACAGGCCTGTCACAGAATTCCATACCGATCGAAAGTGGAATTAATTCCGTATTTTGCTTTTTCACAAAAAGTAAAACGAAAATTTCATTCGGAATGAAACCACTTTCAGTTTTCAAAGTGGAATTGATATTTAATTGTAATATTTTGGTTTTCTAAAATTTTTTAATCCATTTCTGTACCAAAATATTCACATTTGTTTTAATATGAAAAATGCTGACAAATTAAAATCAGAAATACAGAATTATGAAATATTTTTGGAATAAATTACACGGAATTTGAAGAAACTAACAGGAAATCTATCGGAATAAAAACTACGGAATCGAAACCATTCTGAACAAAATGTGTGACAGGCCTGATAAGTATCGCAACGTCGCGACTAGGTTTTTTAATTTCCCGACCTTTTTTGATTCCCGGGAATCGGGAAATTTTTTTCTACATTCCCGGGTACCCGGCTATTCCCGAAATATATAAGGATACTGTAAATTAGCAATGTTATAGCCAAATTTCATATAAAAACTTAGTGTTATAATTATTAAATATCAGCGCTTCGAATTAATTAATAAAATTTGAGCTTAATTCACTAAAATCTTAATCAGTAATTAATTAAATAATTAACAGAATTTATTCCAGCTTTGAATGATTAAATTTTTGTTAAATGAAATCATTTACAAAATTAATTGAAAAAATTGTCTTAAGCCTTTTTGTACTAGATTTGAATTGAAGAAAAATTTAATCATTTAATAAATTTTTGAAGCTATTTTGTTATGGATTTGAAGAAGAAATTAGAATGATTCAATACGACTAAAAATCCCGGGAATCGAGTAGTGAAAAATTGGCAAAATTCCCGGGATATTTGTACCGGGAATTCCTGGGATAAAAACCCTAGTCGCGACGCGTCCTCAGCGTAAGAGACTTCTTTGAACCTTTTGCTGCTATCCATTTGGAGCAGCAGGGTATTCTTAGCCATGTTCCACAGAAGTGGTGATAGTACAACTGCTTGCGGGCTTCCACCAATTGCCACTTTAGGAGACACTGACACCGCCTAGCATAAAATTAGATGTTGGGAATGGATTTTTGGAACGAATATTAATTCAAAGTTCTGTCAGTGCATAATTCTATTGACAGATGCAAAAAGCTGTAGATGATACATTATTTTAGTAACACCAAAGAGGTATCAAAATATGATAGTAATTTTGCCACCAAAAAGAAATCACGTTAAATAACAGTTGTAACTGTAATTTCCAACATTGTTCTACTCGCTATTTAACTTAATTATAGAGTTTTTTAAGTACATATAATAACATTCTCAACATTGTCAGTCGTCCATTTTATATTTTTTTGTTTAGATTTCAGCCTGTATTTGTATAATAATCATTATGATTCCCATACTCGTGTGTATTGTGAATACTCGTATATAACGGTATCTCCTCTATCTATTGGGTAAAGCCTACAATGATCGATTGCTTTATTGGTAAGGCCCGAGAGGTGTTGTTGGGGGTGACTCCAAATATTTTATACATATTTGATAATACAGTTTTTTTTTATTGGAGCATTATTAATATATTGGGCTAAACAAATGAATATAACTGTTGTTTTCAGATTGTTTAAATTACTGACGAGAGTATAGTTAGTTGTCATGTTGTTATTGTTATTGGCCTTCTCTTTGTACACCCCCGTTTGTTTTTTTTTTCTATTTTATCAGTTATTTTTGAAAAAAAATATAGATTTTTTTTGGGTGAATTGCTAAATTTATGCTTAAATTTTAAGTAATATCACATTATTTGTCTTTGTTGTGGCATGATAAATGGACATTAATGCATTATGAGTGATTTGTTGTGTTAATTTTATGACAATTGATAGAAAACAGCTATATTTTTGTTTATCTTATTTTGGAAAAATAATGATAATTAATTAAAATAGTCGTTTGTTTTAGGTAACTAATTCCTGAACAAATTTATAATTTTTTAAGTTTTAAGAATTAATGATCAGAGAAATTAAAGTGGACCCCTTATTTTTACAAACATAATTGTTGCATCTCAATGTACTTATACTTTGTCTTCACCATAGTCATCTTTATCAGTCACCAAAAAACGTTTCTTAACTCAATTTTAAAATTACATTAGTAATAAGATTTATAATTGTAAACATTTAATTTAATTTTCTTATCAGCTTTACACTAATGGGTTAATTTAACACCTTAACATTTGCTACCGTATGTATACAACCCTGCCAGATAACAGCAAAACTACAATGATTAACAATTAGTAGTAGAAGTCGTACTATACAGATCAAAGCCGAAAATGCCGAAACCCTTAAATGAAATCAAAACAGCAAAAAAAAAACTCATAAAACAAGGTGTTGGCGGCAGAAAAAAATCAACACAAAGATTTGAGAGTGTCATATATTATTAAAAAGAGTTTGGGGCAAAAAAAAAAGAAAAAACCTTAAAGGGATTTTCAAAGGAAAATTTACAACTGTTTTTTTTTTCTTTACATACAAAACTTATACATGGAATATGTTTTATAAAGCTCCAACCAAAAACCATTATGAACAAAAATCAAAAAACCTGTATAGACACTATCTAAACAATAAGTTTTATTATCTAACTATCATTGGACAGTCAGTGGTAGTAGTAGAAATAGTGGTCGATCGTCAGTTTGCTGTTATCAAAGTGGTAAATAGTCGTCTAATACGACAAATATGAGTATGTGAACATTTTTAATATATATTTTTTACTGCTGTATAAAGATATGAATATGAAACGTCGTCTACACAATTATTATACGGGCAAATGTATGAATATGTTTATAAACACTGTTTCCTAATGGTTTTCAATTGAAAATAATATAAATTTAATTAAAAAATAAGAAATTAGTAGATACCTTTAATAAAACCACTAAAATAAAGGGGTGGCAATATGCAGATGTAATTTAAATATGGCAATACTTGTGATAAAGGTAAACAATGCAGTTTAGTTGTTGTTGTTGCATACATAAGTAGGAGAGCATGTAAACAAAACCAGCTCTGTTATTGTATGTATGCATGTGTGTAGTAAGGAGTAGCAGAGAATGTAAACAAATCTAGTTTTGTTGTTGTATTTGTATAGGAGAAGTGGGAGAAAAAGTAAACAAATGCTGGGCAGCCATTTTGTTTATACAGAAAATGTAGCAACAATCAAGAAAACGTGTAAAAACAACTGTATTTTTTTATATTTTACATAAATATAAATGGCAATAAAAAATATTGAAATTATTTATTTTTAATTGAAAAATACAAGAAGTAAAACCTTTCTTTAACAAAATGAGCTACAAAGTAGCAGATGCAACTCCAATTGACTTGTGACTTGCATAGTTTTGCATAAAAAAAGCCAGTATTTTTATATTTCACAGAAATTAAGCAAATTTCTATAAATGTCTTATGTAAGATATTGGAAAGTGTTGGAAAATTATTCAATATTGTAGAAATTACAAACGAAAAGACAAGTTTATAAAACATTAGAAATGGTGTTATCAATAAAATATGAAATTTTTTGGTAAATTATTTAGACATTCTTAAATATTATTATCGTTTCATTTAATATCATTACACGTTTATTTAGAAGTGTATGTGTGTGCTTAGGTAGGTAAGTAGTTGTTTTTTATGGTTCCTATTAGTACACTTCATAATGCTATTAATAAAGATATCAATTACCTGCAAACATATTTCAAATTGATTTGATTAATTGTATTGAAACAATACTAATAATAATAATAATTTCATTATTGGAAAATCAGATTTTAGTAGCAATTAGACCATACAACTGTTAGGAACGGCTAATCGAATAATAATAAAAAAACATAAAAATAAAAGTGTAATTAATTGAAACAAAAAAAATGGATACTATAAAATCCAATAAATCCTCCTTTTCAATAGAAAATATTTTAGAACAAAAATCACTTAAAAATCCTCCAACAATATATAACTCCAATACCCACATACAAATACCCTCACCTTGTCACACAACAAAATCTTTGCCCTCTCCTGCCTTGGATAATGTAACCTCATCTAATCTAACACACACTCCCGATTTGGAACAATATACAGCATTTAAAAATCTCACCTTAAAACCGCCTCAAGCAGCAGTTCAAAATTCACCCTCCTCTCCTTCGTTAACTCTACAAAATACCCTGCTAAGTCATGCTGCCTCAACCAACTCCAATGCTCCTGCTTTACATTTTGATCATGTTTATGATCCTACGGCCTCGTTGTTTTATCAACAAGTTTTAAATTTACAAAAGAGTTCTGCCTTTTTAATGCCCCATTTTCAGGCGGCTGCAGCAGCCGCCGCCATGGCTAATGTTTCGTCGGCGGCGGCGGCTCGAGGAAACCAGTCGGTTTATTGTGAACCATATAATCAGTTTATGGATTGTGAAGGTGAGTGAGTCATTTATTAGTGTTAAAACAATATTTTTAATGATTAGCTAAAGCGTTTAGTTATTAATAAAGCGTTTTTATTATTATTAATCGCTAATGATAAGGAATCAATTACTTCCGTTTGGGAAATAGTTTAGAAATTAATTGAAATTGCATAAACTGGAACTTTGTACTCCTAAAATGCAAAACAACATAACATCATTTCATCAATTTTAAAAGTGATGAACAAAAGGCTATTGCAAACTGAAAAGTATTTGTCAGGTATTTGCTTACTTTCCAAGCAAAAATCTTGAAAAACTTGGCCTAATAATAACAAACACATTTCCGGATTAAGATTTTGCTTATTATAGCCTTCACCTTCGTGAGAAGGGAATATATAAGTTTGTCATTCCGTTTGTAATTTCCACAATATAATTTTTCGACCCTATAATGTAATATTCTGGATCCTTATAGATAGCGGAGTCGATTAAATCATGTCCGTCTATCTGTCCGTCTGTCTGTTGAAATCAATTTTCTGAAGACATCTTCAATAATTCTGTCAGACATGCTTTCGAGAAGTTTCCTATTTAAAATCAGCAAAATCGGTCCACAAATGGCTGAGATATGAGGAAAAAACCAGGACACCCTCGATTTTTGACCTATTTTTGACCAATATCTGGATTACTAAGTCATTAATATAGACAAATATAGCTCTCTTTCATATTGATAATTACCTAATTCTTTTGGCCTGAATTGGATGATATGTTGCTACGTGCACACCCAGCTCATGTCACATTGGAGTGATGTGAACTGGCCAACGGGATCATCAGCCCAATTATGAATAAAAAATTCCCCGAGAGTTTGTTCCCCAGGAGTTTTTTTCCCTTTGAATTTGAATAGGAATAATGAGAAAAGGGAAAAAACTCCCGGGGAATTTTTATTCATCACCCCTATCGTGAAAACCATGTGAAATTTATGTTACCATGAAATATTTATTTACCTCGAAGGGAAAATTGCTATCGTGATATTCCCCTAAACTTTTCATTCACAATAGTTGATTTTGTTCGTAGCAGCTGTTTATTGTTTACAAAATTTCATCTAAAAATTTCACAACATGGCGAATTTTTTTCACGTGAACAAAGTTTATGAACGAAAAATGGGAAATGGGAACATATTTCATGTGAAATATTGATTCGCGATAGGGGTGCATAATTGGGCTGATAATGATTTGACCTCGTTAGACTTTTTCTTGTGGGATTTTCTTAAGTCGCAGGTTTATGTGAATAAGCCACTAACCCTAGCCGACCTCAAAGCCAACACAATCCATGTCATCGGTCAAATTCAGCCTGATTTCATCAGTTTTAATGTGCATTTCAGAAGTAGTGATTTTGAGACGGAAGACAAAGATCACCCAGGCCAGTCAAAAAAGTTTGAAGACCAAGAATTGTAGGCATTATCGCGTGAAGATTGTTGTCAAACTAAATAAGAGCTTTCAAAAATCAATCAGCAATTTTAAAACGTTTGCGAAAAGCAGGCAAATTCCGTACCATATGAATTGAAGCCGAGAGACTCTGAAAGACGGTTTTGCATGTCCGAAATGAGGCTTGAACATTATGAAATAATAAAAAAAATGTTGCACCGAATCATTATTACTTGCGATGAAAAATGGATCCATTACATTTACCCGAAGCGTAAGAGATTGTATGTGAAGCCTGACCAACTAGACGAATCGACACCAAATCCAAAACTGAAAATCTAAATCGTTTGAAGCGTGCATTGACATGCATTAAAAAACGCCCAGACATAAAACCTTAATATTCCATCATGACCGGTAAAAAGTATTTAGAATGAAGTGATTGGAAAGTTTTGCCTCAGCCGCTTTTATAGGCCAGACCTTGAAGTAGAACGCTCTCTCCGATTCGTTCTTGCCCTCAAAAGATGAGAAGAGATTCCTTTGGCTCGAAATCCATAGATGTGGGACATATTGATTTTGTCCTTTCGTTTGTAATATATCGAAATATTGGTCGTAGATCCAAAAAGTATATATATTCTAGGTCGTTATAAAATTCTAAGATGATATAGCTATATTCGTCCCCATGTTGTTGGCTCGATAGGACTTCGAGGGAAATTTTGTTACAAATATTTGTTTGATACTGAAAATGGGCAAAATAGGTCAAGTGGAACTACAGTTATTGACCAAAATGAGAGACAATCTGCAAAAATTTTGATATTTTTCAAACATATTTTGTTTTTCCAGGACATTTTGCACACATTGTTCCTATAACAGCCGAATATAACACTCTTTTTACTTCTTTCTTTTTCATTTCTTCTTTTACTACTGATGTAATGCCAAATTTGGCGGGAAGTGAAAGCAATCTGAAGACAAAATTTAGTTTAAAACTTAGAGTTAATTTAGCCAAAGATTAATAAAATATTGACTGCCAAAACCAAAAGAAAATTAGCAAAAGATTAAGCTAATTTTAAAGCGTTTTTGATCACCACTATCGGCAATAACATGTGAAATTTTGTTAACATGAAATATTCATTTCCTTCGAAGGGAAAATTGCTATCGGGAATATCACGATGAACTTTACATTCACAATAGCTGGTTTTGTTCGTAACAGCTGTTTATTGTTTACAAAATTCCATCTAAAAATTTCACAACAAGGGGAATTTTTTCACGTGAACAAAGTTGATGAACTAAAAAAGGAAAAGGGAAAATATTTCATATGAAATATTGATTCGCGATAGGTGGACATGGTGGATATATTCTAATCCAAAATATTTAATCAACTACTATCGCTTCGGACCTGTCCAACGTCTGAAACGACTCAATTTCCTTAGCCTGCCCCATATTTATTTTAAAACAGGGTACAGTAAAATTTACCGCCCAGAAAAGTAAGGCTGAGTTCTCAACAGCTTCTTCATCTTATTGGCTTTGAATTCATAACCAGTTTCGGGTTTACTCTCAATCATTAAGCCCTTAGAGTGACCTCTCCGGCAACACTTTCAGCCCAATTATGAATAAAAAATTCCGCGCGAGTTTGTTCCCCGGGAGTTTGTTCCCATTGAATTTGAATAGGAAAAATGAGAAAAGGGAAAAAACTCCCTGGGAATTTTTATTCATGATTGGGCGGGCTGTTTATATGGTCACATGTTCCCTGCTAAACACTTTTTTAAATTATATTTGGATGATTTATAATAGTTTTTTAACGAAATTACCATATTTTTCGGTAAACTATAGTTTTTCCTTAAGAATTTAACATATTCTATAAAATCATCGTTATTTTTACAAGAAATTAGCATTTTTGCTAAAATAAGCTTTAGTTGAAATATGGCAACACTAGTTATTAATGTAAACAATACAGTGTTGTTGTTGTGTGTGTTGTTGTATGCAGGAGTAGTAGGAGAAAGAAATGTCACAAAAAAACTGGGTTACCATGTTGTATAAATAAAAAAAATATAACAATAGCTTAAAAAAGAGGATTCAAATGAAAAGTTGTTTATAGAAATTCTTAAAAATGCCGATTTTAGTTTAAAAAGTGAGCGTATCAACACAAATTAAAACAATTTATATTAATTATAAACAGAAAATATGGGAAAATAGTATAGTGTCCAAAAAACCGGTTTCCGGTTTAACCGAAAAAGTGTGTTTTTGAAAAAACCGGTTTCGATTATTTTTTAAAAAAAACCGGTTAAGTGGTTTCGGTTTTTTTGAAGAACCGGTTTATATTAAATTTTTATTTAATGGAAATTTAGCATTTTTGAATTCTTTATGCAATTATTTTATATTTTTTTACGAAATGTTGTCAATATTTTTAAAAATGGTATCAAAGCTTTAGAAAATATATTATTAAAACCGATTAACCGTCATACAAAAATCGGTTTGTCAAAAAACCGAAAATTTCAAAAAAAAACCGAAACCGGTGGAGTCTACAAAGATGAAAAAACCTGTTGACCGGTTTTGAATACTCTAGCAAATAGTTAATAATTCCCAAAATTATTTATTTTTCTCAAGTATTATCAATTTCTTTCAATCTGTAATACATTTTTATAGAGCGTCTATTTCACTTTGTTTAAATATTTTATCAATTGCTTTTAATGTTGAGGGGGACCTTTCTTTCTATTTTTTTGTATTAACAATACAAATGCATTCATTGTAACTATTTGCTATACATAATTGTTATTAGTTTCAAATGGCGTTTATCCATTGGCGCCATCACTTGATTTTTATATTTTGATTTGTTTGTTTAGTTGTCTATTAACAAATATTTGTTATTGTTTGTAATCATTAGAACTGTTATTATCCCATTTAATCAATCATTTTACAATGTGATTAATACAATATTTACATTATATGCAATACAAATCAGACAAATAATATTAGACTTTCTTACATATTGTAAATGCATTTTAATGATAAAGTCCCCCGAAAAAAAAAAATAAAATAGAAATAAAATTAAAGGTGTTTTGTGTTATGATTGTTTGTTTATTTGTTTGTGGTTTACACATTTTCACACTTTGGAAATGGAAAAAAGTAAAACTTCTGATAACAGCTGTCTGGTAACTTAATATTTTGATTATTTAAATAACTTTTAACATGTAATGTAATTGATTTTATGGAAGAGATCTTGTTAAATTCAGCCCAATTATGAATAAAAGATTCCCCGGGAGTTTTTTCCCATTGAATTTCAATAGGAAAAATGAAAAAAACTCCCGGGGAATTATGTATTAATAAAAATAAATTAAATTATCTTTATAAACAAGGAAATGATGATCAATCATTTCAATTAAAACAATTATATAAAAGTTAATTTAAACAAATATGTACAAAAAAACAGCAATTAAAATAATTTTAAAAATTATCTTTAGAGACAAGGAAATGGCGATCAATCGTTTAAATTAATAAAGCAAATCTATTTCATTAAAACAAAACAACAAAACTGTTATTAAAAACGATTAATAGTCGATGGTTTATGTCCATTAAAATGATAACATTTTTGTTCAGCAAACAGATAAGAGACAGCTCAACAAAACACATAATTTAAAATAAATTAAATTTATTTTAAACTTAAAAAAAAAGTATTAAATATTTCAAATATAAACTGACTACTCATTGTATTCATAGCTATCTAAATACCTAAAAGGGGAATATTTAATAATAAGGCAGCATTTAAATTATATTAAGTAACGTTAATTGATAATAAATTTCATAAGTTTATGACAAGCAAGCAAAAAGAAACAAATTCCTCTATCATATATTAATTACTTAAATGATTGTTACTTTTTCACAATATTAAATATTAATAATAATGAATACCTAGTCAGTCATGTGTTCCATTTTGCCCGAAATACATATCAATATGAATTCAATATTTGCCATTACTTTTTTTGCTATTTTGTTTTGTTGTTGTGTCTTTTTAATAAGCCATTATTTCAAGTGTTTCATTAATAAACCAATAAACATCAGCAATAGCAATAATGTTTACTTTTTTATTCTGTCTCTCTCTCTTTCTCTATCCCACCCTATACTTCTTTAATGGAGCTTTATAAAGAGAAGGCGTGTAAGATTTAAACAACCAATCAAATGTCAGCATTTGATAAACAATGTAGCGGTTTATTGTTATGGAGCTACATGGTTGCAAATTTTAGTACTTTTTTGTTTAGTATCTAGAAATGTTAGGGAAATGTGGAAATTCGAAGAAAAACAAATGTTTTTATAACAAATCTAAAGCATTTTTATGAAATAAATGGATTAGATACTATTTATACAAATTAATAATAAGATATTAATGAAATTTAGAAATTAAATTCACCTACCCCTATCGCGAATCAATATTTCACATGAAATATGTTTCCATTTCCCATTTTTCGTTCATAAACTTTGTTCCCGTGAAAAAATTCCCCATGTTGTGAAATTTTTAGATGAAATTTTGTAAACAATAAACAGCTGCTACGAACAAAATCAACTATTGTGAATGAAAGGTTTAAGGGAATATCACGATAGCAATTTTCCCTTCGAGGGAAATAAATATTTCATGGGAACATAAATTTCACATGTGTTTCACGATAGGGGTGACTATTTTTAAGTAATAAACAATTTTATTAAACATTTTCATAGGAAAAATTTTAATTTGTATTAAAAAACTGTAAAATTTTTAAAGAAAAATTGCTAATGTGATATTCCCTTGAAATTTTCATTCACAATAGTGAAAAAAAATTCCCCGGGAGTTTTTTCCTTTTTTCATTCTTCCTATTCAAATTCTATGTTAAAAAAACGAAAAGGGAAAAAACTCCCGGGGAATTTTTTTTAATAATTGGGCCGATCCATTTCCCTCGAAGGTATAATTGCTATCGTCAAATTCCCCATGAACTTTTCATTCACAGTAGTTGATTTTGTTCGTAACAGCTGTTATTTTTCGTGTGAAATATTGACCCCTATCGCAAATCAATATTTCACATGAAATATGTTCCCTTTTCCTTATCTCGTTCATCAACTTTGTTCACGTGAAAAACTTCCCCATGTTGAGGAATTTTTAGATGGAATTTTGTAAACAATAAACAGCTGTTACGAACAAAATCAACTACTGTGAATGAAAAGTTCATGGGGAATTTGACGATAGCAATTATACCTTCGAGGGAAATGGATCGGCCCAATTATTAAAAAAAATTCCCCGGGAGTTTTTTCCCTTTTCGTTTTTTTAACATAGAATTTGAATAGGAAAAATGAAAAAAGGGAAAAAAGGAAAAAACTCCCGGGGAATTTTTTTTCATAATTGGGCTGGATATTTCATGGGAACAAAATTTCACATGCTATTGCCGATAGGGGTGATTGATTCACGATAGGGGTGATTAATAAAAATCATTTAATTTTTAAACCTTTAAAACTGTTTTAAAACATTTTATATTATCTCTTCTCCTTACAGCCTACTCCCCGAATGCCTCGGCCGCCGCTGCCTTATATTGCAATGCCGCCTATCCCGGTTTCTATATGCCCGGCTTTGGTGTTAAACGCAAGGGCGGTCAGATACGTTTCACTTCACAACAAACTAAAAATCTCGAAAATCGTTTTTCCTCCTCGAAATATCTATCGCCCGAAGAACGTAGACATCTCGCTTTACAGCTGAAGCTAACCGATCGCCAAGTAAAAACCTGGTTTCAAAATCGTCGTGCCAAATGGAGACGTGCAAATCAGGCCAAACGTTCTCACTATTTACACGCTCAATCAGCACAGCAATCGGTGGCCAATAATGGCAACAATACACAAGTGCACACGGTCAATGGCGGTGTGATTAAATCAAATCATATGATCGGCTCAAATCATCATCATCCTCATCAACAGCTGTCAAATGATGAGAAACAATTTCTATCGGAAAACGATGAAAGTGATGGAGGGGGTGAGAGTGAGGATGAAGATATTTATGTGCAGGACAGGCCAAGATCGGAATAATCAAAGTTAAGAAAAATTTCTTGTGTTTGAGCATTTATTAGGTCTTTAGTAAATTTAGTTTATAAGTTATAGTATTAAATGGAACATGTAAATAGTTAGTTTGCTTTTAAACAGGGCAAGTTTTCTTGCGCAAGTCTAGGAGAGTGAGGCAAGAAGAAAGAAGATGTGTACACACTTGCTTGTACTGGCAAGTCTCTTTAATTCTCTTTTGTTTTCTCATTTTCACTATGACGTCTATTAGGTTTTGACATACAAAATTGAACACAGACTTGATGTGTGTAAACAGTCGAGCAAGTTTAAAAGGGAATCAAAGTGACTTTCTTCCAGTAAACTTGCTGTGTGTAAAAGCAGACTTAAGAAGCCAAATTTATTTATAAAATTAATCTATGTTTATAATTAAGCAAATAAAAAAATATATTTTTTAACAAAAAACCTGGTTTAAACGAACTATAAGACACTTTACTTGGTAACTAAAGGTTTTTACATTTCTGAATTCCTCTCTCTTGGGTCTATAACATACGGGAGGACGGTTCAGTAAGTCTGTGAATTTTTGAATGAAAAACAAGTTTTTGAATACAAATTCAATTTATTTTACAATCCCATCTTTTTATTCCTTAAGATATGACGATGTCATCCAAATAGGTATTTGTTTGTGAGATGATTTCATAGTTGCATAAAATCTCTTTCAACCGAAACATTTCTTCAGGTTTGGAAACAAGAAACAGTCACTCGTGGCTTAATCCGGAGAATAGGGCGAAAGAGGAAGCATTTCGTAGCCTAATTCATGGATTTTTGTCATGAAAACTGCTTATGTGTGCACCCTTTGGTGCAACCGATTGTGAGCAAATGCAGAAAGCTTTCACATACCCAAGCGATCATTCAAAATTGAAACCATTGAGCCGTGTGAGATGCCTATGGCTTCCACAATCTCTCGCACTTTCAATCTTCGATCGGTCAACAGCATATCGTGAATTATTTCAATTGTTTCGGGTAGAGGTCTCTACACCCGAAACAATTGAAATAATGGGCATCTTCCGTGCTTGTACGACCATGACGAAATTCAGTAAACCACTTTTTTACCATTGAAATTGATGGTGCAGAGTTCCCATAGCCTTTATTTGAGTGATGGTTTTAATGATCGAAATTCACTTTTTTCCAATTTCTCCTCAATTCACGAGGTAGTCTGCTATCAGTGGCTGTCAAATACAAACTAAATGACGCAGCTTGTTCAGATTTTGACCGGAGTCAACTGACAGATTCCTGTTGACAGGAGCAGTGTTGCTTTTTCTATTGAGAGCCGGGAAATTCAAAAAGTCGCGAACTTATTAACCCACCCTAGCAGTAAAACACATTTTAAGTTTCGCTTTGAGCTGTCCATAAATGATCTCCATTCATCAGCTTTGTAGCTTGAAAGTTACATTTTCTTTAAAAGGCCAGAAAAGTCATTACATCATTTTCTAAGTTATAAAAATGAAAGAAGTTCTTTTTCGCAATCTCGATAAATTCTTTGAGTCTAGAATCTAGATGCTTGCAGCTCAGATCTCTATTACGAAAGGTCAATCAAGGTCTCTTATCAAGTCACTTAAGATAACTTGTGAAAAAAGTGAAGGCGTCGTTAACACTTCAAAATCGTTGTCACGTTCATCCGAATAACTTCCATCATCTATGTGGCCGAAAAATCTGATAGATGGCCTTTTATAGGACGGTAAATCAGGATAATTTCTATAGAAAAATTAAGGAAGACTTGAACATTGAAAGAAAACCTGGATCAGGAAGAAAAAAAAGGTCTAACAGATATTGCTAAGGCAAAAGAAATTGAACAACTCTTTGGAAGAGCAACGAACACTTCTATCAGAAAAGCAGCTCTTAAAGTTAAATGCTCTGATTCTTTTGTGCGCAGAGCCAAAGTTAATGCTGGGTTGAAGTCGTATAAAGTTCAGAAAGTTCCAAATCGCAATGTGGTAAAGAACTTAAAAGCAAAAGAACGAGCGAAAAAATTTAGGTTAAATTTTAAATAAAAAAAAATACTTTTGTTGTGTAATGGATGATGAAACTTATGCACTGGCAGACATTTCACAACTTCCAGATCAAGATTTTTATGTGGCTAATGGAAGAGTTAGGCCCCTATTATGAGTTGCATTCGACAAACGATATTCGTTGGCTATCGAATATCGACTATCGAATGTAAAATTCGTATTATAAGTTGGCATCGCTGTCGAAAAGAAATAAATGAGAAGAAATAAACGAAATTTTCCATGAAGTTTCTTGTGTGGCAAGCCACACAAGGTAGTGGCCCACACTTGGCGAAGATAGTTAGACATAGAGTCATCGCGAGCAGGGAAAAGCTGGAATGAAATCAAGAACCTAGCATCAAATTGAAACGATTGGAAATCTTTTGTTGAGGCCCTATATTCCTTATAGGAACTAAAGGATTTAATGATAATAAAGCCATTTGCAGTTGTGGCAAAAGAAGCCAATCATTTGTGATTTTTTATTGACCATTGTTAGCTACAAGGTGGCGCAAAAGTAAACCTCCTATCTGAAAATGCTATAAATTTTGCGATTGGCTCCTAATGTCAGTTCTGTTTTGAAATATGTGTAGTAAACACATGCGAAATACATGTTAATAAACAATGTTACGCTACACTGCTCCAGAACGCGGAATATTGCTCACTATTTATTTGACCAATAATCTGTCGGTGACTTTGGCACAACGTGAATTTCGTCGCAGATTAGTTATGAGGCCCATTTCCATCTTAGTGGGTACGTAAATAAGCAAAATTTAAGCTTCTGGGGCACTGAAAATCCGCGTGTAACCCACGAAGAGCCATTACACCCGCTCAAAGTCACTGTATGGTGTGCTGTTTTCGCTGGAGGAGTCATCGGAGCTTTTTTCTGCGAAGACGTAGCGGGTCAAACGGTTACTGTGAATGGTGAGCGCTACAGAGCAATGATCAACGAGTTCTTTTTGCCGCAACTTAATGAATTGGGATTGGAAAACATGTGGTTCCAACAGGACGGTGCAACGGCACACACTGCACATGCCACAACCGATATGCTGAAGGATGCATTTCCCGAGCGCCTAATCTCCCGTTATGGCGATTTGCACTGGCCAGCAAGATCGCCTGATTTCACCGCTCCAGACTTCTTTTTGCGGGGCTTTTTGAAGTCGCGGGTTTATGTCAACAAGCCTCAGACTCTTGCAGCTCTTAAAGACAATCACCCCTATCGCGAATCAATATTTCACATGAAATATATTCCCTTTTCCTTTTTTCGTTCATTAACTTTGTTCACGTGAAAAAATTCTCCTTGTTGTGAAATTTTTAGATGGAATTTTGTAAACAATAAACAGCTGCTACGAACAAAATCAACTATTGTGAATGTAAAGTTCATCGTGATATTCCCGATAGCAATTTTCCCTTTGAGGGAAATGAATATTTCATGGGAACAAAATTTCACATGTTATTGCCGATAGGGGGGAATATCTGTCAAGAATGTGAAGACCTATCGCCGGAAGTTTTGGCCAAAGTGATGGAAAATGCCATAAAAAGGTCTCAAATGACAATCAACTGTGGCGGCGGCCATTTACATGACATCATATTCTCGACTTGATGTAAAATAAATTAAAAGACCAAATAAAAATAATCCACAAGAAGAATCAAAGTTTTTAATTTTTTTTTTTTTAATTAAAGCCAAAAAACATCGGAAGTTTACTTTTGCGCCACCTTGTATGACCTTTTCCCATATTTCTGGCAAGATATGGATTACGAGCCAAAAGAACTGCTCACCTTTTGAGGTCAAGAATGAATCAGGCCAATTTGGGATACTCAGTTCTGAAGTGAGGCGTATCCCACACAGAGAAAACAGATTCGTGATTGCAACCGAATTTGTTGCCAATCGAATGATTCGGTTGCAAACATAGAATATTTTGGTTCTATCAACAGAAAATCAATTGATAAAGAAGAATTACAGTTGAAGCAACCAAATTTTTATTACCCCTTCCAAATTTGTTTAGTCACAACTGTAAAATTCGGTCACTAAGGTAGAATCATTCGATTGGCAACAAATTCGGTTGCTATCACGAAACTGTTTTCTCTGTGCAGAGAGAGCGTACTTCTTCGATCAAATCAAACAGTAGTCGGACGGGGCAAGGTCTAGACTATAAAGCGGGTGAGGCAAAACTTCCCAACCACTTTATTCTAAATAGTTTTTAACAGGTATTGCAACATGTAGACTAGCGTTGTCATAATAAAATATTACGGTTTCATGTCTGGCCTTGTTTCGGCCAATGCTCGCTTCAAACGAATCAGTTGCGTTCGGTACAGGTTCCCTCCAATGGTCTGGTGAGATTTCAGCAGCTCTTAATAGTTAGAACCCTTTTGCTCTCACCAACTACAGAGCATTACCTTAGCGCCATGGATATTTGGCTTTGGTGTCAATTCGGCTGGTTGGCCGGTCATCACGTACGATCTCTTATGCTTCGGTTTATCGTAATGGATCCATTTTTCATCGCAAGTAATGATTCGATGCAAAACTGATTGTCTTTTATAGCGCTCAAGCATCATTTCAGACATACAAAATCGTTTTTCAAGGTCTCTCGACTTCAATTCGTATGGTATCCAATTTCCCTGCTTTTGGATGAATTCTGCTGCTCGCAAACGTTTTGAAATTGCTGCTTGAGTTGCTGCCAATGATTTTGCAAGATCTTGTTGAGTTTTACATTCACCCCTATCGGCAAAACATGTGAAATTTATGCGTCGATTATGGATGGCAACCGAACTTCAGTTGCGTTGCCAGAGGGCAACTACAAACTTCTGGTTGCCAATTTTGCAACAGAAAAGATAGCTGCCAGTTGCCATCTGACAAACGCAACTAATTGACCCATTAGGTTCCCATGAAATATCCATTTCCCTCGATGTGAAAATTGCTATTGTGATATTCCCATGAACTTTTCATTCACAATAGTTGATTTTGTTCGTAACAGCTGTTTAGTGTTTACAAAATTCCATCTACAAAATTTTTTCACGTGAACAATTTTGATGAACGAAAAATGGGAAAATGGAATACATTTCATGTGAAATATTGATTCACGATAGCGGTGATTAATATTCATGGAGTAAAGCCTCCAATTTTTGGTCTTCAAACTTGTTTGGCTGGCCTGGGCGATCTTTTGTTTTCCGTGTCAAAATCAACACTTCTAAACCGCACAAACCATTCCTCGCACTTTGAAACCGCTGAAACACATCCGCCATAAGCTTTGGTGAGCTTCAGAGGTACTTTTTTTTCAAATTAAAAAGGTAAAGCAAATATTCCCGCATATTAAGATTCGTTGGCACAACATTCCACATATTCGAAGCAAAATAAAAACTTTGTTGTTCACACTATAATGTTTTATAACTTACACGCAATTTACATGATGATTTTTTTTCATGTTTGCCCAGACGTCTGTTTTCATGTTTGTCGATGATTGGTGGTGCGCGGGGTAGAGACGAATGGGGGGGTAAGAAAACAAAGATGATTTCGGTTTTTCATGTTTTTTTTGACATTCCTATTTACACTCATTCGTATTCTTCTTATTATGTTTCATAATTTTTCGTTTGTTGAAGTGAAAACATCATTTATATTAAAAGAGAAATTTTTTTCAGTTAAATCAAACATTTCTTCAATTATTTTGAATTTACTTTTAAAAAACAATTAAAAAAAATTGTCCAATTTATTTTCCAAAATCAAATAAGATGTTTTCATTTAAAAAAAAATATTACGAATAAACAACTAAAGAGAAACAACAATTAAATGTCAAAACAAGTAAGAGAGCTATATTCGGCTGTGCCGAATCTTATATACCCTTCACCAAATTATACTTAAAAATATTTTTTTTATTAAATATTTTTATTTAAACAAAATCAAAATTTTGTTTTTAATGTTTTAAAATTTTTTTAAATTTTTTTTTCCAAATTTTTTTTAAAAATTTTTTTTTTTAAATTTTTTTTTTTTAAATTTCTTTAATTAATTTTTTTGGAAAAAGAATTTATTACAAAAAAAAAATTTTGATGAAAAAAAAATTCGGGTTAAAAAATATTTTGTTCCGATTTTGACTTACTATGGTCTTATATACGTCGTTGCAAAGGTCTTTGAAATATCTATCATTAGATATCAATATTGTCTATATTAATGACTTAGTAATCCAGATATAGGTGAAAAATCGAGGTTGTCCTAGTTTTTTTCCTTATATCTCAGCCATTTGTGGACCGATTTTCTCGATTTTAAATAGTGACCGAGCCGGAAGAATTTCGGAGATATTGATGTATGAATCGTGTATGTAAGTTATTTGGGGGCTTCGGAAAGTTGATTTCAACACACAGACGGACAGACGGACATGACTATATCGATTCCGCTATCTATAACGATCCAGAATATATATACTTGAAAAATGTGGAAATTACAAACGGAATGACAAACTTATATTACCCTTGCCACTCATGGTGAAGGGTATAAAAATTGTCCAATTTATTTTCCACAATCAAATAAGATGTTTTCATTTAAAAAAAAATATTACGAATAAACAACTAAAGAGAATCAACAATTAAATGTAAAAAATAAGACAAACATAATTTCATGTAAAAAATCACAGTGTAAATGTTCATGATTTTTTGGAAGATTCTCAAAAGGGAATTCGAAAAAACAGACGTCTGAAAAGTCTTAATGTAAATTGCGCCTTAGTGAGAATAAATGACTGATATTTAGCCTTCAAAATGACATACTATACGTTAATCCCCTGTCTATACATGACAAATATTTAATTATGACGTTTGTTTGTCAAGACAAAGTTGTCTGGGCTGAAGCTCTAACCTCCTGTCTAAACCTGATAAATAAACCTGGTTGCCAAGATAAAAAATCATCAGGTATAGTCTCCATTTATTGGTTATGACAAAATTGTTAGTGCTTTTGCTCAGACAACTTTGTCTTGACAACAAACGTCATTTATTGTTATGACAAATATTTGTCATGTATAGACAGGGGGTAACAATTTTGTCAGAACGAAGCAATAATACTAATACATAAATGGAGAATATACCTGATAATTTTTTATCTTGACAACCATTTTGATGTTTATCAGGACAAAAATATATCATATATAGACATGCCACATTTTTAAGTCATTTAGTTATAATAAAATTATAAAGTTTCACTTACCCCTTATTTAATTTGATGATGAATTCATTGTTGTCCTTGTATGTTATGATTTCTTCTTTAGACTTCAACGACTTGTTCAGGATTTGCTGGCTGTTATTGTGGCAATTTTCAAACTCAGTTTTCCCAGCTGCTTTAGTTGACATTTTTTCTTTTAATTTTTTTTTAGTTTAGGAATGTGTTAATAACTGGAACATTTTTGTTTATTTTTTAATTTAGTTTTTAACATTTGTTCATTTCTTTATTTTCATATATATATTTTTTTCCGTTTTTTTTTAATTATATTTTAAATTTAAAGGTTTTCTTTAGAGTATTTTTTGTGTTTGTGTGAGTGTCTGTGTTTGTGGCAAATTTTCTTTGATTGCTTGGGGTTTTTCTTTTCTTGTTTATTAAATATTTTAATATTTATAGTTTTTCTTTTTTTTTGTTAAATTATTGACTTGAAATTGCAACTTGTTTTGTATGCTTTCATTTTAAATATTTTGTTTGTTAAATATTACGTTTAATTTTGTGGTTTTTTAATCTATAACTACACAGGATTTTATTTGTAGATTTATTTTGAAAAGTTTCTTTTTAATTTTTATTGAAATAAACTTTAAAGAAAACAATTATTTGTTTCTAATTGTTTGCTTTGTTTGAAAATAAAGGAGCAGCAGTAGAAGAAAAACTGTTTATCTGTTTATAAATAGAGTTTATATAAATATTCGAGTTGTTTAAGCACTTTCTTTGTTTTCAATTTTATTTAAATTAAATTAATTTAATTGAAAAGGATGATTTAGGTTATCAGGCTCTACAAAATTTCATAATTGCATTCGTAAATATATTACATTCTGTTAGATTTAACACATTTTGCCTAAAAACATTTAAAGAATTTAGTAACTGGCAAAATAGAGTGGCATCACTAGCCGTCATTTTGTTTTAAACAACATTTGACAGACAACAGTGATGCCAAGTTTATACACTTCTTTGCTTAAGCAGGGATGGAAAATTTATACATTTACGAATGTAATCTTTCTTTTTTTAATATTTTAAGTAAAAAAAATCATTTCATTGCTAATTTCTATAAACGTTTCTCTATAAATTAAGTCTTAAAACATTAAAAATCATTTTAAGCAAGTCAAATAAAATTTAAATAATTTTAAGCAAAAAAATTTAATAAAAACATAAATAAAATAAAACAATAGCTATTAATTAATATATATGTAGTTATGTATAGTAATAATAATTAAAATAGTTTATAATTACAAAAGTTTCATTAAGAAGCCTTTAAAAAAAACATTTAGAATAAAAAGTTTAAGACTAAGTTAGAGGCTTTTAAAAAATATAATATAAGTAGTTTAGTTTGGTTTTTTTTTGTTGTTTTGAAATTTTAATAATAATTTATATATAGTAAAAATTGTTTATATAAATATATGTATGTATTGTTGTATTGTATTATTTGTATATTACTATATACGAGTATGTATAGAGTTTTTTTTTATTGTAATTAGGCAAAAAAGTTTTCCGTTTTTTTCTCTTCTATTTTTTTGTTGTTTGTTTTTAAGGTATAAAAAATTGTGAATATCGTTTGTTGTTTTTTTTTTTTGTAATATTTTTCTTTTCTTTTTTAGTATTAAACAAAATGTTATTAATATATTTTATGTACTTAATAATTGTAATAAATTTGAAATTCCTAATATCAAGTTTTCAAGTATAAGTTGGAGTAATTGTTAAATAAATAAAATTGTTTAGATTGAGTTGAAAGTTAGCAAGCAAGCAATAGCAAAAAGGATTTAAGGTTAATATCAGAAATCAGCCAAGAAAAATCAGCCTAATTTTTCACACCAAAAACGACAAATAGTCTAACTAGTCTGGAAGCCGAAACAACTCGCCCACTTATTCAAATAACACAAAATATCACTAATCGTTAATATAAAAATTTGAATATTAACGAAACAAAAAAAAAGCAATTATTTATTGAAATTCATAGTAATATAAAAATTTGAGAAATCTCTAGTTACACAAATTTGGCAGTTTTAAACAAAATTGCGACTTTTAGTAAAATCGCCACAATAAACTAGAATAAAATTCACGATTTTTTTTTTTGGGGAAAAAGTGATTAGAAATTTTCCTAAAAAAATTTTTATTTTTTTTTAAATTGTAGATTTTTGCAAAATTATATTTTTTGTGCCAAATTCAAGTTTTTAAAATGGCGATGTTTTATTTTGGAAAAAAAGTTAAATGTATCTAAAACTGGAGCAAAAAAATTCGTGATATTTTTGGAAAAAAGTGATTACATATTTATGAAATAAGCGTTTTTTTTTTTCAAAAAAAAAATCATTTTTTTTTGTAAAATTAGAAATTTTCCTAAAAAAAATTGTTTTTTTTTTTAAATTGTAGATTTTTGCAAAATTATTTTTTTTTGGCAAATTTAAGTTTTTAAAATGCCATTTTTTTTTTTTGGAAACAAAGTTAAATGTAAGTAAAACTGGAGATTTTTTAAAATTTCAGCGATTTTTTTTTAATTTCTGATTTTGGAATTTGCATTTTTTGAAACTTAGCATTTTTTGCAAAAAATTAAAATTTTCGTTTTTCTTTTGTTAAATTGAAAATTTTTGTAAAACTGGCGATTTTTTAAAATTTTAGCGATTTTTTTTTTAATTTATGATTTTAGAATTTGCCATTTTTTTTGTTAGCATTTTTTGCAAAAAAAATTAATTTTTTTTTTTGTTAAATTGAAATTGTTTGTAAAACTGGCGATTTTTCTAATTTTAGCGATTTTTTATAAGTGTTTTTTTTTTGCAAAATTAATGAAATTTATTAAAATTGAAGATTTTTCTTTTAAAATTAATGTTGTTTTTATAAATTGGCGTTTTTTATTTTAGCAATTTTTTTTCCAAAATTAACGATATTTCGTTTTTATTTCTGATTTTTGGAATTTGCGTAAACGCAAATTAACGTTTTTTCCAAAAAAAAAAATTACATTTTCTTGTTAAATTGAAAATTTTTGTAAAACTTTTTCTAATTTTAGCGATTTTTTTTCAAAATTGCTTTTTGAAAAAATTTTTTGGAGTTTTTTCTTATTTTAGCAATTTTTTTTCCAAAATTATCGATATATCGTTTTAGCGTTTTTTGCAAAAAAAAAAATTAAATTTTCGTTTTTTTTTTAAATTGCAAATTTTTGTAAAACTGGCGATTTTTCTAATTTTTGCGATTTTTTTTGTTTTTTTTTTTTGCAAAATTAATGAAATTTTTTAAAATTCAAGATTTTTCTTGTAAAATTAAGCTTGTTTTTATAAATTGGCGTTTTTTTCAAAATTGCTATTGGAGTTTTTTTTATTTTAGCAATTTTTTTCCAAAATTAACGATATTTCGTTTTTATTTCTGATTTTCGAATTTGCCAATTTTTTTTTTGGAAATTTAGAATTTTTTGCAAAAAAAATTAACATTTTCTTTATTTTTTTTTGTTAAATTGAAAACTTTTGTAAAACTGGCGATTTTTCTAATTTTAGCGATTTTTACGAAGTGTTTTTTTTGCAAAATTAATGAAATTTCTTAAAATTCACGATTTTTCTTGTAAAATTAAGCTTGTTTTTATAAATTGGCGTTTTTTTTCAAAATTGCTATTGGAGTTTTTTTTTTGTTTTAGCAATTTTTTTTCCAAAATTAACGATATTTCGTTTTTATTTGTGATTTTTGGAATTTGCCAAATTTTTTTTTTGTAAAATTAACGTTTTTTCCAAAAAAATTTTTTTTTTTTAAATTGAAAATTTTTATAAAACTGGCGATTTTTATAATTTTAGCGATTTTTTATAAATGTTTTTTTTTTTTGGAAAATTAAGAAATTTCTTAAAATGCAATAATTTTACAATTAGGGTTGTTTTTATAAATTGGCGTTTTTTTTTAAAAATTGCTATGAAGTTTTTTCTTATTTTAGCAAATTCCAAAATTAACGATATTTCGTTTCTATTTCTGATTTTTGAGATTTGCCAAATTTTTTTTTTGGAAATTTAGCATTTTTTGCAAAAAAAAATTAAATATTCCGTTTTTTTGTTAAATTGAAAATTTTTGTAAAATTGGCGATTTTTCTAATTTTAGCGATTTTTACGAAGTGTTTTTTTTTGGAAAATTAATGAAATTTCTTTAAATTCACGATTTTTCTTGTAAAATTAAGGTTTATTTTTTAAATTGGCGTTTTTTTCAAAATTGCTGATTATGGCGTTTTTTCTATTTTTTTTTTCCAAAAAAAATAACATTTTCTTTTTTTTTCGTTAAATTGAAAATTTTTTTAAAACAGGCGATTTTTCTAATTTTGGCGATTTTTTATACATAATGTTTTCTTTTTTTTTTGCAAAATTAATGAAATTTCTTAAAATTTACGATTTATCTTGTAAAATTAAGGTTTATTTTTTAAATTGACGTTTTTTTTCAAAATTGCTGATTATGGCGTTTTTTTCAAATTTTTTCAAAATTAACGATTCTTTATTTAAGTTTTTTTTTTTAATTTCCGATTTTGCACATTTTTTTAAAGTGGCGATTTTTTTTTTTGTAAAATTAACGTTTTTTGGAAAAAAAATAAAATGGAACATTTTTGTAAAACTGGCGATTTTTAAAATTTTAGCGATTTTTATGTTTTTTGAAATTTAATTATGATTAAAATTGAATTTTTTTTCTAAATTACGATATTTTTTCAAAATTAACGATTTTTCATTTTTATTTCAGTTTTTTAAAGTGGCGATTTTTTGGATTTCTTTATTTTTAAAATAGGAAATTTTTGTAATATGGCGTTTTTTCTTAAATTTTAGCGATTTTTTTTTATAAAATTTCTGTTTTTTTTTGCAAAATTAATGAAATATCTTAAAATACTCGATTTTTCTTGTAAAATTTGAATTGTTTTTAAAAATTAGAGTTTGATTTTTCAGTTGTATTATATTATTTTTGTGGAAGTGATTAATTATGAATTTTGAAACTGGGGCCAAATTACCGCACTCGTGATCGAATGAGCTATCGTATCGAAAAATGCTTTCGATATCGTTATTATGATAAAATGATCTTGCTCGGTATCGAATGCCATAATCTCAAATATGAAAATAAAATAATTAACGAAATTGGCGTTTTTTCCAAAATTTTGTCCACTCATTTTAGTGAGTTATGGAAAAAACATTTAAGCACTTGAACATGAATTTGACTTGAATGCAAATATAATTAGGATTGTCACAGAATTCAATTCGAAATTTCGTTCGAAAGTGGAATTAATTCCATATTTTCGCTAAAACGAAAATTACTTTCGTTTTCAAAGTGGAATTGATATTTCTTTGTAATTATATGTTTTTCTAAAATTTTTTCTGAAATTAAAATCAGAAATACAGAATTATGAACTATTTATGGAATTAATAAATTATACGGAATCTAAAGAACCTAAAACGCAATCGATTTGAATACAAATGAAACCATTCCGAAAAAAATGTGTGACAGCCCTGGTATTTAACAAAAATTAAATTTTTTCCAATAAAAAATTTAATTTGAATTTATGTTTACTTTTTACTAGAGAAATTCATTCTGCTATTGATTTAAAGTTAAATAAAACTATAATTCAATTGCTTGACACTGGACTAAAGTGCGGTATTAAACTTGTGTTCGACTTGAATGTCAACTAAATTGCTTATTGGAATTAAAAAGAGTTCCATAAAAACCGGGTTTTCAGGTTAAAACCGAGTCTAATTGCTGGTTAGCACGGCTTATCCCCTGAACCAGAGTCAATTCATATTTAAAGTTTCATAATCTTTGTTTTGTCTTTAACTAAGTTTTGTTATTAAGCCAAAATTAAATTAAATCAATTTTATGTCCAATAAACGTTTATTATGGGGCAGTGTTGAAATATTCGAGCATTTTATTTAGAATATTCCTTACATAACCTAGAAATTTATATGGGAGAATATTTGTTCTTAAAAGTTTTCATCCATCCTCTACTTTTGATCAAATCAAAGTTATAAAGCCGATTAAAAATAAACCTTTTTGCTATTGCTGTTTGCCATCTATTCATTTAATAACTTCTATTTTTGGAATTATAATTGGTAATTGCTGGTTGCACCTAAAAAAACTTCATTAATATAATCTAGAAATTTTCAAACCCTATAGTTTAATATTAGCTGGTTATTTTTTCATTTCATTTTATAAATTATAGTTGAGATTATTTTGAGTATATTTTTTTATTTATTTGTTACTTGTTCTGGTTCTTAAAATTTCTGCTTAATTTGTTTTGTGTGTTGTTATTTTTGTTTGTTTCTTTTTCTAAATACTTTGGTTTTAATTTTAGCTTTCAAATATTTATAGTATAGCAGCTATAGCTATTAATATATGTATAACTATAAATATTTTTGTGTGTTTTGTTGTTTTACTTAATTTTGCAGTGTTTCATCTTAACTATTTACATTAAATTGGCTACATGCGTTGTATCCATGTGTTGTATTAATGTGCGCATAAATGACATTTCTTTTCGTGCATTTTCCAATATAACTTTCGGATCATCCGACATACAGCGCAAACAGTTGGGCGCAAACACCATGGCCAAATTGGATGAATCCATTTTGGTGGCGCTAACCACATCGGAGTGGGAGAATTGTTGTAGGAAGTGTATTAAATAGGTTAGGACCTGAAAAAAGAATTGTTGGAAAACAATTTAGTGATATAAAGTGTGAACATTTTTCAGTCTTAACCTTAATTTGGCTTAAATCTAATCCCCTATCTATACTAGACAAATATTTATCAAAACAAGTCTTAAAACTTGAAAATTATTTCTCAAGAATGTAACATTTTACTTGTTAAAATTAAAATTCGTTTATTCTTTGTCTATACTTGATAAATTTTTGTCATGACAAACTCCAAATGGCTGTCAAGTCACCATTTCGTAATGTTATTGCATTGTTTCCCCCCGTCTACACTTGACAAATATTTATCATAACAATTAATGACGTTTGTTTGTCAAGACAAAGTTGTCTGAGCAAAAGCACTAACAATTTTGTCACAACAATGAAAATGGAGACTATACCCGGTATTTTTTTGTCTTGGTAGCCATTTTGTCATGATAAATGTCCAAATGGTTGTCAATGTCTCCATTTATTAGTATTATTGCTTCATTCTGACAAAATTGTCAGCTAAGACAACTTTGTCTTGACAACAAACGTCATTAATTGTTATGAGAAATATTTGTCACATATAGACAGGGGGTAACAATGCAATAACATTAAGAAATGGAGACTTGACAGTCATTTTGAAGTTTGTCATGACAAAAATTTATCAAGCATAGACAAAGCTTAAACGAATTTTAGTTTTAGCAAGTAAAATATTAAATTATTGAGGAATAACTGTCAAGTTTAAGACTTGTTTTTAATATTAACTATAGGTTAAGACTTTGTTATTAACCCCCATTAACACGAAGTCTGGTTATGTTTTAACTAATAGTTATACGGACAGTTTTCATACAAAAATTATTTTAACCAACATTATAACTATTAGTTAAGGCATAACTAGACTTCGTGTTAATGGGGGTAAGGGGAAGGATGCAAGTATTATTCTTAACCTACCAATTTATTTAATTCTGGCAATCTATCAACAATAGCTTTGGCTTTATCTGGATCCTCGGTATTTACACATTCATCATACAATTCATCTGGTATTAAAGGATCATAAAGCTCACGATACCACAACTTTAAAAGACTAGCAGGCGCATGAGCATCTAAATAAAATAAAAAAAGTAAAATGTTAAAAGAAATTGACAATAAATTAAATATAAGCATATTAATTACCCATAGTATTTTTAAATTCAGGAACATCCCACCGATCTAAACGACTTTTTAAAGTATTCACCTCATCAACATCTGCCGAAACACGGAATATGCCCTCGGTTTGTTTGCCATTGAGTTGGAGGACCTGCAAAAAAAAAGGAAAATATTAAATGTGTGTTATAAATAATGCTTATCACAATGGGATCAGTTTCGAATGGACCCAAGTGAGCTGCTTGAAGAGTGTCTGCCCATGGAACCTATAAATAATGCTCCAATCGAGAAGATAATTTTAAATATGGTGCGGCCTTTTAGTAAAAGTTTTTTTGCCACATTTTACTTCTTTAGCTTTTATCCTTATAAGTAATAAGTTGCCTTTGTGGATTTTATATTGTGTAAATAACTATCAATTTTATCTGAACTAAACGAAGTATACTCCGGTGTGCCGGGAGTTGGCAGGGTAATATTTATAGCAATAACTAACGATTTGAGACCTATCAAGCTGTGTTCTTTGCTATTGAAAATACTAAAGCGACTGATAGATTTATATCTGAGGAGCAGAATTATTATGCACAACATTAGTGACAATGGTAGAAGTATTTATGCTAACCATATGATAGCAACGGACCCAATTTATGCCAAAAAAACTTGCAAAAATTAAAATGTAAACATTCGTCATTTGACATCCGCTAAAAGGAGCCTAAAAATATGCCACACAATATTATAACAAACTGTATTACCTAAATATTACCGACTAGGGCAATACGGTGTAATAAATGTAACAAAAACAACCTCAAACATGGCGGCACTTTGTTTACATTGTTAAATCTATAGATAAAATGTACAATGAAGCTAAAAAATTATAAATTACTTTTAATATTCATTAATTGACCAATAAACAATTAAAAATTCTTTAATTTTTTCCTATATATTGTACATATATTAATTTTATAAACACATTGGCTATTTTTTTAAGCAACATTGAAAGTTGCCCCATGATATTGCTGGTGGATGAATGGATAGCTTAATAATCCCTTATTAAATTCGCCGGACCAAATTTTGGTGTGTAGATTGAAGGGTAATTAGTTGTTGTTGTTGTTGTAACAGTTCGACTGTATCCGATTGTTCTTTCCTGTAATTATAAGAGTGAGTATTTTAATTATTTGTGTTGATGTCAGTAGGTGGAAGTGGGAGTTGGAGAAACTGCGCCACCTCAGTTGGTCTTAACCACAGGTCTATGGGGCGCAAATTTGTAGACCTGGTGGGACAATTAAATAAATGTATTGTATCGTGAGGACTTTGATGACAGGCGGGGCAACGGTTTAAAGTGCCAGGAACGATACGTTCTCGGTAGCAGTTGAGGAAACTGCACCAACCGGCTCTTAATTGTGCTAATATAGTTCTTGTATGCCTTGGTAATTGTCTCTCACAATCCGATATCGCAGGGGGGTGTTCATTTAGGACTCTGTTGCATGTGTAGCCATTAATGGCTTCAGTAACCGCCGTTTGATGCAACAATTTCCGAGCACTTGCAATAGACAATCTGTCGACGTCCGATGGTATGACGTCTTGGATGTCGCTGCGAAAGTGTCGAAAGTCCATCCGGATGTGTCGGGGAAGAGGATCCTGCATCAGAATCTGATGGTTGGGGTGACTCGGCAGATGGCATGTCAACAGGAACTGTCTAGTCAACAACACATTATGTTGTCTGACCGACAGTAACCTGGTCTCCTCATGTAGATGATCCACATTCGTCATCTTGACACAACCGGTTGCGATCCGGAGAGCATTATTTTGGGCCGTTTGTAAACCTCGCCATTGGGTGTCACTGAGGAAAGAGGTCCATACTGGGGCAGCATAGTTGAGAAGAGAGCGACCAATTGCCTTGTATGTCGCTACAATCGTCTCTTTGTTCATGCCCCAAGAGGTGCCAGCTAGAGCTTTAAGGACCTTGTTCCTATTTTTAACCTTTTGGTTGATGTAGGTTGCGTGCCTTGAAAAGTGAAGGAGGCTGTCGAAGACTACCCCTAAAATTTTCGGGTTTTGAACCGTGGGGATAGTTCGACCTTCGACTGAGATGTTGAGCGCCGTCCTTACTTCTTTAGTCCAAGAGGTGAAAAGGGACACCGAGGATTTCGGAGCAGATAACCTGAGTTTGCGTTCCTGAAAAAAGTCTGTTATGGTGGCCAGGTATCGGGTAATTTTGGCACTTATGTCGTCGATGTTGACACCTGATGAAATAATAGTGCAATCATCTGCATACGACACCATAGAGACATTTGGGGGGGGTTCAGGTAGCTTGGCAAGATATATGTTGAAGAGCATCGGTGATAGTACTCCTCCTTGTGGCACGCCCATCTTTATCTTGCGGTATTTTGATTTCTGGCCTCTGAACTCTACAAACGCATGTCTTCCACATAGATAGTTGGCTATCCAGCGTTTGACATCATTTGGGAGTGTGGAGTTCACGATGTCATTAATCAGTATCGAGTGATCGACCGTATCGAATGCCTTGGATAAATCCAGTGCGGCGACGATGGTACGTTGACACGGTCGTTGCTGATTGAGGCCATTGGCGATCTGGGAGGTTATCTGAGTTAGAGCCGTTGTTGTGCTATGCGCTTCCCTGAATCCATGTTGATGTGTGGCGAGCGGGAAATGCTCTTTCAGGGTGGGTAATAGTAGGGATTCTAAAATCTTTGCTATTGGTGACAATAAGGAGATGGGGCGGTATGATTCTCCTAGGGTAGCTGATTTTTCCGGTTTTAGAATTGGGATAACTCGAGCCACTTTCCAGATATCTGGAATCACCAAATGGTGAATCGAGAGATTCAGAAGGTGGGTGAGATATTCCAGACCTACTTTACCGAGCTTCTTTAGCATTATCATTGAGATACCATCCGGACCTAGAGCTTTAGAAGGTTTCGATTTGGAGATAATGAACTCGACTTCACAGGAGGTGAAGGAGCGTGGCTGAGGATCTCGAGTAAGATTCTTAGTTCTCCGAACTATAGTCCTTTTGGTCCGGCTCTGCGTGGCGGGGTGTTCTATAAATTGCCTGCAGAATTGTGTTGCGCATTTCTTGGCATCTGTATGTTGCAAGTTATTAAACGCAATAGCAGCGAGGTTTTGATTTCTATTATTGTTTCCAGTTAGACTTTTGATAGTAGACCATAGCGATTTAGAGTCTGTTGAGCAATGATTCAGGTGGTCCAACCATTTGTTGCGGCGATGTTCGTCGACGATAAAGTCAATTTCAGCCGTCAACTGCTCAATTTGCTCATTAGCTGGATTGCTAGCACGCAGGAGATCGCGTTCCTGAGCCAATCGTGCTGCCTGTGATGGAAAATTTGGTCTAATATTTGGTATTCTTCCTGCGGGGATAAAGCGCCTTACCGCCTGAAGGACTATCTTTCTAAAGATTGCTTCACCCCTTCTGGCACATGTGGGGGGCGGCAAGTGACGTAGTGTATCGTCTATGTAGTTCGTAAAGCTGTGCCAGTCAGCTTTGTTGTAGTTAACGAACGTGCGCTTATCTGGCTCCACAAAGTCGCTAGACTTCTCTACTGTGATCAAGATAGGGATGTGATCGGAGTTTAATGCCGTTTGGGCTTGCCAGGTGGTATGGGCAAGAAGCGACATGCAGACGATGGAAATGTCTGGGGAGCTTGAACATCGAGCAGTTATTCTCGTAGAGAGGTCTTCGTTAATTGCAGCGAAGTCCGAGTCGTCTATCTGGTCTGATAATGAAATACCGCGTGGATCGTTTGGTAGCTGGGAGTACCAACTCTCGTGGTGAGCATTGAAATCACCAAGTATTATTCTGTTATCTCCTTGCAAAAGGTGTGCTATGCTGGGATGATAACTAGTCCCAATGCTGTTTACGGGTGGAATATATACATTGACAATTTCTAACTCAATATCTCCAGTTTTTATTGAGATGCTCATTACTTCCAGGTAGGGGTCAGGAGAGGGGGAGGGGGGTGGTACTGTCAACGTATAATTGACGCTTCGCTTTATGATAAAAGCAAGGCCACCACCATGATCACGTTCCCTGTCTTTCCGAATGATGTTGTAATCACTGGAAGCCGAGAGTCTACAATCCCTGGTTAGCTTCGTTTCTTGAATGGCGGCAATGAGGATGTTATTAACATGCATAAAATTGGTGATTTCCACGACCTTATTTCTAAGACCATTACAGTTTAACTGCATGATCTTAAACGATACTTGGGAATCCCCGATATGCAAAGGCCGCCGGGTATGGTGCTGATGGGGTGGTATATTTAATATACTTGGCAGTTGAGGTGGAGTTCTCGCCGGGGTTTGTTGTTGTAGTAGAGGCAGATGTTGGGGTGTCTGCACAACACTGTGCGGGGTGAATTGCACAGGTGTGGCTGGGGTGGCAACTGTCGCCGGGGGTATGTTTATGCAACAGGGGGCTAAAAAGCTATTACTCCAGTCCTTGTGCGAGCGTAATCCAGAGCATCTTCTCATATGGCACCAATTTTTACAGCCATTGCACTGAATTGATGTTATATTCCTTCTAATTACGTCCTGACAGACAGAACATGTCCATTGATTTGAACAGGGTCTGCTGTGTCCGGGGGTTGGGGATTGGACAAAATTTTGTCCGGGGGGTGGAGTTTGGACACGGGATTGTGGGATCGTAATTATGGGGGTAGTGCTGGGGTTTTGAGGCTGCGTACTACAACAAGATCCTACGAAGCTGGGGTTCCAGTCGCGGTGACTGGTGAGTCCTGAGCACCTTTTCAGGTGACACCAGTTATTACAAACGGTGCATTGTACTGAGGTGGTGTTACGCATTATGCGTTGTTGACATATTGAACAGAGCCAAATACTGGGACCTGGATTCTGTTCAACGCCGGCTATAATTAAAAGGATTTTGAGCAAAATTGCCGACATGTTTTGCTCACCTGGGGAAAAAACTTTCGGTTTGTACAGCTGTCGCTGAGTTGACAATCTTTGGCCGAATATGATTCGGGTCGTTCCGGAACGGAGATCCAATTGTCGTGGGAACGAGGGTAATTAGTAGTAGTTTTTAGTGACTCAAGTCTTAACCCTTGATTCTCTTTAAAAACTAGTGATTTTTCAAACGTTTTCTCCGTTTTACTGAATTAGAGCATTTAGTGGTGGTGGAGGGGTGGATAGCTTAATATTTTATTATTAAATTCTACTCTGGCATGTAGATTGAAGTGTAACCAGTAGTAGTTTTTAGTGACTATCGACTTTACCCTTCATTAACTCTAAAAACCAGTGATTTTTCAAACGTTTCCTCGGTTTTACTGAATTAGGGATATTTAGTGGTGGGAAGCTTAATGATCCCTTATTAAATTCACCAGTCAAACCTCTGGTGTCTAGATTGAAGGATAACTAGTATTAGTTTTTAGTAACTAAAAACTCATTCAATAAAAAAGTAATTTTCAAACATTTCCTCAGCTTTACTGAATTATTATACTTAGTCCGCAATTTATTACAAATCATTTCACAACTTACATGTTCCGATAGCGTTGTTTGTATCCACGGCAATTTGCGGAATGGAAATTTATCCTTTTGCAATTGCATTACCTCCTCCAAAGTATTGCCAAACATGCTATTGCGTAAAATTTGATTCTGAAAAAAAACACAAAAAAACCCATACAAATTTATACAGAATTATTAAAATCAAGAGAAAACCCATACCCTAGCTTGTTCCACTTCATCGTCCGTAGGCTTTTTCGCCTGCTTGCGCCCATGACTACCAATACGATCCAAACGTCTGCAACACACGGTGGCGTAATGAGATATTTGTACATGTATGGGCCATTTGCCCACCTCGGGAAATGATATAGCATAAGTGGTGTCTCTGTGGCGATTGACATAGCTGTTAAGAATAAACAATTATCGTTATTATTAGCTTGGTTTGCAGAATAGCTCTTATTTTGGAATACTTACTTTAACAAAGTCGGCTGAAATGTTACTGATGGTGGCACAAAGGACAAACAAATGGCCATTAGTTCCCAACCACGAATTAAAGAGTCCCGTTTGGGATTTTCTGTGGTCTGGCGGCATAATTGTACATACAATTCATCTCGTAATCTTTAATAGAGGGAGAGAGAGAGAGAGAGAGAAAAAAGAAAAATATTAAAAGAAATAGAAAATTTTGAAAGATTTCAAAATTTTTGATTCAGTTCAATGAGAACCAATAAATTTGAGTTGATCAGTTGCAGTCCTAGTAATATTTCCAGGTTTTTCTCAGAAATAGTCTGAATTAATCAGAAACCCATCAAATATAAAGAAATTATTAGCCCCATCTTGAATAAAAAAATCCCCGGGAGTATTTTCCCTTTTCCCATTTTTCCTATTAAAATTCAGTGTTAAAAATGGGAATGATTGGATATGAGGGGAAAGCTCTAATAAAGAAACAAAACTAGCGCCTTTTGAGTAAGTTCTTGGTTTCTTTTGAGTTTTTCTCCAAAAATTCTTTACTTACTGTTGCTGTGGCAATGCGGCTGTTATTATATCTATGGCTACCGAATTTAAACTCATGCCTGCTCGTGCCTTACGATCACCCATATAGATTTGCACCAATTTAAACAGTTCTATGGCAATTTTCTTATCGGTTTTGTCACGCGACAAAGCCAGCATGGGACGACTTATGGCCTCCGATGTCCAACTTAACATGTCACGTACGGAAGACTGTAGAACAATTAATAAAAAAAAAAACAATTTTAAAATCTCTAAACATTTTAATGAAAAACTAGAAATGAAAATTTACCTTTTTACGAAATATACCCTTTGAGTGCAGATTTAAATTATCCGCCGCAAACTTTTCAATATCACATTCCTTCATGCAGGCCAACGTGGGCATACCGCCCAGACCCTGGGGTGCCCGTTCGCTGGGTGGAAAGATTTGCTGTATAGTGGGCTTGAGATTGGGCGGTGGCAATGGTCGACGCATCATACTGCCACCCACCATATTCGAAACATTTGTTTCGCCTTCTTTGGTATAGGGATGTGGTGGCGGCGGTGGCATTGGCAAACGGCCACCAATGCCGGTGCCACTGTCTTGGGAATTTTGTGCAATGCGTGATATTTGCCGATTGGGTGAGGGTAGAGTTTGTGATTGTTTTGATTTGTCCGAGCCATCCAATTGCAAGTGATGATGAGAGGCAGAGGCTGAAGGATGACCGGGCGGTAGTGGCGGTGCATTTGAATACAATTGTTGTGGCTGCTGTTGTGCAGTAAGGAGATGATGTGGCTGTTGCTGTGCTGTACTGAAATGATGTGTCGACTGTTGTTGATTAAGTGTAGAGGGGGTGTGAGTGGTAGCAGTATCGTAGTATTGATAGCGTGTAGGTTGTTTTGATTTTTGTGAGTTAACATCGGAGCCTATGCCCTCTAGAACAGCTTCCACGTTATCCGAGCTAAATATATAAAAATAATATTTTAAAAAATTCCATTATTTTAAAGAAAAATAATGTAAAAAAAAAGAATTTAAAATAATTGAAATTTATGGCAATTTATTATTTTTATTTCTTTGTTTAGCACCACCTACATTTCTTCTCTGGCAGCTGGATCATATGGTGGATATTGATAGGCATAATATGAGACACTATCGCCCATATTTGCATAGTCTTCAATCATACCATAATTGTGCTCTAAATAACCACCATGTGTATCCGAACCGCCATCTGAATCTTCATTATCGGGCTCATGACCCGACAACGACTGCTCCGACTGGCTGTCCGAATGATAGGAATCCGAATCAATGGGATCACCGAATACATAACGACCCGACAATTTCGCCTGTTCGATTATGTAGTGTTTGAGGGGCAATAAATGCTCCTGCATTTCCTATTTTGTAGAAAAAATTAAAGATTTAGAATGATCTTAATTTTTAATGGAACCTATAAGACTTACCGAATCCCAGTTACTGTATAAGGGCGATATATTACCATTATCATATTCCACATCACTATTATCGGCATGCAAATGATGATGTCTTTCTTTGGCTTTACGAGAATTACGTTTATTATCATGATGATAATAATCGTTAGAATGACGAGATTGTTTGTCCTGAAATTAAAAAAAAAAACGTTTTAAAAGGATTTAGTTTCTTTCTCCATGCCCGGCAATATCATAACAAACTGTATTACCGACATTTGTTTGTTTATATGAAAAAAAATGTAAACATAACCTAAAATTTACAATGCAGCCATAAAAAAATAAATAGATTTTCTCTTTTCTTGGTTAATCATTAAAAATCAAAGGTTGTAAGATTTATGGCAACATATTAAACATCCTTTCAACTTGTAATGTCCATAAATTTAATTTAAAACAAAAGTTTTTCCCCGCCATTGCCGGTAAATGAGAAACTTAAGATAATTTATTTAAATGCCATACAAACTCACCAAACTCAATGAATTATGACCTCTGGAACGATTATCCTGCGGCTGTGACCATGAACCCGTATTCGAAGACTTGTGTTTGCCACGTGAATCATTCGAACCCCTTGAAGAATGAGTCAACAGGCCAATATTGTCGGAAGAAGGAAAATTCTTGGATGTTATATTATTCGTGGCCGTTACATGTCCCGTTATGTCGCTCAAGTGAGGCGAAGTGGTTTTGTTGGAGCCCATTCTCTCGCCCAAGACACCAACAACACCACCAGCACCCTCCCTCAACGACAAACGATCCAAATTTAATAATTCTAAACTACAAGATGAATCTTGTTTATGATGCGAATGACTAGATGACGATGGTGGCTGTTGCACCGAACAGATGGAATGACCACCGGGTGAATGTAGCAAGGGAGTGCCGCGTTCCGACATAATATTGGGCGAGGCCTTAAGTGGTTTATTTTTATTACTGTGTGGACTGATGGGACTTTGGGGTGATGAATCACTAGAATGTTTCATATTGCTGCCAGCACTGCCACCAGTGCCATGGCCACTGCTGGCGCTAGCGGCCCCACTGGAACCTTTGGGTGTGGTAGTGTGGCGACGGCGTGAGAGTGGCGTATTCTCCACGGATTTAAAGTATTTCTCGTGCATGGAATCATCGCTAGCCGCTCCCCCATTGCCACCATTACCACCACCCACAATGCAAGCAGCGCTGGCAGGCGAAACACCCACGCCATTGGCGGTCTCGGCCGCCGAACGGCGATACGATTTACTGTGGTGGCCAGCAGCCGAGGGATTAATGGATGAAGACATAAAACTGCCCGATCTAGCCAAGGACACCTTAAAGTCGCGTTCTCTATCTGCAAATAAAAAAATATTAGATTTTTTTAGGTTTAATTTCCAAAAAAAAAATTTGCAAACTTACCACTTCCTCCATATTCCATAGTTTGTCGTGTGGATGTTGATGACTTACTGCCAACACTGCCCGTAGTACTACCGCCTCCACCGCTTACCAATGAACGTTGCTGTGAATTAAATATGGGTTGCTGTGGCGACGGCGATGTTTGTGGATATTGCTGCAAATGATGAGCATCCGGTGAGATTTTCTTTTTCGTTTGTGGCGTATGCATAGTGGGTGAACTCATTTCGCTTGATCTATGCTGACGCTGGCTACTACTGCTGACATGTGGAATATTATGCGAACTGATACTCTCTTGCAGCACATCAAAACTATAAATGACAATACAAGATACATAACGTTTTAAATTTAAAATGGCATAAATTATGTTTTGCATGATATCCATCTATCTATCCATCCATCCAAACAAACGTGATCGCACATTAATGCAAATACTCAGACAACAATACACAATTGGATAAACATTACAACATACTTAATTTTAAATTTGAATTTGTAATGGAGACAAACTTACCTGCCACCACTGCTACCCTCTTTACGACTACGATGTTTTTGCAATGAACCCACTCGTAAGCTTTCGTTTGTGCCTACTACTCCTCCTCCACCTACCATCCCCGAACTATTTAAGCCACCACCACCGCCTCCTATATGATCATCATTGAATCTGCGATAGCCATGTATACTGGAAAGACTAGAATCACTCGATTTGCCGGATTCTCTGACATGATTGTAAGAATCTAAAGAAATAGATAAAAAAGATAAAAAATAATTATGAAAAATCGGCAAAAAATTAATTGAGCTTTATTCCAAACAAAATCGTTTATTTCATAAAAAATCACCGATTTAAAAAAAACGCCAATTTAAAAAAATTATAATTTGAAAAAAAAAATCAACAATTTCATAAAAATACACATTTAATTGCACATTTTACAAAAAATTTCAAATTTCACAAAAACGCCAATTTAAAAAATCGCAAGTTTTACGAAAAATTTAAAATATGGCTATAACTTAATCGACTCCGCTATCTATAAGGATCCAGAATATATGTATATACTTTATAGGGTCGGAAATGAAAAATGTAGAAATTACAAAAAGAAAGATAAACTTATATACAGTGGTTGACAAAACAATGGAAACATTAAGAAATATTTCATTAGTGGCCTAAAATCTGAAATAATTTTTTAAAAAATTTTAACATTTTTGTAGTATTTTATTTGTATACTTTTATTAACTTAATTTAACAAAAAACAAAGGACATAATTAATTAAATTCAAAAAATGAGAAAACAAAATTAAAAGATTTCTTTATTACGGCATTGACAAAACAATGGAAACTTTGGTATTATTTTAACAAATATGGTCTGTCTAAACTTTGCAATAACTCAATATTTTGTTGGGTATCCCTTATTTTTTATAACTGCTACACATCGACGATGTATTGAACCAATTAAAGAGTCAATGGTCTCCTTTGAAATATTTTGCCATTCCCTTATAACCGCCTCCGATAAATCTTCCTTCCTGGTGTAATTTTGGCTCCTTATTTTACGATCTACAATTTCCCATAGATTTTCTATGGTATTCAGATCTTTCGATAGGGCAGGCCACTTCAAAAACACGTACCTCGTTGGATTGTAACCACTCGATTACAACCCTAGAGGTGTGTTTCGGGTCGTTGTCGTGTTGGAATCTCCAAACTAGGGGCATATTTTCCTCAGCGTATGGATACATAACATCGTTTAATTTGGTTCTGTATCCTATACCTGTCATGGTATCTTTTATAATATGAATTGGGCCCATACCTTGCCCTGAAAAACATCCCCATACCATAATATTGCCACCGCCAAACTTTACAGTCTTATTTGTGTACTTTGGATCTTTGGTCGTCTTACAAATGTTCTCCCATCACTGCCTCTTAAATTGTATTTGGATTCGTGGGAAAAGAGGACAGTATTCCATTTCTGTATCGACCAGTTTAAATGATCCCTGGCAAATTGTAGACGAACAGAACGGTTCTTTTTAGAAATGAGTGGTTTTTTCACAGGACGATAGCAACCAAGACCAGCCTCATTTGCCCTGCGACTAACTGTTCGGGTACTTATTTCTAATTTTAGGCTATTAACAAACTCTCGAGGAGTTATTTTTGGGAATTTCTTGAACTCTCTCGCTATTAAATTACATATCTTGTCTAGGAGTAGTCTTACGAGGTCTTCCACCTAAATGTTGAGTTTTTACAGAACCAGTCTCACGAAATTTCTTTATAATTTTTGAAACTGCTGATTTATTTATTGAATATTTGTCACAGATACTTTTTTGTTTTAAACCAGCTTTAAAATCGTTAATTATTTTATTTTTTAAGTCATCACAAATCTTAACTTTAGCCATTTTCGTTAACTTTGAAAAAGAAATTGTGAAAAATTACCAGAATTTAAAAATAAAATAAAATAACTGTAAACAGGATGCTTTTTACATCGTTCTTTTAAATTTTATTTTCGTTTTACCCTTCTTTCTTGCAGAAGTTTAAAAGTTCCATTGTTTTGTCAGCAGCGAAATAGTGAATATTTTTAATTTTGTTCCATTTTTTTCAGAATATAATTAATTATGTTGTTTGTTTTTCAGTTAATTTATATAAATAAAACTATACAAGTTAAATACTAAAAAAAAATTTTATTTTAAAAAAATATTTTAAATTTTTTACTTCCAGCAAGCAACAAACACGTATTTCCACATAATTGCTGCAAGTAACTTTTGAAAGTCGACTTCTAATCAGTAACCTGCGCCGACTAAATTTCACGGCGGCGGTTAGCTCGCTGTCAGCCGACTAAAAAGTAACTACTCAAAATTATTTCTAAATAATTACAGCCGTTCGGCGCAGGTCTCTGCTTCTAATACGTGTTTACACGACAAAAACTTCTGGAAGTCTCTTCTGTATTGTAATTTCCGCAAGAAAACTTGGTAATGGACACACGGCTTAACAGCAAGTTGCAGTCAGTATTGTAGGCGCTGTCAGACTTAACATCAACTGCATTACCACTGTGTGTTTTAAAGTGTGTGTATTAAAAGAAAATGACTATTTAAATTGTTGTGAAAATTTGAATAAAGAGTTGTTACAATTTTAAAGAATCTGGTTTATTTAAAGGAAATTAACCACCGTTTTTAAAAGGTAAAAACGTAACAATATACATGTGAATAAAGTAGTAATAGTTATTTAGTTTAAGTACATTTAAATTTAATTGTATCCTATCATATTTATTAAGAAACTGATAAATGTTATCATACTGTTACGTTTTAACCTTTTCAAAACGTTGGTTTATTTCCTTAAAATAAACCGGATACTATTGATTGCAAATAAAATCCGTTTAGTAGTTTGAAAATTATAACAACTCTTTATTTATTTAAAATGTACAACAACAACAGAATTAAATAGCCACTCAATGTTTTTTATACACGTTTATAAATTCGCAGAAATACAGACACACTTTATAATGTACACAAATTCACTTGAAAAATACAACACACTTTAAGGAACTCAGTTGATGTTTATTCTATAAGCGTCTCTGATCAACTCACTCACGACTGCAACCTCTGCCACTATTTATAACACTGCATTACCATCTAGAAAACTCTATTTCTACAATGTTCTTTAACTGAATATTCGAATTCGAATATACGATCGCAGCAAACAGCGTTGCCATACTTACGATCAATGGTCAACTGAAAGCATTTATTCAATGTTAATAATGCCCACAGATATGTTAAAGTTTGGGCACTGCTATTTGAAAGCATTATGCTACTTTAAATCAGCCGTTAAAATCGTTATATTTGAATTAAAGTACAATTTCGTAACAATACCAACAAACCATGTAAAAAAAATTAGTTTAAAACCGATTGTTTTGGGTGATTTATTTTTTACAACTAAAGAGTTAATTTCTCTGGTATCTGGTAACTAAAAAATTGAATATATGAGAATATGATGAAAGTGAGAACTCTGATTACAAGTTTTAGTAATTTTTAATTCAACGAATTGAAAATTACTAATATTACAATTGAAATTATAAAAAAGTTGTTACAGAACTAGAATTAATTTCTAGCTGATCATTGGCGACGTTTTGATTTAATGTAAAGCCTGGAAAAATGTAAAGCTTGCAATACTATTGGTCAACTTTGCAGTGGTTTAATAAAATCACATACACATGGACAGAAGACACTCTGATTTGTCAAACAACAACAAAATACATTGACTAGCATGTATTTTGTTGTTGCAAGAGTAAGGAATTTGACAACTAAGCATCGTCACTGTGTTACCCACATTATCTACAAGTAATGTTTACATTTTTTGTTGTTGTAAACATGTATGGGTAATGCAGTTTGCAATAATATTGCACAAAGTATGGTAAGGATATCCTAAGATATAATTCCTGTATTATCGGACTAATTATGAAAATCATTAAAATTCAATATTTTTATTAAGTTGAGTTAGAGAAAAGAATAAGTTTTGACAAAAAAGGAAATAAAATGTTTAACATATTTTCTCAAAAATGTATAACAACAATATTTTTAATGTTTTACCTACTTGTGGTGTCACTGCATTTTTTTAGCTTTAAAAACCTCCATCATTTAGCTAAATTTAGCTACAAATACTAGTTTTCAAATAAAGTGGGCGTTAAATACTTCTTTTTTTTTTTGGAATTTCTGAGTAATTGGAGATTTCTGCTCTAATTTTTGTTTAAACTAAATTCAAGAATTTATTTAAAATCAAATTAATAGCTTTTTTTAAATTCGTTTATCTATTAAAATGCAATTGAAAATTTAATATCCACTTGTATTACATGAGCAGAAGATGAAAAAAACACACAGCCATGTGATAAATGTTGCAAATGATTTTTTTCCACATTCCTGTTGAAGTTTAAATATAAACATTTCAATTTTAAGCAGAATAAGCAAATGTAAATAAAGTAAGATGGACAAAAAAAAAATGCTTTAGAAATTAGCATAAACTGAAATAGGTTTTGTAGAATCTATAAACAGGTGGAGGGGTAATAATTCTGCAAGATAAAACAACAAGTATTTCATTGGTAAATATATTTTTTTTGGTACAGCATTACCGACCACGGCATTACCAAACATGCAAGAAATCACCAAAAATGAAGCCAAATTTTGGGAGTTGCTAGATTTGAATCCATTCATTTGACTTGTGGAAAATACAAATTAGATATTGCTGACTAGGAAAAAATTCATGAGAGTTTTTACAAATAGTAGAAAAAGTGTAAATAGTGTGTTTTTGAAGAAATTAATTTCTTTAATGAATGAAATTTTACGAAGGTGTTATTTTATATCTTGTTTCGAAAAGAAAATCATTAAAATTTCTAATCATGATAGAAATTTGTATGTGTACTTTACACAATACACTTCAAATATTGAGATTTGTTAATAAAAATTCGGCAATTTCATACTTCTTTTTTAAAAGGTACTTTTTGTCTAAAATTTACTTTTTGCTTAAAAAGATAATTTTTGTTTAAAAACGTAATTTTTATTGAAAAAGGTAATTTTTACTTAAAAAGGTACTTTTTACTTAAAAATGTACTTTTTATTTAAAAAGGTACTTTTTATTTAAAAAGGTACTTTTTACTTAAAAAGGTACTTTTTACTTAAAAAGGTACTTTTTAGTTAAAAAGGTACTTTTTACTTAAAAAGGTACTTTTTTCTTAAAAAGGTACTTTTTTCTTAAAAGGTACTTTTTACTTAAAAAGGTACTTTTTTCTTAAAAGGTACTTATTACTTAAAAAGGTACTTTTTGCTTAAAAAGGTACTTGTTATTTAAAAAGGTACTTGTTATTTAAAAAGGTACCTTTTATTTAAAAAGGTACCTTTTATTTAAAAAGGTACTTTTTAGTTAAAAAGATACTTTTTAGTTAAAAAGATACTTTTTAGTTAAAAAGATACTTTTTAGTTAAAAAGGTAGTTTTTAGTTAAAAAGGTACTTTTTAGTTAAAAAGGTACTTTTTAGTTAAAAAGGTACTTTTTAGTTAAAAAGGTACTTTTTAGTTAAAAAGGTACTTTTTAGTTAAAAAGGTACTTTTTAGTTAAAAAGGTACTTTTTAGTTAAAAAGGTACTTTTTAGTTAAAAAGGTACTTTTTATTAAAAAAGGTACTTTTTACTTAAAAAGGTACGTTTTATTTAAAAAGGTACTTTTTACTTAAAAAGGTACGTTTTATTTAAAAAGGTACTTTTTATTTAAAAAGGTACTTTTTATTTAAAAAGGTACTTTTTATTTAAAAAGGTACTTTTTATTTAAAAAGGTACTTTTTATTTAAAAAGGTACTTTTTATTTAAAAAGGTACTTTTTATTTAAAAAGGTACTTTTTATTTAAAAAGGTACTAAGGTACTTTTTATTAACCAAGGTACTTTTTACTTATTAACAAAGGTACTTTTTACTTATTAACAAAGGTACTTTTTACTTATTAACAAAGGTACTTTTTACTTATTTTAAAAGGTACTTTTTATTAAAAAAGGTACTTTTTACTTAAAAAGGTACTTTTTATTTAAAAAGGTACTTTTTATTTAAAAAGGTACTTTTTATTTAAAAAGGTACTTTTTATTTAAAAAGGTACTTTTTATTTAAAAAGGTACTTTTTATTTAAAAAGGTACTTTTTATTTAAAAAGGTACTTTTTATTTAAAAAGGTACTTTTTATTTAAAAAGGTACTTTTTACTTAAAAAGGTACTTTTTAGTTAAAAAGGTACTTTTTAGTTAAAAAGGTACTTTTTATTTAAAAAGGTACTTTTTGCAAAAAGAAACTTTTTACTTAAAAAGGTACTTTTTAGTTAAAAAGGTACTTTTTAGTTAAAAAGGTACTTTTTATTTAAAAAGGTACTTTTTGCAAAAAGAAACTTTTTACTTAAAAAGGTACTTTTTAGTTAAAAAGGTACTGTTTAGTTAAAAATGTACTTTTTAGTTAAAAATTTACTTTTTATTTAAAAATGTACTTTTTAATTGAAAAGGTACTTTTTAATTAAAAAGGTACTTTATATTTAAAAAGGTACTTTTTAGTTAAAAAGGTACGTTATAGATAACGGAGTCCGTCTGTATGTTGAAATCAGCTTTCCGAAGCCCTCAAATAACTTTCTAACATGATAGATACATCAATATATCCGCCATAGTCCCGCTTAGGTGGTTATTTTAATTGGGGAAAATCGGCCCACAAATGGCTGAGATATAAGCAAAAATCACCACTACCTAGATTTTTTACATATTTTTATCAATATCTGGATTACTAAGTCATTAATATAGACTAATGATAGACATTTCAAAGACCCTTCCAATAATGTTTACGCTATAATAATTCGGACCGACAATGGGTCAAAATCGGGAAAAATATTTTTTACCCCGATTTTTTTTTTCATAAACAAATTTTTTCTCCCAATTTTTTCTTATTTATTAAACATTTTTTCACACAAAATATTTGTTTACCAAAAAATCATTTAAATTTGTATCTTAAAGTTTACCTTGAAACATCGTAATATACATAGCTCTCTTACTTTTTGTATACAATAATGATTATCACCCTGTTTGTTTATAAATAAATACCTCCATATAGATAGATAGATGTATAACATACCTTGTGAACGTCTTGATGATGTTGAGATTTGTTGCATATCCATGGAACGTGATGAATCACCAGTGCCAACGCTATTTTTGGTGTACACGAGCGCGAAATGTAAGAAGTTAAAGAGAAAACAAAACAAAAATAAAAAACATTAAATACTTGTGCAATAAGAAAAACACAGCAAAGAAAGACAAATACAATCGAACTTCAAAAAGAGAGAGAGAGACACAGAAAAATAACAATAATTTTTAATTTAAACAAAACTGGAGAAGAAAAAATAAAACGGCAACTTTGAAATTAATAATTTGAGACCACAAAGGAATAATAAAGAAACTAAAATGTAAAATACACAGAAAACTGAAGCATAATAACCTGACTGGAACAATAAATAGTTATATGTACAAACAAACCACCAAAGAGGCAGACAGATCGTCAGTTAGTCATTTAGTTCAAAAAATATAAACAAAAAATCTGAATACATACCGAAAACTTTGACGCCCACGTGGACTTGAGAGTATTTCGGTGGTTAGTTTCTCTTCCGAACTGGCATGCAATGGCAAACCAGCGCTGCTGCGTTTATTAGTGCCACCAATACTGCCGCCATCTCCAGCTCTACTGCCGCCACCACCACTCCCCGCACTACCCGTGGTACTTGTGTTGCTATTTTGCGTATGGAGATTATGATGACTGCTATTGCCACGCTGAGATGATGAACGTATTTTAGGCATCGAGGGCGATGAATGCTGTGACGACTGATGGTGTTGTTGTTGCTGCTGCTGTTGTTGCTGCTGTAGCAATTGTTGTTGTAATGTTTGTGTACTAATCTCACGACGATCACTGGGATCGGTATTCTGTTTGAGCGTTTGCAATTTGGCCAGTGGTATGATGTCACATTTGCTTGGTCTATGCCAGACGGTCTTCTGTGAGGCAGCATTATAGTAATAGAAACGTTGCGTATTTGTATCAAACAATTCCCACCATTGTGATGAATCGGTGCGCTTAATTGGTACATCCTGAGACAGCAACAGAAATAGAACAACATAGAAAAACAAATCACAAATTGAGTATGAGAGACAGAGAAAATTTCAAAAGATTTAAATTAAAATAATAGAAAATTATACTTAAATAGAGTATGATTCAAATTTAAACAAATTGAAAAGAAAGAAATTTGAAATAAATTAAGAAATGATTAGAAATATTTAAAACAACAAACTCTATTCAAACTGTAATATACAAACACATAGGGACAGATTAAGGGTGTGATTCTATTCAAACTTTAATATTGGGAGATTTAGGGACATATTAATGGCCTGATTCAAAAACTCAGACAAAACTAAATCACACAGTTTACAAATAACTTTTAAGTGTTTTTAATAGTTTTCTCTTGATGTTTCCGAATCGTAAGCTTATATAGTTTTATGAAAATAACTTGAAAATTTTAGGAAACACAATGATTTTCATAAAAATTTCAGAACAAAATCAACTCTTATATTAGTTTTTATTTGCTTTTAATTTTTGTATCTTTTAATATAAAAGGTACTTTTTATTCAAAAAGATACTTTTTGTTCAAGAACATACTTTTTGTTTAAAAAGGTACTTTTTATGTAAAAGGGTACTTTTTATGTAAAAAGGTACTTTTTATGTAATAAGGTACTTTTTATGTGAAAAGGTACTTTTTATGTGAAAAGGTACTTTTTGTTCAAGAACATACTTTTTGTTTAAAAAGGTACTTTTTATGTAAAAAGGTACTTTTTATGTGAAAAGGTACTTTTTATGTGAAAAGGTACTTTTTATGTGAAAAGGTACTTTTTATGTGAAAAGGTACTTTTTATGTGAAAAGGTACTTTTTATGTGAAAAGGTACTTTTTATGTAAAAAGTTACTATTTATACCAAAAGGTACTTTTTATGTAAAAAGGTACTTTTTATGTGAAAAGGTACTTTTTATGTGAAAAGGTACTTTTTATGTGAAAAGGTACTTTTTATGTGAAAAGGTACTTTTTATGTGAAAAGGTACTTTTTATGTAAAAAGGTACTTTTTATGTAAAAAGGTACTTTTTATGTAAAAAGGTACTTTTTATGTAAAAAGGTACTTTTTAAGTAAAAGGGTACTTTTTATGTAAAAAGGTACTTTTAATTTAAAAAGATACTTTTTATGTAAAAAGATACTTTTTATGTAAAAGGTACTTTTCATGTGAAAAGGTAATTTTTATGTAAAAAGGTAATTTTTATGTAAAAAGGTAATTTTTATGTAAAAAGGTAATTTTTATGTAAAAAGGTAATTTTTATGTAAAAAGGTAATTTTTATGTAAAAAGGTACTTTTTATGTAAAAAGGTACTTTTTATGTAAAAAGGTACTTTTTATGTAAAAAGGTACTTTTTATGTAAAAAGGTACTTTTTATGTAAAAAGGTACTTTTTATGTAAAAAGGTACTTTTTATGTAAAAAGCTACTTTTTATATAAAAAGGTACTTTTTATGTAAAAAGGTACTTTTTATTGAAAAAGGTACTTTTTATTGAAAAAGGTACTTTTTATTGAAAAAGGTACTTTTTATTGAAAAAGGTACTTTTTATTAAAAAGGTACTTTTTATTGAAAAAGGTACTTTTTGTTAAAAATGTACTTTTTGTTAAAAAGGTACTTTTTTATTTTAAAAAGTTCTTCCTTACAAAATCAGATAGCAACTTCCGAACTTTGACAGTTGATAAACCTAGTACGAGTCAGCCATGACAGAAAATGTATGGCAATCCCTTCTTAGTAAACAAATCAGGATTTTACGGTGGCAGCTCTATCATAAAAAACGGTAACTTTAACAGGAAACACTGCTTTATCTTTAATGTAAACAAAAAACCGTTTTACCAGGCAAATTTATTTTCTAACATTTTTTTAAGATAAAATCTAGTTTAAAATATTTAAAATTAACAACTAAAACAATTATTTATTAAAAATTTTCTATCAAATTAAAAAAAAAAGAATAGCTTGAGATTAATTTACATTTATTTTAACAATAAAATCTTTAATTCAATGTTATTTCTCTTGGCAGATTTATTTATTTTAAATAAAACAAACCATTATTTAAGGCACTTTTCTTTCTTTTTTTATACACACAATTTTATCACACACTTGATTATGTTTTCTATATAGTATTTGTTTATTTACTTTTAACAAATTAAACATTGTAAATCTTAAAATTCATTTTATTTGTTTAATTCTCGTAAAAAATTAACAAATTTTATTTTTATTTTACTTTAATAATAAGCCTCTTTTTGTTATTAAAAAAAGTATAAAAACACAAAACATTATTTAAAAAAAAGCAAATAAGTCAAGGTTATTTAGAAGAAAGAAAGAAAAAAAACAAAACAACGTTTCTGGAAATGTGCCTGCCTGGCCTGGTTGTGGTGTGTGGTGGGTTGTTAGTTATAGAATTGATAAAGTTTAAGGTCTTTTCAAATGTATTTTTATTTTGTTTTTTTACAAGATTTCAAGAGGGAGAAAAAACATGTGAATTATTGCAATCATAATAATCATTAAAACAAACATCATTATCAAATCGTAAACATCAACATTATCTAGATACGTAGTACAGTGGGATAATCTATAAAATAAGAGAGATAATTTATAAAAGGATAGGATAAATTGCAAACAATTTTAACACAAAAAGGTAAATTTTAAATCAAAATTAACATTTCAAAATGATTTCTGGATATGGCCATTGCGGTTTTTCGTGACGAAGCGTTTTCAAGGCTTTCAATTTTGGGGTATGTTACAAATAACACGAACAATGTTGGCCATCAAGGCGTCAATTCTTACTAGTTTATCAGTATAAACTAGTGACTTCACTTGGCCCCACAGGAAATAATCGAGAAGTGTCAAATCACTTGACCTTGAAGGTAAATTGACAGGTCCATTTCTCAAAATCAAGTTATAGCCAAATATTGATTTCCATTAATCAATGTTTGCGGTCGCATGTAGCGCCATCTCGCCCATATTAATTCATGCATATTTTTAAATAAAAAAAACATTGATTATGGTGCGGTAACGATCTATATTGATCGTAACATGAGCTTCGGCTTCATTTTTTAATAAATAAGGTCCGATGATGCCATCAGAGTGTAAATCGCACCAAACGTACAATTTTCTAGATGTAATGGAGACTGTAGGGTCTGTTGAGGACTGGTCTCTTTCCATATGCGGCAATTTTGATTATTAACACATCATTAAGCCAAAAATTAGCCTCATCCCTGATTACAATTTTGCGATAAAACGGTCGTTAAAAAAGTAATTTTTGTGTTCAAATAGGTACTTTTTTTATTTAAAAATGTAATTTGGTTTATAAAGGAACTTTTTTTCAAAATGTACATCTTGTTTAAAAAGGTACTTTTTGTTTAAAAATTTACTTTGTTAAGAAGCTACTTCTTGTTTTCAAATGTACATACATGCTTTGTTAAAAAAGCAATTTTTTGTTTAAAAATGTACTTTTTTCCAAAAGGTACTTTTTCTAAAGGGTACTTTTTCCAAAAGGTAGTTTTTTCCAAAAGATAACTTTTCCAAAAGGTACTTTTATTTAAAAAGGTACTTTATTTAAAAAGGTACTTTTTATTTAAAAAGGTACTTTTTATGTAAAAAGGTACTTTTTATGTAAAAAGGAACTTTTTATGTAAAAAGGAACTTTTTATGTAAAAAGGAACTTTTTAAAAGGTACTTTTTATGTATAAAGGTACTTTTTATGTATAAAGGTACTTTTTATTTAAAAAGGTACTTTTTATGTAAAAAGGTACTTTTTATGTAAAAAGGAACTTTTTATGTAAAAAGGAACTTTTTATGTAAAAAGGAGCTTTTTAAAAGGTACTTTTTATGTATAAAGGTACTTTTTATGTATAAAGGTACTTTTTATTTAAAAAGGTACTTTTTATTTAAAAAGGTACTTTTTATTTAAAAAGGTACTTTTTATGTAAAAAGGTAGTTTTTATGTAAAAAGGTATTTTTTATGTAAAAAGTTATTTTTTGTGTAAAAAGGTACTTTTTATGTAAAAAGGTACTTTTTATGTAAAAAGGTACTTTTTATGTAAAAAGATACTTTTTATGTAAAAAGGTACTTTTTATGTAAAAAGGTACTTTTTACAAAGGTACTTTTTATGTGAAAAGGTACTTTTTATGTGAAAAGGTACTTTTTATGTGAAAAGGTACTTTTTATTGAAAAAGGTACTTCTTATGTAAAAAGGTACTTTTTATGTAAAAAGGTACTTTTTATGTAAAAAGGTACTTTTATTTAAAAAGGTACTTTTATTTAAAAAGGTACTTTTATTTAAAAAGGTACTTTTATTTAAAAAGGTACTTTTTATGTAAAAAGGTACTTTTTATTTAAAAAGGTACTTTTTATTTAAAAAGGTACTTTTTATTTAAAAAGGTACTTTTTATTTAAAAAGGTACTTTTTATTTAAAAAGGTACTTTTTATGTAGAAAGGTACTTTTTATGTAAAAAGGTACTTTTTATGTAAAAAGGTACTTTTTATGTAAAAAGGTACTTTTTATGTAAAAAGGTACTTTTTATGTAAAAAGGTACTTTTTACAAAGGTACTTTTTATGTGAAAAGGTACTTTTTATGTGAAAAGGTACTTTTTATGTGAAAAGGTACTTTTTATTGAAAAAGGTACTTCTTATGTAAAAAGGTACTTTTTATGTAAAAAGGTACTTTTTATGTAAAAAGGTACTTTTTATGTAAAAAGGTACTTTTTATGTAAAAAGGTACTTTTTATGTAAAAAGATACTTTTTATTTAAAAAGATACTTTTTATTTAAAAAGATACTTTTTGTTTAAAAATTAACTTCTTATTTAAAAAGGTACTTCTTGTTAAAAAATGTACTTTTTTTCCAAAAGGTATTTTTTATGTAAAAATGTATTTTTTATTTCGAAAGGTACTTTTTGTTTAAAAAGGTACTTTTTATTTAAAGCGATACTTTTTGTTTAAAAAGCTACTTTTTGTATCAAAAGGTACTTTTTATTTAAAAATGTACTTTTTATTTAAAAGGCCCCTTTTTAATTAAAAAAACTCCTTTTTATTTAAAAAAACAGCTATCTATTCATGATGATTTACCAGTTTATACTCATCATAAAGGTCAAAAAGCACAGTATGACAGTTTGTTTGACAGTTAACCCTTTAGTACTTTCTATCCTGCTTAAAAAACCAACTTTTATTTCCCTTTTCGTTTTAGGTATTTTTTTGTGAAACAAAGCAAAAGGAAATGGTGAAGAGGATAACTGGGTAACGTTATCATTCAAAATTAAAAATAAAATAAAAAAAAAATAATTAAAAACCTTTAGGCTACGCGTCTGCAGTTTATCAACGTCATTTTAATACTCGTATTTACTACAACAGTGTGGTGTTTTATAGTTTTACGTATGTAAAATTGTATGTAAAATACATACTAAGTGTAAATGTCAACAAACATCCTTACATACATACAATTGGATGTACATATTTATGTTAAATGTAAATATGTATGAATGTATGTTTTGTATTAGTATGTTAAGAGTTCAAGGTTATTTGCAAACCTACATACATATTCAAAATATCTATATACAGTTACACTTGCTATTGCATGTAACTAACTGTATATTTGAATGAGTGAGTAGTTTATGTAGATATGTATTTTCGGACTAGGCCGTTTTTATATTCACATTCACATACATATATACTTTTTTCATTCATCTTGTTCTTGTTGTTGTTTAATATATTATTTTTTTTTGCTTTGCTCTTCTCTTTCAATGGCCTTCATCTTCGTCATCATTGGATGTCAGCAGTTTGTAATAATGTTGCTGTTCTTCTTCTTCTTTTTCTTTTGCTTGCTGTGTTTGTTGTTGTTGGGTTAAATGTAAGAATGAAATACACGGAAGCTTTAAACTACAGATTTCATTTACTAAACAATTTGTATTTTATTATTATTTCTTCTTCTTCTTTTTCTTCATCTCGTTGTTGTACAATAAATATTCATAATATTAATGGCAAATACAACAAAAGTTGCCAACATTAATCAATATGCTCTATTACACAGAGAACACGAGTGGGAAGAAGAAGAAGAAGACATTGCTTAAGAAGTAGAAGAAGCAGAAGCAGAGATAACAGCAGCATCTCTTTTGATAACGAGGACAAAATGTCAATTGTATTGAAAATAAAATAAGAAATATTTGCAACAGGACCTTCACCTCTTTGTCCCTCTCAAGCTCAGGCCAAAAGTTCAATATAAAAATATAAAAAAAAAAACTATTGGTGTCAATATTAAATTACTTATTTAGCTGTGGATATGTAATAGTTTTATGTCTTATGAAATGGCCACAAAAAGACATAAAATGTAAAACAAAGATTTTGAAAATTTAGATAGAATTTTACAGACATTTCATTAAAATCACTTTTCTTGGAATGGCAAATAAAGTAACAAATCCAAAATATTGTGGGATTTTCAATAATAAATCCGAATTTAATATAGATTGTAGCATTTAAATGGACAAATTGTATATAAAGCTCGGTACTCCGTTTGGTTTCACGTGAAAAAATATCACAAAAAGAACGAATAAAGTCAATTTCGGATACTCTGTTCCAAAGCGAAGAGTATCTCAGAGATAGCATTCTGCATCGATCCAAACAAATAGCAGTCGGACGGGGCAAGGTCTGGACTATAAAGCGGTTGAGACAAAACTTCCCAATCACTTATTTCCAAATAGTTTTTAACACACTGAGAAAACAGCTTCGTAATAGCAACGGAATTTGTTGCCAATCGAATGATTCGGTTGCATACATCGAATTTTTCGGTTCTAGAAACAGATAATCAGTGGATAAAGAAGAATTTCGGTTGAATTTACCCAACTTTTGTTAACACTTCTAAAATTTTGTAGCCACAACTGAAAAAATTTGGTCACTAAGGCAAAATGCATTCGATTGACAACAAATTCGGTTGCTATTACAAAGCTGTTTTCTCTGTGCAGATATTTCAAGATGTGACCGAACGTTGTCATGATGGAATATTACGATTTAATGCCTGGCCGCATATTCTGGGAGTTTTTCAGGCAATGCTCGCCTCAAACGAATCAGTTGCGTTCGGTACAGGTCAGATTTCAGCAGCTAATAATAGATTTGCTGCCACCAAATACATGGAATTACCTTAGCGCCATATATATTTGGCTTTGGTGTCGATTCGTCTGGTTGGCCGGACTTCCAATACAATCTCTTAAGCTTCGGGTTATCGTAATCGATTAATTTTTCATGGCAAGTTTTAATTCAGTTCAAAAATGATTTTCTTTTATAGCGTTCAAGCATAATTTCGGACATGTAAAATTGTCTCCTCTTCAATTCGTATGTTACCCAAATTCCCTGCTTTTGGATGAATCCTGCTGCTCGCAAACGTTTTGAAATTGCTGCTTTAGTAGCTCCCAATAATTTTGCTAGCTCTTGTTGAGTTTGACATCCAACTTCATGCAGTAATGCTTCCAATTCAAAATTTTTGTTTGGCTGGACTGGGCTATCATTGTCTTCCATGTCAAAATCACCACTTCTGAACCGCACAATCCATATCTCGCACATTGAAACCTAAGCTTTGGTGAGCAATCGTTGTGCTTTAGTTTCACTTTTTTTTCAATTTAAAGAAGTAAAGCAAAACTTCCAGCAAATGACGCTATGTTGGTACAAAATTCGACGTTTTCGTAGCAATAAAAAAAATTTTTATTGTTTACACTATAATCTTCAATAACCAAGGGAGAATAAATGACAGATATGTACTCTTTAAAATGACATATAAATCCAGCAATTTTAAGTCATATAGCCAATAAAAAAAATTCAATTGCTCCAAACTCATTGGAAAACATTTTTTTGTCATGTTTATGCAAAAAGTCTTCCATGATTTTTTTAATTATTATAAATTGTATACAATTTTGAGAAGAAGACTCAATTTCCTACACTTTGATATATAAAATGTCTAACTTATGTTTTCTACTAGTCAAATTAATGGATTCGAAATCGACAACATCAACTAAACCCTAGTTTGCCTTGTTTTGCAAAAAATTCTTCCATGAATTTTTGAATTATTTAAAATTCTATACAGTTTTGAAAACCAGACACAATTTCCTTTACATTGCTATAAAATATGTCCAAGTTTTATTTTCTATTAAACAAATTAATGGATTCTAAATCAACAAACATATAGAAAATTTATTGAATTATACTGTTTTATCTTTTTCACTATGTTACCGACCCCGCTATTACCAATCATGCAATCATGTTATTTACTAAGAGTTGTTTAGTTGGAAGCCCTTAATTTGACTTTAGAAAAAGATAAATTAGACAAATTATATATTAGTGTTTAGGAAATTGAGTCTTCTTTTCAAATATGTAAACAATTTTTAATAATTAAAAAATAGCTTGAAGACTTTTTGCAAAAATATAATTTTTATGTAAAATACAATTTTATTATGCTTCCTTACTTTATAAATATAAATTTTAAAGCTAAATTAAAAATATTCAATAGATGAAAAATAATAAAAAATTAGTTTGCCTTCTTTTGCAAAAAAGTCTTTTAAGAATTTTTTAATTATTAATTTTTTTTACATTTTTGAAAAGAAGACTCAATTTCCTAAATATTGATATATAATTTGTCAAATTTATCTTTTCCTCAAGTCAAATTAAATGCTTCAATATCAACATTTCGAAAATTATGCTGTTTTATCCTTTTCACTACGTTACCGACCCCGCTATTACCAATAATGCAAGAAAATAACAAAGGGTAGCTAATTACTGCAAGTTGTTTATTTGAAAGCCCTTAATTTGACTTTAGAAAAAGATAATTATCTTTTCCTCAAGTCAAATTAAAGGCTTCAATATCAACACTTTGAAAATTATGCGGTTTTATCCTTTTCACTACGTTACCGACCCCGCTATTACCATTAATGCAAGAAAGTAACAAATTGAAGCTAATTACTGCAAGTTGTTTATTTGAAAGCCCTTAATTTGATTTTAGAAAAAGATAAATTAAACAAATTATATATCAATGTTTAGGAAATTGAGTCTTCTTCTCAAATATGTAAAAAAAAATTAATAATTAAAAATTCCTGAAATACTTTTTGTAAGAATAAGGCAAAAAAAAAGTTTAGAATTTAATTTTTATACAAATCGATATTTTATTATAATATTTATAAATAAAATTGACTGTGACTTAAAATTTTATTTTTTTTCCCCCTTTTTTGATACGCTTTTTTATAGTTAGCTAAAACTTATACATACTCATTTAAATATCTAATGCTTAGTTAGAAATTCAATTGCAAAATAAAAACAAATTAAAAATTATTTATCGTCTGCTCTGTAAACTATAAATGTGCCCTGTAATTGTATCACTCATTCGTAGAATGAATATGACTGACTAACTGACTGACGTGAATTCATTCACATCATATTTCATAATTCTTTGTTAATTTTAATTAACAATATTTTTCCAACAATTTTTGCATATTTATACATTAATGAAATTGCAACAGAGATGAAAAAAAAAACACAAATAATAATAATAATAAGAACAACAGAAATTTTAATTGGAAAATTGTGCAAAAATACTCATATAATGCAGAAATATGAAAGAAGGACAGACAGACGGACGGCTGGACAGACTGAACTCTGTATAGACATCAAGCTAAAAATATTGACCAATGAATTGTTGAAAATTAATACATAGTATTGTATAAATTGTATGAGTATCAGTATTATGATTATTGTTTTTGTGTTTTTTTGTTTGTGTAAATAATAATGGACTAAACAAAAAATTAGGTCATCAACACCATAGTCGTCATCATCATTGCCTTCCTCATCAGCATCATCATCATCATTATCATATAGATAATAATCTATACTGTTGGTATAAGCCACACAGCCTGCACATTTTTTTTTCATTATGGATGTTCACAGTTTTTTTAAAATAAAAAAATTTAAAAAACTTTTATTTATTCAATTATTTCAAGGTGATTTAGTTTTTTTGCTACAAAAAATTTAAAACGGATTTTTTTTTCCTTAATTCAATATATTTGTTGTTTTTTACAAATTTCTCTTTAAAATATTTAATAATTTACTACAATTTCTAAAAAAAAGAAAAATAAATAAACTTCACAGCTAAAACGGTTCATTATACATGTTAAGGACCTGCATTACCTCCTTTTTATGACATTTGCCATATAAACAATTCACAATAAACAACCAAAGCTGGGAGTATTAATATACATACTTTGAAAGGGTTAATTAAAAGTTCTAATTTAAATAACTTTAAAGCACTCAAAATTGTTTAAAATTACTTTAAATCATTAAAAAATAATGTTTTTCATTAATTTCTCACAAAAAATAAGAAATTAAATAACTTTTCTAAGAAAAACTAAAAAATTTTACTGCAACAAAGTTTCATTCTTAATATAAAGGATTTGGCCTACATTCATTTAACGGCAAAACACATTAGGGGAAATGAAAAAAGGTAATAATCACCCCTATCGTGAAAAACATGTGAAATTTATGTTCCCATGAAATATTCATTTCCCTCGAAGGGAAAATTGCTATCGTTATAAACTTTTCATTCACAATAGTTGATTTTGTTCGTAGCAGCTGTTTATTGTTTACAAAATTTCATCTAAAAATTTCACAACATGGGGAATTTTTTCACGTCAACAAAGTTTATGAACGAAAAATGGGAAATGGGAACATACTTCATGTGAAATTTTGATTCGCGATAGGGGTGAATAACTCTGTAACTGTGGATAGTCCGATTTTAATAGCCATTTCCACGGCTATAGAGGAGGTAAAGCTGACTGAGTTCAAGTTTTCAATTTTAATTTAAGGAGACTAGTGGTAAATACAAAATATTACTGTAGATGACGTATCTTTTGAACATAGCTTTTGATTTTACTAACTTATATGTCATTTTGAAGGGTACATATCTGTAATTTATTCAACATTATAGTGTAAACAACAAAGTTTTTTTACATCGAAAATTTCGAATTTTGTGCCAACAAAGCGTCATATGCGGAAAGTTTTGCTTTACTTGTTTATAAAATGCCGCTGAATAACACCGATTGCTCATGGTGAATGTGTTCCATCGGTTTCAAGGTGCGAGAGATGATTTGCGAGGATCACAAGTGTTGACACGGAAGATAAAGATCGTCCAGGCCAGCGAACAAAAAAAGTTTGAAGACCAAGAATTGCAGGTATTACTCCATGAATATTAATGTCAAACTTAACAAGAGCTTGCAAAATCATTGGCTGCTACTCCAGCAGCAATTTCAAAATGTTTGCGGGCAGCAGAATTCATCCAAAAAGCCTGGAATTTGGGTAAAATACGAATTGAAGAGGAGACGTTTTTACATGTCCGAAATAATGCTTGAACGCTATAAAAGAAAATCATTTTTGCATCGAATCATTACTTGCGATAACCCGAAGCGTTAGAGATCGTATGTGAAGCCCGGCCAACCAGCCGAATCGACACCAAAGCCAAATATCCATGTCGCTAAGGTAATGCTCCGTATTTGGTGGGAGCAAAAGGGTTCTATCTATTATGAGTGGCTGAAATCTGGCCAGACATCTCCCACAATATGTGGCCAGATATTTAACCATAATATTCCATCACGACAACACTCGTCTACATGTTGCAATACCTGCACATAGAAAACAGCTTCGTAATAGCAACCGACTTTGTTGCCAATCGAATGATTCTGTCTTAGTGACCAAATTTTTCCAGTTGTGGCTACAAAATTTTAGAGATGGTAACAAAAGTTTGGTTGCTTCAACCGAAATTCTGCTTTATCCACTGATTTTCAGTTCCTAGAACCAGAAACCGAATCATTCGATTGGCAACAAATTCGGTTGCAATTACGAAGCTGTTTTCTCTGTGTGTTAAAAACTATTTGGAAAGAATTGATTGGGAAGTTTTGCCTCACCCCGCTTTATAGTCCAGATCTTGCCCCGTCCGACTATTATTTGTTTCGATCGATATAGAACACTCTATCTGGGATACTCTTCACTTTGGAACAGAGTATCCGAAATTGGCTTGATACGTTCTTGGCCTCAAAAGATGATGAGTTCTTTTGGCTCAGAATCCATCACCTCTATCGTGAAAAACATGTGAAATTTATGTTCCCATGAAATATTCATTTCCCTCGAAGGGAAAATTGCTATCGTGATATTCCCATGAACTTTTCATTCACAATAGTTGATTTTGTTCGTAGCAGCTGTTTATTGTTTACAAAATTGCATCTAAAAATTTCACAACATGGGAATTTTTTGACGTGAATAAAGTTTATGAACGAAAAATGGGAAATGGGAACATAAATAAAAAATTTTGAAAGAAATTTAAAATTTTCTTTAAAAAAAAATTAAAATTTTGCAAAATTCACCAGCTGTGATTAGCCTCATGATTTATGCGTTCATAAACATCATTGTGAACACATCGAAATTTTGTTTCAGAATATTTCTGTGTTAATTTTCTTATAAAACTAATATATTTACATCATCTATTTAACCTAAACACCCCAGTACTCACTCACACCAAACCATATTATATTGTTCGCTAGCACTCACTCACTTATGATAACACACAGAGACAACAAAAACATAATGCCAACAATGTAGAACAACAAAAATTAAATGAAATTAAATATAAAAAAAAAAACTAACAATGACAACAATCATGATCATCATTGGCCCAAATTTATTTTGCACAACAAAAAAAAAAATAAAATTTGCATTATTTTAAGTTTGCACTTAAAATATTTCTGCATACTTTGTTTAAATTTATTTTACATTGGCATATTTTCAAAACAGGACAAATTAAGTCATCAAATATGATTAATACTAATAATACTGGTAATTGTTAATAATTTTAAACATAAAACAAAGAAAATAACAACAATCTGCTATTAATATTGTAATTCTGCTTCTTTTGTTTGCAATTGTCATTCACTTGGAACTGATATGCTAAAAGTTATTTACATTTTTATGCTGCTGTTGTCTACTGCATTAAATTAGTGCTGAAGTTTATTAAGCTTCGCAAATAACTTAAGCTGTTATTAAAATGAGCCAAATTACTTACCACTTATCTTTAGTTATAAAATATTGGTTGTATGACTTAAAGCAAAGAAAATAGCAACTAAAGTTGTAGTTCTGCTGTCGTATTCTGTTTGCTTCTTTTTCTTGCAAATGTCATTCACCTGAAACTGATATCCCAAAAGTGGTAAGTCCTGTTTGCATCTAAATGATGCAGCTTTCATATATATCACCGATTTCTGCATCAGTAATGCACTTACTGATGCAGTATTCGGCATATTTTCTTTCCTTTAATATTGTTTCTATTGTGGTTTAGTTTCATGCTCAGAAATAAAACATTACTTTTCACAAATTTCCTAGATATGTTTTGTGAAAAACACTTTATTTGAATAAAATTTTATTACAACAAATATTTGCATAATTTTTGTGTTTTGAAATAATTTAAAAGCTAAATAATTAAAAGGCGCTACTACCCATCAATTATTTTTTTATTATTAATCAACACAATTATTTTATTTATTTTAGTTTATTTCATTACATTTAACTTTATGCGATTAAACGTAATATTGTAATGTTTGGTAATTAACCAAAAAATAAAAAAAAATATTTGGAAAAAATCAAAGAAATAACAAAAAAAAAAACCTTGCCACAATTTAAGTAGAAATTTCAACATTCACCACATTCTCATTTTAGTAGCTTAAGTTAAAATTTTGTTTTTGCTGTTGTGAAAATAAAAGGCATTCAAGTTAAAATAACTACAATACAACAGAAGCAACAACAATAAAAAAGAAAATACATTTATTATTGTAGCTATTTCTAAAAAAGGGTATTTTTTTAAGCTGAATAGACGAAAGGGTTAACTGTCAAACGAACTGTCATACTGCGCGCTGACTTTTTGACATTTATGATTAGAATACTCTGGCAAAACATCATGAATAGACAGCAATTTTTTAAATAAAAATTAGCTTTTTAAACAAAAAGTATTTTTTTAATAAAATATAAAGTACCTTTTTACATAAAAAGTACCCTTTTACATAAAAAAGTACCTTTTTAAACAAAATGTACCTTTTTAAACAAAAAGTACCTTTTTACATAAAAAGTATTTTTAGTTTTTTAAAAAATTATCTTTTAAAACAAAAAGTACTTTTTTTAAACAAAAAGTATTTTTTACATAAAAAGTACCGTTTTAAACAAAAAGTACCTTTTTACATAAAAAGTACCTTTTTACATAAAAAGTACCTTTTTACATAAAAAGTACCTTTTTACATAAAAAGTACCTTTTTACATAAAAAGTACCTTTTTACATAAAAAGTACCTTTTTACATAAAAAGTACCTTTTTACATAAACAGTACCGTTTTAAACAAAAAGTACCTTTTTAAACAAAAAGTACCTTTTTAGATAAAAAGTACCTTTTTAAAAAAAAGTATTTTTAGTTTTTTAAAAAATTATCTTTTAAAACAAAAAGTACTTTTTTTAAACAAAAAGTACTTTTTACATAAAAAGTACTTTTTTACATAAAAAGTACCTTTTTACATAAAAAGTACCTTTTTACATAAAAAGTACCTTTTTACATAAAAAGTACCTTTTTACATAAAAAGTACCTTTTCACATAAAAAGTACCTTTTCACATAAAAAGTATCTTTTTACATAAAAGTACCTTTTTACATAAAAAGTACCTTTTTAAATTAAAAGTACCTTTTTACATAAAAAGTACCCTTTTACTTAAAAAGTACCTTTTTACATAAAAAGTACCTTTTTACATAAAAAGTACCTTTTGGTATAAATAGTATTTTTAGTTTTTTAAAAAATTATCTTTTAAAACAAAAAGTACTTTTTTTAAACAAAAAGTACTTTTTACATAAAAAGTACTTTTTTACATAAAAAGTAGCTTTTTACATAAAAAGTACCTATTTACATAAAAAGTACCTTTTTACATAAAAAGTACCTTTTACATAAAAGTACCTTTTTACATAAAAAGTACCTTTTTAAATTAAAAGTACCTTTTTACATAAAAAGTACCCTTTTACTTAAAAAGTACCTTTTTACATAAAAAGTACCTTTTTACATAAAAAGTACCTTTTGGTATAAATAGTACCTTTTTACATAAAAAGTACCTTTTTACATAAAAAGTACCTCTTTACATAAAAAGTACCTTTTTACCTTTTTAAATAAAAAGTACCTTTTTAAATAAAAAGTACCTTTTTAAATAAAAAGTACCTTTTTAAATAAAAAGTACCTTTTTAAATAAAAAGTACCTTTTTAAATAAAAAGTACCTTTTTAAATAAAAAGTACCTTTTTAAATAAAAAGTACCTTTTTAAATAAAAAGTACCTTTTTAAATAAAAAGTACCTTTTTAAATAAAAAGTACCTTTTTAAATATAAAGTACCTTTTTAAATAAAAAGTACCTTTTTAAATAAAAAGTACCTTTTTAAATAAAAAGTACCTTTTTAAATAAAAAGTACCTTTTTAAATAAAAAGTACCTTTTCACATAATTTTTTTATTTTTTTCCAATTTCAAGTTCTATGTGTTTTAAAAAACACTCTTTACATAGTATGTAAGTAATATTGTTGTTACAATCAAACATTTGAAAACAATTTTGAAAATTGTTTTTAAGAAAGAAAAATAAATAAACTGAAAGTACGACCACTACACATATGAATGAATATAAAAGTATTGTACATAAATAATGTTCATATGTATGTTTAAATTGATGTATATATTGTACATGATAGTTGTTGTTTAGTATTGGTTCGTTTATACGAAGTTGCCTCATCCCAGCCAGTCATCCAAACAAACCATCTCTATCCATTGCCCACCACTTCATGTACAAAACAACCAGCAAACACTTATACTATTGCTGGCTGGCTGACTGACTTAGTACGAGCTAAAACAATAAAATATGGCAGCAATAACAACAATAAAATGCTGATAAAGAAATGAAATAAATGAATTATAACAATAGTAATTTATGATTTCATTTACTATGTAGTACATATTTAAATTTTAAAATTATATTTCTATTAAAAAAATACATTTCTGTTGAAATTAAAAGTGAACTGAAATTGAAAATGTGTTCATTATTATTTCTTAACCATAACCTCAATACAAAACAATTCCTGACATCATTTATACGTACATATATTAATATAAATCTTTAAAGTAGAGGTCATTGCTTTACAGCAAGTTCTGTTAAAAGAATACGACTCTTTTACGGCTCTTAACTGAAAGGGCAACACTGCTCCTGTCAACAGGCATCTGTCAGTTGACTCCTGTCAAAATTCCATGAATTAGGCTACAAAAAGAACCCCCTTCCGCCCTATTTCTAAAAAAAAATTTCACACATTGTAGGACAATTCACATAGAAGTTTTGAGCCAACTTTAATGTTGCGTTATCACTGACATCATTTTATGTAGTGGGGACCTTGTGTAATTTTAAAATTTAACCCAAATCTGATAAAAATCCAAATTCAAAAACATTGTACCTGACTGGGTATCAACCAAAAAAATATGTTAATGTGCCGCCCTATACTCACAACAATTGTTAATTATTTAACCAAGAATTTTTCATTTTTACATAAAACCAAACTAGATACAAGACAAAAACAACAAATACAACTACAGAAACCAACTATGGTTAATTGTTGGCACCACTTGTTTATTTTTTTTTTTTTTGGAGTTTCGGAAAAACAACAAAAAGATTTAAAAAAAATGGTTTCGAATTTGGTGTTTCTGGGGTCAAAAGTTTTAAAGCACTTGTTTCAAATTTGGGTTTATAATGTAAAACAAGTGCAAATTAATAATGAGTTGGAATAAAAAAATAAAAGAAGGTGAGTGAGAAATGAAAACGAAAATCACAAATGTGACGAAGAAATTAAACTAAAGGAAATAGCAACAAAACAGTTAATTCAAATAGGAGGTTATTATGAAAAGGTTTTTATTTATTTTGGAAATATACATAGATTAAAATGCCGTTACCAAAGTAATTCTAATTAGTGTTACTGTTACCTTTCTACTGTTTTTTAAATAGGCGTTTTTTTTGAGAAATTTTAGACTTTTTTTAATAAATAAGCGGTTTTTTTGAACAGTCGATTTTTGACAAATTTTAGACTTTTTTATAAATAGGCTTTTTTTAATAGGTGACTTTCAACATTTTTTTTTTATAAATAGGCGATTTTTAAGAAATTTTATAAATAGGCGACTTTTAGAAATTTCGACTTTTTTTTATAAATAAGCGGTTTTTTTGAACCGACGATTTTTGAGAAATTTTAGACTTTTTTTTATAGGTGATAGATTAGATAGGTGATTATTAGATTTTTTTTAAATATATAAGTGGTTTTTTTGAACAGACGATTTTTGATAATTTTTAGAAATTTTTTATAAATAGGCGATTCTTGCAAAATTTTTGACTTTTTTTATAAATAGGCTTCTTTTAATAGGTAACTTTAAACTTTTTTTTTAAATAGGCGATTTTTAGAAATGTCGATTTTTTTATATAAATAAGCGGTTTGATTTTTTCAAAATTTTAGCATTTTTTAAATATAGGCGACTTTTGAGAAATTTTTTACTTTTTTTTAAATACGTGATTTCTGGACTTTTTTATATACATAGGCGATTTTTAAGAAATTTTCGACTTTTTATAAATACATAAGCGTTTTATTTTTGAACAGACGTTTTTGAGAAATATTAGACTTTTTTATAAATAGGCGATTTTTTTATATAGGTGACTTTTAGGCTATTTTTATAAATAGGCGATTTTTAAGAAATTTTAGATTTTTTTATAAATAAGCGGTTTTTTGAACATACGATTTTTGAGAGATTTTAGACATTTTAATAAATAGGCGATTTTTTTATATAGGTGAATTTTAGACTTTTTTTTATAAATAAGCGATTTTTAAGAAATTTTAGACTTTTTTATAAATAAGCGATTTTTAAGAGATTTTTGAGAAATTTGGACTTTTTTTTGAAAAGACGACTTTTGAGATATTTTAGACTTTTTTTGATAAATAAGAGGTTAAAAGGTGACATTTAGACTTTTATATAAACTTTTATATAATAGATTTTTGACTAATTTTAGACTTTTTTTATAAATAGGCTAGTTTTTTAAATAGGTGACTGACTTTTAGGCTATTTTTATAAATAGGCGATTTTTAAAAATTATAGACTTTTTTATAAATAAGCGGTTTTGAGAGATTTTAGACATTTTTATAAATAGGCGATTTTTAAAAATTTTTAGACTTTTCATAAATGCGCGATTTTTTTATACTTTTAGACTTTTTCTATAAATAGGTGAATTTTGAGAAATGTTAGTCTTTTTTTATAAATAAGCGATTTTTAAGAACATTTTTTATAAATATTTATGAAATTTTTGTGAAATTTGGACATTTTTTTTGTTGAAAAGACGACTTTTGAGATATTTTAGACTTTTTGATAAATAAGAGGTTAAAGGTGAAATTTTGACTTTTTTATAAATAGGCGATTTTTGACAAATTTTATATTTTTTTATAAATCTGCTAGTTTTTTAAATAGGTGACTTTTAGGCAATTTTTAAGAAATTTTAGACTTTTTTTATAAATAAGCGGTTTTTTGAACAGATGATTTTTGAGAGATTTTAGACATTTTTATAAATAGGCGATTTTTTATACTTTTAGACTTTTTCTATAAATAGGTGATTTTTGATAAATTTTAAACTTTTTGTATAAATACGCTATTTTTGTGACATTTAGACTTTTTTATAAGTGGCAATTTTAAAATTTGCGACTTTTTTTTATAAATAAGTGTTTTTTTAACAGACGATTTTTGACAAATTTCAGAAATTTTTTTATAAATAGGCGTTTTTGAATTGGTGATTTTTTTTTATAAATATGCGATTTTTAAGTAATTTTAGACTTTTAGGCTGATTGTTTTTAATTCCCGTTTTGTTGAGAAATTAGCAAATTGTATTTTTAAAATAAGCGATTTTTTTTAAATTAACTTCATTTGAAAAATTGGTTATTTTTTTATGAAATTAGCGATTTTTTGTAACTAAAATTTTTGATCATGAAATAAAGAAATCAGCGATTTTTTATTTTGCAAAATTTTGTGAAAAAAAACGCAATAAATTAAAATTTTCACCAAAAAAAACTGTTAATTTATAAAAAAAAATATAATGAATTTGCAAAATCAAAATTTCACAAAAAACTTTAATATACAAAAAATCGCATAAAAAAATCGTTAATTTATAAAATGTACAGGTTTTATAAAAATCGCCAATTTGTAAAATGAAATTGTTTTTCATGAAATTTCTTTCAAATCGGCGTTTTTTGAGAAATCTTTAAATAGCGATTATTTATTTTGCAAAAATTTTTACAAAAAACTTTAAAAAATAAATTTTCACAAAAAATCAACGATTTGTATAAAAAAAAATCGCTAATTTATAAAAATTTACAGATTTTATAAAAACCACTAATTTGTAAACTAAATGGTTTTTCATGAAATTTCTTTCAAATCGGCGTTTTTTGAAAAAATCTGTAAATAAGCGATTTTTTATTTTTTCAATTTGTAAAAAAAAGAATCGTTAATTTATAAAAATTTACAGATTTCAGGAAAATTGCCAATTTGTAAACTAATAGTTTTTCATTAATTTTTTCAAATTGGCGTTTTTTTGTGGAAGAAAAAGCGATTATTTAATCATTGTTTTTCAGAAATAAAGAAATTTTAAATTGGCGTTTTTAAGAAATTTGCGATTTTTTGAGAAATCTGTAAATAAAAGATTTTTTTATATTACAAAAATTTTCTGAAATAGTAGATTTGTTTAAATTTTGAATTTGTTGAGAACTTAGCTAATTGGCGATTTTTAATCTGCGTTTTTTTCAAATTGTTAATTTTTTAATTTAAATTTTTTTCTGATTTTTTTTAAAGGTGATTTTTGAACAATTCTATGAAAAAACAAGTAAGAGAGCTATATTCGGCTGTGCCGAATCTTATATACCCTTCACCAAATTAAACTTTAAAATATTTTTAGGTAAACAAAATTTAATTTTTTTTAATTGTTTTTCAAATTTTTTTTTTTCGAAATTTTTTTTTAATTTTTTTTAAAAAAATTTTTTTTCCAAATTTTTTAAAAATTTTTTTTTTAGTTTTTAATTTTTTGGAAAAAAATTTACGACAAAAAAATTTTTTGATGAAAAAAAAATTCGGATTAAAAAATTTTTTTCCCGATTTTGACCCATTGTAGGTCCAACTTACTTATCTACATCGTTGCAATGGACTTTGAAATATCTATCATTAGATATCCATATTGTCTATATTAATGTCTTTGTAATCCAGATATATTTCAAAAATTGAGGTTGTCTTGGTTTTTTCCTCATATCTCAGCCATTTGTGGACCGATTTGGCTGATTTAAAATAGCAAACTTCTCGAAAGCATGTCTGACAGAATTATTGAAGATTTGGATCCCAAAGATATCTGGGGTCTTCAGAAAATTGATTTCAACAGACAGACAGACGAACATGGCTTAATCGACTCCGCTATCTACAAGGATCCAGAATATAAATACTTTATAGGGTCGGAAATGAAAAATGTAGAAATTACAAACGGAATGACAAACTTATATATAACCTTCTCACGAAGGTGAAGGGTATAATAAAAAGAAAATGATATTATTTTCAAATTTTGAAAGGTTTTTTTCATCCCCGCCTCGTACACAAAACAGTTAAGCAACTTTTGCCCCAAAAAAGAAGTCAGTTTCTTTATTAACAAGCGCCATTTAATAGCAACAATATTTAAAAACAATAACCAACCAACTAAAAAAAAAATAAGGTTTCTAAACCACACTGACACGTCTCTTTGCTACCTTTCCAGCTGAAAATGCTAATGAAACCTGTAAACAAGTAAGTAAATGTGTTTGTTTTACAATAATTTTGATTTAATTTTTTTAACGTTACAATGTCAGTGTGTTGTTTAAAACCCTTAAAGTCTTATTAAAAATAACAAACCAAAGTAATTTTTTGGTCACATTCTCTGCTCTTTACAGCACAAATTAAAAGAAAAGGCCACACAAAAAATTATTCATAATAAAAGAAATCATAAACCGGAAGTATTTTTTTTAAGTATTATTAAAACTAATGGTTAAACAATGAAAGCACTCGAGAACCAACAACAATCAATAACTGCTGCAACTACTTCTTGCTACTCGTTATTCGAATAACTACAGGAACACACTTCCCTGCATACATACGCTCTTGAAAAAGGCACACTCACTTAACACACACACACACGTACAAACATATTTGAAAGGAGAAAAACAAACAAACGAAAAAAACATTAAATGTCAATAAGATTTGAGAGACATTTAAACACTTGAAGAAATTTGTTGAGTTTGTCTCTCAAAGGAAACCAAAGGAGAGTGGGAGATAAAGATGTTAATTGTGATGCCATACGAATGATTTTATTTGATTCCCATACAACCTTTATCGCAGCATCTGGCAAAGGTTCTGTGCGGGAACATTGTTCACTGATCCATTTTGCTGAATCCTTGCCTTAAATGTCCAGCCTGCATCAGACCATATTGTCTTCGGGAAGTGTGATGGTATTACCATCAACCAGGCTCGGATCCAGATCAACCATTTGGGAGGGGGAAAATTAAAATTTGTTCTACATTTTTCTTTTTATTCCTTTTTTTCATATTTCACCCCCCTCTAGATCCGCGCCAGCCACCAACCGTACAATTTGAGCCACATCCCTGTACGAAGGTAGAGGAGTTTTGAACGTATTTCAAAAATGCTCTACGCCCTTTGGAAATTGACCTTTTTTTTTATCAAAATTTCAACTTTGTGCCACATGTTCTAAAATCCCAAAGCTGGGATCAGAAAACGGAAAGCAGTTTTGAAATCGGATGGGAAACAAAAAAATGGCACGTGTTTAAAAATTTTACATGTCGAAGGTACCCTACTTTGAGCTCCCATAGCACCGCCCCTGGATTATTTGTAGGGCCCATTTAAATAACTTAAACTCGAATACTCCTTGGCTACACCCAACTCAAATTTTATCCCGATCGGACCAGCCGTTTAGAAATGCCAGATTTATTTCCAAAAAATTTCGATTCTGCCCCACTGTGCAACGGTAGCAGACGATATAGAGGGTGACATGTTTGGCATTGGATCCAGTAATGCGACTTCTTCAAACCTTGGAGATAGATACCCCAGTTGATTCGCGAAATGAGTCCCCCAACACCAAGGTATCAAACATTTCGAACCATGTCATTGTCCTAAGGCCACCGTTAGGAGACACATTAACGTAGTGCCATTCATTTCATGGACACGGTGCGAATTACATTCGAAATTACAGACTTTTATCGGTATATAACAGCGTATTAGTAACCATATTATTTTCTTTCAGTGTAAAGCCCAACCTAAATCACATTTAACAAAGACATACACTAAAACTGGCAAGAAAAAGAACTTTGTTTGAAAGGGGAAGTAAAACGTCTTTAAATAAAAAACAAAAAATGCATACAAATCTTATATATAAAAAAGAGATTGTGATTAAAGATCTTTTTTAATATTATTTTTTATTTTTTTGTTTATAAAATTGAAAAAATCTTAATTCTTAACACGTACTTTAAGCGTGAATATGTTTGCTAAAGTGGAAGTAAAAGAAGAAGAAGAAACAACCGTACATGACACGACAAAAAGACCAAAAAACAACAAAAACAAAAAATAACTAAAAATAAAACGTCTGCAATGATAAAAAATGGTAGTATGTAGTAGAAATATTAGCAGCAACAAAACTTCGGCAGTATTTACAACAATAACAAAACAAGTAACAAATGTTGCTGCTATTAACTAAATCTGTTTGTATATTAGAGAAAGAGAGAGAGAATATGGAAATAAAAAGTGCACAATTGTAAGAATTATAAAAAAAACTATAAGAAAAGAAAAACTGTCACTAACATTTTTGTTTTAAAACCAAGGAGCAGCACTAGCAAAGAATAACAGGAGGCAGAAAATAAATAAAAAAAACTAACAACAACACAACCGTTGTATAGAAGAATACATGTCAATGCATGCATTCATACAAAAACAAATCCACACACTCACAATAAACTCACAGGAGAGAGAACAAAAAGAAAAGAAAAGGATATGTGTGTTTTTGAGTTTAAACAACTGCAAACTATTCATTCAACAACATTAATATGGAGGGACAGCGCTATAAATTAATTAATTCTTAATTAATTGATATTTTTTTAGGAGTTTAAAAGATTTAATTTATAAAATGTTTCGCTATAAAACTTTTAGGGTTCTATAAGTCGATTGTTGGACTTTTTTTGCGGAAAAAAGCCGAATAGTCCAAATCGACTTTTTGGTGGGAAAAAAGTCGAATAGTCGATATCGACTTTTTGGTCGGAAAAAAGTCGAACAATCGATTATGTTATCTTAAAAGTCGAATAGTCGATAAAAGTCGAAAAAAGTCGAATAATCGATAAAAGTCGACTTTTTAGATTGTCAAAAAAAATATTTAAATGCAACATTATAATAAAACTATTGCAATTTGGTACACTTGATTTTTTTGTAGTGTATGCTAAAATAAATAATAAATAAATGTTTATAAAATAAAGCTTTTTCTACACAAATTTCTTCTAACAATTAACGCCTTGATAAATTTAATTTTTATTGCTAAACATTACAAAAGGCGCATCAATAAATGTAGAAACTATGTATTTTTTACAAGAAATGGTAAAAAGTTGAAAAAATCGAAAATAACTCAGAAAGTCGAAAAAAGTCGATTTAACTAAAAAGTCGAATGCTCGAAAAGTCGACCTTATAAATTACCAAAAGTCGAAAAGTCGACTTTTTAAAAAACTGAAAAAGTCGAAAGGTCGAAAAGTCGACTTTTGGTAAAACTGAAAAAGTCGAAAAGTCGACTTTTTTTACTTTATATTATCAATATTTCAAATTAACAACATAGTAATTTTCCAAAAAAAAGGACGCTAATTTCAAATAAAATCGCCAAATTAACAATACAGCTTTTTTCAAAAAAAAGCAAATTTTGCAACAAAAAAACGCAAATTTAAAAAATTGATTTTGATTAAATTTTATAAAAAAAAATTCAAATAAATCATTTATTTCATTTAAATTGCTAAAGTTACAAATAATAAATAATTTTTAAAAATTCAATCACGTCAATTTATAAAAAAACGCTTATTTTAATAAAAATCTTTAAATTTACAAAAAGTAATTTATTATAATTTTAAAGTTACAATTTTACATAAAATTGCTAATTCAGCAAAAAAAAATATTTCACTAAAAGCTTTAAATTTCACAAAAAAAAATACAAAAAATAAATTTTAAAAAAAGCTATTTCATAAAAATTCACAATTATTCACCCCTATCGCGAATCATTATTTCACATGAAATATGTTCCCATTTTTCGTTCATAAACTTTGTTCATGTGAAAAATTTTCCCTGTTGTGAAATTTTTAGATGAAATTTAGTAAACAATAAACAGCTGCTACGAACAAAATCAACTATTGTGAATGAAAAGTTTAGGGGAATATCACGATAGCAATTTTCCCTTCGAGGGAAATGAATATTTCATGGGAACATAAATTTCACATGTTTTTCACGATAGGGGTGATTGTTAATTTATAATGAAATCGCAAAATTAGCCAAAAAAAAAAAATTCATTAAAATTGGAAAATTATTTGAAATTATCAAATTTCCACAAAAAACGCCAAATTAAAAAAAATCCCATATTTCATAAAAGTAGCGAAATCGCAATGCCACAAAACAAATTTAAAACTTAAATCAGAAAAAAATCGCCGATTTAAAAAAACGCTAATTTCACCAATTTTACAAAAAAAAAAAAATCAAATTTTTTTTAGTATTTTTATAATATTTGGGTTAAAATCTTCTAGAAAAATTCAATTTCCCAAAATTTTTAAATTTTCGATTCCTCAAATTCAATATTTAAATGAGAAAAACTCACCGATTTAAAAAAAAAAAAACGCTAAATTCAAAAATTGACAATTTCACAAAAAAAAAATCAACTAAAAAAGAATTTAATAAAATATTTAATTTAAAAATCGTCAAAGGCAAAAATTTTACAAAAATCGTTATTTACAAAAAAACGCTATCTTAAAAAATCGGCAATTTTACCCCAAAAAAACCAATAACCAAAAAAACGAATTTCATAATTTTACAAAAATCGCTAAATATGATAATTACAAAAAAAATCGTCAAAGGCAAAAATTGTTAAAATTAGAAAAAAATCACTAATTTAAAAAAAAACGCTAAATTCTAAAATCGCCAAATTTAACCCAAAAAAAAATCAACAACTAAAAACCTAATTTCATAATTTTACAAAATTTTCTAAATAGGAAATTACAAAAAAAAAAATCGTCAAGGCAAAATCGCTCATTTCATAAAAAACACTAATTTAGAAAAACCGTTTATTTTAGAAAATATCGTCATTTTACAAAAAATCACTAATTACACAAATTCATTTTAAATGATTTCAATAAAAAATCTGTTAACTTAGAAAAATTTTTTTTATTAAAATCACCAAATTTGAAAAAATCGCTTATTTCAAAAAAATGCTCAAAAAAATCACTGATTAAAGAAAAAATGTCAAATACAAAAAAAAGAATTTGTAGACAAAATCTCCACTTTATTAAAAAAAAGGGAAATTAAAAACAATTTTTAAATTTACAAAAAATCATGAGTCAAAAAAAAAATTCACAAAAAAATCAAAATTTTTCAAATAAATCGTTTGTTTCATTAAAACTGCTAAAGTTGCATAAAAAAGCTAATTTTAAAGATTCAATCATAAAATTGCATAAAAACTTACAAAAATTTATGAATTAAAAAAAATCGCCAATTCAAAAAAAAAACGCTTATTCACAAAAATTAATTAAAATTAAAAAATCCCACATTTCCTAAAAGTTGTCAAATTCACAACAAAAAAATTTATAAAAATTGAAAAATTAAAAAAATCGCCAATTTAAAAAAATTGTAAATATCAGAAAAAATCGCAAATTTAGAAAAAAAATGTTTGCCTAATTAAAAAATCCCATATTTTCAGTTCAAAATTTACAAAAATTGATAAAATAAAAAAACGCTTGATTCACAAAAACACTCACAAAAAACGCCTAATTAAAAACTCATACATTTCAGTTAAAAAATTGATAAATTAAAAAAAAACGCCAAAAAACGCTTGATTCACAAAAAAACTTACAAAAAACACCTAATTAAAAACTCATACATTTCCAGTTAAAAAATTGATAAATTAAAAAAAAACGCCAATTTAAAAGAAACGCTTATTTAATAAAAATTTCACAAAAAAAACCTAATTAAAAAATCATACATTTCCAGTTAAAAATTTTAAGAAATAGAAATTTAAAAAAATTTATAAAATAAAAAAAACGCTTGATTCATAAAAAAATTGGCAAAAAAACGCCTAATTAAAAAATCATACATTTCCAGTTAAAAAATTGATAAATTAAAAAAAAAACGCCAATTTAAAAGAAACGCTTATTTCTAAAAAATTCACAAAAACGCCTAATTAAAAAATCATACATTTTCATAAAAAATTGATAAATTAAAAAAAAACGCCAATTTAGAAGAAACGCTTATTTAATAAAAATTTCACAAAAAAACCTAATTAAAAAATCATACATTTCCAGTTAAAAATTTTAAGAAATAGAAATTTAAAAAAATTTATAAAATAAAAAAAACGCCAATTTAAAAAACGCTTGATTCATAAAAAAAATTGGCAAAAAACGCCTAATTAAAAAATCATACATTTCCAGTTAAAAAATTGATAAATTAAAAAAAAAACGCCAAACGCTTATTTCATACAAATTTCACAAAAAAAACCTAATTAAAAAATCATACATTTCTAGTTAAAAATTTAAAAAAATAGAGAAATTTAAAAAAAAATCGCTAATTTAAAAAAACGCTTATTTCATAAAAAAAATTCACAAAATTTAAAAATCCCACATTTCTACATTTTAAAAAATAGAGAAATCTTAAAATCAAATCGCTAATTTAAAAAAAAAAATATTTCATAAAAAATTCACAAAAGTGAATTTGCTAAATCGCAAATTTAGCAAACAAAATTTTTAACCATTTTCACAAAGTCAAATTCACAACAAATATCAATTTTACAAAACAAAATCGAAAATATTATAAAAAAAAAAATTCGAAAAAAAACGCCAATTTAAAAAAAAACGCCAATTTCAAAAAAAGGCGACTCTTTTTTGACAGCTAATATGACAAAAATCTCCAATTTTATAAAAAAAAAACAAGTAAGTTTACAAAAATCGCAAATTTCAAAATACCCTCCCTCATTTCATTAAAATCGCCAATAAAAATTTCACAAAAAAAAAACATTTTAAAAAATCGCTTATTTTAGAAATAATTTTAAACTTTTATTTTATAATAAGTTTATTTAATATTGTAAAATTTTAATAACTTTAAAAAACGCCAAATAAAAAAATCGCTAATTTGGAAAAAAATATAAAATTTCAAAAGGTTTTTTCAAATTTTTAGCTTTTATTTTGAAACATTTTTACAATGAATCGATCGATTTATTCAGCTCATAATATATAAGACCCTTTTGTTCCCACACTTTTGCCTTAAGAAATTAAATTTTGTGTGTTCCAAATTTGTTTAACATAAATTAAATTTTTCATAATCTTTTAATACCTTTAAAGCAGAGCTTTTATACAAAAATTTTTTCCATTTTGTTCTTAAATGGGGACAGGCTGCATATAATGAAATAAAATGAAAGGACTTCTGCCGTCAGACTCTCTTTTCCAGGGACTGTGTATGAATGTATGAATAAATATGTGTTGTTGGCTGTATGTTTGGGTGCATTATTATGAAGGACAATGAGGGAGGGGATTTGGGTTTTAGTTTTCATTCTTTGTACAAAGTATAAAACAGGAAATTACATTTTTTTTTTGTTTTAACTTTGTTACTAAAAGTACAACAACAAAAACAGCAAAAACAATGTAGAGTAGACTTTTTGTCGTTGTACAATGTACAAACATTGTTTAAATGTATAAAACAAAAGAGAATTAAGCGAGTATAGGGGGAATGAGGGAATGAGAGAGACAGCAAGAGAGAGAGAATAGTCCTAGTTAAAGTGCACTAATCAAAGAAAGGCACACAAAATACCAAAAAAAAATACGCATAAAACATTGAATTTCTACAAACAAAAAATTATAGTTCGCTTTGAGATTTTACATTTTAAATGTAAGTGAGCAAAATGCTTTTATGTTTGTTAAAACAGAAACAAAAAAAAATCCTTTATAATTCACAGAAAACATATTGACAAAATATTAAGAGGCCTCCTCAGTGGCTGGCTTAAGGGGGTTTGATTTGGTTTTCCTAAATCGAAAAATAAATCTTTACATTTTGTGTTTTTAACTTACAATGAATTTCTTAGTAGGCTGTAGTAGGCTTTTTGCAACAAAAGGCTGCTGCAATAATCCTTTAGTAAGACTCCTTCCTATTTCACATCATATTTATGTATTTTGTTGGTGGAAGTAATTTTGCAAAAAGTTTTCAAGAAGTTTTGTTGTTAAGTTTTGTGTTAAATTTAGTGAAATAATTAACCAATTACCAGGTTTTATTATTGTATTTTGCAAAATGGCAAATAAACTTTTCTGTGTAGGTGCTTCCTTATTTGCAAAGTTCAAAAAAATCATTAAATTATTTATTTTAAAGGCTTGCTAAGAATTTTTATTTAAACTAAATAGAATTGATAAAGAAATATAACAAGTTCTGTGTTCTGTTCTAGTTCTAGTTCTGTTCTAGTTCTGTTCTAGTTCTGTTCTAGTTCTGTTCTAGTTCTGTTCTAGTTCTGTTCTAGTTCTGTTCTAGTTCTGTTCTAGTTCTGTTCTAGTTCTGTTCTAGTTCTGTTCTAGTTCTGTTCTAGTTCTGTTCTAGTTCTGTTCTAGTTCTGTTCTAGTTCTGTTCTAGTTCTGTTCTAGTTCTGTTCTAGTTCTGTTCTAGTTCTGTTCTAGTTCTGTTCTAGTTCTGTTCTAGTTCTGTTCTAGTTCTGTTCTAGTTCTGTTCTAGTTCTGTTCTAGTTCTGTTCTAGTTCTGTTCTAGTTCTGTTCTAGTTCTGTTCTAGTTCTGTTCTAGTTCTGTTCTAGTTCTGTTCTAGTTCTGTTCTAGTTCTGTTCTAGTTCTGTTCTAGTTCTGTTCTAGTTCTGTTCTAGTTCTGTTCTAGTTCTGTTCTAGTTCTGTTCTAGTTCTAGTTCTGTTCTAGTTCTAGTTCTGTTCTAGTTCTGTCATTTTTTTCAACAAATTAAAAATATAATTTATGTTTTTGCTGTACCAAAAAAAGAAAAAAAGCAAACTGCTAAATAGATCTCATAATTCATAAATAATAAATATTTGTAACACAAAAAATAGGCACCATAAATTTGACACATTATTACTAAAAAAAAAACCAAAACAAAACAATAAAAACCACACAGTGTAGGTGTAAACAAAATATTTATTAGCAGCTTATTAAAATCTATTAACATGTAAATTATTAACAACAATATAACAAAAGGCAAACAAAATTTAGAAACATAAATCAACACAAAAGATACAGCTCTTAAAAAAAGCAAGACATTGATGACATGCAATACAATTGTGGAAGAAGACAAAGCTAACAAAACAGTAGCAACAAATTAATAAACAAAACATTCAGAGGGAGAGGGAGAGGGAGAAGAAGTGTTTTTCTTCTTCATCTTCTTTGCTTACATTAACTGTCACTGTTAAAAAAAAGGATGCCAATGGCAAACAAATCTGTAACAATAGTAATAGAGTTGCCAATAATAAATATGACAAATAGGCACAAATTACAATAGCAACATATTTGTCTTAAAAATTTATGCAACAATAACCAAAGACATGTCAATAAAATTGTTTGTTTGACAGCAAAACATAAAGAAATATTATAGAATCTTAACGATTGTTGTACATACTGACATCAACAAAATATGCCAATAACTTAAATATGTAAAGACTTACATATGTATTTGTCAAATAATAAAACCATGTATTGCGGCCTAACTTTTTTATGTAGTTTATTTAAGTTATTGGCATATAGATACATACATATGTAAATACATATGTATAGAAGTATGTAAACAATTGCTAAAAAAGAGAAGAGACAAAAAATGTATTTTACATACATACAGATGGGCATTTCCATAGAAATTTGCACCCAACGTGTTCAAATACAATAATTTTTAGTTTTCGTTAAGTTCTTTTAATAAAATTTGTCTAGATTCAAATAGTTGCAGTTCAAGAAGTTATATAAAAGCTTTTAGGTTTGAAAATAAAGTTTCGTTAAGTTTTTTTTTTAAATAAGCTAAAATTCCAAATGTTTCAAATACTTCCTTAACTATTTTAAACGATTATAATAAAATATCTATCAATAAACTTTTAGTTTACAAAATAAAGTTTCGTTAAGTTTAAAAAACCTTCAAAAATAATTAAATTTTATAAATTGAAATAGTTGGTTATCAGTATTAATAAAATATTGTGAGATTTTTCTCTAAATTTTGTTAGTTTACAAAATAAAGTTTCGTTAAGTTTTTTAAATATGCAAAAATTTTAAAGTTTTCTAGATTCAAATAGTTTATTTTCTGTACCAAAGAAAGATAACAAAAACATTATTTAAAAGATTTAATTTTAAAAAATAAAGTTTCGTTAAGTTTTTTAAATAGCCAAAAATTTGAAATGTTTCTATATTAAAATATATGCTTTACTATTTTAAAGGAATATAATAAAATCTTTATTAAAAAACTTTTAGTTTAGAAAATAAAGTTTCGTTAAGTTTTTTTAAAAACCAAAAATTCAAAATTTTTATGGATTTAAATAATTGATTTTCAGTACTAAACGAATTTACCAAACATTTTATTTAAAACCCTTTAGTTTTGAAAATAAAGTTTCGTTAAATTTTTTAAATAAACAAAATTTAAAAATTTTTCTAGATTGAAATAGTTGCTTCTCTGTATTAAACAAATATTGTGAAATTTTTATTTTAAAGCTTTTAGTTTGGAATATAAAGTTTCGTTAAGTTTTTTAAATAACCAAAAATTAAAAATTTTTCTAGATTAAAATAGTGTAAACAAATTTTAAAACGAAAATAATAAAATCTTTATTTAAAGCCCTTTAGTTTTGAAAATAAATTTTCGTTAAGTTTTTATAAATAACCAAAAATTAAAAAATTTTCTAGTTTCAAATAGTTGCTTCTCTGTATTAAACAAATATTGTGAAATTTTTATTTAAAAGCATTTAGTTTTGAGAATAAAGTTTCGTTAAGTTTAAGAAATCGTGCAAAATAATAAAATTTTCTAGATTGATATAGTTGCTTATCTGTATTAAACAAATATTGTGAAATTTTTATTTTAAAGCTTTTAGTTTTGAAAATAAAGTTTCGTTAAGTTTTTTAAATAACCAAAAAATTAGAAAATTTTCTAGATTCAATTAGTTGCTTTTCTGTACTAAACGAATACACCAAAAAAGTTATTTAAAAACTTTTAGTTTTGAAAATAAAGTTTCGTTAAGTTTTTTAAATAAACAAAATTTTAAATCTTTCCTATATTGAAATAGTTGATTTTCAATACTAAACGAATATACCAAAAATTTTATTTAAAACCCTTTAGTTTTGAAAATAAAGTTTCGTTAAGTTTTTTAAATAACCAAAAATTCAAAATTTTTCTGTATTCAAATAGTTGCTTTTCTGTAATAAACGAATACACCAAAAAAGTTATTTAAAAACTTTTAGTTTTGAAAACAAAGTTTCGTTAAGTTTTTTAAATAAACAAAATTTAAAAATTTTTCTAGATTGAAATAGTTGCTTTTCAGTACTAAACGAATATACCAAAAATTTTATTTAAAACCGTTTAGTTTTGAAAATAAAGTTTCGTTAAGTTTTTTTAATAATCAAAAATTAAAAATTTTTCTAGATTTAAATAGCTGCTTTTCTGTACTAAACGAATATACCAACAGAGTTATTTAAAAACTTTTATTTTAGAAAATAAAGTTTCGTTAAGTTTTTTTAAAAACCAAAAATTCAAAATTTTTCGGGATTCAAATAGTTGCTTTTCTGTGCTAAACGAATATACCAAAAAAAATATTTAAAATCTTTTAGTTTTGAAAATAAATGTTTCGTTAAGTTTTTTAAATAAACAAAATTTAAAAATTTGTTTAGATTGAAATAGTTGCTTATCTGTATTAAACAAATATTGGGAAATTTTTATTTAAATTTTGTTAGTTTATAAAATAAAGTTTCGTTAAGTTTTTTAAATAACTAAAAATAAGAAATTGTTGTAGATTTAAATATTTTCTTAAATGTTTTAAACGAATATAAAAACATTTTTATTGAAAAGCTTTAAGTTTAAAAATTAAAGTTTCGTTAAGTTTCTCAAATGTTTACATCGAAAGAAAAAATCAAGGAAATAAACAGCTGCTTAGTTAAATTTAAAGAAAAACAATAATTTAAATGCTTATTTGAGCAATTTACATTTCGTTAAGTTTTTTTTTTAGGAAAATAACAAAATATTTGTAAAACTAAACCATTTATTAGAATTTAGTGTAATAAGTTTAAGTCTATTAATAATTCTTAAAAATAATTATGCTGGCCTCTACCAGTATAATTTATTTTTTGTAAGAAAACTTCCTCTAAAAATGTATTTATTAAGACTAAAAATAAAGAGGAGTCACAATTTACCAAAGCAAATAAAAATACAAAATGTCTTAAAATGAAAATAAATACAAAACACAAATGAAAATAGAGATAAAACAGCAAACAAATAGAAGACAACAACAACAAAAAAAACAATAAATAAATAAATTCAATCTATATATAGATACCACTGAACAGATGTCATTATCATTGGAGTGTTTCATTCCACATGAGAAATAGCAACAAAACATGTAGTTGTTGTTGTATTATTGTACTTAACTTATAAAATCAAAGACACCAAAATAAATAAATACATGTCTATTATATTGTGCTCATTATGAGCAATATTATCATCATTATCTTCATCAACAACAACGTCATCCAAGTGGACAACATCAACAACAACGAGAAGAAAAACTTGCATAAATTTGTATTAAATGTTGTTGCTGTTTGTTTTTTTTTGTCGTTTTGTTTACAACAAAAGGAACATCAAAAAAATCATGCACAAAGACAATTCGTTGAGTAAAATACGAATAACTATAATACGAGTGCATTGTATATGTAAGTGCGTGTGTGTGTTTGGCTGTTTAAATCTATCAGTCAGTTAGTCACTTTGTTGTTGTTGTGTTTTTCTACTACTAAGTACTAGTTAATATCCTTTTAAGTGCTACTTAAATATGCAAGTGTGTAGTTTTTTTACTCTTTAAAGATTTATTAACGGTATATATTAGTTTTTCTAGGCTCCTTTTCTGTTTATATAAAGATTTTTTGTAGTTTTCCTCTCTCTGTTTATTTAAATGGGAACAGCAAATTAGAACACATTATGTTTGTGTTTACACTGGCTGATGGTTTTAAGTTAGAAACATAAAAAACAAAAACGTTTGAATAGAGTGAGTGTTGAAATGATTTATTTTAAACAAAATAGCTGCTACATAGAATTTAATTATTTAAAATGTTTGCTTTATTATGTTTATTATAGAAGAAAAAAAAAACACAATTTAAATATTGTATTTATAAGAAAGAAAGAATGAAAGAAAATAACAACTTACTTCAGGTGGATCCCAAACACATTCGCCTGTGGTTAAATTGGCATACATGTGCTCTTTGGTGCGGGGTTCGATAATTTCCACCCATTCTATTCTGTAATTAGAGAACAAAAAAAAGGAATTTAGCACTAGCAAATATAAAAGAAAACAAAACATAGCTTTTTTAAAAATAAACTTAAAATACTTAATAAATCTCTTGATAAATTAAACATCATAATAATGAATCAAAAACACACCTTAATATACAAAATATATTGTTTATAAATTACAAAAATAAAAAATCAAGGTTCTTTTATTACAGTGAGTAATTACAAGCTTAAACTAAATGGCTAAAGACCAAATATAAGGGGACCACTTTAATTTTATCGCTTATTCAAAATCATTTACCATTTAAAATTTAAATATTTTTTGCTATTAAACATTGAGTAATTGACTAATTTAGTTAAGTTGAGTGAAAGAAATTTAAAAAAAAAAATCCTTTTTATTTATTAATGTCTAATAAATGGCAAAAATGTGAATAATTTCGACCTCTTTGTGAATTTCTGCACATCAGACCAGGAATAAACGCTTTATTCATCAGCACCATTTATTATTTAAAATTTAAATTCTTCTTTGATATTGTTACGTTTTAACCTTTTCAAAACGTTGGTTTATTTCCTTTAAATAAACCGGATACTTTTGATTGCAAATAAAAGCCGTTTAGTAGTTTGAAAATTGTAACAACTCTTTATTTATTTATTTAAAAATGTACAACAACAGAATTAGTCACTCAGTGTTTTTTTATACCCTTCACCTTCGTGAGAAGGGTATATATAAGTTTGTCATTCCGTTTGTAATTTCTACATTTTTCATTTCCGACCCTATAAAGTATATATATTCTGGATCCTTATAGATAGCGGAGTCGATTAAGCCATGTCCGTCTGTCTGTTGAAATCAATTTTCTGAAGACCCCAGATATCTTCGGGATCCAAATCTTCAATAATTCTGTCAAACATGCTTTCGAAAAGTTTGCTATTTAAAATCAGCAAAATCGGAGATATGAGCAAAAAACCGGGACAACCTCCATTTTTTACCTATTTTTGATCTACAGTTGTGTTCAAAAAAATAGGAGTGCGCTTTAATAGAAAACAAAGATCAAATTTATAATAAAAAACTAAATTTTTATTTGGTTCATTTTACGTAAACTTAATTATTAATCAATTCTCCAATTGCTAATAAATTATTTAATTAAAACGATATTAACTTAAAATATTTCATTTATATAAAACTTTTTTCAAAATTCACTGATCAAAATAATAGGAGTGTTGATACACATCCTAAAAGTTTGAAAGCAAAAGGCACAAAAAACTAAAATTAATTAATAGAAAGTTTAACTGCTTCAGTATTTAGTTGAGTAACCTCTGTTTTTGATGACTTCGGCACATCTACGGTGCATGGAGTCAATAAGATCCTGGCATCTCTTTAAAGGGATTTGGTGCCAGGCATCACGCACTGCGTTCCATAGTTCTTCCGCATTGGACGGTTTTTTCTCTGCGACATATTTCTTTACGTCTCCCCATAAATGTTCTATGGCATTGAGGTCAGGAGACTGAGCAGGCCACGACATAACCTCAATCCCATTGACCTGAAACCACTCCTTTGCCAATTTACTAGTGTGTTTCGGGTCATTTATCCTGTTGGAATACCCATTTAAGAGGCATATTCCACTCTGCATATGGTAGCATTACTTCCTTCAATATTCCAACATAGACATGTTTATCCATGATGCCCCTTATTTGGTGAACAGGACCTACACCGTTATATGAAAAACACCCCAATATCATAACTTTTGCACCACCATGTTTAACTGTCTTTTTTGTGTATTGTGCTTTATATTCTGTATTTGGCGGACGTCGGACATACTGTCTAGATCCAGTTCCACCAAATAGAACGATTTTGCTTTCGTCTGTCCACAGTATGTTCCTCCATTTTTAATTTGGCCAATCAATATGCTCTCGAGCAAACTTTAAGCGTGCAGCTGCCTGTCTTTTTGTCAGCAATGGTACCTTTCGAGGACTTCTTGCAAATAAATTATTTTCCATTAGTCGTCTACGAATAGTAGGGCAACTTATAGCAAGATTTAACTCCTTTTGAATTTTTTTTGATGATGCCGATGGGATTTCCTTGCTATATCGCACAATTCGGCGGTCATCAACATTTGATGTTTTACGTTTCCGCCCTCGTGTTTCGGGTTTTTTCTTATATGATAAGGCATTTGCAATCATTTGATCAGAGCACACCACGATTTCCTTAATTTCTCTGTACGTTTTTCCTTGATTTCGTAGTTTTTGGATTCATTTTCGCTTTTCTTCGGTACAGTGTTTTCCTCGTCCCACTATTACAAAAATTTATTTGAAAAGTTAACTAATTAATATTGATAAAGTTTCAACATCACTTCCTTTTACTTACTTTTCACTTTTTGTAATTAAAAGCTGTGATATTTTCTTTATTTTTTTGCAAATCACTCACACTCCTATTTTTTTGATCAAGTCGATCCAAACGCAAAAACAGAAATAAATCATTTACATCATAAATATAATAGTTATTATGAGCTTCTCTTTTGTATTTTACTTCTTACATACCGTTGTAATTACCGTTAGAATAAAACTTGTTTTGCAAGTTGAAATACCAAAAAAATTTACTTATAAACATATTAGGTGGCAACACTCCTATTATTTTGAACACAGCTGTATATCTGGATTACTAAGTCATTAATATAGACAATATGGATATCTAATGATAGATATAGTAAGTTGGACCTACAATGGGTCAAAATCGGGAAAAAAAATTTTTAACCCGAATTTTTTTTCATCAAAAAATTTTTTTTTGTCATAAATTTTGTTCCAAAAATAAAAAATTTTTAAAAAAATTTGGAAAAAACTTTTTTTAAAAAAAAAATAAAAAACAATTAAAAAAAAATTAAATTTTGTTTACCTAAAAATATTTAAAAAAAATTATTTTAAATTATAATTTGGTGAAGGGTATATAAGATTCGGCACAGCCGAATATAGCTCTCTCACTTGTTTTTTATACACGTTTATAAATTCGCAAAAATACAGACACACTTTATAATGTACACGAATTCACTTGAAAAATACAGCACACTTTAAGGCACTCAGTTGATGTTTATTCGAACAGCTTCTCTGATAAACTCAACTAACAACTGCAACCTCTGCCACTATTTATAACACTGCCACCATCTGCACTCTAGATCGTTCTTTAACTGTCAAAGCACGTATATTCGAAGCCTAGAGCTTTCGAAAACACACGCTATCTCTGGTGAACTTTCTACAATGTTCTTTAACTGTCAAAACTCGAATATTCGAATTCGAATATATGAGTCGCAGCAAACATTCAGCGTTGCCATACTTACGATCAAATATCAACTCAAAGCTTTTATTTAATGTTAATAATGCCCACAGATATGTTACAGTTTGAGAGGCACTGCTTTCAAATAGCATTATGCAACTTTAGATCAACCGTTAAAATCGTTATATTTGAATTCAAGTACAATTTCGTAACAATATAAAATATGGAGAGAGTGATTTGAATATAATTTAGTACAGTTCAGGTGCAGAGAATAAGAAAGAACATATACATACAGTGGTTGACAAAACAATGGAAACTTTTCCAAATATTCCATATGTAGCCCAAAATTTAAAATATTTTTTTTTTAAATAAATTTTTTTTTTTTTAGTATTTTACTTGTATAGTTTTATTTATATAAATTAACTGAAAAACTAACAAACTAATTAATTATATTCTGAAAAAAGGGAACAAAATTAAAAATATTCACTATTTCGCTACGGACAAAACAATGGAAACTTTTAAACTTCTGCAAGAAAGAAAGAAATGTAAAACGAAAATAATATTTAAAAGAACGATGTAAAAAGCATCCTGTTTACAGTTATTCTATTTTTAAATTCTGGTAATTTTTCACAATTTCTTTTTCTATGTTTTTCGTATAATTGCTTTTTTCAAAGTTAACGAAAATGGCTAAAGTTAAGATTTGTAAAGACTTAAAAAATAAAATATTAACGATTTTAAAGCTGGTTTAAAACAAAAAAGTATCTGTGACAAATATTCAATAAATAAATCAGCAGTTTCAAAAATTATAAAGAAATTTCGTGAGACCGACCGACAGGTTCTGTAAAAACTCAACATTTAGGTGGAAGACCTCGTAAGACTACTCCTAGACAAGATAATTTAATTTAATAGCGAGAGAGTTCAAGAAATTCCCAAAAATAACTCCTCGAGAGGTTGTTAATAGCCTAAAATTAGAAATAAGTACCCGAACAGTTAGACGCAGGCCAAATGAGGCTGGTTTTGGTTCCTATCGTCCTGTGAAAAAACTACTCATTTCTAAAAAGAAATGTTCTGCTCGTCTACAATTTGCCAGGGATCATTTAAACTGGTAGATACAGAAATTGAATACTGTCCTCTTTTCCGACGAATCCAAATACAATTTAAGAGGCAGTGAGGCATGGGAGAACATTTGTAAGACGACCAAAGGGAAAAAGATTAGATCCAAAGTACATAAATAAGACTTTAAAGTTTGGCGGTGGCAATATTATGGTATGGGGATGTTTTTCAGGGCAAGGTATGGGCCCAATTCATATTACAAAAGATACCATGACAGGTATAGGATACAGAACCATATTATGTATCCATAAGCTGAGGAAAATATGTCCCTAGTTTGGAGATTCCAACACGACAACGACCCGAAACACACCTTTAGGGTTGTAACCGAGTGGTTACAATCCAACGAGGTACGTGTTTTGAAGTGGCCTGGCCAATCGCCAGATCTCAATCCCATTCAATTCGTATGGTACCCAACTTCCCTGCTCGATGAAGCCTGCTGCTCAAGCTCGAGCAGCTCCCAATGATTTTGGAAACTCTTGTTGTTTTCGACAATCTTCATGGAGCTCTGCCTCCAATTCGTGGTCTTCAAACTTCTTTGGTTGGCCTGGAAGACAAAGGTCTTCCATGTCAAAATCACCAATTCTGAACAGCACAAACCATATCTCGCACATTGAAGCCGATGAAAACATTCACCATAAGCTTTGGTGGGCTTCAGCAATCGGTATGCTTCAGCGGCACTTTTTTGCAAATTAAAGACGCTGTTGTTTACACTAAAATGATTCTCGCATTTCACCTGGCTTGGTAATTTTTATGTTTTCAATGGAACTCTGAATTTCACATTGTCGCTCTAGCGGTATTCGTCAATTTAGTTTCAGAGAACTTCCATCAAATGGTTTGGGAAGATGTGCTTAAGAAATTACGTTAATTGGTCAAAATGTTCGTGCCTTTTTGAATGAAGCACAGGTTTTTGGATTATTATTATTTTATTTTTCAAATTAGTCTCCTTTTGAACTCCTTGCACTTTTTCCAACATTTCTCCAAGTTTTTTTTATCTTTTCCAAATAATAAAATTTGTCAAGGTCATCAAAATAGGTATTTTTGGTGTGACGACTTCATTGTTGGAATCAAATCTCTTTTCGCGCGAAATATTTCTTCAGGTTTGAAAACAAGAAATAGTCACTTGGTGCTAAATCCGGAGAATAGGGCGGAAGATGGAACATTTTGTAGCCTAATTCATGGATTTTTGCCATGGAAACTGCACATGTGTGTAACCTTTTGTGCACCCGATTATGAGCAAACGCGGAAAGCTTTCTAATACCCAAGTTATCATTCAAAATTGAAATCACTGAGCCATGTGATATGACCATGTCTTCCACAATCTCTCGCACTTTCAATCTCCGATCGGCCAACACATCATATCGTGATTTGTCTTCAATTCATTCGGGTGTAGAGACCTCAACTGGACGTTCAGAATGTTCTAAATCTTCCGCGCTTGTACGGCCACAACGAAATTTAGTAAACCACTTTTTTACCATTGTATTTGATGGTGCAAAATTCCCATAATATTTATCAAGCTTAGCCTTTATTTGAGTGATACTTTTTTTCCTCAAAAAATAATGCTTAAGGAGCAGATGAAATTCACTTTTTTCCAATTTCTGCTCAAGTCACGAGGTAGTCTGCTATCAATGGATTTTAAACACAAACTAAATGAAGCAGCTTGTTGAAATTTTGACATTGACCCAACCTTGTGTGTAAATAGTATGATCCTAGAGGAACTGCATCTCGATCAAGCGCGGATCCAGGGGGGAAATAGGAAATACCTCCTCCCAAACCGAAAAGTTTTCATATAAAAAAGAAAAAACAGAAAAATTTTAAATAAATTTTACTATTCTCCCCCCAAATAGTTGACCTGGATCAGTGCCTGATCTCGATAGATCGCTTAATTTATCGCAAGAGGACATATCACTGTTCTATATGAACCGAATGAGAGCATCGTCATTTGGAGAGCATAAGGAACATTTCTCTTTCTTATTTCGCCTTAGATTTTATTGGTCCAGAGTATCTGACGAGTGTCACTGGCCATAGATTTAACAGAGTTAAATTCAGTCTACCCAAACTTAATGCTTAACATTCAAATATATTGATATCCACAATAATCAGAAGATGAAAGAGATGATAAGCCCTATTTATTTTGGTTTAACCTTTTTCACAGAACTGAATGATTTGATCCCCTTCACTTGGATGAGAGTTTAACTGTGTCTTGCAGTGCCAGATGGAGGTATATCTAGGAATAATTTTCAAGCAAATAATGTATGTTGTTTTAAATTAACAGACCTTTATTGTAAAAGTTTCCTGCAAAATTCTTAATGTATTTCATGCAAAAAATATTCCAATTAGAAATTAACACAACCTAATACCTCACACACAACCTCTATAGAAATCTCAAATAAACTTTAAAATCTTAGAAAAATTAATAGGAAAACTACGAAATTATTTTTGCCATAATAATAATTTATCTAAAAATTAGTTTAAATACAAGAATATTTTGTTAACAACACCAAACCATTAATCACTTTTTTTAAAATTTAAACAATTCCAATTTGAATTTGAATTCCAAAATCTTTAGCACACTGTGCAACGCCCTAGTTTTACTTTATTCCTTATTTAAAACACAACAAATTTTGCCCAAGAGAAAGAAGTGGGAGAGAGAGAAGCAGAGTAAATTCCAAAATAAAAATTACGCAAAATAGAGTAAAAGTGGAATGAAGTGATGACAGCAAAAAAAAAAAACAACAAATAGTTTTCATTCAATATTTCAATTCATTCATTAAACGAAAGAAACAGCAAAAATAAAACAACTGACGACATAATAATTTATAGACAAGCAAAAAATAACAAAAAAAAAATCGAAATAATTAATGGCAGGAAATTTAATTATGAAATTTGTTTAGCTTAGATTTAGTAATAAAATAAAAACTAAGAAACAAAAAAAAAAAAAGAGTAAATCTAAAAAAATTAACAATAGTTCCGGCTTTTTGGTATTTTATGGATGACACGTTTTTCACTTAAATGTCTTTTTACACACGCACTCAAACACATATGTATATTCCTTAAAAGGACATAATAAACATTCATATTTATTGCTTGTAGCTCAAAAAAAAAATAAACTCAATCATTCACAATAGTTTGTCTAATTTGTGTAATAAGATTTTCACACTCTCACTTGGTTTTTGGTCAGTGTTGCCACCAAGAAAATTATAAACTACACATTCCCCATACCTAAATTACACATTCGACAAAAAATTACACATGTAAATAAATTTTCATGATCTATGAATTTGTAAATACAAGATTTTGTGAATACAAGATTTTTAAAATAGTACATTCATGAATTCAAAATGTTAGTCACAGTGGACCACAAGCGTAGCTAGACTATTATTCTGGGGTGGGCAAGTGCCCTTCCCAAGTAGTCAAAATAAAAAAAAATTTTATAAAAAAAAATAATTTTTTATTAAAACAAAAGGAACAAATCAAGATCCGCGTAACAGTTTTTATTTTCATATTTTTTTTTCTGTTAATATTCACATTTTCTGTATTGCCGGCCTTCGGCCGGGTGAAGGGACTTTTAGTTCTGGGGTGTATCGAACACCGGCTTCGCTAAAATCACTTTTTCTGTATATCAAAATTTTCTGAAGTACTGTCATATAAAATCAAAAAGGAATTTTTGGTTCACAATATTAATAAACTGTACCATATTATATATCATATTAAAGGTATTGTGAAGCACTATTCAATGATACCCATAACGATCAGTTTGTTTTCCAAATATATGAGAAATATACTATTATATGTATTGACTTTAAATTCATATAACTCTTAAACTAAAAGAGAGCAGGGAAAAATATTAACGTTTTTGTGCTTCTAATTATGAGAGCTATCAACACCAAAGAAATTATAAAAATGCAAGCTGTTTCGCTGATCTTGATTTATACCATATAAAGAAGATAAATATACCTTTAGAGGTACATGTTTTTAAATATTTTAGTGTAAATGGAAGACATTTTTGATCCAGTGTTTTAACTCTTCAGCAACAGAGTGCTGGAGGACTGAAAGATACTTTAAAGTGTCACGACTAAATAGTGATGATGTTTTATACTTTATCCGAATGTGGTGAGGTAAATTTAAGAAACATTGAAGAATCCATGAATCATCTATTCAATAAAAATCCAAAATAAAGATAAAAGATATACATTGACCATATATTTTTGGATATAAATGGAATTTAAAATTACACATGGATTACACATGCAATCAATTACACATGGGCTACACCTAAAAGTTAAAATTACACACAATATGTGTAATTACACATGAAGTGGCAACACTGTTTTTGGTGGATTAATGAAAGAAGAAGAATGCGTGTTATTATTTCTCTTTAGTGGTTTTCTTCTTTAAGCAGTAATGCTAATTTAGCGGTTTTTAAGAAGTTAGCATTTGCTAAGCAAGCAAGAAAATTTTATTAACTTGAATTTATAGCTTTATTTTAATATTTTTTTATTACAAACAATTATTAAATTGTGAAATATTTCTGGTATTATTTTAAATGAAGTGAATTTAGCAAAATTATTTTTTTTGTTGCTTTTAACACTCTAAAAATGTATTTTGCTAATTAAAATAGTAAATAAAATGTTTAAATAAAAAGTATGTATATTAGGGTGGGTCGATTTCTTTCACAAAAAATCGTATAGCAGAAACGCATTCTACGGAAAATTCTAAGAAATTTTCCCCAAGGAACCATAGGTCTAAAATCAAATCCTATCTTGCGCATTTCGTCTTTTTTTGTCATAGTTTTTTTTTCTATTGGATCACTCAAATAAAGGCTAAGCTTGATAAAAAACTATGGATTTTAATGGTAAACAAAAAGTTTATTCAATTACATTGGCCGTACAAGCACGCAAGTTGCCGAAATAGTTGAAAAAAAATCACGATATGGTGTTAGCCGATCGGAGATTGAAAGTGGGAGAGATTATGGAAGCCATAGGCATCTCACATGGCTCAGTGGTTTCAATTTTGAATGATCCTTTGGGTATGAGAAAGCTTTCCGCAAAACCTGTGTTTCATTCAAAAAGACACAGAGTTTTTGACCCACCCTAGTGACTTTTAATATAAATTTGACAGCAAATTGTCGTATTCGGTATTTTCCGAAGAAATAGGGCTCTATTTCTGCATTAGAAATTTATTTGTTATTCTTAATTCAATCAATTTATCTCTTAATCATCCCATAAAAGCATTCATTACGAATTCATTGGATTAAATCCTAAATACATAAAATCAGAGGGCAACCAGAAATTTCCGGTTCGACTGCCATTCATAATCGGCTCTTTATGAATAAATTGTATTCATAAAAATCCTTTGAACTTAAATAATGATCAAATGAACTTATCAATTCAATTATGCGGATATAGCTCCTTCTATATTCAAAGTAAATATTATTTAAAAATCAAGCTTTTTCAAATATATTTCCATATGTTTTGCGATCTATTTGCGATTCTATTTCTGTCCAAAACAAAAGGACAACTAAATATCATTAAATATTGTGTTGATCCTTGAATTAGAACCTGAACCAGAACTAGAAACTGAACTAGAACAGAACTAGAACAGAACTAGAACAGAACTAGAACTGAACTAGAACTGAACTAGAACTGAACTAGAACTGAACTAGAACTGAACTAGAACTGAACTAGAACTGAACTAGAACTGAACTAGAACTGAACTAGAACTGAACTAGAACTGAACTAGAACTGAACTAGAACTGAACTAGAACTGAACTAGAACTGAACTAGAACTGAACTAGAACTGAACTAGAACTGAACTAGAACTGAACTAGAACTGAACTAGAACTGAACTAGAACTGAACTAGAACTGAACTAGAACTGAACTAGAACTGAACTAGAACTGAACTAGAACTGAACTAGAACTGAACTAGAACTGAACTAGAACTGAACTAGAACTGAACTAGAACTGAACTAGAACTGAACTAGAACTGAACTAGAACTGAACTAGAACTGAACTAGAACTGAACTAGAACTGAACTAGAACTGAACTAGAACTGAACTAGAACTGAACTAGAACTGAACTAGAACTGAACTAGAACTGAACTAGAACTGAACTAGAACTGAACTAGAACTAGAACTGAACTAGAACTAGAACTGAACTAGAACTGAACTAGAACTGAACTAGAACTGAACTAGAACTGAACTAGAACTGAACTAGAACTGAACTAGAACTGAACTAGAACTGAACTAGAACTGAACTAGAACTGAACTAGAACTAGAACTGAACTAGAACTGAACTAGAACTGAACTAGAACTGAACTAGAACTGAACTAGAACTGAACTAGAACTGAACTAGAACTGAACTAGAACTAGAACTAAACTAGAACTGAACTAGAACTGAACTAGAACTGAACTAGAACTGAACTAGAACTGAACTAGAACTGAACTAGAACTGAACTAGAACTGAACTAGAACTGAACTAGAACTGAACTAGAACTGAACTAGAACTGAACTAGAACTGAACTAGAACTGAACTAGAACTGAACTAGAACTGAACTAGAACTGAACTAGAACTGAACTAGAACTGAACTAGAACTGAACTAGAACTGAACTAGAACTGAACTAGAACTGAACTAGAACTGAATTAGAACTGAACTAGAACTGAACTAGAACTGAACTAGAACTGAACTAGAACTGAACTAGAACTGAAATGTAGTATTGTTCAGTTTTCGTATGAATCCAAATATAATTTAAGTGGCAGTCATGGGTTAACATTTGTAAGACGCTTCAAGGGAAAGAGACTGGACCCAAAGTACAAAAAATTAGACGGTCATTTTTGGGGATGGCAATTTTTCTATCCCTTCCAAAAAAAAATAATATCAAAACCGGAATTTCTTGTGAGATGAGTTCATGGTTGTAGTCAAATCTCCTTCCGCCGAGACATTGCAGCAGGTTTGGATTAGTTCGGAAATTCACCATTCGAAGTCGAATTCATGGATTTTTGCCATGGAAACTGCACCTGTGTGTATCCTTTTGTGCTCCCGATTGTGTGCAGACGCTGTAGCTATATTGCGGAAAGCTTTCTTCTACCCACTCATCCATGTTCAATCTCCGCCAAGATACGGCACAAGCCAATATAACAATCTTACTGTTTAATAATACTTCAATTAAATAGCAATCTATTTTTAACAAATTACAATTATATAACTAATATCTTAATAATAACAATCAAACGGTTATTGTACAATAATTTGTCTGCAAAAATACTTAAATCAAATTGGTTATTTAGCAATTTACAAAACAAATTTTGAAAATGTGTTGGTTATATTTAATTGTTTGTTATTTAACAGTACACATACTAATAAAACTAAACAACAATAACAAATTCAATTGATTGGCTTCTTTTTAAATGATAAACAATTAAAAATTTATTAATAAAATAAGTTTGAGTAAGTATTTCCAGCTGACAAATAAGACTCCTTTGTCAACACTGTTTTCGTAGGCAAAATAAAAAATCGATTAGATTAGGCGAGGAGAAGAAACAAACAGAGAACAACAGTCAAATGTGTGAATGAGAGTATTGAATGAAAAGAGAGTGAGAGTTTATATATTTTCAATAAGGAAGTAAGGAGTTACAAAAGGAACACAAAGATTAATCAAATTGTAGCAAAAAGGAAAAAAAAATTGCATTAATGCAGCAAAGACTTGGTAAAAAAAAAATAAAAGGGAGGAGTTGTTGGCTATTTAAGTCAAGGAAAAATTATTAAAATCTTAGTTATATTAACAATTATATTTACACATTTGCAGTTATAGTTTATTAACAGTTTTTGTTTTAAAACATTTACTAGGCAGACAGACAAGCGACCTCATTTTGAAAATTGGGGTTTTTGCTTAAAACACAAAATAGTAATTAGTTAATTATTGTTTAGATTAGTTTGTTGTTGTAACTAAAATGTTTATGTTACAGCCTACAGCTAGTGGTTGTTTAAAGTTTCTTAAGGTATATAGTTGTTGTTTTTAGTTTATTCATAAATTATAAAGTTAAAGTTTTTGGGGCCCCCATATAAAAGTAGGTACAAAATTAACAAACAAAACACTTTAAAAACTTAATAATTTAAAAACTAAACAAAGAAAATCACTTATTATTAGACCAAATATTATTTTAAAAAAAGCACACTACTCACACACACCTTTCGCAACTTGAACTCATTTTAATTTTTCCATAAACTTTTTTTGCTGGCTGTTTGATTTGTTGGTTCAATAAACGAGCAAGCCCACTAAAATGTGCAATAAACAATTAATGGCCTGCTAAAGACTGGCTGAATTAATAATAAAACTTGCAAACTTTATGGCAGGCAAATGAAGTTTTAGACACTTTTTTCAATTATTTTTTTTCGTATTATTATTGTTGTTGTTGTTTTTGCTCCTGTTTTCCCGTTGTTTTAGGCCGTTTTTTGTTGCTCTCTCTAGCACCCCACACACTTTTTGTTGTTGTTGTTTTAGCTTTTAATTTCCACCTTTTTTTCATTTGTTGTATTTCTTCTTTTCCAACTTCATTACACACACACCACTATTCAAACACATATACACACAAACACACACTGTGACACCGCTATACTACGACGGATTTTTCTTTCACTTTTCATATAAGCAAAATGCAATTTTTCTTTTCTTCTTTAACCAAAAAATTATTTTTTTTCTTATTTTCTTTTTTTTCTCTCCTTTTTTCAGAAGTTTAAACTTGATGTTTCATTTCAAAAAGGCCTTCCTTCATTCATTTTGCTTATTTTCATTTAATATTTATTAATTTTCTTCAATTGAATTCAACAAGAATGACAAAAAAAAAAATTTGCACTACTTCATTTTTCTTTTTATTAGAAAAAGAAAAATATATAAAAGAATTCTCTTAAAACCAACCGACGACCGTCCGTTCAACACTCACTACTCAACGTAAAACTAAAAATTTGACTGACGCCCGTCTAAAAAATAAAACTGCATTGAGTGAGATTGAGTGTAAAAAAATTAAAAATGTGTGCTGTTTTTGCTATTGTTGTTGTTTATTATTTACCCAACTATTGTGCAAGGCGAATTTATACAAGGTGGTGGTAGTTCTACAAAAACAACAAATGGTCTTAACAAATGTCAAAAAACAGAAATTAAAAATTAAACAAATATGTATTAAAACTAAATATAGTGTAGATAATTGAATAGTGAGGGCTTTACTTATTTATGCAAAATATAAATATTTTGTTAATTAGCTTAGAATATGTAGATATTGAAGTATAAAAACAAGCTTTGACAGGTGTTAGAACCAAACAAGCGAAAAAAAGAGTAATCAGCTGATTGACTGACTCCACCTTGTATAAATTCGCCTTGCTATTGTGAATGGTGTATTCAAACACACAAACATGAACATTTCTTATGGGGTTTGAAAGAAACTCTCTTGTGTGGGGAAAATACATATTGAGTTGGTTTGAAGATTGGAAAAGAGTATTTCTCTCGCAATAGTGCTACTAATTTAGCGATTTCTTACTAAAAATCTAGTGGTTATAAATATTCTTTTTAAACTTCAATATTTGTGTTATAAAGAAATACACATAAAGCAAGAATTAAAAAACAGTTCTTTTATTTACACTCCTGTAATAATGCGATAAAATACAAGTTACGAGTTTATAAAATATCTTGAATTAAAGCTATAAATCATGGCCACAATTCCATTTGTGTCGAAAAAATGCTCTTTTTTAGTGATTCATCAATTAAAAGGTTATTTTGTGTCTGTTGTTTTTGCAATTGCTTGGTAGATGTAGTAAAACCTTTTAAATCAATCTCTGAAAAATAGCGTTTTAGTTCAGAGCGACCCAAAAAACCGGTTACCGGTTTAACCGAAAAAGTGTGTTTTTGAAGAAACCGGTTTCGATTATTGTCTTTTAAAAAACCCGGTTAAGCGGTTTCAGTTTTTGTCTTCAAAAAAAAAAACGGTTTTATATTAAAATTTTATTTAATGGAAATTTAGCATTTTTTAATTTTTTTATGTAATTATTTTATATCTTTTACGAAATGTTGTCAAATGCTATAATTTTCTATAAAATAAATCAAAATTTTTAAAAATGGTATCAAAGTTTTTCATAAACAACAGCTTTAGAAAATATATTTGATTAAAACCGGTTAACCGTCTTACAAAAACCGGTTTGTCAAAAAACCGAAAATTTAAAAAAACCGAAACCGGTGGAGTTTACAAAGATGAAAAAACCGGTTGACCGGTTTTGGATACTCTAGACACAACTCTATTACTAGGTTAGGCAAGGATCCAGATGGAAAGGAAATGTCACCCAAAACCGAAAAAAGGAAAAGAAGAAAAATGTAAAATAAATTTTACTTTATGTCCCCCAAATATTAGTTGACCTGGATACGTGCCTGTACTAGGGTCATATTTTTAATAAAATTATTAAAAAAAAAATTCGCTTATTCCAGAATTGTCTCAAAATCGATTAAATTTTATGTTTTTTTTTATGTCATGACAAACAAATATTTTTAAATTGTTTGAAAGTTCTTGATATCTTTAAAATTTGATTAAAAAAAACATTTCATGAGATGTTGCTTTATCCGTAGTAATACATCTCCAATTTTAACGGGCTGTTAGATCTCCATTTTTTTGGTGAATTTATGAAGACCTCTCAGCAATTTCTTCTGAAAGGAGTTTCGTATGCCTGATTTGGTTTATAATTGGCGTGAATAAATAGGCACTAGTATAGCCGATTTGTTGTTTTTCAGTGATTTTATTGCTTCGCAAATTTCAGTAATATTGGGGCAATCGATGGAGATATTTGTGTTCGTCGAATGTGATTCACAGCTGGGTAGGGACGACGACATCATAGTTATATAGAATTCTTCCCAATGTTTCAGTTATTGTTCAGTTATTGTCCACAATGTAAACTGGATGCTGCAGAGCATCTAAAATTAATAGTAGTGCATTGGTCGAATATTAGGCTCAGTTCGATTGTGGCCTGAGAGCCCTGGTTTCGGTTGGAATGGATGAATTTTAGGAAAAAACATGTTTCCTTTATTTTATTTATTTAATACATCCAGTAGATGTAATAAATCTATCTAAATTGTTAATTTTTCATGGAATTTAATAACTTTTCTAGCTTATTAAAAGATTCATCGTTTTCTAGCGGTTTTTGTTTGATGTAACGTAAAATATCCGCAAAAAGTTGGCAACAGTGAATGAGTGCAAAATTGTGTTTTTTTGTTGTTGTTTATTTACTTAACTATTGTGAATGGTATCTCTCTCAAATGTGAGTATTTATTGACCAAGGTTGTCATACTCATTTGCAGCTTCATCGCCAAATTGTATATCAAAAATCGCCAAAAGACGTCAATTAGAAATTTCAGATTTTTTACATACAAATTTGCCAAAAGCTCTAAATAGAAATACATTTTCTGACTTTTAAACTTATTTTTATGTTTGCATTAAACTTTGAAACTGGTTGTATCATTTTTTAATCTGTTTTTATAGCTATGGCAATATTTAGTCTGTAATGTTTTTTAACACTTGTCATCCCTGCAATTGAAAGAGTGTGTTCAGTGAGGGAAAACGTACAATAAAATTACAGTTGCGATATTTACCGTTAATAACTTTAAAAACTAGTATTTATTGTCATCATTAGTCAAAAAAGTAAATCAAAATAAAAAGAAAAATGCCGGGGTACAAAATTTGCATCATAAATATATAAAAACCGTGCCCTCAATAACTAAAAACCAGGTAAGATTCACTACATAAAAACAACTTCCACGAGTATAAATATACTTTGCTTTAAACTTAAAATATTGGGTGTATGACTTAAAAATGCGAGATTTTTTAAATGTTTAGCTTTTATTCAAATTTATTAAAAGTATTGGCCAGTGTTAGCTTCGTACTTTTCCCAGTAATCGGACGGATCAAGGTCTGGACTTTAAATTTTTTCTAATTGGTTTTTTGCAGGTATTGCAACATGTGGCCTAGCGTTGTCATGATGGAATATTCACCCTTATTCTATTTGGCGTCATCGACATCGTCGTCAATATTGAGTCAAAAAATATATCGATAACAATTGGAAACTTTTGACAGCGTTTTCTACTTTAACACGACTTATAAAAGTATAAAATTCTGTCAAAAGTTTCCAATTGTTATCGATATCGGAGAAACATATACCATTTTTTGACTCAATATTGACGACGATGTCGACGACTCCAAATAGAATAAGAGTGATTACTGTTTCACGTTTGGTCGCATATTCTGGGCGTTTTTCGGCCTATGCTCGCTTCAAACGAATCAGTTGCGTTCAGTGCAGGTTTCCTGTGATGATTTGGCTAGATGCCCAGCAGCTCATAATATAGAGGACCCTTTTGCTTCCACCAAATACAGAGCATTACCTTAAGCTGAATTCACCCATGAGTTTCTGAAACATTTTATGTTCGGAACAATTTTTTTTTATATGTAGTTTGAAGTCTCTCTCATTCATTCGATTTTGGATGAATCCTGCTGCTCGCAAACATTTTGAAATTGCTGTTTGCGTTGTTTCCAATGATTTTGCAAGCTCTTATTGAGTTTGACAATAACCTACATACACCCAATAGTTTAAACTTTAATGTATTCAGAAAAAAATTGAAACAAAACCTAATTAAATGAAAAATTAATTCACAAGTAATGTTACTTTTTTTTATTTACTTAATTTTATGTAAAATTATATTACAATATTTATTAAAAAAAAAATTGTGTTAAAAAAATTAAAAGAAACAAAAACAATTATGTGTGTATAGCTAAATTTGTATGCCTAATAACAATCCGCAAATAAAGATTCATCTTCTTGTTTCATCGAAAAGATGATGTCATCCAAAAGTGAAATAAAACTTTCCGAACCTAAAAACCAATCATTGTGATTCTTCAACAACTGCTCCAAGTCTATACTCTTAATAGTCTGCATAAATTCCTTAACGCCCACCGCTGTATAGGCCTTATACAAGTCAGCATCAATGCTGGGTTTTAATTGAGCGCTGGTTGGTATTGTGTTAGCAGTAGTGGTGGCGGTGGTGGTGTCGGATGTGTTATTGTTGCCATTATTTAATTGCATTTGTGATTCATAGGAGGCCACCAATAGATTAATATCTTGCGAAGCTAATATAGATTCAATAACTTCATCTGACTGGGCATGCTCAGCCACTGTAAGAGGAGCATTATTAGCATTAATGTTAACCGGGGAGGGGGGAAGTTCTGTTTTATTAAATATTAAAATATTACTCAAGTCCTCGGCTTTATCCACCAGGGGTGAGGAGGGACTTGAGAGTGGTGTACTGGGCGCTGTACTACCACTGCTATTACTACTGCTGGGTGAAGAATTTTTATCCATATTCTCTACTAAAGATTCAAAATTATACTTTTTCAATTTCTCCAACAAACAATGAACCATACACACAGCCGTCTTTATTACTTCCACATCACATTCCTCCTGCAAACATTTCAATATAACACCCAAACAGCCACGCTGTGATAGTTCTTTGAAAACCTTTAATATCCTCAAATTGATTTCCTTTTCCGTCAGTGTAACAATCTTTTTGTATTCTTTGGAGAATGTCACCGTGGGAAATGTGCCATCAATCATGCCTTGATTGGTAAATTGTTTCTTAAATTCCAATTCCCAAAAATGCAAAGCTTCCAATTTAACCTCCCAATGTAGATCGGATACAACACAATGAGCCAAAGTGGAATAAAGTATATCCACATAACGTGTGGGTATTCGGCGTTGTTCGTATATGGTAGCCAATGTTTTCATGGCCTCTTTGCGCACTATGCCCTCGCTTTCATTGAACAGGACAAAGAATAAATGATCCTAGAAAACAAAATTACTAAAAATTCCAATTTCTTTAAATAAATATTTAAAAACTTACTATTAAGTCTTGATTATTTAAATCATTGTCCCATATTATGTTAATCATCACCATTTTGGATAGACACTTTAAGGCAGAGGCTCTTACATAAGGTTCTTGATCATTTTTGGCCATTTGCATGACAATGGGACACATTTTATAGTCATGCAAAAATTGTTGAAAAGCGGGAAATTCTTTGAAAGAAAAATATTATAAAGAAATTACAAAAATGTGGTTATTTTAATGTTTATCATTAATACTTACTAACTCTTGATATATTCGCTATGGAGGTGGTTAATTCTAGGGTACTATCTCGTACCTCCCAGGCAATGTCATGAAAACGTTTCACAATTATTGGGCCCAAACAAACCAAACCCGAACCTTGCAAATTGTCCACCAATAGAGCCATATTGGGCGAAAGAAAATGTTCTATGGAGAGCTGCACCAACTTTAAAGCTTGTACAGCCAACTGTTAAGAAATAAGGAAATAAAAATTATTAAAAAAATTACCAAAAATCAAATTTAGATATTAAAATGAAGAAAAATATAAAAGTGGCTATAAGTCGGTAAATAGTGGTGCAAATGGAAAAAGGACGATCATCTGTGATCACTTATATTTTCAATCAAAAATCGATTTTTGATATGAAAATGAAGAAAAACATAAAAGTGGCTATAAGTCGGTAAATAGTGGTCCAAATGGAAAAAGGACGATCATCTGTGATCACTTTGATATGAAAATGAAGAAAACCTTAAAAGTGGCTATAAGTCGGTAAATGGAAAAAGGACGATCATCTGTGATCACTTATATTTCCAACCAAAAATCGATTTTTTGATATAAAAATGAAGAAAAACATAAAAGTGGCTATAAGTCGTTAAACAGTGGTCCAAATGGAAAAAGGACGATCATCTGTGATCACTTATATTTTGAACCAAAAATCGATTTTTGATATGAAAATGAAGAAAAACTTAAAGTTGCTATAAGTCGTTAAATAGTGGTCCAAATGGAAAAGGGACGATCATCTGTGATCACTTATATTTTCAATCAAAATTCTATTTTTGATATGAAAATGAAGAAAACCATAAAAGTGGCTATAAGACGGTTATTAGTGGTCCAAATGGAAAAAGGACGATCATCTGTGATCACTTATATTTTCAATCAAAAATCGATTTTTGATATAAAAATGAAGAAAAACATAAAAATGGCTATAAATCGGTAAATAGTGGTGCAAATGGAAACAGGAAGATCATCTGTGATCACTTATATTTTGAACTAAAAATTCGATTTATGATATGAAAATGAAGAAAAACATAAAAGTGGCTATAAGTCGGTAAATAGTGGTCCAAATGGAAAAAGGACGATCATCTGTGATCACTTATATTTTCAATCAAAAATCGATTTTTTATATGAAAATCAAGTAAAACATAAAAGTGGCTATTATTCGTTAAATAATGGTCCAAATGGAAAAAGGAGGATCATCTGTGATCACTTATATTTTCAATCAAAAATCGATTTTTGATTTGAAAATTAAGAAAAACAAAGTTGCTATAAGTCGGTAAATAGTGGTGCAAATGGAAAAAAGACGATCATCTGTGATCACTTATATTTTCAATCAAAAATCGATTTTTGATATGAAAAAGAAGAAAAACATAAAAGTGGCTATAAGTCGGTAAATAGTTTTCCAAATGGAAAAAGGACGATCATCTGTGATCACTTATATATTCAACCAAAAATCGATTTTTTATATGAAAATTAAGAAAAACATAAAAGTGGCTATAAGTCGGTAAATAGTGGTCCAAATGGAAAAAGGACGATCATCTGTGATCACTTATATTTTGAACCAAAAATCAATTTTAGATATGAAAATGAAGAAAAACATAAAAGTGGCTATAAGTCGGTAAATAGTGGTCCAAATGGAAAAAGGACGATCATCTGTGATCACTTATATTTCCAACCAAAAATCGATTTTTTATATAAAAATGAAGAAAAACATAAAAGTGGCTATAAGTCAGTAAATAGTGGCCCAAATGGAAAAAGGACGATCATCTGTAATCACTTATATTTTGAACCAAAAATCGATTTTTTATATGAAAATTAAGAAAAACATAAAAGTGGCTATAAGTCGGTAAATAGTGGTGCAAATGGAAAAATGACGATCATCTGTGATCACTTATATTTTGAACCAAAAATCGATGTTTGATATGAAAATGAAGAAAAACATTAAAGTGACTATAAGTCGGTAAATAGTGGTGCAAATGGAAAAAGGACGATCATCTGTGATCACTTATATTTTCAATCAAAATTCTATTTTTGATATGAAAATGAAGAAAACCATAAAAGTGGCTATAAGACGGTTATTAGTGGTCCAAATGGAAAAAGGACGATCATCTGTGATCACTTATATTTTCAATAAAAAATCGATTTTTTGTATGAAAATGAAGAAAAACATAAAAGTGGCTATAAGTCGTTAAATAGTGGTCCAAATGGAAAAAGGACGATCATCTGTGATCACTTATATTTTGCAACAAAAATCGATTTTTGATATGAAAATGAAGAAAACCATAAAAGTGGCTATAAGTCGGTAAATAGTGGTCCAAATGGAAAAAGGACGATCATCTGTGATCACTTATATTTTCAACCAAAAATCGATTTTTTTATATGAAAATGAAGAAAAACATAAAAGTGGCTATAAGTTGGTAAATAGTGGTCCAAATGGAAAAAGGACGATCATCTGTGATCACTTATATTTTCAACCAAAAATCGATTTTTTATATGAAAATGAAGAAAAACATAAAAGTGGCTATAATGCGGCCCTTACAACTCATTGTGAAGGATATAAAAACTAATAAATCATTTTTATAATTACTTACCCCTTCGGTCAGATTGGGATTCTCCAAAATAACCGCCACCGTATTCACCACACAAGTGCTCTCTATGCTTTCCTTCCACGATATACGATAACGTTTGATTAGAGTCTGCAAACCAATAAGGCAGGCATATAAAACATTTGGAATGGCCACTATAAATTCAGCACCCATCCAAATTTTACACCATATAGGCACCACACGGCCTTCCATACAACCATTGCCCTTCTCCAAGGTATTCGTATTGGCAATAAACTCTTTCAAAGCATAAATAATCGCCTGAAAAACCAACACAGCCTGCTCACGTTCCAATATATTTTGCATGGACAATATGCCATGTATGGATTTGTAGGCCAAATCTGCTATGGCCGCCAATGAGGTGCCCTCCGAGGGCAAAATAATATCACGAAATGAATAGCAGATGCGCAGGGTGTGCTCACACGATACCTCAAATATTTTCATTAGATAATTATCAAACAATTCCTCCTCACGCTCACGACTGCGTAATATAACCAATACGGGCAGTAAATGAAATGTAATCAATTGATTTTCAAATTTCACCAATTCCGTTTCAATCAATATTTCGGGCGGTGCCCTTGTACCCAATTTCTTCCACAGCATGTGATTTAGTTCGGCCAATTTGATAAGATTCAATATTTCCGAACGTTGCACACAAAATTTCATGCTATTAAAGAAATTCAAACCAAAGCGGGTAAATTTCTCGGGAGCTATTTGGCCTTTGTCCCATTGGTCCTGCACCAATACGGCATAATTGAAACTGGCCAAGGTGTGTAGAATTTTATACAAAAAGAAACGATTCTGGGTCATTTCAATTAATTTCCATATGGTCAACTCTAAATTGTGATAGTTGCGGCACAAATGGGTTATATTTGTCTTCTCCTCCGACTCCAATGTTTGTTCGAATATATACGACAACAGATCCAGACTGGAGGATAATCTATGCTGCAATTCACTGTCATCCACATTGATCATTATTTTATCATTTTCCTCTTTATAGACATTTTCCTTGATGGGTTCTATAATTTCGCTAAGCATTTCCAGTACGATTTTCTCATCTTTAGCTTTGACAGAGAATTTATACAACAGTTCGTAGAGTAGCTGGCGTGCCTCCCTAACCACATACATGGTGTGATCGCGATTGCAAAGTTCGATCAGAAAATGCCAGCATTGTTTGAGGCGTATGTAGGCCAAGCCCAAACTGTAACGTGAGACGGCGGCTAAAAGCCGTATAAAGCCGAGTTTAATGGAGGGACTAAAGCGATGTCGATTGCCATCGATAATGACAAGGGCGCTAAAATTAAAAAGTGATGGAGAGGTTTTAAATATAAAGTTAACTTGGACACACAGCCCGCAATAAATCGCGTCACAAAAGTGAAGTCAGTACGTACGGCAGCATATAGTAACCGAAATCATGATAAAATTCCCATAAAATACAACATAATCACAAAAACTTAAAAAATTTGTTGTAAACTAAGCAAATACATGCACTATCTCTACAAGATGACTACAATTTATTAAATAATTTACAACAAATTGAGGAAAACACACACACAATCGCACGCACACACTTCAACATTTGTTCAGTTGTCTTCTTTAATTTCAAATAATCATATTAAAATCTCTATCAGCAGGTAGTTTTTTGACACACCCCCTGCGCTTCCTTATTCCACAAACACACAGCACAACACAACAAACTTACCGATCCATGATATTTCGTTCTTTTAATGTTATCAAAATCCATTCATTTTGCATCAAAAGACTACAGAAATTCAACATAAATGATGTGACTTTTGGATTAACTTTTGTAAAATCCTCATTCAGCAGCGTGATACACTTGTCGACCCAGTCCATGGCAAAGGGCGCTTGTAAAACATATAGATTTTCTAATAATAAACGTGTAAAGAATGAAAAAATTAAAAAAACGAAAAATACAAATCAAGTTTTATTATCAAATGTTGAAGATGCCGCCTCCTCCTGGCCTCTGTTAAAACAATCATCATCTATTATTTACCTTTATCCGCTAAATGTGTTATAAGCTTTTCAAAGTAAACATTGCTGGTGGTGGCGAAATCTTGTTGAAGAAAAGTTTCAAATATGCGTTGTAAACGTTCGATTATTTGCTGCTGTTGCTCCATTTTTTAACAAATTTATGGGAAAATCACTCTCTAGCCCGCTATTTAACATGAATTTTGTGTATTTTTTTAGTTTTATTATTATAGAAATGATGAAATTAGTTTAAAAATTTACAGACTTTTCTTCTAGGCTTTCGATTTTAGAAGACGACCGACCGCTTGTGGGAACAATTATTGTTGTATTTTTAATAATTCTTCTTCTAGATAATATTGGTGCGGGGAAAAAATGCTGTAGGGAAATGTTGCCAGAGTTCACGATTTTTTTTTTTAATGTCAAAAATTACCCCATTGATGATTTAACGATTTTTGAAATAAATTTGACGATTATTTATAAAAAATTGAAATTCTGTTCTAATTAATAAAGTGATTTTAATGAAATTTCAAATTATAATTCTTCAAACTATTTTTGATGATTGTAGTGTAAAGAGAGAGTAGATTTATGATATATATAAGTAACTACATAAATATTAGAGATAATTTCGTCAAATTGAACATATCAATTGTATGCGATTCCGAACTTGTAGCTGATAAATACCTCCTCTAATAGAATTACACAAATTGCACTCGTTCAACAATACTGAATTAACTCAAAAACTTTTAAGTACTCAGTACATATGCAAATATAGTAAATATGCAAATATAACCAGATATTCGATAATACCTCAGTCAGTTGGATGCACGTTTAATGGTCCTTACCAGACCAACATTTTGTTTGACAGCAGAGTTGAGAGCCATTAGTAACACCATCAAATCCACTGGTAACCAGTTTAGAGTAGTAAAAAGTGTATTAGCGGAAGTAGACCTTATAGTTTTGTTAATCAGTATCACCGGAAGGCCGTTGAACGAGTTCTAAGGACTACTCGTTCAACGGCCTTCCGATGAGTAGCATTATCCAAGGCGTCAATCACGTTGGCCTTAAACAAGGTGCGAATATAGTCCAATGGATGACTCGTAGACAGCGAATGATATCACGTCAGTCCCAATATCTTGACAAGATGAGTAACTTTTGGTCTCGCATTTTAATTTCATAGTTACCGACCCCAAATTTTCAATAGGTACTATGTATTTGGTCAATATGAATGTAATTTTTTTAGATTTTATTAAGTCACTGTGGCTTCGCTAACTGAATGCCATCGGCATGGGGGAAGGATTTTATCCTGTATAGTGGACATATTTCCTGGATTGCCTGCCTTCAGCCGGACTCAAGGCTTTTTTTCTCTATGACATATCGAACTGTGGCTTCGCTTACTAAAGATTTTCTGCAAATAATTTGTAATTTCCAAGTTACATCTTACTCACGAACAAACATATTACATACGAACACCATTTATTTCTTATGGGACTGATTGGTTTGAAGACCCCCATTTCCAATTCGCAAAACAAACCAATATAAAAAATAGATTAGCTCATCTGTCAACAATGGATGCGTATTTTGAAACAGCAGCAACCCTGAAAAATGTCATTATCATGCACAATTCACAATAGTGATTTATTGCTGTTGCTATTTTTCCAATTTGGAAGAAATCTTTTTTAATTTTTTTTATAATAAAAACCTACGAATTTTACAATATTAATTACAACCACAAATACTAAACAAAAACTTTAAGACTCTATATTTTTAAAAAATTCAACAACCAAACAATCGCAAATAAGTGTTAATAATTTGTTTTGGCAAGAAAAAAAGACAACAAGAAGACATTATAAAATATATTAAAGAAAACTTTGAAGAAATTGCATTTTTTCCAACAACACTTGAGGTGGAAGAAGACTATGGACAATAATGTAGACAGCGTTAACAACACATCAACCACAACAACAACAAGTAATTTAACAACTAAAACATTATCATCGTCATCCTCATCATCAGCCACAACAACAGCAGCGGCGGCAAGCGCAGCACAAACCAAACAACAAGCCCAACAACCACCAATATTAGTGACAACAACAACAAATTCATTTTGGAAAAATAGTAATCGTATAGTACCAGGAAGACCTAGTCCAAAGAGAGTCAATCCACTAGGTGACACAGTAACAGGCAGTGGAGGAGTTATGATGGCCACTTTTCGTGATTATCAAAATTCGGTTAGCGATGCCTGGGATACGGGTGATGATGAGTTCTGTATAATATCAAGTGCAGCTATGCAGCAGCAACAACAACAGCATCAGCAACAAAATTTGCATAGAAGTCCTGATGGCACATTATCCAAAACTGGTAAGGCTTTTAATAAAGCTTTTGAAGACATTTTGTTAATTTTGTACCTATTTTTCTTTTGCATTTTATGTTTAGACCCTAGAATATCCCGACAAGTTTCACAAACTTTGGCTCAAAATGTTATAGAAATACACAAAACTTCTACAGCTGCGGGCGGAGTTTTCGTTGCTGCTAATGTTGGCCATATGAGTAATAACAATTCAAATACCGATACATCAAATCAACAACAATCTCATGATGTTAAATGTGCGGCTAAACAACAACAAAATGACCAGTCTAATAAAAAGGAATGTAAAGTGGAAACACAGGAACAAAGGTTGGTTTATTAAAATAAATTTTCAAATGTGAAATTTCTAAAAAAATCCATGTTTCTAAAAAAAAATGAATTTTAAAATTTTTATACAAATTAAATTTTCATACAACTATTTTTCAATATCCAAAATTTAAAATTTTTATCAAAATATTTTAAATTTTTAACAAAATTTCGATTTTTCAAAAAAAAACTGAAATTTATAAACAAAATGTTGAAATTGAATTGAATTTTTATCAAAGAAAAGTTATTTTTTTAATTTTTGTGAAGTATTTAGAATTTTTATAAAAAGTTTTGAAAAAGTTATTTAGAATTTTTATAAAAAGTTTTGAATTTTTATCAAAAATAATGTTAAATTTTTAAACTTTTGTGAAGTATTTAGAATTTTTATAAAAAGTTTTGAATTTTTATCAAAAACAATGTTAAAATTTTTGTGAAAATTTCGATTTTTTTAAAAAAAATTTTGATGAAATATTAAATTTTGTTCAAAAATGATTTTTTTTTAAATTTTTTATCAAATTATTAAAATTTTTTGTTAAATATTTTTAATTTTTATAAGTTTTTATGAAATATTTTAAATTTTTATAAAAAATTTGGATTTTCATAAAATACGATCAAAAATTTAATTTTTTTAAAAATGTTTAGTTTTATAAAAGAATTAGAAATTTTCAAGTTTCTATAAAATATTTTATTAACATATCCTTTGTTTCTTTATATTCTTCATTCCAGACCTCGTATACGTCATATTCAAGCTTTACCCGGACGACCCCAACTGCAAAAATTCACTACAAACTCTCAAGATTCCGAATACGAAACAAAAATAGAGAAATTCGAATTATTACTGGATTCACCGCTCTTGGATTTGGTGGCATTGAAAAAACTAAGTTGGTCCGGAATACCCCGCAAGGTTTGTAATACAATTCAATATTTTATACCATAAAATATATGTAAAAACTCTTATTAGATGCGCGGCATAAGTTGGCGTTTATTATCGAAATATTTACCACCCTCGGGAGAACGACGCAATGCGGTATTGGAAAGTAAACGTCAGGGTTATCAAGATTTAAGACACAATTACTTTAGGGTGGACAGTCAAGATGAATCACAGCAAGATACCTATAGACAAGTAAGCAACAACAAATTATACAATAACTCTGTTTAAGTGCACAAAAATTATTTATAAAATATTGTAACAGCTGCCAAGTTCGAGTACAATGCTAATATGTATGTATTTTTGTTTTTTTCAATTTAGATACATATCGATGTGCCACGTATGAATCCCCAAATATCGCTCTTCCAACAAAAGCTAGTACAAGAAATGTTTGAACGTGTCTTATTCATTTGGTCTATACGTCATCCAGCCTCGGGCTATGTTCAAGGCATTAATGATTTAGTAACACCCTTCTTTATTGTATTTCTACAAGAACAATTGCCGCCAGGTAAGAAGACCTTAATTAAACATGTTACAATTTAATCATAAATTATCATTAAAAAAAACAAATATCTTCTTAGGTACTGATATTGAAAAACTTGATATGAACTCGTTATCGGTTGAAATTCGTGATGCCATTGAAGCTGATTCATTTTGGTGTTTATCAAAATTCTTAGATTGTATACAGGATAATTATATATTTGCTCAACTGGGTATACAGGAGAAGGTGAATCAATTGAAAGATTTAATACAAAGAATAGATGGTAAGTGTTATTATTATATATTTATCTTTGTGTACTACTAATTTTTGTGTTATATTTAGGAACTTTACATCGCCATTTACAATCTCATGGTGTTGACTATTTACAATTTTCATTTCGTTGGATGAATAATCTATTAACTCGTGAATTGCCTCTGCATTGTACCATACGCTTATGGGACACCTATTTAGCTGAATCCGATGGTTTTGCTTTATTTCATTTATATGTTTGTGCTGCATTCCTATTACATTGGAAGGAGGAGTTAATGCAACAAAATGATTTTCAGGTGTGTATATATTTTTTTTGTGTAATGCAGTAGAATGAAATAAAAAGAAAAAAGGCGTAAACAAGTCGTTCCCACGAGAATTGGATGTTCGCTCTGGAACGATCCGAATCTCATTCGGCCAAAGATTGTTTTTTCCCAAAAAACTTTCGTCGACAGTAGAGCTGTTTCAACAACAACATAAAAATTAATAATTTACTTCAGAGTCACTCACGGAAAATATTGTTAGTGATATTGATAATGTGACTTATGGAGGACCAAGACCTATCGCTGTTTCAAAAGATGTTTATAAAAGCGAATCATTTAACTCATATTGAGGACGAAATCAAGCCATTACATAAGAAATACTTCGAAGCAAAATTGGCGTCGATAGGAATTTCGCCAGGATTATATTACAACAAAGTACATCAATCAGTTCACAATAATAAACCACTGTTGGATCGTTATAAATCATTGAAGAAGTAGAAAAGAAACTAAACAATTTGGATCATTTTTATCATAATAATGTCAATAAAACAAGAAAAAAAATTAAGAGTTTAAAATGGATCATCCACCGGATTAACCACCTTAATTTGGCACCCAATAACACCTATTTATTTTCGCTGCCAAAATAATCTTTCATCGCTTAAAGATGATAGCTTAAAAACACACGATTTATAATTGTTTCACTAGCAGAAAAAAGATCGTTGAAAATTGTTTCAAAGCATGAAGAGAATTTTGTTAAACAATAAGAAATTTTGATAATAAATATTTATTTTCAAAATGCAAACCACCTTTGCGATTAAAAAAAAGCCTGCATGCATCATTGATCTTTTGATTATTGATGTCAAAAGACTGTTGTTCTATACATTATCTATTGAAATGTTTCTATTATTATCTTATCAAGCATTTTTCTTCAATTCTCAATTTTTTTAGGGTCTCTTATTACTGCTACAAAATCTGCCTACACACAATTGGTCTGATCGTCAAATAAATGTCTTAGTTGCTGAAGCCTTTCGCCTCAAATTTACGTATGCCGATGCTCCCAAGCATTTAGAGGCAAAAAGTTGACATCGTCATCATTATCTTTATGTGTCTTAGATAAAAATTCCCTTTTATGAAACACACACAATCCAATATACAAAAAAAATTTAATAATTTTTATAATTGTTTTTGTTAATTTTTTTGTTTCGTCTAAAATACCAAAACTGTTTAGTAAATATTTATACTTTTGCTATTTGGTAAAGTTCTAATTCTTTTCAATTTTCTCTTTTATTCTTTTGCTCTTTATAAAACGAAAACAATATGCATATTATTATTAAACAAACAAATAAAAATAAATTTATATCTATACAAAAACAAAACAAATTATATTTAACAAAACACAATCCCCCGTTTTTTAGTAAGTAAAGCTTAAAGCATTAGATAATATTTGTAGTAGTGTGTCAAAAGAAATAAAAATAAAAGAAACTCTTTAACAGAAAAAATAAATTAAACAAAATAACAAAAACACAAAGTTAAAAACAAATTTTCTGTCTTTCGAATGTAGTCATTAATAAGATTTGTAATTTTTATTAAATATTTAAATTTAAACTAAAAATAAAACCCCATAGCAAACAAAATATAAACACGGATAGTATGTTATAGAAAATTAATTATAAATTAAATAGATATACATACTTGCTACATATAGAGTAAATGTCAAAGGCATACCTTAATTGTACGCAATTATATTAATAGTTTACTGTATGTAACATTCAATATTTAATGAATTCTACTTTAATTATTTAAAACAAAAATATTTAATAAAACGAAATGAAAAAAAAAACAACCATAAATAAAACCTACACACACACTTACATTACACCTTACACTTTGTATATAATCTTTATATTATTAAAAATGGATAAACAATATTAAAATATATATAAATGATTCTTATTATTAAAAAAAAATTCTAAATTTTTTTGGGACTCAAGAATGGGATGTTGTAGATTGAATGGAATTTTGAAAAAAATTGTACGAAATAATGTCGAAACAAAATTAAATTTGAAATAATTTGAGGGGATAAAGCGCTGTTAAAATTCCCCACAATTCATCTACCGCTCAGCTTTTATCATACTATCACCCACAGACTTTTATAATTACGTTGTTAAAATTTTTCGAGGCTTCACAATATTTTTGAACATTTTTCTTAAAAAAATTTCAATTTTTTTTCAAATATTTTAATTTTTGAAAAAAAAATAATTTTGAAATTATAATTTTTTTTGGAAAAAATATTTTTTTAAAAAAGGAAAAAAAATATTTTGAAAATACTTTTTCCAAACAAATTTTTTTTATTAAAATTAAAAAATACAGAAATGACTGTGAATAATAATTTTGAATTTTTTTTTTTTCGAAAAAAAAAATTTCTTTTAAAAATTAAAAGAAAATAAATTATAATTTTTTGGAAAAAATATTTTATTAAAAAAGAAAAAAAAAAATACTTTTATCCAAAAAACAAAAATTTAATTAAAATTAAAACAAGTAAGAGAGCTATATTCGGCTGTGCCGAATCTTCAAAATAAAAATTTTAAATATTTTTATTTATTTATTTTTTTTTTAATTTTTTTTCGAATTTTTATTTAAAAATTTTTTAAATTTTAATTTTTAAAAAAATTTTTTTTTTGTAATTTTTTTTTTTGGTGAAAAAAATTCGTATTTTTTCCGATTTTATTTTTATTTTAAAATTTTATTTTTTTTTAATTTTTAAAAAAAATTTTTTTGTTTTGCAATTTTTTTTTTTTTGGTAAAAAAAATTCAGGTTAAAAAATATTTTTTTCCGATTTTGACCCATTGTAGGTCCAACTTACTATGGTCTTATATACATACATACGTCGTTGCAAAGGTCTTTGAAATATCTATCATTAGATATCTATATTATTGTCTATATTAATGACTTAGTAATCCAGATAAACATAGGTCAAAAATCGAGGTTGTCTTGGTTTTTTCCTTGATGATTTTAAATAGGAAACTTCTCGAAAGCTGATGTCTTTATCAATTATTAAAGATTTGGATCCCGAAGATATCTGGGGTCTTCAGAAAATTGATTTCAACAGACAGACCCACGGACATAGCTTAATCGGCTCGGCTATCTATAAGGATCCAGACTATATATATATTATAGGGTAGGAAAATTATATTGTGGAAATTACAAACGGAATGACAAAACACAGAAAGGACTATTATAAAGTTTTTCTGCTGTGAGACTGAATGCTGGCTGCTCGTGGTCTGGTAAGGCCTAGGGCACTCTAATATACTGAATTACTATGAACACGTCCATAGCAATGTCGATTATTGCATCGCAAAGCCATTTTTGACATGCATTTCCATAATATAATCCCGAACAGGGATATATGGATGCGTGGACTTTAACCCCCTGACGATGTCATATACTGACGGCTCTAAACGGGGTAATAGGGTCGGAGGAGGTTTCTTTATTGAGAATTGTGGGACAAAATCCTACTTCAAGGCTACCTGACTTCTGCACTGTTCTGCAGGCGTAAATTACAGCTATAGAACGTGCATCCAATCGAATATCTTTAGATATGTATGATAGCATAACTGCCGTTAACGGAATAGCGTGAGCCTTCACCACAAATTAGGTTAATCGAGGAATTCCGAGTATTCCTAAATGAGATAGCGAGAAATTCTAGGATAACGCTTAAATGGGTCCCTGGGCATGATGGAAATCAGGGCAATGCTAATAAGCGTTCGAAATTTATTTCGATTACGAGTGCGACAATTTGCCCCCAGGACTTAATATATCAATACTGTTTGTATGTTATTTGGGCAACTCGGCATGTGGATTTCAACAGACTTACGGACATGGCTATATCGACTCCGCTATAACCATCCAGAATATATAAACTTTAGGAGGTACCAAATGAGAAATGTGGAAATGGAACAAATGGAATGACAAACTTATACATATCCGTAACACTCATAGTGAAGGTTATAAAAAATTGTTTGTGTGTCCACTTACAGAAAATCTTTCAAATACATCCACAATTATACATTTTAATTTCCTTTATTTATTCACATAAATATAAAGCCATTTTATATATTGCCTAATAAAACTTAAAATAATTGTAAAAGTTAGTAGCACAAAATAAATTATAATTTCTTTTGTTAAATTAAAAATAATACCAATTGTTAAAAAAAACTATATATTTAGAAAAATATGTTCATAATAATAATCCTTTCAAAGGAATGTTTTCTTTTTTTCAAATAAAACTAGCCTTTTAAAGCTAATTTTGTCTTTCGGCCAAATGTTTCAATTGTTTCAAAACCGTTTCCAATAATTTCTTTTTGTCATTTTTGCGCAAACCCGAAAACATGGTCTTCTTGTCGGCCTCACGGATTTTCTCCAATATGATAATGATAAATTGGGGATGAACCAAATGATAGCGATCTTCTTTGGTGCCATAGTCATGCAGGTAGGTGGCCCATTCCTCCATGGTTAGTAAATCCAGCAGCTGGCGACATTTCAAATAGTATTTAGTAAGTTCACCCTCTTTTAAGCCGGGCACTGGTTCTTTGGCGGCGAAAAATTCACATTGCAGTAAATCCAAATTGATTTGTTGCAAAGCACCCGTAGAGATTTGTTTCACCTCATCATCAAACAATAGAGACCAGATTCTTTCCGCCATATGTTCGCATGTACGATGGCAGGCGGTCTGAGCTATGGAGGGCAATTTGGTGGAGAAACTTTCAAAAGTACTGGATAAATAGGAAATCATGTCGGTGATATAAGCAGAGGCTTTGCCGGGCGGCTCCACCAACAACCATTCATATTCGGAGAGTTCAAAGAACTCATCAATTTTCGAGCAAATACGTATGCCCACTTGTCTTTCAGCATCCTGGCGGGCCACATGAAACATGGCTGAGGGTGTCTGAGTAACACTGCTCACCGTATTGGTCATGTGACAAACGAATTCATCTAAAAATGGACTGGCTTTTTCTAGATATTGAGTATCTATAATAATCTGTATCAACTGCGGCAAGGCTACACTGGGATTGCGGAAAACCACAGACAGACAACCGCTAAAACTTCTAGTTAGCAAAAGATTTGCAGCCTTACGTACCATGGCTGCCACTTCATTGGGTGAGAGTGTCAAATCCTCGGCAAATTTCATGCAAGCATACATGAACTCCTTGGCCTGGTGATAAACTTCGGGTACCATGCGTGAGAAAGGAAATTTCTTGGGAAATGGTGCATTTTCCAATTGTTCCGAGTGAAAGGGAAAACGTTCGATTATTGACTCGTATTCCTCTTGGTTTTCCACAATCATGGGAAGAAATTGTTCTCTATCGAGTATGTCGCGGAAAACATGAACCCAACGTTGGAGTAAAACCTGTAAAATGTTTTTTTTTTAAATAGTAAATTAATATCAGGGACCATAATTTTTTTAAAATGATAAAAAATCCATTTTGAAAAAGTACCTTATTAAATGTAACCTTTTAAAAAAGTACCTTTTAAAAAAGTAACATTTTTAAAAAAGTATCTTTTATGAAAAGTACATTGTAAAAAAAGTACCTTTTTAAAAAATAAAATTTTTAAAAAGTACCTTTCATAAAAAGTACCTTTTAATAAAAGTACCTTTTAAAAAATAACCTTTAAAAAAATACATTTTAAAAAGTAAACTTTTTAAAAAGTAACCTTTAAAAAAAGGAATTTTTCAAAAAGTAACCTTTAAAAAAGTACCTTTTTAAAAAGTAACCTTTTAAAAGAAGTACCTTTTTAAAGAAAGTACATTTTTAAAGTACCTTTTAAAAAAATACCTTTTTAAAAAGTAACCTTTTAAAAAAGTACCTTTTTAAAGGAAGTACCTTTTAAAAAAAGCACATTTTTAAAGGAAGTACCTTTTAAAAAAAGCACCTTTTTAAAGGAAGTACCTTTTTAAAAAAAGTACCTTTTTAAAAAAAGTACCTTTTTAAAAAAAGTACCTTTTTAAAGGAAGTACCTTTTTAAAAAGTAAACTTTTTTAAAAAAGTACCTTTTTAAAAAGTAACCTTTTAAAAAAAGTACCTTTTTAAAAAGTAACCTTTTAAAAAAAGTAACCTTTTTAAAAAGTAACCTTTTAAAAAAAGTACCTTTTTAAAAAGTAACCTTTTAAAAAAAGTACCTTTTTAAAGGAAGTAACTTTTAAAAAAAAGTACATTTTTAAAGGAAGTACCTTTTTAAAAAGTAACCTTTTAAAAAAAGTACCTTTTTAAAAAGTATAAATCTTTTCAAAAAGTGACCTATTTAAAATAGCGCTTTTGCATAAAGTAATTAGAATATTGATTTTTAAATACAAAAAAAATACTGTTATTTTCTTTCCTCCGTTTTACATCATACCTCATTATAATGATCCCGCATATTCTGCAGCAACTCCCACAAAATATTGACCGTATATCCATAACACTTAAAAGTATTTATAGACAACATAATCAAATTCTTAATCCTAAGCAATATATTAGGATCCGTACAAGATGAAGAGCTCATGCTTATTTCATTGACAAATTTTGTCAATGAAGAAGACCACAATTCCTCTAAATATGCCGTAGTGACAACATCGCCAGCAGTATTCTTAACATGATCTTCCACCACAAAGAAACCCACAATAGCACAAATATACAATTTATAAGCATCTAAATTGTCATGCATGCCTGGTGGAGGTTGCAATACCAATTTCGATTGATCACGTCTTTGTTGGCGATAATCTTTTTCAAAGTACTCCCGCTGACCCAGCACCGTATAGATATGCAGACAACGATAAATGGGTGAAAAATCGATTAAATCTTGAGCCGATAGATTATCCTCGTCTACGGCATTCTCCTTGTTCTTCAAAGATTTCTTATGATCCTCAATGATAGTGTTAATATCACGTTTTTGTAACTTTTTCGTATGCTCAATGGCCTCCTTGCCGATTTTGGGTGAAAATCTTCGAATATTTTCCAAAAATTCCCGAAAATCTACCTCTGCCGAACGTCTTATGTTCTCCTTAATCACTGGTATGGCATGACGCATTTGAGTGACAAATTTGTAACTTTGCAATTTGGGCAAGTGTTGTAACTCCAAGGTCTCCAAAGTGCGCAAAGACTGATAGTATTGTTTGTTGGAAGCCTGTTGGCAAAATTTTATGTAACATTCCAAAGCCGGCAGACATTCTTGTAGAGCATCAATGGCTGAGGCTAAATTCGATTCAATTTGTCGTGCCTTTACCAAATCATTACCTTGTTGTATTAGCGATGCACTAATTTGTTGCAATGATTTGTCCAAAGTTTGCACTTCCGTTGCCAATTGGTGGGCCTGTGTTCTCACCTGCAATAGCTCTTGTATAGAGTCTATGAAACCCTGATAGGAAAGATTACAAATACGTTCGATATCTTTATCATGACTGCGTATACGTTGTTCCAATTGTTCCGATATTGATTCCTTGTTGTTTCCTATATATTTTTCGGTGGTGATAAAGTTAAAAATAGTAAACAAAAAATGGGCGTTGTTTGGCATTATTTCAGTTGTTACCTTCTAAAATTGATCGAAATGTAGGTCCCCAATAATCATCCACTGCTTCTATATCCTGTACGGTAATTTTCGACATTTTCTATTCACTTTTTTTTACTAATTTAGGAAAAATTCAATTTGATAAAAATATATTATCGGAAAATTGTGTTGTTGCAAACAAAAATTTAATGACAGCTGATTAATTCAAACAGCTGTGCACTAGGGTTACCGTTATCAAAAAAAAAATTGGCGATTTTGCCGTTGAATTTTTTTTGTTTGTTTTAAAATATTTTTGAATACCGACCGTAAATCAGTTCTATTATAAAATTATTTTTCTTGACAAATATGAGCGTTCTCAGGTAAAGACCCTTTTCTCAATAGGGTATATATTTACCAAGTTATCGATGATTTAAAATATTTCAAGTTTTTATAAATAATATTGGAACCATAGTTACAAAGATGATTATAATTATTTCTAGTTTTTTTTTTATATAAAAATCAAGTTTTGGTGAACAAATAGGTTGAACAAATAAAATAGATTATATCCATAGGATGATTTTATATATTTTCGTATTTTATAAAACGAAGCTCGATTCGAATCATATTTACAAAATTATCGGTAATTTTATATATATCTAGTTTTTTATATAAAAATGAGTTAAGTTTCTAAATCAAAATAAACTAATTAATTTGATGTTATTTTAATTACAATGAATTTCAATAAATAAATTATTGTTTTTTTAAATTTATTATAATAATTTATTTAATAATATTTATCATAATTAACTTTATTTAGCCATAATTTCAATATTGTACAGTAACAAATTCTACCGAAAAAAAGAAAACAAAACAAGTGTACCAACTTTGCCATCTCTGTTTCATAAATTTTGACAGCTCGTGCGTTTTGTTTGTTTTGAAAAAACACAAAAACAAAATCAAAAGCACAACAAGTACACAAACTTTCACTTTACAATCGTATTATTTTAGTTAGTGAGTTTGTGAGTGAATGCTTCAAAGAAGCTCTTAAAGAAATCCAAAGAAAAATGATTTAAACAGATTTTTAGCGTTAATTCAATCAAAAGCACGTACCCACGCACGCAAATTCTATAATTTCATCTAATAATCAGTTTTATTACACTTTCAACTTCCACAAAAAAAGCGGAAATGTCTTCGTCTTTAACGCAGAGAAGGCTGAATTCATCATCTACAGAAGAGGCTGCTTCAACAGCAACAAACAATAATAATGATGTTGTCAGAGGCAAGGGATCTGTAGTGGACAACCCCACCCATGTGCATGAGGCAGATTTAAGTAAAAAAGAAAAAACAAATCCTATGGTTTTCGTGGTTTTCATATCGTTATTGTTTGATTTGCTGGCATTTACCATTATATTGCCGCTATTACCCTCGCTGTTGGAATACTTTAAGACAAATGATAGTTCCGGTTTATATGCTGTGTTAACTGATCGCATAAGATGGTTTCAAGAATTGTTGGGAGCACCCGAACGTTACAATTCGGTATTGTTTGGTGGTTTTTTGGGCTCCATGTTTAGTTTTCTACAATTTTTAGCCAGTCCCGTGGTGGGGGGTCTGTCCGATTACTATGGCCGTAAACCGGTTATTGTTGTTTGTGCAGTAAGTAGACATCTATAAATTTAATAAATTTATTTATTTACTTGTTTAACAAAAAATATGTATTTTGTTAGACTGGTATTGCAGCCTCTTACTTGTTGTGGGCCTTCTCACGTAATTTTGCGGTTTTTGTTTTGGCCCGTTTTGTTGGTGGCCTTAGCAAGGGCAACATATCGTTGTGCATGTCTATTATAACGGATGTTTCCAGCGAAAAGACTAGAGGCCGTGGCATGGCTTTGGTGGGTGTTGCATTTTCATTGGGTTTCATTGTGGGACCCATGATCGGTGCTATGTTTGCTATATTTTCAAACAAATCTACTGGTCCCTGGTTTGTGTTACCCTCGTTGTTGGCCTTTGGTTTGGCTATGGGCGATCTATTGGTGTTGGTGTTTTGTTTAAAGGAAACCTTGCCAAAGGTAAGTGTTTATAAATTAATTTTAGAAATTTTAAATTTTTTTAGACATTTTAATTTTTTAATTAAAATTTTTATAAGTTATCGATAACTTTCGATTTCTATAGAAAATTCATCGATAACTTTTATAATAACAATTAAAAATTAATTTTTTAGATTTTACTTATTTTTTTCATAAATTTCGATTTTTTTTTTAATTTTCTATAGACAAGTTAATTAATTTAATTTTAATAGAAAATTTTTCGATAAATTTAATTTTCTATAGACAAGTTATCGATAACTTTAATTTTCAATAGACAAGTTGTCGATAACTTTATTTTTCTATAGGAAAGTTATCGATAACTTTAATTTTCTGCAGAAAATTTATCGATAACATTAATTTTCTGTAGAAAATTTATCGATAACTTTAATTTTCTGTAAAAAAATTATCGATAACTTTAATTTTATATAGAAAATTTATCGATAACTTTAATTTTATATAGAAAATTTATCGATAACTTTAATTTTATATAGAAAATTTATCGATAAATTTAATTTGCTATACGAAATTTATCGATAACTTTAATTTTATATAGAAAATTTATCGATAGCTTTAGTTTTTTACAGGAAAGTTATCGATAACTATAATTTTCTATAGCAAAGTTATCGATAACTAATTTTCTATAGAAAAGTTATCGATAATTATAATTTTCTATAGAAAAGTTATCGATAACTAGAATTTTCCATAGAAAAGTTATCGATAACTTTAATTTTCTATAAAAAAGTTATCCATAACTTTAATTTTCTATATGAAAGTTATCGATAACTATAATTTTCTATAGAAAAGTTATCGATAACAATATCAATACATACAAAACTTATCGACAGCATTCAATTTCTGTAGACAATTTACCGATAACTTTAGATGTCGATAGAATATTTATCGAAAACATAAATTTTCTATAGAAAACGCATCGATAACTTTGGATTTCTGTCCATAACTTTACTATTCTATAGAAAGTTATGGTTTCGACGTGGCCATAGCACTACTTCTCTACTGTTATCCTTGACTGATTCGATCAGGCAGTTTTTAGATAGCCGTAAGAATGTTGTATTACTTTCTGTGGATTTTTCCAAAGCCTTTGATAGGGTAATACACTCAAAATTACTCTTTAAATTGTCTCATGATTTTGGGTTTTCACGTCATGCTTGTGACTTAATTAAATCCTACCTACAAGATAGACATCAGTATATATCCATTGGCACTTCTCTTTCCCACACTCTACGGATCACTAGTGGTGTTCCACAGGGATCCGTAATTGGCCCACTTTTTTTTATGATCTATATTAACGACCTCTTACTTAGGTTTAACGGCGTTTCCTGTTTGCCCTTTGTATATGCTGACGATGTCCAATTTGTTTGTTATTCTGATGCTGAATTTGTGGATGTGTTGGAGGAGGGTGTTAATTACATCATTCATAGTGTTGCATCATGGGCATCTGACAATGGTTTCCGTGTAAACCCAATCAAGACAAAGTTAATGGGATTTGGTTTTGATACTGGCAGTATGCATATCAGAATTAATGATGTTCCTGTTGAATTTGTTAATAAGATGAGATGTCTAGGTCTTGTTATAGATAACCTATTGAATTTTTCTCCACATCTCAATTTGTTATCCTCCCGAATATCATTTATATTAAAAAGATTATATTCACTAAATATTCATTTACCTTGCTCAATCAGAAGACGAGTTGCTTCGGCTGTCTTAATGCCACATATACTATATTGCGCCGAAGTATTTTCGGGTACAGGGGCCCAGATACTAAGAAAATATAGACAGATTTTTAACAGGATTATCCGTTACGTTTTTGGTTTGAAAATACGAGATCATGTTACTCAGCATATATATAAGTTCCTTGGATCATCTTTTGATGATTTTATTGGTATTAGGATGCTATTATTTTTTTATAAATCAATTGTTAAAGGTTACCCTGGGTATATTGTTGGCATGTTTAATTTTTCTCGTTCGACCAGAAACACTCAGATAATTTTTCCCATTAGACACTTGAACTGCTTTCAGAAATCGTTTCAAATTCGTTTATCTAAAATTTGGAATGCCTTACCGAGAGAATTGAGAAAATTTTCTTATACACTTCCTCAATTAAAATTAAAATTATTAGAACTTGCAGAATCGCATGTTTATCTTAACGCGTAACAGATTTATAAAGATTATTTAAAACTATACTATGTACTGTTAAGCAATGAAAAACAATAAGAATCTTATCCAGCATTCATTATGGCTTGTTTTCACTTTTACTATTTATTGATCTCAAATCTTAATGATTACTTATTTTGTACTTTATTTACTATGTATAGTACTTTAAATTTAAATGTATATATTTTTGTTAATTGTAGTTTTTATATAGTTAGTAGCTTTTATTAACCATATAAGGCCCTTAAGGGCTCGGTTATGTAATTGAAGAATTAATAAAAAAAAAAAAAAAAAAAAAAAAAAAAAAAATTATCAATGACTATAAAAAATGTATCGATAAATTAAATTTTCCATAGAAAATGTATCAATAACTTCCAATTTCAATAGAAAACGTATCGATAGCTTTTAATTTCTATAGGAAATTTATCGATAACTTTAAATTTCGATAGAAAACTTATCGATAACATAAATTTTCTATAGATAATTTATCGATAACTGGATATTTATATAAAATTTATCGATAACTTCCGAGTTTAATAGAAAACGTAAAAAGTTTTTTCAATTTCTATAGGAAATTTATAAATAACTTAAGATTTCGATAGAAAAATTTATCGATAACTTTCATATTCTATAGAAAATGTATCAATAATTTTCAATATCTATAGATTTTTCATAGATATTCATCGATAACTTTCGATATCGATAGAAAATGAAATCAATAACTTTTGATTTCTATAGACATTTTATCGATAGCTTGTTGATAATAATAATTTTTTGAATTTTTTTCCATTAATTTCGATTTCTTTAGAAATTTTATCCATAATTTTCAATTTCTTTAAAAAATTATCGATAACTTTCGATTCCTATTAAAAATTTATCGATAAACTTCATTTCTATAGAAAATTTTTCGAACAATTTTATTTTCTATAGAAAAGTTATCGAAATCTTTCAATTTATATAGAGATGTTATCGATACATTCTTTCTTTGGATTGCTATTAAAAAATTTATCGATAAAATTAATTTTCTGTTGTTAATTTTTCGATAACTTTAAATTTCTACCGAAAATGTATCGTTAACACTAGTTTTCATGTCATTAATTTGAAAATAAAACTTATTAAATATTTTTTTTTAGGAAAAACGCGTTAAAGAAATCTCTTCATCTCTCTCATATGCCTGGCAATTGCTCAATGTATCATCAATATTTAGGTAAGTTTGAACATTTTTCCATTATTACTTATTTTGTTGCTTAATGTTTATCATGTGCGGTTAAAATTTTAATTAAAATTAATTATCACAAAGAAAAGTTCATAGTATTGTGCTAGACTGCACGTTTTTTATGCAAGATTTACAAACAACTGAAATAAATGATTCAATAGCTTAAATATTTCTTATCTAAAAAGTGTAAAATGTTTAAACAATACAACAATTTAAACAGCAATGAAGGAATATTTTAACAATTGTGGCGACTTAAATTTGATATTTTATTTAGATAAAAAAAAACCAAAATACCGGATTTATTACTTTTCAAATTTAAATTTGTTGTGGTTTTTTTCGAAACGTCATGCTTAATGATTTTAAACATTAACAAGAGTTGTTTATCAGTATTGGCAAATTAGTGTACATATATTTAATAATGAATGGGATATTTGATGTTGGAAATTATTATTAATCATATTTATTGGGTTAGATAGTTTATGAATGAAATTAATTATATACATTATCTCTTTGTTTTTCAGATTTGCTACAATTAAAAATGTGCCTCAAAAGCAAATCAAATCTCTACAAACTATAGGACTGATTTATTTCATCTACCTTTTCCTGTATTCAGGTTTAGAGTTTACAGTAACATTTCTAATGTATCATAAATTCGGTTATACCTCCATGGATCAAGCTAAAATGTTTTTAACCACAGGTACATATTTATAAAAAAGATCTGTTAAAGAAAACGAACTTCTTATTTGATATATTTTTATTTATACTCCCCCAGGTATTATAATGACCATTTTACAGGGCTCGGTGGTAAGACGTCTTCCAGAACAGAAAGTTAAACAATATGCTGTCTTTAGTTTGTATCTCTTGGTGCCAGCATTTATGTTAGTGGGTATTGCCCAATCGGCCTTGCTGCTATATATGGGCATGATATTATATGCCATATGTAAGTAGAAATTTAATTAAAAATATTAAAATCTTATTACATACTTCATAATTATGTTTTCATATCTAGCTACTGCCTTTACTGTCACCTGCTTAACAACTCTGGTCTCAAAATATGGCAATGATGATCAAAAAGGTTCTGTTTTAGGTATTTTCCGTTCGTTGGGTGCATTAGCCCGTGCAGTGGGTCCCGTTGTGGGTTGTATATCCTTTTGGTGTATTGGCTCTCAAATGACCTATATTTTAGGTGGCCTATTTTTGCTCATACCCTCATATGTTTTACAAAAAGTACAATTATAATTTATTCATTTATTTAATTCATAATGTTTTGTTTTTTTTTGTTTTATTTATTCATTCTGTATTATATACAAACTAATTTAAAATGTATTATCTCTAGTACTTAAATGAAATTAAACATTCTTTTTGTTACAAATATTTTATATACATAAATATATATATGATTTTCTATAGAAAAATGTTTAAACATCACATAAAAACAATTTACATAAAATAGAAAGAGATTACCTATAAAATAAAATTATTTTTTTATAAAAAAAAATTAAATTTTGGAACTCATTTACATCCCAAAATCCTAAAATAATATTCGATCTGAAATGTGATTTGGTATCATTTAAAAGAGCTAGAGATACCAATTTGGATGACATTATTTTTTCAAAATTTAAACGATTATAAAAAATCGATGTCGAAACTTTATTCCTGAGTAGACGGTCTTTGGTTTTTAACGCGTTTTTATGTCGCAAAGCTACTTTGCATAAAAATTTTTCCATTGTTCCATTTCCATTGTAAAAACATTGTTTTTATTATTAGTCCTAGAATGTGAAACACTATTAATGGTGAATAATTTTAAAAGAAATATCACAGCTTTACATTTTCTACCTAATTTACACAAGATTTTTACCCATACACATAACATTTTACTTTACCTATTCTACAGCCATGTGGCATCTCTTTAAAATAAAATGTCAACATTCCGATACAACTCTGTTATTTTGGGAATAAAAATCTATTGACAGCAACAACAAGAAACAAAAATTAACGAACGGCCATATTGAACTTGTACAGAAACGAACAAGGAAAAAAGAGAGATTTTTTTCTTGTGTCTACGTTCGTCGCGAAAAGTCGCAAAAAAGGTGATTAATTCATATTAAAACGTAGAATAAATTGTAATTTCTAATTTGCAAAATCAAAAACGTACAATTATTATTATTAATAAAAGAAAACTTATAAGCATAATAACAAGCAAACAATTAATTAAATGTGTGTTGAGTAGAAAACGAAAAAATAAAGAAACAAATATGAAATCTAATTTTTCTTTTCAAAGAAAGTGATTACAAAGAAATAAAAAAAAAAAGTAACCGCCCGTCATTTTTTCTTTCTTTCACAGTGGTTTTATATATTTTTTTTTTGTTAACAACAAAAAATTAACATAGAAAATTTTTTCTCTTCTTTTTATTCCCATTTTTACGGATTTTTTGTTGTTGTTGGTGTTTGGCCTGTGTGTTGGTCGTTTAATCATTGACTCGTCGTTCGTTGCTCATTGTACGGTGTTTTCTTCTTTTTTATCGCTGGTTTCTTCTTTTTTGGGGCTGCTGCACTTGTAACTTGTACTACAACAACACAAATATCAATCTACGTTTCTCTTTGTGCTTGTTATTGTTGCTTGCTCCCTTTGTGTGTGACTGTGTGCCTTTTGTGATACTACAACTGCTGTTGTTGTTGGTGCTTATGCTGTTACGGGATGATGATGATGATGTTGTTGGTGGTGTATGTGTTGTGATATTTTTTTGGGGTCATTTTATTAACAAATGTGTATAAAAAATTGCATATATACCAAAAAAAGAAACAGATAATTTTGTTTGAAAGTTAAAAGAATTTTTTGAAAAATATATAAAAAAAAGTTATAAAGATTTTATAACGAAAGAGGCAAACAAGAAAATTACAAGGATAATAAAAAGTTGAAAAATAATAAAAACAAGTAATATACTTAAAAGTAGTAACAAAGGAAACACAACAACAAAATGGGCACAAGGGAAGATGAATATGATTATTTATTCAAAGGTAATTATTGCTTGATTTTTTGTATCGTATTTAATTTATATTTAAAATTTAAGTTATAGTTTATTATGTATGTGTAATTTCTATTTATCATTAAATTATTAATTTTTTCTTCAACTTTGTATTCCTATTTGTTCATTGAATTTCAAAATCCAAAAACATTTCCCTATCGTCAATGATATTGACTGATTACAATAATGATGCCAGACTAAGATTTATTACAAATATACCTAGGAAAGGAATTTCTTGGACAATTTGGTTATGACTATTACTAATTTGTTATACTAGTTTAGATATTATATAAATAGCTGTTAATAGAATTATTGTTGAGAAAAATGATTCATCAAATAGCTTTTGTGAAGACCTGTTTTGATACCAAATTTTTATAAAAAATAGAACAAAATATGAAAATATGTCCATAGAGTTATCACGTCATGACTAAATTGCACTAACTACTTAATTTTTCAAGGATCCATCAAAAATACAGCAGTTGCCTTAAATATGGACATTTCCACGTTCACGAACGCGACATTCGTAAGCCTTTGAAGTGAAAAACTTTAATAAATAAATGTAAACAATTTTATTTTCATATTTACATTTTTCGATAGCATATTTGTGGCTCTATGTTTTGATCAAAAGATTGATTTTGTAGATTAGTTGTTTCCAATATATTAGCAATCAACATGGTATCACGAACGAGACACAAAATTTAACTTTAATGAAATTCATATTCCAAATAAAATGTAATAATATAGCTATCAATAGAGAGTGCCCAGAAGTTCTATTGAAATGTCCCGAACTAGTGATATAACCTATCATTTAGTGTGAGAACTTTACCCTTTTGGATTACAATGAGACTGTCTGATAGCTGGTCCAAAGTAGTCAACGCATTGGATTTACATATCGGTTACATAGAGTCAGTTTTACCTTACTAGCTACCTAACTGATTACTTGATCTCCTACATAACTAGTTATTTAAATATGTAAGTCCAATAGCCGATTGCTTGTAAACAAACCTTCCTCCGACAACTCTCCAATAGAATACTTCTGGTGGCTAAAATAACTACTTATACACTATAGGTTATTTAGAGACACAAAAGTGACAATTGACTTCACGCTAGATTACCTAGGATGTTTAAAGAAACCAATTCACTTCTCTCTGCACTACAAAGAGCGCATACGTGTCAAATGACACAAAATATAAAAATTGGAGTCAGACAAATAATCAGACATTAGTGACACGTACTGTCTATAACGGATACATTAACTACTTGTTTAACTGCTTGGTTAATCATATTTTTCTGCCATGTTTATATACAAGTATAATCGAAATCACAATACAATTTAAGCTGCTTTTAGAGCCTAATTGTCTAAATTCCGGCACCATGTCAACGACACAGACTTTGAAAATCCAAGTAAAATGTTTAGTGTGATTATTAGATTCTGTATTTTAGTTAAAACCATTAAATATTGATCTGAATTAAAATGTTTAGCCACTTTATTAGAATGATCGCGGAATGTTGAATAATATAGTTACCGGAACGCGACATTGGAACACGAACAAAATAAAATTAAAAATTGACCATTAACCGATGCTGTTAGAAAGATTTGATTGGATGTATGACTTAAAAATGCGGTATTTTTTAAAATTTTTAGATTTTATTTTGAAACATTTAATCATAGTATTGGCCATTGTTAGCTATGACCTTTTTCCCATTTTTCTTTCTGACAACATATGTATTTCGAGCCAAAAGAACTGCTCGCTCATCTTTTGAGACTAAGAACGTATCAGTCCAATTTCGGATACTCTGTAATATAAGTGAAGCGTATCCCAGAGAGTGTTCTACATCGATCGAAACAAATAGTAGTCGTACTAGGAACGGTCTAGATACTAAAGTGGCTGAGGCAAAACTTCCCAACCACTCCATTCTAAATAGTTTTTAACAGATATTGCATAATGTGGCCGAGTATTGTGTATGATGGAATATTATGGGCGTTTCAAACGAATGAGTTACTTTCGGTACAGGTTCACTGTGACGATCTGGCCAGATTTTAGAAGTTTACAATAGATATGATCCTTTTGCTTCCACCAAATACAGAGAACTACCTTAGCGCTTTGGATATATATGGCTTTGCTGTCGATTCTGCTGGTTGACCGGGTAATGGATCCATTGCAAAAATGTTTTTCTTTTATTTTCTTTTTGATGAATCTCTTGATTTTAAAAACAATCTTCATGAGGTAATGCCATAAATTCTTGGTTTTCAAATTTGTTTGGGTGATTTTATCTTCCGTGTCAAAATCACCATTTCTGTACCTCTGAATGAGACTACATTTTTTAAATGAAAATAATACTTTTCCTGTAAAAAAAAATTGGCTACTTTCCGAAAAAAATATTTTTTTTAGGTACTTAGATGAGTTGAGGCTATAAATTTGTAAATGAGAAATTAAAAGCTGATTAATATTGAACAAAAGACAAACAAACTTTGATTCGATTTCTCACTTATAATTGATCATTTATTTCCTAGTACTCCTGCAAATAGAAGCGATTTTTTCGAAGTTTATACTTTCAAAATGTGTAAAATTTTGTACTGGTTTTGATATGAATTGAAATAAAAAAAATATATTGTATTTCCTTGCACTACTGCCTTTTTGGATGAACTTTTAAAATTGTAACGTTTTGCTATGAATTCCCCAATTTTTGTGGGTGTTGACCTTCCCCTACCCCCAACCAAGTGTAAAGTTTCAATAACATCTGGCAATATCAAATTTATTGGCATTTTTATTTAACAAGATGACGTATGTGTTTGTGTGATGTGTGTGTGTGGCTGTTATTTTAATATTTTGTTTTTTCTCTAACAGTGAGTTTTAATTGTTAAAGTCATTAGCTAATTTATTAGTTGTATTCAAATACAATGCAGCCAAGCAAACATTTAGTAATTTTAAACTTTGCAAATGTTTGCTATTTTAGGTTAAATATTTTCATAAAATTCTTTAGCTAATTGTAGAATAAAATTATGTGTGTGAGTGTTTACTCCCCCACAACCGCAAATGGTAGTATTTTTTTTAATTCTTTTATCCCATATTCATATTGTATGAGTGTAAATAACTACATTAAGTTATGAACTTCATTTGTGTATTTTTTCTCTATTTATTTTAAATATTATTGTTAGTTATTTTTAATTTTATTTTATAAATGACACGTTGCATAAACTCGTTTATTTTAATTCTTGTTACTCAGCTGTTTTTTTTATCCTCTATTTTGGTTTGTACGTTCTTCTCTCTCTACTCCGCTATGTGTGGTTGTCATTTTTTGTGTGTTCTTTTATTACTTTCTTTTTCAATTGTTTTACTTTATCAATTGATAAATTCTGTTTTTGTTGTTCATGTTATCTTTATTATTGAGTTGTGATTAGATTTGAATTATTTAATAAAATGCTTAAAAGAAGTTGGTTAATAGAGGATATGCTGGTTATTTCAAGTAGAATAGAAATTGAATTAATAGTTTCATATTGTTTTATTTAAAGAAATTTGAATATTTACAGCTCTAATTAGTAAAATGTATCTTAATATCGAAAGAAAATGCGATAGCAGTTTTTGACACAAATCGTAGTAGAAATTTTGTTAGTAAAATGTATCGTAAGGAAATGTGACGACAGTATATTTAACAAGAATCGTGTGAAGTTGTTTTATTAAGCTAACTTTTTCCCTGGAGTTAAAATCCATCAACAAAACCTAATTTCCATTGTTGTCGTCATTCATATTTCACACTTTCGATGACTTGTGTATTGTTATCATGCATTTTAATTATTATGGCTGCTTAAAAACTCTACTTATTTCTCAAATATTTACTGATATGTGTGAATATTTGCCTGTATTTTGCTTGTTATTAATATTTTATTTAATAAAACAAAAATATTCAGTGACTCACACCAAAATTTGTTTTCTCACATATCAAACCTCATCATCATAATAGTATAACAGCATTTGGTTTTGAAGTGATTAATAGAAATAGAGCTGGGTGGTTGCTTGGTTAATATGTAGTCATAATTGGGTTTCCAAGTCACTAGAACATTTTGTTCAGAATACAGCAAAATATAAGTTTCAAACAATGTGTTTACTTTTCTTTTGTATTTTGTATAAGTAATAAGAGGTACGAGGTTTTGCCCAAGCAAATATGTGTTTGCCTACATTACGTACTTTGGATTTTAATAATAATTTTTATTTAATTAACTTTCTTTTATACCTACACACTTCTCTACAAATGCATTTTGTTTAGGCTGGTGGTAACTAATTTAAAATGTCCCTTAGGAGCTCTTTATCTAAGAATACCCAAATGTTTAAAACGGGGTCTGGTTTTTAGGTAAATATTTATAAAAATTTAATTATATTAGTCACAAAGTAAACATGTTGAAATGTTTAGCTCAAGGCTAGTTTCAATATTAAGTGTTTAATAAGTATTGTGTCACTGTAGCATAATAAAATTCAGCCTTTAAAAATTCATAATTGGCATCACTGTTTTACATGTAACGGTTTTTAATGCAAATTTTTGAAGATGCCAGAGATTTTTTTCACATACATAAAATGACAGATCACTGCAACAGTCTTCTTCTTCATACAGAATGACAACGGTGATGCCAAAAAAAACGCCATAAATACTGGGTCCTTTTGCGGGATTTGGTTCCATCCATTATTCACTGCAACAGTATTGCTCCAATTTACTGCATTTTCATATTAATCGAAATTTCAAAGAATTGTTTTATTTATATTCACTTTAAGAAGCTTGTTGTCATCATATTTCTTATTAATCTAACCGCATCCATTATTCACTGCTCCTATTAATTGAAATTTTAAAGAATTGTTTTATTTTTATTCACTTTAAGACCACAACTAATTATAAATAACTCTAGTTTACATGATTTTTATTCATGATGTAAAACATACCTATATGGGGTTGTTATTTTAGGCCGTCTAACTTCGCGAAAAATTTTGAAAAAAATCCAGGACGACAAATTGACATTGGAACAAGAAATTAAAAATTAATTCTGTTTTTATAAATATTTTCATTTGTGTGTCTTACGACACTCCAACTTTAGTATTATAGCATATGCTGGTCCAAAAAATCTAGATAAATCTGTTCAAATCTTCGCAGGGGGGTTGATCGGAAGAAAAATGTTAATCACCCCTATCGTGAAAAACATGTGAAATTTATGTTCCCATGAAATATCCATTTCCCTCGAAGGGAAAATTGCTATCGTGATATTCCCCTAAACTTTTCATTCACAATAGTTGATTTTGTTAGTAACAGCTGTTTATTGTTTACAAAATTCCATCTAAAAATTTCACAACATGGCGAATTTTTTCACGTGAACAAAGTTTATGAACGAACGAAAGGTCCGCTTGCAAAATTAGATACAGGTCCGTTTGCATGAACAAAAAAATCTGTAATTGTTAATAATTTTGTGTTATTGAACCATTTATTTTGTGGTCTTCTTTTCAAAATATCATTAAATTATCGACAGTTTGTTTATGATTAACATAACGTTTTTGTTTGGGTTTAAAATACTCCCCCTATACTTACTGTTGTATGTTATATCTTTGAGTTTTATTTGTGTATCGTTTCTCATCATATTTATGGTTCATCAATTTACTAAATAATTAAATGCTACTTTATTTATTAAATTTTCCGTTTCCTACAAATACTATACGCTTTACTTTTTTTTGTCTATTGTTGTTGTTGTTATTGTAGTAGCTTGTCTCATCATCAATTAATGCCGTCATATTTTATAGTATTTAAAAGCGTTTTTCCATTGTAACTATAAGTTCAACAAAAGCCATAAACTTAAAAGCTAAAGAGTGTGTTGAGAAGATGTGGATATTATAAATTTTGTTAAAAAGAAGGGAAGAAGTTTTACTTCAAGTTTTGTTAAATTCATAATCAGTGTCGGTAGCGTTGTAATGTTGTATGTCATAAATATTTTTTAAACTAATTTTTCGAAGCAAATCTTTAAAACAAAAATAAGACATACAACGATACAACGCTACGACACCGATTGTGAATTGGACAATTGTATATTCTTCAGTTTTTTCCCCCAAATTTTAAAATTAAATTTTTTTGTATCAACAAAATACTAGTAAAAATGTCCATTGCATATAAAAAGCCTGATTCAAAACCAAGACCGAAAAACATCTTTTATAGAAACATAATTATTATTTATTTTTCGTTGGTGTTTCTGAATCAGGCCGCTGAAAAACCAAACTTTCCAAAACCCTGTTCTGTCACACATTTTGACGCAATACCCTTTTTTTAACCATTGCATACATTCATTCAGTTTAGTTTGCTTAAAATAAACTCAATAAATATTTTTAATATGATAATTTTATTTATTCGTTCGTTTAATTCTTTTGAGTTTAGCATTTGACATTCATTTTAATTTTTAGCTTTTTTTGTTCACTTAACTACGCCTTTTAATTTTGATTAAAATAAAATATTTACAAATATGTATATCGTTCTGTATTTTGTAATATTTATGTATTGAAATTGCGTCTACTCCACTCCACTCCATTTGTTTGATTTGATAGTTTCATTCGGCCTACATATTTATATTTTATCGCAAAAAACCCTCAACTAGCATAGCAATAAGTAGGAATGAGTATTCATAATTTTGCTTGTTAGATTATGAAAAAAATATATATTAGTGTTAAAATATGACAAGTTATTTAGACAAGGAATTAGCAAAATGTGCTATATTTAAATGTATAGTGTAGTTTTTGATAACTCAATTGAGTACAAAGTTTACACATTTTTGTTTAAGCAGCTAACAATTGAAGTTTTAATTAAGAAGTAAATCTTAAATGAATTACAACAAGTTATAATCGGATATGACCTACACCTTAGTACCTATTAGGGTATTCGAATTATTCGATTTTTCTCTTGTTCGAATAAAACGAATAATTCGAATAAGAGATTTTAACTTGTTCGAATAATTCGATCACACGTTTAAAATTAATCGAATTATTCGACTAAATTAAATTTTTTTTAAAAAAGTAATGAATGAAGTTTTGATGTCGATTTTTTAATATTTTATTGTTAAAGAAAAACAAAAAATAACGTTAAAGTTAACAATTTAAGTATGTTAAAAAACATTCGAAAACAAAGTCCATCATTAAATTTGCATCAGAAATATTCTGATCAGATTAACTCCCGAACAATCTACAAAACAATTGACTAGCAAAACCTATAGTTTCCGTTTTGGAGCTATGCTTTAAAAAATTTGAGCTAGTTGGACATGATCCTGAATTCAAGTACAATATAAACGTATTAAGTACTTGTTTATGTCGTTCATCTATTCGGGGTTTAAATTGAGTAAATTAATTATTTTCTATTTATAAATTATTTATAACAAATTGTATTATACATCAAGCTCTATCAACGTTGCCGAATCTTTGCTTAATAAAGTGGTCTTGGGGAATTACACAATAAAGGGAATCTGTCCAATGTTTGATATAATTGTCAGTGAACTTGGTTAATTTGAAGTCAGGCAGTGCATGATTGACGCATTTACAAATACTCAAAAAGTTTATTACCATGTTAGACAAAGATATTCAACGATGTTCAAAATCATGTATAAGACGAACTCCATGCTTTTCTTGCAACAAAACGTTAGTTTGCAATATTTGTGTTTATCATTCGATTTATTAAATATTTTACAACACTTACGTACGCGGTTAATAACATCACTTATATACATATATTTTAAGATCATGGCCTTCATCTATTTCAATATAATCATTATAAACTCAATTTTAATATATACATATATGAACATTTATTCGTTTTATTCGATTATTCTACATAAAATTATTCGAATTATTCGTTATTCGAAAATAGCCATTTTTAAATTGTTCGAATAATTATTCGTAAGAAATTATTCGATTAATCGAACGATCATTTGTCGAATGAATACCCTAGTACCTATGTACAAGAAGAAAAATTTTAAATCATTTTTTTGGCAGAAGATTGGAAGATTGGTTGAAAAATTGGTTTTGGTAAACAATATTTTTTAAACCTTCCGTTTGTAATTTCTACATTTTTCATTTGCGACCCCACAAAGTATATATATTCTGGATCGTTATAGATAGCGGAGTCGATTAAGCCATGCCCGTCTGTCTGTTGAAATCAACTCCGGAATTCTTTCGGCTCTGTTCCTATTTAAAATCGAATAAATAAATAAATAAATGAATAAATTAAATTAAAATTAAATTAAAAATCGAGAAAATCGGTCCACAAATGGCTGAGATATATAGACAATATGGATATCAATGATAGATATTTCAAAGACCTTTGCAACGACGTATATAAGACCATAGTAAGTTGGACCTACAATGGGTCAAATCGGAAACAATATTTTTTAACGCCAATTTTTTTTCACCAAAAGTTTTTTTTTGCTAAATATTTAAAAAAAATTTAAAATTTAAAAAATTTTAAAAAAACAATTCAAAAAATTTTTTCCCTAAAAATGAAAAAAAAAATAAATTTTGTTTACCTAAAAATATTTAAATTTTTTATTTTGATGTATAATTTGGTGAAGGGTATATAAGATTCGGCACAGCCGAATATAGCTCACTTATAAAATATTCATAAATATTCTGAAAAACGGCGTCTAGCATAAAATGATTCAGAATATAAAAATTTTATCGAGTCTCAAATGACAAATTTATATTACTCTTATTCATCATTGCGTTTAAAATATGAGGTTCGTAACTTTTAGAAAGAAACAAAAGTTTTTGGATAAGAAATCATTTTATTTTTCAACATAGTCTCCTTTGAGCTCTATAAACTTTGTCCAACGTTTCTTCAAATTTCTTTATCCCTTTCCAAAAAATAAGATTTGTCGAGTTCATAAAAATAGATATGATCGCGAATCAATATTTCGCATGAAATATTTTCTTTTTTTCGTTCATAAACTTTGTTCACGTGAAAAAATTCCCCTTCTTCTGAAATTTTTAGATGGAATTTTGTAAACAATAAACAGCTGTTACGAACAAAATTAACTATTGTGAATGAAAAGTTCATGGGAATATCACGATAGCAATTTTTCCTTCGAAGAAAATTGATATATTATGGAAACAAAATTTCACATGTTATTGCCGATAGGGGTGATTGCTTGTGAGATGATTTCATTGTTGGAGTCAAATCTCTTTTCCTAGAGCGATTTTTTTCAGTTTTGGAAACAAGAAATAGCACTCAGGGAGCAATTCATAGCCTAATTCATTGATTTTTGCCACGGAAACTGCACACGTGTGCAACTTTGCTTTGTCCTGGTGAAAAATAAAATTTTTCTCGGCCAAATGCGGTCCTTTTTTTAATTTCTCATTGGCATAATATTCGCCATTGTGTGTTTTACCCTTTTGAAAGGCAGTCAATGTGGATTATACCGCTATATTGGCTGACAAACCCAACTTGGCCTTCTTCAGCGCCTTCTTTACCTCGATAAACCCACTGTTTTGACAGCTGTTTGGTCTCTGGTGTGTTGTGGTGGATCCAAGTTTCGTTCACGGTTACGAAATGGCGAAAAATGCAACCATATTGCGGTTGAACAATGCCAAACACTCCTGCGAAGTTGTCACACGATTGTGTTCGTGGTAGCCATATTGCGGAAAGCTTTCTCATAGCCAGGTGATCATTCAAAATTTAAACCACAGAACCATGTGAGATGCCTATGCACAATCTCTCGCACTTTCAATTTCCGATCGGGTGTAGAGACCTTAATTGGGTGTCCAGAACGTTTGGCATCTTGCCCGTGCTTGTTACGGCCACAACGAAATTTAGTAAACCACTTTTTTACCATGATAAATACAGTTCCCATAGTATTTATCAAGCTTTTAGCCTTTATTTGAGTAATGGTTTTTTTCGCAAAAAATTATGCTGAATGAGCAGACGAAATGCACTATTTTCCAATTTCTCCTCAAGTCACGAGGTAGTCTTCTATCAATGGCTGTCAAACTCAGACTAAATGACGCAGCTTGTTGAAATTTTGACAGGAGTCAACTGATAGATGTCTGTTGTCAGGAACAGTGTTGTCCTTTCAGTTAAGAGGCGGGAAATTCAAAAAGTCACGGACTAATTGACACGCCCTCGTATTTTATCAGTCACAATTACATGACAACTGAAATGAGCTGAGTCTCACTCCGGCAATGATTGTCAACTGTATCAAACGCAATTTTGTTTTCTTCAGAAAAAAACTCTAGGCAATAGTGGAGGCTGTTACAAATTTTTTTTCTCCCAAAACCATACATTTGTTCACTAATAAAACTTATTTGTAACAATATTTTTCTTAAAGTATACTTTAGAAAAGGGAATATATGAATCGGCTCAGCCGATTATAGCTCTCCTACTTGTTTTAATTTAGTCTACACCATTTCCAATTGTATTTCAGAAGTTTCTAATTGTATTTCAGAAATTTCCAATTGAATTTCAGAAATTTCTAATTATATTTCAGAAAATTCCAATTCAATTTCAGAAATTTCCATTTATATTTCAGAAATTTCCATTTATATTTCAGAAATTTCCAATTATATTTCAGAAATTTCTAATTATATTTCAGAATTTTCTAATTATATTTCAGAATTTTCCATTTATATTTCAGAAATTTCTAATTGTATTTCAGAAATTTCCAATTGTATTTCAGAATTTTCCAATTGTATTTCAGAAATTTCCATTTGTATTTCAGAATTTTTATTTTATACTTAAAAAGTTTCCAATTGTATTTCAGAATTTTCCAATTGTATTTCAGAAATATCCATTTGTATTTCAGAAAATTCTAATAGCAATACCAATGGATATTTCTGAAATACAAATAGAAAATTGGAAACTTTTTAAGTATAAAATAAACATTCTGAAATACAAATGGAAATTTCTGAAATACAATTGGAAAATTCTGAAATACAATTGGAAATTTCTGAAATACAATTAGAAATTTCTGAAATATAAATGGAAAATTCTGAAATATAATTGGAAAATTCTGAAATATAATTAGAAATTTCTGAAATATAATTGGAAATTTCTGAAATATAAATGGAAATTTCTGAAATATAAATGGAAATTTCTGAAATTGAATTGGAATTTTCTGAAATATAATTAGAAATTTCTGAAATTCAATTGGAAATTTCTGAAATACAATTAGAAACTTCTGAAATACAATTGGAAATGGTGTAGTTCTTTAAATTAAAAGTTCTTTTATTTTTTTTTTGTTATCTATTACATAACTCCAAATTAATACTATTCACATTTCTCATATACATAAGTACAACAAAATAATAAACAAACAAAACATTTCCTTTTCTCTTTACAGTTGTACTAATTGGTGATTCTGGTGTCGGTAAAAGTAATTTACTCTCACGTTTTACGCGCAATGAATTCAATTTGGAATCGAAATCAACGATTGGTGTGGAGTTTGCCACACGCAGCATAGAGGTAAATATACAAAAGCAAAACTGTCAAAATATTAAAAAAAATAAATGAAAGCAAAAAATGCATAAACAAAAATCTATGTATGTATGTGTGTTGTAAAGGAATTTAAAAGGAAAACTCAAAAAGGACGATGAACAGAAAACAAAATCAGAAGGTTATCAAAAAGAGGAGACTTATAGTGGGGGTATTTTATTATTGATTTTTTTCTGTTTTGTTAGCTCCTACTGAAAATAAGGATACAACTACCTACTATAAATTTAAATTCGACACTTTATAGTTATTTTTTTTTACTCTCTCTCTCTTAACTTCTTTTTGTCTGTTTTTGTTTCCTTTTTTAATTTTTTGCAATGAGACTTTTTTTATTCCAACAACAGCAAAGGTTAACAAAGTAATTGTTTAGGTCAGGGATATAAATAAAAACTGTAATATAATGACTGAAATATGTTTGTGTATAAAAACAAAAAATAACTTTAAAACTGAGTTGGCCAATTAAGAGGGGTACCTTTTTTTGTGTTTAGGAACGGAAAAAGTACGTGACTGAAATATGATATTCATGTTAGACAAAATTTGGAGGAAATTATCACAATTGTGATGGATGTTTGGTTCTACCTCCATCAGACTTTTCTTCCTGGCCTTGAATTTGATATCATCAACATTAAATTTGATTTGCACATGAAATCCACCCACTTGCAAAAGAAAAATTGTTTCCAATACTGATATGGATGTACTTAAAATTCCATTCAAAATCTTTTTGTTATTATCGTTAATAAATACCACCTTCTTCTAAATACCATTAAATCCGCAAAATATTTGGTCAATTCACAAGGTCTCTTATCATGTCATAATGTCCTAATATTTCAAATTGTTTTTATTGCTTTTCAAACAAAAATTGTCCTAAAATAATACTACTTGTATGCTATGTTTATTGTGTTATCGTAACCAACCAGCAGATACCTCTGCCGAATGCCTAAGAGTCGGTTATGCCGATCCAGCGAATCGTGATATATTAGGACATTATAACAATATGACTGATGAGAGACCTTGTGAATTGACCAATTGTAAAATATCCATATTCCTCAAAAGTCTATTAAAATCCCCAACTTGGGAGACAGTCCTCAATTCTGAGAAACCTGGAGGATTACACCAGCAAGCTTACAACAGAAAACAATGCACGTATGAGTTTGTCATTCCGTTTGTAATTTCTACATTTTTCATTTGCGACCCCACAATGTATATTCTGGATCGTTATACAAGGTGGCGCAAAAGTAATCCTCCTATCAGAAAATGCTATAAATTTTGCGATTGGCCCCTAATGCCAGTTTTGTTTTGACATTTGTGTAGTAAACACATGATAAATACACGTTAATAAACAATGTTACGTTACACTGCTCCAGAACGCGGAATATTGCTGACTATTTATTTGACCTTAATCACCACCAAGAGGAAGATGAGCAAAATTTACGCTTCTGGGGCACTGAAAATCCGCGTGTAACCCACGATGAGCAAGATCGCCTGATTTGACCGCTCCAGACTTCTTTTTGTGGGGCTTTTTGAAGTCGCGGGTTTATATCAACAAGCCTCAGACTCTTGCAGCTCTTAAAGACAATATCCGTCAAGAATGTGAGGACCTACCGCCGGAAGTTTTGGCCAAAGTGATGGAAAATGCCATAAAAAGGTCTCAAATGACAATCAACTGTGTCGGCGGCCATTTACGTGACATCATATTCTCGACTTGATGTAAAAAAAATCAAAAGACCAAATAAAAATAATCCACAAGAAGAATCAAAGTTTTTAATTTTTTTTTTAATTACAGCCAAAAAACATCGGAAGTTTACTTTTGCGCCACCTTGTAGATAGTGAAGTCGATATAGCCATGTCCGTCTGTATGTTGAAATCAACTTTCCGTAAACTTTCCCCCAAATAACTTACAAACTTGACTGATATATATCAATATATCGGGAATTCACTCGGCTCGGTTGCTTTTTAAGAGAAAATCGGCCTTCTAATGGCTGAGATATAAAGAAAATACCGGGACAACCTCGATTTTTGGCCTATTTATTTTATTTTTATTTTCATTTTATTCATTGTAATATATAAAGCCATTTAGGCCAATTTAAATATACATATATTACAAAGCTGTATTCCTGAATTAATAATACATTATACACAATAGATATACTATACAATAATAAAATAAAAATCCATACTAAATATATCAACATACTTTTTATATTATCAAATCAATGGTTCCCAAACCAAAAAATATATACAAAAATTCAAAACATTGAAAATTGATTCGATCCCAGCAGTGATATACAAATTTTTTATATACATGTTTCATTTAAATACAAAACAAACATATAGCCAGGAAAACAAACTCAAGTATAAAGTCAATCATAGGAAAATAAAACTATTCACCAAGGGCATTGATCAGTTTAAGACGAAAGGCATTATTAGAATGGGAGAAAACTCTCAGTTCCAAAGGTAAATAGTTCCAAGATCGAGCTATTCTCACTATAAATGATCGCTCATATAATGCAACATAAATTCTAGGAATTACAATCTGTGGGTTCCTGGAAGAATGAGTAAATGAAAATCTAGAACAAAGTGATATTGGCAATCTAGTCTTCATAGTTCTGTAAAAGAAAAGTAAACTGCGATATTGTAAATAATTTTGAAAAGAACAGCCAAGGAAACGTTTGAAATAATGTGAGATATGGTCCCTTAAACGTACGTTAAAAACAAATCTAATAATCATATTAAAAACTTTATTTAGTTTTGACAAAAAATAAGAATATGTTCCTGATATAACCTCAAGACCATATAATACAACGGACATTAGAAGGGAATGAGCTAGTCGACATCTAATTTGAAAAGGTAGGTAAATACCAGAAGAATACATTCTACGTAGAATACCTGAAATTTTACCGCATAAATGATCAATATGATTTCCAAAATTTAAACATTTATCAATATAAATTCCCAGACATTTTAATTTGTCAACAAAAGCAATAGGAAATCCATTTATAGATACACTAAGATTCGTTTCAACACTCTCAGTAACTCCAAATACAACAGCCTTAGTTTTTGCTAAATTAATAGACAGTGAGTTTCTAGATGTCCAGCAGAAAAAGCGATCAAGAGTAGAATTTATGTCAAAAGAAAGTATGTTTAAATTTTTTTTACTACCATTAAAAAGAAGCATTACATCATCTGCATATAAAAATGATCTAGAAATACTAGAATCAATATGAATGGGTAAGTCGTTTATGTATAAAATGAAAAGAAGTGGACCCAAAACTGATCCTTGAGGTACACCAGAATAAAGAGGAAGCATATTGGAATAGTTGCCATTAACATCAACAAATTGAAGTCGATTTGAAAGATAAGAAAAGATCAGCTTACAAGCAGTAGAAGAAAAGTGAAAGAATTCTCTTAATTTAAAGATCATTGTAGAAAAATTAATCGAGTTAAAAGCTTTAGTTAAATCGAGGGATACAAGTGAAGCCACTTTTCCATCATTCAGATGCTTCCTTATCTCATCCGTCATATTAAGTAAGAGAGATGTTGTGTTATGACAACGTCTAAAAGCGTACTGAGATGGTGAAATAAGCTCACGAACTGATGACATTATCTGATTCTTCAGTATATGCTCAACAGCTTTAGATAAAGCTGGAAGAATTGAGATTGGTCGTAAATCATCTAATATACGAACAGATTTAGATTTTGGAATAGGAACAACACGGGCTGTCTTCCAAGCTGTCGGAAATGTAGATGTAGTTAAAATTGTGTTCACATGATATATAAGAATATTTGATATATAAGGATATATTGTTTTTAAGAAACGGATAGGAATAGTATCAATACCAACAGCTTTAGACTTAATTTTGCACAATGCATCAAACAACTCATCTTCATTAACGCAGGCAAACGAAAATGATGCATTAGTATCACTATACAGACTAAAGTTCATATCATTATCATTTTGAAAAGATCCGTCAACATTCACAAAATATTCATTAATATCATCAACATTAAAATCACCATGCCATCTACTATCTCCAGTAATGCCGCAATTTTTAAAAACTCTCCATATGCCAGATGTATCAAGGCCAGAAAATAATTTGTTGTAGAATGCTCTTTTCTCCATACGAATCACTCTTTTAGCTTTGTTTCGATATCTACAATATATATTCCAAGTAAGAGGAGATCGATTTAAACGGAATGCTGAATAAGCTAGGTCTCTGAAAGAGGTTGCTTGTAAAATAACTCTTGATTTAAGCCATTCATTATTATTAGCTTTAATTCTTTTTCGAACAATGGGTACAAATGTGTAAAGATGATTTATAAAAGTATTAATTGTATTGCCCTGAAATTCAACATCATTTGTTGTAAAAAAGGAATCAGAGTCAAATTCAGAAATCGAAAATAAGAGACCATCCCAATCAATACGATTAAAATCTTTATATTCAAAATATTCAACTATACGTACCACATTCAAGTGAAAAACCGCATAAATCAAAGAATGATGAGATAGAGAGGGACATTGAACTTGATCAGAAAATTGAACCATAGAGTCATCACTAGTTAACCAAATATCTAATAGAGTTGTGGTGCCATGGGCAATATCAAAGTGGGTTGGTTTGTTATTATGATACACAGAAAGATTGCATCGCATACACATCATTCGGAATAAATAAGATTTAGAGTTGTCAAACATGTTATTGTTGAAATCACCAACAATAATTATATTAGAATATCTTAAAAGTGTTTCATAATGTGAGCTCTCAAATTCAGCAATATCCCCATGAGGCAAGTAAACGACGCCAAACAGAGTTTTAACATCATTAAAACTGAGTTCAATAAAAACCGATTCACAACCATTAAGGGAAATTTTAGATACCACTTTATATTTTAAACCAACAGATACATAGATACAAACACCTCCTCCCCTACCTATTAAGCGATCATTCCTCACTAAATCATATCCTGACATATGTACTGATGCATTAGAAACACAAGGTTTCAACCACGTCTCAGATAAACCAATAAGATCAAAATTACTCCCAAAAATATTTACAAGTTCATTAAATTTAACAGAATTATGAGAAGGTTTTATGCTCTGGCAGTTTATGTGCGCCACTTTAAGTTGATTTGAATATATAAGTAAGTTGCTTTTAAAATAAGAATCACTGCTAACAACGGGATCAATATTAAAACCATTAGAAGACATCAAATATCATAATTATGGTAGGGAACCCATGATAATAAGAAGAGAATGTAAATATTATTTGTATAGAAAAAATATTACAAAATAAATTTATAAAAAAAGAAAAAAATAGTATTCTATGAAACATTTTTAAAAATATAAATATAAATTTAACAAAATAAATCTATATAAAATATATACCCAGCTGTCATAAGCATTAGGTTGAGATCATATTATATAAGTAAAGAAAATTTAATAATATAAGCAAGACTTAATAATTAAAAATCCAAAAAAATAATACAAAAATAAATCCAAAAATATCATTAAATCTTACTTGATTATAAAAAAATTATAAGAATTAGTTCTTAGCTCCTGTAGCATTGCTCAGTAACTCAGCACATTTAACAACATCATAAAGAACTTCTTTGCCATCATTTAGAGTTAGTTTAGCCTTAAGTTCATCTCTGTTAAATATTAAATATTTCAGAATAATTTTTTGATGCAATAGTTTTCGACAGAGTACATTTAGGTTCGAAGCACAAGGAGAGTAGTGATCGTTTAAATAAACGCGATTCACTAATTCTCCACCAATAATGTTCTTAACTTGAAGCGATCTACTTTTGAAGTATTGCTGCATTAGACGATCACGTAATCCAACATTACCAAATTTAACCAAAATAAGTTTTTTCTGATTCATATAACAAACATTATTCAAATTAAATTCCGAGATATCAATATTATAGTAAGAACATAAGGAGATCACAACAGACGGCAAGTCATTTAAACCAGATGGTAGCCCACTTATTACTACGTCAGCTCGATTAAATCTTCGGTGTAAAATATGATTTTCTAATTCAAAATCAGTAAACTTGGCAGATGTTGACGAATCAATATTGTTAATTAGTTTGTTGCAGGTTACAATATCAGTTTTCAACTCATTAATGCTTGATGATACTTCCTTCTTGAAATCACTAAGAACTTGAGCCATAGTATCTTTGAAGGCAGAAAAATCCTCTTTACTGGACTTAACAAAGTCATCAAAACTAGTTTTTAAAGATTTCAAATCCTCACGAATTGACTTGTCATCGTCACAATTTTTAGCGCAGACACAGCATGTGAAACTAAACGCGTTAGGTCTCTCCTTAAATAGTGCTAGGTGCTTATCAGTAACATCAGCACAGGTTGTATGAAGCCACAATTTACAGCCCTTGCATTGAATGCTCGCTTGGGTTTTAGCAATAGTATCCTGGCACACACCGCATTTATAAGTTTTAGCAGGAGGCATATTGGCATGCGTTTATGGGTAAAACAGAAAAACAGCAGCAATAAATATATACCATCAAAACTCCAACAACGGCAGCAAATATTTGTCGAGAAAATATTATTTTCCAATATTTTCCAACAACAGCAACAACAAACAGCAATATTTATCCCCAAAGACTCAAGCAGCAGCAATATAATGTCGATTTAAGTGTATAAAAGTTGAAAGATAACTTTTATCAATAAAAAAAAACTCCAAAGGCAGCAATTAATTGTTAGTTTAATAATTTAATGAATTTACTTTTTCCATCAAATTCCAATAACAGCAACAAGTATAACTGTTATACCCAAAGACTCCTACAACAGCAGCAATTTAATGTCGGTCTTTAGTATGGAAATATTAAATAAATTTACTATATTTCACTAAACTATGAAAAATATAATTAAAAATTGGCGCAAAAGTGCAAAAGTTAATTTTTAGTTCAAGTTAAGTTTATTTTTTTAACTATTAATGACAGCTGAGTTGCGCGCACGTTTTATACAGGCATAGCGTTGCCAGATTTTTTTCTATTTTTGATCTATTGAACCTACAATGGGTCAAAATCGGGAAAAATATTTTTTAACCCGAATTTTATTTTTACCAAAAATATTTTTTGTCATAATTTCATTAATAAATTTAAATTTTTTTTAAAAAAAAATTTTAATTATTTTTTAAAATGAAAAAAAAAATTTGAAAATTTTTTTAAAATTAAAAAAAAAAATTTTATAACTTGTTTAAAAATTAAAAAAAAAAATTTAAAAATTAAAAAAAAACAATTCGAAAAATAAATTGAAATAAAATTTTTTTTAAAGTTAACAAAAAAATTTGAAAAAAAAATATTTTAATTCTGTTTACCTAAAAATATTTAAATTTGTATTTTAAAGTATAATTTGGTGAAGGGTATATAAGAATCGGCACAGCCGAATATAGCTCTTCTATTTGTTTATTTTATTTCACATTTATGGAGACCAACAACATTTATAAAACAAATATATAGATTAGGGCCTAGTATTACATAGTATAAAATAAATCACTTGACTTCTTTCTGTACTAAACACGGATTTCTCGGCTTTGCTTCACCATAATAGAGGTTTGCATTAAACGATGCATTGACCTTTACAAAATAGTAATCGTCCAATAACTCAATTTTGGATTTTTTTGTTGCTTGACTGGTTTTTGAAATAAACGATTAATTGTCTTCTAATAATTAATATTGAAATTGAACATAACCAAATTTTATATGAATATAAATGTTTTTACCAACTTTTATTAGGATCGGTTCATAATTGACCCGAATTATTGTGACACTTGGGTGTAGGGCATAACCAAATATTGCTGATAATAACATTGCATGGTGTAAGGTTAACATACCCATCAATTTTTTATAAACATCTCCCAAAAATTCTTTAAAAAAAATATTCTAGACAACTTTTCTACATGACAAAAAAAAAAAAACAGGCCCTATTTCTTTTTAACGACTCCATTGACATTTTGTTAATTTGGCTAAAAGGTTTAAATTTATGAATAATAAAAAGATAACCAACAATAACAATAACAACTAATGTAAACACACGACAACACCTTAAAATTATAATTTTTAAAATATAAACTAATTTGTATTTTTTTTTATTCTCCATCCCCTTCGTCCTTTTAAACAAATAACAACAATGTGTGTGTGTTGGGTGTCCTGTCTATGTGCGGTGTGTATGTAGGTTGATGGTAAAACAATTAAGGCTCAGATATGGGATACAGCTGGTCAAGAACGTTATCGTGCTATTACTTCAGCTTATTATCGTGGCGCTGTTGGTGCTTTGCTTGTATATGACATTGCCAAGCATTTGACATACGAGAATGTGGACAGATGGTTGCGGGAGTTGCGTGATCATGCCGATCAAAATATCGTTATTATGCTGGTGGGTAATAAATCGGATCTAAGACATTTAAGATCCGTGCCCACGGATGAGGCGAAATTGTTTGCCGAACGTAATGGCTTAAGTTTCATTGAAACTTCAGCGCTAGATTCTACTAATGTTGAAACTGCATTCCAGAATATACTCACAGGTTAGTAGTGCATAGTAATTTAATTAATTTTTTTTAAATTAAATTTTAATTAAAAAATTATATTTTTTTGTTTATTATAGAAATTTATCGCATTGTTTCTCAAAAACAAATACGTGATCCTCCGGAAGGTGATGTTATTCGTCCTGGCAATGATGTACCCATTGATATTAAGCCGACTGTTACTAGTGATGTACGCAAACAGTGCTGTCAGTGACCGCCTTATAGCTGCCCCCACAATTATTACACCTTTAATCAACAACAACAACAACAGAAACACGCTAAAAGCCCATGTTATCTTTTAAATATAATTTCCATTACTATTCTCTAAGAAGCTGTTATTTAGTGTGACAACAACTTTAAAAAAAAAAAAATTCAACAACAATCCAACTATAATCCAAAACGAAAGCTTTCGTCAATACCATCCTTTCTGAAGGCTTAAAAACAAACAAACAGAAAATATATAAGAAACAGAGAAAGCTTCATTTTCGAAAAACAAAAACTGATTTCTTTTTTTTAATAATTTAAATTATTTCTCTATTTTTCTCTCTCCCCTGTTTCCTATTTTTTTCTCCTCAATTAAATTAAAATAAATCTAAAACTAAAATATAGCAAACTTTTCCTTTTCAAGAAAACAAAACTTATATTATAGTATATTAAAAAAAAAGAAAACAAATCAAAAAAAAAGAGAAAACAAGTTTTTAAGCAAAAGTTTCATTTCAATTTCCCAGAAAAATCTTATTTTCAAAGTTTCTTTTGTAGGCTTGCTTTCATTTCACATTTTATTTTCCTTCTTCATATTCATGTTTAACATTTAATTAGTTTTTGTTTCAAAACCACCAACCAAGAACTATTAATTTTCGCTTGTAATTGTTTCTATTTTTTATTTTCTCAAATTCTTTTACGTTTTATTGTCTTTATATGATTTGCTACATTCAGAATTCAGTTTTGAAAAAGACTTCTTGATTTAGTTTTTTTGCCTCTTAATACATTTTTTTTTATATATAAATTTAATATTTTTACATTTTAAATTTATAAAACAAACAACAACAACAAAAAAATTAAGAAATTTAAAAGCAAAAATATATAATATTAAATTAAAAATTAAAGTATATATATATATTTGCGCGTAATTTAAAGAAAAATAACAAAATAAAATTTAAATATAATTTCAAATGAAATAAAATTAAAATTTTGAACAATTAAAAAGATTTTTTCTGTTCGACTGATGGGGTCGAATTTTATACAGCTTAGGACACTGATATCTAGAAATAAAATTGTACCCCTTGTTCTGTAAATCGAGTGATATTTCTCTTTCCGGGAGGGCAGCTTGGCAAAAAATAATGTAATTCAAAATAAGATCTAAAACACTCACAGCTCAAGTATTTTTTCTTTGGCCAGTGTCAAAATTTGTGTTAGAATTTTTCTACCTATATCGAATAGCAGTCTGGTTCCTGCCAAATTCAGTCAGGAGCACAAGGTTTTACCTCGAAGTGTTCCATCAACCCGTCAGTCTTTTGGCCTGTGACACTCCAGTGCCTTTTACGCCGCCTGGCTTATTATCCCAGGTGGGAATACTGGGAAAGTCTCCCAGTATCCGTCACCATTGTGGTGTTTCTTTCCATTTTAGATCCATCAGTAAATACCGCATAACCTTATTATTATTTTGACAATCAGTTATCATTACCTCTCATCTTACAGTTCATATGCAACCCCCTGTCTATACCTGATAAATATTTATAATGATAAACTTCAAAATGGTTGTCAAGATAAAAAATTATTAGGTATAGTCTCCATTTATACTAATAAGAGACTATACCAGATAATATTTTATCATCACAACTATTTTGACGTTTATCATGATAAAAATTTATCAGGTATAGACAGGGGGTTATTAGTATTATTGCTTCGTTATGACAAAATTGTTATGATAAATATTTGTCAAGTATAGACAGGGGGTAAGTTTAGTTTAAGTCACGCAAGTGTTAAGTGTTTCCTATAGAGTTCCTGCTGGTGTAGTAGGTATTAAGTCCCTTTTTCAGTCTCTCCTGTATATTCCTTGTTCAGAGTAATTTGCTGTCCAAGAAAACGATTCACTTTCAGCCCAATTATGAATAAAAATTCCCCGGAAGTTTTTCCCCTTTTCTCATTTTTCCTATTAAAATTCAATGGGAAAAAACTCCCGGGGAACAAACTCCCGCGGAATTGTTTATTCATAATTGGGCTGTTTATGTCTTCTGGCAGAGAGAATAAGTTCCGTCTTTTTGGGGTTGACACCGGGTCCCTTTTTTTCTGCGCACGGAGAGAGAGCTCCGTTTTCACGATATCACTGACACTGAACTTCTGTCGAAATTTGGTCGAAACCCGAAACTGTTAAGAAGAAAAAAGATACATCTAAAAAACACTATTCTCTTGAAGATGTAGATAGAAGATCACATTATACAAAAGTCTGAGCTATGAATAAAGGCAGTGTATTCGACTTTTGATACATCAACTTATTTTTTTTTTGTTTTAAAAAAATGGAGTTTGAGGTGGCTTGCTTATATGTATTTGAGATTTCCTCTTTCAGATTCCGAAATCCGTTTCTCGGTATGATTTGTTATAAAATGTTTTATTCCACAATTTTAATTTATTGTTAAGTTTTTACCTTTTAAAAACGGTGGTTTATACATATACGACTTTTGATTTGAGTTCACATATTTAAGATATTTTTCACGGCTAAACCCTTATTCCGGGAGTACAGTTGTGTGGTGGCTAGGTGAAATCATGGACCTTTGAAAGTTTTTACACAAAGTTGAAGTTCACAGCACTGATGTACAATGAACTTCAGAGCAAAGTAGAAAAAATTTATTATTTTCATCTGTGAAGTATGCAAATCTCTGATAAACACTAATTGAGTTAATTTTAGATAACAGTTGAAGCAAAAGTAAATAAACGATTTATTGTTCCAAATATTTGAATATAATTTTACCGTTAAATTGAATTTACACAATTTTATTTCAAAGTTGCCAGTGTACATGAATACGTAGTAGTAATGAACATTACCATTCACATAACTGAACACACACAGCCAAACAAAGAGAACAAAAAGAAAAACAAATTATTGAACATACCCCACACTTTTGACATTTCACGTGTTACTCTTTTGTTTTGATTTCGTTTTGCATAGGAAAACACGCGGTGGAACATCTTTTCAATTTAAAAAATATAAAAAATAAATTAACTTTATTGAAATAAAATGGGTAAAGCTAAAAAGAAGCATCCTAAAAAGCGTACCGCGGCCTTTAAGGAAAGCGAACCAAGTGAATTGGTTGAGGCACCACATTCCTTTATCATACATCGCGGCTTATCGTGCCCGTATATTACGGATTTAACTCTAGATTTTCGTCGAATTATGGAACCCTTTACGGCCAGTGAACTAAAGGAAAAGAAAATGAATCGTATTAAAGATTTTGTGGCTGTTAGTAGTTTTTTCCATGTCTCACATATGGGAATTTTCAATAAGGCCGCCACACAATTGTCATTTAAAGTTTTAAGGCTGCCGCGAGGACCAACATTAACATTTAAGGTACATCAGTTCACATTGGCCCGTGATGTTATATCGCAAAATAAAAAGCAATTTGTGGATGAGGATATTTTCAAACATTCGCCTTTGGTGGTAATGAATAACTTTACAGGCGATGGTAAACATTTGAAATTAATGGCTTCTACATTTCAAAACATGTTTCCGGCTATAAACTTGGCAGAGGTAAGAGTTTGTTACAAAAATATACAGAAGGATTTAAAATAGTAATAAGTAAATTTTATTTTAAATCTAGGTCAATATAGCTACCATAAGAAGGTGTGTACTTTTTTCGTTTAATCCTCAAACAAGTTTAGTGGAAATGCGCCACTATTCCATACAAGTTGTTCCGGTTGGTTTAACAAAAGGTGTTAAGAAATTGGTAATGGGTAAAATTCCCAATTTGTCAAAATGTGAAGATATAGCCGATTTTATAATGCAGTAAGTACCTATTAAAATAAAACCGTGAATACTCTAGACATTAAAAATAAACCTTCTTTTTTGTAGGGATGGCAATGCTTCCGAATCAGAAGCCGAAGATGATGAAAACTCTCAAGTTGTTTTGCCCCAAACTCTTAGGCGCAAAGGTAATATGGAAAATAACAAATCAGCCGTACAACTATATGAAATTGGTCCCCGCATGACCATGCAGCTCATGAAAATTGAGGATGGTTTATTAACCGGAGAGGTACTCTATCATGACCATATCACTAAGACCGAAGAAGAAAAGGAAGAACTTAGAAAAATGATCGAAAAGAAACAAAAACTTAAGGAACAACGTAAAAAACAACAGACCGAAAATCGGGCTAAAAAACTAAAGGAATTGGACAAGAAAAATAAAAATTCGCATCAAAATACTGCAGCAGCAGAAGGTGAAGATGAAGAAAACCAATACAGTGATTTGGAAGATGATGCTGTCTACTATAAGGAAGAAGTAGGCGAAGAACCAGACGAAGAATTATTTAAATCCACAGATCCGGCTAGTCGGAAGAGATCAAAACTACCATACAGTTTGAAAGCCAATAAAAAGCCTAGATTGGAAAAGAAAGACTCCTTCTCTAAGAAAGATTCCTACTCTAAAAAGGATTCCTTCTCCAAGAAAGATTCCTACTCTAAGAAGGATTCCTACTCCAAGAAGGGCGACTTCAAAGATAAGAAAGGCTTTAAGGACAAAAGAGCCTCTAAGGACAAAAAGGGCTTTAAGAATGGATTTAAAGAGAAGAAATCATTCAAATTTAATAAGAGAAAATAAAACGCAAATAGTTTTCTTAAATTTATAGTTTTCTTTTTTTTATTATATTTAAATAAATTTTAAAATTTAACCAAACATTTTTTGTACCATACCCTTATACTGAGCATTACTATTCTTCCAACTATTTAAGATTTTCTGATGCAAGTTGACAAAATCTTTTTTATTCTTATAATCAGCTACCTTCTCAATTGTCTTTTGGGCCAATTCAAATTCGTTCATGTGGTAATAGGCCGTGGCACGACGATAAATGCTTTTCTCCGAGGGATTATTCATAGTGTCTACGAAATTTGTTTGATACACCACATCATCGTAACGTTTTTCGTTGAGCAGACAAGCGGCCAAATTGGTTTGTATTTGTATGAACAGATCCTGCATATCTTTGCCTGCTACACCATCTTGTTTTTTGGTTAAACCCTCAAAACTCTTGTACGATATTAAGCACTTGGCAGCTTTAGTAAAGTATTCGTGGGCAAATATGGGATACTTTTTGAACATTTTCACTCCATTCTCTTTATATTTCAAAGCCAAATTATACATTTCTGGTACTGTTAACTGTTGAATTCCCTTTGTTTCTTTAATTTCTTGTAACGTCAAGATTATCTTTACCTCTTCCCCAGGTGTTTTGGTTTTCACTGTGCACTCTGCCGTTTCACCCAACATCATTTGCTGCACCAATATCTCTAAGTAATAGTCAATGGGTGTTATGGCCGTACCCATTTCCATGTTTTGATCAGTGTTTAGAGTATTTTCATTTAGCCACTGTGTTTCCCTTTCCTTGAGATTTTCTACACGTTTAACATAAATTACTACTTTAGCCACTTGATTGGGCTTTTCCACTTTAGTGAATTCCAGTGCCTGCACCTTTTTGTGTAAACCCTTACGTTCGAGTTGCCATTCAGTACCCACATACCATTCCATTTTGGAAATTATTTATGTTGGTTTTATTTTTTTAATTGCTGAGATTTTGTTTAATGTTATTGTTCGATTTGTTTTGTTCAGTTTGAGTTTTTGCAATTTCTCATATTTTCTATAGGAATGTACTTTGCAAATATGGCATCACTTACAATTAAACGATTTACTATTTTTGTTAGAGATGTAAAATTATCGATAAATTGATAACTTGACAACCATTTTGACGTTTATCATGACAAAAATTTATCGGGTATAAACATAGGCTAACGTCAGTTTGTTATTTATCATAAAATATGCAGTAATATCTAAAAATATGCTCTTAACCCGCTGTCTATACTTGACAAATATTTATCATATCAATTAATAAGGCACAGTGGGGGGAATGAAACAAATAGTGTAAATTAATCTGTAACTTCTAAATGGATAGTCGGATTTTAATAAAATTGAAGAGCTTTAGCCATGATAAAAATATATTTTTCTACTATGGGTTTAGCTGAGTTTTAGTTTTGAATTTGAAATTTTTTTGTATTTAACTTTGTTTTTATTAAAATAACATTCTCTACATCCGAACATTTTTTTTTAACTTTCGATGAGCTTGGATAAACTAGATTTGTTCCATTTTATATCTTAAAAAAACAAAAACATTTAAATTATTAAGCCAATGTAAACAAACTTTGACAGATAGAAGCCAGAAAACATCGATAAAAAAAAGTCAGCTGCCTTTTTAACGTCACCTATAATGAATTCGCTATGCTCCAGGGTTAATTTCTTTAAAAAAAAAACAAATATTTAAACAATCTCTGGCATCTCTAAAGATAAAAAAAATTGCAAACGAATTACGATTGTTTTTTTATTCAAATTGAAAACAAACGATCTTAAAAAGACATTCATTCTATTTATTCAACAATAGTTACTACATTCCTCAGAAAATTAGAATTAAATAACAAATTATGACTAATATGATAAAACGTGGTGCATTTATAGTATTTGAAGGCTGTGATCGCAGTGGAAAATCCACACAATCCCGTCTATTAGTAGAGCATTTACAAAAGACAGCTGTACCGGTAAAACACATGGTATTCCCAGAACGTTCATCCAACATTGGACAACTTATTAATGGCTATCTGACCAATAAACAAGATTTAAACGACGAAACAATACATCTGCTCTTTGCAGCCAACAGATGGGAGCACACAAATGAAATATTAAATTTACTCAAGTCCGGCACTACACTGGTGGTCGATCGCTATTCCTATTCGGGCGTTGTGTACAGTGCTGCTAAGGGTATGTCTTTGAAATGGTGTATGAGTCCGGAAAATGGTCTACCACGGCCAGACATTGTGTTCTATTTAAAAGCTGAAGCAGATGCTTTATTGGATCGCGGTAATTATGGTGAGGAACGTTATGAGAAAAAAGAATTCCAAATGAAAGTTGCCAAAATATACGAGGAAATTTACGAAAAGGAAAAAGACTATTGGCATCAAGTCGATGCTAAGCAAAATCCAAGCGATATACATGAACAAATTAAGGAAAAATTTGCAGATATTTTAAAGAACGTTGAGACAAATGAAATTAGCCAAATAAAGTGGTAAATAGTGGGTTCAAATGTATTAAAAATATATGTTAATTATTGTTAAGTTAAAAATATGCTATTAATTACATATCTGCAAAAATTATATTTAACATACAATTGTAATTAAATACCAAGCAATTAATTATTAAGTACCTATACAATTAAATGAAACATTTTAAAGAATTTCCAAGTCAAAGTTTTTAATTTTGTGCCAAAAAATATTTGGAAAAGCCAGCAATAGAAAATAAAATCATTTCCTCTAATATTCATTTAACTTTTTCATTTCAATAATGTAAATACTAGGTGTATTAATTAATACGCCTTGTGTAAATATAAAGAAAATACAAAATTTTATCTTCGATGAAAAACTTGTTCTCATTGCCTAAAATACTCCAAATATTTTCGATTAATGGTTCAGAATCAATAAACTTCTTAGCCCCCACTAAACAAAAAAAATTAATCCTCAGCGAACATTTAGCATAATCATTAACATAAAATAGAAATAACAATGGATACAATATCGAACCTTGGGACAAACCACTAGTACATGATAGAACTGGCGTTCAGTTCTCTGTACTCTAACAAATTGCTTCCTGCCTATAAGGTAAGAAGAATACATGAAGTGAAGTGAGATAGAGGATAATCCAAATTGGGAAGGTAACTTACCCACCAGTATATTACATTTATCAAAATGACTATAATAAAATAATTTCCTTGCTTCAATGCAATTCATAAGTATCGCCTCAAATATTTTAATTGCTCTCCTGTTTTTCAATAAATTCGTGACCTTTTTCATCTTAACGGTTACGGTAAATTCTCATTCGCAGCCATTTAAAAATAATTTTTTGTTATATATCAATGAGAGAGTGATTTATTCAAGAAAATTTTATGTATGGGGTTGAGAGAAACAGAAAAGAAACGAACACAAATAATCTGGATGAGTGATTTATAATTTATTTTGTTCGTAAAGGTTAGATCAGGGAAGCGCAAAAAGAGAAATTGTAGTTTGTGTGCATGTATGGGTTAAAAATAAAAAATCCGCAACAACATCAAGCAACAGAATGAAATATTTGTTTTATTACGCTCTATTGTTTACAAATAAATGAGTTATTTGTATTTTTTACGCTCTTGCTGTGTGTTTTGCTTACTTTCGGGTTGTATACGTGTAAATTCACGAAAATGTTCGTAATCTCAACAATATGAACGCCTACCAATGGGTTATATTGTGACTTTTATTTGCGAACATTGAAAAATAAATGGCAAAAATGCATTTGATCAAATGAATTTATCAAAAGATTAATAAGAATTTAAAAAAAAATCTCATTTCTGTTACTCAGACTTAATTACTTCTTCATACTTATCATATTATTTCCATAATTTGTTAACAAATAGTAATAATTTGTTATTGTATGTAAATAAAAGAGAAAGTAACATTTATTAACAACAAGAACAAATGAATTGTTTATCTCACACCAAACCATTAAAAAACAACAAATTCGAATAAAGGTCATACCAAACCATTTAAATAAAAATCATTTTATAACTGTTATTTTCAATGATTTATTTTTATCACAAAAATATAAATCACAATTTGGGTTTTTTCGTATATGGACGAGTTATTTTCGATCTCTGGTTACGACATGGGAAATCATCAAATCCCGAGGATATTGATTAAATTAAAAACCAAACATGTATGGCAGGATAAATAAAAGAAAATGATTATATTCAATATATTATTAGCACATTATTTTAAAGTCATGTTTAAAAAATGTTTTTAGGCCTTATTCATATTAAAATTTTAAATTTATCAGAGGTTTATGAAATTTCGTTTTTAAACCTTTTAGGGCCATTATTAAAACTTGCCTTTATGTTCGAATTAGTAAAAGGTACCCTTAAAGTTAACTTTCTATTTCGAACATAAATCCAAGTTATAAATTTAAAAATTGATTATAAATAAGAAGGAAATATAGTCTATAATATCGTGGTTATTTCTTGAATATGTTTAAAATATGTATGAGTAAATAAGTGTATAAATATATAAAAAATCATGCATAGGATGGATATCTAATAAATTGTAATCGTTTCGTAATTCTTTATTCAAGCACATGAGTTGTATTTACGGCGCCAGTTTCTGTTACTTTTTCAGCTATATCCGATAATAGTTCATAATGCAAAAGCTGTTGGCTTGATGTAGCATTGCGTAGATTTGTTCGACATCTTTCATTGGCCTGGTAGCACCAAGCTTTTGTCATATTTAGCTCATGATGAGCAGTGGGTAGGTTTTTCTGCACTGCTCGGCTGGAACGTGACAATACCACAACCATTGTAAATATATCGATGGCAGCATTAGCTAATCTATTAAGGACGTTTTGTTCATGTATAATATTTTTGCCATATTTGATTAGTAGAGACTCCACCGATTGGCCAAACAAGTCTATACATTCGGCAGTGGCCTTGCCATGATCTTGTAACTCGTTTACAATAAAAGGTGATAAATCTGTGCCACCAATACCCACAGTGCTGGCAGCACGTCGCGAAGCTTCTTTAAATATAAAACCAAAATTAGCAGCTGGATTTCTGAAGGCCTTTTGCAATTCTTTCAAATGAGAGCCAGCATATTGTATGCCTGTCAAAGCCACAAACAATCTTAAAATATCATTGGTGCCTTCGAAAATTCTGAAAATACGTAAATCACGCAAAACACGTTCAAGACCAGCTTCTTTCATGTAACCCATACCGCCGAGCACCTGTATAGCTTCATCACATACGTACCAGGCTGCTTCGGAGGCAAATACTTTTGAAATGGCCGCCTCTAAGTGATAATCTTGACTGCCTGCATCCATATTCTGGGATATGGTAAATGCCATTGATTCTGTTACGTATTGTATCACATTCATTTGGGCAATCTTTTCTTGTATGCCCTTATACTCCTTGAGTTTTTTACCAAATTGAACACGATTGTTAACATGATCGACCGCCTTTTCAATGCAGTACTTCATGCTGCCGGATAATATGGCGCCCATGCCATAACGACCAGTATTTAAAATGTTCATGGCCACCTTAAAGCCTTCACCAACTTCGCCCAATACATTTTCAACGGGTACTTTAACATTGTCAAAGTACACTTCTGTAGTGCTGGAGGCATTAATGCCCATTTTCTTTTCAGGTGGCCCATTGGTTACTCCGCCAAATGCCCGTTCTACAATAAATGCTGTAACTTTATCCTTCTTGGCACCGCTGGCTTTGTCCACAACCTCAGTTTGAGCAAATACCGTGAAAATATTGGCAAAACCACCATTGGATATCCAAATTTTAGTACCATTCAACACATAATGTTTACCATCGGCTGACAAGACTGCTTTGCTTTTTATAGAGCTAGCATCTGAACCAGCACTGGACTCTGTTAAAGCAAAAGCAGCATATATCTTTCCGGTGGTTACTTGCGGCAAATATTTAGCTTTTTGTTCCGAAGTGCCATACAGCAGAATGCCTTTGAAACCAATACTTTGATGGGCACCCAAAGTGATGGCCAAGCCCAAATCATTATATCCTACAATCTGACCCAGACGTCCATATTGTGTGTTGTTTATTCCCATACCACCATAATCGTGCGAAACTTGAGCACCAAAACATCCCAATTCCCACAGCTTATCTAGGGTTTTATCATCAGTTTTGCAATTTTCATCACTTTTGGCAGCATCATTAAATTCTTTGTAGAATCTTGAAATGGGATCCTGTAAGCTGATGGTAAGTTCCTTGTCTTCCGGACTAAGTACGTCGGGGTAAGGAAATACTTGAGCTGATACCAAATTTCCGCGAAATATGTTGGCCATAAAAGAGGAATTTGATTTTGTTTCTTCTTTGACTTCATGTTGCACCTTTGTCCTGGGCAAAGCAGCAGTAGAGTAAAACATAAAATATTGTGTTCTAGGAACCAGTGTCACTTGTTTAACAATTTTCAACATTTTTTTTTAAAACAAACTTTAAACAATAATAAAAATATAGTAGATAATCTTGGACTTTGTTCAGTTGTTGCCACAAATAAATCTTCTTAATTAATCTTTTATTGTATCAAACAGTGCTGCCGGAGAAAAGTAATTTGGATAATCCAGTCAACCAAGATTTAACCTTGAAATGCTCTTTGGGACCGTCTTGAAGTTCAAAGAAGAATCTTAAAAGTATAGAATCAAGTAATGGTGTCATATTAGTGGGCAAAGGTCACAAATATTATTTATTGCACATATCTCGGTTATATTGTTTCAAGCTTATTTACAAGTTATCACAATATTTGTGGAGCATAAAATTTACATTTTGATTTAGGAGCATTTTTGCGCGCCATTAACTTTTTTTTGTTATAGTGCGTTAATCTCTATTTTTTATAGTTTGTACTCACCCTAATATTTGGGAGTGAATAATGCGATTATTGTAGTTGCAACAACATATTTATAATCCAATTTGTGGAGGTGGCATCGTCTAAACTAACATTTATGTAAATAATAATTTCTGCGTAAGTTTTTCACCACAAAAACTAAAACAGAAAAAAATGTTTACCCTGAGTCTGACCGAAACCGTTTTTTCTAAACTGAAATCGAACCTAATATTCGACTAAATAATTAATATTCCACTGATTTCTGAAATAATTAAATGCTTTAAATTTTAGAACATCTTTTAGCTAATTTTTTACATATCCTACCATTAAATATCGAACTTTCACTCAATTCCATTTTCGGAATAGTATTTTTGGGAGGTTTTATATATAACTTATAAGTCCTCAAGTATAGACATTCGGCTTAATTTTACTTGAATAAATTAAAACCGAGTTTTTGACTCAATCCGAATAATCGGGCGAATCTAGCTCATTATTTTTATAAATGGTCGTCACGCCGGATTGCTACCTATTTACCATATAGTATAGATATATAGGCCTAAAAGCTCAAATAATGGATGTTGTAGTTTTTATGTTTTTATCCGATTTGATCAATAAGTCTCAAAAAATATCTGTTTATTCAATATATGTGAAATCAAAGAGAGATCATGATTGACATCAATAGGTCGGGTATAGTCCTGATTCGATTGCTATTTAAAATCGAGAAAATCAGCCGACAAATGGCTTAGATACCAGCAGAAACCCGCAACTACCTCGATTTTTTCAACATTTTTTTACCGGAATTTTTTTATAGGGAATATAAAATTCGAGCTTTCATTTAACGTATAATACGTCCATATTTACTTTCTTATTTTCGAATTATGAGTAATTAATGACAAATGTTTTATGCTAAGCCCACATCACATAGTTTAAAACCCATCAGTCCGCCAGTTGGCCGGCTATGAAAAAAAAAATTTAATCCGAAGTCGCTTTTCGACTTTTTTGAATCGGAATTTTTTCACAAAAACAATGTTTTCACCATAAAATTTTTTTTCACCAAAATTTTTTTTTCGCAAAAAATATTTTTCGCTACAGAAAAAAAATATTTTTTACCAGAAATATCAACTTTTTTCAAATATTATACATACATAAATATTCCTATTTTTTTATATGGACTACATAGATGCATCCTTTCATCATATCTCCCATTTCAATATACAACAAATAAAATGCAAACAAATATCGTTAAGTTTAATCAACATTTTATTAACATAAGTTATTACTAAAATAATCGTTTTTTCTTAAATAAGTTAAAAAAGTCTATTCAATTTGTTTAAAATTTCTGTATTACATACATAAAACATTTAAATATTTACTATCGTTCGGGAATTCTTTATTCAATCACATGTGTCGTATTTACGCCACCGGTTTCTGTAATTTTTTTCGCTATCTCTGATAATTGCTTATAATGCAAAATTTGTTCACTTGATGTAGCATTTCGTAGATTTGTGCGACATCTTTCATTAGCCTGATAACACCAAGCTTTTGTCATGTTTATTTCATGTTCAGCTGTGATTAGTTGTTGCTGCACTGCTCGGCTGGAACGTGATAATACCACCACCATCGCATAGATATCGATGGCAGCATCAGCTAATCTATTAAGGATATTTTGTTCATGTATGATATTTTTGCCATATTTGATTAGGAGAGATTCCACGGTTTGGCCAAACAGGTCTATGCATTCTGCGGTGGCTTTGCCATGGGCTTGCAATTCTGTTACAATAAAGGGTGATAAATCTGTGCCGCCAATACCCACTGTGGTGGCAGCACGACGAGAAGCTTCCTTAAATATTAAACCCAAATTGGCGGCAGGATTTTTGAAGGCCTTTTGCAGTTCCTTCAAATGAGAGCCGGCATATTGTATGCCAGTCAAAGCTACAAACAATCTTAAAATGTCATTGGTGCCCTCGAAAATTCTGAAAATACGTATATCACGCATTACTCTTTCCAAGCCAGTTTCTTTCATAAAGCCCATGCCGCCCAAAATCTGAATAGCTTCATCACACACATTCCAAGCAGCCTCTGAAGCAAATATTTTCGATATGGCTGCTTCTAAATGATAATCTTGACTGCCTGAATCCATATTTTGGGAAATAGTAAATGCCATTGATTCAGTGGCATATTGTAGTACATTCATTTGGGCAATCTTCTCCTTTATAGCTTCATAATCCTTTAGTTTTTTACCAAACTGTACACGATTGTTAACATGATCGACGGCCTTTTCAATACAGTATTTCATGGTGCCAGACATGGTGGCTCCCATACCAAAACGGCCATTATTCAAAATGTTCATGGCCACCTTAAAGCCTTCGCCAACTTCGCCCAATACATTTTCAACGGGTACTTTAACGTCTTCAAAGTAGACTTCGGTAGTGATGGAGGCTTTAATGCCCATTTTCTTTTCAGGCGGGCCATTGGTCACACCACCAAATGCTCGTTCCACAATAAATCCTGTAACCTTTTCCTTTTTCTCTCCCGTTACTTTATCAACAACTTCAGTTTTGGCAAACACAGTGAAAATATTGGCCATGCCACCATTGGAAATCCAAATTTTAGAACCATTCAGTATATAATGTTTACCATCGGCAGACTTTACAGCTTTACATTTAATGGAACTAGCATCTGAGCCAGCACTGGGTTCCGTTAAACAAAATGCAGCAAATACTTTTCCGGTAGCTACTTGTGGCAAATATTTGGCTTTTTGTTCTGGAGTGCCATACAGCAAAATTCCTTTAAAGCCAATACTTTGATGAGCTCCCAATGTTACACCCAAGCCCAAATCATTATAACCTACGAATTGACCAAGACGACCATATTGTGTATTGTTCAGCTCCAAACCGCCATACTCCTGGGGAACTTGTATGCCAAAACCACCCAATTCCCATAACTTATCTAGGGTTTTATCATCAGTTTTGCAATCCTCATCGCTTTTGGCAGCATCATTAACTTCTTCGTAAAATCGTTGAAAGGGTTCCGACAGACTTTGGGTCAGTTCTTTGTCCTCTTGACTAAGAACATCTGGATATGGAAAGACTTGAGTGGATACTAAATTTCCTCGAAATATGTTGGCCATAAAAGAGGTATTTGTTTTCGTTTCTTCTTTCACTTCATGTTGCACTTTAGCCTTGGGCAAGGCAGCTGTAGAGTATCGTAGAAAATATTGCGTTCTTGGAACCTGTATCACTTGTTTACCAATTTTCAACATTTTGTTAGAGTATGAAATTTCTCTCGTATATGTATTTAATATAGTAGATGGACGGTCTTGGACTTTGCTCACTTGTTGCCACAAACAAATCTTCTTGGTAAATGTTTATTTGTAACGAACAGTGATGCCGGAAGAAAACTAATTTTGTACAAAAACAACAACTTTTTATCAACACAAAAACAGATGCCAGAGAGATTTATTACTACTATACCCAATCAAGTAGGATGAAATCGCCAAAATTTTATAAAAATATAATGATAAGAACAAGGCTTATTGATTTTTATACCCTTCACCTTCGTAAGATAACTTACATACATTAATATCTCCGAAATTCTTCCGGCTCGGTTGCTATTAAAAATCGAGAAAATCGGTCACAAATGGCTGAAATATAAGGAAAAAACCAGGACAACCTCGATGTTTGACCTACATCTGAATTACTAAGTCATTAATATAGACAATATGGATATCTAATGATGGATATTTCTTTGCAACCTTTGCAACGACGTATATAAGACCATAGTAAGTTGGACCTACAATGGGTCAAAATCGGAAAAAATATTTTTTAACCGGAATTTTTCTTCACCAACAATTTTTTTTAATTTTTATTATAAAATTTGAAAATTGAAATAAAAAGTAAGAAAAATAAATAAAATAAATGTATAAATATGCTTTCACTGGCAAAATATAATCTAACAAATCCATACCAAAATTCTTTAAATATTTTGAATTTCCTGTCGGCCATAAGGTATTTCCTTATGTATATTTCGGTTTCCCCGGTTATTAGATTTCGGGCAGATGCTTTGAACATGCTTCAAAAACAACAGTTGTTTATCACTAAAATGCTTTGTTTCACAGTTTTTTTTTTATATTGTGAAACAAATAGAAACTAATAATAATTGGAATTTATTTTATTCTGTTAACAATTTTCCCCACACTGTGTAACGGTATTTATATATTTCTTATATCTGTCAACTCCGCCAACTAATGTCACCGTTAGCGCAAACTCGAAACATATGGCAATATTCTCAGTTTGTTATTTTTAAATTGATTAGTCTTGGCCTCCACAACTTGTTTAGACGAAATTAGTTAGTGATCAAAGTCCAGTTGTTAAAGTATATTGTAAGAGGAAAAGAAAGCCAGAAAAGTTGAAAAAATGTTGAAGATCGGACAAAAAATTATACAAACTCCCAAATCAAATAATTTGGTGAGATTTTATGCATCTGCAGTACCAAAGACCAATGTCAAGCATGAAACAAAACAAGAACCAAAAACGAATAACTCATTTATGGCCAACATTTTTCGTGGAAATCTAGTATCGACACAGGTATTTCCTTATCCCGATGTGATGTCACAAGATGATAAAGAACTAATTAGCAGTTTGATTGATCCCATGGAAACATTCTTTGCCGAAGTGAATAATGCTGCCAAAAACGATGAAAATTCCAAAATCGATGATCATACACTCGATCAATTGTGGGAATTGGGAGCTTTCTCAATGCAGGTGCCAAATGAATTTGGTGGTTTGGGTTTAAATAATACACAGTATGGTAGACTGTGCCAAATTGTTGGTGCTAATGATTTGGGTTTGGGCATTACAATTGGTGCTCATCAAAGTATTGGTTTCAAGGGCATTTTATTGTATGGCACACCAGCACAAAAAGCCAAATATTTGCCACAAGTGTCTACCGGAAAAGTATATGCTGCTTTTGCCTTAACAGAGCCCAGTGCCGGTTCAGATGCTGGTTCCATTAAGTGCAAAGCTGTAAAGTCCAGCGATGGCAAACATTACATATTGAATGGTTCTAAAATATGGATTTCTAATGGTGGTATTGCTGATATCATGACAGTGTTTGCCCAAACTGAGATAACCGATGAAGTTACCGGCGAAAAGAAAGACAAAGTTACTGCCTTTATTGTGGAAAGAGGTTTTGGTGGTGTCACCAATGGAGCACCCGAAAAGAAAATGGGCATTAAATGCTCCAACACAGCTGAAGTATATTTCGAAGACGTTAAGATACCCATTGAAAATGTTTTGGGACAAGAAGGCGAAGGCTTTAAAGTGGCCATGAACATTTTGAATAATGGTAGATTTGGCATGGGCGCTACACTAGCTGGCACCATGCAATATTGTATTGAAAAGGCTGTCGATCATGTTAACAATCGTGTACAGTTTGGCAAAAAACTTAAGGAATATTCGGCTATACAAGAGAAAATTGCCCAAATGAATATGATCCAATATGCCACTGAATCCATGGCATTCCAAATATCACAAAACATGGATGCCGGCAGCCAAGATTATCATTTAGAAGCGGCTATTTCAAAAGTTTTCGCCTCTGAGGCAGCTTGGTATGTGTGTGATGAGTCCATACAGATTTTGGGCGGCATGGGTTTCATGAAGGAAACTGGCTTGGAAAGAGTAATGCGTGATTTGCGTATATTCAGAATTTTCGAGGGTACCAATGACATTTTAAGATTGTTTGTGGCTTTGACTGGCATACAATACGCTGGCTCTCATTTGAAGGAATTGCAAAAGGCCTTCAAAAATCCCGCAGCTAATTTAGGTTTAATATTCAAGGAAGCTTCTCGTCGTGCTGCCAGCACTGTTGGCATTGGCGGCACCGACTTATCACCCTATGTAGTGACAGATTTACAGTCACATGGCAAAGCTGCAGCAGAATGTATAGACATGTTTGGCCAAACTGTGGAATCACTTCTATTGAAGTATGGCAAAAATATTGTGCACCAACAAAATGTTCTCAACAGATTAGCCGATGCTGCCATTGATATCTACTCGATGGTGGTGGTATTATCACGTTCCAGCCGAGCAGTTAAGCAACAATTACCCACCGCTGAACATGAATTGAATATGGCCAAGGCTTGGTGTTATCAGGCCAACGAAAATGCCCGCTCGAATTTGCGCAAAGCTACCTCAAGTCAACAACTGGGACATTATAAGGAAATGTCTGCCATTGCTGAAAATATCATACAGAATGGTGGCGTCAATACGACACATGTTATAGAATAAACGAAATAGTATTAGTATTATCTATGTTTACAATCAGGAACTAATAAATGTTAAATATTTTTATAATTAAATAGAATCGAAACGAAATAATAAATAAATAATTAAAGTGATATTAGTGAATATGAAAAAAGTTTGTTTTTGTTTTCATTTTTAGAATTAGTATCAAAATATATTTACTAGCTGGTACTATTGAACCTTAAGAGAGATAAATAGATTTCAAGATCTATCTACGTCATAAACTAAACACTAGCGGCAAACTAGTTTAGACAGTACAAAGTCCAATGCGAAAAATACGCTTGTAAACAACAAAGTACTTATAAATATAAACAACAAAATTTGTTTGTTAATAAAAAAAAAACTAGGCCAAAGTCCAACAACAAAAACAACCTAATGAAATAAAGAAGAAATGTCAAATGTATGAAAATATGTTATCACAAGATTAAAAACAGTCTGTGTGGACACACTCTACCTTGCGAATGAAGGCATAATAATTTTGTCCTTGAATTTGTAATATGCATATTTGTTCAAGTACATTTGATTTCCTTTTTTTCTTTACAAATATTACATACAGTATGTTTTTAGTACCCGATTGCCTCTAACAAAATAAAAAATAGAAATGTATTTATTTTTGTTTGTTTTCAAAACAAATACGTATGCATAACATTAAACAATTTGCAGTTTGTGTATCATAGGAAGTCAATGGCATTTTATTTGCAAATAAAAAATTTAATTTCTAAAATAAACTAAAAATATAATGAGAAAGTCATGATCGGCAGACCATGTTAAAAAAGACAATCACTCTTTAACAGGGGTTCCCACTATTTTTTGCCCGTTCCCACAATAATTGTATATTCGCTCAACTCAATGATAGCTGTATCAATCGAAAGTTTTTCCCCAGAAAAGAACTTTCGGAAACAGTGGAACTGTAACAACAACATCTTCATATATATAATGCTTCTGTACGTGTTAGTAACTGAACTCATCCTTACCGGCTGGGCCGATTTCGATGAATTTTTGTGTGTTTGAGTGGGTCTCTGGATGGTTTAGATTCACAATTGACCTATATAGGTACAATGGGCGTGGCACCTCCCACACGAAATAAAAATGTATTATTGCATATCTGGAGTACTATTATAGTGGGAGTCTTCAAACTTTGTGTGAGCTATGGCAGAACAACGTTTGCCGGGACAGCTAGTTTAATATAAAATTTGATTGCATTTTTTGTCTTATATTTTCACTAGTCTTCCTCTATGTTGTTGATTTTTATATCAAACTAGGAAATTTCTATATCAAACTGTAGAAAATCAAGAATAATATGTTCTACCAATAAAGCCGAGATTTCATAAGTTATGCTGTTATATTATCTTAAATTAAAGGAATAAATCTTGTCTTCAATTTAGTGTACAATACAACTTACCATTAAACAACATTCCACTAACTAAAATTAAGATAAAAAATACCACATTGGGTTCAAATGTGTTAATAATTTGGTATTCTTTATCTAATATCTCTCGACATAACAAATGACGGCAGGAGAGCTCTTGATGAGTTATTGGTACACTACTCAATCAGATTGCATTGAGTACCAGAGCACAGTAACATTCAACTGGCCAGACATGGATCATATCTAGACCATGTTAAGTAGACCTCGTATTTGTCACTACTACAGGATAATTATTCGAAAGATTCACGCACTCCACTAACAAATCCTGGAATAGTAAATGTCCAAGGCCTTTTGGCCAAAACTGGATGCAAAGGCAGCAAAAACACACATTGTCTTGGATAGGTGTAGTCTCAGAATTCTAGTAGGAGTGATAACAGGTCACTGCTCAATAGGTAAATGGGATAATGGCACATACGATTTTTGTACGGTGTGTGGTGAAGTAGAGGAGTTGGAGACAGTAGAGCACATTGTGTGAAATTGCCCAGGACAACAGAGTCAGATTTAAATGGCTAGGTAACAGATTTCTAGATGAACTAGGGAGTGTTGCTGGCTGTAAATTGAGTAACTTACTATGTTTTTTTTAAGGAAAGTGTATTGAAATCTGTAACCACTTTTCTATCTTTATGGATATTTGGATATTTCTTTCTCCTTTTGCTATCTTTAAGACACTACCATTCTTCTTCTTTCTTTTCTTCATGTCCTTATTTTTCAGGAATGGCATACTTTTCCTTTTTATCTGACTTGAAGAGAATCAGAATGTACCTTATGGTATCAAAGGGGAAGTGCACTTAGCGCACACCCCTTGCGCTAAATATAAAAACAAATATTAAAGCATTGGCAATTTTTTTGGATAGAATATTCACTCCGATTGTATTACGTTATTTTATAAAAAAGGAAATGATTTTGAACATAAGAAATTTTTATGAAAAGTATTAAACAATTCTTGTCAAACTTTTCCCGTTACGTTTTATAAAATAACTTATCGAACATGTTGCGACGTGACTGTAATTTATACACAACTTTGCTAAAAAAAACTTGTAAAAACTAATATAAATATACAAGTAAATATGCTAAATATAAAACTTACCGCCAACTTCTAAGTATATATTAAGATAATTATGTATTTTATAACAAAAATATGCAACACCAAACACTCGTTTTTTATTTGCACAAAATGTATAACTATTCATATTTAAATTTACTAATTAACACTTAATAAACACGCTAATACACTTTTTACTTAATAATTTGCAAGTTTTCCTTAATTATTTCACTTTTTTAATATAAAATAAAAATTTCGCAGTATAATGGTTGAAAATTAACTGTAAACAAAAAAAAGTGTGATGCCATATCAATGATGTTGCCAACATGAAATATTAAAGCTAATGTTGCCATGCTTAAAATATTTATTGAGATGTTACCATATCAACAATTTCATTAGTAGAGATATGTTGCCAATATAAATTAGGAAATAAAGTTGCCATAATTACTATTTAAATAAATAGCCGTTTAAAAATTATATTTAAACATGCCATAATAAAAGTTAAATGGAAATAGAGGTCAAAATTTGAAATAAATGAAAGTGATAACTTAATTTGAATATATTTAAAGAAAGTTGTTAGTTATCGTTATATAAGTAGAAAGTTTAAACCAAATTCATAAAAAATTTTAAATTTTCAAAAGTGTTTATAAAACAAAATTTCCATTCAATATTTGTGTTATAAATCATCAATAAATTTTATTTTTTTTTTATAAATATGGGAAATAATCTTTTACTTTTCGTAGCAAATTAAATAAATTAAATAAAATTCCAAGTTTTTTTTATTATTTATTTTTGTTTTATTTCATTCATATATTTCTTATTGTGGTTGTTGTTTATGTTTCAAAACTTTATTTTGGTAATACTAATAATTTTCATTTCTTTTAAAGGTTTGCTTTTTTGTTTTCTAACTGCTTTTTGCAACAAAGTTTCATTTTGATGACGGTTTAGTTTATTCATTTTTTTCTTTATATAGGATTCAATTTTTATAGTCATAATTAAGAGGTTTAACAATATTAATGAGTTATTTTTAAAATAAAATATATAAAAATATAATTTAAAAATAATGGATTATGTTAAAAAGGAAAAAATATAATTTTATTTTAGAAGGAGTTTTAATTTAACTTGTTTGTAGTTAAAATTTAATTGATTGGCCTTTTTCTTTTCTTTAGATAAAGTAATTGTCAATTATTAGATATTATTTTTTTTTCTTTTTCAAGGTGCTGTAAAATGGTAAATTTTGCTTTTTTTCAATTAAAACCAATATATATACTTTTTTGTTTTTGTGGTATGAAAATATGTTTTTTTATTTATTTTTATTTGAATTTTTTTTTTATTTTTTTAATTATTGTAAGTGGTGACTAGAAATAAAAATACAATATTATATTAGAACATAATTAACTTAAGTTTAAAATTATAAAGTTATATAAAAACTAATACAAAATCAAAATTATTGTAAACATTATTTAGTTATAAAAGTTTTTTCATGTCTTCCTTTTTTTTGGGGGAGGGGTTTGTAAAATATTTGAAATTAAATAAAAATTATAATTAAATTATAATTAAATTAAAAATATTAAAAAAAAATATAAATTAAAAATTAAGTTTTGGGCTAATCTTTGCATATATGTAAGTAAATAAATATATATTGAGCATTTGGGTTACAGTGGGTGGTGTGATTTATTTGATTTGTTTTTGAAATATTATTTCAATTATTTAGTTTAAATTTTGGGTTTTTGTGATGAGTTCTTTTATAAATCATAATTGTTTTTATTGTTGTTTACTTCTATTTAGATAAGGTTTGTTTTCTACTTATTCAATAATTTTTAAACATTTTGATTTTAAAAGGGAAAGTAGAGTATCGTTTTGTTTCGATATTTTAGCAATTTTATAAAAATTCTAAATTAAAAAAGATTTTTCTTAGGGTTGTTTCTTAGAATTTTTTTAAAGGCATTGAACAGATTTGATCATGTATTTTCCCAAATCTGTTTTTATTTAGAAAATATGATTGTTTTTTCTTTTGTTTTGATTTTTTTTTTTGGTTTGTTTTTTTATTTCTTTAAATTCTTTGATTTTTTTATTGTTTATGAATGAAGCTTTTTAGTTTATATATGTTTCTGTAACAAAAATAAGTTTCATTTTATATATTTCTTGTTAATTCATTTCTCTTTTCTTTAATAACGATTTTCAAAATCTCTTTTTTTTAACAAAAATATTAATCATATTGTTTTGTGTAGGATTTTAATTATATTTTTCTATTTAATGTAAGATATCTTCGTAAAATTAGTAAAATTGCACTAATAGTGCATTATAGCGTTTAAAAACGAATATTTGGCATCACTGCATTAAGTCAACGGGATTTTAATGCAAATGGCGGCCAGTGATGCCACAAAATTTAATGAATAGCAATCATAACCTCATTTTCGCGATATCCGGTTATTTTACAACCTAAAATAACTAAACATTGTGAAAATGTGTTTAAACTTCTGCTTCATTATTATTTAACTCAATTTTCATAAAAAACATATATAAATCGTTTGTGAAAACTTTAAACTTTTCAAAAACCTATTTACTTGTTTTAAGATTTATAGAAAATCTGTTTTTATAACAAAATTATGATTTATTTCTGCTGAATTATGTATTCAAATGTGATAAATTATTTTTAAATGTTTTAAATTTCTATTTTTATAACAAAATATTTTTTTTTTAAATTTCTTCTATATTTTTTAGAAAATCAGCACCAAAACTTTATTTTTTGTTTTAAATTAAGAAAAAAACTAAACTTATTAAAAAATTTTGCACGTTACTTAATTTTGCCAAAAATGAAACCAAAATTTAGAAAAATCTCTAAAAAAAAGTGATGTTTTTTGTAAAAGGAAAAAAAATATTAATAAAAACAAAACAAACAAACAATACTTTGGTTTAAAAACTACTAATTTGGATTTTGCTTTTTAAAATATTAGAAAAAAACATATTTTCTAATATTATTAATTAAATAAAATTATTATAAATTTAGTTTAAAAAAAATGCCTAAAAACGAAATTTCATATAAAATTAAATAAAAGGCCTTGATTTGTTTGCGTTTAACATTTAAGTGTGTATAAAAAAATTACAATTAAATCCAAGTTTTTATATATAATTTGTGGTTTTTGTTTTGTGTTTAATTTAAAAACTATAATACAATTATAATAAAATCACATAATACTTATAAATAAGCTAAGCAAATATATTCAAATATAATTTAAATTTCGTCCATATTTATAGTATTAAAAAGGTTACACAGCTTGTTACTTCAAGCTGTGAGTGTTTTTAATTTTTATCTTTTTTGAATAGAAATAACAAAAAATAAACTTGTTGTGTTATTCCATAATTTTGTTTAATTTCTATTAATTTTTAGTATTTTTATCTGGTTTAATTTCATTTCTTTGCGAGTTTTTTATTTTTATTAAATAAAAACTAATAATAAAAAAAAGTTTGTTCAAGTTTCCATAGGATCTCGTTAGTTTTAGTAAAAAAAACCTTTTTGCGCTCAATTCAGGTCTTTTTTTCACTCTCTTTTTGTTAAAAATAACTTAATCCGTTCTCAGTATTAAATCAATCAGTTTTTAAACTTATGTGGTATAAGTGCGTATAACATCTCTAATGACGGCCCGGCAAAGAGGACATTGCCCGCCACCCACACCGCGCCATTGTTCGATGGCGCAATCGTAGCACATGCACATATGACCACAACTATACAGCACTGAATCAATTTGATTTTCATAGCAAATGGTACATTCAGCACCAGCTGAATCGGTGTGATCTATTAATTTATTGCTGGTTACCGAGGCACAATTGTTAGCGGCAATAGAAGAGGCAGTATGAGGCTAAAAATATAAGAAACATAAAACAAATTAATTGAAAATCTCCACAAAACAATAAATTATGTAAGAGAGCTATATTCGGCGGTGCCGAATCTTTAAGATTAAAAAAAAATTTGTTTAAAAATAATAAAAAGTATTGTTAAACAATATTTTTTCCTATATTGACCAATTGTCGAAACGAATTACTAGGGCGCTATAAACGTCAATGGAAAGGTCTTTGAAATGTTAATCATTAGACATCCATTTTGTATATGCTAATGACTTAGCAATGCATTTATAGTTATTTATAGATAAAAAGATCAATATGTCAAAACTTGAGGTAGTCGGTTTTTTTTGTTCATATATCAGCCATGTGTAGGTCAATTTCCCCGCATTTAAATAGCAAACGAACCAGGACTATAGCGGATATATTGATTTATAAATAATGTATGTAAATTATTTGGGGGCATGATTTCAACAGACAGATGGACATGGCTATGGTATCGCAAATAGAAATTACAAACGGAATCACCAAATGAAGGGTATACAAAAACACATACATATTTCAATTAAATGAAATTCAATTGCCCTTAACCTTGACTTCCAAAACCCCCCAACAAAATAACCAAAAACTGAAGAAACAGAAAAAACACATTTTTACTTTATAAAATATGCCATTAAAAGAAATCAATCAATAAATACATAATTGCTTACCTCCATAAATTGTGCGTTATTAATATTTCCCACTAGTGTATTAACATTTGAACTACTGCTGGCACCACTTGAGCATGTAGCATTCGAGTTCGAGTTCGTTGTATTCGCAGTCTGTTGGATGCGTGCCTGTGAGGCCGACAAAGCACTATTCAAATCCATGGCTGAAGTGGCAGGCGGTAAATTCACAACCAACACTGTGCCGCCGCCGTTCGGCTGTATTTGTATCATTTCGCCATTCGAGGGCATACTGATCATACGACCGCCGGCGGAGGGCGGTGAGCAAGTACCATTTAATATACCTGAGTTGGTACCGGCTGCCAGATTATTGGTCGATTGCATCGAGGCCAATGTGGAGGTGGAGGCGCTTATAGTGCCGTGTGTTACATTCAACTGGGATGGGTGTATGATTTTGCGATTCTCAGAGATTTGACTATTCAGACTATTGATTGACTCGGAAACGGGCATGTTGACTATGCGCTGCGAGGAGCCAGCCACGGCCGAGGGCGGATAATTTACCATATTGGGCAGTTGTTGACGGAACATGCGCACCGACTGGGTAGAACCATAGACATCCAAAAAGGCCCACAATTGTAAAGATTGATCGACATGCATCACCACTACCGCTGGGCCATTATTTTTACTGATGGTTACTTCCCCATTGGGCGCCACAAAGAAGGCAATCTCATCACCTCTTTGAGGGGCGGCTGCTATATCCTTGCTCACCACCCAGTATTCGGGACGATCTAATAGGAAATCAGAATCATTGGGCAAATCTCCGGGCTGCAAGGCCGATGGATTGCAGGAGGTCAAGCCCAAAGCCAAGGCTCCCACATACATTTGTTCGGTTTTCAGTATTTGCACAATTATTTTCTCCCCTATTCTGATGGGACGGGCAGTGAAAACATAACCTTGACAGAAATCATTTTCCGTGCGTGAGGCTATAAAGCGGTCGTGCGATAAACGTACATTACGTCCTTTGGTAATGTGAAAGGGTACGGGTATCAAACGACCATTGGCATTATATCTTAGTGGGGGCAAGCCATTGGCCAAATCAGAAGCCAACGCTACTTGATCGCCAGCCAAATTAAGGGACTGCATAGAAGTCATAACGGTGCGCTCCAATTCATGTTCATACTGGCCGGCTGGCAGGGATCTTCTCGACTGTTGATTAGGATGATGAGGATTCAAACCTCCGCCTGCCATCTGTGGACCGGGCAAAGTGCCCGTCATGCCGGGAGCCATTAAAGCGGGTGGCATGCCCACACCACCACTCTGTTGATACATATAAATGCGAGCATCCAAAAACTCAATACCCGTACAATTGCCATAAATATCAATAATAGTCCATAGTAAACCTCTGGTGTCAATACCCGACAATATCACACCCTTCTCCTCATTGTTGATGCCATAAATAACATCTCCCGCCGAATTGACATAGTAGTACAGAACATTGTCCTTCTCGCAGTATTGCTCATGCAAAGCTTTAGCCCAGAAGCCAGGACGATTCGTTAAATCGGGACAGGCATATTTGGGTAGTGTGCCCTCCAAAGTGGAGGGATCATTGCTGGTGAAACCGAAACGTATGCCGCCATTCCAATTATTGGAAATTTCAGCAAACTTCACACAAATACGTTCGTTAATGCGTACGGGACGGGCCGAAAAGGTGATGGCGCGACAGAAACTCTCGAAACGTCGTGCCAGTGTACCATCGCGGGAAATGCGTATGTTGTCGCCGTGAACGTGGTGAAATTGTAGGGGTGGCAAGTTGTTGGGACCAGGGCAAGATGATGGTGAACGACGTACTGCAAAGGGAATGAATAAAAATAAAAGGAAATTAGTAAATTAGTAAATCATAAGAAAAAAATTTTTTTGCTATTAAATTTGTTTTAAAATGAGCGGTTTTTTTTTGGAAAATACTAAAGTATTTCTAATGCAGAGGGATCGAAAATGTTCGGTATCAAAATATTTCACCCCTACAGTACAAGATTTTCTATAGAAACTACTGCTGTACAGAAGATTTTCTATTGAAAATACAGTTCTGTTCAAGATAAAAACTGTTATACACAACATTTCCAATAGAAAATGCTGTTATACACAAGATTTCCTACAGAAAATCCATAAAATTCAGTTGTACTTAAGATTTTCGATAAAAATTTGTACAAGATTTCCAAGAGAAAATACTGTTATATACAGGGGAGTATTACGGTACTTTTGAGTATGAAATAGTGTCAGAAAAAGTACGATCGTATCAACTTTTCCATACCAGCCCATACAATACTTAAAACTTCATCTGCATTACGCCAACAAAAGTAAAGCATATTGGCAATACTGTCCCTAAATGACATCTCTTTTGGCAAGTGCTGCTAATTGTAAGTTTTTGAAAAAAACACTAAAACCATTAAAACCAATTTTAATTGATCTTACTTTTCTATACAAAGTTTAAAATTAAATTCCTTTATATTTTTTATAAACTTAAGGATGTGGTTAAATGTTTTTCTTGGTTAAATTTAGCTCAACAAACGACATGTGTATTAAAGAAAGAAAAAAAAAGCAAAAAAACAAGTGCAAAAATAACATTTACAGAAGCTTTTTATAGCAGATATAGTATAAAATAAGAAGGGAACATAAGGATGATAGCTTGTCATGGCGCGTGCCATACATAATAACAATAAACTAACTGGCGACAACAACAATAAAATAAATGCACATGTTCATGTAGTTCCCTCAACATTTCAACATCTACCCCCAGATTATTGATGATGTATGAAGTAAGTATAAAGAAAAATACTGCGTTTCCAAACATTTACAAAGAAATGTTTAAATATGTATATAAAAGGGCATGTGCCAGCTGGCTTTTTTATATGTAAGTGAAGAAGACTTAAAAACCCAAAACCTGATTTCAAAACAACAAAAAAGATCTTTAAGATAGTTTTTTCTTTATAATAATAATACTATATCTAAAAAATATAAAGAAAATAAAACCTACATAAATAATACAATAGTTAAGGAGAGCCAGTTATAGTTAAAGAGCAGGTAGTTTTCATAAGTTCAATAGGGAAATAGGGGTTGATCTTAAATTATTTTGTATATTAGATAAGCCCGAATGAGAAAGAGCGTTACAAATTATTCTTTTTTTTTGTTTGTATTGCATACAATGACTTGAAGTTTTTATTTCAGTATTAGAGGTTGATTTGTTCCCCTTGCAATGCAACGGCTTAGCTGAACAAAAAAAAACGACAGATGTTTTTTGATATAAAAATAATTAAACAAATTTTGTTGGTTTCTTTTTAAAAAGGGATAGTTGGTAAAGTAAACGAAAATGTTTTTTGTTTTTGGAAAGTACACAGTAGGTAGGTTTGAAGATGAACAAAAGTCTTTAAAAAAGAAATTTGATATATTTGAAGAAGTTTTTAGTATAGAGTTCAACGATTTCAACATCTTCCTACAATTATGAATATTAGTTTAACTTCCGCTTTTATACATAATTCCTTTAACCACTAAACTGCTTTATATCATGTCTGCTTTAAAGACTGGGGGAAAAAACCGCTTTTTAAGGAAGTTTAAACACGTCCTATAACAGCTCTACTTCTTATAACATAAACATCATAACAACTTCTTTTAAAGAAAAAAAAAATACGAACATTGATTTTACTTCCGTTCTAAGAAAGACTACATCAAAGATCTCTGCTTGTTAACCTTATTAATGTAACCAGCAGCAAAAGAGTGTTGAAAAAATCGTTATGCATAAATTATGTGTTTTTTTCTTCTTGCTTTATACATATTTAGGTTAGAGGTTTGTTATAGCTGGTTAAACAATTTAATATTCTTATAACGTTTAAAGAAAATTTTCTTGGTTTTCAAGACATTGATTACAACGTACAAAAGAAATAAATAAATTACAAAAAAAAGTTAAAGGAAATCACGTTTTTTTTCTTCTTTTCATTAAAATTTTCAATACTTCTAATGCTTAACAATTTGTTCATTAAACACTAGTTTAATGCTTTTTACTTCTTTTCATTCACATTAATAAACATTTTCTTATATTAATGTTTCTTTTATTATTATTTTTTTTATATATGTACACAAAAATTAATCATTCATGTTATCGCGTTTTCTGATTGTTATGTTGAGGAAATCATTAGGAAAACATGACATATTACATGCGAAATAGAGAGAAATTTTATTTTAAAATACTAACAAATATTTACCCAAATACCAAGAGATAATTTAACAATTATTTAGTTTGCTATAGAATTCCTAACAAATGATTACAAGGAAAATAAGTTACTTCATTATAAAACAGTTTAAATAAGCTTAATTTAATAAAGGATTTGCAACACTCTACATTTTACCGTTAAATAAAAGGTAAACAAACCAATAGTGTTGCCAATATGAAAATACAAAATATGGCAAACAAAACAAAAAGGATTGGCAACACTTTACATTTTACCGTTAAATAAAAGGTAAACAAACCTATAGAGGTGAATAAAATATAACAAACAAAACCAAATTTAAGGTTATAATAAACAAAATATAACAGTGGTGTAAATAAAGCAATAAAAAACTAAATTTTCATTTATATTGAAAAAATATTACATAAATTTATGTTTAGATCAATTATTTAATAAAAAAAAATCACAATTTATTTACATTTCTCAATAATTACTAAAGAAAATCTTTTAGTTTGTTAAGGTTGTAAATGATTATAAATAATACTCAACATTTGTTCAAATCTCTAAGGATTTTAGAGAACAACTGTTCATTATTGTGTGTGATAATTGTCATATGTATTTTAGTGTCTAGGTATAATTGAAGGGTTTCTTATTCCCCAATTGATTTTGAATAAAACTCAAGTGTTTTTTTTGAAATGCATTTCCACCCTCACAGTTCTTAGGGTTTTAACACAAATTCTTAATAATACCACTGAAATAAGGGAAATGTTTGTTTGAAGAAAATAAATGGCGCAACATTTCCTCAATTTTAGACAATTTTATTTAAACATCAACAATTTTTTTTCTTTGTAATCATATGTTTGGCCAAAAAATTAAAACAATCACAACACAAAATTTATTGAAATTTAATGATTTCATGTAACCAGAAACCTGATTTACAGTTTGCTTAATTTTATTGAATTTTTTTATTTGAAGTTTGTGTCTTCGTTTTGCTCGTTTTATTTCGTTTATGCCGATCAATGTTTATTACAAACATAAAAAGTTCCCACGCTCAAGTGAAGAAACAACAAGAAAAAAATTATCGTGAATCAGTTGTTAGTTTCAAATACAACTTATACAGAGACAACATAATTTTTTTTGTATTCAATAGTTTAAAAAGCAACAATTGCAAATTGCAAAAAAAAAAATAAATTACCTGCAGGTTGTAGCAAATAACTACAAAATAGAGAAATCTTTGACATAACTGAGAGCATAGGAGAGACGACTCTCTAGAAGACATTACTACACAGATGGAATGGTGTAGTTTTTTCCCACGTTAGACATAAAAGATTTTGTTTTTATTTTTTTTTGGTTTTTTAACATAATGTGTATTATACATTTAAATTGGCAAAATAAATTTTAAATGTTAATGACTAAGTGGAAATGAAGCAATATTAAAAAAAAAAACAAAATTTGTAAAATATGTAAACATTTCCAAAGGACCAAAAAAAACTTATTTGTGTTTTATTTTTAAAGTAAAACTTAAAACTTTTACGTAACTCTATATCTTCTAATATCTTAAGCTGGTTTAAATAATCAAGAAGCCATAAAAATACTAAACACCACAATTTCCTTTAGGAACAAGAGTTGATTTAACTAAAACCAGCTTAACTTTAAAATAAAACGCAAAAAAAATAATAAAAAGCGTAAAACACACTTCCGTTTTAAGCTCATTTAATAATAAATAAAGAAAAAAACCAGACTACATAGATATCAAAAAATACACACACTAATAACACCACAGAGATTAGTTGCAAAAAAAACATAATCCAGAATGTTGCAACTAAAACAAATGTAGTACAAATAATGGATAACCATGGGTCACTATACAAAGTTTAATAAACTCTTTCTTTTAAAAAATACAACTATGGAGAATGAAAAAATTTAAGGAGTGAGATCGAAAAATTCTTAACACACGTTTTTCATTACATTTTTTAACCCAAGTATTATTTGAATTTTTTTTTGATCAAGTTACCTTTGAAAAACATGTCAGTTATTATGTGTAATGTCAATTATATTAATTTTTTTGTTAATCTGATTAAAATGAGTGACCAGAAAAAAGTGCGTACTGAAATTATTAAATATTTTCAACAAAACCCAACTTGGTCTTACAAAAAGTTGGCCAAGCATACAAAGGTCTGCCGTCAAACTGTTTCCAATGTTATTAAACAGTACCGGGAGAACTTGTCAGTTGATAGAAAACCTGGTTCAGGTAGAAGGAATGGTCCACATGATGTTTCTAAAGCCAAAAAAATAGAACGCATTTTCAAAAGAGCTTCCAACACATCCGGTAGGAAAGCAGCCCGGTTAGCTCAGTGCTCGGACTATTTGGTACGAAAAGTTAAAGCTAATGCAGGTTTAAAAACATACAAGGCTCAAAAAGTTCCTGACAGGAACGCTACTAAAAATTTAGAGGCCAAAAACAGAGCACGGAAATTGAAGTCAAGTTTTATAAAAAAATATTCTTGCTGCATAATGGATGACGAAACGTATGTTCTGGCAGATTTTTCGCAACTTCCAGGTCAAAAATTTTATGTTGCTGATGCTCGAGGGAATGTTGAAGAAAAGTTTAGGACCCAAAAGCAGACAAAATTTCCCAGAAAGTTCTTGGTATGGCAAGCAATATGCAGTTGCGGCAAAAGAAGCCACTCATTTGTTACAACGGGCTCTATAAATACCGAAACTTACATCAAGGAATGTTTACAAAAAAGGCTGCTTCCATTCATAAGACTTCATAATGTGTCCACTTATTTTTGGCCTGACTTGGCATCCTGTCACTATGGCAAACAAGCCCTTGAGTGGTACAAGAACAATAATGTGGTATTTGTACCAAGAGAGGCAAATCCTCCAAACTGCCCGGAGCTAAGGCCAGTGGAGAGATATTGGGCTCTTGTTAAAAGAGAATTGAAGAGTACAAAAAAGGTGTCCAAAAGTGTGGTAGATTTTAAACGGAGATGGACTACATGTTCGAGCAAAGTGACAGAAAGCACTATAAAAACGTTAATGGAAGGGTTTCCGAAAAAGGTTCAAAATTTCATCACTAGTGATTAAAACTATAAAAATAATTTTTTTTGTAAATTGTAATAATAATTTCAATAAAATAAAAAAAAAATTAAAGCTGTAAGTTTAGTGGTTTCTTTTTTATAAACATATATGTATGTTAAGAATTTTTCGATCTCACTCCTTAATATGTAGATATGACATAAAAACCCAGAGTAATTTGATAACCCACACATGAGTAAGCAACAATTTCCCCATAAACAATTTAATAACAACAAAAATCGGTTTATTTTTATATTACTTAATAGATTTTTAGCAATAAATTATATATTTTATATAAAGTTTATGAAATATTCCAAAAAGTTACATAAAAACGCTAATTTACTATTAAAAATACTTAGTTGGCATCACCTCTAGTCAAATGTAAACAAAAGCAAGAAAATTGTATTTACCGTTATGCTGCAAATTTCCCATAATAAACAAACAGTGATGCCACTTTGAAAAAAATCACTAGGATAAGGAAATTAGAAATCTGTGACAAAATTCAAGATTTTAAGAGGTATCGTATAATAAAAAGATAATGTATTTAGATTTATTGAAAAAAAAAACAGTTTTAAAACTATTTTTTAAATTTAAAACAGTAATGTTTATTGGGTAACATAGTTTTGGTTTTCTTTAAAAAAAAAATCTACCAGTTATGGTTAGTGGTTTCTATAAAAACATATATTAAACCATTTCAAACTTAATGACTTAAATTTTAACAAAAAAAATGGAAAATAAAGAAATTTTAGCAGACTTTAAGGGTCAATTAAGATGTTGAACTCCAAATTAACTCAAAAACTTTAATAAAATATAAATTTACACAAAATTTAATATAAGGTCAAGTTGTTAGAAAGTCTTTATAAAAAAATAGATATTATCTTCTTAAAAACCATCTAATAATTGTAAACAGTTCAATAAAACATTTTTATTGTAAACTAAGAAAATAATTAATTTTTGAGCACCCCTTTTTTGTACTATTTCCTCTAAAGATGTTTGTTTTTGTTTACAACAATAATAAGTACTCTTTTTTTGCCCTCGTCTTATACAATATGTAGTACATATTTGAAGTTGTTATTTAAACTACTTCAGAATAATTATCATCATCTTTGTTATGTGTACAAGTATCTACTCGAAATACAGCTGGATGTTGGTATACAAAGAAGAGTGATAAAAAAAATTGTTATGATACAATTATGATGTTTTAATTACAATAGAATTTAAAACAATAAAATTGTGGTTATTACATATGTATACTTGCTCAAAGCCCATAAACACTTACTAATGGCGTGTTAATTATGAAATTTCTTAGGAAAAAATATATTTATAAAGAATTCTGGATAAAAAAAATACCCTTAAAAATATTTATTTTTAATTAAAATACTTTAAATTTCAATTAGAATTTAATTTACATTATTAATAATAATAATAATGAGTGTTTATGGGGTTTAAATTGGATTTTTTCTTTTTTTATTACACTAACTCATATGTAAATTTGTGAAAATCTTATTGTCTTTTTACAATTTAATTATTTTTTTAAGTTTTTAAATAATCTATTGATTTTCTGTTTTTTTAAGGAAATTTTCGGTAAAACATCGAAGTGTACTTTTTCATGTCTATAATATGGCAACCTTTGCGCTAGTTGACATCACTGTTTGTTGTTGCCTTTTAGAGATTGCCATATCTGCAATATGCAAACATGGTTTCCTAACTGTTTTTTGCATATGTCAAGCATTATACACTTAGAAAAATGTAATTAAATGGTTTTTATATTTTTTAATGAGAAATATCAAAAAGTTATAATAATCTAAGCTTTTTAAAGGGTGTGGCCATATATTTAATTGGCTTTGTACAAAAATTTAGTTTTTTATGAACAAAAACATTAAATTCATAACAAATATTTTAATATAAGAAACAAATTTTAAATTTTTAATAGGTTTTTCAAAAAATTTACATTTTTATAAAAACAAAAACAATAAATTCATAACAAAATTGTTACTATAAGATAAAAAGTTGAAAAAGTAAGACGTTAAATATTTTTATTATTTATTAAAAAGAGCAAACTAATTAACCATGACAAATTTAAAACAAAAATGTAATAAAAAAAAACTAAATAAAGCTAAATTGTTAAACAAAAGTTATATAAATTGTGTAAATTAACATTTTTTAAACATTTCTGAATGAGTTTAAATGAGAGTGAAAATCTTTGCATTGTTATATTTGTTAGCAATTTTATCATATTCTTTTAAATTTACTTTCCTTGATCATGCTGTATTCTTTTGATACATTTTTTTTAATTCAAAATTTGTAATTTTCTATTTCAATAACATTAAATTAGTTTGTTTTTTATCTAGTTATTGTTCCATTTAGTTAAAAAATAAAGCATGGGTGTTTATTATAACATTCAGAGCTGCTTACACATCTAATTTGTATGACACCACGCATTTATTTATTTTAATAATTTTAAATATGTGGGTTGACATGTTGGAAAATTAAACGGTTTTTATAGTAAAATACAGGTGTAGTAAAGAGACCACGCAATTTTTTTTTTTTTGTTAAAGAATTCATTCATTCATGGTTTAATATTTTAATTTTAAAAGCTAATAAAAGTAGGTGTAAGTTAAAGAAAAAATTATAATTTAATAAACATGTAAAAATGTCATTTGTAAACCAGCCTTTTAACCTTTAAAGGTCGCTTTTCACTTTTATGGAAATATTTACTAGTTTAAATGCAAGTTATTGTTATGAACTTCCGTTTAGTTTTTTTTTTTTTTGTTCAAAATACCTTAGGGCGTTTTAATGTTTTTAAATGAAAATGTTTTGTTTTTTGCTAGTTATTTAGTTAATGTAAACAAATTAATTGGTGACACACGTTGCCGCCAAACAATATCAATGAATTAGCTTTAAAATGATGTTTCATTGTAAAACGGGTTGCTAGCTAGACTTTGATTTTCATTTGTGTTGGGAAAAGTCATTAAAAAAAACAGGGTGTTTTGATTGTTAGAGAGAAGTGTGTTTAAGCATAATAATCAACTGGTTAGACACGTGACCTGAGCGCCATTTAACCAATGTTAAAAGAAACATTAAACCTACGCCGGTTTTTAAACCAATATTTATAATTTCATGCCAAACACCCATACATTTAATGTCTATACATAAATTACCAGGTAATGAATAATAATAATATAAATTTTGTTATAAACTTTATTTGTTTGAAAATCTACAATAGCAAAGAAACAACATTACATGATTTCTTTTAATATTTCTTTATTTTAAAAATATGTATGTATAAATACACAAAGACGTACATATAAACACATTTTATTATTTGATTTCAGTTTCTTTAAAATCACTGATGCATAAGACCCCTTCTAAGAATTTACAAAATCCTCTATATAAATGTAAGTATGTACTAAATACTTATATATGTGAATGCATCACTGAACCATAAATATGACAAGTTATTTTTACTTGTGTATTTAGAATCCCTATAAAAACACATCTGTATCTACTACGCCCGAAGAGTTTTTAAGAAGCTATTTTTAACAAAAAACACAAGAAATATGTATAGAAAATAAACCTAAAGTTTATTCGCCTTTTTCTATACAATTTTCTCTTCCGTTTCATTATCTTTTTACAAAAATATGTATAAGTTTGGTGGTATAGACAGAAATGAAAATTATATAGTTTGTTTATCGAAGCATTGCAATGTAACAAATATACAACATGTTCATATCGTATTAACAGCAATAAAAAAGAAGAGAAAAACCAACTTAATACTTTACATTTAAGAAAATGTATACATTTTAGTTGTTTTAGCCAATTTAAGCAGTGAAGCATGTTAAAGTTTTTATTTAATTAAAGTTTTAAAGAAACTCTACAAGTTTTAGTTAAAATAGAAATTTTTCTAAAGAAAATGGCAATTTTCACTTGCACGCTAATAGGGTAACTCTCTTATAAATAAAGGGATATTTACAGGATGTTGGCATCACTTGCAATAATGAGAGAAAGTAGAGTAAGAAGCCAGAGTTGATTTGTTTAGTACTTTTTTGATATGTAAACAAGGATTAGGGAAATTAGTATTAAAAATCAGAATATAGATTAAATAACAGTTTATAATAGCGGTTTTTTAAAACAATTTGTATTTTATTAAATATTAAGTTTAAGAAATGTATTCCCTGCTTTATAATATATCTTTGTTTTATATTTAGGTTTAAAATCAGTTAAATTAATTTATTTGTTTAGATTATTGAAAAATCTTTTAATATGTTTGTAAACATTAAGAAAAACTTGTTTATAAATATGAAATCAGAACAAATGTTTGTGTTTAGCCATATTTAAACAAAAGTTTAAGCGAATTTTAAACAAGTTTATGATTAAGAAATAAATATTCCCACAATAATTAAATGGAAAAGATTGAAAAAAAAATCACCCACAATATTTGTTATAAATGCTAATTTATTCAAAATTAATTTAAAGAAATCATAAAATTCAAAAAATCTTTGTGTTAACCAAAAAAACCTACCTAGGTAAACTATCTTATCTTGTTTTTCAGCGGGAAGTAACTATTGCCAAACTTTAAACAGAAAAATAAACATAAAAACAGTAAATTATTGTTGTAAATTTTGAAGATAAAAAGAAGACCAACAAAATATAACACTTTTGTTAAAAGTAAACACAAAATGGAACACCTAGAGAGTTAAAATTGAAACAAACAAAACATATTTTCAAAAAAAAAAACAGCTGCAATTTAATGTAAAACTAAGTTTAATACCTGCTAAATGCAGGTGAGAGATAAAATACCAAACTCAAAATTATATGAGGGCCGGCCGGTTTTCTTCTAAACTCAGCTTAAAGGAATTTCAATAATTTTTGTGTTTTTTTTCTTCTGTAGGTTATTTGGAAAATTGTTGAAAAAAGAAACGTGTGCGTAAAGATAACAAGCCAAATGCTTAAACATAGTAAATACACATGTTGTTGTTGTTGCGGCATTAATTCCAAATACTATGGCAAATTGTTTGCTAGATCCAGGCTGTATGTAGTATATAAATGTAGGAGCAGCAGCAGCTGTTAAGCATTACAATTTCAATTATTTCAAATTGCTAGGAATTTCTCAAATTATATGTACAAGCTAAATTTAAATGGAGACTATCATTATTTTGCTATAGTTTGTAAACTATTTTTAAAAGCATAAAATATTAAAAATTTAAAAGCAGCTGGTTTTTTTGTTTAAAAATATAAATTACTTAACAAGAGTTTAATTAAATTACTTAACTTAAACATATTGTTATACACTTAACAAGAGCTTAATTAAAACAAAATACTGGTTTAACAAAAATGTAAGGGTTTTAAACTTCAAAGCCAGCTACCTCTTGTTAACCATAGTTTAATTAAATTACTTAACTAAAACATGTTTTTATATACATATAAGAGTTAACAAAAGTTTAATTAAACTCTTCATGTTAAAACCAAATGCCTACTTAAACTTCAAAGTCAAATTACCGCTAATTTAGCTTAATTACAATTCAGTTTAAGTGTCAAAATAAACAAACCTATTTTAATCTTAAATTAAATCTGTTTAAATTTATAAAAGCAATTACTAATCAATTATATAGTAAATAATCTTATCTATTACAGAAAAGTAACAAAAAATACTTGTGAAATTCTTTATTTACATAGAGAAAATCCCCTCCCTCAAATGAGGTAATTTCACAAAATCGCAAAACACATTAAAAAAAATCCCATAAACGATGACACATTTTTAAACAATTAAATGTTTCTACAATAGCTTTAGTAAAATACTAAAGTACTAGCTGATTAGAGAATTATTGATATTTTTGCAAATTCAATATTTAGATAAGAAATGTATTTTAGTGATTTTCAAATAACCAAATTCCTACTATTCCCACCACCAACAAAATTTGTTTAATAAAGTGTTAAAAAAAAACTTAAATTTTGAATAAAAGTGCTAAGTTTTTATAACAAAGCAAATCTTTGGTATTTACATGGTTTTTATTTATTTTATCCCAAATAAGGTATAATAACAATAATAATGAAAGAAATAAATACAAAAACAAAAAAACAAAAAGAATAAATAAACAAAGTTTAATATAAAATAGCAAAGAGAAAAAGACAATAATAAAACAACGTACTCGTAACTACTATAAAAGTAAACCGTGAGAAGTCAAAGAAATTTATTAAGCATTTTCAAGAAGTTTGTTCATGGAATAGAGAGAGAAGCCTTACACCATACGAAAAGAGCAGAAAGGGGTCTGACAAATTAATGAGTATTACCAAATACACTGGTAAAAACTAAAGAAGTTTGGACTGTCAGCCAGTTTATATAACAAAAGTCAGCCAGATTATATAAAAATAAAGTCAATGGCAATATCCTTATAAAAATGTAAACATTTTAGTGTTTTAGCCAATTTAAGCGCAGAAGCATGTTAAAGTTTTTATATAATTAAAGTTTTAATATAACATTACAAGTTTTAGTTAAAATATAACTTTTTTTACACGCTAATATGGTAACTCTTTATAAACAAAGGGATATTTATATTATTTAAATGACAAATTGGCAACATTTGCATTAAGGAGAGTAAGAAGCCAGAGTTGGTTTATTTTAGTAGCATTTGTTATGTAAACAAGGCAGGGATGGAAAATTAAATATTCATTATTCCCAGAGTACCTAAACTTAAATATTTTATTATTTTTATCAGAAAATTTTGTTATACACAGAAATTTCTATAGAAAAACTGTTATATACAAAATATTCTATAGGAAAATCGGAAAATCGGTTATAAACAAAATGTCCTATGGAAAAACTGTTATACATAAATTTTTCTATAGAACAAACTGTTATACACAAAATGTCCTATGGAAAAACTGTTATACAAATAATTTTCTAAAGAAAAAACAGTTTTAAACTGATTTTTTTCATAGAAAAACTGCTATAAACAAAATATTCCATAGAACAAAACTGTTATACATAAAATTTTCTATAGAAAAAAACTGTTATACACAAACTGTTGTATAGAAAAACTGTTATACACGATGTTTTCTATAGAATGTAGAAAATTATTCCAAAAGTGTTATATTTTTTAAGATTTTATGTAAATTCAATTTGAAAAAATTACAAATATTTCCGGAATTTTAAAAAATTAAAGTTTTTTTAGATTTTGCCTAAAAAAAAATGAGTCAAGAAATATTTTTTGTGGAATTGGGCCATTTTTTATACAAATTTCTAAATTGGAATGACTTTAATTTGATATAAAAAAAATTATCTTAGTTCGTTTAACATTTGTAATTAATGTAATGTCAACTTTAATAAAAGTTAAGCTAAACTCACAACAAACAGAATGACAAAAACTTTCGAAGATCATAAAAATGATTAAAATCAAAGGAGATTATTTAAAAAAATTTAATAAACTAGACAAGTATGTACTTAAAAAGCTAGTACTAAAACTTCAGTTAACAAAAATTTATTTTATAACTACTTCTCTCAGTGTTTATAATGCAATGTTAATTTAATTAAGCTCCTAACAAAAACTCCAAACTTATAAAGATAAAAAAACTGAGTTTAATAAACACCTATTTCATAAATTTGACAAGTACTAAAACTCCAGTTAAACTAGCCTTAACTGTGCAACTATTTCTCTCAGTGTTTAATTACCACAACACAAAAAAACAACAATACTATTAGTGTATAACCATTGCATAGAAAACTCACTCATAGATTAGTTATTTGTTTGTTAATTTATGAAAGAAAAACTTAATCAACTAGATACAATGAAGAAAAAAATAACACAACATGTCTGTTGTTTTAATTCATTGATGATAATATCTCTCTTTAACTTTAGGTTAAAGAGATAAAACCAAACACAACAAGCTTTCTTTGCAACAGATATTTGAAATATTAGAAGAAGAAAAACAACAACAAAGATAAAGCAAAGACGTGCGTGGAAAAAATAAATCAGTTAAGAAATTAAGCTAAAGGAAAAAAATGGTGAGTGAGTGAATTAAATAAAGAAAAATCTTGGGCTTTATTGTTGTTTTGTTAAGCCTTAAAAGGTAGTAGTTAAAAGTTTTAGGCAACAGGGAGGCTTAGCCATAAGAAGAGGGGGATAAACATTAAACCAGGCTTTTAAGAGAGACTAAGAGAGCATAGCCAATAATTAGTAATGCCAATGCGTAACAAAATTATTCACATCTCCAAGTTTGTTAGAAACTTTAGCGTATCTTTAGCTTTAGTTTACAAAAACGCTTAATTCGTATTATGGTTTATGTTTATTTCTTGCAGAGGGAGTTTTTCTTGATGGAGGGGAGCCAAACAGGGTTTGTTGATTGTTTTTGTTTAAAAAATATTTTCCCAGCCAACAGCGCCAGCCATATTTACTTCATAATGTTTTTATGTATAAAAAAAAAATCAAGGTTCAAACGTGCGGTTTTTTAAACATATTTCTTTTGAACGGAAGAGTTTTTTTTTTCAAAGCGTAAATTTTTGTTATGATGTGAAGATTTTTGTTTGTTTATCATGTAGTTTTTAAAATTATTTTCCTAACTAATGCATGTTTAAATATGATTTATTTTGTGTTGTTTGGTTTATTAATAATAATAAAATCTATTGTTTTATAATTATAAACCATGGCTGCTCTAAAAAAAAGAAGGTAGTTTTATAATTTTGCATTAATTTCAACATGTTGTAACATGTTTGGTAAATAACGGTTGTATTGCGTGTGGCATGCTAAAACATGATCATAAGGAATGAATGAACATGGAAAAGGGTTAATTTTGCCAAAGGCAAATGGGTGAAATAACGGTAAAATCAAAGTTTTAGTTAATAATTTATGTAAATTGAAAAATTATACAATTTATTAAGGAAATTATGGAAAATTAACAAGATTTTCAAATGATTTTATTAAATTTTTCAAAATCTTAGAAAAGATGAAGGGATTGAAATTTTTTAAGATTTTTTTTTTGAAATACATAAAAAGCAAAATCAGGTTTAGCTATTAATTTAGTGAAAATTGAAATTCAACATTAAGAAATAAAAAAAAAAATTTCAAAATTTTTTTTTAAATTTTAGAAAACTAAACAAATTTTATAATTTATTATGGAAATTTTGGAAATGCAAAAAACTTTTATTCTAACTCAAATGATTTTCCAATAATTTTGATAATTACAATGAATTTTTCTAAATTTTAAAAGATTTTTTAATAAATTCTTTTAAAGAATATGGGAAATTGATTAAATTTATTGATTTTTTTAAGATTTTGTTTGAAAATAAACTTTATTGAAGTAAAATTAAAGTTTAGCTATTAATTTTGGGTAAATTTAAAACATTATTTTATAAATTTTAGAAAACTAACCACAATTTTAAGTGAATACAAAAGATTCCTAAATGATTTTGATAATTTTATTGAATTTTTCTAAATTTTCTATACTTGACAAATATTTATCATAACAATAAATGACATTTGTTGTCAAGACAAAGTTGTCTTAGCAAAAGCACTAACAATTTTGTCATAACGAAGTAATAATACTAATATATGGGGACTATACCTGATAATTTTTTATCTTGACAACCATTTTGACGTTTATCATGATAAAAATTTGTCAAGTATAGACAGGGGGTAAGTGAAATTTTCAAGTTTTATTAAGATTTTTTTTGAAAACAAAGTAAAATCAAAGTATAGCTATTAATTTTGGCTAAATTTAAAACATTATTTTATAAATTTTTAGAAAACTAACCACAATTTTAATTGAATTCAAAATTTTGATAATTCCATTGAATTTTTCTAAATTTTGAAAGATTTTATTAAAAGAATTTTTAAATTTTGTTTGACACAAAGTAAAATCAAAGTTTACATATAAATTTTAATAAAATAATTGAAAAACTAAGAAAATTTTATTTAAACCCAACCCCCTGTCTATACCTGATAAATTTTTATTATGATAAACGTCAAAATGATTGTCAAAATAAAAAATTATAAGGTATGGTCTCCATTTATTATTATTATTGCTTTGTTATGATATAATTGTTAGAGCTTTTGCTCAGACAACTTTTGTTATGATAAATATTTGTCAAGTATAGACAGGGAGTAAAAGTCTCTCAAATGATTTGGCTGAGTTTATGGAATTTTTCAAAATTTTCTTAAAAATTGTTAAAGAAATGTCTCAAATTTATATGAAATTTCTTAAATTTATCATTTGTCTTTTAATTTAATTATGAAAAAAGAGTAAAAATTAGATATTTCTTAAAATACTAACCCAATCCAAAACGTTTTTTGATTTTTTTCAGCAAATGCATTTTCTTTTTACTACTCATTTTATCCTTGTCATGATGTTCCACATGATGATGATGGTGATGATGCTGTTCCATAACCATAACATGGCCACCCGAATTTTGAGCCATATAGCCAGTTGGTATTTCAGTAAGACCCATTTTATTTGTATAACTTGTTAAGCACAAACGTTATTTAACAATAATAAATACGTTTTATAAAAACTTTTTTTTGCAAAAATAAATTAAAGGCGAAAAAACGCTTTTTTTAAAATGATTTATTTTTAACACAGTTTTGTATTTCAATACATTTTTAATCAGAGTTACAGTTATTTTTGTTCTATATTATTTTAGTTTGTTTTTTAATAATCCTTAAAGGTGGTGTGTTTTGTTTGGTGATTTTTTTTTTGATATTATAGTGGATTAAATCCGTTGTTGTTGGTTTTTTTTTGTTGTTTAAATTTGAAGAGTTATTTTGTAGATATAAAAATAAATTAACCCCTAATAAATATTGAAGTTGTGTTGTATTATTTCCCTTTAATTTTTTTTTTGTTAGAGCAACTTTACCCGACCGTATTAAAAGTGCTCAACGACGAAAAAAAGAAAAAAGAACGCGTAGCAGTCAACCAACGATCTTAACGCTATGACGTGAAAATTATAACTGATTACTAAAATTCACAACGAACGACCTCAACTGAATTGTACGATTCAAAATACTTCATGCCTAAACACACTCACTTACAAACTGTCATACACACAGATATAAATATAGAATTTTAATGAGAGTGTATGTGAGTTTGCTGGCTGGCTGTCAGCTCTTTAGGCTAAAAACTAAAAAAAAACATAAACATTGTAGTTCAAAACAACAGGAGCAGTTGTTTTATGTTACCTTAGGTAGATTTTCAATTTTGTTTTTGTATTATTATTTTTGTTGTTGTTGCTGTTGTTTGCCATTGTTTGAGAAACATTTTGTTCCACAGCCTAGACAGACAGCTCACAAACGTAAAAATACCAAAAAAAAAAAACTTTGATATAAAGGCCGAAAAAGACCCTCAACTGTTAGAGGAAAGATACGTTACATGCAGCAACAGGCGTTTCAAAGGCTTTATTGTTAATAAAAATCTATACATTTTTATACCCTTCACCTTCGTGAGAAGGGTATATACTATAAGTTTGTCATTTCTACATTTTTCATTTCCGACCCTATAAAAAATATATATTCTGGATCCTTATAGATAGCGGAGTCGATTAAGCCATGTCCGTCTGTTAGTTGAAATCAATTTTCTGAAGACCCCAGATATCTTCGGGACCCAAATCTTCAATAATTCTGTCAGACATGCTTTCGAGAAGTTTGCTATTTAAAATCAGCAAAATCCGTCCATAAATAACGGAGATATGAGCAAAAAACCGGAGCAACCTCGATTTTTTACCTATTTATGGATACTTGACAATATGGATATCTAATGATAGATATTTCAAAGTCCATTGCAACGATGTAGATAAGGCTATATATAGTAAGTTGGACCTACAATGGGTCAAAATCGGGAAAAATATTTTTTGACCCGAATTTGTTTTTCATCAAAAAATTTTTTTTATCATAAATTTTTTTTTCCAAAAAAAAACTTGAGTTTTGTTTGGTTCTACACCACAACAAATTATCGGTTATAAATCATAACCAAAACAAATGCATGTGGTCAATGCGAGAGAATCTTCGTAACGCAGTAACGACGCCAACCATTAACCAATGCGAGAGTGAAACGTAAAACTCCGGAAGGCAGAGAAAAAGGGATGGCCTGATTGCCTTCGCAATGTACCGCGAGTTCTTCTAGTTAAACCGTGAGTTCTCACAGTTAAACACGAGTTCTTCCAGTTAAAACGCGAGTTCTTCCAGTTAAACGACGCCAACCATTAACCAATGCGAGAGTGAAACCTAAAACTCCCGAAGTCAGCGAAAAAGGAACGGCCTGATTGCACTTAAACGATAAGGGCAATGAAGCGCGAGTTCTTCCAGTTAAACCGCGAGTTTTAACAGTAGCGAAAAAGGAACGGCCTGATTGCCCTTAAACTATAATGGCAATGAAGCGCGAGTTCTTCCAGTTAAACCGCGAGTTTTAACAGTTGAAGCGCGAGTTGTTTCAGTTAAACGCCGCCAACCATTAACCAATGCGAGAGTAAAACCTAAAACTCCCGAAGTCAGCGAAAAATAGAAGGACTGATTTCCCTTAAACTACTTATAATGGCAACGAAGCGCGAGTCCTTCCTCCATCCAGAGCTGAATTACGAATGAAAGCGTATTTGATGATGTGCAAACTTACAGCATTAAGGTTTTTCAAAATATATTGGAGTTTCTAAGTGGAAATCATTTATAAATAACTATCCTTGATAAGCATTAGCTTCAATTGGACAAAAAGCAGACAGAATCCTCCAACACTTAAATAGAAATAAGTGATAAAATTATGATTTTATCATTCTTTTTAAATTAAATTATCTTTAAACAAGTGGACAGCTAAATTAGACTGTGCCGAATCTTATATACCCTTCACCAAAGTACACTTTAGGATAAATATTGACATTTTTTTCTCCTTTTTCGACCTTTTTTAGGTCCGAATTACTAAGGCGTTATATACATCGTTGCAAAGGTCTTTGAAATATTGGATGTATAACTTTTATTATTTTATGAAACATTTGTACAATATAAATTTATTCAAAGTATTGAACATTGTTAGCTACGACATTTTGCTTTCTTTCTGGCTACATATGGATTCCGAGTAAAAGAACGGCTAATCCTTTGTGGCTAAGAACGAATCAAGACAATTATCGGATACTCTGTTTCAAAGTGTAACGTATCCCAGAGAGAGCGTTCTGCATCGATCGAAGCAAAGAGTAGTCGAACGGAGCGCGGTCTGGACTACAAAGCGGGTGGAGCAAAACTTCCCAAACACTTTATTCTAAATACTTTTTAACAGGTATTGCAACATGTGGCCGAGCGTTGTCATGATGGAATATCCGGCCGTTTTTCGGCCAATGCTCACTTCCAACGAATCAGTTGTGGTCGGTACAGGTCAGATTTCAGCAGCCCATAATAGGATAAGACCCTTTTGCTCCCACAAAATACAGAGAATTACCTTAGCGCCATGGATATTTGGCTTTGGTATTGATTCGGCTGGTTGGCTGGGCTTTACATACGATCTCTTACGTTTTGGATTATCGTAATGGATTCATTAATTTTTCATCGCAAGTATTGATTCGGTGCAAAAATGATTTATCATTTCGGAAATGTAAAATCATATTTAAAGGTCTCTCCGCTTCAATTCGTATGATATACAATTTTCCTGCTTTTGGATGAATTTTTTTCCCTTTGTATTCCTTGTTTTGCAAGCTCTTCGGTGTCAAAATCACCACTTCTGAACCGCACAAACCATCTCTCGCACGTTGCAACCGATGAAACACATTCACCTTAAGCCTCGATGAGCAATATGTATGTTTCAGCGGCACTTTTTTTCAAATTAAAGAAGTAAAGCAAAACTTCCTGCATATGACGCTTTGTTGATACAAAATTTTACATTTTCGAAGCAAAAAAAACTTTGTTGTTTATACTTGTGATAAAAAATGGTTCCATTACAACAACCCAAAGCGTAATAAATCGAATATGAAGCACGGCCAAACAGCCGAATCGTCACCAATGACAAATATCCATGGTGTTAAGGTAATGATCTGTATTTGGTGGGACCGAGCTGCTTCAGACTAGACCATCACAGGGAACCTGTACCAAACTCATTTGATTTATTTGAAGCGTCCAAAGAACTAAGACTCTTCTTCTTCTCTGTTGAAATTATATGTTTAATAATGAGTGTTTTCTGCATATGTTTGTATCTAACAATAAAATAATGCATCGATAGCAAATTCCTTTGGATGTCCCTTGTATTCATCCATGTTGTTAATAAATCGTTTCATGGGGAATCATAGAAATCGGCTGTCCTGAAAGTTTCACATCATTGGGATCGTTTGACTACAACGAAATTTATTAAATAACTTTTAAATCAAACAATAATATGACAAATATTATCATAATCATTGACAAAAACAGGATTCAATACAACAGAGGTGAAGGAAGTGTCAAAATATTTAGCTTTTCTAGAAGATCAGGGCAACACTAATAGGCAACTGTCAGTTGACTCTTGTCAAAATTTGAACAAAGTGCTTCGTTTAGTTTGTGTTTGACATTCATTGATAGCAGACAACTTCGTGATTTGAGAAGCAATAATTTTTGCGAAAAAAACACTCAAAGAAAGACTTGATAAATACTATGGTAACTCTGCACCATAAATTTCATTGGAAAAATACCAAACGTTCTTTACGTCCAGTTGAGGTCTCTACACCCGAATCAATTGAAAAAAATCACGGAGATTGAAAGTGCGAGAGATTGTGGAAACCATTTCACATGGCTCAGTGGTTTAAATTTTGAATTATCACTTGGGTATGAGAAAGCATTCCGCAAGATGTCTGCCACGCAAAAGGCTACACACATGTAAAGTTTCCATAGCAAAAATCCATGAATTAGTCTACGAAATGCTCCCTCATCCGCTCTATTCTCCGGATTTAGGCTCGAGTGATTATTTCTTGCTTCCAAACATTTCACATGGCTTAATTGTTTTAATTTTGAATGATCTCTTGGGTATGAGAAGGCTTTCCGGAAGATAGTTGCCGTGTTTGCTCAAAATCGGGTGCACAAAAGGCTACACACATGTGAAGTTTCCATAACAAAAATCCATGAATAAGGCTACAAAATGCTCCCTCATCCACCCTATTCTTCGGATTGAGACCCGAGTGACAATTTCTTGCTTTCAAACCTGAAAAAATGTCTCGATGGAAAGAGACTTGACTCCAACGATGAAATCATCTCACAAACAAATACCTATTTTGACCTCTTCCAATCTCATTTTTTGGAAGGAATACAAAAATTGGAGAAACGTTGGACCAAGTGCATAGAGCTCAAAGGAGAATATGTTGAAAAATAAAAAAAAAAAAAAAAAAAAATTGTTTATCCAAAAACCAGAAAAATCTTTTCTTAAAGATTTCACACTTTAAAGCACTGTCCTACACAAATACTCCTTCATATTACGAACGTAATAGAATTGCAGCTGTTTGAAGTAATTCAAAATGTTCGATTTGAATGCAGTTTTGCTCTCTGCATTATAGATTTTTTACTTATGCTCTCACTGTCTCTCTCTCTCTCTCTCTAGATCTCTTTTTATCATTCTGGACTAAGTAAAATTGAAATTCTGTTGGTATGTTTAAATGTGTGGACTCGTAGTATTTGTTTTAGATGTAGCCTCCCTTATAAATGAAAATCATAATGATTTTGTTCTTGTTGTAGTTGCAAGCGCATATAATGATGTTCAATTTTAAATTGAAGGTGTAGTGAGAGCAAAGTTTTTGTGCTTCTTTGCTGTGTATTTTTAGTTGTATATTGTAGGAATTTTGCAGATGTCAGGTCATGTATGGGTCCAGAGTAGTGGTGCAAATTGCAAATATCATGCTAGTACATTTAAACACATACATATTCGCATACACAGATACAATATTTCTGCTTGTGTTTAAATGATTTTTACATGTGAAATGATGAGATGGATGTATTATGATCTTGTGTAGTATGGGAGAGTTTGAAGTATTTTTAGTTTTAGTTTTGGTTTATCATTATTTCTTTTTTTATTTTTATTTTTTTTGTTCTTATTTTCTTGATGTGAATGTTTAATGCTCTGTTGGTGGTTGATGAACTTCTTCTTTATATTTTGTCTTAAAGATTTTTGCTTATGCTATTTTTGTTGGTGGATATTACGGGTATACATGGGAATATTATATGCTCACAATGATATGGTCTTCTTATTACCTTTATTAGGGTCAATCTTTTGCTTCTTCATTGTTATTTTAGAAGCAGAATGTTAATATTCCCAAGAAATTGGCTCAATATTTTATTCTATAAGAAAATGTGTTAGGAATTATATTCTTAGTTTCTTTATAGAGCGGAGACGCAAAGATCAGGGTCTCAAACATAAATCGAAAATGCAATTCTCAAATGGAATGGATGGCGTCCTGATATCATAATTAGGAACCTGTGCCCCAAACCAGAAAAATCGCCCCTAAAGAAATATAAAATACAGAGAAAATAATCCTTTGCTTCTTCTTTAATCCTTTGCTTCTTCATTGTTATTTTAGAAGCAGACTGTTAATATTCCCCAGAAATTGGCTCAATAGAGCGGAGACGCAAAGATCAGGGTCTCCAACATAAATCGAAAATGCAATTCTCAAATGGAATGGATGGCGTTCTAATATGACGAATGGGAACTTGTGCCCCAAACCAGAAAAATCGCCCCTTTCTTCTAAAAGAAATATAAAATACAGAGAAAATAATCCTTTGCTTCTTCTTTAATCCTTTGCTTCTTTTGCTTCTTCATTGTTATTTTAGAAGCAGAATGTTAATATTCCCATGAAATTGGCTCAATAGAGCGGAGACGCAAAGATCAGGATCTCAAACATAAATCGAAAATGCAATTCTCAAATGGAATGGATGGCGTTCTAATATGACGAATGGGAACTTGTGCCCCAAACCAGAAAAATCGCTCCTTTCTTCTAAAAGAAATATAAAATACAGAGAAAATAATCTTACTTTACAATTCCCCTGGCAAAAGTGAAGTTTCGATGTAAAGCTATCCCTTACTCTCTAAAGCAATGGATATTGCTTACAACCAGAACAAGAGAAACTTTGAATGATGGCAGATCATCAATAATGATCACTTGCAAATATTTGATAAACGACGACCGTAAAACAGATCAGGGTCTCAAACAAAGCGAAAATCAAATTTTCAGATGGAATTATAATGTGTATTAAAAGGATAACTTGTTCCACAAACCAAAATATTTAGCCTTATCGTGTAAGGCCAACTCCAACCAACTCCTTACACGATAAGGCTGATAATCTGGTGTTACGTAATGAAATAGAAACAACTGGAAAACTTATTGGATTTATGGCGTATCTTTTGAACGCGGTTTTTGTTTTTAATAACTTATATGACATTTTGAAGGCTACATATCTGTCATTTATTCTCACTTATTTATTGAACATTATAATGAAAACAACAAAGTTTTTTTTGCTTCCAAAATGACGAATTTTGTACCAACAAAGCGAAATATTCGGGAAGTTTTGCTTTACTTCTTTAATTTGAAGGAAAAAAGTGCCGCTGAAGCACACCAATTGCTCACCAAAGCTTATGGTTTTTTTTTACAAAAAAAAAGCAAACACAAACTGCGAAGCGTTTTGCTTATCTGCAGAAACACCCAGAGTCTCTGGCAGGAATTGAACCCGCAACCCTTGGATTGATAGTCCAGCACACTATCGTGTAGTCTATCGGGGCATGTGTTCCATCGGTTTCAAGGTGCGAGAGATGGTTTGTGCGGTTCAGAACTGATGATTTTCACACGGAAGACATAGATCGCCAAGGCCCGTCAAAAAAAGTTTGAAGACCAAGAATTGTAGGAATTACTCCATGAAGATTGTTGTTAAGCTCAACAAGAGTTTGCAAAATCATTGGGAGCTAATTAAGCAACAATTTCCAAACGTTTGCAAGCAGCTGAATTCATCCAAAAGCAGAGAAACTGAATACCATACGAATTGAAGCGGAGAGACCTTGAAAGACAATTTTCCATGTCCGAAATGATGCTTGAACGCTATAAAAGAAAATCAATTTTGCACCGAATCCTTACTTGTGATGAAAAATGGATCCATTACGATAACCTGAAGCGTAAGAGATCGTACGTCAAACCCGACCAACCAGCCGAATCGACACCAAAGCCAAATATCCAGGACGCTAAGGTAATTCTCTGTATTTGTAGGGAGCAAAAGGGTATTATTTATTATGAGCTGCTGAAATCTGGCTAGTTCATCACAGGGAACCTGTACCGAACGCAATTGATTCGTTTGAAGCGAACATTTGCCGAAAAATATCCAGAATATGCGGCCAGACATAAAACCGTAATATTTCATCATGACAACGCCCGGTCACATGTTGCAATACCTGTTTTGCCTCATCCACTTGATAGTTCAGACCGTTACCCGTCCGACACTCAGGGGATGACCCCCCTGATGCTAGGAAAATAGGTTATGGGAGGGAGGATAGAGGGTAGTAGTGTTTGTGGGCATTTGATTTGAATTTTCATATATTGAAAGTGCTAGGAAAGACTAAAGAACGAATTTCCCCTATAATGAGTTGTGCGATCAACTGTCCAGTCGACTACGAATGGATGAAACCTTGCCGAAGAACGTGTGCTACGTAAAAAACTAGGGGTTTTGGGAACGAGTTCCCTAATTTCTGCAGAGCACATAACATTGTAGTTTAGGTAGAACAGCGAAACACAACCCACATTGCGACGATGTTCCAGTGAGTCAATAGAGCTGGATACCTTACTGTCACCGTTAAGCACCTTCGCCCTCTCCTGTCGAGTTTAACGCGATTAACTCCAAAATATACCGGCCCATACATGAGAGTTATATTCCATTTTAGATCGGATGTAAATAGTAAGGAGATCAGATAGAGTAAAGTATTTCGTACACCGTTTTAGAAAACCAAGGCATTCAAGTGCCTTCGACACTTGAAAAATGTGAATACTAAATACTCATGTCTAGAACATCAAGAGCTTCAGATTCTTTAATATTTAAACCGCCCATAAAAGCAGAGGAAGCACATAATCTGTCGTGTGTTAATGTACAATATTGAGTCTTGCTTGCATTAAAGTCGACTCTGTCAGCACAACACCATTCAGAGATTGTCACAAGATCTTGGTTAAAAGTAAAATTCATATTTTGCCTCATTGCCCCATGCTCCGACAAGCTAATGAATGGCAAATGTTGCTGTCATCAAGAATATATGTATAGGGTTGCAAGTTTGAAAGATAAGAAATAGAGTAGGAGAAAAGGACGGAGCCTTGCGGTTCCACTGAATTAATCTTGAACTCGTTTGATGAGATTCCATCTATAACAACTCGTATAGTGCGATCTCAGAGCTCGATATAAATCGAAAGAAATTATTACCGATAAACCATATCAAAAAACTGAATTCCGAAATTGAGTATTGAAAATGTGTATTTGGGAATTGAAATTATTCAGCGATTTTATATAAGTTAAAGGAATAAATTCATCCAAATAATGCAAATGAGAAATTTTCTGTTAAAATAAAAACAGAAACAAGTAAGAGAGCTATATTCGGCTGTGCCAAAACAAAATTTAACTTTTTTTCGAAATTGTTTTTAAATATTTAAAAAAATTTTTTTTTTTCATTTTTAAAATTCTTTTTTTTATTTTTAAATTTAAACAAGTAAGAGAGCCATATTCGGCTGTGCCGAATCTTATATACCCTTCACCAAATTATACTTTAAAATAAATTTTTTTAAATATTTTTAGGCAAACAAAATTTAATTTTTTTTAAATTGTTTTAATTTTTTTTTTTTTAAATTGTTTTTTAATTTTTTTTGGAAAAAAAGTTTTTTCAAAATTTTTTTAAAATTTTTTTTTTTTGAAAAAAAATTTTATGACAAAAAAATTTTTTTGATGAAAAAAAAATTTGGGTTAAAAAATATTTTTCCCGATTTTGACCCATTGTAGGTGCAACTTACTATAGCTTTATCTACATCGTTCCAATGGACTTTGAAATATCTATCATTAGATATCCATATTGTCTATATTAATGAATTAGTAATCCAGATATAGATCAAAAATAGGTCAAAAATCGAGGATGTCCCGGTTTTTTGCTCATATCTCCGTTATTTATGGACCAATTTTGCTGATTTTAAATAGCAAACTTCTCGAAAGCATGTCTGACAGAATTATTGAAGATTTGGATCCCGAAGATATCTGGGGTCTTCAGAAAATTGATTTCAACAGACAGACAGACGGACATGGCTTAATCGACTCCGCTATCTATAAGGATCCAGAATATATATATAGGGTCGGAAATGAAAAATGTAGAAATTACAAACGGAATGACAAACTTATATATACCCTTCTCACGAAGATAAAGGGTATAATAAAAAGAATTTATGATGAAAAAAAATCGGGTTAAAAAATATTTTTCCGGATTTTGACCCATTGTATATCCAACTTACTATAGCCTTATATACATCGTTACAATGGACTTAGAAATATCTATCATTAGATATCCATATTGTCTATATTAATAACTTAGTAATCCAGATAAAGATTAAAAATAGGCCAAAAATCGAGGTAGTCCCGGGGCTGAATTACCGCATTCGATATCGAGTAAATTAGATCGTAATTTTCTGATTTGAGATTACGGCATTCGATATCGAGCATGAAATTTAGTACATTTTGTTATAATTACGATATCGAAATCATTTTTCGATACGATAATTCGGCCCCCGGGTTTTCCCTTATATCCCAGCCATTTTTGTCGATTTTATATAGCAACCGAACCGGAAGAATTCCCGATATATTGATGTATGAATCATGTATGTACGTAAGTAAGTTATTTGGAGACAACGGAAAGTTGATTTCAACATACAGACGGACATGCCTATATCGACTTCTTTTTCTATAAAGATCGAGAATATACTTTGTGGGGTCGCAAATGAAAAATGTAGAAATTACAAACGGAATGTCAAACTTATATATAACCCTTGCCACTCATGGTGAATGGTATAAAAACTCTATACCGAAATTGAAAATGTTCTCCTTGGGAATTGAAATAAATCTGCGAACTTATATTATTAATTCAAATATTACAGTATAGTAATTTCCAAAATGAGTATTGAAAATTCACATTTTTGGTAATTGATTTAAATCAGCGATTTTATATAATTTAGGGGCATAATTTAATTTTTCGAAAAAAATTAAAAACAAATGTCAAATTGAATATTGAATATTGAAAGTGACTATATTGAAAACTAGGATAACACGTTGACGCGGTTTGGTATAAAAAATGTCATTGTCATTAAATGTATCCAACATGTTCTTTTCTAGTCCTTATGAAATATTGAAATTCCAAAATGTTGTATGTACATCTTAAAAAAAGCTGGAAAAAAACATATGAAAATTCCTTGGCGCAAGATCCTTGAATATAAATAATTAATTTGCATTTGCTGATAAAAAAAAAAGAAAATGACATGCTCCCTAAAAAATTTAAATAAAAAAAAAAAAAGCATTAAAATATGTTTCTAGTTTCTGAACAAACTATTGGTATAAAAAACAATAAATTCGAGTAGTTAATGAGTATGCATCTGAAGTGAATACGAGTAGAGCAGATGTTTGATAAACCACCTCTCTCTTGTCTGCTTCCCTGGCCCTGGTAGGAGTGTAAGTATTGATGTGTTGCTGATTTTAATCGTACCTTATTGTTGTTGTTGCTGATGTTCTTGTAGAAAAAAAAAACGGCAGATTGTCCTTACAACAATAATGCATGCATGACAAAAGGAAAACAGACAACAACAGCAACAAAAAAAAAAGGTGCAGTGCCAAGAAAAGTATAAGTGTGCCAAGGTAGTAAAGAAATTAATGAAAGAATAATAACAACAACAAATGCAGAATGTCAGACGAAGAAAAAAAAGGATACGAATTTTGAGATGAAATGATGCATATGTGTTGAAATGTTTAAATATTTGCCAAAGGAAACGGAAAACGGAAGTAAATTTTTGGAATAAAGTTAATAAGATATTTGCTTTTCTATTGAGATGAATGTGTTTTGCAATAACGTTTATCAGGCCAAAAAATTTAATCAAATTTTTTTGGGGAAACTATCAAATGATCCTGTTCATTATCAGCAGACATGTCCTGTTATTTAAATAATTAAAGTAAGTGGCTAAATAGTGACCACATTGCAAATATTTTAGTAGAAATGTTTTGGCTTCTAGAACATATGGCAATTCCACAGTTAATAAATAAATGTTGAATTAACAAAACTTGTTCACATATTCAATTTAACACTTATTTGAAAATTACAATTTTTAGAATTGAAATAAAATATATAACTTATGGACATAATCAGGCTTGTCATATGTATAATCCAATCATTGTCGGACTCGGTTTTGAAAACGACAGAAAAAGTACTTTGGTCTCGTGAAATCGAAAGTTATCGGTTCGATTTAGAATTAAATTCTTTATCGATTAAACAAAATATTACATTGGTTTTCGTTTTATGCCATGTTTCCACGGCAGTCTGAATTACTTAATTCGGATTTTTAATTACGATTGCGAATCAACCTGTTTACACGACAACATTCGTAATTCAGTTTGACATTTATTTATTTCTTCTTCTTGTTTTTTTTTCTTCTGTTTACATGTTTTGTTTTTTGTTTATTTTGTTTGTTTGGTGCGAATTTTAAATTTGTAATTTGGCAATGGATAAAAAAGATAAGTAAAAACATAAAATTGTAGCATTATTAATTAAACAAATATAATTTAATTATTATTTTCATTATTAGAAAAAAGAAAAAGTGCAAGCAAGTGGGACCAGGGCAGCGAACGGGCTTTGTTAGAGGTGTGGGCTGAAAGAATGGCAGAGCTGATACTTCTACAAATGAATTTAGCTTTAATCAGACTTTTTATTTATTTTAATTTATTTATTTAATACAAAAATCATTTTCTTTATTTTGTTTTGTTATGACATTTTTGTTTGGACAGCTGATTTTGATACATAAATAATCGATACAAATTAGAGATGACAGTCATTCGTTCGTAATTCACATGGTAATTCAAACTGAATTACGTACGAACAAGGTAATTCGCACTTGAAATTTTTTATGGCGAATCATGTAATTCATTTCGTAATTGGGGGTTGAATGACGAATGAGAGCTCGAATGACGAATAATGCCGGCGTGTGAACATGGTATTAGACAATGTTTGGATTCTATGACAACCCCGAATATCAGCCAAATATTACAAATAAGTAATTCTCTGAAAAAATCTGAATCAACAATGGGCTATTTTGGGAAATGAAAGAAAGCTCTGATTTTATATAATTTAAGGGTATATATCATTCAAGTATTACAATTTACTATTTTTTGTACAACAAATATCAGAAAGCTGAATTCCTAAATAGGTTATTGGAAATGCCCATGTTGTTAAATCAAATATAGCAGCGATTTTATATAAATAAACAGTATGAATTCATCCAAATAATAAAAATTTTAAATTTTCTGTAAAAAAATCTTAAAAAATTAAATTCCTAAATTGGGTATTGAAAATGCCCATTTTTAGAATTGAAATAATTCAGCGATTTTATATAATTATAGGGCATAAAATTAAGCAAATATTAAAAGTTTATAATTTTCTGCAGAAAAAATCTTAAAAAACTAAATTCCTAAATTGGGTATTGAAAATGCCCATTTTGTTAAATCTAATAAAGCACCAATTTAATATAAATAAACAGTATGAATTCATCCAAATATGAAAATTTAGTATTTTTTTGTAAAAAAATCTTAGAAAACTAAATTCCTAAATTGGGTATTGAAAATACCCATTTTGGGAATTGAAATAAATCAGTGATTTTATATAATTATAGGGCATAAATTTAAGCAAATATTAAAAGTTTATAATTTTCTGTAAAAAATCCTAAAAACTGAATTCCTAAATTGGGTATTTAAAATGCCCAATTCGGGAATTTAAATAAAACAGTGATTTTATATAAATAAACAGTATGAATTCATCCAAATAATAAAAATTTTAAATTTTCTGTAAAAAAATCTTTAAAAACTAAATTCCTAAATTGGGTATTGAAAATGCCCATGTTGGGAATTAAAGAAAACAGTGATTTTATATAATTATATGGTATAAATTTACACAATTATTACAAGTTTATAATTTTCTGTAAAAAAAATTCTTAAAAACTGAATTCCTAAATTGGGTATTTAAAATGCCCATTTTGGGAATTTAAATAAAACAGCGATTTTATATTACAAAAAATATTACAATTTTGTAATTTTTGTAAAAAAAATCTTAGAAAACTAAATTCCTAAATTGGGTATTAAAAATACCCATTTTGGGAATTAAAGAAAACAGTGATTTATAAAATTATATGATATAAATTTATACAATTATTACAAGTTTATAATTTTCTGTAAAAAAAATCTTAAAACCAGAATTCGTAAATTGGGTATTTAAAATGCCCATTTTGGGATTTTAAATAAAACAACGATTTTATACAAATTAAAGACATAAATTCATTCAAATATTTTAAATTAATATTTTTCTGTAAAAAAATTTAAAAAAAAAACTGAATTCCTAAATTGGGTATTGGGAATTCCCATTTTGGGAATGAAAATAAAGCAGTGATTTTATATAATTTAAGAACATGAATTCATTCAATAAAAAAGCTGTCATATTATATAAATTAAATGCAAAATTTGCCTGCAAAAAAAAATTATTCCGAAATTGGGTATTGAAAATGTTGGGAATTAAAATAAATTTTATAATCTAAAAAAACTTAATTCACAAATTGGGTATTGGAAATGCTCATTTGCCCACAAAAAACTGAATTCTTAAATTGGGTGTTAAAAATTGTCATTTTATGTGCCTACAAAAAAACTGAATCCCAAATACCCATTCTCGGGAATTGAAATAAAACAGGGAATGTTATATAATTTAAGAGCAAACATGCATTCATATAACAAGTAATTTTCAGTAAAAAACATCTAAAAACATTGAAATCCTAAATTGGGTATTAAAAATGCCCATTTTGGGAATTTACATAAACCAACAATTTTATATAATTTAAGGGCATAAATACATTCAAAAATTATAAATTAATATTTTTCTGAAAAAAAAATTAAAAAAAAACTAAATTCCTAAATTCGGTATTTAAAATACCCATTTTGGGAATTGAACAAACAGCGATTTTTTTTATTTATAGGGCATAAATTTAAGCAAATATTAAAAGTTTATAATTTTCTGTAAAAAAAAATCTTAAAAACTGAATTCCTAAATTGGATATTGAAAATGCCCATTTTGTTAAATCAAATAAAGCAGCAATTTTATATAAATAAACAGTATGAATTCATCCAAATATTAAAAATTTTAAATTTTCTGTAAAAAAAATCTAAAAAACTAAATTCCAAAATTGGGTATTTAAAATACCCATTTTGGGGATTTAAATAAATCAGCGATTTTATATAATTATAGGGCATAAATTTAAGTAAATATTAAAAGTTTATAATTTTATGTAACAAAATTCTTAAAAACTGAATTCCTAAATTGGGTATTTAAAATGCCCAATTCGGGAATTGAAATAAAACAGCGATTTTATATAATTATAGGGCATAAATTTAAGTAAATATTAAAAGTTTATAATTTTATGTAACAAAATTCTTAAAAACTGAATTCCTAAATTGGGTATTTAAAATTCAAATATTAAAAATTTTAAATTTTCTGTAAAAAAAATTCTTAAAAACTGAATTCCTAAATTGGGTATTGAAAATGCCCATTTTGGGAATTTAAATAAAACAGCGATTTTATATAAATATACAGTATGAATTCATCTAAATATTAAAAAATTTTAAATTTTCTGTAAAAAAATCTTAAAAAACTAAATTCCTAAATTCGGTATTGAAAATGCCCATGTTGGGAATTAAAGAAAACAGTGATTTTATATAATTATAGGGCATAAATTTAAGCAAATATTAAAAGTTTATAATTTTCTGTAACAAAATTCTTAAAAACTGAATTCCTAAATTGGGTATTTAAAATGCCCAGTATGAATTCAGCCAAATATTAAAAATTTTAAATTTTCTGTAAAAAAATCTTAAAAAACTAAATTCCTAAATTGGGTATTGAAAATGCCCATGTTGGGAATTAAAGAAAACAGTGATTTTATAAAATTATATGTTATAAATTTATACAATTATTACAAGTTTATAATTTTCTAAAAAAAATTCCTAAAAACTGAATTCCTAAATTGGGTATTTAAAATGTCCATTTTGGGAATTTAAATAAAAAAACGATTTTATATAAATTAAGGACATAAATTCATTCAAATATTTTAAATTAATATTTTTCTGTAAAAAATTTAAAAAAAAAACTAAATTCCTAAATTGGGTATTGGGAATTCCCATTTTGGGAATGGAAATAAAGCAGTGATTTTATTTAATTTAACAACATGAATTCATTCAATAAAAAAAGCTGTCATATTATATAAATTAAATGCAAAATTTGCCTGCAAAAAATAAATATTCCGAAGTTGGGTATTGAAAATGTCTATTTTGGGAATTAAAATAAATTTTATAATCTAAAAAAAAAACTTAATTCACAAATTGGCTATTGGAAATGCTCATTTGGGATTGTTTGCCCACAAAAAACTGAATTCTTAAATTGGGTGTTAGAAATTGTCATTTGGGAATATGTGCCTACAAAAAAACTGAATCCTAAATATCCATGCTCGGGAATTTAAGAATTTTCATTAAAAAACATCTAAAAACATTGAATTCCTAAATTGGGTATTTAAAATGCCCATTTTGGGAATTTAAATAAAACAAATATTTTATATAATTAAAGGGCATAAATACATTCAAATATTATAAATTAATATTTTTCTAAAAAAAACTAAATTCCTAAATTGGGTATTTAAAATACCCATTTTGGGAATTAAACAAACAGCGATTTTTTTTATTTATAGGACATAAATTTAAGCAAATATTAAAAGTTTATAATTTTCTGTAAATAAAAATCTTAAAAACTGAATTCTTAAATTGGGTATATAAAATGCCCTTTTTGGGAATTTAAATAAAACAACGATTTTATACAATTTATGGGCATAAATTCATTCAAATATTTTAAATTAATATTTTTCTATAAAAAAAAAATCTGAATTCCTAACTTCAGATTGGGAATTCCAATTTTGGGAATTGAAATAAATCAGAGATTTTTATATAATTTAAGGGCAAAAATGCATTCATTTCAATTATTAATTTTTGGTAAAAAAAATCAAAAAATACAGAATTCCTAAATTTGGTATTGAAAATGCCCATTATGGGAATTGAAAGAAAACTGCTATTTTATATAATTCAGGACCACAAATTCATTCAACTACTATAAATTATATATGATCCGTTAAAAAAATTTAAAAAGTCTTAATTCTCAAATTCAGTATTGGGAATTCCAAGTTTATATAATTTAGCGCAAACATGCATTCATTTCAATTATTAATTTTTGGTAAAAAAATCAAAAAATACAGAATTCCTAAATTGGGTATTGAAAATGCCCATTCTGGGAATTGAAAGTAAACTGCTATTTTATATAATTCAGGACCACAAATACATTCAACTATTACAAATTAGTAATGTTCTATTTAAAAATTTAAAAAATCTTAATTCCCAAATTAGTTATTGAAAATGCCCATTTTGGGAATTGAATGAAAGTTGCCATTTTAGATAATTTAATGGCCTAATATTTTTTAATTAAAACAATTAATAGAGCTGTATTCGGCTGTGCCGAATCTTATATACCCTTCACCAAATTATACTTTAAAGTACAAATTTTAAATATTTTTAGGAAAATAAAATTTAAAATTTTTTTTAAAAAAATTTAACAAAAAAAAATTATTTTTTAGTGAAAAAAATTGTATGGCAAACATTTTTTTTAATTTAAAAAATTTCCATAAATCTCTTTATATCCAACCAAGTGTCATTTTAGAGTTTGTAAATCTTTTAGTTTTTTCACATTTATTCAGAAAAAAATAGATTAGAGCCTGTCAGGCGCTGTCACTTGACTTCTTTCTGCACTAAACCCGGGTTTCTCGGCTTTGCTTCACCCTAATAGGGGGCATTATTTAATTTTTATTTGCATTAAACGATTTATTTACCTTTACAAAACAGTAATCGCCAAAATTAACAAAATTTTGGATTTTTTGTTGCTTGACTGGTTTTTGAAATAAACGTTTCAATCCATGTCGACAATCAATAACATGTCACGGAAATGTTTACGATTAAATGACATATTTTTGTATAACAAAACGTTAGTTTATCATTAAAAATATCAGACTTTATGATGCTGATGTCTGATTTACTTTCAATACATTGTGTACTTAGAATTTTAAGGTTTTTTCATATTTATTACTTAGTTCTATTAAGAGTGGGGGATATTCTAGATTATGAAAAGCCAAATTTAATATTTAAACTTAATTTGTTTAACAAAAACTTTGAAGAATAAAATCTAGACTTACAGCTTTTCAAGAAAATTCTTTGAAATCTTTAACAATCATCAAATAATGAAAATTATTCCAAAAAGAGATGATTTTTCTAATCAGCCAAATTATTGAATTAAATAAAGGTTTAGATGTCCGTCTGTCTATACATTTCAAAATTATTTTGATTCAAGCGTGATAAATTCAAATTTCCTAAAAACCATCTTTAAATTTTACTAAAATCCGATAGTAAAATTAAACAAAAAAAAATATAAAAAAAGAACAACAAGTATATAAAACCAAGTAAATAATGAGGGAATTAAATGGTAAACACACGTCTGCTAGACACACGTCCACTTTTGTTTAATCAGAATAAATTCATGTAGTTGGGAAACCATGTAAAATAAAGTATTGAATGTGTTCGTCGTTGTCGTTGTTGTTATTTGATGATGATTTTGTCGTTTAATATTAAAATGAAACCCTTTTGCTTACTTTTTTTTTGGTATCAGCAAGGTAAGTAAGTAAGCGAGCGAGCGTTTGTTGTCTGTAGACATTGGCATTTAAATTTACACCTGGATTTTTTGCAACACACATTAAAAAGGACAAACAAACAACAAAATACTCTGTATTCAGTCGATATGTAAGCAAACAAACAAACAAACGAAACTAAAACAGATGGAATGATGGGGGTAAGTTAAATGAAATATTATCAAAGTAGAGTAAAAATTCTTGTTGTAAATGAAATGAGCAGCAGCAACATGTTGAAAAGCCAGCCAATATTGTCAAGGTTTGAATTTGATGTTTATGTCACATCGAAGGCGGCACGGCGACAATTTAGAATGTATTGGATAGAGGCGCTACAAAAGATGTGTAGAAGTGACGCCCCGAAGTATCAAAGATATGTACATAAACATCTGAAACTAGATATGCTCTAAATTCATTAAACGATATTCAAATACGAAGCACTTCCAAACTAATATTTGGAAAACCGAACAAATCTTAGTACGATTACACCAATCTTTCCGAAATATTTGCAGAAATAAGGTAAAGCAATCTCAAATCAATCTCAAAGATGTGTTCATGTGAGCTCTCAAAGGTCGTTTCAAACAAATTATAAATTTTGAGCATATCAAATTGATGGGTCATTCGCCACACAGCACAGGGTAAGATTTAGCCATTCTAGGGAGACAAAATTAAATATCTTGGAAAAAAAATGAAGCTAGACTTATGAATTTTGGTACAAGGTGTTCCTAGGCCAATATGTACCGTCAAGTTTAAATTTTAGATTTGTATATCATTTCCTATATTATCAACTAATTTTGTTTCTATAATACTTAATATTTAATAAATTATCACAAAACCGAAACCGATCGGTTTTTCATTTTTTAAAACCGAAACCGCGGTTTTGAAATTCTTCGATTTTTTGGAAACTCTAGGTCCATTATTATAGGAAATTCAAAAAAGTACCATTAGAATATATAAAAAGTACCAAAAATCCCCCACTTGTGGTTTCCCACTCACTCGGGTCCATAAAAGCTTAATTTCATGGCTTTAGGTTCATTGGTGAAGAAATTACAAAAAGTACCATTCGAATAAAAAAAAAGTACCAAAAAGTCTCCCCCTAGAATTCTAACTCACTTAGACCATGTATGCTTAATTTAATGTTTTTAAGTCCATTGCTATAGAAAATTAAAAAAGTACCATTAGAATAAACAAAAAGTACCATGAGGTATCCGCTTGAATTTTCAATCACTTAGGACCATATACGCTTAATTTCATATTTCTAGGTCCATTATATTATAGAAAATTCAAAAAGTACCATTATAATATAGAAAAAGTACCAAAAAGCACCCACTTGTAGTTGCCCACCCACTCGGGTCCATATAACCTTTATTTCATGTTTCTATGTTCATTGGTGAAGAAATTACAAAAAGTACCATTTGAATAAAGAAAAAGTACCACAAAGTCTCCCCGTAGAATTCTCACTCACTTAGGACCATATACATATGTTTAATTTCATGTTTTTAAGTCCATAGAAATTTCAAAAAAGTACCATTAGAAGAACAAAAAAGTACCTATAGTTCAGTTCACACATTTTGGTACCTAAATCTTATCCCCTATTCCTAACACTAACTTCACTAAGATGCATATCATCTAACTTTATAATGTCTATAAGTGTAATAATTAAAATATTAAAAAAGTACCATTAGGAAAAAAGTACCAATTTCCCTTTTCCTCTAAAGCTTGAAATTTAAAAATATTCCATTTTGCCAAAATTGTTTATTCAATAGGCATGTCTCAAAATATTAAAATCTGTGTTAATGTGCCCAAGAAAAAATATGTTTTAAAAAAAGTACCAAACTGTTTACCCGGATTTGGCCCTATATACACCTTGGTACTCGAGTTCCAAATAACACCCTGTTAGTTAATTTTTGTATGAATCTAGGAACCAACGTTAAAAAAATTATCAAAATTGGCTTAATAATTTCAAATATAATGTATTTTCTCGATTTTATCCCCTTTTTGGTAACTTTTTTACCCCCATTGAAGTGGTACAATTTTATTCAAATAAATTTCTGTAACGTGGTGGGAGCTCATAATAAAATATTCGTATGTCTATGTCAAATTATAGAAAAACATATTTTATGAAAAAGTACCAAAAATAAACACAATTTTTATCCCTTAAGGTTTCGAATTTCCAAAAAGTACCAAACTTATATTTTTTATTTTTTGTTAATTAAAGAATACGATTTAAAATTTGTTTCTATGTTTGTTGGTTTAAAAGATACATAGGGTGCAAAAAAAGTACCAAAATACAGTTTTTACCCGTTTTCTCCCCTAAAGGTTTCGAATTTCCAAAAAGTACGAAACACCTGTCAGCTTATTTTTTGAATGGAGTAACATGCAATTTTAAGATTTTTTATATCTTTATTAGTTTTTAAGATATAAGGTTACCCGTTTTTACCCTCTAAACGTTCGAATTTCCAAAAATCCCTTCTTATCGGATCGTTTTGGGGAGGGAGGAACCCACAGTTAAAATTTCATGATTCTAGCTTCAGTCGTTTGGGCTGTGCGATGATGAATCAGTCAGTGAGTCGTCAGTAACGTTACTCTTTTATATATATAGATTGTTAACAAATTAGGCAAAGTTTTTGCATTTTCTTATTTTATAACAAGTGCTCTCTCATATTTGATAAAAATATTTACTCAAATTGAAACTCAAAAAAACGACTTTTGTCCAGCTAGATTAGCAAAACCTTAAAATTGAATTGCGTGATCAACGTTTTAAAAAGCAGTTACAAAAGCCAGAACATCAACTTTACATAATTAATACTAATACAAAATTTTTCCAAACAAAAATATTAGAATTTCATAATATTTGTGTTAAGAATTCATCTCCTCGATTGCATCCATAAGCTATATTTACCCATTAGTCGTTAGCCGACCGAGAGCCGAAGCATCTATCTCGTCGAATTGTATTAACTAGCTATCCTTAGCTTATAGAGCCAACGAATTCATCGTCTCGGATTGCATCCGTTGCATTTACTTTCCCATAATAAGTCGTTAGCCGACCTCGAATCGAATCCTCTATAAGAAGCTTCGTCCATTAACAATCATATCCCATAGTTGTTGCAAGAGATAGGTTTTTGACAACTGAGTTAGGTCTTTAACAGGAGAGTTTCGATTTATGTGTATTTATCTATTCCTCTAAATATTCAGAGTGATGGAAAGCCTCAAATTAGAGTAGCTTGGCTTTACCAACATAATATCCAAAAATCTATTAAAAAATGGAAGTTTACTTTGTAAAAAATAAAATATTTGCAAGCTGTGTCGCCTAACGTGCCAATTGTAATCTGATAATCATACTGAATATCTGACTATCCACCAACAATAATGACATGTAAACATTTTAGTGGTAGTTTTTAGATGCCTGTGCATAAGCAGAGTAGTTTGCAGGATAGCAGGCTGGTTGTCTGACTGGTGAGCTGGTGAGTTTTGTTGGCTGCATATGCATTTTGGCACATTGATATTGAAATTATTCATAATTTTGTTTGTTGTAAGACATATTGTTTGTTGTCTGCCTTGCCTGCCTTGGCTTTTGTTAAAGACAAACTCTTTTTTTTTTCTTCATTATTTCAACAATTTTGCATCAGGCATCAATCGATGAATGAGCAAGGATGAAAGGATGAATGCAGGGATGCAAAACATAAAGAATAATTTTTAGTTCCTCTCCAAAAATATTAATTGTGACTGTTGTGTGTTGTGTGTGTTGCATATGCATTATATTCGTTCAGTCTTTTATTCAAACAAATGTTTTAGTTAAAATTTTGTTTTAGTGGTTTCAGTTGGTGTACGAGAGAGTGAATGACTGATAATAACAGCTGTCCCGGAGGCCGTCACAGGATGCTGTAGTTTTTCATAAGACCAACTACAGGATATGAATGAATATGCATTCGGCCATCACATATTCATTTAAATTAAAATATTTTTAAACAAAATTTTAAATCTAGTTTTAAATATTGCATTTGAAAATCTAAAACTTTTGTTCTTTTCCAATTTGATTTTCAAACAGAACAGGATTATGATGAGTTAAATTTCAATTTAAGACATCAAAATTTTGGCAACTTTTTTTTCATTTCTTAAACAAATGCCATCTGCGTTTCTGTCTGGACTCTATATTTTCAACTAAAAAAAACCTTAAACAGGGACTTTTAATAACATTTGTTCAACACAACAATTATTTGCACATAATATGCATTTAATTAACAATATACTTTATCTTTTTTCTTACTTTTTCTTTACCTGTTGTATAAAAATTTCATTTGGGGGAGACAATCAAGTTGGCATACGAGTGATAACATATGTTTTTAATACAAATGGTTTCATAATTTTTGTTTCATTTTTGGGGGGGTTTAGACAATAAATATGATCAAATGATCATTTTGTTAAATAAATTTATTTTGCTTAAACTAGTCAGTTTTCTGCAAAGTTTTTTTTTTGTTTTGTTTCTAAATTTAACTTAAAATTCATTTCCGCGCATGCGCATCCTTGTTGAATTGTTCATACAACCATCAGCTGCATGTGGTACATGAAATTTGATCAGTGTTACAGTTTCATCATTCTCATTATCATCATCTGCATTACTTACACTAATTTCGTTTGCAAGTAATAAAGGAACAAGGAGATTTGTAAATTTAAAGAATTTTTGGAGAAAATACTTTAAAAAGGAGCTCCAATTTTATTTTGGTTAACGTCTCTAAAGAATATGGGATATTTCTTTCAAGAATGTTGCTTTTGGATATCAAAATCGTTACTAAAATCGCTGAGTTATGACCAATAACCACGATTGTCATTATACCCTTCAGCATCGTTAGAAGCGTACATATAAGTTTGTCATTCCGTTTGTAATTTCCACAATATAATTTTCCGACCCTATAAAGTATAAATATTCTGGATTCTTATAGATAGCGGAGTCGATTAAGCCATGTCTGTCTGTCTATTGAAATCAACTTTCCGAAGCCCCCAAAAAAACTTACATATACGATTCATACATCAATATCTCCCGAATTCTTCCGGCTCGGTTGCTATTTAAAATCGAGAAAATCGGTCCACAAATGGCTGGAAAAAACCAGGACAACCTCGTTGTTTGACCTATAAGTCATTAATGTAGACAATATGGATATCTAATGATAGATAATGATATATAAGACCATAGTTGGACCTACAATGGGTCAAAATCGGAAAAAATATTTTTTAACCCGAATTTTTTCACAAAAAGTTTTTTTTTCCGAATCCGAATCTAAATATAAATATTTTTAGGTAAACAAAATTTAATTTTTTTAATTGTTTTACAATTATTTTTTTGAAATTGTTTTTAAAAATTTGTTTTAAAATTTTTTTAAAAAATTTGTTTTAAATTTTTTTTTTTTATTTTTTAAATTTTTTTTTTTTGGAAAAAAAATGTATAACAAAAAAATTTTTTGATGAAAAAAAAATTCGGGTTAAAAAATATTTTTCCCGATTTTGACCCATTGTAGGTCCAACTTACTATAGCTTTATCTATATCGTTGCAATGGAGTTTGAAATATCTATCATTAGATATCTATATTGTCTATATTAATGACTTAGTAATCCAGATATAGATCAAAAATAGGTTAAAAATCGAGGTTGTCCCGGTTTTTTGCTCATATCTCCGTTATTTATGGACCGATTTTGCTGATTTGAAACTTCTCAAAAGCATGTCTGACAGAATTATTAAAGATTTGGATCCCGAAGATATCTGGGGTCTTCAGAAAATTGATTTCAACAGACAGACAGAAGGACATGGCTTAATCGACTCCGCTATCTATAAGGATCCAGAATATATGTATATACTTTATAGGGTCGGAAATGAAAAATGTAGAAATTACAAACGGAATGACAAACTTATTATACCCTTCTCACGAAGGTGAAGGATATAAAAACAATTCGAAAAATTTTTTTCTTTAAAGGATATTTTTAACTTTTTATTTATTGAATCTGCCTTTAAATAAGTATTAAAAAACTAAACTTAAAAACTATTTATCCTTAATTGAGAGCCATGTTAGATAAATGGGCTTCAAATTAACATGATGGTAGATCAGCTCTACGAAACCCTGGTATTGCAATTTCGAGACGTATCTCCCACGAATGTATCTAAATTCGTTTTTTACCAATAGTACTTCTAAGTATCTATGAATGTTCCCATTTCTTATGCACCAGGTGCTCCCGGTTCTAAGAATTTTGAAGTGGCTCCTCTGTATATGATCAATACTGCTATTAAAAATTGGTTTTAAAACAGTCTTATACAGGATGACGCCTTGACATTGCAGTCAAGGCTTAATTTTGATTGGTCGTTCATTAGCCAGAACAGATTAGGAACTTTGATGTGGCGATGCCAAGTAAGACATCTATCCAAGATTATGACAAGGTATGTGACATGATCGGACTGTGTTTCCTAAAGGTAAACATAACATAGCTTACTTTTGATTTCATTTATTCGTATTCTACAGTTTTTCAACCACATCTCCACACGTCTGTGATAAATATCTAGATATGATGGAGATATGATTATTGTTCTTTGAGGTTTAATTCTTTCTTACAAGGTGGGCCAAAGTGCTACAATTTTTGAAACTGTAAACATATAGAGAAATCACGTCAAGAAGCCATGAAACCCTATACTGTTTAAGTGCGCGGAATACTCGTTCTCCAGAATATTAATGTTTTCGTTCAAAATTGTGCAACTTGTCCTATTATCATCAAAACGGATACCCAAATAAACAAAATTTGTTCTTCTTGGGACACTGAGATTCCTGAGAATCTGGGCTGTTGTAATAGTCGAACAATTTTTCCTGGGGGATAATCCGAAAATCTGTCCAGGTGGAATTTAAAAATCTAATTGTCGTGGGAAAGTCCCCAGAGGAGTCATTGGGACTTCTTTATCTCGATGATGCCATGGGGAACATGATTACTTCGACAGGTAGCGTTACAGAACAATGCTCAAAGGTTTTTTCTGTTTATAAGGGATCCTAAATCCATATATAGCAATTTGAATTCGTCGAGATTCCATTAAAATTTTGTTTAATATTTTGATTTTTTCGCTCTCCTTCAAGTCACTATGACAATCCTATTAATCTAAATGGCGACTATCACTGGAGATTGTATATTCGAGGTACATGAAAGAAGTTATAATGAAGAATTGGAAGCATTACCCCTTGAATATTGTTGTAAAACTCAACAAGAGCTTGCAAAATCATTGGTAGCTACTCAAGCAGCAATTTCAAAGCGTTTGCAAGCGCAGCAGGATTCATCCAAAAACTGGAAAATTGGGTACCATATGAATTCAAGCCGACAGATCTTGAAAGACGATTTTGCATGTTCAATATGTTGAATAAATTTTTGCATTAATGTTTGAAAATATTTTTTTTTCAATTGTTTATAAAAAAATGAGACATTTTCGAAATTAATTTATTTCTCATTAGAATAAAAAAATTTCGAAAATCCAAACTTTAATTTATATTCGAATATATCGTTTTTTTATTATGAAAATCAAGAGATTTGTTTATTTTTCTGTAATTTTTCAATTTTCGAAATTAATTTAATTCAAGAATTAATATTAAAATTAATAGTTTTTGATGTTATTTGGCATTACCATTAAAAAATTAACTTTTTGGAACATTTTCGAAAATTCGAACTTAATTTCGAAATTTTTATAAATGTACGAAAATACATTATTTTGCTTGTTTATTACGAAAACAGATTTTCAAAAATTTTAAATTTTCGAAATTAACTTAATCCATGAAATAATATTAAAATTAATATTTTTGATATTATTATTATTATATTATTAAAATCAAGAGATTTGTTTATTTTTCTGTAATTTTTCAATTTTCGAAATTAATTTAATTCAAGAATTAATATTAAAATTAATAGTTTTTGATGTTATTTGGCATTACCATTAAAAAATTAACTTTTTGGTACATTTTCGAAAATTCGAAATTAATTTCGAAATTTTTTTTATGTTCGAAAATACTTTATTTTGCTTGTTTATTACGAAAACAATAAGATTCATATATTTCTCTGACATTTTGATAAGTTTTCAATTTTCGAAATTAAGTTAACACAAAAGAATGCAAACAATTTTTATTTTTTGATATTTCGAAATTTTTATTCATATTTGAAAATACTTTATTTCGCTTTTTTATTACGAAAACAAAAAGATTTGTATATTTTTCTGACATTTTGACAAGTTTTCAATTTTCGAAATTAACTTAATCCATGAAATAATATTAAAATTAATATTTTTTGGCATTACCATTAAAAAATTAACTTTTTGGAACATTTTCGAAAATTCGAAATTAATTTCGAAATTTTTATTATTGTTCGAAAATATTTTTTTTCCATTGTTTATTACGAAAACAAAGAGAATTGTTTATTTTTCTGTAGTTTTGACAATTTTCGAAATTAACTTAACTCAATAAAAAATTCAAAAAATTTTTATATTTTAATATTATTTGACATTTCCGTAAAAATAAACATTTTGGGACATTTTCGAAAATTCGAACTTATTTTTGAAATTTTTATTCATGTTTGAAAATACTTTATTTCGCTTTTTTATTACGAAAACAAAAAGATTTGTATATTTTTCTGACATTTTAACAAGTTTTCAATTTTCGAAATTAACTTAATCCATGAAATAATATTAAAATTAACCCTCTAACCGGCCAATTTTATTTCGAGGTAAAATAATATACCAGGTTATTGTTTGAAAAAAAAAATAAATACGTTGGAATAAAAACAATAAATTAATTATTTGTCTCTTTACACATATTTACCGTTATAACGGGAAAAATAACCTAATAAAGCAGCATTACATACATTTAACAAACCCGCCTAAAGGCAGCCTTGCCGGTTAGAGGGTTAATATTTTTTGCATTGTCCGAAATGATGAATGAATTTTTGCACGGAATCATTACTATCAATGAAAAATAGATCCATTACGATAACCCGAAGCATAAGAGATCGCATGAGAAGCTCTCCCAACCAGCCGAATTGACACCAAAGCCAAATATCCATCGAGCTAAGGTAATTCTCTGTATTTGGTGGGATCCTATATATTATGAGGAAAAGGAACCTGTACCGAACGCAACTGATTCGTTTGAAGCGAGCATTTGCCGAAAAAATTAATCCGTAATATTCCATCATGACAACAGTCGGCCACATGTTGCAATACCTGTTAAAAACGATTTACAATGAAGTTTATCCTTATAAGCCTTATAGTCCATACCTTGCCCCATCCGAATACTATTTATTTCGATAGATAGAGAACGCTCTCTCTGAGATACGCTTCACTTTGGAACAGATTATTCGATATTTGTTTGATTCGATCTTTGCCTAAAAAGATGAAGAGTTCTTTTGGCTCGGATTTAAAATCCCTCATTTTTAATTCATACACTAGAGAAGTTAAATAGAGAAGTTAAAATAAAATAGTACAGAAGAAATTAATTAAAATTAATATTTTGTTTCTGAATTGTTTTAAGTGTTACTATTTTAAATTCCTTATTGTAGTATTCTTTAAATCACTCTATAATTTATTGATTTCGTATTAAATCCTTCGTATTATCCCTTCAAAAAAGACAAACAAAATGTTAACAAAGAAAAATACACTTGTTGTCCAAAAAATTATAACCTTTTCTGTAAAACAAAGAAATATACCTGTTACAATTAAAATAAAGATAAAAAGCCTAATACTAGACATAAACTGACTTGTATTATAACAAAAATAAAAAAATAAATCTAAAAAAAAGAAACTTGGCATTGGCAAAGATACAAAATGTAATAAATTTCCAAAGGACTTTAACTAGCACCTATAAAATAAGTAACTAACAATGTCCAGTGTTAAGAAAAAAGGTTACTACAGGGTGGAAAATGAAAAAACCCAATAAGTATTTTAACAAATCAGGGTATTTTTCACCATTAAATGTAAAAATTTTAACAAACCTAAATTTAATACAGGTAAAATTAAATAAAATAAACGTGTGTTGTTAACCTTGGACAGGTAAACTTATAGCTAGAGTACAAGCAAATGTCCACACTACAACGATCGAGCTATGAGTGTGTGTGTATGATCAGCATATGATCCTGGTGCATGTGTCTAAAAGTATTTGTGTATTTTGGAAAATCATTTTAAAATTTTAGGGGAACTTTGTCAAATCTATAGCATTTCATAGGAATAAAGGAATTTTCAAATACACACACAAACACTTTACTTGAATATTATTGCGCCGTTAGGTTTTTTGTCTTTATGGAGAAAATTTTCTTTATTTTTTTGGGAAAATAAAGGAACCATGTGTTTTCTTATCCTTCAATTATTTTCAATACGGGGTTGTTTGTTAACAAGTATTGGTTTTTGCCAAATGCATATCCTTAAAGATCAACCAACATGCTTATTTAGATAACGTTTGTGTAAGGCATATGATGAAACTGTCAGCTGAGGAGTCAAAATGAAATAGCTGCGACAGACGTTAAAATAATTAGAAATTTAAAATGTTAAGAAATTTACAATTTAAAACATTTTTAAATCGAATAAAATAATTTCGAAATTCGTATTATTGTTCGAAGATACTTTTTGTGACATTTTCGAAAATTCGAAAATATTTTTTTTTCGATTTTTTAAAAAATGATACATTAGAATAAAAATATTATCGAACATTCAAACTTTAATTTATGTTCGAATATATCGCTTTTTTATGAAAATCGAGATATTGGTTTATTTTTCTGTAATTTTAAATTTTCGAAATTAATTTAATCTAAGGAATAATATTAATATCTAAGGAATAATATTAATATTTATATTTTTTGATATTATTTGGCATTACCATTAAAAAATTAACTTTTTGTGACATTTTCGAAAATTCGAACTTAATTTCGAAATTTTTATTCATGTTCGAAAATACTTTATTTTGCTTGTTTATTACGAAAACAAAAAGATTTGTATATTCTTCTAACATTTTGACAAGTTTTCAATTTTCGAAATTTACTTAATCCAAGAAATAATATTAAAATTTATATTTTTTGATATTATTTGGCATTACCATTAAAAAAATAAATTTTTGGGACATTTTCGAAAATTCGAACTTAATTTCGAAATTTTTATTTATGTTCTTAAATACTATATTTTGCTTGTTTATTACGAAAACAAAAAGATTTGCATATTTTTCTAACATTTTGACAAGTTTTCAATTTTCGAAATTAACTCAATTCAAGAAATAATATTAAAATTTATATTTCTTGATATTATTTGGCATTACCATTAAAAAAATAAATTTTTGGGACATTTTAGAAAATTCGAACTTAATTTCGAATTTTTTATTTATGTTCGAAAATACTTTATTTTTCTTGTTTATTACGAAAACAAAAAGATTTGTATATTTTTCTAACATTTTGTCAAGTTTTCAATTTTCGAAATTAACTTAATTCAAGAAAAAATATTAAAATTTATATTTCTTGATATTATTTGGCATTATCATAATAAAATTAACTTTTTGTGACATTTTCGAAAATTCGAACTTAATTTCGAAATTTTTATTTATGTTCGAAAATACTTTATTTCGCTTGTTTATTACGAAAACAAATAAATTCGTTTATTTTTCTGTTATTTTTAAAAGTTTTCAATTTTCGAAATTAAGTTAAGTCAATAAAAAATTACAATAATTTAAATTTTTTTATATTAGTGGCATTACCATTAAAAAATTAACTTTTTGTGACATTTTCGAAAATTCGAACTTAATTTCGAAATTTTTATTCATGTTCGAAAATACATTATTTTGCTTATTTATTGTGAAAACAAAGAGTTTTTTATATTTTTCTGTAATTTTGACAAGTTTTCAATTTTCGAAATTAAGATAACTCAATAAAAAAATACAAAAAATTTATTTTTTTATATTATTTGGCATTACCATTAAAAAATTAACTTTTTGGGACATTTTCGAAAATTCGAACTTAATTTCGAAATTTTTATTCAACGTACTTTATTTCGCTTGTTTATTATGAAAAAAAAAATTTGTTTATTTTTCGGCTATTTTGACAAGTTTTTGAATTTCGAAATTAAGTAAACTCAAAAAAATTCGAACTTAATTTCGAAATTTTTATTCATGTTCGAAAATATTTTATTTCGCTTATCTATTACAAGATTTGTATATTTTTCTTTCATTTGGACAAGTTTTCAATTTTCTAAATTAAAAAATTTATATAAAATTACAAAAAACTTTTTTTTTGCCATTTCATCGCTTGCCGTCACAATTGTAAACTCTTAGTAAAACCAAGCAACTGTTTTACAGTTCAATAAAATGTAAACGAAACATTTTGTCGCTATTGATTTGAGGAAAATCAATTTTTTCGTTATTGTTCTATGTTCTTTTTGGGTTGTAACCACAATTCCTTATTTGTATTTGTTTTTCAATACACACCAGGTACAGGACCTCTATTATATACTACTTCTATATACAAAATTCTGTTCATATAAATGTGAATATATACAGTATATTAAACATAAGATATTCATTTTGTCTACTATATTACCATCGGGCATTTAAAGATATTTTCAAATCTTATTATGTCTCAAGTACTCTGACGCAATTTTTAATTCTTGCAGGAACAATTCATTATATACGGCTGTGAGTTGGAAGAACCATGAAAAAAGCATATGTTTCATTTATTCTAATTATGTATTGTATTGTATGTTATTTAATTTAATGTTTTAGCAGTCTTTAGGTTTTACATACAAGCATTCAATATTTCATAAATAAATGTTGTAGTATTTTAACAAATGTTATATTATTTTTGGAAGATTATGTGACATATGTTTCTTTATATTTAGAAATTAAAAGTTTTTGCTATGAATTAATAATACATGGAATTTGTATAATTTCTGTACAACAAATATTTCCAATATAAGTTCAGTCGTTTTTTATATGTTTTATTGAAGAGACAAAGAGCTTTCTAAATCTGATTTTTCAAATTAATTAAGACTTTTTTTAATGTTACTAATGAAAATAATATGAACAAATCGAAAAGTTTCTTTAAAAAAATCTTTCAAATTATTTTATTTAGATCTCAAATGCGACATAAAGTAGTTTGTCAAAAATTGTTCTAAAATCTATTGTTTTAACAAGCGTACAAGTGCAGTAGATTCCGAATGTTGTGGAGCCCCAGTTGAGGTCTCAATTGAAAAAAATTACAATAAAATGTTGGACAATTGGAGATTGAAAGCTCTAGAGACCTCAACAAATCTTATTATTTTTTTTGGAAGGGATATAAAAATTGGTGAAACAAATTAAAACATAATAAATTTGAATTCAAGCTCAATAAATTAGAATTAAAAATAAAACATTAATCATAATAGAATTGATTATGAATAAGGTCATTATTATATATTTGAGAAAATGTATTTGCTAAATTTATTTATACAAAGCTACAAAATTTAAAATTTTGGTAAGCCTTCAATTAATTATTTATCCAATTAAAACTTATTTTCCCAACAAAAACATAAGTTTTCATTAAAATATTTAACAAATTATTTAATTTACAAAAAATCTTCATAAATAGCAGTTACATTTCAACCTCTCATTTAAGGGTTAATCCATACACTTTACCAGTCTGGCAACATTGAAACTGTTTTTAAGGCAGTAAATAAATTTTCTCACGGTACAAAAACAACACAAACGACACATTACAACTGCACTACCACCCACCCAATTATAGAAAAATGCATGCACGATGATGCATGAAACAAACTGCAAAATAAATTATGCCGCAAATTAAACTAATTAATGAATAAAATCACAGGGAAAAACCCAAAACACCAACAAATTTCCTTTTTACAAATATAATTTAAAAGAAAAAATATTCCAAGTTTTCTAAACAGGCAAAGTTTATCTAACTTTTCACAAAGCTCGCACAGACAATAAAGAAAATTAATGAATAGTTGTAAAGAAAAAAAAAAACAACTTACCAATTTTACTTGCCGACTGACCCATGTTCACACGATTTTTTTCTTTTATATGTTCTGCTTTTATATAAAACCTAATTATATTTGATATTTATTTAAAACTTATTAACTAATTTGACACTTTTAGAACATAGCAAACTTTAGCACTTTAATTTGTACAATATTTTGTTTGGTTGTTTAAGATTTCACAATTAATTTTTTTATCATTTAATTAATTTGTTTAGCATTTTTTCCTCTTTTGTTGAAGAAAGCAAAAATAATTTACACATGCACGACTATTCAAAACACAAAAAAAACTTGACATTTCTTATAGGAATTTCGTGAAGAGAGGGAGATAGAAAACGTTTAAAATTAATGAGAAATTGTGAGGGAGAGACGACAAAGAAAAAGTGATGCCAGATTTTGGGTTGCCGGAGTGGAGAGACAGCAAAATTACTGAAATTGTACCAAAATTCTACAAAATTGGATATTTTGTTATTATTTCAGCCAGAATTTTAATTAAATCTTCAATCTAATAATTTTTAAATGGCTTTTTACTTATAAAACGCTAAGGCTTCAATATATGACTTTAAATGGCTGCGTTTTTAATAATTTTTCACCATTATTTGTTCCTGTTTTCTTTTGGTTTAGAAGTTATACAGTGATAAAATTATTTTTAAAAAAGGACTTCGTCGGGCTGAAAATCTGCTGTTAAGAGAAAATTGTTTATGAATAAATTCTTCCGCCCGACCAATTTTTGAATATCGTGTAAATTTTTAAAAATATATCCATCCTAATTGGCATTGCAAGACAATTTAAATGAGATTGAAAAGCCATTGAAACCATACGGTTCGATATTACTTTCTTAAGAAGAGTTTTTAATAATTTTCATTTAATTTTAAAATAAAAGTTTTTTAAGAAGTCATAATAGGTTTTTGGCCTTTACTAAAAACATGGAAAACCCATATCATAGTGATCAAAATGTGAAAAAAGCTATTTCATGTCAAAATTTTTAAAAATCGAATACTGATTGGAATTTCTAGAACGAATTATTAACAAATATTTAAAACTTTGGTTTTATTAGGTAGCCCAATAAAAACTTGTAGCGAAAGAGTTCTCTTCAAATCTCTGGCATCACTGCTATTTAAACATTGAAACATGGTAAGACAGTACTCATAACAAATCAAAATACCGGCAATACTGTTCATTGTCGGTAACAACGCAACATATTAAACCAAAAATATCTCTTATGCCTACTAAACACAGCCACGACATCGAAAAACAGGGATGTACAACATCCACACGTTGACGGCTGTTGTCAAACGAAAAATAAAAAAATTAGCAAGTGCATCTTCCAAAAGAAAAAGTTTATGAAAAACGTAATAATTTTGTAATTATATAGTGAAATAACAAGAAAACTTTGTGAGCTAAATATTGCTTATTAAATAAACAAGTTATTAATGTGAGAAAAAGTTAAAATATTGGAAAATTTCAAAGGATTTGTAAAGAAATAAATTTTGTAAAAAATGGCGGATCCTTTAAGTTTGTTGCGGCAATATAATATAAACAAACGAGATATTATAGAACGGGATGGACAAATTATTTTCGGTGAATTTTCCTGGCCGAAAAATGTTAAAACAAATTATCTAAAATATGGGTGAGTATGAAGTGTTCTTTGTTTTTGCAAATATAATACTAATAGAATGCAAATATTAAAGCTCCGGCAAAAAGGGTGCTCCCCGCGAATATTATACACTAGAGTGTTTGTTATATCTGCTGAAAAATGTTATGCTTCAGCATTCGGTATATGTTAGGCAGTGCGCCGACGAAGATATACCCGCCGTACATCGTCCCGATCGTAGGGAACTATTGGCCTATCTTAATGGCGAGACCACAACTGTACCCAGCATTGATAAAAGCGCTCCCTTGGAAATACCCACTCAAGTAAAGAGGCCAGCCGATGGCGACACAGCAGGTGGAGAATCAAATGCTAAAAAGGCCCGCTTTGAGGAAACCCAAGTACAAAAGGTCAGAGAACAGTTGGCGGCTCGTTGGGATGTCAACAAAAAAGAGGCCACTGTCAATATGGATAATATTAAATCATTGTCCGAGACTATGTCGGTGGAAAAAATTGCTGCCATTAAGGCAAAACGTTTGGCCAACAAGAGAACAACTATTAAACGCACTGACAATGAAGATGCCATGGCCACTGACTTGAGGGCTATATTGGATTTTGATGTAGACTCCACCAAGGACATAATAAGTCGTGAGCGTCAATGGCGTACAAGAACCACTATACTGCAAAGTACTGGTAAAATATTTGCCAAAAATATATTTGCCATCTTACAGGGCATAAAGGCTAGAGAAGAGGGCCGTAATAGACCCATACAACAAAATCCCATTAAAATGCCAGAGCCGGCTAGAATTAATAAACCTCAGCCACAACTTACACAATATAATCGTTACGATCAGGAAAGATTTAATAGACAAAAAGAAGGTAAACATTAAATGGAAAATGAAAAACGAATAGAAAACGATTAACATTTTTTTGTTTATTTTAGAAACCGAGGGCTTCAAAATCGATACTATGGGTACTTATCATGGTATGTCCCTGAAATCTGTGACAGAAGGATCTCAAGCTCAACGAAAGGCTCAAATGGCACCACAACAGCCAGGTATTTATGGCACTTTGCGGATTAACATGTTAATATTATAACTAAATTGTAATTTGTTTGGCTTAGGTCGTCCCAAGGAATTAATACCAGCGGCTCAGGCTCGTCAAGTGGCACCAACGCCTCAGAAACGTACCTCTCGAACTCCCATTATTATCATACCTTCTGCCAACACTAGCCTTATAACAATGTACAATGTTAAGGATCTATTGCAGGATATGAAATTTGTCAGTACGGAGGAAAAGAAACGAGCTGGTAGTGCCAGAGACAATGAAGTACTCTTGCAGGTGAGCATCAATTACATTTAAATGGTTTTAAGTAAAAAGCTTTTGTAATGTAAATTATTTTTTTAATGATTGAAATTATTTTCAAATTTTTTATGTTTTTAACTAACTTTTATAATTGTTTATCAAAATATTTCAGCGCAAGAAACAAAACATGACAGTCCCCTATCGTGTTATAGATAATCCGCAGAAACTAAATGCTCAGGACTGGCAGCGTGTGGTGGCTGTATTTGTTATGGGACCTGCTTGGCAATTTAAAGGATGGCCTTGGGATGGCAATCCTGTAGAAATCTTTGCCAAAAGTATGAAACAACTACAAGTTTTTTTTGATTAAGCCCAAATTAATGTATCTTTCTATACATTTCAGTATCTGCTTTCCATTTGCGCTTTTCGGAATTAAAACTTGATGCTAATGTAGCCAAATGGTCGGTAACATTGTTAAATCTTTCACAAAATAAACGGCATTTAGATCGTGCAGTATTAATGACATTTTGGGAAACTCTAGACAAGTAAGTTAAACTAAAGTTTTATATTAATAAAGTAATACTTTATCTTTTATTGTTTTTACTATCTTTTTAGATACATGGCAAAATACAAACCCGATTTAAGATATTGAACATGGCCTATCTTTCTTGTTGATTTCGTTAAATCATGCATATTTTTATGAACTACACATGAAAGACCATTTTTATATTATATTTATAAATAGTCATATTTGTTCTGTAATTCTTTTAGATTAGTTGTTTGATAAAGAAATCCCATTTTTAGTTTAGTTCTTGCAAAAGAATATCAAGTTTTTCCCCCATCCCATAATAACTAAAACATAAAATTGTGTTTTAATGAATTAACGTTTTTTGTAAAAATAAAACAAGCCCATAAAAAAAAATAAAAAAAAAAATGTCTTTAAGCTCGCATTATCTTACTTATAAAGTTTATTTTTAATTAATTTTAAATGAAATTTGGCAAAACTCAATAAAAAAAATATAAAAATTTTTATTATTGCATAACCATAAAAAAAAATTAAATTTTTATGACATTTTCGAAAATTCGAACTCAATTTCGAAATTTTTATTAATGTTCAAAAATACTTTGTTTATGTTTCTCTCAATTGCCCCAGATTTCATTTTCGTAATTATCTTAACTCAAGAAAAAATATAATAAAGTTTTTGAGAAATTCGAAAATTTTTTATTTCGAAAACAAAGAGATTTCTTTATTTTTCACAAGTTTTCAATTTTCGAAATAAACTTAACCCAAGAAAAATAAAATTTGTTGGTATTATTTGGCTTTAACATAAAAAAGTTAATTAATATACAATTTTCGAAGTTAAACTAAACAAAGAAAAAATTTAGACTAAAAAAAATAACGGAAATTTTCGAAAATTCGAAATTTTTATTTATGTTCAAAAATACATACTTTATTTCGCTTGAAAACAAAGAGATTTGATTAGCATGAACAAATTACATTTTCGAAAATTCGAACTCAATTTCGAAATTTTTATTAATGTTCAAAAATACTTTGTTTATGTTTCTCTCAATTGCCCCAGATTTCATTTTCGTAATTATCTTAACTCAAGAAAAAATATAATAATCAAGTTTTTGAGAAATTCGAAAATTTTTTATTTCGAAAACAAAGAGATTTCTTTATTTTTCACTCATTTTCACAAGTTTTCAATTTTCGAAATTAACTTAACCCAAGAAAAATAAAATTTGTTGGTATTATTTGGCTTTAACATAAAAAAGTTAATATAAAATTTTCGAAGTTAAACTAAACAAAGACAAAATTTAGACTAAAAAAACTAACATTTGGGAAATTTTCGAAAATTCGAAATTTTTATTTATGTTCGAAAATACATACTTTATTTCGCTTGAAAACAAAGATTTGATTAGCATGAACAAATTTACATTTTCGAAAATTCGAACTTAATTTTGAAATTTTTATTAATATGTATTCAAAAATACATTTTTGCAGTTGTTTATTACGAAAACAAAGAGAATTGCCACTTCCAAAAGTTTTCAATTCTCGAAATGATCGTAACTCAAGAGAATATTAAAATTCATATATTTGGATTTGCATGCATTTTGCGACGTTTTCGAAAATATTTTTCAGCATTATTTTCCACGATCAGTACTAAACTAAAGCTATTTGCAAAATTTTCGAACATGACTTCGAAATTATAAGTTATGTTCATATTTTGCTTACATATTAACAAATTAATGAAATTAAACGAAACAAATTTTAAGGAAAATATTTACTGTTATTCGTTTATTTAGTTTTACACATAACATAAATTTTGCAACTATTTCTATTGAAAAATAAACAACAATTATTATAAAAAAAACTAACATTAACTTAAGAAGTGAAGAATTTTGTTTTACTTTTACATTTTTCTTTTGGAATACAATTTCAGCAATTTTAAGCTAAAAATAAAATTAAATATAAATTTCAAGCATTTAAACCGCTCCTATTTGTAGTATGGGTAAAAATAATTGGAAAGCTTTTTCAATTTGCTGACGGGCCTGTACCATTTCCGCAAACAAGGTGTTAATATGAGACTTGGCTTCCTGTTGTTCCGGGTGCTTGGTGAGTTGCCCCGCAAAACGATTTGCCACAGTTTGCAGATGCATATTGAAGTGTTTGCACAATTGTACAATGCCGTCCACTTCATTGGCTGTGCTATGATGTTCTTTGACCAGCAAAAGTTCAGCAATTTTGTGTAGTTTTAACATTTCCAAAGCACAAGTTTCGGCCAAAGAGGTGATGCCTTTGGCAAACATTGCCTGGGCATCTAAATCATTAATTTCCTCTGCTGCCAGCCAAGTGGTGCAAGCCGACCATAAGCTGCAAATAAATAAACAAATTAAAATCCCAATTTCTTTATATTAGAGTAAAATATTTACTTGGTTATTTCCTCAAATTGTATTTGTAGTTCGGTGTCTTCTATGGCCTGCTTAAGATTGTCATTTAACTCTTCTTTATCGTAGTCTTCATTCTCATTCTCACCCTCCAAATCCTCCAACTCCATGAGCTCTTTAACCTCATTAATGGTTTCCATTAGATCTTCCAAGGCTTTGCCTGAAACTGATTCTTTTAGGGCCTGCAGTTTAAGCTGTGATTCATTGGATAATATTTCCAAGGCTTCCAAGTGCACTAGACCACAGTTGTTTTCGAATAATAAATCAAATCTTAACAGGGCTTTGGATTTTTCAATACTCAGCTCTTTTAATGACTGTTCCAATTGTTCGTTTTCCTTTTTGGCCTCTTTAAGCACCTTTAAATGATATTGTTGGAAAATAATTTCCTTTAAAGTTAAATTTATTTTATAATAAAACTTACCTCACTTAGATTGGGCTTGTCTTGCTCCAAACCCAGTTTCTTGATTTTATTCTTTAACAATGGATCATTATCTTGCAAAATATTCATGGTTTTCTTGCCAATACCTTCTAAAGTATCCAGACCGGTATTTAAAACCTTGCTACCCAAAGAGGTAACATTATTCACTAGACCTAAACCAAAAACTGGAGCGGCATTTGTGGGAGTTAAAGATCTGTCCTCTTTTTGGTGTTCCTGCAATTGTTCTTGTGTTTTAGCTTTAGCTTCTTCTATATTATTGATACGGGCCAATTCAGCGGGATCTGGAACACCAATAACTTTATCCAAGCCATGTGATACCGTACTGGTCAATTCTGTGGCCGTACTTAGAACTGAAGATACTACGCCTCCAAATAAACTTCCCCAACCAGAAGAATGTTGAGGTTTATTTTGTATTTGTTGCTGCTGCTGTGCTTGTGTGGAAGCTTCACTGGTGAAATTATTATTTTCTGTTGCTGCTTGCTTTGTTTTTAATACAGTGTTATTATTTTCGGGTTTCGTTTTATTGTTTGCCGATGATGATCCATTGTTACATTCTGCTGCAGTTGTTTGTGTCTCTCCAGTCAGATTGTCTTCGGCATCACCCCAATCATCCCAGTCATTGTCATCATCCAGATCCCAACCATTTTGATTATTATCTTCCGTTTTTGTAGACATTTTTGTGGATTCTTTTATTATTTTGGTATTAATAATTTTTTTGGGCGAAAAAATTGATTTATTTATTTTTTACGTGTCGTTTTCTTTTTACTTCTCTTTTTGCATTTTTTTTTGCACACACAACAGCAACAGCTGTCAGTGTGATATTATTTAACAGAGCTGTGTTTGGTTAACTTAATTTTAATGGTTAGTTAACATGAAATGTTTGTCAGACGAATATTGCCATCAATGTGTGGTGGCAACACCACTACTGATGTGAGCAAAACTATTTATTTATAAGTTTTTACGAGCTAGATTGGGGGTCTTCAAACCAATCATTCCCATAAGAAATATACAGGCGTTAGCGTGTGAGCCATTTGACGTGAACCGGAGGAGTATAAAGTTGTCATTCTGGTTGGAAAAGTAACAATCGACTTTTTATTCGGAAAAATGTCGAATAATCGGTGAAGTTATTATAAAAAAAGTCGAGTACCTAAAAAAGGTCGAATTTTTAATTTTTGTTGGAAAAACTTTAAAAATTCGGTTTTCTCATCAACAAATTTAGCAACATCATATTTTTATACCCATCACCATGAGTGGCAAGGGTATATATAAGTTTGTCATTCCGTTTGTAATTTCTACATTTTTCATTTCCGACCCTATAAAGTATATATATTCTGGATCCTTATAGATAGCGGAGTCGATTAAGCCATGTCCGTCTGTCTGTTGAAATCAATTTTCAAAAGTCCTCAGAAATCTTCAATAATTCTGTCAGACATGCTTTCGAGAAGTTTGCTATTTAAAATCAGCAAAATCGGTCCACAAATGGCTGAGATATGAGGAAAAACCAGGACAACCTCGATTTTTGACCTATGTATATCTGGATTACTAAGACATTAACATAGACAATATGGATATCTAATGATAGATATTTCGAAGACATTTGCAACGACGTATATAAGACCATAGTAAGTTGGACCTACAATGGGTCAAAATCGGAAAAAGAATTTTGAACCCGAATTTTTTTTCAACAAAAAAAAAATTGTTGGTTTTTATAAAAAATGTTGGTTATTTATATGCAAATTTAAAATTCACAAAAATTTTAAATAAACGAGAAAAACGTCGAAAATTCGACTTTTTGTTTGAACGATAATGTTTTTCTATAGTTGAAACATACAGGTATGTGATGAAATTCGATTTCGACATCAAATCGATTTGAAATCAATAAAATATGTGATGTGTTTACTGCCATCGATTTGTTATATCGATTTCATATTCCATTTTGTTCTATTAAAAAAATCAAATTTACCCATGTGATATAAATCAATAATGTCGATTTCAATTCGTTTTCAAATCATTTTATTTTACTTCAACGAAAATTAGAAAAATGTAAGTAAATGTAAATTTAGTTTTATAAAGAAAATTAAATAATTGTTGTAAATTTTTTAGGGGAAAACATAAGAATTCTTTACAGGAAGATGCATTAATCCAATTTATGGAAAATCATTCTGATATAGCCAGGGGTTTCACAAAATGCAACAAATTAGATGTAGAAAATTTATGGATTGATTTAACTACTAATTTGAATAGCTTTGGACCGCCAATCCATGATACAAATGGTTGGAAGAAAGTAAGTAGGAAGTATTTATTCGAATGGTTTACTAAAAAATTTTACTAGGTATGGCGTGATTGGAAGGCTTGTACTAAGAAAAAAATTACAACCAACAAAAAAGAAGCGATAGCAACAGGAGGGGGACCACATAACCAAATATACATATCTAAAAAGGAAGAGATAATTGGTCAGCTTTGTGGACTGTACTCTTTAGCTGATGGAGTACAGAACTCCATATCTATAATTGGATCGGATTTATTGTCATCTGATGACGAGATTACTCCAACAAGTAGACCGGACAAACGAAAAGTGGAAGATGACATAACATGTGATAAACCTAGTACTTCTAAACGGGCATCTAAAAGAAATGATGAAGATGTAAAAGAAAGCCTTAAAGGATATATTCAAGATGATATAAAAAATGGAAAAGAGCTGTCCGATTCTTTTAAAATGCTTGTTGAAGTATGCCAAAAAAGTGATGATAAATTGCATATTATAGGAAGTAATATAAGACGTGTTTATAAATCTATAGAAAATTTAACAACAAATATAACAAATGAAATTAAAAGGCATAATCAACAAATGGAAAAGGCTGCTTTTGAAAAAAATAATCTTAAAAAGATGGACTTGGAAATAAAAGAAAAACAATTAGAGTTAGAACTTCTAAAATACCAGAAAAAATAGAAACTGTAAAACTTAAATGTCTTCCTTTTAAATAAACTTTTATTTATATGTATTTATTTAAATTTTTAAATTAAACTTTCAGCAATATTATCGCGTATTATATTTGCGGAGTTTGTTAAAGTTATATCAGTCTCAAAGCTTTCAATCTCATGTCCATCCATTTCATCACTTAAATGTCCTTCCAAATCTTCAATAGGATGCTGAATTTTTAGTGTATTGCACAAGTTGTGCAAAGTGCAACAAATATTTATAATTTGTACTGTTTTTAAAGGAGAATACCAAAGTGTTCTTGACAAACACCTAAATCGACTTTTCAGGACTCCAATTGTCCTTTCGACCACGTTTCTCGCCGAAGTATGTCTTTTATTAAATCTTTGTTGACAAATAGTTCTTGGATTCCTGTAGGGCGTCATAACGAATGGTTCAAGTGGATAACCCGAATCGGCTAACAGCCATGAGCCGCGTTCTCCATTTTCATACGATGAAATAAAAAAGTTTGGTGCTGTACTCATATTGAAAATAAATGAATCGTGACTACTCCCAGGTCTAGTTGCATCAACAGCTTTAATATCCATCTTATAATCGCAAATCTAAAATATGGACTATTATGTGTGAAGATTTTTTTAATTAATTCATACAAACTTACAATCATGGCATTAATGCTGTAATACCCCTTTCTGTTGAAAAATAAATGTTCTTCTCCTGTTGGACCTTTTAATGCCACATGAGTGCCGTCAATACATCCGATAACTCCGGGAATGCCATATTTTTCATACAAGAACTGTTTGGATTTTTTTAACTCTTCTTCTGGTGTTTTAAGTTTAATCAGCCCTGGACAAATTTTTCTTTCCAATAGTTTTAACATTTTTGTAAAGCATTTTGAAACTGTTGTTCGATGCATAGCTATATTTAAATCGTTCCCAACAGACCTTTGAAAACTGCCTTCAGCCAAAAATCTTAAGGTTGCGGCTAATTGTATTGTAAGAGGTATTGATGTACTCTTCCAATAATTTCCAATTTTATTTAAAATTATAGTGAACCCTTCTTTATTCAAGCGAAAATGTTGAACGAATCTTTGAAAATATCATTAAAATATAAAAAATAAAATGTAAAAACCACGCATACTTACATTTCATCTGGTAAATTTAAAGGATTCGATTTGTCCCTTAAAGATTTGCGTTTAATATTTTCCTTCCTCATTTTGTTTTTTTCGAAAAGAATTACAGAAATCGCTGTAATCAAAGCCATTTTATTTATATTTGATTCACAACACAAATTTATGTATATAAATAAATTTTTAAATTAATTTTTTTGTCTCCACTAGAGTAGAATTTATGACAACAAAATATTGAAATGGAACAAAAATGGAATATGAAATCGATCGAAATTCATCACACTATTGTCGATTTCAAAAGACGATTTACTTTTCAATTCGGTCGATTTTCATCACATACCTGATAAAGTCATTCGTTTTTATACTGGCTGTTATTGATAAAATTCTCAAAAAACATGCAAGAGTGCCGAATCTTAAATACCATTCACCAAATTATACTTTGAATAAAAATTTTTAAGTTAACTGAATTAAAAACCAATTTTTCTAATTTTATTACAAATTTTCTTATGGTAAACATTTTTTAAATTTATTATGAAAAAAAATGTATAAAAAAATTTCGAGCTAAATTTTTTTTCCCGATTTTGACCCATTCTATATACGACAGTATACTATGGCTCTATATACGTCATTCAAAGGTCTTTGAAATATCTATCATTTACCCATATTGTCTATATTAATGACTTAGCAATCAAGATATAGATAAAAAGTCGAGGTTTTCCTGTTTTTTTTCCTTATATTTCAGCCATTTGTGGACCGACTTTCTCGATTTTAAATAGCAACCGAACCGGGTCTATAGCGTATATATTGATGTATGAATCATGTATGTTAGATATTTGGGGGATACGGAAAGTTGATTTCAACATACAGACGGACATGGCATATCGACCCCGCTATCTATAACAATCCAGAATATCAGCCCAATTATGAATAAAAATTCCCCGTGAGTTTTTTTCTCTTATTTTTAACATTGAATTTTAATAGGAAAAAAACCCCGGGGAATTTAGTGTTTTATAAGGGTTTTGAATGAAATTTCAAACTCATGGTGAAGGATTTAAAATTACCAACCATTTCATTTAATTTGTCATCGTCGCACTTGGATTCTTTAAAAGAAAAACTCACACAGTCGTTTTGGGTTTTTACGGTTTTTTTTCTAGTTTTTATTGATTTTTTTAATAGTTAGCGATTTTTATGTTTTTTTTTTAAGTTTTTCTGTTGTAATATTTCAATTTTAAAACATTTATATTTTTGTATTTTAAGATTACATTGTTATATTTAATTATTTTTCTTGTTTTATAAGGTTGTCGTGTGTGAAATAGAAAAAAAAGAAAAGAAAATAATTAAATTACATATTGTAATAAAATGAAAGTTTTATTAATTAAGTGTATATGATTCGAATTCTTCTGCTAATTTCTTGTGTTTTTTTGAGTGTGTTTATGTAAACTATAGATGTAGATATTTCAAAGATTCAATTTTAGACAATTGGTGTAATTATTTATATAAAAAAAAAAATAATAAAGAAATGAAAAAAATTATTAAGTTTTTTGTTTTTTAAATAAAATATGTTTTAATTAATATTTATATAATATATATATTTTTTGTAATATATTTCAAAAGATTTTTGCTTATATTTTGTTGCATGTTTGTTTGTTTATTTATTAATTAATTTAATTTACTGTGATATTTTGTTTATGGTTTTGATCAACTATTATTTTTGTTTTTTATCTTGCTCTTGTTTGTTGGGGGGTTTTCTTCGCATCTTCGAAAATTTCATTCTTTTTTATCTCTATCTCTCTCTTATGCATTCATTCTTCTATAAATCACTTCTTGCGATTATAAATTTACTCTTTGAAAATGTGTGTTTGTTGTGTGGGTTGGTGGTGGTTGTAGTTTTAATTTCCCCACCAGTCGGGGCCAGAAGAAGAGTTGCCGCCATAATTACCGCCATCATTGCCGTAATTACCACCGCTGTAGTATCCGCCACCAGAGCTGCTACCACCACCACCACCGCCTCCACCACTACCATATGCAGAAGTGCCATTGCTGCGGTAAGAACCTCCGCCGCCACCACCAGAACTGCCGCCACGACTACTGTTGCGGTTGCCGCCGCCACCACCACCAGACGTTTGACGGTAATCACGAGAGCCGAAGCCACTACCGCCGCCGCTGCCATAACGACCACCTCCACTGCCACCGCGACGCTTGTTGCCGCCATGTGAACGTTCGGAGGCCATCATATCTTCCAAGAAGCTGGGTACTTCCTGTTTTGTTTCGATAAGCAGCTCCAATAAATCGCCGCAAATGTTACGATTTTTCTCATTGAAGAATGAGGTGGCCACACCCAAGTTACCCATACGTCCGGTACGACCAATGCGATGTACGTATTCCTCTACATCGGAGGGCAGGTCAAAGTTGATGACATGCTTAACATGAGGAATGTCTAAGCCACGAGCGGCCACGGCAGTGGCGACCAAAACTGGACATTCTCCGGATCGGAAACAACGCAAGGCTTCCTCGCGTTCTTTCTGTGTGCGATCACCGTGAATACTGGTGACGGGATGACTGCACTGGTATAGGAATTCCTCCAATGCATCGGCTCCCTTCTTGGTTTCAACGAAAATCAAACATAAATTGTCCTTGGAGTATTCCAAACCATCGCGTATGGTTTGTAAGAGATCCAAGAGATACGAACGTTTATCGTGTTCATTCACCCACAATAGGGTTTGTGTAATGTTCTCCGAGGTGGAACCCACACGGCCGACAGCCAAGAAAATGTAGTTGCTCAAGAAATCTGAAGCCAGCTCCTGAATCTGTTTGGGGAATGTTGCTGAGAACATAAGTGTTTGGCGTTGTCCGGTTACGGGCATATTTGATTGTTCCACAATACGTCTGATCTGAGGTTCGAAACCCATGTCCAACATACGATCAGCTTCATCCAAGACCAAGAAACGAATGTTGTCCAAGCACACCTTGCCACGGGTTATCATATCTTCTAAGCGACCGGGAGTGGCCACGATCAAGTGGCAGCCGCGATCCAATTCACGCATCTGTTCGGACGTATTGTTGCCTCCGTACAAGACGGCTGGGCGCATACGTGAGCGATAGGCGAATTTCTTAGCTTCTTCGAAGATTTGTGTAGCCAATTCACGAGTTGGTGCCAGCACCAAACCCAATGGATATTGCTTACGACGATTGTAGCCACGGGTGTTTTGGGGTGGTGGTGGTATACCAAGCTCATACATTTGATTCAAGATCGGCAATAAGAAGGCAGCCGTTTTGCCTGAACCGGTCTGGGCGCAAGCCATCAAGTCGCGTCCACTTATAATGATTGGAATCGCGTACTTTTGTACCGGTGTCGGTTTGTCATATCTACACAGTTGCACATTATGGCGTATAATTTCGGTCAACTGCACATCTTCGAAGGATGTGATGTTGGGGGGAACATTTTGACCCGTCGCTTCCACGGGTATATCCTCGTATTTGTCAAAATTGATGCCGGTATTACCGGTGCCGAACAGCTCCGCTTCAAGTCTCTCGTCACGCGGTCCCAGCTTGGTATAATCGACGTCACCACGACGTTCTTCATTCCAGCGACCACCATATTTGCGTTCGCCACCGCCGCCGTTTCCACCAGCGCCGCTGCCGCCGCTTCCGCCACTCTCACCGCCATTGCGTTGCTCATCTGGACGGCGTTCTGGCTCCTGCCAACGATTGTTGCGAGGCTGTTGTTGATCATCAGCAGTTGTCTCATTGCGACTGCTTGAGCGATCTCCACCGCGATAATTATTGCCACCACGATCGTCGTCACGACGTTCGAAGTTGCGATTGTTTTGAGAACGTCCGCCGCCGCGGTTCCAGTTATCTCCGCCGCGTCTTGATTCGTTATCACCTACAAAAAAAAAAGAAAAGAGTTTATTTTTAAAATCGTTATTATAAAATGTTAAATCTCTTAAAAGGTCTGAATTTTTTTTTTATTTAATTTTTTTAATGTTTTTTTTTTATTTTTAATCCAAATTTTTCCATCAAACATTTTTTTCAAAGTTTGTCTTGAAGAACGGTATATAAGTTTCGGCACAGTCGAATATACAACTCATAATATGTTTGATTAATCATATGATTTAAACATGTGCTTTTTTTAATTCTAAATGAACAAGTTAAACAAACAAAAATTATGAAAACACAACACAATTCAATATGTAAAATCATGTTAAAAATAATAATTTAACACAAAATGGAAATAAACAATAAAATGTACACAATTCATGTGATTCCCCCAACTTACCGTTATCTTCGTATCGGCCACCGCCGCCACCACCACGACGTCCACCACCGCTACCAGCTCCTCCACTACCAAAATTACTAAAATCACCACTTTGACGATCACCACCACGTGAATTGAAATTACGACCACCGCCTCCTCTGCGATAATCACCACCACGTTGTTGATCTCTATTATCGAATTTACCACTATTTCCACCGCCTCTTGATTCGTCACGAGGTTGTGAAACGTCAGTTGAAGATGAAGCTTTTAATGAGCTACTACTACTGGCACCTCTTAAATGTGGAGGCACATAAACGCCGCCTCCAGAGCTAGAAGTTGTAGAATTTTTAGTTGTTATGGGGCTGCTATTATTAGCTTCGCCGCCATTCAAGTCCAGACCAGCAACCTATAAAACAAAAGGCAACACAAAACAAATTGATAAGAATACGAATATTTTATAAACAAAGAGATTTTATAGAACAACATAACCTTAAATAATATTTTGTTGTAGTCAAGGGCAAAATGCAAATAGAATAAATAGAAAGTTAGAAAGAGAAAAAACGCAAAAATAAACCGGAAAAACAACAAATGAAGTGTAAGTATATATTACAACAACAACAATAAAAATACTAGCAAATTTTATTTAAAAAACAACAACAAATTAAGAATAATTTTCAAATAATGAGTCAAACTTTTTTTTTTTCAATAAACTTTATGATAAAAGAGAAAATATTAATAAAGAGAATAGAAAATAAGACGTGGAAGAATTTTTAGACAAAAATCAAGATCGAAATGTACAGTGGGGAACAAAATAAACACAACAAGTTTGGGTTTTATTATTTAAAAAAAAAAAACTTAATTATTTTTAATTACTGAAGATTTGTTTGTAATTACTGCAAGTTTAAAAAGAAAACTATGTTTTATTTGTTGTAATAATTTCTGGCTAGTGTGCAGTGTTTATTTTAAGAATCTCATCGAAAAGTATAACAAGAAAACACTTTTTGTCTGCCATAAATATTAATTAGAATCTTTATAAATAAAGAGAATCTACAAATGCAGTGTTTACAATTGCGTGACAGAAAAAAATATAAATTGTTTTAATAAAACCTCATTGTTACAAGGTTAATTTTATACATGGGTAGTCTAATGTTGTATTAAATCTAACGGAATTATTGAACGAGGGCAAATTGTAAAGCATCAAAATGTTTACAATAGAAAACATTAAATGATAATTATAGGCGATTGTCTTTTAAAAACATAGTCTAAATAATGGAGCATTAACATTTGTGACTATATCCTGGGAGGGTACGAAGGTGATTTTGAAAAACATACATTTTTGTTATCGGATCGCAACATTTTTTATATAGTTTGAAAGCATTTTGAAATAGCTTTAAAGCATCCCAAATTATTAACACACTTGTACCCAATTCCGGATTTTTTATCTGAATTTTTTTTTTTTATCAAAATGTACCTATTTTATTTAAAAAATTTGAGATTTATAGCATTAATTGAAGCTATAACAAATTATTGGTAGTCGAAAATGCGCCTTCGAATAAAGTAATTAATAGCCAGTCTAAGGCCTATTGTAAGGCTCTCAATATTAAACTCTATGGTATGTCAACACTGACTTCGCATCTTTCTTTAATGTCCCATAATTCCGACATAAAAAAGAAAATAGTGCCGTATGATACTTTAAATGAAAGTCTGAAGTCTTATGAATAAAATTATCATACAAAATGCATATGATAAATCTGATATATTTAAGTAAACATAAGTTTTTCCAAAACTTATAGGGATAAAAACATGAAAATTTGATTTAATTTCGAATTACAGATAATTTCTGTAATAATATGTATACTTTTAAATCTACCCTCGTATTCAAATATTTTGCCGCAATTATAAATTAAAAACATCTGTATTAGATAGATATTTTAATTTATTTTTAGATGAGATTAACGAAATTTAAAAAAAAAAATCTAAACATTTGTTTGTATATTTTATACAATAACTAATATTTTTCTTAAAATATCCCTATTTAATATTAAAATCATAAATACTAAAAAAAATTATTAAATTCTAAAGAAAATACAGTACATAAAACATGATAAATATAGATTACGTATACCGCCATTATTTCTACATCATTCTCAACAAAAACTTGGCAACCCTTTAAATATATCATTTACATGTAACCCGCACTATGTTCAATAAGCATAACCTTTAAAATACATACAAAAAAAATAAAAGAAAAAACTAAAACGAAATGAAGGATCTGTCAGAAAGAGTTGCATTATTCAATTATAATTAGCAGCGAATGAGCGTGAGAAATGAAAGAGAAACAAAAATTGTAAATTACAACAATAACGTGGTTAGCAATAATCTTTTGACAATCATAACCTATAGAAAAAAAAAACATGCAAAAAGCACAAGAATCAACGAACAAAAAATATACACTACAGGGCATACACACGCACACACATCAACTCTGGCCAATACAAAGGGGAGACAAGCTATTATTTTTTTTGTTTGAGAGTGTTGCTGTGTATGATGTGATAGTGCCGCCACCGCGTTTGGGTACCAGCACAAAAAAAATGTTATGAAATCAATAGTTTTTTTTTATGAACAAAAATTAAGAGCACAAAATTTCCACAAAATAATTATAAAAATGTAGGAATATATGAATATATTTTTTACTTACTTGCTGCTCTAGACCTGTGCCATTTTGGTTAATAGCATTACTCATATTACTTTCCAATCAGTTGCTAGTTTTTTTGGTGCTTTCCCCTTAGGAAATTTTTCAGTATTCAAACAATTTTATGGGACAAGTCTTTTATTTCAAATAAAATCGTTTAAAAAGAGATAATTGTTTTATAAGAAAAAAGTTATGTATATCTAGCAATTCAGCAGCACACGAACAAACGAAATGAAAAAAATTCCGTATATTCACTCACACATAGACAAATTGTAGAAAAAAAAACTTTTTTTTTAGATTTATTTCAATGATTTTTTTCTTTTGCTGGTTAATATATATATTACGTTTTATTTATTGAGTATATATATATATATATATTTTTTTAAAATGTTATTTAATTGTCAATTGTTTTTAATGAAATATTAATTTCTTTTTTTATTATATTTAACACAATATAAATGTGTAAAAAACTTCTCATTTATGTGATAATTTCTTCACTACACACAACGCGTGAAAAAAAATGGTCGACAAAAGTATTTGACGAAGACAAAAAAGAGTGCTGGTCGTTTTCAGTAATGGTAACTTTAGTTTTTTCTAAAAAATCGCTAAATGTGTGAGAAAAATCGCTTAAAAGAAATAGATTAAATGTAATATTTTTCAAAAGTTTGCTTTAGAACCCAAAATTTCATTAATCTTTAAAATTGTATTTAAATTTTTGTTATTAAATCACCAAAAAACTAAACATTTCATAAGTTGCATTAATTGTTTTGTTTTAATTTTCATAAAAACGCTAAACTCGTTATTATACTCTTTACAAAATCGCCTAGTTACTCTCACTGGTCGTTTCGTTCTATTTTCTTATGGCCAGGTAATCGGTAACCAATGCCAACTCGTTAGCAACAAGGCTGTGTTTAGTATGTTTATGGAATTAGTTATCGGTTTTATTTATTGTTGGACCGGTTAGTTGTTAGTTGTACCAAATATTGCATTAATTTAGAAAATTATTTGCAAAAGAAAGTTGAATTATTTTGATATTTTTTTTAGAAAAGCCAAAAAATTTTGTGAGAATGTTAAAAAAACTATGTTATTTTATTATAAATTAAATTGACAATTGATTAATAAAGTACTTGATTAAGTAAAAAAAAAAAATTTATAGCCATGTTGAGTTAACATAACGGTAAGTAAAAATATGAGTATTCACTAAGAACTAATAACATGGAAATTATTTTCAAAATATGGAAATTATTTCATTATGAACGTAACACAAGTTTAAAAAAAATTTTTGGATGAAAAATATATTTCTTCGCATTTCATTATAGACATTATAGCAATAATCTCGTTAAAATGTCTACCGATTCGAAACGGTTTAAAAGTAACGGTAACAGTATTTGCAGTTATTTCGGTAACTGCATTCTAATAATAACTGTAATTTCATTCTGAATTAAATTATTAATACAATTTACAAGAATTAAAAATAACTTGAGAAAGGTATTTATTTTCATAATTATAACAAATTTTTAGAATAGCGGTAATAGCATATATGTACATCTGTTGTCAAAAACCTAATGCGTGCAAAAACAAAATACCTACATGTATTTTATTCTTGTGTGAGCCATACAATTTGGGAGATAGTACATATTTTGAATATATTTTACTATTATATCGATATCGGTAATTGCAGTTATTTTGATAACGATAGCTTTGCGGTAAAGGTAATTAAACTGAAAGGGTATTTTGGAGGTACCGGTGGCTTAGCGGTAATGGTTAAAAAGTCATGATAAATGCATACAATTTTAAACAATTTATTTTATAGTCTTAATTTATTTCGCATTTTATTTAATTTTACTTATACATTTAAATACGTACTTATATTAAGGTTTTCAGACAATAATATAGGTTAGTTACAACTACCTATAGTAAAAACATCTTATAAACATTTTAAAATCTCTTGCTAATTGTTAAAAAAAATACAGGGACAGGACACAGAATTTCATTACTTTTAAAAATACAATCAATTTGTATTTATGATTTACTATTTATATAAAATAAAAATAATAATCTCTGAAAACAGAAAATTATTTTTTTATTTTACATGTTATAAACATAAATTCCTAATATGTTCAAACATTATAGAATTCTGTATCAGTATCAGTCATATACTTTTTTAACGTTTTAGCTGCAATGATAAATGTTAAGCGTCTATTAGTTTTTACTGCTCTCCAGTTTTTACACTAAATGGTCGTTCGTTCTGATATCATACATCGGATTTTTGATTTAAAGCTGAATAGCCTACTGGAATCTCTTTAAGCTCGGATTTTAAACATAAAAATTCACCGCCAATACACATAATGGTGGCGGTAATACAATTTAGCAGCCACCATGAAATATTCGAGGGAAAAGCGTTGTTGTACCACCAGCAAATTAACAAATGGAAAATGTGAAAAGTGCAACTGCAAACAAATTAATAGATTAACACTAAGATGGTAATAAAAAAGAACAAATTAATAATTTACCTAAAATCTAAACACAATTTAGCCCTTCTTACTATACACCACAAAGCCAAAGAGGCCAAAAATGAGTTTGTAACAAAAGCACAAATTAACAGTCTGCCGCCCAAATCGGAAACATGTATTTCCTGTGGAATGAAAAATCAACATTTAGCATTTTATACATATTTAAATTATGATTTTTACTTACATGATACTCAAATATGTTGTCCAAACGATAATTGTCACCTGCCAACATATTTGCCAGGCCTACCGACAGGCCCAGTGTGAAATAAACACAAAATTGTACTGAGATTATTTGTGAGATCAATAGTATGGGATCCCATTGTGTATTACGAAATGAACCTGATTTCATTGTGTGCTAATTTTATATTTGTTTACATGAAATTACACTAAATATTTAGCAAAGAAAACGATAATATTTTGTTCCAAAACAGATGACGAATATTTTTCTTTTTTTTTTGACAGAGTGTACACAAACAACTAAATATTCACTAAGGTTTGATAGCAGGGCTGTCAACAAATATGTCACAGCTGTTTTGTAGAGTGGTACATGAAAAACATGGAAATGATGGTAAACAAAAGAAAATAGTTGCAATTTTTATTTAGTATGACCCCTTTCAAACTAGGTTATTTAATTGCGCAAGCCTGTTTCATTTTAAAAAAACATGAATGAAAAACAAACCAACTGTGTACAAGTACTCAAATTTAAAAAAAAAATTCTTTAATTGGGCCTTAATAGGATTACGGCATTTTTTTGAAAATAAATAAATAACCCGACCTTACCTCTGACATCTACAAACACAAAAATGGCACAGAAGACCTGTGCAATTAGTTGCCTAATGTGAAAGAGATCCATTTCTATTACATATTTAGAAAAAAATATGTTTTTGTTAACTTGTGTAATTTTTTGGATAGCTTTCTAAGTAATAACCCAATAAGCATTTTTACTGGAATTCAAGTTGAAAGCAAGTGTAATTCAAGCCTTGAATTATAGTCAAGCAATTGAATTACAGTTGTATTACACTTTATTTCAATAGCATTCTCCAGTAAAAAGGAAACATAAATTCAAGCCATATGTTTTTTGTTTGAAAAATAATTAAATTTTCAATTATTTTTCATGTCTAAAGTATAATTACATTTGCATTCAAGTCAAATTCCAACAAAATGTTCAAGTGCTTGAATTTTTGGGGCTTTGGTGCTTACTGGGAAGCATAGATTACTGAAAATTTTATGTAATAAAATTTCAAATAAATTTCTCATATGATTTTTTAATTTAATTAAATTTTTATTTAATTTCAATACAAAGAAGCCTTCGTGGCCAAAAAATACATGTATTGTTAAGAATATATCTATGTATGTAAGTAACATAAGTAAATATTTAAAATAGAAAATTAAATTAAAATTAAAAGGCTCCCCAGCCATATAAATATTGCATAAAATTTAAAAATTAAAGGTTTCTATAGCCAAAGTTTAAACAATATAAATGGGTAATGACATAAAAATTAAGTATAGTTTAATTATAGTATTAAGTATAGTTAATTATTTGCAAAATTTTTATTTAATTAAAATGCTGCAGTAAATGCTGTTTTAAATTAGGCATATTTTTGGCAACAAAATCACATTGATTGCACTTTAAATCCACATTACTTAAACTTTTTAAAGTATCACTATCCAAACGTTTAACTTGTCCAGTTTCCTGTAGCTGCTTACAGAGATCTAAAAAATAATTTTTCAATTAAATTTTTAACTTCTTTTTTTACAAACTTACCTTCATAGTCTAAAAATAAACCAGTATTAAAACTATTCCAATGTTTTTTCTTCTTTAGACAGTCCGACACAAAATCTTTGGAAATAACATGTAAATGTAAACGTTGCATACTGGGCTGATTATGAAAACCAATTTTAAAATTTTGCAATTTCTGTTGCTTAACTTCTATCACATTTAAAGCTAACAAATATAGTTCTTCCAACAAAGGTAGGTGGGTTTTATTTAGCTGTAAATAATAATAAAAAATCGTTAACGAGTTTTCAAAATCAAAAACAAATTTTACTAACATTAAATATCGAGGGTATGTCTTCATGTGGCAACACCAAATAATGATGTTTTGCTTTGGGATATTTATCACTTATAACAACGGCCAAATTTGAGGATATAATATGGGTGGAGGGATCCTTAAGTGTCTTTACTAGACCATTGGCCCAAGAATTCACAGACATTTGGAATAGTTTATCGATTTTTTATACAGTTATTAATATTTATTCGCTTTGGAGTAGACGAATTTTGTAAACACTACAAGCTGCTTTGTTTATTTACTTTTTTGAGGGCTATCAGTTTGCGGTGAATTTCAATATTAGATATAGGTTAGAGTAAAAATATTTTCGTGGAATATTAAAATTAATAAAAGGTAGGCAAAGTACATTTAAGGGTACATAAATTAGATGCTACTATATTAAAGCTATTTTTCGACTTAGTAGGTATTTTAATAACCTAATATTATATTTTGAAATAATTTTTATCAGTCATATTTACAAAATTTTTAATTTGTTTTTCGATCCTTCCAGGTACGTAAATTTGTCATTTGTAATTTCTACATTTTTCACTTCCGACCCAATAAAATATATGTATATACATTCTGGGTCGTTATAGACAGCCGAATTGATAAGATATGTCCCTCTGTCTGTTGGAATCAACTTTCCGAGTACCAAATTAAACTATATACATATATGTATGATTGGTACATCAATATATACGCTATAATCCTGATTCGGTTGCTAATTAAATTCGAGATCGGCCCAAAAAAGGCTAAGATATAAGTAAAAAATCATGACTACCGCGATTTTTCCCATATCCGGATTTTAATGTCATTGTCATATATATATGGTTATCTAAAGATAGCCATTTCATAGGCCTTTCTAACAACGTATAGAAATTCGAACCGACAAATGGTTAAAATCGGGAACAAAAAATGTTTTCACAACAATTTTTCTTTGTTAAAGTATATTTTGGTGAAGGTCGAATATAGCTGCCTTACTGATTTTATTTAAGTTTAAGCAAAGCCCCATGGTGCTGAAAAAAACATAATTTTCCCATGTGATGCACATCGTTAATTAGTATCAGCTGATACAGATGCAGTGTTTATTTGAATTTAAGATCGCAAAAGTCTTGGTAACGCAACATTGTGAATTGGATAATAATGGAATTGTGAGAAATTGTTTATTTTTTCTATTTATTTTAAAATTATAAAAAATATTATTTTTTGTTGATCATTTTCGAACGAAATAAAACTAAAATAACTGTATTAGTTTAAGTATTACTCAGAAATTTACTTTTGTAATATAAATTTATTGGCCTAGGAAGGTTTATGTTACTTTTTATTACAAAATTTGTTAGTCTTAGCTCGTTAAACCATTCTGGACCAAATGTATCCCTTAAACTTCACATGACTTATTAAATCTTTCTTTGTTGAAAGCAGTGCTAGCGGAAAGCGGCATTTCATTTATTTCTGTATATTTTAAAGTTATTAAAAAGTACCGTACAAACTTGTATAGAATCATCTCAATTCTATCAAACTTATTTCAAATTCATCTAAATAACTATCTGAATTTATTGGGCATCAATCCTAACTAGAATTTACATCTACAAATCCGTAAATTGTTGATTCCAATAAGCAAGCTTTTTGAAAATAAATTCTTTTTGGAATAGGTATTCTTTTAAGAGAAACTTTATTATGTAGTAGATTTATGAATAAGACTTCTAATATAATACAACTGATTAAAACTTAAAATGGTTTTTAGAATATTTTGTTTATATATATGTATATTAGTAGTATGTATATTTAATAAGTGAATTTCACTTTTTTTATTGATTCATTATTTCTCCTAAAAGCTGGATGTTTTTTTGTTTTAATTTTAAGACAACAACAACAATAATACGTTTAAATATTACATGAACTAAAAAATACATTTTATTTTTAAAAGAAATTGGGGTCTTTCTCTTAACTTAAACCGAAATTTAATTCTTTAAATATTTAGATTTAAAACATGGAATTTTTTGCAAACAATTTTCTTTTTTTCTCTGTTTATCTTTTTTGAATTTAAAGCCTTGAAAAGGCTTTGTAAGCATTTACATTTTTTTTGCATTATAATGAAATAAAAACGAAAAAAAAGATAAATTTTTGTGTGAATTTTGAGGCTTTTTATACAACAAAACAAAGATTTTTTTAAACAAGAGCTGATGTTAATAATTTGTGTGTTTAAATTGATTTACTTTTTGTGGTGATAGTTTTTGTGGATTTCGGGAGTGATATTGTAGACGTATTGCAAGATTTCTTGAATAACTGGCTCCTTGCGGGAGGCAATGGCACGGTTCATATCATCCAATTTAATACGAGTATCAGCTTCAATTTTGGCAGCTACACCTTCGCGGGAACCCATGTGCTGGAAAAAATTTAAAATAAATCAATTAAAATTTAGTTCAAACACCTAAGAAGGATGTCTATAATTCTTTCTTAATGGCAACTCTTGGTAATTTATAATTCTCTACACTTTTATTTACAATTTGACACTTTCTTACACCCCCTCCCACCCTTTACTGTTATCTTGTTGTCTTTATAAGTTTTTTTTTTTTTGTATAACACTCACCTTGGCTTCAAATTCCTTGAATTGACGTTCCCTTTCTTGACGGTATTTCTCAATTTCCTCGGTAGCTTCATCCTTGGCTTGCTTCAATCTTCTTGCCTTGCCTGAAATCCAAAGAAATAATTATTTATTTATATTTTTTATCAACTTCTTTTTTATCTTGTTTTTTTTCACATCACACATCACAAGCTTATCATGTGACCCCTCTTCTTTACTTCATTTAAGGTTTTTTTTTGCGTTCATTCGTTTCTACTTGTCTCTTTCTACGTTTTAAACCCAATTTTTTTTATTGCATCTTTTCCTTACGTTTTCTTGCTTCTGCAACTTTTTCGGCAGCCTTTTTCTCAGCGGCCAACAATTGTTGGATACCTTGGGTTTGGCTAGTCATAGTTATTGAATTGGTTTTTTAATAATTTTTACACTTGTAAAAAAAAAATTGCAATTGCACTGTTCACAAGACAAGTAGACAAATACAAGTGATTACTTTCCTCTACTTTAGTGGACTGTGAAAATTGTCATATGACACATAAAAATATTGATTAGGATGTGTGGATTGCGAGTCTCGAAATCAACAATTGGATTCCAATTGGAAGTTGGCTGTGTTTAGCATGCATTATTTTAGCAGGGCTGCCAGATATATTAGTATAAAATGAAAATGTTGAATGAAATAAATGAAAATTTAATAAAATGTAAGCTTTTATTAAACTTTTTAATTTTGCACAAATTTTTTATATTTTTTCACATTAAATAGCATTTTAAAAACAGTTAATCATATCAGAATCGAATTTCCCTAAAAATGTTTCCGTCTGCTATTAATTTTTTTAGAAACTTTTTTTTAATGAATTTACATACACAAAAATATGAGAAAAATATTCTGAATCGTTATAAATAACGGAATCGATATCACAAAGTATACAGAGGCGACACGGCAAAAAAAATATATTTGTCTCGTTCGTTCGAAACAATTTCAACTGGTTTGGTTTTGTGCTTATTTATATAGATGTTTGTTTTAACGCACTGTCTGTATTAAACCGCAAATTTGTTTTCTCTTTCTATCGAAACAATTTCAAAAAAAGCTGATTTTAGTGTTTTTGAACTGTCAAATTTGACGCCTCTGTATACTTTGTGTCGATATAACCATATCCGTCTGTATGTTGAAACCAACTTTCCGTAGCCCCTAAATAACTTAGATACATGATTTATACATTAATATATGGGCTCGGTTGCTATTTAAAATCGAGACAATTGGCTCACAAATGAGATATTAAGAAAAAACCAATCGGAAAAAATACTTTTTATGCCGAATTTTTGTTTCACAAAAAAAAAATGTTTTCTTATAAAATTTCTTTCACAAATAAATTTAAAAAAAAAATTTTATAAGAAAACATTTTTTTTTTGTGAAACAAAAATTCGGCATAAAAAGTATTTTTTCCGATTGGTTTTTTTTGACACTGATTTGACATGTTTATTACCAAACACTTTTCTAAAAGTTTATGCAATTCGATTATGTACGATATTTCTAAATACTTTTACCGAGTAAAAATTCGACTTCGATTTTATTCAGCAAAAAGTAGATTGTTTGACTTGTAGAAGAACCCTAACCCTAACGTTTTTTATTACATTATCACTAAATTGGAAATAGTCCCCTAAATAAATAAAGAAATAACGGAAAATAGCCAAATCCTAAATCAAAACATGGCAACGCTTCAAAAGCAACTGTGTTCATTTTGTAATCAGTGCTGGTAACCGTTTTTCATTAAATACCGCTAAATCTAAGCTTAAAATCGCAAAATATTCTGATGGAAATTTTTGGTGATTTTTTATCTTGCTAAATTTGTTTGTTGCAAACAAAATTTTTACAAATTAAATATAATTAAAATAAGAAATTATAAATAAAAATTCAAAGAAATTGTTGAGCAGTTCTAAAAATCAAACTTTAAGTTATAAATTAACATTTGAGCAAAACAAAATATTTTCCTCATAAAATTGTTAATAAAATCGCTAAATTTCCATTACTTTCCACCAAATACGGCAAAACAACACACAAGCGGTAAAAAATTATACACTTTTATTTTATTTTGCAGCTGCAAAAGTAAATGAATTTCATTTCATAAATTGTGCAGAACTAAATAAAATTATTTAACAAAATGGAACAAACCAAGAAAAATAAAAAAGAAGCCAAAGATGAAAAACTTAAAGATCAAAAGCTGGAAGAACAGGTAAGAAGAAAAAAATACAACAGGATGCCAAAAATAAAATAAGACCGAACGACCAACCACAAATTGGGTCAACTGGTTGTGTAGTAACAAGATATTTTGAGTAAAATAAATAATAAAATGTTATTTTTAACAAGGTATTGAAATCACTGGAGGAGGCTAAGACACCAGAGGATAAATTTCAACTTTTGCTTAGCAAGTATATAGAAAGTGAACGCACAAATAGACGTTCCAAGCAGGATCTAAAGCTCCATGAAAAACAGCTGGAGACCATAATGCGTGAAAAGGAAAATCTACAAAGGGAATACAATAAAAATGTTTTAATGAGGTAAGAGAAATGATTTATTTTTGCTTAAATTCTGTATATTCAAATTGTTTTGTTTAGAGACAAACTGGAAGAAGTTTGCCGGGAACAACAGAAACTTATAAAATCGGTTAAAAATGAGAGTATGCAAAAGATACGCGAAGAAGAGGAAAGACGCAAAGAAAGCCAGTCCAGATTCCAATCATCCTTGAATGAAATCAACCAGTCTTTGAGTAAAAATAATGATGAAAATAATAAATTACGTGATCATAATATTGAAATGACCAAAAAGTAAGTAGAAATCTAACAATATATTCACTTCAGTTTTACTTATTTTTTTAGGAATAGGTTCATTGGGTAGGGGAGAGAGGTAGCAACTGTTAAAAGTGAGGTTAATTAGTTTTCCTGTCTGTCTGTCGGTTTATGTTTTTCTTGTGCGTTGAAACAAAAAGGTGTTTTTTTTAATGTTTTTGTTGGTGTTCTTCTGTGTGTTTTTTCTAAATTTTGTTTAGATGTGTATTTTAATTTTTTTATTGTTAGTTTTCGTTTTTGAAATGATGTGTCTTCTTTGATGCCATGTGTGTATGTGGCTGCAGTTAGCGGCTACATCCGTGTGCACACACGGTGTGTGTGTAGGTGGGGGTGTAGGGAAAAGTTTATTTTTAAACAGAAATACTTTTTTTTGTCTGCCTTCTTCCATTATTAATAATAGTTTTTTTTTGTTTGTTTCAATATGCAGAGTAATTTTTATTTTTTTTTTTCTTAGAAATATGTAATTGGGTAAATCATTTATAGGGATTTGTAGATATATTTAACGTAATATTTGTTTTGGATGTTTTAAAAAGACAAGCAAATGCCGGCTGTTATAATGTTAAGATGTTTTGAAAGCTCTATGATTGTCTTTAAGAAGAGAGGGAGAGCAAAAGGTTGTGTTAGTTTGTCATTTTGTATGTTATTTCGACATTATAGAATTTTCATCAAACATTTTCACTAAAAATGTTCACCACCACATTTCATTAAACAATAATTTCAACAAACATTTTGGTTTTACTATAAAATTTGTTTAATCGAAAAATTTCTTCATCAAAAAATTTCAGTAAAAATTTGGATTCACGAAAAATTTGGTTTCACCGAAAAATGTCACTAAAAAATTTATTTCGCCAAGTTTTTTTGTCGTAGAGTTTTAAATAGTAAATTTTTTACAAATGAATAAAATCATATTATAACATTCACAATAAGTTTTTTCCAATTTTCATCAAACATTTTCACTAATACATACATTTCATTAAACAATACATAATTTCAACAAACATTTTTCACTAAAAACTTTGTTTTATTAAAAAAATTTAGATACACAAAACTTATTCATTAAAAATTAAGTTTCTCGAAAAATTTCACTAAAAAAAAATTTTCGCAAAAAAATGAAAATCACAAAAAAAAACCTTTTCACTGCTAATCAGATTCACGGAAATTTTTCACTGAAATGAGATTCACCAAAAAAACAGTTTCACTGAAAATCCGTTTCACCGAAAAATTTCATTGAAAAATTTCACTGAAAATCGGTTTCACCAAAAAATTTCACTAAAAATCAGTTTCACATACAAATTTTACGAAAATCAGATTCACCGAAAATAAATATTACCAAAAAGTTTCAACGAAAATTTTCACTGAAATCGTTTCACTATAAATCAGTTTTACCGAAAATTTTACTGTAAATCAGTTTCACCAAAAATTTTCACTGAAAATAAGTTTCACTAAAAAATGGCAACGACAATTTTCATTAAAATCCGATTCACAGAAAATCAGTTTCATCGAAAAATTTTACTGAAAATCAGTTTCACCGAAAAATGTCAAAATTTTCACTAAAATCCGTATAACAAAAAAATGTCACTGAAAATAGGTTTCAGAAAAAAATTTTAACTGAAAAAAACTTCAACGAAAAATTTCCCTGAAATTTGTTTCACCAAAAAATTTCATTAAAAATCAGTTTCACCAAAATTTTTACTAAAAATCTAAAAGTCTCACCGAAATTTTTCATTGAAAATCAGTTTCAGTTTTATCAGATTCAAATTTTCTCTGAAAATGAGATTCTCCAAAAATGTTCACTGAAATCTGATACACCGAAAATAAGTTTCATTAAAAAATGTCAATGACAATTTTTATTGAAATCCGATTCACCAAAAAAATTGACTGAAAATCAGTTTCTCGAAAATTTTCATTGAAAATCAATTTCACCAAAAATTTTTACTGAAAATATGTTTCACCAAAAAATATCACTGAAAATCAGTTTCACCGAAAAATGTCAACATTTTAACTGAAATTTGTTTCACCAAAAAATTTCACTAAAAAATTTACCGAAAAATTTTACTGAAAATCAGTTTCACCGACAATTTTCATTGAAAATCCGTTTGAGATTCACCGAAAATTTTCTCTGAAAATCAGATTCACCAAAAATTTTCACTGAAATCAGATTCACCAAAAATTTTCAATGAAATTTTATTCACCGAAAATAAGTTTCACTAAAAAATGTCAACGACAATTTTCATTGAAATCCGATTCAACAGGAGTATTCGCCGGGAATTTTCATTGAAAATCAGTTTCACCGAAAATTTCACAAAAATCATCGAAAAATTTTATTCAATCAGTTTCACCGAAAATTTGAACTGAAAATCCGTTTTACCGAAAATCATTTTGACTGAAATGTATACTAAAAAAAAAAAAAAAAATCACAAAAATTTTCGCTGAAAATCCAATTTACAATAGTTTCACCAAAAGATGACACTGAAAATTAGTTTCACCGAAAATTTTCACTGATAATCAGTTTCACCAAAATTTCAATAAAATCATTTCCACCGAACATTTTTCTGAATATGAGTTTAATCGAAATTTTTCTCTGAAAATCAGTTTCACTGAAAACTAAAAAAAATGTTCAATTCAAATTTTTTAAATTTTTTGTAGACTCAAATTCTTGGCTGAACAATATCACGCACGTGAGCAACAATTGGAAAAGCTCAATGAACAAGTGCAACTAGAATCGCAGCTGCATCAAGCCAAATTAAGCAAAGTCCAAGTGGAGTCAGCCATGGAAAAGGAAATTCTTATCAAGTAAGATTAATTGCAAACAAAAATCAATTTAATTTTATATTCAACTCATTTTACAAAACTTACCCCTTCTCAGGGAAAAACAAATCGCCTTGGAAAAACTGCTGAACACTCAAAAAATGCTTAAAGAAATCACCGAGCGTGAGAAAGAACTGAAGGAACAATTGAACATCTACACTGCCAAATACGATGACTTCCAGAATTCGCTGCAAAAATCCAATAACATCTTCGCCACCTACAAAGTGGAACTGGAGAAAATGTCCAAAAACACCCGCAAACTCGAAAAGGAGGCCATGGAATGGAAACGCAAATGGGAGAAGAGTAATGCCACACTCATTGAATTGGCCACCGAGAAAAAGGATCGTGACGATCATGCCATACGCTGTAACAAACAAGTAGATCAATTGCAAAAACTATTGAGAGCTCTGCAAAACGAACGCAGTCATTTGTATAAGGTGATCAAAGAAAACAATGTAGAAGTGCCCCCCTTGCCAGCTCTGCCCACCGAGCCAGAGCCCATGCAGACCGGTCCCATTAATAGTGTGGCCGATAAGGATAAAATGGACATGATGTCCAAGAATTGTGCCGAACTCAAGCAGACATTGGCTAATTTACAAAGTCAAATGAAAATTTTAAATCTGAAGGGAGCCGAAGCCGAACAGCAATGTAAACAATTGCAGGCCCAAGAAGAGTCAATTAAAAAGAAGAAAAATAAAAAATCCAAATCGAAAAAGAATAATGCCAACAACAACAACAACAAAGAATCTTCCCCAGCCATCTCAGAAGATGCCACCAGTGTTAAGGGTGAAGAGCAGGAAACAGAAAAGGTAGTTGAAAATGGTAATCAAGTTGTGTTAGAAACAGAAACAACAGAGCAACCAGAATCCCTTCCAGTGTGCGAACAACCCCAGACTGTTGCTGAAACTACAGAGCCAATTACAGAAGTAGTAGCTACAAATTAAAGACTTTTTTCTCTCTTTTTTTTAATAAACAAAACACAAATTTTTTTCTTCTTAAGGATTTTGTTTAATTATAAATTTTACATTTAAGATTTATATGACAAAATCCTTAAAATGGGACTGCTCCATTTTTATATTATGGATTTATATAGTTAACAGTTCAATTTAAATAATTACAAAAAAAAAAAGAAACGAATATAATTAAAATTAAAATAAACCCATCCGATTTTTTCTATACATTACAATGTTTATTAGGCTTTTAATTATTAAAAGCCTTTAATATTATCATTATAAAAGAAGTAAATAATAATAATAAATAATTAATCTCATTAAAAGTTCATTTCAATGGTTTTTCATTCTCTTTTTCAATACTTAACAAACATTTTTTATAAAATTTAACGATTTTGAAGAATTCAATTTTTTTTTATTTCAATTTCAATTTTATGGTTATAATTTCTGAGGAATGTCCCAATTTTTATACCCTTCACCTTCGTGAGAAGGGTATATATAAGTTTGTCATTCCGTTTGTAATTTCTACATTTTTCATTTCCGACCCTATAAAGTATATATATTCTGGATCCTTATAGATAGCGGAGTCGATTAAGCCATGTCCGTCTGTCTGTCTGTCTGTCCGTCTGTCTGTCTGTCTGTCTGTTGAAATCAGTTTTCTGAAGACCCCAGATATCTTCGGGATCCAAATCTTCAATAATTCTGTCAGACATGCTTTCGAGAATTTTGCTATTTAAAATCAGCAAAATCGGTCCACAAATGGCTGAGATATGAGGAAAAAACCAAGACAACCTCGATTTTTGACCTATTTTTTACCTATATCTGGATTACTAAGACATTAATATAGACAATATGGATATCTAATGATAGATATTTCAAAGATATTTGCAACGACGTATATAAGACCATAGTAAGTTGGACCTACAATGGGTCAAAATCGGGAAAAAAAATTTTAACCCGAATTTTTTTTTCAAAAAAAAAAAATTGAAAAAACAAAAAAAAAAATTTTTAAATTTAAAAAAAAAAAATTTTTAAATTTAAAAAAAAAAAATTTTAAAATTTAAAAAAAAAATTTTAAATTTTAAAAAAAAACAAGTAAGAGTGCTATATTCGGCTATGCCGAATCTTATATACCCTTCACCTTTGTTGTGGATGCATTATTATTTTTTATAATTAGTATATATGTATGTACATTGCCCACTTTCAGCGTACAGCATCCTAAATTTATCAAGAACACAAAAAACAACAACAACGCCAAACGAAACAAAACACCAAAAGAAAAAACAAAATACGCAAGCCAATGAAACCAACACACATCCAAACATACGTTTAATTGTATAAAAAACAACAACGCCAAAAGAAACAAAACACAAAAGAAAAACAAAATACGCAAAGCATATGCTTCCATCCAAACATACGATTTGTTGCTTATTTGACAAAAAAACCAACACACAACCAAACAAACGTTTAGTTGTATAAAAACCAACAACAACGCCAAAAGAAACAAAACACAAAAAAAAAAACAAAATACGCAAAGCATGCACATACAAAAACATACGTTTTGTTGCTTTTTTGTAAAAAAAACCAACACACAACCAAACAAACGTTTAGTTGTATAAAAAACAACAACAACGCCAAAAGAAACAAAACACTAAAAAAAACAAAATACACAAAACTTGCACATCCAAACATACGTTTTGTTGTTTTTTTGTCAAAGCATGCAATACATTGTGTTTTTTGATGAAATTTTCAGAGGTTGTCTCGGATTTTTGCTCATATCTCCGTTATTTATGGACGGATTTAGCTGATTTTAAATAGCAAAATTCTCGAAAGTATGTCTGACAGAATTGTTGAAGATTTGGATCCCGGAGATATCTGGGGCCTTCAGAAAATTGATTTCAACAGACAGACAGACAGACAGACGGACAGACAGACAGACAGACAGACAGACAGACAGACAGACAGACAGACAGACAGACAGACAGACAGACAGACAGACAGACAGACAGACAGACAGACAGACAGACAGACAGACAGACAGACAGACAGACAGACAGACAGACAGACAGACAGACAGACAGACAGACAGACAGACAGACAGACAGACAGACAGACAGACAGACAGACAGACAGACAGACAGACAGACAGACAGACAGACAGACAGACAGACAGACAGACAGACGGACATGGCTTAATCGACTCCGCTATCTATAAGGATTCAGAATATATATACTTTATAGGGTCGGAAATGAAAAATGTAGAAATTACAAACGGAATGACAAACTTATATATACCCTTCTCACGAAGCTGAAGGGTATAAAAATTAAAATAACAATCGAAAAATTTTTTTTTCCAAAAAATTAAAAAAACAACTGAAAAAAAATTAAATTTTGTTTACATAAAAATATTTAAAATTTTGAAGTATAATTTGGTGAAGGGTATATAAGATTCGGCACAGCCGAATATAGCACTCTTACTTGTTTTTTTATATTTTTATGTTTTGTATTATTTTCTTTTATTTTAGTCATTTATTCATTTAATTTAAATGTTTAATTTATTTTAATTTGCATTGTTTTGTATTAATTTTCTTGGTATTTTAATTATTTTTTATTAAAAATAATAAAAAAAAAAATATTGAAATGAATCAATGTTGTTCATGGAGTTTGTTTTAATATTTCAATATTATATGCTAAACTGTTATACACAAGATTTTCTATAGAAAATACACAAGATTTTCTAAAGAAAATACTGTTATACACATGAGTTTTAAAGAAAATACTGTTATACAAAAAATTTTCTATAGAAATTACAGTTATACTCGAGATTTTCTATAGAAAATACTGTTATACACATGATTTTCTAAAGAAAATAATGTTATACACGAGATTTCTATAGAAAATACTGTTATACATAAGATTTTCTAAAGAAAATACTGTTATACTCGAGATTTTCTAATGAAAAAACTGTTATACACAAGATTTTCTTTAGAAAGTACTGTTATACTCGATATTTTCTATATAAAATACTGTTATACACAAGACTTTCTATAGAAAATAGTGTTATACACAAGACTTTCTATAGAAAATAGTGTTATACACAAGATTTTCTATAGAAAATAGTGTTATACACAAGATTTTCTATAGAAAATAGTGTTATACACAAGATTTTCTATAGAAAATAGTGTTATACACAAGATTTTCTATAGAAAATAGTGTTATACACAAGATTTTCTATAGAAAATAGTGTTATACACAAGATTTTCTATAGAAAATAGTGTTATACACAAGATTTTCTATAGAAAATAGTGTTATACACAAGATTTTCTATAGAAAATAGTGTTATACACAAGATTTTCTATAGAAAATAGTGTTATACACAAGATTTTCTATAGAAAATAGTGTTATACACAAGATTTTCTATAGAAAATAGTGTTATACACTAGATTTTCTATAGAAAATAGTGTTATACACTAGATTTTCTATAGAAAATAGTGTTATACACTAGATTTTCTATAGAAAATAGTGTTATACACAAGATTTTCTATAGAAAATAGTGTTATACACAAGATTTTCTATAGAAAATAGTGTTATACACTAGATTTTCTATAGAAAATAGTGTTATACACAAGATTTTCTATAGAAAATAGTGTTATACACAAGATTTTCTATAGAAAATAGTGTTATACACAAGATTTTCTATAGAAAATAGTGTTATACACAAGATTTTCTATAGAAAATCCACGGTTTTTATATTAGCTCAGCTTTGTGTTGCAAATCGTTCATAAAAATACTACTATACACAATAATTTCTACAGAAAATACTGTCATACTTAACACTTTTTACAGAACATATTGTTATATTGAAGTTCTTCTATGACAAATACTGTTATACTGAATATTTTGAATATAAATTACTGTAATACTGTAGATTTTCTATACTGTTATTAGCAAGATATTCTAACAAAAAAATCATACTGAGACCTGCGCTTCTGAAATAATTCGTACCGGTCAATTTTGGCATTGTAGATTAGCAATTTTCATTTCCAGATTGAGCAATTTATTATCGACATCATTCTCTAAATATGACACCTTCTTGTCAATACCATCAACTCTGCTGTTAATAACCTCAGATATTTGCAGAATTTTCTCGTCTGTGGCTTTCCATTTCACTACAGCTAACAATTTCTAGTTGTTTACTCTAGAAAATTTTGAAAAATCATTTCCATTATTTAATTTTCTTCTTTAACTTCAGCAAGAAGTTTCTCGTTGTTGGCTTTAGAAGTTTCTTGAACTTCTCTAGAATTTTCTTGAACTTCTCTAGAATTTGCTTAAACTTCTCTAGAATTTTCTTGAACTTAAACAAATTTATCATTTGTTTCTTTGAATTTTTCCATCATAGCAGCAAGCAATGTGCTTAAATCCATGCGGCTTGTTGTTGGACAGATCTTATTACTCAAATTCATAAGATCCAATGTTAATGTTACGTCGCTTGAATTCATGTATCAGCCTCTATTGTAATTCTGCTTTGTTACCTGTTGTCGGTAGCTCCAACTTAATTAATTCTTTCTTGAGTTGTTCCACTTTTAGCTCCTCAAACTTCAGGCTTATTATTTTGCAATTCCACTTCTGACACCAATTGGTACGTTTTTATCTTTTAAAAACGATGGTTTATTTCCTCTATTTACTTTTGATTGCAAATAAAAGTAGTTTAATAGTTGAAAATTGTAAGATTTTAGAAAAACAAATAATTACAAAGAAATATCAATTCCACTTTAAAATTTTCTGAAGTATCAAAATACGAAATTAATTCCACTTTGGAATTCTGTGGCAGGCCTGATAAGTAGATATAAAATAGTTAAAAATTCAAGGAAGTCGTAGTTTTTTGCTTACATTTCATCCATTTCTGGGCCGATTTTCCCGAATTTAAACAGCAACTGAACCAGGTCTATAGCGAATGTATTAATCATGCATATAAGATATATTGGAGGTCTTCGGAAAGTTTATTTCAACAGACAGGCCACTCCGCTAAAAAGCTTCATATTTTTAAATTTAATTAAAACAATTGGGGTATTCACACGGTCTACTATTTCATAATATTTTCATAATGTATTTTTATAATATATTAGGACATTATGACAATATGACTAATAGCAGACCGTGTGAATACCCCAAATGTGTGTATGAGATATTATTGAAATTTTTTATTCGTTTGAAAGGCCTATCAATGCCATTATGTATGCCTTAAGGTTCGGCTTATTGTGGCTTATTCGCAAAATTATAACGGGGTCAAATCGCACGATCTCGGCGGCCAGTTCAATTTGAATTTGATTGAATTTTACAAAAATATTTCCATACAGTCTTGTATTAAGTTTAAATAGAGCTCTGTGGAGTACTGGAATGCCTTTTATTTTAGGAAACATTTTGATTTTAAAAATTTTTATAGAGAGACGTATGATTAATAATAATTGTTAAGTATTTTTACTAAATGTGTTATAAATATTTAATGAATAAAGATTTTTGAAATTTTTAAACGCTGAAAAATATGAAACTACTTGCTATTTATTTTGCTTAAACATTAAATTTATAATAATTATTACAAATATTAAAAAAATTAAGTTAAACTTGCATAAAAAAAATTATTTTTTTGAAAGACACCAATTTGTTGGCCTTTTACCCCCAATTTACTTGCATGTTTTTTGATTTATATCTACCACATTTTTTACCATTTTTACTTATAATTGTTTTCAACAATTCTAGTAAATTCCTTTTATTTTAGGCAACATTTTGATTTTTACAATTTTTTTATAGGGTGACGTATGATTAATATTAATTGTGAGGATTTTTAATAAAAGTGTTATAACTTTTTAATGAATTAAAATTTTTGATAAATTTAAACGCTGTAAAATATAAAACAGTTTACTAAATATTATTCCTAAACATTAAAATTTTAATAATTATTATAAATATTAAAAAATAGTGTTAAACTTAAAAAAATAAAAAATAATTTTTTAAATTATGATTTATTTTAATAAATTAAAATAAATAAGAAATTTGTTAAATAAATTTTTCTTAAATATCCCATTTCTCAAGTATTTTACTTGAGGCCTATTGTTTATAACAGTCATATCAACAGTTGTTTTTTTTTTATATGGAAAACTTATATGTTTTATATGTAACAAGTCTCTGGCGTGCATTTAATAATTGTTGCATTATTTACATTCTTCATTTTGTATTTAGTATAATTTATAGGGAAATATTTATGCAAAAACCACCTGAACGTATGACAAACAATTTACTGCAATAAAAATAATAACACGCATACGTTAAATTACTTTGTAATACAAATACATACACACAAGCACTCACAAATGCGTACTTAAAAGGAAAAAAACAATTAACTGTAAAACGACACTTTGTATGAAAAGTGGAAAAGAATGTTTTCCCAATTTCATTTCGAAAAATTACCAACTTTTATTAACGACCACTTCCGTTCAAAGAAAAAGTAAAAAAAAGCTTTTAAATATTGAATAAGCAGACACACATTTACACATGGAACAAAACATACAAACACACACACACACCTTCGTTAAATATTGTTGTAATAACAATAACGGTATGTATATATACATACATACATTTTAATGAGAGTAATAACAGTGTAAAATACTTATTTAACATTACATTACATGACCCACCATGTTAAAGTAATGCCTGTTAACATGTAAATAAAGTAACCAAGAGATAGTTACTAAAACAGAGAGACAGAGAGAGAGTGAGCAGGATACAGAGAAATGTTTGAATAAACCTAACTGTTTTTAGTGCTTTGTTTATTTGTGAGTATGTAGGTATGTAAGTATGTATGTATGTAATTGTGATTTATATTTTTTTGTGAGCAATTAAATTTAAAGGCGTCTAAACACAACCTAAGGCAATAGCAACAAACAAACCCACAAATAGAGAAACAAATGATGTTTGAAACGCAGAAAAAAGGAGAATAAAACAAGGATAGAAGACAACAATGTTAACAACAGTGATGCCAAGGATTTTGAAAATTAAATAAAATATTTGAAAAATTAAAGAAAGTTTTTTAAAAAAATATGTATTATACATATTTAAAATTTACTCCATATTTTGCTACAATTTTACAAAACTATCAAAGTTTGTTGATCATTGGGTGCTATTCAAGCGGCAATTTTCAAATGTTTGCAAGCAGCAAGATTCTTCCAAAAGCAGGGAAATTGGATATCATACGAATTGAAGCCGAGACACCTTGATAGACAATTTTGCATGTCCGAAATGATGCTTGAACGCTGTTAAAGAAAATAATTATTGCACCGAAACATTAATTACGATTATAAATGGATCCGTAAGAAATCGTAGTTCCCACGAAATAAGTTCCCAAAAAACAAAATGAAATAAGACCCCAATTTATGAGAAGTCAGACAACTTTTCTATAGAAAATGTTGCTCTGGACACAGACAACTTTTCTATAGAAAATGTTGCTCTGGACACAGACAACTTTTCTATAGAAAATGTTGCTCTGGACACAGACAACTTTTCTATAGAAAATGTTGCTCTGGACACAGACAACTTTTCTATAGAAAATGTTGCTCTGGACACAGACAACTTTTCTATAGAAATGTTGCTCTGGAGTCAGACAACTTTTCTATAGAAAAGTTGCTCTGGAGTCAGACAATTTTTCTATAGAAAAGTTGCTCTGGAGTCAGACAACTTTTCTCTAGAAAATGTTGTTCTGGAGTCAGACAACTTTTCTCTAGAAAATGTTGTTCTGGAGCCAGACAACTTTTCTATAGAAATGTTGCTCTGGAGTCAGACAACTTTTCTCTAGAAAATGTTGTTCTGGAGTCAGACAACTTTTCTATAGAAAAGTAGCTCTGGAGTCAGACAACTTTTCTATAGAAAAGTAGCTCTGGAGTCAGACAACTTTTCTATAGAAAAGTAGCTCTGGAGTCAGACAACTTTTCTATAGAAAAGTTGCTCTGGAGTCAGACAACTTTTCTATAGAAAAGTTGCTCTGGAGTCAGACAACTTTTCTATAGAAAAGTTGCTCTGGAGTCAGACAACTTTTCTATAGAAAAGTTGCTCTGGAGTCAGACAACTTTTCTCTAGAAAATGTTGCTATGGAGTCAGAAAACTTTTCTCTAGAAAATGTTGCTCTGGAGTCAGAAAACTTTTCTCTAGAAAATGTTGCTCTGGAGTCAGACAACTTTTCTCTAGAAAAGTTGCTCTGGAGTCAGACAACTTTTCTCTAGAAAAGTTGCTCTGGAGTCAGACAACTTTTCTATAGTAAAGTTGCTCTGGAGTCAGACAACTTTTCTATAGTAAAGTTGCTCTGGAGTCAGACAACTTTTCTATAGAAAAGTTGCTCTGGAGTCAGACAACTTTTCTATAGAAAAGTTGCTCTGGAGTCAGACAACTTTTCTATAGAAAAGTTGCTCTGGAGTCAGACAACTTTTCTATAGAAAAGTTGCTCTGGAGTCAGACAACTTTTCTATAGAAAAGTTGCTCTGGAGTCAGACAACTTTTCTATAGAAAAGTTGCTCTGGACTCAGACAACTTTTCTATAGAAAAGTTGCTCTGGACTCAGACAACTTTTCTATAGAAAAGTTGCTCTGGAGGCAGACAACTTTTCTATAGAAATGTTGGCCTGGAGTCAGACAACTTGTCTATATCTTTTAATAATATGAACTAAAATTTTTTAAAAATGTTTAATAAAATTTTTCCATTAAACTTTTAATAACGCTTTTAAACACAATTCTACTTATTTCATATATTTAACCATTTTGTTTAATTCATTTTTGAAAATTTTACCAAAAATCTTTAAATTCATTTATTATTTTAAATTTCATTTAATTCATCTTAAATGTTAATAAAAATTCTTTTAAAAAATGGTTAATTTTCATTATTAAATCTCAATTTTAAACTTCACCCTAACTTGGCATCACTTTTCAATTGACAACACTTTATCCTGTGCTTTCACTGTAAAAGATAACGGTGGTTAAAAGCAGACACAAAAAAAAACAAAGTAAAACAACAACAACAAAACCAACTAACGGTTACCCATGATGGCATGATAACAAAGGACTTGTTATTTTGTTGTTGCATTTCAAGTTGCTGTTGTTGTTGTTCAAAAAGCTCTTGAGAGCATTTAACACTCTCAACAAGAAAATAACAGTGAAATGGCAAACAAGTGGCAAAAATTCATCAAGTCAAATGATTATACAGAGAAATTATACTTGTGCACGTATATATGTATATCTATCCATCCATACATATGGATTCCTTAGCATGGGAATTCTTTTATATTTGTTGTTGTATTTGTTTTCTTTTGAGGGTGGTTTCAAATTTGTCAGAACTGAAGGAAAAAAGCAACAAAGAAAATAAAAAAGTTTAACGAGATAGATGGTTTGTTTAGAGACTAAAAGTGAAAAAAACAACAAATGCTGCACGGTGAATTGATTTGTATAAATTTGCTTAAATTAATTTCTTTTTAGAGGAAAATAAGGCACACAATTTATTCAATTTATTATTAGTTATGTATGGGAAAAGCTTTTCTTTAAAAAAAGACAAAAAATTTAAATTAAAAGAAAATTTAGAAATTTAATATTTGTGGAAAATTTCTAAGCATTTTAGTTTGAAACAAACATATATCGGGGTCATCAAAATTTTTGTCATAGACAATCTGGTTTAAGACCAATTTGCCATCAACAAAATTATTTTTTTTTTAAATTTATATTTTTTAAAATTAAAAATTATGTTTAGAAAACTGAAATTCTTCTGAAATCATAAAATACCTTACAGTATTTAAAATTATATAAAATAAAATTATTTATTTCAATATATACTTTTTAAATTTATTTTCAAACTTTGATAAATTTTAAAAATTCTATAAATGGAGGAAAATCTTCAAAATTTAATTAGTTAACTAAAGAAAGCCTAAAGATAAGCTTCTTAAAAAAGGAAATATATTTTAAATTATAATAAAATTTTAAAAATCTCTTCATATTTGTGATATTATCGATAAGAAAAATATGTAACCTACTAGACGTATGATTAATATTAATTTAGAGGTTAGGTTAGAAAAAGGCCTATAACTTCGGAAATTATGTACAGATTTTAAAAATTTTAACCTCATATGAAAGCCAAGACTTCAAGTTATACATACAAGTTTAAATAATTGGTTCATCTAAAGCAAACATTTTAAAAATTTTATAGATTTAAAAAGGGTATTCCTTTAAATTAATTATTTATGCGAATGTTTCAAGTAAACGAGCTTTCATTGTTGAATAATATTTAAAACAATTAAGTTATGTAATGTCTTAGGCTTTTGATTCCATTACAATTTAACAATAGCTCTATATTTGTCATATTTGTTCCTAAATAAAAAATTGTACCCTCCTAGACGTATGATTAATATTTATATTAATTAGTTTTTCTTTCTTTTTATTTTCCACAAATTTTCCTTTTAAAACCACTGTGCAAAACCAGTATTTCCCAAAAAAAAAAACATAAAAAAAACAAAACTAGCCAAAGTCATTCATTCGTTTAACTACTAGTAGGAAGCTTCTGGGAGCAGAGCTTATGGAAATGAAGTCTGTAACATTTCAAATCAGTTGTGTACATGACGTGAGTGTTAACTGGTGTAAGTAGCGTAATTATTTACCAAAAAAAAAAAACAGAAAATATTAAGCGGAGTAAAGAAACCACTAAAACAAGTGCGTAATGTTTTAATAAATGAAAATTTCCATTAACAAAAAAGGGAAATAAAAAAAATTATTAAAAAAAAATAAAAGAATTATTAAATAAGCTGAAGAAAATAAAATCTGAGTGTTTTTATAATTGTTGTGGTATTTAGTTGTTGCTGTAAATACAAAAAAAAAATTATATGTATTAAAGGAATAGATAAAGAGACCAAAAGTGAGAGCCTCAAAGAAAGCAAGAGAGAGAGACAAGGCAAAGGAATGTAAATAAAAGTGATGCAAACTAGGCGGTTTTTTGAGGGAGAACAGTTATAGATTAATAAAAATATGAAATATTAGTAAAATTATGATTAAAAGTTATTATATATTTAATTTAAACGTTACGATAATAAACTAATTTACAGAAAAAGTTAAAACAATTAAATAAGTGCAAATTAAGCTGTACAAATTTGTATAATACAAAAGAATAAAATTAAAGTATTAAAAATTTCTATAATAAATGTTCAAAATAACACCTTAAAATTTAGTTTTCAAACAATTTTTTAAATTTGTTTAAAAATTAAAAAAAATGTTAAGGCCTGTTTCACAATGTCGAAAGAAAAATGAGTCTAACAAACTTGTATGAAAACAATTGGAAAGAATTTTAAAAACTGAGTGTTATTCATTTTTCTTTCCACATTTTTATCAGTTATTTTTACCCCCGTATTCATAAACAATTTTTAAATTTAAACAATGTTTTAAATTTGATTTTAAAATGTTGTTTAAATTTAAAAATTGTTTATGAATACAGGGATTAATGTTTACGAATTTTTTAAAAAGGTCAAATGAAATTTAAGAAAATGTTTGTTTAAAGTATTAAGAAAACTGAATAATAAAACAAGAAAAAGCTGTTTAAAATCATTTGTGCAAACAATTGTGATTCTAAATTTTAAAATTAGACTGAAAATTCAAATTGAAATCAAATGAAATTAAAAAAATATTAGTTAAACTTATATAAAATATTAAAAAAATATTATTATTTAATAGATTGATACAAAATTTTTTATGAAAAATCAAAATTTTTTATTAAATTTTTCAAAAATTTTGCTTTAGATGAATTGAAACTTCAATCAGGTTTTTATAACCTGAAGTCTTGGCTTTCATATGACACTTAAATTTGTAAAATCCATACTTAATTGCCCAAGTTATGGTCATTTTTCCAAACTAACCTCTTAATAAATATTAATCATACGTCTAGTAGGCAATTTTTTTTTCATTTATCATTAAATATAACAAATATAGACAGATTTTTAAAATTTTAATGGCATATGAAAGCTATAACATTGAGCTATGACTTAAATAAAACAAAGCTCAATAATATTTTTGTTTAACATTGACAAACGTCAAATGTGACAATTTGGATGACCAATCAAGCCCTCAAGTTGAAGATATTAATCATTATTAGTAGGATTTTGCTAGAATTGTGGCCGCCTAATCTTCTTTATTTTTGAAATATTGTGAAATATCTTAATTAAAATCTATAAACTGTTTGAATAAATTGCCCAAGTTATGAAAATTTTAATCTATAAATAAATATTAATCATTAGGTTAAACATTTTTCTATTATCAATAACTATGATAAATATGAAGGGATTTTTAAAATTTAAAAAATACTCAAAATGTTACCTTTAACTAAGTGATTAAGATCAAAAGGAACTTCATTGTTAGGTTCATTATGCTTCAATATTTTGGAAGTATTGGTCAATAACAAAACTTTACTTTACAAATGGCGGCACGGATGTTGGGACACCTTTTATTTTAATGAATTTAAAATATATTTAGTTTATTAAGAGGCTTATCTATTAGTTAGTAATTAAACAATGTAAAACTTTAGGTTTTCTTTAGTTAATACTAATACATTTTTGCTGATCATTTTTACAATTTCCTAAAATCTCCAAAAAATTTAAATTTCTACTTATAGCTCTGTGAATTGTTAAATTACAATTTTATTTTAAGTTGTGAATTACTTCAAAACCTCTTGCCATTCTTTATCGATATTAATAATTTGGAAATCTCTAACAACGGGAAAACGGGAAATTTGTAAAATTGTTCAGGGGTGCGTATGATTGATATTAATTTGTGGAAATTTTATAAAAATGCAATTTTCAATGGGAAGCAAGTTAAATACAGCCATGAAATATTCTACATATATGATAAGAACAAATTAAAGATTAACATCAGTCGATTTGTTTTACAATTACGGAACAATTTTACGAAATTATAAGTTGTTTTTCAGAACTTTCAATAAAATAAAAAAATTAGTAGTTAAATTCCAATTTTATTTAGTCTTCCATGATTTCTATTCAAAATTTTCAAATCTCCCTTAGTTTTAAAGAAAACTGGAAATTTGTAAAATTGTTAATGCGAGCGTATGATTGATATTAATTTGTAGTAATTTTCTAAAAACGCAAATTTGACTGGGAACCGAGTTAAATACAGACATTTAATGTTCTACATATATGTTAAGAACAAATTAGGGAATGTCATCAGCTAATTTGTTTTACATTTATGGAAAAGTTTTAAGAACTTATGACTAATTTTTTTAAAACTTTTATTAAAATAAAAAAAAAAGTATTTTCAAAATTTCTGGGGATCATTAGCATTTTAATGTCCTTTGTTAGACCATTCTGTGGTAATTTCGTATGTTTAGTAGTTTTTCTTTTCAAGGACTAGCTCTCTACTAGTTTTATGTGGCCATGTCATTTTCCGTATTGCTTTCACTAATATATAATTACTTTGCTGATTGCAATTTATAAATTTGTTTTATCATTAAATCATTTGACGCGTGATCTTTAATAAGTCTGTTGTTAAAAGTAATTTGAATAAACTCTTCTAAAAGTTAAATTTAAAATTTTATTTTAAGTCGCTTCAAAAACTTTAACATTTAAAACTTTGATTTTTTTCCATTAAAATCATAGCCTAATATCTTAGCTTTCATATGCCATTAAAATTTTTAAAATCTGTTTATATTTGTCATACTCATTGATAAAACAAAAATATGTGAGCTACTAGACGTATGATTAATATTAATTTAGAGGTTAGTTTGGAAAAATCTCCATAACTTTGGCAATTAAAAACGGATTTTACAAATTTTAAACTCATATGAAAGCAAAACCTTTTGGTTATAAATACAATGTTTAACAATTTTTTAATCTAAATGAATTTGCCGCTATTTGAGCATTAAAGTTTTTAAAAACAATATGACAGTTGGCAGTTTAAAATTAGAACAACTCTTATTCATTGTTAAGCAATCATTTAGAAATAATGAAAGTTTGGCGGCCACAGTCTTCTTAACTAAAAACATCATAAGCGATAAAGTATATTTTCACTTTGATGACTTGGTTAGTCGTTAACATTTAGTTAGTTAATGTGAAACAAAAACAGTCATGAATTTATTTTTGTATTAAAATCATAGCCTAATATCTTAGCTTTCTTATGCCATTCAAATTTTAAAAATCTCTCTTTATTTGTCATAGTTATTGATAAAATAAAAATTTGTAACCTACTAGACGTATGATTAATATTAATTTAGAGGTTAGTTGGGAAAAATCCTCATAACATGGGTAAATAAAACCTGATTTTACAAATTGTAGTGTCATATGAAAGCCAAGCCTTTTAGTTATAAATTTAATTTTAATAATTTGTTTAGCTAAAGGAAAATTTTTAAAATTTTATTGAATTTAAAAAAAGTTAAAATTTCATAAATTTTTATATTATAAAAAATATAGAAAATAATATCACATTTTACAATTTGTAAATTTTGTTTGTATTAAAATCATAGCCTAATATCTTAGCTTTCATATGCCATTAAAATTTTAAAAATCTCTCTATATATGTCATACTTATTGATAAAACAAAAAATTGTAAACTACTGGACGTATGATTAATATTAATTTAGAGGTTAGTTGGGAAAAATCCTCATAACATGGGTAAATTAAAACGGATTTTACAAATTGTAGTGCCATATGAAAGCCAAGACTTTTAGTTATAAATTTAATTTTAATAATTTGTTTAGCTAAAGGAAAATTTTTAAAATTTTATAAAATTAAAAAAAAAGTTAAAATTTCATAAATTTTTATATTTTAAAAAATATAGAAAATAATATCACATTTTACAATTTGTAAATTTTGTTTGTATTAAAATCATAGCCTAATATCTTAGCTTTCATATGCCATTAAAATTTTAAAAATCTCTCTATATATGTCATACTTATCGATAAAAGAAAAATCTGTAACCTACTAGACGTATGATTAATATTAATTTAGAGGTTAGTTGGGAAAAATCCTCATAACATGGGTAAATAAAAACGGATTTTACAAATTGTAGTGCCATATGAAAGCCAAGACTTTTAGTTATAAATTTAATTTAAATAATTTGTTTAGCTAAAGAAAATTTTTTAAAATTTTATTGAATTTAAAAAAAGTTTAAATTTCATAAATTTTTATATTTTAAAAAATATAGAAAATAATATCACATTTAACAATTTGTGAATTTCTATAGTAAGTTGGCATCACTTTTTAACAGTAGCAGCAAATACTGATGGTTTTATGTGTATATGTAGTTAAAATATTAAGAGAAAGTGTTTGCTAAATAAGTGAGTGTGTATATGTATATATTTTTATATACATATATATATGAAAGAGTGTGAGTTTGTTACTGTAAAGCAGATGATAAAGCCGTAGACATCCAGGATAATATTTTAAAATAAAATAAAGGAAAAGATATACATAACGTGCGCAGATTTTGGAGTGTTTGCAAAAAAAAAATACCAAAAAAAAAAAACCAAAAGAAGAAGCAGCAAAAAATCAGTGTTTAATAGAATATAAACCAAGTATAAAGTGTATTTTAACAAAGAAAATGAAGATTTTTATAATAAAATTTAGAAATAAACCTTAAAATTTAAACATATTTAACAAAAATGGCAGCTTTTTATAATAAAAATTATAACAATAACAATTTTAAAGAAATTTAATGAAAATCTTGTACATATTTTAAATAAAGTTAAGTTTTTTTTCCAATTTGAATTTAAAAAAAAGAAACGGGATACATGTTTAATACAACAAAAAGAAGGAAAAAATAAAAAAAAAACTAATGAAGGTCTAACCCAACGCTTTTGTTTAATAAGAAAACTAAACCTGCTTAAATGTTAACACCAAATTACTAAATAACAAATAAATAAATTAATTAAAACCAACGACTTGACTTGTTTCAACTACAAATAATCAACATAATCATCATAAAATGCTAAAATGCTAAAAACAGAAAAATACACAAAAATTCAACACGCAAACTTCGCTTAAATTAACAAAAATCTTGTAGCATTTTTTTTTTACAAGAGTCCTTACAAAAAACAAGCAACAAATACAACAAACATTAGCGTCACAGATGGAATTAAATACAGTTTTTTGGAAAAAATAATAATAATAATAAAAAATTATACAAACACACTCACACGCACACACACATCCATATACATATACCTTCAAAAAATAAAGAAAAATGTCATAATAAAAATTACGAAAAAAGAAAATTCCCAAAAAAATTACAAAAATAAAATACACACAACACAAACAACAACAACAAACAGCAGAAAAAATAACCGTTAGACAACAAGCATAAGCACCATAAGCTTTAAAAACCTGAAAGCAACAAAAAAACATAGCAGCTAGCTAGGCGTATGAATATAAAACGGAAATATACCCCAAAAAGGAAGTGAGAACCGACAGCAAGGCTCACACACACACAAACACAGCACTCCTACAACATACACAGACACAAACAACAACACAAATTACAACAAATCCAATTGCTGTTAAACTAAGTGTGTGTGAGTGATAAATAAGAAAACCCTCTGTAGCAGCAGGCAGCAGCATCACAAGCAGCATCTCTTTTATACAGAGCAGAGTAAAGCAGAGCTGAGCAGAGCACACGTATGTGTGTGTATAAGTGAGTATTCTTTTTTGTATTATTTTCCTCTGTGTGTTCTGTTTCTTCTTCTTTTTTTTATTATTTTATTAAGGTAATTATTTTTAAATTAAGCATTTTATTTCAATCTTTCATATTTTTTTAGCATTTCAGTTAGAGAAATATGTTTGTTAGTTTTTTTCTGATTTTTTTTGCTATAGCAATTTTTTAATTGAATCATCACCTGGTTTTTTTATTAAAAGCAGGCTGTTTTTTTTAAAGGAAATTTGAATTTTTAGCAGTTGATTTTGATAGTTGATTGATGGCAGCAGGGTTTAGTTTAAAAGCATTTTAAAATAAATTAAAGCTATTTCCTTTTTACACATACTAATTCATAAACAATTTTTATATTTATCAAAGGTTTTAAACAAACTATATTTTTTAGGGTTTGTTGAAACTTTTGAAAAGTGTTCTATAAAGGAAAAACAAAGCAACTAGAAATATTCCCTAATTTGTTTTTAACATATTAGTAGAACATTCCATGACACTATTTCATTTGGTTCCTGGTGAAAATTGCGTTTTTATAAAATTACCACAAATTAATATTAATCATACGCTCCCATAAACAATTCTACAAATTTCAAATTTTCATTAAAACTCTTGGAGATTTGAAAATTTTGAATAGAAATCAAGAATGACTAAAGTATTTTTAATGGTTTATAAAAAAAATAAGATTGCAATTTAACTTACAAAGCCGGGAGTGCTAGAATAAAAGTAACATTTAAAAAAAAAAAAAAATGAAATTAAGTTTCTTACTCAAACTTCATTTGAAATATTTCCTAAGAAGAATTTGGTAATAGATTTTTTTTTTAAAAATATGTACTATCGTTTTAATATATATTTTTTTTAATTCCAATAAATGTCTACTCAAAATTCAACTACGACCACAACATCTTTGCTAGTAACCAGGATTTTGCCTGAACAGATGATTAATAGGAAATTCTTGTGATTATAATTACAATTCAGCAGAAATTTAGAAAATATTTTTGAATTTTTTTTAAATACGTTCATAAGTTTTAAAAACTGTTCAGTGAGCTTAAAACAAATCTACTGCTGATATTTCCTAGTTAGTTTTTAACATGTTTCTAGAACATTCCATGGCTCTATTTTACTTGTATTCCGGAGAAAATTGCATTTTTACAAACATTGCCAAATAATTAATATCACTCATACGCACCCATGAACAATTTTACAAATTTTAAATTTTCTTTAAAACTGTGGGAGATTTTAAAATTTTTATAGAAATCAAGAATGACTAAATAAAATTGGAATTTAACTACTAATTGATAATACACTCCAGTAATGGTGATAACAGATTAACAGAAATTTTTATTTTTTTTTTTATTTTACTGACAATTTTGAAAAAAATCATTCATAAGTTTTTAAAACTAATCCGTAAAAGTACATTTGGTATTCCCTTATTTGTTCTTAAAATATTTGTAGAACATTCCAAGGTTCTATTTGACTTGGTTCCTAGAGAAAATTGCGTTTTTATAAAATGACTACAAATTAATATTAATCATACGCTCGCTTGAACGATTTCACAAATTTCCAATTTTCTTTAAAACTGTGGGAAATTTTAAAATTTTAATAGAAATCATGAATGACTGAATAAAATTGGAATTTAACTACTAAATGATTTCAGATTAACAGAAATTTTGATATTATTTTTTTTTATAGAATGTTTTGAAAAAGTTGCTCATAAGTTTGAAAAAATCTTCCGTAATTGTGAGACAAATTGACTGATGTTATTTCCTAATTTGTTCTTAACATAATTGTAGAACATTCCAAGGTTCTATTTAACTTGGTTCCTAGTGAAAATTGCGTTTTCATAAAATGACGGCAAATTAATATTAATCATACGCTTTCATGAAAAATATTACAAATTTTCAATTTTCTGTAAAACTGTGGGAGATTTTAAAATTTGGATAGAAATAAATTTTGGAATTTAACTACTAACTACTAATTGAAAATACACAATAGTAATGTTGTTTTCGATTAAAAGAAATTTTGATAAGATTTTTTTTTATTTTATTGAATGTTTTGAAAAATTTGTTCATAAGTTTGAAAAAATCTTCCATAACTGTGAAACAAATCAATTGATGTTATTTCCTAATTTGTTCTTAACATAATTGTGGAACATTCCAAGGTTCTATTTAACTTGGTTCCTAGTGAAAATTGCGTTTTTATAAAATTACTTCAAATTAATATTAATCATACGCTTTCATGTCAAAATTTTACAAATTTCCAATTTTCTTTAAAACTGTGGGAGATTTGAAAAAGTTTAATAAATATTAAGATAAACTTAAGTTTTTTAATTGATTTACAGCTTAGAATAAAACTGGAATGTAAAGTCAAATGATATTATGATGAAATTATAACATATTAATATCAATCATACGCATGAATAATTTCACAACTTTCAAAATGTCTTTAAAACTATCGAAGATTTGAAAATTTTTGTTATAGATCAGGAATGACTAACGTTTTTTAAGTGTTTTACAATTTAAAATAAAATTTTTATTTAACTAGTAATAGCTCTGGGTGGTTATGGATTTGTTTTTAAACATCAGAATTATTAAAGAGCACTCATGAGTTAAATAATTCAAAAATATATAAATTCGAGTTAAACAAGTAATTAGACATTAGTGAGAGAAATATGGAAATTGACTGTACTTGTACTTAAATATAATTTGTTTTAAGTAATTGATATTGCTTTAAGTTTAACAGAAATTTTTTAAAATATTTTTTTTTTTATTTTATTGAAAGTTTTGAAAAAATGGCTCATAAGTTTGAAAAAATCTTCCGTAATAGTAAAACAGATCGACTGATGTTGTTCCATATTTTGTTCTTAACATATTCGTAGAACATTCCATAGCTCTATTTAACTTGGTTCCCAATAAAAATTGCGTTTTTATAAAATAAATACAAATTAATATCAATCATACGCACCCATAAATAATTTTACAAATATTCCATTTTGGAGATTTGAAATTATTGTATAGAAATCAAGAATAACTAAATAAAACTGGAATTAAACCACTAATTGGTAATACACCCCAGTAATGTTGTTTTCAGATTAACAGAAATTTTGAAAATATTTTTTTTTATAGCATGTTTTAAAAAAATAGCTCATAAGTTTGAAAAAATGTTCTGTAATTGTTAAACAAATCGACTAATGTTATTCCCTAATTTGTTCTAAACATAGTTGTAGTACATTCCATGGCGCTATTTAACTTGATTCCCGGTGAAAATTACGTTTTATAAAATTATTACAAATTAATATCAATCATACGCTCGCATGAGCAATTTTACAAATTTCCAATTTTCTGTAAAACTGTTGGAGATTTGAAAATTTTGAATAGAAATCATGAAAGACTAAATAATGATGTTTTCAGTTTAACAGAAATTTTGAAAATATATTTTTTTTTATTTTATTGAAAGTTTTGAAAAAACAGCTCATAATTTTGTAAAAATATTCCATAAATGTAAAACAAATCTTTTGACGATTTTCTCTAATTTGTTCTTAAAATAGTTGTAGAACATTCCATGGCTCTATTTAACTTGGTTCCAGGTGAAAATTACTTTTTATGAAATTATTACAAATTAATATCAATCATACGCATCCATAAACAATTTTACAAATTTTACATTTTCTTTAAAACTGTTGGTGATTTGAAAATTTTAAATAGAAATCATGAAAGACTAAAGTATTTTAAGTGCAATATTTCAATTTTGCCGCCATTTGAGCAGTAATGTTTTGCCAACCAATAAAAAACAGCATGACAGCTGACAGTTTTGTCATTGTTAAGCAATAATTTAGAAATAGTGAAAGTTTGGTGGCCACAGTTTCGAAAACTAATATCATCTTAAGCGATAAAGTACTTCCATGGCTTGATTAGTCATCAAAATTGCCACAGTTATGAGTTAGTCAATAAGAAACAAAAACACTATTGAAATTATTTTTGTATTGAAATCGTAGCTCAATGTCTTAGCTTTTATAATCCATTCAAATTTTAAACATATCTCCATATTTGCCATATTTATTAATAAAATAAAAAATTGTAACCTACTAGACGTATGATTAATATTTATTTAGGGGTTAGTTTGGGAAAATGCACATAACTTAGGCAACTAAGAATTTAAGAAATTTTAACGTCATATGAAAGCCAAGCCTTAAGGCTATACATACAAGTTTTCATAGCCAGTTCATCTAAAGCAAACATTTCAAAATTTTACAAATTTAAATGGTTTATAGATTTAAATTAATAATTTATGCTTGTAAATCAAGTCATATGGCTTTATAATTGCCCAATTCACAATTGGTGTCGTAGCGTTGTATCGTTGTATGTCGTAATTTTTTTATTAACGATTTTTTTGGTTTCGAAAAATTTGTTTCAAAAATATTTATGATATACAATGCTACAACACTACGACATCAATTGTGAATTGGGCAAATATGTATTATATTACTACTTATGGTTAATATTTAATAAATTATTTGGCCAGTTTTCAATCAATGTGATTTTCGTAAAACAAATGCATTTCATACCTGAATATTTGCAGCAAAATAAGGTTTTTTAAAATTATAATTTTTGATATCCTTGCCACTCTTTACAGTCGTTTTTAAACACTTGAGCAATAAATTATCAAAGATATAATTTCGTAAAATAAAAGCATTTACATTTATTTGTTTAAAATTAATTTAATGCTACATATATGAAAAGTTTAAATACCTGGGTGTTACAAGTACACTGATATGTCAACATGTGTATGTTTTTCTGCTATAAATAATACAAAAATAAAGCAAAAAAAAAAAAACTAAGGTCAACATGCAATACCATTATTAATTTATAATAGGAAAATATATAATTTAATTATAAAAATAGTTGCTGTTTATTTATTATTTAACACGAAAAAATATTAAAAAAAAGGAAGACAGACAAATGTTAAATAAATAATCTAGGGCATGTAGGGAGCCATAAAGTGAATAGGTTACATTTAAGTAACCTCTAGTACACCCAGCTCTATTAGTTAAATTTCTATTTAAATCACTTAAAGTCTTTCATGATTTCTATTAAAAATTTTCAAATCTCCAATAGTTTTAAAGAAAATTGGAAATTTGTAGAATTGTTTATGGGTGCGTATGATTGATATTAATTTGTAGAAATTTTTATAAAAACGCAAGTTTCACTGGCATCCAAGGTTAATAGAGCCGTGAAATGTTCTACAAATATGTTAAGAACAAATAAGGTAATATTATCAGTAGATTGGTTTTTTATTCATGGAATATTTTTAAAAACTTATAAGCTATTTTTGTCAAAACTTTGAAAAAAAAATATTTTCAAAATTTCTGCTAAACTTAAAACAATATTTTAATTGTTGGATCAGCACTTGTATAATGAGGGAAATTCTAAACCATATTACTTTCACTAATGCCTAATTACTTGGCAGACTGCAATTTATATATTTATATTATTGTGCTCTTTAATAATTGTGTTGCTAGGAAAATAATCAATAAACATATTTTCTATATTCTTACACTCCCAGCTCTGTTAGTATTTGAATTCCAATTTTGTTTTGAAATGTAAATCATTTAAACACCATTAATTATTCTTGATTTCTATTAAACATTATTAAATCTCCAATAGTTTTAAAGAAAATTGTTGATGGGTGCGTATGGTTGATATTAATTTGTAATAATTTTTTAAAAACTCAATTTTCACTGGGAACCAATTTAAATAGAGCCATGGAATGTTCTACAAATATGTTAAGAACAAATTAGGGAATAACATCAGTCGATTTGTTTTACAATTACGGAACATTTTTACAAAATTATGAGATGTTTTTTTCAAAACTTTTCAAAATTTCTGTTAAACTATTCGCAATTAGTAGTTAAATTCCAATTTTATTTAGTCTTTCATGATTTATATTAAAAATTTTCAAATCTCTCTCAGTTTTAAAGAAAATTATAAATTTGTAAAATTTTTCATTGTTGCGTATGATTGATATTAATTTATAATAATTTTATAAAAACATAATTTTCACTGAAAACTAAGTTAAATAGAGCCATGAAATGTTCTATACATATTTTAAGAACAAATTAGGGAATAACATCAGTCAATTTGTTTTACAATTACGGAACATTTTTACAAAATTATGAGCTGTTTTTTCAAAACTTTCAATAAAATAAAAAAAATATATTTTCAAAATTTCTGTTTAACTATTCTCAATTAGTAGTTAAATTTCAATTTTATTTAGTCTTTCATGATTTATATTCAAAATTTTCAAATCTCTCTTAGTTTTAAAGAAAATTGGAAATTTGTAAAATTGTTCATGGTTGCGTATGATTGATATTAATCTATAATAATTTTATAAAAACATAATTTTCATTGAAAACTAAGTTAAATAGAGCCATGAAATGTTCTGTACATATTTTAAAAACAAATTAGGGAATAACATCAGTCAATTTGTTTTACAATTATGGAACATTTTTACAAAATTATGAGCTATTTTTTCAAAACTAAAAAAAATATATTTTCAAAATTTCAGTTCAACTATTCGCAATTAGTAGTTAAATTCCATTTAATTTAATCTTTTTGATTTCTATTCAAAATTTTCAAATCTCCAATAGTTTAAAAGAAAATTGGAAATTTGTAAAATTGTTCATGCGAGCGTATGATTAATATTAATTTGTATTAATTTTATAAAAACACAATTTTCATTGGGAACCAAGTTAAATAGAGCAATGGAATGTTCTACAAATATTTTAAGAACAAATTAGGGAATATCATGAGTAGAGTTGTTTTACTTTTACGGATTAGTTTCAAAAACATATGAATGATTTTCACAAAACTTTCAATAAAACCTAAAAAACTAATTTCAAAACTTCTGCTTTATTTAAAACAACACTTATTTAGCTGGGTGTTAAAACACTTGTTTGGGCAGTTACCCAAATCTGCTGGGTAATAATTCAAAATTTGCTGTAAACCACATAAATAATTTTTAAATATACATTAATGACAAATGCACTTAAACAAATATAAAATTAAAACACTCCCACCCACATACTGTTAAATAAATTGACATGTGAAATCCTTTTAGAAAATTATAAATGTTTTATTTTTTTGTTATATTATTTTTAATATTTATTGTATACAATGCGTTTTTTTTATTTCTAAACATGCATAAACATGTTTAAATTGAAGGACTTTATCATCATATGTAGGCGTATGTGTTTATGGGTTTTTTGCTTTAGGACTAAAATTTCTAATAACATGCAAATATTGTCATTATTGTTATTATTTTTATATAAATATATGTATATAAAAATAATATGCAATTGCTTTGTTTATTTATTTAGTTTTCTCCACATAGTTTTAATATTGTCGCTGGAATTGTAACTAAAATAAAGTATTTAACAGTGTGTCACACAGGCATCAAGTAGATTGGAAAAAATATATACATTGTAACTCATATGTAACTATATATGTAAACTACATACTTACTGTACACATGTTTGTTATTTATTATTTATTTATATGTTTATTGAAGAGGGGTTTAAGTTATTTCCCATTAGTTACAGAAAAATTAACATTTTGAAGGCAGTTGAAATTGGTTGTATTTCCTTAACTAGTGGATGTATTAAAAAAATTTTTATATGAAAGTTTTCACTAAATATAGTTCATTGTTGAACAATATTAAAAATTTGCAAATCTTCATTACTTTTAAAGAAAATTGAAAATTTGTAAAAATTTTCATGGGTGCGTATGATTGATATTAATTTGTAATAATTTTACAAAAACACAATTTTCACTGTGAACCAAGTTAAATAGAGCCATGGAATGTTCTACAAATATGTTAAGAACAAATTAGGCAATATCAGCAGTAAATTTGTTTTATATGTACGGAACAGTTTTATAAACTTATGAACGATTTTTTCAAAATTTTCAAAAATATTTTCTAAATTTCTGCTAATTTTGTAATTATAATCACAAGAATTTCCTATTAATCATATGTTCAGGCAAAATCCTGGTTACAGGCAAGGATGTTGTGTAATCATACTTGAATTTTGAGAAGACATTTATTTGTATTAAAAAAGTATACATTAAAAATTCACTATTTTTAAAATGCCTTTTATATTCAACTATAATATATGTAATAATCATTTTAGTATTTAAAACTGATGCAAACATTTTTCAAATATAATTTGTGTAAGAATCTTTATTTAATATTTTTTAATTTTTTAAAATGTTACTTTTATTCTAGCACTCCCAGCTTTGTTAGTTAATTAGCAATCTTATTAACATTTATAAACCATTAGAAAAACTTTAGTCATTCTTAATTTCTATCAAAAAATTTCAAATCTCCAACAGTTTTACAGAAAATTGGTAATATGTGAAATTATTCATGGATGCGTATGATTGATATTAATTAGTAGTAATTTTTAAAAAATGCAGTTTTCACTGGGAACCAATTTAAATAGCGACATGGAATGTTCTACAAATATGTTAAGAACAAATTAGGGAATATCATCAGTAGATTAGTTTTACATGTACGGAACAGTTTTAAAAACTTATGAACGAATTTTTAAAAATTTTCCAAACAAAATTAAAAATATTTTCTAAATTTCTGCAAAATTGTAATTATAACCACAAGAATTAGCTATTAAACATCTGTTCAGGAAAAATCCTGGTTACTAGCAAAGATGTTGTGTAATCATACTTGAATTTTGAGGAGACATTTATTTGAATTAAAAAAATATACATTCAAAATTCACTATTTTTAAAATGCCTATATAATAATCATTTTAGTATTTAAAACTGATGCAAACATTTTTCAAATTTAATTTGAGTAAGAATCTTAATTTAATTTTTTTTTAGTTTTTTTAAGATGTTACTTTTATTCTAGCACTCCCAGCTTTGTTAGTTAATTAGCAATCTTATTAACATTTATAAATCATTAAAAAAACTTTAGTCATTCTTAATTTCTATCAAAAAATTTCAAATCTCCAACAGTTTTACAGAAAATTGGAAATTTGTAAAATTGTTCGTGGGTGCGTATGATTGATATTAATTTGTAATAATTTTATAAGAACGCAATTTTCACTAGGAACCAAATGAAATAGAGTCATGGAATGTTCTACTTACATGTTAAAAACAAATTAGGGAATATCATCAGTTGATTTGCTTTACATATACGGAACAGTTTTAAAAACGAATTTTTAAAATTTTCCGAACAAAATTAAAAATATTTTCTAAATTTCTGCAAAATTGTAATTATAATCACAAGAATTAGCTATTGTTCAGGAATAATCCTGGTTACTAGCAAAGTTTTTGTGATCGTATTTGAATTTTTGTGAAGACATTTATTTGTATTAAAGAAATATAAAGAAACTATAATATATAAGTAACAATAATTATAGTATTTAAAACTGATTTATAAACCATCAACAAAACTTTAGTCATTCTTAATTTCTATTAAAAAATTTAAAATCTCCAACAGTTTTACAGAAAATTGGAAATTTGTAAAATTATTCATGGGTGCGTATGATTGATATTAAATTCTAATAATTTTATAAAAACGCAATTTTCACTAGGAACCTAGTTAAGTAGAGCCATGAAATGTTCTGCACATATGTTAAGAACAAATTAGGGAATGTCATCACTAGATTTGTTTTACATGTACGGAACAGTTTTAAAAACTTATGAACGAATTTTTAAAAATTTTCACAAATACTTTCTAAATTTCTCCAGAATTTTAATTATAATCACAAGATTATAATTCTGTTCAGGCAAAATCCTGGTTACTAGCAAAGATGTTGTGATAGTAGTTGAATTTTGAGGAGACATTTATTTGAATTTAAAAAATATTCATTTAAAATTCACTATTTTTAAAAGAAAAACTAATTCCAAATTGCTCTTATATTGAATATATGTAAGAATCATTGTAGTATTTAAAACTGATACAAAAATTTTTCAAATTTAATTTGAGTAAGAATCTTAATTTAATTTTTTTTAGTTTTTTGAAAATGTTACTTTTATTTTATCACTCCCAGCTTTGTTAGTTAATTAGCAATCTAATTTTCATTTATAAACCATTAAAAAAAGTTTAGTCATTCCTGATTTCAGTACAAAATGTTTAAATCTAAAACAGTTTGACAGAAAATTGGTAATATGTGAAATTATTCATGGATGCGTATGATTGATATTAATTAGTAGTAATTTTTAAAAAAATGCAATTTTCACTGGGAACCAAGTTAAATAGAGCCATGGAATGTTCTACAAATATGTTAAGAACAAATTAGGGAATATCATCAGTAGATTTGGTTTACATGTACGGAACAGTTTTAAAAACTTATGAGCGATTTTTTTTTTTAAATTTTCAAAAAAAACCTTAAAAAATATTTTAAAAATTGTTGATGAACTTAAAACAATGAACATAACGCAAGCTTTTTTGGGGGTAATTTTAATATATATTATTATTTAAAAGTTAAAAGTTTTTAAAATTTGCTTGTGTACTATACAAATTATACAATTATTTATACATTTCTAAAAAAGTAGTTTTTTTGCCCAAATATCAAATAAATTAATACAAATCATTTAGTAAGAATGCAGATTCTTTGCTTAGTGATATTAAGCTTTTTTCATGTATGAGAGCTAGACATACATATTTTATATTATTGGAATGGAAATTCTGTTTTAATTTTAATCTGTTTTACTTTTACCCCCATCTAATACACATTTAATGTGCAAAAAAAAACTCAGCCCTCCACAAATGTTTAACATTTCTACCTCAACACATTGTTATAAGATCTCTTAATATGAATGTGCAAATCTACATGTTTAAATGAGAGTGTTTGTTGTTATTTTTCCTAACAAAAGTTGTTGTAGCTGAGTACAAGTAGGACTCTTTAATATAAACATATTATTGTCATAAATTATAAACATGTACAATTATTTTACTCAAACACACACACACACATACACAAACTCATACTTACATACATACAACCATTTTGTTTTGTTTACTTTTTTTTTGTTCTCGCTCTCATCTTTGTAAACAATAATGGAGGTTTGTTGTATGTTTGTATGTAGTATGTAGGAGAACAGAAATAACGGTATTTTCATATGTTTTATGTTGTTATTGTAAATTCTACATAAACTTTGTTTTTATAATAATTTTTATTCGTGTTGTAACTATTATTTATCTGTCAAAACTCGTAAAAACAAAAATAAAATTAAACTGAAAATACAAAATACTTACAGAGAGAGTGAGGGAGAAAGAGAGGGTGTAACAGACAAAAAAAAAACATAATTTAACTGTTTATCATGTACATACATATTGTATATAAATTGTTTTTGTTTTGGTTTTCTTGTTTTTTTGGGGAATTTATTACCAAAAGGAGACAAAACTTTAAAAGGATATTTTATATTCTTTAGTTTTATTTTACTTTTGAATAAAATATAAATAAAAGTATATACAAAAACACATCATTAGCAATAGTTTGTGGCGTCAAACAGACTGATAGTTTTATATTATTATATTTTATTTTATGAGTGTATGTAGGATTTTTTTTTTATATAAAGCTAAAATAATGTACTTAAGATAAAATTATATCATATTATATACATACAAGTACATAAATGTAGATACATACATATGTATAATAATATTTTTTTATACATACGAGAAGTTACTGAAAAATACTTTCAAAATCTTTTACATTTGAATAACTTTGATCTGAAACAATGGAATGGACTATTGACTAAACTATTGACTAAACTATGGACTAGACTATGGACTAGACTATGAACTAGACTATGGACTAGACTATGGACTAGACTATGGATTAGACTATGGACTAGACTATGGACTAGACTATGGACTAGACTATGGATTAGACTACGGACTAGACTATGAACTAGACTATGAACTAGACTATGTACTAGACTATGTACTAGACTATGAACTAGACTATGTACTAGACTATGAACTAGACTATGAACTAGACTATGTACTAGACTATGGACTAGACTATGGACTAGACTATGAACTAGACTATGGACTAGACTATGGACTAGACTATGGACTAGACTATGGATTAGACTACGGACTAGACTATGAACTAGACTATGAACTAGACTATGTACTAGACTATGGACTAGACTATGAACTAGACTATGTACTAGACTATGGACTAGACTATGAACTAGACTATGTACTAGACTATGGACTAGACTATGGATTAGACTACGGACTAGGCTATGGACTAGACTATGGACTAGACTATGAACTAGACTATGGACTAGACTATGGACTAGACTATGGACTAGACTATGAACTAGACTATGGATTAGACTACGGACTAGACTATGGACTAGACTATGGATTAGACTACGGACTAGACTATGGAATAGACTATGGATTAGACTATGGACTAGACTATGGATTAGACTATGGACTAGACTATGAACTAGACTATGAACTAGACTATGTACTAGACTATGGACTAGACTATGGATTAGACTACGGACTAGACTATGGACTAGACTATGGACTAGACTATGAACTAGACTATGGACTAGACTATGGACTAGACTATGGACTACACTATGAACTAGACTATGGATTAGACTACGGACTAGACTATGGACTAGACTATGGATTAGACTACGGACTAGACTTTGGAATAGACTATGGATTAGACTATGGACTAGACTATGGATTATACTATGGACTAGACTATGAACTAGACTATGGACTAGACTATGGATTAGAGTATGGACTAGACTATGGACTAGACTATGAACTAGACTATGGACTAGACTTGGATTAGAATACGGACTAGACTATGGACTAGACTATGAATTAGACTACGGACTAGACTATGGACTAGACTATGTATTAGACTATGGACTAGACTATGAACTAGACTCTGGACCAGACTATGAACTAGACTATGGACTAGACTATGGACTAGACTATGAATTAGACTACGGACTAGACTATCGACTAGACTATGGACTAGACTATGGACTAGACTATGGACTAGACTATAGACTAGATTATGAACTAGACTATGAACTAGACTATGAACTAGACTATGGACTAGACTACGGACTAGACTATGGACTAGACTATGGACTAGACTATGAACTAGATTATGGACTAGACTATGGATTAGACTATGAACTAGACTATGGACTAGACTATGGACTAGACTATGAACTGGACTCTGGACTAGACTATGAACTAGACTATGTACTAGACTAAAGACTAGACTATGGAATAGACTATGAACTAGACTATGAACTAGACTATGGACTAGACTACGGACTAGACTATGGACTAGACTATGGACTAGACTATGAACTAGACTATGGACTAGACTATGGATTAGACTATGTACTAGACTATGGACTAGACTATGGACTAGACTATGAACTAGACTATGGACTAGACTATGGATTAGACTACGGACTAGACTATGGACTAGACTATGAACTAGACTATGTACTAGACTATGGACTAGACTATGAACTAGACTACGGACTAGACTATGGACTAGACTAAGAACTAGACTATGGACTAGACCATGGTCTAGACTATGGAATAGACTATGGACTAGACTGTGGACTAGACTATGGAATAGACTATGGACTAGACTGTGGACTAGACTCTGGACTAGACTATGTACTAGACTATGGACTAGACTATGGAATATACTATGGACTAGACTATGAACTAGACTTGGCTATGGACTGGACTGTGAACTAGACTAGGGACTAGACTATGGTATAAACTGCGGACTAGACTATGGACTAGACTATGTACTGGATTATGGACTAGACTATGGACTAGACCTTGAACTAGGTCTATGCTATGGACTGGACTAGGGACTGGACTGTGAACTAGACTAGGGACTAGACTATGGTCTAGACTACGGACTGGACTATGGACTAGACTATGTACTGGATTATGGACTAGACTATGAATTAGACTGTGGAATAGACTCTGAACTAGGCTATGGACTATGAATATGACATGGTAAAACTAGTCAGCCTTAGTTTTAAAATTTCTAAAGCACTTTTCTGTCTACTCTCCTCGCTTATGGTTTTTGTCTAAGTTTAAAAAAGTTTATTTTTTCTTTTAGCTTTTTCTGTCAGTTTTATATGTGTTTTTGTGAGAAACAAAAATTCCAATCAGAAGAAAAAAAAAAAACTTCATATATCCTACCATGTGTAAATGTCTGTTTGGGGTCATATCTTAACCCCTTTAATTTTTTTTCTTTCACAAACATATCATTGGTTATTTTTTTGTTGCTGCTTCTCTGTACTTATAAATAATGCTTAAGTTTGTGAAAGTTATTTGAAAAAAGTTTCTTTAAGACAAGTGTATTTGCAAAGTGACAAATAAATTTTGTTAAAATAACAAAGTTTTCTTTTTATTTTTATGCATTTGCAGTTATGTTAAAACAAAATAAAAATTAAAAACCGAAGTTTTTGAAGGGAAGGGGTTAGAGAACTTTTGAATAACATAATTAAAAATTTAATAAAAACAATTTGCTAACACTTGAACTTTAGGGCATTTAGAGCGGAACTAATGTGTTAAAGTGTCAGTTTAAATAGAAATTTTAATTTATCATAACATATATTAATTATAAGAATTAAAATATACAATTTCAAAAGTTTTTGAAATAAAAGAGGATTCTAGAAGGAATTTAATTGACCCTATTGTAGTCTAACTGAGAGCTGGTCCAAACGTAGTCAACGTTTAGGAGTTTGAGTTTAAAAAATTGTTATTACTTAATTTTCCTTTAAAATCTACAATTTGTTTAAATGTTTTAAACATTTTTAATTAAAATTTTCTTTTAAATTCCCACTGACATCATACCCCGACTTTGTTGCACTGACACTTGCAATAAATTACACTCTCTTCCTTTAATTATTCATTCCACTGTTTTTTTAAATAGAATTTGTTTAAAAAAAACACTAAAATGTTTGACCTCCAGCCCTCAAAGCAGAGAATACTTATGTCAGCCATTTAATTAACATTTCCAAGTTGGACACTAAAATGTCAGCAACTTTTAAACTTGTTACTAGTTTTTTTTTTTAATTTTTTTATTCTGTCCACCGTGTGTAAGGAAGAGTGTGAGTAAACGAATGTGCACGACTTTTAGTTTTATGACCTCTAACAAGACCACCGGACATAGACATATTCTAACACCCTTTTTTTTAGCTCACACTTTTGTGCCGGCCAGCAACATAAAACAACATTAATTTTCTACAAAATCAAGATATTGACACTAAAATGTTTGGAAAAAAAGCCATGAATGTGAAAGAAATACAACTAGAAACAAAATGACAATGTGGTTAAAGGTAATTTAGGAGTTGGCCATTATGGAAATGGAAAAACAAGTGTGGAGAAAAAAAAACACATTAGAAACCAACACAGCAATTTTTTTGTGTTAAAATTAGATGTGGTTGCACAGGAACCGGTTAAAGTTTTTTAATAAATTGGAAAATAATTGAATTTAACGGTTTGTGACGGCTGCTTGCAACATTCCTCATGTTTATAAACATTTCCATCAGTACAAACTTCTACTTAACAACAATGTTGATAACACGCTGTTATTAACATTGTATGTATTAACAAGTATGATAACATTAACTGTTAAAACTGCTTACATTAACATTAAAGCTGCTAAAAACTGTAGGTGTTCAATTGTGGAAATAGAACATTCTAGTTATTTCCGTCAGATTATTCATGAGACTTCTAGAAGATGGCGCGTGTATATAAATAGTAACAGCGAGTTGTGTGGAGTCTGTTTTTAGTTTAAAACAAAAAGTCAGGCCTGTTTTAACTATTTGTCATAATTAGATATATTTAAAAGAACTTTGCATCAATCTTTTTCACAGTTGTCCAAAGTCATTGACACAAAAGATGATTTGCTGAAAATCCAACCAAATTTTCTTGACATAAATTTTATTTTTTGATATATAAACTGTGGGAAAACACTTTTATTAAGCAAAAACTCTATTTATGGATTCATTTTATATTTATTTATATTTAATAGTAGTTTTAGGAAAATATTTAAAACTTCAGATTTTAGTAAAGTTTTGGAAAAAAAATTATTTTTAATTTTTCACAAAATCTTTTATAATTTTTTCAAATATAAATATTTTACAAATGTTGAAACAATTTCCTTTCCATTGGTATAAAATATGTATAACTTTTCTCTTTGTTATAATAAATTAAAGGACGCTAAACTTAAGACTTGTTTTGGAAAAACTCATGTTGAATTTTTCGAGGTTAGGTTAAGTTTGTATAATTTTATAATTTTTTCAAATATAAATATTTTACAAATGTTTTAATAGTTTTGAAAAGTAGAAACGATTTGCTTTCCATTGGTATAAAATATGTATAACTTTTGTCTTTTTAATAATAAATTAAAGGACGCTAAACTTAAGACTTGTTTTGGAAAAACTCATGTTGAATTTTTCGAGGTTAGGTTAAGTTTGTGTCTAAATATTTGACATGTGTTAAGGAAAATGTAGTCATATTTGATATCATTAGAAAGATAATTTAGTTTTATTTTAGAAAATATTTAATTGCAATATATAAATATACATAATTATTAAATAATTATAAAGATTAATGCAAAAAAATAATTAAAAAAATATTTTTTTTTAAACTAAATCTTTTAAAATTTCTTTATATTTACAATTTTTACAATGCTTTAAACATTATTGAAAAGTAGATACAATTTCCTATCTAATGATATAAAATATGTTTAACTTGTCTTTTTCTGTTAACAAATTAATTGACCTAAAACTTAAGATCTGCAAATAAAATGACAATGTCATGTTGACTTGTTTTGGCTTGGAAATGTTTTAAAATTTTATAATTATTTAAACTGTTTTGTAAAATAGACGTAATTTCCTTTCATTTGCTATAAAATATGTTTAAGTTTTCTCTTTTTCATAACAAAATAAAAGCCGCTAAACTTAAGGTCTCCTGGTAAAATTAAAATATTTTGATTTGAGGTTAAGTTAGTGTCTAAATAGGTGACTTGGTTAAAAGCAATTAATTCTATATCATTAGATGGGTAATTAAATTTGCTTTTCCAATTATAATTATAATTTTATTTAAAAGTTATCAATATTTTTGTAAAAAAAGAAAAAAAGTTAATTAAAATGGTCTTCTTTTTTAATCTATTGTCATTCACTTGAAACTGATATGTTGTTTACAAACAAATGTTGCTAAACATGTAGACAGGTTTACAACAAACACACACTACTGAAGTTGTAGTTCTCATGTTTATTCGCTGCTTCTTGCAGCTAATAACATTCACTTGAAACTGATGACATAAAATTAGTTTTTTACACAAACATATTAAAAGAAGTAGTATCGTATTTTTAAGCAGAATATACCTACAAAATTCGCAGATAATTATAATTATAACAAATAACATTGACTAATAGTAAGTATTTCTCATTTATGGCTCATCATTAAATGACTTTAACTGGTCATTAATTAAAGTGTGTAGTGTGAAAATGACCCAAAACATAGTTAAGCCAAAAAGTGTAGAGCAGGCGAAAAACCAAAGAATTAATGATATACGCATTTCCTGTCCAAAACTAATGGCTATAAATAGTGAATCATTTCCGCTCAATTTTTCTTTATATTCAAACTAAATAAAAAAATAACATTATTGGGTAAAACTAAATTTAAATAAAGGACAATACCTCACAAACCAACCAGTTTGAGTATAAATATGTAACCAAAAGATTTACGTAAAACTTTTTTTAACTAAAATTAGGCAGCAGAAAACTTTATGTAAAGTGATTACATTACATTTTAGTTTGCTCAACAAATTTTGTGCGATAAATATAATTAAATACAAAATAGCAACTAAAAAAAAAATAGTAGTTTATGTGCTTTAAGGCAAAGCTAGACAAGGCAAACTGTAAAGATTTGCCTTCAAAATAAAGTCAAAACCAACAAAATAAATGTTTGCAAAAATGGCCAAAAAGATTTATAGTTCTTGCTAAATTTATATGCTTAATTTTTTCTATTCTTTTTTATTTAATTGAAGTGTTTTATTTTCTATTATTCAATTCAATAAAACTAAATGTCAAACTGTTTATAATGAAGGGTTTCAGTTTGTTTTTTTGTTGCTCTTTTATAAAATATGCCTATAGAACGCCTCTTTTCTTTGCTGGAGTATAAAATATTACGCTTTTTTATGGGTTTTTTGTTTGCGAATATTTCCTGGGGTGTTTGCTAAATGATTTTTCAAAATTTTCTTTTTGTTTGCCTTCATCATCATAATGGTACGTTTAATTGTTGGAATAAAGGGTGATTTTTAAGGAGATACTGGGAATTTTTTGTTATAAATTCGTTTAATACCAAACAAGAATGCAATTTTCCATCCCTGAGTGGGATATCATTTTATAATGAATGACAATTTTCATTAAAAAATCTCAACAGCATTTTTCGAGGTTAGGTTAAGTTTGTGTCTAAATATTTGACAAGTGGTAAAGAAAAGCCAAATCTTTTTTATATCATTAGAAAGGTAATTCAGTCTACTTTTATAAAATAAGTAATTACAGTACATTAATGTAAATATAAAATAATTATTTAGACTTTTGTAAAAAGAAATGCAAAAAAATATATTTTTTTTTTCGAAAAAACCTTTATAAATTTTGAATATAGAAAAATTTTAAAATTATTTAATTATTTGCAAAGAGCAGACACAATTTGCTTTATATTGATATGAAATATGTGTAACTTTGCTTTTTTTTTATAAAAAATAAGGGTGTTAAAACTATAGGTCTCCTAAAAAATCTAAATTTCTTGGTAATTTGGTTAGTTAAAGTTTGTGTCAAATGTTTGACATGTGGTCAAGAAAAGCTAGACATATTTTATAGTTTTGGAAAGCTAATTAAATGTGTAATTATAATATATAAATTACTAAGTAGTTTTGAAGACTTTTGTAAAGAAAAATGCCAAAAGTAATTGAAAAAAATATATTTTTTTTATAAAATTGTCTATAATTTTTTAATAAATAAACATTTTACAGATATTTAAACAGTTTTGAAAAGTCGACACAATTCTCTTTCCAGTGATATAAAATATGTGTTACTTCTCTCTTTTGCATAACAAATTAAGGGACCTGAAACTAAAGGTCTTCAGAATTTCTAGATGACTTCGTTGTGTGCAATTTTTCACTTTGAGGTTAAGTTTGTGTCTAAATTTATGACATGAGGTAAATGAAAACTAAACATATTTTGTATCATTAGGAAGGTAATTTAGTCTTCTTTTATAGAAACTATTAATATAACATATAAATATAATTATAAAATAGTTATTAAGACTTTTATAAAAAGAATTGCAAAAATAATTGAAAAAATATATATTTTTTTTTTATAAAATCATTGATAATTTTTTAATTTAATAAATTTTTTTAATTATTTAAACATTTTTTTAAAAGCAGATACAATTTCCTCTCCATTGCTATAAAACATGTTTCACTTTTCGTTTTCTAATCACTAACTAATGGATCCAAAACTAAGCCTCTATTTAAAAATCTCGATTTCTTGTTTTCTAGGTTAGGTTAAGTTTGTGTCTAAATATTTGCCATGGGATAAATGAAATGTATACATATTTTATATCATTAGAAAGGTAATTAAGTCTAGTTTTCAAAACGCTGTATATAATTTTATTTGCATTCAATTATTGAAAAGTTATTAAGGCTTTAGTAAAAACCAATAAGAAAAATATAACAATTTCGCTACCTTGAACATGGACAGGTTAAAGTGAAGGACTTTATTAATCACTAAGTATGATATAGAAACCTAACTCTATCAATTAACAATTTACCGTATAAATTCTTTATTTACTGTTGCCCGTTAAAAAAACTCCTCGTAATCCAACACCCTTTACTTTGTAAACCATAGTTACTAAGTATTTCGTCTATTTTTTATTTAATACTTAAAGACAATATTAGTTTTTAGTTCAACTTCTTTTACTTTTTTATTAAATTTTGTTCTTGGCAAAAGCCAATATTAGAGAACAAGTTGTTCTAACACCAACAACAATTAAAATTGAAAATGAATATGAACTCTCCGAATACACAAGACATTTTGGTAGAATATTTTTTTCTAAGATTTTTTTCTTGTGGGTTCGTTCTTGTTGCAATAAAAGTCTTTGCCAAAATTTCACATTCATTATCTGGTCTTCAACACAATGTAGCTACATGTTTTAGTTTCAATTTTTATGAAGTATAAAGACAAGTTTACATGGACGTGGGTGTTGAGATTGGAATAGAAGAAAAGAAATAAGGACAATTAAGAGATTTTTTAAAGTAATATTTAAAAAATATAGGAGAAATGTTATCATAATCAATGTTTTATAATCCAACTTTTAAGCTAACAGTTTCGGGTGAATGACAGTTTATGGAAAAAGAAGCAAAAGACAACTACTAACTGGCTAAATAAATACAACTCGGTAGTTAATTTAACAATATTTACTTTGTTTTTAATATTAAATATTCTATTTGTATAAAACAAATATCCTTGTGTTAAAATTTTGTTTAACATGTTGCTGGGCTTCTTTTTCTTTCAAATGTTATTCATCGGAAACTGTTAGCTTAAAAGTGGTACACTGTTTTGTTGCCGGTACCATAAGTTTGTGTCCATTTACTTGACATCTGAAGAACAAAAGTTGGACATATTTTATATCATTTGAAAGGAAATTATGTCAAGCTTGTTTAAATGTAAAAATAATATTAAGTTTAAAATATAAGAGGCTTATAAATTAACAATATGATACAAATTTGAAAAAAATATTTTTTTGGTTACAAAATTTTTTATAATTCTTAAATATATTTAAAGGATTATATACATCGTTGAAAAGCTGACACAATTTCCTTTAAAATGATATATAATATGTCTCTTATTACTTTTTTATTTGTCAAATAAGTGGAATCAAACTTATGGTCACTTTGTGAAAAGTTTACTTTCTTGTTATTTTCTGCCAGTACATTAAGTTTGTGTCCTATTAACTTGACAAGTAGAACAGAAAATTTACACATATTTTATATCATTTGAAAGGAAATTGTAACTACTTTTCAAAAATATACAAATAATTTTAATATTTTAATATATTACAGAATTATAGAAAGCTTTAAGTAACAACATAATACAAAATGGCTAAAGTATGATTTTTTACAAAATTATTATAATTCTTAAATATATTGAAATGTCTATATATATAGTTGGAAAGCTGACGGAATTTCCTTTATAATGATATACAATATGTCTATTATTACTTTTTTATATGACAAATAAATGAAGTCAAACTTATGGTCACTCTATGAAATTTTATTTCCCTGCTGTTTTCACACGTTTTCTGTCAGGACATTGAATTATGTCCTAAATTAAAAATTTTATATATGTTTGGAAAGCAGACACAATTTCCTTTCTATTGATATACAACATGTCTATTATTATTTTTCTATATGACAAATAAATGTGGGCAAACTTATGGTCATAATGTGAAATTTTCTTGCTATTTTCTCATGTTTTTTGCCAGGACATTAAGTTTGTTTCCTATTAACTTGATATTTAGAAAAGAAAAGGTATCATTAGAAAGGTAATCGTAACTACTTTTCATAAATGTACAAATAATTTTAATATTTTATTATATTAAAGAATTATAGAAAGCTTTAAGTAACAATCTAATACAAACTGGCTAAAGTATGTTTTTTTTACAAAATTCTTTTATAATTTTTATATATATTAAAATTTGTATATATGTTTGTAAAGCAGGCACAATTTCCTTTCTAATGATATACAATATGTCTATTATTACATTTTTATATGTCAAAAAAAATGGAGTCAAACTTATTGTCACTCTCAGAAATTTTACTCTCTGGCTGTTTTCTCACGTTTTCTGCCAGGGACATTAAGTTTGTGTGCTATTAACTTGACTTGTAGACAAGAAAAGATAGACATATTTTATATCATTAGAAAGGAAATTGTAACTACTTTTCATTAATGTACAAATAATTTTAATATTTTAATATATTAAAGAACTATAGAAAGTTTTAAGTAACAAAATAAAACAAATTTTGAAAAGTAAGTTTTTTACAAAATTCCTTTATAACTTTCTAATATATTAAAATTTGTATATATCTTTGGAAACCAGACACAATTTCCTTTATAATGATATAAAATATGTCTATCGCTTATTTCCAACATATCAAATAAATGGAGGCAGACATAGCACCTCTATGTGAAATTTTACTTTCATATTGGATTCTCTTGTTTCTGTCCATTTACTTGACATGTAATAAACAAAAGTTACATATATTTAGTATCATTAGAAAGGAAATTGTGTCTAGTTTACCAGAATGTACAAAAATTCTGTATATATTCAAACTTTATAAAAATTTTTTGAAAAAATAAAAAAAAAAATAAAAGTTTCCATATTTATTATCAAAAATCATTAGAATAATATAAAATATAAAAATGTTTATACATTTTTGAAAACTAGATATAATTTCCTTGCCAATGATATAAAATATGTCTATTATTTCTCTTTCTTATGTGGAATAAATGGTGGCTAACTTAACGTTTGTAAGTTAAATAAGTACGTTTTCTGGCGGCACGTTGAATTTGTAGCCATTTATTTGATATACAATTTTTCTATTGGGGGCTATCTAGCATTTAACCATAATTTTTAGTTCGCAAATGTATAATCAAATTAAATTCCCCCCTCCTACTACGCCTCTGCCCTTAAAATCTATTAAAATTCTCAAGTACATATTTACACACACCAAAAAAAAGTCCATAATTCTTATGAATTTTTGGCATAAACTCCATTACTGTATTGTAAAAATGTGTTAAGTCTATAAAAAGAAAAATGTTTATAATTGGCGTTGATTTATGGCTGTCGTCTACATCAGGCCTTCATCTTCATCTTAACAAACATACGTTCATATTTAGAAGCCCATTGTTGTGGTGTGGCTGCCACTTTATTCTCAAATAAACTGATGGCATCACTATCCATAATGCTTGCCAAAAATGTTCTCTATAAAAATTTGGAAAAAATAGGAAAAAAATGATTTCAATCCCAAAAATTTAAAAGGATGTTGTATGTAGTAAGAGTAGTTGGTTTTAGGGAATTTCAATTTTTCATTTATTGTTCATGGTTAAACGAGTGGTTTATATGAACACTGTAAGAGAGTGCCAAATGTAACACCAAAACCACAAAATCTATAAATCCACCTCAGACCAACAATCACACTAAAAAATCTAGTAGCAAATAACCAAAAAAAAAACAAGTAAAAATTGTGGTAAAACCAAACCAAACCCTAGTAAATAAACGAATAAATGAATGAATGACCGAGGTAGTGAATGAATAAAATGGGCCATCAGTCTGTCTAATCTATTCTTCGGAGAAGCCAATGTAGTCATGTATTAGAGTGTGAGAAACTACATTTTAAATGGAGAATAATTTACGACTGTTAACATCTTTACACCATTTCCCCAAATAAACAAATCACAAACCAAAATAAACAGCAACTTTTTTTTTATATATTTTTGAAAAGTAGACACAATTTCCTGTCTAATGATATAAAATATGTCTAACAATTCTTTTCCACTTGACAAATTAAGACTATATTAACGCCCAGGCAAGAAACATGAGAAAACAAAAATTTAATATGTCACGCAAAGACGTTTAATTTAACTCGATTTATTTGACCAGGGCTAAAGTAATAATAGACATATTATATATCATTAGAAAGGTAATTGTGTCTAGTTTTATTTTCCATTTGACAAATAGACACTAACTTAACGTCTAGGCAAGAAATATGAGAAAAGGAAAATATAAAATGTCACGCAATGATGTTAAATTTAACTCCATTTATTTGACCTAAGTGAAAGTAATAATAGACATATAATATATTGTTAGAAAGGTAATTCTGTCTACTTTTCAAAAATGTATAAAATATTTAATATATTAAAAAAAGATAAAAGACTTTTTCAAAAAACGTAATATTTTTCCAATTTTTTTTTATTTTCTTACAAAAGTCATTTATAATTCTTTAATATATTGAAATATTAAAATTATTTATACATTTATGAAAAGTATATCAAATTTCCTTTCCAATGATATATAATATGTCTAATATTTATTTTCCACTTGACAAATAAATTGACTTAAACATAATGTCCTGGCAAAAAACAAGAGAATCCAATATGAAAGTAAAATTTGACTTTAAATTTAACTCCATTTATCTGACCTGGGCTAAAGTAATAATATACATATTATATATCATTATAAAGGTAACTGTGTCTAGATTTCTTTTCCACTTAAAAAGTAGCCACTAACTTAACTTTCAGGCAAGAAACAAGAGAAATAAAAAATGTAAGATTTCACGCAATGACGTTAAATTTAACTCCATTTATTTGACCTGGGCTAAAGTAATAATAGACATATTATATATTGTTAGAAAGGTAATTGTGTCTAGAATTCAGAAATGTATAAAATATTTAATATGTTAAAAAAGTATAAACGAATTTTGCAAAAAACCTAATATTTTTCGAAATTTTTTTATAATTTCCTTACCAAATCTTTTATAATTATTTAATATATTGAAATATTAAAATTATTTACACATTTAAGAATAGTAAATAAAGTTTCCTTTCCAATGATATATAATATGTCTAGTATTTCTTTTCCACTTGACAAATATATGGAAAGAAACATAACGTTCTGGCAAGAAACAAAATAATTCAATATGAAAGTAAAATTTGACTTTAAATTTAACTCCATTTATTTGACATTTGCTAAAGTAATAATATACATATTATATATCATTAGGAAGGTAATTGTGTCTAGTTTTATTTTCCACTTGACAAAAAGACACTAACTTAACGTCCAGGCAAGAAACAAGAGAAATCAAAAGTGTAAGATTTCACGCAATGACGTTAAATTTAACTCCATTTATTTGACCTGTGCTAAATTAATAATAGACATATTATATATTGTTAGAAAGGTAATTGTGTCTAGTATTCAGAAATGTATAAAATATTTAATATATTAAAAAATTATAAAATACTTTTGCAAAAAAACGTAATATTTTTCCAAAATTTTTATAATTTACTTATAAAAGTTTTTTTTATAATTCTTTAATATATTGAAATATTAAAATTAGTTATACATTTCTGAAAAGTAAATAAAGTTTCCTTTCCAATGATATATAATATGTCTAATATTTCTTTTCCACTTGACAAATATACGGTAAGAAACATAACGTTCTGGCAATAAACAAGAGAATCCAATATGAAAGTAAAATTTGACTTTAAATTTAACTCAATTTATTTGACATTTGCTAAAGTAATAATAAACATATTTTATATCATTAGAGAGGTAATTGTGTCTAGTTTTCAGAAATGTATAAAATATTTAATATATTAAAAAATTATAAAATACTTTTGCAAAAAAACGTAATATTTTTCCAAAATTTTTATAATTTCCTTACAAAAGTCTTTTATAATTCTTTAATATATTAAAATATTAAAATTAGTTATACATTTCTGATGAGTATAAGCTGTTTCCTTTCCAATGATGTATAATATGTCTAATATTCTTTTTCCGCTTGCAAATAAATTGTCTTCGCAAAAAACAAGAGTATAAAATTTCACTGAATGCTCATTCAGTAAATTTCGTGCTTGTGTTCGCTTCCATTCTTACGTTTCTGAGCAGACATTATGTCTTCATAGTTATTCCAGCAGATCATTGGTACGCATTCCAGAACTTCCTCCCTTCATGGCCAAAATCAACTCTGTAGCTTTATCTTCATTGTTCCATACTAGGAGCCTTTATTCGACTAGATGCTTCACATAATTCGCATAGTTCCATTATTCAGCTTTATTTCTAGATCATGCATTCTCTAAATCTTACATCTTCTTGTTAATAACCTCAGATATTTCCAGAATTTTCTCGTCTGTGTCTCTAGAAGATTTTTAAAAGAAGTTCAGCTTGAACTTCTGCTAACAATTTCTGGTTTTACTCTAGAAGTTTCTTGAAATTTTTTTTCCATTATTTTATTTTCTTCTTTAACTTCAGCAAGAAGTTTCTCGTCGATGACTCTAGAAGTTTCTTGAACTTCAGGAAATTTTCTCGTTTGTTTCTTTGAATTTTTTCATCGTAGCTGTAAACATTTTGATTAAATCCAAGCTGCTTCCATTTTTTATTTATACTCAAATTTGTAAGTTCCCATGTCAATATCACTCCGTCGGAATTCATCTATGAGCCTCTTCTGAATGTTCAATTTCCAGTGGCTTTTTTTTAAAGCTGTTATTTTAATTTAATTTTATTAATTCTATTTAACAAAATTAAATTATGGCATTTTTCTCAATTTCATTTAAAATGTTAATGAATTTTATCTTTCTTCTAAATAGTTATTCCCACCTAGAAAATATCCTTTGGTCTGTGGTGTAATAATGTACACACTGACTAGTAGTAAATAAATTGTATGTAAAAATACCAGAACTACATAAATAGCAGTTTAAATAAAACACTCCCATTTTGTTTTGTTGTTCATTCTACATTCTTCATTGTTTTTGATAAGTTTTGGGTAGTGAAAACAGTAAATTTTTACTCTCCTTCCCTTTGCTCTACTCTATTGTAGGACATAAACAAAACATTTCTATAAACATACAAACAAACAAACAAACATGCGAGTAGAAAAGTACTTATGTCTGTATGTAGCAGAGTAATGTTTTATATTAAAACTCTTCTTCTTATTCTTATTACATTTTAAGGTTTTGCCTTAACATTTTGCTGTTGTTTTTCTGTTTTAGTTGTTTGTTATTGTTATGGTTTTGGTTTTGTTTTTGTTAGAGGTTTTATCACATGCGAAATATTTATTATTACATGCAAGCAACTATTGTCCTTCATTTTTGTTGTTTTTTTTTTTTTGTTACTACACTTACTAAAAGTTACACTCATCTAAACAAACATTCAAGCAATCTCTCAATCTCTTACAATTCCATATAAATAAATTCATACATACATACATATTAATGTGTGAATGGTTGTGCATGTAACTGAGACCACATTGCGAGAGAGGGACAAATAAACATACGAACACTTACATTCATTGGGGGCCATTTTTTTGTTGTTGTTGTATTCATGTACTCATACCCACATGTACGTAAAGTTTAAGTAACTGTGTTGCGTTTAAACCACAGTTAATGTTATTTTTGTATAAATTTTTATGGGAATTTTGTTGTTTTGTTTTTTTTTTATTATTTTATTTTAAATTTCTTGTTATTGTTTGTTTAGTTAAGGATTTTGCAGTGGGTATATTTAAATTATTACAAAGTTTGGCAAATAATTAAAGTATAAGTTTTAAACAATGGTATATTATTCAAATTTTGAGAGCTATAGGTTAATAAAAATTACTTTGAAAGTTATTTAAGGGATTTCTAAATATGTTTTATGGAGAAATGTGAAATTTTTGAAGGTTATTTTGATGATTTTGAGAGGTTGTTTGTTTTTAAAATATTCAAAAATTTTACTTTCATTAAGAAATTCTTTTGATGGCCAAATGTGTTCATGCAATATTAACTTAAATACAAACTGAAGACCATTCATGACACAATATCGACCTTTTTGCATGCAGTTTTATTCCCTCTAGAGCGTGTAATTAATATTTCTAAATAATTAAATAATATTAATCATACTGCCATTAAGAAATTATTTATTGGTTTTTTATATTCAGTCATAAATGTTGTCTTTTCTGTTTGGTGTTGCCAGAACTGTTCAGGAATATCATGTTTTTTTTATATAGAAATTCTAAGAAAAAAAAAATCAGATTCAGACACTTGATTTGACCCTATAGGAATACCAAATCAGCTACATTAAGGGTTTCATTTTATAAAACGAAACGACAAACGCTAAAATAAAATTCTATGGAAAATATTCAAGTTTTAAACCCTTTTCCCAGTATTCTTCATACAAATTGCTTACGTTTCTGAAAGCTTCGTTTTATAAAATTATGGCTTAAGTCAAACTTGAAATGCGAAAATGTTCCAAACTTATTTGATTTTTTTTTTAAGTTAATAATATGATAAATAAATATTGATTTACAATACCCAATTAACTCTAACTGATGAAAATAATTTAACAATTTTAAGCAAGTTTAAAATATTTTTACCAGTATTCTTCATACAAATTGATTACGTTTCTGTAAATTTTTTGTAAATAACTTTTTTTAGTAACATGAATTTTAATTTTTTTATTAAACAAATCAAGTATGAGAGCTATATTCGGCTGTGCCGAATCTTATATACCCTTCACCAAGTTATACTTCAAAATAAAAAAAATTTTTACATTTTTTGTATTTTTTTTTAAATTTTTTTTTGGAAATTTTAATTTTTTTTTTTGAATTTAAAATTTTTTTTTTAAATTTTAAATTTTTTTTATTTTTAATATTTAATATTCGAGTTAAAAATTTTTTTTTCTGATTATGACCCATTGTCGTTGCATAGGTCTTTGAAATATCTATAATTAGATAGACTATATTAATGAATTAGTAATCCAGATATAGGTAAAAAATCGAGGTTGTCCTGGTTTTTTCCTTATATCTCTGCCATTTGTGCACCGATTTTTTCGATTTTAAATAGCAACCGAGCCGGAAGAATTCCGGAGATATTGAATCGTGTATGTAAGTTATTTGGGGATTTCGGAAAGTTGATTTCAACCGACAGACAGGCGGACATGGCTTAATCGGCTCCGCCATCTATAAGGATCCAGAATATATATATACTTTATAGGGTCAGAAAATTATATTGTGGAAATTACAAACGGAATGACAAACTTATATAATCCCTTCTCACGAAGGTGAATTATATAAGAAACGGTTTTTCAAAATAGTAGTCTGTCAGAGTAGTAACTTTTTGAAAATACTAAAATAAAATGAGTACCTTTTTGGAAACACTACTTTTTTTTAATAATATTTTTAATAAAATACTACTTTTGCAAACACACTAATTTTCCAAAAAATCTTTTATTTCCAAAAGATTATTAATTAAAAAAAAGTATTATTTTTAATACTTTTTTTAACAAAACTACTACATTCTGAAAAATATTACTTTTTCCAAAATACTACTATGTATTTTTAAAAATATACTCTATTCAAAATTATTTATTTCATGAATTACAATTATTTTCAAAATATTACTATTTTCCAAAATATGTACTACAATTTTAAAAAATATACTATTTTTTAAAATTTACTCTATTAAAAATGATTTCTTTCATGAACTACAATTATTTTCAAAACTACTACTTTTTGAAAAATACTACTCGTTGAAAGGTTATTCGGTAATACAACATTAATATTTTAGTAAAATTGTTTTATTCTAAATTCCCAATTTTATTGATGAATTCACTGAAATTTATTGTTGGGGAATAAGGTAGTTCCTATGCGCATTTCACTGGTTGCTTAGGCCAGATAATCAGGAAACCTTTTCCCAAAAGCTTTAGAAAAACTAACTACTATTTTAAAAAATACTACTATTTTATAAAAAATACTATTATTTAAAAAAAAATACTACTACTGAAAAAAATACTACTATTTTAAAAAATACTACTATTTTAAAAAATACTACTATTTTAAAAAATACTACAATTTTAAAAAATACTACTATTTTAAAAAATACAACTATGTATTTTAAAAAATACTACTATTTTAAAAAATACTACTATTTAAAAAAAATACAACTATGTATTTTAAAAAATACTACTATTTTAAAAAATACTACTATTTTAAAAAAATACTACTATTTTAAAAAATACTACTATTTAAAAAAAATACTACTATTTTAAAAAATACTACTATTTTAAAAAATACTACTATTTAAAAAAAATACAACTATGTATTTTAAAAAATACTACTATTTTAAAAAATACTACTATTTTAGAAAATACTACTATTTTCAAAAATATTAATATTTAATACTTTTTTTAACAATACTACATTCTGAAAAATATTTCTTTTTCATAATAGTGCTACTATTTTCAAAGATCCACTCTATTAAAAATTGTTTCTGAAAAATACTATTTTTTTCAACAATACTACTATTTTCAAAAATACTACTATTTTCAAAAATACTATTATATATTTTCAAAAATACTAAAATTTTCAATTATACTACTACAATTTTAAAAAATATACTATTTTAAAAACTCTAGTCTATTAAAAATTATTTCTTTTATGAACTTCAATTATTTTCAAAACTACTACTTTTTGAAAAATACTACTATTTTCATATTTTCCAAAAATATACAATTTTAAAAAAATAATACAATTTTCAAAAATCTAGTCTATTAAAAATTATTTTTTTTATGAACTTCAATTATTTTCAAAATTAATACTTTTTGAAAAATACTACTATTTTAAAAAATACTACTATTTTCACAAAAGCTGCTATTTACAAAAATACTACTTGTATCAAAATACTACTATTTCCAAAAAAACTGCTATTATAAAAATACTACGTTTTCAAAAATACAACTTTTTAAAATGCTACGTTTCTCAAAAATTCTACTTTTATAAAAAAATTTTATATTTTCAAAACTACTACCTTAAAAATATTACCATTTTCAATAAAAATAAAAAAAAATTTTATTATGAAAAAACGACTTTTACAAAATACTACTTTTCCATAAAAAACTACGTTTTCAAAAATATAATTTTTTTTCAAAATTAATACTTTACATACATATTTTAAAAATATACTATTTTAAAAAAATAATACTACATTTTCAAAAATACAACTTTTTAAAATGCTACGTTTCTCAAAAATACTACTTTTATAAAAAAATTTTATATTTTCAAAAATTAAATTTTTTATAAAAAAATGTTATATTTTCAAAAATAAAAATTTTTATTATGAAAAAACGACTTTTTCAAAATACTACTTTTCCATAAAAAATTACTTTTTCAAAAATATAATTTTTTTTTCAAAATTAATACTCTACATATTTTGATAAATAATGCATTTTCAAAAATACTACATTTTCAAAACTAATACTTTTTCAAAAATACTACTCATTTCATGTTATATACTACTTTTTCCAAAAAAAATATATTTTCCAATTACTACTTTTTTCATTATTACAAATATTTTAATATACTACATATTTCAAAAATACTACTTTTTCTTTAATACTTTTATTTGAAAAATTCTATTTTTTTTTTTAAAATACTTGATTCAAATATACTGCATTTCAAAAATAATACTTTTTTCAAAAGTACTACTTTTTCAAAAATACTACTATTTTCAGAAAATATATTTTCCAGTTACTACTTTTTTCAAAAATACAAAATTTTTAAAATACTACCATTATTTTAAAAATTACTACTATTCTTTAATACGTTTATTTTCAAAAATACTAGTTTTTTAAAAAAATACTTTTTTCAAATATACTGCATTTCCATGAAATTATTTTTTCAAAAATACTACTTTTTTAAATTATTACTATTTAAAAAAAATATAAATATTACTATTTATTGCTACTTTTTCAATATATGTAAAAAATACAACTATTTCCAAACAATTTATTATTTTAAAAAATATGTTCTACTTTTGAAATACATACTACCCTTTTTAAAATATTATTTTTTAAAAAATGTCTACGTTAAAAGTTAAACTGTTTGAAATATAATAATTCGTTTACCCTCCATTTTTTCTCGGTATAAAACCACATGTCATACAATTTAGGCAGAAAGAACTGATTTATCATGTAGCGCTATCGAGGATCAGTAGCAGTCACTGCTTGACTAGACTCATTTTCGAAAAAGTAAGAAGTTATGTTATCATTGAAAAATGACAACATAACTTAAAAAACATAATCCAAAATAAATACTATCATTCATATTATAAAAGCCAATGACTTGAACTATCAGCATAAATACATTTAAAATCTCTAAAATTTTAAAAATGTTGCTTAAATGAATTGATTGTTAAAACTGGTATTAATAACTGGAGGGCTTGGCTTTCATATGACATTCGAATTTTAAAAATCCGTACATAATTGCCCAAGTTATGGGAAATTTTCCTAAATTTGTGAAATTAATATTAATCATACGTCTAGTAGGTTAAAAATTTTTCTTTTATCAATAATTATGGCAAATATGCAGCGATTTTTAAAATTTTAATGGAATATTAAAGCAAAGATATTGAGCATTTAAACTATTTTTGTTTTGTAGAGTGTTGCTCGAGTCTTTTTTGAACAATCCCCTTTAATTTGTTTAGTTTTTTGTGTGAGCTGTTTTTCGTTTTAATTTTTTTTAATTGAAGACATAAAAAACATACAAAATATATATATTTTTTATCTAAAACCAAGTTTGTTTGTGTGGTATATGTTTTTCTGGTTTAATTTTTTTTATTTAAGGACGAATTGTAGTGTTTTTTTTGTGTATTTTTTCTTGTTTCAGTTTTATTATGGTTGTTATTTAAAATAAATGTTGTTATTTAGTAAAAAAAAACATTCCAACCACCAAGTCTCTGTTCATTTGTATATATATTTGGCGCTTTTTTCTAGTTTGCTGTTGGTTGTTTGGCTTATTTGGTGTTTGTGTCATAAATGAATCATCACAATCATTTATTTAGTTTAGTTTTTATTTTTTTTTAGGAGATTTTGTTTTTTATGAGATGTCCTTCCTTTATTTCTTTTTTGGTTTTTAGTTTTGAATACAAAGTTTATTCTGCTGGTGGGGTTTTTTCCATACAGTCATAAAAATTGTTAACTTTTTTTTGCTAGTAATACAATAAAAAGAGTGTCATACATCTTTTTACCACAGTAGAGATAGATGTATGAGCAACATTGTTTGTTTGTTTGTGTTGGTTACAGTTTCCTTTTCCTTTAAGCTTATCTGTGTTTCTCTCTCTAGAATGTGTGTGTGTCGTACATAGTTGTAAATCAGTTTTAACAACATTGTTCTTCTTGATTTTCTTGTTTCAACATTTCAGCAACATTTTATGTTTTTTTATGTCTTTTTTTTGATTCTTTCTATTCGTTGGTTGTTGTTGAGATTTTTCTCATTTAAAAAGACACAAAGACTGAGTGACGGACGAACTGTTTGACAAACATAATAAAAATCCTTTAACTTAAGTTTATTTTCTTTTATGGTTTTTGCTTTTGTTTTTTTTTTTTTGAGCAGCTAAGTTTGGCCCTGATAGCAAAAATATGTACATTGTTTCTTACCCTGACAACAGCTTTACATTGTAAAAGCTACTAGGGCTGGTTAGTTTGTTAATAAATCTCATAATTTGCCTTAAAATATGTAAAAAAAAGTACTAAATAAAATTCCAACTAATTAACTAAAGCATGTGTTTTGAATTGTAAGCAGTTGAATGGTTTCAGCAGTTTTACATGATTTGCTGGAAATCACTAAAAAATTTAGTGAAATAAAACAAAATATTGGGTAAAGCTAACAGGAACTTTATAATATTAAACAACATAAGAACAGAAATATGTTTTATCTACCAAAATCTCCAAACTTCACAGAACTCAGATCAAAGGAAGACATTAGACTATTGTTGTCGCAAGAAACGTGTATTTTTCAAAAAGTAGTATATTTAAATTAGTAGTATTTTGGTTAAATAAGTACTCAGATCAAAGGAGAATAAAAATGAAATTTTTGATAAGAATTTATTTTTGAAAATAGAGGATTTTTGGAAAATTTTGTTATTTGTGAAAAAGTAGTATTTTGGAAAATGGTAGAAATTTTTAAAATATTAATATTTTTGAAAATTTTTAAAATTTTTAGTATATTCGAAAATAGTAGCATTTTTTAAATAGTTGTATTTTTAGAAAAGTAGTATATTTGAAAATAATAGTATTTCTTAAAATGAATTATGAAATAGTAGTATTTTGGAAAATTGTAGAATTTGTGAAAAAAGTAGTATTTTGAAAATTGCTGTAATAATAATTATTTATAAAGTAATATATGTATAAAAATAGTAAATTTGAAAAAGTTAGTATTTTTATAAAAGTAGTATTTTTGAAACTGGTAGAAATTTTAAAAATACTAATATTTTTTAAAACTTTTAAAATTTTTAGTATTCGAAATATTCAAAAATATTAGCATTTCTAAAAATAGTATTATTGAATTTTTAGAAAAGTAGTATTTTTTAAATTAGTATATTTGAAAATAATAATTTTAGAATTTTTGAAAAAAGTAGTATTTTTGAAAATTGAAGTAATAATAATTATTTATATTTGGTAGACATTTTGAAAATATTAATATTTTTGAAAATTTTTAATATATTCAAAAATAGTATAATTTTTAAAAATAGTAGTATTTTTGAAGAAGTATTTTTAGAAAAGTTGTATTTTTGAAAAAAGTAGTATATTTGAAAATAATAGTATTTTCGAAAATGTAATTATGAATTAGTAGTATTTTAGAAAACTATAGAATTTATGATAAAAGTAGTATTTTGTAAATTGCAGTAATAATAATTATTTATAAAGTAGTACATAGGCGTATTTTTATACCCTACACCACCATAGTGGGGAGGGTATAATGCGTTTGTGCAGATGTTTGTAACGCCCAAAAATATTAGTCTAACACCCACCTTAAAGTATACCGATCGACTTAGAATCTTTCTGAGTCGATTAAACGATGTCCGTCCGTCTGGTCGGCTGGCTGGCTGTCCATGTAAACCTTGTGCGCAGAGTACAGGTCGCAATTTTGAAGATATTTCGATGAAATTTGGTACATATTACTTTTTCGGCCCAAGGACCAAGCCTATTGAAACTGGCTGAAATCGGTCCACTATTTCACCTAGCCCCCATACAAATGTCCTCCCGAAATTGGACTTTATCGGTCATAAATGTTTAATTTATATATGTATCTACTAATTTCGGTCCATAATTAGTCATAGCTCCCATATAGACCCGCTTCCGAGAATCACTTTAACGTGCTTAAATCACTTAAAAATGTTGGTATATACACAAAATTCAACATAAATAACTTTCATAAGTAGTAATTTTGAAATTGGTAGAAATTTAGAAAATATTAATATTTTTGCAAAAAAGCTATACGTATTTCAAAAAAAAAACAGTAGGAATATTGGAAAACAGATGTATTTTGGAAAAATTTAGTATTTTTGAAAATTGTAGTATTAATAATACTATGCTACACCAAAAAATCGATTAGAAAATGGTTGTGTTAGAGTTTAAAAAACGCAATTTGTTCTAAAAACCTTTTTTTTCAATAACAAAGCTGACAGTATTTTGCTTTAGTTGGGAAGCATCCTGACTTTAAACTACCTTAACTCAGCCATTTTCCCACATATTTTTACAAATATTTTTCTGTATAAAAGGTAAAACTAATAATATCTGCCATACAAATGAAACAATTTTAAAATAAGTTTCAAAATAACATATTTAAAGTTGTAACTTTAAGATTAGCGATTTTTCACTAAAACGAAGTGATCGAGAAAAATATTTCCGTACTCTATGAACTCCAACAAAAGAGAATTGCTACATAACAATGCCTGCATATTTTTTTCTTTAAAATAGTAGTAGTAAATATTTTAAAAAATAGTGGCATTTTTAAAATTTGTAATATTTTTGAAAAGGTAGTTTTTATAAAAGTAGTATAATTGAAAATAGTACTATTTTGGACAATTTTAGTATTTTTGAAAATAGTAGTAATTATTTTGAAAATGGTAGTATTTTGGTAAAATTTTAAATTTTTGAAATCAGTAAAAATTTTAAAAAATTTTAGTAATTTTAGGGCTTTTTCAAATTGGTAGGATTTTTGAAAAATTATTTTTTTTTAATTTGGATTTTTAAAAATACTACGTTTTTTATTTTTTTAAATTATACTACATATTTTCAAAAATTGCTAATGTCTTAAAAAATACAACTTTTTTCAAAAATCTAAAATTTTTCAATATACTACTATTTTCAATAATATTATATATAATTTTTGAATATTATATACATTATTGAAAATAGTAGTATATTCAAAAATTTTAGATTTTTGAAAAAGTAGTAGTTAAAAAATGCAGTATTTTTAAACAGTTAAAATGAGAAAATCCAATTTAAAAAATTATCTACCTTAAAAAGTATTCTTGAAAAAAAGATATTTTGAAAATAGTAGTATTTTTTTAAAAGAGTAGTCGTTTTGAAAATAGTAGTCGTTTTGAAAATAGTAGTATTTTAGAAAACAGCAGTATTTTTGAAAATAGTAGTTTTGAAAATAGTAGTATTTTTGAAAGTAGTAGTATTTTTGAAAATAGCTGTATTTTTGAAAAAGGTAGTAAATATTTTAGAAAATAGTAGTAGTTTTGAAAATAGTAGTCGTTTTGAAAAAAGCATTATTTTTGAAAAAGGTATTATTTTTGAAAATAAAGTAAAAAGTATTTTTGAAAACACTAAATAATAAATGTCCTTTTCCTAACACCCATTCTTCCCTAGATTGTTAACTACATTTAGCTTCAAATTTAATACATTTTCCATTCCCCCACCCACTTTAAAACTACATATATTTCAACTATGTATTTAATTAATTGGGGAAAAAAGTTTTGTAAAACAATAGCAATAAAAAACCCACCATTTCAGTCACTCATTTATAACAAGTTGAAAACAAATTATGATTGATTGTCTACAATTTTTAACTGTGATTTAAATGTAATTTGAAATTTTGAAAAAAGTTTTTAAAGTGTTTTTCCTTTTCATTCCTTTTCTCTCGTTGCAGTCAAATGTCGTCGTTTCATTTTTATTATTTTTGAGTTCGTCATCGAAAAAGAAAAAACAAAAACAAAATACCATCAACTGCAATCAAGAAGAAACAACTACAAAAAACAAACTGAAACTGAAACTAATATTAAACCAAAGTACACCGAGGTAACAACAAAAGTTAACACATGTTGGTAAAAAACCCCCAAAAATTTAAAACAAAATAATAAAAAAAAAACAAATTTAACATTAAGAACTAAAGAACTAAACTAAACTTACACTTCAAACTGGATAAAGGAAAACATCACAATAATTATTTTAACAAAAATGCAATAGTTTAACAATTTACAAAAGAAAAACAAAAAAACAGCAACCACCAATGGCTACCACATGAAACACCCAACAGATACATTTGCAACGATACAACAAAGATTTGAAAACCCAAAATTGTTAAAATACTTAATTAAGAAAGAGTTTAAAAAGCGAATTTAGAAGATTACTTTTAACGGCCAAAAAAAAACCAACAAAAACCAATTTGAAATCCACTTGTAAACCTCAACCAAAGTAAAAAAACCAGCAGCCAAAAACGAGATTAATGTTTCCATACTAAACTAAAACATCATCATCCATCATATACAACAGACACCCTCCCCCCCTTCACAATTTCCCTGGTAAAACAAAAAATTCAAACAGATAAAAACGCAACAAGAAAACTAAATATTTAACATCATTGTTTAAATAAATATGGCTTCGCCACCTGAAAGTCCCATCGAGGAGGTGGTTTATGAACTAGAACAAACACGAGTGCCTAAACCAATACCCGTTGCACTAGAGGATTTGTGCCGTCAAACAAAATTTACAAAACAGGAAATACGTGTCATGTATAGAGGATTTAAAACGGTAAGTCTATCTTTTATTTTTAGTTTTATCTCTTTTTTGTTTTTTTTTTTATTATTTTTAATTCCATTTCGAATTCATTCCATGCGATTTTTATCGCATTTTACGAAATTCTTCTGCATGAATGCAGGCAGGCAGTCTTTACTCACTCAATCATGATGCAGATAAACAATATGCAGCCAGTCAACGAGTTGGACAGGTGTCTAAAGGAATGAACACTTTCAAGATGTAGTTTAGATTTCAATTAAAATCGAGTCTAGTCATAGTCTAGTCATAGTCTAGTCATAGTCTAGTCATAGTCTAGTCATAGTCTAGTCATAGTCTAGTCATAGTCTAGTCATAGTCTAGTCATAGTCTAGTCATAGTCTAGTCATAGTCTAGTCATAGTCTAGTCATAGTCTAGTCATAGTCTAGTCATAGTCTAGTCATAGTCTAGTCATAGTCTAGTCATAGTCTAGTCATAGTCTAGTCATAGTCTAGTCATAGTCTAGTCATAGTCTAGTCATAGTCTAGTCATAGTCTAGTCATAGTCTAGTCATAGTCTAGTCATAGTCTAGTCATAGTCTAGTCATAGTCTAGTCATAGTCTAGTCATAGTCTAGTCATAGTCTAGTCATAGTCTAGTCATAGTCTAGTCATAGTCTAGTCATAGTCTAGTCATAGTCTAGTCATAGTCTAGTCATAGTCTAGTCATAGTCTAGTCATAGTCTAGTCATAGTCTAGTCATAGTCTAGTCATAGTCTAGTCATAGTCTAGTCATAGTCTAGTCATAGTCTAGTCATAGTCTAGTCATAGTCTAGTCATAGTCTAGTCATAGTCTAGTCATAGTCTAGTCATAGTCTAGTCATAGTCTAGTCATAGTCTAGTCATAGTCTAGTCATAGTCTAGTCATAGTCTAGTCATAGTCTAGTCATAGTCTAGTCATAGTCTAGTCATAGTCTAGTCATAGTCTAGTCATAGTCTAGTCATAGTCTAGTCATAGTCTAGTCATAGTCTAGTCATAGTCTAGTCATAGTCTAGTCATAGTCTAGTCATAGTCTAGTCATAGTCTAGTCATAGTCTAGTCATAGTCTAGTCATAGTCTAGTCATAGTCTAGTCATAGTCTAGTCATAGTCTAGTCATAGTCTAGTCATAGTCTAGTCATAGTCTAGTCATAGTCTAGTCATAGTCTAGTCATAGTCTAGTCATAGTCTAGTCATAGTCTAGTCATAGTCTAGTCATAGTCTAGTCATAGTCTAGTCATAGTCTAGTCATAGTCTAGTCATAGTCTAGTCATAGTCTAGTCATAGTCTAGTCATAGTCTAGTCATAGTCTAGTCATAGTCTAGTCATAGTCTAGTCATAGTCTAGTCATAGTCTAGTCATAGTCTAGTCATAGTCTAGTCATAGTCTAGTCATAGTCTAGTCATAGTCTAGTCATAGTCTAGTCATAGTCTAGTCATAGTCTAGTCATAGTCTAGTCATAGTCTAGTCATAGTCTAGTCATAGTCTAGTCATAGTCTAGTCATAGTCTAGTCATAGTCTAGTCATAGTCTAGTCATAGTCTAGTCATAGTCTAGTCATAGTCTAGTCATAGTCTAGTCATAGTCTAGTCATAGTCTAGTCATAGTCTAGTCATAGTCTAGTCATAGTCTAGTCATAGTCTAGTCATAGTCTAGTCATAGTCTAGTCATAGTCTAGTCATAGTCTAGTCATAGTCTAGTCATAGTCTAGTCATAGTCTAGTCATAGTCTAGTCATAGTCTAGTCATAGTCTAGTCATAGTCTAGTCATAGTCTAGTCATAGTCTAGTCATAGTCTAGTCATAGTCTAGTCATAGTCTAGTCATAGTCTAGTCATAGTCTAGTCATAGTCTAGTCATAGTCTAGTCATAGTCTAGTCATAGTCTAGTCATAGTCTAGTCATAGTCTAGTCATAGTCTAGTCATAGTCTAGTCATAGTCTAGTCATAGTCTAGTCATAGTCTAGTCATAGTCTAGTCATAGTCTAGTCATAGTCTAGTCATAGTCTAGTCATAGTCTAGTCATAGTCTAGTCATAGTCTAGTCATAGTCTAGTCATAGTCTAGTCATAGTCTAGTCATAGTCTAGTCATAGTCTAGTCATAGTCTAGTCATAGTCTAGTCATAGTCTAGTCATAGTCTAGTCATAGTCTAGTCATAGTCTAGTCTAGTCATAGTCTAGTTGTAGTCTAGTCGTAGTCTAGTCGTAGTCTAGTCGTAGTCTAGTCGTAGTCTAGTCGTAGTCTAGTCGTAGTCTAGTCGTAGTCTAGTCGTAGTCTAGTCGTAGTCTAGTCGTAGTCTAGTCGTAGTCTAGTCGTAGTCTAGTCATAGTCTATTCCAAATGTTTTCATTCCTTGCCAACTCTTTACATTAAATCTACCTGTGTTTGTTAAATAAAATCTACTTGAAACAATGAAAAAACAATTGAACAAAAAAAAAGAACATTTCTCTTGACACTTGTTTACGTATGCGAACATATGCAAATATTGTATAGAAAATGTTAAGAAAACTAATGCAGTTTTGTTGTTTTTCCCAGCACACTAAAATACAAAAAAAAAAAACAAGTAGATTTGGCAGCACTACCAGCTTGCCCACTGACTGACTTCCTTTAAAATGTTGTTTCCGTTGTTCACTTAAAGTTTTGCTTTTCTACTCTCTTCCCCCATTTCTCTCTCTTTCTCCCACTCTCTCGCTAATAACTAACAGGAATGTCCTGAAGGTGTGGTGCACGAAGACTCTTTCAAGGATATTTATGCAAAATTTTTTCCACATGGCAGTAAGTAAATAATAAAAAATAAAATAAAATAAAAGAAGCAGAATGACAAAAATACACACACATGTTTTTATTTAGTGAATTTTATCGCTTGCTTAAATAAATACTCGTATAATAGAAATGTGAACAAACATCACTAATGCATGTTAGACAGTGGAGCCTCCTTAACATGAATTTTTATATTTAAACCTACATATTTGATTGGAGGTTCATTATTTCGCCTTTCTACTGTCTAACCACAACTAACAAAATGTACATGCTTTATCTATGATGCTGTTACACTTGCACATTTTTTTATGCCACTTCTTCCCTCTAATATTTATTTTATCTAATTTTTTTTTCATTTATTTTTATTCTGTCTTTTTTTTATTATAGATTCAAGTTTATACGCTCATTATGTGTTCAAAGCATTCGATGTGAACTGCAATGGTGCCATCAGTTTTCGGGTAATAAATTTTATAGAATCAACATAAATATTGGCTTATTATTTTATAATCTCTATTTACTTTTTCAATTTTATTCATTTTTTTCTGTCTCTCTCTCGCTGTTTTGTGTCTGTTCTGTTGCTCATTTGTGTCTAAATTTTATCGTTGTTGGTTGGTGTCGCTATTTGCAGGATTTATTGGTTACGCTGTCGACATTATTACGTGGTTCAGTTTACGAGCGTTTACGTTGGACATTTAAACTTTACGATTTGAATGGGGATGGTCGCATCAGTCGTTCGGAATTAAGTGAAATTGTTTTGGCCATACACGAGCTGATGGGTCGGAGGGCGCATCAGCCGGAAGATGATCGAAAAGCCAGAGATCAGGTGGGTTGGCTAAACATATGATGAGGAATAGACTAGAACTAACCTATGACTAGACTATAAACTAAATTATTCACTAGTTTATGGACTAGACTGTGGACGAGACTACGGAGTTGACTATGGACTAGACAATGGACTATACTATGGGACTATAGACTGGACTATGGACTGGACTATGGACTGGACTATGGACTGGACTATGGACTGGACTATGGACTGGACTATGGACTGGACTATGGACTGGACTATGGACTGGACTATGGACTGGACTATGGACTGGACTATGGACTGGACTATGGACTGGACTATGGACTGGACTATGGACTGGACTATGGACTGGACTATGGACTGGACTATGGACTGGACTATGGACTGGACTATGGACTGGACTATGGACTAGACTAATCAAAATAATTCTTCTTGTTTAATATTTATTTGTGATTTATGAAATAAATTCTCATTTATTTGTCAGGTCGATCGTGTTTTTCGCAAACTCGATCTCAATCAAGATGGTATCATAACAATTGAAGAATTTCTGGAGGCATGCCTTAAAGATGATCTTGTCACAAGATCTTTACAAATGTTCGACAATGACCTTTGATGACCCGCAACCGATTATGAAATACGAAATAATCGTAACACAATATCTTTAATAGATCTTTAAACAGCAACATTAACAACCCAAAAAAAAACTAGAAAATCCCCCAAAAAAATTATTAACAAAAAAATATTAAAAAAAACATGTTGTTACTTAAAGTAAGTATTTAAAATTAATAATTAAATTGACAAGAAACCAAATTATGAATAGTAAAAACCCAACCAAAATGTGAACGAGAGAGCTCATACACCAGTAAAAAATATATTAGTAATATTTTTGTTTAGTAAATAAAAAAAAACAAGTTTTAGATAAAAAAAATTAAAATTATTGGTATTAAAATAGAAAAAATTAATTAAAAAAAATAAATCCTGCCATAATTACAAATATAAAAAAGAAATAATAATTAAAAATAAAAAAACAAATTGGCAAATTAAACTAAGCTAAAGTAATAAAAATAAAGGCAACCAATAAAACCACCAATTAATTAAAACAAAAACAAAACCTAACGAATTGAAATAGTGGACAAATTTAATAGAAATACAATAATTAACATAATTAAAGTCAATAATTAAATAAAACTTAAAATTATGGCAACTAAAAGGGTAAATAATTGTTTGAAATTGAGGTTATGGCTTAAAGAAGTTTTAAATATAAATATTAGTTCATTTGCAAAGTACTTTTTTAGTTTAAATTGCTTTAGATTTAGATAATTTTCATAAAAAGGACCAAGTTTATGAGCTGTTAACTAATAATGCAAATATATTTGAAATTTCTAGTTATTTTTAAGATTCCAATGGAACATGTTTTACATATGTACATATTTTTATATTTAGTACTATTAAATAAATAGTATCAAATGAAGTACCGTAAATAGTAGCAAATTAAGTATCTTTTTAATAACTCTTTTTAAGGATGAATTCAGTTTAAAAAAGTACTTTTATGAAATTAGTACTTTAATAAAAAGGCTTTTTATAAAATAGGTACTTTAGTAAAAAATTACCTTTTAAAAAAGCTTCTAGAAAAAATTACTTCTATAAATAAGTACTTTTATTAAAAAGTACCTACTTCTATAAAAAAGTATTTTGAGAAAAAGTAGTTTTAGAAAAAAAGTACATACTACTTTTAAAAAATGTACTATCATAAATATACTTTAGTAAAAAAGTAATTTTATAAAGAGTACTTCCAGAAAAAGTACTTTTATAAAAAGTACTTTTATAAAACGTACTTTTATAAAAAAGTATTTTTAGAAAAATAACTATTATTGAAATGTACTTTTATAAATAAGTACCTTTACAAAAAAGTACTTCTAGAAAAAAGTACTTTTATAAAAAAGTACCTTTACATAAAAGTACCTCTAGAAAAAAGTACCCTTATGAAAAAGTACTTTTATAAAATAGTACCTTTACAAAAAAGTACTTTTAGAAAAAAGTACCTTTACATTAAAGTACTTCTAGAAAAAAGTACCCTTATGAAAAAGTACTTCTAGAAAAAAGTACTTTTATAAAAAAGTACCTTTACATTAAAGTACTTCTAGAAAAAAGTACCCTTATGAAAAAGTACCTTTACAAAAAAGTACTTTTATAAAAAAGTACTTTTATCAAAAAGTACCTTTACAAAAAAGTACTTCTAGATAAAAGTGCCATTATGAAAAACTACTTTTATAAAAAAGTACCTTTACAAAAAAGTACTTCTAGAAAAAAGTACCGTTATGAAAAAGTACTTTTATAAAAAAGTACCCTTATGAAAAAGTACTTTTATAAAAAAGTACCTTTACAAAAAAGTACTTCTAGAAAAAAGTACCCTTATAAAAAAGTACCCTTATGAAAAAGTACTTTTATAAAAAAGTACCTTTACAAAAAAGTACTTCTAGAAAAAAGTACTTTTATAAAAAAGTACTTTTATAAAAAAGTACCTTTACATAAAAGTACTTCTAGAAAAAAGTACTCTTATGAAAAAGTACTTTTATAAAAAAGTACCTTTACAAAAAAGTACTACTAGAAAAAAGTACTTTTATAAAAAATTACTTTTATAAAAAAGTACCTTTACATAAAAGTACTTCTAGAAAATTATTCTTATGAAAAAGTACTTCTAGAAAAAAGTACCCTTATGAAAAAGTACTTTTATAAAAAAGTACTTTTATAAAAAAGTACTTTTATAAAAAAGTACGTTTATAAAAAAGTACATTTATAAAAAAGTACTTTTATAAAAAGTACCTTTATAAAAAATTGTTTTTGTAGAGAAATATGTTTAAAATAAGTACTTCAGTTAAAAAGTACTTTTATAAAATGTACTTCCAGAGAAAAGTACTTTTATGAAGTTAATACATTTGTGAAAAAAATAACTTTAAAAGGGACTTTTGAAAAAGTAATTTTATATAAACGGATTTCTAAAAATGTTCTTATATAAAAAAGTATTTCAGAAAAAGTACTTTTATATAAAATGTGCTTTACTTTTTTAATTTGAAAACAAGTGCCGCTGAAGCACACCGATTGCTCACCAAAGCTTATGGCGAATGTTTCCATTGATTTCAATGTGCGAGAGAAGTGATGATTTTGACACGGTTCCTATCTATTATGAGCTGCTGAAATCTAAACAGATAATCACAGGGAATCTGTACCGAACAAAACTGATTCGTTTGAAACGAGCATTGACCAAAAAACGCCCAGAATATGCGGCCAGATATGAAACCGTAATATTCCATCATGACAACGCTAGGCCACATGTTGCAATACCTGTTAAAAACTATTTAGAAAAAGTGGTTGGGAAGTTTTGTATCACCTTTCCCCGTAAGACTACTATTTGTTTCGATCGTTGCAGAATGCTCTCTCTGGTATACGCTTTACTTTGGAACAGAGTATCCGATTTGAATTGATTAGTTCTTGGCCTCTGAAGATGGGCAGTTATTTTGGCTCAGAATTCATAGGTAGTAGCAGGAAAGATGATTCTTCGTTTATTACTGATATTAGTTAACGATCAATTGGTTATTCGGTTTTCTTTTTTAATCGAATAATAATAAAATTCAGTTTATCAATATTAATTTTAATATAAACTATTTTTCTATTAAAAATGGAAAAAAATTAACGATTAATCGGTTATACGGTTCTCTTTTTTAATCGAATAATAGTTAGTCAATATAAATTTTAATATAAACTATGGAATTTTTAACGATTATTCATTTACTAGCATAACCCGGTGCACTTCGCTACCCCTAACCTAGTAAAATTAAAAAAAATATGAATGGAAATACGAAAATAAGAATCTCTCAATTACAGTTCACTTGATATTCGAAAATAACTAACTAATTTTGTATGGGAGATACCACTCCACTGCTCTGATAGCACCGATTTTTAAAACTTTTATGTAAATATCAAGCTTAGCTAAACTTCGAACAGGGAATAAATTCGTTTTTAGCTAACCTCCGTAGAATGAATAAATTGATTGATACAGAGTTTAAATTATTTTAGAATTATAAATAATTCTCCAGATATTCAAAATTAATTATTTACTTTGTGCCACAACCACTAATGCAATCCCGACCAATTTCAGTCAATGTGTGTAAAATGGTAAGAGAGCTATGCGGAAAAAGTTTGAAGAACCTTGCAATTATTACTTTGTATTTAATTATCCTTTTCCGACCCCTCCTATTTTGGGTGCTATGTCCTCTAATCTAATTTCGTCTATATTCAGCTAAACTCCGCACAGTAATAAATAAATAATTCGCTAAAAGTTTAAACACTTTTACAATTATAGTTCTACAGATATTCGAAAGTAATTATATACTTTGTATAGGGTGTGCGCCGCCCACTATTCCAATCCCGAACAATTTCAGCGAAACTATGCTCCATTTTTTCCGACCCGTCCCATTTTCGATTAAAATTCATGCAGTGAGAAGTAATTGATTCGTATAAAGATTGAAACCCGTCACAATTAAATATAGTTCTGCACATTTTATAAAATAACTATTTACTTGTATGTACAATTACATATTTAACCCCATATGCATAAACAGTTTTTAAATTTGTCAAAGGTTTATAAAACAAATTTTGAATGGAAATTTTGTTTTAGTTAGAAAATACAAAAAACACCTTCAAAATATATTTTTTAAGGCGACTTTAAATTACTAAGGTCTTCTTCTTTGTTTGCTATAACAACTCTCACTTAAAACAGAGTGAAATCAATACTGTTTAATTGTTTCTCTTATTTATTTACAACAACAAATTGGACAAACATGCATTGCTTTGTTTACTTTTTAGCTTAAGGTTCACATGTACACGCTTTTGCATATGTGTTAGTAACATCTTTAAACGCTTATAACTCCTAAAAAACTGAACCGATTTCAATAAAATATATATTCTGCACTTCTGTGAATAAATCCCTTTAAAATGGTATATATCTTGCCGAAATTGAATGTATAATGTGAGCGTAAAAGGGGTCTAAAGAAATCGACTTGCCTATTAATATTATGATGATTACTGATATTAGTTAAAGATAAATCGGTTATTCGGTTTTATTAATATTGAAAATTTTCAAAATATTTTACAACCAGTGTAGAAATTCCATTAAAACCGAAAAACAACTTAACGATTAATCGTTTATACGGTTTTATTTTTTTAGTCAATTTTGATTAAAACTAATAAAATATAGTTTGTCAATATAAACTTTAATATAAACGGTGGAATTTTTAACGATTATTCGTTTATTACTTTGAATAAAAGCTAAATATTAAAAAAAAACATCGCACATTTTTAAGTCATACACCCAATACTTTTTGTATAAACCGTGTAGTTATGAAACAAGTACTTTTATAAAAAAGTTCATTTATAAAAAAGTACTTTTATGAAAAATACTTCTATAAAAAAGTACTTTTATAAAAAAGTTCATTTTTAAAAAAGTCTTTTATAAAAAAGTACATATAAAGTACTTTTATGAAAAAGTAATTTTACAAAAAAGTCCATTTATAAAAAAGTACTTTTATAAAAAAGTGCATTTATAAAAAAGTACTTTTATAAAAAACTACTTTTATGAAAAATTCTTATATAAAAAAAGTACTTTTATAAAAAATTACATTTATAAAATAGTACTTTTATGAAAAAGTACTTTTATGAAAAATACTTCTATAAAAAAGTACTTTTATAAAAAAGTACTTTTTTAAAAAAGTACTTTTTTATAAATGAACTTTAGTACATTTATAAAATAGTACTTTTATGAAAAAGTACTTATATAAAAAAGTTAATTTTTATAAAAATTTAATTTTATAAAAAAGTACTTTTATAAAAAAGTACTTATGAAAAAGTACTTATAAAAAAGTACTGTTATAAAAAAGTACTTTTATAAAAAAGTAATTTTATGAAAAAGTACTTATATAAAAAAGTTCATTTTTAAAAAAAGTACTTTTATAAAAATGTACTTTTATAAAAAAGTACTTATAAAATAGTACTTCTATAAAAAAGTACTTCTATAAAAAAGTACTTTTATGAAAAAGTACATTTATAAAAAAGTACATTTATAAAATAGTACTTTTATGAAAAAGTACTTTTATGAAAAGGTACTTATATAAAAAAGTTAATTTTTATAAAAATGTAATTTTATAAAAAAGTAATTTTATAAAAAAGTACTTTTATAAAAAAGTACTTTTTAATTTTTAAAAAAAGTACTTTTATAAAAAAGTACTTATGAAAAAGTACTTATAAAAAAGTACTTTTATGAAAAATACTTCTATAAAAAAGTACATTTATAAAAAAGTAATTTTATGAAAAAGTACTTATATAAAAAGTTAATTTTTAAAAAAAGTACTTTTATAAAAATGTACTTTTATAAAAATGTACTTTTATAAAAAAGTACTTTTATAAAATAGTACTTTTTTAATTTTTAAAAAAAGTAATTTTATAAAAATTTTCATTTATAAAAAAAGTACGTTTATAAAAAAACCTTTTATAAAAAAGTTCATTTATAAAAAAGTATTTTCAAAAAAGTACTTTTATAAAATAGAAACTTTCACAAAAAGTACTTTTACATGAAATTTGTTTAAAACAGTACCTTTAAAAATTCCAATTTTATGAATATTAAAATATTGAAAAAAGTAATTATTTTGAAATTTATTTTAAAGTAACAAATTTATTTACAGCAAATAAATCCCCTTTCTCTACACAACTTAAACCTCAATTTTAAACAATTATCTACTAATATAGTTTTGCATACAAACTTTAAAACGGAATTGTTTGAAAATTTTCAAAAAAATAACAAAATAATTATAAAACAGGAATTTCAATATAATAAATATTCTAAAGAAAAATTAAAACTTAAAATGATTAACAATTGATAATAACATAAAGAAATAGAATAGAAAAAGAAAACAACAGCAACATTAATTACTTTATAAATTTAACAAAAAAAAACCAAGAAAAAAAAAAGAAATAAAATCAATAAATTGAGGAAAATAATTGAAACCTTACAACACAGATTACACAGATATGAATTAAATGGTCTCTTGCTCTGCAAAACACAATCATTGAAAAGTGTTTGAAGTACGTCAGTTCTCGATATAACTTTTTTGAGAACTGCCATTTGTTTTGTATCTATGTAATCTGTGTTTTATTATGTAAAATTGTTATAATTTTTAAAATTTAAAATTCAATCCCCTGTTTTGTACAAAAACTTAGGCAATAATACTTAAATTTATTGAATTTATTTACAATTTTAGTTCGAAATTTCAAAACTATTTCAATATTTATGAACATTATTTAGTAAATATTTTCTAAAAAAGAAGTTTTAAAATTATTTTATTTTTTTCCAACAAATTAGATTTAGTAATTTATTGAAATCTGTAAATCATTATTATCTATCAAACCCTAAGATATCTTTCTAACAATATATGACAATCATCCTGTATTCTAAATAATTTTAAGAGAATTTTCACAGCCCAATTCCCCGGGAGTTTTTTCCCTTTTCTCATTTTTCCTATTCAGATTCAATGGGAAAAAACTCCCGCGGAATTTTTTATTCATAATTGGGCTGTCAATCTTTGCATATAAATAATTTCAAAATTCTTGCTTTGCTGAAGAATGAAATAATGTTTAAAAGAGAAATTTTGTATTAAAAAGATTTTTCTCTGTTGGCTATTTTATATTCCTACTAAAAAAATCATGGTGGGTTAGGGCATAAATCGATTCGAAATAATAAACGCTGGAAATGGTAGGATTAAAACTTTCTGAAGTACCCCTCAGATGATAACACAGTGTAACACTAAAAAATATAACCATATACGGACACCACTATGTGATAAAAGACCAGTTTTTGCCTAAGTCATGCACTTTTTCTTATTATTATAAACTAAAGCATACTTTTAGGCAGCTTAAAAAAAAAATTATTTCTAAATTTATTTCAATTTCTTTAAGTTTTTTGCGATTTTGATCTTGAAGATGAAGTTTTTTTGATTTTATATGTTCACAATTTTTGTTCTTTATGACAAGGGCTACAACTTTGCCTCAGATAGTAAATCAAAATTCCAAACTGTTTGCAAGATATGAGCCTGAGAAAAGGATCACTTTTTTGCAAAAATGACAACGAGGCCCCACATCTTTGGGGGCCCATAAAAAAAGTGCATGACTTTGGCTAAAACTGGGATACATGGGACTTTTATCACATAGTGGTGTCCCTATATGGTTATATTTCCATGACTCATATTCTTATACATTTGGAGAGTCATTAGTAATACATGAAGAACCTACCTTGTAACCTTACTTTATGATGATTTTGTCTTGCTGACATTTTACAAAACGTATGATAATGACAGGTCCTGCCATTCGAATCGTTTAAAACATATTCCCAAAGTTGTGTTTTATTTTTCAAAAAAAAATCTTCATGGTTTTAAATTTCTGTTTCATGCTTCTTTCAAAGGTTTTCTATTTTGTTTTCACATCAATTCACTCTTAAGAAATTTGCCATCTCCACAAAATAGTTTAAAATTTTCTTACTACCTCTACCTCTTTATATTACTTTCTTCCCCTTGGATTTAATTATTTTGAACACAAAAATATACTAGAAGTTTTTCCAACTTTCTAATTTACAAGGAACGTTTGGTAAACAATTTGTCCAGCATTCTTAAATGGGGAAGAATGCTCCAACAAAGGGAGTAAAATCTATAAAAGATGGCTATAAAAAATATTCTATTCCCTGTTTGGGGGTAACACAGTTTTTTCTAGGAAATTGTGTTTCCTCTTTTTGAGGGTAACACAGTTTTCTATCATTGAGGGTAACACAGTTTTCTATGGAATTTTGAGGGTAACTCAGTTTTCTATAGAAAATGAGCTGGGGTTACAGACAATTTTCTCTCTTTGTAGTTTAGTTGTTATCCTTCCCATTTTAGTTTCTAACAAATATTTTCTTCTTTACCATCTATTTAAACAGATTTAATAAATTCAACGATGACTAATTACTAATTTTTAAAGACTAAACAATAGTTTTTGATTTTAATTAATTGAAACATTAAAACCCAATAAAGATTTAAATAAATATATTTCAAAATCCCAACATTTTGCCACATTTTTCTTTAATAAAACAAAAATGACTATAACTCCTTAAGTAAATACAATGCAACTATTCTAAAAGAATTTATAAAAAAATAATTTAATTTTAACTCTAAAAAACAAACAAATGAAAAATAAAAAACACAAACCCTTAATTAAACTATAAATCAAATTTATGAAATTAAGTTTAAGTTTCTAATTTACTTTTTATTATTAAATTAAACCGATTTGTAATTGGCGAAACAGTCAGTCAGTAGTTTATACTCGTATAAATGTAAAAAAAACCAAAAAAATAAAGTTAACTTATTCCAAATATGTGTGTAATTCTATAAAATTAAAAACAAATATAAAATAATTAAGAGAAATTTAAAGAGGAACGGCCTTCCAATAGTTTTAGTGACAAAAAAAAAACAAAACCCAACCAAAATCTATTTTAGAAATACGTTTTTTTTTTAATTTTTATCGATGTATAATTAGAAAATTGGAAATAACTATGTTAAAATGAGATTAAAATTAAAATTTTTGTTAGACAACTTAAAATAATTATTATGAAATGTGGAAGTTAGTTCTTTAACTCCACTTTTTTCAAACCTATTCGATATCAAAATTATGCTATTCTAAATTTAAATTATTGAAAAAAAAAAACAGAACCATCATGAAGTAAATTAGTTAAACTTAAAAAAACAATGCAAGAGAAAACTGGTTTCAGTTTTCTATAGAAAATTGTGTGCTTCCCTCATGGGGACACTGTTTTCTATAGAAAATTGTGTGCTCCCCTCAAGGGGGACACTGTTTTCTATAGAAAATTGTGTGCTCCCCTCAAGGGGGACACTGTTTTCTATAGAAAATTGTGTGCTCCCCTCAAGGGGGACACTGTTTTCTATAGAAAATTGTGTGCTCCCCTCAAGGGGGACACTGTTTTCTATAGAAAATTGTGTGCTCCCCTCAAGGGGGACACTGTTTTCTATAGAAAATTGTGTGCTCCCCTCAAGGGGGACACTGTTTTCTATAGAAAATTGTGTGCTCCCCTCAAGGGGGACACTGTTTTCTATAGAAAATTGTGTGCTCCCCTCAAGGGGGACACTGTTTTCTATAGAAAATTGTGTGCTCCCCTCAAGGGGGACACTGTTTTCTATAGAAAATTGTGTGCTCCCCTCAAGGGGGACACTGTTTTCTATAGAAAATTGTGTGCTCCCCTCAAGGGGGACACTGTTTTCTATAGAAAATTGTGTGCTCCCCTCAAGGGGGACACTGTTTTCTATAGAAAATTGTGTGCTCCCCTCAAGGGGGACACTGTTTTCTATAGAAAATTGTGTGCTCCCCTCAAGGGGGACACTGTTTTCTATAGAAAATTGTGTGCTCCCCTCAAGGGGGACACTGTTTTCTATAGAAAATTGTGTGCTCCCCTCAAGGGGGACACGGTTTTCTATAGAAAATTGTGTGCTCCCCTCAAGGGGGACACTGTTTTCTATAGAAAATTGTGTGCTCCCCTCAAGGGGGACACTGTTTTCTATAGAAAATTGTGTGCTCCCCTTAAGGGGGACACTGTTTTCTATAGAAAATTGTGTGCTCCCCTCAAGGGGGACACTGTTTTCTATAGAAAATTGTGTGCTCCCCTCAAGGGGGACACTGTTTTCTATAGAAAATTGTGTGCTCCCCTCAAGGGGGACACTGTTTTCTATAGAAAATTGTGTGCTCCCCTCAAGGGGGACACTGTTTTCTATAGAAAATTGTGTGCTCCCCTCAAGGGGGACACTGTTTTCTATAGAAAATTGTGTGCTCCCCTCAAGGGGGACACTGTTTTCTATAGAAAATTGTGTGCTCCCCTCAAGGGGGACACTGTTTTCTATAGAAAATTGTGTGCTCCCCTCAAGGGGGACACTGTTTTCTATAGAAAATTGTGTGCTCCCCTCAAGGGGGACACTGTTTTCTATAGAAAATTGTGTGCTCCCCTCAAGGGGGACACTGTTTTCTATAGAAAATTGTGTGCTCCCCTCAAGGGGGACACTGTTTTCTATAGAAAATTGTGTGCTCCCCTCAAGGGGGACACTGTTTTCTATAGAAAATTGTGTGCTCCCCTCAAGGGGGACACTGTTTTCTATAGAAAATTGTGTGCTCCCCTCAAGGGGGACACTGTTTTCTATAGAAAATTGTGTGCTCCCCTCAAGGGGGACACTGTTTTCTATAGAAAATTGTGTGCTCCCCTCAAGGGGGACACTGTTTTCTATAGAAAATTGTGTGCTCCCCTCAAGGGGGACACTGTTTTCTATAGAAAATTGTGTGCTCCCCTCAAGGGGGACACTGTTTTCTATAGAAAATTGTGTGCTCCCCTCAAGGGGGACACTGTTTTCTATAGAAAATTGTGTGCTCTCCTCAAGGGGGACACTGTTTTCTATAGAAAATTGTGTGCTCCCCTCAAGGGGGACACTGTTTTCTATAGAAAATTGTGTGCTCCCCTCAAGGGGGACACTGTTTTCTATAGAAAATTGTGTGCTCCCCTCAAGGGGGACACTGTTTTCTATAGAAAATTGTGTGCTCCCCTCAAGGGGGACACTGTTTTCTATAGAAAATTGTGTGCTCCCCTCAAGGGGGACACTGTTTTCTATAGAAAATTGTGTGCTCCCCTCAAGGGGGACACTGTTTTCTATAGAAAATTGTGTGCTCCCCTCAAGGGGGACACTGTTTTCTATAGAAAATTGTGTGCTCCCCTCAAGGGGGACACTGTTTTCTATAGAAAATTGTGTGCTCCCCCTAAAGGGGGACACTGTTTTCTATAGAAAATTGTGTGCTCCCCTCAAGGGGGACACTGTTTTCTATAGAAAATTGTGTGCTCCCCTCAAGGGGGACACTGTTTTCTATAGAAAATTGTGTGCTCCTCTCAAGGGGGACACTGTTTTCTATAGAAAATTGTGTGCTCCTCTCAAGGGGGACACTGTTTTCTATAGAAAATTGTGTGCTCCCCCTAAAGGGGGACACTGTTTTCTATAGAAAATTGTGTGCTCCCCCTAAAGGGGGACACTGTTTTCTATAGAAAATTGTGTGCTCCCCCTAAAGGGGGACACTGTTTTCTATAGAAAATTGTGTGCTCCCCCTAAAGGGGGACACTGTTTTCTATAGAAAATTGTGTGCTCCCCCTAAAGGGGGACACTGTTTTCTATAGAAAATTGTGTGCTCCCCCTAAAGGGGGACACTGTTTTCTATAGAAAATTGTGTGCTCCCCCTAAAGGGGGACACTGTTTTCTATAGAAAATTGTGTGCTCCCCCTAAAGGGGGACACTGTTTTCTATAGAAAATTGTGAGCTCCCCCCAGGGGGACACTGTTTTCTATAGAAAATTGTGAGCTCCCCCCAGGGGGACACTGTTTTCTATAGAAAATTGTGAGCTCCCCCCAGGGGGACACTGTTTTCTATAGAAAATTGTGAGCTCCCCCCAGGGGGACACTGTTTTCTATAGAAAATTGTGAGCTCCCCCCAGGGGGACACTGTTTTCTATAGAAAATTGTGAGCTCCCCCCAGGGGGACACTGTTTTCTATAGAAAATTGTGAGCTCCCCCCAGGGGGACACTGTTTTCTATAGAAAATTGTGAGCTCCCCCCAGGGGGACACTGTTTTCTATAGAAAATTGTGTGCTCCCCCCAGGGGGACACTGTTTTCTATAGAAAATTGTGTGCTCCCCCTAAAGGGGGACACTGTTTTCTATAGAAAATTGTGTGCTCCCCCTAAAGGGGGACACTGTTTTCTATAGAAAATTGTGTGCTCCCCCTAAAGGGGGACACTGTTTTCTATAGAAAATTGTGTGCTCCCCCTAAAGGGGGACACTGTTTTCTATAGAAAATTGTGTGCTCCCCCTAAAGGGGGACACTGTTTTCTATAGAAAATTGTGTGCTCCCCCTAAAGGGGGACACTGTTTTCTATAGAAAATTGTGTGCTCCCCCTAAAGGGGGACACTGTTTTCTATAGAAAATTGTGTGCTCCCCCTAAAGGGGGACACTGTTTTCTATAGAAAATTGTGTGCTCCCCCTAAAGGGGGACACTGTTTTCTATAGAAAATTGTGTGCTCCCCCTAAAGGGGGACACTGTTTTCTATAGAAAATTGTGTGCTCCCCCTAAAGGGGGACACTGTTTTCTATAGAAAATTGTGTGCTCCCCCTAAAGGGGGACACTATTTTCTATAGAAAATTGTGTGCTCCCCCTAAAGGGGGACACTGTTTTCTATAGAAAATTGTGTGCTCCCCCTAAAGGGGGACACTGTTTTCTATAGAAAATTGTGTGCTCCCCCTAAAGGGGGACACTGTTTTCTATAGAAAATTGTGTGCTCCCCCTAAAGGGGGACACTGTTTTCTATAGAAAATTGTGTGCTCCCCTAAAGGGGGACACTGTTTTCTATAGAAAATTGTGTGCTCCCCCTAAAGGGGGACACTGTTTTCTATAGAAAATTGTGTGCTCGCCCTAAAGGGGGACACTGTTTTCTATAGAAAATTGTGTGCTCCCCCTAAAGGGGGACACTGTTTTCTATAGAAAATTGTGTGCTCCCCCTAAAGGGGGACACTGTTTTCTATAGAAAATTGTGTGCTCCCCCGAGGGGGACACTGTTTTCTATAGAAAATTGTAAGCTCCCCCGAGGGGGACACTGTTTTCTATAGAAAATTGTGTGCTCCCCCTAAAGGGGGACACTGTTTTCTATAGAAAATTGTGTGCTCCCCCTAAAGGGGGACACTGTTTTCTATAGAAAATTGTGTGCTCCCCCTAAAGGGGGACACTGTTTTCTATAGAAAATTGTATGCTCCCCCTAAAGGGGGACACTGTTTTCTATAGAAAATTGTGTGCTCCCCCTAAAGGGGGACACTATTTTCTATAGAAAATTGTGTGCTCCCCCTAAAGGGGGACACTGTTTTCTATAGAAAATTGTGTGCTCCCCCTAAAGGGGGACACTGTTTTCTATAGAAAATTGTGTGCTCCCCCTAAAGGGGGACACTGTTTTCTATAGAAAATTGTGTGCTCCCCCTAAAGGGGGACACTGTTTTCTATAGAAAATTGTGTGCTCCCCCTAAAGGGGGACACTGTTTTCTATAGAAAATTGTGTGCTCCCCCTAAAGGGGGACACTGTTTTCTATAGAAAATTGTGTGCTCCCCCTAAAGGGGGACACTGTTTTCTATAGAAAATTGTGTGCTCCCCCTAAAGGGGGACACTGTTTTCTATAGAAAATTGTGTGCTCCCCCTAAAGGGGGACACTGTTCCATCTTTGTTTTTTATGTTACAAAATGTGTATTATATATTTTAATATTTATTTTCTTTTTTTCAAACAATAAAACCTAAACAAACTATAAAAGATTTACAAAATAATAAACAAATAACAACAAAATGTGGTTAGTGATTTCGGAATGTTTTGAAAACTCCTATTTTTTTGAAAGTTTTAATTCAACTGATTTTCTTATATATAATTTTTTGTAAAATACAACAATATTTTTTCTAAATACTTTTTTAAAAACTCTAAGGAAAGAAAACCTCATAAAAAATATACTAAACTAAAATGAAATGAAAATAATATGCAAAAGCTAATAAAAGTCTATTTACTTTTTACTTTTTATAACCTGGTCCACACATGCAAATACAAATGGCTTTCAACAGATATTAAAGAATTTTTTTATAAATTTATTTTGTAAACTTGTGTGTTTTTTTTTTGGTTTTCTTTTTTAGTTTTCACTTTTTACCATAATTTTAAGGCAAAGCTAGACAAAAAACAAACACAAGAAATTATATTTAAATTCTTTAAAAAATATAAAAAAAAGAAAAACGAAACAAATTAAAAAAAAATAATTACATGAAATGATGATAAACTTTTATTATATTGTACTATATTTGTTAATAATTTATTTATTTTTCATAAATAATCTTAAAAGTAATAAATAAATCAATGAGTAAATGAATAAAACTGAAATGAAAAAGAAAACATTACACATAACTGAATAAAGACGTAAAATTGTAAAAAATTAAATAAAAATATGGAAATTTTTAATTGAAATATTTAAGGCAGGATAAATAAGGGGTAAGTATTAAATAATTAAGGATTTTATAATCAATTGGAGTTAAGGATTTCATTAAATTTTTTTTACTTTAAGCTATTTTTAAAGCTTAAATATGGTTAATTTTTACAAAAGTCTTTTATAATTTGTTAAATATTAAAAAGATGTTTACAGTTTTAGAAAGTAAACACAATTAGCTTTCTAATGATATATAATATGTCTATTATTACTTTTCCATTCCCCAAAGAAATCAAAGCAAACTTAAAGTTGGCATTTTAACTGTCAACTGCAATTTATTACAGGGACTTTCAATTAGCATCGATTTCCTTAGACATGTGTAATAGAAAACCTAGACATATTGTATATCATTAGAAAGGAAATTATGTCTAGTTTTCAAAAATCTATAAATAATATGGACTTTTGATATTTTTTTAAGATTTTTCTTTAATAATTTTCACTTAATTTTCAAGACAAATTAAGAATGAGAATACTTTCTTTAATGATGTATAACTTGAAAACTATGAATGATATTTAAATGAAATTTATTTCATTTTAAAGACTAAGAACTAAGCTTCTTAATAGTAAACAATTTTTTTTAAATTTTATTTAACTTCTCATTAGAATTTCCACAAAATTAACTATATTTTCACTCTTCATATTTTTAAAAAAATAAGTAGGCGTGGCAATATTTTTTTACTGCAAAATATTCCCAATTCTGTTGTCTATATGTGTGGCAAATTTTGTTGTATTTGCATTAAAAATGTGAAAGTTATATTGAAATTAGTAAAAAAAGATTTTTAGCCTAAAATATTATAACAAATTTCGCCAAAAAAATTTGTTGACATTTTTATGTTATGTTATGTACTGCCACAACAGCATGCGCCAGCAAGTAATTTTGTTAAGGGCAAATTCAGTTTGAAATGCTATAACTTGAAAACTACAAAAGCAATTTAAATAAAATTGGTCTTAAATAAAAGCTAAGAACTTACGCTTTTAAATGAGTATGAAAATTAAAGCCTAGAAATACGTCTTCTATAAGAATTTCATTATTAAAGGAAATTTTCTTGAATATCTTGATATTTAAGGGGCGTGGCAACATAATTTAAAAGACAAAATGTTACAAATTTCATGGCATGTAAGAATGTAACATTTAATTCAATGAAATGGTGGAATTATAAAGATATTCGTTAAATTGCTATTAGGTGCGTGATAGTTAGAATGGCTTGTAAATTATTTTCGTAAATGATGTATAACTTGAAAACTATAGAAGTTATTTAAATAAAATTGGTTTCATATTAAAGATTATAATTTATGCTTTTGAATAGTTATGAAATGTATTAAACTTTATTGAACATTTTGTTAGAATTTCAGCAATTATAAGAGTAAAATTAATGTTAATATTTTAACAAAATAAATGGGCGTGGCAGTTAATTTTTTTCGGAAAAATATTCCTAATTTTGTAGGCTATACTTATGATAAATTTGGTGTTAATAGCTTTAATAATGTGGGAGTTATAAGCTAAATTGGAAAAATGAGGATTTTTAGGTTAAGTTAGTCAAAATTTCAGGCACATTGTTATGGTAAAAATGTTATAGCTCTGAAACTATTAGAGATATTTTAATAAACTTGATTTGTAATAAAAGTTAATAAATTATTACATTAATTATAAGAATTTCTATTTAATATCTAGCTTTACAGGTACCAAACGTTTTTAAAAATTATTTAAATCTTATTAATTAAAAGTATTGAATCTATACTTTATCTACTTACCTTCAAACCTTTATTTTTAAATAAATAATAATTTAATACTCAGCTTTTTATTAATTTACTTTTTTATAATATTATTTTATTTCTTTTACTTTACTTTCATTTTATTTTTCAATTTATTTTCTTTCATTAATTAATAATATTAATGATTTTTGTTAATATTTTAAATGAGATGTTTCTACTATTTTCAGTTTTATATGAAAATTAAATTTATTTTCATAAATTCCATTATTAATTCATCAAGTGTCTTAACTGGGCTGGTCTTATAAACACTCAATTATAAAAGTCAATTTAAAAATTTCATAGAAATGACACATTGGTTTAGCAGTTACTACAATTTAAATGAATTTAATTTATTAATGTTTTAAATGTATTTTATTTATTATAATTTTTGAAGGTTTTTTTATATAAATTTAATGAGTTGTTGGGTTTTTTATATGTTTTTTTTTGTTAAATACTATAAACGACATTTATTATTTTTTTTATTATTAAATGCTAAAAACATGTGAGTTTCTGTTGTTTAATTTTTATGTATTAAATTCTATAAAATTGTTTTAAATTTGTAACTAGTTCTAGAAAAAGTTATTTTGAATAATTATTTAAAAATTCTAGTTTAACAGCTAGAATTTCTAGTGGCTTTTTATATTATTGTAAATATTCGCAAATTTTTTTGTTATAGTTTTTAAGGTTTTTTATATAGTTTTCTAAAAAAAAACAAGAGAGTTTTGGGGCAGACTACAGAAATTTGTTTTAATACATATTCAGTTGTTAAAGTAAAGAATTTCCAATGATTTCTTTATATTTGCTATCATTTTTGTGTGAATAGCAAATTGTCTCATTGCAAATTTACATCTCTGGCTTAACTGTTTGTTTATGTCTGCCATTTTTAAAAATTACGAACATAAACAAAGAGGATTGTTCAAATGTTATAAGGCTTGTAAACTGTTTTATTTAAATCATTATAACTTGAAAACTATGAAAGATATTTAAATTAAATTGGTTTCATATGATAGATTAGAAATTAGGCTTTTGCATAGCGTAAAAATTTTTTAATCTTTGCTAAACTTTATGTAAGATTTTTTTCAAAATTCAAAAAGTTTTTCAATCTTAAAATGTTGATAAAATAAGTGGGCGTAGCAGTATTTTTTTAATAAAAAATATTTATAATTGTGTACTCTATACATGGAGCAAATTTGATTTTAATATCGTTAAAAATACCGATGTTATGAGGAAATTAGTGAAAGTGATTTTTGAAATTTCCCGCAGCAAAATTTGTTGGCATTTTTATGTTATGTTCCGGGGATTATTTAAATCATTATAACTTGAAAACTATGAAAGATATTTAAATGAAATTGGTTTCATATGAAAGAGTACTAATTAGGGTTTTGAATAGTGTACAATCTTCTTAAATTCTGCTAAACTTTATGTAAGATTTTTTTCAAAATTCAAAAGCTTTTTCAATCTTAAAATTTTTACAAAATAAGTGGGCGTAGCAATATTTTTATTTAATACAAAATATTCCTAATTTTGTACTCTACAAATGGGTCAAATTTGATTCTAATATTGTTAAAAATAACGATGATATCAGGAAATTAGTGAAAGTGATTTCTGAAATTGTTGACATTTTTATGTTATGTTCCGGAGATCATTTAAATCATTATAACTTGAAAAATATGAAAGATATTTAAATGAAATTGGTTTCATATGATAGAATAGAAATTAGGATTTTGATGTTTTATGTTATAATTTTTTCAAAATTCAAAAACTTTTTCAATCTTAAAATTTTTACAAAATAAGTGGGCTTGGCTGTATTTTTACTATACATGGTGTAAATTTGATTTAAAGAGCATTAAAAATACCGATTTTATTAGGAAATTAGTGAAAGTGATTTTAGAAATTTTCTCCACAAAATTTGTTAACATTTTGCGGCGATTAATTAAATCATTATAACTTGAAAACTATTAAAGATATTTAAATGAAATTGGTATCATATGAAAGAATAGAAATTAGGCTTTTGAATAATGTAAACATTTTTTAATCTTTGCTAAACTTTATGTTAGAATTTTTTCAAAATTCAAAAACATTTTTAATCTTAAAATTTTTACAAAATAAGTGGGCGTGGCAATATTTTTATTTAATACAAAATATTGCTAAATTCGTACTCTACAAATGGATCAAATTTGATTTTAATATTGTTAAAATGAATGATGTTATGAGGAAATTAGTGAAAGTGATTTTTGAAATTTCATCCACAAAATTTATTGACATTTTAAGGTTATGTTCTATAGATTGTGTTACTTCCCTTCCCCAGTTGAAAGCACAATGTTTAACAATTTCCCTTTAAAAATTATACAAACTTGTTTATTTCCAATAATTGTACAACCATTTTGTTAAGTTAAACAAAATTCCTTTACAAAACTGTGAAAACTCTTTAATTTGACTGAATTTTAGGCCTATTTTTGTCTAATTGCAATATTTCATTCAATTTCCTTTATTTTTGTTTAAAAATTCCCTTAAATTTCTGTAGTTTACCCTATAATTTCTTATTTACTTTGTTGTTTATGCTTGTTTTGTGTAAATTGTATGAAGAGTTTTTGGTTTTATTCTGTAAATTGTATGAAAAGTTCTTGATTTTCTTATAAAATTGTTTAAATATTATATAATTATTTCTGATTTTCTATTATCGCTATTATTTGTTTAAGTTTTTGTTACAATTAAAGTCCAACAATTAAAGTAAATATGTTGTTGAATGTGTTTTATTTATATTTAAATAATTTAGTTATTTTTTATAAAGGTTTTTATGAGTTTTTATTTAAGAGAGAAAATTCTGAGTAAGTGAAGGTGGAGAGAAAGATAGAGAGTGAGGGTGTATAAAATGGCGTAAAATGTTTTGTGTTAGACTGTAGTTAACGGCAAGTTGAGTTGTGTAAAGAGAAATTAACCCAATAAGCAGAGATATTATCAAATGATTTAGGGTCCTACGAACTTTGGCAGATGATTTAAAAATGGTTACTTTCTCTACATATAATCTGTTCCAGTGAGATTAAATTTTAGTTTTTATCAATAAAACAAGTTTTTAGTTTTGTCATCAAATTAAATGTTCAAGCTTCTTAATGATTTATTTTATATTTATAATTTTTGCTATCATTTCTGTTTGAATAGCTAATTGTCTTATTGCAAGTTTACATCTCTGGCTTAACTGTTTGTTTATGTCCGCCATCAAATGGCGGAATTGTAGTGACGTTTGCTCAATTGTTATAAGGCTTTTATTTAAATCATTATAACTTGAAAACTATTAAAGATATTTAAATGAAATTGGTTTCATATGAAAGATTACTAATAAGGCTTTTGAATGGTGTACAAATCTTTTAATCTTTGCTTAACTTTATGTTAGAATTTTTTCAAAAATCAAAAACTTTTTCAATCTTAAAATTTTTATAAAATAAGTGGGCGTGGCTGTATTTTTTTGATCACAAAATATTCCTAATTTTGTATTATGGGGCAAATTTGATTTTAATATCCTTAAAAATACCGATATTATGAGGTAATTAGTGAAAGTTATTTTTGAAATTTCCCCACAAAATTTGTTGACATTTTTATGTTATGTTCCGTGGATGATTTAAATCAGTATAACATGAGAACAGTTAAAGAAATTTAAATGAAATTGGTTTCATATGGAAGAGTAGAAATTAGGGGTTTGAATAGCGTAAACATTTTTTAATGTTTGCTAAACTTTATGTTAGAATTTTTTCAAAATTCAAAAACTTTTCCAATTTTAAAATTTTTTACAAAATAAGTGGGCGTGGCTGAATTCTTTTAATACAAAATATTAATAATTTTGTACTCAATACATGGGGCAAATTTTATTTTAATATTGTACAAAATATCGATGTTATGAGGAAATTAGTGAAAGTTATTTTTGAAATTTCCCCACAAAATTTGTTGACATTTTTATGTTATGTTCCGGGTATCATTTAAATCATTGTAACTTGAAAACTATTAAAGATATTTAAATGAAATTGGTATTATATAGAAGAGTAGAAATTAGGCTTTTGTAAAAAGCGTAACAATTTTTTAATCTTTGTTAAACTTTATGTTAGAATTTTTTAAAAATTCAAAAACCTTTCCAATTTTAAAATTTTTACAAAATAAGTGGGCGTGGCTGAATTCTTTTAATATAAAATATTCCTAATTTTGTACTCTATACATGAGGCAAATTTTATTTTAATATTGTTAAAAATAACGATGTTATGAGGAAATTAGTGAAAGTTATTTTTTGAAATTTCCTCTAATATAAAGTAGATTTAAAATTAACCACGCGTTCGTAGGACCATTTGGAAGTTGGAAAAACCTGGAGCAAAGTTTGCTTTTGAATATTGTGCTTTAGATTTCATTTATTTTATAAGTTTTCAGTTAATAAATCTATTAAAATTGTAATTTAAACAGGGATAATTTTATTATAATCATGTGATTTTTGTTTTGATCTTCAAGGACCCATTTCTTTATATCTTTTCACTTATTGGGTTGATATTTCTCTTTAACATTTAATTATTTATTATGTTTAATATTAATCATGAGCTTTTCTTTACTATTTCCTTTAACTTTTCTCTTTAACATCTAAACAATTATACATATTTTGAGCCAGGACTTACGAATTACTTTATTAATACATTTTTTTATTTTAATATAATTTTAATGCTTTTTCTTATTTTGTTTACAAACTGTTTCTACTACTGGTATTTTAAATTGTTTATAACTTGTATTTATATAAATTTCTTGATGCTTGAACTGAAGTAAAGCTACGTATACACGGTTGTCATATTCTTACAATATTGTCAGAAAATGTTCAATAAATGGTTAACACCCATATGTTTCAACATAAGTTCTCATGGTTGTGTTAACCATTTTATGAGCATGTTCTGACAATATTGTAAGAATATGACAACCGTGTATACGTAGCTTAATTCTATAAAACAAACTAGAAATTACCATATTTGAATAAATTTTTGGTTCGTTTAATAGATTAAAAGCTGGGTTCACTTACTTCAAGTTTACTTAAGGTGAGTTTATAGAAGAGAGAGGAATCTGCTCTCCTTAAGACTTGCTTAAGTAAATTAGATGTAATTGAACCAGTACTTACATTACTTAATCCTTTTTTCTTTTCTTTATATATTTCTAATAAATTGTGCTTTTTTGATTTTGTTTGAAAATGTTGTAAATAATTTGTATTTTCTTTAATGTATGTAAATGAGTTAATGGTTTTATTTTATTTAGATTTTAAGTTATAAATATGAAATGTTTTTTTTTGTTTTATTTTATTATTAATATTAATATGATTTTAACAAAAAAGTGTTTGTTTATTTTAAGTATAAATAGAATTTGTTTGTTTTTTTTTAAGGGTTTTCATAAATAAATAACAAATATTTTGTAAGTATTTTTTTGATTTATTTATTAAATAAGTAAATATATATTTTTTTTTATTAATATAAATTGTAAATAAAAACAAATTAGGTAAATACAGTTTTATAATTAAAAAAATTTGTATTAAGTTTCAACAAAAAAAAGTTAAGCAATTCACAAGCTAATGTACAATGTAAGATGTTGATAATTTCTATTTAAAAACATTAAAAACAAACAGTTTTAATATGCTTTTTAATAACTTACTTCCTTTATCCGTCTCTGTATATCAAGAATATCATTTCACTGTGAATGCCAGCTTTTAGAAAGAACATAACAACAAAATTGTACAACTGTACAATTGTTTAACATTCACTTTAATAACTTACAACAGTTTCTCTATCCATCTCTGTATAGAGGAATATCATTTCACTGTGAATGCCAGCTTTTAAAAAGAAGCTAACAACAACATCATACATTACAGTTTGTGAATTGAATAATTGTTGTGGAGTTGTTTTTTATTTAATAAATTGTGGGTTTTAAATTGAATTAAAATCAATTCTAAAAGCAGGTAAATAGTTACAAATTTTAAGGTTTCATTTTGGATTTGAAATACACGATTTTTTGTTTGTGTGTGTGTGGGTTTTTTTAATAAAATTTTACTAACAACTTGGTATTTTTGGTTTTGGTTTAAAGGTAAAAATGTAAATATTTATTAACATTTAAAGATATTTACTTTAATTTCAACTAAATTTATAAATAATTTGTTTTGCTTTCTTTTGGCCATATTTTAAAGAGTTTGTTTAATCATTATTTCAATGAATTTTTGTAATGATTTTAAGGACTTAAGTGAATTGGTTGAAGACAAGTTTTCAAATTTTAAATGATTTATGAACTTTTGATAAATTTAAAAAAGTTTTTATGAATATTTTATTAAACTTTGAACTGTTTATTGCTTTATTTAAAGATAATTTAAAGAACTAAATCAAAGAACTAAAAAAATTTTGTATGAGAACTTTCAGTATCGTAACGATAAGAAAATAACCAGATTTTAAGAAAATCGGGCTTAATCTTTCTAGAAATTTCAAAATTTCTCCTTGATTTTTATCCCCTGTCTAAACCAATTCACTTTTATTCTTAAAACAAATTAAAATTTCTTTACTTTTGCTCATAATTTTACATTCACAAGTAAAAATGTTTTACAATTTTTATAGAAAAGTTTTTACTTTCTTGGGTCTTGGGACATTTGTGCAGGATTTTTAATCATTATTTTGTTCTATATCACCCAAAAATTTACTTTTAATTGTGCTTCATTTTGAACTTGTGGAATGTTTTATTTCTCTATACTATTGAATTTATATAATTATTTAAAACAAACAAAAAAAAAAACAACTTAATTAAACAATTAATTGATTAATTTTGGCATTTACGAAATTATTGCAAATAAGCGGAAGACTTAAATTATTGTAAAAAAGTGAGGTTTTAAATTAATTTTTTTTTAAATAAATATTTATATAAACCTAAAATGGACGCTTGAAATTATACTAATGGCAGACTGAGTTTTTTTGTTTGATTTTAATATTTTAAGGCTAGAAATCTTAATAAATTTTATATATAAAAGATTTCCACCCTTAAATTAGTTAAATAATTAACTTAAAGGCGCTTGGATGTATTATGTTTTATTAAAGTAAAAGGAATTCAAATAATTTCTAGTTTTAAAGAAACTAACCTTAACAAATTTTATTTTATTTTTAAGGTTAGGTTAAAATTTTTATAAATTTTCCTTGGTTTAAATGATTTGTAAAGACTGAAACTAATTTAGTTAAATTTGTAAAACATATTCTTTGTATTTTTCAAATAAATATTAAAGTAATTCAAATGAAATCTAATTTTAAAAATATTTTTGCAAATTCCTTTAAAGTTTTGTAAAATTTTGAATATTTTTGTTCAATATAAACTTTATGTATTTGATTATTTGAAAAAAGGAATTATTTTTTTTATAGAATTTGCATTTTTTCTACTTTGAAAATTCTAACCTAAAAAATAACATTTTTTGAGGTTAGATTTTTGAAAACTTACAATCTTCATTTATTTCATTAGTTTGAAGAAAGGTTAAACCTTTAATATAATATTTAACTGATTTCGTAATAAATTGCTTACAATTTATTTATATTCTTGAAATTTTTATTGAAAATTCTAACCTCCAAAAAAATGGTTAGATTTTTGAAAACTTGAAAATCTTGGTTTATTTCATTAGTTACAAGAAAAGTTAAGTTTTTAATCTAATATTTAACTAATTCTGTAGTAAATTGTTTACAATCAATTTATATTTTTGAAATTTCGTTTAAGAAATTTTAACCTCCAAAAAAATTTTTGAGGTTAGAATTTTGAAAACTTGAAAATCTTGGTTGATTTAATTAGTTAAAAGAAAAGTTAAATCTTTAATATAATATTTGACAAATTCCCTAATAAATTATATGCAATTTATTTAGATTTTTGAAATTTTGATTGAAAATTCTAACCTCCAAAAAATATTTTTTGAGGTTATGTTTTATAAAACTTAAAAATCTGGGTTTATTTCATTAGTTAGAAGAAAAGTTAAGTTTTTAATCTAATATTTAACTAATTCTGTAGTAAATTGTTTACAATTTATTTATATTTTTGAAATTTCTATTGAAAATTCTAACCTCCAAAAACATGTTTGAGGTTAGATTTTTGAAAACTTGAAAATCTTGGTTTATTTCATTAGTTAGAAGAACAATTAAACCCTTAATCTAATATTTAACTAATTCCCTAATAAATTATAAACAATTTATTTATATTTTTGAAATTTGAACCTCCAAAAAATGTTTGAGGTTAAGATTTTGAAAACTTTAAAATCTTGGTTTATTTCAATTGTTAGAAGAAATTTTAAAACGTTTAGCTATTTTAGTCAAAATAAGGCTAATTTCCTTATAAATTTTTAAAGTTTTCTTTTTATTTTTGAAATTTTATTAAAAAATTTTCTATAATTTTGGGAATTTCTTAAAATTTGCTATATTTTGTGTTTTATTTATAGATTTTTGTCTTTAATCTAGCTTGTTATTTATTATTAATGCATTTTATTGGATTATTTAGTTATTTTTTCTATAGTTTTCTAAGAATTTCTATTTCAGAAATTCTAACCTAAAAAAAACAATTTTTAAGGTTATTTTTATTAAAACAATTCCAGTCACTTAAGCATTTTGAAAATCTGTAAATTTTATAGAATCAATTATCAACCCTGTTCTGTATGTCCTCTGTTCTGTTTCAAATTAATGAAATTTCAATATAAAACTGCATTTTTCTTAAACATAAATGTATCAAATTTATTATGTAATAGCTTTTGCCCTCAGCTTTGTTCGCACAGAAAACTTTCCTAAGGAAGAGAACAATTCTATTTCTATCTTCAATACTAGAAAATAAATTAGTTAAAAAAGGTACCAAATTTAGATTTTTACCCGTTTTACCCTTTAAAAGTACAATTATCAAAGAAGTTTTACACACGAGTCCGCTTATTTGTTGACGCTTTTAATTTGCTTTTTTAATTTTGATTTCATTTGTCTTAATTTCGGAGATATTAGGTTACAGATTTAAATAGTTTTTACAATTTAGCGATAGAATTTCAAAAAATCCCCTTCATAGAGGATCTGCTAATGGAAAGAGGTACCTGAGCACCAAATTTCATGGGCAGGGCATTGATAAATCAGCTAGTGAGTGTGTCAGGCCTTGTATTTTTATATATATAGATACTTTATCTAGACAGAATTTGAATAATTTTCATTTTGAAAATTCTAACCTCAAAAAAAGGTGTCAATGTTTTTGAAAATTTTGAAATTTAAATTCAAATTAATTGATTTTCAATCTAAAACATGATTTCACATAAGCATAAATGTATAAAATGCATTATGTATTTTGAATCTCTAGAGAATTTGAATAAATTTCATTTTAAAAATTCTAACCTCAAAACAAATGTCAATGTTTTTTGAAAAATTTTAAATTTTAATTCAAATTAATTGATTTTCAATCTAAAACTTGATTTTTCGTAAGAATAATACTTTGAAATTGCTTAGGTATATTTAATTTAGAGAGAATTTGAATAATTTTCATTTTGAAAATTCTAACCTCATAAAAAAATTAAATATTTTTTGAAAAATTCGAAATTTTAATTCAAATTAATTGATTTTCAATTTAAAACTGCATATTCTTAAGCATAAATTTATAAAATTCATTATGTATTTAGAGAGAATTTGTATAAATTCAATTTTGAAAATTATAACCCCAAAAAAATTTCAATGTTTTTGAAAATATTTAAATTTTAATTCAAATAAATTGATTTTCAATCAAAAACATGATTTTTTCTTAATATATATAAATTGAAACTGCTTAGGTATATTTGATTTAGAGAGAATTGGTATAAATTCAATTTAAAAAAAATTTAACCTCAAAAAAAAATCAATGTTTTTGAAAATTTTGAAATTTTAATTCAAATTAATTGATTTTCAATTTAAATTGTATTTTTCTTAAGCATAAATGCATTATGTATTCTGAATCTAGAGAGAATTTCTATAAATTCAATTTTGAAAATTCTAACCTCAAAGAAATTTCAATGTTTTTGAAAAATTTTAATTCAAATAAATGGATTTTCAATCTAAAATATGATTTTTCTCAACATACATAAATTGAAATTGCTGAGGTATAATTGATTTAGAACGAATTTATATAAATTCATGTTTGAAAATTCTAACCTCAAAAAAAATGTCAATGTTTTTTGAAAAATTCTAAATTTTAATTCAAATAAATTGATTTTCAATCTAAAACATGAATTTTCTTAATATACATAAATTAACACTGCTTTTTTTTTGATTTAAAGCGAATTTATATAAATTCTATTTTGAAAATTCTAACCTCAAAAAAAAAATTTGAGGTTATGTTTTTGAAAAACTTAAAATTTTAAGTTTTCTTTAATATTTAAAGTTTTGAATACAATTTTTATTAGTATTGTTTTATTGAATCAACAAATTCTATAAAATATTGTTTCATATAAGAAAATTTAAAAAAATTAAAAAAAAATATTTCAATTTCTTTAAATTTTTAAAAAAAATTAAGATTTGGCTTTTCTTGTTAATAAGATTTACTTATTATAAAATTTCTAAAAATTAAAACTTTTCCAAAATTTAATAAATTTTAAAAAATATTTGAAATTTCATTAAATTTTTCAAAAAATTTAAAATTTGGCTTTTATTTTTAATAAGTTTTACTTATTATATTCAAAAATTTTTAAAAACTTAAACTTTCCCAATAAAAATCTTATTAAAATTGTAAAAATTTAACAAAAAATTTTAAGGTTATGTTTTGCAAAATATTGAAATTTCAATATTTTTCAATTGTTTAAACAAAATCTAAACAATGAATAATAGTTAGTTGTACCTTCTTAATTAGTTAAGAGTTTAAGCCTTTAAAATTAGTTTCATATTTAAGAAAATTTTATAAAATTTAAAAAAAAAATTATTTAAAATTTTTTTAAATAATTGAAAAAAATGTTGGATTTGATTTTTCTTTTCTTGCTTATTATATTTAAAAGTTCTAACTTTTCCCAATTAAAATCTTATTAAAATTGTAAAAATTTAAAAAAAAAACTTTAAGGTTATGTTTTCCAAAATATTGAAATTTCAATATTTTTCAATTGTTTAAACAAAATCTAAACAATGTATAATAATCAGTTGTACCTTCTAATTATTTAAGAGTTTAAGCCTTTAAAATGTATTTCTTCTTTAAGAAAATTTCAGAAATTATATTTGAATTCCTTTTAAATTTAAACCTGTTTTTTTGCTTTCCTTTTTCTTAGCTTTTAATTATTAAAATGTTGCATTATTTTCTTATTTATTTCCTTTAAATACTACAGGTGGTGAAATTTAGTCTGTGTGTGATGTTTTTTTTATTCAAATTTTTTTTAATTGTTTTTCTTTGTTTTTATTAAAAATTAACATATTTATTTCATTCTTATAAAAAATTGCTTGTTATATTTTTTTTAATTTATTAGTCTTCCATAAGGCTTAAATAATTTAAATAAAATTCTTGTTATTTTTTTTTTTCTTTTTATTTTATTTATAAAGTAAGTTTTTTTCTGGTCTAAAATATTGAAAATTTATCCAAAAAACTTTATAGTTTATAGTAAAATTATTTATATATTTCTTTGAGTTTCCCTTAAATTACTAAAGTAATACAATAATTTATTTACTTTTCTTGTGTGTGTTTGAGTTTTCTTTTAAATTATTTTAATATTTAACTAATAAATTAAGTTTTGAAAGAGGGATGTAATAAATTGATGTTTAAATAAAAGAAAAGTTCTCAGTTTCTTTCAAAAATATTTTCCAAATTATTTGAAATTTTTTTTTTTTATTCTGAGAATTTTCTTCATATCTTTTCATTATTTTAATGTTTTTCTATGAATTTTTGTTTTAAAGGAAGTTTCTTGCTTGAAATTATTTTTACTATTTACAAAGAAATTGCTTATGATTTTTGCAGGTCCCACACAAAAAGTGAGAGAGATTCTTTCCAAAACAAAATAAATTTTTAATTTTGTTTCTTTTCTTTTAGGCAACAGGTTTAAAACATTTAAATTTCTTTAATCATTATTTATAAATGTTTCTTTCTAACCTCTAACCAATTTAAATTCTTGTCCAATTCATTTAATTTCAATTCGTTTCTTATATTCTTTTCTTCGTTCTCTATTTTGTTTAATCATTTTCTGTTACTTAATTTTGTTTTATTCTTAATTTATGTTTGTGTTGTTGCTGCTGCTGCTGTTGTTCTTCATGTTGTTTTTGTTTCCTTAAAGAATATGGTTAGTACTTTTCATCGTCAGATATTTCCCTTTGGGAATTCTGTAATTCTCAGGCTTTGTACTGTTGACTTCTGACGGCACAGCATAAACTTAAAGAGAAGGTCAAAGCCAACAATTCCAACAAAATGACACCGGCAGTTACGCCGAAAATTAATACCCAGTTTTCGTATATCAATTCAATGAGTTTATCAACGCAACCCTAGGAGAATAAACAGATTTTATATTAGAATAAAGAACTCATTTAAAAGCAAAATTCATTTCCTCATACCTGTTGATGTATGGCTGGGTTTAGAGCTCCTCCAAATTTCAATTTCCTTGACATTTCACATACATTTTCCTTGAGCTCATCTTTACAGCAAGATTCGGGTATATTGTAGAAGACATTCATGGATGATATGGCAATATCGACAATATTCGTGCGATCCACATTGTTGAAACGACTGGTGGCCCAATCGCCGGGGCCATCGGCACCACAACATTTGAGCTGTAAAAGAAGAAAAGGAAAATATAATAAACTTTGTAAGAGTTCTCTATACGCGAAGATCCAAGAGCTGCTTTAAAAGCTCTAGGTGATCATTGTGGAAATAGTACATTCTAGTTTTTTCCGTTAGATTATTCATGAGACTTCCAGAAGATGGCGCTGTGTATATAAATAGTAATAGCGAGTTGTAAGTGGGTCAGTACATCGTAGGCGCTGTTAGAATTAACATCAACTGTATTACCAGAGTATCTTTGTACATTACCAGTGTGTTTTTAAAGTGTGTAATATAAGTGTGTACATTTAAAGAGTGTGTAACTATTTAAATTGTTATGTAAATTTAAATAAAGAGTTGTTACAAATTTTACTGATCGCTTTTATTTGCAATTAAAAGAATACAATTTAATTAAAGGAAATAAACCACCGTTTTAAAAGATAAAAACGTAACAATATTTTAGTAAAAAATTTCGGACATTTTTTAGAAAAAATTTTGGATTTTAATAAAATTATGATTTTTGTGATTATTTTACAAAATTGATAATATTTAGTGATATTTTATTTTTTGTAAAATTGGCGATTTTTTGTGAAATTGTTGTTTTTCTGCGGTTTTTCTTTTTCAAATCAGAGATGTTTAATGAAATTAGGTTTTTGTTTTAAATTTAAAGATTTTTAATACGAATTTAGTGATTTTTTGAGAAATTGACAATTTTTTATTTTAGCGTTTTTTCTGAATTCAGTTAAACTTTAAATTCATTGAGTTTGACAGGTTTTTTTTTTAAAATTTAGTGATTTTTGTTAAATTGGCGTCTTATCTGAATTTAGAAATTTTTTACGATTTTAAAATAGACACTTTATTTATATATGAGTGATTTTTTGAGAAATTGGCGATTTCTTATTTTAGCGTTTTTGAATTTAGATTTGGGTGATATTTAAAAATTTACAGAAATTTCAGATTTTTTATTTTAAGCGATTTTTTGTATTTTAGCGATTTTTCTGAATTTAGTGACGTTTTTTAATTTAGATTCTTGATTTTGATTAGTGTTTTAGAGTTATTTCGGAATTAGGAGATTTTTATGAAATTGGCGTTTTTTTATTTTAGCGTTTTATCTGAATTTAGTAATTTTTTTTGGAAAAATTTTACATTTTGAATTTAGATTTGGGTGATATTTAAGAATTTTCAGAAATTTCAGATTTTTTATTTTAAGCGATTTTTTGTATTATAGCGATTTTTCTGAATTTAGTGACTTTTTGTAAACTTAACGTTTTTAATTTAGATTAGTGTTTTAGAGTTATTTCGGAAATTATTTCGTAAAATTTTACAATTTATTTCGGAATTTAGCGATTTTTTTATTTTAGGGTTTTTTTTAATTCAGTGATCAGTGATTGAAATTTTACGATTTATTTCCGAATTTTGGGATTTTTTATTTTAACGTTTTTTCTGAATGCAGTGTTTTTTTTTGTGTAATTTTACAGTTTTAAGTTAAATTTTATGTGTTTAGAGTTGTTTCGAAAATTATTTTAAAATTTATTTCGGAATTTAGCGATTTTTTTTATTCTAGCGTTTTTTTAGAATTCATTGATTTTTGGATTTTTTACAATTTCAAGTTAGATGTTTTGTGTTTTAGAGTTATTTCTGAAATTATTTCGTTGAATTTTACAATTTATTTCGGAAATTAGCGATTTTTTTATTTTAGCGTTTTTCTGAATTCTGTGATTTTTGAAATTTAACGGTTTTAATTTAAATTTTTTGTGTGTTTAGAGTTATTTCGGAAATTATTTCGTGGAATTTTACAATTTATTTCGGAAATTAGCGATTTTTTTATTTTAGCGTTTTTTCAGAATTCATTAATTTTTGGATTTTTACAATTTCAAGTTAGATGTTTTGTGTTTTAGAGTTATTTCGGAAATTATTTCGTTGAATTTTACAATTTATTTCGGAAATTAGCGATTTTTTTTATTTTAGCGTTTTTTCTGAATTCTGTGATTTTTGAAATTTAATGGTTTTAAGTTAGATTTTTGTGTTTAGAGTTGTTTCGAAAATTATTTTATAAAATTTTAGGATATCTTTCGGAATTTAGCGATTTTTGTATTCTAGCGTTTTTTCAGAATTCATTGATTTTTGGGATTTTTACAATTTCAAGTTAGATGTTTTGTGTTTTAGAGTTATTTCGGAAATTATTTCGTTGAATTTTACAATTTATTTCGGAAATTAGCGATTTTTTTATTTTAGCGTTTTTTCTGAATTCTGTGATTTTTGAAATTTAACGGTTTTAAGTTAGATTTTTTGTGTTTTAAAGTTATTTCGGAAATTATTTCGTGGAATTTTACAATTTATTTGGGAAATTAGCGATTTTTTTTATTTTAGCGTTTTTTCTGAATTCTGTGATTTTTGAAATTTAACGGTTTTATTTTAAATTGTTTGTGTTTTTAGAGTTATTTCGTGAAATTTTATGATTTAATTCGGAATTTAGCGACTTTTTTATTTTAGCGTTTTTTCTGATTTCTGTGATTTTTGAAATTTAACGGTTTTAAGTTAGATTTTTTGTGTTTTAGAGTTATTTCGGAAGCTATTTCGTGAAATTTTATGATTTAATTCGGAATTTAGCGACTTTTTTATTCTAGCGTTTTTTTCTGAATACAGTGATTTTTGGAATTTTACGGTTTAAGAGAGATATTTCGAAATTTATTGATTTTTTGTGAAATTTAAATTTTTTTTGATTTAGGGGTACATAATTTGGCCCTAGAGCTTTGATTATGATTATAAATATAAATAAATAAAATAATTTAGTGAATTTTTGTAAATTTTAGGGTTTTAACTTAAATTTTTGGTATTTATTGGAATTAAAAAATGTTGTGAATTAGCAATTATTTATATTTAAAGCTTTTTCTGAATTCCAAGATTTTTTGTGAAATTTTACGGTTTTAAGTTAGGTTTAATTGGAATTGGCGATTTTTTTGTATTTCAACTTATTCAGAATTTGACGATTAATAAGAGATTTGAGTGTTTTTGTATTTCAGCACTTTTTTCTTAATTTTGAGAAATTTATTGAAATTGTATTTATTTTTTTTTCTGAATTTATTGATTTTTAGTGAAATTTTTTTTTTGAGATTTGGCGTTGTTTGTATTACTTCGTATTATTTTACGTTTTTTTTAAATTTAGTGATTTTTTTTGTAAATTTTAGCGAATTTTATTTTTTTCTAAATCGAATTATTTTTTTGTGAAATTTGGAGATTTTTAATGAAATAATTAGATTATTTTAGAGAAATTGGCAGAATTGTGGTATTTTGACGCATTCTTTTGATGAAATCAGCGAATTTTGCTATTTTAAAGTTTTTTCTTGAATTTAGTGATATTTTTGTATGCGAAATTTAGTAAATTCAGTGATCTTTAATAAAATTTAATTCATTATGCATTATGTCAAAGGCCTAACAAAGTTAAAAATTTAAATTTTAAGATTTTGAATCTATTTATGAAACTAGACATAAATCAGCTATAATCTGACAGATATGGAGCCACCATAAAACAAACATTGTGAAGTCTTCAAACACACCTAGAAAATTGTAGTATTCCACACCTGGAGGTTGTAAATTATAATCAAGTATTAAATCTAACACATATTTTGACATTGACAGCTGATTGTTTTTGATGTAAAAATATCTAAACAACATTTTCCAAAAATCAAACTTTCTTTTCCATTTATTATAAGACTTCATATTCATAAATCCATATCTAAAGCGTGGGAGTTTTTCTTTTATCTGAAAGTAAAACAAAACACCAACAACTACTCACATTCTTTTGTAGCGTATCGAATGTAACCGTACGTGAACTCATGCTTGATTGGCCATACTCCTCTTGCACGGAATATTTCACTGAAGCTCTAACAATGTCATCAAGTTTGTCTCTATTGTGGAATGCCCAAGCGCCGGCAGCGATTTGTGCAACCATTACCACCAAAATCACACAGAAGAACTACAAAAAAAAGAGAAAAAGAAAATAAGAAAAAGATTTCAAAAAGAAAATGTCACCCAAACAAACTAAAATTCAATCAAAATAAATTAAATGCAACGATTTTATGGTGGGTAGGCGTTAATATCATCATAATAAAAATAAATGTAAACAAATTTGATTAAATGAATTTAATTTAAATTGAAAATTTCATTTTTAACTCAAACTTTAGTAAACGTTTAGTTATAAGGTAAATGAGTGGGAGCAACGTTTGAATTTCTTACCGACACCAGCAGACACTGGGATTCCTTCAACACGCCACAGCAGCCAAAGAAGGCGCCGATTGTGATTAAAACACCAATGCCCAAAAACACATACAGTGCGATGTAATAGTGATTGTACGATTGTGTCATTGACAGCACAAATGTGGGATCTGTCAGCATCCAGGCCGAGGCGATAACAATTGTTAAACCAATGATCTGGAAATAAAAAACATAAAATAAACACACAAATATTAGACAAATAAATACATGTTATGAGGAAAAAAAATTATTAAATTAGCTGTTGCCCAACATATTTTTTTGTAATATAAACACACACATTATTATTATGTGGCATGAATGAAATACAAACATATTTAATTTATTATTTTGCCAAATGCCACAAATCTCTCTCGGAAACACACAGGTGGTCTTTAAGTAAAAAAAAAATAAAATCGATGAAAAAAGAAAAACAAACATGGATTTCAACATAAACAATTTATTTAGCCAACTAAAACATAATTCAAACTAACTGTGGGTGCTGGAAATAAATAATTTAGAAAAATCAATTTTACTAAATTTGTAAAACCTTAAAACGATTGATTCGAAAATTGGAAAACTTGGTATTTAAAATTAAGTTTTCTGTTAAAAAAGACTATTTAAATATCGTGTACCAACATAAGCTTTAGTATGAAATACCCTATGAATAAGGTTTTCTATAAAACTATCGGTTTTTACACAACTTTGGCGATTTTTTGTGTTTTGGCGTTTTTTCTGAAATTAGTGATTTTCTTATAAATTTGGCGAGTTGTAGTGAAATTAAGAATTTTTTCTTAAATTCTTGAAGTTTTGTTCAAATTGATGATTTTTGTGTTTTGGCGTTTTTTTCTGAAATTAGTGATTTTTCTTATAAATTTTGCGATTTTTAGTGAAATTTTAGATTATTTTGAAACGATTTTAGCGTTTTTATGAAATATTGTTGATTTTATGTAAAATTTTGAGATTTGTAGTAAAATTTAATATTTTTTGTTAAATTGTTGAATTTATATTCAAATTGGCGATTTTTGTATTTTAGCGTTTTTCAGAAATTTGTGATTTGCTTATAAATTTGGAGATTTTAAAATTTTTCTGAAATATTGTTGATTTTATTATTTTAAGAATTTATTTAAATGTTGAATTTATTTACAAATTAGTGATTTTTTGGAAAATGGCGATTTTAGCGTTTTTCTGAAATATTGTTGATTTTATGTGAAATTTGGCGATTTGTAGTAAAATTTAAGATTTTTTGTTAAATTGTTGTATTTATCTTCAATTATTGATTTACTGTATTGAAATTAAAGATTTTTTGTGAAATTCTTGAAGTTTTTTTTTCAAATTGACGATTTTTGTGTTTTAGCGTTTTTTTCTGAAATTAGTGATTTTTTTATAAATTTCGCGATTTGTAGTGAAATTACATTTTTTTGTTAAATTCTTGATAAATTGGCTAATTGTAGTGAAATTAAGAATTTTTTCTTAAATTCTTGAAGTTTTGTTCAAATTGGTGATTTTTGTGTTTTGGCGTTTTTTCTGAAATTAGTTATTTTTCTTATAAATTTAGCGATTTTTAGTGAAATTTTAGATTTTTTTTAATGAATTGATGAAATTAGAGATTTTTTTTGGAAAATGGCGATTTTAGCGTTTTTCTGAAATATTGTTGATTTTATGTAAAATTTTGAGATTGTAGTAAAATTTAAGATATTTTGTTAAATAATTTAATTTATCTTCAAATTGGTGATTTTTGTATTTTAGCGTTTTTTCAGAAATTAGTGATTTTCTTATAAAATTTGGCGATTTTATGACGTCTTGTTAAATGTTGAATTTCTTTACTGATTAGTGATTTTAGTGTCTTAGCGTTTTTTCTGATATTAGTGATTTACTGTATTGAAATTAAAGATTTTTTGTGAAATTCTTTCAAATTGGCGATTTTTGTGGTTTAGCGTTTTTTCTCAAATTAGTGATTTTCTTATAAATTTTGCGATTTTTAGTGAAATATTAGATTATTTTAATGAATTGATGAAATTAAAGATTTTTTTGGAAAATGGCGATTTTAGCGTTTTTCTGAAATATTGTTGATTTATGTAAAATTTTGCGATTTGTAGAATAATTTTACATTTTTTGTTAAATTGCTGAATTTATCTTCAAATTGGCGATTTTTGTATTTTAGCGTTTTTTTCAGAAATTAGTGATTTTCTTATAAATTTGGCGTTTAACATTTTTCTGAAATATTGTTGATTTTATTATTTTAAGAATTTTTTGTTAAATGTTGAATTTATTTACAAATTAGTGATTTTTTGGAAAATGGCGATTTTATGCGAAATTTGGCGATTTTTGTATTTTAGCGTTTTTTTCTGAAATTAGTGATTTTCTTATAAATTTGGCGATTTTAAGACATTTTGTTAAATGTTGAATTTATTTACTAATTAGTGATTTTAGTGTTTTAGCGTTTTTACTGATATTAGTGATCTACTGTATTGAAATTAAAGATTTTTTGTGAAATTCTTGAAGTTTTGTTCAAATTGGCGATTTTTGTGGTTTAGCGTTTTTTCTAATATTTGTAGTAGTAGTAGATTCTTTCATAATATAGGTTAAATTAGAGATTTGTTTTTGGTAAAATATTTTATAAAATTGGTGATTTAGCGTTTTTTAAAATATTTTATTGATAAATTCTTGAAGTTTTTTTTCAAATTGGCGATTTTTGTGTTTTAGCGTTTTTTCTCAAATTAGCGATTTTCTTATAAATTTAGCGATTTTTAGTGAAATTTTAGATTATTTTGATGAATTGATGAAATTAGAGATTTTTTTGGAAAATGACGATTTTAGCGTTTTTCAGAAATATTGTTGATTTTATGTGAAATTTGGCGATTTGTAATAAAATTTAAGATTTTTTTTTTAAATGTTGAATTTATCTTCAAATTGGCGATTTTTTTATTTTAGCGTTTTTTTCAGAAATTAGTGATTTTCTTATAATTTAACGTTTTTCTGAAATATTGTTGATTTTTTAAGAATTTTTGTTAAATGTTGAATTTATTTACAAATTAGTGATTTTTTGGAAAATGGCGATTTTAGCGTTTTTCTGAAATATTGTTGATTTTATGTAAAATTTTGCAATTTGTAGTAAAATTTAAGATTTTTTGTTAAATTGTTGAATTTATCTTCAAATTGGCGATTTTTGTATTTTAGCGTTTTTTCTGAAATTAGTGATTTTCTTATAAATTTGGCGATTTTAACATTTTTCTGAAATATTGTTGATTTAATTTAAGATTTTTTGTTAAATTGTCAAATTGGCGATTTTTGTATTTTAGCGTTTTTTTCTGAAATTAGTGATTTTCTTATAAATTTGGCGATTTTAAGACTTTTTGTTAAATGTTGAATTTATTTATTAATTAGTGATTTTAGTGGTTTAGCGTTTTTACTGATATTAGTGATCTACTGTATTGAAATTAAAGATTTTTTGTGAAATTCTTGAAGTTTTTTTCAAATTGGCGATTTTCGTGTTTTAGCGTTTTTTCTCAAATTAGTGATTTTCTTATAAATTTTGCGATTTTTAGTGAAATTTTAGATTATTTTAATGAATTGATGAAATTAAAGATTTTTTTGGAAAATGGCGATTTTAGCGTTTTTCAGAAATATTGTTGATTTTATGTGAAATTTGGCGATTTGTAATAAAATTTAAGATTTTTTTTTAAATGTTGAATTTATCTTCAAATTGGCGATTTTTGTATTTTAGCGTTTTTTTCAGAAATTAGAGATTTTCTTATAAATTTTAACGTAATTCTGAAATATTGTTGATTTTATTATTTTAAGAATTTATTTAAATGTTGAATTTATTTACAAATTAGTGTTTTTTTGGAAAATGGCGATTTTAGCGAAATTTGGCGATTTGTAGTAAAATTTAAGATTTTTTGTTAAATTGTTGTATTTATCTTCAATTATTGATTTACTGTATTGAAATTAAAGATTTTTTGTGAAATTCTTGAAGTTTTTTTTTCAAATTGGTGATTTTTGAGTTTTGGCGTTTTTTCTGAAATTAGTGATTTTCTTATAAATTTTGCGATTTTTAGTGAAATTTTAGATTATTTTGATGAATTGATGAAATTGGAGATTTTTGGAAAATAGCGATTTTAGAGTTTTTCGAAATATTGTTGATTTTATGTAAAATTTTGCGATTTGTAGAAAAATTTTACATTTTTTGTTAAATTTATCTTCAAATTGGCGATTTTTGTGTTTTAGCGTTTTTTTCAGAAATTAGTGATTTTCTTATAAATTTGGCGATTTTAAGACTTCTTGTTTTTTCTGATATTAGTGATTTACTGTCTTAAAAATTTTAATTTAAATTTAAATTGTTGAATTTATCTTCAAATTAGCGATTTTTGTATTTTAGCGTTTTTTCTAAAATTAGTGTTTTTTTTAAATTTGGCGATTTGTAGTGAAATTACATTTTTTTTGTTGTTAAATTCTTGAAGTTTTGTTTAAATTGACGATTTTTGTGTTTTAGCGTTTTTTCTGGTATTAATGATGTTTTTGTAAAATTTGGCGATTTTTAGTTAAATTTGAGATATTTCATGAAATGAATAAGAGATTTTTTGTAAAATGTAAATGTTTATAAAAATGCGATTTTAGCGTTTTTCATAAAATATTATTGATTTTATGTAAAATTTTGCGATTGTAGTAAAATTTAAGATTTTTTTGTTAAATTATTGAATTTATGTTCAAATTGACGATTTTTATGTTTTAGCGTTTTTTCTGAAATTTATGATTTTCTTATAAATTTCATGAAATTTATCAAATTAGAGATTTTTGTTTGGTAAATTGGCGATTTTAGCATTTTTTTCTGATTTTTTTTTTTTATGTAAAATTTGGCGATTTTTTGTTAAATTCTTGAAATTAGCGATTTTCTTATAAATTTAGCGATTTGTATTGAAATTAAAGATTTTTTTTTGTTAAATTGTTGAATTTTATGTACAAATTAGTGATTTTTGTGTTTTAGCGATTTTCTGATATTAATGAAGTTTGCGATTTTTAGTGAAATTACCGATATTTTGGTGAAATTTTTTTTTTCGTAAAATTTGGCAATTTTTTGTTAAATTCTTGAAATTTGTGATTTTCTTATAAATTTAGCGATTTGTATTGAAATTAAAGATTGTTTTTGTAAAATTGTTGAATTTTATGTACAAATTAGTGATTTTTGTGTTGTAGCGATTTTCTGATATTAATGATTTTCTTATAATTTTGTGAAATTGTAGTGAAATTAAGACTTTTTTGTTAAATTGTTGAAGTTTTGTTCAAACAATTTTTGATTCAAACAATGGTGATTTTTGTGTTTTAGCGTTTTTTCTGATATAGTGATGTTTGCGATTTTTAGTTAAATTTCAGACTATTTCGTGAAATTATTGAATCTTTAGTGTAATTAGATATTTTTATTAATTTTAATTTTTTGGTGAAATTTAGTGAATCGATTTTTTGCAAAATTGTTGAATTTGTATGAGATTGATGGCCAATTCTTTTTGTGGAATTCATGGTTTATTGGGAAATAGGCGATTTTTGCGTTTTGGCGTTTTTTCTGAAATTAGTGTTTTTTTTTTGTAATATTTGGTGATTTTTTGTGAAATTTACGTTTTCGTTTTGTTGAAATTAAATTTTGTTTTACGTTTTTTGAGATCTTTAGTATTTTTTTGACAAAATTGGTGTTTATTATGAAGTTTAACTGGATTTTTGAGATTTATAGTGAAATTTAAGAATTTAGCGATTTTTTTTTGGTAAAATTTGTGATTTTTTTGAGTTTTATTGAAATTTTAGTTTAGTAATTTTCTGTCATTAGCAATTTTTATTGAAATGTTATATTTGAGATTTTTTTTTTTAAATTGCAGATTTTTGTTTTAGCGATTTTTTTTTTAGAAATTTTGGCGATTTCATTTTTTATATTTTTATTTTGTTTGAGATTTTTTTAAATTGCAAATTGGAAAATTTGGCGATTTGATTCATTAAAAGTTATTTTGTTTTAAATTTTTTGTGAAATTTTAAATTATTTGTAATTTTTTAATTTTAGCTTTTTTTCTTATCTTTAGTTTAATTGGCGAATTTTAGTGAAATTTAAAGTTAAGCTAAAATATCACGTAATCTGCTAAAAAAAAAATTCTCCAAATTTACAAAAACAACACAAAAAATAAAACAAACGCCAATTTCATAAAACCAGATCAGGGTCATTTGGACCCCAAGAGCTATTAAGGGTTAATTTCCATTTTTGTGCTGTTATTATAAATACTAGACTTCATGTTATATTTTTCTTAAGTTTCATCAAAATCGGCCCAAAAATATATAACATTTCGGCTATCTTTCCATTAGAAATTTCAAATATTGAAAAATTTGACATTTGACCTTCACGATTTAAGGGTTAACGTTTTCCGATTTTAGGAAAACTTTCAGACTATATTTAAAATTACCTGGACTATTATATTCTGAACAGATTTGTACTTAAAATTAATAACAGTAAGGAAATTGGGCTCATTCGCCAAAATATGGCCAAAAAATTAGTTTTTCTCGAAAATCGCAAAATTTAAATCGCAGGTACGGAAAAACTATAGGAGGTATTGACATACTTTTTTCATATTTTTATTCCCTATTATGTTCTCAATGAATCCCAATGTGATGATCAGCTAATTCTGAAATTTTTTTAACAAAATTTTTAAAAATTTGAAATTGGAGTTTTGAAACTGCCGCACAGTGGTATGAGAATAAAAAAAGATGGAAATAAATCTGTAACTTCTAAACCCTTACGCCGATTTGAATGAAATTTCACATGCGCAAAGAGGAAGTGTAGTCGAATTTAAGTTTTGAATTTGGACCTCATGAGCCCACCAGGAGCGGGACCAGGGGTTCCCAAAATAGGACACCTCGGGTATGTTCAATTTTTAAAATGATACTATTTCTTCGTTTGTGTTACGATTTAAAAAAAATTGCACATTTAGAATCTTTTCGTCGAGCACTATATAAAACCTATCAATTATCTCTTATAGCTTAGGAGATATTCGCATTTGAAAATTTAATTTTCAACATTTTTAGCCACCCTACTCCAGTTTTTTGGTGACCGCGGTTCCAAATATTCCCCGATTTTATCCATTTTTCTTTTACAGGATTAACAATAGATCTATATATCAAATAAAGAAAGAAGTGTTTAAAAATCAAGGCTGAGTCCAAAGTTATATTCATTTAAATTTAAAAAAATTAAAAAAGGTGATTTTTCGCAAAGTACTTTTATTCTTTTTAAGTTATCTAAAAAATTTCTAAGAGGATGTATAATGAATTTGCACTTTTTGAAAAGCTAACTTTACGCCAAATATTTTAAATGAAAAAAACATTTATAATTTTTTATACCGACGGGAGCAGGTCCATTCAAAAAATGCCTATTTTTTTGGAAAAATTAAATTTTAGGGAAAAAATTCTAAAATCACATATTTGATATCAAAATATAGTAACCTATTTTAGATGGCCCAATAAGTTCTTAATTATTTTGTAAAGGCTTCCGATAACCCCGCCTCTGGTATGGATATTATAGCCAAAAAACAAAAAAATCCCATTTTTGGGATTTTTCAAGATTTTTTGGGGAATTGCGGGATACTTGAAAACAAATTTCAAAATTTGTTTTAATTTTTCCATTTGAAATAGAAAAATCTATATAACTATGAAATTTCATTAAAAAATATTCATAAATAAAAATTTTATTTCAATTTGAAAAATTTGTATCTATGCAAAAGCTCAATAAAAAGCATTTTTTGTCATATTTTTCAAAAAAGTATTCCATGAATTTGTTAATTGTCAAAAGTTATGTACATTTTTGAAAAGTAGACAAAATCCTCTATCCATTGATATATAACATGTCTACCTTGTGTTTTTACGTGTCAAATAAATTAGGGAAAACTAAACAACTCGCTGAGAATTTACCTAGCACTGTTATTTACATTCATAAAAATGTTGTTATGTAGGCAACATGCTTTTTTATGAATTTCTATGTTAGGTAAATTCTCAGCGAGTTGTTTAGTTTTCCCTAATTTATTTGACATGGCAGATTTATTTCCATCTTTTTTTTATCATCCTAATATTTTACACAACGTGATTCTACAATACCTAGAAATTTTTTTTCGCCTATACAATCTTGGAGCACTCTAGTGACCAGTCACACCCCCTTCCTATCCAGTGTAAAAACGAGGGCAATATTAAAATTTTGCACTTGTTATAAAAAAAATATTTACAACAGGCTAATAAAAAATATTGATGTAAAGTTAAATATAGAATTTATTGCATTTTGGACATAAACAAGCAAATATGCCGTGCAGTGAATATGATAAAAAATTAAATAATAAAAATTAGCTAGAATTTCTGTTTTTATAAAGTTAAAGAATATAATTTGTGATTAGATTCAAGTTTCATCTTATTAGCTGAACTTTTACTAGTCACATGGAGCCAAAAATTTTTTGATAATAGCAGTAGGATGCATTTTTAGGAACTTTTATTAACCTAACTCTCAGTAATAGAATTCGGGAGCTGAATAATAACTTTTTAAAGGGTATTATTATCTTAAATTCCTACAAATCAATTGCTATAATTTCTTTTAAACTAATACACTACTGAACAAGTTATAGACACAATTAATTAAAGTTTGCTACAAAACATTAGTAATTTAAACAAATTTAAATTTTGTACCACAGAAATTCCTCAGCACGCACCAATAGAAAAATAAATAAAATCAACAGAAACGAGAACATTGTGCCGACAATATATCATCAATTGATTGACTGAAACAAAATTGTAGATAAAGGGAGACTGTCTGTCAGTCCGTCCGTCCGTACGTCCATCAGTCAGTCAAGTAAGTTTAACTTTTTTATTTCCGTTCTTAGACTCTGCTGTAATACTCGTGTAGCAAAGAATGAAAAATATTAATTCTGAATATTGGAAAATGTGTTTTGTTTTTTATTATTGTTGTTGTTAACAAATTCCCTTAAGAACATGACAATAATAATGTCAAATGTAAAACAACAAAATCAACATCACACCCATAAAGTAAGACACTTGAAGATTTGTTAAATATTAACAGATCCATACATAAATATAAATGAAATGTTGATGACTAGCTATACTTTGGTTAGATGTTTGTAGTTTAAAATAATTTATGTTGTTTAATTAAAGAGATATTAAAAAAGATGAAACAGAAAATATTAGGCTACTAATTAAAAATAACAGAACTTTGAAGAGCAAAGTAAAGAAGAATAGTGGTGCAAAGTTAAAGAGTAACGAGTAGTTGGTTCTTAAATAGCTGTTTGAGCTAAAATTTTATAAAAAATATTTGGATTCTAATATAGATCACAGGTCCGAAAACCATAGCCAGCAGGGGGTGAACACGATCAATTTATTTACTTGTAAACATGACAAATATTATTAGAAGTTCATAAAAATGAACATTAATCCCAATCAATAGCTGGTGATCGACTGTCTTAGCCTTCAGGGGGGGAACATGATCATTTATTTACCTTTAAATAACATGAATGTTAACGAATTTCATAAAAATCATCAAATAACAAATAAAAATCACAATAAACAGCTGGTCGGATTACAATAGAGAAATAAAAATCATAACATGTTGCTAAAATCCATGCTTTCATTATGGCGATCACTGGCTTAGCATAGACACAAACCCGAAAATTTAAAAAATCACAGAAAAATGACGATCACTGTTATCACACAGCCATACACAGGCACGGTTACAGGTCAACCTTTTGGGGAGGGGGGTTAAATAAAGTAAAATTTTACATTTTTCTTTTACTCCTTTTTTATATTAAAATTTTTTGGTTTTGGGGGGACCCTGCATCCGCCCCTTTTTTTAGGGGATTGTTTTTCTCGAACCTAGAAAAGTGGTAAATTAAGGCTAAACAAAAATATAAGTATAACAGTTTTTTCTAGAGAAAACAATCAGTATAACAGTATTTTCTATACAAAAATGTAAGTATAGCAGTTTTTTCTATTGAAAAAATTCAGTATAACAGTTTTTTTTATATAAAAAATTCCGTATGACAGTTTTTATTTTTAAAAAAGAATCAGAAAAATTTCAGTATAACTTTTTTTTAATGGAAAATTTTAGTATAACAGTTATTTCTAGAGAAAAAATTCAGTATAACAGTTTTTTCTATAGGAAAAATTCAGTATAACAGTTTTTTATAGAAAAATTTCAGTATAACAGTTATTTCTAGAGAAAAAATTCAGTATAACAGTTTTTTCTATAGAAAAATGTATCTATAAATTCATTATAACAGTTTTTTCTATAGAAAAAATTCAGTATAATAGTTTTCACTAAAGAAAAAATACCGTATAATAGTTTTTTTATACAAAAATTTATGTATAACAGTTTTTTTTATAGAAAAAATTCAGTACAAGAGCTTTTATTTATAGAAAAGAATCAGTATAACAGTTTTTTCTATAGAAACAATTCAGTATAACTGTTTTTTTTAATATAAAACTTAAGTATAACAGTTATTTGTAGAGAAAAATTCGGTATAACAGATTTTTCTATAGAAAAATTTATGTATAACAGTTTTTTATATACAAAAAATTATGTATAACAGTTTTTTCCATAGAAAAAATTCAGTATAACAGTTTTTTTTATAGAAAAATTTCAGTATAACTGTTTTTTTAATGAAAAACTTAAGTATAACAGTTATTTGTAGAGAAAAATTCGGTATAACAGTTTTTTCTATAGAAAAATTTATGTATAACAGTTTTTTATATACAAAAAATTATGTATAACAGTTTTTTCTATAGAACAAATTCAGTATAACAGTTTTATTAAAAAGAAATCAGTACAAGAGTTTTTATTTATAGAAAAAATTCTTTCTATAGAAAGAATTCAGTATAACAGTTCTTTATATACACAAATTTATGTATAACTGTTTTTTCTATAGAAAACTTCAGTATAACAGTTTTTTTCTATAGAACAAATTAATTATGAAAGTTTTTTTAATAGAAAAAATCAGTATAACAGTTTTCGGTATAGAAAAACTTCCGTATAACAGTTTTTTCTATACAAACAACAGTTTTTTTCTATAGAAAATATTCAGTATAACAGTTATTTCTATAGACAAATTCCGTATAACAGTTTTTTCTATAGAAAAAAATCAGTATAACAGTTTTCACTATAGAATAAATTCCGTATAACAGTTTTTTCTATACAAAAAATTCAGTATAACAGTTTTTTCTATACAAACAATTCAGTATAACAGTTTTTTCTATACAAACAATTCAGTATAACAGTTTTTTCTATACAAACAATTCAGTATAACAGTTTTTTCTATAGAAAAGATTCAGTATAACAGTTATTTCTATAGACAAATTCCGTATAACAGTTTTTTCTATAGAAAGAATTCAGTATAACAGTTTTCACTATAGGATAAATTCCGTATAACAGTTTTTTCTATACAAAAAATTCAGTATTACAGTTTTTTCTATACACAAAATTCAGTATAACAGTTATTTCTATAGACAAATTCCGTATAACAGTTTTTTCTATAGAAAATATTCAGTACAACTTTTCTTATTTATAAAAAAATTAAGGCAAAATTTTACAAAAATCATGGGATTACTATTATGGATCAGTGATCAGCACTCATAGCCTACAGGGGACGAACATGATCGATTAGTTACTTGTTAACAACACTAATGTTAAAAAAAGTTCATAAAAATTATCAAATAAGAAACCAAAATCACAATAAACAACTGGTTGGATTACAATAGAGAAAGAAAAATCATAACATGTTGCTAAAATCTATGCATTCTTTATGACGATCACTGGCTTAGCATAGACACAAACCCGAAAAATCGCAGATTCCTTTCCGCTGATTTAAAAGATATCAAATTAATTAATAACAAGTAAGAGTGCTACCTTCGGCCGAATTGGGTGAAAAAATCGAGATAGTCGCGGTGTTTTGGTTATATCTCAGCCATTTATGGGTCAATTATCTATTTTAAATAGCAAACTAAGTTGGACTATAAAGGATATACTCGGAAAGTTTATCCTCAATATATATACTTTATGGGGTCGCAAATGAAAAATGTGCAAGTTTCCCTTGATCTTTTTCGTTAACCGAATAATATAATTCTTTCTATTGCAGACACAAACCCCATTTCTTAAATAATCATTCCCTACAAAGTATAACAATTAGTAGTATAAATTACTCAACATTCTTTATATTACAAAAAATAATGACCGAGTGAATGAATGAATAAATGACTGACTGAATGATTGCAATAAAATAGAAATTAATTGTGAAAAAAACACACAATTTTTTTTTTGCAAGTAAAGCGTATTTAGTAGTTTTTCAACACAGCAAGTGAAAATTATGATGTCAGCAAAATGTTTTTAAAGAAATATTTATGAATTGAAAACAAACAAAAAAAAATAAAGCTTTGAGGAAAATATGTATTTTTTTGCGATCTATAGAAACAAGAAAAACAATCATATTTATTTATTTTCAGGCAATTATAAGCCATTAATAACCCTTAAAAAACCAGAAAGGAAAGAAATTGACAATAATCTTCTAAAGTATAACAGTTTCTTTAGAGAAAAGTTTGAGTATAACAGTTTTTTTTTATAGAAAAAATCAGTATAACAGTTTTGTTTATGGAAAAAACATTGCGTTTCTTCCAAAATAAATTCTGTTATTTGGATATTTTCTTGATTATTCACATATTTAAAACGAATTTGAACTTTGACCTTGTTAGATGAAAATCTTATCTTAGGCTTAATTTTAGTAATTTCGCTTTAAATATCAAATTTGTACTTGTTTTTTTAAGTTTAAACTTTAAAATGTCAAATATTTGAAATGTTGACCTTTGACCTTAACAGTGTAAAGAGCTAATTGCGGGCTTAATTTGTTCGCTTTTCTTTCATTTGATTAATTTCTTTTCCAATATCCAAGTTTGAAGTTAAAAATTCAAAATATATTAAATTTTGACCTTTGACCTTAACAGTGAAAACTGGCAAATTTCGACTTAAATTTATTTTTTTCAAGTTTGAAATTGAAAAGTGATAATTTCGGCATATTACATCTCAAATTATGAATTAGACTTCAGGAACTACTTTGGTATAACACATTCTTCATGCAATATATGAAAAAATTTTAAAAATTTTCAAAGGCTGCAAGGTGGAGCTTCTGAATAGTAAATATAGGATTTTTCTATAAGTATTTGATATTGTTGATAAACTTACGACTTGAAGATTGATATTTAACTAAAATTAAATAATTTTATAAATTTTTGGGACGTCTTTATCTTGAAAACTAAATAAAATATAATATGGTGAAGAAAAATATCATTTCCAGGATCGGTGTTTTACGTTTTTAGAAATATTTACTCCAACCTTATTCCATAACATATTGCTAAAATTCATGCTTTCATTATGGCGATCACTGGCTTAGCATAGACACAAACCCGAAAATTTGAAAAATAATATCTATAACACGTGCTTTTAATGACGATCACTGTTATCACTGTGTAGGGCAGGCACGGATCCTGGTCAACCTTTTGGTTGGCCAAAGTTATATAGGTGTGGGGGGGGGGGGGGGCTAGATCCTTTTACATGAGCCAAGTTTTACTTTACAATCTTTTGCATTAAGTTCTCTTTCCTGATCATATAAAATTTTGTGCTACAAAAAAAAAAACAGTTTTTCCTAAATAAAAATATAAGTATAACAGTTTTTTCTAGAGAAAACTTTCAGTATAACAGTATTTTCTATACAAAAATGTAATTATAGCAGTTTTTTCTATTGAAAAAATTCAGTATAACAGTTTTTTTTTATATAAAAAATTCCGTATGACAGTTTTTATTTTTAAAAAAGAATCAGAAAAATTTCAGTATAACTTTTTTTTAAAAAAAATTTTGTATAACAGTTATTTCTAGAGAAAAACTCCAGTATAACAGTTTTTTATAGAAAAATGTCAGTATAACAGTTATTTATAGAGAAAAAATTCAGTATAACCGTTTTTTCTATAGAAAAATGTATCTATAAATACATTATAACAGTTTTTTCTATAGAAAAAATTGAGTATAATAGTTTTCACTAAAGAAAAAATTCCGTATAATAGTTTTTTCTATACAAAAATGTATGTATAACAGTTTTTATAGAAAAAATTCAGTACAAGAGTTTTTATTTATAGAAAAGAATCAGTATAACAGTTTTTTCTATAGAAAAAATTCAGTATAACAGTTTTTTTTATAGAAAAATTGTAGTATAACTGTTTCTATTTAATGAAAAACTTAAGTATAACAGTTATTTGTAGAGAAAAATTCGGTATAACAGTTTTTTATATACAAAAAATTATGTATAACAGTTTTTTCTATAGAACAAATTCAGTATAACAGTTTTATTAAAACGAAATCAGTACAAGAGTTTTTATTTATAGAAAAAATTCTTTATAATAGTTCTGTCTATAGAAAGAATTCAGTATAACAGTTCTTTATATACAAAAATTTATGTATAACTGTATATTCTATAGAAAACTTCAGTATAACAGTTTTTTTTCTATAGAACAAATTAATTATGGAAGTTTTTTTTATGGAAAAAATCAGTATAACAGTTTTCGGTATTGAAAAAATTCAGTTTAACAGTTTTCACTATAGAATAAATTCCGTATAACAGTTTTTTCTATACAAAAAATTCAGTTTTTTCTATAGAAAAGATGCAGTATAACAGTTATTTCTATAGACAAATTCTGTATAACAGTTTTTTCTATAGAAAAAATTCAGTATAACAGTTTTCATTATAGAATAAATTCCGTATAACAGATTTTTCTATACAAAAAATTCAGTATAACAGTTTTTTCTATAGAAAAGATTCAGTATAACAGTTATTTCTATAGACAAATTCTGTATAACAGTTTTTATATAGAAAAAATGCAGTTAACAGTTGTCACTATAGAATAAATTCAGTATAACAGTTTTTTCTATAGAAAGGATTCAGTATAACAGTTATTTCCATAGACAAATTCCGTATAACAGTTTTTTCTATAGAAAAAATTCAGTATAACAGTTTTCACTATAGAATAAATTCCGTATAACAGTTTTTTCTATACAAAAAATTCAGTATAACAGTTTTTTCTATATAAAAGATTCAGTATAACAGTTATTTCTATAGACAAATTCTGTATAACAGTTTTTTCAATAGAAAAAAATCAGTATAACAGTTTTCACTATAGAATAAATTCCGTATAACAGTTTTTTCTATACAAAAAATTCCGTATAACAGTTTTTTCCTATAGAAAAGATTCAGTATAGCAGTTATTTCTATAGACAAATTCCGTATAACAGTTTTTTCTATAGAAAAAATTCAGTATAACAGTTTTTTCTATACAAAAAAATCAGTATAACAGTTATTTCTATAGACAAAATTCCGTATAACAGTTTTTTCTATAGAACAAATTCGGTGCAACTGTTCTTATTTATAGAAAAGATTCAGTATAACAGTTTAACAAAAAAACTTAGTGTATAACAGTTATTTCTCTAGAAAACTTGGTCTATAACAGTTTTTTTCTATAGATGACTTGATGTATAACAGTTTAAATATAAATTTAAACGTCTCTATAATTATCATCTAGAGCATATTTCCAAAGCTTCATTCAATTATTATGAATTTCCATTGAGAATTGCAACAAAACGTTTCTTTACAAAACATTCCTTTACAAATATTTTTTTCTTTTGTATTTAGGGCCTTTGATGGGTTAATAATTTATAAAAGAAAAAAACTACATATTTAAATCTATGTATGTAAATGGCAATAATAGGTTTGTGTGCGCATTTCACATTAATTTATGTGCATTTTAACAATATAAAAATAAACATAAAACGATTTTACAAACAAAAAAAAATAATAAAATAAAAAAAAAACTAAAAATTTGCTGATTTGAGTTAAAAATAGAAAAACGATATTTTGAATTTAATGTAAAGGTCAGGGACAGAATTCCTTTAAAAAAAATTTTAAAAATTTAAATAATAATTTTTTAAAATAATGATGCCATTATAAAATAAGTTTCACACATTTTTTATTTTTAAATAAAATATGTACAAGCATTTTAAGTAGCATTAAAAAGATTCAACTAACAAGTTGTTTTAAATTTAAAAATAAAAACGAAAAAACAAGAGTGTATTTCAAAATAAACAATAAATTATGTCACTATTTAAATTTATTTATTAGATGAAAGAATTTTCTTTTAAAAAGAAAAAAAAATATAGAAAAACAAACTGAAATACTAAAACAACGAATTTTAAATACCCTACAATTTAAATGAAAGTAAAATATTTATTATTTAAGAAATTTAAGAAGAATTGTTGCAATTTTTCAATTCGTTTAAAATAGTAAACTTTAATTGCTTTTAAAATTTTTAATTTTGATTTTGTTTTTACTAAATATGATAACTTTAATTTTTTTGCCAGAATGGGGCATATTTTGAATTTGATTTAACATTTTTCAAAAATTTGTTAAAGAAATTTTAGAAATTGAAGAATATCGCTTACAGATTTTATTAAGATTACTTGACAGGATAAAACTACAAAACAATTTTAGCAATTAGTTCATGAAATCTAAATTATAATTTGAATCAAAAATAGCCAAAATTAGCCCTTTTCATTGTTTAGGTCAAAGGTCAACCTTTGAAATATTTTAAATTTTTCACTTCAAACTAATAAAATATGTTTAAATTTGATATTTAAACACAAATTATTAAAATTCAACAAAAATAAACCTTTTTCACTTACAAATTAAGCCAAAAATAACCATTTTCAATGTTAAGGTCAAAGTTCAACATTTTCAGTATTGAGAATTTCCAACTTCAAACTTGAAAAACAAATCAAAGATTGTTAGTTAAAATAAATTATTAAAAAGAACTGAAATACAAATGTTTCATTAACTGAAATAGCCATTTTTGCTGTTGAGGTCAAAGGTCAACTTTTAAAATATTTGAAATTATAAACATCAAACTTGAAAAACATATACAAAATTTATATTTAAAGCAAAATTATTAAAATATAACAAAAATATAAAAATTTTCACTAACAAGGTCAAAGTTCAAATTTATGTAGAATATGTGGAATAATCAAATATTTAATAATTTTAAAATTTTATTATGAATATAAGTGCAACACCTACTCCTTGTTATTCCTAACACTTGGCCTATTCCGTAGTTCTGCTTTTAAAAATACCAAAATACGTTGTTTCAATATTATTTATGAAACATCAGCGTCATTTATTATCGCCCTCATCTAAATATTTATTACCTCACTGCATTGATATCACTCACTCACTCATTCGATTAGTCATAATGCAATTTTGAATTTAAATAAAAAAATATTTAAATCTGAAATGATTTTTAATAATCAAATTTTATAGAAAAAAAAGTTTTGAGAAATTGAAAATTTAAATAATGTTTTCCAAACAGTCGGAAAGAAAGGTGTTTAGGAATTGTAAAAACACTATTATATTTTTTAATATTTCTTTTATAAACTCTTATTTCCTGTAAATTTCTTTGACCCTCTTTTCATTATTATTAACAATTTCCTACCTTTTAACACCTCTTTTAAACATTCATGTCATCATTATAGTAATGACATTTTGTTTTAATACAATATTTACCCATTAAACGGAAACAAAAAAGTTAATAACTATGTACTACATATTACAGCATTTAATTAATAAATATTTATTTATAAAGAAACAGTAAAAAAAACGTGCAAAAGAAAAGGATTAAATAAATTTCATGAATTTCTGTACTCATATCATTAGCATGTCTGCTCTAGATAAACCTGCCCTGCTCTGGTTTCGCTTCATTTTACACTGGACAACAAAGATTTTTAATTACTACTATTTTTAATACTTTTACGGTTGTACTTACATTTTTTATAAAAAATTTTTATTTAGTACTTTTTTTAAAAAGTACTTATTTAGTACTTTTTTAAAAAGTACTTATTTAGTACTTTTTTAAAAAGTACTTATTTAGTACTTTTTCAAATGTACTTATTTAGTACTTTTTCCAAATGTACTTATTTAGTACATTTTTTAAAAAGTACTTATTTAGTACATTTTTTAAAAAGTACTTATTTAGTACATTTTTAAAAAGTACTTATTTAGTACTTTTTCCAAATATTAAAAGTACTTATTTAGTACTTTTTCCAAATGTACTTATTTAGTAAATTTTTTAAAAAGTACTTATTTAGTACATTTTTAAAAAGTATTTTTTTAGTTCTTTTTTAAAAAGTACTTATTTAGTACTTTTTTAAAAAGTACTTATTTAGTACTTTTTTAAAAAGTACTTATTTAGTACTTTTTTAAAAAGTACTTATTTAGTACTTTTTCCAAATGTACTTATTTAGTACATTTTTTAAAAAGTACTTATTTAGTACATTTTTAAAAAGTACTTATTTAGTACTTTTTTAAAAAGTACTTATTTAGTACTTTTTTAAAAATTACTTATTTAGTACTTTTTCCAAATGTACTTATTTAGTACATTTTTTAAAAAGTACTTATTTAGTACATTTTTAAAAAGTACTTATTTAGTACTTTTTTAAAAAGTACTTATTTAGTACTTTTTTAAAAAGTATGTACTTATTTAGTACTTTTTTAAAAAGTACTTATTTAGTACTTTTTTAAAAAGTACTTATTTAGTACTTTTTCCAAATGTACTTATTTAGTACTTTTTCCAAATGTACTTATTTAGTACATTTTTTAAAAGGTACTTATTTAGTACATTTTTAAAAAGTACTTATTTAGTACATTTTTAAAAAGTATTTATTTAGTACTTTTTTAAAAAGTACTTATTTAGTACTTTTTCCAAATGTACTTATTTAGTACTTTTTTAAAAAGTACTTATTTAGTACATTTTTAAAAAGTACTTATTTAGTACTTTTTCCAAAAATTTTAAAAAGTGTTTATTTAGTACTTTTTAAATAGTACTTATTTTGTATGTACTTTGTTAAAAAGACATTTTGAGTACTTTTTTAAAAAAGTACTTATTTAGTACTTTTTAAATAGTAATTATTTAGAACTTTTTAAATAATATTTATTTAGTACTTTTTTAAAAAGTACTCATTTAGTACTTTTTTAAAAAAGTATAAATTTAGTCCTTTTTTATTTAGTACTTTTTTAAGAAAGTACTTATTTAGTACTGTTTTCAAAATGTACTTATTTAGTACCTTTTTCAAAAGTACATATTTAGTACTTTTTTAAAAAGTATTTTTTTTCGTACTTTTTTAAAATGCACTTATTTTAAAAGCAAAAAGTAAATATTTAATACTATTTTGATAAAGTATTTGTTAAGTACTTTTTGGACAAATACTCATTAGAATATTTTAATAAAAATACTTATTTAGTACATTTTTCAAATGTAAATATTCAGTACATATGAAAAAATACTTATTTAGTGCTATTGAAAAAATACCTTTTTAGGAATCTTTAAAAATTACTAATTACTACTTTTGAAAAATACTTATTAAATACTTTTTTATAAGTACTTATTCAGTACTTTTTTTAAAAAAGTATGGAAAAACTGTTTTACGAAAATCTGTTATACTATTATTTATAAACAGTTACACTGAATTTTTCTATAGAAAAATACTGTTATAGTTAAGTTTTTCTTTAGAAAAAACTGTTATATTGAATTTTTTCTATGAAAAAACCGTTATGCTTAAAATTGTCTATAAAAAAACTGTTATACTGACTTTTTATGTGGGAAAAACTGTTATGCTGAATTTTTCTATAGAAAACAACTAAAATTGTTCTTAAGAAAAAAACGTTATGCTGAAATTTTTCTATAGAAAAAACTGTTATACAGAATTCGTTCTATAGAAAATATTGTTATACAGAATTCTTTCTATAACTCTTATACTGAATTTATTCTATAAAAAAAATGCTATACTGAAATTTGTCTATAGAAAAAACTGTTATACTGACTTTTTCCTTAAGAAAAACTTTTATACTTACTTTTTCTGTAGGAAAAACTGTTAAACTGAATTTTTTCTATAGAAAAATACTGTTATACTTAATTTTTTTTTAAAAACAAACTGTTATACTGACTTTTTCTAAAGGAAAAACTGTTATGCTGAAATTTTCTATAGAAAAAAACTGTTATACTAAAATTGTTCTTAAGAAAAAAACTTTATGCTGAAATTTTTCTATAGAAAAAACTGTTATACAGAATTCGTTCTATAGAAAATATTGTTATACAGAATTCTTTCTATAAAAAAAACTCTTATACTGAATTTATTCTATAAAAAAATGTTATACTGAAATTTGTCTATAGAAAAAACTGTTATACTGAATTTTTTCTATAGAAAAATACTGCTATACTTAAGTTTTTCTTTAGAAAAAACTGTTATACTGACTTTTTCTGTAGGAAAAACTGTTATGCTGAATTTTTCTATAGAAAAAAACTGTTATACTAAAATTGTTCTTAAGAAAAAAATTTTATGCTGAAATTTTTCTATAGAAAAAACCTTTATACAGAAATTTTTCGTTAGAAAAAACTGTTATACTGATTTTTTCTATAAAAAAAACTGTTATACTGAATTTTCTCTATATAAAATGCGGGTATACTAACAGTTTTCTATAGGAAAAACTGTTATACTGAATTTTTCTAGAGAAAAAACTGTTATACTTAATTTTTTTTATAGAAAAATCTGATATACTTAAATTTGTCTTTAAAAAAAAACTGTTATACTGAACATTTTCTAGAGAAAAACTGTTATACTGTCTTTTTCTGTAGGAAACAATGTTATACTGAATTTTTTTTATGAAGCAAAAACTGTTATACTCAATTTTTCTATAGAAAAAAACTGTTATACTAATATTGTTCTTAAAAAAAACGTTATACTGAAATTTTTCTATAGAAAAAACTGTTATACAGAATTTGTTCTATAGAAAATATTGTTATACAGAATTCTTTCTATAAAAAAACTCTTATACTGAATTTATTCTATAGAAAAAACTGTTATACTGAAATTTGTCTATAGAAAAAACTGTTATACTGACTTTTTCTGCAGGAAAAACTGTTAAACTGAATTTTTTCTAAAGCAAAAACTGTTATACTGAATTATTCTGTAGAAAAATACTGTTATTCTAAAATTGTTATTAAGAAAAAAAACGTTATACTGACATTTTTCTATAGAAAAAACTGTTATATAGAATTCTTTCTATAAAAAAAACTCTAATACTGAATTTATTCTATTAAAAAAACTGGTATACTGAACTTTTTTAATAGATAAAGCTGTTATACTTATGTTTTTCTATTGAAAAAACTGTTATAGTGAAATTTGTCTATAGAAAGAGCTGTTATACTGAAATTTGTCTATAGAAAGAGCTGTTATACATAATTTTTCTGAACTGTTATTCTAAAATTTTCTTTAGAAAATAACGTTATGCTGAAATTTTTCTATCGAAAAAACTGTTATACCGATTTTTTTCTATAAAAAATCTTTTATACTGAAATTTTTCTATAGAAAAAAACTGTTATACTTAAACTTTTCTTTAGAAATATTGTTATACTGAATTTTTTTTTATAGCAAAAACTGTTATACTTAAATATTTCTTTAAAAAATTGTTATACTGAATTTTTGTACAGAAAAAACTGTTATACAAAAAAAATTCTACAGAAAAAACTGTTTCCTACAAAACTGTTACTGTTATACACCATTTATTCAGTGCAAATAAGCTGTTATAGGTAATTTTTTTTTAATTTTGTTATGCGGAGTCTTATTTTAAAGAAACATTTTGCAAAATTCTGTTGCTCTAAAACACTTGTATTTAAACAATTGTTTTCCAACCATTCGATAAAAAGTTTTTATTTAAAAGTAAATGCCGTTTAGCAAATAAATAGACTCGTTAAAAAAGTTTAACTGCCTACAATAATACAATGAATTTCTTGTCGAAAAAGAATAAATTAAATGATTATTGACTTTTCTGTGCTGGAAATTAAAAAAAGTTTTAATGTTGAAAAAATTAATCCAACAAATTTTGTCAGTTTAAACAAGTGATTTAAAGCAGACAAGTAAGTCTTTTAAGAGTTTAAAAGAAAATTAATAAATAAATCAGATTTAAGAATTTAAACTTGGATTAAACTTGGATCAAGTAAACCGATAACAATTTTTAAATTTCCCGTACTGACCTTAATTTTAGATAAAATTATTTCTCAAATGCTAAAGAAAATGTAGACTTGTTATATATCATTTAAAAGGGAATTGTGTCTACTTTTTAAAAACGTTTCAAGAATTTTAATATTTAAATAAACTGTTTAAATATATTAAAAACTTTGGTAAACAAATTCAAATTAAAAATAAAAATTTAAATGTAATAAAAAATGATTTACTTAGAACCGCTAGAGGAATTGATACTAATAAATCAAAATAAATCTGTTTTCAAATACACAAAAACAAATATTTGTATTTCATAAAGAATAAAATCTAGTGAAAAACTGTTATACACAAATTTAAATAAATAAAAATTTGAATTGTTCGCAAATGTAATTGATTCCATCAAGTGATCCTTTAAAATAACTACCTTTTTGACCTGACTCAACCTACATTTAATGGTATTACAAATATTAATACAATTCATTGCTTAAAAGAGACTAAACTTTAATTTTATTTAAAAATATTGCCCATTCTTCCTAATTCTAATTCTTCCTAAAACAGTTTTTTAATAATTCAAAGTGCCTTGTTTATCAATTTATTTCCTTATTATTAAAATGAAATCCCTTCATAATTAATAAATTTAATTAAATAAAAAGGAATTCTAATACTGTTAGCCTGTGTAAATGATGTTAAAAAAACCCTTTTTTTATTTGCCATAAAATACATGGCAAGAAATAAAAGCAAGAAATTCCACTGCAGTAACCAATTCACACACTCACTCTTCACATCTTTCTAACCATTTATTGCCACCCTTTTTTTCTAGTTTCTATTTGAAAAATGTTTGCATGTGTTTGAGTGTGAGTTTTATTTTTTATAGAATTTTCACAAGTATGAAGGTGTGTCTTGTGACCGCTTAACACAGTTACGGCGTTTTTACACTTTTTTTTGCGTTTTTTTTTATTATTATTCGTGTACTGCTTTGTTTTTGTTGGTTTTTCCTTTTATGTTTTCTTGTTGTTTCATGTGTGTTGCTTGTTTTGTTGTTGCCTTAGTCGTTTTCGTTCGTATTGTTGTTGTCCATTGTTGTAGTTGTTCATAACGGATATAAGGATAAGTTGACAATACTCTGGCAATATTTACACAAATTTAAATGATGTTTGTGGGAAGGGAGGGATATGTGTAAAGAGAAGTAAGTTAGTGTTGGTGTTTTAAATATTAGCAATTGACATTAAAGGAAACTGAGTATATATTTAGACTTTTTCAATACATTTAGGATTTGAGGTTTAATCCTTAGAGTTGGGAATTATTTAAGGATGTCTTATAAATTTCAAGGCTTGAAGAGATTAAAGGTGTAAAGGACTTAAGTAATTTAGAAAAAGTACTTATTTAATACTTTTAGAAAAAGTAATTATTTTGTTCTTTCGGAAAAAGTACTTATTTGGTACTTTTGGAAAAATTATTTATTTAGTACTTTTGGAAAAAGTACTCTTTTAGTACTTTTGGAAAAAGTACTCATTTGTTACTTTTGGAAAAAGTACTTATTTAGATCTTTTGGAAAAAGTACATATTTAGTACTTTTGGAAAAAGTACATATTTTGTATTTTTGGAAAAAGTACTTATTTCGTACTTTTGGAAAATGTACTTATTTTGTATTTTTGGAAAAAGTACTTATTTAATTCGTAATTGTGAAAAAAGTACTTAATTAGTACTTTTGGAAAACGTACTTAATTAGTACTAGGAAAAGGTACTTTTGGAAAAATAACTTATTTAGTACTTTTGGAAAAAGTACTCATTTAGTACTTTTGGAAAAAGTACAGATTTACTAATTTTGGAAAAAGTACTTATTTAGTGCTTTTGGAAAAAAAGTACTTATTTTGTATTTTTGGAAAAAATACTTATTTAGTACTTTTGGAAAATGTACATATTTAGTACTTTTTCCAAACTAATTTATTACTTTTGGAAAAGTACTCATTTTGAAAATGAACTTCTTTAGTACTTTTGGAAAAAGTACTTGTTTAATTCGTACTTGTGAAAAAAGTACTTAATTAGTACTTTTGGAAAACGTAATTAATTAGTACTTTTCGAAAAAGTACTTATTTAATACTTTTGGGAAAAGTACTTATTTAGTACTTTTGGAAAAATTATTATTTAGTAGTTTTTGTGAAAGTAATTATTTAATACGTTTGGAAAAAGTACTCATTTAGTACTTTTGGAAAAGAACTTATTTAGTACTTGGAAAAGAACTTAAAAGTACTTATTTAGTGCTTTTGGAAAAAGAACTTATTTTATAATTTTGGAAAAAGTACTTATTTCGCACTCTTGGAAAAATTATTTATTTATTACTTTTGGAAAAAGTACTTATTTAGTGCTTTTTGAAAATATTAATTTTTAGTACTTTTGGGAAAAATACTTATTTAGTAATTTTGGAAAAGGTACTTATTTTGTACTTTTGGAAAAAGTACTTATTTAGTGCTTTTGGAAAAAGTACTTATTTAGTACTTTCGAAAAAAGTACTCATTTAGTACTTTTGGAAAAAGTACTCATTTAGTAATTTTGGAAAAAGTACATATTTAGTACTTTTTCCAAACTAATTTAGAACTAATTTACTAAATGAGTAGTACTTTTTAAAAATGTTCTTTAGTACTTTTGGAAAAAGTACTTATTTAATTCGTACTTGTGAAAAAAGTACTTAATTAGTACTTTTGGAAAACGTACTTAATTAGTACTTTTCGAAAAAGTACTTATTTAATACTTTTGGAAAAAGTACTTATTTAGTACTTTTGGAAAAAGTTCTTATTTAGTACTTTTTGTGAAAGTAATTATTTAGTACTTTTGGAAAAAGTACTCATTTAGTAGTTTTAGAGAACTTATTACGTACTTTTGAAAAAAGTACTTATTTAGTACTTTTGGAAAAAGTTCTTATTTAGTACTTTTGGAAAAGGTACTTATTTTGTACTCTTGGAAAAAGAACTTTTAGTACTTTGGAAAAAGTATGTATTTATTTAGTACTTTTCTAAAAACTACTTATTTAGTACTTTTTTAAAATGTACTTATTTAGTTCTTTTGGAAAAGTAACTTATTAAGTACTATTGGAAAATGTACTCAGTTAGTACTTTTGAAAAAAGTACTTATTTATTACTTTTGGAAGAAGTACTTATTTACTACTTTTGAAAAAAGTACTTATTTAGAACTTTTGGAAAAGGTACATATTTAGTACTTTTGGAAAAATTACTCATTTAGAACTTTTGGGAAAAGTACTTATTTAGTAATTTTTTAAAAGGTACTTATTTAGTACTTTTTGAAAAAAAACACTTATTTAGAACTTTTGGAAAAAGTTCTTATTAAGTACTTTTTGTAAAAGTAGTTATTTAGTACTTTTGGAAGAAATACTCATTTAGTACTTTTAGAAAAAGTATTTATTTAGTACTTTTGAAAAAAGTACTTATTTAATACTTTTTTAAAAAGTACTTATTTAGAACTTTTGAAAAAGTACTTATTTAGAACTTTTGGTAAAAGTACTTATTTAGTACTTTTGGAAGAAATACTCATTTGGTACTTTTGGAAAAAGTACTTATTTACTACTTGTGGAAAAAGTCTTTTTAGTACTTTTGGAAAAATTACTTTTCAGTACTTTTAAAAAAGTCCTTTTTAGTATATTTTTGAAAAAGTACTTTTTGCATTGTTTGATCAACAATTTATTTCTGCAAAAATATTATTCTTTTAGAAGCCATGTTTCCTATAAAATTGCTTTTGGCCCCTCAGGCCAATTTTAATAATAAAATACTAAGTTTTTATGTGTATGAATTCAAGGGTCATCCACCGCATAATACAGATTTCGAACCATTGAATTATTTTCATATCACCTTTAAAGGGGATTTAAGTTTTATATAAAGAATTCAACAATTTAAGGCAATGAATGAGACTTCAACCCTAAGAAACTGAATAAGTCCCCTCTGGGGCTTTAAGCATTAAATACAGATTTAAACCAAAATGTCTATAGCAAGAATTTGATGCTAAAAAACTATTTTATATTTTGGTCAAACATTTACTGACTCTCTTCATTTACAATAACCTACTCTTTCATTAAACATGCCTATGACCCCTTAAGGGATTTTAAAGGGTTAAATAAAGATTAAAGCCAAAATGTCTACAACACCAATTTGTTTCATCCTTTATTCTCTGTGTTAGCTACAAAAAGTGCTATTTTTTTGTAGTAGCAGTTAGTAGTAGTTGCTGTTAATAAGCTAAAATTTTGTGTGATTTGGTAAAACATATTTGACATACTTGAATGTATTTCAGTTTTTTCTTTTTTTTAAATATTTGATTTTATTCTTACCAAAAAAAAATTAAATAAAAAATTCTACCAATATTAAATCTCAGGGAGTGTGGGAAGAGCAGCAGCAGCAGCATGTTGTCAAGTTATAAACATGAAATAAAACTGTTAAAAGTTGATTTTTTTTTATTTTGTTAAAAAGAAAAAAGGCTGGTTGAGATTTGGCTGCCAGGCAGACAGTCGGTAAGGCTCGTAGTTTTCTACAAAAATGTATACAGTTTGTATGTTTTAGTTACAAATGGCGGGTAAAATATCTTTGTATATTTAGTATATATGTTAGTACATACTGTCAGGCAAGTATTGTATATAATATAATTATGGCTTTTACAGATACAACTATTCAGTCATATTGCTATCCGTATTATACATATTCGCATATTCTTATATTCACATAACCCAGCACTAAATATTGGTGGAAAAAAGTACCCAAAATCTTTTCAAAATGGGAGTAAAGAATGTTAAAAATATGATTAAGTACTTTTTTTTTGAAAATATACAAATTTGGTACTGTTTGTAAAAAGTACTAATGTTTTTTTTCCCAAAAAAATGTACTATGAATTGTATCTATAGAATAAAGAATAAATAATTAGTTGAAAATTTATAGAAAACTATTAAGTACTTTTTTTGTAAAAAGTACTTTTTTAAAAAAAAGTGCTTCAAAATAATATCAGTTTATTTAGAAAATTTTTCTATATTAAAAAGGAGAAAATTTAAAAGTTCTTTTTTAAAAAAGTACTAAATTTTGTTTAACAAAAAGTACTCAAACTATTTATAATTTGTACAAATAAATGTTTTAAAAAATACAAAATTAAAAGGGCGTAAATTTATGATTTATTTGAAAATATAAAAAAAGTACTAAATTTTTGGTACAATAAAAGTACCAAAAATGTTTATGAAATGAACAAATAAAAAATAAGATTATAAAATACAAAATTGATAAGAGTATTAAGCACTTTATTCGACAATATAAAAATTTGGTACTTTTTCGAAAAAATTTTGTTTTTGAAAATTTGGTACTTTTTCACAGAAGTTTTTTTTTTAAAAAAAAAATGTGAAATATTGCATGTTTAAAATGGAGAATAAAACCAACGTGAAATAAGTGCAAACATTTTAAAAACTATTTAGTACTTTTTTAAAAAATTTCTAATTTGGAATATATTTTTGGTAACTTTTAAAAAAAGTACTAAAATTTTTGTACAAAAAATAAGAATAAACAAATTTTCAAAAAGAATCTAAATTAAAAAAAGTTCATCCCAATAAGCATCAAAGTCCCAAAAATTCAAGCACTTGAAAATTTTGTTGGAATTTTAATTGAATGAAAATTAATTATGTTTTAAACTTGATAAATTTAATTATTTTTCAAACAAAAAACATATGGCTTGAATTTATGTTTCCTTTTTATTGGAGAATGTTATTGAAATAAAGTGTAATAAATTGCTTGACTAGATATAAAGGCTTGAATTGCACTTGCTTTCAACTTGAATTCCAGTAAAAATGCTTATTTGGATATTAGATAATTTATTTAAATAAACGGATTTGGTACTTTTTTGATATAAAAGTTTAGTATTTTTGGAAAAAGTACTTATTTGGTTCCTTTGGAAAAAGTACTTATTTAGTACTTTTGGAAAAAGTACTTATTTGTACTTTTGGAAAAAGTACTTATTTGGTTCCTTTGGAAAAAGTACTTATTTAGAATTTTTGGAAAAAGTACTTATTTGGTTCCTTTGGAAAAAGTACTTATTGAGTACTTTTGGAAAAAGTACTTATTGAGTACTTTTGGAAAATGTACTTATTTAGAATTTTTGCAAAGGATAACTATTTAGTACTTTTGGAAAAGTACTTATTTAGTACTTTAGGAAAAATTACTTATTTAGTTCTTTTGGAAAAAGTACTTATTTGGTTCCTTTGGAAACAGTACTTATTGAGTACTTTTAGAAAATGTACTTATTTAGAATTTTTGCAAAGGGTAATTATTTATTACTTTTGAAAAAGTACTTATTTAGTTCTTTTGGAAAAAGTACTTATTTGGTTCCTTTGGAAAAACTACTTATTTGGTTCCTTTTGAAAAAGTACTTATTTAGTACTTTTGGAAAAAGTACTTATTTAGTACTTTTGGAAAAAGTACTTATTTAGTACTTTTGGAAAAAGTACTTATTTGGTTCCTTTGGAAAAAGTACTTATTTAGTACTTTTGGAAAAAGTACTTATTTAGTACTTTTGGAAAAAGTACTTATTTGGTTCCTTTGGAAAAAGTACTTATTTAGTACTTTTGGAAAATGTACTTATTTAGAATTTTTGCGAAGGGTAATTATTTAGTACTTTTAGAAAAAGTACTTATTTAGTATATATAATAAATATAAATATAGAATATAAAGGATTAACACAAATAAAAAATCTAAAATTTTTCAAAACTTATTTGGTACTTTTTGTAAAAAGTACTAAATTGTTTTTTACCAAAAAGTACTCAAAATATAAAAAACGCAATATTAAAATAGGAAATTACGTAATTTATTTAAGAATATATGAATTTGGTACTTTTTGGAAAAGCACAAATTTTTTTTTTGTGCAAAAAAGTTCAGAAAATTTCGTACTTTTTTTTAAAAAAAAAAGTACTTTTAATAAAAAGTGTCCCAAAAAGTATTTTTAAAAAAGTCTTCCAAAAAATACGTTTAACCCAAAAAAGAGCTTTAACTTAATATTTGTTTATTTAAAAAAAATATTAAAAATGTTTACAATAATTTAAACAGTTTCTTTTCATAAGACCTCTGGGGGGTTTAAGGAGTGAATAAAGATTTAGGCCAAAATATCGATATCAACATTTTATTGCATATAAACTAATATTTTTTTATGTTTTTATTGTGTTTCTTCTTTTAAAAAGGCTTGATTTCGAATAAATTTCATATAACCCCCAGGGGGTTTAAAGGTTAAAATAAACATACTTTCTATATCACTGATATATTGCTTAAAAACTCATATGTTCTAAATGTTAATTGTGTCTTTTCTAAGAAATTTAATTTCATATGACCACTGAGGGGATTTAACGGTTCAAATAAAGATTTAAGACAAAATGTCTATATTAACAAATTTGTTTCCTAAAATTTCATATTTTATGTCGTTTTTCTTGTGTGTCTTCTTTTAGTAGGACTTAATCTTGAAAAAATCTCATATGACCCCTAAGGGGTTCAAAGGTTTAAATAAAGTTTTAAGCTAAATTAGTTATACTATCAAATGTATTCCATAAAAACTATTTATTTTTTATAGTTTTTAAAACTTGCTCCAAGAAATTTCTTGTGACCCCTGAGGGGTTTAAAGAATTATGTAAAGAATTACATCGAAATGTCTATATTAACAAACTTATTTTCTAAAATTTCATATTTCAAGTAGTTTTTCTTGTGTGTCTTCTTTTAATAGGACTTAATCTTGATAAAATCTCTTATGACCCCTAAGGGGTTCAAAGGTTTAAATAAAGTTTTAAGCTAAATTAGTTATACTATCAAATGTATATCATAAAAACTATTTATTTTAGAGAGTTTTTATTGTGTCTGTTCATTTAGTAAAACTTGCTCCAAGAAATTTCTTGTGACCCCTGAGGGGTTTAAAGAATTATGTAAAGAATTACATCGAAATGTCTATATTAACAAACTTATTTCCTAAAATTTCATATTTCAAGTAGTTTTTCTTGAGTGTCTTCTTTTAGTAGGACTTAATCTGGACAAATTTTCATATGACCCCTAAGGGGTTCAAAGGTTTTAATAAAGATTTAAGCCAAATTAGCTATACTATCAAATGTATACCATAAAAACTATTTATTTTAGAGAGTTTTTGTTATTTCTGTTCATTAAGTAAAACTAGCTTAATGGAATTTCTTGTGACCCCTGAGGGGGTTTAACGATTTAAATAAAGATTTAAGATAAATTGGCTATATTAACAAATTTATTTCCTTAAATTTCATATTTTACGAAGTTTTTCTTGTGTATCTTCTTTTAGTAGGACTTAATCTAGAAAAATTTTCATATGACCCCTAAGGGGTTCAAAGGTTTTAATAAAGATTGAAGCCAAATTAGCTATACTATGAAATATATTCCATAAATACAAATATTTTAGATAGTTTTTGTAGCGGTTCAAAGGGGGTAAATAAAGATTTATATACCCCTAAGGGGGTTTTAAGGCTGAAATTAATGTATATTTTATTGTATTTTTTTAGGAAATGTTAGTTTTAAAGCGAACTTCACTTTTTGCTGGGTTAAACATATATTCCTACATAAATAATGTTTGGTAGTCTAGGCGAAATGTATGTCTGTCTATATGTATGTTTGGAAAAAGAATAATACAAACAAAAAAAAATAAAGAGCAAAGCCCTGTTGTAATCAATGTAAAGTTGACCCAGTTTCAAAGACATATTGTGTGGATTATGGTTGTTTTGTATATTGATCATTTACGAATTCGTTTATATTAAAAATACAAAAAAATATAAGAAGAAAAAAAAACAGAAAATATAACAAACCATGTTCTTTTAACAGTATAAATAAATATTTAGTACATGCTGAGGAAAGAAAATTGTATGTAATTTCATTTAATGGCAACTCCATACTCGGCAATATTTTCAAGTGGTTTCTGTTTTTTTTTTTATTTTTTCTTCCACAAATTACATCAAATTCTTTTTATGCGTTGTAATACTTAAGGAAATATGTATTAAGTATTTGTAAATACTAGCTTATGAATACAGAAGAAGAAATGTTTTAATTGAAATTTATTTGCTATTTTAAAAAAAAAAACAAAAAAACAATGTATTTCTTAATCTTAACAAATAGAGGATGTTTAAAATAAATTTTGTTAAGATATTTTGCTGGCAGTAACATTAAGGGGAAGAATATTTCACTATAAATTGGTTAAATTTCCCTTAAGGCCAAGAAAATATTTAAAATTTTCTAACAATTTATTTATGTTTGTGGTTCGAAGGACCAAAAAAACATCATTTAATCATAAAGTGTATTTTGGAAATCTGTTTTAAAATTGCCACAATTTAGTTACTGAGGCATAATAGATCTAACAATTTCAAAAATGGCCTTTTATTTAAACAGAAAATCAATAAAATATTTGTTTAACAAGTTCGAAGGACCATCACTGAATTTGAGTTTGGCAGATGTAAAATAAATATTTTTGGCCACATTTTATAGGAACAAGTACTACCAAAAATAATTATACTCGCTCTGCTCTATTCAAGTAATATAGACAGAAAATTAATTTCATAAATGGTCCTTCGAACTTATTAAAAAATACCAAAACTACTCTACAATTCATATTGATCAACATATTTATAAAATAAATAAAAATTTATTCAGCTTTATAGTTTTTCAATAAACTTATGTTTTTATAAATTGTTTAGCTAATTGTGCGTAGGTAGTTTTTGGCCGACTTTTACTAATAGTTGCCAGCTATTAAAAAAAAAAAATTATTTTTATTTTTTATTAAACAAACATTTTAGACAAGATGTGTGAAAATAAATTTTAAGATCAATGTCTGGGGTAATTGTTTAAATATGTTTAATTTTTTGGAAAAATGTTTATTTAGAAGAAAAAAACTTTGGATGTTATCCAAACATTTAAATTTTGAAAGATTGCAATTGTCAACAAGTTTACTAATTTTTTTTTTTTTTTGTTAAAAAAAATTAATTTTAAATTGTTTGTCAAAAAGAAAAAAAAACCTAAAGTGAATGAATCATAGAAATTCAAAAGAAATTTAAGTAAAAACAAGTAAGAGTGCTATATTTGGCTGTGCCGAATCTTATATACCCTTCACCAAATTACAAATTTTAAACAAAAATTTGTTTTTTTCCAAAGTTGTTTTTTTAATTTTTTGGAAATTTTTTTTTTTCGAATTGTTATTTTAATTTTTTTTTTTAAAATTTAATTTTTTTTTTGTTTTTTTTATTTTTTTTTGTGAAAAAAAAATTCGGATTAAAAAATATTTTTTCCGATTTTAACCCATTGTAGGTCCAACTTACTATGGTCTTATATACGTCGTTGCAAAGGTCTTTGAAATATATATCATTAGTAATCCAGATATAGGTCAAAAATCGAGGTTGTCTTGGTTTTTTCCTAATATCTCAGACATTTGTGGACCGATTTTGCTGATTTTAAATAGGAAACTTCTCAAAAGCATGTCTGACAGAATTACTGAAGATTTGAGTCTCGAAGATATCTGGGGTCTTCAGAAAATTGATTTCAACAGACGGACAGAGACAGACATACATACATACATACATACATACATACATACATACATACATACATACATACATACATACATACATACATACATACATACATACATACATACATACATACATACATACATACATACATACATACATACATACATACATACATACATACATACATACATACATACATACATACATACATACATACATACAGACATACAGACATACAGACAGACAGACAGACAGACAGACAGACAGACAGACAGACAGACAGACAGACAGACAGACAGACAGACAGACAGACAGACAGACAGACAGACAGACAGACAGACAGACAGACAGACAGACAGACAGACAGACAGACAGACATACAGACATACAGACATACAGACATACAGACATACAGACATACAGACAGACATACAGACATACAGACATACAGACATACAGACATACAGACATACAGACATACAGACATACAGACATACAGACATACAGACATACAGACATACAGACAGACAGACAGACAGACAGACAGACAGACAGACAGACAGACAGACAGACAGACAGACAGACAGACAGACAGACAGACAGACAGACAGACAGACAGACAGACAGACAGACAGACAGACAGACAGACAGACAGACAGACAGACAGACAGACAGACAGACAGACAGACAGACAGACAGACAGACAGACAGACAGACAGACATACAGACATACAGACATACAGACATACAGACATACAGACATACAGACAGACATACAGACATACAGACATACAGACATACAGACATACAGACATACAGACATACAGACATACAGACATACAGACATACAGACATACAGACATACAGACAGACAGACAGACAGACAGACAGACAGACAGACAGACAGACAGACAGACAGACAGACAGACAGACAGACAGACAGACAGACAGACAGACAGACAGACAGACAGACAGACAGACAGACAGACAGACAGACAGACAGACAGACAGACAGACAGACAGACAGACAGACAGACAGACAGACAGACAGACAGACAGACAGACAGACAGACAGACAGACAGACAGACAGACAGACAGACAGACAGACAGACAGACAGACAGACAGACAGACAGACAGACAGACAGACAGACAGACAGACAGACAGACAGACAGACAGACAGACAGACAGACAGACAGACAGACAGACAGACAGACAGACAGACAGACAGACAGACAGACAGACAGACATGGCTTAATCGACTCCGCTATCTATAAGGATCCAGAATATATATATTTTATAGGGTCGGAAAATTATATTGTGGAAATTACAAACTTAAATATACCTTTCTCAAGAAGGTGAAGGTCTTTAGTCTTTTAGTACACCAACTATAGCTTACATCCTAGATCTTTTAGTAAACCGACTATAGCTTCAATCCTAGGCCTTTTAGTACACCAACATTAGCTTCAATCCTAGGTCTTTTAGTACACCAACTTTAGCTTCAGTCATAGGACTTTTAGTACACCAACTATAGCTTCAATCCCAGGTCTTTTAGTACTCAGTCTTAAGTCTTTTAGTACACCAACTGTAGCTTCAATCATAGGTCTTTCAGTACTCAGTCCTAAGTCTTTTAGTACTCCAACTGTAGCTTCAATCGTAGGTCTTCTAGTACTCAATCCTAGGCCTTTTAGTACACCAACTGTATCTTCAATCCCAGGACTTTTAGTACACCAAATGTAGCTACAATCCTAGGTTTTTAAGTACTCAGTCCTAAGTCTTTTAGTACACCAACTATAGCTTCAATCCTAGGTCTTTTTGTACTCAGTCTTAAGTCTTTTAGTACACCAACTTTAGGTCTTTTAACACACCAACTATAGCTTCAATCATAGATATTTTAGTACGCTAACTTTAGCTTCAATATTAGGTATTTTAGTACTCAATCCTGGGTCTTTTAGTACACCAAATGTAGCTAAATCCTAGGTCTTTTAGTACACCAACTATAGCTTCAATCCTAGGTTTTTTAGTACTCAGTCTTAAGACGTTTAGTACACCAACTTTAGCTTCAATCCTAGGTCTTTTAGTACACCAACTATAGCTTCAATGCTAGGTCTTTTAGTACTCAGTCTTAAGTATTTTAGTACTCCATCTGTAGCTTCAATCCTAGGCCATTTAGTACACCAACATTAGCTTCAATCCTAGGTCTTTTAGTACACCAACTTTAGCTTCAATCATAGGTCTTTCAGTACTCAGTCTTAAGTCTTTTAGTACACCACTGTAGCTTCAATCATAGGTCTTTCAGTACTCAGTCCTAAGTCTTTTAGTACACAAACTTTAGCTTAAATCCTAGGACTTTTAGTACACCAACTGTAGCTTCAATCAAAGGGCTTTTAGTACACAAACGTATGTCTGTTAGTACACCAATTGTAGCTTAAATCTTAGGTCTTTTATTAAACCAACTTTAGCTTAAATTGTAGATATTTTTGCTGTCCAAATGAATATTAAAGTTTAGCTTTAAAATATCAGTAATTAATAAAGCAAATTTTTAATAACAGGCGTCTAAATTTACCCCCATCAGCAAGTATATTTTTAACACCAAAAAAGTACTTGAATGATTTACATTGTTTTTTGCCTTAATTTGTTCAAACAATTCATGAGACTCCTAAACAAATGTGTGAAAAATATATTAATAAACTTGACCATAACCACAATTTCATAATTTGTTGTGTACACAATGTAATTCGGAAAACAAAACTAAAATTAATTAACACAAAAAAGCATTTATTTAAATCAATAAACATCCACAACCGCCTCATTTCAACTCATGTTTATTCAGATTTTGTTTCTTAATTTATGCACAAAAATAAAAGAGTAAAACAAAAAATAATAAAAATAATTCTACAAATGAAACATGACCGTATGGAGAAAATAATAAATAAAAAAAATGAAATTTTAAATAAACTACAAAACAAACATGACGCCAAATCTAAAAGGCGCACTGTTGTGAATGCGAAATTTTCAAAATTTATACATTTGAATACCAAACATACATATTCTCATATAGAATTTGGTGAAAAATTAACGCAATCGTCAATAGAAACAGTGGGAAGCAAATTATTCAAAATAAATACTTTTAGAAAAGGAAATTTCCATAAAATTCAAAAAGCAGCAGGGACAAATTATTTTTTTTAAAAAAACCTCTTTTTAAATAATTGTAAAATTAGGATATTCTTTAAACTATGGGAAACAATTGGAAAATCGTGTATATAGAAAATATACAGCGGAATCTTAGATTTCAAAAAATGGAATTTGTGAACTCTCTTTTTATTTATAAAGTTAGCTATATACAGGGTTTCAAATCAACTTGACCAACTTTTTTAGAAAATTTTTTGAAAATAAAATATTTCAATTTATTTTGCTCTCTATTGTGCCCATTATTTCTATATATTAATGATGTTATTTTTAATATTTGTTGTTATAGTGATTTTTTTATAGATAATTTTAATTTTTTGCAAAAATAGATTTTTGACTAATCAGTTTTTCTATAATGTTTTAAACAAACACTATCTACAAGCAAAATAAAAACAAATTAATTTTTTTAATATAAATTAAATATGTAAACTTAAACAAAAAAGCACAGCAAACTTATTGGAACTGGAAAATTAAGAAAATTCGAAATTAAAATTGGAATTCGAAATGGAGCAGAAACAGAAACCACAGAAAACTTAATATAATTGAATAAAGTATAATTTTAGCAAAATTTTTAAATTTTTTTCAAATTATGAAATTTCGAAATTAAGTTCGAATTTTCGAAATTTACAAAATTTGTTAAAATTCTAAGAAAATGCCTGAAAAATGTAATACAACTGAAAATTATAACATTTTAATAAAAATTTTGAAGTTTGCAACAAATTATGAAATTTCGAACATAAGTTCGAATTTTCGATAACAAAATGTGTTAAAATTTTATGAAAAAGCTTGAAACATGTAATACAACTAAAAATTATAACATTTTAATAAAAATTTTGAAGTTTGCAACAAATTAAGAAATTTCGAAATTAAGTTCGAAATTTCGAATTTCACAAAAAGTGTTCAAATATATAGAAAATCCTTAGGAAACTTAATAAATTTAAAAAATATTATATTTAAGCAAAATTTAAGCTGTATTTTGAATTCGAACTTAAGTTCGAATTTTCGACATTAACAAAATTTGTTCTAATTTGAAAGAAAATGCTTGAAAAAAGTTTTCAAAATCTGAAGAAAATCCATAAGAAACTTAATAAAATTAAAAATTATAATATTTAAGCAAAATTTAAGATATAACATGAATTCGAACTTAAGTTCGAATTTTCGAAATTAACAAAATTTGTTCTAATTTGAAAAAAATGCTTGAAAAACGTAATAAAACAGATAATTCTTACATTTTAATATAAATCTTGAAGTTTTGCAACAAATTGAGAAAATTCGAAATTAAGTTCGAAATTTTGAATTTCACAAAAAGTGTTCAAATCTATAGAAAATCCATAAGAAACTTAATAAATTTAAAAAATATTATATTTAAGCAAAATTTAAGCTGTATTTTGAATTCGAACTTAAGTTCGAATTTTCGAATTTAACAAAATGTGTTAAAATTTTAAGAAAGTGCTTGAAAAATGTAAAACAATTGAAAATTATTACATTTTAATAAAAATCTTAAAGTTTTGCAACAAATTGAGAAAATTCGAAATTAAGATCGAAATTTCGAATTTCACAAAAAGTGTTCAAATCTGTAGAAAATCCATAAGAAACTTAATAAATTTAAAAAATATTATATTTAAGCAAAATTTAAGCTGTATTTTGAATTCGAACTTAAGTTCGAATTTTCGAATTTAACAAAATGTGTTAAAATTTTAAGAAAGTGCTTGAAAAATGTAAAACAATTGAAAATTATTACATTTTAATAAAAATCTTAAAGTTTTGCAACAAATTGAGAAAATTCGAAATTAAGTTCGAAATTTCGAATTTCATAAAAAGTGTTCAAATCTGTAGAAAATCCATAAGAAACTTAATAAATTTAAAAAATATTATATTTAAGCAAAATTTGAATTCGAACTTAAGTTCGAATTTAACAAAATGTGTTAAAATTTTAAGAAATTGCTTGAAAAATGTAATACAATTGAAAATTATTACATTTTAATAAAAATTTTAAAGTTTGCAACAAATTGAGAAAATTCGAAATTAAGTTCGAAATTTCGAACTTCACAAAAAGTGTTCAAAATCTGAAGAAAATCCATAAGAAACTTAATAAATTTAAAAAATATTATATTTAAGCAAAATTTAAGCTATAATTTGAATTCGAACTTAAGTTCGAATTTTCGAAATTAACAAAATTTGTTCTAATTTGAAAGAAAATGCTTGAAAAACGAAATAAAACAGAAAATTATTACATTTTAATACAAATCTTGAAGTTTTGCAACAAATTGAGAAAATTCGAAATTAAGTCCGAATTTTCGAAATTCATAAAAAGTGTTCAAATCTGTAGAAAATCCATAAGAAACTTAATAAATTTAAAAAATATTATATTTAAGCAAAATGTAAGCTATAATTTGAATTCGAACTTAAGTTCGAATTTTCGAAATTAACAAAATTTGTTCTAATTTGAAAGAAAATGCTTGAAAAACGTAATAAAACAGATAATTATTACATTTTAATACAAATCTTGAAGTTTTGCAACAAATTGAGAAATTTCGAAATTAAGTTCGAAATTTCGAATTTCACAAAAAGTGTTCAAATCTATAGAAAATCCATAAGAAACTTAATAAATTTAGAAAATATTATATTTAAGCAAAATTTAAGTTATAATTTGAATTCGAACTTAAGTTCGAATTTTCGAAATTAACAAAGTGTGTTGAAATTTAAAGAAAATGCTTGAAAAATGTAATACAACTGAAAATTATTATATTTTAATAAAAATTTTGAAGTTTGCAACAAATTGAGAAAATTCGAAATTAAGTTCGAAATTTGTAATTTCACAAAAAAAACCTTCAAACTTGAAGAAAAACCTCAAGAAACTTAATATAATTTGAAAAAGTATTAATTTTAGTAAAATTTTGAAATTTCCTTCAAATTAAAAAATTTCGAACTTCAGTTCGAATTTTCGAAATTAGCAAAATGTGTTAAAATTTAAAGAAAATGCTTGAAAAATGTAATACAACTGAAAATTATTATATTTTAATAAAAATTTTTAAGTTTGCAACAAATTAAGAAATTTCGAAATTCAGTTCGAAATTTCGAATTTAAGAAAAAACGATCAAACTTGAACAAAAAACACAGGTTTGCTGTGTTTGCTTACAAAATAATGAAATTCAATAAAAATGTTGAAATTTTTTACGAATTAAGTAATTTCGAAATTAAGTTCGAATTTTTGAATTTAACAAAAACATTTTTAAAATTAATAAAAAAAAAATAATTCTATTTTATTCGACCTTTTTATTTAATAAAACTGAAAAATTATTATATTTAAGCAAAATTTAAGCTATAACGAGATTTCGAAATTATGTTCGAATTTTTGAATTCAACAAAAACGGAATAAAAACTCTGCAAACTTAATGGAACTATAAAAAGCAATTTGATATGAAAAATTTAATACAATTGAAAATTATAACATTTTAATAAAAATTTTGAAGTTTGCAACAAATTAAGAAATTTCGAAATTCAGTTTGAAATTTCGAATTTAAGAAAAAACGATCAAACTTGAACAAAAAACACAGGTTTGCTGTGTTTGCTTACAAAATAATGAAATTCAATAAAAATTTTTAAATTTGCTTCCAATTATGAAATTTCGAAATTAAGTTCGAATTTTCGAATTCAACAAAAAGTGTTCAAAGCTGAAGAAAATCTTTAAGAAACTTAATAAAACTGAAAATTTATTATATTTAAGCTAAATTAAAGCTATAACATGAGTTCGAAATTAAGTTCGAATTTTCGAAATTAACAAAAAGCGCTTTAATTTAAATAAAAAGTGCAGCCAACTTATTATAATTTAAAAAGTTCATAATTTTAATATAAATTTTGAAATTTCTTACAAATTTAGAAAATTCGAAATTAAGTTCGAATTTTCGAATTTAACAAAAACCACTCAAATTTGAATAAAAACACTACTACTATAATAAGCAATTAATATCAAGTAAAATTTTTAAATTTTCTTCAATTAAGAAATTTCGAAATTAAGTTCGAATTTTCGAATTTAACAAAAAGTGTTCAAAATTGAAGAAAATCTTTAAGAAACATAATAAAATTGAAAAATTATTATATTTAAGCAAAACTTAAGCTATAACATGAATTCGAAATTAAGTTCGAATTTTCGAATTTAACAAAAAGCGCTTTAATTTAAATAAAAAGTGCAGCCAACTTATTATAATTTAAAAAGTTCATAATTTTAATATAAATTTTGAAATTTCTTACAAATTTAGAAAATTCGTAATTAAGTTCGAATTTTCGAATTTAACAAAAACCACTCAAATTTGAATAAAACCACTGCTAAATTAATGGAATTATATAAAGCAATTAATATCAAGTAAAATTTTTAAATTTTCTTTAAATTAAGAAATTTCGAAATTAAGTTCGAATTTTCGAATTTAACAAAAAGTGTACAAAGTTGTAGAAAATCTTTAAGAAACATAATAAAATTGAAAAATTATTATATTTAAGCAAAATTTAAGCTATAACATGAATTCGAAATTAAGTTCGAATTTTCGAAATTAACAAAAAGAGCTCAAATTTTAATAAAAACCACAGCCAACTTATTATAATTTAAAAAGTTCATAATTTTAATATAAATTTTGAAATTTCTTACAAATTTAGAAAATTCGATATTAAGTTCGAATTTTCGAATTTAACAAAAACCGCTCAATTTTGAATAAAAACACTACTAAATTAATGGAACCATAAAAAGCAATTAATATCAAGTAAAATTTTTAAATTTTCTTCAAATTAAGAAATTTCGAAATTAAGTTCGAATTTTAGAATTTAACAAAAAGTGTTCAAAGTTGAAGAAAATCTTTAAGAAACATAATAAAATTTAAAAATTATTATATTTAAGCATAATTTAAATTATAACATGAATTCGAAATTAAGTTCGAATTTTCGAAATTAACAAAAAGCGCTTTAATTTGAATAAAAAGTACAGCCAACTTATTATAATTTAAAAAATTCATAATTTTAATATAAATTTTGAAATTTCTTACAAATTTAGAAAATTCGAAATTAAGTTCGAATTTTCGAATTTAACAAAAAGTGTTCAAATTTGAAGAAAATCTTTAAGAAACTTAATAAAACTGAAAATTTATTATATTTAAGCTAAATTAAAGCTATAACATGAGTTCGAAATTAAGTTCGAATTTTCGAAATTAACAAAAAGCGCTTTAATTTAAATAAAAAGTGCAGCCAACTTATTATAATTTAAAAAGTTCATAATTTTAATATAAATTTTGAAATTTCTTACAAATTTAGAAAATTCGAAATTAAGTTCGAATTTTCGAATTTAACAAAAACCACTCAAATTTGAATAAAAACACTACTACTATAATAAGCAATTAATATCAAGTAAAATTTTTAAATTTTCTTCAAATTAAGAAATTTCGAAATTAAGTTCGAATTTTCGAATTTAACAAAAAGTGTTCAAAGTTGAAGAAAATATTTAAGAAACATAATAAAATTGAAAAATTATTATATTTAAGCAAAATTTAAGCTATAACATGAATTCGAAATTAAGTTCGAATTTTCGAAATTAACAAAAAGAGCTCAAATTTTAATAAAAACCACAGCCAACTTATTATAATTTAAAAAATTCATAATTTTATTATCAATTTTTAAATTTCCCACAAATTTAGAAATTTCGAAATTAAGTTCGAATTTTCGAATTTAACAAAAACCGCTCAATTTTGAATAAAACCACTTCTAATTAATGGAATTATAAAAAGCAATTAATATCAAATAAAATTTTGAAATTTTCTTCAAATTAAAAAATTTCAAAATTAAGTTCGAATTTTCGACTTTAACAAAAAATATTTAAATTGAAGACAATCTTTAGGAAACTTAATAAAACTGATAAATTATTATATTTAAACAAAATTTCAGCTCTAACATAAATTCGAAATTAAGTTCGAATTTTCGAATTTAACAAAAAGCACAGCCAACTTAATAGAATTTATAAAAAAATCACAATTTTAAGCATAAATTTAAAATTTCTTACACATTTAGAAAATTCGAAATTAAGTTCGAGTTTTCAAATTTCACAAAATGTATTCAAATTTTAAGAAAATTACTAAATTATCGGTTTTAGATATTTAAGCAATAACAAAATTTCGTATTTAACAAAAAATACAGAAATTTTAACAAAAAGCCCAACAAACTTAACAGAATTTAAACTATTATTAATTTCAATTAAGATGTTTAATAAAAATTAATTTCAGAAAATTCGAAATTTAGCTTCAATATTTCTATTTTTTTTTTGTTCTAATTCCCCTATATAAAATGTCTAAATTTGTGTACAATAAACTTTAATTTATTCTAAAGCTATTCCTCATTATTTATTTATTTATAATTTTGTTCCCCAGTGTAAAATCCACTAGATATTTTCATAATTTGTATTCCCAGCATAAATACACTCATTTCTACAGACATATTTGTGTGTATTTTTTTGATGTTAATGTTGTTGCTATTACATTTTTGTATTTAACTGTATTTGTAGGAAATGCAAATATAGTGGGAGTGAGTATTTTTTTCCTCTCTCTCTCTAAAGACCTGAAAATAACGTGATTTAATTGTAGTGATGAGTAAGTTAATGCCCTGTTGTTATTGTGTTTGGTTTTTTTATTTTTCCTTTTTTTTCTTTCGATTTTCCTAGTGTGTCTGTACTTGTTTTTTTTTTTGTTTTGTTACAGCATAAAAAAAAGAGAGTCAGTCGTTTTATTTATTACTTTTTAAAAGACAATAGGCCGTTGTTTTCTTGCTTCTTCCTCTTAGTTGCTGGTCTTTGTCTTTTGGTCCCCCTTTTAATGTTGGTTAAAAGACAGACAACTTCAGTGACAGTTCAACAGTCTAATGGTGGAATGACGGACTTACAGTCAAGAAACAAACAAACATATTTATAGCAATAAATTCTTCCTTATTTTCAGCATATTATAACTTACTACAAGACAACATCGACGACGACATCGAGACGGGTATAAAAGAAAAAAAAAACTCCAAATAGAGAAGTATTTTTTTGTTGTTGATATATTTGCAGAAACTTTAAGTTAGACGTTCTTCTGGTGTACGTGTAAATAGTCAACCATTTCAAATCCAGTAAAAGACCACTAGGAACGAATAGTGACAACATTTTTGTGTGAGTTTTGTTTGGAAACTATTACACCATGGCCCATCGTAGGTCTTTTAGTACACCAACTTCAGCATCAATCTTGAGGCTTTTAAAAGACCAACTTAAGCTCCAATCGTGGGTCTTTTACAAGACCAACTTTGGCTTCAGTCGTGTATCATTTACAAGACCAACTTTAGGTACATTCTTGGATTATTTACAAGACCTACTTTAGCTTCAGTCGTGGGTCTTTTGCAAGACCAACTTTAGCTTCGCTCGTGGTTCTTTTGCAAGACCTACTTTAGCTCTGTGGTGGATCATTTACAAGATCAACTTTAGCTTCGGTCGTGGGTCTTTTGCAAGACCAACTTAAGCTTATGTGGTGGAACATTTACAAGACCTACTTTAGCTTCGGTCGTGGTTCTTTTGCAAGACCAACTTTAGCTTCTGTGGTGAATCATTTGCAAGACCTACTTTAGCTTCGGTGGTGGGTCTTTTGCAAGACCAACTTTAGCTTCAGTCGTGGATTATTTACAAGACCAATTTTAGCTTCGCTCGTGATTCTTTTGCAAGACCAACTTTAGCTTCTGTGGTGGATCATTTACAAGACCTACTTTAGCTTCGGTCGTGGGTCTATTGCAAGACCAACTTTAGCTTCAGTCGTGGATCATTTACAAGATCCACTTTAGGTTTAGTCTTGGATTATTTACAAGACCAACTTTAACTTCAGTCGTGGATCTTTTACAAGACCTACTTTAGCTTCGGTCGTGGATCATTTGCAACACCTACTCTAGCTTCTGTAGTGGATCATTTACAAGACCAACTTTAGCTTTACTTAGAATTCTTGGGGAACCTTATAAAAGATTCTTTACATCTTATAACCGTTTTGGGAAATAGTGTAAACAATGGCATTATCATACCTACACTACTAAATACTAAGTACAACTATTACTTACTTACAAGCTCTACTATGTCTGGTACTAAACTCGTAGCATTCATTGGACTTGTTTGTACATGATGGCGATAAAGCTTCTTCCGTGTGTGAGAATAATTTTACGGTGTTATTTTGTATGTGTAAAATTAACGACAACAAAAACAATAAATTCATGAGAGAAAGAAGATTTTCTTCTACATTGTTTTTGGTATGGGGAAGTGATAACAAAACAACTATGTATGGGAATGATGTAGTAAGACGAAGACGTAGCAGATGTCGTAAAAAAATAAAGAACAGTGTGTTGCAAGTAGGTATTTTGTGTACAACAACTTGTAAATAATAAAAAAAGAAATAAAACTAAATAATAAATGAATAAAATACACTTACTAACACACATTAAAACAAATAATACTCGTAACAATAGAAATGATTTTTAGTCTAAGAATGGAAATCTGAATTTAAAATTAAGAATAATTAATCAAAACAAATGAATGAGAACTTTAGAAAGAAGGCTGGGATTTTATAATAACCGGAAAGATGTTTAGTTAACTTTAAGAAAACATTTTTAAAGGAGGTTTGATTAGAATAAAGTTTCGTTAAGCTTTTGTAAGTGACAAAAATTATAAATTTTTGTGGATTTAAATATAACATTATCTAAGTAAAACGAATATGGCATGAGCTTTATTTAAATACTTATAGTTTAGAAAATAAAGTTTCGTTAAATTTTTTAAATTTTAAAAAATTTAAATTTTTTGTGGATTTAAATATTATATTATTTATAAAAAACGAATATGGCATTAGATTTTTTCTGCAGCCTTTAGTTTAAGAAATAAAGTTTCGTTAAGTTTTTGAAATTGTTAAAAATTAAAATTTTTTATGGATTTAAATATTAAATTTTCTAAGTTAAACAAAAATAGCAAAATTTTCATTCAAATATTTTTGGTTTATGAAATAAAGTTTCGTTTAGTTTTTTAAATTGTTGAAAATTTAAATTTTTTATGGATTTTAATATTACATTATCTAAGTAAAACGAATATAGCAAAAGTTTCATTCAAATACTTTTGGTTTAGAAAATAAAGTTTCGTTAAGTTTTTAAAATTTGTCAAAAATTATAAATTAATGTGGATTTAAATATTATATTATTTATGTAAAACGAATATGGCATTAGATTTTTTATGCAGCCTTTAAATAAGGAAAAAAAGTTTCGTTAAGTTTTTTAAATTGTTAAAAATTTAAATATTTTATGGATTTTAATATTAAATTATCTAAGTAAAACAAATATAGCAAAAGTTTAATTCAAATATTTTTGGTTTAGGAAATAAAGTTTCGTTAAGTTTTTTTAAATTGTCAAAAATTTAAATTTTTTGTGGATTTAAATATAAAACTATCTAAGTAAAACAAATATAGCATTAGCTTTTTTCAACTGCCTTTAGTTTAGGAATCGAAGTTTCGTTAAGTTTTTTAAATTGCCAAAATTTTAAATTTTTTATAGATTTAAATATAAAATTATTTAAGTAAAACAGATATAGCATTAGCTTTTTTCAACTGCCTTTAGTTTAGGAATTAAAGTTTCGTTAAGTTTTTTAAATTGCCAAAAACTTTAAGTTTTTGTGGATTTATATATTAAATTATCTAACTAAAACGAACATAGTAAAAGTTTTATTCAAATATTTTTGGTTTAGAAACTAAGGTTTCGTTAAGTTTTTCAAATTGTCAAAAATTATAAATTTTTGTGGATTTAATTATTATATTATCTAAGTAAAATTAATATAGCCAAAGTTTCATTTAAATATTTTTGGTTTAGAAACTAAGGTTTCGTTAAGTTTTTTAAATTGTCAAAAATTATAAATTTTTTGTGGATTTAATTATTAAATTATCAAAGTAAAACGAATATATCAAAGGTTTCATTCGTATATTTTTGGTTTAGAAAATAAAGTTTCGTTAAGTTTTTAAATTGACAAAAATTAAAATTTTTATGGATTTAAATATTACTATTATCTATATAAAACGAATATAGCATTAGCTTTTATCAACTGCCTTTGGTTTAGAAAATAAAGTTTCGTTAAGTTTTTTAATTTTTCAAAAATTTTATATATTTGTAGATTTAAATAATAAATTATCTAAGTTAAACAAAAATAGCAAAAGTTTCTTTCAAATCTTTTTGGTTTAAAAAATAAAGTTTCGTTAAGTTTTTTAAATTGTCAAAAATAAGAAATTTTTGTTAATTTAAATATAAAATTATGTAGGTAAAACAATTATAGAAAAATTTTCAATCAAATCCTTTTGATTTTCAAAATAAAGTTTCGTTAAGTTTTTCAAATTCTCAAAAATAAGATATTTTTCTTGATTTATAGTAAAATTTTCATTGAAATGCTTTTAATTTAGAATGAAGTTTCATCAAAATTGAGAATTTTTTAAAATGTATTTTCTATTTCCCAGCCACTGTCCTTTATCACTGGAAAATAAACTCATTTGCAAGTTCACCACAATCTTTAAAACATTTTTGCTTTTAATGAATTTCTTAAACGCCAATAATTTAATCAAAAACATATTATAATACACTCCCTATTAAATAAGATTCCTTTAATTTTTAATTTTATGTTTCACATTTTCTTCTATTTTTCCATGTCACAAAGTCTATTTTAAAACTCTCCCTCTAAAAGAGAAGGGTCACATTAAAAAACCCCCCAACAAAACCAACCAAACAAACAAAAAAATAGGGAAATTAGTACAACAACAAGAATAGAAACAAAATGAGAAAAAGTAGGAAAAAAAACTAACGGAAACAAGAGGGAGTTGAATGAATGAAGAAAGAAAAATAGTAAAAGGGGGGAGAAGGTGGGAGAAAAACAAGGTGGAGGGATGTCATGTCATTAAATGAGAATTTGTGGTAGAGATTTTTCCTGATGCCAGACAAGAAAAATAGAGGTAGGGTCTTTTTTTTAACAATTTTAAATTTATTTAATATTAATTATACATAAACATTTATACAAAAAACTTACCCAAAATAAAATATTGATTAAAACCATCAAAAATTTCACACATGAACAGCAGCCGTTGAGACCCATTTTTGTTGTTGTTGTTTTCTTGCTTATTTTACAGTGGTTGTTGTTGTATTTGTATAATAATAGAGATTTATTTCCTTTTTTTCTACTCTGCTTCTTCTTGTGGGGTTTTTCTTTTTAATTTTTTATTTTTGTTTTGCTTTTTTTTTTAATAACAAGGAGCAGTTAATGCAACAAACTCATACTCTAATTACTCTCTTATATATAGAAATTTTCACACATACTGTTACATTGGCAGCTGTATTATTTTTTTGGTTTTGTTTTTATTGTTGTTGCATTTTCTTTTAATCACTGCTGTACAACTCTATTTAGTTGAGTACCTGCAATTGTGTTTAAAGAGGGATTTTTTTCTTGTATTAGAGAGGAACTAAACATGTAAACAAAACGGTAAAATGGTACTTTTTTTGGGGGGGTTTTGGAGGATTTTCAAGATTAATTGATAAGTATTTATGTAATTTTATTGATATTTTAATCGTTTCTGCTAATATTTTATATTTTTATTGATTTAGTGAGTTAAAATTGAATAAAGTTATTTATTTTAATAAAATTTGTTTGTCTTTGGACTAAATTAGTATTTCAATAAGCTAAAAAAGACTAAAAATTAAAGTAATTTGAATATTTTGTGGAAATTGTTGTTGTTGCAAGACATTTTTTATTTTGCTAATAAATTTTTCTTTTAAAATATGCCAAAAATTAGCAAATATTGAACTAATTTCAAATTATCTTGGGTTACTTAAAGCTTTCCAATTAATAATTCACTAATTTCTGCTAATGCTAAATATTTATCATTTTGCTATTTAAAAATACGATTTTTTCTATTATCCAGAGAAAACTGATACATTTTTTTCGATGTAGCAAAGCAAATTCTATTGAAAACCATAAACATTTAAATTAAAATTTTTTTTTTAATATTTAGCGAAAAAAATTTTAGTGAAAAAAAAATTCGGATTAAAAAATATTTTTTCCGATTTTGACCCATTGTAGGTCCAACCTACTATGGTCTTATATACGTCATTGCAAAGGTCTTTGAAATATCTATCATTAGATATCCATTTTGTCTATATTAATGACTTAGTAATCCAGATATAGGTCAAAAATAGGTAAAAAATCGAGGTTGTCCTGTATCTCAGCCATTTGTGGACCGATTTTCTCGCAACCGAGCCGGAAGAATTCCGGAGATATTGCTGTATGAATCGTGTATGTAAGTTATTTGGGGACTTCGGAAAGTTGATTTCAACAGACAGACAGACGGACATGGCTTAATCGACTCCGCTATCTATAAGGATCCAGAAATTACAAACCAAATGACAAACTTATACCATTCTCACGAAGAATCCCGCATTTTTAAATCATACATCTAATAAATCGTTTAAATTTTAAATTTTTTTTTCCTTTTTGAAAAGCACAAACAATTTCCTTTAAAATTATATAAAATTCATGTACTTTTTCGTTTCTTTATGGTAAATAACACGTTTTTAAAAGGAAATATAATTTTTTTCAAATGTTTCTAGAAAAGTTTTTCATAATTTTTTAATATATTTAAATTTTTAATTTATTTAAACGTATTTGAAAAGCTAACTTAATTATCTTTAAAATGATGTAAAATTTAACTAAAATTTTATTTTCTTTTAAAAAATAACATAAGTTTAAAAGTTACTTTATATTTTTTCTTAGCACACGCAAGCTTATTTTTTCAAGACCTTTCGAATCATTGAAATCGGGAGAAAAAAATTGAGCGTGTTTAAAAATTTTACATGTCCCTGGATCATTTGTAGGCCCCATTTTAATAACTTAAACTCGAATACTCCTTCGAAAAATTTTATCCCAATAAAAATGATTCGTAGTAGCAACCGAATTTATTGCTGATTGAATGATTCGATTATAAACATTTTTCGGTTCTATCAACACAAAATCATTTGATAAAGATGAATTTCGATTAAAGTAATCAAACTTTGGTTACTATTTCTAAAATTTTGTAGCCACAACAGTAAAATTCGATCACTAAGGCAGAATCAATTCGGTTGCTACCGCGAATCTGTTTTCTCTGTGTGCGTATTTAAAATATTGCAGCCACAATTTGAAGATTCAAGAAAATTCGGTCATAACAGCTGAATCATTTATTTGACAATTAACTCAGACAATCAATTGATTAAGAACTGCTAACATTTGGCCAATTGCATTAGAAAGTAAGTAAAAGGATTTAATTTTTACATTCTTGCAATAGAAAATCAGTTGAAAAAGGACAAATAATGATAGAGACAGCCATTATGGCTTTAAATCAGGGACCTTTATGGTGATATTAAAAAAATGATCTCAACTCCACAGTTAACATTTGAGGAGTTTTATTTTTTTTCGTCAGAAAATAAAAAACCTTGTGGAGTTTTATTTTTTTCGTCAAAAAAAAAACTCACTTGAGGAGTTTTATTTTTTTCCGTCAGAAAATAAAAAACCTTGAGGAGTTTTATTTTTTTCGTCAGAAAAAAAACTTACTTGTGGAGTTTTATTTTTTTCGTCAGAAAATAAAAAACCTTGAGGAGTTTTATTTTTTTCGTCAGCAAAAACTCACTTGAGGAGTTTTATTTATTTCGTCAGAAAATAAAAAACCTTGAGAAGTTTTATTTTTTTCGTCAGAAAAAAACTCACTGAGGAGTTTTATTTTTTTCGTCAGAAAATAAAAAACCTTGAGTTTTATTTTTTTCGTCAGAAAATAAAAAACCTTGAGGAGTTTTATTTTTTTCATAAGAAAAAAAACTCGCTTGAGGAGTTTTATTTTTCCCGTCCGAAAAAAAAATCACTTGTGGAGTTTTATTTTTTTCGTCAGAAAATAAAAAACCTTGAGGACAGAAAAAAACTAACTTGAGGAGTTTTATTTTTCCCGATCGAAAAAAATATCACTTGAGGATTTTTATTTTTCTCGTTCGAGAAAAAAATCACTTGAGTTTTATTTTTCCCGTCAGAAAAAAAACTCATTTGAGGAGTTTTATTATTTCCCGTCAGAAAATAAAACTCTTTTCGTTTATTTTCTACTTGTTTTCAGTATCTTCCTTTATTGAGACTATCTGATATAATGAGTGTAGTAATTTATTTGTTTAAGAAAAAAAAACAACAACATTTTATAATAGGAATCAAACAATAACAAATTAAAATCCCACTTGATTTTATTTTAATGACAATTTATTCAATTGCTATGCAAATTGTAATAAAATGAGTTTTATTATCTGAAGGAAAAAATAAAACTCCTCAAATGAGTTTAATTTTCTGACGGGAAAAATAAAACTCCTCAAATGAGGAGTTTTTTTTCCGGACGGCTATTTAAAACTCTTTTTTAAGACTTGATTTTATTTTAATGACAATTTATTCAATCGCAATGCAAGGTGCTTTAGAAATTGTAATCATTTGATCAGCGGCAAGCTTTAGGTGGCAATTTACATAAAATGAGTTTTATTTTATGACAGAAAAAATGAAACTCCTCAAATTAGTTTTATTTTCTGACGGAAAAAATAAAACTCCTCAAATGAGTTTTTTTATAACGGCTATTTAAAACCGTTTTTTAAGACTATATTTTATTTTAATAACAATTTATTCAATTGCAATGCAATGGTGCTTGACCAGCGACAAGCTTTAGGGGTCAATTTATACAAAATGAGTTTTATTTTCTGACGGAAAAAATAAAGCTCCGCAAATGAGTTTTTTTCTGACGGGAAAAATAAAACTCCTCAAATAACTTTATTTTATGACGGAATAAATAAAACTCCTCAAATGAGTTTTATTTTCTGACGCAAAAAATAAAACTCCTCAAATGAGCTTTTTTATGAAGGCAATTTAAAACGGTTTTTTAAGAGTTTCATGCGAACTTTTATTTTTACGATGAATAATAACTGTTTTAGATGGATTTTTATTTTTAAAGTCACAAAATAACAGTTATAAAATACATTTTTTGATGTCACTTATAACCGTTAGGGTCTCTGCTTTTTATCTATTTCAAACTAGGCAGCCTTCATCGGAAAATCCGGTATTAAAATTTGAATCACTCATTTATGAACAAATTCCTTAAGATATACATACTTTTTTCTCTGTGTACCACAGATAATCTGGTGATTTTGAACCAATGACATTTCACCAAACTGTATGAGAATGGCAATAAAAGCCAACAGGATATTTTCTAGACATAGAAATCCAGCAAGGACATAAAAATATCCAATTGGATTGTAAAACAATGAAAGTTTTTTTCAATTAACACATTTCATAGGCAAAAAAGGATTTATTTTTGTGGTCTAGTAGCAACAGAAAATCAATTGACAAAAATTAATAATGATGGAGACAGACATAATTTTGTCTATCTCTTTTAAACGTGAATCAAATTTGAATCACTCATTTATGAACAAATTCCTTATTTTTAATACTTTTTTCTCTGTGTACCACTGATAATCTGGTGATTTTGAACCAATGACATTTCACCAATTGTATGATAATGGCAATAAGAGCCAACAGGATATTTTCTAGACATATAAGGACATAAAAATATCCAATTGGATTGTAAAACAATGAACAGTTTTTCAATTAACACATTTCACAGGCTAGCAGTTTAGCAGTTTTTGCTAAAAAATTACTTAAATAATACTATTTTTTTTAATTTTTGTTAATTAGTTTTAAAAACTAACAATTTTTTTTATAAAATTTTCTTTATCAAACTATAAAAATATTCTGCTAAAAAAAGTACCAAATTTGGACCAATTAAGAGTATTTATTTTCAATTAAGCTTTTGATTATTAGTTTTTGTTCTTGTTTTTGCAAAAATCCTCTTTTTATTTTGCTAAATTACTACATTTTTTGTTGGTATATTTTATTTGTTATCCCTGTTTTAGGGTACGTAAACCACATTGTTTTTGTAATAATATCTTCTTCTTTACTTTAGTTCTTGTTCTTTTTCTACAAAAATACACAAACACTCTCACACAACACAAAACTACACTCTGTTTAAAACTCAACTCTCATCTCGAAATACTAAACTGGGGCTTCCTTTGACCTCTTTTAACTTTTTCTATCTTGTACGTGTAATTGTTGTTGTTGTTGTGATTTTTTGCTGCTTCTTTTTCTCTCCTTTAATTTTCTGCAAATAAAATGTGAGTGTGTCGTTGTCGTCGTTCGTTTGAATGACTTTTTGTTACTGGATTCATTGACTTTTTTTTATTGTTTTATTTACTTTAATTTCACTTTTTATTTGTATTATTTATTTGTTTTCAAATAATTTATATAAAATTTATTTTATAATCAACACCCACCACTCTAGATTCCTTTAAATTTTTTTTTTTATTTTTAATAACAGGAAATGGAATATTTTTCTTTTTATTTTGTGAAAAATATTTAGTAATTTTCTTTGCTTTCTCTACTTTATTTTTTAAAACTTTGTTATTTCTTCACACTTTTATCATCTTCCTCGATTTTAAAACGCGTCTTTTCGTTGTTGGCAATTTTGTTGGTTTTATTAAAAAAAATGTCTTTCTATTTTTTGTGCTATAATTTTTTTTTTTTCTAACAAACCAACTTTTCTACCGCTCTGTTCGTTCTCTCGCAACTGTCTGATTTTAAAATTAATAGAATCTGTTTTCCCTTCTGAGGATTTTCCAAATAATAAAAAAAAAAAAAACACAACCAGACCCACATGTACAGTGAACATAGAAAAACAACAACAACAGAGATTTAAATATATAAACTGCAGGGTTGGAAAATTGTTAACTGTTAACAAAATAGTACTTTTTGAAAATGAAAAAGTACTAAATTAGTTATAAACTTGTTTAATACAAAATACATGAAAGAAAAGTTTATTAAAAAGACATTTTTCAATTCCCAAAATAGAATTTATATTGTTGGCAACATTTCGAAGCATAAATGGGTTGTCAAATTTAATTGTATGTCAAAAATTAACTGCACAATTTAACATAGAACTGAATTTTCCAACCCTGCTACACACTATATACATATTTCTTGTTGAGATACTTGAGTAAATAGGAGAAGAAGATGGAAAAAAACAACATGCTTACTAAACTCTCTCTCACTCATATTAGCTCTTGGTCTCTTTATCTCAATAGGTTTGGTTGGGTAAAATTAGTGTTAATCGAGTGTTAGTGATGGGTTTTGGAAAATGTAACGAATTTTTTGAATTTCTCGATATTTTTAAATAAAAAATCTGGAATATCTGTACAAAATAAAAAAAGCTCTATTCGTAAAGGAAAAAGTTTACAAATACTTAATTTAAATTGAATCCCAAAAATAAAAACCCATAAAAACTTAATAATAAGAGGGCAGTTTGAATAAAACTTAATTAAATTCTTGCAAAATTTTAAAAATATGTACTCTAGAAGAGAAACTTAGTTTGATAAACTTTATGCAAATTTGCTAAAATTTTAGAGGAACTTAACTTTAATCAATGGGCTGACTACATCGACTATGATTGTATATCTTTACATCCGTAAAATAATACATTTTTGGCGATTTAAAAAACTTAACGAAACTTTATTTTCTAAACCAAAAGAATTTCAAAAATGATTTTAATATATTCAGAGACCATAAGAAATCTAATATTCAAATCCATTAAAAAAAAATTTGATTTTAGCGATTTAGAAAACTTAACGAAACTTTATTTTCTAAACTAAAAGCAATTGAACACTAATTTTTCTATATTAATTTAACTTAATTGAAATGCAATTTAAATATAAAAAAAATTTCTAATTTTTGGCCATTTAAAAAACTTAACGAAACTTTATTTTCTAAACCAAAAGAATTTTAAAAATGATTTTATTATATTCAGAGACCATAGGAAATCTAATATTCAAATCCATTAAAAAAATTTGATTTTAGCGATTTAGAAAACTTAACGAAACTTTATTTTCCAAACCAAAAGAATTTCAAGGCTGATTTTAATATATTCAGTGACCATAGAAAATCTAATATTTAAATCCATTAAAAAAAATTAATTTTTAGCGATTTAGAAAACTTAACGAAACTTTATTTTCTAAACTAAAAGCAATTGAACACTAATTTTGCCATATTAATTTAACCTACTTAAAATTCTATTTAAATTTAAAGAAATTTAAAATTTTAGGCAATTTAAAAAACTTAACGAAACTTTATTTTCTATACCAAAATTATTTCAAGGGAGAGTTTTATATATTTATTGAACCTAGAAAAGCTGCAATTTAAATCTATGAAATTTTCTAAATTTGTATGAATATAAAAAACTTAACGAAAGTTTATTTTCTAAACCAAAAAATAATGTTAAATTGATTTTCTATATTCATTTAACTTGGTTCAAAAGCTATTTAAAATTAAAAAAAATACATTTTTGGCGATTTAAAAAACTTAACGAAACTTTATTTTCTAAACCAAAAGAATTTCAAGGACGATTTTTATATATTCAGTGACCATAGCAAATCTAATATTTAAATCCATTAAAAAAAATTATTTTTAGCGATTTAGAAAACTTAACGAAACTTTATTTTCTAAACTAAAAGTAATTGAACACTAATTTTGCTATATTAATTTAACTTAATTGAAATGCTATTAAATATAAAAAAAAATTTCTAATTTTTGGCAATTTAAAAAACTTAACGAAACTTTATTTTCTATACCAAAATTATTTCAAGGTAGATTTTTATATATTTATTGAACCTGCAATTTTACTAAATTAAATGAATATAAAAAATCATCTTAACATTTTTTTTTTGATTTAGAAAATAAACTTTCGTTAAGTTTTTTTATTCATACAAAAATAAAAAAATTTATAAATTTAAATAACAGCTTTTCTAGGTTCACAAAATATATAAAAATCTTACTTGAAATGCTATTGGTTTAGAAAATAAAGTTTCGTTAAGTTTTTTTAATCATCAATAATTACAGATTTGTTTTTGATTTACGTAGTATATTTTCCATGTTCTAAGAATATATTAAAATATTTCCTGAAATCATTTGGATTTCAAAAATAAAGTTTCGTTAAATTTATAATTCATCCAAAATGACAAAATATTCCTGATTTTAGCAGTTTTGGAATGTCAAACGATTATTTGAAAAGAACCCTTGAAATCTATTTCGTTCAAGAAATAAAGTTTCGTTAAGTTTTGTAAAATCCTTGTAGTTTTTAAATTTTTATATATTTCAAGAGTAAATTTTCATTAAATTCAGTATAACTGAATCTTAATCCGAATAAGCTCTAAAGCCCTAAAATTCAAGCTCTTTAACATTTTGTTGGAATTAGAATTGTTTTGAATAGTTTTGATATATTGGACAAATTTAAATATACATATTTCAATCTTAAAACAGTGGATTGTATTTTGAATTTTACCTTTTACTGGGGTTTAATTTATTATTTTATTTATTGTAAAATACAATTTAATTTGTCTTTTTCATAAATTTTAAATAACATTTTTATATCTAACGGTTTTTGCTTAATTCTCATAATTTTTCCCTTTTTTTAATAAAAACCAACACTGTTTACTTAACAAAGATAAATAAAGAGAGCCGGAGATAATAAACGAACAGAGTTGCATTTTCTTGGCTACTACAGCTTTGCTTAAAAAGGTATGAAATGGAACAACAGCAACACTAGTTAATAGAAGAAATCTTTTTTGACATTTTGCCGATGAAGAGCACAAGACAGAAGAAGAAAAAGACGTCTACTGCTGGTTGCAAAAGATTCAATAATTTCTGGCTTTTTCTCCACAAAAGGTTTTATAATATTGGAAAGAAAAGGCAAAACTAAAGAATTAAAAAAGTGTTTATTGTTAATAACTATATGGAAAAGCTTATAAAGTGTTTTAAATTAAGGCACTCTAACAAATTACAAGTGAACAAAAGATAAGAAAATCTCAAAAAAAAGATAGAAATCGAAAAGTGGAGAAGAAAAAAAAAAGTGAAAAACTAATGAACAAAAATATTTGATTAAAGAATTTAAGGCTAGAGGAGGAACAAAAAAATACATATTTAAATAAAAGAACACAAAAAACCAAATTGTGAAGGTGTTGAAAGCAAACAAGGAAAAAGTGAATGGGGGTACTTTAGCCAAAAAAAATCAAATAATACAACAACAACAAAATTAAGAAAATAGAAACAAATTATACAAAAATAATAAAAAAAAAACACCAGCAAGGGGCATGCACTACTCATGTACGAATGTCTACAATTCACAGAAAATATCATAGATTTTATGGCAAAATAGCAACAATTCTAATAATTGCAAAGATCAATCTACTTTAACAACAACAATAATAAGAACATTTAACATTATAACAACAACAGCAGCAACAAAACTATGGCCAATAATGTTGTGTCTACATCGCTGGCTGTAGCACCCTACATCAAACTGCCGTCTTGTATTCCGCCCAGCCATCAAAGCTACATTCAACAGTTGACGGTGGTGTGTGTTATAGACACCCAGTTGGGTGATCATTTAAAGGATCGCGAATGTGCTTTGGAAGAAATCCAGCAGGCGGTGCTGTCGGTGGGGGCGAATTTTCAAAGAGTTCAGGTAAGTTTTTTCATCCAAAATTAGACTATAAAAACATCAGCATTTAATTTGATTTAATTAACAAATTCTAGTTTCGTTAGGTTTCTTAAAGGGACCAAAGTATATTTTTCTTTTATATTTAAGTAGCAGCTTTGCTGTGGCAAATGAATTTATCTCATGTTTTAATTTTAAAGTCTTGGTTTAGAAATTAAAGTTTCGTTAAATTTTTTTTAATAAGCAAACATTGTAGATTTTAATAAAATTATAAAGAATGTAATCTTATTTATCTAACTGAGCAAAAATATTACTTTAATTAACTAGGTTCAATTTAAAAATTAAAGTTTCGTTAAGTTTTTAAAAATGGCGAAAAGATAAATGTTTTTATATTTAATTAGCATTTTAACTCATTTAACTAAATATAGCTAAATTAGCGTTCAATTACGTTTAGTTTAGAAAATAAAGTTTCGTTAAGTTTTTTAAATCGCCCAAAATGATTTTTTTTTATGGAATTAAATATTACATTTTCTGTGGTCACTGAATATATAAAAATCATCCTCAATATTCTTTTGGTTTAGAAAAAATAAGTTTCGTTAAGTTTTTTAAATGGTCAAAAATTATAAATTTTTTAAATTTAAATAGTATATTTACTGAGATTAATTAATATAACAAATTTAGTGTTCTATTATTTTTAGTTTAGAAAAAAAAAAGTTTCGTTAAGTTTTTTAAATAGCCCAAAATTATTTTTTTTATGGAATTAAATATTAGATTTTCTGTGGTCACTGAATATATAAAAATCATCCTTGAAATGTTGTTGGTTTAGAAAAAAAAGTTTCGTTAAGTTTTTTAAATGACCAAAAATGAGAACTATTTTTAAATTTAAGTAGAATTTAAACTAAGTTGAATTAATATACCAAAATTAGTGTTGAATTACCTTTAGTTTTGAAAATAAAGTTTCGTTAAGTTTTTTAAATCCCCAAAAAATTAAATTTTATTGTGGATTTAAATATTACATTTTTTGTGGTCACTGAATATATAAAAAATACTCCTTGAAATGGCCAAAAATTAGAACTTTTGTTAAATTTAAACAGCATTTAAACTAAATTAAATTAATATAGAAAAATTAGTTTCCAATTACTTTTAGTTTAGAAAATAAAGTTTCGTTAAGTTTTTTACATCTCCAAAAATTTGTTTTTTTTTATGGATTTAAATATTAGATTTTCTGTAGTCACTGAATATATAAAAATCTTCCTTGAAATGCTGTTGGTTTAGAAAAAAAACTTTCGTTAAGTTTTTTAAATGTCCAAAATTTAGAACTTTTTTTTAAATTTAAATAGCATTTTAACTAAGTTAAATGAATATAGAAAAATAACTTAATTTTTTTTTTTGGTTTAGAAAATAAACTTTCTTTAAGTTTTTTATATTCGTACAAAATTAGAAAATGTTATAGATTTAAATTGCAGCTCTTCTAGGTTCAATAAATATGTAAAAATCTCCCTGAAATGCTTTTGGTTTAGAAAATAAAGTTTCGTTAAGTTTTTTAAATATCCAAAAATAATAACTTTTTTTAAATTTAAATAGTACATTTACTAAGATTAATTAATATAGCAATATAAGTGTTGAATTACTTTTAGTTTAGAAAAAAAAGTTTCGTTAAGTTTTTTAAATCGTCAAAAATTAAATCTTGTTATGGATTTAAGTAATATATTTTCTATGGTCAATGAATATGTTAAAATCTGCCTTGAAAAGCTTTTGATTTAGAAAATAAAGTTTCGTTAAGTTTTTTTTTAATCATCAAAAATTTTTTTTTTTGGAATTAAATATTATATTTTCCATGTTCTAGGAATATATAAAAATCTTTATTGAAATCCTATTGGTTTCAAAAATAAAGTTTCGTTAAGTTTTTTAGATGGCCGTAATTTTGAATTTTTTATAGATTTCAAGAGCAAATTTTCTATGTCCAACGAATATTTATAAATCTTCTTTAAAATGATTTTGTTTTTAAAAATAAAAATTCGTTAAGTTTTAAAAATGGTCAAAATAAGAAAAAAATATATGTATTTCTTATATAATGGCTGTCAATATTAAATTGAATAAACAAATACTTCATTTAAATTGTATGGGTTTGAAAATAAATTTAAGTTTCATTCATAAAATTTCTATATTTCTAAAGAAAAGAAAAAAATCACTTACCCTGACAACCCCTCTCTAAATTTAGGACTTTGATCTTAAACCAAAAAAAAAAAATCTTATTACATCAATAACCAATTTAATTCAATTGATACATATTTCTTTCTTAAATTCTTCATTCAACAACATTTTCTAAATTGTCTTTATTTTTATTTTTTTGGCTCTTCTTTGCAGTTTGACAAATTAGATTTCGGTGAAACAAAAAAATTGGAAACATTTTACAATGCTGATGTCGCTGTCATCGATTTGAGTATACAGGCTCATCAAAGATCACTATCGTATCACTTGGGTGTACGTGAATCGTTCAATATGAAAGAGAATATACTGATCTACAATGATGTACACTCGAAGCAGACCTTAAGTTTAAAGGTAAGTTAGTGGCGAGACCATGAATGAATTTTGTTTATATTGTTTGCTTTGTAATTTGTTATTTTTATTGATTGTATTTCCGTTTTAAATTTTTATTTAATTGTGTTTTTATAAAGTGCATTTATTTATTCAAAACAAAATGTTATTATAGGTGAATGTGTTTCTAAATGTGTTTGTGTAAATGACACCTACTCTTTTGAAATTAATTTACATATTGTTGTTGATTTTGTTACAAATGAATTTGTTGTTTTGGTTTTATTATTGAATATACATAAATAAATTTTTAAATTTTGTTTTTAAACACAGAAGGGAGTAGTTCTATTACTCAGTATTAAATACATACTTTAATATTTTAACGAAACTTTAGTTTCAAAAGCCAAGCTGATAAAACAGACATTTGTTTAACTTAAATATATCAGTTAGTTTTTAATTCGAAATAAATGTTTTTGTTAATTTTTGAATAATAGTCGAATTTTGAAATTAGAAATTGATAAGAAAAATTCGTAAAATTTAGATTTTCCGTATTATTTAATAGACCTAGAAAATTTAGACATTTTGCGACATGTTCGAAAATTCGAACTTAATTTCGAAAATTTTATTTTTGTTCTAAAATATTATATTTTGATTAAATATTATGAAAATAAAAATATTTTCGAGATTTTGTTAATTTTTGCTTAATTTTCAAATTTCGAAATTAGAAAATCTCAACAATAATTCAACAAATTTAAGTTTTCTTTATTATTTTTAATAGACCTTGAAAATTTTGACATTTTGCGACATGTTCGAAAATTCGAATTTAATTTCGAAAATTTTATTTTTGCTCTAAAATATTCGAAAATTTTCAAAATTAGATATTTTCAACGAAAATTCGAAGTTAATTATTTATATTTTGCTTAACTATTGTTAAAATAAATTAATATGAGCGTTTTCGTTAAATCTTGCGCAATATTTCAATATTTAATTTCGAAATTAGTTTTTGAAAATTCGAAAATTTTAATTTTATTCTAAAATATTATATTTTGCATAAAAATTATTGGATGTATGACTTAAAAATACTAAATTTTAGCTTTTATTTTGAAACATTTGTACAATATCCATTTATCTAAAGTGGATTTCGAGCCAAAAGAACTGCTGCTCATCTTGTGATGCCAAAAACGAATCAAGCCAATATAGGATATGTCATTTAATTCAAAGTGAAGCGTATTCCAGAGTGAAGCGTTCTGCATCGATCGAAACAAATAGTAGTCGGACGGGGAAAGGTAGAACTTCCCAACTACTTCTTTCTAAAGACTTTTTAACAGGTATTACAACATGTGGCCGAGAGTTGTCATTATGGAATATTAAGGTTTCACGTCTGGCCGCATATTCTGGACGTTTTTCGGCCAATGCTCGCCTCAAACGAATCAGTTACGTTCGGTACAGGGTCCCTGTTATTGTCTGGCCGGACTTCAAAAGCTTATAATAGATAGGACCATTTTAGTCCCACCAACTACAGATCATTACTTTAGCTCCATGAATATTTGGCTTTGGTGTCGATTCGGCTGGTTGGCCTGGCTTCACATCGAAATGAATCCATTTTCCATCGACAGTAATGATTCGTTGCAAAAATGATTTTCTTTTATAGCGTTCAAGCAGCATTCCAGACATACAAAATTGTCTTTCACGGTCTCTCGACTTCAATTCGTATGGTATCCAATTTCCCAGCTTTTGGCTGGATTCTGCTGCTTGAGTAACTCCCAATGATTTTGTAAGCTCTTGTTGTGTTCGACAATAATCTTCAAGGAGTTATGCCTACAATTCTTGGTCTTCAAACGTTTTTGGTTGGTTTTGCGATTAAATACCTATTGAAAATAAAAACCATTTTTGATTTTTGTAAAAGTTGCTTAATATTCGAATTTCGAAATTTAAAAATTTAACAAATTTTTTTAAATTTTTAAATAAATTTTGAAAATTACGACATTTTCGAAAATTTGAACTTAATTTAGAAATTTTCAAACAAAAATTCGAAATTAAACATTTTCGAAAATTCTAATCTGCTTTCGAAAATTTTGGTTTTGTTTCAAAATGTTAAATTATGAAAATAAAAAGATTTTTATGATTTTGGTTCATTTTTGCGTAATATTCGAATTTCAAAATTAGTTAGACCCCTTTCACACTAGGCAATTTAGTTGCGCAAGTCTCTTGCCCAACAACAAAACAGCATGTAAAATTTTCTTCTCCTTAACCCGACATTACCTCTGGCGTCTAAAAACACAAGAGACTAGCGCAACTAAATTGCCGAGTGTGAAATGGGTCTTATTTTCAAAAAAAAATTCCCAAAATTTTCCTAAAATAATTTTTTTTTAAAATAAGTTTGACTCAGTTCAAATTGTTTTTAATTCCAAAAATTTTTGTTTTTGCAAAAATTTATAATTTTATTAAATCTTTTTTAATTTTAGTAATTTCTATTTAATATTTCTGTTAAATACATAATTATTAATTGTTACAATTAAAACTATTGTCTAAATATAATTTGATACATATACAAATCTTTAAGTAGTTTTTCTTTATCAGTCTTAAAATTCCTTCAAAATTCACTATTTCATAGTTAACAGCTCTGATAATCTCTAAAACAACAATACAATTGATAGTTGTTGTTGTTATTGTTAGTAGTTTTTTCGTTTGACATAACAACAATTATACTGTATTATTGTATAACAACAGTGTGTCCTATCTCTGCACACACAATTCCCCTCATACATAAACTCAAACACATGCACTCAAACATTTAACTTGAATTGTTGCTGTTTTTATGTATGACTACTTGTTGTTGTTTTATTTACACCGTTGTCTTAATTTTGACCCGCCATTAATAGAAGAAGAAGAAGATGAAATTGTAATTTACAAAATGTGCAAAAAAAAAAAAGCAGCGAAGTTGACGCCAATGTTCCTCATACATACTTAAACATGCACACGAACAGAACAACTAGAAGCAGATTTGAAGTCCTGGGGTCCAATTTTCAGGGAAATTTACATGTTCCAAAAAGTTGATATAAACGCTGCTGCAGAGAAAAAAATTAAAAGAAACAATTTACACGAAATGTCAAATACATAGTTTTTATTGTTGTTGTTTTTGGTGTGGGTTGCTTGCTTGCTGCATGTTTGTTTGTTTATTGGTTTGTTGTAGTTGTAAATTGTTTGGTTGTTGCTTTATCATTTTTTTTTTCGCCATTAAAACTGGTTTTGTTTACATTTTATTTTCAATTCTCTTGTTTCACCTCCCACTTGTCTGTCTGTCTTTTTTTTCTCTCTACTTTTGTTTCATTTTATACGTTCATTTCATTCATGTATTTATTTATTTTGATTTAGTTTTTTTTTCTTCTAGTTTTTTCATTTATTTGCGGTTTTTTGTTTTGCTCTTTATTTTTGGTTTTGTTTACATTACACATGGTATTTTTTAGTTGATTTTTTTATTGTTGTATTAATACATTTAATTGCTGTTTAATTTATCATTTTTGTTATTTAATTCTTTGTTTTTGTTGTTGTAGTAATTGGTAATTGGTAGTTGTTGTTTATTTAAGCCAGCCATAAATACATTTAGAAAATCATTGTTCTTTTAAAATTTTTTTTCTTTAATTAATTTTTTTGCTAACACACGTTTTTTGGAGGTAAATTTTTTGTTTATAATTTTTTAATAAACATTTAATTTGTTGTAGGTATTTGTAGGTATTTGCTTTTAAATTAACACACCAACAAAACATTATGATAAGTAAAATAATGAGTTTAATCAAATTTTTGTTTAATTTAGCTGTTTTCTTATTGTTAATAGGTACCCATGAAAATTAAGACATTTTGAGACATATTCGAAAATTCGAACTTAATTTCGAAAATTTTATTTTTGTTCTAAAATATTATAATTTGCTTAAATATTACAAAAAAAAAGATTTTTTTGTTTTGGTTCATTTTGGCATAATTATCGATTTTCGAAATTAGAAATTCTCAACAAAAGTTGCTAAAACTTACTTTTTCTTTAATATTTTCGATTGACATTGAAAATTAAGACATTTTGAGACATGTTCGAAAATTCGAACTTAATTTCGAAAATTTTATTTTTGTTCTAAAATATTATAATTTGCCTAAATATTTAAAAAATAACAAGATTTTTTTTGTTTTGTTTTATTTTGGCATAATTTTTGATTTTCGAAATTAGAAATTCCCAAGAAAAATAGCTAAAACTTACTTTTTCTTTATTATTTTTGATTAACATTGAAAATTAAGACATTTTAAGACATGTTCGAAAATTCGAACTTAATTTCGAAAATTTTATTTTTGTTCTAAAATATTATAATTTGCTTAAATATTACAAAAATAATAAGATTTTTTTGTTTTGGTTCATTTTGGCATAATTATCGATTTTCGAAATTAGAAATTCTCAACAAAAATTCCAAAAATTTACTTTTTCTTTATTTTTGATTTTCGAAATTAGAAATTCTCAACAAAAATTTATGTTTCTTTATTATTTTTGATTAACATTGAAAATTAAGACATTTTGAGACAATTTCGAAAATTCGAACTTAATTTCGAAAATTTTTTTTTTGTTTTAAATATTATAATTTGCCTAAATATTACAAAAATAAAAATATTTTTTTGTTTTGGTTCATTTTGGCATAATTATCGATTTTCGAAATTAGAAATTATCAACAAAAGTTGCTAAAACTTACGTTTTCTTTATTATTTTCGATTGACATTGAAAATTAAGACATTTTAAGACATGTTCGAAAATTCGAACTTAATTTCGAAAATTTTATTTTGTTCTAAAATATTATAATTTGCTTAAATATTACAAAAATAACAAGATTTTTTTGTTTTGGTTCATTTTGTCATAATTATCGATTTTCGAAATTAGAAATTCCTAAGAAAAATAGCTAAAACTTACTTTTTCTTTATTATTTTCGATTGAGATTGAATATTAAGACATGTTCGAAAATTCGAACTTAATTTCGAAAATTTTATTTTTGTTCTAAAATATTATAATTTGCTTAAATATCACAAAAATAACAAGATTTTTTTGTTTTGGTTCATTTTGGCATAATTTTCGATTTTCGAAATTAGAAATTCTCAACAAAAATTCCAAAAATTTACTTTTTCTTTATTTTTGATTTTTGAAATTAGAAATTCTCAACAAAAATTTATTTTTCTTTATTATTTTTGATTAACATTGAAAATTAAGACATTTTAAGACATGTTCGAAAATTCGAACTTAATTTCGAAAATTTTATTTTTGTTCTAAAATATTATAATTTGCTTAAATATTACAAAAATAACAAGATTTTTTTGTTTTGGTTCATTTTGGCATAATTATCGATTTTCGAAATTAGAAATTCTCAACAAAAATTCCAAAAATTTACTTTTTCTTTATTTTTGATTTTTTGATTTAGATTGAAAATTAAGAAAATTCGAACTTAATTTCGAAAATCAAATTATTGCTTAAATATTGTGGAAGCAATAAGTTTTTTTGTGTTTTCATTGATTATTGTATAATTTTGGAATTTCGAAATTAGAAATTCTCCACAAAAGTTGCAAAAACTTACTTTTTCTTTATTATTTTCGATTAACATTGAAAATAAAAACATTTTGATACATGTTCGAAAATTCGAACTTAGTTTCGAAATTCTAATTATTGTTTTAAAATATTGTATTTTGCTTAAATATTGTGAAAATAAAAAAAAAAATTGTGTTTTCATTGATTATTCGATAATTTTGGAATTTCGAAATTAGAAATTCTCAACAAAATTTTCAAAAATTTATTATTTCTTTATTATTTCTAGTTCAAATTGAATATATGTATGTCAATATTCAATTTGGAACATGTTCGAATTAATTTCGAAAATTCGAACCTAAATTCAAACAAAATTCTAATATTTTTTTTGGTTTAATATCAATTTGTCTTTGCAGCTTTCATTTCCCAACTATACATTTCTGTCGTACAAACTGAATACTGAATATGGTGTTTGTAATTTAACCAATTTCAACAAAGAGCTACCAGCTGATACAAAAATACCCACTTTACAGGCAAGAATTAGACGTTTGCTGCAAGATGTTGAAATACAATCCAAGTAAATAAACTTTTCTAAATTTCGTTACCATAATTTACTTAATTCTGTTTTTGTCCTTTTCTTTAACAGAGCCCACATGCGTGAAAAGTTTCTTATTGATCTGAGACAGGCCCGCGAAACCTTTGCCACCAACTCAAAGAAACTGCAAAGTATATTACATGAAATGCGCAAACGTTTAGACGATGCCCATGTCCTGTCGGGCGAAGTGGTACACAGTTTTATGTGTTCACTGCGTGATGTTCAGGACTATGATGCCATGGTGTGTTTGGTCAATGATTTGAAAAATATACCCAATACCCGTAAATATGTGGAAACGGGCAATATGAGCTTCCTGTATGCCTTTGCCTTAAATCGTCGCAACAAAAAGGGCGATCGTGAAAAGGCTTTAGAGTCTTCCCTAAAGGCTTTGGAAAAAAAAGAAAATGAATTTCCCGATATGTTGTGTTTATGCGGACGCATCTATAAAGATATATTTGTGGAATCTGATTACACCGATACTGTTAGTCTGCGTAATGCCATCAAATGGTATCGTCAAAGTTTCGAAGTACAACCCAATGAATATGCTGGCATTAATTTGGCCACATTGTTGGTCATCGATGGCAAAGAGTTTTCAAATACCGAGGAACTACAGCATATTGGCATGACTTTGAATAATTTGATTGGCAAAAAGGGTAGTTTGTCTTCGCTGACGGAGTACTGGGATGTGGCCACGTTCTTTGAGATTTCGGTGTTGGCCGAAGATTATGCTAAAGCTATTAAGGCGGCTGAATGTATGTTTAAGTTGAAACCTCCGAATTGGTATTTGAAATCGACCATTGGCAATATTAGTTTAATACATTGTTTTCGCAAGAAGGGCGATGATCATCAGCCCACCATAGAGGAGCAAATTTTTCAATTTTGGATGGATTTCTTTTTGGTGGCCACCGATAGCAGTGAAATAAGTAATATTCGGTTTCCAATATTGGTGAGTTTGGAAATAATGATTTTTTTTTGCATGTTTTTTAATTTATTTATTTTTTTTGCAACTTTTTTTTAGATCGTTGAACCCCAAAAAATCTATATGCCCAGTTATGTGAACATAAACATGGATGCCGAAGAGAAATCCATACAAATCATTAACGTTTGTTTGGCTCATGCCAAAAACGAATGTAAAAAAGTTCATGATTTTGTATTCACTGCCTCACAAATCAAATCGGTCAGTTTGTATAAAAGAGACGATCGTTGTGCCTATTTGTATGTGCATCACAATTCAGATGATTTTCAAATCTACTTCCCATCCACCGAGTGTCGTCAACGATTCTATGAATTGATATGGGAAATGGCTTCGGATCAGGATGTGTTTGTTAATCTCAATGAGGAAGAGCCACCACAAATAGAGGTATAATATTTGTTTTAAAGAAAATAAATTTAAATTTATTTTTATCCTTTATCCAACCATTTTAGTATGAGTATGATTATGATGATCAAAATCGTAAAATTGTATTGGGCAAGGGCACTTATGGAACTGTATATGCGGCCCGCGATAAACACACACAAGTAAGAATTGCCATAAAGGAAGTGCCGGAAAAGAATTCACAAGATGTGCAGCCCTTGCATGAGGAAATCAAATTGCATTCACAGCTAAGGCATCGTAATATTGTTAGGGTAGGTTGTTCTTGCATTCAACATTATTTTAAAGGTATTTTATTTCGAATTATTTATTTTTTTTAGTACATTGGCTCTTTGTCGGAGGATGGCTTCTTCAAAATCTTTATGGAACAGGTGCCGGGTGGTTCTCTGTCCGATTTGCTTGAAAAGAAATGGGGTCCTTTGAAGGACAACGAATCTACCATGGCATTTTATTCAAAACAAATTCTCGAAGGTCTCAAATATTTGCATGAACAGAAAATTGTCCATCGTGATATTAAGGGTGACAATGTGCTGGTCAACACCTACAGTGGTGTGGTGAAAATATCCGATTTTGGCACATCCAAACGTTTGGCTGGCATTAATCCCATGGTCTCTACATTTACCGGCACCTTACAGTACATGGCTCCCGAGGTTATAGACTTGGGTTTTCGTGGCTATGGACCGGCAGCTGATATTTGGTCATTTGGTTGCACCAATGTAGAAATGGCTACCGGTAAAAGACCTTTTATAGAGTTGGGTTCAGCTCAGGCGGCCATGTTTAAAGTGGGTTACTATAAAAAACATCCCACAATACCCGATGAATTGTCGCCGGCTGCTAAGAGTTTTATATTAAGATGTTTTGTTATACAGGAGTCGGACAGACCAACAGCGGCCCAGCTGTTGGAGGATCCATTTTTAACAGAGTGAGTCTTAAAGGGTTTCAATTGTTTAGAGATGAATGTTTTAATGTTTTATTTTGCTTTTTTCAGTAAACATCGTAAACTCAGGTTAGGTACACCTTCTAGTACAGACTTTAGTCGCAGTATATCGGTACCAGCTGATCGTTTAGTCAATCGGCCGAGATCTGGTAATACGCCAACGACACCGGAAATAGAGTGAGTAGAAAAATGAAAACTATTTGTTAAAGATTTAACATTTCATTTTCAAATGAAAAATTTTTGAATACAATTTTGAATTTTTAATTATTTTCGTGTTACGAAATTAAAATTTATTGAGAAAAAATCAATTAATATTGAAAATTTTGTAATTTTGAGACATTTTCGAAAATTCGAACTTAATTTCGAAAATTCGAACATAATTTCGAAAATTGAATTTTTATCTCCAAAAATTCTATTTTGCTTGTTTAATGTAAATATAAAAATATTTTAATGTTTGTCCGCCGTTTTCACAAAGTTTTCGAATTTCGAAATTCAAAATGTAGTAGAAAAATAAACACTATTTATTAAAGATATTCAAATCTTATAAATTAAATACATACATCCTTTAGACAAGTTAAAATTTAATTTTTTAATGAAAAATTTTTGAATTTTTAATTATTTTCGTATTTCGAAATTAAAATTTGTTGAAGAAAATATCAAAAAATTTACATTTTCTTATCTTTTTTCAATTAATATTGAAAATTTAGTAATTTTGAGACATTTTCGAAAATTCGAAATTAATTTCGAAAATTCGAACTTAATTTCGAAAATTTGATTTTATCTCAAAAAATTCTATTTTGCTTGTTTAATGTAAATATACAAATATTTTAATGTTTTTCCACCATTTTCACAAAGTTTTCGAAATTCAAAATGTAGTAGAAAAATAAACACTATTTATTAAAGATTTGAAAAATTTCTTTAAACTAATTAAAATTTTATTTTTTAATGAAAAATTTTCGAAATTTCGAATTTTTAATTAATTTTTTATTTCGAAATTAAAATTTGATGAGGAAATATCAACAAAATTACAGTTTTCTTTGTTATTTTCAATTAGTATTGAAAATTTAGTAATTTTGAGACATTTTCGAAAATTCGAACTTAATTTCGAAAATTCGAACATAATTTCGAAAATTTTATTTTTATCTCAAAAAATTATATTTTGCTTGTTTATTGTAAATATAAGAATATTTGAATGATTTTCCGCCGTTTTCACAAAATTTTCGAATTTCGAAATTCAAAATTTTTATTAAAGATTTGAATATTAAATACAAAATTTCTTTGAACTAATTAAAATTATTTTTTTAATGAAAAATGTTCGAAATTTCGAATTTTTAATTATTTTCGTGTTACGAAATTAAAATTTGTTGAAGAAAATATCAAAAAATTTACATTTTCTTTGTTATTTTCTATTAATATTGAAAATTTTGTAATTTTGAGACATTTTCGAAAATTCGAAATTAATTTCGAAAATTCGAACTTAATTTCGAAAATTGTTTTTTTATCTCAAAAAATTATTTTTTGCATGTTTATTGTAAATATAAGAATATTTGAATGATTTTCCGCCTTTTTCACAAAGTTTTCAAATTTCGAAATTCAAAATGTTTTTTAAAATTTTAAATTTTTACTAATAAAAAAAATTTTTAAATTCTCTTTTACTTTTCAGAGGCTTCCACAGCACTTCCGTGGACATTGAAAATCTACCCAGTCACCAATCGTTTACCATGGAAAGACGCAACTCTTCGGGCACTTTACTGTCGCCCGAAATCGAAGTATCCACACCCTCGCTACGCACTGGCGCCAGTTCAGAGACCAGTGAAACCAATGATTTCTATCATCTCAAAAAAGAATCTCAACGTCGCACCACTTTATCGAAAGTCCTAACGACGGATGAGTCGAAAATATGTGATCTGTGGCTGGAGAAACTAAACCCTGAACACAGCAACATAGTGACCTTAACAAAAAGTAAATTGCAAAAACTCTTGCACGGCATCAGAGAATACATAATGAACGAGAAGGAAAAACATTTAGAGGCGTGTATAAATAGTTTAAAGGAAGAATTAAACTATGATGCTGCCGCCTTGGATCATTTGCATTTGGCTTTGTATTCATTTCAAGATGCTGTCATCTCTGTGCTAAGAATGCACTCTATCAAACCTCATTGGATGTTTGCCCTGGATAATCTGGTTAAACAGGCGGTACAGGCTTGTGTTATGATTTTATCACCCGAACTGGGGGCCAATCTGTTGGGCAAAGAACTGTCATTGATCGATGATGAAAGTGTGCACAATCAACAGCAAACATCCACGGATAGCCAGGAGAAAATTGCCGCCTTTGATCCAAATCACATAGCCTGCAGTAATACGCCCGCCATGGAAGAGGATAGCAATAGTTTCTCCTCCACCGAATGTGTGCGCCTGCTCAGAGACATTAAGGAATCTAATCGCAAGTTTCATCATCAACATTTGGAACATCAAAAGCAAAGTTTAAAGGCTTTACAAAATATCAGCAAAGAATTGGCTCATTTCTATATGGGCCGCAAACGTACCAGACGCACCAAATACACAGCGTGCAATAAAAAGCCCAATCGCCAGCTAAAACGTCAATTTGCCCGCAGATCTGTTAGCAATGTTAGTTCGTATAATGGTGGCCTCGAAGAGGTCGACGAACAATTGGAGGAGTGGTTGACCCAACATGATATTGATGAAGTTTCCAAGACTATCATATTGAATGAGGGTTTTTCCTATGAGGATTTTATCTGCAATATGGAAAAGTTGGATTTAATGAGATTAGATTTAAGGTAAGTAGTGTTTGAGGTATTTATTTATTTTTGTTTAGGAAGACAGGAAAAACTTAATAATAATAAGAAGAATACACTAAAACATATAAATCTAAGTAAATTTCGTGTTACTCACAACATATACTCTATGTCAGGTCTTCGACATTAATGTTTGCATGACTCCCGAAGCGGTTTAGAAAATGCATTCGAATTTTGAATTTTGGCAAGTGGCTCTTACCCACTGGTAAGAGCCATTATCGATATAAGTGAGACTGACGGAGCCATCTACCACTAAAAGAGGGTGTTGAAAAAGATTCTGAAAGAAAATTCAGGTCCATCCACGCAAAATGATTAAGCTCTTCTTTGATTTTTAGCCAGATTTACTAAGTACGAAAATTCAAAACATTCAATTTGTCATAGAAAGTGTTAATATCGAACAAGAAGTCGAAATTCTACACACAGTTTGAAAAATCTTGATTTTTTTTACCAAATTAATTAATATTGAAAGTTCAAAACTTGTGTAATTGAAAATAATTTTTAAATTTATTTATTTCGAATATAGAAAACTTGTGTACAAATGAAGGAATGTTGAAAAATGTGTGTAACTTGTTTCTAATTAATTCGAACATAAAAAATAAATTCGAACATAAGTTCGAATTTTCGAAATTGTGTCAAAAAGTTGTATTTTGTTGTAAGAAGTGGAAATTCTGAAAACAATTTTCAAAATCAATAATTTTTACCAATTTAACTAATTTCGAAAATAAAAATTTTGACTTTCGAATTTAAAAAAAATTTTAAAATTTAGTTCGAATTTTCGAAATTGTATAAAAAAGTTGTAATTTCGTATAAGAAATAGAAATTCTAAACACATTTTGCAAGACCTTTTTTTACCAGATTTGAAAAATTTCCAAAATTAAATCTTGCAAAATATTTGAAAATTTTTTTAAAATTTTAATTTCGAATATTGAAAACCTGTTAAAATGAGACAAAATTTAACAATACTTTTATTTTAATGAAAATCTACAAGATTTTAATATATTTCGTACCTGAAAAATAAGTTCGAAATTGAGTTGGAATTTTCGAAATTAATTTCGAATTTTCGAAATTAATTTCGAATTTTCGAAAATGGCATAAAAAGTTGTAATTTTGATTAAGCATTTAATATAATATAAACAAATTACAAAATTTTTGAATAATTTCGAACATAAAATAAATTTGAAATTAAGTTCGAATTTTCGAAATTGTATAAAAAATTTGTTATTTCGTATAAGAAATAGAAATTCTAATTACATTTTGCAAGATCTTTATTTTTTTTTACTAGACTAGCAAATTACGAAATTCAAATCTGGCCAAACATTTTCAAAATTTTAATTTGAAATATCGAAAACCTATTTAAATCAGCGAAAATTTAACAATATTTTGATTTGAATGAAAAACTACAAATTTTAAATGTTTTTTGTACCTAAAAAAATAAGTTCGAAATTGGATGGTATTTTCGAAAATAATTTCGAATTTTTGAAAAGCCATAAAAAGTTGTAATTTCTCTGAAGCAGTTGAAATAGAATAAACAAATTACAAAATTTTCAATTTTTGAATAATTTCGAACATAAAATAAATTTGAAATTAAGTTTGAATTTTCGAAATTGTATAAAAAAGTTGTAATTTCATATAAGAAATAGAAATTCTAAACCCATTTTGTAAAATATTTTATTTTTTTTACCGATTAGCAAATTTCGAAATTCAAATCTGGCCAAACATTTTCAAAATTTCTTAAAATTTTTAATTTGAAATATCGAAATCCTATAAAAATGGGAGAAAACTTAAGAATATTTTGATTTTAATGAAAAACTGCAAGTATTAAATGTTTTTTGTACCTAAAGAATAAATTCGAAATTGTGTTGGTATTTTCGAAATTAATTTCGAATTTTCGAAAATGGCATAAAAAGTTGTAATTTTTATTGGTATAGTATAAACAAATTACAAAATTTAAAATTTTTGAAAAATTTCGAACTTAAAATAAATTTGAACTTAAGTTCGAATTTTCGAAATTGTATAAAAAAGTTGTTATTTCGTATAAGAAATAGAAATTCTAAACACATTTTGCAAGACCTTTATATTTTTTACTAGACTATCAAGTTACGAAATTCAAATCTGGGCAAACATTTTAAAAATTTCTTAAAATTTTTAATTTTAAATATCGAAAACCTATAAAAATGGGAGAAAACTTAAGAATATTTTTATTTTAATGAAAAACTGCAAGTTTTAAATGTTTTTTGTACCTAAAAAATAAATTCGAAATTGTGTTGGAATTTTCGAAATTAATTTCGAATTTTCGAAAATGGCATAAAAAGTTGTAATTTTTATTAAGCATTTAATATAATATAAACAAATTAAAAAATTTTAAATTTTTGAATAATTTCGAACTTAAATTAAAATTGAAATTAAGTTCGAATTTTCGAAATTGTGTAAAAATGCTGTAATTTCATATAAGAAATAGAAATTCTATACACATTTTGCAATACCTTTATTTTTTTATTAGACTAGCAAGTTACGAAATTCAAATCTGGGCAAACATTTTCAAAATTTCTTAAAATTTTTAATTTGAAATATCGAAAACCTTTTTAAATGAGAGTAAATTTAACAATATTTTGATTTTAATGAAAAACTAAAAATTTTAAATGTTTTTTTGTACCTAAAAAATAAGTTCGAAATTGAGTTTATATTTTCGAAATTAATTTCGAATTTTCGAAAATGGCATAAAAAGTTGTAATTTCTCTCAAGCAGTTGAAATAGTATAAACAAATTACAAAATTTTCAATATTTGAATAATTTCGAACTTAAAATAAATTTGAAATTAAGTTTGAGTTTTCGAAATTGTATAAAAAGTTGTAATTTCGTATAAGAAATAGAAATTCTAAACACATTTTGTAAAATATTTAATTTTTTTACCTGTTTTGCAAATTTCGAAATTCAAACATTTTCAAAATTTCTTAAAATTTTTAATTTGGAATATTTAACTGAGACCAAATTTAGAAATATTTATATTTTAATGAAAAACTGCAAGTTTTAAATGTTCGAAACGAGTTGAAATTGAGTTCTTATTTTCGAAATTATTTTAAAATTTTCGAAAACTGCATAAAAAGTGTAATTTCTCTTAGGCAGTTGAAATGTTTGTAGAAATTTCAAAATTTTTAAATCTTTTCGAACATTAAAATAAATTCGAAATTAAGTTCAAATTTTCTAAATTATTTTAGAACATTCAGAATTGTTCTAAAAAGTTAAGTATTTAGTGAAAATCGAAAATCAAGTGAACGTTTTTTAAAAGGTCCTTTTTTAGGTTTAAATTAACAGTTATATTTCATTACTAACCTGGTTTGTATATTTGCTAATCAAGAAACTAAACTGTTTTTGTTTAAGATTAAATCTCTAATTTCATTTATTTTTCTTTTTTTTCTCTTACAGATTGGGCATTGAAGTACGCCTGTGGTCGTTAATCACCCAAAAACGTTCAGAGAATTTAGCAACAACGGTTAATTTAACTGAGCGTCAGACAAATGCTTATGTTAATAATAACAACAATGTTGCTTTTAGCAGCTGCAATAGCACTAGCAACCCTAATAACAATAATAATTATAATAATTTCAATAATAATAACAATAATTCGGTGGCCTTAAATCATAAAAACACTCGCAGCTCTTTAAGACGCAATAGTAATAAACGTTGTGACAGTGAATATGATTCGTGTAGTGAATAAGTTTAAAAAAAGAAAAATATAAAACAAAGAAATTAAACAAACAATCAAAAAAGAGAAAAACTCATAAAAATTATTAACAATTTAATTAATTTTTAATGATGATGAAATTCATTCATTTTTAATTTACCCCAACGCACATTTAAACGTTGATATTCTTTTTTGAAAAAAATGCCTTTTTACATGTTTTTTTGTTAATTATTGTTAATATTTTTTCTAACAATATGGTTTTTATTATTATTGTATAATTTTTTTTATTATTATAATTATTATTTTTTGTAATTTTAATTTAATTTTTTTCTTTTTGTGAAAAAAGTTTTTATTAACAAACAACCGCCGCCCCGTCCTTATACCTGCCCTATTATTCATACCAATCCCCCTGCCCCCCAACTAAAACCCATTTAAATACACAAGTTGAACATTAATAATTTATTAAGATGAGAGAGTAAATAAAGAAAGCTAAGAGAAGAGAAGTGTTGAAGAAAAATAAAAATAAATCAATGGAGTTTTAATTTAAAAAATGGATTGGGGGTTGAACTTGATTATAAGTTACTCGGGTCTTACATTATGAACAGTGTTTTATATTTAGCATTTTTGAACATTGAGAATTTTATGCTCAAAAGTTTAATTTTTTTAAATTTTATAAAAATTTCAAACTTTAAAATTCGAAATTAATTTTGAATTTCTAAAATTGTTTTCTTGAGTTTAATTATTTCTTTAATTAATTTCGAAAATTCTCCAAAAATGATTTTTAATGTTTTCACATTTTCAAAAATCGATTTCACTTATTTTGAAGTTCTCAATTTTACTGTTTATAAAAATTCCAACTTTTAAAAGAATTTTGAAAATATTCAAACTTAATTTCGAATTTCTTTATAAGTTCGAACTTAATTTCGAAAATTCACCAAAAATTATTTTCAAAATTTTCATATTTTCGAACTTTTAGAAGAATTTTTAAAATATTCAAACTTAATTTCGAAAATTCGAATTTTCAAATGCATCAAAAATTATGCTGTTGTTATTCTATTAATAAAAACAAATTAATTTTTGGAATAATTTCACAAAATTTCATTGAAATTCGAACATAATAATATAATTTTTGGATTTGTCATACTTTTTTTTATTATTTTTAATATTTATAAAAATAATAACATTTAGATTTATTTTCGAAAATTCCAACTTAATTTCGAATTTCCAAAATTCACCAAAAATTATTATGTTTTACTTTTAATCGGTAAAAACAACAATATTTTTTAGATATTTCTAATATTTCCACATGGTTCGAACATGAGTTTTAATTTTTTTTGAAATTCGAACATAGAATTTTTGGAACAAAATTTAAAGTTTTCATAAATTTTGGCTTTAATTTTTGGATATTTCCAATATATAATTGTTGGATATTTCCAATATTTTCACTTGTTATTTATTTTCGAACATGAGTTTTAACTTATTTTGAAATTCGAACATAAAATTTAAAGTTTTCATAAATATTTGCTTTAATTCTTATTGTTTATAAAAATTTCAACTTTTAGAAGTATTTTCGAAAATTTTTATTTAATTTCGAAAATTCGAACTTCATTTCGAATTTCGAAAATTCTCCAAAAATTATTATCTTTTACTTGTAATCAATAAAAATTAAATAATTTTTTGATTTTTCCTACATTTTCATTTTCGAACATATGTTTTCATTTTTTTTTGAAATTCGAACATAGAATTTTTGACTCAAAATTTAAGGTTTTCATAAATTTTCGCTTTAATTCTTAATGCTTATAAAAATTCAAACTTCTAGAAGTATTTTCGAAAATTCGAATTTAATTTCGAAAATTCGAACTTAATTTCGAATTTCCAAAATTCACCAAAAATTATTATCTTTTACATGTAATCAATAAAAATAATATAATTGTTGGATATTTACAATATTTTCACTTTTTTCTCATTTTCGAACATGAGTTTTCATTTATTTTGAAATTCGAACATGGAATTTTCGGCTAAAAATTTAAGGTTTTCACAAATGTTCGCTTTAATTGTTCATGTTTATACAAATTGAAACTTTTAGAAGTATGTACTTTCGAAAATTCGAATTTAATTTCGAAAATTCGAACTTAATTTCGAATTTCCAAAATTCACCAAAAATTATTATCTTTTACTTGTAATAACAAAAAATAATATAATTGTTGGATATTTACCATATTTTCACTTGTTTCTCATTTTCGAACATGAGTTTTCACTTATTTTGTAATTCGAACAAGGAATTTTTGACTCAAAATTTAAGGTTTTCATAAATTTTGGCTTCAATTCTTAATGCTTATAAAAATTCAAAGTATTTTCGAAAATTCGAATTTAATTTTGAAAATTCGAACTTAATTTCGAATTTCCAAAATTCATCAAAAATTATTATCTTTTACTTGTAATCAATAAAAATAATATAATTGTTGGATATTTCCAATATTTTCACTTGTTTCTCATTTTCGAACATGAGTTTTCACTTATTTTGAAATTCGAACATGGAATTTTTGGCTAAAAATTTAAGGTTTTCATAAATTTTGGCTTCAATTCTTAATGCTTATAAAAATTCAAACTTTTAGAAGTATTTTCGTAAGTTCGAATATAATTTCGAAAATTCGAACTTAATTTCGAATTTCCAAAATTCTCTAAAAATTATTATCTTTTACTTGTAATCAATAAAAATAATATAATTGTTGGATATTTCCAATAGTTTCACTTGTTTCTCATTTTCGAATATGAGTTTTCACTTATTTTGAAATTCGAACATAGAATTTTTGGCTAAAAATTTAAGGTTTTCATAAATTTCCGATTTAATTCTTAATGTTTAAAAAAATTCAAACTTTTAGAAGTATTTTCGAAAATTCGAATTTAATTTCGAAAATTCGAACTTAATTTCGAATTTCCAAAATTCATCAAAAATAATTATGTTTTACTTGTAATCAATAAAAATTAAATAATTTTTTGATATTTAATCTTTTGCGCATTTTTGAACAATAGTTTTTATTTATTTTGAAATTCGAACATAGAATTTTTGGCTAAAAATTTAAGGTTTTCATAAATTTTCTCTTTAATTCTTAATGCTTGTAAAAATTCAAACTTTTAGAAGTATTTTCGAAAATTCGAATTTAATTTCGAAAATTCGAACTTAATTTCGAATTTCCAAAATTCACCAAAAATTATTATTTTTTACTTGTAATCACAAAAAATAATATAATTGTTGGATATTTCCAATATTTCCAATATTTTCATATGTTTTTCATTTTCGAACATGAGTTTTCATTTATTTTGAAATTCAAACATGGAATTTTTAGTGCAAAGTTTTAAATTTTTTTTACATTTTATATGAAATTGAAGCTTTTTAATACATGTTCGAAAATTCAAACTTAATTTCGAAAATTCGAACTAAATTTCGAATTTCCAAAATTCATTGAAATTTGTTATTTTGTCTTAGTAATTTATTCACATTTGCGTTTGTTTTTAAATTTCGAACTCAAATAATTTTTATAAAAAATTCCTTATAGAATTGTTTTGGTTCGAATTTTCAAATCAGTTTTGAAAATTCGAACTTAGTTATGTTTAGAATTTTGCATTAAAATTGATTTTTTTCGATTTAAAAATTTGAATTTTAAGAATTTTTTTCTATGAAATTAAACCACTTGATTTTAAATTTTTCTAACTTTTTACAAGTTTGCATGCTCTTTATTTTTTAAATTTCTTTTTTTTTGTATTTTTTTCGTCTTTAATGACATTGCAAGTATTACAGTTTTTTTTTTGTTTTCTTTAACTATTTTTTTTTATAAATCTTTGTTGATGTTTTAATGTGGTATAAATAATACATAATCGGTTTAACACTTGACAAATACAACAATCAAAAAATAATTAAAGTTTTTTTTTTTGTTTTGTTTTTTAAAGTTGTATACTACGAAAGCGTTCGTTCTGTTGCTGCAGTTGCTAATAATAAGATGTTTTCTTGATTAAAGTATTTAGTTAAGTTGCTATTTAAAGTATTGAGGTGGTACTGGTGGTGGTGGTGGTGATAGTAGTTTTGTCGGTAGTCGTAGAATTTAGGCCTTGGTTTCGGATTCATTGTTGGTAGCCTGAGAGGTGGCATCGCTCGCTTTGCCATCATCAACTTTGCCAAAGACACAGCAGGGGCATTTCTCTTTCAAGGCAATGCGGTATTTGGGATGGCTGGGGGGAAAGAGGGATTATTATTATTTAATAAATGTTGTTTAAATAATTGGCTGGATATGAAAATCTATTACCTGATACCATAGACAATGGGATTGTAGCAGGCTGCCGATTTGGCAAAGCAAGCTCCCCAGATGGTGTTCAAGGGTGTAAGACCCTCATATTTGAATAGACCCAAGGTATTGATGATGGTGTAAGGAGTCCAGGCCATGAACCACAAGGAGATGGTAACCAAGGCAACTTTGGCCAATTTTCCCTCGGCACTCTTGTCGGCATCCTCAGAAGAGCGCAAGGATTTGACATTCATTTTCTTGGCTTGTTCGCGCATGGCTTTTTCGTGAGCCGATACAGCCTAAATAAAGCCCAAGGAATATTATTAAGTGAGATAGGGAGAGAGAGAGAGAATATGAAAATTACTTACCGCAATGATAAACCAATAGGAATAGCAGATCAAGAACAAAGGTAAATAGTATACAAATATCGAATAGAAGATCAAATATGAACGTGGATTCCAGTCACGTTCCAAATAATCAATACCGCATGAGGTCAAGTTGCCCTCGGGCACATACCTATTAATTAATTAAGTTTGATTTTTTTATAATATAAAGTTTTTCATTCATATATTTACCTGCTCCAGCCAAATACTGGCGCCAAGGTCCAAATACTAGCCATAAACCAGATCAAGGCAATTTTCATTATGGCCAATTTAATGGTCATAGGCTGACCCGCCATACCCTTGACAATGACATTGTAACGATCCAATGAGATCATGCACATGGACAATATCGAGCTGCAGCCAAAGGCTGAACCCAGGCCGCCGTAAATATCACACATCAATGGACCCAATACCCATGTCTCGTAGAAGAGATTTATGCCCATCATGGGCGTATTGGTGATCATGATACCAAAATCGGATATCGCTAGATTAATAACTAATAAATTTGCAGGCGTACGCAGAGATTTGGTGGTGGAGAAGATATAAATCACCACACCGTTGCCGCACCATGAAATCGTGGCAATCAGTACCATATAAGCGGCCAAAAATTTAGCCCATTTTGGTTCCATAGCGGGAAATTGATTCCAGTATGGATGTACCAAATGGGCCATGTCGGGTGTAACCTGTAAAGTACAACAAAATATTAGTTAGGAAATTTTTTAAAGTTTAGTAAATTTGAGATTTTTAAGTTTTTTTTTAATATTAGACAGTTTTGAAAAATTTTAATTTTTTTTCAAGAATTATGAAAGTTTGTTGCTATTTTAAAAAAATATATATTAAAATTTTTAAATAATATTTTTTTAATTCAAAACATTATGTTGTGTTGTGTATTAGTTGCTATAAAAATATTGAAATTTTTTTAAATTTTAAATATTTTTTGAAGGATTTTTTAAAATACAAAATTTTTGTATACAAATTTTTGTACTTAAAAAAATTATCAAAGTTTGTAGTTATATTACAAAAATATATATCAAAATTTTGAAATATTTTTTATTTTATTTAAAAGTTTATATTGTTAGCTATTGAATACAGCAAAAATATTTTCAAATTTTTAATTTAAAATAAAAATTTTAATAACAAAGAATTTTGGCTTTTTATAAAAAAAAAAAAATGTTTTCCCTCAAACTATCTGTATTTGCTCATACTTTAAAACGATTTATATTAAAATTTATTTATAATTTTGCTATAATCCAGTAGTTCTAATTGTTATTTTTTAAATTTTGTATCAAATTCGAGAATTTTTCTAGAAAAAAGTTAGTTTTAAAAAATTTTGAAATTATATAATGTTTGTTGGGGATTTAGAAAAATTCATATTAAAATTTTTAAATAATTTATATTGAATTTAGTTCATTAAGTTGTTAGCTATCAGATTATGAAAAAATATTTTCAGATTTTTAATAAAATTTAAAAATTTTATTATAAAAGTTTTTTGCCCTCTTTGGGTTTAAGTAGTTGAAAATCATAGTTTGTTGCCAAGTTAAAAAAATTTATACAAACATTTTGAAATTTTTTTTTAATAAATTTAATAGTTTAGAATGTTAGCTATCAAAATATGAAAAAATATTTTCAGATTTTTAATAAAACTCAAAAATTTCAATATAAAAGTATTTAGGCTTTTTTCAAAAATAAGAAAATTCTTTATAATTCGTTAAATATTTATATTTTTTGATATTTATAAAAATATTATACTATTTTTAGTATTATTTAGTAGTTTTAGTGCTTATCTTTTTTTTTTTTTTAAAAAAAACCTGGAATTTTCGTAGCAAAAAATTAGTTTTGAAAAATTTTTAATTTTTTAATTTTATATGAACAAAATTTATACTAAAATTTTCAAAATATTTTTATTAAATTTAATAGTTTAGAATGTTAGCTCTCAGATTATGAAAAAATATTTTCAGATTTTTAATAAAACTCAAAAATTTTAATATAAAAGTATTTTGCCCTCTTTGGGTTTAAGAATTTTGTTAAGTAGTTGAAAATCATAGTTTGTTGTGGCAAATTAATAAAATATATACTAAAATTTTGAAATATTTTTTAATAAATTTAATAGTTTAGAATGTTAGCTATCAAAATATGAAAAATATTTTCAGATTTTTAATAAAACTCAAAAATATCAATATAAAAGTATTTAGGTTTTTTTCAAAAATAAGAAAATTCTTTATAATTCGTTAAATATTTATATTTATTGGTATTTCTAAAAATTTTATACTATTTTTAGTATTATTTAGTAGTTATAGTGCTTATCTTTTTTTATTTAAAAAAAAAATCCTGGAATTTTCGTAGCAAAAAATTAGTTTTGAAAAATTTTGAATTTTTTAAAATATTAAAAGTTTAATTTTATATGAATTAAATTTATACAAAAATTTTTCAAATATTTTTATTAAATTCAAAAGCTCATAGTGTTAGCTATAAAACCATGAAATAAAATTTGGAAATTTGTAATAAAATTCCAAAATTTTTATATAAAAGTATTTTGTCTTCATTAGTTATAACAAACATTTTAGTAGTTTTTTTGTTCTAAGATTAAAAAAATATGTACTAAAATTTGGAAATATTTTTTTATAAAATTTAATAGTTTAGAATGTTAGCTATCAAAATATGAAAAAATATTTTCAAATTTTTAATAAAACTCAAAAATTTTAATATAAAAGTATTTAGGCTTTTTTAAAAAATAAGAAAATTCTTTATAATTCGTTAAATATTTATATTTTTTGATATTTATAAAAATGTTATACTATTTTTAGTAGTTATAGTGCTTTTTTATTTAAAAAAAAATCCTGGAATTTTCGTAGCAAAAAGTTAGTTTTGAAAAATTTTTAAATTTTTTAAAATATTAAAAGTTTAATTTTATATGAATAAAATGTATACAAAAATGTTTCAAATATTTTTATTAAATTTAAAAGCTCCTAGTGTTAGCTATAAAACCATGAAATAAAATTTGGAAATTTTTAATAAAATTCCAAAATTTTTATATAAAAGTATTTTGTCTTCATTAGTTATAACAAACATTTTAGTAGTTTTTTTGTTCTAAAATTAAAAAAATATATACTAAAATTTTTTAATATTTTTTTATTAAATTTAATAGCTTATAATGTTAGCTATCAAAATATGAAAAAATATTTTCAAATTTTTAATAAAACTCAAAAATTTTAATATTAAAATATTTTGAATTTTTCAAAAATAAAAAAAATCTTTAGAATTTGCTAAATAGCTAAATGCTATTATCCAGTATTTCTTTTAAATTTTATTTAAAAATTCAGGAATTTTTCAAACTTTTTTTTTAAAAAAAATTTCCATTTTTTTAAAATTCTCATAGTTTGGTTTTATAATCCTGCAAAATATTACCCACCTTGTCTGTTACAGATCCATTTGTTAGGGCGGCAAAGCTTGGCCCTATTAGCGGTGTCGAGTATCTATTATTAAACAAAAACAAACCATTATAAATAAAATCACTTTAAACTTTTCCAACACAATTTCACATTTTTTTTTTTAAATTTAATTTAAATCATTAATACCTTTCCATTTTATAAAATTCAATTCAATTTATGTTTAAAAAATTGTTTATCTGTTTTGAAAATGGAAACTTTTCAAAATTTCATTTCACAATCACCCAGAAAATCCGTAAATTTTAGTTGCACAAAGTTAATTTTTTTTTTTTTAATTTCAATTCCTTTTTTTATTTTTTTGACCGGTGAGATACTAGATACTGATTTGGTGCTCGATATCAACCTGCAAGCGGAAACTGAAAATACCCGCGTTTATATAGCTTTGGTTTGAGGTGTTTAAACAGAAAATTAGGTTTTAACAAGAAAATTAAATTAAGTACTTGTGTTTAAAGTGTTTAAATAAGTGGCAGACAGACATAATATATAAAGATTTGTATTTAAATACATATATACTGCTTACCTTTATATACTTGCTTACAGAAATACCCAGTCGTATTATTTTATTTTTAAGCTTTTCACTTTATTTTCATATTTCTGTCTCAGGGTGATGATTTTTTCAAACGTTTCAATGTCAATATTTCAGTTAAAGGGTTTCCTTTTGCTTTCTTTTAAATTCGTTCTTAAAGATGATGATGATGTCTTTGCCCAAAACAAAGAAAATTTAAAAGAAAAAAAACCAAAACGTGGCCAATGCTTCTGTTCTTTAACACTTTGAAATTATAGTTTATGTAAAATTGTTGGTTGTATTCGGAAATGTTTTTTTCAAACACCCGCCCCCTAACAACAGCAATACATTTAACAAGCTGCTGTTATTCCTTTTAAAAAAAAGCCTAAAAGTATGTGACATGAAAATCATTAGACAATAATCAATAATTCGTATGAGAAAAGTTCAATAAAATGCTGGAAAATCTAGGAAAATTCGGAGACCCATTGGATTCGTTGTGATAGAACTAGATGTGAAGAGAAGAAATGAAATTAGAAAGAAAATAAAGAAGTAGGGTAATATAAAGAGAGATAAAGTGAAAACCCAGTCTAAAAAGTTTAGAGAATAAGTATAGACTGGGATTCACAAAGTCTTGCTACCTAAAATAGCCAACCTATTCCCTGATAAAGCCTACATAGAATACCTACATAGATCCTATCCCCCAGTTCATCATGGAATCTTTCCCCTATGTATTTTTGCCTGAGACCCTGTAATCTAGGACAGTTACACTAAATATATTCCACGGTTTTTATTGGGTTGTATGACTTAAAAATATACTAAAATTCGGATTTTTTTTTAATTTTTAGCTTTTATTTTGAAACATTTGTATAATATAAACTTATTCAAAGAATTGGCCATCGTTAGCTATGATCTTTTCCGATCTTTCTGGTAACATATGGATTCCAAGCCAAAAGAACAGCTCATCTTAAGGCCAAGAACGAATCAAGACAATTTCCTGTACACTGATCCAAAGTAAAGCATATCCCACAGAGAGCGTTCTACATCAATCGAAACAAATAGTATTCGGACGAGGCTAGGTCTAGACTAATGAGGGTGAGGCAAAACTTTCCAGCCACTTAATTCTAAAATACATAGCATTACTTTAGCGCCATGGATGACCCTGTTGGCTTTGGTAATAGTAGTATAGTATGAATGTTTTTTGATAACTAAGTGTATTAGCTTTTATATTTCATTAAAATTTTTAAAATATCTCCATATTTGACTTAGTTATTGATAATAGAAAGAAATTGTGTCCAACTAGACGTATGATTAATATCAATTTAGAGGTTAGGTTGGAAAAATGTCCATAACAACTGCAAGTACAGATGGATTTAAACCATTTTAACATCATAAGATAGCCAAGGCTTCATAATAAACACAAATTTCAATAATCATTTAATTTATAGCTGAATTTGTAAAATTAGCCCGATCAAGCTGTGATTCGAGGGGAAGTTTTGCATCCCATATGGTCGATTATCCGTAGTGCGGCAGTACTTCTCAGCTGGAGCAATGGATCTGATAGAAGAGCGTGATGACATCTAATTCACCAACCCAGCCGAACCATAGATCGCCCAGCTGAACAATGAAATCAGCAGGTTGATCAGCAATAGAAACGGAAAAAAGGTTAGATCAATCGAAAAACTTACACTTGAATACGGGAGTCGCCAAATTGAGGTCTATAGTTCGTTCTCTCTCCAACCAAAGAATCGCTTCTAAAAACTAAGTTTTGTCGAGGTCATCAAAATAGGTATTTGTTTGTGAGATGATTTCATTGTTGCAGTCAAATCTCTTTCCGCCGAGCCATTGCTTCAGGTTTGGTAACAATAAATAGTCACTCGGGGAGAGCATAATGTCCATTGTGATTCCCTTCAAAAGTCAGATTTAGAAAAGAGTTTACCATGACCAAATAAGGAGACATAAAGAAAAAAGAAGAAAGTCAGTGTTTTAGAAATAGCAAAAGGAGAAACATAAAGAAAAATCCAAATCTGCGTAAAGAGGGTGAAAGTGGTTACAAAGCAACACTCCCAAGTTCATCTAGAAATTTAGTACGCAGCCATTTAAATCTAAGAATCTGTAGTCTCTGCTCCTCTGTGTGCTATTATCCCATTTACTTATAAAGGCTCCAACTGAACAGTGATATACTACGCCTATCCAACCCAAGTAGTGTTTGGATTGTCTTTACATCCAGTTTTAGCCAAAAGGCTTGACAAACCTTTGTACTGTTCCTGGATTGGTGGAGCTATGGAATCTTTAAAAGATTAGCCTGTAGTAGTGACAAATAGGAGGCTTTTATCAACTCAATCAAGATACTGCATTCGCCAGAGAGTCTGATCATACGATCATTTAATACTGTTGTCGTCTGTTGGCCCCTGTACCAGAGTTCATTTTAGATCCATCAGTAAGAACTGCACCTCATTCGAAGAATCCATCCATTCCTCCTGGGGAACTTTACTGGGGGTGAGACACCGATGTTAAAGGTCGCCACCCTATGATCCGATATTCCCTGACTGATAAGACCTTCCCACGAGTACTCAAATTGTCTAAGTGGCTGCGAGGTATTATTATATCAAGGGCTGCCTGTTAAACCTAGACATGTACATCTTTGAGATTTGTTGAGAGAAACGGTATCCATGAGTTTACAACCAACTCGTTAAAGCCAGTAGCCACAAAAGATAATCCTGCTATCCAGCAATGAAACTATCCAACTCAACAGGAAGTCGTTAACCCTAAGTTCCACTAACGAATCCCTAATAGCATTTATTCTTAAGTTATTAAAACATTCTTCTATATTCAAAAACGCAGCCAAAGTATATTCCCTACACAGAGAAAACCAATTCGTGATAGCAACCGAATTTGTTGCCAATCGAATGATTTTTACTTAGTGACCGAATTTTACAATTGTGGCTACAAAATTTTAGATGTGTTAACAAAAGTTTGGTTGCTTCAACCGAAATTCATCTTTATCCACTGATTTTCTATTGCTAGAACCGAAAAACTCTATGTGTGCAACCGAATCATTTGATTGGCAACAAATTCGGTTCCTATTACGAATCTGTTTTCTCTGTGCACCATTGACCTTTGTTGAGAGAAAGAGTATCAATTCTGCCTTCGATGGGAATACACCCAACTCGTTAGTTTTTACCCAGTGCTCTCTGCATGATGTCACTGATAAAGAGAGAAAATTTCCTTTAATTAGAATCCTAACTTTAATTTCAAAGATTTTGTGAACAGAGTTAGCGCCAGTAGCCACAAAAGAGGAGAAAGAATTCCAACTTGCAGTGTGCCTCTAATCTTATCCTTCGTTATGGTTGAGTTGCTAATCCTGATATCCAGCTTTGAAACTATCCAAATCAACAGGAAGTCGTGAACCCTAAGTTCCACTAACGAATTCCTAATAGCCTCTATCATTATGTTATTAAAGGATTCTTCTATATTCAAAAACATACCTAAAGTGTATTCCCTAGACAGAGAAAACAGGAGCTAAAATTGTCATCGTTTGGACTCAAAAGTTTTGAGTATAAAGTTTTCCGCCATTAGCCACAAAAGAGGAGAAAGAACTCCACCTTTCGGTGTCCCTCTGGTAACACATCTCCTGATCTTATCGTCTCCTATGGTTGAGTTGATAATCATACTATCCAGTGACTTCCTCTCTTTCCTTATGTTATTAAAGGCTCCTTCTATATCAAAAACGCAACCAAAGTATATTCGCTATGCTTCAGACTCTGCTCTATACAACCTAGACTTACCCTGGATATAGGCATTCTGAGAGTTGCTAATGAGATGAATATCTATATTTCTCCATAGATGTAGATTTATCAGTCGTGCTAGTGTCTTCAATAGAATAGACATTCTGTGGCTTCGAGTGGCTACTCTTCTTGGCTTTAGGTAAACTACACCCCCTAGGCAGATATCTCCTACTGTCTCTAGTCTCACATTTGACCTTTGACCCTTGACATCATTTTGCAGCTTCAATATAGTACGAAGTATAAATTTTTGGAAAACATTGACCTGCAATATCTTGAGCAGAAATCTAACGATAGTAGCTGACTATTAAACATTTGTTTCCAACACCAAAGCAAAATTGCATTCATGTTTCCCCTCAACAGCCTACAAAGTTAAGCCTCTAACCCTCAAACTTTAAAAATCTAAAAAAACGTTGTCGAATAATTTTTTTAGGGTAATTATGACCCAATGAACTCAGAACAGCCATCAGAAACTAATTTACAAATTAAGTTTGGGAACCAGGTGCAAAAAGATGAAGAGTGCCTCAGGACATTGTTGCCGGTTTAAGTGTAAACAAGTAAGACAGCTATATTCGGCTGTACCGAATCTTATACACCCTTCACCAAATTATACTTCAAAATAAAAATTTTAAATATTTTTAGGTAAACAAAATTTATTTTTTGTAAAAAAAAATTTTTTAATTTAAAAAAAAAAAAATTTTTCAGCCCAATTATGAATAAAAAATTCCGCGGGAGTTTGTTCCCCTGGAGTTTTTTCCCATTGAATTTGAATAGGAAAAATGAGAAAAGGGAAAAAACTCCCGCGGAATTTTTATTCATAATGGGGCTGTTTGTTTTTTCAATTTTTTTTTTATATTATTTAGAGAAAAAAAAATCGGGTTAAAAAATATTTTTTAGGAAATAAAAACAAAATTTATTTTTTGTAAAAAAAATTTTTAAATTTAAAAAAAAAATTTTTTTGTTTTTTCAATTTTATCCGGTTTATTTAAAGGAAATAAACAAACGTTTTGAAAAGGTTAAAACGTAACAATATATTTCGGGAATGTAGAAAAAAATTTACCGATTCCCGGGAAACAAAAAAGGTCGGGAAATTAAAAATCCTACAGCTGACAGAACATAAACTAAAACTCAGAATGCATTTCGACCTTTGAGGAAAATGTTAACAAATCTGTAACTAAAGTCACAGTTAAATTTTAAAAATAAAAATTATAATTACTTTTTGAGATAACTGGTGTATTGTAATGCACTTAAGGCACTCTTGCGGGTTAGAGGGTTAACTGGCCACCTTAATTTGGCCACAAAAACCGCTAAATTTATTCATTACATTCACCCCTGCATTTAAATAAAAAAACCGCTAAAATTGTGTAAATTTTGTTTGTTAATTTTATATACAACATTCTAATTTGTTAACTACATCATGTTTTTTTAGCTGAATTATACTAGAAGTTATAAATGACACACAAAAAAATTAAAAAAAATAGAAAAACATGATCTAAGATACAAAGAGATAAATATTAACCAAAATTGAAATATGTACACTCTACTACTCTAACCCCAAGTATGCAGTCAATTCTAAATGTAAATGGGCAACAAGAAAGAATGAAAAAAATAAAAAAAAAATAAAACTCAAGTGGGAGAACAAGAAACACAAATTTTAATACAAAAGTATTGAAAACCACAAAAATAAAATAAAATAAAACTCAACAAGATCAGCGACTAGTTGTTGTACTCGTGCGAGTACCACAAAAAACATTTTAAATAAATATTAAAATATGGACAAAAAAAAAACAGAAATAATTAACTACAGCATGATGCATCCATGTAGAGTTTAAATTTAAAACAGATGTGTTTTTTTTTCAATATATTTTCGGTTTTGTGGTGTCTTTTTATTTTGGTTAGAATTTAAATAGAAAGAGCACAACAAATTTATAAGAAAGAATGAAAGAAAATAAAAAGATTTCAAAAATTTTGTATTTCAAACTAAAAGCGCAGAATCCAAAAATAACGTATGTAAAATATTTCAAGTGTTTTGTAGAGTCAGTGAGAGTAAAGTGAGGGTCGCTGATCATGTTTTTTTTCAGTTTGAAACGGCTGAATTCTAGAAATGTGTGACATAAAATGAGCAATTAAATAAAGGAAAACACATGGCTGAATATTAGAAAAGTGAGAGAGAGAGAGATCTTTAAAAAAACCAGGAAACTAATTTTCTTAAAATTTTTGGGGAAAAAATATTGAAAATAATGCGTGAGTTTGCATAAAACACGGAGAATTCATAACGTCTACATGTTGCCTTAACAAAAAAACGAAAGCCGAAAACTAACGTGTGATTGAAAAAAAAAATATTGAAAAAAATCTACAAAAAAAAATTGAAAAGTTTTTAATACATATAGAAATTTATTTTGGAAAATACAAAGGAAATTTGTAAGAAAAAATTTACAAAAGAATCTTTGATTTTTATAAAAGAAATATACATATGAAAATATTGAAAATATGTATTACAATTAAAGAAATAATTGCAAAACGTGGTTACTTAATTTTTGAGTAATATAAGAAAGAAAATTTTCAAAATTAATAAAAGTGAAAAATAATAAATATAAAAAAAACAAATGAAATAAAAATTAAAAAAAATTCAACAAAAAAAATATTGAAATATGAAAAATTTTAAAAAATATTTCAAAATTTTATACAATACATATAAAAATTGAGTGAAAAGTGAATGAGTATTACTCGTTAAAGTGTATTACATAGGAATTATGTTTTAAATTTTTAAATAAATTACAAATTTCTACAATTAGTTCTGAAATTAATTATTAAAATGTTGCTTAATACAAATATTTAAAAAAATAACTAAATTTATAAAACAAAAAAAGGGAATTCTTTTGAATTTTTAATAATTTATGGGAAAAAACATTTCAATTTTATTTCAAATAAACCGATTCAGCTTTTAAATTGAAATTTTTTTTATGAAAATTACTCAAAAATGATTTATAAACTGAGTACAAATTTTTCCTACAAAATTTGAAAAATTAAAATTTTTTGTATTTTTTGGCTTTAAAATTATTTAAATAAAGATACAACTTAAGTTTTTTTTGTTGTTTAGAAATAAATGTTAAATAATATTGAAATGTGTATAGTCTAGGGATGTGCGATTAATCAAATAATGAAACATTATGCTTAATAAATATACAGCTTAATCGATTAATTAATCGATTAATTAATGTTTCATTTATAAATTTGAAAATTGAAAAATTTCAAAAAAAAAACACATATTAAATTAAAAATATTTGGTGTATTCACACGATCTACTATTTGGTCATATTGTCATAATGTCCTAATTTATTATGATAGTTTAATCAAATTTCTGTTGCGTTTCAAACCAAAAAAAACTTCTAAACTAATAACCCCCATTTTCTCAATATCTGGTTATCGTTTTTCGTAACGATAAACCTCCAATTAACATTTTTTTTTTTGTATGAGAACTGTCAGTTTATCGTCTCGAAAAAAAATAATCAGATATTGAGAAAATGGTGGTAAGACTATTTGAACTATGTTTATTGTTTTGTCATAAAATAATGCTTAATCTTTATATATATAATTCTTCTGTACGTGTGTTAGTAACTAAACTCCTCCTTAATGTTTGGTTTGACACTTAAATAAGCTTAACACAATGAATGCCGAATTTCAGACATCTAATCGGTTTTTGGTACAGACAAGTCGAAGACAAGTCCTCCTGGGCCGATTTCGTTGAAATTAGTTGTGTGTGTTTGAGGGGGTCCCTGGATGGTTTAGATTCACAATTGACCTATATAGAAACAATGGGCATGGCACCTCCCATACGAAATAAAAATTTATTATTGCATATGTGGAGTACTATTATAGTGGGAGTCTTCAAACTTTGTGTGAGCTATGGCAGAACAACGTTTGCCGGGACAGCTAGTATATTATAATATTGTTACGTTTTAACCTTTTCAAAACGTTGGTTTATTTCCTTTAAATAAACCGGATACTTTTGATTGCAAATAAAAGCCGTTTAGTAGTTTGAAAATTGTAACAACTCTTTATTTATTTAAAATGTACAACAACAGAATTAAATAGTCACTCAATGTTTTTTTTATACACGTTTATAAATTCGAAGAAATACAGACACACTTATAATGTACACGAATTCACTTGAAAAATACAGTTGATGTTTATTCGAATAGCGTCTCTGATAAACTCACTAACGACTGCAACCTCTGCCACTATTTATAACACTGCCATCTGCACTCTAGATTGCTATTTAACTGTCAAAGCTCTTATATTCTAGAGCTTTCTAATACATACGCCATCTGTGGTACTTTCTACAATGTTCTTTAACTGAATATTCGAATTCGAATATACGGTCGCAGCAAACAGCGTTGCCAACTTACGATCAATGGTTAACTGAAAGCTTTTATTACATTTTAATAATGCCCACAGATATGTTACAGTTTGAGAGGCACTGCTATTTGAAAGCATTATGCAACTTTTAAATCAGCCCTTAAAATCGTTATATTTGAATTAAAGTACAATTTCGTAACAATATACATATTAGGACAATAATACTAATAGCAGACCGTGTGAATACCCCAATTATAAAAAAACTTAATCGGGAATATTTGAAATTTGAAGAAAAAACTTAATTGAATTTTAACAAGTAAGAGTGTTATAGTCGGCTGTATCGAATCTTGAATAGGAGGTACCCACCATCAATATATAGTTTTTGCTTTCTATGGGAATTTTAATCAGTTATGGTCAGTTTGTCGGGTTAGGGTCAACTATGGACCGATGCTTACAAAATGTTTAGTTTCATATTAAACTTGTTTATCATGTTATTAATTATTATAAGACAACTATGAATTTTCAAGTAATTTTCTGAAAGGGGACCTTGTATGGGGACTAGGTGAACTCATGGACCGATATTGACCATTTTTAATATCAAACAAACCTTGTATTTGTGGAAAATGTCAATCTTTCATTTAGGCCCTATCATGTTTTCAAGAGACGCAAAGACGGACGGACATAGATCGTATTTATTTATGGAATGATAAAATCAATATACCCCCTATTTATACCCTTCACCTTCGTGAGAAGGTTATATATAATTTTGTCATTCCGTTTGTAATTTCTACATTTTTCATTTCCTATCCTATAAATTAAGTCGATTAAGCCATGTCCGTCCGTCTGTCTGTTGAAATCAACTTTCCGAAGTCCTTACAACAACTTACATACACGGCTCTTCCGGCTCGAATTTAAAATCGAAAAAATCGGCTGAGATATTTCGATTTTTGACCTATTTGTTTAACTATATCTGGATTACTAAGTCATTAATATAGACAATATGGATATCTAATGATTGATATTTCAAAGACCATAGTAAGTTGGACCTACAATGGGTCAAACTCGGAAAAATATTTTTTAACCCGATTTTTTTTCACCAAAAGTTTTTTTTCGATAAATATTAAAAAAAAATTTTGAAATTTAAAAAAAAAAATTTTAAAATTAAAAAAAAATAAAATTTAAAAAAAAAAATTTTATATTTTAAAAATTTAAAAAAAAACAATCGAAAAATTTTTTTTCCAAAAAATGAAAAAACAACTTTGGGAAAAAAATTAATTTTGTTTACCTAAAAATATTTAAAATTTTTGTTTAGAAGTATAATTTGGTGAAGGATATAGCTCTCTTACTTGTTTTTTGATGGTAGGAAACAATTGAAATAGAATAAATTCTCATTTCCGATCTATGTGTATCCATTAGGGATGCCAATCCCGAAATCCCGATCCCGAAAATCTCCCTTCCTTTCTTTTTCCCTTCTTTTTCACATATCCCGGGATTTAACAAATTAACAAATCCCGAAATATTATGAGATTTTTGAAATTTTAGGAAGATTTTTGAAGCACCCAAAATACTTAGAAAGCTAAATTTCAGCATATTTTTTATAATACTAATCTCGCTTCAAATCCAAACGCAGCCAGATTTTTTCATTTGAATCGGAGAGCAGCACGTCTCCCTTGCATTAACAGGCTTTTACACAATTTACACTTTTACGAAATTTATGTTCAAGTTATTTTCTAAAGGGGACTAGGGGCAAATGTAGCCCGATTTCCGCAGTACTTTACAGTATAATTTCAGAGTACTTACAACTTATTTTGTGCAAAATTTTATAAGGATTGTCGCATAATCAAGATATTTAATTGTATTGTAGGGGAAATCATGGACCATTTTATTTTAATTTAACGCATTAGTTTTTGATTTGTTATGTTTTTACTTAAATATATTAATGAAATAATAGTTTTTATTGTTGAATTTGATGTTTTTGACGTTTAACTAAAATCCCGAAGTCCCGAAAAATCCCGAAAAATCCCGGGATCCCGGGATTTACATTTCTAAAATCCCGAATCCCGGGTTTTGTAAAACCCAGTCCCGTTTGGCATCCCTAGTATCCATGCAAAATTTGAATCAAAACTTTTTTTTTTATTAGAAAGATAAATACATGGCATTAACATTTAAAAATGAATAGCCGTGATGACCATGGCTATTCTGGCGCATTCTGGACGTCAAATATTGAGCAACTTTTTCGAGTATTACTGGCCGTAAGTTTCGAATAACCCGAACAATGTTGGCCTACAAGACGTCAATTATTGCTGGCTAATCAGCATAAACCAGTGACTTCAGGTGGCCGCCCAGAAAATACTCGAGAGGTGTCAAATCACACGGCCTTGGATGTCAATTGACAGGTCCATTTCTCGAAATCAAGTTATCGCCAAATCAATCAGACCAGATCAATGTCATTCATATTTTCAAACATGAATTCATTGATCTTGGTGCGGTAACAATCTCCATTGAACGCAATGCGAGCAACGGCTTTATTATACCCTTCACTTTCGTGAGAAGGTTATATATAAGTTTGTCATTCCGTTTGTAATTTCCACAATATAATTTTCCGACCCTATAAAGTATATACATATATTCTGGATTCGTATAGATATCGGAGGCGATTAAGCCATGTCCGTCTGTCTGTTGAAATCATTTTTCTGAAGACCCCAGATACATATCTTCGGGATCTAAATCTTCAATAATTCTGTCAGACATGCTTTCGAGAAGTTTCCTATTTAAAATCAGCAAAATCGGTCCACAAATGGCTGAGATATAAGGAAATAACCACGACAACCTCGATTTTTGACCTATTTTTTACCTATATTTGGATTACTAAGTCATTAATATAGACAATATGGATATCTTTTATATATATAATTCTTATATACGTGTGTTAGTAACTGAACTCCTCCTTAACGGCTGGGCCGATTGCGATGAAATTTTTTGTGTGTGCTTGAGTGGGTCCCTGGATGGTTTAGATTCACAATTCACCAATATAGGAACAATGGGCATGGCACCTCCCATACGAAGTAAGAATTTATTATTGCATATCTGAAGTACTATTATAGTGGGAGTCTTCAAACTTTGTGTGAGCTATGGCAGAACAACGTTTGCCGGGACAGCTAGTATAATTATAGATATTTCAAAGACCTTTGCAACGACATATATAAGTCCATAATAAGTTGGACCTACAATGGGTCAAAATCGGAAAAAAATATTTTTAACCTGAATTTTTTTTTCACCAAAATTTTTTTTTTTAAAAATTTTAAATTTAAAAAAAAATTAAAATTAAAAAAATTAAATAACAATTCAAAAAATAATTTTTCCAATAAATTAAAAAAACAACTTTAATTTTTTGGAAAAATTATAGTAAGTTGGACCTACAATGGGTCAAAATCGAAAAAAATATTTTTTAACCCGAATTTTTTTCACCAAAAAAAAAAATTAAAAAACAAAAATTTTTTTTTATAAAAGTAAAAAAAAAAATTTTAAATTAAAAAATTTAAAAAAATAAATTTTTAAATTAAAAAATTCAAAAAATATTTTTTCCAAAAAATTAAAAAATAAAAAAATTTTGTTTACCTAAAAATATTTAAAATTTGTATTTTGAAGTATAATTTGGTGAAGGGTATATAAGATTCAGCACAGGCGAATATAGCTCTGTAAATAAATTATTCGAGTATTTGACAATTATTGATAATTGTTTTATTCTAAACTGAAAAATTATATTCATTGGAATAAAAATTACTTTTTTCTTTTACTCGATTATTCGAATAATTTTTATTCGAATGACAACATACCAGTATTTGGTAAAATTATTTGTGTACATTTCCGGTAGAACCTTTATCGAAATTTTCAATAATTTTTTGTATTCAGAACTATGATTGATTAATTTATTCATTTGAATTTCAAACATGAATTTTTTAACAATTAAAAATTAAATTATTCAAAAGAACGTTTTGATTATTAATTTTCATGATTAATGAAAATAAATAATTACAAATAATAAGAAATAATAAAAATAAGTTCATTAGAAATAGGCGTACTGAGTTTTTTTAATTTTAAAGCTAAATATTTAAAATGTGTTTAATAATTAAAAAAAAACATTTAAATATTTTTACAAACACGATAATTTAAAAGAATTCCCTTTTTATTTCCTCAAAATTGAAAGGAAATTTATTAAAATTGAGGTTTACTTAATAAAACTCTACAGCCCCCCGCTCCTTTCAACTAAAATAAAAAGTTGGTGTAAAAATTTATTGCATAAAAAAATCGTGTAGTATTGAGTGAAACCAGAAATTAGTGCAAAATGTCTGAAAATACCAAATAGGAATTTAAAAAAAAAAAACAAAACAAAAAAATAATACACACAAAAAGAAAAAGAAAATGTGAAAATAATTTATAAATAGAATTCGCTTAACGGAACGAATAAAAACGAAATAAATACTAGCAAGCAAGAACGACGGAAAAATAAAACACAAATTTAATGCGAAAACTCAAAATACAAAAAGCAACATTAAGAAGAAAATTAAACAAAAAAAGAAAAAAAAGTATTGAAAGTGTAAGGCAAATAAAGAAAATGTGAAAATTTTATAAAGAAAATTTTAACTCGAAAAAAAGAGCCAAAACAAATTTAAGGAATCTTTAAAAAAAGAAAAACTAGGTGGTTGGAAAAAAGGAATTAAACAAAAAATAATATTAATTTTAAGAAGAAATTTAAACAAAATGCAGTCCTCTTCAGCAGCGGGCTCCAGCCCTTTAAACACTAAGACCAGCAATAAGTTGCAAGTAAATCCGGGAAAAACTAATAGCCTGAAAACTAAATCTACAACTGTGCTAAATTTAAGCAATCCCTCGGCTAGCAAGGATTTAGAAACTTCTTTGGAAATTGAGAAAATATCGAAAAAGATATCCGAACATGCAGATGCTTTGTATAGAACCTGGAAAAGTCATGGTTTGGCACCCACCGAAATATTGGATTTGTATAATGTGGATACAGGGGTGGCGTCGGGGGCCATAGTGGATGATAAAAGTACCGAAGATTTACAGAAACTGGTGAATACTTTTGTTAACAAAGATAAAGAACAAAGAGGAGTTAAAACGGCGGCCGGTAAAACCAAATTAACGGCAACAAATAAATCAGAAATACAGCCTAAAATAATAGAGCATAAAATAAACACCTCTAGCAACAAGTTGCCAGCAACATTAACTTCCGGCCACAGCAATGTAACGGCGCCTGTGCTCAAGAGAGTCAATGTTTTGACAGAAACACCCACACAACAACAACAACATACAGTTATAAAAAAATCAACACCCTCCAACACAAAATCACCAAATTTCCTAATGAAAACCAACACGACAGATGCCACAGATAGCAGCAGTTCCAGCTCCCCCAAAGTAACAAAATTAAAAACCATTAAACAGGGGGCAAATCTAAATGAGGCGGCAAAATTGGGAGTCTCTGCAAGAACTCCCTCCCCAGCCACAAACCCGAAAACCCTAACATCACCCAGCAAATCTTTAGATATTGATATAGATTTCAATTTGGATTTAGACCTAAACCTAGATGTGCACAAATTGAGTCAACAGCAAACTCACAATTTGCAAAAGATCAAAGAACTGCTCAAGGAACCCAACAAATCGCCCTCGTTGCTGAATGCAAGCAAAATACCGGGTGCTGTAGTGGAGCCCACGCCGGCAAAGGCGGCCAAAGAAGTGAAAGTAAAGAAATCAGTGGCCGAGAAAAATAAACAAAATGAAGAAACGCCGGCACAAAAGAAAACGCCGAACGAGACACAGGCCACCAAAAAACTTGGCAACAAACTGAAAACAGCAGACTCGACGACAATACAAACGATCAGCAAAGCACATGATTTGAATCCAACAATTGCATTAAAAGAGGAAACAACAAAAATACACGACAACAATAGAGACGGCAATATTGTCACGGCGGCAACAACACAGCCTCAAATCAATAAAAAACGCACGAATTTAGCAAACGCCAGCAGCAGCGGCGTTAGCAGCTCACCCCTTAGCATTACTAACGGCAATGTAACGTCTCTCTTAGAAGATCTAAAGCAATCCACCACTATTAACAGCAACGGCGGCATCACAACCGATCAATTACTACAATCTGCCTTGATAAAAACACAGAAGTCTTCAAACAAAACGGTTAAAGCGCCCAAATTAAAAGAAAAATCCTCCACGAAATTGGAAACCAACAACAAGGATTCACTAACATCGGCGGCCACGGTAGGGCCAGTGAAAACATCAGCGCTTAACGGCGTAACAGCTTCACCAGCAACACAGCAGCCAATAAAACCCTCAGCGGCCATAATAGAAAGCGATATTCAAAATATGGAAACACAAAGCAGTAGTAATAGTAGTACAACCATGCCAACACCCACGAAATTGAAATCGAATCGTTCCCTTAGCAATGGCCAAGAAAAATCTTGTAAATACAACAAAAAATATTTAAAAAAAAGTGATAATTTTGTAATTTTTTCTTTCTCTCTTAAAATTTGTTTTCATTGCAATCCTGCTTTCAAAATCCAGTACGCAGTCCGTTTTTAACGCGTGGTTCAGTGGCCGAGCGTGTTATGATTTTTGAAAAATGTCCAGATGTAAGGAATTCATTTTTAAACATTAAACGTCCCGATAGATCAGATGCTCCACCCAGATCTTTACTAAAGGTAAGTTTAACAGTTAAAAACTTCTTTAAAATATTATATTTAAAAGAATTCTAATGAAATTTTGGTTATCTAACCGTTGCAATTTTTTATTTTTTTTTTATTGTACAAAAAAAAGAAAATACGTTTTTCGAATTTTCCTCCTCCTCTTTATAAACATGTGTAGCATCAAAAAAAAAAAAATTCTAAAAAAATTAAGAAAAAAACCCCAAAAAAATAAATCTAAAAAGTCTTTAAAACAAAATGTAACAACAAGTTGTTGTAAGTGAAATACTACAACAAAAAAAAAAAAAAACCAATTACTAAAAGCAAAACAATTAAACAAATTTATTTTTCAATATTCACCACCAGCTATAGCAGCACCACTTCCCACTTGATTGATTAATTTGCTTTAAGGTTATTCAAGTGTTTGCCAATCACTCTCATTCACTCACTCGCTCACATATGTAGAAATACTTTTCTCTCAGGAAAATAACAATTTTCCTTTAAAAAAAAAACCATAAAAGAAAACCAAAATAATACTTAAAATAAACAAGAAATTGTTTGTTGGGTTTGCTAACACACCACACTATAAATAACGGTAACTTTTAAATGTAAACAACTCCCGCTCACACTTAAAGTTGTGCGTGAAGATGACCACCTAAAATTTTAACAAAATCAATTTCATATTACACACATGGATATTAGGAAATTTTGAAAGTTATAAGATTTAAAATGAAAAATCTAATAAAATCTTTTCATTGGGGTCTCGTAAATTGTGGAAAGATGTTTTTTAAAAGTAATTAAAATCATTTTATTCACCTTACTAATGCATTTGCTTGGAAATGTCAAAATATTGACCGCATTTTATTGTCTAGAAGTTTTTTTATTGTTTAATATTCAAATAATTCCATTAGGAATTGTAATAAATTATTGTGTGGCAGCTACATTCGTAATTCAGCTCTGGGTGGTGGAAGAACTCGTGTCCTTTTTGGCTGCCTTCGAGATTTTTGCGTTTCACTGTTGCATTGATTAATGGTTGGCGTCGTCTAACTGTACCGCGTTACGGTTTATCTAAGTTTTCGCATTGACCCCATGCATTCCTTTTGGTTATAATCTATAATATGACGTGGTGAAGTACCAAACAAAACTCAAGTTGGATTTTAGTAGTGACCATAAAACTCAGGAGTTGAATTTGAGAATTCTGGAATCCTATACGAAGGTATAGGTAGATGTGGCAGTTCCTGGACGAATATCTTCTGTAGGCCTAAGCCGTAACTAGTGATGGCTTTATTTTAGGCCAAGAATTAATTTAAAGAAACCATTGTGTGGCCTAATTTTATAGGTTTCCAAAAATATTAATAAATGTGGGATTTTTTAAAATTTTCAGCCTTTATTTTGAAACATTTATACAATAGTAGCTGTCCCGGCAAACGTTGTTCTGCCATAGCTCACACAAAGTTTGAAGACCAGATATGCAATAATAAAATTTTACTTTCTATGGGAGGTGCCATGTCCATTGTTCCTATATAGATCAATTCTGAATCTAAACCATCCAGGAACCACACACAACAAATTTCATCGACATCGGCCCAGCCGTTAAGGACGAGTTCAGTTACTAACACACGTACAGAAGAATTATATATATAAAGATAAATATATTCAAAGTATTGGCCATTGTTAGCTATGACCTTTTCCTATTTTTCTGGTAACATAAGGATTCCGAGAACGAATCAAGCCTATTTCGAATACTCTGGGCCGTTACTGCGTAACTCAAACGAAAATGTTCGAAATTATGCGCTAAATACATTGTAATTAGAAACGATTTTCTTTCGAATAGAATTACGGAGTAACCTGTTCTGAAGTGAAGCGTTTCCCAGAGAGAGAGTTCTGCATTAATCGAAACAAAGAGTGGTTGGACGGAGCAAGGTCTGGATTATATGGCTGGTGAGGCAAAACTTCCCAACCACTTCATTCTGAATACTTTTTAACAGGTATTGCAACATGTGGCCTAGTTTTGTCACGATGCAATATTACTGTTTCATGTCTCTTCGAATATTGTGGGATTTTTGGGCCAATGGTCACTTCAAACGAATAATTTGCGTTCATTCTACCGGTACAGGTGGCCTGTGATGGTCTGGCCAAATTTCAGCATTTTATAATAGAGTCCCACAAAATACAGAGCATTACCTCAGCACCATGGTTATTTGGCTTTGACGTCGATTTGACTGGTTGGCCGGACTTTACATACGATCTCTTACGCTTCGGGTTATCGCAATGGATCCATTTTTCATTGTAAATAATGATTCGGTGGAATTTTTTCTTTTCTTTTATAGCGTTCAGGCTGCATTTCAGACATAGAAAATTCGTCTTTCAAGGTCTCTCAGCTTCAGTTGGTATGTTAGCCAATGTCCATGATTTTGTAAGAGTCCTTCTGCTTGCAAATATTTTAAAATTGCTGATTGAGTAGCTCCCAATGATTTTGCAAGCTCTTATTGAGTTTGACAATAATCTTCATGGAGTAATGCCTCAAATTCTTGGTGTGCAAACGTTTTTTGGCTGGCATGGGCGATCTTTGTCTTCCGTGACAAAATCACCAATTCTGAACCGCAGAAACCATCTATCGCATGTTGAAACCGATGAAAGACAATCACCATAAGCTTCGGTGAACAATCGGTCAGCTTCAGCGACACTTTTTTTTCAAATTAAAGAAGTATAATTATTTTTCAATTCTTTATAAAAGTGTCTGCAACTGCGATAGTTGTCAATTAAGGCACATATATAGGAGGGGGGGGGTCAATAAGTCTGTGAATTTTTTGAAGCCAATGGCATCTGACATGGCTCAGTGTTTTCTATTTTTAATGATCACTTAGGTATGAGAAAGCTTTCCGCAAGATGGGTGCCGTATTTGCTCACAATCGATTGTGTTTGTGCAATCGTGTGAAAACTTCGCAGGAGTGTTTTGCGTTGTTCAACCGCAATGTGGACGAATTTTTGTGTCGTTTTATAACCGTAACGGTAAAACAATTAATTGCAAGTATTATGCCAACTTATTGGGTCGAATTCATGAATTAGGCAACGAATTGCTCCCTCATCCACCTTATTCTCCGGAATTAGCACGGAGTGGCTATTTCTTGTTTCCAAACCTGAAGAAATGATTCGCGGATGACCTCGACATATCTTATTTTTTGGAAGGGATACAAAAATTGGAGATACGTTGGACAGAGCGTATAGAGCCCTTGTGACTATGTTGAAGAATTAAATGATTTTTTCCAAAAACCTGTGTTTTATTCGAAAAGTCACGGACTTATTAACTCTCCCTCGTATGTCTCCTCCTATATTCAGTTGTGGTCATAGTTATCTGGCTATTCTGCAACCATTTATGTTGGCCCATTTCATACTTATTTGACAACTCCTCTGTCCTACGCTGAGTTCTAAAATTGGAAGAGAACATAAGTATTGTCGCGTATTCGAAATCTGGTGGACATATCCAGTAATAGGCAGTCGAGCGCCTATTCTTCGTTCTCTTAAAAGAGTTTTGCAAGGCCACAACAGATATGTGGAATAAGCTACCTGTCGAAATATTTCCTGTCCTCTTCAATGTATTAAAATTTAAATCAAATGTCCACAAACACTACACCCTCTATCCTCCTTTCCATAACCTATTTTCCTAGTTCCAACACAATGCATTGCATGAGTAGGGGTCATCCTCTGAGAGCTGGTTCAAACAAAAAAAAATTTTTGATACAACATTCAGTATTTCCTTGATATTTTACGAATATGAATTGTTCTAATTCTTTTAACATCTATCTCTTTAAACCTTTACATTCGCTTTCCATATGGCAGATCTCGGTGGTCATAGGAGAGTATGGAAAATAATTTACTTATAAAGAAATATTCAGAAGTTTGTAATCATCGACCACGGTGATGGCCTGGCCAACGTCGTCCTCAAAAGAAATATGGTCCGATGAAACCGACAGCCCAAAATTCACACCAAACATTGACTTTTCGAGATGCTCTTGGATCTCATATGGATTGGTATCGTCCCAAATTCGACAATTTTGTTTGTTGACGTACTCATTCATACAGAAATGGGCTTTATCGTTTTCTTGAAACAATTTTATTATTTGCAAGTGTTGTTGAACGCTATAACCGTCCATGGTGAAGACCCCATTGAAAGACTCTTTCTATTCTGAATGATAAACTTTTTCTCTATTGCTGTATCAAATTTGATTCCGATCAGAATTTAGCTTTTGAATTTGTACACATTGTTACGTTTTTACCTTTAAAAAACGGTAGTTTATTTCCTTTGAATAAACCGTATTCTTTTCATTTCAGTAATTTTGAAAATAGTAACAACTCTTTATATACTTAAATTTATATAACAACTTTATAATTAACATGAATACACTGGCGCCTACGATGTACTGACTCACTCACAACTCGCTATTACTAATTATACACACAGCGCCATCTTCTAGAAGTCTCATGAATAATCTAACGGAAATACTAGAATGTTCTATTTTCACAAGAGCTTTTAAAGCTGCCCAACAGTTGATAAGTAGAAGTTTCTATTGATGGAAATGTTTATAAACATGATGAATGCTGCAAGCAGCCGTTACAGACCATTAAATTCAAATTGATAATGCAATTTTGTAACATTTTCTCTATCCTCTTTAGTTATCTTTTTTATTCAAATCTATATACATAAATGTTTCCCTATTTTGATATTTATACCCTTCACCTTCTTGAGAAGGGTATTTATAAGTTTGTCATTCCGTTTGTAATTTCCACAATATAATTTTCCGACCCTATAAAGTATATATATTCTGGATCCTTATAGATAGCGGAGTCGATTAAGCATGTCTGTCGATTAAGCCTGTTTGTCTGTCTTTTCTGAAGACCCCAGATATCTTCGGGATCCAAATCTTCAATAATTCTGTCAGACATGCTATTTAAAATCAGCAAAATCGGTCCACAAATGGCTGAGATATGAGGAAAAAACCAGGACAACCTCGATTTTTGACCTATATCTGGATTACTAAGTCATTAATATAGACAATATGGATATCTAATGATAGATATTTCAAAGACCTTTGCAACGACGTATATAAGACCATAGTAAGTTGGACCTACAATGGGTCAAAATCGGAAAAAATATTTTTTAATCCGAATTTTTTTTTCACCAAAAATTTAAAATAACAATTCGAAAAAAATTTTCTTACAAAAAATTTAAAAAAAAAAATTAATTTTGTTTACCTAATAATATTTAAAATTTATATTTTGATAATTTGGTGAAGGATATAAAAGATTCGGCACAGCCGAATATAGCTCTCTTACTTGTTTTATTCAAAATTCTTTTAATAATCTAAAAATTTAACACTTTTAAAGAAATATCTTTTAAATATTTACGATCATTAACTATTAAAATATTTGTAAATTCTTCTTAAAAAAAAGAAACATTAAAATTGTTGCCGAATATTTTCACCAAATAATCGTTGTTCATAAAAACTTTTGAAATTCGATTGTTTATGCATAATTTCAATAAAATTTCCCAACATAATTTCGTAAACAATTAAGACAGATAGTTAGTTGTTGGGGCAAATACAAAAAACCTACCTAATAAAAATAAAGGTGCAAAAATAATTTAAAAAAAAGCAGCAATATTTATAATAAAACAATATGCAGAGATTTCAATTTTCAATTGTTTATTTATATTGGGCTCGTTTAAATGAAAGAAACATTTTTTTTATATTTTTGGTTGGTACATATGAATTTTAAGTAAATTTAGGTGTTGTTCAACCCCCGCACTCAAATTCAGACAGATAAACTGTTGGACTGTTGGAAAGAATCACAGATTCTTTCTATGTATAGTAGGTAAAATCTACACACATCTACAATTTAATTAGTCAGGGTCAAACTATAAAATAAACATTTTAATAAATTTATCTATTAATTTATTTTTACACACTCACTATATACAACATATTTATCACTCTTCTTCTGGTTTATTCATTCATCCTACGAAATATTGACGACATTGTCTTTGAAAATTTGAGATAAATATTTTTTTTTTTAGTATTTAATTTTTTAATATTATTTGTCTACCTTCTCTAGCTGTCATAGGTCAGTTTTTATTCTTAATTAAACAATATACATATATTACTACTTTTTGTTTAAAAATTGTCGTATTTAATTAATTAATTGCTTTTGAAAAATAGTTTGAAATTTCATGTTTAATTATTTTCAAAATTCTTTCCTCTTTCAATGTGCATTTTATTGAATAAAATCAACATTCTAGCATTTATTTATATGTATTTGCATACATTTACAATTTTCTTTGGTGATTTTGAAAATTTCAACTAAATAAACAATTTTCACTTACTTTAACCTAAGTGCATTTGTATTTTCGCAATCATTTTTATTGGGCAAACAAAATGAAAAAAAGAAAATACAGAATTGTAATAATATTTATTTAATTAAACACCATTTGCTTAAGGAAATAGAAACAAAGTTATAATAACATTTCAAATAAAAAAATAAACAACATGTTCTAACCTTGACTATGTTAATAACAGTATTCATTAACAGCTCACAGTGTGACTCATAGAAAAAGATGTGAAATGGCATTCATAGCCCCCAAAGGACGGACAATTTCGGTTATTTATCTGTAAACGACAGGAGTGTCAAATAAAATTAACAAATTGAAAACAAAAATCACTTATGTCGTTTTTATTTTTGGCATAAATGATGCCTTTTAAACTTTTTTTGTTCTTTTCTGAAGAAATTTAGTTTGTATAAAGTGTTCTTTTCAAATAATGTTGCCCTAAAAACCCAAAAATATGCTACACATTTCACCCTCAACTTTATCAAAGGGTTAGTAGGCAGCACTTTTGAAACAGCTGTTCTTGGTATTCCTTTTGAAGTTTGTTTGTGTTATGGCGTTATGACTTTATTCTGGCTTTTACCTTCTTCATGTTCTTTTCTAAAAACTCTGTAGTTTGTATAAAGTGATTTTTTCAAATAATGTTCCCCTAAAAACCCAAAAATATGCTACACTTTTCACCCTCAACTTTATCAAAGGCTTGGAATAACAGCTCTTTTTAAACAGCTGTTCTTGCTTTTATTTTTTAAATAGTTTTTGTATTTTTATACCCTTCACCTTCGTTAAGTTTGTCATTCCGTTTGTAATTTCTACATTTTTCATTTCCGACCCTATAAAGTAAATATATTCTGGATCCTTAGAGATATCGGAGTCGATTAAGCCATGTCCGTCTGTCTGTTGAAATCAATTTTCTGAAGACCCCAGATATCGGGATCCAAATCTTCAATAATTCTGTCAGAAATGCTTTCGAGAAGTTTGCCATTTAAAATCAGCAAAATCGGTCCACAAATGGCTGAGATATGAGGAAAAAACCAGGACAACCTCGATTTTTTACCTACATATATCTGGATTACTAAGTCATTAATATAGACAATATGGATATCTAATGATATAGTATATGTATGTATTTCAAATACTTTTGCAATGACGTATATAAGACCATAGTAAGTTAAACCTACAATGGGTCAAAATCGGAAAGAAATTTTATAACTTGATTTTTTTTCACCAAAAGTTTTTTTTCGCTAAATATTAAAAAAAAAAATTAAAAAAAAAACTAAAAAAATTTTTAAAATTAAAAAAATTTAAATTTAAAAAAAAATTTAAAAACAATTCGAAAAATTTTTTTCTCCAAAAAATTAAAAAACTGCAAAAGAAAATAAATACCTAAAAATATTTAAAATTTTTATTTTCAAGTATAATTTGGTGAAGGTTATATAAGATTCGGCACAGCCGAATATAGCACTCTTACTTGTTTTTTATTAAAAGTGTTAAAATGGAAGGAAAAAGTATAGTTTTAGAACATTTAGAAGTTATATAAAAGAAAATTGCATAAATGGCAATGATTTTTGTTCTTTTATGATCGTTAAAAATATAACACATTACCCTATGTCTATACCTGATAAATTTTTGTCACCATAAACGTCAAACTGGTTGTCAAGATAAAAAAAATTGCAGGTATAGTCTCCATTTATTAGTATTATTACTTTGTTATGACAAAATTGTTAGTGTTTTTGCTGAGACAACTTTGTCTTGACAACAAACGTCATTAATTGTTATGATAAATATTTGTCAAGTATAGACAGGGGGTGATCAGAAATAATACAAAATATGTTGGCAACATTTTGTGTCAGAAAAGTAAACAAACATTAAATAGCTGATGATATTACCAGAGAAAGAAAGTGCTGAATTATAGGAACCTTTTTCAAATTGTTCTATAATCATACTAAAGTATCAACGTTAACGGTACGGTACGGTTACATGCCAACGTTCGTCTAAGCTGAACTTTAAGCTTTCACAATCTACTTGATACATGTGACAAATTTAAAATCAGCGAAAGATATAGTAGAAATAGTGGCAAACAAACAATCTGACTGTAGAATGGTTCCATCTAGTTGTCTTCCGATATTTTGCCTTTTCTTTACACAAAAAGTTTTTTAAAATTTGTTAATAATTAATATTTTTTATATTTTTAAAAGAATATGTAATTTCCTATTCATTGATATACATATTGTTACGTAACTGCATTATCAATTTAAATTTAACGATCTGTATCAGCTGCTTGCAACATTCCTCATGTTTATAAACATTTCCAACAGTAGAAACATCAACTTATCAACAATGTTGATAACAGGCTGTTAATAACATTGTTTATAAGTATGACAACATTAACTGTGTAGCAGCTTTAAAAGCTCTAGGGGATCATTGTGGAAATAGAGCATTGTAGTTTTTTTCGTTAGATTATTCATGAGACTTCTAGAATATCTTATATATAAAAAGCAATGTACATTTTGATGTCACCACTAACTATGAAAACGGGTCGACCGATTTCAACCAAAATTTCAGGGTATGTTGGGGATGGTCTGTAGATGGTTTATGTGAAGTTTTCACGAAATCGGAAACTGAACTCTTCCGTAACGGCTGCCGATTTCGATGAAATTTTTTGTGTGTGTTTGAGTTTGTCCCGGGATGGTTTAGATTCACAATTGACCTTTATAGGTACAATGGGCGTGGCACCTCCCATACGAAATAAAAATTTATTATTGCATATCTGGAGTACTATTATAGTGAGCTATGGCAGAACAACGTTTGCCGGGACAGCTAGTGTATTTATAAATAGTAACAGCAAGTTGTGAGTAAGTCAGTATAGGCGCTGTTAGAGTTAACATCAACTGTATTACCAGTGTATTCCTGTAAATTATAAAGTGTGTGTATTAAAAGAAAGTGACTACCTTGAAGGAAACCTGGGGACAAGTGTCTCCAAGTCATCAGTTTTGTCGACTATTTTGGTGACTTTGACAACGAAGCGTCTACATATGAGTAGGCGGTAGAGTATCCAAAACCGACACCGAAAACCGGTCAACCTGTTTTTTTCATCTTTGTAAACTCTACCGGTTTCGGTTTTTTTAACTTTTCGGTTTTTTGGTTTTAATGAAATATATTTTCTAAAGCTCATTCAAACATATTTATGAAAAACTTTGATACCATTTTCATAAATATTGATTTATTTTATAGAAAATTGTAGCATTTGACAACATTTCGTAAAAGATATAAAATATTTGCATAAAGAATTCAAAAATGCTAAGTTTCCATTAAATAGAAATTTAATATAAACCGGTTAACCGGTTTTTTTGAAGACAAAAACCGAAACCGCTTAATCGGTTTTTTTAAAAGACAATAATCGAAACCGGTTGTTTTTGTCACAATTTTTCGGTTAAACCGTAAACCGGTTTTCTAAATTTGCCGGATTTTTGGACACTCTAGTGGGCGGCATAACAAATTAATGTTATGAATTCGAAACTTTTTGACTTTTAATTTTTTTTTAATAAAACGTCAACGTTTGGTAATTCAGAAAAGTACCAAAATTTTAGACTTGAATTTCTAAACTGTACTAGTGAGTCTCTGGTTCCAATGTCTACATATGGTCCTAAAACAAGTATCTAGTCAAAGGAACTAATGTCAGTAGTAGATTTTCAATGACACGCACATGTTAAATGTCTACAGTAAATAGCATTGTCTGGGGAATAATAAGTTGGTGTTGTAGCAGCAGTGATTGTTGAGTTGACAGCCCTTGGCCGAGTGAACTCGGGTCATTCCGGTGCGTAGAACCGGCTGTCGTGGGAATGGGGTATAATAAGTCGATAGTACTGGTGGCTGTGTCAATAGTAAGTCATTATTTAAATTATTGTGTAAATTTAAAAAAAACACCGTTTTTTAAAGGTTAAAACGTAACAATATTTTAAAATAAGACGCAATTTTAAGGACCTTCTACTATTGTTCTTCTGGCATTCATTAAGTTTATGCTAAACATCAGTAGTGTCATCATTTTAATGTGAATGCAGTAGAATGTAAACATTATGACAACAGAGATGCCATGACATTTATTCATTATCTTGACAACAAAATGGAAATGGTGTATTAACTGACATGAGAGTGAAATTAAATAAAAATGTGCTGTATTTGTTTTTTTTGTTGTTGTTGTTGTGTTTAAATAAAATGAGAATTAATTTTCTTTAGTTTTCTTTTAATTTTCGCAATTTCTGTTGAGTTTTTTTTCATGTTCTTTTTTGGCTTGTGTTTGAAAAAATTTAAATAAAAAATAAAAAAAACAACAACAACAAAATATTGAATTGAATAAAAGTCTGTCTATACAACAAATTATTTATTTATACATGTTTTTCCTTGTCTTATTTTCATTTAATGTTGTGAGGAATAATTTATATTGTTTATAATAAATTTGCTTTAAACTTGTGAGGCTTGTTTCAAAAGAAAAGAAAAAAACACTCTTGTTTTTTTTATAAAAATTCCAATTTAAATTTATTAAGCATTCAATAAAAGAAATCTTTAAATGATTCAAAGTATTTTTTATTCACTTGAATTTAAAGAAATTTCTTTAATTGTTAATATTTTAAGCAAATTTCATTAAAAATACATTAAAGCATTTCATTTATTTTTAAAATTTTGACATCATTTCAATTCGTGTTTTCATCACCCTTGCTCTCATAGAAACGTCATTAAAATGTCAATAAACCCAAAATGTTGAAATGATTTTTGTTGTTGTTAGGTTTTCTTTCTTTGCTGTTGGTTCTTTTATCGAAAAAAGTATTTTATTTTTTGCTTATAAATTTGCTTTTACGTTTTTGTAAAGGAAAATCCCAAACGTGTTGACATTTTATGTCACAAAGACGTGGGCTTTTATATTTTTGATTTAATATTTATTGTGTCATTTCTTTTGTTAGACACTGTTGGGGGAGTTTTATTGTCCGTTATGATTTATTTTTAATAATTATTATAATCTTAAAATGTTTAATATTCAATATAATTTGTAATATTTAGAATTGTTTAAGGGCAAATTTTTATTATTTCTGTCAGATTTAAATACAAATAGAGCTAAAAAACATTTAACAGATCAATTGATAACTTTTGTGTCCACCAAATTAAATTAGGAAATAATAAAATAGACATGTAGTATATCAGTGGATAGGAAATTTTGTCTAGTTTTCAAAATTTAATAATTTAAAATATTATAAAAGACTTTTGTAAAGAAAATACAAGAAAATGTAAACATCAAGGTGGTAGCATTCTACAGTCAGATTGACAACTTTGTGGCCCTTAATTTGAATTGTGAAAGAGATAAATTAGTCATATTGTATATCAGTGGATAGGAAATTGAGCATATTTTTCACAACTATATACAAGAGTTTATAATTTAGTAATTATAGAAGATTTTTTTGAAGAAAAACCAAAAAAAAAATGATGGAATTATTCTACAGCGAGATTGTTAATTTCGTGTACATTAATTTGAATTCTGAAAGTTATAAAATAGACATAGTATATATCAGTGTAAAGGAAATTGTATCCGCTTTTCAAAACTGTATAGAAAATTACATTATTTAAAAATTTAAAAAGACTTATTAAAAGAAAAGTCAAAAAAGAGGAAATCATAAAGGAAGCGAGATTATTATATTTGTTCCCTTAATTTGAATTTTTAAAATTATAAAATTGACAAATTGTATATCATTGAATAGCAAATTGTGTCTACTTTTCAAAACTATATAAAAAAATTAATAAATTAAAAATTATAGAAGATTTTTTGGAATGAAAAAAGGAAAACATCTAGGTGGTTTACTTTCAATGCATTAATTTGCATTATAAAAAATGATAAGATTAACATATTGTATATCAGTGGATAGGAAATTAAGTCTACTTTTTAAAAATGCATAAATAGTTAATAAAATATTAAAGCTTTAGAAGTATATTTGTATAAACATTATGTTGTGGTTTTACACATAAAGTGCTCCACTTTGCACCAATTTTGGTCATCTTGTTTTTAAATTTGACTGTTCTGATAACAATTTCCTAAAAGCTTAAATCTTCTTCTATTAATAGTTCAAGTTTTGTATAAATCGGATCCGTAGTTTAAAAATTCTATACAATTTTGATCTATTCACAACTGGGGTTGTAGTAGGTATATTTCAATGCTTCTTCTTGCTGCAAAATAACATTCACCTGAAATTGATATCATGCAATGGTATGTTTTGTTTTTTACAATCAAAGTCACCTACTTTGGCTTTACTTTGATCAGGTTGTTTAAAACGTTTACATTTCTGTAATTTATATCCTGAAAGCTTAACTCTTCTTCTATTAATAGTCCAAGTTTTGTATTAATCGCATCCGTAATTAAGAAATTCTATACATATTTCTTCAATTTACAACAGGAGTTGTATTATGTTTCAATGCTTCTTCTTCCTGCAAAATGACATTCACTTGAAACTGATATGTTAAAAAGATTTATTTTGTTTTTTACATCTAAAGAGCTCTACTTTGACCGAACTTTGATCCGATTGTATCAAAATTTGACATTTATGTAATTAATATTCGGAAAGCTTAACTCCTCTTTTAATGTTAGTCAAAGTTTTGTACATGTCAGATCAGAAGTAAAGAAATTCTATACAAATTTGTAGGCGTTTTTTATATTCGAAGTACTTAACTTTGATACAATATAAGTCAAGTTGTTTTGAAATCTGACTTTTTTGCATACAATATTCTGAAAGTTTATCTCCTCTTCTATTGTAAGTCCAAATTTTATACTATTCGGATCCCTAGTTAGGAAATTTAATACATATTATTTAGAATTTTTTTACTGCATTCATATTAAAAAACCCAAACCCGAAATGAAAAATGTTTGCACTCCTATTAAAACCCAGATTAACACCTCTATTTCTCAGACATTTTCCCAAAGGATAAAATCCACAGGTTGTCAGTAATAATTAAAATCTCTACTACTTGACTCCAATTTAATTTTTTCCTTAACATAATTCGAATTTTAAGAAAAGTTAATTTAAAGATCTTGAAACAAATTTAGTTGAAATTATAACTTATAATATGAATAATCTATTTTAAACCATTAATACTTTAAATTTTTATTTATTTTTAAGGTTAAATTACATGCCACGCCTCCATCACCCAACGAACAGAACTTAATACAAAGGGAATTGAAAAATACCAAAAGTGTTTACATACCCAGGTACCTATAAAAATATAATTTTAAGAAATTTCATTTAAAACTTGTCACTCCTTTAATAGATTCTATTTTCCTCATGGCAAACCTCAACCCACAATTGCCCTGGAACGTACATTGCGTGGCATTTTGTCAGCGTTTGATACATTTCCCAACAATCAGGTTACCAAAGATGAGTTGCCGCGTATTTTGAAAATCTGTGGTCTACCCTACTATTGGCGCATGCCGGTAATGGTGTTTTGCCAGCAACACAATTCGGGTCTGGTGGAACGGCAAAGATTTGTGGAATTTTGGAAACAGTGAGTTTTTTTTTTAAACAAAACTATTTGTAATAATCTTTAATATTTTATTTGGTTAAATGAAATGAAAATTTAGAATGAATGTGTATTGCCATGATGATGCCTCACGTTTTGTTTATATATTGTCGCGTGGCCAACGTATGCGTTCCTATATACTGCCCGAAGATTTGGCGCCCTTGGTGCAAGACGTTGTTGATACACATCCGGGTTTGGCGTTTCTCAAAGAGGCCACCGAATTTCATTCCAGATATGTACACACCGTTATAGCACGAATATTCTATTCGGTTAATCGCAGTTGGTCGGGTAAAATTTCCATATCCGAATTGAAAAAATCCGATTTATTAGAGGTGAGTTTGAAACAATATTTCACTTTTCATCTTTTACTTACTTAGTTTTGTATTATTTGTAGATTGTTACCCTGTTGGAGGAGGAGGATGACATCAACCAGATCATGGCCTTTTTCAGTTATGAACATTTCTATGTGATCTATTGTAAATTTTGGGAATTGGATAAAGATCATGATTTGCTTATAAGTCAAGATGATTTGGCCCGTCACAGTGATCATGCTCTGTCTACACGTATTGTGGAACGCATCTTTTCCGGTTGTGTGACACGCACTGACAACAAAAAACATCCCGATGATGAGTCCAAAATGTCTTATACAGATTTTGTTTGGTTCCTATTGTCCGAAGAGGATAAACGCACACCCACCGCCATTGAGTATTGGTTCCGTTGTATGGATATCGATGGTGATGGTTTGTTGTCCATGTATGAATTGGAGTATTTTTATGAGGAGCAACAGCAGCGCATGGAATCGATTGGCATTGAATCGTTGCCATTTGAGGATTGTCTGTGTCAGGTGAGGGGATTATTTGTCTACGAAGACGTTTTTCTTTATATATATAAGAAATCTATAATATTAATCCTATCGTTACCCAACTTGCCAGATCAATAGAGGAAGAGTTAAGCTTTCTAAATACTATTAATAAAGATGTCAAGTTTATACAAACAATGAGCCCTAGGGTGTCAAATGTGTTAACTGCGAAATGTTGTTTACACCCTAAGGGACAACCTGTATTTAAATGTGACCCTTCAAAATATTACAATTCTGAAAGCTTAAGTCCTCTTCTATGGATATGCCAAGTTTTGACCAAATAAATAGATTTTCTTCGGAGATATTTAAAAAAGAAAATATTTTTCTTAGAATTTTCGTTTTTTTTTAAAGAAATCTTCGAAATTTCTGATTTAAATTAACTTCATCTATTAATACCAATGTTATATTTGGCAGATCAATTGAGGATGTGTTTAGCTTTCTGAATACTGTTAACAGAGATGTCAAATTTATGCACACAATGAGTTGTTGAGTGTCAAATGTGTTAACTGCGAAATATTGTTTATATCATAGGGGTTAACTTTTGGATACTATAGCTCAGCCTATATTCAAATTTGACAGATCTGCAAATAATATTCTGAAAGCTTAAGTCCTTCTCTATTGATGTGCCAAGTTTTTACCAAATTGGTAAATTTTCTTAGGAGATATTAAAAAATAAAATATTTTTCTTGGAATTTTAGAAATTTTTCTAATTTTTTTTATTTAACCTCAATATCTCTTTGCTTTTTTTGATTTCTACAGATGTTAGACATGATCAAACCCAAACGCCGAGATGCCGTCACTTTGGGTGACCTGAAGAACTGTAAAATGACACATGTGTTCTTTGACACCTTCTTTAATTTGGAAAAATATTTAGATCATGAACAGCGTGATCCATTTGCCTCACAAAGAGATGAATATGTAAGTTATTGTTTAAACAAATTTAAATTAAACTTAAACCTTTTTTAAATTTTTTTAAATCTCATTATAGGCTACCGACTGGGATCGTTTTGCTGCCCAAGAATATGAACTCTTAATAACCGAGGAAAATGAGTGATCGCAAAATGGAAGTTATCAGCCTTAATCAGCCCTCCTACTTATTATATTTTTAATATTTATTATACAATTTTTATACCTTTTTAAACACACTATTAAACTATTATTTGCTTTTCTTCATTTTAAAACTTAGAATTTATAGTTCAAAAACTAACTTTTTTTAAAAAAAAAAAACAAATTTCCTAATTTATTGTTAAATAATCAAAATCTTTTTTTTTTAAAAAAATTAGTTGGAATTTTAGTTAAATACCCTTAATTTACTTTGTTATTTAATTTTCTCTTTATTATTTTTTCTTTTAATTTTATGAATTTTTAATTTTTAAAAATAATTCAAAACCCTGTAAAATTCCCTTTAAGTTTAAAAACGAAATTTTTCAAAAATTTATTTTAATTGGAAAAAGAAATTTCCTGATTATAAACAAAATCAATTTAAATACATATAAAAATAAAAAGTAAAAAAAGAAAACCAAAGATTTATTTTGCATATGTTTTTAACATCATCATTATTATTATTATTAATTAATAAAGAAAAATAATTAAAATAAATACTATTTATATTAAAACAAAATACAAACAAATAAACCAGAAAACTTTAATTAATTTTAAACTTTTGGAAATAAAACTTTATTTAAAGTCCTGATTTTATAAAATGCAACAAAACAGTTTAAATTGTATGGAAGAATTTCAAATTTTTAAATAATTTCTCAATACTCGATTATGGTTGGCAACCAAACTTCCGTGTTTAAAGATTTTTCTAAGACGTCTTAAAATTATAAGCATTTTGAGATGCGGTCACACGATAAACTCATCAATAGGTTTTTTGTCATAGCAGGGGCCGAATTACCGCATTCGATATCGAGTAAAATCGATCGTAATTTTCTTATTTGAGATTACGGCATGAAATTTAGTACATTTTGTTATAATTACGATATCGAAATTATTTTTCGATACGATAGTTCGATCACGAGTGCGGTAATTCGGCCCCAGGTCCGTACAACCGAAGTTGTAAAAAAATCTAATCGTCTCTTACTAACTTTTATTGTTGCAACAGTTCCTCTGTTTCTGAGAGTTCTTTACTGGGGAAAAAAGGTTTCGGTTGATACAGCTGTGGCTGAGTTGACGATCTTTGGCCTCATCCCTCTCTCACATGGTAGTACTTACCAAATCGATGGATCGAATGCACTGTGATATTCAATCCCAAAAGAGGGAAACCTTCACACACCAAAGCAAACGATTTCAGAACAATAAGTGCAGGCGCGGATCCAGAGGAGGTGAAATAGGAATTAACCCTCCCCCCAAAATATATACAGCCCAATTATGACTAAAAATTCCGCGGGAGTTTGTTCCCCGGGAGTTTTTTCTCATTGAAATCGAATAGGAAAAATGAGAAAAGGGAAAAAACTCCCGCGGAATTTTTATTCATAATTGGGCTGATAGTTTTCATATAAAAATAAAAAAAAAATAATGTAGACCAAATTTTAATTTAACCCTCCCCCCAAATGGTTGAACTGGATACGCGCCCTTGAGAGAATCATCGACATCCATATACGAGTGTCTTTGAAACAAGGATCACTATCCTCTTCTCAACATGCCTACATGAAGGGAAAATCTGCATTTCATTCCTTAGTGAGATACATTGAGTAATACCTTGAATTTGACAATTTTACTTCAGTGGCCTTTCTGGATATAGAAGGAGCTTTCAATAATGTAGAATCTGCAACTATAGGATCAGCCCTATAAGATCTTGGCCTGGACCAATCAATTGTGAGCTTAATCATGAACCTTTTACAGGATCTATCGTTCTGAAAAGTGAACGAAAACGAGAATGCGCCTCAAGGTGGCATCTTATCACCACTTCTGTGGAATCTGGCCATAAATTGTCTGCTCAGGAAATTCGATCTCATGGGTTATAAGACTACCGCCTATGCAGATGTCGTCTCTTTGGTTGGAAAATGAACTCTTGTGGAGTACTAAGTCGGTGGAGTACTGAGCGTGAACCCAAGCAAAACCAAACTTGTATTGTTCATAAGGAAGTACAAAATTCCTTATTTCTCGCCACCCCGAAAAATAATTGGCTGTTATTCTGGATTGTAAACTATTCTGGAAACCCAATATCTTAACAAGGACATCCAAAGCCTTGACGGCAATGTATGTCTGCAGGAAGGCCATTGGTAAGTATTGGGGTATTAGACCCCAGTGAATTGGCTATTTTATACGGTCACCAAGTCGATATTGTTCTATGGAATCCACGTATGGTGAAAGGCACACACCTAATAACAAGAGTCCTAAAAACGACTTAACAAAGTGACACTTTACAATATAAAACTGGATCCATGAGAATCTAATGGCCAGAAAAATGACATTCACTATTGCCTTCAGGCTTAATGCGATTGGTGCATGCACCATATGGTCACGCCAGTATAATCGGAAAGAGAATCTTCCAGATAATCAGCCTTATCATGTAAGGCGTTTTACGACAACGACAGTTTCGTACTAGATTAATGAAACAGATTGAATAATTTCTTTAATCTAGTACGAAACTGTCGTTGTCGTAAAATGACTACGCCTTACATGATAAGGCTGAATATTGATTATTGTACTTCCAGGCCCTTCCTATCGAGGAACTTCGGCTTCTCAATTCCATACAACATGAAATTAATGGATGGACTTTTACATGACACAACGAATCTCTCAGTCTATACGGACGATTCTAGAAAGGGAAATCGAGTTGGCGTAGGTGTCTACATTCAGGAATTAGGTTATCTTTTAGAATTCCAAATGAATGTGGCCATAATTCAGGCTGAAATATAGGCTATTAAAAGGGCGGCTAACTGGCTCAGTTTTAACAAGATATCAGGCAGGGATACTGATAGTCAAGCCACTATAAAATCTCTGACAAGTGTGTACACAACATCGAACATATGCCAGGAATACCGGGCATCCTTAAATAGGATGGCGAGACATTCAACAGTCGTTCTCATACGTGTGAACACGGTGATACTTTGGGAAACTGAGTTGCTGATGATTTGGCGAAAAAGGCTATATGATGACTGAAGGAGAATCCCTTATCAAATTGCAAGCAGCAAATAAGTAAATTTTACTATGAGCTCTCGCTGACAAGATGGGTGGATGTGAACCCACCTGTACCAGAATGATATGACCCCGACTAAACCGAGAGTGAACAACATATCTTCCTGGCCTGACACGCTCATAATTAAGCAATGTAGTGGCGGTGAGTGGAGACTTGGCCTGCGCTAAAACGACTTCTGGGGCCAAATTACAGCATTCGTGATCAAAATTATGATAAAATGTACTAAATTTCTTGCTCGTATCGAATGCCATAATCTCAAATAAGAAAATTACGATAAATTTTACTCAATATCGAATGCGGTAATTTGGCCCCTGTACAAGTTGTCAAAATGAAGAGAAGAATGAGACCATTTTTCATCTTCTTTGTCAATGCCCGACATTAGGAGATCTACGCATAAGACATCGTTCTTTAAATATTCTTTCTGAGCTGTCGGACATGAGGTTAGAATGCATTAATAACTTTATTATTAATAGGAATTGGCTACTCAAGCCCCAGATACGGGAATCTTAACGGAGTGACCATGTATCCGTCAAACGACTGGTGCATACTATTCTCCTCACATCTGCTTTTCTGACCACCTTCCACTTTATTTCTTCTATTCCTTTATTCTATCTGATTTCCCCTTCTCTTTTCATCTCTATCTGGCACTCTTTTATTTCTATTTTCAGGTAACACAAAGGCACCTACTGTTTGAACCCATGTGAGCTGTTCTTTAACCTTTGCCATGTATGATTTGGGATCCAATTGTCGTGAGAAGTAACTTTTATACAGCCCAATTATTGAAGAAAAAAATACCCGGGATATTTTTCCCTTTTCCCATTTTTAACACTGAATTTGAATAGGAACAAGTAAAGCTACGTTTCCGCATACACCGTAATCGGCACCGAAATCGAAATTCCATTCATTTGCACTGAAAAAAACTTCGTTTCAGAAATCGGCAACGAAAATTGGGAACTAAACGGCACCGATCAGTAACGAAAAACCTTTCATTTGGGGCCGGAACGAAAACAACTTCAAGTAGGTTGTTTTCGGTGCTGTAGGAATGAAATTATTTTAATTATTTTTTTATTTCAAATTTATAGAAAATCTAAATGAATAAAAACAAGTAAGAGAGCTATATTCGGCTGTGCCGAATCTTATATACCCTTCACCAAATTATACTTTAAAATAAATTTGTTTAAATATTTTTAGGTAAACAAAATTTAATTTTTTTTAAAAAGTTTTTTCCAAATTTTTTTAAAAAAATTTTTTTTTGTAAAAAATTTATGACAAAAAAAATTTTTGATGAAAAAAAAATTCGGGTTAAAAAATATTTTTCCAGATTTTGACCCATTGTAGGTCCAACGTACTATAGCCTTATCTACATCGTTGCAATGGACTTTGAAATATCTATAATTAGATATCCATATTGTCTATATTAATGACTTAGTAATCCAGATATAGTTCAAAAATAGGTCAAAAATCGATGTTGTCCCGGTTATTTATGGACGGTTTTTTACTGATTTTAAATAGCAAACTTCTCGAAAGCATGTCGGACAGAATTATTGAAGATTTGGATCCCGAAGATATCTGGGGTCTTCAGAAAATTGATTTCAACAGACAGACGGACATGGCTTAATCGACTCCAGAATATATATACTTTATAAGGTCGGAAATGAAAAATGTAGAAATTACAAACGGAATGACAAACTTATATATACCCTTCTCTCGAAGGTGAAGGGTATAAAAATAAATTTTCTTTATTGGAAGAGGAAAAAATAATAGATTTTGTCAAAAATAATGAAATTCTATTTAATTTCCAAATGACAACTAAAAAAATAATTTCGTTTCTGTTTTAGCCGCAACGCAACCAACTGAAACGAAAAAAATTCAGATACGAGACGGTGACGAACACCAACGTTTTTCAGTTTCAGTTTTCGTTATCGGCGCCGATTACGGTGTATGAGGAAACCCAGTTTAAGAGAGCTATATTCGGCTGTACCGAATCTTTTATACCCTTCACCAAATTAAACTTCAAAATAAAAATTTAAAAAATTTTTTTTGGAAAAAAAATTTCGAATTGTTTTTTTTTTAAATTTAAATTTTTTTTTTAAATTTTTTAATATTTAGCGAAAAAAACTTTTGGTGAAAAAAAAATCGGGTTAAAAAATATTTTTTCAGATTTGGACAGTGTCCCTGCTTTGTTTTTGCACCGACAAGAAACAATCCGGAAAAATTTTTTTTTTACAGATTTTGTTTGGTTTCTATTGCCCGAGGAGGATAAACACACATCCAACGCTTTCCAGTACTGGCTCCATTGTGTTTATATAAATGCTGATGGTGTGTTGTCCATGTATGAGTTGGAATATTTTTATTTTAGGGGTCAATTATGGATACTATAGTTCAACCCATATTTAAATTTACTCTTCTGAAACTAATATTCTTAAAGCTTTAGTCCTCCTGTATTGATATCTCTAGTTTTGAACAGATAAGCTTATTTATTTTCTTCGGAGTTATTTAAAAAATCGAATTTTTGTTACAAATGCAATCAATTTCAGCCCCAGCTTGATCCATTTTGCCTCATATAGAGTTAAATATTATTTAATTTATTTTTCGTTTATTTCCAAAAAAAAATAATTAAAATTACAACTAAAAATATACATTACAGTAATTGAATCTTTAAAATATAGTTTAATAATAAACATTGTATTTATGTTTTGCTGTTTTTTTTCATTATTTCGATTTTATTTAAAGTTTGCTTAAAATTTTACTTATATTTTTTCTTGATTATCTAACAAAATATTACAATTTCTTTGTTTTGTTTTTTTTTTAAATATCTAAAACAATTTAATAATTTTCCTCAACATTTTCGTTTTTAATTTCCTAAAGGTGTTTGTTGTTTAATGGTTTTTTAAACGAACACTTCACAGAGGGGAGGAAGGAAGGAAACTTTCATTAAAAGTCTCTCTAAGAGATAAACGTTTTAAAAACTCTTTTTTCTCCAGCACATTAAATTAAGATGAAAGTAAAAACTAACAAAAATATGTTTCTTATATTCCTTTGTAACATAAAACTCTTAAGAATTAAACTATTTAAAGCATAATTAGTAAGTAGTATGTTTAAATACAAACAGTTTTCGACAATTGAGAAGGGGCGAAGGAGGGATGAATATAATTTGTTTAACGTTGGTGGAGTGAGTGTTTAAACAAGAGAGAGAAACTTATTGCGTAACACGAACTTTAGCTGTTTCACTATCCTCACTACTATCGTCACTAGTCTCTGTAGTATTTTCCTCACTACGTACATAGATGGGCTCGGACTTGCCCTTAACACAGGATGATGTAATATGAACAGTCTTGATATCGGAACCGGGCACCTCAAACATGGGATCAAGTAAAAGTTGTTCCTGGAAAGGTAACAGTAAATAAAAAGTTTTTCAAATATTTATTGTTTCTTTTTACTCACCATAATTGAACGTAAACCTCTGGCGCCCGTTTGACGTTCCATGGCCAATTTGGCAATGGCTTTGATGGCATTTTCGGTAAAGGTTAAATCAACATGATCTAAACCAATTAAAGCCTTATACTGAGGTATCAAAGCATTTCTTGGTTCGGTCAAAATGCGCACCAGCATATTAACATTAAGGCTATGGAAGGGCACAATAACGGGGAAACGGCCAACGAATTCCTTGAACATGCACAATCAAAGAAATTGGAAATTAATAAAGATTTATAAAATGTTTGGAATATTATCATATAACATTACCGGTATCATGCCAAATTCAACGAGATCACGAGCTTGTACTTTAGTCAAACATTTATCACGTTCTTCTTGATCATTGTCCATGGGACTGGCGGCAGATTGGGCAGCGCGACGACCAGAAGCACCAGATGTGGGAGCACCAAAACCCAAATACTAAAAATACATATATAAATAATAAATATTATCTAAAAATAAATAATTTTTGTAATAATTATTTTGGTGAAATGGTTCGATACGATAAAATTTTTTTTTGTGGAAATTAAAAAAAAAATTAAATTTTTGTTGTAAATATTAGAAGACATATTTTTAGAATCGTTTATCAATCGGTTTTGAACCGGTTTTTTATTTTTTTTTTGTAAAAATTAAAAATTTCTTATTTTTATGGCAAATTTTGTTTAAACCTTTCTTAATTTTTTTATTAGCCACATATTTTGAATCGGCTATAAATCTGGTTTGTACCGGTTCTTTTTAAACCTGTCCAAATTTCGTTTTGTTTATATTTTTACATATGTATTGCATATTCCGTACAAATTTTTTAATTTTACAGATTTTTCGAATCGGTTATGAACCGGGTTCGAACCGGTTTTTAACTTTTTTGTTGTATAAATTAAAAATTTTCTTATTTTTATGGCAAATTTTGTTTTAAACCTTAATTTTTTTATTAGCCATATTTTTTGAATCGGTTATAAATCTGGTTTGAACCGGTTTTTTTTAAACCTGTCCAAATTTCGTTTTGTTTATATTTTTACATATGTATTGCATATTCTGTAAAAATTTTTAATTTTACAGATTTTTCGAATCGGTTATGAACCGGGTTTGAATCGGTTTTTAACTTTTTAGTTGTAAAAATTAAAAATTTTCTTATTTTTATGGCAAATTTTGTTTTAAACCTTTCTTAATTTTTTTATTAGCCATATTTTTTGAATCGGTTATAAATCTGGTTTGAACCGGTTTTTTTTAAACCTATCCAAATTTCGTTTTGTTTATATTTTTACATATGTATTGCATATTATGTACAAATTTTTTAATTTTACAGATTTTTCGAATCGGTTATGAACCGGGTTTGAACCGGTTTTTAACTTTTTTGTTGTAAAAATTAAAAAATTTCTTATTTTTATGGCAAAATTTTGTTTTAAACCTTTCTTAATTTTTTTATTAGCCATATTTTTTGAATCGGTTATAAATCGGGTTTGAACCGATTTTTATTTTCTTGCAAAAATTTAAATTTTCTTATTTTTGTGGTAAATATTGTTTGAAATCTGTTCAAATTTCGTTTTTATCCAGTTTATCGGATCGGTTATGAACCGGGTTTGAATCGGTTTTTGATTTTTTTTTGTATATTTATAGCAAATTCTGTAATTTTAGATACTTTTCGAAATTAAAGATTTCTTATTTTGTAAATTTTGTTTGAAACCTGGGTTATGAACCGGGTTTGAACCGGTTTTTGGATTTATAAGTAAATATTAAAATATTTGCTGATTAATTCTATATTTTTTTTGAAAACTGTCTAAATTTTGTTACATATTACCACTTTTTACGAATCGGTTACTAAACTGATTGGACCCGTTTATTTTTTTTTGTAAAATTTCGTATTTTGATGCTAAATTTAGTTTGAAACCTGTAAAATTTTCGTTATTTAGCAATTTTTCGAATCGATTATGAACCAAGTTCATGCACTTTTATTGCAAATTTTGTTGTTAATCAAATTTTTCGTATCGGTTCTGAACCAGGTTCCAACCGGTTTTTTTTTTTGTAAAATTCCAAATTTCTTATTTTCATGGTAAGTTTTATTTAAAATCCTTCCAAATTTCGTTTTTTAGTGAGATTTTCGAATCGGTTATGATCTGGGTTTGAACCGGGTTTTGGAATTATGAGTAAAAATTTGAATGTTTGCCTATTAATTTTAAATTTTTTTGAAAACTGTCTAAATTTTGTTATTTAATAAATCTTTGGAATCGATTATAAACCGATTACGAACCGTGTTAACCCAGTTTATGGGTTCAATTTAGTTATTTATTAAATTTGACAGTTGCTTTTTTTGTTGTTGAGACAATTGAAATGTGTACGTTCTTCAAAACGCATCTTTAAAATAGTGCACTTTAGTTATGGACCTGATAAGATAACAAATGGGTTGTTTAGTAGAATATAATACAAAAAAGTTTAATCAAACGAGTGTATCGTGTGACCGCATCTCAAAATTCTTATAATTTCAAGAGGTATTTGAGAAATAGCACATACATTCACTTTTAAAAATAACCATGACATCAGTTGTAAAGCTAAAGTTTCTAAATTATTTTATGAAGCCAAATACTAATAGATTGTCAATAATTATGCCACATTTTCGAATATTTCAAATTAGAAAATATTAATCATTATTAATCATATTATTATCATTATATTCTTAACTACCGAGGTTTTTCTTGTTTTACTACATTTTATTTTTTGTTAAAAGAACCTTGGAACAATTTTTTAAATAGGATATGTTTAAAAAGTAATTATATCCCTTTTAATTTAATTTACATAAATTTAAAACTCTAGTAATAACTGTTGTGCAGTTATTATTTAGTTTGCTCTCACTGAACATACTCCCTCACACTCAGTTCAAAACAATGACACACACACTCGTGCATACTTTTCGGCGGTAACAAATTTTTAGCAGTTTTTAACAAAACCATTACCTTTTACATTTTTGGTGAAACATAAAACTTAAACTAACCTTTTCATTTAACCTTCTGGCTATAAGACGATCCAAGCCAGTGTAAGCACCCGAGGCAACAAACAAAATATTAGTAGTGTCCACTTGTACAGTTTCGCCCCTCAGTTTGCGTGGGGAATTACGCTCGGGTACATTGACAACGGTACCTTCTAACATTTTCAGCATGCCCTGTTGCACACCCTCACCGCCTACATCTCTCAGTTGATGTATGCCGGGTACAGCACCGATTTTATCCACCTCATCCAAGAAAACAATACCAGTTTGAGCACGTTCCACACTAAAAAAAACAAAAAAGAAATTACACTCATATAGTTGAACAATAAAAACAAACGTGTTAATTACTTGTAATTAGCATCTTGCAATAACTTTGAGATGACACTCTCTATATCTTCGCCCACATAACCGGCCTGTGTTAGTGTGGTACAATCACAGATGGCAAATGGAACATCCAAACATTTCGCTATAGTTTGAGCTATCAAAGTCTTACCGGAGCCGGTGGGGCCCAACATTATGATATTACTTTTTTCCAATTTAATGTCATAGTTTTGTTTCTCCAAAATTTCTGAACCCGAATCATGACCATGATGATGACTTTGAGCCTGTTTGGGTGGCAATTCAGTGCCCGGTGAATTGGCCATGGTATGACCAATGCCTGTTATGTGCAGCAAATCGTTTCTGGTGCCCATGGGATCATTCATCATATTCGAATTGGCCTGAGACATTTGTTGCTGCTGTTGCGGACTCAATTGCGGTAGATTGTGGTGTATGCGTTTGTAGTGATTATACACGGCCACAGCCAATACCTTTTTGGCAAAATCTTGTCCCACCACATGTTTATCTAAATATTCCATGATCTTTTGTGGCGGAGGTGGGGGTTTACGTTGATTTTTCGGCTCATCTTTAACGCTACGCTTTGTGTCCACCTCGGACAGCACCACAAAGAAATGATTGCACTTGGCACACTTAACAAAACGTGTCGAACTGACAAAGGTCTCTACTTGTGTGCAGGGACTACCGCATTTGGGACATGAAAGGAAATTTTTATCATTTGGTGGTTCACCAGAACTGCCGGATGATGAGCCAGATGTGGGTGCACTGCCTCCACTGCCACTACCAACTGAACCTGTACCGGAACCAGCTGCACCACCACCTGCACCAGCGCCCGCTGCTGCATGGGAGAGGGTTATATCAATTTTCGGACTAGTTGCCAAGTGTAGGCAACGCGTTGTTAAAGCAGCTAAACATCCGGCTTGTGTGTGATGATTGGAACAGCAAATACCTAGGAGAAAATAGGAGTTTTTTTTTCGTTAAAGGAAATTGTTTCTCATTCCGCAAAAAAAAATTCTGTTATTGTCTTAACGGCCATTCTCATTATTTTATTTCCCTTCACTGAACATACACACACATATTTAAACAGTGTAGCCAGATGAGGGGATTTCTTCCCAAATTGGATATTTCCTGATTAATTTGATTAATTTTAAAAAAAATTGTTTATATTACATGTAATTTATGCAATTTTTGGGGATTTTATATGTTTAGTCAGTTTTGATTTTATACTATCAATAAATAATTAAGTAAACTAATTTTATTTTTTTATTCCGAATTTAGTGAAAAACACTAAAATTTTTGACATGGATTTCGGGACTATTATATTTGGTCAATTCACAAGTTCTCTTATCAGTCATATTGTCATAATGTCCTAATATATCACGACTCGGCAGCTCAGCTTAACCGACTCTTAGGCATTCGGCGCAGGTCTCTGCTGGTTGGTCACGATAACACAATAAACATAGAATACAGAGTAGTATTATTTTAAGACATTTTTTGCTTGAAAAGCAATAAAAACCATTGTGAAATATTAGGACATTATGACAATATGACATGATAAGAGACCTTGTGAATTGACCAATTGTATTAGGCCCGTTTTTGTCCTAATCTGAAACCGAATATTCGTTCGAACTCTAGAAAATATTGTCAAAAACTATAACAAGCTGGCATTGCATCAACAAAAAGTTAGAAAAATTTATTTTTTAATAAAATTTATGCTCTTTTTATAAATATGTAATGTATTTCTAAAATAACATTTTGGGGACAATATTGGGAATTTCTATTTTGAAATGGGGATTCTTCGGGAACATCGATTTTGAGATTGTGGACATGCGGTAAAATTTGTCTAGCAACACTGTATTTAACATTCAATCACTCAAAGTTTAACAATTTTCTTTGTTAAAAAAACCAGTAACCTACGTCTTTATACTACTTTATAAATTTGATAATTTTCATATTTCAATAGCTTTTAAAAATGTGTTATTTCCGATAAATAATAATTAACACTATTATTTGTAAAAAATTTACCGTAAACTACTAAAAAACACTATTGTAATTATCTACACTGAACATACTCTTTAACATTCAACTCATATTACAGTAATTTACTCCCACTGTTAAATAACAGTAATCTACGGTTTTACATTTTATTTATTTCTGTAGTTGTTGTTATTGTTGCTAAATTATTTTTGTTGTAGTTAGGTTATACAATTGTAGACTAAAATAGGAAGTTGAAGTCTGACTTTTTAACTAAAACAACAACCACAAATACTATCAAATAAACCTACATAAACTTGACTTATAAAACAAGACGATGGAATAGGTATAAATAATTAAACAAAATCGGTACAATAACCTTAGCATTACCAAAGACAGACAGACAGACAGACAGACAGGTCGTGTTATTAAAATAAAAACATGTTTATTGTCATAATACAGATTCTAGGCTTTAATAACAGCTACAAATACAAGTTTAGTTAGTGTTGTTGTTAAAGGTTTAGTCTAGTTGTTGTATTTTTTTTCTATGACATTATAATAAATACATTCAAGAGGTAAACAACAAAAAGCAATAAATAAATAAGCTAAATTAATTGAAAACAATAACAACAACAGCGACTACTACTGAGAAATAATAAAGACAGTGATTGAAAACTGAATAGAGTGATAAAAATGACCTTGATCGTTTTAATTTAAACAGCAGGGGAAGGGGAAAACTGCGTAAGAAAACAATTAATCAAGAAATTAAGGAGAACTAATTAAATTACAATGTCAGCTGATTTCTAAGGAAATTTATTAAAATGCATTTATTGCTAAATAATTGTTTGCTAAATAAATGATTAACTCTTAATATGTATTTGTTTATTAGTATTTTGCATAACTTGTTTGCACACAATTTCCTAAAATCCCTATAACGCAAAACAAACAAATACGTAAAATAAAATAACACCAATTTGTTGCAAATTAAACAATTGCGATCTTTTTTTTCGTGTTGCTCTTTCTGTGCATTTTTTATTTCAAAGTTTATTCCCTCCTCTATTTCACAAAATATTTGCTGATGTTGATAATAATGAAGAAGAAAAAATTGGCCTATTATGAAATTCTCCCTTTTCCACATAGTTAATCAAAAATACAGAAAAAAATCTCACCTTTTAACCAATAGTAATGGGTTCCAGCTTTCGGCAGCTGGGACAATAACACAATGTGGCGTACAACACTCATAATCAGACCGGAACAGTCAGCAGCTCTGTTATCTTTTGATTTTTTTCAATTTCTTCAAAATTAATACAATTTTAGTTTTCCCCAACACAATTTAATTTTTTCTGTACTTATATTATCAAACCAAATCAAAAATATGAATTATTTTTCCACGTCAAATTCGTTTTCTTTGTTTTTGATGTCTGTTTGTGATTAAAAAATGGAAAATTAAATATTCTTTTTTTATTATTTAAATACGCAATTTTTTATAAGCACTTTTTTGTCAAAATAATATATAAAAAAAAATATTCACTCTTTTTCTTGCTTGTTCTAGTGCTTTATTTTATTTTGTGTGATTTGCTGCTTAATTTTCTTGTCATTTCTTTCTTTTGCTGTTTTCTTTCACACTATAAAGGAAATGTCATGACAGCTGGTAGTATGTTCAGTGAGTGACTGTTTTTTATTTCTTGTATTTTTCTTTTGAACGCGTTTTTCGTAACAGCTGTTTGCACAGTGGCTTGGTTGTCGTAAATATTTGGTTATATAATGAAAATAGATGTGATTAATGTGGGAAAACTTACAAAACAGATATTCATGTTAATTTGAAATATAAAAAAGTAAGAAAGTATGGTCGGTCAATACCCTACACTGACCAAATGAGTTCACATTTTTTTTATTTATTTATTCAACATTGTAATACAAAGCCATTCTATGCCAAAATATAAATATTTTTTAAATTGTAATAATTTATTTTCATGAATGATATTCTGAAGTTGATCTTATGCGAGAGCTACGACTAATTATGGATCGATCGCCATGAAATTAGGTATTGTGATTTATGTCTAATTTATATATTTTGAGTCATTTGATATGTATGTGCTCCCATGAAATCCAGCGTGAACACAATTGACACTTATGTGTCTCTAAGTAGTCGAGAGTGTAGTCATTTTAAACTTTTACTGGTTTTATATAAATTGTGTTGATATAATTCTCATACAGTTTATTTTCTTTTTGCTTAAGTATACTGACTTCCCAAGTAACCTAGCGTGAAGTTAATTGTCACTTTAGTGTCTCTAAGTAACCTAGAGTGTAGTCACTTTAAACATTTATTTTGTACTGCACTTTAGAATGTAGTTATTTTACCCACAAGAAATAATCTATTGGAGAATTATAGGAGGAAGGTTTGTTTACAAGCATGTCCATGTCTTTTTAACTGACAATTAGCTTCCGCTTAGCAGCCGTACATGTTAAAATAACTAGTTACGTAACTGATCAAATAAACAGTCAGGTCGATAGTTCACCTCTTTGGACCAGCTATCAGACAATCTCATTTTAATCCAAAAGGTTCAATTGACCCCCTGCTTAGGACATACAAGTGTTAAAATAACTAGTAAGGTAGCTAGTTTTGTAATTAGTATTCACCCTAAATATAGGTAAAATCACTAGTTTGAGACAGTCTCTTAGAACTGCTGGGTATTAAAATTGTTGTGTTAATTTATATAAAGAGTTGTTACAATTTTTAAAGAACTGATCGCTTTTATTTGCAATTAAAGTAATGCGATTTATTTAAGATAATAAAAAACCGTTTTAAAAAGGTAAAAACGTAACAATATGTATTTCAAAACCCGTATTTAATTACTGAATTAATTCTAAAGCAAATGAGAGCAAGACACAATTTTTAAACCATTCGACTTTGAATCGGAAACACTATTAATGCTGTTATGCAGCAGTTAAGGTGATATATAGAATCAATATCACTTAAAAGGTTCATAAATTACTGTGATAAAACGAATCCTTCTAAAATAACAACAGATATTATTGATCGTTGTGGAATATTTCTGTTTTTTTATGATAACAACTTCTGATCTAGCATGACATAAGACGGCTAATAATAAACCCCATACATATAAATAACTTATCTAAATATCCACCTCCCCCTTTCCCCAAAAAAACTCCATTCAACATATATTTTTATAAAAATCTAAAATTTTATTAAAAACCCGGTATAATTCTGCCCTTCTTTGTGGCCTTTTTAAGTTTTCTATTTTGATTATCCTTAATACGTTTATTAATATTTTCATTGCGTTTCTTTTGGCGTGAAGCAATATCATGTTCCACTTTCTGCTTACGATCCGTCCATTGTTTCTTGGCCTTCTTCTTCTCCACCTTGCGCTTCTTGATGGCCTTGTACAAAAGCTTAGGATCATCCTTAACCTTTTTACCGTCCACCTTATCGAAAGCCTTCTTCCAGGCAATATCATTTTTCATTTCCAACGCCTTTTCTGTTTCACCCATTTCCTTCAATTCGGCGATTTTCTTGTCGGTGTCTTTGATTTTCTTCAAAATTTCACGAGGATTTTGATGGGATTTCTTTTTCTTTTGGGCAAAATCAAATTTAGAGAAAACTATTTTACCGTCTTCATTGAAGACCGGTTTGGCCATGACGGGTTTAATGTCTTGTTTGGATTCCTGTTCCTCCTCGTCGCCGTTAGAGTGCTTGGAGTGTTCATTCTTCATGGATTTGGCGGCGGAGATGAGTACTTTTTTGAATTCTTTATTTTTCTTTAGTTTTTTGGCTTCTTTTTTCTTGCGTGACTTTTCCGAAATAGGTCCCTTTTTCGTTTTCATTTTATTTTTAATGGTATTTAAACGATCTTCCAACTCATCGATGGAGGAGGCTTTCTGTTTGGCAGGCATAGATTTCGAGACTGTTTTACTGTTGGTCAGTAGGTAGGCATCGCAATCGTTATCTGAAGGGAAAAATATAAATTTTAATAAAAGTTTTACTATCGGGAGCTATGGAGTTCGATTATAATAGTCAAGTATAAGGCAATCTTGAGCAACGTTTGTCTGTTAGTCTTGGCCAATTTGAACGAACGCTAAGTTTCGGATTAGTGGTGCTTCTTAAAGTTTGTCTTGTTCCTAAATTTGAGTCAAACTATTTTTCAGCATAAATTATAAATGTAGCCATTAAATTGTATTTGGCACAAGTTGGAACTCACTAAGAACAACATGGTATCATCCTTATTATAAAATCGCTTACATGGTCAACAATTCATAAACTTTTGCATGTATCCATTGAAATGTTTCAAAATTCAGACTTCTTCAAACAATTTGAGCTGCACATTTATTTATGAAACACTAAAAGGAACCCCTTAAGATTCCCCTATAATCATGGCCAAATCTAAAAACGTTTTCTCCAAAAATTTCCATTCACGTTGGTGACTTACCTTCTATTGAATCTGGCACATTGTATGTCAACAGCAAATCAATGATTTTCTCATTTTCCGAACGCATAAACGTTTGCAAATGTTTTTTATCTATTTGTATGGTCATTTTTAATTAATTTTCTTAATAATTTTAAACAAAAATTCTGTTTTAACAAATACTACAACACGTGTGTGGTGGTTCAAATGAAATCAAAACAAAACTCAAAGAAAAACACAAAAACTAAATGACAGTTGTGACAAAGCACTTGTCAAAAAGCAGAAAGAGTATGTTCAGTTAGTGAGGAAGAAATAGACAGAGTTGTTCTTATGATCTCACACTGAACGTTAAACAAAAAGTGCGAATATTTTTTTTTATTTGTATTGTGACAACTGTCAACGCCTTTGCATTTTTATACGTTCTTCTTGTATTATCAAAGAATGACTAATTTTCGTGAGTGTGTTTTTGTTTAACAAAAAAATTATTAAAAAAAAAATAAAAGAAAAATTATTATTAATTTTATGGAATAATTATAAAAATAATAAAGAATTTTGAAAGCAGTGCATAAAATATTACATAAATAAAAGAAACAAGTTATTGAGAGTGTTAAGGATTCAATATGAAAAAACAATTTACCAAAATTAAAATAGCAGCTGAAAATCTTTCAAGGTAAAATTGTTATTTTTCGTGTTTGTCTATCTATGTGTGTTTTTGTGGATTATTTTTTTGTGTAAGATTGTCTTATTGGAGACGATGACAAAAGGTTACACAGAGCCACATAACCATGGTGTTGCGGAATGTGTCTCTGGCGTAATGCATTCAACATTTAGTTTTTCTTTTCACTTCAATTTTTTTTTTTGGTTGGTTGTTTCGCCTACAACAACACAAAGACTTCAAAAAAAACTGTCAGTTTGGGTTTCATTTGTTGTTGTTGTTGGTTTTAATGCATCTATGTGCCAAAGGGTGTAACTTCTTTTGTATTATCATGTAATGGAATTTTTCTCTTCCTTGCAGATCTACCAAACCAGATCGCAAGGATTTTGAATTAGACACCATCGAAAAACAAGTGGAAAAATATCGTGATGTCTTGGATAAAATGGTGCGTAAATTGCCGACTGTGCCCAACAGCAGTAGCAGCGGTGGCTCAGCCGATTTACAGGAGCGCGATAAGCGTATTAAAAAACAAACACATTATAAAATTGGCCAAGCCCTGGAAGAATCCTCCAAGGAATTATCGAAAGATATGCCTTTGCATTATGTTTTAGTTAATTGTGGTAAGTTAAGGCAAATATTTATAGTTGCTTTAAGGAAATGTCTTGTATTTTTTTTTTACTAGATAGATAAGTTCTTAATAATTCTGTGCTTATATACACACTTTAGTTTTTTTTTTTAATCAATTATTGATAAGATGTTTTGTCAATATCCGCCATTTAATATCTATCATAAACTTTGGCCCTCAAGCAAATGTTTGGTCTATTTAGTTTGTCTTTGGGATTGTTATAAAAGCTAGAACTGTAGATAATCTTAGACGAATTTTATGTTCAATATTTGTTTAAAGAATTGTGATTTTTAGCATTTGTTTGGAAATTTCTGATTTAAAAAGCGATAAATTCAGAAAAATCTTTCTGTAAGATATTGGAAGTTTTCAATTTTGATGAAAAACAAGTAAGAAAGAGTGATATATTCGGCTGTGCCGAATCTTATATACCCTTCGCCAAATTATACTTCAAAATACAAATTTTAAATATTTTTTATGTAAACAAAATTTATTTTTTTTATCAAAAGTTGGTTTTTTAATTTTTTGGAAAACAATTTTTTTCGAATTATTTTAAAATTTTTTTTATTTTTTTTTGGTGAAAAAACAAATTCGGTTTAAAAAATATTTTTTCCGATTTTGACCTATTGTAGGTCCAACTTACTATGGTCTTATATAATACGTCTTTGCAAAGGTCTTTCATTAGATATCCATATTGTCGATATTAATGACTTAGTAATCCAGATACAGGTCAAAAATCGAGGTTGTCCTGGTTTTTTCCTCATATCTCAGCCATTTGTGGACCGATTTTGCTGATTTTAAATAGGAAACTTCTCGAAAGCATGTCTGACAGAATTATTGAAGATTTGGATCCCGAAGATATCTGGAGTAATCAGAAAATTGATTTCAACAAACAGTCAGACGAACAGACAGACGGACATGGCTTAATCGACTCCGCTATCTATAAGGATCCAGAATATATAATAGGAAAATTATATTTTGGAAATTGCAAACGGAATGACAAACTTATGTATATATAACCTTCTCACGAAGGTGAAGGGTATAAAAATGATGAAAAAATTCAGATTAAAACATATACAGCCCAATTATGAATAAAAATTCCCCGGGAGTTTTCTCCCTTTTCCCCTTTTTCCTATTCAAATTCAATGTGAAAAAAATCCCGGTGAATTTTTTATTCATAATTGGGCTGATTATTCTCGATTTTGACCCATTGTCGGTCCGAATTTTGATGGCGTTATATCATGGATTTTTGCTAATATATCAGCCATTTGTGGGTGAATTTTCTTAATAACCCAGATATTGATCAAAAATAATAATATAATATTTTTCATATCTCTGCCATTTGTGGGCCGATTTTCCCGAATTTAAAAAGCATCCTTAGCGGAACTATAGCGGATATATTGATTTATCAATAATGTATGTAAGTTATTTTGGCTCTTCGAAAAGTTTCAACATACAGAAGGACATGCCGTTAACGACTCCACTTTCTATAACGAAATGGCCCTATGCACCTTGTGGGAACTACAGGAACTTATATATCTTATAACGATCCAGAATATACTATATACTTCATTGGGATGCAAATGAATAAATTTAGAAATTGCAAACGGATGGGTGTAAAGGGTATAAAACCACAATTTGGAGTAGGGTTCCTAATCGGGAATTTCTTTTTTTGAATTTTTGTCGTGAAATTTCTTTATAAGTTATTCTTTTTAAAGTTACAAATCACATACTTATATTTGATGCCAATCATTGATTATTTAGCAACAGAAAACCAGTTAACATAGAGAAATTACGATTTAAATAATCGATTTTTGTCCCACACATCTAAATTTTTCAGTCAAAACAGAAAAATCCTGTTATTTTGCCAAAATCATTTGATTAACAATAAAGTCGGTTATCAGAACCAAAATTTTTTGGTGAATTTTTTTTAGGGAAAACAAAAAATTTAAAAATTTCGTTAAATTTTTTTTTTTGTTTTGATGAAAAAAACTTTTTTGGTGCAAAAATTTGGCAAAAAACTGTTTTCCATAATCAGACTGAATTTGACCGATGGCATGGATCATGTTGGCTTTGTAAGGCCGCTAATGTTTGTGGCTTATTCACATAGACCTGCGACTTAAGAAAACCCCCTGAAAAAGTCTAACGGGGTCAAATCGCATGATCTCGGTGCCCAAATTATATCATCTGCAGGTGAGATGAGCATGCCTTCAAATTCCCACGATAACCGGTTCTACGCAACGGAATGACCCGAGTTTACCCACCCAAAGGGCTGTCAACTCAGCAAATATTTCTCAAATCTCTCGTGCATAATATCTAGTGGGACATGAGCTATGCAGCACGCAGTCACATATCATCCAATTCAGGCAAAAGTAGTTGGTAATCATAAACCTATAGCACTCGCCGTTGATGGTGATGACCTGGACAATGTTGTTCTCAATGAAATATGAAACGATGACGTCGTCAACAGAAAATCCACAACAAAAAGTAACTTTTTCGGGATGCATTCGAAGATCTTGGATCCCATGTAAATTGGTATCATCGCTGAAGATGATTTTTTTTATTAAAAACTATGAAAAATTATCATCCATTTTGATAAAATAAACCAGCAGTTGGAAAAGTGCCAATTAGAAAACTTACACTAGCTATATTACTACTTGTACAACTAACTAGTTTGATGTGGCTGAAAAAGTGGTAGTTAAGTGTTTATCATTTGAACTACATTTCAATTGTCAGCTATTTGTCTTAAGTTTTTGAAAATAAATTTTGAGACAAATAAAATCCTCGAAAATATACCACTTCCATGACCTGAATGTGGCCGTTCGTATTCTCGTTCTCACTGATGATGCAGAAAATGCTGAAGTTGAGAGTAGAATCATATGCACTAATTGAGTCTCCATCGAAATTATTTTGCACGAATATAGTAGAGAGTTTAGGTGTCATCATACCATGTTTCTTTTTAATTTTTAACACCGTAATCTTCATACCATTTTAAGGACAATATATTTCTTTGGCTTTAAAAGGGAATCACAAATTATGTTGGACTTTGAGTAGTTTCAATGTTATGGGCAACAAGTAAGATAATTCGGCTGTGCCGAATCTTATATACCCTTCACTAAATTATACTTTAAAAAAAATTTTGTTAAATATTTTTAGGTAAACAAAATTTAATTTTTTTTAAATTGTTTTTCAAATTTTTTTTTTAAAAAAATTTTTTTCAAAGTTTTTTCCAAATTTTTTTTAAAAATTTTTTGGAAAAAAAAATGTATGACAAAAAAATTTTTTGATGAAAAAAAAATTCGGGTTAAAAAATATTTTTCCCGATTTTGACCCATTGTAGGTCCAACTTACTATAGCCTTATCTACATCGTTGCAATGGACTTTGAAATATCTATCATTAGATATCCATATTGTCTATATTAATGACTTAGTAATCCAGATATAGATCAAAAATAGGTAAAAAATCGAGGTTGTCCCGGTTTTTTGCTCATATCTCCGTTATTTATGGACTGATTTTGCTGATTTTAAATAGCAAACTTCTCGAAAGCATGTTTGACAGAATTTGGATCCCGAAGATATCTGGTGTCTTCAGAAAATTGATTTCAACAGACAGACGGACGGACAGACAGACGGACATGGCTTAATCGACTCCGCTATCTATAAGAATCCAGAATATATTTACTTTATAGGGTGGGAAATGAAAAATGTAGAAATTACAAAGGGAATGACAAACTTATATATACCCTTCTCTCGAAGGTGAAGGGTATAATTACGTTTATATAATGTTAAATTTACCAGTCATTAATATTGCGAGTGGGTTGAAAATTCACTAGTAGTAGTTCTCAGTGGCTAACTAATTCTACGTGGCGGAACTAGTTCAATTAACTGCAGGGAATTTTATCATTTGCATGTATTGTTGAACTCTATATCCGTCCAGGGTGATTTGGCAAAACATACTGAATAAATGACAGCCAATTTGACAGATGCAGCTTCAACTAAATGGCCGCTATCAACTGTCAAAGTTTGGGAAGTCGTTCTCTATTGGTAGACCCTTTATAAATTATGTTCTTCTTAATTAATAAAGTTATTCAAAAACTCTTTTGTATTCCTTAACAAACCGCACCTGTAAGCATTGCAATCAATGGCCCTAAAAATAGCATTTCAAATTCGTTACACTTGCCTTAATATTCCATTAAACTCCAACCACTCGCTAGTCATAATCTTTTATAAACAAACAAAAACTTGATTAAATTAATTTCTTTAAAAAATTAATATGGAAAACTCCACATTAGTTGGCAAAAGGGTTTATCTATGTCTTTTTTTTTATTCATTAGGGGGAAAACTTTGCGTGTCAATTTCATATTTATTTATTATAACAGTTTCTTTTCTTTCTTTTGCTATTTGCTTTTTAAAGGAATCTATGAAAGTGTTTCTTTCTTTTTTAAGTAGTAAATATTTATTAGTTGGTCAGTTTGTTATTGTTGCATTGTGTCATCGTACATATTATCATCACCACTTGTTTTTGTTGTGCGAGCGTTTTTTGTAAATTTAACCATAATATTATTTTTATGATATTTTTTTGTATTGTTTGTTTTGGATTTTGTTTATACATATGTGATGTATTTGTTTATTTGTTGTTTGTTTTTTTCTCTGTACATTTTCAAGTAGCCTCGCCTCACCTTAGTTCAGCTTGACCTTGTTTTGTAAACAGCAAAAAAAAAACACACTAACTAAAAATTTAACCAGGTACATTATACTATGCTAACATTTGAGGGGTGTTGGAACTCATGATGATGATTACATGTGGGCCATTTATAGTTACAAAAGTATTCGTGATTTGTTGTGTAAAACATTTTGACGTTTGCTGTAAAAATGTCATTTTTTTTTAAACCATTTTTGGCAGCTAAATAAATTAATTAAGTTAAAAGAGTTAATGGACTAGTGACCCTTTTAAATATATAGTTTGTTTGCTGTGGCGGCTTTTATGTTCTTTTAATTTATTTATAAAAACGAAAAAAGTTGTAAAAATATTTAAATGAAAGTCTGGGCAAAGAGTTCAGGAAGGTCAGGGTTTAAATACTAAATATGTATACAAACAAACTCAATGTGTAATCAACTACTTAATCATTTTTATCCATTTAATTTTATTATTAATGCAGGCCATCATTTATTTTTGTAAACGAAAATACTTTTTCTGCCACAGACTTTATTTATTTATTAATTTTCTAATCTAATCGCTTTAAATTGATTAAATTCTTGTATATAGTAATATGTGGTCTTAAAGTTATATTTAAATAACCGCAGCAATACTACAGAACTTTTATTTTAAGAATAATTTAATTTATTTTATGAAACGGCTGTTTTCTTATATTTTGTAAGAAATGCAAATATGTTATTGGTTGTATGACTTAAAAATGCGGGGTTTTGAATGCAGTTTTTGTTTTTAATAACTTACAGTTGTGAAAAAAAAAAATAATAGCACCACTATGACACTTTAATTTTTATACCCTTCACCTTCGTGAGAAGGGTATATACATATAAGTTTGTCATTCCGTTTGTAATTTCTACATTTTTCATATCCGACCTTATAAAGTATATATATTCTGGATCGTTATAGATAGCGGAGTCGATTAAGCCATGTCCGTCTGTCCGTCTGTTGAAATCAATTTTCTGAAGACCCCAGATATCTTCGGGATCCAAATCTTCAATAATTCGGTCAGACATGCTTTCGAGAAGTTTGCTATTTAAAATCAGCAAAATCCGTCCATAAATAACGGAGATATGAGCAAAAAACCGGGACAACCTCGATTTTTGACCTATTTTTGATCTATGTATATCTGGATTACTAAGTCATTAATATAGACAATATGGATATCTAATGATAGATATTTAAAAGTCCATTGCAACGATGTAGATATGGTAAGTTGTACCTACAATGGGTCAAAATCGGGAAAAATATTTTTTGACCCGATTTTTTTTTTCATCAAAAAATTTTTTTTCTCGTAAATTTTTTTTTACCTAAAAATATTTAAAAAAAATTATTTTAAAGTATAATTTGGTGAAGGATATATAAGATTCGGCACAGCCGAATATACAGCTCTCTTACTTGTTATTATTTCGATCATAAAGTTTAACAAAAAGCAAATATCTATAAAAATGAAATGGTCCAAGTATGTAATGGCATCACGTGAGAACGGCTGCAGCGATTTTGCTGATTTTTTTTTCATTCGATTCAAAATTTTCAGGAGATAGATAGAAAAAAAATTTAAAAATTCCGGGTAAAAATCGGAAATTCTTTTTTTGTGAGTCCAGTCAACTGTAATAAAAAAGCTCCCTAAAGTATGCAGTATAAATTTAGATATATTATTTGCAATTAAATAAGAACAGGCAGGTGTATGTGAGTTGGAGAAACTTAAAGAACTAACATTAGTAAATGCTACCGGGCGAAGCCGGGACCGTCAACTAGTTTTGAATAAAATTGGCGAAATAATCAAAAAAATTAATATCAGATGGAAAATCTTATAGCAAAATTGGTCGATTGGTTGGGTGTTCGAACAAAATGATTCATATCGCAATTAATTTTAAAGAAAAGGCAGAAAGATGTGGAAGAAAACGAGTACTGACTCCCGCTACACGTCAAAAGATTGATCCGCTAGAGATAAAATTATACTTTCAAAGTTGCAACAGAGCTAAAAAATGATATTAATATAACAGCAACAGTTCAAACAGTTCGCATATGTCTCAGAGAACATAATTTAAATGCGTAGACCATGAAAGGTCCCTCTTTTAAAAGCAAAACATATCGTCAAGCGCAAGAAGTTCGCAAATTAACATCTAAATTGGCCAGTCCAAAAGTGGAAGAAAATTTTATAGGCAGAAGAGAGTAAAGTTGTTATGTTTGGTGGAAAAGGTTCTCGTTCAGACGTCAGGCGTCCTCAAAACTCTGAATACAATACAAAATATACTACAAAAACCATTAAACATGGAGGGGATTTTTTTCCTTCTCAGCTGTTGATGTCATTTTGAAGGGTACATAGGTATACTTTGGGTGCATATTCCACTTAGTTATTGAACATTATAAAGTAAACCACAAAGTTTTTCTTGCTTTGAAAATGTAGAATTTTGTACCAACAAAGCGTCATATAAGGGAACTTTTGCTTTATTGATTTAATTTGAAAAAAAGTAACGCTAAATCACATGGATTTTTCACCAAAGCATATTATGAATGTGTTTCATAGGTTTCAAAGTGCGAGAGATGGTTTGTGCGGTTCAGAAGTAGTGATTTTGACACGGAAGACAAACATCGTCCAGGTCAGGCAAAACAGTTTGAAGATCAAGAATTGGAGGCATCATTACTACATGAAGATTGTTGTCAAACTCAACAAGAGCTTGCAAAATCATTGGGAGCTACTCGAGCAGAAATTTCAAAACGTTTGCAAGCAGCAGGATTCATTCAAAAGCAGGGAAATTGGAAACCATACGAATTGAAGCTGAGAGACCTTGAAAGAAGATTTTGCATGTACGAAATGATGCTTGAATAATATAAAAGAACATAATTTTTGCACCGAATGGATTCATTACGATAATCCGAAGCGTAAGAGATCGTACGTAAAGCTACCAGCTGAATCAACAAAGACAAATATCCCTGGCGCTTAGGTAATGCTCTGTATTTGGTGGGACTAAAAGAGTCCTATCTATTATGAGCTGCAGAAATCTGACCAGACCATCACCCAGCTGATACGTTTGAAGCTAGCATTTGTCAAAAAAAAAACGCCAAGAAATATCATGACAACACTCGGCCACATGTAGCAATATCTGTTAAAAATTGTTTAGAACGAAGTGGTTGGGTCCAGACCTTGCCCCGTCCGAATACTATTTGTTTCCATCGATGCAGAATGATCTCTCTGGGATACGCTTCACTTTGGAATAGAGTATCCGAAATTGGTTGCATTCGTTCTTGGCCTCAAAAGATGAAAAGTTCTTTTTTGGATCGAAATCCATATGTTGCCATAAAGATAAATTTATGTTGTCCAAATGTTTCAAAATTATAGCCATTTAAAATCGAGACAATCGGTCCACAAATGTCTGAGATATGAGGAAAAAACCAGGACAACCTCGATTTTTGACCTATTTTAGATCTATATCTGGGTTATAAAGTCATTAATATAGACAATACGGATATCTAATGATAGATATTTCAAAGGCCTTTGCAATGGCGAATATAAGGCGGATCTATAATGGGTCAAAATCGGAAAAAATATTTTTTACCCCGATTTTTTTTTTCACCAACAAAAATTTAAAAAAAAAAAAAATCAAAAAAAATTTAATTTTTTTTTACTAATAAATTAAAAAATCTTAATTTTGTTTACCTACAGAGCTTCAAAATCAGGAAAAATATTTTTTTTAAAATCAAAAAAAAAAAAAAATAAAACCGAAATTTAAAAAAAAAATTTTGCCATATAATTTTTACCCCGATTTTTTTTTCACCAAAAAAATTTTTCATTAATAAATTTCAAAAAACAATTTTTTTTAAAAAAAATCAAAAAACTTTTAATTTTTTTCACTAATAAATTAAAAAATCTTAATTTTGTTTACCTACAGTGCGTCAAAATCGGTAATAATATTTTTTAACACGAATTTTAATTTTATAAAAAAAATTTTTTTTTATAAAATTTGTTATAAAAACTAATAAATTTCAAAAAAAAATTATTTTGAAAAAATTAATTTTTTTTTTAAAAAAATTGAAATTTTTTTTTAAAAATTTTTTTTTTAAAAATTAAAATTTTTTTTAAATTAAAAATATTTAAAATTAAAATGAAATTTTTGGTCATAAAATTTGTTCACTAATAAATTAAATAAATATTGTTTACCTAAAAATATTTAAAATTTTTATTTTAAAATATAATTTGGTGAAGGGTATGTAAGATTCGGCACAGCCTCTTACTTGTTTTTTTAAATAATTCGGTATCTCGGGAACTATTAGAGATATCGTAACAAAGTTTTACAAGTTTGGAGCTGAGGTTTCCTTAGTTGTTTTACTGTTGTTCAGCTTCGCAGGCGGAATGGAGTGGCCCCTCAATGATGGGCATCTCGGGTCTCAAATTTTTTTTAAAAAAAAATCTACAAAAATCCATTTACGATGTTGGGTCAATAAGTACGAGACCTTTTGAATTTCATAGCCTAATTCATGGAAGCCATAGACATGTGAGATGCCTATGGATTCCACAAGCTCTAGCACTTTCAATCGCCGATCGGCCAACACTATATTTTGATTGTTTTCAAATGTTTGGTTGAAGCCATAGACTTGTGAGATGCCTTTGGCTTCCACAAGCTTTCGCACTTTCAATCGCCGATCGGCCAACACTATATTTTGATTGTTTTCAAATGTTTCGGTTGTAGTTACCTCAATTGGGCGTTCGGCATCTTCCGTGCTTGTACGGCCACAACGAAATTCAGTAAAGCACTTTTTTACCATTGAAATTGATGGAGCAGAGTTCCCATAGTATTTAGAAAGCTTAGTCTTGGTTTGAGTTACGTTTGTTTTTCCGCAACAAATAATCACCCTTATCGTGGTTGGCGTAAACGTCTTACGCCTACGACTGTTTCGTACTAGATTAAAGATAAAATGCAAACTGTGTCTTTAATCTAGTACGAAACTGTCGTAGGCGTATGACGTTTACGCCAATGAGCTCGCGAAATTCACTTTTTTCCATCTCCTCAAGTCTCGCTGTAGTCTCCTATCAATGGCTGTCAAACACAAACTAAATGACGCAGCTTGTTGAAATTTTGACAGGAGTTAACTGACAGATGCATGTTGACAGGAGCAGTCAGATATTCTAAAATGTATGCCATTAATTTATTTTGGAAATTTCGAATTAGACTTAGTTTGGTTTCTGCCAGAAAAAAAATGGATTTGTTGGGACTCTACTAATTTCGTACAATATTAGTGATCAAAATCCATAACTTAACATGGCATAAATAAATTATTGTCATTTAATTGACAGAAAAATTAATTAAAATTTGTAATAAGTGTATTTATGTATAAATCTTGACTATTTTCCGCATTAGATAATAATCATCATCATTTGTCACTTTCGTTGAAAGTAAAGTGGCTGTCGTATGTGTATCTTAGTGGTTACAATTTATGGTCAATTTATTTTAATCCTCTTTTAGAGGCAAACGAAATTTCTCAATTGCAAAAAAAAAAAAAAAAAAACTAAACACAATTAAACACAAACAAACAAAATCCACACAATTTAAATTAAATTCACACATTTAATGCAGATAAATTGCAAATACCACAACACCCTCCCTCCACCTAACTCGCCTTACTACTTGTATATAAAAGATACATATAGATCTAAATAAAATGAAATGAAATAAAATACATTGAGCATTTTCTAAATTAAAATGTCTTGTTAAACACATTTTAAATGGATAGAAGAGACGATTACGAACATGGAATTTATATATCCAACCACTTGCTAGCAGTGTATGCGAGTGTTCATAAACAAGTCATCAACCTTGTTGGATTTGCCACTTAATTTTTGAAAAATAAAACAGAATTATTTAAGTCTTATTTATTTTCCTTTTTTTTTTTTGGTTATTTAAGTAAAATAAAAAATCAAGACAGATTAATAAACAATTTATTTTTATATTTTAATATTTCCTGTTATTACTTTTACTTCAACTTCATTCATGGTCTGTGAATTTGATTCATGACTCTGTTGGCTGGCTGCTTCTTTAGATTTTAAACAGGGATTTAAATGTTTTTTTGTTTTTTGTTACTCTTTCTTCACAGGCGAACTTGAAAAGTCAATTGCTGAGTGTATTGTTGACAGTGAATTGGAAACAGAATGCGAAGTGGTGCGGCGTCTTAAATTAATTTTAGACAATGAAATACAAGAGATCTCAACCTTAAAGCGTAATGTATCCCGTACGCTGCAAGAATATGCATCATTAAAACGAAATTATGAGGTGAGTTTTTCTTTAAAAATGAAATATTTTAAATATTTTTGTTATAGTTACAGTTTAACCTTATCATTACATTAAGTTGTATTTTATTTTTATTTATACTTGTTTAAAAGTTTCTTTTTATATTTATTTATAGCAAGAATTTCTTTATTGATATATTTAAATGACAGATTAAGCAACGTTTTTGCTTCATTTCATTTATGTTATTTAATATTGTTGATTTGTTTACATTTTGATAAAATAGTTTGTTCATGAATTTATTATTACTGTATGAATGCAGCACATTGGGTTAGATTTATAATTTAAAAGGAATAATAATTAAATAAGTTTTCAAATAAAATTAAGATAAATTATTAAGTGTATGACTTAAAAATAAGGGATTTTTTCTAAAGTTTAGCTCTTATTTTGAAAGATTTGTACAATATAAATTTATTGAAAGTATTGGTCATTGTTAGCTATGATCTTTTCCCATCTTTCTGGCAATATATGGATTTCGACCCTAAAGAACTTTTCATCTTTTGAAGCCAAGAACGAATCAACCCAATATCGGATACTCTATTCCAAAGTGAAGCGTATCCTAGAGAGAGCGTTCTGCATCGATCGAAACAAATAGTAGTCGGACGGGACAAGGTGTGGACTAAAAAGCGGATGAGGCCACTTCATTATAAATACTTTTTAACAGGTATTGCAACATGTGTTCGAGCTTTGTCATGATGGAATATTACAGTTTCATGTCTGAGCGGTTTTTGGTCAATGCTCGCTTCCAACAAATCAGTTACGTTCGATACAGGTTACCTGTAATGGTCTGACCAGATTTCAGCAGCTCATAATAGATAGGACGCTTTTGGTACCAACAAATACAGAGGATTGCCATAGCGCCATGGATATTTGGCTTTTGTGTCGATTCGGCTGTTTCGCCGGGCTTCACATACGATCTCTTACGCTTCGAGTTGTCGGAATGGATCCATTTTTTTTATCGCAAGTAATGATTTTCTTTTGTAGCAAAAATGATTTTCTTTTGTAGCGTTCAAGCAACATTTCAGACAAACAAAATTGTCTTTCAGGGTCTCTCGACTTCAATTCGTATGGCACCCAATTTCCCTGCTTTTGGATGAATCCAGCTGATCGGGAACATTTTGAAATTGCTGCTTGAATATCACCCAATGATTTTGTAAGCTTCTGTTTGAGTTTGATATTAATATTCATGGAGTAATGCTTCTAATTCGTGGTCTTTAAACTTTTTTGGCTCGCTATCTGGGTTATCTTTGTCTTCGGTGTCAAAAACACATTCACCATAGGCTTTGGTGAGCAATCTGTGTGTTTCAGCGGCACTTTTTTTTCAAATTAAAGAAGTAAAGCAGAACTTCCCGCATATGACGCTATGAAGAAGATTCTTCCAGTAAATGAACTCAACGTCATGTTGTTAAAATATTTCCATCTGGAATTTCATCAGGGGAGTCATACTAGCTGGAGCCTCACCCGAGGCATTTCAGGAAGGATCGAGTTTACGAGGAAATCATACAGTAAGTGCAAGATCTATTGGATTGCAATTCGTATATGGCAGCTTTGAATGACATTCATAGAGACGCTATCAATACCGCCTGAATGTTGTATTTTGAGGTCGCCCACCGCCCATAGCTTACTCGGAGAAAAACCTTCCGCGGATACCAAGAGTAGCTCTGGTACATCTGAGGTCAAGATGAAGCAACAGGCTCAATGCCTAATGGTGTTATGGGAACTCTGCACTATCAATTTCAATGGTAAAAAAGTGGTTTACTAAATTTCGTTCCCGAAGATGCCGAACGCCCAGTTGAGGTAACTACACCAGAAACAATTGAAAAAATTCATAGTAGCAGATCAGAGATTAAAATTGCGAGAGATTGTGGAAGCCATAGGCATCTCACATGGCTCAGTGGTTTCAATTTTGAATGATCACTTGGGTATGAGAAAGCTTTCCGCAATCGGGTGCACACATGTGCAGTTTCCATAACAAAAATGATTTTTTTTTTTTTGTTAAAAACAAACCCAAACTGCGTAGCTTTTTGCTTATCTGCAGAAACACCCAGAGTCTCTGGCAGGAATCGAACCCGCAACCTTTGGATTGATAGTCCAGTACACTATCATCTAGTCAATCGGGGCACCCATTAGAATTAGACTGTGAATTGCAACCTCATCCGCTCTATTGTCTTTATTTAGCCCCGAGTGACTATTTCTTGTTTCTAAAACTGAAGAAATGGCTGGGCGGAAGTAGATTTGATTGCAACGATGAAATCATCTTAAAAAAATATACCTATTTTGATGACCTCGTCAAATCCTAGTTTGTGGAAGTGATAAAACAATTGGAGAATCGTTGAACAAAGTGTGTAGAGCTCAAAGGAGTAAAAATAAAATTATTTTTTTATTCAATTACTTGGGTGTTTTATTGAAAAAAGTCACGGATTTATTGTCCCGCTGCACTAGTATGGTGGAAGGCTCTAAGTAAATCCATCTACTGTAGGATAATTGAGAGAATCCTGCGTATCTCTGCACTAATGATTGCGGGTGCGCTGTGCAGTACTCCGTCTCGTGCTCTGTTTGTAATGATGCACTGGCTACCGGCTGATCTAATGGCCAAACAACTGGCCATAAACTCGGCGGTTAGGTTAAGTACTGTAGGAGCATGGAGGTCTAGTTGTACTGGCCATGCGTCTATTTTGGGAAGTATATCTTATCTCAATGTTAACATTTGCACTCCTACCCTTTAACTATTGCACTCCTTACCCTTTATTGACAGACGCTTCTCTGTATCGTTGGTGGGCGAGTCTCCTTCTTCTAGGGACACGTATGTCATATATACAGATGGTTCCAAGTCTGCGGTTGGGGTGGGTGCTGTCTTTTATATTCCCCATTTTCAGAGGGGGTGTGTTTCAGGCTACATGATCAATGTAGTGTAATTCAGCTGAGATCTCAGCGATTAAAAGGGCAATACACTGGATGAAGTACTATAGGCTATTTGGTGTGAATATCCGCCTGCTATCAAATCTCTATCTGGCGTCTACTCGACATCCAGATTGGTACATGAATGCCGGGTATCTCTTAATGAGATGACGAGACATTCTAACCTGGAGTTATTCTGGATGCCTGGTCACTCTGGTGTACCTGGCAATGCTATTGCGGATGAACTGGCCAAAAGAGGCTCACGTCTACAAAGTGATGAGATCGATCATTTGGTCGGTACACCGTTATCTTGCTGTAAGTTAATCATACAGCGTAAATTATTAGAGTCTGCTCAGCTCAGATGGTCTAATTTGACAAACTGCTCGATATCGAGGCTCACATGGCCCGTTTTTGACCATCACAGGTCAATGCCCTTCACGGGCTACCACGGGTTAGGTCAGTGCTTACGGGGCACTGCCATGATGAAGACGAGGATGAGACGGTTGAACATTTCCTCTGTCTCTGCCCTGCTCTATCAGGGGTTAGGACTGCGACAATAGGTAGTCCATTTTTGCACGGCCTAGAGGATCTATCTACTCTGGATATCAGGAAGATGGATTCGTTCATTCGTGCGTCAGGTTGGTTCGGCACTGAACCTAGTTCTGACATGTGAAGGACCTCTTGAGATCCTGAGCATGATCCTCTAGGGTATAACAAAGGGACCAATTCATGGACCCAAGTGAGCTGGTTGATACTAGCTGCCTTTATAACCTAACCTAACCTATTGTCCCGTGATGTGTTTAGATTATTTTCGATGGTCCATGTATTGAGTTTGTTAATTGAATGAAATGTCTTGGTATCTTGATTGAGGATCACGTTCAAGGATTTTCTTCCGGAATATAATTTTCTTCCTTTTTAGGATGTGTATGGTTAATGACTTGTAAATGCCACAAATTCTGTATTGTATTGAGTTAGTTTCTGGTCCAAAGGGTAGTGGATTTGCTACGTTGAAAAGGTATTTTAACAAGATTGTGAGATTCCTTTTTAGTTTGGGAATTCGTTACCATCAGCCTTATAACTCGTTATAAGGACATATTTCTTAAATATTCCTATACATACTAGCTTGATAAACATACATTTTCCTAGTTCTATTAGGATGGGTATGGCTAATGCTAAATTAATGCCTTATATTTTGTATTGCATTGAGGTATTTTCTGATACGAAGGATCGTAAATCCGAGGATCGTTTTTGGTATCTGTGATTATAAGCACAAACATGTCCATCTGTATGTCAAAAACCAGACTTTTTCAATGCAAGTTTTTAAAGACATTTTTTGTTAAAAATTTTTCTTTTATAACTCCGTCATCCGTTGACCACCCCTCCGAAAAAAGTAAACAAACATTTGTTATTTGTCATAACGGTTTTTTACAATATTTTAAAAGATATTTAAACTTTTGTTATCATAATTTAATTTATAATTTACATATATTCAATTTTATTTATGTATATTTATTAACCCATTTTAATTATTATGCAAGAAACCTCTTTCTATTTCTTTTTTATTTATTTATAGCTGAAAAGATTTATTTTTGCTTAACAAAAAAATAAAAAAACTCACACCTTTTTTAAATCAAAACAATGAGGAATTGATTTGGTTTTATTTTATCTTTTTCTTTTTTTTTTGTTTCTTTCAATTATTTTTTTCTTAAACAATTAATGCCTTATTATAAATTACTATTATATTTTTTTGTGTTATTCTTGTTGTTGTTGTTGTTTTTTGTTGTATTGTAGTTAATTATAATATTTTAAACCACAATGTGTCATAACATCCACTTTAACCATAAGTAGTATTTGAAACTATAATGGCTTTGATGCCTTAAATGGAAAGACACACAAATGTATTAGGGGTATTCGGGTAGTAAAGCAAGAAGTTTTTTTAATTAATAAAGAAATTTATTAAAATCCATATTCATAAACAAATTTTAAATGGGACACAAATGTAAAGGTCTCAATAGAACTTGAAATTGAAAAAATTAACACAAAAAAGTTAATTTTAATAAAAAAAAGAATTTGTTCGTAAGGCCACCATGGAATTGCTTGACGAAACGCATTCTGGACTTCCAATTTTTGGCCACTTCTTCGAGCATTGCTGGCCGTATGTCATGAATAACCCAAACAATATTGGCCTACAAGGAGTCAAATGATGCTGGCTCATCAGCATCAACCTGTGACTTCGAATGACCCCACAGGAAATAATAGAGAGGTGTCAAATCGCACGACCTTGGATGCAAAATTTCAGATCCATTTCTCGAAATCAAGATATCGCCAAATTTTGATTTCAATAAATCGATGGTTGCGGTCGCCGTAAGACACGTAACGTCATCCCGTTTTTAAACAAAAAATCATTGATCATGATGCGATAACGATCTCCATTCTCCGGCATCAGTTTTGAAGAAATAAGGTCCGATGATGCTATACTCATGGCACTTTTTCGAATCATTTTTTTTATTTTATTCATTTTGATTTTTACTTGGCTTCTATTTTATCTTCATATTATACCCCTAATGTATGTCTCATTATGGCAGGGCTTTAAATTATACACCTACTAAAATAGTAGAAACAGAGAAATTATAACAGCAAAAAAATAACTAATAAATAAGACAAATTTAAATTAATACAATAATAAACAAGAAAACATACATAAATAACAAAAAAACAATAGATTACAGACAAATTTAGACAAACGTGAATTTAATACATACCCTACCATGTATTTCTAATTTAATTAATTTACAGTAAATGAAGTAAAATAAATTTCTATCGAATCACAATTTCGTTACTTTACAACTGGATTTTTTGCTATTATTTAGAAGTTATTTCTAACAACTTCCAGAGAAGTCTACATAAAACTTTTCCCAATTAAAAATAAGAAATAATTTTTAGAAAAATACTTTACAAGAGTTCAAATGTATCAACTGTTGATAAACTGTTAAAAAAGTACCTTTTGAAGAAAGTACATTTTGGAGAAAGTACCTTTTGAAGAAAGTACCTTTTGAAGAAAGTACCTTTTGATGAAAGTACCTTTTGATGAAAGTACCTTTTGAAGAAAGTACCTTTTGAAGAAAGTACCTTTTGAAGAAAGTACCTTTTGAAGAAAGTACCTTTTGAAGAAAGTACCTTTTGAAGAAAGTACCTTTTGAAGAAAGTACCTTTTGAAGAAAGTACCTTTTGAAGAAAGTACCTTTTGAAGAAAGTACCTTTTGAAGAAAGTACCTTTTGAAGAAAGTACCTTTTGAAGAAAGTACCTTTTGAAGAAAGTACCTTTTGAAGAAAGTACCTTTTGAAGAAAGTACCTTTTGAAAAAAGTACCTTTTGAAGAAAGTACCTTTTGAAGAAAGTACCTTTTGAAGAAAGTACCTTTTGAAAAAAGTACCTTTTGAAGAAAGTACCTTTTGAAGAAAGTACCTTTTGAAGAAAGTACCTTTTGAAGAAAGTACCTTTTGAAGAAAGTACCTTTTGAAGAAAGTACCTTTTGAAGAAAGTACCTTTTGAAGAAAGTACCTTTTGAAGAAAGTACCTTTTGAAGAAAGTACCTTTTGAAGAAAGTACCTTTTGAAGAATGTACCTATTGAATAAAGTACCTTTTGAAGAAAGTACCTTTTGAAGAAAGTACCTTTTGAAGAAAGTACCTTTTGAAGAAAGTACCTTTTGAAGAAAGTACCTTTTGAAGAAAGTACCTTTTGAAGAAAGTACCTTTTGAAGAAAGTACCTTTTGAAGAAAGTACCTTTTGAAGAAAGTACCTTTTGAAGAAAGTACCTTTTGAAGAAAGTACCTTTTGAAGAAAGTACCTTTTGAAGAAAGTACCTTTTGAAGAAAGTACCTTTTGAAGAAAGTACCTTTTGAAGAAAGTACCTTTTGAATAAAGTACCTTTTGAATAAAGTACCTTTTGAAGAAAGTACCTTTTGAATAAAGTACCTTTTGAAGAAAGTACCTTTTGAAGAAAGTACCTTTTGAAGAAAGTACCTTTTGAAGAAAGTACCTTTTGAAGAAAGTACCTTTTGAAGAAAGTACCTTTTGAAGAAAGTACCTTTTGAAGAAAGTACCTTTTGAAGAAAGTACCTTTTGAAGAAAGTACCTTTTGAAGAAAGTACCTTTTGAAGAAAGTACCTTTTGAAGAAAGTACCTTTTGAAGAAAGTACCTTTTGAAGAAAGTGCCTTTTGAAGAAAGTACCTTTTGAAGAAAGTACCTTTTGAAGAAAGTACCTTTTGAAGAAAGTACCTTTTGAAGAAAGTACCTTTTGAAGAAAGTACCTTTTGAAGAAAGTACCTTTTGAAGAAAGTACCTTTTGAAGAAAGTACCTTTTGAAGAAAGTACCTTTTGAAGAAAGTACCTTTTGAAGAAAGTACCTTTTGAAGAAAGTACCTTTTGAAGAAAGTACCTTTTGAAGAAAGTACCTTTTGAAGAAAGTACCTTTTGAAGAAAGTACCTTTTGAAGAAAGTACCTTTTGAAGAAAGTGCCTTTTGAAGAAAGTACCTTTTGAAGAAAGTACCTTTTGAAGAAAGTACCTTTTGAAGAAAGTACCTTTTGAAGAAAGTACCTTTTGAAGAAAGTACCTTTTGAAGAAAGTACCTTTTGAAGAAAGTACCTTTTGAAGAAAGTACCTTTTGAATAAAGTACCTTTTGAAGAAAGTACCTTTTGAAGAAAGTACCTTTTGAATAAAGTACCTTTTGAAGAAAGTACCTTTTGAATAAAGTACCTTTTGAAGAAAGTACCTTTTGAATAAAGTACCTTTTGAAGAAAGTACCTTTTGAAGAAAGTACCTTTTGAAGAAAGTACCTTTTGAAGAAAGTACCTTTTGAAGAAAGTACCTTTTGAAGAAAGTACCTTTTGAAGAAAGTACCTTTTGAAGAAAGTACCTTTTGAAGAAAGTACCTTTTGATGAAAGTACCTTTTGAAGAGAGTACCTTTTGAAGAGAGTACCTTTTGAAGAAAGTACCTTTTGAATAAAGTACCTTTTGAAGAAAGTACCTTTTGAATAAAGTACCTTTTGAAGAAAGTACCTTTTGATGAAAGTACCTTTTGAAGAGAGTACCTTTTGAAGAAAGTACCTTTTGAAGAAAGTACCTTTTGAAGAAAGTACCTTTTGATGAAAGTACCTTTTGAAGAGAGTACCTTTTGAAGAGAGTACCTTTTGAAGAAAGTACCTTTTGAAGAAAGTACCTTTTGATGAAAGTACCTTTTGATGAAAGTACCTTTTTAAGAAAGTACCTTTTGAAGAAAGTGCCTTTTGAAGAAAGTACCTTTTGAAGAAAGTACCTTTTGAAGAAAGTACCTTTTGAAGAAAGTACCTTTTGAAGAAAGTACCTTTCGAAGAAAGTACCTTTTGAAGAAAGTACCTTTTGAAGAAAGTACCTTTTGAAGAAAGTACATTTTGAAGAAAGTACCTTTTGAAGAAAGTACCTTTTGAAGAAAGTACCTTTTGAAGAAAGTACCTTTTGAAGAAAGTACCTTTTGAAGAAAGTACCTTTTGAAGAAAGTACCTTTTGAAGAATGTACCTATTGAATAAAGTACCTTTTGAAGAAAGTACCTTTTGAAGAAAGTACCTTTTGAAGAAAGTACCTTTTGAAGAAAGTACCTTTTGAAGAAAGTACCTTTTGAAGAAAGTACCTTTTGAAGAAAGTACCTTTTGAAGAAAGTACCTTTTGAAAAAAGTACCTTTTGAAGAAAGTACCTTTTGAAGAAAGTACCTTTTGAAGAAAGTACCTTTTGAAAAAAGTACCTTTTGAAGAAAGTACCTTTTGAAGAAAGTACCTTTTGAAGAAAGTACCTTTTGAAGAAAGTACCTTTTGAAGAAAGTACCTTTTGAAGAAAGTACCTTTTGAAGAAAGTACCTTTTTAAGAAAGTACCTTTTGAAGAAAGTGATTTAAAATCGGGAAAAAATATTTTTTAACCCGAATATTTTTTCACCAAAAATATTTGTTTTCATTAAAATTTGTTTTCATTAGAAATTGTTTTCAACATTTTGAGCCCCTAACCCTAAATACCTAATTAATCAAATAAAACTTGCGTATTTACTTTTCCCCCATTGTGCAATGAACAATTCCCCGTGTTACAAATGATCGAATGAAATAAGTAGACCTCCACTCCTACAAATTGGGTTGGTAAAGCAAAAACAAGAAAAGTAAATGAACGTTTAAATGATAAGATTTGCCTTCTTTATCTAATAAAATTGAAATGAAAACATTATTTGCAATTAAAAAAAATCAAGACAAAACAAAAAGACAGACAATAATTTCTTTTTTAAACAAAACTGCATTTGAGTCATGACAACTAAAAGAGGAAATTGGTTTATTAGGTCATAAACATGCAGCACATTTGTTAAAATAAAATATAACAAGAAAAGAAAAAAACACAAAACAATCAATAAACTAGATACATAGACATTTACAAGTATAAACAAATAATAATAGAAATAAATTCCTACAAAACATGGCAAATTTCCGCAATAGTTTTAAATAATAATTATTGATTTTATTAATTTTAGGCTGCCATACGTCTAGATGAGCCCCTGGCGAAAATCAATCACATTAAAGATCAACAGGAACAATGTGAGATAAAATTGGAAAAGGAGCGTGACTCGTGGGCTGCTCAAATGTTTGAACTGATTGCCAAAGAAGATGTCATTGTCCAATGCATACGAGATTATGTACTCAACCAAAGAAACTATCATGAGCGTGCTTTACAAAAGGTCAACACCTCATTGGCAAACATACAAGATATTATACAGTCCACGGTGAAGTCACGTTTTGGCACCTCGCTCACCGATCACCTGGACTCTACAAATCGTGAAATATCCTATATTATTGAGTTGTGTGTCTGCTGTTTGGTGGAGAATGGCCTCAGCGAAGAGGGTTTGTTGCGTGTTGGCTGTGCTAGTACGAAATTGAGACGCATGAAACATGCTTTGGAGGCCCAATACGTCAAGACCCCTTTGCCGGTCGACTATCAGGATCCCCATGTGATTGGTTCTATTTTGAAATTGTATTTACGCGAACTACCTGAACCCCTGTTGACCTTCAAATGCTACAAAGAATTTTTGCGGGCCGTGGAGAAACACACCGAGGAGGAGCGTAAAATTGAGATTAAAAACACTTTGGCCAAACTGCCCTCTGCAAACTATCTAAATTTACGTTATCTAACCAAATTTCTGTGGTTGGTTACCCAGAATGTCGACTGCAATAAAATGAGCTCACACAATTTGGCCATTGTTATGTCGCCGAATATGTTGTGGCCTCGATTGGACAAAAACAATCCAGCCGATTATATGGGCCAGGTGAATAGTTCATCGGCTGTAAATATCATTGTAGAGCTGTTGATTAGCCAATGGGATTATTTCTTTGAGGGCGAGGTGGATTTCTTTGCCACATTACAGCGTGGCAAGTTGTTTGTGGAGGATAAAAGTAAATCGAATTCATCCAATGAAAATTTAGATCGTCATGATATGTGTGGTGAGTTTGTTGTTTATAATATGTTTCAATCATTTCTATAGATGAAACTGCTATGCACAATATTTTCACTAGAAAAAACTATCATACACAATACTTTCTATAGAGAGAACTTTAATACACAATTTTCTCTATAGAAAACCAGTTTGTACACAATATTCTGCTGACATTTTTCTAATAATTTTTATTAATTTTCCAGACATCTCCGAAAGTCCCCGCTATGGTACCATACGACGCCAAAAGCCCTGTGCTCCCTCACCACCCACAAAACTACTAAATATTGTTAGCTCCGATCCAAATGGTTCATCAACGGCCGATACAATGGCCAATAAAAACAATGGAGAACTGCAGCATAATAATCACCAAAGAGCTAAAGAACTTTTTCCCACAAACAACACAACCACCGCTCAGGTGGTGGCTAATAATAACAACAATAGCACTGGCGGCCATACAGAGAAACCTGAAATACCACCATTACCTAAACAATTGCTTTTACAACAGCAGCAACAGCAACCGCAGACACAACCAGAATCCAATAATTTTACGACAACGAACTCACAACATCCTCCCATTTCAGCCAAACCGGTGCCCATGACTCGTACACAATTCTTCGGTTTGGACAATCTACCCTCACCCACTGCGGATCGCAAAAGTAATGACAGCGTTAGCTCCCTAAACTTTAAACCTGATCTCCCACAAAAACCAAAAATCCCCAAACGTCCCATGGTATTGGGTTTAACATCGACCACTGCTACAGGGGGAGGTGGTGGCGGTGGCATGGGCTATAAAAGTGATGACGAATGCACACCAACTAACAACAGCCTAACTGCTGAAGATTGTACTGCCACAAATGGCACACTGCGTGGTCATAAAACTGCCGAACAATTGGTACAAGAACATTGTGATAATGTTACAGCTTTACAGGCCAATATTGGCAGCAGCAATACCTCTATACCCTCAGCTATACTTAAAGAAACCAATCATAACAACCACTTAAATCACTCGACTACTAATCAAGTTAATTTGGAAGTGAATGCTAATGCAATGCCTCCGCCCGTTATACCTCCTCCTCCGGCTGTTACAGTGGCAAAAGTTATGACAACAAATTCAAATAATTCTAATGTAACAAATCTTACAATAGCAAACACTAACACGTCATCATCGTCCGCTAACACAGATAAACCTTTAGAGTTACGCTTAACTACCCCCACTACCCCTGTATCGCCCAACATGATTATGACACCCAAACGACCTACAGTGCCTGCTCCACCCCCGCCCACTAGTGTTAAAAAACAGGTCGAATGATTTCATTTTTAAGATGATGTGATGTGATTTAGTGAGTGCTTGTGTTAAGTGTGTGTAGAAGTTTTGTTTTTTTATCATTTTGATTTCAAAAGAAGATTTATATTTTAAGTTTTTGAAAAAGCAGGTTATGAATATTACAGTGATTTATTTTGAAATAAATTGGCTGAAATGTAAAGGCATAATTGAAATGTTTTTGAAATTACCAAAAGCCTGAATTTAGCAACTTTTTCAGTCTAAAAAATTAATTTTCAAAATAGTACTTTTTTAATAAAATTAATTTTCAAAAAAGCGAATTTTCAAAATAGTACTTTTTGTGAATTTTACTAGTACTATTTTAAAAAACTGAATTTTCAAAATTGTACTTTTTTTAAAAAAGTAATTTTGAAGAAAGTACTTTTTGAAGAAAGTACCTTTTGAAGAAAGTACGTTTTGAAGAAAGTACCTTTTGAAGAAAGTACCTTTTGAAGAAAGTACCTTTTGAAGAAAGTACCTTTTGAAGAAAGTACCTTTTGAAGAAAGTACCTTTTGAAGAAAGTACCTTTTGAAGAAAGTACCTTTTGAAGAAAGTACCTTTTGAAGAAAGTACCTTTTGAAGAAAGTACCTTTTGAAGAAAGTACCTTTTGAAGAAAGTACCTTTTGAAGAAAGTACCTTTTGAAGAAAGTACCTTTTGAAGAAAGTACCTTTTGAAGAAAGTACCTTTTGAAGAAAGTACCTTTTGAAGAAAGTACCTTTTGAAGAAAGTACCTTTTGAAGAAAGTACCTTTTGAAGAAAGTACCTTTTGAAGAAAGTTACTTTGTAAAAGGATAATTTTGAAGAAAGTACCTTAACTAGAAAATATCTCTTTAGAGAGCAAATTGTTAAGAAAATCTTTATTGTTTCACTAATTCCAAACCTGTCTAAAACTGCTGTATCCTCTGTCTGTTTGCTAAGTGTGTGTATGTATCCCTTTTGTTTAAGATTTCTTTTAATTTTATTATTTAATTTAATAAATTTTCGTAAGACTCCTTAGTGTTTTTTTAAAAAACCTCTTTGTTACTTTTATAATTTTACCATAAAAAAACCTTTGTTCTTATCCCAAAAAATCATGTTCCTTTTTTTATGTAAATAAAACCTTAAACAATTTAAATTAAATACTTATAAAGTTTAACTTTTATGTTTTAAAATACTATTATAAACAAAGAAAAATTTAAGCGCACATCTTATAAATGAAAGAATTTTCTTCAACAAAAAATAAAGAAAAACTATAAAATAATAAAAAGACATGAAAATGAAAAACTCTTGTCATAATTATTGGCATTTCTTTAAGCATTTTTCTAACCCTTCCTTTAAAATTAACATTAACTAAGCAAATATAACTTAATAATAAAAGTATAATGCTTTTAAAAAATTTCTTTAAAAACTGTTTAACATATACATAAATACAAAAATATATTTTAAAATATATAAATTTTGAATGCTTTAAAAAGTGCTATAATAACCACAATATTCATTTAAACTTACATACATATTTTATTATTATTATTATTTAGTCATATCATTTAAACTAAAAGAAAGCAAATATTTATAATAAATACTTATAAAATTTAATATATAATACTTATATAAACAATATATAAGTATGTAGTATGATAAAACATTTACATACATATTCTTATACTTACAATACATATATTCTTATATACATAACATACATACATATGTAATTTACTTATATTTGAAATACATATGATTTATTACTTCTATAATATAATAAAATAGTTATTTATGTTTAGTCTTTGTAGTAGTATTATCGTAATTTATATCTATCTGTATTTTCTACCTTTCTATCCTTCCTTCCCCAATTTATTGTGGCTTTTCCCTTAAAGACTTTTTGTTTTAGCCCTACTTCCATGATTGATTTTGAGAGTGTTTGTAATTTGTTTAGTATTTCTCTTTATTATTATAATTTTCTTTTATTTTTATTATTATTTAATTAATATTTGTATTTCCTTTTATTTTATGTTTTCTTTTTTGTATATACATTAATTAGTTTTCAATTAAAATAAATGTATGTATTAATAATCTGAAATTTATATTTGTTTTTTATATAAAATCTATCTATTGTTTTTATGAGGTTCTTATAAGAACTGATTCTTAAAGTGAATTGTAATGGATGATTTTATGTTTATAATGTGTTAAAACTGTTAGCTGGTTATTCTGATCTTATTCCAGACTTCATCATGGATCTCTGTAATCGCCTATTGTAACTAGGTCAGTGGTTATTTTAACTATTGTAAATGATGTTCAAGAATATTGAAAGTTTACAATTTTTAGTATTATCATTTTGCCTCTAGTTTACACACTATTGTGAATGATGTTTAAGAAGCTTGAAAGTTGATATTTGCAATATGTTTATAGCACTTGAACGATCATCTTTATAACGTGTAATGAAATTTAGATGCATTCTTGTTTCCTGCCATAATGCCTTGGGCATTTTCACTATCGTGAATGATGTAAAAAAGATTAACAGTTGACATTTGTTTAGTCAACTTCAAAGGATGTTATTTCTTTTCTTATTTCCCACATCATTCTTGAGTAGTAAATCTAATCTTTTATTTAAAGAAAAACATTTATTTTTTATTATTTAACTAAATAAATAACTTTATTTCTCCTATTCAATCGAGTTGTAAATGTCCATAAGCTTAAATATATTGTTTATGGTCCTTTGAATTGGATATGAACCATTGGCTTCTGGATTTACAGTTCGCTGCTCTAAAGAAAACCATTCAAATCTTGTTTTTACAAGTGCCTGAATTATCTCAGCGCAACGTTCTCTTAAACTTACCAATCATAAGATAAAAATTATGTATAGTCCTTCGAACCAGGTTTGAATCTTGTGGATTTACCTTGAATCAATTAATTGCATATTGCTGCTCTCCAAAAAAGCATTAAAAACTTGTCTCAAAAAGTCCCCATCTTATGTTAAACTGCCCAGCGATCTCATATGATCGACAGACAAGACCTGTTTTCGTTCTGAGGATCGTAGAATCCGCTATAGCAGAATATACAATCACGACATTTGTGGAGTCCACATTCGAACCTCGCCTGTCCGAATCACAATTTTTTTGAAACTCCGTGTGATCTGAGAGGCATCACGATATACAGAGATGAAGATCCCATTCGTACAACTTGAAACAATCATTGTAAAAGTTAATGACCTTCTATCAGGAAATACAATTTTGTTAAGCATCTTGGGACGATATCAATTTCAAGCGGAAACAAACGTTCGTACATCACGACATTTATATCTCTTGCACTTTCAATCTCCGATCGGCCAACACCATATCTGATTTTGTTCAATATTTGCAGAAAGTAACTTCTTAGAAAAAAGTACCTTTTTAGGAAAAAGTACCTTTTTAGGAAAAAGTACCTATTTAGAAAAAAGTACCTTTTTAGAAAAAAGTATATTTTTAGAAAAAAGTACCTTTTTAGAAAAAAGTACCTTTTTAGAAAGAAGTACCTTTTTAGAAAAAAGTACTTTTATAGAAAAAAGTACTTTTATAGAAAAAAGTACTTTTATAGAAAATAGTACCTTTTTAGAAAAAAAGTACCTTTTTAGAAAAAAGTACCTTTTTAGAAAAAAAGTACCTTTTTAGAAAAAAAGTACCTTTTTATAAAAAAGTACCTTCTTAGAAAAAAGTACTTTTATAGTAAAAAGTATTTTTATAGTAAAAAGTACTTTTATAGTAAAAAGTACTTTTATAGTAAAAAGTACTTTTATAGTAAAAAGTACTTTTATAGTAAAAAGTACTTTTATAGTAAAAAGTACTTTTATAGTAAAAAGTACTTTTATAGTAAAAAGTACTTTTATAGTAAAAAGTACTTTTATAGTAAAAAGTACTTTTATAGTAAAAAGTACTTTTATAGTAAAAAGTACTTTTATAGTAAAAAGTACTTTTATAGTAAAAAGTACTTTTATAGTAAAAAGTACTTTTATAGTAAAAAGTACTTTTATAGTAAAAAGCACTTTTATAGTAAAAAGTACTTTTATAGAAAAAAGTACTTTTATAGTAAAAAGTACCTTTATAGAAAAAAGTACTTTTATAGAAAAAAGTACTTTTATAGAAAAAAGTACCTTTTTAGCAAAAAGTACCTTTTTAGAAAAAGTACCTCTTTAGAAAAAAGTACCTTTTTAGAAAAAGTACCTTTTAGAAAAATGTACCTCTTTAGAAAAAAGTACCTTTTTAGAAAAAAAGTACCTTTTTAGAAAAAAGTACCTTTTTAGAAAAAAAGTACCTTTTTAGAAAAAAGTTCCTTTTTAGAAAAAAAGTACCTTTTTAGAAAAAAAGTGCCTTTTTTAGAAAAAAAGTACCTTTTTAGAAAAAAGTGCCTTTTTTAGAAAAAGTACCTTTTTAGAAAAACAGTACCTTTTTTAGAAAAAGTACCTTTTTAGAAAAAAAGTACCTTTTTAGAAAAAAAGTACCTTTTTAGAAAAAAGTACATTTTTAGATAAAAGTACCTTTTTAAAAAAGTACCTTTTTAAAAAAGTACCTTTTGAAGAAAGTACCTTTTGAAGAAAGTACCTTTTGAAGAAAGTACCTTTTGAAGAAAGTACCTTTTGAAGAAAGTACCTTTTGAAGAAAGTACCTTTTGATGAAAGTACCTTTTGAAGAAAGTACCTTTTGAAGAAAGTACCGTTTGAATAAAGTACCGTTTGAAGAAAGTACCTTTTGAAGAAAGTACCCCTTGAAGAAAGTACCATTTGAAGAAAGTACCTTTTGAAGAAAGGACCTTTTGAAGAAAGTACCTTTTAAAGAAAGTACCTTTTGAAGAAAGTACTTTTTGAAGAAAGTACCTTTTGAAGAAAGTACCTTTTGAAGAAAGTACCTTTTGAAGAAAGTACCTTTTGAAGAAAGTACCTTTTGAAGAAAGTACCTTTTGAAGAAAGTACCTTTTGAAGAAAGTACCTTTTGAAGAAAGTACCTTTTGAAGAAAGTACCTTTTGAAGAAAGTACCTTTTGAAGAAAGTACCTTTTGAAGAAAGTACCTTTTGAAGAAAGGACCTTTTAAAGAAAGTACCTTTTGAAGAAAGTACCTTTTGAAGAAAGTACCTTTTGAAGAAAGTACCGTTTGAATAAAGTACCTTTTGAAGAAAGTACCTTTTGAAGAAAGTACCTTTTGAAGAAAGTACCTTTTGAAGAAAGTACCTTTTGAAGAAAGTACATTTTGAAGAAAGTACCTTTTGAAGAAAGTACCTTTTGAAGAAAGTACCTTTTGAAGAAAGTACCTTTTGAAGAAAGTACCTTTTGAAGAAAGTACCTTTTGAAGAAAGTACCTTTTGAAGAAAGTACCTTTTGAAGAAAGTACCTTTTGAAGAAAGTACCTTTTGAAGAAAGTACCTTTAGAAGAAAGTACCTTTTGAAGAAAGTACCTTTTGAAGAAAGTACCTTTTGAAGAAAGTGCCTTTTGAAGAAAGTACCTTTTGAAGAAAGTACCTTTTGAAGAAAGTACCTTTTGAAGAAAGTACCTTTTGAAGAAATTGCCTTTTGAAGAAAGTACCTTTTGAAGAAAGTACCTTTTGAAGAAAGTACCTTTTGAAGAAAGTACCTTTTGAAGAAAGTACCTTTTGAAGAAATTGCCTTTTGAAGAAAGTACCTTTTGAAGAAAGTACCTTTTGAAGAAAGTATCTTTTGAAGAAAGTACCATTTGAAGAAAGTACCTTTTGAAGAAAGTACCTTTTGAAGAAAGTACCTTTTGATGAAAGTACCTTTTGAAGAAAGTACATTTTGAAGAAAGTACCTTTTGAAGAAAGTACCTTTTGAAGAAAGTACCTTTTGAAGAAAGTACCTTTTGAAGAAAGTACCTTTTGAAGAAAGTACCTTTTGAAGAAAGTACCTTTTGAAGAAAGTACCTTTTGAAGAAAGTACCTTTTGAAGAAAGTACCTTTTGAAAAAAGTACCTTTTGAAGAAAGTACCTTTTGAAGAAAGTACCTTTTGAAGAAAGTACCTTTTGAAGAAAGTACCTTTTGAAGAAAGTACCTTTTGAAGGAAGTACCTTTTGAAGAAAGTACCTTTTGAAGAAAGTACCTTTTGAAGAAAGTACCTTTTGAAGAAAGTACCTTTTGAAGAAAGTACCTTTTGAAGAAAGTACCTTTTGAAGAAAGTACCTTTTGAAGAAAGTACCTTTTGAAGAAAGTACTTTTTGAAGAAAGTACTTTTTGAAGAAAATACCTTTTGAAGAAAGTAAATTTTAACGGAAGTACCTTTTGAAGAAAGTACTTTTTGAAGAAAGTTAAAATCAGGGAAACATGGTTGAAGGCATCGACTTTTGTATTTATTTCGGGAACTTTGCTTTGGTTCGAAATCTTGGTAACATAGAGCAAACTGCTTTCAAACGGACTAGGGAAGTATGTATTAGTATTTTCGTCCAATTAATTTAATTTTTTGTTCACTATTGATTTTTATTATTTCTTTGTCATAAATTTTATTTTTATGGTTGTGATTTGAAAGGTTTGTAATTTGTGTTGTGTTAAAAATCCTGTGCTTAAATGTAGTGTAACAGTAATAAACAAAATAACACCATTTCCATTTATATTGCTAAAAATCCAGTTGCATTTAAATAAATTTTAAAACTTAAAAAAATCAGTTACTTTTTTCAAACAAATTGAATTCAACAATTTAAATGGAAATGGTGTATATAATTAAACAAAGCATTTTTTATTTAAAATCCTTTAAAGAAACACTGTAAATGTTTGAAAAAAAAAACAAGAAATTGTTAATAATTTTGTTCTAGAACAGTGTTAAATATAGTTAACAATAAGAAATAAATTTAGAAAAGCAAAATAAACATACATACATATTCAATAAATATAAAGTAATAATAATAATAATTAGATTATCCATAGATATTTTTGAAATGATATACAAACATGAAATACAAAGTATATATGGGAAATACTTAAACTATTAGTTGCTACTAAAATGAAACTGAGAATAAATATTTAACAAACCAATTAAAAATAACTTAAAACAAACAAATAAATAAAGAAATATTATAAAATTACAAATGACTGAGTTTTAAATACTAATGGAATAGAAAACTGAAAAACCAAAGTAGGTTAAAAAGCCAAGCACAATTATTTAGACAAAAAAAATCGATTTCTTAGAAACCTTAGAAATTTATACAAATCCCTGTGTTTTTTCTTTTAAATGCACAGAAAATTATTTCAAAGGTTTTATTAGGTTTATTGCATTTAACTAAATTTTAATTTAGTTGTTTTGCAGCTGTTCCAAAGCGAACATATTTCAATATTTGAAGTAGTTTAGAACCAATAAACTTAATTCATGTTCAGCTTTTAAGAATGAAATCGAAAAGAGGCGCTTTTGCCAATTCCGCCACCGGTTATAGTAAACGCCATAATTCTCATACAAATAAATCTAATAATAAATCCTCAAAATCACCAGAATCTACTGCAGCTGAGAAGAAATGCAAAAATGCTGAGAAGGCAGCAGAGAAACCGATTGTGGAGGATCCAGATACTGATTTGAATTCAGGTTTTGGTGATTACTTGAGATCAAATGAGGGTAAGTAATATTTAGATATCCTATCTTAGATTTTATTTCAAAAACCTGTTCTTCACTTTCCCGGAATTTGGCATTTGGAATTTTTCGTTTGTTTTTGGGAATTCTTACCTAAAATTTGTTTAAAAATTGTTCCTAAAATACCATAAATTTGTTTTAATTTAATATTAAGTTATTTTTTTATAAGTTTTGCCTGTTTATGACTTCCCCGGGAATTGGGAATTTTTTGGCTTGTTTTGGGAATTCCTAATTTGTGGAAATTTAAAGTTTAGGATGTGTAAAATTATTATTATTGAATAGCTTTGCCTGTTTTTGACATTCCCAGAATTGTTTTTGACTTCCCCAGAAATTGGGATTTTTTCGTTTTTTCTGGGAATTCCTAAAATATGTGAAATTTGTTTAAATTTAAAGTGTATGCTGTATTAAATTATTATTTTTAATAGTTTTGCCTGTTTTTGACTTCCCCAGAAATTGGGATTTTTTTTGCTTGTTTTGGGAATTCCTAATTTGTGGAAATTTGAAGTTTACGCTGTGTAAAATTACTATTATTGAATAGCTTTGCCTGTTTCTGACTTTCCCAGAATGGTTTTTGACTTCCCCAGAAATTGGGATTTTTTTGTTTTTTCTGGGAATTCCTAAAATATGTGAAATTGGTTAAATTTAAAGTTTATGCTGTATTAAATTATTATTTTATATAGTTTTGCCTATTTTTGACTTCCCCAGAAATTGGGATTTTTTTGCTTGTTTTGGGAATTCCTAATTTGTGGAAATTTAAAGTTTACACTGTGTCAAATTATTATTATTGAATAGCTTTGCCTGTTTTTGACTTTCCCAGAATTGTTTTTGACTTCCCCAGAATTTGGGATTTTTTTTGTTTCTTTTGGGAATTCCTAAAATATGTGAAATTGGTTAAATTTAAAGTTTATGCTGTATTAAATTATTATTTTTAAATAGTTTTATCTGTTTTTGACTTCCCCTGAAATTGGGATTTTTTTGCTTGTTTTGGGAATTCCTAATTTGGGGAAATTTAAAGTTTACGCTGTGTAAAACTATTATTATTGAATAGCTTTGCCTGTTTTTGACTTTCCCAGAATTGTTTTAGACTTCCCCAGAAATTGGATTTTTTTTTGTTTCTTTTGGGAATTCCTAAAATATGTGAAATTGGTTAAATTTAAAGTTTATGCTGTATTAAATTATTATTTTATATAGTTTTGCCTATTTTTGACTTCCCCAGAAATTGGGATTTTTTGGCATGTTTTGGGAATTCCTAATTTGTGGAAATTTAAAGTTTACGCTGTGTAAAATTATTATTATTGAATAGTTTTGCCTGTTTTTGACTTTCCCAGAACTGTTTTTGACTTCCCCAGAAATTGGGATTTTTTCGTTTTTTTCTGGGAATTCCTAAAATATGTGAAATTTGTTTAAATTTAAAGTGTATGCTGTATTAAATTATTATTTTTAATAGTTTTGCCTGTTTTTGACTTCCCCAGAAATTGGGATGTTTTTTTCTTTCTTTTGGGAATTCTTAAAATATGTGAAATTTGATTTAATTTAGAGTTTATGGTGTATTCAATTATTATTTCCAATAGTTTTGCCTGTTTTTGACTTACCCATAATTGTTTTAGACTTCCCCAGAAATTGGGATTTTTTCGCTTGTTTTGGGAATTCCTAAAATATGTGAACTTTGTTTAAATTTAAGGTTTATGTTGTGTAAAATTATTATTTTTAAAGAGTTTTGGCTGTTTTTGACTTCCCCAGAAATTGGGATTTTTTTTGCTTGTTTTGGGAATTCCTAATTTGCGGAAATTTGAAGTTTACGCTGTGTAAAATTACTATTATTGAATAGCTTTGCCTGTTTTTGACTTTCCCAGAATGGTTTTTGACTTCCCCAGAAATTGGGATTTTTTTGTTTTTTCTGGGAATTCCTAAAATATGTGAAATTTGTTTAAATTTAAAGTGTATGCTGTATTAAATTATTATTTTTAATAGTTTTGCCTGTTTTTGACTTCCCCAGAAATTGGGATTTTTTTTCTTTCTTTTGGGAATTCTTAAAATATGTGAAATTTGCTTTAATTTAGATTTATGGTGTATTCAATTATTATTTTCAATAGTTTTGCCTGTTTTTGACTTCCCCAGAAATAGGAATTTTTTTTTGATTCTTTTGGGAATTCCTAAAATATGTGAAATTTGTTTAAATTTAAAGCGTATGCTGTATTAAATTATTATTTTTAATAGTTTTGGCTGATTTTGACTACCCCAGAAATTGGGATTTTTTCGCTTGTTTTAGGAATTCCTAATTTGTGAAAATTTAAAGTTTACGCTGTGTAAAATTATTATTATTGAATAGCTTTGCCCGTTTTTGACTTTCCCAGAATGGTTTTTGACTTCCCCAGAAATTGGGATTTTTTCTGGGAATTCCTAAAATATGTGAAATTTGTTTAAATTTAAAGCGTATGCTGTATTAAATTATTATTTTGAATAGTTTTGCCTGTTTTTGACTTCCCCAGAAATTCGGATTTTTTTTGTTTCTTTTGGGAATTCTTAAAATATGTGAAATTTGTTTTAATTTAGAGTTTACGGTGTATTCAATTATTATTTTCAATAGTTTTGCCTGTTTTTGACTTTCCCAGAATTGTTTTTGACTTCCCCAGAAATAGGGATTTTTTTTGATTCTTTTGGGAATTCCTAAAATATATGAAATTGGTTAAATTTAAAGTTTATGCTGTATTAAATTATTATTTTATATAGTTTAGCCTATTTTTGACTTCCCCAGAATTTGGGATTTTTTCGCTTGTTTTGGGAATTCCTAAAATACCTACAGTTTTTTGAAATTTCTAGTTATCGCTGTGCTAAGTTATTATTTTAAGTAATTTTGCCTATTTTTGACTTCCCCGGAAATTGGGATTTTTTCGATTGTTTTGGGAATTTCTAAAATATATCAAAATTTTTTAAATTTTAAGTTTTTTAGTTATAAAATAAACTGTTTAACTGTTTTTTACTTAATTTTTTATCATGTTTTTTAGAATTCTTAAAATAGCTCAAACTCTACTTTAAAAGGCATATATTTTCTTCTTCTTGAGCTGATGTAAGACCCCTTTCACACTAGGCAATTTAGTAGCGCAAGTCTCTTGCCCAACAACAAAACAGCATGTAAAATTTTCTTCTCCTTAACCCGACATTACCTCTGGCATCTACAAACACAAGAGATTTGCGCAACCAAATTGCCTAGTGTGAAAGGGGTCAAAAGAGCAACATTTTGCAACAGGGCAACATTTATTTTTAAAAAAAAAGAAACTCAAGTCTGCCCTTTACAAAACTAATGTCACACTTTAATTCCATTTCATTGCAGGTGTTGAAATGATGAAAATCTTTATATTCGCCAATACAGTTATGGTGATTGTTACAATGGCCTGGCCTCATGTCAAAATGCAATATTTTTGGTTTATGGAATGGTTGGAATCCTATCAACAAGAATCATACTAAATACAGCTTAAACAAACAACATTTAATATTAATAAAAACAAAAATCAAACAAAATGGTGGGTCCCTTCATGCAAGGCATGCTGCTAATGGGCATTATCTATTGGTACTCCAAGGGTCTTATTAACATGATCAATGATTACTATAGAGGCGAATTTAATCGTAAACTTAAAACTGAAATAAATCAACAAAAACTGGCTCTTAATAAAGCCCCAATATATGATTTAAGTGACATGGAGCAACTGGTGAATATAGAAATGATTGAAGACAAATGGAGCAGTGAAGAACAGCTACAGGATTTTATTGAGTTAAAGGATCGAAATGATTTAAATTTAAGTTCTTTAGAAAATATGACATATTGTTATCGTTTGAATAGCAAAAAAGAGTTTTTAAATATTTTATTTACAATTATTTATAATTATAATAAAATGCATCCATTTAAAAATCCCATATGTGCTTTGAATGAAAATGAAAATAAAAATATTTCAACGGTTTATAGTAAAATCGAATTATAAGATGAATTAGTTTAAGTTTTATGTTTAATTTATTTAGTTTTTATGTAATAAATGTATAAAACTAAGTTTAAATGTCATTTTAAATCAATAAATATTTTATTAATTAAAGGAACTTAAAAGGAAATAAGCAAAAGCTTCTTACAGAAGGACCATAAATTGCAAGTAATTCAAATTTATTTAGTAATTCAATGTGGCGTGACCTCCACCTTTTAATCTTTTTTCATAGTCTTGCTGAAATTATCTTCTCTCCATCATGTTTTATTCCCGGACTGGCTGTCCTCACTCTTCTAACTACAGACTGTTTTAAATTATTTCCAATTTATTTATTTTTATTTATTTACCATGGTAACCTGGCACTTAATATTTCCTGTCAAGTTTTAACAATCTAAAATTCTTTACAAAATACAAATTATATTAATAAAACACACAAAAACTAATTTGCCACTAAAAATAGCAACTAAATATTGAAATATTTTAAGCAATAAACATAAATACCTGAAATATAAAAGGAATTTTCAATAAAAATATTTAAAAATGGTGTCCACTGTGGCGTAAGTATCTCAATACATCAATTTGAAATCTCCTTTGAACAAATCTTTTTCTATTTTACAGCTGGACCTCTTTTGCTGTACCCTCTTCACTGGCCAATGTAGGTTCTGAGGCCGTCTGCATGTTATGCGATAATATCTTATTTTTCACCGATTTAAAGACTCACAGTATTTCCTATTACAAAGCCGAAAGTCCCCAGTTGGGTTTGAGTATTTCAGCAATGACGGGTCATAATAAATTTGCTTTGGTGGCATTTTCGGAAGTGGTTTTAAGACCGGCGGTGCATATAATTCAATATCCTGATTTTGCCAAATATGCAGTTTTTAGTAGTAAGTTGAAATTTCCTATTTAAAAGAATCTTAGAGGAAATTTCAGTTAATTGATGAAGTTTTTTAATTCGGTCGATATAAAAAATAGTCCATATATAATCCATAGTCTTGTCTAGTCCAAAGTCTACTCCATAGTCTAGTCCATATTCTAGTTCATAGTCTTGTCTAGTCCATAGTTCAGTCCATAGTTTAGTCCGCAAAGTCTAGTCCATATCCTAGTCCATAGTCTTGTCTAGTCCATATTTTAATGTAGTCCACATTTTAGTCTAGTCTATAGTCTTGTCTAGTCCATAGTCTATTCCATAGTCTTGTCTACTCCAAGTATAGTCCACAGTCTTGTCTAGTCCACAGTTTTCTCTAGTCCATAGCCTTGTCTACTCCAAAGTCTAGTCCATAGTCTAGTCCATCGTCTAGTCAACAGTCTTTCTACTCCAAAGTCTAGTCCATAGTCTTGTCTACTCCAAAGTCTAATTCATAGTCTAGTCCATACTTTTGTCTACTCCAAAGTCTAGTCCATCGTCTAGTCAACTCCAAAGTCTAGTCCATAGTCTTGTCTACTCCAAAGTCTAATTCATAGTCTAGTCCATAGTTTTGTCTACTCCAAAGTCTAGTCCATCGTCTAGTCAACTCCAAAGTCTAGTCCACAGTCTTGTCTACTCCAAAGTCTAGTCCACAGTCTTGTCTAGTCCATCGTCTAGTCAATTCCAAAGTCTAGTCCATAGTCTTGTGTAATCCATAGTCTTATATACTCCGAAGTCTAGTCCATAGTCTAGTCCATCGTCTAGTCAACTCCAAAGTCTAGTCCATAGTCTTGTCTAGTCCATAGTCTCGACCATCGTCTAGTCAACTCCAAAGTCTAGTCCATAGTCTTGTCTAATCCATAGTCTTGTCTACTCCAAAGTCTAGTCCATAGTCTAGTCAACAGTGTTGTCTACTCCAAAGTCTAGTCCATAGTCTAGTCCATATTCTAGTCCATAGTCTAGTCCATAGCTTTGTCTACTCCAAAGTCTAGTCCATCGTCTAGTCAACTCCAAAGTCTAGTCCATAGTCTTGTCTAATCCATAGTCTAGTCTACTCCAAAGTCTAGTCCATAGTCTAGTCCATATTCTAGTCCATATTCTAGTCCATTTTCTAGTCCATAGTCTTGTCTACTCCAAAGTCTAGTCCATAGTCTTGTCTACTCCAAAGTCTAGTCCATAGTCTAGTCCACAGTCTAGTCCACAGTCTTGTCTAGTCCATAGTCTAGTCCATCGTCTAGTCAACTCCAAAGTCTAGTCTACTCCAAAGTCTAGTCCATAGTCTTGTCTACTCCAAAGTCTAGTCCACAGTCTTGTCTAGTCCATCGTCTAGTCAATTCCAAAGTCTAGTCCATAGTCTTGTGTAATCCATAGTCTTATCTACTCCGAAGTCTAGTCCATAGTCTAGTCAACAGTATTGTCTACTCCAAAGTCTAGTACATAGTCTTGTTTAATCCATAGTCTTGTCTATTCCAAAGTCTAGTCCATAGTCTAGTCCATATTCTAGTCCATATTCTAGTCCATATTCTAGTCCATTTTCTAGTCCATAGTCTTGTCTACTCCAAAGTCTAGTCCATAGTCTAGTCCACAGTCTTGTCTACTCCAAACTCTAGTCCATAGTCTAGTCCATAGTTTTGTCTACTCCATAGTCTTATCTACTCCAAAGTCTAGTCCATAGTCTAGTCAACAGTATTGTCTACTCCAAAGTCTAGTACATAGTCTTGTCTAATCCATAGTCTTGTCTACTCCAAAGTCTAGTCCATAGTCTAGTCCATATTCTAGTCCATATTCTAGTCCATTTTCAAGTCCATAGTCTTGTCTACTCCAAAGTCTAGTCCATAGTCTAGTCCACAGTCTTGTCTACTCCAAAGTCTAGTCCATAGTCTAGTCCATAGTTTTGTCTACTCCATAGTCTTATCTACTCCAAAGTCTAGTCCATAGTCTAGTCAACAGTATTGTCTACTCCAAAGTCTAGTACATAGTCTTGTCTAATCCATAGTCTTGTCTACTCCAAAGTCTAGTCCATAGTCTAGTCCATATTCTAGTCCATATTCTAGTCCATTTTCTAGTCCATAGTCTAGTCCATAGTCTTGTCTACTCCAAAATCTAGTCCATAGTCTAGTCCATAGTTTTGTCTACTCCATAGTCTTATCTACTCCAAAGTCTAGTCCATAGTCTAGTCCATAGTCTAGTCAACAGTCTTGTCTACTCCAAAGTCTAGTACATAGTCTTGTCTAATCCATAGTCTTGTCTACTCCAAAGTCTAGTCCATAGTCTAGTCCATATTCTAGTCCATATTCTAGTCCATTTTCTAGTCCATAGTCTTGTCTACTCCAAAGTCTAGTCCATAGTCTAGCCCATAGTCTTGTCTAGTCCATAGTCTAGTCCACAGTTTTGTCTACTCCAAAGTCTAGTCCATAGTCTAGTCCATATTCTAGTCCATATTCTAGTCCATTTTCTAGTCCATAGTCTAGTCCATAGTCTTGTCTACTCCAAAGTCTAGTTAATAGTCTAGTCCATATTCTGATCCACAGTCTTGCCTAGTCCATACCCTACTTCATAGTCTTGTTTACTCCAAAGTCTAGTCCATAGTCTAGTCCACAGTCTTGTCTAGTCCATAGTCTAGTTCACAGTATTGTCTAGTCCATAGTCTACTTCATAGTCTTGTCTACTCCAAAGTCTAGTCCATAGTCTAGTTCATATTCTAGTCCATAGTCTTGTCTACTCGAAAGTGTAGTCCATAGTCCAGTCTATATTCTAGTCCATAGTTTAGTCCATAGTCTAGTCTGTAGTCTAGTCCATAGTCTATTCCAAATTCAAGTCCATAAAATTTCTATTATAAAATCTCTTGCAGCCCAAAAAATTATCACTTTTGTGGACATACGCTTCAATGACTACGATTTACTATTGGCCCTCTCCGGTTACCCACACTACACTCTGTGCATTTGGAATTTTCGCACCGGCCAGCTGCTAGTGCAATACGATACTTTAAAAGAGTCCTTATCGCACTCTCTGCTCTGTTCCTTTCACCACATACCACAAATTGTACAATTTTCGAAATGGAATCGTGAAATATTAGTGTGGGAATTGTGTTATTCCTCCAGTGGGGTGGATTTACATGAAGTTTCGAAAATAGAGCTAAGCAAAGAGTTTAGCTTGAGCAATATAGATAGCATGTGTTATGGCGAGGATAATAATTTATATGTGGTGGATAATTTGGCAAATGTTTCAATGGTAAGTGGGAATTAGCAGTACATTTACAAAATTTCTTAATTTATTTTTGTATTTTAGGTGGAAGTGGCTCAGTTTTACTTAAAGCCTCAGTGGAGTGTAAGCGATCCTAAGGAAATTTGCTCTAGTTTTAAGTATTTCCTGTTGGAGAGTTACAAACAAGGTTTGCTGGTGTATAGTAATGAAATTGTTTATTATTTGCGCAAAAAACTTAACAAATGGCAGTGTGAGTGGAAGCTTTTGAAGGTTTCAATGCCTGAATTGGGACTACGTAAATGTTTGGCGAATAACAATGGTGAAATTTATGCCTCTGCTGCTATAGGTAATCTATATCATTTGGAAGTTTTAAATGAGGAAGTAAGAATGAAACCGATCAATGTTGATCAGGAGAATAGCATAGATTTTGTAGTGCTTAAGGGGGTGAAGGAGGAATGCTTGATACAACTGACCACGAAAGGGAGTTTAAAGGCCTTACAAATGTCTTGTTATAAACAATATTCCAAAATAGAAATAGCAAATGCTAATACCTTAGTGGCTCATAATGTGGGACCATTTGTGATGGTGGGCTGTTCCACTGGAAAACTTTATTTTATTAACTATTTAAATATAAGAGAACCTTTGGAAATGGCCTGCATAGAAACTTCACAAGGTTATCCCTTGGGATCTTTACAGCTTATGGATAAATTGGCGGTTTATCGCACTATTTATTATGATTTCTATTTGGTTAAAGCAGACTTCTATGACAGCAAGTTCTATGAAATTGGCCCCTTTGAACATATAACTGAGAAGGTGGGCATTTGCCAATATTTTCTGGCTGAAAATAATGTTATTTTCATGTTTATCAATCGTGACTCCAGCTCTTTATTGCCTCATTGCAATATTATGAGCTGTTATCAGTGGCTGGCCGATTGTAAAAATATAAAACTTTTGGAGTATCAGTTGCCCTATACCTATCGAGATGTGGGCGAGGTAATTGGGCTCTTGAAAAATATTGTGGAATTCTTTGCTGTACGTTTGGAATCGAATATTGTGGATTATTTGCAATTCAAAATGGATACCAATGAGTTGGTTATTGTTTATTCTTTGCAGACAAATCATTTGTCTAGCATTAATGGGATAGTGGGCTCCAGGAATCTATTAACCTGGGGTGTTGATGGCACTTATATTCACTATCGTTCGCATAAGAAGTCGGCGAAATTATATGCTATTTGTCAAATACTGCAGATTAAATATAGACCGAGAGTGGTAAAAAAGGTGGTGGATTGTTTTAATGCCAAGTAAGTAAGAGAGAGAGAGGGAGAGTTTTATTTAAAGTTTGAAGATTCAATAAATCTCCTTTGTTTTCACTTTCCAGATACCTGGTCTACATGTACTCTTTGGGCGGCCTAAAGGTAATGCGTGTTGCCTCCAACGCTTTAACCACCCTTGAAAATCAGTTCATCAATGATACTCCCCTGGTCATAGAACCTCAACTCTCTACAACCCTAGCAATAAATCAAATAACCAATGAAGTTATAATAGAACATGCACCAGAAGAAGTTCTAGCTAGAGCTAAGCTTTTGCAAAATATCCAAAATATTGGCAAGGAGATAACTGCCCTCATCGACTATGATATGGCGGTGACGGGCAAGTCCCAGGGCATTTTTAAGAAGTTCTGTTTAAATCACAAATGGCTGGTGAAACTGCTAAAAGAAGCTGAAAAACTTTGTGAAGCTGAACGCTCTAGTTTGGAGGCTGCCATCCAGGATCAATGTAGAATAAGAGATTGGTTTTATTTCATTATTATGTCGACAAATAGTGGCATTAGTTTTAAGATTCGAGCCATATTCTCCAACTTTTCTTTGGAAAATTATGGTCTGCGCCAAAGAAATGATAAATTTTCCCAGCTATTTGAATTGTATAGGTTTTATGATTTGGATACGATGGAGGTGGAGGACTCGGAAGAGGGAAATGAAACTAGGGAATCCAAAGAAGTCGATGAACTGAAGGAAACAACCTCTAAAAAGCAATTAAATTATTTTGAGGTTCAGGGCTCAACCTATGATCATATAATGAGTGAGGTAATGGCCATGCAGGAATTAAACTATGTAACCGGCAATCAAATGTATAATCAAGATGCCAAAATTCGGGTGCTACTTACCGATCGCTTGAAATATGATTTCAATAAGAAATTTGAGGATATACGGCAGATAAAAAGCCAGCTAATGGAAGCCATATTGGCCACCAATAGCTCATTAATAGAAATTTATGAAAACATGAATTGCATGCTTAAACTTTTGGAGCAAGAACAATTCAAACCTCCCTTGTTAAGCAAGCCCGAATGGCAAAAGGATGAATTTGTTAAAAGCATTTTGGAAGTAGATGACTCCGAAATAAAAGCCATCAATCGTCGTAAAAAGAAAGCTGAAATACAGGCAGCCAAACGAGGACGTTTGCTATTATGGGCAGTGGATTTCTGGGTGCAATCCTTAGTCACCATGATGGATGGTGTTTTGGAAAAGTTGTGGCAAGAGGAAATCAAGAAAAACATAACAATGCCGGAATTTTTAACTAAAAAAGATCCCACCGAATTTAATCTAGAAGATCAAAAAGCTTTAAAAGAATATGAAGAGAAATGCCGGGTTCTAAAACAAGATCGCAAGAAATATTTAAAAATTCTCACCGACAATGAGCACAAGATCAATGATCTGAAAACCAATTATATACTTAAATTAAATGAAAATGTTAGTGAAATGATGATGTTGAAACTGAAATATGATTTTGCCATAAAACATGTGCGCTTAAGGAATTTAAATACCAAAATCATGTATTTCAAAAAGCTGCAATGGCTTAACAGGATCAATATGTTAAGGTTAGTTAAAAATTAAGAAAATTTAAAAGGATTTCATTATGTATTTTTTCACTTTAAAGAAAGGACATTGATTTAATAGCGGAATATATACAAAAATATAACAAACTCTCGGAGTTTTGGGCCAAATCTGTGGAGGATTTACGCCTGAAAGTTGATACTCTAATGCTTAAAGAGAAATCCATAGAACGCCAGTTTAAGGCACAATTTCTTAATAGTATACCCCAGCATTTGGGTCCGGAAATGACAAAATTATTTAAGAAACGTCCCAAAAGTCTGCCCAAACTTTTAAACTCCACTCTTATATGCAAAGAGCTGGCATTGCGTGTTAATACTAAAACCCAACCCAAGTTTCCCTTTTCTTTGCCCAAAGATGTCTATGAATATTTAGAGGGTTTAAATACTTTGGATGAGAATGGCAATATTCCAGTTTCCTTGGAAACCAAACATTGGGAACAATTTGTTAAATTGCGACGCCAAAAAGTGGAAATGGAATTGAAAATAAGAGCTGTCAATTTACAATTGGCAGATGGCTGTGCGGGCATGAATTCATACAGCAGGGAGTTGGCCAATTTGAAGAGTGTCAAAGTGGAAGCAGCTAGAAGAATGCATGAGGCTCAAGAGGAGTATGTGAGTTACAAGGGATAGATTGTAAAAAGTAATAAGACAATCAGATTTAATTCTTGCTCTCCCTAGCTTAAATTGGTACAAAATCAAACTCTGGAATTGCGGTTAACCATGGGCCAGGTGGAATTAAACATCATGGGCTCCTTAAAGAACTTAAAGAATTGTGTTCTAATGCATGAAGATGATGTCAGTGGTATAAACACCTTAATTCTGGTAAGTTTTCCTAAACATATTACGAATTTCCTGTAATTTTCATTAATTTCCAAGAAAGCCGGCCAAATGAAACTAAAGGCCATGCAACGGGTAGCCTTCTTTCGCCGCCAGGTCATCTACAAAGAATGGGAGCATAAAGTGGTCAGCGTTAATATAGAATATTTGAAAAATATGCTGTATGTGATAGGAAAATGTAAGGTATCCATAGAGTTTTTAAATATTTTAAGAAATTGGAAGAAAGTTAAAGCAGATAAGCTGAAAATACTTAATAGCCTGGGTCTGCTGGAGAAGGTGGCCGAAGAGAAACTAACCGGCTTTAGAAGGCAGATAATAAGAATGTAAGAAAATAAATGAATTAATTAATAAATTGCAACAGAATGATGAAAGATTTATTTACCTTTTAGAACGGAAAAGATCTCAGCAGTGCGCCAGCAAATCGATGAAATGAAACAGTGTAATAAGCGAATTAATAGACAAATTGATGATCTCAAGGTGGCGGTATCATTTGCTCATACAAATCGAGACTTTATGATAGAGGACAAGAAGCGTAGAGAACAAAATGAAAAGTAAGTTTGGACAGAATGCAGAAACTAAAAAAGGTTTTAAAACGAAATCAAATGGAAACTGTTTCAAACTTCTTTTTAAATATTAATTAATTTCTTTTATCGCCAACAGAATGGAGAAAATCAAACGTCATAGTAATCTAATAGAGACCGTACGTCGCGATTATGTTCATATAATGGAATTAAAAACTATATTGGAATTGCAGCGTTTGCGTACTTATCCAACACTGGGCCCTAATCCAAGTCACTGTTTGGCTTAAAACAATTACACCTGCCGCCTCCCTTTTAATTTAAAATCTCTAAAAATAACTAAATATTGTTAAACAACAATAATATTACAAAAATCAATAAATTATCTTTAACAAACCAGCACTGAAGCAATGTCTGATCACTTGGCTGACTACAATTTATATATTTTGGGTAATTTGACATTTACATGATCTTTGTAGTGCAGAGAGAAGTCAATTGGTTATTTTATACATTCCATGTAACCTATAGTGAAGTCAATTGTCATCTTAGAATATCTTAGTAACCTAGAGTTCAGTCACTTTAAACTTTCATTTTGTAATGCACTTTAGAAGGTAGTTATTTTACTCACCATAAGTAGTCTATTGGAGAGTTGTCGGAGGAAGATTTGGACTGTTTATGATATGTCTTTATAACTAACTATATAACTGAGTCAGGACTCATTGAGGTAGCTAGTAGGGTAACTGAATCTATGTAAAAGGCATGTAAATTCAATGCGTTGGCTACTTTGGGCCAGCTATCAGACAGTCTCTCCCCTGCTTAGGACATGTAACTAGTTGTCACCCTAAGTGATAGCTAAAATCACTAGTTCGGGACAGTCACCAAGTTCATTGCTGTTAATATACTAAATGAAAACATAACCTTAAAAATATTAATTTATTTATTATTTTCTACAACCCTTAAATATAAAAAAAAACAAATACAATATTTCTTAATTAATACAATAATTACAATTGCCCAATTCACAACTGGTGTTGTAGCGTTGTATCGTTGTATGTCGTAATTTTTTTTATTAATGTTTTGTTTTTGTTTCGAAAAATTTGTTTGAAAAATATTTACGACATACAACGATACAACGCTACAACACCAGTTGTGAATTGGGCAAATAAAATATACAGCAACATTAAAATCATGAAGGTATGCACAAAAATCCAAGACCAATACAATCTGGAAAAAAACAAAAATAAATACATTAATTTTGTAGAGTGTATCGTAAATAAGCGAAAGGTATGTTCAGTGTGGGGAAATGTAAACAAACACAAAATACAGTGGCGAGAGTCGGTAATAATGTTTTTCTTTTTATTTCCGTAAATAAAAGTGTTGGAAATTGAATTTTAAAGGTGTTATTGAAATGAAAGTGTTAATAAAATGTTACTTAAGATATGTAAAGTATTAACTAAGGTGCTAATGATGTTATTATAAAAAATGTATTGAAAAAAAACAAGTGCAAGCAATGGGAATTCTTTATTGAATATGACCTATAGAATTTTAATGATTTTTGTATCCAATTTATCCAAAAACTAATAGTTGCTAGCTACAATTATTAGTTGTGCAACATAAAATAATCGGTTTCATTAGCGGTATTCACTGTTAAGTGCGAATGGTCTAGCATCATTGCAAATGCAAAATTTTACCGTAATCCAATAAAAAAATACATGCAATACCATTCGCACTTAATACTGAACTCCGCTATTGATAAAATCTTCAGGTAACTAAATTTTTAAGCCCGATATAATTTTAAATTTTAACAAGTAACAGAGCTATATTCGGCTGTGCCGAATCTTATATACCCTTCACCAAAGTATACCTTAATTATATGTTGAAAAAAAATAACAACAAAAATAAAAAAAAACAAGTAAGAGTGCTATATTCGGCTGTGCCGAATCTTATATACCCTTCAAAATTTTAAATATTTTTAGGTAAGCCAAATTTAATTTTTTTCTAGTTGTTTTTTAATTTTTTGGAAAAAAAATTGTTTCGATTGTTATTTTAAATTTTTTAAATTTAAAATTTTTTTTTAATTTTTTTTTTTTAAATTTTAAATGTTTTTTTTTTGTTTTTTAAATTTTTTTTTTTGAAAAAAAAAAATCGGGTTAAACATTTTTTTTCCGAATTGGACCCATTGTAGGTCCAACTTATTATGGTCTTATATACGTCGTCTTTGAAATATCTATCATTAGATATCCATATTGTCTGTATTAATGTTTTAGTAATCCAGATATAGGTCAAAAATCGAGGTTGTCTTGGCTTTTTCCTCATATCTCAGCCATTTGTGGACCGATTTTGCTGATTTTAAATAGCAAAATTCTCGAAAGCATGTCTGACAGAATTATTGAAGATTTGGATCCCGAAGATATCTGGGGTCTTCAGAAAATTGATTTCAACAGACAGACAGACGGACATGGCTTAATCGACTCCGCTATCTATAAGGATGCAGAATATATATACTTTATAGGGTCGGAAATTAAAAATGTAGAAATTACAAACGGAATGACAAACTTATATATACCCTTCTCACGAAGGTGAAGGGTATAAAAAATAACACAAATTAAATTTAATACAAAATAATTGTTTAGTCGAAAGATCAATACATGGCATTAACATTTGAAAATGATTTCGGTCATATAGACACCGCTGTATTCTGGACGTCCAATTTTTGTCCACTTTTTCGTGCATTACTGGCGCTATGTTACGAATAATACGAACAATGATGGCCTCCAAGACGTCAATTGTTGCTTGTTTATCAGAAAAAACCAGTGACATCACGTGGCCCTATAGACAATTATGGAGAGGTGTCAAATCCCACGTCCTTGGAGTCCAATTGACAGATCCATTTCTCGAAATCAAGTTATCTCCAAATATTGATTACAATAAATCTATGGTTGCGGTCGCCGTATGGCACGTAGCGCTATCTTATTGAAACCACATCTCGCCCGGATCAATGTCATCCATATTTTCAAAATAAAAAATCATGGTGCGGTAACGATCTCCAATGACCGGCTTCATTTTTGAGGAAATAAATTCCGATGAAGCCACCAGCGTGTAAACCTCACCAAACGGAGCATTTTTCTGGATGTAATGGAGTCTGTAGGGTCTATTGTGGATTGGTCTCATTCCATATGCTGCAGTTTTGTTGTTTAACAAACATGTTAAGCCAAAAATGAACCTAATCACTGAACACAATTTTGAGATAAATCGGTCGTCTATAAGTTGCTTGAATCGATGATAGATTTTCAAAGTAAATTTGGATAATTTGGTAGCGTTGTTCAAGCGGTAATCTATTCATGAAGATTCGCCAGAGTATACTGATCATAATTATAAAAAAAGAGAGTGCAGTATAATAGTTCGTTTGAGAGTTAACCCTTTCGTAAGTTCTATCGGGCTTAAAAAATACCCTTTACAAGCCGAGGATACCAAGTGAAGGATACTAGGTGACATAATTGACCGATTTTAACCAATTTTGGTCCATCCCGGATAACCAGCCAGACGAACATTGTTAAGTCGACTCAGGAAGTGATTCTAAGTTGAATTTAAGGTGGGTGTTCGACTAATATTTTTGGGTATAACAAATATCAGTCCAAACTTTGTTGGTGTAGGGTATAAAAATAATAATGAACTCTTTGATTTCTTAAAGAAATATTTAAAAATTTTGTCACAGTATTCTATTCGGAAATGAAAAAGTGGGACATGGATTAAAGAAAGTAGTTATAGCAAATTATATTAAAATCGGAGGTCATACAAAATCATTGCTTTATCACTTCTTATAAAAATCCATTTTTATATAAAAAAATTTTGTTAGACTTATCTATAATCACTTATAATTAAATAAGTAAAATTTACTTTTGTTTTAAAATATTGACAAATATTATTTCATATAAATAATAACCCAAATATATATTCAAATTATTTAAATATAGATGTTTTTTTAAGAAAAACATAGCAAATTACAATCATTTTATAAAACTATGTTATTGCAACATTCTCTTTCCTTAATATCCCACAAATTACACACTCATTTCGCCCGGTGTATAAAAGTAAACAAAGCAGTATGTTCAGTGTCGTCCAACTTTAGTTTTCAGTCCATCGCGCCTCATCAACAGGTGATTTTCGGTTAGTTCCGCAATTAAAAATGTATAAGTTTAATTTAAAAAGTGTTTTAAATATAAAAACGTTACTAAAGTGTAATTAAAGAAGTGTTAAGTGTTTATTTTTGTTTAAATCATGTTAATAGCAAAGATTTTAGTAATTAAAAGAATGAAAAGAAAAATTGTTGCGGAAAACTTTGTCTGCCAAAGTAAGTGTATAGTTTTTTTTAGCTTTTTATTTTATAATTTGTGTTTATAATTAAAGTTTTAATGGTTTCTGGTGATTTTAAAATGTTGTTTAAGCAAATTATAAGGATTTGTTAAAATTTTAGAAGTTGGCCACAGGCACAAACGTCTTGTTATAGTTTTGTTAGTTAAAGCTTTGTTGTTTTTAATACCTACTTGATCAATCATGTTCATATTGTTAGCGGGGTGTCTGTTTGTTGTTTGTGTATATTGGATTGCCTGTGCAATTGTTGGTATAAAATTTATTTTTATTATGAACTGGTTAAAGAGTAAAAGTAACGATAATTTGCTTAGCGAAAACAGTATTTTCGTTTATTTCGGTAACGATATTTAAATGATAAAGGTAATTTCGGTCTGACATAAATTATTAAAAACAAATTTAAGAAACGAGCCCTTTCACATTAGTCAAATTTAGTTGCGCAATATATAGCGATGTCCGTCTGTCCATCTGTATGTTGAAATCAATTTCCCATAGCCTTCAGATAACTTACAAACATGATTCATACAACAATTTATCCGCTATAGACCCGGTTCGGTTGCTACTTAAAATCGGCCAACAAATGGTTGTCCTAATAAGGAAAAAATCTGGAAAACCTCGATTTTTGGTCTATTTTTGAGCTATATCAGGATTACTAAGTCATTAATATAGACAATATGGATATCTACTAATAGGTATTTGAAAGAACTTTGCAACAGCTAATATAAGGCCGTAGTAAGGCAGACCTACAATGGGTCAAAATCGGGAAAAATATTTTTTAAACCAAATTTTTTTTTCATAAAATTTATTTCATCAATAAATTTAAAAATAAAAATTTTTTAAAAAAATTGTAAAAAAAATTTTAAAATAAATTTGAAAATGTCGAATTTCGTGCCAACAAAGCGGCATATATGGAAGATTTGCTTTACTTCTTTAATTTGATTTAAAAAAGTGCCGCTGAAACACAACGATTGCTCACCAAAGCTTATGGTGAATGTATTCCATCGGTTTCAATGTGCGAGAGATGGTTTGTTCGGTTCAGAAGTGGTGATTTTGACACGGAAGACAAAGATTGCCCAGGCTAGCCAAAAAAAGTTTGAAGACCAAGAATTAAAGGCATTACTCCATGAAGTTTGCTTTAAAGCTTAACAAGAGTTTGCAAAATCATTGGGAGCTACTCTAGCAGCAATTTCAAAACGTTTGCAAGTAGCTGGATTCATGCAAAAGCAGGTAAATTGGGTATCATACGAACTGAAGCTTAGAATCCTGGAGAAACGATGTTGCATGTTCGAAATGATGCTTGAATGCTATAAAAGAAAATCATTTTTGCACCAAATATTTACTTGCGATGAAAAATGGATCCATTACGATAACCCGAAGAGTAAGAGATCGTATTAGAAGCCCGGTCAACGAGTCGAATCGATACCAAAGCCAAATATCCATGGCGCTAAGGTAATACTCTCTATTTGGTGAGACAAAAAGGGTCCTACCATCACAGGGAACCTGTACCGAATGTAACTGATTCTTTTGAAGTGATCAAAGCCCAGAATATGCAACCAGTCATGTAACTGTAATATTCCATCATGACAACGCTCGGCCACATATTCACCTTTATCGCGAATCAATATTTCATATGAAATATGTTCCCTTTTCCCATTTTTCGTTCATCAACTTTGTTCACGTGAAATTTTTAGATGGAATTTTTTAAACAATAAACAGCTGTTGCGAACAAAATCAACTATTGTGAATGAAAAGTTCATGGGAATATCACGATGGCTATTTTCCCTTCGAGGGAAATGGGTATTTCATGGGAACATATCGCTGATAGAAGCGATTGCAATACCTGTTAAAAACTATTTAGAATGAAGTGTTTAAGAAGTTTTGCCTCACCCGCTTTTTAGTCCAGACCTTGTCCCGTCCAAATACTATTTGTTTGGAGTGAAGCAGAATGTTCTCTCTGGGAATCGCTTTACTTTTAAACAGAGTATCCGAAATTGGCTTAGTTCGTTCATGGTCTCAAAAGATGAGCAGTTCTTTTGTTTCGGAATGCATATGTTGCCAGAATAATGGGAAATTGATACTGTTTCTCTCAACAAAGCTCAAAGGTGTGCATGGCTATGGATAACAGGTGCCATTGATAGCATCACAGAGGCGGCGTTTGATATAGTCCTAAATCTACTACCTATTGAGAAGAAACTCACTTAGAATGTTTGAGTTCTCGTTAGTAAAACCATTGAGGATAGTATTTCAATTCGAATCTCGGATCATTGGGTTGTGACCTTTAACTTCGGTGTATGAATGGATTGGATCTGCTCAACTGTTCGAAGGTTTTGCAGTTTTCACTAATGGATCTAAGATGGACTCTGGTAAAGAGGCCGACAACAGCATTAAACGGTCATACAGACTCTCAGGCGAATGCAGCGTCTTCCAGGAGGATAATATTTCAATTCGAATCTCGGATCATTGGGTTGTGACCTTTAACTTCGGTGTATGAATGGATTGGATCTGATCAACTGTTCGAAGGTTTTGCAGTTTTCACTAATGGATCTAAGATGGACTCTGGTACAAGGGCCAACAACACCAAACGGTCATAAGGACTATCAGATGAATGTAGCGTCTTCCAGGCAGAGATCTTCGCAGAGCCACGGAGTTGATAAAAGCAAACGTCACAGAGGGATCTGTAGTGACAATTTATTGTATCCAACATTGGCTTGAATGGATTGGATCCGATCAACTGTTCGAAGGGGGGTGCAGTTTTCACTAATGGATCTAAGATGGACTCTGTTACAAGGGCCAACAACAACATTAAACGAGCCACGGAGTTGATAAAAGCAAAAGTCACAGAATGATCTGTAGGGACAATTTGTTGTATCCAACATTGGCTTGATTCGTTCATGGAATCCATATGTTGCCAGAAAGATGGAAAAAGGTCATAGCTAACAATGGCCAATACTTTGAATACAAATGTTTCAAGCTAAAATCCTCCATTTGTATGTCATACAACCAATAATAAGCGGGGTATGAATCAGCAAATATAATACAAATCAGCAAATCCAAAGCCTACAAAGTTAAATTAAAATTTGACCCCCCTAAAGTAGTATGCGTTCTATTTTTGAAGTACCTACAGGTTAGGAATTTAATAAGACTTCCAACTCACCTGGTTATCTTAAACTTATTCGAATTTCCATGTGTTTCCATCTGTTCATGATGCAAATACTTTTGTATGCCCATAACAAATTGTCGTATATAAGTGTCATAGTTCAAGGATTGTAAATTCCAATCCAGACTAGCATATAAGCCTGTACTGACAGTATCGGCAAAATAATAGCGGCTGCTATTCAAAAATATCCATTCGTTAAGAGAAAAACATTTGCCTGAAATTAAAGCACTTTTACAATAAAAAATCACTTTAAATATCTCCACAAAACTTACCGGCCAAACAAGCTTGCCTAAACTTTTTGGCTATGGGCAATACCATGCGGCGCTTGCCGCCCTGCAACAGTGTTGAAATATCCATTAATATGGCCGGTATATAGTGCAGCAAATAGACAGCCATGTCATGGAAAAAATAACTTTTGCGATATTTAAAATAGGGATACATAAGCAGTTTCTTGGTGGGATAAATGCGTGACCATTTCAGCGTTAAGTTACCCAATTGCTGCCAGGTAATGGGATTGGTGGCACCCGATGTAGAGTTGGATATATAAACTCTGCAAGATATTCATATAATAGCAGGATTTTTTAATAATTCTGTTTAAAAGAAATGGCTTACGTTCTTTTTATAGCCCTTGGCGCTGTCAATATCATAGAGTTGACCACAAAATCTACCGGTATTATGTCGCATATAACATTTTTATCTCCCAAAATGCTGCTTATGGAACCCTTACCGATTTCCATCATTATGCCGGTAATACCCTGTATATTATCTATCCAGCCGGGATAGGGTTCACGATGAGCGGCTGTCACTATGGAGGGCCTGACTATGACTATGGGTATCAAGTGTTTGTAGTCATTGACTATTTGCTCGGCTATGGATTTGGTAAAGGTGTAAGTGTTTGGATGGGGTCCCTAGGTAAAGGTTAAAGGTTAAAGGTCAATAAAATGTTATTATCTTTAGATTACAACTGACCTTTATATAGTTGGCCAAACTGTTAAAGTATTCATCTGGTATTTTTAAAGTGCAATCAACAAAATGCTTCCAATTTACTGGAGGTAAAGTAGGATAGATTTGCTCATCTACATATTTGCGTCCGGGATTGCAATAGGCTGTCGAAACATATACAAAACTCTGAAAAAATCAAGGTTTCTCAATTATGGTTTCTGGGATCTTCAATTTCAAAAATTGTTCAGCCTTTTAAGATGGCTGGAGAATTCATATCCCTGGATTTCTTACCTTTAGTAAAGGCATATCTTTACACATTTCCAATAGATTCCAAGTGGCCACTGTATTAACACGTGCCGCCACTTTAAGTCTTTCATTGAAACGCACCGTGGCGGCACTATGGAAAATAATATTGACTTCAGCACACAACATTTTCTTGTCCACATTACTGAGACCTGTTTTAACCAAACAAAACAAAAACAATAAAAAACACCCAACTATAAAAAGAAAGCTTACCAAAATTTTCCCTCTCTATATTTCCCGCCAAAAATTTCAGCTTTTTCAAACGCTCTGGATATGCTGATCTTACGCGCTCAAAGATTTTATGCTGCACAAACTCTTGAAAACGTTGCTCAGCACTTTTGTTATATTTCTCGCGTATCAGCATATAAATGCACTGCAGTTGAGGAAAACTCCAAAGTAGTTTTTCCAACAATGTTTTGCCCACAAAACCAGTGGCTCCTAAGTGGCTCAAAGCAAAACCGGAAAACCAGAAAAACGAAGAAAACATAAAATGAAACGAAAACATGAATGAAAGTATTTTGAATTGGTTTTGCATATGCAATTAATTGAATAACATGATGAAAGACATTTTGTATTAGATAAGATCTCCTCTGTTATAAACAAAATGATGATGAAATCTTTTTTTTAAATTTCATTGAAAATTGTTATTATTTCTATAACACTGACCCACTTACCCGTTACAAATATTACCGCGTTATTGTAAAAGTCCATGTTGTCGTTCCTAAAATTTGTTTAAAACCTTAACAATTTATTATTGGAATTTGTTTCAATTTTCCTTTTTTTTAAACTGTTCACTCACCTTTTCTTTTTCTATTTATTGCCACTAAAACGTTTTCACTTTGCAACGGCTGTTAGCCAACTGTTGGTTTGCTTGGCTTAGAAAACATCTTCAACCTGTATACAAAAGCTTTGGCATCAAATCCTCTTAAAACAAGTTCCACTTGTGGCAACTGATTTGAAAAATGAGGCAAACAGGTCGACTGAAAGTGTACTCCTTTCTTTTGTAATATAATCAAACGAAGATTATTTGATCGATACGAACACATTTTTCCAGCGGATAACAGGTTAATAAACTATAAGCGACCTACTTTTCCTGAAACGTTTTAAATTTTTGAGAAATTTATTCCATTAATCTTCTTTATTTTAAGTTAAAAAAACGAATTATTGTTCAGTTCAGTTCTAGTTGAGTTCTAGTTCAGTTCTAATTCAGTTCTAGTTCAGTTCTAGTTCAGTTCTAGTTCAGTTCTAGTTCAGTTCTAGTTCAGTTCTAGTTCAGTTCTAGTTCAGTTCTAGTTCAGTTCTAGTTGAGTTCTAGTTGAGTTCTAGTTGAGTTCTCTAGTTGAGTTCTAGTTGAGTTCTAGTTGAGTTCTAGTTCAGTTCTAGTTCAGTTCTAGTTCAGTTCTAGTTCAGTTCTAGTTCAGTTCTAGTTCAGTTCTAGTTCAGTTCTAGTTCAGTTCTAGTTCAGTTCTAGTTCAGTTCTAGTTCAGTTCTAGTTCAGTTCTAGTTCAGTTCTAGTTCAGTTCTAGTTCAGTTCTAGTTCAGTTCTAGTTCAGTTCTAGTTGAGTTCTAGTTGAGTTCTAGTTGAGTTCTAGTTGAGTTCTAGTTGAGTTCTCTAGTTGAGTTCTAGTTGAGTTCTAGTTGAGTTCTAGTTCAGTTCTAGTTCAGTTCTAGTTCAGTTCTAGTTCAGTTCTAGTTCAGTTCTAGTTCAGTTCTAGTTCAGTTCTAGTTCAGTTCTAGTTCAGTTCTAGTTCAGTTCTAGTTCAGTTCTAGTTCAGTTCTAGTTCAGTTCTAGTTCAGTTCTAGTTCAGTTCTAGTTCAGTTCTAGTTCAGTTCTAGTTGAGTTCTAGTTGAGTTCTCTAGTTGAGTTCTAGTTGAGTTCTAGTTCAGTTCTAGTTCAGTTCTAGTTCAGTTCTAGTTCAGTTCTAGTTCAGTTCTAGTTCAGTTCTAGTTCAGTTCTAGTTCAGTTCTAGTTCAGTTCTAGTTCAGTTCTAGTTCAGTTCTAGTTCAGTTCTAGTTCAGTTCTAGTTCAGTTCTAGTTCAGTTCTAGTTGAGTTCTAGTTGAGTTCTAGTTGAGTTCTAGTTGAGTTCTAGTTGAGTTCTAGTTGAGTTCTCTAGTTGAGTTCTAGTTGAGTTCTAGTTGAGTTCTAGTTCAGTTCTAGTTCAGTTCTAGTTCAGTTCTAGTTCAGTTCTAGTTCAGTTCTAGTTCAGTTCTAGTTCAGTTCTAGTTCAGTTCTAGTTCAGTTCTAGTTCAGTTCTAGTTCAGTTCTAGTTCAGTTCTAGTTCAGTTCTAGTTCAGTTCTAGTTCAGTTCTAGTTCAGTTCTAGTTCAGTTCTAGTTGAGTTCTAGTTGAGTTCTAGTTGAGTTCTAGTTGAGTTCTAGTTGAGTTCTCTAGTTGAGTTCTAGTTGAGTTCTAGTTGAGTTCTAGTTCAGTTCTAGTTCAGTTCTAGTTCAGTTCTAGTTCAGTTCTAGTTCAGTTCTAGTTCAGTTCTAGTTCAGTTCTAGTTCAGTTCTAGTTCAGTTCTAGTTCAGTTCTAGTTCAGTTCTAGTTCAGTTCTAGTTCAGTTCTAGTTCAGTTCTAGTTCAGTTCTAGTTCAGTTCTAGTTCAGTTCTAGTTGAGTTCTAGTTGAGTTCTCTAGTTGAGTTCTAGTTGAGTTCTAGTTCAGTTCTAGTTCAGTTCTAGTTCAGTTCTAGTTCAGTTCTAGTTCAGTTCTAGTTCAGTTCTAGTTCAGTTCTAGTTCAGTTCTAGTTCAGTTCTAGTTCAGTTCTAGTTCAGTTCTAGTTCAGTTCTAGTTCAGTTCTAGTTCAGTTCTAGTTCAGTTCTAGTTGAGTTCTAGTTGAGTTCTAGTTGAGTTCTAGTTGAGTTCTAGTTGAGTTCTAGTTGAGTTCTCTAGTTGAGTTCTAGTTGAGTTCTAGTTGAGTTCTAGTTCAGTTCTAGTTCAGTTCTAGTTCAGTTCTAGTTCAGTTCTAGTTCAGTTCTAGTTCAGTTCTAGTTCAGTTCTAGTTCAGTTCTAGTTCAGTTCTAGTTCAGTTCTAGTTCAGTTCTAGTTGAGTTCTAGTTGAGTTCTAGTTGAGTTCTCTAGTTGAGTTCTAGTTGAGTTCTAGTTGAGTTCTAGTTCAGTTCTAGTTCAGTTCTAGTTCAGTTCTAGTTCAGTTCTAGTTCAGTTCTAGTTCAGTTCTAGTTCAGTTCTAGTTCAGTTCTAGTTCAGTTCTAGTTCAGTTCTAGTTCAGTTCTAGTTGAGTTCTAGTTGAGTTCTAGTTGAGTTCTAGTTGAGTTCTAGTTGAGTTCTAGTTGAGTTCTAGTTGAGTTCTAGTTGAGTTCTAGTTGAGTTCTAGTTGAGTTCTAGTTGAGTTCTAGTTGAGTTCTAGTTGAGTTCTAGTTGAGTTCTAGTTCAGTTCTAGTTCAGTTCTAGTTCAGTTCTAGTTCAGTTCTAGTTCAGTTCTAGTTCAGTTCTAGTTCTAGTTCAGTTCTAGTTCAGTTCTAGTTCAGTTCTAGTTCAGTTCTAGTTCAGTTCTAGTTATTAATTAAAAAAAAAAAAAAAAAAAAAAAAAAAAAAAAGTTCTAGTTCAGTTCTAGTTCAGTTCTAGTTCAGTTCTAGTTCAGTTCTAGTTCAGTTCTAGTTGAGTTCTAGTTGAGTTCTAGTTGAGTTCTAGTTCAGTTCTAGTTCAGTTCTAGTTCAGTTCTAGTTCAGTTCTAGTTCAGTTCTAGTTGAGTTCTAGTTGAGTTCTAGTTGAGTTCTAGTTCAGTTCTAGTTCAGTTCTAGTTCAGTTCTAGTTCAGTTCTAGTTCAGTTCTAGTTCAGTTCTAGTTCAGTTCTAGTTCAGTTCTAGTTCAGTTCAGTTCTAGTTCAGTTCTAGTTCAGTTCTAGTTCAGTTCTAGTTCAGTTCTAGTTCAGTTCTAGTTCAGTTCTAGTTCAGTTCTAGTTCAGTTCTAGTTCAGTTCTAGTTCAGTTCTAGTTCAGTTCTAGTTCAGTTCTAGTTCAGTTCTAGTTCAGTTCTAGTTCAGTTCTAGTTCAGTTCTAGTTCAGCTCTAGTTCAGTTCTAGTTCAGTTCTAGTTTAGTTCTAGTTCAGTTCTAGTTCAGTTCTAGTTCAGTTCTAGTTCAGTTCTAGTTCAGTTCTAGTTCAGTTCTAGTTCAGTTCTAGTTCAGTTCTAGTTCAGTTCTAGTTCAGTTCTAGTTCAGTTCTAGTTCAGTTCTAGTTCAGTTCTAGTTCAGTTCTAGTTCAGTTCTAGTTCAGTTCTAGTTCAGTTCTAGTTCAGTTCTAGTTCAGTTCTAGTTCAGTTCTAGTTCAGTTCTAGTTCAGTTCTAGTTCAGTTCTAGTTCAGTTCTAGTTCAGTTCTAGTTCAGTTCTAGTTCAGTTCTAGTTCAGTTCTAGTTCAGTTCTAGTTCAGTTCTAGTTCAGTTCTAGTTCAGTTCTAGTTCAGTTCTAGTTCAGTTCTAGTTCAGTTCTAGTTCAGTTCTAGTTCAGTTCTAGTTCAGTTTTAGTTCAGTTCTAGTTCAGTTCTAGTTCAGTTCTAGTTCAGTTCTAGTTCAGTTCTAGTTCTAGTTCAGTTCTAGTTCAGTTCTAGTTCAGTTCTAGTTCAGTTCTAGTTCAGTTCTAGTTCAGTTCTAGTTCAGTTCTAGTTCAGTTCTAGTTCAGTTCTAGTTCAGTTCTAGTTCAGTTCTAGTTCAGTTCTAGTTCAGTTCTAGTTCAGTTCTAGTTCAGTTCTAGTTCAGTTCTAGTTCAGTTCTAGTTCAGTTCTAGTTCAGTTCTAGTTCAGTTCTAGTTCAGTTCTAGTTCAGTTCTAGTTCAGTTCTAGTTCAGTTCTAGTTCAGTTCTAGTTCAGTTCTAGTTCAGTTCTAGTTCAGTTCTAGTTCAGTTCTAGTTCAGTTCTAGTTCAGTTCTAGTTCAGTTCTAGTTCAGTTCTAGTTCAGTTCTAGTTCAGTTCTAGTTCAGTTCTAGTTCAGTTCTAGTTCAGTTCTAGTTCAGTTCTAGTTCAGTTCTAGTTCAGTTCTAGTTCAGTTCTAGTTCAGTTCTAGTTCAGTTCTAGTTCAGTTCTAGTTCAGTTCTAGTTCAGTTCTAGTTCAGTTCTAGTTCAGTTCTAGTTCAGTTCTAGTTCAGTTCTAGTTCAGTTCTAGTTCAGTTCTAGTTCAGTTCTAGTTCAGTTCTAGTTCAGTTCTAGTTCAGTTCTAGTTCAGTTCTAGTTCAGTTCTAGTTCAGTTCTAGTTCAGTTCTAGTTCAGTTCTAGTTCAGTTCTAGTTCAGTTCTAGTTCAGTTCTAGTTCAGTTCTAGTTCAGTTCTAGTTCAGTTCTAGTTCAGTTCTAGTTCAGTTCTAGTTCAGTTCTAGTTCAGTTCTAGTTCAGTTCTAGTTCAGTTCTAGTTCAGTTCTAGTTCAGTTCTAGTTCAGTTCTAGTTCAGTTCTAGTTCAGTTCTAGTTCAGTTCTAGTTCAGTTCTAGTTCAGTTCTAGTTCAGTTCTAGTTCAGTTCTAGTTCAGTTCTAGTTCAGTTCTAGTTCAGTTCTAGTTCAGTTCTAGTTCAGTTCTAGTTCAGTTCTAGTTCAGTTCTAGTTCAGTTCTAGTTCAGTTCTAGTTCAGTTCTAGTTCAGTTCTAGTTCAGTTCTAGTTCAGTTCTAGTTCAGTTCTAGTTCAGTTCTAGTTCAGTTCTAGTTCAGTTCTAGTTCAGTTCTAGTTCAGTTCTAGTTCAGTTCTAGTTCAGTTCTAGTTCAGTTCTAGTTCAGTTCTAGTTCAGTTCTAGTTCAGTTCTAGTTCAGTTCTAGTTCAGTTCTAGTTCAGTTCTAGTTCAGTTCTAGTTCAGTTCTAGTTCAGTTCTAGTTCAGTTCTAGTTCAGTTCTAGTTCAGTTCTAGTTCAGTTCTAGTTCAGTTCTAGTTCAGTTCTAGTTCAGTTCTAGTTCAGTTCTAGTTCAGTTCTAGTTCAGTTCTAGTTCAGTTCTAGTTCAGTTCTAGTTCAGTTCTAGTTCAGTTCTAGTTCAGTTCTAGTTCAGTTCTAGTTCAGTTCTAGTTTCAGTTCTAGTTCAGTTCTAGTTCAGTTCTAGTTCAGTTCTAGTTCAGTCTAGTTCAGTTCTAGTTCAGTTCTAGTTCAGTTCTAGTTCAGTTCTAGTTCAGTTCTAGTTCAGTTCTAGTTCAGTTCTAGTTCAGTTCTAGTTCAGTTCTAGTTCAGTTCTAGTTCAGTTCTAGTTCAGTTCTAGTTCAGTTCTAGTTCAGTTCTAGTTCAGTTCTAGTTCAGTTCTAGTTCAGTTCTAGTTCAGTTCTAGTTCAGTTCTAGTTCAGTTCTAGTTCAGTTCTAGTTCAGTTCTAGTTCAGTTCTAGTTCAGTTCTAGTTCAGTTCTAGTTCAGTTCTAGTTCAGTTCTAGTTCAGTTCTAGTTCAGTTCTAGTTCAGTTCTAGTTCAGTTCTAGTTCAGTTCTAGTTCAGTTCTAGTTCAGTTCTAGTTCAGTTCTAGTTCAGTTCTAGTTCAGTTCTAGTTCAGTTCTAGTTCAGTTCTAGTTCAGTTCTAGTTCAGTTCTAGTTCAGTTCTAGTTCAGTTCTAGTTCAGTTCTAGTTCAGTTCTAGTTCAGTTCTAGTTCAGTTCTAGTTCAGTTCTAGTTCAGTTCTAGTTCAGTTCTAGTTCAGTTCTAGTTCAGTTCTAGTTCAGTTCTAGTTCAGTTCTAGTTCAGTTCTAGTTCAGTTCTAGTTCAGTTCTAGTTCAGTTCTAGTTCAGTTCTAGTTCAGTTCTAGTTCAGTTCTAGTTCAGTTCTAGTTCAGTTCTAGTTCAGTTCTAGTTCAGTTCTAGTTCAGTTCTAGTTCAGTTCTAGTTCAGTTCTAGTTCAGTTCTAGTTCAGTTCTAGTTCAGTTCTAGTTCAGTTCTAGTTCAGTTCTAGTTCAGTTCTAGTTCAGTTCTAGTTCAGTTCTAGTTCAGTTCTAGTTCAGTTCTAGTTCAGTTCTAGTTCAGTTCTAGTTCAGTTCTAGTTCAGTTCTAGTTCAGTTCTAGTTCAGTTCAGTTCAGTTCAGTTCTAGTTCAGTTCTAGTTCAGTTCTAGTTCAGTTCTAGTTCAGTTCTAGTTCAGTTCTAGTTCAGTTCTAGTTCAGTTCTAGTTCAGTTCTAGTTCAGTTCTAGTTCAGTTCTAGTTCAGTTCTAGTTCAGTTCTAGTTCAGTTCTAGTTCAGTTCTAGTTCAGTTCTAGTTCAGTTCTAGTTCAGTTCTAGTTCAGTTCTAGTTCAGTTCTAGTTCAGTTCTAGTTCAGTTCTAGTTCAGTTCTAGTTCAGTTCTAGTTCAGTTCTAGTTCAGTTCTAGTTCAGTTCTAGTTCAGTTCTAGTTCAGTTCTAGTTCAGTTCTAGTTCAGTTCTAGTTCAGTTCTAGTTCAGTTCTAGTTCAGTTCTAGTTCAGTTCTAGTTCAGTTCTAGTTCAGTTCTAGTTCAGTTCTAGTTCAGTTCTAGTTCAGTTCTAGTTCAGTTCTAGTTCAGTTCTAGTTCAGTTCTAGTTCAGTTCTAGTTCAGTTCTAGTTCAGTTCTAGTTCAGTTCTAGTTCAGTTCTAGTTCAGTTCTAGTTCAGTTCTAGTTCAGTTCTAGTTCAGTTCTAGTTCAGTTCTAGTTCAGTTCTAGTTCAGTTCTAGTTCAGTTCTAGTTCAGTTCTAGTTCAGTTCTAGTTCAGTTCTAGTTCAGTTCTAGTTCAGTTCTAGTTCAGTTCTAGTTCAGTTCTAGTTCAGTTCTAGTTCAGTTCTAGTTCAGTTCTAGTTCAGTTCTAGTTCAGTTCTAGTTCAGTTCTAGTTCAGTTCTAGTTCAGTTCTAGTTCAGTTCTAGTTCAGTTCTAGTTCAGTTCTAGTTCAGTTCTAGTTCAGTTCTAGTTCAGTTCTAGTTCAGTTCTAGTTCAGTTCTAGTTCAGTTCTAGTTCAGTTCTAGTTCAGTTCTAGTTCAGTTCTAGTTCAGTTCTAGTTCAGTTCTAGTTCAGTTCTAGTTCAGTTCTAGTTCAGTTCTAGTTCAGTTCTAGTTCAGTTCTAGTTCAGTTCTAGTTCAGTTCTAGTTCAGTTCTAGTTCAGTTCTAGTTCAGTTCTAGTTCAGTTCTAGTTTAGTTCTAGTTCTAGTTCAGTTCTAGTTTAGTTCTAGTTCTAGTTCAGTTCTAGTTCAGCTCTAGTTCAGTTCTAGTTCAGTTCTAGTTCAGTTCTAGTTCAGTTCTAGTTCAGTTCTAGTTCAGTTCTAGTTCAGTTCTAGTTCAGTTCTAGTTCAGTTCTAGTTCAGTTCTAGTTCAGTTCTAGTTCAGTTCTAGTTCAGTTCTAGTTCAGTTCTAGTTCAGTTCTAGTTCAGTTCTAGTTCAGTTCTAGTTTAGTTCTAGTTCTAGTTCAGTTCTAGTTCAGTTCTAGTTCAGTTCTAGTTCAGTTCTAGTTCAGTTCTAGTTCAGTTCTAGTTCAGTTCTAGTTCAGTTCTAGTTCAGTTCTAGTTTAGTTCTAGTTCTAGTTCAGTTCTAGTTCAGCTCTAGTTCAGTTCTAGTTCAGTTCTAGTTCAGTTCTAGATCAGTTCTAGTTCAGTTCTAGTTCAGTTCTAGTTCAGTTCTAGTTCAGTTCTAGTTCAGTTCTAGTTCAGTTCTAGTTCAGTTCTAGTTCAGTTCTAGTTCAGTTCTAGTTCAGTTCTAGTTCAGTTCTAGTTCAGTTCTAGTTCAGTTCTAGTTCAGTTCTAGTTCAGTTCTAGTTCAGTTCTAGTTCAGTTCTAGTTCAGCTCTAGTTCAGTTCTAGTTCAGTTCTAGTTCAGTTCTAGTTCAGCTCTAGTTCAGTTCTAGTTCAGTTCTAGTTCAGTTCTAGTTCAGTTCTAGTTCAGTTCTAGTTCAGTTCTAGTTCAGTTCTAGTTCAGTTCTAGTTCAGTTCTAGTTCAGTTCTAGTTCAGTTCTAGTTCAGTTCTAGTTCAGTTCTAGTTCAGTTCTAGTTCAGTTCTAGTTCAGTTCTAGTTCAGTTCTAGTTCAGTTCTAGTTTAGTTCTAGTTCTAGTTCAGTTCTAGTTCAGCTCTAGTTCAGTTCTAGTTCAGTTCTAGTTTAGTTCTAGTTCTAGTTCAGTTCTAGTTCAGTTCTAGTTCAGTTCTAGTTCAGTTCTAGTTCAGTTCTAGTTCAGCTCTAGTTCAGTTCTAGTTCAGTTCTAGTTTAGTTCTAGTTCAGTTCTAGTTTAGTTCTAGTTCTAGTTCAGTTCTAGTTCAGTTCTAGTTCAGTTCTAGTTCAGTTCTAGTTCAGTTCTAGTTCAGTTCTAGTTCAGTTCTAGTTCAGTTCTAGTTCAGTTCTAGTTCAGTTCTAAAAATCTATTTTTCTAAATATCTAAATCGAGAAAAGGAGATTGATCTGTGATCACTTATTTTTCAGTTTTTTATCGTACAAATCACATTTTTTATTAGTTGATTTCTTTTAATATAAAAAATAAAATAAAACTTTACATTAATTCTTATAATTAGTTTAAGTACGACTACAATACACGTGTTTCATTTCATTTCATTCATTCTGTCATTTGCTTTTAGCTAAACTCTTTCTTTTCTTTTTGTTTTAATATTTTATTATCACACTTGTTGCAATAAAGTTTTCTTCTCAATTAAACTAAATTAACTACAAATAGCCTTTCTTCCTATTACTTCCTGCGGCAATTATTGCCCTTTTGTGTTACTGTTTCAAAGACGAGTATTATTTACATTCGTTTCCGTTGTCCAGACAGGTTTTGCCAGTGGTGATGCATTTTTATTATTATTTCTGGGTTTTCCTTGCTCTTCTATGGCGGCAGGTGTAGGCGCCCGGGGTGTCAGTATAAGACAGGTGAAAAAGCCACCAAATATACTTAGAGCACAATAAGCAGTTAAGGACATGGCTACATCGATTTTCTTGAGGACATTAACAAATGGAGCTGACAGCAGCCAGATGCGTGCCCATGTTACCACCGAGAAGACAAAGGGAACTTTTTTATTGGCCGGCATTACCTCATGCATGCAGGCTAATATCATGGATTGGGCACAGGAGACCGCCGCCTTGGGTATGGTGGCAATTATCATCCATAACGTGACTTTTAGTTCGGGATTCACTAAGGGAAGAAATCAATTTGTTTTAATTTAAGAAATATTTCCTTATTTTGCGAGGTTTTGGGAAGTACTTACTATCTGCCGAACTAAATAACCAGCCTAGGCAGCCTAATAGACCCGCTAATATATTAAAACCACCAGCCCATTGCCATTTCCACTTGTTGTGCTTCAAAGTAAAGTGTAAGGCCAAAAAGCAGCCAAATATTTCAGAAAAGCCTTAAAGAATAGATGGGAAATGAAAAATTCCTTAATTTTTAATAAGATTTCTAGACATACCCATCGCCACAGTGTTAGGCACCAAATAATCCCGGCCAAATGATCGCATATTCAGCAACATGCCCATGAAGTTTATAATAAACGCTGCCAAAGCCAAATGAGCCGCTACCATGTGCACTTTTGCTCTGGGACCCTGCCATAATTCCAACCATTTGGCCGGTGCTGGAGCTGATTTCATTTTTGTCCTTAAATTCTGCAATTGTTGTAGAAAATCTTCTGGTATTTTATCGAGACGATGATTTATGGCTGCACCTTCACGCACAATATCCGCTACACGATTAATCACTTTATCATCGCCATTTTTCAAGAGCCAACGTGGAGATTCGGGTGTCCATTGCAGCAGCAATGTTAAGAATAATGTAGGGAATGTTATGCCGAGATAAATGTGAGTCCAACTTGTGAAAAAGGACGAGAGAGAGGGTAGAAAGATGACTCCTAGGGACCAGAATGTATCGTAGAGTATGATGGCGCCGGCTCGGTAAATACCGGAGGTGATGTCGGCAACTGGAAGGGATTTGAAGTAGTTAGTTCTATTCTAGTTCTGTTCCAGTTCTGTTCCAGTTCTGTTCTAGTTCTGTTCTAGTTCTGTTCTAGTTCTGTTCTAGTTCTGTTCTAGTTCTGTTCTAGTTCTGTTCTAGTTCTGTTCCAGTTCTGTTCTAGTTCTGTTCTAGTTCTGTTCTAGTTCTGTTCTAGTTCTGTTCTAGTTCTGTTCTAGTTCTGTTCCAGTTCTGTTCTAGTTCTGTTCTAGTTCTGTTCTAGTTCTGTTCTAGTTCTGTTCTAGTTCTGTTCTAGTTCTGTTCTAGTTCTGTTCTAGTTCTGTTCTAGTTCTGTTCTAGTTCTGTTCTAGTTCTGTTCTAGTTCTGTTCTAGTTCTGTTCTAGTTCTGTTCTAGTTCTGTTCTAGTTCTGTTCTAGTTCTGTTCTAGTTCTGTTCTAGTTCTGTTCTAGTTCTGTTCTAGTTCTGTTCTAGTTCTGTTCTAGTTCTGTTCTAGTTCTGTTCTGTTCTAGTTCTGTTCTAGTTCTGTTCTAGTTCTGTTCTAGTTCTGTTCTAGTTCTGTTCTAGTTCTGTTCTAGTTCTGTTCTAGTTCTGTTCTAGTTCTGTTCTAGTTCTGTTCTAGTTCTGTTCTAGTTCTGTTCTAGTTCTGTTCTAGTTCTGTTCTAGTTCTGTTTTAATACTTACATATCGCTTGGCCCGAAGTAAACATGATAGCACAGCAAACAGCCGACAAACAGCGAAAAGCACAATGTAAACTAAAGTCCCTGGCATAACCCGTCACTACACCACATATAATCTGGGCTATTTGGCCAATAAAATACACATTTCGGGGACTAATGCTGCAATAAAAAGATTTAAATAAAATGTATTTCAATGATTTTCATCCTCCACTTACAATAACATCATTTTGGTAGCTGCTACACCTCCCACCAAGACACCAAACAAATGCCAGTACTGGGTCCACGCCACAAATATATCCCTCAAACACACCAAATCGAATTCCATAATCAGAGATTGAAAATTAAAATCGTACAAAAATTGTGTACACTCCCGACGATGACCCGTCACTGCATCATCTACATAACATTGATCCGGGGAAATACTTTGATTTGGCATTAAAGATGTCGAGTCACAAACAAACTCCGTGCTTGGATAAAGTTCGGGAGCGGTGAATATAATGCAGGCCATAAACCAAGAGGCGGGAATTTTACACAGGAATATAATGAGTATCGTTCTGATTTGCCACACACCAAAGTCCCCAGTAATATCTCCTATTATATCAGTAGCAGGAGATGTGGCTGCTCTGGGAGGAGGATTTGTGTGTTGCTGTGTTGTTGCATGATTTATGTCGGGGGCCTCTGATATATAGGCTAAATTACGTTGGCCCACTTTGGGAGAGACTTTAGGTGAGGATTTGGGGCCATTTGTGTGATTCATGTTGAAGTTTATATTTGAGGAGATTATTTCTATATTTTTTTGTTTTTGCTTTCTCTGTTAAGATTAAAGCTTAAAGCCTCTCATAATTGTGACCCTGAAAATTAATAAAAAAAAACTATAAATTAATCTCGTCATGCTTTCAATTGTTGTGTTATTTTTGTTTTTTAATTAACATTGTTTAGAAATTATTTTTAGCTATTTGCTGCAACATTAATTTAAAATTCAGTGTTTCAATCAGGCATGAAACCACAATTTCAAATTCTATGTCAATCATAAATTTACTTTCAAGTGTGTTTGATATTAATTCCTTTTCCCCTGATTATTTGAAACTTTTTTTTAATGCATTTCATGCTTTTGTTTTAAACATTTTCACTTGTTGATTTTAAAATGTGTGTTACATGTTTACGACTTTATTTTAAGCATGTTCTTTTGTTGAATCCTCTTTTCAAACTGTTTAGCAAAATAAATTTGAGTAAAATTGTGAAGGAGCTAAAGGAAAATAATAAAAAAAAAATAAAACAAGTAAGAGTGCTATATTCGGCTGTGCCGAATCTTATATACCCTTCACCAAATTATACTTCAAAATTTTAAATATTTTTAGGTAAACAAAATTTAATTTTTTTCAGTTGTTTTTTGAATTTTTTGAAAAAAAAAAATTTTCGATTGTTATTTTAAATTTAATTATTTATTTTTTAAATTTAAAATTTTTTTTTTTAAATTTTAAAATTTTTTTTTTTTTAAATTTTAAAATTTTTTTTTGTTTTTTAAATTTTTTTTTTTTTTTTTAAAAAAATTCGGGTTCAAAATTTTTTTTCCCGATTTTGACCCATTGTAGGTCCAACTTACTATGGTCTTATATACGTCGTTGCAAATGTCTTTGAAATATCTATCATTAGATATCCATATTGTCTATATTAATGTCTTAGTAATCCAGATATAGGTAAAAAATAGGTCAAAAATAGAGGTTGTCTTGGTTTTTTCCTCATATCTCAGCCATTTGTGGACCGATTTTGCTGATTTTAAATAGCAAAATTCTCGAAAGCATGTCTGGCCGAATTATTGAAGATTTGGATCCCGAAGATATCTGGGGTCTTCAGAAAACTGATTTCAACAGACAGACGGACAGACAGACAGACAGACAGACAGACAGACAGACAGACAGACAGACAGACAGACAGACAGACAGACAGACAGACAGACAGACAGACAGACAGACAGACAGACAGACAGACAGACAGACAGACAGACAGACAGACAGACAGACAGACAGACAGACAGACAGACAGACAGACAGACAGACAGACAGACAGACAGACAGACAGACAGACAGACAGACAGACAGACAGACAGACAGACAGACAGACAGACAGACAGACAGACAGACGGACATGGCTTAATCGACTCCGCTATCTATAAGGATCCAGAATATATATACTTTATAGGGTCGGAAATGAAAAATGTAGAAATTACAAACGGAATGACAAACTTATATATACCCTTCTCACGAAGCTGAAGGGTATAAAAAAGAGCAGCGTAAAATAATTTTCTCTTAAGGGTTCAAGCATACAGCTAGTGGCAATAAAAGGGGTTACATCTAGTTTTTTGTAGTTTTCTTAGGTACTTTCAAATAACATATGAGTCCTGGAATTTAAGCTACGTTTCTCATTAAAAATTTCATAATTATAGTTTTTTCTTCATAAAAATTTAAAAATTTTTTATATTTCGGGTAAAATGCTGGTCAAAATTTTAAATCGAATTCGTTTGAATTCAAAATATTAACGATCTTTGGTGGAAATAGTGAATTTTTGAAGCTGCTATGAAATAAACTTTTTTGTGAAATATGACACGTGATTTTTGGCCTAATCCGGAACCGATTAAACTCTAAATATTTACGATTTCTTGTGGAATTATACAGTTTATGAAGTTATGTTATGAAATAAACGGTTTCTGTGGAATTTGTTTTTTTTATACCCTTCACCTTCGTGAGAAGGGTATATATAAGTTTGTCATTCCGTTTGTAATTTCTACATTTTTCATTTCCGACCCTATAAAGTAAATATATTCTGGATCCTTATAGATAGCGGAGTCGATTAAGCCATGTTCGTCTGTATGTTGAAATCAATTTTCTGAAGACCCCTGATAGCCTCGGGATGCAAATCTTCAATAATTCTGTCAGACATGCTTTCGAGAAGTTTGCTAATTAAAATCAGTAAAATCAGTCCACAAATGGCTGAGATATGAGGAAAAAACCAGGACAACCTCGATTTTTGACCTATATCTGGATTACTAAGACATTAATATAGACAATATGGATATCTAATGATAGATAATTCAAAGACCTTTGCAACGATGTAGATAAGGCTATAGTAAGTTGGACCTACAATGGGCAAAATCGGAAAAAATATTTTTGAACCCGAATTTTTTTCACCAAAAAAAAAAATTTAAAAAACCAAAAAAAATTTTAAAATTTAAAAAAACAAAATTTTAAAAATTTTAAAAAAACAATTCAAAATTTTTTTTTTCCAAAAAATTAAAAAAACTGCAAAAAATTTTGTTCACCTAAAAATATTTAAATTTTTTATTTTCAAGTATAATTTGGTGAAGGGTATATACGATTCGGCACAGCCGAATATAGCTCTCTTACTTGTTTTATTATTGTTTTTCATGAAATTTGAGATTTTATTTTATAAATTTGAACTATTTTTAATGATTTGAACTATTAGTTTTTGTGAAATTTGCGATTTTGAAGAATAATTGGGGGAATTTTTGTAAAATTAGCGATTTTACAGATTTATTTCTAAATTAGCGATTTTTTGTTTAAGCGATTTTACAAAATTTTTTACTATTTTCTTAAATATTTTTGGTCTATTTTCTCGAATTTTGTGAAAAATGTTTATATTTTTTCTATATGAGAGATATTTTTGTTATATTGGTGATTTTTGGTTTTTGAAATTGGCGATTTTAAAGCTTTTTCTTTATAAATTTGCCTTTTTTACAATATTAGAAATATTTTGTAAAATTAACGATTACATAAAATGTAGAAATGGAAAATTTTTGTGTAATTGGCAATTTTATTGTTAAATTGGCGTTATTTTTTTTGTATTATTTTTATAAAATTATCTTTTTATGATTATCAAACTTTCGATTTTATTGAAAGATTTTTTTTTAACGATTTGTGGGAATTTAGTTATTTTTAGTGAATTTTGTGAAAGTGTAAGGATTTTTTTATAAAAATACCAATTTTATTGTAGAATTGGCGATCTTTTTATATTAGCGATTTTTTTACTTTTTATGATATTTAAGATTGTACTTAAAAAAATGTTCATAACTTGTTTTTACGGTAGATGCTTTTATTTTCTTCCAAATTGGAAATTTTTTTTGTTGATTTTGAAATTGTTTGTTATATTGGTGATTTTTTTTTAACAAATTAGCGATTTTAACAATCTTTTTAAATTAGCGATTTTTTAAGATATTTAAAAAATATTTATCGCAATAGATGATTCTATTTGTTTTCCAAATGAGAGATTTTATTGTTCCTTTTGAAATTTTGTTATTATATTGGTGATTTGTTTTTTGTGTACAATAAATTAGCGATTTTAAAGATTTTTTGTGGTATCAGCGGTTTTAGGTAAATTTGCTATTTTAATGAAATTAACATTTTTATTGTGGAGTTGTCCTTGTTTTATTATTTATATAACTTTATAGAAACTTAAGTGTTTTGTAAAATTTGCGTGTTTTAATTTAGCGATTTTTTTGTATTAAATTTATTTTGGGAAAATATTCCGCTTTTTTAATTATTTCTTATTAGATTTTTAATTTTAATCGATATTTATTTTAATTTAGAGTATTTTTAATACAATTTTTATGATATAAATGATGTTTTTGCGTTTTTTTTATAATTTAGCGATTTTTTACCTTAACCATTTTTGGTTTTAATTCTTAAAATTTGTGATTTTTTTTATAAAAATTGTATGATATAATTTATATTTTGTGATTTCTTTTGTCAAATTAAAGAATTTATTTAACGATTTTTCATTAAATAGTCTATTTAAGCGATTTGCTTAAATTAGCGATTTTATGAGACTCCAGCTATTTTAAGAAAATAATTCAGATTCAATAAATAATTGTTAAAAAATAATTATAGAATAACGATATTTTAGAGGAGTGTATGTTCCTATTCGATTATTTAGATATTTTAGCGGTAACGGTAGTTGCAGTTATTTTGGAAACGCTATTTTAGAGATAACGGTAGTCGAGCTAAAAACATATTTTAAAGGTAACAGTCAGAAAAACTTTGGAAAAAGCTTTAAATCATGGTTGGCTACTGATTCGAAACGTTTGAAAGGTAACGGTAACGTTAGTTTGGATTATTTCGGAAACGTTGATTAGTAAATTCCAAAAAAAAAAATAAAAAATAAGGTGATATAGTAGTTTATATTTTAAATTCTCTATATTTCAATAAAATCAAAAATTTGTATTTTCATAATAAATTATAATTATTTACAGAATAACGGTAACGGTATTTACAATTATACCGGTAACGGTAAATGCAGTTATTACGCTAACGGTTGCTTAGCGGTAACGGTATTCGAGCTGAAATGGTATTTTAGTGGTAACGGTAGCCAATCTTGCTTTAAACGCAAATAACTTGGAATTTAGAAGGCTTCAGCCATAAACTGCAATTGTTCATGTAAATGTAATTTTTCACAGAAATTCCTGATTTTTTATGAACTTTTATTATACCCTTCACCTTCGTGAAAAGGGTATATATAGCGGAGTCGATTAAGCAATGTCCATGTGTCTGTCTGTTGAAATCAACTTTCCGAAGCCCCCAAATAACTTACATACACGATTCATACATCTATATTCTTCCGGCTCTGTTACTATTTAAAATCGAGAAAATCGGTCCACAAATGGAGATACAAGGAAATAACCAAGACAACCTCGATTTCTGACCTATATGTGGATTACTAAGTAATTAATATAATGATAGACATTTCAAAGACCTTTGTAACGACGTATATAAGACCATAGTAAGTTGGATCTACAATGGGTCAAAATCGGAAAAAATATTTTTTAACCCAAATTTTTTTTTTTCATCAAATGTTTTTTTTCGGTAAATATTAAAAAATAATTTAAAAAACGAAAAAAAATTTAAAATTTAAAAACAATTTTTTTTTAAATTTTAAAAAATTTTAAACAAATAATTCGAAAAAAAATTTATTTAAAAAAAATAAAAAAACAACTTTAGAAAAAACAAGTAAGAGTACTATATTCGGCTGTGCCGAATCTTATATACCCTTCACCAAATTATACTTAAAAATATTTTTATTTAAACAAAATCAAATTTTTTTTTTAATGTTTTAAAATTTTTCCAAATTCTTTTTTAATTTTTTTTAAAAAAGTTTTTTCAAAATTTTTTTTTTAAATTTCTTTAATTATTTTTTTTTTAAAAAGAATTTATGAAAAAAAAAATTTTTTGATGAAAAAAATTTCCGGTTAACAAATATTTTTTTCGATTTTGACCCATTGTATGTCCAACTTACTTTGGTCTTATATACGTCGTTGCAAAGGTCTTCGAAATATCTATCATTAGATATCCATATTGTCTATATTAATGACTTAGTAATCCAGATATAGGTCAAAAATAGGTGAAAAATCGAGGTTGTCCTAGTTTTTTTCTTATATCTCAGCCATTTGTGGACCGATTTTCTCGATTTTAAATAGCGACCGAGCAGGAAGAATTTCGGAGATATTGATGTATGAATCGTGTATGTAAGTTATTTGGGGGCTTCGGGAAGTTGATTTCAACACACAGACGGAGAGAAGGACAGACGGACATGGCTATATCGATTCCGCTATCTATAACGATCCAGAATATATATACTTTATGGGGTCGCAAATGAAAAATGTAGAAAATACAAACGGAATGACAAACTTATATAAATACAAATAAAAACAAGTAAGAGAGCTATATTCGGCTGTGCCTAACCTTATATACCCTTCACAAAATTATACTTTAAAATAAATTTTTTTAAATATTTTTAGGTAAACAAAATTAAATTTTTTTTTTAATTGTTTTTCAAAAATTTTTTTTTTTGAAATTTTTTTTTTAATTTTTTTTAAAAAAAGTTTTTTCCAAATTTTTTTTTTAATTTTTTATTTTTGGAAAAAAAAATTTAACACAAAAAAAAATTTTTGATGAAAAAAAAAATTCGGGTTAAAAAATATTTTTCCCGATTTTGACCCAACTTACTATCTACATCGTTGCAATGGACTTTGAAATATCTATCATTAGATATCCATATTGTCTATATTAATGACTTAGTAATCCATATATAGATCAAAAATAGGTAAAAAATCGAGGTTGTCCCGGTTTTTTGCTCATATCTCCGTTATTTATGGACCGATTTTGCTGATTTTAAATAGCAAACTTCTCGAAAGCATGTCTGACAGAATTATTGAAGATTTGGATCCCGAAGATATCTGGGGTCTTCAGAAAATTGATTTCAACAGACAGACAGACGGACATGGCTTAATCGACTCCGCTATCTATAAGGATCCAGAATATATATATACTTTATAGGGTCGGAAATGAAAAATGTAGAAAATACAAACGGAATGACAAACTTATATATACCCTTCTCACGAAGGTGAAGGGTATAATAAAAAAAGGTTTACCTAAAAATAATTAAAATTTTTATTTTGAAGTATAATTTGGTGAAGGCTATATAAAATTCGGCACAGCAGAATATAGCTAGCTGCTCTCTTACTTGTTTTAATGTGACCACTTTTTTGTCATCCGGTATATGTTGTATTACAATAACAACAACATTTAGGATATTCCATTTAAAAGGTATCCTATTATGTCATATTGTCATAATGTTGTAATATTTCACAATGGTTTCAAGCGAAAAATGTCCTAAATGCTATGTTTGTTCTGTTATCGTAACCAACCAGCAGAGACCTGCGCCGAACTACCAAGAGTCGGTTAAGCCGAGCCGCCAAACCGTCAAATATTACAACATTATGACATGTTAGGATATCTTGTGAATTGCACAAATGTTTTATTTGTTTAATTGTAATGATGCTAATAAAAAGAAAGTTCATAATTTTAAATTGACTTTATTGCCGTTTATTTATATTTTATTTTAGTTTTGACACTTTTACGCCTTAAAGTGTCCCCCCAATACACAAGTTATTGAGGAAAAGTTTAATAAATTTTCTTTATTTACATTCTGGTTTTTATGGGTTTTTTTCAAACGTTTTTGCTGTATTTTAATATCGATTACACATTTCTTTTAACAATTGTTCTTTCTTTAGTGGTTGCAATCATTGAACACATGTTAATTAACGTATTTGTTTTTTGAAATTAATTAATTAGTTTAATTTAACTTAACTAATTAGTTGGATAAATAAGTTAGTCTTTCTAGTGAAATGATACTACTGGTGTTTTCTAAATAAATATTGGTGGTTGGTAAATGTTGGTTTTAAATGAGGAATCAAAGAGTTGTTGTTTAAATATTAGTGAATTTTAAGGGAAAACGATAAGAAGTGTCTACTAAGGGAATAATATATTATTTTTTGTCAAACTATTTTTAATAGTTCTTAAATGTTATTATTTTAAGTTTCCCATAAGTAAATAAAACTCACAATTCAATCACTCAACTTTTGTTAGTATTTATGTCAATATATTAAAATATTCTTTATTTTGGATTTTTGTTTTTGTTTGAAACAAAAACTAAGATTTTTATTTAAACTTGACAATCAAATATACATTTGAAGGCCGAACCTGATAAGAATAAATAAAAGATGACTTGAAATTTACTCTAAAGATTTGTGATTACACCATTTCCAATTCTATTTCAGAATTTTCCATTTGAATTTCAGAATTTTTAATTTATATTTAAACGTTTTGTAATTGTATTTCAGAAATTTCCATTAGTTATGCTATTAGAATTTTCTGAAATACTATAGGAAATTTCGGAAATATAATTGAAATATTCTTAAACTCAATTACAAAAATTTTGAAATATAAGTAGATATTGGAATTTTTTGAAAAACAATAGGAAATGGTGTAGAATAGCAATAATTTATATAAAAATATTTTCAGTAGCCAGACTTGGTGACAATTATGTTCAACACAAACCATAAATTTTCCCCCCAGGTGGGAATTTCAAAAGGTTTGAGAGGAAAGAAAATTTCCTTCTGAGTGCTCCAATATGGAGTTAGCTAGTTACTTCGCTGGCTCTAAGTAGAGCATAAACACTCCAATTGACCAAAATTTTTAATTAATTCGGTTTAGAGAAATAGCACAGCTATTTTGTTATTAGTATAGAATGAATTATCTACAGAAATTTTGTTCCACAATGATAAATTTTCTATTGTGACTTGCAAAAAGTTTATTTTAGAGAAATCGTAATATTCGCTTTATTAATTATACTTGTAATATTTATTGCAAATAAAAATATTGTAATTAAGTTAAATTATCTAAATATGCTTGTCATATCTGACAAAGTTTAACAATTAATTGAGGAATTTGATTGATAGTGAAATATATTCTTTACTTGAAACTAAGAAAGAAAATCACATCTCCATTTTAGTAGTTTTGAGATATTTAGCTTTCGCGCCTTATATTTTTCTTAAAAATATTTTATTAAATTTGATTAACTTTGATGTTAAAGTATAGAAAATGGTCTTATGACTTTATAATTTTTTTTTTATACCCTTCACCTTCGTGAGAAGGGTATATATAAGTTTGTCATTCCGTTTGTAATTTCTACATTTTTCATTTCCGACCCTATAAAGTATATATATTCTGGATCCTTATAGATAGCGGAGTCGATTAAGCCATGTCCGTCCGTCTGTCTGTCTGTCTGTCTGTCTGTCTGTCTGTCTGTCTGTCTGTCTGTCTGTCTGTCTGTCTGTCTGTCTGTCTGTCTGTCTGTCTGTCTGTCTGTCTGTCTGTCTGTCTGTCTGTCTGTCTGTCTGTCTGTCTGTCTGTCTGTCTGTCTGTCTGTCTGTCTGTCTGTCTGTCTGTCTGTCTGTCTGTCTGTCTGTCTGTCTGTCTGTCTGTCTGTCTGTCTGTCTGTCTGTCTGTCTGTCTGTCTGTCTGTCTGTCTGTCTGTCTGTCTGTCTGTCTGTCTGTCTGTCTGTCTGTCTGTCTGTCTGTCTGTCTGTCTGTCTGTCTGTCTGTCTGTCTGTCTGTCTGTCTGTCTGTCTGTCTGTCTGTCTGTCTGTCTGTCTGTCTGTCTGTCTGTCTGTCTGTCTGTCTGTCTGTCTGTCTGTCTGTCTGTCTGTCTGTCTGTCTGTCTGTCTGTCTGTCTGTCTGTCTGTCTGTCTGTCTGTCTGTCTGTCTGTCTGTCTGTCTGTCTGTCTGTCTGTCTGTCTGTCTGTCTGTCTGTCTGTCTGTCTGTCTGTCTGTCTGTATGTCTGTCTGTCTGTCTGTCTGTCTGTCTGTCTGTCTGTCTGTCTGTCTGTCTGTCTGTCTGTCTGTCTGTCTGTCTGTCTGTCTGTCTGTCTGTCTGTATGTCTGTCTGTCTGTCTGTCTGTCTGTCTGTCTGTCTGTCTGTCTGTCTGTCTGTCTGTCTGTCTGTCTGTCTGTCTGTCTGTCTGTCTGTCTGTCTGTCTGTCTGTCTGTCTGTCTGTCTGTCTGTCTGTCTGTCTGTCTGTCTGTCTGTCTGTCTGTCTGTCTGTCTGTCTGTCTGTCTGTCTGTCTGTCTGTCTGTCTGTCTGTCTGTCTGTCTGTCTGTCTGTCTGTCTGTCTGTCTGTCTGTCTGTCTGTCTGTCTGTCTGTCTGTCTGTCTGTCTGTCTGTCTGTCTGTCTGTCTGTCTGTCTGTCTGTCTGTCTGTCTGTCTGTCTGTTGAAATCAGTTTTCTGAAGACCCCAGATATCTTCGGGATCCAAATCTTCAATAATTCTGTCAGACATGCTTTCGAGAATTTTGCTATTTAAAATCAGCAAAATCGGTCCACAAATGGCTGAGATATGAGGAAAAAACCAAGACAACCTCGATTTTTGACCTATTTTTTTACCTATATCTGGATTACTAAGACATTAATATAGACAATATGGATATCTAATGATAGATATTTCAAAGACATTTGCAACGACGTATATAAGACCATAGTAAGTTGGACCTACAATGGGTCAAAATCGGGAAAAAAATTTTGAACCCGAATTTTTTTTAAAAAAAAAAAATTGAAAAAACGAAAAAAAAAATTTTTAAAATTTAAAAAAAAAAATTTTTTAAAATTTAAAAAAAAAAATTTTTTAAATTTAAAAAATGTTTTTTTTTTTAAATTTAAAAAAAAAAATGTTTAAATTTAAAAAAAAAAATTTAAAATAACAATCGAAAAATTTTTTTTCCAAAAAATTCAAAAAACAACTGGAAGAAAAATTAAATTTTGTTTACCTAAAAATATTTAAAATTTTGAAGTATAATTTGGTGAAGGGTATATAAGATTCGGCACAGCCGAATATAGCACTCTTACTTGTTTTGCCCTATTTTTGACCTATATCTGGATTACTAAGTCATTAATATAGACAATATGGATATCTGATAGATATTTCAAAGACCTTTGCAACGACGTATATAAGACCATAGTAGATTGGACCTACAAAGGGTCAAAATCGGAAAAAATATTTTTTAACCCGAATTTTTTTTTCACCAAAAAAAAAATTTAAAAAACCAAAACAATTTTTTAAAATTTTATAAAAAGAACTTAACAAATTAAAAAAAAAAATTAAAATTTAAAAAATTTGAAATTTTTTTTTTACAATAAAAAGAAAAATAAATTGTGAAGTATAATTTGGTGAAGGGTAATTCGGCACAGCCGAATATAGCTTTCTTACTTGTTTAAAATACGATAATCATTTTGCACTAATAAACGTTTTTCGCAATAAAATAATTTTTTATTGGGTGTATGACTTAAAAATGCGATATTTTTTAAAATTTTTAGCTTTTATTTTGAAACATTTGTACTATGAACTTTTCCCATCTTTCTGGGTTCCGAGCCAAAAGAACTGCTCATCTTTTGAAGCCAAAACGAATAAAGACATTTTCAGATACTCTGTTCCAAAAAAGTAAAGCATATTCCAGAGAGAGCGTTCAGCTTTGATCGAAACAAATAGCAGTCGGACGGGGTAAGGTCTGGACTATAAAGTGGGTGAAGCCAAACTTCCCAAACACTTCACTCAAGATACTTTTTAACAGGTATTGTAACATGTGACCGATCGTTGTCATACTGGAATATTACGGATACATGTCTGGCCAAAGCTCGCTTCAAACGAATCGGTTGCGTTCGTTATAGGTTCCCTGTGATGGTCTGGTCAGATTTTAGCAGCTCATAATATATAGAATCCTTTTGCTCCCACCAAATACAGAGCATTAACTTAGCGCCATGGACATTTGGCTTTGGTGACGATTTGGCTGGTTGGTCGGGCTTCACATACGTTCTTTTAAGCTTCGGGTTATAGTAATGGATACATTTTTCATCACAAGTAATGATTCGGTACAAAAATGAGCATTATTTTGGGTCATGCTAATTTGTCTTTCAAGGTCTCTCGCCTTCATTGATTTTTGCAAGCACTTGTTGAGTTTGACAACATTCTTCATGCATTGATGCCTCTAATTCATGGTCTTCAAACTGTTTTTGGCTGGCCTGGGTGATCTTTGTCTTCCGTGTCAAAATCACCACTTTTGAACCTCACAAACCATCTTTCGCACGTTAAAACCGTTAGAACACTTTCACCATAAGCTTTGGTGAGCAATCGGTGTGCTTCAAATTGAAGAAGTAAAGCAAAACTTTCCGCATATGACGCTGTGTTGGCAATAAATGGCAGATATGTACATTTTCAAAATGACACAAAAACTGCATTCAAAAGATACGCCATCTATTGTAATTCCCTCACTTTTAAGTCAATAACTAAAAAAAGTATACTAATCTGCTCAGGATCAGTTACTGAAACGATTAAGCGATGTTCTTCCGTTCATCTGACATCGCAATTTTAAAAAGAAACCCTATTGAATTTTAGGACCACTCTATTGAAAATTTCATTAATGTTCATAAATCTCTAATATATATATGTTAGTATCCAAATAAAATTCAACATAAATAAGATTCATATACGAGGACGGATCAATAAGTCAGTGACTTTTTGAATTTCTCGCCTCGTAACTTAGAGAGCAACACTGATGCTGTCAACAGGCAGCTGTTGCAGTTGACTCCTGTCAAAATTTGAACAAGCTGCGTCATTTTTATACCCTTCACCATGAGTGGCAAGGGTATATATAAGTTTGTCATTCCGTTTGTAATTTCTACATTTTTCATTTGCGACGCCACAAAGTATATATATTCTGAATCGTTATAGATAGCGAATCGATATAGCCATGTCCGTCTGTCCGTCTGTGTGTTGAAATCAACTTTTTGAAGCCCCCAAATAACTTACATACACGAATGATACATCAATATCTCCGAAATTCTTCCGGCTCGGTTGCTATTTAAAATCGAGAAAATCGGTACACAAATGGCTGAGATATAAGGAAAAAACCAGGACAACCTCGATTTTTGACCCATATCTGGATTACTAAATCATTAATATAGACAATATGGATATCTAATGATAGATATTTCAAAGACCTGTGCAACGACGTATATAAGACCATAGTAAGTTGGACCTACAATGGGTCAAAATCGGAAAAAAAATTTTAACCCGAATTTTTTTTTTCACCAACATTTTTTTTCACTAAATATTAAAAAAAAAATTAAAAACTAAAAAAAAAATTTTTAAAAACAATTTCGAAAAAACAACTGGAAAAAATTTAAATTTCGTTTACCTAAAAATATTTAAAATTGTTAGTTTAAAGTATAATTTGGTGAAGGGTATATACATAAGATTCGGCACAGCCGAATATAGCGCTCTTACTTGTTTAGTTTAGTTTGTGTTTGACAGCCATTGATAGCAGACTACCGCGAAACTTGAGGAGAAAATGGAAAAAGGTGAATTTCGTCAAGCATTAAGCTTGATTAATACCATGGAAACTTTGCACCATCAATTTAAATGGTAATAAGTAAAAGAGCTATATTCAGCTGTGCCGAATCTTATATACCATTCACCAAATTATACTTCAAAATAAAAACTTTAAATATTTTTAGGTAAACAAAATTTTTTTTTTTCAAAGTTATTTTAATTTTTTGGAATTTTTTTTTTTTGTTTTTTAAATTTTTATTTAATATTTAGCGAAAAAAATACTTTTGGTGAAAAAAAAAATTCGGGTTAAAAAATATTTTTTCCGATTTTGACCCACTTACTATGGTCTTATATAGTACGTCGTTGCAATGGACTTTCAAATATCTATTAGTAGATATCCATATTGTTTATATTAATGACTTAGTAATCCAGATATAGGTCAAAAATCGAGGTTGTCCTGGTTTTTTCCTTATATCTCAGCCATTTGTGGACCGAGCCGGAAGAATTCCGGAGATATTGATGTATGAATCGTGTATGTAAGATATTTGGGGGCTTCGGAAAGTTGATTTCAACAGATAGACAGACGGACAGACATAAGGACATGGCTTAATCAACTCAGGATCCAGAATATATGTATATACTTTATAGGGTCGGAAAATTATATTGTGGAAATTACAAATGGAATGACAAACTTATATACATATACCCTTCTGACGAAGGTGAAGGCTATAAAAAATTGTTTTACTGAATTTCGTTGTGGCCGTACAAGCACTAAATATTCCGAATGTTCTGCACAACCAGTTGAGGTCTCTACACCCGAAACAATTGAACACAATAATTAGTCATAGCTCCCTCATAAATGTTAAAAAGAAAACTGTTTATAATGATATACTCGGTGATATTCTCTTCTCATGTTCTCAAATTAATGTAATCAGTCGGTTGCTACGTTGAATAATCGATTCGTCAAACTGCTAACACTAGTTGTGCTTGCTGTCTTTAACCACTTGTTGACTACATTGTTTTAGTTTTTGTAATTTATTTTTAAAATCATTTTTTTCTTTTTTTAAATGTTCCCACAATTTACGAAAAAAAAAAATTCATATTGCGATGTATTGAGAGTGGCCAAGAACTTGAACGTGAAAATGAAGAAAAAACATGTTGAATTTTATTTGGTTTTATTTAAAAATAAACGCGGATATATTTGTATTTGTTTTTGATATGTTTTTAATGATATTTTTACAAGACTAACACACTAATTACTGCTACTAAAATAAAGGTATTTTTGTGAGTTAAATTTAAAACGAAGGGTGCAGGGTAAAGTAAAGGGGTTTGTCACAGTAGTAGTTACATGAGAGGTCAGGGAATTTAACATGGCGTCTTTGTAGTAGGAAGATATCTTCAGCTCTGTGATTGGTCACTGGTGTATATTAATTCATTGTGTTTACAATTTAATTAAAATTAATTGCTAATTGATAATTTTTCATTAATTGAAATTTTGTCAACATTTAAGTGATTTGCCCCCCTTTTCACTAGTCACGGGACGTTTAATATAATTAACACAAATTTAGACTAGAGTAGTTTTTCCTAATGGTTTTTAGAGTTCTAAACAGAATTTACTTTAAATATTGGGAAGTATGAATTAAAAATGTGGAATTTACAATAGATGGCGTATCTTTTGAACGCGGTTTTTGTTTTAAATAACTTTTATGTCATTTTGAAGAGAACATATCTGTCATTCATTCTCACTTAGTTATTGAACATTATAAAGAAAACAAAACAGTTTTTTTTGCTTCAAAATTGTAGAATTTTGTACCAACAAAGCGTCATATGCGGGAAGTTTTGCTATACTTCTTTACAAAGCTTATGGTGAATGTGTTTTATCGGTTTCAACGTGCGAGAGATGCGGTTGTGCGGTTCGGAAGTGATGATTTTGACACGGAAGAAAAAGATCGCACAGGCCAGCTAAAAAAAAGTTTTAAGACCAAGAATTGGAAGCATTACTCCATCAAGTTTGTTGTAAAACTCAACAAGAACTTGTTAAATCATTGGGTTCTACTCCAGCAGCAATTTGAAAATGTTTGCAAGCAGCATCATTCATCCAAAATTGGATACCATACGAAGGCGAGAGACCTTGAAAGATGATTTTGCATGTCCGAAATGATGATTGAACGGTATCATTTTTGCACCGAATCATTATCTGTGATAAAAAACGGATCCATTACGATAAGCCAAAGCGTTAGAGGTCGTAAGAGAAGCCCGACCAACCACACGAATCGGTACTAAAGTCAAATATCCATGGCTCTAAGGTAATGCTCTGTATTTGGTGGGAACAAAAGGGTCCTAACTATTATGAGCTGCTTAAATCTGACCACACTATCACAGGGAACCTGTACCGAATACAACTGATTCGTTTGAAGCGAGCATTGACCGAAAAATAACCGGAAAATGCGGCCAAAAACTTCAATACTCTATCATGACAACACTCGGCCACATGTTACAATACCTGTTTAAAAGTATTTAGAATGAAGTGGTTGGAAAGTTTTGCTTCATCCGCCTTATAGTCCAGACCATGCCCCTTCCGACTACTATTTGATTCGATTGTATCCTCTCTGAAGGCGACAGACCTTGAAAGGCGATTTTGCATGTCCGAAATGATGCTTGAACTGTATCATTTTTGCATCGAATCATTATCTGCGATAAAAAACGGATCCATTACGATAACCCGAAGCGTTAGAGGGCACAAGTGAAGCCCGGCCAACCACACGAATCGGTACTAAAGTCAAATATCCATGGCAGTAAGTATGGTGGGAACAAAAGGATCCTAACTATTATGAGCTACTTAAATCTGGCCAGACCATCACACGGAACCTGTACCGAATGCAACTGATTCGTTTTAAGCCAGCTTTGGCCGAAAATCGCCCAGACATGAAACCGTAATATTCCATCATGACAACTCTCGGCCACTTGTTGCAATACCTGCTGAAAAGTATTTAGAATGAAGTGGTTGGGAAGTTTTGCCTCAGCCGCTTAATAGTCCAGACCATGCACCATCCGATCAATGGAGAACGCTCTCTCTAGGATACTCTTCTCTTTGAAATAGAGTATCCGAAATTGGTTTGATTCGTTCTTGGCCTCAAAAGATGAGCAGTTCTTTTGGCGCGGAATCCATTAGTTAGCAGGAAGATGGGAAAAGGTTATGGCTAACAATGGCCAATACTATGAATAAATTCATATTGTACAAATGTTTCAAAATAAAAGCTTAAAATTCCGTATTAATTTAATGATTTTTGAAACTTTTTAAATTATTTTCTGTCCTTAATCACTCTCTGTAACTTTTGCCTTGTCGTTAGCTGCTTTTAATTTATCTTAAATTTCTTTTTAGATTTAATTTTTTGATTTATTACATTTTTGAATTAAAAAAATCTCCCATTACACTAAAACCATTAATTTAAATTGTCTATAAAATCATAAATTGTTCTTAATTAAATCTGTAGCAAACTTTTTTATTTAAGAAAAACCCCAAACATCATTAAACTGTCTTTTTACAATTTCTTTTGAATATCAAAACATTTAAAATCAATTTCACTCAATTAAAAATAGATGTTTTTTTTATACAACAATTCTACGCGCACAAATTAACACAGCCAGTAAAATGAAATAAAAAGAAAAAAAATTTAAAAAATGAAACAAATTGAAAATAGTAACGTACAACAACTAGTAATAAATTAATTTGCAGTTAATTCTTTTTCATTCAATATTTATAACGAGACAAGAAAAACTGCCACACACCACACGACACTTAGAATCAACAATACTCGTCTTGCACTAGTCCGTGTTAACACTTTGAGATCCGCTATAAAACTAAAGAAAATGCTCTTAATTTTCTATTCAAAACTTTTTGAAAAAATAAATAAATAATCGTTAATGACAATTTGGCACCCTTTTGCTCGTGTCGTTGCTGTCGTCCGTTCGTTACGAATGTAAATTTGAAATCTTCGTTTCGTTTTGCTCAATTTAAACGTAAATTTTTCTCTTCATTGATTGAGCAAAGTAAAGTAAAGTGGTTGTGGTTTTTCTTGCTTTTATTGTAGTTTTATTATTGTTGTAATGTTTGTTTATTAATTATTAATTTGTTTAATAAATTTGCAAATAAAAATGGTTGATTTAATTGTTTAAATAAATACCACCACAGCCAGTTGACAATTTATGTGTATAAAAAATAATGTCACAATCTGTAGTAAATCATAAAGAGAGTGTAAGGGAAGATTACAATTTAGGCGACAGGCTGTAAGATACAAAAAGTTCTTTAAAGAATTTAAAGGCTGATTGTTTAATTTCGAAGGCATCGAGGACTTTCATTGCCAAGTAATAAGTTAGAGGGTGTTCCAAAAGCAACTTCAGAACTTTGACAGTTGATAGAGGCCATATTGTTGAAGCTTCCTCTGTCTAATTGGCTGTCATTTATTCAGTTTGTTTTGCCAAAACACCATGGACGATTACAGCGTTCAACAATAGGTGCAAATGATAAAATTATTTTATCAAAATGGATGTTCTGCTTGGGCAACGATTCGCACGCTTTGCCCATTTTCTGGATGAATTCTGAACGACACCAGAATTTACTTTAAATACTGGGAAATTTGAATTAAAAATATGGGATTTACAATAGATGGCGTATCTTTTTAACTCGATGTTTGTTTTTAATAACTCATATGTCATTTTGAAGAGAACATATCTGTCATTCATTCTCACTTAGTTATTGAACATTATAAAGAAAACAACACAGCTGTTTTTTGCTTCGAAAATGTCGAATTTTGTACCAACAAAGCGTCATATGCGGGCAGTTTTGCTTTACTTTGAAAAAAAGTGCTGCTGATTGCTCACCAAACCTTGTGGTGAATGTGTTTCATAGGATTCAACTTGCGAGAGATGGTTTGTGCAGTTCAGAAGTGGTGATTTTGACACGGAAGACAATGATCGCCCAGGCCAGCCAAACAAGTTTGAGGACCAAGAATTGGAGTCATTACTCCATGAAGATTGTTGTAAAACTCAACAAGAGCTTTGCAAAATTCATTGGCCTGGGCGAACCTTCATAAGATCCAAGAGCGTCCAATGAATCACGAAAAATTCACAGTTTGGTGGGGATTTTGGTCTGGCGGCGTTTTATTTGAGAACGATGCTGGGCAATCATTCATCATCAAAGGCGAGTGCTATAGGTCGATGACTACCAACTTCTTTTGGCCTGAATTGAATGCCATGAACACCAACGATATGTGGTTTCCAGAGAACGGCACTACGTGCCATGTGAACTGGCGATTTGACCGATTAGACTTTTTCTTGCTGGATTTTCTTACGTCGCAGGTCTATGCGGATATGCCACAAACCTCAGCGGCTTTTTAAGCCAACATAACCCATGTCAAATTCAGCACGATTTATGCGCCAGAATCATGGATAATTGGAAATTTCGAGATACCAGATAGATGACCCGAGCAATTTGAGGGCATGGCCATCTTACGTGGTTGTAATTTGAACTGTCTACCGAGAACGTGTGATTTTATCCCGATAGACTTTTTCTTGTGCGGTTTTCTTAAGTCGCGGCTCTATGCCAAAATGGCCACTCATGGCATCGGTAAAATTCTGCCTGATGTATGGTCCAGAGTCATGGAGAATTGGACATATCGGATACGCGCCACCCAGGGAAACCGCGGGTGGCGCTATATTCCATACATAATGCAATCGATAGAACTTTCAAACGAATAAAAAATGTAGATGATAAATCCATGACTCTTTGAATTTCCCTGACCTTAACTCAAAAGGGCAACTCTGCTGCTGTCAACAGAAATCTATCAGTTGACTCCTGTCAAAATTTAAACAAGTTGCGTCATTTAGTTTGAGTTTGACAGCCATTGATAGCAGACTACCACGTGACTTGAGGATAAAATGGAAAAAACCAAGGCTAAGCTTGATAAATACTATGGGAATTCTGCACCATCAATTTCAATGGTAAAAAAGTGATTTACTGAATTTCATTGTGGCCGTACAACGCACGGAAGATGCCGAACGTTCTGGACGCCCAGTTAAGGTCTCTACACTCGAAACAATTGAAAAAATTTACGACATGGGGTTTGCCAAACGGCGATTGAAAGTGCAAAAAATTGAGGAAGCCACAGGCAGTTCACTAGGCTCAGTGGTTTCAATTTTGAAGGATCACTTGCGTATGAAAAAGCTGTCCGCAAGATGGCTGCCGTATTTGCTCACAATCGGATGCACAAAAGGGTTCACACATGTGCAGTTTTAACCGAAAAAATCCATGACTTAGTCTCCCTTTTCCTACTTATTCTCCGGATTTAGCCCCGAGTGACTATAACTTGTTTCCAAACCTGAAGAAATGACTCGGCGGAAAGAGATTTGACTACAACGATGAAATTATCTCCCAAAATAAATGGTGATCTCGATAAATTTTAGTTTTTGGAAGGGATAAAAAATGTGTATAATGTTGAACAAAGTGTAGATAGCTCAAGGGATTCCGAGCCAAAAGAACAGCTCATCTTTTGAGGCCAAGAACGAGTCCAGGCAATTTCGGATACTCTGTTTCAAAGTGAAGAGTATCCCAGAGAGAGCGTTCTGGATCGATCGAAACCAATAGTAGACGGACGGGGCAGGGTCTGGTCTAAAAAGCGGGTGATGCAAAACTTCCCAACCACTTCATTCTAAATACTTTTTAACAGGTATTGCAACATGTGGCCGAGCGTTGTCATGATGGAATATTTTATGTCTGACCACATATTCTGGGCGTTTTTCGGCCAATGCTCGCTTCAAACGAATCAGTTGCGTTTGGTACAGGTTCCCTGTGATACTCTGGCCGGACTACAGCAGCTCATAATAGATAGGACACTTTTTGCTCCCACCAAAAACAGAGCATTTCCTTAGCGCCATGGATATTTGGCTTTGGTGTCAATTCGGCTGGTTGGTCGGGCTTCAAATACGATCTCTTACGCTTCCGGTTATCGTAATGGATCCATTATTCATCGCAAGTAATGATTCGGTGCAAAAATTATATTCACTCCAATCGCGAAACAATATTTCACATGAAATATTTTCCCTTTTCCCATTTTTCGTTCATTAACTTTGTTCACGTGAAAAAATTCCCCAACATGGGAAATTTTTAATTGGAATTTTGTAAACAATAAACATCTGTTACGAACAAAATCGACTATTGTGAATGAAAAGTTCATGGGAATATCACAATAGCAGTTTTCACTTCGAGGGAAATGAATATTTCATGGGAACATAAATTTCACATGTTTTGCCGATAAGGCTGATTCTTTTATATCGTTCAAGCAGCATTTCAGACATGCAAAATCGCCTTTCAAGCTCTATCGGCTTATATTCGTATGGTACCCAATTTCCCTGTATTTGAATGAATCCTGCGGTTCGTAAATGTTTTGAAATTGTTGCTTGAGTATCTCTCAATGATTTTTTTAGCTCTTGTTGAGTTTTACAACAACCTTCATGAAGTAATGCCTCTAATTCTTGGTCTTCACACATTTTTGGTTGGCCTGGACTATCCTTTTCCTCCGTGTCAAAATCGCCACTTCTGAATCTCACAACCGCATCTCTCGCACTTTGAAACCGATGAAACACATTCACCATAAGCTTTGGTGAATGTGTTGTGCTTCAGCGGCACTTTTTTTAAAATTAAAGAAGTAAAGCAAAACTTCCCGTTTTGTTGGCACAAAATTCGACATTTTCGAAGCAAAAAAAGAAACTGTTGTTTACACTCTAATGTTTAATAACTAAGTGAGAATAAATGACAGATATGTAGCCTTAAAAAATCCCGCATTTTTAAGTCATGCTCCCTATAATAAAGAAGTCATTACTAGACTACTTCAAAGTAATGAATAATAGTCATTGATATTCATTAGTTGAAAATCATTATCAAGTTTTTGCCGGGGAATTATTTGTTAGTTTAGGGTTCAAATCAGTGGTGGGATTGATGAGAACATGAAACTTGGATTATAATATTATAATATGCTCGTTCGTTGTATGAACTTCGTTGACATACGTGTTATTTAAACGGGTAAATAACCAATCATGTTCGACCATTAATGGCTATTAGTGCCAATCACTGGTTTAATAGAATATGTACAAGTTTACCTCTTATTCAGAGGGCTTCATTTTATAAAACGCAACGACAAACATTAAACTAATTTGCTATGAAAAAAATCAAGTTTAAAACCTTTTTCCCAGTATTCTTTATACAAATTGCTTACGTTTCTGAACTATTCTGAACTATTCATAGAAATTGCTTAAGAACCTTAAAGCATGTTTAAAAAGTAGAACTCTTGATTACTAAAGGCCCTTGTTTGTTTATCTTTGCTGTTCCTCTTATTAGCTAAATTTTTATTTACTTTTTACCACTTTGGAAATCTAACAGATTTTTAAATATTTATTTGAGTTTCATAAACTTTATATGGACACAAGCTTAATTTGTTAGACACGTTTGAAAACAAAATCAATAATAATAATTCTAAAAACAATTTGATTAAGTATTAACTAGCTTTAAAATGTAACATTCTAATAAAATTTTTCCTTTTCCTTACTGAATAATAAATAGATTTCCGTTAAATATCAAATGAAAATTGTAAATATTTATATTGTTTCCGTTAGGTTTTCAAATTGTTTACCTTACAGGAGAAAGAAGGGGGTGGCAACAAAGTTTGTTATTAGGTTGGTAACAGTTTTAAAAGGATTATTTAAACAGTAACGAAAGTATATAAAAATAATTTGAGGCCATCAGCGCAAAAGTGGTGTAACCCACAATTTCATACAAAAAAGTTTCAAGACCAAGAATTGTAGGCATTACTCCATGAAGATTGTTGTCAAACTCAACAAGAGCTTGCAAAATCATTGGGAGCTACTCAAGCAGCAATTCCAAAATGTTTGTGAGCAGCAGGATTCATCCAAAAGCAGGGAAATTGGGTACCATACGAATTGAAGCTGAGAGATCGTGAAAGATGATTTTGCATGTCTGAACGCTATAAAAGAAACTGATTTTAGCACCGAATCATTACTTGCGATGAAAAATGGATCTGTTACGATAACCCAAAGCGTAAGAGATCGTATGTGAAGCCCGGCCAACCAGACGAATCGACACCAAAGCCAATTATCCATGGCGCCAAGGTAATGCTCTGTATTTGGTGGGACCAAAAGGGTCCTATATATTATGAGCTGCTGAAATCTGGCCAGACCATCACAGAGAACCTGTACCGAATACAATTGATTCGTTTGAAGCGAGAATTCCATCATGACAACACTCTGCTACATGTTGCAATACCCACCTTATAGTCCAGACCATGCCCCTTCCGGCTACTATTTGTTTCGATCAATGCCGAACGCTCTCTCTTGGATGAGCTTCACTTTGGAACAGAGTATTCGATATTGTGTTGAGTTGTTTTCTCACCCGCCTTATATTCCAGACTTTACTCCTTTCGACTACTATTTGTTTCGATCAATGCCGAACGCTCTCTCTGGAATACTCTTCACTTTGAAACAGAGTATCCGAAATTGGCTTGATTCGTTCTTGGCCTCAAAACATGAGCAGTTTTTTTGGCTCGGAAGCCATATGTTGCCAGAAAGATGGGAAAAGTTCATAGCTAACAATGGCCAATATGTTGAATAAATTTATATTGTACAAATGTTTCAAAATGAAAGCTAAAAATTTGATTTGATTTCTATTTTTGGTTCTAAATTGATTGATATTCGATTTAGCTTATCTCGATATCTTCTGTAAGTGTGTGTTTAAATCAAATTTTCTCCTACAACCAACAATTTGAACCATATTTCTTAATTTGTTCCCGTATCTTATATTTCTAAAATGATCAGTATTGAACTTTGTCCAAATCGGTCCATAATTTAAGGAGTTAGGAGAAAACTTAAACTTGTCATGTACAACTTTTCAGATCTCCTATCTGTTGATACTTTTTATTCTATTTCTTTAATATTAAGACGATTTTCTATGGTCTAGGGCCTAAATGATTCGTTTTAGTCGAATAAATCTATTATAATACTTTATATTATTAGTTTTTTCCGTAATACAATATTGTATTAATGAATATTCCATTAATTGAAGGTACTTCCTTTTGGAATCCCTTAACATGAAAACATTTTAATTGATTAAAAATGTATTAAGCCGGAACAGTAATTTAAAGGAATTAAATAAAATTCAGTTAAAATTGTTTCAAACTCTAGATCTAGATCGGATAGTTTAAGGAAATGATGTTTAAACATTGTTAAAATTACACCAAATATTTGCTTTTGAAAAAGTTCTAATGTATTTTTTATACCCTACACCTTCGTGAGAAGGGTATATATAAGCTTGTCATTCCGTTTATAATTTTCACAATATAATTTTGCGACCCTATAAAGTATATATATTCTGGATTCTTATAGATAGCGAAGTCGACTAAGCCATGTCCGTCCGTATGTCTGTCTGTTGAAATCAATTTTCTGAAGACCCCAGATATCTTCGGGATCCAAATCTTCAATAATTCTGTCAGACATGCTTTCGAGAAGTTTCCTATTTAAAATCAGCAAAATCGGTCCACAAATTGATGATATATGAGGAAAAAACCAGGACAACCTCGATTTTTGACCTATATCTGGATTACTAAGTCATTAATATAGACAATATGGATATCTAATGAGAGATATTTCAAAGACCTTTGCAATGGGTCAAAATCGGAAAAAAATATTTTTGAACTCGAATTTTTTTTTCACCAAAAAAAATTAAAAAACAAAAAATTTTTTTTTTTAAATTTAAAAAAAAAAATTTTAATTTTAAAAAATTTAAATAACAATTATAAATTTTTTTTCCTAAAAATGAAAAAAAAACAACTTTGGAAAAAAAAATTTTTGTACCCAAAAATATTTAAAATTTTTATTTTGAAGTATAATTTGGTGAAGGGTATATAAGATTCGGTACAGCCGAATATAGCTCTCTTACTTGTTTTTATTTAGATCTTGATTATAAGTTTAGGAGTTAATACCTAAAATTTCCATAATTTTTACGCATAATAATCGATATAATAGAGTAGTGACCTTTGACCTACGATATCTTGATCTCGAGGATACATGATTTGTGAAGTCCTTTACCAGCATTTTTAAAATATGAAGGCGTATGAAAAACTCTAATTAGAATGTATTATTATATTAATTGTTTTTATACCCTTCACATTCGTGAGAAGGGTATATATAAGTTAGTCATTCCTTTTGTAATTTCTACATTTTTCATTTCCGACCCTATAAAGTATATATATTCTGGATCCTTATAGATAGCGGAGTCGATTAAGCCATGTCCGCCTGTCTGTTGAAATCAATTTTCTGAAGACCCCAGATATCTTCGGGATCCAAATCTTCAATAATTCTGTCAGACATGCTTTCGAGAAGTTTGCTATTTAAAATCAGCAAAATCGGTCCATAAATAACGGAGATATGAGCAAAAAACCGGGACAACCTCGATTTTTGACCTATTTTTGATCTATATCTGGATTACTAAGTCATTAATATAGACAATATGGATATCTAATGATAGATATTTCAAAGTCCATTGCAACGATGTATATAAGACCATAATAGTAAGTTGAACCTACAATGGGTCAAAATCGGGAAAAATATTTTTTTACCCGATTTTTTTTTTCATCAAAAATTTTTTTTTGTCATACATTTTTTTCCAAAAAAAAAAATTTTTTTAAAAATTTGGAAAAAACTTTTTTTTAAAAAAAATTAAAAAACAATTTCAAAAAAAAAAATTTTAAAAACAATTAAAAAAATTAAATTTTGTTTACTTAAAAATATTTAAAAAATTTATTTTAAAGTATAATTTGGTGAAGGGTATATACGATTCGGCACAACCAAATATAGCTCTCTTACTTGTTTTTTTTATAGAAGAGTTAAACGGTTGTGTCTGATACTAATTGGAAATTTAGAGAGTCTAAACTTAAGGATGAATTAAACCATGTTTAATAATCTGATATTAAGCTTTTAAACTAAGTTGGATTCTCCCTCTTTTACTCTCTTGGGCAAAGGTTACAAATATCAGTTTTTTTTTTACTGAGATCTTGATTATTTATTAAGCGTCCTTCAAGTTTAGCAGTTAATACCTAACATTTTCATAATTTTACGTGACATAAAAGTTTTCTCGTAGGTCGTATAATAATCGAGATAGAAAAAAAGTGACCTTTGACCTTCTATATCTCGAGTAACAAACACTTGATTTGTGAAGACTTTTACTTGTCATTTTAGAGTATAAAGGCGTGTAAAAAACTCTAATTGGAAGGCATTATTATATTCATTGCTTTCACACAGAAAAAACTATTTCCTAAACCGTTTCAATTCAAATATATATCACATATTGAACTGGTTTCAATTATTTTATAATTGAATCAAGTATTCATGTGCTCAAAAACAAAATTTTCTGATATTTTCAATTGAATTTTGAGTTTTGAATTTGATAATTTTGACAATTGAATATACAATTTTCGTTATTGGTTGAACTTTAAATACAAAAATTATTGAATAAATTATTTTCGTAATTGAAAACACGTTTTTGTTATTTTTTGTGTTTTCAATTACGAAAATTATATATTCAATAATTTTTGTATTTAAAGTTCAACCAATAACGAAAATTGTATATTCAATTGTCAAAATTATCAAATTCAAAACTCAAAATTCAATTGAAAATATCAGAAAATTTTGTTTTTAAGCACATGAATGCTTGATTTAATTATAAAATAATTGAAACCTGTTCAAAATGTGATAAATGTTTGAATTGAAATATAATTTTTTCTGTGCATTATTCACCTTATAACAATAAACTCCTTTAAATCCCTGCTGACAAATGCCCAACTAACTCTCTTTAACACCCTGTTATGGACGTACCTTGCACCAATTGCATAAATAATTAATAATTTTTATTCAAATTGATTTTTTCTTTCTCATGCAAGTTTTTAGTACATATTTGCTTACCTTAGTTATTTATTCTGGCACTTGTTAATTGATTAATTATATTTTAAAACTTCGTAACAATTTGCATTACATTGTTAAAGTTTATGCGGAAAATGTTGTTGCAATGAAAATTCTCAATATTGTTAGAATAATTTTAATTAAATTTATTTTTATTAATAAATGTTTTTTAACAATAATTAATATAATTATTCCACCTGCCATAAACCATGAGAAAATAACTTAATATTGTGATCAAACTGAAATTGATATTAACATAATAGGAGATTCGATTTTTCTAAAAAAAAAAAATGTATAAAAAATTATCAATAATTTAAAATTTTCACAGAATGTGTATCGATAGCATTATTTTTCTAGAGAAAATTTTTCATAATTTTGAATTTCTATAGCAATTTTTGGCGATAACTAAAGTTTTCAATAAAAAAATTGTTTGATAACTTGGAATTTCTATGAAAAATATCTCGATAACTTAATTTTCTAAAGAGAATTTATCGATTACTTGAATTTTCTCTAAAAACTTTATCGATATTTTAGATTAACTTTCTTTAGAAAATTAATCTAAAATATCGATTAATTTTGTAAATTTTCTCTAGAAAAATTTTCGATTTTTTCAATATTTTATAGAAAATTTATCAACATTTTCAATTTTATCTAAAAAATTTATAGAAATTTTCTTCGATATTATTAATTTTCTATAGATAATTTATCTATATTTGCATTTAAAGATTATCGAAAAATTTTTCGAAATTTTCTCTAGAAAATTCATCGATATTTTAAATGTTCTTTAGAAAATTTATCGATATTAAAAATGTTATATAGAAAATTTAACAAAAAACATTTTTGATAACTTGGAATTTCTATGAAAAATATCTCGATAACTTCATTTTCTAAAGAGAATTTATCGATTATTTGAATTTTCTCTAAAAACTTTATCGATATTTTAGATTAACTTTCTTTAGAAAATTAATCTAAAATATCGATTAATTTTCTATAGATATATTATACATTTTCTCTAGAAAATTTTTCGATTTTTTTCAATTTTGTATAGAATATTTATCAACATTTTCAATTTTATCTAAAGATTTATCGATATTCTTGAAGTTTTCTTCGATATTATTAATTTTTTATGGAAAAATTCACAATATTTTCAATTTTCTATAAAAAACGAATCGATATTAATATAGTAAATTAATCGATATTTTAAATTATCTGTAGAAATTTTCAAATTTTCTCTAAAAAATTTATAGAATTTTTAAATTTTTTCCTGAAAATTTATCGAATTTTTAAGTTTTTTCCTGAAAATTATCGATTTTTTTCAGTTTTCTCAGCTAAATTTATCGATATTTTAAGAATTTCCTGTAAAAAAATGTATCGATAACTTGAAATTTTTCTAAAAAATTATCGATAACTTGAATTTTCTTTAATTAAAATTATCGATAATTTAAATTTTCTTTCAAAAATTAATCGACAACTAGAATCTTCACTAAAAAATTAATAGAATTTTCTCTAAAATTTCTATAGAACATTTTATGCGAACATTTAATTTAGCTTGAGCTTCAAGTTCTAGTTTTTTTTTTAAATATTCAGTTCTTTGTTTTTTTATTTAAATCCTTAACCTGATTTAATAAAATTATCTGCAATTGCGCCTTATTATTTGCAACAAAGTGACGTCATTTTAACATGTGTTTCATGTTATAAATAACGAACCAATTCCTAATCATTATCTATTAAATTAATTTATATCGATCATAAATTTATAACGAGTACAAAATACTACCGCCAGAAACTAGTTACAATTAATTGAGGTAGTTCAAAACACACTCCAGAACTAACCCAGTAGGAAATATCAAAAGTGATCATACAATGTCTAGTTAGAGTCTTTGGTGATCGAGTTAGATAGAAATTGATTAGCTGCTATTAAACTGTACACACAGAAAAAAAAAATATAGTTGTGAATGATTAAAATAACCATTTCAACATTATTACAAGTTTCTTAACAATATTGTGGTCACTGTAGTTATTTATATGGTTGCGGTAATCATAATATGTTTAACCCTTTCGCTATATTGTATCCATATGGATACATTTTAGATTTTTGCACATAACTTCGACAATTATGAATATTTTTAAAAAATAGTCTTTGAGTCTATTTTTGGAATATATTTAGAGATGTTTACAATTTATTTTATTGAATTATCGCTATTCGTGTTCGATTGATAGCAATTTGAAAATGTGTGAAAATAGATTTTTGAATCCAACATTTTTTTTTTAAAAAAGTGCCTTCGATTTTTTGCATATAAAATTTGTAAAAACTATAATTTTGTAATAGAAATTATTTAGAATGCTTAGAAACATATTAGGGAAATATAAAAATAAAAAATATTTTAAAAAAAATCATTGGGTGCTTCAGGATAAGCTTCCAGGACTAAAAATTTAATTTGGTATAACGGATAAACCAGGACACGTAGGACCTTAATATTAATATCAGTCAATATTGATATCAATACCAACCATATGATAAACTTAAAACATCTATTAACACCTCCAGTTAAAACTTGTAGCGAAAGGGTTAAGTTGCCATTCACATGATTGTTGCAATCATATACATATATGATTGTAGTAAATATATATGTGTTTATGTTAATCATATTCATAATTATTAATCATTATCATAATATGTTGTTCTCAGATTATCATTACCATAGTCCGAGAACAACACAATATGGTTAATATTTCATCATAGAAATGTTTACCACAAACATATACTTAATTACTATAATCATTATATGATTGCAACAATCATGTCGATGGTTACTTACAGCAGGAAGATAAAATTTCCAATTAAAATTTCAACTTTTTCTTACGGTTGACAGTTCAGCTGTCGCAAGTTAAAAACTGTTTAAAGAATATGGTATTTTTCCGGGTTTAAATCGAATATAAAAATCAAAGAAATTTTGCTGTCGTTTTCGAAAACAAAAATCGATTTTAAACCTAATAAAAACCTAAGAAGAGCCGAATAAAAATCTGTTTTGGAACGGATAAAAGCCGGGTTACAGAATATTAATTGATTTAGAACCGAATAAAAACCGCTTCTTGAACCGAATAAAAACCGCTTCTTGAACCGGGTTTGAACCGAAAAAAAACTGCTAAGAACCATATAAAAAGTGTTTTTGGTTATTAGTTAGAATCTTATAAAACCGTATTTTAATTGAATAAAAACAGAATATTAATTTATTTGGAACCGAATTAAAACCGGTTTCTAACTGGAAAAAAACTGCAAAGAACCATATAAAAAGTGTTTCTGATTATTAGTTAGAATATTTAAGTTTAATAATTTATTGAGCTTTAGGCCACTTTTATAATAAACAATGTTTATTTTATTTCCAATATTTCGCTACTCAACATTGTTTACTATAAAAGTGACCTAAAGCTCAATAAATTATTAAACTTAAAAGTAAATAAAAAGGTCGAATAAAATAGAATTAAAAATATTAGTTAGAATCTTATAAAACCGTGTTTGAATTGAATAAAAACCGAATATTAATTGATATGAAACCGAATAAAAACCGGTTCTTGAACCGGATAAAAATCGGTTTTGAACTGGAAAAAAAACTGCTAAGAACCATTTAAAAAGTGTTTTTCACTATTAGTTAGAATCTTATAAAACTGTGTTTGAATTGAATAAAAACCGAATATTAATTGATTTGAACCGAATAAAAAACCGGTTTTGAACCGGATAAAAACCGGTTTTGAATTGGAAAAAATGTTTTGGAAACCTTATAAGAACTGAGGTTAATTATTAGTTAGATTCTTATCAGAACTAAGTTTGAATCGAATGAAAATCTAATATGAATCGTTTAAAAACCGAGTTTGAACCGGTTATAGAAATGACATAAAGACATTCGGATAAAAATCGGTTCTTGACCCGGCTAAAAACTGGTTTTTAACTTGAAAAAAACTTCTAAGAACCATATAAAAAGGTGTTTTTCATTATTAGTTAGAATCTTATAAAACCATGTTTGAATTGAATAAAAACAGAATATTAATATATTTGGAACCGAATAAAAACCGGTTCTTGAACCGAATAAAGATCGGTTTCGAACCACAAAAAAAATTGCTAAGAATCATATAAAAGTTTTTCTGATATTAGTTAAAATCTTTTAAAACCTTGTTTGAATTAAATAAAAACAGAATATTAATTGATTTGGAACCGAATAAAAACCGGATCTTGAAGCGGATAAACCCGGGTTTGAACCGGATAAAAACCGGTTTTTAACTGGGAAAAATGTTTTGGAAACCTTATAAGAACTGAGTTTGATTATTAGTTAGATTCTTAACAAAACTGAATTTGAATCGAATAAAAACCGAGTTTGAACCGGTTGAAGAAATACTAGACTTACATAGCATTATATCCAGTGTAACATTATCTGAAATGTCATAAAGACATACGGATAAAAATCGGTTCTTGAACCGGATAAAAAACGAACTGGGAAAAAAACTGCTAAGAACCATATAAAAAATGGTTTTTGATTATTAGTTAGAATCTTATAAAACTGTGTTTGAATTGAATAAAAACCGAATATTAATTGATTTAGAACCGAATATAAACCGGTTTTGAACCGGTTAAAAATCGGTTCTTGAACCGGATAAAAACCGGTTTTGAATTGGAAAAAATGTTTTGGAAAGCTTATAAGAACTGAGGTTCATTATTAGTGAGATTCTTATCAAAACTGAGTTTGAATCGAATAAAAACCTATTATGAATCGAATAAAAATCTATTATGAATCGTCTAAAAACCGAGTTTGAACCGGTTATAGACATACTAGACGGTTAACTGAAGAATAAAATTTGCCAGAAATGTCATGAAGATATTCGGATAAAAATCGGTTCTTGAACCGGATAAAAACCGGTTTTGAACTGAAAAAAAACTGATAAAAGCTATATAAAAGTGTTTCTGATTATTAGTTAGAATCTTATAAAACCGTGTTTGAATTGAATAAAAACCGAATATTAATTGATTTGGAACCGAATAAAAACCGGGTTTGAACCGAATAAAAACCGGTTCTTGAAGCGGATAAAAACTGGTTTTGAATTGGAAAAAATGTTCTGGAAAGCTTATAACAACTGAGGTTGATTATTCTTATCAAAACTAAATTTAAATCGAATGAAAATCTAATATGAATCGTAAAAAAACCAAGTTTCAACCGGTTTTAGTCTGAAATGTCGTGACTCATGGGCCTATTGTCTTCAATTCTCAATTTCCAACTTGGATGGCAGTATAAGAATTTATTTTATTCAGCTTGTGTAGAGAACTCATTGACGTGTTGTACTTGTTTTACCTTTTATTATGAAATATTTAAATTAAATTTATTTAATATTTATTTAAAATCCATGTATGTAAATAAGTATTACTTAAGTGATCTACCAAGATATTCATAATAAACTTAATTACTTTGTAAATCCCCATGTAAAGTTTTGATCTAGCCACAAACATGTAAGAAAATAGTTAAAGTTGCAAATTAACCAGTTTACCTTTAACAAAGTTTGCAACATTTTTCAAATATTGTAATTGCAAGTAAATATGATTTTGCTAAAAGTTTTTTGTGGGGGGTTTCACCAATAAAACAAAGGCAATGACCTCTACATTGATTAAAGTTATAGTGGTCAGTAAGATTAAAAGCCCACATATAAATATATGAATGAATGACATAAATAAAACTGGAAGCTATACGATTTTTTCCAACACGATTGACCTTGATTCAACAAGATCTATAAAGTCTCTTAACCCATTTAGTTAAACTTGAAACCATATCGATCACTATCTGATATTTATAATAATTATTGTAACATTTCAAGTGTTAATCAAATCTTTACAATAGCCTGCACTCACTAATATGTATGAATGTAAGTGCCATATAACTCGTCGTTATCTAAAGGTGGGATTTTATAATCCTACAACTTTTCACCCCCCACAAAACGCCACAATTGGCAAACAGTGAATAAAAAAAAGAAAAACTCATAATGTAAATTATCAACAATGGCTATGAATATTTTATAACGCAAATGCCTTCAGTCTAACTCTCTTTACTTAATTTGATATAAATATTTGCCAGACTAATAAAAATCTAGTGATAATTTGTTCACGTTCACATATATAAACCCTGACAATTGAGCAATTGAGTCATTTAATAAGATCGTGTTAGAAAAAGTTAACAGAATTAACTATCAAAGTTAGGAGGGGGAAGGTTTAGTTCTATTTATATTTAAAATTAGTTGGCCAATGTTAATAAGAGGTGGTTATTTTTATCCCCTGGCTTTTATCGCTCTAGTAATGCTATTTTTTATGATGGCATCATAAACTGCGGCACCTGAGTATTTATCTTTAAAATAAACTATTAATTATGAAGTGTTGGAATTTTCAATGAAGATGTTATAAAATTTGCTAATAAAATCAATCAAAAATAGAAATGTTTTAATCTAGACACAATTATTTAACAACGTAATGAGATTGTGTCTGCGAAATGAGTTTGATCATATGATAACTATATGAGAAAATATTGGTTTTTGATATAAAATCACTAATAAGTACTAGAGAATAGTTTTTTTCTCTTCCCCCAAGCGAAAAAGTTCCTTAATTTAATTATACTCGATTATTTGTTTTTAAAAAGAATCTAAAGAGTCAAAACTTTCTTAATAGGAGATTTAAAGGTGCTAAAATAGCTTTTGAAGAACCGAAGTTGGAAGAAAGACTTTAATATTTCATTTACTTGACATTATTCTTAAGAAATTTTATAAAACGAAACGACAAACTTTTGAAAAAAAATTCTAGTTTCAAAACTTTTTCCCTGCATTTGTCATACAAATGTCTTATGTTTCAAATCATTTTGATTTATAAAATGAGCTTATAAGTCACCGTTGAATGCAAGTGATTTAAAATCCCATTGTATCCCTTTATAAGACAATAATTCGAATACTCCTCCTAGCTTCAGTTGTTTTCTCATTAGCAATAAAGAAAAATCAATTCAGTGGCATCATTGTTTAAACAAATATAGCCGTTATTCTACGTTATTACACTGCTAGACGGTGCGGGTCTTAGCTAAGTTAAGCAAATAGGTTTAAGCATTTACTACAGGAATCTTTTTGTTGCAGCGGTTTAAGACTTAACTAAATATTTTTATATATAACCCAATAAACACCTAAATTGAAGTACATATTGGAAATTTAACTGAATTTCAGTCTCTTTATCAAGTTTTTTTCAACTTTATAAAATGTTCGAACATATTTTAAAATTGTTCTTTTCTTGTCAAGCAAATACATAATAAAAACGAATAAAATATGTAAAAAAAACAGAAGAAGCACCAAAGACAAAAAAAATTCAAGTATAAATACCTTTTTATACCCTTCACCTTCGTGAGAAGGGTATATATAAGTTTGTCATTCCGTTTGTAATTTCTACATTTTTCATTTCCTACCCTATAAAGTATATATGTATATTCTGGATCCTTATTGATAGCGGAGTCGATTAAGCCATGTCCGTCTGTCTGTCTGTTGAAATCAATTTTCTGAAGACCCCAGATATCTTCGGTATCCAAATCTTCAATAATTCTGTCAGACATGCTTTCGAGAATTTTGCTATTTAAAATCAGCAAAATCGGTCCACAAATGGCTGAGATATGAGGAAAAAACCAAGACAACCTCGATTTTTGACCTATATCTGGATTACTAAGACATTAATATAGACAATATAGATATCTAATGATAGATATTTCAAAGACATTTGCAACGACGTATATAAGACCATGGTAAGATGGACCTACAATGGGTCAAAATCGGAAAAAAAATTTAACCCGAATTTTTTTTTCACAAAAAAAAATTTTGTAAAATCAAAAAAAAAAATTTTAAATTTAAAATAACTATCGAAAAAAAAAGAATCATATAACAGTTTTTCTGATTATTAGTTAAAATCTTTTAAAACCTTGTTTGAATTGAATAAAAACAGAATATTAATTGATTAGGAACCGAATAAAAACCGGGTCTTGAAGCGGATAAAACCGGTTTTGAATCGAATAAAATCCGGTTTTGTACTGGAAAACATGTTTTGGAAACCTTATAAGAACTGAGATTGATTATTAGTTAGATTCTTAACAAAACTGAATTTGAATCGAATAAAAACCTGTTATGAATCGAATAAAAATTTATTATGAATCGTTTAAAAACCGAGTTTGAAACGGTTATATAAATACTAGACTTACATAACATTATATCCAGTATAACATTAGCTGAAATTTCATAATGACATTCGGATAAAAACCGATTTTTGAACTGGATAAAAATCGGTTTTGAACTGGAAAAAAACTGCTAAGAACCATGTAAAAAGGTGTTTCTGATTATTAGTTCGAATCATATAAAACAGTGTTTGAATTGAATAAAAACCGAATATTAATTGATTTCGAACCGAATAAAAACCGGTTCTTGAAGCGGATAAAACCGGGTTTGAACCGGATAAAAGCCGGTTTAGAACTAGAAAAATACCTTTAATGTAAATATAACAAATCAAATTTGTTTTTGAATTTAGAACTTGTTAAATTATTTTTCGATTTAAATTCAACCACAATTCAAGGGTTGAATTAAACTATATTTCAAAGCTTAAATTCAAGTAATTCAGCTTGAATTCAGCTGTATTAACACTGTAATGTTTGACTTGAATTTAAGTTTCCTTTTCACTGGAGAATGCTATTGAATTAAAGTGTGATACCAGTGTATTTCAACCCTTCTCAATAAGCATTTTTACTGGAATTCATGTTGAAAGCAAGTGTTATTCAAGCCTTGAATTATAGTCAAGCTAAAGGCATACCCAATAAGCATTTTTGCTGGAATTCAAGTGTAAAACAAGTTGAATTCCAGTCATACATTCAAACTTCAAGGGTTGAAATACAGTTGGAAAGGAAACTTGAATTCAAGTCGAACATTACAGTGTTAATACAGTTGAATTCCAGCCTTGAATTTCAATGAAATTCAAGTAGGAATTAAAATTGAATTCAAGATCTGAAATACAGTTTAATTCAATCTTTTAATTAATGTATAATTCATGTCGAAATAGTAATTGAATTCAAGCTTTAATCTGTTATTATTTTGATTACTTTTATTTTTTAAGATATATTAAAATGTTTTAAGTTATAACAAACAAAATGTCTGTTAATAATTAGTTAATAATGAATGTCAAATAACTTATATAAATAAATTTGATCTTGATTTAGGATAGGAGCAAATATATTGAAAAAATTAATTTTAACTTCGTAGATTCGTTCTTGAAAGCTTGTTTATTAATATTTATCCAGGAATCTGTTAATTTTTGACTATTTGTGAGCGCTAGATGAATATATTGAATTCTGTGTGATGACGAAACAATTTGTTATTAATTTGATATTGCTATTACGATTTTACTCACTGTTTTATTTTGACGGAAGACTTGCTTATTTATTGTTTGTGCTGCTCTGCAGTTTTTTGTACATTGATTTTAAATATTTCAAATTTTTTTTTTACAAAATTGATTAATATTTATTATTTGTTTGACAAAAAACAAAAATATCTTCAAACATTTTATAGCTTGAAAAGTACTTGAAAAAGGGCCTGAAATTCAAGTTGAATTCCAATTAAATTTCCAATACTTGAATTTCAATTTATTGGGTGCTTATTGGGTATGTTTTTTGTTAGAAAAATATTTAAATTTTTCAAATATTTTTCAAGTTTAAAATAATTACATTTGCATTCAAGTCAAATTTCAACAATATGTTCAAGTGCTTGGATTTTTGGGGCTTTGGTGCTTACTGAGTTATACTTAATATAAATAGTTAAAATTGTTTATATATTATTGAAGTTATCGATAAATTTTCTAAAGAAACTAAGAGTTATCGATAAGTTTTTTTTAAAGAAAAAATTGAATTATCGATAAACTTTTCTTAAAAATTAAATTTTTGATAGATATTGAAGTTATCGATAATTTTTCCCTAGAAAATCCAAGTTATCAGATCAATTTTTTTTGAAAAAATTCAGGATTTCAACACATTTTAAGCTATTAATAATTTGTTTAAAGAAATTTCCAGTTACTGATACATTTTTTAAAGAAAATTCAAGGTATCTGTAAAGTTTTTAAGCAAAGTAAAGCTATTGCTAAATTTTATTTAAAAAATTCAAGTTATCGAAATATTTCTTAAGGAAAATTTAGTTTTTAAAAATTAAAATTTAAATTATCGATAAATTGTTAAGGAATATTCCTATCTATAAATTATTAAGGATACTAACAATTATCGATACATTATTTAGACAAAATTCAAGTTTGATAAATTTTCTAAAGAAACTTCAAATTATCGATAAATTTTATTTTTATGTTTTCGATAAATTTTCTCTACAAGACTTAAGATATCGAACATTTTTTAGTTTTCTCTAAAATTAAAGAAAATTATTTATCGATACATTTTTTACAGAAAATTCAATTAATCTAAAATTTTTTTTGGAGAAAATAATTTTTTTTTTTTTGGAAATAATTGAAAATATCGATAAATTTTTAAAAGAAAATTTAAGATATCGACAAATTGTCTATAAAAAATTTAAGTTCTCGATAAGCTTTTCTTAAAAAATAAAATTACCGATATATTTTCTATACAAATTTCTAGTAATCGATAAATTTTCTTTAAAAAATTCAAGTTATCGCTAAACTTTCTCCACAGAATTCAAATTATCGATAAAGTTGCTATAGAAAATTAATATTAGTGATAAATTTTCCCCTAAAAGTTTCAAGTTATCGACATATTTTATATAGAAAATTAAATTTTGGTTTCCTCTTTAAAAAAATTTATTCAATTTCCCATATTTAATTCTATATAAAATAATTTTATTTAAATTTGTTATTTTATTTGATCTATTTATTTTTAAATTAAACAAAAATTCTGCTAAGTATAAATAATTCATTAAAATTCTATTTATTCTATTTAATCTATTTATTTCCACTGTTTAAATTCTTTGCATTTTATTCTCTTTCATTTCCTCCTTCATACTCCCCTCCGAGACACTATCATACATTTCCAATTCTTCTATACAACCCATACCTCGATTCATATGCCATAAATCCGTTATACTTATTGTCAAGGGATTATCGTAACCACCACCACCTTCAGAACTTTGATTTTCCATTGCACTCATCTCGGAGATGCATGAACTACGACGACGTTGTAGCAAAATTGTGGATGATTTTCTTCTGTAGGTGTTGGGTGTAGGAATTTTACAGATTTTTGGCTGTTCATCATTCCAAAAGTGAATGTTTAGAAAACACATTAACACCCCGCTACTAACAGCCAACGAAGCGAACACTGTGATGGGTATAAGTATGTGAAATTTGGTGGTTATGATAATGAAGGGGGCAAAAACCAACCAGAAACGACTGAAACACGAAGAGGACAACATTAAGATGGAACGTTTCTCCGCAGACACCAATTGGCCGGTACAGGTGGTTAGTATAGAGAGATAGGCAGAGTTGGCCAGTTTGAGTAGAATCCAGAATAACATTTCAAAGCCTATTTTGCGGGATTCTTTGACTAGAAATTGAGGAAAAAGAAATTTATTTAAATTTGAGTTTTCATTTCTCCGCTACTTACTTGTGTCTGGTATAAACCATATAAGATATGTAATGAACCCGGCCAGCATCATTACATAGCCACACCAAAGCCAATGATGTCGGGTATACAAGATCAGATATAAACCCAAAAACACTCCCAACATTTCAGCAAAACCTGAGTTATAAAATTAACAATTTTAAAGTTAATTATTTTCTCTTATTAGAAACTTACCCAAACAGGCTGTATTAACATGTAAATGTTCCACTCCCAGGGTTCTAATCATCAAAATCATGACATTGTACAGAACAGCCGATACCACCCAGGCCCAATGAATTAAAATAATAAAAACTCTCGGAGTTTTACCATCCCATATAGACCAATAATTACTCTCTTTGGTGTTTCTCAAATTTTGGGCATACAACTCCAGTTGATTTTCCAAATCTAAAGGTATTTCACGATTATTAAAAGCAGCCGATTCCAATAACAGCTGTAAAGTCTTTTCGATTTTATTGTGTTTCAAGAGCCATCGAGGACTATCGGAAATCCATCTGTAATTAAAAGGGAATGGATTAGAATTTGTATTTTGTTAAAGTGAATATTACAGTACCTGTGCAAAAATACCAGGAGTATTACGGAAGTAGATATCGCTATGTATAGATAACTCCAACTATCAAAAAATATTGATATGCCCGGTAAGAGTATAAGACCAATGGACCAAAATAATTCGGAGAGCGTGACAATTATGGTTCTAGCTTTGCCAGCGGTTATATCGGTTACTAGAAGAAGAGGAGATTTAAATAAAGAGTGATGAAATATTTTGATTTTTAAATAAAACATTTTTGTTATCCATAAATTTATCTCTAAAAAGTTATCGATGGAAGTTTTCTATAGACAAAATTAAGTTATCGGAAAATTTCTTTAGAAAAAAAATTTCTGTTATCCAACTTTTTTTTTTGTACAAATTTTAAGATATCGATAAACTTTTAGAGAAAAATTTCTGTTATCGATAAATTTTTAGAAAAAAATTTCAGTTATTCAAATTTGTTTTTAAAAATATTTCAGTTATCGATAATTCTAGAGAAAAATTTCTGTTATCGATAAATTTTGGAGAAAAATTTTAATTATCGATAAATTTTTAGAAAAAAATTTCAGTTATTCAATTTTTTTTTAAAAAAATATTTCAGTTATCGATAATTTTTTTATACAAATAAGATATCGATAAATTTTTGGAGAAAAATTTCTGTTATCGATAATTTTTTTGGAGAAAAATGTCCATTCTCGATAAATTATTGATAAATTTTCAATAGAAAATTAAAGTTATCGAGATTTATTTGGCAATATTCAAGTTATCGATAAATTTTCCTTAAAAATTTCTGTTATCTATCGTTTTTTATACAAATTTCCATTATCGATAAATTTTTAAGAAAAATTTCTGTTATCGATAAATTTAAAAAAAAAATGTCAGTTATTCAAATTTTATTTTAAAATAAATTTCAGTTATCGATAATTCTTTTATACAAATTTAAGATATCGATAAAGAATTGTTAAATTTTTAGAGGAACATTTTATTATCGATAAATTTTCCCTAAAAAGTTATCGATGTAAGTTTTCTATAGACAAATTTAAGTTATTGGAAAATTTCTTTAGAAAATTAAAAAAAAAAAATTTCAGTTATCGTTATTATTTTATAAGAATTTTAAGATATCGATACAATTTTAGAAGAAAATTTCTGTTATCGATAATTATTTAGAGTAAAATGCCATTATCGATAAATTATTGATACATTTGCAATAGAAAATTAAAGTTATCGAGATTTATTTGGCAATATTCAAGTTATCGATGATTTTTTTTAGAGAAATTTCAAGTTATCGATAAATTTTCCCTAAAAAATTTAAATTATAGATAGATACATTTTCTTTGGAAAAATAATGCTACTGATCAATTTTCTACAGAAAAATAAATTTAACTGTAAATTGTCTCCAGAAAATTAAAGTTATCGATAAATTTATATAGAAAATTCAAGTAAAGAATAAATTTTCCCTAAAAATTTCGAGTTACCGATAAATTTTCCAAAAAAAAATTAAGTTATTAAGTACCTTTTTAAAGAAAGTACCTTTTTAAAGAAAGTACCTTTTTGAAGAAAGTACCTTTTTAAAGAAAGTACCTTTTTGAAGAAAGTACCTTTTGAAGAAAGTGCCTTTTTGAAGAAAGTACCTTTGAAGAAAGTACCTTTTGAAGAAAGTACCTTTTGAAGAAAGTACCTTTTGAAGAAAGTACCTTTTGAAGAAAGTAGCTTTTGAAGAAAGTACCTTTTGAAGAAAGTACCTTTTGAAAAAAGTACCTTTTGAAGAAAGTACCTTTTGAAGAAAGTACCTTTTGAAAAAAGTACCTTTTGAAGAAAGTACCTTTTGTAGAAAGTACCTTTTGAAGAAAGTACCTTTTTAAAGAAAGTAACTTTTTAAAGAAAGTACCTTTTGAAGAAAGTACCTTTTGAAGAAAGTACCTTTTGAAGAAAGTACCTTTTGAAGAAAGTAGCTTTTGAAGAAAGTACCTTTTGAAGAAAGTACCTTTTGAAAAAAGTACCTTTTGAAGAAAGTACCTTTTGAAGAAAGTACCTTTTGAAAAAAGTACCTTTTGAAGAAAGTACCTTTTTAAAGAAAGTAACTTTTTAAAGAAAGTACCTTTTGAAGAAAGTACCTTTTGAAGAAAGTACCTTTTGAAGAAAGTACCTGTTGAAGAAAGTACCTTTTGAAGAAAGTACCTTTTGAAGAAAGTACCTTTTGAAGAAAGTACCTTTTGAAGAAAGTACCTTTTGAAGAAAGTACCTTTTGAAGAAAGTACCATTTGAAGAAAGTACCTTTTTAAAGAAAGTACCTTTTGAAGAAAGTACCATTTGAAGAAAGTACCTTTTTAAAGAAAGTACCTTTTAAAGAAAGTACCTTTTTAGAGAAAGTACGTTTTGAAGAAAGTACCTTTTTAAGAAATTACCATTTTAAAGAAAGTACCTTTTTAGAGAAATTCAAGTCACCGATAGAGTTTCTATATAAATTTCAAGTTATCTATAGAAAATTTTAGTTATCGATAAATTTTCTATATAAATTTCAGGTTATCGATAAATTTTCTATAGAAAATTTTAGTTATCGATGAATTTTTTAGAAAAAATTTTTGTTATTGTTTAAAGGCATCTAGAAATTTTTATTAGAAAATTAAATTTATCGATAAATTTTGTTTCTTAAAAAAGTTATCGATAAATTTTCCTTAAAAAATTTAAGTTATCGATGAATTTTCTTTAGAAAATTAAGTTATTGATAAATTTTCTCCAAAAAAAAGTTTGTTATCGATAAATTTTCTATATGTTGTTAAATATCGATAAATTTTGCTGTATAAAATTAAAGTTATCGATAAATTTTCTTTATAAATTCTATTATTTTTGTTAAATAAAATATTATGAAAATTTTTTCTTTAGAAAAATTCAAGTTATCGATAAATTAGTAACAAAATAAAACTCACATATAACTTGTCCCGATGTGTACATGAAAGCACAAAACACCGAAGTCAAACAGCGATAATAGACATGTAAAACGAACGAGGACACCAAACCCGTCAGATTGCCACACATAATCTGGCCCAACATGCCATACAACATCAGACGGCGGGGACTAATACTTTAAACAAAATAAATTAAACACTTTAATATCTCTTAAAATCAAAACATTGAAATCTCTTAAACTTACTGATTCAAAGCCTTTTTCGCCACCAAACCCCCTATTAAAGCCCCCAAGGCATGAAACGATTGGGTCATCGAGACCAACAGCTCTCGTGAGCACACCAAATCGAACTGCGTTACCAACGATTGATATTCGGAATTGTGCTCAAAATTGATACAAGGCACCAAATGAACATTTAACTGTTGTGTGGTTCTCTGCTTGGGTTTGGAGAAGGGATTCGAGTAATTTCTTAAATTTTTATGAGCAAAACTCGTTTCCAATGTGGCTTTATAGGTGTGACAAGCATCCACTTGAAACTGTTTATCTGTGCTTTGGATGTCCTTTTGCAAATTGTAAGACATATAGTTGTCTGTTAAAGTTGAGTTAGTCTCTAGAAATTCCCCAGGTTTACAATAGTAATCGCCCTTTTGGGGAGTGGGTGCCGTGTAAATAACACAAATTGTAAACCAAGCGGTGGGAATTTTACACAAAAATATCAATACTATGGTGCGTAATTGCCATCTTCCGAAATTTCCATTTATTGTTTGTACGATATCTTCTTGATTTTTAAATCCGCTCATTACTATTTTGAACAGTTTTTTTTTTTTGAACACTTGTCTTTCTCTGTGGACTTTCAATTCGCAACTGTTTGCAATGTCGAGTTTTCGTGGAAATTTCAGCGCAATATTTCACACGATTTTGTTTACGATTATATTTATTTATTGATCGATTTAATTTGATTTTGTATTGAGTGCTAATAAATTGATAATTGTATTATGCTTAATATGTATATTTTTGCCGTTTGATCGCAATTGATCTCAAGCTCTCTAGCTAAATATAGTCACAGTTGACAAAAATGTTGAGGTTTGTTAATTTTTAGTTTAAACAAATTGCTTGGAATTGTTATTACAACTATTTATGATGTTTGATTTATTTAAGACACGAATTTGCAAATGAGTAGAATTTATATTTAACTTGTGTTTTAGTGAAATTAAAAGTTTATTGACGTGTGTTTTATATTATACTAGAGAACTCTGTTGCCTTCGCTACAGAAAACATAGTAAACCAAGTTTCAAATCTGTATTCATATTTTTAAAAAAAAGTACCAAACTTTTTACCCGGATTTGTCTGCAAGATATTTGAGTTTTTTATACTAAAAATCAATTGGACACAGATTGAGCTTACTTTCCCTAAAATCGCAGTATTTATGAAGTTATTACCGATTGAAAATATTTAAATTTTTTGTTCTAAATATCGATTTTTGGTATAAAATATGAAATATCATAGATTGAGCTTATTTACGAAACGCAGTATTTATGAAGTACCTTTTTAAAGAAAGTACCTTTTGAGGAAAGTACCTTTTTAAAGAAAGTACCTTTTGAAGAAAGTACCTTTTTAAAGAAAGTACCTTTTGAAGAAAGTACCTTTTGAAGAAAGTACCTTTTGAAGAAAGTACCTTTTTAAAGAAAGTACCTTTTGAAGAAAGTACCTTTTGAAGAAAGTACCTTTTGAAGAAAGTACCTTTTGAAGAAAGTACCTTTTGAAGAAAGTACCTTTTGAAGAAAGTACCTTTTTAAAGAAAGTACCTTTTTAAAGAAAGTACCTTTTTAAAGAAAGTACCTTTTTAAAGAAAGTACCTTTTTAAAGAAAGTACCTTTTTAAAGAAAGTACCTTTTTAAAGAAAGTACCTTTTTAAAGAAAGTACTTTTTTAAAGAAAGTACCTTTTGAAGAAAGTACCTTTTTAAAGAAAGTACCTTTTGAAAAAAGTACCTTTTTAAAGAAAGTACCTTTTGAAGAAAGTACCTTTTGAAAAAAGTACCTTTTTAAAGAAAGTACCATTTTAAAGAAAGTACCATTTTAAATAAATTACCTTTTGAAGAAAGTACCTTTTGATGAAAGTACCTTTTGAAGAAAGTACCTTTTGAAGAAAGTACCTTTTGAAGAAAGTACCTTTTGAAGAAAGTACCTTTTGAAGAAAGTACCTTTTGAAGAAAGTACCTTTTGAAGAAAGTACCTTTTGAAGAAAGTACCTTTTGAAGAAAGTACCTTTTGAAGAAAGTACCTTTTGAAGAAAGTACCTTTTGAAGAAAGTACCTTTTGAAGAAAGTACCTTTTTAAAGAAAGTACCTTTTTAAAGAAAGTACCTTTTTAAAGAAAGTGCCTTTTTAAAGAAAGTACCTTTTTAAAGAAAGTACCTTTTTAAAGAAAGTACCTTTTGAAGAAAGTACCTTTTGAAGAAAGTGCCTTTTGAAGAAAGTACCTTTTGAAGAAAGTACCTTTTGAAGAAAGTACCTTTTGAAGAAAATACCTTTTGAAGAAAGTACCTTTTTAAAAAAAGTACCTTTTCAAAGAAAGTACCTTTTGAAAAAAGCACCTTTAGAAGAAAGTACCTTTTGAAAAAAGCACCTTTAGAAGAAAGTAACTTTTGAAAAAAGTAACTTTTGAAAAAAGTAACTTTTGAAAAAAGTACCTTTTGAAGAAAGTACCTTTTGAAGAAAGTACATTTTGAAGAAAGTACCGTTTTAAAAAAAGTACCTTTTTAAAGAAAGTACCTTTTGAAAAAAGTACCTTTTGAAAAAAGTACCATTTGAAGAAAGTACCTTTTGAAGAAAGTACCTTTTGAAGAAAGTACATTTTTGAAGAAAGTACCTTTTGAATAATGTAGCTTCTGAAAATAGTACCTTTTGAAGAAAGTACCTTTTGAAGAAAGTACCTTTTGAAGAAAGTACCTTTTGAAGAAAGTACCTTTTGAAGAAAGTACCTTTTGAAGAAAGTACCTTTTGAAGAAAGTACCTTTTGAAGAAAGTACCTTTTGAAGAAAGTACCTTTTGAAGAAAGTACCTTTTGAAGAAAGTACCTTTTGAAAAAAGTACATTTTGAAGAAAGTACATTTTGAAAAAAGTACCCTTTGAAGAAAGTACCTTTTTAAAGAAAGTACCTTTTTAAAGAAAGTACCTTTTTAAAGAAAGTACCTTTTGAAGAAAGTACATTTTGAAAGTAGCTTTTGAAGAAAGTACCTTTCTGATCTTACAAAATAAATTTCAAGTCAATATCTGAATTAGATTCAAAAATATGCCACTTTAAAACGCCTTTCTTCAAAAATATTCTGAATTTTTTTCAACAAAAAAATTTTTTTTTACGAATTAATTTCCAACAAATTTCCTGTCTACCTTTTTTAGTTTGGACTGAGCTATGTTGAATCTGGCAGTCACTCAGTAACGTTACCCTTTTTTATATATAGAATGTAAGTTACTTATTACCAGACTAGTCCTAAGTAATGCAAACGGTGTATAGAACATGTTTGTTTAACTTACCTTTTTCTTATTTGTGGCCATTTTTTTGTAAATAAATTTATGTTTAATTAAGATTTTTAAATATTGTTTTTATTTTAATTAATTTATTATGAATTGATTGTTATTTTACATAGGTTGTTTTTTTAGTTGTTTTCTTTAAATTTATAATTTTTTATTTAGACAAGATATTAATTAATTTGTTTTAATTTTAATTAATTTAGAAGGAGCTTAATTTGCTAAAGAATTTCTGGATTTGTTTTAATGATGTCTTTTAATAATAAAAAACTATTTGTTTTTAAACAATTTATTGCGTTTTCTTTTTAGTTTTTTTTATAATAAATTTAAAATTTTACCTTAGGAAAACTTAATTATTAAAAGTATTTAATTGTTTATTTATTTATTATTATTTAAAATTTAATTGTTTTTTTTTATTTATAGTATATACGACTAGATGTTGTTATTTTAGTTTAAAATAATTTAAAATTTCTGTTTTATTTTTTTTATATTAATTTACAATATTGATTGGCTAAATTACAGGCTAAAGGAAATGTTTTTTTGTTTTTATTATTATTTATTAATAATGATAATAGGAATTTTCTTTTTTTATTGATTATTTATATAAATTTATAAAGTTAAAAACATTTTCTTGGTAACATTAGTTTGTCTTAAAGAAATAAATGTTTAATAGTTTAGTTAACTTTTTAAAAATTAGGAAAAAAAATTGCTTATTATTTGATTATAATTACAATATTATTACTATATTTTGGAGCAACAACCTTTAGTTTTTTTTTTATTTTTAAATAATCTTTACAATTGTTTATAAATTTATTATAGTTTATGTTAAAATCTTTGGTTGTTTTGGTAAATTTACAAAAAAAAAAAAAATGTTAAGATAAAACGGTGTTTAAAGGGTTAAACAAACAAAATTTGTTTTAGTTTGAAATGAATTGAATTATTTTAAAGGCATTTATATACAAATTTAATTAAGAAACCCACAAATGTTGGTTAAGCAAAGAAATCTTAGTTGCTTTAATAAAGCTATTGTAACAGCAACTATATGGTTAATTTCCCAAACTCTAAAACCTTTAAGAAGTTAGTTTTCTTATTAAAAAAACATAAATAAAAGGAAGTAGATCAGTTAAAATCAGAAAACTATTGAATAGTTTGGATTCACTTAAGAAAATTTTTAGTTCTAGTTACAAAATTTTGATTAAAACAACTAAAATTTCATTAGTTTAGCAGAAATATAAATAAATTTATAAATTAATGATTAAATTACAAAACCAATAAAGATTTTAATGAAAATATTTGCGATTTTCAATTGTAGCAAAACAAATATTACTAAATTAAAGAAATCTTGGTTGCTTTAACATACATTTTGTAACACCAACTAAAAACTTTAATTGCTTGCAACTAAAACATGAAATAACAAACGATTTCTTATAGCAAATAAACAAATTGAACTAATTTAGTTAAAATAAGAAGTTTTTAGAATGGTTTAATAGCTATAAACAAAATGTTTAGTTCTGGTTACAAAATTTTGATTAAAACAACTAAAATTTCTTTATTTTATCAGAAATATAAATGAATTTCTTAATTAATGATTAAATTACTGACCCGGTAAAGATTTCAATAAAAATATTATTGATTTTCAATTGTAAAAACACAATTATTACTAAATTAATGAAATCTTAAATGCTTCAACAGAAATTTTGTAACACCAACTAAAAACTTTATTTTCTAGCATCTGAAACGGGTAATAACAAACGATTTCTTATAGCAAATAAACATATTGATCTGATTTCGTTGAAATAAGAAGTTTTTAGAATGATATAATAGCTGTAAACGAAATTTTCAGTTGTTGTTACAACATTTTGGTTCAAACAATTAAAATTTCTTTATTTTGGCAGTAATAGGAATAAATTTGTTAATGACAAAATGTAAAACTGTCTCGCCCAATAGAGATAGAAGATTTGCGCCTATAGAGCTATCTAAATCCAGAAAAAACAAAGAAGAGTTTGGTTTATGTAACCGAATTTGGTAACAACAACTAAAAATTTAAACATTTTGAAATTGAATGGTTTAGTGTGTTTAAACAACTATTTTCAGTTGCTGTTACAAAATTTTCTTTGTTTTACAAGTAATATGTTTTAATTTGATAACAAATGTTAAAATTGCAGGGCTAATAAAGATTTCAATAAAAATATTATTGATTTCAATTAAACATTTCAAAATCATTAAAACTAAAGACAAATTTGATTCATGCTACCGATTTTGGTAACAACAACTAATAATTTCTGATAAATAAGTTGATTTGTAACAAATCTTTTTTTTTTTAAAGGGAGTTCATATAAAAGCTGTGAAATTTAATGGTTTAGTAACTCTAAACAACATTTTCAGTTGTTGTTACAAAATTTTGACAAAAGCCACAAAAAAAAATTTTTTTTTTTGGAGATAAGATGTCAAAATTTTTTAAAAAAATGCTATAAAATGTTAACTAATAAAGATTTCAATATAAATATTATCGATTTTCAGTTGTAGCTACCAAAATTCTGTAAAAACAAAAAATAATTTAGTTGCTGTTACCGAATTTAGTTACAACAACTGATTAATTCAGGTAAATAATTTGATTTGTAACAAATCTGTTTCGTTTTAAAGGAAATTCGTATAAAAGTTTTGAAATTTAACACTAAACCAATATTTTCTGTAGTTGTTACAAAATTTTGATAAAAACCACAAAACAATTCTTAATTTTGGAGGTAATATTTAATAATTTTTAAAGAAATACATACAAATTTTTAACTAATAAAAATAGCAATATAAATATTACCGATTTTCAGTTGTAGCTACAGAAATTCTGCAAAAACAAAAAAATATTTAGTTGCTGTTACCGAATTTGGTTACAACAACTAATAATTTCTTGAGAATAATTTGATTTGTAACAAATTTTGCTCCCAATAAAGATTTTAGTTACAACATTATTGATTTTAAATTTTAGCAAATAAAATCCGGCAAAAACAATGAAGCATTTAGTTGCTGTTACCAAATTTTATAACAGCAACTGATAATTTCTCATTAATAATTGGATTTGTAACAAAAATGTTTAAAAACTTTAAAATTATTTAAATTACTTGAATAACAATGAATTCCATTAAAAATAATACTGGTTTTCAAGTAATGAAACATCAAATTTTTAGAGCAAACGAAATTTTTTTTTTTTTTTAAAACACAAACTGCGAAGCTTTTTGCTTGTCTGCAGAAACACCCAGAGTCTCTTGCAGGAAATTGATTGAAAGTTTATAAAGTACTTTAATAATAAAGATTTCAATAAAAATATTACTGATTTTGTTTAAAGAAAACAAAAACCCTGCTAAAACAAAGACAAATTTAGTTGCTGTTACCCAATTTAATAGCAACAACTAATAATTTCTAAAAATTAATGTGATTTGAAGCAAATTTATAGCTGTTAAAGGGAATTTATATAAATTACATAAATAATAAAGATTTCAATGAAAATACTACTGATTTTTTAAAAGAAAACCAAAATCCAGCAAAGACCTAGAAACATTTAGTTGGTGTTACCAAGTTTAATGGCAGCAACTGATAATTTTTGGTAATTTTTTTTATTTGTAACAAATTTGTAGCCGGTAAAGGAAATTCAAATAAATTTCTAAATGAAACTATTAAAAAATTTATAAGTTACTTTAATAACGAAGATTTCAATAAAATTATTACTGATTTTGTTTAAAGAAATTAAAAAAATCCCTCTAAAATAAAAACAAATTTAGTTGCTGTTAACAAATTTTATAGCAACAACTAATTTGAAATAAATTTAAAGCTGTTAAAGGGTAGTCGTATTATAAATTAAGAAATTAAACAGTTAAACATTTAGATATTACTAGAATAATAATGAATTCCATAAATAATTCATTATTAAAGTAATTTTCTAGTGCTTCCTTATAAATATTGTTAAGGCAACCAATACTTAAGAAAAATTTAGTTGCTGTTAACAAATTTAATAACATCAACTAATAATTCCTTTTCAAACTCCTTAATAATAAACAAATTTGTTGTAGCTGCTTAAACCCACACCATTTTATCCTTTTTTTTTTGTAATATGTATGAAATTTACTTTTTATTTGAAATTTCATTAATTCAATTTTATTTTGTTATAATTTTCTTTTCTTGTGCTTTTTTTCTTTAATTTCAAAAATTATTTTCAATTTTCAATTTATTTTTTTTCTGTATCTAAATTATTGATTTTTTGAGCTTAAAATTGTTTTATTTTTTATATGGAAAAATTAAAAAAGGAATGTTTTATTTCATTTTATATTATATTTTTTTTATCACAGAAAATAAAATTAAATTATAGTTTTCTTTTCTTTAAATTTATGGAAATATTTTTAAGGTTTATTTTATATATACAGTTTTAAGATCTTATTGTTGGTTGGTTGGTTATTTGTATTAAATTGTCTGAAACTCTTGGGGTTGTTTTTTCAATATATGTATTTTTGAGGTGGTTTTTAAGAGAAAAAAAAAATATGGTTTTTGTAAAATAATGAATTTATAAATGAATTTAACGACTTTTTTAAAAGGTTTTAAGGGTTTTATTTGTTCTATTTTCTACTAATATTGAGTTATAACCTTTAAATCTGATAGAAAAGATATAAGATTTGGTTACTAATTCCATTTATTCGACCTTTAAATTTTCTCTGTGTTGAAGCTATTCCAACAAAATATTGAAAATACTCTCGATCATTTTAAGTCTCAGATCGCTAGCATGAGAACTAGTGGAAACAATTATTAACAAACTTTTCTAATTGAACTCCATTTTTTATGTCATTTCAGATCATTAAAACACTAAAAGATTTTTGGCTTTCTACAATATTATTGGGCCGCTTACAGGTATGTTCAACAATTGTTTAGAATTATAACCTTTACCATGAGTGACAGGCATAAAGTCTATATATTCTGGCTCGTTATAGATAGCGGAATCGATATAGTCATGTCCGTCTTTCTGTCTGTCTGAATGTTGAAATCAACTTTCCGTAGCCCCCAAATAACATACAAACATGATTGATACATCAATATATCCGCTATAGTTGCGGTTCAGTTGATATTTAAAATGGAGAAAATCGGCCTACAAATGGCTGAGATATAAGCAAAAAACCACGACATATACCCTTCGTGAGAAGGGTATATGTATATAAGTTTGTCATTCCGTTTGTAATTTCTACATTTTTCATTTCCGACCCTATAAAGTATATATATTCTGGATCCTTATAGATAGCGGAGTCGATTAAGCCATGTCCGTCTGTTAGTTGAAATCAATTTTCTGAAGACCCCAGATATCTTCGGGATCCAAAATCTTACTTGTTTTACCTATTTCTGATTTATATCTGGATTACTAAGTCATTAATATAGACAATATAGATATTTCAAAGGCCTTTCCAATGATGTCTATAACGCCATAGTAATTCGGACATACAATAGATCAAATTTGGGAAAAATATTGGGTGTATGACTTAAAAATGTGGGATTTACAATACATGGCGTAACTTTTGAAGGCGGATTTTGTTTTTAATAACTTCTGTGTCATTTTGAAGGTTACATATCTGTCATTCATTATCACTTAGTTATTGAACATAATAGAGTAAAAAACAAAGTTTTTTTCGCTTCGAAAGTAACGAATTTTGTGCCAACAAAGCGTCATGTGTGGGAAGTTTTGCTTTACTTTACTTTAATTTGAAAAAATTGGGCCGCTGAAGCACACCGATTGCTCACCAAAAGCTTATGGTGAATGTGGTTCCATCGGTTTCAACATACGAGTGATGGCTATTGATACTTTTTTCCAAAGTTGTTTTTTTAATTTTTTGGGAAACATTTTTTTTCGAATTTTTATACCCTACACCACCATAGTGTGGAGGGTATTATGCGTTTGTGCAGATGTTTGTAACGCCCAAAAATATTAGTCTAACACCCACCTTAAAGTATACCGATCGACTTAGAATCTCTTTCTAAGTCGATTAAACGATGTCCGTCCGTTCGTCCGTCTGGTCGGCTGGCTGGCTGTCCATGTAAACCTTGTGCGCAGAGTACAGGTCGCAATTTTGAAGATATTTCGATCAAATTTGGTACATATTATTTTTTCGGCCCAAGGACCAAGCCTATTGAAACTGGCTGAAATCGGTCCATTATTTCACCTAGCCCCCATACAAATGTCCTTCCGAAATTGGACTTTATCGGTCATAAATGTTTAATTTATAAATGTATATCCACAAATTGCTCTTTAAATAAGTTTTATATATACAAAATTCATGTCACTAAATTTTGTTACGATTGGTCCATAATTAGTCATAGCTCCCATATAGACCCGCTTTCGAAAATCACTTTAACGTGCATAAATCGCTTAAAAATGTTGGTATACACACAAAATTCAACATAGTTAACTTTAATATAGACACAAATCACAAGACCTAATTTCATGGTGATCGGTCCATAATTGGTCATAGCCTCCATATAAGGCCCACTACCGAAAATCACTCAAAAATATAAATTATTGAAATTTTAAAAGAAAAATGTTTTTGCTCTTTTACTTAGTGTAGGGTATTATATGGTCGGCCTTGACCGACCATATTTTCTTGTTTTTTTAAATTTTTTCAATTTTTTTTTTAAATTTTAAAAATTTTTTTTTTGTTTTTTCATTTTTTTTTTAAATATTTAGCGAAAAAAAACTTTTGGTGAAAAAAAAATTCGGGTTAAAAAATATTTTCTCCGATTTTGACCCATTGTAGGTCCAACTTACTATTATGGTCTTATATAAGTCTTTGCAAAGGTCTTTGAAATATCTATCATTAGATATCCATATTGTCTATATTAATGACTTAGTAATCCAGATATAGGTCAAAAAGAGGTAAAAAAATCGAGGTTATCCTCGTTTCCTTATATCTCAGCCACTTTTGGACCGATTTTCTCGATTTTAAATAGCAACCGAGCCGGAAGAATTCCGGAGATATTGATGTATGAATCGTGTATGTAAATTATTTGCGGGCTTCGGAAAGTTGATTTCAACAGACGGAGGGACGTGGCTTAAGCGACTCGGCTATCTATAAGGATCCAGAATATATATACTTTATAGGGTCGGAAAATTATAATGTGAAAATTACAAACGGAATGACAAACTTATAAAAAGGGATTTTCCGACCCTATAAAGTCAAGTGAACCAACTTTTGAAATCGATGTCTTCAGATCGGGATGAAATTTGTACCAAGGTTAGTTCTATTGGGTAGTAACTCGAGAACTCTCTGAGTTAGAGGGGGTCAAAGTTTGACATTTTGGTCAAGCAGGTGTTTTTTCTTATCCATGTAACTTATTACCTATTGTTCTTAGCAAAATGTGTCCCAAATAGTTTAGATAGCTCTTTCTTCAATCTTTCGAAAAAAAAATATTTAAAAAAAAAATAAAAAATTTTTAAATTTTTTTTTCCTAAATCAAAAACTTTTTTGATTTTTTTTTAAAATGATCCCTTTTTTTCTTAAAATAAAGCTTAGATATTTTCCTTGAACACCTATTTGGTCGCTTAGTGGGATGCGAGTGGGATATCTATCAAAATAAATATTTTGTAACTTAAAACATAAAATTTTTTACTTTTTTTGCAAAATCAAAAACTATGTTGACTTTTTTTTTCAAAATGGACCCTTTTTTAATTTTTTTTTAGCTCAAAAATAGGTTAGATATTTTTCTTGAAGACCCTTTTGGTCGCTTAGTGGTATGCAAGTGGAATATCTATCAAAATAAATATTGTTTTACTCCAGACTTACAATTTTTGACTTTTATTTGCAAATTCGAATTTTTTTTGAATTGGGCCCTGTTTTAAAATTTTTTTTAGTCAAAAGAAAGCTTAGGTCTATTCCTTTAAGATATTTTTAGTCCCTTAGTGGGATGCGAGTGGGATATATATCAAAATAAATATTTTATAACTCAAGAAATACAATTTTTGACTTTTTTTTTGCAAAATCGATTTTTCTCCAAAATGGGCGCTTTTTTAAATTTTTTTTTTTGCTCAAAAGAAAGCTTAGTTCTTTACCTTTAAGACCTATTTGGTCGCATAGTGGGATACGAGTGGGATATCTATCAATATAAATGTTTTAACACAAAAATTGTATGTCTTGAGTTACAAAACATTTATTTTGATATATATTCCACTCGCATCACACTAAGCGACCAAAACCATCTTAAAGGAATAGACCTAAGCTTTCTTATAGCAAAAAAAAAATTACAAAAAGGGCCCATTTAAAAAAAAGTCAAAAAGTTTTTGATTTTGCCAAAAAAATCAAAAATTGTATATCTTGATTCAGAGAGTTCTAGACCGATCTTGTTGAAAAATTTAGTCTGAGTTACTATCCAATAGAACTAACCTTGGTGCAAATTTCATCCCGATCGGAAACATCGTTTTCAAAAGTTGGTTCACTTGACATGAAATGCCCCATATATAAAAGTGAATGTGTGTTTATATGTATATATGTATATTTATTGGTTTGAAGTCTATAGACGGCTAAACGGCTAACCAGATTTGCTTGAAATTTTGACTGTATGTTTTTCTATATCTGGAAGGAACAATAGGATAATTTTTGTTTTGAATTTTCAAGTGGGCGTGGTACCTCCCATACAAAGTTAATTTTAAATATCAAATATTTTGGAAACTATAATAGCTATAGTCATCAAAATTTGCATGAGCAATTCCACCGTTTGTATTAATATTTGAAGCAAAAATGGGAGTAGTAGTCACAAAGGGCGTGGCACCTCCCATACATACAAACTAAATACTACAATTCATATCTATTTGTATAATTGTGATATGTAAAGCATTGAATCTTGGTATGAAATAATTATTTAGGCCAAAAATGAGCAAATTAACAATAGTGGGCATGGCACCTCCCATAGATATGATGACAAATTATATATAGGGAAATAATAATAATAATTCTGTCAGACATGCTTTCGAGAAGTTTCCTATTTGAAATCAGCAAAATCGGTCCACAAATGGCTGAGATATGAGGAAAAAACAGGACAACCTCGATTTTTGACCTATATTTGGATTACTAAGTCATTAATATAGACACTATTTATATCTAATGATAGATATTTCAAAGACCTTTGCAACGACGTATATAAGACCATAAAAAAAATTTTAAAAATTTAAAAATAAAAATTTTTTAATTATTTTTACTAAAAATAAATTTTGTTTACCTAAAAATAAGACCATAGTAAGTTGGACATACAATGGGTCAAAATCGGAACAAATATTTTTTAACGCGAATTTTTTTCCACCAAAAAAAAAATTATTTTTTAAATTTTTTGGAAAAAAAATTTTCTCGAACTGTCATTTGAATTTTTTTTTTTTTAATTTAAAAAAAAAAAAAAATTTGTTTTTTAATTTAAAAAAAAAAATTAAATTTAAATAACAATTCGAAAAATTTGTTTTTCAAAAAATGAGGAAAAAAACCTTGGAAAAAAATTTTTTTTTACCTAAAAATATTTGAAATTTGTATTTTGAAGTATAATTTGGTGAAGGGTATATAAATATAGCTCTCTTGCTTGTTTACCTTTAGACAAAATTAATGTCAAAGAAGTTCATAAAAATAAAACATATAATAAATAGCTGGTCAGAGAAAGAACGAGCATAATGTCACGTTCTCTATATACCGAATACTGTTTTCAATTAATCGATTTTCAGGAGTTTAATAATAAGGAAAGTGTGATAAAAATTATGTGGAATATAATGATGTTAGATTGAAGTTAATTGACTAAATATCAGCTATATATAGAACGATTTTTTAAGGAATCTACAGATTCTTATTACAATTCATTCCCTCTTTTATAAATTCATTATTTTTTACAATATTTTTCAATTGTATTGTGTTGTGTTGATGATGAAAAAGTTGTTATGTTAAGTTACTAAGTGCGGATATGATTATGGAAGATACGATAGTCTATTTATTATTTGGCAAAAATTATATAATTACATAAATATTTCCTTAGTTTTCTTTACAAATACAATTTATGGAATGTTTTTCGTTATGGAGATTATTCATTAATATTGGTTTTGAAAACAAAATTTAAATTAAAATAAGTTTTTCGGTATTTTTACAGGATTACCGCAAAACTTACGATCTTTTATTTTCATGCTACTCTCTTTTAAGCTTGAAGGTTGGGTTAGCTAAACGTCGGTTAACTGTATGCTTGGCTAAACCGCTCTTTAATCTAGCCAAGATATTAAATTATTGATTTGAGAGAAATACTTTTAATGTGGCAAGAGTGCAATCTTTAATTTTTAACGGCTGTGGCCAAATAATATTTGAAAACTTTAATCAAAGAGTCTTAGTTCTGGAGATATAAAGGTTTTTCCCTACCAGTTTAACATAATTAAAGAAATTTAACTTTAAAGCCGAACATAATTATTATTCTTCTCATAACTCACTTTCTGCACATCTTTTTTTTTTTGCTCTAAAGTCCTTGATTTTTAACATCTACTGATTCAATAGAGTATTAGTAACTTCGGAAAACGACAGCAAAGGACTGCCATCCATAGTTTGCTCCAAGCCACCTAAAGCTGAGGCACAGGTTGTGGCTGTACCAGGAGCCCCAATAACATAGGCATTGGTGGCATAAGCCAATGAAGAAGGATGCATTACACTACTGCCTCTCTTAAAGGAAGAACCAACAGCTGATCCTAAGCCGCTACCGCCTCCTACTCCTCCTCCTAACTGACCCAGAGATGTAGACACTCTACCAGCATTTAGAGATCCTCCCAATTGCTGCAAAGCCACACTTTGAGCACCCATTTCAGCTCCACAACCATCCAAAGTAGCTGAGGTTATGACTATGGGCGAAGCTATTATGGCCAACTGATGATAGGGCGAAGAGGTAACTGTAAGACCTGCCGAGCCCGGTGAACCATTGTGATGCAAAGAGCCACCATTTAATCCATTTATAACACTGCTAATGGCTGGCAATTGTTGAGTCTGGGTGATGGGGGAGGTACAGGAAGGTGATGAACTGGCTGAGGCTGCTGTTGTTAGGATGGTATTGTGGCAACTAACTTGAACTCCGGATGCCAATGACTCGAGCGGTTGTAAATGTTGATTGTATGCACTGAGTTGTAAGATTTGATGGTTATGTTGTTGTTGTTGGTTTTGCTGATGTTGTGACTGTTGACTGATCATGATCTGTTGTGGTTGGTAGTTGTTGGAGTTGTTTTTTGTTGAGGATTCAAAAATAAAATATGTTTTTCGTTAGTGTTTTGTAAGGGATTTTCATTAGAAATGAAAACAAATTAAAAAAAAAATTGTGTATAACAAACAAAAAGTGTTTAAGGTGCTAAAGTGCTTCGACTGGTGATAAAATTAAAAAAAAATTGTGTTGATTACTCTAAATATTACTTAAATTAGCTTTATTTTCAGATAGTGAAAATTAGTATAAGAGGTTCTCATTTCTGGTTAATCAATCCATTTTTATTTTCAAAGCCTTAGTTCCTTTCTCTCATTTCTATATTTTTAATTAACTTTGTCTAGATCAGTGATCGACACTCATAGCCCCTAGGCGAAATAACTTAAAAAAAAGCATCATCCTAAACATCTCAAATTTAATGATCTTTCAGGTTAATGAAAGGAACATTTTAATTATGACAAGGAATGGGAATAAAGGACAAATCATGTCCAGGATTAGACTGTTTGAAATCAGTTGTTGCAAAGGAATAAAAATCAATTAAGGTAGGAATGGAGTTCAATAAAAAAGAAAATCTCCTTAAGGAACTTTAGATCTAACTCATTTTGAAAACAAGTAAGAAAGTATGGTCGGTCAAGCCCGACTACATAATACCCTACACTAAGTAAAAGACCAAAACAATTTTCTTTTAAAATTTCAATAATTTATATTTTTGAGTGATTTTCGGAAGTGGGGTTATATGGGGGCTATGACCAATTATGGACCGATCACCATGAAATTAGGTCGTGTGATTTATGTCTATATTAAAGTTAACTATGTTGAATTTTTGTGTGTTTAGCAACATTTGTAAGCGATTTATGCACGTTAAAGTGATTTTCGGAAGCGGGTCTATATGGGAGCTATGACTAATTATGGACCGATCGTAACAAAATTTGGTGACATGAATTTTGTATATATAAAACTTATTTGGAGCGGAATTGGTGGAGATACATATATAAATTAAACATTTATGACCGATAAAGTCCAATTTCGGGAGGACATTTGTATGGGGGCTAGGTGAAATAATGGACCGATTTTAGCCAGTTTCAATAAGCTTGGTCCTTGAGCCGAAAAAATAATATGTACCAAATTTCATCGAAATATCTTCAAAATTGCGACCTGTACTCTGCGCACAAGGTTTACATGGACAGCCAGCCAGCCGACCAGACGGACGGACGGACATCGTTTAATCGACTCAGAAAGTGATTCTAAGTCGATCGGTATACTTTAAGGTGGGTGTTAGACTAATATTTTTGGGCGTTACAAACATCTGCACAAACGCATAATACCCTCCCCATTATGGTGATGTAGGGTATAAAAAGTGGTTTACTGAATTTGGTTGTGGCCGTACCAGAACGGAAGATGCTGAACGTTCTGGAGGCTCAGTTGAGGTCTCTACACCCGAAACTATTGAAAAAATTCATGATAATTCATGTTAGACGGAGATTGAAAGTGCCAGAGATTGTGGAAGCATATGATATGGCTCATTGGTTTCAATTTTGAATGATCACTTGGATATGAGGGGAAAGCTTTCCACTAGATGGCTGCCGCATTTGCTCACAATCGAGTGCAGAAAATGGTGCAGTTTCCATGGCAAAAATCCATAAATTAGGCTACAAAATGCTCCTTCATCCGCCCTATTCTCCGGATTTTGCCGCGATTGACTATTGCTTGTTTTCAAACCTGAAGAAATGTCTCGGTGGAAAGAGATTTGACAACAACAATGAAATCATCTCACAAAAAAATTCCTATTTTAATGACCTCGACAAATCTTATATTTTGGAAGGGATACAAAATTGGAGAAACGTTGGACAAAGTGTCTGGAGCTCAAAGAAGACTATGTTGAAAAATTAAATAATTGTTTATCTGTGTTTCATTCATAAAGTCACGGACGTATTATGCAACTTGGTGGAGATTATTCTTAATGGTTGAGACGAATCAAGAGACGAAATTTAATAACACTCCAGATATTGTGTTTAAGGATTCAGCATTTTCCTATGATGAATTTGATTTCATTTGATTTCACAATGGCTTTTGTCTCCAACCCGAACGGGAATCGAACCCGCAAGCGTTAGACTGATAGTCCAGCTCACAATCATCTAAACTATCAGGTCATATGATTGAAATAAGCTTCATTTATTGGAACACTCAGTCAGGAAATTGGAATCAATATTTAGGTTATAAACGGAAGCCATTATATTTTACTCTACAAATTATCTATATATATAAAAGATTAACGTTACTGACTGACTGACTAACTGATTCATCATACCACAGCCCAAACGACTGAAGCTAGAATCATGAAATTTTAACTGTGGGTTCCTCCCTCCCCTAAACGATCCAATAAGAAGGGATTTTTGGAAATTCGAACGTTTAGGGGGTAAAAACGGGTAAATCCGGTAATCTTATATCTTCAAAACTAATAAAGATACAAAAAAACTTTTGCATGTTACTCTATTTAAAAAATAAGCTGACATGTGTTTCGTACTTTTTCGAAATTCGAAACTTTTAGGGGAGAAAACGGGTAAAAACTGTATTTTGGTACTTTTTTTGCACCCTATGTATCTTTTAAACCAATAAACATAGAAACAAAATTTAAATCGTATTCTTTACTTATCAAAAAATAAAAAATATAAGTTTGGTACTTTTTGGAAATTCGAACCTTAAGGTATAAAATTTGTGTTTATTTTTGGTACTTTTTCATGAAATATGTTTTTCTATAACTTGACATAGACATACGAATATTTTATTATGAGCTCCCACCACGATACAGAAATTTATTTGAATTAAATTTTACCAAAGCAATGGGGATAAAAAAGGTACCAAAAAGGGGATAAAATCGGGAAAATACATTTTATTGAAATTATTAAGCCAATTTTGATAATTTTTTTTAACATTGGTTCCTGGATTCATACAAAAATTAACTAACAGGTTGTTATTTGGAACTCGAGTGCCATGGTGTATTTTAGTCCAAATCCGGGTAAACAGTTTGGTACTTTATTTAAAACATATTTATTATTGGGCACATTAACACAGATTTTAATATTTTGAGACATGTAGCATAAACAATTTTGGCAAAATGGAATATTTTTAATGTTCGAACTTGATTGTTTCAAGGAAGAAAAGGGAAATTGGTACTTTTCTCCTAATGGTACTATTTTAATGGTAATATTTTAAATTATTTCAGTTATCGACATTAAAGTTAGCTGATATGTATCTGAGTGAAGTTTGTGATTGGAATAGGGTACAATATTTAGGTACCAAAATGTGAGAACTGAACTATAGATACTTTTTCATTCTTCTAATGGTACTTTTTGAATTTTCTATTACAATGGATTTAGAAACATGAAATTAAGCATATATGGTACTAAGTGAGTGAGAATTCTAGGGGTAGACTTTTTGGTACTTTTTCTTTAATCGACTTTTTGTAATTTCTTCACCAATTAACCTAAAACCATGAAATTAAGCTTATATGGGAGTGAGTGGGAAACCACAAGTGGGGGCTTTTTGGTACTTTTTATATATTCTAATGGTACTAGAAATATGAAATGGACATAAAAATATGAAATTAGGCGTCTATGGTCCCAAGTGAGTGAAAATTCAAGGCCATACTTCTTGGTACTTTTTCTTTATTCTCATAGGTACTTTTTTGAATTTACTATAATAACGGACCTAGAGTTTCCAAAAAACCCAAGAATTTCAAAACCGCGGTTTCGTTTTTTTTTCGGTTTTATGATAATTTTTAAATATTAATTGTTATAGAAACAAAATTATTTGATAATATAGGAAAGGCTATACAAATTTAAAATTCACACTTGACAGGTTATGGTTTAGTGAGTGAGAATTCAAAAGTCATAATCAATGGTACTAAGTATTTGTTTATTGCAATGGTACTATTTTATAATAATAAACCTAAAAATTTAAAATTAGGCACACATGATTCTGAATGAATTTGAATTCACAAAAGGTGACTTTAGTGGTAACATTCTTTTGCATTTTCTATAATAATGGACCCAGAAATTAGACAATTAGACATTTACAATCAGATTCACAAAGGGAGACTTAATAGTACTATTTCACTCTTCTAATTGGGGTGGCAAAGCGCACCGGGTCAGCTAGTATATAATAATTTTTATTACAAGAAGATTTGTTAGCATGAAAAGAGCATAATAATAAGAATCTTTTGATTTCGAAAAACGATAGAGAAGGAATTTGAAACCAAATAAGAATAGTGGTGAGATTTTTTAAAGATTTTCTAATTAATTAAAGACAAAGAGAAGTTAATAGAATATACAAATTTTATGACATGCAATTCAAAAGTGCAACCTTTAAACCTTTCAAACCTCTACCAGATATCATAAGTAATAAAGTCATACTACAACATATAATACATTTTACAACTTGGTCTACACACCCGAACTTTTCTTTTTCTTAGGGCAACCCATACAACAACAAACAAAAAAAAACTAAACAGAATTTTCTTTGTTTAAGGGTTTTTTCTTGATATGATACTGAGATTCTTTTTAGCGAATTTTTTAAGTAAACGGTGATTTTTACACAACAACAAACTACTGAGTGCTGCTACTAATGTGTGGTGGAGGTGCCGTAGTGGTGATGGTGCTGTTGCTGCTGCTGGCAGCCGTTGCCGCATGAGCGTGAGCATGATGGTGATGGTGGTGAGCGTGAGCATGGTGGGCATAAGAGAAATATTGTGAAGCATATTGGGTTGCATAGGATGCAGGACTCCATACCTCACTGCCATTGGGGGTGGTTGCTGAGGTGCTATTAGAGCTGGCTGCTGCATGATGATGATGATGCGAATGCGGATGATGGGCAGGGTGGTGGTGGTGGTGATGATGATGCGGATGCGGATGTGTTAGATGGGGATGATGTGGTGTTGAGGATGTTGCTATTGATGCTGCAGATGGTGGTGCTGGCGGTGGTGGTGGATGATGATGCTGTGTATGATGGTGGTGCGTGTGTGGCGGATGATGCGCATGATGTTGATGTGCATTTGAGGTGGTGTGACCATGATGATGATGTGGTGATACAGCAATATGATGATGTTGATGATGCTGATGTGTTTGTCCTGTGAGATGCGCATGTGTTGTGCTGGCTGTGGCGGAGGTTGCCGCCACCTGATGTGGTGAGAGTTGATGATGATGCACCGTATTTTGTAATTGAGCATTGTTTGTGTGAGTTTGTTGTTGTTGTTGCTGTTGTGATTGGTGCATTGCATGTGTGTTGGCCAGTTGTGGCCCAGCCATTAGGCTATTGCTTTCGGTAGTAGCTGTAGCTGGCGTAGGTGCTGGTGTTGTGGGTGCAGTGGCTTGATGATTGCTATGATGTGCTGTTGCTGAGCTAGTAGAAAGACTTTCAGCCACCGTATTATGACTGCCACTTGCTCCTCCGCCTGGCACACCACCCGTACTGCTGCCACTACTGCTGAGTCTATGCTGGGGAGAGGTGGTGTGCGATGAGGCTGAGTACAGGCCCGAATCATCATGATGCATTTGATAGCTATCAGGAGTGGAAGCACTTTTAGCATCTTTTGTTGTCGCCGTGTTATTTGTGGAACCATTCCATTTGTTGGTGTTTTCTGGTTCACTATTGGCATAACTAAGACCGCCTCCATTTGTTAAAGGCGTAGATTGTGGCGAACGTTCGGCATGAGCAGAGATTTGACGATTTGTGGAATTGTGTAGACTATTAATGGGCACACCGCTGGACTGAGAGCCCCACATTAAAACAGTTTGTCTTTCATAGGGATCCTGGGGTGTTAATTCTACTTTGGGTGTCACCACAACACCATTCGCAGAGTTATTAGCAGGATTATTAAGGCTATTCACAGAGCCTGCCACCGGAGAGGGACCATCCGATGAACAGGATACCACTTCCATGACATGAGGTGAAGACTTTGGCGTTTTTAAAGGAACTTGCTGGAAATTAGTGGAAAACTGCAATAAATTTTATAGAAAGTTATGGAGATATTGGTGAAAACTTACCTGTGGTGTGGATGTGGGACTGCCATAGCCACTACTATAGCCGCTATAGTATTTGCCCGTATCCTGCCATTTTTCCTCTTTGGAGGTTATGGCATAACCATCATAGGACAGAAAACCATTGGCCACATAAGCAGAGGCGGGAGCTGCCGTATGATGATAATCAGCATAGTAACCGCCCACACCCTGCAGACGATATTGATGGAAAAGATTTTCGGTTACTGGATAGAAATTGGTGGAATGCACCGAAGTGCCCATATAAATATTATCGGCTGCAGTGGCATAAGGTGAAGTTGTATACATGGGATTGAGATTGGAGTAAGCGGCCGCCACAGCCACCGCAGGATCTGGAAGATATTCTACCACAGGAGCGGGTGAGGAGACCTAAATAGCAAAGAAATTTGTAACAGTTCTTTTTAATTTGCTAAAATTTCATTAGAAATTACCTGTCCCAGAGGAGAGGTTTGCTGAGTTTGTTGCTGCATTTTGCGTTTGGATCTACAGGTGGACAAAAAGTCTCTTAACTGAGTTTTGTATCTTCTATTGGGTCTTGTGGGTGTGACGGGAGGAGGCAAGGAGTTGGGAGAACTACTGGGCGGCACCACCAATTGATCAGCCTCCGAGAAATAGGTGGAAGCTAAACCGGTATCCAAATAGCTGACTTTGAAATCCATGGTGCGTTTACCCAACAAATCATAGCCCTCCTCATCCATTAACACACGATGTGTGCAAATCACAAAGTCTGGCTTGGAGTTTTTATAAACCAAACGGGAGCTTTAAGGAAATTCAAGATTAAAAATTGATTTAAACTTTATTTGAAAGGCTTAAAAACCCACCTAGTTTGCAGCCACTGCCATTCAGCATCTTTCTTTTGGTATCTGTAGGCAATCATGCCGGAAGCACCAGTTTTAAGCACTAAATGGAATAGAAAACAGATTAATTTAAATTTCAGTTTATTTTTGAGTAAAACAAAACTTACATTCCTGATGAGCACTGGCCACATAAGCCAAATCATCATAGTGCACCAAATCATAGCCACCCATATGCACCAGTTCCGCATCCGAATAACCCAAAATATGTTTGCCCCTAAAAGTAGAAACACATTAGCTTAGTCTTCATATAACTTGATATATTATGGAGGGAGAGCGCAGTACGTACCTTTGATCCATTGACACTAAAGAAAAATCCAATTTATGCTTAGACTTGAACATATTTTCTTTATGAGGAATCTCCAGCAAACTGGGTGGTCCGAATGGCGTGCAATAGGCAAACAAAGCCAAAGGAGGTTCTTCGGTTTTACGATTCTGGCCATGCAGTATTTTAATGCGGCCCCGTATATCCAGTCTCAAGAAACCCGAGGTATTATCCAGCAGACATCGAAATCTTACCGTGAAGCTGCGCTCCAAATAGATGGTCTTGTCGGGAGCCAAAGTCTCGGCCAATTGCATACTCGACATGTCGGCTGGTAAAAAGGAATTCCATAGTAGTTGTCTTTGCAGCTCCTCACGGTCTTCGGAGTGCACCAGTTCATACACCGATTGGTGGACAATGTCGGACTGTAAGGAAACAGAAAATGAAAGAGGAAGAGATATGAATTCAAGTTTTAGGGTTAAAGAACTTTGTTTCAAAATTTGTGGGTTTTTTTAGATTTTTTTATTATTGATTTCTCATACCCTTTTCTTTTGTTTTATTTCAGTTTTTTGCTGTTAAATAAATCATCTTTAAAACTAAATTGAAAACTCAATTTTGTTTTGTTTGTATGCTTTGGTTTTTATGCTGCTGCTTAACTCTGCAGGTAGCTGTAGCAGATTGAGTTATAATTTCCAAAAGAAGGTGTTGTTTTATTTTAAATATTTGATTTTTGTTTAAGTGTTCAATCTTCTGTGGCTTACTTTTTCGCCAAATTCTAAACTCAAAGGTGAGATCAAGTTTAGTAACAAAACAAATGAAGAAACAAATATTTATGGAATTAATTGAAACAAGTGGATTGCAAATCAATATAAGAAATGGGTTGCCAACTGCCAAACAATATGATAAATGATAGGGAAAAAGGATCATTAGATTTGAAGTATTCGAGGTGTTTGAAGAACTATAGCTTTTGGTAGATGTTTTGGGTTCTTTATTGGTAGAGGAGAATACTCCTTCTTTAGTGAGATAAGAGGATTGCTTTGGTTTTTCAATATGAGAAAAGATTTGTCAATTTGACACTGATATAGAATTGAGTGGACCTAAATTCCCACATTAAAACCTTTGTGTCTTTGGTAGGGATCCCAAGGTGTCAATTTAACTTTAGGTCTGATTCCATTACAGTTATAAGAACTATTAACAGGATCATTAAGGTTATCCACTGGTGCACAGTGGGGCAGAATCGAAATTTTTTGGAAATAAATCTGGCATTTCTAAACGGCTGGTTCGATCGGGATAAAATTTAACGTGACCGTAGCCAAGGAGTATTCGAGTTTAAGTTATTAAAATGGATCCTACAAATGCTCAAAAAAATGGCAAAATTTAAAAAAAAAAAACACCATTTTTGGGATTTTCGCTCCAATTTTTAGGAATTTTACATGTCGAAGGTACCCTACTTTGAGCACCCATAACGCCGCCCCTGGAGCATTTGTAGGATCCATTTTAATATCTTAAACTCGAATACTCCTTGGCTACGGTCACGACAAATTTTATCCCGATAGGACCAGCCGTTTAGAAATGCCAGATTTAAGAGTAATCATAAGAGTAATTAGATTCCATATGTCTTGCAATATAACAATAGGACTTAAAGGAAACAACAGCAAATTTTAGTCTTAGATTTCCAAGAAATTCTAGACTTTGTCTGATCACCCAAAAAGTAAATTCGACATTTTGCCCAAAACTCTGGGATTTCAGTTAAGATGAACAATAATAAGATGATATTAGAGCCTACTCCTATTAGAGCCTACTCCTCCTTTAGACATTTGAGAAGATTCCGTTCAATAAGAGACGAGATTTTATATTTGAAACTGAAAAGGAATTGAGTTAATGGTCCAATCCTTAGACTGAGAGTCCCACATTAAAAGAGTTTGTTTTTCGTAGGCATCCTGAAATGTCAATGCCAATTTAGATGTGATTCCAATACCATTCGTGTAGCACCTTTGTGATGTCAGTTAAGAGGAATAATAGAAGGATATTTGAGGATTCCCTTTCAGCGATGTGATTGAAATCCTCCAATCTTTCAGGATAATTTGATTGCAACTCAAAACTCTTGGATTTCAGTTAAGGGGAATAATAATAAGAGGATATTAGAGCCTACTCCTCCTTTAGTCAGATGATAGGATTGCTTAGGACGTTCAATATGAGAAGGGATTTGTCGATTTGAAACTGAATGTGACAATAGGACTTAAAGGAAAAGACGACAACTTTTGGATTCGATTTCCAAGAAAATCTAGAGTTTCTCTGATCACCTGCAAGGAAAAGAAGAAATTTTGCTAAAAACTGTGGGATTTTAGTTAAGTTGAACAATAATAAGAGGTTATTAGAGCCAAATCCTCTTTTAGTCAGATGGGAGGATTGCTTAGGACGTTAAATATGAGAAGATATTTGACTATTTGAAACTGAATATAAAGAATAGGACTGAAAGAAAATAACGACAAATTTTAAGATTAGATTTCCAAGAAATTCTAGAGTATCTCTGATAACCCAAAAAGAAAATAAGAAATTCTACTCAAAATTCTGGGATTTCAGTTAAGGGGAACAATAATAAGAGGATATTAGGGCCAACTCCTCCTTTAGTTAGATGAGATGATTGCTTAGGACGTTCAATAGAAAAGAATTTGTCTATTTGGAACTGAATATAACAATAGGACTTAAAGGAAACAACGATAAATTTAGAATTAGATTTCCAAGAAATGCTAGAGTTTCTTTGATCATCCAAAAAGAAAAGACGAAATCTTACTCTAAAGTCTGGGATTTCAGTTAAGGGGAATAATAAGAGGATATTAGAGTCTACTCCTTCTTTAGTTAGCTAGGAAGATTGCTTAGGACGTTGAATATGAGAAGAGATTCGACAATTTGATATTGAATATAACAATAGGACTTAAAGGAAATAACGAAAATTTTTTGGATTAGATTTCCAAGAAATTCAAGATTTTCTCTGATGACCAGAAGAGAAAATAAGAAATTTTACTCAAAACTCTGGGATTTCAATTAAGGGGAATAATAATAAGAGGATATTGGAGCCTACTCCTTCTTTAGTCAGATGAGAGGATTGCTTAGGACGTTCAATATGAGAAGATATTTGACTATTTGAAACTGAATATAACAATATGACTTAAACGAAACAACGACAAATTTAGTCTTAGATTTCCAAGAAATTCTAGAGTTTCACTGATCACCCGAAAAGAATGGAAGAAATTTTACTCAAAACTCTAGGATTTCAGTTAAAGGGAACAATAATAACAGGATATTGGAGCCTACTCTCCTCCTTTAGTCAGATGAGAGGATTGCGTAAGACGTTCAGTATGAGAAGATATGAAAAGAAGTGATATTTGTGTATTCGAAAAGGAATTGAGTTAATGGTCCAAGCGTGAGACTTATTAACACTATTCAATGAAGTGGTTCCGGAAGAGCTTTTATATTTTAAATATCTTGCAATATAACAATACGTCTTAAAGAAAAACACAATGTTTGTATTTAGGAAAATAGGATTAGATTCTAAAAAAAAAAACAGGAAGAATTCTCACACACATCTTTGTGATATCAGTTAAGACGAATGATGGTAGGATAATCGAGCATTCCCTTTCAGTGATGCGATTGGTAACCCTCCAAACTTTATGGATAATTTGATTGCAACTCAGTTGTTTGAAGCCAACCAACTCAGGTTTATCAACTTCAACAAGTCTCAGATTTCAACTTGAAATCATGAACTTGAATTAAGAACCCATCTTAGATGTCGTGTACCTTAGATTTCAGCATGATGTTAGTTGATATGAATAATAGAAGGATATTTGAGCATTCCCATTCAGCGATTGATAATCCTCCAAGCTTTGTGGATAATTTGATTGCAACTCAGTTGTTTGAAGCCAACCAACTCAGGTTTACCAACTTCAACAAGTCTCAGATTTCAATTTGGCATCATGAACCTGAAATAAGATAATAACGACATCTTAGATGTCGTTTATCTCTGATTTGATAAAATCTTTTGGATAATCCTCGAAAAGGAGAGTGTGGAGATTTAGATTGAACATTGTTTACAACGATGAATAATTTGATCCTCTGTAATCTTTAATATTCCAGATACTGTAGAACACAGAAGAACTTGACCTAATTTGGATAACAAATTCTTCGAATGACTGATTTAATATTAAACTAGGATGTGAGAGTTCGTTGATGATCTGAATATTTTAAATATGAAGATTATTAGCAGAAGAACAGATAAATAACGTGATCATAGACATACATTTGATATCAAACAATCGAGGATTTGTGGAACAGGGAAACCACAGAAGAACTTTCCAAGATCGCAATAGAGTTTGGGAAACAAACGACTAAATTTGGAAAACAAATGCCAAGAAAGACTGATTTAATGTGAGCAGTGATTTGAAAGCAAAGCGGGCAAATTAAAATTTAAATTTAGGTGTCTCACATCTCAGGCCTATGACTATTTGGATCCAAATTCGAATGGGAATCCGCAAGGACGAACTCTGCAAAATTCAATCGAGTTTATGAATCAGTCCATAAACAACGATTTAATGTGATGTGATCAAAGCAGAATTTTACAGACTCAGATTTTCGAATTTCCTACCAGCCCCTTAATTTCTCAGGCCAAGCAGCCATCTACACCAAACAATATTTGTTTGCTTAACGATAACTAATATTCCAAAACATACGAACTGTAAACCACCATCCTCAACATCGTCATCATCAACATCATCACAAATAACTACAAAACAAGTGAAGAACATATGAACAACAAAAAAAAAATAATAAAAAATCAAACGATCACAAGTATAAACATTTAGCAGAAGCAGTAAAACACTAACATCAGCGTCATCGATTGGAAATTGTGCGCGCATACGTTTGAAAACACACGAGCCACGCATTTCTTTTTTTTTTTATTGGAAAAAACAGGGCCATTCTGGAAAACAATTCGATCTAAAATGTTGGAATATAAAGATCAGTGATCAATTTTAATGAATAGCCCTGATGATGAAACAGAAACTTGGACTTAATGCGAAACATGAAAAGAGGTATTTGAAATTGAGGATAAAATCTTAATTAAATTTAAGATTAAGATTTGATCCTAACATTTCCATTACTCTGAATTGAAATTTTTTTAGAATTTTTTAAAAATTATTTTTTCCTGAATAGCCCAGAATATCTCTCTCTACCTCTCACACTCAATTTACAACAATGACTGTCCCCCCCATTCATACATGACGGCACATACAAAATCAAACGTATTTTTTTTTCTTCTCAATTTTTTAAGACAATAAAAACTCAACGAACAATTGCGCGTCCAGTTTAATGTAAGAAATTGAAATGAAATTTTTAAACTTCAACTTCATCGGCACTTAAATAATAACAATATTATTATTATTGCATGAGCATTTGGAACGTGTTGCAGTTTAAATGCAACATAACATTTCGTTTAATATTGATTTAAGTACAAAAAAAAGCAGACTACTCAATCCTCCTGCCTCTGCTCTGCTGGCGCGGACTGATGGTCACATTGGCTGGAGTTCGTTTAATTTACTTGTAAATGTGTAAAGAATAAAAACAACTAAAAAGAAAAACAGTTGAAAAACATCACAAGCATGAAGTGAAGTGAAATGTTTTTTGTTGGTTGGAGAAATAAATACGAAATAGTTACGCCCACTTTAGTATCTCAATTAAAAATTATGTTGTTTTGTGGGAAGAGAGTGAGAGAGAGTGTGGCCAGAAGTTGGAATGGAAATGTGGAGGTTTCTGTTTTTTTTTTTTTTGAGGAAGAAGAGAAATTACCAGAAATTAATAATTGTTAGGGTTTTAAGCAACAAATTGCACAACATAATTTCTCGATAAATTGTTGGAAAGCTTTGGGGAAAGTGTTTTTTTTTATTTTGAATTGAGGAAAAGAAAATTTAAATGTTGGATTCTTTAGGGTTCTAGGTTTTGTAAAATATTGATATTTCACTATTTTTGGGTTTTTTGAAATGTTCCAACTAGTTGAAGTTTGATGCAACATAAACTAGTTTGATGTGGATCAGTTTAAGGGTTACAGTCATAGATAAGTTCGCATATATCGGAAACTCACCTGTCAAAGACCCAACTCAGTTGTCAAAAACCTAAGTGGTAAATTTTTATATAGTTTCCGATCAATGTGTATTTATCTATGGTTCCAGTAATAGGCATGGTCGTTAGAGCTGGTAACCAAACTCAGCTGTTAAAAACAATTAATCTCTCAAAATATTTTAATGAGAAAATGGTTGTAGAGTTCGTTCCAAATGTAGCCATTTGTTGAATTCAAACTTAACTTTCTAGTCGTCTTTACAACATGGATACAATCATAGACAAATAACTATAGATTCAAAGTTCTGACTTAAGAATTTGCTTGACGAGTGGTGTAATTGACGACATGCTCGTTGATCTTTATTATTCAAAGAAGAACTTTGCTAAAACCCCATTGAGTTTAGGACACAATTAGACTAAATTTTTATCACAAATCCTCGAAATACTGATTTAATAAGTCAGACCATTTGAAGCAATAACAGGACTTGTTAAGTTGAACTTGACTTTGGCATATGAGTTGGTTCGATCAATGAATGGAATTTGATCTTGAATATTCCTGAAGCTTCGTTATATGATGGACAAACTCTAGTATCAACTGTGCAGGTCACTCTAAAATCTCATGAATTCCTACCCATCAATTCAATCATAATTCCTCATAAGGGAGAGATATTTGATTCGTCAAGGTCCGTCCTAATTTGTATATGTTCTTTTCGATGCTTTTATTCTTGAAGTTGAGTTGAAATTAGGAGTCAACATGACTTTGACATATGAATAGGTTCAATCAATGAAGAGACCGTCTATTTCATTATGTTCTTGAATATTCCAGAAGCTTTGTTATGTGATGAACAAAGTCTAGCATCAATTTTTGCATGTCACTCTAAATCTAACGATTCAGTTTTCAATTGAATTCCTTCGCTTCGAATCAATCATAATTCCTCATATATGCTTCGTCAAGGTCCGTCTTAATTTGTTCGTTTCGATCCATTCTTCCTTGTAGTTTTGCTCTATGGTTGTAACCAGACACGACGATATTGAGCTGGCCTATATATCTGAGGGTTGTGGGTTCGATTCCCACCATAGCCTCTAAGTGTATCTGCAGACAAGCAAAACGCTTTGCAGTTAGTGTTTGTTTTTTTTTAAATAACAAGATATAAAAGCTCTGCTATTGTTTAACCTTGAAGTTGTTTGAAAATATTGTCTGTAGTCCGTTTCAAGCTTTTGAGATCATGTCATGTATTTATTGTCGATATAAATTCAGTGGAGTGGAGTTTCCCTTGCAACGATTTAATACTATTCCAGTAAAAGACTGATGCAACTTATTTGTAGTTTGATGCAACTCTAAATGGTATGACAAACATAGTCTAGACTTGGATTCAAAACATTGAAGCGAACAGTTTCATGATGGCTTTCAGTTGGGGATTGATTAAAAAAATCCAGTAGGATTTAAGCTGTACAAAGTCTTTTCTAATGTTCGGCCATTTGTTCGATTCAATTCAATTCATGTCAGAGATAGACTGCCAAACATTTCGAAGGAAACGGTTATATCGAATCCTAAAAGAAGAGTGATGTAACTAGTTTGTAGTTTGATGCAACACCAAATGGTATGACGTGGTATAACGTGGTTTTAAAGAAACCTTTCAACATATCCTGCATCTATTAAGTGCATTGCTTTGTTTTTAAGAAAAACAGATCCAGTTTGAAGTGGCTGGATATCATTCTAACGCAGTTTGATGCAACTAGTTAATGTTTGATGTCAAACTTAATGGTGTGACAGTTTTAGAGGATCATTTTAAATAAGATTTGGAATATTTTAAAGTACTGTGATGTCAACTCAAACAGCAAGAATTGATGTAAAGACAAGAATATACAACTTTAAGTGGTTTGATATCCTTCAAAGGTAGTTTGACGCAACCAGTTGAGGTTTGATGGAACAATTTTTAAAGAAATCATTAGGAAATAATGCAACTACTTTAATCTGAAAGAAATGCCGCTCAAGCATACCTATTGCTCACCAAAGCTTATGGTGAATGTGTTCCATCGGTTTCAACGTGCGAGATATGGTTTGTACGCTTCAGAAGTGGTCAGTTTGACAAGGAAGACAAATATCGCCCAGGCCAGCCAAAAATTTATGAAGACCAAGAATTGGAGGCATTACTCTAAGGAGGTTGCTGTCTAACTCAACAAGAGCTTGCAAAATCATTGTTAGCTACTCAAGCAGCAATTTCAAAAAGTTTAAGAGTAGCAGGATTCATCCAAAAGCAGGGTACCATACAAATTGAAGCCGAGAGACCTTGAAAGACGATTTTATATCATTTGTGCTCCGAATTATTACTTGCGATGAAAAATGGAGTCATTACGATAATTCGAAGCGAAGGAGATCTTATGTGAAGGTCGGTCAACCAGTCGAATCGATACCAAATCCAAATATCCATGGCGCTATGGTAATTCTCCGTATTTGGTGGAAGCAAAAGGCTCCTATCAATTATGAGCTGCTGAAATCTGGCCAGAGCATCACAGGGAACCTGTAGCGAATGCAACTGATTCGTTTGAAGCGAGCATTGGCCGAAAAACGCACACAACATGCGGCTAGACATGAAACCGTAATATTCCATCATGACAACGCTCGGCCACTTGTTGCAATACCTGTTGAAAACTATTTAGAATGAAGTGGTTGGGAAGTTTTACCTCATCCGTTCTATAGTCCAGACCGTTGCCCGTCAGTTTATTATTTGTTTCGATTGACTTTGGAACATAGTATCCGATGTTGGCTTGATTCTGATGTTCTTGGCCTCAAAAGTTGAAATGTTCTTTTGGCTCGGAATCCATATGTGGCCAGAATGATGGGAAAAGGTCATAGCTAAGAATGGAAAACTTGGAACTTGGCATAGCTTGAAATGTTTGAAACATGATGCTGAAAATTCATGGAGTTTTCTAGTAATTTTTGAAAGGTATGATTTTTTTACGACAGTTCGAGTTGCATTCCTACCTAGGGCAGTAGGATAACTGGTTTGATATGCTTTTAAAGTAGTGTGATGCAACCCGATAAGGTTTGATGGAACACATTAAAGTTTGACATGTTTGAAAAGTGTTTTTTTTCTAGAGTTTTCTATCGGAAATTGTATATGTGGAGTTAACTGAAACCTCTTAAAGATATTAATCATATTTGAATATTATTCCTTGGAGTACATGATGTGTAATTTGAACCTCATCGAACGCTAGTTTCAGGCAGCTCTAAGATTGAATGTATAATTACAACAGAAGAGATATCAACTCAAGTTATGTATGATGAAACCAGTTAAGGTTTGATGCAACAAGGCATAGTTAGTCGAAGGTTTGAAGCCCCACAAAAACAACTAATTGAAGTACATATTTGAACCTCACTGAACGCTAGTTTCAGGCAGCTCTAAGATTGAATGTATAATTGAAACAGAAGAGATATCAACTCAAGTTATGTATAATGCAACCAGCTAAGGTTTGATACAACAAGGCATAGTTAGTCGAAGATTTGAAGCCCCACAAAAACAACTAATTGAAGTTTGAGGCAGCAGGAACCGATTCGAAAGGTTCTATCAAACTAACTTAACTTCCTTAGGTTGGTTTCCTAGAATACTTCTCTGGAATACTTCTACTAAATTTTGTTGCTTCTCTATCAACAATTTTCCTATTGGGTCTTCTTTACACGATCTTTCATTTGTTTGTTTTCCTCACATTTCCCAGCCCATTTAAAATAATACTCAATTTACTTTGAACAAATCTTTTTAGAAAAAAATAATTTTAAAACAAGTTAATAATATAAAACACATGTGTTGTATGTAAATAATAAACATAACACAACTGAAAAAAAAATAAAAACAAATCCAGCAAAACAAACATTAACACGGCTGCCGTAAGGCCAACCAAACAACATCATATATGTGCACATGTGAGCGAGCTCCTTTAAAGCCGATCGATTCATTTACAATGTTGTACGTTTAGAGATCATACACATGATCGTACATTTGCAGAACAGAACAGAACAGTCAGAATTGTAATACAATGCGATTGCGCAATCCTCCCGCCGCTGTTCAAACACTGATTTATTATTTATTGCTTTGTGTAGAGACAAACTATTGAGGATGATCTTGTTATTGGAAACAAAAACAAAAATATTGATCAAGAATAAAGTTAAAGTTTTTTTTAAAGGAATGTAACGAATTTTGTTTACTCTTCTTAATGAATTTTCTATTGGAATTGAAATTCTGCAAACAATACCCATCTAAATCCTTCTTGAGTTGAGTTGTTGCTTGGGCCATTTCAAGAAATGATCACTGCTTATGGTGAAGTGTAGAGCAAAGAAATATTTATTTTTCGTGTATTTTACTGATCCAATTTCCATGATTTTCAATAACAAAATTATTAGAAATAAACCTGACATATTGATGAATCTTTCAGGATCATATTGTTATGTTTTTACCTTTTAAAACGGTGGTTTTTTTACCCTTAAATAAATCTAATTCTTTTAATTGCGAATAAAAGCGATCAGTATTTATTTAATCACTTTCTTTTATTACACACACTTATATTACAAACTTTAAAATCAAACTGGTAATACAGTTGATGTTAAATCTAACAGGGCCTAAAATACACTAACTCTTCTGCAACTGGCAGAGGAGTTAGTGTAGAGTAACGTTATTGACTTTCGAACGTTTAGGGGGTAAAAAAGGGTAAAAACGGGTAAATTCGGTAACCTTATATCTTCAAAACTAATAAAGATACCAAAAAATTTAAAATTGCATGTTACTCCATTCAAAAAATAAGCTGACAGGTGTTTCGTACTTTTTCGAAATTCGAAACTTTTAGGGGAGAAAACGGGTAAAAACTGTATTTTGACTGACTGATTCATCATCGCACAGCCCAAACGACTGAAGCTAGAATCATGAAATTTTAACTGTTGGTTCCTCCCTCCCCGAAACGATCCGAAAAGAAGGGATTTTTGGAAATTCGAAAGTTTAGGGGGTAAAAACGGGTAAATACAGTAACCGTATATCTTCAAAACTAATAAAGATATAAAAAAACTTAAAATTGCATGTTACTCTATTCAAAAAATAAGCTGACAGGTGTTTCGTACTTTTTCAAAATTCGAACCTTTTAGGGGAGAAAACGGGTAAAAACTGTATTTTGGTACTTTTTTGACACCCTATGTATCTTTTAAACCAATAAACATAGAAACAAATTTTAAATCGTATTCTTTACTTATCAAAAAATAAAAAATATAAGTTTGGTACTTTTTGGAAATTCGAACCCTTAAGGGATAAAAATTGTGTTTATTTTTGGTACTTTTTCATAAAATATGTTTTTCTATAAATTGACATAGACATACGACTATTTTACTATGAGCTCCCCACCACGATACAGAAAATTATATGAATAAAATATGGGGATAAAAAAGGTACCAAAAAGGGGATAAATCCGGGAAAATACATTTTATTTGAAATTATTAAGCCAATTTTGATAATTTTTTTAACATAAATTAATTAACAGGGTGTTATTTGGAACTCGAGTGAATAGGTGTAATATTGGGCCAAATCCGGGTAAACAATTTGGTATTTTTTTTAAAACATATTTTTTCTTAAGTACATTAACACAGATTTTAATCGATTGAGACATGTTTGTAGCATAAACAACTTTTGCAAAATGAAATATTTTTAAATTTCAAATTTGAGGGGTGTTCAAGGAGGAAAAGGGAAATTGGTACTTTTCTCCTAATGGTACTTTTTTTAATATTTTAAATTATTTCACTTATCGACATTAAAGTTAGCTGATATGCTTCTAAATGAAGTTAGTGTTAGGAATAGGGGATAATATTTAGGTACCAAAATGTGTGAACTGAACTATAGGTACTTTTTTGTTCTTCTAATGGTACTTTTTTGAATTTTCTATAACAATGCACTGAGAAACATGAAATTAAGCATATATGGTCCTAAGTGAATGAGAATTCTAGGGGAAAACTTTTTGGTACTTTTTCTTTATTCGAATGGTACTTTTTGTAATTTCTTCACCAATGAACCTAGAAACATGAAATAAAGCTTACATGGGCCCGAGTGGGTGGGAATCCACAAGTGGCTGCTTTTTGGTACTTTTTCTATATTCTAATGGTACCTTTTTGAATTTTCTGTAATAATGGACATAGAAATATGGGTAATATGCTAGTTATTTATATAAACAGTGCCATCTTCTAGTAGTTTCATGAATTATCTAACGGACAAAACTAGAATGTTCTATTTCTAGAGCTTTTAGCAGCTTTAACAGTTACAAACAATGTTAATAACAGCGTGTTCTCAACATTGTTGATAACTAGAAGTTTCTACTGATAGAAATGTTTATAAACCTGATGAATGTTGCAAGCAGTTGCTACAGATCGTTAAATTCAAATTGATAGTGCAATTTCCTAATAATATGTTCTTCAGGGGCTTTTGGAAAAATGATTTCAACTGACTGACGAACGTTCTTAAATCAACTCCTCAAACTATAGGGAACCAGAATATAAATTTTGAATTAAATACAAATGAAATGACAAACTAATACTGCAACCCTTTCAGTTCATAGTGAAGGCTATAAAAATATTGAATAATATAAGAAAACAGGTTGAACAGTATTTGCTCTTCTACTTCTGGTTATTGAAAGCGATTTCATATTAAAGAGTTTTATACAAATGTTTATTAAAGATGTTTGTTTATTGATAAGAAAGTTAAACAAATGAAAACGAAGAAATATGAAATATAAATGTATCATTTGAAAGAAACTTTTGGCCAGCAAAGGGTTCATTGGAATATGAACTAAAATTTTGTGAAATTTATTCACAAGAATTTTATGAAATTTAGGTAAATTCTCCTATATAATGTTAAGAATTCAGGCTTCTTCGTGGACATACTTGAAATGAATTCAATTTAGGTTTTATGACTTCATTATTTAAACTTCAAAGTTTGTTTTGTATATTTTTGGTATGATGCAACTAGTTTTAGTTTGATGCAACTTAAAATAGTTTGACAAGCTTTGGAAGTCTAATAGAATTTAAAAAATCTTATTATTTTCATAACTCTCAAGTGCTTTTGATGTTCTTTTGGGAATTGATGTTGTTTTTTTATATAATTTCTACTTTGAATTGCTTTGTTAATCCCCAAAAGCAGTATGATGCAACCAGTTAAAGTTTAATGAATTCAAATGCCCTCCTGTTTATAGTTGAATTCAAAACCAAATAGATGCAATAACACTGAACTATTTGAGACTCTCAGTTAATTTCGGAAAAAACCCAATGATTATTAAGTTTTAGTATGATGCAACTCCTTTTAGTTTGATGCAACAGAAGATAGTTGGACAAGCTTCGGAATGTAATAGAAATGAACAAATCTTCTTATTTTAAAATCGTTTACCGATTTTGGCTGTTCTTTCCACAAATTGATTTAATTTTATGGCGCGTTTGAAGTTTTTAGAAGATGAAAAATAAAGTTTGAATTTGATAACAGACATTAGAAGTTTGAAATTAAGAGCCTAGTTTTACATACTTGATATTAAAGGAAAAGGAATAAGAAATCAATAACAAATTATAGACATCAATGACCATTTGCTTGTTAAATAGTATTTTTTTTAGATTCATCAAACTGAATGTAGTGTGATGCAACTTTAAATAGTTTGATGCAACTGTTGCAAGTTTGATAGCATTAGAGACATTTCTTGTTTGATCTAGTTTTCTTTGATAAAATCGAATTTATATTTTTTGCAACTTGAATCAGTTTGATGCAACTGTTGCAAGTTTGATAATATTAGAGACAATTTGCTAGATGTATTTTTCCTATTCAAATTTCAATGTTGAAAATAGGAAAGGGGAAAAAACTCCCAGGGATTTTTTATTCATAATTGGGCTGTATATGTTTATTTTTGGCATATAACTTACCTGATGAAACCCCAAATAACTTTCAATACTGTGGGTGGCAAAAAATACTTCGCCATCACAGGTGAGTATCATGAGAAAACCATTTAAAGCCTGTAAATGAAACAGAGAAATTAAAAGATATTATTAGAAATAAATAAATACTTTTTAAGGAAACAATTGTTTTTTATGCCCTTGACTTTCAAGAGAAGGGTATATATAAGTTAATTTAATAATTAACTTTTCCGACCCTATAAAGTATATATATTCTGGATCCTAATAGATAGCGGAGTTGATTAAGCCATGTCCGTCTGTTGAAATCAATCCGAATCCATCAAATAACTTACATATATACACGATTCATACATGAATATCTCCGGAATTCTTCCGGCTCGGTTGCTATTTAAAATCGAGAAAATCGGTCTACAAATGGCTGAGATATAAGGAAAAACCAGGACAACCTCGATTTTTGACCTATATCTGGATTATTAAGTCATTAATAGAAATAATATGGATATCTAATGATAGATATTTCAAAGACCTTTGCAAAGACGTATATAAGACCATAATAGTAAGTTGGACCTACAATGGGTCAAAATCGGGTTAAAAATATTTTTTTAACCCGAATTTTTTTTCACCAAAAGTTTTTTTTCGCTAAAATTTAAAAAAAAATCCAAAAAAAAATTTTAAAAACAAACTTTTTAAAATTTAAAAAATTTTTATACCCTTCACCTTCGTGAGAACGGTATATATAAGTTTGTCATTCCGTTTGTAATTTCTACATTTTTCATTTCCGACCCTATAAAGTATATATATTCTGGATCCTAATAGATAGCGGAGTCGATTAAGCCATGTCCGTCTGTCTGTCCGTCTGTCTGTTGAAATCAATTTTCTGAAGACCCCAGATATCTTCGGGATCCATATCTTCAATAATTCTGTCAGACATGCTTTCGAGAAGTTTGCTATTTAAAATCGGTCCATAAATAACGGAGATATGAGCAAAAAACCGGGATAACCTCGATTTTTGACCAATTTTTGCCTATATCTGGATTACTAAGTCATTAATATAGACAATATGGATATCTAATGATAGATATTTCAAAGTCCATTGCAACGATGTAGATAAGGCTATAGTAAGTTGGACCTACAATGGCTCAAAATCGGGAAAAATATTTTTTAACCCGAATTTGTTTTTTAACAAAAAATTTTTTTTGTCATAAATTTTTTTCCAAAAAAAAAAAATTTAAAAAAAAAATTTGGAAAAAACTTTTTTTAAATAAAATTGAAAAACAATTTCAAAAAAAAAATAAATTGAAAAACAATTAAAAAAAAAATTAATTTTGTTTACCTAAAAAAATTTATTTTAAAGTATAAATTGGTGAAGGTTATATACGATTCGGCACAGCCGAATATAGCTCTCTTACTTGTTAAAAAAACAATTCGAAATTTTTTTTTACAAAAAATGAAAACAAAAATAAATTTTGTTTACCTAAAAATATTTAAAATTTTTATTTTGAAGTATAATTTGGTGAAGGGTACATAAGATTCGGCACAAGCGAATATAGATTCTTACTTGTTATGAAATATATTTTATTATAAAAGATAATCAGGGCTATTTCTGTTTTCACTTTCACCATTCACCGTATTTTTGGAAGCATAATTACAACAATATTATACAATTTCCTCAGCATTTCTAATTACAAATATTTACACGTGATTTTTTTAACCTTAATTATATGATTTTATAAACTGTGTTTAATATTGTTACGAAATTGTACTTGAATTCAAATTCAGATATAACGATTTTAACGGCTGATTTAAAAGTAGCATAATGCTATTAAATAGCAGTGCTGTAATAGCAAACTGTAACAAATCTGTGGGCATTATTAGCTTTCAGTTGACCATTGATCGTAAGTTGGCAAAGCTGTTTGCTGCGACCGTATATTCGAATTCGAATATTCAGTTAAAGAACATTGTAGAAAGTACACCACAGATGGCGTATGTATTAGAAAGCTCTAGACAGTTAAAGAACAATCTAGAGTGCAGATGGCAGTGTTATAAATAGTGGCAGAGGTTGCAGTCGTTAGTGAGTTTATCAGAGACGCTTTTCGAATAAACATCAACTGAGTGCCTTAAAGTGTGTTGTGTTTTTCAAGTGAATTCGTGTACATTATAAATTGTGTCTGTATTTCTGCGAATTTATAAACGTGTATAAAAAAACATTGAGTGACTATTTAATTCTGTTGTTGTACATTTTAAATAAATTAAGAGTTGTTACAATTTTCAAACTACTAAACGGCTTTTATTTGCAATCAAAAGTATCCGGTTTATTTAAAGGAAATAAACCAGCGTTTTAAAAAGGTTAAAACGTAACAATATAAATATTGTTGTAATTATGTTTCCAAAAATACGGTGAATGGTGAAAGTGAGATTAGGAATAGACCTGAATATTTTTAATACATTCTTAAAAATAAGGTTTTTCAAAAATTTTTAGAATATAGCTTGTTGTAAACTTTTATGAAAAAAAAAAGGTTTTAATGCTTTTTTTTACAACATTTTACAATGAGCTTTGTTATTGCTTTTTAGAAAAAAAAACTTTTTTAAAGCTTTTTATGAAAAACTTTTCTTTAGAATAAAGCTAGCATAAGAAAACGTAAAAGCTTTTTTAAAATTGTATGGGGAAAAGCTTTTAAGAAAAAAGGATTTAGAAAGTAGTTTGTTTCTTAAAAGTTTTTAATAGTACATATTAGAAAAAAAAAAGATTTTTATAGAATTTTTGTAAAAAAAGCTTGCTACTACTTAAAAAAGTTGTTTAATATATTTTAGAAAAAAGTATTTTTAAATTTTTTGGGAAAAAGCTTATTCGAAAAAAAGATTTAGAAGGTAATGTTTTAACAATTATTATTATTATTGATTTTTAGAAAAAAACTTTTTAGATAAAAGCTTTCCAAAGGTTTTTAGAAAAAGCTTTTTATATATTTTAGAAAAAAAAAACTTTCTATAACTTTTTAGTTAAAATCAATCTTAGCATTTTAGGTGAAAGCTTTATGTAGTATTTTTAAAATTTTATAAGAAAAGCTTTTTATAGATTTTTAGGAAAAAGTTTTTTATACATTTTTTTTGTAGGAAAAAGCCTTCTATAATTTTATAAATTTTTAGGAAAATGCTTTTAATAACTTTATATAAAAAATTTGTATTGATTTTTAGAAAAAGCTTTCTATAGCTTTTTAGATAAAAGCTTTCCATTAAAAAAATTTCTAATATATTTTAGAAAAAAGTATTTTTAAATTTTTTGAGAAAAAGCTTTTTCGAATAAAAGATTTAGATGGCAATGTTTTAAACATTTTTAGGCAAAAAGATTTATGTAAAAAATGTTTATTGATTTTTAGAAAAAAGCTTTCTATAGCTGTTTAGATATGAGCTTTTTATAGATTTTAGAAAAAAAACTTCTATAACGTTTTAGGTAAAATCATTCTTAGCATTTTAGGTGAAAGCTTTATGTAGTCTTTCTAAGATCTTATAAGAAAAGCTTTTTAAAGATTTTTAGGAAAAAGTTTTTTATACATTTTTTTCTTAGGAAAAAGCTTTCTATAATTTTATAGATTTTTAGGAAAAATCTTTTAATAACTTTATATAAAAAATTTGTATTGATTTTTAGAAAAAAGCTTTCTATATGTTTTTAGAAAAAGCTTTTTATATATTCTTTTAAAAAATAGCTTTCTATAACTTTTTAGGTAAAATCATTCTTAGCATTTTGGATGAAAGCTTTCCGTAGTCTTTCTAATATTTTATAAGAAAAGCTTTTTAGGATAAAGTTTTTTATACATTTTTTTCTTAGGAAAAAGCCATCTATAATTTAGAGATTTTTAGGAAAAAGCTTTTAATAAAAAATTTGTATTGATTTTTAGAAAAAAGCTTTCTATAGCTTTTTGGATAAAAGCTTTCCATAGGTTTTTAGAAAAAGCTTTTTATATATTTTTTTAAAAAAAAGCTCTATAACTTTTTAGTTAAAAGCATTCTTAGCATTTTAGGTGAAAGCTTCCATTAGTCTTTTTAAGATTTTATAAGAAAAGCTTTTTATAGATTTTTAGGAAAAAGAATTTTATGCATTTTTTTTAGGAAAAAGCCTTAAATAATTTTATAGATTTTTAGCAACATATGGATTCCGACCCAAAAGAACTGCTCATCTTTTAAGGCCAAAAACAAATCAAGTAAATATTGGATACTATGTTAGAAAGTGAAGCGTTTCCCAGAGCGATCGTTCTGCTTCGATCGAAACAAATAATAGTCGGACAGGGCAAGGTCTGGACTAATAAGCGGGTTAGGCAAAACCTGCCAACCACTTCATTTTAAATACTTTTAAACAGGTATTGTAACATGTGGCCGAGTGTTGTCATGATGTAATATTACGGTTTCATGTCTGGCCTCATATTCGGGGCGTTTTTCGGCCAATGCTCGCTTCAAACGAATCAGTTGCGTTTGGTACAGGTCTGGTCAGATTTCAGAGAATTATCTAAATGTCTCCCCCTCCCTCCTCTCTGGTTTTTTAAGATGCGTGTTAAATTAATTTTAAGTTTTTTTTTTCCAAATGCTTCCTGATTATTGTTATTTTATAACAAAACAACAAAATCTCATTAATAATTGTTTTCCTATTAAACGGTTAATTTATTAAATAATCAGTACGTAAATTATGATTTAAATTTCATTGTAATTTCATTTATAAATAATAATTTGCAACAAAGTTGCATTTATGAAAATTTTAAATAAAAAGTTTTGAACGCATCATCTTATAATTATAAATTATACATTTAATACAGAGAGAGAGAGATATTGTAGCTGTATATAATTATTGCATCTAAATGCTAATAGAAAATAATAGCAAACATTGTAAAGTTATAATTAAAATATGTAAAAGAGGAAGTTTTTGTAAAGAAAAACATGAAAAAGCTTTTGAAAATAATTTGCAGGTTCGGTTAGATTTTAGAACATGGCAAAACTCATAACTTAATTTGACAGTTAGCTATGACTGATGAAATATTTATTCGAGTTTGAATGCAATTCAAAAATACTATACATCACTTTAACTGGACATATTCGAAGGAAGGGAGAAAAGTTATTTGAAACTGACCCACAAACAACAAATTTAAGCACAGATTTATAATCCATTACAGTCTCCCAAAAGAAGGCGCCTTCTACTTCCTGTTTCTTAAAAAAAAAATTCAAAAATTTCTAACATTTTTGTTTGGAAAATTAAAAACTCATTAAACTTACGAAGAAATCAAAGCAGTCAAACAAATAAAACTACAAGACAGTACTTGAATAAGTAAGAAAACAAATGAAACAAATATTTAAAATGTAATTAGGAATGTGTAAAACTGGTAGTTTACATGAAATTAAACCTTTTCCTTAACAACCAAAAACCAAAGAAGAAAATACTCAAAATATATTTGAAAACTATAATTATGAACAATTTAAGATGATATCAAAAAAAAAAAAAGAAAAAGACACAAAACTGATGATGATGAGAGAACTGACTGACATACATTTGTTTAACAATTTCAAATCAAATCAGATTTAAACCAACCAACAACAGAAATTATGAATTCATTCATGATTTAAATGAAGAATAATAACAAAAGAAGAACCTGTTAACAAATCACATTGACAAGAAGAGAAACAAACGTAGAATTGTAATAAATGAATGAATAAAACTCAAGAAACAATAAAATAAAAGCAGATCAGTACAAAAAAAAAAAACAAAAAACAGAATCATTGATTTAATTAGCTCTCATTTCCTGGGCTAACTGACACAAACAGACCGACCAACCGATCAAACACACGATCAGGTAGTTACATATAATGACCCACAGCAGCTCTAAGCAGCACATTTTTACTTGTGTTCAAGTATTAATGTAAGTAGTTTAAGACTAGAATGATCCAACATCCAAGTAATTACTTTCAACATTGATAATGCTCACGATCGTAATGAGAGTAAAAGGGATAGATAGGAATTTATTCATTCATTAAAACTTTACATTTAGTTTAAATCAATGATTTGCTTTCAAATATTGTACGAATGATTAATCTTATAAGCTGGGGGCGGTAAAATATTTGTTATAGTTAAAACAATACAGTAGCCAAGAAAAAATTATTATTATAAATTCAAAAAAAAGCGAGGGTTGTTTAATGAGAGCTAAATAAAATTAGTTTAAAGATAACCACAACATTTTTGAGAATAAGGTTTGAGAGCAATTTGAGAAAAATTTCAGTTTTCCATTTAATTTCCAGCCACATTTGAGAAAGAAGCTATTTCTCAAACTGAAAATAAACTTTACTTTTCTTTGTTGCTGTTCAAATCTTGTTGAGAAAGAGAAAGATTTATTTGTTAAACACATTTGAGAATAAGGTTTGAGAAAAATATTAATTCTCAAAGTGAAAATAAACTCTACTTTTTATTGAAAAAATCATGCTACAGCATTTGATATTTGAGAAAGGGAAAGATTTATTTGTTATTCATATTTGAAATGCACTGGAGAATAAGGCTTGAAAACAGTTTGAGAAAAATAGTATTTCTTTAAATACAACTTAAGTGGCATGGCAACAAATTCAAAAATGTCTTAAAATTTTTCATTTATTTGGAATCCACATTTGAGAAAAAAGTTATATCTCAAATTTTAAATAAACTTCACTTTTTTTGTTGTTCAAATCTTGTTGAGAAAGAGAATCATTTAATTGTTATTCACATTAGAAATACATTTGAGAATAGGGCTTGAAAACAGTTTGAGAAAAATTGGAGAAAAATAGTATTTCTCATAATGAAAATAAACTTAACTTTTGTTGTTGCTCATATCATGTTGAGAAAGGGAAAGATTTATTTGTCAACCACATTTGAAATACATTTGAGAATAAGGTTTGAGAAAAATTTTAATTCTCAAAGTGAAAATAAACTCTAATTTTTATTGAACAAATCATGTTATAATGTTTGATATTTGAGAAAAGTTATAATTTATTTGTTATTCATATTTGAAATGCACTGGAGAATAAGGCTTGAAAACAGTTTGAGAAGAATTGTAGAAAAATAGTTTTCATTAAATACAACTTAAGCGATATGGCGACAAATTCAAATGCCATCCGCATTTGAAATACATTTGAGAATTAGGTTTGAGACCAATTCGAGAAAAAATATATTTCTCAAATTGATAATAAACTTCCCTTTTTTTATTGTTCAAATCATGATGACAAAAGGGAAAGTTTTATTTGTCATCCACATTTGAGAATAAGGCTTGAGAACAATTTGAGAAAATTATTAATTCTCAAACAGAAAATAAACTCTACCTTTTATTGATTAAATTATGTTGTAACGTTTGATAACTGAGAAAGGGAAAGATTAATTTGTTATTCACATTTGAAATACACTGGAGAATAAGGCAGGATGGACAATTTAAGTAAAACTTAAGTGACAAATTCAATAATGTCTTACATTTTTTCATTTATTTGCCATTCACTTTTGAAATACATTTGAGAAAAAAGCTATTTCTCAAATTGAAAATAAAATTCTATTTTTAGTTGATCAAATCATGTTGAGAAAGGGAAAGATTTATATGTGATCCACATTTGAAATACCTTTGAGAATAAGGTTTGAGAAAAATATTAATTCTCAATATGAAAATAAACCCTACTTTTTATTGATTAAATCATGTTCCAACGTTTGACAAATTCAAAAATGTCTTAAATTTGTTTCTTTTATTTGACATCCACCTTTGAAATACATTTGAGAATAAAGCTATTTTTCAAATTGAAAATAAATTTCTATTTTTTGTTGTTCAAATCATGTTGAGAAAGGGAAAGATTTATATGTGATCAACATTTGAAAACAAGGTTTGAGAAAAATATTAATTCTCAAATTGTAAATATTTTCTACTTTTTATTGATCAAATAATGCTACAACATTTGATATCCGAGAAATATAATGATTTATTTGTTATTCACATTTGAAATACATTGGAGAAAAAAGCTATTTCTCAAATTGAAAATAAACTTCCCTTTTTTTGTTGTTCAATTCATGTGGATAAAGGGAAAGATTTATTTGTTAAACACATTTGAAATACATTTGAGAATAAGGTTTGAGAAAAATATTAAATCTCAAAGTGAAAATAAATTCTAGTTTTTATTGATTAAATCATGTTCCAACGTTTGATATTTGAGAAAGGTTATGATTTATTTGTTATTCACATTTGAAATACATTGGAGAAAAAAGATATTTCTCAAATTGAAAAAAAAATCCTTTTTATGTTGTTTAAATCTTGTTGAGAAAGGAAAAGATTTATTTGTTAAACACATTTGAAATATATTTGAGAATAAGGTTTGAGAAAATTATTAATTCTCAAATTGAAAATAATTTCTACTTTTTATTGATTAAATCATGTTCCAATGATCGATATTTGAGAATGGTTATGATTTATTTGTTATTCACATTTGAAATACATTGGAGAAAAAAGCTGTTTCTCAAATTGAAAATAAACTTCCCTTTTTTTGTTGTTAAATTCATGTGGATAAAGGGAAAGATTTATTTGTTAAACACATTTGAAATACATTTGAGAATAAGGTTTGAGAAAAATATTAATTCTCAAATTGAAAATAAACTCTACTTTTTATTGATCAAATCATGCTACAACATTTGATATTCGAGAAATGGAATGATTTTTTTGTCATTCACATTTGGGAATAAGGTTTGAGAAAAATATTAATTCTCAAAAAAAAAATAATTTCTACTTTTGATTGATCAAAACATATTACAACCTTTGAAATTTTAAGAAGTTATCAATTTCAAATTATGCTCAATATTATTTCAAATTCTGAGACAAAAACTTCACAAAAATTAAGAAAGAAAATTTTTTAACTGATTTTTTTTTTGTTAGTAAATTTTACATTTCTCACTTATAGCATCTGCTATTAAAAAGTTCACTAAACTTTCCGATGACACATTTTAAACCAAAATAAATTTTTCCCGCAACTTTTCTTATCTTATCTGTGAAGCAAATTGCTAAGAAATTCAAATCCTACAGCAACCTGTTGTAACTGATATCCCCGACGACTTTGCCAAGACCATTTTTGATCTATTTCAAGATTAAATTGAAACAATTTTTTTTCCTGTTTTAACAGCAAAGCAACGATTTAATCGTCTTATAATATTACAATATTTGTGGCCAGCTTTTCATAACATTTCTTTAATAGATGATGAGTAATAATGAAAAAAAATATAAATGAAATTGAAAAAAAAAAATCTAATTCCCAGAGCGTGAAAATACATGATTTTAAAGCCAACAAAGTAAAGTAAAGAAGAAAAAAATAATCATGTTTTGGCGCTAAAAACGCCGAATGATTTTCAACGTAGCAAAGCAAAGTAAAGTAAAAAAATAAAGTTTTTACACGTATGAGTTTATTTAATATTTATGGTTAACTGTTTTCAAAACATAAATATTTATTAAAATTATTAATAACTACATTTGTTAGTTGTACTAACCGAAAATTATACATTTTACGGTTGCTTGTTTAAAGAAAATGAAAAACCAAGCCAAACCAAAGCCCAGACTAGACATCATAAAAAATAAAGTTTTTGCTTATAAAAAAACCTAGATAAATTTATATATTTATTTATTAATATGTATAAATTCGCATGATTTTCAACAATTAACACATACTAAAAGCCACCACTGCTTTAAGCCATAAAAATAAACTACAAAAAAACACCAAAAACTTTAAGAGATTTGAAAAGAACAAAAAAATGCATTTTAAAATCAATTTTAATTTATTTACAGATGCTTAAAAACGACACTTGGACAACGGACACAGACAAATGGACAAATGAAAAATTATTTAACACTTAATCTGCCACATGTATCTCACAAGTCATAATGTGGTTTTAGTTTAAATATTGCAACCCAGCAAAAAACAGCACAACAACTTCCTAGGAAGTGAAAAAGTAATGGAATTTCTATTTGAAAAAAATTACTTCATTCCCCTGACAAGGCTCTTTTAATCACACTCTTGTTTACAAATGTTTCATTAGCTCAATATATTTCATGCAAAATCGTGCTTATTCATGTTTGATCATGTCTGTTTTCATTAAACATTGCTTTAAATAATCAATAAGTGATTTAGTGAATGATTTCTTGAATGTGTCTAATGTTTTTGATTTTTCTGCTGGGTTATCAACCAACATTTAAATGTTTTTAAACCGAAAGAATTTTGTATGTTATTTATGCTGTAAGCCACCTTGTTACATTAGATTTGTTGTTAACAAAACCAAAAAAAATCATTTAATTTTATTAAAATCATAAACATTATGTTTAATTCAAGCCAATATTGTTAAATTTATTTAAACATGTTGCTTATTTAGCTTGTTTAATAATAATGGTGGGTTTCATAAATTTATTTTTCAAAATATTAAAAAAAAAACTTTAATTGTTTTCGCACCTTATTAACATGAAATCAAAAGAAATTTGGGAAAACAGGAAAAAAAATTGTTTTTTTTATAAAAAAAATCCTTAATTTATGAGCATGATTTGAAATTGATAACTTCCTTAAATATTTAACGTTATAACAATATTTAATCAATAAAAAGTAGAGTTTGAGAATTAATATTTATCTCAAACCTTATTCTCAAATGTATTTCAAATGTGAATAACAAATAAATCTTTCACTTTCTCAACATGATTTGAACAACAAAAAAAGTGAAGTTTATTTTCAGTTTGAGAAATAGTTTTTTTCTCAAATGTGAATGGCAAATAAATGAAAAAAAAATGTAGGACATTATTGAATTTGTCGCCAAGTCACTCAAGTTTTATTTAAAGAACTACTAATTTTCTCCAATTATTCTCAAACTGTTTTCAAGTTGTAGTCTCCAGTGTATTTCAAATGTGAATAACAAATAATTTTTTCCCTTTCTCAAATATCACATGCTGTAACATGATTTGAGCAATAAAAAGTAGAGTTTATTTTCACTTTGAGAATTAATATTTTTCTCAAACCTTATTCTCAAATGTATTTCAAATGTGGATCACAAATAAATCTTTCCCTTTCTCAACATGATTTGAACAACAAAAAAAGGCATGTTTATTTTCAATTTGAGAAATAACTTTTTTCTCAAATGTATTTCAAATGTAGATGGCAAATAAATGAAAAAAAAAATGTTAGATATTATTGCATTTGTCGCCAATTCATTTAAATGGTATTTAAATAAATACAATTTTTCTCCAAATGTTCTCAAATTTTTCTCAAACCTTATTCTCCAGTGTATTTCAAATGTGAATAACTAATAAATCATTTCCTTTCTCAAATAACAAATACTGCTACTTGATTTGATCAATAAAAAGTAGAGTTTATTTTCACTTTGCGAATTAAAATTTTTCTCAAACCTTATTCTCAAATGTATTTCAAATGTGGTTGACAAATAAATCTTTCCCTTTATCAACATGATTCGAACAACAACAGGTTCCATGTGATGGTCTGGCTAGAGGCCTTTCAATTTTCTAACCTAGAAGAGCCTATTTTGTTTAGAGTTACCGATTTCTGTTGCTGCAACTAAAACCTTTGTTTGGCAAAACAAATATGTATTAAGAACAGTTAAATTGGACTTTTAGCTAATATTGTTTTTGAATTCATTTTGAATATATTTATAGAGTTTCATTAATAACTTGTTTATTCCCATAACGATCAAAATAAACAATTAAATAATAAATTTCCTTTAACAATTAAAACACACGGTCGGCCGGCCGGCTGGTTGGCTGGCTGGCTAACTGGTTGGCCGCACATATATTAAAGGAGTTTTAAACTTGGCAACTTTGTAAGATAAATTTCATCTACACCTAATGACGACAACATGATCATTTGTAAAATTTTAAATTTTTTCTTATTTTAAATAAGAAAAAACTAAAATTAACAGCATAAAATATGAATATTAAATATGCCTCACAAAAAAAAAAACGAGTAGTATTTAGAATAAAATGAAACTAGAAGGGAGGGGGCTTAAGCCAAGTAAATAAGTATGAACAATTAATACTTGAGTATTTAAATATCACTTGAGTTTGAGGGGCGCTAAGAGGGATTTTACTTTTCTGCTACAAATTGTGTGCATAACTAGTGGATGGATGAGTGAATTGCAGCACAAAACCTCTCTAAAGGGGAGGACACAACTGGTGAAGTAGACAAATGAGCCAAAAGCTACAATAAGAATTTTTTTAAAGCAAAACCACACGCATTTGCCTGAAATTAAACTACAAAAAAAAGAATTTTACAAAGAAATCAAAAGCAAAAGCTGGCTTATGATAATAAACGCACAGCATGGATCATTAACGCCCCAGCTCTGCAACAGTTCACTGATACTTTTTTTCTTTTCCCCCTTCCTCCCTTCCTGCTCTCCAGCTTTATTATATACAATTTAGTAGATGATCATAAAATGTTAAGTGGCGTCATAATTTAAAATGCATCAGTGTTAAATCTCAACAAAAAAAAAAACTTTGGCTGCGATCGTTCAGTCTCTCTGTGTGTTGAATATCAGTATCTCACATGGTTGTTTATATGGAAGTATTAAAGGATATGGCATTGTCATCAAGCCTAAGGGGCATTTCCTCACAAGCTCACCAACTCATCAATAATCATCATAAAGATCACAGACGGAAAACCGCACAACAGCACAGACTCAAAACTGTTGAGATCAGTTTGGTTGTGTTTCTTTTCTCTCTCTCCCTCTCTTAGCTTTGAACTCCTCGTGATGATCTTTTTTTTTTAAGCGGATGTTTAATAATGTTGAGGTATTATTTACCACCATCTTTTCAGGCAGGCAGACATACATAAACTATGAACGGCAATAAACAGCAATTAAAAAGAGTGTTATTAACGGAGAGGGGCTAGCTTTTCAAAACTCACAAGAGATTTATGATCATTTCTTTCAAAAAAGTCTAATAATTTGATTTTTGATGATAAAACTCCCTAATAGACTAGATTGTGTTTCATTGATTTCCAATTTTCTCATTCTCTCCTGCACGAAATTGTTGAGGATCGTCAGAGATCGGTTGTTGAAGAACTCGATCCCGATCCACCACTATTCGCTTGATTTTACTAATGCAAGGTTACTAAAATCATGCATAAGTTTGTCATTCCGTTTGTAATTTCTATATTTTTCATTTGCGAAACCACAAAATATATATATTCTGGATCGTTATAGATAGGAGTCGATATAGCCATGTCCGTCTGTCCGTCTGTATGTTGAAATCAACTTTCCATAGCCCCCAAATAACTTACATACATGATTCATACATCAATATATAGAATTCTCTCGGCTCTGTTGCTATTAAAAATCGAGAAAATCGGCCCTTAAATGACTGAGATATAAGGAAAAAACCGAGACAACCTCGATTTTTGGCCTATTTTTGATCTATATCTGGATTACTAAGTCAGTAATATAGATAATATGGTTATCTAATGATAGATATTTCAAAGTCCATTACAACGATGTATATAAGGCTATTTGGACCTAAGATGGGTCAAAATCGGGAAAAATATTTTTAAACCAGAATTTTTTTTTTCACAAAAAAAATTTTTTTTTCATAAATTTGTTTACACTAATAAATTTAAAAAACAATTTGGACAAAATTTCGAAAAAAAATTTTTTTTAAAAAAAATTTTGAAAACAATTTTCAAAAAAAAAATTTTAAATTTTGTTTAAATAAAAATATATAAAATTATTATTTTAAATTATAATTTGGTGAAGGGTATATAGGATTCGGCATTCGAATTTAGCTCTGTTACTTGTTTAATATTAAATTAAGGCATGCTTGTGCATGCCACAAATTGTGATTTGAAATTAATCATGAACCCGAAACTAAACAAAAGTAGATGATGCTTAAAAGGTAAGCCAAATGCAGCTTAACTTATTTCAAGACAAGGCATTTCGAAAAAAAATATTTGGCCTATAAACGCCAATTAAACACTTAAAATGGATACAATGGATCAAAATCGGGAAAAATATTTTTTAACCCAAATTTTTTTTTCACTAAAAAAAAACTTTTTTTCACTAAAAAAAAATTTTTTTTTATAAATTTTTTTACACTAATAAATTTGAAAAACAATTTTGAAAAAATTTCGAAAAAAAAAATTTTTTTAAAAAAAATTTTGAAAAACAATTTTGAAAAAAAAAAATTTATTTTGTTTAAAAAAAATATTTAAAATTTTTATTTTAAATTATAATTTGGTGAAGTGTATATAGGATTCGGCATTCGAATTTAGCTCTCTTACTTGTTTTATATTAAATTAAGGCATGCTTGTGCATGCCACAAATTATGATTTGAAATAAATCATGGATCTGAGTATATGAACCCGAAACTAAACAAAAGTAGATGATGCTTAAAAGGTAAGCCAAATGTAGCTAAACTTATTTCAAGACAAGGCATTTCGAAGCAAATATTTGGCCTATAAACGCCAATTAAACACTTAAAATCGATACAATGGATCAAAATCGGGAAATATATTTTTTAACCCGAATTTTTTTTTTCACTAAAAATTTTTTTTTTTATAAATTTTTTTACAGTAATAAATTTAAAAAACAATTTGGAAAAAATTTAGTAAAAAAAATTTTTTTTAAAAAAAATTTTTGAAAAACAATTTGGAAAAAAAATTTTAAATTTTGTTTAAATAAAAATATTTAAAATTTTTATTTTAAAGTATAATTTAATGAAGGGTATATAGGATTCGGCATTCGAATTTAGCTCTCTTACTTGTTTAATATTAAATTAAGGCATACTTGTGCAGGCCACAAATTGTGATTTAAATTTAATCTGGAACTGAGGATATGAACCCGAATCTAAACAAAAGTAGATGATGCTTAAAAGGTAAGCCAAATTCAGCTTAACTTATTTCAAGACAAGGCATTTCGAAAAAAATATTTGGCCTATAAACGCCAATTAAACACTTAAAATGGATACAATGGATCAAAATCGGGAAAAATATTTTTTAACCCAAATTTTTTTTCACTAAAAAAAATTTTTTTTTTTCACTAAAAAAAAATTTTTTTTTATAAATTTTTTTACACTAATAAATTTGAAAAACAATTTTGAAAAAATTTCGAAAAAAAAAATTTTTGAAAAAAAAAAAAATTAATTTTGTTTAAATAAAAATATTTAAAATTTTTATTTTAAAGTATAATTTAATGAAGGGTATATAGGATTCGGCATTCGAATTTAGCTCTCTTACTTGTTTAATATTAAATTAAGGCATGATTGTGCATGCCACAAATTGTGATTTGAAATAAATCATGGAACTGAGGATATGAACCCGAAACTAAACAAAAGTAGATGATGCTAAAAAGGTAAGACAAATGCTTATTTCAAGACAAAGCATTTCGAAGAAAATATTTGGCCTATAAACGCCAATTAAATACTTAAAAAAAAACAATTTTAAAGAGGAATTTGATCTATTCAATAATTTGTTGTCAAAAGTTGTATCTTCTTTTGTAAAAACTATGTCAGCATTTTTGTTTTTAAATACAACCAATTAAAATTCGTTTTTTTTGTTATTAAAATCTCACAGATAATGCACAAAACAAAAGCGCAGGCGTGTATTATTAAAAACTCATTAGAAACTACCAGTTGAGATGAAACAATTTTCATCATTTCATTCGTCCAGCTTCTTTCTTTAAAAGCAATTTTAAACGAATGATTACCGTAAATGGAAATGGAAAGATCGGATGAGAGAGAAAACAACAATACGGCTAAAACGAATTTTAAATATCCTACACAACTGACGTCGCTTTCAAAATTTTTCTAAAATTTTTTCTTCTAAACCGATTTAGCTGATTTTCAATAGCAAACTACTTAGCGCAATGATACACATTTGAAGTGAATTTAAATTAATTTCGTTTTGCATTTGGGATGTAAAAGTGTTTTACACACACAATAAGACACATTGATAAAACATTCAAAAACTGAAAACAAAATAAATTTGAATCAAAATAATTGCAAGAATCACAAAGGAATGAACAAGTTTTTATACTGTTTTATGGCGTTATACTTGAGATTGAAAGGAAAAGGTTGAGAGCAATAACACACACATTAAAGTAATAAAAAATAAAACCTGAATTAAGACGAACTGAAACTGAATCAAAAACTCAAAACAAAAACAAAAGAAACAATTAAGTCAAAGTGATTATAATGATACTATAACAATGATAACCCAGTCAGTCAGCCAAACAAAGATTTCAAACATCTTCAATTTACAATACACACACACATTTCTCTTCACACTAAGTGCTAAATTCTAGTGTTTAAAACCTGTAACTTTTACAGGATTTTGATTAATTTAATAAAAAAGGGAATGATGCTTCAAAAGTCTTTATCAAAATTTGTAAAATTTAAAAATTAAAAAAATCGGTTCATAAATGATTCAAAAAATTTGGTAAATAACCAAATTTCCACATGTTTTAACTAAATTTACAATAAAATTACGAAATTTGTAAAAAAAAAAGAATTCAAAAACCGATTGGAACCGGATTTAAAAACGATTCGAAAACTTTGTTAAATTCTACAATAAAAATAAAAAAATATTTAAAAAAAAACCGATAACCGGTTCGAACCCGGTTCATAACCGATTAACGAATTTTGATAAATTATAAAATTGAAACATGTAAAAACTAAATTTACAAAAAATATTGAGAAATTTTAAATGTTGATTAAAAACACAAAACCGGTTTTAACCGGTGTTAATTGATTAACAAAATTTTTTAAAAAAATTTAATTTTGATACGCTTAAACAAAACTTAAAAAAATAAAACCGGTTCAAACCCGGTTGTTAACCGTTTCGTGAAATTTGTTAAAAAATTAAATTTTGACAGGTTTTAAAAAAAATTGCAATAAAAATAAAAAATGTTTAATTTTTACTTAAAAATATAAGAACCGATTCATAACCGATTCCAGAAATTTGCTGAATAACAAAATTCAGACAGATTTGTAACAAAATTTGCAATAAAAAGGTAAAACTTGTCATGTTTTCTCAAAAAAGAAAACGGTTTTAACTCGGTTTGAACCCGATTCATAACCGTTTCGAAACAATTTTAAATAAAGTAATTTCAACAGTTTTAAAACTAAATTTACAATGAATAGCAAAAACTGGTAATTTTTATTAACTACACAAAAACCGGTTCATACGTTAAAAAACTAAAATTTGGGAGGACTGAAAGCAAATTTACAATCAAAAGCTAAAAATTTATTTTTTCTTAAAAACCGGTTCAAACCCGATTCCTAACCGATTCATGAAATTTACTTAATATCAAAATTGTGACCGATTTTAGACAAAATTTACAATAAATATGAAAAAATTTTGATTTTATACTAAAAAAAAATAAAACCGGTTCAAACCCGGTTCTTAACCGTTTCGTGAAATTTACTTAATATCAAAATTGTGACAGATTTTACACAAAATTTACAATAAATACGCAAAAATTTAAATTTTATACAAAAAAAAACTAAAACCGGTTCAAACTAGGTTCTTAACCATTTCGTGAAATTTTAAAATATCAAAATTTCGACAGATTTCAGACAGAATTTACAATAAATATGCAACCATTTTAATTTTTTATTAAAAAAAATACAATAAGCGGTTCAAACCCGCTTCGTAAGCGATTCTAAAAATGTGTTAAATAACTAAATTTATATAGGATTTAATTATTTAAACCAAATTTACAATTTTTTTTAAGTTTTACTAAAAAACTCAAAAACCGTTTTAAACCCGGTTCTTAACCGTTTCGTGAAAGTTCCGAAATAACAAAATTTATTTGGGATTTAATCAATTCAAGCTAAATATACAATAAATTATAATTTTTTTCAAGTTTTACATAAAACTCAAAAAAACCGGTTTAAACCCGGTTCAAAACCGATTCAAATTATTTGTTAAGTAACAACATTTTTACAGATTTCAAACAAAATATGTCATAAAAAGCCAAAAAAAATTATTTAAAAAATTTCCCGGTTCTTAACCGATTCAAAAATTGTTTTAAATAACAAAATTTATATAAGTTTTAATCAATTCAAACAAAATTTACAATAAATTTAAAATTTTTTTCAAGTTTTACATAAAAACCCAAAAAACCGGATAAAGTCCGGTTCATAACCGATTCAAAAAATTTGTTAAATAACAAACTTTTTACAGATTTCAAACAAAATTTTCCATAAAAAACAAAATGCAAAAATTTAAATTTTTTATTTAAAAAAACCGTTTTATTTATTTAAATAAATAATAAGATGTTATTTAAAACAATCAATTCAAACCAAATTTATAATAAATTTAAATTTTTTCAAGTTTTACAAAAAAAATCCAAAAACCGTTTAAACCCGGTTTCGTAACCGATTTAAAATTTTTTTTAAAATCAAAATTTTTACGGATTTCAAACTAAATTTGCCATAAAAAGTCAAAATTATAAAATTTAAATTTTTTATTTAAACAACCAGTTCAAACGCGGTTCTTAATCGAATCAATAATTGTTTTAAATAAAAAAATGTATATAGGTTTTAATCAATTAATACTAATTTTACAATAAATTTAAAATTTGTCAAGTTTTTTAAAAAAAAAACCAAAAACCGGTTCAAACCCGGTTCTTAATCGAATCAATAATTGTTTTAAATAACAAAATGTGTGTAGGTTTTAATCAATTAAAACTAAATTTACAATAAATTTAAAATTTTTCAAGTTTTTTAAAAAAAAAACCAAAAACCGGTTCAAACTCGGTTCAAAACCGATTAAAAACCGATTAAAATTTTTTCCAAAAAACAAAATTTTTACAGATTTCAAAAAAAATTTTCCATAAAAAGGTACAATGCTAAAATTTAATTTTTTTAAAAAAAAACCGTTTTTTTCGAAAAAAAAAACAAAAAACCGTTTAAACCCGGTTCATAACCGGTTCAAAAATTTTTTAAAAACAAAATTTTTACAGATTTCAATAAAGATTTGCCATAAAAAGTTAATTTTTAAAATGTTTACTTAAAAAACTCGGTTCAAAACCGTTTGGAAAAACTCAAAATTTTAATATTACATCGAGTATTTCCTGTAGTTTGTCAAGAATTTTAATTTCTGTTTTGAAAAACAATTAAATTGTTTTATTTATTTATTTCTTTGGAAAAGAAAAAACTTGTTGGCCAACAACTACAAATAAAAATCAAATATTTAACATAAAAATTCCTTTAATATTTAACAACTCCCAATAGGTCTGTTAAATATTTTTGTTTTTGTTGTAGCTTTTGTTATTGTTATTATTTTACTAACAAGTTCACTTGTTAAACATATTTACGAATATTTACCGACTGGGATGCGTGACAAAATGCCATTTTTAAAGAAAATGATTAGGACTTCTCACAAATGCAAAAAAAAATAGAAACAACTGAAAAAACACACAAAAACCGAGTGAGTAAATTGAGTACAAAATCCTGCTCGACCCAGCCAAGCCAAACCAAACAACCAGCCAACATCAACAGGTAAAAAAAACCGAAAAAAAATAAGAAATTTTAAACTCTGAGTGGTTTTTTGTGTTACAGGCTTCTTCAACGAATTGCATACAAAAATGCATTTCCTTGTAGAAAAAGGATTTTTTTGCTCTCATGGGTGCAAAAAAATAGAATGAAAGAAAAACCAAGGAGTTGGGTTGTGCAACGAATAAAAAGGAATGAATGAATGAACTGACACAGAGTACGTGACGTGTCAGGACAAATATGGCCGGAAGTGCACAATTGTGCAACTCAGCAATTAGTACTAGAAAACATGAGAGGTGTTATTGAAAAACTTTTAAAACACTCGTTCGTACACACAGACATTTAAGTACTTTTAAGCAAAAAACTAAAAAAACGTTTGGATTTCATGTAGTAAAAACGTGTATGAATATGAATATGTTGTTGGCTTTGCCCAGCAACAATAACAACAACAACTTGATAACAATTTTGGCATATTTCCATCAAACTTGTTGTTTTTGTCGCTAGTTTCCACCTAAAACAAACAAGAAGAAAAAAAAGCTTTTGGGAAACGGAACATTAAAAAACAAGGTGCATTTTCTAAGACAACAAATTCATACACATAAATGCACTTTCTGCTTAAATACGAATAATTTCTGTTACACACATGTGTTGCGAACAAAAAAACCCAATAAAATTTAGAAATTTTTGAAAATGTTTAACAGGAAAGGTGCTGCTCAACCCCCTAAAAATAACGGACGTTTCGTTTCCTAAGAAAGAAATGTGCATTTTAAATGCAGGTGCAGTTTTTTTTCATACAGGGGGTGGATTATAGAACAAATTTGCATTTGAATGAATTGAAATGAATTGTTTGGAGTTTCTTTGTCAAGTGTTTAGCTAAATTGTCCAAAAAAAATGTTCACTTTTTTAGGAAAGTTTTATAAAGACTACATTAAACTTAACTTTGTTTCCGAAAACATAAATACATTTTGTAAATGATTGATGATAAAACGATTTTTGAAAACCCATTTAAATTTAAAGAAATTTCTTCTGTATGTTTGTAAATTTATAAGAAATTATTCAAAATGTATTTAAATTTCCTAAGAAATATTTGAATAATCGTTTTTCTGTGTTTGAAGAAGTCAGAGCTTCGACTTCCAGTTATTATTTTTCATAACCGGTTCAAAACCGTTTCATAACTGTTTAAGTAAATATTAAAATCAGCTATGTACCAAAATTTAGAAATAATAAAACATAATTTATAATAAAAAAGCTAAATTTTTAAATTTCACTTCAAAATAAAAAAAACCGATTCAAACCCGGTTCATAACCGGTTCGAAAACTTTAATTCATAACTAAATTTAGACATGTTAAAACATAATTTATAATAAAAATACAAAATTTTTAAATTTTACTTCAAAATAAAAATAAAACCGGTTCAAACTCGGTTCATTACCGGTTCGAAAAATTAGCTAAATAACAAAATTTGACCGAAAACTTTAATAAATAACTAAATGTAGACATGTTAAAACATAATTTATAATAAAAATACAAAATTTTTAAATTTTATTTCAAAATATAAAAAAACCGATTCAAACCCGGTTCATAACCGGTTCGAAAAATTAGCTAAATAACAAAATTTAAACATGTTAAAACATAATTTATAATATAAAAGCTAAAATATTTAATATTACTTCAAAATAAAAAAACCGATTCAGATCCGGTTTATAACCGGTTCGAAAAATCAGCTAAGTAACAAAATTTAGCCATAATATAACATAATATATAATAAAAAAGCAAAATTTATAAATTTCACTTCAAAATAAAAAAAACCGATTCAAACCCGGTTTATAACCGGTTCGAAAACTTTAATAAATAACTAAATTTAGACATGTTAAAATATAATTTATAATAAAAATACAAAATTTTTAAATTTTACTTCAAAATAAAAAAAACCGGTTCAAACTCGGTCATAACTGGTTCCAAAAATTAGCTAAATAACAAAATTTAAACGTGTTAAACCATAATTTATAATATAAAAGCAAAATTTTTCAATTTTACTTCAAAATGAAAAAAACCGGTTCAGATCCGGTTTATAACCGGTTCGAAAAATCAGCTATGTACCAAAATTTACACATAATAAAACATAATTTATAATAAAAAAGCTAAATTTTTAAATTTCACTTCAAAATAAAAAAAACCGATTCAAACCCGGTTCATAACCGGTTCGAAAACTTTAATATATAACTAAATTTAGACTTGTTAAAACATAATTTATAATAAAAATACAAAATTTTTAAATTTTACTTCAAAATAAAAAAAACCGGTTCAAACCCGGTTTATAACCGGTTCGAAAAATTAGCTAAATAACAAAATTTAAACATGTTAAAACATAATTTATAATATAAAAGCTAAAATATTCAATATTACTTTAAAATAAAAAAACCGGTTCAGATCCGGTTTATAACCGGTTCGAAAAATGAGATATGTATCAAAATTTAGACATAATAAAACATAATTTATAATAAAAAAGCTCAATTTTTAAATTTCACTTCAAAATAAAAAAACCGATTCAAACCCGGTTCGAAAACTTTAATAAATAACTAAATTTAGACATGTTAAAACATAAATTATAATGAAAATCTTAAATTTTAAAATTTTACTTCAAAATAAAAAAAACCGATTCAAACCCGGTTCATAACCGGTTCGAAAAATTAGCTAATTAACAAAATTTTAACATGTTAAAACATAATTTATAATATAAAAGCTTAATTTTTCAATTTTACTTCAAAATAACAAAACCGGTTCAGATCCGGTTTATAACCGGTTCAAAAAATCAGCTATGTACCAAAATTTAGGCATAATAAAACATAATTTATAATAAAAAGATAAATTTTTAAATTTCACTTTAAAATAAAAAAAAATCGATTCAAACCCGGTTCATAACCGGTTGGAAAACTTTAAATTTAGACATGTTAAAACGTAATTTATAATAAAAATACAAAATTTTTAAATTTTAATTTAAAATATAAAAAAACCGATTCAAACCCGGTTTATAACCGGTTTGAAAAATTAGCTAAATAACAAAATTTGAACATGTTAAACCACAATTTATAATATAAAAGCTAAAATATTCAATATTACTTCAAAATAAAAAAAACCGGTTCAGATCCGGTTTATAACCGGTTTGAAAAATCAGCTATGTACCAAAATTTGGACATAATAAAACATAATTTATAACAAAAAAGCAAAATTTTTAAATTTCACTTCAAAATAAAAAAAACCGGTTCAAACTCGGTTCATAACCGGTTCGAAAAATTAGCTAAATAACAAAATTTGAACATTTTAAAACATAATTTATAATATAAAAGCTAAATTTTTCAATTTTACTTCAAAATAAAAAAACGGTTTATAACCGGTTCGAAAAACTGCCTAACGAACCAAATTTGTACATGCTAAAAACATAATTTATAAAAAATTTAAAATTTTTTAAAATTTACTTCATATAAACAAAAACCGGTTTGAAACCGGTTCATAACCTATTCATAAAATTCAGTAATTAACAAAATTTATACATGTTTAGAACATATTTAGCAATAAAAATTAAATAGTTTTGAATTTTAATTAAAATAAATCATAACCGGTTTGAACCCGGTTTAGGAAATTTGATCAAAAACTAAATTTAAAAGCCGAAACATAACCAACTCGCCAAATTTTATAAATATACAAATTTTGTTAAATTAAAATCATAATTCATAGAAAAAAAATTATGATTTAGAAAAAATATTATTCGATTATTTAGCCGATTATTTAATCGATTATTTTTTTTTTTGCGAATAAATAAGAAAATTCTGAGCATAAAAATGCGAAATTCTTTTAGGAAATGGTATTTTCTTTTCCGCTAATAATTATTATTGTCTTCAATATTAATTATTCATTTACTTTTCTTCTCAACAAACTTTTTTTTCTATCTTTGGCATTAATCAAACTAAATCTTTTTTGTTTTATTAATGTCTTAATTTCTCAATTATTTTGTTTTTTTTCGCAGTAAAAGTACGAGTATATATGTAGTGTGTGTGGTATTGTGGTTTCTTTCTAATAAAAAAAATAAATAATTTGTGTAAATTGCTTACCTGCAGGAACATATCACCATCTAATAGACCATGTTCGAAAGCTCCCAGCTCTCGTGTCCGATAGCCATCATGTGCGTGTATATGAGGTAAGACACTATTACCATTTTCTTCTTTATCCTTATGCATAACAACTGGAAATATAACAACAACAACAACGAAAACATATAAATATAAAAACAATTACAACAAGATGTATCAACAATTTTCATATAATAATTAATCAAATGTATGGTTTTTTTTTAGTTTTTGGGGAAATAAATGAATAATTAATGCAGGTTAAAAAATACAGGAGATTAGTTTGAAAAGAGGGGAAATAAAGATTCTTATATTTCTATAAAAACTATAATTTAATTTATATAAAAATTGTCAGAAACTATTAGAAACATTTTGGAACTGGTATTTGAATCGTTTAGAACCGGTTCTTCTATGGATTAAAAATCTTATTGAAATAGATGCAAAACCAGTTTTTGTTCTAAAAATTTTGATATATTTTCCAAAATTGTTTGGAACCGGTTCAATGACCGATTAAAAAACAATTTGGTAATGATTAATCGATTTTTTATAACCAAAAAAAAATGTTCATAACCGGTAAAAACCCGGTTCCTAACCGGTTATTAGACCGATTAAAAACCGATTAATCGATTTTTTTTGTAAACGAAAGCTTATATTATAGGAAAAAAAATTATTTAAGCTAAATAACTTTAATAAATAACTAAATTTAGACATGTTAAAACATAATTTATAATAAAAATAAAAAAATTTTAAATTTTACTTCAAAATATAAAAAAACCGATTCAAACCCGGTTTATAACCGGTTCGAAAAATTAGCTAAATAACAAAATTTAAACATGTTAAACCACAATTTATAATATAAAAGCTAAAATATTCAATATTACATCAAAATAAAAAAAATCGGTTCAGATCGGGTTTATAACCGGTTCGAAAAATCAGCTATGTACCAAAATTTTAGACATAATAAAACATAATTTATAATAAAAAAGATAAATTTTTAAATTTCACTTCAAAATAAAAAAACCGATTCAAACCCGGTTCATAACCGGTTCGAAAACTTTAATAAATAACTAAATTTAGACATGTTAAAACATAATTTATAATAAAAATACAAAACGAAAGCTTATATTATGGGAAAAAAATTATTTAAGCTAAATAAATATTCGGAACCGGTTCCAACCCGGGTTTTAATCGGTCTAAGAACCGGGTTTTTACCGCATATGAATTTTTTTTTTTAAATTTATGACAATTTTCTAAGGAATATAAAAAATATTTTTTTTTAAATTTAAAAATTTTTATTTCGTGGTTTTAAACCAATTCTAGGCCGCTATTTAGTTCGAATTGAAAAATTTAAATTTTTTTTAAGAAAATTAAATCGTCAATTCATCATTTGTAAATGATTGACAAAAAAAAATAAATATAAAAAATTCAGTAAATCGGTTATAAACCGGTTTGAACCGAATAAAAACCGGGTTCGAATCGGTTATGGTAACCGGTTATGCTAAAATTTTGCAAAAAATTTAGCAACAAATTTCTAAGGAACATACATACAAATAATATTTTTGAAAATAAACACAAATTTTTTTTTTAATTTTTTATTTTGAGTTTTTTTTTTAACCAATTTTAGTTTTGAACTAAAAAATTTTAATTTTTTTAATGAAAATTATCATAGATTTTAATTTATAAATGATGTTTAGAAAAAATAAAATATATAAAATTTGGTTAATCCATAAAAACCCGGTTTTCGAACCGAATAAAAACCGGGTTTGAACCGGAATTTAATCGGTTATGAAAAATGTTTTTAGTAAATTTGAGGATGTTTTCTAAGTATTATATTTTTTGTAAAAAAAAATAAAATTTTTTTAATTTTCCATATTAAATTAAAAATCCAGGGATTTCGGACGAATTTATTTTAGTTTTGATTTAAGAAATTTATATTTTTCTAAAATAAAAATATATTATTTATGTAAAAAATAAAACAAAATGGTAAATTGATTAAAATCCGCGTTTCAATCGAATAAAAACCGGTTTTCATTCGGTTCAAAACCCGGTTTTAAACGATTAATTTTAGCTTTAATTTAAAATTTGTTTTCTAAAGATCTTAAAATACAAGCTTTGGGGAATTATTTTGAACAAAAATTTAGATTTTTTTCGAATTTAGAAATCTAACTATTTTAAGGTTGAACAAAAAAACTTAAATTATAAGTCATTTAGTTGAATTATACACAATAACAGAAAAATAAAAATTAATTGATTATGAACCGGTTTGGAACCGACTAAAACCCGGGTTTGAACCGGATAAGATCTGATTTTTAATGGGTTATGAAAAATGTTTGCTTCAAATTAAAATTTGTTTTCTAAAGATCTTTAAATACATACAAGCTTTGGAAGGTATTTTCAAAAAAAATTTGAATTTTTTTTTAATTCAGAAATCTCCCTCATTTGTGAGTATTTTTTAGTTTTGAACTAAAAAATTTAATTTTCTTAAAATTAAATAACAGAATAATGGAAACAAATTTATCGCTTATGAACCGGTTTGGAATCGAATAAAACCCTGTTTTCTAAAGATCTTAAAAAACAAGTTTTGGAAAATATTTTCAACAAATAAATTTAGATTTTTTGAATTCAGAAATCTCCTTCATTTGCAAGAAAAAAATTAAAATTTTTTTTAAAAACAAATTATGAGCTATTTAATTGAATTGTTGACAATAACAGAATAATGGAAACAAATTTTAATCTGTTATGAACCGGTTTGTAACCGAATAAAACCCGGGTTTGAACCGGTTAGAATCTGATTTTTAATCGGTTAAGCAAAATTTTTGCTTCAAATTTAAATGTGTTTTCTATAGATTTTAAAAAACAAGTTTTGGAAAATATTTTCAACAAAAATTTTGATATTTTTAAAACCACCAAGACCTTATTTTAGTTTTAAACTAAACAATTTTAATTTTTTTTAAAGACAAATTATGATCCATTTAGTTGCATTATTGAAATTTAATCGGTTATGAACCGGTTTGGAACCGAATAAAATCTGGGTTTGAACCGGTTAGAAACCGGTTTTAAAATTTTGCTTTAAATTAAAGCTTGGTTAGTTATCATAATATTTTTGTTAATCTTCCAATATCTTCCGAATTTCACAAAGTCCCGGGGCTATTGCATATTTCTAAAATAATTTTGCTTTTATTTTTGACATTCATAAGGTGTTCAAAAGCACCTACGATACACTCAGTCACTGACAACTCGCTGTTACTATTTATATACACAGCGCCATCTTCTAGAAGTCTCATGAATAATCTAACGAAAATACTAGATTGATATATTTCCACAATGATCACCTAGAGCTTTTGAAAGTTCTTAATGTATTTTAAAGGTTTTTGTTATTTAGGACATTGAAACCTTTTTGATATTATAGTTTTTTTTTATATATATTTTAATCCTAAAACTATAATTGCTTCTTAACAAAATAAATCTTCAAAAAATTACCCCCAAAAATAATTCACTAAATCATGATTAAAGCCAGAAAATCTCACCAAAAAAAAACGCATAAAAAGGATGTAATAAATTTTGTTTAAATTACTATAAAACTTCCTTAAAAAAAATCACAAAAATTTCTTAGAAACTAATAAACAAAGCTTGAGGTCATAAAACTAGAGCTCATTTTACAAATGTGTAAGCAAAACACTCCCTGGTAAAAATTAATTACAACAACTACAAAACTAAGCAAATAAAACAGATTTGTTATCCTTAAAACAAAAACAACAAAAATAAATCATAAAAAAGGACCCTTAATACAAATGTCGCGTTCTCGTTCTCACTCTCTCTCTCGCTTATAATCAGTTTATTTTAATGGAAAATGGGGGGACATAAATAATAAAAAATAAAATAAAAGCAAAAATTAATTTAATATTTTTATGCACGAGTACAATAATAAAAATAACAAAAGTGCTCAAAAAAACCTTAACTAGAACTTAAAAAAATATAATGAAAAAGACTAATTAAAATTATGAATTAATTACCTTTATTTTAAGGGTATAAAAAAAACAGAGCAAATGACTGCTAGAGTAAGTGATATTGAAGACAGGGTTTGGGGTTTTTGAAAGTAGCTTTCAGTTAAATAAATTAACACGCACCTTGCTAGTAATACTTATGTTGTGTTGATTTCATGAAACAAGTGTGATGCAATCTCTGTCAGTGAATTTTTATTACCTGCTTTAAAAACTATTGTAACACAAAAAAAAATAAATAAAAAAATATTACAAATTAACCAAAAATGTAGAGCCTTTTAAACTAATTCCTAGAAATAATATAAACTCTTTGTTTCTTTCTGGTTTGGAGTGAAATTAAACCTCTAACGACATTTTGTTTTATCGCACTTCCAGCACAATGAACATAATAATGTTATTTCAAATTTGTTTTAATATCAAAAAAAAAATAATAAAAAAAAAACAAAGAAAATCTACATAAATTTTCCAAGGATTATAATATGTGAGTTGTTTTCTAACATACACTCACAAAGTTTGGGGGGATAAAATTACATTGACGGAGTTTTTCAAAAAGAATAAGTTAGAAAATAATATTGGGGTTAATGACTTAAAAATGCGGGATTTACAAGAGATGGTGTATCTTTTGTTTTTAATAAATTATAAGTTATTTTGAAGGCAACATAACTGTCATTTATTTAAGGCAAAAGCCTTGTTGATGTACGAGCTAAAAGCGGGTTGGACTGCTTTTCGGATCACCACCTTTTAATAGCATCTATCCGTCTTTAGGTCTCTGCAATTCGAAGACCCAAAACATCAGCGAATAAATACGATGTAAGGAATCTGATAATCCCTGCTAAGAGGTATAACTACATCACACAGCTTAAGGAAGGCTTAAACGTCGAACGCCAAGCATCCAATCACATTTCGAGAACGCTGCCAGAGATCATATTGGTTACAGAACACTATGGAAAAAGCAATGGACACTTGGTATCTGATACAAACAAGAAGAGATGCTAAATCAAAACTTAATGCAGCCAGAACTTGATCGGAGAAAGTTGTGCTGAAGGAAGACTACAGCCGACAAGAAAAACAAGTGAAACGAAGCGACAAAATACGTTTTTACACAAAACTCGCATGCGATGCCGAAGAGCACAGACTACAGAGATCTTTGGTAAAAACTTCGCAACTACAAAGCCTTTAAAGAAGAGCGAGGGAGTGTGAACAACATCCCGGTCGGAACAACTTGAAATATGGAGACAACACTATTCTAGCTCGATGTCCAACCCACCCTTTGCTACTGAAAGCATGTCCCAATTAAAGCTCCCGAATTTAACGAAATATTAAACGCTGTCTCAGTCGAAAATGATCAAAGCGGACAGTCAAACATCATCATCCTTCCTACAACCACTGATCCAAACCTTCTGGTCTACTAAAGGATTGGATCCCCAGCTCAAATAAGGTGTTATCGTAAATATTCCCAAAAAAGGAGACTTCAAAATTGGAGTGGTATTCAGCGCAGTAAACAAGATCATAGCGCACATTAGAAATACCCGAATATCCCAAGCTATTTTGCCGGAACTTTGGCATGACCCAGCTGGGTTCCGTCCAGAGAAGTCTTGCACTGCTCACAGCAATAATTTGTGGATGATTGCGGAAAAGTCCGCAATCACCTTGGAACACGGTCTTTATCGATTTCCAAAAAGCGTGTGATACCTTAAGACACGACGCGATATGGAGCTCTCTTGCTTCTAAAATTATTCCACCAAAACTTATAAGTCTTATCCAATCACTTTGTTACCGAGTTGTGCATAACAATACCCTAAGCAACCGCTTTGAACTACCAACAGGAGTCAGACAAGGCATCAAAACTCAAGGCTCTAGATCTCGAAGCGGCAGAGGCTGGTCTAAAAATAAACACTGCCAAGAGCAAAGGCATACGATGTAACACCATTAACATCAACAGGTTCAAGATATGCAACGTCTACCTGGATGATGTAACATCTTTCTGTTACCTTGGTAGCATCATTACGAACTAGGGATGCCAATCCCGAAATCCCGATCCCGAAAATCCCGGGATTTTTCGGGATCGGGATTTCCCGAATCCCGGGATTTGTGAAAAACAATCCCGGGATTTTTCGGGATTAACAAATCCCGAAAATTACGAGATTTTTTAATATTTTAGGATGAAACCTAGAAAGCTAAATTTCAGCATACTTATAATACTAATATAAAACAACTAAGAGTGGTATATTCATCTTTTATACCCACCATCAATATGTAGTTTTGGTCTTCTATGGGGACTTGAATCAGTATTTATGAATGAATGAATGAAATTTATGTTAATATCATTATATATAAATTATTTATTGACAATAAAATATTTTCTGATATAGAGGTTATATTATTATGGACTGGCCCTCACAAGAGTTGGTAGAAAGATTAATTTTCATATGCAACTTGTTTATTCAATTTTATCACTATTTTAATTATTATAAGACAACTATGAATGTTAAAGTCATTTTCTGAAGGGGACCATGTATGGGGACTAGGGACAAATGTAGCCCGGTTTCCTCAATACTTTATATATATATATTAATTCAATCCATTAGTTTTTGCTTTGTTATATTTCTACTTAGTGTATTAACGAAATAAATAGTTTTTATTTTTGAACTTGATGTTTTTTGACATTTAATTAAAATTCCGAAGTCCCGAAAAATCCCGAAATCCCGAAAAATCCCGGGATCCCGGGATTTACATTTCTAAAATCCCGAATCCCGGGATTTGTAAAACCCAGTCCCGTTTGGCATCCCTATTACGAACACTGACGGCTCTAGTGATATCAAAAGCCAATAAAGCATTCGGCATGTCAAGTCCAATATGGAAATCAAACGTCATCTCTTTCAACACCAATATATCCTATATCCTCCTATATGACACCGAGACGTGGCTCGCTATGCAGGTATTTGTCAACCGATGGTTGTGAAGAATTCTTCTGATATTCTTTCCTGTAACAATATCAAACGCAAATCTATGAAGCAGAACAAATGAACGACCAATCCAGATTGAAATACTCAATCGAAAATGGCGATGGATTAGCCAAACTTTGCGAAGGTCCACAGAAAACATATCAAAAACCGCCATTGACTGGAGACACCAGGGTAATACGCGAAAAAGAGGCCGTCCATTGCACACATGGAGGCGTCAACTTGAATGCGAAATAACGCATTTCAGATAATTGGAGAGAAATCAAGCATAAATCGTCTAACAGAACTGAATGGAATAAGTTTGCTCCTAATATGAACCACAGGTGCTTCGAAAATGTAGAATTTTGTGCCAACAAAGCATATATAGCTGAAGCACACCGATTGCTCACAGAAGCTTATAGTGGTAAGCCAAACAAGTTTGTGGACTAGGAATTGGAGGCATTACCCCATGAAGATTGTTCTAAAACCTCAACAAGAGCTTGAAAAATCTTTGTGCGCAACTCAAGCATCAATTTCAAAACGATTACCAGCAGCAGGATTCATCCAAAAGCAGGGAAATTGGCGACCTTGGGCCGAAAAATCCCAGAATATTCGGAGAGACATGAAGCAGTAATATTGCATCATGACAAAGCTCGGCCACATGTTTCAATACCTGTCGGTCAGAGAGAGCGTTCTGATCGATACAAAACGCTCTCTCTGGGATACTCTTCCTTTTGGAACAGAGTATCCGAAATTGGCTTGATTCGTTCTTGGCCTCAAAAGATGAACAGTTCTTTTGGATCGTAATCCATATGTTGCCAGAAAGATGGGAGAAGAACATAGCATACAATGGCCAATACTTTATATTGAACAAATGTTTCAAAATAAAAGCTAAACATTTGAAAAAAAAAATTCCGCAGTTATAAGTCATACTCACAATATATTGATATTTATGTTCATTTTTATCATAATTATCATTTATTTCAAAAACCAGGTAAGCAACAAATTATTGATTTTGAGTAAATCAAAGAAAACTTCTTAAAAATTATTCCTATAAGATTCTTCACATCCAACTAAGCAGGGTTTTAGAGTTTGTAAATCTTTTATTTTTTTTGCACGAAATTATACATCAAAATAAAAATTTTAAATATTTGTAGGTTGTTTTTTTTTCGAATTGTTTGTTTTTAAACTTTAAATTTTTTTTAATATTTAGCGAAAAAAACTTTTGGTGAAAAAAAAGTTCGGGTTAAAAAATATTTTTTCCGATTTTGACCCATTGTATGTCCAACTTACTATGGACTTATATACGTCGTTGCAAAGGCCTTTGAAATGTCTATCATTAGATGTACATATTGTCAAAAAAAGGTAAAAAATCGAGGTTGTCGTGTTCCTTAGTATATCTCAGCCATTTGTGGACCGATTTTCTCGATTTTAAATATCAGCCGAGCCGGAAGAATTCCGGAGATATTGTATTTGGGGGCTTCGGAAACTTGATTTCAACAGACGGACATGGCTTAATCGACTTCGCTATCTATATACTTTATAGTATATATTGTGGAAATTACATACGGAATGACAAACTTATATATACCCTTCTCACGAAAGTGAAGGGTATAAAAATAAAAAATAGATTACGGCCAGTCGCTGTCACTTGACTTCTTTCTGCACTAACCAGGGATTTCTCGGCTTTGCTTCAGTCTAATAGGGGGCAGTATTTTTTGTTTACCTTTACAAAACATTAATCGCCCCATAACTCAATTTCGAATTTTTTTTGTTACTTGACTGGTTTTTGAAATAAACGATTCAATTTTTTACTATTTAATCGCTTTGAGTGTAGTTTCTTAGAAGAGCAAACAAATTAAGAGTATGAAATTTGTAATCTAAAGTCATAACAACAAAGTTGTTAATGTTTTTTTTTGTTTTTTTTTTTGTTTCAGTTTTCTTTAAAAGGAGTGTCCATTTAAATAATATTTGAGGTTTTTTTATTTAATGTTGTTTTCTCAAACCATCATCATACTCGTACTTCATACAGCCGGGATATTTAATATTTTAACAAGTCATAATGTTAAAATGTTACATTAGAAAAAGGAATCATAATTTTAAATGTGGTTTTAGTTGTTGTTGCTATTGCTGGTGTGGTGTAAACTGCAATAAATGTGTTGTTGTTGTTGTGTGAATGAGTGTGGGGAGAAAATATAAACATTGCTGACACACAGGGTTGTATTAAAAAGGTACTACTGGTGGGCAGGGTTGTTTTAATCACATTAACACTCTCTCACTACTTTTATCACAAATTTTTCATGCGTAAATTAGTAAGTAACAAAGTAACTAACTAACTATTTTACATTTTTGATTACTGATTAAAATCAGTAATTTATGACATCAGCCAGTTGCCAAGAAAATATATGAAAAACAGAAAAACTTTTGTTATTTTAGCAAAATGAAATAAAAGTTTATTTTAGTTTTACCCAGCATTTTGTCAGTCTATAAATCAATTTTGTTTAACATTATTTTTTTTTTGGGTTGACAAATTTATTAAAATTTCTAAATTTATTTCTTTTTTTGGCAATCAAAGAAAATGCTTTACTAGAATTTTATATTAATAAACTATTATAAATGTCATAATTTACCAACATTCTTTCTTTAGTTTTTGTATAGCTGCTGATTATTTTGGCGTTATCGCTGTGGGTTAAAAGGTTGCCAGGAAGGAGTAGGTGGTAGGGGGGTTTGGTGGATTTTTATAAGAACATAAATAAACTGGGTCTGTGTAATAAAATATTAGTGACACCATTAAAATTTATATTCTTGTTTGTAGTTTTAGTTTTTTTTTTTTTTGCTGCTGCTTGCATAGAATTATAATAACATTTACAACAATTCTGGCTGGTTGTTGTTGGTTTTGTTTTTAATATTATAAATATTATTTATTTGCTATTTGGAGTTACTATGGTGATTTAAGTTAATAAATTTTTATTATTTTGTATTTATATGAGCTAAATAACAACAATAACAATAACAACTGCAAACAAAATTACAATATTTTTTTATATAAAAAAACAAACAAAGAAATTGAAATTGTTTTAACAACTGTCATAACAATTGTTGGCTGGAACTCTAAAGTATTTACAAAAAATTTACAAAAATTTATACAAATGATAACTGTAGGAAGGAGAGAACATTTTTAAAGTTAAATAAATATTAAAATATTTTTATAGTTTTGAAAAGTTTACACAATTTCCTTTTTTTTGATATAAAATATAGCTAGTATTACTTTTTTTATTTGTTAAATAAAAAAACACAAACTTTTCTTATAGAATTCATAAAATTAAATTTTCAATTTTTTTAATTTTTTACAAAAGTCTTTAATAGTTTTCTAATTTATTAAAATGTTTATACAGTTTTATAAAGTATACACAATTTCCTTTCTTTTGCTATAAAATATGTCTAGGTTTTATTTATTATATAAAATATAATTATATGCAAACTTGTAACAAAGATTTGGAAAAATTTATTTTTTTACATTTTTCAATATTTTATGAAAGTCTTGCTAATTGTTTAATATATTAAAATATTAAGAAAAATTTATACATTTTTGAAAAGTTGACACAATTTTCTTTCTTTTGATATAAAATATGTCTATTATTTCTTTTTTTATTTGTTAAATAAAAGCACACAAACTTTTCTTAATTTCATAAAATCTAATTTTTAAATTTTTAAATTTTTTTACTAAAGTCTTTAATAGTTTTTAGATTTATTAAAATATTTATACAGTTTTATAAACTATATACTATTTCCTTTCTTTTGATATATAAAAAGTCTAGTTTTTCTTTTTATTACAATAAATAAAGGGCAACAATTTGTATCAAAAAAATGCACTTTTTGAAATTTATGCATTTTTCATGAAATTCATTGTAGTTTTTTTTACTAAAATGATATTTTAAATAAATAAATATTAAAATATTTTTATATTTTTGAAAAGTTGACACAATTTGCTTTCTTTTGATATAAAATATAGCTAGTATTTCTTTTTTTATTAGTTAAATAAAAGCACACAAACTTTTCTTAATTTCATAAAATTAAATTTTCAATTTTTTTTAATTTTTAACAAAAGTCTTTAATATTTTTCTAATTTATTGAAATGTTTTTACAGTTTTATAAAGTAGAGACAATTTCCTTTCGTTTGCTATAAAATATGTGTAGGTTTTCTTTACTATATAAAAAATAATTCTATGCAAACTTGTAACAAAGATTTGGAAAAATTTCTTTTTTTACATTTTAAAATATTTTATGAAAGTCTTGCTAATTGTTTAATATATTAAAATATTAAAAAAATGTATACATTTTTGAAAAGTTGACACAATGTCCTTTCTTTTGATATAAAAAATATCTATTATTTCTTTTTTTATTAGTTAAATAAAAGCACACAAACTTTTATCATAGATTTCATTAAATCTAATTTTCAAAATTTTTAAATTTTTTACAAAAGTCTTTAAGAGTTTTTAAATTTATTAAAATATTTATACAGTTTTATAAAGTACACACAATTTCTTTTATTTTGATATATAATAAGTCTAGTTTTTCTTTTTATTGCAATAATTGAAAGGCAACAATTTCTATCAGAAAATGCACTTTTTTGAAATTTTTGCATTTTTCATGAAATTCATTGTAGTTTTTTTTACTAAATTGAAATATATATTACAAATATATATACATTACGGGAAACTACACACAATTTCCTTTCTTTTTATGTAAAATTTGTATAGCTTCCCTTTCCTACATGTAAAATTGAGAGCAAACTTTTCAACCTAGATTTCAAATAATGCACAAAATGTTTGCATTTTTTGGAAATTTTTTTTTTATAATTTATATATTTTTATGAAATTAACGCAATTTCCTTTATTCTGCTATAAAATATGTCTAGGTTTTTCTCTATTAAAATGAAAATAATTGTATGCAAACTTTTAACAAAGATTTGGAAAAATTTCTTTTTTTACATTTTTAAATATTTTATGAAAGTCTTTCTTATTGTTTAATATATTGAAATATTAAAAAAATTTATGTATTTTTGAAAAGTTGACACATTTTCCTTTCTTTTGATATAAAATATATCTATTATTTCTTTTTTTATTAGTTAAATAAAAGCACACAAACTTTTCTTAATTTCATAAAATCTAATTCTCAAAATTTTTAATTTTTTTACAAAAGGCTTTAATAGTTTTACAATTTATTTAAATAATTATACAGTTTTATAAACTATACACTATTTCCTTTATTTTGATATATAAAAAGTCTAGTTTTTCTTTTATTGCAATAATTGAAAGGCAACAATTTCTATCACAAAATGCACTTTTTTGAAATTTTTGCATTTTTCATGAAATTCATTGTAGTTTTTTTTACTAAAATAAAATATTTATTAAAAATATTTAAACATTATGGAAAACTACACACAATTTCCTTTCTTTTGATGTAAAATATATCTAGCTTGTCTTTCCTAAATATTAAACAAATTGAGAGCAAACTTTTTAACCTAGATTTCAAATAATGCACAAAATGTTTGCATTTTATGGAAATTTTTTTTTTATAATTTTTAAATTTTTTAAAATATTTATATATTTTTATGAAGTTAACGCAATTTCCTTTATTTTGCTATATAATATGTCTAGGTTTTCTTTATTATATAAAAAATAATTATATGCAAACTTTTAACAAAGATTTGGAAAAATTTCTTTTTTTACATTTTTCAATAATTTATGTAAGTCTTTCTAATTGCTTAATATATTAAAATATTAAAAAAAATTATACATTTTTGAAAAGCTGACACAATTACCTTTCTTTTGATATAAAATATGTCTATTATTTATCTTTTTATTTATTAAATAAATGCAGGCAAACTTTTAACATAGATGAACTTTTCAGCTGTTTTGCATTTTAAAGGAAATAACTTTGTAGTTTTTTCAATTTAATAAATTATTTTATACATTTTTGAAAAGAAAACCGGATTTCCTTGGTTTTGATATAAAAAATGTCCAGTTTCTTGATTTTACTTATCAAATAAAAGCTCCTAAACTTAACATACTGACCCAGTGAAATTGAACTTGCTTGTAGATTTCTCATATTTTAGTGCAATATTGTTGAAGGGTGTTAAGTTTAGGACTATATATTTGTTAAATAAGAAAGTAAAGGTAGACATATTTTATATCAAATGAAAGGTAATTGTCTCTACTTTTTAAAAATGTATAAATATATTTAATATTTCAATATATAAAATTTTTAAAAAAATGCCAGAAAGTGCAAATTGTATGTCAAGACTTTAAATATGATGACAAATATTTTTGTTTTAAAAGGAAGTAAAGATAGACATATTTTATATTAAAATAAAGGGAAATGTGTCTTGTTTGCAAAATTTTATAAATCGTTTTAAAATATGAATATAACAAAAAAAATCTGAAACAATTTTTGAGAAAATGCAAGAAAAGTGCAAAATTTATTTTAAGGCCTTAAGTTTGATAATATTTATTTGTTATAAAAGAAGGTAGAGTTAGAGATATTATATATCAAAAGAAAGCAAATTGTGTCTCGTTTGCAAAAATGTATAAATAGTTTTAAAATACCAACAAATATTAAAACAATTAGAAAAAAGTGGAAAATGCAAGAAAAATGCAAATTTATTGCAAAGCCTTGAGTTGGAGTTTATTTATTTATTAAAAAAGAAAGTAAAGATGGATTAATTTTATATCAAAAGAAAGGAAATTGTTATTATTGGCAAAAATGTATAAACAGTTTTAATATTTTAATATAATAAAAAAGAAATTAAACAATTAGGTGGATAATGCAAGAAAAGTGCAAATTTATTGCAAGTCCTTAAGTATGACAATATTTATTTGTTATAAAGGAAAATAACGATAGACATTATATATCAAAAGAAAGGAAATTGTATTTTGTTTGTAAAAATGTATAAATAGTTCTAATAGTTTAATATAGTAAACAAATTTAAAACACTTTCTTTAAAAAATGCAAAACGGGCAATTTCATTGCAAAGCCTTGAGTTGAAATTTATTTATTTGTTATAAAAGAAAGTAAAGATAGACATATTTTATATCAAAATAAAAGAAATTGTGTCTTGTTTGCAAAAATTAATAAATAGTTTTAATATTTTAATATAGTAAATAAATTTAAAACAATTTTAAAAAATATGCAAAAAATGGCAAATTGGTTGAAAGGTGTTAGGTTTGACACCATTTATTTGTGATAAAAGAAAGTAAAGATGAATGGAAAGTAAAGATGGACTTGTGTTTGCAAAAATTAATAAATAATTTTAATACTTTAATATATCAAAAAAATAATGTAAAACAATTAAGCTGAAAATGCCAGAAAAGTGCAAATTTTTTGCAAAAACCTTAAGTTTGACCTCATTTATATGTTATAAAGGAAAGTAGAGATAGACTTATTATATATCAAAAGAAAGCAAATTGTGTTTTGTTTTCAAAAATTTATAAATAGTTCTAATATATTAAAATAGTGATAAAATTTAAAATTTTTTTTTAAAAATGAAAAAAAGTGCAATTTTCTTGCAAAAGCCTTAAGTTTGACACCATTTATTTTTTATAAATGAAAGTAAACATAGACATATTATATATCAAAATAAAGGAAATTTTGTCTTGTTTTCAAAAATGTATAAATAGTTTTAAAACGTTAATATAACAAAACAAATAAAACAATTATATGGAAAATGCAAGAAAAGTGCAAATTTATTGCCTTAGTTTGACACTATTTATTTGCTATAAAAGGTAGCAAAGATTTACATATTTCATATCAAAATAAAGGAAATTGTATCCTGTTTGCAATGAAAGTGCAAATTTTATTGCAAGGCCTTAGTTTGACACCATTTATTTGTTATAAAAGAAAGTAAAGATAGACATATTTAATAAATTGTTTAAAATAATTAAGTTTCTTTTAAGAAAAATAAATAATTAACTAAAAATTCAAAGTATTTCCACAAAATCTGCCCTATTACTAGCATCATGATATAGTCATACCTTCAGTTAACTACTAACTAGTTATTCAAACTTATTTGCTTTTAAAACACTTAATTTTCCTTGGTTTTGATATGATATTTTGCTAGAACATTAATAGTTTCCCTATTAATGTTCTAGCATTAATAAAATCTGCCCTATTCTGGAAATAACAGTTTTGTCATACTAGCAAAATGTTGAAACAAGTTGTTTCTACTTATATTTGCTTTTTAAAACCATTAATTTCCCTTTGTTTTGGTCAATTTTAAAACAATAATAATCATAAAACTTTGACCTCTATTTAACTCAAAGGGGTCATAAGGTTGTTTGGCATTTTGTCTCTATCCATTTGTGAGTGAGTATCACTTAAAAAAAGCATTTGGTTATAGGTTCTGGTCCATTAACTTTTCAGCAAAATTTCCCCAAAAAAACAAAGAAATTAAACAAAAGACCATTTGACAGTACAGTGGCACGGGCCAGTACTTGTAAAATAAACAGTAACAACAAAAACACAAAATAACCCAAAACAAACACAGATAGAAAGAGAGGGAGAGAGAGATAGGGAGGCAATGCACACCGTCTGCCGGATAATCAACGTAAAGTATACAAACAAATGACAACAAACAATAAATAAACAAAATGTTTGTTAGAAAATTTACAAAATTAAGACCTAAAATGTATTAGAAATTTATAAAAGGATCTCAAACAGGATGACAACAGACAACAACATCAGGAGAGCCACGTGTCACTTGAGAGAAATAACAAAATGACCTGTGTTTAGGAAATTGTTGTACACTAGAAAACATAAGAAATCGAATAGGAAATTCTTGATTAAAACCAACAAAGGTGTTGTTGTTTAAACACAGAGTTAGAGAAAGAAATAGGCAGCTAGAGAGGACACGTGCCATAGATTTAAATGCTTTTAGAGAAAATGTCAATAGAAAAGTTTGCAATTATTTCAAAACCTATAAACATTTCAACTAAAATTAAGAGTTTTATTTAAAAGGAAGAGGTTAAAGGGGAAGTCATTTTGTTGTTTACACGAGAAATAGAAAAAAAATATAAAATAAAGATAATTAAACATCAAATAAAATTGACCGCTAATTGTCTAAATATTTACTTAGATGACAATTTATGGCCTTTGGAAAACAGCAAGCAGGGGAAGATCATAAAATGTTAGTAGTAATTCAATTGCCAAAGGTGACCATCTTAGACACGTGATTAAGTCATTAAATTAATGCCAAAAACAATTGTTCATTTATTTTGGAAAGATAATTTAAGGCACGCATTTTCGAAATTAATTTCATTTATTGGCAAAGTTTTTAACCCTTTTTTATTAGCTATATATTCAATAAAAGAACAATTTTTATGATAATTTAATTGACAAAATTAATAAAACATTTAATTAATATTCGTTAATAGAAACAGGAAGTCGATTTTAATGAGTAATTATTCTAAAAAACTAATTATTCTAATTATTCTAAAAAACAAAACTATTAGCTGACATAATTTCCTTTAATTTAAAAAATAAAAATCAACTCAAACTTAACCCTTGCAATAAATTTGCCCTTTCTGGCTTTTTCTACGAAAATGTTTTAAAACAGATTTGTTATATTAAAATTTTAATCGATGTTATGAATTTTAAAAATGTAGAGAAAATTTTCTTTAATTTGATATAAAATATAAACATCTGTCTTTTATTTTTTAACAAATAAATACGCTCGAACTCTAGGCATTGCAATAAAATTGCAATTTTCTTGCATTTTTTTTCAAATTTTTTTTATATTAAAATTTTAAATCATACATTATATATATTTTTAAGCAGAAACAATTTCTTTAAATTTGATATAAGTTAAAACCATCTTTACATTATTTTATAGCAAATAAATGGAGTCAATGTTAAGGTCTTGCAATAAATTTGCACTTTTCTTGCATTTTCCACATAATTGTTTTAATTTTGTTGTTGTTGTAATAAAGTTTTAAAACAATTTATACAATTTTACAAACTAGACACAATTCCATTTATTTTAATATAAAATATATCTAATTTTACTGTCGTGAATGAAAACTAAATGCTTCGCCCGGTAGCATTTACTAATGTTAGTTCTTCAAGTTTCTTCAACCCACATACACCTGCCTGTTCTCATTTATTTGCAAATAAAATATCTAAATTTGTACTGCATACTTTAGGGAGCTTTTTTATTACAGTTGACTGGACTCAAAAAAAAATAAACCCGAACTCAAGGCTTTGCAATAAAATTGTACTTTTTTATTTGAGACAAAAGAAAATTTATTATTTTAAATGCAAATACATTTCAACAACTTGCTACAACATTCATTAGCTATAACAAGATCTTTTTTATTCTAAGAATGGAGCAGCTTTTTAATGGAAATTGTGAGAAAACTATTTATTTGCCTTAAAAAATTTTTATTAACTTTGACACTCTACAACTCATTTTTATACCCTTCACCTTCGTGAGAAGGGTATATATAAGTTTGTCATTCCGTTTGTAATTTCTACATTTTTCATTTCCGACCCTATAAAGTATGTATATATATTTTGGATCCTTATAGATAGCGGAGTCGATTTAGCCATGTCTGTCCGTCTGTCTGTCTGTTGAAATCAATTTTCTGAAGACCCCAGATATCTTCGGGATCCAAATCTTCAATAATTCTGTCAGACATGCTTTCGAGAATCGGTCCATAAATAACGGAGATATGAGCAAAAAACCGGGACAACCTCGATTTTTGACCTATTTTTGATCTATATCTGGATTACTAAGTCATTACTATAGACAATATGGATATCTAATGATAGATATTTCAAAGTCCATTACAACGATGTAGATAAGGCTATAGTATGTTGGACCTACAATGGCTCAAAATCGGGAAAAATATTTTTTAACCCGAATTTTTTTTCATCAAAAAATTTTTTTTGTCATACATTTTTTTCCAAAAAAAAATTTTTAAAAAAATTTTGAAAAACAATTAAAAAAAAATTTTTTGAAAAAAAATTAAATTTTGTTTACCTAAAAATATTTGAAAAAATTTATTTTAAAGTATAATTTGGTGAAGGGTATATAAGATTCGGCACAGCCGAATATAGCTCTCTTACTTGTTTTATTTAAACAATTTAGTTTTAAGAATAATTTTCTTAAAGCTTAAGTCCTTGTCTACAATTTTCTTATTATTATATTTTTATGTTACCAGGAGTTTATAAGTTATTTTCATATTTTTCAATCAATCAGTAAAATTTCCTAGAAAAAAATCAAAGCTTACATGATCAACATTGAGACTCAAAAACTCGTATTATAAATTCAAATAGACCATATTTAAGATCCTTATTCTTAAAGCTTAGGTTGTTGTCTATAATTTTCCTAGATATTGTTTTTCAATTAGAGTTATAGTTTAGAAGTTATAAACATTTGTATTAATCACTTAGGAAAATTGCCTAGAAGAAATTTAAGCATACATGATCAATTTTGATTCACGAAAACTACTTTTTTCTTTAAATAATTTAGTTTTAAGAATTATATTCTTAAAGCTTAAGTCCTTGTCTATAATTTTCCTGGATATAGTTTTTCAATTAGAGTTATAGTTTAGAAGTTATAAACATTTGTATTAATCACTTGGGAAAATTGCCTAGAAGAAATTCAAGCATACATGACCAATTTTGATTCACGAAAACTAGTTCTTTTATTTAAACAATTTAGTTTTAAGTTTCACATTTTTAAAGCTTAAGTCCTGGTCTATAATTTTCCTATACATTGTTTGTCAATTAGAGCAAAAGTTTAGAAGAAAAATCTGCCCCATTGTGCATTATGCGTTATATTTATTGACCCATTTTCAATTAATTTTTTTTGTATTATTTTTTTCATTTCTTTTTAAACCGCTTTAAAAGCTCAAATTTCCTAACATAAAACAGTATTTTAGCGGTATCTTTAACTTTTAAAAATCTTTAATGGCATGTGAATGAAATTATTATTATGACTGATTCAGCCACCCAAACAACCATCTTTTTTTTGTTCATCATTCATCCAGCTACAACTCTAGCAAATATTTTATATTATACATATTATTATTATTATGATTAAATCTTCTTATTTCCAACTACAAAAATGAAAATTAAATAGAAAAACTAAATGGAAAATTCCCAGGAATAAACTTAAAGACAATCATGAGAGATTTCTTTATGATTACATTGTAAATTTTTACAATAATTATAATATTGAGGAAAATTATAAAATATTGTCGTCTTATGGTTGGGAGTTTTAGTTTTTGTACAATATTTAATGTTTAAAGTTGTAATTTTTTTTATGGGAATTTTAATACAATAAATAAATTGTTGGAAAGTTTGCCATGAACGAGGAGAAGTGGTCAAGGAAATTTTTGTGCAAAAATAGTTTCATAAAGGGCATTTAGGGTTCAATGAACCCAAAATGAAAACTCAAATTCCAGAAAAATTCCCTAATACGAGATTTATATTTTCTGGGATTTATTTAAATCCTTTGAAATACTTTTAATTTTGTATAAAAAATTTTTTATAGCAAAATTAGAGCTTTTTTATAAATTCCTAAACACAACGAAAAAATTCCCAATTTCTGGGGAAGTACAAAACAATGCAAAAACTTCATTTCAGCATAATAAGAACCTCACAATTTATAAAATTTGAGGTTTTTGAGGAATTCCCAAAAAGTAGATGAAAAATTCCCTCAACCGAGATTTATGTTTTCTGGGAATCTTCAAAATGTTTAACTAAATTCGTTAATTTGGTAACAAAAAACATTTTTAGAAAGAGTTTGATGAATTGTAAGAATTCCCAAAACATGCGAAAAAATTTCCAATTTCTGGGGAAGTCAAAATTTTACAATACTATACAAAATAATAATAGTTTTACACAGTGAAAACTTTTTATTTAAACAGATTTGAGTTATTTTTGCAACTCCCAAAAAATACCAGAAAAATTCCCTGAATCAAGATTTAAAATCTCTGGGATTCATTTAAATCCTTTAAAGAACCTTTAATTTTGTGTTTAAAATTTGTTTATACAAGAATTTGAGCTTTTTAAGAACTCCCAAACACCATCCAAAAAATCCCAATTTCTGGGGAAGTAAAAAACAAGCATAAAAATACAAAAACTTCATTTCAGCATAATAAAAACCTCACAATATATGGAATTCGAGGTTTTTTGAGGAATTCCCAAAATCAACGAAAAAATCCCAAATTCTGGGGAAGTAAAAACAAAAGCTTAAAAATGCAAAAACATCATGTCACCATAGCAAAACCTTGCATTTTATAAAATTTTAGGTTTTTTGGTGAATTCCAAAAAAGTACAGAAAAAATTCCATCAACCGAGATTTACATATGTTCTCTGGGAATCATTAAAATTTTTAACTAAATTCTTTATTTTAATACCAAAAAACATTTTTAGAAAAACTTTCATGAATTCTAAGAATTCCCAAAACCAAGAATAAATCCCAAATTCTGAGGAAGTAAAATAAACTGTAAAATTAAAATTTGAAAATCATTATTTTATCACTGCGAAAATATTATATTTAGCAGTTTTGAGAATTCCTAAAAAATTACAGAAAAATTCCCTCAATTCCGATTTATATTTTCTGGGATTCATTTAAATCCTTTGAAATACCTTTAATTTTGTGTTTAAAAATTGTTTATACAAGAATTTGAGCTTTTTAAGAATTCCCAAACACCATCCAAAAAATCTCCAATTTCTGGGGAACTCAACCGAGATTTATGTTTTCTTTAAATCTTTAAAATTTTTAACTAAATTCATTAATTTTGCAACTAAAAACTGTTTTAGGAAGATTTCGATTAATTCTAAGAATTCCCAAAAGAATCCCCAATTTCTGGGGAAGTCAAAATTTTACAAAACTATACAAAAATAATAATTTTGCACAGTGCAAACTTTATATTTAAACAGATTTTAGTTATTTTTTGAATTCATAAAAAATATCAGAAAAATTTCCTCAAATTCCCAAAAATACTAGAAAAATTTCTTCTGGGATTCTTTTAAATCCTTTAAAGAACCTTTAATTTTGTATTTAAAAATCATTTATACAAGGATTTGAGCTTTTTAAGAATTCCCAAAACCATCCCAAAAATTCCAATTTCTGGGGAAGTCTTTAAGTAAAATAAACTGTTAAATAAATATTTTAAAAACATTAATGTATGATTGCGAAAACATTAAATTTAAATAAATTGAGGTGTTTTGGGCATTCCTAAAAAATTACAGAAAAATTACCTCAATTCCGATTTATATTTTCTGGGATTCATTTAAATCCTTTGAAATACCTTTGATTTTGTGAAAAAAATATTTTATAGGAAAATAACAGCTTTTTTTGAATTCCTAAAACCAATGAAAAATCCCCAATTTCTGGGGAAGTCTTTAAGTAAAATAAACTGTCAAATAAACATTTTAAAAACATTATTGTATGATTGCGAAAACATTTAATTTAAATAAATTGAGGTGTTTTGGGAATTCCTAAAAATTACAGAAAAATTCCCTAGTACGAGATTTATATTTTCTGGGATTCATTTAAATCCTTTGAAATACCTTTAATTTTGAGCAAAAAATAGTTTATAGGAAAATAAGAGCTTTTTTGTGAATTCCCAAAACCAACGAAAAAATCCCCAATTTCTGGGGAAGTACAAAACAAGCATAAAAATGCAAAAACTTCATTTCACCATTAAAACTAACTCACAATTTATACAATTTGAGTTTTTTTTTTTGAATTCCCAAAAAGTACCAGAAAAATTCCCTCAACTGAGATTTATGTTTTCTGGGAATCATTAAAATTTTTAACTAATTTCGTTAATTTGTTAACTAAAAACATTTTTAGGAAGATTTAGATGAATTCTAAGAATTCCCAAAACCGAAGAAAAAATCCCAAATTCTGGGGAAGTCAAAAACTAAGAAAAATAATTGATTTTTTTGCGAGAAATTTAAATTTGACATGTTTTGAGAATGTTTTATTATGATTCCATGTAAAAAACAAATGATTTTTTTTAATTCAAATCATGTTTAAATTTTGGTTTACCCTTTATTAAGTTAAAGTTCTTTTGGGGCTTGTCTTTGTTTTTTCATGTTCTTTGTTTTTTTGTATATTTTTCAATTAAACAAATTTCTTTGTATCTCTGTAATTTCTCTGTCTTGTTTAGTTAATGAAGACATTAATGATTAAAGCAATTCATCAATTTCATTTCGTTGTTGTTGTGGATGATTTTATTATTATTACTGATGTTGATGTTGTTGTTTAATTAATTTAAATTTAATTTTCTATAACTTTTGTTTTTGTGGCCTGTCATTTGTGTTCTTTTTTTGTTTGTAGATCTAAAGAATTTGATGTCTTTTTTTGTTGAACTTTTATAAACAGACGTCATTTATTATTCATCGTCAGCGTCAAATAAAATAAACAAGTATCATCTGTTGTAAGGGTAAGAGTAAGAAAACAAAATTAATTTATTATTAGCCTGCCTGACTGGCTGGCTGGGCCCCTTTCTAATGTTTCTCAGTGTCTTTTTGCTTAGAAAGTTTTGTATATGAGTCAATGTCCTACTCAATGGTCTATTAACTCTTACTTTTTATTAATATTTATTTATTTATCCTTTGTAATGTTGGTTTGCTAAAAATTCACCCTCCCCCCTATTATTCTAATGTTTTGAAAAACATTAAAATACGCTTTGACCATTAAAAATTCCCTATTTTCTAAAACCGGCAACATTTGTTAGTGTTTTTATTGTGTTGTGTTTTATACCCTCTCATTTGTTTGGTCATTTGTCTTGGAGTGGAACAACAACAATTTAAACAACATCAACAATAGACCCTTAGAGAGAACATATGTTTTGTTGTTGATTTTCTCTTTGTCTGTGTTTCATTTCATTTCAATGCTCTGCTCTGTTTTTATTATTTAGACCATTTCTTCTTCATATTTCTTTATGGTTATTTTTGTTGTTGTTTTTATTGTAATAATTTACCTTACAACAACAACATTCAGCCACTGAAACTAATAGTCCTTTTTGTAAAACTCATGTTAATCCGTGTTTGAAAGTATGTTATAAAATAATGGATGAAAGAAAAAAAAGTAGGAAAAAAGGCACGTGTATTAAAAATGTTCACTTCATTAACAGGCCAGGAGTTTTGTTTAGTTGTGGTTTGGTTTTTTAATGTTTTTTTTTAACTCGAATGAATGAATGAGTCATGGTTCATTATCCTTTTTTTTCCTAACACAATTTTAACTAATCAAACATAAGGCATTTAAAAGGAAGTGAAATTAAGAAAATATCTTTTAAAAGAAAATTAAAAAAAAACTCTTTATTATCTTATTTTATTAAAGAAAAGTAAGGATTTGTGAAACCCTCTCATATAGGATGAACCAAAATTTACAGCAGATTTGAATTCAACAAACGTTTTTTTAAAATTTAAATGATTTCCAGAAAACATAAATCTCGGTTGAGGGAATTTTTCTGATATTTTTTAGGAATTAAAAAAATTTATATATTGAATACTTTTGACTTCCCCAGAAATTGAGGATTTTTTTCTCATGTTTTGGGAATTCTTAGAATTCATCAAACTCTTCCTAAAAATGTTTTTTGTTACCAAATTAACAAATTTTGTTAAGAATTTAAATGATTTCCAAAAAAAAGTAAATCTCGGTTGAGGGAATTTTTCTTGCAATTTTTGGGAATTCCTCAAAAACCTTAAATTGTATAAATTGTGGGATTTTTATTATTCTGAAATGAAGTTTTTGCATTTTTATGCTTGTTTTTTACTTCCCCAGAAATTGGGGATTTTTTCTCATGTTTTGGGAATTCTTAGAATTCATCAAACTCTTCCTAAAAATGTTTTTTGTTACCAAATTAAAGAATTTAGTTAAAAATTTAAATAATTTCCAAAAAAAAGTAAATCTCGGTTGCGGGAATTTTTCTGGTACTTTTTGGGAATTTGTCAAAAACCTCAAATTGTATAAATTGTGAGGTTTTTATTGTGTTGAAATGAAGTTTTTGCATTTTTATGCTTGTTTTTTACTTCCCCAGAAATTGGGATTTTTTGGATGGATTTGGGAATTCTTAAAAAACATCAAATTGAATAAATTGTGAGGTATTTTTAATGGAGAAATGAAGTTTTTGCATTTTTATGCTTGTTTTGTACTTCCCCAGAAATTGGGATTTTTTTCATTGGATTTGGGAATTCACATAAAAGCTCTTATTTTCCTATAAACTATGTTTTGCTCAAAATTAAAGGTATTTCAAAGGATTTAAATGAATCCCAGAAAATATAAATCTCGTATTAGGGAATTTTTCTGCCAGTTTTTAGGAATTTCCAAAACACCTCAATTTATTTAAATTTAATTTTTTCGCAATCATACAATAATGTTTTTAAAATGTTTATTTGACAGTTTATTTTACTTAAAGACTTCTCCAGAAAATGGGATTTTTTCGTTGGTTTTGGGAATTCTAAGAATTCATCTTCCAAAACAAGTTTTTAGTTACTAAATTAACGAAATTAGTTACAAATTTTAATGATTCCCAGAAAACATAAATCTCGTTTGAGGGAATTTTTCATGCAATTTTTGGGAATTCCTCAAAAAATCTTAAATTGTATACATTATGAGGTTTTTTTTATGGTGAAATGAAGTTTTTACATTTTTATGCTTGTTTTGCACTTCCCCAGAAATTGGGATTTTTTCGCTAGTTTTGGGAATTCTTAAAAACCTCAAATTGTTGTATAAATAAATTTTAAACACAAAATTAAATGTTCTTTAAAGGATTTTAATGAATCCCAGAGGGAATTTTTCTGTTATTTTTGGGAATTTGAGGAAATTTTTCTGATATTTTTTATGTATTCCAAAAATAACTAAAATCTGTTTAAATATAAAGTTTGCACTGTGCAAAATTATTATTTTGTATGGTTTTGTTAAATTTTGACTTCCCCAGAAATTGGGGATTCTTTTGGAAATTCTTAGAATTAATCGAAATCTTCCTAAAAAAGTTTTTAGTTTCAAAATTAACGAATTTCGTTAAAAATTTTAAAGATTTAAAGAAAACATAAATCTCGGTTGAGTTCCCCAGAAATTGGAGATTTTTTGGATGGTTTTGGGAATTCTTAAAAAGCTCAAATTCTTGTATAAACCATTTTTAAACACAAAATTAAAGGTATTTCAAAGGATTTAAATGAATCCCAGAAAATATAAATCGGAATTGAGGGAATTTTTCTGTAATTTTGTTAGGAATTCTCAAAACTGCTCAATTTAATATTTTAGCAGTGATAAAATAATGATTTTCAAATTTTAATTTTACATTTTATTTTACTTCCCCAGAATTTGGGATTTATTCTTTGGTTTTGGTAATTCTTAGAATTCATCGAAATCTTCCTAAAAATGTTTTTAGTTACCAAATTAATGAATTTAGTTAAAAATTTAAATGATTCCCAGAAAACATAAATCTCGGTTGAGGGAATTTTTCTGGTACTTTTTGGGAATTCAACAAAAAACCTCAAATTGTATAAATTGTGAGTTAGTTTTAATGGTGAAATGAAGTTTTTGCATTTTTATGCTTGTTTTGTACTTCCCCAGAAATTGGGAATTTTTTCGTTGCTTTTGGGAATTCACAAAAAAGCTCTTATTTCCCTATAAACAATTTTTTGTTCAAAATTAAAGGTATTTCAAAGGATTTAAATGAATCCCAGAAAATATAATTCTGAATTGAGGGAATTTTTCTGTCATTTTTTAGGAATTCCCAAAACTCCTCAATTTATTTAAATTAAATGTTTTCGCAATCATACAATAATGTTTTTAAAATGTTTATTTAACAGTTTATTTTACTTAAAGACTTCCCCAGAAAATGGGATTTATTCTTTGGTTTTGGGAATTCTTAGAATTCATGAAAGCTTTTCTAAAAATGTTTTTAGGTATTAAAATAAAGAATTTAGTTAAAAATTTGAAAGATTCCCAGAAAACATAAATCTCGGTTGATGGAATTGTTTGTTTCTGTACTTTTTTGGAATTCACCAAAAAACCTAAAATTTTATAAAATGCAAGGTTTTGCTATGGTATCATGATGTTTTTGCATTTTTAAGCTTTTGTTTTTACTTCCCCAGAATTGGGATATTATTTTAGTTGGTTATGGGAATTCGTCAAAAAACCTCAAAGTGTATAAATTGTGTGGTTTTTATTATTCTGAAATGAAGTTTTTGCATTTTTAAGCTTATTTTTTACTTCCCCAGAAATTGGGATTTTTTGGATGGTTTTGGGAATTCTTAAAAAGCTCAAATTCTTGTATAAACAAATTTTAAACACAAAATTAAAGGTTCTTTAAAGGATTTAAATGAATCCCAGATATTTTAAATCTTGATTGAGGGAATTTTTCTGGTATTTTTTAGGAATTCCAAAAATAACTAAAATCTGTTTAAATATAAAGTTTTCACTGTGTAAAATTATTATTATTTTGTATAATCTTGTAAAATTGTTACTTCCCCAGAAATTGGGGATTTCTTTCCAAAAAACATAAACCCCGGTTTAGAAAATTTTTCTTGTTCATTATGGGAATTCGGCAAAAAACCTCAAATTGTATAAATTGTGGGGTTTTTATTATTCTGAAATGAAGTTTTTGCATTTTTATGCTTGTTTTGTACTTCCCCAGAAATTGGGATTTTTGGGATGGTTTTGGGAATTCTTAAAAAGCTCTAATTCTTGTATAATCAAATTTTTAACACAAAATTAAAGGTTCTTTAGAGGATTTAAATGAATCCCAGATATTTTAAATCTCGATTGAGGGAATTTTTCTGGTAAAAAATTTCTTTGTAAAATTAGCATTTTTCAAATCACAAATTTTTCAATAACATTCTTGTAATCCAATACAATTTGCCTGCAATATTGTCATCTTTTATCCAATTTACCTCAACTTTAAGCTTCTTTAGCAAAAATTTTTTCCCAAAAAATTTAATTTTAACCCCAACGTTGTTGGTCTTTTTACCTTTAATTACAATTTTCATTAGTTTGGTATTTTATTATACACACATTTTCAATAAAAATGTTACCACATTCTAGCTATTACTTTTTTTTTTCCTAATATTTGTGTTATTTTTTGCGAAAAACTGCGCAAGTCAGGGTCAAGTAGTAGTTAGTAGCAGCTGTAGTACAAGTCCTCGTAGTAAATTTTATTTTGATACCAATACTAATTTTTCTCTATAAATTGTTTTTTTGTTGTTGCTGCTGTTTGTTATTTATTTATTTTCTAACAACCCTCTATCTGTTTAAATGTTTAACATTAACAAAAAAAAACACAGTTTTTTTCATTCATAGGTGGCCCATTTCCCCCAAAAAAAGTTACAACAAAAAAAAAGAAAAAGAATTAGACCGTCTATAACAAACTTGCGATTTTTATTACGAATGAATATACAATTTTGTAAAGGAGCGGGTGCGTCAGTTGGTTAGACAAAAAAAACACTGCCACAGAGACAGTGAGCGCTATTAAGCGCATAATGTTATTCTTTGTTAAATATTTTGCTGGGCACCCAGGGAGCGTTAGGAAATGACAGGGCAACAAATAAACTACCAACATTTCCACTTGCTTTATTAACCAGTAAACAAAATGTGGAAGATACTAAACGTCGAAGGGGGAGAGCAGAGGGGGATTAAAGCAAAAACTTTTAGGAGGCAAAACAAAAAGGAGGCTATTAAAGGTTAAACTAAAAATGTATCAAGGATCAATTTTACTATTATGGGCTATTTTTTAACTTCAAGGTACTTTTTCGTACTTTAAAGTACTTTTTTGAAAACTGTTTTGAATCGAAAGGAAAACAACTGAGTTCGAATCGAATAAAAATCCGATTGAAATCTGATACTATAGTGGACCAAATACAAATAGGATTCGCTTGGTGATTTTGTACAATAAATAAACGATTTCAAATCGAAATAAAACAGCGTCTGAAATAAACAGAAACCGATTTTGAATAAAATAACTAAATTTGGATTCGAATCGGATAAAAACTGTTGCTTAATTCAATAAATACTAAAGAAAGCCAGAGTAAAGTCATATTTAGAATCGAATAAAAACCGATTTTGTACCGAATAAAAATTGATTTAGAACCGAATAAAAACTGTTTTAGAACACAATAAAAAAATAACTCAAAGACCAACTTTGGAATTATTCGAATAATAATTGATTTTGAAACGAATAATAGTCAAATTTAAATAAAATTTATCAAAATAAAAGAAAATAAAAAAATGGAAACGAATAAAAACTGAGATGAATTGAATAATAAATATTTTTTAACACAATTAAAACTGAAGAAAGCCAGTCATATTCACAATCGAATAAAAACCATTTTTATTCGAATAAAAATCGTTTTTAAATCGCATAAAAATCGTTTTTAAATCGAATAAAAATCATTTTTAAATCGAAGAAAACCCTTTTTTATTCGAATAAAAACCGTTTTTTAACCGAATAAAAATCTTTTTAGAACCGAATAAAAACTGTTTTAGAACACAATAAAAAAATCACTTAAAGACCAACTTTGGAATTAATCGAATAATAATTGATTTTGAAACGAATAATAGTCAAATTTAAATAGAATTTATCAAAATAAAAACAAAAATGGAAACGAATAAAAACTGAGATTAATCGAATAATAAATAATTTTTAATACAATTAAAACTGAAGAAAGCCAGTCATATTCACAATCGAATAAAAACCGTTTTTAAATCTATTAGTAGCAAAGTGGTTTTTATTCATTCTTCGATTTCTTTTTTTATTGTATTTATTCGGTTCTAAATAAATTTTTATTCGGTTAAAAAGCGGTTTTTATTCGAATAAAAAAGGTTTTATTCGATTTAAAAATGGTATTTATTCGATTTAAAAATGGTTTTTATTCGATTAAAAAAATGGTTTTTATTCGATTTTTAACCGAATAAAAATTTATTTAGAACCGAATAAATACAATAAAAAAAGAAATCGAAGAATGAATAAAAACCACTTTGCTACTAATAGTTTCTAATCGAATGCAAATCAATCAAATTTAAAACGTAGACGAATAAAATTAAAACTGAAATCGATTAAAAACCAGGATTGAAACGAATATACAGATCAATTTCGAATAGAATAAAACTATTTAAAAAAAATGTTTAGAATCAAATAACCCCGGATTTTAACCGAATAAAACCCAGGTTTCAATTGACAACATAAGAAAATTGGATTTGAATCGAATAAAACCCGGGTTTTAACCGTGTAAAAAAAAATTGTATTCGAATAAAAACCATTAGATACCGATAACAAGCGGTTTAAAAAATAAAATAAGCCGAATTAAAAACCTAAGAAAATCGGATTGGAACCGAATAAAAACTTGGTTTAAACCGAGTAAACACCGGATTTAAACCGAGTAAAATCAATTTGATGCCGGAAAAACTTCAAACCATATAAAAATTATGTATAACCTGATATAAACCATTTGAGAATCAAATAAAATCCAAATTTTAACCGAATAAAATCCGGATTTTAACCGAGTAAAACTCAATTTGTATCCGAATAAAAACCATTTCATAACGATAACAAGCGGTTTAAAAAATAAAATAAGCCGAATTGAAAACCTAAGAAAAGCAGATTTGAATCGAATAAAAACCGAATAAAACCAAAATTCTATCCGAATAAAAAACGATAACAAGCGGTTTAAAAAATAAAATAAGCCGAATTAAAAACCTAAGAAAAGCAGATTTGAATCGAATAAAAACCGAATAAAACCAAAATTCTATCCGAATAAAAACCATTTCATAACGATAACAAGCGGTTTAATAAATAAAATAAGCCGAATTGAAAACTTAACTAAAACGGATTTGAATCGAATAAATACCGAATAAAAACCGTATTTAAACCGAATAAAACCCGGATTTAAACCGAGTAAAATCGATTCGATGCTGGAAATAAGCCGAATTGAAAACATTAGAAAATTGGATTGGAACCGAATAAAAATAAAATTTTTACCGATTAAAACCCGGGTTTTATCCGAATAAAATCCAATTTGTATCCGAATAATAACCATTAGATACCGATAACAAGTGGTTTAAAATATAAAATAAGCCGAATTGAAAACCTAAGAAAATCTGATTTGAATCAATAAAAACCGAATAAAACCAAAATTCTATCCGAATAAAAAACGATAACAAGCGGTTTAAAAAATAAAATAAGCCGAATTGAAAACCTAAGAAAAGCAGATTTGAATCGAATAAAAACCGAATAAAACCAAAATTCTATCCGAATAAAAAACGATAACAAGCGGTTTAAAAAATAAAATAAGCCGAATTGAAAACTTAACTAAAACGGATTTGAATCGAATAAAAACCGTATTTAAACCGAATAAAAACCGGATTTAAACCGAGTAAAATCGATTTGATGCTGAAAATAAACCGAATTGAAAACATTAGAAAATTGGATTGGAACCGAATAAAAATAAAATTTTTACCGATTAAAACCCGGGTTTTATCCGAATAAAAACCATTAGATACCGATAACAAGCGGTTTAAAAAATAAAATAAGCCGAAAACCTAAGAAAATCAGATTTGAATCGAATAAAAACCGAATATAACCAAAATTCTATCCGAATAAAAACCATTTCATAACGATAACAAGCGGTTTAAAAAATAAAATAAGCCGAATTGAAATCTTAACTAAAACGGATTTGAATCGAATAAAAACTGAATTTTTTCCGAATAAAAACCGGATTTAAACCGAAAAAAACCGGATTTAAACCGACTAAAATCGATTTGATGCTGGAAATAAGCCGAATTGAAAACATTAGAAATTTGGATTGGAATCGAATAAAAATAAAATTTTTACCGATTAAAACCCGGGTTTAAACCGAATAAAAACCGGGTTTAAACCGAGTAAGTAACAATTAAAAATCTACTTGAAACCATTGGAATATTGGTTTTGAACCGAATAAAAACCGATTTAAAAACAATTAAATATCTGTTTGGAATCTAATTAACACCGAGTTATAACCAAATAGAAATCATTTTGGAACCGAATTAAGACGAGTTGGAACTAAATAAATACCAATTTTTATTGGAATAAAAAACCCCCTCCAAAAAAAGTACTATTCCTCCCTGGCTAAATAAAAGAAAAACATTTCTATAGAGCAAAAAAAAAAAAGAAACACTAAAACCCATCGCAATGATTAAAGTAGAAAAAAATAAAAGAAAATAAATGTTTATGAGTATAGAAAACTACAAACACACACAAAATGAAAATGGGAAAATAACAAAAAAAAAATAATGTAAAAGAAAAACTTTAACAAATCTTTGCCTCTGCTGGGGTTGTTAAAGAAGATACAAAAACACATTCCAGCTACAAATAAAATGGCGTCGTTTAGATAGATATTGCAGAGCATTAACAATTCAGAAAAGCCATAGAAGAAAACACACCCTAATAAAAAAAGGGCAACAAAACGAAAGAACCAAACCAAAGAACAAAACAACAAAACATTTAGATATTACAAAGACATCTTTGAAAAGAAACACAAAAAATCGCTACAACCCCACCCTAAAAATTAGCACAAAAAAAAATAATACAAATCTTGCAGATAAGTATATAAGTATGTATGTGAATGGATATGTAGAGAAAACCGTCTGTAAATGTTGTATTTACAAGGAAAAAAAAGAACTGAAAAACAAATCTCAACAAAACAAAATGGCGTAAAGCTATAAATGTTGCAAAACATTTGACGTTTGACATTTATTTATTCCAACATGGAGCAAAATATGTAGAAAAAAAACAGTAACAAAAAAATCAAAATTTATAATAATAATAAACAAACAATGTCGTCATCATTATCTTCCAAAACATAGGGGATTTTAAAGAGCGAGACAGTCAGTGTTAGGTATAAGAAATCATAAAATGTCAAACTCATCAAAATATCAACAAACCTAAATCAACAATAGGGGAAACAAAAATAGCAGGTTTAAGGGGCTTAATTTAGCAATTGAAGGATTTGGAGTTTAAATCGAAGATAGTTTAAAGATTATAAGTAAAGGATTTAAATAGCCAAAGTTAGAGGGAGACGGGTACAATTGGAAAATCTATTACAAAATTTAGTACTTTCCTTATAATAAAAACCAATAATATCCAATTTGAAACCGATTAAAACGAGTTTGATTCGGTTAGAAATCGGACTTTAAGTTATTAAAATAATAGAGCTTTTCATTAATTTAAAAAATCGGTAAATAAAAACCGCTTCAGAACCGAATAATAATTAGATTTGAACCGGTTATAAACCGGGTTACGTTCTGATCAAAACCGGTTTTTAAAAAGTTTCTGATTAATTTCTACAAGCAGATAATAAAATCGATTTAAGACCGAATAAATATCGATTCGATTTTTAAAATCGAAATTTAATCGAATAAAAACCAGTTTTGAACAGAATAAAAACTACTTTCAATAAGATTTAAACCAAATAGATTCAGAACCGAATAATAATTAGGTTTTGAAAATCGATTTAAACCCGATTAGGACCGAATAAAACGACTTCGGTTTTCGCATAAAAAGTTTGGACATGATAAAAATAGAGTTTGAACCAAAAAAAAGCGAGTTGAGACAAACCGAGTTTGAATCGAATAAAAACCGAGTTTGGACATGATAAAAATAGAGTTTGAACCACAAAAAAATGCGAGTTTGAATCGGATTTTTTAACCGAATAAAAACCAATTTGGAAACGAATAGTAACCGATTATAAAACGATTAACAACCGTGTTCGAGTCGTAACAAAAGCTTATTTGAACATGATAAAACTAAAGTCTGAATCGAATAAAAACCGAGTTCAAATTGTAAAAAATCGACTTTGGAAATTTTTAACAGCAGTTAAAAACCAATTTAGAACCGAATGAAAATCGGTTTGGAATCGAATCGGTAGTAAACTGAAGCGGGTTTGAACATGGTAAAAATAGAGTATGAATCGAATAAACCTAAAGTTAGACTCGAATACAAATTGTGATAAAAATGGATTTAGAACCAACCCAAACCCGAATAAAAAAATTAACCGAATAAAAACCGATTAGCAACCGAATAAAATCAGCGTTGATTCGCATAAAAAGTTTGAACATGATAAAAATAGAGTTTGAACCACAATAAAAAAAATGGGAGTTTGAGACGAATAAAAACCAAGTTTTAATCGAATAATATCCGAGTTTGAACCGAATAAAACCCGAGTTTTAATCGAATAAAACCCAGTTTTGAAAATTATACAGGTTTTTATTAATTATTTTTAATGTGCTCATGAAAACACAGCTAATAAAAACCGATTTTGATTAGAATAAAAACTGGATTAAAATCAAAATTAAAATATAAAAACCTATTCATTAATTTTTTAAGACAGAAAAAAGAAACCGATTTGAGACCTAATAAAAATCAAATAATAACTAAATAAAAACCATTTTTGAGCGGAATAAAAACCGGGGTTGAACCGTAAAAAAACTGCTGAAAATCTTATGATTATGAGTTAATACCTAGTTTTAATGGAATTACAAAAACCAATTTGAAACCAAATAAAAATCGCAAAAAAAACTGCTAAGAATCATGATTATTAGTCAGAATCTTATGAAACCGTGTTTGAATTAAAAAAAAAATATTTATTGGAACCGAATAAAAACCGGTTCTTGAACCGGATAAAAACCTGGTTTGAACCAAAAAAATTGCTTAGAATCGAGATTATTAGTTAGAAACTTATAAAACCGTGTTTAAATTTAATAAAAAAAGAATATTTATTGATTTTGAAACGGATAAAAACCGGTTAATGAACCGGATAAAAATCAAATTAGAACCGAATAAAAACCATTTTTGAGCAGGATAAAAACCGGGTTTGAACCGGAAAAAAACTGCTAAGAACCATGATTATTAGTCAGAATCTTATGAAACCGTGTTTGAATTAAAAAAAAAAATATTTATTGGAACCGAATAAAACCGGTTCTTGAACCGGATAGAAACCTGGTTTGAACCGCCAAAAAAAACTACTAAGAACCGTGATTATTAGTTAGAAACTTATAAAACCGTGTTTAAATTTAATAAAAAAAGAATATTTATTGATTTGGAACCGAATAAAAACCGGTTAATGAACCGGATAAAAACCAGTTTTGAATTGGAAAATATGTTTTGGAAACCTTATATGACCTGAGGTTGATTATTAGTTCGAACCTGAGCTTGAATCGAATAAAAAACGAGTTTGAATCGGTTAAAAACCGGTTGCATTAAGAGTTTTTAAAATTTCTCAATATTTTTGTTGCTTCTTAGTCAATCTGCTGGGAACCGTATAAAACGTGGTTTTGATTATTAGATAGAATCTTCATATGAATTAATTTGGAAACGAATATAAACCGGTTCATGAGCCGGATAAAAACCGGATAAAACCCGAATAAAAACCGGTTTTTAACCGGATAAAAACCGGTTTGTAACCGGAAAAATATTTTGGAAACATTTTATGAACTGAGGTTGATTATTAGTTCGATTCTTATAAAAATTGAGTTTTAATCGAATATGAATCGTATAAAAACCAAGTTTGAACCGGTTATAGAAATACCAGACAGTTTCATTAATAGTTTTTCTTTCTTCCTTATTCATGTTTGTGCTAATTTTCTCCCCTGTACTGTCATTTATTGACGTGTAAATTTGCCAAAAAAAATGTATTTTTTCAAAAATAAAAAGCTAATAAAGACCTACTAAATATCAAAGATTTACGAACCAAAATTGCCAACAACTAGGGAACTAAAACAGCAACGACAAGGAAAAATCTGTTATAAACTTAAACTAAATGCAGCTTTAAATGAATTTCAAACAAACAACGGCAAAGTCACGCAATATTTGATATAAAACCAGCAGAGACTGACTCTATATGAGTAAAAATATAAAATATTTTTTCGTTTTTTTTTCTTGTCTACTTTCAGTCACAACACCAGACTATAGCGTGACCTACGACGACGAAACGACCAAACGTCAGCAACACATCAAATTTCTGGGCTGCCAAAACAATATAAATATTTCAATAGCAGCAAAAATTGCATATTTACAATAAAATTATGGAATAAAAAAAAATCACACACACAGTTTGAACACCAAATAAAAATGAAGAAAAACTAGGTAAGTGTTAAAAAAATGCCTTTAATAATCTTATAAATAAATCATGCTTACAATCATCCATTCATTCACTCACTGAGTCAGTCATTCATTCATTCATGCCTTCGTATTGGGAATGTGGGAAGTCTATAAATTGAGCGAGCGGTCTAAAAAGCCTCAATGATTGAGTCTTATAAAATATTTAAAAATGTCAGTTTATGAAAAAAAAAAAAAAAACAAATGTGTAATAATAAACACAAAACACTTTAAATAAAGGCAAACAAACGCATTCATTCAATAACGAATGCTTGGCACACAAATGCAAATTTCAAATTCAAATTCTATTAAAAATTTATAACAATTTCTTCAGTATTGAGTTTTTAAAAGAGTCCCTGTCTTTATACATAAGTAATTTTGTATGACCAACAACAAGTAATAACAGCCTTAATATAGGCAAATCAGGATACCAATTTAATTCTAAACACGCAGGCAAAAAAATTCCTATATGTTTATTTTGTTTTTGTGTGTCTGTCTGTCTGTCCGTCCGTCCCTCCGTTTGAATGCTTGACTTTCTGTCTGTCTGTCTTTTGGTTACCGTTATGCATTTATGTTGATTATAGTGTTTTTTACATTGACCATGTGACCTTGAAATTAAATTTGCTCTGATTTAAAATACTGCAGTTGCAAATGAAACCAAAAAGAACTAAGAAAAACATTATAATTTTGCAAATTACAGACAAAAGTGATGTTGTTTTTTTGGAGTTTAAAGTAATAGGGCAAAGAAACTTCAGTTAACATACACACATTGAAATACAAATTACAAAAAAAAGAAATATTTCAAAATTTTTAATGGTAATTTAGGCTTTTTTGTTAAGTCTCGAAAAATTTATATTTATTCCATGTTTTAGCATTTAACAGCTGCAAAATCTAAAGTTTATTAACAATTTTATGATAAAATGAAGTATTAAGGTTTTGAGAAAAACCAGTATTTTCTTAAAATTGTCTATATTTGTTGATTTTTTAGCTAATTTGTGCTTTAAATAATTCATTTTCTTAAATTATTTAAGAAAATGCATTATAAATTCAAGAAATATTAGTTCTGGAAAAACCAGTATTTTCTAAAATACCTCAAATCAGTTAATTTTGAGGCTAGAAATAAATATTTATTGCTGCAATTAATTAATTCTAGGCATTTTTTCAAGAAAATGCATTGAAAATTCAAGAAATAGGGATTTTCAAAAAACCAGTATTTTTAAAAAACTTTAAAAATCATTAAATTTGTTAATTTATTGACTAGAAATTTATTATTCTTGCTGCAATTAATTTATTCTGGGAATTTATCAAGAAAATTTCATTGAAAATTCAAGAAATATGGATTTACAAGAAACCAGTATTTTTACAAACTTTTAAAAATCCTCAAATATGTTAATTTTTTCCTTGGAAATTTCTTATTTTTACTGCAATTAATTAATTCTAGGACATTTTTCAAAAAATTCATTGAAAAGCCTAGAAATAAGAAATTTCAAAAACCAGTATTTTTCCAAACTTTTTAAAATCTTTAAATTTGTAGTTTTTTTGCTTGGAAATTTATTATTTTTGCTGCAATTATTTAATTCTAGGAAAATTTTTAAGAAAATATATTGAAAATCCAAGAAATAGGGCTTTTCATAAAACCAGTATTTTTCCAAACTTTTAAAAATCTTTAAATTTGTAATTTTTTGCTTGGAAATTTATTATTCTTACTGCAATTAATTAATTCTAGGAAATTTTTCAAGAACATATATTGAAAATCCAAGAAATGGGATTTTCATAAAACCAGTATTTTTAAAAACTTTTAAAAATCTTTAAATTTGTAAATTTTTTGCTTGGAAATTTATTATTTTTGCGCAATTGATTTATTCTAAGAATTCAATCAAGAAAATTTCATTGAAAATTCAAGATATTGGGATTTTAAAAAAACAGTATTTTTCCAAACTTTTATAAATCCTTAATTTTGTAAATTTTTTAACTGGAAATTTATATTTTTTATTGCAATTGATTAATTCTAGTATAATTTTCAAGAAAATGCATTGAAATCCCAAAAAATAAGGATTTTCAAAAAACCAGTATTTTTCCAATTTTTTAAAAATCTTTAAATTTGTTAATTTTTTGCTTGGAAACTTATTATTCTTGCTGCAGTAAATTAAGTCTAGGAAATTTTTCAAGAAATTCATTGAAAATACGGTTTTTCAAAAACCAGTATTTTTTAAAACTTTTAGGAATCCTTAATTTTGTTAATTTTTTTAACTGGAAATTTATTTCTCTTACTGCAATTAATTAATTCTAAAAAATTTTCAAGAAAATTCAGGAAATACGGATTTTAAACAAAAAGTATTTTTAAAAACTTCTAAAAATCGTTAAATTAGTAAATTTTTTCCCTCGAAATTTATTAGTGTTGCCCCCAGTAACACGAAGGCTGGTTATATACATATTAACTAATAGTTATACTGACAGTTTTCATACATAAATAATTTTAAACGACAGTATAACTATTAGTTAATTCATAACCAGGCTTCGTGTTAATGGGGGTTATTGAAAGTCCTTGAATTTGTTTATATTTTAACTGAAAAATTATAATTCTAACTGTAATTAATTAATTCTAGGATTTTTTATAGAAAATTCTTTCAAATTATAAGAAAAATTAAATTTCAAAAAACCGGTATTTTTAAATTTGTTAATTTTTTACTGGAACTTTATTATTTCTACTGTAATTAATTAATACTAGTAAAGTTTTCAAGAAAATCCATTAAAATTTCTAGAAAAATAGGTTATTGAAAAACCAGTATTTTTTAAAAAATTCTAAAAATCAGATAAATGTTTAATTTTTGGCTGGAAATTTGTTAATTCTTGCAGTAATTACTTAATGCCAGGGAATTCTCCAAGAAAATCCATTTAAAAAAGCAATTCTTTGAATGTTTTCAAGAAATAGAAATTTTTATAAAACCAGTATTTTTAAAATCTTGCAGAAATAAACAAATTTATAGATTTTTTACTAGATATTTATGTTTCCTGCTTAATTTAATTATTTTTAAGTAAATCTTTTAGAACAATAACTAAAATTTAAAGAAACAAATGTTTCGAAAAAACCAGTATTTTTTAAATTTGTTTAGAAATTTAATATCAAGTTGAAATTATAGCTACAATTGGGTCATTAAAGTGTTTTTGAAATGTTTAATTTTCCATGGTAAGGTTTATTAAATGTTTGAACTTCCTTTAAATTAATATATAATTACAGTTTTATTTTTTGAAGGCATTTGTTAAAGTTTGTAAAATTTGTAATTATGTTTGTATATTGTTATTGTGGAAAACTTTGTTTGTACTCACCTTGAAAATAACTTTTTGTTCTTAAATAACTAACAGACAGCCTTAAAATGCTCAGTCGATCCAATTTACTTAAAATATTCTGTTCAAATGGCAGCAATGAAGCCAATAAATCTAATTCAGCATTTAAACGTTCTCGATGACGTTTTGACGGATTACTTTTTGTGACGCCATCTTTGGGAGGAGGTTTTAAACTGTAAATGAAATAGAAACAACGAAATATTAGTTTTGAATATTATAAAAAAGTGAAAAACTAAAAAAAAACAAAAGAAAAGGAAACTTTGATGAAAAGGTCAGCACAACTCCCAGCATAATTGTTAATTACATTTCATTACAGGGACTCAAAATAATATTAAATGTAAATGTTAAAGAAATAACTGATACCGCTTATTATTTAGATACCTACACTCTCCTTTATACCTTTCTCAATTATAGCCTTAAACCCCCTCCCTTTAAATGCCTTCCTTTGTATTTTTCCAAGAGTCATTCCAAATGCTTTTTATATAAATTTATATAACAGTTTTGGTATTAGACAACATTTAATGGGTAACAAAGAAAAGGTGTTTAATTTTTTTCCACTAAATCAACCACCCTCTCAACATTTAAGTGTAATAGACTGACATACAGACAGACAGACGGACAGTCATTTAAAGCATATGTTTTATTTGAGGTTATAAAATATAAGGGGTTCTCAAACATTTTAATGAAAAATCATAAATATTTTTTGATATTAAAAGAAACTTAAGTGTAATAAAGTTAATAATATGATTTTTTATTAAAAACCTAAGAAATTTTTATAAAAGGAAGATAAATTTGAGTTTGTATTAGAATGACCTTTGACCTCTCAATATGAAATATATTGAAAAAATCATTATTATTTCTTATTATTAAAGTAAACTTAAGGGTAATTACATTTTAATTTAAAACAAAATAAATTTGTATAAAAAGTATGGAAACTTGAGTTTTTATTAGTGTGACCTTTGACCTCTCAATATGAAATTTCAATTTTTTTTACCTCTCAATATGAAATATATTGAAAAAATCATTATTATTTCTTATTATTAAAGTAAACTTAAGTAAAAATTTAATTTTTATTTAAAACAAAATAAATTTCTATAAAAAGTTGGATAATTCGAGTTTTTAATAGTGTGACCTTTGACCTCTCAATATGAAATTTAATTTTTTTTAAAAAATTTCAGATTTTTTTTGTTGAAAATTTATTATGCTTTCTAAAATTAATTATTTTTATGAATTTTTTAGAGAAACTTGGTTTTAATTAAAGAATTTTAAATTTGAAAAAAACCAGTATTTTTTTAATTTTTTTATAATTCCACAATTTTTTTTCATTTTAATGCTGCAAAATCTATTATTATTGCTGAATTTAATTCTTTTTATAATATTCTTTGAAAAAATGGCTTTAAATTGGGATAATAAGCATTTGAAAAAACCAGTATTATTTTAAATCCATTAAATAATTTGAAAATTCTTTAAGAAAATATGTTTCAAGTTGAGGAAATAAATCAATTAATAAAATTCTTTCAGAAAATGTGTTTTAAATTAAGAAAATAAGCTTTTCGAAAAACCAGTATTTTTTAAATTTTTTAAAAATCTTCAATTTTGTTAAGTTTTTTCTTTAAATATTTCTAAATTTTCTTGATTTTATAACTGAAAATTTATGTTTTTTTGATTAGTTTCATGAAATTTTTGGAGAATTTTTGTTTTGGAAAAACCAGTATTTTTGTAATATTAAAGAAATCTCCATGTCATTTAAGTTTTTTTCACTTTAAATGTATTTTTTTCTTTTTGTATTTAATTCATTTTATAAAGTTATTTAAAAAAATTTGTTTTAAATCAAGAAATTAAAAGATAAATTAAAAAAACGATATTTTTTAATCCATTAAAAATTGCTGTAAAATGTTTTTTTGGCTGAAAGTAATTCGTTTAATAAATTTCTTTGAACAATTTGTTCCAAAATAAGGAAATATAAATTTTTTGAAAAACCAGTATTTTTCAAAATTTTAGAAATCATTAAATTTATTACAATTTTTCTGTTAAAATTCATTATTCTCGCTATAGTTTTATTTGTTTATTCAATAATATTCGATTTTTAAAAAACCAGTATTTTTTAAATCCTTTAAAAATTAAAATTTCATTGCTTTAAATTGATTGTTAGACTGTAATTAAATTTCTTTGCTTAAAATTGTTCCAAAATAAAGAAATTAACATTTTAAAAGTATTTTTTGAAAATTATAGAAATTCTAAAATTTTTTAAGTTTTTAAATTGGAAATTTATTCTTTTTGCAGAAATCAATTAATTTTATAAAATTTTCTAAGGAAATTAGTTTAAATTTAGAAAATTATTGATTCTTGAAAAACCTGTATTTTTAAATTTTTTAAAAATCAGCAATTGTTCTTAATAGATTTTTTTTTTCAAATTAAAAATCATAAAAATCTTTAAACTTGCTTGCTTTTCTTAATTAATTTTATAAAATTCTTTTTTATTATTTTTTTATTAAATTCTTAAAATTGTTTCCTTTTCTCTCCAAAAGTTTGCTGGTGGATGGTTTATGTGTTAATGTTCGTTATGTATTGTTTATTTGTTCAATTATTTAACAATCATTTGTTGTTTATTTCCCATAAATGTTGTTAAGGCAGGGGTGGTTAGTATTATTACGGGTATAATTCATTTATTCCAAGAGGGGGAGGGAGGCTGAATCTAACCAAAAATCTATGAATATATTTGGTATGAAATTTTCATTACAAATCGATTATCTATGGCCACTTGATCTTATAATTACATTAAGACAAGCAGCAGCATGAATATCCTGTGGTTTGTAAAACTCAAGACAAAAATCACCCCTTATTTTGCAGTACTATTTTAAACAAGATTCAAATAAAGGTAATTGTGCAACATGATTCGCTTTAACTTGTATAATTTTCTTTTCTTTTCTATTTTTTTTTTTGCTAAAACAAATCCTTTTTTTCTTCTACCATTTTTGTTGCTTATCCTAGTCATTGTATTCATTGTAACCACCACCATCATCACCAGGGAAAGTAGTAGAATCTTTAGCATTGGATTGTAGAGTGGTTACCACCCGTTGAGGTTAATCAATATTATGGTTGTTAAGGTTTATAACAACCATATGTTTGGTTAGGGGGAATGATTAAGGCAAAGAATTTGAAGAAGATTGTAGTATTGTGGGTGAATTAAATAGCAAAATAAAAAAAAACATAAGGTTAATGTATTTAACATGAATAATTTAGCAAAAATTTAATGAAATTTAAGGAAATATGCTAAACTGAAACAGTTTAAAGAATTTAAACTGTATTTTGTAAAACTTAAGGAAATACGTGCAGTTTGTTAAACAGAAAAACCTTTAATATTAAAATTCTTTGGTGTTTGCCAAAGATTTAAACAACATTTCGAATTGGAAAAATCCTTTAATAACAATTTTCTGTCCAATTTAGGATGGATTCTCCCTTTAATATTAAAATGTTTCGCTTTAATTCCCTGTTCCTCTATAAAACTAAAAAAAAATTAGCTGAACAAAAGAAATACTTGGCAAATTTCTTTTGAATATTAAGTAAATTGTAAAGGATTTCGTTTTCATTCAAATTCCTAAGAAATTTTAGACACAAACGTCATAAAAGCATAATAAACGGTTGCTATAATTGTATGGCAGAGCGCAAAAACAAAATAGAAATTGCAGTCGTTTTTTTCATTTATATTATTTAAGAATTTTACAACCCCACTATTAAAACCAAAAGCCACTAAAAATATATAGAGAAATTGGTAAAAAAAAAACACAACATTTAAAGACAATAAAAATCCACCAAAACCAAAAGCACTAAAACATAAGGAACGAAAATAAAGGTTGGTTTTAAACCCAAAAAAAAAAAAAAAAAATCCAAAACAGACAGAGATACTCACAGGCCACTACAAATAGACAGTCAGTCGTTGAAACCAACATCATCATCATTGCCACAAACTAATTTATTTAATTAAATGTATAAACGAGTCACTCACTAATTTAACAGTAGAGGGTGCATGATCAATAACAACAACTAAAACAAAAATAATATAATTTGAAAATACCGCAATGATTAAGAGAAATTTTGTATAGCTTTGGCCAATTACTATAAAAATTTTATTTTCAAAAATTTTAAGAAATAAACAAAACAACAACAGAATTTAAGTATAGAAATTAGGGAATTTAAAAAGGAATTATTATTAAATAAATTTGCCCTGAAAATTAGCAATATTTGTTATTTTTACTTTAAAATAAGGGGCCATAAATGCTGCTATTAGAATCAAATTTTTAAAAATATTAAGAACTAAGACAATTTTAATGACTAACCGTTATTTCTAAACGTTTAGAAACCAGACAAAATTTAAAAACTGTTTAGGGAACAAATTAGCAGATTTTTGGAGAATTTAAAAAATACCGGTTTTTTTTAAAAACCTAATTTCTCTAATATCTTACTAATTTTTTAAAGGAATTTTATCAACTGATTTAAGTGCAGCTAAAACCACAATTTTTTCAAAAAAAATAATAAAATTTGCTGAAATTTGGAAAATTTAAAAATACTGGTTTTCGACAAAACTGATATTTTTGAATTTTAAACAAATTTTCTTAAAACTGCAACTAAAACAACATATTTTTTGTATAAAATAATGAAATTTGCAGAAATTTAAAAAAAAAAAAATTAAAATACCGGTTTTTTCAAAAACTGATATTTTTGAATTTTAAACAAATTTTCTTAAAACTGCAACTAAAACAACATATTTTTTGTATAAAATAATGAAATTTGCAGAAATTTGAAAAAAAAATAAAATACCGGTTTTTCCAAAAACTGATATTTTTGAATTTTAACAACATTTTCTTAAAACTGCAGCTAAAAGAATTTAAAAAAACATAATTTCTCTAATATCTTATTAATTTTTTAAAGGAATTTTATCAACTGATTTAATTTAATAAAATTTGCTGAAATTTGGAAAATTTAAAAATACTGGTTTTCAAAAAACTGATATTTTTGAATTTTAAACAAATTTTCTTAAAACTGCAACTAAAACAAATAATTTTTTGTATAAAATAATGAAATTTGCAGAAATTTGAAAAAAAAATTAAAATACCGGTTTTTCCAAAAACTGATATTTTTGAATTTTAACAACATTTTCTTAAAACTGCAGCTAAAAGAATTTAAAAAAATACCAGTTTTTTAAAAAACTTAATTTCTCTAATATCTTACTAATTTTTTAAAGGAATTTTATCAATTGTAGAAATTTGGAAAATTTAAAAAATTCTGGTTTTTCCAAAAACTGATTTTTTTTTTAGTTTCAAACTAATTTACATAAAGAAATTTTTCAAATTTATCAATTAAAATAAAGAACAACAAACTTAAAGTGAAAAAACTTAAGAAATTTAAAGATTTGCAAAATACTGGTTTTTCCAAAAATGCTAATTTCTTTAATTTTTAATCAAATATCCCAAAACATACTTTAAAAAGAATTAATTGGCCTAAAAAAAACAAAAAAGTCTAAAGTTTTTGTAATAAAATAATGAAATTTGGAAATTTAAAAAAATACAGGTTTTTCAAAATCAGTTTTTTTTTTAATTTTACACATATTTTCTTTAAGAATTTTTCCAAATTAAACAATTAAAATAAAAAGAAGAAATTTAAAGTAAGAAAACCTAAGAAATATTAAGAAAAAGTTTGCAAAAATACTGGTTTTTTATAAAACCTTATTTCTCAAGGAATTTTATCAATTGAATGAACTGCAGCTTAAACAACAATTTTTTTTTAAAAAAATATTCAAATTTGCTGAAATTTGGACAATTTTAAAAATACTGGTTTTTCTAAAATCTAAATTTTTTTTAATTAAATCAAATTTTCTTAAAGAATTTTATAAACTGAATAAAATACAGTAAGAAAAATTAATTTAAAAAGGAAAAACTTAGGAAATTTTAAGATTTCTTCAAGATAAAAAAATACTGGTTTTTCCAAAATGCTAAGTTCTGTAATTTTAAACAAAATTTTCGAAAGAATCTTATAAAAAGAATTAGTTAGAGTAAAAAAAATAATATTTAAAAAAATACTGGTTTTCCGGAAATCGATAATTTTCTTAAATTTTAAGATTATTATTATCCAGCTTAAAATTGAAGCAAATTGAATAAAATATAAAAGATTTTGAAAAATACTGTTTTTTTTCTAATGTTTATTTTCTTAATTTAAAACTCAGTTTTCTTAAATTTAGCAAGGGTAATGATTTTCTAATATAAACATGAGCAAATTAGAGGAACTGTATGTAGAATATTGGAAAAATACTGGTTTTTTCAAAATGTTTAATAACTCAAATTAAAACAAATTTTCTCCTAGAATTCCACAAAAAGAATTAATTAAAGCATATTAAATACATGAAAGAAAATAAAATCATTAAATTTATAGCAAATTTAGTTGATTTATAATGAAAGGTCAAAAAAACAAAAATTTTCGTAATTTGTTTAGAAATATTTCTTTACCATAAATTTTAGTATTTTCCTATATTTTATTTAAAAATATTTTTGGCAAAATAAATAAATTGCAAGAAAATTAAAGGTATTTGCCAAACAAAAGAAATTAAAAGCCGTATAATTTTCTTATTATTTATATGACCAAAAATCCTTTATTGTTTTGTGTATAGCAAAGAAAAAAAAACTTTTTAGTTCCCAGAAAAACCTTTATAAATGAAATTTCAAACAAAGAAATAATGAAATAAATATAAAACAAAACTGTATACAAAATGTACACAAAACAAAGAAAAACGAAACCTCCTAAGACTGGAGAAACTAAAAACCTTTACAAGGATGTTTAAGGCCATTAAAGAAAACAGAAATAACGTCAGTTTCTGGTATTTTGAGGGCCATACACAACAAAGACATAAGTTGTTGAAGTTGTACAAACAAAACATTTAAATGCTTTATCTGTGAATTAGGATTTTCTCTTTTCTTATTCTTCTTATAGTTCGGAAAACATTCCACAATGCTTTTAAAAAAATTACACAATTACTTTTGGCCAAAAAAGTACAAATTTCATTTTAGTATAAATACAAAAAAACAGCAGCAAAAACTATACTTTAGTATAAAGGCGTGTTTATTTCTGCAGCATGTTTTTCTTTCTTTTTTATCCACATTTTCGATTTTGTTTTTTTATTCCAAAAAAAAATTAATGTTATTTCTTTACAACCCCCTCCCAAATACATCTCTTTTAGTTTTTTCCATTTATTTTTAACATTTTTGGCTATTCAAGGATAGACAAAGGAAATGGCATATAATGTAGGATATGTTACATTTAACTCTATGGCAAAAACAAGTAAATAAGAAAATATTGTATATAATTTATTATTAAAGGTTTAGCATTTGAAATAGAATCTAAATATAAAAGCAAATACCAAATTATTTTAAAAGCTTTGGAAATTTTTTTTTTTTAATAACTGAAATTTTATAAATTTTTTTTGCATTCAAAATTTATAACTTTTGAATTGTTTTTAGTTTTCACAAATTAAAACAAAATATTCTTTATTAATTTATGTTTTAATATTGCTTTTAAAATCATGGCTAACCATAAACATTTTAGACAATTTTAACAAATTAAAAAATGTCTCTAGGTGACGTATGATTAATATTAATTACACAGTATTTCTACAAAATTAGCCATAACTCTTGAAAAAATAGAGCTATTTGAAAATAGTAAAAGGCTTTGAATTAAAAACATGTTCAGCTTTAATCTGTTATGACTACAAATAGTTAAGGCAAATAATATTTAAAAGAAATTCATATAAACTTAAAAAAAAATTTTGGGAAATATTTTAAAAATTGAATAAAACCAAAAAAAATTTACAAACAGTTATTGAATCTTAATAAAAACAAATTTTGTTATTGTCTTTAAAATTATTATTTTCATCACATATTTCTCGTAATTTTACGAATTTTAGAAATTTTCCAAACTGACGTATGATTAATATTAATTAGTCAGTATTTTTACAAAATTAGCCATAACTTCTAAAATAAAGGAGATATTTAAAATAATTAAAAGGATTTAAATTAAAAACATTAACACATTTAATCTGTAAATAAATATAAATTAAAAAAGAATCAAAATATTTGAAAGAAATTCCTATAAACTTAAAAATAATTTTTAGGAAATATTAAAACATCTAAAAAAATCAACAAATTTAACTTTAAATTATTAAAGAAAACATAAATATTTCATTATAATTAGTAGTTTTGTTACCGCTTTTAATATTATATGATTCATTAATTAATTCTTGTAATTTTAACAATTTTAGAAATTTTCAAGGTTATCGTATGATTAATATTAATTAGGAGGTAGTTTCGCAAAATCAGCCATAACTTCTAAAGTAAATTACATATTTAAAAGAAGTAAAAAGCTTTAAATTAAAAACAATTCAGTAATAAATATAAATAATAGTCAAAGCTAAATATTTCACAGAAATTCCTAAAAACTTGAAAAAAAAAATTATAAATAGATGTGAAAATTTAATAAAACCAAAAAAAAATAAACAAAAATCATTAAAACAAAACTAAAATACTCCATAATTATTAGTGGTTCTGTTATTGCTTTTGAAATTATTACTTCCATTAACTATTTCTTGTAATCTTAACAAATTTAGAAAAATTCAAAGTGACGTATGGTTAATATTAATTAGAAGGTAGTTTTGCAAAATTAGCCATAACTGCTAAACGAAAAGAGATATTTGCAACATTTAAAAAGCATTTTATTTAAATTACTCCAGGCTTTCATAATAATAAATAAAATAAGTAACAGTTATTAAATATTATAAACAAAAATTCAAACAAACTTGCAAATATTTTTTTGGGAAATATTTGAAAAATGTATGAAAATTAAAACAACAAAACAAATATAATTGTTTATTATTAGTTAATTAGTTTTTGCTTTTAATTGTTAGTTCCTTTACATATTTCTTGTAAATTTAACAAATTTAGAAATTTTCCATGTTAACGTATGATTAATATTAATTACGAGGATGTTTTACAAAATCAGCCATAACTGCTTAGCTAAAACAGATATTTGAAACATTTAAAAAGCTTTTTATTTAAATCATTACAGGCTTTCATCTATAACAAATAAAACTAGTAATAGTTATTAAATATTAAACAAAAATTCACACAAACTTGAAAATATTTTTTTTAAATATTTGAAAAATTTAAATAAATTAAAAAATTTAAACAAAAACTTAAAACAACAAAACAAATATAATTCTTTATTATTAATAAATTAGTTATTGCTTTAAAAATGATTTGTTCCATTACATATTTCTCGTTATTTTAACAAATTGGGAAAATTTTCAAAATTACGTATGAGTAATATTAATTACTGAGTATTTCAACAAAATTAGCCATAACATCTAAAGTAAAAGATATATTTGAACAATTTAAAAAGCATTATATTTAAAACATTTTCACAATTTATTGGATAGAAATTTAAATAGTAAGCACTATTAAATATTATAAAAAAATGCAAACAAACTGGAAATTTGTTAAAGCCAGTATTTGAAATTTTTTATAAAATTAATAAAAACCAACAAAAACTTATTAAAACAAAAATACTACATTAAAACAAAATTAAACACAATGCAATAAATAAAGCATAAATTTATTAGAGCAGGAACGGATCCAGGTTAATCATTTGGAAGGGGGGAAATAAAGTAAAATTTATTTTAAATTTTTCTCTTTTTCATATTAAAACATTTCAATGGTGAGGGGGACTTAATTTTTTCAACCCCCTAAATCCGCCCCTGTATTTGCCTAAAAATTTAACTATACTGAAAACCGAAGCTGTGGACATGAACAAAAATATAGCGTACACTATACAAAACCCTTCAATTATTTCATTAAAACTTCATTATGTTTTAAATACAAAAGCATAAATTGCAACAAAATATTATAGTTCCAATTTTGCCATTAAAAATCATAGCTAATATTTGCTATTTTCGATTATATTCAAAAATTAAAAAATTTTCAAGGGGTGACGTATGATTAATATTAATTAGGGAGTATTTTTACAAAACTAACTATAACTTTTAAAGTAACACAGGTTTTAATTAAATTTAAAAGGCTTTATAAAGACAACATAGCAAAATATTATTACCAATTAATTAAAAATGAAAATTAGTTAATATGTTTGAAAAAAAAGCATTTCATCATAAAGTATTTATTTTAAAAATCCAAACTTTTTGAAGTTCAATATTTTTGTTATAAAATTATTTAGCTTTTATTGTTTTTAAAGAGAAACCTTATATTTAATTGTATTGTTTTACAATACAAAATTATATATTTTAAACAAAACACAAAAAAAAACCTAATTATCCAACCAATCAAATTGAGGCTACTAGTCAAAGCAATTGCAATTTCCATTTAGGCCTTGTAAAATATATGAAAACAATTTTAATTTACTATTATAAAACTATAGATTACAAACTTTTTAGTTACTGTTATTATTTTATCGAAAATATACTTTAATTTCATGTATAACTAAACAACAATAAATACAAATTTCAAAAAAATAAAAAAAATTAATCAAAATTGCCATTACAATCATAATTTAAAAACAACACCCACCCCTCCTCTTCCACCCTTTTTGTTTAGCAATAAATAACTAAACAAAAAAACAACTACTTTACAATGACATTCAATAATCACTCACATCAATTTCAATATAATAATAATTTAAACAACTACCGCAAAAAAATAATTCCATAAATAACAACCTGCAATTTTTGCTGTCTTTTGTTTTGTTTTTTTTTTTTTGCACAAAAGTGGAAAAAATACTTAGCAAATCATATAAATTTTATATGAGTTAAAAACACCCTTCAATCGTATCATTATTTTGAAATAACTACACACAATACAGGCAATTTAGTTTTCATTATAAAGGAGTAGAAACGTAATGTAAGTCTATGTAAAAGTTTTGTCAATATGACAAAGTCATCAAATGTGGAAAAAAAAATAACTCAAGTTAAAATAAACTAAATGCTATCAGACACATTTCTTTAACACTGTTTCAAAAAGCAGGATTTTCAAAGTTAATTAAAGTCAAAATATTTATTAAAAGCTAGAGATAGTAATTGCTAATAAGATCTTTTCTATATGATTTATTATAAGAAAAACTTTAGAATCTATTGATTAAAAATTTAAATAATAATACAGAAATATTCCGACTAACGACAGTTTGCATTAATAGTTTAGAAGCCTTTTAGTTTGGTTGCATTGTTTACTAACTGTTACAATTTCTTTTATTTTTTTTTATTTTTCAAATATTTCACCAAAAATAATTTTCAAGTTTGTGTGAATTTTTTTCAAATATGTAATAACTCCATAATATTTATATTTTTCCTGAATAAAGGTGGATATGTTGTAAATATAATGCCTTTTAAATTTTTCTAATATCTTTTTTACTTTAGCAGTTATGGCTAGTTTTGTAAAAATACTGCCTAATTAATATTAATCATACGTCAACTTGGAAATTTAAAAATTTCTTAAGATTACAGGAAATAGTTAATGGTAGTAATAATTTCAAAAGCAATAAGAGATTTACTAATAATTATGGAGTATTTCAGTTATGTTTTAATGATTTTTGTTTAATTTTTTTGGGTTTTATTAGATTTTCACAAAAATTTATACAAAATTTTTTTAGTTTATAGGAATTTCTTTGACATCTCGACTCGACTATTATTTATATTTATTACATGCTAAAGGTTGAATTGTTTTCAATTTAAAGCCTTTTAAATTTTTCCAATATATTTTTTACTTTAGCAGTTGTAGCTAGTTTTGTAAAAATACTGCCTAATTAATATTAATCATACGTCAACCTGGAAAATTTAAAAATTTCTTAAGATTACCAGAAATGGTTAATATTAGTAATAATTTCAAAAGCTATAAGAGAATTACTAATAATTATGGAGTATATCAGTTTTGTTTACATGATTTTTGATTAATTTTTTGGGGTTTTATTAAATTTTCACAAAAATTTATAAAAAACATTTCCAAGTTTTTAGAAATTTCTTTGAAATATTTAGCTTCGACTATTATTTATATTTATTGCAGGTTAAATGTTGAATTGTTTTTAATTTAAAGCCATTTACTTTGTTTAAATATATAACTAACTTTAGAAGTTATATGTAGTTTTGTAAAAATACTGCCTAATTAATATTACTCATACGTCAACTTGGAAATTTAAAAATTTCTTAAGATTACAAGAAATAGTTAATGGTAGTAATAACTTGAAAAGCAATAAGAGAACCTTTAATAATTATGGAGTATTTAAATTTTGTTTACATGATTTTTGTTTAATTTTTTTGGGTTTTGTTAGATTTTCACAAAAATTTATACAAAATTTTTTTAGTTTATAGGAATTCCTTTGACATCTTTTGCCTCGACTATTATTTATATTTATTACATGCTAAAGGTTGAATTGTTTTCAATTTAAAGCCTTTTAAATTTTTCCAATATCTTTTTTACTTTAGCAGTTATAGCTAGTTTTGTAAAAATACTGCCTAATTAATATTAATCATACGTCAACCTGAAAAATTTAAAAATTTCTTAAGATTACCAGCAATGGTTAATATTAGTAATAATTTCATATTATTATCAGTTTTGTTTACATGATTTTTGGTTAATTTTTTTGGGTTTTATTAGACTTTCACAAAAATTTATACAAAATTTTTTTAGTTTATAGGAATTTCTTTGACATCTTTTGCCTTGGCTATTATTTATATTTATTACAGGTTAAAGGTTGAATTGTTTTCAATTTAAATCCTTTTAAATTTTTCCAATATCTAATTTACTTTAGAAGTTAAGACTAATTTTGTAAAAATACTCCCCAATTGATATTAATCATACGTCACCCACAAAAAAATTTTATTTTTTTTAAATTACGGGAAATAGCTTAGGAAACTAACAAGTTTAATAGCAATAGTAAAACTACTAACAACAATGATAATTTTGAAAACAAAATTTTACACAGCACTTAACTAGGGTTAGGATTTTTTCTATTTTTTTTTTTTTGTTGAACAGAACTTTTTTTATTCAAACTTAAATTTGTAAGATTATATTTAATTTGCTGGCTAAAACAGGATTTAATTTAAGTGTTTTCTCTTTCGTTTTAGTAAGTTTGTTAAAATTTCCAATTTAATTTTTTTAATATTCCTAAAATTATTTTCATTTGAATGGTATTTTTTGAAGCATTTTTATTATTGTAAGGGCATTTACTTTACATAAAAATAAAAGCCTATGGTGTCTCATTTAAAAATATATTAAAATCTTCGAAATATCTCAATAACTTCAAAAGTTTTGAGATGTTTTTCGAAAAAAGACACAATAATTAATATTAATCATACGCCTTGAAAAAGTTTTTTTTAAAAACCATATAAATGATATTAAATCAAAAATTTAAGGTGGTTTTTGTTAGAAATAAGAAAATTAAAAACCAATTTACTTTACAAAAAACCTTTAATACCTAGTGGAAGAAGAATCAAGTAAGAAAAGTTAAATTTAAAAAAATATTAAATTGTTTAAATAAAAATAACTATCCCTTAACACGAAGTCTGTTTATATGTTAACTTATAGTTTTATTGTCGGAAAATTGTCTAACTTTAGGTTGAAACATAACTATAAATTTAGGGCCTGATTCAGAAACACAAAAGTTAAACGTTTTTAAAATTTTTGTATGAAAATCACTCAGTTTTTAAATAATTTTTAAGTGTTTTTCATACAACAATTTGAAAATTGTTTTCATTTCATGTTTCTGAATCAGGCTCTTAAGCAATTATAATTTTATAAAATTCTAAAAAAAAATTTATATTTCTTGAAAAAAATTTTGATTTTAATTCGATATTTTTAAGTATTTTAAATATAAGAAACAGGTTTTTTATATAAATCATTTAGCAGTAAGTGTTTTAATTGAAATTCAGTAAAAATGTTTTAAAAATCTCTAAAAATTACAAAGTTATAAGTAAATTTCTTAAAATACCCAATAATTAATATTAATCATACGCCTGCATACAATTTTCTTTAAAACCAATGAAAAATTACCTTTAATAAGAAATTTAAGGCAGTTTTCTGTTTGAAATAAGCTACCTAAAAGAAATTTCTTTAATAGAATTCCCTGAATCTTAAGGGAAGAAGAATTTGTCTAAAAATTCAAAATTTTTGAAAGCAATTTAATTTTCTTAAATATTTTTTTTTAAATTTCTTTAATATTAATAAAATTTTTATTTTATCAGTTTTAGTTGGATTTAAGTAAATTTTTTTGAAATGTTTAAGAATTAAATTTTTTTTATTTATATTTTTTTTCTTTTAATTTTCTTAAAAAATTTTAAAAATTTTTAAAATAAATTTTTAGTTTTATTAATTTAGCATTTTTAGTTTAATTTAAATAAATTTTTTTGAAATGTTTAAGATTTTGAAATTTTTTGAAAAAAAATTTTCACTTCCTTTAATACTTTTATGTATTTCAAATAGGTGCATAACATTTAAATTGTATGTAAATATAAGCTGCATGTCTTTTATTTAAAAATCACTTGAAATGGTTAAAAAATCTCTGTAACTTTGAAAGTTAGAGAAGATTTTGTTAAAATACTTAATAATTAATATTAATCATACGACTTCATATGAGAATTTTTCAAAATCATTTAAAGGCCTTTTAAAATGAAATGTTGTACAAATTTTTGTGAGAAACATACAAATTAAATTAAAAAGAATTATTGGAACTCATTGTATCATCTTTAAATGCTTTTCTTAAGTGATAATATATGTTTTAAGAAACCTGCGTTTTTAAAGGTTCTTGACCTTTTTTTTCAAAAAATAAAAAAAAAAACACCAACACGTCACTGTTTAAAAGTGTTTCAAATTTGAAAAGTAAAATTTTTTAGCATGTGGTGGCAAATTTTATATCGACTTGATTTCTTCAAACATGCAACATTGATGACGTTTCAATAAAAGTTTCATACACATTCATGTGTCTAAAGAAAATTTTCTAACCAACACGTCATATTTATACGCATTTTATAGTTTGGTTGTTGTATGTTATTGATGTTGTTGCTCTTTACATGGACATAAAAAAAAAGTTGTTGTATTCAACATGCACTAAAAATATTTATAACAACACTATGATGAAATTTGAAAAAAAACAAATACAAAAAACAAAAGCGGCTACAAAAAACTATTGAGAAATAAACATGAAAACTGATGAATTTCATGCAAACCTGACCCACTGAACTACTCTTTCTTTCATTATTTATTTTTGCAGTTTTTAGTTTTGTTAAACAAATTGTACAATTTGTATTTGTATGCACGGGAATATATTCATGTACCGTGTGCATGTGTGTGAGAGTTTGATTTTAAAAACAACAATTTTTTTAACACGAACTTAAGAATGTGCGACATACAGCGCCTTTGGCGTTAGTACCGCTTACCACACAACAACAACAACAGCAAAAAACATGCAAAATTTTGTAAAATGTTGTGCAACATGCACTTGAAAAATCCCTGCCACACACTCACAAACATAATCATCCTACACAATTTACTCACTCATACCCTCTCTGTCTGACTCTCTCCCTCTCTTTGTTACACTTACACACATTTTAGTTAGGTTTTGGGGTTGTTAACAATACTTTAGTATTTATTTGAAAAAAAGTACGTTTGTAGGATTCGCATAATTTTGGACACGCCAACTTGCGTTTTTTTTTCTAAAACGTTTTTCAAAATACTAATAAAAAAAACTAAAAGTATTTTAGCATTGTTTTGTTTACACTCATGCTCTTTTTTTTGTATTTATTTATTTTGAATTTGAAATCATGAATGATTTCTGACTAAAACCAACTAACTAACTGTCTGTCTGTCTCTATGTTTGTCTGTCTGAGGTATGTTGTTCAATTTAGTTGCATGTAGACACACATTTAGTCGTAGTATTTTTTTGTTTTGTTCGTTTTTTTCCTTATTATTATATATAGACCTGTTAACTGCTTGTACCACGAGTACAGACAGTGATTCCGGCACGCATACGCATTTTTAACCATGACATTGAAAAACTAACAAAAATATCATATAAATAATCAACGAAAATAGCAAATCATTGCATAATATTAAGAATTTTCCCAGCATTTTTTCAAGTTTATGTTACATTTTCTATTATTAAAGACTAATTAAAGTCTTTAAAATCTTAAACAATTTAAAGCTTAAGTTGTTTTAATTCTAATAACATTTAAATAATTTTAATATCTGGCATATTTCCAGACTTATGAATATTTTTAATAAAATACTCTTTAATTAATATTAATCATACGTCACCGTAAAAATTTTAAATATTGGAAATTTCCCCTTGAAACTTATTAAAATGTATTCAATTTCCTTTACAATTAATGAAAACCTAAACAAAATTTCATATTTTAAATAAGTTTACGCAAAAAATTAAAAAATAAAACTAAGATTTTTAAAAAAAAATTAAATTTTATTAAATTTTATTGATAACTTTCGCAATTTTGAAAATGTTTTATAAAATGAAAAACTTAAAACAACTGATTCCTTATTAATTCAAAACTCATATTAAATAATTAAAAATATTTTTTTAAAATTTTTTTTTTAAGTTCAACTGACATTTTTTAATTATTAGCAGCACCTGAACTATTCAACATCATAAGCAAATTAAAACTTGAAATGTTTTTTTTTTTTTTTTTTTTTTTTTTTTTTTTAGTTTTTAAGATTCCAATCTTACGGGCTATTTATGGTCAATCATTTGTTACCAAATGTGTAAATAAAAATCAAAGTATTTTCATTTTTATTATTATTTACCCAACGTTTCGTTTGTTTGTTTCAAACTTCTTCAGGGGTTTTCTTTTTTTTGTTGAATTCTAGCGACAAAAACATATAAATATTTTATTATAAATCATTGAAAAACTTAAGATATCACAGTTCAACTTACGAAATGTTTTTGTTTTATTGCTTTTTAAATCTTTTTAATATCTTGCTTATTTCTAATGTTATGAACGATTATGTTAAAATAGTCCCTAATTAATATTAATCATACGTCACCATAGACAAAATTTTAATATTTGATATTTCCTCTTAAATATGTTAAATTTTTTTAGATTTTTCTTAAACAAATAATGAAAAACCAAACAAAGTTCCATATTTTAAATATTCATCAAACAAAAGAATGAAATTTAAATTATTTTTATAATAATTTGAAAAATAATTTGATCAATTCATAAAATTTTAGCATAATTGCAATTTTGAAAAGATTTATAGATATTTAAGTTCTAAACTAAGTTTAGAAACGAAATTATAGTTAAACAAAAGTATTTCATTAAACATTTTCCTAATATTTCATTTATTTAATATCTAGTCAACTTATTTTTAGTTAAACTCCCAAAATACAAGTCTAACAAAAATTCCCTAAGAATTTATTTAAGTTTTTGTTTTAAATTTAATTAATTTATTTTTTCAATAAACTTTTCCATAGTTAAACTCAAGTTTAAACCAATTTTCTTTGGTAAAAATTACATATGTTGGCAATTTATGCTAGTTTAGATCCAAATTTTAAGTTTAGAAAAAATGTATTAATCATTTTTTTAAGTATTAAAATGAGTTTTAATTTAATTTTTCTTTAGTTTAACTTGGAAATATTAGTAGTTTAAACAAGGTCTAGAGCCAAACTTAAAGTTTAATAAAAACTTAATTTAGAATTTTTCTAGTTTATCAATAAGATGCATTTTAGTGAACTTTCTAACAGTTAAACTAGTAAAGGTTAGCAGTTTAAACTCAGTTTAGAGCCAACGTTAAAGTTTAAGAAAATTAATTTAACAAAATTTAATGGTATTTATATTAGTTTTTATTAGCAATTATTTCTTTAGCTAAACTTACAACTGCCATAAGTTTAAACTATGTTTAAACCAAAAATTAAAGTTTAACAAAAATTAATTTAATATTTGTTAAAATTTATCACCAAGTTAATTTTAAATGAACTTTTTAAAAGTTAAACTTGCAAAAGTTAGTAGTTTAAACTAGGTTTATAATCAAAGTTAAAGTTTAACAAAAATATATTACACATGTTGTAAAGTATTTAAATAAATGTTGTTTTAGTGGATTTTTTTTTTTCATTTAACTTAAAAATGGTTAGTAGTTTAAACTAAGTTTAGAGCCAAAGTTGAAGATTAGCAAAAATGTATTAAAAATTTGTTAAATTTTGTCAACAACTTAAGTTTTGGTGAACTTTTCAAAAGTTAAACTTGCAGAAGTTAGTTGTTTAAACTAAGTTTAAACCAAAAGTTAAAGTTTAACAAAAATTAATTTAATATTTGTTCAAATTTATCACCAATTTAATTTTAAATGAACTTTTTAAAAGTTAAACTTGCAAAAGTTAGTAGTTTAAACTAGGTTTATAATCAAAGTTAAAGTTTAACAAAAATGTATACACATTTTTTAAAGTATTTAAATAAATGTTGTTTTAGTAGATTTTTTTTTTAATTTAACTTAAAAATGGGTAGTACTTTAAACTAAGTTTAGCGCCAAAGTTGAAGATTAGCTAAAATGTATTAAACATTTGTTAAATTTTGTCAACAACTTAAGTTTTGGTGAACTTTTTAAAAGTTAAACTTGCAGAAATTAGTTGTTTAAACTAAGTTTAAACCAAAAGTTAAAGTTTAACAAAAATGTATTACTAGTTTTTTACAATATTTAAATAAATATTATTTTAGTGGAATTTGGTTTAGTTAAACTTAAATTAATTTAGTAGTTTAAACTATGTTTAGTGCCAAATGTAAAGTTTAACAAAAATTAATTTAAAATTTGTTAAATTTTGTCAACAATTTAATTTTAAGAAAATTTTTTAAAAGTTAAACTTTCAAATGTTAGTAGTTTAAACTAAGTTTAGAACCAAAGCTAAAGTTTAACAAAAATATGTTCCACATTTTGTATAGTAATTAAATAAGTTTTATTTTAGTGAAGTTTTTTTAATTAAACTTAAAAATTGTTAGTTAAGTTAAACTAAGTTTAAAGCCAAAATTGAAGTTTAACAAAAATAAATGTAAAATTTTTTAAATTTTATCAATGAATTAATTTTTAGTGAATATTTTAAAAGTTAAACATGCAGAAGTTAGTAGTTTAAACTAAGTTTAGAAATAAAGCTAAAGTTTAACAAAAATGTATTACTAATTTTTTACAGTATTTAAATAAGTTGTATTTTAGTGGAATTTTATTTACTTAAACTTGAAAATGGTTAGTGGTTTAAACTAAGTTTAAAGCTAAAGTGGAAGTTTAAACGAAATTAATTAAAAATTTGTTGAATTTTATAAATATATTATTTGTTAGTGAACTTTTTAAAAGTTAAACTTGCAAAAGTTATTAGTTTAAACTAAGTTTAGAATCAAAGTTAAAGTTTAACAAAAATTAATTTAAAATTTGTTAAATTTTATTAAGAGATTAAGTTTTAGTGAACTTTTTAGAAGTTAAACTTGTAGAAATAAGTAGTTTAAGCTGGGTTTAAAACCAAAACTAAAGTTTAACTAAAATGTATTATATATTTTGAAAAGTATTTACATAAGTTTTAGGTTAGTGAAATTTTCTTTAGTTAAACTTATATTTGTTAGTAGTTTAAACTAAGATTAATTCCAAAGTTAAATTTTAACAAAATTTCTTTAAAATTTTGTAAATTTTTTTAATAATTAGTTTTCTAGTCAACTTTTTGGACGTTAAACTTACATCTTTTGGTGGTTTAAACTAGGTTTAACAAACATTAATTAAGTATTTCAATTAGGTTTCTTTAACTGAACTTTTTTGTAGAAAAACTTACAAATGTTTGTAGTTTGAATGAAAGAACTTTAACTAAATTCTATTAAAAGAAACCAGTTTACAATAATATCCAAAAATTATAGAATTTTTTCAATAATTTCTATCTGATCTGTCTCTCTTTATAAGCGTTAATAGATTTGTTAATTTTCCTTCCATAAAGTATCATATCTCTTGTATTTTATAAAATGTTGTTTGATTAAAATAAATGTTTGCTAGTTTTTGTTTTCGGTTTTGTATTAATTATATGTTATTTATTAATACTATTATACAAAAAAACATTTGTTTTTTGTATGTATACCATATAATGATTGGTATCGCAAAAGCTCTTGTAGGAAAAAAGGTCATTGTCATAATGTACACAAATTTGTAACCAAAGCGATTGAAATCAATGACCGAAAAGAAAAAAAACACAAACTATTAAAGTGGTGGCACAAAAAAAAACTAAATATTATTTCATAATAATAATAAACTATTTTACAAATACATACAGGGTTTTGTTTTATTAAAGCAATTGTTAAAAACACATTTTATTATGAATATTTACAAAAGAGTTTTTTGGAATATTGGTATAAAATCCAAGTTCGTAAGGATTTTTTTAATATAAAGATATTATTGATTACGTTAAAATGTTTAAGAAATAAAAGCTTAAGCTGTTGGAATTCTAAATGCTTTTGAATATTTAAAAAACCTTGTTTAGTTTAAGAAATATTAAAGATTTTGCCTGAAAACTCAATAATTAATATTAATCATACGCCATCATAAATAAAAATTTTAAAATTCAAAATTTGCATGAATCTCTAGATATAATACACAGTTTCATTTAAAATATCAAAACTACATATAAAAAGCAGTAACTTATAGTTAAACTAATTCGGCTCTATGAATTTTACACCAAAAAATTTTAAGTTTTTCTTAAAAATTTTCTTAAATAATTAAAAATCTTAAAGTTTTGTTAAATACCTTATAGAATTGTACACTTTCTTTCAACAATGTGGCTTCCAAAGTTTTAACTTCCTAAAGGTTATTTAATTTCCTTAAGATTCTCTTTAATTTTAAAACATTTTCTGTCAATAACTTGTGACAGAAAATTGTGTAAAATGTTCGTTTAGTCATGAATCATTTATATATGATGTCTTAGTTAAATTTAAGATAAAAAAACAAAACTGGAACTCTTTTTCTTTAAACTGAATTAAGTTAAAATTGTTGTTGTTGTTACACAAAATATTTAAATTAAGCGCCATTAAATTTAAAATACCTGTCAATAAAAACATGATATCAAAAGGCACTTTTTTTATAACCCAAAACAGAAACAAAAAGAAAAAGAAAAAATGTGCATTAATCTGACTAAAACCAAGACAACAAAAAAACCTTAATGCGTTTGCGTCAAGTTCACGCATACATTTCGCACTAAAACCAGAAACTTTGCAGCAAAAGATAGAAAATTAAAACTAAAAAAAAGTTAAATTTTAAAAGGTCTTTTGGGTCTAAGGTGTTAAGACAGACTCTCATTAAAATTGTATGACTAAAACAGCTCTAAAGGAATTCAAATATTTGTCACCTTTAAAAAGCTGGAGACACCAAGACAAAATAAAAAAAACGGGAAATCAGCCAGACAAAATGACTCGTTGTCTGTTTTGTGAGGCCGTTAAAATGTTAAATGGCTAAAAGGTTTTTTTCTCGCTTTTTATTTGGGTAGATTTGTTTGTTGTTGTTTATTTTGTTGTTAAAGGGAATCTAAAGAAATCATTAAAAAACTACAGTAGCTGTGAACTCCAATGGGCCCACAACCACAGCACAACGCCACAAACTAAATGAAAAACGTACATTTAAAACAATTCTTTAAAAAGCTATAGAATACTCACTCCACTGCCAAATTATAAAAAAAAATCATATATAAGAAGAAAAAACGTGCAAAAAGTGTCGCAGATAAGCCACTGCAAAAATGTAGTTAAAGGGGCTTCAAAAGCACCAGTTGCAAAGTTGAGACTAAAGCAAAGTTTAACTAAAATTCCCTAAAAATGTGCTTAAATTTTTAAATTTTAATTTTTCTAAAACACATTTTTGTTGTTAAACTTACAAATGCTAATAAATTAAACCAAGTTTAGAGCCACAGATAAAGTTTAACTTAACATTATTTTAAATTTGTTCAAGTTATTTAATTATTAGTATTCTAGAGAACTTTTCTAAAGTTAAACTTACAAATGTTAGAAGTTTAAACTAAGTTTAGAGGAAAAGTTAAAGATTAACACAAATTATTTTAATATTTCTACAAGTTTATTAATTTGTTTCTGTTTAAAGTACTTTTAAACAGTTAAACTTACCATTGTTAAAAATTTAAACTAGGTTTAGTTTCAAAGTTAAAGTTTAACTTAAATTTATTTGAAATTTGTTCAAGTTTTTTAATTAGTAGTATTCTAGAGATCTTTTTTTAGGTTAAACTTACAAATGTTAGTAGTTTAAACTAAGCTTACAGCCAAAGTTAAAGTTTAGCTAAACGTCAATAAGAATTTGTAAAAGTTTATGAAAAAGTTTCTTTTTACAGAACTTTTTTACAGTTAAACTTACCATTGTTAAAAATTTAAACTAGGTTTAGTTTCAGAGTTAAAGTTTAACTTAAATTTATTTGAAATTTGTTCAAGTTTTTTAATTAGTAGTATTCTAGAGAACTTTTTTTAGGTTAAACTTACAAATGTTAGTAGTTTAAACTAAGTTTAGAGGAAAAGTTAAAGATTAACACAAATTATTTTAATATTTCTGCAAGTTTATTAATTTGTTTCTGTTTAAAGAACTTTTAAACAGTTAAACTTACCATTGCTAAAAATTTAAACTAAGTTTAATTCCAAAGTTAAAGTTTAACTTAAATTTATTTGAAATTTGTTCAAATTTTTTAATTAGTAGAATACTACGAGAACTTTTTTAAGTTAAACTTACAAATGTTAGAAGTTTAAACTAAGTTTAGAGGAAAAGTTAAAGATTAACACAAATTAATTTAATATTTCTACAAGTTTATTAATTTGTTTCTGTTTAAAGAACTTTTAAACAGTTAAACTTACCATTGTTAAAAATTTAAACTAGGTTTAGTTTCAAAGTTAAAGTTTTACTTAAATTTATTTGAAATTTGTTCAAATTTTTTAATTAGTAGAGGAAAAGTTAAAGATTAACACAAATTATTTTAATATTTCTACAAGTTTATTAATTTGTTTATGTTTAAAAAACTTTTAAACAGTTAAACTTACCATTGTTAAAAATTTAAACTAGGTTTAGTTTCAAAGTTAAAGTTTAACTTAAATTTATTTGAAATTTGTTCAAGTTTTTTAATTAGTAGTATTCTAGAGAACTTTTTTTAAGTTAAACTAACAAATGTTAGTAGTTTAAACTAAGCTTACAACCAAAATTGAAGTTTAACCAAAGGTCTATAAGAATTTATAAAAGTTTATCAAAAAGTTTCTTTTTACAGAACTTTTTAACAGTTAAACTTGCAACAGTTAGAAGTTTAAACTAAGTTTAGGTACAAAATACAAATTAAACAAACATTTATTGCTAATATTTTAAAGTAATTAATTAAGTTTCATGTTAGTTAACTTTTCTTGAATTAAACTTACAAATCTTGTTAGTTTAAACTAAGTTTAGCTCCAAAGTTAAAGTTTAACAAAAATGTAGTGATAATATTTTTAAGTTTTCAAATTTATTTTATGTTAGTGAACTTTTTTAGAGTTAAACTTACACATCTAAGTAGTTTAAACTAAGATTAAAGCCAAAGTTAAAGTCTTAGTTCAAACTAAATTTAGTCGAAAAATTGTAAGCTCAACTAAATATTTTTATAACTTAATTCTTAAATTAATTTTGCTACTAGCCTTTATAGCTACTAGTTTAAACTGAGTTTAAACTAAAAATTTCTAGTTTAACTAGTAATCTTTGTTGATTTTTATATCTTTATAAGTTTTATTTTATTTTACAAACTTTTCAGAAGTTAAACTCTTAAAATATAGTAGTTTAACCTGAGTTTAATTAATAGTTTGTAGTTTAACTAACAATTTTTGTAGATTTTAATATATTTGTTGATTCTATTTTGTTTTATAATATTTTCAGTAGTTAAACTAAGTTTAAGCTAAAGGTTACTAGTTTAGTTAATTATTCTAGTAGAGTTTGATATATATTTAAAATAGTTTTTCTTTGGTAAACTTTTTGGTAGTTAAACTCATTAATGCTAATAGTTTAAACTAAGTTTTAATTACTAAAATTTTCAAATATCATTAAAACTAAGCACTTGGTTTGCTGATAACTGATTCAAGTTGCTTTAGATTTATTTAACAATATTTAAACGAGTATTTTTAATTCTGTTTTAAACTACTTCTTTAAAACCCTCCCCTTAAAGTAAGTTTTCAACACCAGCTCAAGATGAATGAATGAATAGACATACGGACAGACAATCGTACAGAAAAACAAACGATATAAACATGGTCCATGTTGTGGCCAAAAGCCATCGAAAGAAAACTTAACAAATCTACTTGGCCTTTTGCTACTGTTTTTTAACAACAAAAACAACAACCACATCAGTGTAATGCTGCTGTTGTTGTTAATTTAGCTGGCTGGTTGGCTGACTGGCAAAAAGGCAAACGTCGTCGTAGTCGTCGCATTGTTAAAACATTTTGTACGACTATACGCGTTTCTTTTATAGATTGTTTGTTTGTTTGTGGTTAAATTTTTTGCGTAATTTTTATTTTTTTCCTGCTTTGATTCTATGTCTGTCTCTCCATGAATTTTAATTGATTTTTTTTATATTTGTTTTTATTTTTTTTCCAACACACAAGTGTATTTCAATTTAAATGCCGCTCTAGATGCAAACAAAAAATAACTAAAATACAGCCACCAAAAGAATTAAGTTGTCAACACATTATTTGCATATTTAAAGTTTTTATTTTACGTTTGTTTTTTCGTTTGCAACTTTAGTTGTGTGTTTTTTTGTATCTTTAAGATAAACAAAAATTTTGCTGCTGCTACTCCAGCTACTGATTGTTTTCAGGAGTTTTGGTTGCTTTATTTTTTTGAATTTTCCGTCTTTGTACTTTAGATACCGAAGTTGTTAAGCAGCTACTGTTGCTGATATATTTTTGTTGGTTTTTACTTTTATTGCAACTTGCAACAGTTGCTGCTGTTGCATTGTGATGAAGGTGCGACAGTTTATTTAGTGTTACATTTGCATATTAATTGATCAGCAATGCATGTGTACAATTTAATTGAAATTTGCAATTTTTTGAGATTTTTTCTTACATAAAGTTTAAGATATCGAAACAATTTAATCCACATACAGAATGAATAAAACTGCTGATTAAGAAATTAAAATATTTTAAGATATATAAATTTAAACACAAAAATATTTAAAGGGAAAATAAAATTACATTGAAGGTACTTTTTAAAGGCAAGGCGAATAAAAGAAAAGATATTCATTACGTAGATTTAAATCTAAAACGAAAAGTTCGAAAATATTTTAATCCTTATAAATTTTGTTTTTTGTTTAACCTTAAGTAACATTTTCACTAGTTAAACCCTTTAATATAAGTAGTTTAACTTAAGTTTACACATAAACCACGAGTTTGACAAAAAATTCTTTTGGATTTTTAAAATTTTTTCAAATTATTTCAACTTAGTAAACTTTTCTATAGTTAAACTCGCCCAATAATGGTTTAAACAAAGTTTAAACCAAGAAGTTAAAAAATTTTACAAAAAAAGTTTCAGCATAATATAACTGCTGATTTAACCTTGTAATTAGGATAATTAAGGTCAAAAGTAACCATGGTTTAAGCTAAGTTTAAACTGAAAACTTGAAGTTTAACAAACATTTCATTGTGATTTCATAAAAGTTTTAAATTTAATACTCTTTAATACAATTTTTTTTAAGTTAAACTTGCTAATATTTTTAGTTTAAACTAAGTTTAGGCTTATAAATTTAATAAAAACCTTCAAGTATACAAAACATAGCTATAAATAATAATAAATAATTTGTTGTTCTTGTAATCTTAGCTAAAATAATAATATTCATTGCCAGGTTAAACTTAGTTCAATTTTAAAATCAAAGTTTAGCTAAAAATTCTTTAATTTTTTGGAAATATTTTTATTTTATTTTTCTTGGTTTAACTTTTCTATAGTTAATCTTTAATGCTAATAGTTTAAACTAGGTTTAGTTTGAAAAACAAAGTTTAGCTAAAATGTCGTTACGATATTAACAGCATTTTTAATTTGTTTTTGTTTAGGTAAGTTTTTTGTAATTTTGCGTTAGTTAACATTTCCATAGTTAAAGTCGTTTTTATAAAACGTTTAAACTTAGTTTAGTTTTAAAATCAAAGTTTAGCTAAAAATTCTTTAATTTTTTTGAAATACTTTTATTTTATTTTTCTTGGTTTAACTTTTCTATAGTTAATCATTAATGCTAATAGTTTAAACTAGGTTTAGTTTAAAAAACAAAGTTTAGCTAAAATGTCTTTACGATTTTAACAGCATTTTTAATTTGTTTTTGTTTAGGTAAGTTTTTTGTAATTAAACTTTTTATTATCAAAAGTTTAAACTTAGTTTAATTTTAAAATCAAAGATTAGCTAAATTTTTCATAAGATTTTTAAAATGTGTTTAATTGTTTTTCTTTGTACAACTTGTTTTATAGTTAAACTCTCTCATAATAATAGCTTAAACTTAGCTTTGTTTTAAAAATCAAAGTTTAGCTAAAATGTCTTTAAGATTTTGAAAGCATTTTTAATTTGTTTTTATTTATTTAAGTTTTCTATAGTTAAACTTTTTATTATAACAAGTTTAAACTTGGTTTAGCTAAAATTTATTTAAGATTATAAAACCACTCTTAATTTGTTTTTATTTTATTAAATTTTTTATGCACTTAAACTCTTTATTATCAAAAGTTTAAACTTAGTTTAATTTTAAATCAAAGATTAGCTAAATTTATCATAAGATTTTTAAAATATGTCTAATTGTTTTTCTATGGATAACTTTTTTTATAGTTAAACTCACTAATACTATTAGCTTAAACTTAGTTTAGTTTTAAAAATCAAAGTTTAGCTAAAATTCCTTTACGATTTTTAAAGTATTTATAATTTGTTTTTCTGTATTTAAGTTTTCTGTAGTTAAACTTGTAATTATAAAATAATTAAACTTAGTTTAATTTGAAAATCAAAGATTAGCTAAATTTGTCATAAGATTTTTAAAATATGTTTAATTGTTTTTCTTTTTATAAATAATTTGGAAGTTAAACTCTCTAATACTAATAGCTTAAACTTAGTTTAGTTTTAAAAATCAAAGTTTAGCTAAAATTTTAAAAAGTTTTTAAAAATATTTTTAATTTGTTTTTCTCTATTCAAGATTTCTTTAGTTAAACTTGTTATTATAAAATAATTAAACTTAGTTTAATTGGAAAATCAAAGATTAGCTAAATTTGTCTTAAGATTTTTAAAATATGTTTAATTGTTTTTCTTTTTATAACTTATTTTAAAGTTAAACTCACTAATACTATTAGCTTAAACTTAGTTTAGTTTTAAAAATCAAAGTTTAGCTAAAATTTCTGTAAGTTTTTAAAAATATTTTTAGTTTGTTTTTCTCTATTCAAGTTTTCTTTAGTTAAACTTGTTATTATAAAATAATTAAACTTAGTTTAATTTTAAAATCAGAGATTAGCAAAAATTTTCATAAGATTTTTAAAATGTATCTAATTGTTTTTCTATGGATAACTTTTTTTATAGTTAAACTCACTAATACTATTAGCTTAAACTTAGTTTAGTTTAAAAAACAAAGTTTAGCTAAAATGTCTTTAAGATTTTAAAAGCTTTTTTAATTTGTTTTTATTTCGTTAAGTCTTCTATAGTTAAACTTTTTATTATAAAAAGTTTAAACTTAGTTTATTTTAAAAATCAAAGTTTAGTTAAAATTTCTTAATTTTTTTATTTTAGCTTTAAATTAGATTTGCTTTAATAACATTTTTTATAGTTAATCTTATCAATGTTAAGAGTTTAAACTAAGTTTAATGTTTTTGATGTATCAATTTAATGTAAAGTTTTAAAAAATCTTGCGTTTTTTACATTCTAATTATTTTTTTTTGGAATTTTTTCTCTTTTAATTTAAAAACATTGAAGCAGTTTAAACTAAGTTTGTTTTAAAAGTTAAAGTTTAGCTGCGATTTCTTAAAAATTTTTGAAGCATTTTGAATTGCTTTGTGCTTAGTAATATTATTGATAGTTAATCTTCAATATTAACAGTTTAAATCAAGTTTTAATATTTTGGTAGATTATTTCAGTTTAATCAAGTTTAAAAATTGTGTCTAAGCTAAAATTGTCATTATTTTGTGCTTTACTTTTAAACAAAAGAATAATTTTAATAATAAACTGATTTTTCTATTATTTTTTTTAGCTTTTGCTGAATAAAAAAATGTTTTACTACAAAAAAAGAGAAAATATGTTACACTCATCGCGAATGTTTAATCGATAAAATAAATGAATCTTAGTTGCTTGCTGTTGTTGTTGCTATTATTGTGGTAGTTGTTATTTTTGTTGCTATTATTATGTTTTGCTTGATATTTTGTTGTTGCTTAGGACTACAACTCAAACTCTTTAAACAGCAAACAATGTTTTCAGTTTTAAAGGAAATTTTTAAAGAATTTTCTCAATATAACTTTCTTTAACAGATATTTTCTAATTTTTATACAAAATTACATAAACAAGAACTTTTTCTTAACAAATCTATAAAAAAAAAAACTAAATTTTTTATATTTATTTTGTACAAAATTTGTTGTTTTTTGTTTGTTTTTTGTTTTGTTGCTGCAAACTTGCCTTGTGTGTGTTTAGGCCGCCAAAATCTTACAGTAGTTAACCGCCTGAATATGTACGGAGTTGCAAACGATGTTGCAGTTTGAAGTGTGTGTTTCTTCTTTTTTAAGTTGTAGTTTATTAGTTGGTTTTCTAAGGAACATTGGCAGCATGAGTAGCAACTAACAATTCTTGTAGTTAGCTGGAGATTTAACATGCCTACTAAAGCAACAACATCAACAACATGAGTATGAAATGAAAAACCTTAAGCCGTATCGAAAAGATGAGTGTGTGCAGACCATGAATTACTTAAATTGAAGTTTATGAGTGCCAAGTATTTGCTACCAAATTGAAATTATTTTCTGTATTTTTTTTTTTTTTTTTTGTTTGCATCAGCTTGTTTTCTAAATAAATTTCTAATAAAATATTTGCACGCAATTTTACGACAAGGGGAAAAAAGATACGGAAGATATATACAACATTAAATGAGATTTATGTAAACAAATGATTAGAAAGAACATAAAGCCTGCTGAAATTTTCTCAAAATGGAAATTAAAACTGGTTTTAGTTAAATAAATTTCAACAAATTACAAATTTTTAGTTTATAAAACTTTAAAAATATTATTTTTTTTCTTTAGTTAACTTTTCCGTGGTTAAGCTTGCTATTACAAAAAGTTTAAACTAAGTTTAATTATATATTTAAAGTTTAGCTAAATTTTCTTTAAGATTTTGAAAATTTATTTAATTTGTTTTTCCTGTGTTAATTTTTTTATAGTTAAACTCTTTAATACTAATAGTTTAAACTAGGTTTAGTTTTGAAATCAAAGTTTACCCAAAATTTGTTTAAGATTTTAAATACATTTTTAATTTGTTTTGATTTAATTATCTTTTCTGCAATTAAACTTGCTATTACAAAAAGTTTAAACTAAGTTTAGTTTTAAAATCAAAGTTTAGCTAAATTTTCTTTAAGATTTTGAAAATTTATTTAATTTGTTTTTCTTATGTTAACTTTTTTATAGTTAAACTCTTTAATACTAATAGTTTAAACTAGGTTTAGTTTTGAAATCAGAGTTTACCCAAAATGTTTTTATGATTTTAAATATATTTTTAATTTGTTTTTCTTTAGTTAACTTTTCTGCAATTAAACTTGCTATTACAAAAAGTTTAAACTAAGTTTAGTTTTGTAATCAAAGATTAGCTAAATTTTCTTTAAGATTTTGAAAATTTATTTAATTCGTTTTTCTTGTGTTAAGTTTTTTATAGTTAAACTCTTTTATGCTAATAGTTTAAACTAGGTTTAGTTTTGAAGTCAAAGTTTAACCAAAATTTCGTTAAAAATTTGAAATCATTTTAAATTTGTTTTTCTTTAGTTAATTTTTCTAAGCATAAACTCTGAAATTATAAAAAGTTTAAACTTAGTTTAGTTTTAAAATCAAAGATTAGCAAAAACATGTTTAAGATTTTTAAAACTTGCTTAATTTGTTTATGTTTGAATAACTTTTTTATAGTTAATCCTGTTAATACTAATAGTTTAAACTAGGTTTAGTTTTGAAATCAAAGTTTACCCAAAATTTGTTTATGATTTTAAATACATTTTTAATTTGTTTTGTTTTAGTTAACTTTTCTAAGCATAAACTCTGAAATTATAAAAAGTTTAAACTTAGTTTAGTTTTAAAATCAAAGATTAGCAAAAAATTTTTTAAGATTTTTAAAACTTGCTTAATTTGCTTATGTTTGGATAACATTTTTATAGTTAAACTTGTTAGTACTAATAGTTTAAACTTGGTTTTAGAACTTTATAATGAAAAATTTAATTAAAAAATTGGAAAGTTTTTAAATTCTTCAAAAAAAATTAGTTTTCTTGTTATGTTAAATTACTTTTCATTATAATTTTAAATAAAATTGAAATTCATTTTATATTTCATGAATTCACTCCTTTATATCTATCCACACCCCTGACTTTTGTGTGTATTTTTCCTTTCTCAAAAACTTCAAAGCTAATTTAGCGCTTTTAGTTAAACTTTTATATTATTTTTGTCTTATGCTTATTGTTTTAAGAAGGCGTTGACTGGCTGGTTTGTCAGTTTTTTTTTCATCATAACATTTTGGCAAAAAAATATTGCATTGTTTCTAATTAATTTTGCAAAAAATTTGAATTTTTTTTTCTAAGCAAATAAAAGGCGTTTCAGTAGCTAAATTGCCAAACAAAAAAAAGATACTTCTTTGGTTAATAAATAATTTATTGATTTTAGGTTTTATTTTAGAGAAATTATTAGGAAAAAGATGTTAGTTATACAGTGGACCTGGAGGCAAAATAAATATTATTTATAAAATAATGATAATTTTTTGTATGTTGATCTAAAGAAATCTTGTGGTAGTAATAGAGGAGGACTTAAAATTTTATAATATTGTTGGATTGTTGTATAAATTTTGACACAGTGGACTGTACAGTGGCTCAAAATTGATTACTTTCTATGCAGATAACTATTGGTATAACTTTTAAATTACTAATAAGATCTATACAAAACATGGAATATTAATAGAGCAAGACTTAAGCTTTCATAATCTAGACTGGTTAGTTGATAAATTTAGACTTAAAAGGCGCTATAGTAAGCCAAAGTTGATAACTTTTCGAGAGAAAAATTTTAAAATTTTACAAATATCAACTAATTTTGCATTTTCTATAAAAAAAAATCAATTACTCTTAGCAATTCATAAAAATATTTAAGAAATCTTTGTAATAACAAAACAATCTAAGAGATTTATAGGCTACAGTTTATAAAATTTTAGATATTTTATGTAATTTTCCATGAAATTTTTAATAATTTATAATATTTTTTGCAAAATTTATTCAAATTCAAACTTTTTTCAAACCCTCTTTATCGTTCTGCTTTGTTTATTTATTTAATTCAACCACAAAATGCCAACTTCTGTAAAACCCTGACTCTAACAGCTGCTGCTGTTACATTTCATATAGATCCTTAAAATTTTATTCCTTTTTAATAGACATTTAAGCCCAGCTGACGTTTAAAAACTACATAACATTTTAATTTTTAATTAACTATATCTGTAGTTTAAACTACACATATGAGTTGTTTAATTTGAAAATAAAAAAAACAAAATTTCTTTAATTAACCTTAGAAAATATATGATAAAAGACAGACATTTCGTTTTTAACCCCATTTAATTCACACCACACAAGCAACAATAACAACAGCTTAAACAAAATTTGAAAACTAGGATCATTTTCATATAAAAACAACAAACAAAAATTGTGCTACATTTAACTCGTGTCCTGGCCAGTCAGTCAACCACCTTTGAAAATTATTTAAAACCCTGTGTTTGTTGTTTTTGTTTCTAAACTCAGTCTTATTTGTGTGTTTCGTAAATAAAATTTTCTTTGGTCAGTGGTCGCTGGCTTTTGGGTTTTATTTTCCTTCGTCCTTTTTGTTTCTTATTACTCTTTAGTAGAAAAATTCTATTTTTATTTTGGTATAATGAAAATTTATTATGTTTTTTTTCACTACTGCTATCTGGCGTATGTTTTAAATATTTTATAGCCTAAGTAGAGAGAGAGGGAGTGTAACTTAGTCCAACATATGTTCGTCAATATGCTGTAGAGATAGGAGGTAGAAACTGAACTGCTGCTTTGTAACAGAAATAGATTAAATACAAAAAAAATCAATAATTTACTTTAAAAATACTAAAATTTCATCCATTACCTTTATAATTTTGTTCAATCACCTTTCAAATTATATTTGAATACCCAACTAGACTGTAATCCTTTTAATAATCCCTTGAAAAAAACTAAAACCTTCATTTTCAATTTCCTATTTAAATGGAATTAACACAAAAACTCCAGTAATACAAAAAAAATAGAAAATTTTCTAAACATTTAAACCACACTTTTGTAAAAATCAAAACAAGTGACAAATACCTATAAAATGCTCTAATGTTTACATTATTTTTAAGGAAAAAAGCAACATACCTCCTAAACTCTTCTAGCCAACTATCAAATCCAACGAAAAAACACAAAAAAAAACCAAAGTTAATAATGAAAATTAAGCATTACACTGGCTTCGATACGCTGCATTACGCAATGGTGTTAATTACTAACACAAATACCATATTTTGTTGTTTTTTCCTTCTAACACTTCTCTTCCACACAACCAACAAAAACAAATAAACAATCAAGCCTACACTAAAACAATAATTTCTATTATTTTTCTACTCTCTAGTAGCAAAAAAAAAAACGTAAACAAATACTCTCCAATAACAATAACAGTAAAGAACAAGAAAAATGCACAAAAAAAACAACAACAATAAAAAAAACTGCGACAGATTTAGATAAGCACCGTTATAATAATAACAACAACACTAGCCATCATGTTCAATATAAAAGAGACCAACCAAACAACAACAACTAAAATTACACCTACATACTTTCATACATACATGTATGTATGTACAGGAGAGTACTTAAGCAATTCTCTTTAACAGTGTTGCCCATTTAAGGTTTTCTTTGAAATTCCTTTAAATGTTTTGATTGTAATTCCTTTTTTAAAGGGCTGGTTAATGTTAAGGGATTTTATAGTCAAAAATTAGCAAGGATATAGGAAAATTCATACAATTTTGTATAGAAAAGAGTTAGAAAAGTGTTTAGGTTTAAAAATTGTTAAGAAAAGTTAATTTATTTTATAGATTTTGTATATAGCACCATTTTTTTTGTCATATTTCTTGGGTTTTTTAATTTGTTTTGCTTTTGGATAACTTTTCTGAAGTTAAACTCTCAAATAAAAATAAGTTTAAACTAAGTTTAGTTTTGTAATCGAAAGATTAGCTAAGTTTTCTTTAAAAATTTGGAAATTTATTTAATTTATTTTCCTTGGGTGAACTGTTCTTTAGTTTAACTCCCTTATACTAATAGTTTAAACTAGGTTTAGTTTTGAAATCAAAGTTTAGCCAACATTTTTTTTAAGTTTTTAAATAAATTTTTAATTTGTTTTGCTTTAGTTAACTTTTTTAAATTTAAACTCTCAAATTATAAAAAGTTTAAACTTCGTTTAATTTTAAAATCAAAGATTAGCAAATTTTGTTTTTCTTGGTTTAACTTTTCTTTATTTAAACTCACTAATACTAATAGTTTAAACTAAGTTTAGTTTTAAAATCAAAGTTTACCCAACATTTTTTATGATTTTAAATAAATTTTTAATTTGTTTTGCTTTAGTTAACTTTTCTAAACTTAAACTCTGGATTTATAAAAAGTTTAAACTTAGTTTAGTTTTAAAATCAAAGATTAGCAAACTTTTTTTTTAGATTTCTAAAACTTACTTAATTTATTTATGTTTGGTTATGTTTTCCGCAGTTAAACTTGCTACTACAAAAAGTTTAAACTTAGTTTAATTTTAAAATCAAAGATTAGCTAAATTTTCTTTAAAATTTTGAAAACTTATTCAATTTGTCTTTCTTGGATGAACTTTTCTTAATTTAAACTCACTAATATTAAGAGTTTAAACTAGGTTTAGTTTTGAACTCAACGTTTACCCAACATTTTTTTTAAGTTTTTATTTACATTTTTAATTGCTGTTGCTTTAGTTAACTATTCTAAAGTTAAACTCTCTAATCATAAAAAGTTTAAACTTAGTTTAATTTTAAAATCAAAGACTAGCCAAATTTTTATTAAGATTTTTAAAACTTGTTTAATTTGTTTATGTTTGCACAACTTTTTTTTAGTTAAACTTGTTAATACTAATAGTTTAAACTAGGTTTTAGAGTTTTATAATGAAAAATTTTATTAAAAACAATTGCAAAGTTTTTAATTTCTTAGTTTTCTTGATTTATATGCTTTTATTATAATAATTTCAATGAAATGCAGATCAAAATGCTATTAGTTTAAACTAAGTTTAAGTTTAGACGTTTAGTTAAAATTACTTTATTGTTTTATTTTATATTTCATTTTGCTTTTCATAAATAAAATTTTTTATAGTTAAACTCATCCATATTTAGAGTTTAAACTAAGTTTATAATTTCTCCAATATTATGATGCCAAATTACTATGGATTTGAATTATTTTCTTGAAATTTCTGTTGTATCTCCTTAATTATCAAGTTGTATTTCTCTAAAAATAAACCATCTGGCATCAGTGCTGCATTTTTGTTTACGAATATCACTTGTCATTTTCATTTTCTATGCAAAACAAACACACTCTATGTTACACAAATGTAGGCAGGAGAGGGATTTATGTACAATATGTTTAGGTGTGTGTGTGGTTATGCAAAATAATCCAAAGGGCATTTAAAGTAAAAGTCGATTTTGTGTTAAAAATAAAACATAGACGGGGTCTGTTCTCTTCAACACAATGTGACGACTTATTACTGCGACTTGAGTTATTAGACACACCCACCCACACCTTTTAACTAATCGGGAGGACTGCAAAAATGGAAATAGAAAAAAAAACAAAGCAAAGGAAAGCAAAACAACAAGAAAACAGAAAATAACAGTAATAGTAACAAAAATTCCATTGTTGTTATTACTGCTATTGATGGTATGTGGTATTTTTTGTTGTTGTTGTAGTAGCTGAGGGGATTTAAGGCAGTGTTGTGTGTGTTTGTGTAAAAATGGTTTAAAAACGATAGCAAAATGTATAATTGTTCTTTCTACTCAAGCTGGCAGCGAGCGCCAGCCCCAACAGTCAGTGAGTGAGTCAATTTAATGTGTTTGGAATTGTGTGTGTTTGTAAGTAAAACCATTTTGTTGACAGAGCTTAGTAGAGCATTAAAATCTAATCTAACAAATCATTTTGGTTCAAATTTAGATGGCAAAGAAATTAGAATTAGTAACAGATTTGTTAAAACTAAAGCAGATTAAGTTTTAAAATCAGAATATGGGTTTAAAAAGGAAATGTTAAAAGTTATTTAAGGTAAAGAAAAGGCTGGATGGAGCAAATGTTAAATGAAATCAGAGAATATATGAAAAGTTTAAAAATGATTTGAGGTCAGGTAAAATGTAATTAAACTTGAAGAGAAATTAAAAAAAATTTAAAACTATTCTGCATAAGTATTTTGTTTTGAATAAACAAAGAAAAATCTATATTTTATTTAAGAAAAATGTAAATGTAAACAATTGTGCAAACTGTAAACTCACCAGTTTTTAACTAAGTTTAGTTTTATAATCAAAAATTAGCTAAATTTTCTTTAAAATTTTTATTCTTGGGTGAACTTTTCTTTAGTTTAACTCACTTATACTTATAGTTTAAACTAGGTTTAGTTTTGAACTCAAAGTTTACCCAAAATTTGTTTAAGGTTTTATATACATTTTTAATTTGTTTTGCTTTAGTTAACTTTTCTAAAGTTAAACTCTCAAATTATAAAAAGTTTAAACTTCGTTTAATTTTAGAATCAAAGATTAGCTAAATTTTCTTTACAATTTTTAAAATATATGTAATTTGTTTTTCTTGGGTGAACTTTTCTTTAGTTTAACTCACTTATACTTATAGTTTAAACTAGGTTTAGTTTTGAAATCAAAGTTTACCCAAAATTTGTTTAAGGTTTTATATACATTTTTAATTTGTTTTGCTTTAGTTAACTTTTTTAAAGTTAAACTCTTAAACAAAAATAAGTTTAAACCTCGTTTAATTTTAGAATCAAAGATTAGCTAAATTTTCTTTAAAATTTTGAAAATTTATTTAATTTGTTTTTCTTGGATGAACTTTTCTTTAGTTTAACTGACTTATACTAATAGTTTAAACTAGGTTTAGTTTTGAACTCAAAGTTTACCTAAAATTTGTTTAAGGTTTTATATAAATTTTTAATTTGTTTTGATTTAGTCAAATTTTTTAAAGTTAAACTCACAAACAAAAATAAGTTTAAACCTCGTTTAATTTTAGAATCAAAGATTAGCTAAATTTTCTTTAAAATTTTGAAAATTTATTTAATTTGTTTTTCTTGGATGAACTTTTCTTTAGTTTAACTCACTTATACTTATAGTTTAAACTAGGTTTAGTTTTGAACTCAAAGTTTACCCAAAATTTGTTTAAGGTTTTATATACATTTTTAATTTGTTTTGCTTTAGTTAACTTTTCTAAAGTTAAACTCTCAAATTATAAAAAGTTTAAACTTCGTTTAATTTTAGAATCAAAGATTAGCTAAATTTTCTTTACAATTTTTAAAATATATGTAATTTGTTTTTCTTGGGTGAACTTTTCTTTAGTTTAACTCACTTATACTTATAGTTTAAACTAGGTTTAGTTTTGAAATCAAAGTTTACCCAAAATTTGTTTAAGGTTTTATATACATTTTTAATTTGTTTTGCTTTAGTTAACTTTTTTAAAGTTAAACTCTCAAACAAAAATAAGTTTAAACCTCGTTTAATTTTAGAATCAAAGATTAGCTAAATTTTCTTTAAAATTTTGAAAATTTATTTAATTTGTTTTTCTTGGATGAACTTTTCTTTAGTTTAACTGACTTATACTAATAGTTTAAACTAGGTTTAGTTTTGAACTCAAAGTTTACCTAAAATTTGTTTAAGGTTTTATATAAATTTTTAATTTGTTTTGATTTAGTCAAATTTTTTAAAGTTAAACTCACAAACAAAAATAAGTTTAAACCTCGTTTAATTTTAGAATCAAAGATTAGCTAAATTTTCTTTAAAATTTTGAAAATTTATTTAATTTGTTTTTCTTGGATGAACTTTTCTTTAGTTTAACTCACTTATACTTATAGTTTAAATTAGGTTTAGTTTTGAAATCAAAGTTTACCCAAAATTTGTTTAAGGTTTTATATACATTTTTAATTTGTTTTGCTTTAGTTAACTTTTCTAAAGTTAAACTCTCAAATTATAAAAAGTTTAAACTTCGTTTAATTTTAGAATCAAAGATTAGCTAAATTTTCTTTACAATTTTTAAAATATATGTAATTTGTTTTTCTTGGGTGAACTTTTCTTTAGTTTAACTCACTTATACTTATAGTTTAAACTAGGTTTAGTTTTGAACTCAAAGTTTACCCAAAATTTGTTTAAGGTTTTATATAAATTTTTAATTTGTTTTGCTTTAGTTAACTTTTTTAAAGTTAAACTCTCAAACAAAAATAAGTTTAAACCTCGTTTAAGTTTAGAATCAAAGATTAGCTAAATTTTCTTTAATATTTTGAAAATTTATTTAATTTATTTTTCTTTGATGAACTTTGCTTTAGTTAAACTCAAGTATGCTAATAGTTTAAACTCGGTTTAGTTTTGAAATCAAAGTTTACCCAAAATTTGTTTAAGATTTTAAATACATTTTTAATTTGTTTAGCTTTAGTTAACTTTTCTAAAGTTAAACTCTCAAATAAAAATTTGTTTAAACTTCGTTTAATTTTAGAATCAAAGATTAACAAAAATTTTTTTACGACTTTTAAAATTTGTTTTATTTGTTTATGTTTGGATAACTTTTTTACCGTTAAACTTGTTAATACTAATAGTTTAAACTAGGTTTTACAGCTTAGTAATGAAAAATTGGAACGATTTTCCTTATAATTATTCATCAATTTTTTTATTTATCTTTACAGATATATTGCTGCTCTGTTTTTAAAGGTAAATATGCATAAATTTATTTATTATTAATTAAAATTGTATTAAGGAGTGAGATCGAAAAATTCTTAACACACGTTTTTCATTACATTTTTTAACCCAAGTATTATTTGAATTTTTTTTTGATCAAGTTACCTTTGAAAAACATGTCAGTTATTATGTGTAATGTCAATTATATTAATTTTTTTGTTAATCTGATTAAAATGAGTGACCAGAAAAAAGTGCGTACTGAAATTATTAAATATTTTCAACAAAACCCAACTTGGTCTTACAAAAAGTTGGCCAAGCATACAAAGGTCTGCCGTCAAACTGTTTCCAATGTTATTAAACAGTACCGGGAGAACTTGTCAGTTGATAGAAAACCTGGTTCAGGTAGAAGGAATGGTCCACATGATGTTTCTAAAGCCAAAAAAATAGAACGCATTTTCAAAAGAGCTCCCAACACATCCGGTAGGAAAGCAGCCCGGTTAGCTCAGTGCTCGGACTATTTGGTACGAAAAGTTAAAGCTAATGCAGGTTTAAAAACATACAAGGCTCAAAAAGTTCCTGACAGGAACGCTACTAAAAATTTAGAGGCCAAAAACAGAGCACGGAAATTGAAGTCAAGTTTTATAAAAAAATATTCTTGCTGCATAATGGATGACGAAACGTATGTTCTGGCAGATTTTTCGCAACTTCCAGGTCAAAAATTTTATGTTGCTGATGCTCGAGGGAATGTTGAAGAAAAGTTTAGGACCCAAAAGCAGACAAAATTTCCCAGAAAGTTCTTGGTATGGCAAGCAATATGCAGTTGCGGCAAAAGAAGCCACTCATTTGTTACAACGGGCTCTATAAATACCGAAATTTACATCAAGGAATGTTTACAAAAAAGGCTGCTTCCATTCATAAGACTTCATAATGTGTCCACTTATTTTTGGCCTGACTTGGCATCCTGTCACTATGGCAAACAAGCCCTTGAGTGGTACAAGAACAATAATGTGGTATTTGTACCAAGAGAGGCAAATCCTCCAAACTGCCCGGAGCTAAGGCCAGTGGAGAGATATTGGGCTCTTGTTAAAAGAGAATTGAAGAGTACAAAAAAGGTGTCCAAAAGTGTGGTAGATTTTAAACGGAGATGGACTACATGTTCGAGCAAAGTGACAGAAAGCACTATAAAAACGTTAATGGAAGGGTTTCCGAAAAAGGTTCAAAATTTCATCACTAGTGATTAAAACTATAAAAATAATTTTTTTTGTAAATTGTAATAATAATTTCAATCAAATAAAAAAAAAATTAAAGCTGTAAGTTTAGTGGTTTCTTTTTTATAAACATATATGTATGTTAAGAATTTTTCGATCTCACTCCTTAATAGAAAACCTATTAACAAAAAGGCAGATGTTAATATTTCATTAAAAGCTTCATTATATTAATGTATAAGCTATTCAAATACCATTTTATATTCTTAAAAACATCAATAAGGCTTTTTCATTGTTTTGTATTCTAGCATTGACACTTTTATTTAAAAAAAAAATAAACCCTTAACATAACAAAAATTCACAAAGTATAAAAATTGTTACAAGACTCATATAATTACAGGTGTTCATTACTTTAAAAATGAATAAACTATAAGCGGCTTTTCACAAAACATCAGGCGGACAATTGAAAGCGTTTTTAATGATACAGGACGGGGGGTTCAATTTAAATTGTCACTCGACCATAGAGAACATAAAACACTAGACAGCTCCTGTTTTTTAAACTTCTTCACATTCTTTTTAATTTTTTTCTCATTTTTTTTTGTAGGAAAGTAATGAAAATGTTTAAATTATATTTTTTCATTATTAAAAGCTTAAACATTATAAAAGATAAGAACTACTTGGTATAGTATAGAATGTATAAAGTGCACATACCACAACAAAACATCATCATAAATAGTTTTCTGTGGCAAAAATGTGTTTAGTTTTGTTTTTTTGTGGCAAATACGGAGTAATTAAGCCACGCTTGTCATTATGTGTCGTATTTTATTGTGCAATTTACATGTAGGAAAATACAAGCGCTATTTAACACACACAAAGCTGAGGGAAATTTAAAACAGTGTAATCTTTGAAAAATTAAAGCAGTTTTTATATTATTTACATAGTGTAAACAATGTAAACTAATTTTTTTTGAGATGTAAACAATTAAAAATCTAGAAAATTTTCGAAAACTTTTTTTTAATTTTGGATTTTTATAATTTTTTTACATTGTTGACATGGTGTAAACAATGTAAAATCAATTTCGATGAATATATTTTAAATTTCCAGTATGAAATTATTAAAGAAATCCAGTTTTATTAAATTTTTTGCAATTGTTTACATTTTTGACATAATGTAAACAATGGTGTAATTCTAAATAAGCTTTATTAATTGCAAGATTTTTATTAGAAAATCAATGTTATTACAACACTTGTCCATTTTCTACATATTTTATCCAGGAAATCAAAAAATTTTTTTCTTTAAATTTTTATTTTTTACAAAATTTTTTTTAAAATATGTAAAATAAATTTTTGTTTGAATACTTATGACTTTCAGTATAAACTTTGTTAAAATTTTAGGTTTTATCAATTGTTTACATTGTTGACATAATGTAAACAATAGTCTAAAGAGCAAAATCTGTAATATTATTTTAAAAATTTTAACTGAAATTATATATTTAATTTTTTGTTTACTTTTAACCGTATTTTACCCAATGTAAAATATTTTTTTATTAAAAAAAATTTAATTTTTTTTTTTTTTGGAAAATTTAAAATTTGTTTACATTGTTGACATAGTGTAATTAAAGTAAAATAACTTTTCTTTACATAATTTAAGATTTCCAAAATAAACTTTAGTAAAAATACCAGTTTTTACAATTCTTTACATTGTTGACATGGTGTAAACAATTGTGTAATTCTTAACCTTTAATGAAAATTTCACATTTTCAGCATAATTTATGAACTTTGAACAAATTCCGATTTTTTTACATATTTTACATCATGTAAACAATGGAAATTATTCACTCTTATATTATATTTTCAGTATAAAATTTATGAAAGCTTAAGGTTTTAACCCATTTTTTGCATTGTTGACATGATGTAAATAATGTAAAATAAGTTTTAATTAGTAATTTGAAGATTTCCGGTATTAAGTGTATTAAAAATAGCAGTTTCTATGTTTCTTTCCAATTATTTACATTGTTGACATGATGTAAACAATTATGTAAAACCTTCCATTTATTAAAAATTTTCATATTTTTGCATAATTTATTAACTTTGAACACTTGTCGATTTTTTAACATATTTTACATCATGTAAATAATGTAAAATATTTTTTTCTTTTGTACATTTTATATTTTCTATAAAAAATTTATGAAAAATTAAGGTTTTCGCCAATTTTTTACATTGTTGACATGGTGTAAACAAGGTAAATCATGTTTTCATTAGTAATAATAATTTGAAGATTTCCTGTATTAAGTGTATTAAAAATTGCAGTTTCTATGTTTCTTTCCAATTATTTACATTGTTGACATGGTGTAAACAATTGTGTAAATCTTAACCTTTAATGAAAATTTCACATTTTCAGCATAATTTATAAACCTTGAACACTTGCCGATTTTTTAATATATTTTACACCAAGTAAACAATGTAAATTTTTGAATCTTGAGTAAATTTTAAATTTCGGAAAATTTTATTCTCTTTATTTTTTTTTTAATAAATTTACACAATTGTCTTTTGTTCTTTTATACTGCTGCCTTTCAAATATCATCCATCAATTGTTTTTTTTTTTTTTTTTGTTTGTTATTGAATTAATTACACTTGACCAAAAAGAAGGGTAGATGCTTAAATTTGTTTCTCGCTCTTGCTATTTTCTTGCCTTCATTTGGTGTAATATAAACGTGAAATATAATGTTGCTTTATTTTTATGGTTGCTGTCATTTTCCTTACAGCAATTAGACTGGACGTAGACTCACCAAAAAAAATAATAATAAAGTTTTTCTTCTTTTTCCTGCACTTTTTTTAAATTTACCCTTTTTTCCAGGCAGCTTTCATTTACAAAAGGTGTTGTAAAATGTTGTTTTTGTTGCTGTATTAAATTTTATGTTTTTATTGCTTTAGTTTTTTGTTCTTTCCATACGCCACACTCTCCTGTCAATGTTAAAGTGCAATGCTCAAAGAAAGGGAATTATTATCAGGTATTAGTGCATGAGCTCCCCCCTTTTTGGTTTGAAATGTTGATGTAAAAAAACTGCAACAACAAAGAAAATTGCAACAAATTATATTAAAGATCACCTTTTTTTGTGCTGGGTGTTCATATATAGCAGCCAAGATCATTGTTGAGTGATAAGCTTCGATGGTTGGCTCTCTGTGTTTTATTTTTTTTTTTTATAAATTTACACTAACAACAACAATGTGGTCATTACATTTATGTCTGAATTTTTATATGTTTGATGTATAGTTTGTTGCTGCTGATGACGATGATTTCAATATAAAATTTAATTTAGTGTCTTTTTTTTTTTTGCTTTTGTTGTTGTTTAAAGTGTTGGTTTTTAATAATGGTATTTTTTATATAGTTATTTTTTTTTTGTTTAGTTTTTATGCAAAAAAAAAATTCAAACCGATTCAGTGAGCATTAAATTTGTAATTTTAACTTCTGTATTTTTTCCTAGGCTTTTTTTTAAAACAATTTGGAGTTTTTCTCATCAATTGTTTTTCACTTTTAGCTAATAAACATTATAATTAATAAAAATTTTCATTAAATACTTTTTATATAGTAATATCAAGCATATTTTATATGAATTTGATAAAACTTTTACATTTCCAGTTTTACATTAATGTAAAATTCGGTCTTAAACCAATTATTTACATTGTTGACATAGTGTAAACAATGTAAATTAACTTTTCATTTGTAAGGTAATTATTTCAATTATGTATTTTGATAAAATTTGGAGGTTTTACAATTTTTTTTATTTTTTTACATTGTTTACACAATGTAAATAATTGTGTAAATCTTAGCCTTTAATAAAAGTTTGCGTAGTTTAGCACAATTTATAAACTTTAAACACTTGCCGATTTTTTTACATATTTTACATCGTGTAAACAAAGTAAAATATCCCTGTTTTGGGGCATTTTACATTCAGTTTTATATAAACTTAAGGTTTTAACATATTATTTACATTGTTGACATTGGAGTAAACCATGTAAATTTATTTTTCGCTAAAAATACACAAATTTTCAATACAAACTTTGTTCAAATTTGGAAGTTTTACAACATTTTTCTAATTCTTTACATTGTTGACATAGTGTAAACAATTAAGTAAATCCATAATTTTCTTTAATATGTTCACATTTTTATTTTAATTTATAAACTTTAAACATTTGCCGATTTTTTTACATAATTTACACGCAGTAAACAATGTAAAGTAACCTTTATTTGGTGCATTTTACATTTCAATTATACAATTTATGAAAATTTTAAGTTTTTACCAATAGTTTACATTGTTGACATTGTGTAAACAATGTAAATTAAGTTTTTATTAATAATTTGAAGATTTCTGGTATAAACTTTATAAAAACTTGAAGGTTTTTCAAATTGTTCCATTAATTTACATTGTTTACACAATGTAAACAATTATGTAAATCTTAGACTTTATTAAAAATGTTAACATTTTTAGCTTAATTTATAAACTTTAAACACTTGCCAATATTTTTACATATTTTACACCGTGTAAACAATGTAAAGTTATCTTTATTTGGTGCATTTTACATTTCCATTATACAATTAAATTTAAAGTTTTTACCTATAGTTTACATTGTTGACATGGTGTAAACAATGTAAATTAAGTTTTTATTATTAATTTCAAGATTTACGGTATAAAGTTTATTAAAACTTGGAGGCTTTTCAATATTTTCCAATTCTTTACATTGTTTACACAATGTAAACAATTATATAAATCCTAAACTTTATAAAAAAATTTCACATTTTTAGCTGAATTTATAAACTTTAAACACTTGCAGATTTTTGTACATATTTAACACCGTGTAAACAATGTAAAATATATTTTCTTTAGCGTATTTTACAATTTCTATATAAAATAAAATAAGGTTTTAAGCAATTACTTACATTATTGACATGATGTAAACCATGTAAATTAAGGTTTTATCAGTTGTCTGATGAATTAATAATTAAATGTATTACAAATTATAGTTTCTGTGTTACCTTCCAATTATTTACATTGTTGACATAGTGTAAACAATTATGTAAATCTTTAATTTTAACTCAAATTTGCACATTTTTAACTTAATTTATAAACTTGAACACTTGTTGGGTTTTTTACATATTTTACACCATGTAAACAATGTAAAAATTATACTTTCTTTAAAAAATTTTATATTTTTATTAAAAAAAAAATTATTGAAAATTTTAGTTTTTATGAATTTCTCTAAATTTACCAGGTAAACAATGAAAACTTTATTAAATTTTTATAATTCTAAGAGAAATTAAGTATCTTTTTCTATTTTTTACATATTTGACATGGTTTAAGACCTAACAAAATTACTTTGGTATTAAAAAACTTGTTATAGATTGGAGTGTCATAGAACCGTTGTTATTTCAAATCTATTTAACTTTTAAACCTTTTGATTTCTTTGTGATTAATAGAACACTGTTAACTTTATGCTGGCCTTATAGAAATAACATTTTATTACCTTTTATTTGTCATTATTATAATACAAGTACAAATTTCCTTTATCTAATAAATGTCAAAATAATATTTTTAACATCATTAGTCAAAGATGAGATTTAACATCATCATATAACAACATGAATGAAATATACCAAAAATTACGCAGGAAATTTTTGTATAAATGTTTTATTAACTACCAACATTATGCTGGTTATAAATGATTAACAATTATCACTGAAACTGAGTAGCCCAGGAGAAAAGAAATGGAAGAAAGTTGCTTAACAATGTAAGCCACTAGAAAACCCCAGGGGTTCACAATAACACAGCAAGAAAATTAAGCAAAACAACAAAAGGATCATTTGTTGCAATCATGTAAAACATCCTTTTAAAAGATTTTTCTAGTTGTAATAAAGCAATCAAAGTCCTGGGATATCAAAGAGAATAGATGCCAAAGTTTTTTTAAGCTTAAGCTGCACACCAGGTTTAATAATAAATAAAATTTAAAAATTTGTTTGGTTTGAAAAAAAACGGAAGTTACAACGTTTTACTAATAAAAATATTGTAAAAATATTCGCATTTAATTAAACCCCCACTCATTTTATAGCTTTTATATTGAAATGGAATAAATGTTTACATTATTTATTTATTAGCTGAATTTAAACTAGATTTTTTTAGAAAACGTTTTTAAATTAATATTGTTTTTTTAATGAAATTAAGTTATAAAGCAAATAAATAAAACAACCTATCAGTTGCAAATTTATGCAAGCCATAACAGAAATGCAGAATAGGGCGGATAGAAAGCTATAAATGTTTATAAGTACAGAACTTCTAAACCACATAATTGATCTCTAACAAATTTCGAACATAAATAAAGCAACAGGAAAGCTTTCCATGTAAAGCTTAAAAGATATAATAAACTTTTGCTTAAAGCTTGCTACAGTGCGCCAAAGTTGAGTAACTTTTATATGAAAAAAATTTCACAGTTTGGGCAGATTTATAGTAAGTTGTGACTTTTGCCTTGATTTGTTTAACATGTGGTAGTGAAATGTTGGACTTATTGTATATCAGTGGATAGGAAATTATAACTAGTTTTAAGAAATGTATACAAAAAAAAGTACTAAAGTTATCTTTTGTTGAAGACTTTTGTAATAAAAACGATAAATTGTGAAAATTTTATTTCTATAATTTTAACACTTAAACTTAATTTAACCTAGGGAATTGAAAGAATAGACTTTTTGTATATCATTGGATAGGAAATTATGGCTATTTTTTAGAAATATCTAAGTTTTTTAAACAATTGAATCTTTAAAGAAGACCTTATCTAAAAATGAGACCATTTGTTAAATCTAGGATAAAACAAGTAAGAAAGTATGGTCGGTAAAGCCCGACCACATAATACCCTACACTAAGTAAAAGAATAATTTATATTTTTGAGTGATTTTCGGAAGTGAAATTAGGTCGTGTGATTTGTGTCTGTATGAAAGTTTACTATGTTGAATTTTGTGAGTATACCAACATTTTTAAGCGATTTATTCACGTTAAAGTGATTTTCGGAAGCGGGTCTATATGGGAGCTATGACTAATTATGGACCGATCGTAACAAAATTTGGTGACATGAATTTTGTGTATATAGAACTTATTTGGAGCGCAATTTGTGGAGATACATTTATAAATTAAACATTTATGACTGATAAAGTCCAATTTTTGCATAGAAAATCTATTTTAGAAGTGAGTAAGAAATATCTAAAATTATAGCAAGTTGTTTTTTAGCTTCCATTTATTACACATTTGAAAATGAGCAGTTAGACTTATTATATATCATTGGATAGGAAATTGTGTCTAATTTTCAAAAATGTAAAAATATTTCACAAATGTTAATATTCGTTAAAGATTTTTGTTATAAAAACAAAAAATAATGAAATTATAATTCTATGATTATTTTACTTAAACTTTATTGCAAATATGTTTGCATCAATAGTAGAGATTGAAATGATTTTTATATATTTTATTGATTAAGATGTGAGGATTCCAGATATACTAACTTTAGTTAAAATAACGAAATTTTTCAAAATATTTTTTTGAAAATTAATATTAAATACATGTCCTTAAAAATATGATTTTCTCATTTATAAAAAGATTATCGTAATATTGTTATAAATACAGTAGCTCTACTTTTTTTCGAGCGAAAAATTTTAATTATTTTTAGCTCCAAAAAAATCAACTTTTTCTACGTGATGATACAGATTTGAAATGTTAAACTTTGGTGTGGTAAAAATATGACTTCCTCCTCCAAATTGTCTCGCGTATTCAAAATTGTATGTAGATTTCAGTATTTATTGACCAAATTGTTATAAACATGTTATTCTATAATCTTCTGTAAAAAAAATTATTAAGAAATTAACAATTGAATTGGAATAAGCTAAAGAAATGTTGCATATATGATCAATATTTCAACTTTTGTTGAAAAATATTTGATATTCTAACAATGCTAAATGTAGGGTGTTTGATTAAATTCCAACAAAATTACATAGATCGGAAACTCTCCTATCAAAGACCTAACTCAGTTGTAAAAACCTAAGTGGTGAGAATGTAATAGTATAATAAACTATGTGAAAACAAAAACAATACTCAAAGGTGTGATTATTTTGTGTAATTTTTTGGTTTAAGTTTTTTTATAGTTTCCGCTCTATGTGTATTTCTCTATGGTTTTAACTAAATAAATATTTTTATATAGAGAATTCTTATATTTTCACAATCTCCAGCACCTAAGGAAGGTTTTGATAATGAAATATTTTTTCGAACTTAAGTTCGAATTTTCGAACATTAAGAAAAATGCTATAAAACGGCTGAAAATATATTAAATGTTTATGTTTTTACAATCTCCAACTCCCAAAGAATTTTTTGGTAAGAAAAAAAATTTTCGAATTTAAAATTGTATTTTCGAACATTAAAGAAATTTTAAAAAATTACAGAAAATATAGAAAATTATTATTATTTACAATTTTTAACGGCCAAAGTATTTTCTGGCCAAAAAAATATATTCGAACTTAAGTTGAAATTTCGAAAATCTTGTAAAAAAAGCTACAAATATACAAAATTTTTGTTTTTTTTAGAATCTCCAGGAGCAACCTTTTTTTGTGGTTCGAAAATATTTTCGAATCTAAAAAATTATTTTTCGAACATTAAAAAATTCTAGAAAAAATCACAAATATAAAAAAATTTAATTTTTTTAGAATCTCTATCAGCAAACAATTTTTTGGTGGTTCGAAAATATTTTCGAAATTATAATCGAATTTTCGAACATTAAAAAACTTGTAGATATATAAAATTTTTATTTTTTTTAGAATCTCTAGGAGCAAACAATTTTATGGTAATTCGGAAAATATTTTCGAACTTAAGTTCGAATTTTCGAACATTAAAAAAATTCCAGAAAAACCCACAAATATAGAAAATTTTTATTTTTTTTAGAATCTCTAGCAGCAAACAATTGTTTGGTAGTTCGAAAATATTTTCGAAATTAAGCTGGAATTTTCGAACATTAAAAAAAGCTAGCAAAAGCTTCAAATATAAAAAAAAATATTTTTTTTAGAATCTCTAGCAGCAAACAATTTTTTGGTAGTTCGAAAAAATTTTCGAACATTAAAAAAATGCTAGAAAAATCCACAAATATACAAAATTTTTATTTTTTTAAGAATCTCTAGGAGCAAACAATTTTTTGGTAGTTCGAAAATATTTTCGAACTTATAATCGATCTTTCGAACATTAAAAAACTTGTAGATAATGTCAGAAATATAAAAAAAATAATATTTTTTGCAGCAGGAAAATATTTTCGAAATTAATTTTAAATTTTTGAACATTAAAAGCCAGAAATATACAAAATTGGTATTTTATTTAGAATCTGTAGGAGCAAACAAATTTTTTGGTAGTTCGAAAATATTTTCGAAATTAAAATCGAATTTTCGAACATTAAAAAACTTGTAAATAAAGCCAGAAATATACAAAATTTGTATTTTATTTAAAATCTGTAGGTGCAAAAAATTTTTTCTGGGTTCGAAAATATTTTCGAAATTAAGTTCGAATTTTTGAACATTAAGAGAAATACAACACGCTCGCTGAAATTTTCTGGTTCACAATCAAAGAATCAACGAAAATAATTTGACAGTCAAGCAAGTCGAGAATCCTATATTTTTCTCTCAAACAACTTATGAATGAATGAATCTGTCCATAATTAAAAGAAACCATGATAAAAAATAATCTACACTCTAGAGTAGAAGTTGTTTGACTCTGATGAGGAATAAAAAGAGCTAGCCGAATGGAGTACTCCATCATTGTAAACGTAGATTTAAGTCTTTCTCTACACAGAAAAAACTATTTCTTAAACCGTTTCAATTCAAATATTTGTCACATATTGAACTGGTTTCAATTATTTCATAATTAAATCAAGTATTCATTTGCTCAAAAACAAAATTTCTTGATATTTTCTATTGAATTTGATTATTTTGACAATTGAATATACAATTTTCGTTATTGGTTGAATTTCAAATACAAAAATTATTGAATAGATAACTTTCGTAATTGAAACACAAAAAATAACAAAAATGTGTTTTCAATTACGAAAATTATCTATTCAATAATTTTTGTATTTGAAATTGAACCAATAACGAAAATTGTATATTCGATTGACAAAATAATCAAATTCAATAGAAAATATCAAGAAATTTTGTTTTTGAGCAAATGAATACTTGATTTAATTATGAAATAATTGAAACCAGTTCAATATGGGATAAATGTTTGAATTGAAATATAATTTTTTCTGTGTAATAATAAAGCATGTTTGGTAGAAATCGGTTTAGAAATGTAGAAGTTATATGGACTGCAATGTATACAAAATTCTTCTAATAATATTAATTAAAGCTCTATTTTGAAAGCTTAACTCCTGTTCTATTGAAATAGCAAATTTGGTTCTGATCGCTTCAGAAGTTTAATAATTTGGAACGGTCTTAATGAGTGACATTTTCCTTTTAAAAACGCATGAAAATAAAATGCGCCCACATTCAATCTTAACTTTTATTTCAATTCATTATTTATTTAGTCCATTCATTCATAATTCAAAAATTTCTTATCAAATTTCCAAAGTGGTTGCCTGTTTTTTCTATTCTCTTTTTCAACCACAATAAAAACTAAATAAAAATCACCATCAATTGAATTCTAAAGAAAGAAATAAAAAACAAAAACTTACCTTTTGCCATTACGTCGCCTCCGTTTGGTGGCATACACTGTGCCCAGTTGGCTCATTGCTAAGGCGGAGTTCGTTATGGTCGCCGTTTTGAAGGATTCTGTTACTCTAACCAGCACAAAAAAAGCTCAAACTACAGCAGCAGCCACAGCAGTAACAGTAACAACAGCACAATCCCCAACTTGCAGCCCCAGCACTTTTCTTGTCTTTGTTTAAATGATTGTGTTGTTTGTTAAAGCTGGCTGCTTCTTTATTTTATTTTAATTTTTTATTTTAGGTTTTTTGTTTTTGTTTTTTTAAGGCGTGAGATTTTGTTTTTGTTGTTCACTGTTTTTATTTCGCTTAAAAGACTTTTGTTGGAAGTTTTGATTTTTACTTTTTATTTATTTTTTTATTTTAGTTAGTTGATGTTTTTTTTTTTTTGTTTGTTGTGTTGGTTGTTATCTTACAATTTATGTTATTTTTAACACGATTGTCATTAGTTAAGAGATTTTTTAATTAATTAAAACTTTTTTTCTTTAGATTTTTTTTTTTTTTTTGCAGAGGAATTAAAAGGAATTTTTATTTTTGGGCATTTGTTGTTTGATTATTTTATTTTATTGTATTATTTCTGTTTAATTATTGCACTTTTTTAAAGGGTTGTTTACTTTTTTTATTATTATTTATAAAGAAGATCTAGAAAATGAAGAGAATTTTTATAAAAATTAGTTTTTGAAATGAAATTTTTTTAGATTTTTTATAGAAATGAAGTTTAAAAACAAAATATATTCTAAAAAATAACTTAAATACACAATGGGACAGATAAAAATCGATATAACTTCTAAACTATAAAACTGATGTTTATTAAATTTGCTATATTAATAGAGTTGGTGTTAGGCTTTCTAAATATTATTTAAATAGATTTAAAATTTATATTCAATTAATGCTACAAGGAGCCCAAGGTAAAACCTCATAAATGGAAAGTTATTTCTTTGGCTGCCTTTTGTTTAATATGTTTAAATAAAGATATAGACTTGTTATATATCATTAAATAGGAAATTGTGTCTACTTTTCAGAAATTTGTAAATAATTTCAACAATAAAATTTGTATAAAAAAATTTTCCTTAAAATCTAGAAAATTTTAAAATCATTTGCAAAATAAATAGAACTTTTTAGGCGATCAATGTAAAATTTGAAATGTAAAAGCGGAATTAATCAAGTTTTCAAAATATTGTGTGAATGACTTAAAACTGCGTATCTTTTGAACGCAGTTTTTGTTTTTAATAAATTATATGTCATTTTGAAGAGTACGTATCTGTAATTTATTCTCACTTAGTTATTGAACATTATAATGGAAACAACAATTTTATTTTTGCTTCGAAAGCAACGAATGTTGTGCCAACAAAGCGTCATATGCGGGAAGTTTTGCTTTACATTTTTAATTTGAAAAAAGTTCGGCTGAAGCACACCAAAGCTTATGGTGAATGTGTTCCACCGGTTTCAAAGAGCAAGCGATGAAGTGGTGATCTTGACACAGAAGACAAATATCGCTCATGCCAGCCAAAAAAGTTTGAAGACTATGAATTGAAAGCATTACTCTATGATGATTGTTGTCAAACTCAACAAGACCAGTGCTAGGTCATTGGGAGCTACTCAAGCAGCAATTTCAAAACGTTTGCGAGCAGCAGGATTCATCTAAAAGCAGGGAAATTGGGTACCATACGAATTGAAACCGAGAGACTTTGAACGAACATTTTGCATGTCTGAAATGCTGCTTAAATGCTATAAAAGAAGATATTTTTTGCACCGAATAATTACTTGCGTAATGTAGCCATTACGACATTACGAAGAGATGGTACTTGAAGCCCGGCCAACCAGCCAAATCGACACCAAAGCCAAAAATCCATGACGCTAAGGTAACTATCTGTATTTGGTGGGACCAAAAGGGTCCTAAATATTATGAGCTGCTGAAATCTGACTAGACCTTCATAGGAAACCTGTACTGAACACAACTGATTCGTTTAAAGCGAGCATTGGCCGAAAAATGCCCAGAATATGCGGCCAGATATGAAATGGTTGGTTAGTTTTGCCTCACGCGCCTTGTAGTCCAGACCGCTCCCGTCCGACTACCGTTTGTTTGGAACGATGCAGAACGCTCTCTCTGGGATACCTTGGAACAGAGTATCCGATACTGGCATGAAGACTTTTTTTGGCTCGGAATCCATATGTTGCCAGACAGATGGGAAAAGGTCTTAGCTATGGCCAATACTTTGAATAAATTTATATTGTACAAATGTTTCAAAATAAAAGCTAAACATTTGAAAAAATCCATCATTTTTGAATGCAATAAAATTTATTAAACGAATTTTATAATTCCATATGAAGAATCTCTATGAACTTGTTTCTCGAGCAGAAATTACTACTTCTTCCAATATTCTAACTACAAATTTACGTCTCATGCTAACAAATTAATATGGGCCCAAGACTGAAAATACCTCAACGCCAGACTCTAGGTTGATAATACAGTTTTGCAAAAAATGTTATGTCATCACAATACATGAAAGATGAGAAAAAAAACTTTGAGTTTTTGCTGTAGTAATATTGATAATACGATAATACGAATCGATGTTGTGGCGGAATTGTATTTTTGCCAGGGTTTTTTCCTAATTTTGAAATTTTTAATTCAAATATTGTTTCAAATGTAGATAATAATTTAAAATTCATCAGTCACGGACAATTAAAATACATACTGAAATAATGCGGAGTTCAAAACAAAAGCGCTTAATTTTTTTTTATTTTCGGATTTTTTTCATGACAAACATATGAATGATGAGACAATTTTCAAATCGAAAATTTACGTAAACCAAGTAAGCCTTGGAATAGATTTAATATTCTCTAAAATATTTTAAAAGCATAGAGAAATATACTCTCCTTCTCAAAGACCTAACTCAGTTGTCAAAAACCTAAGTGATGAGAATGTATTAAATAAAGCAATGTGAAAACAACACTCGTGTGATATTATTTTGAGTCAAATTCTGGTTTGAGATTTTTTCTAGTTTCCGCTCTTGTTATTTCTATGTTTTAAAAACAATTTATTAGACCTCTACAACACGATTTGTGAAAAATAGTTTAATCGGAATCTAGAAATATGAGGAAAATAAAAGTAGAGCTGGTAAATTATACTTCTTTGGATACTCATAATTTGAAAATTATGGAAAAGTTTTAAACAATTTTTATTTTCTGGCGCAATCAGGTCCTGATGCCTACGGGTTGGCAGCTTGATATCCCCTTGATTTTACTAGTTGCTGGTGCAATATCAAAAATAGTTTAATAGAAAGTTGGTAATGTTTCTAAAGCTACCTATACACGGTTGTCAGATTGTCAGAAACATGCTCAGAAAATGGTTAACACAACCATGAGAACTTAAGTTGAAACATGTTAACCATTTATTGAACATTTTCTGACAATATTGTAAGAATATGACAACCGTGTATACGTAGCTTAACCTTTAACTTATGACGTGAAAATGTTTGACATAGTCACAGATGTGGTGTAAATTTTACACCTTATAATTTTTGCAAAAAATTTTACTTTAAAAAACATTTTTTCGTTAATATTTGCTTTTCAAAAATAATATACAACAATTTTAATTTAAAAAAATTAAAAAAATAAAGCAAAATGTTAATTGAAACAAAAATCCAGGCACTTTATTTCGCATGCCTTTTTGATAAAACTTTAAAAAAATGAAGAGAGGGTGTAAAATTTACCACCACCTCATAAGTTAAAGGTTAAGCAGTATGAATTCGAAACAAATTCAAACAATTTTCAACGATTAGTTTCTTTCAATAAAGATTTACGTCGGAAAAATTGTTTCATGAATTTCTTTAACTATTTATGGGCTAAAATCTACCTCTGAAAATATCGAGTTGTTACTTTTTGGTATGAAGAAATTAGCAATATTTCTTTAAAAGTTTGTAATTCAGAAAATGTATTGCAAAGTAAAAGATATTTCGATAAAAAAACCAACTGTTTTATCGTTTAAACATATTTCAAATAAGCATCTTTACTGGAATTCAAGTTGAAATCAAGTTTAATTCAAGCCTTGAATCCAGTATCAAGCAATTGAATTACAGTTAGTTGTATTACAATTTACATCACTAGCATTCTCCATTAAAAAGGAAACATATATTCAAGCCACATGTTTTTTGTTGAAAAAATATTTAATTTTTTCAAACATTTTTCATAAATATAAATGTTCAAGTGTTTGAATTTTTGAGGCTTTGGTGCTTATTGGAATAATAGCTATCGAACATGTTTTTCGCCAACAATTTTTTTTTAGCAAAACTCTTATAATCAAGAAAGAAAGTTTGCCAATAACTGGCTGAGATAAAGCAAATATTTCAAATCTGTTCTGTAAATCGCAATCGCGAGTTTAACTGCCAGGAGTATACTGAAATGAAGTGAGGTATTTAGACTAAACCAAACTTAAAAGTAACAATAAAATTATGAATTAATTGAATTAAACGTGTTTTCTTTTCATTTCAATCAAAACTAGTAGCATTTTCTTTAAATTTTTATTAAAAATATGAAATTTTAAAACTGTTCTTTGGTTTTGTTAATTTTGTCTGACCATTTTTTATGCACAGGCAATTTAAATAAGAAGCTGATCTAAATGATCTTCTGTACCGAGACCCTCAATAATGAGTAAACACCACTGAATTTTTTGGATTTTTTTAAGATCATGGAAATCATTATAGTCCGACTTAAAGCTTTTTTTCAACACCGAATCTATTATTACAACCCAATCTCCAACAAAACGAAACTTTTAAATTTTAATCGATGGATAGATTTTAGGATTTTCATTATCTTTGAGGCTCTCTGTGTGTTGTAAGTACTGGGAATAATTTAAATGAAGTAACTTGTTATTTTTCCTAAAGAAATCTATAAAAAATTAGAAATTTGAAAAAAGCTGAGAACAAATCACAAGCAAAATGCGTGTGTTTCAGAACATGCAGAAACAACTTTGACGATTTACTACTCACAGTGATTATATATAAATAAATTTGATATATAATTACTGTTTTACGAAATTCTGAATTAATTCATAATTAAATTCATTCAACCTTTAAATAAAATTTTTTCAATTCAAATCTTTTCCAAATGGTTTTAAAATATTTTTTTTTAACAATTTGTTTTTGCTTATAATCAAGAACTGGATTTTTTGTGTATAAATGGCTGTTATTAGCAAAAAAAAAATTTTCGAAAAAAAAAATTTCAAATAAAATTTTGAAAAAAAAAATATTTTTTTTTATAAAAATTTCTAAAAATTGATTTTTGGGGAAAATAAGAATAAGCCTTAATTAAGCTAATTTTCTTGATTAAACCATTAATGCAATAACGAATATCTACATAATTTTGAGTTTTTCGGGGATTGAACTTCTAATCCCAGTTTCATTCAGTTCAAGACAAACTCTCAAATTATATAAAAAAACTTTAAAATTTGTTTACAGATTTGTTATTTGAAAAAAACAATTTTTTTTTAAATGTTTCCAGTTCTTTTTGACAAATAAATGCTTCATAATTTATTACCCCATTACTTATTTGCGCAGCTACTATTTTAGCAATAATTAGTAATAATTATTTGATGAACACTAACAGTGTTTTTTTTTAAATTTCTGTTAAAAATAAATTTGAATTTAAACCATAATGACGTCATAGAATACAAAGAATACATTCACATTGGTTTCTAAATTTCTGTCAAAAACAATTTTGATTTTAAACTCTAATGATCTGTTAGAATACAAAGTTCAGCACTTTGCTTAAGAATAAGCTTTCTAGTTCTGAATTTAAACAAATGTAAACCGATTTATTTGAGTTTTATCAGTTATAAGCTAACCCTTATACATTAAGAAATAATTAAAATTTCATTTCAAAATTTTCCTAAATTGCCTTGACTTTATTGCGTTTAATGCAAATATGTTTCATTTTAGTTAAAGTAAATTTTTTTTAAAAAATATGCCAAGATTACCAAGACCTTAGAAAATAATTTAAAGAAACTTTTTTTTAATTATCTAAGTCCCCTGAATTTTGAAAAATCTTCAAAATTACACAATATTTTGAAAGAGAAAAAAAAATACTTAAAATTTATTTTCAAAATTTTCGCATAATTTTGTTGCTAAGAGAATAAATTTTTTGGCTGATAAGGAAAGCAAAGCCTTTGGAAATAATGAAAACAGAAATTTAAATAAAATTAATAGCAAGCACCCTACAACACGCAAAGATTTAAAAATGTAATAATTTTCTTTAAAATTTCTAGTTTTAAAAGAGTTTAATAGAACTTCAATAGGATTATTCCCAATTTTTTTTTAATATTTAGCGATAAATACATAAATTTAGCTTAATTTGTGCTTAACGTTTATGTAGTCTCCTTGAAAATGTGTTCAATAAAGTAAATGTCTTGATCATTGTCAAATTTTGATTAGACTTTTTTTAGCTTAAATAAGAAACAGTTAACATTAACTTTTTTTAACAATAAACACAGTTTTGAATAGCTCTTTTGTTGTGTTTTAATTTATATAAAAATCATTTTAATATTTCTGTTATTGGTAGCTTAATATTTTGATAGAAAATTTAAGAAAATTTTTAATTTTTTTGCGGGAATTTTTCACAATCATCTTTTATAATTAAGAAATATTTTAAAATATCTGAAATATTTATACATTTTTGAAAAATAGACACAAATTCCTTTCTTTTGGTATAAAATATAAGTAATTTTTCTTTCTCACAAAACAAATAAATTGAGGCAAACTGAACAGCAAAAATAATGGAGGACCTTAATTTCCCACTTCATAGAGTTTCAGTAGTTTAGAAAAATGATTTATTTTAAATGAAAATGCAGGCATAGGCATTGAAAGTACCAAGAAAATAAAACGAAAATTTTAAACAATTGCTCTGCACAAATTTATTGCGATTTAAAAAAAAATTAACAAAATTTTTCATTAAAAAAATTTTTATATAAAATTTAACCGCCGGCATATGTTTGTCTACAAATTATTTAATTAAGCTGTTTATTTGCTAATTATTGTGACAATTTCATTTCAAAGTAATTAATTTTTGTAATGGAAACCAAAATTATTCAATAAATATAAAACGCAATTGCGTGTTTTTCCTTAATTAGCAAAAAAAAACTTTGGCCAACACGTTTTTATTATGGCAGTTTTTAACACAATTTTTGAATAGAAAAAGTTTTTTCATAATTTTTTTCCAATTTTTGTATTCAACAACCGTTAGAAACACTTTAAAGTTATAATTAATAGATTTAAAAGATTCACTAATAATTTTTTGGCAAAAAACAATTAAATTCCTCAAGTTATTTCTTATTACGATGAATTTTTGTATTATTTTTTTTCATAATTTTCACCTTTTTTCAATAAATTTTGTTGTAATTTTCTATGGAAACGGAAACGGAAGTGGTTTACATTTATGTATGTATTTCAAATTAACTTTAAATATGTGTATGCAGTAGTAGTAGTTTTCCATAAACTGTTAACTTTATTAATTTTTATTTTTTTAAATATTTTTCACATTTTATTAAGCCGTCGGTAAACACTTGGAAATAATTTTCCTTTTTTTTCAATTAAATTTTTAACGTTTTCTTTTAAAATTTTGTTTCTTTTTTTTTTGTTAATATTTTTGCTTAAAATTCGTGCGTTAATTCATTATGGTTTTTTAATTTACAACCACAGCAGCAACATATTTATGATGTTGTTGGTGTGCTGTGCCGCAATAACACAAAAAAAAACTAAACACACACACTGAATTTTGTTTTGTAATTTAAATGAAAGAAAAACGAAACGACGAAACCAATACACGCGTTAGTGATTATTTCAACAAACACGCGATCTCTTTGAGAATCCAACAAGAACTGAAGTTGGGAAAAACCAGTCCTGCTTGTTGGCCAAAAGCCACAAAAAAAAACACAAACTCACAAATACCCCGAAAACACAAAGCTGTTATAAACAACAGCAACAACTACACCAGCAGCGACTTAAAAAAAAAAAAAAACAAAGCCACCTTAGAGCATACAAAAAGAAAAACCACTCAAATCCACACAACAACAAAGTTCTAATAACAAACAACTTGCCTTAAAACAATCCACAACTACTACCTTAATTAAACTCATTTAAACAAGTCCTGTTTTGCGTAAAACATCTTAGAGAGCTCCACTCAAAACTCTCTTGTTTTCCATTATTAATAAATCAACCCCCTTTTTGTTCTTTGGTTAAACTAACAAAAATCCCAATAAGAAAAAAAGAGATCTTCACTATTAACTGTTATCTTTTTTCTCCTTCACTCCTTTTTGTTTACAGTGTTTCAATTCACTTGCGTTTCTTTCTACTCACTGGAAGTTTATTGTCTACTCTTGCTCTTTGAATATCTCTCTCTCTTGTTTTGAACTCATTTTGTTTTCATGTAATTTCTCCTACATGTGTGTCAGTGCTTAGAGGGCGTGCTCATTATAAAGCAATAACAACAAATAATTGTATTTTTATTGTTTGGAATTAAAAAAAGAAAAAACAATACAATGAAAAACAGTGTTTACATGTTGGCGTTAATAAACAAAAGAAAGCAAGCAGTTTTAAAGAAGTAAAGTGAAATTAATACGTATAAGTTGGAAATTGTGCAATAATTTAGAAATGCAATCAAATTTTAAAGTGTTTTAACTTCTTATAACATTATAAGGGTGACTTTTAATACAAAATTTTTAAAAAGTTTTAAAAATTTGCATGGTTTGCAAAATAATTCAGTTACAAAGAAATAATTTTAATAAGATCGCTCGTTATTATTTTTAATTAAAGCTAATTTTTGGCATATTCCCAGAGTATACAAATCCATTCATCTATTAAATTTTAATTTTTAATAGGATTTAAAAAATTACTGAAAATTTAATGGAATAAAGTGTCTAAATTTGGCTTTAATGCTCAAAATAGAAACAGTTTTAGAAAAAGTAAGTTTAAATTTGTGCAATAAATAAGAAATACACAGACATTTTCAGGTTTTTTTAAGTTCTTATCATTATAAAGCTGACATATTAATATACATTTAACGCCTACTTTTATATAAAATCTTTACTTCACTATGAGAAACTAATCATACAACATATTGAAAATTATCCAAATGTTTTAATTAGGATTTTCAAAATATGTATATCAGTTAAAATGAAATTATTAAAAAATGGTTCGTTATTTTTTTCAATTAAAACAAATTATTGACATATTTTCTAACCAAAATAAAGAAATCTTCTCATGTCTTAAAGTTATTTCCATTAAAATGTTGAATAATTTAAAAAAAAACTATATGCATAGAAAAATCAGAAATAAAAGTTTAAATTAATTTTATTGTAATACACATTTTTTTGCCACAAAATAATTTTTTAAAAAAAAAAAATATGAACAAAATTCATGACAAAAATAATTCTTTCGACGGACATAGCAAGATCGTCTTTAAGTTTCAATATATATAAATTTTTGGAATCTATAACCAACATTCGATGTCTGGTTATGGGTTAAAAACTCAAAAGAAATAATTTCTTCAAAGAAAGTATAGTCGATGTGCGAAATATGCAAACGCTTACTTTTTTTACTTTTAGCTTGAAAAACTTGCCCTGTATATAACATTTAGATTTCAACTCCTACAAATTTGAGTCACTAGACTTTACAGATTTAAATAGACCATAAGTTAATTACCGTCACAATTTTTACTTGCACTTTGGAATTTTTTCCATTTTTTGCATTAATGAGTTAATGAAGTCCAAATAAAAAAATATTTATATTTTTAATATTTATGGTCCAACTGAGAGCAAAAATTGATGTTAACCAGTAAATTTCATCAATTTGATACACATATCTTAGTGCAGAGGTCTAATTCTAATGTCTTGTACAATGACATAGAAATTTAAAAATCATAAATAAGCAACCCAAAGAAACCATTTGAAATTAAATATTAGAAATTAAGCCATGAAATGTATTATTAAGAAATTATTTTAACAAAAACTAAATTTCCTTGAAATCCACCTATTTTAAACTGCTCTCCAAGCTTACTCATAATTAGGGTTTTTAGTTTCCCGACCTTTTTTTCTACATTCCCGGGTACCCGGCTATTCTCGAAATATATAATGATACTGTAAATTAGGAATATTATAGCCAAATTTCATACAAAAACTTAGTGTTATAATTATAAAATATCAGATCTTCAAATTTATTAATCAAATTTGAGCTTAATTCATTAAAATCTTAATTCGTAATTAAAAAATGTCAGCCTTTCATTCCATAAATCCATTCTTAATATTTAATTTTTTAGATTCATTCCAAAGGCATTGTTTAAACTGAATTAATTTTAAAGTTAATTAATAACAGAATTTATTCAAACTTTGAATGATTAAATTTTTGTTAAATCAATCATTTACAAAAATTAATTGAAAAAATTGTCTTAAACCTTTTTGTACTAGATTTTAATTGAAGAAAAATTTAATCATTTAATAAATTTTTGAAGATATTTTGTTATGGATTCGAAGAAGAAATTTAAAGAAATTAGAATGATTCAATAAGAAATAAATTCTATAAATAATGAATTCTCTTTTTAAATTTTCATACGAAAAACCCCAAATAAATAATAATAAAAAGCGGTCTATTATAACCAAGATATAATCAAAAAAATGTAAAAAACTTTTCACTGTTTTTTGGTGAAAAAAAACAGAGTTCTAACTTGTTTTCTATGTATTTTCGTTAGTTTTTAATTCGGGTAGTGAAAAATTGGCAAAATTCCCGGGAAATTTGTACCGGGAATTCCCGGGATAAAAACCCTACTCATAATAGGTGCAGCAGTTAAAATTTGTGTTTTTAATCCTCATTTAGCGAACAAAAATTATTTAATTTTTTGAAAATTCGTTAAAAAAAATGTTGAAAATGTAAAATTTGGTATTTGAGATATGCAGTCATTTCAAGTCGATGTCATTCATGGAAAATTTTATTCTGACAGCTTTTAACATTATCATAAATACTAAGCACACCAAATTCTTGAACAGCCCCAAGTAGAATGCACTCATAAAAATAGTTTAGTGCAAATGTTTAATGATGTTTTTGACTTTTTGCAAAAATTACTTGGCTGGCCTGAATGTAATATTGAGTTATAGTACATCATGAATTCAAATATTTTTAAAAAATTTTACTTTATATGCAAAATGGCTTAATTTTTACCGAATACTCCAGTTGTGGCCAATAAAAGCAATTTCAAAACGTTTGAGAGCAGGAGGATTCTTCCAAAAGCAGGGAAATTAGAGATCATACGAATTGAAGCCGAAAGACCTTGTATTTCCGAAATGCCGCTTGAACGCTATAAAAGAAAATCATTTGTGCACCGCATAATTAACAACCCAAAGAGTAAGAGATATATCCATGGATATATTGGTGGGTCCTGTATATTGTGAGCTGCTGAAATCTGACCAGATAACCTGTACCGAATGATGCGTTTAAAGCGAGAATTGGCCGTAAAATGCCCAGAATATGCGGCCAGACATGAAACCGTATTATCCATCATGACAACGCTCGGCCACATGTTGTAATACCAGTTAAAAAGTATTTAGAATGAAGTGGTTGAGAATTTTTGCCTCACCTGCTCTCTCTGGGATCCGGTTCCGAAATGAGCAGTTCTTTTGGCTCGGAATCCATATGTTGGCAGAAAGATGGGAAAAGGTCATAGCTAACAATGACCAATACTTTGAATACATTTATATTTTACAAATGTTTCTTGTATTGAGAAAAAAGAGTAGATCAAAAAGGTGACTTTTTTGAAGACCGAACTATTTTTGTTAGAAAATTTTTATTTTCGTGTAAGGTTTGTTATTTTAAAATATGCCAAAAGGATATGGTTTTGTAATGCTGCCGGATGTTGATAGTTACATAATAAAACTTTATGGAATCAGCTGAAAAAGATAATTTTTTAACCAAACTAACAATTTCTAGACTTTTATGATCAATACTTTAAAATCGCTATTACTGGATGTTGTAAGTTTTTCCGAATCAATTATAAATAGAGCATAAATTCACCTATAAAATGTTTTCTTTTAAAATATGCCAAAAAAATATATAGTTTTTCTAATAAAACTTTGAGTCATTGGTATCAGACTAATAATATTTATGGGTCTATAGATTATGGATGGCAACCGAACTAAAGTTGCCTTGTCAGTTTCCTGTAATAACAAGCAGCTATTATTTTCTGTTGCCAAATTGGCAACGAGAAATTTGTGGTTGCCCTCTGACGACGCAACTGAAGTTCGGTAGCCATCCATAATCGTCCCATTAAATTTTGTTTAAAATATCACTACTTTCAAATACTCAAAGTTCATTTTAATTTCCACTATTATTCATTTTCGAAGTATTTTCTTTAGAAATATGCAAAAAACTATAGTTTTATGAACAAAACTTTAAGAAAAAGCTAAAAAAAATATTAATTTTCGTTTGAAAATTATATATTTTCAAAAACTGCTGCATGAAGGCAGGTATAACCTCCACTTCTTCATCGAAATTATAAAAAAATGGTCTCCTTTAGGAGACCATTTTAGTTAATAATCATAATTAGTATAAGTAAATCGAATTTAATTTATAAAAATAATTCCTAGATCTCTGGTTAGCTTTAAAATAAATTTTTCAAACTAATGGTGTAATGGTAAATAATTTTTATGATAAATACTGGGAAAAAGTTTTTAAACTTGAATATTTTCCATACAAAATTTGTTTAACGTTTGTCGTTGCGTTTTATAAAATAAGGCCCTAAAATTTCTTAAAATGGTTATTAACAAAATTAAAGCTTTTGTCCACTCCTTGAACTAGCTGTTTTATCAAAACCCATTGTAATTGCCTACACTGTTTGTAATATAACAAAAACAATTATTCATTTCCCCTATTTCCTGTGTTTTTCCTTTCTCTCGCTCTCACTCACTAGCAACTCTTCACTAACTAACTGCATGTTTGTGTTGATGTTGCTGTTGTTGTTGCCTAGTTCTTTAACTCCTCTAAAAATGTCTCTTTGTTTTTATTATTTCTATGTTTTTGTTTAGTTGTTGTTGTTATTGTTGTTATTCATTCAATTCAATTTCTTTTTTTTTAGACATTTGATCTAATTAATTATGGTTTGTGGTAATTAAAACAAAAGCACAATTTTAAGCTTTAACGTTTTTTTATTTCGCTGTTTTGTTGTTGTTAAAGTTGTTGTTGTATTAATGTAGTAGTTGTAGTGGTAATTGTTGTTGTTGCTTTCAGTTTAAATATTGTTTTTATCTGGGATTTGCATCTTTCGCGCAATAAATCACGCTTCAGTAGTTTATGTTGTTTTACTCGTCGCTAAATTTTATTTTATTTTTAGTTGCTGATTGTTGGTGTTGTTGTAGCTGCTGCTGCTGTTGCATTTTAAATTCGTCTGAAGTCTCGTTTGTTGTTTTAGTTTATTATTATAGTTGTTGCTGTTTGTTATCTTTGGCTGTTTATTTTTTAGCTTAAAATGCATTTATGTTTCAGCAAATTCTATGGTTAATGATTATTGCAATTATTCACCTTTTTTATTTGTTTTTGTTTGGGTTTTTAAGTTTTTTGTTTATGTTGTTGTTACTTACTGTTGCTGTTGTTTTGTTGTCTTGTGGTGGTTTTATGTGTCTGTAGGTGGATTTGTTCGTTGCATTTAATTTGTATGTAAAATTTAAAATGGGGGGTATTAGGTATAATAATGAATAGGTTTCTGTTGTTTAAATTTAAACTGTCCCTTATTTAAGTGATAGTGATCTTTGATGGTTGCTGATGGCTGGAATGAGGATAGATCAGTTTGGGAAATAGTGGGGGCAACTGAAATTATAATTTTTTAAAGGATTTAAAGGGTGTTTTTTGTGAAATTTTACAAACATTTTAAAACTCCAACGATTTGGTTGAGCTTACTTTGTGAACAAAACACAAACTGAATGTGATTTCTAAGGGAAATGGTCAATCGTTCAATATTTATTTTCAAAATCGTCAAATTTTTTTCAAATACTGGGAAAAAAATAAATTAAAATTGTTGTTTTCATGTTTTATTTAAAATTCATGCATTCTTTAGGCCTACTGAAGATTTTTAATTTCAGAATTTTGAAATTATTATCAAAAATTCATGTTGATTTTAAACATAAGATTAAATATTTGAAATATTGTTTAATAAAATGAATAACTACAAAAGAAATATTCTGGTTTTTGCCGACCAGACGGACGGACGGACATCGTTTAATTGACTCAGAAAGTGATTCTAAGTCGATCGGTATACTTTGTTAGACTAATATTTTTTGGCGTTACAAACATCTGCACAAACGCATTATACCCTCCCCACTATGGTGGTGTAGGGTATAACTATATATGTAGTAGTTTTATTAACTAAAATTTGAAAAGAAGTTCAATAAAACTTTGACTTTTTTTAAAAAGAAAATTATTTATTTTCAACTATTGCTGCAAGTAGAGTGCTTATCTAAAACCTTTTTAAATGTGTTTTATTTTGAAATATGCTAAAAACTATGTAGATTTTTTAACAAAACTTTTGAGATATAAATTGAAGAAAATTCTGCTATTTTAAACCAGACATTTTTAAATTTCGTTCAAAATTTCATCACTTTCAGCCAATGCCTAACTAAATTCATATTAAATTCCTCTTATATTAAAATATGAAAAGTTTTATTTTGAAATATGCTAAAAAGTATGAAGATTTTATATCAAAACTTTGAAGAAATATTTACTATTTTTAACCAGACAAAAAAAATATAAATTTCGTTAAAAAAATTCACCACTAGATGTAGTGTGAATCTCAAAATTCATTTTAATTACCTTAATTGTTATTAATTTTCATTTTAAATTAAAGAGTTTTCTTTAGAAATATACTAAAAACGATTTAGTTGTTTTAAGAAAACTTTGGGAAAAATTTAGAACTTCTTTAAACCAGTTTTATATTTTTTTTTTACTTTCAACTATTGCTGGATGTAGGGTGCTTGTCAAAATCTACTTTAAATTTCGTTTTTTAACACTTATGAAGTGTTTTCTTTTAAAATATGCTAAAAACTATATTAATTTATGAACAAAACTTCGTGTTATAATTTGATAAAAAATTGGAACCAGAACAAAAATGTTAAAATTTTGTTCCACAAATAAAAGTTTTCAGCCACTTATAGATGTAGGGTGCCTGTCAAAATTGGTTTTAAATTGAAGAATTATTAATTTGTGTAGTGTTTCCTTTAGAAATATTCTAATAAATGTATAGTTTTACTAAGAAATCTGTGAGAAAATTGTTAAATAAAATTTTGCCTAAAAAAATAATATTTTCATTGGAAAATTGGCTTCTCTTTTATTAACCTGTAAAGAGATTTCTTTCAAATTATCCTAAAATGTATATAGTTTTTTTTAACAAAACATTGATTAAAAATTGCAACATTTTCAAGCAATGCTTCATATAGGGTGCTTGTAAAATCGATTTTAAATTAATAATTACTAATTTTTGTAGTCTTTTCTTCGAAAATATGCCAGAAAAGAAATAGTTTTCCTAATAAACATTTTTAGAAAAAACGCAATATTTTTGCACCAGACTAAAATTACATTTTTCATTGGAAAATGGGCTATTTTCAACTAATGCTGAATGTAGGTTACTTGACAAAATCTATTCTAAATTTCGCTTATATTATACACATACAAAAATATGTCGCATTAAAATTTCTTTATTTACAATGGAGGAATTGCACTGTGGTTCCAAATCAAAATCTAGGTGGACAAAATTATTTGGCGCTCTTTTTATATAGAATTGGTATCTTCGATTCCAAAAAAAAAATGTTTAAAAGATCAATATAAACTTTTTTCATGTATAAAACTTATTAATAAAAAATTAAAAAAAATACGTTTTCATGTGTTTCTGAAACTAAATTTTTCAAAAGATCTGTATTTACTATATTTCAAGTTACAGTAGGGTCTAGATATATAAAATTCAATAATAAATAAAGAAATATTTCTAAAAATTCCATTCCGTAAAAATTAAAAAAAAAGTATTTCGGCGGGTGCTGGCGGCTACAATTTTTTTACAAAGACATTCCCCAGAAGTTTCTTTAAATGATGTATATAGTCATTGCACGGGCTTCGACGGCCTTTTTTTTGACAAGCTTTATAACATTCTTAGAAAAAAAAAATATCAGTATATTTGAGACCCATGTACTATAACAGGAAAATGGAGAGGCCCATAAATATAAGATATACACTTAATTAAAGCCTATATCAATGTTTATCTATGTTTTGAAGTATGAATTTCTATATGGTAAAACAATTGAAATATATCTAATTTAGTAAAACAGTAAAATATTAAAAAAAATTAACAAAAATATGATTCAAAATTTGTTGAACTTCTGGCGCTTCTGTCAAGAAAACGAAATGTCCAATTGAAAAACCCATTTGTATTGGAGGAGAGCAGATTGTCAGCTTCCGAAAAAACTTAGTTTTTCCAAATTCTGAAGATACCGATTTTCATAATTTTGTCCACATAGATTTTGATTTGGAACCACAGTGAATTGGCGCCATTTTCTTACAAAAATCTTATTTAAAATCTCGAAAATATTATGAAAATACCACTAATGAGTGGTAGATCACAAACCTTTCAGCAATCTTTCATATGATACCAAAATTATATTTTTCACAGGTCAAATTAACTTTTGTTGAAATTCCTAAAGTGGGGATTTTAAATCCCCGAATTGGGAATTCCCAAAATTTCAAATACACAACAACATTGTGCAAATAATCATATAGAAAAGGTTGTTGTTATATTTTTCACAAACCAAATTAACTTTCGTTGAAATGCCTAAAGTGTGGATTTTTCATGTTGAAAATAGGAATTTCAAAATGTGATAAAATATTATTAAAATCTAATAAATAAAACTAACTTAATAATTTGTGATACCGAGTTCATAATTTTTAGAGTTTTTTATTAAATTCCTAAATTGGGGATTTTAAATCGCCGAATTGGGAATCACCAAAATTTCAAGTACACATTAAAAATGGTTTAAATAATCATATAGAAAGTGTGGTTTTTATTTTTCTCACAAACCAAATTATATTTGGTTGAAATTCCTAAAGTGGGGATTTTTAATATTGAAAATGGGAATTTAAAAATGTGTTAAAATATTACTAAAATCTATTAAATAAATAGGCAATAACTTGTGATACCGAATTCCTAATTTTTAAACTTTTAATTAAATTTCTAAATTCATGAGTGGTAGATCAGCTCAAATATTTTATACCATTTTTCAAACCTTTCAACTTGGCATCAAATATAAAAATGTAAGAAAATCTGAAGGACCCTCGAAATTTCTTTGGGAAATGGTGTGTCTTCTTTTAAGCATATTAAACAACTGCTGCCATTGTTTTTATAAAATAAAAGAAAGAAACAAAAGTCTATAAAGAAAAGAAAGAAAAAAGTTATGAATATGAAACATGTCATCAACTATTTTATGCTACAAGTAATTTTGCTTATTTTTTCAGAAAAAAAAAAAAAAACAAAAAGACATGAGACACTTTATGTCAGAGTCTTAACAAAAGATGTTCTAGACTAAGTCTAGAAAATTGTATTTAAGCCTGCGGTTAATTGTTTTAATAAACTACCAGAGTTGTGTTGATCTAGGTCTGGTTATTTGACTCTCTAAAATGCAACAGAAGAGGCAAGAAAGAAGTAACATATGGAAATTATTATTGGCAATTTTTCCAACTTCTTCTTTGTCTGCTTATGTAGTACATATGTATATGTATGTATCTATATAAATAGTTAAGGATGCAATAATTTTTAAGCTGCTTGTGAGGTAACACCCTTGAGAGTTTAGGAATTATAAAGGTATGGGCTATGTAATACCTTATTTATTGTGCAAAAAAAGTGCAAGTACTCTTCTTTACAGGTACTATGTATTTTCAAGTACTTGGCAGACACTTGCTGTCTTCGTTTAGATGCACTTGTTCGATTATTCTTTGGTAAGTAGATAAGAAGATAATTGGATTTTCTCAAACAATTAGCTTCTCCTCTACCTCGCTCTCTCCCTCTCTATCTATCTCTTTTTATACCAAGAGTGGCTTGAAAATGTTAAGGTATTAAACAGCAGCAGTCAACAACAGGTGCTAAAAGTACATAGGTTTTTGTAGCAAAAGATAAAGAAATAATATGTATTAAAAATAAATATTAATTATTATATTGTGTGTAGTAAATTTAACATAAAAATATGTTGATTTTTTTTACATAAAATTACCACACATACATTACAGAAGCAGGGAAGGAAAATTTGTAACAACATTTATAAGAATTCCCATTTTCTCAAATTTTATTTTTGTTATAAGGGCAAAAATTACACACATTTTTTTCAGAAATTAATAAAATCTAAAATTTCAAATAAAAATCATCATTTAGCGCATTTTTAATTAAATTCCTAAATTGGGGATTTTGAATCCCCAAAATGGGAATTTAAAAAATCTTAAATTTTAATATAAATTTAATAAAAAAATGTTTAGAGAAAATGTTTGGTAGTTAACTATTAACAATAAATACTTTTTGAAGAAATCCCTAAAACGGGGACTTTCAATCCCCAAATGGGAATTTGAAAAATCTGAAATTTTAATAAGGTTTCAATAAAAACTCTTAAAGAAAACATTTTTGGTATTTATCTACATATTAACAAAAAAAAAAAAAAGTCAAATCAAAGAAATCCTTAGTGGGGATTTTTTATGCTGAAAATGGGAATTCAAAAATATTATTTTTTTTTTTTTTTTAATTTTTAGAAATAATTATAAATTAATTATTTTTACGAAGAAAATCACAATTCAGGGGACTTTTAATAAAATTCCTAAATTGGGGTTTTTTAATCCCCAAAATGGGAATTTCAATAATCTAATATTTTAACAAGCATTTAATAAAAACTCATAAAGAAACAGTTTTTGGTATTTATGAAAAAAAAATGTTTTGAAGAAATCCCAAATGTGGGGATTTTTTATGAATTCCAAAAAATAATTGAAATTATATAAATTTCGTTAATAAATTATATATTTACACAATTTTGAAATAAAATTCTTTATTAGAAGTCTTTTAATTAAATTCCGAAATTAGTGATTTTAAATCCCCAAAATGAGAATTTGAAAAATCTAAAATTTTGACATAAATTCAATAAGAAATCGTATAGAAACAATTTTTGGTATTTATGAAAAAAATATTTTGAAGAAATCCAAAAAGTGGGAATTTTTTATTTTGAAAATGGGGATTGAAAAATTATTAAAATTGTGAAATCCTTTCATAAAAACTTGTCATAAACTACTTTTAAAATAAAAATCATCATTTAGGGGACATTTAATTAAATTCCTAAATTGGGGATTTTAAATCCCCAAAATGGGAATTTGAAAAATCTAAAATATTAACATGGATTCAATCAAAAATATTATAGAAACAATTTTTGGTATTTATGTAGCAACATAAAAATGTTTTGCAGAAATCCCTTAAGTGGGGATTTTTTATATTGAAAATGGGAATTTAGAAAAGTGTTAGAAAATTAGTAAAATCTATTAAATAAAAATAACTTCATAATTTGTGATATTGAATTCCTAATTTTTAGACTTTTTATTAAATTCCTAAATTGGGGATTTTAAATCCCCGAATTGGGAATCACCAAAATTTCAAGTACACATTAAAAATTTCGCAAATAATCCTATAGAAAAAGTTTTTGTTATTTTTCTCACAAATCAAATTAATTTTTGCAGAAATTCCTAAAGTGGGGATTTTTAATATTGAAAATGGGAATTTAAAAAGTGTTTGTTAAAATATTACTAAAATCTATTAAATAAATATAAGGCAATAATTTGTGATATTGAATTCCTAATTTTTAGGCTTTTTATTAAATTCCTAAATTGGGGATTTTAAATCCCCAAATGGGAATTTGAAAAATCTAAAATTTTAACATGGATTCAATCAAAAATAGTATAGAAATAAAATTTGGTATGTAAAAAAAAAGTTTTGCAGAAATCCCTTAAGTGGGGATTTTTTATATTGAAAATGGGAATTTAAAAAAGTGTTAGAAAATTAGTAAAATCTATTAAATAAAAATAACTTCATAATTTTTCATAACAAATTCCTAATTTTTAGCGCTTTAATTGAATTCTTAAATTGGGGATTTTAAATCCCCGAATTGGGAATCACCAAAATTTCAAATACTTATTCAAAATTTTATAAATAATCATATAGAAAAAGTTTTTATTATTTTTCTCACAAATCAAATTAAGTTTTGCAGAAATTCCTAAAGTGGGGATTTTTAATATTGAAAATGGGAATTTGAAAAAGTGTTAAAATATTATTAAAATCTATTAAATAGAAATAACTTAATAATTTGTCATACCGAATTCATTATTTGTAGACTTTTAGTTAAATTCCTAAATGTGGGATTTTAAATCCACAAATATTATTAAAAGCCAGTGGAATTTCAAAAACTGTTAAAATACTACTAAAATTTATTAAATAAATATAAGGCAGAAATTTGTGATATTGAATTCCTATTTTTTAAACTTTTTATTAAATTCCTAAATTGGGGATTTTAAATCCCCGAATTGGGAATCTCCAAAATTTGAAATACACATTAAAAATTGTTTAAATAATCATATAAAAATGTTTTTGTTATATTTTTCGCAAACCAAATTAACTTTCATTGAATTCCTAAAGTGGGGATTTTTAATATTGAAAATGGGAATTTAAAAAACTGTTAAAATATTACTAAAATCTATTAAATAAATATAAGGCAGTAATTTGTGATATTGAAATCATAATTTTTAGACCCTAAATTAAATTCCTAAATTGGGGATCTTAAATCGCCGATTTGGGAATTCCCAAAATTTCAAATACTTATTAAAAATTTTATAAATAATCATATGGAAAAAGTTTTTATTATTTTTCTCACAAATCAAATTAATTTTTGCAGAAATTCCTTAAGTGGGGATTTTTAATATTGAAAATGGGAATTTAAAAAACTGTTAAAATATTACTAAAATCTATTAAATAAATATAAGGCAGTAATTTGTGATATTGAAATCATAATTTTTAGACCCTAAATTAAATTCCTAAATTGGGGATTTTAAATCGCCGATTTGGGAATTCCCAAAATTTCAAATACTTAATAAAAATTTTATAAATAATCATATAGAAAAAGTTTTTCTTATTTTTCTTACAAATCAAATTAATTTTTGCAGAAATTCCTTAAGTGGGGATTTTTAATATTGAAAATGGGAATTTAAAAAACTGTTAAAATACTATTAAAATCTATTAAATAAAAATAATTTAACAATTTTTCATAACGAATTTCTAATTTTTAGCTCTTTAATTAAATTCCTAAATTGGGGATTTTAAATCTCCGAATTGGGAATCTCCAAAATTTCAAGTACACATTAAAAATTGTATAAAAAATAATATAAAAGGAGTTGTTGTTATGTTTCTTACAAAACAACGTTGAAATTCCTAAAGTGGCCATTTTTAATATGGAAAATAAGCCCGAATTTTTAATTAAATTTCGAAATTGGGAATTTTTATCCAGGATCATTTATCCTTTTATTTTTTTCATAGTAAATGAATTATTGCATTTAAAAGACTTGGTATATCCAAAAGAAAAGAAAAATTTGAAAATTTCACAGTTCGAAGGACCATTTATTTGTGGTACTATTCCCCGTAACCCTATTGTTTGATTAAAACCTTTGTGGCCCCTCCACTATTTATTATTTTTGTATAATTTTCTTGATTATTCTCGTTGACGCCAGTAAATCACTAGTAAATTTATGCATTTGTTTGAAAAAAACTGTGTTTTTGTTAGTCTTGTTACATAAAAAGGGTGGATTCCCAGGCATGTGATTAGTGCTTAAATATGACTGAACAATAATAACAATAATAATGGAGTTATTTGTTGTTCATGCTGTTGTTGGTTCTTTTTAATGGTGGTTCATCACTATGGGAATGAATACATCCACCCAGCTGCAGAAGGGTGTTTTGAAAGGGTGGTTGGTGGTTTTAGATAGCAACTAAAATGGATGAACTATTGAAAGGATTTTTGTATAGTTTGAAAAGAAAATGAAAGAATTTTGTATGCCATTTTGGTTAAAATGTAAATATGGAAAAAATTATGGGTACTGTAATAATATACTTTCTTCAAAATACAGATTTTTCATTAAATATTCGAAAAAACAATTTTTCGATAAAAACGGAATTTTTGTCAAAATAAAAAATGTTCACCAAAAAACCGTTTTGGCAAAAAACCAAAAATTAGAAATTGTTTCTTATCTTTTAAAAAACTCCTTTTAATAGTGTATTCAATACCTATTTTCATTTAATTTCATTCCCATATTGTTGCTGACATTTAGCATGTTTAGTTTTGCTGCTGCTTGTTTTTACATGCTTACAAGATAAATTATTGCACTGTAGTGACAACATAAAATTAACAAAAGCAGCTGTATTTTATTACAATATTTAAAATATATGTCAGTTGTATTTAGGTCGCTAATAAAACAAAATTCAGAATTCTTGAATTCCAACCAATTTTTTTTTAGAAAATTACGAACAAAAGTCATCAAAATTGCAAAACAATTGTTACAAATTTCTACTTTATTCTGTACTATTTATTCAAACTGCTAATCTCTAAGGAAATAATTTAACACTTTTTTTGTAATTTCCTCTACTAAATGCACAACACACTTGCTTTCACACTTAATAATTTGTAAAAAAAAAACTCAACACAATCCCACGTTTTGTTTCCACAATTATTTTCATTTAACTTGATACTTAAAGCTTCCTTTGCCACTACTTCCAAAACACTTTGAAACGCAATTCTTTAAGAAGAAACTGATCACCATAATAGATGATCGCAAAACAAGAACCAAAAATAAAATAAACATTGAAATAATCTTAAGATCCCCTCCAAAAGCCACGTGTGTGGGCGTTTGTTATGCAAGACCTTATAAAAGGATACACTTTCGCCAAACCGCAAACGCGAAATTTAAGTAGTTGCTAACGAAAAAGCCATAGAATTGATGAAATACCAGAATCTTAATAACAACAAAAAGTAACAACAAGTGATCCCTAGAATGCGTTGGTGGACTTTTGCAATATTACCAAGATTATGATCACGTTAAGTTGTAGGTGTTTGTGTGTGAAAAACCACACACATTCGGATATACATAACATCAACGATTGAATATCACCAGCAGTGGTTTTAACAACTTGTTGTTAATTCGATTAAATTAAGCATGATTACCACAAATAAAAATATCAAAGTCATGTTTGTTGTAAGATCAGATTACCAACAACCGCAGGATCAAATTTCCTTAAACTAACAACAACGACCGAAAGACAAGCATTGGAAATAAATACATGATCATGATGACTTGCTGCAATTTACACCCTCAACATAAACAAACCGCATCAAAACGAATCATGTTGACTGAAGTCAAGTCGAGACATCATCACAAAACAAACAAGATCAATCGAAGCGTGATACACTTGTCAACTGTCAATGTACAAACTAAATAAATAAAGTGCAAGTGAGTAGAAATAAGGAATTCTGAAAGTGATCTTGTGATCGTGTGCCAAGTGACATGGTGAAAAAAACTTTTTTTTTTTGTTGATTTATGATCCAACAACGTGTGCCTGCCTGGGCACAATATCATCCATCGTCTTTAAACAGCCAGCAAGAACTTTAACCGAAAAACAATAAAACAAACTGTTTGACTTGACTGTTTGGTTGGGGATGACTTGAATAACAAGATCCAAGACAATGACTATAAACAACAACAGGTAGTTAGTTGTTAGTTCTGTGTGTTTTCTGTTGAGGGGTCTTAAGCTGCAAACAATGAATGAATGATTCAATCGCTTAAATAGCGGATCAATGTCAACGAATTTAAACGGCAAAATAACTTGTACTCTGCACAATGATGCTAGTTTGAAAAAAATACATTAAATTAAACAAACCATCAGAACTTAATCATTTAGAGCTTCTTCTAAAAAAAGTAAATACTTAATTTTTTTCATTGGAAAATTTTATGCTTAATTTTTTTTACATTTTACACAAGAAAATTCTTAATTTTTAATAATTTTTTTTTAAAAAACTATATAAAATGCAGTTTAAAATACATTCTGTTTTGTTTTTTTTTATATTTTCAGAAAATAAGCTGAATTCTACAGAGATAATATAAAATTTAACCCGAATACGCCAGCGCCAGCTATAACATGATCGTAGTTCCATACCAGGGTTATTTAATGGACAAAATTCTATTTTAAAATAAATAAATAAATACACAATTCATCTGTAATGGAAGCACAAGCGTGATCTTTTAAATCAGTTAATTCTTTATTATAAATGTATTTTTTTAAATAAAATTTTTGAAAAGTTTAAAGATATAAAATGTGTTTTAATCATAAAATTATGTTATTGAACAAAAGCTAGTTTTGTGCTTAATGTGATTCCTTACTTTCTTTTGTTCTTATAAGAAAAAGAAATAATTTTCAATTTTGGAGCTTTTTACTGTAGCGATTTTTTTCATAGTTCTATTCTTAAAAAAATTTCTTACTTTGTTTGCAAACAAATTCAAAATGATCAAATTTGTTGTTTTTTATTGTTTTATTTTTGTTAAATTCTATTATATAATTTAGGCGTTTTTTTATTTTTTTTTATTTTTTTTTGAAAAATTTTATATTTTTATATCAATTTCATAAATTTTTTAATTTTCCAAAAAAATCACCAAAACAAATAGGCGTTTTTGTATTTAGGCGTTTTTTTTAATTTTAGCGCTTTTGACAGCATTCTCATCGTTTTTGTCAAGTTTAAAAATTTCCTTAAAATACCAGGTGAACAGAATTTTTAGCGAGTTGAAATTATAAAAATTAAACAAATAATCGAAAAATATTCACAGCATACTTTAAGGCGATCCAGGAAAAATACAGTTGGGAGTTGCCACTATGTTCGAAGCTAATTTAGCAGAACCAGAAAAATCAAAGCATACTTTCAGGCGATCCAGAAAACTAAACTTGTGAGTTGCCACTATGTTCGAAGTAAATTTAGCAAAACCGGAAAAATCAAAGCATACTTTGAGGCGGATGATTTTTATAATTTTTGCAAATTCTACTTTCTGGAAATTCTGTGCACTTGGTATTTCATGGGTTTTTGGAAATTTGATAAAATCTGCCAGTCTATCAATGAAAATCGCAAAATAAAATAAAAGCTCAAACAAAAACCGCTTGAATAAAAAACGCTTAAATGAAAATCGCCAAAATAAAAAACGCCTAAATGAAAATCATCAAAATAAAACACGCCTAAATGAAAATCGCCAAAATAAAAAACGCTTAAATTAAAATCACCAGAATAAAAAACGCCAAAATAAAAAACACTAAAATGAAAACCGTAAAAATAAAAAACGCTTAAAAGAAAAACGCCAAAATAAAAAACACTAAAATGAAAACCGCCAAAAAAAACGCTTAAATTAAAATCACCAGAATAAAAAACGCCAAAATGAAAATCGCCAAAATAAAAAACACTAAAATGAAAACCGCCAAAATAAAAAACGCTTAAAAGAAAAACGCCAAAATAAAAAACACTAAAATGAAAACCGCCAAAATAAAAAACGCTTGAATGAAAAACGCCAAAATAAAAAAACGCTTAAATGAAAACCGCCAAAATAAAAAAAAATTAAAATCACCAAATTAAAAATCGCTTAAATGAAAATCGACAAAATAAAAAAATCTTAAATAAAAATCGTCAAAATAAATTTTATTGAGAACTAAATACGCCATAATGAAAAACTTAGACAAAAAATTGAAAAAGTAAAAAACCCTTAAACGAAAATCGCTAAAATAAGAAACGCCTTATGAAAATCGGATAACTCAAAAACGCTTACATAAAAATCGCCCAAATAAAAAACTCTTAAATGAAAATCGTCAAAATAAAAACGCAATTTTATTGAAAACCTGAAACGCCAAAATTTTTAAACTTAAATAAAAAACCCTTAAACGAAAATTGCCAAAATAAAAAACGTTTAAATAAATATTGCCAAAATAAAAACAAAAGATTTCTAAATTGAAAAATAATAACCAAATTAAAAATGTAAAATCGTTTAGTTTAAATTAAAAAAAAATATTTTTAAAAAAAAATGTTTATTTTAATTAAACTATCGTAAAAAATTTAATACAATTATAGACATTCTTAAATATGTAAATTCTTAATATAAATTGCAATATTGTTTTCTTTTTGAAGCATTTATTCATATGAATTCGAGATGTTACGATGAGGATGCAATTGAGTGCAATCTTTCTTCACGTCCATTATATCTTTGATACAACTGATGATTGCTGGCACATAAAGAGGAAAATCCTGAAAAATTAAAGAAATGAAGTTTATTAAAAAATTTGTTGCAAATAAATCGAAAAAAAAGTAATTGAGACAATACTAAGAATAGAAATAAACTTTCAATTTAAACTTTAACTAGACCCATTGTTCAGTTCGGACATTCTACTACCTTCCACTCAACTTCGTTACTTAAAACAAAAAAAACAATTTCTACATCTTCATTCCCACAACTTGTTTGGTTCACATTTTGCCTGATGTTTTCAAACAAAGTGCTGTTTGACACATTTTGTCAACCTTAAACAAAAAAAAAATTGTATCTTCATTGAGGATCAAACAACCAACCACTCTTTATATTGTTTGCAAATAAAAAAAAAACGTCGAAAAATAAAAACAGCGAATATTGAATTACAGTAGCTCTTAGTCACTTGCAATCAGTCAGTTCGTCAGTCTTTAGTCAACATACGAGTAGATATTTTGCGTAACTTGTTTCGTTCGCAAAAGATGCAACAAAACTGTGAGCTAAAGATTTAAGCCGCAACCACATGGAGCAAGCAAGCAGTAGATGCCTCATCATTCCATTTACTCTCTACAGTTTGTCGTGATTACAGTGATTTAGGTGTTGCATTTGATGGTGTTGGAAATGGTTGGTTGGTTGGTCGGTAGCTTCTTTGCAAAATATTTCATTATGGATTTTTTTTATAGCTGCAACAAAACATTCACTTTAACAGCATCATTTGTGGACGCACATTTTGTGTGTGGTGCTGCTCAGATTTTCCGCATTAAGTGCGTCACTTTATTTAGTTGCAGTTTTTTTGTTTCCTCCAACCATAATTTAATCATTGTTATTTAAGGCCATTAGGAAGTCCAAAATATTCAATGATGTGTGTTCTCTCGCGCTTTTTTTTTGCTTCAGTTGCTTTCAGCATTAAGTTGCAAGTTAAAGTTTTATGATTTTTGCTACTTTTTCTGCATTAAGAGGGCTTTATATTTATAATTAATATTATTATATTGTAATTATTTAAGTTGATATGTAAAATTAATGATTTTTCTTGGTTGGAAAATTGATAAAAATCTTGCCAGAAACTGGTAGTCAGTCAAATTGTGTTAGTCTGTCAAAATATTTGCATATTGTAAGCTTCTTTGCGATTGTTTTTGATTGCTATTGAAATTATTGGTTATAAACCTGTAATGTTTATTCAATTTCATCAAAATTTTTGCATAAATTTGTTGGATATTTTAAGGAACAGGAGCTGATAATAACTTTATAGTTTTACTTTTGGTTCTCAAGTTCTGATTTCAGTTCGTGTTTGACATATTTTAGGCAATAATAGTGGTAAAACAGGACAAGTACAATTTTCAGTCACAATTTTTCAATACAATGGCAAATGAAAGTAGTTTGTGGGACAATAAATGCCCCCAAAGGGATTTGCAAAGTTGTGAGGAATTTCAATTTCTTGGTCTGCTGAAGTTGGAAGACTGTTGAATATCTTCTATTCAAGCAGAAATGTTAGATTAATGATTTGTTTCAATGTAAAACAAAAGTTTCTTTGGAATTTAATTTCTGAGACCTCTTCAAGTTCAGACCCTTTATAAATCTTTAAGAAATCTCAGCCTCAATGGATTTAACTTGCTCTGAAAGTAGATCATTGGATCTACAAAACCTGTACAGGGTTTGGCAAAATTAGTTCTACTTTCATTTTTGTGGCCTCTAGAAGTTGGCATGTTTTTGAAACTTGTTTTACATAAAGGCTGCTTGAAAAAATACAAATAAGCATCGATTTTCTAAAGTAAACCAATTAAAATAAGTGTACATATTTAAAAATGAAAGAGCAGGTCTTAAGCTTTCAGCAATCAGTTCTTGTAAATACCTTGTTAAAATATTAAAAGAGCTGCGTATGTCAAAATTGAATATCTTGTCAAGAAAAAAACTTTAATTTGTTCTAACTTTTCCTAATAAACCAGGATTTTGTTCAATTTTAATTAAATATAAAGTAATTAAGATTTATTAAATATTTATAAGCAAATTAAAACTCTCATGGACCAAAAGAATTTCAAAATTTGGTTTTTAAAAATTAAAATTTTTCGTCCTGATTTTATTTGGTTTTTTGTTTATAACTTTTGTTTTAGTAAAAGGAAAATTTTTTCTAAAATTGTGCAATATAAGCCAATGCTTCCAGTAATAACTTAGCATAACATTCAATTAATTAACTCAAATCGTTTAAATATGAACAATTTTCAAAGTTCATACAAATTTTGAAATGTGAAATAAAATGCTTAAATTTGTCATAATATTTTTAAGATTTTCTCCAATTTTTTTTAAAACAACTAAAATTTTTTTCTAAATTCAGAAAGAATTGACTTTAAAATGTATAATTAGTAAAATTAAAGATTGATTTCGTTAAGCACCCTACAGTAAGCAGTGGTTGAAAATGTTTTGTATAAATTTTAATTTTTGCTCCTAACTTTTATAAAAACAACATTTTTAAAAAAATACGTAATGAAAGCCAATACTTTCTATAACAACTTGGCATAACATTCGTTTAATTAACTTAAGCCGTTTAATTCTGAAAAATTTTCAAAGTTCACACAAATTTTGAAATGTGAAATAAAAATTTTAAAATTTGTCATAATATTTTTTTAAGATTTTCTCCAATTTTTGTTAAAAAAAACTAAAACTTTTTTCTATATTCAGAAAGAAATGTCTTTAAAATGTATAACTAATAAAGATTGATTTCTTTAAGCACCCTACAGTAAGCAATTGTTGAAAACGTTTTATATAAATTTGAATTTTTTACTTTATCTCCTAGACTTTATTAAAATTTTTTGCACCTAACTTTTATATATGTAAAAACAAAATTTTTCCAAAAATATGTAATGAAAGCCAATACTTTCTGTAACAACTTGGCATAACATACGTTTAGTTAGCTTAAGCCGTTTAATTATGAAGAATTTTCAAAGTTCACAAAAATTTTGAAATAAAATATAAAATTTTTCAAATATTTATCAGAAAAACCTGAATTTTTCAAAGATTTTCTACAATTATTATTTAAAAACTAAAACTATTTTCTATATTCAAAAAGAAAACACTTTAAAATTTATTATTAGTAGAATTTAGAATGGTAATCTAGGAAAAAAAAAAATTCAAAAGAATTGTATAAATTTTAATTGATCACATTTTTTTCTTCTAACTTTTGTTTAAATAAAAGAAAAATTTCTCTAAAAATATCCAATGAATGGCTATACTTTCAGAAATAATTTAGTGAAAGTTTCATTTAATTATCTTAATTCCTTCAAATGTAAAAAATTCTTAAAGTTCATGAATAAAAATTTTATTTTTTTTTATTTTAAAACTAAACTGTTACAATTCAGTTTCATTACCCAGTAAAAATGTTTTTGAATTCTTTTCATAATACTTTAAAAAAGTAAAAAAAAACTTTAAGCAAATTATTAGAATCTAATTTTGATGAAAAAATTGTTTTTTAATCCCGATTGAACTTAAGAAAGGCTTAACTCTCAAACGAACTGCCATTCTGCGCTCACTTTTTGACATTTATGATCAGTATAAACTGGCAAATCATCTTGAATAGATTGACGCTTGAACAACGCTACCAAATTATCCAAATTTACTTTGAAAATCAGTCATTAGTCTGTTTTATCGCAAAATAGTGTTCAGCTTATTGTGTTTGCAACCATAGATTAATTAAAATCATAATATGTCAATAACTTGATTTCGAGAATTGGACCTGTCAATTGTCTTTCAAGGACGTTCAATTTGACAAGATTTTTTCTTGTGGGGCTGATTTTTTTTTACAAAATAATATCAATTTAACACTTGAAAACTCATTTGCTATTAAATTTCTTAATTTCTATCTTAGATTTTTTCTATAAAAAAATCTTTTAATTTTTCCTATTTCTTAAGCATTTTCTGCTAAAACCCCATAATTCATTATAAACCCAAAAAAGTAAAAAGCCAATAAACCAACAAAAAACCATAATATTTAGATATCAAAATAAATGCCCACATAAAGTTAAACAACCGACAACCACAACAATAAAAAAATACCTAAAAGGCGCTTGCACCAGCAAGAAAGGTCTTGCAGTAACTTGCAGCAACAAAATACCCCAACAACCAACGAGCTTTTATAAAAGATTATATCTGACAGCATATTAGACACAAATATTATTGAACAACAATAACAACAACAACATAACTAAAACAATGAGGTTAAAGCCAGCCAAAACAATAACAACGATACTGGTAAATTGGATAAAAATGAAGACAAATATTGAACGCGTTTTTTGTTTGCAACACAAAAAAAAAGCCTAAAAGGTGTTTAAAAAAGGCTAACACCAGCTTTTTAACAAAGCCTCACTTTAAATGCGGAAACGTGCTTTAAATATCGCCTTAAATCGCACTTATGCGATCATTGTTAAAGCCCTACAAAGCAAAAAACCAAAAAAAAACTTAAAGCAAAGTATTAAACAAAAAACTCTGTATATGTATTCCAAGGGGAACCTGTAGTTTTAAAGTAACTAATATAACCTTTAAATGGCTAGTATTTATGAAGCTAATAAAACTTATTAGATTTAAAGCAGTGTTTTAAAGGAAGGGATTCATTAAAGGTGAATAGGAATTAAACTTAATCTTTTAATTTAATATCTAACTTGAACACTTAAATGTTTGCCATACCTTGCTCTGCATTACCAAAAATATACAATAGATTTCAGTGCAATATCAATCCAAAAAACAAAAAATAAACGATTTTCAATTTAAACAAGTAAGAGTGCTATATTCGGCTGTGCCGAATCTTATATACCCTTCACCAAATTATACTTCAAAATTTTAAATATTTTTAGGTAAACAAAATTTAATTTTTTTTTCCAGTTGTTTTTTGAATTATTTGAAAAAAAAAATTTTTCGATTGTTATTTTAAATTTAATTATTTTTTTTTTTTTAAATTTAAAATTTTTTTTTTTTTAAATTTAAAAATTTTTTTTTTTTTAAATTTTAAAAATTTTTTTTTTGTTTTTTAATTTTTTTTTTTAAAAAAAAAAAAAATTCGGGTTCAAAATTTTTTTTCCCGATTTTGACCCATTGTAGGTCCAACTTACTATATTCTTATATACGTCGTTGCAAATGTCTTTGAAATATCTATCATTAGATATCCATATTGTCTATATTAATGTCTTAGTAATCCAGATATAGGTAAAAAATAGGTCAAAAATAGAGGTTGTCTTGGTTTTTTCCTCATATCTCAGCCATTTGTGGACCGATTTTGCTGATTTTAAATAGCAAAATTCTCGAAAGCATGTCTGACCGAATTATTGAAGATTTGGATCCCGAAGATATCTGGGGTCTTCAGAAAACTGATTTCAACAGACAGACAGACAGACAGACAGACGGACAGACAGACAGACAGACAGACAGACAGACGGACATGGCTTAATCGACTCCGCTATCTATAAGGATCCAGAATATATATACTTTATAGGGTCGGAAATGAAAAATGTAGAAATTACAAACGGAATGACAAACTTATATATACCCTTCTCACGAAGCTGAAGGGTATAAAAATAGTAGATTTTTGCTATTTTTTTGGGGGCGAAAAGATGACTTAACTCTTGTTGTATTAAAAAAAACTTTCTTTAAGAACATATAACAACTTTATGTTTTTCTGTAAGATATCTTTACGAAGAACATTCTAGTATAAAAAACATGTCCTATTTTTCGAATCTATCGCCCTTACGACCTACGCTATTTGACCTATTTTTGTATTAAAATTTCAACTTTGGGCCACATGTTCTAAAATCCCAAAGCTAGGATCAGAAAACGGAATGCCGCTTTGGAAACCTCGATGTGTTTCCTATTTATCCCCAAAGTATTTTCCCAGCCCTTAAGAAAATGTGGTCCCTATGGGCAAAATTGTAAAAAATTGCATTTTTGGAATTTTCGCTAAAATTTTTAGAAATTGCGGGATTCCCTTTGAACTTTTCACAAGTTTTTTTACAATTTGTTATTTAGAATGACAAATTTAAAAAAACGTAATAAATTTAATTGAGTTTTGTTAATAAATAAAGATTTTATTACATATTTATTGAGTTTCTAAAACTCAAAAAAAATTTATTCCACATTTATTCCGAACTATTTTTTTTTTGTTTAGATAAATTAATTTCAAGTCAATATCTCAATTTGATTCAAAAATATCCCAGTTTAAAACTCTGTCCTTCAAAAATATTGCACATTTTCATACTAAAAAAACCTAGATCAGGGGGCAAATTCTCGCACTCGCAATCGAAATAAATTTCGAAAGCTTATTAGTGTTCGAGTAAAAACTCGTTCGTTATCGAGCACAATCATTATAATTTTATATACATTTTATTCGATATCGAATAAGAGAAACCCAAACATAAACAAAACTCGCACGTTCGAATAAGTATTCGATCGTGTTCGACTGCGGTAATCAAAAAAAAAAAAAAATTTAAAACAAAAAACAATTTTTTAAAATTAAAAAAAAATATTAAAATTTAAAAAAAAATAATTTTAAAATATAATAAATTTAAAAAAAACGACAAAATTGGTCCATAAAGGGCTGAGATATAAGGAAAAAAACAGGACAACCTTGATTTCTGACCTATTTTTTTACCTATATCTTGATTACTAAGTCATTAATATAGACAAGATGGATATCTAATGATTGATATTTCAAAGACCTTTCCAACGACGTATGTAAGACCATAGTAAGTTGGACCTACAATGGGTTAAAATCGGAAAAAATATTTTTTAACCCTAATTTTTTTTCCAACAAAAAAAAAATTTAAAAACCAAACATTTTTTAACCCGAATTTTTATTTAAAAAAAAAAAATTTAAAAACAAAAAACAATTTTTTAAAATTAAAAAAAAAAAATTTTAAAAAAAATTAAAAAAAAAAATTTGGAAAAAAAAATTTTTATCTAAAAATATTTAAAATTTTTATTTTGAAGTATAATTTGGTGAAGGGTATATAAGTTTCCGCACAGCCGAATATAGCTCTCTTACTTCTTTTCTATACCACTGTGCGCTGTCAAACTGTCAATGTAGGGAAGCAGATACCTGCGCCGTTCGGCTGAGTTTAGGCGCCGTTAAATTATAAAAGTACGCGCCGAATTTTTTTAGCTTAAGCCGACTTTTTAAATAAAAGTTCCATAGTAATTTTATTAAATTTTCAAAATTTCATTTTTTATTTTTTACATTTTGAATAATTTGACTTTTAAATTTTGTCGCCTCAAGTCTCTGTTCGGAAGTTCCTATTGGAAGACCCTTGACAAAGCTGATGTATATTAGTTAAATGGTGTAATTAATTTTAGAATTTGATTAAATATTTACTCTTTTCCTTTACTGCCTTTTCTTTAAGTAGATTTTTCCTTTAGTTTTTATTGATTCTTTCATGCTGATGCAAGTTTATGGAAAAAGTTTTTTTTTGGAAATTTCCTAATAAAATCAATGACTTAAATCCATCAAATTATTTAAATATAAAAACCACAAATAGTGAGTGGCTATGCCATCTTAAGCAACAGAAAAAAAACTGTTTAAATTTATTACAATTGCAGCGCCATCTACAATGGGCTTTCTCTCACAAATAGTGAAATATTAAGCCAAAGGCTGATTTTTTCACTAAAAAAAAACTAAATAAATAAATAAAACAATTGGATATTGCATTTTCTTACTTCAGTTAAGGTTATGTAATACTTATTATTGGTTTTATTTATGTTTCCACCCACCAAAAAATCTAAAGTTTATTCGTATTAAAGCTAAACCTAGTTTATGTTAAGACATACTCTGAGTTTGTTTGTTTGTTTGTTTGTGTGTGCTTTAAAACACAGTTCACATAAATCATCATGATAACAAATTACCAGCGCTTCCACAGTGTGTAAATGTATCTATTGTTAGCATCTCTCTTCACTTATGCCACAGCTCGAGTATTGTGTTAAAGCGGCGTCAATGGTCCTTCTGCAGATGCCTCTTTTACCATTATGGCTTAAAATACTTAGTTAAACTTCTGCAGGAGATGGTTAGAGCTGCTTGTAACCGTGCTTTGTTGTTAATACTGTTAAAGAAATGCTTATGGAAAAAAACAACAATGAGAGTAACAGACTCACGCATTAGATTAAAATGTAGCCAATATGACGCATGGGGAATAGATACGAAATAAACTAAAAACCCAGTAAACATTTTGAAAACAATTTCATTTCAAGATTTTACTGAACTTTTACAATTAACATATATATCCCTATATAGATATAGCCATATCCGTCTGTATGTTTAAATCAACTTTCCGAAACCCCCAAATAACTTACAGACATCATTGATACCTCAATATATCCGCTATAGTCTAATTTAGATTGCTTTAAAAAAATCGAGAAAATCAGTGAACAATTGGCTCAGATAGAAGCAAAAAACTGCGACTAGAGGACTAAACTAAAGGGTATATAACAAATTTTGAACCATCGATGTTACATTGTGGGTTCAGTTATTGTCCTTTTTAATACTTTTTAAAATAATAAATAAAATTCATCGAAATTGTTTATTGGTTTTTCCTACTCTACTGATTTTCTTCTTACTACCCAACTATTGAATCTAACTGCACATATTTATTACTTAAGCACAGATCAATCTTATTTCAGTTTTATATTATTTCAGCTTAACCAAACTCTAACGCAAATAAATATTAAGCAACAAAACCCCCCTCCACCCTCCAAATCTAAACTAAAAAGCACGTTCTAAAAATCGCTAAAATACTGCACAACTAAGATGCGTTAGTTTTTGTGGCAAAACCTAAAAACTTTAACTCTCGTACCAATAAAACTGTTTACATAGTTGTTGGTTCTTTTTTTTATAGTTTTATGGGTATATATCAATAAAAAGGCGGCTATTTTATCTTAAATATACTTTATACAACATATTTCTTCTTTTAGGTTCTTTAGTATTTTTTTCTTTCTTTCCAACAAACTGTATAAGCCAAGATTAATGCTCAACGATAGACATAGAGTCTACTATGATGCTATAAAAAAAAATACTTGCAACGAGTTTACTAAAAGGAAACTATAGTTTTGTAAACTAAAAGAAATGTAAACTTACAATTTAGATTTTTTAGACAAAAATAAATATGATTCGTTGTTACATTGAAGAAATTGTTTGCTTAAGTTTGAAAATCTTTTTTTTTTGTTCATTTAAAATTAAGACACTCTACTGTAGAATAAAGAATATTTTGAGTAGAGAACTGAAGCAGGAGATAACTAGTAAAATACTAAAATAGAACTAGTTCTTTTCAGTTCCAGTTTTAATCTAGTTCTGTTGTAGTTCTAGTTCTGTTCTAGTTCTGTTCTAGTTCTGTTCTAGTTCTGTTCTAGTTCTGTTCTAGTTCTGTTCTAGTTCTGTTCTAGTTCTGTTCTAGTTCTGTTCTAGTTCTGTTCTAGTTCTGTTCTAGTTCTGTTCTAGTTCTGTTCTAGTTCTGTTCTAGTTCTGTTCTAGTTCTGTTCTAGTTCTGTTCTAGTTCTGTTCTAGTTCTGTTCTAGTTCTGTTCTAGTTCTGTTCTAGTTCTGTTCTAGTTCTGTTCTAGTTCTGTTCTAGTTCTGTTCTAGTTCTGTTCTAATTCTGTTCTAGTTCTGTTCTAGTTCTGTTCTAGTTCTGTTCTAGTTCTGTTCTAGTTCTGTTCTAGTTCTGTTCTAGTTCTGTTCTAGTTCTGTTCTAGTTCTGTTCTAGTTCTGTTCTAGTTCTGTTCTAGTTCTGTTCTAGTTCTGTTCTAGTTCTGTTCTAGTTCTGTTCTAGTTCTGTTCTAGTTCTGTTCTAGTTCTGTTCTAGTTCTGTTCTAGTTCTGTTCTAGTTCTGTTCTAGTTCTGTTCTGTTCTGTTCTAGTTCTGTTCTAGTTCTGTTCTAGTTCTGTTCTAGTTCTGTTCTAGTTCTGTTCTAGTTCTGTTCTAGTTCTGTTCTAGTTCTGTTCTAGTTCTGTTCTAGTTCTGTTCTAGTTCTGTTCTAGTTCTGTTCTAGTTCTGTTCTAGTTCTAGTTCTGTTCTAGTTCTGTTCTAGTTCTGTTCTAGTTCTGTTCTAGTTCTGTTCTAATTCTGTTCTAGTTCTGTTCTAGTTCTGTTCTAGTTCTGTTCTAGTTCTGTTCTAGTTCTGTTCTAGTTCTTTTCTAGTTCTGTTCTAGTTCTGTTCTAGTTCTGTTCTAGTTCTGTTCTAGTTCTGTTCTAGTTCTGTTCTAGTTCTGTTCTAGTTCTGTTCTAGTTCTGTTCTAGTTCTGTTCTAGTTCTGTTCTAGTTCTGTTCTAGTTCTGTTCTAGTTCTGTTCTAGTTCTGTTCTAGTTCTGTTCTAGTTCTGTTCTAGTTCTGTTCTAGTTCTGTTCTAGTTCTGTTCTAGTTCTGTTCTAGTTCTGTTCTAGTTCTGTTCTAGTTCTGTTCTAGTTCTGTTCTAGTTCTGTTCTAGTTCTGTTCTAGTTCTGTTCTAGTTCTGTTCTAGTTCTGTTCTAGTTCTGTTCTAGTTCTGTTCTAGTTCTGTTCTAGTTCTGTTCTAGTTCTGTTCTAGTTCTGTTCTAGTTCTGTTCTAGTTCTGTTCTAGTTCTGTTCTAGTTCTGTTCTAGTTCTGTTCTAGTTCTGTTCTAGTTCTGTTCTAGTTCTGTTCTAGTTCTGTTCTAGTTCTGTTCTAGTTCTGTTCTAGTTCTGTTCTAGTTCTGTTCTAGTTCTGTTCTAGTTCTGTTCTAGTTCTGTTCTAGTTCTGTTCTAGTTCTGTTCTAGTTCTGTTCTAGTTCTGTTCTAGTTCTGTTCTAGTTCTGTTCTAGTTCTGTTCTAGTTCTGTTCTAGTTCTGTTCTAGTTCTGTTCTAGTTCTGTTCTAGTTCTGTTCTAGTTCTGTTCTAGTTCTGTTCTAGTTCTGTTCTAGTTCTGTTCTAGTTCTGTTCTAGTTCTGTTCTAGTTCTGTTCTAGTTCTGTTCTAGTTCTGTTCTAGTTCTGTTCTAGTTCTGTTCTAGTTCTGTTCTAGTTCTGTTCTAGTTCTGTTCTAGTTCTGTTCTAGTTCTGTTCTAGTTCTGTTCTAGTTCTGTTCTAGTTCTGTTCTAGTTCTGTTCTAGTTCTGTTCTAGTTCTGTTCTAGTTCTGTTCTAGTTCTGTTCTAGTTCTGTTCTAGTTCTGTTCTAGTTCTGTTCTAGTTCGGTGCTAGTTCTATTCTAGGGGTCTAGAATTATAGTGTATCTGTTAGTCGTTAAGTACCACCTTTACTTCTCTAGCCAGAGTAAGTATTTTCGCTGTACTAGTAGTTAGCTAAAGTATAGTATTTCAAAATTTTGAGATCTTCATTCATAGATCTTTATGAGAACATCTTAAAGACTAGAGTAAACAATTGACCTCAAGGCTATAAACTCTTATTTTTTTCATAATGTAAAGGATTTGTTTCGTATGGCAAATGAATGAAAAAAACCCACTTTAACTGATTGATTTTTCTTTGATTTAACAAACCAAAAAAAAAAGTAAATAAAACTTAAAATGAACTCTATTAAACCTTAGAGAAGATTTGGAGAAGAAATAGCCAACAAAAAAACATTTTCTCATTAGAAATTTTTCCTAAAAGATTACAAATCTTTTATTAATATTTTTTAAGCTTCAAAAGCAAATAAATCTTGTTAGCTATTTGTACAGGAAGATTTACAAGTTATTAGATATTAAATAATAATAATAATATACAATATTTCAAACAAAAAAATGAAAAGAAACAATAATTATTTCTAAATAATGATCAAACATACCGCTTTCATGGTGTAGTCTTAGAAAATTAACCTTAATTTGTAGTTTTATTTTAATTCTTATTGGCTGCGGTGTGTTTTTGTTTTTTCAAAATTTTTTATAGAATGTTAGATGCTGTCACAAATAATCTTTACTTGACGAAGATTGACACTTGTATGTCAAATGCTGTGTGTCTGCTGTGTAGCATCGACTATTTAAGTGTGTTTTTGTTGATAAAGAAGCCGCTGTAGAGACGCCAGATCAGTAATTTTGTATTGTTTCTAATTATGACAGGTTGTTAAAATGTTTTTTTTTTTGGTTTTAATAACACAGGTTTTGAAAGAATTTTATAGAAGAAGGAAACTGTATTATAATAAGGATTTTGAAATTGTAATTATTAACTTTCCTACATAATGTATTTGGGTTTAAAGTCTATAGAAAAACATAAAGTCCAGGAATATATGTCATTAGCTTGACATTAGATTTTGTTAAAAATCAAAACTTTTTTCTTTTTGTTTTTTCTTAACCATTTAATAAAATTGACATTTCTTAGTTGAAAAACTATAAACTTGTATTTATGTCTCTCCACAATTAAGTCGTTTAATAAACATGTTACAAAATTCCAATTGATAACAAATCATTTGAATTTAACGTTTTAAACGTTTCCCTGCGTTTTATTTATTTTTTTTCAGTCTTATTTTTGCTGTTTTGGAGTACAGCCTAAAATACAAAACCATAAAAATGTCCAACAGAGAAATTTGTCAGATGTTATGTCGAACATATAAAATATGTTTCGATAACAACAATGACGAACACAGAACGGTGGAAAAAAAAACAACAATTTTAGCCAAATAAAACTATAACACAGGCAATACGAAAATATTTTGCCGTCAATATTGCAAACAAGAGTAAGAAAATGTATGAAATACAAAAAAAAAATAAAAATTAACGTGACACTTAATAAGCCGCAGGTTAAATGTTCTAGTGTCTCAACGAATAAACAAGATTCGGTTTAAGCGGACAAAGAGAAATATAAAATGTGAATTGAAAGATCCTAAACCGTACAACATTTAAGACTAATACACCTTTTTGACAAATAACCTTTAACCTTTCTACGACATGTCACATTTTGAACATGACTCCCTTTTCTCCATAATTCCCCAAGAGGCCTATTTTAGAACTATATAAGAGAAAAGATAACCTTATATATGTTACAAACAAATTCGGCGTGTTCCCATCTTTATACCCTAAACTATGAATATGTTTAAACATAATTTTGTTTTTATCTTATTTTAAATATGTTGCCAGTACATAAATACCAACAAATAAAAAAATAAAAAAAATATATTGTCCTCTAAATAAACTACAAATAAGCAGCTGGACTTGAACTTATTTTTGTCCAGTTCTTTTTTTTTACTATAATAAAAAACAAATTAACAGTGGGGAGAAATATTTTAGGAACTTATAACAGTAGGCACACCAAACTCTACTCTGGTGAAGTCATTCGCATAATGACTACATTCAACATAATGCTGCAGCAGCAGCATGCTTGAGTGCTTAGGCGCCACATGCAGATTTCTCTGTTAAGGCGCTAAAGAAGGAAGACCTGACTCTGCCTGATCATTTCAAGATATACACACACAATCAAACGTTTTGCGATAGAAACATTAAAAAACGTTTAAATTCAATGAAATCTAACAAAAGTGGAGGCTTTATGAAAGGGATAAACATAAATTTCAATGACAAACTCATAAAGTAAAACTGCAAGAGAAACTGAATAAGAACAGAACTAGAACAGAACTAGAACTAGAACAGAACTAGAACAGAACTAGAACAGAACTAGAACAGAACTAGAACAGAACTAGAACAGAACTAGAACAGAACTAGAACAGAACTAGAACAGAACTAGAACAGAACTAGAACAGAACTAGAACAGAACTAGAACAGAACTAGAACAGAACTAGAACAGAACTAGAACAGAACTAGAACAGAACTAGAACAGAACTAGAACAGAACTAGAACAGAACTAGAACAGAACTAGAACAGAACTAGAACAGAACTAGAACAGAACTAGAACAGAACTAGAACAGAACTAGAACAGAACTAGAACAGAACTAGAACAGAACTAGAACAGAACTAGAACAGAACTAGAACAGAACAGAACAGAACTAGAACAGAACTAGAACAGAACTAGAACAGAACTAGAACAGAACTAGAACAGAACTAGAACAGAACTAGAACAGAACTAGAACAGAACTAGAACAGAACTAGAACAGAACTAGAACAGAACTAGAACAGAACTAGAACAGAACTAGAACAGAACTAGAACAGAACTAGAACAGAACTAGAACAGAACTAGAACAGAACTAGAACAGAACTAGAACAGAACTAGAACAGAACTAGAACAGAACTAGAACAGAACTAGAACAGAACTAGAACAGAACTAGAACAGAACTAGAACAGAACTAGAACAGAACTAGAACAGAACTAGAACAGAACTAGAACAGAACTAGAACAGAACTAGAACAGAACTAGAACAGAACTAGAACAGAACTAGAACAGAACTAGAACAGAACTAGAACAGAACTAGAACAGAACTAGAACAGAACTAGAACAGAACTAGAACAGAACTAGAACAGAACTAGAACAGAACTAGAACAGAACTAGAACAGAACTAGAACAGAACTAGAACAGAACTAGAACAGAACTAGAACAGAACTAGAACAGAACTAGAACAGAACTAGAACAGAACTAGAACAGAACAGAACTAGATTCGGCTGTGCCCAATCTTATATACCCTTCACAAAATTATACTTCAAAATACAAATTGTAACTATTTTTAGGTAAACAAAATTTATTTTTTTTCCCAAAGTTGTTTTATTAATTTTTTGGAACATTTTTTTTTGTTGAATTGTTATTTTAAATTTTAAAATTTTTTTATTGTTTTTAAAATTTTTTTTTTTTAAAAAAAAAATTCGGGTTAAAAAATATTTTTTCCGATTTTGACCCATTGTAGGTCCAACTTACTAAGGTCTTATATACGTCATTGCAAAGGTCTTTGAAATATCTATCATTAGATATCCATATTGTCTATATTAATGACTTAGTAATCCAGATATATGTATGTCAAAAATCGAGGTTGTCCTGGTTTTTTCCTCATATCTCAGTCATTTGTGGATCGATTTTGCTGATTTTAAATAGGAAACTTCTCGAAAGCATGTCTGACAGAATTATTGAAGATTTGGATATCTGGGGTCTTCAGAAAATTGATTTCAACAGACAGACGGGCATGGCTTAATCGACTCCGCTATCTATAAGGATCCAGAATATATATACTTTATAGGGTCGGAAAATTATATTGTGGAAATTACAAACGGAATGACAAACTTATATATACCCTTCTCACGAAGGTGAAGGGTGTAACTAGAACAGATCTGGAATTAGCAAATCTAAAACAAAGCTTAAACTGAATTAGAACTTACCAAATTAACTTATTTGTGTCCCTTTTTAACACATTTCACTGTTTATAATAAAGATGCTTTACACGCAGTTAGAATTCAAATGTATGAACAAAATAAAACCATTCAATGCTAAAATTTATGTTCATTTGTTGATCGTAATGCATAAAGAAACAGATTAATTTTTTTTTTCTTAGCTTTTTTTGCAGTAGAAAAGTATTTAAATACAAATATTTCAAATCATGTTTAAAACAGATAAAACCAAGAGATTTTAGATGTATATTTAAAAAGAAATATGTTTTGCAACAATTTATTTGTTAAGCAATAATTAAATTATGAGATTTAATTATTTTTAATTTAAATTAAAAATTATAATAAAAAGAATAGCTACGAGAATAGAAATAGTATATAACCGAACAGTTTAACAATATTTAGTTTAAGAATTAAGTATTATTAAATTGTATATATAACTCAGTTTCTATTTAGTTCTTTAATTTAAAACAAATTTTATTTATTTTTGCTAAAAATTATGTTTCTACGCGATTTTTTGTAAACAAAACTATTTAGAGTGCTGCCAAGTTTTCAAACATGATGAAAGTGTCAACAAATTCACCACTCTATCTTTAAAGCTGCCAGATTCAAGCAAAACTAGAGATGTCCTTTAAACAATATAAACATTATTAAAATTCCTTTCAAAGTTGATTATCTAATAATTTTATAGCAATAGTTTTTATAATTAGTTTTTTTTGTTAACTTTTTTTCCATTTAATTTATTTTGTTAGTTTGTGTTATCTTTTTATATATATTTTTTAATCATCACATAGTTACTTGGTTTTTATTGTCTATCAAGATTTTGTATAATTTTTTAATTAAAAAATTTTAGCGCTCTATTTATGAAAATTTACAAGTTTAACTTAATTATGAAAAAACTTTAAAGATTAGAAAACTAAAATGAAAAAAAATATAAACAAGAAAAACAACAAAATAACAAAATAAATTGTTTTACTTCACATTTTTGGCTTTAAATAATTTATAATTAACTTGATTTTTTTTTTCAACTCCTTTAGTATTTTTTTAGCTAATTTAATATGCATTTCTCAGTGTTGTGTTCAAAATAATAAAATAAAGTTTTTTTTTTTTTTAAAAAAAAAGAAGCACAAGAAAAAATAAGAAAATCTAATTAAATATTTATAAATTTTATAAGAAACAACAACATAAATTGGGTGCGCCTCAAGTCTTAAGCCTTAACGTCATTCTTTTGCTGCAACTTTTCGTCGTTGGTTGCTTATCGCGGTTTTAGTTTCAACCACTGTCTACCAAGAAGAAAATTTCAAGATTGACTGACTTATTTTTTCCTATCCAATCACTTCTTGGGTTTTTTTTTCTTTTTCGCTTGCGGTTTTTGTTTTATTAAAAATATTTTATAATTTTTAATTGCTTGATTATCTAAGAAGTTAAAAGAAATGAAATGAGAAACAAAACAAAACTCACTTTAGGTTTTTGTGAGTGAGAAAATGGCTGTTTATACTTGAATGAAAGGAAAATGTTTTACATGAAAACCGAAAGGGAAGAGGGGGAGGGAGTAGCTGTGGGGATTGTCTGCTTTGATTTGAGTTTAATGAATGGGCTTTCTAAATGTTTTGGAAAATTACAATGTTTTCATTAATTTTGTTGCCTCTACGTTTAATAACATTGATGATGATATATGAATAAAAAGCCGTTTAAAAAAATTTTGATTAAAAATTTTATAAAAGGCAATTTAAAAGTTAAAAGGAGTTGCCAGAAGGTCTCAAAAATTTTAAAGAAAGGGATTGAATAAAGTAGATAATCAAAAATATTTATTTAAAACTTCATTATCTTATATTTTTGAATGAAATTTAAGTAAAATTTAAAAAAATATTTTTTTTTTTTTCAAAATTTTCAAATTCTTTTATAATTTTTTATTGTAGATATTTAAAATTTTAAATTATTTGTACATTATTGAAAAATACACACAATTTTCTTGCATTTAATATAAAAAATTTTTTAGATTTATTTTTCAGTTGCATATTTCAATCGTAATTCTTATTTTTGAACTGACTTTCTTTACCTGGAACCAAACAAATCTGTGAATATAATCGAATAATATTGTTACGTTTTAACCTTTTCAAAACGTTGGTTTATTTCCTTTAAATAAACCGGATACTTTTGATTGCAAATAAAAGCCGTTTGTAGTTTAAAAATTGTAACAACTCTTTATTTATTTAAAATGTACAACAACCACAGAATTAAATAGTCACTCAATGTTTTTTATACACGTTTATAAATTCATAGAAATACAAGCACACTTTATAATGTACACGAATTCACTTGAAAAACACAGCACTCAGTTGATGTTTGTTCGAAAAGCGTCTCTGATAAACTCACTAACGACTGCAACCTCTGCCACTATTTATAACACTGCCATCTGCACTCTAGATTGCTCTTTAACTGTCAAAGTTTGAATATTCTAGATCATACGCCATCTGTGGTGTACTTTCTACAATGTTCTTTAACTGAATATTCGAATTCAAACAGCGTTGCCAACTTACGATCACTGGTCAATTGAAAGCTTTTATTTAATAATGCCCACAGATATGTTACAGTTTGCTATTACAGCACTGTTATTTGAAAGCATTATGCTACTTTTAAATCAGCCCTTAAAATCGTTATATTTGAATTCAAGTACAATTTCGTAACAATATATTATTTTCATACAAAAAAAAATATTTAAACATTGATTAAGCTTAACTATGTTTAAAATTTTGACAAGTTACCCGGCCCAAATTAGATTAAAAATTTCTTTTAATTATCATTTAACTTTATTTTAAGCATTTTTTATGATTTACAGGATTTTTGTTAATTTTGCGCTGGCAACTCTTTTATAATTATTCTTAAACTTAAACAACAAAGTTGCCTGCCTATTCACTGGTTATAATAAGCAAAAACAAAATATCGCAACAACAACAAACTAAAGTACATATACCAAAATTAATAATAATAAACTCCACCCCTCTTGAGGCAACCATTTGTACACCCTTCTAAGCTCCATAAACACAACACCTGCTCTCTACTGCACTTGCTCAAAGAAAGGAAAACAAAACAGTTAAAACTAAACAAACAAACAACAACAACAGATCAAAGGCAATAAGAAAATAATAAACAAACACACACTCACTCACACCCATGAATATTTACATATATGTACATTAAGTGTAGCCAAGTTTCAAGTAATGCGTGCGTGCACTGATATGCTAATGTTGTCGACGATTCGTCGTCGTCATCGTCATCAACGTTATTGTCGACATCCAGGGATAATATAAATATGGATCTAACAGTATAAATGCATAAAAGTAACAAAGATTTATTTAAACCCTTTAAAAGTCATTTAAAAAGAGAACAAAATTTTTAAGAATTAACAACTTAAGGGCATAATTGAAAAAATACAAAGAAATTCGAACAAAATATTAAATTAAAATCTAAATTCATATTAAGTTAAATAAGAAACTAAAAATGTACTTTGTTTTAGTTAAAATTTCTTGTTTTATTTTCACTTATTTAATAAATCATTTATGAATTATGAGTTTTTTGTATAAAAAAAACTTCCTACACCACAAGTTAAGAACTGAAAACTAACATGAAATTCTATAAAACCAGCAAATTTTTTTTTCTTATTTTATAAGTAAATTAAATGTAAAGCCATTCATTGGTGGAGTTTGCCAATTTATCAAGCTGGAAGAAGTAATTTGAACATTTTTTATTATTTAAATTTGTTTTAGTTTATTTTAATTTTTCTTAAAATGCATTGCTCTGTTCCAGTTCCGGGAGATGGCATTTGCCAAGAATAAATACACTGCGAAAAAATATGGCATTTTAAAAGAGACATTCACCAAGGAATGATAACACTTTAATCCCTCATTTTTAAGTCATACACCCAATATATAAAAATGATGAATACATGTCAAAAAAGTAGACACAATTAGCTTTATTTTGATATAAAATTTGTGTAACTTTTCTTTACTATATGACAAAGAAATGGACTTAAACATTAGGCTGCGTCATACAATTGCTGTGTTTTGTCATACAAACAAGTCATTGGTGTTGCCAACCGGGGCTAAAAAACCTGAGAAATTGTTGGCAAATCTTTCGTTTTATTGTATTATCTATATATTGATTATTTACTAGATTAAAAAATATGAAAATTTTATAAAATGTTTCAAAAATACCTGTAGTGATATTTAAATAAAAACATAAATTTGTTTTTATAATTTTGAAAAATCTGTATAATATTGTTACGAAATTGTACTTGAATTCAAATATAACGATTTTAAGGGCTGATTTAAAAGTAGCATAATGCTTTCAAATAACAGTGATGTAATATCAAACTGTAACATATCTGTGGGCATTATTAAATAAAAGCTTTCAGTTGATTTGATCGTAAGTTGGCAACGCTGTATTCGAATTCGAATATTCAGTTAAAGAACATTGAAGAAAGTACACCACAGATGGCGTATGTATTAGTAAGATCTAGAATATTCGAATTTTGACAGTTAAAGAACAATCTAGAGTGCAGATAGCAGTGTTATAAATAGTGGCAGAGGTTGCAGTCGTGAGTGAGTTTATCAGAGACGCTTTTCGAATAAACATCAACTGAGTGCCTTAAAGTGTGTTCTGTTTTTCAAATAAATTCGTGTACATTATAAATTGTGTCTGTATTTCTGCGAATTTATAAACGTGTATAAAAAACATTGAGTGACTATTTAATTCTGTGGTTGTTGTATATTTTAAATAAATAAAGAGTTGTTATAATTTTTAAACTACTAAACGGCTTTTATTTGCAATCAAAAGTATCCGGTTTATTTAAAGGAAATAAACCAAACGTTTTGAAAAGGTTAAAACGTAACAATATAATAAAATTATTATAAATTTTTCAAAAGTAGACAGAATTATCTATCCATTTATATAAAATATCAATACATTTTCTTTTAATGCATGCTAAATAAATGGACATAAACATAATTCCAATTCATACAATAATGCTGCTTTGTCATACAACTACATCAAGTGGTTGGCAACTCGTAGAGACGAAAAACCTTGAAAATTAACAATGTGGCCATATTTTCTTGTTGTTTTTCTTTCAGTGTTGTTTACTTCATAGAAAAATGTTGCAAAAAATGTTCTCATGTCTAAAAAATTTCCGTAAGTTCTACTTTACAACTGCATTAATTCATTAGATTTTATTTTCGACTATTTCTTTTTCAAACTACAACTTCAATGAATTTTATTAAAAGCAAATAAATAAATTGGCTTAAATGAAAAAAATAAATGTCGGTAAAATAGTTTTTATTCATTAAAGTGCTGCATTTTTTTCAATTAATTTAATTTTCTACTTGTTTACGTTTTATGTTGAGGTGTTGTTGTCTTTGTATATGAAAAATAAAATATTTCATATCAAAATTTTATGGTCTATATTTTTATAACACACTTTTAAGTTATAGACTTAATATAACTTAACTTAAATTTAGTTTTTATTATTTTATAACATAAATTAAATTTAAAAATAAAAATAATAATGCAACCATATCATAAACATTATGAGAGTGTTTTAAAAGCGTTTAATTTCTGCTGTTTTTTATTATTATTTTTTTGTTGTATTTGTGGTTTTGTTCTTCTTTTGTTTTCATTTAAAAGGCTAGACTTTTGTAATTTATGGAATTTATGATGATAACTTTTTTCTTAGTTTAAGCAATAAATAAATAATTTATTATTAAGTCTGGCAGCAGGGAAATAATGAACAAAAACTAGAAAACATTTGAAAAAATTGTGCAAATAAGGAAGGAAAATTTAAGATTTTTTTGGAAATTTAAACAAAATTTTGTTTTAAAAAACTTTTATGAAATAAAAATGTTATTATAATTAAGGGTAAAAGTTGATTAATACACAATAGCCATCAGAAATGATCAATCATATTGTTACGAAATTGTACTTGAATTCAAATATAACGATTTTAAGGGCTGATTTAAAAGTAGCATAATGCTTTCAAATAACATTGATGTAATAGCAAACTGTAACATATCTGTGGGCATTATTAAATAAAAGCTTTCAGTTGACCATTGATCGTAAGTTGGCAACGCTGTTTGAATTCGAATATTCAGTTAAAGAACATTGTAGAAAGTACACCACAGATGGCGTATGATCTAGAATATTCGAACTTTGACAGTTAAAGAGCAATCTAGAGTGCAGATGGCAGTGTTATAAATAGTGGCAGAGGTTGCAGTCGTTAGTGAGTTTATCAGAGACGCTTTTCGAATAAACATCAACTAAGTGCCTTAAAGTGTGTTGTGTTTTTCAAGTAAAATGTTGTACATTTTAAATAAATAAAGAGTTGTTACAATTTTCAAACTACTAAACGGCTTTTATTTGCAATCAAAAGTATACGGTTTATTTAAAGGAAATAAACCAGCGTTTTGAAAAGGTTAAAACGTAACAATATTTAGTATAAAGGAAATTTTCTTTTATTAAATCAAAATAATTCAATAGCAATTTAATAAGTTGTTTCAAATTCTTATAATTTTTTTTTTAAATTCTAACCAAAAACAGGCATTTTTATAATTTTTTACTTAATTCATTTAAAAATATAATTAATAATCATATTCTGTTACTTTATTATGACATAAACATTGTTTTTTTTAATATTACCAACAAATCTATAACTTTTCTTAAAACTTTACAAAATCTACTAACCAAAAATACAACACTGCTTGTTTTTACACTTAATAACACAACCAAGCACACAACAACAAAACAAACACTGTATATTTAATAACGGGCCATTATTAACATACAGCAACAACAACAGAGGAGATTAATGTGATGTGACAATATGCGCCATTGTTGTTATTATTGTCTGCAGACAAATAAATAACAGTAATATATCTATAGCAAACAATAACAATAAAACAAACAACAAAAAGAATGAAAAAAACTTGTATATAAATAGAAAAATGTCAAAAAAGTAAAACAATATGGTGGTTGCCTTCTGCAAACAATAATTAAAATCTAAAAACTAAAAACATCAACACCGCGCGCACAGTGAGTAGTAGTTAGCTTAATATGAGTATAAATACATGTTCATAACCTTAAAAAAAGAAACAAAACAACGAAATAAATGGTTTTTCTACATAGAAATAGTTAAGAGAGTTCTTTTATAAAAAAAAATATTTGTTTTGTTTCTAAACAATTTATGTGCATTTTATATCCTTATTATTGTGGAAATTAACTGAAATAAAGGGGGTTTTGCTTTTGTTTGTAATAATTTTTTTTTTTTTTGCTGCTGTTGTTGGTTGGTTGTACATATGTATTTATGACAATATTTACGCTGTTGTTATTTCTAATGTAAACATAATAATTACATTTAATTGACATCACTGAACATTAAATTTAAATTATATACAGGGACATACAATAATCACAATTTTTTTTATATATATTATACCATTTTAGACACAATAAATATTGGGAAAAAAAAGAAAACTAAACAATGCCATAGACACCTTTAAACAATTATTTTTTTTTTTGTAAAAAAATTTACTTTATAAATCGTAGTAGGGTTAATCATGGGTTATTAAAATGTAAGTTTAAATGGATTTTTTCTAAAAAAAATACGTACAATAGTAAATTATAGATTTTTCTCTAAACTTCAAAGAACTTATTGTAAGTTAGTGAAACATTTTCAAATTCATTATTTATAAATGGCTGCCAAAAGTTGCTAATTTGGCTTAAATACATACATTAATTAATTCTTTTAAAATTTCCTTAGTATTTTGTTAATAAAACTATGTATTAGGGCCATATTTGAATTATTTAAAAAAGATTTCTAATTTGCTTAATAAAAAATATTAAATCTTAAATCTGACAGTTTTTAATACCAAAACAAAGTAAAGCAAATAACGGAAGATTAAATCAATCAATAATTTGAACAAAATGGAAGGCAAACTTATTCAAATACTTAAAAAATCTTCAATTATATAAATATTAAATCCACCTAAAATCATGGACAGATAAGTGTAATTTGTAAAAAAATCAAAATTTTAAGAAGACCATTTCAACCAAAGGAAATATATCAGAATTCTAAGCATATTAGTGTATAATATGTATGAAATTTATTTAAATTTTATAAACTGTCATAAAAATATTTGCAGTGAATTTTAAATTTTTTTTTTTTTTTTTTTTAATTTTTCATAATTTATAAAAAGAACTAGGTATAAATTATAAAATTAGTACACACAATTACCTTTCCACTGATGTAAAATATTGTTACGAAATTGTACTTGAATTCAAATATAACGATTTTAAGGGCTGATTTAAAAGTAGCATAATGCTTTCAAATAACAGTGCTGTAATAGCAAACTGTAACATATCTGTGGGCATTATTAAATAAAAGCTTTCAGTTGACCATTGATAAGTAAGTTGGCAACGCTGTATACGAATTCGAATATTCAGTTAAAGAACATTGTAGAAATATAGCTTTCTAGATGGTTATGCAGTGTTTATAAATGGTGGCAGAGGTTGCAGTCGTGAGTGAGTTTATCAGAGACGCTTTTCGAATAAACATCAACTGAGTGCCTTAAAGTGTGTTGTGTTTTTCAAGTAAATTCGTGTACATTATAAATTGTGTCTGTATTTCTGCGAATTTGCAAATGTGTATAAAAAACATTGAGTGACTATTTAACTCTGTTGTTGTTGTACATTTTAAATAAATAAAGAGTTGTTACAATTTTTAAACTACTAAACGGCTTTTATTTGCAATCAAAAGTATCGGGTTTATTAAAAGGAAATAAACCAAACGTTTTGAAAAGGTTAAAACGTAACAATATGTATAAATTTTATTTTCTTTATAAAAAAATAAATCAACATGAGGACACATCATACAATTGCTCTGTTTTATGATACAAATTAGTCATTGGGGTGTTGCCAACCGGATGACATTCCTGGATAATCTATTTAGTTTCTGTATTCTTTACATACTGATCTCATTAAATTCATGAAAAATATTAAAATTTCAAAGACTAATAAACAATATTTTCGAGTAAAATTAAGATTTAAGTAAAATTTTAAGTTTTTGCAAATTTTTAAAATAAAATACAAAAATTTTGAAATAATTTTTACATTTCCAAAAAGTACACACAATTACCTTTCCACTGATATAAAATATATGTAAATTTTCGGTTTTTTATAAAAAAAAATACATGACCATAAACATGAGGCCACATCATACAATTGCTTTGCCTTGTCATACCAACAAGTCAGTGAGGTATTGCCAACTGGATGACAGTCTTGGATAATCTTTGGCTGATTCTATATTCTTACATATTAGACTATTAAATATGAAAACTAATAAAAAATATTTTACAGTAAAATTCAGGTTTAAGTTAAATCATTAAAAAAAATATATTTTTAAGTTTTTGGAAATTTTTAAAATAAAATATAAAAAATTTTAAACAAATTATATATTTTCAAAAAGTACACGCAATTACCTTTACACAGATATAAAATATGTGTAAATTTTAGTTTTTTTTTTATAAAAAATACATGACTTGTCTGCTTTGCCAAGCAAACAAGTCAGTGAGGTGTTGCCAACCATGGGGTAGTTCTGGATAATTTTTTGCAGTTTCTATATTATTTAAATATTGGACTATTAAATGCTGAAATAAATATGAAAATTTCAAAAGCTTAAGAACACTGATCGAAAAAAAAATACTTTTATTGGATGTATGACTTAAAAATGCAAGATTTCTTAAAATTTGTAGCTTTTATTTTGAAGCATTTGTACAATATAAATGTATTCAAAGTATTGGCTATTGTTAGCTATGACCTTTTCCCATCTTTCTGGCAACTTATGGATTCCTTGCAGAAAGAACTGCTCATCTTTTAAGGCCAAGAATGAATCAAGCCAATATCGGATAATCTGTTCCAAAGTGAAAAGCGTTCTGCATCAATAGAAACAAACATTAGTGGTACGGGGCACTGTCTGGACTATAAGGAGGGCGAGGCAAAACTTCCCAACCACTTCATTCTAAATAATTTTTAATAGGTATTGCAACATGTGGCCGAGATTTGTCATGATGGAATATTACGATTTTATGTCTGGGCGTTTTTCGGCCAATTCTAGCTTCAAACAAATTAACTGCGTTCGGTACAGGTTTCCTGTAATAGTCTGTCCAGATTTCAGCAGCTCATAATACATAGGACCCTTTTGCTCCCACCACATATAGAGCATTACCTTAGCGCCATGGATATTTGGCTTTGAGTCGATTCAGCAGGTTGGCCGGGCTTCACATACGATCTCTAATGCTTTGGATTATCGCAAGCAAAGATTCAGTGCAAAAATGATTTCTTTTATAGCCTTAAATCAGCATTTCAAACATACAACATCGTCTTTCAAGGTCTCTCAGCTTCTATTCGTATGGTACCCAATTAAGCTGCTTTTGGATAAATTCTGCTGCTCGAAAACTTTTTAAAATTGCTGCTTCAGAAGCTCTCAATGATTTTGCAAGATCTTGTTGAGTTTGACAACATTATTTATGAAGTAATGCCTCCAAATATTGGTCTTCAAACTTTTTTGGTTGGCCTGGGCGATCTTTTTCAAAATCACCACTTCAGAACCGAACAAAATATCTCTTGCACTTTGAAACCTATAGAACACTTTCACCATAAACTTTGGCGAGCAATCGGTGTGATACAGCGGCACTTTTTTTTTCAAATTAAAGACGTTAACCCTCAAACCGGCCAATTTTATTTCGAGGTAAAATAATATACCAGGTTATTGTTTGAAAAAAAAAAGAAATACGTTGGAATAAAAACAAACAAAAGACAAGTGCACGTTCTTGTTTATCACAATCAGCCCAATTATGAATAAAAATCCCGCGGGAGTTTTTTCCTTTTCCTCATTTTTCCTATTCAATTTCAATGAGAAAAAACTCCCGGGGAACAAACTCCCGCGGAATTTTTTATTCATAATTGGGCTGAATAAGTAAATTGTAAAGCTGCATTACATACATTTAACATACCCGCCTAAAGGCAGCCTTGCCGGTTAGAAGGTTAAACAAAACTTCCCGCATATGACGCTTTGTTGGCACAAAATTCGTTACTTTCGAAGCAAAATAAACTTTGTTGTTTACAGTATAAGTTTCAATAACTAAGTGAGAATAAATGAAAGATATGTACCTTTCAAAATTACATAGAAGTTATTAAAAGTAAAAACTGCTTTCAAAAGATACGGCCATCCTATTGTAAATCCCGCATTTTTAAGTCATAATTTTTAGAATAAGACTTTTTACATTTTTTTTTAATAAATATATTATTATATTTAATTTGTTTATACATTTCCAAAAACTACACACAATTACCTTTCTGTTGATATAAAATATATCGTACTTTAGTTTCTTATATATTAAATAAATGAGCGTAAACTTTAGGCCATGCAATTGTATGGTTCTGGATTGTTTGTTTTTTATGCAACTAAATCAAGAGGTTGGCAACTCGTCAAGGTGGAAAATATAAACAAAACAATAATGTGGCCATATTGTTGACATTTATTTCATTCAATGTTGTCTACATCTTATAAAAAACAATAAAAAAACATACAGAACGTTATTCAACAATTTTATTAATTTTTTATAAAACTGCATTTTTTTGGCCACATTTTAAAATAATATGATGAAAATCAAATAAATTTTTGAATTTTTTTTTAGATTTAGAAAAAAAAATCACTACTTTTTCCTAATGTAGCCAATTTAAACCCCCCCTTTTTAATTCAATAGCATTTAATTTTAAAACTGTCATTACAGCAAAATAGCTTCTAGCATAAAAACACACCCCATTTAAAGCAATTCTTTTTTGTTTTGTTTTTTTATTTTGCCATAAACCTTTTACCACATTCACAGCCATTAAACGATGACACTTGCAGCGTTAATTCTGGCTACAATTTAGTTTTACTTGAACAAAAAAAAATAACATGATTTTAGTTTTTCTTTATAAACCTGCATAAATGAGGTAATTTATGTAAATGATTTATGGTGATATGTTGGAAAAAAATGCAGACATTTTTTGCAGCGTTTTTTTTTTTATTTTGGTGTCTGGAACTTTTTTTTTAACAAAAACTTTTAAATGATGTTGGTTTAGATAATAAGTCTACAATTATATGTTTAAACACACAATTTTTATTACATAGTTTTAAAAAAAATTAAACATGTTTCAATTTATTTGAATTACAATGGAATTTGTATAAAAAGGTAACATAAAATAAAACTTTTCTACGAAATTTAATTGCTTTTCTAAACATAAATTCTAAAAAAATTTGCTTCTGTCATATCGAGTCCTTAGCACCAAATTATCGTAAGCGACATTTTTAAAATTTTTGTTTTATTGCAGAAATTAAAATTTTATGGACCGACTGATGTTTTAGCGTTCTCAGAATATCAAAATTGTTAATAACATCAAAAATATAGAGGGTAAGATTTTATCGTAAGTCAATGTTTATATTTTTTACAGTAAACAATTTTTATCGTAAGCGACACACAGTGGTATAGAAAAAAAAAGAGGGAAATAAATCTGTAACTTCTAAATGTTTAGATTAGTTTGAATGAAATTTCACATGCGAAAAGAAGAAGTGTTGTCGAGTTTAAGTTTTGAACGTGGAGCTCATGGGCCCTCAAATTAGGACACCTCGGGTATGTTACATTTTTAAAACGATTTTATTTCTTGGTTTGAGTTTCGATTTCAAAAAAATTATACATGTAGAATCTTCTCATCGAGCATTACAAAAAACCTCCTCGTACTATCAATTATCTATTATAGCTTAGGAAATATTCGCATTTGAAAATTAAATTTTCAACATTTTTACCCACCCTACTCCAGTTTTTTGATAACAGCGTATCCAAATATTTCACGATTTTCTCCAGCTTTCCTTTATTGGACTAGCAACACATGTATGTGTCAAATGGAAAAAGAATTGTTTAAAAGTAATGACTAAGTCCAAAGTTATATGCATTTGAACTTAAAAAAAGGTTTCGCTATTTTTTGGGAAAAAATAACTTTTTTTCTTTTTAAGTTATCGCAAAAAATTTCTAAGAGAATGTATAAGGAATTTCAACTTTCTGAAAGCTAAGTTCTCATAAAATATTTTAAAGGAAAACTAATTTCAAAATTGTTGTTAGCGAGGGGACAAGTTCCTTTCAAAAAACACCTATTTTTTATGTAAAATAAAGTTTTAGGGCAAAAATTCTCAAATCGCGTAGCCGATATCAAAATATAATAACCGCTTATAGGTGGCTCAATATGTTTCTAAATATTTTGTAAAGGGTACCGACAACCCCGAGCCTGCTATGGATATTATAGCCAAAAAAACTAAAAATTAAAATTTTTTGAATTTTTTTACACTTTTTTGGGAATTGCGGGATTGCTGATAATAAATTTCAAAATTCGTTTTTATTTTTCCATTTTAAATAGAAAAATCTACATAACTGGGAAATTTCATTAAAAACTATTTATAAATAAAAATTTAATTTCAATTCGAAAAATTTGTATCTATGCAAAAATTCAATAAAAAACATTTTTTGTCATATTTTTCTATAAAGTATTCCATGAATTTTTAATTGTCAAAAGTTATAAATGTTTTTGAAAAATAGATAAATAGCTTGATCGAAATTATATTATATCGCATCATAACATTTTTAATTCTATGTATAAATTTCAAAATAATCAAAAAAAAACCTTCTCCTGTAAAATTTGTGTTTTGTCGCTTACGATAGTTTGGCGCTAAGGGCTCGATATAGACAGGTTTAAAATAAAATGGCAGCTTTGAACTTTAACGATTTTTTAATGAATCGTTTTATTGATCCCCGCACGAGAAAATTCTGGTTTAATTGTGTCACCCTTTTTATTAATTAAAACCCCATTTTTAAAAATAATGCAAAAAATCACGCTAATTGTCAAACAAAATTATTGAAAAATCCATGGCAGAATCAACCAGGTACAATTATTAGAAAGAATGTTCTCAATTATAATTTCCCTAAAATGTCAAACAAAAGAAAATTAAAAATATCAAAATGGAACGTCTAAGAAAAAAATAAATAAAATTCCAGTTTTGTTAAAAAAATCAATTTTGAAAAAAATTAAGAAAATTATATTTTGTGAAATAAAAATGTAAAAAATTAAAATTTAACGATAAAAATATCTAAAAACGCTTACAAATCAAATGAAAATACATATAAAGTGGCAACATAGTTTGACGTTGCAGGGGTAAATATTGACAACTCTGCCTAATAATTGTACCTGGTTGATTCTGCCATGGAAAAATCTAGTTTTTAAAAATCGAAATGTCATTCCGTTTGTAACACATCAAAATATTTGTAGCAAAACCATTCTGGATCCTCATAAGATTCTAAGACGATGTAGCTAAAGATTTTACTGAAATCGTTGAACGTTAACCTTTTCGGGGTCAAAGGTCAAATTATTAAATATTTAAGGTTCTGTTCCTAAAAAAAGAACGAATTTATATAAATTTATTAGCGTATCTTGATGAAACTTCAAAGAAATATTCCATGAGCTGTGAAGATTCAAAATTAACCCTCTACTGTACTGTACTTGGGGTCAAAATAAGCTGAATTTTTTAAAGCGCTTTAAAAACACTGTTAGAGAGGAATGTTTGAAAGATGGATTTTTAAAAAGCTCTATTTAATGCAATTGAACACAAAATTAACCCACATTTTTTATCTCATTTCGAATGGTAAACGTTTTTTGAGAATTTTTGTAAATTTTTTTTTTATTTAAATTTTGTCATTATTCTTATTTCCAGCAACCAATTGATATAAATTGTTGGTTTCAGTTTTTTTTATTTGTAACACATTTTTTATGGTTGTTGTTTTGGTTTTTTTTTCATTTTATTTGTTTTTATCTTGTGATTATTTGTATGAATTTCTTGAAATTGTAGTTAAACGCAAATTTGCGTGTTTTCAATTTTCAGTTTTAGTTTAGTTTTTTTGTTGTTGTTGTTATTGTATTCTTTAAACAAAACAATTATGTGGTTTGACTTTTATTTTTAGAAAATATATAAACGAAAACAAAAAATGTCTTCTTCTCAAGAGAATTATTATGAACACACACATGAAAACATGTAATATAAACATAATAACGGTTTAATGCATGGAAAAAGTACTAAAAAAAAAACATAAAAGAAACGAACATAAATGGCCTTGAATGAAAATAATAGCAAAAACAACAACAACAACAAGAAAATTAATAGATCAATAGGTCAATGAATATTAAGAAATTAAAACTAGGATGAAATAAAAAAAACAAATAAAACCAATAAAATTCCATAAAAACCATAAAAAAAAGAAATTAAAATTTTCTTAAAGAATTAAGCCTAACATAATTTGCATTTTTCTATAAGTATTTTTTTTTGATAAAATTTATTGCTTGTTTTTAAATAAAATTTAAACGAGTTATTTTGTTTAACACCCCCTTTATTACAATTCCAATTGAGTTTTTTTCTATATTCCCACAGTCTTTCTTTATAATACTCATTTCCTTTTAAACACAATTGTTTCACTCATTTCCCACAGTTTCTTTTCCAGCATAGAAACAATATGGCAAACGAAACAACGCCATATTTGAACAATTGTTTACATTAAACAATAAAGCATAGTATAGCTGTCTCTCTCTTACTTGTGTATTGTTAAGCTAGCCTATACTTAGTGTGTGTATGGAAGTGTATGTTTGTTTAAAAATTAACTGTTTGTTTTTGTTTTCTTTTTACTCTGAGAGGAGGTGCTTATTTTCTCTTACTCCATAAATAAAATCGTTAATTTAAAAAGAAGCTGAATGTTATAGAAATATTTTAAAAGAAATTATTTCTTTGAGAATGTTGTTTAAGCAATTTTGTGATGGTTTTTTTAGTAACAGCCGTATTTTTTTTTTGCTTAAATATAATAAATTCAATTTGAAAAACTTGTTAATGATAAATTTTAGAAGATAAACTATATTTATTAGTGTTTATGTAAAAAAAATATTAAAAAAATTTCAGAAAAAATAAGTTATTTATATGGAACTTAAATTAAATTAATTTAATGAACTAAGTATTACTTTTTTAAGAATTTTTATTCTTTAAGCTATTTTTTAAGTTGGACACTTTTTTTTAAGGAAATTTTTAAGAATTTAGAGCTAAAGTGATTTTGGTTTATAATAATTTTAAGCTAAATATGGAGATATCTTCAACATAGTGTAAGGTTGTAATTTAATTGATGTATTTAGCAAATTTCTGTTGATTTTCTTTTAAAAATTGAGAGTCACATTTGATCATCTGGCCTGTGAAAAGTTGTATAAACTATTTTTTAATTTATCAAAGGTTTATAAATCAAATTTTGTTGTATAAATCTTTGATAAATTTAAAAATTGTCTATGAATATGGGGTTTAGATTTTATTATTTCATTAAATTTTATTTTGGGAAATTTCGAGGAGTAATTTTTGGATTGACCCAAACAAAAATGTTGGCCAATATTGACCCCAAGTGCCTCAAATGGTTATTTATTTTTTTTTTTAAAAAAAAATTTCAAATATTTCTATCAAACAGCATTTTAAAAAATTGGTCCAATTTTGCCCCCAACTATATTAAAGGTTTAAATTTGACCAGAATTTATTCCTCACATCTCATAGGTAATATTTCTTTAAAACTTCATGAAAATCCCTTTAAAAATAAAAATAAATTTGTTAAATTTGTATGACAAATCTCAAATATTCTATAATTTGATCTATGGCACCAATACTGAAGGGGCTAACGTATCAGCCTTTTAGTAAAACCTCAAGTATATATTTTCTAAGATATCGAGCCCTTAGCGCCAAATTATCGTAAGCGACAAAACACAAATTTTACAGGAGAAGGTTTTTTTTTTTTGATTATTTTGAAATTTATACATAGAATTAAAAATGTTATGAGCAATATAATATAATTTCGTTCTATTTTTCAAAAATATTTATAACTTTTGACAATTAAAAATTCATGGAATTCTTTATAGAAAAATATGACAAAAAATGTTTTTTATTGAGTTTTTGCATAGATAAAAATTTTTCAAATTGAAATTAAATTTTTATTTATAAATAGTTTTTAATGAAATTTCACAGTTATGTAGATTTTTCTATTTAAAATGGAAAAATAAAAACGAATTTTGAAATTTATTATCAGCAATCCCCCAATTCCCAAAAAAGTGTTGAAAAATTCCAAAAATGGTAATTTTTAGTTTTTTGGCTATAATATCCATAGCAGGGTCGGGGTTATCGGGACCCTTTACAAAATAATTAGAAACATATTGAGCCACCTATAATCGGTTATTATATTTTAATATCGGATACGCGATTTGAGAATTTTTGGCCTAAAGTTTTATTTTACATAAAAAATAGGTGTTTTTTGAAAGGACCTTGTCCCCTCGCTAACAACAATTTTTAAATTGGTTTTCCTTTCAAATATTTTATGAAGACTAAGCTTTCAGAAAGTAGAAATTCCTTATACATTCTCTTAGAAATTTTTTGCGATAACTTAAAAAGAAAAAAAGTTATTTTTTCCCAAAAAATTAGCGAAAAATCGCCTTTTTAAAATTTTTTAAATTCAAATGCATATAACTTTAGACTTAGTCATTACTTTTAAACAATTCTTTTTCCATTTGACACATACATGTGTTGTTAGTCCAATAAAGGAAAACTGGAGAAAATCGGGAAATATTTGGATACGCTGTTATAAAAAAAATGGAGTAGGGTGGGTAAAAATGTTGAAAATTTAATTTTCAAATGCAAATATCTCCTAAGCTATAACAGATAATTGATAGCTATGAGGAGGTTTTTTGTAGTGCTCGATGAGAAGATTCTACATGTATAATATTTTTGAAATCGCAACTCAAACCAAGAAATAATATCGTTTTAAAAATGTAACATACCCGAGGTGTCCTACTTTGAGGGCCCTTGGTCGCGCCCCTGGTGGGCCCATGAAATCAACGTTCAAAACTTAAACTCGACAACACTTCTTCTTTGCGCACGTGAAATTTCATTCAAACCAATCTAACCATTTAGAAGTTACAGATTTATTTCCCTCTTTTTTTTCTATACCACTGTGTGTCGCTTACGATAAAAATGTTTTACTGTAAAATATAAACATTGACTTACGATAAAATCCCCCTATATTTTTGATGTTATTAACAATTTTGATATTCTGAGAACGCTAAAACATCAGTCGGTCCATAAAATTTTAATTTCTGCAATAAAACAAACATTTTAAAAATGTCGCTTACGATAATTTGGCGCTAAGGGCTCGATATACATACATAAATATTTTTCTGAATAATATTCTGAATTTATATTTTTAAAACAGTTTAAAATAATGTAATGTTGAGCAAATTGTTAGCGTTTTAAAAAATTGATTTTCTAAAAAATCCACTTATGATACGAATAAGCTGAAATTTATAAGTTGTTTTTAGTTAATACGGAACTTTATTACAAATATAACAGATATTCTAAGCAAAAATTTCGATCCACCATATCTAATAAAATAAAAAAAAAACCTAAATATCTCTTGAACTAAAAGAGATAACACACATATTTATCTTATGTTTATTATTGACCTTCTCAAGGACTATTTATATTTTAAATTTCAGCTTATTCAGATCATAAATGGATTTTTGGAGATTTTTTTAAAAAAAATGTGAAACCCAAGGTGGCGTGTAATTTTGCTAATTAAGCTTAAAGAGCTTTATCTACAACATTTATATCTTTGGTGACCCCCAATGAAATTGTTCGGCTAACATTTTCGTAGAATATTTTAATCCTTAAATATCCTGTTTAAAGGACTTTTTTTCATTTTCTCGAAAAAAGTGTCAAATTGACCCCTAATGAAAGGAGATAGAGGGTTAAGATCTACCACAAAAATGATACCCATAAAATTCCATAATATAACTCTGATACTAAGCAAACTCCCAGAGATTAACTTACAACATTTTTTTCAGTTAGTATAATGCTGCCTTCGATCAAAAAATTAAAACTTTGATCCACTGTAAAAAAACCTGAGACCAGCTGGACTATAAGTTTATTCTACAAAAATGATTTACTCAACATGCACTTTCAGAATTATAGGGTTGATGTTGGACAGTGTTATTAGCAAAAATAGCTTTTTACAGAAATCCTTAAAATTCATATCTTAAGTACATTTCTGCACCGAATCATTACTTGCGAAGAAAAGTGATAACCCAAAGCGTAAGCGATAGTATGTGAAACCTGACCAACTATCACCATCACATGGAACCTATACCGAACACAATTGATTCAAAAAACGCACTAATGGAAATTTTAATTTGCAAATTTAAAATTCTTAGTAACTATGAAGTTACTAAGTCATGGTTTATTTAACAAAAATTTAAAATTCACACAGCAGACCAATTATATTTTATTTGTATGTACTTTACAAGTGTTCAACCACTTATAAAACCAAAGGGCTAATTACGACTTTCGATATCGATCGAAATTAGCATATAAATTTTATTGAAGTTTCTACTGCTCTAATGTCCAGTATATTGCAATATGATGATTACAACTACAATTTTCTAAAAGCTTATGTTCTCCTCTATAATTTGTTCTCCTATCGTTTTTCAATTGAGCCAGTAGTTTGGAAGATACACAACATTTGAATAACATACCCTTATTAAAGTTTACTCTAATAACATATGGTAGCTCCTGGCTCTTTACAAATATGGCAATATGGCAGCCTTATCTCTTCCTATGACAATTAACGGTTTCTTGCAATTGTTGTGTTTTCATCATCTCTTTGTATCAAAACAACAAAAACAACTATAGAAATCAGCATGTTATTTACATCCCTGTGTACCAAAACAAAGCAAAACAGCAACAACAACAAACACATAAATGTAAATATGTATGTAAATACCAATGTGATTGTGGTTTTCCGTTAAAGCCGGCGGCCATGTTTAAATTCACTCAATATCAATAAATAAGGAGAAAAAATAAAAATAACAAAGAATTCAACAAAATTAACTCAACAAACAAATAATAAATACAAGACCAAATGAATGTTTTTAAATATTTTTAACATCCGGTAGTTGAAGTTTTCTTAGCTTCTTTTATATTAGGCTTCCAATAGATAAAACCAATAATTATTATTAATTTCTTCTCCATTCATTCATTCATTGATACATCCATTTCTTATTAACATTTTCTAAACAACAAATGACGCCTTCTTTTATATATATTTTTGTTATGTTTTGGGTTGTTGGTTCGGTCCGTCTGTGTTGTCTAAAATGTCAATCAAACATAGTTTTTTTTTTTTAAATTTTGAAAGCAACCGGCTTACTCTTTTTTAATGTTTTATTTGTTGGCTGATGATGAGTTTTTCTGTTTGATGATTTACAAATAAAACTTGTTTATAATGAAATGAATTTGTGAATGAATTTTTTTTTTGTTTTAAGAAAAACTTAATTGGTAGTAAAATATTATACAGTTTCTTTCTATTTTTTCTCTCCGTAGATTTGAAAAAGGTCATTGATTTATTTTTAATTATTAACGGAGTATTTTGTCTATTAATTTTCAGGTGATTAAAAGTGGAAGATTGAAAGGCGAATTAATTGAAAGAATTGATAAGATATGGTAGTTAAAAAAACCTATACAAAATTAAAGACTTTAAAGACAATATTTTGATTTTAGGAGAAACAAATTTTAAATTTTTTAGCAAAAAAGATTCATTAATTCTCTGTTAGGTCCAGCTTGTTTAAAAATGTTGATTTTTTTTTATCGAAATTTAATTTTTTTTCAAAATGAGTTTAATTGTATATAAAAATGTTAAAGTTAACATTTTGAATTGAAAATCTAATACAATTTGGAAAAATTTAAGATTTTTCATAAAAAAAATAAGTTTCGGCGGAAAAAAATAATACATTTTTAGCAATTTTTGTGTGTAGTATATAAACTTTAACTGAAATTAGAAAATTTTTGAAAAATATTCGATTATTATTTATTTTAGTTAACGATTAATCGATTATTCGTCTTGATTTTTTAGTTAAAAATTATTTTTTTTAATGTATTAATATAAAATTTAACAGAAATTAGCAATTTTTTTTAAAAATATTCGAATATTATTAATTTTAGTTAAGGATTAATCGGTTATTCGATTATTCGGATTGTTTTTTTTTAATTAAAATTTATTTTTTATGGATTAATATGGAATTTAACTGATGAAATTAGAAAATTTTTGATTATTATTTATTTTAGTTAACGATTAATCGATTATTCGGTTTGTGTTTTTAATTCAAATTTATTTTTTATGGATTAATATTGAATTTAACTGATGAAATAGCTAATTTTTGGGAAATATTCGATTATTATTTATTTTTAACGATTAATCGGTTATTCGGTTTTTGAGTTAAAGCAAACTCAATGATTTTTCTTGCTATTAATATATAATTTTAAAAACTTCAAGAAATTTTTAACAATTATTCATTTATTTCTGAAAATAGTTAACGATTAATCGGTTACTCGGTCTGTTTTTTTTTAATAGAATTTAATTAAAATTTATTTTTTTTCATGTATTAATATAAAATTTAACAGAAATTAGTATATATATTAATTTTTGTTAACGATTACTCGATTACTCGCTTATTCGATTATTCATTTTGATTTTTGAGTTAAAATTGATTTTTCTGTAATGTATTAATTGGAATCTAACTGATAAAATTAACAAATTTTGGAGAAATATTCGATTGTTATTAATTTTAGTTAACGATTAATCGGTTATTCGTTTTGATTTTTTAGTTAAAATTAATTTTTTTTTAATGCATTAATATAAAATTTTACATAAATTAGCAAATGTTTGAAAAATATTCGAATATTATTAATTTTAGTTAACGATTAATCGGTTATTCGATTATTCGGATTGTTTTTTTTTAATTAAAATTTTTTTTTATGGAATTTGATGAAATTAGAAAATTTTTGATTATTATTTATTTTAGTTAACGATTAATCACTTATTCGATTATTCATTTTGATTTTTTAGTTAAAATTGATTTTTCTGTAATGTAAAATTGGAATTTAACTGATAAAATTGGCAAATTTTGGAGAAATATTAGATTATTATTAATTTTAGTTAACGATTAATCGGTTATTCGGTTTTTGAGTTAAAGGAAACTCAATGATTTTTTTGCTGGAAATATGTAATTCGTAAAACTTCAAGAAATTTTTAACAATTATTCAGTATTTCTGAAAATAGCTAACGATTAATCGGTTACTCGGTTTTTTTTTTTTTTAATAGAATTTAAATGAAATTTATTTTTTTATGTATTAATATAAAATTTAACAGAAATTAGCAAATTTTTGAAAAATATTCGATTATTATTTGTTTCGTTAACGATTAATCGGTTATTTTTTCTGATTTTTTAGTTAAAATTGATTTTTTTTCAGGTATTAATTTGGAATTTAATTGATGAAATTAGCAAATTTTTTAGTATTATTCGATTATTATTTATTTTAGTTAACGATTAATCGGTTATTCGGCTTTTCATTTAAAGCAAACTCACTGAAGCTATAAATATATAATTTTAAAGACTTCTATAAATTTTTAACAATTATTCGTTTATTTCTGAAAATAGCTAACGATTAATCGGTTACTCGGTTTGTTTGTTTTTAATAGAATTTAATTAAAATTTATTTTTTCATGTATTAATATAAAATTTAACAGAAATTAGCAAATTTTTGAAAAATATTCGATTATTATTTGTTTCGTTAACGATTAATCGAATGATTAATATAGAATTTAACAGAAATGAGCACATTTTTGAGAAATATTCGATTATTATTAATTTTAGTTAACGATTAATCGGTTTATTTTTTTAATTAAAATAATTTTTTTTTAATCTATTAATATAATATTTAACACAAATTAGCATATTTTAGAGAAATATTCGATTATTATTTATTTTAGTTAACGATTAATCGGTTATTCGGTTTTTGAGTTAAAGCAAACTCAATGATTTTTCTTGCTATTAATATATAATTTTAAAAACTTTAAGAAATTTTTAACAGTTATTAATTTATTTCTGAAAATAGCTAACGATTAATCGCTTACTCGGTTTGTGTTTTTTTAATAGAATTTAATTAAAATTGATTTTTTTCATGTATTAATATAAAATTTAACAGAAATTAGCAAATTTTTGAAAAATACTCGATTATTATTTATTTGAGTTAACGATTAATCGGTTATTCGTTTTGATTTTTTAGTTAAAATTTGTTTTTTAATGTATTAATATAAAATTTAACAGAAATTAGCAAATTATAGAGAAATATTCGATTGTTTTTAATTTTTGTTAACTATTATTCGATTATTCGTTTTGATTTCTTAGTTAAAATTTATTTTGTTTAATTTATTAATATAGAATTTAACAGAAATAAGCAAATTTTTGAGAAATATTCGATTATTATTAATTTTAGTTAACGATTAATCGGTTTATTTTTTTTTTAATTAAAATTAATTTTTTAATCTATTAATATAATATTTAACACAAATTAGCAAATTTTGGAGAAATATTCGATTATTATTAATTTTAGTTAACGATTAATCGGTTATTCGGTTTTTGAGTTAAAGGAAACTCAATGATTTTTTTGCTATAAATATATAATTGAAAAAATTTCAGGAAATTTTTAACAATTATTCAGTATTTCTGAAAATAGCTAACGATTAATCGGTTACTCGGCATGTTTTTTTTTGAATAGAATTTAATTAAAATTGATTTTTTTATGTATTAATATAAAATTTAACAGAAATTAGCAATTTTTAAAGAAATATTCGATTATTATTTATTTTAGTTAACGATTAATCGGTTATTTTTTCTGATTTTTTAGTTAAAATTGATTTTTTTCAGGTATTAATTTGGAATTTAATTGATGAAATTAGCAGATTTTTTAGTATTATTCGATTATTATTTATTTTAGTTAACCATTAATCGGTTACTCGTTTTTTGAGTTAAAGGAAACTCAATGATTGTTTGCCTATAAATATATAATTTTAAAAACTTCAAGAAATTATTTTTGAAAACAGCTAACGATTAATCGGTTACTCGGTTTGTTTTTTTTTAATAGAATTTAATTGAAATTAATTTTTTTTATGTATTAATATAAAATTGAACTGAAATTAGGACATTTTTTGAAAAATATCCGATTATTATTTGTTTCGTTAACGATTAATCGGTTATTCGTTTAGATTTTTTAGTTAAACATTTTTTTTAATGTATTAATATAAAATTTAACAGAAATTAGCAAAATATAGAGAATTATAGTTTTAATTTTTGTTAACGATTATTCGTTTTGATTTCTTAGTTAAAATTTATTTTGTTTAATGTATTCATATGGAATTTAACAGAAATGAGCAAATTTTTGAGAAATATTCGATTATTATTAATTTTAGTTAACGATTAATCGGTTATTCGATTATTCATTTTGATTTTTTAGTTAAAATTGATTTTTCTGTAATGTATTAATATGGAATTTAACGGATAAAATTAACAAATTTTGGAGAAATATTCGATTATTATTTATTTTAGTTAACGATTAATCGGTTATTCGGTTTTTAAGTTAAAAGAAATTCCATAATTTACTTCCTATAAATATATAATTCAAAAAATTTCAGGAAATTTTTAACAATTATTCATTTATTTCTGAAAATATCTAACGATTAATCGGTTACTCGGTTTGTTTTTTTTTAATAGAATTTAAATGAAATTTATTTTTTTATGTATTAATATAAAATTTAACAGAAATTAGCAAATTTTTGAAAAATATTCGATTATTATTTGTTTCGTTAACGATTAATCGGTTATTCGTTTTGATTTTTTAGTTAAAATTTGTTTTTTTCTTAATGTATTAATATAAAATTTAACAGAAATTAGCAAATTATAGAGAAATATTCGATTATTTTTAATTTTTGTTAACGATTATTCGGTTATTTGTTTTGATTTTTTAGTTAAAATTTATTTTTTTTAATGTATTAATATGGAATTTAACTGATGAAATTAGCAAATTTTTGGGAAATATTCGATTATTATTTATTTTTAACGATTAATCGGTTATTCGGTTTTTTAGTTAAAGCAAACTCAATGATTTTCTTGCTATTAATATATAATTTTAAAAACTTCAAGAAATTTTTAACAATTATTCATTTATTTCTGAAAATAGCTAACGATTAATCGGTTACTCGGTTTGTTTTTTTTTTATAGAATTTAATTAAAATTGATTTTTTCATGTATTAATATAAAATATAACTAAAATTAGCAAATGAAACCCAGCTTTGGACAACAATGTTGCCGGAACCTTTTAATTTTTCTTATAGAAAATGCTAAAGTTAATATTTTGAATAGTAATTCTAATACAATTTGGAAAAATTTAAGATTTTTCATAAAAGAATAGGGTTCAGGCGAAAAAAAGAATGCATTTCTAGCTATTTTAATATTGATATGACAACTTAGATGATCTTAAAATCTGTGCAACTGTTTCCGTTTAGATAATCCCAAACTAAAACAGACAAATTTACTTGTTTTATATTGTAATCCACTGCAAGTCTAAAACAATATTGTTTATAATCCTAATTCTATTATTATTATTAATATAATTATGTCTGCTGTTAAACATATGAGTACATAAATAATTTTAAGTTAATTTACAAAAATTTTTGTTATTAGTTTTATTAACAAAACAAAAAAAAACCTTTTTTTTTGTAGTCAAGTTGTAATTTTCTCGATGAGAGCGTTTGTATGTGAAGGTTATTCCAATGTTGTTGTTTTTGCTTTTGTTAACAAAAAATTAACAATAATTTGTAAATTGTTACAATGGCAAATACAATTTGCTAGTTGTTTTTTTCTTTGTCATAATTTAGTTAAAATGATTAAACAAAAACCTTGATTTTAATTTAATTATATGAAAAATATTTATAATAAAAATAATAATTTAATTAACAAAAATTCAAATAAATGAAAAATATTTAATTAAAATTCCAAAAAAAATCAACAATAATGCAATAAAAACAAACAACTTACAAATTTAAAGATGCCATATTAGCAAATACAACAATCTTAGAGCTGCCATATTAGGACACAAAAGATGCTGCCCCAAAAACAACAACAATATAACCAATATGGCGTTAAGAAGAAGAACAACAAAACAACTAAGTGATGCCATATTAGCAAATTAAAGCTACCCCATAAAGCAGAGCTGGAAACTTTTAGACTAAACAACCAATTAATGAATTAACTTAATAATTTAATTAGTTATAAACAAATTACAACTAATTAGCTTTTAAAATAACACCCCCACACCACAACACTTTTTAAATCTCATTAAAACGATAAAAATCGGAAAATTAAATTATTTAAAATTTAACAATTTATAACTAAAATTTAAATAAAACCTGAAACTTAAAACAAAAGGGGCTGTCTGTCTGCTTTATATATAAAAAACACATTTAAAAATAAAACAGCAAATAACTTTAACCTCAATTAGAATGAAAATAATTCAAGACAAGCCAGAGTTTGTATACTGTTTAATATAGAGAGTCAGAGGGTGCTGGCTGATCGAAATGATCTACAATGTTGTGTTTAATGATGATAGTGATCATCTAAAGATTGACCCTTCTTGTTATTCTGCTGGTTTACTACAAGTAGAAGAAGAAAAGTGCAACAAGTGTAACCACACGAAACTTAAACGAATTTATGTAAATCATCCTCAAAATACAACTTGTAGATACAAACAAGTACTTATTTTTGTTGTTTTGAAGGTATTCACTCGAATTAGTAACGTTTGGTTTTTGGTCAGTTTAATCGAATTAGTTGTGAGAGTAAAGGCCATAAAAAAGAATGCTTGTCAAAAGATATTATAAGGCACCCTACTTGCTGTAAAACGTAAATAATCCAACTAAGCTTATGAAAAAATTAAATTTTATTAACTTATCTTAACGATTAATCGGTTATTCGATTTTGAGTTATAATTATTTTTTTCTATAAATATATAATTCTAAAAATTTCATGAAAATTTTAACAATTATTCATTTATTTCTGTAAATAGCTAACGATTAATCGGTTACTCGTTTTGTTTTTTTTAATAGAATTTAATTGAAATAAATTTTTTGGTTTATTAATATAGGATTAAACAAAAATTAGCAAATTTTTGAGAAATATTCGATTATTATTTATTTTAGTTAGCGATTAATCGGTTATTCGTTTTGATTTTTTAGTTAAAAAAGATTTTTTTATGTATTAATATGGAATTTAACTGAAAAAATTAACAAATTTTTTAAAAATATTCGATTATTTGTTTTAGTTAACGATTAATCGGTTATTCGGTTTTTGAGTTAAAGGAAACTCAATGATTTTTTTTGCTATAAATTTATAATTTTACAGATTTCATGATATGTTTAACAATTATGCATTTATTTCTGAAAATAGCTAACGATTAATCGGTTACTCGGTTTGTTTTTTTTTAATACAATTTAATTAAAATAATTTTTTTTGTTTACTAATATAAAATTAAACTGAAATTACCAAATTTTTGAGAAATATTCGATTATTATTTATTTCAGTTAGCGATTAATCGGTTATTCGTTTTGATTTTTTAATTAAAAAAGATTTTTTAATGTATTAATATGGAATTTAACTGATGAAATTAATAATTTTTTTAAAAATATTCGATTATTATTTGTTTTAGTTAACGATTAATCGGTTATTCGGTTTTCGAGTTAAAGGAAATTCAATGATTTTTTTGCTATAAATATATAATTTTACAAATTTCATGATATGTTTAACAATTATGCATTTATTTCTGAAATTAGTTAACGATTAATCGGTTACTCGGTTTGTTTTTTTTAATAGAATTTAATTGAAATTGATGTTTTTCATGTATTAATATAAAATTAAACTGAAATTAGCAAACTTTTGAAAAATATTCGATTATTATTTATTTTAGTTAACGATTAATCGGTTATTCGGTTTTAGAGTTTAAGCTAATTCAATAATTTGTGCGCTATAAATATAAAATTTTATTAATTTTATGAAATTTTATAAATTATTTATGTATTACTGAAAAAAACTAACGATTAATCGGTTATTCGGTGAATTTTTTTTTAAATAGAATGAAGAAGAATGAAGAAATATTAACAGAAACTATAAAATTTTTAACTAATATTTGATTATTTTTAAAATTTGTTAACGATTAATCAGTTATTCTTTCTGAAATATTTGTTTAATTTTTTTGCTAATAATACATAAATTTAATTTACCATTGAAAATAAATAATATTTATTCGATTATTCCAAAAAAATGTTAACGATTAATCGATTATTCGTTAATTTTTTTTTAAAAAATTTAATTAAAAATATTATATTTGAATATGAAATTCGCAAGAAACTACCAAATGTTTAAAATTTTGTTTAAATATTATTGATATTAGTTAACGATTAATCGGTTACTGAAATAAGGGAAATTGTATATATTTTTTTTGTTTGCTAATGTATTATAAATTATATTTATTTATGAAAAAAAATAATATTTATTCGATTATTGCGAAAAATATGTTAACGATTAATCGATTATTCGGTTAATTTTTTTAAAAGAATTTATTTTTTTAAAAATATCATTTTTTAATATGAATTTCACAAGAAACTAACAAATGTTTAACATTTATTTAAATTTTATTGATATTAGTTAACGATTAATAGGTTATTCGGTTTCTGAAATAAGGGAAATTTTATAATTTTTTTTTTTTTGTAATAATACATGAATTTAATTTACCAATGAAAAAAAAATAATATTTATTCGATTATTGCAAAAAAGAGTTAGAGATTAATCGGTTATTCGGTTTGATTTTAATAGAGTTTAATAAAATCAGAAAAAAATTTATTTTTTTATATGTAATTCATAAGAAACTGATACATTTTTAACATTTATTCGATTATTATTAATATTAGTTAACGATTATTCGATTATTTCGAAAAAGAGTTAACAATTAATCGATTATTCGGTTTGGTTATTATAAAAATGTAATTTTTTTTATATGTAAATCACAAGAATTTTCTAAATTTTTAACATTTATTTAAATTTTATTTAGATTAGTTAACGATTAATCGGTTATTCGTATTTTTCAAATCTTTTAATAATTCTTCAAGTTTTTTTAGTTTAAAGTAGGGTAACTACATAAACATTTGATTTTCAAACCAAAAGCCTGCAGTATAAATAAAAGTTGTTGCCTTTAAAGCAAATTTTATATCAGCAAAATCAAATTAATCTTTGGCAGTTGTCTGTTAAACAAGATTTCTGGCCAATTTCTGGCAAACATCGACAGGATGTTTTTCTGCTTTTTTGATTTCATAAAACAATTTAAAACATTTCAAAACAAAACAAAAAAAGAAACTTTACATTTTGGTCTTTTTCTTTAGTTTAGTTTTTTTTTTGTTGTTTTGGATTCACTCTCTGTCTATGATTGACAGCTTAAATGGATTTTTAATGATGGCTGAGAAAGATGGGTTTCTTTTTTTTCATCCTCAGTTTCCACAGAAAAACAAGCAGTAAAATATATTGTATAAAAAGCAGAAAAGAGGTGGAAGATGAAGGAAAGAAAAGATACTTGTAACTGTGACCCTGAATTTAAGATATTGAAACACAGAAAATTAAAGTTAATTTGAAATAATTTACTTCTTAAAACAGACTTTAAAATAATTTTAAAATTACTTGAACAAAAAAACAAAAACAAAAAACCGTTAAATTTTAAATGAAAAAAAAAACCGAAAAAGAAGAAAGAAATGAAAGAAAACTTTGTTGCCTTTTGGAGGTTTGGTTTCAGATTGAATTTTGTTGTCTTTAAGTAGTACATTTTTGCACGCAATCCACTGCAGATCAAGAGTAATAGTTTCCCACTTAACCATAAACAAAAATATTCGTACACACATACAATATCTGCTATATAGACACCTACTGGCTGTCCGTCCCTCCGTCTGTATGTCTGTCCATACGTCGACATTTGACGTCATTACATTGAAACTTTATATACAAAGACTAGACTAGAAACTAGAGGGTTTCGAATTCACTATATTTTCAAATATAACCAACAACAATTTCCACATTTTATTTGGAATTTTCATTTTAAAGAAATAAATACAAAAATAAATTAAATTAAAAAAAAAAAACTCCAAATAGAGTAGTACAAAAGTAGCCAAAGAGTAGTTAGTTAGCAGCAGCAATATTGTGTACGTATTGTAAAGTTGTGCGTGTCATCAAGTTGGTCTAAAGTGACAGTTACGATTTAATGGCCAAATGGCTAAAGTTACAAATTAATAACGACGATCAACAAAAAAACCAACAACAACAAAAACTACCGTCGTTTAAACGGTATCAGTTTTAGTTTAGCAAAAAATTATACATATTATTTTTAAAGTCATTTACCAAGTTTAGTTTTAAATACATACCTATTTGAAAAAAAATATAAATAAATAAAAGAAACTACTGGGGTTGTTGCACAGAGCAATTAGCACCTTTTTGCGTGCCCAATACAACAACAACAACAGCAACCACTACAATAGCTTACAAATGACACATGAAGGCGTCGTCTGTCTGTTGCCCCAAACATTAAAAGTCTGTTTTTTTTGTTCAAACTTAATTACAACAACCATCAACTCCCCCTGCATTTACTATTTGGTTTTTGAAATATTTTTAAATTTAAAATTTGACATGATTTAACGTTTTGCAATTATGTACCAGCCATTAAACGTTTTGAATATTAAGTGTTTAATGAAGAATTTTGATAAAAAAAATAAAATTTGATAAAGATCAAAAAGTTTACAATTTTTAACAGATATTCGAGTATTCGAATGGGTTATTCGGTTTTTATAAATAAATAAATAATAAAAATCTATTGAAATATTGTAAAAAATAGATAGCGATTAACAAATATTCGATTATTATGGATATTAATCAACGATTAATCGATTATTCGGTTTCTCAAATAAAGGAAATTTAATAGTTACTTTGTTATTAAAACATAATTTTACTTTACTTATGAAAAAAATTAAGTTTTTGTTCCATTACTTCCCAAATAAGGTTAACGATTAATCGATTATTCGCTTTAGTTTTTTAATAAAATCTAATTAATACTAAACATTTTGATTTCATTATTATCTAAATTAATAAAAATTACAAAATTTTTAAAAAAATATTCGATTATTTTTGATTTTGTTCAACGATTAATCGGTTATTCGGTTTCTGAAACAAGGGAAATTTTATAAATTTGTTTGCTTTTAAAACACAATTTAACTTTAATTATGAAAAAAATAATATTTATTCGAATACTCTCAAATAAGGTTAACGATTAATCGATTATTTAACGATTAATCGATTAAAATCAAAAATGTTTATTTCATTAAAATATAAATTAACAGAAATTATAAAATTTTTAAAAAATATTCGATTATTTTTGATTATTGGTCAACGATTAATCGGTTATTCGGTTTCTGAAACAAGGGAAATTTAATAAATTTGTTTGCTATTAAAACACAATTTAACTTTAATTATGAAAAAAATAATATTTAATCGAATACTCTCAAATAAGGTTAACGATTAATCGATTATTCGCTTTAGATTTTTAATCAAATCTGATTAAAATTAAAAAATTTTATTTCATAATATCTAAATTAAGAGAAACAACAAAATTTTTAAAAAAATATTCGATTATTTTTGATATGGTCAACGATTAATCGGTTATTCGGTTTCTGAAACAAGGGAAATTTTATAAATTTGTTTGCTATTAAAACACAATTTAACTTTAATTATGAAAAAAATAATATTTATTCGAATACTCTCAAATAAGATTAACGATTAATCGATTATTCGCTTAAGTTTTTTAATCAAATAAGATTAAAATTAAAAATTTTTATTTCATAATATCTAAATTAAGAGAAACAACAAAATTTTTAAAAAAATATTCGATTATTTTTGATATTGGTCAACGATTAATCGGTTATTCGGTGTCTGAAACAAGGGAAATTTAATAAATTTGTTTGCTATTAAAACACAATTTAACTTTAATTATGAAAAAAATAATATTTATTCGAATACTCTCAAATAAGTTTAACGATTAATCGATTATTCGCTTTAGATTTTGAATCAAATCTGATTAAAATTAAAATTTTTATTTCATAATATCTAAATTAACAGAAACAACAATATTTTTAAAAAAATATTCGATTATTTTTTGTATTGGTCAACGATTAATCGGTTATTCGGTGTCTGAAACAAGGGAAATTTAATAAATTTGTTTGCTATTAAAAAACAATTTAACTTTAATTATGAAAAAAATAATATTTAATCGAATAATCTCAAATAAGGTTAACGATTAATCGATTATTCGCTTTATTTTTTAATCAAATAAGATTAAAATTAATTTTTTTTCATTAATATATAAATAAACAGAAACTACAACATTTTTAAAAAAATATTCGATTATTTTTTATATTGGTCAACGATTAATCGGTTATTCGGTTTCTGAAACAAGGGAAAGTTTATAAATTTGTTTGCTTTTAAAACACAATTTAACTTTAATTATGAAAAAAATAATATTTATTCGAATACTCTCAAATAAGGTTAACGATTAATCGGTTATTCGCTTTAGTTTTGCAATCAAATAAGATTAAAATTAAATTTTTTTCATTAATATATAAATAAACAGAAACTACACAATTTTTAAAAAAATATTCGATTATTTTTGATATTGGTCACCGATTAACGGTTATTCGGTGTCTGAAACAAGAGAAATTTAATAAATTTGTTTGCTATTAAAACACAATTTAAATTTAATTATTAAAAAAATAATATTTATTCGAATACTCTCAAATAAGGTTAACGATTAATCGATTATTCGCTTTAATTTTTTAATCAAATCTAATAAAAACTAAAATTTTTAATTTCATTAATATATAAATTAACAGAAACTACAAATTTTTTTTAAAAATATTCGATTATTTTTGATATTGGTCAACGATTAATCGGTTATTCGGTGTCTGAAACAAGGGAAATTTAATAAATTTGTTTGCTATTAAAACACAATTTAACTTTAATTATGAAAAAAATAATATTTATTCGAATACTCTCAAATAAGATTAACGATTAATCGATTATTCGCTTTAGATTTTTAATCAAATCTGATTAAAATTAAAAAAAATTATTTCATTAATATCTAAATTAACAGAAACAACAAAATTTTTAAAAAAATATTCGATTATTTTTTATATTGGTCAACGATTAATCGGTTATTCGTTTTCTGAAATAAGGGAAATTTTATAAATTTGTTTGCTATTAAAACACAATTTAACTTTAATTATGAAAAAAATATTTATTCGAATACTCTCAAATAAGGTTTACGATTAATCGATTATTCGCTTTAGTTTTTTAATAAAATCTAATTAATATTTCATTAATATCTTATTTAAAATGCAACTACACAATTTTTAAAAAATTATTCGATTATTTTTGATATTGGTCCACGATTAATCGGTTATTCGGTTTCTGAAACAAGGAATTTAATAAATTTGTTTGCTATTAATACAAAATTTCACATTAATTAAGAAAAAATAACATTTATTCGATTACGGTCATCAATAGTTAGCGATTAATCGATTATTCGGTTTTTTTTAATCGAAACTAATTGAAAATGACAAATTTTAATTTGTTTACAAACAGTTTTAACGAAACTAATATTCGATTATTCTTGATATTGGTCAACAATTAATCGGTTATTCGGTTACTGAAATAAGGAAAATAATATATTTTTTCATAAACAATTTAATATAAACTAATAAAAATTTAACAAATATTCGAATATTGCACAAAAATTTAACGATTAAACGGTTATCCGCTTTCATTGTTTAATCAAATTTGATTAAAACTAATAAAATATAGTTTGTCAATAAATAAACTTTAATAAAAAATGTGTAATTTTTAAAGATTATTCGATTATTACTGATATTAGTTAACGATTAATCGGTTATTCGGTTTTATTGAAATTTAAAATTTTCAAAATATTTTGCTACTAGAGACAAATATAACTAAATGTATGAAATTGAAAAAATTCTATTAAAACCGAAAAAATTTTACGATTAATCGGTTATCCGGTTTTATTTTTTAATCGAATTTGATTAAAACTAATAAAATATAGTTTGACAATATACATTTTAATATAAACAATGGAATTTTTAAGGATTATTCGTTTATTATTGATATTATTTAACGATTAATCGGTTATTCGGTTTTATATAATTGAAAATGTTGAAGTTCGTTTACTCTCAATGTCAAATTTAACTAAATGTACGAAATTTAAAAAAAAAATTCTATTAATACCGAAAAAATTTAACGATTAATCGGTTATCCGGTTTTATTTTTTAATCGAATAATAATTTAATTTTGTTTGTCAATATAAATTTTAATAGAAACAATGAAATTTTTAACGATTATTCGTTTATTACTAATATTAGTTAACGATTAATCGGTTATATATTTTAAAGATTATTCGATTATTACTGATATTAGTTAACGATTAATCGGTTTTATTAAAATTTTCAAAATATTTTGCTACTAGAGACAAATATAACTAAATGTATAAAATTGAAAAAATTCTATTAAAACCGAAAAATTTTTACGATTAATCGGTTATCCGGTTTTATTTTTTAATCGAATTTGATTAAAACTGATAAAATATAGTTTGTCAATATACATTTTAATATAAACAATGGAATTTTTAATGATTATTCGTTTATTACTAATATTAGTTAACGATTAATCGGTTTTATTATTACTTATAATGTTCAAGTTCTTTTACTTCCAATATCTGGTTTAACTCAATGTATGATATTAAACAAAATATATTACAACCGAAAAAAGTTAACGAATAATCGGTTATCCGGTTTTCTTTTTTAATCGAATAATAAAAATCAATATAAATTTTAATAGAAACTATGGAATTTTTGGCGATTATTCGTTTATTGCTGATACTAGTTAACGATTATTCGGTTTTAAGGTTTAATTATAATTACAAATTTTCAAATTCTTTTACTTACAATGTCTAATTTAACTACGAGATTTTAAAAAAATATATTAAAACCGAAAAAAGTTAACGATTAATCGGTTATTCGGTTTTCTTTTTGAATCGAATAATAATAAAATTTAGTTTGTCAATATAGAGTTTAATATAAACTATGCAATTTTTAACAATTATTCGATTACTATTGATTTTAGCTAGCGATTAATTGGTTATTTGGTTTGTGGTTTATTAACTGTTTAAGTATTTCTTTCATTATGGCTTAAAAAATTTAGCAATTAATCTGCTATTCGTTTGCTAACATTTAATCCAAATATTACCTGCTTTTTGCATTAATAAAAAAAGCAAAATAATCTAATATTTCAATTTGACGTTTTAATTATGGGGTTTTCTTTTCTCCTGGTTTAATAATTATAATCTAAACATACAACTACTTACTACTCCTCTACTAAATATTAGTATTAACTACTCTATTACCATGTAAATAGAGTAGTATGTATTATAATATGGTTGTAGTTGTACTAGTATTCGCCAGCCTAGTGTATTATTATCTTGGCCCATAAATCTGACTTTAAACTCTTTTTAAATTTTATCTTAACGTATTGTTCATGTTTGTTGTTCAGAAAGAAATTTGCATTTTAACGAAAAAATATTGCAAACAAAAAAAAAAACACAAAATTTAAATAATGCAACATAAAATTGCTTTTAACACAAATTTTTTTTGAGAGTTTTTATTTTCTTAATGTTCATTACAACTCGATAATTTTTTGTATATGTTTAAAGTTTTGTTGTAATTTTTGCTTAATGATTTATATTTTTCTATAATTCATTTGTGTTTTTGTTTTTTAATAATAATTTTCTTAGTTTATATGTTTTCTTGTAGAATTTGATGGCGTTAAATTTATTCATAATTTGCGTGTAAATGTTTTAAGAAAAAATGCCTCAACGAAAAATAAAATGAAAACATCGTTTGTAATGCTTTTTCATTCTTCAAAATTGTTGGAGAAGAAGTGGTTAAGATTAGGTTTTAAACAAGACCTAATAAACACAAAATAAAGTGTTTGATAACAAATTAATATGGGTTAAAACAATTGCAGAGATATTCAAAGTAAAGAAACATTTTAAGAATACAAATTTTTATTCGATTGCATTAATTTTGAGCTACCGATTAATCGATTATTCGCTTTATATTTAAATAAAATTTAAGTTTAAATGGACAATTTTATATTATTTAATTATATTTCAACACAAACTTTGAAATTTCTAACAATTATTCGATTAACGATTAATCGTTTATTCGGTTTTGTTTTATTATTGAAAATTTACTTTTTTTTTACTATTAAAGTATAATTTGAATAACTTTATGAAATTTTTTATAAATTTTCTATTAAAACCGATTAAAGTTAATGATTAATCGGTTACTCGGTTTTGTTTTTTTAATCGAATTTGATTAAAGCAATTAAATTTTAGTTGGTCAATATAAACTTTATTGGAAACTAAGGAATTTGTAGTATTTGTTCAATTATTATTGGTAACAATAAAATTTTTAAGAATTTCTTTTCAATCGAAGAAAAACCGGTTATTTGATTTGAATTTTTTAGACGTTCTGGATTAAAACTTAAAAAAATCGAATTTGTAATATAAAGTTTAATGGAAACTAAGCAATTTTTAACAATTAATCGTCAATTATTCATATTAGTTAACGATTAATCGGTTATTCGGTTTTTATTAGTAATAAAAATTTACATTTTTTGACTAATTTAACAAAATTTATGAAATTTTTTAAAAATTGTCTATTAAAACCAAAAACTGTTAACGATTAATCGGTTATTCGGTTTTCATTTTTAATCGAATTTTATTAACTAATAAATTTAGTTACTCAGTGTTTGATATTGACAACAAAACTACCAAAGTTTTTCAAAATTATTCGATTATTATTTATATTAATTAACGAATAATCGGTTATTCGGTATTTTTTAGTAATGAAATTTAATTTGTTTTTGTTTTATAAAGACTAATTTAACAAAATGTATGAAATTTAAAAAAAAAATTCTATTAAAACCAAAAACTTTCAACGATTAATCGGTTATTCGTTTTTCTTTTATAATCGAATTTTATTAACTAATAAATTTAGTTGATCAGTGTTTGATATTGATAACAAAAACTATCAAATTTTTTCATAATTATTCGATTATTATTTACATTAATTAACGAATAATCGGTTATTCGGTTTTTTTAGTGATGAAAATTGAATAGTTTTTATTTTTTTTGTTTAATAATGACTAATTTAACAAAATTTATGAAATTTATTAAAAATTTTCAATTAAAACCAAAAAACTGTTAACGATTAATCGGTTATTCGGTTTTGTATTCTAATCGAATTTGATTAAAACTTTTAATTTTAGTTGGCCAGTAATTCATATAGACAACAAAAACTAGCAAATTTCTCAAAATTATTCGATTATTGTTTACATTAGTTAACGAATAATCGGTTATTCGGTTTTTTTCTAGTGATGAACATTTAATATTTTTTTTTTTGTTTAATAATGACTAATTTAACAAAATTTATGAAATTTTCTATTAAAACCAAAAACTGTTAACGATTAATCGGTTATTCGGTTTTCTTTTTTAATCAAATTTTATTAACTAATAAATTTAGTTGCTCAGTGTTTGATATTGACAACAAAAACTACCAAATTTTTTCAAAATTATTCGATTATTATTTATATTAATTAACGAATAATCGGTTATTCGGTATTTTTTTGTAATGAAATTTAATTTGTTTTTGTTTAATAAAGACTAATTTAAGAAACTGTATGAAATTTCTAAAAAAAATTCTATTAAAATTAATAACTGTCAACGATTAATCGGTTATTCGGTTTTGTATTCTAAACGAATTTGATTAAAACTTATAATTTTAGTTGGCCAATATTTAATATTGACAACCGAAACTACAAAATTTTTCAAAATTATTCGATTATTTTTTACATTAGTTAACGAATAATCGGTTATTCGGTTTTTTTAGTGATGGAAATTTAATAGTTTTTATTTTTTTTGTTTAATAAAGACTAATTTAACAAAATTTATGAAATTTTTTAAAAATTTTCTATTAAAACCAAAAAACTGTTAGCGATTAATCGGTTATTCGGTATTGTATTCTAATCGAATTTGATTAAAACTTTTAATTTTAGTTGTCCAGAAATTCATATAGACAACAAAAACTAGCAAATTTTTCAAAATTATGCGATTATTGTTTACATTAGTTAACGAATAATCGGTTATTCGGTTTTTTTAGTGATGAAAATTTAATAGTTTTTTTGGTTTAATAATGACTAATTTAACAAAATGTATGAAATTTAAAAAAAAAATCTATTAAAACCAAGAACATTCAACGATTAATCGGTTATTCGGTTTTGTTTTTTAATCGAATTTTATTAACTAATAAATTTTATTTTTATTAAAAATAAACTTCTAATTTTTTTCAAAATTATTCGATTATTTTTTTTCAATTGTCAACGAATAATCGGTTACCCGGTTTTTTTAGTTTTTATATTTTTTTTTTTGTTTAATAAAGACTAATTTAACAAAATGTATGAATTTTATTTTTTCAACGATTAATCGATTATTCGGTTTTGTTTTCTAAACGAATTTTATTAAAACTAATAATTTTAGTTGGCCAGTATTTTATATTGACAACAAATTTTGCAAAATTATTCGATTATTATTTACATTAGCCAACGAATAATCGGTTAATCGAATAAAATTTTGTTTTTCAATTTATAGTTTTTTTATATTTTTAACAATTATATATTTAGAATTTTGTATAAATTTTCTTTTAAATGCAAAAAATTAACGATTAATCGGTTATCCGGTTTTCTTTTTTAATCGGATTTTATACAATCTAATAAATTTTAGTTGGCCAATATGAAGTTTAACAAAATCTAGCAAAATTTTCACAATTATTCGATTGTTACTGATATTAGTTAACGATTAATCGGTTATTCGGTTTTAGTTAAAATGGAAATGGATTATTCAATCAATCCCATTTAATTGAATAAAAAATTTGTAATTTGCTAAAATATTTTTTTTACAATTATTCGAATAATACCTAAAAAATTTAACGAGTAATCGTTTAATCGATTAAATATTTTTAATCGAATTTAAAAATTGTGTATTTGTTTAAATATATTTTTATAGTATAAACAAAATGTGTAACAATTATTCATTTATTAATGATATAAGTTAACGATTAATCGGTTACTCATTTTTTTATTTATTATAAATTGATTATTTTTACCATCGCATTTTACTAAATATATGAGAAACGACTTTTTATAACAAAAAATTAACACAATTTTACAGTTAAACAACGAATAAAGCTAACGATTAATCGGTTTTATAAATAATTAAAATTGTGTAAATTTTGTTTAATCAAATATAAATAAACTAAAGGTAAACGTTTTTAAAATTATTCGAATGTTACGTAGAAAATTAACGATTAATCGCTTATTAGATTGATTATTTTTTAACGAATTTAAATGAATTTAAAAATGTACAATATATTTTAATAGTATTAACAAAATGTGTAACAATTATTCGTTTCTTAATGATATTATTTAACGATTAATCGGTTATTCGTTTTTTAAATTATTAGAAATTGATTATTTTTACCAAAGAATTTTGCTAAAACCATAAGCAAATGCTTCATTATAACAAAAAATTAACACAATTTTACAATTAAACAACGAATAAAACTAACGATTAATCGGTTTATTTTTAATCGGTTATACAAATAATTAAAATTGTGTAAGTTTTGTTTAATCAAATATAATTAAACTAAAGCGAAAATTTTTTCCAATTATTCGAATGTTACATAGAAAATTAACGATTAATCGGTTATTCGATTGAATATTTTTTAACGATTTTTTTGAAATTTCTAAATTTTTAAATTGTTAAAACAAAGCGAACAAAATGCGATACAATTAATCTTTTATTAATGATATTATTTAACGATTAATCGGTTATTCGTTTGTTTTAATTAACACAAATTGATTACTTTTACTATAAAAATGAGCTAAACATACGAAAAAAAGCCTTTTTATTACAAAAAATTCCTTTTTTTTATATAAATGAAAAAACTCTCAAAATTACCCCCTTAGCAGCAAAATGTAAAATTATGGCCAAATAATAAATGATGTTTATTTCCAACTACCCTATATTTTAGTATTTCTGTGCACTAACAAAAGAAAAACAACTAAATAAATACAAGTTGAACAAAAAAAAAGGACTTACCAAAATATTCATTTTTTTTTTTTTGCTTTAGCCCTGCCAGGCTTGGTGTTCAGCAATAATCCTTGGCCAACAAAACCACCACAAAGGAAAATATGTATAAATACAGTTTGCGTGTCCATGATTGAAATCTTATCTGGAATGAATAACAAAAAAAACAAAATTAAAACTATAACAGAAACAGAAAATTGTAAGTAATTCATATGGATACATAGACATTAAACAAAAGCTACAATACAAAATAAATGGAAAAAAAACAACAGCGAAAAACATGGAGGATTAAGTGAAAAAATAAAAAAAAAAAAAATAAAAAACTATCAGCAACAACAGAAAATATGGAAATTCATATTAATTAAACCTTTAAGGGCTGCAAGGAAAGTAAAAAATCTCCATAAATTTTTACAAATTAAGGTTTTTTTTAATTAAGGAATTTTCTTTATAAAAAATCGAATTTTGGTGAGAAATATGAGTGATCACAGATTTCCATTATTTTCGCTCTAGACCCTTTAGTTTACGATTTATAAGCAATTTTAGATATTTTGTAATTTTCATTATAAAAATCAAGTTTTGGTGGGAAATATGAGTGATCACAGATTTTTATTATTTTCGCTCTAGAGCCTTTAATTTACGATTTATAAGCAATTTTAGATATTTTGTAATTTTCATTACAAAAATCATTTTTTGGTGGGAAATATAAGTGATCACAGATTTTCATTATTTTCGCTCTAAAGCCTTTAATTTACGAATTATAAGCAATTTTAGATATTTTGGAATTTTCATTTTAAAATCAATTTTTGGTGAGAAATATGAGTGATCACAGATTTTCATTATTTTCGCTCTAGAGCCTTTAATTTACGATTTATAAGCAATTTTAGATACTTTGGAATTTTCTTCAAAAATATAAATTTTTGGGTCAAAATGAGTGATCACAGATTTCCATTATTTTCGTTCTAGGCCCTTTAATTTACGATTTATAAGCAATTTTAGATATTTTGGAATTTTCATTATAAAAATCAATTTTTGGTGGGAAATATGAGTGATCACAGATTTCCATTATTTTCTTCTAGGCCCTTTAGTTTATGAATTATAAGCAATTTTGGATATTTTGGAATTTTCTTCATAAAAATCAATTTTTGGTGGAAAATATGAGTGATCACAGATTTCCATTATTTTCGCTCTAGAGCCTTTAGTTCATGAATTATAAGCAATTTTAGATATTTTGGAATTTTCGTCATGAAAATCAATTTTTGGTGGGAAATATGAGTGATCACAGATTTCCATTATTTTCGCTCTAGACCCTTTAATTTACAAATTATAAGCAATTTTAGATATTTTGGAATTTTCATTACAAAAATCAATTTTTGGTGGAAAATATGAGTGATCACAGATTTTCATTATTTTCGCTCTGGAGCCTTTAATTTACGATTTATAAGCAATTTTAGATATTTTGGAATTTTCATCAAGTTTTAGTGGGAAATATGAGTGATCACAGATTTCCATTATTTTCGCTCTAGAGCCTATAATTTACGATTTATAAGCAATTTTAGATATTTTGGAATTTTCATTATAAAAATCGATTTTTGGTGAGAAATATGAGTGATCACAGATTTCCATTTTTTTCGCTCTAGAGCCTTTAATTTACGATTTATAAGCAATTTTAGATATTTTGGAATTTTCATCAAAATCCATTTTTGGTGGAAAATATGAGTGATCACAGATTTCTATTATTTTCGCTCTAGAGCCTTTAGTTTACGATTTATAAGCAATTTTAGATATTTTGGAATTTTCTTCATAAAAATCGATTTTTGCTGAGAAATGTGAGTGATCACAGATTTCCATTATTTTCGCTCTAGAGCCTTTAGTTAATGAATTATAAGCAATTTTAGATATTTTGGAATTTTCATCATGAAAATCGAATTTTAGTTGATCCCTTTAAGGGTTAAAAAGGACGGAATATTAAAACAAAACCAAACAAAATCAACATGTACTAACAAGCCGCCGCCATTGGGAAAAATTCATTTGTAACCCTTAGGACAATACAGAAAAAATAAAAACCAAATACACACATTCAGAAAATGGAAAAAAATTATATAAATGATTTCAGACAGTGGTGCATATTTTGCGCTGTATTCAGTAAAACCACAGTAATGTATTCAACTTAACCTCATTATTATTAGTAGTAGTTAGTGATGTTGGTTGGCGTTGTTTACTTTTTTTATTTTCTGTTTAAAGATTTTTATCGCAAAATACCAATCAGAAAACAAACTACAATTATACATACATGAATATACTTACTCTCTTAACAATATAATTAAATTTCTGTTTTATTTCCACAAAATCCAAAAAAAAAACAAAAATATGAGTAAATATCGGCAACCTTTTATTATGGCCGACCGAGTTCATCAAAAAATCACTTCCTTAAAACATTTAAAACCAAATTTATTCCACGAATCCCATTAAAGTTTATTTAGTTTAAGAAAGAAACGAAAAAAAAAACAGCACCACCAGAGTATTATTTTACCTGGTCTTCAATAATAATTGATTTGATTGATGGATGGCTGAATTCTTCAGCAGCCAATTTTCAGAACTTTAAAGTTTTTAAACCAAAAAAAAAAAAAACTTATTCTACCTGCAAACAATGAACAACAAACATGTCGTTGGCTAGGATGATGTTGATGCTGATGATTTGAAAAGTATCGATGGAAAAAACTTAAAACTTCAATCATTGGTTTGTATTATTGGCAGCAATTTATGAAGATTGCTTTGTGAAAGTAATTGGTAGGTAGATGGGATGAGATTGGTTTGATGTCTGAAAATAAAATGGCTGACGCGATATTGTTAAATGTTGGATGCTGTTTTAAAAAGTATTTCATATTTTGATATGAAGGAATGATTAAATTTTATATATAAAAACAAATATTGACGAAATTTATTTAGAAACAAAAATTTTTAGTTGAAAATACAAGAGAATTACTCAGCTAGCGAGAAGTTTTCATACGAAATGTTGAGTTAGCGAAAGTGCTGCTTCCATAGGGAAACTTGATCCAGCGAAAGAAGAGTGGTTTCCCTAGGGAAACTTGAGCTAGTGAAAGAAAGATTTCCATAAGGAAACCTGAGATTTCCATAGAGAAACTTGTGGTAGCGAAAGAGAGATTTCCGTAGGGAATGTTGAACAAGTGTTACCATAGGAAATATTGAGAGAGCGAGAAGTTTTCATACGAAATGTTGAGCTAGTGAAAGAAAGATTTCCATAAAAAAAACCTGAGTATCGAAAGAGAGATTTTCATAGGGAAACTTGTGGTAGCACAATAGGAAATATTGAGCTAGCGATAAGTTTTCATATGACATGTTGAGTTAGCGAAAGACCTGCTTCCATAGGAAAACTTGAGCTATTGAAAAAAAGATTTCCATTAGAAAACCTGAGTAGCGAAAGAGTGATTTCCATAGGGAAACTTGTGGTAGCGAAATAGGGAATTCCATAGGAAATGTTGAACAAGTGAAAGAGAGGTTTGAGCGCGTTGTCCCTATTGAACACATAGCATTCCTTAAATCCAAAGAAATTGTCAGCCACTGTAATACAACATTCCTGAGGCAACATTGAAAGTCCAGTAGTAAATTGTATGATTTCAATTGCAATACTAAAATACTGTTGAGAGTCAATGAAATTTAAACATAGATCTCGAGTACAAAGATCTGTACAGTGAAGGAGATGTTGAGTATCCTTTGGAATCTCAATGCGGAACTTTTGAATATGAAGATCTCTCCTGGTAATCCTTTGGAAGGATTGTAAAATTGGGCTATTTTTTCATAATGACATCCCAGGAATAACTATTATTGTGTTTCTTGAGTGATAGGAGATTCATTTGACTACTCTGAAGACTTCTCTACTGGATGTCACTCAACAAAGGCGTCCACAAGTAAGCTCCATAATATAACATAGTTTGACTTAAGAAACCCGTGCTATGAGTTTCTTGTCCATATATTAAGAGCTGTCTGAATATCTTGACTCTACGTCGTGACCATAAGTTGTGGACGGCAAGGTCGATGCAGGAACTGAAGGCATTAAGCCAGTAGATCCATCATGACCTCAGTTGTGCCAGAAGAACTCCTGGCTGTTATAAGCAGTGGGTATGACATTCAAACGATATCCAGAAACCTCAGAAGTAATGGCTCCTCCATGAATATTGTTCATACCCATTTGAGCTGCGATCAAATGGATTGTGTACATACCCTCTGTATGCTTCCCTAGTACATATGTAGGTCCTGTCTGACATGCCTCGGAAGAGCTTCCTACTGTGCGTTTTCATAATTAGAATGATTACTCCGATGACATCCTAAACAGAACGGTTTTGTCACTGGTGTCTCTCACTGGTAGAATATTTGTGAAGATTATTTAAATTTCGCAATTTCTGGGGGCTTGCAATGGTGTATGCCAGAGTATTTTAACTCTTCGTAACATTAACTGTGCTTCGTTAAACTCAACGAATGATTGAGGACTAGTTTGACATGTTGGGCATGTACTTAGGAGTTTCGTGCTCGACCGTGTCCACATGATCACAGGCGATCTCTTATATCGATTTGAATAATGATGGCTTCTTCCGGAATCTATGCTGATGATAGATGTTTACTGTAAGATGATGTATCATAAAGGAAGACAATAATGTCTCTGGTGTCTTGTCAACAGTAAATAAAGTTGAAGACCAGATACGATTTACTTTAAAGATGAGAATTACTCTATCACTAGCCGCTAACCAACCTATAGATTAGATAATCGAGATGAATTATTCTCGATCTTGTGATGCTTGCTTCTAAGTTTAGCTGCTTTGTTAGGAAATGTTTAGACACGAGTTACAATAAAGCAGGCTGGTTAATTGATGAAAGTTACTGTATCGATTTACCATGCATCCGGTATTATATGGCTCAAATCTTTATTTGTGATCAGTTATTGTGATCTCAACATCACGATTTATAATGAAATTTTCCAAAGACGACCTCTTCCGGAAGCTATAGTCCAGGGCTTCCAGAATTCAAATAATCTCCTAGACCGATCATTAGAACTCATGCTTAAAATGAACGATCCATTGGAAAGCTTTGTTTGTTTCTTCAATTTCAGCTGTGTAGGAAAACTGTAGACAATACGAGTATTCAACCAGTTGCAACGAATCGAGATGGTTAAAAGAAGAAAGTGACGGTATCGATTCCCCTTGCAACCGGAATTGTGACCTCAGATCTTGTAGATCATCAAGTGGTCTACAAATTTCCGTGATATAAATAGAGTAGGCTGGTTAATAGATGAAAGTTACTATATCGATTTACAATGAAATTGGTATCATATGCCTCGAATTGCCATTTGTGATCATTTATTTTTACCTCATCATCACGTATTTAAATGAAAAAAAACCAATTCCGGAACCTTATTCCAGGGCTTCAAGAATTCAAATAATAATTTTCAATTATTCTCCTAGACCAATGAATAGATCTCACGCTTAAAATAAACGATCCATTGGAATGCTTTCATTATTTCGTTAATTCTAATCTTTAATTTTAGCTGTGTAGCAATAGTGTAGTCAATACGAGTATTCAACCAGTTGCAATGAATGGTGCTGGTTAAAAGAAGTAAGTGACAGTATCGATTCCCCATGCATCCGGAATTGTGACCTCAGATTTACCAAAATCTCTAAATTTTGGAAACCATCTTGTAGATCTTCAAGTGATTTAAACATTTTCATGATCGAACAGTTACAATCGATTAAATCGCATTTTGTGATAATTTATTGTGACCTCACTTCACGAATTTAAATGAAATTTTTCAAAGACCACCTATTCCGGATTGGAATTGCAGGGCTACAAGAGTTCAAATCATCATTTTCAATTATTCTCCTAGACCAATCAAGAGATCTCACGATGCGATCTTCAATTTCAGCTGTGTGGGAAAATGTAGTCAATACCAGTACAATATCGGACTGGTTAAATGATGGAAGTGACAGTATCAATACGTCATGCATCCGGAATTGTGACCTCAAATTTACTAAAATCTCTCAATTTTGGAAACTATCTTGTAGATCTTCAAGTGATCTAAACATTTTCATGATTGAGATGAATGATTCCTGATCTTAAGCTTGATTTGGTAGAATTATTCCCACTTATCTGGATGTTTTCCTGCTTCATTAGGAAAGCAGATTTCGTAAAACTCAAGAGATTTGCCAAATACTGCCAATTCCAGATGCTAGGTTTCACGTTAGGTTGTCAGGTAGTAGTGCAAATCCTTTCGTCTGATGTACAGCTCACGTAGGTCCATTGATTGTTCCCATTGTTCTCTTTGTGTTAGCTGAAGAAGGTTGCACGTTAAGTGATCCATCTTTATGTTTCGCTTCTTCAAGATTGAAATGAATAGACCTCCAGTCCTTGATCTTATGTTGCTTATTCGATGCATGATACTTATCTTCATTCATTATTTAATTAAAAAAGTCGTTTAAAACGAAGAGAACAGAAGGATTGCGATCTATCTCATTATTATGATCCGTTTGAGAAAGGTTTCCCAAATTGCTATCAATTCCGTAAGCTAGGTTGCAAATGTTCATATGATCTAGCTATCTTTTTCGCTACATAATATCGTTATGTTTGAGGTTCTTGATCTTGGGATGATTGATTCCGTATAGTTCGGTATGCTCATCTGAAAATTCGGGTGACGAATATTCGACAAGTATCCTGTAGACCTTCAAGTCGTCTAAGACTATTTTTAGCTAATTTAATGAATGTGATTCTTGTGATTCTTATTCAATGGATTTCATGAATCTTATCTTCATTCATTATTGAATTATGTTAAAAAACGTCCGTTACAACGAAGAGAATAGAAGGATTGCGATCCCATTTGAGAAAGGTTTCCCAAATTACTATCAATTCCAGAAGCTAGGTGGCATCCGGAATTGATTCCGAAAGCTAGGTAACATCATAATATTTGAGCTGAATGATCTTTTGGTACCTAATCTTGGGATGATTGATTCCGTATAGTTCGGTATGCTCATCAGAAAATTCAGGTGACGAATATTCGACAAGTATCCTGTAGATCTTCAAGTGATCTAAGACTATTTTTAGCTTATTTTATTTAATGAAAGATCCCTGATCTTGGATTTGGTAGAATTAGCCGCACTATTAGGAAATTAATGACGTAAAATTGCATTGACAGTGTCTGGCAATCGTCGGTCAAACGTTAAGACAATGCAGAAATTCCTCAAATCAAGTGGCGATAGGAGAATTCTATAATGATTTGGCGACGAAGTCTTTAGTTCCAACTATTATGTTTAGGTGTTGTTAGCCCAAAGAAACTACAAGTCTCCAAGAAGCATAGCTGATCAGATCAGCTCTTAATCAAGCAACAATTTGATTCATCTAAAGTAACATGTAAAAGACATTTTAGAGTTAGAATTATAATTATATTCAAGACGTAAGTACGTCTCGGAGAATTGGCTTCCTGAATTTTGGAACAAAAATAATGGAAGATAGAGCTTCTTAAATTAAAATATCATGATTATTATGTTATAAAAAAATAATTATGCTGTAATTTTTCTAATACAAATGAGTATTTAAACTGTATGTACCAATAACTAAAAAACAATTCAAGAATTTGCTTAAAATCCAAAACATTATAAATAAGCTTCCACAAAATTTTCTTCCAATCTTAGTGTCTCATCCTTAGTCTAGATGCCAACAAGCCTTAATTTACTCTGTCTACAAACTAATTGTGTTGCCTTGGCCTTTTTTTTAGTTATTAAGACAATTAAAAAAATTCTCATTCCTACCAAGCGGGACAGCAGTGTTCCGTTTCGTTTCATATTTGTTTGTGGCGTAAACAGATATTAACAAAAATATCACCAATAAGTGAAAATAAATCATCTGGCTGCCATCGACACATACGTTGGGTATGTTGGGTTTGGGAAGTACAAATTTAATTCAAAGCAGGAGAGAGAGCGAGGACAACAACAAAAACATTATAAAATCAACGACAACCACAGCCAACAAACCTGTCATAATCCACTCATATAAATATTCAATGTCAGCGCATTCCTGTCCTGTGAACTCTGTGAACATTTTTCGTTTTTTTTCATATTTTTTTTCTGTTCGAAAACAAAACTCAACATGTTTCTTATTTATTTTTTTTTATTGTTTCTCTGTTCAAGTCCAATCAACTACTTATAGTATTTATAATTCTCTTTTGGACTTAGTGGTGTATAGAGGTTACAGTTTTGGATTTTTTTAATTTTTCTTCTTTTTTGGTTTGTTGCGGCTCCAGTTTGTTTACCCTAAGATGGCGTATTGTATAACATCATTATGAGGATTACGTTCATGTTCATGTCATAATTTTCCTAAAGAGTACAAAAATCACAACTGTGCAGCTCACCACAACAAACAGCAACAACGATGAAACGTTTGAAATTGAAAATGAAAAAAAAAGAAGAGACATACAAAATAAAGTTTTGTAAGTACATGATACCTTACATTCCAACAATGTTGTTGGTTGCTGAAGCTTCGAAAGCTTATGATCATCAGGGTTTTGAATTTGGTTGTTCTCTTAACTTTTTATAGGTTGACATGGTTTGTTAGCATCGACAATACAACTCTGATATACGATAGAGTTGCATTTTTGTTTAGCAATTGTTGTTGTTGCTGCTGTTGTTTGTGGTTGTTTATTTTATGTTTGTTGTTGTGTCTTTTTTGCAAACACACCAAAAAGAAGAAGCTATTGTGAGTAATTAAACAAATATTTTATATTTTTGAAAACAAGAGAGTTGCTAAAGAAGGAGGGCAGTTTTAAGGAAAAGGGGCCTTGGTGGGTTTTGGTTGGTTTATGTTATGGCTTAATTACTTTTTTAGTTACTTCCCTCATTTGGCCAAACGAATTGGGATGGCTAAAGGGATCACGATTCCTTAAGAGCTCAAAACTTTATGGATGTTATGTGAATAATTAAGTCAATGGAAAAACTGGCTTTGTTCAGATGTAGTAAGATGTTTAATGAAAGCTGTTGAACAATATTCATGTCAATTGTCCTGCAAAATAATCCAAAAGAGCTATGGATTCCTTAAGGATGAGTTATTCACCCTTATCGTGGTTGTCGTAAACGTATTACGCCTACGACTATTTCGTACTAGATTAAAGATAAAATGCAAACTGTTTCTTTAATCTAGTACGAAACTGTTGTAGGCGTATGACGTTTACTCCAACCACGATAAGGGTGATTGTGTGTCTTTAGGTACACAGAGAAAACAGCTTCGCTATATCAACCAAATTTGTTGCCAATCGAATGATTTTAATTTACCGAATTTTACATTAGAGGCTACAAAGTTTTGGAAAGGGTAACAAAAGTTTGGTTGCTTCAAATGAATTTTTTCTTTATCAACTGACTTTCGGTTGATAGAACCAAAAAATTCTATGTGTACAACCGAATCATTCGATTGGCAACAAATTCGGTTGCTACTACGAATCTGTTTTCTCTGTGTACCTACACAATTTTTGGAAAGACATAGAGTGAGTACATAATGGATCTCTTGATCAAATGAGTAGCTACTAGAACCTACGAGAGCTTCCATATAGTACAAATTTCATTGGTAAATATTGTTAGGAATGAATTGTTTTGGAAAGGATAGAGATAAATCGACGAAAAGGTCGATAACCTGACAATGATATAACAATATCCGATCCTAAACAGTGGGCACCCCGAAAGAGACGTAGTATTCGCTAACTGCATGAGCTGACAGTCCTGAACACGTAAACTGAATTTGCAGAAGCCATCAATGCAGCCGATGTCCCGTAGTAATATTCATGCTGATGTTGAAATACCTTGCCTAGTGGTTAGTAGAGTGCCAGACAATGATTTTTAACCATTCAGTGAGGAACATAATTATATTCAGCGGCTGGAAAATTAGTCCAAATATGGACAGAATTAGGAAATCAACCTTGAGAAGATTTGGAGACAGCTCTTAATACCATTTGTAAACAGCTTCTAATTCGTTTATCGTTGGAACTATGTTTGTCATCCTCTTTGTCTCAAATGACCTCTAGTCTCAATAATGGTCTCAGTTGAACCCAAATTAGTTTCCATTGGTAAATTTCTACAATTTACAAACAGGAAATGTTGACAGAGATCTCTGGATCAGGAGTATTCAATGGTTGATGTTGCCTATTACCTAGAATGCTGTGATTTTCCTCTTTTTAAGAAATGAACGAGAATTTTACAATGTTTAACACAAAGATAACTGTTATCACGATTATGTAGATCCTCTTTGATCTCTAATGACCCAAAGAAACTCACCGAACTGTATCTTCTCATCTTGCCTCAAGTGGATTCCGAGCCAAAATAACTGCTCATCTTTTGAGGCCAATAACGAATCAAGCTAATTTCGGATACTCTGATCCAAAGTGAAGCGTATCGCAGAGAGAGCGTTCTGCATCGATCAAAACAAATAGTAATCGCACCGGTCTATAAGCCAACCACTTCTTTCTAAATAGTTTCATGATGGAATATTACAGTTTCATGTCTGGCCACATATTCTGGGCATTTATCGGAAACAGTTGCTTTCGGTACAGGTTCCCTGTGATGGTCTGATCAGATTTCAGTAGCTCATAATAGATAGGACCCTTTTGGTCCCACCAAATACAGAGCATTTCCTTAGAGCCATGGATATTTGACTTTGGTGTCGATTTTCCTTATCGCATTGAATCCATTTATCGCATTGTTTTCCATTTTCCATTGGAGTAATGCCTCCAATTCTTGGTCTTGCAACATTTTTGGCTGGCCTGGGCCATCGTTGTCTTCCGTGTCAAAATCACCACTTCTCTCGTACGTTGAAAACGATGGAACACATTCACCATATGCTTCGGAGAGCAATCGGTGTGCTTCAGTGGCACTTTTTTTTTCAAATTAAAGAAATGAAGTAAAACTTCTCGTATATGGCGCAAAAAAACCTTTGTTCTTTACACTATAATGTTCAATAACTAAGTGAAAATAAATGACAGATGTGTACCCTTCAAAATGACATATTATTTCCGCGTTCAAGTTCTTCTTTTAAAAGTAATCAACTGTTACCGTGTTCTTCGTCTGTATTCTGTTCTCTAGTCTCAAGATTGAATCCAAATACATTTCTATTGGTAAATTTCTACAGGTTAGTGACATGAAATGTTGACAAAGAACTGGATTTTGTTTGAATTAAATGGTTGAAGATCTGTAAAGCTTTTTCTTAAAATTCTGTCATTCAGACTGTCCAATAGATAACATTAATGTAAGATGTGGCTTAATTATGCCATGTGGATCCCAAACAACTGTTTTCATGATTCTTAAGATCCTCTTTGATTTTGATAATCTAAATAAACTCTGTGTTTTGACTGTTCTCCAACCAATCTATCGTATTAATTCTAAAATCTTCCAACTCAATTGTACTGAGGAAATGCTAACAGAAATTTACAATTTATAAAATGAGCCTATCAGCGCTAAAGTGGTTTAACCTCAAACTATTTACTTAGGGATAACTTACACTACTCTGAGCAAAAATAATTTTTTCAGCTCTATCTACTTTTAAATACCAAAAGGTGGCTTACTCCTATTTATATTGATAATTGGTAATGTAAAGAAAGTATGTAACACCAGAACATCAACCAACAAAAATTGTGGGTTACACCATTTTTGCACTGATGGTCTTGTCTGTATCCCTAGAATAGTTTCTTTCCTTTATTTTAAATAAATCAATGTAAGTTATTCCAAAAAAATTGCTGTTACGATGTTTAAGACTCTCCTTGTGTTCGATGACCCAAAGAAACTCAATGATTCTGGAAACATTTGTTATCATGTTCTTTAAAATCCTCTTTGACTTCAGCGATTCACTGATTCGACTGTCTTCTGCCCTCTAGTCTAAAGATTGTGTAAAGTTGAACCCAAATCTATTTCTATTTGGAAATTTCTGAGATATTTGTTGGCTCAAGATTTGTAGTGGTTTATTTTCAGGTCCCTCTACCCTAGAATGGTTTGAGTTACCTTTCTTAAAAAAAATCAATGTAAACTATACCTGGTTGATCCCAAAAACTGTTGCTACGATGTTTGAGATCATATTTGCCTCCGATGATGCAAAGAAACTCACTGATTGAACTGTCTCTTCTCCTGTTGTCCCAAAGTTGATAACAATTGATACCAAATCTATTTTCTATGGTAAATTTCTAAAGTTTACAAACAAGGAAATGTTGATAGGGAACTAAATCTAGAGTTGATTGTTTTAAACTGTCCAATAGGTTTAATTAATGTATGATGTGAATTGATTATCCTTTTTTAAAAGTAATTAATGTAAATTATTCCATGTGAATCTTAAAAAACTCTTGGCATGAAGAAACTCACGGTTTTGAATGTTCTACAACTCCAATTCTGAATTGTTCCAACCCAATTCCCTTGTAGGAAAGCAAACCAATTTCGCTGTTTATGTAAACATTCTCAGTCCAAATTGTTAATTTCCAATTTACAAACAAGAAATGTTGACAGAGATCTGGATCAGGAGTATTTAATGATTGGAAGTTCCTATAACCTAGAATGATTTGATTTTCCTCTTTTTAATGAAATCATTGGTATTCTCCCCATGCTAAAGGAAAAGAAAACTGTTATCAAGATGATTTATATCCTCCTTGTCTACCATGACCCTAAGAAACTCACAGATTGAACTGTCTCTTCTCCTCTTGCCTCAAAATTGGTTTTCAAACAGGAAGTGGTGATAAATAAGAAAATTCTCATTTACATTGGGAAATTTGAACAGTTTATTGACAGTTATTTGAATCCAATTCAGAACTGTTGCAACATCATTCCCCTTTAGAAAAGCAAAACCAATTTCTCTATTTATTTAAACGTTCTCTGACCGAATTGTTAATTTACAATTACAAAATATTGACCGAGATTTGGATGAGGAGTATCTAATGGCTGAAGGTCCCCACTATCTAGAATGGTTTGTTTTTCCTCTTTTTAAACAAATCATTGCCAATCTCCCCATGTTAAACAAATAGAAAAGTGTTATCAAGATGATTTAGATCCTCCTTGTCTCCAATGACCCTAAGAAACTCACAGATTGAACTGTCTCTTCTCCTCTTACCTAAAAATTGGTCACAGTTGGACCCAAATCCATTTTCAATAAAAAATTTCCACGGTTTTCAAACAGGAAGCGTTGATGAATAAGTAAATTTCCATTTACATTGGGAAATTTATACAGTTTATTAACAGGAAGTGTTGACAGTTAGTTGAATCCAATTCAGAACTATTCCAACCCCATACCCCTGAAGAATAGCAAAACCAATTTCGCTTTTTATGCAAACATTCGCTGTCCGAATTGTTAATTTCCAAATTATAAACACGAAATGTTGACCTATATTTGGATGAGGAGTATTCAATGGTTGAAGGTCCCTACTATCTAGAATGATTTGATTTTCCTCTTTTTAAAGAAATCAATGGTAATCTCCCCATGTTAAACAAATAGAAAAGTGTTATCAAGATGATTTAGATCCTCCTTGTCTCCAATGACCTTAAGAAACTCACAGATTGAACTGTCTCTTCTCCTCTTACCTAAAAATTGGTCACAGTTGGATCCAAATCCATTTTTAATAAAAAATTTCTACAATTTTCAAACAGGAAGCGTTGACGAATAAGCAAATTTCCCATTTCTACGATTTGTTAACTTCCCATTTCTGAGGGCCCCCTTTCCTTCGCCTTTAAAATCCCAGCTATCTGCGGATATTTGTACTTTAATTGTTATTGAATAAAACACAGATTTTTTGTTAAACAATTTATTAGTCAACATATTGATTTCAGCATACGCTTGGCTCCAAACTAAATCTGAACAACATGTTGTACGAACATGCTGATGTTCTCCCAAGAGTCAAGCCAGCAAACAGCAAAAAAAAATTAAAAAAAAAAACTCAAGTTTATACGGTAGTTGCCGACATAAATAGCAAACAATTTAAACAGACACCACAAACGACGCATTAAACATGAGAACGCGCGACAAGCTCAACACAGGATTAAAACACACTCTCGCACACTCAATGGAGCCAAGCTGAACTCAATGGAGCCAAAACAATGCCAACCAAAAACTTTATAGAGCAGACTTAAGAGGCAGAGAGTGGAGAAGGAAGAAAAGTTGCTGCTGATGCTGCTTAAACAAGAATCAAATTAATAACAGATCATATAACTGAAAACCAAGGGGGGTCCTTCATATGCACAGTTCATACAACAAAATATATTTTGCCCAACCAACCAACAAAATAAAAACAAAGGTTTTCCTTTAACAAAGATCTTTTTAAATAAAGTTTTAAAGAGTTTGATTCTGCAGTTTATTTTATAAAAAAAAACAAATTTGTATTTTTTTCCATCATAAAATTTTATTGAAAAGAAAAATTAATTGTTTTTCAACTACTGTGTGTAAAAATTCATTTAATTCAGTTCAGTTCAGTTAAATTTATAACAATTGTTTAATTTTTAATGACATTTAAATATGTACCTCTATAAATATTTCTTTTTATTGAGTGTAAACATATGTTTTGTTATTTATTTGTCAGAAGCACATGTCACTTGTACAATCGAAATTAACAACATCAATTCGTACTCTTTGTACTCTTCGTATGTATGTACATGCTGCTGATACTTGGACGTACAAACAAACAAACAGACAACAAAAATATGATTGATCTGTGTCTAGAGTTTGTTTCTCATTCTGCTCAAGATTAATTAATGCACCCTGTAATTATAATATATTTTCATTCCATTTCATTTATAATTGTAACACAAACCCCCCCAATATGTGAATATTTTTAAGTTATTCGTAAATTTCTTATGAATTTGTGGCTGTGTAACACAAATGAAACAAGAATTTATTTCAATTTAAAGACTTAACAATTATAAACGATTTTTAAGTTTTTTTATGTGTCTTGTTGCAATAAAGAGATGAATGAATGAATGACGGTATCATTTGACTGACCAAATGTACAATTGTCCGGTACGAATTAATTACTAAACGAGGGCTGAATGTAAATTGTGATAAAAATAACACTTGCTATCTTTTTAACTGTTCCATGATGATCCCAAACAAACGATGGCCACTTGTTTGAGATTCTCTTTGTATCAAATTACCCCAAGAAACTCACTGATTTAACTGTCTCTCCTCATCTAGTCTCCACGTTTCTCTTAGTTGGAGCCAAATCTACAGTTCTACAGTTTTACTGGAAATAATCATCAGGCTTATTTGAAAGTGCCAAAAGCTAAAAGGCCTAACTCCACTTTTAGAAAATTACCCAGTTTTATTCAGACCAATTATGAAAAAAAATTCCCCGGGGAGTTTTTTCCCTTTTCGTTTTTTAACATAGAATTTGAATAGGAAAATGAGAAAAGGGAAAAAAGTCCCAGGGAATTTTTTTTCATAATTGGGTGGAATATTATTATTTAATTAGTTGTAAGCTCTTTGAAATTGTTTTGTTTTTTAATTATTTAAATATTTTCCATTAAAAAATATGAAAAATCGGTATAGGATTTGAATCTTTCCAATTTACTCCTCTTTAATTAAACGCATTGGTTTAGTTAGGCCTTTTAGCATCTGACACATCCATTTAATGCCTGATTTATAGTATTTGAATTTCTTATTTCTTTGTGGATCCCAAAAAAACATTGAGATCCTTTTCCATGATTTTTGGGATCATTTTTCCACCGTCTCTTTTCACCGTCCTAATTTCTAGATTAGCCACCGTTGAACCCAAATCCTTTTCCAATAAGAAATTGCTGCAAGTTACAAACCGGAAATGTTGGCAGGGAAGTGGATTTGAAGTATTTATTGCGGGATTTTTTCAAATCTCTAGCTTTAATTTTCAAACATTTGGACAAATAAAATAAAAATTCAATTCCATCCATTGTTAGTTATGCCCTTTTCCCCTCTTTCTGGCAAAATAAGGATTCCGAGCGAAAAGAACTGCTCATCTTTTGAGGCCAACAACGAATCAAGCCAATTTCGGATACTCTGTTCCAAAGTGAAGCGTATTCCAGAGAGAACGTTATGCATCGATCAAAACAAATAGTACATTTTAACAGATATTGCAACATTTGGCCGAGCGTTGTCATGATGGAATATTAGGTTTCTGGACGCATATTCTGGGCGTCTTAAGGGCCAAGCTCGCTTTAAACGAATCAGTTGCATTCGGTAAAGATTCCCTGTAATTATTTGGCTAGATTTTAGCAGCTAATAATAGATAGGATCCTTTTACTCCTCACCAAATACACAGCATTACCTTAGCGCCATGGATATTTGGCATTGGTGTCGATTCGTCTGGTTGACCGGTCTTCGCATACGATGTTTTACGCTTCGGGTTAAAGTAATGGATCCATTTTTCATCGAAAATAATGATTCGGCGCAAAAATTGTGTATTTTTTTGCGTTCAAACATCATTTCGGACATGCAAACTCGTATTTCAATGTCTCTTGAATTCAGTTCGTATGGTACCCAATTTTCCAGGTTTTGGATGAATCCTTGCTGCTGGCAAACATTTTGAAATTGCTGCTTGAATAGTTCCCAAGGGTTTTGCAAGCTTTTGTTTAACATAAATCTTTATGGATAATGCCTCCAATTTTGGTTTCAGTTGGAGATTCTTGGACATTTTAACGAATCTGCCCTAGTTTTAGGAGATCGATTGATGTTTCATCTTAAGTCCCCGTTGTTTCGATAGTTCCTTGGCGACTAGTATATTTTTGCTATGATCTTTAAGGCCAATAGACTCATCTTATTCAAATACCCCGCCAATCCGTCCAAAGACATTTTCATGTTCTCTTGTATTTGGGTAAAGATTGATACTTTGCTCATGATCTGGTAGTTCTTCATTGGAGTCGGTATTCTGAAGAATCTTACCGTTTCATTCCCAACTTTTAAACATAATCAATTTAAACTAAGATCCTCTTTGTCTTCAATGACCTGCAGAAATTCTGTGATTCGACTTTTATTTGACATCGATGTTACATGTATGATCTTGTAAGCCTTTGTTGGCTACAAAGATCCTGAATAAGTCCATCGTTTTAACTATTCCTTGGCCTCTACAAGACGTCTTGTCTTTTTGGCACCGATATCACCAAAAACTCATTGTTTCTAAATTTTCTTGTATAGTCTTTTTTTGAAGCAAATATCCTGAAAAAAACTGCCCATTTCGACTTGACCTCTTCATCATTTTTAACATGAACTTTATGAATACAAGAATAATCTGGGTTTTTTTCATTTCGATTGGATATTCTTGGACTTTCTGATGACAAATTGGCCCTGTTTCGAAATCTTCTTAGTTTCTAGATTTTGGAGATCTATCGTTGTTTCACCGACAACTTTAAGTCCCCGATACTCTGGATAAACTCTTTGTTTCGATAGTTGCTTGGCGACTACAATATTTTTGCTTTGTTCTTTAAGGCCAACAGACTTTTCTTAATCAATTTCCTCGCCAATCCGTTCCAAAACAGTTTCATGTTCTCTTGTATTTGGATAACGATCGCTTCTTTGTTCATGATCTGGTGGGTCTTCTTTGGTGTCGGTATTCTGAAGAAACTTACCGTTTCATTTGTTCCTTGGCCTCTTAAAAATTCGGTTGAAGACATTTTTTCAGTTGTAACAGAGCAGATTTGTCATCAATACCCCTGTTTTGAAATGTTCTTGGTTTCTAGTTTTTTGTTCCCTATCCCCTATATATAGGGCAGTTCTATGGCCTGTAGTATCTTGCCACCATGATCTATATGATCAACAGACTCGTTTTAACCTGGGGAACTTCTTTGGTAGGTTATCGTGGTAGTTACCAGCGTGCGAACAATCAAGTAGAGTCGAAAGGACCCAGTTTTGACAAAAGAAACTCACTTCGACATTTTCTTAGTCTTTGGTGTTTGGGAATTGATCGATGTTTCTTCCATGAAATTCATTTGCGTTGATCTTCTTAAGAAACTCACTGTTTCGACAGTTTATTGAAGCCTTTAAGGATTACAGACCAATCTTGGTTTTCTTGTCTTCAATCTGACTGCAATAAATCTGTCTGTTTCCAAACTCAAATCTTGGTTTTGATTATCCATGAATATTTCATGCAAGAAATTGTGGAATTTTTTGAGTACAATAACCTAGAGAGTCCTGGGCTTTCACTTCATATTTGCTGTTGTTTCTTTCATTTGTTCCCAAACTTCCCGCAGTAATTCGCTATTTTAAAATGATATTCTAGGAGTTCACTGGTGCTAATGTAGCGGATTTCTATGTGAGTTATTCCAAAAACCTGCTGTTATGTGTTTAACATACTCACTGGTTATTGATACAACTGTTATCATGTTCTTTAAAATCCTCTTTGATTTCTACGATTCATTGATTCGATTGTCTTCTGCCCTCAAAATCTCAAAACCATTGCAATTGGGAAATTTCTACATTTTATACGAGATATTTGATGGATTAAGATTTTAAGTGGTTTCAAACACGTAACAGCAGGTTTTTGGAATAACTCACATTGAAATCCCTAGAATGGTTTGATTTGTTGGTCCCAAAAAACGGATCATCTTTGCCTTCGATGAGCCTAAGAAACTCACTAATGGAACTGTCTCTTCTACTCTTGTTCCAAAGTAGATAACAATTGAAACCAAATCCATTTTCAATGGGAATTTTTTTGAGATTATAATCTGGAAATGTTGGAGAAAAAGTATTTATAAAAACGTTCTCTGTCCGAATTGTTAATTTCCCGATTCTGACGTCCCCTTCTCAGCTATCTGCGGATATTTGTACTTTAATTGTTATTGAATAAAACACAGACTTTTTGTTAAACAATTTATTAGTCAACATCATAATTTTCTTGAACGACAGTAATCGTGAACTTAACAGACATAATACCTTGACCTTCCTCAACCCTAATTCAACAGCAAAATATCATGGTTCCGTTATTTTCTTGGTCTCTGGTGCATTATAAGTAATCGTTATTTGTTCAAGACTTTCAAGAACTTATTTGGAGACAATCTATCCTCTTTGGCTTTCTTTGACACGAATAAACAATGAATTACTCACATCGGTAATTTATAGGTTTAGGAAATAATGCAGAATCTTGGATGTACAATCTCATTTAAAATCATTTGTTTAACGATATTTGAAATGTTTTCTGAATTACATTCAGTTTCTCTTCTATCCCAAGAGCTCTTTTCCGTTCAGCCTCGTTTGTTTTCACATGTAATTACATATTTAAAAAGATGTAAAAGAAGATATTGATGATGATCAACATCATCGTCATCATGATCATCATCAGTGAATTAAAAACCATCATATTTAAACAATATGTAAAAAAACAATGCTGGCTATTTTTGGTTTCTTAGAACTTTTGCGCTAATTTTTTTTTGGTCACTCACAACTGGTGTGTAAATGTTGTTATTGTTGCTGCCCTCCAAGCTGTCAATCACAATGATTTATACAACTTCCCACCGTATATCATCACAAACAATTTATTATCAACAACAACAACAACAATGGGGTTCTATAGCAAAAGTTATCGTCTGACTTCTCAACAACTTTTTCCTCGCCGGTTTCAGTTGGAATCGGGCAAAAGTTATTTGTCGGCTTTAACAGCATTCACCACCAGCATCATAATCATTAACAGTTTCATCATTCTCCTGCTGCTGATGATGATGATGATCATCTGGCTTCTATGATTATTAAACGTTTTTCATTTGAATTTGTATTTTTTGTGTTCTCATTTGCTTTCCATCTTAATTGGTTGGCAGAGCATTTATGTTTCTGTATAGTTTTATGCTTTTCAAAGTGGCGCTTAATTGTCGGCACTTAGATGACACTGGAAAGTGATAACTTTTGATGTTTACCGTTCAATGGTGATACACAAACATTGTGTATCACTATTTAACGGTAAATTGTGTAGGATTATGTTTGTGGAAATCCTTTTTTAATTAGGGGAATACTGTTTTTAAGTAAAGACCTCACACAGTGAGGATGTCAATATGTTTTTAAGATCCTTGGAGAACAAGACGTTATATGATTTTCATACTGTTAAGGTTTGGATACAAAAATCAGTAAGAATTTCTCAGAAACTTTCAGAGAAACTAATTTCGAACTTTTGGAAATCTATCATAGATAAGAACTCGAGTTGGCTAATCATCTTGTCGTGATATGGAGTTTAAGTTTAAGAATCTAGCAATCCCTTTAGACAGTCCAGATCATGAAAAAGTCCTTTACCAAGACATCACAGTTTGCTCTCCTGTAGAGCGCATCAGACATATAGAAGGCAGTGTACCGATTCTTCCTTTTCTGCGTCTAGACACTTCTGCAATAGTTGTTACGTTCCGACAAATGTGCAATCATACAATGCCCGGAAGTATCTGGAAATACTTGTTTCGTTAGTTCCTGGATCTTCCATAAGTGGATAGATATTTATCTTTAATTTTAGAAGTCCCATTTTGGTTCCTTTGTAAGGCAATCCGCCTTATCCTCGTGAGATAGTCGAGTATATATTTTGCTAGAAGTCTAATCAAGTTTCAACTAAGAGCCATGAAAGTCTTCCGTGCCACAGCATCTTGAATATTCAACAAGTGGTAATCGTAGACCACTTTTGAGTTTCATCACTTCTAACGTCCATTCACCAATTATATTTGATACCACAAACAAAGGAATACAAATGTCATTTTATACCGCAATTTCGTCCAAAGATAACCCAACCGTTGTGTATTCCCAGCAATTTCATCGGTTGCTCTCATGTCTTGGAATTCACATTAACTCGGCAAGAAGTTGTCTATGTTGGACCAGGATATACATTAAATTGAGAAGACATTCGCTCTTTTTTGGTTTGGAGTTGAGAGCATTGATTTATGCAGTCGATGTCTCGAGATTAATTTCTCATTTTCTTCATTCGGCTGTGTTGATGGCATACATTTCCGCTTGAGGAAATCTGTTTCAGTTTTATGGAAACAGGACAGATTCGTCATCAATTTCCCCCTATTTCGAAATGTTCTTGGTTTCTAGTGTTTGGAGATCTATCGCTGTTTCATCAGCAACTTTATGTCCCCTATCCCCAAGATAAACTGGCATTAACCTGGAGAAACTCTTTGGTTGGTTGGTTTACGTGGTAGTTTCCTGGGCACGAACAGTCAAGTAGAGTCGAAAGGTCCCCGTTTTGATAAGAGAAACTCACTTTGACATTTGCTTAGTCTCTGGTGTTCGGGAATCGATCGATGTTTCTTCCATGATATTATTTGGCGTCAATGTTCTTTAGAAGCTCAGTGTTTCGACAGCTTAGTGAATCCTTTAAGGATTACAGATCAATCTTGGCTTTATTGACTTTAATCCGCCTGCAATAAGTGGGTTTGATATATAAATTCAATTGAGAAGAAATTTGCTTTGGAGTTGACTGATGCAAGGCAGTTCACGTAGACTTCAATGGTCGTTGACTCGAGATTAAATTCTCATTTTCTTCTTTCGACTGTGTTGATGGCATACATTTCCGCTTGAAAACGAGATAGATATCAGATAATGTGAGAGAAACCCAGAGATTAAGTTCATCGGATAAAATCATCGTTCCTTTTAGAACCAGTCGTCCAGAGGACAGTGTTTTACCATCTCTTGTCGGTATTCTAATCGAAAGGTCCTAATGGTACCAGTAATAGAAACATAGGATGGTCTCTGTGGCTTATTAGGAATGTAGAGGTTCTTTAGTGTCCACCACTCTCCAACAGCCACATGACCATTGTGTATATCCAGCGTGCAATATAAGGTTTGAGACCTCATTTCTTCCTAAAGATGTTCTTTACATGTATACAAGCCCATATTTACGTTGTAAACTATTGACGTCACGTGTACGATGTTCTAGACATTCTTTGGCAAGAAATACCCTGAAGAAACCCTTGTATATATGATATTTTTGCCCATCCTCACCACCAAGACATCCTGTTTCTATATGTTTTTCAACCATGTTCAACCTGTTTCTAGGTCACTAGTATCTTGTCACCATGGTATCTTTTTCCTGCCAATCCAAACAAAAACAAGAACGATTGATGTTTTATTAATGATCTTGCAGAACATATTTTGTGTCGATATCCTGGAGAAACTCTCAGTTTCGACTGTTCTTTGACCACGAAAATATTATCAACATGCAAATATTGATTGATGGATTGATTGGTAAGGAATCTGCCATGTTCGAAATAAGTTTCTAATGTTTTGGACAATTCCTTGCCCACTAGAGTCATGTGGTCTTGATTTTGAAGGCCAAGAGACTCATCTTAATCATTTCCTTCCAAAGACATGTTCATGGTCTCTGCTGTTTGTGGAATGATCCATGTTTTTTTATTTATTTATGACCTTTTGCTATATCATGGAGAAACTTATTTTTTCGTCTATTCCTTGACTTCTTAAACATTGTCAACATAACCTTTATAAAAACAGGGCATTCGGTTGTCAATTTTTTGGACTTTCAACAGTAATGTGCGTGATAGATATCATAGAATTTTTGTATTCATTTGAAAGTACTATCAATGCCATTATGTATGAACTATAATATCATGCAAATGTCCGCCGTGGCTTCACCATGACTCAGGCGCATAAATCCGGCTGAATTTGATTGATGGCATGGGTTATGCTGTGGCTAATTCGCATAGACCTGTGACTTAATAAAACCCCACATAAAAAGTCTAAATTTGTCAAATCGAACGATGTCGATGGCCAGTTCACATCACCTCCACGTGAGATGACCATGCCCTCAAATCGCCCGTATAAATTGTCCAATCTGGCATGAACTGTATGGTACGTATCGCCATCTTATTGAAACCACATGCCGTTGCTGTCCATATCATTCAAATCAGGAGAAAAGAACTTGGTAACCATCGACCTATTGCGCTCTCCAATGACACCGCCAGCCCAAAATCCACACCAAACAGTGACTTTTTCGGGATGCATTGGACGCTCTTGGGTCTCATGTGGATTAGTATAGTCCAATTCTGGGCTTCACCATAAAATGAGCGAATTGCGCGGAACGTTTCATAAATAGAACACCCATTTTGATAAAAACATTTTTATCATTTGCACATGTTTTTGAACGCTACAAATGTCCATGGTGATTTGGCAAAACAAACTAAAAAAAAAATGATAGCCAATTCGAGAGATGTAGCTTCAACAATCGGAAGTCCCTATTGGACCAGCAGTCAGGGCATGACTCCTACTTATGCAATGCATTGGTGGTTCTACAGAAAATACTTTCAAGCGAATGATTTTCTATAGAAACAAAAGATTTCCCATAGAAAATACTTTAAAAATAACGTTTTTATTAGAAAACACTTTCAAACAAAAGATTTCCCATAAAAAACACTTTCAAGCGAATAATTTTCTATAGAAAAGTATAGGAAAAAAGCCTTTCTCCATAGAAAACACGTCTAAACAAATGATTTTCTAAGAAAACTCATTCAAACAGAAGATTTTTCTATAGAAAACTCTTTCAAGCTAAATAATTTCTAGAGAAAATAGAAAAAAGATTTTCTATGAAAAAGTCTTTGAAACAAAAGATTTCATTACGACAAAGACAAAAAAAATTAACACTCATTTCACAAAGGCCCCGACGAGATTCGAACTCATGATCTCCTGTTTACTAGACAGGCGCTTTAACCAACTAAGCCACGGCGCCCTGCGATTCAAGGCTAAATTTTTAAGAAACTTCTGTAACATCTGGAGAAAGTTTTTTCTTCTAATTTTAAACTTTAGATAACATATGTCATAGAATATCTTAGAAAAATAATTTTTCCCATCAAAACATCTTTAATATAAACAAGTAAGAGAGCTGTGCCGAATCTTATATACCCTTCACCAAATTATACTTAAAAATATTTTTTTTTAAATATTTTTATTTAAACAAAATCAAAAATTTTTTTTAATGTTTTAAAATTTAAAAAAAAAAATTTTTTTTACAAATTGTTTTTTAAAAAGTTTTTTCAAAATTTTTTTTTTTAAATTTCTTTAATTAATTTTTTTGGAAAAAGAATTTATGAAAAAAAAAAATTTTTGAAAAAAAAAAAAATTCGGGTTAAAAAATAATTTTTCCGATTTTGACCCATTGTAGGTCCAACTTACTATGGTCTTATATACGTCGTTGCAAAGGTCTTTGAAATACCTATGATTAGATATCCATATTGTCTATATTAATGACTTAGTAATCCAGATATATGTATGTAGGTCAAAAATAGGTAAAAAAATCGAGGTTGTTCTAGTTTTTTCCTTATATCTCAGCCATTTGTGGATCGATTTTCTCGATTTTAAATAGCGACCGAGCCGGAAGAATTTCGGAGATATTGATGTATGAATCGTGTATGTAAGTTATTTGGGGGCTTCGGAAAGTTGATTTCAACACACAGACGGACATGGCTATATCGATTCCGCTATCTATAACGATCCAGAATATATATACTTTATGGGGTCGCAAATGAAAAATGTGGAAATTTCAAACGGAATGACAAACTTACCACTAATGGTGAAGGGTATAAAAAAAATTATTAAGATTTCTTCAATTTTTTCCTAAAGCAAACGAACAAACAAATAAATAAAACCAATTTCCCATGAATATTGTTTTCTTAACTAATTACAATAGCCACATTTTCTACAAACGAGTATGTGACTTAAAAAAACGCCCACTTTACAACACCCACTTTCTATTGTGTTTTAATATTTTTAAACTGCAGCCACAGAGGGTTTGTTTTTCATAAAGCCCCCCATTTATAAATTTTCAAAAGTTTGTGTGTGAATTTTTGAATAACAATTACCGATAGATGTTAAAATAGTTATTAAATAATAATTTCACCTTGATGACATTGCTAAACAACAATGATTATTTAACAAACAATAAAAAAAAATACAAAAAAAAAACAGCAATATAATGAATAATAATGGTTTATGGGGAATTATATTGTATATGAAATGTATATAGAAGTAATAGATAGATAGGCCTTTAGTAGTAATAGACCTTAGGTCTTTTTGTTTTGTGCTGTGTATAGAAACTCATCACTGTCATTATATTTATGTATATAGACGTTACGTTGTTGCCCGTTGTCTTTGCACTTGATAATTTTCTCGCTGAATGATTTTCTGTGTGAAGGTTGTGTTATTGTTTGATTTTAAAAACAAATTCTTTTGTTTTTTTATTTTAAATCTATACATTTTCCCATTTCTTATTAGAAACCATATGGCAACTCCCTCCCCCCCTTTGAAGTTTGCTAACTTTGGTTGGCAACTTCACAGACAACACACCACTTAGTAAAAACATTTGATGACAGAGTTGCATTAGTTTGTATATATTTTGTAAACGTCATGTCTTCCTGGGTCTTCCTTTAATATTTATATATCGTTTACTACAATAATTTAATACCGGTCTTGAGAATTTTAGATTTATTTATTCTTTTTTTTTATTTTTTTTTTGTATTTAAGTAGCTCAAGTAGACAATGCGTGCGTGTCATTGGTGTGTTGTTAACCAGACGAAACAGAAAAAAATTAAAAAAAAAATTAAAGGAAAAACGCAAGCAAAAAAAGCCCATGAAATGAAATTGTATTAAATTGAAACGGAAGGAATGTTAATACTAACTATATCAAAGAGAGTTTTGTATGCGTTTTAAAGAAAAATCAGCACAATCAAAAACTTTCAATTTCAATGTCATTCAAACGTAAATAAACAAGTGCTGTTGTGCTGGTATTACATGGCATTAAATTATTTAATGAGATAAAATGCCATAAACATAGATTGAATGCAATTGAAGGCAAAATTTATATAAGAGCAAGGTCGTAGTAGGCATTATTTAAGTGCTTATTATCCATTCGGCTGTGATAAGTTTGTTAAATTAAGTAGTTTTAGGGGAAGACGTTGACAGATATATCAGTGTTAGAGTGTCCCTAAAAAGCAATAAAATTTGCATGTATAGCAGCAAGTATAAAAACCCAACTCCAGGCTAGGTGATCTTCAATCGTTTACGATTCACACCACTCCTTCCTTGTTTCAATATTTTGTGGTCATAAGCAACTATTTTATGTCAGTTAGCTGCTTTCGTTTGGGCCCTATCGTCGACAGACGAACGGACGGACATAGCTAGATCATCATAGAATCTTATGAGGACCCAGAATATTCATAAATATATACCAATGTAGGTCTTCAATGGGCAAAATCTAAATATTTCCTCCATATTTTTTTGATAGTGGGTATAAAAAGGACGGAATTTTTTAAAAAATTTTAGCTTTTATTTTGAAGCATTTGTGACAGGCCTGTCACACATTTTGTTCGGAATAGTTTCAATTCCGTAGTTTTTATTCCGATCGATTTCGTTTTAGGTTCTTTAGATTCCGTGTAATTTATCAATTCCAAAAATATTTAATAATTCTGTATTTCTGATTTTAATTTGACATCTTTTTTTATATTAAAACAAAAGTAAAGTTTTTGGTACAGAAATTGTTTAAACATTTTAGAATAACAACTACATATGTACAAAGAAATATCAATTCCACTTTGAAAACAGAAACTGGTTTCATTCCGAAAGAAATTTTCGTTTTACTTTTTCTGGAGAAGCAAAATACGGAATTAATTCCACTTTCGATCGGAATGGAATTCTGTGACAGGCCTGATAAATTTAGACATTGTTAGCTCTGTCCTTTTCTCATGTTTCTGGCAGCATATGGATTCCGAGCCAAAAGAACTGTTCATTTTGAGGTCAAGCTGAAATTTCAGTGATTAAAAGGGCGGTACACTGAATGAAGTACTATTTGGTGTGAATATCCGAATATGTACTAACAGTAAGCCTGCTATCAAATCCCTATCTAGCATCTACTCGACATCCAGATTGATACATGAATGCCGGTTATCTCTTAACGAGATGGCGAGACATTCTAAACTGGAGTTTTTCTGGGGCTATCACGGGTTAGGCTTCGATCTCTAATATAAGTGCTTACTGGGCACTGCTTGATTGGTGCGCATGCTAGGAGACTGAACACTCCATACAACGAATTTTGTAGAAGGTGCCATGATGAAGACGAGGAGGAAACTGTTGAACATCTCCTCTGTCTTTACCCTGCTCTTTCGGGGGTTGGGACTGCGACAATAGGCAGTAATTTTCTGCACGGCCTAGTGGATCTATCTACTGTGGATGTCAGGAAGATGGATTCGTTCATTCGTGCGTCAGGTTGGTTATGACATGTGAAGGACCTCTTGAGGACCTGAGCATGATCCTTAGTTTATCACAAAGGTACCAATTTATGGACCCAAGTGTACTGGTTAATACTAGCTGCCTTCATAACCTAACCTAACCTTGAGGCCAAGAACGAATCAAGCCAATTTCGGATACTCTGTTCCAAAGTAAAGCGTATCTCAGAGAGCATTCTACATCGATCAAAAGAAATATTAGTCGGACAGGGCAAGGTCTGAACTATAAAGTGGTGAGGCAAATCTTGCCAACCACTTCATTCTAAAAACTTTTTAACTTTTTGCGTTTTAGTGGTCACTTTTCTAACCACCTTTTCTACAGTCTTTATAATTTAATGTTATTTTGTAAAGATTCCGCGTGAACGTGACGTTGAAGACATTTTGTTGGAAGCTATACCTTCGGATGATGAAAGTGTCTGCTGTCTTGAATCCTACGATTCCTTAGGGGCTCCAGTCAAAATTTGATGGTGATTTTGATTCGGGTGATGACATATCTCTATCAAATGTGGCTTATACTTCTGTTAGTCTCTAAAACTGCTGTGATGGAACCAAAATGGGGAACAAATTTTCGTTTGGAAGAGATATCATAGGAGGATAATAGAATTGGAGTATGTCTCACCAACACAGCTATTTCGTTTGTTTTGGTCAGAAAATTAGTCTAAATGATTAGCTGCGAAACTAACCACCCCATTCCATAACCTGTATTTTATTCCTTAAGCTGTATTTTTATTTTTTTTCTTATTTTTCATAATAAATTAACCTTAATTAAAGAAAAACTTATACACAAAATCGTAGCTGAAGGAGTTAACAGGTATTGTAACATGTGGCCCAGCGTTATCATGATGGAATGTTACGGTTTTATGTCTTGCCGCATATTCTGGGCGTTTTTTGGCCAATGCTCGCTCAAACGAATCATTTGTGTTGGGTACAGTTTCTCTGTGATGGTCTGGCCAGATTTCATCAGCTCATAATAGATAGAAGCCTTTTGGCCCCACCAAATACAGAGCAGTACCTTAGCACCAAATATCCAGGCTTTGGTGTCGATTCTGCTGGTCTATCGGGCTTCACATACGATCTCTTACGCTTAGAATTATTGTAATTGATCCACTTTTCACCGCAAATAATGATTCGAAATGATTTTTCAAGCATCATTTCGGTTATACAAAATCGTCTTTCAAGGTCTCTCGGCTTCAATTCGTAAGGTACCCAATTTCCTTGCTTTTAGATGAATCCTGCTGCTGACATTTGTTGCTTGAGTAGCTCTCAATGTTATTGCAAGCTCTTTTGAGTTTGACATCAATCTTCATGGATTCTTCGTCTTCCAACTTTTTTGGCTGGCCTGGGCGATCTTTGTCTTTCGTGTCAAAATCACCACTTCTAAACCACACAAACATTCTCTCGCTCGTTGAAACTAATGGAACACATTATTTGGTGAGCAATCGTTGTGCTTCAGCAGCACTTTTTTTTTCAAATTAAAAAAGTAAAGCAAAACTTCCCGCATATGACGCATTGTTGTCACAAAATTCGTAACTTTCGAAGCAAAAAAAAACATAGTTGTTTCCACTATAATGGTCAATAACTAAGTGAGAATAAATGACAGATATGTAGTCTTCAAAATGACATGACAAGTTATTAAAAAGATACGCCAGCTATTGTAAATCCCGCATAATTTCAATAGCAAAGTTGAGGACATTTACAAAGTTTTTTGGAATGGGTTCACACGCGTCTAGCTTACTTAGGCATATATTGAGTTTATTCAAGAGAGAGGAACATATTTCCAATTCCTCTCCTCTCTCATATACAAACTCAGGACTTGCGCAAGTAAGCTTAACTTGCGTGAACCAGCATTTACTATTTTATTACTAAAATTAATGGAAAGTAAAAAAACTATCAAGAAAACTAACAAACTGAGTATTAAAAGTTTTAATTTATTAATATTATTCTTATTTAAGCAATTAAATATCAATTTCTAATCCTGATTTATCTTTTATTAATAAAATTTTGTTGCAATAAAATATTTCAAACTGATTTTAAACTGCTTTAAACTGATAAAACCCCAAACTGATTTTAAACTTTTTGTTACAAGATTAACCAACAGAGATTATGAACTGAACTGAATATATAAATGCAGCGACACAAAATGGAGGTGTGGTTACCACACACAAACCACAAGGCAAAGATTTTGAAATCACAAAACGAAATAAAACTCGAAAAAATAAAAAATATTTCACAAAAAAATCTGTGCTCTGTTCTGCACAACACAGTAGTAGTAGTTAGTTACAGCCTAAACAACAATGAGAAGCAAAATTGAAGTAAAACCCAACGGAATAGCAACAACGGGCGTTGCCCAACACCACCAACATGACATCAAGGGAGAGTCTGGGAACAGAAAAACAGAAAAAAAGGTACAACATCCAAAAGCACCAACAACTCACGACGATTACAATGCAATTGTGCGCGCGCGCCGGACTGTAAATTACATGAATATGGTATGGAACGCTAGCAAACCAAAAAAAAATGGAAAACATTTTTTAAAACCAACCACAGATTCAGTTTAACATTTCGTTTTTTTTTTATTGTGTTTGTAAATGGCAGCCTAGACTCTTTGCAACAGCAACACAAAAAGAATATGGCTGCTTGGCAAAATTAAAAACCAAAAGAAAACAACAAAAATGCAACTTTATACTTTTAAAAAGAAGATGCTCTTAAACTACGAAAGTAGAATTACAAGATAAAGCAAAAAAAAAAATCACATTAAAATAAAAAGACATAATTTTAAAGACTGTCAGTGGTTAAGAAAGCCAAACACTTGTACAAAATACCCAGCATGTGTTGCAATATTTAAAAAAAAAAAAAAAGGAAACAGAAAACAGACTGAGACCCTTAACAGACACAAAAGCATGAACAAGTGTTAAGAGGATTATAAATAAACCGGGGACTTAAAACGCCTTTAAACTACAAAAGATTAAAGAAAACTCAAGTACATGGTTAAGCAAAAACAAAATTACAATTTTAAATACCTAATAAGCATATTGTGTAAGATTACTGCATTTCTTTTTCCATTTAAAGTCTTTAATTTTTTGTTACACTTAAGACTTTAAAGCAAAACAAAAAAAAGGATTTTAAAAACGCCTTAATTTAAAACAAATTGGCAGTACTGTGCCTTATACATGGTGCTACCAGATCACTTAAGTCATCTTTCAATGGGATTGTTGTTGTTGTTTTGTTTGTTTTTTATTGTATTGCAGGGGTGGGCATTTTACGGTTGAGGTTAAAAATCAACTGCTGAGAGGATTATAAATAAAAAAGGGATTAAAAACTTGTACAAATGATAAGTAGGAAGCAAGAATTTAAGAAGAAAGGAAATAATTATCGGATTTTGTAAAAAAGAATGAAAATAATAAGTTTTATTTGTAGGTTAGCTTCAATTGTAGGACTTTTGCAAGTTAAATTATAGCTTTAAAAGTAGGTCCTTTACAGATCAAAATTAACATCAATCGTGAGTTGTTTACAAGTCAGATTTTAACATCAATCGTAGGTCTGTTACAAGACAAATTTTAACGTCAATCGTGGGTCTGTTATATGATAAATTTTAGCTTCAATCGTAGGTTTTTTACAAGTCCAAATTTAGCTCCAGTCATAGGTCATCTACAATACAAATTTTATCTTCAATCGTATGTCTGTTACAAATCAAATTTTAACATCAATCATAGACCTGTTACAAGACAAATTTTAGCTTCAATCGGAGGTCTTCTACAAGACATATTTAAGCTTCAATCGTAGGTCTTCACAAGACAAATTTTAGCTTCAATAGTAGATCTTCTACAAGACAAATTTTAGCTTCAATCGGAGGTCTTCTACAAGACAAATTTTTGTTTCAATCGTAGGTCTTCTACAAGACAAATTTTAGCTCCAATAGTAGGTCTTCTACAAGACAAATTTTTGCTTCAATCGGAGGTCTTCTACAAGACAAATTTTTGCTTCAATCGGAGGTCTTCTACAAGACAAATTTTTGCTTCAATCGTAGGTCTTTTACAAGTCAAATTTTAACATCAATCATAGACCTGTTACAAGACAAATTTTAGCTTCAATCGGAGGTCTTCTACAAGACATATTTAAGCTTCAATCGTAGGTCTTCACAAGACAAATTTTAGCTCCAATAGTAGATCTTCTACAAGACAAATTTTAACATCAATCGTAGGTCTGTTACAAGACAAATTTTAGCTTCAATCGGAGGTCTTCTACAAGACAAATTTTAGCTTCAATCGGAGGTCTTCTACAAGACAAATTTTAGCTCCAATAGTAGGTCTTTTACAAGTCCAATTTTAGCTGCAATCGTAGGTCTTCTACAAGACAAATTTTAGCTCTAATTTTAGCTTCAATCGTAGGTCTGTTACTAACCAAAATTTAACATCAATCGTAGGTCATCTACATGACATATTTTAGCTTCACTCGTTGGTCTGTTGCAAATCAAATTTTAACATCAATCGTGGGACTTTTACGAATAAAATTTTAACATCAATCGTAGATCTGTTACAAGACAAATTTTAACGACAATAGTAGGTATTTTACAAGTCAAATTTTAAATTCAATCGTAGGTGTTTAGCTTCTATCTTTTGGTTTTATTAATCCAACTTTAGCTTTTATTTTTACAAGTCTAATTTTATCTTTAATCCTAGTGTTTAGGAGTCCAACTTTGAATTCAATATTAGGTCTTTTAGTAGTCCAACATTCGTTAGGCAACCTTGTGGAAGGTTTTTTATAGTATTCTGTATTTTTAACTAAAGATTTTCTTAGAAAAGTGTTTTACACAAATGTTGTTCTATAGAAAACAATTTCTAGCGAAAGATTTTCTATAGAAAAATATAGAAAACAAAAGACTTCCCTAGAAAACACTTTTAAAGAAATGGTTTTCTTAGAAAACACTTTCAAGCGAATTATTTTTTATAGAAAACACTTTCAAACAAATATTTTCTATAGAAAGCATTTTCATGCGAAAGATTTCGTAGAGAAATACTTTTAAACGAAAGATTTTCTATAGAAAAGTCTTCGAAACAAAAGATTTCAATACTTCCAAGACAAAAAAAAATGAACACTCATTTCACAAAGGCCCCGACGAGATTCGAACTCATGATCTCCTGTTTACTAGACAGGCGCTTTAACCAACTAAGCCACGGCGCCCTGCGATTCATGGAAATATGGCGAATTTTTTAATAAATGGCAAAAGTGGATGTGTTTATCAGATTCTCGATATACAGTGCACTCGCGATAATATGAACTAATTAATAGCAGGCCAGTTCACTGATTCAAGATTGTTGATATTTGCGAATGACATATAATTCCCATCTGCAAACATTTTTCAAGTTAAATTTATATTTAAAAAAAGAATATGGAATTCCAGCTAATTTGGCAAATCCCCAAATTATTATGCAGTTGAATTAGAATTTTATTTTAAAATATTTAATAATACAAAAACTTAATATTTTAGTGAAAAAATATAGTTCTTTTTAAAAGAAAGTGTTTATATATTCAGTATACAACATAACTAATTTGTCAAAAATGCATATACATTGCCGATTTATGTATATTCAAATGTGTAAGCTCCTCGGAAAAAAGTTATTTTCCAACAAAGGCCCCGACGAGATTCGAACTCATGATCTCCTGTTTACTAGACAGGCGCTTTAACCAACTAAGCCACGGCGCCATGTGAAAAACAAATAATTCTCAAAATTTTGAAATTATTGAACTATAACAATTTTAAATATTAATATTGATTTAAGACAAAAAAAAAAAGAACAGAAAAAAATTTTCCACAAAGGCCCCGACGAGATTCGAACTCATGATCTCCTGTTTACTAGACAGGCGCTTTAACCAACTAAGCCACGGCGCCCTATGAAAAACAAATATTTCCAAAAAAAAATTACGTTTCACATTAAGAAAATATAGCTAAAAAGAGAATTTTTACTCAAGAAGTACTGATACAATCTTTCAGTGGTAAAAAACAACAGTTTAAGAACTTTCGGGAAAACGCTTCACCTTTAAAAAATTAAATTTTTTTTATTTTTTTAGGATAAAATATACATACATATATAATTTTATCTATCTATATCTAGAATAGATAAAATTAATTACTGAATAAAAACTAAGTAACTAAGGAAATGTAACAAATATGCAAATTAAACAGTGTTGTAAAAGGAATACAAGCTCTTTCAAAGGAAAGCGCTTTTCCCAAAGGCCCCGACGAGATTCGAACTCATGATCTCCTGTTTACTAGACAGGCGCTTTAACCAACTAAGCCACGGCGCCAACTATTTACCTAGGATATTTAAACGACTCAAATATGTATTATATTCATAACTACTTCAAAAAATTTCAATATTCAAATCTATTCTAAATTCCCGACATGGGAATCATTCTCAGGATACTCAGCATCCTGAGAATGATAACACCCACCTTGCCAGATATAATTTAGAGGGTTCTTATCTTATTAATTAGTTGTTAAGATTTGGCCTTTTCATCCTTTTATTTGACAGTTCTGTAAATTCAACCTCTTAAAAAAAGAAAGCACTCACTTTCAAGCGAATGCGCTTTTCCACACGAAGGCCCCGACGAGATTCGAACTCATGATCTCCTGTTTACTAGACAGGCGCTTTAACCAACTAAGCCACGGCGCCAACTATTTGCCGGGTATATTTAAATGGCCTAAATATGTATAATATTTATAACTAATTTTTAAAATTTATGAAATTTATTCTACTAGATTCCCGACATGGTTCATAACTAATAAGCATCTTGAGAATGATATTGCCTTGCCAGATATCATTTAGAGGGATCTTATCTTATCATATTATTTAGATATTTATTTAGGTTAGGTTTGGCTCTGTTCTTCCTTATATTTGACAATTCTGCGAATTCAATCTGTCTAAAAATAAAGCACTTTCTAACGAATGTGCTTTCCACACGAAGGCCCCGACGAGATTCGAACTCATGATCTCCTGTTTACTAGACAGGCGCTTTAACCAACTAAGCCACGGCGCCAACTATTTTCTGGAGATATTAAAACGGCACAAATATGTATTGTATTCATAACTACTTGAAAAAATTAAAAATTCAATTTTGAATTCAACTTTATTTAATGAGTCTGTCTGTATGCTCTATGTCCATCCTAAATTTCCGACAATGTTCATTCAAAACTACTCAGCATATTAAGGACGTTTCCAATATCATTTATATTATTAACTAGATGATAGCCCCGGCTTCGCCCGGTAGCTATTTACTAATATTAGTTCTTCCAGTTTCTCCAAAAATAAAAGTGAGAAGTTAAAAGAAGACAATATATTAAAAATTAAAATTTCCGAATTTTTGAATTTTTTTCAAACCATCTGCCGAAAATTTCGAATCGAATAAAAACAAGTACGAGAGCTATATTCGGCTGTGCCGAATCTTATATACCCTTCACAAAATTATACTTTAAAATACATTTTTTTAAATATTTTTAGGTAAACAAAATTTAATTTTTATTTTTAATTGTTTTTCAAAAAAAAAATTTTTTTAAATTATTTTTTAATTTTTTTTAAAAAAAGTTTTTTCCAATTTTTTTTAAAAATTTTTTTTTTTTAGTTTTTTGAAAAAAAATTTATGACAAAAAAAATTTTTTGATAAAAAAAATTCGGGTTAAAAAATATTTTTCCCGATTTTGAACCTTTGTAGGTCCAACTTACTATAGCCTTATCCACATCGTTGCAATGGACTTTGAAATATCTATCATTTGATATCCATGTTGTCTATATTAATGACTTAGTAATCCAGATATAGATCAAAAATAGGTCAAAAATCGAGGTTGTCCCGGTGTTTTGCTCATATCTCCGTTATTTATGGACCGATTTTGCTGATTTCAAATAGCAAACTTCTCGAAAGTATGTCTGCCAGAATTATTGAAGATTTGGATCCCGAAGATATCTGGGGTCTTCAGAAAATTGATTTCAACAGACAGACGGACAGACAGACAGACGGACATGGCTTAATCGACTCCGCTATCTATAAGGATCCAGAATATATATACTTTATAGGGTCGGAAATGAAAAATGTAGAAATTACAAACGGAATGACAAACTTATATATACCCTTCTCACGAAGCTGAAGGGTATAAAAGTCAGCCAAATCACTCCAGCGGTTCTTACGTGATGACATTACATACATGGACCATTTCATTTCTATATATATAGATAGATAACTTGCGCTGTGTCCGACCTATTTTAGTTACATTCCTTCCCTTTCACACCAAACTACACTAATTTGGCAATTCAGCAAATTTAACTTCCTAAAAAAATAAAGCACGTTCTAGGGAATGTGCTTTTCAACACGAAGGCCCCGACGAGATTCGAACTCATGATCTCCTGTTTACTAGACAGGCGCTTTAACCAACTAAGCCACGGCGCCAACTATTTGTCCGGGATATTAAAATGGCACAAATATGTATCGTATTCATAACTACTACTTGAAAAAATGTAAATTTCAATTCAATATTTAAATAAAAATTCATTGCATGGGTCTGTCTGGTTTATATCCATGTATATCCTAAATTACCGACAACTTTAATTCAAAACTTCTCAGCATCTTAATCAATAAGTTTCGCTCTGACCGCCCTACTTTAGTTCCACATCTTCCTTTCCAATTCTGCGAATTAAAATTCGTAAAAAATAAGAAGCACTTTCTGGCGAATGCGCTTTTCCACACAAAGGCCCCGACGAGATTCGAACTCATGATCTCCTGTTTACTAGACAGGCGCTTTAACCAACTAAGCCACGGCGCCAATTATTTATCCGCGATATTAAAACGGCACAAATATGTATCGTATTCATAACTAAATCAATTAAATATTTAAATAAAACTTTGTCTCTCCTAGATTACCGGCAATGTTAAAAAAAACTTCCCAAAATCATTATAATGAGACCCTGCTTGATATCTTTTAAGGAGGACCTATCTAACTATTTGTAATAATTAGTTAGTGGACCTGCCCTACCTACTTACTTTCCTCCTTTCCCTTCCTTTTATTATAATTCTTTGAATTGAACTTCCTAAAAAAAGAAGACTTTCTTAACGAATGTGCTTTTCCACTATAAGGCCCCGACGAGATTCGAACTCATGATCTCCTGTTTACTAGACAGGCGCTTTAAACAACTAAGCCACGGCGCCAACTAGTTACGGCGGCAAAAATTTTTGGTGAAAATAGGAATATACATATATCAGCCATTTGTGGGCCGATTTTCTCGATATTTAATAACAATCTATGTTGGACTATAGCGGATATATTCATGTATCAATCATGTATGAAAGTTATGTACAATGATCCAGAATAAATATTTGGCCAATTCACAAGGTCTCTTATCATGTCATATTGTCATAATGTCCTAATATTTCACAATGGTTTTTATTGCTTTTCAAACTAAAAATGTCCTAAAATAATACTACTTTGTATGCTATGTTTATTGTGTTATCGTAACCAATCAGCAGAGACCTGCGCCAAAAGCCTAAGAGTAGGTTAAGCCGAGCTGCCGTGTCGTGATATATTAGGACATTATGACAATATGACTTATAAGAGACCTCGTGAATTTACCAATTGTTTATGGGGTCGCAAATGAAAAAAAATATAGAAATTATAAACGGTATGACAAATGATAAGGGTACAAAAAAAACATTACATCGGGTCTGTTTCAGATTCCCAAAAATATTCCACATGTTTAGACTTTGTTTGATAAGAATTTTCTCACATAAGTTTTATTTATTGGGAGATTGATTGATGTTCCCTTATACATATTTTAGGGGTTTTTTAATGTCCATTTTTTTTATTTGAGACTCTCTGATGTCAAGTGTTGAATATAATTAAAAAATTAAGCTCTTTCGAAAGGGAAAGTGCTTTTACCACTCAAAGGCCCCGACGAGATTCGAACTCATGATCTCCTGTTTACTAGACAGGCGCTTTAACCAACTAAGCCACGGCGCCCTATGAACGCCGCAGCACTTTATATCCATTTAAGGTTTAATTGAAAACTTTAGCTGGTAAAAGCAACTAAATATTATTTATAAACTTTACCAGGTAAAAAATATATGTTTTTCTCCATATCTACCATATATATTGATAAGATATTCTATATCTATAAAATTGCATCTAGTATGTTTTCATTATCTTTATATTTTATTCATATTTGTTATAATTTTGTTTAACATGAAATATCTTTCAATATAATTGTCAATCAATTTATAGTTTTCAATTAAATTGATGATAAACTGTTTTTAAATACAAAAAAAATCAAGCACTTTGTGGAAGATACTTTTCTACTCAAAGGCCCCGACGAGATTCGAACTCATGATCTCCTGTTTACTAGACAGGCGCTTTAACCAACTAAGCCACGGCGCCCTATATATGAACCGATTTTTGATTATCATATCAATATGAATATATATATAGTGTAATGAAATAAGACAACAAAATCTTATATATAGAATTTAAATTAAACAATTTTGAATATACAACAAACTTCAGAACATTCCTCTTGTTGTTGTTAATAATTATGCTACATAAACCAAGAGAAGTCAGTAACAATAACATACATAGCCCTTTAAGGGCAACAAAAACAATGAAAACAGACCCTAAATTTAATTAAATAAAAGTAATTTCCTATTAGATATAAATAATAATAAAAAAAATAACACTTTCACGTGTTTTCCACAAAGGCCCCGACGAGATTCGAACTCATGATCTCCTGTTTACTAGACAGGCGCTTTAACCAACTAAGCCACGGCGCCTTACAATTACCGTTATTCATAGAATTTTTTTCCATTCTAACTAGAAAAAAACAATCTGGCATCTTTACAAATTTACTCGTTAGAAATTTGCCACCCTCATTTCATATGGCGCCGTGGCTTAGTTGGTTAAAGCGCCTGTCTAGTAAACAGGAGATCATGAGTTCGAATCTCGTCGGGGCCTTTGTGGAAAACACGTGAAAGTGTTCTTTTTTTTGCATGATTTTAATGTTTTTATCGGACATTACCAAAATTTTCTATTATTTCTATACTTTTTAATAGATTTAGCAGTAAATTTATTTAAATTTCATTAAAAAATCTAATATATTAGATTAGTTTTAGTTTAGCTTTTAGTTTGCTTATTTATAAATCTCCAAACTTGCAACTTCAGCAATTATGGATTTTCGATTTCTGCTTGTTATAAGCTTGATTACTTAAATGTTTATCATATCTGAATCATTTGATGATACAAAAATTCTGGCAATCTTATATGGGCATTTCCACAGTCCCGAACGTGACATTCGTATGCCTTTAAAGTGAAAAAAATAAAGAAATCTGAAATTTTTGTCTCTTATTTACATTTTTCTATATTATATTTTTAGCACAATATAGATTTTGCTGTTTCCAACATTAGTTAACTAGAAATATGGTGTCCCGAACGTGACTACCTCTAGAATAATGCAAAACCAGCAAATTGGAACATAATTTATTAAAGACATTTTGTTTTAATTAAAATGGTAAAATTAAGCTATGAATTGAGAGTTTTATTGTGAAAATATTTTCATTGGCTTTTATTTTACAACCTTTTTAGTATGTTTTATCATGCGACATTCGTAACGTGACATATTTTTCAGTCATGTAATACCAATTAGTGAAGTAAATTCAACTTATAGTACAAACAACTTGACATTTATTATCTTCTATTGTTTTATATATTTGATTTATGACTTAAAAATCCGGGACTTACAATAGGTGGCGTATTTTCTGAACTAGGTTTTTGTTTTTAATAACTTTTATATCATTTTGAAGGCTACATATCTGTCATTAATTCTAACTTAGTTATTGAAAATTATAGATGAAACAACAAAGTTTTTTTTTGCCTCTAAAATGTAGAATTTTCAGTCAAAAAAGCGTCATATGCGGGAAGTTTTGCATTACTTCTTTAACTGGGAAAATAGTGCCGCTGCACATTGATTGCTCACCAAAGCTTATAGTGAACGTGTTTCATTGATTTCAAAGTGCGTGAGATGGTTTGTGCGGTTCCGAAGTGGTGAGTTTGATATGGAAGACAAATATCGCCCAGGCCAGCCAAAAAAGTTTGAAGACCTAGAACCTAGATTGTTGTAAAACTCAACAAGAGCTTGCAAAATCAGTGGGAGCTACTCAATCAGCAATTTCAAAACGTTTACAAACGTTTATGAGCTGCACTGAGAAAACAGATTCGTGATAGCAACCGATTTTTTTGCCAAGAATATGCGGCCAGACCTGAAACTGTAATATTTCATCATGACAACGCTCGGCTACATGTTGCAATGTCTGTTAAAAAGTATTTAAAATTAAGTGTTTGGGAAGTTTTGCTCCACCCGCTTTATAGTCCAGACCTTGCCCCGTCCGACTACTATTTTTTTTTTTGATCGATGCATAACGTTCTCTCTGGGATACACTTCACCTTGGAACAGAGTATCCGATATTGGCTTGATTCGTTCTAGGCCTCTAAAGATGAGCAGTTCTTTTGGCTCGGAATCCATATGTTGCCAGTAAGATGGGAAAAGGTTATAGCCAACAATGGCCAATACTTTGAATAAATTTATATTGTACAAATGTTTCAAAATAAAAGCTAAAATATTTTAAAAAAAATCCCCCATTTTTAGTCGTACAACCTGATAATTTATTAATTATATCACATATTTACTATTATAGAAAATTGCTTTAACGTCCTATAACTCATAAACTAAGATAGATAAGACACAATTCTTAAATGATCTTGATTTATGCCAGAAACACATTTACGATCTCAAACGTGACACACTTTAAAAATCAAAATAAAATGTTTAGAGTGATTATTATATGCAGAAACTTGTTTTTTAGTTAAAGCCTCTTAATTTTGATTTGAATTACAATTTGATAGCCACTTTATTACAACAATCTCGGAGTACTGATAACAAACGATTATTTTGGTACCAGAACGCGACATTGGAACATGAACAAAATCAACTGATAATCATGCTTTGTTAAGCCTCTTTCAATTTTTATGTAATAATTTGTTGTTGATACAAATAATGTATGAGATGAGAGCAGTTGTAAAACTAAATTCCAATCTCCTAATGCCATGTAAACTCTCATCTTTTGCCATGTCTTAAGATAATTTTATTTTAACTTGTAGTTTAATCTGTTTCATCAGATTTTAATGTTTTATTTTACTATTTTACATTGTACATTGAACATACAATTTAGTCTGTACAAACAAATAATCTTCTCATAGCGTGTTTTAAGTGTATTTAAATTTTAAATTGTAGTTGATCGATCTCTAACTGACAATTTGATCGACATTAACTGTTGCTGCTGTTTTGGCAAATTGCAACAGGCACTGAAAATGTAAGAGAGAAAAAATAAAATAAATAAACACAGTATTTGCCACCATTACAAAAACCAATTTGCCTATATAAATTTATTATCGTACAAAATCGAAATCTACTTATTGGAAAAAAATACTAGTTTTCCTTAACAAAAAAAATAAAAATAAACAAAATGATTGATCAGTAGTTTAAAAAAATCTAACAGTCAATTACAAGTGACACTTTAATTGCTGCTTAATAAAATAGTTTGTTTCAATGCATACAAATAACGTTAAAAGTAATTTTATGGTAATTAAACTAAAAATCAAAATAAATTCATTTAAAAAAAAATAAAAAAAAAAAGAATAAAAATTATAAAAAAAATGCAACCACTGTAAAGGCCCCGGCGAGATTCGAACTCACGATCTCCTGTTTACTAGACAGGCGCTTTAACCAACTAAGCCACGGCGCCATTTGCCGCATCGATTTAAAATACTGTTCGTCTGTGCCGAGCTGTATGTTCAGTGTTGCTCATTTTATTATAGTTTTTATTGGTCTATTTTAAGTGTTATGGGAAATTTATAAATAAATACTGTTATTTAAATATGTACGTAGTTTGTATATTTATTCGCACGCATCTATGTACATAAATTTCATTGTTTTGTTGCTGGCACTAATTTTATTTCTAATATTTATGATTTGTGCTAAAAATATATTCATTGCCAAATTGTAAGATTTTTTTCAACTAAAAAAAGATCATGAATTTTTACACATTGTCATATTTTTTTAAAAAAATCGACTTTTTGTTGAAAATATTACTGATCACAGATTTTCATTATATTCACTCTAAATCATTTTTAATTTACGATTTATCTATTTATCTTATAAAAACAATTTTTATTGATAATTATTTAAATATCAGTGAATACTAATGATTCGAAAATGTTCTTAACTTTGTTAGAGGAATTGTTACTACAAAACGTAATAAAGCAATCTAATTAGGGTTTTTATCCCGGAAATTCCCGGTACAAATTTCCCGGGAATTTTGCCAATTTTTCACTACACGATTCCCGGGATTTTTAGTCGGGGATCCCGGGAATTAAAAACTGACGAAAATACATAGAAAACAAGTTAGAAAAGTTTTTTTACAGTTTTTTGTTTATATCTTAGCAATAATAGACCACTTATTATTATTAATGTATTTGGGGTTTTTCGTATGAAAATTTAAAAAGAGAATTCATTATTTATAGAATTTATTTCATATTGAATCATTCTAATTTCATTAAATTTCTTCTTTAAATCCGTAACAAAATAGCTTCAAAAATGTATTAAATGATTAAATTTTTCTTCAATTAAAATCTAGTACAAAAAGGTTTAACGGCCATTTTCACAATGTACGATTATTTCATTTTAACCGGAAACGGGGACCATTTAACCAACGGTTACCGATTTACGTTTCACCATCGTTTGATTACTTAACCGAAGCATTCAGTAGAAAGTATGGCAATAATGCATACATTTGTTTACGAAAAATAGTGTAATGAAAGATTGAAATATAAAAAATTGTCTAAAAGACGGCATAAAAAATAATAATTTGTGTTTTCTTAGTGGTATAATCAAAAACGTATAAAACTCAAAAATATTAAGGTACCTAACTGTAAAATTTACAGAACAAACTGAACAACAATTACTGAAAACCAACAAGGAAAAGTGCACATTTGTTGTTTGGTTTGTAAGTACAATATCCGGGTGGTATATGGATCACCCTGTGCAATATTTACTTTTCTTCGCTTTACACTTTTAAAAATTATAAATATTACAAAAATATAAATGTTTTTCCATGTTCTTTTATTATATTTCTTACAATTAAGATGCTAACCGGCGAAATTTATTCGGTTATATTTAACAGCAACTTTGTTGTTAAATAGTGTCAGTTAATAATTAATCGTACATTGTGAAATTCATATTAGCCTAACTTGCGGTTAAAGTTCACGTTAACTTTTAATCGTACATTGTGAAAATGGCCGTAAGACAATTTTTTCAATTAATTTTGTAAATGATTTGATTTAACAAAAATTTAATCATTCAAAGTTTGAATAAATTCTGTTATTAATTAACTTTAAAATTAATTCAGTTTAAACAAAGACTTTGGAATGAATATAAAAAATTAAATATTAGGAATGGATTTATGGAATGAAAGGCTGACGTCTTTTAATTACGGATTAAGATTTTAGTGAATTAAGCTAAAATTTTATGAATTAATTCGAAGCTCTGATATTTAATAATTATAACACTAAGTTTTTATATGAAATTTGGCCAAAATATTCCTACTTTACAGTATCATTATTTATTTCGGGAATAGCCGGGTACCCGGGAAGATCGGGAAATTAAAAACCCTAAATCTATTGTAACTGTCAATATTTTAATTCTTTGTGCTAAACCATGATTTTGACAGCTGCCTTATTATATATTTCACGATTAATTAATTTAAAAAAAATCATAATAAAAATATCAAATCGGCCTTAGTCAGTTCCCACTTTATGTGACTAGTTTCTAGATTTATTAATTTAAAAAACATTAATTAAAAAATTAAGGTTAAAAAATATTCTTTCCGATTTTGACCCATTGTACGTCCAACTTACTATGGTCTTATATACGTCGTTGTAATTGTCTTTGAAATATCTATCATTAGATATCCACATTGTCTATATTAATGCCTTAGTAATCCAGATATAGGTCAAAAATCGAGGTTGTCCTGGTTTTTTCCTCATATCTCAGCCATTTGTGGACCGATTTTGCTGATTTTAAATAGCCAAATCCAAATCTTCAATAATTCTGTCAGACATGCTTTCGAGAAGTTTGCTATTTAAAATCAGCATAATCGGTCCATAAATAACGGAGATATGAGCAAAAAACCGGGACAACCTCAATTTTTAACCTATTTTTGATCTATATCTGGATTACTAAGTCATTAATATAGACAATATGGATATTTAATGATAGATATTTCAAAGTCCATTGCAACCATGTAGATAAGGCTATAGTAAGTTGGACCTACAATGGGTCAAAATCGGGAAAAATATTTTTTAACCCGAATTTTTTTTTCATCAAAAATTTTTTTTGTCATAAATTTTTTTTCAAACAAAAAAAATTTAAAAACTAAAAAAAAAAAATTTAAAAAATTTTTTTTAACAAAATTTTTAAAAAAAAAAAATTTGGAAAAACAATTAAAAAAAAATTAAATTTTGTTTACCTAAAAATATTCGGTATTCCACTAAATATTTCTCGAATAACGAATACTGGCGGGAACCCGATTTTTAGCGTAATTCAAAACGATCAGCTGAGTTATTTAATGTTTTTCGATGTAAATTTTTGAATGTTTTATTTATATCGATTTTTGGTAGGATCTGTGATAAATATTTTCATTATTTCCCCTCAAGTTATGAAAAAATATCGATTTTTATTAAGACCTATAAGTGATCACAGACTTTTCTATTTTCGTTCTAAGATTCTATAAATAATTTGTTTATATTTCCAGCAATTCAAATTTCAAACACCTTTTAATGATAACACATTCCACACACATAACAATTGCGTCAAAATACGGATGCACTATTTATGGCCTAACTTGTCATGCTTGTCATCTATCTATTAGATTAGAAAATTCTATTTATGTTAGATTCTAAACTAAAGAATAAAAATAAAACACAAACATTATGCTGCAACTTACAACATTTTATTGGCTAACGGTTGTTATAAGGCGCCGTGGCTTAGTTGGTTAAAGCGCCTGTCTAGTAAACAGGAGATCATGAGTTCGAATCTCGTCGGGGCCTTTGAGTGGAAAATTTTTTTTTTTATTATTTTTTTTAATAAATAATAATAGTTTTATGTAAAAAAAATTATACAATTAACCTTGAGAAGGTCACAGACTTTATTATAATTTATGTTTTAGTAGCAAACGTTTAACCAGTTATTTATTGTATAAATGACAACCCTTAACATCAATATAGAGTAAACCTAACCCTTCTTCATTTGTTGTGAACATAAATTATTGAAATAAATAAACGTTTACATAAATTAAAAATAAAAAAAAAATTTTACAAAATTTCAATTTTAATTAAAATATGTTTAGAAGAACCTGGAAAGTAAGTGTACGATTATTATTGCTACAATTATGCTGCTAGTTTCAAAACCGATATAAGAAAAACGAGTGTCACGTACTTTACAGGAATACATATGATGATTATTGGTAATTTCAGTGTTAGTTGTAGGTACTACTTGTACTTGTTGTTATTTCATAAGTAATTTTCGTTAAGGTGTAATTACAAGAACATAATTTTGTGTTCAGTTACTTGTTTAATAAATTATTATTTCTGTTAAGCCACCAAGAATAATGTACGACAGAAAATTATTGTGAATTTGCAACGAATTTTGTTTTCCACTTCATATCAGCACTCTTTCTTTAATTTGATCGTATTGTTACGATCACTTTAATTGAATGTGATCGTATCGGCGTTTCAGGGAAGTATGTCGATGGAACCAAGTGGTATGAGAAAAAAAAGAGGGAAACAAATCTATAACTTCTAAAGTTAAGTTTTCTCTAATTAATTTGCCACATAAAAAACACAAGGTAGACATGTTATACATCAATGGATAGAGAATTTTGTCTACTTTTCAAAAATATATATAACTTTTGACAATTAAATAATTCATGGAATACTTTTTTGAAAAATATGAAAAAAAATGCTTTTTATTGAGTTTTTGAGTAGATACTAATTTTTCAAATTGAAATAAAATTTTTATTTATGAATATTTTTTAATTAAATTTCACAGTTATGTAGACTTTTCTATTTAAAATGGAAAAATAAAAACAAATTTTGAAATTTGTTATCAAGTATTCCACAATTCCCAAAAAACTCTTGAAAAATCCAAAAAATGGGATTTTTTTGTTTTTTGCCTATAATATCCATACCAGGGGGCGGGGTTACAAAATAATTAAGAACATAATGGGCCATCTAAAATAGGTTATTATATTTTGATATCGACTATGCGATTTGAGAATTTTTGCTCTAAAGTTGAATTTTACATGAAAAATAGGCGTTATTTCAATGGACCTGGTCCCCTCGGTATCAAAAATTATCAATTTTTTTTTCATTTAAAATATTTGATGTAAAGTTAGATTTTCAAATAGTACAAATTCATTATACATCCTCTTAGAAATTTTTTAGATAACTTAAAAAGAATAAAAGTACTTTTTTCGAAAAATTGCCTTTTTTAAATTTTTTAAATTCAAATGCATGTAACTTTGGATTCAGTCATGATTTTTAAAGAATTCTTTCTTTATTTGATATATATACATTAATGTTAATCCTACAAAAGAAAAATGAAGAAAATCGGGAAATATTTGGAATCGCGGTCATCAAAAAACTGGAGTAGGGTGGGTAAAAATTTTGAAAATTTTATTTTCAAATGCGAATATCTCCTAAGCTATAAGAGATAATTGAAAGCTAAGACGAGGTTTTATGTAGTGCTCGGCAAGAAGATTCTATATGTGTAATGTTTTTTGAAATAGGATAATTTTTTAATATTGAACAAACCCGAGGTGTCCTACTTTGGGGACCTCTGGTCCCGCTCCTGTTAAGCTCATGAGCTCAAAATTGAAAACTTAAACTCGACTACACTTCCTCTTTGCGCATGTGAAATTTCATTCAAATCGGACTAAGGGTTTAGAAGTTTCAGATTTATTTCCCTCTTTTTTTGTTCTCATACCACTGTGCGTCGCTTCTGAGGGATCTGATGGGTCCGTCGTCAAATCCTAAATTCAAATACTTCTCTTGTGAAATATCATTTCCTTCGGAACAGCCAGTTAGATTTCTATAAACATTTCTGCAATTTGATCGTATGGTTACGATCACTTTAATTGATTGTGATCGTAACCGTATAGGCGTTACAGAGGATTATGTCTATGGGACCAAAGATCCCTAAGGAGCATCGCTTCTGAGGGATCTGTTGGATCCGTCGTCAAAACTTAAACTCAAATACTTCCTCTCTATGCCCTTCTGAAATATCGTTTCCTTCGGAACAGCCAGTTAGAATTCTAAAACATTTCTGCAATTTGATCGTGAGGTTACGATCACTTTAATTGACTGTGATCGTTACAGGGGAGTATGTCGATGGAACCAAAGACTCCTAAGGAGTGTCGCTGTATGGTTTCAAAGTGGCGTATCTCAGGAATATATAATTTTTAAATGATTTCCCTTTTGAGTCTATTTAGCGCCGTTCCTGAGGGGTCGGTGGGGTCAATCTTCAAAACCTAAACTTAAATACTTTGCTTCTCTGCACTGAAGAGATGACACAGTGTCTGACAAAGTGTTTTTTACGGCACTCCTTACGCTCTATAGATAGACTTCAACCAAACCTTATAGTTTTGCTTAAATATGAAAAACATGTGAAATTTATGTTCCCATGAAATATCCATTTCCCTCGAAGGGCAAATTGCTATCATGAAATTCCCCATGAACTTTCCATTCACAATAGTTGATTTTGTTCGTAACAGCTGTTTATTGTTTACAAAATTTCATCTAAAAATTTCCCAACATGGGGAATTTTTTCAAGTGAACAAAGTTTATGAACGAAAAATGGGAAAAGGGAACATATTTCATGTGAAATATTGATTCGCGATAGGAGTGATTAAATTAAATATTATCGAGAATAAAATTGTTAGCAAACCAAATGACCAACTAAACATATTCTCCCAATTTCTTGAAAAGAAGTTATTTAAATTGGCACGTGGTTGAAAAGAAAAGAAGAAAAAAACCAGGCGATAAGCAAACAAGGATACATTACAGTTTAATATGGGAGCAGAGAAACAGCAGCTTTTCACAATTTTATTAAAAATAAGGAAAAAATTAAGGACAATAAAAAGGAAAATATGATACAATATATGAATTAGGCTCTCGAACGGGGGGTTTGTTTGTGTTGCAACAATGCAACATTTTAAAGCAGCTTGCATTTTAAAATGTCAAATAACATTTCGCCAGCAATTTTGTGTTTGTTTGGCTGGCTTAAAACTGACCCCCTGTAAAAAACCATCAACTAAATTAAGAATACTGAACTAAGAAGTTTCATAAAACACAAGATTTTCCGCCTTATAAAATAAATTCACAATGAATTTCAAGTTACGAATGTTTATTAAACAAGGCATCACACATTATTTAATTTTTGAATTTAAAGAAACCAGTTCAGTTCATTACGTCTGACTACGTGACAGTTAAAGAAACTAAAAATATACTCAAATTCGTAATGAAATGTAATATTTGAAGCATGACAAGCAGGTGTGCTCTCTAAAGCAACCAACAGGATCTTTAAGTAAATCGCTAAACAAGCCTTATAATATGCGAAAATATCCTTTTTTTTATTTTGTTTTGTAGCAGTAGAAAGAGGAGTATTAATTATTACCTTGGCACACTTATCTCTTTTATAATGATAACATTAATGAGAAACTGGTTTCTATTTTAAGACATTCTCACCCCTTTTTTTCATTTAAAGTTTCAAAATTCAATTTGTTTGTTACGGTTATAAAAATTATATAGTTTATGATGGCTTTATTGTGGAATTATTCAAATGGAAGGATTAGCTTAACAATGTATGCATTGGTAGCATTGTTGCCAGATTTGCCGATTTATCGGCATTTTGGTGATTTTTGATTATAAAAATGGCAAAGTGCGATTAGACGATTTTATGAAAAGTCTATATTTACATCAAGTTTTCATATAATCATTTAATTTCAGTTTTTGATCAGTTTGTTGGCTACGGAAAGTTGATTTCAACATACAGACGTACATGGCTATATCGACTCCGCTATCTATAACGATCCACAATATACATATATACTTTGTGGGGAAATTTTTCCAATTTTTAACATTTATTTTGATACATTTGTACAATATAAATTTATTCAAAGTATTGGCCATTATTAGCTATGACCTTTTCCCATCTTTCTGGCAACATAGGGATTCCAAGCCAAAAGAACTGCTTATCTTTTGAGGCCAACAACGAATCAAGCCAATATCGGATACTCTGTTCCATAGTGAAGCGTATCCCAAAGAGGGCGTTCAGCTTAGATCGAAACAAATAGAAGTCGGACGGGGCAAGGTCTGGACTATAAAGCGGGTGAGGCAAAACTTCCCAATCAATTCATTCTAAATACTTTTTAACAGGTATTAGAATATGTGGCCAATGAAATATTAAGGTTTCATATCTGGTCGCATATTCTGGGCGTTTTAGGGGCAATGCATGCTTCAAACGAATCAGTTGCGTTCGGTACAGGTTCCTTGTGCTGGTCTAGTCATATTTCAGCAGTTCATAATAGATAGGACCCTTTTGGTCCCACCAAATACAGAGAATTACCTTAGCTTTATGGATATTTGGCTTAAAAATTATGGTCTTTTATAGCGTTCAAGCATCATCGCGGACATGCTAAATCGTCTTTCAAGGACTATCGGCTTTAATTCGTATGGTAGCCAATTTCCCTGCGTTTGGATGAATCCTGTTGCTCGCAAACGTTTTGAAATTGCTGCTTGAGTAGGTTAGGTTATAAAGGCAGCTAGTATCAACCAGCTCACTTGGGTCCATGAATTGGTCCCTTTGTGATACCCTAAGGATCATGTTCAGGTCCTCAAGAGGTCCTTCACATGTCATAAATGGGTTCAGTGCCGAACCAACCTGACGCACGAATGAACGAATCCATCTTCCTGACATCCACATTAGATAGATCCGCTAGGCCGTGCAAAAAAGGACTGCCTATTGTCGCAGTCCAAGCCCCTGATAGAGCAGGGCAAAGACAGAGGAGATGTTCAACTGTTTCATCCTCGTCTTAATTATGGCAACTCCTACAGAAGTCATTATATGGATTATTCAGTCTCCTAGCATGCGCACCAATCAGACAGTGCCCCGTAAGCACTGATATCAGAGCCCGTGGTAGCCCCATGAGGGACATTGACCTATGATAGTCAAAGACGGGAAATGTGAGTCTCGATATCAATCAATTTGTCAGATTAGACCATCTGAGCTGAGCAGACTCAAATAATTTACGCTGTATGACTGACTTACAGCAAAATAAAGGTAAACCGACCAAAAGATCGATCTCATCAATTTGTAAACATGAGCCTTTTTCGGCCAGTTCATCCGCAATAGCATTGCCAGGTACACTAGAGTGACCAGGCACCCAGAATAACTCCAGGTTAGAATGTGTCGCCATCTCATTAAGAGATACCCGGCATTCAAGTACCAATCAGGATGTCGAGTAGACGCCAGATAGGGATTTGATAGCAGGCTTACTGTAAGTACATATTCGAATATTCAGACCAAATAGCCTATAGTACTTCATCCAGTGTACCGCCCTTTTAATCGCTGAAATCTCAGCTTGAATTACACTACATTGATCATGTAGCCTGAAACACACCCCCTTCTGAAAATGGGGAGTAGGTCCCAATGATTTTGCAAGCTCTTGTTGAGTTTGACATCAATCTTCTTCATACTTTTATGGTTGGCCTGGGCGATGTTTACTTTCCGCTCGTTTTCTTGCTTCTAAGTTCTTTATCGGATTGCGATCTAGAACTTTCTGAAGTTTATACGACTTCAACCCAGTATTAGCTTTGGCTCTGCGCACAAAATAATCAGATCATTTAACTTTACGAGCTGCTTTTCTGATAGAAGTGTTGGGTGCTCTTCGAAAGAGTAGTTTGTCTTCTTTTGCGTGTTAAACCTTTTTTCTTCCTGATCCCGGGTTTTTTTCAATGTAAAAGTCTTCATTATACTGTTTAATGGCTTCTGAAAATTTTTTACGAGGAACCTTCAAATACTTTGCTGTGCGTCAATAGACATTTTAAGAATGAGTTTTCCCGTGTATCGTTTGGGCGATTTTTAGTTGCCTGAAAGATCTCCCGATTTTAATGCTTCAGAATTCTTTCCTTGGGATTTTTTGAAGTCATTGAACTTCAAACCAGCATTAGCTTTGGCTATGCGCACAAAAGAATCAGATCATTTAACTTTACGAGCTGTTTTTCTGATAGAAGTGTTGGGTGCTCTTTGAATGAGTTGTTCGTCTTGTTTTGCCTTAGTACTATCTGTTATACCTTTTTTCTTCCTGATCCAGGTTTTCTTTCTAAAAGTCTTCATTATACTGTTTAATGGCTTTTGAAACAGTGTGACGATGAACCTACCCATATTTTGCTATGCATCAATAGTGATTTTAAGAATGAGTTTCACCGTGTCTCGTTTTGGCACTTTCAGTTGCCTGAAAGATCGACCGATTTGAATGCTTCAGACATCTTTCCTTGGGGTTTTTTGAAGTCATTGGACTTCAAACCAGCATTAGCTTTGGCTCTGCACGCAAAAGAATCAGATCATTTAACTTTATGAGCTGATTTTCGGATAGGAGTGTTGGGTGCTCTTCGATAGAGTAGTTCGTTCGTCTTATTTTGCCTTAGCAATATCTGTTTGACCTATTTTTTTTCCGTGATCCCGGGTTTCTTTCAATGTTCAAGTCTTCCATATACTGTTTAATGGCTTTTGGAACAGTGTGACGATGAACCTTCAAATATTTTGCTGAGCGTCAATGGTTTTGGCGACTTTCAGTTGCCTGAAAGATCACCCGATTTGAATACTTCAGACATCTTTACTTTGGAGTAACAGCATAGTTTATTTTACGCCAGTTACCTGACTTTAATATTAATATGCTATAAAACGCACTTGCATCTTACTTCTTTCCCGTTTAAAAAAATTCTAACAAACTTCCTAACATTCAAACGGTTAATTTTAATTTTAACAAAATGATTTATGAACAAACTCGAAATGCAAATGCAGCAAAAACTATGTATGTACTAGGAATGTGACAAATGTTAAAAACAAAACAAAAATAAATTAAGAAAAACTTAAAATCCAAAGAGAAAAAACATACAAAAAGATTTGTGGCTTGTGACTCACGACAAAAAACACAAAGATGCTTTTAAAAAAATCCTTAGTTAGCACTTGTTTAATGTAAAAAAGAATAAACGTATAAAAAACAGCGTTGACTTAACGAAAATATAAAAAAAAATAAGAAGAATCTTAGTCAGCTCATCAGATTTCTTAATTTAATTGGCTTTTTGACTTTAAAGGAAGTTTAACAAATAAACAAACAGAATTTCCTTTGGCCATACTTTCCATACATACGAGTAGTAGTTATGGTAAAATGTCCATATGAAATTTGTAGGGTTAGGATTTATATTTATTTTTTGTTTAGGTTTTCAGCAGCTAAACAGTGTTAAGGTTAAAACAAAACTATACGTTTATCTTAAAGGTTTCTACAGACAAACTGTCTGCAGCTACTAGTTACAACACCATTCCCAAAACAAAACAAACCTAACCAAAAAAAAAAATAACAACCAAGACGACGACAATTTCGTTTTTAGACACAATTCCAACACCTTGTTTAACTTATTGTTGATGCTATTTTTTTCTTTTTATTTCATTTTATTTTTTTTGCTCCTGGCTTCTACTCTTAGTGGCTGATGCTTTTGCCATTAACACCTCGTTTTTTGGTTTTGTCTTGATCAATGGATCAGTGTTTCTTTTACTATGTACCAGAAACCAGAAAAAAATAAAAAAAATAAAAACCAAATCCATATGGGCTTTTGAATAACTTCTGTATGTAAGTTTGTACATTGTCATTTCAAATTAAAATACATTCGCTTGTATTCAATACTCATCCCACAAAATTTTAAACGATAAACGATCTTCTTCTCCGGTTTTTTTTTTTTTTTTTTTTTTTGGTTGCCAACATTTTAACTCTACGCTAAAAACATGTTAAGTTTTCGCTACCAATGGTAGTTTTTTTTGTAAGAGATTTTTATTTTGTATTAAAATTTCAAGCAGCTACTGGTCTTTAACAAAAATGTAAGAGGAGTCTTACGGTTGACGTTGTGTTACATTCAAACCACTTGTAAATTAACGAAAACGTGGGAATTTCGTTTGTCATTTAAATGTACGATTGAGTACAGACTTTAAATTATTATTCTTTCAATATTTAATTGTACCCTACAGTTGTATGCAGGTGTTGCAAGTAGCCAGGAATGGAGAGTTAGATCTAGGACCAGTTTTTGCCCTCTTGTTGGTTATTCTCTTTTTTTTTCTTCATGGACCAGCACTCGCGGTCCATGTGTGTGCATTGTGTGGTTATGGGAGGGAGGAAAGAGGTAGTAGAGTTTTTTGTTATACGTTTATTATAATATTATTCCTGCCTTTAATTTACAGGCCTTACAATATGTAATTAAATCTTAAAACTAAACAATTATTGTTCTATCAGTGGAGAATCATATTTGAAAAATTAGATGAGTGGTAAATCAGCTCTACGCAGCCTTGATCTATCTTGAGTTACTGTAAGTAGCCTTGCGAGCGGGTTCGGATGATGATGTAATTTTGATAAATAAGCTTCACGAGTTTTTCTGAATTCATCCTTGACTAAAGGTACATCTAAGTCTCTGTGGATGTTCTCGTTTCTTATGTACCATGGAGCTCCCGTCATGGTTCTAAGAATTTTGGATTGTGCCCTCTGTATAAAATCTATACTGGTATTGCTTGCTGTTCCCCATAATTGGATTCCGTATGTCCAAATTGGTTTTAAGACTGTCTTATTCAGGATGACTTTGCAGTTAAGGCTTAATTTCGATTGGTGATGGATCAGCCAGTGTAAATTAGATGCTTTTAGTTTCATGTGGAGCCGCTTGGCTTCTATGTGCCGACGCCAAGTAAGGCGTCTATCCAAATGAATACCAAGGTATGTTACGTGATCAGACTGTGGGATGTTCACACGGTTTAGTGTCACTGGTGGACAACTTCCTCTTCTAAGTGTAAACGTTATGTACTTGCTCTTGATTTCGTTTACTTGTATTCTCCAATTTTTTAATCACGTCTCCACGTGCCTGAGATAATTATCTAGGTTTCTAGATGCTACATTTATGTCCACATGAGAACTAAGAATTGCAGTGCCATCTGCAAAGGTGGAAATGGTAAATTCTTCGGAGTTGAGTAGAGTTTTTGGACATTCGATATGAACTTTCCTACAAAATGAAAGGAAGGACTTCAGCGGAAGGTTTGTTCCACATACGGACAGTAGGGCTAAAGAACTAATTTTCCCTGTAGTGTGTTGTGTGATCCACTTGCCACAAAGGGATGTGTTCTTGATGAAAACCGTGTATTACGTAGAAATGTGCGGGTATCAGGCACAAGCTTCCTAATTTCATCACAGCACATTCCGTTGTAGTATCGATAGAACAGTGAAACGCAGCCCACATTGCGTCGGTGCTCCAGCAAATCCATAGAGTAGGATTCCCTACTGTCGCCAATAATCACCTTCGCCCTCTCTTGTACGCGATCGAGAATATATCTCCAAAATAGACTTTGAAACACCGGCCCATACATGTCAGAGCTTCCAGAGTCTGTGGCTTGTTCTCATAGACCCCAAAGAAAGAAGACTGGAGCGGTCAAACCGTGGAATTTCCTTCAAAATGTTTATTGTCGTAAGAGCTGTGTGCACAGTTCCACCTTCTTGTTCGAGCCACATGTTCTCCACTCCCAAATAAAAACTCTTTGATCATGAACGATGTCCCAGAAAGAATAATTCTCGAAACCTACTGTGTAAATTCAGTGACTGTAATGCCTATTCATGAATGATACCTGGATTCTCAGTTCCTCTGAAGTCCAATTTTTTTTGGTTTCCATATTCTTTCAGATGAAAATGGTTTTTGTTAGTCATGATCAATTTTAAGCGAAAATCTTTCTTAAAAATTAGACACAAGTGCGTTTGAGGATTTTTCATGGATTTTCCAGGTATATTCCACTGGGTGTATGACTTAAAAACGAGGGATTTGCAAGATATGTCATATCTTTTGAATGTGATTTTTATTTTTAATAACTTATATGTCATTTTGAAGTTTACATATCTGTCATTTATTCTCACTTAGTTATTGAACATTATAGTGTAAACAACAAAGTTTTCTTTGCTTCGAAAGTAACGAATTTTGTACCAACAAAGCGTCATATGAGGGAAGTTTTGCTTTACTTCTTTAAATTGAAAAAAAGTGTCGCTGAAGCCCATCGATTGATCACCGAAGCTTAGGAAGAATGAGTTCATTCGATTTCAACGTGCGTAAGATGGTTTGTGCAGTTCAGAAGTGGTGATTTTGACACGGAAGACAAAGATGGCCCGGCCAAAAAAGTTTGAAGACCAAGAATTGTTGGCTTTATTCCATGAAGATTTTTGTAAAATTCAGCACGAGCTTGCAAAATCAGAGGGAGCTACTCAAATAGCAATTTCAAAACGTTTGCGAGCAGCAGGATTCATCCAAAAGCATGGAAGAAAAAAAATCGCCAAAGCCAGCCAACAAAGTTTGAAGACCAAGAATTGGAGGCTTTACTCCATGAAGATTGTTTTAAAACTAAACAAGAGCTTGCATAATCATTGGGAGCTACTCAAGTAGCAATTTCAAAACGTTTGCGAGCAGCAGGATTCATCCAAAAGCTGGGACATTGGGTACCATACGAATTGAAGCCGACAGACCTTGAAAGACGATTTTGTGATGCTTGAACGCTATAAAAGAAACTCATTTTTACACCGAATCATTACTTGCGATGAAAACTGGATTCATTAAGATAACCCAAAGCGTAAGAGATCGTATGTGAAGCCTGGCCAACCAGATAACTCGACACCAAAGCCAAATATCTATCCATGGCGCTAAGGTAATTCTCTGTATTTGATGGGAGCAAAGGACTCCAATTTATTATGAACTGCTGAAATCACGCCAGACCATCACAGGGAACCTGTACCGAATTGGCCGAAAAACCCCCAGAATATGCGGCCAGACATGAAACCGTAATATTCCATCATGACAATGCTGGGTCACATGCATAACGATCGATGCAGAATGCTCTCTCTTTGATACGCTTCACTTTGGAACAGAGTATCCGATAATAGCTTGATATTGTTCTTGGCCTCATAAGATGAGCAGTTCTTTTGGCTCGGAATCCATATGTTGCCAGCAAGATAGGAAAAGGTCATAGTTAACAATGGCCAATACTTGGAATAAATTTATATTGTACAATTGTTTCGAAATAAAACCTAAACATTTGAAAAAATCCATAATTTTTAAGTCATACACCCAATATATTCAGATACAAACATTTTAGATCAATACATCAATGTAGCGGAAATATGAATGCATTAACGAACTTTATTCTGAACAAACATCTTTTCGTCTCTGCTATCTAGAAAAAGGAATAAATATATTCACGTTACAGCAGGGACTTTTCATTTTTGTCATTGATTGGATCTGCTTCTGCGATGTACCATTCGGCGATTCGTATCAACATTTAATACCTTGATTTCTAATTATTCGTCAGAATCGAAGCCACTTGATTCGGTGCTGTGAATGTGTTATCATCTTTTATCCTAAACTAAATAACTATTCTAATTAGAAAATGGGTGCTTAGATATAAAGACTTAGAAATAAGTATCATTACTGGATAATTTTTAGACTATATAGAAAAGATCTAGGACAACATCCTTGTTAATAGATTTTAAATAAAAGTGTCCATCCACTCTATGGCACATTACATTCGACTTAACTGTTCAAACATCGCTGCATGTTTTCACACTTGTGAGGAGCCTTTGCTATTGAAAACCAAAACGTAATGAGAATTTTATTCTTAAACTTATATTTACTTCTAATAATGTTAAGGTTTTTTCTATACATATATATTTATTGAAAACAAAAACTGATTGCCTGTTTTATTCAATTGTTATGTAGGCCTTTTTTCACATACATAAGTTATTTTTGTTCGTTTCTATATATTTATTGAAAACAAAAACTGATTGTCAGTTTGTATGCTGCAGTTAGCAATGATGATTTTTAGCATTTCTCGTGTAATTACACACCCACTTTATGATTGAAAATTCACTTCTTTTGTTATTTATTTTATTTCATTGCAATAATATTTTTCATTTGATATTTTTTCACTTTAAAGTTAATGTCATTCTTTTTAATAACATCATTATTATTAAATGCTCATATAATTTTCATTTAATTACTGTTTTCACATGCACAACAGTGCTACAACAACAATAACAACAAAAATAATGCATACAGAGAGAGAGAAAAAAAAAGCTTGCCATATTTTATTATTTATATTCATACATATGAGTGTTTGTAGTTACCGTATGTACATATAATAAGTATGAATTCGAAATGTCACCTGTCTGCTAAATTAAAACGCGTTAGTAATATGTATTTATGTATGTGGTTTGCAATTAAGTAACAACAGTAGATGCAATAAATAATTCAATCAATATTTGAAACATTTTATTGAGAAAGTGGATGGAAATTCTTACATATGAAATCTAAAGGATGCTGTTTTAAGTCCGATAGAACTTACGAAAGGTCTAACTGTCATACTGCGCTCACTTTTTGACATTTATGATCAGTATACTGTGGCAAATCATCTATATATATACAAATTAAATGGTCCATGTATGTAATGGCATCACGTGAGAACGGCTGGAGCGATTTGGCTGTTTTTTTTTATTCGATTCGAAATTTTCAGGAGATGGTTTGTAAAGAAAAAAAAATCAAAAATTCCGGATAAAACTCGATTTTTTTTTTTGATTCCAGTCAACTGTAATAAAACAAGCTCCCTAAAGTATGCAGTACAAATTTAGATATTTTATTTGCAAATAAATAAGAACAGGCAGGTTTGTGTGCGCTCACTTTTTGACATTTATGATCAGTTACATACTGTTGCTAATCATCTATATATATAAAAATGAAATGGTCCATGTATGTAATGGCATCACGTGAGAACGGCTGGAGCGATTTGGCTGATTTTTTTTATTCGATTCGAAATTTTCAGGAGATGGTTTGTAAAGAAAAAAAAATCAAAAATTCCGGATAAAACTCGATTTTTTTTTTGATTCCAGTCAACTGTAATAAAACAAGCTCCCTAAAGTATGCAGTACAAATTTAGATATTTTATTTGCAAATAAATAAGAACAGGCAGGTTTGTGTGGGTGGAATTGGGTACATTTTGAACGTCCAATTTTCAAAATTGGACATTCAAAATCCGCTTCCTTTTTTATACATTCTGGATCCTTATAGATAGCGGAGTCGATTAAGCCATGTCCGTCTGTCTGTTCAACTTTCCGAAGCCCTCAAATAACTCACATACACGATTCATATATCAATATTTCCGGAATTCTTCCGACTCGGTTGCTATTTAAAATCGGTCAACAAATGTCTGAGATATAAGAAAAAAACCAGGACAACCTCGATTTTTGACTTATTTTTGAACTATATCTTTATTACTAAGTCATTAATATAGACAATATGAATATCTAATGATAGATATTTCAAAGACCTTTGCAACGACGTATGTGTATAAGACCGATTTTGACCCATTGTAGGGTCAAAATCGGAAAAAAATATTTTTTAACCCGAATTTGTTTTTTCACCAAAAGTTTTTTTTCGCTAAATATTAATTTTTTTTATTACAAAAAATGAAAAAAAAAATTTTCTTTACCTAAAAATATTTAAAATTTTTATTTGGAAGTATTCGGCACAGCACAATATAGCTCTCTTACTTGTTTTTGCTTAATTTTCACAAATAACATTTAAAAAAATGAAATTAATTTCAAGATTTTCTGTCCGGCTACTTTTTCCCCACACTGTTTACCATGCTGCAAGTGTGTGTGCGTGTGTTTGTGTGCATGCAAGTGGTTGGCAGCGCGCCACAATGGGTATCCACTAAATATTTATTCGTAGGCATAAATTATTATTTTTAGTTAATAAAACAAAATGCAGAAGGAGAAAAAATATAAAAACGGAACATGATTAATTACCATGGCCAAACGAACACTTTAACTGCATTTTACTGCGAATTTAATTGCAAATTGCAATAATAAAACTTATCATAAAAATGCTTTAACCGACAATAATTACCACCACAGCAAAAAAAAGGGTTACAAATTCGTTGTTTTTTAAAAAAAAAATATAATTGAATTTGTTCCTCCAATATTACGTATGTAGCTGAATTTTGTATGTAAATAATAAAAACATAAATATTAAATTTTAATAAGGTGCTAGGACGTATAAAAAAACAAATTTCAAAATTCCTCAAAAACAAGACAAATGCATTAAAAAGCCAGCCATTAAAATTTGTTTAAACAAACGACAAAACTAATACTAAAAAATAAAAATTCCTTTTACCATCACTCAAGCGAAAATTGCTGAATGTCATTTTGTTTTAACGTTATTTCTTATTATTGCTGTTGTTACTCATATGAGTGCACTATTTGACATAACCCGGAATGTGTCACAAAAAGGGGACATGTTGTCACTTATTTTTGTTATATTTTTTATATTTTTTTTTTTGTTATTAAAACGATAAGTGACCAGTTGTTGTCCACCCTAAACATGTTAATATCTTTTATATTTTGTTTGATATTATTATATTGATAAAATATTTGCGTAGTTTTTTTTTCTGTTGCATTTAAAGTGTTTAAATGAATAATAGACATTTGTTTGAAAGTTTACAAGATTATGAATATTCATGAGTGTTTTTTTTGAAAGTATATTTTTAATATTTTAAATTATTTTACCGCAAACAATTTCAGTTTTAATGAGACAATTCTTTCTAAAGGCTCTTCATGTAAGAAATACTACAATGTATTGGTAACGCCAAACATAAGTATTGCCAAACATTACAAGAAACCCAAACGTTTGGTTACTGAAATAATGTTTGGCAATGTTTGAAAGCATTAGATTGGGCTTTTTACGCTACTTTGTAAACATGGATAAAACTAGCATCTATCACAAAATAACAAAGACTAAGGAAAAGGAAAAGTTCAAATGTGTATCATAATTCATATTAATAGTCTTGCAAGAACTTCTTTTAGTTCTTTATAAGTCTGCTTTTACACAGGGCAAGTTTTCTTGCGCAAGTCTAGAGTTTATAGGAGAGAGAGGCAAGAAGAAAGAAGAGGGGTACACACTTGCTTGTACTGGCAAGTCTCTTCAATTCTCTTTTGTTTTCTCATTTTCACTATGGCGTCTATTAGGTTTTGACATACAAAATTGAACACAGACTTGCTGTGTGTAAACAGTCGAGCAAGTTTAAAAGGGAATCGAAGAGACTGGCTTCAAGTAAACTTGCTGTGTGTAAAAGCAGACTAAGGTGTATATGCCCTCAACAAATTCCTTCCATTTTCTCCTTTACGTTGCTACAGTATTTATGTAGCACGTTCCACAATGTTTTAGCCATGAATGTCTCATGTTCAACCTTCCTTGACGGTTCCAGTCCAGTTTTTTTTTGCTTCGAAAATTTCGAATTTTCTGTCAACAAAGCGGCATATGCGGCAAGTTTTGCTTGACATCGATTTCTCACCGAAGCTTATGGTGAATGTGTTCCATTGGTTTCAACGTGCGAGTTTGTGTTCAGAATTGGAGATTTTGACACGGAAGACAAAGATCGCCCAGCCGAAAAAGTTTGAAAACCAAGAATTTGAGGCATTACTCCATGAAGATTGTTGTCAAACAAAAGAAGAGTTTGCATACTTATTTGGAGCTACTCAAGCATCAATTTCCAAACATTTGCAAGGAGCAGGATCCATCCAAAAGCATGGAATTGAAGCTGAGAGACCTTGCAAGACGATTTTGTATGTCTGAAATGCTGCTCGAACGCTATAAAAGAAAATCATTTTTGCACCGAAACATTACTTGCGATGAAAAATGGATTCAGTACGTTAACCCGAAGTGTAAGTGATCGTATGTGAAGCCCGGCCAACCAGACGAATCGATACCAAAGCCAAATATCCATGGCGCTAAGGTAATGCTCTTTATTGGGAGCAAAAGGGTCCTATCTATAATGGGTATCACAATGGGATCAGATTTGAATGGACCCAAGTGAGCTGCTTGAGGAGCAGCAGCCCATGGAACCTAACCTATTATGAGCTGCTGAAATCTGGCCAGATAATCACAGGTAACCTGTACCCAAGGCAACGTATTCGTTTGAAGCGAGCGTTGGCCGAAAAACGCGCAGACACGAAACTGTAATATTCCACTATGACAACGCTCGACCACATGTTGCAATACCTGTTAAAACCTATTTAGAAATAAAGGGTTGGGAAGTCTTGCCTCACCCGCTTTATAGTACAGACCGTGTCCTGTGCGACTACTATTTGTTTCGATCGATGCAGAACGCTCTCTCTGGGATACATTTCACTTTGGAACAGAGTATCCGATATTGGCTGGATTCGTTATTGGCCTTTAAAGCTGAGTAGTTATTTTGGCTCGGAATCCATTTGTTGCCAGAAAGATGGGAAAAGGTCTTAGTTAAATATTGGTCAATACTTTGAATAAATTTATATTGTACAAATGTTTCAAAATAAAAGGCAAAACATTTGAAAAAAACTCGCATTTTTAAGTCATACAACCAATAGTTGTTTAAAATTTAGGAATACGTATACATCTATATTTGGTAAATGTCATCTTTTTGAAAAGATTCCATTGTATTGTCATTCACGGTTTGATTAATTTCATTGACAATTTTCCCTCAAAAAGATCTTCGTTAATAACGGTTAAACATTTGAAGTTTTGCCTTTCCCAGTTAAACCCGGTTTAAGTAGAGTTTAAGTAACCTTAACAATCTATCTCTAATATTCAAACTAAATGTTAAAAGGCAAACTTTATAAAATTATATTTAATTTATATTAAACACCCAAAACAAAAAGAAGAAAATACCAATTAAAAAATTTTCATTCTTAAAACTGCATTTACTCTCTACCAATAACTTTAATTCATTCACTAAAAAAATCGTTTATTTTTTTGTTGTTTGGCTTAATAAAAAACTACTTGCTGCTGCTACTGCTTCCCTTATTTCTGTTGAATTAAAATGAAATCTAAAACAAACAAAAAAAATAAAAGCAAAACAAAAATTTAACTTAAATAATGAAATCTTTTCGCACAATCTCAAATTGCTCATTAACATTTTGTGTTTGCACTATCACTTTGTGAAAATCATTAAAAAAAAAAACAAAAATAAAAAGACTAAAAACGAAAAAACAAATTTAAAGCACTGAGTTTATACTGCTGAGCAAACAAATGGTCCATGGATGGATGGATGCATAGTAGCAAAACAGTGGCTGTTTTTGGGTTACTTTTCAGCTACTACTTTTTTATTTGTGTCTTTTATTTCTTCGTTTGTACCTTTTACTCGTTTTTATTTAGTTAATGGCTGAATGTTTATGTATCTTATGGAAGGTTATGGTTGGTTTCCCTTTTTCTTTGGTAACAAGTGCATTTTTAGAAAAATGTCTTTGAAAGTGCAGGATTTTTGTGAGAATGTGATTTTAAGCTAAAACTGAGCCTCATCGCTGAACACAATTTTGCGTCATCTATAAGTTACGCCAATCGATGACTGATTTTCAAAGTAAATTTGGGAAATTTACTTAGTACCGTTGTTCATAATGATTTGCCACAGTATACTGATCATAAATGTCAAAAAGTGAGCGCAGAATGACAGTTAAGCCTTTCCTAAGTTCTATGGAACTTAAAAAAACTCCCTTTATTTATAGAAATAATATGTGGAGAGCTTTGGAAAGTAAAGGTATCACCGTGAGCATCCTACTATAAATGTAGATAACTGAAGACCAATGGAAACAGGATATTACAACAACTTACAACAATACCCATAAGCTCTATCACAGGACCATACTAACGGTCTCGGTTTAAATGTTCGAATGGAACGTACACAGAATCGCCAGAAGAACTTCTCTTGGCTCTATAGCTCTACCCTCTTCAAGGTTACCGTTGATGATCATCAGAGATAGGAGCTTCGTTAACAGGATCTTCATTTTTTTTTTCAGTATCTTTTTTTCTTTATTGAATCTTTCTTTTTAGAAATTTACAATAAGTATTCAAATCTTAACAAGGATCTTCATGGAAGAACTTGTTTTATGGGTCTTTTGCAACTGTTAGTGGAGAATATCCTATCACAACTGTGATCAAGTCTTTTGACAGTGTCAAAAACTTGGATCTTCATACCAAAGAACAACTACCAAAATAATGTGGATCGATCAGCTTTAGCTCTGTTTTGTTCAAAACAATGGACAAACTATTGGATAGTTACATTAGAAAGACCTATCTGTGGATGAATCCATTACATTGCTTTCAATTTGGCTACTAAGATGACAAACCAACGATTAAAAGGCTATGGGCTCAAACCAAATAGCCGCCCCATGCATTTATCAACATAGTATAATGTGCTTTCAATATCACGTCCTATGGATAAGATAAAAATGGATTTTGTACATATTAAACTGGGAGACGTACGGACTTACTGTCCAAATCGAAGATGTAATCGGGGGTCTATTGACAATATATCCCACGATCTGCTCAAACACGAAAGTAACTTAAAAGCCTCAACTCATTTAGTAGCTAACAGCTGGGACGCCAGTTTTAAAAGAGTCGTGATCATTAACATACTAAAGTAAGGCAATTTTCGAAGACTTGTATCGAACACATTAACATCGTCAGAATAATAGTCGAACAAATGGTAGTATGGTTCTCTTCTTTATCCAATTTTCTCCAACATGTCATCTTGAAAGCACTTCAATGTAAGATAATGAAAGCTGTCGTATTAAACTCAAAACCATTAGCTGCTACTTAATCAATGTCCAGTTGGATTTGTCCATTATCTTCACTTCCATTGAACCTATATAGATATCGATACCGTATTGACGAAAGTCACCAGGGGCATAACATGGATTATTCAGATGATATTGGGTGTATGCGTGACTTTTTCAATCGTTTAGCTTTTATTTTGAAACATTTGTACAATATAAATTTATTCAAAGTATTGACCATTGTTAGCTATGAGATTTTCCCATCTTTCAGGCCGCATATTGATTCCGAGCCAAAAGAACTGCTCATCTTTTGAGGCCAAGATCGAATCAAGCCAATATCGGATACTCTGTTCCAAAGTGAAGCATATCCCAGAGAGAGCGTTCTGCATCGATCGAAACAAATAGAAGTCGGACGGGCACGATCTGGACTATAAAGCGGGTGAGGTAAAACTTCCCAATCACTTCATTCTAAATACTTTTTATCAGGTATTGCAACATGTGGCCGAGCGTTGTCATGATGGAGTATTACGGTTTCATATCTGGCCGCAGAATATGGGCATTTTTCAGTCAATGCTCGCTCCAAACGATGATCTGGTCAGATTTCAGCAGCTCATAATATGTAGGACCCTTTTACTCCCACCAAATACATAGAATTACCTTGGCGCCATGGATATTTGACTTTGGTGACGATCCGGGCTTCACATACGATCTCTTATGCTTCGGGTTACTGTAATGGATTCATTTTTCATCGCAAGTAATTTTTCGGTGCGTTTTATAACGTTCAAGAATTATTTCGGACATGCAAAATCGTCTTTCAAGGTCTCTCTCTCCCTGCTTTTGGATGAATCCTGTTGTTCGCAAATATTTTGAAATTGCTCCCAATGATTTTGCAAGCTCTTGTTGAGTTCGACAACAATCTTCATGGAGTACCTTTTGAAGAAAGTACCTTTTGAAGAAAGTACCTTTTGAAGAAAGTACCTTTTGAAGAAAGTACCTTTTGAAGAAAGTACCTTTTGAAGAAAGTACCTTTTGAAGAAAGTACCTTTTGAAGAAAGTACCTTTTGAAGAAAGTACCTTTTGAAGAAAGTACCTTTTGAAGAAAGTACCTTTTGAAGAAAGTACCTTTTGAAGAAAGTACCTTTTGAAGAAAGTACCTTTTGAAGAAAGTACCTTTTGAAGAAAGTACCTTTTGAAGAAAGTACCTTTTGAAGAAAGTACCTTTTGAAGAAAGTACCTTTTGAAGAAAGTACCTTTTGAAGAAAGTACCTTTTGAAGAAAGTACCTTTTGAAGAAAGTACCTTTTAAAGAAAGTACCTTTTAAAGAAAGTACCTTTTGAAGAAAGTACCTTTTGAAGAAAGTACCTTTTGAAGAAAGTGGAGTAATGCCTCCAATTATTTGTCTTCCGTGTCAAAATCACTACATCTGACCCGCACAAACCATCTCTCGCAAGTTGAAACCAATGGAACACATTCACCATAAGCTTTGGTGAGCAACCGGTGTGCTTCAGCAGCACTTTTTTTTCAAATTAATGAAGTAAAGCAAAACATTTTCTATGCTAAAAAAAACAAAGTTGTTGTTTACACTACAATGTTCAATAATTAAGTGAGAATAAATGACAGATATGTATCCTTCAAAATGACATTAAAATATGTGTGTGAAGTTAGCTCCGTCAGTTAGCTCCGTTTTTTAACATTACCTATGTTAATGTGTAAACTAACATACTTCGTACTCAAAGACTGTTACGTTAACAGAGCTGCATTAATATCAGCTCATTTAACATTTTATGATATAAAATCAAAATAAAATGGTTTTACCGATCATTCAGTTTAAATATATAATAACAATTTTTTTAAAAATTAGATAAAAAAAAATTAAATATTTATTTATGAACTATCGTTGATTTCTTTGCTTTTAGCGTATTTTTATACCAGATACATGAGAGACACATGGACATGAAAAAAAATTAAAAAATTCTAAATTGTGGTAAAACTAGTCATAATAGGGTGGAAAGGCTTGATTTCAGAAATGTACAGTTTATATTCAGAATTTATTTCATATTAATTTAAAAATAGTGAAATTTCACATTTTGTTAAAAGGGCAGATGGAAATTTGGAAAAAATGGTTAAATTTTGGAATTGTGCTCGATCTAGTCCTAATGGGTTGGAAAGCCATTGCTTCAGAGAGTTCAGAACTGTATAGCTTATATTCAGAATTTATTTCAGATCGGAGTAATTTGTCTTTTCAAATAGTGAAGTTTCACATTTTGTTAAAAGGGGCACATTGAAATTTTGAAAAAATTGTTAAATTTTGAAATTGTGCTCGATATAGTCCTAATTGATTGGAAAGCCATTGCTTCAGAGAGTTCAGAACTGTTCACCGTATATTCAGAATTTATTTCAGATCGGAGATATATAATTTTCCATATAGTGAAATTTCACATTTTTTTTAAAAGGGGCACATGGAAATTTGGAAAAAATGGTTAAATTTTGAAATTGTGCTCGATCTTGCCCTAATGGGTTGGAAAGCCATCACTTCAGAGAGTTCAGAACTGTTTAGTTTATATTCAGAATTTATTTCAGATCGGAGTAATTTGACTTTTCAAATAGTGAAATTTCACATTTTGTTAAAAGGGGCATATTGAAATTTTGAAAAAATTGTTAAATTTTGAAATTGTGCTCGATATAGTCCTAATGGATTGGAAAGCCATTGCTTCAGAGAGTTCAGAACTGTTCACCGTATATTCAGAATTTATTTCAGATCGGAGATATATAATTTTCCATATAGTGAAATTTCACATTTTTTTAAAAGGGGCACATGGAAATTTGGAAAAAATGTTTAAATTTTGAAATTGTGCTCGATCTAGTCCTAATGGGTTGCAAAGCCATTACTTCAGAGAGTCCAGAACTGTTCACCTTATATTCAGAATATATTTCAGATAAGAGTAATTTGACTTTTTATATAGTGAAATTTCACATTTTGTTAAAAGGGGCACATTGAAATTTTGAAAAAATTGTTAAATTTTGAAATTGTGCTCGATCTTGCCCTAATGGAGTGGAAAGCCATCACTTCAGAGAGTTCAGAACTGTTTAGTTTATATTCAGAATTTATTTCAGATCGGAGTAATTTGACTTTTCAAATAGTGAAATTTCACATTTTGTTAAAAGGGGCACATTGAAATTTTGAAAAAATGGTTAAATTTTGAAAGTGTGCTCGAGCTAGTCCTAATGGGTTGGAAAGCCATTGCTTCAGAGAGTTCAGAACTGTTCACCGTATATTCAGAATTTATTTCAGATCGGAGATATATAATTTTCCATATAGTGAAATTTCACATTTTTTTAAAAGGGGCACATGGAAATTTGGAAAAAATGGTTAAATTTTGGAATTGTGCTCGATCTAGTCCTAATGAGTTGGAAAGCCATTGCTTCAGAGAGTTCAGAACTGTATAGTCTATATTCAGAATTTATTTCAGATCGGAGATATATAATTTTCCATATAGTGAAATTTAAAATTTTTTTTAAAAGGCGCCCATGGAAATTTGGAAAAAATGGTTAAATTTTGGAATTGTGCTCGATCTAGTCCTAATGAGTTGGAAAGCCATTGCTTCAGAGAGTTCAGAACTGTATAGTCTATATTCAGAATTTATTTCAGATCGGAGATATATAATTTTCCATATAGTGAAATTTCACATTTTTTTAAAAGGGGCACATGGAAATTTGGAAAAAATGTTTAAATTTTGAAATTGTGCTCGATCTAGTCCTAATGGGTTGCAAAGCCATTACTTCAGAGAGTCCAGAACTGTTCACCTTATATTCAGAATATATTTCAGATAAGAGTAATTTGACTTTTTATATAGTGAAATTTCACATTTTGTTAAAAGGGGCACATTGAAATTTTGAAAAAATTGTTAAATTTTGAAATTGTGCTCGATCTTGCCCTAATGGAGTGGAAAGCCATCACTTCAGAGAGTTCAGAACTGTTTAGTTTATATTCAGAATTTATTTCAGATCGGAGTAATTTGACTTTTCAAATAGTGAAATTTCACATTTTGTTAAAAGGGGCACATTGAAATTTTGAAAAAATGGTTAAATTTTGAAAGTGTGCTCGAGCTAGTCCTAATGGGTTGGAAAGCCATTGCTTCAGAGAGTTCAGAACTGTTCACCGTATATTCAGAATTTATTTCAGATCGGAGATATATAATTTTCCATATAGTGAAATTTCACATTTTTTTAAAAGGGGCACATGGAAATTTGGAAAAAATGGTTAAATTTTGGAATTGTGCTCGATCTAGTCCTAATGAGTTGGAAAGCCATTGCTTCGGAGAGTTCAGAACTGTATAGTCTATATTCAGAATTTATTTCAGATCGGAGTAATTTGTCTTTTCAAATAGTGAAATTTCACATTTTGTTAAAAGGGGCACATTGAAATTTTGAAAAAATGGTTAAATTTTGAAAGTGTGCTCGATCTAGTCCTAATGGGTTGGAAAGCCATTGCTTCAGAGAGTTCAGAACTGTATAGCTTATATTCAGAATTTATTTCAGATCGGAGTAATTTGTCTTTTCAAATAGTGAAGTTTCACATTTTGTTAAAAGGGGCACATTGAAATTTTGAAAAAATGGTTAAATTTTGAAATTGTGCTCGATCTTGCCCTAATGGGTTGGAAAGCCATCACTTCAGAGAGTTCAGAACTGTTTAGTTTATATTCAGAATTTATTTCAGATCGGAGTAATTTGACTTTTCAAATAGTGAAATTTCACATTTTGTTAAAAGGGGCACATTGAAATTTTGAAAAAATGGTTAAATTTTGAAATTGTGCTCGATCTTGCCCTAATGGGTTGGAAAGCCATCACTTCAGAGAGTTCAGAACTGTTTAGTTTATATTCAGAATTTATTTCAGATCGGAGTAATTTTACTTTTCAAATAGTGAAATTTCACATTTTGTTAAAAGGGGCACATTGAAATTTTGAAAAAATGGTTAAATTTTGAAATTGTGCTCGATCTAGTCCTAATGGATTGGAAAGCCATTGCTTCAGAGAGTTCAGAACTGTTCACCGTATATTCAGAATTTATTTCAGATCGGAGATATATAATTTTCCATATAGTGAAATTTAAAATTTTTTTTAAAAGGCGCCCATGGAAATTTGGAAAAAATGGTTAAATTTTGGAATTGTGCTCGATCTAGTCCTAATGAGTTGGAAAGCCATTGCTTCAGAGAGTTCAGAACTGTATAGTCTATATTCAGAATTTATTTCAGATCGGAGATATATAATTTTCCATATAGTGAAATTTCACATTTTTTTAAAAGGGGCACATGGAAATTTGGAAAAAATGTTTAAATTTTGAAATTGTGCTCGATCTAGTCCTAATGGGTTGCAAAGCCATTACTTCAGAGAGTCCAGAACTGTTCACCTTATATTCAGAATATATTTCAGATAAGAGTAATTTGACTTTTTATATAGTGAAATTTCACATTTTGTTAAAAGGGGCACATTGAAATTTTGAAAAAATTGTTAAATTTTGAAATTGTGCTCGATCTTGCCCTAATGGAGTGGAAAGCCATCACTTCAGAGAGTTCAGAACTGTTTAGTTTATATTCAGAATTTATTTCAGATCGGAGTAATTTGACTTTTCAAATAGTGAAATTTCACATTTTGTTAAAAGGGGCACATTGAAATTTTGAAAAAATGGTTAAATTTTGAAAGTGTGCTCGAGCTAGTCCTAATGGGTTGGAAAGCCATTGCTTCAGAGAGTTCAGAACTGTTCACCGTATATTCAGAATTTATTTCAGATCGGAGATATATAATTTTCCATATAGTGAAATTTCACATTTTTTTAAAAGGGGCACATGGAAATTTGGAAAAAATGGTTAAATTTTGGAATTGTGCTCGATCTAGTCCTAATGAGTTGGAAAGCCATTGCTTCAGAGAGTTCAGAACTGTATAGCTTATATTCTGAATTTATTTCAGATCGGAGTAATTTGTCTTTTCATATAGTGAAGTTTCACATTTTGTTAAAAGGGGCACATTGAAATTTTGAAAAAATGGTTAAATTTTGAAAGTGTGCTCGAGCTAGTCCTAATGGGTTGGAAAGCCATTACTTCAGAGAGTTCAGAACTGTATAGTCTATATTCAGAATTTATTTCAGATCGGAGATATATAATTTTCCATATAGTGAAATTTCACATTTTTTTAAAAGGGGCACATGGAAATTTGGAAAAAATGGTTAAATTTTGGAATTGTGCTCGATCTAGTCCTAATGAGTTGGAAAGCCATTGCTTCAGAGAGTTCAGAACTGTATAGCTTATATTCAGAATTTATTTCAGATCGGAGTAATTTGTCTTTTCAAATAGTGAAGTTTCACATTTTGTTAAAAGGGGCACATTGAAATTTTGAAAAAATGGTTAAATTTTGGAATTGTGCTCGATCTTGCCCTAATGAGTTGGAAAGCCATCACTTCAGAGAGTTCAGAACTGTTTAGTTTATATTCAGAATTTATTTCAGATCGGAGTAATATGACTTTTCAAATAGTGAAATTTCACATTTTGTTACAAGGGGCACATTGAAATTTGGAAAAAATGGTTGAATTTTGGAATTGTGCTCGATCTAGTCCTAATGGGTTGGAAAGCCATTACTTCAGAGAGTTCAGAACTGTTTAGTTTATATTCAGAATTTATTTCAGATCGGAGTAATTTTCTTTTCAAATAGTGAAATTTCACATTTTGTTAAAAGGGGCACATTGAAATTTTGAAAAAATGGTTAAATTTTGAAATTGTGCTCGATATAGTCCTAATGGATTGGAAAGCCATTGCTTCAGAGAGTTCAGAACTGTTCACCGTATATTCAGAATTTATTTCAGATCGGAGATATATAATTTTCCAAATAGTGAAATTTAAAATTTTTTTTAAAAGGCGCCCATGGAAATTTGGAAAAAAATGGTTAAATTTTGGAATTGTGCTCGATCTAGTCCTAATGAGTTGGAAAGCCATTGCGTCAGAGAGTTCAGAACTGTCAACCGTATATTCAGAATTTATTTCAGATCGGAGATATATAATTTTCCATATAGTGAAATTTCACATTTTTTTAAAAGGGGCACATGGAAATTTGGAAAAAATTTCCGATCTGAAATAAATTCTGAATAACCGGTTCACAGTTCTGAACTCTCTGACGCACTCCAACCCATTAGAACTAGATCGAGCACAATTCCAAAATTTAACCATTTTTTCCAAATTTCCATGTGCCCCTTTTAAAAAATGTGAAATTTCACTATTTGGAAAATTATATATCTCCGATCTGAAATAAATTCTGAATATACGGTGAACAGTTCTGAACTCTCTGAAGCAATGGCTTTCCAACCCATTAGGACTAGATCAAGCACAATTTCAAAATTTAACCATTTTTTCCAAATTTCAATGTGCCCCTTTTAACAAAATGTGAAATTTCACTATTTGAAAAGTCAAATTACTCCGATCTGAAATAAATTCTGAATATAAACTAAACATTTCTGAACTCTCTGAAGTGATGGCTTTCCAACCCATTAGGGCAAGATCGAGCACAATTTCAAAATTTAACCATTTTTTCAAAATTTTAATGTGCCCCTTTTAACAAAATGTGAAATTTCACTATTTGGAAAGTCAAATTACTCCGATCTGAAATAAATTCTGAATATAAACTAAACAGTTCTGAACTCTCTGAAGTAATGGCTTTCCAACCCATTAGGACTAGATCGAGCACAATTCCAAAATTCAACCATTTTTTCCAAATTTCAATGTGCCCCTTTTAACAAAATGTGAAATTTCACTATTCGAAAAGTCAAATTACTCCGATCTGAAATAAATTCTGAATATAGACTATACAGTTCTGAACTCTCTGAAGCAATGGCTTTCCAACCCATTAGAACTAGGTCGAGCACAATTCCAAAATTTAACCATTTTTTCCAAATTTCCATGTGCCCCTTTTAAAAAAATGTGAAATTTCACTATTTGGAAAATTATATATCTCCGATCTGAAATAAATTCTGAATAACCGGTTCACAGTTCTGAACTCTCTGACGCACTCCAACCCATTAGAACTAGATCGAGCACAATTCCAAAATTTAACCATTTTTTCCAAATTTCCATGTGCCCCTTTTAAAAAAATGTGAAATTTCACTATTTGGAAAATTATATATCTCCGATCTGAAATAAATTCTGAAGATAAACTAAACAGTTCTGAATTCTCTGAAGTGATGGCTTTCCACTCCATTAGGACTAGATCGAGCACAATTTCAAAATTTAACCATTTTTTAAAAATTTCAATGTGCCCCTTTTAACAAAATGTGAAATTTCACTATTTGAAAAGTCAAATTACTCCGATCTGAAATAAATTCTGAATATAAACTAAACAGTTCTGAACTCTCTGAAGTGATGGCTTTCCAACCCATTAGGGCAAAATCGAGCACAATTTCAAAATTTAACCATTTTTTCAAAATTTCAATGTGCCCCTTTTAACAAAATGTGAAATTTCACTATTTGAAAAGTCAAATTACTCCGATCTGAAATAAATTCTGAATATAAACTAAACAGTTCTGAACTCTCTGAAGTGATGGCTTTCCAACCCATTAGGGCAAGATCGAGCACAATTTCAAAATTTAACCATTTTTTCAAAATTTCAATTTAACAAAATGTGAAATTTCACTATATGGAAAATTATATATCTCCGATCTGAAATAAATTCTGAATATAGACTATACAGTTCTGAACTCTCTGAAGTAATGGCTTTCCAACCCATTAGGACTAGATCGAGCACAATTCCAAAATTTAACCATTTTTTCCAAATTTCCATGTGCCCCTTTTAAAAAAAATGTGAAATTTCACTATATGGAAAATTATATATCTCCGATCTAAATTCTGAATATACGGTGAACAGTTCTGAACTCTCTGAAGTAATGGCTTTCCAATCCATTAGGACTAGATCGAGCACAATTTCAAAATTTAACCATTTTTTCAAAATTTCAATGTGCCCCTTTTAACAAAATGTGAAATTTCACTATTTGAAAAGTCAAATTACTCCGATCTGAAATAAATTCTGAATACAAACTAAACAGTTCTGAACTCTCTGAAGTAATGGCTTTCCAACCCATTAGGACTAGATCGAGCACAATTCCAAAATTCAACCATTTTTTCCAAATTTCAATGTGCCCCTTGTAACAAAATGTGAAATTTCACTATTTGAAAAGTCAAATTACTCCGATCTGAAATAAATTCTGAATATAAACTAAACAGTTCTGAACTCTCTGAAGTGATGGCTTTCCAACCCATTAGGGCAAAATCGAGCACAATTTCAAAATTTAACCATTTTTCCAAAATTTCAATGTGCCCCTTTTAACAAAATGTGAAATTTCACTATTTGAAAAGTCAAATTACTCCGATCTGAAATAAATTCTGAATATAAACTAAACAGTTCTGAACTCTCTGAAGTGATGGCTTTCCACTCAATTAGGGCAAGATCGAGCACAATTTCAAAATTTAACCATTTTTTCAAAATTTCAATGTGCCCCTTTTAACAAAATGTGAAATTTCACTATATAAAAAGTCAAATTACTCTGATCTGAAATATATTCTGAATATAAGGTGAACAATTCTGGACTCTCTGAAGTAATGGCTTTGCAACCCATTAGGACTAGATCGAGCACAATTTCAAAATTTAACCATTTTTTCAAAATTTCAATGTGCCCCTTTTAACAAAATGTGAAATTTCACTATATGGAAAATTATATATCTCCGATCTGAAATAAACTCTGAATATACGGTTGACAGTTCTGAACTCTCTGAAGCAATGGCTTTCCAACTCATTAGGACTAGATCGAGCACAATTCCAAAATTTAACCATTTTTTCCAAATTTCCATGTGCCCCTTTTAAAAAAATGTGAAATTTCACTATATGGAAAATTATATATCTCCGATCTGAAATAAATTCTGAATATACGGTTGACAGTTCTGAACTCTCTGACGCAATAGCTTTCCAATCCATTAGGACTATATCGAGCACAATTTCAAAATTTAACCATTTTTTCAAAATTTCAATGTGCCCCTTTTAACAAAATGTGAAATTTCACTATTTGAAAAGTCAAATTACTCCGATCTGAAATAAATTCTGAATATAAACTAAACAGTTCTGAACTCTCTGAAGTGATGGCTTTCCAACTCATTAGGGCAAGATCGAGCACAATTTCAAAATTTAACCATTTTTTCAAAATTTCAATGTGCCCCTTTTAACAAAATGTGAAACTTCACTATATGAAAAGACAAATTACTCCGATCTGAAATAAATTCTGAATATAAACTAAACAGTTCTGAACTCTCTGAAGTAATGGCTTTCCAACCCATTAGGACTAGATCGAGCACAATTCCAAAATTCAACCATTTTTTCCAAATTTCAATGTGCCCCTTGTAACAAAATGTGAAATTTCACTATTTGAAAAGTCAAATTATTCCGATCTGAAATAAATTCTGAATATAAACTAAACAGTTCTGAACTCTCTGAAGTGATGGCTTTCCAACCCATTAGGGCAAAATCGAGCACAATTTCAAAATTTAACCATTTTTTCAAAATTTCAATGTGCCCCTTTTAACAAAATGTGAAATTTCACTATTTGAAAAGTCAAATTACTCCGATCTGAAATAAATTCTGAATATAAACTAAACAGTTCTGAACTCTCTGAAGTGATGGCTTTCCAACCCATTAGGGCAAGATCGAGCACAATTTCAAAATTTAACCATTTTTTCAAAATTTCAATTTAACAAAATGTGAAATTTCACTATATGGAAAATTATATATCTCCGATCTGAAATAAATTCTGAATATACGGTTGACAGTTCTGAACTCTCTGACGCAATGGCTTTCCAACTCATTAGGACTAGATCGAGCACAATTTCAAAATTTAACCATTTTTTCCAAATTTCCATGGGCGCCTTTTAAAAAAAATGTGAAATTTCACTATATGGAAAATTATATATCTCCGATCTGAAATAAATTCTGAATATAAACTAAACAGTTCTGAACTCTCTGAAGCAATGGCTTTCCAACCCATTAGGACTAGATCGAGCACAATTTCAAAATTTCACCATTTTTTCCAAATTTCAATGTGCCCCTTTTAACAAAATGTGAAATTTCACTATTTGAAAAGTCAAATTACTCCGATCTGAAATAAATTCTGAATATAAACTAAACATTTCTGAACTCTCTGAAGTGATGGCTTTCCAACCCATTAGGCCAAGATCGAGCACAATTTCAAAATTTAACAATTTTTTCAAAATTTCAATGTGCCCCTTTTAACAAAATGTGAAATTTCACTATTTGAAAAGTCAAATTACTCCGATCTGAAATAAATTCTGAATATAAACTAAACAGTTCTGAACTCTCTGAAGTAATGGCTTTCCAACCCATTAGGACTAGATCGAGCACAATTCCAAAATTCAACCATTTTTTCCAAATTTCAATGTGCCCCTTTTAACAAAATGTGAAATTTCACTATTTGGAAAATTATATATCTCCGATCTGAAATAAATTCTGAATATAGACTATACAGTTCTGAACTCTCTGAAGTAATGGCTTTCCAACCCATTACGACTAGATCGAGCACAATTCCAAAATTTAACCATTTTTTCCAAATTTCCATGTGCCCCTTTTAAAAAAAAGTGAAATTTCACTATATGGAAAATTATATATCTCCGATCTGAAATAAATTCTGAATATACGGTGAACAGTTCTGAACTCTCTGAAGTAATGGCTTTCCAATCCATTAGGACTAGATCGAGCACAATTTCAAAATTTAACCATTTTTTCAAAATTTCAATGTGCCCCTTTTAACAAAATGTGAAATTTCACTATTTGAAAAGTCAAATTACTCCGATCTGAAATAAATTCTGAATATAAACTAAACAGTTCTGAAATCTCTGAAGTGATGGCTTTCCACTCCATTAGGGCAAGATCGAGCACAATTTCAAAATTTAACCATTTTTTCAAAATTTCAATGTGCCCCTTTTAACAAAATGTGAAATTTCACTATTTGAAAAGTCAAATTACTCCGATCTGAAATAAATTCTGAATATAAACTAAACAGTTCTGAACTCTCTGAAGTGATGGCTTTCCAACCCATTAGGGCAAGATCAAGCACAATTTCAAAATTTAATCATTTTTTCAAAATTTCAATGTGCCCCTTTTAACAAAATGTGAAATTTCACTATATGGAAAATTATATATCTCCGATCTGAAATAAATTCTGAAGATACGGTGAACAGTTCTGAACTCTCTGAAGCAATGGCTTTCCAATCCATTAGGACTATATCGAGCACAATTTCAAAATTTAACCATTTTTTCAAAATTTCAATGTGCCCCTTTTAACAAAATGTGAAACTTCACTATTTGAAAAGTCAAATTACTCCGATCTGAAATAAATTCTGAATATAAACTAAACAGTTCTGAACTCTCTGAAGTAATGGCTTTCCAACCCATTAGGACTAGATCGAGCACAATTCCAAAATTCAACCAGTTCTTCCAAATTTCAATGTGCCCCTTGTAACAAAATGTGAAATTTCACTATTTGAAAAGTCAAATTACTCCGATCTGAAATAAATTCTGAATATAAACTAAACAGTTCTGAACTCTCTGAAGTGATGGCTTTCCAACCCATTAGGGCAAAATCGAGCACAATTTCAAAATTTAACCATTTTTTCAAAATTTCAATGTGCCCCTTTTAACAAAATGTGAAACTTCACTATTTGAAAAGACAAATTACTCCGATCTGAAATAAATTCTGAATATAAGCTATACAGTTCTGAACTCTCTGAAGCAATGGCTTTCCAACCCATTAGGACTAGATCGAGCACAATTCCAAAATTTAACCATTTTTTCCAAATTTCCATGTGCCCCTTTTAAAAAAATGTGAAATTTCACTATATGGAAAATTATATATCTCCGATCTGAAATAAATTCTGAATATACGGTTGACAGTTCTGAACTCCCTGACGCAATGGCTTTCCAACTCATTAGGACTAGATCGAGCACAATTCCAAAATTTAACCATTTTTTCCAAATTTCCATGGGCACCTTTTAAAAAAAATTTTAAATTTCACTATATGGAAAATTATATATCTCCGATCTGAAATAAATTCTGAATATACGGTGAACAGTTCTGAACTCTCTGAAGCAATGGCTTTCCAATCCATTAGGACTATATCGAGCACAATTTCAAAATTTAACCATTTTTTCAAAATTTCAATGTGCCCCTTTTAACAAAATGTGAAATTTCACTATTTGAAAAGTAAAATTACTCCGATCTGAAATAAATTCTGAATATAAACTAAACAGTTCTGAACTCTCTGAAGTAATGGCTTTCCAACCCATTAGGACTAGATCGAGCACAATTCCAAAATTCAACCATTTTTTCCAAATTTCAATGTGCCCCTTGTAACAAAATGTGAAATTTCACTATTTGAAAAGTCAAATTACTCCGATCTGAAATAAATTCTGAATATAAACTAAACAGTTCTGAACTCTCTGAAGTGATGGCTTTCCAACCCATTAGGGCAAAATCGAGCACAATTTCAAAATTTAACCATTTTTTCAAAATTTCAATGTGCCCCTTTTAACAAAATGTGAAATTTCACTATTTGAAAAGTCAAATTACTCCGATCTGAAATAAATTCTGAATATAAACTAAACAGTTCTGAACTCTCTGAAGTGATGGCTTTCCAACCCATTAGGGCAAGATCGAGCACAATTTCAAAATTTAACCATTTTTTCAAAATTTCAATTTAACAAAATGTGAAATTTCACTATAAGGAAAATTATATATCTCCGATCTGAAATAAATTCTGAATATACGGTGAACAGTTCTGAACTCTCTGAAGCAATGGCTTTCCAACCCATTAGGGCAAGATCGAGCACAATTTCAAAATTTAATCATTTTTTCAAAATTTCAATGTGCCCCTTTTAACAAAATGTGAAACTTCACTATATGAAAAGACAAATTACTCCGATCTGAAATAAATTCAGAATATAAGCTATACAGTTCTGAACTCTCTGAAGCAATGGCTTTCCAACTCATTAGGACTAGATCGAGCACAATTCCAAAATTTAACCATTTTTTCCAAATTTCCATGTGCCCCTTTTAAAAAAATGTGAAATTTCACTATATGGAAAATTATATATCTCCGATCTGAAATAAATTCTGAATATACGGTGAACAGTTCTGAACTCTCTGAAGCAATGGCTTTCCAACCCATTAGGACTAGATCGAGCACAATTTCAAAATTTAACCATTTTTTCAAAATTTCAATGTGCCCCTTTTAACAAAATGTGAAATTTCACTATTTGAAAAGTCAAATTACTCCGATCTGAAATAAATTCTGAATATAAACTAAACAGTTCTGAACTCTCTGAAGTGATGGCTTTCCACTCCATTAGGGCAAGATCGAGCACAATTTCAAAATTTAACCATTTTTTCAAAATTTCAATGTGCCCCTTTTAACAAAATGTGAAATTTCACTATTTGAAAAGTCAAATTACTCCGATCTGAAATAAATTCTGAATATAAACTAAACAGTTCTGAACTCTCTGAAGTGATGGCTTTCCACTCCATTAGGGCAAGATCGAGCACAATTTCAAAATTTAACAATTTTTTCAAAATTTCAATGTGCCCCTTTTAACAAAATGTGAAATTTCACTATATAAAAAGTCAAATTACTCTTATCTGAAATATATTCTGAATATAAGGTGAACAGTTCTGGACTCTCTGAAGTAATGGCTTTGCAACCCATTAGGACTAGATCGAGCACAATTTCAAAATTTAACCATTTTTTCCAAATTTCCATGTGCCCCTTTTAAAAAAATGTGAAATTTCACTATATGGAAAATTATATATCTCCGATCTGAAATAAATTCTGAATATACGGTTGACAGTTCTGAACTCTCTGACGCAATGGCTTTCCAACTCATTAGGACTAGATCGAGCACAATTCCAAAATTTAACCATTTTTTCCAAATTTCCATGGGCGCCTTTTAAAAAAAATTTTAAATTTCACTATATGGAAAATTATATATCTCCGATCTGAAATAAATTCTGAATATACGGTGAACAGTTCTGAACTCTCTGAAGCAATGGCTTTCCAATCCATTAGGACAAGATCGAGCACAATTTCAAAATTTAACCATTTTTTCAAAATTTCAATGTGCCCCTTTTAACAAAATGTGAAATTTCACTATTTGAAAAGTCAAATTACTCCGATCTGAAATAAATTCTGAATATAAACTAAACAGTTCTGAACTCTCTGAAGTGATGGCTTTCCAACCCATTAGGGCAAGATCGAGCACAATTTCAAAATTTAACCATTTTTTCAAAATTTCAATGTGCCCCTTTTAACAAAATGTGAAATTTCACTATTTGAAAAGTCAAATTACTCCGATCTGAAATAAATTCTGAATATAAACTAAACAGTTCTGAACTCTCTGAAGTGATAGCTTTCCAACTCATTAGGGCAAGATCGAGCACAATTTCAAAATTTAACCATTTTTTCAAAATTTCAATGTGCCCCTTTTAACAAAATGTGAAACTTCACTATTTGAAAAGACAAATTACTCCGATCTGAAATAAATTCTGAATATAAGCTATACAGTTCTGAACTCTCTGAAGCAATGGCTTTCCAACCCATTAGGACTAGATTGAGCACAATTCCAAAATTTAACCATTTTTTCCAAATTTCCATGTGCCCCTTTTAAAAAATGTGAAATTTCACTATTTGGAAAATTATATATCTCCGATCTGAAATAAATTCTGAATATACGGTGAACAGTTCTGAACTCTCTGAAGCAATGGCTTTCCAATCCATTAGGACAAGATCGAGCACAATTTCAAAATTTAACCATTTTTTCAAAATTTCAATGTGCCCCTTTTAACAAAATGTGAAATTTCACTATTTGAAAAGTCAAATTACTCCGATCTGAAATAAATTCTGAATATAAACTAAACAGTTCTGAACTCTCTGAAGTGATGGCTTTCCAACCCATTAGGGCAAGATCGAGCACAATTTCAAAATTTAACCATTTTTTCAAAATTTCAATGTGCCCCTTTTAACAAAATGTGAAATTTCACTATTTGAAAAGTCAAATTACTCCGATCTGAAATAAATTCTGAATATAAACTAAACAGTTCTGAACTCTCTGAAGTGATAGCTTTCCAACTCATTAGGGCAAGATCGAGCACAATTTCAAAATTTAACCATTTTTTCAAAATTTCAATGTGCCCCTTTTAACAAAATGTGAAACTTCACTATTTGAAAAGACAAATTACTCCGATCTGAAATAAATTCTGAATATAAGCTATACAGTTCTGAACTCTCTGAAGCAATGGCTTTCCAACCCATTAGGACTAGATTGAGCACAATTCCAAAATTTAACCATTTTTTCCAAATTTCCATGTGCCCCTTTTAAAAAATGTGAAATTTCACTATTTGGAAAATTATATATCTCCGATCTGAAATAAATTCTGAATATACGGTGAACAGTTCTGAACTCTCTGAAGCAATGGCTTTCCAATCCATTAGGACAAGATCGAGCACAATTTCAAAATTTAACCATTTTTTCAAAATTTCAATGTGCCCCTTTTAACAAAATGTGAAATTTCACTATTTGAAAAGTCAAATTACTCCGATCTGAAATAAATTCTGAATATAAACTAAACAGTTCTGAACTCTCTGAAGTGATGGCTTTCCAACCCATTAGGGCAAGATCGAGCACAATTTCAAAATTTAACCATTTTTTCAAAATTTCAATGTGCCCCTTTTAACAAAATGTGAAATTTCACTATTTGAAAAGTCAAATTACTCCGATCTGAAATAAATTCTGAATATAAACTAAACAGTTCTGAACTCTCTGAAGTGATAGCTTTCCAACTCATTAGGGCAAGATCGAGCACAATTTCAAAATTTAACCATTTTTTCAAAATTTCAATGTGCCCCTTTTAACAAAATGTGAAACTTCACTATTTGAAAAGACAAATTACTCCGATCTGAAATAAATTCTGAATATAAGCTATACAGTTCTGAACTCTCTGAAGCAATGGCTTTCCAACCCATTAGGACTAGATTGAGCACAATTCCAAAATTTAACCATTTTTTCCAAATTTCCATGTGCCCCTTTTAAAAAATGTGAAATTTCACTATTTGGAAAATTATATATCTCCGATCTGAAATAAATTCTGAATATACGGTGAACAGTTCTGAACTCTCTGAAGCAATGGCTTTCCAACCCATTAGGACTAGATCGAGCACAATTTCAAAATTTAACCATTTTTTCAAAATTTCAATGTGCCCCTTTTAACAAAATGTGAAACTTCACTATTTGAAAAGACAAATTACTCCGATCTGAAATAAATTCTGAATATAAGCTATACAGTTCTGAACTCTCTGAAGCAATGGCTTTCCAACCCATTAGGACTAGATCGAGCACAATTCCAAAATTTAACCATTTTTTCCAAATTTCCATGTGCCCCTTTTAAAAAAATGTGAAATTTCACTATATGGAAAATTATATATCTCCGATCTGAAATAAATTCTGAATATACGGTGAACAGTTCTGAACTCTCTGAAGCAATGGCTTTCCAACCCATTAGGACTAGATCAGTGATGTTCAAAAATAAAAATGAAGATGTATTGGTGAGAGAGCTACCCAGCAAACATAATGTAAAACACTTAAAATAATAACAAAATGAAGAAAGTTTAGATTTAGGATTTTTGTCAAATAAAACCAATTTATTAAATGAATGTAATTTAAATTTTAAGGAAATGAAAAAATATACATTGTAAGTCCGAAATTCACTTACATTTTGTATTTATTTTTGACTTTGTTTTATTGTGTTCAATTGTAATTGAAACGCGTGTGTTTGCTATGCTTCGAAGGAGAACAACCAACAACAATGCTTAATAAATTTCTGAAAAAAAATGACGATAGTCCGCCATATGTGTTTTCTTCGCATGCTCAGCGATGAATGAACAAAAGTATTTAAAAGAGCATAACAAATGTGTGTAAATTTTTCAAACAATTGTTGTATGGCGTGAACATTACTGGACTAGATCGAGCACAATTTCAAAATTTAACCATTTTTTCCAAATTTCAATGTGCCCCTTTTAACAAAATGTGAAATTTCACTATTTGAAAAGTCAAATTACTCCGATCTGAAATAAATTCTGAATATACGGTTGACAGTTCTGAACTCTCTGAAGCAATGGCTTTCCAACTCATTAGGACTAGATCGAGCACAATTCCAAAATTTAACCATTTTTTCCAAATTTCCATGGGCGCCTTTTAAAAAAAATTTTAAATTTCACTATATGGAAAATTATATATCTCCGATCTGAAATAAATTCTGAATATACGGTGAACAGTTCTGAACTCTCTGAAGCAATGGCTTTCCAATCCATTAGGACTATATCGAGCACAATTTCAAAATTTAACAATTTTTTCAAAATTTCAATATGCCCCTTTTAACAAAATGTGAAATTTCACTATTTGAAAAGTCAAATTACTCCGATCTGAAATAAATTCTGAATATAAACTAAACAGTTCTGAACTCTCTGAAGTGATGGCTTTCCAACTCATTAGGGCAAGATCGAGCACAATTTCAAAATTTAACCATTTTTTAAAAATTTCAATGTGCCCCTTTTAACAAAATGTGAAATTTCACTATTTAAAAAGTCAAATTACTCCGATCTGAAATAAATTCTGAATATAAACTAAACAGTTCTGAACTCTCTGAAGTAAAGACTTTCCAACCCATTAGGACTAGATCGAGCACAATTCCAAAATTCAACCATTTTTTCCAAATTTCAATGTGCCCCTTTTAACAAAATGTGAAATTTCACTATTTGAAAAGTCAAATTACTCCGATCTGAAATAAATTCTGAATATAGACTATACAGTTCTGAACTCTCTGAAGCAATGGCTTTCCAACTCATTAGGACTAGATCGAGCACAATTCCAAAATTTAACCATTTTTTCCAAATTTCCATGTGCCCCTTTTAAAAAAAATGTGAAATTTCACTAAATGGAAAATTATATATCTCCGATCTGAAATAAATTCTGAATATACGGTGAACAGTTCTGAACTCTCTGAAGCAATGGCTTTCCAATCCATTAGGACTATATCGAGCACAATTTCAAAATTTAACAATTTTTTCAAAATTTCAATATGCCCCTTTTAACAAAATGTGAAATTTCACTATTTGAAAAGTCAAATTACTCCGATCTGAAATAAATTCTGAATATAAACTAAACAGTTCTGAACTCTCTGAAGTGATGGCTTTCCAACCCATTAGGGCAAGATCGAGCACAATTTCAAAATTTAACCATTTTTTCCAAATTTCCATGTGCCCCTTTTAAAAAAAATGTGAAATTTCACTATATGGAAAATTATATATCTCCGATCTGAAATAAATTCTGAATATACGGTGAACAGTTCTGAACTCTCTGAAGCAATGGCTTTCCAACTCATTAGGACTATATCGAGCACAATTTCAAAATTTAACAATTTTTTCAAAATTTCAATGTGCCCCTTTTAACAAAATGTGAAACTTCACTATTTGAAAAGACAAATTACTCCGATCTGAAATAAATTCTGAATATAAGCTATACAGTTCTGAACTCTCTGAAGCAATGGCTTTCCAACCCATTAGGACTAGATCGAGCACAATTCTAAAATTTAACCATTTTTTCCAAATTTCCATCTGCCCTTTTAACAAAATGTGAAATTTCACTATTTTTAAATTAATATGAAATAAATTCTGAATATAAACTGTACATTTCTGAAATCAAGCCTTTCCACCCTATTATGACTAGTTTTACCACAATTTAGAATTTTTTAATTTTTTTTCATGTCCATGTGTCTCTCATGTATCTGGTATAAAAATACGCTAAAAGCAAAGAAATCATAAATAAATATTTAATTTTTTTTTATCTAATTTTTAAAAAAATTGTTATTATATATTTAAACTGAATGATCGGTAAAACCATTTTATTTTGATTTTATATCATAAAATGTTAAATGAGCTGATATTAATGCAGCTCTGTTAACGTAACAGTCTTTGAGTACGAAGTATGTTAGTTTACACATTAACATAGGTAATGTTAAAAAACGGAGCTAACTGACGGAGCTAACTTCACACACATCATTAAAATTATAAAAAAACAAGTAAGAGTGCTATATTCGGCTGTGCCGAATCTTATATACCCTTCACCAAATTATACTTAAAAATTTTAAATATTTTTAGGTAAACAAAATTTAATTTTTTTTCCAGTTGTTTTTTTAATTTTTTGGAAAAAAAAAATTTTCGATTATTTTAAATTTTAAAAAAAATTTTTTTTTTTAAATTAAAAATTTTTTTTTTTAAATTTTAAAATTTTTTTTGTTTTTTAAATTTTTTTTTTTAAAAAAAATTTTTTCTCCCGATTTCGACCCATTGTAGGTCCAACTTACTATGGTCTTATATACGTCGTTGCAAATGTCTTTGAAATATCTATCATTAGATATCCATATTGTCTATATTAATGTCTTAGTAATCCAGATATATGTAGGTAAAAAAAATAGGTCAAAAATCGAGGTTGTCTTGGTTTTTTCCTCATATCTCAGCCATTTGTGGACCGATTTTGCTGATTTTAAATAGCAAAGTTCCCGAAAGCATGTCTGACAGAATTATTGACGATTTGGATCCCGAAGATATCTGGGGTCTTCAGAAAACTGATTTCAACAGACAGACAGACAGACAGACAGACAGATAGATAGACAGACAGACAGACAGACAGACAGACAGACAGACAGACAGACAGACAGACAGACAGACAGACAGACAGACAGACAGACAGACAGACAGACAGACAGACAGACAGACAGACAGACAGACAGACAGACAGATAGACAGACAGACAGACAGACAGACAGACAGACAGACAGACAGACAGACAGACAGACAGACAGACAGACAGACAGACAGACAGACAGACAGACAGACAGACAGACAGACAGACAGACAGACAGACAGACAGACAGACAGACAGACAGACAGACAGACAGACAGACAGACAGACAGACAGACAGACAGACAGACAGACAGACAGACAGACAGACAGACAGACAGACAGACAGACAGACAGACAGACAGACAGACAGACAGACAGACAGACAGACAGACAGACAGACAGACAGACAGACAGACAGACAGACAGACAGACAGACAGACAGACAGACAGACAGACAGACAGACAGACAGACAGACAGACAGACAGACAGACAGACAGACAGACAGACAGACAGACAGACAGACAGACAGACAGACAGACAAACTTATATATACCCTTCTCACGAAGGTGAAGGGTATAAAAATCATAAATCTAATAGTGAGAGTTAGGAGGTTCGATACTAAATTAAAACTTTTGTATAAATATGAATATTTCAGATGACTTTGAGAAGAGCAAACAATTAAAACTTGTTTAGCACCAGAACATAAAATTAAACCAGTATTGTTCCAATTTTATTAATTTCCTACAAAATAAGTGCATTGATGAGAGAAAATTTCTCGCCTAAATTTAAATAGCCGCTATAATTCATTTATAAATTATTAGCTTTCATAATTTATAAATATCATGTCTATGGAAACCTAACTACATATAAGCAATTGTGAAATAAGCTTAAGTTCAAGATACTTATCAAAGATATTATATGCATAATAATTAAATTTGGCACAAAGGGTTAAACCAACCAAAATAATAAAAAAAAACAAAATAACTGAAGAACTAGGGTCATCATTTCTCACTGCATAAAAAACAAAAGATGTTGTTTACCCTAAAACTTTAGACAAGTTTCAGAAAGAAAAACGAGTGTGAAGGTTTGTTTTGTTAACTTGGCGCATACTCTTGGTACGTGAATGTGACTGTTTAAGTTTAACAAACAACAACGATTATGCTAATTGCTGGTCATTGTAAAGAACTCATCAAAAACAGTCTTATATAAATAATAAAAAAGGGAGTCTCCTCGACACGCGCACTGACCCAAAAACACTTGCAAAATAAAAACCTTCAAAACCCTTAAAAAAATTCAATACTATAGCTTAGTTTTTTTTTTCGTTAATTAAATATGTTAATATAGTATAATGTTGGTTGAAGAAGTTGGAGTTGAAGTGTTTCAGTTGCAGCTACATACTCTTTACACCATTAGTAAATGTCAATTTGAATAGAAAAACCATAAAATTAGTGTTCAAAAACTATAGGAAAATTTCATAATTTAAATATACAACTTAAGGCAAGCTGCAATATTTAAGTATACCTTTTACACATTTTTCTTTCTTCATTTCATTGTAGTAAACTAAGAACAGAACTGAAAAAAATTATAACAAAAGATGCCAATTTATAACATGCAATATTATGAATATTGTAAGCTATATTCATTCTTATGATTGGTTTGTTTTGAAAAAAATTAAAATATAAGGAATAAGTACTAGTACTAGTACATTCTGACAAAATACTAGTTTGTATTTAAACTACTAGTTCTATAAATTTTAGGTTAATAGCAATAACATTTGCATAGAAAATTACCACAACTTACAAGCAACACTTTTATGTTACAAAATAAAATGTACAAAACAGCCACAATAAAAACCATAAAAATATTAAAAATACTTTGTTTCATTAACACAAAAAATAAATAAATACATATGTATGATGAAAATGCACTAACGTAACGGTAATGTTTGGTTTAAGGATAATTTTTATATACTACTTAAATAAGCAACACTGGGTTTTCAGTAATTTTTATTGGCAACACTTTTTTTATTGATAAAGTGTTGCCAATACAGGTTGTTTTTATACCCTTCACCTTCGTGAGAATGGTATATAAAAGTTTGTCATTCCGTTTGTAATTTCTACATTTTTCATTTCCGACCCTATAAAATATATATATTCTGGATCCTTATAGATAGCGGAGTCGATTAAGCCATGTCGGTCTGTCTATCTGTCTGTCCGTCTGTCTGTCTGTTGAAATCAATTTTCTGAAGACCCCAGATATCTTCGGGATCCAAATCTTCAATAATTCTGTCAGACATGCTTTCGAGAAGTTTGCTATTTAAAATCAGCAAAATCGGTCCATAAATAACGGAGATATGAGCAAAAAAGCGGGACAACCTCGATTTTTGACCTATTTTTGATCTATATATGGATTATTAAGTCATTAATATAGACAATATGGATATCTAATGATAGGTGTTTCAAAGTCCATTGCAACGATGTAGATAAGGCTACAAAGATGGACCAACAATGGGTCAAAATCGGGAAAAATATTTTTTAACCCGAATTTTTTTTTCATCAAAAAATTATTATTGTCATACATTTTTTTAAAAAAAAAAAAAAATTTTAAAAAAATTTTGAAAAAACTTTTTTTAAAAAAAATTAAAAAACAATTTCCAAAAAAAAAATTTTGAAAAACAATTAAAAAAAATTTAAATTTTGTTTACCTAAAAATATTTAAAAAAATTTATTTTAAAGTATAATTTGGTGAAGGGTATATAAGATTCGGCACAGCCGAATATAGCTCTCTTACTTGTTTTAATAGAGGCGGAGATGTTTAAATTGAAATAAAACAGAAAAACCTTGTTAATAGCCATCTAATTGACTTTATTATTGGCTGCATGACTTAATAATGTGAATTTTTTTCAATTTTTTAGCTTTTACTATGAAACATTTGTACAATATGAATTTATTCAAAGTATTGGCCATTGTTAGCTATGACCTTTTCCCATCTTTCTGGCAATGGATTCTGAGGCAAAAGAACTGCTCATTTTTTGAGGCCAAGAACGAATCAAACCAATTTCGAATACTCTGTTCCAAAGTGAAGTGTATCCCAGAGAAAGCTTTCTGCATCGATCGAAACAAATAGTAGTCGGACGGGTCACGGTCTGGACTATAAAGCGGGTGAGGCAAAACTTCCCAACCACTTCATTCTAAATAGTTTTTAACAGAAATTGCAATATGTGGATTCCAAGGTTTTCAAGATTCATCTTTTGAAGACACGAACGAAAAATCTCTTTCAAAGTGAAGCGTATCTAAAAAAATAGTAGTCGGACGGATCACAGTGTGGAGTATAAAGCGGGTGTTAAAACCTCCCAACCACTTCATTCTAAATAGTTTTTAACCCTTCGCTACATTGTATCCATATGGATACATTTTAAATTTTTGCACATAACTTCGACATTTATGAATATTTAAAAAAATATGGTTTTGAGTCTATTTTTGGAATATATTTAGAGATTTTTACAATTTATTTCATTGAATTATCGCTATGTGTGTTCGATTGATAGCAATTTGAAAATGTGTGAAAATAGATTTTTGAATCCAAAAATTTTTTTTTAAAAAAGTGCCTTCGATTTTTTGCATATAAAATTTGTAAAAACTATAATTTTGTAATAAAAATTATTAAGAATGCTTAGAAACATATTATTGAAATACAAAGATAAAAAATATAAAAAAAAATCACTGGTGGCTTCAGGGTAAGCTTCCAGGACTAAAAATTTAAATTGGTATAACGGATAAACCAGGACATGTAGGACCTTAATATTAATATCAGTCAATATTGATATCAATACCAACCATATGATATACTTAAAACATCTATTAACACCTCCATTTAAAACTTATAGCGAAGTTTGAAGCGAGAATTGACAGAAATATGCCCATATTATGCGGCCAGATATAAAACCGTAATATTCCATCATGATATGGGGGTGTTTCTCCTCTTCTGGTGTCGGTCCAGTATATTGGATAAAGAACGATATATGCACCCAGGACTACGTAAATATATTGCAAAGCTTAATGCTTCGATTTTCTGAGGAAGGGATGCCCTTCAGATGGGAGTTTCAGCAGGACAATAGTCAGAAGCACTCCTCAAACTTGGCAAAATACTGGTTTGCTGTCAACAAAGTACCTCTTATGGAATGGCCTTCGCAGTCACCGGACCGGACCTTAACCCAATGAAACACCTTTGGGGAGTGCTCAAGAGGAAGAGGAATAAGCACGAATTATGGGAACAAATCCAGGAAGAGTGATTTGAGTGATTTGACAAGGACGTTTGAATATAAATTGGTTGATTCCATGAGCAGCAGATGCAATAAAGTTGTGAAAAACAAAGGTAGATCAACTAAATATTAAGATAAGATAGTTTTTTAACAAAAAATATAAAGATGTGCCTCGAAAAGTGGAATCCTTTTATTTTTTCTATTATTTTTTCCAGTAAAAATATTGACTCGATACATTGTTAGTCATATAATGTATTAATATATAGATGAAAATAGGAATGATTATGTTTTTTCTTATGCTGATTATGTTTTTTCTTATGCTGTATGTCTGATAAACAAAACTGCATATAATTTGTTTTAAACAAAACTTAATTTGACTAACATACTTAAAAAGTTTGAAAAAAAGCATTCGTTCCTATTATTTTTTCCAACACTGTATAGACGGTCAGACGGACATGGCTATATCTAATTCGCTATCTATAACGATCCTGAATATATGTATGTATTTATGACAAACTTATACTAACTAATACATTCATTTAACAGGAGAGTTTCCGATCTCTAAAATTATGAAAATATCTCTTATAGTTTTTCCGTACCTGCGATTTAAATTTTGAAATTTTCGAGAAAAACAAATTATTTGGCAATTTTTAGGCCAATGAGCTCTATTTCCTTACTCTTATGAATTTTAAGCAAAACTTATTCAGAATATTATAGTCCAGATAATTCTAAATATACTCTGAAACTTTTACTAAAATCGGATAACGTTATCATGGAGAGATAGCGAAATATTATATACTTTTGGGCCGATTTTGATGAAACTTAAGAAAAATATAACATAAACTCTAGGGCTTTTATAGATGCATCTCAAAACTTCAGAGGGCTTGCGGCACGTCTTATCCCCAACCGATTTACCTAAAATTTTTTCAGGATGATTTTTTTACTAATGTTCACCAAACTGGAGGGTGAGAATGGCCAAAATCCAACTTTCGTTTATTGAGGGCCACCCTAGTATATACATATATATCTATGGCCCCTAACCCCATGTCTATACTTGACAAATATTTATCATAACAATTAAAGACAATTGTTGTCAGGACAAAGTTGTCTAAGCCGAAGCACTAACAATTTGGCCATAATGATGCAATTATCAGGAGATTATACCTGATAATTTTTTTCTCTGACAACCATTTTGAAGTTTAGAATGACAAAAGATTATTTTGAAATTGCCGATTCTTGACAGCATTAATTAATTTATTTTGAAAGTTTTTTGCTAAAAGATGATAAAATTTTTAGATTCAAATCTGTATTTACTAGCTATTTCTAACTATGCTGAATTATAACTATGCGGAAGTATTTTTAAATGATTTTTGACGGCTTACTTTATCATTTAAAAAAAACCGCTCAGCTAACAACATTTGCTTTTCGAATTAAGTAAAAATCCAAAATTTTCAAAAATTATAAAAACTCTCTTTACTAAATTTGTTTATATGTAATTTAATAAGCCACGTCTCTGTTAAAATAAATCTCCATTTTTGTTTAAATGTAACTTTAATGAAAACAACAGCAACTACAATAACAACAAACAAATAGAAAAACATAAACATAGATTTATGTCAGACATACATACATATTTTGTAATGGCTGATGGTTTTCAAAACACAACATTGTAAAGAGTAAAAATCAAACTAACAAAAAACTAAAGAATTTGTAATTTATGGCTTAATTACAGGGCCAAGACTATGTAAAATGGAATCGAACAAAAACAACAATTGCAAAAAAATACCCTTTTGTTAGAAATTATATAAAATGTCCCTTTTTTTCATACAACCCACAAAAAGGTGTAAGTTGTTGCTGTTTTCTAATTTAATTGTTGTTGTTAGTGTGGCTTTTTTTATTTAGTATATTTAAGGCGTCTTTCAAATATGCATACGCCTTGCCTTGGCTTGTCTTCATATAAAACAAAATCAAAGAAAAAAAAAACTTTGTGAACTTTGTTTATAATATTTACCTTCTTTAAATGTCTGCTTTTCGTTGTTGTTGTTTTTTGTTAAAACGTTGCAATTGCACGCGATGTTGATGAAATTATTTCACTGTAGTTGTTGTTTAATATGTATTTTTTTGTTGTATTTTCAACAACATAAACTAATATAAAATATATTTTATATTAAACACATTTTTCACTAAACACTGCACTGGCTCTTTTATAACATTTATTTATTTATATTTATTATAATATTTACTTTTATTTACAGCCTTAAATTTTATTTGCCAAATAAAATAAATTTTACTAAACACAACAGCACACACTCACATCATTTAACAACTTGTTTAAGCTTGATGCGCAAAAAAAGCTTTTAATAAATAATCTGCACAAAATAAATGTCATCACAAAAGAGTATCACTCACTCACTCACTGGCAGTAATGCCGGATGGTTTAAAATTGCTTGCATTTGGGGATGGGTGGAGATATGGTGTAAATTTACATACATATAAGGGGAATACGTATACGAATTTAATGTTTATCTTGAAAAATTTACGGTAAGTGAGAATTAAATGGAAACTTTTTTTGAAAACTATATTCTATTTTATGTATATTTTTATACCCACCCTCAAAAAAGATTTTGTCATTCCGTTTGTAACATATCGAAATGTTTGTAGCTAGGGTTTTTAATTTCCCTGCCTTTTTTGATTCCCAGGAATCGGGAAACTTTTTTCTACATTCCCGGGTACCCGGCTATTCCCGAAATATATAATAATACTGTAAATTATGAATATAATGAATGCATTTTATATATAGGGATTCGTATTAATTAATTCAATTTGAGCTTAATACACTAAAATCTTAATGCGTAATTAAAAAACGCCAGCCTTTCGTTCCATAAATCCAACACCAATATATACTACATTATCTTTATTTAAAAGCTTAATTTAAATTTAATTAATTTTTAAATTAATTAGTAACAGAATTTATTCAAACTTTGAATGTTTAAATTTTTGTTGATTCAAATCTACTACAAATTGAGTTAAAATGTTGTTTCTTTCAGTTCAGGTTTATTTAGCTTTTAATCATTTACAAAATGATTAAATTATTTTCAAATTATTGGATTCAAAGGTGTTCATTCACAAAATCAAGACGAATATGAATTTTTAAAATACACTATCTGCAAAACACACATTATAAAGCTGTCATTGTTACCGAAACAAATTTGTTGAATAAGCGACAGCAGTACGTATTCAGAAAAATAAATTATAAAAATTATGACGTTTTCCTATAAAATTTTTTGAGATTTTCGTAAAAAAAAATTTTAGTTATTTAGTTTCTCATATTTGAAATTACCCACCCAGCTATAACTTTAAATTTTTTTACTTTTTGCATGTCTAATAACGGTCTATTATTTCCGAGATATAAACGAAAAACTGTAAGAAAAACTTTTTACGCTTTTTTTGTAAGAAAAAAATAGAATTTTAACTTGTTTCTTTGTAGTTTCGTCAGTTTTAAATTCTCGGGAATCCCGACTAAAAATACCGGGAATCGGGTTTTGAAAAATTGGCAAAAGTCCCGGGAAATTTGTCCCGGAAATTCCCGGGATAAAAACCCTATTTGTAGCAGATCTACATTAGATATGTCCGTCTGCTGTTGAAAACACGATAGAGCCCAAAACAAAAGGATCGAGCTGGCTGAAATTTTCAACAAATACTCTCTGTTGATAAGGTTTGTTTGGTATTGAAAATGGGCAATATCGCACCATGATTTCACCTAGCCCCAACACAAATGTCATAAATATGTTGATTATGCGGCATTCTTGATAAAATTTTGCACAAATTAGCTCTAAGTACTCTGAAATTATATTGTAAATTATTGAAATTATATTGTATGATGAAAATCCGGCAAAAATTTTCCCCAAACAAGGTCACCCTCAGAAAAAAAAAACATTTGGGAGAAAGTCCTCGTAAAAGTACAAGATAATCAGGGCAATTATAAATAAAAAATCAGGGAGTTTTTTCCCTTTTTCCTATTCAAAATCAATGTTGATAATGGAGGAAGGGAACAAAATCTCCCGCTGATTTATTGTTCATAATTGGGCTGAATGAAATAGCAAGAGAGTTTAAAAAATTCCTAAAAATTATTCCCTGAAGGGTTATCAATAACAAAAATTGGAAATTATTGGGTATATGACTTGAAAATGCGGGATTTACAATAGATGGCATATGTTTTGAAAGCAGTTTTTGTTTTTAATAACTTATATGTCATTTTGAAGGGTACATATCTGTTATTTATTCTCACTCTCCATGATGAATGGATGAATTCAATGTATGTATTTAGAGCTCAAAAGACAACCTTAGAATTCTCATATTGTTATATTTGCCTTTATTATTTCAGATTTTTAATAATTCACTAAATTAAATTTAACATTTTTTAATAAAAATGGCAATGAACATTTTACATTGCCTTTATTTCTTCATTTTTATTTTTCTTTGATATACATATTTCATATTTTAAATATTACACCAAATTTTAATTAATAATTCCAATGTTTTTTTTTCTAATGGTGCATGTTTCCCAACTACAACCAACCAACCACTGCATTAGCAAAATTTATTTCGTATGTAAATTTTGTTCGGACCAAATGCTTGTTACTACACTACACTTGTACTTGTGATTTTAAGTAATTTCTTTTTTAGACGTGGTAATTTATTATGCAAATTTATTTGGGGTAGCAAGAAAACAAATGAGACTGCCATGATATTTGATTTGTGGGAATTTGTTGGAAGAATTTTTTTTTATGGTGGCGGGGCAATAAATTTCATGGTTTTATAACAGAATAAAAGAAATATAAAATAGAAAATAATATGTACTACATACCGCATATTATTATTGCAGTAAATTCAGTAAACTTTCATTGCAAAAAAAAAAAACAAGAAATTTTAAATTAGTTTTGAGTAAAGAAATGTGAATTTTTACTATAACCTCAAATATGATTTTTCAATATTTTATTTGTTTTGTTCAACAACCTAGCCTATTGGCCATAACCGGTTATAAATATTATTCCAAATCCCAACACTAATCGACAGCCAAAAAAGAGCTTCTTCTAACAGATATGTCAAAAATTTAAAAATCGTATTTGCAGTTTTCGAAGTATTTTCACTAAAACACAGTTCTTTAACAGTTTTATGGCAAGAATATGGAATTTAAAGTTTAAACAATTTTTATCGATTTAAAATCTACGGATGTTAGTTATGCTATTAATTGAGTACAAATGGACATATTTGTAATTAGCGTCCCAAAATTATACAAAAAAGATGTTTTGGCCGATAAGACCTTTTCAAATTTCTTTTTAGTATATTTGTGTAATTTGTATTCAATTTAATCCCCATTAATTATTTCTTGCAATTTTATAGCAAAATAATGGGCTTGAGCGAACAAAAAAAATATGGCAACACACTTCCTTTACCGTTACACAAAAGTAAACAAACAATTTTGATCAAAAACAACAATGACACAAAGAGATAAAAATACAAACAAACATGAAAACAACAACAACAAATCAACGCAAGATTTTCTTCCGATGATCCCAAGTGACGGGGTGTTAAAATGATACCACGGCCCCTAGAATTGCCCCTATTATTATTTGATCTTCGTGTAAACCACATAACAAGTAAGAATATACCAAAACATATTAACAAATAAATTGCAATGGTGGCAAAAACCTGCAAAATAATAATAAAAACAACCTTTGCATACAGATTCAATAAAATCAGCAATAAATTTGGGATATTTTTATTTGTTTAAAAAAACTTACTATTGAAAGACCTTGAGCTAAACCCATCAACCAAGCAGGATTTTTATTTTCATTATTTTCGGCGATCCCACCCGGTCCATACAACTTGTGTTCTTTATTATGATCAAGGGCTTGCAAATGGGGGCGTTTTCTATATCCATGAGTAAATAAATTTGTATATTCTTGAGGGGAGTTAACGTCTAAGGGTTCATTTGGTTGGTTCTTGGAGAGAAAATGGGAATAATTAAAAAAAATATATAGAAAATTGAGAAAAAAAAAATTATCAACTGTAAAGGCCCCGACGAGATTCGAACTCATGATCTCCTGTTTACTAGACAGGCGCTTTAACCAACTAAGCCACGGCGCCTTGTTGTGTGCGTCGTGTAAATTGTATGTTTTAAGCTTTTCTAATGTTGCCAGATGCTGGCATATACTAAAGCTTCTTAAGAAAAAGCTTTTTTGCACAAGGTTGTATTATAAAGTATTAAAATTAACACTATTATGTCAACATTTCATTTCAACATTTTCATACACATAGATCGGAAACTACGAGTGTTGTTTTTGTTTTCACATAGTTTTTTTAATAATACATTCTCACCACATATGTTTTTGGTAACTGAATTGAATGGACTTACCTCTTGCTGCTTTTTAGACACTGTTTTGAATTCCCCTATATTATTGACAAATTCGACTTCTTTGTAGTCTCTTAAATCTTCCTCAGAACAAATAACTCCTGTATCCACACATTCATTTGTAAACATATCATATAACTGTAAGAAAATGTTGTATAATTAATAAAATAAATAGTTATAAAGATATTTTCTTTGATCCCACCTGATAATTTTGTGAACATCGTGGCAGTTTTTCACATTTTTCTGAAGTAAAATTGTAAAAATTGCGCAAACCAAAGTAACGCTCCTCACAATCAACCGGAAAACAATTTTTGAAATAATCTTTGTCCCAATTTTGGCAATCAATGAAATTTTTTTCTGAAAAAATAAATTTATAAATAAAAAATTAGCAATTTTTAAATATTCAATAAATTGGTATGTACTATAATTTAAATTAAACAAATGATTCTTTGGATCTGTATCCGATTCCAGTCATAGTATATTTTATGATATGAATTGGACCCATAACTTGCCATTGCCCAGCTCTACCTCATAATATTACCACCATCAAACTTGACAGTCTTATTTGTGTACTTGGGGTACAGTCTCTATTCCAGTCTTTCCATTGCATCTAAAATTGTATTTAGATTCATCCGAAAAGAGAACCGTATTCCATTACTATCTCAACCAAGACCAGCCTCATTTTCCCTGCGGCTAACAGTTCGAGAACCAATTTCCAATTTTAGATTATTGAGAATCTTCTGGGGAGAAATTTTTGGAAATTTCTTAAACTCTCTTGGTATTAAATGATATTGTCTAGGAGAGCTTTCTCGCAAATGTTTTTTTTACAGTAGTTGTCTTGCGAAATTTTGTTACAAATTTTTAAACTTCTATTTTCTTAATTGATTCCAGAGGAACTTCGAGTTTTCAATTCCGTCCAGTATGAAATCCGACGAAAGTCTCCAAAAAAGTGTATAGAAAGGTTCGGAAAAAGAGGAGTGGTCTAAATTCCTGAATTTGGGATAAGAATGTCCTTTAGACTCCCAAAAGCTTGTAGTAGTCTTTAGGCCGAGGTATTTGCCATTAAGAGAGCGGCCAACTGGCTCAGATATTACAGGATATCTGGTAGGGATATTCGTATATAAACTGACAACATCAAATATAGTCCAGGAATCCCGGGCATCCTTGAATGAGATGGCGAAACATTCGACAGTTGTACTCAGTTGGGTACGAGGACATAGGGAAGGCAATTGAATTGCTCATAACTTGGGGAGGATAGGAGCCTCGACAAGATGGGGTAATGAATCCACTTGTGCTATTACGAGGATGATCTGGCCTGCATTTGACTGTAAACGCACGTCGGATCTACTCGGATTACAACGAATACAACACAGCAATAGGGTGGCGATGATGCAAGATTTGGGCTGCCTCACCACCACTTCTGCAGGAGTTGTCAAAATGAGAAGGAGGAAGAGGCCATTTTACACTTCTTTTGCAACTGTCCGGCACTGGGTTATCTGCGTTCCAGGCTTTTAGGGGAACGATCCTTTACCAAATTCTCCGAATTATCTTGGCAGGAATTAAAGTGTACAGATGCCTTTATCAGATGGTTAATAAGACCGGACATGCAAATGACAGCTCATAGTGGCGCCGTATCTGTCACATGATGGTCTGCGCTCTCTGAAATTCTAGTCTTCTCTAATTGCTATCTATAATTTCTCTTATTAACTCTTTTCTTACTAAATTTATTACTTAACTTATCGCCTTCCCTCTTCTTTTACTTCCCTCTCTCTCTCTCTTCTCTTCTTTATTTTTCTCTTCCTCGACAGATACAATAAATGGACCCACGTGAGCTGTGCTCAAGACGAAAGACTTTGGACGACTAGCTGTGAACCTAACCCAATATCTACCACAGTCGTATATTATTTTGGTATTTAAATTTTCGCAAATCTTGACTCTAGCTATTTGTACAAGCTAATTAAAAAACATATTGTTCAAAAATATTACAAAAAAAAACAATTTTTTTTGTATTAGTCATCTTTTTTACAGAAATTTAAAGGTTTCCATTATTTTGCCAATGTATTTTTTAAAGTTTAATGCTTAAAAAAGCTAATATTTTAATAGAAAACCTAGTATCCTTTTTCATTTTCAAATCATTTCATTTTTAAAATCGATTTCTATTACATACCTTTTACAAACTAAATTTTTTTCTTTCTAAAATTATATTACTCACGTCTTCTCAATGTATGACCATCTGGATCTAGAATTTCAAATCTAGTATCAAATTTAATAATTTCTTTAATTGTACGCTCTTCACTAGCGGTATTTGTGGAGGTTATGGCAATGGGACACAGTCCCACACGATTAAATAGAGACTAAAAGTAATACCATAAATATAAAAAATGTTTGTATTTAAATATAAATATTTCCATTCAAAACATACCACTGTAGGCCATATTACAGAAACTTTTTCAATTTCACCTGCAGCTATAAAACCAAAATCACCACCCACTATGCGTCCCATCTTTAAATGTTTAAAAATAATAATAAATAAAACGAATTCTATAGAGTATTATACAATTGGTCAATTCACAAGGTCTCTTATCATGTCATATTGTCATAATATCCTAATATTTCGCAATGGTTTTTATTGCTTTTCTAGCAAAAAATGTCCTAAAATAATACTACTATGTATGCTATGTTTATTGTGTTATCGTAACCAATCAGAAGAGACCTGCGCCGAATGCTTAAGAGTCGGTTAAGCCGAGCTGCCGAGTAGTGATATATTAGGACATTATGACAATATGACTGATAAGAGACCTTGTGAATTGACCAAATATTTTACCTTTTCCATTAAGACTTCTGGTGTTACATTTACACAACAATAACCATTTGCTCTTATACGAAATTCCAATAGTTCACTATCTTCCTCATTCGAATTTTCCAAAGTAACATCTATTGATAGTTAAATTTATTATTAGTTATATGTGAAATTGTTTTATTTAGTTATTTAATTTACCAAATATTAAACCAATATCTTTAGGTTTAGGCATTCTGGTTATTATTTTAATAAGTTTAAGAGATCCCTGAACTTTGTTTAACAATATCAGGAGTATAGTAAGCCATATTAACAAGTAACTAAAATGAAAGATAAATGTTTGCTGGTAAGAAAATATAATTTAATTTATATATTTGTATTTTTATAAAAAAAAAAAAACATCCCAAATTAGCAGCATTTGAGTCTTTAAGTGAACCATTTGTGCAAAAGGTTTCAGTATGTATTTCTTAAGATCTGTATCATTATATTATCTAATTGTTTTATTAAAATTGAGCCAGATTTAAACCTGCAATTTTAAAAATTAAGCCGTCGCAATAACCGGGCGATAATGGATTACCAAGGATGCACTGTATTTTCGAAAAACCATCTCTGTCTGAACAGAGAAATATACAGTGTTGAGTTTTGAAAGTACTCTTGAATTGCAGCTAACATATGTGGTCTAAAATACAACACTGAATCTAAAAATAATATGCAACTACTCAATACCCAATACACTGACAGCACAATTTCTTTCCTTTTGTAAACAAATAATTCAATTAAAAATTTACATTACATTCTATTAAAAACTGTTTATTTAAGTTTTTACACACTCAAAATCTGGTAACCATAGACAACACTAACAAAAAGCTTTTTGAAAGAGAGAGAAAAGCTTTTCTTTGTAAAAGAAAAAAATCTGACATTTCGCACAAAAACAGTTGTTTTGTTAAATCTGCCTTCTTGTTGTTGAATTTCTTTTTAATTTCTAACAAAAACATCTATAATTTTTAATATTATTTACAATATTTTTCGAAAAATCACAACAAAATCGACTAAATAGTTTAGTAAACATGGAAGAAACCTTGGAATTTCGTGATTTTAATTTAATAAAAAACTTTAAATTTGACGATGAAAAAATATCGACAGTGACTTCAAGGGAACAGGTGTGTGTGTTTGAAATTAATTTGTTGTCTTACTCACTAAAATAAATAAATATTTTATAATTTAGCAAAAAACGGAAAACTCTATAGAAAAGTACTATGATAGATTTCAGCAAATAGGCATGCTAGATAAACATATAACCAGGTACTATAGAGAGGAACATCAACGATTTCTGGAAAATATGTTGCATCGTTTGCCCGGTAATTATGAGTGCTTGGACAGCAGCAGGCCCTGGTGTATATATTGGATTTTACAAGCTGGTCATGTATTAAATTTTACATTTTCCCCGGAAACCTTAGAACAAGTAGTACAATTTTTAGACAAGTATGTGAAAGAAATTACATATAATCATCACTAATATAATAATGAATAACTTTCGTTAAAGATGCCGTCATCCTCAGGGTGGCTTTGCCGGAGGTCCTGGCCAATATCCCCATTTGGCTCCCACATATGCCGCTGTAAATAGTTTGGCCATGATCGGCACACCCAGTGCATTTAGAGCCATTGATAGGGATTCTTTGGAACGTTTCCTTTTCGCTGTGCGAGAACCGGATGGTTCTTTTAGACTTCATGTGGATGGTGAATGTGATGTGCGTGGTGCTTACTGTGCTGTGTCAGTGGCTAAACTTACTAATATGCCAGAGACTACCTTAAGTAAACTATTTGATAAGACTGGAGATTGGATTTCCAGCTGCCAAACGTATGAGGGTGGTTTTGGTGGTGCTCCTGATCTAGAGGCTCATGGTGGTTATACTTTTTGTGGCATAGCCGCTTTGGCCCTGCTAAACGAAGGCCACAAATGTGATCAAGAACAACTATTGGTAAACAATTCATAAAAAAACAAAGGGAATAGTTATTAAATCTTAAATAAATTTTTCAGAAATGGACTTTACAACGTCAAATGGCCTATGAAGGAGGATTCCAAGGTCGTACCAATAAATTAGTGGATGGTTGCTATTCGTTTTGGGTGGGTGCCACTATACCCATAACTCAAGCCATCATGGCAAATGATGGTAAGCCTCTAACAAAGGCCCTATTCGATGTGGGAGCTCTGCAGGAATATATTTTACTATGCTGTCAAAAGCCCAATGGTGGCCTTATTGACAAGCCTGGCAAGTAAGTTCTTTAATCATAACATCACAAATTCCTATAACTATAAAATATTCCATTTCATTTCTTAGACCCCAAGATCTTTACCACACTTGCTATACCCTAAGCGGTGTAGCCATAGCTCAACATTCGGAATCAGCTTTAAATCCTGCCATATTGGGTGATCCCATTAACGAACTAATGCCCACCCATCCCCTATTCAATGTTTCACCACTGGCGGTGGCTCATAGTACCCATTTTTACGAACAATTGAATAAATTACGTTCCTGTACACAATTTGATAATTCTCTAGATGAAGACGATGACATAAGTGAGGATCCGGTAGAGGAAAATCATTCTTCAGTTAGTTCAACAACATCTAATTAATTTTACTTCAATTTAAGAAAATATTTAAAGACAAGTGATCATGATGCAGAGGTATACAAAGAAAAAAATATGTAATTGTGTAAACAAATAATTTTTACCTGTATTTTATATACTGCATACTTTTGGGCAGTTTTTGAACTAGTATTCACTTAAAGAATGTATCTATAAATAATATTCTATATATACCTATATACAGTGAGCCGCAAAAGTGAGTATACACCAAAAATTATTGGATATTTTTTAAGATAATGAAAATTCTAAAATTTATCCATGATTAAAATTTTAAAGTTTCGGTTTGATAGAGATTGGCTTGAATAATATCTTTGGTTGTGAAAAATATAGATTTAAGTCGGACTATAATGATTTTCATGATCTTAAAAAATCAAAAAATTCGCTGCTGTTTACTCACTTTTGAGGCTCACTGTATATCTCTTGGTAAAAAATCAAAGATATACAAGTAAAGCCTTTTTTCTATTTAAAACTGAAATAATATTCTTGTAAATGTTAAATTGATATAAATGTTATTTTCTTAAAAATCAAATTTGACTTAAAATATTGCAATAAAAACAAAAAACAAAATGAAAAGTAAAGAATTTTTGTTATGGGAAGATAAACAGAATGAGGGCGGCGACGACTGGGAAGTTTTCCCCTTCCAAATGACTGACCTGGATATCTAATTAAAATTAATAATGTCCTTTGTCTATATCTAATTAATTTTTATCATGATAAGCGTCAAAATGGTTGTCAAATAAAAAATTATCAGTTATAGTCTCCATTTATTAGTATTATTGCTACTTTAGCTCCTGTCTATACTTGACAAATATTTATATTACTGAATTGTAATAAATGAAAATGAAATATTTATCACATTTAATTAATTTAAGACAAACTTGTCTGAGCTAAAGCACTAATAATTTTGTCATAACGATGCAATAAACTTTTTAATTCTTCATTTACATAACCGATCCCTTAAGGGCCTTATATGGATAATAAGAGCTATATATAAATGGAGATAATTCCTTATCTTGACAACCATTTTGACGCTTATCATGATCAAAATGTATCAGGTATAGACAGGGCGTTATGATAAAATTGTTAATGCATTTGCTTGTCTTGACAACAAACGTCATTAATTGTTATGATAAAAATTTGACAGGGGGTTTTGTTTGACAACAATGTACACACATGTTAAATAAAAAAATTTTTATTTGCGGTTGATTTGCAATTTCTTATTTCTTCAGGCGATTTTTTAAAATTTTGTTGGTATATAACGTCTAAACCCAAGTCTCTTCGAAAATAATATATATTACTATAGATTGATATTTTAGTGGCCTATCGACGACTGTTAGCGAGATATGTGTACGAGAAATTGTATCAAAGTTATTTATGAAAAACTCAATTTTATTTTTTTGTAGCGTTTTTTTATGTATTTCAAACCAAATGTAAACAAAAGTACCTTTTATGCAACTCTGTAGTGAAGTCTACCAAAAAAGATCTGTTTGTTTTCTTCAGCTGCGAATATTTTTCTTTTGTTTGTTGTTTTTTTGCACACCTCTTTTACTCGCATACACACACACTACTTGGCGCCTTCTTTGCAGCAAACGATTTTCACCATTCTTTATTTACAACTGAATTTGTCAATTACTACGAAATTTTAGTAAAATCTATTAAACAAAAACATAAAAATCTTTAAAACACTTTGGTGTTCTGGGAAAATTTATAAGCAAACAAAATGTCTACATTGGAATTGTGTGAAAAATACTTTGAGACACGCGATGTGTATAAGTTGTTCGATGTTGAAAAGACCGCAGCGGAAAAAGACATTAAAAAAGCCTACTACAAATTATCACTGCTAGTGCATCCAGATCGTGTGCCAGAAATCCAAAAAGAAACTGCCACCGAAAAGTTTAAGCTGCTGTCGAAGCTCTATCAAATATTGGCCGATAAAGACAAACGGGCTCTGTACGATGAACAGGGCATTATTGATGATGACGATGATAATTTGGAAGGGAAACTTAACAATTGGCTGGAGTTATGGCGGAAACTCTTCAAGCCTTTAACCGAAGAAGATATAAACAATTATGAGAAGTCGTATGTGGATTCGGATTTGGAAAAGGCAGACATTAAGAAAGCCTATCTGGGTGGTAAGGGTTGCATTAATTATATGATAAATTCAGTGCCATTTATGAAGGTAGAAGATGAACCGCGTATGCAAGAGATTGTCAAAGAATTGATAGCAGCCGGAGATGTGCCAGAATATAAAATCTTTACCGAGGAGCCCGAACAAAAACGTAAGAAACGCCACAAGAAATACGCCCGTGAATCCAAGGAGGCTGAAGAAATTAAAGCAAAAATTGAGGCTAGAAATAAAAAGCGTGCCGATGCTGCTGGCTCAGCGCCACAGGCGGCTGGCGGCAGTCTTGAACAGGCCATTATGGCCAGACAAAAGTCACGTCAAGGTGGTTTTAATTCATTGATGGATAAGCTAATGGAGAAATATGGTAATGAAGATGATGAGGACGATGTTCTGGACTTTAGCGCTTACGAGAAAGTCAACAAGTCCAAAAAGAAGTCGCACAAGAAAGCCGGCAAGGAAAAGGATAGCCCATTGCATGCTGTTAAGAAGGGCAAAGTTAAGAAACGTTAAAAGTACGACGAGGGAAATTAATTATTTTTTTTGTTTGCTTTAGTAATTAGATTTATTTTATACACGATTATAACATATTTGTAGGATAAAAATACATAAATAAGTATTTTCATTAATTGAAAAAAGAAGGATGAATAAATTTTTTTTGTTTTAAAAAATATTTTTTTTGCATTGATTTTTTTAAATAGAAATTTGGAAAATGTTCAAATAGATACTTGTAGATTTGAAATGTTTAATTTTGATCGATTTTAAGTAACAGTTTTGAACCAATTGTAGAATAGAAATAAAATTATATACCAATATTCTAGGTCCTTATAAAATTCTAAGATAGTGTTTCGTGGAAAGGACAAATCCCCAAATATTATTTATTGATCAGAAATGTTGGCTATTAAAAATGGACAAAATCGGTTAAGTAGAATCAGAATTATGGATCAAACAATGAGACTTCCTTTTCACATATTTTGTTCGGGATGGTTTCAATTCCGATCGATTCAAAAAATATTTAATAATTCTATATTTCTGATTTTAATTTGAGAACGTTTTTAATATTAAAACAAAAGTGAATGTTTTGGTACAGAAATTGATTAAAAGTTTTAGAAAAAGAAATAAATACAAGAAATTTTTTTTTGACTTTTTCTGAAGAAGCAAAATGCGGAATTAATTCCATTTTTAATACATCAAAAATAGGCCAAAAATCTAGGTTGTCCCGGTTTTTTTTTATATCTCAGGTCGATTTTGTCGATTTTAAATAGTAACCGAGCTTGATACTTTCTTAAATCTTTCATAATAACTAAAAGGTGTGAGTTACCATTTTCCGCTTTTCTTACTATAGCTGGATTCTTGACAACTCCAATATTATTTTCATCGGCTTTTGAAGAAGCCGCTAAATTAGTGGCACAGGTGGCTTGCGGAATACCATGTCTCTCCTTTTTACGATAATAGCGTATTACTTCATTATTTCATGGCCTTGATATCATCCCAGGCATCAGCCATATTTCAAAGGATTCTTTATTATTAAATCCTTTAATGCATGGCAGAACAAGTTGGTTCTACCATGCTTTAATGTTTTCACAAAATTATAAAAATAAACTCTTAAAAACTACCTTTTGCCGCTGTTTTTTTGTTGATTCAACATAATAACGTCAAAGTCGTGTCATATTGACAATTTTTTGAAAATTTTTATATTTTAATCAATCATCTGGCAACTTATACCCCGGATGCTCCGGCTGACATCAGCAAATTTGGCTGACATCAGCCACTCACTTGTGTATTTCTTATGGGATTTTTTGGCTCACATACCCACCAAATCTAAATCGTAAAAACTTCATATAAAATGGTTTGGCTGATGTCAGCCACGGTGCTGCCACTTCAACAACCACACACAAAAGATGGCAACATTTGTCAACTGAAAAGTGCTACCAAGTTTTCAAACTAATGCCAGCAAAAAGAAGAAGAGACATTTTGACATTTTTATGTAAACAAAAGCCAAAACACTAAAACTGCGCTAAAAACTATAAATAATTACGAATTTTTTCCCTTTCATTCAATTTAATGCATTAAAAAGCCACAAAAATGTCTTTAAAAACAACAGACAAATGTCGCCTGTGCTTGGTGGAAACAGAAATACCAAAAACCTATGAATTGTTTAAGAACAATGATGGCGTAGCGTTTAAAACAGAAGTGGATCAAAATGATGAATTTACCAATTTGAAACTGTACGAAAAAGTGGAATATTGTTGCGGTGTAAGGGTACGTTTACTAATAGCAGAATACAATTTTAGGAATTATGTTTAATTTATTGAATTATATTTTAGCTGCACAATAAGAAACAAATGCCCACACGAATTTGTGGCAAATGCTTCAACACGGTACACATGTGGTTTAACTTTCGCCAAATGTGCTACAATTCACAAGTGTTTTTGACCACACAGAGCCAGGAAGTTGTGGACATAGATCAGGAACTGGAAGATCTACAAACAATACGTACAAAATTAAATAACAAGAAAACTGCAGATATAATTGAGTGCCTAGAAGCGGACAGTGAAGTGGGCATAATATATGAGGATGTGGACGATGATGCTGATGATAATAATAATGATGATGGTGATTATTTGGATAACCATTTTGAAGTAGATGGTGATGATGAAAACGATAATGATCACCAAGCTGTCAAAAATGATCATGTTACGAAACAGGAGTTAGACATGGGGAATTGTAAATTGGAAAATATGGCGGAATTTATTAAAGACAATGGTGATCTCTTGGAGGCCCTAACAACCGATGATTACAATGAAGCCTTGGCTTACCTTAATGCAGAGGATGATGATGAGCTGGAAGAGTTTATAGATCACTGTGCCACCAAGAATATCTCGATAAGGCAATTAAATGCTAAAGCTATGACAAAATATAAACCGAAAATAGGTAAACCGAAGCCAAAACCCGTTATAAAAGAGGAAAAAAGTCAAAAGACAATTAAGTTGCCGAAACCCTCCACATTTATGTGTAATATCTGTGGTAATGTTTACAGCAAGAAACCATTGTTTCAGCATCATATGCGCATGCATTCCGACGTTAAGCCTTATCAATGCGAGTAAGTGGGATTTTTAAGGTGTTAAATCGTATAAGGTTTTTATTAAATGTATTTTCTTTTCTTCTTAGACTTTGCGATAAATCTTATCGTATTATGAGTGATTTGAGAAATCATATGTATCGTCATACTGGAGAAAAACCATTTAAGTGTAAATATTGTGATCGCCATTTCATGGATCGCAGTTCCCGCCACAGACATGAAAGGTAAGTCCAATTTATTTTAAAGAGAAAATTTTAAAATTCTTATTTTTTTTTGTTTTTCTTATTTTATAAAAGAATTCATACAAATTCAAGGCCATACAAATGTAATATATGCACGAAGAGTTTCTCTTATTCGGCAATATTGAAAAATCATTTGAAATTGCATTCGGGAGAAAAGGATTATATGTAAGTAAACAAAAAATTTAATATAAAAACATAAACTCAATTATTTAAAAAACATGCACGCCATAATTTAAAAGATTTACTATTCGTTTAATAAAGAAAATACTCAATTTAAAGTTTGAACATTTTCTTAATTTTGACCATTTAAAAACTTAACGAAAATTGATTTTCTAAACCAAAAACATTTCAACGGAAATTTTGCTATATTCGTTTAACATAGATCAGCTTAAACAAATATTTAGAAAAATGTTTTACTTTTGATGAAATCCTTATTTAATATAAAATTTCAACTTTCTTTTCAGCTGCTCAATTTGCAATAAATCCTTTACATTGGCTCATCAACTGAAAGCTCATATGCTAACAATATCGCATAAACAAAAAGAGGCCGCATTTGAAGCATCTGGCTATAAGATTCTCTATGAAACAGCTGTTGATATTTAATTTAGGATCAAAGTTGTTAATAAAAACAAATTCTTTTAAAAAAATTTCTAAACTATAAAAAAGTTTATTCTAGACTGTATATAAAAAAAGGAAAGCATACATAAAATAGAAGAGTAAAATAATAATAAATCAATTTAAATATGCATAATTTGTATTTGTATTGAAACTATTAAGTGGACATTTTTTCTTCCCTTACTTAACATATACTCAATATGAAGTTGAGTTATTAAAAATATTATTGTTAATTTGCCAACACGTCCAATTGTTCTACAGCTTTATGTAGTGTAGTGTTTTTATGGGCCTTTAATTGATGCGGCAGTTTAAATGATTTCGCACAAGGTTCACATCTGGAATAATAATAAATAAAAAATTTTTTATTTTCTTTTTAAATATATATTTTTTTTAATACATACCTGTAGGAGCGTTCTCCAGTATGAACTTTCATATGCTTTTTTAGAGTTGTAGCCAATGAAAAGGCTTTACCACATAAATTACATTGAAATGGTTTTTCATTTGTGTGAATTCTGAAATGAGGACAAAAACATAAAACATGTAAAAGTGCTATCTATAAACGTATTCGGTTGTCCAAAATCTTAAATATACTTTACAAAAGCATACATTAGATAAAAATTTAAAAAAAATGATTGGTTAACAAGAGAGCTATATTCCGTTGTGCCGAATCTTATATAATTTACTTAAAAATATTGTTTTTTCAAATATTTTTAAAATTAACTTATTTTTAATTTTTTTTAAAAATTTTTAAATTTTTTTTTAATTTTTAATTTTTTGGAAAAAGATTTTTAAAAAAAAAAAAAAAAATCGGGGTAAAAAATATTTTTCCCGATTTTGACCCATTGTAGGTCCAACTTACTATAGCCTAATCGTTGTCCATTGCATCGTTGCAATGGACTTTGAAATATCTATCATTAGATATCCATATTGTCTATATTACTGACTTAGAGCTAGTTTCTTACTTGCCAGTTAAACTCAGCTTAACACGCTGTTATATTAATCCTGAAATATAGTTTGCCGGAATTTAACCAATGATTGTGTTTCTCACTAGTGGATTAATTTTGTTAGCATTGCCATACTTTTCAGTCAAATCACATGTTTATTCTTCAAATTTTTTCATATAAATATGGCATTTTATAAGAAAAAGCAACCGCGTTACATAATTTTTTTTGTAAATTTTAACTTTCTAAAAGAAAAAGCGACATAAAAGTATATAAAATGTATATTAAAAATTATATTGATGTTAATAAAGCAAATAAAAACAAAGAGCTGCTGTGCTGAATTGTTTATTTTATTTTCCATCTGTTTGTGCTTTGGCATTTTATACTTAGGTTTAACTCACCAATGATGCTCAGTTAAACCTAGATTATATAGCATATAAACAATAAGTGAGAAACACAATTTTTAGTTTAATTTAGGTTTAAGCGAAGAATGTAGATTATCTCTATCCCAGAAACTAGCTCTTAGTAATCCAGATATAGATCAAAAATAGGCCAAAAATCGAGGTTGTCCCGGTATTTTTTCCTTAAATCTCAGCAATTTGTGGGCCGATTTTGTCGATTTTAAATAGCAACCGAGCCGGAAGAATTCCCGATATATTGATGTATGAATCATGTATGTAAGTTATTTCGGGGCTATGGAAAGTTGATTTCAACATAGAGACGGACATGGCTATTTATAACGATCCAGAATATATATATGTATACTTTATGGGATCGCAGATGAAAAATGTGGAAATTACAAATGAAATCCAAAATATATACCCTTACCACTCATGGTGAACGTATATCTATCGTCATTTCCACGGTACCGAACACCCAAAATAAAATAATATCTCAAATAAAACCATAATACATACCTTTCATGCCTCAGATTCGAGCTGCGATCACTAAAACGTCTGCCACAGTATTGGCATTCAAAAGGTTTTTCGCCGGTATGCATGCGCATGTGGGCTTGCAAATTACAGGCTGTTATAAAGCGTTTAAAACACAATCTGCAATAAAAATTAAACACAAACAATTAACAAACTAAACCAAAAAAAGAATTCTCTCTTAAACAAAACTTACTCGCACTCATGATTCTTTTCCTGACGATGCACTTTCATGTGAGCATTTATAAGCTGACGACTACCAAAGTTATTGCCGCATAAATCACAAACCCATACTTGCTGCTGTGATGAGCTAGAACTACTAGCAGAAGCTTTATTATGCTCCACATTTTTGGTGACCACCGAACGTTTAGCAGTTTTTGTCATTTTTGAATTAACTACCACCACACTAGAATTTCGTGAAGATATATTACTGCTGGAGTCATCGATTAAATATTCATCCACTATATATTCGGTTTGCAAGTCATTTGTGGCATTTGATAAATTAGAATCTTGTTCCTGTAGCTCTATAAAGCCTTCTGCCTCCTCCTTGGTGACAACAGTTGAACTCACTAGAGCTTGATTGTCTTCCATATCGGATTCACAGTCTAACATTAGTTGCTGGTCTTCGACTTCATCTTCTTCCCCCTCATCTTCCCCTTCTTCTATGGGTATGAATTGTATATTTTCATCTTGATCATCGGTTTCTATGTGGTGTTCATCATCATCATCTTCTAGATTTTGTTCATGTGTTATATTTTCATTTTTAATATCCTTAAGATAATAATATTCTCCACTATTTTGTTTTATATCATGTATAGCTGTTTCTTGAGTGTTCTCATCCAAATAATCATCCTCTTCAGCTGTAGCTTCATTCATTTGGAAATCTTGTATTTTTGCAGATTTAAGTTTTTCATCAGGACTATGACTCTCTTCATTTTCTTCATCTTCTTGTTCATCTATATTTTTATCCAAACTACTGTCATGATTTTCAGCTGGTTCCGAGTGTTCCAATATTTCTTCCATTTCTACCATATTATTTAAATCATTGTCAGCTAGTTCTTCTTCATCATCATGAGCTATTAGATGGTCTGTATTACTATTTATTTCGGGGAAATTTGTATCATTGCATAACTTCTTTGGTGATTTATCCAAAGGAGTTCCTGGCCGTTTCAGTATATGCGACTTTTCAGCTTCCTCCTCTGAGGCTAGCCCACCCTCTTTAATTTCTTCAATTATGGCATCATTAGCTATATTATCCTCTTCAAAATCCACTGAGGGTGGCCTTTCGGGTTTAAATAATATACTAGCTGATTTGGTACGTTGTAATATGGTTTGCAAATATGTATCGGAAGATCGACAAGTTTTCCGAAAATTTATAGCATATTTAACCAGGGTTAAACATTTCTTACAAATTTTTTCCGGCAAGTTATCATTTGGTTTCATCTAAAATTTTCTTCACATTTAAGCAAAACAATCGGTTTAAGATTTATAAAATTCCATACTCACCGATATGCCAGAACACTCATAAATATGTTTCGCCAACTGTTTATCCTCATTGAAGAGATGGCGCATTGATTCATCGCCACCACTCGCTTGAGGTTTCTTTTGTTCTTCCACAAGACACACGCGACATATGTTCCACGTTATATTGATTTCCATTTTAAGTAATTGTCTACTATAAATGCTTGTGTTATTAGGATTCTATTTTAATTCAAAATATCGACATACAAATGGTTTTTCTTTTAATTTAAAAGAAATAAAACAATATTTTGTGATAAAATTTTAGTTTACGAAGAATGCTGTAATAATTTTGACATTGTAAATAAAGTGTAAAGAACAAGGTTTAAAAGAGAATATAAAATCAAAACAATGTTAAAAACAACAAATTATGTTAAAATATTAGTACTAACACAGGCATGTTATATTTTACAGTGCTGCAATGCTAGCGATATCCTAAAGTCGTTACTAAAATCGACTTTTAGAAAACTGAGAACATAAAGTAGAATTTCAGACATATTTATATCAAGTGTAATTTAAATAAAACCCTTATTCGTAAGTTGGACTGACTTGGATCTAGATTATAAATATGTTTAGAAGTGGCTGAGATATGAGAGAATTTGTCACACAATAAAACCATATAAAGATAAAATATTAAAATTCTACCAAAAATTCATAAAAGACCAATAATTTTTCAAAATTCGGAAATTTTAAAATAACTTATTTCAAAAATGAAAAGAAACAACAGACTTTTAACCAGAGCTTCGAACTAATTAATTCAATTTGAGCTTAATTCACTAAAATCTTAATTTGGAATTAAAAAATGTAAGCCATTTATTCCATAAATCCATTCCCAACATCTTTAGCTTCAATATATGCCAACAAAAGCAAAAAGTTTCTAAAACTGTTTACATCGTATTTTATTAAACAAAACTTAAAATACATAAGAAAAAAATATTTGAAAATAAACTTAATTTTCTGGAGCGCCTATTTGCAACACAGATCGGTGTAGGGAAGTATTTAGATGGGTCTTTAAATGATGTGATAATTTAAAAGATTTTCCACAAGGTTCACATCTAGAATTAAAGAAATAATAGTAATTTTTAGATCAGCACCTACATATATGCAAAAAAAAACAATAATTACCTATACGATCTTTCATTGGTATGAACCTTCATGTGATTTTGTAATGTTGTAGCCAAAGTAAAAGTTTTACCACAATTATCACATTTGAAAGGCTTTTCATTGGTATGAGTCCTATGTGTATACAAAAAATAAATATATTAACCAATGTTGGGCCAAGCAAAATTGACTTACCTTTCATGTCTTAGACTTGAGCTGCGATCGTTGAAACGTCTGCCACAGTATCTACATTCAAATGGCTTTTCCCCTGTATGTATGCGCATATGAGCTTGTAGATTACAGGCGGTTATGAAACGTTTAAAACACAATCTAAAATTAAGCAATTGTATTAAAGTATTATAACAATTATTTGCTGAAAAACTTACTCGCATTGATGATTCTTTTCCTGATAGTGAACTTTCATATGAATGCTCATAAGATTGCGATTGGTAAATTGATTGCCACATATTTCACAAACACATACTTGAAGTTGAGATCCAGGCAAAGATCTGGTAGCGGAAGATTTTGTTTGAACTCGTTTAGCTTTACGTATTGGAAGAATGATTGGACTGGTTCTTCTTTCAGTAGCTATTGAAGCATTTAGAGATTTTGTTAAGGTTTTATTTCTATGACTTTTTGTTTCAATAGTTTCTTGTGAAGACGGCGACTCATTGTGAGCACCAACATTATCATCCACTATATATTCTTCATCAAAGTCACTTATTAAAGTTGATGTATTGGAATTTTGTTCGTGATATTCAATTTCATCGTTTGTATCAACAGTTGAACTCACTTGAGCATTATTGTCATCGATTTGTTCTTCCAAATGTAGCATTAATTCCTCATCAATATCCTCCTCCTCTATCTCTTCATGTTCTTCAATAGCATAGTATTCAATATTTTCATCTGTCACTGTGTGTTGTTCCCCAGTCTCTTCTAGGTTTTCATGACTATCACTTGAGTTTGGATTTTCATTTTTTATATCTTTAAGCAGAAAGTATAACTCCTCTTCACTGTCTGTTTTCAAATTATGCATGTCTGATTCTACGTTTTCAGCCAAATCATGCTCATTATCATTATGATCATCAAGGTCCTCTTCAGTATTTCTCACTTTTGTAAAACTAGCATTCATATAGAATTTTTGTAATTGAGAGGGTTTGGTTTTTTCATTTTCTTCATCAACATTGGGGTCTTGTTCATGATTTTCTTTTAAAATCTTAACATTTGGTATAATTTTGTCGCTACTACTATCATCAATTGTTTGCGTAAATATTTGTTCTTCCATTTCGTCTGAATGTTCAATAATTTCTTCCAGTTCCACGGTATTATCAATAGCATTATCACTAACTTCCTGCTCTTCAACATCTTGTTCTAAATCTATATTTTGTACAGTTTGATTCACTTTCTGTTCAATAGCTGGTGCATTATCAGGTGAATCAAAAAGCTCTAATTTTGATCGTTTTTCTACTTTGGAAAGTTCAATATCATTCTCTACTTCACTTGTAGCGTCAGTTTCCATATTTTCTACATCATTCTCATCATCACTTACAACACAACTTGGTATGTCTGGTTTAAACAATGTGCTTGCCGATTTGGTGCGTTCCAACATGGATTGTAAATAAACATTTGAAGCACGGCACGTTTTACGAAAGTGCACGGCATTATTTATAATTTTTAAACAGTTTAAACAAATTTTGTCGGGTAAGGAATCGTTCGGTTGCATCTAAAATAATGAATTTTATTAAATTAACCGAAATTTGTATTATACAGGTTAATACTCACATTGATACCGGTAAATTCATAAATATGCTGTATCAACTTTTTGTTTTCATTAAATAGATTTCTCATTTGTTCTGTACTACTGTCGCTATTAGATCCTTTGTTATTTTTTTGTTCTTCCTGTAGACACACACGGCATATATTCCATGTTATACTTATTTCCATGGTTAATGTTATTATTTCAAATCAACTTTTAATAAAATACATGTATTAAAATTTATCAAAACACAAACTAACAATATTTTTGTTTATCAATTGAATTTGAAGTAATTCAAGGTGTATTCATTATAAGGTAATGTCGATAGCACAGCTGATTAGTTTTGTCTTCATTTGTTTACAGACTAGAACTGTCAAATTCACTAGTGTTTGTTGTCGCGAATAAAACAACAAACGTAAAAGGAACATAAACAACAGGCATACTTTGACATTTACATTCTATATAAACAAATTGTTGTAGAATCGCTCTCACCTTATAGTGAATACGTCCTGGACCAATTTTAGTGATGCCTACTGTTGGCAGATAATTTTGTTGTAAAATCAACAAAATTGGTCTAAAAAATCGTCAAAAACGACAAAATATTTTTGAAATCGTTTAAAAATCAAAATAAAAAAAATAAAATTGATCGGGTTTTTTTTGAAAAAACTAACAATCCAATTTTTAATGAATTAATGTTGTAAAATAGGTGTTATATAATAAGAATTATTTAATATTTGTATACAAAAATTAAATATTTGTATTACAGATCACTACAGATATGAAACAAATGACAGTTCTAAAAAAAAACCTTCAACAAATGGCCGAGATATAAGCAAAAAACTACGAATACCCCGATTTGACACCAAGAAAGGCATTTCAAAGACCTTTCCTTTTTTTGTGGAACATTTCAGCTAGCTAGCTCCTTTCCTTTCATAAGGATCTAGAATATACATATATACTTTTGTGGGTCTGCCATGAATATTTCGATGTATGTATTACTAATGGAATGACAAAATCAATATACCCCCATCCTTTTTGATAGTGAGCTAAAATTTTATTTAATGTGAGCTAAAAATCGATCGACGATCGAACATTTCAGAACTTTATTTTTTTAGCAGATATAATTTTTTTTTTTGTAAAACTTTTTATGCTCCACTTTCAATATCTTATCAATAATAGAAAAATGGTTCCCAATGCAAATAGAAAAACTAAATTCTACAGAATTTAAAATACAATTGGGGGATTCAAACGGTCTGCTATTAGGTTGTATTGTCATAATGTCCTAAAATATTTTTAGTTTAAACAATTTTTTGTTGTGTTTCAAACAATAAAGTTGTAAACTAATAAGACTTTTTGAACCATGTTTATTGTTTTGTCATAAAACAACATTTTTTTGTTTGCATCACAACAACAATTTGTTTAAACTAAAATAATATTTTAGGGCATTATGACAATACAACCTAATAGCAGACCTTTTGAATCCCCCACATAAATAGCAACTTTGTCAATTAATTTTTTTTTAAATACCGTTACCGTTAAAATACGCCGACTGAAATAATCCAAATAAGCATTACCGTTAATTTATAACTGCTTCGAATCCGTAGCAACCTTGATAAAAACACAGAATTTTTTTTTATAACTTGGAAAACTTTTAGTACTGAAATTATTTATTATACCCACTCATGGCGAAGAGTGGCAAGTATATATATTCTGGATCGTTATAGATAGCGAAGTCGATATAGCCATGTCCGTCTGTATGTTGAAATCAACTTTCCGTAGCCCCCATATAACTTACATACATGATTCATACATCGACAAAATCGGCCCACAAATGGCTGAGATATAAGGAAAAAGCTGGGAAAACCTCGATTTTTGCGCTATTTTATATCATTATTATACACAATGGATAGATATTTCAAACTCCATTGCAAAGGCTATAGTAAGTTGGACATACAATGGGTCAAAAGCGGGAAAAAAATGTTTTAACCAGAATTTTTTTTTCATCAAAAAAATTTTTTTTGTCATAAATTCTTTTTCAAAAAAATTTTTTTTTTTAGAAATTTTAAAAAAATTGGAATAAACTTAAAAAAAATGTTTAAAAACAATTTAAAAAAAAAATAATTTTGTTTAAATTAAAAATTTTTTTAAGTATAATTTGGTGAAGGGTACATAAGATTCAGCACAGCCGAATATAGCACTCTTACTTGTTTTTATTTATTATTATTTTTTTAGTAATTATTTGAACTTTTTATTTATATAATTTGAAAGTAAATTTTTAATTTGGTAATTATAATAAATGAACTTAAGCCAAATTAAAAATTTACTTTCAAATTATATTTATTATTATACAATTATAACTGAGCCAGTATAACGGACCATATATGTAGTTTCGACATTTTTGAAAACCTAAATTGCAAAAAAATTTTAATAATAATAATGGTATTGAAGAATATTTAAATATTCTAAGAAAATTTGGCAAACGATTAAATAACTAGATCGATTAAAAGTTAAAAATTAATGTTCAAATTCATGAATCTGATTTGTAATTTCCCTGCTGAAATAATAAAACTTTGAACTAGAACCTGTTTTACTTATCCAGAACCTCATTTAGTGTTATCCACGATCTACACATTTTTATTAATTAATAAAAAATTTCAAACAAATTTTCAGTTGACCGCTCCGCTTTAATCATTACTTCTCTATGAGCATCTCTCTATCACGCTCTCGAACTCTCTTACCAACTCACATACTATTACAAATTTCTATTAACACAATGTGCCATGACTTACACCATCTTGATGAGTTTAAGCCAGGTTAAGAACGTCTTACCATCAAACTACACCAATCAACTAACTGAAAGCAACAAAAATGTTCACTGAAAAGAAAAAAGAGAGAACACCTGTGGCACAAGTCAGTCTTGGGAGAAACGTGATTAAGTAAACAACGTTTAAACCGGTGAAGCGCTTACCAATATTTTTTCTTGTTAACGGAAAGAAGTGTATAACAAAAAACCAAACTTAACTGACAAAAAAAAAAAATATCAAAAAGATCTTAAAGCGCATTTTTAACAAAACGCGATAAAGAAAAAAAATATTTAATAAGATTGGTATAGAAAAATAAAGTAATACATATATAGAAAGAAATTTTGCGCAGAAATAGAGGAAGAAAGAAATGTAAGCAAAAATTAAAAAAAAAATGTAGAGACGACTTTCACTACGGTTCAAAGCGCAACAAACTCCAATTTGATAATTAAATATATAAAAAAAAGACACAGGTTTCTGCTAAAGTTAACTCCAAGGGCTCTTTCTTATACACCAACCAAACAAACCAAATGATGTGAATGTGTTTAAAAACAAACAAAAAAAATACTAAAAATTAAATATTCTCACATTATAGCACCGCCACATCCATCCATCCATTCAGCCATGTTCATATGAGTTTGTTGTTGTTGTTGCATACAAACAAAGTATGTTTTGCATATTGTGGCAACAATACTTGTCGTAATTAATTACTAACTCTATGTAATTCAATGGGTTTTAAAAACGTTAAGCTATTGTGTTGATTAATTAAAAAAGATAAATTATAAATCATATTCGTATTCGTCTAAAAAATATATAAATTTGTTTAAAAAATGTTAATATACACAAATTGAATAACACAAACAAATAAAATTACTACTTTATAATGAAAAAATAAGAAGAAAAAAAAATAAAGAGAGTTACTGTCAGTCAGTCAGTCACAACATCTAACAAATACATTGAGACAAAAGAAATACAACAAGAAAAAAAAAACATTTAAGAACAATAGCAACAATATTGGCATTAGTGTTGCCAAAGGTTTTTTGAAAAAATACTACTGAACTTTTTGCATTTAAATTTGCATCTTATTTGACATAAAAAAGTCAAACAAATTATTTTTAAGCTCTCGAAAGTAGTTTTTATGTTAAATAATAAAATATAAAACCAATATTTTGAGATTTCTTCAAAAAAACAAAAGTATTTTACAATTTAATTACTTTTAAAAACCAAATCCAGATAAATACACATAAATCAGAAACACTGCTGTCAAAGACCTAACTCAGTTGTCAAAAACCTAAGTGGTGAGAATGTATTAGTAAAAACAAGTAAGAGATCTATATTGGGCTGTGCCGAATCTTATATACCCTTCACCAAATTATACTTTAAAATAAAAATTTTAAATATTTTTAGGTTACAAAATTTTTTTTTTTCAAATTTGGTTTTTCTTTCTTGAAATAAAAATTTTTTGGAATTGTTTTTTTAAAATTTAGCAAAAAAAAACTTTTGATAAAAAAAAAATTCGGGTTAAAAAATATTTTTTCCGATTTTGACCCATTGTAGGTCCAACTTACTATGGTCGTATATACGTCGTTGCAAAGGTCTTTGTAATATCTATCATTAGATATCCATATTGTCTATATTAATGACATAGTAACCCAGATACATATAGGTCAAAAATCGAGGTTGTCCTGGTTTTTTCCTTATATCTCAGCCATTTGTGCATCGATTTTAAATAGCAACCTAGCCGGAAGAATTCCGGAGATATTGATGTATGAATCGTGTATGTAAATTATTTGGGGGCTTCGGAAAGTTTATTTCAACAGACAGACAGACGGACATGGCTTAATCGACTCCGCTATCTATAAGGATCCAGAATATATATACTTTATAGGGTCGGATTATATTGTGGAAATTACAAACGGAATGACAAACTTATATATATCCTTCTCACGATGTGAAAACAAACACAACACTCGTATGTGTGATTATTTTGAGGAACCACGTGACTTTTAATTTGGAAAAACCTGGTTGAAACTCTTCGATACTCGTGGAGTACCATTTAAAACTCATATCTTGAATTGTTTTAAGCGTTCCTGCTTCCTATATGAGGATATTGGTCGACTAGAGACTTCCTTAAATCGAGTGGGATGCACTGGCTTTTTAGTTACGTACCTTGGCATTTATTTTGGAAATTCCCAAAAAAATTTTAAGAATACATTACTTTACTTTGCATTAATCATGTAAAATTCGTATAATCGGTAAAAATGTATTGTTTTTTCGGCCGGTCAATAGTTGTTTTGTAAATAGATACTTTTTGACCGATAGAAAAAACATAATTTTTTCACCGTTAATGTATACGAATTTTATTTGTATTTACATAGGACAATCTTACTTATATCGATATGTGTTCAAATGCTTTCAAATTTCTAAGATCGGGCTTTGGAATATTTTTTTCAATTTGATCTTAGCTATGGACAACCTATTTCGGTCTTCAGCCAAGTGTTCTTAATTTTTAATATCAGATTTTGGATGTTTTTCGACAACATGATCTTTTCTATTGAGATTCGGTCGCTATCTTCTACTTCTTCTTAACAATTTTTACTGGTTTGAGTTAAATTTGGATTAAAAAAAATTCCTGGAAATTCCGGAAATGAAAATATTTTTTATTGTGGAAAAAGGTCGGGAAACTTAGGGTTCCTAGTACCAAACGATGTTATTAGCATTGTTTATGGCCTGATACATAAACTCAACTACTATCCCGAAGTTGTAGTTAATAATGTTCACATATTGCCCGAATCTTCAAGATTATTTGTTCGTTGAAACCATTTCTATGCTCGAAATTTCATATGCAATTTGTTTTGGTGGATAAAATTCACCTCAGTTGTATTTAAGTACTAATGTTCACGCATTCTCTGTTCGTTGAAATCATCAATTTGGTGTCATCTTTGTTTAATGACAAACCCAATTTCGCTAAACAGGGAATGTTCGTGATAAGTATCAATATCGTCGAAGAGATACATTCCAATTTTAGTTTATTATTGCAAAAAGTGTTAGAGATAGATATCCAAGGTGTAGTCTGATTTAATTTCGGAGATCAGAGCCCATTTAAAACGAAGGAGAGATCAAGATAATTACTCGGTTTTGGCAGATTAAAATCCCACGACCCCTGGATCGACTATTCGGAACGAACCGAGTCTTACGCGGCTTAAGATAGTCATCCCAGCGAAAAAATTTTCGACAACATTGAAGCGGTTAAAACAATAACAACAATCTACATTATAGAATATATACCGATTATATACCAATGAAAACAAAATTGCTAATTCACTTGGAAGTCCTTGTATCTCAAGAATAGGAAAATGATCCAAACTCATCATTACCAAGTTCAGTATAAGCACCCGAAGATGCTGGTAAATTCAATCCAACTGTTCACAGTTCTGCAAGAAAATATTAGCAACATGCTCCAAACTGCACTGTCCCAAAGAACTGACTCCACAAAGGTTAAGTTAGAATTGGTTATGTGAGTCGCTCTTAGAAATGGCATTTCATTCGAAGCCTATTCAGTCACCATTTCCTAATGCGGATCTGAAATTTACAGAATACGTATAATCACAATTCAACTAGATCAGGCGCGGATCCAGGGAATGAAAAAAGGAAATTTCGCCCCCAAATTCCAAAACCACCAGAAATAAAACCTAAAATAAGATGTATGTGCCACCAGATACAAGTTTAACCCATAAAGTTTAAACTAAGGGCACTGATACACGTTCAATATATATTCTGCGATTTGGATCTCGATCCATCAATACTACATGCTACACGTTCAATAAATATCGCGATACTGGATCGCGGTCAATATATATTGAACGTGTAGCAGTGCCCTAAGGATGGAACAAAATACAGTTTATCTATCTATCTTTCAATTAAAAAATATTAGTTCTTAAATTCAATCGATTGACATATTTATTATCGCAATTCGGTCCACGTTGAACTCACCTGCATTCCCTTTAAGCTTTTAAAATTAAATAAATTCATTCGATTTCCTAATTTTTGTGGGTGTTCTTTCACTTTTTTGTTGTTTCTGATTTATTATTTTTTTATCTAGTGCCTAACGAAACGGCAACACTGCCTCGCATCTTTTCAGCACACGTCTCTCACCTTTGTGTATCGTGCAATAAAAGCTATTGTACCGTTAGAAGTGCCCATTTATGTAGTGTATGAGATTTGAAATATGAGAAATTTATTCATAATTGCCTTAAGTAGGAGCTCCATCCAGCCAGCCATCCATCCATCTACTGTAAATGTATAAGTACGTATAGCAACAAAATCATTGGAACAGTGCACAGATAATAGAGACTAATTCACTCACTACTACACACCACACAATACATCAATACAAGATATAGTTAACAACAATAACGACAACTTGAACAAGAACAAAAACAAAAGCTACTACAGATGAATAACAAGAACAACACAAAAAAATAAAACAGATCAGTGCAGCTGTTTTCAACAACAACAACAATAAGAACAACAAGAACAAAATAGTGTAACCAACTAACAATCATTTAGCAATTGTTTCGAATATGTAATACAACCAACAACCATTATTATTTAGCAAAAAGAAAATCAGAAGAAGAAAAAAAAAAAAACTTGGGAGAGGCTACCAGCGAAAAGAATGAAAAAACAAAAAAATTGTAGTAGGAAATAAAGAAAAGAGTTAAAAGGCAGTGGAAAAGTACTTAATGGAATTCCACATGCATGCATGCAGTTAAAGCAAATGCAAGAAGAAATCAACATGGGAAATCGCTTCAATAACAAAATTGTTATGCCATCTTTAAATTAACTATGTATTCTCAAATATTTTTAACGACCGACGACTAATCTACCCAGAGTTTTGCTTTAATATCGATAGTAAAATTTTACATAATACAATCCGTAATTAATACGAGGGTGGCCCAAAATTATTTTGTAGAAATGTAAATGTGTTGAGGGCGGGAGTGGTTGCTATACTCAAATTAGTTCAATTAAACGTTTTCCCAAAACTCAAGCTTTTATTAAAGTCAATCGACATTGGAATCAGGATGCCAGGACTGGGAAGCAAACTATCTATTTTAGGATAATGCGATGTCTGTCTTCACTGATGGCTCGAAGATGGATAAGGCCAATTATTCTAATGATCTTGCCATCTCGGTATTACTTAACATACTTTACTCCAAGCGGTTATCAATGCTATTGGTATATGGTCAATTCACAAGGTCTCTTATCATGTCATATTGTCATAATGTCCTAATATTTCTCAATGGTTTTTATTGTATTTCGAGCAAAAATATCCTAATATAATACTACTCTGCATGCTATGTTTATTGTGTTATCGTAACCAACCGGCAGAGACCTGTGCCGAATGCCTAAGAGTCGGTTAAGCCGAGCTGGCGAGTCGTGATATATTAGGACATTATGACAATATGACCTTGTGAATTGACCAATTCAGGAACTTTCGTTTAGGAATATTTACATGGCGAAGAAGTCACCGTAACCAGTTTATACGGTTCGTTTTATTTTGATGTAGATTCGGGAACTTTCGATTTGGAATATAGGCTTGGCTAAGAAGTCACCGCAACGAGTTTTTACGCGTCGTTAAACGAAGCAATATTCATATCACTTATTGTGTTTTCGTACAAAATATGTGATTTGGCAACTAGGATGGTCTACGATAACCTCTTGAAAGATATCATAACTTTTCAATGGACAATATCAACGCATATAAATTGTTAAACTAAAACTAATTGAATTTTCATACAATAAAGGGTGAGTTTAATGATATTGATGTAGATTCGGGAAATTTGAATATGAAGTACTCATAACCCTTTGATTGAATTTTCTTACAAGATAATTGAGTTGGCACAGAGAGTATTGATCTACGATTATATCTTGCAGGATATCTAATATTTCTTATTGGGCTTCCTGCGATCGATGGATTTGAAATATTGTTCTCTCTAAGAAGTCGCATCGAGTTTGTACGGATCGTTAATTGAAACGTGTACACGAAGCAATATTCACATCCCACTGATTGAATTCTCGTACAAGTCAAGTAAATTGAGACCGAGAGAGAAGAAAGACAGGTTGTCAATGATTATCTCTTGAACAAATTTTGTATGTGACAGTGCCTCTCCCAAGTAACGTTGGATCTGGAAAATATCAATGGTTTGACTTGATAGGAGTACTGATAAGTTCTTGCGAAAGACGCGTTAATAATAATTTTTTCTATATAAAGGTGAACGAACACTCCTATTGAGGATGTATTGGTTATTGAATGGTTAGCTCTGAGAAATATAAAACTTCTTCACTGCGCTTAACCTGCAACTATTAACAACGAAGTCTTAGGCAACACCTGGAGAAAGAAGGTGTAGCTGAATCTTGTTGACGTAGTCCATGGAGTCCAAATTCCGACTGTGAACCACCCGAAAATGTTGGTGGTCACATTTTACAGCCTCTTTATCTCTTCAGTTCATGCCACTGCATTCAAGGTTCACAAAGCAAACCCATGTTGGCTAACTACAAAACGATTGGTCGATCAGGGATCCAATCAAATACTCCAATGCCAGAATGCTGCCTTAAGGACTGTAAGAGTATGCATGTAGACTACCTGGTAAAACCATCTACATAAAGAAACGAAGATTCTCCGAGTAATGGAACACAGCGTTATGTGTTACAAATTAGTTCCTCTTGGGAGGACGTCGGTAGAGCCATTCTAGCTTCCACATCACACAGCTGGAAACTCGAGTATTTGAGGAAAACATACAGAGGTATGTACAGGATCCATTTCATCGGAATTCGTTTACGGAAGCATTTAACATTTAACCGCGGTTTCCGGATATCGCAAGATGCGAAAAACAAGAGTAATTCTGGCAAAACTGAATCAAAGAACAACATAGATGCCCTTCTGTCTTTAAAATTTGAGCTAATCTCAAGATGAAAATGGACCCTAGAAAGCATTTATATGAGAAATATGCCCATAAGGTGAAATAATGGTTCAATGATGTTTGTCCTCATTCTCAGCTCCACAGACATGGAAACACAAGCATAGGCTTCTTTCAAAAAGGACATAGCTATTTATTTTGCTCAGTGTTGGCCATATTAGCTTCATCAGTCTTACTAGATCAATGTTGGTTAGTTAGTTCATTTAATGTGGCAGCAGCCTATTCCAAATTATATTGTGGCCAAAACCAAATTAATGGGACGTTGAACTGCTTGTCCATCTCATTTAGAGAATAAGATACGTATGTATTTCTCTGGGACGAAGCTGCTTCAAACTATCACCATTAGATTCAGCAAAAATATGTTGTATGAATTATACAAAATTGAATTGTAAGAACATTTTTTTATAATGAATACTAAAAACAAGTTGAAATTCAAATTGTCCACAACTTTCCGATTGACCTCCATACTAACTAATGCTATTTGTCATTAAAATAACGTAACAACGTAATGAATCAAATTAAAGAAAAGAATGTATGCTGTATGATCGTTAAAAATTTATTGATCATTTGACAAATTAATCAGTTGATTGAAAATAATTGTTTTAAGCGGTTAGCGATGAAATATGCATTATATTTATGTATTTATTTATAATTATTATAATGGTTTAATTTAAAAATTCTTTAGAAATACATACACTTGAACTGGAGTCAAAGTAAGCAAATTATTTAAATAACTAGCTTTTATGCTGGTTGAAGAACTGTGTCAGTTAAAATTAACCTATAAACCAATTAAACATTTGGTCAATTCACAAGGTCTCTTATCATGTCATATTGTCATAATGTCCTAATATTTCGCAATGGTTTTTATTGCATTTCAAGCCAAAAATGTCCTAAAATAATACTACTCTGTATGCTATGTTTATTGTGTTATCGTAACCAATCAGCAAAACCCCGCACCGAATGCCTAAGAGTCGATTAAGTCGGCTTCTTTCTTGGAGGGTTGAGATTCAAGAAGACTAAACAAATATGAACACATTCCAGAGTTCAAAAATGTCAGGCTTTGATTCACAAAGCTTAAATTTGCCCTTTGCCTACAATATTTTTCTTCTGGAGAGTTAAATCATTGGAACTTATTTCATAAATATATTCAAAATATTGCCAAATTCAAAAAAAAAAAAAATTTTTAAGAAGATTAATAAACTATGATTTGCACAAAATTGTTTTGTTGATAAATACCTCAAAGTATTTATGAATCACATACATAGATATTTCGCTATATATTAATTTCTTTATTAAATAAACTCGTGCACTATAACAAAAAAAAAATCAATTCAAGATTTTTGTTAAAGAAATAAATAATAAGAATTATAATAACAATAACCGCCCATCCACATCAAATACGAATAAATTTATAAATGTTTTCAAATCCAAAACAATACATTTACATACATAATACGTATGTATGGATCTAACCTATTCCCAAAAGTGTTAGGGAAAAAACTTAAATATTTCACATTACGGGTTGACACAAGAATACAAAACAATAATGCGAGTATGAAGAAGAAACAAATCTGTGCTGGCTTTTAAACCCATTTAAAATGAGCACTGGCCTTAATTAACATAATAATAACAAAACAAAGATCATCGAACGAACAAAACAAGAAAAACCATAATCTATTGCTTTTATAGTGTGTTTCAACGAAACATCTATAAAAAAAAATATCATAATTATAATTGGCATAAATATATTACACCATTTGCGCTTAAAAATGCTAATGTTTTTTTAAAACTGGTATTTGAATTCTCTTAGAATTGCTCTATTTGTGTGTACAAATTAGGATAAATGATGATTGAAAACAAACAGCCCTTTTCGGAATATACGATTTATTAAAAAGCTATATGGAACATTCAAAAGCCACCGCTCAAAATTGTTCCTTGTGAGGCCCTAAGCTACTCTTTTATAGTTCTCCGTGAGAATACCCTTTAGAAGTGGAATCGATATCCAATCAAGTACCACTGTACTCTGCTGCTACTTACTCATAACTGAGAGTCAGAGGAGTTTAGATATCCTGCATGTGATATTCGTAAACCACCTGTGTGCTCTCGTTTCAAGCGTCTTATTCTCAATTATATTGACTATTCGTCTAGTCCGTCTGTGAATTCGAATCATTTCTCAAGCACTCGTTAGCTATTTAATTTCCCTAAATTCCCTCAGGCCCTGTTTCCCATATGAGTATAGCATGATATCGTCCTATATGATGTCATCATGTGGGGATTGAATGCATGTAAAGATTTATCTCGACTTCACCTTACAAGAATTGACAGCATATACGCTCCGGAACAACTCGATTTGCACTCGACCAAAGATTGTTAACCCTAGGGAATAAAACCGAAAGTTTTATTCCCTAGGAAAGAACTTTATGCAAGAGTTTTACCTTACAACAACAACAACGACAATTTCCGAGTTCGAAGTTTCCAATCAGTTCGCGTCACAGATATGTTTATAGCACAAATATTCGCCTGGAATACAGTACATGTGTTAGGAAATCTAAAAGATATCGAGAGTTCAAGGTCATCATAGAATATTCCCGAACCAATTTCATCAGTAAAGATTGAGATTACATTATTACAAATAACTGAATTTACGCCATTTCTGTGAATGTCATTCAATTCTCCTCGTATATTCGATGGTACATCCTGACATGCTTCGAGGGAGTCTCAAATCCCATGAGTAATTGCTAAGTCTATGTGATATTATGTTCTATGACCGGGAGAATATTCGATTCTTCATGCATATCTTGTTCTGAGATAAATTGCATACAGCGTCTGAAAGTCCTTAAGGCTACTTTTGGATGATTCTTCACTGGGTATCATTAAACGGAAAAGATCACACTGAAGCGGCTTAGCTGAACGTTGTTATACATCAATGATGCGCAGCACATACCACAATTGTGGGAAAATCAAATCACACGTATTCTTATGCTCTTACATTTTAGTAGTCGTTGTCCACTCAACGAGATAACTAGGAATACGCATGAGTACTGTTGTATGACTTTTTCTTTATTTCTTCAGTTTTTGTATTTGTGTGTTTGTAGGTGCAATGAATAAAATAAAGAATTGAATGTGTTGGTGAGAGTAAGAGCTAGTTTCTTACTTGTCAGTTAAACTCAGCTTAACACGCTGTTATATTAATCATGAAATATATTTTTCCGGAATTTAACCAATGATTGTGTTTCTCACTAGTGGATTAATTTTGTTAGCATTGCCATACTTTTCAGTCAAATCACATGTTTATTCTTCAAATTTTTTCATATAAATATGGCAATACTATACATTTTATAAGAAAAAGCAACCGCGTTACATAACTTTTTTTTGTAAATTTTAACTTTCTAAAAGAAAAAGCGACATAACAGTATATAAAATGTATATTAAAAATTATATTGATGTTAATAAAGCAAATAAAAACAAAGAGCTGCTGTGCTGAATTCTTTATTTTATATTCCATCTGTTTGTGCTTTGGCATTTTATACTTAGGTTTAACTCACCAATGATGCTCAGTTAAACCTAGATTATATAGCATATAAACAATAAGTGAGAAACACAATTTTTAGTTTAATTTAGGTTTAAGCGAAGAATGTAGATTATCTCTATCCCAGAAACTAGCTCTAAGTGTATTGGTGAGAGAATTTATTTTTGCGCATCTCTGTTGTAGATAGTTTTACGGATCCAAGATGAACTCTGGTTCAGGGGCCGGGGTTTATTTGGTCGACAATGATATTAAGCGCTCATATAGACTCACTAACGTATGCAGCGTCTTCCAGGCAGAGATCTTCGCGATCTGGAAAGCCACCTATATGTCACTACTACAGGCTAATTTATGAAAGATTCCGCGACTATACAAATCAATCCTGGAGCAGTAGGACGGATTGCAAGGTATCCAGGGCCTTGTGGCCAAAACTGAATGCAAACGAAACCAGAACACTGATAGAGTTGGATAGGTATAATCTCAGGATTCTAGTAGGAGTGATAACCGGTCATTGCTCAATTGGAGCCTTTAAGGGTAAATGGGACTTCTGTAGAGTGTGTGGGGATGCTGGAGGAGCTGGAGACAGTAGATCACATCATGTGCAACTGCCCTAGGTTACAGGGTCACAGACTTAGATGGCTAGGAAATAGATTTCTGGAAGAACTTGGTAATGTTGCTGGCTGTAAACTGAGGACGTTCTACAGCGATTCCTAATACGTAACAAGATCTTTCTTTTCTCTTCTTATCAAACGGTTTTGGACTCTTCTTTTACTCTTAATCTACCCTTACTTTTATATCTATTGAAGGGAATCACAATGGACCTCAAGGTCTCCGAGTGGAAGTGCACATAGTGTACACCCCTTCCTAACCTATTCTACTTTATTACTGATGCTGAAGTGTATAGAAAAGTTATATTTTTTGGAAATATGTTACATTATTTCAAGTTTCATAAACCCGGAAATTGAGGAAATTGAACATAATTTTTTTAATATGTACATAAAATCTTTAATTAAAAATGTTAATTGGAAACTTAACATTTTTATAAGTATGTATACAATATGCTGTAAGTATACTCATGGTTGAAAGAATTTCTCTTAATGACAACTTAAATAAAACCAAAATATTATCATGACAATGTCATATGCTTAAACACAAACACATTCACATTTACATGCATATATTTTATACCGTTATAATGCAACATAAGTTGACAGATGTCACGATAATATTGTAAGACACAGGCAGTGAGAGAGAATATTTAAATAGGTGTTAAAAGTTGAATGAAAATATGAATAGAAAAATGCAACAGGGAAATTTGAACAAAAAAAAATTTAATTATAAAAACAAGATAAATAGTACCGAAAATAGAAATTTGTGTGTTTTTTTTTTGTTTTTTTTTAAATGAAATTTTTACAAATAAATAGTGTAGATAGATGAAATAAAAAAAAACGATTAAAACGCAAGCACAAGTCTTACTAAATATTAAAATTTTTTTTATACATATTTCTTTTTGCTGTTGTTTTCTTTACAGCATACGCAACGAATGAACTTACGAACAGACTAACTACTAACGCATTGGAACCGGTTGATAGCTAATGATTGTAATAATAACATGCTTGGAAAAACGCATGATGAAAAATGTTACTGATCTTGGCCAGAGAAATCAATGAAAAAGAAAGTGAATGTTTCTTCTTCGGTCTTGTCAGAAACAAGTAATAAGATAAAACAACGCTAAAAGAAAATTTAAAATTTATTAAAATCCAGATTTTTCTTATGCAAACATTTTCTTATGCAAACACATCAACTTAAACATTAATGATCATTTGCCCAAACGCAGATTAAAACTACTTCAATTAAGTTGTCACATTAGAAACGAAAATTAGAAACAACTTTTGGTGTTGCTACTGCAGGCAGGCCACTTCAAACCCTCAAAGAAAAGTGAAATTTTATATTAAATTTTGCACAAACTACAACACAATAATTAATTACAAATGTTTAACACCATGCGAGAAGACGATATAGAATTTGCCATTAAGGTGGTCATTGTGGGCAATGGCGGTGTAGGTAAATCTTCCATGATACAACGATACTGTAAGGGTATCTTTACAAAAGATTACAAAAAAACCATAGGTGTGGATTTCCTAGAGCGACAAATCGAAATCGATGGTGAAGATGTACGCATTATGCTGTGGGATACAGCGGGTCAAGAAGAATTCGATGCCATCACCAAAGCCTACTATCGTGGTGCTCAAGCCTGCGTCTTAACCTTCTCCACCACAGATCGAGCCTCTTTCGAAGCCGTGCGTGACTGGAAGCGTAAGGTGGAGAATGAATGTCAAGAAATACCCACAGTCATAGTTCAAAATAAAATTGATCTTATCGATCAGGCGGTAGTGACAGCCGATGAAGTGGAGTCTCTGGCCCAACAATTGAATTGCCGGCTTATAAGGACCTCGGTAAAGGAGGATGTAAATGTGGCATCGGTATTTCGTTACTTGGCCACCAAATGTCATCAGCTAAGTCAGGCCTCCTATACGGAACAACAGCAGGGTTCACATAGCAACGGTTCGCATAGTCATGAAAGCCACAAGACCATTAGTGCATTTAGTCCCACATTTACCAAATCAAAGTCCACGCCGGGCACTATAAAGCTGCAAAAAAGTACAACGGCACGAAAGCGTAAAATTATATTAAAAAAATGTGGCATAGTATAGAAACAAGCAACAAATGCTCAAAGTAATAAAAACAAAATACTTATCATATCTCATTATTATTGTATGAAGTATATGAAAGCGGCCAATAATACTTAATTAAAACAAAATTATTACTCATCTCAAAAATTCATCATCAAAAACGAAACAAAAACATCAAAAAAAACCTACTACATTGATTAATACACACTAGTTTTAAAAAATTATTGGAGCATAATTAACACCTTCATCATACGAATACTTACGCTACTCCTAATGATTTTGTAGAAATTTTGTGTAATTAATTATAACGTAAAACCAAAATTCAAAGAGAGTAATGAGAAAGAGTAAAATTTAAAACAAAAAAAAAACAAAACAAACGGTATGTGAAATTTTAGATAAAACAAAAAATAATTTAATTACTTATATTTATCATTTTTCTTCTTTTTTTCTTTTCTTTTACACATATCTGCAGCTTAATTAATACAAGTGCGTCGTAACTCGCAAGCCACAAACCGGCTCCCTTTTCCCTGTTGCCCATTAACGAAAAAATTTTAAATACTCGTAAAGACGGTTTTGTTTGGAGACTGATACCATTTATAAATGTTACTAAAACTATTTAATTCTACTAAAAGCTCTACTTATACTATTTACTACTAATTTCCTTAAATGTATAGACAACTTCACTTTAAATTAAATTTTTATTTTGTGCAATTTCTTAAATTGTTGTTACTATATAAATGCAACAAACAATTAAATATACATATATCTAATATTATGGTAAAACTATAAATTTATAGTTGCATAAAAGCATATGTAATCTAAAAAAATAGAAAATAAGTTACATTTTTATTTAAAATCGAAAATAAATGTATTACAACAACGAAAAAATTATTTAAAAATTACAAACAAAGGGTTTAATTTATGCTTGTAAGTTTCAAAAAACATCTATGATCACGGATCACTTATTTTCGTTTCGAATCGATTTTAGTATAAAACAAGTAAAAGAGCTATGTATATTCGGCTGGCCTTCATCAAATTATACTTTAAAATACAACAAAATTTAAATTTTTTTTTTTCAAAATTTTTTTTTCGAAATTGTTTTTTTATTTTTTTTTAATTATTAGTGAAAAAAATTGATGACAAAAACACTTTTTTGGTCAAATTAAAGTCAGAAATACAGAATTATTAAATATTTTTTGAATTAATAAGTTATCGATCGGAATAAAAACTACGGAATTGAAACCATTCCGAACAAAATGTGTGACAGGCCAGTAGATATCCATATTGTCTACATTAATGACTTAGTAATCCATATATATATCGAAAATAGGCCAAAACTCGTATTTATCCCGGTTTTATCTTATATCCCAGCCATTTGTGGGGTCGATTTTCTCGATTTTAAATAGCTGCCGGGAGAATTCCCGATATATTAATGTATTAATCAAGTTTGTAAGTTTTTTGGGCGGCTACGGAAAGTTGATTTCAACATATATCGACTATATCGACTTCGCCATCTATAACGATCCAGAATATATATACTTTGTGGGGTCGCAAATGAAAAATGTAGAAATTACAAACGGAAACTTATATTCGACTCAAACTGATTTTATTAAAAACAGTTAGAGAGCTATAATCCGCTATTTCGAATCTTCTACGCCCTTTATCAATCTACGCTTTACGGTGAACAAAAAAGTTTAAAAAAATTTATTTTATTTTACAAAATATCCTAATAAAGTTAAAGGTATTTATAGTCGGCAATACTGAGTATTAATATTTGTCAAAAACTCAAGTATCATAATACAATTTCATAGTCTAAATCATGGTACAATCAGTTACCAGGTACAATTATTAGAGAGAGTTTCCAATGTTCACCCCTAAAACGTCAAACTATGTATTGAATCACTTAACTTTTTTTAATTTGTTACCGCGATATTTTTTAAATTTGTTACGTTTTAACTGAAATTATACACACTTATTAATAAATATAGTTTTTCTTCAATTGTTAGTAAATTTTTGTAATAAAAATTTAAATTCAATTATTTTTTTTTGGCATTTCCTTTTTATATTTTTAAATTTTCTTTTGTTTGACGTTATAGGGAATGTATAATTGAGAACATACTTTCTAATAATTGTACCTTGCTAATTCTACCATGGTCTAAATAAAATTTGTATTAGATTTTCAAAAAATACAAATGATTTTTTTGATTTACGGTCGGTATTCAAAATTTGTTTAAAACAATTCAAAATTTTTTTATTTTCATATGTATCTAGTCAAGAATATATAAAATAACAATAAAGTTTACAGAAAAATATCAATCAACAAAGAAATAAAACATTTGTAATAATATCGTGCATAGAGAAACATAGAGCGGAAACTAGAAAAAAACTCGAACATAAAAATTACTCAAAACCATAACACAACAATATAAGGTACACTCAGTAGCAAATAAATTCTCAATTACACAATTCTTGTAACGTCAAACAAAAGAAAATATAAAAAAATATGAAAAAAATCAAAATCAAAGTTTGACGTTATAGGGCTAAATATTGAAAACTCTCCCCAGTGATTCTACCTTCTACAGTTATTGTATCATGACTCAAAACTATCACACATACCATTGTAGAATAAGCAAGGTACAATTATTAGAAAGTATGTTCTCAATTATACATTCCCTATAACGTCAAACAAAAGAAAATTAAAAAATATAAAAAGGAAATGCCAAAAAAAATAGTTGAATTAAAATTTTTATTACAAAAATTTACTAACAATTGAAGAAAAACTATATTTTTTTAATAAGTGTTTATAATTTCAGTTAAAACGTAACAAATTTAAAAAATATCGCGGTAGCAAATTAAAAATGTTATGTTACTAAATAAATAGTTTGACGTTTTAGGGGTGAACATTGGAAACTCTCTCTAATAATTGTACCTGGTAACTGATTGTACCATGACACATACGAGTGTTGTTTTTGTTTTCACATTGTTTTTTCAACTAATACATTCTCACCATTTAGGTTTCTGACAATTGAGTTAGGTCTTTGACAGGAGAGTTTCCGCTCTATGTCTATTCTCTATGATATCGTGTAAATAAAAAATGTTTTTTAGAAACGATTTTTTTGAAATACCGAATGATTTCAATATTTTAATTTTGAAAAGTGTTAATAATCAGTATTGCCGTCAATATTATATGTACACTAAATTGTAGCCAAGATTTATAGCTTCAATCTTAGATATATTTTAATCTTGTTTTTATGGTTAATAGTTTTCTTGATGGCCGGCTTGCGGCCGGGCGGAAAGTTTTTAAACTAAGTCGTACACTGGCTTCTAATTTTCTCGGTATATATCTGTATATTATGAAAAATATCCGTTAAAAACATATATCCCATGATGTACATATTGTCAAAATGGAATAAAAATAACATAAATATAAATTATTCTATATCCGAATTTTAATGCCCCATACCTCGGGAATAGGAAAGTAAATGTATATATGATACCTAAAATAGTGAATAATACTATTATATAAAATGAATACCTTAAGTCCGACATATTTTAAGTACAAATAATTTTTTTCAAAAATTATCGGATAAAAACTCAAAAATTTTAATACATATTGGCACTAATTGGTCCGAAAATTTTACGATTTGTATCTCATATATAATAGGTATTGTATTTGAACTTTGGAGTCCCATATCTCAGGAACTATGGGCCGGTGACAAATTTGGAATCGATCCAGAGTGGCTCCCATAAACTAGAGTTTAGCCACATTTTTCACCAATAGCCCAGTGACTTAACTGGTTCAAAAATATAAGGGAACCGGGATGCTGTCTTTCAGACAACATAATGTGTTGCTGACAAAAGTGACATTTACTACATATTGACATAATGGTACATATGTATCTCAAGTTGTGCCGTGGACCCTGATTTGTTCCATTAAACCAGATAATTTATAATGAATGAATACAACTTTCCATAAAAAAAATTTACCGTTCATCATTTTGTCAAAACTATGAAATAAATTTGTGTAGCTATTTCCGCACATTTAGTTAGATGAAATAAATTTAAACATATTACAGTACTTTTTCTTCACTTTAATTAATTTTAATAATAACACAAAACACTTTTCTAAAAAAAATTTCTTCACTTACACAATTTTTACAAGTTGTAGCGTTTTTTTTATTTATTTATCAAATATAACTGTTGTTTTTTAGTAACATGAACAGAGTTGCATTTTTGACAATTCTGTTAATGAGTTTGTGTGTTTCATTCCACTACGTTTCTGAGGGCTACAACTTACTTTGTTATTTGTTACATATCATAAAACCAACTATTCTTTTTTATTGTGAACATTAAATTTAGAGAATTTCTAAGCATTATTTAAATAAATTTAAGAAGAAAACTATACAATACAACAACATGCCCGTAACTGATGTTAGTAATATGAAGGTAAGTGGAACTGAAGTTTATCTTAAAGAAATAACTAAATTTAGAAACTATTTAAAGGTGGCCGACCTAAAGCGTGAGCTAAAAGTACGCGGACTTTCTATAGCTGGAAATAAAAACGAATTACAAGAGCGTTTACAAGCGGCCATGGATGGTGAACCATTATTGGAAGATAGCTCATTGGTAGGTGAGGATATACTCGACGAAGAAGAAGGTGTATTATCAGATGAGGAAAAAATATTGGGTTCCGATGAAAATGAACTTTTGAAGAGTCCCACCACCACACCGACTACTATTTTACCCAAAACTCTTGGTAGCGAAAATAAAGATACAGCTCTGGAGGATGATATACTAGAGTCGCCCACAACTACTACAAAAAAGATAATTCTTAAACGTAAGAGTTCTTTAAATAGTGGCACTACTTTGGAGGCGAGTGCCATTACGACCAAAGAAAACACTGAACCCTCTCCAGCCAAAGCTGTTAAAATGAGCGAACGCAATCCCATAACCATGGGAGAGGAGAAAAAAGATGACAGTGAACAAGCCGGTGCGGCGGCTACCAAAAAAGTTAAAGAATTGACTATGCAAGAGAGATTAGAATTAAGAGCCAAAAAGTTTGGCATTGAAGCTAAGGCGACAGCAGCTCCGGCAGCTGCAGCAGCGATGACGGCTAAAGAAAAAAATGCTGCTATTTCGGTGGCACCCGTAGTGAGTAGCGAAAAACAAGTTGAGTTATTAAAAAAGAGAGCCGAACGTTTCGGTTGTGTAACCTCAACGAATTTGGCCAAATTAGATGCAGAAGAACGATTACTTAAGCGTAAACAACGTTTTGGCGGGGAGGTAGATTCTGCAACAAAAACTAAAGTAGCTGAAAATAACACCATCTCAAGCACCACAACAGCATCAACCGACAACACCAACAATGATGAATGGGCTGAAAAAGCTCGTAAACGTTTGGAACGCTTTAAAGGAAATTCATCGCCTACTGTGTCGGTTGCTGATACACCTGTAGTTGATGCAGCTACTACTCCAGTCCCACCAGCTGCTGCTACCAGCACTTAATTAAATACATAACTTGTATTTCTCATTATTTTTCTTAGTAAAACACACTAATGAAATAGCATACCATATTTTCATTTGGGTTTGAAAATTTATTTAATTTTTTTGTACCTATGTACTACTTATATTCTTTATATCTAGGTAAATGGTATGGACAACTATTAACGTGTTACGTACTCATTAACACTAAATATTATTTTTTAATATGTATTAATATGTATTTTTTTCTAATTTGAATAAATGACAAAGAGTCTAATAAATTTAATAAATTTTTCATTTGTAAGATTAAAAATTAGTTTCCTTGGATATTTGGTTGTCGATATTTTAAAAAAAAATAGGCGATATCAAAAAATGGGTGATCACAAAATACAACTTTTTTGCAAATAATTTAGATTGTAGGAAATTACGCCTCCTTTTCAAAAATCAAAAAATAAGGAAATAAATTTTAAGCTAATTTTTTGAAAACTTTAATTTTTAAAATCCGATAAAATTTTGTAAAAAAAAATAAGATCGAGAAACCCATATTTAAAATAATCATGTTCAATGTTTCATCTACCCGAGGTAACTCACGTTGGTATCTTGAAACTATGCCACCTCGTCGTATACATATGTATATAAAAACCAAATTAAAATTTATAGCAATGAGAAATTTTGTTAAAATCGGAATATCCGTTTAGAAATTAAAGATTTATTTCCACTTTTTTGGAATCCACCCAATCAATCGTGATATCAAAATAACGTAATTTTTTCATTTAAGCTCATATCTACAAAGTTATAAAGGAATAAAATGTTCACAAAATAAATCACAGAATACGTAATTTTCCATTTAAACTTGTGTTTACAAAATTACAAACAAAATTAAGTTTCCTCTTAAAACAAAAAAATATTTTAAGCATTTCCTACTTGCTGACATATGCCGATGCTACACTACAACAATAAATATCACCATCTTCTGGCAATTTAAAATTATTACGAGTTTTACATTTTGTTTTTAAACGCACATATTGATACTCATTTTTATAAAAAAAACTTTAATTTTTGTTTATTATTATATAAAAAAAAATAAAATTAGTGTTTAAAATTTAAGACTTTAGTTAATAAATCAACTAAAAACAATAAGCAAACAAAATGTCAGCATATAATGGCATTTCATAGCTATGAACTTTTGTTTATATTCTACATATGCTTACTAAACACAGCTTTGACAAGATGTGTCAAAGTAATGTGCGAAATGTCAACCTTTTTCTCTTTCTCTATATCCGGTCAACCATAAGACCTGTAAGTGCTGTTCATAAATTTTTTATTATTTTATCAAAAAAATCAAGTGAATTATTTAAAAATCCATTAAATTATGATACAAAACAGAAAACTACACATATTAAACTATAAATGTGCATATATATTTTGTGGCAAATTACAGCATTTCCGAGAGAAAAATGTAAAAAAGAAATAGTCATTTGACAAAATGAAAAAAAGTAAACAAAATGTTGGAAACTAGTAAAACGAACATGCCTCCAAAAATATTAACAAAAAGTTCCAAATAGTGCTAATTCACTTGATTTATTTGGTAGTTAACATAAAAATGAATTATATATGCAAGTAACTAATATTTAACATATTTTCTTTTCAATTTTATGTTTTTCCCTACTGTTTTAACATCTGTATTCGTGTTGTTTATATGATGATGCCACACCAACAACTGTCACTCCTGTACAACAACAACTACCACAGCCAGCAAGATGAGGAAGATTATGAAACAGAACAAAATCGTAATTGTCCTTAGTGGACGTTACGCCGGCCGCAAGGCTATCGTTGTCAAGACCGTTGATGATGGCACTCCCGATAAGCCATTCGGTCATGCCCTCGTTGCCGGTATCGACAGATACCCCCGCAAGGTCACCAAGTCTATGGGCAAGACCAAGTTGAAGAAGAAGTCCAAGATCAAGCCTTTCTTGAAGGTATTGAACTACAACCACTTGATGCCCACCCGTTACACCGCCAGCGAAATCAGTTTCGAAAAGTTGTCGGCTAAGGATCTTAAAGATCCCATCAAGAGGAAAACACACCGTTTCCAAACTCGCGTCAAATTCGAGTCATCCTACAAGGAGGGCAAGAACAAGTGGTTCTTCCAAAAGTTGCGCTTCTAAGCAGTGCATTTATTCCCTCTAATAAATTTAAATAATTTTTATTTGTAAGAAAAAAAAATATATTTTTATTGGAGTTTGGATACGCCGATATTTGGAAAAACTCTCCTAGTAATAAAATTGCTGTAGTTTATATGGGAACCAATATGAAATTTGTTTTGAACTTAAAGGAACTTTGAAAAGTAACGATCATTAATGTAGTAATACAATTCCACTTTTGGAAGGGAAAACAAATGTTCTGTGACTTTACCCTAGTATTTTAGGGTAGGTGTTGGATCATAGTGAATAATTTGTAAATCTGATATTATATTTTGGAATCCAAAACATATTTTTTTAAAAAATTGGAAAAATGATAAAATAATCAATCGATCAGTATGATAGTGAAATTTATACCTTGTCTAATCTTATTAGCTACATATAAAGCTGTAACTTGAAGTTTATAGAAAAGAATTCCTTCCAATTATCAAAGTCAGTTGATTTTTTGACGAATTCTATTCTGAGTTTTATCACCATCAACAATCATCTGATTTACTTACAACTATTGGCCTTAAAATTATTAAGGTAATAATAAAAATGTTAAATTTGTAATTCGATATCAAAAGAAATTAGTATGCATATACATGGAATTGAAAATGTTTCCTTTCGAATGGAATTATCAGGTATATGATGCAAAACGATTACGTTGAAAGCGAAACAGTTCGTTTCAAATAGATCACTAATTCGCTTCCAAAGAAAAAAATTCGGCATTTTCGAATCGAGTAGCAGGGGGATTACTGCGTAACTCAATTCGAAAACGGAAATGTTCAAAATTGTGTGCTAAATACATTGTCAGCCCAATTATGAATAAAAATTCCGCGGGGGTTTTTTTCCTTTTCTCATTTTTCCTATTCAATTTCAATGAGAAAAAACTCCCGGGGAACAAACTCCCGCGGAATTTTTTATTCATAATTGGCCTGACACAGGCCAAACGATTTCCTTTCGAATCGAATTAGGCAGTAACCCTCCAGAATTGAAAATGTATCTATAAATTCAGATAAAAAATATTAATATTTAGTTTGCTATATATATGCCTGACTCAGTAACGCCCAACACAAACCGCTAAATCTTGAAATTCGTGTAATAGGTTCCTTCTACATCATTTAGATCCCCTAAAAGGGATTTTTGGAAATTCAAACGCTAGGGGGAATAAAACGGGTAAAACCTGTACCTCTATATCTCCAAAATGAATAAACATAGAAATATAATGTTAAATATGTCCACTTTTAATCAAAAAAAAGAGGTGCCTGGTACTTTTTAAAAATTCAAAATTCTAGGTTGACAAAACGGGCAAAAATAGTACCAGTATAAATAAGCCTGTGTTAACCTTTATATCTCCTAAATTGATAAACATAGAAATAATCACCCTTATCGTGGTTGGCGTAAACGTCTTACGCCTACGACTGTCTCGTACTAGATTAAAGATATAATGCAAACTGTTTCTTTAATCGTATGACATTTACGCCAACGTATGAAGTTTACGCCACGATAGTGAATATTTTTAAGACATCTGACCCGAAGCAATAAAGAGTAGAAAAAATGATCATGCATTCCAATTATGAATTTATTTATTCTGTGTTAAGAGTTAAATCTTAATTCAATTTTCAAAATAAAATTTATTTTTTTCTTTTAATAAATTACGAATTAATTATTACGCAGAATTGCTTAGTACTTCAAACGTATTGAGGTTGAATAAACTCTGTTATTAATTTAAAATTAATTCCATTATTAATTAATTATTTCAACTATTAATGAATTGTATTCAAATCTTTTGAATGAAGAAGAGAAATTTATGTTGGAAATAATTTTATGGAATAAATTGCTGAAATTCTGAATTAATATTTCAGAAAATTAAGCTTAAACTGAATTAATTCGAAGCTCTAATAGTAACCCTTTCCAATGTACTCGTAAAAAAATTTCAAAATTGTTTTTGAAAAATAAAAAAAAAAAATTTCAAATTGTTTTTGAATTTTTTTAAAAAAAATCATTTTTTTTCCAAATTGTTTTTTTTTAATTATTTAAAGCAAACGGTAGCAAAACGAAACAAACAAGTGCCAAAAATGCAAACAACAATTTGAATCTTCAGATATTGCGGTTAATTCGTTTAAAAACGAGTGTTTTTTGTCATTTTTCATTTTGGGTTATTTAAATAAATTTTTCGTAAATAAAAACCTCATTAACATATTTTATTTTTTCCTTTATTATTTTTTTTTTTGTTATATTTTTTTTCGAATTACTACTACACATTTAAATAAATTTATATTTTGTAAAGATACAATAACTTTTTTTTATTTTGCGGGGGAAGTGTTGAGTGTTTTATGCATATTTTTCATGTATAGACGAGAAGACTTCGGTAGGTTTTCTTGCACACATAAACTTTATTAATATGTGAGTTTCTTCAATGGTTTTTGTTGTTATTATATATAGTAGTTATTCAAAAATTCTTTTCAAATTCTTCTTAAGTTTAAACTTATAAAAATAAATAGCAAAACAGAAAATTAGAAAAAAAAATCATAAACAGAACGAGGAGGAGAAAGAAAGTCTAAAAAAACTTGCTTATACATAATAAGTTTTTCTTTTTTAATTTTAAAGAAAAATAATTTAAAATTAAAACAAATTAGAAAAATTATATAAAGAAAAGCAGCGGAGGTTATAGTAATATAATAAATGTATTAAAGAGACAATAATAAGAAAATGATTTAGAAAAATGTAAATCATTTTCTGAATAGGTTTTTATATGGGTTATTAATGCTAAAAAATATGGATGTGTGGTTGGTATTATGTTTAAAAATATGTGACTTTAATGGTACGACCATCCATACGTGAGCCATCCATAAGAGCTAAAAATTAAAAAAAAAAAAAAGTGAAAATTTATTTAATTTTAAGTAATTTAGAGCTAAAGCTTACCAATCGCTAATTCAGCATCCCTTTCCTTGAAGAAACGTACAACACCCACATCATTGCCGCGAATTTCAGCAAATTTGACTTCACCCACATCACGGAATTTATCGCGTAGTGTTTGCCAAGTGCAGCTAAGCGGAATCTAAGACAAAATTACATAAATTAAATCACATTTTCTGAGATAAATGTCAATTAAGAAATACTTACATTCTTGATTATAATGGTGTCAGACTTGCGTACATTGCCACCCACATTGCCGGGATTATTGCCTCCAGCACCACCGCCGCCATACATTTCAATGGCATTGCTCGAATTATAGTCATTATCTTGACCGCCGCCTCCACCAGAGCTATTGTAGGAATTAAAAGGGACTCCTCCCCCGCCACCACCACTGCCGCCGGCCTGTGAGCTAAAATTTGTCGAACTACCACCGAACCCCGAACTATAGTTATTGCCTCCTGTGCTATAGTTATTCGAGAGAGCCACATTAGCCGAAGACATAGAATCATCGTTGCCGGCCCCTTGGTTGCCCAAATTTAGACCCAGATTGTTAAGGGAGGTTGTTAGCAGAGGATTGGAGAGAGCAGCACCTAAACCGCCCACAACATTGGTTAAAGCAGCCAAGTTGGAGGTGTTTAAATTGCTCAAATTCAAACCAGCATTAGCATTCATTGATTTGTTATTTGGTCCTACGGGAGCCACGGGACTGGGCTGCACTACCTGGTTGTTGCCAAACATGCCACCCACATTTGCATTGTTGCCCATGCCCATATTGCCGCCTCCACCCATATTACCGCCACCCATGCCGCTGCCTCCACCCATGCCGTTGCCTCCTCCACCACCACTACCCATCATATTACCAGACATTTGTGTTTGATTATTCTGATTGTTGTTGTTGGGTAAATTTCGGGAAACATCCCTCAAAGGCTCACCATTGGGACCTAAACCAATGCCAACACCACCCAAACCTTCGGGCAACTTTAGGCCTTCGCCCTTATCGGGTATACGATCCAAACGCACAGTCATACGACGATCGTACAACATTTGGCGATCCAACATGGAAATGGCCTGCACCGCTTCTACGGGATGATCATATTCGACGACTGCAAAACCACGGCTGTTGCCATCTTTGTCCAAAGATAAATCTACGCTCTGCACTTTACCAGCCAGTTTAAAGACCTGCTTAAGTTTCTTCGAGTCCACTTTGTAGTCAAGCTAGAGAGTGTGGCAAAACAAACAAAAAACAAAGTAAAATATTTACACGAATTAAACAATGTGTAGGTAGCACTCAAGAAATGCTCCAAACAAGGCCTATGGGACCATAATATTTTCAACTGACTGACTGCATACTTTGCTAAATCAAATGATCATCAAATGTACATAAAATCCAAAAGAAGGGCCGGCCATGAAGAAGACATAAAGTAAACATAACTTGATTTGCAAAAAAAAAAAACTCAAAAAAGGATCTTCATTAAGAAAATTGAATTGATTAATTGAAATAAATAGTTTTTAGCAATACGTTCGATTCCTTTCTACAAAAATTGTGTGTTTAGAAAATATGAAATCGCTTGTAATGTACAACTTCTTTTTTAATACCATTTACAAATATTTTTGAAACCAAAAAGAACTACCCCCATTTTTATCAAAGGTTTATAACAAATTTTGTACGAAAATATATGTAGCTTTAAAAACTTTGAGAAATTTAAAAATTTATTATGAATAAGACTAATCTTTACAATTTTTAAAGTCAAAACTTTAAAATCAATTTTGTTTTTCTCTTTATTTAAATTTCTGTTATTAACGTAATTTGAAAGGAACTTTTGATAACAAATTGGACTAAACAGCAGCCACACAACGACCACCAATACACAGCTTAGGAAACAAGCGAACAAATTCTTGTAACAAATATTATTTAAAGGCCCCAGGATTTGGTTAATATTTTGAATACATAAGAAGGAAAACAAGCCCCGTAGTTTTTATTTTTTGCATGAAGTAGTTCATAACTATTTTAAGGGCTCTTTTTAAAATGTACAATATTTTAACGAAAAGGAAATATAAACAAATCTCATAAAATTGTTGTTTTTTAAAAAAGTAATTGCTTCATAAAAGACTATAAAAAACAAGTAAAAAGCTATATATACCCCCCACTCCTCATCAAAGTATACTTTAAGATAAAGATTAAAAACTATTTTTGGTAAAAATTCTTTTGAGCGACAAATTTTTCCAGTGAAATGTACAATTTGATGAAGGATATATAAGCACATTCTTACTTGTTTTTTTTTTTAGCAAAATGTTAAAGAAATATAAAATCGCAAACAGTAGGTTAAATAATGCCGAACATAATAAATTTAAATTTTTCTATTAAATGAACGAAATTAATTGGACATTGTAAAAAGGCCATTAAAAAGCCAGAACATGTATTTTAAATTAAATCAAAATTACTGAATATAAATGGTTGGAAGGATTTTCTACAGGCCCAATTTAAAAAAAAAAATAAAAAAAGGTGTAAATTACATTATAAATGCGGCCCAAATAAATTACGTATTTCTTGCTAAAACTTACGCTTACACACAAAGTATACAAGAGTAACATGTATACAGGTTAAAAATTTTAAATATGTAGTCATCATCATCATCAATCATCATGAACAAATTAAGTCAAACATAGAATCAAACGATTCCATTTTTTATATAAATACTCACATTCGCAACAAAAACTTTATTATGCAAAGGTCCAGTTATGCCAAGACTCTCCAAAAACGAAGCAGAAAGACCATAATAATTATAATTCCCTTGTTGATTAATAAAATCATTTGACATCATGTTAAAATTATTACGACCAGATCTAAAAGGAAGAATTCAACAATGTATAAAACAAAACAAGGAAACAAACCATCAAACAAGAAAATCAATTTCCATTTAAACAAACGCAGCACGATAGATAGATATAAATACCAACTGCGAAATTTTATTATTAGATATAACACTTTTATAAATTTGACTTCCTGTTTTTAATCATCAAATATTACAAGAGATAGAAATGAAAATTATAAATTAATATGGATACTTACAACAGCACAAATTGTTAAATTTCTAAAAACCTTTAATTTATTTCAGATTTAGCCAAATTTCACTAATAAACAAGCCGACAAATTTTATGTTTGAAAAGGCAGATCAAAGCTTTCTTTTAAGGATTATTTCTTTAGCAATAGATTCCATTTTAATAAAACATATTTCTAAATTTCCAATTGAATTATTGAAGTGAGAACAAGACAAAAATTAACAAACCCCGTAGAAATAGATTTTTGGCAAATATAATCCTAAACAAACATTTTAAAACAATAAATGCAATTTGATCTGCTGGACCCAAAATTGTTTGATTTCATCGCTGAATATATTCTATAAATCTCCATTTAATTTTCAAAATAATGTAGATTGATATTTATACAAAGTAGAAAAAGTTTTTAAAGAAAGGAAACAATATTTTATATACATATTATGTATGTATTTACAGACTGACGGCTTAAAACTCAAACGGCTAAAAATTTACAAACATTAAATAATTGGCATTATTTAAAAGGTCAAATAAAATATAACCATTTTACAACAAAAAAATTTAACTTAACACAAAATGATGAAACCCTATCAACTAGTAGACATTAAATTTAATACCCAGCATACTTTTAAAGAAATTGTGCCATTTTAAAAACAAGAAAATGTAAATTGTAGCTCTAGTTTTATAAAAAAAATAACTTTTACTTTCTGTAATTTCATTAAGGAACAAAACCTAATTAAACTACTTTCTATTACATTATAACCTTTCAAAAATATGCCAACAAAATAATTTATATATGTAAATATGCAATCTGAAACATACATATTAGATTTCGATCGACTTATTCTGTAACTCGAATGAAACCTCTCTCATTCGACGTACAGAAAAAAGCCAAGTAAATGGAAAATAATAAACTTAAACAAATTAAAAATACTTACGATCGATCGTCATCACGTCGAGAAAAACCGCGATCACCGCCACGATCTACAGAGCCACCGCCACGACCACCGCCGACTCCAACACCACCGCCGCCGCCACCACTACCACCAGCTCCATCACGCATTATGCGGCCATACTGATCACGCTGTTCTCCATGATCTTCTTTAACCACCAATTCACGGCCATTCACCTCATAACGATTCATTTTCTCCAAGGCCTTTTCGACATTGTCGGGATCCTTGAACTCAACAATACCACAACCGCGGGCTTTTCCACTTTCATCATGGAACAATTCAACATATTCCACAGAGCCAACAACACGTCTGAAAAGATCTTTGAGATCTTGCCAGCGATAGTCGTATGGAATATTTGAAATGTAAATGCGGCAATTGCGTCTTTCTCGACTGCGATCACGATTAATGCTGCCGCTGCCGTTGCCACCGGTACTACCGGTCGCATCGGCATCGGAGAAACGGGAACCACGTGCCCCACGTCCACGGCGATCACGATCCTTTTCACGATTTTCTACAACACTGCTATTATCCATTTTCCAAAAATGCTCGTCTCTTTTGTTAAGTAATAAAACTGGTATATAGAAAATATGAAGACACAAATAGGTTAAGACAGAAAAAAAAAACGACGCCAATTAAAAGAACATACGAAAATTAAAATGGCGTTCTTTATAAATTTGCAGAACTTTTTGTTTTTAAATGCTTTTCAAACAACTCAAATACTTACATTTAATGAAGTTTATGTAGAATTCTTAAAATTGTTTGCAATATTTTACCCAAATTGTAGTCACTTTACTTATCAACGAAAATTAATAAATTGTTTCTGTTTTGCCGACGAAAATGCAAATAATAAAAGAATACATCAGCTTCACAACGATGCCTGAAAATGGCGTGTACAGAGTTGCCAGATGTGTATATGGCAACGCAGTCGAAGCTACACTTGCCAATTGTAGATTTTTATTAAGTTTAACATAACGATTTTGAGAAACAAGATGATATTAATTCATATTCAAAAATCGAATTATTGTCATAAAATAAACAAGAAAATAACAGTTTTTTTAAATTACATTTCTTTATTATCCATACCAGTCAATAACTCTGATATAATGTTGAGTTCAGATGCCGTGTTTTGTTAGTAGTTATATTATGTGTTTTAAAATTAATACTTCTTCACAATAACTTTTTGCGTTTTCTTTGACTTTTAACGGGTTTGCTTTGACATTTAATGCACTCTGTTTTTTTAATGTAAAAACAAACTTTTTATATCGACAATAATTGGAAAAATGTCGACCAAGTTCTGTTTAATATAAAAATATCTTTAAAGTTAATATAAACGTACCTATGTGGGAATTCATTTACATCCCTAAATCGCTAAAATGTTAAATATCTGCTAAATATTTATTCGATATCAAATGTTTTGATATTATTTAAAAGGGCTTTGATATGCGAATTAGGATAGGTTTTTTTTTAAAAAAATCCTACATATTATACTCAAACTAAACGTATTTATTAGCAAAGTTGTTTTTTGTGTCCGATATATATATGATAAAACTGAAATTAATGGCATCAAATGGTAAAATAGATGTATGAGATTTGATTGCAACCGAACAGGCAATAAATTGGAAACATACATGCCAAAGTTTATATTAAAGATATGTAAATAATTTTATATATGTAACAACAATGCAATAATATTCGACCTATTTGAACCAGTAAAAACTTATTTGCTTTTATATGGTGATGGGTATAATTTTTATTCCATATTTTAAAAGATATATAATCATTAATAAAATGAAATTATAAATATGAAATACACTTCAGTATTTTAATTCGATATATGCAATTGTTTTATGTTGACACCACTTTTTATTTTATTTACAAACTACTTCATTCTATTACAATTTTTCTCAGCGATATGGTAACACCACAGCTGTTTTACATGTTTTCCTTTTTTGTGGTGTTAAAAACGGTGGATGAACAATAAAAATACCCACCGGTTTTATTAAAATTTTCAATAAAATGTCTGGATTTACCAAAGTAATTAATGTGTCACAAAGTGTTAGGAATCTTTGCTATTCCATTGGCAATTTGTCTTTGCAACAAGCCCACAAGAATTCATCAAAACTTTTGAGGTAAATACGGAATGTATATTTCCATAATTTTATGTAACAAAAATTACTTTTGCAGAGCCACACAATGTATGCAAACATCTATCAGCCCTTTAACAGTGACACTAGCCAATCGTCAGTTCTCCACAACACCACGCAATAATGATTTAATGCAATTTTTTGATGATCCAAAAAATTGGTCCGAAAATGAGGTTAAGGTTGGAAGAGCTTGGAAGCTGGATGAATTGCGTATTAAATCGAATAAGGAGCTACATCAACTGTGGTTCGTTTTGCTTAAAGAACGTAACATGCTCTTAACCATGGAACATGAATGCAACGATCAAATGGAATTGTTTCCCAGTCCGGATCGTTTAGATAAAGTGAAAATTTCTATGGAAAATTTAGAAGCAGTAGTAAGGGAACGTAATAAGGCTTATCATTTGTTGGAGACGGGCGAGACCGGAGAAAGACCACAACGTTTGGTGGCCAATAACTTGGGTATTCGCTATATGTACAAGTAAGTAAAAATTTTTTTTTTTTAAAAACATCAAAAATTTTAGAAAATTCTATAAAACAATTTGAATATTTGTCGGCACATTAATTAAACCTTTCCTTTTTGATTTTAGGTACTGCGAACATGTTTTGCCACCCCATATGAATATCAAGTGGATTAAAACACGTTCCATTGGTTATGGTGGCCGTGCAGTGCGAAAATTCCTCCTGCAATACCGCGAGAAATTATACAATGAAAAACGCAAAGGCAAAAAGTATGTTGAAATCATTATTTAAACTTATAGCAATAGAAATAATATTGTTTCTTTTTAGTCGTTCCCGTAATGAGGTAATGATGATGTTGCGTCGCAATCCTAACATGGACCGAGATATGTTACGTCGTAAATTCCCCAACGTTGATATAGATAAACTAGTAAATACCGATAAAATACGTGGTCATTACATACCCAAGATACAATCTTAAAGGATTTATTATAAATAAAAAACTTTGTTTTGTTTAAAAAAGAGAAATCACAAAGTTTTTATTACTCATCATTGCCAAAGGTAATTTTCTTGCCCTGGAAGGCCGTTATAGTAGGTTTTAGTTTTTGTTTAGCGGCCCAGGAAGGATGTAGAGATTCCTGCTCCGATTTGCTAGGCTTTGGTGCTGCCGGTTTATTAGTTTTATATTGTGTTTGTTGTTGAGTTTGATTACTGCTGTCATCATCTCCAAATGTGATCTTTTTACCTTGGAATCCTGTTATAACAGGTTTAAGCTTTTGTTTGGCCGCCCAAGATGGATGTAGCTTTTGTTCATCGCTGTTATTTGCAGATTTGTTATGTTTGAAATCTTGGTCTCTGGTTTCATTATTTTTCCTATCATTCCATTTGTTTTGTGAGAATTTGTCTCTGTCATTAGTTTGTTTATTATTCCATCTATTTTGTTGCTCTCTTCCATCTCCACTATTCCATCTGTTATTGTTTTGTGGTCTATTTTGTGTAAAATCTCTTTGATTGTTATCGCGGCCCTGTTGACGACGATCTTTAAAGTCAGTTGGTCTTTTATCGTATTTATTAAGCTTTATCATATGCAGGTCTCTTTTTTCTTCATTATTTTCATGCTCAGCATTTTGATCTCTTTTAATTACTGCTGTAGACAGATAGTTCTCGCCGGTATCTGTTATAAAGAAAGGATCTACTACCATTTCTTCCTCTACTGCTATTTCTTCCTCCGGCTCTTCTTCTGCATCTTGCGGACTTTCATTTTGATGTATGTCAACAATTTTAGGTTTATCTACCTTGACTGGTTTTATTTCTTCAGTTATTTCATCACACTCACTTTCTTCAGCGGAAGATTCATTTAACTTTGTAGTTTCCTTGATATTTTCAATGACGACCTTTTGTTTTTTAGGGGGTTGGGGAGTTTTCTTTTCTAAAGGTTTTTCTTTTATTGGTCTCTTTAATGGCTTATTGGATTTCTTTTCAATTTCTTCATCAGCTTCTGTTGTAACATTGTCATTCGATAATTCATCTACCTGCCAGCCACTTGTAGTTGATACATCCAACTCTTTATCTTCGGAAACTTCGTCATCTTCGTTATCCTGTTTGTTGCCTTCTAACCATTCCTCCCGTTTACGTCCCATGGCCTTTTGTTGTTTCATTTCCAAACGCTTGCGACGTTTCTCTTCAGTTCTTTCGATTTTTTGCTTGCGTTTGCTGGATTCCATCAAAGCTTCTTTCCACTCACTATTTTCAGCTTCATTTAGCTGTAATTCCGTTTTGAATCTTTTGATCAAACCCAGCATAACTTTGTTCATACACAGCAACGCTATTCCCACCTCTTCGGGTGTAGCTAAGCCATTGGTTATAACAGCTGGCGCCGGTTTATCCATGAGTAAAACGTTCTTCATAATATCCACTCTTTTGAGTTTCTAAAAAAAAGTTAAAATATAGATTATTTCATTTTTATTTTTCTGCTTTATGTTTACCTTTAACAATTCCATTGTTTCGGTTGATTTTCTTATACGTTCCTTACATTTCGTATTATCTGGATGTTTTTCCAACAGGGTCTTTAGTTTACGTATTTTATGCACGAGTTTATTAATGGTTTGTATGCGTGACTGTTGTATGCCCTTTTTGTTGGATATTACCTTGAATAATTAATTGAATTTAAATAAATTATACTTTATTAAGTGTAGTTTAACTTACCAAGTTATTAAACTTTAATTTATTTAACATTTTTGTAGATTTTCTGGGGAAAAATAAAATTGTATTCTCGTTTACAGCGTGTTGTGTATTTTGTTATCACGTGGGGTATGTTCAGTTGGTGATGTCAAACAGCTGTTAGATGTCAAGAGCTGCCGTATAAGTGAGGTATTTGAAATGTTGCCATATGATTTTATGTTTGTTAAAGGTAGTACAAATAAAAGTATATTTTTAAAAATTAAATAAAGTGAAATCTTATGGATCAATTGAAAATATATTTTTTTGCTCTTATGTTGATACCTATGTTTTTCATTTGATTTTGTTCATGTGCCAAATAAAAGTATTTTTTTAAAAATTAAATAAAATGAAATCAAAAGGATCCATTGAAAATATTTTTTTTGCTCTTATGTTGATACCGATAACCGTCGAGTTCCGGTACTGCCAAAATGTTCTAATAAAGTGGCTGACAATTTTAATTCAAATCAAAATTTAGATGATTTAACTAAAAAACAAGTTCTGCATCTGATAATCACGGCAAGTCGGTTAACTTTTTCATTCATGATTTTGGAAATTAAAAACATTTTTTTAAGAGATTTTGTGCTCAATTTACTTAGGACAAGGGATCAAGTTTTAGGATATATGAACCGGTTTCTGTAGAATTTCTGAATTATGAACCGCTTTTTATTGAAAATCAACATAAGAGAATAATTCAAGAAATATTAAAAGATTTCTAAAAATGTCTATTATTATAAACAGATTGTTAAATAAATAGATAAATACACATAGATCGGAAACTGTGCTGTCAAAGACCTAACTCAGTTGTCAAAAACCTAAGTGGTGAGAATGTATTAGTAGAAAAAAAATATATGTGAAAACAAAAAACAAAGCTCGTAGGTGTGATTATTTGAGTAGTTTTGCTCTATGTATATTTATCTATGGTTAAACAAACAAAAGAATAGAATATCATAATATATGAACCGGTTCTTAAGAATATCAACGGGTTTTTTTGTGATATGGTAATCCTATTTAACAAAAAAATAACAATCAGGCTACACTGCCCATAAATTGATTTGCTTTTTTTATTTTTTTAGTGTTTTTCTCTCTATGTAAAAAAAAATCAATTTGTTTTAGCAAATAAATATATTAAATAATTTGAATTTCAATCCTAACACAATAATAATTTAAATTTCAAAAATTGTGCAAACCATGCCGGTTAGTAAACTGTGTCGAATTTGTTTACAAGAAGATAAAGGACGATCGGGAATGCAACCATTGTTCGATGAAAAAAATGCACGCTGTGCTGAAATAGTACAGCGCATTGAAGAATGCGGAGGAATAGTGGTAAGTAGACACAATTATAAATCATAATGGAATAAGAATTAATCTAAAATATAATGATTAACATTTATATAGCTAAAACATCATGAAGAATTTCCAAAAATGATTTGCCTGCAATGTTTGGCGTCTTTGAACACTTCATATAAGTTTCGTACGTTGTGCCAGGCAAGTGAACATGCTCTATTGGATGCTATAGTTAAGGTAATCAATTGTTAAACATAACTAAATGTAAACAATCTTTAAACTACTAGTAATTTTATTTAAAATTTTAGTCTGAATTGAAAACGGAACCTGTGGATAATGCTGCTGCTTCATCGAGTAATTCGAAACAAAAAGCTCTGGTCGAAGTGGATGAAGAGGACGAAATGTTTTTTGATTTACGACCTGATTACATTGAGGGTCAGATGGTCGATTTCGATGATATAAATGACTCCAAAGCCGAGTTTATTGATGATGATGTTGGCGACGATGATGACAATGAATTTTTTGGCATTGAAGAGATCGATTTGGATGAAATCGATGGTGAAGAACATTTGGATGATAGTGATTCAGACGATGAAGAGAAAATATTTGATGGTGAATTTGTTTCGATACCTAAAAAGATCAAAACAGACGCAAAAGCTAAGAAGGAGAAGTTGGATGCAACAAAAACAGGTGAGGACAGCAAAGAAAAGGTCAAACGTGGTCGGGGTCGCAAGAAAAATGAAGCAGAATCTGAAACGAATATATGCGAAATTTGTGGCAATATCTATTCAAAACGTAGTTTGTTAAATATGCACATGAGACGTCATAGAGCGGAAAAACCATTTGAATGCGAGTAAGTCTTTGCACTATCGATCTGCCCAATTGAGAATAAAAAAAATCCGCGAGTTTTTCTCTTTTGCCATTTTTAAAATTGAATTTGAATATCAATAAACACCCGCAAATTTTTTATTCATAATTGGGCAGTATATATGTATTAAGCATTATCAAGTTTTATAATATTGTAAATATTTGTTTTAGAATTTGTGGCAAACACTTTACCTGCCCCTCAGAAATAGGTAGACATATACGTATTCATACGGGCGAAAAACCTTATGTGTGTCGTTTTTGTGGCCGCACATTTGCTGATCGCAGTACAAATATTAAACATGAAAGGTAAATAATTTTTAATAAGCAAATATTAGGAATTAATAGGTAACATTTTGTTTTTTTTTTAATACAGAATCCATACAAATGAACGACCTTTTGTTTGTCAAACCTGCGGTAAATCCTTTACTTATTCGAATGTCTTAAAGAATCATATGTTAACGCACACAGGAGAGAAACCATTTCCGTAAGTACTGTTTTTTTTTTGGATAATTTTTAACTTTATAAAAATGTTTATATTTTAACTGCAGTTGCATTCCTTGTAATAAAACATTTTCCCGTAAACATCAACTGGATCAACATCTGAGTACAATAACCCATCAACAAACAGTCAAAAATTTATTACCCCAACAAACTGTAGTCTCCGATGATTCGGTACATGAATTTACCGTACAACTAACAAGTGATAATCATCCTCATATAATACGTCAACAACATTGATAAGCAATTTTACTTTATTTTTTTTTTTAATTTTTTGATTTAAACTAATTTCTTAATTTTTATATATTGTATATAAATATGCTATATACTACGTATGTATAATTGATATCAATCTATGTATATACAAAATCAAAAATTGTCATAGAATGATTGTTTAAGATAATGTTTATGCTTTAACTGATATTTAATTTTATTTTTTTTAGAATTATGATCTTTTTATAGCAATAAAAGAAAATCATATATAATGTATGAACTAAGTTTTTTGTTAGTTTCTCTTAAATAAAATATACATTTAGAAACTATTCACTGAATGTAATATTGAACAAAAATGTTGGTGGAAAATAGTTTTAAAAAATCGAGATAGTCCTGGTTCAGCTATTTGTGGGTGGATTTCTTTGAATTTTTTATTCATGATTGCTGTATCAATCATGTAAGTTTTTTGGGGGTTTAGGAAAGTTGATTTGAACAGACAAACGCCATAGCTATATCGACACCACTATCTATAACGATACAGAATATATATCGTCACCTAAAATGCAAAATAACGTAACATCACTTTTCATAAGTTTATAGGAGAAGCAAAAAACGATATAAAATGAAAACTACTTGAGATATTGAAACAAAATTTTCAAATCTGAATTACAGTTATGAAAAAAAAACTAATTTTTTCAAAGCACACATTAAGTTATGTGGCTTACGTTTTTTTGAATTGTTATTTTCTGAAACAAAAAAACGTATCATCAATATAAATTTTTATGAAAAAATAAAAACTTAAATAAAAATATTTTTTTTTTTTGTAAATAAAAGCAGTTTATATATACATTTTTAATAGTATTATGTTTTTTTTAATTTTAATTACTAACAACTACTTTTTTAAACTAAAAAAGGTTCTTCATTAAATTTTCAAAAAAAATTGGGATACTACCTAAAATAAGGTAAAAATGATTTATTAATTAATTACTCAAAGCGTGTACGTTATTTTTTTTAAGAAAATCATATACTTGATGATACTTTTTTTCAATTTTGGTTATAACTTGGTTATTTTTGATAGTAAAAGTTTAAAATTTTGCACACATATGTAATATGATGTAATGAATCGTAATCAATAATAAAATCAATTTCGAATTTTCTGATGATACGTTGTTTTGCATTTTAGGTGACGATATGTTTTATGATGAAATTACAAACTGAATGATAAACTTAGCTGAACAAATTTAGTTTAAAAAAATATTGGTGAAACTATAGCGTTATATACGTCGCACAGTAGGGCAGAATCAAAATTTTTTAGAAATAAATCTGGCATTCCTAAACTAATTCGTTATAAAATTTGACGTGGGCGTAGCCAAGTAGTATTCGAGTTTAAGTTATTGAAATTGACACTACAAATACTCCAGGGGCGGCGCTATGGGGGCTCAAATGAGGATACCTTCAACATTTAAAATTTTTAAACACGTGCAATTTTTTTGTTTCCCATCAGAGTTATAGGCATTTCAAAATTTTGCCATACCTTGGTCCGCTTTTTTAATAATATAGGCCTTACTTTCGGACCGAATGGACTCTAATTTTTTTTTTAGACAACTAAATTACGAATAACATACAGAAGATTTCAGAGCAATATCAATTATGGATCCAAAAATAAACGATTTTCAATTTATATACATATATTCAAAAAATAGTTGATTTTTGCTGTTTTTTGGGCGAAAAGGTGACTGAATTAACACTTTTTTTTATTAAAAATAAACTTTCTTTAAGAACATATAACAATTTTATATTTTTCTGTAAGGTATCTTTACGGAGAACATTTTGGTATACAAAACATGTCCTAATTTTCGAATATATCACTCCTACGCCTTTCGGAAAGTGACCTATTTTTTATCAAAATTTAAAATTTGGGCCACATGTTCTAAAATCCGAAAGCTAAGATCAATAAATGGAAAGCTGGGGCCGAATTACGGCATTCGATATCGAGGAAATTCGATCGTAATTTTCTTATTTGATACGATACGATAAACCTTGATATGTTTCCTATTTATCTCCAAAGTATTTTCACAGTCCATGGGCAAAATTGTAAAAAAATTTTCGCTCCAATTTTTAGGAATTTTGGGATTCGCTTTAAACTGGTGACACAAACAAAATTTAAAAAAAAAATTTCAAAATTTTTTTAAAAATCCAGATAATAGATCAAGGCCGAGGTTGTCCCGGTTTTATTTCTTACACCTCAGGCAATTCTCTCGATTTTAAATAACAACCGTGCCGATAGAATTCCCGATATATTGATGAATCAATCATGTTTGTAAGTTATTTTGGGGCTAGGGAAAGTTGATTTCTACATAGAGACCTACAGACGGACTTGGCTATATCGACTTCGCTATCTATAACGATCCACAATATATATACTTTGTGGGGTTGCAAATGAAAAGTGTAGAAATTACAAACAAATAATTTGTCGGAGAGCGTGGTTGACTCATTTACTCTCATTTTGTATTTAAATCCGGTAATTACTAAGCCACAGAACAGCGTTGTCAACTTTATAATTTCAACAAGTAAGAAATTATGATCGGTATATGTATAATACCCTACACTGAGTAAATGAGCAAAAACATTTTTTTTTAAATCACACGGCGGATTTATTTTAATATGAAACTTATTTATTGTTAAATTATATTTGGATTCCAAAATTTTTAAGAGATATATTCTCGTAAAAGTGATATTAGGAAGTGCGTCTTATATAGGAGCTATCTATTCAAATGTTACAGAGTTTTGGCCGATGAAAAACCATTCTAAGCCATTGAGCGCTGGTTCTTATTCCAAACCTAACTCAAATTGTGAACTTTTAACAAGAATAAGAAGATTTAAGCATTCCAATTTCTCATATGAAGATATTAAGCCATACTGGTCAGTGGGATACCCTTGAATTTAAACAATTTCATTTTTATATTTTCAAAGATTTAAAAAAAACCCATTTACCTATTTATCATTTAATATGTATTTTTATTTGATTTTTTCTTTCGCTTTTACAATTTTTTTTTGTTGTTTCATTTTTATTTAAATTTAAAGCAAATATAATTTTTAAATTGTTGTTGTTGTTGTTTTGTTTGTTTTATTAATTATGTACATTATTTTTATTTATAGTTTATTATTAAACTTACATACTTCCTTGCAAACGACAAAACAAAAAAAAAAAAACAAATAAAAATTATAATAAAAACTGTATTCCTTGATAAAAACTATTTACAATTTTGTATTAATTTGAAATATTTATTTTTAAATTTTTTTGTTTGTTTGTTTGTCTGAAAAATATATATTTTGTTTATATACTCTATATAATTTAAATAAACTCAAAATGTAAGTTTATGAAAAACTATCACTTTTTTCTTTAATTTTTTGTTTTAAATATATTTTAAAAATTTATTATAATTACGTTTTTGTTTAAGTTTTTTTATTCAAATATTTTGGTAGATCAAATAAAATATTTCATTCTTTTTTTTGGAATTTTGTGAGACAAGGTTTTAAAAGGTTTATAGTTGTTTTTGTTTATTTTTTTTGTTTAATTAAAGCAAATATTATGTATTGTATTGTTTATTAAATTTATATAATTAGTTTTACTATTTTAATTGTTAAATAATTGTGTTTAAAATTATAAATTAATGTAGAAAAAACATTATATTTGTTTGTTTGTTTAAAAACTAAATTGTATTTTTTGTTAATATTTGATGGGTAGTGTTGTTGTTAGTTTTAGTTGTTTGTATTTTCTTTAAATAGTATTTTTTTTGTAATTTTGTTTTCAATCAATGTAAAAATGTGTGGGAAGTGTTGGTTTTTTTTTGTGTAAAATTGTTTTGTTTTATTTCTAAAATTAGTGATTTGTTGTTGTCTAGGTGTATTTAGTTTCTAGTTTTTTTTTAAAGAGAAAAATAATTAGAGATTTTAAAAAAAATTATTAAATTATTATTTTGAATGTCTTCGTTTATTACTAATTTTGTGTTAGTTTTTGTATTTTAATCTTTTGTTTCAGTTTAAATTGGACAAGAATTTCTTTTGTTTATTTATTAAATTATTATTAAGTTTTTTTATTTATTTTTTATTTTAACTACTTTAGTTTTTATTGGTTTAGCCAGAGATGAGACAAATTTTAGTTATTCTTTGTAAATTTTTTTTAAAAAAACTATATGCGTAATTTCAACTCCTCATACAATTCAAAAATGGTTCAGAAGCATAAAACCTCTTAGAACAAATGTTTACATTATTTGTGCGGAAATTCACATACGCCTGTGAACTAGAAGTGAATCACTGTGAACTAGAAGTGAATCACTGTTAAAAAACCTAACTCTACCTAACTTTATGAATGTATTAGTAAAATTTTATTCATTGGTCAAGGAATAACAAGATGAGAAGGCTCTCAATTTGAAAACAACATTAGTCTCTTGTCAACACATTTTAGAGAGATGTAAATAAAACAAAAACTTCAAAACTTTTTCATCAAATTTCCACTAAAATAGCAATTTTTATAAATTATTTCACAAACACACAATAGTTGTAAATTTGTTTCCACACATTTAATGCATTTAAATAATCGAAACATCCATAGAGACGAGACACTCCGATTTGTCAAACAAAAATACAAAAAAATCATATATCTGTTGCATGAGTTAGGTTTTTGACAATGACGTCTCATCTTTATGTTAACCTATGGAAACATCTATAATTGCCCAAACGAAAATAATTAATTTATGGGGGTTGAAATTAAAACTAAGAAACAAAGTTGTATAATAAAATAAATTTAATTTCAAAATCAAATATACATTAAACAAGTAAAAGAGCTATATTCGGCTGTACCGAATCGTATATACCCTTCACCAAATTATACTTCAAAAACAAAACAAATTTTTTTCCAATTTAAAATTTTTTTTTTTAATTTTTATAAATTTTAAAAAATTTCTCACGAAAGTGAAGGGTATAAAAATGTAAGAATTCTTTGAATTTAGACATCGTAATGTAATAAAATTTTGTTATAATTTTTTACGTCGCTTTTTTACAACAATGTGTGTTTTAGAAATGTGGTGAAAGTGGTTTGAACAGAGTTAGGTTTTTTTGACAGCATTTCACTTTGTTCAAATCCATTACCGAACAGCCCAATAAAATATGTTGTATTAATATTTTCTTGAATTAAAATCTAGTATCCATTATTATGTTTTAAATGATTAAAAACAAAACAAATTGAATGAAGAAAAAATATTTTAATTCAACTTGGATCAGATTTGAATTAACAAAAATTTAATCATGCATAGGTTATGAATTCATTCAACGATGAATGAATTCTATTTAAATTAAACGAATTAGATTTTGGGAATGGATTTAGGACAGGCACGGAACCTGGGGGGTTACTGCGTAACTCAAACCGAAAACGGAAGTGTTTGAAAATGAGTGCTAAATACATTGCAATTCGAAACGATTTCCATTCGAATCGAATTAGGGAGTAACCCCCCTGGGCAAACATTTTGTGAGTTGGTGAAATAAAGTAAAATTTCTGCGGTAATTCGGCCCCTTATATTTTTATACCCTTCACCTTCGTAAGTTTGTCATTCCGTTTGTACATATAAATTCTGGATCCTTATAGATAGCGAAGTCGATTAAGTCATGTCCGTCTGTCTGTCTGTTGAAATCAACTTTCCGAAGCCCCCAAATAACTTCCATACACGATTCATACATCAATACCTCCGGAATTCTTCCGGCTCGGTTGCTATTTAAAATCGAGAAAATCGGTCCACAAATGGCTGAGATATAAGGATAAAACCAGGACAACCTCGATTTTTACCTATTTCTTGACCTATATCATTAATATAGACAATATGGATATCTAAAAATAGATATTTCAAAGACCTTTGCAATGACGTATATAAGACCATAGTAAGTTGGATCTACAATGGGTCAAAATCGGAAAAAATATTTTTTAACCCGATTTTTTTCACCAAAAGTTTTTTTTGGTAAATATTAAAAAAAATTAAAAAAAAAAATTAAAAAAAATTCGAAAATTTAAAAAAAGATTTTAAATTTAAAAATTTAAAATCTTTTTTCCCTTTTCTTATTTTTAACATTTAATTTGAATAGGAAAAATGGGAAAAAGAACTCCCGGGGAATTTTTTTTCATAATTGGGCTGTTTAATAATTGTGTGTTTTATGCTCCAGGTGCAGCAGCTATGATTTTTGCCTGTGAAAGTGGCGTTGTAGAGTGTTCTGTGTTTGGTGATTGCTTTTCTTCAAACAATGACTGGTGTTCCTATCGCATTTACAATTCTATGTGGCTATAATGCTGGTTAAAGACATTTCATTTGTGTTTTTAAAAACCAAGAAATAATTTTAATTTATTGAATTTGAGTAATTTTAACAGACCAAGGGGGTTACTCTCTATTGCGATGCGAAAGGTAAATGCGATAAGAATACAATTTGATACTCTGTATCGTCTACGCAAACGCTTTCGCTTAAAGAAGCAACAATAGCGAAGAATGACAAAACTTGTAAATAAAAACATTTTAAACTATTTTTTTTGCGATTCGAAAACGCAATAAAGGGTACCAATTATACCATTTTTCTTTCGCATCGCAATAGATAATACTGCGATGCGACTTCAATATTAAGTATTGTCCTTATATTTATAGATTCATGAATCATGATTGGTCGTCCTACCGTTACCGCTAAGATACCATTGCCTGATTACCTCCAATTACCGTTACCTCTAAAATATCGTTACCGATATAATCGCAAATACCGTTCTATAAACGATTTAAATTATATAATCGAGTTTATTGAAATCTGGGGGTTATTGTGTAATTAGATTCGAAAAGAAAATCATTCGAATTTTTATGTTTAATACATGGAAATTAGTACACAATAAGACCCCAAAAATTTTTAAATATAATAAAATACTACTTTTGTCAACTAATTTAGTGAAATAACTTCTATTACCGACACCGAAATAATCCAAATTAGCATTTCCGGTGCGTAGAACCGGCTGTCGTGGGAATGTTTCGAATCGATAGCCAACATTGATGCAATATTCCAGAGCATGTTTCAGACATTCACCCCTATCGGCAATAAAATGTGAAATTTTGCTCCCATGAAATATCCATTTCCCTCGAAGGGAAAATTGCTATCGTGATATTCCCATGAACTTTTCATTCACAATAGTTAATTTTGTTCGTAACAGCTGTTTATTGTTTACAAAATTCCATCTAAAAATTCCACAACAAGGGGAATTTTTTCACATGAACAAAGTTGATGAACGAAAAAAGGAAAAGGGAAAATATTTCATGTGGAATATTGATTCGCGATAGGGGTGATTATTTTCCAAGTCACATTTCATTAAAATTCCATGTAAGGTCTACTAAATTTTAAGTTTATCATGATATTGGCTCTTAAAATATATTTGCCTAATTCACAATTGATGTAGTAGTGTTGTAGCATTGTATGTCATAATAAAAATTACGACATACAACGCTACGACACCAATTGTGAATTGGGCAATTAAATATTCAATTTGTATGCTTCGATACAAATTAATTAATTCAGAAAATATTAGATAATCAGGGGCAAATTATCGCACTCGTAATCGATATAACTTTCGAACGCTTATTAGCGAGAAATCCAATAATAAAAAAAATCGCACTTTAAAATAAGTCTCCGATCGTGTTCGAATGCGATAATTAGCCCCTAGGATATCTATTTCAAAACGATCGATTTTAAAGAATGTGATGAATTTCGATTTTTATGCTTTTCTAACTTGTTGCAGATTAGAAGGATTTTAATTGTTTGAGTTCTTATTAAAGTTTGATGTTCTTATTTTTTCAGTTTTTATTATAAAATAATCTACAAGCTCTCTTCTATTTAAAAAATCGAAAACCCCTACTTTCATTTTAATTTAAAAACTTTTGGAGACTTTTTCACTTTAGAAATGCATGGAATTTGATAGTTGGATGCTCGAACATGGAATTTTCATGGATTTATACACTTTGTGTACACATTTTTCAATATATTCAATCTTATCTAGGGTTTGGGGTTTCCTGGATAATTTTATTTCCCGTGAAACGGGAATGAAAAATTTCATTTCCCGGGAACATCTTTTCACTAGAAAAATAAGTAAAAAATAATTCCCGGCCGGGAATTCCCGGACCCCGGACCCCGAACCCTACTCTTATCCCAGTTGGCGTAGGCGTTCTACGCCAACGACAGTTTTATACTAGATTAAAGATAAAATACATCTTGTGTCTTAAAATAGTAAGAAACTGTGTTACATGATAATGCTAATTTAAATTGAAGGTCAAATCGAATTCCAAACAAGTCCATATTTGCCATTTACATATATCAGATTAATTGGGAGCCATATAATTTTTTTTGGAAAACTTTGTATGCTCCACTTTCAATATGTTATCAATAATAGGTTTATTTCCCTTCAAAAATCCACTTCTTTGTCTGTCTTTGAAATCTGAGGTAAAATATGATAAAATGTTCCCAATGCAAATAGAAAAATCGTAAAAATAAGCCAATATTCAAAAATGTATTACTACTAATTTTAAAATAATCCCAACCAATTTAAATAATTTGAAGTAAACGTAAAATTAAAATTGCATATAATTAATCGAATGTATTTATTTTTCAATTTAAACATTTTTTTCAAATTTTTTTGTTATGAAAAGAAATACAAATTTTGAGGTTGTTAATTTAAACCAATATTTCAATTAAAATTTTCCAAAATTTTAATGCATATAGTTTATGTTAAATAAAAATCGTAAGATTTTCATATATAAATTTTCGTGAACATAAATAGAATGCTTTAAAAATAGTTTTGTAAATAATAAAAGTGAAAATATTAAATATGTATGTGTTACTTTTTAAAAATAAAATTTTACAAAATTATTCAAATTTTTTTTTTCAAATAAAATTAAAAAGATTTTGTTAATGTTTGACTAACTAACAGTTCCAGAATGTTGAATGAAAAGTTAGTGGGAAAAAAATGTGTATGAAAAACAATCAAGGTATTATTTATAATCAATTTTTAAATTCATTAAAGATTTATTATAATCAAGCTTTGATAAATTTATGAATTGATTATGTACATGGGGGGATGAGTTTTTAAAATTCTTTTGACATGGTGGTGGTACTGTCAGTGAATATAGATTGTTAAAGGAAATTTCGAAAGCCAATTTCGTTTGTTGCTAAAAATAGATTTATTACATTAAAATTGATTCTTTAATAACTTAATTTAACGAAAATACCATTAAAATTTGTCTTATCCCAGGACTTTAATTTGTGTATGTGTAAATTATTTAAGATATTTTTTTTTTGTTTTTTTTTTACATATAATTATTACTGTTTTAGTTAATAATATATATGTTTTATGTATATAACTCTTTTAATTTGTTTACGTTATTGTAATTTAGATTTTTTTTGTATTTTTTTTTTTGCATTTTTTTGTTGTTTACATTAAAACATTGAAGGATTAGCAGCACAACATTCAAAGAGGGAGTAAATTTTCTAGATTTCTAGATGTTTTTGTTGCTTTTTGTTTGGTATTTAGGAGACAAACAAATATATTTTTTTGTATATCTATGTATGTATATTAGGATGGCCCTTATTTTGCACTTTTAAGATTTTCGATGCTCTCAATCATCTAAAAATTCAATAACGTTTAGAGCTATTCAAATATAAACGTTATTAGTTTTTGCTAAAATTTTCAGCAATGGATTGTTAAATGACAAAAACTAATAATAGACCTTGATAGCCTCATCTAAAATCTAAAAAAGTGCCCAATAAATTCCATCCTTATGTGCATGCATGTAATTTATCTGTGTATCTTTGTATTGGTCAAGCTTAGTAGTCGTAGTGTGTGTCGTAGGGTTAAGTTGTAATAATAGTATTTTAATAATAATAATAATAGTAGTTACTAATAGTATCATCATAAAATATAAAACTAAAAAAATGAAAGAAAAATAAATGAAAATAAAACTTTACCCATTCCTAAATGGTCTAGTATTAGTATTAATTGTAATAATAATAGATTGATTTCAACACTATTCGGATATGGGGAAATCAGTATCGTCTTTAGGCTCCAAAGATCTGTATTCATCGGAATCTTCACTAGTCGTACCAATTGAGGTTGGTATTGAGGGTGAACTTTTGTCGGTCATTTCCTGATTAGAGGGTATGAAAATAGCTGCAGAGGTGTTTGTAGTTTGGGTTAACATGTAGGATGTAGAGGGTGTGGAGACTACAATTTGTGGTGTACCAACACTAGTGGACACTGTGGTAGCTACAAAAGCTTCACTATCGTCTTGAGTGGTTGTGGTGGTGGTGGTGTTTGTTGCTGCTGCAGCTGTTACGTTATTTATTTCGGCAGAGGCCAACATTAAATCTAATTCCAATTTGCTGGCTGTAGCTGTTGGCTGCTCTGTTATCACAGTCGTTTGTTGTTGTTGATGTTGTGGTTGAGTTTGTAAATTGTTATTTTGTGTAGCTGTTGCGGTGGCCACATCTGCCCCAGCAGCTAAAAGGTTTTCATCTTCTTCGCTGACACTAATATAGCGACAACGATCACTAAGCAGCGATACCGGCTCATCGTCTTCTTCGGTAACACTGGTTATGCTCATGGTGCGTTCTTTGAAAGCGAGCAGGGCGTTCGGTGCGGCAGCTGCTGCCTGATTGGCTGTAGTTGTTATTATTGTAATGGGTGATGTAGCCATGGGTATTGTGGTTGCAACAGCGGCATCTACTACATCCTTGGGCAGACTACCTATGCCGGACGAAGTATTTGTAGTGGCACTTAGAGATGGTGAAGTGCCCGATGCTGCAGTATTAGCTCCTGCAGCGGCTGAGCATGAAGCCTGCGAAGCTTCACTATGAGACTCACATTGCGATATCGAACGACTTATAGAAGTTGAGAATGCTGTGGGGCAACAACAATTTTAATTCGATTCGGGAAATTCTAAAATTTTTTTCTAAAATAAACTTACATTCAAAACGGTCGCGTCTTGAGAACTGTCTAGAAACCATGGGTGCCAATTTGATGCGATAGAATTTCGAGCCTCTATTAACACGGTAACGGTTTTCATCCTGTAAAGAAAGAAAATATATATTAAAACAAAATTTCTTTTAAAGAAAATGTAATACTCTCATACCTTTCTAGCTTGACAATATTCCTTGTCTACCACACGGCCAATGGCATAATAAGGCATTGGTATGGTAGACTCCTCACCGGCTGGGGGTAAACGTAAATTCAAAGCAGTCAAACTATCACCATGGACAAAATATAAACTGGCCGAGTCTTGGACCACCATGAATTGGGCGTGACGTATGCTCCAGACCACCAAAACTAAATCACCCTTCGTACAGGACTCCAAAACAATTAACTTATGACTAGAGCCACCGGATTTAGAGCGTGTCAGGGGAGATTGATCGTAAGTGGAGCTGAAAAAATAACAAACAAATAATGTCTTAAACTTTAAAATATATTTATGTATGTATATCCTTACCACTTTAGAGCTGCAAATGAGGTTTCCATTTCTAAACGTCTCGATTTTTCGCTATGGAGTTCTTCCTCCAAACGACACTTGTCTCTATGCAAGTAATCGATTTTCTCTTTAAGCCAACTGTTGCCCTCCTCATTGGTGAGCGCATCCAGACGTGTTTTTAGCTGATAATTTTCCTTCGTTAACATGAGATCCTTTTCGCGCAATTGTTCCAATTGCCTTTCCTTTTCCTCTAGCATTTCCTTAAGAATACCAACATTTGCCATCACAGATTCAGAGTTTAAGGGGAATATTTTCGATTGCCATATCGAGCGTTCCATTTCTATGGCGGCCGTTATGGCCTTTTCTTTATCAGCTTCCAATTCGCTGCGCAGTTGTGACATAATAGTGTCGTGTAGCTGTTTATCTATGACATTGTCATTTAAGGGGCTCGTCTCTAGGCTGAGATCGGAGGGGGAACGTTCCATGGAAGTCATTAACTTGAAACGTTGTCTTAGCGACTCTATTTCGGTCTTATGTTCGTGTATAAGTTTCTCTCTTGCCTCTAATACCGCCTGTTCTTTTTCTCCCTCCACAAATTTCAATTTATCTTTCAGCTCTTCGAGTTGTGCCTCCAACGAAGCGTAATTTGTTTTCATTGTGGACATTTCACAATTCAACTCCTTTTGTTCATTTAACTCGTAGTCCCGTTGCTTTAATTCTTCTTTAAGTTGTATGATTTCCTGTTCTCTGTTAGTCTGCTGCTGGCTGAGTTCTTGCTCTCTGGCCACACATTGCATTCTCAGAACATTCCATTTGTCATTAAGTGTCTGCAGATCAGATTGTAAATCTTCCTTTTGAGAAATGGATTCCTGGCGGAAAGTTTGCAAATTATTGCGAGCCAATTGTATGCATTCCAAGGCCAATTTCGACATGGCTCCCAGCATAGCACGCATGTGAGTCACCTCATTCTTGAGGGTTTCCGAAGTCTCGTCCGTCAATGTTGCAGCACTTTGGGTGATCAATAGATCTGTGGCGGTACTTTTTGTGATTGTAGGAAACTGTTGCAGATTTTCACTGGTTGATGTTGCTACCGATTGTTGGCTATTGGGGGGGACTTGTTCAAATTCGGTTTCGGTATCCGTTTCAGATTCTTCACCGCCTACTGTCCCAGAAGCGTCTTTGCGCAATTCACTTAATCTAGGATTTAAAGGCAATTTACCACTTACTACCATTGCCGTAGGGGAGGACGAAGATTGTTCATCTTCTCCCGAAATTTGTTTAAACTCTTCGGCTGCGCGTTTTTGTTTCTGTTTGAGCAATTCTTCGAAACGTTCTCGCTGATGGGTACCCGAACGGGAGACGAAAAAGTATATCACAGGTTCCATGTCGGGCAGATGTATTTGCGAGGTCATTTCGGGCAAGTGAGTCGTCAGAACATCTATATCTGACCTAGAAATATTCGGTAAACGAGCATCGAATATTAAGGGATTTTCATTAGCAAAAGCTGGCGGCATATCCGCCATGCCGGGGAATAAAATATTTAAAAAGTGACCCTCGAAATTGCAGTTAAACTGTTGACGTCGCTTCATTTCTTCACTGTGTATAGAATCGAAATCTTCCGCCAGTTTGGAGGCCCACAAGCGGAATTCTGTGGAGAATATTTTGCGGCGCATGACTTCAGTAACTGCAGCCACATACATATTGGGTGCCTGGTGTATTTGATCGATGATGTGTATGTGGCGTTCGGCCCGTCTCAAGCATCGATGGTAGAAGAGCAAACGATTGTCAAATTCGCTCATGGCATTTTCTATGTACACGATACGCTTAAGACGGGCGTGAAGATTAGCACCCAGCTCATCCTTGGCTTTGGCTATGCAATGTCTATGTTCACGTATCTTTTTGTGGTTCTGTAACATCACCAGCAACTGAGATTGATGCGAGGCACATAGATCGGGCAATATCGAGGTATCTCTTAGATTAATGGCCCTATTTTGATTTTGTTGAAAAGCGGTCGAGAGTTCTCTTTGATCTTTGACCATACTCTTTATTTTATACTTGAACTCCTCCAGTTTACAGAGCCGTTCTCCCAAACCACGTATCTCTTTGACGTCACTTTGTTCAGCCAATTTTATTATGCTTAGAACCTCCAGTTTGAGTTTCTCATAGACATCCTCGTTGAAGGTGGCCAGGCCCTGGATGCATTCCTCTGACATGGTTCTCAAAACATTGTGGTTCTCTTTAGAAGTTATCCACTGCAGCAAATTTAATCTGCGCGCCGTATTTGAAGTTATAGAAGTTTGTGAGGTTTGAGATGTACGCTCCTCGTTCGATTCATTGGCCATTTTCAGTTTCTTATTGGGCGAAGTCGAAGTAGAAGAGGTGCTTTTGTCATCCGAATTATCGGCACCTCCTGAACCAGATGCCCCAGCACCAGCAGCCTCTACAGCATCACCAGCCGCCTCATTTACAGCGGCCGCATTAGCACCTGCCATTAATACCGATTGTTGTTGATTTGTTGATCTTGAAAAGACATCATCATTTTCTAGATACTCATCAAATCCATGGAAATCTGCCTCGGCTAATGGCATGAGGCCGGGCAATATGGGTATGCGAGAAAGTTTACACAAGTCATCCGAGAAATTTCGCAAGAGTTCCAAAAAGGAAGCGCGTCTTTCCAAGTGTCTGTCAAAGGATTCGCAGAAATTTCGAAAACGTGAACGAAACTCTTCCGTCAAATCCTCCATATTAGCTACCACCGCCGACCAACCCTGCTGCTGCAAATGCTGTTCGTGTACCAAACGCTCACACAAGCGATCCTCATCTCGCGCCAAATCATGCATGCGCAAGGCAAGTTGTGCCCTCTTCACTACCGTTTCATAAACAGCCGGCAGCTCGAGGCTCCGTTCAACTTGTTCCCTTAAATCCAAATCAGAATCTCCTGAAGCCGAGGATGATGGCAATTTAACATCTCCCGTCAGAAACATATAAATGGGATTTGTATCGGTGCCGGCAGAATAATATGAGACCTGAGTGGTGTGTGTCAACATTTCACCACCGCTCACCAGCAGCACAATATTCGTCGCTGGTATGCCATGCAAACGTTCTATTGTGTCCTTGAGATTTTCAACAGAGGACAGTGCCACTGTCATATCGAAATTTAACATGCGACCCACGTCGACGTGAAAAACGTACAACATGTTGCTGTTTGTGTTGTTCGTATTACTATATCGAAAGTTGGTAAAGTTGTGCTAATAATTAATTAATTCCAGCTTTCATAAGGCTTTTTTTTCTAGCTGAGTAAAGGATCGATGACTATTGCAAAGTCACCAATAATATTTTAGTTTATTTTATTCAATTGAATTGGCAGTGTTGCTTCTAATTCGGGTTCCTTTTTTATTTGTTTTATTGGTATTTGTTATTATAGAGGTTATAAGGAGAGCTATATTGCTGTCCCTTCATTTAAAGCATTCAGTTTTCAACATTTAATAAGTTATGTGGTGTTTTCTTTTTCTCTCAGGAGAGAGCCGAAACTCTATACTCCAGTTAAACAGTTTAAAATATTCCAAATCTGCAAGAAGAAAAATAAAAAAAAAATGGTATTAGAGTTGTGTTTAAAATTATGTTTTAATGGTAAAGAATATTGAAATTTGTATCTAAAATTGAAAGAATAACATATATTTTTATTAATAATTGGTCCTGCCAATAACATAACACATTTTCTTGATCAAAATATATTTTGGTTTGTAAGACAGAAGATACATCTGTATCGAGGTGGTACATATATTTACCAAAATAATTCACAAAGTTCTAATAACAGAATAGGGTTAGGGGATTAATTTAAAGCCAAAAATGTGTACAAATTGGGGACTAAATCAAATAATTTTGGTTTCAGAAAGTGGCACTGGAGGAAGAATGTAAAGGTTAGAAAGGAAAAAAATATTCTTAATTCAATTTGTAAAATCTTATTAAATTTGATCTTTTAGGGCGGGTTTTTTACTTGGAGATTTAAACAAATTTTAACTTAAAAATAAATTTATTCGACTATTCGATTAATCGACATTTTTTGATTGAATAATTTTTTATTCTAAATTAAAAAATGTTATTCATTCGAATAACAAATACAATTTTTTCACGATTATTCGAATAATTTTTAAAATTATGATGAAATATATAATATAACAGCTTTTATAGAATAAAATCAACACATCTGAGGTATTTTTGAGGTATAAATACTGATAAATGGGAAAATTTGCCAGGCAACTGATTTTATATAAATAATGTGCAATATATGTTGAAGTAAACATGGCTAAACTTAATATTTAATGACTCTATAAATATTTTACTTATTAAACCTATAAAATCGCTAAATAAAAAATAATATGGTAGCCCTATAAGTAACATGTTGCCACATTGTAATAGAAATAACGGTAAATTTTGTTATTAAATATTTCAATGTTTTTATACACCTTCGTGAGAAGAGTGTATATAAGTTTGTCATTCCGTTTGTAATTTCCACAATATAATTTTCCGATCCTATAAAGTAGTCGATTAAGCCATGTCCATCCGCCTGTCTGTTGAAATCAACCTTCCGAAGCCCCTAAATAACTTACATACACGATTCTTCCGGCTCGGTTGCTATTTAAAATCGAGAAATTCGGTCCACAAATGTCTGATATAAAAGGAAAAAACCAGGACAACCTCGATGACATATTTTTGACCTATATCTGGATTACTAAGTCATTAATATAGACAATATGGATATCTAATGATAGATATTTCAAAGACCTTTGCAATGACGTATATAAGACCTTAGTAAGTTGGGCCTACAATAGGTCAAAAGCGGAAAATATATTTTTTAACCCGTTTTTTTTCACCAAATTTATTTTTTTCGCTAAAATAAAAAAAAATTGAAAAAACAAAAAAAAAAAATTTTAACAAATTTTAAAAAAAAAAATTTTAACAAATTTTAAAAACAAATGAAATTTTTTTTTTCCAAAAAATGGAAAAAAACCTTTGGAAAAAAATTGTTTACCTAAAAATATTTAAAATTTTTATTTTGAAGTATAATGTGGTGAAAATATTTAAAATTTTTATTTTGAAGTATAATGTGGTGAAGGGTATATAACATTCGGCACAGCCGAATATAGCTCTCTTACTTGTTATTTTCAATAATAGGGATAAAAATCCTCATTAAAGTACTGATAAAACGCTAATATTACAGTTCAGTTTATATGGTTTCAAATAAATATTGTGTATTATATTGGAATAATTATAATTGTTTACACATTCTTGATAGTTTGTTTAAAAATAATCATTAAATTGTTTTTTTTTTAATTTCGAAAAATTACAATTCCATATAAATAAGGTAAAGAGTACTTTATTTTAATGACACATTTATATAAACCAATATCAGACAAAAATTGGTAAATATAGGCTTTAGTCAAGCACAATATTTAATCACTATTTTAATAACTCTACAAACTTTTCACTTTAAAATATTTCACTTATTAAACACATGCCTGAATAACCTTACAAAATCGCTAAATTGAAAAATAATATGGTAGCCCTATTAGCAACATGTTGCCACATTGTAATAGAATTAGTAAAAACTAACGGTATTTTTAATTACATATTTAACATTTTTTAATATGTATATTAAAATGTTAATGTAATTTAATAATATTTAATTATTTTTTGCTTTTCAATAATTATCACATTTAAATTTTGTTTTAATTTTGAATCACAATTATTTATAAATATTAAATATGTAATGTAATTTTAAAACATTACATGTGTTTAAAACTATTTCTGTAGATTGTTATTATTGTAAATATAGTTGTTTTTACCATGTCTGGACACAAAATAATAAAAAAAAACAAACTGTTTAAAAGTAATTTTAATGCATAATAGAAAACAAAATTTCACTGATAACAGAAATCCCAACTTATAACGTCATTTTTTTGTTTCTTTTTTTTAAAAAAATATAAACAAAACAAACTATTATTTAACACAAACTAATATAAAATATAGAAAAATAAAAACAACACCACGAGTTTAATAGATATAGTTTTTATGTTATATTTTTATACAAACTAAGTTTTTTTTTACGATTTTATTTTTTCAAGAACGTGTTTTTGCGCGTTGGTCTTGATTTGAAATGAAAATAATAAACAAAGAAAAACAAAAACACACTAATCACAACAATAAATACTCACACGACACACACTCAATTAACAAACAAACACACACATCTCATCTCTACATTTGTATGTACAAACATACAAACCTTAAAAAACACTCATAGAATAAAAGTATTAAAGCAGAATGAAAATAAAAACAAATCCGTATTTTGTTAGACAAAACATGAATTACAATTGAAACGACCAACTACCAGCAATAACAACAACAATTAATTGTAGCTACATATTTACAAATTTAAGCTAAAATTACATTTCAAAACAGTTTCAATTTTATGCTAAACACTTAGAGAGAATAATATTAAAATATTTGCTTTATTTTCTTTAAATTACCTTAAATATGCTTTTTTTATTTTGTTTATACACTCTTAATTATTTTAACATATGTCTTTATTTCAATCATTTGTTTTTGTATTTATTTCAAATAGTTTCTCTTTAAGTTTTTTTTTTATTTTCACTCTATTGCCTATCGATCCAATTGTTAATTCATCTCTTTATCTGGCAATACAATAAAGCGTAATATGTAGTTTTTTTTTATTTATTATTTTTATATCACATATTTTGTTTTACTTTTTTCTATTATTTCTATTTATGAATAGCACCACACGTGTATATAATTTCTAGTATTTTTATTAAAAACTAGAAACGTACTTTTACTTGTCACTGCTCTTTGTAGACTGAAGTTGTTTTCTGTCACAACTTCTAAATCACACTAATCAACAAACCCGATGATCATTATGAGGAAGACAATAATTATATTGAAACCAATGATCTTTACTACCTGCTAATACTAATACTATTTTAAGTACTTTTAGTATACATTAGAAAAAAAGTACCAACAACAATTTTATGCAGTGAGGAAAACAGATAGATACCTAAACTCTTGAGTTGTCCCAACTAAAATATATGGAAACAGGTAAAAGAAATTAATGTACAACTACAAGGTTAGCTATTGATTCGTAACGATAGCACTACTTTCGATTATTTTGTTACCGTATTTTAAAAATAATGGCCATTTCTTTCTGAACTAAATTATGTATTAACAAAACATACAAAAACCTTAACAAAAAGTTTATATTAAAATTAATTTTTTTTTACATTTTATAGAAAACGCTACCAGATTTTTTATTGATACGAAACTTTAAACGTCAAAAATTACGTTAATTTCATTCCGGCTTAAATGCAAAAAAAAAAATAAAGGTAAAAAAATAACGTTAACGATATTTTGCCTTAATTCGTTAACGGTAATATAGCAGAACGTTAACGGTATTTTGCCTTAATTCCTTAACGTTATTTTAGCAGTAACGGTAACTACCATTAGAACGGATCAATAACATTTACTAAAATTCAAAACTAAATAACGTAGTTGTTATTATACGTTAACGTTTTATTGAAAGATAATGGTAATTTGTTTAGAATCAATTTGAATTTAAATTTGTTTTCCAATATTTTTCATACAAATTTTGTTTTGTTTCAAAACATTTCCGTTTATAAAAACGTTGTCTACTTTTTATTAGAAACTGTATTTTCAAATATTTCGGTAACGGTAATTTCAGTTATTTTTTGTAACTGAAAGTATATTTTGTGTATAATGATAGCTTAGTCAATCTTAAAAAATAGGTTTTGAGGACATTTGTAAAGAGTGAGCCAGAAAAAACTTACACTTAAACTATTCTCAAAAATACGTAAATTTATTCAAACTAGGATCGCCTGGTGGTCGAAAAGTCGACCATTTTTAAATCACTTTTTACCACTTTTATGGAAAGAATTTTGATTGTAAATATCTAGAGAAAATAACCTTTTAAACCATATATGCATGTTTCATCAATATTGGTGGACAATAACATTTTATTATATATAAGAAGATATTGTAAAAATTCATTAAACATTTATTTATAAATTTATCCACTTTTTAGGAAATCCTCCCATTAAAGATACCTTTCCTGTGTCCTTTAATTCTTTTTTTTTACAAGAGCCCAATACCTTGCCACATGCCGAAGTTCTGGACAGTTGGGTGGATTTGCCTCCGGTGGTACAAAATTTACATTATTGTTTGAATATCACTCAAGGGCTTTTTTTCCATAGTGGCATGATTCCAAATCGAGCCGTCGCTGCAAATGGCTTGCCACACAAGAAATTTCTTGGGGAATTTTGTTTGTTTTTTTTTGTCCGCTATTCTTCATTAACATTACCTCGTCCATTAGCCACATAAAAATCATGACCCGGAAGTTGTTAAAAGTCTGCCAATTCATCACACAACAGATGTGTTTTTTTTATAAAATTTAACCTCAATTTTTTCGATCGAATTTAACCTCAATGTTTTGCGAACTTTATAGGACTTCAACCCAGCATTGGATCTGCTCACAAAAGAATTCGATCATTTATACTTTAAGAGCTGCTTTTCTCATAGAAGTGTTCGGTGCTCTTCGAAGGAGTTGTTAGACTTATTTTGCCATTTTTTTCTTCCTGATCAAGGTTTTCATTCAATGTTTAAATCTTCCTTTTACTGTTTAATGGCTTTTGAAACAGTGTGACGATGAACCTTTAGATCTTTTGCTATTTTTTGTAAAAGTTTTAATTCTTTTTTCACATTCACCGAAAAAACAGTTAATAATTTGTTGAATAAGTTTAGGCTGGAAGAGTGTGTATAAGTATTTTCTTACTCACTATTTAGAATTTGATGTAAAATTTTCGTGAATTTATTTATGAATTTTTACGAATAAGCAGTTTTCATTGACATTTATCGGCGTTTTAAAAGTAGTATACAATTTTTGGTTATCCAATGATCTTCAAGGGTTTATTTATAATCGATTTTTAGATTTGACAGAACTCGCAAGAGCAATGAAAAATAAAATTTAATAAATTGACATCCATTTTCTCAATTTCTGATTATTTTTTTATCGTGACGATATACTGACAGTTCTCGTAAAAAAAAATGTTAATCGTTACGAAAATCGACAACCAGATATTGAAAAAATGGGGGTCAATAAAAATGTATTAGTTTTTGGCACTGTTGTGGATCTCTCTTTTGTTATCTTGAAAATTACTGATCCAGTATTTAATTTTGGGAATGAAAGCTATTTCTTTAGAGGACCAACTATAGAATAAAAACTGAGCCCAGTGCAAAAATATTAACCCCAGTTAAGGCAGTAGCCAGGATATTTAAGATCCTCCAATTTACCTCTCCTAACTTTTTATCTTACTTTATTACAATGTATTTCCAAAAAGTAGTTCCTAAAATTTAGTTTCAATTATTTTTAGTACCATTCAAATATAAATAAAGTGTTCGTTACATTTATCATCTCTCTCTACTACCTGCGCTCTTTTTTCTGCATCTGTGTTTTGCTTGCTCAATTCTAATCCAAAAAAGGGCTGCCAGATGGTGGTGGTAAAGGCAAAAACAAAATCTGCTAATTTCGCTATCATAAATATAGTCTTGGGTATTTCTGTTAAAAAGTCATAAAAATATACATATAGATATTAAAATTGTAAGTAAACCGTTTATTTTAACATTAAAGCGGCATTGACAATTTTCATTACGAGTTAATTTAATGGTGGCTTAAAATATACAAAATGTCTGATGCAAAAAAGAGAAAGCATGCGAAATATTTAGGAAAAATTATGTATAAGAAAATCATAAACGGTCATAAAATCTTTGTCATTTATTAAGGTTCCAAGAAAAACAGCTAAACAGTTCATGGATGCCAAAAGCAAAATGCTATGAAATAAATTTAGTGTTTTTCATAATTAAAGACTTTTCTTTAGACATTGACAGACAGTTAAATGGACATATTAAGATATACACCTTTAGTTTTCAAAAACAAAGTTGGCTACCGCTAACCCTAAAAGTACCTCTAAAGTACCATTACCATTATCGAAGTTTTTGATTAGGATTTTAATTATAAATAATCTATAGAACATATTAGCCGTTGCGAATCGGTAGCCAACGTTATTTTATTTTTGGTAACGGTAGTCAAACTGAAATGATATTTTTGTGGATAATGATAGCTTAGTCAATCTTAAAAAATAGGTTTTGAGGACATTTGTAAAGAGTGAGCCAGAAAAAACTTACACTTAAACCATTCAATATAAAAATTCTCAAAAATACGTAAATGTATTCAAACTACGATCACCTGGTGGTCGAAAAGTCGACTACTTTTAAAACGCTTTTTACCACTTTTATGGAGAGAAAAAATAACCTTTTAAACCATATATACACATCTGCTCAAAATAATAGATACACCTAATTGGAAAAAATTTAAATGGCGGTAACATTGAAAATTTCCTCGCAAGCGTTAAGAATACATCATATTATTAAAATTTCTATCTGACAATGTCATGTCAGTCAAAAATCTGGCAACTATTTGCTTTCATGTTGATTTTTAAAAACGAATTTATTTGAATTACAAAAAATTATTTGCTCATAAAAATAGATACACATCAGTAATTTGTAATTTGTTTATATACAATTTTTTTTTTGTGCAATTTTTTGTTCCTATTTACGTGAAACAGTAAGTATAATTTAAATTTTAGCAACAATTTTATAAAAAATAGGACTCTTTTGAAGAAAATGGGACGAAATCATCATTGTACCGAAGATGAGAAAAAAATTGTTCAAACGATGAGAAATCAAGGAAAATCATTACGGGAAATAGCAAAGAGCATAGGAAGATCTTTACATTTTGTCCAAAATGCTTTATCTAAAAAACAAAAAAGAGAAACTCGCGGTAGACCAAAGAAAACCAGTCCAGAAACAGATAGGCGGATCGTCCTTATGGTTAAAAAAGACCCTTTCATATCATCGAAAGCTATTTCTGCGGAGCTATGTAACGAAATCAGTCCACAAACAGTTCGTCGTCGTCTTTTACAAGCTAAATTGCCGGGAAGAATTGCCAGAAAAGTGCCACTAATGCGCCAAAAAAATATCAAGACAAGATTAGAATTTGCTAAAGAGCACTTACAATGGTCCGGGTGTGAAGGCGAAAAAAATGGAGAAATATTTTATGGAGCGACGAAACAAAAATAAATTTGTTTGGAAACGACTGCCAAAGAAATGTACGCCGACCAAAAGGAAAAGAATTCCACGTTAAATTTACAAAAAAGACGGTAAAACATGGCGGGGGAAACATAATGGTTTGGGGTTGCTTTTCATGGAATGGTGTTGGTCCGATATTCCGAATAGAAGATACCATGAATGCTAGTGGGTATAGAGACATATTGGAAAACGTAATGCTTCCATATGCATCGGAAAATATGCCATTAATATGGACATTCCAGCAGGACAACGACCCAAAACATAGTTCAAGATTAGTTAAAAACTGGTTCTTGGAGAATAACGTACCTGTTTTAAGCTGGCCCAGCCAATCCCCTGATTTAAACCCAATAGAAAACTTGTGGAGTGAATTAAAGATAAGGCTTTCGAAGGAAGTTTTCAAAAATAAAGACGATTTATGGGAGAAAACGCAAAAAATATGGTACGAGATTCCATTGGAGAAGTGTCAGAACTTGATATTTAGTATGCCCAGAAGAGTGGAGAAAGTTTTACAAAACAAAGGTGGATATACTGGATACTAGCTTTACTTTAATAATAAACTAATTTTTTTAAGATAAAATTTATTAGCTTTTGTTTAATAAGAATTTTTAAAAATGTATCTATTATTATGAGCACCAAATTTTTCGAAATTTAAGAAATTTAATTTACTTTATAATATTTATTATTAATTATGAAATATTTTGTTTTTGTTTTTTACTCTCCTTTTAACTATAAATAAAAATCGACTGAATTTTTTTTATAATTTTACAATATACCATTATTTTTTTTCGTTTTTAAAAAATAAATTTTGGTGTATCTATTATTTTGAGCAGATGTGTATATATATATGTTTTAACGTAAAAATCATTTCGTTCCTTGATTACTAATTTGACCCACTCAACATTTTTACCAAAAAAACGATTTCGAAAAGGATTATGTAGAGTTAGTTCATATTTTTTGTGGTAGATCTTGAAAATAGCATTAATTTGATACCTTATAAGACAAGAATAAGCAATTATTTAAATATAAAAGATTTTTTTTTCCAAAAAGAGGGCAGAAAAAGGGCAACATTTTTTGACAGAATAGAAAACGGCATACAAGATATTTAAATGATCAGTCCAAAAACCGAAAATATTGGCTTTGATTTATAAATTTTTATATTAAGTTTTCAGCCAAATAGTAATTTTTTAAAATATTTTTCTTTATTTATTGATCTAGTTCATATTTGTTATTAGTTTTAATAGTCCAGGTTAAACAGTTCTTTACATAAAAACGGGCAACATTTTTGCCCAGAAAAGAAAAAGATGGCAAAACAAAAGGCTATCCAACAAAATAGTGATTCATTAAAAGGTCCAGACAATGTTAGTAAAAATGAAAACTAAGTTTCCATTGTTTATCATAATAATGAATACTTTTTAGTTTATTTTCTATTTTCAGAATTTAATTATGCTAATTTTGAATGAAATAATAAAAAATAGAAATTTCTTATTTTGAATTTTTCTTATTAATTTAATATTTGGAAAAATGTTCATTGTATTGTCCCAATATGCACCAAAACCCCAAAAAATTCAAGCACTTGAACATTTTGTTAGCTTGATTTGAATGCAAATGTAATTGTTTTAAACTTGAAAAATATTTGAAAAAATAAAATATTTTTCAAACTAAAAACATGGCTTTTTTATGTATTTATGTAATTCAATTGCATGACTATAATTCAGAGCTTGAATTACACTTGCTTTCCACTTGAATTTTATTAAAAATGCTTTTTGGAATGTTCTAATTGAATCGTTTATTTCAAAAACCAGCCAAGCAACAAAAAAAACCAAAATTGAGTTATTGAACAATTGCTGTTTTGTAAAGGTAAATGTATCGTTTAATGCAAAAAATAAATAAATACTACCCTATATTATGGTGAAACAAAGCCGAGAAATCCGTGTTTAGTGCAGAAAAAAGTCAAGTAATTTATTTTTTTTATAAATGTTGCAGGTCCCAATGTATGAAATAAAATAAAAGATTTACAAGCTCTTAAATCCTACTTGGTTGGACATGAAGCGTTTTATGGAAATATTTTTCAATGGCCTACAACGGAAGCAGAATTCACTGTAGAACGAGTGTATGATGATGAATAGTTATTTCAAAATAAATATGAATATCTCTTGAATACTCTTCAAAAAGTTCATTTATCATTTTACTTTTAAAGTTCCTAATAAAATTATAATATTTCGTATGAAATTTACAATGGAGATGGTTGTTTGTTTCAGAAACCAGTCAAGTGCAAACTTTATATTATTATTTAAATATATTTTAATAATAATAATAAAAGTTTTATGTTTATGAAACTGTTACACAAATAGATAACTTTCATACTATAAAAATATCAATTTTATAAAAGTAATTTTTAGTTTGCTAACAAGTTTTCTTTGATTTACTAAAAATCAATAATTTGTTGCTTAACTGATTTTTGAAATAAACGATTCAATTAAAGTTTTAACTAAAAAGGAAAATCTGCCCAATTATGAAAAATAGTTCTCCCGCGATTTGAAAAGCAACAATTATAAAATTTTTATTTATTATTTATCATAATTAGGCTATACTTTTAATTTCTTGAAAATGATTTTTGCTGAACAGTGCGGCATATATACTCCATTGATTGTTTCAATCAATATTGTCGGACATTTACGTTAGTTTTAAACTAATTTAAAGAAAATACCAAGGTTGGCTATCGATTCGAAACGGTAAAAAGGTAATGGTAACAATAATTTGGTAATTTCGGTTTGAATTAAGTTACATACAGAGAAAAAACCACTTAAAATCAATAAAAACCATATTGAATCAATAAGAAACATTAATGGAAGTATAGTAATGTTCAACATTTTTATTTCAATATGTTGAAATGTTAATTTAATGTTTAAAATTATTGATTTATCGTATTTCAATATAATAATTAATTCCCCGAGTGTAGTAATAAAATTTAAAAAAAAACAAGTAAGAGAGCTATATTAGGCTGTGCCGAATCTTATATAACCTTCACCAAATTATGCTTAAAAATATTTTTTTTAAATATTTTTAGGTAAACAAATAATCGTTTTTCAAAATTTTTATTTTTTTGAAATTGTTTTTTAATTTTTTTTAAAAAAAGTTTTTTCCAATTTTTTTTTAGTTTTTAAATTTTTTGGAAAAAAATGTATGACAAAAAAAATTTTTTGATGAAAAAAAAATTCGGGTTCAAAAATATTTTTACCGATTTTGACCCATTGTAGGTCCAACTTACTATAGCCTTATCTACATCGTTGCAATGGACTATCAAAAATATCTATCATTAGATATCCATATTGTGTATATTAATGACTTAGTAATCCATATATAGATCAAAAATAGGTCAAAATCGAGGTTGTCAAAATCGATTTTGTTGATTTTAAATAGCAAACTTCTCGAAAGCATGTCTGACAGAATTATTGAAGATTTGGATCCCGAATATATCTGGGGTCTTCAGAAAATTGATTTCAACTGACAGACGGACGGACATGGCTTAATCGAGTCCGCTATCTATAAGGATCCAGAATATATATACTTTATAGGGTCGGAAATGAAAAATGTAGAAATTACAAACGGAATGACAAACTTATATATACCCTTCTCACGAAGGTGAAGGGTATAATAAACATAATTTAAGGTTGGCTAACGGTATTTGGTGTTATTTCGGTAACGGTAATTTTATCCTGAAGTGAATATTTAATAAAATTTACAATTATTAAAATTATATTGGCGATAGAGTATTTAATTATATTTAAAATTTTGATTATTTATAGAATATTGGTAACGTTAGCCAACCTAGAAATTATTTAAAAAATTTCAAAAAGTTCAATAACAAAATTTTTATAGAATAACGGTAACGTTTGCCTTTGATCCGAAAGCCGTTTTTAGGGTTAACATTTTACAGTCTTGGAAACATACTGATAATCGCGCCTCCATTATCTGCTAATTAATTTTAAAAACATTTAATAGTTTGTGCAAATAGTTGTATAAATTTACAATATTATTTAAAATACATAAATACAAATATAAATAAATAAAAAATAGTAATCTTATCAATTAGATTTTGAAAATATTTTATACTTTTGTTTAAATGCGTAATCGCCTAAATAACAAAAAATAAATCACCTAATCTGGCAACAATGTCTGCCCAGTAAACGTAATAATGACAAACACTGGACAATATCAAATACAACAAATACAAGTTGCAGTATCAGTAGCGAAGAAGAAGTTATTTGTTTGAGTATTTGTTGTTATTGTTTTAGTATATCTGTTAGAGGATCCTTTGTTGTCTGATTTCAACATGTGTTGAAATCATACTCAAATATCTATGAGTGTTTCTGTGTAGTTCTTATATTTTTTTTGTTTGTTTGTATTGTTTTTAAACAAGAAAATAAATATACCTACTCTAAGGTAACCAACAATAACAAGAAAAAATTTAAGAAGAATTCTTCAAGAATTTTATAATATTTCTACTCCTAATGTTAAGTGTGCTTAAATACTTTTTATTTAAACACTTTTTTGTAGCAGTTTTAGTTTTTTTTATTTATTTTAACTTAATGGTCATTAGTATGACTAATGCGCTTATAATTTTATGGCAGTCTTTATGATGATTTTATTAAAAAAAGCACACAAAAAAACAAAGTTAAGTGTATTTAACCTAGTATTTAAGATAATAGTATATGACATACTTTCCGGGATTATGATCCTTTACGGTAAACAAGAAAAGCTTTGTGTAGGTCATAATTATTATTAATAATTGTAGCTGTATTATTAAATTAACTATTATTCTAAGTTACAATTTATAAATTGTTTAAGTAATTAAAATTAGTCATATTTGTGTAAAAATTTATCCAAGATTTGAATTGAATAAAAATTGTGATCGCCAAACTTTCATTATTATCTAAATAGTGTTCAATATATGTACACATCTGCTCAAAATAATAGATACACCAAAATTTATTTTTTAAAAACGAAAAAAATAATGGTATATTGTAAAATTATAAAAAAAATTCAGTCGATTTTTATTTATAGTTAAAAGGAGAGTAAAAAACAAAAACAAAATATTTCATAATTAATAATAAATATTATAAAGTAAATTAAATTTCTTAAATTTCGAAAAATTTGGTGCTCATAATAATAGATACATTTTTAAAAATTCTTATTAAACAAAAGCTAATAAATTTTATCTTAAAAAAATTAGTTTATTATTAAAGTAAAGCTAGTATCCAGTATATCCACCTTTGTTTTTTAAAACTTTCTCCACTCTTCTGGGCATACTGGATATCAAGTTCTGACACTTCTCCAATGGAATCTCGTACCATATTTTTTGCGTTTTCTCCCATAAATCGTCTTTATTTTTGAAAACTTCCTTCGAAAGCCTTATCTTTAATTCACTCCACAAGTTTTCTATTGGGGTTAAATCAAGGGATTGGCTGGGCCAGCTTAAAACAGGTACGTTATTCTCCAAGAACCAGTTTTTAACTAATCTTGAACTATGTTTTGGGTCGTTGTCCTGCTGGAATGTCCATATTAATGGCATATTTTCCGATGCATATGGAAGCATTACGTTTTCCAATATGTCTCTATACCCACTAGCATTCATGGTATCTTCTATTCGGAATATCGGACCAACACCATTCCATGAACAGCAACCCCAAACCATTATGTTTCCCCCGCCATGTTTTACCGTCTTTTCTGTAAATTTAACGTGGAATTCTTTTCCTTTTGGTCGGCGTACATTTCTTTGGCAGTCGTTTCCAAACAAATTTATTGTTGTTTCGTCGCTCCATAAAATATTTCTCCATTTTTTTTCGCCTTCACACCCGCACCATTGTAAGTGCTCTTTAGCAAATTCTAATCTTGTCTTGATATTTTTTTGGCGCATTAGTGGCACTTTTCTGGCAATTCTTCCCGGCAATTTAGCTTGTAAAAGACGACGACGAACTGTTTGTGGACTGATTTCGTTACATAGCTCCGCAGAAATAGCTTTCGATGATATGAAAGGGTCTTTTTTAACCATAAGGACGATCCGCCTATCTGTTTCTGGACTGGTTTTCTTTGGTCTACCGCGAGTTTCTCTTTTTTGTTTTTTAGATAAAGCATTTTGGACAAAATGTAAAGATCTTCCTATGCTCTTTGCTATTTCCCGTAATGATTTTCCTTGATTTCTCATCGTTTGAACAATTTTTTTCTCATCTTCGGTACAATGATGATTTCGTCCCATTTTCTTCAAAAGAGTCCTATTTTTTATAAAATTGTTGCTAAAATTTAAATTATACTTACTGTTTCACGTAAATAGGAACAAAAAATTTCACAAAAAAAAAATTGTATATAAACAAATTACAAATTACTGATGTGTATCTATTTTTATGAGCAAATAATTTTTTGTAATTCAAATAAATTCGTTTTTAAAAATCAACATGAAAGCAAATAGTTGCCAGATTTTTGACTGACATGACATTGCCAGATAGAAATTTTAATAATATGATGTATTCTTAACGCTTGCGAGGAAATTTTCAATGTTACCGCCATTTAAATTTTTTCCAATTAGGTGTATCTATTATTTTGGGCAGATGTGTATATTGTTCTAGTATGACTTAAATTTGTGGAATTTACATTAGATGGCGTATCTTTTGAACGCGGTTTCTGTTTTTTAAAGAACTTATATGTCATTTTGAAGGGTAAATATCTGTCATTAATTCTCACTTAAGCTAGGTACTCTGTTCAAAATTTCGTGCGAAATGCTGTAAAACTACATATAAAATATTTGGAATGAAATATATGCGAAATGATTTCGCAAATGCAGTACTCTGTTTTTATTGTGGAAAACATGTGAAATACATCTGGCAACCTTATTTTTCCACACGAAATAACAAACGCAGCACTTCTTCGCACGAACAGCTAGCTTTCAAACAGCATGTAAAATTTTTCGCATGAAAAAACCATAGTTTTTCGCAAATATGAACAGAGTACTAGGCTTTAGGCAAATCGTATGCGGGAAGTTTTGCTTTACTTCTTTAATTTAAAAAAAGTGCCGCTGAAGCACACCGATTGTTAACCGAGGCTTATGGTGACTGTATTCCATCGGTTTCAACTTGCTAGGAATGGTTTGTTCGGTTCAGATGTGCTGATTGTGACACGAAAGACACAGATCCCCCAAAAGATTTGAAGACCAAGAATTGAAGGCATTACTCCATGAAGATTGTTGTCAAACTCAACTAGAGCTTGCAAAATCATTGGGAGCTATTCAAGCAGCAACGTTTGCAAGCAGCAGGATTCATCCAAAATCGACGAAATTGGGTACCATACGAATTGAAGCCGAGACACCTTGAAAGACGATTTTGTATGTCTGAAATGCTGCTAAAAGAAAATAATTTTTGCACCGAATCATTACTTGCGATAACCCGAAGCGTAAGAAATCATATGTAAAGCCCGGCCAACCAGCCGAATCGACATCAAAGCCAAATATCCATGAAGATAAGGTAATTCTCTGTATTTGGTGGTAGCAAAAGGGGGTCCTCTCTATTATGAATTGCTAAAGTCTGACCAGACCATCACAGGAAACCTGTACCGAACGCAACTGATTCGTATGAAGCGATCATTGACCGAAAAACGCCCAGTATATGCGGCCATTCCATCATTTAATAGCTGTTAAAAACTATTTATAACTAGTTGATCGCCCCGGCTTCGCCCGGTAGCATTTACTAATGTTAGTTCTTCAAGTTTCTCCAACCCACGCACACCAGCCTGTTCTTATTTATTTGTAAATAAAATATCTAAATTTGTACTGCATACTTTAGGGAGCTTTTTTTATTACAGTTGACTGGACTCACGAAAAAAAGAATTTCCGAGTTTTACCCGGAATTTTTGAATTTTTTTTCTTTACAAATCATCTCCTGAAAATTTCGAATCGAATAAAAAAAAATCAGCCAAATCGTTCCAGCCGTTCTCACGTGATGCAATTACATCATGGTCCATTTCATTTTTATATATATAGATGAAGAGTTTGGAAAGTTTTGCCTCACCCGCTTTATATTCCAGAGCCTAACCCGTCCGAATACTCTTTGTTTCGATCGAGGTGCAATGCTCTCTCTGGGATATGCTTCACTTTGGAACAGAGTATCTGAAATTTGCTTGAATCAGACTGTCATATTTCTGACCCGATTTGACATCATTCCACTATGGAAAGCAGGCAAATCCAACCAACTGTCCAGAACTTCAGGCTCTTGGAAAAAAAATTAAAGAACACAGGAAAGGTATCCCAGGACATGTCCGATTTTAAGCGTAAGAGGAACACCTCGTCCAAATAGCTAAAGGAAGCAACTATAAAATCTTTAATTGGTGGATTTCCGGAAAAATTTTTCTCTTCCCGCACTTTTTCATTTCCCGGGAAATCGGAATTAATTTTGAAATTTCCCCGGAATTCTCAACTAGAACAAATTATTAAATTTTATGAATGTATACTTCGTTAAAAAAGCTAAAAAATCCAATACAAATTTAATATAAAGAGCTAAACTGACTCTATTTCTAATTTTAATTATATACAAACCAGTCGCCATTTGTCATTTGTATCGAAATGGCTTCAATTTCCATTAGATTTTGTTCTACCTTCGTTAAACTCCAATTAATTTGGTTAATAAATATTTTATTTTTTTTATTAAATCAAAAATTAAGTAAAGATCATTAAAACTTGGAGAAAATCCAATAATATTAAACCAAATTCAATTTCAATGAAGATGTTTTATTCCAAAAATTTTTATTTTATGTGAATAAACAAAAAAACTAAAATAATTCCAGTTTCGATCGGTATAGAATTCTGTGACAGTCCTGGACATTCACATGTTTTTGGAATAATTTGAATAATGAACTTGTTATTGTCTATTTGGATTAAATCTTTTTTGTTGTTTGAATCTTTTGCATTTGTTTTGGAGCTTTAAGCATTTCACATAAAACTAAGTAAAATAATTCCCGGGAATTCTCGCACAATTTCCCGGTATTTTGGGATTGTAAATTTTGCGGAATTCCCGGGATTTCCTGTGAAAAACTTCAATACCGAGTAATATGACAATATATTAATGCTTAATGAATTGGGAATTCCCTGGCAGAGGACGAAAAATTTAAATCATGGTTTTCGAGTTTTTAAAATTAACATCCCTCAAAAAAATCCTCCACCTGGAAAAGAGGATAACATCATGGAAAAGGTCAGGCAACCCGCCACCCCCTGGGAGAAAAAGGTAGGAATCAAAGATCAGCAAGGTTCCCCACCAGTACACCAAATACACAGAGGGCGTTGTTTCTAGGCAACGACAGATGGCAGCACTATTATCCTATACCAGCTACAGCAGACCAATCATCTACTTAGCTGGATCAACAACCGATTAACGAAACTGACACAAGGCAATAATAACAATCGATTGAATCCTTATAGCAACATCATACATGTATCCAAAGACCCGCTACAGCAGACCAATCATCTACAACAACCATTTAAAATGATACAAACAATAACAATGGATTTAATGGCAAGATCGTACATGGAGACGCACGATACTCCAATAATTAGGAAAAACAGTGCAATCTACATTCGAAATACGCGAAAAACAACTACTTCAACAATTCGTATAAGATGGAGATGCTTTGTGGAAGCCAAATGCCCCCCAAGTGGGGTAATGGAGAAAAAAAAATGAATTTGTGCAATGTTTGAATATATTTACGTATTTTTGAGAATATTTATATTGAACGGTTTAAGTTGTTTTAAACTCAATAAAAGTAAGTTTAAGTTTTTTTTGGCTCACTCTTTGTCAAATTTCCATACAAAATTTGTTTAATAAACCTTCAATAAAAATTAATAATAAATAAGTTCTTTCATATTTTATCAGCTGTTAAACAAAACAAACATAGTTAATTGATGTGCAATTTTCAGCAAAAGATTATAAGGGTTCATAGATTTCAATTAAAAACATTCACACTGTTCACCCACAATCCCAACACTATTACCACTAATTCTCTTAAAATAAATAATCCCTACTTAATAACATATGGCAGCTGCCTATTGTTTGTTTACTTTTTGCAGTTTAGTAGTGGCAGCACCATTTCAACAACTAACGGTTTTTTTAAAGTGATGCCTAGTTTATAAAACAAGCCGTCATCTTGTCGCTTTGAAAAAAGGAAGTTTTTTTTTGTATTTGTTATTAAAATGTTATTTTAACGATATTTTGTTTTTAAATGTTCACTAGTAATTTTCAAATTACATCTTTTATTTTTATTTTAGTCGTTTTAAGTGAAATTATCAGTTAAAAACGAGTAAAACAATAGCAACCGTAAGTAATATAAAATGATGAAAATAAGAAGAGAAAAAAATTTGATGTGTTTAAACAATGTACATACATACATACATATGATATGTACATAAGTATAATATAATATATTTAGTACATATAGACAGTCAGTCTTATATATAAATACTCCAGCTTTATTATTATTATTTTCTTTGTTGGTTTTTTTTTATTTGCTTGCCTCGTTTCGTAGCTGTTTGTATGCAAGTGCCTGTGCTAAATTGAAATGAATACACTTTTAAGTGGGTTACAAGCCATCGAGGGTTCACAAACAGATAAACCAATCAACAAATAAATAAATATAAATAAATACACATGTACGAGAAAGTACCTATATACCAAACCATACATTTATTTTATATTTTTTGATGTCTGAATGTATAGAGAAATTGTTTATAATGAATGCATATATGTACATCTCATCATCATCATCATTATCATTATTATTTAATGAATATTATTAGTAATTCATACATGATACTTGCATATTGTATTGTATTGTTGTACCTGCTGCATTTGGTGCAGCCATCAACCCAGAGGGGTCGTTTGTTGTTTATTGCAAATATGAATTATCAATTAAAGAAAAGTATATTTATATATAATTTATTTGCTTTTTTTGTATATAAAAGATACATCCATATATATTATTGCTGAAAAGCAAATATAGACGTGTTTATTAAGTTGAAATTTAATCAATTTAGAACAGAGATTTTATGTTGCTAATACAGAGCAGGTTTATAGCAATGGAGAATAATTGGATATTGAGTTAAAACCAGGAACTGTCATTTCAACCAAAATTACTCTCCTTTTCGACTTTTACTTTCAGTAATAAGCTCTTTTCAAAAACTGCCTTTGCTTTGTTATCTTTTGATCAGCGAATTAATAAAGTCCTAATGAATTTCGGTATGGAATCTGTACACATGCCTTTCAAGTTTTTGTTACAGATTTGTTTTCATAATAGTTATGTTTATTCCGTGCAGCACCATTATAGTTATATGGTCCTTCAATAAACGATTAACCTTTAGGCGAATAAGGTTAGGTTAGGTTGCATGGGCAGCCACTCGACTGATTCTATTCTGAACAGCAGGGTATTTACAATACGTCCGTTGTCTCCGAGTTGAACCAATCAGATTCTCTGATAGCTCATCTAAACACGATATCAATGGGATTCCGAGGATACGTTCCATCAATTTTGTCAGAGCAGGGGATTTGAAGGGTATTTATAATACGTCCGTTGTCTCCGAGGTGAACCAAACAGATACTCTGATAAAGAAGGATGGATTCGTCGTAGATTCATATTGGCCAGCTCATCTAAACACGATAGGAATGAGATACCGAGGATACGATCCCTCAATTTTGTCAGAGCCGGCAGAATTGGCATAATAGTTGGGACACAGTCTCCTCTTCATTGTGACAGCTTCTACAGTTGTCGTTGTACCGTAGGCCCAATCTTCTAGCATGAGTCACAATTATTCCGTGTCCTGTAATAAAGGAAACAATTAACTTTATTTGCTCACGACGAAATTCCATAATTAGATTCGTCCTGCAGGCATCATAAACGGGCCAAGTGGACCTTGTTATTGCACAGATTGGTTCATTGGTCCACCTGTTTGTGCAGTCTCGGCTGTACAACCATCTTGCCTTTTACAAGGGAAATACCAGAAAAGGAATCGATCGCCTCCTCATCCATCATCGCACTCCTTTTGTACAATTCATCTGCTATACAATTACCCTGATTTTCATCGTGTCCAGGGAATCCTAGAATCTCTTGCTATCTCATTTAGGGATACCCGGCATTCCTCGGTTAACTTAGATGTCGTGAAGACACCCGCTATTCTGTTAGTGCCAGCCTTGCTATCATTAATAATACCTCAGTCAATTCGATGCACGTTTAATAGCAGTAATTTCCGTCAGAAGAACAGTGCAGAAATTAGGTAGCCTAAAGTAGGATTTTGTCCCAAAATTCTCAATAAAGAAACCTCCACCGAGCCTATTACCCCTTTTAGAGCCGTCAGTATAAAGTAGTACCCTTATGACATCATCAGGGGGAAGAGTGCTCGCAGCCCTATATCCCTGTTCGGGATTGTAATATGGCAATGCATGTCAAAAAAAGGTTTTGCGATGCCCATAATAATTCAGTATCTTAGAGTGCCCAAGGTCCTTCTCAGACCACGAACAGCCAACTATTTGTCTAACATCAGAATTGAGAGCCATTTGTATCACTATCAAATCAACGGGTAATCAATTTAGAATAGTAAAAAGTGCCATATAGGAAGTAGACCTTATAGCACATGTAATCAATATCGTAATAGTCCTTAGAAAACGTTCAACGGCCTTCAGATGAGTGCATTCTCCAAGGCTTGCCACCACTCTAGTACTCCATAAAACATGATAGAATTAACAACTGATTTGAAGATCCAATTGATATCCTTTGGCATAATACCCCAGTTAGTACCAATTGCCCTTTTGCAAGAATAGGTGGCCAAAGAGGCCTTGTTTATCCTTTTCTGAATAATCAGATTCCAGGATAATATTTTATCTAGAATGATGGCCTGATCTCAAGACAAATTGGATTCAGTCCAGGTGGTTATCGATTTTATACCTCCTAGTGAAGAAAACCAGTGAAGAAAACCAGCCTAGCTTGAAGCGGGAGAACAATCCGCCGAGTACATAACAACTTTCATCAATGACTATTCGACATAAAAATGGCGATGTAGGCATTGTAGTATAGTCGATCAGTCATTCACTTCTACATCTGAATATGTCTTCTTATAATTTTTTATACCCCTCGCGATGAGTGGCATTCCGTTTGTAATTTCTACATTTTTCATTTGCGACCCTACAAAGTATATACAGTATTGGCCATAACTAAAGCACCCCCTCAATGGATTTTTTGAAATCATAATTTTTTTAATAAAAACGGCTTTTTTGGGATGTATTTTGTATATATTTTATTAACTAATATTGTTAATGTTCATTTAATATTCATTTAGTAAAAGATAATTTTATTAAAAATTAATTTATAATGATAAATCATATAAAAACTCAAAACTCAACGGACCAAGCAAAAGCACCCTCTTATAAGATGTTTAAAAATTTGACTCGGTACTGCATATTTGCAATGTGAGTTATCGGGAATCACAATGAATGGACTTAAAAATTCCAAAAGATAAAAATATAATATGCAAAATTTAAGTTTTATAGAGTTTATTGCGAAAAAAAACAATGACAAGGAACAAGTACTCCAGTAAATTTAAAATTAAAGTTATTGAAGACTGGAAGACGGGCTTATCACTACATGAATTTAGTAAAAAATATTCAATTAACAGATCAGTTATTTCCAGGCTCGTTTCAAAATTTTTTAAGACTGGTCGATAATCTCCGGTGCATTCTGGAGGTCGTTCGCGAAAAAAAACACGATATTATGATTTATTGATCAAAAGAGCAATACATAAAGATCCTACAGCATCAGCTATTCAAGTACGAACAAGTTTAAGATTATGCATTAGCGAAAGAACAATCCGTAGAAGAGTAGTAGAAGCCCGATTATTCAGCTGACGACCAGCAAAAAAAACATTTCTATCAGCTAAGAACAAGAAAGCTAGACTGAAATTTGCCAAAGCCCACATCGACTGGAGTGTCCAAAAATTAAAGACAGTACTGTTCCCTGCCGAATCCAAATACAACTTAAAAAGTTCCGCTGGAATAAGGCGTGTATGCTGACCAAAAGGAGGAAGACTGAATCCTAAGTATTGCAAAGGAACAATTAAACATGGAGGAGGCAATGTAATGGTCTGGGGTTGCTTTTCTGGTCAAGAATTTGGGCCAAATCATAAAATTTATGGGATTATGGATCGGTTCATGTACCGTGATGTATTGACAGTTGTAATGTTGCCTTATGCCAGTGAAGAAATGCCAATTATAGGGAGCTTCCAACAGGATAACGATCCTAAGCACCCCTCCAAAGTTTGTAAGACTTGGCTACACAGCAATAAGATTCTAGTTCTTCATTTACCTGGTCAATCTCCCGATCTCAATCCTATTGAGAACTTGTGGCACATTGTTAATATGAAAATAAATCGTGAAAATTGTTGAAATAAGGATCGGAAATTTTCACGATTTATTTCATGTCGTTAAAATAGCCGGGGAAGGAATATCGAAAAACGCCATAAAAACATATTATCTTATATGGCAAGAGATGTTCTTGTGCCATCCAAAACAAAGGATTTGCAACAAAAAATTAACTAAATTTTTTTTTATAGTATATCCTTGAAGGGATTCATACATCAATATATCGGGAATTCTTCCGGCTCGTTTGCTATTTAAAATCGATATAAGGAAAAATCCGGGAGAACCTCGATTTTTTAACTATATCTGGATTACTGAGTTATTAATATAGACAATATGGATATCTAATGATAGATATTTCAAAGTCCATTGAGACAATTTATATAATGCTATATTAACTTGGACCTACAATGGATCAAAATCGGGAAAAATATTTTTTAAGCCGAATTTTTTTTTCATAAAAAAATTTTTTAGTCATATTTTCTTTTCAAAAACAAAAAATAATTAAAATTAAAAAAATATTTGAAAAAAACTTTTTTTAAAAAAATTTAAAAACAATTTCCAAAAAAAAAATTTAAAGGAAAATTTTGAAAAACAATTTAAAATAAATAATATTGTTATTGCTATCTAGCATTAAATTAATGCATCTACTGAACATCAGAGGTGCTGTACTAAAATCAGATGTAAGGCAGGATTACAGAGTTGTCAAAATATTTCGCAATATGTATCTGATTATCACTTTTTGTAACTTCTAGCTTATAAAAACTCAAATTAAATGCTAGACGGTACAGTATAAACGGTTAACATGCTTTATCATTAAGCATAATTTGGCACTTTTTCGATGCTTTAGCCCTTATGACTCCTGCTTCTTTCTGTATTTTTATTGATATAGGATTTAAGTTGATATAGGATTTGAGTTTATTAAAAAAAATATTGTTTTGGAAAAAAATCTCTGCACTCTCCAAATTCGTTAAGTACTTAGATTCATTATTTTTCTGCAGTCTAAATTATAGCAGCATATTTTCTCACAATGTTTAATAAATCCTTGCCCACATAACCATTCATTGTGTTTTTAATAACGGGTATTGGAATTATTATATTCAAAGTAAACAAACCCCTTATCATGTGATATCCTGCAGATCGTTTTTGATTTTTTTGGTAAATTTTCATTACCAAATTTTTTTTTTAGTTTCGTCCTTCAAAAGGATATTTTGGCTTCTTGTCTACACTATGCTTCAATCGTCAAGCCAAACTATTACCTCATATTAAAATTTTTAGCTATTCCAATCGCTAATTTTACTTAGGAATGATATTACCTTATCATGTGATATCCTGCAGATCGTTTTTGATTTTTTTGATAAATTTTCATTACCAAATATTTTTTTTTTAGTTTCGTCCTTCAAAAGGATATTTCGGCTTCTTGTCTATACTATGCTTCAATCGTCAAGCCAAACTATTACCTCATATTAAAATTTTTAGCTATTCCAATCGCTAATTTTACTTAGGAATCATATTACCTTCACAGTTACACTTAAAATCCTTTTAGAGTACTTGATATGCATCTGGAGAGGTAAATAAAAAGTTATTTTCTCCACATCTCCTAAAGTTCTGTTTTAGTTAAAATGCCTTTTTTGTAACAAGTTTTTTTTACCATTCAAAGGTTTTGTTAATAATTTAAAAAATCACAACTATCTCAAAAAAACGTGTTTTTATTTTAAAATGTGAAAATGCTTTCTTACTGAGAGAGACACCCTTATATTAATATATAAGTAATTTAAACTAAATCCTCCCTAATAGTGGCATAAAACCAGTAATTTATGCGTTGAACGATAATTTTCAATAAAATTAGTTTGTCTGGAATACAAATAAATTAGGCTTAACAAAAAACTATCTGGTAGCCTTGGCATTTTTCTCAACAACTTTAAATATGGCAACACCATACTAACAAATACAAAATGCCAACAAAAATAAATGCACCATTACAAAAATAACAACAACAAAAAAACATGAAAATTAAAATGAAAACAACAACACAAAATGCAATGCAATTATTGTAATTTCATTCTGACTAAAATGAAATTAACAATATTATTAGGAAAATTTATACAATTACTTAATAATTAGAATATTTTGCATCACTTTTTCTAAAAAAAACCAACTGAGGTAAACAATAAATGGTAGGAAAAGAAAAAATAACGAAGGGGATGGAAAAACAACAAAAAATCTTTAAAATGACTTTTAACAGAAAATCAAAATGATTTATTTCTGTTTTCATCATATGCTATTAATAATTTTATTATTAAAATTAAATAGGTATTTTGTTATTATTTGTTAGATACCTACCTTTTTAAACAGCGCAGTTATAATTGTAGCAGCAATTAATTATGTCGATTAATTAATGTTTTTTTTTTGGTTTTTTCTATTTTCTTTAAAGAAAAAATAAGAAAAATTGTAAAATTACTGCAATTTTCATTTAACAGCTTACACACAAACACACACACTCACAAATAATATTACAAAGAAGCAAAAACAAAATAATAATAATACGAAAAAAAACTCAATTACAACAAACACTTTAGTGTTTGTGATGGTGGAGGAAAAAGTGAAATGGGAAAAATAGTATAAAAACAATGTCTACGTTAGCGGCGCAGCCAGCAGCAACAAAGCGCGAGTTGATTATAAACGTAGTCGTATAACAGAAACACTAATGAAAGAAAAACTCATAATAATAAAATGTAAAGTAGTTTTTTCTTGTTGTTGTACAACACAGCAAAATATTTTGATTATTTTTTTCGTTCGTTTTTTCTTTTTTTTTTTGTATTATTTTCAGTGTCTTCCACTACTAACACTTTTTTATATGTACATATTTATGTATATTATTATTTTTTTTTTAATTTATTATCACTTTAGTTGCTTTAGTTATGGATTAAGAATTTATATTAAGCTTTTTCCTTATCCTTCTTTGTTTAACTAGAAATTTTAATTTCTTTCGAAATTTTCTTTAAAAAATCGTTTCGTTGTTGCTTTTTCTTGAATTTTTTGTTAAAAAAACCAAAATATATTTCCTCTAAATTCTCTTAATGCTTTTATTTTTCTGTGTATTTTCCCTTTATTTGTTACTTTATAAATTAAAACCAAATTATATTTTTTCTTTATTGTACATTTTTTTTCCACCAACCAAACGAAAAAAAACTTCTTTCTTTGTCTAATTGCGTTGTTTTGCTTTTTATATAAAAATCACTTTTTCCCCTTTTAAATTTTCAACAAATTCGTTCCGTATTGTTGGAATAATTGTACGTTTTACACTTTATTTGTGGTTATTTGAAATTTTAGCAATAATTTTCTTAATATTACAAACGAAAAAATCGAATATTTCTTCTTTTTTTCTTCTCTTGCTTAAAGGTTGAAATTTTTTTTCTTCTAGTTTCTTTTTTATCTTTGTTTTAATATTATAATATGTTCAATATGACTATTGTAATGAAAAAATACACACAAACTGAGAAGAAGAAACTGTTTAGGCAACTTTGTTATTTGTGTTGAACAGCTGTTTAACTGTTATACGCCATTGTTATTCTGACACTTGCTTTGGTTTTATTATCTCATGAGTACAGCCGGAGATGGGAGTGTTGAAATATTATTGTAAAATTTTAATTGTATTTAATTATACGGCAATTAGATTTGTCAAAGAAGTGTTAGAATGATGTAATTTGATTTCATTCCATAAACAATACACAAACTCCCCTGATTACAGAACTATATTTTTAACGAAATGTGGAAAATCCATTATATACATATGAACATTCCAAATATTTAACTAATTAGTCAAAGTCCAAACAAATTCGTAATTTTGTATTTTTTAAAAATAGAAAAGAAACTAAAAAACAAACTATGGTATTGACTGTCCCTTGTTGTTTATTACTACTTCACTACAACGATGCATTGAATTAATTAAAGATTCAATCGTCTCCTTTGAAATATTTTACCATTCCATTTAAACCCCATCAGATAAAGCTTCCTTCGAGGTATAATTTGGAGTCCGGATTAGGGTTCCTACGCGGGAAAAATTTCCCAGGAATTCCTGGGAATATATTATAGCAGATTCTGGCAGAACGCTTAATAACGGTGACTTTTAAATAATTTTTTTTTAATACGAGTTTTACTGTATAATACTCCCATCAGTGCAATTTAAAAGCAGTTTTAATACCTAAATAAAACAACTCTGAATGTTAATGCAGTTTATGTTGGTAATGCCCGTAAAAGGTAATGCCGTTATATGGTAATGCCGGGTAATATATGGAATCTATTTAAATATTTAAAAAACCGTTTACAATAGTTAAAAATAGTGGTATGATGAAAAAATAACGCAGATTTTCATATAAAATTTTAAAAATGTTTTTCTTGAACAAATAATACTCCCATTAATGCTATTAAAGAGAAACTTAAAGGCCTAATAAAAAATTTATTTGAAAGTTAATGCAGTATATGTCGGTAATGCCAGCATACTATAAAGTCGTTATGTGGTAATGCCGTTGAACATATAGAATCTTTAAATATTTAAAAAAAATCGTTTCCAATCGCAAAAATATAAATATGATTTGCAGATATTAACCCCCATATGCATAAACAATTTTTAAATTTATAAAAGGTTTATATAACAAAATTTCCATACAAAATCTGTTTTATAAACCTTTGATAAATTTATAAACTGTTTATGAATATGGGGGTAAGAAGAAATTAAAATTCTATGTTTTGGTTTTTAGTGTGATGAAAAAAATACGATTTTCACTTAAAATTTTAAAACACTTTGTCATGACCAGATAATACTACCGCCATTTAAGAGCAAGTTGAATGCCTAAATAGAACAACTCTGAATGATAATGCAGTGAATGTCGGTATTGCCTTTATAGGTAAATGTCAGTATAAGGTAATGCCGAGTAAAGTATACAATCTATTTAAATATTAAAATATCGTTTCCAATTGGAAAAAGTATTATCTGATTGGAAGAAATTATAGAGGAAAATAGAATTCTTACCCCCATTAACACGAAGTCTGGTTATATGTTAACTAATAGTTATACTGACAGTTTCCATAAAAAAAATAATTTTAACCGGCAGTATAACTATTAGTTAAAACCTAACCAGACTTCGTATTAATGGGGATTAGAGTTTTCAGTTTTGTCTTACTCCAATTTATATATTTTATATTTTACTTTATAATCCCATGTAATCTAGCTTGAAGAGTGTAGTCACTTTAAACTGCATTATGAGTAATTCGTACAAACTGGTTTTATAAATTATTCATGCTTAAGTATATTGACATTCCATGTAAGTAGCGTTTAGTCAATTGTCACTTTAGTGACCCTTAGAAAATATGTAGTTATTTTACCCACCAGAAGTAATCAATGGGAGAGTTGTCGGAGGAGGGTTTTTTACATGCAATTGTTCATTTATTCGATTATAATCTATTCAGATTGAATTTGCAATTTAAAGGTCTTAATAATAATAAATAACCGTTAAATTTAAACATTTAACCGGGTGCACCACAATTCCATTAAAATTTCCCACATCTTTAACGCCAATGAAATGCAACTCTATTGTTATTATATCATCTCTCTTTTGCCTCCAATATTCGTAAATATACGACAGTGTTGCATTTTCGTACATATTTTTGCTACCCATTAAATGCAACTCTTATAGTTTTACTCACGAAATTTTCTCTTCAGTCCTTTTTCAAACATCAATTAGAGCGTACGTATAAAAGTGCCATACGCAAGAAAAACGAAAGAATAATAAGTGAAAAGTAATGAAAAAATAAAATAGAAACGAAAAAAACGGCCTGGCTTTAAAGTTTTTACACAAAATTATGCTTAAAATCGCTAGTAAAGTTAAAGAAATTAATTAAATCTACAAATTTACTAACTCTTGTATGGAAATTCAATAAAATATAAAGAAAATTACAACATTTTGCAAGTAAAATCATCAATTGAAAAAAAAATTTTGTGAAATTTCGTAGCTGTGTATGAGTGTGAAAATCAAAAAAAGAAAAAGTAGCAACAACAACAACAACACGAAAAAAGAAGAAGCATACAATAAAAATTATATATATTTTTTTTCATCAACTATCGTGTTGTACGTAGTATAAAATAAAAAGAAGGAAAAAATATCAAATAAAATCATTCAAAAACGAGTAATTTTTCTTCTTCTTCATCATCATCTTGCATTCTCTTTGTACGTGTGAGTTTATTTTGTGTATGTGTGTAAAAAAAAATAAACGAGTTTTTATTATGAAAAATTGAAGAAAAAAAAAAGAAATATTGTTATTTTGGTATAAGTTTAAATAGGTGTGATATATGTTTTTTTTGTGGAATAAAAGAATAATTAATGTATGTACATGTATGTAGTATAGAGCGCGAATTATAAGAAAATCTGAGAAAATACCAAAAGTGAAAAATTAGTGAAAAAAGAAAAAAACAAACAAAAGTTTTACAAAATTAAAGTAAAACTAAAACAAATTCTTTGCAAAATAATAAAAGGAATACCTATCTACTTCAAAGAAAAAATTTTATTTTGGAATCCACCTGGTTTCGTTGTTTTTTTGCATAAAAACGACCAGGTAAATCTTCGTCAACAGTGTTGCATTTTTGCTCGTTTCTCACTATTTTGCTGCTACACACAAATAGTTTTGGATTAATTTTTTTCATATTCATCTGCAAATAAAAGGTAAGTTTTATTTATTTTCATTTAATAAACATTATTTTCTTATTTCCATTCAATAATCCATTTCCATCCCTCCCCAAAAAAAATACCTATGTAGAAAAAAATCTTGTCAACTTTTCGTTTTATTTATTTTTTTTGTTGTTTCTTTTTATTAAAAAAAAAAAAAACTTCTAGTTCAACTTTTTGTTTTGTTCGTTTTTTCTTCTCAAAAATATAAACTTCTCTTTTTTTCTTTCGCATAGTTTCGTTATTTTAGCAGAGTGTGAGTTTTTAAGAGAGCAAAAATTTGCCGCAAAATTTTTGTTGTTATTTTGTTCGTATTATTTTGATTTTTTTTTGTATTGTTGTTGTATTTTATCGTTTCAAAACAAACTACAGAAAAATAAAAAAAACTTGTAAATACGAAACAATATTCTATGGATACAAAAAAGACACTTGATACTTGATTAACGAATAAATGTTTAAAATGTCAAATATTAATTAATTTTATAATAAACGCAAATTTTTAATAATTAAAATTCTAAACATGAATCGCAAATGTAAAAAAACATTGATCCCAAATTCAACTAAAAATCACCAATTATAAAATATTTTATTTTTCGTAAAATCTGTTTATTTTCACGATTATTGCTAATTTAATAAAATTTCACATACAAATACCATTTTTGCAAAAAACGTCAGTTTAAAAACTTGAGGAAAATTTCTCAACTTTTAGTTTTACTCTTAAAAATAGGGTTTCTTACAGAATTTTACTAAAAGTCCAAAAAAAAAATATTTTACAATTTTGAAAAAATTAGAATAATTCTCTAATTTTACTGCAAATCGCTAATTTCCGAATTAAATTTAGCAATTTTATATAAAAATTTTACTTTTTATTTTAAAAATGCCAATTTAAGAAAAATTTACTTTTGCAAAAAGTCCCTATTTACTCATAAAAGTAGATGGATGATATTCTCTTAGGATTTCACAAAAAATCTACAATTAAAATCATCAAATAATTCTCTTAAAAATATTAGTATTATAAAAAAATTTTAATTTCACATAAAAAAGAAAATTTTATTTAAAAAATAAACGCCAACTTCCAAAAGTCTACATTCTAATTCAGAAGATTTTATAAAAAATATACAATTTTAACAAAAAATCCCAACATTTAAAATATTTTTTCAAAAACGACAAATTTAGAAAAAAGCTATTTTACCAAAAATCTGCAAATGTATACAAAACTCCTATAAGTTTCGTAAAAAATCACAAATTAAGCAATTTCTGACAAAACATGTCTGCCAAAAAACCTTTATAAAAATAGCAAAATTTTAAATGTTTCTTAAAATCGCAAATTTAACAAAATTAGTTTCATAGAAAATCTCTTATTACAATAGAAATTTACCAATTTTACATAATTTTTTTTTTTTTAAAAAAACGCCAATTTAGAAAAAACGTTATTTTTCAAAAAGTCTGCAAAAGTACGGAAAACGCCTATTAGATGAGTAAATAAACTTAAATTTCAACACGAATTGGGCTATTTCACGTAAAACGTGTATAATTTTCAATAGTCTACATTGAATTTGATAAAAAATCGACCATTAAGCCAAAAAATCTCTTATAAAAGTCCCAAAATCTGTAATGTTTCTTAAAATCGCTATAATTAACAAAACCGCCAATTTAAAAAAAAATTAGTTTCGTAGAAAAAATTTCTTATTATAACACAATTTTAACAATTTCACATAAATTTTCCAATTTTTTTATTTTTTTTTTTCAAAAACGCCAATTTAGGAAAAACGCTATTTACCATAAAGTCTGCAAAAGTACAGAAAACGCCTATTAGTTTCGTAAAAGATCTCAAATTTCCCCATAAATTAAACAATTTCATATAAAACATATCCAATATTCAATACTCTACACATAAAAATAGCTACGGTCATTCAATTTGATAAAAAATTCTACAATTTAGTCAAAATTTTTTTTATAAAAATCGCAAAATCTAAAATGTTTCTTAAAATCGCTATAATTAAAAAAATCGGCAATTAAAAAAAAATTAGTTTCGTAGAAATCGTAGAAATTTCACATCATTTTTTTTTTTTCAAAAACGCCAATTTAGAAAAAACGTTATTTACCATAAAGTTATCAAAAATACGGAATATTTACTACAATTTTAGTGTCATTAAAAATCTCCAATTTCATAACAAATTTAGCAATATCACTTTTTTCTCAAAAAAACGCCAATTAAGAAAAAACGCTATTTTCCAAAAAGTGTGCTAACTCGAAATTTTAAAAAAAATTTTAGATTCATTGAAAATCTTTAATTTCTCCACATATTAAGCAATTTCACATATTTTTTTTTTCAAAAATCGCCAATTCAGAAAAAACGCTATTTTGCAAAAAGTCTGAATAAGTACACAAAGCTCCAATTTTATTTTCATAAAACATCTCAAATTTCACTTAAATTAAGAAATTTCACACAAATTTTCATTTTATTTCAAAAAACGCCAATTTAGAAAAATCGCTATTTTCCAAAAAGTCCACTAAAGTCTGAATAAGTACACAAAGCACCAATTTTATTTTCATAAAAAATCTCAAATTTCACTTAAATTAAGAAATTTCACACAAATTTTCATTTTAATTCAAAAAACGCCAATTTAGAAAAATCGCTATTTTCCAAAAAGTCTACATAAAACTCGTAATTTAAAATATTGCATAAATACTTCAATTAATCACTATATAGCTCGTTTATAACAATAAAAATTAAAAATCCAGAATTGCCAAACAAAATTTAAAAATACCCAAAACTTCCAAAATCGACAAAATTAAGGGGAAGTTATTTTTTTGATTTTTAAACACATTCTTTAATCCTTCATTTATTTTATAGCTGTTTGTTATAAGAAAAATTAAAAATCTAGAATTCCCAAACAAATTTTCAAAATAACCAAAATTTCCAAAAGCAGTTTTTGGTTTAAAAAATCATAAAAAAGGAAAACGTTTTAGAACTTCATTAATGTAATATATTTCACATTTTTTTTTAACAATATAAGTAGAAAATTTAGAATTCCTAAACCAAAATTCAAAATACCCAAAATTTTCAAAAACACTTTTTGATTTAAAATATCATAAAAATAAGAAGAAGATATTTTAGGCTTTATTGATTTAATATATTTCTCTTTTTTAACAATATAAGTGGAAAATTTAGAATTCCTAAACCAAAATTCAAAATAACCAAAATTTCCAAAAGCATTTTTTGCTTTCAAAAACCATAAAAATAAGAAGCAGACATTTTAGGTAATTTAACAAAGAATTTAAACATTTTGATTAAAAATCTCTTATAACAAAGCATAATGTAAAATTGTTCCTAGTATTGTTATTCTTATCAAAAAAGCCAATTTAAATAAAAAACGCCAATTTCAAAAAAGTTTGCAATTAAACATAAATATAGCTTACAGAATTTTACAAATAATCATAAATTTTTCACACAAATCTCTTCTTACCTATTTATTACTTAATTAATTTCATTTTCATAAAATCGCTAAAATTACAAAAATCGCCAATTTGAAAAAATGGCTAATTTAGTAAAAAAAATCTTTTTACTAAACATATTGCTTAGTTTACAAACAAATTTGTCCATTTAACTTAAAAATTAAAATTTTTACCAAAAATCGCCAAAATGTTCAATTTCTGATAAATAGAAATTCGTGAGATTTTTTTTTACAAAAAATCATAAATTTTGTAAAAACAAGTTGTTATATGTATAAATTTAAATTTCATGTAGGAAAAAAAAAACAAAATAAACTAAAAAAGTTAGACAAAATTAAAATATTTAATAAAAAATAGTAGGTAATAAACGAGTTGTATTTTGTCAAATAAATCAACAATAAGAAGAGTATTCAAAAGAGAAGATAGATTTCAATATGCCACAGAATGTCAAGAAAGCCCTCAAAGAAAAATAAATAAACAATCGTTTGGAGAGCAAACATACCAGATGTTATTAATTAAGAATATTTAGAATATTTTGTTTTAGATATTAATAAAATTATGGATAAAATGCGAAACAACTTGGGAATTATTAATTTTCTTAATTCAATGCAGTATTCAAGAGTCTTGTTCTTGTTTTTAATTAATTCTAAACCAAAAACAAGCTTTTGGAAATTTTGGGTATTTTGAATTTTGGTTTAGGAATTCGAAATTTTTTTAATTTTCTTGTTAAAAAAATGGTTTGCATTAAATTAATGAAGTCTAAAAATTTTTATTCTTATTTTTATGATATTTTAAACCAAAAAATGTTTTTTGGAAATTTTGGGTATTTTGAAAATTTGTTTGGGAATTCTGGATTTTTAAATTTTCTTATAAAAAATAGCTTTAAAATAAATAAATGAATGTTAATTCAAGAAAATTCATGACATTTAGCTGTTATATGATATAATATCTTACAAATGTAAGGCATTTTGCACTAATTTCAGCATTTACTATTTGAGCTATGTAAAGAAAGTTTTTAATTTTCTCTTAAAAGAGAAGCATGCTTATCGTACCTTTATTTTAAATATTATTTTTAGGGCCATTATTACAACTTGCCTTTATAGTAAAAGGTTACTTTAAGCAATAGAAAAAGGTACCCTTAAAGCTAACTTTAACTATAAAGGCAGGTTGTAATAATGGCCCTTAATATCATTTTAAGTAACTAACATTATCAGTTTTATTACCTTTTTAAATTTTCTTAATTTAACCTTACAAAAACCTGTTGACGTTAATTGAGGCTTTAGTGTAATGGTGTGAATTTAAATATTACACGTCAAAATATTTTATAAGTGTTTTATTTGCTTTCAACTAAATACACAGCATCAATAAATTATAAAAATGGATATACATATGTATGTATGTTTAAAAGTATGTATATAGATTTTTAATGAGTGTGAGTCCTCAACAACAACAACAACAACAAACAAATATATTCGTTTAAAAAATTACACCAAACGATTGAGTGAGTGAGTGACTGAGCACGACTGAGTACATGGTGTAAAAACGAAGTAAACATACAATAACAACAAATAATATTGTACACACAAATGAGAACACAACAGTAGTTGAGTAGTTGTATGTATTTTCATAGTAGTAGATAGACAACAATTAAATCAACACCATTATGATCAATATGATCATATAGTTGTTGTTGTTGTACAACAAACAACCAACAACAACTACACAGCATTGATATTAGCAGCTTGCCAGTGTCAGCCAGCAGGCAGGCTGGCGATGGTGAGCAAATAATTTACAAAATAAAATAAATATTTTGTATCTATGTAAGCCAGCTTGTGTGTGAGTGTTTGTATGTTTGAAAGTAAGTAAGCAGGCCGAGCAAGCAATTATAATTAAATCGGGTATTAACTTAATTGTTGCCACTGTCATTATTATTATTATTATTCAAAATTGTTGTTTTGTTTTTTCTTTAGCTTTTTGCATTTTTCAATTGCCATTGCTAGTTGTTGATGTTGGTGTCAGTCTATCAGTCAGTGTTTTTGTTGTTAGATGAGAATTTAAAACTGAGAGAATAATTTAGTTGATAGATGGAAAGATGCCAGATAGTGGAATATGTTAAGGGGAGTAAAATAAGAAAAATAGTTAAGAAAGTTAAAGATCGCCCAGGCCAGGCAAAAAATGGGTGAAGACCAAGAATTGGCGGCATTATTCCTTGAAGAATATTGACAAACTCAACAATAGCTTGCGAAATCATTGGGAGCTACTCAAGCAGAAATTTCAAAACATTTGCAGGCAGCTGGTTTCGGGTACCATACGAATTGAAGCCGAGAGACCTTGAAACACGATTTTGTATGTCTGAAATGCTGCTTGAACGCACCGAATCATTTAAAAATTCTTAAAAAGGTGAAGAAAATACATTAGCATATCATTGATATAATATTTAAAACTATTTTCACATGAAAAACTAAAAAAAAAAAAATTCACAAAAATAAATTCAAAATACCCAAAACGCCCAAAAGCTATTTTTTGTTTTAAAAATTGTTATAAAAACTCCAATTCACAATAGAACTTCATTAATTTTTTCTATTTCACAAGAAAATTTAAAAATCTGGAATTCCCAAAAATAAATTCAAAATTCCCAAAAATTCCAAAAGCTACTTTTAGGTTTAAAAATTCTTAAAAGAAGAAGAAACTGCATTAGCATTTATTTTATAAGAAAATTCAAAAATCTGGAATTCCCAAAAATAAATTCAAAATTCCCAAAAATTCCAAAAGCTACTTTTAGGTTTAAAAATTCTTAAAAAAAGAAGAATACACATTAGCATATCATAGATATAATATTTAAAGCTATTTTCATAAAAAATTTGTAATTCCCAAAAATAAATTCAAAATACCCAAAAATTCCATAAGCTACTTTTAGCTTAAAAATGCTTTAAAAAAGAAGAAAATGCATTAGCACTTTTTTCATATGCTATTTTCACATGAAAAACTAAAAATAAAGAATTCCCAAAAAATAAATTCAAAATGCCTAAAAATTCCAAAAGGCCCATATGCTATTTTTTGTTTTAAAGATTTTTAAAGAAACACGAATTCACTTTAGAACTTCATTAATTTTCTTTATTTTACAAAAAAATTCAAAAATCTGGAATTCCCAAAAATAAATTCAAAATACCCAAAAATTCCAAAATCTACTTTTAGGTTTAAAAATTCTTAAAAAGATAAAGAAAATACCTAAGCATATCATTGATATAATATTTAAAGCTATTTTCACATGAAAAATTAAAAATTTTTAATTCCCAAAAATAAATTCAAAATACCCAAAAATTCCAATAGCTACTTTTAGGTTAAAAATTCTTAAAAAAAGAAGAAAATGCATTAGCACTTCTTTTATATGGTATTTTCACATGAAAAATTAAAAATAAGGAATTCCCAAAAATAAATTCAAAATACCCAAAAATTCCAAAAAGCCACTTTTAGGTTTAAAAATTCTTAAAAAAATAAGAAAATACATTAGCTCCTCATTGATATAATATTTAAAGTTATTTTCAAATGAAAACTTAAAAATCTCGAATTCCCAAAAATAAATTCAACCTAAGCCAAATATACATGGCGCTAAGGTAATGCTATGTATTTGATGGCACCAAAAGGGTTGGGAAGATTCGCCTCACCCGCTTTATGGTCCAGACCTTGCCCCATTCGACTACTATTTGTTTCCATCGATACCGAACGCTCTCTCTGGGATAGGCTTCACTTCAGAACAGATTATCCGATATTGGCTTGATTCGTTCTTGGCCTCAAAATATGAGCTGTTCTTTTGGCTGGGAATCTATATGTTGCCAGAAAGATGGGAAAATGTCATAGCCAACAATGGCAAATACTTTGAATAAATTTATATTGTACAAATGTTTAAAAATAAAAGATAAAAATTTGAAAAAATCAGGCATTTTTAAATCATAAAATTAAATTTTTGAAAAATTCGAGAATCTTTTTAAAGTTAAAAGTTAAAATTCTAGACAATCGTATTTTCTTTTTCATAATTATATTGCAAAAATACTTCAATTGATCACTATATAGCTCGTTTTGAATAATAAAAATTAAAAATCCAGAATTCCCAAACAAAATTTAAAAATACCCAAAACTTCCAAAAGCTACAAAAATTAAGGGGAAGTTATTTTTTTGATTTTTAAACACATTCTTTAATTCTTCATTTATTTTATAACTGTTTGTTATAAGAAAAATTAAAAATTTAGAATTCCCAAACAAATTTTCAAAATACCCAAAATTTCCAGAAGCATTTTTTGGTTTAAAAAATAAGAAGAAAATATTTTAGAACTTTATAATTTAATATATTTCCCTTTTTTAACAAAATAAGTGGAAAATTTAGAATTCCTAAACCAAAATTTAAAATACCCAAAATTTCCAAAAGCATTTTTTGGATTTAAAATATCATAAAAATATGAAGAAGACATTTTAGGCTTCATTGATTTAATATATTTCCCTTTTTTTAACAACATCAGTGGAAGATTTAAAATTCCTAAACCAAAATTCAAAATACCCAAAATTTCCAAAAGCATTTTTTGGTTTCAAAAATCATAAAAATAAGAAGTAGACATTTTAGACTTTATTTATTTAATATATTTACCTTTTTTAACAATATAAGTGGAAGATTTAGAATTCCTAAACCAAAATTCAAAATACCCAAAATTTCCAAAAGCATTTTTTGGTTTCAAAAATCATAAAAATAAGAAGTAGACATTTTAGACTTTATTTATTTAATATATTTACCTTTTTTAACAATATAAGTGGAAGATTTAGAATTCCTAAACCAAAATTCAAAATACCCAAAATTTCCAAAAGCATTTTTTGGTTTCAAAAATCATAAAAATAAGAAGTAGACATTTTAGACTTCATTTATTTAATATATTTCTCTTTTTTTAACAATATTAAGAGAAAATTTAGAATTCCTAAACCAAAATTCAAAATATCCAAAATTTCCAAAAGCATTTTTTGGTTTAAAATATCATAAAAATAATAAGAAGACAGTTTACACTTCATTTATTTAATGTATTTCCCTTTTTTTAATAATATAAGTTGAAAATTTCGAATTCCCAAACCAAAATTCAAAATATCCAAAATTTCCAAAAGCATTTTTTGGTTTCAAAAATCATAAAAATAATAAGTAGACATTTTAGGCTTCATTGATTTAATATATCTCCATTTCTTTAATAATGTAAGTGGAAAATTTAGAATTCCTAAACCAAAATTCAAAATACCCAAAATTTCCAAAAGCTCTTTTGGGTTTAAAATATCATAAAAATAAGAATAAGACATTTTACACTTAATTTATTTAATATATTTCGCCTTTTTAACTGTATAAGTGAAAAATTAAGAATTCCTAAATCTAAATTCAAAATACCCAAAATTTCCAAAAGCATTTTTTGGTTTCAAAAATCATAAAAATAATAAGTAGACATTGATTTTATATATTTCTCTTTTTTTAACAATATAAGTGCAAAATTTAGAATTCCTAAACCAAAATTCAAAATACCCAAAATTTCCAAAAGCATTTTTTGGTTTCAAAAATCATAAAAATAAGAAGAAGACATTTTAGACTTCATTTATTTAATATATTTCTCTTTTTTTTAAAAATATAAGTGTAAAAATTTAGAATTCCTAAACCAAAATTCAAAATAACCAAAATTTTCAAAAGCACTTTTTGGTTTCAAAAATCATAAAAATAAGAAAAAAACATTTTTGAACTTCTTAAATTTAATATATTTCACTTTTATTAAACAAAATATATTGAAAATTTTGAATTCCTAAACCAAAATTCAAAATACCCAAAATTTCCAAAAGCTTGTTTTGCTTTAGAATTTCTTAAAAGCAAGAAAACATCACATTAGTACTTCATTGATCTACTATAGGGCAATTTTTTCACAAGAATATTTAAAAAATCAATAATTCCCAAAACTAAATTTATTCAATATTCCAAACAATCTTAATAACATCTGGCATGTTTGCTCTCCAATACGATTGTTTATTTATTTTTCTTTGAAGGCTCTCTTGGCATTCTGTGGCATCTTGAAATCTCTCTTCTCTTCTGAATACTCTTCTTATTGTTGATTTATTTGACAAAATACAACTCGTTTATTACGTACTATTTCTTATTAAGTATGTATTTTTATACATACATTTTGTCTATACTTTTTTTTTTGGTTTATTTGTTCAATATAAGGTTGTTGTTTTTTGTTTCAACATATTTATTTCATTACTAAAACTGTATCTTTAATATCTCTTATAATTATTGTATTTTGTCGACGCCATTGTCGTTTTCCACAATTATTTAAAAATAAATCGCAATAAAATACAAAATTATTACGTATGTTCGTTTATAATTTGTTGTGTGAGACATTTGGCCCCACCACCCCTACTTCACTCAAGACCACGACAGCAACAAGAAAAAAAAATTAAATAAAATTAAATTGTTCATTAGTATATAGAGTACTAGCAGGGAACGAAAGAAGAAAAAAAAGCAACAAACTGTTTATAAATTTTTTTTCCATTGACGTTTTAATCATCAGTTTCAGTTTATGTAATTTAAATAATAAATTAACTTTATAAAAACGGCGAATTAATAATGTCTAACTAATTGATTTAACTTTGTATGTGTGTTTATTTTTTATTATTTTATTTTTACTGCCATAAATCGATACTTGAAAACGTGATTAATTTGAATTTTTATACATATTTTTACGATTGTCTTAATGAAATGTTGATGGGTAAGGGGGCAAGATGAAAAATAATTTATTATATCCTTTATAATGATGGGTAAGAAAAGCCACATGATGATAGTTTTACTTTCAATTTCACAATAATTTCAAAATATTTCGCTAGTTCAAAAAATCGCAAATTTAACAAAAAATCATTTATTTTAACAAAAAAAATTGATAATTTTTAGAAATAACTAAATTAATGAATATAAAATAGCATTAATTTCATTAAAAAATAAAAATCTAAAATTCCCAAAAAAAAATTCAAAATACCCAAAAGGCCCACAAGCTATTTTTGTTTTAAAAATTATTAAAAAATTATGAAATCACTCTAGATCATCTTTATTTTAGTTTTTTAACAAGAAAATTACAAAAACAAGAATTCCCAAACAAAATTGCAAAATGCCCAAAAATTCCAAAAGCAACTTTTAGGTTTAAAAATCTTAAAAAAAGAAGAAAATACATTTGCTCTTCATTGAAATAATATTTAAAGCTATTTTCGCAAGAAAAACAAAAAATTAAGAATTCCCAAAAATAAATTCAAAATACCCAAAAATTCCAAAAGCTACTTTTGGGTTTAAAAATTCTTAAAAAAGAAGAAAATACATTAGCTCTTCATTGATATAATATTTAAAGCTATTTTCACAAGAAAAACAAAAAATTAAGAATTCCCAAAAATAAATTCAAAATACCCAAAAATTCCAAAAGCTATATTTTGGCAGAAAAATAAAAAAAGTTTACACCTTTATTAATTTATTATTTGAAAGTAGTTTTTTATAGAAAAAAATTAAAAATTTTGAATTCCCAAAATTAAATTCAAAATACCCAAAAATTCCAAAGCAAATTTATGGTTTAAAAATAAATTATAAAACTCCTTACAACATCATAAATTTACTATAAGACACTGGTTTCACAAAAAAAATTAAAAATTTAGAATTCCCAAAAATAAATTCAAAATATCCAAAACGCCCAGAAGCTATTTTTTATTTTAAAAATTGTTAACAAAAGTCAAAATCACTTTAGAAATTAATTAATTTTCTTTATTAACAAGAAAATTCAAAAATAAAGAATTCCCAAAAATAAATTCAAAATACCCAAAAATTCCAAAAGCTACTTAGGTTTAAAAATTGTTTAAAAATAAAGAAAATACATTAGCTCTTTATTGAAATAATATTTAAAGCTATTTTCTGAAGAAAAATTAAAAATCTTAAATTTCCAAAAATAAATTGAAAATAGCCAAAAATTCCAAAAGCTATTTTTCGGTTAAAAGATTCTTAAAAACAAAGAAAATGCATTAGCACTTCTTTGATATGATATTTTCACATGAAAATTCAAAAATTAAGAATTCACAAAAATAAATTCAAAATACCCGAAATTCCAAATTCTTAGTTAGGGTTAAAAAATTCTTAAGACCCTTTAAACCAATAAAGAAGTCTCATAAGCACTTCATTAATTTATTCTTTGGAAAATTAAAAATCTAGAATTCCCAAAAATAAATTCAGAATACCCAAAAATTCCCAAAGCTATTTTTTGCCAGAAAAATAAAAAAAAAGTTTTTACATTTATTAATTTAAGACTTGAAAGTTATTGTTTTTATTAAAAATCTGGAATTATTATTTTTGTTTGTTAAAACATTTTAACTAGAAAAACCAAAAAATTAAGAATTCCCAAAAAATATATTCAAAATACCCAAAAATTCCAAAAGCTACTTTTTGTCTGAAAAATTGAAAAAAGTTTAAAAATTTATTAATTTAATATTTGAAAGTTAATTTTTATAAAAAAAAAATTAAAAATCTGGAATTCCCAAAACTAAATTCAAAATATCCAAAAATTCCAAAGCTAATTTTTCTTTACTAAAACTCTCAAAGTTATTTTTTCTATATCTTAGCAATATTTTGACAAGAAACACAAAAAAATTAAGAATTCCCAAAAATATATTCAAAATACCCAAAAATTCCAAATCTATTTTTTGGCTGAAAATATAAAAAAAAGTTTATAGCTTCATTAATTTAATATTTGGAAGTTGTTTTTTATAAAAGAAATTAAAAAATTGGAATTCCCAAAACTAAATTCAAAATACCCAAAAATTCCAAAGCTAATTTTTCTTTACTAAACCTCTCAAAGTTATTTTTTCTATATGTTAACAATATTTTGACAAGAAAAACAAAAAAACTAAGAATTCCCAAAAATATATTCAAAATGCCCGAAATTTCCTAAAGCTACTTTTTGGCTGAAAAATTGAAAAAAGTTTAAAATGTTATTAATTTAATATTTGAAAGTTAATTTTTATAAAAAAAAATAAAAATCTGGAATTCCCAAAACTAAATTCAAAATACCCAAAAATTCCAAATCTATTTTTTGGCTGAAAAATTGAAAAAAGTTTAAAAATTTATTAATTTAATATTTGGAAGTTGTTTTTTGTAAATGAAATTAAAAAATTGGAATTCCCAAAACTAAATTCAAAATACCCAAAAATTCCAAAGCTAATTTTTCATTGCTAAACCTCACAAAGCTATTTTTCTACATCTTTGCAATATTTTGACAAGAAAAACCAAAAAATTAAGAATTCCCAAAAATATATTCAAAATACCCAAAAATTCCTAAAGCTACTTTTTGGCTGAAAAATTGAAAAAAGTTTAAAAATTTATTAATTTAATATTTGAAAGTTAATTTTTATAAAAAAAAATATTAAAAATCTGGAATTCCCAAAACTGAAATCAAAATACCCAAAAATTCCAAAGCTAATTTTTCGTTGCTAAAACTCTCAAAGTTAGTTTTTCTATATGTTAACAATATTTTGACAAGAAAAACAAAAAAATTAAGAATTCCCAAAAATATATTCAAAATACCCAAAAATTCCAAATCTATTTTTTGGCTGAAAATATAAAAAAAAGTTTATAGCTTCATTAATTTAATATTTGGAAGTTGTTTTTTATAAAAGAAATTAAAAAATTCGAATTCCCAAAACTAAGTTCAAAATACCCAAAAATTCCAAAGCTAATTTTTCGTTGCTAAACCTCTCAAAGCTATTTTTTCTATATGTTAACAATATTTTGACAAGAAAAACCAAAAAATTAAGAATTCCCAAAAATATATTCAAAATACCCAAAATTTCCTAAAGCAATTTTTTGGCTGAAAAATTTATTAATTTAACATTTGAAAATTAATTTTTATAAAAAAAAAATTAAAAATCTGGAATTCCCAAAACTAAATTCAAAATACCCAAAAATTCCAAATTATATGTTTTATTCCCCTGTTTCATTAAAAAAAATTATTTTCCCAACCTTTAATGAATTGTATCCAGTTCATTGATTTTTTTTTAAAAGAAACCCCTCCTGTTCCTAACAGCCTACCTCCCATAGTGTGAGAAAGACATTAATTCGTTAAAAAATGTGCAATAATTTCTAACAATTTTAAACAATTCTTTTATGATTTTACATAATTTTTGGACTTTTCAATTGTAATTGTTCATTTTTATTGCTTATAAGCTTGTACAGACATTTTTTTAGATTCTTTGTCATGTATTGTTTGGTAACCTTTCGTATTTTTGCATTCCATTCATTTTAATTTTCCTTTAACACATTTTTTTTTCAAATAATTCTGGCCAGATTTCTCATACGTGTTCATGAAACGCATGCGGTGTTTACACATCATTGATTTTGCTGTTGTTTTTTTTACATTTTACAACAATTACTTTGTGGTCTTCGCTATTGTTGTTCTTCTTATTATTATAATTTTTTCTCCATGTTTTTTTGTTGTTTCCTTAAGCTCAGCATGCAGCAGAATATGTTTGTTCTTGTTACGCTTTTTATTTTTTTTTATTACTTTTTTTGATTTTATACAAGAGGCAAATTGTTAAACTTCATTCACCCCATGACACATGAAATCAAATTAAGAATTCTCTCTATGGTTGTTGTAATACACTGAGCGTAATTTTGTGCATGTCTTTTTTCTTTGATTGACATGTAATCAATGGGATAATGGGAACTGCCATATTTTATTTTTTATAAACTTGTGTTTGTTTGTGGATTTTAGTTAAGGGTTTTTAATAGAGTCAAATATTTGTATTTAGTTGAGCGTATAATTGTTTGTTTTGTTATTGTTTTTTTCTTGTGCAACCCTCTTGGCCTTAATTTCTAAAGTGAAATGTTATTTTGTTGAAGGGATTTGTATGTAACCCTTAAAATAGTTATTATTTTAAAAAGCGATTATAAAAAGGGAACATTTTTAAATTTAACTTAAATAAATAAAATGCTTGATTGAAATCTAGAATTTTCTGAGCCTATGTACCTATGTAATAAAAAATTGTTTGTGTTTTGGTAAACTTTACTTTTATTGGTGTTATTTCTAAAACTATAAAATTGCTTATTTTTGTGATAGTAATTTCTTGTGAAATTGACAAATTTGTGTTTTTTTATTTGAAATTTATGAAATTATTTAGAAAATTTTAATTTTTTTTAAAATAATTTTGTGAAACTGTTGCTTTTTTTACACCAAAATTTTTTTTAATTGTGCGTTTTTCTTTAGTGATTTTTGTGAAATTTCTGTTTTAGCGTTTTTTATTTATGTTAGAGATTTTTTAAATTGGCGTTTTTTTTTCTTCGAGAAATTTGCATTTTTTAACTTGTACGTTTTTATTTAGGAATTTTTTGTGAAATTTATGTTTTAGCGTTTTTTTTAAATAGGCGTTTTTTTTTCCAAAAATTTAAATTTTTTATAAACTTTGTTTTTCAAAGATACGAGTTTTTATTTTAGGCAATTATTGTTGTTACGTTTTTTTAAGAAGTTAGCGATTTTTTAAATAGGCGTTTTTGGTAAAAAAATTTAAATTTTTTAAATTTCTTGTGCGTTTTTATTTAACACTTTTTTTGTGATATGTTTTAGCTTTTTTTTTGAGAAGTTAGCGATTTTTTTAAATAGGCGTATCACAAGAAAAAAAATTTAAAACTTGTTCGTTTTTGTTTATATGTAAATTTCTTGTGCGTTTTTATTTAACATTTTTTGTGATATGTTTTAGCGTTTTTTTTGTTTTTTTGAGAAGTTACCGGTTAGTTTAAATAGGCGTTATTCAGTAAATTAGTTGTTTTTAAAGATGTGCGTTTTTATTAAGATTTTTTTTTTAAATTCATTTTTAGCTTTTTTTTTGAGAAGTTAGCGATTTTTTAAATAGGCGTTTTTTAAGAAATTTACATTTTGAAAAATTTCGTTTTTTAAAACTTGTGCGTTTTTATTTATAAATTTCTTGTGAATTTTGTGTTTTAGCGTTTTTTTTTTGTTAAATAGGCGTTTTTGTTAAAAATTTCCATTTTTGATTTGCATTTTATAAAATTTGTGCGTTTTTTTTTGAAATTTATGTTTTTGCGTTTTTTTTTTTTTTCGAAGTTAGCGATTTTTTCGACAAAATTGCTTTTTTTTAAAGTTGTACGTATTTTGTATTTTTTTGTGAAATTTGTGTTTTAGCGTTTTTTTTATTTTTTGAGAGTGTAATTTTTTAAGAGAAATTTCTATTTTTGAAAAATTTAGTTTTTTTGATTTTTTTTTTTGTATATTTTAGCGTTTTTGGGAAAAGTTTGCGATTTTTTTAAATAGGCGTTTTTGTAAGAAATTTAATTTTGTGAAAAATTTTCTTTTTTAAAACTGCATTTTTCTTGGAAAATTTGTGTGTTTGGCGTTTTTTTTTTTGTTGAGAAGTTGGCGATTTTTTAAATAGGCGTTTTTTTTGTCAGAATTGAAATTTTTCAAAAATTTTGTTTTTTTTTAAACGTAAGCATTTTTATTTATAAATTGCATGTGAAATTTATGTTTTAGCGTTTTTTTTTTGAGAATTTGGAGATTTTTAAATAGGCGTTTTTTTGTGAGCGATTTTTTTAAATAGGCGTTTCTCAGTAAATTTGCTCTTTTTAAAAGATGTGCTGTTTTTATTAAGAATTTTTTGTTGAAATTCAGTCTTAGCTTTTTTTTGAGATTTTTTAAATGGGCGTTTTTTATGAAATTTACATTTTGAAAATTTTCGTTTTTATTTAAAAAATTCTTGTGAAATTTGTGTCTTATCGTTTTTTGTTAAATAGGCGTTTTTGTGAGATATTTCCATTTTTGATTTGGATTTTATAAAACATTTTTTTATTGAATTTTTTTGAAATTTGCGTTTTTGCGTTTTTTAGAAGTTAGCGAATTTTTAAATAGGAGAAATTTCCATTTTTGAAAAATTTAGTTTTTTTGTGCATTTTATTTTTATGTTTTAGCGTTTTTAGGAAAAGTTGCGATTTTTTTAAATAGACGTTTTTTGCAAAAAAATTAATTTTGTGGAAAATTTTAATTTTTAAAACATGTACGTTTTTATTTAGGAGTTTTTTTTGTGAATTTTATGTTTTAACGTTTTTTGGAAAAGTTCGCGATTTTTTGAATAGGCGTTTTTATTTGTGAGAAATTAAAATTTTTGAAATTTTTTTTTTTTAAAACGTAAGCATTTTTATTTATAAATTTCATGTGAAATTTATGTTTAAGCGTTTTTTTTTTTAGAAGTTGGCGATTTTTTAAATAGGCGTTTTTTTGTGAGAAATATTAATATTTGAAAAATTTAGTTTTTTTTCTAAAACTTGTGCCTTTTTATTCAGGATTATTTTTGTGGAATTTATGGTTTGGCGTTTTTTTTAGAAGTTAGCGATTTTTTTAAATAGGCGTTTTTCGTTTTTTTTTCTAAAACTTGTGTGTTTTTATTTATGATTTTCATATGAAATTTATATTTTAGCGTTTAAAAGCAATTTTTTTTAAATTGGCGTTTTTTTAATTTTGTGGAAAATTTTCATTTTTAAAACATGTGCGTTTTTATTTAGGAGTTTATTTGTGAATTTTATGTTTTAACGTTTTTTTGAAGAAATTGGCGATTTTTTAAATAGGCGTTTTTTTGTGAGAAATTTACATTTTCGAAAAATTTGTTTTTTTTTTCTAAAATTCAGGATTATTTTTGTGGATTTTATGTTTTGGCGTTTTTTTTTGAGAGAATTGGCGATTTTTTTAAATAGGCGTTTTTCGTTTTTTTCTTCTAAAATCGTGGGTTTTTATTTATGATTTTCGTATGAAATTTATATTTTAGCATTTTTTAGATGTTAGCAATTTTTTTAAATAGGCGTTTTTTCCAGAAATTTGAGTTTTTGAAAAATTTTGTTTTTTTTTTTAAACTTGTGCGTTTTTCAGTGAGAACTTCGATCGAAACAAGTAGTAGTTGGTCGGAGGAATGTCTGGACTATAAAGACCAATTCTTTCTAAATATTTTTTAACAGTTATTACAACATGTGCTCGCTTGAAAAGAGTCAGTTGCGTTCGGTACCGGTTTTCTGTAATAATAGAATAGATAGGACCCTTTTGGTCCCACCAATTGCGGCGTGGTTATTTGACTTTGGTGTTGATTCTGCTCGGCTTCACATACGATTTCTTACTCTTCGTAATGGATTAATTTTTCATCGCAAGTAATGATTCGGTGCAAAAATTATTTACTTTTATAACGTTCAAACATTATTTCGAAAATGAAAAATCGTCTTTCAAGGTCTAATGGCTTCAATTCGTATGGTAACCAATTTCCCTGTTTAAGATGAATCCTGCTGCTCGCAAACCTTTTAAAATTTTCCATAAATATAGAAGTTGCCTTTCTGCTTGTTTACCTAGCTGCCAGCATTGTTTTTCTCCTTTATTATCTTTTAATTTCTTTTTGTTTTTTAATATTTTTGGTTTCATCATATGGCGAAATAAATAAAAAAAAACACCCGCTACAGCTGTAAAAATTGGCATGCAGCATTTGCTAAGAAAACATTTACAACCAAATGTGAGTATTAGAAGGATATAGAAGTTTTATTGTTGTTTGGTTTCGTTTTATCCATTCAATTCAATTCCATCCACACTCGGTGTGTCTTTGTTTATTTGCAACAATTGTGTTTGTATAATCCTGTCTCTATGGGTTTCTGTTTACTTCCTTTATGGGTTTTGTGTTATTTTAGGTAGTCTGTCTTTCTGTCCGTCTGTCTGTCTCTATGTTTCAGCAGTCTGTTGCTAGTTTTATGTCCTTGGCAAATGTATTTTTCTTTTCTTTTTAATTTCACTTTTTTTGTTAGTTTTATTTAATAGAATTTTTTTTGAAAACAATAATAGAAATAAATTCACTTAAACTTCTCTTTTTTTATATGTATTTATAGAAGTGTAAAATGTGTTTTGCTATTTTTTAGCTACCGTTTTCATGCTCTCTTTGTCCTTCAACTGTGATACCAGGTCCTGCATGAAGTTTTCTAGAATTTTTTTGATGTAAAATTATACATTTGTTTATTTTCATGCATTATTGAATTTTTCTAACAATAAAATTCTATATTAGAGGCTTTTGTGCTAAGAAATTGATAAAGTGTGTTAATTTTTAATCAAAACCTGAATAAATTACTTGAAATTGGAATATTTTTATGTTTTACCCTCCCCCCCACTACCTTTAACAACTCCTTGACTCATCTGGTATCTCTCCTGTCATTAACGATGTTTTTGAATATTTGAGTGTGAGTGGCATCATCATGTTTATTTTTGTTTTTATACCCTTCACCTTCGTGAGGAGGGTATATATAAGTTTGTCATTCCGTTTGTAATTTCTACATTTTTCATTTCCGACCCTATAAAGTATATATATTCTGGATCCTTATAGATAGCGGAGTCGATTAAGCAATGTCCGTCTGTCTGTCTGTCTGTCTGTCCGTCTGTCTGTTGAAATCAGTTTTCTGAAGACCCCAGATATCCTCGGGATCCAAATCTTCAATAATTCTGTCAGACATGCTTTCGAGAATTTTGCTATTTAAAATCAGCAAAATCGGTCCACAAATGGCTGAGATATGAGGAAAAAACCAAGACAACCTCGATTTTTGACCTATTTTTTTTACCTATGTCTGGATTACTAAGACATTAATATAGACAATATGGATATCTAATGATAGATATTTCAAAGACATTTGCAACGACGTATATAAGACCATAGTAAGTTGGACCTACAATGGGTCAAAATCGGGAAAAAAAATTTTGAACCCGAATTTTTTTTTTTTTTTTAAAAAAATTTAAAAAACGAAAAAAAAATTTTTAAAATTTAAAAAAATTTTTTTTTTAAAATTGAAAAAAAAAAAATTTAAATAACAATCGAAAAATTTTTTTTTCCAAAAAATTCAAAAAACAACTGGAAAAAAAATAAATTTTGTTTACCTAAAAATATTTAAAATTTTGAAGTATAATTTGGTGAAGGGTATATAAGATTCGGCACAGCCGAATATAGCACTCTTACTTGTTAATTTCTGTCAAAGTTCATGTTTTTCTTCTTCTTCTTTTGTTTTGGGATATTTACATCCTCACACACTCTCTCATACTCTCATTAGTCATGTTTCTTTTGGGAAGTTTTTTTTCTCACTTAAAGGCCTTCAAACTAAATAATCTTTTGTTGTCAGTCAATGATGATGATGATGTCCTCTTACTCCCTGTTTTCTTGTGTGTCTTATCCTCCTTCCTCTTTCCTAATCTTTATCTGGGGTCTTTGCATAATTTCATTAAACAAATTTACATATTTATGGTCAATATTTGGGGTGTTTGTGTGTTTTTTTATTGCGTTGCATTTTCTTTGTTTATTTTCATCCCAATGACGGGCATCTTGAAATTTCGTTTTCGTGAGAAAACAAACATAGTTAGAGTTCTTAAAATAAAAACATTTTTGAAGTTTTTATTAGAGTGATGATGTGATGTTAGGGGACATAACAAAACAGGGAATACAGGGTGGCCTAAAATGTATTACTTTATTGGAATACGATATTTTCTCCAAAAATTTTACATTTATAAAAACATAAACATACATAAATTTAAAGAAAATTTATGATTTTATTTAAAAAATCGTAAAAATAATAAAGAATTTTAATTAAAAAAAAAAAACGCTAAAAACAAAAAGTTCCCAAAAAAACACTTATTTTGCTACAAATAACCATAAAAATCGCTAAAATGAAAATTTAAACACTTTAATTCTACAAAAAAAAAACGTTTTTTTCTTATAAAACAACTGATTTAACAAAACAACATTTATTTTATTAAGAAAACTTGCTTATTTATTTAAGAAATCTACAAATTAAACAAAAAAACTTAAATAAAAAAAAATCGCTAAAACAGAAATTTCATAAAAAACGCTAAAAGCAAAAAAAATCACAAAAACTCTTATTTTGCTACAAAAAACAGTAATTAAAAAAAACCACATTAATTTTTCTAAAAAATTACTAAAATTTTTTCATTTTACCAAAATCTTAAAAAAAACAAAAAATCGCTAAAAAGAGAATTTAAACAATTTATAATTAAACAAAATAAAATTAATTTTATTTTAAACAAAACTACCATCGTAGTAAAAAAAAAACGCTAAAATCCCCAAAAAAAATTAAAAACCCTTAATTTGCTATAAAAAATCGGAGAATTAAGAAAACTTTGTTACGAAAACAACTTCAAAATAACGTTAATTTACAATCAAAAAATCATTAAAACTAAAAACATCAGAAAAAACGCTAATTTTTCAATAAAAATAAATCACTATTTTGATGCAAAACACTAATTTAAAAAGCAATGTAAATTTTTCTAAAAATTTCCTAAAATTATTTAATTTTACCAAAATATAATTATAAAACAAAAAATCGCTAAAACGAAAATTTCAGAAATTCATGAAAAAAATATTTTTTTAAAGAAAAATAGCTTATTTATTTAAAAAATCTATAAAATGAAAAAAATTTTAATTTAAAAAAAATCGCTAAAACAGCAATTTCATAAAAAACTCTTAAATTGATATAAAAAAGAATATAAATTTTTTAAAATTGTTTCATTTTATCAAAATATAATAATAAAACAAAAAATCGCTGGTTGCATAAAAATCGCTAAAACGAAAATTTAAAAAATTTGCTAAAAAGTCACTAATTTTTAAAACAATGTATTTTGTTAATAAAAATGTATTATTTTCTTTAAAAAATCGTCAAAATAACGAAAAGTTTAATTTAAAAAAAATCGCTAAAACAGAAATTTCAAAAAAACCGCTATTTTGATACAAAAACACTAATTTAAAAAAAAAACAATATAAATTTTCCTTCAAATTTTTGAAAATTGTTTAATTTTATCAAAATATAATAAAACAACAAAAAAATCGCTAAAACGAAAATTTAAATTAAATAATTTTTTTAGCTACAAAAATTTATAATTCAACTAAATAATTAAACAATTAATTTTGTTAAGAAAAATATATAATTTTATGAATAAAATTTATAAAAATTTAAAAAAAATCGCTAAAAAAAATTCCTATAAAAATCTTAAAATCTCTTATTTTCCTATAAAAAATCACTAGTTTAACAAAACAATTTTAATTTTACTTTGACAAAAAATTAGTAAAACCAAAATATATAAAAAATCGCTAAAACATAAATTTCATAAAACAAGCTAATTTTGATACAAAAACAATGTAAACTTTCATAAAAATTTGCTAAAATTGTTTAATTTTACCAAAAAATAATAATAAAACAAAAAATCGCTGGGTTCATTAAAATCGCTAAAACAAAAATTTCACAAATTTGTGAAAAAAAAATATTTTTTTTTATAATTTAACAAAATAATGTTAATTTTACTAAGAAAAATTGTTAATTTTATGAATTGAAAAAATACAAAAAATCGCCTAAAAAAATTCTCAAAGATCCTTTATTTTCCTATAAAAAATCACTAATTAACAAAAAAAAATTTTAATTTTACTACGAGACGTTATTAAATTTATAAAAAAATTAAAAAAAATCGCCAAAATAGAAATTTCATAAAACCGCTAATTTGATACAAAAACAATGTAAATTTTATTAAAAATATAATAATAACACAAAAAATCGCTAATTTCATAAAAATCGCTAAAACGAAAATTTCTAAGAAGTCATTTATTTTGCTACAGAAATTTATAATTTAATTAAATTTGGAAAAATCGCTAAAAAATCCATATTATAAAAATCGTCAAAATAGAAATTTCATAAAAACGATAATTTGATACAAAAACAATGTAAATTTTCTTAGAAATTCCCAAAAAATAACAATTAAACAAAAAATTTTTAGTTTCATAAAAATTGCTTAAAAGAAAGTTTAAACAACATCACATATTTTGCTAAAGAAATTTGTAATTTAACGAAATAATGTTTATTTTACAAAAAATATAATAGTAAAACAAAAATCGCTAATTTCATGAAAATCGCTAAAATGAAAATTTCAAAGAAGTTTTTTATTTAGTTACAGAAATTTATATTTTAACAAATTAATGTTAATTTTACTAAAAAAAATATTAAATTTGGAAAAATCGCTAAAAAAAATCTATATTATAAAAATCGCCAAAATAGAAATTTCATTAAAAACGCTAATTTGATACAAAAACAATGTAAATTTTCTTAGAAATTATCAAAATATAAAACAAAAAATCGCTAGTTTCATAAAAATCGCTAGAAAAACTTAAAAAATTATTTATTTTGCTAAATAAATTTATAATTTTACAAAATAATGTAAATTTTACTAAAAATATAATAATAATAAAACAAAAATCGTTAATTTCTTAAAAATCGCTTAAACGAAAATTTCAAAAAAAATCATTTATTTTGCTAAAAAAATTAATAATTTAACAAATTAATGTTAATTTTACTAAAAAAAATAAAAAATATTAAATTTGGAAAAATCGCTTTAAAAAAAATCCATATTTTCTTATAAAAAATCACCAAAAATTGTGAATTTAATACCTATATTTAATTGTTTTCCCAAGTGTTTTTTTAAACACCAACAAATTTTTGTTAATTTTGAGAACACTTTAAAAAGATGACTAAGGATAAATACATATCATCATCATATCCATGACAACACTTCAAACGCACAAACAAATAAAAACAGCAACAACAAAAGAAAAAGGGATTTCTAACTCTAACACACAAAAAAACGACGACTACATACAACAATAATACATAAATTCCAGAAAAAATGCAATATACAAATAACTCGCACATAAAAGAACTTTGGGTCGGTCTGTTTCACATTTTTCTACACGCACACATTTTTCATACATAATCATAATAATTCTCAATGTTTATGACAGTTAAGAGCAGCTGCTGTCAATACAACGCAGTGGAAATAAATACACATCCACACACATTTTACACTTCAATTCTATACGATATGCAAAACAAAAAAAAGAATTGCAAACAACAATCAAACAAACACTGTCTGCCTGTCAGCTAAACCAACCAACGAAAACAACAAAAAAAAAATACCAGCTAGAAGAAGAAAAAAAAAATAGTTGTAGAATAAACGAGAACATTAAAAAGGCGACCGACCGACAATGAATATAAATACAGCAACAACACTTCGGTAAATAAGTGATTTTGGTTTTCATATTGTTTTTTTGCATTTCATTGTAAACTTTTACTTGCAATTACACTGTTTGGTACTTAAATACTACTACTTTGTTGTTGCTCTCTACCCTGTTTGTTTTTGTCTTTATTTTTATTTGTACTATATGAGTGGTTATTTTATATTTTGTATAAAAATTTATTTTATACTTAATTTGAACGCAAATTGCACACAACACATATAACAACAAAAGGCAGTAGCAACAACAACACCATAACAATGATAAATACATAAAAAAAAGTACTAAACTAAACAATAGCGTACCAAATTTTATATACAATGTGTGTATTGTTAAAAAAAGGAATTAAAAATAAATTATTGAAGAAGCATCTGCATTGTGGAATACAAAAAAAAAGGAAAACCATCAGCAGTACATGGAGAAAATTAAAATTTTTGTCAGATTTTTTTTTATTTTGGGAATTTTTTCCCTTTTTAAATGATAAATTTACTTAAAAATTGTTAGTTAAAAGCAAAACATTAAAATAACGACATATTTTAAATGACCAAAACAAAAATAAAAATTTTGGAAAAAAGTACTTTTTTCAAAAAAGTACCAAAATTTTAAAAAACTATGAAATTACAAAATAGATACAAAAAACTGAAAAAAAGTTCAAAAATATCTTCATATAAGCTAAAATATAAAATATTTCAAAAAGTACTTTTTTAAAAAAAAGTACCAAATACGTCAAAAGTACGTATTTACATATTTTTTTTAAGAAAATAAACACTTGTTAAAATTTCCTATTAAAAGTTCCCCCTACATTAAGGTGTGAAATTTTAAAACAGATACAAAAATAATGTTAAAAACTGAAGAGAAAGTTCAAAAATGGTAAATTTTTTTCATATAAGCAAAAAAATAAAAACATATTAAAAAAGTACTTTTTTTAAAAAAGTACCAAATGTGTCAAAAGTACGTATTTACAATTTTTTTATGAAAATAAACACTTGTTAAAATTTCCTATCAAATAGAAACATTATTGTAAAAGTACTTATTTAAAGTACCAACAAATACCTAAATATAGAATTTTCTTAAAAAGTACTTTTTCCAAAAAGTACCTACCAACATTTTTAAAATGTGTAAAATTTCAAAAATAGTAACATTTTTCCATATAAGCAAAAATAAAAAAAAATTTAAAAAGTCCTTTTTTTAAAAATAGTAGCAAATGAGTATGAAAATAAACTCCTGTTAAATTTTCCTGTCAAATAGAAACTTTATTGTAAACGTAATTCTTTAAAGTACCAAGAAATACCCAAATATACAAATTTTTTTATAAAGTACTTTTTCCAAAAAGTACCAACATTTTTAAAATGTGTGAAATTTCAAAATAGTAAAAAAATAATGTTAGGAACTGAAAAAAGAGTTCAAAAAATATATAAAATTTAAAAAGTACTTTTTTTTTTAAAAAAGTACCAAATGTTTCAAAAGTACGTATTTACAAAAGTTTCTTTATGAAAATAAAAACTTGTTAAAATTTCCTATCAAATAGAAATATTATTGTAAAAGTACTTATTTAAAGTACCAAGAATTACCAAAATATAGAATTTTCTTAAAAAGTACTTTTTCCAAAAAGTACAACATTTTTAAAATGTGTAAAATTTCAAATAAGCAAAAAAATTAAAAATTTAAAAAAGTACTTTTTTTAAAAAAGGTACCAAATGTGTCAAAAGTACGTATTGCTAAACTGAAGAAAAACATCTAAAATATTAAAATTTCTTCATATAAACAAAAAATATAAACAATTTTAAAAAAGTACTTTTTTAAAAAAAAGTACCAAATGTGTCAAAAGTACGTATTTACAAATATTTTTTTATGAAAATAAACACTTGTTAAATTTATCTATCAAATAGAAACTTTATTGTGAAAGTACTTCTTTAAAGTAACCAGAAATACCAAAATGTAAATTTTTTTTAAAAAATACCTTTTCTAAAAAGTACCAACATTTTTAAAATGTGTGAAATTTCAACATAGCTACAAAATAATGTTAGGAACTGAACAAAAAAGTTAAAAAAAGGAAAATTTTATTAAATGCTAAAAAATATTAAAAAGTATTTATATAAAAAAAGTACCAAATGTGTCAAAAGTACGTAATTACATAATTTTTTTTAATTGAAATGCGACCTTATTAAAAATGCTTTTCAAATATGTACAATCTTTGTTGTAAAATAACTTATTTACGGTACCAAGAAACAAAAAGTACTTATTCGAAATTTATTTTTTTTTTTAAAAATACAAAAAAAAATTATTTGGTGTATGACTTAAAAATTGATTTTTTTAAATTTTTAGTAAATTTCAAGCAAAAAAAAAAAATTGTTCAAAAGGTACTTTTTTAAAAAAAGTACTAAATCTATTAAAACTACAAAATTACAAAACTTGTTTAATGGAAATCAACACTTATTAATTTTTTGTTGTTAAAAAAATAACTTTTTTGTAGAAATACTTTTTAAAGTACTAAATATTTAGTATATTTTAGCTAAGTATCAAACAATTTTCTAAAAAAAATACTAAAGTACTGAAAACTAAATTTAGCATTTTCTTGATTTTCTCCATTTAATTCTTTCTTTTATTTCGTTCGGTGTACATTTTTGTAAATGTGATTCATAGCCATACATAAACATGTGCGAAAAAAAATCGTTACAATTATGGAATAAATTAAAACTTGTTCCTTTATTTATTATTTATTTAATTTAGTTTGACATTCCTTAAAAAAAAACATTAGCTATTCACGGAAAACAAAATAAATCACCTCATATGGCAGTACTCTGTAATAATCAATTGCAAATTGTACAAAGTGTGAGTATAAGTAGTTACGAACCTATCAACAACAATAACAATGGAATTGTATTTAAATAATACAAATATAAATAACAACAACAACATAACATCAACAGCCATTAAATGTTAAACTAACAACAACTAAACATGACAACAATTACACACAACAAACGAAACGCAACAATAACAACAATAAAACAAATTAAAAAAAATAAAAAACGAGCAAATTATAATAAAACGAGTGTATTCCCCAACATAACAACAACAACAATATGTATAAACAAACAAACAGCCAGCCATGTTTATTTATTTGTAGGTATGAGTTGGTTGGTGGTGTTGCTATTGTTGTTGGTGTTAATACGAAATATGAGTATTTATTTCGTGCAGGCTCGTGTGTGTATGTTCAAAAGAAAACCCCTTTTTTTGGTCGTTTCCTAATGACAACAATAAACGAACGACGACAAATAAACGAAATAAGGAATTAAACGAACAAATGAACGAACGAATGTAATGCATACGTACGTCCATACAAATGTACACGAACAATGATGAAGTAAATTTATAACGATTTAATAAATATAATCGTTTAGGGTCAGGTGGGTGTTGTTGAAAACACGAGAACAATAGACGTAAATTACACAAAATTTAATGGCTAAAGGGGGCGAATATTAAATAAAGGAAAAAGGATTTTTAAGTGTTAATGGCAGAAAGGAAAAGGTCAATATGAAGAGAATTTGTTTTTGTCACTCTATTATTTACTTAATTTTATAACAGTTATTAACGGAGTTTCCTTTAAGATTCTTGTTTATTCTAATTGCGCTGTTTGTTTTCGTTGTTTGAGCGAAGTGTTTAGCAAATAAATGTTTATGGCGATTTGTGTTTTAATTAATTGCTTTTGTGAAATAAGTAACGTAATAGCTTGTAATAGTAATTAAAATTCTTTTTTGAGATTGTATACAAAATTAGAGAGTAATTATCTTAAAAAATACACAGTTTCCACATAAATTCAAAGATTTATTGTAGTAATTTTATTCGTTATATTTTATAAATATAAATTAGTTTTTTTTTTAATTTTTGACAATTTAAAAAACTTAACGAAACTTTATGTTTTAAACCAAATATATTTCAATTGATTTATTGTTATGCTCGTTTAATATAGCTAACTAACTTTTTGAATTCAGAAACATTTTTTAATTTGGATGATTTTAAAAACTTGAAGAAACTTTATTTTCTAAATGAACATTTCTAAATATTAACTATTGCTATATTCGTTTAATATTGAAAAGCCACTATTCAAATCAAGAATATTTTTTTAATATGGACGATTTAAAAAACTTAACGATACTTTATTTTCTAAATGAACATTTCTAAATATTAACTACTGCTATATTCGTTTAATATTGAAAAGCCACTATTCAAATCAACAATATTTTTTTAATATAGACGATTTAAAAAACTTGACGAAACTTTATTTTTTAATTTGAAAGTATTTCAATTAAGCCTTTCGCTAAATTCGTTTAATATAGGCATGCAACTATTTAAATCAAAAACAATTTCTTATTTTTGATAATTTAAAAAACTTAACGAAACTTTATTTTCAAAACTAAAAGCTCTTAATTTAAACAATTGCTGTATTTATTTAATAAAGGTAGACTTTTATTAAAATTTTTAAAAATTTCTTATTTCTGACAATTTAAAAAACTTAACGAAACTTTATTTTTTAAACATAAAGTTTTAAAATTAAACTATTGCTATATTCATTTAATATTTTTAAGCTTGTACAGAAATCTAGAAAAAATTCTTATTTTTGATAATTTAAAAAACTTAACGAAACTTTATTTTCAAAACTAAAAGCTCTTAATTTAAACAATTGCTGTATTTATTTAATAAAGGTAAACTATTATTCAAATTTTTAAAAATTTCTTATTTTTGACAATTTAAAAAAACTTAACGAAACTTTATTTTGTAAAACAAATGTATTTAAATTGATTCATTGTTATATTCGTTTAATATAGGTAAATAACTATTTGAATCCATAAAAAAATTTTTCTTTGGACGATTTTAAAAACTTAACGAAACTTTATTTTCTAAATGAAAAGTTTAAAAAATTAAATATTGCTATATTCATTTAATATAGTGAATCTTCTTTTCAAATCCAGAAATATTTTTTACTTTGGACAATTTAAAGAACTTAACGAAACTTTATTTTTTAAACTAAAAGTTTTTAAATTAAACTATTGCTATATTCATTTAATATTATTAAGCTTGTACAGAAATCTTGAAAAAAACCTTATTTTTGATAATTTAAAAAACTTAACGAAACTTTATTTTATAAACTGACAGTTTTAAAATTAAATTATTGCTATATTCGTTTAATATAGAGAATCTTCTTTTCAATTCCAGAAAAATTTGTAGTTTTTGTTAATTTAAAAAAACTTAACGAAATTTTATTTTCTTAACGAAAGTTTTTCTAAGCGAACCTTTGCTGCAGTCGTTTAGTATTCAAAAGCAACTATTAAAATCGAGAATAATTTTTTATTTTTGGCAATTTAAAAAACTTAACGAAACTTTATTTTCTAAATGAAAAGTTTTAAAATTAAACAATTGCTATATTCATTTAATATTTTTAAGCTTATACAGAAATCTAGAAAAAATTCTTATTTTTGATAATTTAAAAAACTTAACGAAACTTTATTTTCCAAAATAAATGTATTTAAATTAAATTATTATTATATTCGTTTAATATAGTGAATCATCTTTTCAAATCCAGAAACAATTTTAATTTTTCATAATTTAAAAAAACTTAACGAAACTTTATTTTCTAAACCAAATGTATTTAGATTAAATTTTTGCTATATTCGTGTAATATTAAATACCAATTATAAAAATCAAGAACAATTTTTTATTTTCGACAATCTAAAAAACTTAACGAAATTTTATTTTCTAAAGTAAATACTTGAAATTTAAATTATTGCTAAATTATTTTAATTTATCAATTGCTTTATTCGTTTAATATTGAAACCAGGAAAAAAATCACCTAATTGACATTACTGTTTCTTTAACTATTTTTCTTCTTATTTAATTTCTTTGATTTTCTGTGCTCAATTAGCATTATAATTGTATCTATGAAATTCCATCAATTTCAATCTATGAGTTTTTTTTGTTGTTGTTTTTGCTTTTTCCTCTTGTGCTGCTTAAGGCAGCTGTCGTTTAAACTAGTACATGGTTGGTTGTTGGTTTTATTTTCTGTTTATTTTGTTTCTTATTTCATTTCTTTCTCATTTTGTTGTATGTAATTAAATGAGAGTCTATGAGTATGTGTGTATTATTGAAAAAATCTCGTGAATACTTTGTGTATCTTGTGATTTCTTAATCTTGTTAATATATAAACAATTTAAGCATAAAATAAAATCACCACAAATATTAGTGGTACCATGTACAATTTCATTCAAGTAGGAAACTTATTTCTTATTTTTTATTGTATTTTTTTGCTTCTTCTTTAACATCTTGTCTTAACAACAACAAAAACATGATTGGGTCTGCTACAGCAACAAGAAAATAAACCTGGTCATTTCAAAAAGTTTCACACATTTCAGGTTTTTAGGTTTTTTGTAAGTTAGTGAGTGAGTGAATGAGTGAGTGTGTGTTGTATTACGAGTACATACTTGATAAATTTAATTAACTCCTTCACTTTGTAGCTGTTTAGTTTAGTTTCACGTAATATGATTTTTCCCCCGAGGATTGAAAAGTGATAACTGGGAGAATAATAAAGAGATGGCGAGATAATTGTTATATGCTAATAGGTTATTCTCTTTACAGCAGAGATGGAAAATTCTGTGCAAGAGTAATTTAATATTAAAATTATGCTAAACTTGTAAGGTAAAATATAATAATTTTTAAAGGGTAGTTACAAAAAAAATGTTTAATTGAACCAAATATTGGAAAATTTACATTTTTATTGTTTTCTTTAGAAAAATAAAGTTTCGTTAAGTTTTATAATATGACAAAATCAAGAAATTTTTAATGATTCAAATAATATTCAAGCTGTTTTAAATGAATATAGGTAAAATTTTGAATAAATATTTTTGATTAATGAAATAAACTTTCGTTAAGTTAAAAAAATATTTTTTTTTTTTTAAAGCGGTTAGAAAAATAAAGTTTCGTTAGTTTTTTTTATTTGTTAAAATTGATTTTTTTAAATGGAATTAAATAGCATTTAAGCTGTTTTAAATGAATATAGCTAAAAATTTGGATAAATATTTTTGATTAATAAAATAAAGTTTCGTTAAGTTTTATAATTTGACAAAATCAAGAAATTTTTAATTATTTAAATAATATTTAAGCTGTTTTAAAAGAATATAGCTAAATTTTTCAATAAGTATTTTTTGCTAAATAAAATAAAGTTTCGTTAAGTTATTTTAATTTAGCAAAAAATCTAATTTCCAAAGGAATAATAACGGTCTAAATCCAAGTTAAAGAAATATAAAAAAATTGTTTTTTTTTTAAGAAGCGGTTAGAAAAATAAAGTTTCGTTAAGTTATTTTATTAGTCAAAATTAAATTTTTTAAATGGAATTAAATAGCATTTAAGCTGTTTTAAATAAATATAGCAAAAGTTTTAATTAAAAATGGTGGGTTTAGAAAAAAAAGTTTCGTTAAGTTTTTTAAATTGACAAAAATAAAAACAGTTTGTAAGATTGAAAACTATATAATCCGAGTGAAGCAAATATGAAAAAATCTTGTTTTAGTTGATTCCAGTAAAAAAAATAAATTTTCGTTAAGTTTTTTTATTTGTCAAAATTAAATTTGTTTAATGGAATCAACTAGCATTTAAGCTGCGCCAAATAAATATAGCAAGAGTAGTGTTAAAATATGTTTGGTTTAGAAAAAAAAGTTTCGTTAAGTTTTTTAAATTGACAAAAAATATAAATTTCTTTTATATTAAAGGGGAAATAAATTAAATTAAAAAAATATGAAATTAAATATTTTTCAATGGATTTGGTTAAAAAATAAAGTTTCGTTAAGTTTTTTTTATTTGTCAAAAATAAATTTTTCTTAATAAATCACAAGCATTTAAGCTGTTTTATATAAATATAATAAAATTTATAGTTAAGAGTTGATGGTTTAAAAAATAAAGTTTCGTTAAGTTTTTTAAAAACTCAAAACTGATAATTTTTTTCAGATTTAAATAGTAAATTGGTTAGGTTTTTTAATTATAAAGAAATTTTTATTTAAATTATTTTCGTTTAGAAAATAACGATTCGTTAAGTTTTTTAAAAACTCAAAACTGTCAATTTTTTTTTAGATTTAAATAGTAAATCGGTTAGGTTTTTTAAATATAAAGAAATTTTAATTTAAATTATTTTCGTTTAGAAAAAAAACGATTCGTTAAGTTTTAAAAATTTGCAAAATGTAAATTTTTTTTTAAGATTTGCAAAGTAAATTCTTTAACATAATGGAATTTGCTTTCAAATTTTGTAGGTTTGAATAATAAACATTCGTTAAGTTTGATATATTAAGAAATATTAAAGATTTCCTTAGATTTCTATAGTACTTTAAGCATTTTAAACAAATATAGTAAAAGTTCTATTAAAATTATTTTAATTTTTAGGAAAATAAATTTAATTTCCAATAATAATAAGTTTTCCCTCCCTGCATTAGTTTTAACCTATTATGAACTGCTTGTTTATTCACTTAAATTTATGCCATAAAATATTGTTGTGCTAATTGATTTTAATAACTCATTATTTATTTTGTTTTATTTCGATTAGTTTAATTTACATTGATTATGAAAGTAAATAAATTAATAAATTTTTAAAAGATAAAAAAAGTTATTTATTTAGTCTGTTCTTCTTACACCGATAAACAATTTATTACAAATACAAACATATTTTAATTATAACCGGTTTATTTAATAAAATTTCTATTTAAAATCTTATTTTTACGCTGACTTTTCAATTAACCAATTGATTTTATTAATTTCTTTTACAATTTTGTCTGTACTTAACGATGTAAACAAATGAACTGTTATTTGCTCTCTTTTTCCTATACATATACTCTCTTCAATGTTGGCTCTCTGTTTTTTTTTTATTATTCACCTGAAATAAATAACAACAACTAACATACATACAAGAATGAAGAAGAAGAAAAACACAATAAAATAAACATACGAAAACAAATCGTAACAATTTAAGTACAATTTGTACTCGTTTACATCTTTCCACTTCATAGTCATTCATATCTATTTCGTGTGGCGTTCAAATTGTTGTTGTATTTTTATTATATAAAAAAATCAAATTATAACGTTATTAATACACTATACTTAAATATTTATTCACAGATAGATAGATAGATAGATAATTTATTTATTATGGTTGTAGTCGTCCGTTTTTGTGCTGTTTGTTCATTTCATAGAACGTAAATAACTCGTTCTCTTATTCGCATTAGCCAAATTACCACTTATTTTTTGGTAATAAAAAATAAATCACTTTAAATAAAGGCGATTAAATGATTTGTCTTTAATAAAAACGTTTTTTAGAGGCTTTTTTCTTATTCATAAGCTTTTGTCAATTATTTGTTACAAAATCGTAACCAAGATCAAATAATTTTTTGGAAAATTATCAATTTGTGTGTGAAACTAATGCTTAATCATACAATTTCCGAGCATTATTGATGTTTATCAAGGTTGATTACCGTTAACGCTAAGTTACCGTTAGCGAAATAAATCAATTTACCGTTACCGTCACCATTAAACGGGTTCGAATCAGTAGCCTTGATTTACATTCAGTACAATTATGAATTAAAAAATCGGCGGGAGTTTTTATTTATAATTGGGCAAGTACAAGTATTTGAATATTGAATTCCTATTGTAGGAAAAATTTGGCTATTTATTAAACCACTCTCCAAACTAAAATTTTACGACTTAAGGATCTATGATTAAAACAATAATTTTAAAACTTAAAGATTGATGATTGAAGCTAAATTTGGACAACTTAAAGATTGACGGTTGTAATAATTTGAATAAATAAATATTGATGATTGAAGCTAACATTTGGACAACTTAAAGATTGATGATTGAAGTAAAAATTTCACAATTTAAAGAACCGTGATTGAAGCTAAAATTTGGCAACTTTCAAAACCAAGTTAGAGGCTAAAAAATTTGACAACTTAAAGATTGACGATTGAAGCTAAAATTTGAACAACCAAGAGATTGATGTTTGTAGTATAAATTTGAGAACTTAAAGATGGAGGATTAAAGCCATAATTTCACTATTTAAAGATTGATGATTGAAGATCAAATTTGGGAATTTAAAGAAGGACAAAAAGCAAAAATAGGACATCTTAATGATTGACGATTAAAACAAAATTCGTATAACTTAAATATAGATGATTGAAGCTAAAATTTGACAACTTAAAGATTGAAAGATTGGAGTACAAATTTGATAACTTTAAAATTAATGATTGAAGCAAAAATTTGATTGACAAAAAGCAAAAATAGGACAACATAAAGATTGATGATTTAAGCAAAAATTTTACAACATAAAGATTGAATGATTGAAGCTAATCTTTGAGCATATATAGATTAATGATTGCAGCCAACATTTGATTGATTACGTTTGGAGATTGAGGCAAGATTGAAGCAATTATTTGACAACTTAAGGATTGATGATTGAAGCTAAAAATTTGTGCATCTACATATTAACGATTTAAGTCATAATTTACTTAAATATTGATGATTGATGTAAACATTTTTCAACTTGAAGAATTTTCTACCAACAAAGACTCATATGCAGGAAGTTTTGCTTTGAAAAAAAGTACCGCTGAAGCACACCATAAGAATTGAGGCCGAGAGACCTTGATAGCTGATTTTTCATGTCCAAAAACGTTATAAAAGAAAATTATTTTTGCATCGAATCATTACTTGCGATGAAAAATGGATCCATTACGATAACCCTAAGCGTAAGAGATCGTATTTGTAGCCCGTCCAACCAGTCGAATCCAAATCAAAGCCAAATATTCATGGCGCTAAGGTAATGCTCTGTATTTGGTGGGAGCAAAAGGGTCCTATATATTATAAGCTGCTGAAATCTGCCCAGACCATCACAGGGAAACTTTACCGAAGAGAATTGATTCGTTTTAAGCGATCATTTTCCGAAAGACGTCCAGAATAGACGACCAGACAAACTCTCTCTGGGATACGCTTCACTTTGGAACAGAGTATCCGAAATTGGCATGATTCGTTCTTGGCCTCATAATATGAGCAGTTCTTTTGGCTCAGAATCCATATTGTTACGAAATTGTACTTGAATTCAAATATAACGCTTTTAACGGCTGATTTAAAAGTAGCATAATGCTTTCAAATAGCAGCGCTGTAATAGCAAACTGTAACATATCTGTGGGCATTATTAAATAAAAGCTTTCAGTTGATTTCATCGTAAGTTGGCAACGCTGTATTCGAATTCGAATATTCAGTTAAAGAACATTGTAGAAAGTACACCACAGATGGCGTATGTATTAGAAAGCTCTAGACAGTTAAAGAGCAATCTAGAGTGCAGAATGCAGTGTTATAAATAGTGGCAGAGGTTGCAGTCGTTAGTTAGTTAGTTTATCAGAGACGCTTTTCGAATAAACATCAACTGAGTGCCTTAAAGTGTGTTGTATTTTTCAAGTGAATTCGTGTACATTATAAAGTGTGTCTATTTCTGCGAATTTATAAACGTGTATAAAAAACATTGAGTGACTATTTAATTCTGTGGTTGTTGTACATTTTAAATAAATTAAGAGTTGTTACAATTTTCAAACTACTAAACGGCTTTTATTTGAAATCAAAAGTATACGGTTTATTTAAAGGAAATAAACCAACGTTTTGAAAAGGTAAACCCGTAACAATATGTTACCAGAAAGATGGGAAAATGTTGTGATTTTCTGCTTAACTTTACAAAAATTTACGAACATTTTTTAGCATTCTTGGCAATCTATTTAGATTTTTTATATTTCTTTTCCCTGGGGACCAGTATTATTCAATCATTTTTAAGTCTCGTCAGTTAGAGGCTAAAAGATGACTTAAAAATCAAACTTTATTTAAATTTTCTTCTAATTTTTAATCAAAAATTACAAAATTTTCCCAGCTACATATATTTAAATGGGTTTACAATTCATTATTATTAATAGATTTTTATACCCTTCAGCTTCGTGAGAAGGGTATATATAAGTTTGTCATTCCGTTTGTAATTTCTACATTTTTCATTTCCGACCCTATAAAGTATATATATTCTGGATCCTTATAGATAGCGGAGTCGATTAAGCCATGTCCGTCTGTCTGTCTGTCTGTCTGTCTGTCTGTCTGTCTGTCTGTCTGTCCGTCTGTCTGTCTGTCTGTTGAAATCAGTTTTCTGAAGACCCCAGATATCTTCGGGATCCAAATCTTCAATAATTCGGTCAGACATGCTTTCGAGAATTTTGCTATTTAAAATCAGCAAAATCGGTCCACAAATGGCTGAGATATGAGGAAAAAACCAAGACAACCTCTATTTTTGACCTATTTTTTACCTATATCTGGATTACTAAGACATTAATATAGACAATATGGATATCTAATGATAGATATTTCAAAGACATTTGCAACGACGTATATAAGAATATAGTAAGTTGGACCTACAATGGGTCAAAATCGGGAAAAAAAATTTTGAACCCGAATTTTTTTTTTTTTAAAAAAAAAAATTAAAAAACAAAAAAAAAAATTTTTAAAATTTAAAAAAAAAAAAATTTTTAAATTTAAAAAAAAAAAAATTTTAAATTTAAAAAAAAAAAAATAATTAAATTTAAAATAACAATCGAAAAATTTTTTTTTTCAAATAATTCAAAAAACAACTGGAAAAAAAAATTAAATTTTGTTTACCTAAAAATATTTAAAATTTTGAAGTATAATTTGGTGAAGGGTATATAAGATTCGGCACAGCCGAATATAGCACTCTTACTTGTTTATTCTAAAATTTTATAAATTTTCCTAATTAAACCAATTTTAGTAGATGTATTCCTTTATTCCATTAATATTTCTGATTCATTCCTAATATTTAACACATTCATTGTAATTTCACAATATACAGTGGTGGTCAAAACATATGCAACCAGCAACAGAATTTTACAAAAGTGGTTTAAACTACTTTAAGATGTAAAAAAAAATATTCATTTGCTTATAATATTTTTTAATTAATGCTTTAAAAATAAGAATATGAAATTTAATTCAGAATTTTTTGCATTAAAAAGAAAAAAAATTTAAAAAACTACGTATGGGTTGATATTTCATTGGCCAAAACATATGCAACTAATTGCTTTTAAAACATTTCTGTCTATAAAACTTAATATTTCGTGGCAAATCCTATATTTCCAATGACGGCCTTACATCGGCAAGGCTGTGAAGCTATTAAATTGGCAATAAAATTTGCAGGAATAGCGTTCCAAGCATCTACCAATCCTTGAAACATAATATCTGAATTAGTGCAATTTTCGGTGTCGATTCTTTGATTAACGATTTCCCAAAAGTTCTCAATGGGATTTAGATCTGGTAATTGTGGTGGCCATTCCATTACCGAAACTCTTTCTTGTGCTAACAACGATTTAACAACATGTGAAGAGTGCTTGGGGTCGTTATAGTGCTGAATAACTCATCCAAGAGGCTTATTATCCTCAGAATTTGGAAGCATTACTCTTTCCAATATGTCTCTATAGATAAATCCATCCATTATTTCATTAATTTAGAGCGATTGGCCAACTCCAGCAGCAGAAAAACTGCCCCCATACCATTACGTTGCATCCTCCATGTTTCAGTGTCTTTTTGCAGTATGTGCTTGAAGCCGCGTGTTAAGTGGTCGTCTTACGTAACACATGAAATCACTTCCGATGATATTAAATTCGGATTCGTCGCTAAATAGGACAGTCGTCCATTTGTTTTCTGGCCAATTTAAATACTCCATAGCAAACTTCAAACTTTTCTTTTAATATAAGCGGTTTTTGCGCGTAGGGAAATCGTCGGTGAAGCTTGCAGGATGCAACGTAATGGTATGGGGGTTGTTTTTCTGCTGCTGGAGTTGGCCCATCGCTCTAAATTAATGAAATAATGGATGGATTTATCTATAGAGACATCTTGGAAAGAGTAATGCTTCCAAATTCTGAGGATAATAATCCTCTTCGATGAGTTATTCAGCACGATAACGACCCCAAGCACTCTTCACATGTTGTTAAATCGTGGTTAGCACAAGAAACAGTTTCGGTAATGGAATGGCCACCACAATTACCAGATCTAAATCCCATTGAGAACATTTGGGAAATCGTTAATCAAAGAATCGACACCGAAAATTGCACTAATTCAATATTATTAATAATATTATGTTTCAAGGATTGGTAGATGCTTGGAACGCTATTCCTGCAAATTTTATTGCCAATTTGATAGCTTCACAGCCTTGCCGATGTAAGGCCGTCATTGAAAATATAGGATTTGCCACGAAATATTAAGTTTTATAGACAGAAATGTTTTAAAAGCAATTAGTTGCATATGTTTTGGCCAATGAAATATCAACCCATACGTAGTTTTTTAAATTTTTTTTCTTTTCAATGCAAAAAATTCTGAATTAAATTTCATATTCTTATTTTTAAAGCATAAATTAAAAAATATTATAAGCAAATGAATATTTTTGTTTACATCTTAAAGTAGTTTAAACCACTTTTGTAAAATTCTGTTGCTGGTTGCATATGTTTTGACCACCACTGTATTTTAATGAAAAACTCCACTATTTTCTTTCTATTCCCCCCAATAAGGCTAAATCAGCTGTTTTCCCCCAGCCAGCAGATAACGCTACATTTCAAAACAAACCAATTGGCATCTCTATTGTTGTTGTTTTGCTTCGTTCATATTGTGTTTGTTGCTGTTGTTGTTTTTTTGCTCATTTCGTTTAATTTTGTTGTGTACGAAACTTTAGTTTTATATTTATTGTTGTTGCCGCTTAGTTTTATTTATTTTTATTTTAGTAAATTTTGCGAAATATTATTGATTAGTTTAGAGAGATAGTTGTTTAACATTTCGCATTTAAATAATTTGCGTGTATGTGTGTTTATTTTTTTTTTAATTTAATGGCCGACGTTGGCTGTCTGTCTGTGTCATAGTTTGTTGTTGTTGCTGTTGCTGTATTTGCTAGCAACAAATTAGATAAATATTTACATATACTCGTGTTTAAGTTTTTTTTTTGTTGTGTTTTTCATTCATTCCGTTATTGTTATTGTAGTTGCTTTTAAATAATTAATGTGTGTGCGAGTGTGTTTAAATCAAAATAAATATTATTTAGAGGTGAAGCCAATGAAGAAGAAGAAGCAAAGATAAATAAGCGAAAAATATTGTGATTTTGATTTTGTTGTGTTGCTATTTATTTCTATTTCTGTTTCTATTTTATTATTAATATTCATTCTGTTGTTTTTACCTATAATTTGTCGTTTGTTTTGTTTTTGCATAATAAACGACATTCACACATGTAAACAGTGGGTCAAAAGTGGGTGAAATGAATGATTTTAAATTAATTTAAACAAGAAGGCAAAATTTAACTTTTTAAAGATTGACGATTGAAGCTAAACTTTTGAAACTTAAAGATTGAAGCTATTATTTTACTACTTAATAAAATACTATTGTAGCTAAAATTTGACATCATAAATATTAAAGAATGTTGAAAAACAAATTTTAAAACTTAATGAATGAGGCAAATATTTGACAACTTAAAGATTGAGGATTAAAGCAAAAATATTACAATTTATAGATTGATGATTGAAGTGAAAATTTGTCAATTTAAATATTGACGATTGAAGCAAAATTTAAATAAACAAAGATTGACTAATTTTGGCAAAATTTGGACATGACGAAGCTATAATTTTACAACATAAAGTTGGATGATCGAAGCAAAATGTATAAAACTTAATGATTAACGACTCAAGCAGTGGAATATTACGGTTTCATGTTTGGCCGCATATTTTGGGTGTTTTTCGGCCAATCATCGCTTCAAACGAATCAGTTGCGTTCCATGCCATAAACAGGCCAGATTTCAGCAGCTCATAATATATAGGAGCCCTTTGCTACCACCAAATACAGTGCATTACCTTAGCGCCATGGATATTTGGCTTTGATATGGATTCGGCTATTTAGCCGGGCTTCACTTATGATATCTTACGCTTACAGATTATCGCAATGGATCTATTTTTCATAGCAAGTAAAGATTCGGTGCAAAAATCAGTTTCTTTTATAGAGTTCAAGCAGCATTTAAGACATACAAGCTTCAATTATATGATACCCAATTTCCATGATTTTTGATGAATCCTGCTGCTCGGGAACATTTTGAAATTGCTGATTGAGTAGCTTCCAATGATTTTGCTACATCTTGTTGAGTTTTACAACAATCTTCATGGAGAAATGTCTACAATTCTTGGTCTTCAAACTTCTGGCTTGGGCGATCTTTGGTTTCCGTGTCAAAATCACCACATCTGAACCGAACAAACCATCTCTAGCTCGTTGAAACCGATGGAACACATTCAACATAAGCTTTGGTGAGCAATCGGTGTGTTTCAGCTGCACTTTTTTTTCTTCCAAATTAAAGAAGTAAAGCAGAACTTCCCGATAGATTTCTTAAGGAGCCACGAATGACTTTTAAATAAAGCTACAATTAGAGTTCTTAAGGAACCACGATTGACTTCTAAATGCAGCTACAATTTGAGTTCTTAAGGAACCACGATTGAAGCAAAAATTTGACTATTGAATGAAGTTACAATTTGAGTTCCTAAGGAACCACGATTAACTTTTAAATGAAGCTACAATTTGAGTTCTTAAGGAACCCCGATTGAAGCAAAAATTTGACTTCTAAACGAAGCTACAGTTTGAGTTCTTAAGGAACCACGATTGACTTTCAAATGCAGCTACAATTTGAGTTCTTAAGAAACCACGATTGACTTTTAAATGAAGCTACAGTTTGAGTTCTTAAGGAACCACGATTGACTTCTAAATGAAGCTACAATTTGAGTTCTTAAGGAACCACGATTGACTGTTAAATTAAGCTACAATTTGAGTTCTTAAGGAACCACGATTGTCTTCTAAATGAAGCTACAATTTGAGTTCTTAATGAACCACGATTGAAGCTGAAATTTTACTATTGAATGAAGCTACAATTTGAGTTCTTAAGGAACCACGATTGACCTTTAACTAAAGCTACAATTGAGTTCCTAAGGAACCACGATTGACTTTTAAATTAAACTAGAATTTGAGTTCCTAAGGAACCACAATTGAAGCTAAAATTTGAATTTAATGAAGCTAAAATTTGAGTTCTTAAGGAACCACGATTGACTTTTAAATAAAGCTACAATTTGAGTTCTTAAGGAACCACGATTAACTTTTAAATGAAGCTACAATTTGAGTTCTTAAGGAACCACGATTAACTTTTAAATGAAGCTACAATTTGAGTTCTTAAGGAACCCCGATTGAAGCAAAAATTTGACTTCTAAACGAAGCTACAATTTGAGTTCTTAAGGAACCACGATTGACTTCTAAATGAAGCTACAATTTGAGTTCTTAAGAAACCACGTTTGCCTTTTAAATGAAGCTACAATTAGAGTTCTTAAGGAACCACGATTGAGTTTTAAATGAAGCTACAATTTGAGTTTCTAAGGAACCACGATAGAAGCTAAAATTTGACTATTAAATGCAGCCGCAATTTGAGTTCTTAAGGAACCACGATTAACTTTTAAATGAAGCTACAATTTGAGTTCTTAAGGAACCCCGATTGAAGCAAAAATTTGACTTCTAAACGAAGCTACAATTTGAGTTCTTAAGGAACCACGATTGACTTCTAATTGAAGCTACAATTTGAGTTCTTAAGAAACCACGTTTGCCTTTTAAATGAAGCTACAATTGGAGTTCTTAAGGAACCACGATTGAGTTTTAAATGAAGCTACAATTTGAGTTTCTAAGGAACCACGATAGAAGCTAAAATTTGACTATTAAATGCAGCCGCAATTTGAGTTCTTAAGGAACTACGATTGACTTCTAAACGAAGCTACAATTTGAGTTCTTAATGAACCACGATTGAAGCTGAAATTTTACTATTGAATGAAGCTACAATTTGAGTTTTAAGGAACCACGATTGACTTTTAAATGAAGCTACAATTTGAGTTCTTAAGGAACTACGATTGACTTTTAAATGAAGCTACAATTTGAGTTCTTAAGGAACCACGATTGAATTTTAAATATAGCTACAGTTTGAGTTCTTAAGGAACCACGATTGACTTCTAAACGAAGCTACAATTTGAGTTCTTAAGGAACCACGATTGCCTTTTAAATGCAGCTACAATTTGAGTTCTTAAGGAACCACGATTGACTGTTAAATGAAGCTACAATTTGAGTTCTTAAGGAACTACGATTGACTTCTAAACGAAGCTACAATTTGAGTTCCTAAGGAACTACGAATGACTTCTAAATGAAGCTACAATTTGAGTTCTTAAGGAACCACGATTGACTGTTAAATGATACTACAATTTGAGTTCTTAAGGAACCACGATTGAAGCTGAAATTTTTCTATTGAATGGAGCTACAATTTGAGTTCTTAAGGAACTACGATTGACTTCTAAACGAAGCTACAATTTGAGTTCTTAAGGAACCACGATTGAAGCTGAAATTTTACTATTGAATGAAGCTACAATTTGAGTTCCTAAGGAACCACGATTGCCTTTTAAATCAAGCTATTATTTTAGTTTTTAAGAAACCACGATTGACTTCTAAATGAAGCTAAAATTTTATTTCTTGAGGAACAACGATTGAATTCTAAATTCGATAGTTTGAAATATTAACTAAATCTCTCTTGTCCCACTGTTACGCAAACATACATGTCGTGTCATGTCCATTATCTATTCACATACAACGTAGCTAAGTGTTGTCTATTAGTGCTTGAATTTCAATTCCAATTTAATCCGATTTAAATTGTAGGCTTTTAATTGCAAGTTCTAAAACAAACACATTGAAAAAAAACGATAAATGAGAGAGCTAGACAAATAAATATAGACAAATCTAGCCGGTATAAGTCATTAAGTTGTAAATAAATTTTAAAAGCGTTAAAAAAACGCTTATACTTTTTATTTGGTTTTAAACTCTGGCGTTTATTAGTATTTTTATTTTATTATTGTTTCTTATTTTGTTATAAATGTTGGGTGTGCTACGTTTTAAAAAAATTTATTTGTTTAAAATAAATCGGTTTGTGTTTTTTCTCATTATTATTTTGTAGTTTTATCGCAAAACAAATATCATGTTTATTGATTTTAATGAAAATAAAAAAATTAAAAAAAAAAATTTTAAAATACTAAAAATTTAATGGTTGATAGGTAGTTTTAAGCTGATTGGTTTTGCCTGTTTAAGTTTGTGGCTGGTCTTTTAAGTGTTTCGTGGTAATTTATTATTAATTTTTGTTTCATAAATGTGTAAGCAAAGCTTATTTTAATAGATTTTTGATGATGTTTTATATTATGTTTATGATGTTGTCTTATTTGCATAATAAAACAACAATTTGAGGGAATTTACAACAGAAATATATGATTAATTTTAAAACAAACTTATTTATTTAAAGAAGCTAAACAGTGGGACTAATTAATAACTAAATAATTTATCAAGTAAGAAAAAGAGGATGAATGTAGCAAATTTTGTTTAAATTTGTCATCTCAGGAAAATAAAAATTTTTTGTAAAATTTTATTTTCAAAATCTGCCCCACTGTTGTTTGACAATTTAATGGGTTTTTTGTTGTTGTTTTTTTGTTGCTACATTCTAAATAAATCGCGGTCGTTATAGAATATTTAATTTTTTGTTTTTGAAATTGTTGTAATGTGTGTCGTCTGTCTTCTGCGGATTTTTATTGATTTTTAAATAAATCGCATTAATAATAATTTGTTTAAAAGTGATGTTTAAATGTCAACGTGATTGGAAATCCACACATATATAAATATTTAATTGGTTTAGGAATTTCAAATAATTTATCAATCATTCTCGATTAGTAAAGGGTGAAGGTTGTTGTAAAAGGGGTGAGCTAAGGTTAAGTTAAAGTTAATAAGAACTAACTCCCATTTTATTGGAGGAAGATAGTGAGATTTTTGATCTTTACAGATTTTCTCATGAATCTCGTCCATTTATGAACCGATTTGTCAGATTTTTTTGAAACTTCAAAAGCGAGATTTTGTACAATATAAATTTATTCAAAGTATTCGCCATTGTTAGCTATGACCTTTTCCCATCTTTCTGGCAACATATGGATTTCGAGCCAAAGGAAATGCTCATCTTTTGAGGCCAACAACGAATCAATCCAATATCGGATACTCTGTTCCAAAGTGAAAAGTATCCCAGAGAGAGCATTCTGAATCGATCGAAACAAATAGCAATCGGACGGGTCACGATTTAAACGATAAAGCGAGTGAGGCAAAACTTCCTACACACTTCATTCTAAATAGTTTTCAACATGTATTGCAACATGCCAAGTCTCGCTTCAAAAAGTTAGATTCGGTTGGTTCCCTGTGATGGTCCGGCTTGATTTCAGCAGCTCATGATAGATAGGATCCATTTGCTACCACCAAATACAGAGCATTTCCTTGGCGCCAGGGATATTTGGCTTTGGTGTCGATTCGCCTGGTTGGACGGGCTTCACATACGATCTCTTACGCTTCAGGTTATCGTAATGAATCCATTTTTCATAGCAAGTAATGATTCTTTTTTAGCGTTCAAGCTGCATTGCGGACATGCAAAACCGTCTTTCAAGGTCTCTGGGTTTGTATGGTACTTAATTTACCTGCTTTTGAATGATTGATGCTGCTTGCAAAGGTTTTGAAATTGATGCTTGAGTAGCTTCCAATGATTTTGCAAGATCTTGCTGAGTTTGAAGTAAAACTTCCCGCATATGACGCCTTATTTGGAAGAAAATTCCTCATTTTCGAAGCAAAAAAAAATTGGTTGTTTACACAATAATGTTCAATAAATAAGTGAGAATAAAGGATGATTAAGGAAGCTACAATTAGAGTTCTTAAGGAACCACGATTGACTATTAAATGAAGCTACGGTGTGCTTTAGCGGCAGTTTTTTTTTTTTGATTTAAAGAAATAAAGCAAAACTTCCCGAATATGACGCATTATTGGTTGAAAATTCCTCATTTTCGATTGAAGCTTAAATTTTACTATTGAATGAAGCTACAAAGGAACCACGATTGACTTTTAAATGAAGCAGCAATTTGACTTTTAAATTAAGCTACAAAGGAACCACGATTGACTATTAAATGAAGCTACAATTTGAGTTCTTAAGGAACCACGATTGACTTGTAAATGAAACTAAAATTCGAGTTCTTAAAGAACCACAATTGACTTCTAAATGCAGCTACAATTTGAGTTCCTAAGGATCCAGGATTGGCTATTTAATGAAGCTGCAATTTGAGTTGTTAAGGAACCACGATTGACTTCTAAATGCAGCTACAATTTGAATTCCTAAGGAATCACGATTGACTTCTAAATGAAGCTACAATTTGAGTTCTTAAGGAACCACGATTGATATTACAATTAGACATTTTAATGATCAACGATTTCAGCTTTAATTTTAGTTCTTAAGAAAACACGATTGAAGCTAAAATTTGACGTTTAAATGCAGCTACAATTTGAGTTCTTAAGAAGCTACAATTTGAGTTCCTAAGGAACCACGATTGACTTCTAAATGAAGCTACAATTTGAGTTCTTAAGGAACCACGATTGACTCTTAAATGAAGCTACAATTTGAGTTATTAAGGAACCACGATTGACTTCTAAATGAAGCTACAATTTGAGTTCTTAAGGAACCACTATTGACTTTTAAATGCAGCTACAGTTTGAGTTCCTAAGGAACCACGATTGACTTTTAAATGCAGCTACAGTTTGAGTTCCTAAGGAACCACGATTGACTTCTAAATGCAGCTACAATTTGAGTTCTTAAGGAACCACGATTGACTTCTAAATGAAGCTACAATTTGAGTTCTTAAGGAACCACTATTGACTTTTAAATGCAGCTACAGTTTGAGTTCCTAAGGAACCACGATTGACTTTTAAATGCAGCTACAGTTTGAGTTCCTAAGGAACCACGATTGACTTCTAAATGAAGCTACAATTTGAGTTCTTAAGGAACCACGATTGACTCTTAAATGCAGCTACAATTTGAGTTCTTAAGGAACCACGATTGACATTAATTAGATAATTTAAGGAACCACAATTTAAGTTTAAATTTTAATTCTTAAGGAACCACGATTCAAGCTTAGATTTGACTATTTAATGAAGCTACAATTTGAGTTGTTAAGGAACCACGATTGAAACTAAAATTTGACTATTGAATGCACATACAATTTGAGTTCTTAAGGAAGTACGATTGACTTCTAAATGAAGCTATAATTTGAACTTTTAAGAATCCACGATTGAAGCTAAAATTTGACTTTTAAATGAAGCAACAATTTAAGTTCTCAAGGAACCATGATTGACTTCTAAAGCTTTGATATTGTTACAAATAAAGCTTGAGTGCATTGAATAAACACATAGAACGGAAGGAGAGAGTAATATACATGGAAAAATTACTCTCTTTTCGCACGTACGGGTGATACAATAACAAAATACATGCAATACATTCTCATGAATTAGGTTTTTGACAACAGACTTAGGTTTTTGGCTCTCAGTTACCTGTCTAGTTGTTGTCTATGCTTGAGTGTCTTCAATTCTCATTTACTCTATTGCCTTTTGGGAAAAGGTTTCCTGATGAAAAGATGATTTGGCCTAAGCAATTAATGAAAGACTAAATTTCAGTGGATTTATCAATAATTAAATGGAGAATTTAGCACAAATCTTATTGAAAACAATTAAAATTTTTTAATGTTTTCTTTAAAATTTTCTTCCAATTTGTTTTCTTTCATGAAAATTAATTACAAACTATTTTAAATATTTATGTAGGTTTGTATTTTCTAATATTTTGTCTTAAATTATATTTAAATAGTTATAAATAGCTACCCTGTATTTGTTTATAGTGTTTTTATGTGTTGGATTTTTTATTTTCTAAATATTTTATTATTTTCAACATTTAGTCCGTCCGTCTGTCTGTCTTTTGGTCGATGATATAAATATATCATAATTTTCAAGGTGACATGTTTGTAGCAGATAAATATGTACATATGTATGCATGGATGTGTGTCACGGTGTGTGCAAACGTAAATGTGCGTCGTCTACCAATTTATTTAGACGTGTGTGTATCTATCTATTGTTTAACCGAATGAAGCAAAAACAAAAATAAACAAAAACACGCATAAACTATAATTTATTATAGAAATAAGTTTAATTTTATGCATAAACAATAATAATAATAATAAAACAACAATATTAAAACCAATGCCTGCCTAAATTAAAATAATAAACTGAGCCGAGTGACTGACAGGCAAACATACATACAAACAAACAAACACACACGGTGTGTGTAAATACAGAGTTGTATGTAAGAGAGTGATGCCAATTGAGAGGTTTTGTACTCACCTCTTACAGGGATGGGGAAATGTTTATATTGTAAATATATTAATAAAGCGAAATACAGAGTTTATATTGTAAAACTAGTAATTTTATGATTTTAAGTCATATTTTGAACTATTTTAAAGACACAGATAGGTCTATAATGTTCAAAAATAATAATGTTCATATAGAAAGGATTTTTTCTATGATATTAAAAAAAATTTAAAATTTTTATAATATTATTGTACTAATCTTGTAAAATCTTTCTATCAACAACAAATTAAAACAAACAAAATGAAAATAAGCCGAAAAAGTTTGATTAATGGTAAATTTTCCATTTGATTTTGTTCATGTTACAATGTCGCGTTACGTTACCTAAATCAATACTCCGATATTGTACTAATAAAGTGGTTAAACTAAAAAAACAAAGTAACTGCCTATAATAATCACACTAATCATTTTATTTTGATATTCAAAGTTTGTCACGTTCGTGATCGGAAGATTATAACAACAGCCTGTATTATAATATTTCAGTGTGTTAAAAGCTTTATTAATTATAAGCCTAAAAACCTTAAAATATTTGTCTGCTCTCTCTTAGTTTAGGAGTTATAGGTCGTTAAAGTCATAATATTGGATGTATGGCTTAAAAAAGGGGGATTTACAAAAGATGAGGTATCTTTTGAACGCGGTTTTTGTTTATAATATCTAAAATGTCATTTTGAAGGCTACATATCTGAAATTTATTCTCATTTAGTTATTAAACATTATAGTGTAAACAACCATTTTTTTTTGCTTCGAAAATGTGGAATTTTGTACCAACAAAGCGTCACATGCGGAATGTTTTGCTTTACTTTTTTAATTTGAATAAAAGCTTATGGTGAATGTGTTTCATCGGTTTCAACGAGCAAGAGATGGTTTTTGCGGTTCAGAAGTGGTGATGTTGACAAAGATCGTCCAGACCAGCTAAAAAGGTCTGAAGACCATGAATTGGAGGCCATTACACCATGAAGATTTTTGTTAAACTCAACAAGAGCTTGGAAAATCAATGGTAGCTACTTAAGCAGCAATTTCAAAATGTTTGCGAGCAGCAGGTTTCAGCCAAAAGCAGAGAAATTTGGTATTATACGAAGTGAAGCCGAAAGACCTTGAAAGACGATTTTGTATGACTGAAATGATGCTTGAAAGCTGTAAAAGAAAATCATTTTCGAACAGAATCATTACTTGCGATGATAAATGCATCCATTACGATAACCAGAAGAGTAAGAGATCGTATGTGAAGCCCGGCCAACCAGCCGAAACGACACCAAAGCCAAATATCCATGGCGCTAAGTTAATGCTCTGTATTTGGTGGGACCAAAAGGCTGCTATCTATTATGAGCTGCTGAAATCTGGCCAGACAGTCACCGATCGCCTCAAAGGACTAAAAATTTTAAAATTTTTCCGCATTTTTAAGTCATAAACCCAACATGAGTTTATGAAATTTTGATGACTGAAAAATATATGTCACGTGACAAATACTAAAGGTTGTAAAACAAAAACTAATGCTAACATTTCAACAAGACAACTCTCAATTGATAGCTGCATTATTTCTTTTTTCAAATATTGTAGCAATTTCACAAAATTTGCATTTTTCTAAATGCAGTCACGTTCGCTATACCATGTTTATTGCTAATATATTGGAAATAAGTTTTGCACAGAAGATGCTATTGAAAAATGTAAATAAAAAGAACATTTTTTTTTATAGATATTTGGATTTTTTCACTTTAAAAGTGTACAAATGTCGCGTTCGTGATCATAGTTATTGTTGGCAAGTGAAAATTTTTAGTTTTGGAAAAATATATTAAAAAACGCTAAATAACAAAAAATAAAAAAAAAATGTTTTATTTTAAAACAAAAACCATAAAATCTATATATTTTACCAATTTTTAATGGATTAATTAATGACTTATAGACATTTTTAATCACCTCTATGTGGTAATTTTCTCAAGCTTCTTTCTATTTTTAAACAAAACTTAAACAATAAATACAAAAGACAAACAAAGAAACAAACAAAGAAACAGACAAATAAATAAATAAATTCACTAATTGCCTCGTTACAAACACGTTTAAATTTGGGTTAATTGTCATTCACCATAAACAGCTAAACTGACGACTGACAGTCAACACACTCAAACTCAACTATTTCAAAACTCTTCCATTACAGCCATTATCATTATTAAAGAAAACATCTAAAAGTCTTAACATTCTTTTATTTATTTTCTATTTATTTCTCATTTTATTTATCTTAATTTGCTTTTAATTTAATACATTTCAAAATGCCTGCCAGTCCGAGTCAATACAACTACAACTAAACTAAATTCTTAATTCCCTGGTACTGACTTGCATCTGTCTGTCTGTCTGTCTTTCTGCCCGTTCGTCCGTCCTTCCCTGTGTCTATTCTGATGTTTAAAATTTGTGTGTTTGTCTAATGTCTGAGGCATGTTTAAAGCTTTAGCCACATTTTTAATCAATCATCTCATACTCAATTTACTTTTCAGTGTTTAAGTCGTTTTTGTAAAATGTTTTCACGCTTTTCGTTAGATATTTATTTATTTAGTCGTCGGATTTTGTTTTTCAACATGATTTGTAGTTGTTGTTGTTGGGTTTTTTCTGGTTATTTTTGTTGTTGTTGTTCATATTATATCGCTAAGACAGAGGCTTAAAGGAAGGCAGTCATTATTCGTCAATTTAATGGTGTAAAGTTTAAGTGGGAAATTTATAGACAAGCAAGGCTAAATGGTCCACTTATTACCCATCAAGTTTAGTTTTATTTTTATAAATTTTTAACAATTACATTTTTTTTAAATTTTTTTTTGGCGATTTTTTTTGGAATTCAATAAAATTTAATTAGAATAAAAAAACTAACGTTTTACATGAATAATATATTTAATTATTATATAAAATTTAGCGATTTAATTTTTTTTTGGATTTTGGCGATTTTTTTGTAGAATTTGCAATTTAAACGATTTAAAACTAAAACATGAATTATTATAAAATTTATATTTCTAAAATTAATCGATTTTTAAAATTTTTTTTTTCGGAATTTTGGCGATTTTTTTTTTGCAGAATTTACAATTTTAAAAATTGTTTAAAGAAAAAACTAACCTAGATTGTGAATGATCTATACATTTATTATAAAACATTAAAAATTTTTATAATTTTTTATATTAGCGTTTTTTGTGAAATTGGCGATTTTTTTCTCCGTTTTTTTGTAACAATTTTTGACTTGATTTTTTTTAAATAAGCGATTTGTTATGATTTTATCATAATATTGTGCAAATTGTTGTAATTCATTGTGATATTGGAGAATTTGTATTAAATTGTGATTTTTTTCTAAGCGATTTTTATGCAAATTCTTGATTTTTTATTAAAAAAATGGACTATTTTTGTGATTTAGCGAGTTTATGTAAAATTTTGGATTTTTCAGAATTTAGCGATTTTTTGAATTTTTTTTTTTGAAATTAGCGATTTTTTAAGAAATTATCGTTTTGGCGATTTTTTTATATTAACGATTTTGAGAAATAATTTTTATTTAGATAAATTGTGTATTATTGTAAATTAGCTGCTTTAACTTGATTTTTTTTTGTTGTTAAATTAACGGTTTTCATGAAATTAATGTTTTGGCGATTTTTTCTGTAAAAATAACGATTTTGAGAAATAAGCGATTGTTTTGTAAAATGTTTGGTTTATTGTCAAATGCAATTGCTTGTGAAACTTGCGAATTATTTTTCGTTGAATTAGCGATTTTTGTGAAATTGAAGTTTTGGCGATTTTTAAGAAATAAGCGATATATTGCAAAAATGTTGGTAAAATTTGCGATTTCTTGTAAAACTTGCAATTTTTTGGTAAATTAAAATATTTTTTTGTGTTAGATTAGTGGTTTTTATGAAATTAATGTTTAGGCGATTTTTATGTAAAATTTTCATTTTGAGAAATAAGCGATTTATATTTGGAAACATTGTGGTTTATTGTAAAATATGCGATTTTTTGTGATACTTGCGATTTTTTTTTTGTTAAATTAGCTGCTTTTGTGAAATTGTCATTTTGGCGTTTTTTTTTTAAATTTTCGATTTTGAAAAATAAGCTAGTTTTTGGGAAAAATTGTGATTTATTAAAAACTTTGCGATTTCTTGTGAAACTTGCTACTGTTTTTGTTAAATTAGCGGTTTATATGAAATTAATGTTTTGGCGATTTTTCTGTAAAATAAGCGATTTTGAGAAATAAGCTATTTTTGTAAAACTTGCGATTTCTTGTGAAACAAGCAATATCAATAGTTTTGTTAAAATAGCGGTTTTATGAAATTAACGTTTTGGCGATTTTTCTGTAAAATTGTTAATTTTGAAAAATAAGCTATATTGCAGTTTGGTTTATTGTAAAATTTGATTTATTGTAAATTGTGAAACTTGTTTTTATTAGATTAGCGATTTTTATATAATTAACGTTTTGGCGATTTTTTTCTATAAAATTTTCATATTCAGAAATAAGTGATTTTTATTGGAAAACTAATTTTTTAGGGTTAAATTATCGGTTTATTGTAAAATTTGCGATTTCTTGTGAAACTTTTTTTTATTAGATTAGCGATTTTTATGTAATTAATGTTTTGGCGCTTTTTTCTATAAAATTTTCATATTGAGAAATAAGTGATTTTTATTGGAAAATTTGTTTTTTAGGGTTAAATTATCGGTTTTTATGAAATTAACATTTTGGTGATTTTTTCTGTAAAATTATAGGTTTTAAGAAATAAGCGATTTTTATTTGAAAAAATAGGTTTTTTGTTGTAAAATATATTATTTTTTGTGAAATTGCTATATTTTTTGTTAAATTAGCGTGTTTTTTTTAAATTAACATTTTGGCGATTTTTTTCTGTAAAATTGTAGATTTTGAGAAATAAGCGATTTTTATTTGGGAAAAATTTTGGTTAAAATGAGCGATTTATTGTGAAACTTGTTATTTTTTTTAGGCGATTTTTTCTTTTTTTTATCAATTTTGAGAAATAATCAATTTTTATTTTTAAAAATTATGGTTTATTGTAAAAAAAAATTATGGTTTAGCTATTTCTTGTGAAACAGGCTATTTTCTATTTTTTTTTTGTAAAATTTTAATTTTTTTGTAAAATAGAATTTTTAATTTATAAATTTTTTAAAATGATCAATTTTGTAATATATTTACACTCTATTTTAATATAATAATACTCTTTGTGAACTCTGTCTGCTTTAAAACGTATACATATTGTAGGTAGGTTGCATTACATACATATTTTATGTTTCTAACACTCATTCGCCACCAAAACTATTTAATAATTTGCAAAAAAATACAACAAACAAAAGAAAACCACAAATATAAACACACAATGTAGAAAACTGCTGTATTTTCCACTTCTTCGTCTTCTGGTCCGATTGGATTATTTGCTCTCTCAGTTGATTTTTCAATTACAACAAATTTAAGCTAAACTAAACCATACCAAACATGGTTAAGCACAATACACCAACAACAACAACAACAAAGTATTGTTTTTCTTTATTTACAACAACAAAAATAAATGGCAGAAAAAAAAATTGAAACAAATCGCGTACAGTTGACAAGATTAACAAGCTTTACCACCATCGTCATTATTATTATCAACATCATCAGGCTACAAACATGATATAAACATAACATTAATACTTTGCTTTTTTTAACTATTTACCTTAAACATGCATGCTTATGTTTATTGTATTACAAACATATACATATTTACTCTCATACCTAACGTACCTCCCCCCCCCACCACAAAGATTTTTTCCTGTTCCTTGCTTGTTAATATTAACTAATACCTACAAACACCCAACTCCCTGTTTTTTTTTTATATTGCTACTCCTTTTGTTTACCTTCTTATACTATTTTCTTCTCTTACTCGTGTTGAGTTTCCTTGTTTTTAAATTCCCCCCTTTTTCATTGTATTAAAAACAAAACTAAACTCTGCATCTCCCTCTCTCTCTCTTACTTTGGTTAGTTTTCTTCTTCTTCTTTAGTTACATTCACTTTATTATGTTGCAAAAAAAGTGTCTGTATTAAACTTGCATTCACATGCAAACAAACAGTAATTATGCTTTGTACTCGTAACTTGCTCTTATAAATTTCTTACTCCTTCCTTCCATCTTCTTAAAACCGAGTTTGTAAGAGAATGAGTAAGACAAATAAAAACTTTATTAAAAGTTTGAATGAAAAGTTTTTTTTTTTTGTTTTTTGAAACAAAACAATATTTACATGCATAAATGTTTGGAAAAGATACGCAAATAAGGGGTCCATTTTAAGTTTATCGCTTATTTGGAACCATTTATTATTTAAAATAATTTTGTGAGAATAAATGACAGATATGTGTCCTTCAAAATGACATATAAATTATTAAAAACAAAAACCGCGCTCAAAAAAATACGCAATTTATTGTAAATCCAGCATTTTTAAGTCATAATTCGCAAAAATTAATTTAAAGAAAAAAAAATTCACCAAAATCTAAAGTTTTACCAAAAATTTATAATTAAAAAAAATTAATTTCGAAAAAAATCGCTAATATCAATATAAACGTAAAATTGCTAATACTAAAAAAATCTACAATTTTGCAAAAAAATCTTTAATTTCTTTAAATTCTCTAATTAAAGAAATTACAAAATTTCTTTAACTTTCCAAAAAAAAAATCGCCAATTTAAAAAAAAATCACCAAAATTTTAAAATTCAATTTCTCAATACATATTTACAAAATTCATCGTTTTAGAAAAAAAATATCTAATTTAATATATACGCAAAATCGCTAACAGTAAAAAAATCGCCAACTCTGCAAAAAAATCGTTAATTTCACAAAATTCTCTAATTAAATAAATTGCAAAATTTCTTTCTTTTTTTTAAAAAAAATCGCCTATTTAAAAAAATAAAAAAAATTTCAAAAATTGATAATTCAGAAAAAATTAATTTCTCAATATTCACAAAAATCCGTCGTTTTAGAAAAATTCCCTAATTCATTATGTACTCAAAATCGCTAATACTGAAAAATATCGCCAACTTTGCAAAAAAAACGCAAAAAATTCAAAACAAATACTTAAAAATTTAAAATCGAAATTGCAAAATTTCTTTACTTTTCCAAAAAAAATCGCCTATTTAAAAAAAAAAAATTGTCAAAAATTTATAATTCAGAAAAAATCAATTTCTCAATATTCACAAAAATCCGTCGTTTTAAAAAAATTACCTTATTTCATTATGTACTCAAAATCGCTAATACTGAAAAAAATCGCCAACTTTGCAAAAAAAAACGCAAAAATTTAAAACAAATCTCTAATTTACTAAAACATTTAAAATCGAAATTATTAAAAAAAATTTTTGAAAAAAATCGCTAATACTGGAGAAATCGCCAACTTTGAAAAAAAAAAACGCAAAATTCCCACTAAAAATTTCTAATTTTACTTAAAATTTAATATAAACAAAAATTAAAATCGAAATTATTAAAAAAAAAAATTTGAAAAAAATCGCGAATACTGGAAAAATCGCCAACTTTAAAAAAAAAAACGCAAAATTCCCAACAAAAATTTCTAATTTTATTTAAAATTTAATATAAACAATTTAAATTTCAATAAAAATCAATTATTTCGCCCATAAAAAATATTCAAAATATCGCTAAAATCGTTAAGTAATTTCACAAGTATTTAACAAAATTTCCTTACTTTTTTTAAAAAAAAAAATCAACAAAAATTCAGTTTACAAAATTCATTGTTTTAGAAAAAAATTACTAATTTCTTTATTAATGAAAAATCGCTAATACTAAAAAAATCTCCAACTTAAATTCTAAAATTAAAAATTACAAAATTTCGTTTAAAAAAAACTCGATTTCTCAATATTTATAAAATCATTGTTTTAGAAAAAAAATCGCTAATTTCATTATAAATACATACATATGTATACGCAAAATCGCAAAAACTGAAAAAAATTGCAAAATTCAAATTTGACTTAAAAATTTAAAATTAAAAAAAAAAAATCGCCAATTCGAAAAATAAAAAAATCAGCAAAACGGAAAAATCGCAAAATTATAATTTTACTTAAAAATTTTAAATTAAAAAAAATCGCCAATTCCAAAAATAAAAAATCAGCAAAACGGAACATTTAACAAAAATCAATAATTCCAAAAAAAAAAATTAATTTCGATTATTTTACAGATTCGTCGTTTTAGAAAAAAAATCCCTAATTTCACTAAATTCTCTAATTTAACAAAATTGCAAAATTTCGTAATTTTACCAAAAAAAAACGCTACTTTTTTAAAAAAAATCACCAAAATTCCTTATTAAAAAAAAATTCAATTTACAAAATTCGTCGTTTTAGAAAAAATTTCGGATTCTGGGGTCAAGCATTAATGGGTTAAACAATTTAAATTTCACCAAAAAAAAAAATCAATAATTCCGACCAAAAAATCACTTATTTTGCAAAAATTCACCAATTTTTCAAAACATCGCTAAAATAGGTAATTTCACAAAATTACAAAATTTCGTTTAATTTACAAAAAAAAACGCCAATTTAAAAAAAAATCAATTTACGAATTATCGTTTTAAAAAAATGCAAATTTCATTATTAATAAAAAATCGCCAATATTGCAAAAAAAAAAACGCAAAATTCACAAAAAATATAATTTAAAAAATTTCAAAATTTTGTTAATTTTACAAAAAAACACCAAAATCTAAACATTTACCAAAAATTGCTAATTAAAAAATCAATGAGGCATGTGATGAAAAATAATCGTTTTCGTAACTGAAATCAATTTCAAAAACGATTTCGATTGATTTCATATTCAATTTTTGTTTCATTCCGTATCATTTTTATAACAAAATAAGCAACTCTCCATTTGTTTACCTTAATTAATGTGAAAATTTAATTTCGATAAATTCCCTTTTAAACAAATTCGAATTTGAAACCAATATGACAAAACGATTCAAACAAACACATCACACCTTTTGTAGTTTTCAAATCGTTTTTGCATATAAATCGTTTTTCATCACATACCTGAATAATTTCTCCCAAAAAATCGCTTATTTTACAAAAATTCTCCAATTTTTCAAAACATCTAAAATAGGTAATTTCTCAAAATAGCAAAATTTCGTTAATTTCAAAATTTTTTAAAAAAAAAAAAAAAATTTCTTATTCACAAAAAAATCAATTTACGAATTATCCTTTTTTAAAAAAAATGCAAATTTCATTATTAATAAAAAATCGCCAATATTGCAAAAAAAAAACGAAACAAAAAAATTCTAATTTAAAAAATTTCAATATTTTTAATTTAAAAAATAAAAAAAAAATCACCAAAATCTAAAAGTTTACCAAATATTGCTAACTAAAAAAAAATACAAAATCGTCGTTTTTTTTTTTAAATCCCTAATTTTAATAAATTCGCTAGTTTAACATTCACCAAAATTCATTAATAAATTTTGTTATTTTTGTAAAAAACGCATATTTAACCAAAATTATATAAATCTTACAAAAATCGCTTAAATACGTAATTTCATTAAACTCGTTGTTTACAAAAAATGCTAATTTTATAAAAATCTGGGATTTATAATTTAAAAAAAAATTTAATTTCTTTGTTTTTTCTTAATAGGGAAGATTTAGCAAAATTGTTTAAAAAATTAGAATAAAATTCTCAGTAAACTGAAAAAAAAGGAGTTTGGACTTGTTTTCAAAGGAATTTTTAGCTGATATTTTTTATGACAAGCTTCAATTGCAATTTAATCGATATAAAAAGAAAATTTTTATAAAATTTGTAAATTTTTCTGTCTTTGTTAATAAATGTCACACAAATTCCTCTTAGTGTGTCTTTTTATGCAGGCTATTTCTTTGATTTTGTTTTTTTCTTCAAAATCTAACCAACATGTGTGAGTTTCTTCCCCCCCCCCGCTTAACAATTCTCTGCATGCAATTATTTTTTTGTTCTCCCTCCCCCTACTGTGGCTGTCTGCAGAAAAAAAAAATTAAACAAGTTTTCTTTCTTATTTCTTGCACGCCACTCACTCACTCACGTTTTAAGCTACAAATTTGTTATTTCAGTTTTTATTTTATTTATTTTTTTTACTTTAAACTTAACCACCCCATTTTTCCCCCACAACTTTGACAACACTATATACATATGTATTAAGAAACAGGAACAAAACACAATAAAAATTGCTATATGCTTAGTCATAACACAGATACTAATACACACATTTACAACAACTCCAACAGCAACGTCATCATCATTATTATTATTAAAATGATTTGTCTTTATGATAATGATCATTAAGGCAAATGATTATTCTTAACTTATGGCTACTGTCATCATCATGTTTACTATTATTTTATAACTTTTCTCCCCCCCCTGCCTTCTATATTATTTTCTCATCTTGAAATTGCGCTTTAAAAATGAACAACAACAAACAATCATCATCTGCCTACTTCTAATCATCATCTTCAATCCATCTATCCAGCATTATTTTTTTTACTACTATTTATCTCTCTATCCCATCACATATCACTTTAAAAAACACTCTTCTCCAAATACACACGCACACATCACATCACATCATTTCATCTTATCACATTCTCTTCCTCCACCAACATCACCACTCACTCACTCACTCACTTACTGCCTTGTTTCTCGCCTCACCATTCACTCGCTTTAATTGTCTGTCCCCACAAATGAAATGATGAAATTGAAAAACTAATAAATATTTCTATTTCTCTTTTCTTGCTACTTCAACCAACCTCGCGTCAACGTTTTGATGTAAATTTCAACTTGTTGTTGTTGTTAAACTTCTTAAGGGTTTTACAAAAATCCCAAGCAACCAAAAAAAAAATAGTAGTAAAAAACAAATCGTCTGTACTTTTTTTTTTGCACAGAAATTTCCTTAAAACTCAAAACAATTGAAAAGCAAATGCGCAAAATATAAAGTTACAACTACAGCAGCAACACAATACTATTACGCCTGCAAAAAAAGCGTCATAAAATCATTAAAATACGCAGCAACAGAAAAAAATTCTAGCAACCACTTAAAAAAAAAAAGGTTAAAAAGAAAAACCCATCATAAACTAAACATACAAACAAGAAAAAGAAAAACGCACGCAGTCAGGCTACTCTACATAGCAACAACAACAACAAGAAGTAAAGAAGAAAAAGAAAATCTAAAACGACGTGAAAAATCAAACTCTAGCAAAAATACCTTAAGAAACAACCCATACGAAAGCAGCAGCAGCAGCGCCATTATTAATAAAACAACAACAACAAAAACAAGTAAAAGAAAAGTTGTTTTTCATTATTTTCTTCTCTTCTTCTTCTTCATCATCAGCTTGTTGTTATTAGTTGTAATATTTTAGTAGTAGTAAAAGTACTCTTGACAATGTTACTACTTCCAATGGGATAATAAAGTTGAAAAACCACTTACAACAAAATCAAATCAAACTCCAAAGAGCTAAAAATTAATAACAACGACAACAACGAGAGCAGCAAACAACAAAAATCAACAATTTCATTAAAGAAGAAGAAATAAAAACAAGTTGCAGTAAGTAGACAATTTCCCTGTGTAACAAAACAAACAAAAAAATAGCCCCAAGAAATAAACATCAAGAGAGTGCTGTGTTTAAAAAAAAGAGCAATGAGTTTAATTTACTTGTTTAGCTTGCAAAAAAAAAAGAGAGAAAGTCCCCCCTTTTTAAAAAATAATGTAGTGATAACAATGAAAAAGCACGTGCAAAAACATTGAGAGCTTGAAACATTAGTGTTTACAAAAAAATAACAAGTGATGTCTACTTAAAATAGAAAATATATTCAGCCCAATCATGAATAAAAAATGCGCGGAAGTTTTTTCAATTTTTAACATTGAATTTGAATAGGGAATATGGGAAAATGCAAAAAAACTTCCGCGGATTTTTTATTTATGATTGGGCTGATTGTATAAGTTTTCTTTCCTTTTTCAGTTTTATTTAGATAAAAAGGACATCGACTAATTAAAGTTTTTTTTAGAGAACTAGAGCAATAAATCAACATAATATTCCTTAATTTACTAGATATTAAAATAATTCTTTAATATTTTAAGATTTTTAAGTACTATTGGCCAGGTTTTTTAGTTAACAGCCTGTTCCACGATGTCGAAAGAAAAATGAGTCGAAAAAATTTGTATGAAAAACACTCAGTTTTTAAAATTCTTTCGAATAGTTTTCAAATTTGTTCGAATCATTTTTCTTTCGACATCGTGAAACAGGCCTTAAATTTAATATCAAAACTTGTCTACAATTTTAAACTCAAAATTCATTGTTGATAGAATAAGGACTGAGATCGAAAAAATCCTAACATACATAAATGTTAATAAAAAAGAAATCACTAAACTTACAGTTTTGATATTCGGGCTTGTCATAGAATCCAATCATTGTCGGAATCGGTTTTGAAAACGACAAAAAAAGTACATTCGTCTCGTGAAATCGAAAGCTATCGGTTTATATTCGATCTAGCATTAAATTCTTTATCGATTTAACAAAAAATTACATTGGATTTCATAAGTCAAATGTACCTTTTTTGTCGTTTTCAAAACCGATTCCGACAATGATTGGATTCTATGACTACGCGAATCAATATTTCACATGAAATATGTTACCTTTTCCCATTTTTCGTTCATGAACTCTGTTCATGTAAAAAAAATTCCCCATGTTGTGTAAATTTTTTGATGGAATTTTGTAAACAATAAACAGCTGTTACGAGCAAAATCAACTATTGTGAATGAAAAGTGCATGGGAATATCACGATAGTAATTTTCCCTTCGAGGGAAATGGATATTTCATGGAAACATAAATTTAACATGTTTTTCACGATAGCATTGATTATTACAACTTACAAAAAATATAATTTTTATAGTTCTAATCAATAGTGATGAAGTTTTTATAGAGTTTTCTTTGTTCCAACAAGAAGTCCATCTCCGTTTAAAATCTACCACACTTTTGGATACCTTTTTGAGCTCTTTAATTCTCTTTTAACAAGAGTCCAATATCTGTCCACTGGCCTTAGCTCTAGGCTGTTTGGAGGATTTGCCTCCCTTAAAAACTTTGCCAAAAATATGTGGAAGCAATAAGAAGTCTTATGAATGGAAGCATCCTCTTTTGTAAACATTCCTTAATGTAAATTTCGGTATTTAAAGAGCCCTTGTAACAAATGTTTGGCTTCTCTTACCGCAACAAGAACTTTTTGAGAAAATTTTCGGCTTTTGGATCCTAAACTTTTGTACAAGATTCCCTCGAGCTTCAGCAACATAAACATATTGACCCGGAAGCTGCGAAAAATTCTCAAGAACATACGTTTCGTCATCCATTATGCAGCAGGTATATTTTTTTTTTATAAAATTTGACTTCAATTTCCGTGCTCTGTCTTTGGCGTCTAAATTTTTAACAGAGTTGCTGTCAGGAACTTTTTGGCTTTAACTTTTCGTACCAAATAGTCCGAGTAATGAACTAACCGACTGCTTTCCTAACGAATGTGTTGGGAGGAGCTCCTTTGAAAATGCTTTCTATTTATTGGCTTTAAAAACATCCTGTGGACCATTCTTTCTACCTGAACTAGGTTTTCAATTAACGGACAAGTTCTACCGATACTGTTTAATAACATTGGAAGCAGTTTGACGGCAGACTCTTGATTGTTTGGCTAACTTTTTGTAGAACCAAGTTGGGTTTTGTTGAAAATATTTTAATCAGATTAACAACAAATGAACATAATTGACATTAAACATAATAACTTACACACATTTCAAAGGCAAATTGAAAAAAAATCAAATAATACTTGGATTAAAAGTTTTAACGTGTGCTAAGGTTTTTCGATATCACTGCTTAGTTAAATTTTATATCAAAATTTGTATAAAATTTTTGAGAAAAAAAGTGTATTATTCTTTTTAAGAGAACGGTAGAAGTCATAGTAATATTGGGTGTATGACTTAAGGTTAGATTAGGTTCAATGGGCAGCCATTCAATACTGATCCCATTGTGATATCCAAGGCGTAAACAGCAGGGTATTTATAATACGTCCGTTGTTTACGAGGTAAACCAACCAAATTCTCTGATGAAGGTTTAAATTCGTCTTAGATTCCTCCGGGATAGCTCATCCAAACATGATAGGAATTGGATTCCGAGGATACGTTCCCTCAAGTTTGTCAGAGCCGGGCATTGGCAGAGTAGGTGTGACAGTCTCCTCCTCTTATTCATTATGACAGCTCCTACAGAGTCGTTGTACCGTAGGCCCAGTCTTCTAGCATGTGTCCCAATTATACAGTGTCCTATAATGAAGGAATCAATTAGCCTTATTTGCTCACTACGGAGTTCCATAAGTAAATTCGTCCTGTCGGCATCTTAGCACATAATGGTTCATTGGTCCACCTGTTTTATGCAGACTCATAATGTTTCTGCTGTACAACGGATCTTCCATTTAACAAGGGGAAATACCAGAAAAGGGGTCGATTGCCTCATCATTCATTAAATTCATCTGCATATGCTATACAATTACCCTGATTTCCATCGTGTCCAGGGATCCAAATAAGCGTTATCTTAGAATGTCTCGGTATCTCATTTAGGGATACCCGGCATTACTCGGTTAACCTAGATGACATGAAGACAACCGCTATTCCGTTAACGGCAGCCTTGATATCAGTAAATATACATACATATATCACCAGATATTCGATAATACCTCTGCCAATTATCCAATTGGCTGAGGTATTATCGAATATCGTTTAATAAAGTAAAGTAGGATTTTGTCCCAAAGTTCTAAAATAAAGAAATTATAACCGTCTGTACATATATATATCCTTATGACATCGTTAGGGGAAAGTCCGCCCTGTCATATATCCCTGTTCGGAATTATAATATGGAAATGCATATCGAAAAAATGTTTTGCGATGAAGTAATCGGCATTACTATGTGTATGCCCATATTAATTCAGTATCTTAGAGTGCCCAAGGTCCTTACCAGACCACGAACATCCAGTATTCAGTCTCACAGCAGAATTAAGAGACATTTGTATCACCATCAAATCAACTGGTTACCAGTTTAAAATAGTAAAAAGTGCCTTAGAGGAGGTACTAATAGTCCTTAGAATTCGTTTGACGGCCTTTCGGTGAGTAGCATTATCCAAGGCTTGCCAATCCAGAATGATGCCAAGATAATTTGCCTGATCTCAAGACAATCTCCAAATGAAGAGGACCAGTTCTGTCTTTTGGGTGTTCACACTAAGTCCACTTGAAACACTCCACTCACTCAGTGTACTTAATGCCGATTCCATACAACTAGATATTGTATTCAGAAATTTGCCAGATATTAATACCGCAACATCAGCATACGCGACTGTTTTGATCCTTCTGATATGCATTTTGAGCAGCAGGATATTCATAGCCATATTTCGCAAAGTGGTTATAGTACACCTCCCAGCGGGGTTCCACGATTGGCCACTTCTGGAACACTAATGCCACCGAAGGTAGCACATATGACTCTATAACCGAGTATCTTTCCCAATATTCGGCGTACACATAGATCAATCCCAAGTTCATCCATTGCAGATAGGATAGCATCGGGCCTGTTAAAAGCTTCTTTAATATCGAGGAAGGCAACAATTGAATACTCCTTATGTGATAGCGACTCTTCTTCAGCTATTTCCACAGATCTATCCTTGGTGTTGGCATGTTGAGATTTAGAGATCAGTTCCGTCGGAATAGTCATTCTCAAGTGTACGTCAATCACCCTTTATAGGGTTTTCAGCAGCAAGGATGCAAGATGCTGGTCTGTTATCCTTTGGTTTAGTATGAGTCGACTTGCCTCCTTTCGGAATAAAGACTACTCTACACCTTGTTTGAAGCGGAATATGTAGGCACATAGGTTCATCTGATACCATTTCTTCGGGATTTTTTCATATGTTTAGCTTTTATTTTAAAACATTTGTAAAATATAAATTTATTCTTTGAGCTTTTCCCATCTTTCTGGCATCATATGGATTCTGTGCCAAAAGAACTGATCATCTTTTGAGGTCTAGAACAAAACAAGCCAATATCGGATACTCTCTTCCAAAGTAGAGCGTATCCTAGAGAGAGCGTTCTGCATCGATCGAAACAAATACTTGTCAAGGTCTGCACTATATGGCGGATGAGGTGAAACTTCCCAACCACTTCATTCTAAATACTTTTCAGCAGGTATTGCAACATGCGGCCGAGCGTTGTCATGATGGAATATTATGGTTTCATGTCAATGCGTTCTTCGGTCAATGTTCGGTTCAAACGCATTAGATGCGTTCGTTACAGGTTCCCTGTGATGGTCTGGCCAGATTTTAGCAACTCATAATAGATAGGACCCTTTTGGTACCACCAAATGTAGAGCATTTCCTAAACGCCATTGATATTTGGTTTTTGTATGGATTCGGCTGGTTGGTTGGACGGGCTTCACATACGATCTCTTACGCTTCGGGTTATCGTAATGGATCCATTTTGCATCGCAAGTAATGACTCAATGCAAAAATGATTTCCATTTATAGCGTTCAAGCAGCATTTCAGACATACAAAATCGTCTTTCAAGGTCTCTCAGCTTCAATTCGCATGGTACCCAATTTCCCTGCTTTTGGATGAATCATACTTCTTGCAAACATTTTGATATTGCTGCTTAAGTAGCTCCCATTGATTTTCCAAGCTCTTGTTGAGTTTGACAACAATTTTCATGGATTAATGCTTCCGAGTCTTGGTCTTCAAACTTTTTTGGCTGTCCTGTGTGATCTTTGTCTTCCGTGTCAAAATCACCACTTCTGAAACGCACAAACCATGTCTAGCACGTTGAAACCGATGGAACACATTCACCATAAGCTTTTGGTGAGCAATCGGTGTGCTTCAGCGGCACTTTTTTTCGAATGAAAGAAGTAAAGCAAAACTTCCCACATATGACGCTTTGTTGGTACAAAATTCGAAATTTTCGAAGTAAAAAAACTTTCTGTTTACCCTATAATGTTCAATAACTAAGTGAGAATAAATGACAGATATGTAGCCTTCAAAATGACCTGTATATGATCCTCAAAAGTGATCAAACACCACAAATTATTTGATTTTTTTTTTAAGATATTGAAAATCCGAATATCATCGATTACAATGGAGATTGAGCTGCAAAAAAAAAGATTTAAGTCAGATTATAACGATTTTCATGATCGCAAAAACTCAAAAAATTCACTGGTGTTTAAAAAACCGTATTTAAAAGATACGACATCTATTTCTCGCATTTTTAAGTTAATAGATTTCAGTTAGAAATTGGTAGAATAAGTAGAGCTTACAACGGTTAAATTAAATTTAAAAAAAATACAAATTTTTATTAAAACTAAGAAATCATTGTAAATCAGCTTTATTGTTTTAATAGAAAAATCATTTATTTCTTTAAAATTAAAAAAACCCGCTAATTTAACTACAAACGCCATCGTATCATTTATATTTAATCACTAAGTTGACATCCCTGTTACTCACACTCTCTCTCTGTTTTTTATTGTCCTGAGTTCTCACTCTCTTGGGTTTATTTAATTTTTTATTTTGGCGTTTCTGCCAAATTAAATGTGTTGATGAAATATGTAATTAAACTGTACGTACAAATTAGCTTAAAGGTGTTTTTTGTATTTGAAGGCACAACAACATCTGCAACAACAACAGCATACAAATAAAATGTAAAAAGGTGAAGTTGGTGGTGGTGGTCACGCAACATAAAACAAACAAACCCATAACTAGCAACAACAAAAGGTATTTTACATACGGAAAATTTGTTGAAACAAAAATAAAGAAAAAAAAGCAGCTGCTTTCTAGTTAGAAAGAAAGACACACACAGGGCAGCAGCAGCAATAAAGCAAACAACCAATTACATTGTTGCACATTCCTTGAAAAGAAATCCAAAGAGAATAAATTACATTACAAGAGTGTAGTTTAAACAACAAAGAGAGTGCTGTTGTAAAGTCACTGAGAAAGAGAACACACAAAATGTTGAAGTTTTTCTTAAACTAAGAAAAAGAAAAACATTGTTGATTGTCCTCTAGAGAATCGAGTTTAGTTTGCCAAAGAATAACAAGCAACATGGCCATACTTTAAAACAGGACGTCAAATGTTTGTGTGTGTTTTCTAACTCCGATACATTTGTGAGTAAAATAAACAAAGCAACAGCAACTAAATAAACGAAAGGCAAAGGTATACGATAAAATTACGCGCCAAATGCAAACAATAAATTTAGTATGGGTCGTTCCAAGTTTCCCGGGAAACCATCTAAATCGATTAATCGTAAAAGGATAAGTGTCTTGCAATTGGACCCCAATAATACCTTGACGGCAGCAGCGGCGGCATCAGCCTCAACGACAGCAGCAACATCGGCAGTAGGGTCTGCGGCAACAGCAACAGCCAACTCAAATAGCAGCTCGGGAGCAGCAGCGGCAGCAAATTCTAATGCAGCAACTGCTGCCAACAATGCAGAAGATGATGAGGAGCAAACGAAAACGGAGGAAGATGTAAATTACGATTCGTCGGAATTGGAGAAACGTAAAAATGGCAAAAAAGAAGATGACGATGATGAGGACGACCAAGGAGGCCCGGTCTCAGGTGGTGCTTCAGGTTTGGGTGGTAGCAGGAGTATGAATGGTAGAGCCTCTAGCTCAGCAAACTCTAATCAACAGCCATCACAACAACAAAACAACACAAATTCCCAGCAACATCAGCAGCAAACTGATAACTTGGAAAATAACTCCCTTAACAACAAACATGCTCCACTAGCCTCAACAATTTCCCCAAAGGAAACTGCTGAGAACCCTACTAAACTCAGCACAGCAACAATAGCTTCATTAGCAGCAGCAAAAGAATTGAAAAAGCTTAATACAGCTGCCTGCTCCACAGCAGGGCAAGTGAATTTTCCCAAACGTCCCTGTAAAAAGTTTAAAAATTTAAATATAAATAAACCTGAAGTAATGCTACCATCTTCAAGTAAATTAAAATTACAGCAACAGCAGCAACTACAAGAAACCAATAACAACTCTGCAGCATTACCAGCCCCTCTTGCTAATTTTCCCACAGCCTGTACAGCAGCAGCAACAACGGCGGCCACAACATTAAATAACAAGACACTAGAACAGCAACAACACACCCCTCCAACAATAAATAATGAATTGTTGTTGTCATTATCAACGTCCGCCTCATCTTCATCTTCTTCTTCTGCCTCATCACCTACATCTCGTTTAAGTTCGTTGTCGTCTTTGTCGTCCTCCTGTAATATTAATGAATATCATAAATCTGTTAATCATAATAATACCATAGATCATAAACTAAACGATCAGCAACAACTACATAATAATAATAATCATATTAATAATGATGATCACAATGACGATAATGTTACCAAACATCATCACAATGATAATGATCATTCTCGTCTTCTTAATAATAATAATATCCATAATAATGATGATAATGCTGATAATAGTAATGATGATGATGAAGAAAATTCCAGTTTGACATTTCCTTCAACCAGCTCTCATCTTGAGATGGTAAGTTGTTTACTTTTAATTTTTATGAGAAACTAAAACTAAAAAAAACAAACAAATCTTAATTGTCAGTGTTAAGAGAGTGATGATGTAAAATTTTTGATTGATTTAATGTCAGGGTACGTGTATGAATTCATGGGAATTTTTCTATTATTATTTTGATTGTTATTATTTAAAGTGTGATGACAGGCAAATTATTATTTTCTTAGAATAATTGTTGGTCCTTTTGTATTCAAAGAACTTAAAAATGCGTGATTTTTTTATTTTGAAATCTTTTTACAATATAAATTTATTCAAAGTATTGATCAGTAAAGGTCATAGCTAAACCTTTTCCCATCTTTCTGGCATCAAATGGATTCCAAGCCAAAAGAACTGCTTATCTTTTGAGAGCAAAAACGAAACAAGTCAATATCGGATAGGTACTCCGTTCGAAAGTGAAGCGTATCCAAGAGAGAGCGTTCTACATCGATCGAAACAAATAGTAGTCGGGCGGGCATGGTCTGGATTATAAAGCGGGTTAGGCAAAACTTCCCATCCACTTCATTCTAAATACTTCTTAACATGTGTTGCAAATGTGGCCAATGCTCGCTTCAAAATAATCAGTTGCGTTCGGTACACGTTCCCTGTGATGGTCTGGCCAGATTTCAGCAGCTCTTAATAGATTGTATTTCAAGGTCTCTCGGCTTCAATTCGTATGGTATCCAATTTCTTCAAACGTTTTGAAATAGCTGCTTGAGTAGCTCCCAATGATTTCTCAAGCTCTGGTTGAGTTTAATGTCTCCAATTCTTGGTCTTCAAACTTTTGTGGCTGTCCAGGGCATTCACCATAAGCTTCGGTGAGCAATCGGTGTGCTTCAGCTGCACTTTTTTTTCGAATTAAAGAAGTAAAGCAAAACTTCCCGTATATGACGCTTTGTTGGTACAAAATTCGAAATTTTCGAAGTAAAAAAACTTTCTGTTTACCCTATAATGTTCAATAACGAATTGAGAATAAATAACAGATATATAGCCTTCAAAATAACCTGTATATGATCCTCAAAAGTGATCAAACACCACAAATTATTTGATTTTTTTTTAAGATAATGAAAATCCTAATATCATCGATTACAATGGAGATTGAGCTGCAAAAAAAAAAAGATTTAAGTCAGATTATAACGACTTTCATGATCTCAAAAAATCAAAAAATTCACTGGTATTTAAAAAACCGTATTCAAAAGATACGACATCTATTTCCCGCATTTTTAAGTCAATAGATTTCAGTTAGAAATTTTTAGAATAAGTAGAGCTTACATCGGTTAAATTAGATTTAAAAAAAACAGAGACTTAGTCGCTGGTTTACAGTCGGTACATAATCACTGCCAGTATACCGCCCAATTCGAAAGCTTATTAAATCATCTTTAAAGTACTGCTCCAAGATCTAGAACGAGAACCAAAGGAAACTAAAGTTAATAACTCAAAGTTGATGCAAATTGGAAGAAAGAGTTGAAAATAGAAAAACCGCGAATTTTGTGTAAAGACCAAGTCATCGTTGTTGCTAAAATTTTAAAAAATGGATACTTACATGATGAAGACTTTGAAGACATTGAAGACTCGACTTCGGTCGAGTCTAAATGCATCTAAATTTCCTTATATTGTAGAAATTCTTCCTGAGCATTACTGTAAATTACTGAATAATTCATTTCTACTTCCCGATACTCTTGATCATTCCACTGGCTCCTAGATCGTATGCGAAAACCTTGTTGAGCAGCTCCAATTGAGTGTGTCATTGCGTGTCCATTGTGTTTGTTTCTTTTAATATTTTCGTTATTCGAGTGGAGACGCTTCTGTTAATCTAGTGTGATTAAAATTTCTAGCACCTTTAATGGTCTTAAAAAACATCATATCAGAAGCATGGGTTCAACTCAAACATTGTATAATCTTATTTCGATGTTAACGAAGGGCTTCAGATCTCACCAGAGGACAACCACAAATATCTGGTTGCGAATTTGGCAACAGGACTCAGTTGCCTTTTGTAATACCATTATTGAATTAGTAAATATTTCATTGTAGGAATATCTTACTTTAAACAGCATTTGTTGAGGGAATTCTGTTAAAGGAGTCCCTCAATGCAAACATTATCAATACCACATTTTCACTTTCGTCACTTTCCATCCTTATCTTGTGTCCTCTTGTTGTCAAATGATTCGGGAATGCTTTCGAGGTGGAGATAGTAAATGCTTATAGGTATCTTTCAAATGTTATCAATGCCACCTGGCCTGCTTCTTGCACTTAAAACGAGAATAATACTCTATATCGTGCTGATTCCTTTTCGTTAACACGATGAGTTCCTCGAGTTGATTATATAAATTAGGCTTTAGGTTAGGTATTCAGGTAACCTTTCGTCTCGTACAGCTCACTTGGGTGGATTGATTGTCGCCTTTGTCGTACCTGAGAAAATAGAAGATAATGGAAAGAAGAAAGATAGAGAAGTAAAAGAATATGGAAATCTATAGGTTGAGTGAGAGTAAAGTTAGCAAGATAAAATATAGTTGGAAATTGGAGGAGTTAGAGGAGAGAAGAGTTTAAGAATTCAATGAATATCGCAGACTATCATGCGACAGTTGCTGGGTCAACCATCAGCTTTCCCTAATAAAGGCGTCTCTGCACCTTAATTCCTTCCCAGATAATCCGAAGAGATTACTAAAGGATCGCTTGCTAAGAGCCTGGCACGCAGATCACCCAATGCCGGACAATTACAAAAGAAGTGCATGATGGTTTCTTCCTCCTACAGTCCAACGCAGGCCATATTATCCTGGATTCATTACCCCACCTTGTTTATCCGCTGCTTACAAGTCTACAGCGGAATGACACATAAGAATTCTATTTCATCTTCCGACATCGAGGCTCCTATTCCCTCCAATCTATCAGCAATAGAACTGCCTTCGTTTCACTGAATCCACGTACCCAAGTGAGTACAAAATTAGGTTGTATCTTCTTATACTTACTTTCCAAAATGAGTTCATCGATTCGATTATAGAAATGATGCTGCATCTTCTCATCCTTATTTTCCATAAACATATAGACTCTGATCAGATTAGTTGTAAAAATATTTGGTGTTAGTCAAGTTTCCTATGAATCTGCTCAACGTATTTAAGTTTTTAGAGATCTTTCAGTTGAATGGTTGTAAAAAAGGTTTGTTTGAATGAAATTTGAAATTAAAATATCCTCTCGACGGGGATAACCTCCAAACTCCACGTAGTATTTTCCCTAACCCCCAAATAACTTAGAAACATGATTGATACCTCAATATATCGGGAATTCTCGGTTGCTTTTTAAAATCGAGAAAATCGACCCACAAATAGCTGAGATATAAGGAAAAAACCGGGACAACATATATTTTGATTACTAAGTCATTTATATAGACAATATGAATAGCTAATGATAGATATTTCAAAGTCCATTGCAATGATGTGTATAAGGCTATAGCAGGATGGACCTACAATGGGTCAAAATCGGGAAAAATATTTTTTTTGAACCGAATTTTTTTTTTCACCAAAAAATTTTTTTTCACTAATAAATTTAAAAAAAAAAATTTTTAAAAATTAAAAAAAAATATGGAAAAAATTAAAAACCAATTTTGAAAAAAAAAATAAATTTTATTTACCTACAAATATGGTGAAAGCTATATAAGATTCGACACAGACGAATATAGCTCTCTTACTTATCATTTCATTATTGCTGCTTTGGTCCTGAATTAGTCTGATTTGAAGATTTTTGTCAGATACGATTTTCATATTAAACATTTGAATACAAATTTATGGTAGGGGAAATCTGACAAGTACAAGAATAGATCCTTTAATATTATAAATTTTAAGAAATCTCAGTATCTTGAATACCAACACAAATTGTATAATAACTAAAAAAGTATTCCTATATTCATTATACGTCACCCTTTGGTCATTCCTCGTTATAATCCTTATTTGATTTATTTCACACTATAAATACTCACACTCTACCCGAAACCTGGAGAAATGTCTTCGTAAATGTCCACCACTTCTTTTCAAATTACTTGCTGCTAACTTACATTAAATTTATTTTAATTTCTACTCCCTCCCCCCAGCTCCCCCTCTTCTTTTAGCAAACACAAATACACACGCACTCTTAAAAAAATGATTGAATTGTTGTATACTTTTCATTAAAGTTTTTTTTTTTGTTGGTTTTTTTTTGTTGTCGTCGTTGTTATTTTTTACCAGCTCTTTTAAAACAATTTTTTTTTTAAGTATTAATGTGTGTGATTCCTTGGCATTTTTTTCTCCTTTAGTCATATTATTTTTTTTTGTTGCAATTTTTGTTGTTGGTTTTCTTCACCAGTATGACGACGTATTCAATGTTGTATGTTTGTTGGTTGGTTGGATGGTTTGATGTTTGTAGTGTCTCCATTACACGTACTTGACTTGACTCTGCTGTGTTTTTTCTACGTTTTGTTTTGCTTACTTCGTTTACTTGTGTTGCTGTCGTTGTTGTTGCTGCTGCTGCTGCTGCTGTTGTTCACATTCCTTACGCTCACTTTACAATCTCCTTAAGCATTTGTGTGTGGTAGATAATTGTTTATTATTTTAAAGCCTTCTGAATGTTATTATTGCTGTTGTTGTTTGTTACTTGTGTTGTGTTTTTTTTTGTTTTGTTTTCTTTAATGCCACTTTTTTTTACGTTGCACCTTTTGACGATTATTATTGGTAACAAAAAGCCTTAATACCTCGTTTTTTTTAATATTTAAGCCTGCTTTTTTCCACCTTAACAATGCTTCGCACAGTGTAAGTGTCTTATACGAGAAAATTTTGAAAATAAAAATAACAAAATAAACGTATAAACTTGCTTTTTTGTAAGTACTACAACAACATCTAGATATAACAATGGCAGCAGGAAGGGACAGTGGTGTTTAACATAGGATTCCAATCAATATTTTAGATCCAGATTTGTTTTCGAATAAATTTCTATTCGCCTTAATTTTTGAAAATATTATTGTAAAAATAAATTTTTAATTATTTGATTGCTTTTGATTGAATACGTTTATTTTAAACTAAATTCTGAAAATTTTTATTCGAATAAATTATTAATCGATTAAAATCAGAATATTTTTATTCGAAAAATTGTTAAATCATTTAAGTTTAAACAAATTTTCTAAATTAAATTTTTCTTAAAAACCGGTTACTTCTTTAATCGAATAAAACTTGAATCTATTTATTCGAATAAATTTTTAAGATATTTTTAATTATTTGATTATTTGAACACGTTTATTTTAAACTAAATTCTGAAACTTTTTATTCGAATAAATTATTAATCGATTAAAATCTGAAACTTTATTCGAAAAAAATTTTAAATCATTAAAGTTTAAAAAACGAATATAACTTAAAACTATTTATTCGAATAAATTTTGAAAATATTTTTCCAAAAATAAATTTTTAATTATTTGATTGCTTTTGAATGAATACGTTTATTTTAAACTAAATTCTGAAAATTTTTATTCGAATAAATTATTAATCGATTAAAATCAGAATATTTTTATTCGAAAAATTGTTAAATCATTTAAGTTTAAAAATATTTTCTAAATTAAATTTTTCTTAAAAATCGGTTACTTTTTTAATCGAATTAAACATGAATCTATTTATTCGAATAAATTTAAAAGATATTTTTAATTATTTGATTGCATTTGAACACGTTTATTTTAAAATTAAGATTAAAATCAGAATATTTTTATTCGAAAAATTTTTAAATCATTTAAGTTTAAAAAAAATTTCTAAATAAAATTTTTCTTAAAAACCGGTTATTTTTTTAATCGAATAAAACTTGAATCTATTTATTCGAATAAATTTTTAAGATATTTTTAATTATTTGATTATTTGAGAACTTTTATTTTAAACTAAATTCGAAAACTTTTTATTAGAATAAAATACTAATCGATTAAAATTTGAAACTTTTTATTCGAAAAGAATTTTAAATCACTTAAGTTTAAAAAACGAATTAATGTTAAAACTATTTATACGAATAAATTTTGAAAATATTTTTGCAAAAATAAATTTTTAATTATTTGATTGCTTTTGAACACGTTTATTTTAAACTAAATTCTGAAACTTTTTATTCGAATAAATTATTAATCGATTAAAATCAGAATATTTTTATTCGAAAAATTGTTAAATCATTTAAGTTTAAACAAATTTTCTAAATTATATTTTACTTACTTTTTTAATCGAATAAAACTTGAATCTATTTATTCGAATAAATTTTTTAGATATTTTTAATAATTTGATTATTTGAAAACTTTTATTTTAAACTAAATTCGAAAACTTTTTATTAGAATAAATTACTAATTGCTTAAAATCTGAAACTTTTTATTCGAAGAAAATTTTAAATCATTTAAGTTTAAAAAATGTTCTAAATTAAATTTTTTTAATCGAATATAACTTGAATTTATTTATTCGAATAAATTTTGAAAATATGTTTGCAATAATAAATTTTTAAGATATTTTTAATTATTTGATTGCTTTTGAACACGTTTATTTTAAACTAAGAAACTTTTTATTCGAATAAATTATTAATCGATTAAAATCTGAAAGTTTTTATTCGAAAAAAATTTTAAAGCATTTAAGTTTAAAAAATGTTCTAAACTAAATTTTTCTTAAAAACCGGTTATTTTTTTAATCGAATAAAACTTGAAGCTATTTATTCGTATAAATTTTGAAAATGTTTTTTGCAAAAATAAATTTTCAAAATATTTTTAGTTATTTTAGTTGCTTTTGAACACGTATATTTTAAACTAAATTTTGAAGTTTTTATTCGAATAAATTATTAATCGATTAAAATCTAAAACTTTTTATTCGAAAAAAAATTAAGTTTAAAAAATGCTTTAAATTAAATTTTCGTAAAAAACGGTTTTTGCAAAAATAAGTTACATTATTCGAATAAATTTTGAAAATATCTGAATCATTTTATTCGAATAAATTTAAAATTTTTTTTGGAAGGTAATAAAAATAAGTACAAAAAAATTTCTAAATTAAATTTTTCTTCAATACCGGTTACTTAATCGACTATAACTGGAATTCTGTTATTCGAATAATTTATGGAATTTTTTTAATTCTAATTATTTTAAAGATGAACATTCGAATCGGATTATTAATTTTTTATTCCATTAAGTATTGTTTTTTTTTTTCTGCTACAAACTATTTAAAAACTCGATTTTTATTCGAATAAATTTAAATTCTTGAATTATATTTAAATATTCAATTATAACTACAGTTTTTATTCGAATAAATTTTTGCAAAAATAAAGATATTTCTGGTTTTAAAACATGTTTAGTTTATTAATCGATTGAAATTTACAAATTTTTGCAAAAATATTTTTTAAATTATTTATAAAACCTCTATTTATTCGAATAAATTTCTGTACATAGAATGTACATATTTGTTTAAAATCATATTGTTTATTTGAATATTCTTTTTTTATTCACTTAAATATTCGATTAAAAATACTGTTATTATTCGAATAAATTTCTATTCATCTTTAAATCGTTTAAAAATAGTGTTTTTATTCGCATAAATTTTGAAAATAAGTTTCAAACTTTATTCATCTTAATAAATTTTGAAAAAAATTATTCGATTAAAAATATTATATTTATTCGAATAAATTTCTAAAAAAATTTCATATTTATAGTTTTTAGTGTTTTTATTCGAATAAATTTAAAAAAAAATTATTCGATTAAAAATATAATTTTTATTCGAATAAATTTCTAAAAAAAAATATGTATTCGAACAAATTTCTAATTACATATTATTATTTATACATTATTCGATTAAAAATATTGTTATTATTCGAATAAATTTCTATTCATCTTAATTATTCGATTAAAAATAGTGTTTTTATTCGCATAAATTTTGAAAACAAGTTTCAAACTTTATTCATCTTAATAAATTTTGAAAAAAATTATTCGATTAAAAATATTATTTTTATTCGAATAAATTTCTAAAAAAAATATAATTAAAAAATGTTCATATTTATAGTTTTTAGTGTTTGTATTCGAATAGATTTTGAAAACAATTATTCGATTAAAAATATAATTTTTATTCGAATAAATTTCTAAAAAAAATATAAAAAAAATTTTAATGTATTCGAACAAATTTCTAATTATTATTATTTATACATTATTCGATTAAAAATACTGTTATTATACGAATAAATTTCTATTCATCCTAATTATTCGATTAAAAATTGTGTTTTTATTCGCATAAATTTTGAAAACAAATTTCAAACTTTATTCATCTTAATAAATTTTGAAAAAAATTATTCGATTAAAAATTTTATTTTTATTCGAATAAATTTCTAAAAAAAATATATGTATGTATGTATTTAAAAAATTTTCATATTTATAGTTTTTAGTGTTTCTATTCGAATAAATTTTGAAAAAAATTATTCGATTAAAAATATAATTTTTATTCGAATAAATTTCTAAAAAAAAATTTTAATGTATAGGAACAAATTTATAATTATTATTATTTATACATTATTCGATTAAAAATATTGTTATTTTTCGAATAAATTTCTATTCATCTTAATTATTCGATTAAAAATTGTGTTTTTATTCGCATAAATTTTGAAAACAAGTTTCAAACTTTATTCATCTTAATAAATTTTGAAAAAAATTATTCGATTAAAAATATTATTTTTATTCGAATAAATTTCTAAAAAAATATATTTAAAACGTTTTCATATTTATAGTTTTTAGTGTTTTTATTCGAATAAATTTTGAAAAAAATTATTCGATTAAAAATATAATTTTTATTCGAATAAATTTCTAAAAGAAATATAAAAAAAATTTTAATGTATTCGAACAAATTTATTTTATATTATTTATACATTATTCGATTAAAAATATTGTTTTTTATTCGAATAAAATTTCGAAACAAGTCTATACGAAGAAATTTTTTTTCATTTTAATTATTTGATTGGAAATATTTGTAGTTTTTACCACTTTTAAGACATTATTTGACCACTGTGCCCTGAAAACAACAACATTTATGACGAAGAAGAAGACTACGACGACTACTAGTACCGGGAGTACAAACAAAGTATTACGTTATGCTCGTTTTAAATATTTGCATTTCTCCCTTTTATTTTATTATACAAAATATTTTGTGTTTGTTGTTGATGTTGTTGTTCGTTGCTGGCAATTGTTTCTGGCTTGTTGACCACTTTATGTTTTGTCTTGGATGGTTGCTTAGCTGGGCTGGTTGGTTGGCTGGATGGTTGACTGACTGGATGGCTGGCTGGCTGGTTGGCTAGATGGTTGGGTTATTTGTTGTAGTTACATTACAATTCTTTGACTGACAGACAGGCTTGTTTTTCCTTAAACTTAAAAATAAAAAAAAACTAACGATTGTGTAGAAAACTTAGTTACTTATTTGAACCCTTTCCACCACACAATTATTTGTTTTTTTTTTTTCAAAACTTTTGATATTTGTATGTTTGATTTTTATTTGTGCTCTAGACTTCTTGTTCTTTTAAAGTTTGTTTGTGCTGTTGTAATTTTCACAATTGATTTGTTATTTGCAGTTGTTGTTAAGAGTAAGAAAAAAAATAGAAAAATCATAGTGAAATTAATCCCCTACCCCCTGCTCATCATGACTAACTAAACCTTAAATTCAGGTCTTTTTGTTGGTGTTTATCATGTAAAATGGTTTACATGTCTGCTGGCCTGCTTTAATGTCTCCCATAAAGCACAAGTTTTCAGTTTGTTCTATGTTGACTGTCATGGGACGTATTAATTGTTAAAATCTTTTAAGTATTTTTTAAGTCAGTTTTTTTTTTAGAATCGACTCTGTTGAAAATAAGGTAGAGAGGGTTTGATTATTTTAGCTTCATCTTCATGTCTATGTGCTCTAGTCTGTGTGTTTTAAAAGTTCTCATGTCTGGTTTTTCTTTTTTTACAGGAATATTTATGAATTAATTTTTATAATTAAATAACCTGGCGTTTTATTTTTTGTATTTTTAGTTTGTTTTAAGCCTGTCTCTATATACATAGTAATTGTAAACACGTTTTTCTTTCCCTGAATTTTTTTGCTTGCATAGATAATATGTTGTATTTCCTTTATTTGTGTTGAAGATCAAGGCCAGTTGTTAATTAAATTTATTTTAAAAACATAAATTCAATACAAAATAATAAAAGAGGGGGAATTTTAAATGCTTTTTGAATGATATTGCTGCAAAGCAAGGTGCCTATTAGGCTTTAAGATTTCAACTATCCAGTTCAAGAAACTTTAAACCATATTCTTAAAATCGTAAAATTAAAGAAATTATTGTGTGAATTATAATTTTAGTTAAATGTATAAATTATCAAATCAAAAATGCCATGAATGGCATGTTTAATAGTTATAAATTTATTATGTTAACTTTAAAATAAATTTAATTAAAAAAATTGTAGCACGATTAAACTTAAAAGCAGAAAATTGGAGTTTAAACTAAGTTTAACTGACATTTTCTTTACGCAAAACATACTAAATTATTAAAAGGAACTAAAAACAATGCAATGTTAAATTGAATTTAAAAAAAATTTAATCCAAAATAATTTCCTAATATTTTTGTAAAAATATATTTTTTTAATCGATAAAAATCGGTATTTTTTTATTCGAATAAATTTTTCTAATCTAAAAACAATGCAATGTTATGTTGAATCCAAAACAATTTCTAATATTTTTGTTAAAAATATATTTTTTTAATCGATTAAAATCGGTATTTTTTTATTCGAATAAAATTTTCTAAACTAAAAACAATGCAATGTTATGTTGAATCCAAAACAATTTCTAATATTTTTGTAAAAATATATTTTTTTAATCGATTAAAATCGTTATTTTATTCGAATAAAATTTTCTAAACTAAAAACAATGTTATATTGAATCCAAAACAATTTCTAATATTTTTGTAAAAATATATTTTTTTAATCGATTAAAATCGGTATTTTATTCGAATAAACTTTTCTAAAATTAAAGTGTCTATATTAGATTTTTCTCAAAACCTTTTAATTTTATAATCGGCAACTATACGAATATTTTTATTCGAATAAATTTGAAGGATTTTCTTAACATTCATCATTAATTTTTTTTTTAAAACCGTTTAATATTTTAATCGACTATTCGAATAAATTTGAAACCTGTATAATTCGAGTAAAATTGTGAATAATTTTCTTAAAATTCATCATTTTCTAAATTAGATTTTTCTCAAAAACTCTTAATTTTTTAATCGGCTAATATCCGAATATTTTTATTCGAATAATTTAAAAAACTGTATTTAATTCGAGTAAAATTGTAAAGAATTTCCTTGAAATTCATATTTATTTTTTTCAAACCGTTTAATATTTTAATCGACTATAACCCAAATATTTTGAATCGATTAAAATTTTAAAAATTTTTCTAAAAATAAAGAGTTAGATTTTTCTCAAAACCTCTTACTTTTTTAATCGGCCAATAGCCGAATATTTTTATTCGAATAAATTTGAAAATAAAATTTTAAAGGATTTTCTTAACAATTACCATTTAATTTTTTCAAACCGTTTAAAATTTTAATCGACTAAAGAAATTTAAAAAATGTATTTAATTCGAATAAATTTAAAAAAAAAATTCTGAAAATTTTGTTCTAAATTAGATTTTTCTCAAAAACTCTTAATTTTTTAATCTGCTAATATCCGAATATTTTTATTCGAATATATTTGAAAACTGTACTTAATTCGAGTAAAATTCTAAAGAATTTCCTTAAAATTCATATTTATTTTTTTCAAACCGTTTAATATTTTAATCGACTATAACTATAAAAATTCATCATTTTCTAAATTAGATTTTTCCCAAAACCTCTTAATTTTTTAATCGGCTAATATCCGAATATTTTTATTGGAATAAATTTAAAACCTGTATTTAATTCGAATAAAATTTTAAAAAAATTTTAAAATAAAATTTTAAAGAATTTTCTTAAAATCCATCCTTTTTTCTAACCGGTTAAGATTTTAATCGACTCAAGCCAAATATTTTTATTCAAGTCAATTTTAATTTTTCTACAAGTTGTATTACAAATAAAAACCCGGATTTTTAATCGTATAATTTTGTATGTACCCTAATTTTCGATTAAGAATACTGTTTTTATTCGAATAAATGAAATTTAGCCTAATTTTGAAATTATTTAAAAATTCTAATCTTTATTCCATTCGACATTATTAATGTACTAAAATTTTAATCTATTTATTCGAAAAGATCTATTATTAGAAAATTTTTGTTCAAAACCGGTTACTTTATTAATCGGTTAAAACCCGAATATTTTTATTCGAATAATTTTTGAAAATATTTTTTAATTTTAAAAATTGCTATTATTATTTATTCATATAAATTTCAAATACAAGTTTTATAATGTTTTTCCATTTAGATTTTTTATTATTCGATTACAAATTTTCGAATAAAATTTGAATTTTTTAAAATCTACATAAAATTTGGTTTGTGTATTCGGAAAATGTTGTTTAAAAAATTGTATAAATTAAATTTTCATTAACCGGTTAATTTATATTTATTTTATTCGAATAACCGAATCTTTTTATTCGAATAATTTTTAAACTTATCGTATTAATTTTATCTCTATTTGTAATTCTACTTATAATATTTTTATTTTCGTCAAACTCGATGTCTATTCGATTAATAATATTGATTTTATTCGAAATACTCAAAACGGTTTTCTTAATTACTGTTTATTTTTCAAATTATTTTAAATCCGAATTCGAAACCGGTTAATTTATTAATCGACTAAAAACCGAATATTTTTATTCGAATAATTTTTAACATAATTTTATAATTTTATCTCTATTTTTAATTCTACTTATTATGTTTATTTTTTCGTCAAATTTGAATACAATTTTTATTCGATTAATAATATTGATTTTATTCGAATAAAATTCGAAATACTCAATAGAACTATTTTAAAATGTTTTCTTAATTATTGTTTATTTTTCAAATTATTTAAAACCTGAATTAAAAACCGGTTAATTTATTAATCGACTAAAAACGGAATATTTTTGTTCGAATAATTTTTTGACATATCGTTTTAAATGTATCTACATTTTTAATTCTACTTATAATGTTATTTTCGACAAACTCGAGCTTTATGCATTTGAATACAATTTTTATTCGCTTTAATTATTCGATCGATATTTTTAGATTTTATTCGAATAAATTTCGAAATACTCAATAAAACTATTTTAAAACGTTTTCTTAATTACTGTTTATTTTTCAAATTATTTAAAACCCAAATTTGAATCCGGTTAATTTATTAATCGACTAAAGCGAAACATTTTTTATTCGAATAATTTTTTGTTTAATTCTTCTATTTTATATGTTGTATGTATTTAAAAACTATTTCGAATAAATTAAAATTCGGTTAATTATGCGATTAAAAATATTTGTTTTATTCGAATAATTTTCTAAAATTAAAAAAACTAATAAAATTTTACAAGCAATTCATACTAATTCTTATTTTCCTCTTTTCTAATTTCAGAAAAAATGCCCAATATCTACGCTAGATAATACAGCAGCGCATCTAAATGGAACCAGTGAATGCCCTAAAGAAGACTCAAGTGATCTAATTAAAAAAGATGTTAACAAAATTGTAAACAAACAAACACCCAGTATAACACCCATTAACTCTCCCAGCCGGACAATGGACCACAATGCAAACGGATCATTAACCCTATCGCCCTCCAATGCCTCACAAACATCATGTTCTTCTGTTTCAAATACCTCAACGGCAGCGGCCACAACAGCCAGTGCAGCAACGGTTAATATGAATTCCAATTCGAATTCGAATTCATCATCGTCCAACAGCAGCGATAAGAAACAAAAGAAAACGGTTACATTTAAGAATGTACTCGAGACTAGTGATGACAAAAGTGCGGTTAAAAAGTTCTACAATCCAGATAATCGTAAGCCCTTGGTGTCGATTATCAAGAAAGAATGCCTTAACCGGCCCCTCATGTATACTAGAAGTAGTGAGTGCATTGTAAGACCTTCGAGGCTAACCGAAATACTCAAAAATAATTCAAATATTGATAAATTAAACTCTTTGAAATTTCGCACGAATCATTCGACCGGTAACGAGAGTTGTTCGGTTTTGGCAGGTCCTCTGTCTAGAGTATTCGGGGCGCCTAGTGAAGAGGAGGACAGCAAACAGAAACATAATATTATTAACTTTCGTTTGAGTAAAGAACAAAGCGATGAGGAACAGGAGGAGGAGGAAGACGATGATGATGATGAGGACGATGATGAAGAAGAGGGTGAGGAAGAGGAGCAGGGTGATGAAGAGGAGGATGAGGAGGAACAGCAGGTGGCACAGGAAATGTGTGCTGTGATCAAACAGGATTTAGAGCCAGAACATAAACTGAAGTTGAAAGTGTGCAGCGAAGATGAGGATGAGGATCAACAAATGATTGTGGACAAACACTTTGTTTTGCCCAAACGCAGTTGCCGTTCATCGAGGATTATTAAGCCCAATAAACGTTTGATAGAGGATGGTATTATCTGCAAGAAAAGTACATTAAAAACATCAACATCTACAGCAGCTACTGGCGTTTTAGCGGCGAAAGAAGAGAAGTTAGTGGCTGCAACTCAACAGCCAAATTATTTTGGTTTGGGCGATTATAATGCCAAGGAGTGTAATGGCACAGCTAGTAAGTTTAATTTATTATTTAATACGACAAACTCTCTATAATACTGATTAAACTTTTACCATTTGCAGCCCTAAAATCCTCCAAGGAATTGATGTTGGATAGTGCAAAACTTTCCTCAACATTTGCCAGCACCTCCAATGTTTTCTCGAATTTTGGCAGCACCTCAACAACTAATGCAACCAACAGCAGCAGCTCACTAAAGCCCAGTAGTTTTGTTTTAAGACAACCTCGACTACAATTCGAATCTTTAACAAATAACAACCCCACAACCGCAACCAGTGATCGTAATATTAACACAAACTCTAATGCAGCTGTAGCAGCCGCAGCGGCCGCTTTAGCCTTATCCGCTTCATTGCCCAAATCTTTGCAACAGGCCATATCATCTTCGGCGGCCACTGCTGGAAGTCTAAGTAGTACAGCTTCTTTGCTGTCGCCCACATTTTCCTTAAACGGTACCAGTGCTATCAAAAATAATGTCAATACAAGTGAGTAGTACTTATTAGTAGGAGAAAGGATGATGATTGAAATTCAAAATTAAATTTTTGTTTTATTTTTTTTATAGCTACAGTCCCTGTTGCTACATCTTCCCCGGCAGCCCATCAGTGTGCTGTTTGTTCTTCCATAATACATTCGAAAAATTTGCCACAAGCCAATAAATATGTGGAACTAAGCTGTGAACATTGCCGTAAATTCATATCGAAAATAGCCAAGAAATCTCTTGCCATGAAAAATTCAACCACAATGAAAACCGTACAACTCCAATGCAAAGCAGATGGTAAGTTTCTTTCTTCTTTAGATCTAAGCTTTATTATACCCTTCATACATATATTCTGGAGTCTTAGTCGATATCCATGTCCGTCTGTGTGTTGAAATCAACTTTCCGATGCCTCTAAATAACTTACAAACATAATAGATATACCAATATATCGGCTGGTTCGGTTGCTATTTAAAATCGAGAAAATCTGCCGACAAATGGCGTAGATATAAGCAAAAAACCACGACTAAATGGATTGTTCATCAACGTTTTTGTTTAGTTCCAAAATGACATCTTACTTCAAATATAAATACACCCCAATTATGAATAAAAAATTCCCCGGGAGTTTGTTCCCTGGGAATTTTTTCCCATTGAATTTAAATAGGAAAAATGAGAAAAGGGAAAAAACTCCCGGGGAGTTTTTATTCATAATTGGGCTGATAAGCTTTTACTTGGGAAGTGTTTAAAATGTGCTTCACTAACATTGCTTTCCTTTCTTTTTTTGCTTTATACTGAACCTCTATTAAAACTTATTTTACATTTTAAATCAATCCTTCTTCTCTTTCCTTTTCCATCCACCAGGAAATTGTGTGATTTTGCCGCTTAACAATAAAGCGGGTCATTTGAAAAACTTTAAGAAAGTTTACAAAGAACGTTGTGGCTATTGTTGGCTGAAAAAGTGTCTGCAAACTTTACAATTGCCAAAAGTGAGGCTAAATGCAGTGCTGCCGGTGCTAAGCAATTCTACCACCACAACCACCAACATCAACACCAGCAGCAGCAGCAGCATTAAATCTTCTCTGCAAGATACCAAATCGAAAAAAGAATTACTTGAAGAAACAGCTAAAGTAGCAGCGGCCGGAGCAATTAAATGGAAACCTTTACAGGATCCATTAATAAATACAGCTGCTATTACCAATAATACAACTACTACTTCTTCTCTAACGGAAACTTTAAAATTGAATCTGAAATCGAATCCTTTGGTTGAGAATAATGTTACCTTTGGCAGTGTGCCTTTGCTAAGGCCGGCCATATTGGAAAAGCCTTTATTCCTGAAATCTTCCTTAGAAACCAAACAAGAAAAAGTGGATAGAAAACCATTGGATATAATAAAGGATTTGAAAACCGAACCTTTAGCAATGGAAACAATAACGCCAGCCTTAAAGACCTCCTCAAAAAAGAAAGATAAATCTTTGGACAAGGAACGCAAGGACTTGAGAATAAAGGAAATGCTTTCACCCAAAATGGAAAATGACAAAACGAAAGAGCCTAAAGCAAAGTTGGAGAATTTATCCAGCGATTTAAAGGAAGCCACACAAGATGATACAACAGCTGCTGCTAACCTACCCTGCTCTACTAATGCAACAGCTGCAGCAACTGCTGTAACTGCAGCAGACAAACGTCAACGTATAGACTTAAAGGGTCCCCGGGTAAAACATGTCTGTCGCAGTGCTTCTATAGTTTTGGGACAACCTTTGGCCATGTTTGGTGAGGAAGGCGAGGAATCGATTTTAAGCGAAGAACAATTGCAGCAAACGGAAACAAAACTTCCTCTAACCGATGAAAACGACAACTGTGCCTCCTGTAAAACCCAGCAATTGGTAACGGAAGACAACTGTGGCATTACAGAGCCACCTCTAAAGACAGCTAAAATCGAGAAAATAGACAACAACACCACAAAGGCCTTAGTGCCAGTCTCGAAATTATCACAACGACCCCATCACTACAACACCCAACTGACAGCCTATAAGAAACAAATAAACAGCCAAATGAATCCCTCCTTAATGCCGCCTCGGGCACGCAAGGAACCCCAATTGAAGTGTAAACTTTTAATCTCCATTGACTTTTGGGAGAACTATGATCCAGCTGAAGTATGCCAAACTGGTTTTGGTCTTATCGTTACGGAAACAGTGGCGCAGCGCGCTTTATGTTTTCTGTGTGGTTCGGCTGGTCAGGAACCCTTAATATTCTGTTCATGCTGCTGTGAACCGTATCATCAGTATTGCGTCCAGGACGAATTCAATCTCAAACATGGCTCTCTGGATGACACGCTGCTGCTGAATGAAAGTTGCCTCAGTGTTACGGGCCTCGGTACGAATGCGAATACGGTCATAGCCAAACTAAATTGGCTGTGTCCGCGGTGTACGGTGTGTTACACCTGTAACATGTCTTCCGGTGCTAAAGTGAAATGTCAGAAATGTCAAAAGAATTACCACTCCACGTGTTTGGGTACCAGCAAACGTCTGCTGGGCGCCGATCGTCCTTTAATCTGTGTCAACTGTTTGAAGTGTCGCTCCTGCTCCACCACCAAAGTTACCAAATTTGTGGGCAACCTGCCGATGTGCACCAACTGCTTTAAGTTGCGCAAAAAGGGTAACTATTGTCCGGTGTGCCAGAAGTGTTATGATGATCAAGACTTTGATTTGAAAATGATGGAATGTGGTGACTGTCGTCAATGGGTTCATGCCAAATGTGAAACCTTAACCGATGAGCAATACAATTTGCTAAGTACTTTGCCCGAATCCATAGAATTTATATGCAAAAGATGTTCCCGCAAATCGCAGGATGCTAAACAAAGAGCCTGTGAGTGGCGGGAGGCGGTGAAAGAGGAATTCAAATCCAGTTTAATGAGTGTATTAAAGTTGCTAAGCAAATCTCGCCAAGCCTGTGCTCTATTGAAATTAAGTCCCCGCAAACAAATGAAGTGTGCCTGTGGCTCCTCATCCTCCTCCAATTCTTCAACTGTTGGCCACAAGTTTCAGCCAAAATCTTTGCAATTCAACTCGCAGCAATCTCAATTAAGTAATAATAATGAGCAAGATCCCTTAGCTTTGACCAACAATATAGATATTTATGAATTTGATGACCGCGAAAGAGAACAAGTGACATTGAATAATTCCTCTTTGGAGTTGCAATCAAAAAAATGTATATGCCAGGCTCAATTGTCTTCGGCCCAAAGTAACTTAAGTCTAGTGGAGATAAAACATAAAATCTCCAATGGCGCTTATGTGTCGTTGGCGGAGTTCAACTATGACATGAATTTGGTAATACAACAGGCCAACTGTGATGATTTGGTTATAGTGTATAAGGAGATTTTAAGTGAACAATTTCCTTGGTTTCAAAACGAAACTCAAGCCTGCACCGATGCCTTGGAAGAGGACATGTACGAATCGGCGGGTGGAGCTTATGGTCTCAATACTTCTGTAGACAGCGAGTCGGATTACAATATGGATTGTTTGCCCTCCAGTCAGGAGCAACAGGATGATCAAGATCGTTCGGCTTTGTTGGCTGAACTGCCACAAGATTTGGAGGAGCAAATGTATAACATCAAATCTCGTGCGGATGCCAGAATTTGCTTATTTTGTCGGCGTACCGGTGAAGGTTTGCCGGGAGAAGAGTCTCGTTTGTTGTATTGTGGCCATGACTGTTGGGTCCATACCAATTGTGCTTTATGGTCGGCCGAGGTGTTCGAAGAGATCGATGGTTCTTTGCAAAATGTCCACTCGGCTGTGGCACGCGGACGCATGATTAAATGTTCTGTGTGCGGCAATAGAGGAGCCACCGTAGGCTGCAATGTTAAGTCGTGTGGTGAACACTATCATTATCCCTGTGCTAGATCTAAAACTTGTGCCTTTTTAGCCGACAAATCTATGTATTGTCCTCAACATGCCGCGAGTTTCAGCCATGCAAAGACCAGCTTCGAAACACAATTCGAGGTAACGCGTCCAGTTTATGTGGAATTGGAGCGTAAGCGCAAGAAACAGGTGGAACCCTCAAAGGTTCAATTTCATATAGGTTCTTTGGAAGTCAAGCAGTTGGGCCATATTTTACCCAGATTCTCGGACACTTATGAGTCTTTGGTGCCGGTAAATTTCCTGTGCTCACGTCTGTATTGGTCTTCTAAGGAGCCTTGGAAAATAGTGGAGTACACCGTTAGAACTTATATATACAATAACTCCTCTTCTTCACTGTCCAATGGAGCTATAGATTTGGGTAAAAACTTTACCGTGGATCATACTCAAAACAATTCAGCCCTAGTGCAACTGGGTCTTTCGCAAATACAACAATGGCATTTAAGTTTGTCCAAAGGAGACTATGAGACGGCCGAGGAATATGATTATTTAAATAATTTTCCACAGCATTCCTCCTGTTCGGGCAATAATACTCAAGAAACCAATGCCACCAACGATGAGGAACCCCAAACCAATGCCGATTTGCTACCACCCGAAATCAAAGATGCCATATTTGAGGATTTACCGGGTGACCTATTGGAGGGTATTTCCATGTTGGATATTTTCACCAAATGCATGAATTATGAGGATATGGCTCAAGGGGAACACTCCAAAGATGGTGTTACCAATCAACAGATGTCCGATGAAGATACCATGACCTCTATAGGAGCCTTTACCAAGCAACTAACGGCAGAATTCAACAGCAATTGGTCCAACACGGCCAATCATAATCATGTTGAAGATGCATTGCTTACAACTACCACGGTAACAGCTGCCCAGGCGGTAAAACTTCAAAAGCTAAAAAAGTCTTCTTCTCCGGTCATCAATTGTGATGTTAATGCCAAAAATGCCATTAAACGCAGGAAGATATCCGAAAATATGCTGCTTTCTCTCAACAATCATCAGCGTTCACAGAAGAAAGAGGTGGCCTCGGTGACACGCAGACTGGATATGGAGGGTTCTAATAAAAGAACTTTCACCTGGAGTGCTGAGAAAAGATATAATTTGGATTCAAGCCAAACGGATAGCAAAATCAAACTAATGCAAGTGGATGGTGTGGATGACAGCATTACAGAGTATCGTTTTGTTACACAAGAGGCCACACAGACAGCCGTCAAGTGTGAAAGATGTCAATGCACCTATCGCAACATAGAATCTTTCCAAAGGCATTTAAACAACTGTGAGCCAATGTCCTCTTCCACTAGCGAATCAGAATCTGAACATAATTCCCAAATACCCGATGCAACACACAACACACCGCAGGCTTTGACATTGGAACAATTGCAGGAGCTAAATAATAAACTACAACAGCAGCAACAGCAGCAAAGAAATAACCAAATGCCTTTTATACAAAGCATACCCACACAAACTTTGTCCCAATTACAGGGTTTACAAACGGCCAACATTTTGCAGGGAGTGCAATTGCAAGGTGTACAAAACTTGCAAAATCTACAGAATTTACACAATATACAGCAGCTGACACAGCCTCAAACGTTGGGAGGAAACTTTTTCATTTCCACCAGCCAACCAGACATGAATCAGGCATCCAACGATCTCCAATTGTATGCCAATACCTTACAGGGTCTGACAGCCAATCTAAATGGTACGTTTACCCTGCAACCAACGGCAAATCAATACACCACTGCACCACAATTGCAACAAAATCAACCCCAACTCATAGCCGTGTCCACAAATCCAGATGGCACCCAACAGATTATTCAATTGCCGGCTACGCAAACGCATCAAACCATGCCGGCTACATATCAAACCTTACAGGCCACCAACTCGGACAAGAAAATAGTGCTGCCAGTGACACAAGGAAAACCCCTCAAAACTATGGCTACTAAAGCCGCCCAACAGGCAGCAGCTAAAAATAAACTAAAAGCCACCACCGTGGTGAAACCTATACAATCGAAAATAAACGTTACAGCAGCAAACACCAACAATCACATCACACAACCACAAACCGTTAATGCTACACAACTACTGAATCAACAGTTGCTGCAGCAACTGCAACAGCAGGCCCAACACAACTCACAGCAGCCGCAACTACTTTTCCAAACCGCTCAGCCACAACAGCAACAGCCACAAATAATAATGCAACAGCAACCACAGAATATCATTTCATTTGTGACCACCACAAATGATGGCTCACAACATCCACAGCTACAGTATGTTACTTTGCCCACAGCTCAACAAACCACGGAATACAAGCCCCAGACCCAAGCATCTCTATTCACCGCCGCCAATACCCAGCCTTTATTGCAATCAGCCTATTTGCAGACAGATGCCAGTGGCAATTTGGTGTTAACCAATGGACCACCACAAAATACCGGCTCTCTGCAGTTGATATCCACACCCCAGGGACCTCAAGTGATAGGCACCTTAATACAGCCCCAAACTTTGCAATTGCAAGGAGGAAATGTTTTAACCACCACCACAACGGCCACAGCCGAAGGAGGAATACCCCAACAGGGCACGGGTCAGACACAGCAACAGCAAGTCATTATTAGCGGCAATCCTAATGGAACAACTAATGGTTTGGAGATGCTATCGGCAGCCACACAGCCTCAAGTCATATTGGCCACCACTACCCAGCCCATGTACTATGGCTTAGAGACAATAGTGCAAAATACGGTAATGTCCTCACAGCAATTTGTCTCCACCGCCATGCCGGGAGTGTTAAGTCAAAATGCCAGCTTTTCGGCCACCACTACACAAGTATTTCAGGCCAGTAAAATAGAACCCTTGGTGGATATACCGGCTGGCTATGTTTTGCTCAATAATGTGGATGCTAATAATGCTTTAATGCAGCAACAGCAAGCTAACAATGCAGCCAATACGGCTGCACAACAGCAGGCCAATCAAAATAATTTCATACAAGCCGCTTTGCAGCAACAGGCTCAAGCTTTGGCGGAACAGCAACAACAACAGCAGCAGCAGCAACAACAACAGCAGGCCCAAAATAATGTTTATCGCCTGCAGACGCCACCAGTCAACACAGCTCAAGGCTACCAAATGCAAACTCAGCCACAAATAATGGTAACGCAGCAGCCACAGGTGCAAACCTCAACCGCTGCACAACCACAATATGTGGAGGCTACAAATCCAGCACAAAATGTGCACTTGGTAAGTGCAAAGGTGGCGCCAGTGGCTCAAGTAAAACGAACGAAATCCTCTGCTCCAGTGGCCACCGTAACCAAAGTACAGCCGCAAGTGGTAAACAAAGTAATGCCCAATGTAGTACAAATAAACAGTCAACCACAGACACAAACCCAAAAAATTAAACTACAAACTACACAAATGCAGCAGCCCTCCGCCTTACATGCTACAAATCTCAAACAATTAAATCAAAACAACTTGAATAGCATAATGCAGCAGCAGCAGCAACAAATACCAGCCACCATAACTGTAACACCACAAACAAAAGCAGCGACACAAGTGGATGTGGCCACGCCCCAACTAATAACCACATCGGCGGCAGCTGCAGCCGGCTCAATAACCACAACCACAACTACAGCTAACAACAATAAGAAAACCAACATGATCAGGCCTTTACACAAATTGGAAGTGAAACCCAAAGTTATGAAGACCGCCACAGCTACAGTGGTAACCAAACCAACTGCAACCACCAACAACAATGTAAACAATACAAACCCGCCCTTAAATCAGCTACAAATACCAGCAATACCCACAAATCCCAATAAAATGATTTTACTAAAACCTCAACAACAACAGCAGCAGCAACTACAACTGCAGCAGCATCCGCAGCAAACAACACAGCAGCAACAGCCAAGCATAGTAGCAAATAACACTCCAGCAAATCTACCCCTAACTGAAGAACCTGCCGCCATTATACCCCTAACAAATCTAACAGAACCAACAGAAAATTCAGAATTTATGAATATACAACATGTGGCCAATAACCATCAGCAACATTACAATGTGGCCGATGCTTTACTGCTGGACGACAGCTCTCAAATGGCCCAGCAAACTCTCTCACATTGTAGTTTCTCAAATACAACGAATAATTATGAGCAAACACCACAACAACCACAAGCCACAGCAGCAACAGCTACCCACAATAACACAGATAGTGTTAGCAACATATTGCCCACAATACAAAGAATGCCTCAGTACACCAACATCAATATTGTGAATCCCTTGCAACAGTATTCCACCACCAACACCCTGACAACATCAACGTCTACGACCAGCACTACCATAACACGACCCACCAATCGTGTCCTGCCCATGCAACAGCGGCAATATGAACAACATTCTCAGACCAGCAGCTGCAGTACTACATCTTCCACCTCTACGGCGGCAGCAGCTGCAGCCGCCACGCAATTTACACACACCACTACCACGAATTCACAGATCTCACAAAATCACACAAACTCCAGCGAGGATGCGATGCAACAATCCTCGATTAAAGCCAACATAAATAAAATTGCTTACGAGCCGGAGGTAAAACAAATGTTGCTACACTCACCACAACCGCCGCTCACCACAAATGAAGCTCAGCAGGTCGCTCAGGCTCATCATGGCCAACACCAACAATTGCAGCCTCAACATGTCATGCATATGCAGCAACAAAGTCTGCAACACAATTTGCCAAAATCCTCACCTCCGCCTCTCAGCTACGACATGGTGGAAAAACCTGAGGAACCAAACTCAAAAATGTGTTTGCATGATTTGAATTATGTTAACAATGGCATGCCGCAATTTGTTAATCCCGAAGGTTGCCTCATAACAGATCCCAAATTCCCTCCCGAAGGTGAGGTTATTCTCGGTTCGGATTGTTGTGGAAACGAAGAAGAAGCCTTAGGTTCGGCAAATGCCGACGAGGAAGAAGCCGACGAAGAACAGGCCCAGGATGAGGAAGAAGATGATGGTTTTAGTTTGAAAATGCCATCAGCAGATGGTTCCGATAACCTATCCATGGATAGTGATGAGCCGGCCGTTAAAGAGAAAATCAGCAAAATTCTAGACAATCTAACTAACGAAGATTGCAATGATTCGCTAAATACCTCTACCACTTTGGAAGCTCAAGTTGAAATGGCCTGCAATAATCAATATCTCAATGCCACACTAACAGCAGCAGCAGATAATCTAGATAATGGCCAACATAATCTAAACTCTAGCAGCAACGAGCAGCATCAGCAGCAGCAAAACCAATTAACGCCACAAGAAGCTAATGAATATTATACTCCCACTACTGAAGAGACGTCAGCATTTATAGCCGCTCAATTGGCAGCCGAAAATATGAAAGAACACCAAGACGCCGAAAACTATAATAAAATGATGATGGAAACTCATGATGCCGCCAAGCTACAGCAGGAGGTGGAAAACACTCTCAACACCAACTACATGCAAAACTGTCAAAACTCCCTACAACCCGCCTCGAATTTAAACAACCTGCAGCAGCAGCAGCAACAGCCGCACACAAACAACTTAGCAGCTCCCCTAACTATGGCGTCTAATCAAGCCGCTCATCCTCCCTCCAGAGACCCCAAACGTATAACAGGACCCCATCTACTCTATGAAATACAAAGTGAAGATGGCTTCACCTACAAATCCTCGTCCATCTCTGAGGTATGGGAGAAAGTGTTTGAGGCAGTGCAAGTGGCACGGCGGGCCAATGGTTTAGCTCCGCTACCCGAAGGCCCCTTGGCCGATATGAGTGGTGTACAAATGATTGGTCTTAAGACGAATGCCTTGAAATATCTCATCGAACAATTGCCGGGTGTGGAGAAATGCAACAAATACACACCCAAATATCATAGACGCCATGGTTCAAGTTCATCCTCCCATACGGCTTCCACTAGCTCTTTATCCTCTTCCTCCTCCATGAATGGTAATGCCTCGGTGGCCGGCTCTCTGGACACCGACAGCAATAGTATGGATTATGCTTCGGATCAAGAGGATATGACGGAAAATCCCTATGACTGTGCCCGCTGTGAACCATATTCAAAGCGTTCCGAGTATGATATGTTCAGTTGGTTGGCGTCCAGACATCGCAAACAACCAGTACAAGTGTTTGTGCAACCTTCGGATAATGAATTGGTGCCAAGGTAAGTGATTTTTGTTTTCTGTTGAAAAGAGAGAAATTAATAATTGATGTTTTTTATTCGTAGACGTGGAACGGGCAGTAATTTACCCATGGCAATGAAATATCGCACTTTAAAGGAAACTTATAAAGATTATGTGGGTGTATTTCGGTCTCATATACATGGTCGGGGTTTGTACTGTACAAAGGATATTGAAGCTGGTGAGTAAAACTTAGAATTTGTAAATTTTAGACAAGAGAAATTGTTTGTGTCTCAAGCTAGACACAAAGTTTTTCTCTGTTGTCTCTGGTCTAGACAAGAGATTTTCTATAGAAAATTTGTTGTCTCTGGTCTAGACAAGAGATTTTCTATAGAAAATTTGTTGTCTCAGCTCTGGACAAGAGATTTTCTATAGAAAATTTGTTGTCTCAGCTCTGGACAAGAGATTTTCTATAGAAAATTTGTTGTCTCAGCTCTGGACAAGAGATTTTCTATAGAAAATTTGTTGTCTCAGCTCTGGACAAGAGATTTTCTATAGAAAATTTGTTGTCTCAGGTCTGGACAAGAGATTTTCTATAGAAAATTTGTTGTCTCAGGTCTGGACAAGAGATTTTCTATAGAAAATTTGTTGTCTCAGGTCTGGACAAGAGATTTTCTATAGAAAATTTGTTGTCTCAGGTCTGGACAAGAGATTTTCTATAGAAAATTTGTTGTCTCAGGTCTGGACAAGAGATTTACTATAGAAAATTTGTTGTCTCAGGTCTGGACAAGAGATTTACTATAGAAAATTTGTTGTCTCAGGTCTGGACAAGAGATTTTCTATAGAAAATTTGTTGTCTCAGGTCTGGACAAGAGATTTTCTATAGAAAATTTGTTGTCTCAGGTCTGGACAAGAGATTTTCTATAGAAAATTTGTTGTCTCAGGTCTGGACAAGAGATTTTCTATAGAAAATTTGTTGTCTCAGGTCTGGACAAGAGATTTTCTATAGAAAATTTGTTGTCTCAGGTCTGGACAAGAGATTTTCTATAGAAAATTTGTTGTCTCAGGTCTGGACAAGAGATTTTCTATAGAAAATTTGTTGTCTCAGGTCTGGACAAGAGATTTTCTATAGAAAATTTGTTGTCTCAGGTCTGGACAAGAGATTTTCTATAGAAAATTTGTTGTCTCAGGTCTGGACAAGAGATTTTCTATAGAAAATTTGTTGTCTCTGGTCTAGACAAGAGATTTTCTATAGAAAATTGTTTGTCTCTGGTCTAGACAAGAGATTTTCTATAGAAAATTTGTTGTCTCAGGTCTAGACAAGAGATTTTCTATAGAAAATTTTTTGTCTCTGGTCTAGACAAGAGATTTTCTATAGAAAATTTTTTGTCTCTGGTCTAGACAAGAGATTTTCTATAGAAAATTTTTTGTCTCTGGTCTAGACAAGAGATTTTCTATAGAAAATTTTTTGTCTCTGGTCTAGACAAGAGATTTTCTATAGAAAATTTTTTGTCTCTGGTCTAGACAAGAGATTTTCTATAGAAAATTTTTTGTCTCTGGTCTAGACAAGAGATTTTCTATAGAAAATTTTTTGTCTCTGGTCTAGACAAGAGATTTTCTATAGAAAATTTTTTGTCTCTGGTCTAGACAAGAGATTTTCTATAGAAAATTTTTTGTCTCTGGTCTAGACAAGAGATTTTCTATAGAAAATTTTTTGTCTCTGGTCTAGACAAGAGATTTTCTATAGAAAATTTTTTGTCTCTGGTCTAGACAAGAGATTTTCTATAGAAAATTTGTTGTCTCTGGTCTAGACAAGAGATTTTCTATAGAAAATTTGTTGTCTCTGGTCTAGACAAGAGATTTTCTATAGAAAATTTGTTGTCTCTGGTCTAGACAAGAGATTTTCTATAGAAAATTTGTTGTCTCTGGTCTAGACAAGAGATTTTCTATAGAAAATTTGTTGTCTCTGGTTTAGACAAGAGATTTTCTATAAAAAATAGTTTGTCTCGATGCTAAACAAGAGATTTTCTATAGAAAATTTATTGTCTCTGGTCTAGACAAGAGATTTTCTATAGAAAATTTGTTGTCTCTGGTCTAGACAAGAGATTTTCTATAGAAAATTTGTTGTCTCAGGTCTAAACAAGAGATTTTCTATAGAAAATTTGTTGTCTCAGGTCTAGACAAGAGATTTTCTATAGAAAATTTGTTGTCTCTGGTCTAGACAAGAGATTTTCTATAGAAAATTTGTTGTCTTAGAGCTAGGCAAGAGATTCTTTATAGAAAATTGTTTGTCTTAGGGCTAGGCAAGAGATTTTCTATAGAAAATTGTTTGTCTCAGGGCTAGGCAAGAGATTTTCTATAGAAAATTGTTTGTCTCAGGGCTAGAATTGCCGTTTAGTTACAAAATATGTATTATATGTATATTTTCTAATTGAATTGATTTCTTTTCAGGTGAAATGGTTATTGAGTATGCTGGCGAATTAATACGATCCACATTGACTGATCAACGTGAACGTTATTATAATAGTCGTGGCATTGGTTGCTACATGTTTAAAATCGATGATCATTTGGTGGTGGATGCTACAATGCGTGGCAATGCAGCTAGATTTATAAATCATTCATGTGAGGTAAGTCTTAAAATCACTAAATTTTCATTGTAGAATGCAGTTCATTTAATTTGTGTTTATTTCTTTTTTCGTTTTAGCCCAATTGCTATTCCAAAGTTGTTGATATTTTGGGACATAAACATATAATCATTTTCGCCCTAAGACGCATTGTCCAAGGGGAGGAATTGACTTATGATTATAAATTTCCATTTGAAGATGAGAAAATACCCTGTTCGTGTAGCCAAAAACGGTGTCGAAAGTACTTAAATTGAGGAGGTAGAGAGAGAGAGCGAGAGAAAGAGTAAGAGAATTATGGGTATTTGGAGAATATATAGATTAACATAAAGAAAAACAAGAAACAACAAGAGAAAAAAGCATAAAGTGATTTTTAAAAGAAAAGTGATTTTTTATTATTTCGAAGCGAAACATTTTTATGTCTGTGTAATTATTATATACTCATAGTTTAAATATTATTATTAATAATACTATAATTACTATTACAACCATAGCAACAACAGCATCAAAATAATAATAATAATACTAACAACAACAACAATTATTTAATTTAAAATTAAACTGGTAAAACAAAGAGAAAGAAAACCTAAAAACTGAAACTAAATTTATTAAAAATTAAAAAACAAAGAAACTTTCAAGTAGAAGAAGCTAAAACAAATTACAAGAAATATATCAACGAATATTTAAATATTTTTTATTTGCTACAATATAAAATCAAAGGTTCTTTGAAAAGTGTAAGAAGTGTTTAAAGAATTTAAAGGAAACTATTAAAAGTTTAAAGATTTTTAAGAGGATTTATTAATTATGTTTCTAGCAACCAACATTTATAGTTATTGATTATGGTTTTAAAAGTGCATGTGTTTAAATTTCTATCAGGATAATGTTTATGTTTTATGGGGATATTTCATTATTAATTGAAAGTAATTTTATTAGAACTTTTACAAACTAAAAATTAATCCAAATTAGTAAAATTTTTAGGAAATTTCGAAAATTCGATTATAGTTTTTTTTAGAACTGTTGTAGAGACTTTAAAATTGTTTAATCGTTTTGTCTCAACTATAGGTTAAAACATTTTGTCATTAATATTTTATATTCGGGTTTAATCATTTCAATATTGAAAAAATTTAAAAGTTTGAAATTTTATTTAATTGTTTAATTTTAATTTAAAAACTTTAATTTGAAAATAGTTGTACGATTTTGCGTAAATTATTGAATAATACTCTTTAAAATGTAAAAATGTGAATAAAAATGTTTTATTTGTTATTTATTGGTTCCAAATTTAATGTTCGAAAACCCGAACATAATTTCGAAATTGAAAATTTTTAAAAATATTTGGTTTCCAAAACTAAAATTCATACGAAATCGTATTGTTGGACATTTTAGTGAAATTGTTAAAAAATTTCTTTAAATACATTGGAACATAATTTCGATTTTGTAAATATTGAAAATTTACATTAATTTTAACAATTTTAAATAGCTTTTGTTTATATTTTAAAATTTAAAGTAAAAAAATCCATGTTCGAATTTTCGAACATAATTTCGAAATTGAATTTTTTTTCGAAATTCCTAAAATATTTTTTATTTAATAATTTTTAATAGTATTTGTGTATATTTTGATGTTTGGAGTAAAAAATTCAATGTTCGAAATTTCAAATAGAAAAAAATCCTTGATCGAATTTTCGAAAATAATTTCGAAATTGAATTTTTTTCGAAATTCTTAAAATATTTTTTATTTAATAATTTTTAATAGTATTTGTGTATATTTTGATGTTTGGAGTAAAAAATTCAATGTTCGAAATTTCAAATTGAACATTTTTTCAAAAATTCTTATTATTTGCATACATTTTTAGCAATCCTTAAGATATTTTGTTTATATTTTATGTTTGATAGCAAAATATAGCATGTTCGAAAATTCGAACATAAATTCGAATTTGATATTATTTAAAATTTGCATAAATTTTAAAAATTTTAAGCTTTTATTTATATTCATTTGAATTAAAAAAATTCAATGTTCGAATTTTCGAAAAAAATTTCGAAATTGAAAATTTTCTAAAAATTCCTAAAATGTTTATATATTTTAGCAAGTTTTAATATTTTTTGTTGGAAAATTCGAATAAGAAAATATTGAAAATTTACATAAATTTTAGCTTTGGTTTATATTTTACATTTGAAAGTAACAAATTCCATGTTCAATAGTTCGAATTTTCTAAATTTTCAAGTTTTTAATACAAGTTATTTAATTTTATTTCTATTTTACATTTGAAATTAAACAAATTCATTGTTAAAATTTTCGAACATAATTTCGAAATTGAAATTTTTCAAAATTCCTGAAATGTTCATATATTTTAGCAATTTTTAATAGATTTTGTTTATATTTTATGTTTGATATTTGAAATTATTGAAAATTTGCATAAATTTTAAGCTTTTATTTATATTTTACATATGAAATTAAAAAAATCAATGTTCAAATTTTCGAACATAATTTCGAAATTGAAAATTTTCTCAAAAATCCTAAAATGTTCATATATTTTAGCAATTTTTAATAGTTTTAGTTTATATTTTAGGTTCGAATATAATTATGAAATTGAAAATTTTTTAAAATTCCTAAAATATAATTTTTAATAGTTTTTGTTTATATTTTATGTTTGATGATAGCAAAATATTCCATTTTAGAAAATTCGAACATAATTTCAAAATTAATTGTTTTTCAATTTTATAAACTTTTCAAGTTTTTTAAAAAAAATTTATTTCATTGTCTTACATTTGATATTAAAAAAATTTAATGTTCGAACATACATAATTTCGAAATTGATTTTTTTTTCAAAATTCCTGAAATTTTCATATTTTTTTGACATTTATAATAGTTTTTGTTTATATTTTATGTTTGATAGCAAAATATAAAATATTCGAAAATTCGAACATAATTTCGAAATTGAAAATTTTTAAATTTCCTAAAGTTTTCATAATTTTTAACAATTTTAGAAAGCTTTTGCTTATATTTTACAAAATTTCTATGTGCGAATATTCGAACATAATTTCAAATTTGATTTTTTTATATTATTTATTCTGATTGTGTTGCTTTGATGAAATTCTTGATATCTTGTGGTTTTTTTAATTTCCCACAAATTCTTTAAACATAACTACTTATCTATTTTAAAGAACTAAGTTTTAAACTTAAATATTAATTATTATTTTCTTTAAAATAAACAATATTATTAAACAAACAAACCAACACTAATTAAACGTGATGATATTATATTAAAAAATGAAAAGTTTTATTAAGTAAATTTTTTTAAAAAACAAAAACAAAAAAAAACAGTATTCATTATATTATGAGAATATAACAAAACAAAAAAGCAACTTTTAGTTTTTATTAATTATGTTAAACAAAACAAAACAACTAAATACTAAAATCTTACTTAAGCTTATTAAAGGAAATACAAAATCCAGCTTATATAAAAACAAATCTCTTAAAATAAAAATAAAACAAACACAACAACAATAAAACTTATAATATTTATTATTAATTAATTACAAAAAATAAATAAAACTAAAAATAATTGTTATTAAGTTTAAATATTTTATGTTTAGCATAATAAGATTTAAAAAGAAATCTAACTTTAAACTATATACATTAAATAAAAAAAATAAAATATTAAATAAACAAACTCATCACTAACAACAATAACATACAAAAAAGAAATAAAATGTAAAATGTTTTCAATATTATTATTATTATTATTACAATTATTTTATTATTATTATTATTAACAAAATGAAAGAAAGTAAAAAAATAATCAAAAAAAGTGCAAATTATAAAATGCTTACACTTTTATTTTTTAATTAAATAAACTAATATTATTATTATGAAACAAAAACAACAATTATACTATACATATATAACTATATTTAAATGTTATAACTTTTATTTTAAAATTTTCAATTATAATTTTAAGTGAAAAGAATTTTTACAGGGGTTTAAAAACAAAAAAAATAAGAAAACATAACATAACGAAACTTTGCTTGTATATAAACAACAATAATTATTTTTATAATCTTAAATAAAAATCATATAAAATATTATTATTTTTTTTATATTTATATTTTGTTGAAAAACTTACACACACACAGCATCACATTATAATCATTGTATCTACAAAATACTTGTTTTCTCAATGGAATTTTTTTTATTTAAAATTTTTTATTCCCTAAAGAAAAATATATATATTTTACTAAAACAACACAAACATAACAAAAACAAAAACAACAATTTATATATTTTGTCCTTCTTGTCTTTTTATATTTTTAAAAATTAATTTATTGCAACAACTACAAAAAGTAACATGTTTTTATATTTTTTAAAATTTGGTATTATTTTTAATTTGTAAGTAAAACATCTAATAACATGATTATTCAGATATAACATTTATATACATATATATATATTATACAATACATATTTAAAACAAATCCACATATTTTTATTTGTCTAAATTGTATAAAGTTTTTGGAGATATTCGTAAATAAAACTAAAATTATTAATAAAAATTAAACAAAAAAAAAACAAAAAAACTTATTATTACACCAATAAATTAAAAAAAAAAAATGAAAAAATATTAAAGAAAATTTTAAACCTTAACTTATATAAATGTAATAAAAACAACAACAATAAAAACAATTAAAAACAAATAAAATAAACCGAAGTTTTATTTAAAAAAATAAAAAAGAAAAAGAAAGAAAGAGAAATATAAAAACCATTGAATTTGATTTAAATGGAATTTAAGTGTTGAAAACAAAAATTCTAAAAATTAATCATAATCTTCATTAAAATAGCAGGAGAGTTAAAGTTTATCATATTTAACTTTCTTATTTTGTGAAGAAAAATTTAATTTTTTTTTTTTGGTAAATACATTTAAACGCATGTTCGAAAATTCGAACAAATAAAAATTTACGCACAATTTTTTTAAATATAAAATAAACTTATATTTTGTTTTAAATTTCAATTTAGATGTGAAAACATACATGTTTGAAAATTCGAACATAATTTCAAAAATTAAATTTTTTTAAATTTTCCAAAATTTTCAGTTTTTTTTTTAATAATTTGAATAATTTTATATTATATAATAATCTTATATTTGGTTTTAAATCTGAATTTAGAAGTAACAAAATGCAATTTTCGAAAATTCGAACAAATAAAAATTTACTAAAATTTTGTTTAATATAAAATAAACTTACATTTTGTTTTAAATTTCAATTTAGAAGTGAAAAAATACATGTTTGAAAATTCGAACATAATTTCGAAAATTAAAATTTTACAAATTTTCCAAATTTTTCAGTTTTTTTTTAACAATTTGAATGAACTTTGTTTATATTATATAATAAACTTATATTTTGTTTTAAATCTGAATTTAGAAGTAACAAAATGCAATTTTCGAAAATTCGAACATAATTTCGAAAATTCAAATTTTTTAAAAAAAAATTTATTTTTTTTTTTTACCAATTTTAATGTACTTTGTTTAATAAACTTATATTTTGTTTTAAATTTAAAATTAGAAGTAATAAAAAATGTAATTTTCGAAAATTCGAACAAATTAAAATTTTTTTTAAATATAAAATAAACTTATATTTTGTATTAAATTTCAATTTAGAAGTGAAAAAATACATCTTCGAAAATTCGAACAAAATTTCGAAATTGAAAATTTTTTAAATTTTCCAAAATTTTCAGTTTTTTTTTTAACAATTTTAATGTACTTTGTTTATATTATATAATAAACTTATATTTTGTTTTAAATCTGAATTTAGAAGTAACAAAATGCAATTTTCGAAAATTCGAACAAATAAAAATTTACTCAAAAAATTTTTTAAATATAAAATAAACTTATATTTTGTTTTAAATTTCAATTTAGAAGTGAAAAAATACATCTTCGAAAATTGGAACAAAATTTCGAAATTGAAAATTTTCCAAAATTTTCAGTTTTTTTTTTAACAATTTGAATGAACTTTGTTTATATTATATAATAAACTTATATTTTGTTTTAAATCTGAATTTAGAAGTAACAAAATGCAATTTTCGAAAATTCGAACAAATAAAAATTTATTCAAAATTTTTTTTAATAAAAAATAAACTTATATTTTGTTTTAAATTTCAATTTAGAAGTGAAAAAATCCATGTTCGAAAATTCGAACAAAATTTCGAAATTGAAAATTTTTTAAATTTTCCAAAATTTTCTGTTTTTTTAAACAATTTGAATGAATAATAAACTTATATTTTGTTTTTAATCAGAACTTAGAATTAGAAAAATGCAATATTCGAAAATTCGAACATATTAAAATTTACTCAAAAAATTTTTAAATCTAAAATAAACTTATTTTCAATTTAGATTTGAAAAAAATCCTGGTTCGAAAATTCGAACAAAATTTCAAAAAATCAAATTTTCCAAAAATTTTCAGATTTTTTTTTAACAAATTGAATGAACTTTGTTTTTATTATATAAAAAGTTATATTTTGTTTTCAATTTTCAATTTAGAAGTGAAAAAACATTGAAAATTTGAAAATTCGAACATAATTTCAAAAATTAAAATTTTTAAAATTTTCCAATTTTAATGAACTTTGTTTAAAAAAAAAATAAAATTAATAAGTGAAAGTAACAGAGAATTGAAAACCATCCTTAAATAGAATTTAAATAAAATTTGATTTTTGAAAACAAAATTCTAAAAATTAATCATAAATCAATAAATCTTCATTAAAATAGCAGGGGAGTTAAAGTTTATCATATTTAACTTTCTTATTTTGTGAAGAAAGATTTATTAAAACAGTTAAAATTTAAAGTAAAAGTAATGCAATTGAAACAAATCAAACTAAGTTTTCTTAAAACGGTGATAAAATACTGAATTGTGATAATAAACTGAAATGAAAAGTCTCAAACAAAGAATACCATTAAGGAGCTGCAATACTTGGTTTTAATAGTTTCAAGTCTAAGAAGTGCTGTAATAAAAGATGCTGCATTTTCGCCTGACGACATAAAAAAAGGTAAATTATTTGAAATTTTTCAATTTATCTAGTTTAAGCAGGTTTCCGGGGGGAAAGAAACCTTATCAACAGAGATTATTTGTGTTAGCTAGCTCTTTTCGTGTTCTTAGAATCTAATGAGGGTCTGCTATGAATATTTCAATGTGTTACAAATTGAATAGAAACAAAATCAATATACCCACCATCTATTTTATTTTGCATTTATTTTTTCATTTTATTACACTTTAAAATTCAATTATCGACAATTTAGCATTTGAAACTTTTAACTTTTTAACGATCAAAAATGTTAAATAAAATTTCCAATCTCAAAATTCTATAACATTTTACTACTTCAAGCTATTTTAAATAGATGTCAAACTATTTTAGGGAGATTTGTGTGAATTTACAAACAACAAATATTCATAGTTTTTAACCATTACATTTGGAAGGAAAAAAAACTCAATGTTCGAAAATTCGAATTTGAAAATTTTTAAAATTTCCTAAAATTTTCATAGTTTTTAACAATTTTAATGAACTTTGCTTATATTTTACATTTGGAAGTGAAAAAATTCAATGTTCGAAAATTCGAACATAATTTCGAATTTTAAAATTTGCTCAAATTTTCATAGATTTTAACAATTTTAAAAGCTTTTGTTTATATTTCGCATTTAAATAATTTCAAAATACTTTAAATTTCCTAAAATATTCATAGTTTTAAAAAAATTTTAAGCGCTTTTGTTTAAATTTTACATTTGGAAGGAAAAAAAACTCAATGTTCGAAAATTTCGAAATTAAATTTCATAGTTTTTAACCATTTCAATGAATTTTGTTTTGGAAGGAAAAAAACTCAATGTTCGAAAATTCGAATTTGAAAATTTTTCAAATTTCATAAAATTTTCATAGTTTTGAACAATTTTAATGAACTTTGATTATATTTTACATTTAGAAGTGAAAAAATTCAATGTTCGAAAATTCGAACATAATTTCGAATTTTAAAATTTGCTCAAATTTTCATAGATTTTAACAATTTTAAAAGCTTTTGCTTATATTTCGAATTTAAATAATTACAAAATACTTTAAATTTCCTAAAATATTCATAGTTTTAAACATTTTTTAAGAGCTTTTGTTTAAATTTTACATTTGGAAGGAAAAAAAACTCAATGTTCGAAAATTTCGAAATTAAATTTCATAGTTTTTAACCATTTCAATGAATTTTGTTTTGGAAGGAAAAAAACTCAATGTTCGAAAATTCGAATTCGAATTTGAAAATTTCCTAAAATTTTCATAGTTTTTAACAATTTTAATGAACTTTGTTTTATTTTACATTTGGAAGTGAATAAATTCAATGTTCGAAAATTCGAACATAATTTCGAATTTGAAAATATTAAAATTTTCGTACACTTTTCATAAATTTGAGCAATTTTTAATAGTTTTTAATATATTTTTGTTAGATTTTATTTATTTTTAAAGAATTTTGATTTGAAATTTAGTATATGTATTTAAAAAGGTGCAAAATTGGTAAAAACAATTTTTTCAAATTTTTTTTTTAAACACGCTAAAGTTTCAATGTTCGAAATTTCAATCAAAATTAGATTTTTTTTATAATTTTTATAGCTTTGAAGAAAATTGAATTGAAATTAAATTTTTTTTTAAAGAATTTTGATTTGAAATTTAGTATATGTACACAGAAAAAAAAAATTCATAATTGGAATGAATTTTGTAATAAATATTATTAATCGAACTTGACTTTTTTTTCCCAATTTTTGCTTTTTTTACTTAATTTTTTTAATAAATTGCATTATAATTGTATTATATAATGAATTAGTGCAAGAATATTTGCATAATAGCCATACATTGGCCAATATTTTAAGATAAAAAGGAGAATATCTGAAACTTAAAAATTATCATTAAACATAATAAAACATTCATAAATATAAAAGCATTTCATCCTCTTAAATCAATTTAATCATTTTCGCGCTTTTTATATCATTTTGTAGCTGAAAATCATAAAAAAACTAAAAATTTTCCATGAAAAATTTCAAACATTTTGAACAACATAAAAATAAAAATGAAATTAAAATTATATTTTTCAAGCCTTCTAGATTTTATTTCAAAACATAAAATATTAAAAAAATCATACTATTTAAGAAATTATTTATAAATGTTATGAATTGAAATCAATGAATTCGAATCATAATATTTATGTTGAAACTTTTTTCTGTGTATTTAAAAAGGTTTATTTGTGCAAAATTGGTAAAAACTATTTTTTCATAAATTTTTTTTTTAAATACGCTAAAGTTTCAATTTTCGAAATTTCAATCAAAATTTCAAAATTTAATTTTTTTGTAATTTTTATAGCTTTAAAGAAACTTGTATTAAAATTAAATTATTATTACATTTTACTGCAATTGAAATTGAAAATTTAATGTTCGAATATTTTAAACAAAATTTCGAATTTGAAAATTGTAGAACATTTTACTACTTCAAGCTATTTAAATGGAATTTGTGCAGATTTATTAATTTTTTCATTTCATTACAATTGAAGCTAAAAATGTAAAGTTCGAATTATGTAAAAAAAAAATTGAATTTGAAAATTTTGAAATTTTTTTTTTAACAGTTTCATACAGATTTGACTGAATTCATAAACATTTTAGTCAATATTCAAAAATTTTAGTCTAAATAACTAAAATATTCAATGTTCTAAAATTCGAAATTCAAAATTTTTACAAAATTCGAATGATTTTATTAAAATTTCTTAAAAATTTAAATATTTTTCATTTCGAATACACTCAAATCCACAATTCTAAGCGGATTTAAGAAAATTATAAATATTTTCGTTAATATTCGATTTTATTATTTTTAGGAAATTTGAATAAAATTAGTTTTCATTTCAATTGATACTGAAAATTTAATGTTTAATAATTTTGAAACTAAATTTTGAATAGGAATAATCTATAACTCTTAAATACTTGACCAATTTGAAATAGATTTGATTTAATTTTTCGACATTTACGAAAATATATTGAAATGCTTTACATTAATAAGTAAAGTATTCAATGTTTGAAAATTCAAACATAATTTCGAAATTCAAAATTTGGGAAAAACTCTAAAAATGAATCCAATTACACAATAACCTCGAATGGAAAACAATTATACAAATTTTATATGAAAAACATTCAAAATTATTAGTGATTTTTACACAAATTTTTAAAATAAATAATTTCTTCACGTAACCTAAACTAATCGATAATCCCACTTCTTTAGTTATTTAATTAATCGCAAAACAAAAAAGTACTTTTCACCCTGCTTTGAATTTGTCTTTGAAATACATTTTATGTTCAGCTGTCAAAATTCATTTTGAAATTTCGAATTCGCTTGACAATTTACGTTCAAAAATATTTTCATTGCCTGAAAACAAAATGAAACCGCTTATATTTTTAATAATTTATCAATTAAGCAATTTAATATTAAACTCCCAGGGATATACAACGAATCTGGTAAAATCACTAAAGCAATTTAAAGAGAACAACATAAAAACAATTTGAAATTTATAGAAAAACGTCAAACGCATGATACCTTCCATATATGCTGATTTCGCTTTAGCTGATAATGGTGGCAATGGCAGTGGACCTGGAAACGATTGTAATGAGGGTGAGGGAGGTCGAGGTGAGGAAAATTGCAATGCTGACGTTACCAAGGGTAACTCAAAACAAAAAGCCACAAATATAGCCCAGAAAGCTGCCCAAGAAGCTAAAGCTGCCTCAGATGCTCAACAGGAGGCCGGACAGGCTGCCTCACGTCAAGTTAAAATGCAGTTGGCTGAAAAGGCCATGCAGGCGGCTAAAGCAGCAGAGGCTGCTTTGGCGGGCAAACAACAAATTGTGGAACAACTTGAGCAAGAAGTTCACGAAGCCGAGGCAGTTGTGCAAGAGCAATCCTCTTCCTTGGAAAATGCCCAACAAAATGTTCAAGCAGCGGTACAGGCTGCCCAGCAGGCTCAATCCCAGCTAAAGACCCTAACGGCAGCCGTTCAGATGGCCCAATCAAATGTGGGCAATTCGGAACAGGCTGCCAGTGGGGCTCAACAGGAATTGGTGGAGAAAAATCAATTGATGGAGGCGGCAAAATATCGAGTCGACCAGTTGTTGCGTCAATTGAATAGTGCTCGTGCGGATTTTAACAATACAAAGAAGTCAGCCTATAAAGCTGCCTGTGCTGCCCAGGAAGCTAAAGTTAATGCCGAGCGAGCGAGACGTCATTTGTCGCGGCGCTTTTTGACGCCTCAACAGCGTCAACAGTTAATGGAACAAAGACAGCGTCAAAGATTGGCACGTCAACAGTTTTATCAATAAGTTTTAGGGGATTTATTACAAACAAAGGTTTGGCTCAGCGCCAAACGTTTTTAAAAGCAAATAGTTTTGACAGAGATGCTGCAATTTGAAATACAAAAAGTTATAGATCACCATGACAGAGATGTACAATTTAACTGCTTTTACAAACGCACCTATAATTTCTGGGAAGGAAATATTTTACTAATATTTATTATTGATTTTTTTTACTAATTTTTTTCCTACATTTATTAATATATTTCATATTTATGCTTTAAACTATAAATAGTATATGTGATTGATATTATTTAAAAACTAGATTTAAAATGAGATTATTCATGGCAGAATCAACCAGTTACAATTATGAGGGAGAGCTTTCAATCAATATCAAAGTGAAAGTAACACGGTTTATTTAAATTCCATAAAAGTTCAATTTAAATTACTATGGTCCCTTCAACATAACTGTGTAATAATAACTAATTCAAAAGGAAGCTGGAAAAATTGCAAAGTTTAGCTAAACTTCAAATAGGCGAGTTTACTTAAACTGGATTATTAAGAGTTTAAGTAAAAAAAAATAGAAATTGGGAATATTAAAGGGTTTCGATAGTTTAAATAAACTTCTATTAAGCTAGTTTAGTTAAACTGAAGCTTTTTAAGATATAATAAAAACATTAAACAAAAGAAAACTAATCCAAAAAAAAAAATAACTTAAATATATTTTCAATTAAAAGAGTTAGTTAGTTAAGCCAAAAAAAAATCCTGTTTTAAATCACAAATACAAAGGAAACATTATAATGCTTCAAAGCTTGGTTAAACTTTGATTTAACGAGTTTAGTTAAACTGCAGTTTTTAAAATGTATATTAAAATATTAGAAAACTCAAGAAAACTAATTAGAAATAAAAAATTAACTTGAAAATATTTGACAGATTAGTTAAACTTTAATTAAGATGGTTTAGTTAAACTACAGTTTTTAAAGTTTATGTTAAACAATTTTAAAACTAAAGAAAACTAATTAGAAATAAAAAATTAACTTAAAAATATTTGAGAGTTTAGTTAAACTTTAATTAAGATGGTTTAGTTAAACTAGTATTTTGCAAGTTTTATCTACAAAGACTCCAAAAATTACTAATTTAAAACACAAATTAAAAAGAAATTTAAAAATAGTTAAAAGTTTTGTTAAACTTAAATTTGCCAAGTTTAGTTAAACTATAGTCTTTGAAGTTTATATTATAAAAATTAAAAAAACTCAAGAAAACTAATTACAAATAAAAAATTAACTTAAAACCATTTGAGAGATTAGTTAAACTTCAATTAAACCAGTTTAGTTAAACTGGGATTTGGAAAATTTAACTGCAAATTCCCTAAAAGTTATCACAACTAAACTCAAATAGAAAAGAAATTTTAAAATAAGTAGTTGAAAGTTTTGTTAAACTTAAATTTAATTAAAGTTAGTCTTTGAAGTTTATATTATAATAATTGAAACAACTTATAAAAACTATTTATAAATAAAAAATTCATTTGAAACTATTTAAGATATTAGTTAAACTTCAATTAAGCCAGTTTAGTTAAACTGAAATTTGTAAAATTTAACTGCAAAGTCCCTAAAAGTTATCACAACTAAACACAAATAGAAAATAAATTTAAAAATAGTGGAAGGTTTTGTTAAACTTAAATTTACCAAGTTTAGTTAAACTATAGTCTTTGAAGTTTATATTGTAAAAATTAAAAAAACTCAAGAAAACTAATTACAAATAAAAAATTAACTTGAAACTTTTTGAGATATTAGTTAAACTTCAATTAAGCGAGTTTAGTTAAACTAGGAGTTGGAAAATTTAACTGTAAAGCTCCAAAAAATTATCACAACTAAACACAAATAGAAAATAAATTTAAAAATAGTTAAAAGTTTTGTTAAACTTAAATTTACCAAGTTTAGTTAAACTTAGTCTTTGGAGTTTATATTACAAAAATTTATAAAACTCATGAAAACTAATTACAAATAAAAAACTAAATTGAAACTATTTCTGATAGTAGTTAAACTTCAATTAAGCAAGTTTAGTTAAACTAGGTTTTGGAAAATTTAACTGTAATTGAAAGTTTTGCTAAACTTAACTTTATCGAGTTAAGCTAAACTGACTAAGAGAGATTAGTTTAGAGATTAATCTAGTCTCACAAAATTTTAAAGTGTGGTAATAAATATCTAGTATTAAACATATATTAAAAAGGAAGCATACACATTTGTAAAGATTAGTTAAGCTTCAATTAAGCGAGTTTACTTAAACTAGATTATTAAGAGTTTAAGCCAAATAGATAAAAACATTAGGAATACAAGAGGAAATAACAAGCAAAAAATTAAATACTTCAAAGCTCAGTTAAACTTTAATTAAAAGAGTTTAGTTAAACCAAGAATTTTAAAATCTTAATGTATCAGAAATGCAAACATTAATAAAAGTATTTAGTTATAAAACAAGGGATTAATAAAGAAATGCATAGTTTAAATAAACGTTAATTAGGTGGGTTTAGTTAAACTTAAATATTTAAAGTATATGTTATAAAACCAAAAAAACAAAATAAGCAATTACAAATTAAATGTTAACTTACAAAGAGATACGTTAAACTTCAAATATGAAAGTTTAATTACAGTATCGAGCATGATATTTAATACATTTTGTTATAATTACGATATCGAAATTATTTTTCGATACGATAGTTCATTCGATCACGAATGCGGTAATTCGGCCCCTGATCACGAATAGAAGATAAACTTAAAAATGCTTTAAAGTTTTGTTAAACTTAAAATTACCAAGTTTAGCTAAACTAAGATTTTAGAAGATTAACAGAATTTTTGATATTTTTCGAATCCAAATAGGTTAAAAAAAATATGGCTACAAAGTGAAATAAAAAGAAAATTCAATTCATAGTTTAGTTAATCTTTAATAAAAATAGTTTAGTTAAACTTGGATTTTAAAAGCTTAAGGCAGAAATTTACTAAATAATAAAACTAGTTGGAATTTAAAAGAAAATAATAAAAAATAATTCATAGTTTAAGTAAACTTTAATTAGCTGAGTTTAGTTGATCGAGAATTTTGAAAGTTTTTATTATAAAATCCCAAAAAACTTAATTAAATCAATTGTAAATAAAAAATAATCTTAAAAATATTTAAGAGATTAGTTAAACCTCCCTTATTAGCGTTTAGTTTAACTAGAATGGGACAAATTTCAGCTGTGGAAACTTAAATGGTAACGAATCATAATCACAAAGAGGAGAGAAATATAAAAATAATTTAAACTTTAGTTAAACTTAAATTTAGCGAGTTTAGTTAAACTAGGATTTTAAGAGATTAACAATTTTTTTTACTTGGTTTTTGTTCAAAAACTTCACGCATGTTATGGAATGAGGATAGAATTGTAATATTGTTATTCTTCTTAATTTACTAATAAGATTTGTAAAAATTTAATATTTAAAAATTATTCAACTTAAGATTAAATTGACATAATGTTTATTTTAAATCTTTCTTTATTATTTCACATCATCAATTATAAAACTTGTAAATGCTTGTTGTGTAAAAGATTTTCTATTTAATTAAGGAAACTTTAAATGACAATATTTATGATGGGAAACAAGGAAACATTTAACTAACTATCTTTAAAGACAAACATGGTAATTGCCAAAAAAAAAATAAATCAAACAAACGTGACATGTTTTTCATGGTTTTTTTATTTAATAAATTAACAAACATTTTACTCATCTTTTAGTAAATACAAATACAAAAGAGTTTGCAAATACAGAGAATCCACGAAATCCACGAAATTATCTTACATAATTTTATTTTCGATATAAAAAAAATATATAAAAATCTTTACAAAAATAACGTTTTTTGAATAGTAAACACCCAACAGCAACAACTAAAGCTTATGGCTTTTTAACCTTCTCATTATTTTTAAAACGTCTCTTAACAATTGAATGGACCTCATGATCATGATCATGTGTATCTGGCAAATGCACATGAATCGTTTCAGCAGGCCCACTACCATGCGATTCACTTTGCAATTCAACATTCGCATGCTGTGCCGCATCGTTGGCATTGAGTTGTGCCTCTTGTGCCGACAGTGTGGCTTTTTCGGCTGCATCTTTGGTCTCCTCATAGTCTAAGCGCGTCGTATACAATTGTGTTTCTATTTGTTCCAATTTTGTCTTGGCTTGTGCAACCATATCGATTTGTGAGGCCAGCTCAGCGGCTGCCTCTGAGGCAGCCTTTTGAGACAACTCTGAGGCTGATTGGGCATTGTTTAGAGCAGCCGTTAAGATGGAAACGTGATTGAGTGCTTGTTGTGCGGCATATTGTGCTGCTTTGGCCGAACGTTTGGCCTGTTGCAGTTGCTGCAGTTCACCTTGCATGGCTCTGTGTGCCTCAGCGGTTTGTTCATCTAAACGTTGCAAAAATACTTCTTTACCCTTGAGTACTGCCACAGCAGTGCCGGCTGCTTGTGTTGCCGCCTGGGCCAATGAATTTTTGGCCACATAGGCTGCCTGTTTGCCAGCTGCATTCTGTGAAGCCACCGCTGAGTTGGCTTGATCGGCGGAACCTTTGGCTATGCTTCTTAAGCCGTTGTCAATTAGATAAGTGCCACTAAGTATTGTGTGTTGTCCATAGTGATCATGTGGCTCAAACGAGTCCTGTTGGCCATAGCGTTCATGTCCATAGTTTTGTGGTTGTGGCGAAAATTCATCCCCATTTACCTCTTCAAAGTGATATGGATGATCAGGAGCTGTCGTGGTTGGTGGTGGTAAAGGTTGATGTTGATGTGGATGCGTTAAAACATAGTGACCTTTTCGTTTTATTTTACGAGCCAAAGTAAAAGTTGCTGTTGTGGCAAAAAAAAGGAAAAAGAGAGAAATATTTGTTTTTTTTAGTTGTGCTTATTGAAATTTTGTTAAGGCAACTGAAATAGTCATCGTTTATTACTTACGAATCAATAGCACTAGGATGATAAAACGTTTGAAAAACATATTCATATTCTGAAATGAGAAAAAGGAGAATTAGGAGTAATACACAACTTCCTAAACAATTTCCCTCATATTCATAACTCCCTGTCTATACTTGACAAATATTTATCATAACAATTAATGACGTTTGTTGTCACGACAAAGTTGTCTGAGCAAAAGCACTAACAATTTTGTCATAACGAAGCAATAATACTAATAAATGGAGACTATAGCTGATAATTTTTTATCTTGATAACCATTTTGACGTTTATCATGATTAAAATTTATCAGATATAGACAGGGGGTAATGAATTTCTAAATTTATTAAGGGTTTATATGGATTAACATACATATTTTTTGAACGCGGTTTTTGTTTTTAATAACTAATATGTTATTTTGAAGTGTACATAACTGTCATTTATTTTCTCTTAGTTATTAAACATTATAGTGTAAACAAGGTTTTTTTTTGCTTGGAAAATGTCGAATTTTATACCAACAAAGCGTTATATAAGGAAAGTTTTGCTTTACTTCTTTAATTTGAAAAGAAATACCTCTGAAGCAGACCGATTGCTCACCTAATCTGAATGTGTTTCATTGGTTTCAACATGCGAAAGATGGTTTGTGCGGTTCAGAAGTGGTGATTTTGACACGGAAGACAAAGATCGCCCAGGCCAGCCAAAAAAGTTTGAAGACCAAGAATTGGAGGCATTACGCCATGAAGATTGTTGTAAAACTCAACAAGAGCTTGCAAAATCATCGGGAGCTGCAGCAATTTCAAAACTTTTGCAAGCAGCAGGATTCATCCAAAAGCAGGGAAATTGGATACCATACGAATTGCTGCTTGAACGCTATAAAATAATATAATTTTTGCACCCAATCATTACTTGCGATGAAAATGAATCCATTACGATAACCCGAAGCGTAAGACATCGTATGTGAAGCCCGGCCTACCAGGCGAATCGACACCAAAGCCAAATATTCATGGCGCTAAGGGAATGCTCTGTATTTCGTGGAAGCAAAAGTATCCTATATATTATGAGCTGCTGAAATCGGATCATCACAGGGAACATGTACCGAACATAACTGATTCGTTTGAAACGAGCATTGGCCGAAAAATGCTTAGAATATGCGGCCAGACATGATAACGTAATATTCCATCATTGCCAAAAACGAATCAAGCCAATTTCGGATGCTCTGTACTGATGTGAAGCGTATCCCTGAGAGAGTGTTATGATTTGATCGAAACAATTTGTTTCAATACCTGTATTGCAATACCAGTTAAAAAACTATTTAAAGTGAAGTGTTTGGAAAGTTTTGCCTCATCCGCTTTATAGTCCAGACCTCCGACTACTATTTGTTTCGATCGAAGCATAACGTTCTCACTGCGATACACTTCACTTTGGAACAGAGTATCCGAAATTGGCTTGATTCGTTCTTGGCCTCAAAAGATGAAAAGTTCTTTTGGCTCGGAATCCATTTGATGTCTGAAAGAAGGCAACATATCGTACACCCACATTAGTATATATTCTGGGTCCGATTCAAAGACGATCTAGCTATGTACGTTCGTCTGTCTCTCTGGGCCCAAACGAAAGGAGCTAGATAGCTAACACAAATACTCTCTGCTGATAAGGTTCGTTTGGCCCCCATACAAATGTGCCCCCACCTCGGCACTGGGTGATCTACGTGCTAGGCTCTTAGGTGAGTGTTTCTTCAATACCCTCTCCGGGTTATCTGTGAAGGAACTAAGGTGTTTAGACGCCTTTAACAGGGAAAGTGGATGGTTGATAAGACCGGTCACGCAAACTTTACCTCTTAGGGACCCAGCAACCATCCCATGATGATCTGCGTTTTTCGAATTCTTTGAATTCTTAACCTCTCTACACTCTACTCAGGCTAACTTCACTATAACTCAATCTATAGATTTCCCCTTTTCTTTAACTCCGTCTGTATGTTGAAATCAACTTTCCGAAGCCCCCAAATAATTTACATACATGATTCATACATCAATATCTACGGAAGTCTTCCGGCTCAATTGCTATTTAAAATCGAGAAAATCGGTCCACAAATGGTTGAGATATAATATATATATATATGACCTATTTTTGACCTACAATGGGTCAAAATCGGAAAAAATATTTTAACCCGAACTTTTTTTTCACCAAAAGTTTTTTTCGCTAAATATTAAAAAAAAATTATTTAAAATTTAAAAAAAAATTTAAATTTAAAAAATTTTTTAAAAACAATTCCAAATTTTTTTTCCCAAAAAATGAAAAAACTATCAAAAAAAATAAAAATAGTTTTTACCTAAAAATATTTAAAATTTTTATTTTCAAGTATAATTTGGTAAGGAGTATATAAGATTCGGCATATTTGAATATAGCTCTCTTACTTGTTAACACTGAATTTGCATAGGAAAAGTGAAAAAACTCTCGTGGATTTTTTATTCATGATTTTGCTGAATATATTGATTTTGTTGTTACAAGAGTTAGGTTTTTGACAATTACGTCTCATCTCTGCAATTAATCACAATTCACTTTCTATCAAATTCAGTTTATTTGCACGGAAATTTTTCTTTAGATTTTTATAATATTTTTGAAATGATAAACAAAAAATTGCTTCGGTAAACTGATATCAATAAAATAGGTATAGTTGGACTGAACTTGATAATCTTTAGCAGTAGTTTTTAAAGTTAATATTGGACAACATATCAACAATAAAATTTTGGGAATTTGTTTAACATCAAAATGGATTTCAGCTATATAGTCATGGAACGAAGGCTAAGGATGAAGTAAAAATTTTAATAATTGAGTTAAACGTTGGATAGGCTAATATGAGCAACTTTAAACCCTATAGTAGTTTTTGCTAGAATTTAAAATGAAATCAGGTTTAATTCCTGACCTGAATCCAGTGTCAGAAATTGAAATTGAGTTCTAATAGGAATTTTTTTAAATATTTAAATCATATAGAGAAATACACATAGAGAAAAAACTCAAACAAAAAAATATAATAAAAAAATCACACAAACGTGTGTTGTTTTTGTTTTCACATAGTTTTTTTTATTGAAACATTCTCAGCACTTGATTTTTGACAACTGAGTTAGGTCTTTGACAGGAGAGTTTACGATCTAAGTAATAAAAACATTATTGAAATTGAATTATTGTTCTTTTATGCTTATTGTCTAATAATACTTATTAATTTCTGGCAACTTATTAAAAAAAAATCGTACAACCAAGAACTAGTTCAGTTATATTTTTAAACACACATCCTTTTTTTATAAAATCTTATTTACACTCTTTTCAAAATCACTACACAATACTATTTAAGTACAACTTTTAATTTTATTATAAATTGCTTTAATTTATTTAAAATGTCTTGTATTAAACCTTTATACCAGGACCGCACCTTTAATCCGTTTAAAATTTCACACACAAAATAAAACAATAGAAAACAAAAAAACGTCCTTTCAGCTTGGAATGCCAACAACTTCTGTGTGAATAAAATGTTGCAGGTGATTCAATATACTCTCGCTACGGATTCCCAAAACAAACCAGCAACAGGTTGTCATTGAAAAAATTATACATAAATAAGAAATTCAATGTCAGTGAACAAGATTCGAACACAAGTTGTTGTTTTGTATTAGAAAAATTACAGAAAAGAAAAACGAAACGCTTTTACTTTTCATTGGAGTGCAATTTTCACGTAATGATGGTAAAATAAATATAAATAAATGTTATCCGGAAAAACCACTTTCAGATACATAAATAAATAAATACATATGTATATGTAGATGCCAAAGCCGGATGTTGCACAAAAAGCACAAAAAATAAATAAAATATGAAAAAAAAAGATTTCAAATTTAGTTAATGCTTACAAAGTTTTCTTTCAATGCAGTTTTCTTTTAAGCAATAATATTGAGTCAAAAATCAGCAAAATGTAATAATTGTAACAATTATTAAATACGAATTACTTTAAAAGTTTAACTTCAGTAGCAATGTGCAGTCTATTGTTGCTTGGGATAACAATCTTAAGCAGAGATGGTAAATAAGGGGACCATTTATTTTTAAAAGATTATTAGTTGTTATTTGTCAGCCTTTAAAAGATAAATTGGTGGTAAATAATTGAGAAAAACACAACAGTAATAGAAAATGAAAATCAATAATAGGTTTTTATTAAATACTATTGGGTGTATGACTTGAAAATGCGGATTTTTTTTTTTTAATTTCTAGCTTTTATTTTGCAAGTATTGGCCGTTGTTTGCTATGATCTTCTTCCCATCTTTCAGTCATTAAATGGATTTCGAGCCAAAAGAACTGCTCATCTTTTGAGGCCAAGAACGAATCAAGCCAATTTCGGATACTCCAAAGTGAAGGGTTCGAAACAAATAGTAGTCGGACGAGGCATGTTCCGGACTATAAAGCGGATGAGAGAAAACTTCCCAACCACTTCATTCTAAATAGTTTTTTTAGTATTGCTATGTCTATGAGTCTCGACCAATGATCTAAATATATTCATCATATCAAATAAGCTTCAGGCGAGAGAGAATAGAAATCTATGATTTACACCATGAACCTAAGAAACCTAACAAAAACTTGTAAAGATCCTACCAAAAAATCATTTTAATACAATACATTATTAATTTAAATTGATTTATTTTTTATAACTGAAAAATAAGTGGTTATTATTATTACATATTTTGTGGTTTCGTGGACCAGTTATTTGCGTTATTTACTCTAAAATTGTGGCTGTTTTCCCATTAATTCGTTTGTTTTTCATTGTATTTTCTTTGGATTGAAAGAGAAAAGTGTTAAAATGTTAATTAAATTTCATGACTGGCAGTTTAACTTTAATATTTATTTAATATCTTTTGATTTTTGTTCCCAACTTAACACATTTTCTTTTAAAAGGGATTGTGTAAACATACCCTACACTATTGAATTAAGTAGTGAAGGTTTAGAATAAAGTTGGTAAAAAACATTTTCAGTAAATAAAAAATCACACATACGTGTGTTGTTTTTTTTCACATAGTTTTTTTTACTAATACCTTCTCACCACTTTAGACAGCTGAGTTAGGTCTTTGACAGGAGAGTTTCCGATCTAAATAATTAAAGTGTTGTGGAAATGTATACATAAACTATAATGTGTAGCTTAATTTCCTAAAAGTAACATTACAAGGTGAGTTATAGTTTTATAGTTATAAGCCAGTGAAATTTGGGTAAATAATTTAAATAAATATTCAATCATTACTAACAATTTTCATTGTAAATCGAGTTATAATCGTAGTTAGCCAGTTAAAGGCCAGTGAAATATGATTTTGATCCAATGTAACTTGATTTATTAGTATAAATTTTATTTGGAAAATTCTAAACTCAAAAAATTTTTTGTTTTGCTAATTTCTTTTCTTATTGATATATTTGTAGTAAATTTATTGATTTTTGGCTTTAAACTAGATTATTCTTTATTAAAATTTTGATTTAATTCGTTATTTTTCTAGATAATTAGTGTAAATTATATTTTGAAAATTCTAACTTCAAAAAATTTTAGGTTAGATTTTTGAAATCGTAAAAAATTTTATATATTTGTATTAAATTTATTGATTTTTGACTTTAAACTAGATTATTAATCATTTAAACTTTGATTTAATTCATTATTTAAGCTTATTTTCTAAAGAATTAATATAAATTACATTTTGAAAATTCTAACCTCCAAAAAAAATTTTAGGTTAGATTTTTGAAAAAGTAAAAATCTTGGTTTATTTCAAAAGTTAAATGGCTTGATAAACTTTATATGAACTTTAATTAATATTTGGCTATTTTTCGAATGAATTCTATCTTGGTCTTGATTTTACAGATAAATTAAATAAAATTATTGGGTGTATGATTTAAAAAAAGCGAGATTTACAATAGATGGCGTATCTTTTGAACCCGGTTTTTGTTTTTAATAACTTATATATCAATTTGAAGGGTACATATCTGTAATTTATTCTCACTTAGGCGAATTTTGTGCCAACAAAGCGTCATATGCCGCAAGTTTTTCTTTACTCCTACAATTTGAAAAAAGTGCCGCTGAAGCTCACCAATTGCTCACCAAAGCTTATGGTGAATGTCATCCATCGGTTTCAACGTGCGTGAGATTGTTTGTTCGGTTTAGTAGTGGTGATTTTGACACGGAAGAGAAAGATCGCCCAGGCCAGCCAAAAGAAAGTTTGAATACAAAGAATTGGAGTCATTACTCCATGAAAATTGTTGTCAAACTCAACAAGAGCTTGGAAAATCAATGGGAGCTACTTAAGCAGCAATTTCAAAACGTTTGCGAGCAGCAGGATTCATTCAAAAGCAGGGAAATTGGGTACCATACGAATTGAAGCTGAGAGACCTAGAAACACGATTTTATATGTCTGAAATGCTGCTTGAACGCTATAAAAGAAAATCATTTTAGCACCGAATCAATACTTTCGATGAAAAATGGATCCATTACAATAACCCGAAGCGTAGGAGATCGTATGTGAAGCCCAGGCAACCAGCCGAATCGACACCAAAGCCAAATATCCATGACGCATTTTTAAATTATACATCCTGGCCAGGCTAAAAATATTCTCATCGAAATACTGTCACATTTATGAAGGTAGCAGTGTTGTGTAAACATTGTTATGCCCCTAAACCAACACAAAACTAGACTTGTGATTGTTAGGGATGCCAAACGGGACTGGGTTTTACAAATCCCGGGATTCGGGATTTTAGAAATGTAAATCCCGGGATCCCGGGATTTTTCGGGACCCCGGGATTTTTCGGGATCCCGGGATTTTTCGGGATTTCGGGATTTTTCGGGACTTCGGGATTTTAATTAAATGTCAAAAAACATCAAGTTCAAAAATAAAAACTATTTATTTCGTTAATACACTAAGTAGAAATATAACAAAGCAAAAACTAATGGATTGAATTAATATATATATAAAGTATTGAGGAAACCGGGCTACATTTGTCCCTAGTCCCCATACATGGTCCCCTTCAGAAAATGACTTTAACATTCATAGTTGTCTTATAATAATTAATATAGTGATAAAATTGAATAAACAAGTTGCATATGAAAATTAATCTTTCTACCAACTCTTGTGAGGGCCAGTCCATAATAATATAACCTCTATATCAGAAAATATTTTATTGTCAATAAATAATTTATATATAATGATATTAACATAAATTTCATTCATTCATAAATACTGATTCAAGTCCCCATAGAAGACCAAAACTACATATTGATGGTGGGTATAAAAGATGAATATACCACTCTTAGTTGTTTTATATTAGTATTATAAGTATGCTGAAATTTAGCTTTCTAGGTTTCATCCTAAAATATTAAAAAATCTCGTAATTTTCGGGATTTGTTAATCCCGAAAAATCCCGGGATTATTTTTCACAAATCCCGGGATTCGGGAAATCCCGATCCCGAAAAATCCCGGGATTTTCGGGATCGGGATTTCGGGATTGGCATCCCTAGTGATTGTTTCCTCCTTGTTTGTTATTTGACACCTTTTAGGGATGCTGTTACATGTTCTTGCAAGTCATGTATCGAATTGAATCCATTGCTGCTTTTCAAACTCAAGTAAACTTTGTTTTATTAAATTTAAGAAAGTAGGCTTGTCAAAGGCGGCTAATATTAAATTCATTTACAAGCTTAATTCGTAATCAATTATGTGTAAAAAGTAGCATTACAATTTGAGCTATAGTTTCTCAATTATAAACATTTAATGAGCATTCTAAACCTGTTGATAGTTTTGATTTTCTTACCAAGCTGTGAACCGATCTGAAGCAAATCAGTGTTATAGGAATGATATGAAATTCTAGTTTATATTTAGTTGAAAATAAAACATTAAATTTTATATTCTATTAGAAAATTGTTGAAATAAACTTTGTTTTATTAAATTTAATAAAGTAGGCGTGGCAGGGGGAGTTAAACTCTTAAACTATTGTATAGCCGAATTTTCCATCTATCATATCCCAAAAGTTTTATTCCAATCAGAGCTGTTTATAGCGAGTTATAGCCGTTTAAACAAAATAGTTATTAAACATTTGCTTGTTAATCAATTCTGTTCACCTGATACACACAAAAAATTGCCGAAAATTTTTTGCAAATTTTTAAGGGCAAAAAGACTGGTTACTTAAACTTTGATTTTCTCTTTAAGTTTACAAACGATTTGCACCAAATGGGTATCGTTGGAAAGCTATTGAATTCTAGTTTATAATAAAATCATTTAGAAATATTATCATTAATTCCACCTGGTAATAACATAAATAAATATTTTACTTTAAAATTAATAAAGTGGGCGTGGCATAGGGCGGGAAATAATCCATAATTTTTATAGCCTAATTTGTAAGCTATCATATGCAAAAATTTTCATTCAATTCCAAGCAGTAGTTTTTGAGTTATAAACATTTAATGAAATTTTATAAATTGGTAGGTAAAGCAGAAAAGTTTTTACTTAAACTTTGATTTTCTCCGTAAGTTGTGAAGCGATTTGGACCAAATGGGTGTCATTGGAAAGATTTGAAATTCTAGTTTATGTTTAAATCAAAATAAAATATTTACTTACATAATTTATTCGAAAATTATTGAAATAAACTTTGTTTCATTAAATTTTATAAAGTAGGCGTGGCAGTGGGCGTTAAAAATTTAATTTATTGTATAGCCTAATTCTCGCTCTAACATGTCCCAAAAGTTTCTTTCCAATCCGAGCTGTACTTTCCAAGTTATAGCCATTTAAAGAAAAATTGTTATTGACCATTTGCTTGCTACACAATGCTGTTCACCTATTACCCGGCAAATTTTTTTGAAACGTATTTTCATGTAATTTTCGAAGTAGGCGGTAGTCATGAGTCGTTACTTCAATTTTGATTTTCTCCTTAAGTATTGAACCGATTTTAATAAAATGTATATCAATGGAAAGGTATTGAATTCTAGTTTATAATAAAATCAGTTAGAAATATTATCATTAATATTCCACCTGGTAATAACATAAATAAATATTTTACTTTAAAATTAATAAAGTGGGCGTGGCATAGGGCGGGAAATATTCCATAATTTTTATAGCCTAATTTGTAAGCTATCATATGCAAAAAGTTTCATTCAATTCCAAGCAATAGTTTTTGAGTTATAAACATTTAATGAAATTTTATAAATTGGTAGGTAAAGCAGAAAAGTTTTTACTCAAACTTTGATTTTCTCCGTAAGTTGTGAAGCGATTTGGACCAAATGGGTGTCATGGAAAGATTTAAAGTTCTAGTTTATGTTTAAATCAAAATAAAATATTAACTTTAATATTTTATTCGGAAATTATTGAAATAAACTTTGTTTCATTAAATTTTATAAAGTAGGCGTGGCAGTGGGCGTTAAAAATTTAATTTATTGTATAGCCTAATTTTCGCTCTAACATGTCCCAAAAGTTTTATACCAATCCAAGCTGTACTTTCCAAGTTATAGTCATTTAAAGAAAAATTGTTATTGACCATTTGCTTGCTACACAATGCTGTTCACCTATTACCCGGCCAATTTTTTTGAAACGCATTTTCATGTAATTTTCGAAGTAGGCGGTAGTCATGAGTCGTTACTTCAATTTTGATTTTCTCCTTAAGTATTGAACCGATTTTAATAAAATGTATATCAATGGAAAGGTATTGAATTCTAGTTTATAATAAAATCAGTTAGAAATATTATCATTAATATTCCACCTGGTAATAACATAAATAAATATTTTACTTTAAAATTAATAAAGTGGGCGTGGCATAGGGCGGGAAATATTCCATAATTTTTATAGCCTAATTTGTAAGCTATCATATGCAAAAAGTTTCATTCAATTCCAAGCAATAGTTTTTGAGTTATAAACATTTAATGAAATTTTATAAATTGGTAGGTAAAGCAGAAAAGTTTTTACTTAAACTTTGATTTTCTCCGTAAGTTGTGAAGCGATTTGGACCAAATGGGTGTCATTGGAAAGATTTGAAATTCTAGTTTATGTTTAAATCAAAATAAAATATTAACTTTAATATTTTATTCGGAAATTATTGAAACAAACTTTGTTTCATTAAATTTTATAAAGTAGGCGTGGCAGTGGGCGTTAAAAATTTAATTTATTGTATAGCCTAATTTTCGCTCTAACATGTTCCAAAAGTTTTATACCAATCCAAGCTGTACTTTCCAAGTTATAGCCATTTAAAGAAAAATTGTTATTGACCATTTGCTTGCTACACAATGCTGTTCACCTATTACCCGGCAAATTTTTTTGAAACGTATTTTCATGTAATTTTCGAAGTAGGCGGTAGTCATGAGTCGTTATTTCAATTTTGATTTTCTCCTTAAGTATTGAACCGATTTTAATAAAATGTATATCAATGGAAAGGTATTGAATTCTAGTTTCCATTAAGTTTAGTAAAAATTATTTTCTGCGAAACTGCAGCTACAAATTAACACAATAAACTTTAAGCCTTATAATTTGGAAAGTGGGCGTGGCATGGGCGGTAAACTATAAACTATAGTGAAGCTCTAAACTTCTTCTTTCATCTGCCAAAAGTTTCATAACAATCTGTATTATAGTTTCCGAATTACAGTCATTTAAAGAAAATTATTATTACACCATTAATTGCTGCACAATTATTATTGACAAAAATTATGGCATATTTTTAGGCTGTAAAAAAAAATAACCTGGAAAAAGGATATTTATGGGAAAACTTTAATAACTTTGTTATTTATGCAAGGATTTTAATAAAATTGGTATCAAAAGAAAGCTATTGCTATAGAAATTAAAACCTTTTAATTTATTTTCTTTTAAATCATTCAACAAACCTTGTTTACAACATGTCTTCACGAAAATAAAACCATTACTATTTTATTTCTTTTTATATTGATATATTTCTTTTTTAGTTACAAAAAAAAATATAATGATTGTATAATAAATAATTTAAAAATATCCACAAACAAAATTAACGATCATCTGCTTAATATTTAAAGTAAGAAAAATTCTTAATAATGAACGAAATTGTACACATAAAAACATTTAACTAAGAACATAAAAACGACCTTAAACACAAAACACTTAGGAATCTCTGGGCTAAAAACATTTCAAAAACAAAAATGAATTTTTCGCACTAGCGAAAGTTCTGTTTAAAAATTATAAAAAAATGATACTAAAAACAAATGACTATAATGAAATTTGATTCGTTTTTCTTTGTTTTTGACACAAAAGAGAGACATACACACTTAAATTGTAAGCTAAAAACTAAATTTAATTAAACTAAAACTTATGACTCATTCAACTGTTGATGCTCGTCTTCGCTTAAGGACTTTAATGTTTCATCTTCTGCTTTTTCCTCTACCACATTACTGGATTTACGTTCCATATCATCCATGGAATCTTTAAGATTTTGTATATCTAAACCACCATCATTGTTTTCTTCGCCATCTTTAGTTTTGGTGAATTTGGAGAAATATGTTAGAGATTTCATTAGCTGATAACTTTTGGAGATGGGTATATTGGAATCGTAAACACTTTTGGAAGAGGAACAGTCAACATAAAACCACCAGTTACACTTCAAAATAGTCTGATCAAACAGAGTATTTTCGGGGCAGAGGAAGGATTTACGCACCATGCCATCATCGGTAAGAGCACACACATGGAAGACCTGTAATAAAGTGATAATTTTAGAAATTGTTCATGTATAAAGAAGTCAATTTGTTACTTACCATGCAACCCAAATCTGTGTCGGCATAAAGTCCGGGAAAATGTTTTTGTTTGGCACAAGCAAATGTTGTAGGTGGCAAATCCACTTTCGATTTAAAGTTGTCATCAAAGTTTTTATCATAACCCACTGGATAGTATTCTTTGGGTGCATTCATTACCTGAAAAATATATAATTTTGAATTAAAATTAGAAATTTGAAATAAATTTAGGAATTAGGAAAATCTTCAGTCCAAATTTAGTCTATTGTCTAGTACATAGTCTAGTCCTAAGCCCACTTCTTGGCCTAGACCATGTCTAGTCCCTAGTCTGGTCAATAGTCTAGTTCAGAGTCTAGTTCATAGTCTGGTTCATAGTCCAATCCGTCCAATTCATAGTCTAGTCCTTAGCATAGTCCACAGTCTCGTCCATAGTCTAATCCATAGTCTAGTCCATAGCCTAGTCCATATTCTACTCCAGTGTCTAATCCAAAGTCTACTGCATAGTTTAGTTCATAGTCTAGTCCATAGTCTAGTCCATTGTCTGGTCTATAGTCTAGTCCGTAGTCTAGTCCGTAGTCAAGTCCGTAGTCTTGTTCATAGTCTAGTCCATAGTCTAGTCCGTAGTCTAATCCATAGTCTTGTTCATAGTCTAGTCCGTAGTTTAGTCCGTAGTCTAGTCCGTAGTCTAGTCCGTAGTCTAGTCCGTAGTCGAGTCCGTAGTCTTGTTCATAGTCTAGTCCGTAGTCTAGTCCGTAGTCTTGTTCATAGTCTTGTTCATAGTCTAGTCCGTAGTCTAGTCCATAGTCTAGTCCATAGTCTAGTCCGTCCAATTCATAGTCTAGGCCATAGTTAAGTTCGTCCAATTCATAGTCTAGTCCTTAGCCTAGTCTATAGTCCCTTGTGTGGTCTATAGTCTAGTCTATAGTCTAGTCCGTAGTCTAGTGCTTAGTCTAGTTTATGATATTATTTTATTATTTTAAGAAATTTAAATTTTCTTCTTACCTTCGACATCTTATTCTCACTGACCGCATTTGTAGTCTCGAAATATTGCAAAACTGGTCTGGGAGTTGTGGTCGTCGTTGTGGTGGTAGTTGTTGAAGTCGTAGAACTTGTTGATGTCGAGGTCCTTATAAATTCCTCTCTCAATTTGGCCGCCAACATGGCTCTGTGTTCCGCTCTCATTTGTTGTTCTCTCACATAGATTGCATGTTTTATGGTGTCCACACTAACATTTGCCGCTCTAGCCAATTCATCCACCGATATGTCTTTCAAATCAAATTTAGGCTCTTCAAATTGTAAATAATTGGGATGATTATTCGAGGGTAAACTCAATTGTTGCACCGGGGCAGCTGCGGGAGGTTTTAATACAGCTGTAATTTTATTTACCGAATCAGGCATAGCTTGGAAGGCTGGCACGGCCATGGGCTGTGATACCATGGGATTGTGGGCATGGAAAGTACGATTTGCATTGAGTTGTTGTGTGTACAAATCCACTATTCTATTGTTTATGCTCATTTTTGAGTTGGACGTGTCCACAGCAATATTTGATCTTCTTTGAGCCGTTTGCAGGGGTATTTGCTTTTGGGGAATGGGTCTAAAGGCTGGTACACCCAATGGTAGAGGGCGGGCTTCTGTCATTAGGGGACCTTGTCTGGCTCTTTGTTGTTGTATTTCAGCAAGCGCTGCTTGTCGAGCAGCCAAATCTACCATAGCGGCTTGTTTTGCAGCTATTTGATTGGAAACCGATTGTTTTGACAACATATCGGCAGCGGCTGCCGCCTTGGCTTGTTTTGTCAGAGATTCTCTGAGTTCAGGACTTATGGCCATGGGTGATCTGGAAATTATGCGTTTATCATTTAGGGATTGTTGATTGATCTGTAAAATATAAGAGAAATTGCAAGATTTAAACATAATTTTAAAGATTTTTATAATTTTTTTCATATTAAATTTTGAAAAATTAAATTTTGTTTAGAAAAGATGAAAAATTTATAAAATTTTTATAACTTTGGAAAACAAATTTTAAGAAAAAGAAGTTATTTTAAAAAAATCCCCAAAAAATTCATTATTTTTAACGAGAATATTTAATACAAATCTAATTTTTTTTAAATATTCCAAAATTTTTAATGAATTTTTAATTTTACGAGAATGTTTTATATTTTTTTTTAATTTCTTTGATATTCACCTGTTGATTTCCTGGCAGTACACCAACAGCACTTGGTGGTGGACCATTTTTATAGCCAATCGAACGTCTGCGACCACCTTCCACATTTCCCAGTGACTCGGCAAAACCCAATTCATCACCCAAACTAAAACCTATTTATAAAAAAAGAAGAATTATAAATTTTCTTATAACGATTACAATAACGTGAGAAATTTTATAACAATTAATTCATTAATACATATTTAGATGTTAAGATTTCCGCTTAATCATCAAATATTTAGTCTAAACAAATCTTTTTCATGTTTAAACAATTAATTATTAAAAAATTAGACAAAATACAACAAGAAAAACGCAAAAATATAAAATAGTAATTAAAAATCTAACAACAATACCACTGTCAAAATTTAGATTTATTTTTATTTATACAAATACAATGGATTCACTCACATACACTCACACACACACAAAGTTTAACCGTTATTTAACACTTCATCGAGACAATTAAAAAGTCAAAGAGTAATAACAAGATGGTGGAGCAGAAGACAAAAACAACAAATAACTGTTATAATACAATGCAGAGTAATTATCAAAGTCAGACATTTTAACTTAATTAGAGTAAGAAAACAACAACAAACTTAGTGTAGTGAGTGGGTAAATAGTTAAATGTAAACAAAGACATGGTTGCATAGAGTTGGTGTGTTTGTACAAAAGAAGTATTAAATAGTAACAAAAAAAAAAAAACATTTGAAAAATGGCCGTAAAAAGTCATTGACATTGGCATGAATGCATACAATTTATTATAATAACTTTAAAAAACAATTAATTTTAAGAATAATTGGTTCGTCGTAGAGCTAATAAAAAATAATATTTAAACAATTGAGAAATTAAAATAATAAAAAAAGATGCACATATTATAAAAAAAAACACTTCAAACGTTTGCAATATTATATTTATTTATAGAAAATAATAGGGGTATTCAGGATACGATTTAAGTACTGCATATAGTTTCGAAGAAAAAAAATGTTTTTGGGACTATATACAATTTTTATATGATCCGTAAAGAGAACTTAATGCAAAAGCGTGTAAAGTAAAATTCATCCAAACTTGGCCAATTTAAAAAAAATTTAGGTTTGAATAAAAAATTCTAAAAACTGCTAGATTATTGTGTACACCCTGTTCACATTTATTGATATTTAGGTCCTTTAAATTCATATAATGGTTTCAAATGTTTATAAAGTTTATTAAAATTATAAATTTACAAAATAGAACCCTTTAAATATATAATTAAACAATATTAGTAATAAATTCATAATAGTATATTAAAAGCACCTTAACCATTTTAAATTTACAAATTAGTATCAAAAATAATTTTTTTTAAAAATTTAGTTTTTTCTTTGTTTAATAATTCATTTACCTAAACCAAAGTGCGCTTTAAGGCCTCCCAAATTTCTGACACGAAATAGTCCAGATTTTTTGAAGTTACAATTGAGTATAAAACCAAAATCGGATTCTAAAACACATGTCCCGCAAGCCAATCCTAAAAATAGAATAGAAAAACAAACACAGAAAAATTATAGGAAGTTATAGATATTAATTCGTTTCAAATATATACAAAGATTTAGGAAGTTTTTAAAAGGGAATTTTGTAGATTTTTTTTTGTTTGGGTTAATGCTAAGAATAAATTAGTAATAAGTTGTAGTGGCAACTTATTACTTAGTGGGTGTGAAAGGGAGAATGGGGGGTGATACTGGAGTGGATGATTGAGGGGAAGGTGAAATGTTTTCTGTGTTTTGTTTTTTCTTTATATTTGTTTATAAAAGTAAAACTATATATAATTAGAAAAGTATTTACAAAAGAAAATTCATTAAAAATGTTAGAAATGTTCTCATAGATAAATACACATAGATCGGAAACTCTCCTGTCAAAGACCTAACTCAGTTGTCAACAACCTAATTGGTAACCCCCTGTCTATACTTGACAAATATTCATCATAACAATAAATGACATTTGTTGTCAAGACAAAATTGTCTAAGCAAAAGCACTAACAATTTTATCATAACGAAGCAATAATACTAATAAATGGAGACTATACCTGATAATTCTGTATCTAGACAATCATTTTGAAGTTTATTATAAGAATGTATGTACTACAAATCCCCTAACATGAGATCTTCACGCGCCATTAACTTGGAAATAATTATGTAATCAACGGTCAAATTCTATTGCCAACAACATATACTCAAGTGTGGACCGCAAAAACATTTATTTGCACATAAATTGTGAAATAAAAATTACGAGTAGAAACGGAGACTATCTTTCTTCTTCTCAATTCTCAATTAACATTTATTTCACAAATTACACAGGGCAACAAAATCGAAAATATTTTGTAGGCTTTTTAAATCACTACACAATTTTAATGTATTGTGGTTCCAGTAGTACAAAAATGATAAAAATTTTAAATTCTATGGATAGATTTTTTTTAAAAAAAATGTTTTTATGATGACTCAAAAATGGTTAGACCGATATTGTTGAAGTAAACTTAATAAGTTCAAATTAACATAACCTTTAATCCGTTTATATATTGCGTTTTAATCGGTTAATAATTTTTTACGTGAAAATATAATTTTTTTGTTTTAAAAAACTCATGAAAAATCGAAAACGGTAGAACTTGTTCAGGTTTATTACTTTGTCGCAAAGCCGCATATAATTCCAACAAAATGAGATATCGATCATAAATATCGATGGATTATTTTCCAATTTATTCACAATTAAGTGAATTCGTTCATTTTCACAAAATTTAACTTTTTTGTTTGATATACATAAAATTCAGTAGTTCATGTTCTTCTTTCGATTCATTGAATGTTGGAAACATTTTCCCCTTGCTGTACACAATTTCACATATACATTGCGTTTTAATCGGCTCAGCAGTTTCGGAGTTATAATAACAAATTGAAGCAAAAAATATATTTTTTATGTTAAAATATCCATATTTTTTGTTTTAAAAAAATCATGAAAAATCGAAAACGGCAGAAATTGTTTAGATTTATTGCTTTATCGCAAAGCCACATGTAATAGGAACAAAATGCGATATCGGTCATAAAAATCTATGGATTTTTTTCGAATTTATTCACAATTAAATGAATTCGCTCATTTTCACAAAATTTAACTTTTTTGTTTGATATACATAAAATTGAGTAGTTAATGTTCTTCTTTCGATTGATTGAATGTTGGAAACATTTTCCCCGTGCTATGTACACAATTTCACATATATATATTGCGTTTTAATCGGCTCAGAAGTTTCGGAGTTATAATAACAAATTGAAGCAAAAATATATTTTTTATGTTAAAATATCCATTTTTTTTGTTTTAAAAAAAATCATGAAAAATCGAAAACTGCAGAAATTTTTTAGATTTATTGCTTTATCGCAAAGCCACATGTAATAGGAACAAAATGAGATATCGGTCATAAAAATCGATGGATTATTTTCGAATTTATTCACAATTAAGTGAATTCGCTTATTTGAGTGTACATTTTATATGTGTTTTGTTTTTGTTAAAATTTTTGTTACAATAACAAAACACATGTAAAATTTACACTTTACAGTTTACTTCAATAATATCGGACTAACCCTTTTTGAGTTATCATAAATTATGTGGAGAAACATCTAAAAAATTCACAATTTTAGAAAAAAAAATTTAAAAAAAAATAAAAAAAAAAATTAAAAAAATCTATCCATAGAATTTAAAAATGTTACCATTTTTTTGGTTAGTGAAGCCTTTTTTGCTGATGACCTGTGTTATATATCACACTTATAAAACTCCACTTTATTTTCGTGATTTTATAAAAATTTTATAATTCACTTGACCTGTCATTTTAACTGACATCAATTCCAAATCTTCGCTTTTATTAAAACAAATTAAACTCATATTTGAAAAGTTGGATTACTTATTATTGTTATTATTTTTTTTTTCAATTATATTAACACTTTAATTAAAAATGAATTCAATTTCAATTGCTTTATGAAATATAGCAGGAAAAAAAATCTTAATAAACTAATTTAAAAACCCTTACACATTAACACCACTAATAATAACGTATTAAAAGATTTAATTAAAGTGTTTTAACATATTTTTTTTATAAAATTTATAAATAAATACCCCCAACAATAAACACATTATATCGACAGTTAGACATGACACAGGTATGGCCAGTCAAACATACATTAGATAAATTGATGACTTCCTCTTGATTTGAAACCAAAAAAAAAACAAAGAATTGAAAAAAATAATAGAAAATAAACATCCATCTTACTCGTTAATTTTGTGAGATAATGATGTCAATTATGTTTGAGCGGCGGCTACACTTGACAGTGAAAGATACACTGACATGAAAAAACACACGTACACTTACAAAATCTATGTGAAAATACATAACAACAAAAAAATGTGCACATGAAAAATAGAAGCGAAAACAAAATATGAAGTAGTAAAATTTTAAACAACAAATTACATGCTTATTATTAAAGCCACAACAACAACAACAATAAATATTAACCAAGAGTTGTTTTTTAAACATAAAATATTATACGCAAAAAACAAAGTAATAAATACACTGTAACAAATTAGTTGCAAAGAAAAAACATGTCATGACAACTTGACATGAGCAAATTATGCCATACATACAATATTTATGTGAAAGGGATGTCATGCCATCAAACGCTCTCTATCATTAAATTTAAATAAAACAAAGTCTTTGTAAGATATCATCGACATTTTTTTAATAGTTGGAAAGGTTTATCGACTGCGTTATGTATGAAATATAGATAGCATGGTGCAAATGTTTGCGCAGCTCCACGTAGCAATTTTTATTGCTAAACAGAAGCAAGCAGAACAACAGCACAGCGACAAATATCACCCAGACCAGCCAAAAAAGTTTGAAGACCAAGAATTGGATGCATTACAAACGATTTTTATAAAACTCAAGACGAGCTTGCAACTCAAGCATCAATTTCAAAACGTGCGAAATTGGATACCATACGAACCGAACCGAGAGACATTGAAAGACTATTTTGCATGTCCGAAAATTTGCTAGAACGCTATAAAATAATATCATTTTAATTTTAATCATTACTTGCTATGAAAAATGGATCCATTAAATAATCCCAAGCGTAAGAGATCTTGTGTGAAGCCCGGCCAATTAGCCAAATCGACACCAAAGCCAAATATTCATGGCTTTAAGGTAATTGTCTGTATTTAGTGGGACCAAAAGAGTTCTATCTATTATGAGCTGCTGAGATCTGACCAGATCATCACAGGGAATAGTTTGAAGCGAGCATTGGCCGAAAAACTCCCAAATATGAGCCAGACATGAAACCGTAATATTCCATAATGACAACGCTCAGTCACATGTTGCAATACCTATTAAAAAGTATTTAGAATGATGTGGTTGGGATGTTTTGACCCAGTGTAGACTTTTCCCCGTCCGATCACTATTTGTTTCGATCGATGCATAACGCTCTCTCTGGGATACGCTTCACTTTGGAACAGAACATCCGAAATTGACTTGATTCGTCCTTGTCCTCAAAAGATGATCAGATCTTTTGGCTCGGAATCAATCACCCCTATCGGCAATAACATGTGCAATTTTGTTCCTATGAAATATCCATTTCCCTCGAAGGGAAAATTGCTATCGTGATATTCCCATGAACTTTTCATTCACAATAGTTAATTTTGTTCGTAACAGCTGTTTATTGTTTACAAAATTCCATTTAAAAATTTCGCAACAAGGGGAATTTTTTCACGTTAACAAAGTTGATGAACGAAAAAAGGAAAGGGGAAAATATTACATGTGAAATATTGATTCGCTATAGGGGCGAATATGTTGCCAGAAAGATGGGAAAAGGTCATAGCTAACAAGGCCCAATACTTTGAATAAATTTTATTGTACAAATGTTTTAAAACAAAAGCTACAAATTTTAAAAAATCCTGCATTTTTAAGTCATACACACAATATGATTAAACCTAAAGTTAAACCATACAGACATTATTTTAACTGACTGTATTAATGGGGACAGTTATTTGAGGATTAATGTCAAATAAATTGCCTGCCAAATATCAGTATTTTAACAAACCTTTCATTGCTTTTTCACTGGCGTGAAGCAGATGTCAATCGCTTTGTTCTCTATTATAACGATTATTGGACATTTGTTTGAATGATCTTATTATTTACTTAAACAATAAAGGTCCTTAGAATGCCTTTTATTTAATTATTATTATTGTAAATAAACAACTTATATTTAAAAATAAACAATTAAATAATTAAAGTATTAAATTATTGCCAATAAACACTTACAATTCATTAATAATTATAATTATCAAGTAGCTGTCTACAAATTTGAAACATATTTATTTAAATTATTACACTGTTAAAATTATTAAGAAAAAAAAATCAAGTATGAAGTTAATAATGTTAATATTATCATCTTGAAGAGCTGTAGGGCAAAAATTAACAATATTTTTGTTTAAATAAACAGCAAATAAACAACCTGCCTGCATCATTCATAGTTGAAAAATGAAGTACATTACATACGTTAGAGTTTGTATTATTATTATTTTGTTACTCGTTATTTGTACGTCTTTGTAAATTTTAATTAACGACCTTTGAGGGTTTAACATGATTTTTACAAATAAAAATAATAAATACAAACAAAACTATACAACACAAAGTTAAAGTGGAATTTTATGTCATCTTTAGCGCGATTTGCTTTCAAAATAACAACTCTTGCACTAGTGTGCCCAGCCCCAATACCAAACAATTCATAACTTAACTTGAGTAATTTTTGACAAGTGACATGTGGTTTGTTAGTAACAACAATTTAATTGTTATTACACTCATAGAAAAAATGTATTATTGTACATAATTATTTTCTGTTACATTGTACATGGGTAATTAATAATGTCGTCTTTTAGCAAAAAAAAACATGCACATTTATTTATCTCTCTTGTCTATCCATCTCTTTATATGTGTCAAACTGTTTATTATTTTTATTTGCTTTGTTTTTATTTAAAATTATATTTATTTTCATAAATTAAATAATTATAAACTATTTAGTGGATTTCATGATGTGTGTGATTAAAGAAAATATGAGTATTTTATAATAGTGTGCTAAAAAAGATGTTAATATCAAATGTAGGGGAATTAAATTATATAAGTAAGCTATAATTTTAGATACAAATCTTATTTCTTAAAAAAACAAATGTGAATGTTGTTGATATTGAGTTTTTTTATTGTAGTTTAGAGTCCATTGATTGCATACTAGTCATAGTCATAGTCTAGTCATAGTCTAGTCATAGTCTAGTCATAGTCTAGTCATAGTCTAGTCATAGTCTAGTCATAGTCTAGTCATAGTCTAGTCATAGTCTAGTCATAGTCTAGTCATAGTCTAGTCATAGTCTAGTCATAGTCTAGTCATAGTCTAGTCATAGTCTAGTCATAGTCTAGTCATAGTCTAGTCATAGTCTAGTCATAGTCTAGTCATAGTCTAGTCATAGTCTAGTCATAGTCTAGTCATAGTCTAGTCATAGTCTAGTCATAGTCTAGTCATAGTCTAGTCATAGTCTAGTCATAGTCTAGTCATAGTCTAGTCATAGTCTAGTCATAGTCTAGTCATAGTCTAGTCATAGTCTAGTCATAGTCTAGTCATAGTCTAGTCATAGTCTAGTCATAGTCTAGTCATAGTCTAGTCATAGTCTAGTCATAGTCTAGTCATAGTCTAGTCATAGTCTAGTCATAGTCTAGTCATAGTCTAGTCATAGTCTAGTCATAGTCTAGTCATAGTCTAGTCATAGTCTAGTCATAGTCTAGTCATAGTCTAGTCATAGTCTAGTCATAGTCTAGTCATAGTCTAGTCATAGTCTAGTCATAGTCTAGTCATAGTCTAGTCATAGTCTAGTCATAGTCTAGTCATAGTCTAGTCATAGTCTAGTCATAGTCTAGTCATAGTCTAGTCATAGTCTAGTCATAGTCTAGTCATAGTCTAGTCATAGTCTAGTCATAGTCTAGTCATAGTCTAGTCATAGTCTAGTCATAGTCTAGTCATAGTCTAGTCATAGTCTAGTCATAGTCTAGTCATAGTCTAGTCATAGTCTAGTCATAGTCTAGTCATAGTCTAGTCATAGTCTAGTCATAGTCTAGTCATAGTCTAGTCATAGTCTAGTCATAGTCTAGTCATAGTCTAGTCATAGTCTAGTCATAGTCTAGTCATAGTCTAGTCATAGTCTAGTCATAGTCTAGTCATAGTCTAGTCATAGTCTAGTCATAGTCTAGTCATAGTCTAGTCATAGTCTAGTCATAGTCTAGTCATAGTCTAGTCATAGTCTAGTCATAGTCTAGTCATAGTCTAGTCATAGTCTAGTCATAGTCTAGTCATAGTCTAGTCATAGTCTAGTCATAGTCTAGTCATAGTCTAGTCATAGTCTAGTCATAGTCTAGTCATAGTCTAGTCATAGTCTAGTCATAGTCTAGTCATAGTCTAGTCATAGTCTAGTCATAGTCTAGTCATAGTCTAGTCATAGTCTAGTCATAGTCTAGTCATAGTCTAGTCATAGTCTAGTCATAGTCTAGTCATAGTCTAGTCATAGTCTAGTCATAGTCTAGTCATAGTCTAGTCATAGTCTAGTCATAGTCTAGTCATAGTCTAGTCATAGTCTAGTCATAGTCTAGTCATAGTCTAGTCATAGTCTAGTCATAGTCTAGTCATAGTCTAGTCATAGTCTAGTCATAGTCTAGTCATAGTCTAGTCATAGTCTAGTCATAGTCTAGTCATAGTCTAGTCATAGTCTAGTCATAGTCTAGTCATAGTCTAGTCATAGTCTAGTCATAGTCTAGTCATAGTCTAGTCATAGTCTAGTCATAGTCTAGTCATAGTCTAGTCATAGTCTAGTCATAGTCTAGTCATAGTCTAGTCATAGTCTAGTCATAGTCTAGTCATAGTCTAGTCATAGTCTAGTCATAGTCTAGTCATAGTCTAGTCATAGTCTAGTCATAGTCTAGTCATAGTCTAGTCATAGTCTAGTCATAGTCTAGTCATAGTCTAGTCATAGTCTAGTCATAGTCTAGTCATAGTCTAGTCATAGTCTAGTCATAGTCTAGTCATAGTCTAGTCATAGTCTAGTCATAGTCTAGTCATAGTCTAGTCATAGTCTAGTCATAGTCTAGTCATAGTCTAGTCATAGTCTAGTCATAGTCTAGTCATAGTCTAGTCATAGTCTAGTCATAGTCTAGTCATAGTCTAGTCATAGTCTAGTCATAGTCTAGTCATAGTCTAGTCATAGTCTAGTCATAGTCTAGTCATAGTCTAGTCATAGTCTAGTCATAGTCTAGTCATAGTCTAGTCATAGTCTAGTCATAGTCTAGTCATAGTCTAGTCATAGTCTAGTCATAGTCTAGTCATAGTCTAGTCATAGTCTAGTCATAGTCTAGTCATAGTCTAGTCATAGTCTAGTCATAGTCTAGTCATAGTCTAGTCATAGTCTAGTCATAGTCTAGTCATAGTCTAGTCATAGTCTAGTCATAGTCTAGTCATAGTCTAGTCATAGTCTAGTCATAGTCTAGTCATAGTCTAGTCATAGTCTAGTCATAGTCTAGTCATAGTCTAGTCATAGTCTAGTCATAGTCTAGTCATAGTCTAGTCATAGTCTAGTCATAGTCTAGTCATAGTCTAGTCATAGTCTAGTCATAGTCTAGTCATAGTCTAGTCATAGTCTAGTCATAGTCTAGTCATAGTCTAGTCATAGTCTAGTCATAGTCTAGTCATAGTCTAGTCATAGTCTAGTCATAGTCTAGTCATAGTCTAGTCATAGTCTAGTCATAGTCTAGTCATAGTCTAGTCATAGTCTAGTCATAGTCTAGTCATAGTCTAGTCATAGTCTAGTCATAGTCTAGTCATAGTCTAGTCATAGTCTAGTCATAGTCTAGTCATAGTCTAGTCATAGTCTAGTCATAGTCTAGTCATAGTCTAGTCATAGTCTAGTCATAGTCTAGTCATAGTCTAGTCATAGTCTAGTCATAGTCTAGTCATAGTCTAGTCATAGTCTAGTCATAGTCTAGTCATAGTCTAGTCATAGTCTAGTCATAGTCTAGTCATAGTCTAGTCATAGTCTAGTCATAGTCTAGTCATAGTCTAGTCATAGTCTAGTCATAGTCTAGTCATAGTCTAGTCATAGTCTAGTCATAGTCTAGTCATAGTCTAGTCATAGTCTAGTCATAGTCTAGTCATAGTCTAGTCATAGTCTAGTCATAGTCTAGTCATAGTCTAGTCATAGTCTAGTCATAGTCTAGTCATAGTCTAGTCATAGTCTAGTCATAGTCTAGTCATAGTCTAGTCATAGTCTAGTCATAGTCTAGTCATAGTCTAGTCATAGTCTAGTCATAGTCTAGTCATAGTCTAGTCATAGTCTAGTCATAGTCTAGTCATAGTCTAGTCATAGTCTAGTCATAGTCTAGTCATAGTCTAGTCATAGTCTAGTCATAGTCTAGTCATAGTCTAGTCATAGTCTAGTCATAGTCTAGTCATAGTCTAGTCATAGTCTAGTCATAGTCTAGTCATAGTCTAGTCATAGTCTAGTCATAGTCTAGTCATAGTCTAGTCATAGTCTAGTCATAGTCTAGTCATAGTCTAGTCATAGTCTAGTCATAGTCTAGTCATAGTCTAGTCATAGTCTAGTCATAGTCTAGTCATAGTCTAGTCATAGTCTAGTCTAGTCATAGTCTAGTCATAGTCTAGTCATAGTCTAGTCATAGTCTAGTCATAGTCTAGTCATAGTCTAGTCATAGTCTAGTCTAGTCTAGTCTAGTCTAGTCATAGTCTAGTCATAGTCTAGTCATAGTCTAGTCATAGTCTAGTCATAGTCTAGTCATAGTCTAGTCATAGTCTAGTCATAGTCTAGTCATAGTCTAGTCATAGTCTAGTCATAGTCTAGTCATAGTCTAGTCATAGTCTAGTCATAGTCTAGTCATAGTCTAGTCATAGTCTAGTCATAGTCTAGTCATAGTCTAGTCATAGTCTAGTCATAGTCTAGTCATAGTCTAGTCATAGTCTAGTCATAGTCTAGTCATAGTCTAGTCATAGTCTAGTCATAGTCTAGTCATAGTCTAGTCATAGTCTAGTCATAGTCTAGTCATAGTCTAGTCATAGTCTAGTCATAGTCTAGTCATAGTCTAGTCATAGTCTAGTCATAGTCTAGTCATAGTCTAGTCATAGTCTAGTCATAGTCTAGTCATAGTCTAGTCATAGTCTAGTCATAGTCTAGTCATAGTCTAGTCATAGTCTAGTCATAGTCTAGTCATAGTCTAGTCATAGTCTAGTCATAGTCTAGTCATAGTCTAGTCATAGTCTAGTCATAGTCTAGTCATAGTCTAGTCATAGTCTAGTCATAGTCTAGTCATAGTCTAGTCATAGTCTAGTCATAGTCTAGTCATAGTCTAGTCATAGTCTAGTCATAGTCTAGTCATAGTCTAGTCATAGTCTAGTCATAGTCTAGTCATAGTCTAGTCATAGTCTAGTCATAGTCTAGTCATAGTCTAGTCATAGTCTAGTCATAGTCTAGTCATAGTCTAGTCATAGTCTAGTCATAGTCTAGTCATAGTCTAGTCATAGTCTAGTCATAGTCTAGTCATAGTCTAGTCATAGTCTAGTCATAGTCTAGTCATAGTCTAGTCATAGTCTAGTCATAGTCTAGTCATAGTCTAGTCATAGTCTAGTCATAGTCTAGTCATAGTCTAGTCATAGTCTAGTCATAGTCTAGTCATAGTCTAGTCATAGTCTAGTCATAGTCTAGTCATAGTCTAGTCATAGTCTAGTCATAGTCTAGTCATAGTCTAGTCATAGTCTAGTCATAGTCTAGTCATAGTCTAGTCATAGTCTAGTCATAGTCTAGTCATAGTCTAGTCATAGTCTAGTCATAGTCTAGTCATAGTCTAGTCATAGTCTAGTCATAGTCTAGTCATAGTCTAGTCATAGTCTAGTCATAGTCTAGTCATAGTCTAGTCATAGTCTAGTCATAGTCTAGTCATAGTCTAGTCATAGTCTAGTCATAGTCTAGTCATAGTCTAGTCATAGTCTAGTCATAGTCTAGTCATAGTCTAGTCATAGTCTAGTCATAGTCTAGTCATAGTCTAGTCATAGTCTAGTCATAGTCTAGTCATAGTCTAGTCATAGTCTAGTCATAGTCTAGTCATAGTCTAGTCATAGTCTAGTCATAGTCTAGTCATAGTCTAGTCATAGTCTAGTCATAGTCTAGTCATAGTCTAGTCATAGTCTAGTCATAGTCTAGTCATAGTCTAGTCATAGTCTAGTCATAGTCTAGTCATAGTCTAGTCATAGTCTAGTCATAGTCTAGTCATAGTCTAGTCATAGTCTAGTCATAGTCTAGTCATAGTCTAGTCATAGTCTAGTCATAGTCTAGTCATAGTCTAGTCATAGTCTAGTCATAGTCTAGTCATAGTCTAGTCATAGTCTAGTCATAGTCTAGTCATAGTCTAGTCATAGTCTAGTCATAGTCTAGTCATAGTCTAGTCATAGTCTAGTCATAGTCTAGTCATAGTCTAGTCATAGTCTAGTCATAGTCTAGTCATAGTCTAGTCATAGTCTAGTCATAGTCTAGTCATAGTCTAGTCATAGTCTAGTCATAGTCTAGTCATAGTCTAGTCATAGTCTAGTCATAGTCTAGTCATAGTCTAGTCATAGTCTAGTCATAGTCTAGTCATAGTCTAGTCATAGTCTAGTCATAGTCTAGTCATAGTCTAGTCATAGTCTAGTCATAGTCTAGTCATAGTCTAGTCATAGTCTAGTCATAGTCTAGTCATAGTCTAGTCATAGTCTAGTCATAGTCTAGTCATAGTCTAGTCATAGTCTAGTCATAGTCTAGTCATAGTCTAGTCATAGTCTAGTCATAGTCTAGTCATAGTCTAGTCATAGTCTAGTCATAGTCTAGTCATAGTCTAGTCATAGTCTAGTCATAGTCTAGTCATAGTCTAGTCATAGTCTAGTCATAGTCTAGTCATAGTCTAGTCATAGTCTAGTCATAGTCTAGTCATAGTCTAGTCATAGTCTAGTCATAGTCTAGTCATAGTCTAGTCATAGTCTAGTCATAGTCTAGTCATAGTCTAGTCATAGTCTAGTCATAGTCTAGTCATAGTCTAGTCATAGTCTAGTCATAGTCTAGTCATAGTCTAGTCATAGTCTAGTCATAGTCTAGTCATAGTCTAGTCATAGTCTAGTCATAGTCTAGTCATAGTCTAGTCATAGTCTAGTCATAGTCTAGTCATAGTCTAGTCATAGTCTAGTCATAGTCTAGTCATAGTCTAGTCATAGTCTAGTCATAGTCTAGTCATAGTCTAGTCATAGTCTAGTCATAGTCTAGTCATAGTCTAGTCATAGTCTAGTCATAGTCTAGTCATAGTCTAGTCATAGTCTAGTCATAGTCTAGTCATAGTCTAGTCATAGTCTAGTCATAGTCTAGTCATAGTCTAGTCATAGTCTAGTCATAGTCTAGTCATAGTCTAGTCATAGTCTAGTCATAGTCTAGTCATAGTCTAGTCATAGTCTAGTCATAGTCTAGTCATAGTCTAGTCATAGTCATAGTCTAGTCATAGTCTAGTCATAGTCTAGTCATAGTCTAGTCATAGTCTAGTCATAGTCTAGTCATAGTCATAGTCTAGTCATAGTCTAGTCATAGTCTAGTCATAGTCTAGTCATAGTCATAGTCTAGTCATAGTCTAGTCATAGTCTAGTCATAGTCTAGTCATAGTCTAGTCATAGTCATAGTCATAGTCATAGTCTAGTCATAGTCTAGTCATAGTCTAGTCATAGTCTAGTCATAGTCTAGTCATAGTCTAGTCATAGTCTAGTCATAGTCTAGTCATAGTCTAGTCATAGTCTAGTCATAGTCTAGTCATAGTCTAGTCATAGTCTAGTCATAGTCTAGTCATAGTCTAGTCATAGTCTAGTCATAGTCTAGTCATAGTCTAGTCATAGTCTAGTCATAGTCTAGTCATAGTCTAGTCATAGTCTAGTCATAGTCTAGTCATAGTCTAGTCATAGTCTAGTCATAGTCTAGTCATAGTCTAGTCATAGTCTAGTCATAGTCTAGTCATAGTCTAGTCATAGTCTAGTCATAGTCTAGTCATAGTCTAGTCATAGTCTAGTCATAGTCTAGTCATAGTCTAGTCATAGTCTAGTCATAGTCTAGTCATAGTCTAGTCATAGTCTAGTCATAGTCTAGTCATAGTCTAGTCATAGTCTAGTCATAGTCTAGTCATAGTCTAGTCATAGTCTAGTCATAGTCTAGTCATAGTCTAGTCATAGTCTAGTCATAGTCTAGTCATAGTCTAGTCATAGTCTAGTCATAGTCTAGTCATAGTCTAGTCATAGTCTAGTCATAGTCTAGTCATAGTCTAGTCATAGTCTAGTCATAGTCTAGTCATAGTCTAGTCATAGTCTAGTCATAGTCTAGTCATAGTCTAGTCATAGTCTAGTCATAGTCTAGTCATAGTCTAGTCATAGTCTAGTCATAGTCTAGTCATAGTCTAGTCATAGTCTAGTCATAGTCTAGTCATAGTCTAGTCATAGTCTAGTCATAGTCTAGTCATAGTCTAGTCATAGTCTAGTCATAGTCTAGTCATAGTCTAGTCATAGTCTAGTCATAGTCTAGTCATAGTCTAGTCATAGTCTAGTCATAGTCTAGTCATAGTCTAGTCATAGTCTAGTCATAGTCTAGTCATAGTCTAGTCATAGTCTAGTCATAGTCTAGTCATAGTCTAGTCATAGTCTAGTCATAGTCTAGTCATAGTCTAGTCATAGTCTAGTCATAGTCTAGTCATAGTCTAGTCATAGTCTAGTCATAGTCTAGTCATAGTCTAGTCATAGTCTAGTCATAGTCTAGTCATAGTCTAGTCATAGTCTAGTCATAGTCTAGTCATAGTCTAGTCATAGTCTAGTCATAGTCTAGTCATAGTCTAGTCATAGTCTAGTCATAGTCTAGTCATAGTCTAGTCATAGTCTAGTCATAGTCTAGTCATAGTCTAGTCATAGTCTAGTCATAGTCTAGTCATAGTCTAGTCATAGTCTAGTCATAGTCTAGTCATAGTCTAGTCATAGTCTAGTCATAGTCTAGTCATAGTCTAGTCATAGTCTAGTCATAGTCTAGTCATAGTCTAGTCATAGTCTAGTCATAGTCTAGTCATAGTCTAGTCATAGTCTAGTCATAGTCTAGTCATAGTCTAGTCATAGTCTAGTCATAGTCTAGTCATAGTCTAGTCATAGTCTAGTCATAGTCTAGTCATAGTCTAGTCATAGTCTAGTCATAGTCTAGTCATAGTCTAGTCATAGTCTAGTCATAGTCTAGTCATAGTCTAGTCATAGTCTAGTCATAGTCTAGTCATAGTCTAGTCATAGTCTAGTCATAGTCTAGTCATAGTCTAGTCATAGTCTAGTCATAGTCTAGTCATAGTCTAGTCATAGTCTAGTCATAGTCTAGTCATAGTCTAGTCATAGTCTAGTCATAGTCTAGTCATAGTCTAGTCATAGTCTAGTCATAGTCTAGTCATAGTCTAGTCATAGTCTAGTCATAGTCTAGTCATAGTCTAGTCATAGTCTAGTCATAGTCTAGTCATAGTCTAGTCATAGTCTAGTCATAGTCTAGTCATAGTCTAGTCATAGTCTAGTCATAGTCTAAATAATTCATTAAAGCACTCATCCAGTTTTATTTCAAAGTTTACAATTCTTTTTAAATGCCACATACTATGGCTCTTGATTGACCTAAATGAACTTCTATTATTTTATAAATCAATACAGATTGGGACCTTGTAAAATTCCTTTCAATCGTGGGTATTTAATCAAAAGTACGCTCACTCAACACCCAACCAATATGTATCAGATTAATAGCTCTATTTTTATTTTATTTGAAAGAAACTGTAACAAAAATATAGGTTTATTGTTTTATTTATGACAACCAAAGTTTTTTGTTAAACAGACAACAATTTAACGAATTTACAACAAAACAAAAGGTGACAAAATTTATTTTTGTTTCCACAAAAGCCTACCCCAACAGACTACAATCATCACTCAACGAATTGAAAAAATAAAACAAATGAAAAATATCTAAATAAGTAAAAAATTATTTCATGAATGATAAAAGGTTAAGGTTTCATTTTTTTTTATTTTGTTGCCATACGTGTTGTTTTCCGAATATGATTGTATTCAAAAAGAGGCGGTAGTTAAAGCCAAAAACAAAGCAAAAACATTAATAAACCAGAAGTGGTAGTAAATACGCATAATTTACAAGCAAAAAGTAAAACAAAAAGAAACTGCAAAAGAAAGACAAAGAAAACCAAAGTAACAAAAAACAAAAGTTAAAGTTTTTTCACACATGTCTGTCAAATTTACTGCAGATTGTCAGTTATCCACCTTAAAAAACAACATTAATTTCATCTTGTCATATGTAATTTTTAAATTGACCCACTTTCAATCATGCCAAAAACTAGGGAGAGTTAATGAAATTTATATAAAAAGGAATTATTATTTTGTGTTGAAAAATTCCTTTAAAGAAAGTTTGTTAAACAACTTTTTAAAACTTATTTCAGTAAATATTTAGTTTCCCAAAAAATTCGAATACTCGAGTACTAAAACAAATTTATTTCAAATAGAAAATTTTCGTTTTATATTTTGACAATCACACCTTTAAAACTGTTTGTTGTTTGTTCTCACGTATGAATGCATATACTATTTTGTCGTTATTAAAATATTTATCATCATCGTCATACTATTCGTACAAATATAATATATTTTGTTTAACATAAATGTGGCAGTGAAAGCAGTTAAACAAATAAGAGCGAACCCCATCAACCAACCACTCTCTCGCACACTCGATTTTTTTGTTAAAATATTTTCGGTATTTGTTATTTATTTAATTTGTACTTCAAATGTTTTACCATTTGGGGAAAATAATAAATTTGAAAAAAATTTGTTTGAGGTGGAGACAACAACATAGTCGTATTTATGTCTTGTTAAGTTTGGAGTGCAAACTTCACGTGCAAGCTTTCCCATCAAACAATGCTTTACGAAAATAATTAGCCAATCTTATTGGCTAAATGCAAAGATACTTGAGTTTGAACTCAACGGTTTTTTAACAACATCAAGATCAATCTTGCTAATAGAGCCATTCGTATTATTGTAGTATTATTCAGGATAACATCATCAACATTAATGTCACGGTACGGCATGGCTGAGAAGTTTTACATAAAGATAGATTCGGTCTATAAGAACTAGGTTTAATTTAGTTCTGTAGTTAAAACAATAAGTCGACCTTTCGCCTTTTTTCGATTTTTGAATTCGTCTTGCTTGCTTCAAACGGATCAATTGTGTTCGGACCATCAAAGGAAACCTGTCAGATTTCAACAGCTCATAATATAAAGGTCCCACCAAATACAGAGCATTACCTTAGCTCTATGCATATTTGTGTTTAATTTCGATTCGGCTGGTTGGAAGGGCTTCACATACGATATCTTATGCTTGGGGTTATCGTAATGGATCCATTTTCTTTTATAATGTTCAAGCATAATTTCAGACATACAAAATCTTCTTTCAAGGTCTTTCAGCTTTAATTCGTATGTCACCCAATTTCCCTGCTTTTGGTTGAATCATGCTGCTTGCAAACGTTTTGAAATTGAGTATGCTTCCAATGATTTTGACATCTCTTGTTGAGGTTGACAACTATCTGCCTCCAATTCTTGTTCTTCAAACTTGTTTGGCTGGCCTGGGCGATCTTTGTCTTCCGTGTCAAAATTACCACTACTGAACCGCACAAACTATCTCTCGCATGTTGAAACCGATGAAACACATTCACCATAAGCTTCGGTGAAGAAACAGTGTGCTGTTATAGGGGTTATATGGGAGTTAGGGTTAATTATGGACCGATCCTCACAAAAGTTAGTAAAACTTGTTTATGTCCAATTTCATCACGATAATTATTATAGGAAAATTATGAATGTTGAAGTCATTTTCTGAGGGGACAAATATTGCCTGATTTTCGACATACTTTACAGTATAATTTCAAAGCACTATTTGATTCATGACTGATCAAATAGTATTCAGGAGGGACATTGATATGGGGGCTAGGTGAAATCATGAAAACAAACCTTATCAACAGAGAGTATTTGTGAATAATTTCAGCGAGCTTGCTCCTTTCGTTTGGGCCCTATCGTGTTTTCAACAGACAGACAGACAGACAGACGGAAGGACCTAGAAACAGAGTCCCGTTAATCTAAACTATCATATGTTCATAATACGTCATAATAGGTCAAATTTTATTACTAATCCGAAATTTCAAAATTTCTTAAAATTTGACACTAGATATTATATTGTTACGTTTTAACCTTTTCAAAACGTTTGTTTATTTCCTTTAAATAAACCATTTACTTTTGATTGCAAATAAAAACCGTTTAGTAGTTTGAAAATTGTAACAACTCTTTATACTCGTTTATAAATTCGCAGAAATACAGACACACTTTATAATGTACACGAATTCACTTGAAAAACACAGCACACTTTAAGGCACTCAGTTGATGTTTATTCGAATAGAGTCTCTGATAAACTTACTAACGACTGCAACCTCTGCCACTGTTTAGAACACTGCCATCTGCACTCTAGATTGCTCTTTAACAGTCTAGAGCTTTCTAATACATACGCCATCTGTGGTGTACTTTCTACAATGTTCTTTAACTGAATATTCGAATTCGATACAGATATGTTACAGTTTGCTATTACAGCACTGCTATTTGAAAGCATTATGCTACTTTTAAATCAGCCGTTAAAATCGTTATATTTGAATTAAAGTACAATTTCGTAACAATATTTAAAAACAACGGAGAGCCGCTTGTTTTAAATTGAGAGAAATACACATAGAGCGTAACCTAAACAAAAAACACAAACAAACAAATTACTTAAAATAATTTCAAATAGTGTTTTTTACTAATTTTTTCTCACCACTTAGGATTTTGACAACTGAGTTAGGTCTTTGAAAGGAGAGTTTCCGATCTATGTATGTGTATTTATCTATGATCAAATGTTTTATTATAAGACTTCCTGAAATTTATGACATGAATTTATTTAAGCAATAAATTATATTAACAATTGAAATCCACTAAAATATCTTCATAACTTTATCAAATCTTTCAACGAACTTTGAACAAAAACTTTATTTAATAGTGTAATTATTAAAGTAATTTATGTTAATAATGCTGCCAAATAGTAGCAATAAATTTACTATATAAAGCTTAGAACATTAATTTGAATAATAAATAAATAATGGTTTATAGCTAAATTAAAAGCTGACACAATGTATATTTAAAGAGAAAAATAAATTGTTTTTTGCAGCAATTAAGTGTTTAAGAACTTTGTTAACAGATTTTGTATGTTTATGTAAAAATTTAATTATTTTTTTCTTATAATTATGTTAATAATAAAGATGACTACTATAGTGTTTTTTGTAGTTGTAATTTTAATAAAATATTTTGTTTTAATTAAACTTGTGTTATTAAAGCAAATACAATAATTATTATAATTTTAATTTGCAAAATTTAAGCAAATTATATTAATAAATTATAACCAGAAAGGTTGGCAACGTTTTTTTACACATATTTATTGGATATATGGGTTATTAATTATTAATAACATCGTGTGGCTGGTTAACTTCACGTACATACATACTTATGTATGAATGCACGTATGTATGTTTGTTTGTTGTTTGTTTATGTGACAATGTCATGATGACGTTTGGGCATTTAACAAAAGAGTTGCCATGCTGGGAAACTGCCACCATTTTACTATCGTAAGTACTTTGTAGCCTTTTAACTTTGTATATAGTAGGCATTTATCATACAAAGATATTAATCGTGGTTAACAAGTATTTTATGAGTAGTTTTTTGAAAGCTTACAAGCTACGAAACACAATACCCAACATAAATAGCCAAACTATTATAAAACTATTTGAAATATGCGAGAGATACAAATCTTAACCTATGCACGCATTATTATGTAAATGACTTGGGCTTCTTTTTTTTTGTTGTTGTAATTTTTTGTTTGTCTTGTATAGAAAAATAACACACATATTTATGTATAAATAAATAAAGACTGTTAAAGCAAATACAAAAATCAAAGTTGATCTATCAAAGCAATTAAAGTTTGAAAATACCTTGAACTAGGCATAGATTTTTGATTTGAAAAGCTAACAAGTTTTTGTATCCATTTGTATGCATTGCCAGCAAGAATTACTAAATTGGAAATTAGTTTAAACTCCTAGATTTAATTACAACCTGCCAATTATTTTCTAGAGTTTTGAAAACTTATATAATTGTTAATATTTAGTTAAGTTTGCATAAATAAACTTAAAAAAAACAAAGTAGTTGAACTTGAAAATAAGGTGAAGACTAGTAAAACATTATAATAACAAAATGTTAAAGAAATCTATACAAAACTTTTCATAAATACCGACTTTGATTGTTAATATTTACAAAAAAAAGCGTGCAAAACTACGGATTTGTTATAAATATGCACATTGTTAAATGTTTGTTTTTATTGTTTAATACAATTTATTATTTAATACATATTTTATTGTTTTATTAGATTGTATTTTTTTGAGCAATATTAATCAATAAATTTTTATTTATTTATATTCGGGGGCAAATTTTGTTTTTTCTTTACTCAAAATTAAATGATTTTGTTGTATTTTTTTTTAAAATAAATATTTTGTTAATTGTTTTTTTTATTTAAACATTTTAACACATGTTTTATTTATACAAACATAGTTTAAAGTTGATTTCTTATTAGCAAAGTCTAGAGTTTAAAAATCATTTAATAAAACATGCTCGTAAAAGATTCAAACATTCTACGACATTAAGAACATTTAGGGGGGTTAGAGCTAATATTTATATTCTGAGAAATAAATCATTCTCCATAATTTAAAAAAAAACAGCAATTAAGTCATCTATCATAAAAATGTAATTTAGTTTTAGCAAATGTTAATTCTAAATAACTTTAAAATATACTTAAGTCTTAAGTAATTAATAAAAAATATGCCACAATGTTTTAATAACAACTTTGTTTAGAGTTTTATGGAATTAATAGTGTAAAGCAGTGATCGGCATAAATAGAACATGACATATAGATTATAATAAAATTTTAAGAAATTTTCCTCAATTTTAATATGATTTTTTTGTATATTATTCAATAATTTTTATGAACTTCATTGACATTCGTCATATTATCAGATAAATAACCCAACCTGTTCGGCCCCTGGTGTATGTAAAAGGATAACGTTACTGAGTAACCGACTGATTCAACATCGCCCAAACCAAATGCCAAAAGCTAGAGACATGATATTTTAACCCCTCTGGAGATCCACTAAAGGACTTTTAGAAATTTGAAGGTAAAAAAGGTTAAATTCGGTAACCTTATATCTTCTAAACTAATAAAAATACAAATAAAATTTTAAATACAACTTTATCTACATAAAAAACAAGTAAGAAAGCTCTATATGGCTATGCGGAATCTTATATAACCTTCACCAAATTATACTTTAAAATAAAAATTTTAAATATTTTTAGGTAAATAAAATAAAAAAAAATTTCAAAATTTTTTTTTTAAATTTTCAATGAAAAATTTTAATATTTATTTCAAACATTTATTTAATTAAAAAAAAATGTTTGTTAATTTATAGTGAACTTTTTTTTAAATTTTTAAAAGACAAAACTATTTTTTGGAGAAAAAATTCGGGTTAAAAAATATTTTTCCCGATTTTGACCCATTGTAGGTCCGACTTACTATGGTGTTATATACGTCGTTGCAAAGGTCTTTGAAATATCTATAATTAGATATCCATACTGTCTATAGTAATGACTCAGTAATATAGATATACAGTGGTTGACAAAACAATGGAAACTTTTCCAAATATTTCATTAGTGGCCTAAAATCTATAATTTTTTAAAAAATGTTAACATTTTTGTAGTATTTTATTTGTATACTTTTATTAACTTAATTTAACAAAAAACAAAGTACATAATTAATTAAATTCTAAAAATGAGAGAACAAAATTAAAAGATTTCTTTATTACGGCATTGACAAAACAATGGAAACTTAGGTATTATTTTAACAAATATGTTCTAAAATTTGCAATAACTCAATATTTTGTTGGGTATCACTTATTTTTTATAACTGCTACACATCGACGATGCATTGAACCAATTAAAGAGTCAATGGTCTCCTTTGAAATATTTTGCCATTCCCTTATAACCGCCTCCGATAAATCTTCCTTCCTGGTGTAATTTTGGGTCCTTATTTTACGATCTACAATTTCCCATAGATTTTCTATGGAATTGAGATCTGGTGATTGAGCAGGCCACTTTAAAACACGTACCTCGTTGGATTGTAACCACTCGGTTACAACCCTAGTGGTGTGTTTCGGGTCGTTGTCGTATTGGAATCTCCAAACTAGGGGCATATTTTCCTCAGCGTTTGGATACATAATATCGTTTAATATGGTTCTGTATCCTATACCTGTCATGGTATCTTTTATAATATGAATTGGGCCCATACCTTGCCCTGAAAAAAATCCCCATACCATAATATTGCCACCGCCAAACTTTACAGTCTTATTTGTGTACTTTGGATCTAATCTTTTTCCCTTTGGTCGTCTTACAAATGTTCTCCCATCACTGCCTCTTAAATTGTATTTGGATACGTCGGAAAAGAGGACAGTAGTCCATTTCTGTATCAACCATTTTAAATGATCCCTGGCAAATTTTAGACGAGCAGAACGGTTCTTTTTAGAAATCAGTGGTTTTTTCATAGGACGATAGCAACCAAGACCAGCTTCATTTGCCCTGCGACTAACTCTAATTTTAGGCTATTAACAACCTCTCGAGGAGTGATTTTTGGGAATTTCTTGAACTCTCTCGCTATTAAATTATCTTGTCTAGGAGTAGTCTTACGAGGTCTTCCACCTAAATGTTGAGTTTTTACAGAACCGGTCTCACGAAATTCCTTTATAATTTTTTAAACTGCTGATTTATTTATTGAATATTTGTCACAGATACTTTTTTGTTTTAAACCAGCTTTAAAATCGTTAATTAATTTAAGTCTTCACAAAACTTAACTTTAGCCATTTTCATTAACTTTGAAAAAAATCAATTATAAGAAAAACTTAGAAAAAGAAATTGTGAAAAATTACCAGAATTTAAAAATAAAATAACTGTAAACAGGATGCTTTTTACATCGTTCTTTTAAATATTATTTCGTTTTACACTTCTTTCTTGCAGAAGTTTAAAAGTTTCCATTGCCTTGTCAGTAGCGAAATAGTGAATATTTTTAAATTTGTTCCCTTTTTTCAGAATATAATTAATTATGTTGTTTGTTTTTCACTTTGCTTTATAGCCACTTTTATGTTTCAGTTAATTTTCATTTGAAAAATTAATTTTTTCCTGTAAATATCAGTGATCATCAATTGTCGTCCTTTTTCCATTTGCACCATTATTTGCCGACTTATAGCCACGTTTATGTTTCCTTTAATTTTCATATGAAATATAAGATTTTTGGTTGAAAATATAAGTGATCACAGATGATCGTCGTTTTTCCATTTTTATCACTAGTAAATCAAAATCAAGTAAAACATAAAAGTCGGATGTTTTACTTGATTTTCATTCAAAAAATAATTTTTGGTTCAAAATATAAGTGATCACAGATGGTCGTCATGGTCCCATTTGGATCACTATTTAACGACTTATAGCCACGTTTATGTTTCCTTTAAATTTCATATGAAATATAAGTGATCATACGATTTTTGGTAGAAAATACAAGTGATCACAGATGATCGTTCTTTTTCCATTTGGACCACTATTTACCGACTTATATGTTTCACTTGATTTTCATATAAAAAATAGATTATTATTGGTAGAAAATACAAGTGATCACAGATGATCGTTCTTTTTTCATTTGGACCACATTTATCAACTTATAGCCAGTTTTATGTTTCATTTCATTCTCATTTCACTACGATTGGATGGCAAAGCATACCGGGCTAGTAATTTATTAAAACTTGGATTTCAAGAGCGAACTCTGCATTATATAGACAAACTAATTAATGAAACACTTTAATTAAAAAATCAAAAAAAAACACAATTATTTTAGATGTCATTATTTAATTAAGCAAATAAATTTGAATTAGTTAATCCATCATACAACTGATTATTATTTCGCCCCTGCCACAAACAGGAAATATGTATCTGCATTTCACATTCACTTTTGTATGCTTTGATTTTATCAATGAATCTTTCAACCATTCATTATACACAGAAAATTCTATTATTTATCATCATTCATCTAAATATCGGTCAAGTTCACACTAATAAATAATTTAAATTAAAGTGCCAAAAATAAAACTTCTAAAACAAATTTACAAACATACAAAACAAACCAAAAATATAAGATAATCTGCAGATTTTAGACATCTACAAGAAGAAAAAAAAAACGGTTAATTTGCCAACAGATTTAATACCTTAAATACACGCTAAAATACTATTAAATTAGCATAAAAACTAATTAATAAGATACACTAAACAAAGATACTTAAACATTTAAAAAAAAGACCCAGAGACAGTTGCTCAGTCACACTCTGTCTGTCTTAATCAGGGTGTTAAATTTGTCCAAAAATTATTGAAATGTTTTCAGTAAAAACCAGAGTTAAACATGATTCACCATATTTGGCTAATAAATGAGGGCGATTCAGTGTTAAACTATGTATTTCCTTGTCAACATTGTAAAAAAACATTCTCCACAAAAATAAAGATACAAAAATGCAGCGTTTTAAATGTTTAAAAGAAACGTGAATCACTGAAATCATTAATCAAAAAGATGCTGCTTTTCTCTTGTTCAATGATTTTCGGTTATATACGAGTACAAAACAAAAGTGAATGGGTTTTCATGATTTACAAAACAGATTTATTTATAAAAAAATGTAATTGTCATCTTCAAGAGATGAGATTCCAGTACCCTTTAGCAGTCGGCTTAATGAATAAAGTCAAACGATTTATTAGTTTATATTTAAAATGCAGATTTATAAGGGTTTTCCAATTAAGTCGGGTTATTGTTTACACTCAGTTGCTGCCTTTCTGTTTTGGCGGCATCTGTCAAATATTTTGTTTATTATTCAGTCAGTGTTGTCAAACCCAAATGTTAAATTATACGATTAAACAGCACGTACAAATGATAAAACTTTATTTAGTGCAAATTAAATGACTATGTTAACAAGTAACATTGTTGAGGTTCTCCAAGTGACAATGCATCCATACAAATTTACTATTAAATGCGGATTTTGGCCCGACGGCATCTATGAAAATTGGCCGATGCTCTCAAAGTCAACATTAACCAGACCATACCTCAAATTCAACCGGAATTATGCAGGAGAGTCATTGAAAACTGGACCTCTCGCATCCGTGCTACCATGCGAAGTCTCTGCGCAGCATAGATGACCTTCGATGTTGAGGGGGATTATTGGAATTATTCACCCCTATCGTGAAAAACATGTGAATTTATGGGAAAAGGGAACATATTTCATATGAAATATTGATTCGCGATAGGGGTGATTATGGATGCCAATCTCGATCCTGAAAATTCAGGTCTCCCTAGCATTGACAGTATTATACACAAGTTTATTAATAATTTCGTGGTGACTATGAACGATGTTTTTTGTCAGTTCCATACATTGAATAATATGAATATAAAAACAAGTAAGAAAGCTATATTCGGCGGTGCCGAATCTTATATTGTTATTTTAAAATTTTTAAAAATTTTTTTTTTTAAATTTAAAAAATTTTTTTTTGGTTTTTAATTTTTTTTTTGGTGAAAAAAAAAATTCGGGTTAAAAATTTTTTTTCCGATTTTGACCCAATGTAGGTCCAACTTACTATGGTTTTATATACAAACGTCGTTGCAAAGGTCTTTGAAATATCTATCATTAGATATCGATATTGTCTATATTAATGACTTAGTAATCCAGATATAGATCAAAAATAGGTCAAAAACCGAGGTTGTCCTGGTTTTTTCCTCATATCTCAGCCATTTCTGGACCGATTTTGCTGATTTTATGGAATGTCAAACTTATATATACCATTCTCACGAATGTGAAGGGTACAAAAAAGTAAATTTTTACTTTTATTTTGTATATTTTGCACAATATAATTTTATTCAAACTATTATCAGCTATGACCTTTTCCCATCTTTCTGGCAACATATGGATTCCAAGCCAAAAGAATCAAGCCAATATCGGATACTCTGTTCTGAAGTGAAGCGTATTCCAGAGAGTGCGTTCAGCATCGATCAAAACAAATAGTAGTAGGATGGGTCAAGGTCTGGACTATAAAGTGGGTGAGGCAAACTTCGCAACCACTTCTTTCTAAATAGTTTTTAACAGATATTGCAACATGTGCGGTTTCATGACTGGCCGCATATTTTGGGCGTTTTTGCTTCAAACCAGAGAATCCCATTTCATAGCACAATTGTGCAAGCTAACCACACACATATTCTTATTCTCTTTGATTTAGTAGTCACTGAGACAGCGACGAATGAACAGCTAAGCGGATGTATTACTATTTTTTATTTTAATTTTTGTTCATGATCACTGAAAGAAATATTTGGATTTTTTTAATATATTTCGAACTTTAAAAAATCATTGAAGTTTTGTCTATTTTTTCACCTCAATTTACTTCTGTGAAAAATTTTTTTCAGGTTTGAAATGATTTTAATCAAAACAACTTAATAAAATAAGCAAAAAAATATCTTTCATATTTAAATATTTACAAATTTGTCGAAAATGATTAATATCGAACTCTCCATTAATGAGCTATGATAATCACCCCTATCAACATTTCACATGAAATATTTTCCTTTTTTCGTTCATCAACTTTGTTCACGTGAAAAAAATTCCCTTGTTGTGAAATTTTTAGATGGAATTTTGTAAACAATAAACAGCTGTTACGAACAAAATCAACTATTGTGAATGTAAAGTTCATCATGATATTCCCGATAGCAATTTTCCCTTCGAGGGAAATGAATATTTCATGGGAACAAAATTTCACATGTTATTGCCGATAGGGGTGAATATATCGCCGACAATTTGATTAAGATTGTTGACTTGATTATTATTAACAAATAAAGCCTTAAAAATATTGGCATCTTTTATTTAGTTCATTAAACTTTTCTTTCAGTGGATCTCTCTTTCGCTCACCAATACAACTACAGTTTTAGCTTTGGACATCTCTGCTTTAAACTAATCAGCTGCATTTGATACAAATTCCCTGTGATTGTCTGACCAGATTTCAGCAGTTCATAATAGATAGGACCCTTTTGCTCCCACCAAATACAGAGTATTACATTAGCGGAATTTGGTTTTGGTGTTGATTCGGCTGGTTAACCGGGCTTCACGTACGGTCACTGGATCCATTTTTCATCATAATTAATGATTCGGTGCAAACATTATTTTGAAATTGCTGATTGAGTAGCTTCCAATGATTGAGTTTAACAACAATCTTCATGGAGTAATGCCTCCAATTCTTGGTCTTCAAACTCTTTTAGCTGGCCTGGGTGATCTTTGTCTTCCGTGTCAAAATCATTACTTCTGATTCGAACAAACCATCTATCGCACGTTGGAACCGATAGAACATATTCACCATAAGATTCGGTGTGCAATTAGTGTGCTTCAGCGGCACTTTTTATACCCTTCACCATCGTGAGAAGGGTATACTATATAAGTTTGTCATTCCGTTTGTAATTTCCACAATATAATTTTCCGACCCTATAAAGTATATATATTCTGGATCTTTATAGATAGCGGAGTCGATTCAGCAATGTCCGTCTGTCTGTCTGTTGAAGGCCCCAAATAACTTACACGATTCATACATTAATATCACCGGAATTCTTCCGGCTTCGAGAAAATCGGTCCACAAATGGCTGAGATATAAGGAAAAAACCAAGACAACCTCGACTTTTGACCTATATCTGGATTACTAAGTCATTAAAATAGACAATATGGATATCTAATGATAGATATTTCAAAGACATTTGCAACGACGTATATAATACCGTAGTAAGTTGGACCTACAATGGATCAAAATCGGAAAAAAATATTTTTTAACCCGATTTTTTTTTTCACCAAAAGTTTTTTTTTCACTAAATATTAAAAAAAATTTAAAAAACAAAAAAAAAATTAAAAAAAACAATTCGAAAAAAAATAAATTTTGTTTACCTACAAATATTAAAAAAAAATGTTTTGAAGTATAATTTTTGGAAGGGAAGATTCGGCATAGCAGTATATAGCTTGTTTCTTACTTGTTTCAAATTAAAGAAGTAAAGCAAAACTTCCCGCATATAACGATTCATTGATACAAAATTCGACATTTTCAAAGCAAAAAAACTTTGTTGTTTAAACTATAATGTTCAGATATGTACCTTTCAAAATGACATATAAGTTAAGTTATGTCGGAACTACAATGGGTCAAAATCGGAATAAAATTTTTTTTAATCCGATTTTTGATCACCAAAAAAAAATTTTTTTGTCATAATTTTTTTTTTTATAAATTTTGAAAAACGAAATTGTTTGGCATACAATTTTTTCAAATAAATAAAAAAAATTTGAAATGAAAATTAAAAAAAAAAATTAAAAAAAAAAATTAAAAATTTTTTTTTAAATTTTGTTTACCAAAACATTTAAAATTCTTATTTTCATGTATTATTTGGTAAAGGGTATATAAGATTCGGCACAGCCGAATATAGCTCTTTAACGTTTGTTTTGATAAAATTTTATGCAAAATAAGCCTACACAATTCAATTTAATTGAATTCCTTTTATGCTTTTTATACTTCATTTCATTTAGCTGGGTATTTTTACAAATTCAATTTGAATGTAAATAAAATACTTGCACAATTCTATTGAAAATCATCAAAGAAATATAATTAAAAAAAAACAGAGATACTTCATCTTAAACTCATAAATTACACAAAGCTTGTTGAAAGATGTCAGAGTGGACAAAGTAATTAAAATATTTAAAATCAAATTTCAAACACATGACAATAAATATTGTTAAGATATTTGAAAAATGATTTTGAGGTGATTTTTGATTATTTATTGTTTCTTGGCAAAATGTTAACTTAATTTTCACATTGAATAATTTGATGTTATTCACACCTACTGTATGAGTTTATAGCTGTTTGTTTTATGAGATTTTAAGACCTTTTAACTATCGAATGCCGAATTTATTCATTTGATTTAAATGATTTTAATCAATTATACTGGATGTTTTAATGTACATATGTTTAAACTGTGTGTTTCAAATTCAACTGTACTGACCTTAGTCACTCTTATACAGTCATTCATTCATTCATTCATTCATTCATTCATTCATTCAGGCGTAGATTTTTATTAGTTTATTTGGTTGGTTGGTTGTTTAAAAATTCCCAAATAGAAATAATTACTCATAGGTATGATAAACTATAAAATGTTTATAAGATTTATCTTAATTGATTGTTAAAACAAAAACCTTCAATAATTTAACTGATCTATGACCAATTTACAGGTGTTTTTTTTTTGTATTTAATTCTAATATTTTATGTTTACGGAAATTTATACAACGTTTTTTTATCTTTAAGGTACTCGTATGATCTTATTTTTATTATTCAAATTTAATTGTTCATTACAGAGATTTTAATTTTTATTTAATATTTAAAATCCCTTGAGTTTTAATAGTGTTATAATAATATTTATCTAATGTCTAAACCATTTCAAGTTGAAATTGTGAAAAACAAATTCAAATCAAACAAGTAAGAGAGCTATATTCGGCTGAGCTGAATCTTATATACCCTTCACCAAATTATACTTCAAAATACAAATTTTAAATATTTTTAGGGAAATAAAATTTATTTTTTTTCCAGTTGTTTTTTAATTTTTTGGAAAAAAAATTTTGAATTTTTTTTTTTCATTTTTATACCCGTCACCTTCGTGAAAAGTGTATATATAAGTTTGTCATTCCGTTTGTAATTTCTACATTTTTCATTTCCGACCCTATAAAGTATATATATTCTGGATCCGGAGTCGATTAAGCCATGTCCGTCTGTCTCTTTCTCTGTCTGTTGAAATCAATTTTCTGAAGACCCGATATCTTCGCGATCCAAATCTTCAATAATTCTGTCAGACATGCTTTCGAGAAGTGAAAAAAAAATCGGGTTAAAAAATATTTTTTCCAGTTTTGACCCATTGTAGGTCCAACTTACTATGGTCTTATATACGTCGTTGCAAAGGTCTTAGAAATATCTATCATTAGATATCCATATTGTCTATATTAATGACTTAGTAATCCATATATATGTAGATCAAAAATAGGCAATTTATATCCTTATATCTCAGCCATTTGTGGACCGATTTTATCGATTTTAAACAGCAAAGGAGCGGGAAGAATTCCGGAGATATTGATGTATGAATCGTGTATCTAAGATATTGGAGGGCTTCGGAGAGTTGATTTCACAGACAGACGGACATGGCTTAATCGACTCCGCCATCTATAAGGATTCAGAATATATAAACTTTATAGGGTCGGCAAATTATATTGTGGAAATTACAAACGGAATGACAAACTTATATATACCCATCTCACAAAGGTGAAGGGCATAAAAATCCAAATTGAGAAATCCAAAATCATTGAGAAAAACCAAATTGAAATTGAGAAATCGAAATTAATTTCAAGTATTGGGTACATGACTTAAAAATGCGGGATTTTTTACAATATAGATTTATTCAAAGTATTGGCCATTGTTAGCTATGACCTTTTCCCATCTTTCTGGCAACATATGGATTCCAAGCCAAAAGATCTGCTCATCTTTTGAGGCCAAGGACGAATCAAGCCAATATCGGATACTCCATAATGAAGCGTATACCAGAGAGAGTGGTCTGCTTCGATCGAAAGAAATAGTAGTCGGACGGGTCACGGTTTGCACTATAAAGCAGGTGAGGCAAAACTTTCCAACCACTTCATTCTAAATACTTTTTAACAGGTATTGCAACATGTGGCCAAGCGTTGTCATGTCTGGCTTGCTTCAAACGAATCAGTTGCGTTCGGCACAGGTTCCCTGTGCTGATCTGGCCAGATTTCAGCAGCTCATAATACATAGAACCATTTTGCGCCATAACTATTTAGCTTTGGTGTCGATTCGGCTGGTTAGACGGGCTTCACATACGATCTCTTACGCTTCGGGTTATCGTAATTGATGCATTTTACATCGCAAGTAATGATTCGTTGCAAAAATGATTTACTTTTATATCGTTCAAACATCATTACGGACATGCAAAATCGCCTTTCAAGGTCTATCGGCTTCAAGTCGTGTGGTATCCAATTTTCCTGCTTTTGGGTGAATCCTGCTGCTCGCAAAAGTTATGAAATTGCAGCTTAACTAGCTCTCAATGATTTTGCAAGCTCTTGTTGAGTTTGACAACAATCCTCATGGAGTAATGCCTCAAATTTTTTATCATAAAACTTTTTTGGTTGGCCTGAGCGATTTTTATCTCTCGGATGTTGAAGCCGATGGAATACATTCACCATAAGCTTTGGTAACTTTTTTTCAAATTAAAGAAGTAAAGCAAAACTTCCCGCATGTGACGCTTTGTTGGTACAAAATGCGACATTTTCGAACATTGTTGTTTATACTATAATGTTCAATAACTAAGTGAGAATAAATGACAGATACAGAGAGCCTCACAAATGATTTGATTTTATTTTTTAAGATAATGAAAATCCTAAAATCTACCCATCGATTAAAATTTTAAAGTTTCGGTTTGTAGGAGATTGCGCTGAATAATATATTCGGTTGTGAGGTGGTGTTTACTCACTTTTGAGAATCTCTGTATGTATCCTTCAAATTGACATATAAGTTATTAAAAACAAAAACCGCGTTCAAAAAATAAGACATCTGTTGTGAATTTCCGCAATAGTAGTCATTGAAAAGTAAGTTATTGAGGAATTGCAAGTCATTACCAAGCTGTTACTGGGAGGGAATCCAAGTTAAATCTACTTCTAGTGACTAACTAACGAGATCAAGGAACGAACAGGCCATAAGTCAGTTATATTTACTTTAAGAAAATTTTAAATTCTAAGATATTTCGAAATTAATTTCGTCAAAACATATTTGGATTAAGAGTAGGTCGGCATAAAGAAAACATGAAACTGCCCTTTGATAGCAATGACTGCCGACCACTGATCTAATAAACATTTCGACTGTTATTCAGAGAAATTGTATAATGATTTTTTGTTTGTTAATTATAATTCGTATGAAGTGTTATTTATTATACCCTTCACCTTCGTGAGAAGGGTATATATAAGTTTGTCATTCCGTTTGTAATTTCTACATTTTTCATTTCCGACCCTATAAAGTATATATATTCTGGATCCTTATAGATAGCGGAGTCGATTAAGCCATGTCCGTCTGTCTGTCTGTCCGTCTGTTAGTTGAAATCAATTTTCTGAAGACCCCAGATATTTTCGGGATCCAAATCTTCAATAATTCTGTCAGACATGCTTTCGAGAAGTTTGCTATTTAAAATCAGCAAAATCCGTCCATAAATAACGGAGATATGAGCAAAAAACCGGGACAACCTCGATTTTTGACCTATTTTTGATCTATATATGGATTACTAAGTCATTAATATAGACAATATGGATATCTAATGATAGATATTTCAAAGTCCATTGCAACGATGTAGATAAGGCTATAGTAAGTTGGACCTACAATGGGTCAAAATAGGGAAAAATATTTTTTGACCCGAATTTTTTTTCATCAAAAAATGTTTTTAAAAAAATTGGAAAAAATAAACTTTTTTTAAAAAAAATTAAAAAACAATTTCGAAAAACAAAAATTTTGAAAAACAATTTCGAAAAAAAAATTTAATTTTGTTTACCTAAAAATATTTAAAAAAAATTATTTTAAAGTATAATTTGGTGAAGGGTATATAAGATTCGGCACAGCCGAATATAGCTCTCTCACTTGTTTTCTTATACAATCAGTATTTCATTTAAATTTCTTGCACAATTTATCTAAATCATTTCATTATAATATGAAGCAATAAATCTTTTTATGGATAATGTAAGTTTAATAGTAATTTTTATAAAATAATGTATGATTCGTCACACATTATTGCAGGAAATAATGTTTAAATGAAACTTTTTAACCAACAATAGCTTACAAAACCTAACAATACAATATAGCAATATTTTCGTTAAGGAAATCTATTATCCCCACAAAAATCTTAAAATGTTGTATTAAAATAAAATGGTTAGAGATAGATCGAAAAAATATATAAATAATTTTTAATATTAAACACTTAAAAACCATTTAAGAGTGGCCATTCTAAACTGTTGGATTTTTAAAATAAATCAAAACAAACTTTTATAAAGCCCTTTAATTATAACAAGGTTATACAATAATTGGATAATTTGTTTGCTATAAGTTTTTCTAAATGTTATTTATCAATTTCAAGGTGCCCAAGAAGGTTTCTATAATGTTTATTTTTTTATTTTTAAAGACAATATTAAATGGCAATTCTACTACTACTGCTTTTTGAGAGAGAATTGAACATAGATGACAGCTAGATGGAAAACTGAGAGCCAAAAATCAAAGACTATTATCAAAAACTTAATTCATGAGCATGTATTGTTATTTATTTTGTTATGTGTGAAAATATAGTAAATTGGTTTAATTTTTTTCATTGACATTTCTCTCTGCTTCCATTCTATGTATTTATTCTATGGTATTTAATATTAGTTTTAGAAAAAAACTGGTCACTCCTGTCTTAACTATGTATGTTTGAATTTGTATGGAAAACAAACTTAGATTCCTCTCGAGGTGTTTTAAAAGACCAACCAGTTTTGGTTTTAAGTGTTTTTTTTTCTTTTGCTTGTCTATAGAGCAATTGTTTTAACAATTACAATACATAAAATACAAAAACTAAAATTAAATATTTATGTTTGTATATGAAAATAATTGCATTTATACAATATGTAGCAGATATTGTAGTTAGTAAATACGATTTAAATTTATTGCCTCATATTGCACTTTGTTCAAAATGTAACAATAATTGCTGCTCGAAACTTTAATGAATAGAAATATTAATTTTGTATTTAAATTAGAAGCACATGTTTCTTAACATACATTTACTTTGTAATAGCACAGTTTTTTTTGTATCTGCCAGCAGTTCTAATGACTCTCTAAGTGGTTACAAAGAGCCATCTACCTCATTAGTTCCTTGACTGTTTACTTGTCCTAAAAGGAGACTAGACTGACCCCTTGTAGTCAGTCTAACAGACAGTTCATAGTATCTTTTGGCTAGGAATCCATATGTTGCCAAAAAGATGGGAAAAGACCATAGCTAACAATTTCCAATACTTGGAATAAATTTATATTGTACAAATGTTTCAAAACAAAAGCTAAAAAATTTAAAAAAAATCACGCGTTTTTAAGTCATACACCCATAAATAAGTTATATTTCAGCTTATTTGCCGATTTACTCAACTTCGAGTTTTCGAAAATTGTAATTTGCTCAAGAAAATCATAATTTTTTTTAATTTTTATAAACATTAAGCTGTATTTTGTAGTTTCGAATCTAAGTTCGAATTTTCGAAAATCACCTAAAATATAAAAATATTTATATTTACATAGAAAAATCATTCAATAGTTACATTTATCTCTTAAAATAAACTATATTTTATATTTGTGGAGAAGTTACAGAATTTCGAAATTAAGTTCGAATTTTAGAGAGCCTCTCAAACTATTTAAATATTTGTATTTACACATAAAAGTTATAAATATTCTTATTTTTTTATAAAAATTAAGCTTTATTTTATATTTTTAAAAGATTTACACAAATTCGAATTCAAGTTCGAATTTACGAAAATTGCTTAAAATGTGAAATTTGTTAAATTTACACAGAAAAATCATCAATATTATCATTTTAATAAAAATTAAACTCCCTTTTTTTCTTAAGGCGAAATTTTGAAATTTCGAACTTAAGTTCAAATTTTCGAAAATTGCCTAAAACGCAGAAAAATCTATAAATCTTATAATTTTTATAAAATTTAGGATTTTTTTTATATTTTTAAACGATTTACATAATTCCGAAATTATGTTCGAATTTTCGAAAATTGTCTAAAATTGAAATTTGTTAAATTTACACAGAAAAATCATTAAATAAAATAATTATTAAAATTAAAAAATAAATCATTTTAATAAAAATTCAATTCCAATTTTTATTTTAAGGCGAAATTTTGAAATTTCGAACTTAAGCTATATTTAATACAGAAAAATCAATAAAATCTTATAATTTTTATAAAAGTTAAGTTTTATTTAATATTTTTAGACGATTTACATAATTTCGAAATTGAGTTCGAATTTTAGAAATACATATGTAAATATGTATTTGTATTTACACATAAAAGTAATAAATCTTCTTATTTCTTATAAAAATTAAGTTTTATTTTATATTTTTAGAAGATTTACACAATTTCGAACTCAAGTTCGAAATTTCGAAAATTGCCTAATATTTGAAATTTGTTAAATTTACACAGAAAAATAATTAAATAAATTTTAACAAAAGTTCAACTCCATTTTTTTTAAGGCGAAATTGTGAAATTTCGAAATTAAGTTCGAATTTTCGAAAATTGCCTAAAACATTTTAATTTTATATTTATACAGAAAAATCAATAAATCTTATGATTTTCATAAAATTTAAGTTTTATTTTATATTTTTAGACAATTTACCTAATTTTGAAATTAAGTTCGAATTTTCGAAAATCATCTAAAATATTAAATTTCTAGAATTTCCACCAACAAATCATTAAATTAAACGATTTGGGAAAATTCTAAATTGATTTCGATTTTTTTAAATATTAAATTTCTAGAATTTACACAAAAAAATAATTAATCCGTTTAATTTGTATAAAATAACCGTTTTACCTAATTTCGAATTTTCGAAAATCCCCTAAAATAGGTTAATTTTATGCTGCAAAGATCTTGAGATTCTTAAAATATTCCTTAATTTCGAAAATCTAACTATTTATTTAAGCTTTGAATATTTTTCAATAATTTCAAATATTTTCATCTCTAACTGAGTATAAACTTATCTACTTTTGAAATCTTTTGTTGGCTGCTTATGAAAAACAACATGTCCCCACATTCAAGTTTTATTTTTGCATTGTAACGTCTTTAATGACAAATTTGCTGGGTTTTTTTTGTGTCTAAGTTTTCCTCTTTTTCTGCATTTCATGTTAATGACATGTGAATACGGTTTTTTTTCTTCTTTTAAATAAACATTTAAACATATTTGCTATGGCATTAAGGTAAACAATTAATATTTACTTTTTTTCTAAACAATTTTTATTTATTTTATTACAAACAAAAAACAAAAAAAAAAACAAAGTCATCTTTTCACTTTCGTTAGAGGGAATCAATAAACCGTAAGTAATTTGAAATATTTGTACATGAAGTAAGTATCTGCTAGATACAAGTTATTGACATTTTAATGGACTTTCGTTTAATAGTTTTTTTAAGTTTGTTTGCTGTTTTGCATTTAATCAAGAAAGTTTTAGTTAGTTTTAAATTCGCATATGAAGGTTGTTTAAGTGAAATTTCTGTGTTTGCATACAAATTATGAGGTTAATATTTTTTTTATTTGTTATAATAAAAATACCGTATGAATGTAATGTAATAGAAATATGAACATAAAATTTGTTTAAATCGATTATATAATGATTTTTGTATTTGATGTATAGGAAATATTTCATAAAAAAACATTTAACATTTATTTAAGTATTAATTAACGTCAGTAAATTCGTGTTAATTACTGTTTGTTCCTTTTGAAAAACAAATGTTTATTATTTATTAGCTGTATTATAAAGCATATTTATAAGGGTGTGGAGAATATTGAAACCACAAAACCGCTATAAAAATACCCCGTATTTCAATTCATAAAAAGTGACAGGTATTTAGTTTTAAACTTCAGGGCAATCCTGTTAAATGTCAACAGATTAAGTGTGTTAACAGGTCATGTTAACTTCATACACACGTTTCAATTCATGAATGTTCCTAAAACATTCTCTATATATATATTTAACTAGCTAAAACCCGGTATGCTTCGCTAACCGTATCGTAATGAAATAAAAAGTTTAAAAATAACTTCCTAAATACTAAGACCATATGTCCACATAATAATTATTCATATTGATGGCTGCTATAGCTTTCCCTATATATAATTTGACATATTTATGGGAGGTGCCACGCCCACTCTGTCAATTTTCTCCTCAAATATTTATAAAAACGGCAGAGATGCTTGTGAAATATTTGAGGACTCTTGATATTATAGTTTCGTAGATGTTGGATTTTTCTAATTTTCATTATATGGGAGGGGCCACGCCCACTGGGACTACAACTCCCATTTTTGCCTGAAATATTTATACAAACGTTGGAATTGCTAAAATTTGAGATCTCTTGCTGTTATAGTTCCCAGATATTTTATTTTTAAAATTAACTTTGTATGGGAGGTACCACGCCCACTTTAGATTTCAAAACAAATAGTAGCCTATAGTTCGTTCCAGAAACACAGAAAGATTCTTTTCGGCTCAGAGCCAAAGCTAGAAAGTTCCAAATCGCAATGCGGTAAAGAACGAGCGAAAATTTTAAATTGAAAAAAAAACAAGTAATATTATATGGTCGGGCTTGACCGACCATACTTTCTTTACCGCATTGCGATTTGGAACTTTCTAGCTTTGGCTCTGAGCCGAAAAGAATCAGAGCATTTAACTTTACGAGATGCTTTTCTTATACACGTTTACGGTGCTCTTCGAAAGAGTTGTAATACACCAAGTAAATGAGTAAAAATATTTTTCTTTTAAAATATCAATAATTTATATTCGTGAGTGATTTTCGGAAGTGGGCCTTATATGGGAGCTATGACCAATTATGGACCGATCACCATAAAATTAGGTCGTGTGATTTATGTCTATATGAAAGTTATTTATGATGAATTTTAAGTATATATCAACATTTTTAAATGATTTAAGCACGTTAAAGTGATTTTCGGAAGCGGGTCTATATGGGAGCTATGACTAATTATGGACCGATTGTAACAAAATTTGGTGACATGAATTCTGTATATATAATACCTATATTGAGCGAAATTTGTGTAGATACATATATAAATTAAACATTTATGACCGATAAAGTCCAATTTCGAGAGGACATTTGTATGGGGGCTATGTGAAATAATGGACCGATTTCAGCCAGTTTCAATAGGCTTCGTCCTTGGGCCGAAAAAATTATATTTACCAAATTTTATCGAAAAATCTTCAAAATTGCGACCTGTACTCTGCGTACAAGGTTTACATGGACAGCCAGCCAGCCAGACGGACGGACGGACATCGTTTAATCGACTCAGATCGGTATACTTTAAGATGGGTGTTAGACCAATATTTTTGGGCGTTACACACATCTGCACAAACGCATTATATCCTCCCCACTATGGTGGTGTAGGGTATAAATACACCTGTTGTGTGATTGATGATGAAATTTAACAACTTCTGGGTAATTTTTATGTGGCTGATGGACGAGGTAATGTTTAAAAATGATACCGTACAAAAAAAAAACAAACAAATTTCCCGAATTTGAATCATTTGTGAGATCAGGCATGTTAAACACAGAAATATATATTACGGAGTGTCTACAAAAACGTCATTTACCTTTATTAAAGCAGCACAGAGTGCCTTCTGGACCGATTTGACTTCATTCCACTATGGAAAAAAGGCCCTTGAATGGTATTCAAAAAATAATGTAAATTGTGTACCACGACAGGCAAATCCACCCAACTGTCCAGAACTACGGCCTGTGGCAAGTTATTGCGATCTTGTAAAATAAGAATTAAAGAACACAGGAAAGGTATCCCAAGTCAAGTCCGATTTTAAGCGTAAGTGAATCACATAGTCCAAAAAGACAACGGAAGCAACTGCTTGTAAATAAACTTTCCTGCAACAAAATAAATGTTTAAAGTGACTACACTATAGGTTACCTAGATACACTAAAGTGACAATTGTCTTGACGCTAGATTACATGTGATGTATAAAGTAACCACTTGCCTTCTCTCTGCACTACGAATTAAATAGTCACTCAATGTTGTTTTATACACGTTTATAAATTCGCAGAAATACAGACACAATTTATAATGTACACGAATTCACTTGAAAAATACAACACACTCAGTTGATGTTTATTCGAAAAGCGTCTCTGATAAACTGACTAACGACTGCAACCTCTGCCATTATTTATAACACTGCCATCTGCACTCTAGAATTCTGTTTAACTGTCTAGAGGTTTCTAATACATACGCCATCTGTGGTGTGCTTTCTACAATGTTCTTTAACTGAATATTCGAATTCGAATATACGGTCGCAGCAAACAGCGTTGCCAACTTACGATCAATGGTCAACTGAAAGCTTTTATTCAATGTCAATAATAAATGAAAGCATTCTGCTACTTTTAAATCAGCCGTTAAAATCGTTACATTTGAATTCAAGTACAATTTCGTAACAATATATAAATGGAAGTCAGCCAAGTTGGCAGACATTAGTAACAATTTCTGTCTATAACCCTAGGTCTACATGTAACAATTTTTATTGCTAAGCACAAGCGTAAACGTCGACAGAACAACAGCACATCGATTGCTGATTGCTTTAGGTGGAGAAAATGTTCGTCACAAATATAAAATTTTCAACGCAAGGAGTTCTATTGAAATCAACTTTTCGAAGCCCCCAAATAACTGACATACACGATTCATACATCAAATTCTCCGGAAAAAAACCAGGACAACCTCGATTTTTGACCTATATCTGGATTACTAAGTCATTAATATAGACTATATGGATATCTGATAGATATTTCAAAGACCTTTGCAATGACGTGGGTCAAAATCTGAAAAAAAATTTTTCAAGCCGAATTTTTATTTTTTTTCACCAAATGTTTTTTTTCGCTAAATATTAAAAAAATTAAAAAAAAAAAAAATTTAATATTTAAAAATTTTTAAAATTTAAAAAAAAATGCTAAAAAAAATTTTTTCCAAAAAATTAAAAAACAACTTTGGAAAAAAAATTCACCCTTATTCTACTTGGCGTCGTCGACATCGTCGTCAATATTGAGTCAAAAAATGGTATGTGTTTCTCCGAAATCAATAGCAACTTTTGACAGAATTTTATACTTTTATAAGTTGGGTTAAAGTACAAAACGCTGTCAAAAGTTACCAATTGTTATCGATATCGGCGTAACATATACCATTTTTTGACTCAATATTGACGACGATGTCGACGACGCCAAGTAGAATAAGGATGATTAATTTTGTTTACATGAAAATATTTAAAATTTTTATTTTGAAGTATAATTTGTTGAAGGGTATATAAGGTTCGAATGACTGACTGACTGATTCATCATCGCACAGCCCAAACGACTGAAGCTAGAATCATGAAATTTTAACTGATCCCCAAAACGATCCACTAAGAAGGGATTTTTGGAAATTCGAACGTTTAGGGGTAAAAAAGGGTAAATTCGGTAACCTTATATCTTCAAAACTAATAAAGATACAAAAAAACTTAAAATTGCATGTTACTCCATTTAAAAAATAAGCTGACAGGTGTTTCGTACTTTTTCGAAATTCGAACCTTTTAGGGGAGAAAATGGATAAAAACTGTATTTTGGTACTTTTTTGGCACCCTATGTATCTTTTAAACCAATAAACATAGAAACAAAATTTAAATCGTATTCTTTAATTAACAAAAAATATAAAATATAAGTTTGGTACTTTTTTTAAATTCGAACCCTTAAGGGATAAAAATTGTGTTTATTTTTGGTACTTTTTCATAAAATATGTTTTTCTATAATTTGACATAGACATAGGACTATTTTACTATGAGCTCCCCACTACGATACAGAAATTTATTTGAATAAAATTTTACCACCGCAATGGGGATAAAAAAGGTACCAATAAGGGGATAAAAGCAGGAAAATACATTTTATTGCAAATTATTAAGCCAATTTTGATAACTTTTTTAACATTGGTTCCTGGATTCATGGAAAAATTAACTAACAGGGTGTTTTTTGGAACTCGAATGCCAAGGTGTATTTTACGACAAATCCGGGTAAACAGTTTGGTACTTTTTTTTAAACATATTTATTCTTGGACACATTAACACATTTTAATTGTATGAGACATTTCTGTAGCATAAATTTTTTTTTGCAAAATGGAATATTTTTCAATTTCAAACTTGAGGGGTGTGTGTTCATGGAGGAAAAGGGAAATTGGTACTTTTCTCCTAATGGTACTTTTTTAATATTTTAAAGTATTTCACTTATCGACATTAAAGTTAGCTGATATGTATCTGAGTGAAGTTAGTGGTTTAGGTACCAAAATGTGAGAACTGAACTATAGGTACTTTTTTATTATTCTAATGGTACTTTTTGAATTTTCTATAACAATGTACTTAGAAACATGAAATTAAGCATATATGTTCCTAAGTGATTGAGAATTCTAGGGGAAGACCTTTTGGTACTTTTTCTTTATTCGAATGGTACTTTTTGTAATTTCTTCACCAATGAACCTAGAAACATGAAATAAAGCTTACATAGCCCGAGTGGGTGGGAATCCACAAGTGACTACTTTTTGGTACTTTTTCTGTATTCCAATGGTACTTTTTTGAATTTTCTATAATAATGGACCTATAAATATGAAATTAAGCGTATGGCAATTTTAATGTTTGAGTGAAAATTCAAGGGGATACTTCATGATACTTTTTCTTTAATCTAATGGTACTTTTTTGAAATTTCTATAACAATGGACTTAGAAACATGAAATTAAGCATATGTATATGGTACTTTTTGGTACAATTTCTTTATTCGAATGGTACTTTTAGTAATTTATTCACCAATGAACTTAGAAACATGAAATAAAGGACCCGAGTAAGTGGGAATCTACAAGTGGCTGCTTTTTGGTAAGTTTTCTATATTCTAATGGTACTTTTTGAATTTTCTGTAATAATGGACATAAAAATATGTGAGTGAGAATTCTAAGGGGAGACTTTTTGGTACTTTTTCTTTATTCTAATGGTACTTGTATTAAATGTTTATGCATTAATTACACCGAAAGAAGAAACTGACAGAAATTGAACTAACAGCTTATTGCTTAGCAATAATTGCTTAAGCAGTCAGCACAGCAATTGCGGTCTACACATCACAACTTTTATGGACGCAATAAGGGATACATTTTGACTACTTGCTTAACTGCTGGGTAGTTAAATGTCAAATGTTTAAGTGTGAAGTTAACAGGGACTTTTAACAAGTTTCCTATCACAATGTTCCTAAGCTAGAAATATACGAATATTAATAAAATTAAGAATTTTCTTTTTAAATTAATATTTTACTTCCGGTTAAACACAATATGTAAAACTAACAGCCAACTATGACTCGGTTAATAATGAGTTTTGGCAATTTTTTATGTTTGGCAACATTTCAAATGGTTTCTGTTTAAACTTTAAGCTTATACACAAACAAAAAAAACCAAGCAATATTAAATTACCCAACTAATTTAAACTTTATTTAGACCTCACACACAAAATAAATCAAAACAAGCCGTTTTTCAACATTTAGTATTGAGCAAAGCTCTAACATAAACCCCCAAAACGCTATAACAATTACATTTCAATATAATAATAATAAAAATAATTTTGTAAAAATCATATAAGATAAAAACACAATAGATTTGTTTTGTTTTCAAATTTAACAAAACTAATTTTTAAATAATTGCCCGATTTAAAAGAAATTATTGTTTATAGAGGCGTAAAATTAAACTTGTGTCACTCACTACCAACTCAACTTAATGAAAATTTAAGTATTGTGTACTTAAATCATTCTAAACCAATCATTTGTTTGGCATACTAGTTTAAAACAAAATCTAGTTACTAACTATACATACATATTACACAATTTTCCACAGAAGGCACCAACCAACCATGCATGCCTCAAAAGAAGAGACTGGTTTTGGTATTTTATTTCCATCTAAAATCTTTAAGAATTAGATAATATGAATGAAAAAGTGAGTAGTTGCTTGCATTCATAGTAAGTATTTAGGTGGTAAAGCAGAGAAATGATGACAGGATTTTGAAAGATAAAAGAACTTGTTTCTTACTGATTATTTTTGTGTGTTTAAAACTATTAAAAAGAAGATTTGCAATGTCACAAGTCAGCTGTAATAACATGTTTTAATACTTACATATTTGGCATTAAATAAGAGGTAAATAAAAAACATATGTTTTTGACACTAAGTGTAAATGAAGTTAACATGTATGACACATTCCCCTCAACATCCCAGCAAATGAAGATATGGAAATTTCTAAATATTAAAAATAGTTGCAGTAATTTCGAAATCAAGGTTTTCCAAAAGGGACTTCCAATAGGGACTTCTCAAGTTTTGACAATTGATAGCGGTCATATTGTGAATGCCACAGCTGTCGAATTTTCTGCACAACGTCGATGTTTTCTATCTAAAGTTCCGATTTTGGATGACCTACAGCAAATTTGTGCTGTTGTAAATGCAAAAGTAAAATTCCGATTTTTTTTTGGCTGTAATTAAAAAAAAAAAAAAATGAAAAACTTTGATTCTTCTTGTGGATTATTTTTATTTGGTCTTTTAATTTTTTTTACATCAAGTCGAGAATATGATGTCATGTAAATGGCCGCCGCCACAGTTGATTGTCATTTGAGCCCTTTTTATGGCATTTTCCATCACTTTGGCCAAAACTTCCGGCGATAGGTCCTCACATTCTTGACGGATATTGTCTTTAAGAGCTGCAAGAGTCTGAGGCTTGATGACATAAACCCGCGACTTCAAAAAGCCCCACAAAAAGAACTCTGGAGCGGTCAAATCAGACGATCTTGCTGGCCAGTGCAATTCGCCAAAACGGGAGATTAGGCGCCCGGGAAATGCATCCTTCAGCATATCGGTTGTGGCACGTGCAGTGTGTGCCGTTGCACCGTCCTGTTGGAACCACATGTTTTCCAATCCCAATTCATCAAGTTGCGGCAAAAAGAACTCGTTGATCATTGCTCTGTAGCGCCCACCATTCACAGTATCCGTTTGGCCCGCGACGTCTTCGAAGAAAAAAGGTCCGATGACTCCTCCGGGTGTAATGGCTCTTCGTGGGCCTCATTACTCATGATTATTTTTGATGAAAAGTCAACGACCGATTATTGGTCAAATAAATAGTCAGCAATATTCCGTGTTCTGGAGCAGTGTAGCGTAACATTGTTTATTAACGTGTATTTCGCATGTGTTTACTACACAAATGTCAAAACAGAACTGACATTAGGGGCCAATAGCATTTTCTGATAGGATTACTTTTGCGCCACCTTGTATTTTAAAATCCAGTTGTTTGAAGCATTAGGAACCGTTGAACCATTTATTTGGAATATTCGACATTATAGATGGTCAAATTATGTGGTATCAAAACCCCAATAAATCGTTAAGTGGTTTAACTAAAATTTCCACGCAAATTCAAATTTATGCAAGCATTAATTTCAAAAAAAGAGGCATGATAAAGATCTTATAAATATAACTTCCCTTAAAACATCATTGCATTGTCACAATATTCGATTTAAGATGACCTGCACAGAATTCATGCTGTTAATGAACGACGAAATCGATTCAATTTGGAAATCTCAGGCTTTAATAGTCCATTCCTGATTTTGTATTGGGTATATGACTTAAAAATGATAGATTTACAATAGATGGCGTATCTTTTGAACTCGATTTTTGTTTAGTAACTGTTTGAAGGATAGGTTAGGTTAAAAAGGCAGGTGGTATCAACCAGCTCACTTGGGTCCATGAATTGGTCCCTTTGTGATACCCTAGGGGATCATTCTCAGGACCTCAAGAGGTCCTTCACATGTCAGAACTAGGTTCAATGCCGAACCAACCTAACGCACGAATGAACGAATCCATCTTCCTGATATCCAGAGTAGATAGATCCGCTAGGCCGTGCAGAAATGGACTACCTATTGTCGCAGTCCTTACCCCTCATAGAGCAGGGCAGAGACAGAGGAGATGTTCAACCGTCTCATCCTCGTCTTCATCATGGCAACTCCTACAGAAGTCATTGTATGGAGTATTTAGCCTCCTAGCATGCGCACCAATCAAGCAGTGACCCGTAAGCCCGTAAGCACTGATATCAGAGCTCGTAACCTAGTCCGTGGTAGCCCCGTAAGGGATATTGACCTGTGATGATCAAAAACTGGCTAAGTGTGTCTCGATATCGAGCAGTTTGGTCTAAGCAGACTCAAATAATTTACGCTGTATGATTGACTTACAGCAAGATAGCGGTGAACCGACCAAATAATCGATCTCATCAATTCGGATATTCACTCCAAATAGCCTATAGTACTTCATCGCTGAGATCTCAGTTTGAATTACACTACATTGATCCTGTAGCCTGAAGTACACCCTCTTCTGAAAATGGGGAATACAAATGCCACCACCCACCCCAGCCGCAGACTTGGAGCCATCTGTATATATGACATACGTGTCCCTAGGAGAAGGAGACTCGCCCACCATCGATACAGAAAAGCGTCTGTCAATAAAGGGTAAGGGAGTGCAATAGTCAATGTTAACAGGGAGATAAGATATACTTCCCAAAATAGACGCATGGCCGGTACAACTAGACCTCCATACTTGAAGGATACATATCTGTCATTTATTCTCACTTAGTTGTGGAACATTATAGTGTAAACAACAAAGTTTTTTTGCTTCGAAAATGACGAATTTTGTACCAACAAAGCATCATATGCTGGAAGTTTCGCTTTACTTCTTTAATTTGAAAAAAGAAGTGCTTTTGAAGCACACCGATTGCTCACCAAAGCTTATGGTGAATGTTTTCAATCGGTTTCAACGAGAGATGGTTTGTGATTTTGACACGTAAGACAAAGATCGCCCAGGCCATCCAAAACAGTTTAAGGGCAAGAATTGGAGGCATTACTCCATGAAGATTGTTGTAAAACCCTACAAGAGCTTGCAAAATTATTGGAATCTACTCAAGCAACAATTTCAAAATGTTTGCGAGCAGCAGGATTCATCCAAAAGCAGGGAAATTGGATAACATACGAAGAGGAAAGACCTTGAAAGACGATTTTGCATGTCCGAAATTATACTTGAAGGCTATAAAAGAAAACCGTATCATTACTTTCGATGAAAAATGGATTCATTACGATAACCCGAAGAATAAGAGATCGTATGTGAAGTCCGGCCAACCAGCCGAATCGACACCAAAGCCAAATATCCATGGCGCTAAGGTAATGATCAGTATTTGGTGGGAGCAAAAGGGTCCTATCTATTATGAGATTCTGAAATCTGGCCAGACCATCACAGGGAACCAATACCGAACGCAGCTGATTCCTTTGAAGCCAGCATTGGCCGAGAAACGCTCAAAATATGCGGCCAGAAATGAAACCGTAATATTCCATCATGACAACAATCGGCCACATGTTCCAATACCTGTTAAAAGCTATTTAGAAAGAAGTGGTTGGGAAGTTTTGTCTCATCCGCTTTATAATCCAGACTATGCCCAGTCCCACTACTATTTGTTTCGATCGATGCATAAGGCTCTTTCTGGGATACGCTTCACTTCAGAACAGAGTACCCGAATTTGGCTTGATTCGTCTTTTGGCTTGGCATCCATATGTTGCCAGAAAGCTGGGAAAATGTCATAGCTAACAATGGCCAATTCAAAATAAAAGCTAAAAATTTCAAAAATTCCTAGTTTTTAAGTCATACACCCAGTAGGATTTTGAAAAATCTTCAAAGATACATGGTTTAGCTCTGGTTACTAAGTCTGAAACTGTCTTTTCTGTGTATATTAGGTTTTATGTCCGCATTTTGAATATAAGTTATGGATTTAAAGAGTAGTATTTATAATAATTTTAATTATTCAAAGCCATTTAACTCGACATTCTGTTATTTGAGTTACAACTCCTTTGTCGCAAATAAGCGTTTTGCATACATATAAACTGATTAACGGCTGATTAACTTGATAACTTTCACTAAATTTGTAAATTTACGTTCGATGTAAATTTGTTGAACAATAGAGCGAAAATATTTGTGAAATAAGTAAAAAATAAACTAAGAGTTTCCCAATAATTCCCTAGATATTTTTTGCTGGGTAAAGTATTTACAAATAACTGTTCTTTTCTTCATTATCAGAGAGCAAAAGAGAGAATAATAAGGATGTTTTTTAACATTCCTCCATATTGATAACTCTCTTAACTAAATATTATTGCAATGTATTTACAAGTGTGGAAAAATATTAAAAAAAAAACAAAAGAAAAATAAAGCTTATTTACAGCTTATTTTTTTTAATATACAAATTACAAAAAAAAATGGTAAAAACCCAGTAAATAATAAAATTCAAAAAGAGTATGTGCTATAAAAAATATTACTTACTTGCAGCCTGCATTATTAACATGCCAATCACAATGAAATTCATATTGGTTTATTGCTTATTACAGTTGTTGATTTTTGGTAGGTTTTTCTGTTAATATTCTGCACAAATTTTAAACGTTTAAATTAAATATTGTTTGTTTTTTTTTTTTTTTAGTTTTTGTACTTTTTTTTGTGTTAATTCGATACACTTTTCAAGCTACAGTTATATACGTGTGCCAATTTGTTGGAAATTCAGTTGATTTAACATGAATCACATTAAAAAAAACTTTGTTAAATGAAAGCGAAATTTATTTTCTAGTTGAGAGAAGGAAAAAAAAGAAGAAAAACAACAACAAATATGGTAATAATAGATAAAAATCTTGATATTATTTAATACATAGTATTTCTAGTTTAAAACACTGGCATAATATCATTTTACAAAACAAAAACACGCGTGTTGGGAATTTTATTTTTTTAAAGTTTGCTTTACAAAATCATCAATATGTAAATTTTTAACAACAACACGGGGCTGTATTAATGCTTAATGGTTTTAACAACAAAAACAAATCGAAAAAATCAAACCAGAACCGGTGTAAGGAAAAAAAAAATAACAAAAAATAAACATCATATCACTCTCTCTTTACCATTTTGTTTTTGTTGTTTTCATTTTAGTACTTTTTGCTGTGGTTGTTGTTGCTGTTTTTTCCGTTAAAGTAAAAGTGGACATAATAATGGCAACAGCAACAACAAATACATATCAATGATTCGTTTTTACGGTACATTTTCGTTTTGTTTGTTTTCGTTGTTGTTGTTGTGTTATTGAGGTATGACATGGTTGTATTTAGCGCTGCCAGATGGTTTTTGTTTACAACATGTTGAAATATAACGGTAATAAAGTTAATTATTGTTATTTCCGTTTTAAAAAGAGGTAGACCATAAGAATTAAATGGTTTAAAGTAAATTATTTATGAATTTAAAGCAACTACTAAGTTTGTTTGATATTTATATGTTAATTATTAAGTTTAAGTTCAGAATTTAATAAATTTGGATCTAGAATTTGAGATTAAGATCATTTAAATGCAAGTTCTAAAGGTTTAAGCTAAATTTATATTTAAATATATTTTAAAGAACTCAGTTATGGAACAACTCTGGAGTTGAGCTTGTCTCCAATGTGAAACCTATTTTCGCTTATATTTAGGGAACTAAAAATCCAAAAAATATATTTGCAAAATTTCAAAGTATTGTACAAAGAGTCAAACCGGCACTTTGTTAATATAAAATTAAAAAATCTTCTTAAATCGAAAAAAAAACTAAAATCTGGCAGCTATGTTTGTATCGCATACACTGTGAAGAAGACGATAGTTTGTTAACAACACAAAAACTAACAGCAATAATGTGTTGATGATGATTAATTCATGCGTTACAGGTGAGTTTTTTTTATGTTTTTTTTTTTATTAACAACGGATTGTTATTATTTAGTTGTTAAAATAATTATACATTTCATAATTTATATTAAAATGTGTTATGTATAATAACATTTCTTAGATATATTTTTTTCCAAATATTTGTAAAAGAAATTTAAATCACTTTTTCTTTTAATTAGCATCATTTACTGTAAGTTTTCAAAGTAAATAAAGCAGTAAATAATTTCACTTTTTAATAAAACTTTTTCTTTTTTTTTTTGGAAATATTTTTTATTTTATAATTTATTTTTATACCCGACATTTTTTTTGGATATTTATTTAATTTAAAACATATTTTCATAATATTTGTTATAATTTTTATGGCTGTTAGCTTAAATTCGAAGGTTACTCCAAATGCAGTTTGATTTGTTTTTTTTTTTGATTTTGTTTTCAAATTTATTTATTTATTTTCCATAGTTTACACTACTATTTTTTTTGTTTTAAAATCATTAATAACATATCGTTTATATTTTGTAAACCACATTTTATTTATATTTTACCCTCTCTCTCTTTAACTTCTATTTTCAACGAGTTTTTAAGCCGTATTTACGTTTAAACTCTGCGCACAAAAAAAAACGTTTAACCGCTTTAAAAAAATAAGATTATTAAACCAAGTAGATTCTTTAACGTTTGCTTGTAAACTAAAAACTCTTTGATTAAGTCAAACATTTCGTAGCCAGCCAGTCAACCACCACAAACTATTAAACAAATTGCGTGTGTTTTTACGCTTGCGCCACCACCTTTTAGCCATCACATTCATTCAGTTAGCTCAAAATTAACTCATATCGCTCTCCCAATTCGATCTCTTGCGATCGTTTCAAAAAGCCCCAACAAATGGAAAGGTGTTCGTTTCTTTTTGGGTTTTTCGTATGCATATCTATGTATAGCAAAGATTTAATTCAAAAATATTGTCTTCGTTTTCAAGGCGGCCTCATTTAACTACAACAAATGATTTAGTTAATCAAAGCTCTTGGCTTAAACACAATATTTAAATTCTCGTCCAAAGGTGTGTGTTTTAGTGAGCAAAAACAAAGCTTTATCAGCATGTGCATTGTCTTTGGAAAACAAAGAATATATTAAATAGTCTGCATGAAATAAAATAGACAAAACAGAAGCTTAATTGTTTGGCTTAAACTTGTCTTATGTAGTGGACATAGATTATTGTACTTGAAATGTATTCTAAGCCATGGTTTTTATACCAACAAACAGTTATTAAATTTAATTAATAACTAAGCACTACAAAGGATTAGGGATTTTTACAGTGAGAAAAGATCATTTTAAAACATTTTATTCATCATACGTACAGTAGAACTGTAATCGCTGATACACAACTGTCATTTTTTTACAATCGTATCCCAAATGTTCGTTCGCTTCAGAACAAATTCTGTGAAGGTCGATCACGCATGTAATCTTCTCTTTTGACCGTCACAATGAAAGGCATCGTGAACATTTCGTATATTCAGTACGTAACCGTCGTGTTCAGGACGAAACCGATCCAACCCCAATAATCGGCCTATCCCCAAGGAACTGTAGAACCTATTTTAGAACATTTTTTAGATTCCCTACAGCACCCCCTTTATGTTTGACTTTTTCTCAATTCCATTTTGAATCTTCATCTTGAACAGAAATGTGTTTTTTATGCAACAGATTTTCGGGATGTTTCTTGTCTATAAGATATTTTACTTTGGCTTAATCCGAAACCGAATATAAGGACAAACTCTGAATAAGTATAAATCGAAGGATCTGATTTAAGGTTAATGCTAAGGAATTGTACTAATTATTCAGGGGTTTAAGGACTTAATCCACCGATCGCAGTGAAGTAGTGTTTGGCAGGAGACGGCACTGTTTGTTAGTCCATGTTCCATGTCCCGACATGGCTTAGGAGAGACTTCAACTGTGTGATGTTAAAGTTGGGATGGTACTCAACTTCTAACGTGTTTTAACATGTTTTAATGGCCTCAGCTACTACAGTTGGCGTGTTAGGCTGTGGAATGACCGAGACTGAAATGTTGTGAAGTTTAAGTTTAGCGTTGTCTCTCTCAGGGTGCTCAATGAAAATCAAGAATGGATCTGATAGGGTGGTATCTACAAACCTAGTCGTGACCATTCGACCTTCTTCGTCGGGTTAGTGAGAGACCGAACTCTGGACCACAACTTGACAACTCCTGAACTCAAGTTGCAGTACTTCAAATGATCTAACCATTTTTCCGCTTTTATTAATGGGCATTTTATTGCTTCTACCGTATTCATATGTAAATCGGTCAACCTTGAATCTTCCATGGGAACGGATCCTATTTTTGTGGTCATGATCCAATGGCTGTAGGTAATTAGTAACTGCAGTCTTTCCGCAACAATGGTGTCATTGTAAAATTCTTTAGTTTTGGTTAAAAAGAAAATATATATCGGGATTTAGCCGGACGATCCTTGGGATGTCATCACGATCTTCTACGAGTGCTGCTATTTTTACAGAGGGTTTTGGAAGATCTTTCTCTGAAGCTTTATTTTGCTCGAAGGAATTACTGCGTTCAGGGACGATATTTGTTGAGCTAGAGCGTTGGTATTCTATTGGGCAGCTGGCTACTGACGGAATGTCGACTTTGCAGTTGAATTGGAGCCCATTGAAATTAAACTGCAATATGGATACCAGCCCAGGTTCTGATTGCGGTAGGGATGTTGATATCTCCGATAAACATCGTAGACGCTGACAACATTGGCGGACAAAACTCTTCCACCACCCCGTTTCACGGTTAAGTCGTAAGCATTTCCTCAGATGACACCAACCCAAACAAGAGTTTCATATTAATTGCGCGGTCGTGTGATGCAACCGGTTCTATGCAGAAACATGGTCCAGGATTTATCTTAATTCCGACACGAACCAATAATAATTATTATACGGTTGTTACTGACGTCAACAACCCCTAGGAATGAATTTTTATATGTATTTAAACCATAGTTCCTCGCTAGTATTCTCCAGAGTACGAAGATTTTCGCCAATTTACGCGTACACAACCCGTACACAATAGAGAGTAAAGATACAAATATTTCAATCAGTTGCTTGATGTTGTTGCGGATATTTGATTATTTACTCATTCATGCACACAAATTTAATGCCGCTATTTGCGGGACTATGATTTAAACGGCAACGGTATTAAATACCGTTGTTTTGGTATCCGTATTTTAATGATAACGGTAAAGGGTCAATATAAATTATAAATAAAATTTAGAAATATTAAAAATAAGTTGAATAAGGAATTTTAATCAAAATCTATGTTCCATATATAAAAATTTGTTGTAGAATAAAGGCAACGGTTTTTAGAAACAAAATTTTTAATTATTTCAGTAACGATATTTTAGCGGTATCGGTAATTGTGTTTATTTCGGTAACGGTAATACCCGAAAGGGTATTTGGTTATAACGGTAGCTTTGCCTTATATAAATATTTTTTAAGTGTACTAATAAATCGTAAAATGTACTGAATGCAAATACTACTATTTTTTACAACTGCGTTCGACTGTGGAATGTATTGATAAACAACAGCTGTTTTTTGTTTTCATTTTTAGTGTTTTTTTTAATTCTGGGAAACTGACTCGATAATTCTTTTTGTCCCCTTTCAAACGAGAGTTTTTATTTAATGAATTGGTTTTTAAATTAAAATTTGTCTCAATTAAATGGCCCTCATTGTACATGAAGTCTATATCATAAATATAGGAGAAGGCAAACAATGTGGCCAGCGGCGTTAACACGCCTGCTAAAGAGACGACTCATTTATATTGTACTAGCGATAGTATTACTGGTGTATACAGTAACTAAAGTATTCCATAAGGTCAGTTAAAAAAATATAAAGGTGTATCCCAACTTAAATTCATTTTTTTTTACAATTTTAAGCGTCCAAATTTGCATCTGCTAGAATCTAATGATTTCACTGTGGAACGTACAAAACCCTTAATATGGCGCACTTTAAACGAACATGTTCTACCGGATGAGCCACACTATCGTACAAATCCGCCGCACATTTTATGTCAGAATACCATACAAGGTAAATATCTGTTAACCGATGATCGGGGATTCGTTTGCAACGCTGAACACATACTGCGCAATGGTTGCTGCAACCTACAGAAACCAACCACAAAATATTACACCTGTGAGACCTGTGATAATAACACACATTGCTGCGGCATCTACGAATACTGTGTGTCGTGTTGTCTGCACCCGGATAAGAGACCCATACTGGAGCTAGCAATAGAGGTGATAAAGGGCCGCCAGGCAATGTTGTACGCCCAGGTGAACGATCAATTTGAATTGTGTTTAGTCAAGTGCCGCACTAATTCACATTCCGTTGAACATGAAAATCGCTACAGAGATGCGCAGCATCGTTTCTGCTATGGTCCCACCCAGGCACATGAATCACAAATCGAAGTGTCGGGCACGGGTTCATAGCACGCGATGAGATTAACTTATAATTACTGTCTGTCAACTGTCAATAATTGCCTTTATACTCGTATGATTTAAAGTTTTTAATTTTTTTAATTTAATTTTTTAGGTTAGGTCATGTTAGTTTAGGTAAATTTCATTTAAATGTGTAAGTGGAACTCTCTATAGTGTAAAATAACTTGTAGTTATTGGTTAAGTTGATATAAAAGAATACTATTAGGTATATATTTTTGTATGTGAACAATAAAATTAAAAAAAAAATACAAAAAAGAATTGTTGTGTTTTCGTATTGGGGAAAATCGAAAGAATCGGTTAATATCTTCGGAATTTGAATATACGCAGAGTTGTGTTATAATTTAATTCTCAAAATAATCTTACATACCTACGAGTGTTGGTTTTGTTGTCACATAGTTTTTCACTTAGGTTATAGACAACTGAGTTAGGTCTTTGACAGGAGAGTTTCTGATCTATGTGCATAGAGAAATACACTTAGAGCTGAAACTCTCCTGTCAAAGACCTAACTCAGTTGTCAGAAACCTAAGTGGTGAGAATGTATTAGTAAAAAAAAAACTGTGACAACAAAAACCACACTCGTACTCGCTCTATGTTTCTCTATGCCTATGTGTACTTATCTATGAATTAACAAACAAGGTCGATAAAGAATTTTAAAATTTGTTTATGAAAATCACTTTTCTGAATCATTCTCTAATTTCCCAAAAACGATTCTTCCATCATAAACGCTTTTTTCAAACAAAATAATAAAATTTAAAACTAAAAAACTATTTACCTTAGATAAATTACTTGTTCCAATTGGAAAAGTTAAATAATTTTTCCACTTGGTTTGAATTGGTGTTTTAAAACAAATTAATTAATTTGAAATTATCTTATCTGTTTTGCCACAATAAAGATTAATAATTAATTATGACCAAGTTTTTAATTGAAATTGTTTAAAACACAAACAAATTAAACACTTTTTATTGACAGCTTAATAAACACAATAAAAATATACTTTTTAATCCTGAGGCGCTAAAGTTTTTGTTTACAAACAAACCGAGTGTGAAGTAAGCAATAGGAAACAGTGTTGAGAAAGGGATGAACGGGGAAACTGCTCAAACTAACGGTAAATACTTAAAACTGTCGTAGAACAAATCTGAGTTGAAGAACAATCGTCATTATATCTTAAGGACGGACAGGCCGAGAGTTCTGAGTCTAATTTTGCATTGGTATTGATTTTATACTTCGCATAACTGTTTTCACAGCTTGTCGTTTATGTGTTCGTTTTGTTATAACCTTGATTTGAGGTTATGAGAAGACACAGTTGATATACATACGTATTTTGTGAAGAGGGACCATTCAAAGCTCATTGGAGGAGACCCATTAAAACTCAATTGAAAAAATTCAGGTGGAGGACCAATAAAAACTTATTTTTTATGGAAAATCTGGTGGAGCACCATATAAAACTCAATAGTAAAGAGTAACCAGGTGAAGCACCATTATTTAAAAACTCGATATCAAAATTTCATAGTACCTGCTTCTTATACGAAGGTATAAGTCGAGACACGCTAATTGTTTAATAGCCTGGCATTTAGCTTTAATAGCTTGCCAAATCTTAAAGTCCAAAAATACTTTGAACTTAAAATTTGTTATTAAATGTTTTATTCAGTGATTTTTTAAAGAATTCTATTTTATTATAAAAAACATAAAATATTTTCAAAGAAAAACATGTTTATGCCAACTGTTGTTGTAATATAAACATTTTGTAAATAATGTTAAACATTTTTTTCAATTTCACAAAATTTAAGAAAATTCTCTTAATTAAAAAATAAATATTAAAGAAATCTTAAAAGTTTTCCAAAGAAAAAACAGAATAAATAAACAATTTTTAATTTAAACATATCACTGAAAAATAACTTTTAATAACTCTAAAAATAACGTAATTTACCCAAACAGAAATACTGCCTAAAATGTATGCATATTCTTCTAATCACACGATCATTAGGGTTGTATTCTTAAGCACTAAAATAAATACTAATTAATACAACCAAGTCTCAAAATGATAAGAACAGCAGCAGACAAAAAAATATATTCAGTGTGTGTGTGTGCAAGTTTCGCAGGTGTGCAATCAAAGAATTATAATTTTTTTTATTTCAATTTTAGAATTTGTTTAGAATTAAGTGTTTATTAAAATGTTGTCACTATTATTACGAAATATAAGGTGAGGCCAAGCAATTACACTATAAAACCATTAACTTATGCTCAATAAAACCAGGGGAAACAAACAAAATATAAAAGAAATCTCCAAAAAGAGACTTTATACATGTTTGTTACATAAACTCAAAAATTATAAACATTAACAACAACAAAAATTACCTGCTTTAAATGAAATTGAAAAAAAAAATCTAATTATTACAGATCTTATGCTACACACGCAACTAAAACTGCTCCCGTGGTACGGCCCATCAATAAGATTTTAATAGCAAATCGTGGTGAAATTGCCTGTCGTGTCATTAAAACTGCCCGCAAATTGGGTGTACGCACTGTTGCTGTTTACTCCGATCCCGATGAGAAATCTTTGCACACCCAATATGCCGATGAGGCCTATCGTGTGGGTGAGGCTGCCACAGCTTCTTCCTACTTAAGGGCTGATCGTATTATAGAAATTGCCAAGAAATCTGGCTGTCAAGCTATTCATCCCGGTTATGGTTTCCTTTCCGAATCGGTGGAATTCGCCGAGCTGTGTCAAAAGGAGGGAGTAGTGTTTATGGGTCCACCCAGTTCGGCCATCCGTGATATGGGCATTAAGAGTACTAGTAAACATATTATGGATGCCGCTGGTGTGCCCATTATCAATGGCTATCATGGTGAAGATCAATCGGATGATCGTTTACAGGCCGAAGCGAAAAAGATCGGTTTTCCCTTGATGATTAAGGCTGTAAGAGGTGGCGGTGGTAAGGGTATGCGTGTTGCTGATACGGCTGAGGATTTTATGACCGCTTTAAATTCGGCTCGTAATGAATCGCAAAAGTCGTTTGGTGATAGTTCTGTGTTGTTGGAACGTTATGTTAGATCACCACGTCACGTGGAGGTACAAGTATTTGCTGATCAGTACGGTGATGCGGTTTATTTGTGGGAAAGAGATTGTTCAGTGCAGAGACGTCATCAGAAGATTATTGAGGAGGCGCCAGCAGTAAGTAGAAGTGTCACACTAGTGACAGGTTCTTTTTTCTTAATTTTAATCACGAATTATACAGATATGAATCAGCTGGTTTCAGAAATATGTCAATAGAAAAATAACAAAAGAAAATATGAAAATGGTTGTGGTTTGAAAAGAGAGACAAATATATTTCACACTCGTTTCCAATTGAAAATTGTATTTTTTCTCTCTACAATTACTGAATACATACTTTTTTGACAACTGTCATTTGTTGCATATCTGTAATAATCTTTGCTTTTAATATTAGCACAAAGTATACAGAGGCGTCAAATTTGACAGTTCAAAAACACTAAAATCAGTTTTTTTTGAAATTGTTTCGATAGAAAGAAAAAACAAATTTGCGGTTTAATACAGACAGTGCGTTAAAACAAACAACTATATAAATAAGCACAAAACCAAACCAGTTGAAATTGTTTCGAGCGAAAGGGACAAATATATTTTTTGCCGTGTCGCCTCTGTATACTTTGTGATATTAGGTCTTTTCCAGGCATGGAAAAATTGATACGATCGTAACTTTATAAAAAAAACATCAAAAAAACTTCCAAAAACTGAAAATTTTCAATAAAATTTTAGACAAAATTTTAAATTTTGAAAAAAAATAGATTGAATGAAATTTTACAAAAAATCACTCATTTCTGTAAAAACTTATCAAAAAAATCTATAAAAATCATAATTGTGAATTATTCGTTTTTTTAAAATTGCTTTATTGATAATTTTACTCTTTTTCCCCCCATTATTTCAGCCCGGTTTATCTGAAGAACTAAGACGCGAGCTGGGCGAAGCTGCTGTACGTGCCGCCAAGGCTGTCGGCTATGTGGGAGCTGGTACCGTTGAATTCATTATGGACAAAGAGGATCTTAGTTTCCATTTCATGGAAATGAATACTCGTTTGCAAGTAGAGCATCCCATTTCGGAAATGATCACTGGCACCGATTTGGTCGAATGGCAGATACGTATTGCCGCCGGCGAGCCATTGCCCCTAACACAAGAACAAATTATACGCAAGGGTCATGCTTTTGAGGCACGTATTTATGCTGAAAATCCCCGGGGAGGTTTCTTGCCTGGTGCCGGTCCTCTACGTTATTTGGCCACACCTCAACCCAGTGAGGGATTTGTGCGTGTAGAAACTGGTGTTAGGGAGGGAGATGAGGTGTCGGTGCATTATGATCCCATGATTGCTAAATTGGTAGTATGGGGTGAGAACAGAACTCAGGCTCTAAACAGTTTAATAGCTCGTTTAAGTGAATATCATGTAAGTTTTTTTTTTAACTTAAATATTTATTTTTCTATAAAATTAATAATTATCGTTCCTTATAGATTACTGGTTTGGAAACCAATATCAATTTCCTTATTGACTTGGCCAGCCATCCTGAATTCCAAGCTGCTAATGTGCACACCGGTTTTATTGATCAACATTTCGACACCTTATTCCCGGCTTTGGAAGTCCATGATGATGATTTATGCAAGGCAGCCTTATCCTTAGTTTTCAATGAATTCCAAGCTTCCCAAATCAACAGCATTAACAAAAGCGATCCCTTTACCGCCTCCCCTAATTTGCGCTTGAACTATGACCTAGTAAGACAATATCAATTGAAGGCCAACGATAAACTATACAATGTTTCTTTGAAATACGGCAATGACTCGAATATACAAATCAAAATCGATAATGGTAACTGGTGCGAGGTTAAAGCCGATCGCATTATGGATGGTGAACGTTTGAAAATTAGATCCAACATTGCCAACAATATTTCCACCTACAATGCCCACATTGATGAATCGGAAATTACGATTTTCCTAGAAAATGGCAAACAGACTTTTGAATTGGTACAACCAAAATTCCTGAATGCTGCTGCCGATCAAATGGGCAGTGCTGGCTCAAAGGTAATTGCTCCCATGCCTGGTGTTTTGGAAAAGGTTTTAGTTAAACCTGGCGATCAGGTTAAGAAGGGCGACAGTTTGGCTGTTTTAATTGCCATGAAAATGGAACATATTTTGAAGGCTCCCAAGGATGCTGTGATCAAATCAATTGGCGGTACCGTGGGCTCAAATGTGGCCAAGGGTTCTGCAGTTATTACTTTTGAAGAGGAGGAGGAAGCTGAAAAGGCAGACAACTAAGTTGTTGCTGCTGATGTTTAGAGTGTGAAGAACTACTTAGTACCAGAAGAAAATGTTGCATTTATTTTTTGTTTTCTTTGGAAACATTATTTTGTATAGTTATAATGGGAAATATTGCATTTATTATATATATAATTAAGGCTTAAAGCTAAACTGTTAATACTAATTTGTTAAAAGAATAAAATTTATCCATATCAAGTACAAATAATTCAGTTGCAGAGTGTTTCTTTTCGGGAGCTAAGGGTTATTGATAAGAAAAACATAACAATTTGTCATACCTGTTCAAGATATAAACAAGAAGCTACCATCTTTATTTAAGTCCTCATATCTTCACAAAATTAGAAACTATCAGATATCGTACGTAGCTATATATTGATGAGTCTGTTAATCTATTTAAAATCGCTTCAGAAATTGCTGATATATTAATCTATTTTGACAAAAACGAAATTTTAACTAATTTTACAAAAAGATTATGGGCCGGCCGGATTAAGAAGCAAGACCACAAAACAATTTTAAAATTGTTGCATGAAAATCACTCAATTTTCAATTGTTGTGTTTATCATACAAAAATTGTTTCCGGGCTAAATCAGGCCCTAATTTCCAAAAAAAAAACTACACTCACCAGAAATTAAACATTATTTTAATACACTTTTTAAATAAAAATGCTATTTACCATAGAATAATTACTTGTTCATAAATTCTTGCGGCACAAAAAATTCCAATTAGAAAAGATACCTAAACAATTTTTCCAATTGGTGTTTTAAAACAAATTAATTAATTTAAAATTATCTTAACCATTGCCACAATAAAGATTAACAATTATGTATGTAATATTTAACATTTTCTTGTTAAATTCTATTAATAAATTTAACAATTTAGTGCAAAATTTTATATACAAATATTTTTTGGCTTCAGCGCCACAATCGCAAATGTCTCAGCTATAAAATAAATAATAATTGATAAACTTACCATTACGCAGCAGATTTTTAAATGAAATTGTTTAAAAAAACAATAAAATTACACACTTTTTATTAAAAATTTATTAAACACAATAAAAATATACTTTTTAATCCTGCGCGCTCAAGTTTTTGTTTACAAACAAACCAAGTGTAATGCATTAAACACATTGAAGACAGCAGGCTTCCGACTTCAATCTGTCAAAAATAGAATACACACGTTTATATGAAGACGATTCTTTTGACGACAGCACAACTTCACGACGACACGACTTCGTTTGCTGCTGCTGCCCAATTAGACTAATTTCTATTTTTGTCAACTTCAAAACAGAAATAGTGTTGCTAATATAATAAAAAATGTAAATCAAATCAGTGCTTAAAAAAAATATTTTTTTTTACTTCATTAAGAGAAGTTTCTGATAACCATATTGAAATAAATTAATAACAGGTACATAAATTATTACCACATATATATATTTACTTAAAATAATTGTTTAAATCTTAATTACTTTGGAATTTTGTACGGTTATTTTTATTAAAGTAAAAAATTAAAGTGACACCACTGAATTATAAATCAGCTGTTTACTTTGAAGCTGTCGTCTTTAAAAGAATTCAGCGGCTGCCGCACGACTTCAACTTCAGCCAGCAGCATTTGTGTTCGTGAAGTCGTGAAGCCTGCTGTCTTCAATGTGTTTAATGCATGAAGTAAACAATAAGGCAAGGCGAATTTACATACCGGTTGGAGGCAGTGACGAATTCGCTCGTATTTGCCGGAATTTGCCACTGCCACCATCTGGTACAAGGCGTATTAACAAGGTGAGTGCGTCCCGGCAACAAATACAACAATGCAAAAACAACAGGCAATTTGTTTTTGTTAAAATGTACGGTAAATGTCAAAATCAAGGTGAATTAAAATATTACTATGTTATTTACAATAACAAATGTAAACATAAACAAAGTTTGACATATAGCAAAGTAAATTAATAAAGTAGACTCAGTAGAACAGCTGACTATTTTTTTTACTTTGGTCTGAACTGTCAATTCACTTGTGGTTGTTGTGGCGAAAAATACAACAAGCCCAAAAGCAAAAACAACAACAGGCAACTTTGACAGCTCAGACCTTAAACCAAAAACAAAATTGCTTGTGGTTTTTGTAAATGTTGTATTTGTTGTAGTACTGTCGCTACTTTATTAATTTACTTTGACATATAGTGTACATAAAACCACAGCGAATTAAGAAACAGCTGATTTTATGCACTCACCTTGTTAATACGCCTTGATCTGGTATATAAATTCGCTTTGAAAACAAGCAAGGCGTATTATTAAATGCACCTTGAAAACAAGCTTAGAGAAAAGAATAAACTAACGGTAAATTGTTAAAAAAGCTTAAAATTTGTTAATAAATTTAATCAAAATTTAGCTGGTTTCCTTGCTAAATATTAATTATGCTTAAAATATAACATTCACATGTGAAAGTTGTTATTGTTGTTGTTGTAACAGCTAAAACTATACAATTTTTCTAATCTGGGGGTTCAGCATCGAGGTCAAGGCCAAAAATTATCCTACTTCAACGTAGTTGGTCCACAAATCCATTGAACTCAGTGAAGTAGGATTGCCTGGGCGGTTGAATATGTAGGAGGACCCTAAATACATGCTGGTCATACATTTGGGATGGCACGGTTTATGCGCGACCAGTAGGCAATGAGACTGTTGCTCCATTCCGACCTCAGTTTTGGCAGGTCCACTCTTGTTTGCCTCGGCAGGTTTTTCTCGGAATCTGTAATGGGCGGTAGGCGAACGCTAAGTACGATATTCATGATGTATCCTATAATCCTATAACGTGCAGTGACCATAAGTCATCAATAGTATGGCCCGTCGCCATTATGCTGCATTCGTCCGCTTATGATATCACTTCCACCACTTGTGGAGGAGAAGGGCGTTTGGAAAGTTAGGCATTTTGGTTTATTTATGAAAATAGTAGACTCACAAGGTATCCTATCATGTCATATTGTTCCAATATTTCACAATGGTTTATGCATTGTGCTGTCATAACCAACCAGCAGAACTTTAGCCGAACGCCTAAGAGCCAGATAAGACGAGACGTGAATTTTAAAATATTAGAACGTTATGACAATATGACATGATAGGTTACCTTGTTAATCCACTAAAAGTGTATCCTTTTAATCCGAAGGCGTTCTAACTCTTGTTTACAAACACAAATGTGTGAAATAAACCACTAGAATTCATTTTTCATAATTCGATTTTCAAAATCAAATTAGATGACATTTCTTTACCATTCCATTATTGCATTCAGCACGAATGAAGACCTAACTCATTTATTAAAAACCTAAGTGGTGAGAATGTATTAGCCATAGAGAAAACACATAGAGCGGAAACTCTCCTGTCAAAGACCTAACTCAGTTGTCAAAAACCTGAGTGGTGAGAATGTATTAGTAAAAAAAAACATGAAAACAAAAACAACACTCGTATGTGTAACTTTTTTGAGTAATTTTTTTGTTTGAGTTTTTTTCGAGTTTCCGCTCTATGTTCTCTATGGTATTAGCAAAAAAACTATGTGAAAACAAAAACAACACCGCAAATGTGATTATTTTGAGTAATTTTTTTTTGTTTGAGTTTTTTCGAGTTTCCACTCTATGTATATTTCTCTATGATTTCAGTCATAGGGTAACATAGAGACGAGACGTCCTCAGACATATATTTTTTGTATTTTTGTTTGACAAATCGCAGTCTATCGTCTCTATTATTTCAGTCATAGAAAATAGAAAATGTTAAAGACCTAACTCAGTTGTCAGAAACCTAAGTGGTGAGAATGTATTGGTAGAAAAAAAATATTTAAAATCAAAAACAACACTCGTATGTGAATTATTTTGAGTAATTTGTTGGTTTGAGTTTTTTTCGAGTTTCCGCTCTATGTTTCTCTATGATTTCAGTTTTAAAATAATTTAGTTTAATAAAACTCTTAAGTTTATCGTTTGTTTTATTTATAACATTTATTTGTTTTCTTATCGATTTTTTATGATTTTGTTTGTTGGTTTTTTCTTTTCTTTTCATTAATATTAATAAGTATGTTTAATTTTTTTTTTCTTATTTATTTTCCTTTTATAAAGCGTAGTAATAATCATTTTGGTTTTTTTTTTATTTCTTTTTATGTAAATTTATTTCCTTTTTTTTATATAACATAATTAATTAATTATAATAATATACGTTTTTTTCATGTTAATATTATATTTATAAAAAAATAATAAAAATTGTTTTTGTTTTATAATTACGTTTAATTTTCTTTTGAAAAAAAAAATCATAAAATAAATAAAATTCCAAAAGAAATTAGTTAGTTTTAAAATCCATTTTCACAATGTCTAGTTATTTTTTAAACTAAAGTGAGAAACTGTGAGTTTAACTTTAGTTTAAAAAGTAATTAGACATTATGATAAAGGGGCTAAAAATGTAAGGTTTTATTTTATTAGTATTTTGTTTTTATAAAATTAAAATCGTTTATATTTATTAGTCATCATGTTTAAGAATTGTTAAGAAGTATTTTAGCTTAATTTACATGAAAAATAGTTTAAAATAAAGAAAAATAATCAGCAAGCTATTAAAGACTTCATTCAGTATTATGAAAAATTGTGTTAAATTGAAAGGATATATTTTAAATCAAACACAATTAGTCTTATATTTTGTAATTTAATGTAATTACTAGTGAGTTAATCACCCTTATTATATTTGGCGTCGTCGACATCGTCGTCAATATTGAGTCAAAAAATGGTATATTTTTCTCCGATATCGATTACTATTGGTAACTTTTGACAGAATTTTATACTTTTATTAGTCGGGTTAAAGTACAAAACGCTGTCAAATGTTATCGATATCGGCGTAAAATATACCATTTTTTTGACTTAATATTGACGACGATGTCGACGATGCCAAATAGAATAAGGGTGAATAAAAATGAAAAATGTGAAAGAATTAAAATCAATGTTCAAAATTCATGGAAATATCAGATCCACATATGTATGTATATTATGGGTCCTCATAAGATTCTAAGGATCTAGCTATATCCGTACGTCTGTCTGTCTTTTGAAAACACGATAGGGCCCAAACGAAAAGAGCTAATGGACAACATAGGTCTATAATTTCACTTAGCCCCCATACAAAAGTCCCCCCGGAAAAGTCTTTCAGCAGTCATAAATAAATATATTGATTATGCGGTAATCGTGATCAAATTTTGCAGTTCTAAATACTCTTAAATTATACGGTAAGTTAAGGATACAAAGTTCCCCTTAAAAATATGACTCGAACATTCATAATTTTCTTATAATAAATATCATAATGATGATATCACGATATCGAAATTAGTTTATCTTCATATCTAGATATTCAGACCTGTCAAAGAATTCCATTCCGATCGAAAGTGGAATTCTGTACCAAAAACTTCACTTTTGTTTTAATATAAAAAACGCTGTCAAATTAAAATGTTAAATACAGAATTATTAAATATTTTTTGAATTTACAACCATTCCGAACGAAACGTGTGACATGTCTGAATCTCTGTTTTTGTTTTAAACACAGTTTAAACTTATAATTTTATTAAGTAATAAACAGTTAAATCATTAAAGGTCTAGTTTCTGACTTGTTAGTTAAAGTTGTTTAGTTAGTAATAGAATTCTACGAATTCGTAATGAATTGTATTTAATTCCACAAAAGCAGAAAATTTGTATCAGACATCTCTCGGTGAATTGAATTCGTACACATCAATTTGTAACGTTTTTCTTTTGATTCTCAAGTTTTTTTTTTGGCTCCTGGTAATAATCATTTCCAATTGTGGTGGCGTAGATGAATTTCCATCTTTATGTCTCTGGAGCACCAATTAAACTTGAATTTAAACTTAAATTGATTACCATATATACTAGGAATATGTACAGGCTATTTTGCGCTTGATGGAGCTGTAGTTGTAGGCCTGTCTTTCACACATTTCATTCGGAAGTGTTTCAATTCCGATCGATTTTGTTTTTCCATTGATTTTATTAATTCCTAAAAGATTTCCGATTTTAATTTTGCAGTAGAGTTTGGTCGAAAATATCTGGTTTCGGATAAGGCCAAAAATCAGATTTCGGCCGAGACTGCAGATAATAAACTTGGGGTGAGTTCGTAAATGAAGTAAATTTATGCATCACTGATATCACCACCTGCAAACTTTTGCAATAGAAACATAAATTTCACAAATTTTTCGGCATCACTGCCACCAAAAATTTACATTACATTGACTTAAAGCAATAATTTCAAATTTGCTTTTTCGAACGCAAAACTTTTGCTGAAGTGAAGCAATATTACTGCTTTTACAAATGCACCCATGTATAGGATATCAAAGCTGAAATCTCAGTACTTAAATCTTGTTGTAATCCTCAAAAATATTTAATTTCAATGAAGATACAACATAAAATTGAGAAAAAGTCCATCATCTAAAGGGGATAATGCAAAGCATATACATATGTATATCATCCTAGCTTCAACATCACAAAACTGGAGCTACATCCGTGTTATGTCAAGAAGGTTCTGCGTGTATACGTGGAGAACATACAAATAATGGTTCGTAATTCGTATATGGGAGCTTTGAACGACATTCATAGAGACGCCATAAATACCCCAATTGCAGGATACCGAATGAATGCCGTACTAGGAGGTCGCCCACCGCTCATAGCCTTCTCGCGGAAAACAAGAGTAGATCTGGCACAACTGAAATCAGGGGCCAAATTACCGCATTAGATATCGAGTAAAATTTATCGTAATTTTCTTATTTGAGATTATGGCATTCGATATCGAGCAAGAAATTTAGTACATTTTATCATAATTTCGATATCGAAATAATTTTTCGATACGATAGCTCATTCGATCACGAATGCGGTAATTTGGCCCCAGAACGGATCAACAAGCTCAATACCTACTGGCCCCGCATAGACCGAGCCATCTCGAATTTATGCCCAGCTTGCGGTCAGGGCCCCCTTGATGCCCCAGCAACTACTATTTCACTTTGTCCAACGGTTTTATGGATCAACCCATTTGAAGTAGCAGAATTTCTTGGTGTTGACTCCGAAACCAATTAAATAAATAGCTGAGATATACAGGCCTGTCACAGAATCAAATGCCGATCGAAAGTGGAATTAATTCCGTATTTCTCTTCTTCAGAAAAAGTAAAACAAACACATTTCTTTCGGAATGAAACCACTTTCAGTTTTCAAAGTGGAATGGATATTTCTTTGCAATTATTTGTTTTTCTAAAATTTTTAATCAATTTCTGGTACCAAAAATTTTGTTTTAATATTAAAATCAGAAATATCCCAATAAGCATTTTTACTGGAATTCAAGTTGAAAGCAAGTGTAATTCAAGCCTTGAAATCTAGTCAAGGAATTGAATTATAGTTGTATTACACTTTATTTCAATAGCATTCTCCAGTAAAAAGGAAACATAAATTCAAGCCATATGTTTTTTGTTTGAAAAATATTTAATTTTTCAAATATTTTTCAAGTTTAAAACATAATTACATTTGCATTCATGTCAAATTCCAACAAAATGTTCAAGTGCTTGAATTTTTGGGGCTTTGGTGCTTACTGGGATAGAATTATTAAATATTTTTTTTTTTAATGAATAAATCACACGGAAAAAAAAACGTAATTGATCGGAATATACAGGCCTGTCACAGAATTCCATTCCGATCGAAAGTGGAATTAATTCCGTATTTTGCTTCTTCAGAAAAAGTAAAACAAAAATTTCTTTCGGAATGAAACCACTTTCAGTTTTCAAAGTGGAATTGATATTTCTTTGTAATTATTTGTGTTTCTAAATTTTTTAATCAATTTCTGTACCAAAAGCTTCCATTTTGTTTTAATATAAAAAACGCTTTCAAATTTAAATCCGAAATATAGAATTATTAAATATTTTTGGAATGAATAAATTCCACGAAATCTGAAGAACCTAAACCATAATCGATTAGAATAAAAACTACGGAATTGAAACCATTCCGAAAAAAATGTGTGACAGTCCTGATAAGCGGAAAACATTGTTTGATTCTTCGCTATTATCAGCTGAAAATCGCTTGTCATTTTGTAGCAGGTTTTCATTATATAATTAAGGATTTATTGCTTTCAAAATGTAATTCGATTTGAAAGAAAACATTTTCGAAACTGAATTTATAAATCATACAAATACAAAGGATTTTCTTTTCGAAACCAGTAACAATATGAAGCCCCTGCTCTTTTTACAGAAATCACTTGATTTTTAGAACAGGGGCGATAACAATCCGAGCAACGCTTTCGTTTTTAAACGATTTCCCATATTTTGGTATTCTTTAAATCAAATCCACATGAATTGCTCGTTTTACTTTCGTTTAAACAACCTTACGTTTTTGAAATAAGGCGCTAAATTATTCACCCCTATCGGCAATAACATGTGAAATTTTGTTCCCATGAAATATTCATTTCCCTCGAAGGGAATATTGCTATCGGGAATATCACGATGAACTTTACATTCACAATAGTTGATTTTGTTCGTAACAGCTGTTTATTGTTTACAAAATTCCATCTAAAAATTTCACAACAAGGGGAATTTTTTCACGTGAACAAAGTTGATGATCGAAAAAAGGAAAAGGGAAAATATTTCATATGAAATATTGATTCGCGATAGGGGTGATTATTCCGCAAATTCACGATTTTGTGCATTTTTTATTTGTTTACTCACAAGTAAATCATGTGGATTCGATTTACAGAATGCCAAAATATGTAAATTCCTTTTACATGGTTGGGGTCTACAGTTTAGTCATATCAAAACCATATGATTTACTCGTTTTACTATCGAGTAAACCAATCTGTTTCAATGTTCGAAAATCATGCGATTTACAGAACATAAATTTGTCAATTGTTCTTTTTTGAAAATCGCACGATTTCGAAGTCAGCATATATACAGAACAGAGGTAGGTAATCAGTCCCGTCTGTTCTCTAAATCGAGTGATTTCAAAAACAAACGATTTTCAAAATCGAATATTTGATAAATTTTTGTTGTGCAAAACGCACGATGTTGCACATTTGAAACAGGGGGCTAATTCTCGCAATCGTATACGAGCGAATACTTATTCGAACGTGCGACATTTTTATACCCTTCACCTTCGTGAGAAGGGTATATATAAGTTTGTAATTTCTACAATTTTCATTTCCGACCCTATAAAGTATATATATTCTGGATCCTTATAGATAGCGAAGTCGATTAAGCCATGTCCGTCTGTCAGTCTGTTGAAATCAATTTTCTGAAGACCCCAGATATCTTCGGAATCCAAATCTTCAATAATTCTGTCAGACATGCTTTCGAGAAGTTTGCTATTTAAAATCAGCTAAATCGGTCCATAAATAACGGAGATATGAGTAAAAAACCGGGACAACCTCGATTTTTGACCTATTTTTGATCTATATATGGATTACTAAGTCATTAATATAGACAATATGCATATCTAATGATTGATATTTCAAAGTCCATTGCAACGATGTAGATAAGGCTATAGTAAGTTGGACCTACAATGGGTCAAAATCGAAAAAAATATTTTTTAACCCGAATTTTTTTTCTTCAAACAATTTTTTTTGTCATAAATTTAAAAAAAAAAAAAAATTAAAAAATTTTTTTTTTTTTAAAAATTTGGAAAAAACTTTTTTTAAAAAAAATTAAAAAACAATTTCGAAAAAAATTTTGAAAAACAATTAAAAAAAATTTAATTTTGTTTACCTAAAAATATTTAAAAAAAATTATTTTAAAGTATAATTTGGTGAAGGGTATATAAGATTCGGCAAAGCCGAATATAGATCTCTTACTTGTTTATATTTTTGATTCTATTATTCGATATCGAATAAATTGTATAGAAAATTTTAATAATTGTGCTCCATAACGAACGAGTTTTTACTTTATTTTTTTTTTTAATTACGAGTGCGAGAATTTGTCCCCATATTTGTTTAATCGAAAGTAAAACGACCATTTTCGACTATTTGTTTTTGAAATCTCTCGATAATTGACCAATTGATACTGTGAAATCACCCGATTTCGTTTTTGAAACCATTCGAATCACAGAACACAGGCGAGGCGTTTATTTTAATAATTTATTCACTTTAAATTTATGATTTGAAGTCATGATTAGCTAGCTGTCTGTTTAAAAAAGCATACATTTTACTTCATTATGAAACATTTTTCTATATAAAATTCTAACCTAATTTGCAAAATTTTGAAGAAGAAAAAAAAAAATCATACAAATTTTGTTGAAATTTCAAAGGACTATTATTAAAATTTATTAAAAACTTTTTTCAAGAGCAAAACGAAAAACTATATTAAAATCTCCTGTAAAAAAATGATGTTCAAAAACTTAATTTTAAAATGTATGAGAGTTTTTTTTTTAAACAGAATAAATAAAAATAAAGAAATAATTTTATAATTTTATTATAAGTTTCTTTTGTTTTTTTGTGGTTGTTTTTATTATGTATATTTTTCTTTTTTGTTGTTGTTGTTTTCAAGTAATTTTATAAATTAATAATAATAATTATTATTTAATAATATTAATTATTTTTTTTGTTTTCTTTTAATTTGTTTTCTTTTTTTAATTTCTGTTTTATTATTAATTAATTCTTTAGTGTGAAAAAAGAACATTTTGTTTTATTTTTTTATATATTTTTTTTCTTGTTGTTGTTGTTGGTTTTTTATTTATTTAATTATTTATTTTTATTTCTCTTGTATTATTATTATTATTAATTATTATTTTAAAAAGTGTTTTTTGTTTTATTTATGTTGGGTTTTATATGGTTGTTTTCTTTAATTTTTTCCGTTTTTTCTTTCTTTTTTTATATAATTTAAATAATATTTCAATATTTTTAAACTTCATCTACGTTTTTGTTGTTGTATTAAGTTGCTGCTGCTGCTGATGTGTTTCCGAAGTTGAAGTTGGAGCTGGTGTTGTTGAACCCAGTAAAATGTGTTGGTCATTTGTTGTGGCTGCGTTTGCTGTTGTAGTTGTTGATGTTGTTGTTGTTAAATTGGCCACATTTATTGTTGTAGTATTTACAGGTTGTAGTTGTTGTTGTTGTTGTGTTTCAGCAGTATTATTGCCTAGTATATTGGTATTAGTTGTTGTCATCGTTGTTGTTGTATTATTTAATACATTTAAAAGATTTAAATCATTGTCCTTTTTAGTGGTTCCTGTTAATGTTGTCATTGTTGTTGTTGCTGCTGTTTCCGAACTAATGACGCCGCTGACGGACTAAATGGTAAAAAAAAAACAAAAAGAAAGTCATTTACAAATTAAATTATTTGTTTTCTTGTGATTTCATTAATTTGTTTAAACTTAAAATGTGTTTTTTTTAATATTTTATTCTTTAATTTATTTAAAAATGCCAAGCGCAACAGTGAAAAAAGCGATTTTCTTTTGATATAAAAAAATGAGTTGTGGTGAAATGGGTGAAGCGTTTTGATTTCTTTTAGGTGTAAGTTTTTAGTGTAGTTTTTTTGCAGTGTAATTTGTAAGTATAATTAAAAGAAATATATAAATATATTAAACTAGTACATTTTCAAGCCGTTGCAAGATTTTGTTTGTTGCTTAAACATAAGTGTGATAATAAAAAAAAGTAAAAGATGTGAAGAATAACACAAAATATTAAGAAAAAAATTTATTTAAATTAAAAAAACAAGTAAGAGAGCTATAATCGACTGTGCCGAATCTTATATAACCAACCTTCAGCAAATTATACTTTAAAATAAAAATTTTAAATCACCCCTATCGCGAATCAATCACCCCTATCGTGAAAAATATGTGAAATTTATGTTCCCATGAAGTATTCATTTCCCTCGAAGGGAAAATTGCTATCGTGATATTCCCCTAAAGTTTTCATTCACAATAGTTGATTTTGTTCGTAGCAGCTGTTTATTGTTTACAAAATTTCATGTTTTTCGTTCATCAACTTTGTTCACGTGAAAAAATTCCCCATGTTGTGAAATTTTTACATGAAATTTTGTTTTTTTGAATTCTCAAAATTGATGGCAAGGGTACGTAACCAAAACGCCAGGGTATCCCACACGATTTAAGTAAGTCCCTAGTCGACCTATATCTTCATATAGGAAGCTGGAACGCTTAAAAGACTTCACGATATGAGTTTTAATTGGTACTCCACCAGTAACGAAGAGTTTTAATGGTCTCCACCAGGGTTTATCAAATTAAAAAACACGACGTAAAACAGGAACCGTTATACGAAGCCTTACATCACACACGTGCCATAGTGAGACGCAAAATTGTCGAAGGCAAAAAAACTAAAACGGGCCTGATTGCACTTAAAAAATAATTGCAATGACGCGCGATTGCGAGAGACGCGCGAACAAAATCAACTATTGTGAATGTAAAGTTCATCGTGATATTCCCGATAGCAATTTTTCCTTCGAGGGAAATTGATATTTCATGGGAACAAAATTTCACATGTTATTGCCGATAGGGTTGAATATTTTTAGGAAAACAAAATTTTTTTAATTTTAATTTCAAAATTAATATTTTTTTTTTTCAAAATTTATTTAAAAAAATTTCAATTTTCATTTTAAAATTTTTTATGCCAAAATTTATTTTAATATTTTTTTTTTCAAAATTTATTTTTTAATTTTTTTTAAATTTATTAATGAAAAAAAATAAATTGGAAAAAAATCGGGTTCAAATTTGTTTTCCCGATTTTGACCCATTGTAGGTCTGACTTACTATGGTGTTATATACGTCGTTGGAAAGGTCTTTGAAATATCTATCATTATATGTCGATTGTGACTTAGTGATCCAGAAATAAATCAAAAATAGGTAAAAAAAAATCGAGGTTGACCTTATTTTTAACATTGATTTTGAATAGGAAAAATGGGAAAAAACTTCCGGGTAATTTTTATTCATAATTGGGCTGATATAGTTTATGGGGTCGCGAACGAAAAATGTGGAAATTACAAACGGAATGATAAACTTATATATACCCTTGTCACTTACCCCCATTAACACAAAGCCTGGTTATGCCTTAACAAATAGTTATACTGTCGGTTAAAATTATTTTTGTATGAAAACTGTCAGTATAACTATTAGTTAACACATAACCAGCCTTCGTGTTACTGGGGGTTAATGGTTTTAATTATCAATGTTGATATTAAAATCGCTAGAATTTTAAAAAAAGAAAATACAAAATTAGTAAGATTTTAATCAGAGATCGAAAATAACTCGTCCATATACTAAAAAACCCAAATTGTGATTTATATTTTTTATGATAAATATGAAGTAATGAAGTCTGAGTAACAGAAATGAGAATTTTTTTTAAATTGTTATTAATCTTTTCATAAATTTTATATATTTAAGCGTTGATTTGCATCAAATGCATTTTTGCGATTTATTTTTCATATTCGCAAATAAAAGTCACAAGCTGACCTTTACGAAAAAAATAAATTATAAATCGCTCATCCAGATTATTTGTGTTTTTTTCATTTTTGTTTCTCTCAACCCCAATCCTAAAATGTTCTCAAATAAATCACTCTCTCAGTGATATATCACAAAAAATTATTTTTAAATGGCTGCGTATGAGAATTTACCATTGAAATGAAAGTGAACCCGTTATTTTCGGTCTCTGATTTTAATAAATTTTTTTTATAAATTTATTTGCTTAAAAAAAAGGGAAATTTATAAATACTCTTCACTGTTCTGTAAATCAAGTGGTTTCAAAAACTAACGTTTTTTTTTACTTAAAAATAAAACGAGTAAATCATGTGGATTCGATTTACCGAACATGTAATCATTTGAATTCGCTTTAAAAACGAAAATGTTACTCAAATTTAGTTAACAGAACAGCTATGATTATAAATATATAAGCATAAATCCACGATCGCCAGTAAAAAAAAATAAACACTAGTTTCACAGAAAAATCTCCAATACTACACGAATTCGCTAATTTCTAGAGTTAAAATCAAGGCTATTAACTGCCGGTTTCTCTAAATGCGAACGAACGTTTTCTTTCGTATTTTAAATTGAAAACAACAAATAAATTTAAAATTTTTTTTGTTCTTTTCAATATAAAATACGAAAGAAAATGTTCGTTCGCATTTAGAGAAACGGGCAGTAAGTTTTGACCAGTATTTGCGCAAAAATTTGAAGAAAGTTCCAAATTCGAAAAGTGGCCATTAACTTAAACAAACTAATATCTATCTGTATGGTTTCCTACCATACAGATAGATATTAGTTTACAAGCAAATATATCTCTCAATTTACTTATCATATTAGAATAATTTATTGAGTTAAGAACAGTGTTATCAAAATTATGCCGTAAGAGAGAGATAGTGTTATGACTGAAAAGGAAAGCCTATTTCGAGGGAGTAATAAATTCACGTACAGAAAACAGTATCAGGTCCTTTAATATGTGTTCTACAAAGACATTTTCTTTCTTTTTAAGTAGAAATTTATAACCGATTATGGCCAATAGGCTAGGTTGTTGAAAATAAATAATAATAAAAAAATAAATAATTCCCTAGTACCAACAGATGTTGATTTAATCTTACACAATTGCCTCAAGCAATTTCAAAATTTGAGGATTTCAGTGAACTTTTCGATCACATTTCTTGCACTCGTACACGAGATACTAAAGTAAATCGTTCAAAAACATATTACAACCAAAAAGTAACTCTCTCTCTAGAAATACCACATAAAAAAATTTATTAATGAAAAAAAAATTCGGGTTCAATTTTTGTTTTTCGATTTTGACCCATTGTAGTTCCGACTTACTATGGCATTATATACGTCGTTGGAAAGGTCTTTGAAATATCTATCATTAGATGCCGATTGTGACTAGTGATCCAGATATAAATTCAAAAAAGGTAAAAAATCGATGTTGACCTACCACATATAATTGAGACATTTAAAACAGTAAGAAAAAACCGTTCATAATATATACAGTGGTTGACAAAACAATGGAAACTTTTCCAAATATTTCATTAGAGGCCTAAAATCTGAAATAATTTTTTAAAAAATTTTAACATTTTTGTAGTATTTTATTTGTATACTTTAATTAACTTAATTTAACAAAAAACAAATTCTAAAAATGAGAAAACAAAATTAAAAGATTTCTTTATTACGGCATTGACAAAACAATGGAAACTTAGGTATTATTTTAACAAATAAGGTCTAAACTTTGCAATAACTCAATATTTTGTTGGGTATCCCTTATTTTTTTATAACTGCTACATATCGACGATGCATTGAACCAATTAAAGAGTCAATGGTCTCCTTTGAAATATTTTGCCATTCCCTTATAACCGCCTCCGATAAATCTTCCTTCCTGGTGTAATTTTGGGTCCTTATTTTACGATCTACAATTTCCCATAGATTTTCTATGGGATTGAGATCTGGCGATTGAGCAGGCCACTTCAAAACACGTACCTCGTTGGATTGTAACCACTCGGTTACAACCCTATAAGGTGTGTTTCGGGTCGTTGTCGTATTGTAATCTCCAAACTAGGGGCATATTTTCTTCAGCGTATGGATACATAACATCGTTTAATATGGTTCTGTATCCTATACCTGTCATGGTATCTTTTATAATATGAATTGGGCCCATACCTTGCCCTGAAAAACATCCCCATACCATAATATTGCCACCGCCAAACTTTACAGTCATATTTGTGTAATTTGGATCTAATCTTTTTCCCTTTGGTCGCCTTACAAATGTTCTCCCATCACTGCCTCTTAAATTGTATTTGGATTCGTCGGAAAAGAGGACAGTAGTCCATTTCTGTATCCACCAGTTTAAATGATCCCTGGCAAATTGTAGACGAGCAGAACGGTTCCTTTTAGAAATGAGTGGTTTTTTCACAGGACGACAGCAACCAAGACCAGCCTCATTTGCCCGGCGACTAACTGTACGGGTACTTATTTCTAATTTTAGGCTATTAAAAACCTCTCGAGGAGTTATTTTTGGGAATGTCTTGAACTCTCTCGCTATTAAATTATCTTGTCTAGGAGTAGTCTTACGAGGTCTTCCACCAAAATGTTGAGTTTTTAAAGAACCGGTCTCACGAAATTTCTTTATAATTTTTGAAACTGCTGATTGATTTATTTATTGAATATTTGTCGCAGATACTTTTTTGTTTTAAACCAGCTTTAAAATCGTTAGTTATTTTATTTTTTAAGTCTTTACAAATCTTAACTTTAGCCATTTTCGTTAACTTTAAAAAAACCAATTATGCGAAAAACTTAGAAAAAGAAATTGTAAAAAATTACCAGAATTTAAAAATAAAATAACTGTAAACAGGATGCTTTTTACATCGTTCTTTTAAATATTATTTTCGTTTTACACTTCTTTCTTGCAGAAGTTTAAAAGTTTCCATCGTTTTGTCAGTAGCGAAATAGTGAATATTTTTAATTTTGTTCCCTTTTTTCAGAATATAATTAATTATGTTGTTTGTTTTTCAGTTAATTTATATAAATAAAACTATACAAGTAAAATACTAAAAAAAAAAAATTTATTTTAAAAAAATATTTTAAATTTTGGGCTACATATGGAATATTTGGAAAAGTTTCCATTGTTTTGTCAACCACTGTAGATCCAAAATTGGTTTTTAAATAGCGGATATATTGATGTATGAATCATTTTTGACAATTTTTGCAACTGAAAATATGTTATTCCAGGACAAAATATGAAAAATAAAATTTTAAAACAACAGCGCCCTAAATATGCCTTAAAATAGAATCTACCTTGTAGACTGATTAATTTTCTTTACCTTACTAGCAAAAATTTAAGAAAATTGAGCAATAATAAATCATTATTAAACTTATCACATTAAAATTAACAAAATGAAAATAAAAACCAAATAATTGTTTGCTATTTAACAAATGATGATTTTTTGTAGCTACAACACAACAATATGATGGTAATAAACTATACAAAAGACAAATTGTGCAATTTGGTAGGTGTTTTGGCAGATTTTGTTAAATTAATAACAAACTATTTATTACAAGCTTTGCTTTTATTTCAACACGTGGCTAAATTTTTAATTAAAACATAAATATTGTAAAGAAAAACAGTGAAGAATGAATTATATATAAAAAAAAAAGAATTAAAGCAAACATAGAAAGAAAAAACGAAGATTTTGTTTTTTTAAAGGATAATTTTGAAATTAACAAAAATTTGAAAACCAATAGAAAATTACAAAAACAAAAAAAAAACAACTGAAAAAACTAACTTGGCAGCAAATCATACTAAACGGCTTGAAGTGTTACCCCTTTGTTGTTTTTGTTGCTGTTGGAGTAGTTGTTGTTGATGTTGCTGTAATTGTTGTTGATGAAGATGTTGTTGGAGTTGTTGCTGTTTACTGTTGCCCATTAAACGCTTTTGTTTTAATTTTTTTAGCAAGTTTTTTTTGTTTTTTTTCGATTTTCACAAACAAATTTCAAAACAACACACAATCAAAAATAATTTAGATTGGATTTTTTTTGTTTAGAAGAAAAAAAAAGTATAAAAGAGTTTTTTTTTTGTTTTAAAGGGGAAAAGAAGAGCCAAAAAGTATTTAAGATTTTTTGTTTGTTTGTTTTTCATTCTTAACACGAATAACACAACAAATACAAAAAATAGTAGTTAAATTATTAAACCAACCAATAAAACCCTAAATTAAGTGTTTAAGAGGAAACAAAAAAAAAAAGAGAAGAAAGAGATTTGTAACAACAACAAATGGAACTTACCGTTTTTGGTGAGAGAGTCATCTGTTTCAGATTGCTAGTTAGGCCATTTATATTGTTGGTTTCAGTATTTTGTGTTTCAGTCATGGCAACTGTAGACGATGATGATGTGGTGGCTGCTAATGATGATGATCCGATGGGGTTGGAGGAGGAAGAGGTATTTGTAGTCGAGGTAAAAGCTTTTTTACTCGCTGACGTATCACTAACAAATGTAGAGGCTTTCCAGTCTATCGATGAACCAGGAGCTAGACCAACAATAATTGTTGATTTATGTGGTGGAACATTTGAAAAGTTTAAATTTTCACCTGTTTGCTGCTGCTGTTGTTGTTGCAGTTGCAATTGCTGCTGCTGGTGTTGTGTTAATTCCTCTGTGGTCATTTTATTTCGTATCAAATCGGCTATATGATTAAGCGCTTGCTCCTTTTGTAGCTCATCAGTGGATTTTGTTGTTGTAGTCGTTGCAGTTGTTGTTGTATTGGCTTGCTGCTGCTGTTGTTGCAGCTGTCTTTGGGCTTCATCGATGGGCTCAGCATCTGATTCATTGGTTTCCTCTTGTTCCTGGGAGGTTGGAAGAAGAGTAAAATTTTTATTTATTTTGTTGAATAAATATTGGTTTTCACCCCAAATTTAGGTTTGAAAAAAAATAAAAAATGCGGAATTTACAATTGATGACGTATATTTTTAACGCGGTTTTTGTCTTTAATAATCTATATTGTATGTCATTTTTAAGGGTACATATCTGTCATTTATAGTGTAAACAACAAAGTTTATATTTGCTTCGTGCCAATGAACCATGTGAGAAGTTTTGCTTTACTCTTTTAATTTGAGAAAAGTGCCGCTGAAGCACACCGATTGCTCACCAAAGCTTATGGTGAGCGTGTTTCATCAGTTTCAACGTGCGAGAGATGGTTTGTGCGGTTCAGAAGTGGATATTTTAACACGGAAGACAAATATCGCCCAAAAATTGGAGGCATTATTCCTTGAAGATTGTTGTCAAACTCAACAAGAGCTTGCTCCTGAAGCAGCGATTTTCAAAACTGATTCGTTTGAAGTGACCATAGGCCGAAAAAGGGTCTTTGAAATATCTATCATTAGTGGGTCGATTATGAATGGAAGACGAACTTCATTTTTTTTTTATTTTTTTAATTTTAAAGATGTATTTTTAGATTTTTTTAAATTTTTTTTTTTTAAATTTATTTGTAAAAAAAAAATTAAAATTTTTAGATACAAAATTTAAAAAATTTATTTTTTTTAATTTTTTTTTTAAAAAAATTTTCCATTTTTTTTTAAAAAAAATTTAATTTTTTTTAAAAAAATTTTTTTTATTTTTTTTTTTAAATTTATTAGTAAAAAATTTATGACAAAAAAATTTTTTGATGACAAAAAAATTCGGGTAAAAAAATATTTTTCCCGATTTTGACCTATTGTAGGTCCAACTTAATATAGCTATATACGCCGTTGCAATGGACTTTGAAATATCTATCATTGGATTAAATCCAATTAAATGTCAACCGATACGGGACTATAGTGGACTTTTATCGACTCCGCTATCTATAACTGTCCAGAATATATATATGTACTTTATGGGCTCTCAAATGAAAAATTATGAATGATATATTTAAAAAAAAAAAAAACTCACTTCTTCGGGACACAATTCATAGGCCATTGACCACGTGTTCTTGGCGGAATGTGATCTCTCCAACATATAACCATTTGTGTTGTCATTACTTTGTGCCGGTGGCGACCACGAATACGAATTATACTGACAACCACCAATGCCACGCTGACGATCCAGCTCATCCTGCAGCCACTCGACCGCTATAATCCAATGTCTACCAATGGCAGGATTTGAATTTAACATTTGCAATGCTACCGGTGATTTATGGAATAACTGTGTGAGACACTTGATGATTTGATAGGCGCGCTTCTGATAATGCGTTTTCGATCTTTGTATGGTCTCCAATAGGCCCTCACGCTCCTCGGCCACACCATTCAAAGCGTTGTGAATGCGATGATGTTGCCACGAGTCCTCAATGAGTAAGATGTGCAATAAGAGTTCGGTGTGATGGCGCATATCATGGCAATAGGCAAAGCCGCACTGCCACAGCAGTTCGGTGAGAACGGCTCTAGAGAAATGAGGATTTTCCCAACTGCAATACTGTAAGAGTTTTAGACCTTCCTCGCCCACATTGGTATCCTCAATGAGTTTTTTTATGTAACTAATTTTTTGTAAGTAAAAGAAAATTCATTTATTTTCATTTTATTATAAATATTATTAAATTATTGTAACTTACCTCGTTCTATTAAATAAAATTTCAACACATTCTGGTGATAAAGGCATTAAATCTTCATATCTTATACTGGGATCTTTAAATGGATTTGGTGAAGGTCTACCATTTTGATTAGATGATTGGCATCTATCCGAGATATCACTGCAACGTATCAAATGCGATACAACTTGATGTAATTTACTTAATTCTGGATATTGACATTTTATTGAAGGACCTGGTCCCTCATCCAAAGCCACTTGCATAAATATAACGGGAACATTTAACTGGAAAAAAATTAAAAATTACTTTATTTTATTTCACTATTCCTTTTATTTTGTTTGTTTTATTTTGTGTATGTACCTTTAAAAGTTGCTGTTTCTCCTGTATGCCTAAACCCACATACATGCTAAATAAACTAAAGTAGTGTGGCAAATGTTTACCATGATCGGCTACCTCACATTTTAATAACTTAAGAACACTTATTAGAATTTGTTCACATAGATTGCTGCCATCATAGCCAGCCAGCGGCTCATCATTGATGGCAAAATGACAAAAGAATACAACTAATTTAACAAAAACAGTACGAACTTCCGGTGATGGTGCGATTAATATATATTCACCCAAACGTGAGGGTGGACTCAATAATGCATTGCTAGCAAACCATTTTCTAACCGATGATGATAAACGTATATGATGTGATAGTGTATCATACCTAAAGTTAAGAGTTGTAAAGAAATCAAATTAAATTTGGAATTTTCAATTTTTATTGCACAATTAAAAATTTACCATTCAATAACTGGTCCACGCATAGACTTTTTGGTACGAAAACCGGTATGAAATAGAAATTGTGAAGCCAATTGAACACCTAATAAAGAGAGCTCATCGGAGGCGGGTGTCTGAAAAAGAAAATTGAAAAAGATTTTAAAAATTCAAATCTTAAGAGAACCTAGATCCCCCAATTACTCACCATTTTATCAGCCCTCGTTGGAATACTGCAACTAACCAATTTTTTAATAAAATTGAAAAACTCTACAGAAAATATACTCTTTGAGTGCAGGAAACGTATATTTTGATTTCTGCATAGAAAAAAAACAAAAATTCATTTCAATTAAAATCAACTAACAAGTCTGAAAATCCAAATCATACCTAACACTTCGCTCAATTGGTTTTGGCAATGGCAATACAAAATTACGACTTTCGGCTAACGATAGCTGTTCAACACTGGCCTCAAATTGTATGGGCTTTTGATCACAACGTGTATAGAACAGCATATAGGCGTTCCACCAGCGTTTCTGGCGACGATATTGCATACGCTTCAAATTGTTATCATAGATTTCACCCATATAGTCGCCGCCAAAACATTGAGCCTTCATTTCTTCGTCTTCGTTCATTTTGCATTCGGTTACGTCGCCATCATCGAACTTATACCATTGTTCTTTTCCAGTGGAGGGATTACTGGTTTAAAAAAAACGTTAGAAATAAAACAAAAATTTTAATGAGTTTGTTATTGGAAGGAAATGCATTTTTTGTGAAACTTACTTTGAACGTATATAACTGAAATAATGACCACCAGAAGCTTGACCACTATGTACAACAATGCCAGTCAATTCATATTTGGTACATTCATCATTTGATTGACAATTATCACCCACTTCAATAACCTCACCCTCAAGTTTAGCCAAACCAGAGACTGTATGAAAAGAAAAATGTTTAACAATTTATATTTAGTTGGATATTTTTGCACCCACAATTAAATTTATACATTTCTAACACTTTTAATGGTTCGATGGACCATTTTTTAACTATGCGTTCATTTAGTTATACAATTGTTTTGAAATTAAATATTTTAAAGCATTAATTTCTCGATTAACGTATGGTTCGAATGAATGTGTTATTTATTAAGGAAAGACAGACATTGGTTCGAAGGACCATTTTTTTAAATTAAAATGTTTTAAGGAGACTGTTGGTGTTACCAAAACAGCTGTTTAAAACACAAATAAATCTTTCGGATATTTTTTGTACTACAATCTACACTATTTCCAATTGATTTCAGATGTTTCTAATTGAATTTAAGAATATTCCAATTATATTTCAGAATTTTCTATTTATATTTCAGAAATACAAATAGAAATTTCTGAAAATCAATTGGATAATTGTGAAATATAATTGGAATATAATTTCAGAATAATACAATTAGAAAATTCTGAAATAAAATTAAAAATGTCTGAAATACAATTGGAAATGGTTAGTTCGAAGGACCATTTTTTTCGAATTCTTCAAAAGCATTACTTATTCTACTTTTCTTTATAGGTTTGTTTCTATAAAAATTTAAATTAAAATTTACTAACCTGTATAAGGCTCCATATCTAATAGTCTTGGAAATTCGAAGTAATCGTTGAATTTAATCGCACAAACACGTTCATAATCATATTCAAAACGTTTCAATTGTATGGCTAAAACGGGCGGTAGTTTTTTCACACACAACCGCTTAATTGTAACTACCTATAAATAAAAATACACACAAAAAAACAAATCAGTAATAAAACAAAACATTTGTTAAGATAACACCTACTTTTTTATCACATTTATCACAATGGTATGCATCAGCGCCCTCCAAGAGTTCACCTTTAACGTACTGTTCTAGAGATTCGGTTAATGAGCTATGATTTCGTATATCAACACTAAAAACACTAAATGGTTCCTCTTTTGAATAGCGATGAGGACATTCTTGGCATATTTTCTGATCACTAAATGACCCACCTAAGGTGTTATTCATTAATTGTGTTTGACCTAAAGCTTTCAGACCTTCATCTAAACTCTCGAACAGTGACATGAAAAATTCAACGGCATCTTGTTGTTCGCGCAAATTAACCGGTTCACCTTGGAGTCTAATAAAGCAAACAAAAAATTACAATTTCCTTTTTTTGCTAACAATATAATAATTTAAACTTACTTAAAATGTGTCCACAGACCACGTGGCACATAGAATTGTAATGCACTGTGACCCAAATGGGCAAAGATGGCCTGCACATGTTTGAGTATGACTACATGATAGTTTTTCCTTACATCATTATTATCATCGTTCGCATTGAACAGAGCCGAACCCATGGCATTGGCTTCGGGCTCACCGCTAAAGTCTTCGTTTTCATTGGTGGCTGCTCCATCAGCTTTAAGTATACCCACGCGTATTGAGGGTACCATATAAAGCTGTTGCAGCACAGAATTCATGTAGCAGGTGGCACCAGCGTTTTTCAAACCACAAAAACCTTTAATCGGTCTAGCTCCGACGGGTGGCAAATAGTCCCAATCACGTAAGGGATCTGTATCTGTGGGGGAAAAAACAAGACATCATAAATAATGCTCTTTGTTGTGAAAATTTATTATTTCCTGAAAAATTAACTTTATCGTGAAAATTAATCTTTTTCGTGAAAAATTCACTTTTACGTGAAAAATTCTTGTTTTCGTGAAAAATTCTCTTTATCGTGAAAAATACACTTTTTCGTGAAAAATTCACTTTATTGTAAAAAATTCACTTTTATGTGAAAAATTCTCATTTTCGTGAAAATTCACTTTTATGAAAAAATTCTTTTTTTCGTGAAAAATTTACTTTATCATGAAAAATTCACTTTATGGTGAAAAATTCACTTTATCGTAAAAAATTCGCTTTTATGTGAAAAATTCACTTTTTCGTGACAAATTCACTTTTATTTGAACAATTCACTTTTTCGTGAAAAATTCACTTTTTTGTGAACAATTCACTTTTTCGTGAAAAATTCACTTTTTTTGAACAATTCACTTTTTCGTGAAAAATTCACTTTATTATGAAAAATTAATTTTTTTGTGAAAAAATCACTTTTACGTGAAAAATTCACTTTTACGTGAAAATTTCACTTTTACGTGAAAAATTCACTTTTACGTGAAAATTTCACTTTTACGTAAAAAATTCACTTTTACGTGAAAATTTCACTTTTACTTGAAAAATTCACTTTATCATGAAAAATTCACTTTATTGTAAAAATTCACTTTTACGTGAAAATTTCACTTTTACTTGAAAAATTCACTTTATCATGAAAAATTCACTTTATGGTGAAAAATTCACTTTATTGTAAAAAATTCGCTTTTATGTGAAAAATTCACTTTTTCGTGACAAATTCGCTTTTATGTGAAAAATTCACTTTTTCGTGACAAATTCACTTTTATGTGAAAAATTCACTTTTTCGTGACAAATTCACTTTTATTTGAACAATTCACTTTTTCGTGAAAAATTCACTTTATCATGAAAAATTCACTTTTTCGTGAAAAATTCACTTTTTTGTGAAAAATTCACTTTTTTGTGAAAAATTCACTTTTTTGTGAAAAATTCACTTTTTTGTGAAAAATTCACTTTTATGTGAAAAATTCACATTTTTTAGTGAAAAATTTTAATTTGTCAACCGTTTATTTATCCACTCACCTGTGCAAACAAAATCCGTTATTGTATTCGTTAGCAACTTCATATTAGGAACGCAATTCTGACATAATGCTATTAATAATTCACAGGCAGCTGCAATCGTATGTGGACTACGACACACCGGTGGTGGGGCAGTTTCAGTTTTTAGTTTACCATTTTTACGTAAATGCAAATATTCTCGGGAGGCGGTAAACAGAAAAGCATCGATTAGCTCATGTATCAAATCGTTCAGTTGAGCCTTCGTTTCGGGCGATAGGAAAAACATCAATTCCTTGGCCAAACACAAATGACCTTCGAGCAGATCCTCGTGCACCTGTATGTCGCCAGTAGTTGTGACATGTTCTCGAATCTTTTGCAGCCATTTAATTTCTTCGGCCAACAGGCCTTCGCCAATGTTCAGCGGCCAGTTGACCACACAGCCGTAGGAGAGAGTGCGACACAGAAGTTGAAAGAAATCAGCACAGGTGGCTTCGTGTTGAGGCACCAGAGTCTTCAGGGAACTAACTAGTAAATTAACCATATAGGCAAAGGGCCGTCTGTCACCGGCACAATAAGTACAAGTGAGAAATAGTTGTTCGGCGGCCACTTGTCTAACATGTCGCGATTGATTTTTCAATATTAAAGACGTTATGAATTTATTCCATAGAGGATCAGCACTGAGCGCTTCATTAGCACTGGGATTTAAGACCAACGAGATGGTTAGCACCTCTAGGGCCTCTTTGCAAACCATAAAATCTTGACTGTCCGGCATGGAGGTATCGTCGGCAAAATCATTCTTCGTACCCAGAGCCTGTAGATTGCCGCACGACGATGCCCAGGCCAATTGCACTACCGCCTTGATGGTGGATATATCGGGACAGGACCACTGCAGAGTCGAGGCGAAGAGCAAGCGACAAACCTCACCTTCAGGACTGGCCGATAGCATTTCCCTGGCCAGATTCTCAGCCAACTTTTGTGAAATGGCCCTTAAAGTAATCTCTGAGGTATTTGGTATTGAGGTCAATATTTGTTTGAGTATTTCCACCTGCGAACGTGAGTCCATGTCGAAGTCGCACAGCATCGGTTCGTCGCCCACGCGCGATAATACACAGCCTACTATGTAGAGGAAAAGTTTGGCTAGTCTCAATACACACTGGAATGATGCACGTTTTGTGTGCATATCGGCGTTAGGTAAGAAATTATTTTTGGTCAGCAGTTCAAGTATGAAATGGGCACAACCTGAATGCAGCCATGAAGATTGTATTTGTAGAGCATTTTCGCCATACGGATCGAGAGCAGGTATGAGCAGGCTGTTAAGTACACACAAGTTGTAATGTACCTGGGCCGGGGTGGGATGCAGGAACAGCATTTCGGGTGTGCAATCAGTTGGGTTAATCTAAATTGAGAGAGTACAAAGTATATGTCACGATAAAGATTGAAAACAATTTATTGGTGAAAAAAAGAATATTTGGTCAAAAATATTGGTGAAAAATTAAAAAAAAATTATAAAAAAAAATCGAGTTAAAAAATATTTTTCCCGGTTTTGACCCATTGTAGGTCACAATTTCTAAGGCCTTGTATACGTCGTTTAGATATCCATATTTTCTATGTTAATGACTTAGAAATCTAGATTTAGTAGATCCATAATAGGTAAAAAATCGAGGTAGCCATTTTCCCGATTTTAAACTGCAACCTAAGCAATTTTAATTCGGGAAAATGTACGTTATTTGGGAGCTTCGGAAATTTGATTTCAACGATCATGGCTATATCGACTCCGCTATCTATTACCACTCATGGTGAAGGCTACACAAATACAAAACAGTTTTAAATTATAAAACAAACTCAAGATACTAACCGGTTCGTTGGTGGAGACAACCTGTTGTTGGGTCGGTTGTGTTGCCGTATTATTGCCAGTTGGCACTACACCCACCACATTGCTAACATTTCCAGCACTGTTATCCTCAGCTTCCCCTTCTTTGGTAACATTTGCTATATTCGCCACATTTACCGTAGTTTGCAATTGCTGCTGCAATTGCTGGGCCGCCGACATGCCACACATGATTTGTAGCATTTTCACGGTCTGACGATCACATGGCAGTAAATGTAACAACATTTTAGCACTTTCCCTCAGGCGGCCATGCTCCAAATCACTGCCCAATTGATAGAGCTTCAGGAAAAACTCTATATAATGGAAATTCTGTGAAATAATCACTCCCGGCAATGTGCTCTCCGATTCGACGCGTTGCATGTCGGGACAGGGTCTGGGTGGTGAACCAGTACTCGAATCACTAGATGTATCTGGACTGCTGGCCAAGCCCACGCCAATGGGTGTTAGTTTGGCAGTCAAGATCATTTTATCCCGTATAGAATACTGGGACAAGGGATTTATCTCGTCGCCAATATCAATCAATTCGCCGTTATTGTAGTAGAGATCGACCTTAATGTTGGCCGTCGAGGTGCCTTTAATGCGTTTAAGTAAGTTGCGCTTGAAGGAGGAAACCATTTCATTGTTGTGTGTGGTGATTTCTATGTCGTCGATTGGTCGTCCGGGATTTTGAAAACGTATATAGAGACTAGTATATTTACCGCGTGTGGCACGTACTAAAGGCAATAGATAACGATCCCCATTAAAGGAACGATCACATTCTTTGATGTACTCTTGCAGCACCTTAAGAATGCGACACATTTTTTCGGCTTCTATGAAACGCATTTTCGAATCCTTGGAATCGTTTTGATCCGCCTGATTGGCATCATCGGCCACCACGGGCACAGCATTGTTGCTGCCCAAAGACTTGCCCAGTATCATGATGTTGGTGTAGTGGGTCCTCAGACGTTCGCAGCATTCGCCTATGAACATTTCATGGAAATCACTGATGTTCTCCTGCAGGCGGGGACCCAAAGCCGTTGAAACTTCTTTGAGTAGATCAATAGCTTTGTTGGCTATTTCCTCGCCGCCCGTGGTTATGACACGCCATAGATAATCTTTACCTATCAAGTCCTCGTTGTCCAATATATAGCCCCGATGTATAGCCTTGAGTTTATCTTCTTTGGAGTTTACCGCCTTGAAGAAACGTTCAAAACACTTGATGCCACTTTCCGTTAGCAGATGTGGATCCAGTTGGAGTATATTGTTTTCGAAAAAGTCTTTATTTATGCCAGGATCAAGATCCGGCTCTTCGCCCATCAGTTTACCGAACCAGCGGAAACACTCTTCACGATCCGAGGGAAACACAGCATTGACGGCCAAACAGTGCCAGATTTGTTTAGCTTGATCGGCACACAGCCACAGTTGGCCATCTTTCAGCAGAAACTTAAGGAAATCTAAACGCTCCGATATTTGCATATTATGAGGATAACGGCCATCTATACATAGAGCGGCAGGATCAACACTGGGCATGTCGGCGATCATGGTGCGTATCTTATCCATGTATGATGTTAGACTATTAGTAACTAAGATGACTAAAGAGTGATCGTTTTGTAGACGTTCGATGACCTGTTGGCGATTGAGTGATTGTTGCGAACGCGGTGCATGACTGGGTGATGATTCATAAAGGCAACATATTTCACGGATCAAACGCAAAGCGGGCAATACCCAGGTTTCGCCATTTTTCAATTCCACCACACATTTATCCAGCCAAACGATTTTCTGGGCATCACGTTCCTGTGAGCAGCTATAGTCTAAGATTTTCACATGAGCCGCCAACGCCTGATCGAGCACCTCGGGCGGTATCTCTGAGCTGTGGGCCAAAGTCCAGAACAGCTTTAACACTTTCTGGGCCATAACACCATTTTTGTCATCTTCCGCTAGGCGTCGTATTAACTCCAAAAGTCTTTCTCTTTGGCGTTTGTTAGCAGTTGTCATGCTGGCCTGTTGAGGAAAAGCAATTATGTTCATGTTAGTGTGAAACAATGAAATGTTGATTTTGCTATATTACCTGGAATGATTCAAATAAATGATCTAATTGTTCTGGTGTAAAATCCCAGGCTAGTTTCGCCAATAAATCATGAACATTCTTAACGATCGCTTCATGTTTACCAGCTTGAGCTCTCCAAACGGCATCCAGGTCTTCTAGGGTTAAAGCATGCTCCTTAATTAAGAAACGTATGATCTTTTCCAACTTTTCTACATATTGTGGCTGATGTAGAGAGTCTTTTAGAACGATGCCCAAAACATCGGATTCCTTAATCCAGGCCTAGAAATAAAACAAGTAAGAAATTACAAATGCAATGACAAACTCATGGTGAAGGGTATATTAAGAAAGTGAATTGTTCAACAAAAATTTAACAAAATATCTACTCACCGCCATCCTTTCCGCTGTCAACCAATCCAAATCATCATCAGACATGCAATGAGGCAATTGTGGAGTTCTATGCGCGTAATATGACACCGAAGTTAAAACCTTATTGATTTCGTTGAGTGCATTCATTTTGCCATTAAAACTGGACACTTGCAACAGACGCAAGATCATTTTCAAACGAAACATCTCCAAATTACGTATCAGTTCCTCCTGGCCTGGCAAACGACTAGCTAAATAACGGGCAGACTTAACAATACCGTTTATATAATCATTACGTCCCTCGGGTTTCGCTTCACGCTTCAGTTCTTCGTCCGAAAAACTATCGAGTAAATCCAAAACCACATTCCAAATGGGCATGAAATATTTAGAAATTGTGGCCGGTGTTAAGAGTTCATAACACTGACCAAAGGGCCGCAACAAACTATAGATGAGGGCCAGTGTTAGTTTATTTTTCTGTTCCGGATCGGGTTGCAGCATGGCCCTCGAACCACCGGGCTTGGCACAGCCCGAGGCTACAGCGGCAGCCGCTTGTTCCTGTTGTTTGCGCAACAGCTGTAGGCCACGATTGAAACGTTCCTGCAGATTATCGAAGCCACCCAATTGACCGAAACGATTTATTAGATCGACTAGCCAGCCGCGGGGATTTTTCGGTTCGGGCGGTGGTTTGGCAAACATTTTATTGCCATCCAAAACACCCCACAGATGTTCGGGTGGCGAGAAGCATTCCGTCTGACGGGCCGCATTGAATGTATTGAATTTATTGTCGGGATCGAATACAATTGCTAGCAAATCCAACAGGTAGGGATTATCACGGGTCATATGAATGGCAATCAAATGTAACAATTTGCCACACGAGATCAAAATACAATGATGGATATTATATTTCCATGAGTTGACAGCCTCATCGGTAAGAATTTTCGTGAAGGATGTGGTTAAAGCACTATGATAAAATTCCACACAATTTTCACATTCATGATCCACGCCTGCGAAATGGAGGTAGGGGAAGAGAGAAAGAAATGAAAAACAATGTGAAAGAAAATGGGTTTTAAAATAAGGTAACTTTTCTAAAAAAAAAAAAAATATGGGTTTTAAAAAGTACTTTTTTAAAAATATTTTATTAAAAAAATACCTTTTTATATATTAAATACTTTTTTTAAAAAGTTTTTTTTTTAATAACAATTTTATTTAAAAAAAGTACTTTTTTAAAAATTTATACATACATACAGTTTTTAAAGCATACCTTTTTAAATATTAAGTACTTTTTTTTAAAAATGTACTTTTTCAAAAAAAATATACTTTTAAATTCAATTTTAAAAAGAGTACTTTTTTTAAATAAAATTTTTAGAAATACAGTTTTTAAATATTAAAAACTTTTTTTATAAACTACATTCTAAAATGATATTTTTTTAATAAAATATTTTTTAAAAAAGTACTTTCTTAAATTTTTAAAAAAGTACTTTTTTAAATAAAATTTTTAAGTAGTTTTATTAATTAAAATTTTTAAGAAGTACTTTTTTTAATTAAAATTTTTAAAAAAGTACTTTTTTTAAAAAGTGCCTTTTTAAATATTAAGTACTTTTTTAAAAACAACGTTTTAAAATGGTACTTTTTTAATTAAATACTATTTTTAAAGTACCTTTTTTAATAAAAATTTTTAAAAATACAGTTTTTAAAAAATTAATTTTTTTAAATAAAATTTTTAAGTACTTTTTTTAATTAAAATTTTTAAAAAGTAATTTTTTATAATTAAAATTTTTGAAAAGTACTTTTTTTAATTAATATTTTTAAAAAAGTACTTTTTTTAAAATACTGTTTTTAAAGAATGCCTTTTTTAAAAACTACGTTTTAAAATGGTACTTTTTTAATTAAATACAATTTTTAAAGTACCTTTTTTAATAAAATTTTTTAAAAAGTACTTTTTTAATAAAATTTTTTAAAAAGTACTTTTTTAAATAAAATTTTTAAAAAAGTACTTTTTTAAAGAAAATTTTTAAAAAAGTAATTTTTTAAAATACAGTTTTTTAAGCGTACCTTTTTAAATATTAAGTACTTTTTTAAAATGGTACTTTTCTCATAAAATATTTTTAAAAAAGTACTATTATTAAATAAAATTTTTAGAAAGTACTTTTTTAATAACATTTTTAAAAAAGTACCTTTTTTAATAAAATTTTTTAAAAAAGTACTTTTTTTAAATAAAATTTTTAAGTACTTTTTTTAATTAAAATTTTTGAAAAGTACTTTTTTTAATTAAAATTTTTAAAAAAGTACTTTTTTTAAAATACAGTTTTTAAAGAGTGCTTTTTAAATATTAAGTACTTTTTTAAAAACTAAGTTTTAAAATGGTACTTTTTTAATTAAATACAATTTTTAAAGTACCTTTTTTAATTAAATTTTTTAAAAGTACTTTTTTACATAAAATTTTAAAAAAAGTACTTTTTTAAAATACAGTTTTTTAAGCGTACCTTTTTTAATAAAAATTTTTTTAAAAAAGGAAGTTTTTTAAAAATTTTATTTAAAAAAATCCTTTTTTTAAAATACATACAGTTTTTAAAGCATACCTTTTTAAATCTTAAGTACTTTTTTAAAAACTACGTTTTAACTAAGTTTTAAAATGGTACTTTTTAATAAAATAATTTTTAGAAAAGTACTTTCTTAAATTTTTAAAAAAGTACTTTTTTTAAATAAAATTTTTAAGTACTTTTTTAATTAAAATTTTTCAAATATAATTTTTTATAATTAAAATTTTTGAAAAGTACTCTTTTTAATTAAAATTTTTAAAAAAGTACTTTTTTTAAAATACAGTTTTTAAAGAGTGCCTTTTTAAATATTAAGTACTTTTTTAAAAACAACGTTTTAAAATGATACTTTTTTAATAAAATATTTTTTAAAAATGTACTTTTTTTAAATAATATTTTTAAGAAAGTACTTGTTTAATTAAAATTTTTAAAAAGTACTTTTTTTAATTAAAATTTTTAAAAAGTACTTTTTTTAATTAAAATTTTATTTTTTAAAATACAGTTTTTAAGATTTAGAAACTTTTTAAAAATTAAGTACTTTTTCAAAAACTACGTTTTAAAATGGTACTATTTTAATAAAATATTTTTTAAAAAAGCACTTTTTTAAATAAAATTTTTAAGAAAGAACTTTTTAAATAAAATTTAAAAAAAAGTACTTTTTTAAAGTAAAATTTTTAAAAAAGTACCTTTTTAAATATTAAGTACTTTTTTAAAAATTACGTTTTAAAATGGTACTTTTATTTAAAAAAGTACTTTTTTTAAAAAAAATATTTTAAAATGTACCTTTGAATTAAAATTTTTAAAAAATACTTTTTGTACTTTTGTACTACGATTTAATGTACTTTTTCAAAAATATTCTTTAAAAACGTACTTTTTTATTAAATATTTTTTTACTTTTTATAAAAGATATTTTTTAAAACAGTATTTTCTTAAAAGGGTTCTTTTCTTAAAGGTACTTTTTTTGCAATATTACATTCTAAATGTTTATTAAAGATGGAATTTTATAAAAGATACTTTAAAAACTATTCTATAATTAAAAATTCTCTACTTACCAGCTGCTGTTAGCTGAATGGCAGCATTTAATAATACCTCCAATTCCTGTTCGGGCAGTACGGGTACAACCCATCTTGGATTTGATATCTTTTGTGTTAAAGATCTTAGTTTCAGCGTTGGAAATGACGCTATCAATTTCTCAGGCGATCTAAAATTACAGAAAATCAAGAGATAAACAAACAATTCTGTAATTATGATTCATTCGGTGTGTTAAAGCAAAGGCATATTTGTACACAAAATATCAAATACATAGTTTAGATAATAAAATTAAAAAAAAAATCAAAAACGTTTGCAAATATGAAAATTATAACAAAGTGTTTTGCATTATAATTAGATTTCTTATCTGGTCATTGGTGTGTTTTTTTTTTACTTGCTTGCTTGGTTTGCCAGTTTTGTTCGTTTTTGTTTTTATTAAATGGCTTTTTGCATTTTAAACACTTTTTTATTATTGCTGTTTTTTTCGGTGCGCTTGTAGTAACAACTTCTGAAGAATTTGTTGGGTCTTTGTTAAAGTTTATAAAATTGTTATGATGACGTATATAAAATATATAAAAAAAAAAACTGATAATTATAATCTTCAGAAACACTAACACAAAAAATAGAATAATAATAAATAAACAAAAAACCATTTGATAATTTATATTGAAAAATTGTTTAGCAACAAGATGTAATTGTTGTTTGTTCCTGTAGTTCAAAATGCAGTGAAATTTAATATACATATTTAATTATGCAAAAACTTAAAGCGGGTTTTGAAACTAAATTTAGTCTAAATAAATACGTAATTACATGGATTTAGTTCATGTTTGAAAACTTTTCATGAATTATTACTATTTTGAAATACCTTTTATTATATTTGGGGGATTCAAACGGTCTCCTATTAGGTCGTATTGTCATAATGTCATAATGTTTTTTTACTTTAAACAAATTCTTGCTATGCTGCAAACAAAAAATGAGTTATTTTATGATAAACCAATAAACATAGTTCAAAAAGTCTTCTTAGTTTATAATTTTTTTGTTTGAAACCCAACAAAAATTTGTTTAAACTAAAAAAAATATTTTAGGACATTATGACAATACGACCTAATAGAAGACCGTTTGAATCCCTCAATTGTTAAATTAAATAAAACAAAACATTACTGGAAATGAGCTATTATAGAAATTGTTTTATATTCATTGCCTTATCATTCATCGCAAATGTTTTTAATTACTTGGCCGTGGCATTTAATAGATTAATAGTTTAATTTGTAGGATCAAAGAAAAACAGATTAAACTAGTATTAACAGTGAGTCTCATAAATTTATAATTCTAGAAAGTTCCCCAAAATTTCTTTATTAAATTAACAAAATTTTGACACTTTTTTTTCTACATTTTGTCTTAAAATTGTTCATCATACAAAAGGATTAAAATTTATCATCTAATGGCGTTTTCTTTTCTTGCATAAATGATGCCTCTATTCTGCCTTTTACCTTTCTTAGTGTTCTGTTCTAAAGAAAACGTAGTTTGTTAAGCGTTATAACGTATTCTTTTCAAATAATGTTGCCCTAAAACCTCGAAAATATGCTACATGTTTCACCCTCAATTTTATCAAAGGGTTAGAAAGGCAGCACTTTTTAAACAGCTTTTCTTGTTGTTTTTGAAGTTCCTTTGTGTTAATGAAATATTTGTTGTACTTTTTTTATTAAAAATACAACAAATATTTGTATCAGAAAAGAAAACGCCATTCTGCTCTGGAAAATTTTGCACTTTCGCATTTTTGCAACTGTCAAAATGTCTTTTTCAAGAGAGAAACGTATAAAATTAACAGAGAATAACAAATTTGTATACAGATATAGTCATATTTGAATAACTTTGTTTGCAATATTGACCAAATATGAAATATCCATTTCCCTCGAAGGAAAAATTGCAATAGTGATATTCCCATGAACTTTTCATTCACAATAGTTAATTTTGTTCGTAACAGCTGCTTAATGTTTATAAAACTCGATGTTAAAATTTCGCCTTTTTTTCACCTGATTAAAGTTGATGAACGAAAAAAAAGGCTTTAGGGGGTGATTGTTACTAATACGGACAGTAAATCGAATACGATTAATATCGAAAATTGATTTTCTGGTACTAAAAACAGTAATATAAACAAGTAAAAGTGATATATCCAGCTGTGTAAAAATGTACATACAGTGGTTGACAAAACAATGGAAACTTTTCCAAATATTTCATTAGTGGCCTAAAAATTTTAACATTTTTTTAGTATTTTATTTGTATACTTTTATTAACTTAATTTAACAAAAAACAAAGCACATAATTAATTAAATTCTAAAAATGAGAAAACGAAATTAAAAGATTTTTTTATTAAGGCATTGACAAAACAATGGAAACTTAGGTATTATTTTAACAAATATGGTCTAAACTTTGCAACAACTCAATATTTTGTTGGGTATCCCTTATTTTTTATAACTGCTACACATCGACTATGCATTGAACCAATTAAAGAGTCAATGGTCTCCTTTGAAATATTTTGCCAATGCCTTATAACCGCCTCCGATAAATCTTGCTTCCTGGTGTAATTTTGGGTCCTTATTTTACGATCTACAATTTCCCATAGATTTTCTATGGGATTGAGATCTGGCGATTGTGCAGGACACTTCAAACACACCTCTAGGGTTGTAACCACTCGGTTACAACCCTAAAGATGTGTTTCGGGTCGTTGTCGTGTTGGAATCTCCAAACTAGGGGCATATTTTCCTCAGCGTAAATCGTTTAATATGTTTCTGTATCCTATACCTGTCATGGTATCTTTTATAATATGAATTGGGCCCATACCTTGCCCTGAAAAATATCCCCATACCATAATATTGCCACCACCAAACTTCACAGTCTTATTTGTGTACTTTGGATCTAATCTTCCTCCCTTTGGTCGTCTTACAAATGTTCTCCCATCACTGCCTCTTAAATTGTATTTGGATTCGTCGGAAAATAGAACAGTATTCCATTTCTATATCGACCAGTTTAAATTATCCCTGGCAAAATGTAGACGAGCAGAACGGTTCTTTTTAGAAATGAGTGGTTTTTTCACATGACGATAGCAACCAAGACCAGCCTCATTTGTCCTGCGACTAACTGTTCGGGTACTTATTTCTAATTTTAGGCTATTAACAACCTCTCGAGGAGTTATTTTTGGGAATTTCTTGAACTTTCTCGCTATTAAATTATCTTGTCTAGGAGTAGTCTTACAAGGTCTTCCACCTAAATGTTGAGTTTTTACAGAACCGGTCTCAGGAAATTTCTTTATAATTTTTGAAACTGCTGATTTATTTATTGAATATTTGTCACAGATACTTTTTTGTTTTAAACCAGCTTTAAAATCGTTAATTATTTTATTTTTTAAGTCTTCACAAATCTTAACTTTAAAAAAAAAACAATTATGCGAAAAACTTAGAAAAAGAAATTGTGAAAAATTACCAGAATTTAAAAATAAAATAACTGTAAAAACAGGATGCTTTTTACATCGTTCTTTTAAATATATTATTTTCGTTTTACACTTCTTTCTTAAAGAAGTTTAAAAGTTTCCATTGTTTTGTCTGTAGCGAAATAGTGAATATTTTTAATTTTGTTCCCTTTTTTCAGAATATAATTAATTATGTTGTTTGTTTTTCAGTTAATTTATATAAATAAAACTATACAAGTAAAATACTAAAAAAAAAAAATTATTTTAAAAAAAAATTTTAAATTTTGGGCTACATATGGAATATTTGGAAAAGTTTCCATTGTTTTGTCAACCACTGTATATAACCTTCATCAAAGTATACTTTAAGAAAAATATTCAAAACTATTTTTGGTGAAAAAAATTTGGATGTGAAAACCAATTTTTTGTGAAATAAATCGTGAAAAAAAATTTTGTGAAAAAAAAGTCTTACCAATCCTCGTATGAAACACAGGTTTTTAGATAAATTTTTTTTTATTTTTCAACATAGTCTCCTTTGAGCACTTCTTTCTATGCACTTTATCCAGTGTTTTTATTCTTTTCTAAAAATATGATTTGTCGCGGTCATCAACGGCCATAGGTATTTTATGTGATTTCATCATTGAAGTCAAATGTCTCACTGCCGAGACATTTCTGCAGGTTTGGAAACAAGAAATATTCACTCGGGTCTAAATAAGGAGAATACGGCGGATGAGGGAGCATTTCGTAGACTAATTCATGGAGTTTTTCCCATGGAAACTGCACTTTTGAGCAAATTTTTATTTTTTCCATAATATTTATCAAGTTTAGCCTAGGTTTGAAAGATTATTTTTGCCGCAAAAAATAATGTTTTACGAAACACAAGCTTGATCAAATTTTGACATGCCTGTTGACAGGAGCAGTGTTGTCCTTTCAATTAAGAGCCGGAAAAATCAAAAAGTCGCTGACTTATTGACCTACCCTCGCCTGTCGGCTATGATTTTTTATAATTTTAAAACCTATTTCAGAACAACATACAAATTTTTTAGAATATCGCGGACTTCTTGACCTACGCTAATAATAGAAGTGATAAAAAAAAACTATTGGTCGATTCACATGCTCTCATGTGAAGTTGTCACAATGTCCTAATATTTCACGTCTCGGCGGTTCGGCTTAACCGACTCTTAGGCGTTCGGCGCAGGTGTCTGTTGGTTACGATAACACAAAAAACATAGCATACAGAGTAGTATTTTGGAAAATTTTTAGCTTGAAAGGCAATAACAACATAGGAGACCTTGTGAATCGACCATATAAGTATATCCGAACTCTATGGTCTTCAATACAACATACATAAATGCTATATTAGAACCGCTGCATATTTTTGGTGTAGCATATTTGTCAAACAATTCCTAATACAAACAAATCAAAAACTTCAACAAAATTTATAATCCCAAAAAAATGTATGAACAAACTAGTAGTATTCTAATAAACAAACACATCAATGTTATGGTAACTTAGTTAAACAGCCTTCTTAATTAGTGGCAGCAAACAAAACTTCATAATAAAAATTTTAAAAGAAATTAATAAATGAAATTTATGACACATTTTACACACACATCATACAAAAACGTACACCCTTAAACTTGAACTAAATGAACTTGCACAAAAATACATAAAAAAAAATAACAATAATAAAACGAATTTAAATTAATAAGTAAATAAAATTTTGTACAATTAGAAATGTGTAGAATAAATACAAGTACAAGAAATAACAATGTACGTTTTGTATACTTATGAAAGATGAAAAAGAAACGTAATAAATATTAAATGTATGTACTAGATGTACATATAATAATGTGTAAATATTCAAATTTAAACTATTTATGGAACAAAAGAAATGAAAAGAAATTATGAACAAAATAAATAAATATTTGATTTTTTGTTTTTTTTTTGAGAAAGCACCATTTCCTCTTATACAGTGGTTGACAAAACAATGGAAACTTTTCCAAATATTCCATATGTAGCCCAAAATTTAAAATTTTTTTTTTGTATTTTACTTGTAGTTTTATTTATATAAATTAACTGAAAAACAAACAACATAATTAATTATATTCTGAAAAAAAGGAACAAATTTAAAAATATTCACTATTTCACTACTGACAAAACAATGGAAACTTTTAAACTTATGCAAGAAAGAAGTGTAAAACGAAAATAATATTTAAAAGAACGATGTAAAAAGCATCCTGTTTACAGTTATTTTATTTTTAAATTCTGGTAATTTTTCACAATCACACCTATCGGCAATAACATGTGAAATTTTGTTCCCATGAAATATCCATTTCCCTCGAAGGGAAAATAGCTATCGGAAATATCATGATGAACTTTACATTCACAATAGTTGATTTTGTTCGTAACAGCTGTTTATTGTTTACAAAATTCCATCTAAAAATTTCACAACAAGGGGAATTTTTTTCACGTGAACAAAGTTGATGAACGAAAAAAGGAAAAGGGAAAATATTTCATGTGAAATGTTGATTCGCGATAGGGGTGAATATTTAAAAGAACGATGTAAAAAGCATCCTGTTTACAGTTATTTTATTTTTAAATTCTGGTAATTTTTCACAATTTCTTTTTCTAAGTTTTTCGCATAATTTCTTTTTTTTTCAAAGTTAACGAAAATGGCTAAAGTTAAGATTTGTGAAGACTTTTATTTATTTATTATTATGTGTTTATTTTTAATATTTATTTGTTTACACTTTATCTTATTACTTAAAGAGGTTAGCAATAAATATATTCCTTTTCTACTTAAACATTTTGTTTTGTTGAAATATTGATAATAAGTTTATGTGTTAATTGTTTTAGAGGAAAAAATTTAAAAAACCTTTTTGAATCAATTTCTATATACTAAGAACTAAAACTAGGTTAAAAAAGGGTAAAATTTATAAAGCGATTAGCTCGTTTATGTGCTGGAATTCTGAGTGTTCACATCTTCTGATAAAGTTTTTTGTTAAATAATTCAATTTAACATTGATGGTAGGAAAATCAGCGAGTGTGTGGAGTCTACGCGTTGAATAGTGCCAAGGAAGTTTAAAAATCATTATTAAAAGCTTGTTTTGTGCCACTTGGAGCTTTTTCCTGTGGCAATTTGCTGACGTAGACCATTTTTTTTAAAGTTAAGATTTGTGAAGACTTGAAAAATAAAATAATTAACGATTTTAAAGCTGGTTTAAAACAAAAAAGTATCTGTTTCAAACATTATAAAGAAATTTCGTGAGACCAGTTCTGTAAAAACTCAACATTTAGGTGGAAGACCTCGTAAGACTACTCCTAGACAAGATAATTTAACACATTGACTGCCACGTCGGACACATATGTGTGACACTGCACTATGCGGTTTACGCCACGTCGGACACATACATATGTCTGACACGACTTTTATTCTCTCTAGCCATGTCAGACAATAGTGCTGGATTTTAAGAATTTTTTCGATGTTGTCTGGAAGTTCCTCATCAAAACTGTAATCTTCACATTCTTCATCACTTTCTGAACTTTTTCTAACTCAGTATCCCATAAAAAAATCCTTTTCGCCATTTCGTAAGACCCTCTTATTTATAAAAAGAATCTGTTTCTAAGCAGTAAATATTACTGATTGACAATTCCAATATTGACGATTTCGAAGAGATTACGCAAAGAAAATGCTGTGGCCCCCAGAATCTTATTTGGTGAAAGTTCCTTGGCAGTCAATGTGTTAATAGCGAGAGAGTTCAAGAAATTCCCAAAAATAACTCCTCTAGAGGTTGTTAATAGCCTAAAATTAGAAATAAGTACCCGAACAGTTAGTCGCAGGGCAAATGAGGCTGGTCTTGGTTGCTATCGTCCTGTGAAAAAACCACTAATTTCTAAAAAGAACCGTTCTGCTCGTCTACAATTTGCCAGGAATCATTTAAACTGGTCGATACAGAAATGGAATACTGTCCTCTTTTCCCATGAATCCAAATACATTTTAAGAGGCTGTGATGGGAGAACATTTGTAAGACGACCAAAGGGAAAAATATTAGAACCAAAGTACACAAATGAGACTGTAAAGTTTGGCAGTGGCAATATTATGGTATGGGGATGTTTTTCAGGGCAAGGTATGGGCCCAATTCATATTATAAAAGATACCATGACAGGTATAGAATACAGAACCATATTAAATGATGTTATGTATCCATACGCTGAGGAAAATATGCCCCTAGTTTGGAGATTCCTACACGACGACACGAAACACACCTCTAGGATTGTAACCGAGTGGTTACAATCCAACGGGGTACGTGTTTTGAAGTGTCCTGTCCAATCACCAGATCTCAATCCCACAGAAAATCTGTGGGAAATTGTAGATCGTAAAATAAGGACCCAAAATTACACCAGGAAGGAAGATTTATCGGAGGCGGTTATAAGGGAATGGCAAAATAATCCAAAGGAGACCATTGACTCTTTAATTGGTTCAATGCATCGTCGATGTGTAGCAGTTATAAAAAATAAGGGATACCCAACAAAATATTGAGTTGTTTGCAAAGTTTAGACCATATTTGTTAAAATAATACCTAAGTTTCCATTGTTTTGTCAATACCGTAATAAAGAAATCTTTTAATTTTGTTTTCTCATTTTTAGAATTTAATTAATTATGTCCTTTGTTTTTTGTTAAATTAAGTTAATAAAAGTATGAAATATAAATATGAAATATTTGGAAAAGTTTCCATTGTTTTGTCAAGTTTGTCATTCCGTTTGTAATTTACACAATACAATTTTCCGATCCTATAAAGTATGTATATTCTGGATCCTTATAGATAGCGGAGTGGATTAAGCCATGTCTGTTGAAATCAACTTTCCGAAGCCCCCATAAAACTTACTATTCATACATCAATATCTCCGGAATTCTTCCGGCTCGGTTGATATTTAAAATCGAGAAAATCGGTTCACAAATGTCTGAAATTTAAGGAAAAAAAACAGGACAACCTCGAATTTTGACCTATATGTATGTGGATTACTAAGTCATTAATATAGACAATATGGATATCTAATGAGAGATATTTCAAAGACCTTTGCAAGACGTATATAAGACCATAGTAAGTTGGACCTACAATGGGTCAAAATCGGAAAAAAAAATTTACCCGAATTTTTTTTTCACCAAATGTTTTTTTGTCGCTAAATATTAAAAAAAATTAAAAAACAAAAAAAAATATTTTAAAATTTAAAAAAAAAAATTTTAAAAAACAATTCGAAAATATTTTTTTTCCAAAAAATTAAAAAAAAAATATAGGAAAATCACATAAATTTTGTTTATCTAAAAATTTTATATTTCGGCACAGCCCAAACTTGTTTTAGTGAAAACAAAAAAAATTTGGTGAAAAAAAATTCGAGTAAAAAATATTTTCATTGATTTTGTTACGATAAAAATAAAAAAAAGAATTGCTTTCAATGAATTGAAAAAATTTACAAGTCCATTCTCTACAAAAAGATTTTGGGACTTGAAACCGGAGATTTCAATTAAAATTTTGACAGTAGACTTTGAAATCTTTCTACATTTGTGGATTTTGAATTTTTTAAATAATTTCATGGTCCCAAATTAACTATTTAATGAAATTTAATTTGGAAAAAGTGTAAAAATTAAAAATAAATAAAATTTAAACCAAAAAAGAAAAATATTAAAAGATTGAGGAGGTGAGGTGGAAAACACTTCATCTCTAGTGTAGGTGTAAAATAATGAACTACGACAGACGAATTGCAGGAAAACAACTTAGACAACAACAAAAATATATAATACTCTACAAACTGAAAAGGAAAATAAAATAATTTCAGAATGTAATGACGTGAGACACTCCCAAAATAAAAGAAAAATACACAACCTACAACACATTGAATACAGAGCAGGAAAAATTAAAAACAAATGAAAAATAAAAAATAAAAAATACTTACAAACATAGAAAATAAAATGCACAATTTAACAAACAATATTTAAAACGCACAAAAAATTTTTAGTTTAAAGAAAATTTGTTAACCAGCTATACTTTAGACTTAAATGGCTGGCTGTTCTTACTCATTCATATGTAGCAAGAAAGTGTGTATAGAATTTAAACTAAAAGAAAATCTAAATAAAAAAATATAAGGAAACAAATATGTAATGAATAAATAAAAAATAAAAAAAGAAAAATATGTACTTTTAATAATAAAATAACACGCGATTTGTTTGAATAATGCCAAAACACAAAACAACACTCTGCCATATAAAACAAGTTGCCACACATTAAAGGTTTTTAAAGCTTTAAAAATAAAATCTATGTACATATATGTAAACGAGTACAACAATACAAAAAATAAAGTAATAATTTTGTATACAAAATGCATGATTTGCTTTATTCTTGAGTTTATTTTATATGTTTTTTTTTTTTACTTACACATTATCCGTTGCCGCCGACACAGAGGCGCCAGGCGACTCTGTTAAGGGATTTATGGTGGCCGAAATAGTTGTAGACTCTGTAGGATTATGCGTAGTTAAGTTGGTTGAAGATGATGATGACTCCAAAGCTGTTACACCGCCCACCCCCACCAGAGTAGACGATGATGAAGTTGTATTAGATGAAGTGCTTGTAGTTGATGAATTATCATTACCACTGCTACCACCGCTACTGCCGCCGCCACCACCACCACCTCCGCCACTGCTGCTGCCTCCACCACCGCCACCACCACTGCCACTGCCAGATGATGACTGGCCACGACCACGCGTATCAGTCATTGTGTGTGGTTGTAAAGTGGCAGCTGGTCGTTTAAAACGCAAAAAACTAACCAAAACTAAAATTCCTTAAATAACTACAGTTTTCCTTGTTATTGTTCTTGTTCTTGTATACTATTTCTACAAAATACCATGGAAGAGGAAAACAAACGAAAAAAAGTATTTGAGGATTTGAACTTTGCAATCTTCACACTCAAGTCTCTTGAAGATTTGAATACCGTTTTCTCTCCCCTCCTTCTTGTTGTCGTTTATTTATTTAATTATTTATTTGTTTGTTGTTTTCTTTATCTGCAGTTAATTATTTTTGATTTTATTTGTGTTTTATTAATAATAATAAAAAAAATAAGAAACAATTTTGTTTTTCTTTTGCTCTCTTTCAGCAGGAGGAACAACAAAAGGTTCCTAAGCATACGTTTTTACATATTCCACACACACTGGCTAAAAGGCAAATGCAAAAATCCATAAAACTGCAAAAAGAAATAAAAAACAAAATAAAATAAATGATGAAAAATATATGTATAGAGATAGATGGTTGTATAGACAAACAAAAAAAAAATATTGTATACATATATGTATGTAGTATATGTATATTTTGCACAACTCAAAATGGGTATGGGTTATTCCATAGATAAGATCAATTTTCTATAGAAAAATCTTAAATGTTCCACAGAAAACTTATCGATATCTTTCTATAGAAAATTTATCGAATTTATCTTTTATAGACAATTTTTCGATAACTAAAATTGGCTAAACAACTTTTTTTGATAACAAATTTTTTCAAAAACTTAAATTTTCGAAAGAAATTTTGTAGACTTCTTAAATTATCTTTAGAAAATTTAACTATAACTTAAATTTTCATTAAACAAAATTGTCGACATCAAAAACTCTTTAAGGTAAATTTTTCGATAACTTATATTATCTACAGAAAACTTATCGATAATTAAAATTTTATCGATAACATATACTTTCCATAAAAAATTTTATCGATAACACAAATTTGTCATATAAATTTTATCGATAACATAAATCTTCCATCGATAAATGGATAACTTGAATTTCTCTATGCAAAATTTTTCGATAACTTATTTTTTCTAAAGAAAAATTAAATATAGAAAACTTATCGATAACTTCTGGCTCCTATGGAAAACTTATCGATAATTTACGTTTTCTATAGGCAATTTATCGAAAACCTCAATTTTCAGTTTAAATCTAAAAAAGTTGTTTCTATAGAAAAACACATCAGATTCTGAGAAAATTTCAATATATTCTAAGCAAACTACTGTTGGAATTATCCATAGAAATATTGTCCAGATTCTGACAACTTTTTCCATAGAAAAGTTGCTCAGAGTCTGACAACTTTTTCCATAGAAAAGTTGCTCAGAGTCTGACAACTTTTTCCATAGAAAAGTTGCTCAGAGTCTGACAACTTTTTCCATAGAAAAGTTGCTCAGAGTCTGACAACTTTTTCCATAGAAAAGTTGCTCAGAGTCTGACAACTTTTTCCATAGAAAAGTTTCTCAGAGTCTGACAACTTTTTCCATAGAAAAGTTGCTCAGAGTCTGACAACTTTTTCCATAGAAAAGTTGCTCAGAGTCTGACAACTTTTTCCATAGAAAAGTTGCTCAGAGTCTGACAACTTTTTCCATAGAAAAGTTGCTCAGAGTCTGACAACTTTTTCCATAGAAAAGTTGCTCAGAGTCTGACAACTTTTTTCATAGAAGAGTTGCTCAGAGACTGACAACTTTTTCCATAGAAGAGTTGCTCAGAGACTGACAACTTTTTCCATAGAAAAGTTGCTCAGAGTCTGACAACTTTTTCCATAGAAAAGTTGCTCAGAGTCTGACAACTTTTTCCATAGAAAAGTTGCTCAGAGTCTGACAACTTTTTCCATAGAAAAGTTGCTCAGAGTCTGACAACTTTTTCCATAGAAAAGTTGCTCAGAGTCTGACAACTTTTTCCATAGAAAAGTTGCTCAGAGTCTGAAAACTTTTTCCATAGAAAAGTTGCTCAGAGTCTGAAAACTTTTTCCATAGAAAAGTTGCTCAGAGTCTGACAACTTTTTCCATAGAAAAGTTGCTCAGAGTCTGACAACTTTTTCCATAGAAAAGTTGCTCAGAGTCTGACAACTTTTTCCATAGAAAAGTTGCTCAGAGTCTGACAACTTTTTCCATAGAAAAGTTGCTCAGAGTCTGACAACTTTTTCCATAGAAAAGTTGCTCAGAGTCTGACAACTTTTTCCATAGAAAAGTTGCTCAGAGTCTGACCACTAGGTAATATTTTTTAATCATTCAATACTTTTATTTTATTTTCATCCTGTGACTATGCATTTTGTTTATGGAATAACCCATACTGCAAATAACAGTAAAATAGAAATATGACACAACCAAGGAGAAATAAATATAACAAGGAATATATAAAACCACAAAACAAATCATCCATACTAGCAGCAGTAGTTTGCAAGTACATTATCTTGTTTGTAACTAGAAAAATAAAAATCCACTAAATAAGAATTCATACATATAGATAAAGATATATTCCTGAAGACATGACTAAAAGTTTTTATTACTCAAATGATGAGAATCATAAAATAATCAATAATTTATAACATTATTAGTTGGTGTTATAGTATTGAAGAAAAATTTAACGTTTTTATTTGTTTAATGAAATCAAATACTTTTTATTTGTTTGTACTCTTATTGAATTTGTTTTTGTTTAATGCACATTCATAAATTTATAACACTTTTATTTATTAATTTTTCACATTTTATAGCACTTTTTTTTAATTATTCTTATTTTTTATGATTTCTTTTCTTTAGTTGTTTGTAGTTGTTTTAATTTTAATTATTTATAAATGTGTATGTACTGTTTTTGTGATGTCATTATAATTCGAGAGCAGAAATGTCATATGATTAAATTTGCATATTAATTCATTAGATTTTTGATTAAGGATAAAGTGAAGAGAAGATACAAAAAAAAAAGATGTTTGATAAACATTGTTTGTTGTTGTATGAAGGTGTGAGAGCTGATAACAATGTCATCGACATGTCATGTTGTCATGTATATAAATGACGTATAATTAGCAAAAATGTGTTTACATTTTGTTTTACATGCCAAGTCTCATACATATACTGTTGTTAAAGTTTTTACTTGATTTTCGTTTCTCTGACTAATATTTGCTTGTTATTTATTGTAATTGCAAGTAATATCTTTTATAGCGATATTATTTTCTTATACAGTAAGGGTATTCCCAAATTTTCAATAAATACCTTATAAAAAAAACTATATCATAATAAAAAGAATAGTTTTTTGCAAAATCGCGAATTTCACAATAAACCTCTTACTTCACAAGACTAAAACAATTCCATAAAATGCCAAGTTTACAAATCAAAATGGTAGGCATAGGTTGAAAATGTTTATTTTTAGAAAATTTATTAATAAATATTCTTTTGCAAAATAAAACATCAATCTAAAAACAATTTGAAATACACATTTAAATGATTATGAAAATTACTAAACTTGATTTTATCGCAATTTCTTTAAGAAAAAAAATTCTAAAAAAGTCATTCAGAAGTACAAATAGAAAAAAAATCAAAAGAAATCTAGACTTATCACACGACCCATCAAAAATGATGTGAGTTATTCATGACATCTCAAGTAACAGCAAAACAGCTGATTAATTAGAAGACGGTTATGGTCTTTCTATAATAAAAAGACAATTAAATTCTTAAAAAATTTCAGAAACTTTAAAATTGCTAATTTTATATCTAGTAAACACTTTCATTTATAGAAAATTAATAATCTAATTGGTATTAAAATCACAAATTAAACTAAAAACAAATAAATAAATATCCTTAAAAGTTATCAAGTTAATAAAAATTAATTTTCCTTTTTTATACATATTTTTCTAGCTGAACAAAAAAGCACACTTTAGTATTTTCAAGTCTACGAAAATCGGCAATTAAACATAAATCCTAAAACACACAGCTGCGGAAACCAACCAACAAAAACATTTCTTTTTTTTAATAAAACGAAGACAACGATTTATTATCGATTTTCATACAACACACAAAAGAAGAAAAACTCAGCCGTCTCACTTGAAAATGAAAAATACAAAAAAAAAAAGTGAAAATGTATTGACGAGTTTTATTTTTGCACAAATTACACATACGATTTATTTACGCACTTGTTTTGTAAAAATAAAAAATATCTATATATTGTATATATAAAAATCGTTTAGAAATTGCTTTTAATTTATTTTTATTTCTTTTGTTTTATGTAGATTTATTTTTGCAAATTAAAAATAAAAACTGTTTAACACCGTCTGCCTCACAACGAATTGCAATTTTTCGCTCTTTCTTTTACACGTTATTCTTTTTATTCTTTCGTTTTTAATGCAATTTTTCTTTTCTTCACTCTCTTCTTTTTTCGCTATTTTCTTTTCTCGTGCACTTTATGTTTCCGAAAAACTCACCGATTGTTTTTTTTTTAATTTTTTCATATTATTTTTGCATCCGCCCAATTAGCATTCGATTTTGTTTCTCTCTCTCTCTTTATTATAAGTGCTCTTTTTCTGCTTTGACTTTTTGTTTTTCGGACTTGTATTTTTCACACAATTTTTTTAGCGACTCTTTTTTTTTTGCTTTTATGTTAGCTTTAAGAAAATTTAATTATTCTTTAATAGTTGTTTTGTATTTTAAAACAAGTGTAGGCAATTTTTTTAGATTTTTATCTACTTTTTTAAATTTTATTAAAAATTTCAACCGGGCACAGACAAAATGGCGACCTTTTTTGCTCGTCTTATTTCGTTTTGAAAAAATATATTTCTTCTCTGCCTGTGTTGCGTTTTTTCTTTCTTTTCCTTTTTTTTTTTTGCTAACTTTGCTTACTTCATTCAACTTATATTTTTCCTTTGTCGTATTGCAATTTTTTGCTTTTTAATTTTTTCAATATTTAATACAATATATTTTGATAATTTCTATTATTTGTGTTGTTATCTTACGTTTTCTATTGATTTTATATATTTTTATTGTATTTTTTGTATTAAATATCCCCAAAAAAGTCGTTTTTTCCGTGCTTAGAAATTTTACATCGACACTTTTCGGGAATTTGCAAAAATTCTTCTCCCAGAGAGAAATTATTTGATTATTATTTGATGTGCGTTGCACCGCATGGTTGTATTTAATACTACAGTGTTGTACATTTTTGTAGTAAAATTTATTTACAGCTGAAAACGAAACATTTCAAGATTCTAATTAGAAAATCAACGGTAGTCTCCAATTTTCAACAGAAGAACAGAAAGAATTAATGTAAAGTAATAAATAAGAATTCAATTAAATATTGAAATAAAAATACATATACAGATTTTAATAAAGTTTAATAAAAAAGTACAATTACTATGAATTCAAATAGAAAAATAGTAATTAATTTTAATAATTTAATTATTTATCGTAATGAAAACATATCTTTAAAAAGCATTATAATTAAGCAAAATAATGGTTATGTAAAAATTTAATTGAAATTATTTTCAATTTAACGCGAATGAAATCGTCAATTAGATATTCCCATGTATGTTACAAATTAATATAAATTCCACTTAGAAAACTGAAAGTGGTTTCATTCCGAAAAAAAATTCTTTTTTTCACAGATGGTATAATAAAAATTCTTATTAGAGCAGATGCAGAAATTTAAGTCAGCAGAATTTTTTATTTTCTTATTAATTTGAAATTAAAAGCGAACTACATATATTGATTTTAAATCGTATTGGAAAATGAAGAAATGAAGATGAATAATAAAACAAAATCAATTTGTTATTAGTAACAGGGTTTTGTTTGCTCTTTTTTGATTTAGAAGTTATAAAGTAATAAAAACACGCTTTCAAGATTGGTTATCGATTCAAAACTGTTAAAAGGTAACGCTAATTTGTGTTATTTAGAGGTAACTGTAATTTCGATCTGACTTAAATGGTTAATAAAGTTCACAAAAATTTCAAATAAGATGACATATGTACATTCTTTATATTCAATTAAATCGTATTAAAATCAAAACTTTGTATTTTCATAATATGAAATTATTTACAGTTCACTGTAGCCCACCTTGCAATTTTGCAATTGAATGAATCAGAGATGTTAACTATTTCGTTCTGGCGAAGGCTGGCTATTAAAAGAAGAATTATTTTCCGAAACGGCTTTTCGACATTATTTTAGGGGATTTTTACGATTTTATTTGCTTAGAAATATAAATGAGTCAAAAATTTAGACTATAAATCATCTACACAAAAACCAACAGCATTAAATTTAAACCAAAAAACCTAACGGTAGTTTTTAATTTTTTTTTTCAGTGTTTGAGCAAATTCCAAGACATTGGCAACCCTTAATCATTATTTTTACTTTTATTTTGACATTTTGAAGAAGTACGAATGAAGGTAAAAGATAAAACAGCAAAAGGCAAGAAAACGACGTACGTGTACTCTAAAAAATTTTTTTTTTCTTATTAATTATTTAGAATTTTTCGGCATTTAAATATATAAATTATCTTAAACATTAGAAAATTTAAGTGCTCTATAGTATATACCGCAGTTTGCGATAACTATAAAACGTAAATAATATAAATTATTTAACGGTGTTAAATTAGCAAATTTCGTTTTATGACAATTTTATGGTTGACGAAGTCTCACAAAAAAAAAAATAGCAAAAAAAAAACTAAAATTATTTTTGTTTTTAATATATATATATAATTTTTTTTCTTTTTTTAATATAATCTTTTTTCTCAACAATTAACTGGTGTCAATGTGTGGTGCATGTGTGAAAGGCAGTATAATAAGTAGGACAATTTACTAAAATTGCAAAAAAGGAAAAAAAACAAAAACATTTTGAGAAAAAAAAAATTAATTTGAAAGCAAAATTAACATCTTCTGGGTGACGATCAGCCAGTGGGCTGGACGTGTTAACAGCAGCCACATTATGCAGCTTTTGCTGTCCACAATATGCTTGGGCTTAACCAGTGCAGTGATTGGCAATGCCTGGTATCAAAAGAAACAATTCTATCCAGCTGTAGTGTACATCACCAAATCCAATGCCTCCATGGCGGTAAGTAGGAATTTAAGAATTTTAAAATTTGTAGTTAGCTGTTAAAGAAATGCATGACCTCATAAATGTACCTATGTGATGATATTTTAATTACAAATTATATTTCAGGTGATTTACATACAATTCTTTGCAATTGTTTTCATGTTTGGAAAATTACTGCGCAAGGTATTTTGTATTTATTGTGTTAAGAGGTTTTTAGTCTTTCAATAATTTTAAATTTTTTTGTATATAGATCTTTTTGGGCACTTTAAGAGCAGCTGAATTCGAACATTTGTTGGAACGATTTTGGTATGCTATTACCGAAACCTGTTTGGCCTTTACCGTTTTTCGTGATGACTTTAATCCACGATTTGTGGCTTTGTTTACGGTATTATTGTTTCTTAAATCATTCCATTGGCTGGCCGAAGAACGTGTGGATTTTGTAAGTATATTATGTTAAAAAGTACTTTGGGAATTAGCTGTTTTGTGTATTTTTTCCTAAGAGATAAAGACAGTTTTAATTATCACACTTGTTAATTAGTTTTTGTATATTAGAATGTTCTGTGAGGTGTTTAACTTGTGTATTGTATAGATGCTTCTTGCACTTTTGACACACATACAATTTTATATTTCAATTTGTTATAGTTTTTGTTGTTGCTTTTTTTATACGAGTTGTTGTTGGTTTCTTTTTGTTTATTTTTTTATTTAGTATACAAATACTAAAAATTGGAATGATCACACTACCATATGTCCTAATGACAAACAAATATTATTAAATCATCATTCTTTAGGTTTTTGATATTTTTAATTTTCTCAAAATATTTTGGCTGAATTGTAAGATGCTTTATAGAAAATGGTTGTCATGCACATAATAAGTTTATACAATTTACATAAAATATTTTAATTTATTTTGTAAAAAAAAAAATTAGATTTTTAAAATTTTAGAAACCTTTTTTTTTCCTACACAATTTTAAGCCAACCATTTTTCATCCAAATTGGAAAATTTTTGATCCAAATTTTTCAAATTTGTATAAATTTTTTCTCGCAAAATTTTTTTTTTTTATAAAGATTTTTTTTTTTTAAACAAAAAACTTATTCACAAATATTTTTTACCAACTCTCTTCTCTTAATTGTTTTTAAATAAATTTTAAAATATTTTTTTTTTTAATTTTTATTTTTTTGCTTAAACAAATGTTCAACCAAAGCTTTTTTTGAAAATGTTCTCCCAAAAATTTAATTAACAATAAATCAGCAATTCGGTTATTGGAAAAATAATTTACTTTTTTTTTTGCTGTTTTTTCAGATGGAGCGTTCTCCCGTTTTAGGCTGGCTTTTCCACATACGTGTTGCCAGCCTTCTAATGGTCTTGGGCACTCTCGACTACATGCTGCTCATGCATGCCTACAACTCAACATTGGCTCGTGGTCCCACTGTGCAATTGGTATTTGGTTTTGAGTATGCCATCTTACTAACTGTGGTTGCCAGCACGGCCATTAAATATGTTTTACATGCCGCCGAAATGCGTACCGATACACCCTGGGAAAACAAAGCCGTCTTTTTATTGTACACCGAACTGTTTATTGGTTTTATCAAAGTCATATTGTATGTTCTCTTTGTGGTGATAATGGCGAAATTCTATGCCCTACCCATGTTTGTATTCCGGCCCATGTTCTTTACGATAAGAAACTTTAAGAAGGCACTAAGTGATGTCATCATGTCACGTCGTGCCATACGCAACATGAATACCCTGTATCCAGATGCTACACCGGAAGAATTACGTTTATCGGATAATATTTGTATTATTTGCCGTGAGGATATGGTTAATCATTCGAAGAAATTGCCCTGTGGTCATATATTCCATACGATTTGTTTGAGATCGTGGTTTCAGAGACAACAGACATGCCCTACTTGTCGTTTGAATATATTAAGGGCCCCAGCTACGAATTCGACGGCTTTGCCGAGACCTGATGACAACAATGAGAATGAAAATGGTGCTGCAGCGGCAGCAGCTGTTAATGCGGGTGCAGGAACGGCAGCTAATGCCCAATTACCAAATGCTAATGCGGCCGGCAATGATAATCCAGCTTCTCCGGCTGCCACAAATGTTTTTGAACATTTTGGTAAGTCTTGACAATTTTTTTTTCGAAAAAAAAATGATTTTTTTAAAAAATATTTTTTTTTACAAAATTTAAAACAAAAATATTTTTTTTACGAAATTTAAAAAAAAATATTTTATTAACATTTTTTTAAAAAATATTTTATTTTTAAAATTAAAAAAAAATATTTTTTACAAAATTTTTTTTAAAAATATTTTTTTTTACAAAATTTAAAAAAAAATATTTTTTCACCATTTTAAACAAATTAAATTAAAAAATTTTTCATATACATATCAATTTTTTCACCTCAATATTGCTTTTGTTTTCTCTATAATTTTAATTTTCCTAATTTTTTTATTTTACAGCTGGTTTACCCAACCCCCTACCAAATTTGGCTGGTACCGGAGGAAATGGTTTGCCCAACTTTGCTGGCCTACCCATGATGGCGCCACCTTTCATGATGCCACCACCATTTCCATTTATTGCACCCTATGCTGTGCCACCACCACCCATGCCACCAGATCTAACCAACTTTACTGATGAAGAACTTAAAGCATTGGAAGGAAATGAAAGAAAGAACATAGAAGAGCGCATCAAGGTAAAAAAAAAATTCCCAGTTATAATCAAAACAACACTAAACTTGTGTACTTTTTTTTAGCTTTTGCGCAACATACAACTAATGTTGGATGCAGCCAACATCTTAATGAATAACTATCAAATAGTAGCTGCTCGTACACAGAACTTAAATCCAACGCCTGCTGCTGCAGCTAGACCAGCAGCAACAGCAGAAGCTGCTAGCTCCAATACTCCCGCAAGTACCGTAGAGCAACCATCAACATCTGCCGCAGCAGCAGCAGCCACAGCTTCTGCAACTGACACGGCTACACCAACTGCTGAAACAGCTAAAACGGAAGAATTACCTACAACCTCAGCGGCAGCAGCTTTACTAAAGACATCATCACCCAAAGCTGAAGTAGCTAACACTATAACGACAACATCTACCACAGATACACCAGTTGCCAAACATAATCAAGTGACTATAGAAGATTTAGGTGGTGAAGATCACATATATGTTGAAAATTCTACTTCAACTACTACTGCTCCCACTACTTCATCAGCTCCGACGTCATCAATAGACAGCACAGCGGAACATATGAACGAGTTGCGTAAACGACGCTTAAAATTCCTCGAAGAACGCAATAAAACGTCTACTGAATAAAAAAAATGAAAAATGTTAAGGCTCAATTTTACAAAATTACTACTTAACACTTTTTGCAACTGAACGTTGGACTGAAAACGATTTTTTCTTTTTCTTTCATATAAATATAAAAACAAACAAAAAAACACACATTTTTACTTTGTTTTAAATACTATATATAGTAACAGTAACGTTTTTCTAGCGATCTATGTGGAGAAATGTTTTATTATTATTAATTAATACTATAATTTTTTGCATTAAACGAAGTTGTAAGTAACATTTTGTATTTGTTTATATTGAAAAATATGCTTGTACGTTTTATTTTTTTAATTTTCATTACTACTATTTGTTTATTTTACTAGCATTATTACTTTTTTTCATTTCATGCCAACTTTTATCTTTCTTTTACAAAAAAAATTGCGTTATGTGAGCATTAACAGAAAAAAAGCCCTTACAAGAAATTTATTAAACAATCTTTTAATAGCAAAACAAAAAAAAAAGCGGATACAAAATGAGATAAAAGAAGAGAGATACTTTAAAAACAATATGTAGTTATAACATGTATTGTGTATAAATTAAGAAATATTGGATTTAAACAAACAAAAAGAAAATCGTATAAAATGGGAATGAAAAATAAAAATTATGATTAATGTATATGTATTTAAATAATTTATAATTACATTTAGAATTTAAATAAATAAAAACATACACAAACATTATATAAAATCGAGGATTTGTTTTAATTTTGAATAGCTTACAAGGAACAAAATCTTTTTTATTTAAAAATAATTTTTTCATAGCATTTCATATTCAAATGTAAATCGATTGATTTTCAAAATCGAATAATTGATGCAAATTGCACGATTTTGTACATTTAAACTTTTTTTTTACTCGAAATTAAAATAATTAAAACTTGTGGATTCGACTTACACAACACTATTGTGAATATGCCCAATTCACATCAATTGTGAATTGGGCATATGTGAATTCGTTTTAATATTTAAAACTTTACTCGTATACGATTTACAAAACGGGGATTATTTCAGATTTTCCCAAAACTTATATTTTTCTTATAGATGATTTATTCAACTCACCTTTTTTCTTTACAACACCTTCTTTATTGACAACAAAATTTAATTGCTGGTTTTTTATATTTTGATTGAAGAAACTTGTAGTGCGGCTAACATTCTATATCTGAAATAAATTTGTTTATTTAAAAAAATGTAGACTTAAATAGAAAAATATGTGTCTTTAATTCACCTTAACTACTGCGTGCTTCACTTTCCCGAAACTCGGCCGGATCGGTAAAACGCACAGTTAATATATAAAATATAGAAGGAAAGGGCACTAAACACAACAAGGCATAGTGATGTCCTAAAGCTATAATACCATAGGCTAATAAAAGCCATTGTATGCCTAAAAATTTGATGTTTATAAAAATAGAATTGACGAATATTTAAAATGTTGGTGAAACTTACATATTATAACTAAATTTTTAATTTCCAAGCACGAAGATTTGATTAGAGCTTTAAAAGATTGATCTAATTTCATGGAATAGTGTATGGCATTGGCTATCATGGATATAGCAATGCTCATGTAGGGAAAAGAATAGTCTGAAATAAAGGAAACGTGTTATTAAACATATGCGAAATAAATATTTTGAAAATAAATGCTAAAATATGCGATATATTTATTAGAAATATAAACATTTTAAACTTTATTATTTGGCCAAATCTTAATCAAGATTAAACTTCAGAAATTAACAGTTTTTCAAAATAATTAACTTGATTGTTATGCAGTTGATTACCAAATCATCCAAAACAATTTTATTTTTGGTGAACAAAATATTTTTTCCATATTTTGACTCATTGTCGCACAGTGGGAGAAAACCCTAATTTAGTGGAACTAAATTCGTATCTTCTAAACGCTTGGCCATATTAATTTCATTTATATGGAAATATTGCACGCAAGGAGGTAAGCTAATAAAGTAATGCAAAATGGGTACTGCTACTTCAGTAGAATGAGCGGTAGTGGCGGCTAAACTACACTACCTCGGAAGAAATTCTACACTATTTTCAATTGTAAGAAATTATTTTAATATATCTTTCAAAAAATTTAAATTATATAAGTAATTTTATTTATAGCAAGTAACTATTTAAATCTATAGATTTTGGACATTTACCCTATTGCCGGCATAGGTCGAAATATTCATATGAAATTAAACTTTTTTTAGTTTTATTAATAAGTTTATTTTTAAAAACGAATAACAATTACACTGTGCAACAACCAAAATCGGAATGGAGAAAATCGGGAAATATTTGGACTTGCTGTTATCAAAAAACTGGAGTCTGATGAATCACTAGGAAGTAATGGATCCAACAAAAGATGCATAACATCTTTCGATAACGGTTCCACTTTTTAATAGCTTTCAGAAGAAGTTCTGGACAATGTGGATATAGCACAGCGTTAAAACAAATAACATAAAACGCTTTGCAAATGTTATATTTTTAATCTAAATAAAGCACTACCATATTAAAAAGGACTCATAATTTTATATCAAATTTGGTATATTGGCATTTGTTTTTAGCAACTTGTAAGTAGTTAGAATTACATAAATTTCATTTTTATATAATGTAATTACCAATAGCACTTCTTATATACAATCTTAAAAAAATAAGGAACAAAAATCGAGGTAGTCGTGGTTTGCTATATCTCAGCCATTTGTGGGCCGATTTTCCCTAATTTAAATTGCAACCGAATCAGGACTATAGCAGATGTATTGATGTATCAATTTTGTATGTATGTCGATATATGACTCAGAATATATTTATGGGGTATCAAATGAAAAATTTAAAAATTCCAAAGGATACAACTTATATATTACCTGATGAAGGGTATAAAAACACTAATACAGGTTATAACTTAATTTACATACTTTACATCACATACTTACATATTAGTCCACATGCCAAGGCATGAATAAACGTAATCAATGGTAGAAAGTATAAAGCAGCATAAATGGGTGCCTTTCCTCTCACTTCCAATATGGTGCTAACCAATGGCCTTATAATAAACATGGTGACCAAACACAAAAAGTAGAAGACCAATATAATAGTTTGCCTAGAAACACAAAGAGAAAAACAATAGATTACTCCAACCGAAATCAGTCTAAAACAAAACTTACAAAGGATACACTGCCTCTTGGGTACAGTGTAAAGATTTCTCATAATTAGGAGCAGGATTATAGAAAAGGGTATACCAATCGGAGAATTTGCGAACTGGACAAGAAAATAAACGAAATTCACCCATGGGCTCCATTAAGAGTATAGCAGCTATGGCCGAAATAATAACCTCCACGCAAGCACAAGTAGTTAAAATCAATTGTTTGCGGGAAAATCTATAATAAAGGAAAATAAAATAAGTTTTACTTACAAAAACATAAAAGTATTTAGTTACTTTCTATCCTTGGCATCCAAATCAATAAAGAAACAGTGCATCATTAGGGGCAATGCCGCCATAAAGCCCAAATAAAACCACGAATAGGCATCCAACTCCTCCTCACATTGGGTACAAGCATAACTTTCATTTACCCGAAAACCTCTGGGACAGGGGCCACAATCACTCCAGGTTTCATTATCCAATTGTATGCGTCCACAATACTGACCCGGACAACGTTCTAATGATGAAGTCATTTTGAATGATGGCTATTTTTTATTTAAATAAATATTTTAACATCTTTCTATAAAAATGTCGCACAATTTGTAATTTTTCTTGCAAATTTGTATTGTTTACGGTCAGCTGTTGGGTAAAAGAGAGAGAGACTTAACCAACACTGTTTATTATGAGTGACACCTGTAGTGTTTACAACAACAAATAAATGTAAACACAAAATTTCCGGTGGAATTTAAATTCAAATGGTTGGCAATACTATTTTATAACTGTCAAATAAATTGTAAATTGTATTACACAGATTATTACAGATATGCAACAAATGGCAGTTGTTTAAAATTATATTTGTCTTCGGATCGAATCATAACTTTCAAGATGAGCTATAAAGCATTCCAATCATTTATCTTAATTCCGGATTTTCGATTTTTGGTGCAAAGTTTTACTTTAAGATATCAGTCAACCGCATAACTTTTAAAATCTCGACAGTATTACTCTTAAAATATTTTTCTTTAATGGCCCATAATTGGGGAGTGAGAATGTTAAATGAAAGCCTAAAGTCTTGTAAATAAAGTGTTCCTTTAATCTGACATATTTTGAGTAAACTTACATATTTCCAATCATATAATTTTTAACCTACTGGGTCCAAAAGTTTTACCCAGCAAAATTTCCATACAAAATTTGATTTTAAAACGTTTAAATTTAAAATTTCTTTATGAATACGGATTGTAATATTTATATATCATGTAAAAGGTATTTTTAAAAGCTATCCAATGACGTATATATAAATCGAATAAGATAAAAAACAACAAAAATAAAAGATAGCAAATATTTGAAGTATCCAGAGTAACGCCCATAAACTAAAGTTTCGCCAAATATTTACATAAATTTGTGTACATATATTTAAAATTTGTCTATACATTTTGAATTAAAACCAGAAATTTTAAATTTTTATTTAACTTTATCCATTGCATAATAAAATTTTCGCCTGCCATGTATATACCACATAGTTTCATGATAGGATTTCGGCAAGACCACCGTAACTTTATGCCCGCACGAAAATGTATAGTAAAATGTATTCGTGGTATGGGCCCCTTCACCACTAGCATCTAAAAGCTCTGCCACAGTCATAATTTGCATAAATCTATCTTCTGTATACACAACATAGGCAATCATTTTAATAATGGAACCCATTTGCACGGGCTTTTCGAAACTTATGTCACAGCAACGTTCACATGTCGGCCGTTGGCCACAATACAGATAGGCTCTCATCCAGCTAATTTCATAGGATTGTCGCATTAGAAAGCCACCAAATACGGTATTTTGAGCATTACGATTTTCGGGAAAGGACAGGAAAGTATTAACAATAAACGAATCATTCATCCAACGACATTTGCTGGGCAAAAAACGATTATTCAATTGTAGATGCGTGTTATTGGTAGTCTTCTGAAATAGATCGTACATTAGGGAATGTTCCTCTTCCGAGGGTTTTATTTTAAATATCGATGTTTCATGTAAACGTTTGCGAATTTTACGTCTTTCTTCACCCAAATTGAAAATTTCTCTTTCTTGTTCATTGCTTGGCTCTAAAGGATTGATGGGAGCCGCTTGGGTATTTGTGGCATTGCGAGCAGCCATTAGAAATACCGCCTGCGTTATTTGGCGAAAGTTGTCTTGATGTTTTTGCTCCAACCAAACACTTATCTCCAATGATGTCCTACCCACCCATGACACATGACCAGTTAAACGTATATCTTGATTGTATAATGGCAGTAACTTTGAAAACATCATTTTATCCACCAAGACGGTAACAAATGTATAGGGCAAATATTCGTTGGCCGGTAATTTGGGTAGTAGCACATGTTGTTGACATATCCACACTGCAAACATATCCAATTGTTCCATAAGCCGACCCAAGCGCACTGTTCCCACAGGACTGACATAATTCACCTGCATATCGGCACAAATACTTAAAGGTATATATGCCTCCATATAGGAATCCTTCATAGAGCGAACTGGTAGTTCCTGTTGTAGGGGGGTATATTTTAAAAGATGCTCGCGATTTTCAGCCTCTCTAATGTAGCCGGTTTCTAAGCCCAATCTTTGCATTATTTTGAGATTAACTAGGAGAAAAGAGACCTATTATTTATTTCAATAATTATTGAAAAATTCGTTTACCTTCTTTCATAGTGCCCGATTTTTTAGGTAGATCATTTTTTAAGCCAATATTTGCTGAAGAGCTAAACAAAATTCAATAGGTGTTGATTATTATTAAAGAAATATTTATTTGCTTTTACCTATAAGTCACCAATTTCAAAAGTATTGAATTGTTAACATATTTCTTGTTGTAATAACAATTTCCTAAGAATTTTAATGTCTTTAACATACAAATTTAATAAACAAGACAATTATAAAAAATATTTTTTGTTGACAATAAACAGGAAACTGAAAATTCAAAACAATTGGCAGCTCTAACTACTAATAAAAACAAATCCATAGAGAAATTAAGAGTAAAAAACCAAATTCAATGTAAATAATTAACACCATATTAACTAATTAACAAGAATATGAATGTAGTATTAACATTTTCTTTGTTACAACGTAAATAAAGTAAAAATTTTAATTTAATATTTAATCGGAACTCGTCTCTCTCTAAAACAAGTTTAAAGAGCATAATACCGCTGTTAAACATTTATCTCTCTCTCTTTCTTTATCTCTTTTTTACAATCATCATTTGTTTTGTTTATAAAAACTACTATTTAGTTTAGTTGGTTGTTGTTTTTTCCGTATAATACGATGAAATTGCTAATATTTTATTATTTAAACAAAAACGTCACGGATTTATAGTCCAAAATACAAATTCAACCAACAACAAAAGGCCTTGTTTTGGTGGTACTAGACTATGTAGGTTATTCATTTTTTTGGTTTCGTCAAGATAAGCAGTTATTTTTCGAATTTCATTCCAGACGGTGGAATATTTTTTAAATAAATTTTATTAAAAATGTTAAGAAATGTATTAAAAATTAGAAATTTGTTAGCAACAACAAGTTGGCAGCCATTACAGAAAGATTTTGTACTAGCGGCTGCTGTGTAAGTTGTAAATAAGATTTAGTTGGAAAGAATTATATGTAAATTGTTTTGAATTTATTAATATTTATAGTGGGTCCAGACGTAATATTGGTTTGCAGCATGGCGAAAATGATCCCTACTATGCTGGTACAATGGCTGAAGGTATGTATGTATTTTTAAACATTTGAGTGGAGGAAGGAAATGATTTAAATTTTTGAATTGCTTTAAATTGTTTACAGCACAAAAAATAAAAGTTGATTTTTATTTTAAAACGAATGATTAATAAATCACACTTCAAGACCACAACTATTCGGGGTTATCATAGAATCAAATCATTGTCGGAATCGGTATTGAAAACTACAAGAAAGGAACATTTCATTTATGAAATCCAATGTAATTTTTTGTTTAATCGATAAAGAATTTAATTCTAGATCGAATATAAAACCGATAACTTTCGATTTCGCGAGACCAATGTTTTTTTTCTGTCGTTTTCAAAACCGATTCTGGATTCTATGACAACCCTGATTGTTTTTTATATTTTTATTGAAGTATTTTTTCCTACAAAGACAATAAGATTCGGCACTGCCGAATATATATAGCTCTCCTAATTGTTTTTACTACATTTTTTCCGCTTTCTCTTTTCCACAGTCAAAGAAGAAACCATGAATCGTTTGGGCTTAGAACACGGCTACTCTCCAGTGCCCAAGACCCGTGAACATCTCTTGAATTATGAACCGAAAGTAAACGATTTACCACCACGTTCTATGCAAGATTCTTTTACCTCGGCCATTTTGCCATTGAGTGAGGACAAGACTTTGCAAGATAAATACATCTCATTTTTGGGTAATGTACGTCTGGGTCGTTTAATGGAGGATATGGATATGTTTGCCGTCTGGGTGTGTCATCAACATATCAAGCCCAACAATCTGCCAGAAAATGTACCCTTGCCATACACTTTTGTAACCATTTTAGTGGACAAAATAACATTTTCCGATGTAAGAGCTAAAGCCACCGAAGATATCAGAATATCGGGTCATGTTACATGGGTGGGTAAGAGTTCTATGGAAATTGTGGTGTGGATAGAACAAAAAGATCATAATGTGTGGAGAAAAATCACTAGAGCTTTGTTTCTAATGGCGGCCCGTAATGCCACAAATACGGCGGCAGCTCCCGTCAATCCCATACAACCGGCCAACGATGAAGAAATTAAGATATTAAATGGTGGCGAAGAACGTAAAAAGCGTCGTCAGATACTGCAGGCATCATCGATTTTCAAAGTAGAACCCAACAATTATGAACAATCGCTAATGTACAACTTGTTTAAGAGAACTACCCCTCAAACAACCATGGAATTGAATACACGTGTTTTGCCCGCCAAATGCCGCTGGATGTCCGACTCATTTGTTACCAATACCATGGCCTCGTTTCCGGAAAATCGTAATGCTCAAAATACAGTATTTGGTGGTTTTCTAATGCGCAATGCTTTGGAAATTAGCTGGGTGGGGGCCAGTCTCTATTGCAAGAGTCGCCCGAAATTGGAGCATATTTGCGATATAAGCTTTGAAAAGCCTGTTAGTGTGAATTCAATCATTAAAATGACCGCCTATGTGGTGTATACGGATGTTAACTATTTGCAAATGATGACTGTGGCCGATGTAATTGATGCCGCCACTGGCAATCAATTGACTTCGAATGTTTTCTACTATACCTTCTCTTCGGCGGAAGAGGTGCCCGAAGTGTTGCCCAGATCGTATCATGAAACTATGTGGTATATACAAGGTCGCCGTAAGTTTAAATATGCTTTGGGTTTGGAGTAAAATTATAGTGGCAGAATGAAATATTTTAGTTTTATTTAGAAAGTATAAGTTAAATAGTTCAAAGCTTTTTTGTAATATTTAATTAAATTAAGCTTTGCATAGAGCTTAAATCATAGATAAATGCACATAGATCGGAAACTCTCCTGTCAAAGACCTAACCCAGTTGTCAAAAACATATGGGGTGAGAATGTATGTGAAATTAAAGATTAGATTTTTATCTAGTTTCCGCTCTATGTTTCTCTATGGCTTAAATTGTTTTTAATAATATTCTATGTTATTGGGCCTATTATTGTGTTGTAAATTCAATCTTCATCCAATTGCAAAAAAATACATATAGAGACCTCGTGCTTAATTAATGAAGATTGAATTTAATTTATTTCTGTTAAGAAAAATGTCGTTATTAAATATTTAATTATACATAAGTACTTATTTGTTTTAAAAATTTTAAAAATTTGATTAAATAATTGTGAATTTATTAATAAATAAAAAATATTTTATTAAGAAATTTCTTCATTAGTAATGCCCAAAATTTGGCGCATTGAAACTGCTAACAATCTACCAATTTTTCGGAATGACGGGTTCAAATCCTAATTTATTTTGGAAATTTTGGGAAAATCTCTTGAACTAATTATTCAGATCATGATTTTAAATCGTTGGTGGGAATCAGTCATGTGTATAAAAAAATAGAAATTACAAACTTTAAATTTCAATTTATCTAAATTATATATATTTTTTTTGGAAGTATTTTTTCCAAAATCTGTTTCATAAAAAATTAAATTAAAAATGGTATTTGTACTAAATTTTAACAAAATTTAGCTATGTAAAAAAGTAGAGAAATATTTTTTGAATGTTTCCCTACATCCAAGAAATCTTAAAAAGTATTTTATTCAATCAGTATAGGGAATTTTCAAAATTTCTTATATAAATGTAACTGAAATATTTAACTTAAAAAAATATTTTAATATAAAATCCACTGTTTGTTCCAGAATTAAAACACCAAATGGTTGAATTTAATATCATTTTTAGTGATTTTGAATTTAAATGTATTTTTAGCGTGTTTTGAAAGTATGAACGGCGCGTTTTGGTTAAAAATAGTTGACAAAGCTGGCTCTTATATATTTAAAAAAAAATTATTTTTGCTCATTTATTTAGTGTAGGGTATTGGCATTGTCGGGCTTGATCAACTATATATTTATAATCAATTTTTAAATTTATTACTGATTTATAAAACAAATTTTGTTTTATAAATCATTTATTAAATTAAAAATTTATTATTTAGTTTTTTGGCAAATTAATTAAATTAAATTGTCTTTGAGTTATTTTGCTACACTGAAACAGGAAATGAAAAATGTATCAAAGTAATTGGCAACGCTGCAAAAAAATATAAACAAATGTTGAAAAAATCCAAAGTAATAACTTAAAATAAGATGAAATAATAAAACCGCTGATTTTAACAATTAAATAGTTTATAACAAAGTATATAATTTAAATATGACATTAATTTTATTTTACAATTTATTATTTATTCCTTGTCCACTCTCTTCTTCTCACTAAACAACAAGTTTAATAAAGCACAGGGTTGTAAACGTTTTTCTTCCTCTTTACTTTTATTTACATTCATCATTTGTTTTATTTATAAAACTGCTATTCTACGTGATGTTGTTGTTGTTGTTGCTATCGCATAAAACAAAAATAATGCAAATGAAAACAATTACGTCACGGTTATATTTTAGATATATTTTATCCAAGAATACAAACATAACAAAAAATATCTTAAGTAAAAGGTGTTGTTTGCAAAAATAGCAGAAGACGCACTAATTATTTTAATATTTCATTAAGATAATCAGTGATTTTACTGATTTCTTGAAATATTTTTCAAATTAATAAAATTTGATTAAAAATGTTAAGGAATTTATTAAAAACGTCCAGTTCCTTGGCAAAAGCAACTTGGCATCCAGTACAAAAAGAAATTCTATTATCGTCGGCTGTGTAAGTAGAAAAGGTTTGGGTGGAGAGTGGAAAAATTATCTATCATTGATGAATTTTGTGTGTATTTGGTTGTATCTATTTTTAGTGTGTCCAGACGTAATATTGGGTTGCAGCATGGCCAAAATGATCCCTACCATGCGGGTACAATGGCTGAAGGTATGTTTTAACATTTGAGAGTTAGAAGAATATGGGATAGTAATTGCTACCAAAGTAAATTAATAAAGTAGACTCAGTAGAACAGCTGACTATTTTTTTTACTTTGGTCTGATCTGTCAATTCACTTATGGTTGTTGTGGCGAAAAATACAACAAGCCCAAAAGTAAAAACAACAACAGGCAACTTTGACAGCTCAGACCTTAAACCAAAAACAAAATTGCTTGTGGTTTTTGTAAATGTTGTATTTGTTGTAGTACTGTCGCTACTTTATTAATTTACTTTGATTGCTACAATACTTAGATAGTCTTCTAATAGAGAGCTTATCTTAAGATATTATCTGCTATTTATTTACGAATTATTATTCCTTTTAGCATGAGAACACTATTACTGTAGCTTTTACATAATTTATTGTAATGAATTTTCTCAATAAAGATCAATTTTTATCTAAAACAGTCTAATTTGAATGTAAATAAGTAATATGTTCCAATACTTGTCATATTTACAGCTTGTTGTCAGGAAAACATGAAATTTAAACAAATTGTGAGTACGAAAACGATTTCCTGTAAAGCTGGCTAGTACTGGGACAAAATCAATATTTTAATAAACAAAATTAAGTCTGGTCTGTTCAATAACAATAACGAATTATTACAGAGTAATTCACCCTTATCGTGGTTGGCGTAAACGTCATACGCCTACGACTGTTTCGTACTAGATTAAAGATAAAACTGTTTCTTTAATCTAGTACGAAACTGTCGTAGGCGTATGACGTTTACGCCAACCATGATAAGGGTGATAATAATAAATGAACTTGAGCCAAATTAAAGATCTACTTTCAAATTACTATTACAAATTTTGCAAGAAAAATTTTAAATTAGTATTGAAAAACAAAAACAATTTGTTATTTTCCCACTACTTCTTCATTCCACAATCAAAGATTTAATTATATTTCTATTATTTTCCCCCATCACAGTCAAAGATGAAATCATGAATCGTCTAGGCTTAGAAGCTGGCTATTCACCGGTGCCCAAAACCCGTGAACATCTTTTAAAATATGAACCGAAATTATCCGATTTACCACCGCGTTCTATGCAGGATTCTTTTACCTCGGCCATTTTGCCATTGAGTGTGGATAAGTCGTTGCAAGATAAATACATCTCATTTTTGGGTAATGTCCGTATGGGTCGTTTAATGGAGGATATGGACTTGTTTGCCGTCTGGGTGTGCCATCAACATGTCAAACTCAATAATCTACCCGAAAATGTACACTTGCCATACACCTTTGTCACCATATTGGTAGACAAAATAACATTTTCCGATATGAAGGCCAAGGCCACCGAAGATGTTAGAATATCGGGTCATGTTTCATGGGTGGGTAAGAGTTCCATGGAAATTGTGGTGTGGTTGGAACAAAAAGATAATGGCGGCTGGAAAAAAATCACTAGAGCTTTGTTTCTAATGGCTGCCCGTAATGCCACCAATACCGCGGCAGCTCCTGTCAATCCCATACAACCGGCCAATGAAGAAGAGACCAAGATATTAAATGGTGGAGTAGAGCGTAAAAAACTTCGTCAGATACTACAAGCTTCATCGATTTTCAAAGTAGAACCCAATGACTATGAACAGTCTTTGATGTATAACCTGTTTAAGAGGACTACACCTCAAACAACCATGGAGTTGAATAGTCGCATTTTACCTGCCAAATGTCGCTGGATGTCTGATTCATTTGTTACCAATACCATGGCCTCGTTTCCTGAAAATCGTAATGCCCATAATAAGGTATTTGGTGGTTTTCTAATGCGCAATGCTTTGGAAATTAGCTGGGTGGGAGCCAATCTTTATTGCAAGAGTCGTCCCAAATTGGAGCATATTTGCGATATTAGCTTTCAACAGCCTGTGAGTGTAAATTCATTTATTAAAATGACCGCCTATGTAGTGTATACGGATGTTAACTATTTACAAATGATGACAGTGGCCGATGTAATTGATGCTTCCACTGGTAATCAATTGACTTCGAATGTTTTCTACTATACGTTTTCGCTGAAGGATGAGGTGCCCGAAGTTTTACCCAGATCCTATCATGAAACAATGTGGTATATTCAAGGACGTCGTAAGTTTAAGTATGCCTTGGGCTTGGAATAAATGCGATGCAATACGACACGAGATTAAATACTTTTAGTTTTAATAAGTCAATAAAACGAAGAGATATTTAAATATGTTATTGACATAAAGTTTTGTTAGTAGTATGGTTTACATACATAGAGGAATTTTTTTTTTTGAATTTATTAAAACTGCCCAATTTTCTTTTTAAAGAAAATTGTCCATATTTTTTCGGATTGTCTTTGCCAATGATATTAAATTTTGTGTACTTATTTATTTATTAAAGTTATAGGTATTGAATCTGTCATAATTTATTAATCATTCATTATTAATTATTGATTTTGAAATAAAATTGTCTAATAAAACAAAAAAAGCATGTAATAATGTAATAAATGTCGTTTCATTATAGACTTTATTCATAATCTTTCGCATTTTATATTTAATTTTAATATTTTATAATAGTGAATACCCCTAATATGTTTTAAAAGACAACATAATTAGATCATAAGTAAGGTATTCACGAAAGTGGAATCATTTTATTTAATTCTCAGTGTAAAATAACGACATCACCAATTGCGGCTTACGCCTAAAGAAGTGTGTCGTCCAGGAACAGCCAAATCGACCTATAGTTTCGTATAGGCAGTCGGAATTCTCGAACTCAACTCCTGGGTTTTATGGCCTCCACAAAAATACAACTGTATGTTTGGTAATCCACCATCGTTCCAAATTGAGTTTTGCTTGGTACTCCACCACGATAAATTATAGTTTATAAATTAAAACCATAACAAATGCATGGTTGCATTTGCGAATATTTCGAAAAACCGTAACGCGGTACAGTTAGACGAGGCCAACCAGTAACCAATGCGAGAGTGAAACGCAAAACTAACGAAGGCTAACTAACGATAATGCCAGTGACGCGCGAGTTCTTCCTCCACCCAGAGCGTAATTATGAATGGAATCATTTGCTTCTTCACAAAAAAGGAAGGTCTCGAGTTTTTCACGGGAATTTTCAATCCCGAAATCCCGGGAAATTGTGCGAGAATTCCCGCGAATTATTTTACTTAGTATATGTGATGTTTTTGAAATTGACTTTCTCTAAAACATGCATAAAGCTCCAAAACAAATGCAGAAGATTCATACAACAAAAAAGATTTAACCCAAATAGACCAATAATAATAAGTTCATTATTCAAATTATTCCATAAACTCGTGAATGTTCTGGGCTGTGGGAAAGACGTAACCACTAAATAAAATATATGTGAATTCTCTATTTATTTCAAAAATTTATTTTACGTAGGATGATTCAAAATAAAAAAATTAGTTTTATTTTATTTTGATGCTGTTAGATCTTACAAAACACTTATAGGAGTAAACACGTCAAACAAGTTTGTACACACACGTCAAATATTTGAGAAAATATTTGCCATGTGTGACCCTACCTTAAGACGAAATTTTTTGTTTGATTTAATAGCAAATAAAAAAATAAAATATTTATTTTTTTTTTTGCCAATTAACAGAATTAATTGGAATTCAATGAAGGTAGAACAAAATCTAATGGTAATTGAAGACATTCCGATACAAATGGTAACAGGTTTGTATATAACCAAAATAAGAAATCCAAACAGTTTATCTCTTTATATTCACCCCTATCGCGAATCAATCACCCTTATCGCGAATCAATATTTCACATGAAATATGTTCCTTTTTCCCATTTTTCGTTCATAAACTTTGTTCATGTGAAAAAATTCCCCATGTTGGGAAATTTTTAGATGGAATTTTGTAAACAATTAACATCTGTTACGAACAAAATCAAATTTTGTGAATGAAAAGTTCAGGGGAATATCACGATAGCAATTTTCCCTTCGAGGGAAATGGATATTACATGGGAACATAAATTTCACATGTTTTTCATGATATGGGTGATTAAATTTTGATTGGATCTTTTTATTTGCATCCAATTACATTTTAAAATCAAATACATTTTTTAGATTTTTAACGAAGTCTACATTCTTAAAATTGAATAATTTATTTTAGGCGGGAATTCCCGGGTTCTTGGGAAATTTCAAAGTTAATCCCGATTTCCCGGGAAATGAAAAAGTGCGAGAAAAGAAAAACTCTAATAAAGAAATTTTTTTCGGAATGAAAACACTTTTGTTTTGATATATAAAACGCTGCAAAATTAAAATTGATTATTTGGCAATGAAATGTATATCTGACCTATGTAATATTCGATTTATTGTATGTTTACCGGAGTCTTTTCAAAATGTATTTCAATCAAAAAAACTGTCAAAGATCAGAGATATGTATGGACTTGTTCGGAAATGCATCAATGCGCTGCATCTGATGCGAAGGACGTTATAAAATGGAAAAACAAGGCAAAACTGCAAATGTCTTGAGTTCTAAAAAGCAACAGTTAAACAGATGATGCGCAAAAAACCATCAAACAAGCATCACAAAATTGGCAGCAAACTAATCACAGATGCGCTTCAAATGCAGCGCAGTGATGCATTTCCGAAAAGGCCCCCTATATTTTATCTGAGGAACACATCTGAGGGGGGTAACCCCCATTTTCTCAATCTCTGGTTATTTTTTATCGTGACGATAAACTGAAAGTGCTCATACAAAAAAATGTTAATTGGAGGTTTATCGTTACGAAAAACGATAACCAGATATTGTGAAAATGGGGGTTAGTGTTAGTTTACTCGGGACATTAAAAAATTAGAGAACGCATTCGATATCGAGTAAATTTCTTATTCAAGATTATGGCATTCTATATCGGTCAATAATTTTAGTACATGTTATTAAATTTACGATATCGAAATCAGTTTTCAATTAGATATCACATTCGATCACTAATACGGTAATTCGGTCCAAGCATTTCTATCAAGAAACTGTCAAATATAGGATAGACGTTAGCAAAATTAAGTAAATTTTCTTTCAAATTATCACATGCTAACCACCAACAAATTTTATTATTATGGAAATATAACAATCTGATAAGATTTAAACACTTGTACTGGACCAAGATTGTTAATTATATTAAAATAATTCGTTAAATTTCCAAAAACAACCTTTAGGATCATAATCAATACAATTGTATAAACAAAATTTGTTCAAGTTTTTTACTAGCTAAGAAAACTAAACATCAAAATAATGCTTTGAACTTATTACCCCATTGAAATTCTAATGTTTCCAAAACAAATTTTGTATGACAATGTTGTTTTATAAACCTTTGAATTTCTTACTGAATAAGATTACAAATCCACCTAAGAAATATAAAAAAAACTATTGCAACATTTTCCCTCAACATAAATAAAAAAACAAAACACATTTTCATAATTTTTTTTTGGGTGATTTTGTAAGTCTTTTTTATTTTACAAAACAGTTTTTTGTCCAGTGTTTTTTTAATTTTACTTGGTAAATTATATTAAAAAAAAAGAATCAACTTTTCTTTCATCTCCACACACCACACAGAAATAACTTAAAATTCTAATTTAAAACTTTAGAATCTCATGCGATGGGGGTATTGAGAGGAGTGCAAAGCGAACATGCTCTTCAAGTATTTGGCGACGAATTTACCATCTTCGTTGGCCTTGATGGCCTTGATGACAGCGGTATCGACTTCCTTTTGGTCCTTCTTGCGGGCTTCGTTGGGAAGGAAACGTTCCTTCTTGGCAGCAAAGATATCACCTTCACCGGACTTCTTGTCCTTCTTGACCTTCAAGCGGCGGAAGTAGGCATCATCCAAATGTTCGGGTACCTTGTAGTCACCCAAGTTGATGCGGGTGGAGGTGCCGATGACGAAACGTTGAGAAACGCGACGCAAGGGGCAGGAGTTCAAGCAGAAGGGTCCGGTGACCAACAAGAGGCCAGAGGACAAGGACTTCAACAAAACAACACGCTTGCCTTGGTGACGACCGGCCAACAAGATGAGTACGGTACCGGCCTTAAGGTTGTGGCGCACGTTACGCTTGTGTTGGCTGAAAGTGGCCTTGGCGGAGCGCTTGCCTACGAACTTCTTGGTGGGGTAGTTAGCCTTGGGCTTCTTCAAGTAAACGGTACGTTCACCGCCGTTCTTGGGGCCACCAATCTTCTTGACCTTCTTGATAGCGGTCTTCACAGTCTTGACGACTGGACGCTTGGTTCCCTTCAAACGCCATTGAGCACGGCGTTTGTACATCTACAAGTAAAAAATTGGGGGAAAATATTTATTAGCATGGTTTCCAGTTTAAGGTTAGGATGTAAACAAAACAAACGCGAAGGTGGCAAACAAAGCAAACGTGGTAAAACAAATGATTTCTTATTACAAACAAGCGAATGGATTAAATATTTATTCCAATTAGTTTTTTTTGGAGTTAACTTATTTCAAATCACTTTCTTTAAACAAAAATTACCCTTTTAAAGTAGCCTCATTTTTATTTTTGACTGTAGAATTTTTATTTTATTTTCACAATAATATTACTTTTCAATAGATTTTCATTGTTTATTAACACATTTTTTTACTATTTACGCCATGTTTTTTTCACTTTCTTGCACACATTTGCCTTGCTTGAAACACACACATTCGCCAGCTTGAGGAGCACTTATTTGAAAAACACTTTTTTTGTGGGAAATTTTAGGAATCTTTACCTGGCTCTTGGAGTAACGCAAGACACCGCCATGGAGGTAAGTATTTAATGGATGTTTTGTAACTTTTTTGCCCGATTTAACGGCTTTTTTAACTTTTTCGACGGGTGCCATATCTGAAAACACGTGTACACCGCACAGAATTTATGGTAAAAAGGAAGGTTAGGTACGAAGGTGTTGCCAGATAAAAATGGCTGTCAAAGTGACAGCTGTCAAAATAAATGTCATATGGCAGACATATTGTTTTCGGAGTTCTTGTTTTTATTTACAGCCTTAGAGTAGGCAATACTAAATTGATAAAATTAAGTATGGCAAGGCTGTTGTGTTGGTGATTTTAAATTAAATTTTGTTCTGATAAATATATGTAAATAAGAGCTAAAAATATAATTGTAAGTGTAATTAAATATTAATAATAAAATTTGTTTATGTATGTACTTGTTTGCTTTTAATATGTTAATTACTTTTGTATTGTTATGCTGAGCAGTCCGTTAACACTACTTATTTATTTATATGGTAGCCTTATTCTCCGAATGTCATTTTATTGGTGGCAGCTATGTTGGTGCTGTGTTTAGTAAACGTAACTATACAGTGCACTCTATAAATGTAACTTATGTATGAAAATATAATTGACATTCCGTTATGTAATTATGTAATTTGATAATTTAATCTTTATATAATTTTAATTCCTTATTGAATCATAAAAATATTCATTAATTCAAATCTATTACACAATATAGCTTTAAAAATGTATTGAATTAAATTAGTTTTTCTTCATTTTAAATCTAGTAAAAAATGGCTTTCAATTAATTTTGTAAATGATTAAAATCCAAACAAATCTGAATGAAGAAGGCCTCCCTCAGAAAATGACTTGAACATTTAAAAATGTTTTATAATAATTAATATCGTGATGAAATTGGACATAAACAAGTTTTATATGAACCTAAATCTTTCTAACCTGCCCCCCATATAAGCCCTATATCAGAATAATATTTTATTGTCAAATATTGATGGTGGGTATACAAGATTCTTACTTGTTCAATCAAAAATTGTTATTCATCTCACCATGAATAACAAGCCTGAGGCTGTTCATTACACTAGGTCTACAACTGACAAGATATGCTTAACATTAACATGATATTAGTGTTAAGTATATACTCATCATGTTAGCGTTTTTCTCATGTTTTAACATGATGGTTAAACCAAGTTTTTTAACAACCCTTTTTTATAACATGAAATGACGTTTAAGCTTGACATCTGTCATTTTGTTGTACTCCACCATTAACATATTAAAGGCCGTATTCATAAACAAATTTAAAATTTAAACAACGTTTTATAATCAAATTTTGTATGTAAATGTTGCCAAAATTTCGGAAAAAATTATTTCCAAGGGAGCTAGCATCATAAAACTTTGTGTAATGACCCCTGTTGCTAAAATAAGTATTTTTAAGAAATTGGCAATAACCCCCTCCCCCTCTAATCTAATCACCATATTACCAATCATTTTCAGAAAAAATTTCAATCTATATTCTCATAGCACTTTCCACAAATATAATTTTAAAAAAGTTGCCATTAACCCCTAAGTTTTCTGATAAGCTAAATTTTAAAAATTTTTTAAATTTTAAAAATTTAAGGAAAAAAAATTTTTAGGTAAACAAAATTTTTTTTCCAGTTGTTTTTTTTTAATTTTTTGAAAAAAAAAATTTTTCGAATTGTTTTTTTTAAATTTAAATTTTTTTTCTTAAATTTAATTTTTTTTTGTTTTTTCATTTTTTTTAATATTTAGCGAAAAAACAACTTTTGGTGGAAAAAAAATTTGGGTTAAAAAATATTTTTTTCCGATTTTGAACCATTGTAGGTCCAACTTACTATGGTATTATATACGTCGTTGCAAAGGTCTTTGAAATATTTATCATTAGATATCCATATTGTCTATATTAATGACTTAATAATCCAGATATAGCTTAAAAATGGGTAAAAAATCGAGGTTGTCCTGATTTTTTCCTTATATCTCAGGCATTTGTGGACCGATTTTCTCGATTTTAAATAGCAACCGAGCCGGAAGAATCCTGGAGATATTGATGTATGAATCGTGTATGTAAGTTATTTGGAAGCTTCGGACAGACAGACATACAGACGGACATGGCTTAATCGACTCCGCTATCTATAAGGATCCAGAATATATATACTTTATAGGGTCGGAAAATTATATTGTGGAAATTATAAACGGAATGACAAGCTTATATATACCCTTCTCACGAAGGTGAAATGTAAATTTTGAACGGTTTGCTATCTATGGACCTGAACAGTGGAAAAAAGGTAAAAAAATCGATTTTTTTAAATTTTTTTGCGATTTTGAACTTGAAGATGAATTTTTTTTGATTTTATATGTTCACAATTTTTGTTCTTTATGACAAGGGCTATAACTTAGCCTCAGAGAGTAAATCAAAATTCCGAACTGTTTGCAAGATATGAGCCTGAGAAAATGATGACTTTTTTTTTTGCAAAAATGATACAGAGGCCCCAAATCTTTGGGGGCCCATAAAAAAAGTTCATGACTTTTGGTCTTTTATCATGTAGTGGTGTCCGTATATGGTTTTTGTTCGTGTTGCACTGTGTTGTGTTATCAACCGAAAATCAATGTTTCAGATGAAAATAAATATAAATATGTATATAATAAATATATATAAGTCGGTAAATAGTAGTCCAAATGAAAAAAGTAGGATATTTTCAACTAAAAAGCGATTTTTCATATGGAAATTAAAGCAGGCATAAACGCGGCCCTAAGTCTGTAACTAGTAGGGATGCCAATCCCGATAATCCCGGTATTTTTCGGGATCGGGATTTACCGGATCCCGGGATTTGTAAAAAAACAATCCCTGGATTTTTTGGGATTAACAAATCCCGGAAAATTACGAGATTTTTTAGTGAGTATATTCAGCATACTTATAATACTAATATAAAACAAGTAAGAGTGTCATATTCGGCTGTGGCGAATTTTGTATACCCACCATCAATATGTAGTTTTGGCCTTCTATGGGGAGATTGAATCAGCATAATCAACATATTTATGACTGCTCAAACAGTATGGGGCTAGAAAAAAACGGACCATTTTCAATACAAAACAAACCTTATCAACAGAGAGTATTTGCGGAAAATTTTGGCCAGCTGGCTCCTTTTGTTTGTGCCCTATCGTGTTTTAAACAGACAGACGGAAATTTTTGGTTATAAAATAAAACAATACTTTTATATGTTATTTTAAATGTTCAGTTTTGTTATGGATTTCTCACTCTTATAAAGTTCAGAATACGGATATGAATATGAATAACAATATGAAATATATTTTGTGTCAAATATATTTTAATTCAATGCATTAGTTTTTGCTTTGTTATATTTTTACTTAGTGTATTAATGAAATAAATAGTTTTTAATGTTGAAGTTGATGTTTTTTGACGTTTAATTAAAATCCCGAAGTCCGATTCCGAATCCCGGGATTTGTAACTAGTTGTCCATATGGAAAAATAACGATTTTTCGAATGAAGGAATTCGATTTCGAAAAAGGAACCATTTTAAATAGAAAAAATAACTATATTTTGTAAGTTGTTTTGAAAATATTTTAATTCCAATCGAATTACAACACTATAACTCCCCAGTTATTATGCATTTCTTACTACCATTCTGTTCATTACCCCCTGTCTATAACTGACAAATATTCGTCATAACAATAAATGACATTTGTCGCCAAGACAAAGTTGTCTAAGCAAGACAACCATTTTGAAGTTTATTATGAAAAAAATTTATCAGGTATAACCAGGGGGTTAAGTTTATTTTGTTTTAAAACTATTTATTCTCATTAAATTTTCTTCTAATTTCCAAAACACTTTTCATTCACGCTTCATTAGAGCTTAAATTCATTTAAACACATTTCAGAAATCGTTCATTATTATACTCAATATATATAAAGAACACTTGATTCAATTACACTATATAAAAATATTTATTTACAAAAACAACGTTTAACTCTATAATTATAGAAAAAAAACAAACAATTTGTATATAGTTCTCGAAGTCTCTACAAATTAATTGACGTCATCATTAAGTCTATATCTATAATGTTAGCGTTTTAACAAGAAGAAGGAAAGAAATACATGTTTCACTTTTCATTTTTATATTAATGTAAAATAAAATATACAAAAAAATAAAAAACAAAAAACGTTAAGTACTTGCACTTAACCTCATCTCATCAGTATCTTAATCTATAAAAGAATATAGATTTTTTTTTCTTTCGAAATAATAAAATAATGTAAATTTACAAGCATACAACATACATTTATACGGTATATGTAGATATGTATGGATGTATGGTGGTCTGTTGGTGTGAGTAGTTTAATTTAATTTTCAAAAGGAAAAGGAAATGTATATAAATAGGGTTACCACTACCACTACTACTAAAACTACTAGAGCTACTGATAATGATGACGCTAGTGCTAGTGCTTTTTTCACCACTTACCAGCACTAACAAAACACTATGCTTAAATAATTTTGAATAGCGAACGCTACAAAAAACAAGCAACTGAAATAGAATTTGAATACAATACATTCAACAACAACTACAAGCAGCATAAATTCATTTTCTATTTATAATAAAATAGAAATAAATAAATTTCTATACAAAATGCAAACCAACATGTTTATTTTATTATATTTTTTAAATCTCCCTCCCTTGGTTTACTACATACTACAAACTATTCCTTGAGCCTTGTTTTCTTCCCTTTACAAAACTAAACCAAAATTTTATTTAAAAAAAACTCACAGTGAAAATAAAAGAAATAAAATTTATTTAAAAAAACAAAACCAAAACTTGTATATGATGAAGATGATTTTTAAAGTGCAATATCTCAAGTGTGTTATTATCGCATCAGAGATAATTTAATAACAACCTTAGTTCTGTTCTGTAACTGTGTATGAGTAAAACTGTTTTGTGGATTAAACAAAAAAAGAAAATACATCTACATGATTCAAAGGACCTTAGCTGCACATGAAAGGAGAGGTAGCGAGAGTAAAGCAACGTTTTGGCGAAAGACATTTTATTCTTCTTAGATTTTCTTAAGAAAAAGTGTGAACATTTTCCTTTATTTTTTTGTTTTTTTTATTGAGGGTGAGAGAGTAAAAGGCAACATTTATTGTGTGTAAAAATTATAAAAAAATATATTTAAAATGTGGTTTAAACAGGAGTATATGGGTCATAACATGACAACCATCATAAATAATAAATATCTAAAAATAACCATAATCTAAAAGCAACATATTCACCCCTATCGCGTATCAATATTTCACTTGAAATATGTTCCCTTTTTTCGTTCATTAACTTTGTTCACGTGAAAAAATTCCCGTTGTTGTGAAATTTTTAGATGGAATTTTGTAAACAATAAACAGCTGTTACGAACAAAATTAACTATTGTGAATGAAAAGTTCATCGGAATATCACGATAGCAATTTTCCCTTTGAGGGAAATGGATATTTCATGGAAACAAAATTTCACATGTGTTTATGATGTAATCCTTGATCATAGAAGTGATTGCCACATTCAGCAGTCATGTAAAGAGAAACTGTAACATAATTAGATTGCGACAATCATAATGTACTTGATGTTAAATCTAACAGCGCCTTTGATAAACTGACTGACTGCAAGTTGCTGTAACTATTTATATACATTCCGCCATCTTCTAGAAGTTGCATGAATTATCTAACGGACCAAACTAGAATGTTCTATTTCTTTAGCAGCTTTAACAGTTAATATTGGTTAATATATTTTTTGCAAAAAGGCTATTTTTTTACAGTTATTTTTTAGAAATCTAATGATGCAATTCTGTAGAGAAATGTTTTCGAAAAAAAATAAAATTTTGTATAAAAATGAGTGTGGTAAAGTTATCTAAATATTATACAACGAAAACTGATGAACATTTTACTACATTTCAGTTGTTTATACAATAAATATGGTTCAACTACAAATAGTTTTAGAGCATTTTTATTAAAATAATATAGTATTTTGAATTTAATAGGAAAGAAAAAATATTTAAATTACATGTATATAGTTTATATAGTATATAGATCTGAGCAAATCAAAAATGGCTCCAAAAAATTTAGCATTTGCAGTTTTCATTAGAAAAAAAAAAATAAGTTAGCTCGGTCTACCTCCGTGTTACTACTACTACTAAATGAAAGTTTGGAATATTTTCTTTCATTTTATGTAAAAAAATTCTGCGACTTTTTGCGATCGCTGAACAAACTTATAAATTTTGTGATAAAACTCACGTATTTTTTATGAATATTTACAAAAAAAAGGTTTTGCATACTTTTAGGCTTTTACTTTTTATGTGGGGGATAGGAGCAATTATGCTCCTATCCTTATGAAACTTAACAGATAGATTTGGGTTTATATAAAACTTGTTTATGTCGAATTTTATCAAATTAATATTTTTGTTTTTCAAAATTGTTTTTGAAAATTTTTTAAAAATTTAAATTTTAATTTTTTTTTAATTTTTATCCAAATATATTAGTGAAAAAAAATTTTTTTGGTAAAAAAAAAATTCGGGTTAAAAAATATTTTTCCCAATTTTGACCCATTGTAGGTCCAAATTACTATAGCCTTATATACATCGTTGCAATGAACTTTGAAATATCTATCATTAGATATCCATATTGTCTATATTAATGACTTAGTTATCCAGGTATACATTATAGGCTTTTCCTTATATCTCAGCCATTTGTGGGCCGATTTTGCCGATTTTAAACAGCAACCGAGCCGAAAGAATTCCCAAAATATTGATGTATCAATCATGTTTGTAAGTTATTTGGAAACTACGGAAAGTGGATTTCAACATACAGACGGACATGGCTATATCGACTTCGCTATCTATAACGATCCAGAATATATGTATATATATTTTGTGGAGTAGCAAATGAAAAATGTAGAAATTACAAACGGATTGACAAACTTATATACATATATCCTTGCCACTCATGTTGAAGGGTATAAAAAGAGGGAAATAAATCTGTAACTTCTAATAAATTAAATAAATTTCGAAATTTGATATCAGGAATCCAGCATTGCCCAAAAAAGTTTTGAAAAATCCCAAAATTGGAATCCTTTACAAAATAATTAAATTTTTAAATTTTGATATCGATTATGCGATTTGAGAATTTTTACCCTAAAGTTGAATTTTAAATAAAAAAATAGAATTTTTTGGATGGATCTGACCCCGTCGGTATAAAAAATTTTCAAATTTTTTTCATCTAAAATACTTCATGTAATGATAGCTTTTAAAAAAGTATAATTTCCTTACATCTTCTTAGGTATTTTTTAGAAAACTTAAAAAGTACTTTTTCCCCCCCCCAAAAAAAAATAGTGAAAAATCGCCTTTTTAAAATTTTTGGAATTCAAATGCATATAACTTTGGACTAAGTAATAATTTTTAAACAATTATTTTTTTTTTATTGGACACCTACATTTATTGTTAGTCTAATAAATGACAAATAGAGAAATATTTGGACCCGCTGTTGTCAACAAACTGGAGTAGGGTGTGTAAAAATGTTGAAAATCGGAACACAAACGAAAAAATAGGATCGTGTTAAAAACTTAACATAGCCAAAGTGTCCTACTTTCATCCTAAATTCATTCTATTTCAAATTAGTTCCCTCCATTTTTTTTCTATACCACTGTGCGACGTTAAAACCAAAAATGGAAATCATTATGTTTGCTATGGAATCGCCCATATAAATTAATGTTGCTCTAACTCGTATGTGTATGTAGGTATGTAGGAGCTTTCAGTTTTTATAACCTTGATGATTTTGAAAAATAAAAATGTATATAATCATATGTAGAAACGTATGTATATTGTATATTTTTTTATTTCTAACCTCAAATATGATTTTCTTCATCTAAGATGTCTTTGTTAATGTGTGCATTACTATGATTTGCTAAATATGAAATCTCTATGAAGTAGTGTTTCCGTAACCGTTTTAAGAACGTTTATTTAATTCGATGTTAACTCACTAGTGGAGAGATAAAAGTTGTGTAAGACTCGGGTAGTCAGGTGGACATCTTACAGAGCATAGGCAGTTGGTATCTACAGCGAATGAGCTGTGCTTTTAAAACATATGTATGTGACTAAGGTTAATGGTGATACCTGTTATGATGGCTCTTTACACCGGGTAGAGATAATGAGTCTACATAGCTTATGCCCGTAATTTCAACAAATAGGTACCTAACAGTGCTTAATTACTTATGGAGTAAAAATATTTTGTAATTTTTACCCGTAGATATTGATTTGAAATTAATGTCAAGTTACCTTTTAGGTAAATTTATCTGGTGAGTATTTTACACAGTAGATATCTATTTGTTGAAGTTACGGGCATTAGTCAAGCTATGGATGGCGTTTCGTTTCGAGACAATTATTGAAAAACTCAGACTGAAATATCAGTCCAGCATGTGATCATTTTAAGATCATGAAAATCATTATAGTCCGACTTAAATCTTTTTTTTTCAGAACCGGATCTATTATCAATCTCCAACAAACCGAAACTTTTTAAATTTGAATCGATAGATAGATTTTAGGATTTTCATTATCATAAAAAAATCAAATAATTTGTGGTGTTTACTCAAGGTGTAGCATCTTACGACACGCACAATTGACCTCGTTCAAAAGCCATATTCCAACCATCATGTCACGAACTCCGCCCACTCCTATACGTTTCTCAAGCTCTCGGCAACAGTAAAATATATTTGGTTGCTACTACCACAAACATCAGCCATTTAACCAATATTCTTCTCGCTTTGGGCCTTAAACAACAGCCGCTACGTGCACCCCGAATGTCCAGTGGCTTCCTACAATTCCTGATAAGACTCTGGTCAGCTTCTAGTTTAAAATAAACTCTTACCAGGTTAAGGCTCCGTGCGGCCCGGAGATCGATGTCACCTATATCTCCAAGGTAAATATACTCCGAAGAGTTAAAACATTTAGGACAATATGATCTTCACCTTCTGGGCGGTTACTGCGTAACTCAATCCGAAAACGAAAATATTCGAAAATGTTTGTTAAATACATTTTAATTCGAAAGATTTCCTTTCGAATCGTATTATGGAGTAACCCCTCTGTTATCTTTCAGGCTGCTAAATAGCTGAAACGTTTTTAAGGGGAAAATAACGAAACCATTGACATTTATGTGGACAATCTTGCTGCAATCAAGGTTGTCAATTCCATCGTAGTAAGGTGGAAGTGTCCACTAGATAGAATACATTCTCTAATCCGACTTGGACATCAACTTTGACATATATGGGTGCCGCAACATGAATGCATCCGGAGAAATGTAAAGTGACTTTTCAATAAACGGGCCGTTCTCAAACAAATCTGTGGCAAGCATGGATATTCATATCTGTGATATTGAATATGATCATTGAATGCGAACACGGGGATTTGGCACGGGATATCTTATTATTTTTCATGCCAATGGTCCCTTGGTAGATACTCGATCAGAATTAGTCCGCACTATATGAACGGACGTATGGGTGGCTGTTTCTGGTGCTCTATATAGCGACATGATAAAAGAGTTCTTTCTGCCTAAATTGGATGATATTGATGTGGAAGAAATGTGGTTCCAACAAGACGGTGCCATATTGATACAGCCCGACAAATAATTCAATAACTGCATGCGACATTTCCTAATCGTATACCTCCTCATTTAGGTGACCAGAATTGGCTCCCTATGTCGAGGGATTTAACATCATAGGATTTTAAAGTCAAAAGTCTATGCCAACTCTGAATTAACGAAATTCAAAAACATTTATGTAAAATGGTCATGGAAAATTTAAAATTAAGGACTTGTATCCCATTGTTTCGACTGAAGTCTTTCACCATTCGATTCGAATGATTCGGATTGTTGTCATTTTGAAACACCCATCGAAGAGCCATTTATTCTTAAATCGATCCATAATTCCACCATGTCCATCTGTATGTTAAATTTAACTTTCCGTAGCCCCCAACTAACTTACATACATGATTCATATATCAATATATCCTCTATAGACCCGGTTGGCTTGCTATTTAAATTCGAGGAAATCTGCCCACAAATGGCTGAGATATAAAAACTAGGACTACCTCGATTTTTGACCTATTTTTATACCCTTCACCATGAGTGGCAAGTTTGTCATTCTGTTTGTAATTTCTACATTTTCCATTTGTGACCCGACAAATTATATACATATATACTGGATTGTTATAGATAGGGAAGACGATATAGCAATGCCCATCTGTATGTTGAAATCAACTTTCCGTAGCCCCCAAATAACTAACAAACATGATTGATATATCAATATATCGGGATTTCTTCCGGCTCGGTTGCTATTTAAAATCAGCCCAAAAATGGCTGAGATATAAGGAAAAACCCAGGACAACCTCGATTTTTTTACCTATTTTTGACCTATATCTGGATTACTAAGTCATTAATGTAAACAATATGGATATCTAATGATAGATAATTCAAAGAACTTTGCAACGACGTATATAAGACCATAGTAAGTTGGACATACAATGGTTCAAAATCGGAAAAAATATTTTTTTCACCAAAAGTTTTTTTTCTCTAAATATTAAAAAAAAAATTTTCAAATTTAAAAAAAAAGATTTTAAATAAACAATTCGAAATTTTTTTTTACAAAAAATGAAAAACAAGCAACTTTGGAAAAAATATTTAAAATTTTTATTTTGATGTATAATTTGGTGAAGGGCATATAAGATTCGGCACAGCCGAATATAGCTTTCTTACTTGTTTTTTAATATTGGACGTAATTGTCAAAAACCTCGCAACAACAAAATACATACATGCTAGTCAATGCATTTTGTTGTTGTATCGACATATGATTTGTTGAATGTTTGTCTCTATGATTTTAACTATTTATTTTGTTTTTGTTGCTTTTGTAATGCTCGCTTTCAGTTGAGGATCAATGACCATCATAATAGTGTATTAAAAAATATTAATAATTATCTTTAAGAAATAAAAATGCAGTTCAAGGTTTGTTACGAGTTTTGTTTGCTAATGTTTTGTACAGTACTGTATGTTTTATTTCAATTTGCAATAATAAAAGAAAACAATAAATCTAACACTGCTAAGTACTACTAAGTTTCAAACATTTTTCCAATCAATTTACTTGTTATAATTTCAAAACAATATTGAAGAGAAAACTTAGTATGAGTGAGTGAGTGAGTATAACAGTAGAATTTCATTGGCATGACAATGCAGGCAGGATACTCTCAAGAGAACGAATATGAACACGAGCATATGAAAAATACGGTAAAATACTAATGATGCACTTGTAAATACATACATACATATATTCATATGTATGTACAAGTGAATAGAAAAGGTGGCCATCTTAGATCGCTCTTTAATCTAGTAAATGGAGGTAAACAATTTTTAAAATACTTTGGAATGCAAGACTTGCAAGGGATTTAAAGTTAAATCTACCATTTTCTATAACTTTTATATATAAAATGTGAAAATATACAGTATTATTGATATAAATCTGACCACCTTTTGCTTTTGAAATTTCCCTCGTTTTTGCGCAAAATATAAGGCTGCCGCAATGTGTGCTTGTTGAATTGATATTTTAAGTTGATAGATAATATTGATGACATCTGATTATAAGTGTTAAAATGATTTTGTCAAATATTCTATTTGATAAAAAAAAATATTTAAGGTATTTTGTAAAATCTATTTCTATTTGACGTCATAAAACACTTAAGAGACTATTTTAAGAATAAATACAAAAAAAGCTTGATAAGAGAAAGAAAATTTATTTAATCATCACATCATCACATTTTAACCTTGATTTAAGTTAAACAATTTTTTTAATACAATTAAATCTCAGTGTATGTATTTGGCGAGGACACTTTGCAATGTATTCATTAAAATGGAATTAAAAATATAAATAGGATTAAGTAAATGTTGTTAATATGTTTAACAACTAAGTATGTAAGTAGGTACTTATCAAAAGAAAGTGTTTCTAACAAGGTCATACATACAAGTCAAGTAGAAATAATGATTTATAATACAAAATAAAAAATATTTTTTATATTAATATGAATAAGTACAAACACAATTCTAAAAATCAGGGAAATTAACTACACAGTTATAACACAAAGAATCTAAAAATTTAAATACTCTAGCTAAATTCTTAATAATTTTTTGATATTTTAATATTTGCGATGTTTTTTATTTATTGTATAATGAAAGTTTTTAATATTGTTACGAAAGTGCCCTAACAATTTAAATTTAACGGTCTGTAGCGAATGCTTTAAAGCTTTAGAAATAGAACATTCTAGTTTTGTCCGTTAATAATTCATGAAACTACTAGAAGATGGCACTGTGTATATAAATAGTAACAACAAGTTGCAGATCAGTTAGTGTATTTTAGGCGCAGTTAGACTTAACATCAACTATATTAACAGTGTGTTTTTATACCTTTTACCTTCGTGAGAAGGGTATATATAAGTTTGTCATTCCGTTTGTAATTTCCACAATATAATTTTCAGACCCTATAAAGTATATATATTCTGGATCCTTACAAATAGCGGAGTCGATTAAGCCATGTCCGCCTGTCTGTTGAAATCAATTTTCTGAAGACCCCAGATATCTTCGGGATCCAAATCTTTAATAATTCTGCCAGACATGCTTTCGAGAAGTTTCCTATTTAAAATCAGCAAAATCGGTCCACAAATGGCTGAGATATGAGGAAAAAACTAGGACAACCTCGATTTTTCATCTATATCTGGATTACTAAGGCATTAATATAGACAATATGGATATCTAATGATAGATATTTCAAAGACCTTTGCAACGACGTATATAAGACCATAGTAACTTGGACATACAATGGGTCAAAATCAATCTATTTAAAATTAAAAAAAAAAAAATTTTAAATAATTCGAAAAAAATTTAAAAAAAAAAATTTAAAAAAAAAAAAATTTTGTTTTCCTAAAAATATTAAAAATTTGTATTTTGAAGTATACTTTGGTGAAGGGTATTAAGATACAGCACAGCAGGCATTAATATAGACAATGTGGATATCTAATGATAGATATTTCAAAGACCTTTGCAACGACTTATATAAGACCATAGTAACTTGGACATACAATGGGTCAAAATCGGAAAAATTATTTTTTAACCCGAATTTTTTAAATTCAAAAAAAAATTTTAAATTAAAAAAAAAAATAAAAAAAAAATAAATTTTGTTTACCTAAAAATATTTAAAATTTGTATTTTGAATTATAATTTGGTGAAGGGTATTAAGATACGGCACAGCCGAATAAAGCTCTCTTACTTGTTAAAGTGTGTAATTGTTTAAATTTAAATAAAGAGTTGTTACAACTACTGCTTGCTTTTATTTGCAATTAAAAGTAACGATAATACCGTTTCTAAAAGGTAAAAACGTAACAATATTTTAAAAATTGTTTATATTTTTATAACCCCCTGTCTATACTTGACAAATATTTATCGTAACAATTATTGACGTTTGTTGTCTTTGCAAAATCACTAACAATTTTATTATAACAAAGCAATAATTCTAATAAATGGAGATTATACCTGATAATTTTTTATCTTGACAATCATTTTGACGTTTATCATGATAAAAATTTATCAGGTATAGGCAGGGGGTATATAAAATCTTGAACGTTTTTTTATATTGAAAATTTTCAATGTTTTTTCTTTTGTCATTATTTGTTTTCGATATTCTTGTATGTTTACAAATTTAAAAAAAAAAAAAAATCGATGAAAAACTTTCGATGTTTTACTTTAAACAATTTTCGATGTTTCCTTCCTGATTTATTAGTCTGCTTTTACACAGGGCAAGTTTACTTGAAGCAAGCCTCTTCGATTCTCTTTTAAACTTGCTCGTCTGTTTACACACAGCAAGTCTGAGTTCAATTTTGTATGTCAAAACCTAATAGACGCCATAGTGGAAATGAGAAAACAAAAGATAATTGAAGAGACTTGCCAGTACAAGCAAGTGTGTTCCCCTCTTCTTTCTTCTTGCCTCTCTCTCCTATAAACTTAGACTTGCGGCAAGAATACTTGACCTGTGTTAAAGCAGACTTATTGTATGACTTAAAAATGAAGGATTTATTCAAACTCCCCAGGAGTTTTTTCTCATTCTTCCTATTCAAATTCTATGTTAAAAAAACGTAAAGGGAAAAAACTCCCGGGGAATCTTTTTATATAATTGGGCTGTATAAATTTATTGTTAGCTGTGACCTTTTCCCATCTTTCGGTCAACATATGGATTCCGAGCAAAAATAACTATTCATCTTTCGAGGCCAAGAACGATTCAAGCCAATATCGGATACTCTGTTCCAAAGTGAAGCGTATCACAGAGAGAGCGTTCTGCATCGATTGAAACAAATAGTAGTCGGAAGAAGCAAATGTTCTGGACTATAAAGTGGGTGAGGCAAAACTTCCCAACCACTTCATTGTAAATACTTTTTAACAGGTATTGTAATATGTGGCAGAGCGTTGCCATGTTGGAATATTACGGTTTCAGGTCTCTTTGCATATTTCTGTCTGTCCGCATATTTTGGGCATTTTTCGGCCAATGCTCGCTTCAAACGAATCAGTTGCGTTCGCTACAGGTTCCCTGTGATGGTCTGGCAAGATTTCAGCAGCTCATAATATATAGGACCCTTTTGCTCCTACCAAATACAGAGAATTTTTGGCTGGTAGGCTGGTCTTCACACACGCTCTCTTAGGCTTCGGGTTATTGTAATGGATAAATTTTTCATCGCAAGTAATGATTCACATCAAAAATTTCTTTTATTTATTCGTAGATGTCCTGCTTTTGGATGAATATTGCTGCTCGAAAACGTTTTTAAATTGCTGCTTCAGTAGCTCCCAATGATTTTGCAAGCTCTTGTTGAGTTAGACAACAATCTTCATGGAGTAATTCCTCCAATTATTTTTCTTCCAACTTGTTGGACTGGCCTGGGCGATCTTTGTCTTCCTTTTCAAAATCACCACTTCTGAAAGGAACAAACCATCTCTCGTATGTTGAAACCGATGGAACACATTCACCATAAGCTTCGTTGTGCTTCAGCTTGTGCTGAAGCACATATGCCATATGTCGGCACAATGTCCTCTCCATATGTCCTCATTGTCAATGCTCTGCTTCAACAGACATTATTCATGTTGTTCGTTGTCGTACCACATTTCGTCTCCCTTGCGGTTTCCATTGCAAACTGGCCTTTGCTGTATATTGCCAATCCACAACCATTAACGATGGCGGATTTCGTGGTCAACGGGAATTTGGTTGCTATTTGACAGCAGGTCGTCGTTTGTGATACGGTTTGGCATATTCTAGGTCATGCAGGTTTAGGTGCAATTGGATTCCATTTGGTGCCTCGACATGTTTCGAGTGTCGAAAGAAGCAATCAAGTGCCTTGGTTTTCTAAAACGGTGTAAGAAATATTCACTCCATCTGATCTCCTTACTATTTACACCACTTATATCCTACCTAAAAGAAATACAACTCTCATGTATGGGCCGGTGCTTCGAAGTCTATTTTGGAGTTACTCGACCGCGTACAGGAGAGGGCGAAGATGCTTATCGGTGACAGTAGGGTATCCAGCTCTATTGACTCACTAGAACATCGTTGCCGTACTGTCCGTATGTGGAATAAGCTTCCTCCTGAAGTCTTTCCTGTCACTTTCAATATAGGAAAATTCAAATTAAATGTCCACAAACACTACTTTCTCTATCCTGCCTCCCATAACATATCTTCCTAGTTCCAACACAATGCTTTGCATGAGTAGGGGGTCATCACCTGTGTGCTGGTCCAACAAAAACCGTCTCATGCCGCTGTTCATATCAAAAGCCTTGCTTTCTTGGCCTTTGAAGCGCGCTTTACATGAAGCGTTTCGGTATAGCTCCTTTATAAGGGATATGAGAGAGTCGGGAATTCCAATATTTTCCACTATGAACCATATTGGCAGTTTATTGATGGTGTCGAATGCTCTTTCAAAGTCCACAAAAACTAAGAAGAGCTGGGAGTTGTACTCTGCGGTCTGTTCGATTATTATGCGCAAATGTGTCATGCTGTACATATTTTCGAAGTTCGAGAAGTAAAAATCCGAATCTAACAGTGATAGTTTCTTCAATCACAACCCGATTAACAAAGACATATCAAAGTGAAAATTACTTTCATCGCTTGGGATGATTTTGCCGCTTTGGTCGCCCAACATTCATTATTTTTGAAATATTGTTCAACAATGAAAACGCGTTGATCTCTCGTGCTCCATATTTAATTCAATTGCACACCAGCTTTCTCATTTAAAGCGTTTCTCTGTATGATTGACTCTGCCATAAACAGTCAGTTGTCAAACTGTTTTTTTGTTTTGGTTGGCAACGCATTACTCTATTAATGGTGGCAATTCTAATCGTGAGTGGATTTTGGAATATCATGCATATAAATATTCTATAAGTATTTATTACCCTTTAATTAAGAATCTCTATTTCTAGGAATTCATTTTATTTTGCTCTAAAAATTTGCATTATATCCTCTGACCTTCAAAATACATACATATGTACATACTTTGTTCCAGTTAATTCTGTTTTATTTTTCCTCTGAAATCAATATTATTCTTGGAAACAAATTTAAGCGTTTATAAGTTAAATGCAAGCTAATTTTAGACAGCTTTTCTTATTACAATATTTACAAAGAAATTGAGAAATATGTAAAACCCAAGCGTATTCTTAAATGTTAATAAGGGGGTGAAAGAAATAATGACAGCATTAAGAATATGAAAAGATTTGGGTGCATGGCAGCAGCGGCAGTTTCACCATCATTTGACACAATAATCAATAATTAATACAGAAAATCAAGTAAGAAAATTTACAGCAGCCCTGAATTAACATTGAATAAAACAATAAAAATTCTTAAGAACTTGAGCAAACACAACACAGAGCAAGGAAAAAGGATCCTTAAAGACAGCTGCAGTAAAGGCAGGCAGGCAGCAAGCAGTAGCAGCAGCTACTGCTCGCAGAAATTCAATCCACTGCCAATAATAACAATAATAATAGAGTCACCAAACAACATCACTTGTCAAGTGTCACTAACACATCATCATCATCAATATTGTCATCATGTACTTCACAAGAGGCATAAGTTTTATTGGGCAATGTCAGTCAGCCTTCCAAGTACTTGCTGGGATTCACACACTCATACTTATAGTAGAGCAAATAAATTTCTCAATTACTATTCGAATGTAAAGGAAAGTCAAGGAAGGAAAGAAGAACGGTAATAAAATGTGTTAAGAGGCTGCAGTAAAATTTATGGCAATTTTGTAAAGAAATGAAAATATAATAAAAACCTTTTTTAAAAAAACTTTAAAACTTTAACACCTCTTAAGCCTGCGCCATTATCTTATAAACAATAATTCCATTTTAACCTTTGAAATTATTACAAGTTTTCTTTGCGATTTTCTTTGCTTTGACTAGACATGACATTTTCTTTAGCAATTTATTTTCCTCACTATCACCAAAATCACAAGCATCATGCCTCCCTCCTTACATTTATCACTTTTACAGGGAGGCAAAGATTCTAAAGTACTCAAATAAAAAAAAAATAAAAAAAGAAATGAATCCTTTATAATTTTTTGTGCTTTTACATTGCACTGCGCTGCACATAAATTCGTTTCTTGTTTCTCATTAAAAAAAAAATAGTAAAAATCAAGCAAAAAGGTTTCGAATTCAAAATGTATTTAAACAACTGTCAGTTTGTATCGGAAATTCAACGTTGTTAGTTGTTAAATTTGAAAAATAACGGATAAAAAAATGCAATTACATATAAAAATTAAAGAGAATAATTTATTCATTTAATTGAAAACAAAAAGTTTTTAAAAATTTTAATAGAAAATTTTATAAAACATATTGAAAAATACATAAAATTAAAATAAAAAAAATAAAAAAATTATCAATTAATCATTGTTTTAATAATTATATAATCATGTAATATTAATGTAATTAAATATTTATTGACAGTGCTAAAATTAAAATTAAAAAAAATTATTGAAAATTTTAAAGTTTTAGTTGAAATAGTTAAGAAATAATTGAAAATTGGTGAGTTATTTTCATACATAAAATTTTATTACAATTCAGAGAAGTTGGCCGTATTTGATTTTCAATTTTTTTACATAAATTAATTAGTAAAAAAGTGAATTCGAAACATTTAAAGTTGTAAAAATACCAAAGATTTTGTAAAATCTAAGATTTCAAAATTTATCATAAATATTAAATGCAAAAATTGCTAATTGTACAAAACTTGGTGAGTTGAGAGAGAGTTTTTAAATTGAAACTACAATATTATAAAGTTGATCTCTTATGAAAATCGGATCCAGCTAATATCTATCGCTTTTTTAACAATAAAAACTTAAGAGTAAAGTTGGTTTTCTCATTTTTTGGAAAATTTTTTTTTCAATTTTGTTAATTTAAATTTTAAAATTTTTTTTTAAATTTTAAATTTTTTTTTGTTTTTTAAATTTTAATTTTTTTTTGGTGAAAAAAAAAATTTGGGTTAAAAAATAATTTTTCGATTTTTACCCATTGTAGGCCCAACTTACTATGGTTTTATATACGTCATTGCAAAGGTCTTTGAAATATCTATCAGATATCCATATTGTATATATTAATGACTTAGTAATCCAGATATACTAGGTAAAAAATAGGTCAAAAATCGAGGTTGACCTGGTTTTTTCATTATATCTCAGCCATTTGTGGACCGATTTTGCTGATTTTAAATAGCAAACTTCTCGAAAGCATGTCTGACACAATTATTGAAGATTTGGATCCCGAGGATATCTAAGGGTTTTCAGAAAATTGATTTCAACAGACAGACGGACAGACAGAAGGATATGACTTAATCGACTCCGCTATCTATAAGGATCCAGAATATATATACTTTATAGGGTCGGAAAATTATATTGTGGAAATTACAAACGGAATGACAAACTTATATATTTATACCCTTCTCACGAAGGTGAAGGGTATAAAAAGTGAATTCGAAAGTTGAATTTTCAAGTTGTAATAATAACGAAGATTTTGTAAAAATTAAGATTTAAAAATTTATCATAAATATTAAATGCAAAAACTTGAAAAGTTGAGAAAGGAGAAGTTAAATATTAAAATAATAATGTTTAGAGTTTTTAAATCGAAACTAAAATATTATAAAGTCAATCTCTTATGAAAATCACATTGGATCCTACAAATATCTATCGCTTTTAAATATTTTAAAACGATTTTTAACAACACAAACTTAACTTGAAGTTAGCACAAACTATAATTCTTAATAACGAAAAGTTTTACTGAAATTAAATTAAATCACACTATTTATTTTGGTTTAATTTTTATAAATTATGACCTACTAGCTGGGTAGAGTATGGACGATTAAAAAGTAAAAAATCGTATAGCAGAAATGCAATCTACGGAAAATTCTAAGAAATTTTCCCCAAGAAACCATAGGTCTAAAATCAAATCCTATCTTGCGCATTTTGTCTTTTATCCAATAAAAAAAATTAATACTGAAATATCATTGGATAAAAGACGAAATGCGTAAGATGGGATTTGATTTTAGACCAATGGTTTCTTGGGGAAAATTTCTTAGAGATGTATACCCCTATCATGTGAAATTTATGTTCCCATGAAATATCTATTTCCCTCGAAGGGAAAATTGCTATCATTCACAATAGTTGATTTTGTTCGTAACAGCTGTTTATTGTTTACAAAATTCCACGTGAACAAAGTTTATGAACGAAACATGGAATAGGGAACATATTCATGTGAAATATTGATTCGCGATAACGGTGATAATGAAAAAACCAGGACAACCTCGATTTTTTACCTATATCTGGATTACTAAGTCATTAATATAGACAATATGGATATTTAATGATAGATATTTCAAAGACCTTTGCAGCGTCGTATATAACGCCATAGTAAATTGGACCTACAATGGGTCAAAATCGGGAAAAAAATTTTAACCTGATTTTTTTTCACCATAAGTTTTTTTTCGCTAAATATTAAAAAAACAAAATTAAATTTAAGAAAAAAAATTTGTAAATTTAAAAAAACAATTCGAAGAAATATTTTTTGCAAAAACTTTGGAAAACAAATTTTTTGTTTACCTAAAAATATTTAAAATCTGTATTTTGAAGTATAATTTGGTGAAGGTTATATAAGATTCGGCACATCCGAATATAGCTCTGTTACTTGTTTTTCTAATATATTCTCACCACTTAGGTTTTTGACAACTGAGTTAGGTCTTTGACAGCAGAGTTTCCGATCTATGTTTACTATAATTTTTAAATTCATATGTTCATATATTCGAATATTATAATTATTTATAAATTTTTAAAGAGCAGCTACAATTTTCTTTCTTTAAATATATCAAATTTAAGTTCATCAGATATTTTAAAAATATTTTTTAAGTATTATTGAAAATTTTTTAAAAAAAATTCCTCATAAGTTTTTAAAACTGTTTTGTAAATCTAAAACAAATCTGCTAAGGATATTCCCCAATTTGTTCTTAACATATTTGTGGAATATTTCATGGCTCTATTTAACATGTCTTTCGGTGATAATTGCATTTTTTTAAAATTCCTACAAATTAATATCAATCATACGCACCCATGAACAATTTCACATCATAATATTAATAGGCAAATCGATTTCACATTATACATTAAATTTTAAAGGGATTTATTCACAGATGTGCAGAATATACATATATTTTATTGAAATCGGTTCAGTTGTTTAGAAGTTATAAGCGTTTAAAGATGTTACTAACACATATGCAAAAACGTGTACATGCTAAAAAGTAAGCAAAGCAATGCGTGTTTGTCCAATTTGTTGTTGTAAATAAATAAGAGAAACAATTAATCAGTATTGATTTCGCTCTGTTTTAAGTGAGAGTTGTTATAGAAAACAAAGAAGAAGACTTTAGTAATTTAAAGTCACTTAAAAAAATATATTTTAAAGATGTTTTTTTTTATTTTTTTTTAATTTTTAAAATACAAATACAAAGTAAATTGTAATTTCTAAATATTTTGTGAACTATAATTGCAAGATTTTCCAATAGTTTTGCATAGTTTCACTGAAAATTTTCGGGATTGGAATAGTGTTCATGGCACACCCAATATAAAGTAAATATTTAATTTCGAATATCTGTAGAACTATAATTGTAAGTGTTTAAAATTTTTACGAATTAATTTCTTATTACTGTGCGGAGTTTAGCTGATTATAGACGGAATTAGATTAGAGGGAGTAGCACCTCCCATACATACATAGTAAATACTGATTTCGAATATCTGGTGAAACAACATGGGAGGGGTTGGAAAAGTATTAATTGCAAGGTTCTTCAAACTTTGATCGCATAGCTCTCTTACCATTTTCCAGAGATTGGCTGAAAATGGTCGGGATTGCATTAGTGGTCGCGTCATAAAGTAAATAATTAATTTTGAATATCTGGAGAACTATAATTCTAAAAGTATTTAAACTCTGTATCAATCAATTTATTACCATTCTATGGAGGTTTGCTAAAAACGAATTTATTCCTGATCCCTGTTCGAAGTTTAGGTAAGCATGATCGGATTAAGCTACGTTTCCGAATACACCGTAATCGACGCCGATAACGAAATTCCATACATTTGCACCGAAAAAAAGTTCGTTTCAGAAATCGGAAATCAGAAATACCTGTCATTTGGGGCCGGAACGAAAACAACTTTAAGTAGGTTGTTTTCGGTGCTGTAGGAACGAAATTATTTAAATTATTTTTTTATTTCAAATTTAAAGAAAATCAAAATGAATAAAAAAAATAAATTTTCTTTATTGGAAGAGGAAAAAATAATAGATTTTGTCAAAAATAATAAAATTCTATTTAATGTGCGACATCCAAAATTAAAAAATAATTTCGTTTCTGTTTTATGCCGCAACCCAACTGAAAAGAAAACAATTCAGAAACGAGACGGTGACGAACACCAACGTTTTTCACTGAAAAGAAAACAATTCAGAAACGAGACGGTGACGAACACCAACGTTTTTCAGTTTCAGTTTTCGTTATCGGCGTCGATTACGGTGTATGCGGAAACCCAGCTTAATAAGGACTGACAGAGATGAAAGTAAAAAATATGTGAAATTTATATATATGATATTTCCTATGAAATATCCATTATCGTGATATTCCCATGAAATTTTCATTCACAATAGTTAATTTTGTTCGTAACAGCTGTTTATTGTTTACAAAATTCCATCTAAAAGACAAATATCGCCCAGGCCAGCCAAACAGGTTTGAAGATTAAGATTTTGAGGTTTTACTCCATGAAGATTGTTGTCAAGCTCAACAAGAGCTTGCAAAATCATTTGGATTTACTTAATCAGCATATTCAAAACGTTTGCGGGCAACAGGATTCATCCAAAAGCAGGGAATTGAATAACATACGAATTGAACCTGAGAGACTTTGAAAGTATATTGTGTATGGCTGAAATTATGTTTGAACGCTATAAAAGAAAATAATGTTTGCCCCGAATCATTACTTACGATGAGAAATGAATTCATTACAATAACCCGAAGCGTAAGATATTGTATGTGAAGCCCGGCCAACCAGCTGAATCGATATCAAAGCCAAATATTAATGGCGCTAAGGTAATTCTCTGTATTTAGTGTCAGCAAAAGAGTCCTACCTATATGAATCCTGCTGAAATCATTACAGACCATAACAGGGAACCTGTGCATTAACCGAAAAACGACCCGAATATGCAGCAAGACATGAAATCGTAATATTATATCATGTTAAATCTCGGCTACATTATGAAATACATACCTGTTAAAAACTATTTAGAAAGAAGTGGTTGTGAAGTTTTGCCTAACCCGCTTTATAGTCCACACCTTGCCCCGTCCGACTACTATTTGTTTCGATCGATGCAGAACGCTCTCTCTGGGATACACTTCACATTGGAAGAGAGTATCCGATATTGGCTTGATGCGTTCTTGACCTCAAAAGCTGTGCAGTTCTTTTGGCTCGAAATCCATCCATGAAAATCACTTAGTATTCAAATAATTTTTTAGGGTTTTTTGCTACAAAATGTTTAAAACTATTTCCGTTCGTGTTTCTGAATCAGGAAATTAATTGATACGAAAGTTAGGGATTAAGTTACTTAATTTTTAGTAGGGCAATAACATCGAAAAAGCCGCAAGCGGAATTTAAAGCAACTGTTTTATTAATGTAAATAAATATTTAAATATAATTTTCAACAACAATTTTAAATATCACCCTCTATTAAATTACTTGCCATTCATAAGTTATTTTCAAGCTAAATAAATTACAAACATTATATTATATTTAAAAAAAATGTATAGAAAAATATCAACATTTAAAAATCACTTAAGTTGCTTGATCAAAGGAAAAAAAATTGTCCTTGTCTGACGTCATTTAGAAAATAAAATTACAAAAAAAAAGAAAAAATCTGAGAAATTTTAAACCAAGTGCATTCGCATATTCTCATTGGCCTCTTAACCTCGTCCCCCGATTTCTCTCTACAACCACACTTAAGCAACCATAATTATTCAGTTAAAAACACAAACATACATTTCTACTCAATGAGACAATTTAAAAGACATCTGTTTTTGCTCGCTCACGAATCCTAATATATTTCAACAAAAGAGCATACACACATACACACCCACTCATATACAGGCTACTTAACGGGTTTTTTATGTTGCTGTTGTTGGTTTGTTTTGAAGTGGTTTTAATTGTGAATTAAGTCGCTATTGTGATGAGAGACAAATAAAACAACAACACAAAAATGACTAAAAGGCAACAAGAAAATATGATGATGATGACTGACTGACTGCACGCTAAATTTTTACCTCATGTATATTGTGAATTCTAGGTTACTATTTCAAGATATTTTCTGTTTCTAAATTTAACATTAACATTTGTAATATGTAATAATAAAAAAATAACGAAATAATGTCATAATGACGAGCCTAGCCGCCAAGGTAATTACAAATGACAATGATTTCTTATTGTTGTTGATTTATTGTAAACTTAAGTGTTTTCCTGTTTTCTTGTAAAAAAAAGGATTTATAAATAAATATTTTTAGGAAATTCAATGTTAAAGACAAGGTGAAATAAATTCTTAAAGAAATAACAAAAATGGTGAAATAAATATGCATTTGAAAACAAATGATAATAAATATTTACTACTTCAATGAAAGGTCAACGCAGCGTATGTGAAATATTTGAATTTCATAAAAGATATTAAAAATAAATGAAAAAATATTTAATACATTTTTGCGTTCATGCAAAAAAGACGAACAATTAACTAAATTAAAATTTAAAGAATTGAAAAAAGTTTTTTGTAGTGGTTTGTTTTAAAGAAAAGTGATTTTATAAAGTATTATTTAAATTAAAATAAATAAAAATAAACCTAAATGTAAAATGTAACCGGTTTTCTTTTAAAAAATCCATAGCAGGTACGAGTGGGGGTCAATATGTCCGTGACTTTTTGAATTTCCCGCCTCTTAAATGAAAGGGCAACATTATTCCTGCCAACAGGCATCTGTTCTGTCAAAATTTGAACAAGCTGTTTTAGTTTGTGTTTGACAGCCATTGATAGCAGACTACCGCGTGACTTGAGGAAAGCATTAAAAAGTGAATTTCGTGTGCTCATTAAGAAGAGTTTTTTTTGTGAAAAAAACTTTACTCAAACCAAGGCTAAGCTTGATAAATTCTGGGAACCCCCCAATTTCCATGGTAAAAAAGTGGTTTACTGAATTTCGTTGTGGCCGTAATATACTCGAAAGATGCCGAACGTTCTGGACGTCCAGTTGAGGTCTCTACATCCGAAACAATTGAAAAAAGATCACGATATGGTGTTGGCCGATATGAGATTGAAAGTGAGAGATTATGGACGCCATTGTTATCTCATATGGCTCAGTGGTTTCAATTTTGAATGTTCACTTGGGTATGAGAAAGCTTTCCGGAATATGGATGCCACGTTTGCTCACAATCGGGTGAGCATGGCAAAATTCCATGAATTATGATACGAATTGCTCCCTCATCCGCACCATTCCCCGGATTAAGCGTGAATGACTTTGGAATCTCATCTCACAAACAAATTGCAGAAACGCTGCACATTGTTTTCAAAAAGTCACGGACCTATTGACCCGCTGACGATGTTCTAAAACTAGTTAAATCAAAATCACTTTAATTTTTTGAAAATTGTTTATACTTTGAAATTTTAAAGTTCAATTAAAAGAATATCTAACCCTATCAAAAAAAAACTGAGTACGCACGTGTTTTGGACATAATGTCAATGCCCTGTGTTATGCTGTCCGCTTTCGACGCGATGCTGGTTGAGCTTTACATACGCCAATTCATTGGTAAGATACTTGGTAAAAGGATCATATGTGCTACGTTAGGAGAGATCAGTGTTTCAAAACTTGCCAATCGTGGAACTCGCAGTGATGAATATTAACTCCTCTTTTATGGAATTTAGCTATGAATCCTTGAAAAAAGGAGGATTAAAATTGTCTTATATGCAGACGATATAGAGGTACTGATATCTTGATATTAATTTGAGAGTGACAATCACCTTAGCTAATCTCTAAGTCATAGCATGCCTACACTAATAGCAGATCTATGAAATAGAGCAGGAATATTCTCTTGTTGTCTTCTAGGACATTAAGCGAAGCTTTACATACACTGATTCATTGGTAAGATATTTGGTAATTGGATCATATGTGCTACATTAGGAGAGATCAGTGTTTTAAAACATGCAAATCGTTGGTTGAGTCGGAAAGCAGAAGGATTAAAATTGTCAAATATGCGAATGATGTAGAAGCATTGATATCCCGATATAAAATTTCGGGATATAATATCGAGTAGTATGGCGTCAGCATTGAGAACACTGAGAGTGTGGAGTGTTGGCTAACCGATACCTTTCTTTGAATATCCCGAATAAGAATATGAGACTAATTGGACTCTTCCCACCTGCAGGTGTCCTGAGAATTTCCTGGGGCTGAATTTCCACATTCGATGTCGAATAAAATTTTTAGTAATTTTCTTATTTGAGATTATGGCATTCAATAACGAGCAAGATATTTAGTACATTTTATAGTATTCGATCACGAATGGGGTAATTAGGATCCCTGATATCTACAAAAGGTGGAATAGGTTCGGTGATTTCATTCTTCATTGAATTATATGGGATAAAGTTCTGTTTCAGGCTAACTAACATTTGTAGTGCTCTACATTCCGATATTTCTACAGTAAAACCTGCTGCTATTTGTATATTTACTTATAGCAAGGAGGACGTTAATGAAAAAGCAGGCATCTTCTCGACATCCAGGTTAACCAAAGAATAAATAAAAATACGGCACATTCTAGAATAAAGCTAATATGAGTCCATGGTCATGATAACTGCCAGGTTAACTATATAGCTGATGCATTTTCCAGACGTTTTGAGGTAATGTACTACGTTTGAACTCTGACATTTTACAAACTGCAACAGGGACTGTTTGGGCCAATGAAAGGTATTAAACGGCGAAAAATAAAGGCTATTGGTGTCATCACGACCAAACGCTGCATCATGGGAGTGTATAAAATGAGACTGAATCTACGGATCAATGTTAATAAATACAGTGTAAATCATATATCGTGAATATATTGAGCTCAAATATGAATTTATCCAATTGAACTTTAAATATTGGGTGTATGACTTGAAAATGTATAAATTTATTCAAAGTGTTGGCCTTGTTTCTGGAAATATATGGATTCCAAGCCAGAAGAACTGGCCATGAAGGGATACTCTGTTCCAAAGTGAAGCGTATCCCAAAGAGGGCGTTCTGCATCAATCGAAACAAATAGTAGTCAGTGGGACAAGGTCTGGACTATAAAGCGGATGAGGGGAAACTTCCCAACCACTTCACTCTAAATAGTTTTTAACTGGTATAACAAGTTGTGGGCGTGTTTTGTCATGATGGAATATTACGATTTCATTTCTGGCCGCATATTCTGCAGTTTTTAGGCCAATATTCGCTTCAAATGAATCAGTTGCATTGTGCAGCTCATAATAGATAAAGGGAATTACCTTAGCACCATGGAAATTCAGCTTTAATGTCGATTCGACTGGTTGGCTGGGCTTCACATACGATATCTAACGCTTCGTGTTATCGCAAGTAATGATTCGGTGCATCATCGTCTTTCATTTATTCTACATAGTTTGGGTAAAAATGGGCGGTATTGTATTAGTGGGCGTTGCACCTACATGCAATGTAAATTGTTAATCACCCCTATCGCAAATCAATATTTCACATGAAATATGTACCCATTTCCCATTTTTCGTTCATAAACTTTGTTCAATTTGTAAACAATAAACAGCTGCTACGAACAAAATCAACTATTGTGAATGAAAAGTTTAGGGGAATATCACGATAGCAATTTTCCCTTCGAGGGAAATTAATATATCATGGAAACATAAATTTCACATATTTTTCACGATAGGGGTGAATATTATAGAACTATAATCGTAAAAGTATTTAAACTTTGTATGAATAAATTTCTTATCACTGTACGGAGTTTGGCTGAAAATGGGCGGTATTGTATTACTGGGCGTGGCACCTATCATATAAATTAAATAGTTATTTTCGAATATCTGGAGTACTATAACTGAATCAATTTCATATCATGGCATGAAGTTTAACAAAAAATAGGAACGATAGGAACAGGGGGAGTCACCTTCCATACAAAGTAAATAGCTATTTCTAAATATCTTGAGAACTATAGTTACAAGATTATTCAAACTATTTTTTATACTTTCAATGGCAAAAGCAAATTAAAAACTAACAAAAAATTCCGGTATTAATTATATTCATTTAATTTTTTATAAAATCCTTCCACATTCTTTATTTTATTACAATTCCGAATAAAGATTTTAGTAAATTAAGCTCAAATTTAATTAATTAATTCAAAGCTCTGGTTAGCAACTAGTTGTGTTTTTATTTATTCTAATGGTTCTTTTTAATACATAATTAATAAATAAAACAATAGCTTAACTTCATGTTAAAATAATTTATGTTTCAACTTTCTTTATTTATAGCAATGAACGCCCAAATATTCCTGTTTATATTACTCTCAATAAGTCTAGAACACTTTGCACAAGCAGAATTTCAGTAAGTCCAAGCTTTTCTCTAATCATATCACATAAATCAAAAATATAATTTTCTCATTATCCCCCCATCAGACATAGTTTAGAAATCACAGATATTTTACCCGAAGATATAAAACGTTACGACAAAATGAGGCCGCCCAAAAAGGAGGGTCAACCAACGATAGTCTACTTTCATGTCACCGTCATGGGTTTAGATTCAATCGATGAGAATTCCATGACCTATGTGGCCGATATATTCTTTGCCCAGACCTGGAAAGATCATCGTTTAAGACTGCCGGAAAATATGACACAGGAATATCGTTTACTAGAGGTGGATTGGCTGAAACGTTTATGGCGTCCGGATTCGTTTTTCAAAAATGCCAAATCGGTAACATTTCAAACGATGACCATACCAAATCATTACATGTGGCTGTATAAAGATAAAACTATATTGTATATGGTGAAATTGACATTAAAACTGTCGTGTATTATGAATTTTGCCATTTATCCGCATGATACACAGGAGTGTAAACTACAGATGGAGAGTTGTAAGTAATGAGGACTGGGAAGAAGTAAAGCAAGTGCAAAATTTATTTGATTGTTTTGATTTTATAGTATCACACACCACGGATGACATGATATTTCAATGGGATCCCACCACACCTTTGGTGGTCGATGAAAACATCGAATTGCCTCAGGTGGCGCTGATACACAATGAAACGGCCGATTGTACGCAGGTCTATTCCACCGGTAATTTCACCTGCCTGGAGGTGGTCTTCACTTTGAAGAGACGTCTCGTTTACTATGTTTTCAATACCTACATACCCACTTGCATGATTGTCATTATGTCTTGGGTTTCATTTTGGATTAAGCCAGAAGCTGCTCCGGCACGTGTCACTCTGGGTGTCACTTCTCTACTAACTCTATCAACGCAACATGCGAAATCTCAATCATCGCTACCGCCCGTCTCCTACTTGAAAGCAGTGGATGCTTTTATGTCCGTGTGTACGGTTTTCGTGTTTATGGCTTTAATGGAATATTGTTTAATCAACATTGTGTTAAGTGATACGCCCATACCAAAGCCCATAGCTTATCCTCCCAAACCCAAGCCAGAAGAACCTAAAAAAGAGGAGGCGAAACCCGAGCCGCCACCACCACCAGCTCATCCACCGCTAACGGATGAAAAAATCGAAAAGATATTCGATGAAATGACAAAAAACAAAAGGGTAAGTTGAGGCTTTTCTTAAAACATAAAGTAGTTTTTGCAATTATTATAAATTTCCAGTCACATTTGGGTCATGGCCATAGCCATACTACACGTCGTGTTATGCGGCCACCACTCGATGCCGATGGTCCTTGGATTCCTCGCCAAGAATCTCGCATTATTTTAACACCCACAATAGCTCCTCCACCAGCACCACCCAAGCCCGCTGAACCCGAACCGCCCAAACCGAAACTAACACCTCAACAGGAACGTTTAAAACGTGCCATTTACATTGATCGTACTTCTCGTGTAGCTTTCCCAGCTTTATTTGCCTCTCTAAATGCCATCTATTGGATAGTATTTTATGAATATCTTTAAGGAGCTGAAAACGTCTAAAAACAACACACTCTCTATTGTAGATGATTAGAAAATTTAAATTTAAGAAACAAACTAAAAACTGTCATGCAGAAAAACACAATGTTGTTGAAGTATTTTTAAAGGTTTTTTATCTGTTTATATTTAGATGAACGAGGCCAAAACCAGCAGACATTTTTTCAAAGAAAATTTGAAGTTCTTTAATTACACTAAATGATAATCTAGACTTACCAGCAGAAGCTGCTGTTTCCAGATTCTTGTGATTTTATTATTTAATGAAATTTTTTTTATATTTATTCAAATTTTATACCATTTTTATATTTTAGCATTAAACAAATTCACTTTTTTATTAAGATTCTTTTAAATAATACTTTTTTTATTTAATTTATTATTTTTCCATTTCTTTAACGTTATTTTATCAAAAATTGTACGTTTTTTACCATTAACACATCTCCAAAAGGAGTGAGCAATTAAAAATGGCAGACACTGAATTTGCATTTACATCTTTATACTTTTTTAACACAATTTTATTTTAAAATAACTTTAATTACAACTTAATACTGCATGTTATCACATTTATTACATGATTTACTTTATATTAAAACACAAATATTTTAATTTTCTTGATTTATTAACACTTTGTAATTAATTTTATTAAGAACCAAAATCCTCTATGCATTTAATTCGCCAATGACTGACACTCAACTAAATCAAAACATCAAAACAATGCAATAACACAGGCATACAAACATGTATTAAATAGGAGGCCATGTTGTGTTTACATTTCTGCTCGTATTTACAACAACAAACGTAAAGAACTCTATTTTTAAGTACAGCTCTATTTAAAAAGATATGTTGTTGTTGTTTTCTAATGATTGTCTTTACTACTAGTTAGCAAAGTCTTAAACCTTTTATTGTGAATGTCATCATGGTGTCACAATAGTGATGTCAATCAACTATTTTAAATCATAACGTGTAATTAATGATGATGAAATGTTGAATAGACATGTAATTTCAAGTTGGATGAAACAAAATATTCTTAAATTACTTTTTTAATACAATGTAAACAAGAATTCATGTAAATAATCAAAAAAATATGAAAATTAAAGCAATTTATTTTAAATCTTTGCAAAAATTTAAAAACAAACAAAAAATATAACTTTTTTTAATAATAATTAGTAGAACCTTAACTAAATTAAATATAATATGAATAAAATATCAAAACACTAATAAAGCTTTTAAAATGTTTTAATAGAATTTATCCAAAATTTAATTTTAACATATAAGCAGTGGATTTTTTAATTTTTCAAAAATTGTTTTAAAAATCTATAATTAATTTATTATTTCTTTATGAAAACAACATTGTGTTTTTCTAAGCCTAAATCTTATTTCAACACAAAAACAATGTTCAAATAATTAAACTAATTAAGTATTTTAATAGGTTATTATTAAAAATATTAAAAACAAACAAATCTAACAAATACTTCAAATACCACATTTAAATATAAAAAATAATATTGTTGTAAATATTCAAACATAATTAAATTAAAAATTTAAAAACTAATTATGTTTATAACATTATTTTTATTTAAAATATAAATTACTTAATTAAAATTGTAAAAAAGAAAGGAAACATTTAAAAAAATATTCTAAAAAATTACAAATGCTAATAATAAAATATAGTACAAGTGTCACAATTATAGTTATAAATTAAGGGTTTAGTGTAAAAACATGATAAAAGACAAGGTTTTGAAAACGAATATTATTACTGAACTTTATAAAAATGACAAAATTATTTTTAATAAGAATTTTCAAACTAAAGTTTTGTTTTTTCTACAAATATTTAATAGTTTTTATTTTCTAGTCTCACATCTATTTTTGTTACATTTATTTTTTAATTTTTAAAGCTTATCATGTTTTTACTTTAAGCTTTTAAATATTTGCCGCAAATTATTATTATATTAATTTTAAGTAAACTATTTATTATGCTAATTGTTGTTTTAAATATTCAGTAAACAAACTTGTAAATATTATTTAGTTTAAACAAAGTAATTAACTTATTATTTTAAAAACATATGTATTAATGTTGCCATAATTTTAGAAACCAGCATATCTAGTTTGACTTTTATAAAAGCGCTGAAAAAACTTAACTATTATATAGAAATCTAAACTGCTAAAGTTTTTAAAAGAAACCTTATGCGAAATTGTTAAACTTCCGTATTTTTCTCAAACTATTTTCGAATTCTGGATATAAGTGTTGGCATATTTTTTAATTTCATACTTTTAGAAACTGGCTTATCTGCTAACAATTTTAAAAAAGTTCTGATAAAATTAAACTATTTATTGAATTTTGGCTGTATACTTTTCAAAATTGAACATTTTTTAAATTGATTGTGTCAAGTCAAAATAAATATTACCAAATAACCGCCGGAATTTAAAGCGATCTTGGATTTAAACTTAGAAAAATATAGTGTGATAAATTTGTATCTCTTTTTTATATCTTGCAACATTTTTCAAATTGAATTTTCTTATTATTTCCACAACTCTACATTTTATATTTCGTTTTAATCTCAAAGAAATTTTACGCCATTTTACTTTTAATTTGTTTTGTATATTATAAATATTATTACAACAAAATAATACACAAATACATTTATACAAACATGCATTCAATAGGCGGCCATGTTGTGTTTACATTTCTGCACATATTTACAACAACAAACGTGAAGTACTCTCTTTTTAAGTCTAGCTCTATTTAAATGAGATGTAGTTGTTGTCTTAAGATGTTTGTCTTTACTACTAGTTAAACCTTTTATTGTGAGTGTCATCATGGCGTCACAATAGTGGTGCCAAATAATTTAAATGATAACGTGTAATTAGTGCTAAAAAAAAGATTCAATAAACATTGGCCCATAATCATAGTCAGAAATAAAGAATACTTTAAGAGAATTTAACTCGACTTTACTCAAGAGTGGACTTTAGGTCTATCATAGACAAGTTAAAGTATACTTCTGACGTTGAAGTCGACTTTAAATACAAAACTAGCTGAAGTTGTTATTAACTCGTTTAACAACAGCATCAGCTGTTCTTCACCAAGTAAAAAAGTTCTGCAGAATGTAAAAAATGTTTAAGTTACAAGATATTGGTAGAGATTTTGCAATTATTGAACAGTTATCAATAAAATTAGTACCAAAATATTCTAATTATGATATTCATCTTATATATTTAATTTTTCCACAACAAACTACTTTTTTTTTTAATTTTGTTCAGCTGTTCAGCGTTGCAATTTGTCTGTATTTTGTTGTATATTGTATGAAAACATTTTCTACAATTGCGGTGGACCCCAGTTAAAGTCGGTTCAATTTAAAACATACTTTAATTTTGACTATAGTTGCAAAATAATTAAAAGCTGGTTTTTATTTTAAAGTTGTTTCTAAAAAGAACCGACTTTAGTGTTTGACTATGATTATGGGCCATTATTTTCAAGTCGAAAATAAAATATTTTACAGAAATTTAAGGTGCAATAGTTTTAAAAAGAGAAACATTATGCGAAAGAAATTGTTTAAATTTAGAATGTTTTTCAAACAATTTTCAAAATTATATAAAATAACCACTTGAATTATAGTAGTCTCCATAATTTCAATCTAGTGGGACAATTGTTTTTATACCGTTCAGGGTATTTATAAGTTTGTCATTCCGTTTGTAATTCTACATTTTTCATTTGCGACCCCGCAAAGTTCTGGATCGTTATAGATAGCAGAGTCGATAGAGTCGATATAGCCATCCGTCCGTCTGTATGTTGAAATCAACTTTCCGTAGCCTTCAAATAACTTACATGCATGATTCATACATCAAGGGATGGGAATTCTCCCGGTGCGGTTGCTATCTATTTAAATCGAGAATATCGCCTAAAAATGTCTGAAATATAAGGAAAAAACCAGGGCAACCTTGATTTTTTTTATCTATTTTCGATATAGATATCCAATAATAGATATTTCAAAGACCTTTGCAACGGCATATATAAGGCCAAAGTAAGTCGGACCTATAATGGATCAAAATCGATAAAAATATTTTTTACCCCGAATTTTTTTCACCAATTTTTTTTTTAATTAATTTAAAAAAATAATTTCTACATAAAATTTGTTTCGATAATAAATTAAAAAAATTAATTTTGTTCATTTAAAAATATTTAAATTTAAATTTTTTTTTTGTATTTTTTAACAATTTTCAAAATCAATTTTACTATTCGTCGTTCTATTTCACAGTAGATTTCTATAACGCTACATTTTATATTTCGATTAGGCTTCTAAAAACATTAACGTACTATTATTTTAATTTTTTTTTGTAATTTTAAGCAGATTTGTTAGAGATTTATATTTAGATAAATAATTTTAAGATTTTAAAGTATTATAAATATTATAAATTAAAAAAAGATTAAATAAATGTATGTCTGTAACGTGTTAATTATGTAAGTGTTAACAATGAATCAATGAAATCTGGTTAATTATATAATTGTTAAAGTAAATACAAAAAAATAAATAAATGAAATTGATTAAAAATTATAAATTAAATAAATAAAAAAATAAACGATTATGTATAAGTATATTAAACAATAAATAATTGTTGTTATTAAAAGAAAAAAAAGCTCTAAGCATAGCTGTCAGATGTTTCCGATCCCAAAAGTCTGATTTAAAATATAATTTTCAAAGATTTACGATTTAAAATCTGCCATCAATCTGTAAATAACTCAGATAATAGTGATTGAACATATTTTTTTCTTTTTTTCATCTAAAATTTAGTTCAATAAATTTGGCAAACAAAAATTCTGTTTAAATTGTGATTTAAAATTTGGATACAATATTAAACAATGTTTAAATTTTTCCAAAATACATAAACATCTCCTAAAATCAGCAATATTCTATATGACCCCATGTTCCAGAATACCCTACTCTTACCTATAATTAATTCTGTAAATAAAATGAATGAATCCCATTAATTCAACAAAAATTCATTCATAAAATTGTTCATTGAACTTTCTAAACTAAAAAAGAAAATGAAGCATCAATGAATTACCAAGAAAAGTGGGAGTTTTAAGAGAGCACATACAAAAACAAACTTAAACAAAACCATATGGTCCTTACACATTCAACAGTTTATTATTGTTTCCCCTTAACACACACACACATTCTTGATACCAACAATTTGTTGATAAACAATAATAAAAGAAATACAAAACAAGCAACACGTGTTTAAAATTATAAATAAAGAAAAGCCAACTTTTAGGCGCAGGCGTAATAAACCAAGAGTTGAAAAACAACAAGAGACAACCATTGTCAAAATGACAAGTGACAGCAACAAAAAAAAAGATATTGATTTTTCATTAAATGAAAAAAACAAGCACAAATTTACATACATCTTCTTGTTGCTTATTGAAAACATAAATAAATACACAAAATTAAAAGAAAACTAAATAAAAATTATAAAATAAAGCCTATCTTAAGGAGGTTTAAAGTTTTTTTCCCCACATCAAATGTAGTTTATTAAAAATAAAAAAAGAACATTAAAGGAAATAAACCACAAACAGACAGTGAACAAAAAAGAAAGCAAAGATAAGAGTTTTTTTTCTAGCCAACATATTTTTCCGGTTATGCTAAATATGCGACCATATGTGCCCTCAAATCGTATCGCCATACGCGATTCCATTGATGAAGACATAAGCGACGATGTAGATGATGAGGTATTCATTAAGGATTCAAAATCATCAAAGGTTTGTAATTCTTTTTTTTTTAGATTAAATACTTTATTTTTCTTTATGAAAATAATCTATTTCCAGATGAGTGAGGAGAAGGGCTTAAAGCGTCCTTTAATGGCACCCAGACGTAAAAATGGCAAATCCCAAAATTCGGTGCCCATAATGAAAAAACATCGCCGCTGCTGTTGGCGTTGCTGTGAACCCTTCTGCTATGGCCTGGCTGCTTTGACCATTATTATAGCCTTGATCAGCTTGATAGCTTTAATACTAACCATGGTTCCTGTGTCCATGCAAAAAATCAAATTATGGCTGCATCATCCACAAATTTCACCCTCTTTACCACTGGCTTTAAGCGATGATGGCCAGAAATCTTATGGCGACAGTATGGGCAGTGAATTTGTGCCTTGTACCCAGATCAGCGTGCAAAAGCTGTGGTCGCGCACCTTTCCCCGCATGAATAGTGAGAGTCCGGTGCGTAAAGCTGATTTGAATGGTGATGATGTGTCGGATATAATATTTGGTTTTGGTGTCGATGACAATATCCAGTATGAGGGCTATCCGTTGCCGAAATGCAAGAGCCCCATTCAAGGGGATGAGGTGCCCTGTGAGGGTGGTGTTATAGCTGTGAATGGTGTTAGCGGGGATTTGCTGTGGCAAACTTGGAGTGTGGCGAATGTGTTTTCGCTGTTGTGTACGGTGGATATAAATCTGGATGGTTATCCGGATTGTGTGGCGGCCGGAAGATTGGGGGTGAGTTAAAATTTACTGGATGTCGAAACAATTTTATGAAAAACTCAGAGTTTTTAAAATTACCGTCTTATATATACCCTTCACCTTCGTGAGAAGGGTATATACATATAAGTTTGTTATTCCTTTTTAATTTCCACAATATAATTTTCCGACCCTATAAAGTACATATATTTTGGATACTTATAGATAGCGGAGTCGATTAAGCCATGTCCGTCTGTCTGTCTGTCTGTTTGTCTGTCTTTCTTCAATAATTCTGTCAGACATGCTTTCGAGAGCTTTTCTATTTAAAATCAGCAAAATCGGTCAACAAATGGCTGATATATGAGGAAAAAACCATCAATCTGGATTACTAAGTCATTAATATAGACAATATGGATATCTAATGATAGATATTTCAAAGACCTTTGCAACGACTATAAGACCATAGTAAGTTGGACCTACAATGGGTCAAAATCGGAACCCAAATTTTTTTTTACCAAAAAACATTATTTTAAAATTTAAAAAAAAAAAATTAAAATTAAATTTAAAAAAACAAATTTTTTCCAAAAAATTAAAAAAACAACTGGAAAAAAATTGATTTTGTTTACCTAAAAATATATAAGATTCGGCACAGCCGAATATAGCTCTCATACTTGTTTTTTCATAAAATTGTAAAATGTGTGTTTTTCTAATTTGAGCGATTTTTGTGACTTAAGTGATTTTCGTTTTATTTTAAAGATCTTTTGTTTTCATGTCGAAAATGTTGAAGCGATTTTTCACCAATTATTGTTTTTTTTATGAACAAATGATTTGTTTTTTGTGAATTTGTCGTTTCTCGTAATTTTTAAGTGTTTTTCTGATTTTAGCGACTTTTTAATTTTGGCGATTTTTTTCTGAAATTTTAATATTTTTTTTTTAATTTTAGCGATTTTCATTAAACCAAATGAGTTTGTTTTCCTAGAACAAAAATTTATTTTTTGCTAAATTAGCATTTTCTATAATTTAAGTGATTTTTTTTTTAAATATTACCGTTTTTTTATTTGCGTTTTCTGATTTAAGCGATTTTTTCAATTTGCATTTTTTTGTCGTTTTCGTATTTTAGCGACTTTTCATTTTGGCGTTTTTTATTCCTGAAAAATTTATATTGTGACGAAATTAGACTATAAATTTTAATTTAACGGCCTGTAACGACTGCTTGCAAAATGTTTATATTCGTTATTCACAAAATGAATTGTTCTTTTAGCGATTTTCCGCGTTTTTTTTTTTAATTTTACGTTTTTTTAATTTTATAAATTTACTAATTTAGGGACTTCAATTCAATTCTCATGCTAGCTTTTTTTGTGAAATGGTTTAATATGTGATTTTTAAAGTGACACTTTTTGATTTTAGTCTTCATTTTAGCAACGTTTTGTGTTTTTCTAATTTGAGCGATTTTTGTGACTTAAGTGATTTTAAGTGACAATTCGTTTTATTTTAACGATCTTTTGTTTTCATATCAAAAATGTTTAAGTAATTTTTCACCAATTATTGTTTTTTTATGAACAAATGATTTCTTTTTTTTGTGAATTTGTCGTTTCTCGTAATTTAAATTTTTTTTTTCTGATTTTAGCGACTTTTTAATTTTGGCGATTTTTTTCTGAAATTTAAATATTTTTAAATGTTAGCGGTTTTTATTAAACTAAATGAGTTTGTTTTCAATTTTTTTTTTTGCTTCTATAATTTAAGAGATTTTTTTTAAATATTATCGTTTTTTTATTTGCGTTTTCCTAATTTAAGCGATTTTTTCAATTTGTAAAATTATTTTTTATATTTTTTTTTTTGTTGAAATTTAGATTTTTTTTTGCGAATTTGTGATTTTTGTATTTTAGCGATTTTTAATTTTGGCGTTTTTTGTTTCTGAAAATTACGAAATTACACTATCAATTTGAATTTAACGGTCTGTAACAACTGCTTGCTGTTCATCATGTTTATATTCGTTATTCACTGAATTAATTGTTTTTTTTTTAGCGATTTTTTTTTGGAAATTTATAAATAAATTTACTAATTCAGCGTCTTGAATTCAATCTTCATTTTAGCTTTTCTAAATAATCAAAAAAATATGAAAATTAAAGCAATTTATTTTAAATCTTTGCAAAAATTTAAAAACAAACAAAAAATATAACTTTTTTTAATAATAATTAGTAGAACCTTAACTAAATTAAATATAATATGAATAAAATATCAAAACACTAATAAAGCTTTTAAAATGTTTTAATAGAATTTATCCAAAATTTAATTTTAACATATAAGCAGTGGATTTTTTAATTTTTCAAAAATTGTTTTAAAAATCTATAATTAATTTATTATTTCTTTATGAAAACAACATTGTGTTTTTCTAAGCCTAAATCTTATTTCAACACAAAAACAATGTTCAAATAATTAAACTAATTAAGTATTTTAATAGGTTATTATTAAAAATATTAAAAACAAACAAATCTAACAAATACTTCAAATACCACATTTAAATATAAAAAATAATATTGTTGTAAATATTCAAACATAATTAAATTAAAAATTTAAAAACTAATTATGTTTATAACATTATTTTTATTTAAAATATAAATTACTTAATTAAAATTGTAAAAAAGAAAGGAAACATTTAAAAAAATATTCTAAAAAATTACAAATGCTAATAATAAAATATAGTACAAGTGTCACAATTATAGTTATAAATTAAGGGTTTAGTGTAAAAACATGATAAAAGACAAGGTTTTGAAAACGAATATTATTACTGAACTTTATAAAAATGACAAAATTATTTTTAATAAGAATTTTCAAACTAAAGTTTTGTTTTTTCTACAAATATTTAATAGTTTTTATTTTCTAGTCTCACATCTATTTTTGTTACATTTATTTTTTAATTTTTAAAGCTTATCATGTTTTTACTTTAAGCTTTTAAATATTTGCCGCAAATTATTATTATATTAATTTTAAGTAAACTATTTATTATGCTAATTGTTGTTTTAAATATTCAGTAAACAAACTTGTAAATATTATTTAGTTTAAACAAAGTAATTAACTTATTATTTTAAAAACATATGTATTAATGTTGCCATAATTTTAGAAACCAGCATATCTAGTTTGACTTTTATAAAAGCGCTGAAAAAACTTAACTATTATATAGAAATCTAAACTGCTAAAGTTTTTAAAAGAAACCTTATGCGAAATTGTTAAACTTCCGTATTTTTCTCAAACTATTTTCGAATTCTGGATATAAGTGTTGGCATATTTTTTAATTTCATACTTTTAGAAACTGGCTTATCTGCTAACAATTTTAAAAAAGTTCTGATAAAATTAAACTATTTATTGAATTTTGGCTGTATACTTTTCAAAATTGAACATTTTTTAAATTGATTGTGTCAAGTCAAAATAAATATTACCAAATAACCGCCGGAATTTAAAGCGATCTTGGATTTAAACTTAGAAAAATATAGTGTGATAAATTTGTATCTCTTTTTTATATCTTGCAACATTTTTCAAATTGAATTTTCTTATTATTTCCACAACTCTACATTTTATATTTCGTTTTAATCTCAAAGAAATTTTACGCCATTTTACTTTTAATTTGTTTTGTATATTATAAATATTATTACAACAAAATAATACACAAATACATTTATACAAACATGCATTCAATAGGCGGCCATGTTGTGTTTACATTTCTGCACATATTTACAACAACAAACGTGAAGTACTCTCTTTTTAAGTCTAGCTCTATTTAAATGAGATGTAGTTGTTGTCTTAAGATGTTTGTCTTTACTACTAGTTAAACCTTTTATTGTGAGTGTCATCATGGCGTCACAATAGTGGTGCCAAATAATTTAAATGATAACGTGTAATTAGTGCTAAAAAAAAGATTCAATAAACATTGGCCCATAATCATAGTCAGAAATAAAGAATACTTTAAGAGAATTTAACTCGACTTTACTCAAGAGTGGACTTTAGGTCTATCATAGACAAGTTAAAGTATACTTCTGACGTTGAAGTCGACTTTAAATACAAAACTAGCTGAAGTTGTTATTAACTCGTTTAACAACAGCATCAGCTGTTCTTCACCAAGTAAAAAAGTTCTGCAGAATGTAAAAAATGTTTAAGTTACAAGATATTGGTAGAGATTTTGCAATTATTGAACAGTTATCAATAAAATTAGTACCAAAATATTCTAATTATGATATTCATCTTATATATTTAATTTTTCCACAACAAACTACTTTTTTTTTTAATTTTGTTCAGCTGTTCAGCGTTGCAATTTGTCTGTATTTTGTTGTATATTGTATGAAAACATTTTCTACAATTGCGGTGGACCCCAGTTAAAGTCGGTTCAATTTAAAACATACTTTAATTTTGACTATAGTTGCAAAATAATTAAAAGCTGGTTTTTATTTTAAAGTTGTTTCTAAAAAGAACCGACTTTAGTGTTTGACTATGATTATGGGCCATTATTTTCAAGTCGAAAATAAAATATTTTACAGAAATTTAAGGTGCAATAGTTTTAAAAAGAGAAACATTATGCGAAAGAAATTGTTTAAATTTAGAATGTTTTTCAAACAATTTTCAAAATTATATAAAATAACCACTTGAATTATAGTAGTCTCCATAATTTCAATCTAGTGGGACAATTGTTTTTATACCGTTCAGGGTATTTATAAGTTTGTCATTCCGTTTGTAATTCTACATTTTTCATTTGCGACCCCGCAAAGTTCTGGATCGTTATAGATAGCAGAGTCGATAGAGTCGATATAGCCATCCGTCCGTCTGTATGTTGAAATCAACTTTCCGTAGCCTTCAAATAACTTACATGCATGATTCATACATCAAGGGATGGGAATTCTCCCGGTGCGGTTGCTATCTATTTAAATCGAGAATATCGCCTAAAAATGTCTGAAATATAAGGAAAAAACCAGGGCAACCTTGATTTTTTTTATCTATTTTCGATATAGATATCCAATAATAGATATTTCAAAGACCTTTGCAACGGCATATATAAGGCCAAAGTAAGTCGGACCTATAATGGATCAAAATCGATAAAAATATTTTTTACCCCGAATTTTTTTCACCAATTTTTTTTTTAATTAATTTAAAAAAATAATTTCTACATAAAATTTGTTTCGATAATAAATTAAAAAAATTAATTTTGTTCATTTAAAAATATTTAAATTTAAATTTTTTTTTTGTATTTTTTAACAATTTTCAAAATCAATTTTACTATTCGTCGTTCTATTTCACAGTAGATTTCTATAACGCTACATTTTATATTTCGATTAGGCTTCTAAAAACATTAACGTACTATTATTTTAATTTTTTTTTGTAATTTTAAGCAGATTTGTTAGAGATTTATATTTAGATAAATAATTTTAAGATTTTAAAGTATTATAAATATTATAAATTAAAAAAAGATTAAATAAATGTATGTCTGTAACGTGTTAATTATGTAAGTGTTAACAATGAATCAATGAAATCTGGTTAATTATATAATTGTTAAAGTAAATACAAAAAAATAAATAAATGAAATTGATTAAAAATTATAAATTAAATAAATAAAAAAATAAACGATTATGTATAAGTATATTAAACAATAAATAATTGTTGTTATTAAAAAAAAAAGCTCTAAGCATGGCTTTCAGAGGTTTCCGATCCCAAGAAAATCCCAAAAGTCTGATTTAAAATATAATTTTCAAAGATTTACGATTTAAAATCTGCCCTCAATCTGTAAATAACTCAGATAATAGTGATTGAACATATTTTTTTTCTTTTTTTCATCCAAAATTTAGTTCAATAAATTTGGCAAACAAAAATTCTGTTTAAATTGTGATTTAAAATTTGGATACAATATTAAACAATATTTAACAGTTTTTAAATTTTTCCAAAATACATAAACATCTCCTAAAATCAGCAATATTCTATATGACCCCATGTTCCAGAATACCCTACTCTTACCTATAATTAATTCTGTAAATAAAATGAATGAATCATTAATTCAACAAAAATTCATTCATAAAATTGTTCATTGAACTTTCTAAACTAAAAAAGAAAATGAAGCATCAATGAAATACCAAGAAAAGTGGGAGTTTTAAGAGAGCACATACAAAAACAAACTTAAACAAAACCATATGGTCCTTACACATTCAACAGTTTATTATTGTTTCCCCTTAACACACACACACACATTCTTGATACCAACAATTTGTTGATAAACAATAATAAAAGAAATACAAAACAAGCAACACGTGTTTAAAATTATAAATAAAGAAAAGCCAACTTTTAGGCGCAGGCGTAATAAACCAAGAGTTGAAAAACAACAAGAGACAACCATTGTCAAAATGACAAGTGACAGCAACAAAAAAAAAAAGATATTGATTTTTCATTAAATGAAAAAAACAAGCACAAATTTACATACATCTTCTTGTTGCTTATTGAAAACATAAATAAATACACAAAATTAAAAGAAAACTAAATAAAAATTATAAAATAAAGCCTATCTTAAGGAGGTTTAAAGATTTTTTTCCCCACATCAAATGTAGTTTATTAAAAATAAAAAAAGAACATTAAAGGAAATAAACCACAAACAGACAGTGAACAAAAAAGAAAGCAAAGATAAGAGTTTTTTTTTCTAGCCAACATATTTTTCCGGTTATGCTAAATATGCGACCATATGTGCCCTCAAATCGTATCGCCATACGCGATTCCATTGATGAAGACATAAGCGACGATGTAGATGATGAGGTATTCATTAAGGATTCAAAATCATCAAAGGTTTGTAATTCTTAAAGATTTTTTTAGATTAAATACTTTATTTTTCTTTGTGAAAATAATCCCTTTACAGATGAGCGAGGAGAAGGGCTTAAAACGTCCTTTAATGGCACCCAGACGTAAAAATGGCAAATCTCAAAATTCGGTGCCCATAATGAAAAAACATCGCCGCTGCTGTTGGCGTTGCTGTGAACCCTTCTGCTATGGCTTGGCTGCTTTGACCATTATTATAGCCTTGATTAGCTTGATAGCTTTAATACTAACCATGGTTCCTGTTTCCATGCAAAAAATCAAATTATGGCTGCACCATCCACAAATTTCACCCTCTTTACCACTGGCTTTAAGCGATGATGGCCAGAAATCTTATGGCGACAGTATGGGCAGTGAATTTGTGCCTTGTACCCAGATCAGTGTACAAAAGTTGTGGTCACGCACCTTTCCCCGCATGAATAGTGAGAGTCCGGTGCGTAAAGCTGATTTGAATGGTGATGATGTATCGGATATAATATTTGGTTTTGGTGTCGATGACAATATCCAGTATGAGGGCTATCCTTTGCCGAAATGCAAGAGTCCCATACAAGGGGATGAGGTGCCCTGTGAGGGTGGTGTTATAGCGGTGAATGGTGTTAGCGGGGATTTGTTGTGGCAAACTTGGAGTGTGGCGAATGTGTTTTCGTTGTTGTGTACGGTGGATATAAATCTGGATGGTTATCCGGATTGTGTGGCGGCCGGAAGATTGGGGGTGAGTTAAAATTTACTGGATGTCGAAACAATTTTATGAAAAACTCAGAGTTTTTAAAATTACCGTCTTATATATACCCTTCACCTTCGTGAGAAGGGTATATACATATAAGTTTGTCATTCCTTTTTAATTTCCACAATATAATTTTCCGACCCTATAAAGTACATATATTTTGGATACTTATAGATAGCGGAGTCGATTAAGCCATGTCCGTCTGTCTGTCTGTTTGTCTGTCTTTCTGTCTGATATCTTCGGGATCCAAATCTTCAATAATTCTGTCAGACATGCTTTCGAGAGCTTTTTTATTTAAAATCAGCAAAATCGGTCAACAAATGGCTGATATATGAGGAAAAAACCAGGACAACCTCGATTTTGGACCTATTTTTGACCTATATCTGGATTACTAAGTCATTAATATAGACAATATGGATATCTAATGATAGATATTTCAAAGACTTTTGCAACGACTATAAGACCATAGTAAGTTGGACCTACAATGGGTCAAAATCGAAACCCAAATTCTTTTTTACCAAAAAACATTATTTTAAAATTTAAAAAAAAAAATTTAAAATTAAATTTAAAAAAAAAAATTTTTTCCAAAAAATGAAAAAAACAACTGGAAAAAAATTGATTTTGTTTACCTAAAAATATATAAGATTCGGCACAGCCGAATATAGCTCTCATACTTGTTTTTTCATAAAATTGTAAAATGAGTGTTTTTCTAATTTGAGCGATTTTTGTGACTTAAGTGATTTTCGTTTATTTTAAAGATCTTTTGTTTTCATATCAAAAATGTTTAAGCGATTTTTCTCCAATTATTTTTTTTTATGAACAAATGATTTCTTTTTTTGTGAATATGTCGTTTCTCGTATTTTTTAAGTGTTTTTCTGATTTTAGCGACTTTTTAATTTTGGCGATTTTTTTCTGAAATTTTAATATTTTTTTTAATTTTAGCGGTTTTCATTAAACCAAATGAGTTTGTTTTCCTAGAACAATTATTGTTTTTTTATGAACAAATGATTTCTTTTTTTGTGAATATGTCGTTTCTCGTATTTTTTAAGTGTTTTTCTCATTTTAGCGACTTTTTAATTTTGGCGATTTTTTTTCTGAAATTTTAATATTTTTTTTAATTTTAGCGGTTTTCATTAAACCAAATGAGTTTGTTTTCCTAGAACAACAATTTAGTTTTTTGCTAAATTAGCATTTTCTATAATTTAAGAGATTTTTTTTTAAATATTACCGTTTTTTTATTTGCGTTTTTCTGATTTAAGCGATTTTTTCAATTTTCATTTTTTTTGGCGTTTTCGTATTTTAGCGACTTTTCATTTTGGCGTTTTTTATTTCTTAAAAATTTATAATGTGACGAAATTAGACTATAAATTTTAAATTAACGGTCTGTAACGACTGCTTGCAAAATGTTTATATTCGTTATTCACAAAATGAATTGTTCTTTTAGCGATTTTCCAAGTTTTTTTTAGCATTTTTTTTTTTATTTTAAATTTTACGTTTTTTTTTATTTTATAAATTTACTAATTTAGCGACTTCAATTCAATTCTCATGTTAGCTTTTTTTGTGAAATGGTTTAATATGTGATTTTTAAAGTGACACTTTTTGATTTTAGTCCTTATTTTAGCAACGTTTTGTGTTTTTCTAATTTGAGCGATTTTTGAGCAATTTTTCTCCAATTATTGTTTTTTTATGAACTAATGATTTCTTTTTTTGTGAATTTGTCGTTTCTCGTAATTTTAATTTTTTTTCTGATTTTAACGACTTTTTAATTTTGGCGATTTTTTTCTGAAATTTTAATATTTTTAAATTTTAGCGGTTTTTATTAAACTATATGAGTTTGTTTTCAATTTTTTTTTTTGCTAAATTAGCATTTTCTATAATTTAAGAGATTTTTTTTTAAATATTACCGTTTTTTATTTGCGTTTTTCTAATTTAAGCGATTTTTTCAATTTGCAAAATTAATATTTTTATTTTATTTTGTTGAAATTTAGATTTTTTTGGCGAATTTGTGATTTTTGTATTTTAGCGATTTTTAATTTTGGCGTTTTTTATTTCTGAAAATTACGAAATTACACTATCAATTTGAATTTAACAGTCTGTAACAACTGATTGCTGTTCATCATGTTTATATTCGTTATTCACTGAATTAATTGTTTTTTTTTTTAGCGATTTTCCAAGTATTTTTAGCGATTTTTTTTTGGAAATTTATAAATAAATTTACTAATTTAGCGGCTTGAAATCAATCTTCATGTTAGCTTTTTTGTGAAATGATTTAATTTGTGATTTTTGAGATTTTTATTTTGGTTCTTTTTTGAAATTATTAATTTTTTCTTTTGGTTTGAGTCTTCATTTTAGCCACGTTTTGTGAAATTAGAGATTTTTCTAAACTAAGCGTTTTTTTATTAACAATTTTTTAAGTTAAATTTTCGATTTTTTAATGTAATTATTTTTTTCCATTTTTCCGCCACTTTTTTAATTTTGCGATTTTTTGTGAAACGAAATTTTGGAAGTTTAGCGACTTCAATTAAATTTTACCGTTTTTTGTGATTTTGTTTAATTTGTGAATTTTTTTAACTGTTTTTTGTTTTTGAGAAATAAAAATTAAGCGATTTTTTCAGCCTAAATTTTTAATAATTTTAATTGAGCTTGAGTTGAAATCTACAATGTTTCTAAACTGAGAGCTTTTAAATTAAAGATTTTTTAAGTTAAATTTTCGTTTTTCACGTATTTTTTATTTTTAATTTTTTCGCCACTTTTTTCTTTTAGCGATTTTATGGGAATTTTTTTTAACTTTTTTATTTTAATGAATTTTATTAATTTTGGGTTTGTTGAACCCTACACCCGACAAGTGTAAAATTGATGTTGCGGCTAGAGGCGTTTGCCCTAGTCAATTTGAATATCGCTAAAATTAATAAAATTCTTAGATAAAAAATTTAAAAAAATTCACATAAAATCGCTAAAACAAAAAAGTGGCGGAAAAATTAAAAAAAAATTTCATTTAACGCTTTTTTTTAGCGATTTTATCTAAATTACTGGATATTTGTGAAAAGAAGTTTTAAGCGACTTTTTCAGCCAAAATTTTTTTTATTAATTTGAATTTTTTTTTTCAATATTTTTGCTACTCCAATAACAAAATACTTACTTTACAAAATTTTAAAATTATAATCAAAATTCAAGTGGCTTTTTATTTTGGTGCTTTTTTTTTAGCGATTTTTCAGTTTTCTGAAATTAGTGATTTTTTGTTCTATTTTGGCCATAAACAAATAAATTTTAAATTTTTTTCTGATTTCAGATTTTTGATCTTTTAAATTTTAGCGTTTTTTAGTTAAAGTGTTTTTTTTTTTGTGAAATTTGCGTTCTTTTATTTAAGCGATTTTAGTGTTCTTAGCGTTTTTTGGGTAAATTTTTGTTATTTTTTTTTTCGAAATTAGCGAATTTGAATTTTGGGTGAAATTATCGATTTTTATTTTTGGAAATTTTGAAAACCAATAAAGCCAATTTCAAAGAAAATTATTTGTGTTTTCCCAAAACCCTTCTATAAGTTTCAATTTTTATGATCCAAATCTCTTTTATTATAACATAAGTCCATTTCCTCTATTTCCAGATGATTTTCGCCATAAATGGTCGCAATGGCAACAATATTTGGGAATTCCGTGAGGTAGAAGTAGAGACCAACTCTCCCATAGTCATGGATCTCTACACCATTAACATAGTGCGAGATTTAGATGGTGATGAAATCTCCGAAATTTTAGCGGTACATCTTGAAGAACGTGAAGAATCCAAGGCGGGCCATATTAAAGTGATATCGGGTAAAACGGGTAAAGTTATACGCACCATACCGACACCCTTTAAAGAGGAGGTATTTGTGCCAGTACAAATTATCACCAAAGAAGATGGCACTGAACTATTGCTGATCATCACGGGTGGCCAGAGTACAGCGGGTGGTGTTTACTCTATACGTTTGTTGTCACTGATGAAATTTACCAGCGAAAAAGAGTTTACTCCCTTGTACCAGCACAAACGATCGGGTTTAATGGTGCCCTCGGTCTTGACCGATATTACCGGAGATCATGTGGCCGATATAGTGGTGTCTTCCTTTAATTCCACTGTTATGGCTTTTGATGGCCGCAACTTTTCCATGTTGTGGAATTTTACATTTCCCTCGAGTGAAAGTGTTAGTGCCATAGTGCCGGGTCATTTTAATCATGATAATGTTACGGATTTTATGGTAAAATATAATACTGGACCTGGTTTTCCGGTGTATTATTATTCGCAAACTACCATACTGGATGGTAGGAATGGAAAACCTTTGCTGGATGCTATGATGACAGATTCGGGAGGTTCAAATAGTTTATTGGGTGGTGTTTCCATATCTCAGACCTTTGGTGGTGATTTCTTTTTACACTGGCAAATGCAGTGCAGAGATAAATATGAGGCCAAGGATGCTTATGAATTTATACCAGGTAAGGGGAACAATAATTATACAGAGAAAACAGTTTTGTAAAGTGGATGAATTCGGTTATTATTGAGAGAATTTTGGAATATAACATTTGAAATTCCGTTGAAAATCTTAGAATGCGTAAATACAATTGAACATTTATTGCCGGAATTAAAATTTTGTAGCTACAAATAAAAAATTCGGTGGTCAAAACAAAACTTTTTTCTCCCTGTTTATAATTGTTTTAAGATTTCTCCATTAATATTTATTTTTCTTTATAGACAGTGACATAATCTTGCAGGCCCGAGCCGATACTTGCCGCTTAAGATACAACACCTCCAGTGTGGTCAAACTATATGCCATAGCTCGCCATATTGAGCCACCAGGCGCGGTATTGTTTAGCACTGGTAGTTTTTGTCTTCATGTTCATTTAATTAAAGTTTAATTTGAATTGCTTTCTTTTTCAGATGATTTGGAAGTGCATTTAAATCGCACCCAACATGTTAATCTCGTCACCGCTCACAAAACTCCCAAGTCTCCACTAAAACATCCCAAATTATTGAAGAAACTTTTGGCCAACAAAGAACTATTGGAAAAAGTTGTGGCCGCCGAAAAACTAGAGAGTTTAGAAAAGTCTAAGAATCAATTTAGACAGGAGACGGCACGCAATCGCCTATTGCCACCGGAATTGATACAAGAGGCTTTGGAGAAAAATGAACCTCCGGTGGTGGATACTTATGAGGCTCTGAAGCAACTAAATTCGCCCTATTATGGGAATGTAGGTTATGGCGGAAATTCACCAGGTTTGAGGGAATTTGTGAGTATAAAACTTCTTAAGATTTTTGACTAAAACCAGGGGGGGTTATTGTGTAATTGGAATCGAAAGAAAACATATTCGAATTTCCATTTATAGAGCATATAAATTCGAAGGGGTTTCTGAATTACGTTTTTCAACTTCATTCAAAGGTTTTTATTTAAATAGAATTCATTCATCGTTGAATTCATAACAGAATTCATTCATCCTTTGAATGATTAAATTTTTGTTAATTCAAATCTTATACAAATTGAAATTAAAATATGTTTTCTTCATTCAGTTTTGTTTTTGTTTTGCTTTTAATTATTTCAAATTTGAATTCAAGACATTTTTAATGATTCAATAGGGATTTGATTCTATAAAAAATGAATTCTCAAAAGAATGAATGCAATATATTTTAAGTACAAAGGAATTAGGCCTATGAATTCAAATATGAGATCAAATTTATTTTGATTTCCAAAATGGAATTAAGAATTAATTCTTTCGAACTTTTGCTGGGGGATTATTTTTAATTCGAATCGTAAGAAAACATTTTCGAATTTCTTACATAAAGTAATAAATTCCAATTTTGTTTTTGGAATCGAATATTTTGCTTTTGGAATAAAAAAAAAAATTATTTCAGATTTTAAGGAAATATTTTTATTTTAATTATTGTTCCGAATAGTCTTAACTACAAGTTGCTAATAAGCCGCTTCTGTTAACTTTCAGCAAAAGGACTACGATGTCGTCGAACCCCAAAGAGTTCCCGAGGACTATGAGAACGCCTATCCGGACAGTGAGGTGCCCCAGATAGTGCCCGCCAACGAACATCCCATACGTTTGCGTACAAAATATCCCGGCAATCGGGATATACGCAGTGATGTACCCACCTTTGATGAAGATTCCAATTCCACCGCAAGTCTACCCACTGGCGGAGTGCCACAAAACAATCTCGACAAAGATGAGCCGCTGAGTTTATGGGATTTGGAGAGGGAGAAAGAAGAAAGAGACGCCATGAAAAAACAGCAGCAACAGCAACAAAATTACGAAATCCAGGAGCAACAGCTGCAACAAAATGCACAAATCGAAGATTTATTGGGAGGGGTAGCGCCCGAAAAACGTAAGAAGAGAGAGGAAAGCATGACATCAACTGAAAATGATGACTGGTTCCTGGCTTCGATATCATCGACTGGAGTTTTAATGAAATCTTTAAATAACACCAGATCCAGCATAGATTTTGCATTTGTTTTGAATATAAGAGAATCAGAGGCCTATCCACCATTATTTAAGCCTCAGGATTTAAATTGTGTGGAGGAGAAAATCAGCGCCTATAAAAGTAAGTTGAAAAAAAATCATAAAATTTATTTTATTAAAAAAAATTTTTACATTTTCAGGCTACACTATGGATAACCAAAGAGCTTTGCGCAAACAATTCCTTAAACAATGCCTTAATGAGCGTTTGGTCAACATTAATCCCGACTTGCCCAAATATGAGTCACAATTGGTGGTCACACGCTTAAGCATTACCTGCACTTGTCGTTCACTACAAGCCGGCGAGGTATGCTCTGAATTGGATGATATCAAGCAACAAAAATGGACTGAATTCATGGGTAATGATGGCAATGGTTTTTATAGAAATTGAAAAAACAATTCTATAGAGTGGTGGTAAAAATAAAAATTTTATATAAACGAAAGGTTGAATAATGTTAATTATTTGGAAAATGCACTTTATGGGGTAGTCAAAACAAAACAAAAAATACAAAGAATTCCTTAATTAGGTTGAAAAGCACAGTTTTTCATTGATTAGTTTTCTTTAATTTTTGTTTTTTTTTTTTGGGAAATTTTAAATAAGCACAATATTTTTTATATAATTTATGTAATATTACCTATAGTATACATTTATGTATGTAGAAATAGTTTATTTAAATCCTTTTTTGGATTATGATATATTATTGGAATTAAGTTTAATTTATAATTTTATTTTCCATATTTTCTTAATATTCTAAAAGATGTAGCATTTAGCTTCATTATTATGTATAAACAAAATGAATTTAATAAAGAAAAGATAATATATTATTAAAGATTTTATTAATATTATTAAAATATGATAAAATAACAACAACAAAAAGAGAGTTTTATTTAAAAAATCAAGTAACCCCCATTAACACGAAGCCTGGTTATGGCCTAACTAATAGTTATACTGTCGGTTAAAAATATTTTTGTATGAAAACTGTCAGTTTAACTATTAGTTAATACATAACCAGACTTCGTGTTACTGGGGGTAAGAGAGCTACATATATTTGGCTGTGCCGAATCTTATGTATCAACAAATTATACTTCAAAATGCAAATTCTAAATATTTTTAGGTAAACAAAAATTTTTTTTCCAAAGTTGTTTTTTTCATTTTTTTTATAAAAATGTTTTTTTGAATTGTTATTTTAAAATTTTATTTTTTAATTTTTAAAAATTTTTTTTGTTGAAAAAAAAATTCGGGTTAAAAAATATTTTTTCCGATTTTGACCCATTGTAGGTCCAAATTACTATGGTCTTATATGACTTAGTAATGCAGATATAGGTAAAAAATAGGTAAAAAATCAAGGTTGTCCTGGTTTTTTCCTCATATCTCAGCCATTTGTGATCATGTCATTGCTGATTTTAAATAGCAAACTTCTCGAAAGCATGTCTGACAAAATTATTGAAGATTTTGATCCGGAAGATATCTGGGGTCTTAAGAAAATTGATTTCAACAGACAGACAGAAAGACAGACAGACGGACATGGCTTAATCGAATCCGCTATCTATAAGGATCCAGAATATATATACATACTTTATATATTTATTTTTTATTTTATTTTTTTTTTTCAAATTTTTTTTTAATTTTTTAATTTATTTGTGAAAAGAAAATTTATGAAAAAAAATTCGAGTTAAAAAATATTTTTCCTGATTTTGCCTAATAGTTGGTCCAACTTACTTTAACCTTATAATCGTTTCAATGGACTTCGAAATATCTATCATTAGATATCCATATTGTCTATATTAATGACTTAGTAATCCAGATGTAGATCAAAAATAGGCTAAAAATCTAGGTTGTCCCGGTTTTGTCCTTATATATCAGCAATTTGTTGACCGATTTTAAATATAAACCGAGCCGGAAAAATTCCCGATTTATTGATGTATGAATCATGTAAGTTTTTTGAGGGATACGGAAAGTTGATTTCAACATACAGACGGACATTGGCTCCGCTATCTATAACGATCCAGAATATCACACATTGTTTGGAGTAAAAATATTCAGATTTAAATATATTTTTCGCAATTTTGACCCATTGTCGGTCCAAATTTCTATGGCATTATACGTCGTTGTAAAAGTCTATTATAAAATATCCATATTGTCTATGTTAATGACTTAGTAATCCAGATATAGAACAAAAATTGGTAAATAAGTAAAAAATCCAGGAAGACGTGGTTATTAACTAATAACTCAGCCATTTCTGTGACGATTTTCTCGATTTTAAATAGCAACCGAACCAGGAATACAGCCGACATATTGATGTATCAATCTTGTGAGTTATTTGGGAACTTCAGACAGTTGATTTTCGAAAGTTGATTTTATAGACTACGCTATCTAAAGTGTGAGTCAAAACTTATCCAACAAATTATTTTTTTAATCACTTTAGCTTTTAAAGATCTGACATAGATATTATCTTTTCTATATCATTAATTTTCAACTGTTATTTTTGTCAAAATGTACAGCGAAAAAAGTACTTGATTTTCAAACAAATTCAATATGTTTTTTCAAAAAAATAGCAAAAGAACTGAAGGTTCATCATCAGCCATTAAAAAGTATAAGGAAGACTTGAACATTGTAAGAAAATCTGGGTCAGGAAGAAAAAAACATCTAACAGATATTGGTAAGTCGAAAGAAATCGAACTACACTTTCGAAGAGCACCCAACACTTCTTTCATTAAAGCAGCTCTGATTCCTTTGTGCGCTGAGCCAATGCTAATGCTGGGTTGAAGTCGTATAAAGATCGCAATGCGGTAAAGAACTTAGAAGCAAAAGAACAAGCGAAAAAATTGAGGTAAAATTTTATAAAAAAAATAAATTGTTGTGTGATGAATGATAAAACTTATGTTATGTTATGTTTCAAATTTGGCTACAAACAGGACAATGATTCATATTCAAATAAGTCTATAATTAAATCTATGATTAATGTTAAATCTTGGCTTCAAACAGCAAAATTTGGCTTCAAACAGGACCATTATTATCTTATGCAATCTTTAACTAAATCGACGATTATTTTTTAAATTTTGGCTTCAAAAAAAGTAATTTGGACTTCAAACAGTACAATGATTATATCTTAATTAATTTTCAAACTAAATTTACGATTAATGTTAAATTTTGGCTTCTTGCTTTGCAATTTGGTCATGACTAATACTCAAATTAATTTTTAAATATTTCAAATTTCACTTCAAACAGCAGAAATTAAACTTCAAACAAGACCTCTATTAATATTCAAGTTAATCTTTAAATAAATCCATGATTAATGTTAAATTTTGTCATCAAATATTATTAATATGGACTTCAAAAAGGACCATGATTCATTTTCAAATAAGTCTTTAAATAAATCTACGATTAATGGTCAAATTTGGTTTCAAACAAATCAATTTATGCTTCAATTAGGCCCATGATTCATAATCAAATTAGTCTTTAAATTTTGGCTTCAAACAGGATCATAATTAATATTTTAGATAATCTTTAAATAAATCAAAGATTAATGTTCAACTTTGACTTCAAACAGAGAAATTTGGGCTTCGAACAGGACCATGATTAATATCTTAATTAGTCTTTAAATATATCGTTCAAACAGAACGGTGATTAATAATCAAATTAGTCTTTCAATAAATCTACGATTATGGTAGACATTTCACAACTTCCGGATCAAAATTTGTAGGTGTCTGATGGACAATACCGGGCAAAAATAAAACAAACAAAATTCCCCAAGAAGTTTCTTGTGTGGCAAGCCATTTGCAGCCGTGGCAAAAGAAGCCAATCATTTGTATCATCGGGCACGATAAACACAGAAATATATGTACATATATATATTAAGAAGTGTCTACAAAAACTTTTCTTTAACCTTTCTTGGTGTTTGGAGTTACATTTAGTGTTTGATTTACGTGTTGCACTAGTGCAATTGGTTGAGGCGCCAAAATAGTATATATGTTTGAAGTTTAATTTGCGGATAGTGTGTAGACATTGATTTGTGGACTGTGATAGGTACCTTTCCGGTGAATTTATCAGTCTCTCATGAACTTATTCGAACTTGTTTTGATTATTGTTTGAATCACTTATGATATTAGGATTTGAGTATTGTAATTGATTATTAGATATACACCCTTTTGATGACATTGTTTGTCATATAGGTTGGTCCCTCTACTGTTTATATCTCTGAAGGTGGTATCAACTAACAGACATTCAGTGACTAATATTTATATATACATATATATATTTGGCCCTTATAGTTTCTAGGTTGTACTGAGTACCATGTTTTCTCTTTTATATGGTTGATTATTTCTGTTACACATATACTTATCAAATTTATTTTTTCCCAATGGAAACTAGTTTTTCTTATCAAGTTGCTAATTTACTGACATCAATTAAAGAATCATTATCTAATAATGATGTTTTATAATGTAATATGTTTGAGTTTAAGTTTTGACTTTGTTCAATTTTATTTATAATATTTATTTAATTTATATCATAATTATTTAATTTATTTTATATTTAAATTTTTTATTGTAAACTATTTTTTTAAGTAGAAATTTATAACCGATTATGGCCAATAGGCTAGGTTGTTGAAAATAAATAATAATAAAAAAAAATGGTAAAAATACGCTTGAGTGGTATTCAGACAATAATGTCAATTTTGTATCAGGGGATGAAAATACCAACTCAACTGCTGAGAACTTTAGCCTGTGGAAAGGTAAGACGAAAATAAATTTTAGTTTAAAATTTCAAAAATGGAAAATGAAATAAAGTGATTGAAATAACCTAATAATTGTGTAGAAATAAATTTTGAATAGGAGAACGTTTTCTGTCAAATCCTTAAGTCTTAATAATTATTCTGTTACCTTAGTTTTTAAATTTTAATTCTGATCTCATGCTTAGTAAATTTACAAAAATTAGTATCAAATTATACCAACACTTCAAATATGGGGACGTTTCCTTGTAAATTCTGAGCCCAGCAAATTGCTCTTTTTATATGAAAATGAAGCAATGGTTTCACCAAAAAACATTTTTAAACAAAAACTGAAAAATATTTGTGAAAATTAAAATTTTAGTATCAAATTTAACAAATATTAAAAATAATAGAACGTTTTTTTTTTGTTTATTATTGGCATATTTAATACAAAAATTTACCATTATAAAACAAAAACTGTTCATTTATGAAAAAAAAACATTTTAAATACGAGAGCGTTTTCTTGTAAATTCTAAAACCCACAATTCTTTTTAGTCATTTAATGTAATATTTTGTTTATTATTGGTACCTATATCAAATACAAAACTTTACCATTAAATTTATATAACAAATTATATAAAAGTATTTATTTGTAAATTCTGAAACCTTAATAATAATTTGATCAAATATTCCATTTATTATTGGTATATTTTTTACAAAACTTTGCATTTTTAAACAAAAAACCTGTAACAAGAATGGTGAAAACTTAAACTTTAATAAGAAATTATAATTACATGAGCATTTTCTTAAAATTTTAAAACCCGCAATTCTGTTTTGGCAAGACAAAAAAGCAATTCGTTTATTTTTTTAATTTCATACATAACACTTACCCAAGGTGTATTAAAACGCCTAGTTCTCACTTTGTAAAAACAATAACTAAACAGGCTGTGTAAAATCAAATATTAAATTATAATTAATATCTAATTTTTCAATAATTTCAATTAATTTTCGTAAAAATTTTAAAGTTTTCTGTATTTAACTGACTATTGTGATTGTATGTGTTTACCTCCCTACCAACTTACTATTGTGATTGTTTTAACGGTCCATCAATCTGCAGTGATTGTCTGCAGAAAACAAAAAGCAGCAAATGTCAAGTTGTCAAAACAGCAGCATTTTTAGTAGAGAGCCTGTGCCGGATTTTTTTTCTAACACAAAAGACTAAAAGCAGGAATTTTTTCGCAAATATTTTTTAATTCAAAAATTTTGCCAACATTTATTATGTTTTAAGTGTAAATAACGCAAGGAAAAGAACACAAACAATATGGGTATATTAGATAAAATTGCTGAAATCGAAAGAGAAATTGCCAGAACACAAAAAAATAAAGGTAAATGAAGAGAGTTGGGTAGAATATTGTTCTTAACGAAAAAAAGAAATGAGGTGGCCACTTTTAAAACAAGGTTATAATTTTTATTGTGTTTGTTTTTATTTATTTCACCTTTTCCAGCCACTGAATATCATTTGGGTTTATTGAAGGCCAAATTAGCCAAATATCGTTCGCAATTGTTGGAGCCCTCGAAGAAGGGCGAAAAAGGTGAAGGCTTTGATGTGCTAAAGAGTGGCGATGCCAGAGTGGCTTTGATTGGTTTCCCTTCGGTGGGTAAGTCAACGCTGCTGTCGACGCTAACAAAAACTGAATCGGAAGCGGCCAACTATGAGTTCACAACGTTGACCTGTATTCCCGGTGTGATTGAGTATAAGGGTGCGAATATACAATTGTTGGATTTGCCGGGTATTATTGAAGGTGCTGCACAGGTAAGTCGTGTTAAAGAATTTAAAATCTATTTTCATCTACTCGTGTTTTATATAATTTTTTATCATCTAAATCGCCACTCTTTCCAGGGCAAAGGTCGTGGTCGTCAAGTTATTGCTGTCGCCCGTACTGCCGATTTAGTAGTCATGATGTTGGACGCCACCAAGCCGAATGTACACCGTGACTTATTGGAGCGGGAATTGGAGTCGGTGGGCATACGTTTAAATAAACGTAGACCAAATATTTACTTCAAACAAAAGAAGGGTGGCGGCTTAAGTTTCAATGCCACCTGTGCTCTAACTAGCTGCAATGAGAAAATGGTACAAACCGTACTGCACTCCTTTAAGATCTTTAATGCTGAAGTGTTGTTCCGTGAAGACTGTAGCGTGGATGAGTTTATCGATGTGGTTACAGCGAATCGTGTTTATTTGCCTTGTCTCTATGTCTACAATAAAATCGATCAGATTTCTATCGAAGAAGTAGATCGTTTGGCTAGAGAACCCAACTCCATAGTGGTTAGTTGTAATATGCAATTGAATTTGGATTATTTACTAGAGGCGCTGTGGGATGCCTTGCAGCTTATTAGAGTTTATACGAAAAAACCTGGTGCACCACCAGATTTTGATGATGGTTTGATTTTGAGAAGGGTAAGTAAGATCCCCACTTTAATATTTCTTAAAAAATCAATTAATTTAATTTCTTTTTAGGGTGTTTCTGTGGAGTATGTATGTCATGCTATTCATCGTACTTTAGCCGCTCAATTTAAGTATGCCTTAGTCTGGGGTACTTCCACCAAGTACTCACCCCAACGTGTGGGCATTAGTCATATAATGGCCGATGAGGATGTTATACAAGTTGTTAAGAAATGATTAATGAATTCCTTTTTTGCATTTTCCTTTCCACTCCATTATCACCTTAACTCTTACCTTTTTTAAACTTTTCTTTAGTTTATTATTAATCCATTGGATATTGTTTTACCAACAAAACTGCCTGAAATTTTAATGAAAAGAATTTCTTGGCTTTACCTGCTGCGCTTTGGCTTTACAGAAAATTAATATTAAATATTATAACATAAATGAAATTGAAATTCTATTGGATAAACGTACGGGATGACTAACTAATGGTTTTGTTTTATAAGTGTTACTTAAATAAGCAGCATTCTTTTTATTTTATTCACCATTATCTCCCTCTCCCCTGTCTCTATATATATAAACAATTTAGAACTCAAGGAATAATAAATGATATTTAACGAAATAAACATGTTATTCAACATCATATCTAAAAAGGTATTTTCAATTTGGTTTTATCATTTGTACATATAACTATTTAATTTAATCTTTTTATAGCATCAAATCAAATAATCAAAATTTCAAGACTCAAGATTTTTTCAAGTTTCCCTTTTTTTAAATTTGTAGTAGAAGGATTTAAAGGTAAATTTTGTGTGGCTTTAGATTTTTAACAATTTGCTGTATTATACTAATTTTTGGTTTTTATATAGAATTATATCAAGAAACAGAAAAACAAATTCAAACTCAATTCAAAATTTTATTTAATACGGAGTGAAATTCAAGCTTCCAACTAAAAAAAATTCAAGACTCAAGATTTTATTTAATACGGACTGAAATTCAAGCTTACTTAATTTACAATTAGTGGGGTTTTAAGGTAAGTTAGATTTACAATTCTATACCAAACAGTTTTATTCGTTTATATTCTTTATAATAGATATAACAAGACAGAAATTGTCTAAGTTTATGTATAAGATAGTCCATGTTAAGTTGACAGATCATTAGGTCCCTGATACAAATTTTAAGAAAAAGTATGACAAATATCAACATTCAGAATGCTGTGGTATTATGCGTTTGTGCAGATGTTTGTAACGCCCAAAAATATTAGTCTAACACCCACCTTAAAGTATACCGATCGACTTAGAATCACTTTCTGAGTCGATTAAACGATGTCCGTCCGTCTGGCTGTCCATGTAAACATTGTGCGCAGTGTACAGGTCGCAATTTTGAAGATATTTCGATCAAATTTGGTACATATAATTTTTTCGGCCCAAGGACGATGTCTATTAAAACTGGATTAAATCGGTGCATTATTTCACCTAGCCCCAATACAAATGTCCTCTCGAAATTGGACTTTATCGGTCATAAATGTTTAATTTATATATGTATCTACACAAAATTCATGTCATCAAATTTTGTTACGATCGGTCCATAATTAGTCATAGCTCCCATATAGACCCGCTTCCGAAAATCACTTAAACGTGCATAAATCTCCTAAAAATGTTGGTATATACACAAAATTCAACATAAATAATTTTCATTTCACCGATCAAGGTGATCGGTCCATAATTGGTCATAGCCCCCATATAAGGCCCACTTCCGAAAATCACTCACGAATATAAATTATTGATATTTTAAAAGAAAAATGTTTTTGCTCATTTACTTGGTGTAGGGTATTATATGGTCGGGCTTGACCGATCATACTTTCTTACTTACTTGTTTTAAATTGGAGAATAACAATTTTCCTTTTAAAGAAATTTTATTGAGAACAAAAATGAATTGGTTTTAAAAATTTGTTGTATTGAAGAAGAAACACCTTTTAGCTTAATACTTTTCCAATCTTACTGCAGGTTGTATCTTATATGCCCTTCACCAATGTATAGTTTATGATAGAGATTCAAAACTATTTTCGTTGAAAAATAAATAAATTCGAGTTAAAGAATATTTTTTTTTACCGATTTTGATACATTATTGGTCCAAATTTCTATTGCTTTATTAACGTCGTTGGAAAGGTCGTTCAAATGTCTATCATTAAACGATATTGTAGATGAATGAAAAATATTTTGTAAAACTAACATCCGGTGTTAATTTACTTATATTTCTAGAAGGTTGTCTGACATTACAAATTTCTCCGTTTTAAATAACCTCCCACAATCTATCAGCTAATTGAATTGATTCGTTATAATCATTAATATTACATCCAGTCTTCAAGAGTTTACATAGCCAACATTTTGTTAAAACAACTGGGCTCAAATTAGAACCAGCAAGAAGAGCTAACGATCTATATTGTTACGTTTTAACCTTTTCAAAACGTTGGTTTATTTCCTTTAAATAAATCGGATACTTTTGATTGTAAATAAAAGCCGTTTAGTAGTTTAAAAATTGAAACAACTCTTTATTTATTTAAAATGTACAACAACAGAATTAAATAGTCACTCAATGTTTTATTTTATACATGTTTATAAATTCTCAGAAATACAGACACACTTTATAATGTACACGAATTCACTTGAAAAACACAGCACTCTTTAAGGCACTCAGTTGATGTTTGTTCGAAAAACGTCTCTGATAAACTCACTCACGACTGCAACCTCTGCCACTATTTATAACACTGCATTACCATCTATTAAGCTCTATATGTTCTTTAACTGAATATTCGAATTCAAATATACGGTCGCAGCAAACAGCGTTGCCATACTTACGATCAATGGTCAACTGAAAGCTTTTATTCAATGTTAATAATGCCCACAGATATGTTACAGTTTGCTATTACAGCACTGCTATTTGAAAGCATTATGCAACTTTAAATCAGCCGTTAAAATCGTTATATTTGAATTAAAAGCCAAATTCGAAACAATATTATTCCGATGGCTTTCTATCTACCATATCACTATCAGAGATTTTTTTTTTTTAATTTAGAAGTTTCAGAGTTACGTTCAATCAAAACTTTTTTAAGACAAAGTTACCCATAATTTGTAGTTGGTATTTTGTCTGCATCTGGACAATTGGTCTAGAATTGAGGGAGTTTAATAGAGGAAGCACATACATATGTCTAAATCAATTTGGGATATTCTATCGATCGGACGACTACTAGTCAACGTTGAGTTTAAATTGTTATTTGTAGTAATTGCATTGAAAAAAGTAAACCAGAAATTTCTATCGGAATGAAATCACTATCAGTTTTCATTGCAATTATTTGTTTTTCTAAAATTTTTACTCAATTTCTGTATCAAAAACTTCACTTTTGTTTTAATATAAAAAAACGCTGTCAAATTAAAATCAGGAATCCAGAATTATTTAATATTTTTGGAATTAATAAATTACACGGAATCTAAAGAACCTAAAACGAAATCGATCGGAATAAAAACTATGGAATTGAAACCATTCCGAACAAAATTACAAAGTATTTTTCATTCACCTACACATATCGTCTAGCAGGGCTGTAAATGAATCATTTTTTTTGATTTTAATTCGTTACGAATTAGCTAAATTTTTAATTTATTCTTTTCACAATAAAAAAGAATTGAATGAAATTTTAATCAATTCAAACAAATTAGGCAGAAATGATTTTCAATTAATTTCCAATTTAAAGGAATTTATAAAAATGAGTTGCAATTCGTTTTCAATTCAAATGAATCTGTAAAATGAATTGAATTCAAAATCAATTCAATTTAAATGAACTGGAAATGAATTGCAATTCATTCTACAAATTCATTTGAATTAGAAACGAATTGCAATTCATTTGAATTAGAAACGAACTGCAAATTCCAAAATTTTTTTGAATTGACTCAAATTTCATTGAATTATTTTTTTTTGTGTGAATGATTCGCGAATTAATTATTCATTTGCAGCTTTGCCGCCAAGGTTAATGACTTAGTAATTCAGATATACAGGGGGGTTTTTGACAACTGAGTTAGGTTTTTGACAGTAGAGTTTCTGATCTATGTGTATTCATCTATGTATAACACTCATGTGTCAAAAACATTCATCTTTATTGGTGAAAAACAACTTTTTTTTGTAAAATAAATTTTATATATTTAAAGCATTATTACGAGTGTCGTAGTCGAAAAGTCGCCTTGTTAATTTATTGAGTACAAAATCTAGATTGCTTAATAACACATACTTGACACTTTTCCACTTTTTCTTTCCAACTTAATTATTTATTTTTAATTTACATTAAAAAACCAATATGTATCAAATAATGTACAAGCAGAAACCGACATTTAACTAAACAAAACAAATCTCACACACTCATTTCCCAGTTTGTGTTGTTTGGCCCTTCGAAGCCGATGAATTCGAAAATGATTTACCAAAATTACTGACAGCAGTAATATTCGAAAAGGGTGTGGGTCCCGCTGTGATACGTGTTGTATCCACTTTCGCCTCTGGATTATCAAGTTGAGCGAAGACATTCGTACTATCTCTTAGGCGATATTTACGCAAATTCAAATACTGATCCTTTTGAGCCTCCACCTTCTGATGAATTTCATGTAAGCGGCCTGCCAAAGAGATAAAACTTTCGTTGATTTGAAGAAAACCACGTTTAAGATCTTCGGGTGCTACATTCTGGGGATTGGTTAGCGAATGCATGTGACGTTCGGTGAGAGCGATTTGTTGTCGGAAATTTATAAGATCCTGTTCGTATTTGGCCACCAAATACTGAAAGAACTGGAAGGGGGCATTGTTTTCGAACTGTAGACCCACAGGTGTGTCTTGAGTGCGTTGGGCCATTTCCACGGACTGTATAGTTTTGGAGGTTTCCTTGCGCAGTAATTTAATGTGATTGTAGTTGGCCTCCACCGAATTAGAAATTTCCTGCAGAGCCCACTGTAAATTGAAGATTTCACCCGAGACATTGGTGAGCTTAGAGGTTGAAGTGCGTCCTATGTCTGAGGACAATGTCTTTTGAGTCTTTATGTGGGTTTTCAGGGAATCCACAGTTTTGGCAATTTCTTCGGGCACTTGTGTCTCTTTCACTTTAATATCCTGTTTACTGTCGCCAGGTTTTGGTTTGCTAGAGCTTACATCTAAGCCGCCCAACCCCACAAATGGAGCAGGAGCTGGTGCGGCGGTGGTAGTGGTTAAAGGTTTGCCAAATAAACCTCCGGCGGCGGGTTGTCCTCCCAAGGTAGTAGTGGTGGTAGTGCCAAAACTGATGCTAGCTGAAGTTGTGGCTGCTGGTTTCATGAATGAAAAATTACCTCCTCCCAAACCACCTCCTAGGCCCAGAGAGGGCAAAGCTCCAGTATTTGCTGCTGAAGTAGCCACCGGTGCTGCAAAATTTAAAGAGGGTGCCGCTGCACTGCTGGCTGCCGCCTGTTGTGCTCCAAAACCAAAACTTGTGCCGGCAGTAGCGGGTGCTGCTGAAGTTGGTGTACCAAAACTAAAAGAGCTGCCACCAAAAGCTGGTGCTGCCGAAGTAGCTGTTGCCCCAAAAGCAGGCGCAGCCGCCTGCTGAGGTGCTCCAAATGCTGGTGCTGCTGCGGTTGCCCCAAAACCTGTTGCTTGTGTAGTAGCTCCAAAGCCTGTTGTACTGGCTCCGAAACCAGTAGTTTGAGCTGCCCCGGCTGGTTTTGGCGCCCCAAATGAAAATCCGCTTGTTGCTCCTTGTGGCTGGGCGGGTGTACTCGTAGCTGCTGCTCCAAAAGAAAATCCAGACATTTTGTTTCACGTTTATTTTATTAAATTCGTTTGACTTTAAATTTTTATTGTATTTTTTTCTTTTAATACTTAAATTTTTAGTAAATTTCACAAACAAACGCAAACTGCACGAGATTTTTTTTTTGCTTAATTTAACGTTTTGTTGACACCCAGCTGTTTGTTATTGTTGTGAGCGCCTTTCGTTCTCATTCACAATAGCATCGCATTGTGAGGTATTGTTATCAATTGCTGTGAATGTTTGATATGCACTGAGAGAAATTTAGGATTAGAATATTTTGGGTTTTATTAGTTTATCAAGGTTTATTATTAAAAATAATTTGAAATTTTTTGAATAAATGGAACAAATCGAATCAACATATAGACGATCAATTTTTGGTCAGAAATATTAGTGATCACCGATCGAGTTCCTTTTCTCTATTAAACGTCTATTTACAGAGATATAGACGATTTAAGATTGTTTCGGATTTTCACATAAAAATCTATTTTTGTTCAGAAATATGAATGATCACCGATCGAGCTCCTTTTCTCTAATAAACGCTTATTTACAAAGTTATAGACGATTTAATATATTTTTTAAACTTTCATAAAAAATCAAAATATTCAATTAGAAATATGAGTGATCACCGATAGAGCTCCTTTTCCCTAACTTGGGGGTTACACGATCAAGTTTTGCCTTTCAAGTTTTAATACACTCACACTTTTTTACTAATACACTCACACTTTTAAGAATTGAAACGAACTTGCATTCAATTTCACATTCAAGTTGGTGTTCAATTTTTCATTCAAGAAAACAGCTGATTACATTTTTATGTCCAATTTGTACTAAAATTGTTTTCAAGTTGCGTGCTGCCTACGTCACCGCTTTCAATTTTTATAAATTTTGACAAACAGTATATGTAAAAGACTATCAAGAAAAACTTGATCGTGTGGCTGCAGTGTAATGTACTACGCGCTTATTCACAAAGATTTAAAATTTTTAGATTTTTCATATAAAAATCGATTTTTAGTAATCGATGAGTGATTACCGATCGAGCTTATTTACAAAGATATAGACGATTTAATATTTTTAGGGGATTTTAATATAAAAATCGATTTTTGGTCAGAAATATGAGTGATCACCGATCGAGCTCGTTTTCTCGATTAAACGCTTATTTACAAAGATATAGACAATTTAAGATTTTTTGGGATTTTCATGTAAAAATGGATTTTTAGTCAGAAATATGAGTGATCACCGATCGAGCTTGTTTTCTCTATTAAACGCTTATTTACAAAGATATAGACGATTTAAGATTTTTTGGGATTTTCATATAAAAATCGATTTTTGGTCAGAAATATGAGTGATCACCGATCGAGCTCGCTTTATCTATTAAACGCTTATTTACAAAGATATAGACAATTTAAGATTTTTTGATATTTTCATAAAAAAATCGATTTTTGTTCAGAAATCACCGATCGAGTTCGTTTTCTCCATTAAACCCTCATTTACAAAGATATAGAAGATATAAGATTTTTTGAGATTTTCATGTAATAATTGATTTTTGGTCAGAAATATGAGTGATCACCAATCGATTTAAGAGTTTTTTGATATTTTCATATAAAAATCAAGTTTTGGTCAGAAATATGAGTGATCACCGATCGAGCTCATTTCTCTATAAAGGCTTATTTACAAAGATATAGACGATTTAAGATTTTTTTGATATTTTCATATAAAAATCAATTTTTGGTCAGAAATATAAGTGATCACCGATCGAGCTCGTTTTATCTATTAAACGCTTATTTACAAAGATATAGACGATTCAATTTTTTTGGAATTTTCATATAAAAATCGATTTTTGGTCAGAAATATGAGTGATCACCGATCGACTTCGTTTTCTCTATTAAACGCTTATTTACAAAGATATAGACAATATAAGATTTTTTGGGATTTTCATATAAAAATCGATTTTTGGTTAGAAATATGAGTGATCACCGATCGAGCTCGTTTTCTCTATTAAACGCTTATATACAAAGATATAGACGATTTAAATTTTTTTGGAATTTTCATATAAAAATCGATTTTTGGTCAGAAATATGAGTGATCACCGATCGACCTCGTTTTCTCTATTAAACGCTTATTTACAAAGATATAGACGATTTAAGAATTTTTGAGATTTTCATATAAAAATCGATTTTTGGTCAGAAATATGAGTGATCACCGATCGAGCTCCTTTTATGTATTAAACGCTTATTTACAAAGAAATGGACAATTTATGATTTTTTGAGATTTTCATATAAAAATCGAGAAATATGAATGATCACCGATCGATCTCTTTTTCGGTATATAAAAATCGATTTTTGGTCAGAAATATGAGTGATCACCGATCGAGCTCGTTTTCTCTATTAAACGCTTATTTACAAAGATATAGATTTAAGAGTTTTTGAGATTTTCATATAAAAATCGATTTTTGGTTAGCAATATGAGTGATCACCGATCGAGCTCGTTTTCTCTATTAAAGTCTATTTACAAAGATATAGACGATTTAAGATATTTTGAGATTTTCATATTAAAAACGAGTTTTGGTCAGAAATATGAGTGATCACCGATCGAGCTCGTTTTCTCTATTAAACGTCTGTTTACAAAGATATATACGATTTAAGAATTTTTGAGATTTTCATATAAAAATCGATTTTTGGTCAGCAATATGAGTGATCACCGATCGATCTCGTTTTCTCTATTAAACGCTTTATAAAGATATAGATGATTTAAGATTTTTTGGGATTTTCATACAAAAATAGATTTTTGGTCGGAAATATAGTAAAAATAGTGATCACATATCGAGCTCCTTTTTTAATACAGCGTCCTTTTCTGTATTAAACGCTTAATTACAAAGATATATAGACGATTTGAGAATTTTTGAGATTTTCATATAAAAATCGATTTTTGGTCAGCAATATGAGTGATCACCGATCGACGTCCTTTTCTGTATTAAACGCTTATTTACAAAGATATAGACGATTTAAGATTTTTTGGGTATTTTCATATAAAAATCAATTTTTGGTCAGAATTAAGAGTGATCACCGTTCTCGTTTTATCTATTAAACGCTTATTTACAAAGACGATTTAAGATTTTTTGGAATTTTCATATAAAAATCGTTTTTTGGTCAGAAATATGAGTGATCACCGATCGAAGTTCTTTTCTGTATTAAACGCTTATTTACAAAGATATAGACGATTTACGAATTTTTGAGATTTTCATATAAAAATCGATTTTTGTTCAGAAATATGAGTGATCATCGATTGAGCTCGTTTTCTGTATTAAACGCTTATTTTCAAAGATATCGACGATTTAATATTTTTTGAGATTTTCATATAAAAATGGATTTTTGTTCAGAAATATGAGTGATCACCGATCGAGCTCGTTTTATCTATTAAACGCTTATTTACAAAGATATAGACGATTTAAGATTATTTGGGGATTTTCATATAAAAATGGATTTTTGGTCAGCAATATGAGTGATCACCGATCGACGTCCTTTTCTGTATTAAACGCTTATTTACAAAGATATAGACGATTTAAGATTTTTTGGAATTTTCATATAAAAATCGTTTTTTGGTCAGAAATATGAGTGATCACCGATCGAGCTCGTTTTCTCTATTAAACGCTTATTTACAAAGATATAGACGATTTAAGATTTTTTGGAATTTTCATATAAAAATCGATTTTTGGAGAGAAATATGAGTGATCACCGATCAATCTCGTTTTCTCTATTACACGCTTATTTACAAAGATATAGACGATTTAAGATTTTTTTGATATTTTCATATTAAAAACGATTTTTGATCAAAAATATGAGTGATCACCGATCGAGCTCGTTTTATCTATTAAACGCTTATTTACAAAGATATAGACGATTTAAGATTTTTTGCTGTTTTCATATAAAACTCGTTATTTGGTCATAAATATGAGTGATCACCGATCGAGCTCGTTTTCTCTATTAAACGCTTATTTACAAAGATATAGACGATTTAAGATTCGATTTTTGGAGAGAAATATGAGTGATCACCGATCGAGCTCGTTTTCTCTATTAAACGCTTATTTACAAAGATATGGACAGTTTAAGAATTTTTGAGATTTTCATGTAAAAATCGGTTTTTGGTCAGCAATATGAGTGATCACCGATCGAGCTCGTTTTCTCTATTAGCTGCTTATTTACAAAGATATACACGATTTAAGAATTTTTGATATTTTCATATAAAAATCGATTTTTAGTCAGAAATATGAGTGATCACCGATCGAGCTTGTTTTCTCTATTAAACGCTTATTTACAAAGATATAGACGATTTAAGATTCGATTTTTGGAGAGAAATATGAGTGATCACCGATCGAGCTCGTTTTCTCTATTAAACGCTTATTTACAAAGATATGGACTGTTTAAGAATTTTTGAGATTTTCATATAAAAATCGATTTTTGGTCAGAAATATGAGTGATCACCGATCGAGCTCGTTTTCTCTATTTTCTGAATTAAATGCTTATTTACAAAGATATACACTATTTAAGATTGTTTCGGATTTTCACATAAAAATCAATTTTTGGTCAGAAATATGAGTGATCACCGATCGACGTCCTTTTCTGTATTAAACGCTTATTTACAAAGATATAGACGATTTAAGATTTTTGGGGATTTTCATATAAAAATCGATTTTTGGTCAGAAATATGAGTGACACCGCTTATTTACAAAGATATAGACGATTTAAGATTTTGTGATATTTTCATATATATATATTTTCAGAAATATGAGTGATCACTGATTGAGCTCGTTTTCTCTATTGTGATATTTTCATATAAAAATCGATTTTTGGTCAGAAATATGAGTGATCACCGATCGACGTCCTTTTCTGTATTAAACGCTTATTTACAAAGACGATTTAGGATTTTTGGGAATTTTCATATAAAAATCGATTTTTGGTCAGCAATATGAGAGATCACCGATCGAGCTCGTTTTATCTGTTAAACGCTTATTTACAAAGATATAGACGATTTAAGATTTTTTGGAATTTTCATATAAAAATCGATTTTTGGTCAGAAATATGAGTGATCACCGATCGAGCTCGTTTTATCTATAAACGCTTATTTAGAAAGATATAGACGATTTAAGATTGTTTCGGATTTTCACATAAAAATTAATTTTTGGTCAGCAATATGAGGGATCACCGATCGAGCTTGTTTTCTCTCTTAAACTCTTATTTGCAAAGATATACACGATTTAAGATTTTTGAGATTTTCATATAAAAATAAATTTTTGGTCAGAAATATGAGTGATCATCAATCGACGTCCTTTTCTGTATTAAACGCTTATTTACAAAGATATAGACGATTTAAGATTTTTTGATATTTTCATATAAAAATCGATTTTTGGTCAGAAATATGAGTGATCACCGATCGAGCTCGTTTTCTCTATTTTCTGAATTAAATGCTTATTTACAAAGATATACACGATTTAAGATTGTTTCGGATTTTCACATAAAAATCAATTTTTGGTCAGAAATATGAGTGATCACCGATCGATCTCGTTTTCTCTATTAAACGCTTATTTACAAAGACATAGGCGATTTAAGATTTTTTGAGATTTTCATATAAAAATCGATTTTTGGTCAGAAATATGAGTGATCACCGATCGACGTCCTTTTCTGTATTAAACGCTTATTTACAAAGATATAGACGATTTAAGATTTTTGGGGATTTTCATATAAAATCGATTTTTGGTCAGAAATATGAGTGATCACCGCTTATTTACAAAGATATAGACGATTTAAGATTTTGTGATATTTTCATATAAAAATCGATTTTTGGTCAGAAATATGAGTGATCACCGATCGACGTCCTTTTCTGTATTAAACGATTTAGGATTTTTGGGAATTTTCATATAAAAATCGATTTTTGGTCAGCATTATGAGTGATCACCGATCGAGCTCGTTTTATCTGTTAAACGCTTATTTACAAAGATATAGACGATTAAGATTTTTTGGAATTTTCATATAAAAATCGATTTTTGGTTAGCAATATGAGTGATCACCGATCGAGCTCGTTTTCTCTATTAAACGTCTATTTACAGAGATATAGATAATTTAAGATTTTTTCAGATTTTCATATAAAAATCGATTTGTGGTCAGAAATAAGAGTGATCACCGATCAAGCTCGTTTTATCTATTAAACGTTTTTTTACAAAGATATAGACGATTTAAGAGTTTTTCGAATTTTCACATAAAAATCGATTTTTGGTCAGAAATATGAGTGATCACCGATCGACGTCCTTTTCTGTATTAAACGCTTATTTACAAAGATATAGGCGATTTAAGATTTTTTGAGATTTTCATATAAAAATCGATTTTTGCTTAGAAATATGAGTGATCACGGATCGAGCTCGTTTTCTCTATTAAACGCTTATTTACAAAGATATACACGATTTAAAAATTTTTGAGATTTTCATATAAAAATCGATTTTTGGTCAGAAATATGAGTAATCACCGATCGAGCTCGTTTTATCTATTAAACGCTTATTTACAAAGATATAGACGATTTATGATTTTTTGGGGATTTTCATATAAAAATCAATTTTTGGTCAGAAATATGAGTGATCACCGATCGACGTCCTTTTCTGTATTAAACGTTTATTTACAAAGATATAGACGATTTAAGATTTTTAGGGATTTTCATATAAAAATCGATTTTTGGTCAGCAATATGAGTGATCACCGATCGATCTCGTTTTCTCTATTAAACGCTTATTTACAAAAATATACAGGATTTAAGAATTTTTGAGATTTTCATATTAAAATCGATTTTTGGTCAGAAATATGAATGATCACCGATCGACGTCCTTTTCTGTATTAAACGCTTATTTACAAAGATATAGACAATTTAAGATTTTTTGGGAATTTTCATATAAAAATCAATTTTTGGTCAGAAATATGAGTGATCACCGATCGAGCTCGTTTTCTCTATTAAACGCTTATTTACAGAGATATTGACGAGTTAAAATTTGTTGAGATTTTCATATAAAAATCGATTTTTGGAGAGAAATATGAGTGATAAATTCCATTATTGTTTGCATAATTGAATTAAATAAACTGAAATATTAAAGGCTATCTTATAAACTTCTTATTACGTATTGTACCTTGAACTATTTTCCATAAATTTCGATATAATTGGCTAATATAGTTTTATCGTTGTTTTGAGAAATACGTATTAACATTTCAAATAATCCATTCATAATTTAATATACATAAACTGTTTTATTTAATCTGGAAATGATAAGAAAACCAAAAGAATATGGAAATAGAAATAGACAAAAACAGAAACAACAGGCTAAATGAAAAAAGTAAATTAAAACTAATTAAAGATTTAGATAAAAATTGCCAATATAAAATAGGGTAATAGGTAACTGAATCATATTTGTATTAAATAATATGGCAGTGGCATTGATGCTTTATTGATTGACTTCCTAAATAAAATGATTCTCTATTTCACATTAGTACATTTTTGCTCCCTCTTGTTTTTCGATTTTATTATTTAGGGGTAGAATAAATTAAAAGCTCATAATAACTAATGTATTATGCTGTTAAATGGTTTATAATTAAAGCGTTAAATTATGACTGCTATTATGCCAGGGAAACTATGTCTAACAAGGACTAACTACTAAATGAAAATCTCATTTAGGGTATAATAGACTGGAAATAAAACAAAACAAATCATATTGTAATAAACATTTGGCAAATATGTAATTGTAACTAAAAACTAAATAAAATGTTTGCCCAAGAAAACTTAAAACAAAAAGATCTTTATATAAATGATAAAGTACTCTCGCTAACCAAGCAAACTAAACTATAAACCATACAAAATTAAATACACATGAGTGCATTCGTAAAACATTTACTACGTAAACCAACCAACCAACAAACGAAACGAAATGAATCCACCCCCTGTTTAAGAACCTTAAAATCATAGACCCCAAAACATCTAAACCACCATATTATCATCATCATCATTTGTGTGTGCTTGGGTTTGTGTGACCATTTACCAGTTTTGGGAAAATAATCAAATCAACATATTTTCTTAACTCACTGAATCGCCACCAACCAACTCATTCCTCAACTGATAATGATTTTAATGCTCTTGATGATGGCATTGCAGCCATTACACCCTCACCTCTCGCTCTCTCTCTGCTGCTGCTCCTATGCTAACCTCATTTAACCGCCAAAGCCTTTGGCAAATATACTTTTTAGATTTAACAAATTTGGCTAATCTCCAGAAAAGCATATTCATATGTTTATTATTTGTACTTAAAAAGAGTCTATGATAAATTTAAATTGAATTTGTGAAATGAAAACAAAAACTTTTTAACTCAAATTATTTTGAAACATTAAAATAAAAGGGTTACACGAGTAGTATGACTACAACGAATTTTGAAACCTGTACCCAACAAATAAACAAGGATTTCTTTATGTCTAGCTCAATGGTCGGCTTGAAGAGAAGAGGGAAATAGGGATTTCTCTGTTGCAATCTGATCTGATTGACTGTCATTTTTTTTGTTTATTATTTGATCATTTTTATGAACTTTGTTGAAATTCATGTTGTTTGCGATCATGTTTGGTTGTTGTAACAGCATAATTACAGTCATAATTTCGATTAGGGTTCTGTATCGTTGAGATCAAAGTTAAGATGTATCGCCACTTCGACTGGCTGTGTTCATCAATCTTCAGGACGGAGTGAGGTTGGGTTGGCTGAAGAGTCATAAAGAAGAAGGGTATCTTTAGTAACTTTACCGAAGGCTTGCTACGGTATATGCGAGGAATTAAGCCGGTTGCTCCATCCAGATATCAGTTGTGTCAGCCAGAACTGCTTGTGTTCCATGTCAGTGTTTGCTCTGCTTCTGCAGGCTTCAAGTACGATATTCATACTGTAACTACCATCCGTTTTGTTCACTGCAACCCTATGAATATCTTTCAAAGCTTCTCTGTACGACGCGTGATCAAGTCGATTCATTTCGTACAGGAGAACATCTTTTCTGACATGCCTCGGGGAATCTCCAAACTGCATTATGTAAAAAGGTACGAAGTTGGTGTTCCAAGGACATCCGTAGGCCTTGATAGCTTTGAATGTTTCTCCACTGGGTATCACTCAGCGATGGTGATCACACTGGAGCCGCATAATTAACCACATACCGGCCAATCGTTTTATATGCGGTCAACAAGGTTTCTTTGAGAATACCTTGCTTCTACTTTGCAACTTATGCAACATTGCAGTGGCATGTGAACTTCCGTAGTTCACGATCCCCTACTTCAGGTTGTTCGGAAGCAAGGATTGCTTCTACTTCGCAACTTATGCGAGATTCCAATGGCATGTGCACTTCAGTAGTTCACGATCCACCAATTCAGGTTGTTCGGCAGCGAGGTTTGGAATATGACCTCGAATAGGTGGAATGATTGACAGTATGGAAGGATTTCGAAATTCAGTACCACCAAAACTGTTCTTCCACATAGTTTATGCTGATTTAAAACATGTGAAGCTTAAGAGCTCTTTTTGGAATGGCTGAACTGGAACTGGTGAAAAAATCAAGCTTATGAAGATGGTGTTCCAAGGACATCCGTAGGTTTTGACAGCTTCGAATGTTTCTCCACTGGGTATCACACTGGAGCCGCATAATTAACCACAGACCGGCCAATCGTTTTATATGTGGTCAACAAGGTTTCTTTGTGCATACCTTGCTTCTACTTAGCAACTTATGCGTGATTCAAGTGGCATATGCACTTCAGTAGTTCACGATCCCCCACTTCAGTTTGTTCGGCAGCGAGGTTTGGAATATGTCCTTGAATAGATGGCATGATTGACAGTATGAAAGGATTTCGAGATTCAGTAACACCAAAACCGTTCTTCCACATAGTTTATGCTGATTTAAACCTTGTGAAGCTTGAGAGCTCTTTTTGGAATGGCTTCCCAGAAGGAACTGGTGAAAAAATCAAGCTTATGAAGTTGGTGTTCCAAGGACATCCGTAGGTTTTGACAGCTTTGAGTGTTTCGCCACTGGGTATCACTCAGCGATGGTGATCACACTGGAGCCGCATAATTAACCACATACCGGCCAATCGTTTTATATGCGGTCAACAAGGTTTCTTTGGGCATACCTTGCTTCTACTTTGAACTTATGCGAGATTTCAGTGGCATGTGCACTTCAGTAGTTCACGATCCACCACTTCAGGTTGTTCGGCAGCAAGGATTGGAATATGTCCTCGAATAGGTGGCATGATTGACAGTATGGAAGGATTTCGAGATTCAGTACCACCAAAACCGTTCTTCCACATAGTTTATGCTGATTTAAAACTTATGAAGATTGAGTGCACTTTCCGGAATTCATGCTGATGATGTTCCACTGTAAGATGCTGTGTTAGTGTGGCTAGCAGGAGAGCCTCGAGTGTTTTCGCGACTGGAGAGTGCTTCTACTTTGCAGTTAATATGAGATTGCAGTGGCATTTGCACTCAAGTAGTTAACGACATATCACTTTAGGTTGTTAGGCAGGGAGAATAGGAATATATACTCATAGAGGGTGGCATGATTGACGGTATCGAAGGATTTCGAGATCCAGTACCACCAGGATAGTTCTTTCAAATGAATTATTCATATCTAAACCTTGTGAAGCTTTAGTGCACTTTCTAGAATCCCTGCTGATGATGTTCCACTGTAAGGTGTTGTGTCAGTGGGGCGAGCATAAGAGACTCGAGTGTTTTCGCGACTGGAAAGTGCTTTAACCCTCGACTTTGTAGTTTATGCTTGGCAGAGAGGATTGGAATATGTCCTCGAATAGGTGGCTTGATAGACAGTATCGAAGGATTTCGTGATTCAGTACCACCAGAACCGTTCTTCCACATAGTTTATGCTGATTTAAACCTTATGAAGCTTGAGTGCACTTTCCGGAATTCATGCTGATGATGTTCCACTGTAAGATGAAGTGTTAGTGTGGCGAGCAGAGTGTTTTCGCGAGAGGAGAGTACTTTGAGTACCATACTTCTACTTTGCAGTTAATGCGAGATAATGATCCACCACTTCAGGTTGTTCAGTAACGAGGATTAGAATATGTCCTCGAAGAGGGTGGCATTATTGACGGTCTTGAAGGATTTCGAGATTCAGTACCACCAGAACCTTTGTTCCACATAGTTATGCTGATTTCAACCCTGTAAAGCTTGAGTGTACTTTCCGAAATTCATTCTGATGATGTTCCAATGTAAGGTGTTGTCTCAGTGTGGGGAGAAGGAGAGCCTCGAGTGTTTTCGCGACTGGAGAGTACTTTGAGTGCCTCACTTCTACTTTGCAGTTAATGTTAGACCACTTCAGGTTGTTAGGTAGGGAGAATTGGAATGTGTTCTGGAAGAGGGTGGCATGATTGATAGTATCGAAGAATTTCGTCGGATCCAGTGTCACCAGGAGCATTCTTTTACATGGATTATGCTGATTTAAACCTTCTGGGGCTTGAGTGTACTTTCCGGAATCTATGCTAATGATGTTCCACTGTAAGATGAAGTGTTAGTGTGGCGAGCAGAGTGTTTCCGCGAGTGGAGTACCATGCTTCTACTTTGCAGTTAATGCGAGATAACGATCCACCACATCAGGTTGTTCAGTAGCGAGGATTGGAATATGTCCTCGAAGAGGGTGGCATTATTGACGGTCTTGAAGGATTTCGAGATTCAGTACCACCATAACCGTTCGTCCACATAGTTTATGCTGATTTAAACCTTGTAAAGCTTGAGTGTACTTTCCGGAATTCATGCTGATGATGTTCCAATGTAAGGTGTTTTCTCAGTGTGGCATGAAGGAGAGCCTCGAGTGTTTTCGCGAATGGAGAGTGTTTTGAGTACCTTGGAATATGTTCTCGAAGAGCGCGGCATGATTGGCGGTATATAATAGATTCAGTGCCATCAGGACCGTTCTTTCACATGGTTTATGCTGATTTAAACCATGTGAAACTTGAGTTTCTATGGCATCAGCTTGGAAATTACATCTCTTCAAATGGCAGTTTTGATGATCTCTATAACTTCGTTAAACACGAAAAGTTGTGGTTCATCAAAGAACAACACATTGTTCACAAACGGATAAAAGTAGGCGCACACTGTTTAGGGTCGGAAATTATGTATAATACTTTTTCGTCGTGCTAGAGAGAGATCTGATAGAAGATCACAACTTGCCAAATGCTGAGCTCAAGTTGCAGTTCTTCCAACGTTTCCGTTTGTCCTTGTTGAACAACCTCCTCATTTCCAGGTTTAACTGACCAATCCAGTCGGTAATGCGGAAGTTGTCACATATGTCTGCTAAAACTGCTGCCTCTGCTGACAATTGAAATTCATCTATTCTCCATAAAGTAATCCGCTATTCTCCATAAAGTAAATCCACTCGGCATTGGGGACATCTGAGGGTTCATAAAGAACATTGAAGGTATGGCTAGTGAAGTTTCTGAAACCGCTCTAGTCTGCTTTCTTTTGCATTCTGAAACCATAAAATCCTTTGGTCAATCCAGGCATATTATTATGGGTAGGTGGTCTGATCCGAGTGAAACTACGGATTGTCAGGATGTACAGACCTGTTTCAGCTATTGTGATATCCAGTGAGCTGACACAATCTGAAGGTTGACTCATAAATTTGCACCTCTGTAAATCCCATTTATCCTCTAAAATCTTCTAGAAGAAGGCAGATGTCGCCGTCTAGTAGGGTCGTTATGTAGCGACAATAGTCTGATGAATAGCTGGCTAAGGTAGGATTATAGACATTGAGGAGCTCTAACTCTTGATCTAAAGGTATTGCATTTGAACTGTGGATATTGTTCATTAGAATTAGAAGGAAGAACTGTATACTGCATGTTGTGGTTGTAACAGTTCCACTGTTTGTTGAAAGTTCTTTATTGGGAAAAGCTGTCACTAGAATGACAATCTTTGATCGAGTGAGAATCGGGTCGTTTTGGAGCGTAGAACCAATTGTCATGGGAATACTGCATGTGACGATGACATCATTGTTTCCTTTGGCGCGGCACACTGGAATTCTGTGTAAGTTTCATCGCCAGGACTACATCGACCACGAAGTTTTTGTGTCTCATGAATGCAGTTATCTCAGATATGTGATTCTGGAGTTTATTGCAGTAGAACTACAAGATAGTGATGACATCAGGTCAGCGCAACGCATTCTGAGGGTTCAGCTGGGATGAACGTTGTGGCTGCTGTTGAGTCTCCTACGACGATGATGTTGGTGATGTCGATGCTGTAGAGGAGCTAGGTAGTCTATTATGGGAGCATGGCTTAACATAGCTTTCCGTCCATTCATACTCGTGGTTCAGAACCGAACAATTCCTTACATAGCATTATCACAAACAATCATTGCACCTTAGCTGAATTCAGAACTTTGGTCCGGTGTTTTGTTTAATTCTGGCTTAGAGCAAATGTATTCGAAACAGATTTGCCGGAAGATGGTGGTTGCTGAGTTGATATCATGTCGTGCCGATCTTTATGTTGATAATTTTCTGTGGCGATCTTTTTGAATTGAAAATAACATTTGATGGCAGATATCGCTATGCGAACAAAGGTTCTGACACCTCTGCTCCAAAAAGAATATAACTACGACAATAGTTGTCCGCAAACGACAAATTCTGAGCTGTGAGCTCACCAAAATTTGAGGTTATATTTAGTCTTAGTCAGTTTCTAGTTTTGTTCAGTTTAATGTTGAATTCCATCAATACCTTGTGTAGTTCTCCCCCCATGTTATGTCACTCATAATATAACTTCTAGTTCACTGCAATTCCTGTGATAAGAAAATAATCGAAAATTCTTTTTTTTTCAAAATTTCCATAATGTTCTCTTCATTACCTTCATCAAATTTTCGTAGGCAAAAATTCCTTACAATTGAACAACTCTTTATAATCCCTTCTAAGCATTTCAAGATCTCTGTTTTCTATTGTTAGCAAACACAAATTTAAACTTATTTCTTTTAATATTACAGTTTGTAATGGCTTTGTAAACGTTTAAAAAGCACTTTCCCTTTTTGTTTTGTTGCCGATATGAAGGAAACAACCAGCAATGACTAAATGGCACATTTGCCCCCTTCATATGCAGATTGTAAGAGTCATATTGTTGTTCTTGTTATTGTTGGCATCCAACATATTTACTCCTTTTTGAACTTCTTTTTCCCCTTTTTTGTTTTGTGGGGGGTGCAAAAATGTATGCCACATAATATTTTCCGCAATTATCTTTACGCAGTAGAGCGCATAAATTTTAAAGCCCCCTTCACACAACAAAAGGAAGCTTGAAGGAAGGGAAGAAATAGAAGAAGACTGCAACAAAGTATTCAAAAATTTTACGCGTTTTTAAATTACAACGGGGCTTTTGTTTAAAAGGATTGAATAATTTCATGGTATTAAAGTATAGTTACAATAAATCCTTGTGTCAGTTTTGTGGGTGGGCATTAAAATATTTTACTGTGGGTTTTGCTTTTCTGTGTTGTTGTTGAGGGCAAAAGAACGTGCAGTATTTTATAGATTTCCTGGGAGGCAGAAAGATGTTTTTTGTGGAGATACTTAAAACAGCAGCAGTTATTTAAGGCTTTTGTTTTTAATTTGGTTTCAGTAATGAAAGGTTGTTTGTCTTAAATAAATTATAGATTTCTTATTTGTTTCCTTGAGAATATTTTTCCAATATTTAATTAAATTATGTTCCAAATTTAATTACCATTCAAACCCCTTTAATTTTCCTTCAAAAATATCCTTCTATTTGCTTAAAGACACCCAAACTGCTCAGATTTTTCCAATACTTTCCTTTTCACTCATGGTATAACAGTTATGTTTGCCTTATGTTAATGTTGATGCCCTCCCTATTGATTTATTATGTGCGTCATTTGTTTATTGACTCTAATTGTTTGTAGGCCTGTTATTAGGCGTGTTATAAATGTTTCTTTTTTCTGCTCTGCTAAATTTTTGCTCCAATGTTTTGTGTCTTCCTGTCTTTGGCAAGTGTTGCACAGTGGGGTCAATCGAAAAAAAGGTGGAAATAAATCGGAATCTCCTAAACTACTGGTACGATGGCAAAGAAAAATTTAATTTGTGACCACCCGGTTAGAACAGAAGGTTAGCAAACAGGGTGTCAATGTCGACCACCTCGGGTTAGGAAAACTATTTGCACTTTCACTCGGAGACCATAAAGTGCCCTGGAGACGATCAAATAAACACATCAATCACATAGTTGTGTGCGTGCAGTCATTCTTTTTCGGCTACACGTACGCGTTGTAGGCAATGATTGATAAACATCAAAAAGTTTTGATTTTTTTATTTGACGACTCATTATTTGATCGTCTCCGTTGTGATTGACAATCAAATTTCATTTGCTTTGTGTTTGCCGTTCACGGATGAAACAAAATATCCATATTATGTGTTTTACGTCTCTGATTAACTAAAAAAACGTCAGTATCTTCGAGATTTTTGGTAATAATGGAAAAGTGCTTCCAAATACAAATGGTGATTGACGTATTTATTTGTACGTCTCCTTTAAAGCTTCAAGCATACGACACTCACACATATGCACTGATTGACGGGTTTATTTGATCGTCTCCAGGGCACTTAAGGTCTATTGTTATTTCCTTCAGGAGTCAGTTAAGAAGAAAAAGTACTCCATTCCTAAAAAAGGGACATAAAGAACAGAAAGAAGAAGAAAGGATAAACAAAAAGTGGATATTTCTTTCTCTGCGTAAAGAAGGAAAAGTGGTTACATAGTATTTGAATTCACCTTTAAATAGCCAGCCTATTTCCCTGATAAAACCTAGTATGTTATCCAATTTACAGACAGCAATACTCCCATGTTCATCTAGAAATCTGTAACCTAGCCATTTCAATCTATGACTCTGTAGTCTCGGGCAATTGAATATAATGTGCTCTACTGTCTCCACATCCTCTACAGCCCCTCACACTTTACAAAAATCTATAAAGGCCCCAATTGAGCAATGGCCGATTATCACTCCTACTAGAATTCTCAGACAACACCTATCCAATCCAATTAGTGTTTTGATAGCCTTTGCATCCAGTTTTGGCCAAAAGGCTTTGGACACTTGAAAATCCGTCCTACTATTCCAAGATTGGTTAGTGGAGTCACGGATCTGGCTTTCCAGATCGCGAAAGATCTCTGCCAGGAAGACGTTGTATTCGTCAGAGAGTCTAATATCATTGTCGACGATATAAACACCGGCCCCTATACCAGAGTCCATTTTGGATCTGTCAATGAAAGCAGCAACCCTTTCGAACAGTTGATCGGTAAATTTGGTTTGGTAAATGGTTATCTCAACGAAATCCACAATTTCTTTACTGCACGTAGCCTGTAGCTATCACCAAACGAAGTCATAGGCAACACTCTTCACCACCTGGACGAAGGAGGGGTAAAACTCAACTTAGGCATCATGGTCGACGGCATACAAATTCCGACTGTGAACCATCCGAAAATCTGGTCTGTCGCTTTTGATAGCCTTTTTACCTCCTCAGCACACGCCACTGCAATAACGCATAAACTGCAACAAAGAAACCTTGCTAGCAATCTACAAGACGATTGGCCGGTCAGTGGTTAACTATGCTGCTCCAGTATCCTTCGTTAAGTGATACTCAGTGGAGAGGTATTCAAAGCAGTGAAAATTCAGCCTTAATGACCGTCAAAGGCTGCCTCCAAATTACCTCCTAGGAAACTAGGGTTCTATCGGTCAAGGAACATAACGTCAAGCTGACACAACAGTTCCTTCTGCGATGTTACCGAGGAGTCATCCAAACTTCAACATCACACGGTTGGAGTCTCCCCCGAGGAATGTCAGACAGAACCTTAGAAAAAACGAAGAAAGCAGGATTCATTGGATCGCAGCTCGTATATGACAGCTTTTAACGACATTCATAGAGACTCCATCAATTCCCTGGTAGCAGGATACCGTATGAATGTCGTACTTTTAGGTCGCCCACCACCGATAACAAACGCCGAGAAGATTCTGCCGCGGAAAACAAGAGTCGTTCTGGCACACCAAAGATCAGGATGGTCCTTCTGGTCCCGCATAGACCGTGCCTTCCTCAACTTATGCCCAGCATATGGTCAGGGTCCTCATTATACCCTCCACATTTTCAACTGTACAGTCAGCCCTACTTCACTACGTCCAATAGATTCATGGACCCATCCAGCTGAAGTAGCACAATTTCTTGGACTTGATATTGCAGAACCTCCAGATTAAATATTGTAAAATTGTTTACGCTGCTACAACAACAACAACAGTTGATCGTATCCATTCATCCCTACTGGGGAACTCTTGTAACGACACGTTTCCGCTGGTTGCTGGGGTAAGTTCAGCGGAGTCCAGGGTCGTCGAAATAAAACACTTTATTTCACACCACGTTATAAAGCGTACTTTATTTTAACACAAAACACTTAACATAAAACTTGACACTATGTAAAACTGCTGTTGAGGAGGCTGGCGGAGAACTATTTTGTTCTAAAATTGAGTATTTGGAGATTTAATCTCCGCAACCAGGTGCTGTTTAACGAACAATTGAGAGATGCCACAATCTTTGAAGGTTAACTTCAGTGATTTTTTAGGCAGAAATATAGTGGACAAATTAGAAGTTTAACTTCTGTATGTATCACTACTCTCTCACTATTTGTCCTTAAGTACCCAATAAGAAAATATTTGGGGAGAGTTAATCTCCTCACCAAAATTTGTTCTTACCGCTTGGTCACTTCCTTACCGACTGATCGATGTTCAGCAATTGCACGCCTTTTATACCCTAGAACACTACACACACAGTTATAAAATTTGCGTACTATTTTATCTTTCACACACTGGTAGTGTTGTATTCCATGGTAGGAATGACTACTTGTTTATGCCACTGAATAATAGATGGCGTTGTTTATATTAAAAGCAGTTACATTTAAATCAATTACTTAAATAAAACAGATTAATAACAAAATTCATACAGTTTAATTTCAAAGACAATAAAATAATAAAAAAAAATAAAATAAATAATATTTAAAGGTTTTATTTGTGTTGTCGAAAACGAACTCTGACTTTCGACGTTACACTACTCTCCCTCCCCCTCTGTCTGTATCCACAAAATCCGAACGTTTCCGCTTCGAGATACCAATATTCGAAAATGCTGTCCCTTGACTATCCTCATCAAGCGTAGTTGTTTCTGTCCTTTTCGACCAGCTAGTACTTCATTTATCAGTTGTTTTATTTTCTCCGGAGCTTGTGACAAAGGTATCGTTTTTGGGCTCGTTGGAATGGGTGGTGTTGTCGAACGGGATGGCACTGAATCCTTTGTTTGTACAAGTACAGATGCAGGTGAGGGTTTTGATGAAGATGGTGATGGCGATGAGTTTGATGAAGATGTTGATGATGGCGATGAGTTTGATGAAGATGTTGATGGTGATGAGTTTGATGAAGATGATGATTTAGTAGAAGATGATGATGGCGATGATTTTTGTGCAGGTTCGGGTAACGGTAATGGTTTAGAAGAAGATGATGGTGATTTAGAAGACGGTGATGATGATGATTTAGAAGACGGTGATGATGATGATTTAGAAGACGGTGATGATGATGATTTAGAAGACGGTGATGATGATGATTTAGAAGACGGTGATGATGATGATTTAGAAGACGGTGATGATGATGATTTAGAAGACGGTGATGATGATGACAATGATTTTGGTGAGGATCTAGGTAACGGTGATGGTTTAGCAGAAGATGATGACGATGATTTAGAAGAAGATGATGATGGCGTAACTCTGATTATTGGAGGTTGGTGAAATGGCAAGGGCGAGGTCTCCTTTGTGACGGTAAGATGGCGAACATTTAACGGTGAATTTTGGTACATTCCGGTCCTTGGACTAAGCCAATCCCTGCCTGGTGTAATAGGGATGCGCTCATTATTTGAATTAATTTGGACACAAGATGAAACTGAGTGCGGTGATTCAGTAGTTAAATCCACGTACGCTTCCGGTTCAACTGTATGGCATTCGTTTACGGATTGATAGCAAATCCCTTCTGTTGGTTGCGTTGAAGGAACCATTAAACGAACTACCAGTGATCTTTCATAGCATCTCATTCCCAAGTGAAGGTACTGCCGATCTTTTATTTCCACAGAACCCAACCCTTGTCTAGGAGGGGGCGTGGGTGGATGGAAATTTTCGTTCTCCCAGTCTAACGATGATGGTGATCTGGGAGGAAGTGGTGAAGGAGGTGTTCGTGGTCGCACACAGATTGTTCGGTCATCAAACCCAAAGAAAGTGCGTTGGATTTCCTCTAATATTGGTAGATATGGCCCGGTCAAAAGAGATTCGGCCTCAGGCAGGCCGATGAAACACGTGTCATCTTCATCGGGTCGCGGCGGAGTTTCAGTTTCATCGTCCAAAATAATTATTTCTGGCTCCTTGAACCAGGGATTTTCATTCAAATTTTCCGGCTCTACCTCCTGCTCCACAAAGGACTGCGTCTTATGGTTATTATCATGGGTTGACATGCGATAATAACATGCTGGCTCGCTCTTTTTAGTTGGTGGCCGTGACTTTCTGTTGGTTCCAGCTCCAAATCGTTGACTAGATGCATTATTTTTACCTCTACTGGTAGTAGGAACATCGTCATCATCGAGGAAAATCGTTTTTCTCACCTTGGCCTTCTCCTTTTCCATGTTTTGTCGGAACCTTTTGCGAGTGTTTTCGAACTTTTTTCTGTCGTCACTCATTTTTTTCGAGGATATATATTTTTTTCTTTTTATTTCGATGTTGGATCTGGAAGATAAACACAAAAAGAAAATTTATTTATACGAATGATTATGATTTTTTATAGCAATATGATTTCAATTCACTCAGATGCGCAGTTCGCATATAGCCATTCTTTCCAAGTATTTGCACGATAACCGGGGACACAAATCCCTTGATTATATAAGGCCCCCCATACTTCGGTGCGAGTTTAGCAGCGAAGTTATCAATGGCTTTGGATAGAGGATGTTGACGAACTAGAACTTGATCACCAATTTTTGGTTTCCAATTGCGACGGCGCAAATTATAGCGGCGTTGCTGGGTTTGTGAAGCCTTCACTATGTTTCTTCTAACGATAGAAAAAACTTCTTTCAGTTCGTTGGCTCGTTCATCCGGATTTGGGTTCCGCGCTCCTGTGCCCATTGTGACCTCATCATAGAGGGCTTTTGGAAGACGAGGTTCCCGGCCTTGTGTAATATAGGCAGGAGAGTAACCCGTTGATTCGGAGACACTGGTATTGACGGCCAACATTATTTCAGGTAAAAGCTTGTCCCATGTGTTATGCTGCTTATCAGATAACTGGGCAATAATTGTTTTGATGGTTCGATTAGCTCTTTCTGTGGGATTCTCCTGTGGAGTGTAGGGAGCCGTGAACTGTTGATGTACCCCAATGTCTTCTAAACATCTTTTGAAAACCCTCGATGTGAACTGCGTTCCATTGTCCGTAATGATAACTTTTGGGGCACCATAACGTGCCAAGATGCGTTCACGGAATGATTTAACGAGGCCTTCCGCTGTAGCTTTTCTTAAAGGTACTAACTCACACCATTTCGAAAAGTTGTCAAAGAATACAAGAAGCATCGTGTTACCATGTTTACTCCTTGGTAGTGGACCCACGAAATCGGCGCAAATGGTGGCCCAAGGCTCTTCGGGAATACGGGTAAGCATTTCTCCTGCTGGTAGCTGTTGATTTACCTTATATCGTTGGCACGACTCACATCTGCGAACGTAACGACAAATATCTTTGGACAGCTTTGGCCAGTAATACCGGGCAGCGACCTTATTGATAGTTTTTCTTATTCCCAGATGACCACCTGTTGCTGCATCATGATTTTCTTTGATAACCTGCTCTCTCAATGGGGAGGCAACACATAATTTCCATGGCGTGCTGTCTTCATCATTTATATCTCGCGAAAAATGTTTATATAACTGATTATTCACTATGGCGTAATCGGAAAATTTTTCGGGTTGTTGACTTACTTCGGCTATTCGTGCTTTTAACCATGGACATGAATCAGAACTGTTTGTTTGAATCATGTTAATGTTCTCTACCGGCTGTCGTGACAAAGCGTCTGCTACCACATTCTGTCTTCCTTTTCTATACTCAACGTGGAAGTTAAATTGTTGCAACTCTAGAGCCCATCGTGCTAATCTGCCGGTCGGATTGTCGATGTTATTTAACCATTTTAGGGATAGATGATCGGTTATTACAACAAATTCGTAACCTTCTAAGTAGGGCCTCATTTTACGAATTCCCCATACTATAGCCAAACATTCTTTTTCTGTAGTCGAGTAATTCTTTTCTGCTCCATTTAGATGTCGACTTGCGTAAGATATTACCCTCTCGGTGTCATCCAGATTTTGTGTTAAAACTACTCCGAGCCCGTAATCACTTGCGTCTGTTTGTAGGACAAAAGGTTTAGTAAAATCAGGGCAGGATAGCACTGGGGCTTCTGTCAATCTTTTCTTCAGTAAATTAAAAGCATGTTGTTGTTCTTCTCCCCATTTCCAATGTTTACCCTTTTTTAAGAGTTGGGTCAGTGGTTTTGAAATTGTAGCGAAGTCTGCAACGAAACGACGATACCAAGATGTGACGCCCAGGAACCTTCGGACTTCTTTCAAATTCTTTGGAGGGGACATGTCTCTTATGGCCGATACTTTGTTGGGGTCTGTTTGAATACCATTTTTGGTCACCACATGACCTAAGTACTTCGTTTCGGTTTTGAAAAATTCACATTTTTCAGGATTGATTTTTAAATTTGCTGCTCTCAAGCGTCGAAAAACCTCATTTAAATTTGCCAAATGTTCCTCGAATGTAGCACCGATTACAATAATGTCGTCCAAATAAGCAAAGGCGTGTGGCTCCATCTCCGGCCCTATCACTCTGTCTAAAGCTCGTTGAAATGTGGCAGGTGCTGAATGCAGTCCAAAAGGCATTACACGCCATTGATACAAACCTCGACCAGATACAGCGAAAGCAGTATATTTCTTGCTTTCCTCATCCAATGGTATTTGCCAGTAACCATCCTTCAAGTCGATGCTGCTTATAAATTTGGCGTTACGAAGTCTATTTAGAATGGCATCAATCCGCGGTAGAGGGTAAGCATCGGGGACAGATCGTAAATTCAATTGTCGGAAGTCCATACAGGTTCGCCACGTTCCATTTTTTTTTTTAACTAATGTAATTGGGAAACTATATGGGCTGTGTGATGGTTCTATACATCCGCGACTCATTAGTTTATTCACCTCTGCGTCGATTATCGCTTGCATTGCAGGATTTCGTTGTGCGTACCTTATCTTGACTGGGCGGTCATCTTTCATAACAATTTTATGTGTGGCGATATTTGAGAACCCAGTGATATTTTGAAACTTTGGCAGTTCTCTTTCCAAAAAACGTGTAATTTCCAGTTTATAGTTTGGAATTTTATTACTATCTTCGTTTATATTTACGCTGGCTGTCTTGTCTGCTGGTTTATTTATATTAAAAATACTGCTTACCTTCTCAATACGGCTATCATGAAAATGACTTGGTTCCGGATGTTTGCTTTTTACCATCAGTCCTGCACAACTGAATGTGGTGTCAAACATCTGCAATATGTCTAGCCCTAGGATAATGTCTACTGTTGCCTCGTTCATGATGAGAAAATTACATTCGGCTGTAATGTTTCCCAGAGTTACTTCAAATCGAACCGCTTTTGAAATTATCTTTTTGGACCCATCAGCTAAAAGCACATCGATGTCTACTGATACGTATAATGGTTTAACTGATATTCGTTCCACTTGTTTTGGTGTAATAAAACTCCTGGTGGCTCCGGTGTCGATGATGGTAGTAATTAATTGATGTTCTATTAACACTACTGCCTTTATTTTATCTTCTTCCCATAATAGGCATGTTTTATTATCATTATTTTTACTTTCTGGTAAATTTTCAATATGTTTCCATAGAAAACGATTTTTGTTATCATCTGGATTTGTGTTCACCATTCGGTGATGATCTCCGCGACTGGATTGTGACGTGGTGGGTATACACTCTAATTCATCTGCTAACTCTATTAACTCGCTTAAAGTATTAAAATCCTTCCTCCGAATGTACCACTGGTAATCTGGATGAGCGTTGTGAAATATTCGTTCAATTTTTTGTTTTTCAGAAAGATCAGAGTGTCGCATTAGATCCTGTAGGGCAAGCACATATTCCCTAAAGGACTCCCGAGAACGTTGCGTACGCTTACGGATTTCGTCCTCCAGCTTCTCAAAGTAACGTGTAGGAAGAAAAAATGCATAGAAATCAGCTTTAAACGCTGTCCATTTTTCCCAGTGCCTGTTGTTATTCCGAAACCAGATCAGTGCCTTTTCTCTGAACAACTCCGGCATCACTCGTGGTAACTGATCCAGTTCGATGTTATACATATCCGCAAGTTCTTCTGTCCGCTCAATGAAACCTAGTGGGTCTTTGCCTCCGTCATATTTTAATCCCCATTTTCTGACCAAATCAATGACCATAATACGGCTTTCGCTAGGTAAGTGTTGTGGTTCCTTATGACTAGGTGGTGCTATGGGCAACCTCGTAGTTGCGGCTGAAGAGTCTACCGTCTTATTATTATTCTCCACTTTTACCGGGGAGGTTGTTGGGATGGAAGATGCTTCCAAAGGTATCTGTAGTCTTGACATTGGTGATGTTGGAGCTAAGTTACTTGTGGCCTCATGCTTTGATTGTAATTCCAAAAGCTCTTTTAATTCACTCTCGGTATGGTCTGAAGACAGGAATTTTGCAAACCTCTTGCGGAGTTCGTCTACGTTTCCTGCACTATCTTTTCCGACCTGGCCTAGGTACTTCACCAATTCTTCCCGTTTCAGGGAGTATGCCCACGAAGTTTTCAGCATTTTATTAATATATATTTTTTTTTTTTTCGAAGTTGGACAATGAAATGTCCCTGCTCGGGCGCCAATTGTAACGACACGTTTCCGCTGGTTGCTGGGGTAAGTTCAGCGGAGTCCAGGGTCGTCGAAATAAAACACTTTATTTCACACCACGTTATAAAGCGTACTTTATTTTAACACAAAACACTTAACATAAAACTTGACACTATGTAAAACTGCTGTTGAGGAGGCTGGCGGAGAACTATTTTGTTCTAAAATTGAGTATTTGGAGATTTAATCTCCGCAACCAGGTGCTGTTTAACGAACAATTGAGAGATGCCACAATCTTTGAAGGTTAACTTCAGTGATTTTTTAGGCAGAAATATAGTGGACAAATTAGAAGTTTAACTTCTGTATGTATCACTACTCTCTCACTATTTGTCCTTAAGTACCCAATAAGAAAATATTTGGGGAGAGTTAATCTCCTCACCAAAATTTGTTCTTACCGCTTGGTCACTTCCTTACCGACTGATCGATGTTCAGCAATTGCACGCCTTTTATACCCTAGAACACTACACACACAGTTATAAAATTTGCGTACTATTTTATCTTTCACACACTGGTAGTGTTGTATTCCATGGTAGGAATGACTACTTGTTTATGCCACTGAATAATAGATGGCGTTGTTTATATTAAAAGCAGTTACATTTAAATCAATTACTTAAATAAAACAGATTAATAACAAAATTCATACAGTTTAATTTCAAAGACAATAAAATAATAAAAAAAAATAAAATAAATAATATTTAAAGGTTTTATTTGTGTTGTCGAAAACGAACTCTGACTTTCGACGTTACACTCTATTGGGTGTGAGACACCGAAGTTAAAGATCGCAACACTATGATCAAGACTCAAATAGCCTAAGACTCTGAGAGAAACACAATGTTTAGACTGCTGTTTGATGTCTGGTGTATTGTGGTGGATTCACGTTACGTACACGGTTACGAAACGTCCCAAAAACTCGTTCATATTGCGGTTGATCAACGCCAAATATTCCTGCGAAGTTTTCATCACACAATTGCACAAATGCAATCAATTGTGAGCAAACGCGGCACCCATCTTGTGGAAACCATTGTCATACCTAAGTGATCATTAACAATTTAAACCACTGTGCCATGTAAGATGCCTATGGCTTCCACAATCACCCCTATCACGAATCAATATTTCACATGAAATATGTTCCCTTTTCCTATTTTCGTTCATCAACTTTGTTCACGTGAATTCCCCTTGTTGTGAAATTTTTAGATTGAATTTTTTTTTTTTTTGGAATTCTCAAAATTGATGGCAGGGGTACGTAAAGCTGGCCACACACGGATGATTTGTGAGTCCGATTTGTTCGTGTTCGACGTCTTGTTACTTGTTAGTGGGGCTGTGCGCGAACAAAATCACAAGTAATTGAAAATTTTCAATCACAAATCAGGCGAACAAATCATTCCGTGTGTAGACTTCACGATATGAGTTTTAATTGGTACTCCACCAGTAACGAAGAGTTTTAATGGTCTCCACCAGGGTTTATCAAATTAAAAGACACGCGGTTGGTGCAAACGACGTAAAACAGGAACCGTTATACGAAGCCTTACATCACACATGTGCCAGAGTTAGACGCAAAATTGTCGAAGGCAAGAAAACTAAAACGGGCCTGATTGCACTTAAAAAATAATTGCAACGACGCGCGAGTTGTTAATCAACCCAGACTTACTTTACGACTGATGGAATTTTGTAAACAATAAACAGCTGTTATGAACAAAATTAACTATTGTGAATGAAAAATTCTTGGGAATATCACGATAGCAATTTTCCCTTCGAGTGAAATGGACATTTCATGGGAACAAAATTTCACTTGTTAATGCTGATAGGAGTGAATCTCTCGCACTTTCAATCTCCAATCGGCCAAAAACATACCGTGAATTTTAATCGATTCGGGTGTAGAGACCTCAACTTGGACGATGGGCATTTTCCGTGCTTGTACGTCCACAACGAAATTCAGTAAACCCCTTCTTTACCATTGAAATTGTTGGTGCAGAGTTCCCATAGTATTTGTCAAGCTTAGCTTTGATTTTAGTGATGGTTTTTTTTTTCACAAAAAATAATGCTTAATGAGCAAGAGAAATTCACTTTTTTCGATTTTCTCCTCAAGTCGCGCGGTATTCTGCTATCAATGGCTGTCAAACACAAACTAAATGACGCAGCTTGTTCAAATTTTGACAGGAGTCAACTAATAAATTCCTGTTGAGGCGGGAAATTTAAAAAGTCTCGGACATATTGACCCGCCCTCTGATTTCTATTAGAGAAATCTTAGAGAAAATTCATTGAAATACTCGTTTGTCTATGTTTGTTTAATTTACGAGTTTTTCACTAGAGGTGGTAGACTTTGACAGTAGTTTAGCAGATATAGATTTATTACCACTTTTTTTGTGATCGATCCCACTGTGTGTTGGTGCGTATGTGTTTTATTTGCATTTAAAATTCATTGGAAATTGTTTACAAATTGTTATTTAATTGAGGTTTATTATGTCAATCACTAGTAGGTTGTTGTTGTTGTTACGGTTGTTTGTCTTCTTCTTCATTTATAGTGTGTCTGTCTTTTGGTAATGTTGACATTTTACATTTTTCTACATCCACCCATTTGGCAACCCCTCCTTTTGTTTATGTTTTTTTTTTTTTTGAGTGTCTCTCTTTCACTTACAACAACAACAACAATTGAAAACCAATCATTAAATAAATTAATGACTTTGATTTGTGCGTAAACTTCTTTTACATTTTCATCTACTGACTTTAAATTGATCTCATAAAAATGTTTTCTTGTCTCAGACACGGTTTGTTTAATTTTCTTTTATGTTGGTGATAAATTATTTGTCACATGTTAATGACTTTTGGCGATGTCGTTGTTGTTGTTGTTGTTATTATTTTTATTACTAATTGTTGTTATTGTATTATCAGTGTTATAATGCCGCTGTTTCTGGGTAACTCATATTAATTGGTGGGCAATTTGTCTGAGAATTTTTGAATTTTTTTCTTTATTTTCGTGACAAATTATGCAAATTTGATTTGTACTGGAATAATATATTCTCTTGTATCATTATTTAGAAGGTGTTGGATAGAAAAAAGTTATTAATTGAGTAACATTTCTTATCGCGAAAAGCTCAAAGGAAATGATAGATGCATTGGTGTGTTTTATGCCCGCAAGGATCATTAATTCTGGGTATAATTTGTAAATCCCTTTGATGCAGCTACAGTTTAAATAAGATTTTATGATTTTTTTTCCTCAAAACAGTTTTTAAATATAGATTGTAGAGTCCGTTTGGCTATAAGGATATACTATATATATTTACTGCCGTATTCATATACAGGTTTTAAACATGATCCAATGGATCCGATCAACTATTGTTGTTATTGTAGCAGCGTGAACAATTTTACAATATTTAATCTGGGGGTTCTGCAATAACAAGTCCAAGAAATTGTGCTACTTCTGCTGGATGGGTCCATAAATCTACTGGACGTAGTGAAGTAGGGCTGACTGGAAAATTGAAAATGTCGAGGGTATCATGAGGACCCTGACCACATGCTGGGCATAAAATGAGGACGGCACTGTCTATGCGGGACCAGAAGGCATTAAGCCTGTTGCTCCATCCTGATCTTTGGTGTGCCAGAACGATTCTTGTTTTCCGCGGCGTCTGCTATCGGTGGTGGGCGACCTCCAAGTATGACATTCATACGGTATCCTGCTGCCACTGAATTGATGGCGTCTCCATGAATGTCGTTCAAAGCTGTCATATACGAGCTGCGATCCAAAGGATCCTGCACATACCTCTGTATGCTCTCCTCGTATTGTCTGACATGCCAACAGTGTGATGTTGAAGTTTGGATGACTACTCTGGTAACATCCCAGAAGGAACTGTTGCGTCAGCATAACGTTATGTTCCTTGACCTATAGAACCTTAGTTTCCTCGGAGTTAATTTGGAGTCAGCCTGTGACGGTCCTTAAGGCTAAATTTTGACAGAATTTTGAATATTTCTTCACTGAGTATCACTTAACGAAGGCGACCACACTAGAGCAGCATAGTTAACCACTGACCGGCCAATCGTCTTGTAGGTTGCTAGCAAGGTTTCTTTGTCGCAGTTTATGCGTGATAGCAGTGGCGTGTGCTGAGGAGGTAAAAAGGCTATCAAATGTGACAGCCAAGATTTTCGGGTGGTTCACTGTCCGAATTTTTGTACGCCGTCGACCATGATGCCTAAGGTGAGTTTTACCTCCTTCGTCCAGGTGGTGAAGAGTGTAGCCGATGACTTCGTTTGGTGATAGCTTCAGGTTACGTGCAGTGAAGAAATTGTGGATTTCGTTGAGATAACCATTTACCAAACTAAATTTACCGATCAACTGTTCGAAGGGGTTGCTGTTTTCATTGACAGATCCAAGATGGACTCTGGTATAGGGGCCGGTTTTTATATCGTCGACAATGATATTAGACTATCTGACGAATGCAGTGTCTTCCTGGCGGAGATCTTCGAGATCTGAAAAGCCAGATCCTTGACTCTACTAACCATGAATTATGAATTTTTTTCTTATTTCTTATATTTTTATTTATTAATATTACTAACAGTGGAGACTTCTATTTATAAATTCAATGTACAACAGTTCAAACAGTGTTGCATACTCATTTTCGAATGAGAATGTCTCCGCTAGATCATGCTAGAAATTGCCGCATAGTGCGTTCGCGTATGTTGTTTGTTAGGTTTAGGTTAGGTTTATGTTAAGTTAGGTTTAGGTTAGGTTTAAGTTAGGTTAGGTTTAGGTTAGGTTTAGGTTAGATTTAGGTTAGGTTTAGGTTAGGTTTAGGTTAGGTTTAGGTTAGGTTTAGGTTAGGTTTAGGTTAGGTTAGGTTTAGGTTAGGTTTAGGTTAGGTTTAGGTTAGGTTTAGGTTAGGTTTAGGTTAGGTTTAGGTTAGGTTTAGGTTAGGTTTAGGTTAGGTTTAGGTTAGGTTTAGGTTAGGTTTAGGTTAGGTTTAGGTTTAGGTTAGGGTTAGGTTAGGTTAGGTTTAGGTTAGGTTTAGGTTAGGTTTATGCTAGGTTTAGGTTAGGTTGGTTAGGTTATAATTTTATATTTATTACTTTTTACACCACAGTCTATTTCACAGTACTTCACTTCCCCCCACCTCATGGAAATGACAAAGTGCCATCGCGTGAATTCATGTTTTTAACATGCATCACATTTCAAATAATTAATGACATTTGGTGTCAGTTACAAACCTTAAAACATGAAATCAAAAATTTTGGTTTAAAACAAAAACAATTTAGAATACAAGCAAATTATTTTGTCTCTTCTCATTGGCCATGATGAAGTAGTACAAACGATTTTATGTGAAAAATCATGTTGTATGACAAGATAAACAATAAAAACTGACACTGAAGCAGCATTTCCAGCACCAACAGCAATTGACAATGAAACCAAAAAAAAAAAACATAACAACACAAGTGGTAGTAGTAGTTGTTGCAAAAGAAATACAGACATAAGAGATTGTATGTTGTTTGTTTGTTTTTTTTTGTATTTTTGTTTATTTACCCCAAAGGCAACATGTAACAATAAGTCAATAAGTTAAAAGAAAACATTACTTGACTCGACTTGCGAATATAATTGTCAAACAAAAATGTCAATGTTAAGAGAGTGAGAGATAGAGACAGAGTGTACGCAAATATACAACATAAATAAAAGTATTGGCCTAAAAGAAATCTGTTCAATGTTAAATCCACATAACCTAAAAAAAGAACACACAAAAAATCATTTGTAACAGGGGAAAACAACTTAAAAAGGCGTTACTGATACTCATTCGTACATAATAAATTGCACTTCAGTCAATAATTCAGCCTGATAATTCGAAATCAAACTACAGCACACTTTTACATGCTGTTTTGCAATTAAGAATTACACCCAACACAAATACACCTTTTCCTAATAGAAAAGAAAACAACTGTCACAGTTCTTTTTTTGTATTTTTTTATTAAAAGCAATTGAAGGCACCAATATAGAAGTTCTGTTTGATTTATATGTTTGTGTGCCTGGGTCTGTGTAATATATTATCCTTGTTAAGTAGTTTCCCATATCATCACCATCAGCGTTAGCATCATCATCATCATCGTTGTCATTTGATTTCACATCAATTTTTTTCTCACCCACAATTTGACACCTTCTCTAAATCGCATTATATGCGCTTGATTAAGTTCATTATTATTGCATGGTTATTTCTCTCTTATTTATTTTTGTTTGGTTCTTGCTGCTGCTGCTGTTGTTGTTGTCATTGTAACTGTCTTTCGTAGTTCTTTGAACTTCCTGCTTTTTCCGTTACTTAGAACAAACTCTTTCCATGTTTTTATCCCCCTCTTCTTTTCAGAGTATATAGTTGATATTTGGTACTTTGCAGTTGGCGTGTGAGTTCATGCTACCCTTGTTTGTTTTTGTTTTTATTCCTTCATTCCTTAAATTTATTTCAGCATTATCATCCTTCTGCTAATATAAGTTTGTTACATTTTGTTTTTGTGTGTGTTTTCTGGTAGCATTTGCCGTTGTCATTTCTTCTAACTCTGGTGTGGAAATGATAAAGTGTTTGTGAGTGAATAGTGTCGTTTGAATTTCATAAATTTTACCGGATATCAAAGAAAAGTTATGTTATGTCTTATGTTGTAGGAGTTTTCATTCAAACATAGTTACAGTATATTGTTTTAAGCAAGAAAATAAATAAATAAAACATATAAGGGAATTAATGGATGTAAGAGAGATAGGTGTTGAAAATAGTATTAGTCTTAGCAGAGGCGGATCAAAGAGAAAATTATACAGACTAATTTTTAAATAATTAAGAAATATGCCAACATTAAGTAAACATTTAACTTGAATCTACCTAAACCTAACCTAACCTAACCTAACCTAACCTAACCTAACCTAACCTAACCTAACCTAACCTAACCTAACCTAAACCTAACCTAAACCTAACCTAACCTAAACCTAACCTAAACCTAACCTAAACCTAACCTAAACCTAACCTAAACCTAACCTAAACCTAACCTAAACCTAACCTAAACCTAACCTAAACCTAACCTAAACCTAACCTAAACCTAACCTAAACCTAACCTAAACCTAACCTAAACCTAAACCTAACCTAAACCTAACCTAAACCTAACCTAAACCTAACCTAAACCTAACCTAAACCTAACCTAAACCTAACCTAACCTAAACCTAACCTAAACCTAACCTAAACCTAACCTAAACCTAACCTAAACCTAACCTAAACCTAACCTAAACCTAAACCTAACCTAAACCTAACCTAAACCTAACCTAAACCTAACCTAAACCTAACCTAAACCTAAACCTAACCTAAACCTAACCTAAACCTAACCTAACCTAACCTAACCTAAACCTAAACCTAAACCTAAACCTAAACCTAAACCTAACCTAAACCTAACCTAAACCTAACCTAAACCTAACCTAAACCTAACCTAAACCTAACCTAAACCTAACCTAAACCTAAACCTAACCTAAACCTAACCTAAACCTAACCTAAACCTAACCTAAACCTAACCTAAACCTAACCTAAACCTAACCTAAACCTAACCTAAACCTAACCTAAACCTAACCTAAACCTAACCTAAACCTAACCTAAACCTAACCTAAACCTAACCTAAACCTAACCTAAACCTAACCTAAACCTAACCTAAACCTAACCTAAACCTAACCTAAACCTAACCTAAACCTAACCTAAACCTAACCTAAACCTAACCTAAACCTAACCTAAACCTAACCTAAACCTAACCTAAACCTAACCTAAACCTAACCTAAACCTAACCTAAACCTAACCTAAACCTAACCTAAACCTAACCTAACCTAAACCTAACCTAAACCTAACCTAAACCTAACCTAAACCTAACCTAAACCTAACCTAAACCTAACCTAACCTAAACCTAAACCTAACCTAAACCTAACCTAAACCTAACCTAAACCTAACCTAAACCTAAACCTAAACCTAACCTAAACCTAACCTAAACCTAACCTAAACCTAACCTAAACCTAACCTAAACCTAACCTAAACCTAACCTAAACCTAAACCTAACCTAAACCTAACCTAAACCTAACCTAACCTAAACCTAACCTAACCTAACCTAACCTAACCTAACCTAACCTAACCTAACCTAACCTAACCTAACCTAACCTAAACCTAACCTAACCTAAACCAGACCTAAACCTAAATGATAAAATTATTCGGTACCCAATTTTCAAGTGTGATGCAGTTTTAGAGGTTCTTTAAAGCTCAGCTTCCTTTGAAAATCTGTGTCTTCGTGATACTACTCGTTTTTTAGAAGTTGCTGCCGTTGATTCGGATTAAAATCGAGAGATTATGCTTTGAATGCTGGAGGTGAACTTTTAAGATCTCAATTGGCAAACTACTGTTTGCTGAATAAGACAAGATAAACGCTTCAGCTCTAGGTTGGCTAACTACTGGTTTCGGCTAAGGAATTTCAATGAAATAAGAATATCAAGATGGTAACTTCAATTCTTGCCTGTCATTAGATGGTTAAACCTTGTCTTCTTATATTAAATTTCACATAAACTATTTGAGAATTATAATGAAGTTTTTTTGTAATAAATTTGTTTGATTTTGTAACTGCATGTAACACAAGCAGGAGTCATATTCATCATAAGTCACTTGAATATGTTGTATTTCCAGAGAATTGAAATTGGAAATACACAAAATCACTCCTTTGTAAAATTTAAAATTTAATGGCTGAATGGCTATATCTCCAAAAATCAGTAGTAACCTATATATAAATTTTCTTATATGATCTTTAACTATTGAAAACAACAAAAATATATATAATTTTCGCTTTATAAAGTGGGAGAATAAGTGTTTTTATGAAATGGGTAGCCTGTGGCGTATGATTAATATTAATTATGGAATATTTTATAAAAAGTTTTATAACTTTTAAATTAAAGCAGATATTTAAATAATTTAAAAAACATTTAAAAGCCAATAAAATTTAACACAATTATTTAGCAATCTATTGAGTTATATAATGATGTTAGCAAAAGAAATATAAGATAAATTACAAGATTTTAAAAGTTGAATTTTTTTTTTTTAATTTTTTAAAATTTTTTTTAAACCTAATCCTTTTAGCTGTTTAGGTGAACATAAATTCTTTTACTGGCACATGATTATTTTGGAAGTCATACAAAAAATTATCAAAAATACCGTTCAATGGCATTTTCATGTTTGATTTATTTTTGTTGGCAAACGTATAACGTAAACACCTTAATAAATATTAACAGAGTAAATAAGCCAATAACCTTAAACAATTGCCAAAATAAAAGGAAACAACATACGCCACTGTTACAGATGGGGTTTAGATAGAGATGGTGGACAACAGAATTTAAGGATAAATTGGCGAGAAAAAATTTTGTTACTAAAATAACAATCATAAAATTATGAACATGTACTTGTAGTAGTTGAAGCAATACAGACAGTCTTGTTTTTTCCTGTAATATGTGTAAAATTTTTTTTTTTTTTGGCAACATATGGGCAAAGGACCAAAATCTTATATACACAAGATTTACAGAGAAATCAATGACTTACAAAAAATTGGCATGAAGAAAAATTATGAGTAAGTTTTTGTTTTTTTTATTTTAAATAAATAATAAACAATTTGATTTCTGGTTCCTGTGTAACCTGCCTAGAGTCGTGTGTTTTAACAGCATTTCCTACCCCTTTTTTCTAATACAAATCCTTTGGGAACATTGAGCAGTAAAGTGGAGTTTTATATTTACTTTAGTGTTTCTTTTTATAATTTTAAAGTTGACAGTGTTAACGAGCCGTTGATTTTTCATATCCGCTGGCTGAAGTTCGAAATTTTCTTCTTTTTTTTCAAAACAATGTGTTGCCATTTTTTTTGGAAACAAATCGAACAAAACTTTAAACTCCAAAAATGAAAAAATAAACATCATTTTAAATTCAAAGCACCATCATTATTTACAATAAGCTTCTATGCATCTAAAAGTAAATAGTTGCAGTCGTCCTCCAACCAATCCACATACCAACACCCGCCAGCACAAATACTTGTGACATTTGAAAACTGAATAACAAAAATAAAAAATTGTTTTAAACGGCCACAAACACCGTTTAAAATGTTGCTTTTTCATGCATATTTACGCAAAACACAGCGAAGGAGTTCCGTTCACAACACAAACAATGAAAGGATTCATTCATTGAATGAATGAATGACTGACTGACTGAATAAATGAAAGAATGAATGTTGGGGATTTTATGCTGGCATTCACATCACATGGTTGGTAAGTTTGAGGTTTTAGTAACCATCAAACCACAACAATCCTTCTCTCAACACAAAAAAAATGGCTCAAAATTTTGAAAAAAAATTCTCAAAAAAAAATAGGAAAAAAATCAAAAGTTTAGAAAAAAAGCCCAACACCAACCATGCACATTTAAACCGTTTCCTGCTAAAAAAAATACAGATTTCCATGGCATTCAATCCCCCACATTTAATTAGTTAATGTTTTCATATTGTTATCCTTTCGCAAAACACTGACTGACACACTCGCCAACACAAAAAGGATTTGCGTTTGTTTCTAAGCACCAGACACACTGAGACACATATCATGAGGGTCTTATTGACACTGAAACGAAAACAAACAACAATAAATGAATAGCAAAAAAAAAAAAAAAAAACCCAGGAAATTTTCCAGTTAAAGATAAAGTTTAACTATTTTTTGTTGCAGGAATGAAAAACTACAGGGCCAAAAGTGATGATGGGAAGGGATTTTTTTGTTTGTTTTTTTTACAATTGCTATCTAATTGTTACAACGGCTGTGTAACAATTAGTTACGGGCGAATAATGGCGTAAAATTTAATCAACTTTCAATTGTTAAACATCCGGTGGCAGATAAATGTTTGAGGAGTATTGATAAAATCCCCAAACCAAAAGGTAGAAATAAAAGGAAAAACTAATATAGAAGCATTTGAAATCTATTTAAAAATCTATATAAATTTTTCTTTAAGAAAAATTGAAAAATGTAAATTTTTCTATAAGAAAAATTTAATAACGTAAATTTTTCTATAAGAAAAATTTAATAACGTAAATTTTTCTATAAGAAAAATTTAATAACGTAAATTTTTCTATAAGAAAAATTTAATAACGTAAATTTTTCTATAAGAAAAATTTAATAACGTAAATTTTTCTATAAGAAAAATTGAACAACGTAAATTTTTCTATAAGAAAAATTGAATAACGTAAATTTTTCTATAAGAAAAATTGAATAACGTAAATTTTTCTATAAGAAAAATGTAATAACGTAAATTTTTCTATAAGAAAAATTTAATAACGTAAATTTTTCTATAAGAAAAATTTAATAACGTAAATTTTTCTATAAGAAAAATTTAATAACGTAAATTTTTCTATAAGAAAAATTTAATAACGTAAATTTTTCTATAAGAAAAATGTAATAACGTAAATTTTTCTATAAGAAAAATGTAATAACGTAAATTTTTCTATAAGAAAAATGTAATAACGTAAATTTTTCTATAAGAAAAATGTAATAACGTAAATTTTTCTATAAGAAAAATTTAATAACGTAAATTTTTCTATAAGAAAAATTTAATAACGTAAATTTTTCTATAAGAAAAATTGAACAACGTAAATTTTTCTATAAGAAAAATTGAATAACGTAAATTTTTCTATAAGAAAAATGTAATAACGTAAATTTTTCTATAAGAAAAATTTAATAACGTAAATTTTTCTATAAGAAAAATGTAATAACGTAAATTTTTCTATAAGAAAAATTGAACAACGTAAATTTTTCTATAAGAAAAATGTAATAACGTAAATTTTTCTATAAGAAAAATTTAATAACGTAAATTTTTCTATAAGAAAAATTTAATAACGTAAATTTTTCTATAAGAAAAATTGAACAACGTAAATTTTTCTATAAGAAAAATTTAATAACGTAAATTTTTCTATAAGAAAAATTTAATAACGTAAATTTTTCTATAAGAAAAATTTAATAACGTAAATTTTTCTATAAGAAAAATTGAACAACGTAAATTTTTCTATAAGAAAAATTGAATAACGTAAATTTTTCTATAAGAAAAATTGAATAACGTAAATTTTTCTATAAGAAAAATGTAATAACGTAAATTTTTCTATAAGAAAAATTTAATAACGTAAATTTTTCTATAAGAAAAATTTAATAACGTAAATTTTTCTATAAGAAAAATTTAATAACGTAAATTTTTCTATAAGAAAAATTTAATAACGTAAATTTTTCTATAAGAAAAATGTAATAACGTAAATTTTTCTATAAGAAAAATGTAATAACGTAAATTTTTCTATAAGAAAAATGTAATAACGTAAATTTTTCTATAAGAAAAATGTAATAACGTAAATTTTTCTATAAGAAAAATTTAATAACGTAAATTTTTCTATAAGAAAAATTTAATAACGTAAATTTTTCTATAAGAAAAATTTAATAACGTAAATTTTTCTATAAGAAAAATTTAATAACGTAAATTTTTCTATAAGAAAAATTTAATAACGTAAATTTTTCTATAAGAAAAATTTAATAACGTAAAATTTTCTATAAGAAAAATTTAATAACGTAAATTTTTCTAGAAGAAAAATTTAATAACGTAAAATTTTCTTTTAGAAAAATTTAATAACGTAAAATTTTCTTTTAGAAAAATTTAATAACGTAAATTTTTCTTTAAGAAAAATTTAATAACGTAAATTTTTCTTTAAGAAAAATTTAATAACGTAAATTTTTCTTTAAGAAAAATTTAATAACGTAAAATTTTCTTTAAGAAAAATTTAATAACGTAAAATTTTCTATAAGAAAAATTTAATAACGTAAATTTTTCTATAAGAAAAATTTAATAACGTAAATTTTTCTATAAGAAAAATTTAATAACGTAAATTTTTCTATAAGAAAAATTTAATAACGTAAATTTTTCTATAAGAAAAATTTAATAACGTAAATTTTTCTATAAGAAAAATTTAATAACGTAAATTTTTCTATAAGAAAAATTTAAGAACGTATAATTTTCTATAAGAAAAATTTAAGAACGTATAATTTTCTATAAGAAAAATTTAATAACGTATAATTTTCTATAAGAAAAATGTAATAACGTAAATTTTTCTATAAGAAAAATGTAATAACGTAAATTTTTCTCTAAGAAAAAATTAATAACGTAAATTTTTCTATAAGAAAAAATTAATAACGTAAATTTTTCTATAAGAAAAATTTAATAACGTAAATTTTTCTATAAGAAAAATTTATTAAACTCAATATCGTAAATTTTTCTATAAGAAAAATTGAATATCGGAAAAATTTAATAACGTAAATTTTTCTATAAGAAAAATTTAATAACGTAAATTTTTACTTTACTTTCTGAACTTTATACAATTTAAATACAGCATTAGCTTTGATTCTGGACACAAAAGAATCAGCTGTTTTAGACCTTTTTTTGTCTTTAGACCTTTTTCTCTCTTTCCCTTCTATATATTCATTTAATGCTCTAAACTATCAATTGTCCAACTGGTTTTTATGTCAGTTCTTTACTATAGATTTTCTTCTTTCCATCTTAAAATATTGTGTCAATTGTCTTAGTTCCCCATATCATGTCTTCTCCATAATATTTAATGACAAAATCCATAAAAATTATAGTCCATCTCATAGCCTTCAACCAAAAATCATCATAATACAGTTCAATTTTAGCTTTTTTCTCAATCGAAATGGCACATAAAAATCTATTCTTATTTTTGCTGCATTGTTCTTTCAAATGGCCGCTAGCAATTTTTCTACATATTAGAGATGATTTTTCACACATCATTTTAATAATGAACAGCATCATCGTCATAATCATCATCTTTGTGGTATTTCATTACACTAAACATTAAACAATCCCTTTTGTTGGAAATGAAGAGATTTTTATGAAGCCAACAAATACAATCGACCATAACCAGCCATAATAAAGGCCTGATTTTAACGACACATGAGCAGCTCTAAATGAGAGCAACAGCAAAGGCAATCAAAACGTCAGCCATTCATACAAACATCCATCTAGGTTGGCTGGCAGGCCGTCATCACTGCCTGACTGCAGTCAGTCAGTCAACGTTTGGCAAAAGACACAAAAAGTTGTCACTTGTGATATGCGCACAAGACTTTGATGTGTTTTTGTTGGTGCCTGCTGCTGCCTCCTCTCTTTTTGCCTTTTGTAATAGCGATAATGAGCATAATGTTTTTGATGCTTTTGACAATGCTGGTGGCGCTTGTACTGGTGATGATTTACAGTCACCAGCCAATTGCAGTTATGGAAAAAGAAGGGGAATATAACAAAAATAATGCAACCAACTTTCTAAAGAAAAACTGCTTAAACTCCAACCAAGTTTTCTAGAGAAAAACTCACCTAAATCTGAGGAAGTTTTCTGAACAAAAACTTATCTGAATCCAAGGAAAAACTCACTAGACTCCGAGGAAGTTTTCTAAAGAAAAACTCATCAGACTCAGAGGAAGTTTTTTAAGAAAAATGCATCAGACTCCAAGGAAGTTTTCTAAAGAAAAACTCATCTAAGCTTGAGGAAGATTTCTAAAGAAAAACTCATCAAAGTCTGAGGAAGATTTCTAAAGAAAATCTCATCAGACTACGAGGAAGTTTTCTAGAGAAAAACTCATCAGACTCTGAGTAAGTTTTCTTAAGAAATCCTCATCAAAGTCTGAGGAAGATTTCTAAAGAAAATCTCATCTGACTACAGGACGTTTTCTAGAGAAAAACTCATCAGACTCAGAGGAAGTTTTCTAGAGAAAAACCCATCCGACTCCGAAGAAGTTTTCTAAAGAAAAACTCATCAGACTCCGATGAAGTTTTCTAAGGAAAAACTCATCAGACTCCGATCAAGATTTCTAAAGAAAAACTGATCAAAGTCTGAGGAAGTTTTCTAGAGAAAAACCCATCCGACTCCGAGGAAGTTTTCTAAAGAAAAACTCATAAAGTCTGAGGAAGATTTCTAAAGAAAATCTCATCAGACTACAGATCGTTTTCTAGAGAAAAACTCATCAGACTCCGCGGAAGTTTTCTAAAGAAAAACTCATGAGACTCCTAGGAAGTTTTCTAAAGAAAAACTCTTCAGACTCCGAGGTAGTTTTCTAAAGAAAATCTCTTCAGACTCCGAGGTAGTTTTCTAAAGTAAAACCCATCAGACTCCGAGGAAGTTTTCTAGAGAAAAACTCATGAGACTCTGGGGAAGTTTTCTAAAGAAAAACTCATCCTACTCCGAGGAAGTTTTCTAAAGAAAAACTCATAAGACTCTGAGGAAGGTTTATGGAGAAAAACTCATCAGAGTCTGAGAAAATTTTCTAAAGAAAAACTCATTAGACTCCGACTCCGAGGAAAACTTATAAAAAAATCTCATTAAAGTCTGATGAGACTTTCAAAATTTGTTTTCTGTTGGTCACGTTATTTCTGTGCGACATGTGACAGTTTATCATTTATATGATTTTTTTTGTTTGATGTTTTTTCTAAGCTACTTGTCATAATATTTTGACAAAATAAAAGACTTGTTTGTTTGTTTTGGTTGTGTTTTATTAGTGACATAATCATACCAACAACAACAAAAATATAAAACAGGAGAATGGACTCTTAACAAAGGATTCAAAATACTACCATAAAAATACCCTGATAAAAATATATTTTTTTTTTTTAATAGAAGAGTTTAGGCCATGAGTGTGTGTGTTTGAGCATAAGAGTGCAATATGTCTAGTTTTATTTTAATAAACCTTCATTATGATTCTCTGCTACTGCTGCTGTATCAAAGTAGACTTGATTTTGTTGTTTGCCTGTGATTTGTTTTTCTTTTTTTTTGTTTCTCACAAAAAATTTAGTTTTATTTTGCAACAGACAAAAACCGTATGTTAACGCTTCAATGGCTACAAATCGCAAATGATTTTGAGGCAGCTCAGCTCAGTTCAGCCATCAGCAGCAGCATTGTTAACTGAAGCGTTAGCAGAAACGTTTCTAAATCTAACAACAATAGAAACATGAGCGCATAAACGTTTGAAGAAGATCTGCTGTGTTAAAAATGTTTTAACATTGCAGAGATACGACCCAGTAGCTCAGTGATGACGATGACGTGAATGTTAATGATGATGATGATGTCGTCGTCAACAACATTTCTATCAACGTCACAGTGGCATCGTGCAAAAGCATCATCATCATCATCATGTGTGTTGTGTTCATTTATTCAGCAGCCCAAGGAATATCATTACAATACAATTGTTTATTCTGTTAGAAATATTATCGGTAGGTGAATTTGGTTTTCGTTTTTTATGTTTTTCATATTATTTGTTTTAAAATTCAATAAGGTACAGTGGTTATGAAAAATATCATTGTTTAAGAGGAATTTTCTATTAAAAAATAAGTAAGTGAGCTATATTCGGCTGTGTCGAATCTTATATACCCTTCACCAAATTATACTTCAAAAAACAAATTTTAAATATTTTTAGGTCAACAAAATAAATTTTTTTGTTTTCCAAAGTTGTTTTTTTAATTTTTTGGAAAATTTTTTTTTCGAAGTGTTATTTTAAATTTTTTTGTCAATTTTTTAAAGTTTTTTTTTTTTTTTGTGAAAAAAAATTTCGGTTTAAAAAATATTTTTTCCGATTTTGACCCATTGTAGGTCCAACTTACTATGGTCTTATATACTACGTCGTTGCAAAGGTCTTTGAAATATCTATCATTAGATATCCATATTGTCTATATTAATGACTTAGTAATCCAGATATAGGTCAAAAATCTAGGTTGTCCCGGTTTTTTCCTCATATCTCAGCCATTTGTGGACTTCTCGAAGGCATGTCTGACAGAATTATTGAAGATTTGGATCCCGAAGATATCTGGGGTCTTCAGAAAATTGATTTCAACAAACAGACGGACATGGCTTAATCGACTCCGTTATCTATAAGGATCCAGAATATATATACTTTATAGGGTCGGAAAATTTATAGTGTGAAAATTACTAACGGAATGTCAAACATATATATACCCTTCTTAAGCTGGGTTTCCGCATACGCCGTAATCGGCGCCGATAACGTAAACTGAAACTGATAAACGTTGGTGTTCGTCACCGTCTCGTTTCTGAATTGTTTTTGTTTCGGTTGGGTGCGTTGCGGCATAAAACAGAAACGAAATTATTTTTTAATTTTGGATGTCGCACATTAAATAGAATTTCATTATTTTTGACAAAATCTATTATTTTATCCTCTTCCAATAAATAAAATTTATTTTATTCATTTTGATTTTCTTTAAATTTGACATAAAAAAATAATTTCCTTCCTACAGCACCGAAAACAACCTGTTTTTCGTTACTGATCGGTGCCTTTTCTTTCCCAATTTTCGTTGCCGATTTCTGAAACGAACTTTTTTCCGTGAAAATGTATGGAATTTCGTTTTCGGTGCTGATTACGGTGTATGCGGAAACGTAGCTTTACGAAGGTGAAGGATATAAAAAACAGTTACAAAATTTAATATGACAATTTTATGACAGAAAATTTCAAAAATTTCACAAAAAGAAAATTCTACAAAAACTTTAGGATTTTTACGATATTGTAAAAATTTGTGTTTTTATAGGAAATTTTTACGATATTAGACAAAATTTTATAGACAATTTTTACGATATTGAACAAATTTGAATAAAATGTTTTTACGACATTGGACATACATATTTTTATAGAATATTTTTACAATATTTTACGATATTGGAGAATTTTTTATAATGTTTACGATATGAAACATATTTTTATAGAAATTTGTTTACGATATTTTATAGACAATTTTTATGATATTGACATATTTTTTTGTAATTTTTTACGATATTGAACACATTTTTATAGAATTTTTTTTATACGATATTGGACAAAATTTTATAGAAAATTTTGTGGACATTTTTACGGTATTGGACACATTTATATATACATTTTTTTACGATATTGGAGAAATTTTTATAAAAAATTTTACGATATTGGACACATTTTTATAGTAAATGTTTACGATATTGACACATTGTTTTTGAAAATGTTTACGATATTGGAAACATTTTTTTAAATTTATATTTTTTAGTATATTGGACAAATTTTTATAGAAAATGTTAACGATATTGAACCAATTTTTATAGAAATTTTTTTACGATATTAGACAAATTTTTATAGAAATCTTGACACATTTTTTTTTGGATATTTTTACGATATTTGACAAATTTTTTTATAAAATTTATTACGATATTTGAGAAACTTTTATAATAATTTTTTACGATATTGGACAAATTTTATAGAAAATGTTTATGATATTGATACATTTTTATAAGAAAATGTTTACCATATTGACACATTTTTTTTTTAAATTTTTACGATATTGAACACATTTTTCTAGAAATTATTTTACGATATGTATTTGAGAAATTTGTATAAACTAATTTTACGATATTGGCAAATTTTTTGTGTAAATTTTTACGATATTGGAGAAATTTTTAACGATATTGACACATTTTTTTGAAAATTTTTACGATATTGGACAAATTTTTATACAAAATTTTTACGATATTGGACACATTTTTATAAGCAATTTTTACGATATTGCTAAATTTTTTTTGAAATTTTTACGATATTGGAAAAAATTTTAGATTTTTTAAAAAATATTTACGATGTGTCTATTTTTTCGATATTGAACACATTTTTATAGAATTTTTTTTACGATTTTGAAGAAATTTTTTAAAAAAAATTTACGATATTGGACAAATTTTTATAGAAAATGTTTACGATGTTGACACATTTTTTTGGATATTTTTACGATTTGAGAAATTTTTATAGAAAATTTTTTACGATATTTAAGAAACTTTTATAACAATTTTTTACGATATTGGACAAATTTTTATAGAAAATGTTTATGATATTGATGCATTGACACATTTTTTTTTGGAAATTTTTACGATTTTTCTAGAAATTATTTGCACATTTTTTTTAAATTTTTACGATATTGGACAAATTTTTATAGAAAATTTTTACGAATTTGAAAAAATTGTAGATTTTTAAAAAAATATTTACAATTTTGACACATTTTTTTTTGGAAATTTTTACGATATGTGTCATATTTATAGAATTTTTTTTACGATTTTGGAGAAATTTTTGAAAAAAAATTTACGATATTGGAAAATTTTTATAGAAATCTTTACGATGTTGACACATATTTTTACGATATTTGACAAATTTTTTATGATATTGAAAAACTTTTATAAAAAATTTTTACGATATTGGACAAATTTTTATAGAAAATGTTTACGATATTAATACATTTTTTTAGGAAATTTTTACATTTTTCTAGAAATTATTTTACGATATGTATTTGAGAAATTAATATAAACAACTTTTACGATATTGACACATTTTTTGTGGAAAATTTTACGATATTGGAAAATTTTTTACGATTTTGGACACATTTTTATAAGCAATTTTTACGATATTGACACATTTTTTTTTGAAATTTTTACGATATTGGAAAACAATTTAGATTTTTAAAAAAATATTTACGATTTTGACACATTTTTATATAATTTTTTTTACGATTTTGGAAAATTTTTTTAAAAAATTTTACGATATTGGACAAATTTTTACGATATTGTATAAATTTTTTTAGAAAATTTTTACAATATTGGAACGATATTTATAATATTGAAAAAAAGTTTTAGAAAATGTTTACTATATTCCAAAGAATAAATATTTTGTTGACCATGTTAGCAGAGTTATTCATCACCGTTTCTTGCACTGCGAAAAGTACCCTTTTTGGGTATAAGAGTAACGGCTCCTTCTTTTAACTCATGTAGCAGCGTTTCAGTTGACGAAAATTCGCTTATAATTAGAATATGAGCACTAACCAGAACCTTGTTGGGCGCCCTAATAGCGGACACAATTTCTGGTATGGCCGGAAAAGCAAAGTTGATATCTTGCCACTCTTAGTGATGCGTGCAGCTAAAAATTCTGTACTGCGCCGTTGGCGTATTTGATAGCAGTTTCGCATAGTAGTCCTCCCATTTACGGATCTATTCATTCTTTGAAGTTATTAAGTCATCATCAGATTCTAATTATCCTCAAGAGGTTTAATTTTAGAAGTGAATTTTTATATTTTTTAAAAAGAAAAATAGAAATCAAGAATTCCCACACAAATTTTCAAAGCTTGAAGCATAAATATCAGGAATTCCCAAAAATAAATTAAAAATATCCAAAATTTTCAAAAGCTAATTTTTTGGTTAAACTCTCAAAATGTCTGATTGAAACTTATTTATCTTTTTGCTCGCTATAAAAAGAGTTAAAATTCAAGGATTCCCAAAAATAATTTTCAAATACCCAAAATTTCCCATATTTTGATTGAAGAGAATATTTACCACTTTTTTTTATAGGAAATAAGAAAAATCAATTGCATTATTTATTTCCTTTGCAACCACGGTGCTCTAATATTGTGGAATAACAGAATATGTTCTACACATACATTCTACTACATGGGCCAGGGATTGCTTTATGTTTGTCTTTGATTTTTCAGTGTGTGTGTTTTTGGTTTTCTTGTTGTTTTCTGTGTGTGTGTGTGTATGTTGGTTGTCTTGTCGGTAACATTGTATTTGTGTTACAGTTAAATTTAATCGTTTGTTACAAATATTTGGTTTATATTTTCAATTCAAAAAAAGAAAAAAAACACACATTTTCAATTCATCATCATCCAATACTGTGTTGTGTTACAGTGGTTATATGATGAAAACACAGCTACAATATTGACATTTGAACGGCCATGGATCATCTGCAATTGATCCAATTTGAATTTTTCCAATTGAACATTTGACAAAGTTTTCATCAATATCCCGACCATATTTTGTACGAATTATATTTGTGAAGTTTTTATGCAAAAAAAAAAACTTTTGGAAATTTTTAAATTTATTTTGGGAATTCTTGATTATAAAAACTTTTCTATGAAAATGTTGCAAATTTTAATGTTTTTAAGCATAAAATTAGGCTTTTGGAAATTTTGGGTATTTTGAAAATTTGTTTGGGAATTCAAGATTTTTTATTTTTCTTGTTAAAAATATATACAAAAATGTATTCTAAATAAAATGTATAAAATTTTAGGAAATTTTACAGTTTTCAAGCAAAAAATTTGCGTTTGGAAATTTTGGGTATTTTGAAATTTTGAATGGGAATTCTTAAGTTTTAAATTTTTATTATGAAAAAGTGACTGTAAATATACTGCTACCAAAATGTTAAACATGTTAGTGTTTTTAAGCATAAAATTAGGCTTTTGGAAATTTTGGGTATCTTGAAAATTTGTTTGGGAATTCAAGATTTTTAAGTTTTTTTTATGAAAAAAGTGTTAGTAACAGACTGCTACCAAAATGTTAAACATTTTAGTGCTTTTAAGCCAAAAATTGGCTTTTGGAATTTTGGGTATTTTGTAATTATTTTTGGGAATTCAAGATTTTTGATTTTTTTTATAAAAAAAATGGGGAAAATTATTTTCAAGCTAGAAAGAGGACATTCATAACCATTGCTACTACTGTGCTTCCTTCGTCTTATTGACAGTGCATTATAGAGAGTGTTCGTACGTACATTTGTGAGATTCCCTGTGTTTTGCAAAAATTCTTCAAAACCCGCTTACTAAAGTATGAGAGGAATGTGTGTTTATGGTTTACGGATTTGTTATTGTATTTCTGCCAGCTAGATTGTATTGAATGTATTTGATTTTGTGTTTATTCCTGGTTTTTTTGTTGGCTGGTGGCTGTTAATACTGGCACTGGCACTGGTCTATTTTTATGTTTAATACAATATTTGTTTTTGGTTGTTGTTGTTGTAGTTATTGCTTTGAAAAGGAAACATACGTTTTGCTAACACAACTCTACTGCAGTGTCATTTAGCCAACGGTGGAAAACACTACTAGGAAAACACACACCAAAAAGCAGCCTCAGTCTCAGTTACCGCAGTAGCTGCGTCATGAATGGAGTGTCACATGCCTTAAGCCATTTTTGTAGTTGTAACTGTGTGTTTGTTTCCTTTTGGATTTGTTTTGTTTTTATATCTTCCCTTCTTTTAAAATTGCCGTATTTTTGTGTGATTTTTTCTTTTGTTTTTTTTTGTATTTATTTTGCTTTTGCTCACATGTACATTTTGCCGGTTTGTTAAGGACGAAGGAACTTATGTGACTTGCTGCTGCCTGTTAGACAGAATGCTGCCGCTGCTGACGTCTTGTATGGTTGTTGTTATTGTTGTTATCGTTTGAGTGTGCATTAGACCATTATTAGTCAGTTAAGATTTGTTCAATTCAATGTGTCTTTGTTATTATTATTATTATTATCATCATTATGTTTGTTGTATGTAGATGTTCTTGTTGTTTTTGTTGCTGCTATTATACCATGCCATTTTAACATTTTAACGACGAACGAACAACAACGCATTCATTTAAAAATTGTGAAACAATTCAGTTGGTTCGTTTGTTCATTCGTCGCATTCATTCATTCATCTCACTTACACAATACAAGTACAACACGTCGGATTTTTTTGTATTGTGTCTCTTCTCTTGTCTTGTCTTGTTTTAATTAATCGCACCGTTCGTTAATTTTTGTTATTGTTTCTTGTCGTTTTTAAACGAAAAACGTGCGCGCCAAAGTCAAAAATTCGAAAGGATTAAAATTCACACAAATTGTTACGTTTTTTTGGTGGGTTTTAGTTAATTTCTAAAGAGTTTTTTTTTAACAAGTGAAAGTGTTTTGGTTTTAAGGAAAAGAGAAATCTTGAAAAATACAGTGTTGCAGCTGCAAAAGCAATTAATATTTTAATAAGAAAAAAGTAATAGATTTAAGAAATGCTAATTATTCATATTTATTTAATTATGTGAGAAACTGTGTAAAACTATAAAAAAAATTCATAAGAAATGATTTCAGCAATGGTTCTTTGAAAAATTGGCTAAATAATAAACAAACTACAAAATTCTAATGAAAACGGGATTCTGAAAATTTGGAAAAACTATGAATCAATATATAATAAACATTATTAATGTTACAACGTATAAATTTTAAAGAAAAATCACAAAAAATATAGAAAACTAGCATATTACACAGCTACTTCGTTAGCATATATTTTGATATTAAAATGTACAATTAAACAAGTAAGAGAGCTATATTCGGCTGTGCCGAATCTTATATCTTATTCACCAAATTATACTTGAAAATAAAAATTTTAAATATTTTTAGGTAAACAAAAATTAATTTTTTTTAAAATTTTTTGGGAACAAAATTTTCGAATTGTTATTTAAATTTTATTTTTTTTTAAATTTAATTTTTTAATTTTTTTTTTTGGTGAAAAAAAAAATTCGGGTTAAAAATTTTTTTCCGATTTTGACCCATTGTAGGTCCAACTTACTATGGTCTTATATACGTCGTTGCAAAGGTCTTTGAAATATCTATCACTAGATATCCATATTGTCTATATTAATGACTTAGTAATCCAGATATAGGTCAAAAATCTAGGTTGTCCTGGTTCTTTCCTCACATCTCAGCCATTTGTGGACCGATTTTGCTGATTTTAAATAGCAAACTTCTCGAAAGCATGCCTGACAGAATTATTGAAGATTTGGATCCCGTAGATATCTGGGGTCTTCAGAAAATTAATTTCAACAGACAGACAGACGGACATGGCTTAATCGACTCCGCTATCTATAAGGATCCAGAATATATATACTTTATAGGGTCGGAAATGAAAAATGTAGAAATTACAAACGGAATGACAAACTTATATATACATACCCTTCTCACGAAGGTGAAGGGTATAAAAAGGGTATATAAATATTTTTAGACAAATTTCAAAATATTTGGTTGTGGGACTTATATGGGAGATATGACCTATTATGATTCGATTGTCATAAAATATTTGAATGTGATTTTTATGGACTTATATGGGTGCTGTGGCCAATTATGTACCGATATTCACAAAATTCAGTATTATGATTTTTGAATACAAATTACTGATCTGTGTACTATTTTGGTTCAATATATGGAAGCTATGACCTATTACGGTCCTAAGTATTTCAGGTCTATTTTTATAGAATTTCATATAAACAAAGCTATTGACAAATGGGAGCTATGGCGAATTATGGACCAATATACATCGATTTTTGTATATATTGAATACATTTGTTTCGAATTTCAACCTAAGGAGTGAGATCGAAAAATTCTTAACATACATATATGTTTATAAAAAAGAAACCACTAAACTTACAGCTTTAATTTTTTTTTTATTTGATTGAAATTATTATTACAATTTACAAAAAAAATTATTTTTATAGTTTTAATCACTAGTGATGAAATTTTGAACCTTTTTCGGAAACCCTTCCATTAACGTTTTTATAGTGCTTTCTGTCACTTTGCTCGAACATGTAGTCCATCTCCGTTTAAAATCTACCACACTTTTGGACACCTTTTTTGTACTCTTCAATTCTCTTTTAACAAGAGCCCAATATCTCTCCACTGGCCTTAGCTCCGGGCAGTTTGGAGGATTTGCCTCTCTTGGTACAAATACCACATTATTGTTCTTGTACCACTCAAGGGCTTGTTTGCCATAGTGACAGGATGCCAAGTCAGGCCAAAAATAAGTGGACACATTATGAAGTCTTATGAATGGAAGCAGCCTTTTTTGTAAACATTCCTTGATGTAAATTTCGGTATTTATAGAGCCCGTTGTAACAAATGAGTGGCTTCTTTTGCCGCAACTGCATATTGCTTGCCATACCAAGAACTTTCTGGGAAATTTTGTCTGTTTTTGGGTCCTAAACTTTTCTTCAACATTCCCTCGAGCATCAGCAACATAAAATTTTTGACCTGGAAGTTGCGAAAAATCTGCCAGAACATACGTTTCGTCATCCATTATGCAGCAAGAATATTTTTTTATAAAACTTGACTTCAATTTCCGTGCTCTGTTTTTGGCCTCTAAATTTTTAGTAGCGTTCCTGTCAGGAACTTTTTGAGCCTTGTATGTTTTTAAACCTGCATTAGCTTTAACTTTTCGTACCAAATAGTCCGAGCACTGAGCTAACCGGGCTGCTTTCCTACCGGATGTGTTGGGAGCTCTTTTGAAAATGCGTTCTATTTTTTTGGCTTTAGAAACATCATGTGGACCATTCCTTCTACCTGAACCAGGTTTTCTATCAACTCACAAGTTCTCCCGGTACTGTTTAATAACATTGGAAACAGTTTGACGGCAGACCTTTGTATGCTTGGCCAACTTTTTGTAAGACCAAGTTGGGTTTTGTTGAAAATATTTAATAATTTCAGTACGCACTTTTTTCTGGTCACTCATTTTAATCAGATTAACAAAAAAATTAATATAATTGACATTACACATAATAACTGACATGTTTTTCAAAGGTAACTTGATCAAAAAAAAATTCAAATAATACTTGGGTTAAAAAATGTAATGAAAAACGTGTGTTAAGAATTTTTCGATCTCACTCCTTAATAACTATAGTTGTAACAATGGGATTGGAAATTATATGGGAGCTGAGGTTAAATATGGACCGATATTCAAAAAATTTAGAAGTATGATTACTGGATACAAATTACTGATCTGTGCGTTATTTCATTTTGATATCGATATGTTTTAAATATTTTTTAAGGTTAATATCTTTGACCAATTATCGGCCAATCTGCATACAATTTAGTACAGTGATGTCTATGTATATGAGTATTATTTTTGTCGAATTTTAGCATGATAAAGATATTTATAAGAGATTTATGAGTACTTAACTGATTTTCGGAAGTGGACCTTATATGGGAGCTACGGTCAAATATGGGTCGATCCACAAAAAATTTGGGGTTGTAATTTTTTTAAGCACGAAACTTATTTTTCCTGAATTTTGTGTGGATACTGCAATTTTGTAGGCATTTACAGACCATATAACCATATATTTCGGGAAGAAATTTGTATGGGGGCTAGGAGAAATCATGGACCGATTCTTATAATTTTCGCCACAGTTAGTCCCTTTGACATAAAAATAACGTGTGTACAATTTTATGGTATTATCTGCAGTACATTTGCATAAATAACGAAAACTATGTTAAAATTATCAAGTTGTTTTTTAGGTTGTCTCACATTTTGGTTCATAACTCTGGTTCCACTGAACTGATTTTGCTGATTTTTAATACCAAACTGCTTAGGAGAACAATAAACAGTTTTTTTGCAAGTCTACCAATTTTGTTTGCATATTATGGACGTGAGCGTGTTTTACACAGACAGACGGACATGGCTCAATCGACTTAGAATTTCATAAGGATCAATAATATATATAATTTGTTGGGTCTCAGATCAATATTTCTCAATGTTACACACGGATTGTCAAACTTATATATACCCTCATTCACACTTATGATGGTGGAGGGTATAATTAAACAAGTAAGAGAGCTATATTCGAGCTATGCCGAATCTTATATACCCTTCATCAAATTATACTTGAAAATAAAAATTTTAAATATTTTTAGGTAAAAAAATTTATTTTTTCATATTTTAAAAAAAAAAAGTTTTCGAATTCTTATTTAAAATTTTTCCAATCTAAATTTTTTTTTAAATTTTAATTTTTTTTTTGTAAATTTTATTTTTTTTTTGACCCATTGTAGGTCCAACTTACTATGATGGTCTTATATACGTCGTTGCAAAGGTCCAAAATTTGTTCCAATTGTAATTTAAATGTTTTTAAATTAAATTTTTTTTTTTTTTTAAATTTTAAAAATATTTTTTTTGGAAATTTAAAATTTTTTTTTTGGTTTATAAATTTCTTTTTTTTTTGTGAAAAAAAAAATTCGGGTTAAAAAATATTTTTCCCATTTTGACCCATTGTAGGTCCAACTTACTATGGTATTATATACGTCATTGCAAAGGTCTTTGAATTATCTATAATTAGATATCCATATTGTCTATATTAATGACTTAGTAATCCAGATATAGATCAAAAATCGAGGTTGTCCCGGTTTTTTGCTCATGTCTCCGTTATTTATGGACCGATTTTGCTGATTTTAAATAGCAAACTTCTCGAAAGCATGCCTGACAGAATTATTGAAGATTTGGATCCCGAAGATATCTGGGGTCTTCAGAAAATTGATTTCAACAGACAGACGGACAGACAGACTACTTGTAGATTCGGGTCCATAAAAACTTATCACAATGTTTCTAAGTTCATTGGTGATGACTTTTTTTTAAAATGGGCCCTTTTTTTAAAAAAAAATAAAGCTTAGATATTTTCCTTGAACACCTATTTGGTCGCTTAGTGGGATGCGAGTGGGATATATATCAAAATAAATATTTTGTAACTCAAGACATAAAATTTTTGACTTTTTTTTGCAAAATCAAAAACTTTGTTGACTTTACTTTTTTTTACAAAATGGACCCTTTTTTAAATTTTTTTTTAGGTCAAAGAAAAGCTTGGGTCTTTTCCTTTAAGACCTAATTGGTCGCTTAGTGGGATGCGAGTGACATATCTATCAAAATAAATAGTTTGTAACTCAAAACATAGAATTTTAGACTTTTTTTGTTTTGTATCCCTTTTTTCCAAAATTTTTTTTGCTCAAAATAAAGCTTAGGTCCATTCCTTTAAGATAATTTTGGTCCCTTAGTGGGATGCGAGTGGGATATCTATCAAAATAAATATTTTGTAACTCAAGAAATACAATTTTTATAATTTTTTTGTAAAATCTTTTAAAAATTTTTTTTTGCTCAAAAGAAAGCTTAGGTCTTTTCCTTTAAGACCTATTTGGTCGCAAAGTGGGATGCGAGTGGGATATCATCCCGATCGGAAGATATCGATTTTTAAAATTGGTTCACTTGACATGAAATCCCCCATATATAGATTTCAATTTGGAAATTTTGGGTATTTAGAATTTTTTTTTTGGGATTTCATAATTATACCCTACACCACCATAGTGGGGAGGGTATTATGCGTTTGTGCAGATGTGTGTAACGCCCAAAAATATTAGTCTAACATCCACCTTAAAGTATTCCGATCGACTTAGAATCACTTTCTGAGTCGATTAAACGGTGTCCGTCTGGTTGGCTGGTTGTCCATGTAAACCTTGTGCGCAGAGTACAGATCGCAATTTTGAAGATATTTCGATGAAATTTGATTCATATTATTTTTTCGGCTCAAGGACCAAGCCTATTGAAACTGGCTGAAATCGGTCCATTATTTCACCTAGCCCCCATACAAATGTCCTTCCGAAATTGGACTTTATCGGTCATAAATGTTTAATATATAAATCTATCTCCACAAATTGCGATCCAAATAAGTTATATGTATATTCATGTCAGCAAATTTTGTTACGATCGGTCCAGAATTAGTCATAGCTCCCATATAGACCCGCTTCCGAAAATCACTTTAACGTGCATAAATTGCTTAAAAATGTTGGTATACTTACAAAATTCAACATAGTAAACTTTCATATAGACATAAATCACACGACCCAATTTCATGATGATCGGTCCATAATTGGTCATCGCCCCCATATAAGGCCCACTTCCGAAAATCATTCAAAAATATAAATATAATTATACCCTTCACCTTCGTGAGAAGGGTATATATAAGTTTGTCATTCCGTTTGTAATTTCTACATTTTTCATTTCCGACCCTATAAAGTATATATATTCTGGATCCTTATAGATAGCGGAGTCGATTAAGCCATGTCCGTCTGTTGAAATCAATTTTCTGAAGACCCCAGATATCTTCGGGATCCAAATCTTCAATAATTCTGTCAGACATGCTTTCGAGAAGTTTGCTATTTAAAATCAGCAAAATCGGTCCATAAATAACGGAGATATGAGCAAAAAACCGGGACAACCTCGATTTTTGATCCATTTTTGATCTATATCTGGATTACTAAGTCATTAATATAGACAATATGGATATCTAATGATAGATATTTCAAAATCCATTGCAACGATGTAGATTAGGCTATAGTAAGTTGGACCTACAATGGGTCAAAATCGGGAAAAATATTTTTTAACCCGAATTTTTTTTTCATCAAAAAATTTATTTTGTCATAAATTTTTTTTCCAAAAAAAAAAAATTTAAAAAAAATTTGGAAAAAACTGTTTTTAAAAAAAAATTAAAAAACAATTTAAAAAAAAAAATTTTGAAAAACAATAAAAAAATTAAATTTTGTTTACCTAAAAATATTTAAAAAAATTTATTTTAAAGTATAATTTGGTGAAGGGTATATAAGATTCGGCACAGCCGAATATAGCTCTCTTACTAGTTTTTTTTTTAGTTTTTCTTATGAAAACAGTAGCAATTTTATACGATTCAAACTAAATTTATGAAATTTTAAAGTTTTTAGGCAAAAAATTAGTTTTTGGAAATTTTGGGTATTTTGAAAATTGTTTTAGGAATTTTTGATTTTTTGAATTTTCTTATGGAAAAAGACACAAAAATATGTTTCAGCAAAAATGTATGAAATTTTAACGTTTCTAAGCAAATAAATATGTAGATTTTGGGAATGTTGGGCAGATATTCTGAAAATGATTTTGAGAATTCTTGATTTTTACAGTTTTCTTGTAATATTTTTTTTAATACTTTTAAAACATATTTCGCCTTCAACTAATTTTTAACGCGTGTCGTTCTAATCTTTTAACATCTCACACTATTCATCTTATTTACAGCTCATCGCAGATTAATTTCAAATAAAAACCCAACATTCATCAAACCATAATAAAAATACCTAAATAAATTCCCATGATATGCAATACAAAATGATTAATTTCCTTTAATTAAAATCCACTTGAGTTCTGTAATAAAAAAAGGCGCCATACATACTCTTAAGCCACAAAACAAAAATAAAAATGAAAACAAAAACAATTAAAAGAGAAAGAGTAACAAATATAAAAATCAAAGGACAAAACAAAACACAATTTGATGACAGTTTTGTTTTTATTATTTTGCTTTTAATTACTAATACAGATGCTGCAGCTAGCTCTCTCTCTCTCTCTTGTTACATTGAAGAGATCTATTGATGAGGTATTTTGTATTTATTATTGAATAGCTATAGAAAGAAATAGAGAGAAGCTGCAAATAAGATATGCAAAGATATGCAGTGCAATATAACTAAACAAAACGACTAAACAAACAATAAAAGATCAGTTATAAATAAACATTTGCAACGTTAAGTAGCGCGACAAAAAAAAAACAAAAACCAAATAAATAATATTGAAAATAAAATAAGCGGAATTATTTTTGTATTAAAAATATTACAAGTGACCACAACAATACACAATTTATTGTAATAAATAAATAAAAGTGTTATTGAATTTTAAATAAAATCGAAAAAAAAACTGGGAAAATTTTGAAGGTATTTCCAAAAAAAATTTAGGTTTTAATTAAAAATTATATGCTACAATTTGTGTTAAACTAATTTGTGGCCATAAAACACGTGTCAGTATTAATAAATAAACACTTAACTATAACAATGCCAATAAAATATTACAAATTGCAAGTGACGTTTTTGACATATCGTGATTTATTTTGATTTGTTTAGGTACTAAACAACCGTTATACTAACTAACTAGTATGTCAATGTTAGCGAAAAAACAAATAATGAAAACTAAACTTTTCAGACACAGTGGTTTCAAATGCTTTAAAATATTAAGTGAAAATATTATGAAAAAAAAGCAAAATATGTTTGGTTTGGTTATTTTGATATTTTTTTTGGGGTATTTTGGATATTTTGAAATTTTTTTGGGAATTCTTGATTTTTTTAATTTTTATTACGAAATAATTAGCCAAAAAAAAAAATGATTCAAGCAAAATCTATGAAATTTTAAAGTTTTTAAGCGAAAAATTAGCATTTGGATATTTTGGGTATTTTGAATATGATTTTGGGAATTCAAAATTTTTATTTTTTCCTATAGAAACACACGTAAAAATACATATCAAACTAAAAATAAGAAATTTTTAAGAAATTTTTTAAGTAAAAATTAAGAAATTTTGGGTATTTTCAAAATTAGTTTGGGAATTCTTGATTTTTTAATTTTTATTATGAAATATTTAGCAGAAATAGGATTCAATCAAAATGTTTGAAATTTTTAAGTTTTTAAGCGAAAAATTAGCTTTTGGAAATTTTGGGTATTTGAATATGATTTTGGGAATTCAAGATTTGTATTTTTTCTTATAAAAAAACACGCAAAAATAATTTTCAAACTAAAGTAAAGAAATTTTAGAGTTCTTAAATCAAAAATTTAGAAATTTTGGGTATTTTCAAAATTAGTTTAGGAATTCCTGATTTTTTAATTTTTATTATGAAATAATTAGTGGAAATATGATTCAAGCAAAATGTATGAAATTTTAAAGTTTTTAAGCGAAAAATTAGCTTTTGGAAATTTTGGGTATTTTGAATATGATTTTGGGAATTCAAGATTTTTATTTTTTCCTATAAAAACACATGTAAAAATACATATCAAACAAAAATAAGAAATTTTTTAAGTAAAAATTATGAAATTTTGGATATTTTCAAAATTAGTTTGGGAATTCCTGATTTTTTAATTTTTATTATGAAATAATTAGTGGAAATATGATTCAAGCAAAATCTATGAAATTTTAAAATTTTTAAGCGAAAAATTAGCTTTTGGATATTTTTGGTATTTTGAATATGATTTTGGGAATTCAAGATTTTTAATTTTTACTATAAAAACACACGTAAAATAAGTTTCAAACTAAAAATAAAGAAATTTTTAAAAAAATTTTAAAATTTTTCATTCAATGTAGGATATTTTAGGTTTAATAATATATAGCTTTTGAAATTATGGGTATTGTTACATCTTAACCTTTTCAAAACGTTGGTTTATTTTCTTTAAATAAACCGGATACTTTTGATTGATCTGCACTCTAGAATGTTCTTTAACTGTCAAAACTCGTATATTCGAAGTCGAAAGCTTTCGAATTCGAATATACGAGTCGCAGCAAACATTCAGCGTTGCCATATTTACGATCAATAATCACCTCAAAGCTTTTATTCAATGTTATTCAAGTATAATTTCGTAACAGTATTTTTAAAATTTGTTTGAGAATTCTTGATTTTTAATTTTTTTTAACAAAAACATAACAAAAATAAGTTCTAATTTAATTGTAGGAACATTTCAGCATTTTTAAGTCAAAAATAGGTTTTGGAAATTTTGGGTATTTTGAAAATTTGTTTGGGAATTCTTAGTTTTTAAAATTTTCTTACGGTAAAAGAAGGACAAATATGCCTCAAACTAAATTTTGAGTATTCAGAGTTTTTAAGCAAAAAATTAGCTTTTGGAAATTTTGGGGATTTTAAAAATTTGTATGGGAATTCTTGATTTTTAATTTTATTTTACAAAAAACTTAAAAAAATACGTTTTAATTTAATTGTAGGAAAATTTTAGTATTTTTAAGCTTAAAATAGCTTTTGGAAATTTTGGGTATTTTAAAAATTAATTTGGGAATTCTTGATTTTTAAATTTTCTTACGAAAAATTAAACAAAAATACGTTTTAAACTAAGTATAAGAAAAGTTTAGTATTTTTTTTTGGAAATTTTGGGAATTTAAAATTTTTTTTGGGGAATTCTCGATTTTTTTAATTTTATTATGGTTAAAGAAGGAAAAATATGCCTCAAACTATGTATATGCAGGAAATTTAAGCTAAAAATTAGCTCTTAGAAATTTTGAATATTCAAAATTTTTATGGCAAAATTGGGGATTTTAAAAATTTGTTTGGGAATTCTTGATTTTTAATTTTTTCTACAAAAAAAAGAAACAAAAATACGTTTTAAACAAATTGTAGGAAATGTTTAGTATTTTTAAGCCTAAAATAGCTTGTAGAAATGTTGGGTATTTTAAAAATTAATTTGGGAATTTATGATTTTTAAATATTCTTACGAAAAATTAAACAAAAATACATTTTAAACTAAGTGTAGGAAAAGTTTAGTATTTTTAAGCCTAAAATAGAGTTTGGAAATTTTGGGTATTTTAAAAATTAATTTGGGAATTCTTGATTTTTAAATTTTCTTACGAAAAATTAAACAAAAATAAGTGTTAAACTAAGTGTATGAAAAGTTTAATATTTTTAAGCCTAAAATAGCTTTTGGAAATTTTGGGTATTTTAAAAATTAATTTGGGAATTCTTAATTTTTAAATTTTCTTACGAAAAATTAAACAAAAATACGTTTTAAACTAAGTGTAGGAAAAGTTTATCATTTTTAGGACCAAAATAGCTTTTGGAAATTTTGGGTATTTTAAAAATTAATTTGGGAATTCCTGATTTTTAAATTTTCTTACGAAAAATTACACAAAAATACGTTTTAAACTAATGTAGGAAAAGTTTAGTATTTTTAAGCCTAAAATATGTAGCTTTTGGAAATTTTGGGTATTTTAAAAATTTGTTTGGGAATTCCTGATTTTTAAATTTTCTTACGAAAAATTAAACAAAAATACGTTTTAAATTAAGTGCAGGAAAAGTTTAGCATTTTTAGGACCAAAATAGATTTTGGAAATTTTGGGTATTTTAAAAATTAATTTGGGAATTCTTGATTTTTAATTTTATTTTACATAAAACTTAACAAAAATATGTTTTAATTTAATTGTACGAAAATTTCAGCATTTTTAAGCCAAAAATAGCTTTTGGAAATTTTGGGTATTTTCAAAATTAATTTGGGAATTCTAGATTTTTAAATTTTTTTTACGAAAAATTACACAAAAATACGTTTTAAACTAAGTGTAGGAAAAGTTTAGTATTTTTAAGCCTAAAAAATCTTTTGGAAATTTTGGGTATTTTAAAAATTAATTTGGGAATTCTTGATTTTTAAATTTTCTTACGAAAAATTAAACAAAATTACGTTTTAAACTAAATGTAGGAAATTAGCATTTTTAGGACCAAAATAGCTTTTGGAAATTTTGGGTATTTTAAAAATTAATTTGGGAATTCTTGATTTTTAAATTTTCTTACGAAACATTAAACAAAATTACGTTTTAAACTAAGTGCAGGAAAAGTTTAATATTTTTAAGCCTAAAATAGCTTTTGGAAATTTTGGGTATTTCAAATTTTTTTTTGGGAATTCCTGATTTTTGAATTTTTCTTTTTTGGATTTCTGAATTATGTATATATTTTGTGATAAATTGAATCTTAGTCTCTTTTGATAAGTTTTTTTGTTTTCCATTTGATTTATTTAAATATTTTTAATTGGCATTTATTACTTACTTCCTAGATAAACAGAAACACACAAACAAGCATAAATATTTACATATTTAGCTGTCATTTGCACATGACATAATCTCAATTATTATGACATCACTATCAATATGCATTTATTTAAATTTTCAATTGAAATTCCATCAAAATTCCCCCAAGTACTTTTGCACCTCAGCTACAACTGTAGCCACACACACTTCAACTATTATCTCTTAATTTGGCCAACAAATTATGTCCGTTCTTCATACATAATTACGTGTGCGATATGCCACTACAATGGTAGTCGCATCATATTTTAGTTTGGAGGGCTTTTTATAGGCACTTGCCCGGTTTTTTTTTCTTCTCTTGCTTTCATTCAAGTGCCTACTTGAATTGTATTTTATAGACTTCGATTGTATTTGTTTGTGGCCTAATCATTTCCACGATAGTTGATATCAGTAATCATATTTCAAATTAAATTATAGACCATTTAATTGGGCACCTACAACATCCCGCTGTTAACAATCGAAACGTTAACGCCTATGGTTACATTAACGTTAAACGTTAGCTTAGCAGCGCTGGCCATTTAGATTTGCACTTGTTTTGGAGGTATTAGCAGCAAAATAGCTTTATTTTATCTGCTATTAATTTAAATTTGTTTTTTTTTGTCAATTGACGCTTTAGCTGAATATTTTGTTGTTGGTAGTTTTCCCACCTGGTTTTGTTCTATCTCCTTTAATATTATTATGACTGCAGTAAACTTGTATTATTTATTATTATTATTATTGTTTCTTTATTCTTATATTGCCTATGACTAGAAGCAGGAATTGATAATTCTCTGTCCGCAGTTAGTAGTGATTTGCGTTTTTATTAGTTTTATGGTTTTTTATTCAGCCCTAATCAGAGTCATACGACCAGTGTTTCGCTTCGGAGCTGTTGCTTAAAATTCGCTTTTGTCGTTTACGGTTCGCTTGCTTCTAACGCTGCTTATTTGTTTTTACTCGTTGTTGTGTGGTGACTTTTTGAGACATTTTTTTCGATTTGCTAAGGATTTTCGGGTTGGTGTTTATTTTTTTTCAAAAAGAAATTTTGAATTTTTATTCAAAATTGAAGTGTTTCAATGAAATTAAGGGCAGTTTTTTTAAATAATTCTATATAAAATGTGTTTAAAAGGTGCCAAAATTATAAGTTTTATGTGAAAAAAAATCAAAATTATAGAAACCTTAAAGGTCCTGTTTAAAAAAAAAAAAATATAAGAGAACTCCATCAGACTTTGAGGAGATTTTTTAAAGAAATCTCCATAAGACCTTGAGGAGATTGCCTAATGAAATCTGCATCAGACTCTGAGGAGATTTTCTGAAGAAAACTCCATTAGACTCTGAGGAGATTTTCTAAAGAAAACTCCATCAGCCTCTGAGGAGATTTTCTAAAGAAAACTCCATCAGATTCTGAGGAGATTTTCTAAAGAAAACTCCATCAGATTCTGAGGAGATTTTCTAAAGAAAACTCCATCAGACTCTGAGGAGATTTTCTAAAGAAAACTCCATCAGATTCTGAGGAGATTTTCTAAAGAAAACTCCATCAGACTCTGAGGAGATTTTCTAAAGAAAACTCCATCAGACTCTGAGGAGATTTTCTAAAGAAAACTCCATCAGACTCCGAGGAGATTTATTAAAGAAATCTGCATCTGACTCCGAGGAGATTTTCTAAAGAAACTCCATCTAACCTAAAGTAAAATTCATTAGACTCCGAGGAGATTTTCGAAAGAAAACTGCATCAGACTCTGAAGAAATTTTCAAAAGAAAACTCCATCAGACTCTGAGGAGATTTTTTAAGAAAACACCCACAGATTCAGAGGAGATTTCCTAAAGAAAACTCCATCAGACTCCGAGGAGATTTTCTAAAGAAAATTCCTTCAAACTCTGAGGAGATTTTCTAAAGAAATCTTCATAAAACTGAGGAGATTTCCTAAAGAAAACACCCACTGATTCAGAGGAGTTTTTCTAAAGAAAACTTAATCAGACTCTGAGATGATTTTCTGAGGAAAACTCCATCAGATTCTAATGAGATTTTCTAAAGAAAACTCCATCAGACTCCGAGGAGATTTTCTAATGAAAACTTCCACAGAATCTGAGGAGTTTTTCTAAAGAAAACTCCATCTGACTCTGTGGTGATTTTCAAATTAAAACTTTATCAGAATCTCAGGAGATTTTCTAAAGAAAACTCCACCAGACTCCGAGGAGATTTTCTAAAGGAAACTTCATCAGACTCCGAGTAGATTTTCTAGAGAAAACTCCACCAGACTCTGAGATGATTTTCTGAGGAAAACTCCATCAGATTCTGAGGAGATTTTCTAAAGAAAAGTTCATAAGTCTCTGAGGAGATTTTCTAAAGAAAACTCCATCAGACTCCGAGGAGATTTTCTAAAGAAAACTCCATCAGACTCCGAGGAGATTTTCTAATGAAAACTTCCACAGAATCTGTGGTGATTTTCAAATTAAAACTTTATCAGAATCTCAGGAGATTTTCTAAAGAAAACTCCAACAGACTCCGAGGAGATTTTCTAAAGAAAACAGACTCCGAGGAGATTTTCTAAAGAAAACTCCAACAGACTCCGAGGAGATTTTCTAAAAAAATCTACATCGACTCCGAAGAGACTTTCTAAAGAAATTGCCATCAGACTCTGAGTAGATTTTCTAAAGAAAACTCCATCAGACTGGGAGAAGAATTTGGAAAGAAAACTCCATCAGCCTTTGAGGAAATTTTCTAAGGAACACTTTCTTAGATTTAGAGTTTTTCTAAAGAAAACCCCATCAGACTCTGATTAGATTTCCCAAAGAGAAGTGCATCAGATTCTGATGAGATTTTCTCTAGGAAACTTCATAAGACTTTGAGGACATTTTCTCTAGAAAACTCCATCAGACTCTGATGAGATTTTGTAAAGAAAAGTGCATCAGACTCTGAACAGATTTTCTAAAGAAAACTCCACCAGACTTCGAGCAAATTTTGTAAAGAAATCTTCATCAGATTCTGAGGAGATTTTCTAAAGAAATCTTCGTCAGACTCTGAGGAGATTTTCTAAAGAAATCTGCATCGGACTCCGAAGAGATTTTCTAAAGAAAACTCCAACACTTCGAGCAGATTTTCTAAAGAAATATCCGTAAGACTGTGAGGAAATTTTCTCTAGAAAACTTCATCAGACTCTGTTGAGTTTTTCTCTAGAAAAGTTGATCAGACTGTGATGAATTTTCCTGTATAAAAGTTGATTTAACTCTGGATACTTATTTCTCAAATAACGGTAAAAACAAACATTGTTACCAGAGTGGTGAAAAGGAGTAAAAAAGTAATTTAAACCCCAACACAAATCTCAATATTGCGGCAACACACTGACACAAAGTCATACTACTCACCTTGCTGCTGTAATTAAAATGAACTTTTGCTAGACAAATCAATCAGGCTACTTGTAAAAATGAAAACAACAAATTTTATATCATGCATAGCAATTAATGAAAATTATATACCTCTAGTACCTGTTAAACACTTAACTCACTTAACTTATCCATGTGTTCATCCATTCATTGTGGCTGACCTTGTTAATTATTTCAGTAGTATGTGGTTGTTGTAATTTTGTTGTTTTCAACAAAAATTTCCTGCCAATTTACTATTTTTTCTAGATTGTTCTTTTATTTACCTTTACAAGTTTTTTTTTATATATATTTTTTATCATAGTTGTATAATTTATTTAGTTATCTTTTTTTTGTTCAATTCAATTCAACCCAAATCGACAAACATGTTTGAGCCAAACCATTAATGCATTAAATGCACACACGCAACCTACTGATAATAATATACTTTTAAGAGTATTTGCTGTTTAAATTGCTCTTTAATTTTTATTTAATTTGGGGGGACAAATCTCTTATGTGGAGAGAGTAGAAGATATTGGAGACCGGCAAAATAGTGCGATTCGCTTAGCGTTAAGTATTAAAAGCTAATATGTAAAAATATGCAAGTAATGAAGGGGGTTTTTTAAACATAATTAAGTTGCCATATTGTTAAGAAAACAACAGATCACTGAAGTTCATCGGAGTCTCATGAGGGTTTTCTTTAGAAAACTTTTTTAGACTCTGAGGAGTTTTTCTTTAGAAAACTTCCTTAGACTCTGAGAAGTTTTTCTTTAGAAAACATTCTTAGACTCTGAGGAGTTTTTCTTTAGAAAAATTTCTTAGACTCTGAGGAGTTTTTCTTTAGAAAACTTCCTTAGACTTTGAAGAGTTTTTCTTTTGAAAACTTCCTTAGACTTTGAGGAGTTTTTCTCTAGAAATCTTCCTTAGACTCTGAGGCGTTTTTCTTTTAAAAACTTCCTTAGACTTTGAGGAGTTTTTCTTTAGAAAACTTCCTTAGACTTTGAGGAGTTTTTCTTTAGAAAACTTCCTTAGACTTTGAGGAGTTTTTCTTTAGAAAACTTCCTTAGACTTTGAGGAGTTTTTCTTTAGAAAACTTCCTTAGACTCTGAAGAGTTTGTCTTTAGAAAACTTCCTTAGACTTTGAGGAGTTTTTCTTTAGAAAACTTCCTTAGACTCTGAAGAGTTTGTCTTTAGAAAACTTCCTTAGATTCTGAGGCGTTATTCTTTTGAAAACCTCCTTAGACTTTGAGGAGTTTTTCTTTAAAAATCTTCCTTAGACTCTGAGACGTTTTTCTTTTAAAAACTTCCTTAGACTCTGAGGAGTTTTTCTTTTGAAAACTTCCTTCCACTTTGAGGAGTTTTTCTTTAGAAAACTTCCTTAGACTCTGAGGGGTTTTTCTTTAGAAAACTTCCTTAAATTCAAAGGCTATTTTATTTTGAAAACCTCCTTAATCTCTGAGGCGTTTTTCTTTTGAAAACTGCCTTAGACTTTGAGGAGTTTTTCTTTAGAAAACTTCCTTACACTCTGAGGAGTTTTTAATTAGAAAACTTCCTTAGACTCTGAAGCGTTTTTCTAGAGAAAACTATAAGACTTTGAGGAGTTTTTCTTTAGAAAACTTCCTTAGACTCTGAGGGATTTTTCTTTTGAAAACCTCCTTAGACTCTGAAGAGTTTTTCTTTAGAAAACATCCTTAGACTCTGAGGGGTTTTTCTTTATAAAACTTTCATAGACTCTGAAGAGTTTTTCTTAAGAAAACTTCCTTAGACTCTGAGTAGTTTTCTTTAGAAAACTTCCTTAGATTCTGAGGCGTTTTCCTTTTGAAAACCTCCTTAGACTCTGAAGAGTTTTTCTTTAGAAAACTTCCCTAGACTCTGAGCAGTTTTTCTTTAGAAAACTTTCTTAGACTCTGAGGGGTTTTTCTTTAGAAAACTTCCTTAGACTCTGAGGGGTTTTTCTTTAGAAAACTTCCTTAGACTCTGAGGAGTTTTCTTTTGAAAACTTCCTTAGACTTTGAGGAGTTTTTCTTTAGAAAACTTTTTTAGACTCTGAGGAGTTTTCCTTTAGAAAACTTTCTTAGACTCTGAGGAGTTTTTCTTTTGAAAACTTCCTTAGACTCTGATGCGTTTTTATTTTGAAAACTTCCTTAGACTTTGAGGAGTTTTTCTTTAGAAAACTTCCTTAGATTTTCAGGCGTTTTTATTTTGAAAACTTCCTTAGATTTTCAGGCGTTTTTATTTTGAAAACTTCCTTAGACTCTGAGGAGTTTTTCTAGAAAAACTTTATACGACTTGAGGAGTTTTTCTTTAGAAAACTTCCTTAGACTCTGAGGGGTTTTTCTTTAGAAATCTTCCTTAGACTCTGAAGGGTTTTTCTTTAGACAACTTCCTTAAACTCGGAGGGGTTTTTCTTTAGAAAATTTCCTTAGATTCTGAGGCGTTTTTCTTTTCAAAATTCTTTAGACTCTGAGGAGTTTTTCTTTTGAAAACTTATTTAGACTCTGAGGAGTTTTTCTTTAGAATTGATTGCTTTTTCATAATTTCCCTACATCTGGTATCACAATTCCCAATTGCATTAAATAAACGTCAATATCGTAAAGAGAGCGCCAAAATAATATGAAAACATAAACACACACTTGTTGAGTGTCTTTACCGAATGTTTGTTGTTGTTTATATTTGGGGGGCCGATCATTCATACACGACAAAAAAAAATACTCACATGATGTTCGTTCGTTTATATCGTTTTGTTATTGTTGTGGTTGGCGGCGCGCTCACTGGGAACAAGAAGTTAAAAATTCAGGTAGCGAGTGTGTTTTTTCAGTAACTTACGAACTTTTTTTTCACAGTCTACCATCAACAACAAACACTTGAAGATTTTTCGTCATTATTGTTGGTTCAGTTGTTGTGTTTTAACTAAAGTTAATTTAAGAGTCAACTAAAAGTCAACTATCACTAAAGAAACCATACTAAAGAGTGGAATTTTTTAATTATTGTTGTGTTTGGATAGTTGAGAAAACTTCAAATCAAACGAAGAGCCCCAACATTATTTTTAGTGTGTTTTTGTTATTGTTGTGTGTTTGTTTGCTTTTTAGACAAATTTTAAGATAATAAACGAACGATTAGTCAGTCGATTGTTGTGCGTCTCGTGTCTTAAAACAACCGCCGGTACACGTTAAAAATAGTGTGTGTTTTACGTACAAAAAATAACAAGAAATAATAAGAAATAAGAGAAATAGAAAAAGTCAAAATAAGAAAAAAAAATTCATTTAATTTTAAATTCAATGTTTTCAGTTAAAAATACAAAAAAATAATTAACCAGAAATTTTTGAGGTTTTTCGGTTATTTCGTTTTTGCGCGTTGTTTTTTTTGTTTTGAAATAGAATTTCAAATAAAAGAAAAAAAAAGTAAGAAAAGCAAACATAAATAAAGAAAAAACTATAGTTTTAACTAAAACTATAGAAAGAAATGTTAGTTTTAATTAAAATTATTAAAAATAAGTAAATTTTTGTAAAAGTATTTAATAATTTAAAACAACGTTTTTTAAATGTTTCTTTTTAAAAAGACCACGTGTTTAAAATAAAAGCTGGTTTCGGTATGTGAAAGAAAAAAATGAATTGTTTTCAATTCCGCCTTTTTCACCTTGAATTTTGTTGTATCGTTTTGTTTTGTTTTGTTTATTTTGTGATAAAATTTATTTATTTTTAGCAAGAATACAACAAGAATATTCATATATTAAGTGAAATATTATAGTGTGACTGCATTTAAAATTTTAATTTTGTTTAATTAACAAATGGTGTCAATGTGCCGTTTTAGATTTTTATGCAAAAACAATGTATTTAGTGCTCATTACTCATTCTTTTCTAAAACCAAAAACAAAAACAGAGTACTGCTTAAACATGTTTACTAGTTGTTGTTGTTGTTGCCGTTTGTTTTGCATCAAATCAATATGCCGGTTTGTTTTTGTTGTTTATATTTTAATCCCCACCACAACATAAAACACTCATAATTAAACCCAAATATATGTATGAATGTACATTCATACATACATTCCTACATATTGAACACACAACACTACGTCATCAATATCGTTTTTTATTGCTCTCCTCCTCTTATTGTTACTTACACACTCTTCTCTTCGAACCAAGTAATGTTGTTGTTATTATTACATTACACACTTTGTTGTTACTGTAATTTACATTCGGCTGTGTTAAAGACTCACACAGTGGGATCATTGGGGGGAATTTAATGCTGAGTTTTCTATAGAAAAAGTCGTCAGAATCTGAGCAATTTGTCTATAGAAAAAGTAATCAATATCTGAGCAATTTGTCTATAGAAAAAGTCATCAGAATCTGAGCAACTTTTCTATAGAAATAGTCGTCAGACTGTGAGCAACTTTTCTATAGAAAAAGTCGTCAGACTGTGAGCAACTTTTCTATAGAAAAAATCGTCAGACTGTGAGCAACTTTTCTATAGAAAAAGTCGTCAGACTGTGAGCAACTTTTCTATAGAAAAAGTCGTCAGACTGTGAGCAACTTTTCTATAGAAAAAGTCATCAGACTCTGAGCAAGTTTTCTATAGAAAAATTCATCAGACTCTGAGCAAGTTTTCTATAGAAAAATTCATCAGAATCTGAGCAATTTTTCTATAGAAAAAGTCATCAGACTCTGAGCAATTTTTCTATAGAAAAAGTCATCAGACTCTGAGCAATTTTTCTATAGAAAAAGTCATCAGACTCTGAGCAATTTTTCTATAGAAAAAGTCATCAGACTCTGAGCAACTTTTCTATAGAAAAAGTCATCAGACTCTGAACAACTTTTCTATAGAAAAAGTCATCAGACTCTGAGCAACTTTTCTATAGAAAAAATCATCAGACTCTGAGCAACTTTTCTATAGAAAAAGTCATCAGACTCTGAGCAACTTTTCTATAGAAAAAGTCATCAGACTCTGAGCAACTTTTCTATAGAAAAAGTCATCAGACTCTGAGCAACTTTTCTATAGAAAAAGTCATCAGACTCTGAGCAACTTTTCTATAGAAAAAGTCATCAGACTCTGAGCAACTTTTCTATAGAAAAAGTCATCAGACTCTGAGCAACTTTTCTATAGAAAAAGTCATCAGACTCTGAGCAACTTTTCTATAGAAAAAGTCATCAGACTCTGAGCAACTTTTCTATAGAAAAAGTCATCAGACTCTGAGCAAGTTTTCTATAGAAAAAGTCATCAGACTCTGAGCAAGTTTTCTATAGAAAAAGTCATCAGACTCTGAGCAAGTTTTCTATAGAAAAAGTCATCAGACTCTGAGCAAGTTTTCTATAGAAAAAGTCATCAGACTCTGAGCAAGTTTTCTATAGAAAAAGTCATTAGACTCTGAGCAAGTTTTCTATAGAAAAAGTCATTAGACTCTGAGCAAGTTTTCTATAGAAAAAGTCATTAGACTCTGAGCAAGTTTTCTATAGAAAAAGTCATTAGACTCTGAGCAAGTTTTCTATAGAAAAAGTCATCAGACTCTGAGCAAGTTTTCTATAGAAAAAGTCATCAGACTCTGAGCAAGTTTTCTATAGAAAAAGTCATCAGACTCTGAGCAAGTTTTCTATAGAAAAAGTCATCAGACTCTGAGCAAGTTTTCTATAGAAAAAGTCATCAGACTCTGAGCAACTTTTCTATAGAAAAAGTCATCAGACTCTGAGCAACTTTTCTATAGAAAAAGTCATCAGACTCTGAGCAACTTTTCTATAGAAAAAGTCATCAGACTCTGAGCAACTTTTCTATAGAAAAAGTCATCAGACTCTGAGCAACTTTTCTATAGGAAAAGTCATCAGACTCTGAGCCACTTTTCTTTAGAAAAAGTCATCAGACTCTGAGCCACTTTTTTTTAGAAAAAGTCATCAGACTCTGAGCCACTTTTCTTTAGAAAAAGTCATCAGACTCTGAGCAACTTTTCTATAGAAAAAGTCATCAGACTCTGAGCAACTTTTCTATAGAAAAAGTCGTCAGACTCAGCAATTTTTCTATAGAAAAAGTCGTCAGCCTCTGAGTAATTTTTCTATAGAAAAAGTCGTCAGACTCTGAGCAATTTTTCTATAGAAAAAGTCATCAGACTCTGAGCAACTTTTCTATAGAAAAAGTCATCAGACTCTGAGCAACTTTTCTATAGAAAAAGTCATCAGACTCTGAGCAACTTTTGTATAGGAAAAGTCATCAGACTCTGAGCAACTTTTCTATAGAAAAAGTCATCAGACTCTGAGCAACTTTTCTATAGAAAAAGTCATCAGACTCTGAGCAAGTTTTCTATAGAAAAAGTCATCAGACTCTGAGCAAGTTTTCTATAGAAAAAGTCATCAGACTCTGAGCAAGTTTTCTATAGAAAAAGTCATCAGACTCTGAGCAACTTTTCTATAGAAAAAGTCATCAGACTCTGAGCAACTTTTCTATAGAAAAAGTCATTAGACTCTGAGCAAGTTTTCTATAGAAAAAGTCATTAGACTCTGAGCAAGTTTTCTATAGAAAAAGTCATCAGACTCTGAGCAATTTTTCTATAGAAAAAGTCATCAGACTCTGAGCAATTTTCTATAGAAAAAGTCATCAGACTCTGAGCAACTTTTCTATAGAAAAAGTCATTAGACTCTGAGCAAGTTTTCTATAGAAAAATTCATCAGACTCTGAGCAAGTTTTCTATAGAAAAAGTCATCAGACTCTGAGCATGTTTTCTAAAGAAAAAGTCGTCAGACTCTGAGCAATTTTTCTATAGAAAAAGTCGTCAGACTCTGAGCAATTTTTCTATAGCAAAAGTGGTCAGAGTCTGAGCAACTTTTCTATAGCAAAAGTGGTCTGACTCTGAGCAACTTTTCTATAGCAAAAGTGGTCAGACTCTGAGCAACTTTTCTATAGAGAAAGTGGTCAGACTCTGAGCAACTTTTCTATAGCAAAAGTGGTCAGACTCTGAGCAACTTTTCTATAGCAAAAGTGGTCAGACTCTGAGCAACTTTTCTATAGCAAAAATGGTCAGACTCTGAGCAGCTTTTCTATAGCAAAAGTGGTCAGACTCTGATCAACTTTTCTATAAAATAGTCGTCAGACACTGCGCAATTTTTCTGTAGAAAAACTTATAAGACTCTGAGCCATTTTTCCGTAGAAAAAGTCATGAGACTCTGAGCAACTTTTCTCTGATGACTTTTTTCTATAGAAAAAGTCATCAGACTCTGAGAAACTTTTCTATTGAAAAAGTCATCAGACTCTGAGCAACTTTTTTATGGAAAAAGTTGTCAGACTCTGAGCAACTTTTTTAATTAAAAAAAGTCGTCAGACTCTGAGCAATTTTTCTATAGAAAAACTCATCAGACTCTGAGCAATTTTTCTGTACAAAATGTCGTGAGACTCTGAGCAACTTTTCTATAGAAAAAGTCATCAGACTTTGAGCAACTTTTCTATAGGAAAAGTCATCAGAATCTGATTGACTTTTCTACAGAAAAACTTCATCAGAGTCTAATGACTTTTTCTACAGAAAAACTTCATCAGAGTCTAATGACTTTTTCTATAGAAAAACTTAATCAGCATCTGATGACTTTTTCTAAAGAAAACTTCCTCGATATCAAATAACAGTTTTTTAATATAATTTCTTCGGAGTCTAAGGATTAAAGTTCTTTCATATCTAAAAACTTTTTGTATTGAAAAGTTTTTTAATTAGCTTCTAATTGCTCTGTTTGACCCACTGTGCGTTTTTATAATTAATGTTTTTGTTGCTAAACTTTAAACGATTTTAGTATATAATTTCAGTTTTTTTATCTTAGTTCTATTTTTATACCCTACACCACTATAGTGGGGAGGGTATTATGCGTTTGTGCAGATGTTTGTAACGTCCAAAAATATTAGTCTAGCACCCACCTTAAAGTATACCGATTGACTTAGAATCACTTTCTGAGTCGATTAAACGATGTCCGTCCGTCCGTCCGTCCGTCTGGTTGGCTGGCTGGCTGTCCATGTAAACCTTGTGCGCAAAGTACAGGTCGCAATTTTGAATATATTTCGATAAAATTTGGTACATATAATTTTTTCGGCCCAAGGACGAACCCTATTGAAACTGGCTGAAATCGGTCCATTATTTCACCTAGCCCCCATACAAATGTCCTCCCGAAATTGGACTTTATCGGTCATAAATGTTTATTTATATATGTATCTACACAAATTTCGCTCCAAATAACTTTTATACATACGAAATTCATGTCACCAAATTTTATTACGATCGGTGCATAATTAGTCATAGCTCCCATATAGACCCGCTTCCGAAAATCACTTTAACGTGCATAAATCGCTTAAAAATGTTGGTATACACACAAAATTCAACATAGTTAACTTTAATACAGACATAAATCACACGACCTAATTTTATGGTGATCGGTCCATAATTGGTCATAGCTCTCATATAAGGCCCACTTCCAAAAATCACTCAAAAATATAAATTATTGATATTTTAAAAGAAAAATATTTTTACTCATTTACTTGGTGTAGGGTATTATATGGTCGGGCTTGACCGACCATACTTTCTTACTTGTTTTTTATTTATTTATATGCGTATTTTTGAAATGTTGTTTATTTGATTTTTTTGTGAAAATAAGTTGGTATTTTTTGGCAACATTTCTTATATTTTTGTACGCTACAGCAGACAAGAAAGGAAGAGAGTAAAGTTTGTAACATTTATCGGAAACTCTGATATCAAAGACCTAACTCAGTTGTCAAAAACCTAAGTGGTGAGAAATATTAGTAAAAAAAAACTACTCTCGCATGTGTGATTATTTTGAGTAATTACTTAGTTTGAGTTATTTTATAGTTTCCGCTCTATGTGTATTTCTCTATGATATAGGGTTCTTTTGAGCCTTCATTGTTTTTCATTTGTTTTTTCTGGTTTTTGTCGTTTTAGTTTTACTTTTACAATAGTTCCTTGTTTCTAACAGAGTTTAAAAAGATTCAAATTGTTTAATGATTCGTTTGTTTTAATTATTTCGAGTTTTTTTTTTTGTTTATTTAGTTATAAATAATTATGATAATTTCAGATTTCGATTTTAAATAAAATTTGCATAAACAACTTAATTTATATCTGTCTACAGTTTGTGTTTTTTTTTGCATATTCTGCGGTCAACTAATGATGCTGTAAGCAGCTTGAAATTGACGTCAATATATTGATGGGCTGGAAAGATAAAATGGTTTTATTTGCTATTTAATTGAACAGACACAGAGGTGAACATTTGCCAGTCTGGCTTAGAGACAATAGGAATTCGAAATTTAAATAAATTTTCTATAGAAAAGAATTTGTTTGAATCAATTCTTTTACAACTCTGCTTTATTCTAATTTCTATTAATGTTTCTATTTATTTCGTTTTAGTTTTATTATTTTTACGTTTGAGTTCATTAAAAAACAACAACATTTATTTGTTAATCTTCTTGTATTTTTATTTTTTTTTTAAATTTTAGCCAGACTGTGCGTTTTTCAGACCGTTGCTTTTTGTTTCATTCACTCGTTTTATTTTAAATTTTATTTTTTTCTATTTACTTTGACATTGTTTAATTTGTTTTAAAAATTTTGGCAATTCTGTTCTTTCAAATCTTAATTTTTAAACATAATTTTGAAAGAGTCTTCGCTAAATCATTAATTTGAATTAAAATTTTGAAACTTTCAAATTTTCTTAACAATCTTTTAATCTCATAAATCTTTTAACTAATTATTTCATATATTTAATTAAGGTTTTTTTGAATCTCAAAACCTTTTCAAAGTTTTCTCTTTGATTAGTAGTTTTGTTAATTATGTATCTCTCTCTATCTATCCAAAATCTATCCATTATTATATTATCTATCGATTGTTGTCATGCTTTAATACATAATCGTTTTTGTCAGCTGATGGATGGATGGACGGACAGACGGATGAGTAGCTAAATATGTATCTTTCTTTCTCATCATCTATCTTTGTACATATCTCTTTATGTTGTTGCTTTTTTAAATACCTCAATACATAGTCTGATACGTAAAGATTTCGTTGTTATTCAAAAGATTTTCAAATAGGTGTTAAATAATCCCATTTATCAAGATACAAAACAATTTGACATGATTTTGTTGCTACTTTTTTGTTGTTCGTTAGAGATAATGAAGAACAATAACAAAAAATATTTAGAGACGGAATGATAAAGTCAAATAATACAAATATCTGCTGAAATCATTTAATAACCAAAACATTTTTTTTAGAGAAAAGATTTTATAAAAATTTTAAAATGAAAGTGTTAAATAACGCAATTAATTTCATGTAAACTGGTCAAGAATCAGACACATTTTACTATAGAAATCTTCATTAGATTCAGATCAGTTTTACTATAGCAAACTTCAACAGAATATGATGACTGTTTCTATAGAAAAGTTGCTCAGAGTCTGACGACTTTTTCTATACAAAAGTTGCTCAGAGTCTGACGACTTTTTCTATAGAAAAGTTGTTCAGAGTCTGACGACTTTTTCTATACAAAAGTTGCTCAGAGTCTGACGACTTTTTCTATACAAAAGTTGCTCAGAGTCTGACGACTTTTTCTATACAAAAGTTGCTCAGAGTCTGACGACTTTTTCTATACAAAAGTTGCTCAGAGTCTGACGACTTTTTCTATACAAAAGTTGCTCAGAGTCTGACGACTTTTTCTATACAAAAGTTGCTCAGAATCTGAGGACTTTTTCTATAGAAAAGTTGCTCAGAATCTGAGGACTTTTTCTATAGAAAAGTTGCTCAGAGTCTGACGAATTTTTCTATAGAAAAGTTGCTCAGAGTCTGACGAATTTTTCTATAGAAAAGTTGCTCAGAGTCTGACGACTTTTTCTATAGAAAAGTTGCTCAGAGTCTGACGACTTTTTCTATAGAAAAGTTGCTCAGAGTCTGACGACTTTTTCTATAGAAAAGTTGCTCAGAGTCTGACGACTTTTTCTATAGAAAAGTTGCTCAGAGTCTGGCGACTTTTTCTATAGAAAAGTTGCTCAGAGTCTGGCGACTTTTTCTATAGAAAAGTTGCTCAGAGTCTGGCGACTTTTTCTATAGAAAAGTTGCTCAGAGTCTGACGACTTTTTCTATAGGAAAGTTGCTCAGAGTCTGACGACTTTTTCTGTAGAAAGTACATCAGACTCTGATGACTTTTTCTAAAGAATAGTTCATCAGACTCTGACGACTTTTTCTATAGAAAAGTTCGTCTGTTGACTTTTTCTTCAGAAAAGTTGCTCAGATTCTCAGTATTTTTTCTAGAGAAAATTAGCTCAGAATCTGATGACTTTTTCTAGATAAAAATTCATCAGAATCTGATGACCTTTTCCATAGGAAAGTTCATTGGACTCTGATGACTTTTTCCTGAAAAAAGTTGATCAGACTCTGATGACTATTTCTACAGAAAAGTGCGTTAGAATTTGATGACTTTTTCTGTAGAAAAGTTGCTTAGAGTCTGACTACCGTTTCCATCTGAGGACTTTTCACTCTGAGTCGGACTTCTTTTTCTTTAAAAAAGTTGCTCAGAATTAGGAACTGTTAATATTATTTGTAACTATACATCAATTAAATTTTTAAATTAACTAAATATTTTTCTTTTCTTTTTTACTTCCAGTCAATTGAAAATCTAATTACCCAGCAAATCTCTATAAAATATCAATAAAAAAAGTGCTGCATAAAAATTTTTAATTTGAAAAATTAAAAAATTCAGTTAAAAATAAATAAAAGTGAAGTGATAAGTGTTAAAATCCACTTTAAAAGTTTTTTTTCGTTCAATTAAAATCATTAAAAGCATAAAAAATATATTTCAAAAGAAAATTGTTGTAAAAAAATTAAAAAAAAAATTTCAATTAAATTAAACATAAAATGGCAACATTGATTTTAAATCCGCCAAATTACACATTTAACAACGAATTCAGTCACCATACAACTGACAGCGCCAGCGGCAACAGTGGTAGTAAAACCGCCAGTGACGAGCTACCAAAGATCAGTAAATTCTTTAGCGACAGCTCCAACTATCAAAGCAAAATCCAGCAATTGATCAGTTTCAGTTTTACCTCTTCGAATTTCATCTTCATCACTTTCATTTTGAGTATCAGTAAACTGTGTACTACGGCTGCTGCCGATCCCAGTCAAGCTGGCGCTCCTCAACCTACAACGGCCATGCCCAGTTTCCTTATGCCCAATCTAAGTGGTTCGGCAATACTGGAGAAACTGAATTCGTTTCGGGCCAATACGCTGGGACCTCCACCACCACCGCCACCGTCGTCAGCGGTTAAAGGTAAAAATCAACCAGCTGCAGCAAATAGTTTAACTCAGAGTAGTAGTGGTGGCGGAAGTAGTGCCATTTCAGCCGCATCTGCATCTTCAATTTCATCTACGACTTCGTCGCCTTTGTCGTCGTCATCAGTTTCATTAATGTCTTCCTCCTCCTCCTCCTCCTCATCAAATGCTTTTCCATCATTGTTCACTAGTAGAGATTTATTAAATAAGGAAATGAAATTTTTAAATGTCTCAGGCAAGATTGGCACGCCCTTGGGCATAGGTAAGTAACTAATATTTCCCTTTATTTTTAGATATTTAAATATTAATTATTTACTTCGAACTAGAAACACTTTTACCTTTTTAAAATTTATTTCAAAAATTGCATTTTTTCCTTATTACTAAAGATGCTCATTGCCAACATGATGAAGTTTGGCGATGAGAAACGTGTCTGGTTTATCAAGTTTTTATTTATAAATGTGTTTTTTTTTAAGTTTAAGTTTCAGTTTTATTTTTAGCCAAATCGTACAAGTTTTGTTTGTAACTATTTTAAGATTATTCTTCTTTTTTTTTAAGTTAAACAGAAAATTTATAAATAACTCTTTGAGCCTTAGGAAATGAAAATGTGCTTTTCTTTTTTTTTAGTTTAGTTTAGTTTTATTTGTTTCTTTTTCATGCTGGTACTCATGGTTTATTTCTAAGACGTTTTTGTAACAGTCGTAACATTAAACAGGGAGTCGAAAACTGTGAAAAGTACCACACAGTAGAAATGATCATCAGACTCTGATTTTTCTATAGAAAAGAGTTTTCTTTTCTTTAGAATAATTCATCAGAGTCCGACGACTTTTTCTATAGAAAAATTGCTCAGAGTCTGATGACTTTTTCTATAGAAAAGTTGCTCAGAGTCTGATGACTTTTTCTATAGAAAAGTTGCTCAGAGTCTGACGACTTTTTCTATAGAAAAGTTGCTCAGAGTCTGACGGCTTTTTCTATAGAAAAGTAGCTCAGAGTCTGACGGCTTTTTCTATAGAAAAGTTGCTCAGAGTCTGACGGCTTTTTCTATAGAAAAGTTGCTCAGAGTCTGACGGCTTTTTCTATAGAAAAGTTGCTCAGAGTCTGACGGCTTTTTCAATAGAAAAGTTGCTCAGAGTCTGACGACTTTTTCTATAGAAAAGTTGCTCAGAGTCTGACGACTTTTTCAATAGAAAAGTTGCTCAGAGTCTGACGACTTTTTCTATAGAAAAGTTGCTCAGAGTCTGACGACTTTTTCTATAGAAAAGTTGCTCAGAGTCTGACTACTTTTTCTACAGAAAAGTTGCTCAGAGTCTGACGACCTTTTCTATAGAAAAGTTGCTCAGAGTCTGTCGACCTTTTCTATAGAAAAGGTACTCAGACTCTGATGACTTTTTCTATAGAAAAGTTGCTCAGACTCTGATGACTTTTTCTATAGAAAAGTTGCTCAGACTCTGATGACTTTTTCTATAGAAAAGTTGCTCAGACTCTGATGACTTTTTCTATAGAAAAGTTGCTCAGACTCTGATGACTTTTTCTATAGAAAAGTTGCTCAGACTCTGATGACTTTTTCTATAGAAAAGTTGCTCAGACTCTGATGACTTTTTCTATAGAAAAGTTGCTCAGACTCTGATGACTTTTTCTATAGAAAAGTTGCTCAGACTCTGATGACTTTTTCTATAGAAAGGTTGCTCAGACTCTGATGACTTTTTCTATAGAAAGGTTGCTCAGACTCTGATGACTTTTTCTATAGAAAGGTTGCTCAGACTCTGATGACTTTTTCTATAGAAAAGTTGCTCAGACTCTGATGACTTTTTCTATAGAAAAGTTGCTCAGACTCTGATGACTTTTTCTATAGAAAAGTTGCTCAGACTCTGATGACTTTTTCTATAGAAAAGTTGCTCAGACTCTGATGACTTTTTCTATAGAAAAGTTGCTCAGACTCTGATGACTTTTTCTATAGAAAAGTTGCTCAGACTCTGATGACTTTTTCTATAGAAAAGTTGCTCAGACTCTGATGACTTTTTCTATAGAAAAGTTGCTCAGACTCTGATGACTTTTTCTATAGAAAAGTTGCTCAGACTCTGATGACTTTTTCTATAGAAAAGTTGCTCAGACTCTGATGACTTTTTCTATAGAAAGGTTGCTCAGACTCTGATGACTTTTTCTATAGAAAGGTTGCTCAGACTCTGATGACTTTTTCTATAGAAAGGTTGCTCAGACTCTGATGACTTTTTCTATAGAAAAGTTGCTCAGACTCTGATGACTTTTTCTATAGAAAAGTTGCTCAGACTCTGATGACTTTTTCTATAGAAAAGTTGCTCAGACTCTGATGACTTTTTCTATAGAAAAGTTGCTCAGACTCTGATGACTTTTTCTATAGAAAAGTTGCTCAGACTCTGATGACTTTTTCTATAGAAAAGTTGCTCAGAATGTGACGACATTTTCTATAGAAAAGTTGCTCAGAATGTGACGACATTTTCTATAGAAAAGTTGCTCAGAATGTGACGACATTTTCTATAGAAAAGTTGCTCAGAATGTGACGACTTTTTCTATAAAAAAGTTGCTCATAATCTGACGACTTTTTCTATAGAAAAGTTGCTCATAATCTGACGACTTTTTCTATAGAAAAGTTGCTCATAATCTGACGACTTTTTCTATAGATGAGATTTCTATGATGAGATTTTCTTTTGGAAACTTCATCATAGTCTGGCGTTATTTTCTTAAGAATAATTCATCAGAGTCTGATCAGTTTTTCTTTAATCCGAGTCTGTTGAGTTTTCGTTTAGAGTATGTCAACAGGGTCTGATGAGTTTTTTTTAGAAACAATTTTCAAAAATTTCTTGTGCTGCTGTCAATTTGCCATTGATTTAAGACAAGTGCATTGTCATCTTTTAAATTAATTCAGATTAATTTTATTGCTTCAGTAATTTTCTGTTTTTTTTTTTAATTAAAATTTCGAACAAGATTTTTGCACTTTATCCTTGAAATTTTTTGGTAATTTTCCAATTTTGAAACAATTTAATTCGATATTATAAATTGACGTTGATTTTTAAAAAATAAACCATTTTTTAATAGAAAGGGATTTTGTTTTATTAAAATATAAACAAAGGAGAATAAATTTAAGATATTGTGGAGATTAGCAAAGATATTTTTAGGGAAAATATCATTGATTATTTATTATGTTTTAAACAAATTGTAAGACAATTTTTCATATTTATTTATAAAATTTTCAATATAAATTTGGTGTTTTTAAAATTTCCCCTTTTGAAAAAGTTTGCAACTCCCTGCTTATGACATGGTTGGTTTTTTTTTTTACTTACTACCAGTTTTATTTTTGCTGTTACCAAGCTTTGAAGTAAGTTTTTTGTTAACCATTTCTTTTAGGAGGCTTGTTTGTTGCGCTCTGTGTGTATTTGTTGTTTTACTTTATAACGTCATCATTGTGTTTTAACCATGATGACGATTGTGATAATAATGATGATGATGATTGCTATTACGATTATCATTAGTATTTCTATACACGTTTTAACATTTGGGTAATTGGTTACTGCAGACGGTTGTCTGCATTCTTGGCTTAAACAACGTCGACAAACCCATACAGTTGTGGTTAGTTTAACCGTATAACAAAAAAAAGAGGTAAAGTGGAAAAGAAACCATTTTTTATATGAATTATAGTGCTTTTTTGCGAAGTTTTGTAAGGAAATATGCACAGTGGGGAGGTCAAGGAAAGTGTAAATGTTGGAAGTTTGGAAAAGATAAAATTTACGTTTTTCTTTAGAAAACTTCATCAGAGTCTGATGTATTTTTCTTTAGAAAACTTCGTCAGAGTCTGATGTATTTTTCTTTAGAAAACTTCATCAGACTCTGATGTATTTTTCTTTAGAAAACTTCATCAGACTCTGATGAGTTTTTCTTTAAAAAACTTCATCAGACTCTGATGAGTTTTTCTTTAGAAAACTTCATCAGACTCTGATGAGTTTTTCTTTAGAAAACTTCATCAGATTCTGAGGAGTTTTTCTTTAGAAAACTTCATCAGATTCTGAGGAGTTTTTCTTTAGAAAACTTCATCAGATTCTGAGGAGTTTTTCTTTAGAAAACTTCATCAGATTCTGAGGAGTTTTTCTCTAGAAAACCTCATCAGATTCTGAGGAGTTTTTCTCTGGAAAACCTCATCAGACTCTGATGTATTTTTCTTTAGAAAACCTCATCAGAGTCTGATGTATTTTTCTTTAGAAAACCGCATCAGAGTCTGATGTATTTTTCTTTAGAAAACCTCATCAGAGTCTGATGTATTTTTCTTTAGAAAACCTCATCAGAGTCTGATGTATTTTTCTTTAGAAAACCTCATCAGAGTCTGATGTATTTTTCTTTAGAAAACCTCATCAGAGTCTGATGTATTTTTCTTTAGAAAACCTCATCAGAGTCTGATGTATTTTTCTTTAGAAAACTTCATCAGAGTCTGATGTATTTTTCTTTAGAAAACTTCATCAGAGTCTGATGTATTTTTCTTTAGAAAACTTCATCAGAGTCTGATGTATTTTTCTTTAGAAAACTTCATCAGAGTCTGATGTATTTTTCTTTAGAAAACTTCATCAGAGTCTGATGTATTTTTCTTTAGAAAACTTCATCAGAGTCTGATGTATTTTTCTTTAGAAAACTTCATCAGAGTCTGATGTATTTTTCTTTAGAAAACTTCATCAGACTCTGATGTATTTTTCTTTAGAAAACTTCATCAGACTCTGATGTATTTTTCTTTAGAAAATTTCATTAGACTCTGAGGAGTTTTTCTTTAGAAAACTTCATTAGACTCTGAGGAGTTTTTCTTTAGAAAACTTCATCAGAAATCTGAGGATGCTTGCCTAGGAAATTTAGAAGTTTTATTATTTTAAACTTTTGCAATATCGATTTTTAACAGCCCACTGTTTTGAATGTCGCTTGACTGTCTGCATTTTTGTACTTACTTTGTTTGTTTTGCCTCCTCTACCTCTACCTCTACTTCTCTACCTTTTCCTTATTTATATTTTCTTTTAATGCGAAATTTATTTTTTATTACCTTTTGCCTTTAAGTTTGTGTTTCATTTGTTTCTTAACTGCTTTTTTCCAGTCACATTTTACTCGTTTTCCTTTGCATGCTGCCTTTAAAGAGCAAAAAGGGAATTGAGAGTTTTTAATTGTGTGAGAGTGTCTGTTTATTTAGCACTTGGTGTTGTAATCTGTTTTAAATGTTTTTTTTTTGTGTTGTGTTGTTTTCTTTTCTTATTTTATTGTGTTTACATTTTTCCACCGGCCGGCAGAAAACAACTTGAAAAGGTAAACAATAATAACAACATTCAACATTAGTTGGCAACACTACAAATAGAAAATGTCACTTTTGTTTGTTTATTTTACTCTCTGCTCTTTATGCCAAACAAACAAGCCAACATTGATCAATAAACAACAAGTGGTTGAGTTGCCACTCTCTTCTAATTGCTCTTTTCGCAAATAACAAGGAAAATATAAATAAAAATTTGAAAAAAATATAAAAATAAACTTAGAAAATTTAATTTCATTTAATTTATTGGCAAACTATTGTTGGCTTTTTAACTTTTAGTTTTTAATTTATTTTATTATGCATTCATTGGTTTTTTTCCCCTTGGTATTATTGCATTCATTAATTTTAAAGAAGGAAATAGAAGAGAAACCAAAAAAATTGCATAATTTTATTGTATTTAATTGGCTGAATACTTAATTTTTTATTTTTATTCTTAAGTTTTATTTTCTTTTAATTTAATTTGCTAGTACTACGTCATTTTTATGTTAAAGACCGTGAAATTTTCAAATTTATTCTAAGGTTTTTTCTAGCTGAATTTCTGTACTAAATTAAATCATTTATGAATGCATTTAAAAAGTTTTCCTTAGCAATTAAAATTAAACGTTTGGAAAAAAAATTCTTTAAAAGAAACTAAAATTTAGATTGGTATTAAGCAAAATATTGGCAGATTTAAGCAAAATGTTGCAGAAGTTTAAAGATATAAGCAACATGTCTCTAGAGATCAGCAACATATTGACAGAGTTCAGCGACATTCTTCTGGAGTTAAGCAGGATGTTGAGAGAGTTCTAGATAAGTTTTTCTAAAGAAAATTTCATAAGACTCTGAAGAAGACTCTTATGAAGTTTTCTTTAGAAAAACTCATCAGAGTCTGATGAAGTTTTCTTTAGAAAAACTCATCAGAGTCTGATGAAGTTTTCTTTAGAAAAACTCATCAGAGTCTGATGAAGTTTTCTTTAGAAAAACTCATCAGAGTCTGATGAAGTTTTCTTTAGAAAAACTCATCAGAGTCTGATGAAGTTTTCTTTAGAAAAACTCATCAGAGTCTGATGAAGTTTTCTTTAGAAAAACTCATCAGAGTCTGATGAAGTTTTCTTTAGAAAAACTCATCAGAGTCTGATGAAGTTTTCTTTAGAAACAATTTTTCTATAGAAAAACTCATCAGTGTCTGATGAAGTTTTCTTTAGAAAAACTCATCAGAGTCTGATGAAGTTTTCTTTAGAAAAACTCATCAGAGTCTGATGAAGTTTTCTTTAGAAACAATTTTTCTATAGAAAAACTCATCAGAGTCTGATGAAGTTTTCTTTAGAAAAACTCATCAGAGTCTGATGAAGTTTTCTTTAGAAAAACTCATCAGAGTCTGATGAAGTTTTCTTTAGAAAAACTCATCAGAGTCTGATGAAGTTTTCTTTAGAAAAACTCATCAGAGTCTGATGAAGTTTTCTTTAGAAAAACTCATCAGAGTCTGATGAAGTTTTCTTTAGAAACAATTTTTCTATAGAAAAACTCATCAGAGTCTGATGAAGTTTTCTTTAGAAAAACTCATCAGAGTCTGATGAAGTTTTCTTTAGAAAAACTCATCAGAGTCTGATGAAGTTTTCTTTAGAAAAACTCATCAGAGTCTGATGAAGTTTTCTTTAGAAAAACTCATCAGAGTCTGATGAAGTTTTCTTTAGAAAAACTCATCAGAGTCTGATGAAGTTTTCTTTAGAAAAACTCATCAGAGTCTGATGAAGTTTTCTTTAGAAACAATTTTTCTATAGAAAAACTCATCAGTGTCTGATGAAGTTTTCTTTAGAAAAACTCATCAGAGTCTGATGAAGTTTTCTTTAGAAAAACTCATCAGAGTCTGATGAAGTTTTCTTTAGAAACAATTTTTCTATAGAAAAACTCATCAGAGTCTGATGAAGTTTTCTTTAGAAAAACTCATCAGAGTCTGATGAAGTTTTCTTTAGAAAAACTCATCAGAGTCTGATGAAGTTTTCTTTAGAAAAACTCATCAGAGTCTGATGAAGTTTTCTTTAGAAAAACTCATCAGAGTCTGATGAAGTTTTCTTTAGAAAAACTCATCAGAGTCTGATGAAGTTTTCTTTAGAAAAACTCATCAGAGTCTGATGAAGTTTTCTTTAGAAAAACTCATCAGAGTCTGATGAAGTTTTCTTTAGAAAAACTCATCAGAGTCTGATGAAGTTTTCTTTAGAAAAACTCATCAGAGTCTGATGAAGTTTTCTTTAGAAAAACTCATCAGAGTCTGATGAAGTTTTCTTTAGAAAAACTCATCAGAGTCTTATGAAGTTTTCTCTAGAAAAACTCAGAGAGTCTTATGAAGTTTTCTTTTAAGTCTTATGAAGTATTCTCTAGAAAAACTCATCAGAGTCTTATGAAGTTTTCTTTAGAAAAACTCATCAGAGTCTTATGATGATTTCTTTAGAAAAACTCATCAGAGTCTTATGATGATTTCTTTAGAAAATGTCATAAGAGTCTTATGAAGTTTTCTTTAGAAAAAGTCATAAGAGTCTTATGAAGTTTTCTTTAGAAAAAGTCATAAGAGTCTTATGAAGTTTTCTTTAGAAAAATTCATCAGAGTCTTATGAAGTTTTCTCTAGAAAAACTCATCAGAGTCTTATGAAGTTTTCTTTAGAAAAAATTCATCAGTGTCTGATGAAGTTTTCTTTAGAAAAATTCATCAGAGTCTTATGAAGTTTTCTTTAGAAAAAGTCATCAGTGTCTGATGAAGTTTTCTTTAGAAAAAGTCATCAGTGTCTGATGAAGTTTTCTTTAGAAAAACTCATCAGAGTCTTATGATGTTTTCTTTATAAAAAGTCATCAGAGACTTATAAGGTTTTCTCTAGAAAAACTCATCAGAGTCTTATGAAGTTTTCTCTAGAAAAACTCATCAGAGTCTTATGAAGTTTTCTCTAGAAAAACTTAGAGAGTCTTATAAAGTTTTCTTTAGAAAAAGTCATCTGAGTGTTATGAAGTTTTCTTTAGAAAAACTCATCAGAGTCTTAAGAAGTTTTTTTGAGTCTTATGAAGTATTCTAGAGAAAACTTCATCAGAGTCTGGTGAGTTTTTCTATACAAAATGTGTTTAGTAACATGTTTCTAAAGTTCAGCAACATGTTGCTAAAGTCCGGAAAGGTGTTTCTCTAGCAACATGTCACTAAAAAATCCATTATTTGTTTTTCTAAAGTAAAATGACACTGTTCAATATTTCATGTCCAACATAATGTTAAACATTTTGTGTATGAATGTTTCTGTGGGAGTGTGGCATGTTATTTGGTTGTTGCTGCATCGGAAGAGCCAACGATGTAGCCTCTAAAATAAATAGAAAACAGTTTTGAAATGTTTGTTTATTCTTTTGGAAAATCTTTTGGCAAATACTGGTGGCATGATGGAATGAAAAGTATGCATGAATATTCATGCCTAAAACATGGTTGTACATGAATCGTGCAACGACAACAATTGCTGCAACATTTTGTAGCCTCATATGTATGATGATCTATATTTATTTGTACATAAACATGGGTCATAAATACGAGTATTCATTACACATGTGGCCCATAAATACATATTAGAGAGGGAGAGTAAATTGTGGTGTTGGCAAATAGAAGAATGTTGTGGGTTAGGGTTGTGAAATTAAAGTGAATAAATGACAGACAAATGTAATATTCTATGTTTTAGTTTTTAAAATGAAATATTGAAAGGATGTCTTGCTAATTATACCTTTCACCAGTTCAATTGTATGTATTATACCCTACTCTATATTAATATTTATAATTCGATAATAATCCTTAACAAAATATTATTTTAATCCTCATTGTAATGCAGGAAAAAAAACACTTATAGCCCTCTTTTAAAAGCCGCTTCACTTCAAAGTCCTTGAATTCACTACTAGAAGCGCAAATGAGTTTAACATCATTCATTCTTCTTTGTTTGTTTTGGCTTGTATTGTAATGCGCGGTACTCTCTCCATATTGCCACTTAAATATGCCACAGATATCCATGCAATAACATTTATTCATTCATTCATTCGACATGCATTCATCCAGCCAAATATCTTCTGGCACAAGTATCTATCAATTCACCATTCATTCAATCTCTATCTATCTATACATTTATGCATTATTTTCATTATCTCAACGATAGAATTGTATGAATAGAGTCAGTCTAACAGCAAACCAACCCTCCACATATTTGTTTCAGAGTGGTAAGGTTGCAATGTGTGCAATTAATTGGAAATTGAATAAGGGAACAATTACACTGGTTCCAAATGATAAGCAAAAAAAGAAACACATAACTTTTCTAATGAAAAGTTTTTCACAATTTGCACAAATTTTCTAGATAAAATTTGCACAAATTTTCTAGAGAATTTGCACAAATTTTCTAGAGAATTTGCACAAATTTTCTAGAGAATTTGCACAAATTTTCTAGAGAATTTGCACAAATTTTATACAGAATTTGCACAAATTTTATAAAGAATTTGCACAAATTTGGTTTAAATTTTCTGGAGAAATTTGTTTCAAATTTTCTAGAGAAAACTTGTTTACAATTTGTACTAAGGGAAAGAAAACATGTTCACAATTTGCACAAATTTTCTAAAGAAAACTTGTTCAAACTTTGCACAATTTTGCAAATTTTCTAATAAAAACTTATTCGCAATTTTCAAAACTTTTCTAGAGAAAACTTGTTTAAACTTTGCACAAATTTTCTAGAGAATTTTCACAAATTTTATGCAGTATTTGCACAATATTATTTTAAATTTTCTAGAGAGAACTAGTTTACAATTTGCACAAAGAGAAAATTAGCTGCAATTTACACAAATTTTCAAAAAAAATTCTACAAAAAAGTTGTACGAAATTTTTGAAACTGTTTTTCTTAATTTAGAGAAAATTTCAAAATTTATATTTTGTCAGAATTTGCACAACTTTTACAGACATTTTTTTTTACAAATTTTATATTAAAATTTGAACAATGTGAAAACTTGTTTTTTTAGAATTTGCAAAAATTTTCCTCAATTTTTTTTCCAGAATTTGCACAAATTTTTCTGCAATTTTTTGTTTTACAAATTTGCGCAAATTTATTTTCTAAAAAAAAATTATTTTTTTTAAAAAATTTGCACAAACTTTTTAAAATCAGAAAAGTGTCCATTGAAAACTTATGTTTTTTCAGAATTTGCACAAATTTTACTGATTTTTTTTAAAGAAAATTTGCGCAAATTTTCTATAGAAAATTTATTAAAATCTGAATAATGTGAAAACTTGTTTTTTTTATGGAATTTGCACAAATTTTTTTAGAATTTGCACGAAAAAAATATTTTTTTTAAAGAAAATTTGCACAAATTTTCTAGAGGAAACTTTTTAAAATCAGAAAAGTGTCCATTGAAAACTTGTTGTTTTTTCAGAATTTGCACAAATTGTACAGATTTTTTTTAAAGAAAATTTGCGCAAATTTTCTATAGAAAAGTTATTAAAATCTGAATAATGTGAAAACTTGTTTTTTTTATGGAATTTGCACAAATTTTTTTGAATTTTTTTAGAATTTGCACAAAAAAATATTTTTTTTAAAGAAAATTTGCACAAATTTTCTAGAGGAAACTTTTTAAAATCAGAAAAGTGTCCATTGAAAACTTGTTGTTTTTTTTCAGAATTTGCACAAATTTTACTGATTTTTTTTCAAAGTTATTAAAATCTGAATAATGTGAAAACTTGTTTTTTTTTATGGAATTTGTGCAAAAATGTTCCTGATTTTATTTCCAGTAATTGCACGAATTTTCTAAAAACAATATTTTTTTAAAGAAAATTTGCTCAAATTTTTTAGTCAAAATATTTTAAAATCAAAATAAAGTGTATAGAAAACTTGTTGTTTTTCAGAATTTGATTTTTTTTTTTACAAATTTGCACAAATATTCACAACAAAATGGTTTTCTTAAGAAAACTTATTAAAATCTGAATAAAGTGTCCATTGAAACTTGTTGTTTTTTCAGAATTTGTTAAAATTTTCCAGATCTTTTTTTTACAAATTTGCACACAAATTGGTTTTCTAAAGAAAACTTGTTCGCAATTTGTACAAATTTTCTAGAGAAAGCTTATTACAATCAGAATAAAGTTTCTATTGTGGTTTTTTTCAGAATTTGTATATATTTTACAGATTTTTTTTCAAATTTGTACAAATTTTCCAGAATTTGCACAAATTTTCTACAGACTACTTTTTAACAATTTGCACAAATAGTCCAGTAAAAATTTATTAAAATCAGAATAAAGTTTCTATTGAAAACTTGTTTGTCTAATGAATACATGATGTTTTTTTCAGAATTTGCACAAATTTTCCTTAACCTTATTTTAGAAAATTTCCACAAAGTTATTAAAATCTGAATAATGTGAAAACTTGTTTTTTTTTATGGAATTTGTGCAAAAATTTTCCTGATTTTATTTCCAGTAATTGCACGAATTTTCTAAAAAAAAATATTTTTTTAATGAAAATTTGCACAAATTTTGTAGTCAAAACATTTTAAAATCAAAATAATGTGTCTATAGAAAACTTGTTGTTTTTCAGAATTTGATTTTTTTTTTACAAATTTGCACAAATATTCACAACAAAATGGTTTTCTTAAGAAAACTTATTAAAATCTGAATAAAGTGTCCATTGAAACTGGTTGTTTTTTCAGAATTTGTTAAAATTTCCCAGATTTTTTTTAAAAATTTTCACACAAATTGGTTTTCTAAAGAAAACTTGTTCGCAATTTGTACAAATTTTCTAGAGAAAACTTATTACAGAATAAAGTTTCTATTGTGGTTTTTTTCAGAATTTGTACAAATTTTACAGATTTTTTTTTTTCAAATTTGCACAAATTTTCCACAATTTGCACAAATTTTCTACAGAAAACTTTTTCACAATTTGCACAAATAGTGTAGTAAAAATTTATTAAAATCAGAATAAAGTTTCTATTGAAAACTTGTTTTTTTTTTTAGAATTTGCACAAACTTTCCAGAATTTGTTTTTGCTAAAATTTTCTAGAGAAATTTTTCCCAATTTTTTTTTAGAGAATTTGCACAAATTTTCTAAAAAAAAATATTTTTTTAAAGAAAATTTGCACAAATAGAATTTTCACAAATTTGCCAGAATTTTCACAAATTTTCTAGAGAAATCTAAATAATGCGAAAACCTGTTGTTTCTTTAGAATTTGCACAAATTTTCCTGAATTTTTTTTTAAAGAATTTGCACAAATTTTCTAACAAAATTATTTTTTTAAAAAAAAGTTTGCACAATTTTTCTGAAGAAAACTTCTTCAAATTTTCTGCTAAAAACTTGTTTTTTTTCCAGAATTTGCACAAATTTTTCTGAAATTTTAAAATTTTCTGGAGAAAAGTTATTAAAATCTGAATAAAGTAAAAACTTTTTTTTTCAGAATTTGCACAAATTTTCCATAATTTGCACAAACTTTGTAATTTACACAAATTTCCTAGAGAAAAATTATTAAAATGTGAAAACCTATTGTTTCTTTAGAATTTGCACAAATTTTCCTGAATTTTTTTTAAAGAATTTGCACAAATTTTCTAACAAAATTATTTTTTTAAAAGAAAACTTTTTCTAAAGAAAACTTCTTCAAATTGTCTGTTAAAAACTTGTTGTTTTTTTCAGAATTTGCACAAATTTTCCAGAAATTTTAAAATTTTCTAGAGAAAAGTTATTAAAATCTGAATAAAGTGAAAACTTTTTGTTTTTTTAGAATTTGCACAAACTTTCTAATTTGCACAAATTTCCTAGAGAAAAGTTATTAAAATCTAAATAAAGCAAAAACCTGTTGTTTCTTTAGAATTTGCACAAATTTTCCTGAATTTTTTTTTTAAGAATTTGCACAAATTTTCTAACAAAATTATTTTTTTAAAACAAATTTGCACAAATTTTGTAAAGAAAATTTTTTAAAATTGTCTATTAAAAACTTAATGTTTTTTCAGAATTTGCACAAATTTTCCAGAATTTGCACAAACTTACTAATTTGCACAGAGTTCCTAGAGAAAAGTTTTTAATTTATGAAAACCTATTGTTTCTTTAGAATTTGCACAAATTTTCCAGAATTTTTTTTTAAAGAATTTGCACAAATTTTCTAACAAAATTATTTTTTTAAAACAAATTTGCACAAATTTTCTAAAGAAAACTTTTTAAAATTATTTGTTAAAAACTTGTTACAAATTGCACAAATTTTCTGAAGAAAACTTATTAAAATCAAAATAAAGTGTCTATAAGAATTTGCACAAATTTTCCATAAAATTTTTAACGAAAATTTGCACAAATGTCCTTGAATTTTTTTTTCGAGAATTTGCTCAAATTTTACTGAAATTTTATTTACAAATTTCTTAAAGAAAACTTGTTCTCAATTTGCACAAATTTTCTAGAGAAAACTTATTGTCTATTGAAAACTTGATCAGAATCTGAGGAAAATTTTTTCATAGGAAACAGTGTATTTATGCTTCATATTAATATATTTTCTGCTTTAGTTATTAAGTTTAACCGTTGATGACGGGTGATTACTTTTCCGACCAACTGTATATTTATTTGTTTTGTTGTTTTTTTTGTTGCTATTAGGATTATAACCAACTATTATCACTGTGACATTGATATTAAAATGTGTGTGTGTGCGAGAGAATGTGTGAATGTTTTAAACATGGTCATAATAAATTTTATAATACTTCATCACTTATTGCTCTCTATAATGCAAGCAACAACAACAACACAGGGACATTTAGAGAAACCCTGCGAGTGCAAAAGAGACAGAGTATTATGGAGATAATAGCAATAAATATTTACGATTGAATATGGATTTCATAGAGAAGATTATCAAGTACATTTTGGGTATTAACTGTGTTGACAGCTGTCAATGATTTAATGATTTTGATTTTTATATAATTTTTTTTTTGCATGCATGTGAGCCAGTTATGTTGTTATTATAGTTGCAATATGAGAGGACACTTGGGTGTTTATTTTTTTTTAAAGTATTTATAATGAGATTTTTTCGAAATCATTTATTAGTAATATAAAATTCTATGTGAAGTGCTAGTGACAGTTAGTAATGCATTTAATGTTGAAAATATACTTGATAATAAATGGGAGGGTTTAAAATTCTAAAGTGTTTTGGGTTTAAAAAAAAAATTATTTGAAACAATAAGAGAGGAATAATAGTTTTAAATGAAGGTAAAGAGATATTGTTTATAAAAATGGATTAACTTTTATTGCAAAATAGTTTTTTCTAGGAAATTTGTACAACTTGTTAACAAGCTTTCTCTAGGAAATTTGTGCAAATTGTTTGTAGGAATTTTCTTCAATTTCTGAACACATTTATTTGCTCCAGGAAATTTGTTAAATTCTCTAGGAAATTTTTTTTATTTTCGGAACAAATTCTCTCTAGAATATTTTGTCAGACTCTGCAGCAAATTTTCTCAGAATAGGTCAGAAAATGATAGTATTAGGAGCAAATTTTTTTATAGAAAACTTGGTCCAACTCCGAGCAAATTTCTAAAACTTTTTTGAAATCCTTTTAAACATAACACATTGATACAAAAGTGAAAGGGGTGAAAAACTTTTTTAAAAAAAATTAAAAAACAATTTCGAAAAGAAACTTTTTTATAAAAAAATTTGGAAAAAAAAATTCATTTTGTATATTTTTTAACCCATATTTTATATAAAAATATTTAAAAAAAAATATTTTTTAACCCGAATTTTTTTTCATCAAAATTTTTTGATGAAAAAAAAATTTGGAAAAAACTTTTAAAAAAAAATTGGAAAAAACTTTTTTAAAAAAAAATTTGGAAAAAACTTTTTTAAAAAAAATTTGGAAAAAACTTTTTTAAAATAATTTTAAAAAAAAAATTTTATAAAAATATTTTTAAAAAACCATTTAGAAAAGAAAGAATTTTAAAAACTTTTTTATAAAAAAATTTGGAAAAAAAAAATTTTAATTTTTTTCGAAAATTGGAAAAAACTTTTTTAAAAAAAAATTTGGAATAAACTTTTTTAAAAAAAAAATTTCGAAAATTTTGAAAAAATATTTTTAAAAAAGAATTTTAAAAAAATTTAAAAAAAACTTTTTTATAAAAAAATTTCGAAAAAATTTTTTTTAATTTTTTCATCAAAATTTTTTTTTGTTTAAAACCTTTTAAAAAAAGTAAGGTTTTTTTAAAAAAAAAATTGGAAAAAACTTTTTTTAAAAAAAATTTAGAATTTTATAAGTTTTTTTTTGTCATAAATTATTTTTCAAAAAATTTTTTTTTAAAAATTCCAAAAAAAAAATTTTGAAATTTTATTTTGTCGTTAAAACCTTTTAAAAAAAATTTGGAAAAAACTTAAAAAAAAAAAATTGGAAAAAACTTTTTTAAAAAAAAAAATTGGAAAAAACATTTTTAAAACGAATTTTAAAATTTTTTTGTCATAAATTATTTTTTTTTAAAAAAAATTGGAAAAAACTTTTTTAAAAAAAAATTTGGAATTTTAAAATAGTTTTTTTTTGTCATAAATTATTTTTCAAAAAATTTTTTTTTAAAAATTCAAAAAAAAAATTTTTGAAATTTTATTTTGTTGTTAAAACTAAATAAATAAAAAAATTTGGAAAAAACTTTTTAAAAAAAAATTTGGAAAAAACGTTTTTAAAACGAATTTTAAAAAAAAATTAAAATTTTTTTGTCATAAATTATTTTTCAAAAATTCCAAAAAAAAAATTTTTAAGAAATATTTTTAAAAAACAATTTCGAAAAGAAAGAATTTTAAAAAAACTTTTTTCTAAAAAAATTTAAATTTTAAATATAATTTAAAAATAATATAATTTTTAAATATAATTTGGTGAAGGGTATCTAAGATGCGGCACAGCCGAATATAGTTCTCTTACTTGTTTTAGTATAAATTTTTATAAAACTTTTGGTTCATTGAACTTTTTTGCGCAAAAAAAGAAACTTAACTAAGTAGCACAAGAGAAAAGGTTTGCACAAACAAAACCAATCGTGTTTAAAAAAACTAAATACATAATTAAAAATGTCAAAAATTATGCATAATTTAAATGAAATAATGAAGTCAAGATAAATAAAAGCCACTCGTTTGAAGTAAATGCAGAAAAAAGCTAAATTAAGCAAACTAATTTAAAGCTGAGGTAATGAAGAAAAATGAGAAATGTTGTTAATGATAAAATGGATTGACCAATTACTTATAATATTGAAGTTTTTAAAGAAACTAAACAAAACGTTTACAAAACTGGTTTAAGGAATTTAAAAAATAATAATTTTAATTGGCAACACAACACTTATTAATATAAATGGTGGGTAACACTTAACACAAATAATTGGCCACACTAACAGAGCTTAAATTGCCAATTATCTTTTACACTGATTTTTTTAGAAAAAAGAAAACCAAATCGAATCTTTTTTTTTTTTTAAATTAACCTGCTCTATTTTTCTTAAAGTTTTATTTCTGTACAAAAAATGTATAAAATATTCCTTATTTTCTTTTGAGGGTTTCTCTTTTCTCGCTGTCTTGTCTTCTTTTTTTGTCTAAATCGTCTAGCAGTTTTTCAAGCTTAAATATTTTTTGCATACACTCTGACCTCGTTATAAGTTTTGTATTTCTTTTGTACTACTTTTTAACTCATTCAAATATTTCTTTTATTTTTTCACTTCTTTTTTTTAAGCAAAAAGTGAATAGAAAGGAAAATAAAATAAAAATCAAAGTGTGTTGCCGCCGCCGACGACGACGCCGCTAAGTTGATTGTAGTTTAAACTAATAATGGTCGTAATGTTAAAGATTTACTTGTGTTTTGTGTTGTTGCTGTAACATAAAAACTAAAGCTTGTTAAAAGTGTTGCCAACTTAATCCGATTGGCAGAGTTTTAGTTTCAATCGTTGAGATTTTGTTTCCTGTGAATGCTCTCTCTCTCTATTTTCACTTAAGATGTTAAGTGTTTTAGCGAAAAGTTTGCTGACGTTTTATTGTTGCTGTTGCAAATTGTTTGCGCCAACAATACATTGTCGTCATGAATATTTCCACTCATTCCAACCATAAATTGGTTATTGCTGCATAGAAACTTTTATTTTATTTTTTTATTCTCAGCTGGCAAATATTTACGATGAAGTAACGTAACTTAAACAGAGTACAAGATGCTGCTTAAAGTTTTTTAAACTATTTCTTATTTTTTGTTCTTTTAATGTTAATGCTTTAAGCGTTTTCTGTTCTTTTATATGTGGAGTAAATAATAAATAAAAAGAATTCAGAAACTTTAAGAAATGGATTCAAAACCTGTTTTGCTATACAAATTGTTCACAATTTGAACAACTTTTCTATAGAAAAATTGTTCACAGTTTGAACAACTTTTCTAGAGAAAAATTGTTCACAGTTTGAACAACTTTTCTAGAGAAAAATTGTTCACATTGGGAACAACTTTTCTAGAGAAAAATTGTTCACATTGGGAACAACTTTTCTAGAGAAAAATTGTTCACATTGGGAACAACTTTTCTAGAGAAAAATTGTTCACATTGGGAACAACTTTTCTAGAGAAAAATTGTTCACATTGGGAACAACTTTTCTAGAGAAAAATTGTTCACATTGGGAACAACTTTTCTAGAGAAAAATTGTTCACATTGGGAACAACTTTTCTAGAGAAAAATTGTTCACATTGGGAACAACTTTTCTAGAGAAAAATTGTTCACATTGGGAACAACTTTTCTATAGAAAAATTGTTCACATTGGGAACAACTTTTCTATAGAAAAATTGTTCACATTGGGAACAACTTTTCTATAGAAAAATTGTTCACATTGGGAACAACTTTTCTATAGAAAAATTGTTCACATTGGGAACAACTTTTCTATAGAAAAATTGTTCACATTGGGAACAACTTTTCTATAGAAAAATTGTTCACATTGGGAACAACTTTTCTATAGAAAAATTGTTCACATTGGGAACAACTTTTCTATAGAAAAATTTTTCACATTGGGAACAACTTTTCTATAGAAAAATTTTTCACATTGGGAACAACTTTTCTATAGAAAAATTTTTCACATTGGGAACAACTTTTCTATAGAAAAATTTTTCACATTGGGAACAACTTTTCTATAGAAAAATTTTTCACATTGGGAACAACTTTTCTATAGAAAAATTGTTCACATTGGGAACAACTTTTCTATAGAAAAATTGTTCACATTGGGAACAACTTTTCTATAGAAAAATTGTTCACATTGGGAACAACTTTTCTATAGAAAAATTGTTCACATTGGGAACAACTTTTCTATAGAAAAATTGTTCACATTGGGAACAACTTTTCTATAGAAAAATTGTTCACATTGGGAACAACTTTTCTATAGAAAAATTGTTCACATTGGGAACAACTTTTCTATAGAAAAATTGTTCACATTGGGAACAACTTTTCTATAGAAAAATTGTTCACATTGGGAACAACTTTTCTATAGAAAAATTGTTCACATTGGGAACAACTTTTCTATAGAAAAATTGTTCACATTGGGAACAACTTTTCTATAGAAAAATTGTTCACATTGGGAACAACTTTTCTATAGAAAAATTGTTCACATTGGGAACAACTTTTCTATAGAAAAATTGTTCACATTGGGAACAACTTTTCTATAGAAAAATTGTTCACATTGGGAACAACTTTTCTATAGAAAAATTGTTCACATTGGGAACAACTTTTCTATAGAAAAATTGTTCACATTGGGAACAACTTTTCTATAGAAAAATTGTTCACATTGGGAACAACTTTTCTATAGAAAAATTGTTCACATTGGGAACAACTTTTCTATAGAAAAATTGTTCACATTGGGAACAACTTTTCTATAGAAAAATTGTTCACATTGGGAACAACTTTTCTATAGAAAAATTGTTCACATTGGGAACAACTTTTCTATAGAAAAATTGTTCACATTGGGAACAACTTTTCTATAGAAAAATTGTTCACATTGGGAACAACTTTTCTATAGAAAAATTGTTCACATTGGGAACAACTTTTCTATAGAAAAATTGTTCACATTGGGAACAACTTTTCTATAGAAAAATTGTTCACATTGGGAACAACTTTTCTATAGAAAAATTGTTCACATTGGGAACAACTTTTCTATAGAAAAATTGTTCACATTGGGAACAACTTTTCTATAGAAAAATTGTTCACATTGGGAACAACTTTTCTATAGAAAAATTGTTCACATTGGGAACAACTTTTCTATAGAAAAATTGTTCACATTGGGAACAACTTTTCTATAGAAAAATTGTTCACATTGGGAACAACTTTTCTATAGAAAAATTGTTCACATTGGGAACAACTTTTCTATAGAAAAATTGTTCACATTGGGAACAACTTTTCTATAGAAAAATTGTTCACATTGGGAACAACTTTTCTATAGAAAAATTGTTCACATTGGGAACAACTTTTCTATAGAAAAATTGTTCACATTGGGAACAACTTTTCTATAGAAAAATTGTTCACATTGGGAACAACTTTTCTATAGAAAAATTGTTCACATTGGGAACAACTTTTCTATAGAAAAATTGTTCACATTGGGAACAACTTTTCTATAGAAAAATTGTTCACATTGGGAACAACTTTTCTATAGAAAAATTGTTCACATTGGGAACAACTTTTCTATAGAAAAATTGTTCACATTGGGAACAACTTTTCTATAGAAAAATTGTTCACATTGGGAACAACTTTTCTATAGAAAAATTGTTCACATTGGGAACAACTTTTCTATAGAAAAATTGTTCACATTGGGAACAACTTTTCTATAGAAAAATTGTTCACATTGGGAACAACTTTTCTATAGAAAAATTGTTCACATTGGGAACAACTTTTCTATAGAAAAATTGTTCACATTGGGAACAACTTTTCTATAGAAAAATTGTTCACATTGGGAACAACTTTTCTATAGAAAAATTGTTCACATTGGGAACAACTTTTCTATAGAAAAATTGTTCACATTGGGAACAACTTTTCTATAGAAAAATTGTTCACATTGGGAACAACTTATCTAGAGAAAAATTGTTCACATTGGGAACAACTTATCTAGAGAAAAATTGTTCACATTGGGAACAACTTATCTAGAGAAAAATTGTTCACATTGGGAACAACTTATCTATAGAAATGTTGTTCTCAAGTTGGAACAACTTTTCTATAGAAATGTTGTTCTCAAGTTGGAACAACTTTTCTATAGAAATGTTGTTCTCAAGTTGGAACAACTTTTCTATAGAAATGTTGTTCTCAAGTTGGAACAACTTTTCTATAGAAATGTTGTTCTCAAGTTGGAACAACTTTTCTATAGAAATGTTGTTCTCAAGTTGGAACAACTTTTCTATAGAAATGTTGTTCTCAAGTTGGAACAACTTTTCTATAGAAATGTTGTTCTCAAGTTGGAACAACTTTTCTATAGAAATGTTGTTCTCAAGTTGGAACAACTTTTCTATAGAAAAATTGTTCTCAAGTTGGAACAACTTTTCTATAGAAAAATTGTTCACATTGGGAACAACTTTTCTAGAGAAAAATTGTTCACATTGGGAACAACTTTTCTAGAGAAAAATTGTTCACATTGGGAACAACTTTTCTAGAGAAATGTTGTTCTCAAGTTGGAACAACTTTTCTAGAGAAAAATTGTTCTCAAGTTGGAACAACTTTTCTAGAGAAAAATTGTTCTCAAGTTGGAACAACTTTTCTATAGAAAAATTGTTCTCAAGTTGGAACAACTTTTCTATAGAAAAATTGTTCTCAAGTTGGAACAACTTTTCTATAGAAATGTTGTTCCAACTTGAGAACAACATTTCTCCACAAATTGGAACGTTTTGTAAATATTAATTCAATTTAAAACCACTACAAATATTAAACTATTTATTGTGCTCAGGCAATCAGAAATCCATAAAAAATAATTCCACTTTTCTCTATAAAAGTTTTCAATAACAAAACATGTTGCCAACAAAATAGATTTGTGAATTTATTTTTAAACATTTTATTGCCATAATTTGGTTGGCTTTGGCTTTTATGCCATCCAGAGTCCTCTTAATTTTTTGCATGATTTTCATTTATTGGAAAACAAAATCAAATTGCCGCTCACACTTCAAAACACTTGCCTCTAACATCAGACTAACATTTTGATAATTTTGTTATTGTTCAGTCAGTTGTTTTCCAGCAACGAATATTCGTTATTTTTTTTGTGATGACCGTTAAACGTAAAGCCAGCAACAACCTAAATAAACCTACATTTGTGTATTTGATTACAGATGTTGTTGAAGACGAGTCGATGATGATGATGTTGGTGTTGCTGGGGGGTGAATATGTTACTGCTGCTGATGGTGTTTCATCAGACCATTTGCCCTCAAGTTATTGTTGTAGCCCTTGGTGTAGCTACTGTTGGAAATGCCTTTGGTTTGAAAATGTTGTTGTTTGTGCTGCTGTTGTTGCTGCTGTCATTTTGCCCATTTCAATGTGGCTTTATTAGTTTACTTTTTGCTGCATGCATGTGCATGCATGTGTGTTTCGTTTCGTTTTAGCTGCTGGTGCCTCTGTATTCTTGTTTTATTTTTTTTTTACATGGTCTCGTAAATGTTACGTGCTGTGCATTTTCGATTTAATAGTGTATTTCATGTTTATAGAAATACAAGAATTTGTTTGGTTGGCTGCTCGCTCCACATGCTAAAATTTTAAGCTCAATCAACAACATCACAGTCATACTCAACGTCCTCATCATTGCCATCACTGTTGGCAACATCATCATCATCATCAACCTCCCAGCCATATTCGTTATTCATTCATTCAACATTTTGCAAATAATCTATAAAGTGTTGTTCATGCTGTTGTTGCTGTCGTCGTCGTCGTTATTGATGTTGATGTTGTTATTGAGTGTTGCAAACTTAATATTATGTTCGTACGTATGAGGATCCCCCTCCCCCCCTCAACATCAATTTATTGAGCAGCAGTATCTAGTTAAATGGGCATTGATTGGTTTTCTATTGAACTGTTGTTACGTTTTTATTTATACAGTTGAAAATTAATTTCACAGGGTTGAGAAAACGGGAAATTGAGGGAAATTATTAAGTTTTCAATAGAGAAAAGTTTTCTTTATTTTAAGGCAACTTTTGTTCGAAACTGAAAAGTTGCCTGAGTTATGAGGCAACTTTTTTTGCAGTCAGAAGAGTTGTCTTTGTGTCACGGAGCAACTTCTGTTGTAGTGGATAATGTAGTCCTTATCACAGAGCAACTTTTGCTGTAGAGATAAAAGGAGTTGTCTGTACCACAGAGCAATTTCTGTTCTAGACATAAAAGTTGCCCGTGTTACAGTGCAACTTATGTTCTAGACATACAAGTTGTCTCTGTTTCATAGAGCAACTTCTGTTCCAGAAATAAAAGTTGCCCGTATTTCAGAGCAATTTCTGTTGTAGACTCAAGAGTTGTCTGTGATACAGAGCAACTTATGTTCTAGACATAAAAGTTGCCCGTGTTACAGTGCAATTTCTGTTGTAGATATAAAAGTTGCCTGTATTACAGAGCAACTTATAGTTCTAGACAGATGAGTTGTCTGTGCCACAGAGCAACTTCAGTTCTAGACATAAAAGTTGCCCGTATTTCACAGCAATTTCTGTTGTAGACAGAAGAGTTGCCAGTTCCACAGAGCAACTTCTGTTCTAAACAGAAAAGTTGTCTGTGCTACAGAGCAACTTCTGTTGTAGACTCAAGAGTTGTCTGTTACACAGAGCAACTATTGTTGTAGAGATAAAAGTTGCCCTATTTCACAGCAATTTCTGTTGTAGACAGAAGAGTTGTCAGTTCCACAGAGCAACTTCTGTTCTAAACAGAACAGTTGTCTGTGCTACAGAGCAACTTCTGTTGTAGTCGGCAGAGTTGTCTGTGCCACAAGGCAACTTCTGTTCTAGACAGAAGTGTTGTCTGTGCCACAGAGCAACATTTGTTCAAGACATAAAAGTTGCCCATATTACAGGGCAATTTTTCTTGTAGACAGAAGAGTTTTCTGTGCCACAGAGCAAATTCTGTTCAAGACAGAAGAGTTGCCTGTGCCACACAGCAACTTCTGTTGCCTAACTAAAATGTTTTCTTTGTAATAAAGCAATTATTTTAAAAGTACAAATCTTTTGAAAACTTTTACACAACTTTAGCTTACATAAAGTTCTTTGAAAAGGTAGCTAAAGTGTGACCACACATTTCAACCTTCCAGAACGGTCAAAATAATTGCTCAAAGACAACTTTAACACAACTTTAAACAGTTTTATTCCAGTAAGCAAGTGCGGCAAACTGGCACAACAATAAATATAAATATAAACAACAAACAACAAACAGTACTTTTTAACAAATTCCAAAGAACATAAAAATGCAGTTAAACACTAAAATAAAAGTTGTAAATAAAAGACACAAGGAAATTCTAAAATTTTCTTTAAGATTGAAATGTGAAACAGTTAAAAAAAGGGGCAAACGACGCACAATACCTTTAAACGTGCAACAACGGCAACAACAGCTTGACATAGTAAAGCTGTTAAATGTCAACAATGACACAAGAAAATGAACTTGTTTCTGTTGTTGCTGTTTGCTGTTGGCTGTGTTAGAATTTGTTACGCTTGCCAGAAATAAAATAAAGAAAAGAAGTCAGAAAGTTGCAAAAGAAAAAAACGAAAGAAGAAACTACACACCACTTAAGTGCATCAAAGTAAAGCCTGAGGTTGAAAGCGGAAACGGAAATTCAAGCAACACACACACACACAACAACAGCAACATCACAAATAGCAATAATAACTCTGTACAGCAACTACCTATGACTACTGCAGCAAACTATGTTAAAATATTTACGCATACACACAAACTCAGACACCAGTTAGGGAGAGAAAGAGTTTCAAAAAAGCCTGGTTAAACTTTTATGTCTAGAACAGAAGTTGCTCTGAGTCTCACAGACAACTCATCTGTCTGGAACAGAAGTTGCTCTGTGTCACACAGATATCTTTCGAGTATAGAACAGCAGTTGCTCTGTTTAACACTGACAACTATTCTGTCAGGAATAGAAGTTGCTCTGTGTCACACAGACAACTTTCCAGTCCAGAGCAGAAGTTGCTCTGTGTCACAAGGACAACTTTCCATTCTAGAACTGAAGTTGATCTGTGTCACAACGACAACTATTCTGTCTGGAACAGAAGTTGCTCTGTGTCACACAGACAACTTTCCAGTCCAGAGCAGAAGTTGCTCTGTGTCACAAAGACAACTTTCCATTCTAGAACTGAAGTTGATCTGTGTCACAACGACAACTATTCTGTCTGGAACAGAAGTTGCTCTGTGTCACACAGACAACTTTCCAGTCCAGAGCAGAAGTTGCTCTGTGTCACAAGGACAACTCTTCTGTCTGGAACAGAAGTTACTCTGTCTTTCACGGACAACTTTTCTGTCAGCAATAGAAGTTGCCCTGTGTCACACAGACAACTTTCAGTCCAGAGCCAAAGTTGCTCGTATTCACACAGACAATTCTTCTGTCTGGAACAGAAGTTGCTCTGTGTCACACAGACAACTTTCCAGTCCAGAGCAGAAGTTGGTCTGTGTCGCAAGGACAACTCTTTTGTCTAGAACAGAAGTTGCTCTGTGTCACAAGGACAACTTTCCATTTTAGAACAAAAGTTGATCTGTGTCACAAGGACAACTTTCCATTCTAGAACTGAAGTTGATCTGTGTCAACGACAACTATTCTGTCTGGAACAGAAGTTGCTCTGTGTCACACTAACAACTCTCCAGTCCAGAGCAAAAGTTGCTCTGTGTCACAAGGACAACTCTTCTGTCTGGAACAGAAGTTGCTCTGTCTTTCACGGACAACTTTTCTGTCTGGAACAGAAGTTGCTCCGTGTCACACAGACAACTTTCCAGTCTAGAGCAAAAGTTGCTCTGTGTCACAAGGACAACTTTCCATTCTAGAACTGAAGTTGATCTGTGTCACAACGACAACTATTCTGTCTGGAACAGAAGTTGCTCTGTGTCACAGACAACTTTCCAGTCCAGAGCAGAAGTTGCTCTATGTCACAAGGACAACTCTCTGTCTGAAACAGAAGTTGCTCTGAGTCTCACAGACAACTCTTCTGTCTAGAACTGAAGTCGATCTGTGTCACACAGACAACTCTTCTGTCAGCAATAGAAGTTGCTCTGTGTCACACAGACAACTTTCCAGTCCAGAGCAGAAGTTGCTCTGTGTCACAAGGACAACTCTTCTGTCTGGAACAGAAGTTGCTCTGTCTTTCACGGACAACTTTTCTGTCTGGAACAGAAGTTGCTCTGTCTTTCACGGACAACTTTTCTGTCTGGAGCAGAAGTTTCTCTTATTCACACGGACAACTCTTCTGTCAGCAATAGAAATTGCTCTGTGTCATACAGACAACTCTTCTGTCTAGAACAGAAGTTGCTCTGTGTCACACGGACAATTCTTCTGTCTGGAACAGAAGTTGCTCTGAGTCTCATAGACAACTTTTCTGTCTAGAACAGAAGTTGCTCTCTGTCACATGGACAACTCTTCTGTGTAGAACAGAAGTTGCTCTGTGTCACACATACAACTCTTCTGTCTAGAACAAAAGTTGCTCTCTGTCACACGGACAACTCTTCTGACTGGAACAGAAGTTGCTCTGTGTCACACACACTACTTTCCAGTTTTAGAACTGAAGTTGCTCTTGTCATACAGGCAACTCTTTTGTATAGAACCGAAATTGCTCTGTGTCACACAGACAACTCTTCTGTCTGGAATAGAAGTTGCTCTGTGTCACATAGACAACTCTTCTGTCTACAACAGAAGTTGCTCTGTTTAACACTGACAACTTTTCTGTGTAGAACAGAAGTTGCTCTTAGTCACACCGACAACTGTTCTGTCTGGAACAGAAGTTGCTCTGTCTTACACAGGCAACTCTTCTGTCTGGAACCGAAGTTGCTCTCTTTCACACGGACAACTCTTCTGTCTATAAAAGTTGCTCTGTGATCCAGACAACTTTTCTGTCTAGAAATATGTTGCTCCTTGTTACAAGCAACTTTTGTTGTCACACAATAATGTAGTCTGGGTCGCAAGTCAGCAACAAGAAGTTCCACTTCCTTTAACTTTCTATTGAGCAACTGAACCCTTTCGCAAACTTCCCTTTTGCCAAGCAAAGCTAAAAAAAAACAACAAAAAAAATCGTTCAGGTAAAACATCTAGTGATTGTGAGCCCCTTGTGTAAAAGTTAAGTGGTTGTATACGATTACGTGCCACTGCTGCTGTTACTGTTACTGGCAACAACAACTACTAGTCGCTCCTGTTTCTAGAGAATGTGACTAGAGAATCTGTTGGATTGTTTGAATGGTTGACTTGACAGACTGCCTGGCCAACAAGACAGAAAGAAGTTGAGTGGGTTCCACCATAGCGAGGGCAAATGATGTGCATGCTCTATAATTTGTAAACAAAACTCTTACAAGAACTCAAACAATAAATGAAAAAGAAGAAAACAGCAACCACTACTAGGATGGTGTTTCTTATTTACTCATTTTACCCTTCGGATACATAAACGAAGGTATATATAGCTGGCTGCATGACTGGATGAATGACTGACTGGTTGACTTGGCTGGAGTTGAATGGGTTTGAATGGCAACATTGTTGTTAAGTTAAAGCAATTTTTTCCTCAATGTTCAAATGTAACTTAAATTAAGTTAACAGCAAATGTTTTCTTTAAGATGAAAAACTACGCAGCACTGGCAACATCATGATGACAAAACAATGTATAAACAACATTGACAACAACTAAATGACTGAAACTGAAACTGAGACTTGACTTATTTTTGCCATCAACACACCTTTTGTGAACACAGCAAAACATGAAACAATCAACAACAAACAGCCAAGAAAATTACAGCAACAACATCAATTTGCTACAACAAATTACAAAAACAAAACAGGCTAGGCTTCATCATGCATATAAAAGTGAGTCAGTCAGTCAGTAAAGTAAATTCATCATCACCCAGTGACAGACTGCATGTTGCAGCAGCAACAACAACAACAACATTTAACCGTGTTACACAATTTTTGGCTTGACAACTTTTTCTTTCTTTTGTTACTGGTTACCAACAGTCCAGCCAGACCACCAGACCTCTCCTCCTCGCCCCCTCTCTTTGTGTCAATTATTAGAACATTGTTAAGATTTGTTACATGTTGTTGGCTGAAATGCTGCAACTGATGCCAGATGGATGGCTGGCTGGATGGTTTCATTTTACCATGTTGAAAGTTGTTGTTCAGTAGTATACAAAAAAGGAACTGCAACACTCCTCACTCTTAACAATGGCAATAAGAAACAATTTGTGGAAATCAGTAATAAAAAGAAAAACAAGTTGCAAATGAAAGCAAAAGTATGTTAAGTAATCACGTGCTCTTGTTGCTGTTAATGTGGCACGATGGCAAACTGCATGTTGCATTTCATTAATGCTGATGCCAGCCATACATTTTTATGACAGCAACAAATGATTATGATGTCGATGGTTTTGCAATGCACTGAAAAAAGGGGATGGAAATCTAAAGGAAATCAAAGAAATTTTCTGCATTTATCTAGACATAGAGTAGATTGCTGGTGTAGACAAGAAAAGTTTTATGTTTGAAAGAGAAACATCTGTTCTAGACAGAAGAGTTGTCTGTGTGTGACATAGAGTAAATTGCTGGTCTAGACAGAAAAGTTTTCTGTTTGACAGAGCAACTTCTGTTCTAGACAGAAGAGTTGTCTCTGTGACACAGAGAAATTGCTGGTCTAGACAGAAAAGTTTTCTATTTGACAGAGAACTTCTAGAACTTCTGTTCTAGACAGAACATTTGTCTCTGTGTCACAGAGTTCTGGACAGAAGAATTTCTTCTAGATAGAAGAGTTGTCTGTGTGTGACACAGAGCAATTGCTGGTCTACACAAGAAAAGTTTTATGTTTGACAGAGCAACTTCTGCTATAGACAGAAGAGTTGTCTCTGTCTAGACAGAAAAGATTTCTGTTTGACAGAGAACTTCTAGAACTTCTGTTCTAGACAGAACATTTGTCTCTGTGTCACAGAGCAACTTCTGTTCTGGACAGAAGAGTTGTTTGTGTGACACAGAGAAATTGCTGGTCTAAACAGAAAAGTTTTCTGTTTGACAGAGCAACTTCTGTTCTAGACAAAATAAATATCTCTGTGTAACACACCAACTTTGTTCTAGACTGAAGAGTTGTCTCTGTGCCACAGAGCAACTTCTGTTCTAGACAGAAGGTTGGCCGAACTTCACATACGATCTTGGGTTATCGTAATGTATCAATTTTTTTTCGCATGAAAGATTCGGTTCAAAAATGATTTTCTTTTATTGCGTTCAAGCACCATTTCGGACATGCAAAAGCTTTCTTTCAAGTTCTCTCGGCTTCAATTCGTATGGTATCAAATTTCCTGCTTTTGGATGAATTCTGCTGCTTGCAAACCTTTTTGAAATTGCTGCTTGAGTAGCTCCCAATGATTTTGGAAGCTTTTGTTGAGTTTGACAACAATCTTTATGGAGTAATGCCAACAATTCGTGGTCTTCAAACTTTTTTGGCTGGCCTGGGCGATCTTTGTCTTCCGTATCAAAATCACGACTTCTGATCCGTACAAACCATCTCTCGCACGTTTAAACCGATGAAAAACATTCACCATAAGCTTTGGTGAGCAATCGGTGTGTTGCAGCGGCAAGATGTAAAGCAAAACTTCCAGCATTCTACATCTTCGAAGCAAAAAAAACTTTGCTGTTTACTCTATAATGTTCAATAACTAAGTGAGAATAAATGACAGATATGTTACCTTCAAAATGGCATATAAGTTATTAAAAATTAACAAGTAAGAGAGCTATATTCGGCTGTGCCGAATCTTATATACCCTTCACCAAATTATATTTTAAAATAAATTTGTTTAAGTATTTTTAGGTAAACAAAATTTAATTTTTTTTTAAATTGTTTTTCGAAATTTTTTTTTGGAAATTTTTTTTTTAATTTTTTAAAAAATTTTTTTTTTTTAATTTTTTTTAAAAAAATTTTTTTTAAAAAAAAAAATTTATAACAAAAAAAATTTTTTGATGAAAAAAAAATTCGGGTTAAAAAATATTTTTCCCGATTTTGACCCATTGTAGGTCCAACTTACTATAGCCTTATCTACATCGTTGCAATGGACTTTGAAATATCTATCATTAGATATCCATATTGTCTATATTAATGAATTAGATATAGATCAAAAATAGGTTAAAAATCGAGGTTGTCCCGGTTTTTTGCTCCGTTATTTATGGACCGGTTTTGCTGATTTTAAATAGCAAACTTCTCGAAAGCATGTCTGACAGAATTATTGAAGATTTGGAGCCCGAAGATATCTGGGGTCTTCTGAAAATTGATTTCAACAGACAGACAGACATGGCTTAATCGACTCTGCTATCTATAAGGATCCAGAATATATATACTTTATAGGGTAGGAAATGAAAAATGTAGAAATTACAAACGGAATGACAAACTTATATATACCCTTCTCACGAAGGTGAAGGCTATAAAAACGCGTTCAAAAGATACACCACATCTATTGTAAATCTCACACTTTTAAGTCATACTCCCAATATATTGATTTTTATGTATTTTTTTTCACGTGAAATCGAACACAATGCTGAACTTAAACATGTTGCTAAATATTTCGCTTCAGGATTTAATGATTTCTTAAGTGGTAGTAATTGCTTTTAATGTTGCTGAACATGTTTCAAGCAACATCTATGCATGTTGCAGGAAATTAAGCTAAATTTGTACTAGAAAATGTTGGCAAATATGTTGTAGAAAGTGTTGTAAAACATGTTGCAGAAAATTTTTGCAGAAACCGATGTAGAAAATGTTGTTTAAAAGGGTTTGCTGAAATTATTGTTCTAAACATGTTGCTAAACACATTGCAGACGAATGTTGCTAAACAGAGATTGCTGCTAACCAAGTGGTAAATAATGTTGCTGTATACATGGTCCAAAAAATGATGCTGAACATGTTGACATGTTTCTAACCATGTTGCTGAAAATCTTGCGAAACAAATGTTGAACACGTGGATGAAAATGTTGGGAAATAAGTTGTAGAAGATGATGCAGAACATGTTGATAGAAAATGTGTTGCTATCCATTTTGAAAACTAATGTTGCTAAATATATTGGTGAACGAGTTGCAGGAAATATTGCTACATTTGTACTTGTTGCTAAAAATTGTTTCGAAATATGTTGCAGAAAACGATGCTGAAAATCTTTATAAACATGTTGCAGACAATGTTGCAAATAATGTTGCTGAACACGTTGACAGAAAATTTTGCTAAACTTGTTACAGAAAATCTTGTAAAAAAATGTTGCAGACCTCGTTTCTGAAAATGTTGCCAAACAAATTCCAGGAAATGTTGCTAAACCTATTGACTGAAAGTGTTGCTAGTCATTTTGCAAAATTGTAAAACATGTTGCAGAAAATTTTACAAACACATTGTGGGAAATGTTGCAAGCTATTTTACAAGCAAATTTTATTGAACATGTTGCTAAATAAGATGTTGTTGGCAGAAAATGTAACTAAACACAAGCTGGAACATTTATTCTAAAATATCTTGCAGAAAGTGTTGCTAAAAATGTTGGTGAATATGTTGCGAAACAAGTTGCATAAAATGTTATTTAACATGTTGCAGAAAGTGTTGCTACCTATTTTGCTAAAAAAATGTTGCAAAACAAGCTGCAGTAAATGTTGCTAAATATTTTGCGATTCAAGTTCCAGGAAATCTTGCCAAACAATGTTGCTAAACATGTTTCAGAAAGTGTTAGCAAATATGAGCTTAAAAATGTTGGCCATGATGTTGCGAAACATGTTGTTTTCGGTTTAAGTGAATGTAACAGTTTGGCCTTCAAACATTTGTAAATGTTGCTAAACATTTTTCAAGCTACATCTTAAGATACAAACATGTTGAATATAATATGGCTATAAATATTGCAGTAAATGTTTGCTTAATGTGATGTGAAAAATGTTGCAGTAAATGTTGAGAAACATTTTTCAGTCCATGTTGCTGAAAATCTTTCTGCTGAAAATAATGTTCAACAAGTTGCATAAAATGTTGCTGAAAACTCTGCTAAACATATTGCAAATAAATGTTTCTAAACATGTTGCATAGAAAACTTTGTTGCAACCCATTTTGCAAAAAAAAATGTTGCTAAACATTTGTGATACAAGTCACAGAAAAAGTGGCTAAACGTGTTCCAAACAAATGTTAATAAATATGTTCCAAATAAATGTTGCTGATAATGTTGTACAAAAAATGTTGATATACATATTATGGAAAATGTTGCTAAACATGTTTCAGAAAGTTTAGCTGGATATGTTGGTAAACATATTGCAAAAAATGTTGCTAAACATATTTCAAACAAATGTTGCTAAACATGTTGCTGAGAAATTTTATAAACATTTTGTAGCCGAAAGCGTTTCTAAACATATTGCAGAACTTTGTTGTTGGCAATATGTTTCTAAACATTTTGTAGCAGAAAATGTTGCTAAACATGATTCAGAAAGTAAAGCTGGATATGTTGTGATACAAGTTACAGAAAATGTTGGTAAACATATACCAAAAATGTTGCTAAACATGTTGCTGAAAATGTTGATAAACATGTTGCTGAAAATATATATAAACATTTTGTTGCCGAAAACGCTTTTAAACTTGTTGCAGAAATTTTTGTTAGCAACATGTTTCTAAACATTTTGTCGCAGAAAATGTTTCTATACATATTGTGGAAAATGTTGCTAAACATGATTCAGAATATATAACTGCATATGTTGTGATACAAGTTACAGAAAATGTTGCTAAACATGCTTCAAACAAATGTTGCTAAACAGGTTGCTGAAATATTTTATAAACATTTTGTAGTCGAAAGCGTTTCTAAAGATGTTGCAGAACTTTGTTGTTGGCAACATGTTTCTAAACATTTTGTGGAAAATGTTGCTAAACATGTTTCTGAAAGTATAGACGGATATGTTGTGATACAAGTTACAGAAAATGTTGGTAAACATGTTCCAAACAAATGTTGCTAAACATGTTGCTGAAAATATTTATAAACATTTTGTAGCCGAAAACAATTTTAAACATGTTGCAACATGTTTCTAAACATTTTTTAGCAGAAAATGTTTCTAAACATGTTGCAGAACTTTTTGTTAGCAACATGTTGCTAAACATGAGTTTCAAAAAAGTTTCCATTCTAAAAATTTCCCAAAAAAAACTCAGCAACTTTGTTGCTAGACATAAACTGTCTTTATTTTGCTTATATATTTTGTATCAAACTCACATAACATGCAGGTAATACTTGAGATTCATTTCAACTCCTGGAAATTTGTTGGAAATGCTTTCAGTTTATCTTGTTAATTTACATTACAAATCAATCGATAAAATATACTAAAAAAATTTATAAACATTTTGTAGCCGAAAGCGTTTCAAAACATGTTGCAGAACTTTGTTGTTGGTAACATGTTTCTAAACATTTTGTTGCAGAAAATGTTTCTATACATATTGTGGAAAATGTTGCTAAACATGATTCAGAAAGTATAGCTGGATATGTTGTGATACAAGTTACAGAAAATGTTGGTAAACATGTTCCAAACAAATGTTGATAAACATGTTGCTGAAAATATTTATAAACATTTTGTAGCCGAAAACTTTTTAAACATGTTGTAACATGTTTCTAAACATTTTGTTGCAGAAAATGTTTCTATAAATGTGGAAAATGTTGCTAAACATGTTTCAGAAAGTTTAGCTGGATATGTTGTGATACAAGTTACAGAAAATGTTGGTAAACAAGTTGCTGAATATGTTAATAAACATGTTGCTGAACAATTTTATAAACTTTTTTTTTATAAAAGCCGAAAATGTTTCTAAACTTGTTGCAGAAATTTTTGTTAGCAACATGTTTCTAATCATTTTGTTGCAGAAAATGTTTCTATACATTTTGTAGCAGAAAATGTTTCTAAACATGTCGCAGAACTTTTTGTTAGCAACATGTTGCTAAAAATAAGTTTGCATTCTAAAAATTTCCCAAAAAAAACTCAGCAACTTTGTTGCTAGACATAAAATGTCTTTATTTTGCTTATATATTTTGTATCAAACTCACAAAACATGCAGGTAATACTTGAGATTCATTTCAACTCCTGGGAATTTGTTGGAAATGCTTTCAGTTGATCTTGTTAATTTACATTACAAATCAATTTCCATCGAAAAAATATACTAAAAAATTTTATAAACATTTTGTAGTCGAAAGCGTTTCTAAACATGTTGCAGAACTTTGTTGTTGGCAACATGTTTCTAAACATTTTGTGGAAAATGTTGCTAAACATGTTTCTGAAAGTATAGCCGGATATGTTGTGATATAAGTTACAGAAAATGTTGCTAAACATGTTGCTGAAAATATTTATAAACATTTTGTAGCCGAAAACTTTTTAAACATGTTGTAACATGTTTCTAAACATTTTGTAGCCAAAAGCGTTTCTAAACATGTTGCAGAACTTTTTGTTAGCAACATGTTGCAAAACACAATTTTCAAAAAAGTTTCCATTTTAAAAATTTACACAAAAAAAACACAGCAACTTTGTTGCTAGACACAGAATTTCTTTATTTTGCTTATTATTTTATAACAAATACTCGAAACATGCTTAAGATTCATTTCAACTCCTGGGAATTTGTTTGAAATGCTTTCAGCAGCTCTTGTTAATTTACATTACAAATCAATTTCCATCGAAAAAATATATTGAAAAATAATTCACATTTGTTTTCTTTGTGTTTCTGTTTGTTACAAAATTTACATTTCAAAAAGAATTCTTTATCGGCAAATGCTGCAGTTTTACACAAAAATTTCTGTCATAATGCCTTAATTGTCGACGACAAGAGGCATGTAGCTACTCGTGTGTGCTTCATAAAACGTGTAGTAGCATGTAAAGTACTAAAAATGTGTGTTAAAAACAGACAAATTATTCAAAATGTTGTGCAGCACTTTGATCTTTAAGTTGTTTGGCTTGCTGAAGGAAGCAGGGTTGGAGAGGTACAATTTTTTTCTTCAAAAAATATTTGTGTCAAATAGAATTTTTAATACAATTTCCGCTTTTAGAATTTCTTATAGGCCACAAATTGAGTGCTTGTATAAGAGACATGTGTGAGAGTGTGTGTGCGTTTGTTTGTGAGTTTGTGTGTGAATAATTTGTTTACCTCTATTTAGAGCTTATTGTTTGTTTGTTTGTTTTCAAACTGCTTACGCCTGTAGTAGAGAGAATTTTAAATGTCTCTCCACCCGGAGTCAAATTTCAATATTTCCTTCTTAAGGGGCAGATTTGAATTATTAATAATTTTTCCAGGTTAATAGGATTTACAGCCAAATAAAAACATGAGTTTGAGTAGGATTTAAGAGTTTCGTTTTAAATTTATGGCAAAATTTAAAGAATTTTGTTTCAGAGTTAAAGAAATTTTAATTGAAATAACATTTTCTTAGAATTGCTGGCATTTTGACACCATTAAATGAACTCTCAACGGGAGGTCTTTGTTTTATATCCAAAAATTAACTAAATTACAAATTCCACAAACAAGTTTTTTTCTTTGCGTTTGAATGAAACTTTGTCTAGCTATTTTGTTGTTATAAATTTATTGAAATGTTTTTGTTTTGAAATCCATAATTAAAGCATTTGTAAGCAGCTCTTTGAGAAATTATTTAAATAAAAACTGTTTGTGTGTTTTGCTTTCAAAGCAGCGTCAAAGGCTAGACTAGTCTCTCTTCAAAAGCAAATTCTAGTTTATGACTGTTTTATTTGTCTATGAATAAAAAAATATTTTTTTTTTTTATAAACAATTTTATGGGTTTTTTTGTTTTAATTAAAGAAGTCTCCGCAGCCAGACAAAATGTCACACCAAATTGCATTTCAACAATGAAGGTCTAGGGAAACTTGTTTGTGTTTTTATTTTATTGATTTACTCAGTATTTTAAAGAAGAGGTTAACTACTTGGCTGCTGTTGAAACTACGCATTCATCATATCAGAAAATATTTGTACAATTTATTTATGTCTGTCTGTTCATTTGTCTTGGGTTCCTGGAGTTTAAGACCAACAAGAAGTTGGTTTCTTAATTTGGTAATAAATCGCATTTTTTAACATAATTTTATTTTTGTTTCCCATCATTCCTGCTTTAGGTTCATAAACCTTGATAAAAAATGTTTTGCCTTCTTTTTTTATTTTTGCCCAACTTCACTTCAATTAAACCCTGTGGGGAATATAAATGTTTGTTAAAATTTTATTCATACACTTTTGCTTTTAAATTTTTCTTGTTTTTTCTTTGCCAGAGATGAGTAAAGTTGGAAGTTTTTTTGCCCAGGGGCAGAAATGGCCATGAAAAGTATGATGAAGGTTTTCAGGAGCTAAATCCCACAACTGTTTTTTCACACAAAGTGAAATCTGGTTTAGTGTTGACATTATTTTTAAATAAATGTTGCTAAACATGCAAAAAACAACATGTTGAAAGTAATAAATATGATAAAAATTAGGAAAATTTTGCTAAACTTGGTTGTAAACATGTTGCTAAGCATATTTCAAAACATGTTGCTTAACAATTGTTGTATTTTTAAGCGTAATTTTTTTTAATAATTTTTGTTTAGTAAATATTAAAAATATGTTGCTAAACATGTATATAAACATGTTGCTTAGGATGTTGCAAAACATATCGTATAAACATTTTAAGATTTTTAAATAAAAGTTGCAATTTAATAGCTAAACTGATGAATATGTTGCTAAACATGTATATAAACATGTTGCTAAGGATGTTGCTAAGGATGTTGCTAAACATTTTACGATTTTTAAATAAAAGTAGCAATTTAATAACTAAAATTTTTAATATGTAGCTAAATATGTATATAAACATGTTGCTTAGAATACTGCTAAACATGTTGTGTCGTTTCTTTTATGTTTAAATTAAATCTAACAATTATACTTTAAAATTTTTGAGAATGAGGTTAGAAGTGGTACATGTAGCTTAGAAATTTTGTGAGTTTTTGCGGAAATTAGGAATTTTACATAAAAACTTTAGAAAATGTTGCTTAAAATGTATCTCAACATGTTGCTTAGAATTTTAATAAACGAATTTCTTAAAAATGTAGTGATTTTTAGAATAAACTAAATATTTTAGGAACAATTATAGGAAAATGTTGCTAAACATGTGCCAAACTATTTTTCAAGTTTAAGTGAAAGTAAGAATGTTATTTTAAAAATTATTCAATTGTAAGTTGAATGTTTGTAAACAAAAGTATCTAAACATGTTGCTTAAACATTTTACATTCAAAAAATTACGAGAATATTGCTAAATTTGTCGCTGTAAACATGTTGCAAAGAATGTTGCTCCAACATTTTTTAATTTTGAATAAAAAATATGAATTTTTCGTTAACAAATCCAAGAGAGTTGCCAAAGCCAAATATGAAAATTAATATGATGCGCATGATGATGCAAAACATGTTGTTTTAAGCTTTCTTTATTTATATTTTAGTGAAACTAACAATTTGGCCTTCAAACATTTATAAATGTTGCTAAACATTTTTCAAGCAACATCATATGATACAAACATGTTGAATATAATGAGGCTATAAATATTGCAGTAAATATTGTTTAACATGATGTGAAAAATGTTGCGAACTATGTTGCAGTAAATGCTGAGAAACATTTCTCAGTCTGTAATGCAGAAAATCTTTTTATACATATTGCAGAAAATTATGTTCATCAAGTTGCATAAAATGTTGCTGAAAACTTTGCAAACAAATGTTAGTAAACATGTTGCCAAAAAGTTTGTCAAATATGTCAAAGACATTTTTGCTAAACATGTTGCGGAAAATGTTTCTAAACAAGTTGCAGAACCTGTTGCTAAATATTCAGCTGCAAATATTGCTAAAAAAATGCAGAAAATGTATCTAATCATGTTGCAAAAACTGTTGATAAACATGTTGTAAATAAATGTTGATAAACGTGATGTAAAGAAATGTTGCTAAACTTCTTGTAAAGAAATCTATCTAAACATGTTGCAGAAAATGTTGCCTGATGTAGAAAATGTTTCTAAATTCGTTGCAGAAAATGTTTGCCAAAAATATTGGAGAAATATGTTGCTAAACATGCTGCGGAAAATGTTTCTAAACAAGTTGCAGAACCTGTTGCTGAATATTTAGCTGCAAATATTGCTAAAAAATTGCAGAAAATGTGTCTAAACATGTTGCAAAAACTGTTGATAAACATGTTGTAAGTAAATGTTGCTAAACGAGTTGTAAAGAAATGTTGCTAAACTTGTTGTAAAAAAATCTATCTAAACATGTTGCAGAAAATGTTGCTAAATTCGTTGCAGAAGATGTTTGCGAAAAATGTTGAAGAAATTAGTTTCCAATCATGCTGCTGAAAATGTTTCTAAACAAGTTGCAGAACCTGTTGCTAAACATTTAGCTGCAAATATTACTATAGCAGTTGCAGAAAATGTATTTAAAAATGTTACAATTAAATGTGTCCTAAAATGTTGCTGAAGACGTTGCAAAAAAATGTGTCTAATCATGTTGCTAAACATATTGCGGAATCTGATGTAGAAAATGTTGCTAAACGCATTGCAGAAAATGTTGAAAAAATGTATTGCCAAACGTGCAGAGGAAAATGTTGCTAAACATTTAGCTGCAAATATTGCTAAAAAAATAAAAATGTGCAACATATTTAGCAACATTTTCTAAATAGGGTTCTGCAAAATGCTTAGCAACATTATCCGAAATTTCTTTCGCAACATTTTTAGAAATATTTCATTTGAACATGTTTAGCACCACTTTTTTGTAATTTTTATTCGCAACAATTTTGTGCAACATATTTAGATACATTTTGTTTGCAAATTTGTTTAAAAATGTTGCAAAACGAGCTGCAGGAATTGCTGATAAAGACGTTGCAAAAAATGTGTCTAAACATGTTGCTAAAACTGCTGATAAACATGTTGTAAAGAAATGTGGCAAACATGTTGCTAAACATTTAGCGGAATCTGATGTAGAAAATGTTGCTAAACGCGTCACAGATATTTTTGCTGAAAGTGTAGCTAAGCATGTTGCAAACAAAATGTATCTAAACATGTTGCAGAAAATTGTTCCGAAAAACAAAAAAGTGGTGCTAAACGTGTTCAAATGAAATATTTCTGAAAATGTTGCGAAAGAAATTTCGGACTATGTTGCTAAGCATTTTGCAGAACCCTATTTAGAAAATGTTGCTATATATGTTGCAGACAGTTTTTTACATTAATAAAATGATAATTTTTCGTTGAAAATTCCTAGAATGTAAATTTCTTGCTATAAATTTTATAACTTTTGATTGAGAATAACAATTTCATTGAAGGAAATCAGAAAATGTTGCTCAACATTTATATAAACAAGTTGCTAAGTATGTTGCAGATGCTTATTTAGAAAATGTTGCTAAATATGTTGCAGACAGTTTTGAAACAATTCCTAGAATGTTTTTTAACATGTTGCTATAAATTTTATAACTTTTGATTAAAAGTAACAATTTTATTTAAGGATATCTGAAAATGTTGCTCAACATTTATGTAAACATGTTGCCAACATATTGTTTAATTAATAGAGCTTAAAATACAAATTTTCATAAAACAATTAGGAGAGCTCAGATCCTCAGATCCGAACCTCCAACAAATTATAATTTAAAATAAAAATTTTAAAGTAAATTTAAAAAAAAAATATTTTTTATTTTTTTTTTTTTTGAAAATTTAATGATTTAAATATTTTTAAGTAAATAAAATTAAAAAAAAAAATTTTATTTTTTTTTTTAAATTTTTAAACAATATCTTTTTAAATTTCATGGAAATAAATTCTATGACAAAAATTTTTTTTTGGTGAAAAAAAAGATTGAATTCTTAAATAAAAAATAAAATTTTTTTCCCAATTTTGACTCATTATAGGTCCAACTTACTATGGCGTTATATACGACTTTGCAAAGATCTTTCAAATATCTATCATAGATATCCATATTGTCTATATTAATGACAAAGATCAAAAATAGGTAAAACAAGTAAGAGAGCTATATTCGGCTGTGCCGAATCTTATATACCCTTCACCAAATTATACTTTAAAATAAATTTTTTTAAATATTTTTTGGTAAACAAAATTTATTTTTTTTTAATTGTTTTTTAATTTTTTAAAAAATTTTTTTTTTTATATTTTTTAAATTTTTTTTTTTTCATATTTTTTAAAAAATTTTTTAAAAACTTTTTTTAAATTGTTTTTTTTTTTTTTAAAAAAATGTATGACAAAAAAAATTTTTTGATGAAAAAAAAATTCGGGTTAAAAAATATTTTTCCCGATTTTGACCCATTGTAGGTCCAACTTACTATATATAGCCTTATCTACATCGTTGCAATGGACTTTGAAATATCTATCATTAGATATCAATATTGTCTATATTAATGACTTAGTAATCCTGATAAAGATCAAAAATAGGTCAAAAATCGAGGTTGTCCCGGTTTTTTGCTCATATCTACGTTATTTATGGACCGATTTTGCTGATTTTAAATAGCAAACTTCTCGAAAGCATGTCTGACAGAATTATTGAAGATTTGGATGCCGAAGATATCTGGGGTCTTCAGAAAATTGATTTCAACAGACAGACAGACTTTATAGGGTCGGAAATGAAAAATGTAGAAATTACAAACGAAATGACAAACTTATATATACCCTTTTCACGAAGGTGAAGGGTATAAAAATAGGTTACAAATCTAGATTGTCCTTTTTTGTTCCATATTTCTCAGCCAATTGTGGGCTGATTTTATTGATTTTAAATAGCAACATAACCGGGTCTATAGCTGATATATAGATGTATGAATCGTTACTTGGAGGCTAGGGAAAGTTGATTTCAACACATAGGCGGACATGGTTATATCGACTCCGCTATCTATATCGATCCAGGTATGTGGGAATGACAAACCTATATCTATTCTTGCCACTTAATGGCAACATGTAACAGCTAAGCATGTTGCAGAGCATGAATAAATGTTGCTAAGCATGTTGCCTAAAGGAAAATTAACAATAAATAACGAATTAAGTTGTCTTTAAATCTCTAGCAACATTTTTCCCAGCATACAAATTTCAAGGTCTCTTCTCTCTGTAGCTCTTCAATTTTCTAGCAACTCTTGAGAAAATGTTGAGGATTTAACCATTATATATGAACTTGCATAATATTGTTCTTCTATATTATTATGTTTTCTTTTTTTTTTGTGGAAAAAAAATACCGAGATTTTATAATTTATGTTGAATACAATTTTCATTTTCATTATTATTCAGCTGCATGTAGACATAAATCTTAGTTTCTCTAAAGTATGCTCTTGTTTCTGCTTCCTCTTGTTGCAAGCAAACTGCATGGATGTATATGTTGTGGCAAACACACGTTTATGTGCCACATTTATTGTTGTATAAAAATATTATTATACACGTGAGATATAAAGCAAAAAAATAAAAAAAAGAAACATGTTAATGCCTGGTCATAAAATATGTAATTTGCAACAAAAAAAAAATAAAGTTTTTTTTAACATGTTTTTCAGTTTTGCAAACTTAATTTTCAACAAACAAAAAAAAAAGTTTAACAAAACTAACTAGGAATATGTTTTATCTGGTAATGAACAAAAAAAAATTGTTTTAAAAAAGAACATTTTTGTACCTGAGTAAAGCAAATTTAAGTCAAGGTTTTTGAGGCAAACGAAAGAGATATAAAAGCGATAAATTCATCAAAAAGTAAAGTGTCAAGGGGGAGATCTAGAGGGAATTTAAAAGATGCTCTGGTTTAAAATTTTCTTTGAATAAATTTCAGTTTGTAACCATCAAATTACTTATGTTTTTTTATGAACAATATTTACTTTCTCGCTGCATGTGACTAGTTTTTTTTTTTACTATTTGTTTATTTTAGTTTTGTATTTTGTGCATTCACATCAAAACCACTAAAACTGATAACAGCTACATATATTTTTTTTTATCATTTGGAATGCACAGCAAAAAGTAATCTGAAAAATATTAAGCAAAAATCTTGTACAAAAATAGAAACCATGTTAAAACTTGTACAACCTGCAAAGCCAAAAAAAAATACTCAAAAAAAATATAGCTAAAGAATCAGAAAATTTATTACATTCCCCATGTGTTATTTATGGTAGTCGCCCACTTCTAAATATGTGTTCAAAGGTACATAAAAACACTTGCGACAGACAGACAGACAGCCAACCCACATTTCCTTAAATAATTTTTCTAGTTCATGGCCATTATCAAATAGAATCTTCTACAAAAACACACTTCTATTTGAAATTATACCTTTAGCCATTTAAATATACACTTTTCCATACAACATTCTGCCACAGATTGCACTGACTACATATGTATTTATGACTTTAGGAGAAATACAAATTTATATATAAAAGAATTATATCAAATAAATTGCAATAACTATTCAAGTGTTTTCTTTTTTTTTTTTGTTCTTCATATTTTATTTTCTGGCCTTTCTTTTGGTACTTTAGGCAATTTTTGTTAGATTTTTGCTTGCTTTAAAAGTATATAACGCCTACTTGCAATCTGGATTAAGGCACCAACATTTATTTGTTTTTACCCGGTAGTCTTAGGGGGATAAAAGAGGAATTAACTCTTGACTAGTCAACAACTTGCTCTAGAACAGAGCAATATTTTGTATAAAACATTGCTCTAGTTCAGAGCAAATTTTTTCTATAAAATATTGCTCTAATTTAGAGCAACTTTTTTCTATAAAACACGGCTCTACTCCAGAGCAACTTTTTTCTAAAAAATGTTGCTCTAGTCCAGAGCAACTTTTTTCTATAAAATATTGCTCTAGTCCAGAGCAACTTTTCTGTATAAAATGTTCTTTTTTTGCTTTTTTTTTTATAAAATGTTGCTCTAATCTAGAGCAACAGAAAACTGTTGCTCTAGTTCAAAATGTTGCTCTAGTTCAGAGCAACTTTTCTGTATCAAATGTTCTAGTCCAGAGCAACTTTTTCCTATAAAAATTTGCTATAGTCCAGAGCAACTTTTTTCTATAAAATTTTGCTCTAGAATAGAGCAACACATCTCTGTAAAATGTTGCTCTAGTCCAAAGCAACTTTTTTCTATATAAAATGTTGCTCTAATCTACAGCAACTTTTTTCTATACAATGTTGCAATAGTCCAGAGTAACTTTTCTGTATACAAATGTTCTAGTCCAGAGCAACTTTTTTATATAAAATTTTGCTCTAGAATAGAGCAACAGTTCTCTATAAAATGTTGCTCTAGTCCAGAGCAACTTTTTTCTATAAAATGTTGCTCTAATCTAGAGCAACTGTTTTCTATAAAATGTTGCTCTAAACCAGAGCAACTTTTTTCTATTAAATGTTGCTCTAATCTAGAGCAACTTTTTTCTATAAAATGTTGCTCTAGTCCAGAGCACCTTTTCTGTATACAAATGTTCTAGTCCAGAGCAACTTTTTTCTATAAAATGTTGCTCTAATCTAGAGCAACTTTTTTCTATAAAATGTTGCTCTAGTCCAGAGCAACTTTTCTGTATACAAATGTTCTAGTCCAGAGCAATTTTTTTCTATAAAATTTTGCTATAGAATAGAGTAACAGTTTTCTATAAAATGTTGCTCTAGTCCAGAGCAACTTTTCTGTATAAAATGTTCTAGTCCAGAGCAACTTTTTCCTATAAAAATTTGCTATAGTCCAGAGCAACTTTTTTCTATAAAATTTTGCTCTAGAATAGAGCAACACATCTCTATAAAATGTTGCTCTAATGTAGAGCAACTTTTTTCTATAAAATGTTGCTCTAATGTAGAGCAACTTTTTTCTATAAAATGTTGCTCTAATGTAGAGCAACTTTTTTCTATAAAATGTTGCTCTAGTCCAGAGCAACTTTTTTCTATAAAATGTTGCTCTAGTACAGAGCAACTTTTTTCTGTAAAAAGTTGCTCTAGTCCAGAGCAACTTTTTTCTATAAAAACTTGCTCTAGTCCAGAGCAACTTTTTTCTATAAAAACTTGCTCTAGTCCAGAGCAACTTTTTTCTATAAAAACTTGCTCTAGTCCAGAGCAACTTTTTTCTATAAAAAGTTGCTCTAGTCCAGAGCAACTTTCTTCTATAAAAACTTGCTCTAGTCCAGAGCAACTTTTTTCTATAAAAACTTGCTCTAGTCCAGAGCAACTTTTTTCTATAAAAACTTGCTCTAGTCCAGAGCAACTTTTTTCTATAAAATGTTGCTCTAGACCAGAGCAACTTTTTTCTATAAAATATTGTTCTAGTCCAGAGCAACTTTTTTCTAGTCCAGAGCAACTTTTTTCTATAAAATGTTGCCCTAATCTAGAGCAACTTTTTCTATAAAATTTTGCTCTAGAATAGATCAACAGTTTTCTATAAAATATTGCTCTAGTCCAGAGCAACTTTTTCTACAAAATGTTGCTCTAATCTAGAGCAACTGTTTTCTATAAAATGTTGCTCTAGTCCTGAGCAACTTTTCTGTATAAAATGTTCTAGTCAAGAGCAGCTTTTTTCTATAAAATGTTGCTCTAGTCCAGAGCAACTTTTTTCTATAAAAACTTGCTCTAGAACAGAGCAACATTTGTCTATAAAAACTTGCTCAGTCCAGAGCAACTTTTTTCCATAAAAACTTGCTCTAATCTGGAGCAACCTTTTTCTATAAAATGTTGCTCTAGTCCAGAGCAATTTTTTACTATAAAAACTTGCTCTTTTTTCTTTTTCCATAAAAACTTGCTCTAATCTAGAGCAACTTTTTTCTATAAAATTTTGCTCTAATCTAGAGCAACTTTTTTCTATAAAAACTTGCTCTAGAACAGAGCAACTTTTTTCTAATCTAGAGCAACTTTTTTCCATAAAAACTTGCTCTAATCTGGAGCAACTTTTTTCTATAAAATGTTGCTCTAGTCCAAAGCAATTTTTTACTATAACTTGCTCTAGAACAGAGCAACTTTTTTCTATAAAAACTTGCTTAGTCCAGAGCAACTTTTTTCTATAAAATATTGCTCTAGTCCAGAGAAACATTTTTCTATAGAAAAAGTTGCTCTAGACTAGAGCAACTTTTTCCTATAAAATATTGCTATAGTCCTGAGCAACTTTTTTCTATAAAAACTTTCTCTAGAACAGAGCAATATTTTTCTATAAAATTTTGCTCTAGTCCAGAGCAACTTTTTTCTATAAAATGTTGCTCTAATCTAGAGCTACTTTCTTCTATAAAATGTTGCTCTAGTCCAAAGCAACTCTTTTCTATAAAATGTTGCTCTAGTCCAGAGCAACTTTTTCTATAAAATCTTGCTCTAGAACAGAGCAACTTTTTTCTATAAAAACTTGCTCTACTCCAAAGCAACTTTTGTCTATAAAATGTTGCTCTAGTCCAGAGACACTTTTTCCAGAAAAACTTGCTCTGAAATTCGGAATAAAACTTCTTTTTCTATAAATAAATATTAATTTGTTCATAATTTGTTGTGTTGTTTTGTTTTTTCTTAAGAAACTTGTTTCCTGTTTCCGTTTTATTTGTAGGTGTTGCTATGAAAGAAAGTGTGTGAGATTTTCATTTTTTATTTATATTTCAAATAACCATAATTTATTTTATGTTTTGGTTTCAAATGTTAGTTTTATATTTTTTTATTTTTATTTGGTATTTTTGCACACACAGAAACACATTTATATCAATGTGTTTGTGGTGGAAACTCCTTCATTTCTTATTCCTATTTTTCTTTCTCTATGAATTTATTAAGTGTTTTATGTTTTTATTTATTCCGTTTAAATGTGTTTGTTTGTGTTATTTTGTATTAAAAGTGTGTGTAGGAGAGCTTTTGTTACAGGGAAATGTAGGGGGCATTTTTCTGTAGCCTTTGGGGGCCTGTTATGTGTGCGATTGCGAGTGAGTGTGGCTGAGTGCAAATGTTTAAATACCACTTGTTCATGTTAACCAGCCTTCAATAATGAATTATTGACTCGAACAGAGGTGATTAATAGAAGCACTCATAGCTGGTCATACATATTTCGAATACTTTACGAAGGACATTCATTTCAATTCCCCTAACAATATAATATTACTCATGTTTGTGTGTTCGCCAGTAAGTTGCTGTTAATATTTTAGGTTGGTGGTTATGTGTAGATGTGTTTAACCAAAAATTAAACTTAAATGAAGAGTTCATTTGGTTGGATAAGTGCCAGCCTGCATGCATGCCTGCCTGGTTCATTGAGTTTTCTTCTTGTTTTCTGGGAATATTGTAAATATTTAATTTGAAGATTGAATTGCTAATTTGAGCATAAATGAAGAATTAATACCTACCCACCCACATGTTCACATTTACTCTTTCTCAGCAATTAAATTGATTGAATATTGAAAATTAAATCAATCATTTTGTAAAGGCGTTTATAGAGCAACTTTTTCTATAAAAACTTGCTCTGGTCGAGAGTAACTTGCTCTGGATTAGAGCATCTTTTCCTATAAAAATTTTCTCTGGACTACAGCTACTTTTTTATAAAAACTTGCTCTAGACTAGAACTTGCTCTAATCCACAGCAACTTTTTTCTATAAAATCTTGTTCTAGCCCAGAGCAACATATTTCCATAAAAACTTTTTTCTATAAAAACTTGCTCTAGTCCAGAGCAACTTTTTTCTACAAAAACTTGGTCTAGTCCAGAGCATGTTTTTCTATAAAAAACTTACTCTGTTCTTTGTATAAAAACTTGGTCTAGTCCAGAGCAACTTTTTTCTATAAAAACTTGGTCTAGTCCAGAGCAACTTTTTTCTATAAAAACTTGCTCTAGTCCAGAGCAACTTTTTTCTATAAAAACTTGCTCTAGTCCAGAGCAACTTTTTTCTATAAAAACTTGCTCTAGTCCAGAGCAACTTTTTTCTATAAAAACTTGCTCTAGTCCAGAGCAACTTTTTTCTATAAAAACTTGCTCTAGTCCAGAGCAACTTTTTTCTATAAAAACTTGCTCTAGTCCAGAGCAACTTTTTTCTATAAAAACTTGCTCTAGTCCAGAGCAACTTTTTTCTATAAAAACATGCTCTAGTCTAGAGCAGAGCAACTTTTTTCTATAAAAACATGCTCTAGTCTAGAGCAGAGCAACTTTTTTCTATAAAAACTTGCTCTAGTCCAGAGCAACTTTTTTCTATAAAAACTTGCTCTAGTCCAGAGCAACTTTTTCTATAAAAACTTGCTCTAGTCCAGAGCAACTTTTTTCTGTAAAATGTTGCTCTAGTCCAGATCAACTTTTTTCTAAAAAATGTTGCTCTAGTCTAGAGCAACTTTTTTCTATAAAATGTTGCTCTTGTCCAGAACAACTTTTTTCTATAAAATGTTGCTCTAGGCCAGACCATTTTTTTCCATAAAATGTTGCTCTAGGCCAGAGCAACTTTTTTCCTTAAAATGTTGCTCTAGGCCAGAGCAACTTTTTTCCTTAAAATGTTGCTCTAGGCCAGAGCAACTTTTTTCCATAAAATGTTGCTCTACTCCAGAGCAACTTTTTTCTATAAAATGTTGCTCTAGTCCAGAACAACTTTTTTCTATAAAATGTTGCTTAGTCCAGAGCAACTTTATTCTATAAAATGTTGCTCTAGTCCGTAGCAATTTTTTCCTATAAAATGTTGCTCTAGGACAGAGCAATTTTTTCCTAGTTTAGAGCAACTTTTTTCTATAAAAACTTGCTCCAGTCTAGAGCAACTTTTTCTATAAAAACTTGCTCTAATCTAGAGCAACTTTTTTCTATAAAAACTTGATCTTGTCTAAAAAATGTAAATAAAATTGAGCAAATTTACTTCTAAATAGTTTGCATACAAAACTTTTTCTATTGTTCTAATTTAAAAGTTTGGTATTTTGCCCAACCTATTTCATTTTCGGCAAATCTTTTAATTTATTTCAAAACGCTTTACCTTTTTCTCAATTTGATTTTGATGACATTTTATTTATATCGATTTACACGCCTGGTTTTATGCTTCATATTTTTTTGCAATTCTCAACACATTTTGTTTTATTATACTCCCCAATCTCTCTCTACCTTTCTTACATATACACACGCCTTTTTCTTGTTACCAACACCATGATTGAGTTCAGAGAAGTAGAAGATGAAAAAAGGAAAGAAATCCCCTGCCCCCAATAAGAATAAGGATTTTATTATAATTTAATGTAAGCAAGCATAAGGCCATTACAAATTCATCTGACCACCACATCCTTGTAACACATTTTGTGTAAAACCTTTCCCTTCCCTCCATTCTTCTCTGCAATTGAACATGTGTTGTGTTTTTATAAAGTAATTTTTGGTGGCAGTTTGAGGTTGTCATTGATCATAAATTTCCACCTTTTAAGTGTCAGTATGTGATTTGGATTATTGTCCTTTAAGTTAGATTTTACTGTTGTGGGTTGTTTTATATTCTGAGCAATTTTCATGTTTCATTTCTGTCACGTCTGTGAATTTTAATCAATTTTTGTATTATTTCTTCATTTTGATTTTTGTGATTTTTCTCGCTTTTGCCAACTCAATTTACTTTTGCAAATCCCTGATATAATTTTTAGGGTTTATTAGACGATTTGTTTATGGAGCAACCAAAGAACGAACAACAATAACAAACATTTTATTTATTTATTTTTGTTTTTGCTGCCATATATAACACTAGAACATCATACATCATGCAAACATTTTTCATTAACTCTTTAAGGGCCTTTGCTATTGAAGAAATAATTAAATAAATTAGTTCAGTTTCCTAAACATGTATTCCTTTCTAGGGTTAATGGCCTCAAAAACAAAGTTATGTTTGCAACATTTGATACCAGTATTTCTTCTAGCGTTATTGAGTTGTTTCTAATTTAATTTTGTTACTTCCTTCCCCTACCCCACCAACCGCTTCAATGTGATGTAGTGCTGCCTGTCGTTGTCTTTTTGGTGGCCATTTCTTTCTCTTAGATTTACTTTATCAACATCATTGTCATGATGTTTCTTTCCAGCTCTTGTCGGGCTGGCTGAATGACTGGCATTGCCACAACAACATTAATTATATCCAAACAGATCCAAGGAATGTTGGTTGTCTTAACATTTAATTTTCTCCGGGGGGACTGTCTTGTATCTGTGAGTGCGTGTGATTTTAAGAGAGAGATTGTAATTAAGTGTTAAGCAAATGGTAGTCTATAGTTTTTGTGTCAAAATAACAATAATGACATGATGACATCAAGTACGAACGCTGACCTTCATGAACTCTCAAGAAAAACCTAAATTAATTAGATATAATTTATTATAATTTAAGAGAAATTGCAAATAAAGAAAATACATTAGAGGAACATTTTATAAAAAAAAATTGCCCTTGCTCTTGTTGCTCTTTTCTATAAATACTTGCGGACTATAAAAAAACGTTGCTCCGGACTAGTTTAGAGAAACTTTTTTCTATAAAAACTTGCTCTGGGCTAGAGCAACATTTTATAAAAATTATTGCTCTGGACTACAGCAACATTTTATAAAAAAAGTTGCTCTGGACTAGAGCAACATTTTATGGAAAAAAGTTGTTCTAAACTTGATCTACATTTTCTGGAAAAGAGTTGCTGTAGACTAGAGTAACATTTTATAGAAAACAGTTGCTCTAAACTAGAACAATATTTTATAGAAAAAAGTTGCTCCAAATTAGAGCAACATTTTATAGAAAAAAGTTGCTCTAAACTAGAACAACATTTTATAGAAAAAAGTTGTTCTAAACTTGAGCTAGATTTTATGGAAAAGAGTTGCTGTGGACTAGAGCAACATTTTATAGAAAAACGTTGCTCTGGACTAGAGCAACATTTTATAGAAAAAAGTTGTTCTAAACTTGAGCTACATTTTATGGAAAAGAGTTGCTGTGGACTAGAGCAACATTTTATAGAAAAACGTTGCTCTGGACTAGAGCAACATTTTATGGAAAAAAGTTTCTCTGAACTAAAGCAACATTTTATAGAAAAAAGTTGCTCTGGACTAGATCAAAATTTTTTGGAAAATAGTTGTTTTGGACTAGAGCAACATTTTATAGAAAAAAGTTGCTCTAAACTAGAGCAACATTTTACAGAAAAAAGTTGCTCCAAATTAGAGCAACATTTTATAGAAAAAAGTTTCTCTAAACTAGAGCAACATTTTATAGAAAAAAGTTGTTCCAAATTAGAGCAACATTTTGTAGAAAAAAGTTGCTCTGGACTAGATCAACATTTTATGGAAAAAAATTGCTCTGAACTAGAGCAAGATTTTAGAGAAAAAAGTTGCTCTCAACAAGAGCAACATTTTATAGAAAAAAGTTGCTCTGAACTAGAGCAACATTTTATAGAAAGTTGTTCCAAATTAGAGCAACATTTTATGGAAAAAAGGTTCTCTGGACTAGAGCAACATTTTATAGAAAAAAGTTGTTCTAAACTTGAGCTACATTTTATGGAAAAGAGTTGCTCTGGATTAGAGCAACATTTTATAGAAAAACGTTGCTCTGGACTAGAGCAACATTTTATGGAAAAAAGTTTTTCTGGACTAGAGCAACATTTTATAGAAAAAAGTTGCTCTAAACTAGAGTTTCATTTTATAGAAAAAAGTTGCTCAAAATTAGAGCAACAATTTATAGAAAAAAGTTGCTCTAAACTAGAGCAACATTTTATAGAAAAAAGTCGCTCCAAATTAGAGCAACATTTTATGGAAAAGAGTTGCTGTGGACTAGAGCAACATTTTATTTTATAGAATTTATATTTATTTATAGAAAAAGTTCCTCTAAAAGTTTGTTAAAAGTTGTTATAATTTTTATCCCACATTTGTTTCAGTTTCGCATTGATGTTGGTGTTTAGTTTAAACCTCCCCTAAAAAAACCTCTAAACCTTGAGATCTAAATGAAAAAGCCAGAGAAATAAATAATTATCATCAATAAAGCCACAAAAACCATTGAAAATGTCAAACGTTTTACAAAAATTCTCACACTCAGCCGCAGGCACATAGAAAAGACACATATAGACAGAAGAACGATGCGACGTACACATTCACGAGACCAGCCCGCCCACCTCACAAATTAGTCAGCCTTGCATGTAACAACAATAACAACAGCAACAACAATCGTATCATTGAATGTCCCCGTCACAGTCACAACATCACAACACAGTGTGTTGCATGCTGTTGGCTGTGTGCGAATAATTTGTCTAAATGAAGTTGAATGGTATTGAAGCCACGACTAGTCAGTGAGAGAGAGAGAGAGGAAGAGATGAGAAGTAGACTTGACTCGAGTTGAGTTCAGTTGAGTAGAGGTTCATTATTCAAATACTCGAAATTCCTGTCACAACACAAAAACCCATTTGTTTCGCCAACTTGAGCGTAAATTACTGAATGGTTTTGTTTACGTTTTGTTTTTTTTTTTGACAATGATTATATATTTTGTTATTGTTTTTGTACAACTAGAGACAAAATTGTACAAAATATTCAATGGACGCAGAACATGCAGTCAAATAATTGTAAATATGGTGAGAGGGTGTAACGAGACCAACTTGCTCTTGATTAGAAAAACTTAATCTTATTCTATAAAAACTTGCTCTAGTCCAGAACAACTTGTTTCTATAAAATGTTGCTCTAATCCAGAGCAACTTTATTCTAGAAAATGTTTCTCTAGTCCAAAGTAACTTTTTTCTAGAAAATTTTGTTCTACTCCAGGGCAACTTTTTTCAATAAAATGTTACTCTAGTCTAGACCAACTTCTTTCTAAAAAATGTTGCTCTAGTCCAGAGCAACTTTTTTCTATAAAATGTTGCTCTAATCCAGAGCAACTTTTTTCTATAAAATGTTGCTCTGGTCCAGGCAAATTTTTTCTATAAAATGTTGCTCAAGTTCAGAGCAATTTTTTGGCCATAAAATGTTGATCTAGTCCAGAGCATTTTTTTTCTATAAAATGTTGCTATAGTCTAGAGTATTTTCTTTTTTATAAAATGTTACTCTAGTCCAGAGCAACTGTTTTCTATAAAATGTTGCTCTAGTCCAGAGAAACTTTTTTCTAGAAAATGTTTCTCTAGTCCAGAGCAACTTTTTCTATAAAATGTTGCTCTAATCCAGAGCATCTTTATTCTAGAAAATCTTTTTTTCTATAAAATGTTGCTCTAATTCAGAGAAACTTTATTTATTTATTTATAAAATGTTACTCTAGTCCAGAGCAACTGTTTTCTATAAAATGTTGCTCTAGTCCAGAGAAACTTTTTTCTAGAAAATGGTTCTCTAGTCCAGAGCAACTTTTTCTATAAAATATTGCTCTAATCCAGAGCAACTTTATTCTGGAGCAACTTTATTCTATAAAATGTTCCCCTAGTCCAGAGCAACTTTTTTCTATAAAATGTTGCTCTAGTCTAGAGCAACGTTTTCTATAAAATGTTGATCTAATCAAGAGCAACTTTATTCTTTAGCAACTTTTTTCTAGAAAATGTTTCTCTAGTCCAGAGCAAATTTTTCCATAAAATGTTGTTCTAATCTAGAGCAACTTTTTTCCATAAAATGTTTCTCTAGTCCAGAGCAACTTTTTCTATAAAATGTTGCTCTAATACAGAGCAACTTTTTTCTATAAAATGTTGCTCTAATCCAGAGCAACTTTTTTCTAGAAAATGTTTCTCTAGTCCAGAGCAACTTTTTCTATAAAATGTTGCTCCAGAGTAACTTTATTCTGGAGCAACTTTTTTCTATCAAATGTTGCCCTAGTCCAGAGCAACTTTTTTCTATAAAATGTTGCTCTAATCTAGAACAACCTTTTTCTATATAATGTTTCTCTAGTCCAGAGCAACTTTTTCTATAAAATGTTGCTCTAATACAGAGCAACTTTTTTCTATAATATTTTTCTCTAGTCCAGAGCAACTTTTTCTTTAAAATGTTGCTCTAATCCAGAGCAACTTTATCCTGGAGCAACTTTTTTCTATTCCAAAGCAACTTTTTTCCATAAAATGTTTCTCTAGTCCAGAGCAACTTTTTCTATAAAATGTTGCTCTAATACAGAGCAACGTTTTTCTATAAAATGTTGCTCTAAACTAGAGCTACTTTTTTCTATAAAATGTTGTTCTAATCCAGTGCAACTTTTTTCTATAAAATGTTGCTCTAGTCAGGAGAAACTTTTTTCTATAAAAACTGGCTCTAGTACAGATAAATTTTTTTCTATAAAATGTTGCTCCAGTCCAGAGCAACTTTTTTTGTTGAAAATCCATTTTCCATAAAGTATTTGCTGCTTTTAAATTTTTAGTTGGTCCAAATTTGTCCTTAATGCACAATAAAATTGTGGTAAATAATAAACAATTGTTACACACACTCTTTCAAATAGATTTAAATCCCACTCTCTCGACCATTACCTTCTATTGTGTGGCGGCCTCTCTCTGTGTTACCGCATGTGAAAGTGTGAAGAGCGTAAAAAATTCACAACAAATAGTCAAAAATTTAGCTTGTAATGGTTGCATACAACAACGGCCGTTAATTTTTTTTATCAATTGTCCTTTTTGTGCTCTGTTTACAAAATTCAAAAATTCTTTTATCCAGGAATGCGGGAGTGTGCGACTGTGACCTTTCACAACTCACACCTTGGAAACAAAAACACACATTTTGTTGCTAAAACAAAAGGACAACTTTGCCTCCACAACATGATGACAATGTTAAAGGTTTTTCTTTTTGTTGATTTCCGCAGCCCGTAACAAATTTTACGGATGTGAATTTGATGATTTTAAAAGTAGCATGTTTTTCATTATAATGGCGTGTGTGAGAGCGAGTGAGGGAGGATGTGTTCATGTTTTTGAAATTGAATTATCACTTTTGGTAACAAGTATGAGTGTTTTTAAGTATCTCTTCTCGAAATAGATTTTCAAAACCATCTTTTTTTTTAATATAGCTTGATATGGGTGTTTTTTTTTAACGTACCAGCTGTCAATGTCATTGTCAATTGTTTTTTTTTTCTGCTGAACACGCGCTTTTCACATAAATTTCTTGACTTTTACAACAACCAGAAAAATACGATTCTCTCTCATCCTTATAGGGTTTGCTTTCAAATTCGATTCTTACAATTTTTAACGATTTTTATGACCAAATTATGTTAAACGGCTGAAATGTATTTAAAATTAAATTGCCTTTAAAGCTATTTCAAGCTAAATTTAATGTGGCGAAATATTTCGCAATCATGACTTCTTTTTCAAATGCAGCAATACACCTTTTGTGTAAGATTCAAATGGCCTCTAAGACGAGGGTCATAAACTGTTACGAATTGTTGAATTTTGTGGTCAATTAAAACCACCAGAAAATTATCTTTGTAATCACAAGGTTAAATGGAAGGAGAACTCTGAAAAAATTGCTCGAGTCTGTAGCAAGTTTTTATAGAAAAAAGTTGCTCTAGACTAGAGCAAGTTTTTATAGAAAAAAGTTGCTCTAGACTAGAGCAAGTTTTTATAGAAAAAAGTTGCTCTAGAGCAAGAGCAAGTTTTTATATAAAAAAGTTGCTCTAGAGCAAGAGCAAGTTTTTATATAATAAGTTGCTCTAGACTAGAGCAAGTTTTTATAGAAAAAAGTTGCTCTAGACTAGAGCAAGTTTTTATAGAAGTTTTTATAGAAGTTTTTATAGAAAAAAGTTGCTCTGGACCAAAGCAAGTTTTTATAGAAAAAAGTTGCTCTGGACCAAAGCAAGTTTTTATAGAAAAAAGTTGCTCTGGACCAAAGCAAGTTTTTATAGAAAAAAGTTGCTCTGGACCAAAGCAAGTTTTTATAGAAAAAAGTTGCTCTGGACTAGAGCAATTTTTTATAGAAAAATTTGCTCTTGTCCAAAGCAAGTTTTTATAGAAAATGTTGCTCTAGTTCAGAGCAAGTTTTAGTAGAAAATGTTGCTCTAGAACAGAGCAAGTTTTTATTGAAAAAGTTGCTCTGGATTAGAGCCGTTTTTGTAGAAAAAGTTGCTCAGGATTAGAGCAAGTTTTTGTAGAAAAAGTTGCTCTAGATTAGAGCAAGTTTCTATAGAAAAAAAGTTGCTCTAGTGAAACTTGTTGTTTTTATTAAATTTTTAATATTTTCACTTGACTGCACATGTTTGTTGGTTTCAAATTCATATCTATTTTGTTGCACATTATTGACTTTCATATTAATATTGTTCGTTCTTGTTGTAGAGTATCTGAATTCAATTCCCATCACTTAGAAAACATAATTTTAATTTCAATGAACAACAACAATATAAATTCATTAAAATTATACATGAATTGAAGTAGTCACGTGGTTTTTCATGATGAATGAATAACATAAAAAATAAAAAGGAAAAAACTTGTGAACAAAATTACAATTGACATTTTGACCTGTTGTTATTGCAGAATTCTATAACATTTTGTAGTTTCATTGTGTTTTTCTCATTGCTGCCATACAATTTTGGGAAAGTATGAACAAAATTTTAAAATTCAATACCTCTCTCTCCCTCTCCCCATCTGATAAACAGTAAACAATTGTTGTAAATTTTGTGTAAGTTGCTGTGTTGCTGGCTATTTCATATGTTGTATGCTGCTACCGGACACCCAGACCTTATGGCTGTTATGAGAATCATCATCATGGTGATGATGATGTTGCCCCCACACATAAATTGAGGTCAATTGTCAGCAATGCTAGTTTTTGTTGCTTATTTTTGTGAATAGTATGAGGTATACATTTGAGTGTATGTTTTTGTAGAAATTGTTAAATTTTTTATATACAAGGGAACGAAAAAGGCAGATGAGATATAAGTTGAGATCAATTTTGCTCTTGTATAGAGCAACTTTTTTCTATAAAAACTTTCTCTAGTCCAGAGCAACTTTTTTCTATAAAAACTTGCTCTAGTCCAGAGCAACTTTTTTCTATAAAAACTTGCTCTAGTCCAGAGCAACTTTTTTCTATAAAAACTTGCTCTAGTCCAGAGCAACTTTTTTCTATAAAAACTTGCTCTAGTCCAGAGCAACTTTTTTCTATAAAAACTTGCTCTAGTCCAGAGCAACTTTTTTCTATAAAAACTTGCTCTAGTCCAGAGCAACTTTTTTCTATAAAAACTTGCTCTAGTCCAGAGCAACTTTTTTCTATAAAAACTTGCTCTAGTCCAGAGCAACTTTTTTCTATAAAAGAAATCTCTTGTCTAGAGCAACTTTTTCGATAAAAACTTGCTCTTTTTTAGAGCAACTTATTCTACCAAAACTTGCTCTAGTGTAGAGCAACTTTTTTCTACAAAAATTTGCTCTAGACTAAAGCAACTTTTTCTATAAACACTTGCTCTACTCTAGAGCAAATTTTTTCTATAACAACTTGCTCTAGCCTACAGCAATTTTTTCCTATAAAAGAAATCTCTATTCTAGAGCAACTTTTTCCATAAAAAGTTGCTCTAGTCTAGAGCAAAATTTTTCTACAAAATCATGTTCTAATCCAGAGCAACTTTTTCCATAAAAACTTGATCTAGTCCAGAGCAACTTTTTTCCATAAAAACTTGCTCTAGCAACGTTTTTCTACAAAACCTTGCTCTAGACTAGAGCAACGTTTTTCTACAAAAACTTGCTCTAGACTAGAGCAACTTTTTTCTACAAAAACTTGCTCTAGACTAGAGCAACTTTTTTCTACAAAAACTTGCTCTAGACTAGAGCAACTTTTTTCTACAAAAACTTGCTCTAGACTAGAGCAACTTTTTTCTACAAAAACTTGCTCTAGACTAGAGCAACTTTTTTCTACAAAAACTTGCTCTAGACTAGAGCAACTTTTTTCTACAAAAACTTGCTCTAGACTAGAGCAACTTTTTTCTACAAAAACTTGCTCTAGACTAGAGCAACTTTTTTCTACAAAAACTTGCTCTAGACTAGAGCAACGTTTTTCTACAAAAACTTGCTCTAGACTAGAGCAACTTTTTTCTATAAAAACTTGCTCTAGACTAGAGCAACTTTTTTCTATAAAAACTTGCTCTAGACTAGAGCAACTTTTTTCTATAAAAACTTGCTCTAGACTAGAGCAACTTTTTTCTATAAAAACTTGCTCTAGACTAGAGCAACTTTTTTCTATAAAAACTTGCTCTAGACTAGAGCAACTTTTTTCTATAAAAACTTGCTCTAGACTAGAGCAACTTTTTTCTATAAACACTTGCTCTAGACTAGAGCAACTTTTTTCTATAAAAACTTGCTCTAGTCTAGAGCAACTTTTTACTATAAAAACTTGCTTAGTCTAGAGCAACTTTTTTCTATGAAAATTTGCTCTAGTCTAGAGCAACTTTTTTCTATGAACATTTGCTCTAGTCTAGAGCAACTTTTTTCTATGAAAACTTGCTCTAGTCTAGAGCAACTTTTATCTATAAAAACTTGCTCCGGTCTAGAGCAACTTTTTCTATAAAAACTTGCTCTTGCCTAGAGCACCTTTTTCTGTAAAAACTTGCTCTTGCCTAGAGCAACTTTTTCTGTAAAAACTGGCTCTTGTCTAGAGCAACGTTTTTCTATAAAAACTTGCTCTAGTCTAGAGCAATGTTTTTCTATAAAAACTTGCTCTAGTCTAGAGCAATGTTTTTCTATAAAAACTTGCTCTAGTCTAGAGCAACTTTTTGCTATAAAAACTTGCTCTAGCATAGAGCAACTTTTTTCTATAAAAACTTGCTCTAGTCCAAAGCATCTTTTTTCTTTAAAAACTGGCTCTTGTCTAGAGCAACTTTTTTCTGTAAAAACTTGCTCTAGTCTGGAGCAACTTTTTTCCATAAAATCTTGCTTTGGTCTAGAGCAACTTTTTTCTATAAAATGTTGCTCTAGTCTAGAGCATTAAGAACATACTGTAATCTATTGCTGAAAAACTAGTATTGTTTTTTAAGAGAAAATTAAAAATAAAATTGTTACCAATACAAGCCATCCATCTTCTTCCCCCATTTTGTTTTTATTTTTTAACGTATGTTTAAGTTTGGGTAACAAACATGAAATATACTGACTGCTCTTGGTAGTTTTATACCTTTTTATGGTTAAATAAGCAAAATAATACCGAAATAACAAAAAATAAAAAAAAATTTATTGTATTTAACAACAAACAAGCAACACAACAGCAACCAAGCAACATTGTTTGCCAATATAGATGGGGATTGCCAGCAGCAGTAGCTCACAGAGCAAAAAAAAAATAATATTTGCGGTTTAATATTTTATAATGAATACACAACAGTGCGGCAACTTTTGTTAGGGGTTTTTGGAGAGGTCTTATAATTTTTTAATTGATTTTATTTAAATGTTGGGTACTGTTACAATATTGAGCAGGGTAGAGTCCGCTGCTGGTTGGGTAAATGTTTACTAAAGATGAACCTCATAAATTATATTTTTTTTATTTTGATACTTTTCAACGAGAAGGATGAAAAGGGTTTTTTATTGCTTTTGTCCGTTTAAGGGGAGGAGGCAGGAAGCTTGTTTGCAGCAGGATAACTGTGTTTAAGGAAATAATAAAAGGTTGAACAGAAAAAAAATCAGCAGCAGCAATAATAATAACAACAAGAGAAAGTTAAAATAGCCATAAATAAAAATAACTTTATTTATTTGAATGTGTAACAAAATTGTTTTTCGTTAAAAAAAAAATATTTTGGTGAAAAAAGGACCTTCAATATGTGTTAAAGTATGTTGAATAAAAAATATGTTGGCGACTTTTATGTTGGCTCTCTGTCCCTACCTCGAGTGGCTGCATTCATTGTCATCATGAACTCATAATTCATAAACAGATATTTTCCTTTAAAGCCCGTTTTTCGAACGTCATACATGTTTAACCTTGAAAATATTTATGATCCTTAAATATGGTTTTCATTGTGTGTTCTGGTTTTTAACCAGGCAGCCAGCGTTCACTCATTCGTGGCTGGATAGTGTGCTAAAGGTAATTTTTTTACTTGTTATTATTGTGTGTTTTTTTGGGGCAATATTTTTTTGGCAACTTTGCTGGTTTAAAATCCCTGTATGTAGTATCACTCCTACTCCCCAGCTCATATGTAAAATAATGCATAAAACCCAGCAGTTGAGCAAGAAGCCAATGTAACGTTTTATAGAAAAAAGTTGCTCCAGACTGGAGCAATATTTTATAGAAAAAAGTTGCTCCAGACCAGAGCAAGTTTTTATAGAAAAATTGCTCTAGACCAGAACAAGTTTTTATAGAAAAAGTTGCTCCAGACTAGAGCAACATTTTATGGAAAAAAGTTGCTCTAGACTAGAGCAACATTTTATGGAAAAAAGTTGCTCTAGACTAGAGCAACATTTTATGGAAAAAACTTGCTCTAGACTAGAGCAACATTTTATAGAAAAAAGTTGTTCTAGACTAGAACAACATTTTATAGAAAAAAGTTGCTCTAGACTGGAGCAACATTTTATAGAAAAAACATGCTCTAGACTGGAGCAACATTTTATTGAAAAAAGTTGCTTCAGACTAGAGCAACATTTTATTGAAAAAACTTGCTTCAGACTAGAGTAACATTTTATAGAAAAAAGTTGCTTCAGACTAGAGCAACATTTTATAGAAAAAAGTTGCTCTAGACTAGAGTAACATTTTATAGAAAAAAGTTGCTCTAGACTGCAGCAACATTTTATAGAAAAAACATGCTCTAGACTGGAGCAACATTTTATTGAAAAAAGTTGCTTCAGACTAGAGCAACATTTTATAGAAAAAAGTTGCTCTAGACTAGAGCAACATTTTATAGAGAAAAGTTGCTCTAGACTAGAGCAACATTTTTTAGAGAAAAGTTGCTCTAGACTAGAGCAACACTTTATAGAAAAAAGTTGCTCCAGGCTAGAGCAACATTTTATAGAAAAAGTTGATCTAGACTAGAGCAACATTTTATAGAAAAGAGTTGCTCCAGACTAGAGCAAGTTTTTATAGAAAAAAGTTGCTCCAGACTAGAGCAAGTTTTTATAGAAAAAAGTTGCTCCAGACTAAAGCAACATTTTATAGAAAAAAGTTGCTCTAGACTAGAGCAGCATTTTATAGAAAAAAGTTGCTCTAGACTAGAGCAACATTTTATAGAAAAAAGTTGCTCTAGACAAGAGCAAGTTTTTGTAGAAGATTTCTCTCCTCTGTATTTGTCATTTGCAAATTTTTTGCTTCGCTCCTGGTTTTTTCCAATATCTGCAGGACTACTGCAGAATTCAACTGTTTTATTTTTGGAAAACTTTAGTTGTTAGTTTTTTTTTTTAATTAAATTTATATTTATGAACCAAATGTTTTGTGCCCACTTTTAAATTTTTATAACATTATTTTTGTCACACAAAAAAAAATCATATTGTGGCGGTGTCATGTACTTCATTGGCTTAAAAATTTATGGTATTTTGTCTTGTTTTATTTTTGGAGGGGGCACAGTGAAGACCCATGTTGGTTGTGTAATTTACTTTTAAAAAGTTGTAGCATTCATGGTTGTTTAAAATATTGGGAAAAAAGTGGGTAAAAATAGCAGCAACATAAAATATCTGCAATTAATGTGGTCACTGAATTTTCTTCTTTTGTTTTTTTGCGCAAAAAAGGATGGTAATTTTAACAAATAGTGATTAAATATAAGGAAAAACTGCAAATGTAATTGAAGTGCAGTAAATGTATTCAATAGGAGAGGAAAGTAATTAAATAGTAGAGGTCTCAATGTATAATTAAGATTGATAGGAAATTGGCATTTAAATTCAACTCCCTAAAGTAGGCAGTAGTTTTTAAATACTTCAAACATTGAGCGCCAAAGCAAAATAGAGTGAGATAGGGAGAATAATGTAACAGTTAAATTGCTATTTAAAAGCAGGGTTGTTATTTTGTTGTGGTTTGAAATTTAAATACATTTTTAAATTTCTTACTATTATTTTTGTAAAATCTATTTTTTATTATTTTCTTGAATGAACATACTAATCTAGTTTGTTTCATTTTGAGGTTACCAAACAATTTGTGGTTCAATTGACCTGACCTTTTCAATTACTATGAAATTTAATTTATGTTTCTCTCTCTCAATTTTTTTATTGTCGACACTCTTAAGTGTTTCTGGCTTTTTCTTACTTCCAAAAAATTTATTTAATTTTCTTTTTCACAAATTTTCCAATTTATTTGCTTACAATTTATTACTTTTATCCTTAAAAGCACACAAGCACAAATGTACATATATGAAGAATGCTAAAAAATATATAAATTTTTTGCATACACATATCAAGTTTATTTAAATCAAAGACAGTCAGCGGCGATAAATATAAGAACCTTAGTTTAAGAAGTTTCTGGTTTTAATTTAAATTTTAGTTCAGGTTCTAGTTCAGGTTCCGGTTCGGATTCTTGTTCAGATTCCAGTTCAGGTTCTAGTTCAGGTTCTAGTTCAGGTTCTAGTTCTGGTTCTAGTTCAGGTTCTAGTTCTGGTTCTAGTTCAGATTCCAGTTCTGGTTCTAGTTCAGTTCTAGTTCAGTTCTAGTTCAGTTCTAGTTCAGTTCTAGTTCAGTTCTAGTTCAGTTCTAGTTCAGTTCTAGTTCAGTTCTAGTTCAGTTCTAGTTCAGTTCTAGTTCAGTTCTAGTTCAGTTCTAGTTCAGTTCTAGTTCAGTTCTAGTTCAGTTCTAGTTCAGTTCTAGTTCAGTTCTAGTTCAGTTCTAGTTCAGTTCTAGTTCAGTTCTAGTTCAGTTCTAGTTCAGTTCTAGTTCAGTTCTAGTTCAGTTCTAGTTCAGTTCTAGTTCAGTTCTAGTTCAGTTCTAGTTCAGTTCTAGTTCAGTTCTAGTTCAGTTCTAGTTCAGTTCTAGTTCAGTTCTAGTTCAGTTCTAGTTCAGTTCTAGTTCAGTTCTAGTTCAGTTCTAGTTCAGTTCTAGTTCAGTTCTAGTTCAGTTCTAGTTCAGTTCTAGTTCAGTTCTAGTTCAGTTCTAGTTCAGTTCTAGTTCAGTTCTAGTTCAGTTCTAGTTCAGTTCTAGTTCAGTTCTAGTTCAGTTCTAGTTCAGTTCTAGTTCAGTTCTAGTTCAGTTCTAGTTCAGTTCTAGTTCAGTTCTAGTTCAGTTCTAGTTCAGTTCTAGTTCAGTTCTAGTTCAGTTCTAGTTCAGTTCTAGTTCAGTTCTAGTTCAGTTCTAGTTCAGTTCTAGTTCAGTTCTAGTTCAGTTCTAGTTCAGTTCTAGTTCAGTTCTAGTTCAGTTCTAGTTCAGTTCTAGTTCAGTTCTAGTTCAGTTCTAGTTCAGTTCTAGTTCTAGTTCAGTTCTAGTTCAGTTCTAGTTCAGTTCTAGTCCAGTTCTAGTTCAGTTCTAGTTCAGTTCTAGTTCAGTTCTAGTTCAGTTCTAGTTCAGTTCTAGTTCAGTTCTAGTTCAGTTCTAGTTCAGTTCTAGTTCAGTTCTAGTTCAGTTCTAGTTCAGTTCTAGTTCAGTTCTAGTTCAGTTCTAGTTCAGTTCTAGTTCAGTTCTAGTTCAGTTCTAGTTCAGTTCTAGTTCAGTTCTAGTTCAGTTCTAGTTCAGTTCTAGTTCAGTTCTAGTTCAGTTCTAGTTCAGTTCTAGTTCAGTTCTAGTTCAGTTCTAGTTCAGTTCTAGTTCAGTTCTAGTTCAGTTCTAGTTCAGTTCTAGTTCAGGTTAAAGTTCAGGTTAAAGTTCAGATTCTAGTTCAGGTTCTAGTTCAGGTCCTAGTTCAGGTTCTAGTTCAGGTTCTAGTTCAGGTTCTAGTTCAGGTCCTAGTTCAGGTTCTAGTTCAGGTCCTAGTTCAGTTCTAGTTCAGTTCTAGTTCAGTTCTAGTTCAGTTCTAGTTCAGTTCTAGTTCAGTTCTAGTTCAGTTCTAGTTCAGTTCTAGTTCAGTTCTAGTTCAGTTCTAGTTCAGTTCTAGTTCAGTTCTAGTTCAGTTCTAGTTCAGTTCTAGTTCAGTTCTAGTTCAGTTCTAGTTCAGTTCTAGTTCAGTTCTAGTTCAGTTCTAGTTCAGTTCTAGTTCAGTTCTAGTTCAGTTCTAGTTCAGTTCTAGTTCAGTTCTAGTTCAGTTCTAGTTCAGTTCTAGTTCAGTTCTAGTTCAGTTCTAGTTCAGTTCTAGTTCAGTTCTAGTTCAGTTCTAGTTCAGTTCTAGTTCAGTTCTAGTTCAGTTCTAGTTCTGAGCTGTATCCCTAACTATTTCCTCCACTGTTTTCTCCTTGTTTGACTTTGTATTTGAATTTTTACATATGAGTTTTGTATACATTTTCTACAAAGTTTCCATAGTTTAGATTTTAGACATTTATGTTAAAAATCATAAACAACAACCACAAAATTTTTGCATATCAATTCCACAATAAACTTGCAAACTTTTTCTATTATTTATGACCAATAAATTATGATTTATGCGCATCACATCTCTAGGAAAGAAAAGTTTTTTAATACTTTCTTTGCTAAGACTCCAAAAGAAAATTTTTAGAAATTATTTCATATATGGCGTTATGCAAATGCAAATATGTCAGGCCTAAAGAAAATTTGTCTAAAAAGTTTGTGTTGACAAAAGTTTTTTCTTTTTTAAATAATATTTATTGAAATCAAAAATATTAATTGAAATTTTTCTGTCTCTTTGCAGGTATGTAATTTATTTTTTAAGTTAATAAACAAATTTTGCGAAATTTTAATGGTAAGTTTTAAAAAAAAGATTATCAAGTATTATAACATATTTCATGATAACTATTGCAAACCATAAATATTTTTTGCTATCATCCCTTAAAAAATCGACTTGATAAGCAATTGCTGCTCGTCTTCCTTTAATCGGTTTAACAACCCAAATCCCCAACTAATAAATTTAACTCATAAATTCTCTCAATCTTTTTACACACTCAGAGCCCATAAAATTTACTGGTTTTGATGCCAATCATATCAGCATATGAATTTCCTTGAAATCCAATATTAGTCTTACAATATGCACTTATTATCAAAATTATATGGCCTGTTATGTCATGTTATAGCCGGCTCAATGGCTGATGAGATTAACTTTGATTTGTGGTTGGGGGAAAAAGTAACTAAATCCCATAAAAAACAAGTTTGAACAAAGTAAATTGACGCAATAAACAAATAATAAACAAATAAAGTTAAGAAAAGGTAAAGAAAGACAATGTAAAATTGATTTTAACAGGAAATGAACAATAAGCCAATTTTATTTAAAATGAATTCGAAGGATTATATTACCCAAACCAACAGTTTTAAGTAAAATAAATCTGTAGTACTAGTTCTTTTCTGTTCTGTTCTAGTTCTGTTCTAGTTCTGTTCTAGTTCTGTTCTAGTTCTGTTCTAGTTCTGTTCTAGTTCTGTTCTAGTTCTGTTCTAGTTCTGTTCTAGTTCTGTTCTAGTTCTGTTCTAGTTCTGTTCTAGTTCTGTTCTAGTTCTGTTCTAGTTCTGTTCTAGTTCTGTTCTAGTTCTGTTCTAGTTCTGTTCTAGTTCTGTTCTAGTTCTGTTCTAGTTCTGTTCTAGTTCTGTTCTAGTTCTGTTCTAGTTCTGTTCTAGTTCTGTTCTAGTTCTGTTCTAGTTCTGTTCTAGTTCTGTTCTAGTTCTGTTCTAGTTCTGTTCTAGTTCTGTTCTAGTTCTGTTCTAGTTCTGTTCTAGTTCTGTTCTAGTTCTGTTCTAGTTCTGTTCTAGTTCTGTTCTAGTTCTGTTCTAGTTCTGTTCTAGTTCTGTTCTAGTTCTGTTCTAGTTCTGTTCTAGTTCTGTTCTAGTTCTGTTCTAGTTCTGTTCTAGTTCTGTTCTAGTTCTGTTCTAGTTCTGTTCTAGTTCTGTTCTAGTTCTGTTCTAGTTCTGTTCTAGTTCTGTTCTAGTTCTGTTCTAGTTCTGTTCTAGTTCTGTTCTAGTTCTGCTATAGCTCTTTTGTAGTTCAGATCAGTTCTAGTTCATATTCTAGTTTATAATATGGTGACACATTACACTGTTGCCTTTACTTTTTAATACATTTTAAAGTGTTTTACTCTTTCTTTTATATATTATCTCTTTCTATTGTTCTCTCTCCTAAACCATTCCATTTTTCTCTTACTCTTAAACCACTCAAACTACGTTTCTATTTATCCGTCAACTGTTTACCTTATTTGATCACATTTTTATTTGCTGATACTCTTTCTTCCTCATTAATATTTATTTAACATTGAATTGTTTGTTTGCTTTAGACATTCTTTAAGATTTTATTACTATTTGTGAAGGGGGTGGACAAGAAATAGAATTTCTTATCAATGAATTTTTATTTTAATACCCAATTTACGATTAAATTGTACGTAACGTCCAACAGCTTGTGATCATTTCCTTCCTCTACCTCCCTAATTAGTATTTCTTATCTATCGTTTTGCAATTATGATGATTAACATGATTGTACAGTAAATATGTTTGATTTACTGGCAGTAGGTGTAGACGTGATTGTAATCTATTGTGCGCATGGCTGTAGGGTTTGCCGGTTGGGATAGGGAGAGATTTTTGGGAATTTTAGATAGCATTTGATGGAAAATATAATAGTTTTTGGTTGTCTTTTTTCTCTAAACAATTTTGAGAATAGATGCTAAATTATAGATTTGCAAAACATTAATAGAAAACTTGTAAATTTGTTAGTCAAGTGTGAGTTGTTTTAATATTTTTAAGCCTATATACAATTTGGAGCCTGTCGCTGTTCGCTTTAACGCCTTAATTGGAAATCGTTTAAATATTTACGTCATTTATTTACGTTAAATGTGTAAAACAACTTCCAAATAAGCGATTACCTCAAAGTATTTGATCATTTGTTATAAATTTTTCGTTGTATCATTTGCAATTTAACGCCCCATCACGCCACCTTTCGAATGTTTGTTTTTATATCAAGTTTCTTTGAGTCATTAAATATATTTTTGTAGCCATTATTGTAGATTGATTTCTATATCTAATGAATCATTTGTTTCAAATGCAACACAAATATGAAATTTTCATGTTTTTCTCTTAAGTTGTTTTAGTTGTTTTTTTTCTTTGCAAAATTTCGAATATCACGCCACTTTTATTTTATTTCATTTCTTTTTGTTTGCCTGTCTGTTTTGTGCACTTCGAGCTGCCAAAAAAAATTAACGACACCAACCACCAACATTAATTTGAAATTTCAATGTCTAAATTTATCTTTAAAACATTTTTCAAATTGTCTAATTTTTTTTTTTTTTTGGTTTTTGTTTCGGTGGAAGAGGCTTTAAAATGTTTGCAAACACAAAGTGAATGACCTATATTTTGTTTTGCAAAGAAATACTCCAAAAATTAAACTAATATTTTTTTTTCCTTCACAAATTTAATGAATATTCATTACTATTCAAAGCATTACTGGTATTTTTGTTTGAAAGTGTTAAAATTTGTGTTTTCAACAACAGTACATATTACGTTTCAGTTTCAATTTCTTTTGTTTAATTAATAAATGTCAATTGCCATACAAAAATTGATTAGATTGATTGTGAATAGTGATTATAAACTGGCGATTTGATTAATTTGTGTAGAATTTTGATTAAATATTTACTTTGAAATAAAGCCGTCTCCGACTTTTAAACAATAACTGATAAGAAACGGGGAATTCCAACTGAATAGTGAAGAATTCTAGATTTCTTTTATTAAAATTATGGGATTTTTTTAAAACCACAGAGGACAGCCATATGAAAACCACTTTTTTAAATAATCCAAAGGCAACTATTTACCAACTTAATATCGACATACACTCTCTGAATCACACACACCCACTTTAGATTTATGAGTCCATTCACTACCTCTTCATAAACTTTCTTATTACTTTGAGTGTTAGATCTCTGATAAGCAGAGAAGACCACAATCCCAACTAACAACTGCTGGTAGAGTAATAGACATCTTGAAATTAAATAAAAGGAAAAGAGAATAAAATAAATGAGAAATAACAACTATGTAACAGAAACAAAAAATCAAGTACGCAAACATTAAGCAACGACAAACTTAAACACATAGCAAGCGTTAAGCGGGCGGCAATATTGAACTTAGCTAGAACTTAACTAGAACTGAACTAGAACTGAACTAGAACTGAACTAGAACTGAACTAGAACAGAACTAGAACTGAACTAGAACAGAACTAGAACAGAACTAGAACAGAACTAGAACAGAACTAGAACAGAATTAGAACAGAACAGAACTAGAACAGAACTAGAACAGAACTAGAACAGAACTAGAACAGAACTAGAACAGAACTAGAACAGAACTAGAACAGAACTAGAACTAGAACAGAACTAGAACAGAACTAGAACAGAACTAGAACAGAACTAGAACAGAACTAGAACAGAACTAGAACAGAACTAGAACAGAACTAGAACAGAACTAGAACAGAACTAGAACAGAACTAGAACAGAACTAGAACAGAACTAGAACAGAACTAGAACAGAACTAGAACAGAACTAGAACAGAACTAGAACAGAACTAGAACAGAACTAGAACAGAACTAGAACAGAACTAGAACAGAACTAGAACAGAACTAGAACAGAACTAGAACAGAACTAGAACAGAACTAGAACAGAACTAGAACAGAACTAGAACAGAACTAGAACAGAACTAGAACAGAACTAGAACAGAACTAGAACAGAACTAGAACAGAACTAGAACAGAACTAGAACAGAACTAGAACAGAACTAGAACAGAACTAGAACAGAACTAGAACAGAACTAGAACAGAACTAGAACAGAACTAGAACAGAACTAGAACAGAACTAGAACAGAACTAGAACAGAACTAGAACAGAACTAGAACAGAACTAGAACAGAACAGAACTAGAACACAACTAGAACACAACTAGAACACAACTAGAACAGAAATATAACCTTAACTTGAACTAGAACTTGAACTAGAACTTGAACTAGAACTTGAACTAGAACTTGAAATAGAACTTGAAATAGAACCTAAAATAGAACCTGAACTAGAACCTGAACTAGAACTGAACTAAAACTGAACTAGAACCCGAATTTCAACTAAAATCTGTACTAGAGCTATCACTAAAGTAAACTGGAACTAAACATAATCAGAATTTTTAAAAAATTTAGAAAAAAACAAGTAGAGAGCTAATTAGGCTTATAAAAATTTTAAATATTTTTTTCCCAGTTGTTTTTTTAATTTTTTGGGAAATTTTTTTTTTTTCTAAAATTTTTTAATTTAAAATTTTTTTTTTATTTTTTTTAATATTTAGCTGGAATAAAATTTGGGTTAAAAAATTATTTTTCCGATTTTGAAATATCTGTCATTAGATATTCATATTGTCTATATTAATGACTTAGTAATCCAGATATAGGTCAAAAATCGAGGTTGTCCTGGGTTTTTCCTTATATCTCAGCCATTTGTGGACCGATTTTCTGGATTTTAAATATATGTAAGTTATTTGGGGGCTTCGGATAGTTGATTTAAACAGACAGACTGATATGGCTTAATCGACGCAGCTATATTGTGGAAATTACAAACGGAATGACAAACTTATAGGGTATACATGAAGGTGAAGGGTATAACAATAAAAGTTTAGTTAAATCATTGAATGCTTGTCGCTAGTCGCCTGCCGCTACCATAATAATTCGTTGCCCTTTTGGTCACATTTATTTATTAAGCAGTTAGTTACGTTGAACAACAAATATTTAATTCAATAATCTAACAGCTAAGACAACAACAACAATTACCAGTTGTAGTAAAATACATTGTAACTGTTGCAGAGATAGATAACATTGAACAAGTTTCTTATGAAATCTTGTGCAGCAAAGCTTAGCTACAACTAAACAGATAAAATAGCAAATGTGGCAGTTGTTGGGAATATTGCATTTGTGTACAAACACTTGAGATTGTTGGCTGTAAGTGTAAATGTTTATAAAATATAACATAATAATAACTTATGTACAAATGTTTATATAAACTTTGTAGACATGAAAATCGAACATAAATTCAATTAATTTACTGACCACACGGACACATTCAGGCATACTATTTAGAATCAGGTAAACATACGCACGCACACGCACTGTTTACACCTGAAAATCAATTAAAAATGAATTATTCTTGGACAAGACTAATTATGACCCAGAGGTTTTTGTTGTTGTTGTTGTTGTTATTTTAGGGTATGAAGAGAATGAGGAGGGAGGGAGGAGTGGGTTTTGTGGTGGATTTTGATAGAAATGTATTTAAGTTTAACTTTTAAATTTGGCAATCTTTGTGTACCCTATATAGATATAATGGTATTGAGAAATTTTTGGATTTTTTTAAAAATGAATTTGATTTAACAGAATTTGAAAAAATTTAAATTTTGGGAATTTTGTGGGGAAATTTTTTCAAAATGTTAATATTATTAATGTTTTCAGGTTCTGATTACAAATTTGAAGAATTTTAGATATTTTTAAAAAATTTCCCTTAAATATCCCAAAAGGAAAATTTTTGAAAATATATTTTAAACCTTGTTTTCCTCTGGAAAATTTATAAAAAAGAAATTTTATATCATTAAGAAGCTAGTAATTGATTTAAGACATTTTGAAAAAATTTCCCTTTTGAGATTTTTTTGGGGAAATTTTTTAAAATCCTTAAAATAATAAAATTATTAATTTTTTTAAGTTCTCAATACAAATTTGATAAATTTTAGATATTTTAAAAAAATTTCCCTAAAATATCCCAAAAGGGAAATTTTTTAAAATATATTTTAAACCATGTTTTCCTCTGGGAAATGTATAAAAAAGTAAATTAATATCATTTTAAGAAGCTAGTAATTGATTTAAGAGATATTGAAAAAATTTCCCTTTTGGGAAATTTTTTTTAAATTTATCAAGTTTCCAATGAAAACTGTATTAATTTTGGATATTTTAAGAAATTTCCCTAAAATTTTCCAAAAGGGAAATTTTTGAAAATGTATTTTGAACCGTTTTTACTCCTGGGAATTGTATAAAAAATTTAATTACTATCAAGAAGCAACTAATTACTGATTCAAGGGGTTTTGAAAAAATTTCCCTTTTGGGAATTTTGAGGGAAATTTTTTTAAAATCCTTAAAATGTTAAAATTATTAATATTTTAAAGTTCTGATTACAAATTTGAACAATTTTAGATATTTTAAGAAATTTCCCTAAAATATAATAAAAGGGAAATTTTTTAAAATGGATTTAAACCTATGAAAAATGTATAAAATAGTAAATGATTATGATTTTAAGAAGCAAGAATTGATTTAGGAGAATTTTAAAAAATTTCCCTTTTGGGATTTTTTTGGGGAATTTTTTTTTAAATATTAAAATTATTAATATTTTCGAATTCTGATTACAAATTTGAACAATTTTAGATATTTTAAGAAATTTCCCTAAAATATCCTAAAAGGGAAATTTTTGAAAATGGATTTAACCATATTTTCCTGTGAAAAATTTATAAAAAACGGAATTTTTTATCATTAAGAAGCTAGTAATTGATTTAAGAGATTTTGAAAAAAATTTCCTTTCTTTCCTGGGGGGATATTTTATAAAATCTTTAAAATGTTAAAATTATTAAAATTTTCAAGTTCCCAATAAAAAATTTATAAATTTTAAGAAATTTTCCCAAAGGGAAATTTTTGAAAATGTTTCTTAAACCTGGGGAATTTTTAAAAAAGCAAGTTTTTATAATTTTAAGAAGCAAATAATTTAATTAGCTGAATTTTAAAAAATGTCCCTTTTGGGATTTTTTTTTAAATCCTTAAAATGTTAAAATTTGTAATCTTTTCAAGTTCCCAATAAATAATTGATAAATTTTAGATATTTGTAAAAATTTCCCTCAAATTTCCCAAAAAGGGAAATTTTTTTTAAATTTAATTTGACTCCATTTTTATACAATTTTTTTTTTTTTACAAAAAAAACATTATTTTGAAAGTCTTCTATACCGACCATCTTATTTGTTTACTTACTTCCTAAGAAACTTTTTATTCTACTGGTTTTTCTCCTTTCTAGGGCTTCTTCATTTACACACCACTGATTTAAAATAATATTTTGTTACTTTTTGCAAAATTTTGCTGAATGATTGACATTAATAATTAATTAACAAAAAGCAGCGGTTTTTCCAATTTTTTATTATTTTTTTTTTTGTCAAGTAATTTAATACTTATTTTGAATTTATTACAAACCCATAACAGTCTAAATAAATTACAATTAGCCCCCCCTGCTCTTATGTTTTTTATATTAGTAAAAACTATTAAAAAAAAAATTGTTTTCCAAATATTAAAATTGTTTTATATTCGGTAGATATTTTTGTAGCTTTTTTTATTTAAATGGAGTGGAGTTGTGGAGTGTTGTATGAATAATTATAAAACATTTCAATTAACGAAATGTCATGTCATTATACATCATTTATTCTGATGATGGAAAATATTAGAAGGAAGGAAAAACAACAAGCCAAGCAAAATTATTAATTCAATATTTTATGGAGTTAAATTGCTTTTTACCACCAACCATGTTTTACTCTTTAATGTCTTTTTTTTAAATAGCTTAGACAAAAACCATGTAAATTGCTGTTACTTGGCTGGGGAGATTTTATAATAAAATTACTCTCTTTACATAACAATACTTATTAAATTGAGTTCTCTTTCGTCTTTAAATAATTCCTTAGAAAAGTTTAACTCTTTTTCTAATATTCAAATATCATAGTTCTAACCCCTTAATGTTACTGTTCATGCATAATTTAGTAAAGACACTTACCAGGTTTGTAGGACCAGGTAATGTTGGTCTCATAGCAGGGACATAAACCGGTTACTGAAATAACTGTTTTGTGGCGTTTTAATAAGTATTGTTTTAATAAAGAGTAAAATTCTATACAAGCGAAATAAATTGTGTTCAATTTAAAATTTTTATATTCAGTGAAAGTTCGAGGTAGGAGAGAAATTGCAAAATTCTATTATTTATAAAAAGTTTTTCATATAAAAATTTAGAGAGATTAATTTAAAATTAACTATTTAATTAGCCACAAAAATAGCTTACGAAAACAAATTAACAAAATTCTAATTATAGTATTTAAATATTAGCTTCTAGCATTAATTTCAACCTCCAAAATTAAACCTATTATTACAAATTAATAAAAAAAAATCTCAGGCTATAAAATTAAAGCTTTATGCGTTTTAAAGAAATTTGTATGTGTTTTTTCTCTAAAAATAATTTATATACATTTGATTTTTTGATGACATTAATGATATATAAATGATGTTATTTTGTTATTGTTTTTCTATTTTCATTATTTTGAAATGTGTGGGAATAAACAACAACAAAAAAACAATAATAGCTACAAATAAAAAAAAACACTAAGAAAAATCGACATGAAAACATTTTCTACTTCTATCGAATAAATTGGCTAGCAGCCAATTTAAGAGACAAATTAAACAAAAAATTTCTGAAGTGTTAATTGTTTAAAGAAAAATTTTTGTAAAGAAAAAAAAAACTGTTGAATGCTTAAATCATGGAAACTTTGAGGGGATTTTCTTAAAAGAATATGATTTACAAGACATAATGCGTACTAATGTCAGGGGATTTTTTTCTTAGAACACAGAACTGGGATTATTTTGTTTACACAAAAGAAAATATTTGAAAATTTACTTTTAAGCAGTAGATTTGCAATGAATTTAAAATTTTTCCCAAAGGGAATTATATAATTTATAATTATTAAAACTGATGGATATAACCTGAAGACTTGGCTTTCATATGCTATTAGAATTTTTAAAATCCTTACATAATTGTCTTAGTTATGGGCAATTAACCAACTTAACCTATAAATTAATATTAATCATACGTCTAGTAGAACACACATTTTTCTTTTATCAATAAATATGACAAATGTGGAGAGATTTTTAAAATTTGAATGGCTTATGAAAGTTAATGCATTGAGCTATGATTTCATAGATCAAACCATTGCAATACTATTTTTATTTCACATTGATAATATGATTCAAAATCTGACAATAGAAAATATTTTTAAAATCTATAAAATTTTACTTCAAATGTTTTAATTATTAAAACTTGTATTTATAACCAGAAGGCTTGGCTTTCATATGCAATTAAAATTTTTAAAATCCGTACATAATTGTTTTAGTTATGGGGAATTTTCCAACTTAACCTATAAATAAATATTAATCATACGTCTAGAAGTTCGTAAATTTTTAATTTATCAATAAATAAGTGAAATAAATAAGTGAAAGCTAAGATATTCAGCTATGATTTCTTTAAAACCAAATTTGATTATTTTTGTTTCACATTGATATCTAATATGTTTCAAAATCTAACAACCGAATATTTTTTTTAAATCTTTAAATTTTTAAAAAATTTTACTTCAAATTTTTAATTATTAAAACTTGTGTTTATAAGCTGAAGGCTTGGCTTTCATAATCCATTAAAATTATTCAAATCCATACATAATTGTCTTAGTTATGGGGAATTTTCCAACATAACCTATAAATAAATATTAATCATACCTCTAGTAGAACACACATTTTTCTTTTATCACTAAATATAATAAATATGGAGATATTTTTTAAATTTTAATAGCATATGAAAGTTTAGGCATTGAGCTATGATTTCATAAAAGAAACATTGCAATACTATTTTGGATTCACATTGACATTAAATTTCAAAATCTGACATTCGTATATTTTTTTAAAATTTATAAAATTTTAAAAATTTTACTTCAAATGTTTTAATTATTAAAACTTGCATTTATAAGAAGGCTTGGCTTTCATAAGCTATTTAAATTGTTAAAATTCGTTCATAATTGTCCAAGCTATGGGAAATTTTCCAACTTAACTTATAAATAAATATTAATCATACGTCTAGTAGTTCGCAAATTTTCTTTTATCAATAAATAAGTGAAATAAAGAGATATGTTTAAAATTTTAATAGCATATGAAAGATAAGGCATTGAACTATGATTTCATAAAAGAAACATGGCAATACTATTTTGGATTCACATTGACATTACGTTTTAAAATCTGACAATCGCACATAAATTTTAAAATTTTAAAAATTTTACTGCAAATGTTTTAATTATTAAAATTTGTAGTCATAAACTGATGGCTTGGCTTTCATAATCCATTAAAATTATTCAAATCCATACATAATTGTCTTAGTTATGGGGAATTTTCCAACATAACCTATAAATAAATATTAATCATACCTCTAGTAGGCCGAACATTTTTCTTTTATCAATAAATAAGTGAAATAAAGAGATATATTTAAAATTTTAATAGCATGAAAGATAAGGCATTGAGCTATGATTTCACAAAAGAAACATTGCTATAATATTTTGGATTCACATTGACATTACATTTCAAAATCTGACAATCGCACATTTTTTTTAAAATCTATAAAATTTTAAAAATTTTACTCCAAATGTTTTAATTATTAAAAATTGTAGTTATAACCTGAAGGCTTGGCTTTCATAAGCCATTAAAATTTTTCAAATCTGTACATAATTGCCCAAGTTATGGGGAATTTTCCAACTTAACCTATAAATAAATATTAATCATACGTCTAGTAGTTCGCAAATTTTTCTTTTAACATCTTTTATCAATAAATAAGTGAAATAAAGAGGTAATTTTAAAATTTTAATGGCATATAAAAGCTAAGATATTGAGCTATGATTTCATTAAAACTAAATTTGAATTTTATTTTTTTTCACATTGCGAAAACACTAAAATCTAAAATTTCTTAAATTGAAATAAAAAATAATTTAAGTTTTCCATCTTTGGCTATCGATTTCATTTGTATGATTTGTATGTGTATAATTCAAAATTTGTTTGTTTTATCATAGTGAAATCTTATTCTTAGAATTAAATCTTAAACCAGTTGTAATCTATAGTTAAAAAAAAACAACTATTGACTAATTTGGAGGCTTGTCCGTAAGTTGTGGTTGCACCACAACTTAATGGCTTGAAAATTATGAGTGTGTGTGTCAATGAAACGTATTTAATTCAATTAAATAACAGGTTGAATAAACCTGGTTGTTTAAAAGCAACATGTTGAGAAATGTTTGAGGTTAAGGTTGTTTTGCTTAAATTGGCTGTATTGTAGTTTTAATAAGTATTTTTGTAAATGACACCACAGGGCTACAATAAAATGTTAATTTTTGTTTCGTTCATACAAGTACATAGTTTTAAAACTGCATGGAAAATTTATGTAAATTAAAAAAAAAATTGTAGGGAATTCTGAAATAGTTTTGTAAAAGTTCCTTTTAAAATTGCTATTAAATGTTGTTTACGACAAACAAAAGGTGATTTTAAACTATTAAATAAACTAGCTTTATTTGAAATTGACGGTAATTAATTGTTTGTACTTTTTAAATTGAGAAATTTTAGAAATTTAAATTTTTATGGGCGTCATTTGTTTTTGTTGATTGTTTTTATTTTTCAATATATTTTGTTTTGTTATTGTTTTGTTTATCTCAATTAAATAATGTACGTAAACAATCAACAATTGGTTATTGATGGCAGGCATAGATTTTTATTTCAATTGGAATCAAATCAAAAAATGCAACTATTAATTAACGTTGTAAAATGATTTACAAGGCTGCAATGGAATGACTTTTATTACAATTTATGATTTAAAGAGACATGTTTGGTCATGCTTCTCTTCTACACCCCCCGGAAATTCCTTTGTTTATACTGTAAATTATATATCAAAATAATTAACAATTTCATTCTCATTTAATCAGCTAAACTCTGACAACAACTTTTTTACTCTTTTATCCTGGGATTTTAACTCGTAATTTTCCTGCAATTTAATGTTTGTTTGTTTTAAATTTTTTTTAATAAAGTTGCATAACATTTTTCCTCATAAATTAAATGGGGAAATTTTTGTTTTAAACATGTTTTTTTTCATGTTTTTAATTTTTATCAACAACTTTTATGAGCTGAATGATATAGCTGCGCTGTGATGTTGTTTTTTTTTCTCACTCATTTTATGTTTCAAATTATTAAAGTTTGTCGTGTATTATTTTTCGTTGTGTTGTATGGATATTTAAGTTTTTTTTATTATACTGAATTTATATTTCTAGTAGAAGGTATTTTTTGGGGAAATTTTAACCTTTTAGATATAGTAAAAATACTATAAAATGTAACGCCCTATCGAAATCAAAAAGTAGATGCGGATTTTAAGAAAAAAATCATTCAAAGCGATGAAGCTTTGGTGTCTTTGCCCTATTTGACCAGTTCAGCAAATTTGCAACAAAAACAATATTAAAATTTATTAATGGAATCAAAGCTCAATGTTTTAGTATTCAAATTCCATTAAAATTTTAAAAATCTCTTTATATGTGACTTATTTATTGATAAAAGAAAAATGTGTGTTCTACTAGACGTATGATTAATCTTAATTTATAGGTTAAGTTGGAAAATTGCCCATAACTAAGACAATTATGTATGGATTTGAAAAATGTTAATGGCATATGAAAAACAAGTCTTCGAGTTATAAATACAAGTTTTAATAATTAAAACATTTGAAGTAAAATTTTTTAAATTTTTTGGTTTAAAAAAAAAATTTGCGATTGTCAGATTTTGAAACGTAATGTCAATCAGAAACCAAAATAGTACTGCACTGATTTTTTTATGAAATCATAGCTCCATGCCTTATCTTTCATATGCCATTAAAATTTTAAACGTATCTCTTTATTTCACTTATTTATTGATAAAAGAAACATTAGCGAACTACTAGACGTATGATTAATATTTATTTATAGGTTAACTTGGAAAATTTCCCATAACTTGGACAATTATGAACGGATTTTAACAATTTTAATGCCTTATGAAAACCAAGTCTTCAGGTTATAACTACAATTTTTAATAATTAAAACATTTGAAGTAAATTTTTTCAAATTTTACAGATTTTAAAAAAAATTGTGCGATTGTCAGATTTGGAAACGTAACATCAAAGTGAATCCAAAATAGTATTGCAATGTTTCTTTTATGAAATCATAGTTTAATGCCTTATCTTTCATATGCTATTAAAATTTTAAACATATCTCTTTATTTCACTTATTTATTTATAAAAGAAACATTTGCGAACTACTAGACGTATGATTAATATTTATTTATAAGTTAAGTTGGACAATTATGAACGGATTTTGAAAATGTTAATGGCATATGAAAGCCAAGCCTTCAGGTTATAAATACAAGTTTTAATAATTAAATCATTTGAAGTAAAATTTTTCAAATTTTATAGATTTAAAAAAAAATTTGCGATTGTCAGATTTTGAAACGTAATATCAATGTGAAACCAAAATAGTACTGCACTGATTTTTTTCTGAAATCATAGCTCAATGCCTTAGCATTCATATGCCATTAAAATTAAAAAAATACTGCCATATTTGTCATATTTATTGATAAAGGAACAATTTGTGTCCTACTAGACGTATGATTAATATTTATTTAGTGGTTAATTTGGAAAATTGCCTATTACTTGCACAATTATAAACGGATTTAAATAATTTGAACGTCATATGAAAGCCAAGCCATCAGGCTATAAATAACGTTTTTGTAATAAACTCATCTCAAGCAATATTTTGAAAATTTTATAGATTTTATAAGGTTATGGGTTTTATGAAATTTTGAAACAAATTGTAAGTATGAAACAAAAATAATATTCGATTGATTTTTAATGAAATAATGGCCTAATAGCTTGGCTTTTATATTCCTTTAACATTTGAAAACTCTCTCCATATTTGACTTATTTATTGGTAAAAGAAAAAAAATTATACTAGACGTATGATTAATATTTATTTAGAGGATGGATTGGAAAATTTCCTATAACTTGCTGAATTATGTACGGATTTAAACAATTTTAATGGGAAATGAAAGCCAAGCCATCAGGTTATAAATAAAGTTTTTGTAATAATTTCATCTCAAGCTAAATTTTGGAAATTTTTTCGAAATTTGGATTTGTGAAATTTTTAAACAAATTGTCAGTGTGAAACATAATCAATAATCGATTTGATTTTTAATGAAATCATGGCCTAATAGCTTAGCTTTTATACTCCCATAACATTTTAAAAATCTCTCCATATTTGACTTATTTATTGATAAAAGAATAATATGTGTTCTACTAGATGTATGATTAATATTTATTTAGAGGTTATGTTGGAAAATATCCTATAACTTGGACAATTATAAACAGATTTAAATAATTTTGTGTTCATATCAAAGCCAAAACTTCAGCTTATAAATACAAGTTTTTACAATCAACTCACCTCAAGCTAAATTTTGAAAATTTTAGAGATTTTATAATAATTTTAAGCTTGTGAAATTTTTACACAAAATGTCAGTGTGAAACAAAATGAATATTAGATTTATTTTTTAATGAAATCATGACCTAATACCTTAGCTTTTATATTTCATTAAAATTTTAAAAATCCCACCATAATTGACTTATTTATTGATAAATGAAAAATGTGTGTACTACTAGACGTATGATTAATATTTATTTAGAGGTTAGGTTGGAAAATTTCGCATAACTTGGATAATTACTTAAGGATTTGAACAATTTTAATTGCATATGAAAGGCAAAACATCAATATCTTATAAATTTTATTTTGAAAAGTTGACAATTTATTGTGTTACCCCCTAAAGGGTTAATCACATTAAAGCAGATTTAATGTGCCATATTAAATACGTTACACGTTCGCTATATTCACTGTGTGGAATAATTTTTTGTTGCTCTTTTTTGCTGGCTTTTTGTGCAACAACCTCAGTTTCCAAAAAGTGACCACAATCATTTGGTTGGTCATCAAAATGTGCGTTAAATTTTAACTTTTATGAACGCTTTAGAAATAATGGCTGCCTGCAGTTTTGCACCCTTTTTAAAGCGCTCTGGACGAGCCACATTAAAACATTTTAAAAATAAATCATAAAATATATAACAAACAAAGGCAAAACTGGCTGCTACATTTTCAGTTAAAATATTAAATTTTGTTGAGAGATTTTTATTTTTTTAAAAAAAAAACATTTTTGGTAAACATGAAATTAATTTTGAGGATTTTAAAATAAAACATGACTTTGGTTAAACAGAGATTTTTGTGGTTCATTTGGGGGGCAGGAATATTATTGATGTAATTTAAAGGGGATTTTGTGGTTTATTATTGATTGTTTGAAATGTAAGTATTTTTTTTTTTTGATAGAGGATTTTTAAATGGACTTTATATTGTTGTTGATATATATTTGAATTTTTGCCAAAGTTTTTTTTTTTGTTAATTTTGTTAAGAAAATTGAGGGAACAAAGTTCGTTTATTTATATTTTAAATTCGAAATAGCCGTGAATTGTTTTCATTTTAAATTTATTTTTAAACTATTGCCAATATTATTTATTTTAATATTTTTATTATTATAATATAATATCCAGTTGCGCATTTTAGTTTTACGTCACATTTGGTTTGGAAATTTTAAATGGCCTTTTTTGGAAATCAAATAGAATTTTTTGCTTTCAAACAATGTTTTGTTTTCTTATAATAAGATTTCTTACTGAGTTTTTTTTTTGCTGGCTAGTAATTTAAACCACAAAATGTGGCAAGTAATATAATAAACCCACCAACACCTTTAGGCTTTGTTAGAGTGGAAGTATCACTTTACAAAATTTGTAATTTTATTCAGAGCTGCCAACAGAAAGAGTATACTAAATGAATTACCGGGGTAATTAGAAAAATAAAACTAACTGCCATACAAGAAAAAAAGCTACTTGTTGCTGATTATAATGTTGCCAAACTTAAGCAACATGTTGCTGAACTTTAGAAACATGTTCCCGAATTCTAGTACTTGCTCCTAATCTTTGGCAACATGTTTGCCAAACTTTAGCATTATTTTTTGCTAAACTTTAGCAACATGTTGCTGAACTTTTGACAATTTTTATCAACATTTTGCAAACTTCAACAACACTCTGCTGAATACTAGAAACATGTTGCTGAAGTCTAAAAATTTTTTGCTGAAGTCTAGAAACATATTGCTAAAGTTTCACAATATTTTTGCAGAACTTAAGCCACATGTTGCTAGACTCTATCAACATGTTACTGAACACTAGCAACATGTCGCTAAACTCTAGCAACATGTTGCTGGACTTAAGAAACATGTTCACGAACTCTAGCAACATGTGAAGGAACTCTGTCAACATGTTGCTGAACTCTGGCAACATGATGCTGAGCTCTAACAACATGTTGAGCTCTAACAACATGATGCTAAACTCTAGCAAAATATTCGTGCACTCTAGCTACATGTTGCTGGACTTTAGAAACATGTTGACGAACTCTGTAAACATGTGGCTGAACTCTGGCAACATGTTTATAAACTCTGAAAAAATGTTGCTGAACTCTGGCAACATGTTGCTGAATTCTGGCAACATGTTGTTGAACTCTGGCAACATGTTGCTGAACTCTGGCAACATGTTGCTGAATTCTGGCAACATGTTGCTGAAATCTGACAACATGTTGCTGAAATCTGTCAACATGTTGCAGAACTCTGGCAACATGTTGCTGAACTCTGGCAACATGTTGCTGAACTATAGTAACTTGTTCCTATACTTTAACATCATGTTTGCTAAACTTTAGCAACATGTGGCTGTAATTCGGGAACATGTTGCTGAACTCAAGCAACGATTTACTGACTTTATATCTAACTTTAACAACATGCTGCTGAACATTAGAAACATGTTGCTGAAGTCTAAAAAATTGTTGCTAAAGTCCAGAAACATATTGCTAAGTTTTGCTATATTTTTGCCATATGTTGCTGAAATCTAGCAACCTGCTTATGAAGACTAGCAAAATGTCGCTGTACTCTAGGAACATGTTGCTATTCTCTAGCTACATGTTGCTGGACTTAAGAAACATGTTGATGAACTCTAGCAACACGTTGGACTCCGTCAATATGTTGCTGAACTCTGTTAACATGTTGCTGAACTCTCGCAACACGTCGCTGTACTCTAGCAACATGTTGCTGAACTCTATAAGAATGTTACTGAATTCTGGTAGCATTTTACAGAACTAAAGGTCCATTTCTTATGAACATGTTGCTTCTTAGCAATTTTTAAATGCAAAAATCTCTTCAATCTGTCTGAAACTCATATGTAGTTGGCATGAGTGTTACCTTCATTAACTAGTCATTGTGGTGAAAATCTAAAAAACTGTAAATGAATATCACTTGGGTATTGCCACATCTTAACCACATTTTAAGCTATTTGTAGAAGATATGTAGTTGTTTTAAGCACAGAACTGCAACAAGCGTTTATCACAAAAAATAGAAAATCTTAGAACTATTGTCATTGTGAAATACTTTGATTTCCCCCTTAAATACCTGGTATGCGATTGATTGAGTTCTTGTGGAATTATTTTGCAAATTTAGTTAATAAATGTTCTCTCTATGTTATTAATTATACGTAAACATTTCGCTTAAATGCTTTATTGTATTGCAAATGCATGTGGGAATCTGAAAATTCTTATTTGAAATTCATAAAATTTTTAGCAAAATGTTTAATTGCAATGCCACGCTCTACTTGCTAGAAGAATTTAATTGTGTTTGGTTATTTAACAGTTAATTAAATTTAATTATAAATTATTAAATAACTGGGTGATTGAAAAATATGTACAAGCATTTAAATCAAATCAAATATACACAAATAAATCGATACAGTCTTTAAGTAATTTTTCCAGCAAGCAAATATTTGAGACTCCCTCAAAATAGTTTAAATCAAAAGTTGTAATAATCTAAAAAGAAACATAATCTTTTTCTCTCTAAAAATAACACTTTGAGATTGTGGTGGCCATAAAAAGCCAACAATTTTATAGATTTCCCATAGAACTAGAACTAATCTTAATGATTTTATGGTTATAGCTATTTGTATTTCTATTTCTCGTCTCCCTACAATGTTTAGTGATTGATTAAATGTGATGAAGTCACTACAATCACTGCTTAATTCCTTTGACAAATAAGAAAATGTTCTAAAACCAAAACGAAAACCCAACAACCAGTCAGTTTATCTAGTCTCGTCCAAAGGCAGCCTAAGAAAACAATAGAAACCATAAGGAATTAATGCGCAAAAAGGATGTGTGAATGAAAGTCTATGGATGATAATTAAATGATAAAATAAAGATTTAGGATTGTAGCTTGCTCACTCACACTATGATTGCAAAACTAAAAAAAAGGTTAGATAAATGAAATCTGTGTTGCAGGAAATTTAAATAAAATTAATCAAATTAAAGGTAGAAAGACTATAGGATAGAATAGTAGGGTGGTACTTGTTTTGAAATGGGATATATTGCTGAACTCTATTACCGTATTTCAGGACTAAACCAAGAAGTTTCCTAAGTCTAGCAACATGTTGCTGAACAATAGCAAATTATTTGTATTAACTTTAGTGATATGTTGCCTAATTCTAGATTACTTTGATTAATTTTAGAACTCTAGAAACATGTCCCTAAACAATAAGAACATGTTGCTGAAATCTAGAAACATTTTGCTGAACTAAAGAAATATTTCCAAACTCTAGAAACATGTTTCTAAACAATAACATGTTGCTGAAATGTAACTAAATGTTGCTGAACTAAAGAATCATTTCTGAACTCTAGCAACATGTTGCTAAATTCTTGAAAGATGTTTCTTAACATGTCGCAGAACTCTAGCAACATTTTTCCAAATTCTAGGCTAATGTTGCTGACCACTAGAAAGATATTGCTGTATTCTAGTAAAATGTTGCTCAACTCTACCAAAAAATACAACAGAATTCTAATATGTTGCTAAACTCAAGCAACACTTTGGTGATTTTAAGGAATATACAACAAATTGCTCAACTCTAGCAACATTACAAAAAAGATTTTTCAAAACTCTACTAACAGGTCTCAGAATATGTTGCATTGATCAGAAAAGTTCAGCTTAACTACAGCAACCTTTTGCATAACTTCAGAAACATTTTGCATAACTCTAGCAACTTGTCACATTACTACTTGAAACATATGGCTAAGAAATTGTTCTCTAGCAACATGTTGCTGATTTCTTTAATCTGCTACAGAACTTTAACAAATTATTGTAGAACTCTAGAAACATGTTACTAAACATGTTTAGTATGTTAATAAACTGAAGCAAAATGTTCCTAAACTCTAGCAATATGATGCTGATAACTATCAACATGTTGCTGAACTCTAGTAACATGTTGCCACACTCTAGGAACATGTCGCTGGAGACGCTGTATTCTGCAGTTTATCATCATGTTGTTAAACTATAGCAACATGTTACTAAAATATATAAACATGTTGCTGAACTCTAGCAACATGTTGATGAACTGTAGCATCATGTTGTTAAACTTTAGAAACAGGTTGCTGAAGTCGAGTAACATGTTGCCTAACTCTAGCAACATGTTGCTAAACACTATTAACATGCTGCTGAGCTTTAACAAAATGTTGCTGAACTCGAGTAACATGTTGCCTCACTATAGACACATGTTGCTGAAATCTAGCTGAACTCTAGCAACATGTTGCTGAAGTCTAGCAACATGTTGCTAAACCCTAGACACATTTTACTGAACCCTAGAAACATCTTACTGAACCCTAGAAACATCTTACTGAACCGTATCAACAAGTTGCTGAACCCTTGAAAAATGTTGCTTAACACTAGCAACATGTTGCTAAACCCTAGAAACATTTTACTGAACCCTAGAAACATCTTACTGAACCCTAGAAACATCTTACTGAACCCCAGCAAAATCTTACCGAACCCTATCAACAAGTTGCTGAACCCTTGAAAAATGTTGCTTAACACTAGCAACATGTTGCTAAACCCTAGAAACATGTTTAAACTTTAGCAACATGTTGTTGAACTTTAGCAACATGTTGCTGAACTCTGGCAACATGTTGCTGAACTCTGGCAACATGTTGCTGAACTCTGGCAAGATGTTGCTGAACTCTGGCAACATGTTGCTGAACACTAGCAACATGTTGCTGAATACTAGCAACATGTTGCAGAACTCTAACAACATGTTGCTGAACTCTAGCAACATGTTGCTGAACTCTAGCAACATGTTGCTGAACTCTAGCAACATGTTGCTGAACTCTAGCAACATGTTGTTGAACACTATCAACATGTTGCGCAACACTAGCACTCTAACAAAATGTAGCTTAACTCAAGTAAAATGTAGCCTGACTCTTGGAGTATGTTGTTAGAAACATATTGCTGAACTCATGTTGCAAAACTCTATCAACATGCTGCTGAGCTTTAACAAAATGTTGCTGAACTCGAGTAACATGTTGCCTGACTATAGGAGCATATTGCTGGATACTAGAAACATGTTGAAGAACTCTATCGTCATGCTGAACCCTAGCAACATGTTGCTGAGCTTTAGCAATATAATGCTGTACTCCAGTTACAGGTTTCTGATTTTTAGGAACATGTTGCAATTAAATAATTTGTTTGCGCCACCTCAATACATCTAATATTTCCTTATTTCGTAAACCCTCAGAGCTAAATTGTGAGTTACTTTGCTTCACTATTTTGATTTAAGTTAAAACATTATTTTAGCATTTATTGTTTGTCTCTACACATTTCACAGCATTTCAAATAATTCTAAACAAACATTTTTCATTTCCAACCAAGATTCTCTTACAAACTCCTCCTCACAACCTTTTTTTTTGTTTATGCATCAATAGATTTTTGAATGGCAGCACTAGGAAAACAATACATTTCAAGGAGATGTTCCTAAGGGGAGGAAGATTTAACGGACAAAAGCGCCCAGCAAAACAACAAAAAAAGTGTTAAATGTTTTATGGCCTTTTCTTGTTTTTTTAGGTTTCATTTAAAATATTTTCTTACAACAAAAATCAATTTGTTTTGATTAGAAAAGAGAAACAAAGTAGAGAAAAAACCGTTACACTCGACATCTCTCAGAACACTTAGATTTACATTTGACTCTTCTTAGGTTTTTTTTCGAAACAAGAAAAATACACGAGTGTATCTGTTTAATAACTTGTGTGTCCCTTCGTTACACTTCATCGTGTTGTTTTGATGGTGTTGTTGATACAAACTCCCACTCTCTTCCTCTCCCTAAGTTTTTTTTTTTTTGTATAAACTGTGCTACATTTGTACTCACATGTATAAACTGATGGATTTATGGCCTTTTGTCATTTTTACTGTTGTTATTTTTACACATACACTTGTAGCAATAAGTAAATGTTAAAGTGTAAGTGGGGTTTTTAATGTAAAAATTTAAAAAATACATGACAAACTTTATTTAGAATATAATAAATCTTGTATTTCTATATATTTTTGCTAAAACTCCCTTTCTCTTTCCGCAAAACTTACACAACCTATAACAATAACACAGCAACATTTAGTTTATTATTCACAGTTCAAATAAACAGCAACACAAAAAATAAATTGTGAAAAATCAAATTGAAAAACATGAGGAGATTTTTTTAATAATACATTTTTCAAATAAGCAAATTCATTTTACACACACGCACACACTCACTCACACACTCACTCACGTACCTAGAAAATTTTAATTGAAATTTATGTCTCATTTAGAATGTAAATTATAATTTAGTATATTTTTGCCCGGAATATTGTATGAGTAGTGTGAATGTGAGTGAGTGAGTGAGTGAATGTTTGCTTGCTAAATTGCGTTTAAATGTAGATTTTTGATTTAAATGAGCAGGTGCTTGGGTGTTGTTGGGGCTGTTGGGAGCTGCTGCTGTAGCAGCTTTAGATTCGCATTCAGGCAAACTAGAAATTAAAACAAATTTTCACATTCGCAACAATTTATTCATGCTTATTCTGCATTCAAATATTCATTCGTTTATACATTTGTTCATTTCATTTGATTTTCAGTTGATTTCAATTGAATTGTAGTTTTTTTTTTGCTTTCTTTCATTCTTCCAGCACTGAACTATGGAGATTTATTATTTTTAACACACATGCACACTGCCGTAATTCATTTCTACTAATACAAATTTGCTGAATTTATTATGTGTTTAGGGTTTTTGTTTAGACTTTTTAAGCTGGGAAATTGAAGTGAGGTTTTGTCTTAACCCTCTAATGCTTAATCATGCCTCAAGGCACTCATCGCAAAATGACAATAAATGCAAATATAACTGATATTTCATTTCAAAATAATTTAAGGAGGTTTTTTAGCAACTGTTACATGAGTTTTTGAAATGAAAAAATCATTAATATTTGGATTTTTGCGATTGGTGCCTTGTGAATGCTTAAGCACCAGAGGGTTAAACTTTAAATTAGATTTTATGGGTTTGTAATTTGAATCAAGGTTTTTTTTTCCAAAAAATATGATTTGAATATGTATTTTTATTGAAATTAGCGATTATTTTGTGAAATTAGTGGAAAAAGTGTTTTTTTTTTTTAAATATGCGTTTTTCTTTTATTGTGTTAAAATACGATTTTTCCCATTATTTTATGACGACTTTTTTTTTTGGAAATTTGCAATTTTCTGTAAATTAGCGCTTTTATAAAATTGAAGAATTTTTTATAAGTTCGCGATTTTTTGTTAAGGTTATTTTTTTTTGCAAATAAGCGATTTTTTCAAATAGGCGATTTTATGAAAAATAAATTATTTTTATGTGAAATTAACAATTTTTGTTAAATTATCAAATTTTTGTAGAATTATTATTTTTTATGACCAAATAAGCGTTTTTTGGTGAAGTTGCGTTTTTTTTTTTTTAAATTTGCGATTTTTTGATAAAAATCTGCTGTTTTGATGAAAATATTAGCATTGTTTTGGCGAAATCATAATTTTTTTTTTAAAATTCCGGTTTTTTTAAATTAGCGTTTTTTTCATTTTTTTTTGGAAAATTTTTTTTTTTAAATTACATTATTAGTGAAACAAGCCACTTTTAAAAAGAAAATTATTTTAAGAGTTAAATTAGTGCTTTGTGTTGTAATTATTGGTTTTTTGCAAATAAGCGATTTTTTCAAATTGGCGATTTTTGGGAAAATCAATGACTTTTGTGTGAAATTAACAGTTTGTATTAAATTATAGCGAATTTTTGATGGAAACATTTTTTATCACCAAATAAGCGATTTTAGGTAAAGTAGCATTTTTTTTTAAATTGGCGATTTTTAATAAATCACTGCAATTAGCGGTTTTGATGTGAATTAGCATTGTTTTGGCGAAATAATACATTTTATAGTTATACTAGCATTTTTTTTTGAAAAACAAATTTACCAAAGCTTACAAAACTTTACTTGTGAAAAGCAAATGTCCAAAAGTTTTTGCTTTTGTAAAATGTTGATTTTTTTCTTTTTGTGCTTTGCGGTTTTTTGCAAATAGGCGTTTTTTTGAAATTGGCGATTTTTTTTAACAATCAATGATTTTTATTGATTATTATAGCAAATTTTTGATGAAAATATTTTTTTTATCCCAAATAAGCGATTTTAGGTAAAGTAGCGTTTTTTTAAATTGGCGATTTTTTAATAAATCACTGCAATTAGCGGTTTTGATGTAAATTAGCATTGTTTTGGCGAAATAATAAATTTTTTTTAAAATTCCGGTTTTAATTAAATTAGCGTTTTTTTTAATTTTTTCATATGAATTGGGTTTTTTTTTGCAAAATAAGTTTTTTTTTTGAAATTACAGTTTTTGTGAAACAAGCTACTTTTAAAAAGAAAATTATTTTAAGAGATTTTTTGAAAGAGTTAAATTAGTGCTTTGTGGTGTTATTAGCGGTTTTTTGCAAATAAGCGATTTTTTTCAAATTGGCGTTTTTTGGGAAATTAAATGATTTTTGTGTGAAATTAACAATTTGTATTAATTATATCGAGTTTTTGATGGAAAAATTTTTTTATCACCAAATAAGCGATTTTAGGTAAAGTAGAGTTTTTTTTTAAATTGGCGATTTTTTAATAAATCACTGCAATTAGCGGTTTTGATGTAAATTAGCATTGTTTTGGCGAAATAATATTTTTTTTTAAAATTCCGGTTTTGAATTAAATTAGCGTTTTTTTTTTAATTTTTTCATATGAATTGGGGTTTTTTTGCAAAATAAGTTTTTTTTGAAATTACAGTTTTTGAAACAAGCTACTTTTAAAAAGAAAATTATTTTAAGAGATTTTTTGTAAGAGTTAAATTAGTTGTTAAATAAGTGCTTTGTGGTGTAATTAGCCGTTTTTTGCAAATAAGCGATTTTTTCAAATTGGCGATTTTTTAAAAATCAATGATTTTTGTGTGAAATTAACAATTTGTTTTAAATTATAGCGAATTTTTGATGGACATTTTTTTTATCACCAAATAAGCGATTTAGGTAAAGTAGCGTTTTTTTTTAAATTGGCGATTTTTTAATAAATCACTGCAATTAGCGGATTTAATGTAAATTAGCATTGTTTTGGCGAAATAATAGATTTTTTTTTAAAATCCCAATTTTTATTTAAATTTGATTTTTTTTGTGAAATTGCATTTTTAGTGAAACATGGATTTTTGGCGATTTTTAGTTATACATACTAGCTTTTTGTAAAGCAAATGTTCAAAAGTTTACAAAACTTTACTTGTATTTTTTTTTTTTTTTTTGAGAAATAAGCGATTTTCTGTGAAACGTTTTTGTAAAATTTTGATTTTTTTTTAAATCAATTTTTTTTTGAAATGTTTTTTTTTTTGTAAAATTTTGATTTTTTTGAAATTGGAAATTTCTTTTGTTAAATTTGTGCTTAATTATTTTTTTATGACCAAATAAGAGATTTTTTTCCTGAAGTTGCGTTTTTTTTAAATTGGCGATTTTATTTTATAAATTACTGCGGTTTTGATGTAAATTATCATTGTTTTGGCGGAATAATAAATTATTTTTAAAATCCCGTTTTTTAATTAAATTAGCGTTTTTTTGTGAATTTTTTTTTTTAGTGAAGGAGCGACTTTTAAATACCTTTTTTAAAATTAGCGTTTTTTTCATTTGAATTATCGTTTTTTTTTTGTGAAGTTGCATATTTAGTTTTTTAGTATTTAGTTAGTATTTTAAGCCATTTTTGTGAAACTAGAGTTTTTTTATGAGGATTTTTTCGAAAAGCAAATGTCCCAAAGCTTCCAAAACTTTACTTGTGAAAAGCAAATGTCCAAAAGTTTTTGTTTTTGTAAAATTTTGATTTTTTTCTTTTTGTGCTTTGCGGTTTTTAGCAAATAGGCTTTTTTTCAAATTGGCGATTTTTTGGAAAATAAATGAATTTTAACAATTTGTGTTAAATTAGCCAATTTTTGTAGAATTAATTTTTTTATGAATTTTTTTAATTGGCGATTTTTTATAAATTAAGCGATTTTTTTAAATTGGCGATTTATTAATAAATTACTGCAATTAGCTGTTTTCATGAAAATTAGCATTGTTTTGGCGTAATAATAGATTTTTTAGCGTTTTTTTTAATTTTTTTTTTTGTGAAATAGCAATTTAAGTGAAACAAGCTATTTTTTTAAAAAAAAAAAATATTTTAGCGATTTTTGTGAAACTAGAATTTGTTATGAGAATTTTTGGCGATTTTTAGTTATACCAGCGTTTTTTTTTGAAAAGCAAATATGCAAAAGCTTACAAAACTGTACTTGTGATGGCATTAATGGACAAATTTCAGGGATTTTCAATAGCAATATCCTCGAATGTACAAAAATACAACCTTAAATTATTTGGAAACTTCTGGAAACTGATTGAACCATACAAAAGGATATAGTTTCATTGTTAAATTGTTTGAATTGAAAACCTATGACAATATACCAGTATCCTTATTATCATGGTCTAGGTTGGTACATACATATTCTGTACTTTCGACTCTTGCTTGCAAACCCTTGTCAAATATATTCATTCATTTTAGCCTTTTAATTTCAGTTTGCTCTCTATTATTGTATATTTTCAGCTATTTTTGTTTGATTCATTCATTCATTCATTCTCCTATTACTTGTTTTGCATTTCGAAGTATTTTAATTTTAGCAATATTTCATTGTATCAACTACAAATTAAAATGTTAATACATACAACATCCATATACATCCATTTAACATTCAGCATAATTTATATGCAACAAAATCCAACTAAACCTGCAACAAACTATGTGTGACAATTGTAATGACAGTTTGGTGGTAGAAGTGCAAATATTTATTAAAAAAAATTCACACATTTACACATGCAAAATATAAAATGCTAAAATTTTTCATGCAGATTTTTTACATAACGAATATAATACAATGAGATTTTTGTATAAAATGTTTTAAATTTAAATTTAGATTTTAATTAAAAAAGGGGGTTTATTTATGTTAAAATAGTGTGAATATATTTATAAAGTAATTTAATAGGGGAATTATTAAATATCAAAAATGTCATCTGTGAGAAAGTAATTAGTTTTTTTTTAATTATATTTATTTAATTTAATAATATTTTAAAAGGGGTAGAAAATGGGTCAAAAGTTTATTTTTTATCTTATATCTTTAACTGTGACCCTCCCTACTAAATTTATTTGTCAGCCCACCCAAACAAACCCACTCTCATTGTTAATTATATTGAGTCAGGTTGTTATTACGCTTTTCTAATATTTATTATTGTTATTAAAATACTACTGGAAATGCATGCGAAATTCATAATAAAAATTATTAATTTATTTCAATTGTTTTGTCAATTATTGTCGTATAAACAAATTTAGCTGTCGTAAAATCAGTTTCTATGGCTTTACCATTTCATCATCATCAATTAATTAAAATAATAAACAAACAAGCCATTTTAGCGGAATAGAATTAATAATGTAAAGCTTAAATAACAATTTAATTTGAATTTCTAATTAATAAACTTTTTCATGTAAAACAATGAAATTTCTATGGAAGATGACTAAATAATAGAATGATTAAGAGAAAGTACTAGAAGTAGATTTGGAATTTTTAAAAATTTCTTATTTGTGGAAAGCAGCATTTTATAATATTCATAATCAAGAAGAAAATTAAAAAAAAATTTGATTAGAAACCGAGATATAGATTTTTAAAGTTTGAGGAAAATGAAATTGGTGGGGAATGCATATAACTCAACTGCTCCACCAATTTTGTTTTTTTCAAACTTTAAATTTCCTTATATTGTGTTTTAAACATATTTTGTTCAATTTTTTTCTGATTATGAATAATGTGAATAAATAATAAAATTTAAAATTCTAAATTTTTAAAAAAAATATTTAATATTTTTTTTAAATAAATTTTGAATTTTTTTTGATTTTGATTTTTTTTTAATTTTTGAACAAATTAATCATAATTCACATTAATTTAATTTTTTAAATTTTTTTTTTAAAATTTTCAAAATTTGCTAAATATTTGATAAACAAAAATTTATGTTTTGAAAAATAACAAACGGAACTAGTTTGGGAAAATTTCGTTATTTGTCAAATTTAAAAATTCTTTACAATTCTTTAAATATTTTACAATTTTTCTTTAAAAATTTAATATTATTTTTTGTTTTTTCCTTTGTGAAAATTTCATTTTCAGTTTTATGTAAAACTGTTATTAAAATTTGTATAGTAAAGGTCAATTGCCATTTTTAGGTTTTTTAATTTAAATAAACACATTTTTTGTTAGCCAAGAAATGTTTTTAAATAAAATAACGTAATAGAAGCACTTTTATTAGAATATTGCACTTGAAATTTGTATTGCTGGTTAATATTAATTAAAAAAATATTTGTTTCAACATCAATTTTTTTCCCAGAAACAAAATTACATATATATTCAAGCATATTAAATATATTGTTCGTATTAATTTCTATTTAATTTACTGTTTTCTATTGCAGGAAAAATTAAAATATTTTTCCATTGTTTTCGATTTATGAATTTGATTAAATTTTGTATATTACATGATTTTGACATTTAATGCCAACAACGTTTTTCTACTCATTTTATTTATAAACTTGTCAGATTTCTTAAGGAAATTTCAAAATTTTCCTAAAATTATTTTAAACTAAAAGAAGAAAAATTTAACATTGAATTTCATTAAAACGTATGACAGCTACACAAAATAGAAGTCCTGTTACAACAAAATAAGTAAACGAAAAGTTTTTGCTAAAAATCCTCCCAATACTTTGAATTATTTGCCAACAGATTTTAGTTTTTATTTTCGATTTCATTTCTTTCCTTATTGTTTTAGCATCAATATGACATCATATGTCAAAGATTTTCTTTTTCGGCGAAGACAAAAATGAAAAATTCCTTTACAACTGTGGGAGAGCAAGATGAGTAAGAAAACTTAGTCTTAAAACAAATGTTTTCTGTAGAAGTAGATGGCAAAAAAAAGGACAAAAGGGTTTCGTTTAACTGCAAACTTTAGATTGGTGTCCTCACAATACACATCACATACGGATATGACATGCTGTTGTGTTCTCTGCGATTTTTTTTTTTGCAATCTAAAACGTGACATCTAAAGGCAGAGTAGGGAAAAGCTAAAAGTGGAGCAATATTTTCCGATAGACAGAAAATTTGTCACAAAGCAACTTTTGTTGCTAGACAGAAATTTTTTGTGTGTTACAGAGCAAATTCTGTGCTAGACAGAAAAGTTGTCTGTGTCACAGAGCATCTTCTGTGCTAGACAGAAAAGTTGTCTGTATCCTAAAGTAACTTCTGTGTTAGACAGAAAAGTTGTCTGTGTCACAGAGCAACTTCTGAGCTAAACTGAAAAGTTGCTCTGTGTCACAGAGCAACTTCTGTACTAGACAGAAAAGTTGTCTATGTCACAGAGCAACTTCTGTGCTAGACGGAAAAGTTGTCAGTATACTAAAGAAACTTCTGTAATAGACAGAAAAGTTGTATGTGTCACAGAGCAACTTCTGTGCTAGATAGAAAAGTTGTCTGTGTCACAGAGCAACTTCTGTATTAGACAGAAAAGTTGTCTATATCACTGAGCAAATTCTGTGCAAGAAAAAATGTAGGCATAATAGATCAACTTCTGTTCTAGACTGACAAGTTATCTGTGTCACAGAGCAAGTTTTGTTGCTACAATTTAATTAGCGCGCCTTTTATTTCCCCTCCCAATTTAACTCTATTTTTTTTCGAATTTTTATTTTTCTTTCTTTTTTGGGCCAAACACAAAACGTTCTATTTAAGTTGACGATTGTGTTGCTCTTCGTGTTTCAGTTTCTTTTTTCTGTTTTAATATTTTTCCCTTCCATTCAGTGCGTGTGTTTGTGCTCTCTGCCTCCCCGGTCACGTTAGTTGTTAAAGTGTCAATTTAAACCGGCGTCAAACCGGAAGTGATAAAACGGAAGTAAACTTGTAGAAAATCTTCATTTAGTTCAGCAATAAAAGGGTGTTTCTTACCATCCACTAACCATTTTGTATTCAAATAGTTCAAACATATTGAGCTGGGGTAGAAAAAGCTGCAAAGTGTCACACATTTTATGTGGAAAACGAATAGAGGAATTGAAATGGAAGGACACAATTGCAATGATAAATTGGTTAATTTTGGCAGAATTGAAATTGCTAGTTTTTAAAAATGACCTTAAAACGGGAGGCAGTAAATGGGAGAGAAAGAAATACAAGTGAAATATGAAGTTGTTGAAAGAAGCACAACATCCTGATGGCTTTATTAATGATAAAGAATTAGTACTAGGATTAGTACTAAAATTTAGGGGAAAATATCAAACAAGTGATAGCTTTTAAAAGTTTACCTTTTAAATTTTATATAATTTTATATTTTAAAACCAAAGTTTTGGTGTTTATTAAACAACATGATTTTCTCATTAAAATCCCATGATAAACAGCTCCAAAAAACCCACCGAAAAATGCTTTTATTTTTAGAGGTAAATTTTTTTTCCAGAACATATTTTTCCTTTTTGCCTTTATTTAGATTTATTTTGAGAACAAAAATTTTTGTTGAAATAAACTTTTAATTTAAATGAAAATAATTTATAAATATGTTTGAAAAGTAAAGCTTTGTGGCAAAAAGAAATTGTTTGTGGCTTTGAAAGACAGAGGAAAAACCTATGCCAAAAATAAGTTATTTGTACATAAAGAAAAAGATAAAGTTTGAATTAATGGTTTTTAAATGAAATTATAATAAAATAAGTTACAAAGCAAGGGTCTGCTGCTATTATTTCTCAATGTAATAAAAGCAACTTTTGAATACATTTAAATATAAATTGTTCAAAAATAAAAAATGTTTAAAAATAAAAAATGTTCAATACTTTTTTCAATATTTTTTTTTTATTTATAGAAAATTTAAAAAAAAAATTTGGGAATTTAAAATTTTTTTATTTTTGGAAAGCCGCATTTTATAATATTAATAATCAAGAAGAAAATTAAAAAAATTTAGCTTAGAAACCGAGATATAGATTTTTAAAGTATGAGGAAAATGAAATTGTCGGGTAATGCATATAACTCAACTTCTCCACCAATTTTGTTTTTTTGCAAACTTTAAATTTTCATATCTTGTGTTCGAAACACAATTTTTTTAAATGTTTTTGTTATTATGAATAATGTCGATAAATAATAAAATTTAAAATTAAATTTTTTTTTTAAAAATATTCAATAAATTTTTTTTAAAAAATTTTAATTTTTTTTTTTGATTTTTCTAAAAAATTTCTTATTTGTGGAAAGCAGCAATTTATAATATTCATAATAAAGAATAAAATTAAAAAAAATTTTGCATAGAAACGAAGATATAGTTTTTTTAAGTTTAAGGAAAATGAAATTGGTGGGGAATGCATATAACTCAACTTCTCCACCAATTTTGTTTTTTTCTACCTTCAAATTTCTATATCTTCTGTTCTAAACATAATTTTTTTTAAATTTCTGATTATGAGTAGTGGAACAAATAATATAATTTTAAATTTTTTAAAAAAATATTCAATAATTTTTTTAAAAAAATTTTAATTTTTTTAAACAAATTTTAATTTTTTTCCTTTTTGATTTTTTTTAAATTTTTGCAAATATTAACTATCAGGCCAATTATGAAAAAAAATTCCCCGGGAGTTTTTTTCCCTTTTCTCATTTTTCCTATTCAAATTCTATGTTAAAAAAACGAAAAGGGAAAAAACTGTCAGTTTTTTTTTTAAATTATCAAAATGTGCTAGACTAATAATTAGTTTTTAATATCTGATAAACCTAAATTTGTTTTTAAAATAAAAAAAACACACATTATTTAATTTTCCTTGTTTAAAATTTTTATTTGTGTTTATTTTGTTACAGGAATTTTAACCTCAAAATGCAGCGATAAAGAATTTAGATGCGACACTGGTCAATGCATACCCATACGTTTCCTGTGTGATGGTGAATCTGATTGTCCGGATCATAGTGATGAAATGATAACGGAATGTAAATTTAGAGGTAAGTGAAAACATTTTCCTTTTTAATTGCAATTTAAACTATAATCTACACAATAATCAAATGAATATAGGTGTTACAAATTTCAAAGAAGAAATATAAAATACTAGAAGAAATTTTGCCTGAAAATTTTAAATTAACACGAGACCTAGAATATTGAAAAAGTTAAAGGAAAATATTATGAAAAAAAAATTTAAATCCTTTTTTTTTCTTGCATAAATGCATGTCTGTATGATTTGCGCAAAAAAAATTGTTTGTGTAAATACTTTGTATGTAACTTGAGGTTCATAAAGCCTGTTTGAAATAAATAAAACCTTGTTGAGTTGTTTCCTTTTGATAGTTTGCACAAAACAAACTCCCATACTCATTTAAAAAGGCCCAACACATACACACACACATAATTCCAATTGCTTTTTCATACATATTGAGGTTTAAAATTACCTTGTTTGTACAACAAATTGTGGCATACAAGTAAGTATCTGCTGCATAGCAGTCAATTGATCATCGTCAATGTAACACAGGCTTTCATCGTCATAGTCATCATCAACATCATAGTCATGCATTCTTTACAATTTTTTTTATTTTTTTTTGTTTTTAATTTTTATCATATTTACCTATTTGAGAGAGTCTTTTCTCTTCTTTTTTGTATTAACATTCAACTGGAATTTTGCCAGTAGTTGTTGCAAAAAAATACGTTTATACATTTTTAAACTTCCGTTTATGTATGTTTTTTTTTGTGAGAGTAAATTTGTATAATTTTGTTGGTTTTGTATAGCAAAGGTTTTAAGTTTCTCATACATATAAGTAACAACTTCCGCTTTACTATTTACTAGAACTACTACTACTATTTATTACTACTGGTTAATGTGATGCTGTTGCTTTTTTGTGTTTGATGTTGCAACATTAAAGTGTTTGATTACGCCTTTGAACACCTCTCAGTTATAGGCCCAACAAACTAGCACAAGTGTGAAGAAACAAAAGCTCAAAAAAAGACTTTATATTGCACCACTGCTACACATTGTGGCATTCTGTAAAGGAAGTAAATACAGTCCTGTAACATCAAGGAAAAAGTTAAGTAGTTTTTATAGTTTTCAGCAGAGCATTTTAAAGTTTTAAATTGCAATTCAAAATCATAGTAAATGTCAATGAATTGTATGATTTTTATAAAAATTTGGGACAGTATGGAGATTCAAGAAATCTAACTAGTTTTCTTGTTGCCACTGTAGTCTTAACCCAGCAACAGTTTGAATATATATTCGATTTATTCTAAATGGTCATGAATTCAAAGTAATTTTAAATAAAAAAATAAAAGAAACAAAAATAAATTTTGTATTTCTTTTAAATTTTGTCATAAATTTAAATTTTTTAATTAAGAAATTTTCATCATAAATTTCCATTTTTTTAATTAAAACAATTTTATATTTTCTCTAGTTAAAACAAACCTTAGCTCACTATTCATAATCCAAAGGAAAATTTTTTAAAAGTTTGTTAAGAAGCCAAAGATATTAATTTTTAAAGTTTGAAATGCATGACTTCCCCACCAATTTAGTTTCTCAAAACTTCAAAAATGCATATTTTGAATGCTACACACACATTTTTTAATTTTATTTTTGATTTTAAATATATAAATTATTTGCATAATTTGAATAAATTATTCCAAAAAAATTATAGATTTTTTAAAATTTCTAAATTTGGAAAAAAAAAATTTCACTTTTTTTTTTTGCTAAATTTGCTTTTTTTTACAAAATAAAAAAATTTGTAGTTTTCGATTTTTGATTACAACATTTTAAAATTTTCTTAATTTATTTGTTTCTAACAGTTACTATTCATAATCTAAAAGAATTTCTTCTTAGGAAGTTTAAAAATGAATTTATAAGGTTTTTAATATAAGAAATTGGCGGAGAAGTTATAAAACATATATGACTTCTCCGCCAGTTTTGTTTCACGAATCATCAAAATTGAATATTTTCAGTTCTACGCAAAGTTTTAAAAATTTTATTTTTGTTTATAAATAATAAAAATTTAATTTAAAATTCGAACATATTTTTTTTTAAATTTTAGATTTTTTAAAATTTTTGAAAAACTAAATTTTTCTCATTTTATTTTTTAATATTTCTCAGTTTGTATGTAGCAACCACTGAATAAACATAATTCAAAAGAAAATTTAAAAAAATTTGATTTAGCAGCAAAAATATTGATTTTGAAGTTTATACAAAAAACAAAATTTGTGGGGAAGTTATATAGACCAACATAAATTCCCCACCAGTTTTGTTTCTCAAAACTTCAAAAATGCATATCTTTGATTTTAAGCAAATATTTTTAAATTTTGTTTTTGATTATAAATAATATAAAAAACTGCTATAAATTGAACATATTTTTTTTTTTTAAAAATTTAGATTTTTGAAAAAAAAAATTATTGTTTTTTTAAGAATTTTTTCTTAAATCTTAAATTTTTTTCTTTTTAAATAAAATAATTTTAAATTTTCATAATCCAAAAGAAAATTTAAAAAAAGTTAGTTTTGAAGCCAATATATTAATTTTTAATGTAGGAAAAAACTAAAATTGGCAGAAAAGTTATATAACAGCATGACTTCCCCGCCAATTTTGTTTACCAAATTTAGAAATTTTTTTAAATTATATTTTTTTTTTATTGACAAACACCAATGCCAATATTAAAGTTTCCTTGAAATCCAGTCTTTAACTCTACTCATTTGTAAAGCTCATGTTAAATATTAGATTTTTGTGGTTCCTACATTTAGAATTTATGTTTTTGTTAACTAGTCCTGGGTGAGTTACCAATCTTAGTTTGTTATACAAAACATTCAAGCAGTTGGTTTAATTTACAAAAGAAACAAACTAACAACAAAAGGCAACTAAAGGAGAATGGACAAAATTTAAGAAAATTAAAGCATTTGTAATATAAAGCTAACACTACAAACATAAATATTCTTATGAAATCTAAAGTATGGTATTATAAATACACTACTGACACCTTTCTACTCTTTTTATATTCCTTGTTACATATTCCTTAACTTTCTTTTTTCATACTCTTACATAGTACAAAATGTCTATATATGTACAATGCAAAAAGAAAAAACTGAGTAGATTTGGAGTAAATCTCTATGGTAATATTAAATAGATTTAAAACCATTTTATTGTTGTTGCTACAGTAGTTATTTGTATTTTTGTAACTCCCATTTTCTTTAGTTGTTGTGGAAAACCTGCAAGTAACCATTTGTTAAGACAAATAAAACGAAAATGTTCATACATTCATAATGGTTTACACGTGATTATGTTAAGGAATGCTTTTTTCGTTTGTTTTGCTGTTAAATCTTACACAAAATGGGCAAAAGCTTTAACTTCAAAGTGCTGGTAGTGGAGTTTAGCATTGTACGAATTACAATATATCACTTTAACTTTCTACGTATTGAGGCAGGATTATATGATGTGGGAGAAGAGAAACCTTAATTTAAGGTTATTTTCAGCAAATGTTTTTAGTTGGTTTCTTTTAGAATTTTGTATGAGAAAAAGTAAAAGTGTTATATATAAATAGTGAGATTTGTTATGCAACTGAAATTTAATTTTTGTACAAATTTTATGCTTAAATGAAACTGATCATCATTCTGACAACAAAAACACACGTAAATACTCGAATTTTTATTTATCTTAAAAAACCACAATATAAATGAAAATGAAAAGAAGATGAAAACAAAAACTACAAGAAATTTGCCGATAACAAAAAAAGGCCAACTAAATACAATCAACGCATAAGCACAAAAACATACACAAAAGCCAAAAAAGAAATAAAAACCTTACAATAATACTTCTCGAAATGAATATTTGTACACATACTTACTCGTTCCACACATAAAAGGACCTCTAACTCAAACAACAATTACATTTCCTGTAACATACACACATAAGTGTATGTCTTTACTTCACATACATACACATCCACTTGTAGTTTTTAGACAAAAAAAACAAAAAATTCCCTCAAAAACCCACTTGACTCTGAAGTAGTGTATAGTATTTGTATGCTCCCCACCCTACTGGGATTAGGTTTTTGTCTAAACATTTCACAGTGGCATTAAAAATTTATAATTTCTATATAGGCCACAGAATCGATTTAAAGCAAGAATTTTTGTTATTTTTTTAAATAATGCTAATCGTTTTTATTATTTTAAAATAAAAAGAAAAATTAAAAAAAAAAATTTTTTAATTTTCCAGAAAATTAAATTGTGGGAGAAGTCATATAAGTTAAGACAACTTCCCCACCAATTTCGTTTTTCGAAAAATTCAAAAAATCATATTTTGGGTTTTAAGCTATTTTTTTAAAATTTTCTTTCGGATTATAAATAGAATAAATAAAAGTTTTTATTTTTAAATAAAAGATTTTGAAAAATTTCAAACTAAATTTTTTTTTATAAATTTAATATTTTAGAGGTTCTGTATTTATTTGAGTCGGCCTACTGTATTCAGCTTGTTACAGTTTGCAACTCCGCAGTTTTATTGTGTATGCTTTTTTATGATTGTTGTTTTGTAATCATGAAAATTTGTGGCCTTTTGAAAATTCATTTTGAATACCAACTCTTATGCACACATGTACACTCACATCAGGCCTATACAATAGTTGGCCAACACTACTTAACACGGGCACACACTATTACAACAGCCCAATAAAGCAAGCAACTGTTTGCTTAACAAACATTTGAATTTAAAGCTGAGCATTCACACTAAGAGAAAAATAGGGATCAAATAAATAAATAAATACAAGGATATTGCAAAATCTAACAAATTAAATAAAATAAATGATTCAATATCTACAAATATTGGAAGATACTACAGAAAAGTTTACTCAGTTAAGAATAGGAATAAAATTAAATTTCATTCATCTATTTCTTTGAGTGTCTAAACATTGACTCCCTTTTTCTCTCCCCTATAAATTCCTTTCTTTTATCATTTATTTTATTTCCACTTTGTGGTCAAATCTCTGTGGTACAGAAAATACAATTTCAAAAAAAAAAAAAATACATAAGAAAGCAAAACAGAATTTGTATGCAATGAAAGAAGAAAAAAAATCATGCAGAAATAACCAAATTCTTTATAAACATTTTGACGCTTAATTTTATATGTTTGTGGTCAACTTAACAAAACTATTTGCATAAAACGAAAATTAACATAGAAAAATTATTAATTTTATGCCACATTACAATAGAGCTAGAGGGATTAAAAGAAAATATTAAAAGTTTTCACACAACATGCGAAATAGGAAAGGGGAAAAAAGCAACGAAAATCCCTGATGACACATTGATGTGAGCAGATAATATGAAATGATAAGCTGTGTAAATAAAGCAAATAATAGAGTGAGAAGTAGGAAATGAAACAAATGAAGTATTATAAACAATATAAAAATTAAAAAATGGAAATTTTCTAAGAATAAAATATAACTCCAAATTTTTTATAAACTTAAACAAAATTTTGTTTGAATTTTCTGTAGATTAAGATTTATTTTAAAAAAAACATTTATCAGAATTTCTATAAAATAAAAATAAATTCGAATTTGTTTAAACAAAATTTATTTTGAAAATTCGCTGAATTTTCTAAGAAAAATTTAAATTGTCTTAATTTGTATCTAAGAAAGTTTTCGAGATTAAAAAAGAATAAATTTAATTAAAGACATTTTTTACAAAAATTTTAAAAAATCTAAAATTTTTTCGAAAAAATTTGTTTAAATTAGTAAGGTATTTCATATTATTTATAAACAAAAATAAAAGTTAATAAATTTTGTTCAAAAACCATGATATGCATTTTAGAAATTTTGGGAAACAAAACTGGTGGGGAAGTCATGTATGTTATATAACTTCCCTGTCAATTTCGTTTGTTTGCAAACTATAAAAATTCATTATTTAGCTTCTAAATAACTTTTATAACAATTATCGATAAAAAATCGATTGAAAAAAAATAAGAAACTTATTTGCGTTTCTTATTTTTTTTCAATCGAAATTTGAAAATTAAAAAAAAAATTAACAAAATAAAAATTTTTGTAGATTTCAAATTTTTTAATTAAAAATAATAAAAAACGACAATAATTTTTCGTCGAAAATTTTAGAAATTATTTTTTTCTAAATCTATTTTTTTAACATTTTAAAGAAAGAAAAAATCATGTGTTTGTACGTTTAGCTTTCTGAAAGGACATTTAACGTTAATGCGAGTAAAATTAAAATTGGCTCATTTAATGGAACGAGCCTCCTCAGCCCTATACAACAAACATGGCCATTTTTGAAGAAAAATTTTAGATTTATCTAAAAATTTCTGAAAACGTTAAGCCCAGATTATAAAAAAAATATTATTTTTGGAAGGCCCTATATCTTATTTAAATGAATCAAAAGTAATTAAGATATCACTCGGTAAATAAAGGCAGAGCGGCCTATTTTATGAAAAAACTAAATTTTTGGAACATATTTTCCGCGATTTAGGAATTTCGGTTTTTAAGTTCAGACAATGGAAAAAGTTATCAATCTATTGATTAAAAGACCTTTCGAACTATGTATATAAGTTCTAAATTTATTACGATAAAAACCAAAATATGCATTTTTGAAGTCTGAGGAAACAAAACTAGTGGGGAAGTCATGTTATATAGCTTCCCCACCAATTTTGTTTATTTCAAAATTTATAAATTCATAGTTTGGCTTAAAACAACATTTTTTTTTGTAATTTCTTTTAGATGATGCTACATATAATTTAAAATTTAAAAAAAACTGATTTTTTTTTAAAAATATTTTTTGTTTGTTTTTGAAAAATTTAAAAAAAAAAATATTTTTTTTTTTGGTTTTCTACTATAAATATTTTTAATACATTTTATAAATAATACTTTGAATTTTCCAAAATGTAAACTTTTCCAAACTGGGCCACCTATAAAGTGTGTGCCAAAATTCAATTTTGAAACACTCTTTACTTCACTATCTACTTCTTTTTTTTCTTACCCCTTTTAGTTTTACCACTAAATTACCTTCAATTATTCATTTCTATTCTTGGTTTCCTTCTAATACTATTCCCCTTTTTTGTTCGCATAATATTCAATTCCAATTCATTTCAATTTTCCTACTTTGGATATAAAAATTTCGTGTAATAAATTTTCAACATTTTGTCTTGTTTTTTTTTCTTTTTTTTGTAAATCAATTTAACATTTTTTCTTTCAATTTCTGTTTTTTTTTTCGTACACCATTGTAAAGCTATTTATAAATTTAACTCTTAATAGAATCTGAAAAAAAAAAACACAAATAGATGGGAGCTAAGAGTAGAGTACTCTGGTCGTACGTAGTATTAGTAGTTGCAGGGAACAGAAGAAAAAAAAATCAACTAAAATGAAAGATGAATTTGACACAAAACTACAAAAGAATAAATGAGGAATGTAAGAGAAGAAAGGCAACTGTTTTTTTTCAGAGAAAAACACTCTAGACAATTTGGATATGGATGAATTTGATTTCAACAAAATATGCAACAGGTTTCAGATTCATCTCATTGCTGTAAATTAATTTTAAAAAATCTAAAAGTCAGTTCCCACCTTGGAAGAATCCAACAGGATAATTAAACAGTCTGTGAATAGTAATAAAAAACCTACTACATTTCCATGCTCTAAACGATAACTTCCACTGACAACCTGCTGACATTTGACCAAATTAGTATGTAATCTAGGGATGAGTCTTTTTTTCATAGTTTTTATTTGTAGCATACCTTAAGGATTTATATTTTTTAGTCAAGGTTTTTAATAAACTTGCTATTCTTACCCTATTTAAAGTTATTTTAGTATATTCTCCATGCATTTATTTGTATATTCGTCCATGCATCCATTTGTCCGTCCCTCGGTCTCTCTATATCCCTATATATATCATCATGCCTGAAAGTACACAAAACATGAGTAGTTTTTTTTTGTTGGTTTATTTGTCGTCTTTTTCTTTCATTCTTTTTATAAATTTTTAACAAAAAACATTCCAAATGCATTTAAAAAAAATTGTACAGGGGGAAAATAGAGCAGAGCTGAGTCGAGAACCAGCAACTGAAACTGATGAATATTTTTTTCATTATTTATTTTTTATTTTTTTTTTTCTGTTCTGTTGCATTTCTGCTCTCTGTAACAATTTAATGTACAATTGAATGATTGCTTAAAAAATGGAAAATGAATGAATGGATGATGGTTTGGATGAATGAATGAAAAAAAATTTCCAGGAGAGAAAGTACACACAAAAAGTTGTAGTTAATTTCTTTTTCTATAGTTTTTTTTTTTTGTTGTTTTTATTGTTGGCAGTTTGTCGTGGCAAAGTGACACAGTAACCTGAAGATAATTTTAATTTAATGGAGGTAAAGGAAGATAATAGATGATATACAGGCATCAGGAAAGGGTTTTAGGAGTGGAGACTTCAAAAAAGAGATGCATTGAGGTTAAATAACACCGTTTTAGGGGATATATGGCATGAGGCACAGTGTTGTTGCAGTCACATGTCGACTACATCAGTATCATCAGCTACAAGTTTTTTTAAAAATTATTTTTTTAAATTTACTCCTTTTTAAGATCTACAATTTTTTTTAAAAATTTACAACAATTTAAAAAATACTACGTTTTTAAATTTACCGTATTTGTAAATTAATTGTTTATACATACATAGCTTCAATTTACTACTTTATAACTAACATTTCTTTTACATTTTACTACTTTTTAAAATCTACTACATTTTAAAAATTTACTACCATTTTTGAATTAATAATTTTTAAAATCGAAAATTTTTTAAAGTTACTCCTTTTTTATATTTACTTCTTTCACAATATAATTGGGGGATTCAAACGGTCTACTATTAGGTCGTATTGTCATAATGTCGCAAAATATTTTTTTAGTTTTAACAAATTCTTGTTGTGCTGCAAACAAAAAAGTGTTATTTTATGACAAACCAATAAACATAGTTGTAAAAGTCTTATTATTTTATAACTTTCTTGTTTGAAACCCAACAAAAATTTATTTAAACTAAAAAAATATTTTATGACATTATGACATTACATTAAATATGTTTAAAATTTACAATCTACTACATTTTTTTTTAATTTACTAATTTTTAATATCTACTGCATTTTTTAAAAAAAACTTTATTTATAAATTTTACTACTTTTTGAAATATACTACTTTTTAAAATCAGCAACTTTTTTAATGTTACTTCTTTTATATTCTTACTACTTTTCCAAATTTTTATTTTTACCACTTTTCAAAAACCTTCTTCATTTTCTTAATATACAATTTTTAATATCTCTACTGCATTTAATTTTTATTTTTTGAAATTTACTCCATTTAAAGATCCACTACTTTTTCTTGAAATTTACTACAATGTAAAATATACTACATTTCTAAATTTACCACCTTTTTTAATGTATTAATTTTTATTCTTCAAAAAGAAAAAATATAAATAACATTTTTTTTTTCAAAAATTAAAAATATTTAAAATTTTTTGAAAAAATAATTTAAAATTTTAAAAGTATTTTATATTATTTATAATCAAAAATAAAATATAAAAAATGTTGTTCAAAAACAAAGATATGAATTTTTGAAATTTTGAGAAACAAAACTGGCGGGGATGTCATGTATGTTATATAACTTCCCCGCCAATTTCGTTTTTTTAAACTGCAAAACTTCATTATTTAGCAACCTTTAAGAAAAATTTTTTTTAGATTATGAATAGTTAGTGATTTCTACATACAAATTAAGAAAATCTAGAATTAAAAAAAAAAAAAAAATGATAAAAAATTTTTTAAAAAAAAATTTACCAAAATCAAAACTTTTGTAAATTTAAAATTTTACAATTAAAAAAAAATCAAAAACTACAATAATTTTAAAAATCTTTTTTTTGACATTTAAAGAAACAACTTTGGAAAATGTTCAATCAAATTTTAAAAAATATCAATACAATATAATCAAATATAAAATTTGAAAGATTTGGTTTAAAAACCAAGATTTACATTTCTGAAGTTTTGATAACTACCCTATTTTTCAAAAACTAATTTCAAATTAATTTTTTAAATTTACTCCATTTAAAGATCTACTACTATTTTTAATAAATTTACTACAATGTAAAATATACTACGTTTTTAAATTTACCATCTTTTTTAATGTTTTTTTTTTATTTATAGTTTAAATTTACTACTTTTTTATTTAAATATTTTTTTTAAAATCTACTACTTTTTTAAAATTTACTACTACTACTAAAATTTGTTACTTTCACTAATTTTTAAAATTTATAACTTTTTTTAAATTAACTTCTTTTTTGAATCTACTACGTTTTAAAAATTTACAGCTTTTTTTAAATTACTCCATTTTCGAAAAACTTCTTGTAAAAATCCACTACTTTTTAAAAATCTATTACTTTTTTTTTAAATAAACTACTTTTTTAAAATGAACTGCTTTTTGGAATCTACTACGTTTTAAAAAACTACTACTTTTTTACTGCATTATTGAAAAAACTTCTTATAAAAATCCACTACTTTTTAAAAATCTACTACCTTTTTAAATATACTATTTTTTTAAAATTAACTACTATTTTGAATCTACTACGCTTTAAAAATTTACTACTTTTTTTAAATTTCTGAAAAACTTCTTTTAAAAATCCTTTACTTTTTAAAAATCTACTACCTTTTCTAAACATACTACTTTTTTACAAAACACCTTTTTAAAATCTATTTCGTTTTAAAATTATACAACTACTACTACTTCACAGCTTTTCTATCTTGTCTAGTGCTCAATTCTTCTCTAACTCCCTTTTATGTTGCTGGCTTACTCTGAGGAACTTATGTTAATTATTTTTCCTTGTTTCATTTCTTTGTTTCTGCAAATTCCATAATACCTGGTTAGTGCCTGTATTTATACAACAATTTTCCCAGTTTCATTTGTTGGTTATACGCCATAATCTTGAACTCTTTGTGCCAGTTTTTAGATTTCATTGTTTTTTTTTTTCTTTTCATTTGCCTACATTTTGTTCAAATTTTCTGTAGGAAAAATGAAAAACTTTAAAGGAACAAAGAAATGGAAAAAAATATTTACCAAAATTTGAAATTTTTGTTGTTTTTTTTTTTGTTTGTTTGTGCCACACATTCATACAACTGGAACGGTAGTTAAACATTCATATGCAAATGCCTGCCTCAGATTTGGTTGAAAGATTTGCCGAAAAAAAGAACTAGAACAGTAAAATATAAATAGAAAGGACTGTGAAAGAGTTACATTAGGAGAGTTTTTTTAAATTTGTAAATACTTTCTTGTTGTTTTTATAGAGAGTCCACTGTTCTTGCATTGTGTTTATTTGAATATGCAGCAAAGAAATTACTCTCACATATAACACAATGACTGGCGATTAGGAAATCTTTTGTGGCAAAACTCTTTTTAAATTGCATCACAATAACGAAAGCAACATCATAAATAGTGATGATGGTTGGGTATTGGTGGCAGGTTGTTGGCGTTATTATGAGCACAATGGGATTAATTGCAACAATGCCTTGTATTTTTTTTTTTACTTTTTTCATATTTTTGTTAACAAAAATAGAAATGCATAAATTATGTTAGAATTCATTAATATACATTTTTAGAATATTTCGTGGCTTATATACAAATTTAGGAAATTTTTTTTTCACGTAAAAAATCTGATATTGAATTTTCAAATGTGGAAGTTACTGATTAAAGAATCTCCACTGCTGCTAGTTTTAGTAATAGTTTTTCTCTAACCCTCTTTCAATTTAGCTGATTCTTGTGTTTTAACTCAACCTGCTACTATTAAACATTCAACTCTTCATTTTCTCCATATACTTTTCTTTTTATTATCACCCAACCAAATATTTGCCATCTAAGTAAATATTTGATTATCAAATTTTATTAGCCAATATTTTATGACTACAAACCAAGTAAAAATTTGCTAAAATCAGCAATTCAATGCGATTTTACTACCTCAACTATTTGCCATTGAACGCTTCAACATTTGCATTTGAATACAGCAGAATATTTGCTCCAGCATATTTAAAGCAACAGTTTTTTTTCTGTTTGATTATGGCTGCCATAATAAAAACTCAATTGCTAGGAAATTTTGTTTAACAACTTAAAGAAAATTTGTTACATTTTGTTTAACAAAAATTGCTCTTTAAAATTAAATTTAAATTGAGATAACTAACTAATTTGTTTAATTTATAGCCTTCACCATGAGTGGCAAGGTTATTCCGTTAGAAATTTCTAATTTCATTTGCGACCTCATTAAATATATATATTGCGGATCGTTATAGACAGCGTAGACGATATAACCATGTCCTTCTGTATGTTGAAATCAACCTTCCGTAGCCCCCGAATAACTTCATACCTCAATAAATCCGCTATAGTTCCGGTTGGGATATTTCTAAATTTACCATCTTATTTATTACTTTTTATTGATAGTTGAAAGAAAATTCTTCTTCAAAAAAAAAAAATTTAAATTAAAATTTTTTTTTTCAAAAATTTAAAAAAATCTAAAATTTTTTTAAAAAATATTTTCAAATTAGAAATGTATGTTATATTATTTATAATCAAAAATAAAATATAAAAAATTTTGTTCAAAAACCTAGATATGCATTTTTGAAGTTTTGAGAAACAAAATTGGTGGGGAAGTCATGTATGTTATGTAACTTCCCCGCCAATTTCGTTTTTTGTAAACTTCAAAAATTCATTATTTAGCTTCTAAACTACTTTTATCAAACTTTTCTTTTAGATTATGAATTGTGGGTGATTTCTACATACAAATTAAGAAAAGCTAAAATTAAAAAAAATAAAAACGAAAAAAAAAATTTTTTAGAAAATTTAAAAAAAAATTTAACAAAATCAAAACTTTTGAAAATTTAAAATTTTTCAATTAAAAAAAATCTAACACTACAATAATTTTAAAAATTGATTTTTTAAATATTTAAAGAAGCAGTTTTGTAAAATAGTGCCGGTTCGGATGTTATTTAAAATAGAGAAAATCGGCGTATAAATGGCTGAGATATAAGCCAAAGACAACGACTATATCGATTTTTGACCTTTTCAGGGTTATTAAGTCATTAATTCATTTCAATTTGGACCTACAATGGGTTAAAATCGGGAAAAATATTTTTTAACCCGATTTCTTTTGAGCAAAAAAAAAATTTTTTACCCAAAAAAATTTGTTTCCCTAATATATATTAAAATAATTAATTTAAAAATATTTTTTTTTAATTTAGATTTTTTTTTAAATTAATTTTTTTTCAAAATTTAAAAAAATTTCCCTAAAAATATTTTTAATTTTTATTTTAATGTATAATTTGGTGAAGGGTAAATAAGATTCCATACGGCCATATATAGCTCTCTTACTAAATTTTCATAAGTTTTTATTAGACAATTTCTAATAAGTTTTTTGATTTATTAAAAAACTATTTCCTTAAATTTTGATGAACATTATCATTAATTTCGCATTTAACTAACACCTTCAAATTCATTAATCTAAAACCATTTCGTTGTCCTTTTCTTCATTATTATTATTAAGTTTCGGAGATAATAGTTTCACAAGTCTTAATTTTTGGTTTTTATTATCCTCTATTGTTGTTTCTATTTTAGCAGTTGTTATAGTTTGGTTGCTATTTCTTTTCATGCTCCTCTGTTTTTCTGTGGTTTCAGTTTGGTGGTATACAACTGCTAACAATTCTTTCCAATTATGTAAAGACGCTGGTAGAGTTGCAGCAGAAAGCTGAAAAAGCAAAAATTCTTTAGATTTTTGGATTTTGTACAAGAAAACCTCACAAGAATTTTAACAAAGTGAGTGGTTTTTACTTTAAGGTATTATTGCTGTACAATAACTAGATATGTATATACTTTTACTACCTGTACTACTACTGCTGCTACTAATACCACTACAATAGCTGAGTTCGTTAGTGGCAGGGGGGCAGAACAAACTATGGCACCTTAAGTGTAAGAAATAATTTTCTTTGGCAATTTTTGCCAGCAAAACATGGTTAGTACATAATCTAATTTTTTTAGTACTAACATAATAAACTGCTTCAAAAAGGATTATCTTTTTAAAAGAATTACACTTTTTAAAAGATTTTAAAAAATAGAAATTTTAAAAAATTAGTTAATTTTAAAATTGTACAATAGATTTAAAAAAGTAGTATTTTTTTAAAAAAAGTAGTAGATTTTAAAAAGTATTAAATTTAAAAAAGTAGTGGATTTTAAAATAGTATTATATATGTACTATATAATAAAATTAATAAAAGTATTAAATTTGAAAACTACGAGTAGGCAATTTGCTTTAAAATAGGAGTAGATTTAAAAAAGTAATAGATTTAAAGTGAAGTAAATTTCGGCAAGAATAAATTAAGAAAAAGTAGTAAATTTCCAAAAATTATTAGTTTTTTTTTTTAAAAAAATATTAAATTTAGTTGATTTTAAAATAGTAGTAAATTAGTACATTTGAAAAAAGTAGCTGATTTATAAAAGGTATTAAATTTAAAAAAAGTAATAAATTTTAAAAATTGTAGTATGTTTAAGTAGTTGATTTATAAAAAGTATTAAATTTCAAAATGTAATAAATTTAAAAATAGTAGTAGATTTTCAAATAGTATTAAATATAATAAAACGATCAGACTTTAAAAGTAGTAGATTTCAAAAAACTATTAAATTTAATAAAAGTATAAGATTTAAAAAATGTAGTAGTTTTAAAAAAAGTAGTAAATTTAATAAAAGTATTAGATTTGAAAAATACTTGGAGGAAATTTGCTTTAAAAATAAGTCCATTGAAAAAAAAATCATTTTTTGAAAAAGTAGTAGATTTTAAGAAGTATTAAATTTTAAAATACTAGTAGATTTAAAAAAGTAATATATTTTGAAGAGAAGTAAATTTCGACAAGATAGTAGATTTAACAAATGAAGTAAATTGAGACAAAGTATTAGATTTTAAAAAGTTTTGAAATTAAAAAAAGGAGTAGATTTTTGTTTTTAAATAGTAAATTTAGAAAATTTGGTTGATTATTAAATAGTAGTAAAATTAGTACATTTGAAAAAAATAACCCATTTTAAAAAGTATTAAATTTTAAAAAAGTTATAATTTTTGAAAAAGTAGTAGATTTAAAAAATGTCGTATATTTAAGTAGTTGATTAAAAAAGTAATAGGTTTTAAAAAATTAGTTTGTAGTTTTTAAAAAAGTATTAAATTTTTAAAAAAGTTGTAAATATAGTGAAAGTTTTAGATTTGAAAAATACGCAAATGCAATTTGCTTTAATAAAGGATTTATATTAATTAATTTATAAAAAATTAATACTTTTTAAAAAAGTAGTAGATTTTGAAAAGCAAAAAAATTTAGTTTCAAAACGTATTAGATTTTGCAAATGCAGTAAATTAAGAAAAAGAAGTAAATTTCCAAAAAGTAAAAGTTTTGAAATTAAAAAAAGTAGTAGATTTTTTTTAAAATAAAATTAATTTATTTAATTTTATAGTTATAGTATATTTAAGTTAAGTATGTTTAGAAAAGTAGTACATTTGAAAAAAGTAGTTTTTATGAAAGTTGTAAATCAATAAAAAAGTAATTGATTTAAAATTTGGTAAATTTTAAAAAAAAATTTAATTTATAAAATAGTAGTAAAAATTGAAAAGGGTAGATTAAAAATTAGAAAGATTTTGAAAACGTAATAAACTTTAAAGTAGTAAATTTTAGAAAAATTATTAGTTTTTAAAAGTAGTAAATTGAAAAATGTATTATATTAAAAAAGTAGTAGATTTTAAAAAAAAGTAGTAAATTTGTAAAATGGTAATAAATTTAAAAAAAAAGAAATTATTTAAAAAAGGTAGTAGATTTTAAAAAGTAATAAAGTAGTAGTAGTAAATTTAAAAAAAGTAATAAGAGATTTCTAAAATTAGTAGATCTTAAAATTTCTACATTTAAAAAAAGTAGTAGATTTAAAAAAAGTTGTAAATTTTTAAAAAGGTAGTAAGTTAAAAAAAAATTATATAAAAATTGTAGTAAATTTTAAAAAGTAATTAAATGTAAAAAAAATATTATAATGAAAAAAAGTAGTAAATTTCAAAAGTGTTAGATTTAAAGACGTATTTATTAGAATTTGGAAATGTAAAAGGTAGTAAATTTAAAAAAAAACAGTAAATTTAAAAACTTAATAATGGATTTCCAAAATAAGTTGATAAGTTGATACAATGTAGTAAATTTAAAAAAGTAGTAGATTTTAAAAATTAGTAAATTTAAAAAAAAACAAGTAATTTTATATACCCTTCACCGAAATATATTTTAAAATAAAAATTTTAAATATTTTTAGGTAAACAAAATTTAATTTTTTTCCAGTTGTTTTTTTGAAATTGTTTTTTAATTTTCTTTTTTAAATAAAATTTTTTTTTTTTAAATTTAATAATTTTATTTTTAATTTTAAAATTTTTTTTTTAATTTTTAGTGAAAAAAAATTTTGATGAAAAAAAAATTCGGGTTAAAAAATATTTTTTCCGATTTTGACGCATTGTAGGTCCAACTTACTGTGGTCTTATACATATACGTCGTTGCACAGGTCTTTGAAATATCTATCATTAGATGTCCATATTGTCTATATTAATGATTTAGTAATCCAGATATGGGTCAAAAATAGGTCAAAAATCGAGATTGTCCTGGTTTTTTCCTTATATCTCAGCCATTTGTGGACCGATCGATTTTAAATTGCAGCCGAGCCGGAAGAATTTCGGAGATATTGATGTATCATTCGTGTATGTAAGTTATTTGGGGGCTTCAGAAAGTTGATTTCAACACACACGGACATGGCTATATGGACTCCTCTATCTATAACGATTCAGAATATACATATATACTTTGTGGGGTCGCAAATGCAAAATGTAGAAATTACAAACGGAATGACAAACTTATATATACCCTTGCCACTCATGGTGAAGGGTATAAAAATTAAAAAAATGGTATTCGATTTTAAAAAGTAGTTAATTGTAAAAAAAATTTAAATTCAAAAAAAGTAGTAAATTTCTAAAGTGAAGAAGTATTAGAAAAGTAATAGTTAGGAATTTTTTAAAAAAGTAGTAAATTTAAAAAAGTAATAGTACTAAAGTTTTAGTACTAGAACTCTTTTTATACTGAATCTTTATTTTGGTACTAAAACTTGTTTAGTATTTGAATTTTACGAGGTTTTAAGTACCAACACATTTTTTATTGCTTTTAGTACTGGCACTGCTAGCTGTGGTACTTTCAATACAGTTTGCAGCTGGACTAGTACTTTATGTTTAAGTGAAACTTTATTCAGTACTGGTACACTGGTACAGCACTTGAACTGTTAATACTTTTACTTTCTGTACAGATACGTCCAGAATCGTTTCTTAAAGTGTAGGTTTTTTAGTACTAGTTCTTTCAATTTTGAACCTTTTTGGGGCTGGTCTTCTGATATTATTTTCGGTACTGATATTTTTTTAACTGATTGGTGTTTTATGTACTAGTAATTTTTGCTCTATCTTAGTACTACTAATTTTGTTTACAGTACATAAACTTTCTATAGCAGTTATTTTACTGCCACTACTTTTGCCTGGCGCCAGTTCTTAGTTTAGTTGTTTCCCACCCCAGCCTTATAAAGTATTCTTTTGCCAAAACCTCAACAAAATGTTGTGTAGAATTCCTTTTACTAGGTTTTTGTTCGTTTCAGTCATTCCTGGTACTTAGCTAGTGGTACTAAACTTTTTCTCTTTACCAACCATTCCCCGGTACCAGCATTTGATACGTATAAGACTCTATTAAGCTTTAAGGCATCTTACCAGTAGCTACTATAGACGGGCATAATCAAAAATGCACACAGGATGCACAGGTGAAGTAAGTTGCCACAACGCAACTAATACTCACTTGTAGCTGGCAACAAAATTGAGTAAAATATACAAACATACGCACGTTCTTCATGTTCTGGTAACTACAACAAAGATGGTAAATTCTGCCAGCAGACGGATGTAAAAGTCAAATTTTTGTAAAGAGATGTGTAAGAGAGAGTAGTAGGTATAAGGTAGTGAAGGAGAGTCCTTAAATACATACGTATGAGTAACTAAAAACCTCAATAATTTCTGAAGTTCAATTACAAGGAGCAGTTTGAATGTTTGTGTGATTCAATGATTTTGTAATGAAAATTTTGGATTTGTTTTGTGACCATAACAACAATAGAAAGAAACAGTAGAAAGAAAGTATTTTTTTAAATAATTTTAAGGCTTGAAATTGCTTTCAGTTTACTGCATACAAATATTTGTTTAACAATTTAAGAAATTTTATATTAATTGTAGGTTATATTATCATTTTTTTTAGATTTTGTAAGAATTCTAAAAAAAAATTGTTGCAGTTAAATACCAGCACTCTGACTCACTCACTCACATACATACATGGAAAAACATCTATAGAACTTGAAAGTATACAAACATTTTGATTACATATTTATCCTTGATTGCTGCAATTGTAATTGTGTACTCATACAGGCAACAAACAACAGCAAATTGTTGTTAAGGGGTTAGGCTAGTTCTAGATTTAAAAGGATATGAAAAGGTTTTTTTTATTAGATCATAGCTCTATGTCTTGGCTTTTAAATGCCATTAAAATTTTAAAATTCCCTCAATCTATGACTTATTTATTGATAAAAGAAAAATTTGTGTACTACTGGACGTATGATTAATATTTAATTGGAGGTTAGTTTGGAAAATTGCCTAAAACTTGGAAAATTATCAACGGATTTAAATAAATGTAAATGTATATGAAAGCCAATATTTCAGGTTATAAATAAAAGGTTTAATATTCAGTTCATGTAAAACAAAATTTTTAAAATTTTAAAGATTTTAAAAAAATATAGATTTGTGAAATTTATAAAATAAATTTTCAAAGGAAAACAAAACGAATATTTAATTTTTTTAATGAAAATATACCTCAATGTTTTAGCTTTTATATCCCATTAAGATATTAAAATTCTCTCCATATTTGAATTATTTATTGATAAAGAAAACATTTATGTTCTACTAGACTTATGATTAATATTTATTTAGAGGTTAGGTTGGAAAATTGTCCATAACATGGTGAATTCTGTATGGATTTGAACAAATTAAACGTCATATGAAAGCAAAGCCTTTAGGTTATAAATAAAGTTTTTACAATCAACTTAGCTAAAGCTAAATATTGAAAATTTTATGGATTTTATAAAAATATATGGAGTTGTGAAATTTTGAAACTAATTGTCAGTGTGAAACAAAATGAATATAAGATTTATTTTCTTTAATTAAATCGTGGCCTAATGCCATAGATTTTATATTGCATTATCATTTAAAGAATCTCTACATAGTCTACTTATTTATTAGTAAAATCAAAAATTGTGTACTACTAGACGTATGATTAATATTTATTTAGAGGTTTGGTTCGAAAATTGCCTAAAATAAAATGTTTTGTCCTACTAGACATATGATTAATATTTATTTAGAGGTTGTTCTCAAAAAATACCTATAACTTGAACAATTATTTATGGATTTCACTTATTTTAATGGCATATGAAAGCCAAGCCTTCAGGTTATAAACGCACTGTTTAATAATCAGTTTGTCTAAAGAAAAATATCAAAAAATTTTTAAAAAAATAGGAAAATTGTAAAAAAAATTTTATGTGAAACAAAAATTGTATTAAGCTTTTCTTTAATGAAATCATAGCTCATTATCTTAGCGTTTATATTCCATTAAAATTTTTCATATTTCTTCATAATTAAATAATGTATGGGTAAAATAAAAAGTTTTGTCCTACTAGACGTATGATTAATATTTATTTAGAGGTTATGCTAAAAAATTACCTATAACTTGAACAATTATTTACGGATTTCACTTATTTTAATGTTATATGAAACCCAAGCCTTTAGGATATAAGTAAAAGGTTTAATAAATAGTGCATCTAAAGAAAAATATTTAAAGAAATAAGAATTTTCTAAAAAAAATTTAATGTGAAACAAAAATTGTATTAAGCTTTTCTTTAATGAAATCATAGCTCATTATCTTAGCGTTTATATTCCATTAAAATTTTTCATATCTCTTCATAATTAAATAATTTATGGGTAAAATAAAAAATTTTGTCCTACTAGACGTATGATTAATATTTATTCAGAGGTTATGCTCAAAAATACCACCTAACTTGATCAATTATTTATGGATTTCACTTATTTTAATGGCATATGATAGCCAAGCCTTCGGGTTATAAACGCAATGTTTAATAATCAGTTCGTCTAAAGAAAAATATCTAAAAAATTTTAAAGAAATAAGAAATTTTTAAAAAAAATTAATGTGAAACAAAAATTCTATTAAGCTTTTCTTTAATGAAATCATAGCTCATTGTCTTTATATTCCATTAAAATTTTTCATATCTCTTCATAATTAAATAATGTATGGGTAAAATAAAAAGTTTTGTCCTACTAGACGTATGACTAATATTTATTTAGAGGTTATGCTAAAAAATTACCTATAACTTGAACAATTATTTACGGATTTCACTTATTTTAATGTTATATGAAAGCCAAGCCTTCAGGTTATAAGTAAAAGGTTTAATAAATAGTTGATCTAAAGAAAAATATATAAAAATTTTAAAGATTAAAATTTTAAAAGAAATAATAAATTTATTTAACAAAAAATTTAATATTAAACAAGAAGTGTATTAAGTTTTTCTTTAATGAAAGTATAGTTAATATGTATTATTTTTTAAATTAATTTCTCACTTTAGCTTGAGATCATAATCTTTAAAAATTTCGCTCTTTAAAGCTTAACCGCCTGCTGTAGATGAGAAATCAAATAATTTTGTTCAGCAGCTCGAGTGCATAACTCGACTCAAGTGCTCTCTACGGGTACAACAAGCGCGAACAAGTGTATGTGTGCAAATATACAAACTCACGCACAGTGTTCTTTATATAGAGACAAACAAAGAGGAGCAGATAACAAATCCTAAATATATTTTCCCATTGTTTTTATATGTATAGGTAGTGTTCTTGTTGTTGTTCTATAAAATGCATCATCTCTTGTTGCAGATGGTTGCTACACACCAATGCAGGCATCATTGGTATTTGTTTCAACAAAAAAAAAAAAAACTTTTACATTTTGTTGAAACATTCTATAGAGACACAGATGTTTGCCGTCGTCGTTATGGAGGCATTCTTGCCTCTATACTGATACATTTCTACATCTACCTATACAATACTCTCGAGCATACTTATATTTAACATTTTTAGAATTGTACAAATGTATTTTCTTTTTTATTTTTTAAATACCGCCATTTATACACTTGTACCTTCTTGTTTTTCCTCACGTTTCTTCCCTTGGCTGGTCTTTAGTTTTGTTATTAAAAGTATTAAATTTCGAGACGTTTTTTTCTTTCTTTTGTAAATGTTTAGCAAAGGCATTTTGGAATAGTTTTCTTGAATAAAAGTTTTCATGCAATTATATTTAGCTTATGGTTTGGGTATTTTTTTATACAACATTTTAAATTGAAACTATGGTTTTTGGTTAACAGTTTCGTGCAAGTCACAGTGTAACAAAAACACTTAATTTTGTCCAAAATTTTAAAGAAAAAATTTTATTTTCATTGTAAATTAAATTTGTTTTAAACAATTTGAGCTGAGAGCGTTATTGTTTTATTTTAGTTCTGCTCTAACTTGAGTTACTTTTTATTAAAATTTGTCTGTAAACATGTGGCATCTTTGGCTACATTTAATTAAAACTCTTTTTTACATGGGTTTTTTCCTACGGCTGGCTGTTTTCTCTGAAACATAATTCTGCTGCTTGCAATAGTTATACAGCTAGAAATTGTAAAGAAAAACTAAAACTTTAAAATAAGTATGAGAAAGAAAAACTAGAAATTGTTTTCTTGCAACATCTGTTGCCAGAGGCATTTGCGGCAATGGCTGTTATGGAAAAGTGATACTAAAATATAAACACTGAAAAGAAATAATAAGTTTTTATCTATATTCGAATTATGCAATAGTTTTGAACAAGTTAAATTATGAATTTTCCAAGGTTAAATAAATGATGTTAAAATAAAAACTCGCCATATTAAAACAACATGTTGCTGATATACAATGCATTTCTATATTAATATAATAAAATATCAAATGAATTTTTCTTATAAAGTTAAAAGAACTTTCATTTTTTAATATAATTCTAGAAAACCTTAATAATAAAACAATTCCCAAGTCAAAAGCAACATATTTTTATATGAATCCTTAACTTTATAGTAGAATTAGGCTTAGCAACATGTTGCTGGCAACATATTTTTGTATGAATCTTAAACTTTATAGTAAAACTTGGCTTAGCAACATGTTGCCTGGTATTTAAACTTATTTTTCAGTGTTTTTTTGGCTAGGTTTAGTTTAAATATGTTGCAGCAACATGTTGCAAATAAATATAATGCAGCAATATGTTGCTAATACTTTTCTAAATTAGCAGCAATAATTTTTATTTAATATGACATAAGTTTTTTGAAGAAAACATCAATTAAAGTCGTGTATTATCCTTATAAACATTTTCTTAGCAACATGTTGCTAAAAAAAATAATTTTTTTATTTGAAAATATCAAATTTAAAAGCCGAATTAAATCTAAAACAATAGAAAATAATTTATAAGAAAAATTTTAGGCAACATGTTGCTGAGACATAATGTATAGCAACATGTTGCTGGTAATTTTTTTTTTGAAATTATCAAATTTAAACCTAAATTAATAAAAAATAATTTAAAAGAAAAATTTCTAAGCAACATGTTGCTGAAACATAATGTATAGCAACATGTTGCTGGTAAAAAATATTTTTTTTTTATTGCAAAATGTAAAACTACTTTCAAAATAATTTCATAAATTTATTGTTTAAATTTGAAATTTGTTTAGCAACATGTTGCTATATATTATGCCTCAGCAACATAATGCTTAAAGTGTTTCATATAACTAATTTTCTAATGTTTTAGGTTTAGTTCGGCGTTTAGATTTGATTGGCAACATGTTGCAGATAAATAAATTACAGCAACATGTTGCTAGCAATTCTCTATACTAGCCGCAGTAAATTGTACTTAATAACACAAAATTAGTTTAAAGAACAAATCAACTAAAATCGGCTATTTGCATTATAAACATTTTCTTAGCAACATGTTGCTGGTAAAAAAATATTTTTTTTTTATTTGAAAATATCAAATTTAAACCTAAAACAATAGATAATAATTTATAAGAAAAATTTTAAGCAACATGTTGCGGAGACATAATGTTTAGCAACATGTTGCTGGTAAAAAAATATTTTTTTTTATTTGAAAATATCAAATTTAAACCTAAAACAATAGAAAATAATTTATAAGAAAAATTTTAAGCAACATGTTGCTGAGACATAATGTATATCAAGATGCTGCTAGAAAATTTTTTTTTTTATTTGAAAATATCAAAAAAAAATAATTTATAAGAAAAATTTTAAGCAACATGTTGCTGAGACATAATGTATAGCAACATGATGATAGAAATTTTTTTTTTATTTTTAAATATCGAAAGAAAATAATTTATAAGATAAATTTTAAGCAACATGTTGCTAAGACATAATGTATAGCAACATGTTGCTGGTAAAAAATATTTTCTTTATTTGAAAATGTAAAAATACTTTCAAAATAATATCATAAATTTGTTGTTTAAATTTTAAATTTGTTTAGCAACATGTTGCTAAGATTAACAGCATTTGTTTACTTTAGCTTGAAGCCTTATCAAAGCAATATATTTAACTTCTAAAGCCTAGATATTTTGTTAAACACTTTAAATCCTTTTCTAATGTATTCCACATGATTTTATGTTGGGATATATGATTTTCTTTTTCGGAAACACCTACTACATTTAATTTTTCATTTCACGTTCAGTAAAAAAATAAAGTAAAAATAAAAGAAAAATGCTACCAGCTTGATAACAATAACAAATCCACCTCATTGTTATCTGTCTTTGCCTTGACATACAAAACGAACTATTTCACACTTTGCCTACAACATTTTATACATTGCAATAAATGAAAAACCTTAGGTTTTTTCTCCATTTTTCAACTCTTCAATACTTGAGTTTATTGACAATTTTTTTTTTCGGTTTTTTCTCCCCCTTCTTTTTTATGCAATCATATTGAAAGGTTCTTCTTCTCTCCGCTCTTGCCAACTCTTAACATACATTTCTTTTTATATCTTTAGAGCTTTTCATATCAATGTGTCTTTAGACAATCAGGCGGCAAAAAATGGGGAAAAATATATTAATTTTTATTTCTTCATGTGTGCGTTGCTAGTATTGTGTTATTGTTGTTGGTACTAGTGTAGTGCTTTTGTTGTACAAACATATGTACTATTCACTAGCAGCAGGTGTTAAATTTACTATTAGATCTAGACATCTGTACTTCAAAATTTAAGCTTAAAATACAAGAAACTAAAAAAACAAAGGCTTTTATTTGAAAATTGGTTTGGTTTTCTTTCATTTGCTTACATTTTCAAAAGAGGCATGTTGAAAATGTTGGAAAGTTTAGGAAAAAAAAAATTTCTATTATTTAGCAACATGTTGCTAAGGTAAAATTTGAAAATTGCTTAGCAACATGTTGCTAAGAAGTATAAGAAAATTGTTTTATTTTTGTACAAGTATTCAAAAATTGTGAAACATGTAAAAATTATTTCTTAGCAACATGTTGCTAAGTTAATTTTAACAGTTAGATTAGCAACATGTTGCTAGAAAACATTTTATTTATTTTTTATTTATTTACAAAATATTACCAAATTTTAATTAAATTTCTTAATTTTTTGCAAAAAATATTTATCTGCAACATGTTGCTAACATGACAGAAATCATTTATGTAGCATTGATCATTTATAATTGCTTAATAAATATTGATTTCAATAAAATAATAAAAAAAAATTTCTTTTTGCAATTCTCAGTAACTTGTTGCCAAAATAATGGAAAGGAAAATTTCAGCAACATGTTGCTAAGATATTTTTCAAACTAAAAATGTATTATTTTGAACTAATTTGTTCTTTAAACTGTTAAGAACATATAATGAATATATTAGCAACATGTTGCTGAATCGTATTTCGCCTGTAGATGATAACTTTCAGAATTTTTATTTTTAATCTTAGCAACATGTTGCTGATTCCATATTACAATAAAAATGTATCAATATCTACAAATATTTATGTTTAAAAGGTAACAAATTTGAATTAAAATATTTTTTAGCAACATTTTCTTCAATTATTTTAGCAACATGTTGCTAACATATCCGAAAACATTTATGTAGCATTTATTACTTATAGTTGATTAATAAATATTGATTTCAATAAAATAATAAAAAAAAAATTACTTCTTTCAATTCTCAGCAACATGTCGCCAAAATAATGGCAACAAAATCTTTAACAACATGTTGCTAAGAAAAAATTTTAACTAAAAATGTATTATTTTGAACTAAATTTAAAAAAAAACTGTTAAGAACACAAAAAGAATATACTAGCAACATGTTGCTGAAACATTTTTGGCCTATAGCTGATAACTTTCAGTATTTTGTTTATTTTTAATCTTAGCAACATGTTGCTGATTCCATAAAAATGTATCAACATCTATAAATATTTATTGTTAAACATTTCTTTTATTCCATTTATTTATTTATCTATAAAATATTGATTAATTTAAATTAAATTTCTTATTTTTAGCAAAAAATATTTCTTGGCAACATGTTGCTAACATGTCAGAAAACCTTTATGTAGCATTTATCACTTAATGATTACTTAATAAATATTGCTTTTAATAAAATAATTAAACATTTTTTTTTCCAATTCCCAGCAACATGTTGCCAAAATAATGGAAGTATAAACTTTAGCAACATGTTGCTAAGAAATATTTTGAACTAAAAATTTTCTATTTTGAATTAAATTTAAAAAAAAATATTTAGAACAGCAACATGTTGCAAAAATAATAGAACCAAAAACTTAAGCAACATGTTGCTAAGAAATATTTTGAACTAAATTTATAAAAAAAATTGTTTAGAACATATAAAAATTATGCTAGCAACATGTTGCCAAGAAGAAAAAAACTTTAGCAACATGTTGCTAAGAAAAAAATTTTAATAAAAATTTGGAACATATAATGACTGTTCTAGCAACATGTTGCCAAGTAGAAAAAAACTTTAGCAACATGTTGCTAAGAAAAAAATTGTTATACAAATTTGGAACATATAATGACTATTCTAGCAACATGTTGCCAAGAAGAAAAAAACTTTAGCAACATGTTGCTAAGAAAAAAATTTTAATAAAAATTTGGAACATATAATGAGTATACTAGCAACATGTTGCTGAAACATATTTTACCTTGAGATGTTAAATTGCAGTATTTTGTTGATTTTTTTATCCTAGCAACATGTTGCTGATTCCATATTACTGTAATTTATAGATATTTTAAGGTAATTTCTAGTCTTTATAGACCAGCAATTTTTTTATATTTACTTACTGAAATTGAAAAATAGTATGTTGCTGTGATGTTTTGCATTACATACAGTTGATTACATAGATGGATAGATACAGCATAGAAGTGTATTTGTCTGGTATTTGTACATACATATGAGAGTTTATATTTAGAAAAACCAAGTACTTTTTGATCCCTTTGGTTTTTGTTTGAGGATTTAGAAAAATAATACTTTTCGTTTTGTTTTATGTTCATCAGTTTTAGCTTTATTTTTTGCAATATAAAAATATGGTTTTATAAATTGATTTTTCTATTGCAAATCTTAGTTGCAACTTGTGTATGTATTTCATTTATGTTCTTTAAATTGCCTCCTCAATATAAACGATTCGTTTAAGACTAAAGATATAAAACAAATATTTAGATACTTTTTAAATGTTGCCACAACAATATGATGAGTTTTCTTTTTGTTGTTTTTTATTCATTGGAAATGTATTTAATAAATAAATATTTATTTATATTAGATTTTGAATTCTTTATAATATTTCTATTTCTATGATTTTGTTTGCATATGGTTGGCGTCCTTTGTTGAGACGATTTGTCCAAATGCAATACTATTTGAACATGACTCTAAGAATTATTTAAAATTTTTGTTATTTTCATTTCAAAATTCATTAAACATTGTTTGAATTATTTATATTTATATATTTACCATTTGTAATGCATTTTATATGATCTTATTCCTCTTATTGTTATTTATATTAAAAATCCTCAATAAAGTATTGCTCAACAATACAATTGTATTATGCAGCTGCACGTTTTTTAGAACTTCTTAAAGTTTGTTTTATTTTTTACTTTTTACTTTTTATAAAATTGTTTTGTTGTTGTTACTGGTAAAATATTTTCAAATAGAAAATACACGTACATTTAATTTTATTTATTTAGTATTGTATTTTCTTTTTAAATAACTTTTTTCCCCCCAAAAAAAAAAAAACTTTTACTTGTTCTTTTTTGGTTGTTAAAGGAAAACACTGCGTTTCGGTGAAGATAAATAAATAAAGAAGTTGTTTGTGAGTGCTGCCTGCCCTCAAACAAAAAAAAAATAATAAAACAAGCTAGAAATTAATTTGAAAATTCAATAGAAAAAGTTTAAGTTCTTTTTGTTGGTGGTAGGTAGGGATGGAATGGTGTTGATTACTATAATTGGGTTAGTAATGTAGCTGTAGGAAGGGAACTTTAATTGTTTTAGGGTTAAAATAAATAATATTACTAGGAGAACTTAAAGAGAATATAAGAAACATCAAAAAGGTATAATATTTTGTTAGCAACATGTTGCTAAGTTCTAAAATAGGTCTAAACGATTTAAAATTGTTTTTATGGGTTTATCATTAGTGAACGTACAATTTCTATAAGCTTTACAACAATTTGCTTAGATTTTAATTATAAAAAATGTTTCAGCAACATGTTGCTAACATCATCAAAGAATCATGTGAATGAATTTTGTTAATAATTAATGTAATTACAATTTTTATATGCTTAGGAACATGTTGCTTAGATTTTAATTACAAAAAATGTTTCAGCAACATGTTGATAAAATCTTCAAAAAATCGTCTGAATGATTTTTGTTAATAATTAATGAAAATGCAATTTTCATATTCTTAGCAACATGTTGCTTAGATTTTAATTACAAAAAATGTTTCAGCAACATGTTGCTAACATCTTTAAAGAATCATTTGAATGAATTTTGATAATAATTAATGTAAATACAATTTTTATATGCTTAGCAACATGTTGCTAAGATTTTCATTATAAAAAAATGTTTCAAAAACATGTTGCTAACATCTTCAATGAATCATCTGAATGAATTTTGATACTAGTTAATACAAGCAGAATCTTTATATGCTTAGCAACATGTTGCTAAGATTTTCGTTATAAAAAATGTTTCAGCAACATGTTGCTAACATCTTCAAAGAATCATCTAAGTGAATTTTGATACTAATTAATGAAAGCTGAATCTTTATATGCTTAGCAACATGTTGCTAAGATTTTCATTATAAAAAATGTTTCAGCAACGTGTTGCTAACATCTTCAAAGAAACATTTGAATGATTTTTGATAATAATTGATGTAAACTATTTTCATATTCTTAGCAACATGTTGCTAAGACTTTAATTATAAAAAATGTTTAAAAAATTCAAAAAATCATCTAAGTGAATTTTACTAATTAATGTAAGCTGAATCTTTATATGCTTAGCAGCATGTTGCTAAGATTTTCGTTATAAAAAATGTTTCAGCAACGTGTTGCTAACATTTTCTAAGAAACATCTGAATGAATTTTGATAATAATTGATGTAAATACTATTTTCATATGCTTAGCAACATGTTGCTAAGACTTTAATTACAAGAAATGTTTCAGCAACATGTTGCTAACATCTTCAAAGAATCATGTGAATAACTTTTTATAATAATTAAGGCAATTACAATTTTTATATTCTCAGCAACATGTTGCTAAGATTTTAATTATAAAAAAAATGTTCCAGGAACATGTTGCTAACATCTGAATGAATTTTGATAATAATTAAGGTTATTACAATTTTTATATTCTTAGCAACATGTTGCTAAGATTTGAATTATAAAATCTTTCAGCAACATGTTGCTAAAGTCTTAAAAAAATTATGAGTAAATGCTGACAATTTTATTGAACAAATTTTAATGTACATTATTAAGACAAATTAAAAAAAAAACATAAGACAATTTGATGTTGCTGCAACATGTTGCCAACAACATTTTTTTTTTAAGGAAATTTAAAGGTTTTCGCGAAAAATAAACGCATTCAAAGGATAGACAAATCGGAAAAAACTTCTTTAAAACAAATTTAATATCAAAATGTTGCTAGCAACATGTTGCTGACATAAAAATCTGTTTAAATTTTGTTAAATCATGACTGAACTTGTTGACTTGTAATCATGACAACTTATAAATGTTCATCAAAATGTCTAGTTTAATTAATAATGTTGCTAGCAACATGTTGCTGATAAAAAAATTTGTAAAATATTTAAATAATTATTAATTAACATTATTTGTCTCTCTAATATCTCAAGAATTTCCATAAGAATTCTGCATTAATTGTAAATGTTGCTAGCAACATGTTGATAACAAAATAAATTCTTTAAAATTATGACTCAATTAGTCTATTGATTGCAATAACTTAAATATTTCTTAAAAAAAATACTAAACTATTTGAAAATGTTGCTAGCAACATGTTGCCCATAAAAAAATGTATGTAATTTTAAGAAATTTTTTTCTTGTTTCAAAAATATAAGAATTTCCCAAAAAAAATGTTGCTAGCAACATGTTGCTGATAAAAAGATTTCGATATTTATTAATTAACTTTATTTGTTTTCTAGTATCTCAAGAGTTTTCATTATAATTCTGCATTAATTGTAAATGTTGCTAGCAACATGTTGATAACAAATTAAATTCTTTAAAATTATGACTCAATTAGTCTATTGATTGGAATAACTTAAATATTTCTTCAAAAAAAAATACTAAATTATTTGAAAATGTTGCTAGCAACATGTTGCCCACAAAAAAAATTTCTGTAATTTTAAGAAAATATTTTCTTGTTTCAAAAATATAAGAATTTCCCCAAAAAAAAAATGCTGCTAGCAACATGTTGCTGATAAAAAGATTTAAATAATTATTAATTAACTTTATTTGTCTTTCTAGTATCTCAAGAATTTCCATAAGAATTCTGCATTTATTGTAAATATTGCTAGCAACATGTTGATAACAATATAAATTCTTTAAAAATATGCCTCAATTAGACTTTTGATTGCAATAACTTAAACATTTAAAAAAAATACTAAATGATTTGAAAATGTTGCTGGCAACATGTTGCCCATTCAAAAATGTCTGTAATTTCAAGACAAATTTTTCAAAAATATAAGAATTCCCAAAAAATGTTGCTAGCAACTTGTTGCTAATATGCCAAAAGTATTAAAACTGTTGGCTATTTAATTTAATATTTGACTTATCAGTAAAATAAATAATTTTAACAGAAAAAAATCCAACAACATGTTGCTAAACATTTTCATTAAGAAAATATGCTCAGAAATATACCAGCAACATGTTGACAACATCTTTTTCTAGTAGATTTATCAAAAAATCAATATTTTTTAGCTTAGAAATTAATCTGCAACATGTTGCTGACCAATTGTTTTTACTCAAGTTAAAATATTTACTTTATTATTATTTTCAAGTCTTTGTCTTTCCCTTTTTTTTCTTACTATCACTTAACAATGTCTCTCTACTGTCATATTAAGTCTTCTTTTTTTGTGAGTCTCCATTCGAACAAATTATTTAAAGTTTTGTTTTCTTTTGCTTTATAAATTGGTTTTGTTTGGTTAAATGACTTTATATTTTCGTTGTATTGAAAAACATCAAGATATGTCTTAATAACCCTCTTATGTCTAGTTTATATAGTGGAAATCTACTTCAAGTTTGAAAAGACATTTACAGTCACATCTGTTTTAATTTCTTTGCTATTTTTTTTGTTTTGCTCGTATCCAGTTGTATAATAATCTTACCCTTTATCCTACACTGCCAAGCTAGAAGAAATGTAGTGGCAACAACCACAACTAATCTGTTTCACCAAAGTTTGTAGATCTTAATCTAGGAAAAGGAGTCTTCTAAGCTTTTGCTCTACTCCAGCAAGATGACCATTTTTTTTTTGCAAAATTGCAGTGTGTAAATGTTTATAAACATTGGTTAGATATGTTGGAGAGCAGAAAAGAAGGAAATGTATGTTTATTATATTAAAAGTAGTTTTTCTTTTGCTTGGATTGCTGTTTGTTGAGATGTGGATTTTCTTGTGTCATTTACAGCTTGCAATTTTTGTTAAATATATTTAACAAACAAAAATGTAAAAATAAAGAAAATCTAACCATAGAAGGGAGAAATGTTTATTTATATGCTTTTAATGCATCTGTGGTCCATTCTGGATGGTAGTGTGTAGAATGTATGTTGTTTTGGTGTAAAATTGTTAACAATTTATTTTATGAGGATTTATAACATTTTCTGTGTGTCCTAATTTTGAGTAGAGTTGAGGGTTGAACTCGCTTTAATCTTGACAAGCAACATTTTTTAGTTTTTCTGTTTTTTTTTTTTTAATAAAATAATAGTTCTTTTAGCAATTTAGGGTTGTGTAGTAGGAGAAATTGTTAGTTTAAAAGAATTAAGGTCATAAATAAATGTTAATTGGAAAATAAATTATTTAAAGAGGTAACAATGTTTTAAGAATTTTATATTAAAAGAAACAAAGTAATTTAAAGTGCTAAAAAATATTAAATTTAATCTTAGTAACATGTTCCTTAAATTATTTAAGAAAAATAGCATTACTAATGATTTATTTTAAATTTTTACATTAACAAAACACAAGAAATTTTATGAAAGCTCAATAATTTTCTTAGCAACATGTTGCGGCAACATAAAATATTAATTTTTATTATGTACATAATTAAGTAATTGCTTATGACTCAATTTTTTTAAACAACATGTTGCTGAGTAAAAATTTTAATTAATTTACTATAAAACCCTCAGCAACATTTTACTTTTGTTCTTGGCAACATGTTGCTAAAGATTTGTTATAATAAATAGCGTTTAAAACTTTTTGTATTCACTTTTAACATTAAATTTATATATAATATGCTAAATTCACCAAATTTTTCTTAGCAACATGTTGCGGCAACATTCAGCTTTCTCTATAATTTTATAAATAATTCAACATTTTCATAAAATTCGTTTTCAAAAACCCATAAATTTAAAAAAAGCAAAAAAATTAGCTGAAAGCTCAATATTTTTCTTAGCAACATGTTGCGGCAACATAAAATATTATTTTTTATTAAGTACATAATTAAGTAATTGCTTATGACTAAATTTTTTTTAAACAACATGTTGCTGAGTAAAAATTGTAATTAATTTACTATAAAATCCTCAGCAACATTTTACTTTTGTTCTTGGCAACATGTTGCTAAAGATTTGTTATAATAAATAGCGTTTAAAACTACTTTTATTCACTTTTAACATTAAATTTATATATAATATGCTAAATTCACCAAATTTTTCTTAGCAACATGTTGCGGCAACATTCAGCTTACTTTAGAATTTTATAAACCATTCAACATTTTCATAAAATTCGTTTTCAAAAACCCATAAATTTAACAAAAGCAATTAGTTTTTAGTTAACCTTTAGCAATATGATGGTAAATGTTTGGTTTCACTTTTTTCTATATATCTTTTGAAACATTTAAATTTTTCGAAAAATCAAAAACCCTAGAAACAAGTTGCTGAATTTTTATTTGTTTCTATTATGCTGCAATATGTTTACTTTTCTTGAAAAATATGGAAATATCCTTAAAAGAAAAAATAATTGTTAGCAACATGTTGCTAGCAACATTTTCAATTGAAGTAGAAATTTTGGTGAATATATATAAGTTGTCTTGATAATTTAACAAAATTTAAAGACATTTTTATGTCTGCAACATGTTGCTAGCAACATTTTCTAAAACAATATTTTTTTTTTTTAAATATTTAAGTTATTGCAATGAAAAAGTATAATTTAGGCATAATTTTCCAAATTTTATAAAAGATTTTTTCATTGGCAACATGTTGCCAGCAAGATTTTCTAATAATAAAATATTTTTAATGGAAATATTTAAGTTTTAGTAATTATAAGCCAAAATAGGATAAATTTTTAAACATTTGTAACAAATTTTTTTTGGCAACATGTTGCTAGCAACATTTTCAATTGAAGTAGAAATTTTGATGAATATATATAAGTTGTCTTGATAATTTAACAAAATTTAAAGACATTTTTATGTCAGCAACATGTTATGCAATGAAAAAGTATAATTTAGGCATAATTTTCCAAATTTTATAAATGATTTTTTTCATTGGCAACATGTTGCCAGCAAGGTTTTCTAATAATATAAGATTTTTAATGGAAATATTTAAGTTCTAGTAATTATAAGCCAAAATAAGATACATTTTTAAACATTTGTAAAAAAATTTTTTTGGCAACATGTTGCTAGCAACATTTTCATTTTAATTTCATAATTGAAATAACGGTAATAAATAAATTAAAAATAAAAATAAAATTGGTGAAGACATTTTTTTTGCTGGCAACATGTTGCTAGCAACATTTTCTATTTAACTATTGAAAAATATTATTAGCAATATGTTGCCTATATTAAAAATGTTAGTATAGCTTCTATAATTAAGCCTAAATTTAACTAATTGTTACATTTATTTAAGAATTGAAGAAAAGTATTTTAAAATTTATTAAAAAAAGTTTCTAGCAACATGTTGCTAATACAAAATATCTAGTAAAATGTACAAATTAAGTACTAATATAAATTCTCCAATAATTAAAAATGTTGCTAACACTATGTTGTCAACATAATGTTGCTAGCAACATTTTCCATTTAACTATAATTCTTAAAGGAAATCTTGATTTTAAAATTATTTAATTTGTTTTGTTGACAACATGTTGCTAGAAACATTTTCAATCACATAAACATTTTTTTTACAGAAATTTTTATGTATGTTATTGCAAGCTAAAGTCAAATTCAGTCATGATTTGAAAAATTTTATAGACATTTTTAACTCAGCAACATGTTGTGTCAACATTACTATTAATTCTTTTGTTAATATTGAGAAAAAATTTTAAGTTATTGCCAAGATTGGGAACATTTAGTGCTCATTTTGTAAATAATACAAAACTAATTAAGTCTGCAACATGTTGCTAGCAATATTTTTATATGTAAAGAAATTTTTTTGAATAATTTCTCTGTCGAAAACAATAAAATTTATGTCTTATTTTGTGAATTTTTAGAAAATTTTTTTAATGGGCAACATGTTGCTAGCAACATTTCTTATTAATAAGGTACTTTAAATACATATTCTTGATTTAATATACAGAAAATTAAGATTGAGTTATTAATTAGAAGACAATAGCGAAATTGAGAATTCTGCAACATGTTGCTAGCAACATTTTCTAATAATAAAAGATTATTAATGAATATTTTTAAGTTTTTTGTCGAGAAATTGAAAGTTTAATATTTTTCAAGCCACTTTGTACAGCAACATTTTCGTTTAATGAAAGGATATTCTATAGAAATGTAAAATTTAGCAAATATTGCAGACATTTTTTGTTAGAAACATGTTGCTGGCAACATTTTCTTGTAAAAGAGAATTTTCAATAAATATTGCTAAGGTGTTATTACGAACAGAAAAATTTTTTGCTCTGCAACATGTTGCTGGCAACATTTTAATATAATAAAGTATTTTCAATGAAATTGTTTAAGTTATTACAATGAATAGAAACATTTTTTGGTAAATTTTTTTTTTATTTCGGCAACATGTTGCTAGCTTTATTTTTAATTTTTTAGATATTTTTTTTTTGTAGAAAATTCATGAATTAAGAAAGTGAAATTTAGTCATCGTATCTAAAATTTTTAAAAGCAACATGTTGCTAGCAACATTGGCAACATGTTGCTAGCAACATTTAATTTTTTTTTAAATATTTCCTTTTTTTAGAATGAAAAATAAAATTTGTGGAAATAATAATAAAATTTTTTATGTTGGCAACATGTTGCTAGCAACATTTTGCAATAATTATGTATTTCTTAAGGAAATTATTATCAAATTAGCCAGAAACATTATAATTAGTCATTGTATTACAATATTTTGATATTGGCAACATGTTGCTAGCAACTTTTTCTAAAATTTAGTTTAAATTGTTGAGATTATTGTAAATTTTATTAAAAAAAACTCTTTAATATCGTATTTTTTTGCATAACTTTTAAATTAATTATTTTTTGTGTGAACTGCTTTTGCATAAATTAAAACTATACTCATTTTCATAATCATCCACTAACATCATTAGCATTTCTGTGGTAGTTTCTTCTTCGAGTTGATTATTTTTCTTGTTGTTTTTTTGTACACAAACCTCCTTCTTCTGCTCCTCTAACCAGTTGAGGCAACACCTTTTAACACCAGCACGTTAAGTTTGCTAATTATCACACCACAATAATAAACACACACGTAAAACTCTATTACTACAAAACATCCTTTTTTTTGTGTTCTGTTTCATACATATTTCCTTTTTATATGAAAGTTTACTTTTTTATTTTTTTTTAGTTTTTTATTGTTGTGGTAGCCGCTTTTGTTGCAGCTTGTTGTTGTTGTTATTGCTGGTTACACTATATTTATAGCAGTTCCTGTTTATCATGATCCGTGTACAGTCTTTTTTTGTATATAAAAATACTTCTCATACAGTTACTTAGAAGAAATTCTGCACACGCATGCATAAAAGGTAAAAGGATACATGCACTCACAAAGACTCACATGTATTTGTTATGCTCAAATACCCAGGTATTTGTTACATTGTTGTCATGCTAATTAATGAGTTTAAAACGTGTTGCAAAGTTTCCTTTTTTTCACTCAAATAAAAACAACAAAACAATAAAAATAAAAACTTGGTTAGAAAAAAACAAAGCATACACCGGCATTTAAAATTGGCCAGGATATACAGTTTCTGACTTCCAATGTAACACAATTTAAAAGTGTTTTCTGCAGTGTATTTCTTTTCTTCTCAAATCTAAGTTACCAGCAGCTGTATCTTTACATCTTCTAGTATTACGAGTGTTTGTAGTATTTGTTTGTCGTCTCTGAATTACCTTAAGTTTGTTGCAACTTAATGCTTAAACGTGCATGTATTTTCATGTAGCCTTACCATACATGTGGCATTCATTTCCCTTTGTTTTGCCACATTTCTCATGAATAAATATTAAACTCTATAACCTGTTTTTTAGCACGTAGTTTTATTATTTTTCTTTCTTACCTTTGTTTTCCGTTTTTAAAATTTTCTTTTCATTTTCCTGTTTGAATTTTATATTACACTTTTCTTAATAACTAGACACAGTTTAAGCTCTAGTTATTAAGAATTTATTAAATGTAAACCAATAGAAAGCAGCAAATGGCAAATGCAGCTAAAAGTAGTTAAAATATTTGGATAGTTTAGACAGAAGTGATCAAAATGTTTTTATTTAATCTCTAATACTGGCAACATGTTGCTAGCAACATTTTTAATTGAAATTTTTATTAGAATTTCTTCAGAATTTATTTTAGTTGTCAATTTTGAATATTTAACAGATTTGGTTTTTGTTGGCAACATGTTGCTAGCGACATTTTATTAATTTTAATGTATTTTTCATATAAATTGTTAAAGTAAGAGAGCTATTCAAATTATCATTAAAATACAAAATTTAAAAAAAAAATTTTGATTTTTTTCGAATTTTTTTTTTAATTATTTTTTCAAAATTTTTTTTTTAATTTTTTTTTTTTAAAATGTTTTTTTAAGTTATTAGTGAAAATAAAATTACGGTAAAACATTTTTTTTGGGTAAAAAAATTCGAGTTAAAAATTTTTTTTCCCGATTTCGAATCATTCGGGGTTGTCTTAGAATCCAATCATTGTCGGAATCGGTTTTGAAAACGACAGAAAAAATACACTGGTATCGTGAAATCGAAAGTTATAGGTTTTATATTTGATCTGGAATTAAATTCTTTATCAATTAAAGAAAAAATTACATTGGATTTCATAAGTCAAATGTACCTTTTTTTGTCGTTTTCAAAACTTAGTATCCAGGTATAGATAAAACAAGTAAGAGAGCTATATTCGGCTGTGCCGAATCTTATATTCCCTTCACTAAATTATACTTTAAAATATTTTTTTTAAATATTTTAACAAAATTAAATTTTTCTTTTAAATTTTATTTCGAATTTATTTTTAAATTTTTTTGAAAAAGATTTTCCAATTTTTTTTAAAAAAAAAATAATCAGTTTTGATGAAAAAAATTCGTATTAAAAAATATTTTTCCCGATTTTTTTGAAAAAGTTTTTTCCAATTTTTTTTTTTTTTAAATTTAAAAAATAATTTTTTTTTGAAAAAAGAATTTGTGACAAAAAAAAATTTTTTTGATGAAAAAAAAAATTTCGGTTAAAAAATATTTTTCCCGATTTTGATCCATTGTAGGTCCAACTTGCTATAGCCTTATATAAATCGTTGCAATGGACTTTAAAATATCTATCATTAGATATCCATATTGTCTATATTAATGACTTAGTAATCCAGATATAGATAAAAAATGTGCCAAAAATCGAGGTTGTCCCAGTTTTTTCCTTATATTTCAGCCATTTGTGGGCCGATTTCCTCGATTTTAAATATTAACTGAGCCGGGAGAATTCCCGATGTATTGATGTATCAATCATGTTTGTCAGTTATTAGGGGGCTACGGAAAGTTGATTTCAACATACAGACGGACATGGCTATATCGACTTTGCTATCTATAACGATCCAGAATATATATACTTTGTGGGGTCGCATGTTGTTAGCAGCTTTTTTAACTATTAAAACATTTTTAGTGATATATTATAAAAAAACATAATATTTTACGGAAATTTAGTTATAAGCAACATATTGCTAGCAACATTTTGAATTTATAAAGAACTGAAATGAAGCATCTTAAGCTATTGATGTGGAAAATAAAATTAAGTCAAAATTGGATGTTTTATGGGATATTTTATGTTGGCAACTTGTTGCTAGCAACATTTTTAATTATTGGGAAATTAATATTAATCCTTAATTTACTTAATCTAGTAGAAATTTTGTATTAGCAACATGTTGCTAGAAACTTTTTTTTAATAAATTTTAAAATATATTTTTCAATTCTTAAATAAATCTAACAAATAGTTCAATTTAGACTTAATTACAGATGTTATACTTACATTTCTAATATGCAACATGTTGCTAGCAACATTTTTCGTTTAATAAATTTTAGAATATTTTTCTCAATCCTTAAATAAATATAACAAATAGTTAAATTTACACTAATTATAGATAAGCAACATGTTGCTAGCAACATTTTTCATTTTTGGAAAAGGATTAAGGGAAATTAGTCTGATATTTTAGAGAAAGATATATATTATTCATTAAGTTGCACATTTTTCATGAACTTTTATGTTAGCAACATGTTGCTAGAAACATTTTAATTATTAGAGAATTTGAAATGAAATTAAGTCAATTATTTTAGGAAAAGGTAGTTAATAGTCATCAATTTGCAAATTTTTTAATTACTTTTGTATTAGCAACATGTTGCTGGCAACATTTACCAATAAATTTTAAAATAAATTCTTTAATAAAACTAGCAAATTCTTAAATTTAGTGTTAATTATGCAAATTATTCTAAAATGTATTTCTGCTAACAACAACTTAGGAAAATTGTTTAAAACTTCGTTTTTATTCTAAAATGTTGCTAGCAGAAATAAAATTTTCCCAAATCAATATTTGTCAATTGTAAAAATATTTCTGATTTAAATTACTTAAATTATTGACGTAAATGCTTAAACTTGGACAAAACATAGCAAATGTTGAAATAAATTTTTATCTTAGCAACATGTTGCTAGCAACATTTTCGATTAATTAAGTATTTTTACAGGAAATTCTTCAGATATTGTTAAGAATTCTAATTTATATTAGTAACCTGAAAAGTTTCTTAAACATTTGTTTGTTGGCAACATGTTGCTAGCAACATTTGTCACTAGTAAAAATATTTTTGATTTAAATTTCTTAAAATATTGAATCTTTGTCAAAACTTGTCAAATATTGAAAATAATTTTTATTTCAGCAACATGTTGCTAGCAACATTTTTGATTAATTACAAAATTTTACGGGATATTCTTAAGATATTATCCACGATTCCGGATTTAAATTAGTAACATGAAAAGTTTCCTAAACATTTGTTTGTTGGCAACATGTTGATAGCAACATTTCTAAATTATTACAGTTTTTAATGGACATTATTAGAATATTGCAGATAAATTAATTTTTTTATTTTTATTTTAAAACTTTGCAATAAATAGTATTAGCAACATGTTGCTAGCAGCATTTTTTCACATCATTGAATTTTTTATACAAATTAATAAGTAAATCAAAATTTGTAAAACTTATGAAAATTTAGTAAAAAATTTTGAGTTCGCAACATGTTGCTAGCAACATTTTTGCATAATGGTGACAGTTTAATAGAAAGCCTCATGATATTGAGGGAGAAGTTAGCACATTTTCAAAAAACTTTTAAATTTTTCCAAAAAATTATGTTGGCAACATGTTGCTAGCAACATTTTTTTTTTTTCAAACAAATGTAGTATATTTAAATTTCTATGATATAGACGAGAAATCAAAAATAATGAGATAATATTTGAAGATTTTCAAGAAATTTAAACATGGCAACATGTTGCTAGCAACATTTTTAAATAAAATAGAAAATTATGGAAATTCTTATGATATAATCGAGATAATGTCGAAATTTTTTAAATTTTTCAAATATGTTTAATGTTGTCAACATGTTGCTAGCATCATTTTATATTAAATGTGAATTTTTAATGGATATTTTTGGAGTTTTTGTAGAAAACTAAAATTGTTTTTGAACTTTTTTTTTTGGCAACATGTTGCAAGCAACATTCCAAGAGTACTTGTAAAATTTTTTAAATTTATTAGTTTTAATTTTGAATATTTATTCTAAATATTTTATTTAATGGCTTTTTCTAATGTTTCATTTAATTTACTAACGTTTATGTTAGTTTTTAAAACATTTTTATGATTTCACCTTATAAGATTATTATTTTGTTAGTTTTTTTTTTTTAATAACTTCTCTTTTCTAACAAACTAATTTGCTTACAAAGAAACTAAAAACTCATAAACTAATTTGCAACAACTTTTTTTTTAAGCTTGTTTCCTTTGAAATTAACGCACACAGCACACACATGTTGCAACAACATTTTGGAAAAGTGTGTGCGGTTACAAAAGAAAACTTAAATGACTTCTCTGCTCTACTCGAGAAAGGACTTCTTAACATGCTTGTCTATTCACGAGCACACAACCAACCAACACACACACTGAAAACTTTGTTAATTTTCTGCAAGAAAATTTTTCATTTCACAAATACACGGAAGCTTTTTACTGCTTAAACCATTTTAATTATGTTAAAAAACTGAAGAAACTGAATTTCCCCTGCATCATGTTTTGAACTGTTTTTCCTGATAATTAAACTATGATATGTTTATCTCAAGGATGTATGAAATGACTAGCTTTGTGAGTACTTTTTAGGCACCTTTTCTTTCCCGCTAGTTTCATTAACTGGTATTTCAGCTAACAAGTTTTAAAGGGAGTACATACATATTTCCTTTACTTTTTCCCCCTTTGTTTTTGTTTGTTTGTCTTGTCTTTCAAAATAAGCTTGATGATGGTATGTAAATCTCTGTTTGTCTCTTACTATTGGAGTTGTATATTTTTCGTTTGTGTTTTTTTTTTCTTTTTTGTTAAACTATAAATCAAAGTGTTGCTTGTCTAACATTTAACAAAGTTGTAGGAGTTGTGAAAGTTTTTACATAAATTTGGCAAATCTTTTAGTTTGAGCTGTATGTGTTTTACAGGCCTGGATAAACAGGGTATGTAAATGTGTTGAAGTGTGATAATTAAATGCAAATTTTGTATGTAGTTGTAGAGTGTGGGGATTAATGAAAAAAAGTACTTTTCTGAAAATAAGAAGAGTTAGAGATTTTCGGTATTTTTGAAAACCGCAGGATGCTTATTAATCCTGCAGTTTTCAATATTTTGTTTAGGAATTATTTATTGGTACTTTTTATCAACGTATTTTTTTGATATTAATACGTTTTATGTCTTAAATTATTGATACTTTTTGAAAAAAGTTCTTTTTTTGAAAGAGTACTTTTTTGAAAAATATAGATTTAAACAGAAATTTTTAATAGTTATCGTTTTCCATTAAAATAGTTATGTAATTTGGTACTTTTAAACCATTTGGTACTTTTTTTAAAAAAGTACTTTTTGACAAAATTTTTTTTTTGTTTTTTTTTTTAAATGTTTTACTAAATTCATATTTATCTTTAAACTAATAGAAATTTGCGAGTATTTTTTTTATTTGGCTACATTTTGTAAGAAAGGTACTTTTTCTAATTAATATCAATTAAAAAAATTGTATTATTAAAGGCTTTTCAAGTAAATAGTTTGGTAATTTAGTACATGAAAGAAGTACTATCTCTAAAAAAGCAGTCTTCTACAGAAAATTTTAATATTTAACAATTTCTATTAAAAAATATTCCATATTGATACGTTTTACTTTTTTTGGTACTTTTTTGAAAAAGTACTTTTTGAAAATATTTTTATTTTTTTTTTTTAAAAAAATATTATTAATTAAGTATTTTGCTTTAAAATAGTACATTTTGTAAGAAAAGTACTTTTAAAAAAAAAAAAATATTTTAGAATAAATCTAAAAAAATTACCTTAGTTTGGTAATTAGAGAATGAGTACTAAAAAATTTAGTACTTTTTCCAAAAAGGCAGTCTTCTATGGGAAATTTTAATATTCAACAATTTCTATTAAAACAAATTTATAAATGGTACGTTTTTTGGTACTGTTTTAAAAAAGTACTTTTTTCCATTTTTGTTAAAACATTTTTATTAATTTGGTATTTTGCTTTAAACTAGTAATAATGTTTTGTAGCATGATATTTTTGGCATTTTGGTACATTTTTGTAGAAAAGGTACTTTTTGAAAAAATTTTTTTTTTTTGATTTTTATTTGTTTTGTAAAATGTTTCATTGTACTTTAATGTTTGTTTAAAAATACAAAAATTTTAGTAACTTTTTGGTGAATAGATTTGTACTTAGGGGAAAAAGTATTGAAAATTTAGTACTTAAAAAGTTCTTTTTCCATAAATTTTCATAAGTGTTGATTTTTATTTAAGAAGTTTTGTAATTTCACACTTTTAATATATTTGGTACTTTTTAGAAAATGATTGGAAAATGGCCAAATTCCAAATGTTAAAAATGAACAGGATTTTGTAATAAATAAGTTTGCTGAAAAAGTACTTTTAAAAAAATTGGTACTTTTTTAAAAAGTACTTTTTTTTAGCAAATGTTTGAAAACTGGCAAAATTTCAAATTTAATTTTCACGGAATGAACTGGGTTTTATTTTGTAATATATATATTTTAGGAATTTGGTACTTTTTTAAAAAGTACTTTTTCAGAAATTATTTGAAAAATTGCCAAATTCCAAATTTGATTTTCAATTTGTGAACTGGGTTTTATTTTGTAATACATATTTTTGGAATTTGGTACTTCTTGAAAAATTGGTACTTTTTGAAAAGTACTTTTTCAGAAAATATTTGAAAAATGTACTTTTTTGAAAAGTACTTTTTCAGATAATGTCTGCAAATTGGACAAACTCCAAATTTTATTTTCATTATATGAACTGGGTTTTATTTTGTAATAGATATTTTGGAAATTTGGTACTTTTTTGAAAAATACTTTTTCAGTAAATGTTTGAAAAATGGCCAAATTATATTTTCACTGTGTGACCTGGATTTTATTTTGTAATATATATTTTTGGAATTTGGTACTTTTTGAAAAATTGGTACTTTTTTGAAAAGTACTTTTTCAGTAAATGTTTGAAAAATGGCCAATTTCCAAATTTTATTTTCTCTATATGAACTGGGTTTTATTTTGTAATACATATTTTTGAAATTTGGTACTTTTTGAAAAATTGGTACTTTTTTGAAAAGTACTTTTTCCAGAAAATGCTTGAAAAATTATCAAATTTCAAATTTTATTTTCATTGTATGAATAGGGTTTTATTTTCTAATACATATTTTTGAAATTTGGTACATATTGAAAAATTTGTACTTTTTTTCCAGAAAATGTTTCAAAAATGGCCAAATTCCAAATTTTATTTTCATTGTATGGACTGGATTTTATTATACCCTGCACCTTCGTGAGAAGGATATATACATATATAAGTTTTTCATTCCGTTTGTAATTTCTACATTTTTCATTTCCGACCCTATATAAATAACGGAGATATGAGCAAAAAACCGCGACAACCTCGATTTTTGATCTATATCTGGATTACTAAGTCATTAATATAGACAGTATGGATATCTAATGATAGATATTTCAAAGTCCATTGCAACGATGTAGATAAGGCTATAATAGTAAGTTGGACCTACAATGGGTCAAAATCGGGAAATATATTTTTTTAACCCGAATTTTTTTTAATCCAAAAATTTTTTTGTCATAATTTTTTTTTAAAAAAAAAATAAATATATAAATAATTTTTTTTTAAAATAATAAAAAAATTTAAAAACAAAAAAAAAAATTTGGAAAAAACTTTTTTTAAAAAAAAAAATTGGAAAAAACTTTTTTTTTTAAAGTATAATTTGGTGAAGGGTATAGAAGTTGAAATATCTCTTACTTGTTTTGTTATATAAATATTTTTGGAATTTGGTACTTTTTGAAAAATTTTTACTTTTTCTGAAAATTGGACAAATTCCAAATTTTATTTTCTCTATATGAACTGGGATTAATTTTGTAATATATATTTTTGAAATTTGGTACTTTTTTGAAAAGTACTTTTTCAGAAAATATTTGAAAAATGGCCAAATTCTAAATTTTATTTTCTTTATATGAACTGGGTTTTATTTTGTAACAGACTTTTTCGTAATTTGATACTTTTTTAGAATTTGGTACTTTTTTGAAAAGTACTTTTTCAGAAAATATTTGAAAAATGGTTAAATTTCAAATTTTATTTTCATTATATGAACTGGGTCTTATTTTGTAATAAATTTTTTTAGAATTTGGTACTTTTTGAAAAATTGGTACTTTTTTGAAAAGTATTTTTTCACAAAATATTTGAAAATTGGACAAATTCCAAATTTTATTTTAACGGGTTTTATTTTTTAATATGTATTTATTTTTGGAATTTGAAACTTTTTGAGAATTGGTACTTATTTTAAAAAGTACTTTTTCAGAAAATGTTTGAAAGATGTCCAAATTTCAAATTTTATTATCTCATGGTATGAATTAGGTACTTTTTTTGAAAAAAAAGTACCAATATATTTTCATTTCTTTATTAAGAACTGTTTGTAGAATTAGTACATTATTTTGAAAAGTACTTTAAGTATTTTCTACTGCATATTTAGCAATTTCCTTAATAAATGTCATTAATTTGATTTAGTTTTTTTATATTTTATTTCCATTTTATAGAATTTCTGGCCATAATTTCTCACAAGAATTTTTAAGTTCTTAAATTCACAAAGAATGCTGACATTTTCCAAAAAGATAAATATAAAAAAAAATTTTAAAAATGACTTAAATTAATTGCATTTTATGACATTTAATGCATGAAAGAACACACCAACAAGACTGAATGCAAAGAGAGAGAGAGAAAAAAATTTGCATTTCATGTCGAAAGCCTGACTGACTGACTGTTCATGTGTAAATGAGTGTAATGAAAGTGGTGAAGGAATAAAAAGGAGTTTTATTTATTTTCCGTTTTTCATTTTCATATTTTTTTCATCTCCTGTCTTTTGGGAAAAATTATACGAGATGACATTAAACCAACAATAATAATAAAGAAAATTTCTTACGCTTTTCTGACATATGATTGCAAAATGCAAAGAAAAATTATGGTGGTTTAATTATAAAATTTAACACATCATAAGTTCTGGTTTCCTTTTTCTGTGTGTGTGTCAAAGACGTAAATGAGCTGAAATGGAATTTAAACAGTTTATTTTTGTTTGCAAATCTTATTAAAAAATTTTAGTAAGAAAAAAGTTCAACTTTCTTTTGGATTTGTTTGACCTAAAATTTCCTCGTATTGAACTGTTTTTTTTTTTTGCTAATAACAAAGATTCCTTACAATGTGTAGCAAGCAACAAAATGTAGCTGGCATTGTTGCATCATGTAATTGGGTATTGAAACTTTGTGCTTTGTTAGTCTTGATTGCAGGGTAACAATTGTTACTTAAGCAGGACAACAATGCCGGCAACAACAAGCAGCTGCTTGCATTATCCTGCTCATCACCATTGTCTGCCAAAGTATTGAGTAAATGGGTTGCTGGAGTGTGTGCCTTGCCATCACGTAACTTTATCCTGCACTTTGACAATCTCTATACAATCCTCTAACATTATTGTTTGACAATTGTGTCACTGTGTTTTCTAGTTCTTCATCTCTCTCTCTCATTTTCTGTAAAATCCTAAAATATATTTTTTTTGCTGCTCTTTGGTTTGTTTTGCTGTCAATGATCTTGTCTCTGGGTTGTTGTCTTTTTTTGTTCGTCTGCTTGTTGCTTTAACCAACAAAAAAAATAAATATAGGGGAAAAATCCACTATGTCTTGTTTAACTAAACCACTTTGGATAGTTTAGGGTCATATTATTGCTTGCTTTCCTGCAGCTTTTTTTATTTTTTTTCGTTTTTTGTTTAATTCTCTCTGACTTTTGTTTAAAAAAGTTTAAAATTGTATATTGGTTCTCTGTATAAACTGCATAACACAGAAAAAGTTTGTTTGGGAAAATAGTCCAAAAAAATTCTAAAAAAAAATACGTAAAAGTTTGTTTTTGGTAGTTTGATTATTGTGTTTTTCCAGTGTCCTTTGATGGTTGATGAAAATTACTAGACCAGCTTTTTTTTGGGTTTTTTGTTTGAAAAGCATACAATTTGATAAGTTTTTCTCGGAGGACACTTGTTGGTGACGTTTAGTAGGATTTTGTAGGTAAAAAAAGCTAAAAAGTACTTTTTTAAAAAAGTACCCAAAAAGGTACTTTTTCCAATAAAACTGGTTTTAAAAGGGACCTATGAAAGAAAAATATTTAAAAATACGTTTTATTTTATTAATATTTGTTTTTTAGCTTAAAAATAAGTAATATTAGAATTTTGACTACTCTTTAAAAAAGTATTAAAAATACTACTATTTTCAAAAATTTCTAAAATTCTATAATAAATTGTTTTTTGTGTGCTGTACATTAAAAAGATAATTTTTATAAATTTTACTACTTTTTTAAAAATGTACTAAAATGCTACTTTTTCATTAAAATTTAAAAAAATATTTTTAATTGTTTTTTTTACAATTTATGTTTTGTAGTTTAAAAATAAGTATTTTTATAATTTTTCTAAATTTTTCTACTTTTTCAAAAAGTACCTAAAATACTACTATTTTTGTAACATGTTGAAAAATTTAAACTATTTTTATCTAAAATATTTTATTTTTGGCCAAAAAATACATTTTATAAATTTTACTACCTTTTTTAAACAGTACTTAAAATACTACTAATATTTATCATATTTTTTAATTCCTTAAAATCCCATAATAGCTTGATTTTTTTGTGCTGTAAATTAAAAATGAGATTTTTTCTAAATTTTACTACTTTTTCAAAAAGTACTTAAAATACTACTTTTTTATAAAAATTATTTAAACTTGTTTTATTCTTTTTTTTATTTTTTAGCTTAAAAATAAATAATATTAGAATTTTTAATACTTTTTAAAAAAGTATTTAAAATACTACTATTTTCAAAAATTTCTTAAATTCTATAATTAATTGTTTTTTGTGTGCTGTACATTAAAAAAGATAATTTTTGTAAATTTTAATACTTTTTTAAAAATGTACTAAAATTGCTACTTTTTAATTAAATTTTAAAAAATATTTTTAATTGTTTTTTTCACAATTTATGTTTTGTAGTTTAAAAATAAATATTTTTATAATTTTTAGTAATTTTTTAAAAAAAAAGTACTTAAAATACTACTATTTACAAATTTACAAAAAATCTTTAAAATTTCATAATAGCTTGTTTCTTGGATGTTGCAAATTAAAAACTAAAATTTTTCTAAATTTTACTACTTTTTCAAAAAGTACCTAAAATACTACTATTTTTGTAAAATGTTGAAAACTTGTTTTTTTATAAAATTTATTGTTTTTTTTTCCAAAAAATACAAAATTTTATAAATATTACTACCTTTTTTTAAACAGTACTTAAAATACTACTAATATTTACCATCTTTTTTAATTCCTTAAAATCCCCTATTAGCTTGATTTTTTTGTGCAGTAAATTAAATATGAGATTATTCTAAATCCTACTACTTTTTCAAAAAGTACTTAAAATACTACTATTTTTTATAACATGTTTAAGCATTAATTAAACTTGTCTTCTACTATGAATAATTGTTTTTTAGCTTAATTTGTTTTAACTTTTAAAAAAAGTACTTAAAATACTACTATTTAAAAATTTTTAAAATACTTGAAATCCCATAATCTTTTTTTTTTGTGCTGTAAATTAAAAATGAGAATTTTTCTAAATTTTACTACTTTTTCAAAAAGTACTTAAAATACTACTATTTTTGTAACATGTTCAGAAAATAGTTAAACTTGTTTTTTTCCATAATTTTTTTTTTTTTTTTTCAAAAAAATACAAATTTTTATAAAATTGACTACTATTTCTAAACAGTACTTTAAACACTACTAATATTTACAACTTTTTTAATTCCTTAAACGCCCATAATAGCTTGTTTCTTGTGTGTTGTAACTTAAAAATTAAAATTTTTCTAAATTTAACTACTTTTCAAAAAGTACTAAAAATACTACTATTTTTTATAACATGTTTAAGCAATAATTAAACTTGTGTTCTTCTATGAATAATTGTTTTTAGCATAATTTTAACTATATTTTGAAAAAAGTACTTGAAATACTACTATTTAAAATTTTTTTTAAAATACTTAAAATCCCATAATCTTTTTTTATGTGCCGTAAATTAAAAATGAGAAATTTTCTAAATTTTACTACTTTTTCAAAAAGTACTTAAGTACTACTATTTTTGTAACATGTTCTAAAAATAGTTAAACTTGTTTTTTTCCATAATTTATTTTAGTTTTGCAAAAAAGTTCAAATTTTTATAAAATTGACTACTATTTTTAAATAGTACTTAAAATACTACTAATATTTACAACTTTCTTAATTCCTTAAACGCCTATAATAGCTTGTTTATTGTATGTTGTAACTTAAAAATTTAAATTTTTCTAAATTTTACTACTTTTTAAAAAGTACTAAAAATACTACTATTTAAAAAAATCATTCAAATTTTTTTGTTTTTTGTGTGATGTACTTTGAAATGAGAATTTTTTAAAATTCTACTACTTTTTTAAAAAGTATTAAAAATACTACTTTTTTTATAAAATTTAAAAAACGAGTTTTAATTTCTTATTTTGTTTTATAGATTCAAAATTAGATTTTTTTGAAAATTCTCTTGTTATTTAAAAAAGTACTAAAAATACTACCTTTTTAGAAAAGCTTGCAAAGTTGTTTTCCATAAATTCATGAGTGTAGCTCAAAATTAAATATTTTTCTTATTTTAAAACAACTAAAACTACTTTTATAAAATAGGTAGTAATAAAAATACTACCCTTTTAGAAACGTCTAAAAGTGGTTTAAATTTTTTTTCAATAAATTCATGGTTTTTATCTTAGAAATAATAATTTTTACAATTACTAAAAGTACTTAAAATACTACTATTTAAAAAAAATTCATAAAATCATTAAAATTTATTGTTTTTTGTGTTATATGTGTTAAAATGAGATTTTTTTTTAAATTTTGCTACTTTTTAAAAAGTACTACTTTTTTGAAAATTCTTAAAAAGCTGTTTTAATTGATTTTTTTAGATTATTGTGTTTTATAGATTCAAAATTGGTATTTTTATAAAATTCACTACTTTTTTTAAAAAAAGTACTAAAAATACTACCTTTTTAGAAAAGTTTGCAAAGGCGTTTTAAATGTTTGTAATTGATAAAAAAATGTGTTAAAATTATTTTTTTTTTTTTAAATTTTGCTACTTTTTAAAAACTACTAAAAATACTACTTTTTTGGAAATTCTTAAAAAGGTGTTTTAATTGATTTTTTTAGATTATTTTGTTTTATAGATTCAAAATTAGTATTTTTATAAAATTCACTACTTTTTTAAAAAAAGTACTAAAAATACTACCTTTTTAGAAAAGTTTGCAAAGGCGTTTTAAATGTTTGTAGCTCAAAAAAAAAGTACTTTTCTAATTTTAAAACTACTGTTTTACTATATGTAGTACTAAAAATACTACTTTTTCTAAATAGGTTTTGAAAAATTTTATATTGGTTTTATTTTATAATTCATAGTTCCCATTTAATTCAAACAATGTTTCTTTAAATTTAAGAGCTTTTTTTGAAAAGTACTAAATTGACTACTATTTACAAAAACCATATTTTATTTAAAAATTTAAATTTTTTATAATTTTTTTGAATATTAAACCCTTTTTCGCTACAAAACTTTGTGTCTTTTACATTTTTTTTTAATAATGTGACAGCAAGTTTGCATTAAAATATTAATTTGTTGTCATATTATATTTTACTTAGATTTTGTTTCGTAAAACAAAAACTTGTTACTTGTGCTAAAATTTGCTATACAATTATAAAAAGTCCTGACACCCCCTAATTGTTTAAACAAACAAAACCTTTGTCAGAAATAATGTAGCAAAACTAAAAAAAGAAAACAAATCTTTGTGCTGTAATCCAAAAGGATTTAATTTTATAAATATAAGTACAGGCTTTGTTCACTCATTCACATACGATTAAAAGATGACACCAAAAGCAAAAAAAAGGAAACAGAGGTGGGGGCTATACAAAATGTAAAGAAAAAACAGGGGCATTTAACAAAAAAATCACACTTTAAAGAATAAATGCTTATTTGCATTTCTATTGTTTTATTATTCAAAAAGCTCTAAATTACTGTCGAAATTTTTGTTTATTCTGCGTATTCATTTTCATCACCTGAATGTCTACTGTTTGGAACTCTTAAAACAGAATAATATTTTTTTTCAATGTTTTAAGTAGAAATGTATGTTGGTACTCTGGAGTAATAGTAAATACATTTAACAAACACATTTGAATACTTGAACACATCCTCTTTGCATACAATTTAACTTTACATTTACACTTTTGAGTAACCTTGTTGTGTGCAACACATACTCACTGGTAATTTAAAGTACATACACAATTTTGGCAACACCTGATGCCCCTGTTTTATTATTTTTTTATTTGCGAAAGAAACTTTTCTTTTGATTTTTTTTCTTTCGCTGAAACATGAATATTCCCAAGATCATGCCTTCTTTTCTTTTTTTGTTTTGACTGGCAAAAAATAAAAGTAAAATAATTCATACAAATGTGTAGTTTTTAATGTCAAACAGTTACAGCTAAATAAATAGTAGAGATTTTACAAACATTTTTAATAATTATTTTTTTTTCTTGTTTTAATTTCAGGTAAGCTTTTTAAAAAATTTATTAAAATTGCCAAAATAACCAAGATAATTTAAGGTAAGACTAAGAATTTTGTATTGAATTTACAGTTTTTTCAAGATTTTTCTACTTTTTTTTAAAAAGTAGTATTTTTACTACTATTTTTAAAAACGTCCAAATCTATTTACAAATGCTTTATATTTAAAAATATACTTTTTTTGCAAACATATTTAATGTAGTTTTGTAAAAAGTACTAAAAATAATACTATTTTTTAACAGATTTAAAAAAAAAATATTAAAAAATACTTTTATACAATAACATGCTTGGAGGGAGTATTATGCAAAAAAAAGTATTTTTCTAAATTTATTACCATTTTAGAAACGTACTAAAAATATTACTTTTTTAAAAAAATTTCAAAAGTTTCTAAAATTGCTTTATTAGTTACTAGCTGACCCGGTGCGCTTCGCCACCCCAATTAGAAGAAAGAAATAGTACTATCAAGTCTCACTTTGTGAATCTAATTGTAAATGTCTAATTTCATATTTCTGGGTCCATTATTGTAGAAAATGCAAAATGTGTTCCTAATTTTAAATTCTTAGGTTTATTATTATAAAATATTCAAAAAGTACCATTGCAATAAGGAAATAGTACCATTGATTAGCACTTTTAAATTCGCATTCACTAAACCATAACCCGTCAAGTTTAAATTTTAGATTTGTATATCATTTCCTATATTATCAACTAATTTACTTTATATTTAATAAATTATCACAAAACCGAAACCGATCGGTTTTTTATTTTTTAAAACCGAAAACGCGGTTTTGAAATTCTTCGATTTTTTGGAAACTCAAGGTCCATTATTATAGGAAATTCAAAAAAGTACCATTAGAATATATAAAAAGTACCAAAAATCCCCCACTTGTGGTTTCCCACTCACTCGGGTCCATATAAGCTTAATTTGATCATTGGTGAACAAATTACAAAAAGTACCATTCGAATAAAGAAAAAGTACCAAAAAGTCGCCCCCTAGAATTCTAACTAACTTAGGACCATATATGCTTAATTTCATGTTTTTAAGTCCATTGCTATAGAAAATTAAAAAAAGTACCATTAGAATAAACAAAAAGTATCAAAAAGCATCTACTTGTAGATTACCACTCACTCTGGTCCATATAACCTTTATTTCATGTTTCTATGTTCATTTGTGAAGAAATTACAAAAAGTACCAATTGAATAAAGAAAAAGTACCACAAAGACTCCCCCTAGAATTCTCACTTACTTAGGACCATATATGCTTAATTTCATGTTTCTAAGTTCATAGTTATAGAAAATTCAAAAAAGTACCATTAGAATAAACAAAAAGTACCAAAAAGTCTCCCCCTAGAATTCTCATTCACTTAGGACCATATATGTTTAATTTCATGTTTCTAAGTCCATTGTTATAGAAATTTCAAAAAAGTACCATTAGAAAAACAAAAAAGTACCTATAGTTCAGTTCACACATTATGGTACCTAAATATTATCCCCTATTCCTAACACTAACTTCACTCAGATACATATCAGCTAACTTTAATGTCGATAACTGAATTAATTTAAAATGTTTAAAAAGTACCATTAGGAGAAAAGTACCAATTTGCCTTTTCTTCCTTGAACACCCCTCAAGTTTGAAATTTAACAATATTCCATTTTGCCAAAATTGTTTATGCTACAGGCATGTCTGAAAATATTAAAATCTGTGTTAATGTGCCCAAGAATAAATATGTTTTAAAAAAAGTACCAAACTGTTTACCCGGATTTGGCCCAATATACACCTTGGTACTCGAGTTCCAAATAGCACCCTGTTAGTTAATTTTTGTATGGAACCAGGAACCAATGTTAAAAAAATTATCAAAATCGGCTTAATAATTTGCAATAAAATGTATTTTCCCGATTTTATCCCCTTTTTGTGGGATATATATCAAAATAAATGTTTTGTAACTCAAGACATACAATTTTTGTGTTAAAACATTTATTTTGATAGATATCCCACTCGCATCCCACTAAGGGACTAAAAATATCTTAAAGGAATGGACCTAGGCTTTCTTTTGAGCAAAAAAAAAATTAAAAAAGGGCCCATATTGGAAACAAATTTTGATTTTGCAAAAAAAAATTAAAAAATTGTATATCTTGCGTTACAAAATATTTATTTTGATAGATATCCCACTCGCATCCCACTAAGGGACTAAAAATATCTTAAAGGAATGGACCTAAGCTTTCTTTTGACTACAAAAAAAATTTTAAAAAAAGGGCCCATTTGGAAAAAAAAATCGTATTTGCAAAAAAAAAAGTCAAAAATTGTAAGTCTTGAGTTAAAAAATATTTATTTTGATAGATATCCCACTCGCATCCCACTAAGCGACCAAAAGGGTCTTCAAGGATAATATCTAAGCTTTTGTTTGACCTAAAAAAAAAGATTAAAAAAGGGTCCATTTTGAAAAAAAAAGTCAACAAAGTTTTTGATTTTGCAAAAAAAGTCAAAAATTTGATGTTTTGAGTTACAAAATATTTATTTTGATAGATATCCCACTCGCATCCCACTAAGCGACCAAGTAGGTGTTCAAGGAAAATATCTAAACTTTATTTTAAGAAAAAAAAAAAAAAAAAAAAAAGGACGTATTTTAAAAAAAAGTCAAAAAAGTTTTTGATTTCGGAAAAAAAATATTAAAAATTTTTTATTTTTTTTTTAAATATTTTTTTTCGAAAGATCGAAGAAATAGCTATCTATACTATTTGGGACACATTTTGCTAAGAACAATAGGTAATAAGTTACATGGATAAGAAAAAACCCCTGTTTGACCAAATTGTCAAAATTTTACCCCCTATAACTCAGAGAGTTCTCGACCGATGTTGTTGAAAAATTGTGTCTGAGTTACTATCCAATAGAGCTAACCTTGGTGCAAATTTCATCCCGATCGGAAGACATCGATTTCAAAAGTTGGTTCACTTGACATGAAATGCCCCATATATAGATTATTTACTGCAATACTATAAAATAAATTTGATTTTCCAAATTTTAGTATTTTTTTAAAACATCTTAAAATCATACGAACTTTGTGATTTTTTAAGAAAGTACTTAAATACTACTTTTTCATAAATGCGGAAGTAAGTTTTTTAATTGTGTGATTCTTTAAATGACTAAGTTTTAGTTAAAAAATATTAATATTTTTTACTACATTTTAAAAAAGTACTAAAATTACTACTTTTCAAAAAAGTATTAAAATTACTACTTTTTAAAAAAGTACTAAAATTTATACTTTTTAAAAAAGTACTAAAATTATTACTTTTCAAAAAAGTACTAAATTACTACTTTTTAGTAATTTTAATACTTTTTTTAAAAAAGTACTAAAATTACTACTTTTTAAAAAAGGACTTAAACTACGTTTTAGTAATTTTAACACTACTATTTAAAAGAAATATTAATAGTATTTAAAATCTTATTTAAATTAGTTTTGAATGAAGTTTAAACAAAATGTAACTTTAATTGCTTTTTCGAAGAACTTATAAAAATACTACTTTTTTTTAAATTTTAAAATTATTTAAAAAATATTTTATAATCAATAATTTTAAGGTTTCATAAGAAAAAAACAAATATATTCTTTTATTAATTTTAGGGTATTTTTTAAACAAGATACCAAACATATCTACGTTTATGAATTCTATTTTATTCTTGTCACTACCTTTTTTATCTCCTCTGCTTTTGTTAAATAAAATATAAATGTTATGCAAATCGTTGCAAATGAGTTTTTTTTTTATTCAACATATTCCATATATGTAGTATTTCATGCAAATGTATGTTAACTTAGTAAAGACTTAAGAAAATAAAACATTTTTAACTTAACAGAAACGACGAAATTCACTTGAAACACAAAATAAATCAAAAATTTATTTGCAATTTTCTTGTCTTGAACTTCTTTTTTTTAACTCTTAACAAAAACACAAGAAATAAAAAAAGAAAGATGAAAGAAAACTAAGAAGACGACAACATGTTGTAAGATTGTTACTTTGTTGCAAGCTGTCTACAGCTGTGAGAAACGTTACTTTTTTTATTGTACAAAGACGTAAAAACTTATGAATGTGTAATATTATTTTTCAACATTTTTTAAATTTTAATTTAAGAGAAAATTATGAGAAGAAAGTAAATTTGGGGTTTGGAAGAGTTACGCTTCTAAGACTATTACAAATAAAATTCTCATAAAAATTGCAAGATTTCTATTAAATCTTTGAATTTTGAAAAATTTTGCTTTAAATGAACTAACTTTTAAAACTTTTTATTTATAACCTGAAGGCTTGGCTTTCAGATAACTTTAAAATGTTTAAAATCCATATATAATTGCACAAGTTATGATCAATTTTCCAATATAACCATTAAATAAATATTAATCATACGTCTAGTAGGATATAAATTTTTATTTTATCAATAAATTAGTCAAATATGAAGATATTTTTTAAAATTTGAATGGCATAAAGAAGCTAAGACAAGGAGCTAATATCTCATTAAAAAACAAGTCAATAATCTTTTGATTTCGCATTAAAATTTTTTTCAAAATTATATTTTTTTAAAAATCTGTAAAATTTTAGAAATTTTGATTTAGATTATCTTATTATTAAAACTTTAACTTTAACTTGAATTCCTAGCTTCCTTTTTACAAAAACATTTTTTAAATACGTCTATAATTGCACAAGTTATGATCAATTTTCCAATATAACCTTTAAATAAATATTAATCATACGTCTAGTAGGACATACATTTTTATTTTATCAATAAATTAGTCAAATATTAAGATATTTTTAAAATTTGAATGGCATATAAAGGCTAAGACAAGGAGCTAAGATCTCATTAAAAAATATGTCAATAAGTTTTTGATTTCGCATTAAAATTTTTTTTAAAAATTTTATAAAATTATTTTTTTCGAAATTTTGATTTAGATTATTTTATTATTAAAACTTGTATTTAAAACCTGAATTCTTGGCTGCCATTTGACACACAAATTTTTTAAATGCGTACATAATTGTCCAAGTTATACGAATTTTTCTAACATAACCTCTAAATTAATATTAATCATACGTCTAGTAGGACATAAATTTTTATTTTATAAATAAATTAATCCAATATGCAAAGATTTTTAAAATTTTAGTGGCATATTAATGCTAATGCAAGGAGCTAAGATTTCATTGAAAAATACTGTTAATACTGTTTTAGTTTCACTTTAACAATTGGTTTTAAAATTTTATAAAACCATATTCTTTTAAAATCTATAAAATTTTTTAAATTTTGTTTTACATTAACTGATTATTAAAACTTGTGTTTATAACCTGAATTCTTGGCTTCTATTTCACATACAAATTTTAGAAATACGTATATTATTGGCCAAGTTATGCGAATTTTTCCAACATAACCTTTAAATAAATATTAATCATACGTCTAGTAGCACAAACATTTTTCATTTATTCAAAAAATAAGTCAAATATGGTGGTATTTTTAAAATTTTAATGGCATATTAAAGCTAAGACATTGAGCTATTATTCTATGAAATAAATTTTGAAGCTCTTTTGACATTTTTCAACAAATTTCTTTGTTATCATTTGGTTGGTAAATAATGAAACACTTAAATATATTAAACTTAACTTTAACATTGTTCTTGGGGTAAACTGCAAACAATTGCTGAGTTTGTAAACAATTTTTCTTATTCTTTTACTGAAAATCATTGTTAACATTTTATTTTTTCTTTATAACAGCTTCATTTGCGGTAGTTTGGCTGCAAGCATGCTGTCGTATGTTAAAATGTTTAAACAAAATTTAGTTTTTTTTTGTGTGTTCTTCTTATTGTGTATTATGTACAATGTACATAATTGGATTTCTTACTGCTTTTGATACTTACTTTTTTATTATATTTATTTTTGGTACAATATGATATGAGCATAAAATATGCACAAAATTCCATGCGTTTTTTTTCCATAGAATTTAAACTTTAATTCAAATGCAGTTTTGTTGAAAGTATTTAAAATAAGTAAATAGCTTAAAGAAAGAGTTCACATAAGACTTCATAAGTTTAAATTGTACAGAAAATTTTGAATTTTTTTGACAAAGGAGATTTAAATCCCCTTATAAGGTTTTGAGATTCATATATGGAAATTGAAATTCTTAAAAAAATGTACACAAATTGTTTGGACAGTTGCAGTCATGGCTTAAGTCATGACTATTTTTTGTAACAAAAAAACAACTATAATTTAGGTCAACATTTTAACAAAAAAGAAATTTTAATATAATATTTTTGTTGCAAACCAATAATAAACAAATAAAGCAAAACTATTTCAATTTGCAACAAACTGGTAAAGGCTTAAAAAACGGATTATCTGCTAGAAAATTTTCTAAATTTTGTTAAAAAATAATAGCTAGAATTTTTTATTTTAAACAAATAACAACATAACAACATAAATCTTATTGTGTTCAACTGCAGGAATGTAATTACCCTAAACAATTACAATTTGTTTACATTTCACATACATTATTTGTTTATCTTAAAAAGAAAATCTTGAAATTTAATATTTATTTTATTTAAAACTTTAAGTGAATATATAAAAAGCAATATAAAAATAACAAATAGTTGTAATGTTATAAGGGTAATAACATTGAAGTTTAGCAACTTAGATAAGTGGTGAGAGTTCGATGAAGGGATGATTGAACCTCAAAATCACCTTAGTAAAATCATAGCTTAATGTGTTAGCTTTTATATGGCATTAACATTTTAAAAATCTTTCCATATTTGAGTTATTTATTGATAAAAGAAAAAATTAGGTACTACTAGACGTATGATTAATATTTATTTAGAGGTTATGTTGAAAAATTGCCCATAACTTGGTGAATTATGCACGGATTTAAACAATTTTTATGCCAAATGAAAGACAAGTGTTCAAATTATAATCCTGGAGCTTTAAAAAAATGTTAATATTTTTTTTAGATTTTATGGGGGTTTTTGAAATTTTGAAACAAAAAAATCAATGTGAAAATAAAAGAAGTTTTAAATATAGCTTTTCATGAAATAATAGCTCAATGTTTAAACTTAAATATTCCATTAAAATTTTAGAAATCTCTTCATATTTATGTTATGTTATTCATTGATTTGATTTATTGGAAAAATTTAAAAATTGAAAAAAAAACAATGTGGAAGCTAAACGTTAATGAAATCATAGCTGCTTGTTCTAGCATTCAAATCGTCTTAAATTTTTAAAAATCTATCTATATTTCACTTATTTATTGACTAAAGAAAAATATGTGTTACTAGACGTATGATTAATATTTATTTATAGGTTACATTGGAAAATTACTTATAACTTGGAGAATTATAAAGGGATTTTAACAATTTTAGAGTGATATCAAAGACAAGACTTTAGGTTATTAATGCTAGATTTAATAATCAAGCCATCTAAAACAAAATCTGTAAAATTTTATAGATTTTAAAGAATATGGGTTTGGGAAATTTTGAAAACAAAAAAAAATGATTAATGTGAAACCAAAAGACTATTCAAATTTGTTAATGAAATCATAGCTTAATGCCCTGATTTTAAAATTTTAAAAGTCTATCCATATTTGACTTATTTATTGATTAAAGAAAAATGTATGATATTTAGAAATTATGTTAGCAAAATTTTCTGAACGAATTTCAAATCATATTTTTTATGAGTTCTTAGGTCCATGTCTTAACTTTAATATCCAATTAAAATTTTAGAAATTTCTTCATATTTGACTAATTTATTGATAAAATAAAAATGTATGTCCTACTAGACGTATGATTAATATTTATTTAGAGGTTAGTCTGGAAAATTGTCTATAACTTGGACAATTATGTAGGGATTTGAACAATTTTTGGGTTATATCTAAGACAACACTTCATGTTATAAATGGTAGTTTTAATATTCAAGTCGGCTGAAGCAAAATCTTTAAAATTTTAGAGATTTTAAAAGAAAAATTGTTTGTAAAATTTTGAAAAATAAAAAATTTTTCAATGTAAAACCTATTAAATTTTTTTTAATGATATCATAGTTTATGGTCTTAGCTTTCAAATTCCCTTAACATTTTAAAAATCTATCCATATTTTTGGCTTATTTATTGAAAAAAAAGTTTGTCCTCTAGACGTATGATTAATATTTATTTAGACGTTACATTAGAAAATTACTTATAACTCGGAAAATTATGTAGGGATTTGAACAATTTTAGGGTTATATCTAAGACAACACATCAGGTTATAAATAGTAGTTTTAATATTCAAGTCGGCTGAAGCAAAATCTTAAAAATTTTAGAGATTTTAAAAGAATAATTGTTTGTAAAATTTTGAAAAATAAAAAAATTTTAAATGTGAAACCTATTATTTTTTTTAATGATATCATAGTTTATTGTCTTAGCTTTCAAATTCCCTTAACATTTTAAAAATCTATTCATATTTGACTTATTTATTGAAAAAAAAGTTTGTCCTCTAGACGTATGATTAATATTTATTTAGATGTTACATTGGAAAATTACTTATAACTTGGACAATTATGTAGGGATTTGAAAAATTTTAGGGTTATATCTAAGACAACACTTCATGTTATAAATAGTAGTTTTAATATTTAAGTCGGCTGAAGCAAAATCTTTAAAATTTTAGAGATTTTAAAAGAATAAATTTTTGTAAAATTTTGAAAAATACAAAAAATTTTCAATATAAAACCTATTAATTTTTTTTAATGATATCATAGTTTATTGTCTTAGCTTTTAAATTCCCTTAACATTTTAAAAATCTATCCATATTTGACTTATTTATTGAAAAAAAAATTTGTCCTCTAGACGTATGATTAATATTTATTTAGACGTTACATTGGAAAATTCCTTATAACTTGGGCAATTATGTAGGGATTTAAACAATTTTAGGTTTATTGCAAAGACAAAACTTTAAGTTATAAATACTAGTTTTAATAATCAAGTAATCTAAAGCAAAATCTTTAAAATATTAGAGATTTTATAAGAATATTTGTTTGTAAAATTTTGAAAAAAATTTAGAATGTAAAACAAAAAGACTGTTTTTAATGAAATCATAGCTTATTGTGCTAGCTTTCAAATCCCCTTATAATTTTAAAAATCACTCCATATTTGACTTATTTATTGTTAAAAGTAAAATTTGGGTCCTACTAGGCGTATGATTAATATTTATTTAGGGGTTAGGTTGGAAAATTATTTATAACTTGAGCAATTATGCTTGGTTTTGAACAAATTCTGAATCATATCAAAGACAAGACTGCAGGTCACAAATATTGGTTTTGATAATCAAGTCGTCTAAAACTAAATCTTAAAAATTTTAGAGATTTTAAAAGAATATTTGTTTGTAAAATTTTTAAAAAAATTTTAATGAGATTTCAAATCAGTCAGATCGTAGCTTATTGTGATAGCTTTCAAATCCCCTTAAAATTTGAAAAATCTATTCATATGTGACTTTAATATTGTTAAAAGAATAATTTTGGTTCTACTAGACGTATGATTAATATTTATTTAGAGGTTATGTTAAAAATTGACCATAACTTGGTGAATTGTGAACGGATTTAAAAAATTCTAATGCCATATGAAAGCCAAGCCTTCAGTTTATGTAAAAAAAATTTAATAATTCAATAACATAAAGCAAAATCTATAAAATTTTATAGATTTTCAAAGTGATTAAATAATTCATGTTATTTTCCTTCATACTATGGATAATAGATCTAGCTCTGGTTTTTCTTAAATTTTGGGGCATCTTAGGAAATAGCAAGCTTAAAATATACATGATTTATTTCATAAAATGTTACCTAACATCTCAATTTCACTTTAAATTTCCAATTTTCTTATTTATTTTCCATTTAATTTATTTATTTACAACTGTACCTTTATATTTATTTCTATTTTTCTTTATAGGTTTGTGTAAATTACTTTTACATAAAATATGATATATTTTCCTTAAAAAAATACTTTGAATTTTCTTCTACATTTATTTTATGTGTCACATATTTTCCCAATTAAAACTGATAACAGACATTTTAATTGAATTTCAATGACTAGAGGTCATATTTAAAAATAAAATGAATAGAAGAATAAGTTTTTCTTAAACATTTGTGTTAAAAAATTGTTGCCATTCTCCCAAGATACAAATTACAATTTGGTAAATTTTGCCAATTCTTTGCTGTGATATTTTTTATTTTTTGCTATTCCTTAATGCTCGTTATCAATTTAGCCCAAAGCTTAAGAAACTTTAACACACAAATTGTTTTTTTGCAAAGAAACTGTTTGCGAATCTTATTGAATAGTTATTGTCAAAAAGTGATAAAAAAAGCAACAAAGACAGTCAAATCAAATCTATAAAATAACAAGCTAAAAATCTTTTTCCTTTTAGTTTTTTTTACTACAACTATGAATTTCAGCAGTTCTCTTTATGTTTCAACTTAATATTTGTAAAATAAACTCTTTTTTTTTGTTCTCTTAACAAGTGTAGTTTAGTATTAATGGCAAACAATTTGTTGTCTAGTTTAAATTGTGTAATAATAAATGCTATTTTATTGCAATCTCATGCACCACTCATCGTCATTTGTTGTGTGTGGCTGTGTGCATTTCTTTAACAACGCGCCCTAAAGTATGCTTCAGTTTTTGTGTGAAAACGAAAACAATAACAATAGGGGGAATTTGTTTAGTGCAATTGCCAGCCATAGATTGTTTTGTTTGTAAAATAAAACAAATCAGATAATAAATTTGTTTTTGTTTAAAGAATTTTAATTTAAAGATTTAAAACAAACAGAAAATATTTCAAATCAAATAAACCATAAAAGGGAGGAAAAGTAAAATGCAATTTTTATATTCTTCAAAACTTGTTTACTGGGTTATCTTTTTATTTATCTCAAGTCATACGCAAGTATATTCATGCAGCTATTTTGCGCTCTAAAGTATTCTTTGTAAAATAACCGTCATTAAGTACATATTATGATTTTTTTATTATATTCATGTACATTTTCAGTATATTTTCTTACATTGTTTGATAAGTTTCACAAAAAGCTGTTTTTCGTAAATTGTTAAGAAAAAAAAATAAAATTTCATAAGTTTTTTTTAATAAAAAGAAAATATTTCCGCAAAAAAAATATAATAAAAACGCTAGTGAAAATGTAAAACTAAAACGTTTTTGATGTTCTGCCATAAGTGTTGTAATACGAAGATGAGCAAAATGCAAACACAGATACACATACATATGTAACTATTATATGCAACACAAAAGGTTGCAGATGTTGCATATGATAGTAGAAAATTGGTGATATGTATGATGATGATATGACAATTTTGTTATGTGTTAATGTTTTTTAATAAAAAATATTTTAATGCTTTTTTTTTGAAAAAAAAAATAAAATATTAAGAATGGAAAACTGTAAGTTATAATTAAATTTTTTTCAAAAAACTAATTTCAACAGATTTTTCTATTCTCAAAAATTGTTTTTCAAAGTCTTATTCAATGTCATAGTTTAATCAGAGTCTAATAAGAATCATAGTCAGAGACATAATCAGAGATATAGTCCGAATTAAAGTTACAGTCACAGTCAAAGGTATGATTAGACACATCAACAAAGTCATAGTCAAAGTCATGGTCAAAATCATAGTCAATGCCATAGTCATAGTTAAATTCAAAGTCGTAGCCAAAGTCATAGTCAAAGCAATAGTCAAAGTAATAGTCAAAGCAATAGTCAAATAGTCAAAGTCATAGTCAAAGTCATAGTCAAAGTCATAGTCAAAGTCATAGTCATAGTCAAAGTCATAGTCAAAGTCATAGTCAATGTCATAGTCAAAGTCATAGTCAAAGTCATAGTCAAAGGCAAAGGCAAAGTCATAGTTAAAGTCAAAGTCATAGTCAATGTCAGGTCCAATTCATAGTCAAAGTCATAGTCAAAGTCATAGTCAAAGTCATAGTCAAAGTCATAGTCAAAGTCAAAGTCAAAGTCATAGTCATAGTCATAGTCAAAGTCATAGTCAAAGTCATAGTCATATTCAAAGTCATAGTCAAAGTCAAAGTCATAGTCAAAGTCATAGTCAAAGTCATAGTCATAGTCAAAGTCATAGTCATAGTCAAAGTCATAGTCATAGTCATAGTCAAAGTCAAAGTCAAAGTCATAGTCATAGTCATAGTCATAGTCAAAGTCAAAGTCATAGTCATAGTCAAAGTCATAGTCAAAGTCATAGTCAAAGTCAAAGTCATAGTCAAAGTCAAAGTCATAGTCAAAGTCATAGTCAAAGTCATAGTCAAAGTCATAGTCAAAGTCATAGTCAAAGTCATAGTCAAAGTCATAGTCAAAGTCATAGTCAAAGTCATAGTCAAAGTCATAGTCAAAGTCATAGTCAAAGTCATAGTCATAGTCAAAGTCATAGTCAAAGTCATAGTCAAAGTCAAAGTCATAGTCATAGTCAAAGTCATAGTCAAAGTCATAGTCAAAGTCACAGTCAAAGTCATAGTCAAAGTCATAGTCATAGTCAAAGTCAAAGGCAAAGTCATAGTTAAAGTCAAAGGCAAAGTCATAGTCAATGTCAGGTCCAATTCATAGTCAAAGTCATAGTCTAAGTCAAAGTTAATGTCAAAGTCAAAGACATAGTCAAAGTCAGCGACAAAGTCTGGAAAATAGAGTCGGAGTCATGCATATAGAATCATAGTGAGAGTAAAGTGTATAGTCAGAGACATAGTCACAGATATAGAATCATAGTCAGATACATAGTCAGAGATATCGAGTCATATTCAGCGATATAGAGTCATAGTCGGGGATATAGACTAACTCATAGTCGGATACATAGTCATATCGCGAGGCATAATCAGAGTCATAGTTATAGTCAGAATCAGAGACATATTCATAGTTAGAGTTATAAAGTCAGTGCAGTATTTATATTAAGAGCCAGAGACCTGATCAGAGGCTGTGTTATAGTTATAGTCCGTGTCAGAGCCAATGTCGTAGTCCGAATCATATTCAGAGTCATAGTCATATTCCATTCTTGTCATAGTCTAGTCAGAGTGAGACAATCTAAATTATAGTTCTTAAAGATATGTAGTATTTATGTAAAAAACAAAATGCTGTTAACTTTTCTAATGAATTTAAGCCCTTTAAAATTGGTATAAGGGTTTCGGAAAATTCCCAGGAATTTTTTTTAAAAAAAAATTTTCGAATTATCGGGAAAATTCCGGGAATTTTTTTTTTAAAAAATTTTCGAATTATCGGGAAAATTCCGGGAAATTTCGGAAATGGATTGATTTATTTATTTAACATTTCATGGGAATGGAAAAAGTCCAAGAAATTAGGAACCCTAGTTTGTTACGAAATTGCATTAGCAATTTGAATTTATGGGTAGTAATTTATAATTATAAACAATGTGGATAACACACTGTTATTAACATTGTTTATAAGTATGAAAAAATTAGCTGTGAAACTGCTATAAAAGCTCTGACTGATCAATGGAGAAATAGAATATATTTGCAATTTAAAAAAAATTAAAATTATTTAAAGGAAATAAACCACTGTTTTTAAAAATGTAACAATATTATAAATCTATTCTATTACAACTCAATATCCAAACTTCAAACTTCTCATATACATCTTCATTTCATTCATCTTAAATTAATTGCTTAAAATATTTAATATCTAAATCTCAGTAATCTCTGAATTTCCCTTATTCTCTACTGTTGTCCCTTCAATCTGCTTCAGTCTCCCTCAAAAAAAACAAAACACTCTGTCTTAATAAGGTATCAAAAACAATGACAAAATCTGTCTCGGAAAAATTTTACCAAAAATTTTACATGAAGTGTCAGATGGCACACAGTATAGTATAACACCTCCTGAATACAAACACATCCAATTATATACACACTCCCATACATATGTATATTCTACACATACTCTCTCTCTCTCTTATTCTTACGCATTTAAACATAAACAATGACAAATGTCATACGCATAGAAAAAGATTTTATATTTATGATGATGTATGTTTGTATAAGGGTTCTTATATCGGGAAAGTTTACGGGAAATTCCCAGGAATTTTTTTTAAAAAATATTCGAATTTTAGGGTAAAGCCCGGGAAATCGCGGAAAGTTTTCGAAAAAATTCCCGGGAAATCGCGGAACGTTTTCGAGAAATTCCCAGGATTTTTTTTAAAAAAAATATTCGAATTTTCGAGAAATTTTTTAAAAAAAATATTCGAATTATCAGGAAATTCCCGGGAAATCGCGGAAAATTTTCCAGAAATTCCCATGAATTTTTAAAAAAAATATATTCGAATTTTCGGGAAATCGCGAAAATTTTCTACTCAGGAATTTTTTAAAAAAAATATTCGAACTATAGGGAATTTAAAAAAAAAGTATTCGAATTATCGGGAAATCGCCAACAAATTTTCGGGAAATTCCCTGGAAATCGCGGATAGTTTTCGGGAAATTCCCAGAATTTTTTAAAAAAAAATATTCGATTTATTTAACATGTCAGGGGAATGGAAATAGAAATTCCCTGGAAATCGCGGATAGTTTTCGGGAATGGAAATAGAAATTCGCAGGAATTTAAAAAAAAAAGTATTCGAATTATCGGTAAATTCCCAGAATTTTTTAAAAAAAATATTCGAATTTTAGGGAAAAGCCCGGGAAAATTCGGAAATGAATTGATTTATTTAACATTTAAGGGGAATGGAAATAGTCCAGGAAATTAGGAACCCTAGTTTGTATACATATGATTGAGTCAAAAGCTAAAACGCTTAACTCCAATTTTTGAAAATTTCTCAATTTTGTTATATTAATATCTAATTAGTTGTGAACTGTTTGAAAATTATTTAGTTTTTCTATTATTTAATTTAATTTATGAGGACCGACTACAACCATTTGTTCCGTTTTATCATTTTCATAAATTTTGGTTTTTTTTGTGGAGTTAGGCCCTTTAGCTTCTGACACATCATATGTATGTAAGTGTATGTGTGAGTTTAATATCATTTGCTAAACATTCTTTATATTGTTGAAAGTTATGTTTTCTTCTTGTTGTTTCTTGATACTCATACACTTTTTTTTTGCAATTTTCATGGTATTTGGACTTTACAATACACTGACACTAACAATTCATATTCATGTGTGGGTATTAATAAATACATGTGTTACTTATACGGCTAATTGGAAATTTCCAGAAAAGAAATCTTTCATGTCAAAAACAACACCTCTCGAACTTCCCATAAACAGACATATCTCTGTACATCATTATCGTTAGTTCAGCATTACTAACAAAAAGTTTTGATATTGTCCTGTTGGCATTTATTAGATGAATGAAAATGTAAGGATTTTTTGACGCTGTCCTCACACCTGAATTTCCAATTGACCTCATACCTCTCTTATAATTCATAATTATATACGGGTGTATTTTAGGATTTTCTAATATAATCTTTTTCCATTAAACGAACTTTATGTGTTATTTTCTTTATTCATTAATTTTTTTCTAACATTTGCAAAATAATTATGATTTAAGTTCCATAAACAATGAGATGAGAGCAAAAGGGACACAAACAGGCAAAAACAGAACACGAACGTATGGTACGAGATAGAATGACAACCTCAATTAATTGTAAAATAAATGTAATTGTTAATTCTTTATTAGTCATGTTATTTATGAGTACAAAAGAATAAATACATTTTACACTATAAATCCAAAGAGAGGAGAAACTGCAACTATAAAGTTTTATTAACTTCAGTCCCATAGTGCAGCATCATGGCGATGATGTTGCTTTTAATTAGTATTGTTTATTTCATTTGAAATACGCTTTAAATTAGATAAAAGTTTGTGTTGTGTAAAAATTGGAAACAAAGAGGACTTTTTGTATTGTTTTAAAATTATATTTTTAATAATAAAAAATGTGAAATATCATTATGGTAACTCATGTGAAAGTTTTTATTATTAAATGTAATATAACAATGGCAAAATAAATTACGAACTAGTAGAACATTTAGGTGGTAACTATTACAATAAACAATTTAGATGACTAGACTATGACTAGACTATGACTAGACTATGACTAGACTATGACTAGACTATGACTAGACTATGACTAGACTATGACTAGACTATGACTAGACTATGACTAGACTATGACTAGACTATGACTAGACTATGACTAGACTATGACTAGACTATGACTAGACTATGACTAGACTATGACTAGACTATGACTAGACTATGACTAGACTATGACTAGACTATGACTAGACTATGACTAGACTATGACTAGACTATGACTAGACTATGACTAGACTATGACTAGACTATGACTAGACTATGACTAGACTATGACTAGACTATGACTAGACTATGACTAGACTATGACTAGACTATGACTAGACTATGACTAGACTATGACTAGACTATGACTAGACTATGACTAGACTATGACTAGACTATGACTAGACTATGACTAGACTATGACTAGACTATGACTAGACTATGACTAGACTATGACTAGACTATGACTAGACTATGACTAGACTATGACTAGACTATGACTAGACTATGACTAGACTATGACTAGACTATGACTAGACTATGACTAGACTATGACTAGACTATGACTAGACTATGACTAGACTATGACTAGACTATGACTAGACTATGACTAGACTATGACTAGACTATGACTAGACTATGACTAGACTATGACTAGACTATGACTAGACTATGACTAGACTATGACTAGACTATGACTAGACTATGACTAGACTATGACTAGACTATGACTAGACTATGACTAGACTATGACTAGACTATGACTAGACTATGACTAGACTATGACTAGACTATGACTAGACTATGACTATGACTAGACTATGACTATGACTAGACTATGACTAGACTATGACTAGACTATGACTAGACTATGACTAGACTATGACTATGACTAGACTATGACTAGACTATGACTAGACTATGACTAGACTATGACTAGACTATGACTAGACTATGACTAGACTATGACTAGACTATGACTAGACTATGACTAGACTATGACTAGACTATGACTAGACTATGACTAGACTATGACTAGACTATGACTAGACTATGACTAGACTATGACTAGACTATGACTAGACTATGACTAGACTATGACTAGACTATGACTAGACTATGACTAGACTATGACTAGACTATGACTAGACTATGACTAGACTATGACTAGACTATGACTAGACTATGACTAGACTATGACTAGACTATGACTAGACTATGACTAGACTATGACTAGACTATGACTAGACTATGACTAGACTATGACTAGACTATGACTAGACTATGACTAGACTATGACTAGACTATGACTAGACTATGACTAGACTATGACTAGACTATGACTAGACTATGACTAGACTATGACTAGACTATGACTAGACTATGACTAGACTATGACTAGACTATGACTAGACTATGACTAGACTATGACTAGACTATGACTAGACTATGACTAGACTATGACTAGACTATGACTAGACTATGACTAGACTATGACTAGACTATGACTAGACTATGACTAGACTATGACTAGACTATGACTAGACTATGACTAGACTATGACTAGACTATGACTAGACTATGACTAGACTATGACTAGACTATGACTAGACTATGACTAGACTATGACTAGACTATGACTAGACTATGACTAGACTATGACTAGACTATGACTAGACTATGACTAGACTATGACTAGACTATGACTAGACTATGACTAGACTATGACTAGACTATGACTAGACTATGACTAGACTATGACTAGACTATGACTAGACTATGACTAGACTATGACTAGACTATGACTAGACTATGACTAGACTATGACTAGACTATGACTAGACTATGACTAGACTATGACTAGACTATGACTAGACTATGACTAGACTATGACTAGACTATGACTAGACTATGACTAGACTATGACTAGACTATGACTAGACTATGACTAGACTATGACTAGACTATGACTAGACTATGACTAGACTATGACTAGACTATGACTAGACTATGACTAGACTATGACTAGACTATGACTAGACTATGACTAGACTATGACTAGACTATGACTAGACTATGACTAGACTATGACTAGACTATGACTAGACTATGACTAGACTATGACTAGACTATGACTAGACTATGACTAGACTATGACTAGACTATGACTAGACTATGACTAGACTATGACTAGACTATGACTAGACTATGACTAGACTATGACTAGACTATGACTAGACTATGACTAGACTATGACTAGACTATGACTAGACTATGACTAGACTATGACTAGACTATGACTAGACTATGACTAGACTATGACTAGACTATGACTAGACTATGACTAGACTATGACTAGACTATGACTAGACTATGACTAGACTATGACTAGACTATGACTAGACTATGACTAGACTATGACTAGACTATGACTAGACTATGACTAGACTATGACTAGACTATGACTAGACTATGACTAGACTATGACTAGACTATGACTAGACTATGACTAGACTATGACTAGACTATGACTAGACTATGACTAGACTATGACTAGACTATGACTAGACTATGACTAGACTATGACTAGACTATGACTAGACTATGACTAGACTATGACTAGACTATGACTAGACTATGACTAGACTATGACTAGACTATGACTAGACTATGACTAGACTATGACTAGACTATGACTAGACTATGACTAGACTATGACTAGACTATGACTAGACTATGACTAGACTATGACTAGACTATGACTAGACTATGACTAGACTATGACTAGACTATGACTAGACTATGACTAGACTATGACTAGACTATGACTAGACTATGACTAGACTATGACTAGACTATGACTAGACTATGACTAGACTATGACTAGACTATGACTAGACTATGACTAGACTATGACTAGACTATGACTAGACTATGACTAGACTATGACTAGACTATGACTAGACTATGACTAGACTATGACTAGACTATGACTAGACTATGACTAGACTATGACTAGACTATGACTAGACTATGACTAGACTATGACTAGACTATGACTAGACTATGACTAGACTATGACTAGACTATGACTAGACTATGACTAGACTATGACTAGACTATGACTAGACTATGACTAGACTATGACTAGACTATGACTAGACTATGACTAGACTATGACTAGACTATGACTAGACTATGACTAGACTATGACTAGACTATGACTAGACTATGACTAGACTATGACTAGACTATGACTAGACTATGACTAGACTATGACTAGACTATGACTAGACTATGACTAGACTATGACTAGACTATGACTAGACTATGACTAGACTATGACTAGACTATGACTAGACTATGACTAGACTATGACTAGACTATGACTAGACTATGACTAGACTATGACTAGACTATGACTAGACTATGACTAGACTATGACTAGACTATGACTAGACTATGACTAGACTATGACTAGACTATGACTAGACTATGACTAGACTATGACTAGACTATGACTAGACTATGACTAGACTATGACTAGACTATGACTAGACTATGACTAGACTATGACTAGACTATGACTAGACTATGACTAGACTATGACTAGACTATGACTAGACTATGACTAGACTATGACTAGACTATGACTAGACTATGACTAGACTATGACTAGACTATGACTAGACTATGACTAGACTATGACTAGACTATGACTAGACTATGACTAGACTATGACTAGACTATGACTAGACTATGACTAGACTATGACTAGACTATGACTAGACTATGACTAGACTATGACTAGACTATGACTAGACTATGACTAGACTATGACTAGACTATGACTAGACTATGACTAGACTATGACTAGACTATGACTAGACTATGACTAGACTATGACTAGACTATGACTAGACTATGACTAGACTATGACTAGACTATGACTAGACTATGACTAGACTATGACTAGACTATGACTAGACTATGACTAGACTATGACTAGACTATGACTAGACTATGACTAGACTATGACTAGACTATGACTAGACTATGACTAGACTATGACTAGACTATGACTAGACTATGACTAGACTATGACTAGACTATGACTAGACTATGACTAGACTATGACTAGACTATGACTAGACTATGACTAGACTATGACTAGACTATGACTAGACTATGACTAGACTATGACTAGACTATGACTAGACTATGACTAGACTATGACTAGACTATGACTAGACTATGACTAGACTATGACTAGACTATGACTAGACTATGACTAGACTATGACTAGACTATGACTAGACTATGACTAGACTATGACTAGACTATGACTAGACTATGACTAGACTATGACTAGACTATGACTAGACTATGACTAGACTATGACTAGACTATGACTAGACTATGACTAGACTATGACTAGACTATGACTAGACTATGACTAGACTATGACTAGACTATGACTAGACTATGACTAGACTATGACTAGACTATGACTAGACTATGACTAGACTATGACTAGACTATGACTAGACTATGACTAGACTATGACTAGACTATGACTAGACTATGACTAGACTATGACTGATTTCAAATAAGTAGCTTTAGTTTTACTGAGTAGCTTATTATTTGTTATTATTGTGATTATATTATTCATGTTCATTTAGTAATGTAAATTTATTTTGTTGTAAGTTCTTGCATTTTATAGCAGTTTCTTTTCCTTTATCGGTTGTAATTCCCAAGTGTTTGTAAAACATGATTATTTTCTTAATTTCAAACAATTTTAGCCATTTCCTATATTCTTTTCACACACTGCTCTGCTCTACTTTAAAGCTTGTAAATGCTCTTAAGACAATTTTTTTTCCAATTTTAAAAACGTATTTCGTTTTATATTTATTCGTCTTGTGTTTTTTTTTCTCTCGACATTTAAACAACTAATCGTAATATCCTTTTTTTTTTGCTAACGTTTTTGCTGCATCCTTTTGCAATTACCATACAAGTTTATATTGTTGGCAGTCTAGTTTCAATTGGGTGTTTTTTGACACCCTTTTTGGTTTTCTTTTTTTTGTTATTTGAATGAAATGGTTAGAAAAGTTAGTGGTTGGGGTAGGAGGTTGTGAGAGTGAAATGAGAACTAAACAAAACGGATGTCACGCGATGATTTGTATCCGTTTTTTGTATGATTTTTCCTCTTCTTTTTTTGGTTCATTTTTATTTTCTTTTTTTTCGTTTTTATTGTATGTGAACAGTTAATTTCATTTTGTGAAACATGTTGGGAATATCTAATAATCTTTGTTGGAAAGAATTAGTTTGGAAATACATGCAAACCTGGAAATAAAAACAAGGAACAGGTAGTTTTTGTTTGTGGCAGGTATTGGGGATTTACAAATTTCGCAATATGGGTGTTTTAGGGGGCTAAGGAATTTATTAATTATGAAAGGAAAGTTTTTGTATGAAATAGATTAGCTGAAAATGTTTGTGTTTAATTAAAAAAAAAATCCATATATTTTGTTTTCTTAATAACACCCAAAAGTATGCCACGTTTGTTAAATACAGAATTTTTGTACTAGAACTGTGGTAAAAATTGTTATTTTGGTGTTGATTTGATTGACTTAAAAAGCTTATTTATTTTTCTCTTGAAAATTCTTTTAATTTTCAAGTTCTTTCTGTAAAATTATTTGTTTTGTGTAAAAATTCCCAATTTTGCAAACTCTTTTACAAATATGATTACTTAATTACCACAATTTCTATGTGGCACTTTACTCTCTGTACTTGCAACAACTACTTACATATTTACAAGCAAATTATTGTTACAACAGCCACTTCATTTGTTCACTTAAAAAAAAGCAACAAATAACAAAAATGTAAAACTCAAAAACCACAAACTATAAAGACACAAAAACAGTAATAAAATTGTTGCAACAAAAGTTTTCATATCAAAATTTCCCAACCGAAAGAATAAATATGAAATAAATGTTTCCTTTTCATGCAATGATGGAGTATTAACATGGAGTATTAACAACCATTAGCCGCCCGCCTCTGAGAAAAAAAACCTCATTTTATCATTGCCACATTTAAACATACATTTTTCCTTATGCATCCTGCAAATATCCAACAAAAAAAGAGCAAAACCTAAAGGAAAGAAAACTCTTCTCTACATGCAGATGATACTTTATTTAATGACGTATAAAATGATGAAGATGAATGTGATGAATGAAGCATGCAAGCTCCTCAAAGTATTTTTTTGTTTTGTTGTTTGTTGCCACATGCAAGTTAAAGTAAATTTTGTTGGTTGGTGGCAAATAAAAAGCAGGAGTTGCTACTTTCTCTACTTATTGCCTGTCCTTCTGCTGCTGCTGCTGATGATTTTTCCCTTCTTGTTGGTGCTGTTGTTGCCAAATCAACAATATTATTAAAGTAACAAGTGCAATTACCTACAAAAGCCTGAGTTTAAAAAGAATGAGTTCATTTTGTAAACAATTCTATTTTAAGAATAAAATTCTAAAACAAATACTCATTTTATGAAATGAAACGACAAATGTTTGAAAAAATGTTATGGAAACAATTCAAGTTTCAAATATTTTCCTAGTATTCTTCTTACATAAATGACTGTTAAGTTTCAACAACATTTTTCATTTATTCTTGATGATATGTTTCTTTTACTACCCAGCTTAAGCCTGTTTCCTCTGTGTGTACATTTTTAACTTTATCTGGGTTCTGCCGAAAAATCCCTTCAAATATTGTGGTTACAGTCATATGCATGTAAATTTAACCAAATGACATAACCAAACACAATCATACACAAAAACAAGTAGGAAATTTTATTTAAATTCCAACTTTTATAAGGGAGAAGGCTAAGATCTAGTTCAGGTTCTAGTTCAGGTTTTAGTTCAGTTCTAGTTCAGTTCTAGTTCTAGTTCAGTTCTAGTTCAGTTCAGTTCTAGTTCAGTTCTAGTTCAGTTCTAGTTCAGTTCTAGTTCAGTTCTAGTTCAGTTCTAGTTCAGTTCTAGTTCAGTTCTAGTTCAGTTCTAGTTCAGTTCTAGTTCAGTTCTAGTTCAGTTCTAGTTCAGTTCTAGTTCAGTTCTAGTTCAGTTCTAGTTCAGTTCTAGTTCAGTTCTAGTTCAGTTCTAGTTCAGTTCTAGTTCAGTTCTAGTTCAGTTCTAGTTCAGTTCTAGTTCAGTTCTAGTTCAGTTCTAGTTCAGTTCTAGTTCAGTTCTAGTTCAGTTCTAGTTCAGGTTGAGTGTTTCAAATATCTGTCTTTTGTTGCAAATATTTGGACACTTCTCAGACGTATCGTTATTTTGACTTTCACATGGTCGTCTGCTAAATAGGCATTCGAAATTTGTTTGTAAATTTGTACTGCTAAAACCTGTCTGAAAGTGTCCTTCCCAAAATTTCTCAGCGGCATCATGATTCTTGCAACATCTTTTTCTACAAACCAGAAATTTCTTGTTTGGTTTTGGATTAAATGTTGGGTCATTTTATTTTTGAGGTTTTCAAGCTGATTCTTGTTAGTTTTGGGAATCTTTTGCACTTGCCGTTGCTGTTGTTGTTTTCGCTCATGCTGCAGTTTGTGTTCGTATTAGTAAAATTTGAAGTGTGTGTAAGTGAGTGCGTGTATGTGTAGCTGATGGCTGTGTATGAGTAGTTGTTGGTATGTCAGTGACATGACAGTGATGTGCTGCTCGGATGTGTGTAGTACAGGACGGTTGTGTGTGCGTGTGTTTTACAAAATTGTTCATTCATTCATGCATGCATGATTGTTTGTGAGCACAACATATTTTTCGTTATTGTGTGTTATTTGGGAATTATGTATTTCTGTTGTTGTTCTTGTAGTTGTTGTTGTTGCTGTGGTTTTTTCTACAAATTCATTTTTATAATTCAACATATTTCCATGTGTATGTGAGTGAATGTAAGTGTAAGATTTTGAAAGATGATGAAAAGTTAGTCAGCCAGTCAGTCAGTCATTGAGTGAGTGTGTAAGTGTGCTGTTGTTTTCTAACTAGATGCAAAAGAATATTTTTATTTCTAGATTTATGTTGGGTTCTTTTTTCTTTCCGGGACAGAGGGGGGAACATAATGAAGAAGATTAAATGTTTCTAAAGTAAAAGTTTTTTGTACTTGTTGTTAATCATCATGTTATTTTTAATACAGATACACAAATTACACTCACACGCTCTCAAATATCAACCAACACATACTAACAAGACATATATGTGTGTGTGCACATGTAAATTGTTTGTTAAAACTTAAGTTTGTTTTATGTAGCTCAGTTTTAGGCGAGAAAGGAAGAGATAGAAAGAGTGCCAAAGCAAGAATTACATGCGAATAGAAAGTTTATTTAGCCAAAATTTAAAAACACATTACAAATCGTATATTTTACACATAATCAAGTTTGTTGTCTTTTTGTTTCTTTTGAGAAACAAAAAATTCTGAGAAATATGGAAAGTTAAAAAAATTTAATTTAAATGAAATAATATTATTCCAAAAATTTAATTAAATACTGGACTGAACTAGAGCCTGAACTAAAACTGAACTAGAACCTGAAATAGAACCTGAATTAAAACCTGAACTATAACCTAAACTAGAGCCTGAACATGAACCTGAATTAGAACCTAAAGTAGAACCTGAACTGAAACTAGAACCTGAACTAGAACTACAACCTGAACTAGAGCTAGAAGCTGAAATACAACCTGAACTAGAACATGAACTTGAATCTGAAATACAATCTAAACTAGATCCTGAATGAGAACCCGAACTAGAACCTGAACTAGAACCTAAACTGGAACCTGAACTAGAACCTGAACTGGAACTGGAACCTGAACTAGAACCTGAACTAGAACCTGAACTAGAACCTGAACTGGAACTTGAACCAGAATCTAAATTAAAACCTGAACTAGAACCTGAACTAGAACCTGAATTAGAACCTGAACTAGAACCTGAACTAGAACCTGAACTGAACCTGAACTAGAACCTGAACTAGAACCTGAACTAGAACCTGAACTGGAACCTGAACTAGAACCTGAACTGGAACCTGAACTATTACCTGAGCTAGAACCTGAACTGGAACCTGAATTAGAACCTAAACTATTACCTGAACGAGAACCTGAACTAGAACTGAACTAGAACTGAACTAGAACTGAACTAGAACTGAACTAGAACTGAACTAGAACTGAACTAGAACTGAACTAGAACTGAACTAGAACTGAACTAGAACTGAACTAGAACTGAACTAGAACTGAACTAGAACTGAACTAGAACTGAACTAGAACTGAACTAGAACTGAACTAGAACTGAACTAGAACTGAACTAGAACTGAACTAGAACTGAACTAGAACTGAACTAGAACTGAACTAGAACTGAACTAGAACTGAACTAGAACTGAACTAGAACTGAACTAGAACTGAACTAGAACTGAACTAGAACTGAACTAGAACTGAACTAGAACTGAACTAGAACTGAACTAGAACTGAACTAGAACTGAACTAGAACTGAACTAGAACTGAACTAGAACTGAACTAGAACTGAACTAGAACTGAACTAGAACTGAACTAGAACTGAACTAGAACTGAACTAGAACTGAACTAGAACTGAACTAGAACTGAACTAGAACTGAACTAGAACTGAACTAGAACTGAACTAGAACTGAACTAGAACTGAACTAGAACTGAACTAGAACTGAACTAGAACTGAACTAGAACTGAACTAGAACTGAACTAGAACTGAACTAGAACTGAACTAGAACTGAACTAGAACTGAACTAGAACTGAACTAGAACTGAACTAGAACTGAACTAGAACTGAACTAGAACTGAACTAGAACTGAACTAGAACTGAACTAGAACTGAACTAGAACTGAACTAGAACCTGAACTAGAACCTGAACTAGAATCAAAACTAGAACTGAACTAGTTCTTCTAAAGAAATCAGAAGAAAATGTATCGCAGTTGTTTGGTGATAGACATTTCCTGTACAAAATCTGGTTCATTAATAAAATTTTTCTATAAAAACAATTTTTAGGAAATGTAACACAGTGGTTCGATGATAGAAATTGTCTGTAGAATATGATTTATCAATTAATCACAGCTTTATTATGATGAACATTTTCTGCAGAAAATTTAACACACAGTGATTCGATGATAGACATTTACTATAAAAAGTTGTTAACTCTTAAACAGGTTTTTTAAAATAAATTATAATGACTTTTTATTAAATTTTCTGTATTTTTTTTTATCCTTAACTAATAATATTTTTCTTTCTTTATCTATTTTCAGGTATGTTATTCTCCATTTCTAATTATTTAAAATTCAAGTATTAAATTTTATTTTTTTAATACTTCAGCTGATGAAAATGGTAAGCGAATTGTTAAAAAAAAACATTTCTTTAAACAATTTTGCTTGCAACTAAAAATCAAATTAATTTCCTAAACTAAAATAAAAACCCCGATAGCTTGTAGTAATTTTCTTTCAAACTTGCATCATGTTTTAATTCAATGTTGCACATTAAACATTTAAGAAAAAACTAGTTCATTGTAGTTGTATGTGAATTTTTATCTCAAAAGTGTGGCACACATTCGTATACATATAGCTCTCATTACTCGTTTTCGCAGTCAGGTTTTTGGCCAATAATTTACCATTTTCCTAATCATTGTTTGACGTTGACCTTTTATGGCTCTTTACAAGTGACCGACCACTTTTGCTGTTGCAGAAAAATCTATTACGATGTTTGTTTGATGTGTGTCTGATATAAAATTGCATCAGTTTTTGCCATAAAAGCTAAATGTTTGCTTGCAACATGATTACAGAAGTTTTGTAATTGAATTTCTGATAAAGAAAATGAAATTACATCAGCCTAATTGTTGTGTGTTGCATCGTATGTTTGTACAATTAGCCTGCTAAATGCTAATGTTTTTATCAAAAGAAGGCCGGTCCAATGTTAAGTTGATGTAATGGTTAATGGTTATAATTGATAATAGTTTTAAGGGAAAGGGACTAGAAGGCGACATAATTTAATATATTTCTGCTGTCTTTGTTTTTTTTTCTCTGTAAATATTTGTCTTCTGAAAACAGTTTCTTTCAATCAACTTTTATTTATATAATTTTCAATTTTAAAACTCTAGTATTTCTATCTATTTATCGTGTTTATTTGTAGTACTTTCCATTTCTACAAGTTCATACATTTACGTCGTTTATTACAATTATTTTTGCTATTATAGTCTTCATAAATATATTTTTATCAACTTCTGTGTTTTGTTGTTTCTTTAAAATTTCTTTGAAATCATCTTGGCAGAATTTGCCAATTTCAGGAAATGTCTACAAACGGAACGACAGCTTCATATATTTATGTTTAAGAATTTATTATTAATAATTATTATGAAACTATGCGTCATTTAGACATTGATAGTAGTAAATGCAGTTTGGAAACTGTAAAGAGGTGGGGAGATTAAGGAGACATGATGACTTGCACGTTGTGTAATTTTTTGATTCATGGAAATATAACCATATACGGACACAACTAAGTGATAAAACACCAAAAAAAAAATCTCGTGTCTCCCAGTTTTGCCCAATGTCATGCACTTTTTTTATGGGCCCCCAAACATTGGGCCCTCGGTGTAATTTTTGCAAAAAAGTGGGCATTTTCTCAGGCTCATATCTTGCAAACAGTTCGGAATTTTGATTTAATCCAATTCTAGATCTTCAAACATTTTTAGCTGGCCTGGACGATATTTGTCTTCCGTGTCAAAATCATTACTTCTGAACCGAACAAACCATCTCTGAAATAGAAATTTTCTTTAAAAAATTTATCACAGTGGGTCTGTAATAAAAATTGTGTATAGAAAATGAATCACAGTGGGTCTATGTTAGAAATTTTCTGTTGAAAATTTATCACATTGTGTCCGTGATAGAAATTTTATATCGAAAATTTATCACAGTGGGTCTGGAATAGAAATTTTCTTTACAATATTAATCACAGTGGGTCTGTGATAGAAATTTTCTATAGTAATTTGTCACAGTGGGTCATCACCATGGGTCTATGATAGATATTTTCTATTAAAAATTTATCACATTGGGTCCGTGATAGAAATTTTCTATCGAAAATTAATCACAGTGGGTCTGGGATAGAAATTGTGTATAGAAAATGTATCACAGTGGGTCTATGATCGAAATTTTCTATTGAAAATTTATTACATTGAGTCCGTGATAGAAATTTTCTATTGAAAATTTATCACATTGGGTGCGTGATAAAAATTTTCTATCGAAAATTTATCACAGTGGGTCTGGAATAGAAATTTTCTTTACAAAATTAATCACAGTGGGTCTCTGATAGAAATTTTCTATCGAAAATTTATCACAGTGGGCCCTTGATAGAAATTTTCTATAGAAAATTTATCACAGTGGGTCTGGAATAGAAATTTTCTTTACAAAATTAATCACAGTGGGTCTCTGATAGAAATTTTCTATCGAAAATTTATCACAGTGGGCCCTTGATAAAAATTTTCTATAGAAAATTCATCACAGTGGGTCTATGATAGAAATTTTCTATCGAAAATTTATCACAGTGGGTCTGTGGTAGAAATTTTCTATCGAAAATTTATCACAGTGGGCCCTTGATAGAAATTTTCTATAGAAAATTTATCACAGTGTGTTAGTGATTGAAATTTTCTATGGCATATTTGTCACAGTGGGTCTGTGGCTGAAATTTTCTACTGAAAATTTATCACATTGGGTCTGAGATAGAAATTTTCTATAGAAAATTTATTACAGTGCGTCTGTGATAGAAATTTTCTTATAGAAAATTTATCACAGTGGTCCTGAAATATAATTTGCTATAGGAAATTTATTGCAGTGGGTCTGTGATAGAAATTTTCTATGGAAAAGTAACCACAGTGGGCCAGTCATAGAAATTTTCTATAGAAAATTTATCGCAGTGGGTCTGGAATAGAAATTTTCTTTAAAAAATTTATCGCAGTGGGTCTGGGATAGAAATTGCGTATAGAAAATGTATCACAGTGGGTCTATGATAGAAATTTTCTATTGAAAATTTATCACATTGGGTCCGTGATAGAATTTTCTATCAAAAATTTATCACAGTGGGTCTGGAATAGAAATTTTCTTTACAATATTAATCATAGTGGGTCTGTGATAGAAACTTTTTATACAAAATTTTTCACAGTGGGTATGTGAAAGAAATTTTCTATAGAAAATGTATCACAGTGGGTCGGGAATATAAATTTTCTTTAAAAAATGTATCACAGTGGGTCTGGAATAGATATTGTGTATAGAAAATGTATCACAGTGGGTCTGTGATAGAAATTTTCTATAGAAAATTCATAACATTGGGCTTGTGATAGAAATTTTCTATGAAAAATGTATCACAGTAGGTCTGTGCAGGAATTTTTTTTGTATAGAAAATTTATTACAGAGTATCTGTAATAGAACAGTATCAAGAAAAGCTCTTCATTTTTTTTGTTTCAATTAAATAAGTATGACCCATTTTCATTGGAAATTATTATTTCATTTCGATGATATAAACACTCCTTATTTTCCCTTAGCTCTTCAAAATAATTCTCATTAAATTGCATTCATTTATTTAACTTCTTCATGTTACTCCTTATGTTTAACAAAACAGGTGAATTTTCCTGGAAATAATTGCAATAAGTTTTCATTTCATTACATTTGCAACAATTCACATACGATGACATTCAAATTATCATAACTGGAATAATAAAGCTTTAATACAAGTGATAAGAATAGAAGAAATTAAATTGAATGTGTAAATATACATTTCTCATAATTCAGTAGCCTATTTTTTTTATTGAAAATGAAAATTTTAATACAAATTTATATGAATTGGATGTTTTGTATTTTAGCATGACTTTCCTTCTTTAATGCAAGGGTGTCAAGAGGGTTAACAAATTTTCTGTTTATAAACTATTGACTTGGCTTTTATATAGCGTTAAAATTGTTCTAATCCATTTATTATTGCCCATGTTATGGGTAATTTTCCAACGTAACCTCTAAATAAATATTAATCATACGTCTAGTGGTTCACAATTTTTTCTTTTATCAATAAATATGTCAAATATGAAGAGATTTTTAAAATTTTAATGGAATATAAAAGCTAAAACATAGAGCTATGATTTCATTAACAATATGTTAATACTGTTTTGGGTTTACATTGAAAAATTTGTTTAAACATTTCGCAAACCATTTATTATTTTAACATTTAATAAAATTTTAAAATTTAGCTATAAATGAAGTAATTATTAAAATTTGTATTTATAACCTGATGATTTTGCTTTTATATGACGTTTAAATTGTTTAAATCCGTGCACAATTGACCAAGTTATAATGAGTTTTTCAATCTAACCTTAAAATTAATATTAATCATACGTCTAGTAGGACATACATTTTGCTTTTATCAATAAATAAGTCAAATATTAAGATATTTTTAAAATTTTAATGGAATATTAAAGCTAAGACATTAAGCTATGACTTCATTAAAAAATTAGTGCTGATTTTTTTTCACAAGATGCAAAAGTGCTTTATTTTTTAGGATGATTTTTATTGAAAAATCTTCAGCGGTTAAATGCTATAGAATCTTGCTTTTATTGTCCACTACGCATGGCCTTATAATTAATGTAGTCTAAACTTATCAGGATCCCTAGTTGTCCCAGTTTTCCCTAAGTTGTAAATTTTCTAAAGTCCTTCCATTCCATAAATTTTTCATCATTGTTGAATAGTTTTTCCCCAAAATCAGTTTATCAAAATTATTAACCTTTTACAACTTCTTATATTTCTCATAATTTCAAATATTGTCCCAAAAATTTATTTCTTTTTTGGCAAAATTCCTAGAATTTATATTTATACACAAAACCATCCAATCAGATTTTCATGCGAAAACTTTTCACTCAACAAATTGTTTGTTTATTGTCCCTCTCATAAAGTCCATAATTTATTCTGCTCTTGGTTTTTTTTATCTTATTTGAAACTTGGTTTTTTTTTACTAAAACGTAATTTCATGGAATAAAAAAACTTTTAAATTTGTTCTTTATTATTTTACTTATTTGTGTATGCATTATTGTTATTAACCTACTTTAATTTAGTTGCATTATATTAAAATAACATTTTTTTTTCTGTAACTTTTAAGCATAAATTGTTGCTTGTTTATTAAATAATCTATAAAAAAAATATTAAGTTTTTTTTTGGAAGATAAAGTTCAAACAACTTTTTTGAACTTTCTTATGAAATTGAAAAAAAAGTAATTTGCATTTAATATTTCCAAAAAATTTGTAGTTTTTTTGTTTGTTATAAAATTGCAAAAATGCAGCCTCTTTCCGTTGAAAGCTTATCTTTTGTGACTGGGTTTTTTTTTGATTAATTTAAATGCGCTTTGCCTTCAATTTAGTTTCTCTTAATTTTTGTTTAAAATTGAATTTTTTTTTTTTGTTTCATAGAGTCATATTGATAAGGGCATCATAATTTGTTTTAAACACACAAAGACGACTCTACTCCAGACTTTGTGTTCTAGACTTTTTGTTCACACACAAACCAAACACTGACCTATTGTTTTTAGCTAGAAAAACTATAAGTAATGGTAACAAAGTCACTCATCATTTTATTTTATTTAGTTTGTAAATTTACAACGCCATTTTTTTAAGGAAATGCGTAAAAACGGTTTTAGTTTAAACTGCTGCGTAAAATCTTAAATGAGAACAGTTTCTTTTGTAGTAAAATAAACACAATATTTTTTTTTAAATTATATTTTTGAGCAAAATTAAGACCTAGAATGTTTTAGAGCAAGGTTCTGGATCGTTATAGATAGTGGAGTTGATATAGACATGTCCGTCTGTTTGTCCGACTGTATGTTGAAATCAAATTTCTGTATCCCCAAAATAACTTACACACATGATTCATACACCAATATATCGGCTATAGAGCCGGTTCGGTTATTATTTAAAATGGAGAAAATCGGCTCACAAATGGCTGAGATATAAGAAAAAAAATCGGTACAACCTCGATTTTTAACCCATTTTTTATATATATATGGATTAACTAGTCATTAATATAGACAATATGGATATCTATGGATATTTCAAATGCCTTTGCAACGACGTATATAACGCCATAGTAAGTCAGAACTACAATGGGTCAAAATCGGGGAAAAAATTTTTAACCCGAATTTTTTCACCAAAAATAATTTTTTTTGTCATTCATTTTTTTTTAATAATAAATTTAAAAAAAAAAGTTTTTTCACTAATAAATTAATAAAAAAAATTTTTTTAAAAAAATTAAAAAAAAATTTTGCTTAAAATTTATTTTACTAATAAATTAAAAAAAAATTTGCCATAAAATTTGTTAACTAATAAATTAAAAAAAAAAAATTTCAAAATTAAAAATTTGAAATGAAAATTTTTTTTTTTTAAATTTTGTTTATATAAATTTTTAATTTTTATTTTAAAGTATAATTTGGTGAAGGGTACATAAAATTCGGCACAGCCGAATATAGCTCTCTTACTTGTTATAACTTAAAAAGTCGTCCTAAATAATTTCATGCTTATTTCTATGCAATACTTCTAAAGCCTAAATCGTTTTGAAATTCTATGTTAAAATTCTACCTATGCATCTGTTTGTGTAAAACACGATCATGCCAGAAATACTTCATCGTTATTAATGATATTCACCTAAAAATGTTTAGTATTGTCATAGGCAGTTTGTTATTGAAAATGAGTTAAATAGATTCAGTATGAAAGAAGTTATGAACCAAAATGTAAGACAATATTGGATAAATTTTTGTATATAAGATTTTTCCAAAATAAAATTATTTCATGCTTTCCAATTGTACGACAAATTCTTTATAGCCATAACTATACTAAATTATATTTAAGATTGAAAGTTAACACATTTTTCCGCCTTAAAAATAACACTTCCTACTTAAAAGACCACTGTTCCCACTTGATTAAAAACTCTTCCCACACATAATTTTGTTCAAATATAATATGTTGAAAATATTTAAAAATAATTATAAAAAAAATCAACAATTCTCTGCTTATGAACCATTGTTCCCACTTAATTAATGACACTTCCCAGGACATAATTTATTTAAAATGTATTGAAAAAAATTTACTATAAATAGCACATTTTCAAAAATTTACTATAAATAGCAAATTTTCAGAAAATTTACTATAAATAGCAAATTTTCAGAAAATTTACTATAAATAGCAAATTTTCAGAAAATTTACTATAAATAGCAAATTTTCAGAAAATTTACTATAAATAGCAAATTTTCAGAAAATTTACTATAAATAGCAAATTTTCAGAAAATTTACTATAAATAGCAAATTTTCAGAAAATTTACTATAAATAGCAAATTTTCAGAAAATTTACTATAAATAGCAAATTTTCAGAAAATTTACTATAAATAGCAAATTTTCAGAAAATTTACTATAAATAGCAAATTTTCAAAAATTTATTATAAATAGCAAATTTTCAAAAATTTATTATAAATAGCAAATTTTCAAAAATTTATTATAAATAGCAAATTTTCAGAAAATTTACTATTAATAGCAAATTTTCAGAAAATTTACTATTAATAGCAAATTTTCAGAAAATTTACTATTAATAGCAAATTTTCAGAAAATTTACTATTAATAGCAAATTTTCAGAAAATTTAATATAAATAGCAAATTTTCAAAAATTTACTATAAATAGCAAATTTTCAAAAATTTACTATAAATAACAAATTTTCAGAAAATTTACTATAAATAGCAAATTTACAAAAATATTTTATAAATAGCAAATTTTCAAAAATTTACTATAAATAGCAAATTTTCAAAAATTTACTATAAATAGCAAATTTTCAAAAATTTACTATAAATAGCAAATTTTCAAAAATTTACTATAAATAGCAAATTTTCAAAAATTTACTATAAATAGCAAATTTTCAAAAATTTATATAAATAGCAAATTTACAGAATATTTACTATAAATAGCAAGTTTTCAGAAAATTTACTATAAATAGCAAATTTTCAGAAAATTTACTTAAATATCACATTTTTAAAAAATTTACTATTAATAGCAAATTTTCAAAAATTTACTATAAAAAGAAAATTTTCAAAAATTCAGAATATTGACTATAAATAAAAAATTTCAGAAAATTTACTATAAATAGCAATTTTTCCAAAAATTTACTACAATTAGCAAACTTTAAAAAATTTACTATAAATAGCAAACTTTAAAAAATTTACTATAAATAGCAAATTTTCAAAAATTTACTATAAATAGCAAATTTTCAAAAATTTACTATAAATAGCAAATTTTCAAAAATTTACTATAAATAGCATATTTTTAAAAAATTTACTATAAATATCAAATTTTCAAAAATTTACTATAAATAGCAAATTTTCAAAAATTTACTATAATACTATAAATAGCAAATTTTCAAAAATTACTATAAATAGCAAATTTTCAAAAATTTACTATAAATAGCAAATTTTCAAAAATTTACTATAAATAGCAAATTTTCAAAAATTTACTAAAATAGCAAATTTTCAAAAATTTACTATAAATAGCAAATTTTCAAAAATTTACTATAAATAGCAAATTTTCAAAAATTTATTATAAATAGCAAATTTTCAAAAATTTATTATAAATAGCAAATTTTCAGAAAATTTACTATTAATAGCAAATTTTCAGAAAATTTACTATTAATAGCAAATTTTCAGAAAATTTACTATTAATAGCAAATTTTCAGAAAATTTACTATTAATAGCAAATTTTCAGAAAATTTAATATAAATAGCAAATTTTCAAAAATTTACTATAAATAGCAAATTTTCAAAAATTTACTATAAATAGCAAATTTTCAAAAATTTACTATAAATAGCAAATTTTCAAAAATTTACTATAAATAACAAATTTTCAGAAAATTTACTATAAATAGCAAATTTACAAAAATATTTTATAAATAGCAAATTTTCAAAAATTTACTATAAATAGCAAATTTTCAAAAATTTACTATAAATAGCAAATTTTCAAAAATTTACTATAAATAGCAAATTTTCAAAAATTTACTATAAATAGCAAATTTTCAAAAATTTACTATAAATAGCAAATTTTCAAAAATTTACTATAAATAGCAAATTTTCAAAAATTTATATAAATAGCAAATTTACAGAATATTTACTATAAATAGCAAGTTTTCAGAAAATTTACTATAAATAGCAAATTTTCAGAAAATTTACTTAAATATCACATTTTTAAAAAATTTACTATTAATAGCAAATTTTCAAAAATTTACTATAAAAAGAAAATTTTCAAAAATTCAGAATATTGACTATAAATAAAAAATTTCAGAAAATTTACTATAAATAGCAATTTTTCCAAAAATTTACTACAAATAGCAAACTTTAAAAAATTTACTATAAATAGCAAACTTTAAAAAATTTACTATAAATAGCAAACTTTAAAAAATTTACTATAAATAGCAAACTTTAAAAAATTTACTATAAATAGCAAACTTTAAAAAATTTACTATAAATAGCAAATTTTCAAAAATTTACTATAAATAGCAAATTTTCAAAAATTTACTATAAATAGCAAATTTTCAAAAATTTACTATAAATAGCATATTTTTAAAAAATTTACTATAAATAGCAAATTTTCAGAAAATTTACTATAAATAGCAACCTTTCAGAAAATTTACTATAAATAGCAACCTTTCAGAAAATTTGCTATAAATAGCAAATTTCAGAAAATTTACTATAAATAGCAAATTTCAGAAAATTTACTATAAATAGCAACATTTCAGAAAATTTACTATAAATAGCAAATTTTCAAAAATTTACTATAAATAGCAAATTTTCAAAAATTTACTATAAATAGCAAATTTTCAAAAATTTACTATAAATAGCAAATTTTCAAAAATTTACTATAAATAGCAAATTTTCAGAAAATTTACTATAAATAGCAAATTTTCAGAAAATTTACTATAAATAGCAAATTTTCAGAAAATTTACTATAAATATCTAGAATCTCAACTAGAACCTGAAATTTAATCTGAACTAGAATTGATTTTAAACTGAATTAGAATTGGTCTAGAGCCATTATTATAATTTAATGCTGCCCTATATATATTATTTTCAATCCTTTCTACTTTAAAAATCTAGCATATAATTCCTACTTACAATATTCCTAAACCTTTAATATTTGTTTTGTGCGTCATCGTCATCGCCAGCAAACAGTTTGAAATGCAAACAATCTTGCAAATCGTTTTGCCAACATTCCAGCAATGTTTGTAAAAGTGTTTACTTTGAACACACACAGCAACAACAACAAGAACACGTAGGTCTATTACAAAACTGTCATAATTCTCTCTGTCTATTCTACATACTTCTACAACATACAGTTTTATTTTTAAGTGCTACTTATAGCCGGCTTCTAAAAGTCATCATCTTACATCAGTTTCTTCAGCCCCCCCTTCATTGCCGTTTTTGCATGTTTAAGTAAATAAAAGGCAAAAAGGGATAAGGATAAAGTCGGGGAATGTAACTGGTATTTTTTCATAATTTTTTTTTCTATTTTTCGTCTATATTTTTTGTATTTTGTTTTTGTATTATTTAAACGATTTGGATGTCAAGGAAATAACCAGCCATCCAGCCAGCCAAGGATAAAAGTCGCCTCAGTGCAAGTGACAGTGACAATGACTGTGACACAAATGACAGAGACTAAACGTAGCATGTGATTGCTGCAAACACTTTTATACAAATACCTACGTACGTACGAACACTTTTCAATGCTGTAATAGAGATTAAAACATCATGGCGGAGGACCGGGCAGGGAGAGGGAGGGAGGTATGAGAATGATGATGTTTAGTGATGATGCTGAAAATCAAGATAATGATACTTTTAATGCAGCCAAGTGCATGAGTATTACAACAACAAAAAAAAAGAAAAGTATCAACAAAACTGCAACATGAGACCTAAATTTCCTTACACATGCTGTCATATGTGTGTGTTTTTTTTTGTTGGAAATGGCATCTAAACGCCATTGAAATTTAAAACAGATTACACTTTGTAAAATAATATTGAAAGTGTGTGTTGTGCAAACGTGATAAGAATCTTGAAATGCAAATTTTATTATTTAAATATTTGTAGAGTTTGTTTGTTTATGTATTTGATAATATTTCTATTTAAAATCCCATAAATAATAAATCACCTAAATAAATTTTGTTGTCAATGTATTGGCTGGCATCTTATCATTTAAATTACGATTTAATAACAAATTTATTTAGTTGTTTAACACATTAAAAATTTCCAATTAAGTGATTTTTTTTTCTTCAATCTTAAATAATCAGCCGTTTTTCGTTTTGAAAAATGCCGCTCACTTAATAAAATCATTTAAATTTAGCTTAATAGTCAGATTGGAAATTAAAATACCCCAAAACGCCTTTAACATCCCTTGAAATGCGCATCAAATTTTGTTTAAATATTTTATTTCTTATCACTGTTAGTTTTTTTTGTCTCATACAGCTTGGTACGACATTTTTAATATTTTTTTTGATTAGACAAATTGAGTTTAAAGTTCACACACAAATGATTAAAGTATTTAAAAAAAAACTTGTGCTTAAGCAAGGGTTTTTTTTATTATTATAAAACAAAATAAAATAATTTTGATTTAAATTCATGTGATTCTAATTAATTTTGAAAGCGGCCACCAGCAAATTTTACAAACTGATCAAGAAGAACTGTAAATTGATAACCACAGAATTGTTGGAACAAGGTTTAGTTATTTAAAGAGTTAAAGATGGCCTTTGCGATTAAAACTAATTAAAAATAGCAACTTTTCAGAATATTCACAATAAATAGCAAGTTTTCCAAAAATTCATTATAAATAGCAACTTTTCAGAAAACAGTTATAAATAGCAAGAATAGAAAAAATAAACTATAAATAGCAAGTTTTCTGAAAATTCACTATAAATAGCAACTTCCCAGAAAATTCACTGTAAATAGCAAGTTTTCCAAAAATTTACTAAAAATAGCAACTTTTCAGAGAAGAGCTATAAATAGTAATAATTGAAAAAATAAACTATAAATAGCTAGTTTTCAGAGAATTCACTGTAAATAGCAAGTTTTCCAAAAATGTACTATAAATAGCAACTTTTCAGAGAAAAGCTATAAATAGCAAGTATTGAAAAAATGAACTATAAATAGCAACTTTTCTGAAAAAGCCATAAATTAAAAAAATATACTATAAATAGCAAGTTTTCAGAAAATTCACTATAAATAGCAAGTTTTTCAAAAATAAACTATAAATAACAACTTTTCAGAAAATTAAGTTTAGCGAGTTGAAAACATAAATTTTTCAGTTGAAATCCAAAAAGTACTGAAAAATCAAAAAGTACCAGTAAAACCGAAAAAGTAGCAAACACAAAAATATAAAAACCCGTTCTTTAAATTTTAGTTTTTCATATTGAACTATGAAATTTTTCAGTTAAAATCCAAAAAGTACGGAAAAATCAAAAAGTACCAGTAAATTTAAAAAAAAGTACCAAACTTAAAAATTACCCCAAATCAGTTATTAAAATATATATATATAAATAGCTTAGCGAATTGAAAACATAAATTTTTCAGTTGAAATCCAAAAAGTACTGAAAAATCAAAAAGTACCAGTAAAACTGGAAAAGTACCAAAATCCAAAAAAAAAATAAAAAACAGTTCTGCTCTAAATTTTAGTTTTTCAATGAAATTTTTCAGTTAAAATCCAAAAAGTACCAACTAATAAAAAAAGGACCAGTAAAACTAAAAAAAGTACCAAAACTAAAAAAGTCCCAAAATCAATTCTAAATCTATTTTTCAGATTGTTTAAGTTAAGCAAATTTAAAAATTAAATTTTTCAGTTAAAATCCAAAAAAGTACGGAAAAATCAAAAAGTACCAGTAAATTTAAAAAAAGTACCAAACTTAAAAATTACCCCAAATCAGTTATAAATATAATTTTTTACTTTATTGAAGTTTAGCGAATTGAAAACATAAATTTTTCATTTGAAATCCAAAAAGTACTAAAAAATCAAAAAGTACCAGTAAAACTGAAAAAGTACCAAAATCAAAAATATAAAAAACTGTTCTGCTCTAAATTTTAGTTTTTCAATGAAATTTTTCAGTTAAAATCCAAAAAGTACCAACTAATTAAAAAAGTACCAGTAAAACTAAAAAAGCACCAAAATTAAAAAAGTCCCAAAATCAATTCTAAATCTGTTTTTCAGATTATTTAAGTTAAGCAAATTTAAAAATTAAATTTTTCAGTTGAAATCCAAAAAGTACGAAAAAATCAAAAATTACCAGTAAATTTAAAAAAGTACCAAACTTAAAAATTACCCCAAATCAGTTATTAATATATTTCTTTACTTTATTGAAGTTTAGCGAATTGAAAAACTAAACTTTTCAGTTTAAATCCAAAAAGTACTGAAAAATCAAAAAGTACCAGTGAAACTGGAAAAGTACCAAAATCAAAAAAAAAAATATAAAAAACAGTTCTGCTCTAAATTTTAGTTTTTCAATGAAATTTTTCAGTTAAAATCCAAAAAGTACCAACTAATAAAAAAAAGTACCAGTAAAACTAAAAAAGTACCAAAATTAAAAAAGTCCCAAAATCAATTCTAAATCTATTTTTCAGATTATTTAAGTTAAGCAAATTTAAAAATTAAATTTTTCAGTTGAAATCCAAAGGTACTAAAAAATCAAAAAGTACCAGTAAATTTAAAAAAAAGTTACATTTTTGAAAATTACCCCAAATCAGTTATTAATATATTTTTTTACTTTATTGAAGTTTAGCGAATTGAAAAACTAAATTTTTCAGTTTAAATCCAAAAAGTACTGAAAAATCAAAAAGTACCAGTAAAACTGGAAAAGTACCAAAATCAAAAATATAAAAAACTGTTCTGCTCTAAATTTTAGTTTTTCAATGAAATTTTTCAGTTAAAATCCAAAAAGTACCAACTAATAAAAAAAGTACCAGTAAAACTAAAAAGTACCAAAATTAAAAAAGGTCCCAAAATCAATTCTAAATCTATTTTTCAGAATGGTTAAGTTAAGCAAATTTAAAAATTAAATTTTTCAGTTGAAATCCAAAAAGTACTAAAAAATCAAAAAATACCAAACTTAAAAATTACCCCAAATCAGTTATAAATATATTTTTTTACTTTATTGAAGTTTAGCGAATTGAAAACATACATTTTTCAGTTTAAATCCAAAAAGGACTGAAAAATCAAAAAGTACCAGTAAAACTGGAAAAGTACCAAAATCAAAAAAAAAATATAAAAAACAGTTCTGCTCTAAATTTTAGTTTTTCAATGAAATTTTTCAGTTAAAATCCAAAAAGTACCAGTAAAACTAAAAAAGTACCAAAATTAAAAAAGGTCCCAAAATCAATTCTAAATCTATTTTTCAGATTGTTTAAGTTAAACAAATTTAAAAATTAGATTTTTCAGTTGAAATCCAAAAAGTACGAAAAAATCAAAAAGTACCAAACTTAAAAATTACCCCAAAAAATTAGTTATAAATATATTTTTTTTTAATTTATCAGTTCTAAATATATTTCTTCATTTCAGATAAACAAATTGAAAAATTAAATTTTTCATTTAAAATGCAAAAAGTACCAAAAACTCAAAAAAGTACCAGTAAAACTAAAAAAGTACCAAACTTCAAAAATACCACAAATCAGTTTTAAATATATTTTTTCACTTCATTTAAGTTTAGTGAATTGAAAAATTAATTTTTTCAGTTACAATTCAAAAAGTACCTAAAAATCAAAAAAGGACCAGTAAAACTAAAACAGTACCAAAGTTAAAAATACCAAAATCTGTTCTAAAAGCTTGTCTTCTTTTTGTTTTAGTTTTTCATATTTAACAATGAAATATTTCAATTAAAATCCAAAAAGTACCAAAAAAATATAAAAGTACCAGTAAAACTAAAAAAGTACCAAACTTCAAAAATACCCCAAATCAGTTTTAAATATATTTCTTCACCTTATTTAAGTCTAGCGAATTGAAAAATTTAATTTTTCAATTAAAATCCAAAAAGTTACAACTAATAAAAAAAGTACCAGTAAAACTAAAAAAAGTACCAAAATTAAAAAAGGTCCCAAAATCAATTCTAAATCTATTTTTCAGATTATTTAAGTTAAGCAAATTTAAAAATTAAATTTTTCAGTTAAAATCCAAAAAAGTACGAAAAAATCAAAAAGTACCAAACTTAAAAATTACCCCAAATCAGTTATAAATATATTTTTTTAATTTATTTAAGCCCCAAATCAGTTCTAAATATTTTTCTTCATTTAAGATAGCAAATTGAAAAATTAAATTTTTCATTTAAAATGCAAAAAGTACCAAAAACTCAAAAAAGTACCGGTAAAACTAAAAAAGTACCAACATTAAAAAATACCCCAAATTAGTTCTAAATATATTTTTTCACTTTATATAAGTTTAGAGAATTGTAAAATTAATTTTTTCGGTTACAATTCAAAAAGTACCAAAAAATCATAAAAGTGCCAGTAAAACTAAAACAGCACCAAACTCAAAAATACCAAAAGCTGTTCTAAAAGCTTGTTTCTTTATATTTTAGTTTTTCATATTGAACAATGAAATAGTTCAATTATAATCCAAAAAGTACCAAAAAAAGTACCAAACTTCAAAAATACCCCCAATCAGTTTTAAATATATTTCTTCACCTTATTTAAGTCTAGCGAATTGAAAAATTAAGATTTTCTGTAAAAATCCAAAAAGTACCAAAATTAAAAAAGACCTTAAATCGTTCTAAATATATTTTTATACCCTTCACCTTCGTGAGATGGGTATATATAAGTTTGTCATTCCGTTTGTAATTTCTACATTTTTCATTTCCGACCCTATAAAGTATATATATTCTGGATCCTTATAGATAGCGGAGTCGATTAAGCCATGTCCGTCTGTCTGTCCGTCTGTCTGTTGAAATCAATTTTCTGAAGACCCCAGATATCTTCGGGATCCAAATCTTCAATAATTCTGTCAAACATGCTTTCGAGAAGTTTTCTATATAAAATCAGCAAAATCGGTTCATAAATAACGGAGATATGAGCAAAAAACTGGGACAACCTCAATTTTTGATCTATATCTGGATTACTAAGTCATTAATATAGACAATATGGATATCTAATGATAGATATTTCAAAGGTCATTGCAACGATGTAGAAAGGATATAGTAAGTTGGACCTACAATGGGTCAAAATCGGGAAAAATATTTTTCATAGGATCCTTTTGCTTCTCACCAAATACAGAGAATTACCTTAGTGTCATGGATATTTGGACTTGGTGTCTTCACATACGATATCTTACGCTTAGATGTATCCATTTTTCATCGCAAGTAATGATTCGGTGCATTCTAGCATCATTTCGGACATGGAAAATCGCCTTTCAAGGTATCTCGTCTTCAATTCGTATAAAACCCAATTTTCCTGCTTTTGAATGAATCCTGCTGCTCGCAAACATTTTGAAATTGCTGCTTGTGTAGCTCCCAATGATTTTGCAAGCTCTTGTTCAGTTTGCCAACAATCTTCATGGAGTAATGCCTCCAATTCTTGATCTTCAAACCATATCTCGCACGTTGAAAACAATTGAACACATTTACCATTTTAAAACGATTCGTTGGTACAAAATTCGACATTTTCGATGCAAATTAAATTTTGTTGTTCAATAACTGAGTACGAATAAATGACAGATATTGGGGCATACAGGAAATTTCCCGCCCAAAACCGAAAAGTTTTATTGGATCAGTGCCTGATCTAGAGGTAACCAACTATATGGTTCTGTATTCATTTGTGTTTAAAATATATAAAATTCCTTCTCGTTTGGCTTATTTTTAGTCATAAGCTGTATAAAATAAATAATGGTACTCAAATCCTGTAATATTATACACACATCCTCTCTCTCTCTCACTCTCCGTATGAATTTTGTAGTTCTCCCTGCAAATGCGCAATTGCTATTTAAAGGAAAAACAAAATAAACTGCATTTCAAAGAGCTTCAATTGGAGAGAGTATTTGAAAAAGCTTTAGTTTTATTACTTGTTGTTTTGTAATTGTTGTAATGTTTGTAACGGTACATTTTTCTGTTACTTGTTTTTGTTTGCTTTATTATTGATAATAATAAAAAGCTTTATTTTGAGAGAGCTTCATCAGGCTTGTGCTAACTCTCTTAATAGGGGATGCTGTTTGTGAGTAGTAGAGATTAATTCATAGATTGAGATGCTGTTTTTTTTTTTTTTTTTTGTTCGTTTTTTGTTCTTGTTGTTTCTTTACAATCTTGTTTAAACATGACCAGACTTAAGCAGGGATGCTGAAACAAAGATTTTAGTCAACAGCAAACTTTAAATTGATACGGTTGTATTAAACGGATTGATAATATTATTTTGTGTGTGCTTTTTATTCTTTGTAAAAGTGAAATAATAAATAAATACTATAACAATGTTATAAAGAAATTTTAAGGCAAAATTGAGAAAAAAAAACAAACAAAGAAAATATATAAAAATTTAAAGGAAATTTTTTGTAAAATTTCATTAAGCAAACCCTGTTAAAGTGTGGGAAATAATAAAACAAATTCTTTATAGGTATAAAGAATTAAAGAAAATTAAACAAAAATTAATTCAAGTGTTTAAAAAAAGAGTGAATAAAATCTCAAAAAGTGGAAAAAAGTAAACAGCTGATACCAGGAAAAATTTAATTTAACCAGCTTAACTGAAACACCAAAAGTAATTTAATAATTTCAGCCATAAACCAAATAAATCAATATTGAAGTTGTTAGTTGTTAGTTGGCATATTTTTTGTTTTTATTAATAGGATTTTGGTATTTTATTTTTCACAAATTCCTTCTTTCATTGCAGAATACTTGTAATTTTGCTTCTTTTTCTTTTTTTGTTTAAAAAAAATACTACATTGTTGTTTTTATTTTTTTTTTAACAAAAATGTTTGCTCTTTACTCTTGTTTTTTTGTTCTTTCTATTTTTGTCCTAAAGTTGTTGTTTTTATATTTCCATAGATTTTTATTTGTGTGTACGTTTGTATGTATATGAAAAGGCGCCTTTTTGTATTGCAAACTAAAGCTCTCTTAGTTAACGGTTTTTCATTTACTGCTATATTTTACTCACTGTTGTTTTTCCATACACCAACACACAAACTTTTGCAACCTACACACACAATTTTTCTTAATAACAAAACCTGAAAAAAATAGCAATAACAAAAACAACATTTTACCCAAGTAAACCTTAAACGTAAAAGTGGTGTAAAGAGCTTTATAAACATCTAATATTTACCAATACGTGCTAAATTTACCAAAGATTGTACACGTTAGAGATTTGTTGTTAGAGTTAGATATTCAGCAGGACAATATGTCTCAAAATTAATGAAATTTTCTTACTATGTGCAATGTTCTAAGATTTTACCTTTTGTTTTATTACAATTTATTAAAACTTCAGCTAAAAATCTTTAAATTTCATATTGAATGAAAAATTATCCCCAAAAAAGATTTCAAATCAAACTTAAAAAATAATCCAAAATCAATTTTAATATGTTTTTTTCACTTTATTTATTAAAATTCTTTAGAATCCAAAATCAATTCTAAATATATTTTTTTAATTTTATAAAAGTTTTACGAATTGAAACATATTTTTTTTTAGTTAAAACCAAAAAAGTACCAAAAATATAAAAAAGTACCAAACTTAATAATGCCTCAAAATCTGTTTTATAGATGTTTTTCACTTTATTTATGTTCTGCAAATTGAAAAATAATTTTTTTCGGTTAAAATTCAAAAAGTACCAAAAACTGAAAAATGTACCAAAAGTCCCAAAATCTGTTCTAAAGATTTTTTTCACTTTATTTATGTTCTAGAAATTGAAAAATAAAATTTTTCAGGTAAAATTCAAAAAGTACCAAAAATGAAAAAAAAGTACCAAACTCTAAAATGATCCAAAATATGTCTTAAAGATGTTTATTTCATTTTAATTTTATGTTAAATCAAAAATTACTTAAAAGCCCAAAAAGTACCAAATTTAAAAAATTTGAAAATGAGAGATTTTAAACACTTTATGATTAAAAAAGTAGTTTTTTGATTTAACATAATTCAAGCTTAACACCAAGAGGAAAGCATATTAAGTAAAAATACCTTATTTTTAGCTAAAACCAAGAAAGTACCAAAAATATAAAAAAGTACCAAACTTAATAATGCCCCAAAATCTGTTTTAAAGATGTTTTTCACTTTATTTATGTTCTGCAAATTGAAAAATATTTTTTTTCGGGTAAAATTCAAAAAGTACCAAAAACTTAAAAAAGTACCAAAAGTCCCAAAATCTGTTCTAAAAATGTTTTTCACTTTATTTATGTTCTAGAAATTGAAAAATAAAATTTTTCAGGTAAAATTCAAAAAGTACCAAACTTTAAAATGATCCAAAATATATCTTAAAGATGTTTATTTCATTTTAATTATATGTTGAATCAAAAATTACTAAAAAGCCCAAAAAGTACCAAATTTAAAAAAGTTTGAAAATTAGAGATTTTAAACCATTTTATGCTTAAAAAAGTCGTTTTTTGATTTAACATAATTCAAGTTTAACACCAAGAGGAAAGCATATTAAGTAAAAATACCTTATTTTTAGTTAAAACCAAAAAAGTACCAAAAATATAAAAAAGTACCAAACTTAATAATGTCCCAAAATCTGTTTTAAAGATGTTTTTCACTTTATTTATGTTCTGCAAATTGAAAAATAATTTTTTTCGGATAAAATTCAAAAAGTACCAAAATCTGAAAAATGTACCAAAAGTCCCAAAATCTGTTCTAAAGATGTTTTTCACTTTATTTAAGTTCTACAAATTGAAAAATACAATTTTTCAGGTAAAATTCAAAAAGTACCAAAAATTAAAAAAAGTACCAAACTTTAAAAATGATCCAAAATATGTTTATTTCATTTTAATTTTATGTTAAAAATTGAAAAATTAAATTTTCTGCTTAAAAATCAAAATTTACTAAAAAGTCCAAAAAGTACCAAATTTAAAAAAGTTTGAAAATGAGAGATTTTAAACACTTTATGATTAAAAAAGTAGTTTTTTGATTTAACATAATTCAAGCTTAACACCAAGAGGAAAGCGTATTAAGTAAAAATACCTTATTTTTAGTTAAAACCAAGAAAGTACCAAACTTAATAATGTCCCAAAATCTGTTTTAAAGATGTTTTACACTTTATTTATGTTCTGCAAATTCAAAAATAATTTTTTTTCGGTTAAAATTCAAAAAGTACCAAAAACTGAAAAAATGTACCAAAAGTCACAAAATCTGTTCCAAAGATGTTTTTCACTTTATTTAAGTTCTACAAATTGAAAATCTAAATTTTTCAGGTAAAATACAAAAGGTACCAAAAATTAAAAAAAGTACCAAACTTTAATAATGATTCAAAATATGTTTTAAAGATGTTTATTTCATTTTAATTTTATGTTACAAATTTAAAAATTTAATTTTCTACTTAAAAATCAAAAAGTACTAAAAAGCCCAAAAAGTACCAAATTTAAAAAAGTTTGAAAATGAGAGATTTTAAACCACTTTATGCTTAAAAATGTCGTTTATTGATTTAACATAATTCAAGTTTAACAACAAGAGGAAAGCATATTAAGTAAAAATACCTTATTTTTAGTTAAAACAAAAAAAGTACCAAACTTAAGAAAGCCTTGAAATCAGTTTAAAACATGTTTTGCACTTTAGTTATGTTCTACAAATTCAAAAATATTTTTTTTTGGGTAAAATTCAAAAAGTACCAAAACTCAAAAAAGTACCAAACTTAAAAATGATCCAAAATCTGTTTTAAAGATGTTTATTTCATTTTAATTATATGTTACAAATTAAAAAATTAAATTTTTTACTTAAAAATCAAAAAGACAAAAAAGTACCAAATTTAAAAAAGTTTCAAAATTAGAGATTTTAAACTACTTTTTGTGTTTAAAAAATAAGTTTTTTTTCGAATTTTATCAGCTTTTCATTTTAATGTCTAGGAAACACTTAAGTTATTTATAAAACTGGTTAAAGATTATTTCAAAATTTCATATCTTTTTGAAAAAAGTGTTTATTTTTTATACAAAAAATTTCATTTGATGATTTGAAAAACTCTTTAAAATTGAGTTGCAAAAAAGTATCTTTTTTATTTTACCATTAAGAAAATGAATAACTGAAAAATATGTCTAAAATTGAGTTTTGATTATTTTAAATTCAGCTATTTCTTGATTTAAGTGAAAAATTTGGTGCTAGAAAAGGTACTTTCTTATTTTAATGACAAATTTAACTCTGTAGTTTATGGAACTCTCAATATCTATGAACAAAAATTATAAAGATTTTGAAATTTGGTACCTGTGAATTGTGTTTGAACCTTTAGAATTTAGTACCATAAGAAGTACTTTTTAGATTTGTACAAAATAAACTCAAATAATTTTTTGTTATATAAAAATACTTATTTTTAAAAAGTAGTATTTTTAAAAAAGTATTAATCTCAAAAAGGTACTATTTTGAGAAAACTACATCTTTTGAAAAGAGTTCTATTAAACAAATATAATTTCTAAAAAAAGTACTTTTTTGTAAAAAGTATTATATTGAAACTAGTACTATTTGGGAAAAAAATTAATGATTTTCAAAAGTACTTGGTTTAAAAAATGTAATATTTCTCAAAAGATTTGCTTATTTATTTTTAGTTTTTCAAAATTAAAAATTTAATATTATTTCAGCAATTAAAATGAAAAAAGTACGAAAAAATCAAAAGAGTACTAAATCTAAAAAAATACCTAAAATCTGTTGCAATGATTTTTTAATTTATTTAGATTTCAAAAAATTATATTTTGGAGTTTAAATCCAAAAAGTACCAAAAAATCAAAAAAGTACCAAACCAAAACTAATAAAGTACCAAAGTCGAAAAATCAATTTTAAATATGTGTTTATCATTTTTTAAGTTTTTCATATTGAAAAATCAAATTTTTCAGTTTGAAACCAAAAATGAACAAAAAACTTAAAAAGTACCAAACTTAAAAAAGTACCAAACTTAAAAAAGTCCAAAAATCATTTTAATAGGTGGTTTTTCACTTTATTCGTATTCTACAAATTGAAAAATAAAATTTTATTGCTGAAATCCAAAAAGTACCAAAAAATCAAAAAAGTACCAAACCGAAACTAATAAAGTACCAAACTTAAAAAAGTCCAAAAATCTGTGTAATAGGTGGTTTTTCACTTTATTTGTATTTTACAAATTGAAAAAAAAAATTTTATTGCTCAAATCCAAAAAGTACCAAAAAATCAAAAAAGTACCAAACCAAAACTAATAAAGTACAAAACTTAAAATGTCAAAAAATCAATTCTAAATATGTTTCTATCATTTTAATTATATTTTTCATATTGAAAAATCAAATTTTTCAGTTTAAAACCAAAAATTAACAGAAAACCTAAAAAGTACCAAACTTAAAAAACGTCCAAAAATCTGTTTAATAGGTGGGTTTTCACTTTATTTGTATTTTACAAATTGAAAAATAAAATTTTATTGCTCAAATCCAAAAAGTACCAAAAAATCAAAAAAGTACCAAACCAAAACTAATAAAGTACCAAATTTAAAAAATTCAAAAACTCAATTCTAAACATGTTTCTATCATTTTATTTATATTTTTCATATGGAAAAATCAAATTTTTCAAAAAGTACTAATTTTGAATAAAGTAAAATATTGAAAAAGTACTATTTTGAAAAAGTACTACATAATTAGAAAAAGTACATTTTCTGCAAAAAATTGTTTTATTACTTTAAATATGAAAGGTATTGTAACTTATAAGTGAATTTTTATATTGACTTTATTTGTTATCCTTACTTTTTTTAAAGTACCTTTTTAACTGTCATTTACTTGTACGTTTTCCATTATTTTTTCTGGCTCTTGTTTCTAAACAACAACAACTTCAATGAAATATGCATTAAACTCTTATGTTGTTTACTCTAAAAATATTGTAACAAAAACAACCTTCAGACAGACAGACAGACACTCCTAAAATTTTATTACTTTCACCCACCCATACACAAACAACTTCTACTTGGTATCATTTTAAATGTTTTTATATGATTTTCTTCAATAATTCCTTCATTTTATTATATTTTTTTATATTGTTGTGTATTATTGAACTGTCTGCTGTTTATTACGGTTCAAAATAAGATGAAACCCCCAAAAAAATCTTAAGAAATTTTTATATTTTGAAACGAACACATTTGTTGCCATATTATTTTCATCAAAATAATGTTTTTTTTTTCTGAATTCAAGAGACATTTGTCTCCAAAACTTGTTTGTTTTTTGCAAACTTTATTTAACTAAAGAAAGAAAAAAAGATTTATTAATAATTGAAGTCTTGGCATTTATTGTTATTTATTAATAATGTCAGTCCCTATTTCTCTGTCTCTTTTGCTTAGTAGTTTTAGTATGGAGAGTGTTAGTTGTTTGTCAAGTACCGCCAAAATCTATCTATTTTATTATTAAACTGTCAATTGTTGGGAAGTTTTTATTTTTTTTTCATTTCATTGATTTTTAAACGCAATATTCTGTTAATTGGCTACTATTTACTAAGGAAAAGCAAAAGCAACTTTTCCTTGAAATTTTAATTATGTTAGCTGTCATATTCATTTTCCTATTAACAATAAGTTAATTAGTTTTTAATATTTTCAACGGGAGGTTCAAAACGACTCTATTATGACAGCAACAGTTTTCTTGGCCATTAAGTGATGGCCAATTGTTTTTATGGTATCCCAAAAGACTTTAATAAAAGCAGCCCATAAATGGTGAGCTCTTTAAGGCGCAAAATATTTTTGTATTTGAAATTCTTGAAGCCTTTTAAAGCATAAATATTTAATGTCCTTTAAATATTAATATCATAACAAGAAATAAACTCTAAGCAAATATTTTCATTAGGAGAATCTAAACACTAAATAAAAAATGAACAGCATGTTCGTTTTACTATTTGAGTTTCCATCTAATTGAAAGAAAATAACTGCTGCATACTTTTGGGATAAAACACAATTTACTTTATTTTAGCAAGAAAAAAATATGAAAAAAAATTAATCAGTATAGAGAAAGTAGTCAAAATAAATTTTGTTACATATCTTGCAGCGATAATTCGATTTATTTTAAACCGGACTTTCAAATAGTCTTGTTTTAACATTATTCCAATGAAAAAAATGTCTGATTTATTAACAGTTAAAGGAACTAGTTTATTTCAAAGCATTTCTAATACTTATTTGTGTGTTAATGGAATAATAAAAAAAATAAAATTTCATTTGTTTTATTTTTCAAGAAAACTCTTCAAAATCTCTAAAATAATAAAAACATTTTGTTTAAATTAAATTTTCCAACTTTTCTCATAGCGATTATTCGATTAATTTTTATCCGGGTCTACGAATAATCGTAGTATTAAACTATTCGAATACAGAAAATAGCGGAATTTAAAAATTAAATAAAGTAAATTGTTTTCAGTTACTCAAATATGTATTAAATCAAGCGTTTACATAATGTTAAATTTGTTGCATACATTTAGGAAAAAATTAAAATTTAGTTATTTTTCTAGAAAACTCTCCAAAAACACTAAAAGAGTTAAGAAAATGCTTTAAAATAATATTAGACAAATTTTTCGGAAGCGATTATTCGAATAATTTTAAACCGGTTTGGCGAATAATCGTGTTTTTGAATTAATCGACTACAAAAATTTGCGTAATATTTACAAATTAATGAATAGAATTCTTTCTTATACCTGACTTTTTAATTATTTGAAGTTTTGGTAAAATTCTAAGAAAAAATTTGTTGCATACATTTGGGATAAAGAAAAATAATTTTTTTTTTTTTAAGAAATTACTTCAAAAACACGTAGAGTTTAGAAAATAAATTAAAATACTATTAGAAAAATTTTTGGGAAGCAATTATTCGAATAATTTTAAACCGGTTAGCCGAATAATCGTGATTTTAATTTAATCGAATACAAAAATTTGCGCAATATTTACAATTTAATGAAGAAAATTATATCCCTTAAAAAACTTGCTAATTATTTTAAATTTTTGGTCAAATTTTAAGAAAAATTGTGTTGTATACAATTAGGAAACAATTAAAATTTTGTTATTTTTCAAGGAAACTCTTCAAAAACACTAAAAGTGTTAAGAAAATACATTAAAATACTATTAGTCAAAGTCGAATAATCGTGTTTTTGAATTAATCGACTACAAAAATTTGCGCAATATTTACAATTTAATGAAGAAAATATCCCTTACATAACTTGCTAATTATTTACAGTTTTGGTAAAATCCTTAGAAAAATTGTGTTGCATACATTTAGGAAAAAATTAAAATTTTGTTATTATTCAAAGAAACACTTCAAGAACACTAAAAGAGTAAAGATAATATATTTAAAACCATTTTCTAAAATTTTTGGCTAGCGATTATTCGAATAATTTTTAACCGGTTTGCCGAATAATCGTGATTTTAATTTAATCGAATACAAAAATTTGCGCAATATTTACAATTTAATGAAGAAAATTATATCCCTTACATAACTTGCTAATTATTTACAGTTTTGGTATAATTCTAAGAAAAATTGTGTTGCATACATTTAGGAAAAAATTAAATTTTTTTTATTTTTCTAGGAAACTCTTCAAAAACACTAAAAGAGTTAAGCAAATACATTAAAGTACGATTAGAAAAATTTTTGGTTAGCGATTATTCGAATAATTTTTTAACCGGTTTGCCGAATAATCGTGATTTTAATTTAATCGAATACAAAAATTTGCGCAATAATTACAATTTAATGAAGACAATTCTTTTCCTTACTAATAATTTACAGTTTTCGTAAAATTCTTAAAAAAATGTGTTGCATACATTAAGGAAAAAATTTAAATTTTGTTATTTTTCAAGGAAACTCTTCAAAAACACTAAAAGAGTTAAGAAAATACATTAAAATACTATTAGACAAATTTTTGGGTAGCGATTATTCGAATAATTTTTAACCGGTTTGCCGAATAATCGTGATTATAATTTAATCGAATACAAAAATCTGCGCAATATTTACAATTTAATAAAGACAATTCTTTATCTTACTAAGCTTGCTAATAATTTACAGTTTTGGTAAAATTCTTAAAAAAAATTGTGTTGCATACAATTAGGAAAAAATTAAAATTTTGTTATTTTTCAAGGAAACTCTTCAAAAACACTAAAAGAGTAAAGATTATATATTTAAAACCATTTTCTAAATTTTTTGGCTAGCGATTATTCGAATAATTTTAAAACGGTTTGGCGAATAATCGTGATTTTGAATTAATCGACTACAAAAATTTGCGCAATATTTATAATTTAATGAAGAGAATTCTTTCTTATACTTGACTTTTTAATTATTTGAAGTTTTGGTAAAATTCTAAGAAAAATGTTGTTGCATGCATTTAGGAAAAAATTAAAATTTTGTTATTTTTCAAGGAAACTCTTCAAAAACACTAAAAGAGTAAAGATAATATATTTAAAACCATTTTCGAAAATTTTTGGCTAGCGATTATTCGAATAATTTTGAAACGGTTTGGCGAATAATCGTGATTTTAATTTAATCGAATACAAAAATTTGCGCAATATTTACAATTTAATGAAGAAAATTATATCCCTTACATAACTTGCTTATTATTTACAGTTTTGGTATAATTCTAAGAAAAATTATGTTGCATACATTTAGGAAAAAATTAACATTTTTTTATTTTTCAAGGAAACTCTTCAAAAACACTAAAAGAGTTAAGAAAATACATTAAAATACTATTAGAAAAATTTTTGGTTAGCAATTATTCGAATAATTTTTTAACCGGTTTGCCGAATAATCGTGATTTTAATTTAATCGAATACAAAAATTTGCGCAATATTTACAATTTAATGAAGACAATTCTTTCCCTTACTAAGCTTGCTAATAATTTACAGTTTTGGTAAAATTCATTAAAAAATTGTGTTGCATACATTTAGGAAAAAATTAACATTTTTTTATTTTTCAAGGAAACTCTTCAAAAACACTAAAAGAGTTAAGAAAATACTATTAAAAAAATTTTTGGTTAGCAATTATTCGAATAATTTTTAACCGGTTTGCCGAATAATCGCTATTTTAATTTAATCGAATACAAAAATTTGCGCAATATTTACAATTTAATGAAGACAATTCTTTGCCTTACTAAACTTGTTAATAATTTACAGTTTTGGCAACATTCTTAAAAAAATTGTGTTGCATACATTTAGGAAAAAATTAAAATTTTGTTATTTTTCAAGGAAACTCTTCAAAAACACTAAAAGTGTTAAGAAAATACATTAAAATACTATTAGACAAATTTTTGTTTAGCGATTATTCGAATAATTTTAAAACGGTTTGGCGAATAATCTGTTTATGAATTAATCGACTACAAAAATTTGCGCAATATTTACAATTTAATGAAGAAAATTATATCCCTTACATAACTTGCTAATTATTTGAAGTTTTGGTAAAATTCTTCCAAAAAATTGTGTTGCATACATTTAGGAAAAAATTAACATTTTGTTATTTTTCAAGGAAACTCTTCAAAAACACTAAAGAGTATTTAAAACCATTTTCTAAAATTTTTTGGCTAGCGATTATTCGAATAATTTTAAACGCGATTTTGAATTAATCGAATACAGAAATTTGTGCAATATTTATAATTTAAAGATGAACATTTTTTCCCGTATTAAACTTGCTAACTATTAACAGTTTTAATAAAATTCTTAGAAAAATTGTGTTGCATACATTTAGGAAAAAATATTTTTTTTATTTTTTAAGGAAACTCTTCAAAAACACTACAATATTAACAATTTAATGAAGAAAATTCTTTTCCTTAATTGATTTTTAACAAAAAATATAGTATGTATGTAATTAGATTCGATTAATTTAATTCCAATTTTATAAAAATTAATTTATCGTTTCTTTCTTCTGAAAATCAATGAAAAGAAAGTTGTATGGAATAGTTTTATTTGGTATTGCCTACTTTTGTGCTCATGTTTTTTTATTACATTATTTAATTCTTTGTATTTATTCTTTCATTTTGGTACAACTACTTTTATTTTCATTATTTTTTTTAAAATTATTTCGTGTTAATTTAATACCAAACCTGACCCTTGGTTTAAACTCGCTGACCTTGCCTCTCTAGTAAATCTCTGGCATTTATGTTTATCTCAACAAATTAATACGATATTTAAATAAACGATCGCATAAAGAAAAATTAATTAAAAATGCTGACATTTAAATAAAACTGACAACTTCAATATTGTGTGTTTGCGAAAAACATTAAAAATATTTCTAAAACAAATTAACAATTTCATGGTCATTTTCATTTGCAGCAACAACAACAACAAACATATTTAACTAGCGAATTAAACAAAAGTGCATAAATACTTTTAGGCATATCAAAAATATATGTGTGAGAGTGTGTGAGCTCAGAATTAAATCCACAATCATATGGAAACAATTCATATACAACATGGCAAATAAATTATTCAATAAATAAACAAAATAGTGAAAATCCCTTTTTAAATAAAATATTACAACAGCAAATACTTAGTAAGCAGATTTTCTGTATTGGAAAAAAAAGAAACTAGTGAAATTTAAAAAAAAAACAAAAAAAAGCAAAATACGAATTATTATTTGTAAATGAAACCACCTGTATGTTTGTGTATAAATACATTTGTCTGATTTAACAAACAAAACGAAAAAAAAAAACTGAAAAATTCTGCCAACAAAACAAACAGAAAAAATCATAGCATAGTTTATGGCGGCCACTGAACAGTACTCAAATATTGAAAGAGCAAAAGACAGAAAAAAATAAAACAAAATACAATAGTGTGTTTGTTGTGTGCATATTGTGGATACCATTCGCATGAGCAGTATTTGGGCCATTAAAAACATTTTATTAAATAAATAATATCGTAATTTGGATGCTCGCTGTGCTGTGCTGTCTGTTATAAAGCCCGCAGTTGTTGTTGCATTTGTTTGCTGCTGTTATTTTGGTATTTGGTTTAAGCCACCACTTATCAACGGCTTAAATATCAAACAATATTATCAGACCGCATACAGACAAACAAAGACACACACATACACCAAGAGACTCTCACATTCATAGGCATACGTTTTATAATATTTGCCATTTATTTAACTTTAGGGTAAATTTATTTATTTGTGAATCCATATGTTGGTTACTGTTATTGTTGCTGCTGTCAACAAATAAACAATAAAAAACTTAACGCACTCCAAATAGAATTGCAGCTGTAGAGCACCAGCAACCGGCAACATCCATATCGTTGTCCCCCCCACTTTCAACGTTTCCTGTTTGCAACAACAACAACGACCAGAACTTTTGTTCAATAATAAACATTATTTTTAAAAACATAACTATATAAAATTACGTTTTCAACATGGGATTAATACGTTATTTTCTGTATTGTATACTGCTGATAAATGGTTTGTTGCATACATCTAGGCTTAAAACAATGATGTATGTTAATGCTGCACCGGACGATATTGAAGGTATGTTTACATTTATTAATTTAACACAATTGTTGTGTAAACGACAATACCCGATGATTGAAGCAATGAAGCAATAGCTTCTCTATACCGCTCTTTTATATATTTGTTGTAATTTATACATAAAAGTGTCTGAAGTTGTAATTTCAGCAAGTTAATTTATGATGCAAAACAGATTGAGATGAAAATGTTTACTTTGATTTTATTATTAAAAAAGTAGCACAAATTTTATATAGTTTTACTACACTATCCTTGATTAAAATAAAATATTTTTTTTGAGTTTTTTATAGAAATTAAAAAAAAATTGTTAACGAATAATCGATTAATTTTAAATTCGGATATTCGAATAATCGACCAAAATCCCTTTGAATTTGTTATATTTAAACATAAAATTATTTCACATTAAAATTTAGTTATTAAATCATTTTTTCTTGAATTTGTATAGAAAATACAAAAATTATTGCCTACTTCAAGGCTGAAAATCAAATATTTTCTGTAAAAACAAGAATGATAAGGAAAATGTAAATTTATTTGTTGTCTAATCGAAATTGAAATAAAAAATTAAAATTTGGTTAACGAATAATCGATTTTTTTAACGAATAATCGATTAATTTTAAACCCGGATATTCCAATAATCGAATAAAGTAACTTCAAATTTATAACCATTTAAAAAGCAATTATTTCTGATTAAAATTCTACTTGTTGAATGAAAAATACAAAACTGTTGCCAACTTTCAGGCTGAAAATTAAACATTTCCTCAATAAACTAATATAGAAGAAGTTTTATATATAGAAGTTTTAATAAAAATCGAAAATTTGTGAACGAATAATCAAACATTTTAAATAAATATGTACTTATATTTAACTATTTTAGTTTATAGATCAAAATCCATAAATGTTTAAGAAAATACCAAAATTGGGGCCTACTCTCAGGCTGATTGTTAAATATTTCATGTTTATTTCATGTTTAAGAAAATGTATTTTTTTTTATTTTAATAAAAATCCAAATTTTTCGGTAGCGAATAATCGATTAATTTTAAACCCGGATTTTCGAATAATCGACTAAAAATAATTAAATTTACAAAATGTTGAAGAAAGAAATAATTGCTTTTAAAAATTTTATTTTATATAAGAGTTTTTCTGGTATTTTTACGAAAATACTAAAACTGGTGCCTACTTGCAGGCTGTATATGAAATATTTCATGTTTATATCGGTATAGCAAGTAATATATAAACTTATTTGCATGACGAATAAACGATTTATTTTAAATTTAAATTATTATATTAAAAAATACAATTATTACACATTAAAATTTAAAATTTAGTTCTGAAATCATTTTTCCTTGAATTTTTATAGAAAATATAAAAGTAATTGCCTACTTTAAGGCTGAAAATCAAATATTTATATGTAAATAGCAGTATGTCAAGGAAAATGTACATTTATTTGTTGTTTAAATCGAATTTTAAATAAAAAATTTAAAATTGTTTGTAACGAATAATCGAATTTTTTAACGAATAATCGATTAATTTTAAACTCGGTTATTCGAATAATCGAATTAAAATTATTAAATTACTAAAATATATATTTGATTATTTGAAAATTTAATAAAACTTCCGAATAATCGATTCTTTTTATTCGAATAAAACCACGTTTTTCGAATAATCGAATAAAAATTTCCTTAAATGACAAAAATTAATTTAAAAAATTTCATTATTTGAATTTGAAGTAAAAATCACAAATAATCGTTTATATTTATTCGAATAAAACCGGGTTCTTCGAATAATCGAATACAAATTTTCTTAAATGATTAAAAATGAATTAGAAATTATTGAATATTTGAAATTGAAATAAAAATCCCGAATGATCGATTATTAGTATTCGAATAAAACCGGGTTATTCGAATAATCGAATACAAATTTCCCTAAATGACTAAAATATAAATTAAATATATTTGATTATTTGAAAATTAAATAAAAATCCCGAGTAATCGATTAATTTTATTCGATTAAAAACGGGTTTTTACGAATAATCGAATACAAATTTCCTTAAATTACTAAAAAAGTAAATTAAAAATATTTGATTATTTGAAATTGAAATAAAAATTACGGGTAATCGATTAATTTTATTCGATTAAAAACGGGTTTTACGAATAATCGAATATAAATTTAATAATAAAAATAATTGATTATTTGAATTTGAAATAAAAATCCCGAGTGATCGATTATTAGTATTCGAATAAAACCGCGTTATTCGAATAATCGAATACTAATTTCCCTAAATGCCTAAAATATAAATTAAAATAAAATTCCCGAATAATCGATTATTTTTATTCGAATAAAACCGGGTTTTTCGAATAATCGAATACAAATTTTCTTAAATGACTAAAATATAAATTAAATATATTTGATGATTTGAAATTGAAATAAAAATCACGAATAATCGATTATTTTTATTCGAATAAATCCTGGTTTTTTCGAATAATCGAATATAAATTTCTAAATTAGAAAAATATTTGATCTTTTGAAATTGAAATAAAAATCAGGGAGAAATAAAAAATATTTGATTATTTGATATTGAAATAATAATCACAAATAATCGTTAATATTTATTCGAATTAAACCGGGTTTTTCGAATAATCGAATACAAATTTCCTTATATGACTAAAAAGTAAATTAAAAATATTTCATTTTTGAAATTGAGATAAAAATCACGAATAATCGATTATTTTTATTCGAATAAAACCGGATTTTTCGAATAATCGAATAAAAAATTCCTTAAATGACTAGAAAACAAATTAATCATATTTGATTATTTGAAATTGAAATATATAATAATCACAAATAATCGTTGATATTTATTCGAATAGAAAAGGGTTCTTCGATTAATTGAATACAAATTTGCTTAAATGACTAAAATATAAATTAAATATATCTGATGGTTTGAAATTGAAATAAAAATCCAAAATAATCGATTATTAGTATTCGAATAAAACCGGGTTTTCGAATACAAATTTCCTTAAATTACTAAAAAAAATAAATTAAAAATATTTGATTATTTGAAATTGAAATAAAAATTACGAGTAATCGATTAATTTTATTCGATTAAAAACGGTTATTACGAATAATCGAATATAAATTTAATAATAAAAATAATTGATTATTTGAATTTGAAATAAAAATCCCGAATGATCGATTATTAGAATTCGAATAAAACCGGGTTATTCGAATAATAGAATACAAATTTCCCTAAATGACTAAAATATAAATTAAATATATTTGATTATTTGAAAATTAAATAAAAATGCCGAATAATCGATTCTTTTTATTCGAATAAAACCAAGTTTTTCGAATAATCGAATAAAAATTTCTTTAAATGACTAAAACTTAAATTAAATATATTTCATTATTTGAATTTGAAATAAAAATTACAAATAATCGATTATTTTTACTCGAATAAAACCGGGAGTTTCGAATAATCGAATATAATTTTCTTAATTTAATTAAAAAAATTTCATTATTTGAATTTGAAATAAAAATCACAAAAAAATCGTATATATTTATTCGAATAAAATCGGGTTTTTCGAATAATCGAATAAAAATTTTCTTAATTGACTAAAAAATAAATTGATAAAAACTGTTTATTTGAGAATGAGATAAAACTCACGAATAATCGATTATTTTTATTCGAATAAAACAGGATTATTGGATAAATCAATAGAATTTTCATAAAATTACTAAAACATTAATTTAATGTACATGATTATTACAAACTAAAATAAAAATCACAAATAACCGATTACTTTTATTCGATTAAAACAAGGTTATACGAATGATTAAAAATTTCTATAAAATATTTAAACTATTTTATTAGTTGAAAATGAATTAAGAACAAGTAAGAGAGCTATATTCGGCTGTGCCGAATCTTATATACCCTTCACCAAATTATACTTTAAAATAAATTTTTTTTAATATTTTTAGGTAAACAAAATTTAATTTTTTTTTAACTGTTTTTCAAAATTTTTTTTTTTTTGAAATTGTTTTTTAATTTTTTTTAAAAAAAGTTTTTGAGAAAAAAAATTTTTTGATGAAAAAAAAATTCGGGTAAAAATTTTTTTCCCGATTTTGACCCATTGTAGGTCCAACTTACTATAGCCTTATCTACATCGTTGCAATGGACTTTGAAATATCTATCATTAGATATCCATATTGTCTATATTAATGACTTAGTAATCCAGATATAGATCAAAAATCGAGGTTGTCCCGGTTTTTTGCTCATATCTCCGTTATTTATGGACCGATTTTGCTGATTTTAAATAGCGAACTTCTCGAAAGCATGTCTGACAGAATTATTGAAGATTTGGATCCCGAAGATATCTGGGGTCTTCAGAAAATTGATTTCAACAGACAGACAGACGAACATGGCTTAATCGACTCCGCTATCTATAAGGATCCAGAATATATATACTTTATAGGGTCGGAAATGAAAAATGTAGAAATTACAAACGGAATGACAAACTTATATATACCCTTGCCACTCATGGTGAAGGGTATAATAATCAATTATTTTTATTCGAATAAAATAAATTTTTTGTTTTACTAAACTTGTGAAAAAATGTTTAAATATTTTTTTTTATAAAGTTGTGCTTTATATGAGCCTTTTTCAACAGTTTTATTTTAACTGATTTGCAAGTTTTGCCTTTATTAACCTTTTTGCCATTGCTAAATATCCACTAAAGCTTCTGGCAAACCAAATACCTATAAAACATTTGTTCGCTTTAATGAAAGCATCTGTCACCGAACCTCCTCCTCTAACAAGGAAATGAAAAACAAAACAAATACTCTTTGCAAATAAGAGAAAATTCTTTCCCCTTCGATTTGCGAATATGACACAAACACCATCATTAGGACTAACAACTAAACAAAATGTAAATATTTAGCTAAATTTAAATTTAAGAAAAAACCTTGAAAAAAGGTAAATTTTTGTTGTCCACAAGGAAACAACAGTTTTTCCAGGAAGTTTTTTTTGAAAGAAAAAGGTCACAAATTAAAAACGTAACCAGAAAAACAAATCTTACAAGTTTGTCAAAAGAAAATATTTCGTTTAGCAATTTAAGCAAAAGAGGCTAGAACAAAAAACAAATATTATTTACACAATTTTATTTAAGGTTGGTTGTCTGTTTAATAAATGAGTAAAAGGGCAACCAAGAACTTGTAAAGCCTACTTTTAGGTTGTAAATAAATACATATTTTAATAAGGGGTTGCTTGTTTAAAACCACAATTTTAGTTTGAAAATATTGTTGGACTCACATAAATCATGTAGTTAATGAATTTTTAAAGAATTTCATAAAATGTTTTAAATTTTCCATAATTTTGCAACATAAAGAATTTCTATAAATATGTTTATATAAAGAATTTTTCAATGATATTAAAAAGCATACTTTAATGCTAATTTTATAACAAATATTTGTAGCATTGTTTTAGGGACTGAATATGAAATTATGCAGCATACTTTTAGCATTCTAATAATAATAAATTTTATAGCATAAAATGTTAATATTATGCTAGTACGTTAATATTATTTTATATAGCCTACTTTTAGGTGTTTAATAATTTAAATCAAAATATAAATTTCTTTGAATCATTAAAATCTATACAATTCCCATTATATTAAACAAATTCATTAATGGCAGCATTTGATTTTCTTTTTGCCTTTTTAACATACAATTTCCGTTTCAAACAACATAATTTCCTTTCTTTGTTTTTTTTTTTCTTACTTTCTCAAAGACGTGCTAAAAAAAAGAAATCATTTATTTCCCTTTGATATAGATTTTTTTCATATTTAATTTGTACATGAGTATGTTTTTCTTTTCCATTTGAAATTGCAAATTGTTGCTCATTTACCATTTGTTCAACAATTTTCAAATTGTCAACAGAAATGGAAAGAAAAACACGAAACAAATGTCCTTTTTTTTGGTTTGCTTTTTTAGACTGTTTGTCTTGTGTAGTTGTTTTCTAATAAAATTATCTTGTATTTATATTTGTTAAATACTATTAAATTTTTTTCTTTTTATTTGTGTTATTTTTCTTAGAACTTTTTTTCGGTAATGTTTTTTAGCTTTAAAATTTTATTTTGTTTTTTGTGTTTTAAATTAAATTGTATTGGATTTGTTTAGGTTTGAATTGCCTTTGATTTGTTTTGGATTTTAATTAGTTTGTCTTGAACTTTTAATTTTGCAAAATTTTAATCGTCTGTCTGGCTCACATTCTGGGCATTTAGTTGAATTTTTCACTTGATTTAAGGGGCTTAATGATTTGAAGCGTGTTTGTGATTTAAAAATGAAATAATTGATGAAATTTTAACATATTTTGAAGAAAATCCCTAAAATTATGCACTGAAATTGATTACTACAAATTACCCAAAAATTATGCTTTAGAATTTGTAACATAAAATTAAATATTCAAAAAAAATTTAACAAATTTATTTAAATAATTTAAATTAAAATAAAAATCACGTAAAGCTTAACGAATAATTTTTTAACATAAAACAGGATTTTCGATTAATCGATTAAAAAATTGTCATATTTTCTGTTTTTTACAACAGTTGGTAACGATGTGTAACGATTAATCGATTAATATAAAACCAAATTTGCGAGTAATGGAAGATAATTTTTTTGAAATTAGCAAAAAAAAAATAATTTTATTTAATTTTTGGAACGATTAATCGTTTAATAAGAACCTGGGTTTACGAATAATCGATTTAAATTTGTTGATAATCTCTGTTATAAATATACTTAATTGTAAAATGTATTGAAAATAATAATTTTTTAACCCGGGTTTTCGAATAATCGATTAAAAATGTTTCTGTTATCGAAGAACTTAAATGTAAAAATGATTGAAATTTAAACGAAATAATTTGTTCGCTTATTTGAAAAACGAATAATCGATTAATCTTAAACCGGGTTTGCGAATAATCGAATAAAATTTTTTTTATATTTGTTAAAAATTAAAACTTAATTTGTTAAAATAATTGAAATTAAGGGCATTAAGGGACTAGTAGCTAATTTCAGGCATGAGTAATAGTTTAATGTGAACCCGGTTTACGAATAATCGCAAGAGAAACTCTCATTATCGTGAAAAACTACATCTAAATAAATTAATTAAATGAAACTAGAATTAAAATTAGCTATTAGAACATTTTTGTAACGAATAATCGATTAAGTTAAAACCGGTTCTTCGAATAATCGATTAAAAATGTTTCACAATTTCTGTTATCAAAGAACTTAAATGTAAAAATTATTGAAATTAAAACGAAATAATTTGTTCGCTTATTTGAAAAACGAATAATCGATTAATCTTAAACCGGGTTTGCGAATAATCGAATAAAATTTCTTTATATTTCTTAAAAATTAAAACTTAATTTGTTAAAATAATTGAAATTAGCATTAAGGGACTAGTAGCTAATTTCAGGCACGATTAATAGTTTAATGTGAACCCGGGTTTTCGAATAATCGCAAGAGAAACTCTCATTATCGTTAAAAACTACATCTAAATAAATTAATTAAATGAAACTAGAATTAAAATTAGCTATTAGAAAATTTTTGTAACGAATAATCGATTAATTTAAAACCGGTTCTTCGAATAATCGCTTAAAATTTTTTATAAATGCTAAAATAATAATAAAAGCGGTTCAGACCATCAAAATTAGCACAAATATTACTTATATCTAATTTTAAGCTCCAATAATCGGTTAATGAGAACCCGGTTTTACGATTAATCGTATGAGCAGTTTTAACAATCGATTAAAAATTCAGCTTTATTGTGAAAATAAATGAAATTAGAATAAAAATTAGCAATTAGTTAATTTTTTTAACGAATAATCGATTAATTTTAAACCGGATCTTTGAAAAATTATATTATTTTAATAGAAATTAGCTTAAAAATTACTTAAAACTAATTGTTGGCTATAATAATCGGTTTATGTAAACCGGGTTTTCGATTAATAGAATAGAAAATTTTCCTATGAGATAAAAACAGAAACCTAAACTACTACTAGAGTAATTTTGAATTATAACTATGAATTTAAAAAAAAAATACCAAAGGCATTATATTACAGTCTCCTTTTTAGCACACGTTTTATTTAACACTTCATCCTCACTCACCTCTCTTTAAATAACCATAAATTTTAAGAGGATTAAATTATAAATTTATATGGCACAAAAAAGAACTGAACCCATAAAAGTATGCTAAAAATATACGTTATTTACAACTTTTTAAAAAAAATACCCATAAAATACTACAAAAAGCACCTAAAAATATGCAATAAAATATGAAGCATTGATAAATACCTGAACATTTTAAAAAAATATTCATATATTTGTTTTTGTTGTGCTTGTTTTTTCTACAAATGGTCAATAAAAAATATACAATGTAAACAAAAATTTTCTTTTAAGAAAAGTATTTAATATACACTTCGTAGAACAAATTGCTTTTATTGATTTTATTTATTTAAGTATTCTCCAATAAACACTTGGATGTTAATTACTGCAAATATACAGAGTATATAGTACGTATAGCTGTGCTTTTAATACAACACACCTGAAAATATGCTTTACTTATTTTACATACTTTTAAAAATACTCTTAAAAGTATGCTTACTTAAACATTCAGTAAACATTTCAAGAAAAGCTGGAATGAATACATTTTTTAAATATTTAAATTTTTTCTTGGATTTTAAAATTGGGATTATAAGAGGAGAGTACATTTTAGAGAAATATAATGAAACTGTTTGTAATTATTAAGAATTTGAATGTTAAATTTCAGATGGTTCAGAATTTTTATAAAAAATTAATGGCGAATTTTAAAGAATAGTCGGTTAATCTTAACCGGTGTTTCGATTATTAAAATAGAAAAATGTTATAGTTATCATAAAAAATAGCATATTTTGTAGAAGTATTTATAACTAATAATCGATTAAATAAATAATTGAAACCGAATAAAACCGAGTTTTTGATTATTCGAATAAAAAAATTTTATAACTGATATAAAAATAAAACCATACATGGATAAACTTTTTATATAATGAATAACCGAATACATTTTGTACTAATAAACCCAAGTTAATAGCAAAAAATAAAACTTAAATTATAAAGTAATTAAAATTAGAAAAAAACTAAATTTTTTAACGAATAATCGATTAATTTAAACTCGAATAAAACTACGGTTTCGATTAATCGAATAAAAATATTTCCTAGTCGATACAAAAATAAAACTTAAACTGGAAAAACTCTTAATGCAACAAATAATCCAATAAATTAAAACCGAATAAACCCGGGTTTGCGAATAATCGAATGAAAATTAGTCAGAATTGCCAAAAATAAAACATAAGTTTTCAAGTAATTAAAATAAGAATAAAAATAAATTTTTGCAACTTTTTTTTAACGAATAATCGATTAATTTTAACTCCAATAAAACCGGGTATTCGATTAATCGAATAAAAAAATATCGCAATGGATATAAAAATAAAAATGAATGTGGAAAAACCCTTTATGCAACAAAAAATCCAATAAATTAAAACCGAATAAACCCGGGTTTGCGAATAATCGAATGAAAAGTAGTCAGAATTGCCAAAAATAAAACATAAGTTTTCAAGTAATTAAAATAAGAATAAAAATAACTTTTGGCAAATTTTTTTTAACGAATAATCGATTAATTTTAACTCGAATAATACCAGTGTTTCGATTAATCGAATAAAAATATTTCTTAATCGATACAAAAATAAAACTTAACCTGGAAAAACTCTTAATGCAACAAATAATTCAATGAATTAAAACCGAATAAACCCGGGTTTGCGAATAATCGAATGAAAATTTGTCGGAATCATCAAAAATAAAACATACATTTAAAGTAATTAAAATAAGAATAAAAATAACTTTTGGCAACTTGTTTTGTAATGAATAATCGATTAATTTTAACCCGAAAAAACCCGGGTTTTCGATTAATCGAATAAAAATATTTCGTAATCGATATAAAAATAAAACTTAATCTGATAACACCCCTTATGTAGGAAATAATATCATAAATTAATAACGAATAAACCCGGGTTTGCGAATAATCGAATTAAAATTAGTCGGAATCGCCAAAAACAAAACATACATTTTAAAGTAATTAAAATAAGAATAAAAGTAAATGTTCGCAACTTTATTGTAACGAATAATCGATTAAATTTAAACCGAATAAACCCGGGTTTTCGATTAATCGAATAAAAATATTTCGTAATCGATATAAAAATAAAACTGGAATCTAGAAAAACCCTTTATGTTGGAAATAATCCCATAAATTAATAACGAATAAACCCGGGTTTGCGAATAATCGAATGAAAATTAGTCAGAATTGCCAAAAATAATACATAAGTTTTAAAGTAATTAAAATAAGAATAAAAATAAATTTTCGCAACTTTATTGTAACGAATAATCGATTAAATTTAAACCGAATAAACCCGGGTTTTCGATTAATCGAATAAAAATATTTCTTAATCGATACAAAAATAAAACTTAATCTATAAAAACCCTTTATGTAGGAAATAATCCCATAAATTAATAACGAATAAACCCGGGTTTGCGAATAATCGAATGAAAATTAGTCGGAATCGTCAAAAATAAAACATACATTTTAAAGTAATTAAAATAAGAATAAAAATAAATTTTCGCAACTTGTTTTGTAACGAATAATCGATTAATTTTAACCTTAAAAAACCCGGGTTTTAGATTCATCGAATAAAAATATTTCGTAATCGATATAAAAATAAAACTTAATCTAGAAAAATCCTTTAAGTAGCAAATAATCTAATAAATTAAAACCGAATAAACCCGGGTTTGCGAATAATCGAATGAAAATTAGTCAGAATTGCCAAAAATAAAACATAAGTTTTAAAGTAATTAAAATAAGAATAAAAATAAATTTTCGCAACTTGTTTTTTAACGAATAATCGATTAATTTTAACCCGAAAAAACCCGGGTTTTTGATTAATCGAATAAAAATATTTCTTAATCGATACAAAAATAAAACTTAATCTATAAAAACCCTTTATGTAGGAAATAATCCCATAAATTAATAACGAATAAACCCGGGTTTGCGAATAATCGAATGAAAATTAGTCGGAATTGCCAAAAATATAACATACATTTTAAAGTAATTAAAATAAGAGTAAAAGTAAATGTTCACAACTTTATTGTAACGAATAATCGATTAAATTTAAACCGAATAAACCCGGGTTTTCGATTAATCGAATAAAAATATTTCGTAATCGATAGAAAAATAAAACTCGAATCTAGAAAAACCCTTTATGTTGGAAATAATCCCATAAATTAATAACGAATAAACCCGGGTTTGCGAATAATCGAATGAAAATTAGTCAGAATTGCCAAAAATAATACATAAGTTTTAAAGTAATTAAAATAAGAATAAAAATAAATTTTCGCAACTTTATTGTAACGAATAATCGATTAAATTTAAACCGAATAAAACCGGGTTTTCGATTAATCGAATAAAAATATTTCGTAATCGATAGAAAAATAAAACTCGAATCTAGAAAAACTTTTTATGTAGCAAAAAATCCAATAAATAGAAAAGAAATAAACTCGGGTTTGCGAATAATCGAATAAAAAAATGTCTTATTCGCTTAAACATTATACTAGTACTAGTTAAATAATTAATATTATAATAAAAACTAATTATAGCAAATTATTGTAACGAATAATCGGTTAAATTTAACCCGAATAAAACCGGTTTTTCAATTATTCGAATAAAAAAAATTACAAAATGTTGCAATTTTTTGCTTCCAACATTCAAAATTTTCTTTTGTTATTATAATTGCACCTGTATGAAGTGCCTAAATACACTGTTGAAAATTGCTTCTTTACTTGTTGTATGTAATTTGTACTTAAACCCAAATTATGGTACTTCAAGTTTAAAGATAATGTCCCAAATTACCCGCTCATTTAAAGGCACAAGTATTTAATGACATTAAATTTTCAGCCTCAATTTAAATTGCGCTTTTTTCATTTCTACACATCACTTACCCCCATTTTTTGAGCGAACTCTCGGGCGAAATCAAGAAAATATCCTTGAACTTTTTTGTAGCCAGCATAGCTAAATAACTACTTAGTTGTTGGTTTGCTGCTTCTTATTGTAGTTGTTGCTGTTGTTGTGGCATTTCCTCTATAAGTGTTTTAACAATTTGAACAATTACAAACTAATTAAGGTTTTTTTTTAAACATTATGAACTCTGCTATTTGCTGTGTCTTTTGCTTTCCTCTCCCTCTCTCTCTCTCTCGCTCTGCTTCCCTTATTATTTCTTGTATAGTATTGTTTACCTACAAAATTACATTTAATTAGTAATTTAGCGAAAATCCTTCAAAAACAGCACCCCATCTTCTATTAAAATGTAGCTGGCACTATTTTAACTATTAAATAAAAAAGCGAGTGTTAACTTAGCCAAATAACAGTTTTCTAAAAAGTCAAAAGTTTATGTTGCTGGTGTTAAATATTAACCATAATTTGCATAATTTCAACAATTAAAACAAAAACAATCATACTTTTTTTTAGCAAAAACAAGAAAATAATATGCCTTAGAGACTTTTAAAAGATTTTTGTCAAAAGTTGCAACATGTTTTTAGGCGTTTTATATAATAATTATTATAATAAGCATGTAAATGCTGAAGTCCTTTTTGGGGCTTCGAATTAAGTATTTGAGGTTTAATAATTAATTTTAGGAGAAAACTAAGCCTGTGCATATTTTTTTAAGGTTGATTTACTTATGGGTTTTGGATTATTCGAATATAACTTGTTTTTAGAAGCAAAATAAACTGTTAAAATAATGGAACTTTAAAAAAATTTCTTTTATTGGAATTTTTTAGCGAATAAGCGATTAATATTAAACGGAATAAATCCGGGTATTCGATTATTCGAATTTCAAAATTATTTAAAATGCAAGCTCAACTGCTACAACAATAAAAACCAATTTTAACTGTGTTAGTTATATATTGAATAATCGATTAATAAATAATAACCCGGATAAAACCCGGTTTTTCAATAATTAAAGAAAAAAATTTCATAAACGATTTTTAGAGACAACAAAAGTGCTAATGTCAAACTTTCAGCTAATATATGTATAATAAATAATCGATTATTATTAACCCGGATAAAACTGGGTTTTCGTTTATTCGAATGGAAAAATTTTCGTAAAGCTAAAAAAGGAAATTAAATTGTAAAAATAATTGAAATTGAAATGTTGAGCTGATCTATGTAACGAATAATCGATTAAAATTAAGCCGGATAAAACCGGGTCTTAGATTAATCGAATAAAAATTTGGCAATAACACTAAAAAAAATAAATCTGAAGTGCTAAAAGGATTGAAATTTGGATAAAAATTACTATTGGGGGATTTGAGTAACGAATAATCGATTAATATTAAACCGGATAAATCCGGGTTTTCAATTATTCGAATAGATTTAAAAAATTCTGCTGAACTTTTAAAGTAATTGAAATTGAAATAAAAATCAGTTCTAGCTGATTTTTATAACGAATAATCGATTAATATTAAAGTGAATAAATTCGGGTTTTAGATTAATCGAATACAAATTTCAAAAACACTTAATGAATAAATTCAAAGTGCTAAAATGATTAAAATGTTAATAATAATCACGAATGGGCGATGTGCGTAACGAATAATCGATTAATATTAACCCGGATAAAACCGGGTTTTCAATTATTCGAATAGATTCAAAAAAATCAGCTGAACTTTTAAAATAATTGAAATTGAAATACTGATTAATATTAAAGTGAATAAATTCGGGTTTTAGATTAATCGAATAAAAATTTCAAAAACACTAAATGAGTTTGTTCGAAGTTCTAAAATGATTCAAATGTTGGGCGATTAATATTAACCCGGATAAAACCGGGTTTTGATTATTTGAAAAGTAGATTTCAAAAAATGCAGCTGAACTACTATGATAATTGAAATCAGAGTAAAAATAACTTCTAGCTGATTTGTATAACATATAATCGATTAATATTAAACCGGATAAAAACCGGGTTTTTGATTATTCGAATAAAAATTTTCCAAAATTAAAAAAAAAATTCAACTAAACTGCTGAATTAATAGAAATCGGGACAAAACTCGCTATTATCTAAATTTTGTAACGAATAATCGATTAATATTTATACAAGTAAACACGGATTTTCGATTATTCGAATAAAAAACTCGATTATTCGTATAAAAAACCAAAATATTAAATATGTTTTAAGGAAAAATCTTAAATTTTTTTTAAATTAAAATTTTAAGTTCAGTTACATTTACATTTACCGCGCTCTACTTTCACATCAAAGACAAATATATTTACATATGTACGAGTATTAATGTATGTATGTATTTACTTGTATGCACATACTTAATCAAATACACATACGCTATACGAGAGCTTTTGTCAATATGAAATGTAAACCAAACCATACAGTTGACATTCAAATATCCGCACATATTTACTGAAAAATACCACAAAATGTGTTTGGTAACATGAAAGCTAATTACCCGTAAATTTTCTACTCTATGCTCCAAAAAAAACAAAAAAAAAAAACAACACAACATAAAACAGGAGATACAAAATTTGGTGGAAAATACATGAATACCACTACTAACGACTCTGTGGATGTACACATGACGAATAATTTGAATGGCTTGTAGAACACCGACAAAAATATAACTTTTTTTGAAAGGAAATACTGTTAAATATAGGGACTCATGATGTATGTAGATTCACATGGATTGGTATACAAGCAAAAGTGTTAAAGTATTTAAGGGATTGATAGGGTTTTGAAATATTTTACAGTGAGTGATAATGTCAACTTAAGGGCATTATGCAGTGAATTACACATACCACATTATTTTAAATGTTTTTTTACACCAAAGCATTCCATAACAAATTTTTGGTTATTTAAAAAAAAAATATGTAACGAATAATCGATTAATTTAAAATCGCGTTTACGAATAATCGAATTCAAAAGTCTTAAAATCACTAATAAATGCAATTGCTAATTACAAATTATTTGCAATTGATATTTCTAACGAATAATCAATTTATATTGAACCGAATAAGCCCGGATAATCGAATAAAAAACTAAACTATTCAAATCGTATAATAGCAGATTGTCATAATTGTAAAAAAAATTAACTTAATTTTTTACACTTTTTTGCAACGAATAATCGATTAATTTAAACCCGGGTTTTCGAATAATCGAATAAAAAATTGTCATACTTATAAACAAATAAAACTAAAATGTAAAAATAATTGAAAATATAATTAAAATAACTTTTACCTATTTTGTTCAACGAATAATCGATTAATGTAAACCCGTGTTTTCGAATAATCGAATAAAAAATTGTCATACTTATACAAAAAAATAAAATTTAACAGCCAAAATAATTGAAAATATAATTAAAAGAGCTTTTAGCTATTTTGTGCAACGAATAATCGATTAATGTAAACCCGGGTTTTCGAATAATCGAATAAAAAATTGTCATACTTATAAAAAAATAAAATTTAACAGCCAAAATAATTGAAAATATAATTAAAAGAGCTTTTAGCTATTTTGTGCAACGAATAATCGTTTTATGTAAACCCGGGTTTTCGAATAATCGAATAAAAAATTGTCGTACTTATAAAAAAATAAAATTTAACAGCCAAAATAATTGAAAATATAATTAAAAGAGCTTTTAGCTATTTTGGGCAACGAATAATCGTTTAATGTAAACCCGGGTTTTCAATTAAACGAATAAAAAAAATTTATACATATAAAAATAATAAAATTTAACTAACAATAAAATTGGAAATATAACAAAAATAGTTCTTAGCTATTTTGTGCAACGAATAATCGATTAATTTAAGCCCAGGTTTTCGAATAATCGATTGAAAAAGTTTCATAAACGCTAAGAAAGGAAAACTAAACAATTAAAATAACTGAAATTAGAAAATAAATATTTTAGCGAATTTGTGTAACGAGTAATCGACTATTATTAATCGGAATAAAATATTATATTCGATTAGAAAATTTTCGTAATTTAAAAAAAATAAAATCGTTGAAAAGAATGTTCGATTTAAAAATAATTAAATCTACACAAAATTTGTGTAACCATTAATCGATAAGAAAACCGGGGTTTGCAATTAATCGAATATAAAGTGTTCGTAAAAGCTAAAACCAACAAACTAAATATGCAGCTGTTTAGTTTAACGAATACTCGATTAATTTGATTCCGAATAAAAACGGTTTTTAGAATAATTATTTTAATTTTAGAATTATTTTTTTTTTGTAATCTCTTACAAAATGAAATCAAACTGTTATATTGATTAAAATTTTAATAACAATTATTTGCAAAGCAATAGTGCAACCAATAATCGATTCATTTCAATTCGGATAATGCTGGGGTTTCAGCTCAAAGGGTAAAAGTTAAATATTTGTTAAAAATTAAAATTTGCAAATGTATCTCTTTAGTGTAATAAATAAATAAATTATTTATTACACTACGTTAAATTTCGAGTAGCTTATCTAGTTAAAGAATATTCGATTAATTTCTACCCGAATAAAATCCAGTTTACGAATAATCGAATAAAAATTTTCGTTTTCGTTTAGAAATAAAATTTAACTGTTTTAAATTCTAATAATAAGTACTCTTCAGTGAATTATGTAACGATTAATCGATTAATTTTATCTGGAATAAAACCGAGCTTTCGATTAAATGAATAAAAATTTGTTAAAAATCTAAATTCAAACGATTAACTGTTTAGAGTAACAAATAATCGAATAATTTGAATCCGAATAATCGATTAAAAACCAAAATTTAACGAGTAATCGATTAATTTAGTGCTGGATAAAACCGATTTTTCAAATAATCGAATACAAAATTTCTGTAATCGTTTAAAAAATAAATTCTAAACTTGCAATTAATTTAACTAACGAATAATCGATTAATATTAACCCGGATAAAACCCAGTTTACGAATAATCGAATAAAAAATTTTCGTTTTTGTTTAGAAAAAAAATTAGGCAAAAAAAACTTACTTTTCATTAAATTATGTAACGATTAATCGATTAACATTGAATCGAATAAAACCGGGTTTGCGCATAATCGAATAAAAAATTTTCGTTTTCATTTAGAAAAGAAAATCTTATCAGTTGCATGAATTTTGAATTTGAATAAAAAGTACTTTACACTAGATTATGTAACGATTAATCGATTAATATTAAAACGAATAAAATTAGATTTTGCTGTTGATCGAATAAACAATGTGTGTGAACGCTAAAAGAAGAAAATTGTTTTTTAAACTCTTTTATGTAACGAATAATCGTTTAATTTAAACCCGGTTTTCCGAATAATCGCATTAAAATTTTTCAAAATCGCTAAAAAGGAAACAAAACTATTTAAATAAAAAATAATAAAAGAAAATTTGTCATATTTTTTATTCGAATAATCGAAAAAAAATCTAATAAAATAGCTTTAAAATGTAATTCCAAGCTTGTGTGGAAGTTAGGTTTTTCTATATTTCCGCTTCACTGTATTTAAGTTCATACAATGTACACACTCATTACCCTACAACTGTGTGTGTGAGTGTCATTATGACTCGGTGGCAGTAGTTGTAATGATAATGACGCTGGCGCTGATGTAATGTGATGTAAAAGCAAATATATAATGTGTTGTATTGTGTGTGGAAACATTGAAGCGTCAAGTCTAGCTGTACACTGTTAATTCGTACAAATTGCAATTTCCAATTAAATATCCTTTTGCTTTATACTAGATATTTAAAAACTATATCCTAGTTTTGTATGTGGCGGATAATTTTACAACTTGAACAAACTCACTCACATGAATAGCTGACAAGAGCCGGGCAGGGATACGAAAGAGAGTGAGAGAGAGCGAGAGATAGGAAAAAGTGAAGAGAGGCAATGGTAAACTAAATTTTCATTTTCAAATTGCATTAACTGAAGCCATGCATAAAAATAACCTTGCACTAAAATGTCGTTCACACATACATACACACAAAAACACATACAAACTTATGTATGTGTTCACACACATTTATTTCAACACCCTCGTTCACACACATTCTGTGTATTTGCTTATATACAGAGATATTAAAAAATACTTGGTACATCTCTACTATTTTTTTTTTTATTTTTTTGCTCTCACACATTGAAAATAAATTAAAACCCAAAGAGTTTTATTGGCATTTCAATAAAGTTAATGAAAATTTATATTTGAAAATATCTTTTTTTTCTAGTTTTTTCTTCCATGTTATTGCTGTGGGGGTGTTAGTTAGATGGATGCATAGAGCAAGTGTAGAAAAATCAATAGATTGAAATAAAAACTACGCTGAGTTTAGTTTATTTTGCAGAAGGTGTGAATAATTTGTGCATAATTTATGCCATATGATAGCGTTAATTAATTTCTAGAGTTTTTGTTTTTTTAATTTAATTTTGTTGCAAAATATAAATAGGAAACTAAACAAAGTTTATATGTAAAGAGGTGTGTGAAAACACATGTTATTAATATTTGAAATTTAAATGGATGTTATATGGAAATTACAATAAATTTTAAGAAATAAAGAACTATTTAGAAAATTTCCTAAAATTAGGCAATGATTTTTTCATAATAATAAAGCACCTAAAACTAGGCAATATTTTTGGTTTAATCGCATAAATAGGTTAAAATTAACCCATTATTCGTTGCTACAACACATTTTTCTTGTAATTTTAAGTACAATTTTGATGTATTGTGCTTCTTGTAGTACAAATATGGTCCAAATTTTTAATTCCATGGAGAATTGTTTTATTTAAAAATTTAAGTAAAATTATAATTTTTTTTAGGCCTTTCTCCACAATGATAACTCGAAAAGAGTTAGTCCGATCTTATTAAAATAAACCTAGAATGGTTGAGATTTACATAGCCTTTAATCCGTTTATATATTGCGTTTGAATCGGCTCAGTAGCTTCGGAGTTATGATAACAAATTGAAGCAAAAAATATATTTTTTATGTAAAAAAAAAATTTTTTGTTTTAAAAAAATCATGAAAAATCGAAAACTTCAGAAATTATTTAGATTTATTACTTTGTCGCAAAGCTACATGTAATATCAACAAAATGAAATATTGTTGATAAAAATATATGGATTATTTTTGACTTTATTCACAATTAAGTGAATTCGCTCATTTTCAAAAAATTTTAGTTTTTTGTTTGATATACATAAAAATGAGTAGTTAATAATCTTGTTTCGATTGATTGAATTTTGAAAACATTTTCTCCATGCTATATACACATTTTCATATATATGTATCGTTTCAATCGGCTCATTATTTTCGGAGTTATAATAACAAATTGAAGCAAAAAATTTATTTTTTACGTGAAAATTGCAAATTTTTTTGTTTTTAAAAAATCGTGAAAAATCGAAAACGTTTGAAATTGTTCAGATTTATTGCTTTATCGTAAAGCTACATGTAATAGAAATAAAATGAAATATTGATGATAAAAATTTATGGATTCTTTTCGAATTTATTCGCCATTAAGTGAATTCGCTCATTTTCACAAAATTTTAGTTTTTTGTTTGATATACATAAAAATGAGTAGTTAGTAATCTTCTATCGATTGATTGAGTTTTGAAAACATTTTCCCCATGTTATGCACAAATATTCACATATATATTGCGTTTCAATTGGCTCAGCAGTTTCGGAGTTATAATAACAAATAGAAGCAAAAAATATATTTTTTACATGAAAATTCCATTTTTTTTTTGTTTTTAAAAAATCATTAAAAATCGAAAACGTTTGAAATTGTTCAGATTTATTGCTTTATCGCAAAGCTACATGTAATAGAAACAACATGAGATATCGATCATAAAAATGTATGGAATATTTTTTAATTTATTTGCATTTAAGTGAATTCGCTCAGTTTCACAAAATTTTAGTTTTTTGTTTGATATACATAAAATTGAGTAGTTAATAATCTTCTTTCGATTGATTGAATTTTGAAAACATTTTTCCCATATTATGCACAAATTTTCACATATATATTGCGTTTCAATTGGCTCTGCAGTTTCGGAGTTATAATAACAAATTAAAGCAAAAAATATATTTTTTACTTGAAAATTGCAAATTTTTTTGTTTTTAAAAAATCATGAAAAATCGAAAACGTTTGAAATTGTTCAGATTTATTGCTTTATCACAAAGCTACATGCAATAAGAACAACATGAGATATCGATCATTAAAATCAGTGGATTCTTTTTGAATTTATTTACAATTAAGTGAATTCGCTCAGTTTCACTAAATTTTAGTTTTTTATTTGATATACATAAAATTGAGTAGTTAATAATCTTCTTTCGATTGATTGAGTTTTGAAAACATTTTCCCCATGTTATGCACAAATTTTCACATATATATTGCGTTTCAATTGGCTCAGCAGTTTCGGAGTTATAATAACAAATTAAAGCAAAAAATATATTTTTTACGGGAAAAGAGCTCATTTTTTGGTTTTTAAAAAATCATGAAAAATAGAAAACGTTTGAAATTGTTCAGATTTATTGCTTTATCGCAAAGCTACATGTAATAGGAATATCGATCATAAAAATTAGTGGATTCTTTTTGAATTTATTCGCAATTAAGTGAATTCGCTCATTTTCATAAAAATTTTGTTTTTTGTTTGAAATACATAAAACTATATTTCCAATGTTGATACTGCAAGGATTAACCAAAAATCTGAGTTCAGGTTTAATATTAATCAAGTATTTGTTAAAAATATGAATAGAAAATTTCATTTATTTTAATAATTTTATTTAAAAAAAATTTAGAATGTTAAAAAATACATATTAAGCGATTTTGTTAATTTTTGTTTGTTGATTATGTTGTTGTCTATTGAATGGTGACAAAATATTTTGAGTTTTCCAGCCATATCAGGTGCAGGTGACATTTGAAAATAAATCGTTTTTCTTTTCTGGGAAATTTTTAAAATAAATTTTAATCTCTCTAAAGTAACTTTAATTCGTTAAGTGCATTTATCCTCCTCATGCTAATTTTTCACTTTTTGCATTAGCAAAATTTTCCTTTATCCATTTTTTTATAATTTAATTTTTAATTTCCTAATGAGTTTTTCTTTTCAACAAATCCCTTAAGCATTTATCATAATTTGGAAAATTTTTCCTTAAGCCTAAAAGTATGCAGTAATTGCCACTTTAAAAATATTAAAATTACACATGGTTTTGCAAACAATTTTTGTTACATGACACTCAAATGCTGGATATCGTTAGACTAATACATTTAAATGTTAATATGTTTAAAGGTATTACAATAAATAAAAGGCAAAAGAAATTTGTTAAATTAAAAAAACAAATCTAAATTCTTTTTTTCTTTAGAAGCTGGATCGGATAATTTCTGCCTGAATTATTTGCTAAAATCCCTTTAATTATAAGAAGGTTTTCTTATAAGGTTGCTTGATAAGGCTTTAATTTCAATTTTGTAATGTTTAACATTCTTTAATCCTGAAATACTTTAAAAATTTTAATATTTTTCTAGATTTTTTCAACAAAATTTCATTCCTTTCATTAAGCTTTCTGGTTTCTTTTTTTAATGAATGTTTATATCCTAAAAGTATGCTTCAAATAATTGCCACTTAAGAAAGTATTTCAATTACACGCACATGCATGCTTTTAATTTTTGTTGTATGACACTTGTATGTTCTTAGATAAATCATTAAACACGCTAAAAAAAAAGTTTTAGCTGTTAGATGTTTAATTTCCTAAAAGTATGCTAACAGTTTTTAAACAAACATTTAACTAAGCTTATGTGTAGTGTATTAAGAGCAGGAAAATTAAAGGAATTTGTAATAATTTTTCAATAATTCTGTCAGACATGCTTTCGAGAAGCTTTCAGCAAAATCGGTCCATAAATAACGGAGATATGAGCAAAAAACCGGGACAACCTCGATTTTTGACCTATTTTTGATCTATATCTGGATTACTAAGTCATTAATATAGACAATATGGATATCTAATGATAGATATTTTAAAGTCCATTGCAACGATTTATATAAGGATATAGTAAGTTGGACCTACAATGGGTCAAAATCGGGAAAAATATTTTTTTACCCGAATTTTTTTTTCATCAAAAATTTTTTTGTCATAATTTTTTTTCCAAAAAAAAAAATTTTAAAAAAATTTGGAAAAAACTTTTTTTAAAAAATTTGGAAAAAACTTTTTTTAAACAATTTAAAAAAAATTAAATTTTGTTTACCTAAAAATATATAATTTGGTGAAGGGTATATAAGATTCGGCACAGCCGAATATAGCTCTCTTACTTGTTTTTTACTAAAATTATAATTTAAATAATAAAAAGAAAACCAGTTTTCAAACGAAAAAATTTAAAAATAAATTTTATTTCCAATAATAAGTAAAACAATAATTTAAATTAGTCTCATTGAAAAAACCTATAAATTATAAGTCTTCTCTTCCTTTTAAACATTAATTGAATTTCTATTCTTTAGCCTACATTCTCTTATTGCTAAGAGGATGAAAATTTTGTTGATCTTTCATTGAAAGGAGTTTTGTTTTAATACTAGTATGTTTTGTTGTACATGAATTATTATTAGAATTGCTAATTAAACCAGTATTTATGATTTAAAAATAGACTACCACCACACATTTAATATTATTATAATTAAGCCTGCCTACAAGTAGGCTATACTTTTTTTGTTAGTATTTTGTTTGCATGCAAAAGCTGTGTGTTGTATTAATTAAGACCTAATGTGGCCTTTAATACTAAAGGAGTATTATTATTATTATTTAAATGTTCATTTTGATAGGCATATTAAACACATAGGGCTGTGTTCATATCTTCAAAAAAAGAAGAGATTTTTATGACAGCTTTTTATATTAACAAAAGTGTGCGTTTGCTTTTTTATGTTTCTGTTTTCTCCTGCATATTTGATGAGTACGTGGGTTAGTGTTTAAGTATTTTCAAGAGTATGTATGGTTGTTTTCTGTATATTTAACAAAATTAAGATAATCATTTTCATTTCTACAAACACACTCCCTCCCTCCTTCTCCCCTTCTCAACATTTATAGACTTCTTAGTTTATGTTTTCTTATTTTGTTAATTTTCTTTTGTTTTCCATTATGCTGTTTTTTCTCGGTTGTTGTTTTTTTTTTTGATGTTTTCTTTTTATCATAGAGTCATAAACGCCACCATAATGATGGCAAAAAGTTGATATTATCTTGTGTTTTTTTTTTTTTTTGGATTTCACCCTCTGAATACAAGAAAAAAAACTTCAAGCATAAGATAGATAGATAATCGTAATGTATAGTGAGTGTCAATATGAGGGGAAAAACGTATTAGTAGAGTGGAATACATTAGGAAGATATGAAGCTAGAGGAAATTTTTTGTTTTGAAATGGAGTTTTTTTTTGAGAAAGAATTTTTCCGAAAATCTTTTGTCAAAGTTTGTATTACAAATGTATTTTTGTAACAAAAAAAAAAAATTTCAGTGAATTTATCAAATTAAAAATTGGGAATTTAGCATAAAACAATTTTACTAAAATTTTTTTGTTTGTTTTCCGATCTTATTTCTGAATCAGAATTTTTAAATTTATTATTTTAACGATAGAAATTTTTTTATTCGATTAATTTTATATGATTATTCGTTACAGAAATGAGCTAGAACAAATATTTTTTCTAATTTCTATTATTTGAACAATTAAATATCTTTTGTTTCTCGTTTTTAATAAGTTTCTGTTCGATTATTCGTAAACCCGGTTGTATATTAATCGATTATTTGCTACAAAAATTAGCTGTAAGTTGGTTTTAGCACAATTTCGTTTATTTAATTATTTTGTATATAATTTTAAAGCGATTTTGAAATTTTTTTTTCGATTATTCGTAAACCCGGTTTTATAACGATTAAAAATAATCGATTATTTGTTGCAAACAATTTTTAAAATTTTGTAATTATTTATTTAAGTTAATACACATTTACTAATCGATTATTTGATGACCCGAGTTTTAATCGGTTTAATATTAAACGATTAGTCGAAAATCTGGTTTTAAATTAATCGATTATTCGTTAAAAAAATTAGTTGCAAACGGGGGTTTAGCACAATTTCGTTTAATTAATTATTTCGTATTTAATTTTATTCGATTATTCGTAAACCCGGTTTTATTCCGATTAAAATAATCGATTATTCGTTACAAAAAATGTTTAATATTTATTTAACTTAATACACATATTCTAATCGATTATATGATAATATTAATCAATTATTCGTAAATCCGGTTGTAAGTTAATCGATTATTCGTTACAAATAATAGCTGCATGCAGGTTTTCGCACAATTTCGTTTATTTAATTATTTGGTATTTAATTTTAAAGCGATTTCCATTTCCATATACGATTATTCGTAAACCCGCAAAAATCTTTAAAAATTTGTGATTATTTATTTAATTTTCGTATTATTTCGTATTAATTTTTAAGCGATTTGAAAATTTTTTTATTCGATTATTCGTAAACCTCGTTTTATACCGATTAAAAATAATCGACTATTCGTTACAAAAAACTTTAAAATTTTTTAATTATTTCGTATTAATTTTTAAGCGATTTCGAAATTTGTTTATTCGATTATTCGTAAACCCGATTTAAAGTAATCGATATGTGTTACAAAAAATTTTAAAATTTTTTGATTATTTCTTTAATATAATACATATATTTTAATCGATTTTAGATAACCCGGTTTTTATACGGTTTAATATTAACCGATTATTCGTTACAAAAAAACCGTTAAGAGGGTTTTAGAGTAATTTCGGTTATTTCCTTTTAAAGAGATTTCGAATTTTTTTTATACGATTATTCGTAAACCCGATTTTATCCCGATTAAAAATAATCGATTATTCGTTAAAAAAAAATTTAATAATTTTTTAATTACTAATTTCATTTTATACACATTTTGCGATTGACACTGATGACACGGGTTTTAGTCGGTATAATATTAATCGATTATTCGTAAACCCGGTTTTAAATTAATCGATTATTCGTTACAAAAATTAGCTGCAAGCTGTTTTTTAGCTCAATTTCGTTTATTTAAATTATTTAGTTTTCGATTTTTATTCGATTAATAATTTCCAAATCTTCAATAATTCTGTCAGACATGCTTTCAAGAAGTTTGCTATTTAAAATCAGCAAAATCGGTCCACAAATGGCTGAGATATGAGGAAAAAACCAGGACAACCTCGATTTTTGACCTATTTTTGACCTATATCTGGATTACTAAGACATTAATATAGACAATATGGATATCCAATGATAGATATTTCAAAGACATTTGCAACGACGTATATAAGACCATAGTAAGTTGGACCTACAATGGGTCAAAATCGGAAAAAATATTTTTTAACCCGATTTTTTTTTTCAAAAAAAAAAATTTTTAAATTTAAAAAAAAAAAATTTTAATTTAAAAAAAAAAATTCAAAATTTTTTTCCAAAAAATTAAAAAAACAACTGGAAAAAAGAATAAATTTTGTTTACCTAAAAATATTTAAAATTTTGAAGTATAATTTGGTGAAGGGTATATAAGATTTGGCACAGCCGAATATAGCACTCTTACTTGTTTTCTATACGATTATTTGAAAACCCGGTTTTAAATTTATCGATTATTCGTTTCTCAAATTACCCTTTATATAGCAAAATCAATGGATTAAATTATTAACATCTCTTTTAATTAATTTAAAAGTATTTTTATTCGAAACCCGGGTTTATCCGGTTTAATATTAACCGGTTATTTGGTTAATATTATAAAAATTTAACTAGAATAAGTAGCCATTATATATCTATTATTATTTATTATTAATTGTATCTTATACGATTATTCGAAAAACCGGTTTTAAATTAATCGATTATTCGTTTCACAAATTAGCTATTTTTAAAACACAAATCGATTGGTTATATTATTTATATGTCTTTTAATTGATTTAAAATAATTTTTATTCGGAACCCGGGTTAACCGCTTAAATATAAACCGATTATTCATTATAATAATTAATAAAATAAATTTTTCTTCTAACTTTAATAATTTATTAGCTTATTTTTGTTGTTTTAGTGATTTGGCATATTTTTTAATGGATTATTTGAAACTTCGGATTTATCCGGTTTTAGAATAATCGATTTTACTTCTAGATTGTCTTATATTTTTTAAACTAATTTCATGTTTACTTTTTCTTTTACTTTCAGGTGAGTTTTTCTTAAAATTTTCATTAAAAACCATTATGAATGTTTTAGATTTTAAGGTAAGAGATTTATGAACATAAATGTCAAACTTATTTATGTTTATTCTACTCATAAAAATGGCAGTGAAAATACACTGCAGCCAGCATCTAGGCAGCAGATTAAGAACACAACAATCGTTTCCATGGAAACGTTTGCTTGTAATAATAATGATTTAAGTAGAAAACAATGGCAGTTTATCATTTATAGATTTTCTGATTCTTTTTCTTTTTTTCTCTGAACAATATAGATTGTATTTTTGTTGTAAAAAATAGCTTTTAATAAAAAAGATAACTCTCTCGCTATTACTAAGGCTATAAATCTCAGTTTCTCAGTATTGTCTAAAACAACATTTTTATGACCAGGAAAATGTTGGCAAATTTCATTAAGAACCAAACATTACATTACTCTACCCCCCGTTTCCCCTACTGTTAGACAGTTTGTGATAAAAATCTATGACAATCATTGGGATAATATAAAATAAAGCAAAAAATCAAAAAGACAATCCCTAAAAAAATCACGCACAATACTCTTGAAGATTATTTTTATTTTTTTTGTGTTGGTTTATTTTTGGGCCATAAAAGATGAAACATTTCCTTAACATACTTTTTGTTGTTGATCAATGTTTTACAACAAATTTCTGATTTTTATGTATTTGCTGTAGTTTTTATAGTTACGGCTTTTAGAAGCTGTTTGCTTTATCTCCTGCTCTCTGTAGTCGTTTTCCATCAAACAAACTTGATTAGTTGTTGGGTAATGTTTTTTTGCCTGCCTGCCTGCCTGCCTGCCACAGGAAACATATTTTTTTGATTTCTCTTAGATTTATTATTTATTTCCAAAGCATACTTGTAGGCTTACAGCATTAAAATTTCATGTTCACAAACTACATTGCTATAAACTCGCCGAAACAAACAAACATTAAAGGCAGCATCATAAGAAATAAAAATAATGAAATTTTCAATAATTGTTGTTTGGCAACTTAGAAAAAAAATATTATCCAGTCATTGTTTTGGCAACACTTGTTGTAAATTGGATAAAATTTTATATTATTTTTTTATGTTTATACGTTTTTTTTGTGTTAAAATCTTTAGTGAATTGGAAATAGTGGTTTTAATAAGCCGCCAAAAACACACAAATAAAAGTCAGCATGATTTATTAACGAAATATCAAAAGTTTTACTCATTATGGTGGATAACAATAAAAGTTATGTTTCCCCTTAAACAATCAAAAGCAGTTTATGATTAAAACAACAAATTGTTAGAGAAGAGAACCTGTTTCTAATCGGTTTATATCAAAGCTTCCTTATTCATTTCCTTACATTATAGTTATTTATTAATTTTGTTAATATTCAATAGCTATCTATTGATCTTTTAAAAGTTTTTAAAAATTTGCTGTAAACTAAACTTAAATTGTTTAATTATTTTCTCTTAAACTACTTTACAATAATTACTCTTTACAAATATTTTGCCAATTGTCTTTATACTCGTTGTAACTAAACGTAGAGTTTTAACCAAAAACCATTGCCTACCTTAAGGTGTTTTAAAAAAAATGTTCTTCGTTATAATTAAAAATACATTTCCCCTTTCTAGTTTCGGTTTTTCTGTTGAAAAACCATAAATAATGAATTTAATTACCAATTATAATGAGTTTGTGCAACTGAAGGCACAAAAAATAAAGGAGAAAAGTTAGAAGAAGAATAAAAAAAAAAACCAGGTGAAACGCAATAAAGAAAACAGGGAAACCAATTTCATAAAAAACACAAAAACAATATAAATTATTTTCGTACTCTAAGCAAGGTATATACGTATACATATATTTGGAAAGAAAGAGTTTGTGTAATTAAATGAAGCTCTTCACATACAAAAACATATTTCTTTCTACATTCTCATGACAAACGAAAACAAATATTAAAAACATTTTTTTCTTTTGCTTGAAATGGATATAAATACAGCTTTTAAAAATAAGTTTAAATTTCTGTAAAATAAATTTAAAGATAAAGAAGTCTTAAAATATGAAATTCAAAACTTCCTCTTGAGAGTCTCAGCAAAGGGGTAAAACTTCCCCCAAAAACTTTTTAAGATATTAAAGGTTAAAGGTCATGAAATGAAAATTGACAGAAACACGTTAATTTTAAACCGGATAAAATCGTTTAATCGAATAATCAAATAAATAAAAATCACATTAAAAATAATAATATTTTTGAGTAATAGAAATTGTAAAAAAAAACTGTATTTGTAGTCAATTTTTGTAACGAATAATCGATTAAATTAAAAGTTCCCCCAAAAACATTTTAAGATATTAAAGGTTAAAGGTCATGAAATGAAAATTGACAGAAACACATTAATTTTAAACCGGATAAAATCGTTTATTCGAATAATCGAATAAATAAAAATCACATTAAAAAGAATAATATTTTTGAGTAATAGAAATTTTTAAAAAAAATCGATTTGTAGTCAATTTCTGTAACGGATAATCGATTAAATTAAACCCGGGTTTTCGAATAATCGAATAAAAATTTTGAAAAAACACTAAAAAGGATAATAACAGTTGGAGTTAATATTTTGTGCAGACAATTTACGAACAATAATTGGTTAATAATTATCCGGGTTTCGAATAATCGAATAAAAAAAAATTCACAATCTTTAAAAAATAAAATTTTACTCTTTAAATAAACATACATATATTGCAGCAAATTTTGTTTAACGAATAATCGATTAAATTGAACCCGGGTTTTCGAATAATCGAATAAAAATTTTGAAAAATCACTGAAAATAACAGTTTTGTAAAAAAAAGTTGGAATAAATATTTTTTTAAAGAAAATATATGAACAAATAATTGGTTATTATTAACCCAGGTTACGAATAATCGAATAAAAAAAAATCTCAATCTTTAAAAAATAAAATTTAACTCTTAAAATAATAGCTTTTAAAATAAAAATATATTGCAGCATATTTTGTTTAACAAATAATCGATTAAATTAAACCCGGGTTTTCGAATAATCGAATACAAATTTTGAAAAATAACTAAAAATAACAGTTTTGTAAAAAAAAGTTGGAATAAATATTTTTTCAAGAAAATGTATGAACAATTTATTAGTTAATAATTACCCGGGTTTCGAATAATCGATTAAAAAAATGCCACAATCTTTAAAAAATGAAATTTAACTCTTCAAATACTTGAAATTATAATAAAAAATATATCCCAGCAAATTTTTTTTAACGAAAAATCGATTAAATTAAACTCGGGTTTTCGAATAATCGAATAAAAATTTTGAAAAATCACTAAAAATAACACTTTTGTAAAAAATACTTGGAATAAATATTTTTTAGTTAATAATTATCCGGGTTTCGAATAATCGAATAAAAAAATGCCACAATCTTTAAAACATTAAATTTAAATCTTCAAATACTTGAAATTATAATAAAAAATATATACCAGCAAATTTTTTTAACGAATAATCGATTAATTTAAATTCGGGTTTTCGAATAATCGAATAAAAATTCTTAAAAATCACTGAAAATAACTGTTTTGTAAAAAAAGTTGGAATAAATACTTTTTTTTAAAAAATGTATGACCAAATAATTGGTTAATATTAACCCAGGTTACGAATAATCGAATAAAAAAAATGCCACTAATCTTTAAAAAATTAAATTTAACTCTTCAAATACTTGAAATTATAATAAAAAATATATCCCAGCAAATTTTTATAACGAATAATCGATTAAATTAAACCTGTTTTTTCGAATAATCGAATACAAATTTTGAAAAATCACTAAAAATAACAGTATTGTAAAAACACTTGGAATAAATAATTTTTGCAGAAAATGTATGAACAAATAATTAGTCAGTAATTATCCGGGTTTCGAATAATCGATTAAAAAATTTTCATAATCTTTAAAATATAAAACTAACTCTTAAAATAATAGGAATTACAATGAAAATATACCGGAGTACATTTTTTTAACGAATAATCGATTAAATTAAACCCGGGTTTTCGAATAATCGAACACAAATTTTGAAAACTCACTAAAAATAACAGTTTTGTTATTTTTTTAACGAATAATCGATTAAATTAAACCCGGTTTTTCGAATAATCGAATAAAATTTTTGAAAAATCACTAAAAATAACAGTTTTGTAAAAAAAAGTTGGAATAAATAATTTTTGCAGAAAATGTATGAACAACTTATTAGTTAATAATTATCCGGGTTTCGAATAATCGAATAAAAAAAATTCCACAATCTTTAAAAAATTAAATTTAACTCTTCAAAGACATGAAATTATAATAAAAAATATATTCCAGCAAATTTTTTTTTTAACGAATAATCGATTAATTTAAATTCGGGTTTTCGAATAATCGAATAAAAATTTTTAAAAATCACTAAAAATAACAGTTTTGTAAAAACAATATGGAATAAGTATTTTTTGAAGAAAATGTATGAACAAATAATTAGTTAATAATTATCCGGGTTTCGAATAATCGAATAAAAAAATGCCACACTCTTTAAAAAAATTAAATTTAACTCTTCAAATACATGAAATTATAATAAAAACTATATCCAAGCTAGTTTTTTTTAACGAATAATCGATTAAATTAAACCCGGTTTTTCGAATAATCGAATAAAAATTTTGAAAAATCACTAAAAATAACCGTTTTGTAAAAACACTTGGAATAAATATTTTTTGAAGAAAATGTATGAACAAATTATTAGTTAATAATTATCCGGGTTTCGAATAATCGAATAAAAAAAATTTCATAATCTTTAAAATATAAAACTAACTCTTAAGATAATAGGAATTACAATAAAAATATATCGGAGAACATTTTTTAACGAATAATCGTTTAAATAAAACCGGGTTTTTCGAATAATCGAATAAAAATTTTTAAAAATCAGTAAAAATAACAGTTTGGTAATAACATTTGGAATAAATATTTTGTGAGGAAAATGTATGAACAAATAATTAGTTAATAATTATCCGGGTTTCGAATAATCGAATAAAAAAATTTTCATTATCTTTAAAATATAAAACTAACTCTTAAAATAATAGGAATTACAATAAAAATATATCGGAGAAAATTTTTTAACGAATAATCGATTAAATTAAACCCGGTTTTTCGAATAATCAAACAAATTATTAGTTAATAATTATCCGGGTTTCGAATAATCGAATAAAAAATTTTTACAATCTTTAAAAAATGAAATTTAACTCTTCAGATACTTGAAATTATAATAAAAAATATATCCCAGCAAATTTTTTTAACGAATAATCGATTAAATTAAACTCGGGTCTTCGAATAATCGAATAAAAATTTTGAAAAATCACTAAAAATAACAAATTTGTAAAAAACAGTTGGAATAAATATTTTTTCAAGAAAATGTATGAAATGTATGAAAATTTTTTAACGAATAATCGATTAAATTAAACCCGAATTACGAATAATCGAATAAAAAAAATTTCATAATCTTAAAAAAATAATAACTTAACTCTATAAATAATTGCAATTATAATAAAAATGTACTGCAGCTAATTTGTTTAACGAATAATCGTTTAATACTAAACCAAATAAAACTGCATACAGGTCTTTAACTTATTTTATCTATATCTATTGCTAGACTTTTCTTTATTTTATAATTCCTGAGCAATTTCTTGATATTTGCCTGATTATCTCTTTAGCCATTTCACAAGGTCTTATTAGCCAGCTTCTTTCTATCATATTATCTGTACACTTTCACCAGCAGCCAACAAAAGCACAATAACTCTTCAGCCAAACGCATTTCGTTCGCAAGACGTGGCTAAAGTTGTAATAAAATTTTTCAATTTTTGTAGAAGAACAAAAAACGACGACTTTGGCACAAGAAATACGAGTAAAGAAAAGAAAATCATCATCATGCTCTACTTCAGAGACAGAAAAGTGGGGTAAAGGGATTTGTTTGGAGAAAGAAAAAGAAAAAGTACTTACATGATTATCGATTTATTGTATTAGAAGAGAAAAGTTTTTTTAACTTGTTTTCTTGCTTATATTCTTAACTCTATATATAGTCAATTTGTTTGCAAGAAGTGGTTGAGTTTCAAGAAGGAGGGTTAGAAGTTAAAGTTTAGCAACCCCCTTCTTGATGTTTAGTTATACTTGTAAGTAGGCTTTAGCAGTTAGAATAAAATAATAAAAAAACTTTAAGCAATTGCTATTGCTAGTAAATAGTAAATTAATGTTTACGTGTAGAAAATTGTTAACGATATGAATTGTTGCTTGAATTTCAGAGAAATATGGGCAACAGTGAAATAACTAATTAAAGGATAGTTAAAGTATTATTTAGAAACTTATGGCTACAAAATTGTGTTTTATTTTATTGTTTTCTATGAAACTTATTAAATTTTTTTTGCCAGCTTTTACTGTTTATTCCCAGAAATATCATCAACTTTCTATGTAAATGTTAAACTTAAATAAAAGAAACTGGAAACATAAACACAACCTTTAAGTAGACTTTACTTTTTATTTATAAATACATACTCTTACAGCTACACATCAATGTAGTTAATGTTTGTTAAGCCTCAAAGTATGCTTTCAATTTTTAATGAGCAGCCAAAAGTTTTTTCCCTTTTTTTCCTTGCTACCACTAGTAATGATTTACAATTTATTAACAGTTTAAGTAAACTTGCAATAAAACTACAAAGTATTTCAGTATTTCTTGTTTATTTTACATTTATTTTTATGGAATTGTGTTATAATTCTTAATTTATGGCAGTAAATGGCAAAAAGTAGGCTTAAATAAGGGTAATATGTTGTTATTGTGAAAGTTTTAAGATTTTTCTTGTTAAAATTAATAATGATCAGAATTTGAAGTTAAAAACAATTTGTAGCGAATAATCGTTTAATATTTAACTGAAATCAAAACAAAATGTTTAAATAATTGAAAATTTTTAAATATTTATATCACGAATAATCGATTATTTTAAACCCGGGTTTTCGAATAATCGAATAAAATTTTGTCATAATTATTAAAACAGAAAACTAGGTAGGTAAATAATTGAAATTTAATAAATTATTATAGGTCTTTTTTAGAGAATAATCGTTCTAAATTAAAACCGAAGAAACTCCAGATTACGAATAATCGATTAAAAAATTTTTATATTTTAATTTTTTAACAAATAATCGGTTAATATTAAGCAGAATAAACCTGGGTTTAAAGTAATCGATTAAAAAAAATATTTCAAATTAACACAAAAATAGTTAGTTACTCGAAACCTAGACTTTAATAGGATTAAAGCTAATTTGTGTAATGAATAATCGATTAATTAAAACCTGAAGTTTCGAATAATCGATTAAACCATTTTTGTCTTTATTACAAAAAGAAAACTAAGCTGTTCGAGAAATTAGAATTCTAATAAATATTATGTGTAACTAAATTATGTAGCTAATATTTCAACGCATGAAGCCGGGTTTCAAATAATCGAATAAAAAATTATTTAATATTAACATAAAATAATTTAAATTTGAATAAAATGTTTTTGTAATTAATTTAAGTAACGAATAATCGGTTAGTATTAAACCGTATAATTCGAATAATCGAATAAAAACTTGTTTACAATTAACACAAAATCATTTTATTAATGGAAATCGAAATTTAAATGCAAATGGATAATAACTAATTTTGTAACGTGAATAATCGATTAATATAAAACCGGGTTTAGATATAATCGTTTTAAAAATGTTTGAGATACTTTTAATTACAATAAATATTTATTGTAGCTAATATTTTTGAACGAATAATCGATTGATATTATGGTCGATGTTTCGAATAATCGAATAAAAAATTATATAATAACAATACGAAATCAATTTATCAATTGCAATTTAATTTAGTAAAAAAATGGAAATAAAAATATGTTATTATAATTTTTGCAACGAATAATCGATTAATTTAAACCCGATTAATCATGTATTTTTTTTTCAAACTCGTAAAAAGCTAAACTGTTTAATTTTTTAACGAATGATCGATTAATATTTTAGCCGAATAAAACCGATGTTTCGAATAATCGAATAAAAATTGTCCATAATCACAAAAAAACCTAAGCAGGTAAATCATTGACTTTTTTTTGACCGAATAATCGTTTCATATTAAAACCGAATAAACCCAGGTTACGAATAATCGAATAAAAAGTTCTTTAAAAATATATATCATTTTATTAATCGCATTTTAATTTAATGAAAATAAAAATTTTCTGTAAATAATTTTTTCACCGATTAATCGATTAATTTAAACCTGCGTTGTCGAATAATCGATTAAAACTTTTTCCAAAATCGAAAAAAAAGAGAAGAAAATTAGACTTTGAGCTAAAATATCTAATTTTGTAACGAATAATCGATTAATATTATATCCGAATAAACCCGGTGTTTCGAATAATCGAATAAAAAATTTCCATAAAAACTAAAACAAGAAAATTAAACAAGTGAAATAATTGAAATTATAATAAATATTTATTGTAGCAATTTTTTTACCGATTAATCGTTTCATATTAAAACCGAATAAAATCGATGTTTCGAATAATCCAAAAAAAATTCTTTAAAAAAACACGAAATCATTTTATTAATTGCAATTTAAGTTAATAAACGAAATAGAAATTAGAAATCGAAATTTAAATGCAAATAGTTTATAACTAATTTTGTAAAGTGAATAATCGATTAATATAAACCCGGGTTTAGAAATAATCGCATTAAAAATGTTTGAGATACTTTTAATTACAATAAATATTTATTGTAGCTAATATTTTTGAACGAATAATCGATTAATATTAAGTTTGATGTTTCGAATAATCGAATAAAAAATGCTATAATAAAAATACGAAATCATTTTCTCAATCGCAATTTAATTTAGTAAATGAAATGGAAATAGAAATATGCTATTATAATTTTTGCAACGAATAATCGATTAATTTAAACCCGGGTTTTCGACTAATCATGTATTTTTTTCAAACTCGTAAAAAAGCTATACTGTTTAATTTTTTAACGATTGATCGATTAATATTTTAGCCGAATAAAACCGATGTTTCGAATAATCGAATAAAAATTTTCCATAATCAAAAAAAAAACCTAAGCAGGTAAATCATTGACTTTTTTTTTGACCGAATAATCGTTTCATATTAAAATCGAATAAACCCAGGTTACGAATAATCGAATAAAAAGTTCTTTAAAAACATATATCATTTTATTAATCGCATTTTAATTAGATGAAAATGAAAATTTTCTGTATATAATTTTTTCACCGAATAATCGATTAATTTAAACCCGCGTTGTCGAATAATCGATAAAAACTTTTTCCAAAATCGAAAAAAAGAGAAGAAAATTAGACTTTGAGCTAAAATATCTAATTTTGTAACGAATAATCGATTAATATTATATCCGAATAAACCCGATGTTTCGAATAATCGAATAAAAAATTTCAATAAAAAATAAAAAATAAAATTAAACAAGTGAAATAATTGAAATTATAATAAATATTTATTGTAGCAATTTTTTTTACCGATTAATCGTTTCATACTAAAACCGAATTAACCCGATGTTACGAATAATCTAAAAAAAAGTTCTTTAAAAACATATATCATTTTATTAATCGCATTTTAATTTAATGAAAATAAAAATTTTCTGTATATAATTTTTTCACCAATTAATCGATTAATTTAAACCCGCGTTGTCGAATAATCGATTAAAACTTTTTCCAAAATCGAAAAAATAGAAGAAAATTAGAGGTTGAGCTAAAATATCTAATTTTGTAACGAATAATCGATTAATATTATATCCGAATAAACCCGGTGTTTCGAATAATCGAATAAAAATTTTCATTAAAAACTAAAACAAGAAAATTAAACAAGTGAAATAATTGAAATTATAATAAATATTTATTGTAGCAATTTTTTTTACCGATTAATCGTTTCATACTAAAACCGAATAAACCCGATGTTTCGAATAATCTAAAAAAAATTCTTTAAAAAAACACGAACTCTTTTTATTAATTGCAATTTAATTTAATAAACGAAAGAGAAGTGAAATTTTCTGTAGATCATTTTTACAGCGAATAATCGATTAATTTAAATATGTAAGTGTTTTCGAATAAATTTTTTTCCAAAATCACAAAAAAAAAACAGATAAGAAAATTGACTATTAAGCTAAACTATCTAGTTTTGTAACGAATAATTGATTAAAATTATACCCGAATAAACCCGATGTTTCGAATAATCGAATAAAAATTTTCCATAATCACTAAAAAAGAAAACTAAACAGATGAAAAGATAGAAATTGTAATAAATATTTATTGTAGCAAATTTTTACCGAATAAATGTTTCATACTAAAACCGAAAAAACTCCTGGTTACGAATAATCGAATAAAAAATTCTTAGTTTTAGTTTAAAACGAAACAAAATTAATTAAATTATCGAAATTTATAGAAAGTTTTTTATAGTAATTTATATAACGAATAATCGAATAATTTCGAAATGGGTTTTCGAATAATCGATTAAATAAATCATAGAAATTATTTTAATAAACGAAATTGAAATAAAAATATTTTGTAGTTAATTTATATAACGAATAATCGAATAATTTAGAACCGGGTTTTCGAATAATCGATTAAAAAAATCATAGAAATTATATCAATAAATAGAAATGCTTATAAGTGATAAATATAACGAATAATCGATTAATTTAAACCCAGGTTTTTGAATAATCGAATAAACATTTTTCATAATCGCTAAAAGAAACTTAAAATAATTGAAATTAATATAAATATTTGTTGTTTTTAAGTTTTCAACAAATTTGACAACATTAACACAAACTGTATGCCCTCATTATTAAAAGGTCACAGCCCTGTAAATCCATGTTTTTCTTTGTTGCTGACTTTATCACAAATGAGTTTTTTCAACTTTCAACTACTAAAAAGAACAAATAAAAAAATAAAAACAAAATGAAAAGAAACACATGAAGTTTCTAAATAACAACAACTAAAAACCAAATATTAAGTTGTTGGTTTTCACAATTCATTCATACATTTTTCTTTAGATATATTTTCATTGTTGTTCTTGTCTGCTGCTTATATTAAACAAAACCAAAACAAAATTAAACCATTTTTAAGAAATAAAGATGAAAAACTTTAAAAAAAAGTATTAGTTTCTTACAAAAATGTTAAAGAATGAATGAAGGAATAGAAATGAACAAATAAAAGCAAACATTATGTAATGTTATTTAAAATTTAGATGGTTTCACAGTATTTTCCTTACCACTAACAGCCACTTCCATCCTCTAGTTTATACATATTTTTATCTTAAGACTTTTTTTAGCTCAAGTCAAACGACTGCTATTGCTTGTACTTTACTTGGCGCTCTTTAAGCCCTGACACGACTACAGCAAATGCTACAGCAGCAGCAGATTTTCATTTAGCCAGTTTTGACACCATTTAACATTTACAAAGTAGAAGAAAAATGAAAATAAAAATTGGAAAAAGAATTTTTAAGAAAATGTGAGTATTTCGACTCTCATAATCGTCCTTAAACTATGTTCGTAGACACGTAAATACAGTGAAAAACAAAACTCTAACACATAGGTATGTGATATCAATACCATTTTTTAAAGCATTTACAATTTTAAGTTTTATCTATTTTATTACCCACTGTACTTCTGTCAATATTGTATAAGAAGTAATAATAACGTACGTTGAGTAAGATACAATTTCTTTTGGCAGCATAAGTTACAAATCTTATTTACAAACAAACATGTGCATGCAAAGGTCTGTCTGTGTGTGCTTAAATTCGTGCCATTTGTAGCAGCAGAGAAATGTTTAAAACAGAGATGGAAAATTTCTAGAGAAAAAATGTTGCACACAAATTTTTCCATAGAAAAAACACTGTTATACGGAAATTTTTTTTTTAAAAAACTGTTATACACGCAACTTTCTATAGAAAAACTGTTATACACAACATTTTCTATAGAAAAAACTATTATACATTAAATTTTCTGTTATGACTGTTATACAAATAACTACGTATAGAAAATCTTGTTATACACACAACTTTTTATATAAAAAACTGTTATACAAAACATTTTCTATAAACAAAACTGTTATACACAACATTTTCTATAAACAAAACTGTTATACACAACATTTTCTATAGAAAAAAAGTTAAACATAACTTCTTATAGAAAATATTGTTATACGCACTACTGTCTATAGAAAAAGCACAAAATTGTCTATAGAAAAAACAGTTATACATAACTTCATATATAAAATATTGTTATACAAACAACTTTCTATATAAAAAACTGTTATACACAACATTTTCTATAGAAAAAACATTTACACATAACTTTTTATATAGAAAATATTGTTATACCGACAAACCTTCCATAGAAAAACTGTTATACACAAAATTTTCTATTGAAAAAAACAGTTATACATAATATTTTTTATAGAAAAGACAATTATACACACAACATTCTATAGAAAATTACTGTTATACACAACTTTCTACAGAAAAAAACTGTAATTCACCAACTTTTTAGCGAAAAAAAATTTTCTATTGAAAAAAACAGTTATACATAACATTTTTTATAGAAAAGCCAATTATACACACAACATTCTATAGAAAATTACTGTTATACACAACTTTCTATAGAAAAAAACTATAATACACCAATTTTTTTTAGCGAAAAAACTGTTATACACTACATTTTCTATATACAAAACACTTACACACAACATTTTCTATAGAAAAAAAAGTTAAACGCACAACGTTCTATAGAAAAAGCTGTTATACACAAAATTTTCTAAAGAAAAAACTGTTATACATAACTTCGTATTAAAATATTGTTATACACAGAACATGTAGAAAAAACTGCTATACACTTCACTTCCTATAGAAAATATTGTTATACAAACTACTTTCTATATAAAAAAAACTGTTATACATAACATTTTATATAGAAAATATTGTTATACTGACAACTTTCTATAGAAAAAGCTGTTATACACAAAATTTTCTATAGAAAAAACGGCTATTCACACAATTTTCTATAAAAAAAAAACTGTTATACACATAATTTTTTATAGAAAAAAACGGTTATACACAAATTATCTGAAATATTTTAAAAATGTTAAAAAACTGTAATACACCAAATTTTTTAGAGAAAAAACTGTTATACACCACATTTTCTATGGATAAAACTGTTATACACAAATTTTTCTGTAGAAAAAACGGTTATTCACACAATTTTCTATAACAAAAACTGTTATACACATAATTTTTTATAGAAAAAAACGGTTATACACAAATTATCTGAAATATTTTAAAAATGTTAAGGAAATTCATGTAGCATAATTGTGAAAAATATAGATTAAAGGCCTGTTTCACGATGTCGAAAGAAAAATGAGTCGAAAAATTTTGTATGAAAAACACTCAGTTTTTAAAATTTTTTCCAATTGTTTTCATACAAATTTGTTCGAATCATTTTTCTTTCGACATCGTGAAACAGGCCTTAATTAAATATAAATGTTCAAGACATATTAAAATTCTCATGAAATTTACTTAGCCGAATTTGAAAAAAATCTAGCTGAATTAAGTTCTAAGTGAATTAATGAAACATTTTTTGAAAATAATTCAGAATTTAGCCAGCTGAATGGCAAAAAAAAACCAAGTGCAGAATTGAATCGTTTATTTCAAAAATCAGTCAAACGACAAATTATTGATTAAATAACCTACAATGGATCAAAATCGGAAAAAAAAATTTTTAACAAGAATTTTTTTTCACCAGAAATAAAAATTAAAAAAAACAAAAATAAATTTAAAACACAAAAAAAAAATTTTAAATTAAAAAAAATAAAATTTTTTTTTTTTAAATTTAAAAAAAAAAACAAGTAAGAGTGCTATATTCGGCTGTGCCGAATCTTATATACCCTTCACCAAATTATACCTTAAAATTTTAAATATTTTTAGGTAAACAAAATTTAATTTTTTAATTTTTTGGAAAAAAAAATTTTTCGATTTTATTTTAAATTTTAATTTTTTTTTTCAATTTAAAAAAATTAGTAATCCAGATATAGGTCAAAAATAGGTCAAAAATCGAGGTTGTCTTGGTTTTTTCCTCATATCTCAGCCACTTGTTAACCGATTTTGCTGATTTTAAATAGCAAAATTCTCGAAAGCATGTCTGGAAGAATTATTGAAGATTTGGATCCCGAAGATATCTGGGGTCTTCAGAAAATTGACAGAGAGACGGTCAGACAGACAGACGGACATGGCTTAATCGACTCCGCTATCTATAAGGATCCAGAATATATATACTTTATAGGGTCGGAAATGAAAAATGTAGAAATTACAAATGGAATGACAAACTTATATATACCCTTCTCACGAAGGTGAAGGGTATAAAAATATTTCAAAATTTAAAAAAAAAATTTTAAAATAAGAATTCGAAAATTTTTTTTTTCCAATAGGTTCAAAATAGGAAAAAATATTTTTTAACCCGAATTTTTTTTTTTTTTCAAAAAAAAAAATTTTAATTTACAAAAAAATATTTTTTTTCCAAAAAATTAAAAAAAACAACTTTGGATAAAAAAATAATTTTGTTTACCTAAAAATATTTAAAATTTTTATTTTGAAGTATAATTTGGTGAAGGGTGTATACGATTCGGCACAGCCGAATATAGCTCCCTTACTTGTTTTTATTAAAATTAGCTTCTTTGTGCTTTTTTTCAATTTCAAATTCTATTGGTTTTAAAAAAACAGCCTTTTTAAAAGTGAATCATTTTTTGAAATTGCAGCAGAATTTAAGCAGCTGAATTGCAAAAAATAGGCCCAATTAAAGTTGAAAGACATTTTCATAAACTGTTTATTAACATTTTCCAGTTTTAAAACAACATCCTAAATTTCCCTAAAAGTACATAATTTCCCAACGAATTTTAAATTTAATAGTTTTTCCAAAATATCCTTGATTTCCATCCCTGAATCGAGCAGTGTGTAAATGTATATGTATGCTTGATGCCTTAACGAGGGGCGGAAAAGTCATGTATTTTATCTATATATATTTTCAAAGTCTTGACTTTTTCTTCATTTCTAATCTCCAGCCAATACCAGCCAAACCCCACCCTCTCCAGCAATCACATTATCATGTTCTGCTATGGCTCCGTTTTTGGTTAAAATGTCTTCTTGTGTTTTGCTCTAAAGATTAGAGTTTTATTTTTTCTTACTCTTCATAATTTAAACTAGAAAAGGGTATTATTTTTTTTTGTAGCTGTTGTTGCTAGATTTCGATAATACTTTTCAATAACTATTAAAGGTATTTAGTTGGGAATTTAGAAAAATCCCTTTTTTCTCTACCCCTCATGAAAGCAGTGAAATGAGATATTGATATTTGTATTACATACTTTTTGGCATTATTTTTGTATGATATTTATAGTTTATGAACATGCTAAAGTGGTACATAAAAAGATTTTCTGGTTGTTCAACTTGACTTTTTTTTATAGATTAAATAAGAATTTTGTTTTTTAATTTTAAACATGTTGAAGAAAATAATAAAAAAAATCCAATATTTCATGTCTTGTAATTTTGTTGTTATTGAATTTTGGCATTTTGGGTTGTTGTTGTTGATAACCCTTAAAAGTATGATTTATAAATATGACATTTTCGAATGCCCTTAAGTATGCTATAATATTTCATCATTTATTTGTTGGTTGTTAAGGTTATGGAAAGGGGAAAGATGGAAGGATTTAAAAAGTTAGATTTTTGCAGCATAGAGAAAGTTTGTAAGTAAGAATGTGGTGGAAATTAAATAGATATTTAAATTTATTAAAAAAAATAGTTTAATAACATATTTTGGCATACTGCACAGTGGGTTTTAATGCAAAATAAATATTAATTAATAAATTACTTCTAAACCACTGGACGGATGTCCTTGGAACTTGGTAAATCATTAAAGGAGGAGTTATTCATTCTGAATATTGTCTTTGAAGGTATGAGATGTAAGTCTTTACGGCGCTACTATGGGCCAAATTTGGTTTCTAGCCTTGTAACTTCCATAAATATGAATCATTAATAATTGTACCTTCGCTGTGAGTTAACTATTATCTACAGGTCCTTGAAACTAATATTAATGTTTTTATTTTATTTAAATTCAACTTAGAATTTGCTCCAACAACCTGGCCACTTGAACACAAAATCTCATATTTCATTATATTTTTTACTATTTTTCAAAAATTTTGATAAATTTATCCAACTTGACAACTGTCACATTAAGTTAAATTGTGTCATTTTCCAACAAAAAAAAATACTAAAGAGAGAGAGAGACAAACAAAAAATACTATCTCTCTTTTAATACCAAAATATATGTCACTTTTTTAGATTCTTTTTTTTTATAACAAACTTTTCCGCAAACACTTTAAATGTTTTTTTGTTCTACCATTTTCATTTCTTTTTTTTAAAACTAGCGCAAAAACTATTATGAATAAAATTTCAATTTCTTTACAACAAAACGGGCAAAAAATACAACAAAAGGAAGATAAAAAAACGTGAAAAATATAAAATATTTTTTAGACAGACAAAATCATACAGGCAGGAAATCATAGCAGAAAAGAAAAAAGTTGCCAAAGAGAAGTTAAGCAAAAATAGGAATAGAATAGAAAATAGCCTTGTCTCAAGTGTAATGTGCTCGTTTTTGTTTTAAGGGGTAATTTAAATAAATGTAACTACAACAACTAAAATAAAGCGGTTTTCTTCGCATATATTTTTTTTCTGTTACTAAAAATAGTCAGCAGCTAGGCTAAGAATCTTGCTGTTTTATTTATACTTAAGTGGCCAACAACAACAACAAAAATCCGTGGTTTCCTTTATTACTTTGTTTAGGATTTGTTGCTTTATAAATTTAATATGAAATAAAATGAAAATTATGTGTAGCCTACTTTTGGGGCTGCATAGAAAATTGTTAACAAATTTAAAAGATTTGTTTTAATGCTGAATAAAATGTCTGTGCAGATAATTTAAAAGCAAAATTTCTCCCAAAAACAAAAAAATCCTAAAAACTTTATAAGGAAATTTCCGGAATATTAATTTGTTAGGGCTCTGGATTCAACAATATTTGTTTTTTTTTTTTTTAAACAAACACAAACTGCGAAGCGTTTTGATTTTCTGCAGATACGCCCAGAGTCACTGGCAGGAATCGAACCCGCATTTCCCAGATTGATAGTCCAGCACACTATCGTCTAGTCCCATGGTAGGCGTTCATACTGTTCAGGTTACGATGATTTTCGTCAAACAAAACGAATGTGAACAAGAGAGCGTAATAGAGCGTAAAAATACACACAATTCATTCAGTTCAAATTAAATGCCTCTTTTTGCCTACCAATGGTCTAGTCTATCGGGGCACCTGGCCTCGTTAGAGGACTTTGTACTAACTCTATTTCTTATATAGACTTTCGACAATTTCGCTATTGAAAATCAGCTAAATCGGTTTACAAATGGCTGAAGAAACTATGGCCTGATAAATTCGAAATAAATTTTTAAAGCTGCCTAAAAGTATGCTTTAGTTTATAATAATTTAATAGTTTATGGCCCAAAATACTTAATTCCTTTAGTTTTTTCTTACTAACTTATATTGACCTACTTAAACGCTATTAAGAATCATTCCTAGGAAGTTCATATATTCTAGAAAGTTGTTTATTGAGATATTAGCTACATTTTTCTAGTTAATTGTTTCTTTGAATTTTGAACGGTTTGCTAGCTATGGACCTGAACAGGGGAAAAAAGGTAAAAAAATTGAATTTTTAAAAGTAATTTGCGATTTTGATCTTGAAGATGAAGTTTTTTTGATTTTATATGTTGACAATTTTTGTTCTTTATGACAAGGGCTACAACTTTGCCTCAGATAGTAAATCAAAATTCTCAACTGTTTGCAAGATATGAGGCAAAGAATATGATCACTTTTTTGTTAAAATACACAGAGGGCCTAAATCTTTGGGGCCTCATAAAAAAAAGTGCATGACTTTGAGCAAAACTGGAAGACACGGGTGTTTTTTATTTGGTCTTTTATCACGTAGTGTTGCCCGTATATGGTTATATTTCCATGACTCATAAAATTACACACAGTGTTATCCAATTTTGGCTTTAATCGTGGGACTTTTAATACTCCAGTTTTGTCGCTAATCCTTGGTCTGTCAGTTATTCAATTCTAGGTTTAATCTTAGGTCTTTTAGTTAACCAACTTAAGCCTCAATAGTAGGTTTTTATACCCTAAGTTTGTCATTCCGTTTGTAATTTCTACATTTTTTATTTCCGACCCTATAAAGTATATATATTCTGGATCCTTATAGATAGCGAAGTCGATTAAGCCATGTCCGTCCGTCTGTCTGTTGAAATCAATTTTCTGAAGACCCCAGATATCTTCGGGATCCAAATCTTCAATAATTCTATCAGACATGCTTTCGAGAAGTTTGCTATTTAAAATCAGCAAAATCGGTTTATAAATAACGTAGATATGAGCAAACAACCGGGACAACCTCGATTTTTGACCTATTTTTGATCTATATCTGGATTACTAGGTCATTAATATAGACAATATGGATATCTAATGATAGATATTTCAAAGTCCATTGCAACGATGTAGATAAGGCTATAGTAAGTTGGACCTACAATGGGTCAAAATCGGGAAAAATATTTTTTAACCCGAATTTTTTTTTTCATCAAAAAAATTTTTTTGTCATACAGTTTTTTTAAAAAAAAAAAAATTTGGAAAAAATTTGTTTTAAAAAAAATTTTGTTTAACTAAAAATATTTATTTTAAAGTATAATTTGGTGAAGGGTATTTAAGATTCGGCACATCCGAATATAGCTCTCTTACTTGTTTAATACTACTGTTTTGCTTTAATCGTGGGTCTTTTAATACTCTAATTTTGGCTTTAATCTTAGGTCTTTTCGATATCCAATTTTAGCTTTAATTGTGGGTTTTATTTTAGTTATCCAATTATTAATTTAATCATAAAACTTTTTGTTATCCAATTTAAGCTTTAATCTTAGGTCTTTTAATACTCCAGTTTTAGCTTAATTCTGAGGTCTTTTATTATTCATTCCACCATTTAATTTCGGTTTGCATCTGTTACTGTATTTGCTTTTGTAAATACTTTTCCTATTTGACTCTTCTATTTATTATTCTAGCTTTTGTTATTTATTCTTGTTATTTTTTGTTATTTTTCGTTAGCAGGATATCGCCATCTAATTGATTCAAAAATGTCTGTTGAATTTAATTTACTTGTGTTTAAATATTTTGCATAAATATTCTTTACTTTTTCTAGTATTTGCTCAGAACTTAAGTGGCACGTTTTTATCTTAAAAAAATGTAAATTTATGATAACAAAAACAGGGGACACAAATAAATGTTGATTTTGGTAGCCCTTTAAACTTAAAGTAACAATTGTTTTAAATTTTCTGATAAATTCAGGGATAAATTCCACCATTAATTCTTTGATTTTCTAGTGACAGCCTGTTTGTATGCTATACAAATTCTATTGCTATAGCAGAAATTTTAATTTTAAACTTTTCACAATAACTATTTAAATTTTAAATATTTAGTTTTACTTTTGACACCAAAAAAAACCTTGTCATCAGTTTGGTTAACCTGCCCCCGCCCCCCAAACAAAATTGTTACAAAATCGAAAAAACCATCAAAATTTTACACATTTTCATACTTTATCAAACTTTTTTGTTTTGTAAATTATTTGACCCGTGTGAAATGTTATGAATGAACAATATACAACAAAAAATATGTATTTTAAAATATATTTTTTTAACTTCATTTAAAAAAAAAAAAACAAACCAACCGCCATTTTTGTACGCCATATGCTTTGTGTGTTTTGTTGTAGCAACAATATCAATGGCAGGATGGTTGGTTGGTTGAATGGATGAATGTTGTTTGCCTGGAACACAATGGCTTTTGGTATTGTTAGTTGATGGCAACATTTTTTGTTGTTTTTTTTTTTTGCATACTTTTACTTTGGTTGAAGGGGAGTAAGGTACGTTCGAATTTGCTGAAGGATTTGTAACACATCTTAAAGTGAAATATATTTTATGAAAATATAAAAATATTAAGAGTTTGAAATGAAATTTGCTAAAATGATTGTTCTAGATGTTAGCAATTAATAGACAAGACTTAATAAAACTAAAGTTCTAAGTTTTTTTTTTAAAAATTTTTGTTGTTAAACTCTGTTACACAGTGCAAAAAATATCCATATACGGATACCACTGCGTGATAAAAGACCAAAAAAAAAAGTCCCATTTCTCCCAGTTTTGCCCAAAGTCATACATTTTTTTATGGGCCCCCAAAGATTTGGAGTCTCAGTGTCATTTTTGAAAAAAAGTGATAATTTTCTCAGGCTCATATCTAGGAATTTTGATTTTTTCTCTGAGGCAAAGTTGTAGCCCTTGTCCTAGAGAACAAAAATTGTGAACATGTAAAATCAAAAAAACTTCATCTTCAAGATCAAAATCACAAAAAACTTTTAAAAATTAATTTTTTTTTTTACTTTTTTCCCCTGTTCAGGTCCATAGGTAGCAAACCGTTCAAGATACAAGGAAACAATCCGCTACAAAAATGAACCCAAGATCTCAATAAACAACTTTCTAGAACATATGAACTTTCTAGGAATGATTCTTAACAGCGTTTAGGTAGTTCAATATAAGTTAGTAAAAAAAACTAAAGGAATTAAGTGTTATTATAAACTAAAGCATACTTTTAGGCAGCTCAAAAAAATTTATTTCTAAATTTATTTGGAATTTTTTAAAGTTTTTTGCAAAAATGACACCGAAGCCCCAAAAAATCGATTTGTTTTACCTGTTTTCCTGTGTTCAGGACCCTAGGTAGCAAACCGTTCAAAATTCGAGGAAACAAACAACTACAGAAATGTACCCAAGATCTCAATAAACAACTTTCTAGAACATATAAATTTCCTAGGAATGATTCATAACAGCGTTTAGGTAGCTCAATATAAGTTAGTAAGAAAAAACTAAAGGAATTAAGTGTTATTATAAACTAAAGCATACTTTTAGGCTGCTCAAAAAAAATCAATTTCTAAATTTATTTCGAATTTTTTAAAGTTTTTGGCGATTTTCAGCTTGAAGATGAAGTTTTTTGATTTTATATGTTCACAATTTTTGTTCTTTATGACAAGGGCTACAACTTTGTCTCAGAGAGTAAATCGAAATTCCCAACTGTTTGCAAGATATGAGCCCGAGAAAATTAACACTTTTTTGAAAAAATTACACAGAAGCCCCAAATCTTGGGGGCCCATAAAAAAAGTGAATGACTTTGGGCAAAACTGGGAGAAACGGGTCTTTGGGCAAAACTGGGAGAAACGGGTCTTTTGTGGTCTTTTATCATGTACTGTTGTCCGTACTTGGTTATATAAAGGTCCCCAGGGACCTTTTCAGATTTAAACACATTTATATCCCAATAGAAACTAAACTATTGGTCGGATCGCTTTGATTTTTTTTTAAACGATTCTAGTTAAAAATTCCTTGGAATACATGTGGGAGGCGGGTATACTTACCATGGACCATCAAGGAGTAATTTCAGTTTGAAAATGAAAAACACAGTGTTATGCTGTTAATAGAATTTAACACATTAAATACACATTAAACGATTTATTTCACATTTTTTAATTTTGTTAGCTCTAGATGTTAGCTTTTAAATTTTTTGGTTTTTAATTTATTTGTTAATTTTTTTAAAAAAAAATTTTTTGGGAAATTTATTGTGAAACAAATTTTATGACAAAAAAATTTTCTGGTAAAAAAAAATTCGGGTTAAAAATTATTTTTCCCGATTTTGACCCATTGCTGGTATGACTTACAATGGCCTTATATTCGCCGTTGCAAAAGTATTTAAAATATCTATCACTAGTTGACCTCCCCGGCTTCGCCCGGTAGCATTTACTAATGTTAGTTCTTCAAGTTTCTCCAACCCACATAAACCTGCCTGTTCTTAATTATTTGCAAATAAAATATCTAAATTTGTACTGCATACTTTAGGGAGCTTTTTTTATTACAGTTGACTGGACTCAAAAAAAAATCCGAGTTTTACCAGGAATTTTTGAATTTTTTCTTTACAAACAATCTCCTGAAAATTTCGAATCGAATAAAAAAAAAAATCAGCCAAATCGTTCCAGCCGTTCTCACGTGATGCCATTACATACATGGACCATTTCATTTTTATATCTCAGACATTTGTGGGCCGATTTTCTGGATTTTAAATAGTATCCGAGCTGGGAGAATTCCCGATATATTGATGTATGAATCATGTATGTAGGTTATTTGGGGGCTACGGGAAGTTGATTTCAACATATAGACGGACATGACTATATCGACTCCGCTATCTATAACGATCCAGAATATATATACTTTGTTGGGTCGCAAATAAAAAATGTAGGCATTATACAGGGATTGACAAACCCCTGCCACTCATGGTCAAGGGTATGAAAAAAGGGAATATATTTTCAACTTTTCTCAAAATGTGAAATTTTGAAAATTTTAAGGAATATTTATTTTACATAAAATAATAAATTTATGTTAAATATGAATTTCTAAAGCTTTCCACCATTTATATCAATATTATAAATTTTATTATTTCTCGAGCTAAAGTGTGTCATAAATTCGTTTAAACTTATTTTTTCAATATTTTTTTTTTTCAAATATTTTTTCCATTTTTTTTCTTTTTCTATTTGGCTGTCAACAAACAATATTTGTAATATAGTCCAACATAAATTTATATATTTTTATATATAAACCACCAACCTACCTACCTATACATTTGTAAAATAAAATAGATCAGTTATTTTATTTTGAAAAAAAAAAATTAAAACTCTTGTATATTTTTTTTCCAAAAGGGTGTGCATTCGATTGTCATTTATAATATTTGTTAAATAAATGACAATAATAAATACTACAATATTTATTTGTTGATTTGTGCGAGCAGCAGGAAATGAATATTTTTTTTGTGGAAATCGTAACAAAACCAGATTTTTATTTGAAAAATCCAACTAATATTAATGATTTGTAGGGATGAAAAATTTTACAGAGATTGTGAATTTAAAAATTTGATGTTAGAACAAATATTATGTGATAGGGATTATTTAGGCAATTAATCAAAGATGATGGTGATTTGTAAAGGCATTTTGAAGGGAAATTGAAAAATTTTGTGATGAAGAGATAGTGAAATGCACAGTGTCTCGATGTGATACAAAACAAAGAAGCACAATTTTGGATTTTGACCGAAAAAATTCAAGAAACTTTCACAGTGGTTCCAAAAAAATACCTGCAAATATTTTAATACAATTTTTAGTTGTTTCAACTTTCATATTTTGCAATTTTACTTAAAAACCTTTTAATTGTGGTTTTACAGCACAAAACTATTCTACAACATCTAGGTATTCCCACCCTAGACCTTTTCATGCTTCCTTTACAGTTTTGTGGATTTTTGTAACTGAGTATTTGTATATAGAATTGAGTGAATGTGTATACAACTACTGAAGCCCAGCTGTTCTAGGAGACTGCTCCGAACTAGTGAATTCACCTATCATTTAGAGCTAGTTACAGAACTAGCTAGGTGACTAGTTGTTTTAACACTTGCATGTCCTAAATGAATTAAAATCAGACTGTCTGATAGCTGATCCAGTGTAGTTTACGGGAGGTAATTGACCTAAAATAGTCAGTTAGAAAGACATCTCATAGACAGTCTAATAACCGATTGCTTGTAAATAAGCCTTCCTTCGACAAATCTCCAATAGATTACTTTTTCTTGTAAAATAACTACTTCCTAAGGTGCAGTAGAAAATAAACCTTAAAAGTGACTACACTTTAGATTACTTAGAGACACTTAAGTGACAATTGACTTCTCGCTAGATTACCTGGGATGTATTAAGTAACCAGTTGACTTTTCTTAAAGAGCACATAAGTGTCAAATGACCCAAAATATATAAGTTGTAGTCAGCCAAGGAATCCTTGACTACTTGCTTAACTGCTGGGTGTTGTTGTCTTTTCAAATTTCAAAATAATTTTATTAAAAGTTGTGAATGTGGTTTTTGTCATGTGTAAAAATTTATTTTAACCAAATGCTTCTTTTATAATATTTTTTCATAGTCTTTGTAACAATATGTATGTATGTCTGTCTAATTGATGTGGCAATTTCATGTAAATATTTCTTCTCTTCCCTTAAATTAAGTGGTTTCTCTAAAAGAGAAAAATATGAAAAACCATTTTAACAATTAAGATTTTTATTAAATAAAAGTAAATTTGTGATAAAGTGATTAAATCATTTGAAGTAAAATTTTTACAATATTAGAAACTTTTCTAAAGACAATATTTACGATATTAGAAAAAATCTTTGTAGAAATTACTACGATTTTTCCGTTATAAAAAAATATCTAACCAAGTTCGTTTTTTTATTTCTCCTAAAAAAATATTTGTTGCTCACTTTGGTTTACAATCTTCTATATATATAAAAATGAAATGGTCCATGTATGTAATGTCATCACGTGAGAACGGCGATTTGCCTGATTTTTTTTTATTCGATTCGAAATTTTCAGGAGATGGTTTGTAAAGAAAAAAATTCAAAAATTCCGGGTAAAACTCGGAAATTCTCTCCAGTCAACTGTAATAAAAAAGCTCCCTAAAGTATGCAGTACAAATTTAGATATTTTATTTGCAAATAAATAAGAACATGCTGGTGTGCATGGGTAGTTAAAAATAAATTTCAAATTGTTAGCTTTTATTTTGAAACATTTGTACAATATACATAAATTTATTCAAAGTATTGGCCATCATCTTTCTAGAAACTTATGGATTCCGAGCCAAAAGAACTGCTCATCAATATTGAAAATATTTGATATGTATGTGTATTTTCTATATAAAATTTCACACAGAAATTTTTTACGATATTTGATAATTTCGGAAAATTTTAAATATATTTTTTTTTCATATTTGAAAATTTTCTATAGAATATTTTTACGATACTTTAAAATTTTCTTAAAAAAAATTTTTACGATGCTTGAAAAATTTATTTATTTTACGATATTTGAAAATTCATAGACAATTCTTACGATATTTGTTAATTTTCGATATTTGAAAATTTTCACTAAAGTTTTTTTACGATGTTTGAAAATTTTCTGTAGAACATTTTTACGATACATATTTACAAATTTTCTTTTGAAATTTTTTACGATATTTGGATATTTTTTTTAGAAAATTTTTACGATATTTGCTAATCTTCGAAAATTATTATTATTATATTTCATATTTGAAATTTTTCTTTAGAAATTTTTTACGATATTTGACCATTTTCTTTAAAAAATATTTACGATATTTGAAAATTTTGTTTAAAACGTTTTTACAATAGTTGAGAACTTTCTTTCTTTTCAAAACAAAATTTTCAAAGATTTTTACGTTATTTGAAAATTTTCTTTTGAAATTTTTTACGATATTTGAATAATTTTTTTTTTTTTGAAAATTTTTACGATATTTGCTTATTTTCAAAAATTATTTATTATTATTCTTTTAGAAAATTTTCATCAAAATGTTTCTACGATATTTGAAAATTCATAGATAATTCTTAAGATATTTGCTAATTTTCTTTAGAACATTTTTACGATATTTCAAAATTTCCATTAAACATTTTTTACGATGTTTGAAAACTTTCTATAGAACATTTTTACAACATTTGAAAAATTAATTTTGAAATTTTTTCCGATATTTAAATATTTTGTTTACAAAATTTTTACGATATTTGCTAATTTTCGAAAATTGTTATTTGACAGTTTCTACGATATTTGAAAATTTTCTTTAAAAAATGTTTACGATATATGAAAATTTCCATTCAAAATTCTTTACGATGTTTGAAAACATTCTATAGAACATTTTTACAACATTTGAAAATTAAATTTTGAAATTTTTTACGATATTTGAATAATTTTTTTTAGTAAATTTTTACGATATTTTCTAATTTTATTATATTTCATATTTGAAATTTTTCTTTAGAAAATTTTTACGATATTTGAATATTTTTGTTTAGTAAATTTTTACGATATTTACTTATTTTCAAAAATTATTTATTATTATTCCTCTAGAAAATATTTACGATATTTGAAAATTTTGTTTAAAACGTTTTTACAATAGTTGAGAACTTTCTTTCTTTTTCAAAAAATTTTTCATAAATTTTTTACGTTATTTGAAAATTTTCTTTTGAAATTTTTTACGATATTTGAATAATTTTGTTTAGAAAATTTTTACGATATCTGGTAATTTTCAAAAATTATTTATTACTAGTTGACGGTCCCGGCTTCGTACGGTATTATTTACTAATGTTAGTTCGTCAAGTTTCTCCAACCGTGCCTGTGCTTATTTATTTGCAAATAAAATATCTAAATTTGTTCTCCATACTTTAGGGGCTTTTTATTACAGTTGTCTGTACTCAAAAAAACCGGTTTTAGCCGTAATTTTTTAATATTTTTTCTTTACAAACCATTTCATTTTTATACCCTTCACCATGAGTGACAAGGGTATATATAAGTTTGTCATTCCGTTTGTAATTTCCACATTTTTCATTTGCGACCCCATAAAGTATATATATTCTAGATCGTTATAGATAGCGGAATCAATATAGCCATGTCCGTCTGTGTGTTGAAATCAACATTCTGAAGCCACCAAATAACTTACATACACGATTCATACATCAATATCTCCGAAATTCTTCCGGCTCGGTCGCTATTTAAAATCGAGAAAATCGGTCAACAAATGGCTGAGATATAAGGAAAAAACTAGGACAACCTCGATTTTTGACCTATATCTGGATTACTAAGTCATTAATATAGACAATATGGATATCCAATGATAGATATTTCAAAGACCTTTGCAACGACGTATATAAGACCATAGTAAGTTGGACATACAATGGGTCAAAATCGGAAAAAAATATTTTTTAGCCCGAATTTTTTTTTCATCAAAAATTTTTTTTTGTCATAAATTCTTTTTCCAAAAAAATTAATTAAAGAAATTTAAAAAAAAATTTTTGAAAAAACTTTTTTTAAAAAAAATTAAAAAACAATTTGGAAAAAAAAATTTTAAAACAAAAAAAAAATTTTGATTTTGTTTAAATAAAAATGTTTAAGTATAATTTGGTGAAGGGTATATAAGATTCGGCACAGCCGAATATAGCTCTCTTACTTGAGATTATTCCTTTAGAAAATTTTCTTCGATATTTGAAAAGTTTCTATAAAAAATTTTTACGATAGTTGATAATTATCTTTGGAAAATTTTAACGTTTTTCAAAAATTTTCTTCAAAGATTTTTACGAAATGTATTTGCAAATTTTCTTTAGAAAATGTTTGCGATGTTTCAAACATTTTCTTTAAAAATATTTAATTAAATTTTTACAAGAATTTTTTACGATATTGAACAATTTTCTTTATTAAATATAGAAACAAGCCTTCTCTTTAAGTTCTTATAACGAACTGATAATTTAAAAGTCTTATTTTATACAGTTTAATATTTATTAAAATCTCAAATGAAATTTTATTTCTATTTTAAATATTTTATATTCTATATTATTAAATTTAATCTCTCTTTTTTCAATTTCTTTGCAGGTATGTAGACTAATTTCTTGTTAATGTGTCTATAAAAATATTTTATTTATAATTCGTTGGCTCAATACCCGATAACCTTTTGACCATTAAACAAATTTCTTTTAAACACACTAAGTTTTATAGGTAAGCAAACATTTATTTTTATTTTCTAATACTATTTAATGGAAATAATATAATATTGAGCTTTTGATATTTTTATTTTATTTGTTAAAAAATGGAACCTTTATATTATACAATTTGCAATAATATCATCAATATTGCATTAAAAGATCTATTAAATATGACCTTTTGATTTCAAATATGTAAGCTCACAAAAAAAAGTCAGAAATTCAACTTTTTTCTTAAAAAGATTGTTGGCAACAAAGAAATTTAATTTTGATTTTATTTCAATAACAATCGAAGGTTATTAATCTGTAAAATAAGAAGAGATTATTAAAAAGAAAGTAAAGAAAAATAATTCAGGTTGGCAACATACTATTTATTCATAGCAACCTGGACTCTAAGTTGAAGATTTATTAAGAAATTGTATTTATTTTCTTTTATTTTCTTTTGTTTCCGTTTTTTTTTTTAATATAAAATCCATAGAGATTTCTTTTAACAAGAAATTTATAGAAAGAAGTCTAGTTTTTAAAACAAGTTCTTTGAATTTCATTGTAATACGCTTTAATTTTTAAAGCTATTGGTACATTTTTATAATTTTTAGTTAAATCTTTAATAATACTATACTTTGCTGGGCACAAATTTTCTCCTTATTCTTTTGTATTATGTATATATTATATTCACCGCACCTGCATTATGAAGAATTGCAATGCATTGCTTTTGCTGATGCAGCAGCATATCAAGTAAAGGGTACCCTAAAATCAACACAAAATTTTAATTAAATGGAAGACCTATATTATTTCGCAATATCGAACTTGACTTGCCTCACCTTTGAAATAACTAGATCCTTATGAAATATAAGCAATGTAGATCAATATTATAAAAACCACAAAGAATTTATTTAAACCAAGTAGTAATTTGAACACATCTACTTTTAAAATCAATAAAATGTTCAATATTTTTCTTCAGAGGAACTGATTATTAAAAGTTTTATTTATAACCAGAGGGCTTGGCTTTCATATGACATTAATATTGTTAAAATGCGTTTATAATTGACCAAGTTATGGCCATTTTTCCAACTTAAGCTCTAAATAAATATTAATCATACGTCTTGTTGGACACGAATTTTTCTTTTATCAATAAATAAGCCAAATATATATGATAAACTGGTTACTAAAAGTCTTGTTTATAGTCTCAAGGCTTGGCTTTTATAAAACGTAAAAATAGTTCAAATCCGTATATTATTCTCCAAGTTATGGGCATTTTTCCAACTTAACCTCTAAATAAATATTAATCATACGACTAGTAGGACCGAATTTTTATTTTATCAATAAATAAGTCAAATATGCAGATATTTTTAAAATTTTAATGGAATATAAATGCTAACACATTGAGCTATGATTGCATTGACAAAAAATTAGATTTTTACCAATACTCGCATGCTCTAAGATAATAAAGGCGTTGTTATATTGTGTAATGCTTTATTTTATGTAACTGCAGCAAATTAAAATTTTGCTGGAATTTTGGAACACCCTTTATTTTGGCATAATGGCTGACAAAAAAGCACAATAGAAATTATTCTCTTACTCCCACCTAAGCTAAACTAGAAACAAAGAAACTATGTACTTTTATTACTGTTTTTTGTGTAGCATACAATAAGGCTGTAGAGAAGAATGCAAACAACTTTCTATGATGTTTTTTTTTGTTAGACGTTTTGTTTTTACATTTTGTAAATTGAAGATGTTTAAACTATATATAAAAAGCTTTTGTGGATGTTAAAGGATGTTTTTTAGCTAAAAAAAAAACTTACCTGAACTTTAAACATTTTTTTAACAAATCTCCTGGGTTATGTTTTTGTGTTGTTTTTTGGTTCATTGTAAATTCTAAAATTTATTTGAAACTGTATGTTTCAGCAAAATATCTTTAAAAACTACACAAGTATGAACAAAACTAACTAAACAAAATACTGAAACAAACTCAGTTCTTTTTTTTTGGTTATTTATCGTACTCAAGAGGTTTTAACCTGTCTGCTGAAGAGTCATTGTTATTTTTATACTCAACATTATTAGGAGAAAGCGTAGATATGCATACGATTGTCATTTCTTTTGTAATTTGTAAAATATTCATTTAATATCAAAAAGAGAATGTGTATTTGCAAAGTCTTGAGATCATTTTTAGACCCAAATTTTGTAATTACAATTTACAATTTGAATGTTAAGCTGAAGATAAACTGACCATTAAACATTTTATTTATAACCTGAAGGCTTGGCTTTCATGTAACGTTAAAATTCTTTAAATCCACATATAATTGTCCAAGTTATGGATAATTTTCCAAACTCACCTCTAAATTAATATTAATCATACGTCTGAAGGCCATAAATATTTCTTTTATCAATAAATTAGGCAAATGTAAAAAGACTTTTAAAATTTTGATGGAATATAAAAGCTAAGGCATTAAGCTATGATTTCATTAAAAATAAAATATTAAAAAAAAAAATTTTTTCACATTGATAATTTGTTTCAAAATTTCATTAACCAAAATTATTCTAGAATCCAAATAATTCAAAAAATTGCTTTAAATTAATTGCTTATTAAACATTGTATTTCTAACCTGAATAATTACACAATAGTCCGTCATCAGAAATATTTAATTTAAACCAATCTAATTTTTATACAAAAATTATTTTGTATTCATTATAATTTAAAAGTTTAGCTTAAGGTAAACTGGCTATTAAAACTTGTATTTTTAACCAGAAGACTTGGCTTTCCTGTAACGTTAAAATTGTTCAAATCTGAATACAAATGTCCAAGTTATGGACAATTTTCCAATTGAACCTCAGAATTAATATTAATCATACGTCTATTAGTACACAAATTTTTCTTTTATCAATAAATTAGGCAAATGTTAGGAGATTTTTAAAATTTTGATGGAATATAAAAGCTAAGACATTGAGCTATTATAACCTGAAGAATTACACAATAGTCCGCCATTAGAAATAATTTAAATTTAAACCAATAAACTTTTTATACATAGATTATTTTGTAATCTAAAGAATTTAAAACTTTAGCAGAAGCTAAACTATTTATTAAAACTATTACTTATATACCTGACAGATTGGCTTTCATCTAACATTAAAATTGTTTTAAACCGTTCATAATTGTCCAAGTTATTGGCAATTTTCCAAACTAACCTCTAAATTAATAATAATCATACGTCTAGTAGGACAAAAATATTTCAGTTATCAATAAATGAAGCAAATATGGAGAGATTTTTAAAATTGTAATGGAATGTGAAAGCTAATACATTGTACTATAATTTAAAACATTTTTTTAATAAACTTTTTGTTTCCATTGAAAATTTTTAGAAGTTGCTTTTCTGAAACCTTTAAAATAAAATGCCAAAAATCATATATTCATGATAATTACACAGTACAACACATGATTTTGGGACTCAATTCTGACAATTGCACGTGAAAGTAGCCCCAAAAATAAGAACTTCTGCATCATTAGTTTTGTCAAGTTGGCTGCCGTAATAATTTAATGGCCATACGATTTTTTTTTCCCCAAGGTGGATTTTTATCACTTTTTATATATTTTAGCACGGTTATATCTCGTATATCGTACGGAATATCTCTTTTATGGCTGAAGCAAAGTTGTAGATATTGAATAGTAGAAAAAAGTACGGGACATACCAATTTTTCACCTTTTTTGCTCAATAACTGGATTACAAATCCAATTATGAACCGATCACCATGAAATTAGGTCGTGTGATTTGTGTCTATATGAAAGTTATTTATCATGAATTTTGTATGTATACCATAATTTTTAACAGATTTATTCACTTTAAAGTGATTTTCGGAAGCGTGTCTTATATGGGAGCTATGAATAATTATGGACCGATCATAAAAAAATGTGGTACATATAATTTGTTCCGCCAATGGACGAAACCTGTTGAAATTGGCTGAAATCGGTACATTATTTCACCTAGCCCCCATACAAATGTCCTCCCGAAATTGGACTTTATTGGTCATAAATGTTTAATTTATGTATATATCTACACAAATTTCACTCCAAATAAGTTTTATATATACACAATTCATGTCAAAAAATATTATTATGATTGGTCCATAATTATTCATAGCTCCCATATAAGAGCCGCTTCCGAAAATCACTTTAAAGTGAATAAATCTGTTAAAAATGATGGTATACATACAAAATTCATGATAAATAACTTTCATATAGACACAAATCACACGACCTAATTTCATGGTGATCGGTTCATAATTGGATTTGTAATCCAGTTATTGAGCAAAAAAGGTGAAAAATTGGTAAAAAATGTTTAAAAAATTTTAATTTTTGCGATTTTTAAGGCACTGGATGCACCTTTTTCGGGTAGGTATGTTCCGTACTTTTTTTCAACTATTTAATATCTACAAAATTGCTTCAGCCACGAAAGAGATATTTCGTACGGTATACGAGCTATAACCGTGCTAAAATATTGAAAAAGTGATAAAAATCCACCTTGAGAAAAAAAAAATCTTATGGCCATTAAATTATTACGGCAGCCAACTTTACAAAACTAATCATGCATAAGTTCTTATTTTTGGGGCTACTTTCACGTGCTATTGTCAGAATTGAATCCCAAAGCAATGAACTGAATAATGCTGTACTGTGTTATTACACGTGTTGCATACATTTCAGGAATTGTATTTTTCTAGCCCTCGAAACATGCCAAGCATTTCATTATAATAGTTATTAAAAGTTAATTTTTATTTTTAATTAAACATTTGTACAAAAAAAGAATAAATATAAATAATTTTGGTATCTTTACTTGTCTTGTCTGTAATATAAACCAGGAGTTGTTATAAAAAGCGTTAAAATATAATTACATTTAAAGGCTGCTTTCTTTATTTTTTGAAATTTACTCACGTTTTTATTCTAAATTACAATTCAAAATATGCCACAACAGTCTACATATAGACTAGAAATTCTCTAGGGTGTAAAGAATATAAAGAATAAAAATTATTTCAAATAAACACTCACACACACTCACATATCCTTAGGCCTTTTAATACAAACTTGACTCACTGCCACAGCATCACGCTAACCAACCACCAACCATTCTAGAGAACAGGCAAAACCAGTTTCCCAGTTTAGCTAACACTTGCATACTTTTAGGCTCTAAACAAAAAACAGTAAGAGTAACGTGTAAATGTGAGTGAGTGTGTTTTAGTAAAATAAAAAAGGAATTTATATTATTTAAGCCTCTGCTCTATACGGATATATATGGAGTAGAAAACCAAGCAGACAAGTTAAGCAAGAAGCCTTAATACCATTTATTTTTTTACAATTCAATTAAATCGTCATTAAAACTGGTATAAAGATACGTGTGTATCTCAGAGAGATAGAGAGAGTACAACAATTTAAGTATTAAAAACTCTCAATCAAAATGACTTGTCTATGTGTTGAATTCCCTACATTTCCTTTCCTTTAAAACCCTGAATACAAACACTCTAGCATCTGAAATGTATATGAATGACTCACTGTAAGTACCATTATGTTTTGTAAATAAGGCATTTACAGTCTATTTGTTTAACTACATAAAATTGTGATGTATTTAATTTTATTTTTCTGTTCGCTAACATCTTGAAATTTGTATTCTCTAGAGTCTAGATACTTGTTCATTTCGTTGAATTGTGCTCCATTTTATTATTAGGCGTTTTTGTCGGTTCTCTTGTGCTGATGGTTGCCTAATGTTGGTATGATAATGGTTTTTAATTGCTGGTAATTTTTTTTAAAAAGTCCTTTTTTTTGGTTATTTCTTTATTATTTGGTGGCAATGTCCAATTTTTAATATACTTGAGGGGACAACTGTCTAAATATGTTTGGTTTTCGTTTTTTTTGTGTTATTTGGTGGCAAAATACTCGTAAATTAGACAGGCTAATTAAACCGCAAAAGCAAATTGTAATTGATTAAATAAACTCAACAGCTATTAGTCAAAATGTTTTCGTTAGAGAAAGAGGAAAAAGAGCTGATTAGCTGATTTGGAAAGAGTTGAAAGCTTAAACATCAGGGACCAGTTTGAGAAAATAAAAGTTATTCAGGTGTTTTCAAAGCAAAATGGACATTATTTACGACGTATTTATAAAAGTGTACTTTTTTCAAAAAGTTGAAAAAGGTACTTTTTGTGATAAACGCACGTTTTTTAAAAAGGTACTGTTTTTTAAAAAGGTACTTTTATTTAAAAAAGGCACTTTTTTTAAAAAGGTACTTTTATTTAAAAAGGCACTTTTTTTTAAAAAGGTACTTTTTTTTAAAAAGGTACTTTTTTCTAAAAAAGTACTTTTTTCTAAAACGAACGATTTTAAAAATGGTACTTTTTTAAAAAAGGTACTTTTTAAAAAAAGAACGTTTTTAAAACAGTTTATCAGAAACATACTTTTTCCAAAAGGTACTTTTTAAAACGAACTTTTTGTAAAATATACTTTATATAAAGCAACTTATTACGAAAGGATCTAATTTAAGTGAAAAATGTACTTTTTTAAAAAGATACTTTTTTAAAAAGAAATTTTTTTAAAACGGTACATTTTTGTGCTTTTTTTAAAGGTACTTTTATTAAAAAGGTACTTTTATTAAAAAGGTACTTTTATTAAAAAGGTACTTTTATTAAAAAGGTACTTTTATTAAAAAGGTACTTTTATTAAAAAGGTACTTTTATTAAAAAGGTACTTTTATTAAAAAGGTACTTTTATTAAAAAGGTACTTTTATTAAAAAGGTACTTTTATTAAAAAGGTACTTTTATTAAAAAGGTACTTTTATTAAAATGGTACTTTTATTAAAAAGGTACTTTTATTAAAAAGGTACTTTTATTAAAAAGGTACTTTTATTAAAAATGTACTTTTACTAAAAAGGTACTTTTATTAAAAAGGTACTTTTATTAAAAAGGTACTTTTTTTTAAAAGGTACTTTTATTAAAAAGGTACTTTTATTAAAAAGGTACTTTTATTAAAAAGGTACTTTTATTAAAAAGGTACTTTTATTAAAAAGGTACTTTTATTAAAAAGGTACTTTTATTAAAAAGGTACTTTTATTAAAAAGGTACTTTTATTAAAAAGGTACTTTTATTAAAAAGGTACTTTTATTAAAAAGGTACTTTTATTAAAAAGGTACTTTTATTAAAAAGGTACTTTTATTAAAAAGGTACTTTTATTAAAAAGGTACTATTTTTTAAAGGGTACATATGTACTTCAAACGGTAGATTTGCCAAAAGGTACTTTTTTCAAAAGATACATTTTTCAAAAGGTCCTTTTTCAAAAATTACTTTTTTTTAAAAAAAGTTACTTCAAAAGGTAACTTTTTATAAAAAGTTACTTTTTATAAAAAGGTATTTATTATAAAAAGGTACTTTTTTTACTTTTTTTAAAAAGGTATTTTTAAAAAAGGTACTTTTATTAAAAAGGTACTTTTATTAAAAAGGTACTTTTATTAAAAAGGTACTTTTATTAAAAAGGTACTTTTATTAAAAGGTACTTTTATTAAAAAGGTACTTTTATTAAAAAGGTACTTTTATTAAAAAGGTACTTTTATTAAAAAGGTACTTTTATTAAAAAGGTACTTTTATTAAAAAGGTACTTTTATTAAAAAGGTACTTTTATTAAAAAGGTACTTTTATTAAAAAGGTACTTTTATTAAAAAGGTACTTTTATTAAAAAGGTACTTTTATTAAAAAGGTACTTTTATTAAAAAGGTACTTTATTCAAAAGGTACTTTTTTTAAAAGGTACTTTTTTTAAAAGGTACTTTATTCAAAAGGTACTTTTTTTAAAAGGTACTTTTTTTAAAAGGTACTTTTAACACTCGTTAACAATGAGTCCCATGTCTGCATGAAACACGCTAAATTGTTGAATTTGGATCCCTGTACAATGTAACGTCACTGTTTGTTGTGGATTTTGGGCTAGTGGCGTCATCGGTCCATAATTCATAGAGAACGACGTTGGCCTAGCCATCACCGTCAAAGTCGTCCGCTGTAGATCGATTACCTACTTCGTGTGGCTTCAACAGATCGGTCCAATTCAGCCTGATTAAGCGCCAGATCATACAAAATTTTAAGCACTAAATGTATAAACGGTTACTTTTTTTGGTACTTTTTTAAATTAATTTTTGAGCTGAAAAATTGTTAAAGTATTGGCAATTGTTGCTTATTAATTTAAAATTTGAAGCACAAAATGAAGAAAAGGGTAATTTTTTAAAAATTAATTTTTGACATAAGAAATTGTTAATTAATTTGTATAAGTTGTTTTGATGTTTAAAGCTTCTTTGGAAAATCGTTGCAAAATTTTAAGCACTAAATTGAGAAACTGGTAAATTTTGGTACTTTTTTGCATTCATTTCTGGGAAACGTTTAGGGATTATGAATTTTTTAAAGTTGATTTGATGCAAAAACATATTTAGAAAGTATTTTGAAAAATTTGTTTAAATTAAGAAACGGGTAAATTTTGGTACTTTTTTAATAGATTTCTTAAATAGGAAAATGTTAAAGTTTTAAAACTTGTTTTGATCATTTAATGAATTCAAGGTTATTCTCAATCTTTGACATGAATTTTCTTTAACTAGCGCTTCCTTTTTGTTCAAGATTTTTTATTTAAATTTTTTCAATAAAACTAGAGCAATTCTATTATTAACATTTGCACTAAGTAACTTTTACGCAGTTTGCATCCATGACTGATTACATTACGTCAAATGACATGCTAAAAATAGTGTTTATTTGAATTACAGTAAATATGTTTATAAATACAATTATATTTTCTAACATAAAATAATATTATTTTGCAATTGTATTTATTTACTGCATCATAAAATAAGCTTATCATAATGAACTTGTAATAAATGCAAATAAATTGAAAATTAAATGGAACAATATTTTTGTTTGTAAATTATAATATAAAATAATCTGGTGTATATTTGTTACATAGAAAATCAATAAATTTTATTATAATTTGATTTAGATTTTCTAAAGCTGATTAAACTAATGTGATTAAAGTTTAATTATGAAATTAAAGCGGCCTTTAATAATTTGTGCTGAAGGTGTTAAAGGTTTTAAACTTTGAGTTGTTATTAAACGTGAGCGATAAGAATGATGGGATAAGGTTTTGAAGCTTTTTGTATTTAAATTCAATTCCGGCTTAACTATAAAAGGTGCTTAGAGACAAGTTTTCTATAGAAAATTGTCTCTAGCTAGAGACAAGTTTTCTATAGAAAATTGTCTCTAGCTAGAGAAAAATTTGCTCTAGCTAGAGACAAGTTTTCTATAGAAAATTTGCTCTAGCTAGAGACAAGTTTTCTATAGAAAATTTGCTCTAGCTAGAGACAAGTTTTCTATAGAAAATTTGCTCTAGCTAGAGACAAGTTTTCTATAGAAAATTTGCTCTAGCTAGAGACAAGTTTTCTATAGAAAATTTGCTCTAGCTAGAGACAAGTTTTCTATAGAAAATTTGCTCTAGCTAGAGACAAGTTTTCTATAGAAAATTTGCTCTAGCTAGAGACAAGTTTTCTATAGAAAATTTGCTCTAGCTAGAGACAAGTTTTCTATAGAAAATTTGCTCTAGCTAGAGACAAGTTTTCTATAGAAAATTTGCTCTAGCTAGAGACAAGTTTTCTATAGAAAATTTGCTCTAGCTAGAGACAAGTTTTCTATAGAAAATTGTCTCTAGCTAGAGACAAATTTTCTATTGAAAACTTGTCTCTAGCTAGAGCAAATTTTCTATTGAAAATTTTCTCTAGCTAGAGCAAATTTTCTATTGAAAACTTGTCTCTAGCTAGAGACAAGTTTTCAATAGAAAATTTGCTCTAGCTAGAGACAAGTTTTCAATAGAAAATTTGCTCTAGCTAGAGACAAGTTTTCTATAGAAAATTTGCTCTAGCTAGAGACAAGTTTTCTATAGAAAATTTGCTCTAGCTAGAGACAAGTTTTCTATAGAAAATTTGCTCTAGCTAGAGACAAGTTTTCTATAGAAAATTGTCTCTAGCTAGAGACAAGTTTTCTATAGAAAATTTTCTCTAGCTAGAGACAAGTTTTCTATAGAAAATTTTCTCTAGCTAGAGACAAGTTTTCTATAGAAAATTTTCTCTAGCTAGAGACAAGTTTTCTATAGAAAATTTGCTCTAGCTAGAGACAAGTTTTCAATAGAAAATTTGCTCTAGCTAGAGACAAGTTTTCAATAGAAAATTTGCTCTAGCTAGAGACAAGTTTTCAATAGAAAATTTGCTCTAGCTAGAGACAAGTTTTCTATAGAAAATTTGCTCTAGCTAGAGACAAGTTTTCTATAGAAAATTTGCTCTAGCTAGAGACAAGTTTTCTATAGAAAATTTGCTCTAGCTAGAGACAAGTTTTCTATAGAAAATTTGCTCTAGCTAGAGACAAGTTTTCTATAGAAAATTTGCTCTAGATGGAGACAAGTTTTCTAAAGAAAATTTTCTCTAGATGGAGACAAGTTTTCTAAAGAAAATTTTCTCTAGATGGAGACAAGTTTTCTAAAGAAAATTTGCTCTAGCTAGAGACAAGTTTTCTAAAGAAAATTTGCTCTAGCTAGAGACAAGTTTTCTAAAGAAAATTTGCTCTAGCTAGAGACAAGTTTTCTAAAGAAAATTTGCTCTAGCTAGAGACAAGTTTTCTAAAGAAAATTTGCTCTAGCTAGAGACAAGTTTTCCATGTTATCTTTATGCCGGCCACTGATTTATATATAGGCCACTAGGATTATACCCATTCTTATAATATTCTCTGAATACATGTGTGTTTTCGTTAAGCTGTTGGTATCCAAGCTAAACTATTTGAAGTTCTTTTTACTCCTATTTTCTTTACATTTTCACAAATATATTGCATTTTTTTTTGCTTTACTATAAACCTCTTTACAGATAAAAGTAATCATTGCCAAATGCAGCATTAGAGTAACCAAACATTCAACTAAAATCTATTTTTTCTTGCTTTTATTAGTTGTACAGGAAATGACGTTTAGGTGGCGCTGTTCACCAGACCGTAAATTATTAAATTGTAAATTTAAGTTACATGGACTACATGTCCACACACAACATAAATGTCTATGTAGTTGTTCTATGTACTAAAAGTACATAAATGCTAGAGAGTGTTTGAAATGTAAGTGATGAGCAGGGTGAATGTGAGTTTAAGCACAAGTTCAACTGCAGATGCTAGAAATAAGTTATGGTTAAATGTGAATATAGGTAGAAAAAATAAGTTGTTTTTTTACATAAAAATAAAAAAACAGGGGCAAAATATGTTTTTTTTTAGAGAAAAATTTAAAAAAGTGCTAAAAAGGGTAAAAAATTTATAAAGTTTTTTCTAAGGGAAATAATGTACCCTTCACCATTTTCAATTTATAAATTTTTTTATTGCGACCCCACAAAGTATATATATTCTGGATCGTTATAGATAACGTAGTCGATATAGCCATGTCCATCTGTCCGTCTGTATGTTGAAATCAACTTTACATAGCCCCCAAATAACTTTCATACCTGGTTCATACATCAATATATCCGCTATAGTCCCGGTACGGTTGCTATTTAAAATCAAGAAAATCGGCCCATAAACGGCTGAGATATAAGCAAAAAACCACGACCACCTAGATTTTTACACTTTGGTACTTATATCTGAATTACTAAGTCATTAATATAGACAATATGGCTGTCTAATGACAGATATTTTAAAGACCTTTTCAACGATATATACAACGCCATGTAATTCGGACCTGCAATGGTAAAAAATCGGGAAAAATTATTTTTTAATCCAAGTTTTTTTTCCAAAAAAAAAATTTAACAATATTTTTTCTGGGCACTTGTCTCTTACTTGTTTTTAAAGAATTTCCTTTATTTCTTACTCAAAACCTCTTTTTCTTAACATAAATTCCAAATTGTTTAAAAAAATCTCTAACTTTTCTGTATGCACCTTAAAGTAGGCCACATTTCTTTTTAGTTTCTTGCATTCATGCACACATTATGTTTAAGTAACAAAAATATTTCCAACAAATTATTTGCCACAGCAGCTGAGCTGAATGCAGCGCAACAAAATGACAACAATATAATAATGGAAATATTATATTAAAATAAATTGGATTTTCAGCTATTATTACCTAAAAGTAGACTAAACAAATTTCTTAACATTGTAAAGCTTTTACAGAGAGAAAAGAGAAATTCTTTAAGCAGCTGAATGTGACACTTGGTATTATGAAGTGTTTGGTAATTTATAGTAATAAGTAATTTTAGAATAAAGAAGAAATTGTTAAAGTTGAATGCCTAAAAGTAGGCTTTAGTTATTTGTAAGCATAATTCAACATATTTGGTAAGAGTTTTATGATTAAATTTGAGTTTTTGTAGTGTATTTTAGAATATTTTTTACCTTTAAATAACAAGTTTTCTTTAAAAATATTTCTCCTTTAATATTTTTGTTTAAAAATTTTAATTTTTCCAAAAAAAAAATTTTTTATTTAACTGAATTTTACCAAATTCTTATTTTTAAACCAAAATTTCCTTCAATGATGACTTTAACATCTTGCTTTAACATCATTATTACTTGATTTCATTAAGTATCAGACATTTTCCAATTATTTTTGATACGCTCACTGTTATCTATTCACATATCTTGTAAGACTTAAATTACGTGAGAATATTATTTGTCGTTATTTACTTACATATTTCCAAATTTGTTTTGTTGGTTTCTCGCTCCTCTGCATTTCAACTGTCATTGTCAAATAGAATTAAAGGTGACAAGTCATTCAATTTTGTGTAAAGTTTTTCTCATTTATTTTTGCCTTCTTTCTTTCATTGTTTTCATTTGTTTATCATTAAGTAATCAATATCAGCGACAGCCAGCAAAATAAAAGTTTCCAAAAACACCAAATTCCCTTAGAAACAATAGCAAAATCCCCCAAAAAAAAAAATCAAACAAAAATAAACATGACAAGGTTGGGTTTGTTTTGTTTTGCTATTAAAAGAAAAACACAAGATTTCAATTACAAATGTTACAGAGTGTCTGAAGTCTGGTAAAGAGAATTTAGAATTTCTAGTAAATTTTTTCACAAATTTCTTTAAGAATTTTCTTTAAGTTTCCCAAATTTCGTTGCTTTAGTTTTTATTCTATCATAGTTGCTGTTTGTAATCTAATCATCTACAAAATATTTAACAAAATTTTTTCGAGGCATAAAATTCGTTTCGCACTCGTATTTCAACACGTTTTGTATGAAAACTAATAAAGTAGAAACGTGTAAGCATTGAATATCATAACCATTGCTTTTGACACCAAAAGAATTGCTAAAACAACTTCAACATCTAGTAAAATAAAGTACAATTTTTCCTAAACGAATGTAAGTGAAGGAAAGGCACATTCAAGTGATGATTAATTTAAAGAATTATTAAATTTAAGTAAAATTTGAAAACTAAAAACTAAAAGTTTGCTTATATTTTTTTATAAATCCTAAATGTAGGCAACGGAAATTTTTTTTCAAATTTTAAGTAGAAGTAGGCTTTACATTTTTTAAGTAGAATTTTCTTATAAATTGAAATTTGTTCCATATAAACAATTTTAAATACAAAATATTGAAATTTTTAAAAAAAAATAATAAAATTTTTAAAGAAAATTTCAATTTTTTTTTTCATTTCAAAAAATTTTTGTTTGTAATACTAATTTTCAGTAATTTGAAAACTTTTGAAGAAAAATTTTTACAAAAAAAAATATTTCAAAAAAATCTTGAATTTTTTCAAAATTTCAGCATTTTGGGTTTTTTCAATGTGAAACAAATATAGTATTAAATTTGTTTGTCAATTAAGTCATAGCTAAATATTTTAGCTTTTATTTTCCATTAAAATGTTAAAGATCCCTTCATATTTCACTTTTTTATTGATAAAAGAAAAATGTATGTCCTACTAGACGTATGATTAATATTAATTTAGAGGTTAGTTTTTAAAATTGTCTGTAAATGTATCAATTGTGAACGGATTTCAATAATTTTAACGTTTTATGAAAGCCAAGACTTCGAGTAATGTTTTGTGGTTTACATGAAATATTTACGCTGATATTACCAGTCATTGGTCTTTATAATATGGATGACAGTATTACAGTATTGTAAAATTTATTTCTTTATGTCATGTTATCAAAAAACAGATGCATCCATAGCGTATTTCGGCATCGTTGACTTCTTCCAAAATTAAACAATTCAATAACTGCATAAGATATTTCCTTGTCGTGTACTCTCTCTCGATTCGGACTCCATTGGTTTTCTTTTTATGATTTTTAATCAAATTATGTAAATTAAATTTCAATAATTGTTTCTTATTTTTAAGACCCTCCAGGCATTTGGTTCAATTTAGGTGTAAATTTAACTGATTTTGTTTCTTTTTAGAAAAGTACTTTTCATAAACAGCCCAATCATGAATAAACATTTTGCGGGAAATTTTCTTTTCCCATTTTTAACACTGAATTTGAATAGGAAAAATGGGAAAAGGGAAAAAATCCCGCGGATTTTTTATTCATGGTTGGGCTGAAAATATTTTTGGCAAATTTTCAGTAAAAGTACCAGAAAAGTACTATAAAAATTAAAACTTCTAAAAAGGTACTTTTCTACAAAAGTACCAATTGTACACAGTTATATAATAATTTATGTATTTTTGAAGACAACCTTGAAAAAGTGACAAAAATTAAATGTTTAAAAAAAGGAATTTTTCTTAAAAAAGGTATAAAAACATGAAATATAAATTTAACCAAAAATTAATAAAATGATTAAATTTTCCTTTGTTTTGCAAAAAAAAAAATATTTTTAAATGTTTTGGCATATTTTTTTGAAAAAGTACCAAAAAAGTACTTTTTTCAAAATCCTCAAAAAATATAATTTTTAGCTTAACTAGCATAACTGTAGCAATAAAAATATAAAATTTCCAAAAAAAAAAACTTTTTTAAAAAGTACCAAAAGTACAAAAAATAAAAATATTTACCCAAAAATTGATAAAATTATTATATTGTTATTTGTTTTTTATTTTTTTTTTAGCAAAAATTAAATTTGTAATGTTTGGCATATTTTTTTGCAAAAGTACCAAAAAAGTACTTTTTTCAAAATCCTCAAAAAATATAATTTTTAGCTTTACTTGCATAACTGTGTTTGGAATAGCAATAAAAATATAAAATTTAAAAAAAAAAATACTTTTTTAAAAAGTACCAAAAGTACAAAAATTTAATTTTTTATCAGAAAAATCTAAAATTATATAACTTACATATTAGGAGCAAAAATCTAAAACAGCAATTAAATGGGATAAAAACTAAATATTTTAAAAAGTACTTTTTGCAAAAGAAAAAAAATCAAAAAAGTACTTTTTTTAAATAAAATATCAAAACATAAAATAAAAATATTTACCCAAAAATTCATAAAATTATTATATTGCAAAATCTTCACAAATTATAATTTTTAGCTTAACTAGTAAAACTGTGTATGAAAAAGTAATAACAAAAAAAATTTCTAATTTCTATAATTTTTTAAAAAAGTACCAAAAGTACATAAAATAATGTTTAACCAGAAAACTATAAAAATGTATAATTATTGGTTAATTTTTGGAGTAAAAAACTAAAGCTACTCTGAAATAGTTATAAAAACTTAATATGTTCAAAAGTACTTTTTAAATTTAAATTTTTTAAGGTTGGCATATTTTTTTGCAAAAGTACCAAAAAAAGTACTTTTTTCAAAATCTTCAAAAATTAAAATTTTTAGCTTAACTAGCAAAATTGTGTATGTAAAAGTAATAAAAATAAAAAAATTCTAATAATAATTTTTTTAAAAAAGTACCAAAAGTACATAAAATAATGTTTAACCAGAAAACTATAAAAATGTATAATTATTGGTTAATTTTTGGAGTAAAAAACTAAAGCTACTCTGAAATAGTTATAAAAACTTAATATGTTTAAAAGTACTTTTTGCCAAAAAAGTACCAAAGTTTAAAATAAACATATTTACAAAAAAAAATTTTGTTCTCTATTTTTAAATGTAGTAAGCTACAAAAAGATGACAATATCAATGTTTTAGATATTTTAAAAAAAGTACCAAAAAAGTACTTTTTAAAAAACGTTAAAATTTCAGCCTATCAGGAATAAAAATAATTCGGACAATTTTGAAACGTTCTTTTAAATATTTAAATAGAAAAATATTAATTTTTTTTTTTTTTAAATGTTGTTCAATAACCAACACATCCAACCCTATTCTTATAGCTCAACTCATAAAAACGTGTAATATCAGCCGGTGTTAAAATATGTATGAATGTCTGCTGGATAACAGCTACATACTCGTACATTTGTAAGTTACAAAGGACCTCATAAAAAACAGCAACGAAAACAAAATCATAAAGAAATGATAAGAATATTTTACCTTTATAGCAAACCAACCAACTAGATAACAGAAACATGGAGTAAAACATAAAAAAAACAAGTAAGAGTGACGAATCTTATATACCCTTCACCAAATTATACTTTAAAATAAATTTTTTTTAGGTAAACTACATTTTTTTGATTGTTTTTCAAAATTTATTTATTTCGAAATTGTTTTTTAATTTTTTTTAAAAAAATTTTTTTCCAAATAGCCTTATCTACATCGTTGCAATGGACTTTGAAATATCTATCATTAGATATCCATATTGTCTAAATTAATGACTTAGTAATCCAGATATAGATCAAAAATAGGTCAAAAATCGAGGTTGTCCTGGTTTTTTGCTCATATCTACGTTATTTATGGACCGATTGAAAGCATGTCTGACAGAATTATTGAAGATTTGGATCCCAAAGATATCTGGGGTCTTCAGAAAATTGATTTCAACAGACAGACGGACATGTCTTAATCGACTCCGCTATCTATAAGGATCCAGAATATATATACTTTATAGGGTTGGAAATGAAAAATGTAGAAATTACAAACGGAATGACAAACTTATACATATATACCCTTCTCACGAAGGTGAAGGGTACAATAAGCTGGTGTCTGTGGAGAACTGTGTCTGAATTTACACGTATAACAGTATACCAGTTAATACATTCAAAAGATGCAGAGTATTTGCCACCACCATGTTTGTGTTAGTTTTTACCTGTTTACTTTCTCCTTTTCCTCCCTTACCATCTTATTTGAGCAGGGTTTTTAAAAGAAAATTGTATTAAAAAAGATTAATTTCGTTAAGAAATTTATGGGATTTAGTTTCATATTCTTTCCGTTCTTTTTTTATTTTTTTATTTACAACCATTTTAATGGCTAACAATTTAAAGAGTGTATGTGTTGGTTGGGTATTTGTTTTGACAGTTATTGGCCAAATTAATGGGGATTTAAAACAGCTTTCAACAATTTAGTTTTTGGTAGCATGAAACGATTTAAGGTTTTTTTGAAATTGATATATGATTAATAATAGATTCTTAATAAATTAAATGTTATAGGAAAAATAGAAAAACATAAAAAGGATGAGAGAAAATGTTTCTAAACCAATGAACAGATGTTATTTTTAACATGAATAAATTCAAATAACAAGCCCTTTTGTATGATTTTCATATTATTTACTTCAGGTACTTGTTTTAAATAAAGTACTTTTTTTATTTTTAACGTTATTCTTGATTATTTCTAATTGTTAAGCAGAAATATGATAAAATGCAACATTTTATTAAATAGTACTTTTTTGAAAAGAAAATGTACTGTGGTGGTACTTTTTGGTTTTTTCAAGATAAATATTGATTTTTGCCACTTTATAAAAACGTACTTTTTTCAAAAAAATAAATTCCTATTGCTTTTTCATTGTTATTTTTACTTGCTAAGCTAGACATTTTTTATTTATGTTGATTTTAAAAAAAGTACTTTTTGGGTAATTTTGGGAAAAATTATTTTTTTTTACTTTTGGTACGTTTTAAGTGTTTTCGATGAAGTACTGAATGATCGCTGAAATATTCTAATTTGAGACTTTAAAAAAATACTTTTTTTGTAGTTTTCGGAAAGCATGGATTTAATGTTTCAGCAACTTTTAAGGGTGCGTTTGATCATTAAGCATGATATGGTATTTGTGGCCTGGGTTCGATTCCCAGCCGTAAAGCTTTTCTTCTCCTTTCACCACCTTTTCTTCTACTCTCTATCCCCTTTCCAAAGAAAGTAACACAATTATATATAGGCATATTAATTGCCTAAGTGTTACTTCTCTTTTTTTTTAAAAAAAAACAAAGAAAATATTTAAATATATAATTTGTTTTTGGTTAAATAATGATTTTTTTATTTTTGGTACTTTTCTTGGAAAAAAGTACTTTTTATACTCATTTATTTAAAACACTTCTTATCGTTATATGAAATTTTTGTTTTTTTCTGGGTTAATATTGAGTTTTTTGGAGTTTGGTACTTTTTTGGAAAAGTACTTTTTTAGAAAATTTATTTTTTATAGCTTTTTCATAATTATGTTGCTTGTTTGGCTAGAAATTATAATTTCTGGTGATTTTTGAAGAAAGTCTATTTTTGGTACTTTTTCTAAAAGTATTCCAAAACAGTTTTTTTAGTACTTTTTTTTTAGAAATTTTCATTTTATAGCTTTTTTCATAGTGTATTTAGCTTGTTAAGTTAAACATTTTAATTTCTGATGACTTTTTAGAAAAGTACTTTTTTGGTACTTTTTTTAAAAGTATTCCAAAACAGTTTTTTTTTTTAAAAAAATTTCATATTCATAGTGAGTTTGATTGCGAAGCAAGAAATTGTAATTTCTGATGATTTTTTCAAAAAGTACTTTTTCTAAAAATCAACCAAAAATGTTTTTTTTTAAAAGAAACAAAAAAGTACTTTTGTAGAAATTTTAAAGCTTTTTTTATAGTGAATTTAGTTTGTTAAGCTAGAAATTGTAGTTTCAGATGATTTTTTAAAAAATTACTTTTTTTAGAAATTTTCATTTTAAAGCTTTTTAAATTGTGAATTTTGCTTGTTAAGCTAGAAAGATATTGTAATTTCTGATGATTTTTGATGAAAGTACTTTTTCTAAAATCAGTTTTTTAGAAATTTTATTTTTTAAGCCTGGTTTATTTAACTTGTTAAGATAGAATTTTTAATTTCAGATGATTCTTTTTAAAAAAATACTGTTTTGGTATTTTTCTAAACAGTTTTTTTAGAAAGCTAGAAATTGTAATTTCTGATCATTTTTTAAAAAAGTACTTTTTTGGTACTCATTCTAAACAGTTTTTTTAGTACTTTTTTTTTAGAAATTTTAATTTTATAGCTTTTTTCATAGTGAATTTAGCTTGTTAAGCTAGAAACTGTAATTTCTGATGATTTTTTAAAAAAGTACTTTTTGGTACTTTTCCTAAATTTCCAATCAATTTTTTTTTAAAAAAAGTATTTTTTTCCAAATTTTCATTTTACAGCTTTTTTCATAGTTGTTTGGCTTGCTAAGCTAGAAATTATAGTTTCTAAAGAATTTTTAAAAAAGTACTTTTTTGCTACTTTTTCTAAAAATATCCCAAAACAGGTTTTTTTTTAAAAAAAGTACTATTTTTTAGAAATTAGATTAGAAATTAGAAATAGAAATTTTCACCAAAAATTTCATTTTACAATGCAACAATTAATAATTGAAATGTTTTAAAAATTAATTTTTTTAAATTTTATGTAAACGGTTTAAACTCGGATTTAACCGGTTCTTTAATTTGCTTAAAAAATTATTAAAATAAACAATAGTTATTGCTAAATGATCTTTATTTGCAAAAATAATAACTTTCAGAAAATTTTATAAAACCGGTTTATACCCGGTTCAAATCGGTTTTTTAGTGGGTTTTTTAAAATTTCTTAAAATTATCAAATATATGTAAAAACTTGTTTTCTTTTGCTAAAATATTATTTTAGAGCAAATTTGGCACACAACTGGTTCATAACCGGTTCATAAATGGTTCATAACTGGTTTAACCGGTTCTTTAATTAGCTTAAAAAATTCTTAAAATAAACAAAAATTATTACTAAATGATCTTTATTTGCAAAAATATTAACTTTCAGAAAATTTTATAGAACCGGTTTAGACCCGGTTCAAATTGGTTTTTAAGTGGGTTTTTTAAAATTTCTTAAAATTATCAAAAATATGTAAAAACTTGTTTTCTTTTGCTTAAATATTAATTTAGAGCAAATTTGGCACACAACTGGTTCATAACCGATTTTAACCGTTTTAAAACCGGTTTTATTCGGTTCGTTAATTTTTGCTGAAATTCAAAAAAATACACAAAGTATGTAAAAAATAACTTTATTTGTAAAAATAATGCAATTTCTTGCAAAAATTTTTTAATGGTTCAAAACCAGTTATAAAATGTTTCTATTAAGAAAACTACCAAAATCAAAATAATTTTTCTTACAATTTTATTCCTAAATTTCTTATAAATTTGTTTTTAATAATTTTCCAAAAGTTTTGTAAAATTAATCTAACTTGGATTAATGAATAGTTTTCATAGCTTATGCCTACAAAAGTAAAAACAAATTTACATTTCAACCAAATTTGCCATTAAAACCTTTAAAAGAAAATCCCATAAAAAACTACTAAATCATTCGCTCAACCTAAAAATCATAAAAAGTAACTAACCTTGAACAAAGTACTTACATACATACATAAATGCAACAAATTTTTGAATTAATCATAAAAAGTTTTTAAAGAAAAATTAAACCCAAAAAGAAATACCATTATAAATTTGCAAATATTGAACAAACCAAACCAAAAAACAAAAAAAGTAAAGCCTAACCTTAGGCAATGTCTGTTACTTTATTTAATTTGTTCTACTCGTTGCTCAGCAATTCAGAGAACAAAGAGTGAGTGAATTGAATGAAAGTGAAAATAAAAAAAAAAAAATGGAATAAAACCTTGGCATATTTTGAGGCTAATTTAAACATGTCATAAATTTATACAAATATTTGTAAATGGATTTAACAAAAAAAAATTTGAATTTTTTGCCATAAATTGCAAATTTGTGTTTGGTGATCACATATTCATGTCTGAATTATTGTATGACAGTGTAACACCGTGTTGTAGCACAACTAAATGCATATTTTAAATGGCTTTTGTTTGGTTTTTTTTGTTGGTTGAAGTTGTTGCCTGTAAAAAAAATAATCCTTAGCATAAATTGTGCTCTTTTTTTTGCTGTGTTTTATAATAAAATATTCATAAAATTTTGCAATAAAAAGGAAAATGACAAAAAAAAAACAGCCAGGCGATTTTTTATTCTTTGGATATTTGTTTAGGTTAGTGAGGGTGTTGAGCTAAAAGTTCTTAATTTTGATAATATTTTTTAAAAAAATTTTTCTTTATTTTTCTTTTACTTTCAGGTGAGTTTTCTATGAATTTATTTGTTAAAATTTAGCAACTAATAAGGGTTTTAAGGTAAGATGATGATGATTGTCTTCTTTTTGTAGACAAAATTATGTGGAAAATTTAGATTTTTATATTTTATGAAGAGTAAAGTTTAAAATTCTATGTGGTCCTTCAATCACATGTTAATTATCAACATTTCATTGCCTAATATTAGGACTTTAGAAAATACATTAAATTTAAAGCATATTTTAAGGATTCTTAAAAATATTTTATTTTATTTTAATTTAAAACTTTGCATTTTGTATTTTTTTTTAATAAAACTATTAATTTTCAATTTAAAATTTCCATTGCCTAATATTTAGGCTCTCAGGAAAATATAAAATTTAAAGTATATCTTTGGGCTGCTTAAAAAATTTTATTCCTCTCATTTCTAATACAAACAGCTGTGTTCTTAACTAAAAAGAAAAAATAAAATAGCCAAAAATCTAGCAAATTTGTTCTTCTTTATAAAATTATTTTAATGCATGAAGCAAAGAAATAAAAACTAATTTAATATTCCTTTTAGCCTGTGACCCAGTTCTTACATTTAGATGCTGCTGCCTGCCTGCCACCAACATTCTAATATATTTTGGTATATTTTTTGAATAATAAATAATTATTTATTTTCAACACAAACTAAAATCATTTATAAACATAAAGTGGAGCAAAAACGAACGAACCTACCAAAAAAATAAAAAAAAAAACATTTCATTTAGTTAATATGCAATTTATATACCCCACTTAAGGCCATTATGGTAAACACTGGAACAAAAAAAATAAAACGAAATAAGTTGCAAATATGTGTGTTTGTGTACTAAGTAATTGTATGAAAATGAAAAATTTGCTGGTAACATCTTAATTTTGCTTTGACAACATGTCTTTATTGGAAACATGTGGTGACATATAGTGAAAATGATACAAAAAAAGTCCTAGTATGTAAACATATTAGACCAAAATATAAACATTTGGAAAAAATAATGGAAATTTGCATGTACATATTTTGCAAAAGCTTTTTTTTTTTGTAGAACAACAACAATGGTAGACAGCAACCACAAAATAAAAATTGATGACAATTCTGTTACTTATAATTTATTTATAACACGTACAAAATTGTAATTTACACTCATATGAGGTTTCTAGTACAGAATTAAGGCTGTCCAGAAAATTATACAATTTGTAATCTGTCAGAATTTATAGGAGCTTTGCTTAGCATACATAACACTAAGCTTTCTAAATAAAAATTTAGTTCGAGATTTTATAAAAAAGCTTTTTCATTAAAAGCTTTATTGCCTTAAAGTTTGTTTAGTTTTATTTTCTTTAAGCTTTTTTATTAAAAGCTTAATTTCCTTGAACCTTTTTTTCAAAAAGCTTTAATTGAAAGCCTTTTTTTAATAATTTTTATTTAAAAGCTTTTCTCAGTATAATTTTTTTCTGTAAAACTTTCTAAACAAAAATTTAGTAAAGACTTTACAAAAAAGCTTTTTTAATTTTTTGTGTAAAAAATCATTTTCTACTAAAAGCTTTTAAAATTTATCTACGAAAATCATTTGAAGATTTTTGTACTACGCTTTCTAAATAAAAATTTAGTAATAGATTTTACAAAAAACCTTTCTCATTAAAAGCTTAATTGTCTTTAAGCCTGTTTAGTTTTATTTTCTTTAATTTTCTTGAAGCTTTTTTCAAAAAGCTTTAATTGAAAGCCCTTTTTTAATAACTTTTATCTAAAAGCTTTTCTCAGTAATTTTTTTCCGTAAAACTTTCTAAACAAAAATTTAGTAAACGACTTTGCAAAAAAGCTTTTTTATTTTTCTTTTGTAAAAAATCATTTTCTACTAAAAGATTTTTCTACTAAGCTTTCTAAATAAAAATTTAGTAAGAGATTTTACAAAAAAGCTTTTTCATTAAAAGCTCAATTGCCTTAGAGTTTGCTTAGTTTTTCTTTAAGATTTTTTATTAAAAGCTTAATTTCCTTGAAACTTTTTTTTCAAAAAGCTTTAATTGAAAGCTTTTATTTTAGTAACTTTAATCTAAAAGCTTTTCTCTGTAAAAGCTTTCTAAACTAAAATTTAGTAAACGACTTTACAAAAAAGCTTTTTTCATTTATTTTGTAAAAAATCATTTTCTAAAGATTTTAAATTTTCTCTACGAAAAGCATTTTAAGATTTTGGTACTAAGCCTTCTAAATAAAAATTTAGTAAGAGATTTTACAAAAAAGCTTTTTCATTAAAAGCTTAATTGCCTTGAAGCTTGTTTAGTTTTATTTTCTTTAAGCTTTTTTATTAAAAGCTTAATTTCCTTGAACCTTTTTTTTAGAGCATTAATTGAGAGCCTTTTTCTAATAATTTGTATCTTAAAGCTTTTTTCAGTAATTTTCTCTTAAAGCTTTCTAAACTAAAATTTAGAAATAGACTTTACAAAAAAGTTTTTTTAATTTTTTGTGTAAAAAATCACTTTCTACTAAAAGCTTTTAAAATTTCTCTACAAAAAGCATTTTAAGATTTTTGTACAAAGCTTTCTAAATAAAAATTTAGTAACAGATTTTACAAAAATACTTTTTCATTAAAAGCTTAATTGCCTTAAAGCTGGTTTAGTTTTATTTTATTTAAGCTTTTTTATTAAAAGCTTAATTACCTTGAAGCTTTTTTTCAAAAAAACGTTAATTGAAAGCCCTTTTTTAATAAATTTTATCTAAAAGCTTTTCTCAGTAATTTTTTTTCTGTAAAACTTTCTAAAAAAAAAAATTTAGTAAACGACTTTACAAAAAAGCTTTTTTAATTTTTTTTGTAGATAATCATTTTCTACTAAAAGCTTTTAAAATTTCTCTACGAAAAGCATTCTCTATAAAAAGCTTTTTCATTAAAAGCTTAATTGCCTTAAAGTTTTAGTTTTATTTTCTTAAAACTTTTTTATTAAAAGATTAATTTCCTTAAAGCCTTTTTTTCAAGAAGCTTTAATTGAAAGCCTTTTTTAATAATTTATATCTGAAAGCTTTTTTCAGTAATTTTTTTTTCTGTTAAAGCTTTTTAAACTAAAATTGAGTAATAGACTTTACAAAAAAGCTTTTTTATTTTTTTTTTGTCAAAAATCACTTTCTACTAAAAAATTTCTCTACGAAAATCATTTTAAGATTTTTCTACTAAGCCTTTTAATAAAAATTTTGTAAGAGATTTTATAAAATTTTATTTTTTTTTGCAAAAAAGCTTTTAAAATTTCTCTGCTAAAAGAATTTCTAGATTTTTCTACTAAATTTTTTTCCTGAAAGCTAAAATTTTTTTAAATTTTTCCTAGAAGCTTTCATACAAAAAATTAAAAAAAAAGTTGTTGAAGCTTTACATTAAAAAATCATATTTTCAGCTTTCTTTCTAAAGGCTTTACTTCACCTATTTTCCAAAAGATTTTTCAGCTTCTTTTAGAAGCTTTATTTCAATGTTTTTCCCAATAAAATTTTATTTGAACTTTTTGTATAAATTTATTGAAGCTTTTTATCTTAAGTATTTAAGTTTTTTTAAAAACAATATTTCAGCTTTTTTCTAAAAGGTTTAGTTCAGGTTTTTCAAAGAAAAGCTTTAGACTTTCTAATTCTAAAAGTTTATTTTTTTTTAACTGAAAACTTTTTGAAAAAACAAATTGTAAAAAAGCTTTCCTCACTAAACTATTTATTTTTAATTTTTTTCTAAAAAAATATTTTTTCGCAAAAATCTTTATCTTATTAAAAAGTTTATATTTATAGTATTCGAATTTAATAAATAAGATTTGAAATAATAAGGCTCTTTTACAAATAAAAGGCATCTTCACTATTAAAGCTTAAATAACATATTTCTTTATTTTGAAAAAAAATAAGCAACTTTAGTTACTAAAATTTATATTTTAAATAAAAAACTTTTTTTAAAAAAAGCTTTATGAAGTATTTTACCAAAAAAGCTTGTAAAAACCCAAATGAGCTTATTTCTCCGAATTTTTTGACCTACGAATTCTTTCTAGAGAGTTTTTCCTCTTTAAAGTTATCTCACAAAAAAGCTTTTTTCAAATTACAAAGATTATTCCAATTACATCCAGCTCATATGCACGATGTGCGAGCTTTTACAAAAGAGCTTTTGTGCTTTCACACTGACAAGAATACAAAAATGCTTGCTGTTTATTTTGCTAACAAAAAGCGATCGTTCGATCGCAAAAAAAGAGCTTTTAATGATGTTTGACACAAATACCGATGAATGCGTAGCAGGTTTAAAGCAAGCCCTTTTTATTGATTTTTATTTGAGACATGAAAATCAGGACACATAGAATAGATTTGTAATCTCTTGACAAAATCACATTATTTATATGCCCTGTACAAAATCATAATCAAAAAAAATTAAAAAAGTTTTAATAATTTTTGTTTCAAATTTATTCCATTTATATAGAAAAAATAATTTCCCAAAATTATGTTGTTTGTATCTTTCACTCAGAAAATCAAAGTTTTGTTTTTGTTTTGTCTCTAGTTTATCACACCACAAAAAACCCAAAAAAAAAACTTTTAATGGCCCACAACTCATACCTGTCAAGCAGTATTTATGAATATTATTTCTACTTTTTTTTTTCTTTTTTCACATCTCCAACAAAAGAAGTGTTAATGTTTGTTTTCTAGCTAACTTTTTAATTTTCTTTAACTGGAAAAAAATGTCAAACAAATTTTAGATTTTCCAGCAACAAAACAATAACATAAACTAATGATAAGGGAAAGTAAATTATATTTACAAATTATTTATTTAAAAAAAAAAACAAATTTTATAAATTAAAGTTACTGTTAAAATGTAAAAAAAATATAAAAATAAGACTTGTCAGTTAATTTCCCCAAGGTATAAAATACAAATGGAAATGAAAATTTTTTTTTAAGGTAAAAAAAAAACAAAACTAAAGTAACATACAAATATGAAAAATCTAAGAAAGTTGTAAATGAATGAATGAAATGAAACAAATTTTTAAGAAAATCAAATTAAATTACGGGGGAAAATAAAAGAAAAAAATAAAAAAAACTTACTCTGCATTAAAACAGAAACAAAAAAGAGGAATCTTTAACTGTAGTAACAAAGTTTAAAAAATAAACCCCGATAAAACAACTTATAGAAAGCTTTAGCCCTTTTTTTGCTCTTTGTTTAAGGAGAGACAGTAAACATTAACATATTGTAGTAAAGCCGTAGCATACTTTTAGGCGTGCTAAGGAAAATAGTAAAAGTAAAGCAAACGTTTAAAAATCAGGTATTTTCAGCTAAAGGGTGGAAAAGGGTGTTACTTTACTGTGTGTTTATAAAAAAGTGTAAGTAAATGACTGCAGTTTTATTTAAATATGGTTTTGTATTGTATAGTTCATTGTTAATTCCCTTAGGGATTTCAGTTTGCTGTTGTTGTCTTTGTTTTGCGAATTGCAAACTGTCAACTCTACTAAAGTTTACATTCCCCCCCAAAAAAAAAAAGAATTTTTTTCTTTTAATTTTTGTTACACTTTTGTTGTGTAGTTTGTGTCTTGTTTTGTTTTCCTGCTGCAAAATGAAGTTTTGTAACTGCTTTTTTAATGCTTGATTTTATTGCTTAAAGTAGAAAAGTTAAAATTAAGTTTTGTTTTGTTTCTATACATAGATTTTATTTTCTTATTGCTCATTATTGTTGTTCTGCTGGTGTTTGTGTTAATTAAATGCAAAAAACCCAAAACAAAATAGTGTTTGCCAGCTTTTAGGCGTTGACACTAATACTAAATACCCACTGAAACTAATCGCAAAATAAATACATTTCGAAACAAGTATTTAGTTGTGAGTTTAGCAAATTAGAACTCCAGATAGAAGGCAAACTTTTTATTTTTATTCCACAAAAAATAGAAATTCTAGATTTTAAATTAAATTCTACTAACTTGTAATTCTTTCTCATTAATTAATGTTATTATTTTGCCTAATCTTCAATATTAAGCTTGTTTTTGTTTTTTGGAAATAAAGCATACTTATAGGCTTTACAATATTATTAAAAACTAAGCCTATCTTAAGGAGTTTTTGTTAAGCAAACAAATTTACAAATTCTTAAGAACTTTTCAGTTGCATGATTTATTTATTTTGTTAAAACTATTATTACAAATTAATTTTTGCATTTTAAATACCACAATTACTGCTTATTATATGACCTATAAAATTTCGTTTCCATAAGTAATAGTAATTTGATATAAATATTGATTTAAAGACTGTTAAAATAAATCTAATAGTACATATGTATATGGTTATATGGTTAAAACTATTGTATATTATATAAATGTTTAGTAATTATGAAATTGAAAATTGATAGGAAGAAAAGCAATAGCCTGCAAATTAACAATAAATGATTATCGTATAATTTTATTTCAAGCAAATATTTATAATTAACTATAATATAAACAACTATACATATATATATATGTTTTGAATAACAGTTTCAAATTAAACTCTTTATAGTTTTGTGTTGAAAGTAATTGAATTTAATGTTATTAGCATATATTAAGGAGTTTTCGTTTCTTGTTTGCTCAAGCGCCTTAATGTAGGCAGGCATTTACATGCACATATAGATACAGATACAGATAAATTATTTACTAAACATTATTGTAATTAACAATGTAAATTATTTGGTGAAATGTGGTGCAAAATTTATTTTGTTTATGTTGCAATTAAATGTTTAATGTGGTTTAAATTAGAATTTCTTCATTCATACATATCAGAATTGTTATTTAATAGTTCACAAAACCATTTTTCTACTCAAACACTTTTCTTTAAAGAACACTTTCTTAAAGCTTTTTCGTAAAAAAATTTAATTTCTTCTAAAAACAGCTTTAAATTAAATTTTTTACTAAAAACTTAAAAATCCTTAAACTGAAAGCTTATTCAGAAGAAAGCTTTTCTACAGAAAGATTTTTATAACATTTTTTTAAAAATTATTAAGTGGGAAAGTTTTTTTATTTTAAAAATATCAGTATAAGAGCTTTTTCGCAAAAAGCTTTACTTAAAGGAAAAATCTCTTTTAATAGAACCTTTTTTAGACAAAAACTTATCCATTGAAATATTTTTTACAAAAAAGCTTTTCTACTAAAAACTTAAAAACACCCTTTAATTGAAAGCTTTTTTATGAAAAATACTTTTTAAATTTTTTTTTCAGAAAAAAGCTTCTTTACAAAAAGTTTTAAAAAATTATTTAGTAGGAAAGTTTAAAAAAAAACAATTTAGTATAAGATCTTTTTCGCAAAAAAGCTTTACTTAAAATAAAAAGCTCTTTTACTAAGAGCTTTTTCAGATGATCGCTAATCTACTGAAATTTTTTGTACAAACAAGTAAGAAAACTATATTCGCAAAAAAGCTTTACTTAAAATAAAAAGCTCTTTTACTAAAAGCTTTTTAGACGAACGGTAATCTGCTGAAATTTTTGGTACAAACAAGTAAGAGAGCTATATTCGGCTGTGCCGAATCTTATAAACCCTTCATCAAATTATACTTTAAAATAAAAATTTTAAAAAATTTTAGGTAAACATTTTTTTTATTTCTTTAAAAAAAAAAATTTAAATTTTTTCAAATTTATTAGTGAAAAAATGTATGACAAAAAAATTTTTTTGCAGAAAAAAAATTCGGGTTAAAAAATATTTTTGCCGATTTTGACCTATTGTATGACCAACTTACTATTTACATCGTTGCAAAGGCCTTTGAAATATCTATCATTAAATATCCATATTGTCTATATTAATGACTTAGTAATCCAGTAGTGCGATTCACTATGCTTTTTAAACCAGAATTGTTTCGTTTAAAAATGTTAACCACAAAATTAACCATTTTGCTATTCACTAACACTGTAAACGATATCTGCTGGCGTTTAAATACAGCTGTTTCAGTCAGCTGTTATTTTTAGCAAAACAAATTGTGGTTTATTAACACCAGAATTTTTGGTGTGGTTTAATCAATTTAGAAAAGTTTTTATCGTTATAATCGTGTAATATAATGGCTTCGAAGTATATAGCCTACAATTTATTTGATAATGAGCCTGCCACTGGTTGACCGCTTTAACCGCCCCGCCAAGACAATTAAGGGCATTCGACAATTCGCTCCACTTCTTGTCGCACACCAATTTTCCGCGGAGCTTTTTAAATTTGCCGCCAGCAAGTCCCGGGTTGTTTATCATGAAGTCAACCACGTGACTTAGCTGCTCGGCAGACGCTCGGCTTCTTTTAGTGGAAGTACTAGCCATTCTAAAATCATTTTATTTTAGAATAGCAACAATATTTTACAAAAAAGTTATTGGTTTTGTTTTTTTTCTATTCTTCTTTGTTCTTTTCTCATATTTTTACATTTCGCTTGGCAGCGTTGCCACGTAATATCAATTTGAAAACAGAGAAATATAAAACTGTTTACCATGGTTAAAAATAAGTTAGTGAATCACAAAGTGGTTAGTGCAAACATCTGAATGTGTGGTTAAAGTTAACACCTGCTAAAGTGTTACAAGTTAGTGAATCGCACTACAGATATAGGTAAAAAATAGGTCAAAAATCGAAGTTGTCCTGGTTTTTTCCTCATATCTAAGCCATTTGTGGACCGATTTTGCTGATTTTAAATAGCAAAATGTCATTCCGTTTGTAATTTCTACATTTTTCATTTCCGACCCTATAAAGTATATATATTCTGGATCCTTATAGATAGCGGAGTCGATTAAGCCATGTCTGTCTGTCTGTCTGTCTGTTGAAATCAGTTTTCTGAAGACCCCAGATATCTTCAGGATCCAAATCTTCAATAATTCTGTCAGACATGCTTTCGAGAATTTTGCTATTTAAAATCAGCAAAATCGGTCCACAAATGGCTGATATATGAGGAAAAAACCAAGACAACCTCGATTTTTGACCTATTTTTTACCTATATCTGGATTACTAACACAATATGGATATCTAATGATAGATATTTCAAAGACATTTGCAACGACGTATATTAGACCATAGTAAGTTGGACCTACAATGGGTCAAAATCGGGAAATAAATTTTTAACCCGAATTTTTTTTAAAAAAAAAAAAATAAAAAACCCAAAAAAAATTTTAAAATTTAAAAAATTCTTTTTTTTAAATTTAAAAAAAAAATTAAATTTAAAAAAACAATCGAAAATTTTTTTTTCCAAAAAATAAAAAAAACAACTGGAAAAAAATTAAATTTTGTTTACCTAAAAATATTTAAAATTTTGAAGTATAATTTGGTGAAGGGTATATAAGATTCGGCACAGCCGAATATAGCACTCTTACTTGTTTAATTAGTAATTGTTTTTATAACGTTCTATTGCTATTCTAGGTATATTTTAGCATTTTTGAATTAATTACACAAATTTTTTTTTTGGGATTTTTGAAAAATATTTTGGGAATTGTGAACTTTGTTTTACATTAAATGTTATTTTAAGTAATATTATCACATTCCCAGATTAAATTGAAGCATCCCTTGGAAGGAGTTTTTAAAAATATTTTAGGAATTCTGAGATTTTCAACTATTAATGAATTTTGTAATAAATAATTTTTTTTTTGGAATTTATAAGTAATTTTGAGTTATTATTGCAATATCCCTGTTAGAATTATACGAATCCCATTTTTGGAAATTTTAAATATAATTTGGGAATTTCTTGTTTTAATCAAATTTTTTACATAATTTTATTTTAAATGTGTTTTCAAGTGATTTTATCATATTCTCAGATTAAATTCCAATTGGAATTGCCATATAAATAATATTTGGTGGGATTTTTTCCATTAAATTACACAAATTTTTTTTTGTGGGGATTTTTGAAAAATATTTTGGGAATTGTGGAATTTCATTATTTAACAAAATTTTGAACTTAGTTTTACATTAAATGTTATTTCAAGTAATATTATGACATTCCCAGATTAAATTAAAGAATCCCTTGGAAGGAGTTTTTAAAAATATTTTAGGAATTCAGGGATTTTCAACTATTAATGAATTTTGTAATAAATATTTTTTTTAAGTTATAAATCACTTTAAGTTATTATTGCAATATCCTTATTAGAATTATACGAATCCCATTTTTGGAAATTTTTGAAAATAATTTGAGAATTGTGGGATTTCTTGATTTAACCATCCCGCGTAGTAATAAATCCAATATGTATTAAGAAACCTTAATAAAATACCAAAAAAAAATAAATAATTTCCAAAATCATTTCTGCCTTAATCTAGCATTTATGTTTAATCTGCCTTTGAAATTATTCCCTTTTAAATTCTAATTCAATTGGAAATGAAGTTTGTTTTGCTCAAACATTTCTATTTAAACTATAATTTGTTGGAAAACTTCTTAAGGGCGTTTATATAATTTGTTTATATTTATAATAATTTTTAAATGTTTACACTCTTACATCCAAGCAGTGAAAGACAACATAATTAGTTGATTATGTTTCCTTTGATGTAACTACACATGTACAAATTTACTTTACTACAAAGTTTTATTTAGACATTAATTACATTTAGAAAATTGCAAAAAAAACTAAACTCTAAATAAACTTAAGTAAACACACACTTTTATTTACCAACTAGTCTAGCACAAACTTATAGATTAGATACTTAGTTATTTGTAACGACATGTGAAACATGGAAAATTTTTAAAATTTATAATTTCTAAGTGTTTATTTACATCTAAACATTACAAGCCTGTGAATAACTCTCTTACACAGACATATTTTATATGAACCATACACACATACACATCGTTGTTTGTTTTCACAGCATACTTCAAGGCTGTTATGTTCTGCTCTGCTCTCAGCTGTGTGTACTCAACAAATTAATGGTTGCCTCGCTGTAATGTATTTGTGCAGAGACAGTGAAAGCTCAAATGAAGAGAGATTTTAATACTTATGTTTGTTAAATTAAAAAGACCGATTAATTTCATTTAATTTTGGATTATTTAAAGGCTTTTGAATAACTAAAAAGAAAAATCCATTCATACTGCAAATTATTTTTAAGTTTGTTCCACTGTTAAAAAATTTTTGTGTTTATATTTATGCAAATGCATGTGTATATTATTGTGCTTATACACTTATGCATTTTAAAGTTTTCAACTCATGAAAGTGTCATGTTTAAATACTGAAAAAATATTTGTATTTTTTATTTCAGTTTTTACTGCAATTTACGTTAAATTGTTTCGCATATTTTAAACTTGACTCTCAATGTATGTATGCATTTATTCAAGGCCTTCAATTCTGTAGTTTTAAGTATGAATAAACAATTTTATAGGAGAATTTAAGAGCATTAATAAAAAAAGTAATCAATTCGTGCAATTTTAAATTTTCCCTATATTTTTATGTTATGTTTTTCTGTTGAATCAAAAATATGATTTAAAGTTAAAATTATTATTTGAAATTATATGTGGGAGAAAGAAAATCAAGGAATTTCCAAAAAAAAATTAATAAAGATTTCCTTTTAAACTAAAATAAATTTAAACAAGTAAGAGAGCTATATTCGGCTGTGCCGATTCTTATATACCCTTCACCAAATTATACTTAAACATTTTAAATATTTTAAGGAAAACAAAATTTAATTTTTTTTCCAGTTGTTTTTTGAATTTTTTGGAAAAAATTTTTTTCGATTGTTATTTTAAATTTTTTAATTTTTTTTTTAAATTTCAATTTTTTTTTTTTTTAAATTTTAAAATTTTTTTTTTGTTTTTTCAATTTTTTTTTTTGAAAAAAAAATTCGGGTTAAAATTTTTTTTTCCGATTTTGACCCATTGTAGGTCCAATTTACTATGGTCTTATATACGTCGTTGCAAATGTCTTTGAAATATCTATCATTAGATATCCATAGTGTCTATATTAATGTCTTAGTAATCCAGATATAGGTAAAAAATAGGTCAAAAATCGAGGTTGTCTTGGTTTTTTGCTCATATCTCAGCCATTTGTGGACCGATTTTGCTGATTTCAAATAGCAAAATTCTCGAAAGCATGTCTGACAGAATTATTGAAGATTTGGATCCAGAAGGTATCTGGGGTCTTCAGAAAATTGATTTCAACAGACAGACGGACATGGCTTAATCGACTCCGCTATCTATAAGGATCCAGAATATATATACTTTATAATGATATTTATACCCTTCACGAAGGTGAAGGGTTGAAAATCAATTATTGAAAAAAAACCCACAATTCCCAAAAAAAACATTTCAAATATGGAATTTTGTATAATTTTAATGGGATGAAATTAAATGAAAACATAAATTCATTTCAAAATTCAACATTTGTTAAAAATCTATGGATTTCTAAAATATTTTTAGACATTTCATTTAAGAAAATGCTTTAATTTAATCTGGGAATGCGAAACCATTACTCAAAATTTTATTTTAGTTTAAATAAATATTAAAATTGAGTTATAAAATGAAATCCCAGAATTCCCAAACAATTTTTTAAAATTTCCAAAAACTGGGATTTGTGTAATATAATTGGAAAATGCTCTAAAGTAACTAAAATAGCATTTGAACTTTAAAAAAACAAATAATAATTTGAAAAATCCTTATTGTTAGCAATTTCAAAAATTCCCAATTTTTTTAAAAAAAATCCCCCAAACATTTTTTAATTTTAATTGGGATTGCTTTAATACCGCTCCAAAACACATTCGAATTAAAATGAAGTAAAAAATTAATTCATAAAAAGAAATCCCTTAATTCCCATTTTTTTTTAAAAAAATCCCCACTTGGAAATTTTCCAATTTTAACTGGGATTGCTTTAATATGACACCAAAAGACATTTGAATTAAAATGAAGTTAAAAATTAATTTATAAGAAGAAATCCCTTAATTCCCATTTTTAAAAAAAAAATCCCCACTTGGACATTTTTCAAGTGGGGACATTTGACAAATTATTTTTTAAACATAAACTAATTCCGATATTCATTTATAGTTAAAAAATCCAGGAATACCTAAAACATTGTTCAAAATTTCATTCAGGGAACTTTTTAATTTAATCTGATAATGTTATACAGCCCAATTATGAATAAAAAATTCCGCCGGAGTTTGTTCCCCGGGAGTTTTTTCCCATTGAATTTGAATAGGAAAAATGAGAAAAGGGGGAAAAACTTCCGGGGAATTTTTATTCATAATTGGGCTGATAATATTACTTGAGAAAATATTAAAACTAAAGCAAAGTTGAAAATTTTTTAAATAAAGAAATCCTACAATTCCCCAAATATTTCCAAAAATGCGACAAATATGACATTAAAAGGCTTTAAAACGCTAGGAAAAAAACATTTATTACAAAATTCATTATTAGTTAAAAATCCTATAACTCTCCTCAATGAGATTCTTTAATTTAATGTGGAATTGTTTTAATATGACTTCAAAATTTTGTTAAATTAAAGAAATCCGGCAATTCCGAAAATATTTTTCAAAATTTCCAAAAAAATAATTCTCCTCAATGGAATTGCTTAATTTAATGTGGGATTGTTTTAATATGACTTAAAAATTTTGTTAAATTAAAGAAATCCGGCAAATTCCCAAAATATTTTTCAAAATTTACAAAAAGAGATTTATGAAATTTAATTAGGAAAAGCATTACAACTACATAAAATCATAAATTTATAACAAAATTCGCTATTGCTAGCAAATTCGACCAAATTCCTAAAATATATATAAAAAAAATTCAAAATCTGGGATTTTTTTAATTAATATGGGATGATGATATAATCGCTTTAAAATAGATATAGACTCAAAGTATGTTCAATATCTACTTAAATAATTTAATCCCGCAATTCCTAAAATATATTTAAAAATTTCCAAAATCTGGGATTTGTATAAATTTAACGGGGCTATAACAATAATAACTTTAAATGACATGAAAATAAATATTATGACTTAAAATTACTTGAAAATAAATATTTAGTAAAAAAAATCGATAATACCTAGAAATCCTTGAATTCCTAAAATAGATTCAAAAAATCCCTTCAAGGAGATATTTCAATTTAGTCTGGGATTAGGATAATAAATATTTTAAAAAATTCTCCTCAATGGGATTCTTTAATTTAATGTGGGATTGTTTTAATATAACTTCAAAATTTTGTTAAATAAAAGAAATCCGGCAAATTCCCAAAATATTTTTAAAAATTTCCAAAAAGAGATTTATGAAATTTAATTAGGAATAGCACATATGTAACATAAAAGAGCATTACGCATTTTAAAAAAATGACATTTACAGGAAAATGTTATAAAAAAAAGACAGCCACGTATAGCAATTTAAAAATTGGCTTAAATTAGGCAATTGAAATTAAGCATTTTTTTGAAACGAAATTTTTAACTTTGTTTTAGTTTAAATGTATTTTCAAGTGATATTATCGCATTCCCAGATTAAATAGAAAAATCTCCTTGAAGGGAATTTTTGAAAATATTGTGGGAATTGCTGCCAATATAAAATTTTGGAATTAGTTTTTCATTTTATAACGGTTTTTCATTTTATAACACCGTTATAAAATGAAAAACTAATTCGTTTCAAAAAAATGCTTAATTTCAATTGCCTAATTTAAGCCAATTTTTAAATTGCTATACGTGGCTGTCTTTTTTTTAAAACATTTTCCTGTAAATGTCATTTTTTTACATTGCGGTTGATGTTTATGTCGTCCACTGTTCAGGAAAATCGTAAACATATTTGTTTAAATTTATAAAAATACAACATTTTTACAACATCATTTATTAATATCATCTTTCTATGATAATAACATTGCATTTGATTAGATTTTTTTCCACTTAATTGGATTTTATATGTTTTTTTTTTCCTTTCAACCAATTGAATTATAAAAAGCTGAATGAAACTTATAAATATTTAACCAAAACTGTCCACATGACAAACATTTATTAAACATTAAAGTCAACATGTAAAAAATATATTTAATTAATAATTTTTTTTTAAAACAAAATTTAGCAAAAAATATTTTAACACATTTGTGGCGGTTTAATGTTATTTTAAACAAACAAGCGAAAAACTATTAGTTTTAATTGCTTTTCAGTTTGTTTGGCAAAATTGGGTCAAATAACTACTTTAAACTCATAACAAAAAATATATTCTCAATAATTTAAATTTCTTTTAAGTTTTGCTAACCGAATTTTATTTCTGAATAATATCAGCTAAATTTACTATTGATACCAAACAAAAATATAAAGAAGTCATAGCGGACCCGAAAGTTTATTTAAATTTTAAAACAGAAACATATGAAAGCCTTTTTTTACTTAAAAGAAAAAACTTTATATATTATTAATGAATACAGCAACATTATTCCGCCAACTAAACTAATCTAATTCTCTTATTTATTTTTGTTGTTCTTTAACTTTAATTACAAATACATGTTTTTTACATCTACAGAACTGCTTCGAAATATATGCACAGATTTATCCATCATCTTCCCACCCCAGCACAGAATATTTAGTTAAGTTTATAAATAGAATTATATTAGTTTTCCTTACTCAGGCTCTGAGTTTTTCTAGACTTCTTTTAACACACAATTCAATTATTTTTTGCCATACTACGTACGACTACGTTTCAAGTTTTATTTTCACAATAACATAAACTACATTTTGTCTAAGTGTGCGTTTCTAAACTAGATTAGGATTTTCTGTTATGACCCAGAGTGAAAAAAGAGAACTGAACAATGTTTGAGGAAGGATGACAAATTGTTAGAGAGTCTTGACTAGGACTAGACTATGACTAGACTATGACTAGACTATGACTAGACTATGACTAGACTATGACTAGACTATGACTAGACTATGACTAGACTATGACTAGACTATGACTAGACTATGACTAGACTATGACTAGACTATGACTAGACTATGACTAGACTATGACTAGACTATGACTAGACTATGACTAGACTATGACTAGACTATGACTAGACTATGACTAGACTATGACTAGACTATGACTAGACTATGACTAGACTATGACTAGACTATGACTAGACTATGACTAGACTATGACTAGACTATGACTAGACTATGACTAGACTATGACTAGACTA